>NC_040079.1:93786404-98786404 GCF_003369695.1 Bos indicus x Bos taurus | reverse complement strand
GGATGAACGTTTACTTTTCTCCCAAAATGTTTGCCTAGGGGAATTAGTAACTAGAAATTTTACTTCCTGGAGTTCATGATACTTGGGTATATACTATTAGAATGCTTTTTTCTAAATAACTGCTTTCTTTAGTAAATCCCACCCCCCTTTTTTTCAAGAGAGTTATGTGGTAAAAGTCATTTTAGTTCAAATTGGCTAATAGAATTCCACAATTAAAAGGTAGTCCATCTCAGATAAATCCATTTGTTGACCCAGGTCATCCTAATTTACCTTCATAGTGAATAGTAACTGCTAGTTAAAATACACTTATTTTTTCACAAATTCTTTCATCAGTGAGAAACTCTACAACTTAATAAATGCCTATATTAAATAAACAGAAGGACTTTTAGAAGTACTAACTATATTTTCTTACTATCAAGATATAAAATTATGGAATGGCTTTTCTTCTCAAGTGAAGTGAAGTGAACTTGCTCAGTCGTGTCCAACTCTTTGCGACCCTGTGGACTGTAGCCTGCCTGGCTCCTCTGTCCATGGGATTCTCCAGGCAAGAATACTGGAGTGGGTTGCCATTTCCTTCTCCAGGGGATCTTCCCAACCCAGGGATCGAACCCTGGTCTCCCGCATGGCAGGCAGATGCTTTATCCTCTGAGCCACCAGGGAATTCTTCTCAAACACAATAATTAATTCAAATTAAGCTCTTGACTACTCTTTCCAAACTGACTTTATTACACACGATATTATTTTGGTATATTCTAAAGAGACTGAGATGGAAAAAGAAGGTGAATTATATTTTAGAATATAATATAGTAAAACTACAGGCTTCCCTGGTGGCTCAGTGGTAAAGAATCTGCCTGCATAGCAGGAGACATAAAAGATGGGAGTTCGATCCCTGGGTTGGGAAGATCCCCTGGGGAGGGCAACCCACAATAGTATCCTAGTCTGGAGAACCTCGTGGGCTACAATCCACAGGGTCACAAAGAGTTGGACATGCTGAAGCGACTGAGCAGCAGCAGCATAATAAAACTACAAGTCTCTACTGATAGTAGTTTTTCTGTGCACAGTTCTTAAATATACAAATTAAGTGTTTTAGAAATGTAAATGCCTAGGTAACCACCTTATAGATCTAGATACAAAATATCTCCAGCATTTCAGAAGGTTCCCTCATGCCCCCTGCAACATACAAATGTAATCATTAGTATAACTTATCATCATGAGTTTATCTTTCCTATTTTTGAACTTCACGTAAATGGAATTGTACAGTATTTCCTCTTTTGAGTCGTCTTTTGCTTAATATTATGTCTGGGAGACTCATTTAAGTTTTTGCTTGTAGCAATGGTTTGTTCTTTCTCACACTTGAGAGCAAGAATACTACACAATTTATTTCTTTGGCTAGTGAGGGACATTTGAGTCAAACTCAGTTTTGGACAATTATGAATAAAGGTTCTATTAACATTTTTGTTCATGTCAAACTAAGAACTCATTGTTGAATACATTCCCAGGTTAGACTTGTTAGGTCATAGGTATTTTTGATTTTACTATATAGTCAAATAAATTTTCAAAGTGGTTGTGCTGACTGTCACTCCCACCAGCAACATATAAGCATTGTAGTCACTCCGTGTGTTAACTGCCACTTTGTTTTGTCAGTTAGTTTCTTGTTCAACAATCTGCTGTATGTATTGATGTGTTATTGTAGTTTTAATTTGCATTTTCCTGATAATGTGTTGAGCACGTTTCCATATGATTTTGGCTGTAATACTGTTTTTTTATTGTATCTGTAATTACTCAAAAATTCCTTTTGGCCTTTAGTCTTTAATTACCTCTTAATCGCCTTGTCCAGAGAAGGCTATGGCACCCCACTCCAGTACTCTTGCCTGGAAAATCCCATGGACGGAGGAGCCTGGTGGGCTGCAGTCCATGGGGTCGCTAAGAGTCAGACACGACTGAGCGACTTCACTTTCACTTTTCACTTTCATGCATTGGAGAAGGAAATGGCAACCCACTCCAGTGTTCTTGCCTGGAGAGTCCCAGGGACGGGGGAGCCTGGTGGACTGCCGTCTATGGGGTTGCACAGAGTCGGACACGACTGAGAACTTAGCAGCAGCAGCAGCAATAGCCTTGTCATAGTTTCTTTTTTGTTAGCTGTTTACAAGCTATACCTAGAGTTGCTAAACATAAGAATCACTGCAGGATGGACCCGCTAATATCTCGAGTTCAAGAGTCAGAATTAGTGAACAAAGTTAGTTAATGGTCTGAGTTTTACTAATTTTGTTTTAAATTGAAAGTTTAAACCTCAGTTCAGTTCAGTCACTCAGTCGTGTCTGACTCTTTGCGACCCCATTAACTGCAGCACACCAGGCCTCCCTGTCCATCACCAAGCCCAGAGTTTACTCAAACTCATGTCCATTGAGTTGGTGATGCCATCCAAACATCTCATCCTCTGTCATTCCCTTCTCCTCCGGCCTTCAATCTTTCCCAACATCAGGGTCTTTTCAAGTGAGTCAGTTCTTTGCATCAGGTGGCCAAAATATTGGAGTTTCAGCTTCAACATCAGTCCTTCCAATGAATAATTGGGACTGATTTCCTTTAGGATTGACTGGTTGGAGCTCCTTGCAGTCCAAAAGCCTCTCGAGTCTTCTCCAACACCACAGTTCAAAAGCAGAGGGATGGTGTGGAGAGGGAGGAGGGAGGAGGGTTCAGGATGGGGAACACATATATACTAATTAAATAATTTTCTATTAAAGAATTTTAAAGAAAAAAAATTTAAAAAAAAGAAAAAAAAATTAAAAAAATTAAAAAAAAGAAAAAAGAAAAAAAGCATCAATTCTTTGCTGCTCAGCTTTCTTTATAGTCCCATTCTCACATCCATACATGACTGCTGGAAAAACCACAGCCATGACTAGATGGACCTTTGATGACAAAGTAATGTCTCTGCTTTTGAATATGCTGTCTAGGTTGGTCATAGCTTTTCTTCCAAGGAGCAAGCGTCTTTTAATTTCATGGCTACAATCACCATCTGCAGTGATTTTGGAGCCCTCCAAAATAAAGTCTGTCACTGTTTCCATTGTTTCCCCATCTATTTGCCATGTAGTGATGGGACCAATTGCCATAATCTTTGTTTTCTGAATGTTGAGCTTTAAGCCAACTTTTTCACTCTCCTCTTTCACTTTCATCAAGAGGCTCTTTAGTTCTTCTTCACTTTCTGCCATAAGGGTGGTGTCATCTGCATATCTTAGGTTATTGATATTTCTCCCAGCAATCTTGATTCCAGCTTGTGCTTCATTCAGCCCAGCGTTTCTCATGATGTACTCTGCATATAAGTTAAATAAACAGGGTGACAATATACAGCCTTGATGTACTCCTTTCCCTATTTGGAACCAGTCTACTGTTACATGTCTAGTTCTAACTTTTGCTTCCTGACCTGCATACAGATTTCTCAAGAGGCTGGTCAGATGGTTTGGTATTCCCATGTTTTTAAGAATTTTCCACAGTTTGTGTTGATCCACACAGTCAAAGGATTTGGCATATTCATAAAGCAGAAATAGATGTTTTTATGGAACTCTCTTGCTTTTTTGATAATCCAACCATTGTTGGCAATTTGATTTCTGGTTCCTCTGCCTTTTCTAAAACCAGCATGAGCATATGGAAGTTCACTGTTCACGTACTGTTGAAGCCTGGCTTGGAGAATTTTGAGCATTACTTTACTAGCGTCTGAGATGAGTGCAATTGTGTGGTAGTTTGAGCATTCTTTGCCATTGCCTTTCTTTGGGATTGGATAAAAACTGACCTTTTCCAGTACTGTGGCCACTGCTGAGTTTTCCCGATTTGTTGGCATATTGAGTGCAGCCCTTTCACAGCATCATCTTTCAGGATTTGAAATAGCTCCACTGGAATTCCATCACCTCCACTAGCTTTGTTCATAGTGATGCTTCCCAAGGCCCACTTGACGTTGTATTCCAGGATGTCTGGCTCTGGTTGAGTGATCATATCATTGTGGTTATCTGGGTCATGAAGATCTTTTTTGTATAGTTCTTTTGTGTATTCTTGCCACCTCTTCTTAATATCTTCTGCTTCTGTTAGGTCCATACTATATTTGTCCTTTATTGAGCCCATCTTTGCATGAAATGTTTCCTTGGTATCTCTAATTTTCTTGAAGAGATCTCTAGCCTTTCCCATTCTATTGTTTTCCTCTATTCTTTGCATTGATCGCTGAGGAAGGCTTTCTTATCTCTCCTTGCTATTCTTTGGAACTCTGCATTCAAATGGCTATATCTTTCCTTTTCTCCTTTGCTTTTCACAGCTATTTGTAAGACCTCCTCAGACATCTATTTTGTCTTTTTGCATTTCTTTTCTTGGGTATGGCCTTCATCCCTGTCTCTTGTACTTTGTCATGAACCTCCGTCCATGTTCATCAGGCACTCTGTCTATCAGATCTATTGAATCTATTTCTCACTTCCGCTGTATAATCATAAGGGATTTGATTTAGGTCATACCTGAATGGTCTAGTAGTTTTCCCTACTTTATTCAATTTAAGTCAGAATTTGGCAATAAGGAGTTCATGATTTGAGCCACAGTCAGCTTCTGGTCTTGTTTTTGCTGACCATATAGAGCTTCTCCATCTTTGGCTGCAAAGAATATAATCAATCTGATTTCGGTGTTGACCATCTGGTGATGTCCATGTGTAGAGTCTTCTCTTGTGTTGTTGGAAGAGGGTGTTTGCTATGACCAGTGCATTCTCTTGGCAAAACTCTACTAGTCTTTGCCCTGTTTCATTCTGTACTCCAAGGCCAAATTTGCTTGTTACTTAAACCTAATTGTAAATTATTTTTTTGGTAATAATATTGAAAAGCAAAAAGAAACAAGGAAATAAATTGCTTTGTTTTTTTCATAATATCCTTGGTAAATCTTTGGTCAGTTTATAAGTTATATCAGATATCGTTGTTTTGGTTTTTTTGAAAGAAAACTATCACAGATAAATATACATTGTTAAGACTGGAAGGAGTTGCCTTCAGACTAAAAGAGTTCCTATCACTAAATATATTCAAGCAGAAACTGGTAACCTTTTAACAGAGAATAAGAATTAAATTTTGTACTTCACTGTAAGTTAGATTAGTTACATTTTAAGATTTCCTTAAACTATAAGAAAATTGGAAATATGGAAATTCTTTCTGATATAAATTTTTAATCATATGCCTTTTTAAGATGGTCACTTTCCATTTACTTACATGACTTTAACAACCACTCTGAACAAAATGTTGTAAAAATTGTATTTTACTTTATGGATGGAGAAAATAGGTCCTGAAATTTTTTACTCTGATAAATCTATAAAGTGGCAGAGCCTGGAATATATTGCAGTTTCCCTGGCAGAGATCCTGTTTTTCAGTCACCACATTTCTGGGAATGGAGTTTATATCCCCAGAGAACAGGAGGAGCAAATAGATAACCAGATGCAGGTACTAGGGTTATATATACATACATTTGGAGAACTTACATTAGAGGAAATAAATGGTGTTGAGATGGGATTGTATACATGATGTAGGGTGAAGCTAAGTAGGTGCAATAATGTTTAGGTCAACATAGGTATTTCAGGAACTCGAGAAGGATCAGACTGATAAGAAATACAATGAACATATCTGTTAAGAGAGAAAGAGTACAAGGTCTATAGAGTTTGGTGAATGACATCTTGTGAGCATCCTTTGGCTGTGTATCATGGCTGGGAGTGACACAGAAGGTGAAGTTGGGGGATTTATAAAATTCTCAGTATACACGTTCTGTATGCCTTTTCTGTAAGGTTGCAGAGAATGTAGATATCAATGATGAATACTTAAAACATAAGAAGAAATGGGGAAAAATAAAAGAACATAGCTACTTATTATTCAGGCAATGCTGTCTTCTGTACAGACTTTTAAATCAGTGACTTTCAATAAAAACTTTCCAAACCTTAAGTAGGAGCTTGGTAATATATTAGGGAAATACACTGGGCATTATGTTTAATCATAAAACTCAACTTTTCCCCAAGAAACTTCTGTTCTGCGTGTATATACTGAAAACCAGATGAAAAGCCCTGTCTATTTTCTATTGTCTGCAGCGTGGCTGGTGCTTTATCGCTTGCCAAGTCAGGGCCACCTGTGGCTCTGACTTGGCAGCTCTGTGCTTAATAGGCCAGACGTTCTGTTCACAGGAAGGGCCTCCCAAAGCCTAAGTGGAAAGGAAGTGATCACATGACCAGGGTTCTGATTATGAGGACTTGCTGAATACATAATTTGATGTGTTTTGCTTTGAGCCGACACACTAGCCAGTGCTTTTGTTGGCTTCACTGCCAAAGACTTTTGCACACAAACAATTCGCAGCAAGTCGTTTGATTTCCCACACAGGAAACACGGCATGGAACAATCAGTCCTCTAACTATATATCGTCTCTTTTCCTATTGTTTTCATTCTGTTAAACTCCCAGCCATTAACACATTAGTGGACCAGTTACTGAGACATGGGACCCCACATGGGTATAACACGCATAACCTCAAGATTCTATCCCAGTTTAGTTCAAAGGAAGGCCTTTCAGAATCATTTAAAGTGCAAGGTGAGCTTTGATGAGTCAGTAGATAATCTGACCAAGGAGTTTAGCAGCAATAAATTGATGGACTCCTCAATCCATGGGATTTTCCAGGCAAGAATACTGGAGTGGTTACCGTTTCCTTCTCCAGGGGACCTTCGAGACCCAGGAATTGAACCCTGGTCTCCCGCCCTGCAGGCAGACTCTTTATGGTCTGAGCCACCAGGGAAGCCCAAATAAATAGATAAGACATAATTAGCTGGGCTTCCCAGGTGGTGCTACTTGTAAAGAACCCCCCTGCCAATGCAGGAGATGCAAGAGATGTGGGTTCGATCCCTGGGTTGGGAAGATCCCCTGGAGAAGGAAGTGGCAACCCACTCCAGTATTCTTGCCCAGAGAATCCCATGAACAGAGAAGCCTGGTGGACTACAATCCATATGGTCGCAGAGTTGGACACTACTGAGCACCTAAATAGAATAGATGAGTTCTCCTAGAAGATTCTAAATGATGTTATATTTTCATCTATTTTTGGTGGTTTGAAAAATGTTTTTATTTTTTTTAATGATTTATGCTGTGCTTTGAATCTCTATGCTAAATGTGGCCTGACTTCTAATATAAAATCTATAGGAATTAGGTCTTTAACCTTGGGGGAAGACTGCTGGACATTCAGGGTCTCAGTTATCCTCAGTTATGCTTGTAAAACAAATAGTTTGGATGATTGTCCCTGAGGACTATTTCAGTGGTTCTCAGTTTGGGCTGCACCAGTTATTCTCCTGGGGATCTCTAGAAAGTGCTATTGCCCACACCCTACCCTTGGAGAGTCTGCTTTAATGGTCTAGTCCAGTACAGAGCCTGAATAGTAAAATATAAAACCTTGACTGCATAGCAGAGTCAGCTGGGCAGCTTATAAAATCAGTTCCTAGTCTGCATTATTTCCTAAAACTTGCCAGGTGACAACAAATGTGCTGCCAAGGTTGTGAGAGTCACTGTTCCAAAACGATATAATCTGTTATTTGACAATATTAAGGAGATCTGTGGATATGTTGGTGCTGCACAGTGCATGCATGTAAGAATGCCATCTCTGTGTGTGTGCTCAGTCGCTTCAGTCACGTCTGACTCTTTGTGACACCATGGACCACAGTCTACTAGGCTCTTCTGTCCACAGGATTTTGAGGCAAGAATACTGACTGGAGTGGGTTTGCCATTTCCTCCTCCAGGGGATCTTTCCCACCCATGGATTGAACCTGCATCTCCTGTGGTTCCTGCATTGGTATGTGTATTCTCTAACATTGAGCCACCTGCCCTAAGCAAAAGTGGTCATTCATCCATTCACTGACTACTCACTATACACTATGTTCTTTACTGAGTACTTATAATTATGTTTATAATGCTGCCATTTGCATGAAAAGTTTTCTTGACATCACAAAATTAGAAGCATTGGAATACTTTATATTATAGAGAAAAATAAAACATCACTTCCAGACTAAGGAGTTGATGAATCCACCTGTTATAAACGACCATGTAGTGTGCATTAACAATGACTACTAAAAAATGAGCATAGTCTTTGATTTACTTTTACTCCTAGTAATTAAGGATAGAGAACACAGAGATATTCACATAAGTATCTTTTATATGATAAAAGATATTTACCACTTCTTCTGAAAGTAGCCCTGATTGCAGAAAATATGCACTGTAAATTTTAACAAAATATTATTTAGTCATCAATTTAAAACTTTTAATTCCTGACATAAAAATATTTCTGTGATAATATGATATGAATGAATGTATATAAAAAAGATAAGTGCCTAGCATTGTAGTGGGTTTAGAAATAATTTGAACTTTATAATTTTCTTTTGTTTGTAATTATAACTCTATTATGTATTGCTTAGATTAAAACTTTTAAAAACGCTTATGATGACAATTTGAAATTTATAATTTTATTTTATTTGTAATTGTAACTCTGCTATGTATTACTTATATTAAAACTTTTAAAAATGCTCATGACAACAAAAATCAGTTAAATTGTAAAGCCAGTTTGATTCCATTAAGCATTTATTTGACATTCTTTTTTTCTTTTTGCTGTTTTGTTTTACCAATGTATGAAAAGCCTACTAATTATTCTGTAAAGTGTTTTGCAATTTTTGTTCTGAGAGAGAGTGCCACTTTGCTGGGATTTTAAGAGGAATTGAGAGAAGATGCTATTTAACTTTTTAGTTAGAACTGTCTAATTTTTAAATTATTCTGATTTACAGTTGAAAGAAAAGAAAAAAAACACCCCACACTCCAAAACAAATAAGCACTATAGGAGGCAAAATAATCCCTTTTCCAAAGATGTCCGCCTTCTAATTCCCAGAAACTGTGAATGTGTTGTGTTACAAGGCAAAGGGGCATTCATGTTGCAGGTGGAATTAATGTTGCTGATCAGCTGACCTTGCGACGCTGGGTGTATGCTGGCTGATCCAGGTGCGCCTAAAGTAATCACAAGCGTCCTTCTAAACGAAGGAGGGAGGAGTTTCAGAGAGAGGAAGTGCAAGAAAGACTTGGCTTACGGTTACTCGCTTTACAAATGGCGGAAGGGCCCACAAACCAACGAGAAGGAGTAGACTCTAGAAGGTGGAGAAAGCAAGCAAATAGATGCTCCCCTGGAGCCATCAGAGAGGAGCCCTGGCCTCCCAGCACCCTGATTTGAGCTCAGCGAGACCGTTTGAACTTCTGACCTCCAGAACTGTAAGTTAACAAATTGGTGCTGTTTTTGCTCATTGAGTTTGCAGTAGTTTGTCACAGCAGTAATGGAAGCTAATACAAGTGCTTGTATGATATGTAATGTGAAAAAATATTGCCTGAAATGCTCATACTTTGGCTTGTGAGGAAGTGCCTTTCTTATCCTTATCTCTGTTTTGCTTCTCTACTCCTACTTATATGAAAGTTCTTACTGCTGTTTCTCATATTTGCTGCTAATAATGGTGAAATGAGAGCAGTTGTGGAGCAAGAATTTGATTTTTCATATAAACCTGGGAGAGGTGTGGAATAGAATGCCCACTATCAAGTGATGAATTGGGAAAGACTAGAAGGGAGAAGGCAATGGCACCCCACTCCAGTACTCTTGCCCGGAAAATCCCATGGACGGAGGAGCCTGTTAGGCTGCAGTCCATGGGGTCGCTAGGAGTCGGACCCGACTGAGCGACTTCATTTTCACTTTTCACTTTCCACTTTCATGCATTGGAGAAGGAAATGGCAACTCACTCCAGTGTTCTTGCCTGGAGAATCCCAGGGACAGGGGAGCTTGGTGGGCTGCTGTCTATGGGGTCGCACAGAGTCGGACACGACTGAAGTGACTTAGCAGTAGCCGCAGTAGCAGAAATTAGTGCAAATGACTTAATTTTTAAAAACTTAAAACTTTTTTGTAGTAGCCAAGAAGGAGTTACCCTGTAATTTTAAAAATGGAGTCAAAGAAAGGGAAGAATTGCAAACGGTAATAGAAGTGTGAAAATTCAAAGTAATCTAGACTAAGGAAATTATCTTCATTATGGCTAAGGACAGGGAAAAAAAAATGGCATGATTTTGTATGAGGTTCTGAAAATTATGCTTTGTTGTGGTTCTTTGGCTTAGCTTGTTTTTCAGTTGTTTAATGTTCAGGAGAGTTAGAAGTGGCAATACTGTTATTATTAGGAAATACCAAAATTATAAAGTTAAACTCAATTCAGCTGTTGTAACCAAAATAGAGGGATTTGGGGTGCAACCACTCAGGGATATCTGGATGCAGAAGTCAGTGATGACTCCAAATCATAAAATAAAAGCTGTGTTTGTTAACAAATTGTAATATCATGGTTGTCTCTGAGGCAGAAGATGAGAAAACTGCTAAGTATGGAAAAAACATATACATATTGATAAAGATAAGTTAGGTAAATGTGCGTGATCTTAATTGCTCTGTTTATCATTGAACTGATACATGCCTAGTAATTTGAGATCAGTGATTTAGTGCTTTTTATTTTTTCCTACTGAATGTATGAAGAAATTGAGAGTAGGATATGGGGGTGGGGGCAGGGAGCTGGGAGGAGGAGAGGGTCTGGAGAACCTGTAGAGCCGGAGGAAGAAGCAGTTGGCAAAAAGGTGAGGAATATTCCTGTCTTCAGACAACTTGGAGGATTGTGCATGAACTGTAATGAACTATAGCCCACATTTTTTTAATCATCAGCATTGTTATTTAAACTTTGTTAAAATGTTGAGTTATTTGGTAAATATCCTCAAGTGCATCCCAAACATGTTTTGAAGACAAAATAATCAAGTTCTAAAGTCTGAATTAGGAGAAGGCAATGGCACCCCACTCCAGTACTCTTGCCTGGAAAATCCCATGGACGGAGGAGCCTGGTAGGCTGCAGTCCATGGGGTCGCTGAGGGTCGGACACGACTGAGCGACTTCACTTTCACTTTTCACTTTCATGCATTGGAGGAGGAAATGGCAACCCACTCCATTGTTCTTGCCTGGAGAATCCCAGGGATGGGGGAGCCTGGTGGGCTGCCGTCTATGGAGTCGCACAGAGTTGGACACGACTGAAGCAACATAACAGCAGCAGCAAAGTCTGAATTACTGAGGGAGAAAACACAGCTAAATAGGGTCTTTTTTTAATCATTGTCTCTATGTCTTTCCCCTCTTCTCCAAAAGAGAAGACAAAAGAGGAAATTACCATTTTCTTTTGTCAAATTACTTCCTGTATTTGTTTACTGCTCTTCACATGTTCTAATATTAAAATATAATCCAATATGCACTGCAAACTTCATCATAGAGCAGGCTTTCTCAGCTTGGGCACTGTTGAAACTTTGGACCAGATGATTATTTGTGGTGGGAGACTGTGCTGTGCACTGTGGGATGGTGAACAGCAACCCTGGCCTCTTATTCTTCACTCACTAGAGGCCCAGAGCAGTTAGGATAACCCAAAATGTTCCTAGATAGTTCCATGTGCCCCTGGGGACCAAAATCAACTACAGTTAAGAATCCCTGCTCTAAAAGCAAGACAAATGCAGTATATCTGTTGTGGAGTTTGATTATGTTAGAATGCTACTTGTTGCATGAAGCTTGGTTTTAAAGATTAGTTTTTCATTCACCTGCTTTTACCCTTGCTGTGTTCAATAAGTAGCAAGTTTCATATATTTTACTACTGTAGTGAGGAAAGATATGGAGAAAGTAACTTTCACTGTTAAATATAGCAGAATTTGGGGAAACTAGAATAATCAAATATAATATAAGCTATTAGGTTAGCAGCCCCATTTTTGCATTTGCTCTTGGAAGATATGATTTCCTTGTATATGACAATGGCCAACAAAATGATTTAGGCATTGGGAGTAGCAACTCTTGTCAGCTAGCTACCTCATACTGTTTGAGTTGGGTGAGGTGGGTGTATTAGTGATATGATATACTTTGATGTAGTGTATAGCCGCTGAGTTAAGAAAGTAAGGGTCTGATTACTGCAGAGTTTTTTTTTTTTTAGAGACTCTATCCCCATTTTCACTAGAAAAAAAATGTGTCCACATCTCCTGTAGTTACAATTTCCCTCTCTTTCACCACAGTGCCTGGGGAACAAAATGAAGGAGATCTAGGCACATGGTCCCAGAGTCTGTCTTCTTGGATGTGAGGTTTGGGTGGTGTGTTTGTGTACACATGTGGTTGGTTGACGTCTTTTTTTAAAGTACTTGTAAAAAGGATTTCTAACTCCCTTTCAATGAAAGAAGAGTGATACTTCACCAGTCAGCTCTGTGTTTAAAATAATTACAAACTTATTATAACCATAATGTAGGAGTTGGGAGACAAAGGGAATTTACATGACAGGTAAGTTTGTTCAACTTTATGGAATAACGATGTAAAACAAACATAGGTATGAAATAATTGATGGAGAAACATATGAAAATAAAAAATACAGAAAATTCCATTTGTCTTTACATCTTTAGATTTATCTATCCATTCATATCTGAGGTATCAATCATCTATGTTGCCATTTATCTATTACAAAAAATAAATGTCAATCTCATGTTGACAATTATGAGCTTGATACACATTAAGACAGTATATATTTGTTATCTTTATTAGCTATAACTTCAGACTACTTATGATAAGGATCTTGAAATGGTTAAGTTGATAAGTCAGCAAAACTGAAGGTGAATCAGTTGTGTCTGACTCTTTGCGACCCCATGAATCGCAGCACCCCAGGTCTCCCTGTCCATCACCAACTCACGGAGTTCACTGAGACTCACGTCCATCGAGTTAGTGATGCCATCCAGCCATCTCATCCTCTGTCATCCCCTTCTCCTCCTGCCCCTAATCCCTCCCAGTGTCAGAGTCTTTTCCAATGAGTCAACTCTTCGCATGAGGTGGCCAAAGTATTGGAGTTTCAGCTTTAGCATCTGTCCTTCCAATGAACACCCAGGGCTGATCTCCTTCAGAATGGACTGGTTGGATCTCCTTGCAGTCCAAGTGACTCTCAAAGACTCTTCTCCAACACCACAGTTCAAAAACATCAATTCTTCAGTGCTCAGCTTTCTTCACAGTCCAACTCTCACATCCATACATGACCACTGGAAAAACCATAGCCTTGACTAGATGGACCTTTGTTTACAAAGTAATATTTCTGCTTTTGAATATGCTATCTAGGTTGGTCATAACTTTCCTTCCAAGGAGTAAGCATCTTTTAATTTCATGGCTACAATCATCATCTTCAGTGATTTTTAGAGCCCAAAAAATAAAGTCTGACACTGTTGCAACTGTTTCCCCATCTATTTGCCATGAAGTGATGGGACCAGATGCCATGATCTTAGTTTTCTGAATGTTGAGCTTTAGGCCAACTTTTTCACTCTGCTCTTTCACTTTCATCGAGGCTTTTTAGTTCCTCTTCACTTTGTCCTATAAGGGTGGTGTCATCTGCATATCTGAGGTTATTGCTATTTCCCCCTGCAATCTTGATTCCAGCTTGTGCTTCTTCCAGCCCAGCGTTTCTCATGATGTACTCTGCATATAAGTTAAATAAGCAGGGTGACAATAAACAGCCTTGACGTACTCCTTTTCCTCTTAGGAACCAGTCTGTTGTTCCATGTCCAGTTCTAACTGTTGCTTCCTGACCTGCATATAGGTTTCTCAAGAGGCAGGTTAGGTGGTCTGGTATTCCCGTCTCTTTCAGAATTTTCCACAGTTTAATGTGATCCACACAGTCAAAGGCTTTGACATAGTCAATAAAGCAGTTTTTCTGGAACTCTCTTGCTTTTCTGATGATCCAGCGGATGTTGGCAATTTGGTCTCTGGTTCCTCTGCCTTTTCTAAAACCAGCTTGAACATCTGGAAGTTCACAGTTCATGTATTGCTGAAGCCTGGCTTGGAGAATTTTCAGCATTACTTTACTAGCGTGTGAGATGAGTGCAATTGTGTGGTAGTTTGAGCATTCTCTGGCATTGCCTTTCTTTGGGACTGGAATGAAAACTGACCTTTTCCAGTCCTGTGGGCACTGCTGAGTTTTCCAAATTTGCTGGCATATTGAGTACAGCACTTTGACAGCATCATCTTTCAGGATTTGAAATAGCTCCACTGGAGTTCCATCACATCCACTAGCTTTGTTCGTAATGATGCTTTCTAAGGCCCACTTGACTTCACATTCAGGATGTCTGGCTCTAGGTGAGTGATCACACCATTGTGGTTATCTGGGTCATGAAGATCTTTTTTGTACAGTTCTTCTGTGTATTCTTGCCACCTCTTCTTAATATCTTCTGCTTCTGTTAGGTCCATACCATTTCTGTCCTTTATCGAGCCCGTCTTTGCATGAAATGTTCCCTTGGTATATCTAATTTTCTTGAAGAGATCTCTAGTCTTTCCCATTCTGTTGTTTTCCTCTATTTCTTTGCACTGATTGCTGAGAAAGGCTTTCTTATCTCTCCTTGCTATTCTTTGGAACTCTGCATTCAGATGCTTGTATCTTTCCTATCCTTTGCTTTTTGCTTCTCTTCTTTTCACAGCTCTCTGTAAGGCCTCCCCAGACGGCCGTTTTGCTTTTTTGCATTTCTTTTCCATGGGGATGGTCCTGATCCCTGTCTCTTGTACAATGTCAGGAACCTCCATCCATAGTTAATCAGGCACTCTGTCTATCAGATCTAGTCACTTAAATCTACTTCTCTCTCCCACTGTATAATCATAAGGGATTTGATTTAGGTCATACCTGAACAATTGAAGTCTAATAATTGCAGACAGGAATATATATGAAAATTTGAAAGGGAGTAAGATTTTACAACATGTTTTAGGTATATACCAAACTTTTTTTAAAGTGCAAAGGGGAGGAAGAAAAGAGGAAAAGGCGGAACTAAATGCAGTAACTGGGACACAGTTGAGATAATTTGGGATGGAGATGGGGAACGAAGCAAGTACAAAAACTTCAGAAAAGCATGGAAGTGGTTAAGTAAAAATAGCGTAGGATGAAGAAAGGAAAACTTAGAAGGTGATGCTGAATAATAAGATCATCTTTAGTGTTTCTTTATTCATCAGAAGAAAGTCACTTAAAAATCCGTAAAAAGTGCTTCTGAGAAGGCAAGGATCAGAGACTGTTTCAGACAGCTTTAATTTAGAAAGATCTCTTTGGAAGGGCTCTACTGAAAGTGATTCTGGATTATCTCCCATTAACGCTAAATCATTAGGAACAAAAGATTTCTGGGAAGCAAAATACTTTAAGGGATTACTGATTTGGTTAATTAGATCTGCTTGGACTTAATGAGTTCATACCCCCTTGGTGGTTTCAGTTGGGTCACTGAGTTTCATTCCTGAGGAAAATCTGTTGTCAGGCAGCAGAGTAATGACAGTCAGGCCTAAAATGGCACATGAGCTGGTAGCGACTTTAAATATCAAACAGTACAATGTGTTGAAACATGATAACTGGAGCATTTCAAAGGCTAAGGCCTTACGTAAAACCTTTAATGTCAGGGAGTAATATATTATGAAATGTCATGCTTGGATTTTAAGAGTGAGACAATGACAGAGTCCTTTTTAATAAAATACTCTATTCAAAGTAATATACATTTCAGTATTGCTCATATGCATCAAAATAGATTCAATTTCATTTACTCCCCAAAGGGGAATAAGAAGGACATATACTAATTTTCTTCTTTTTATCTCGCTCCCAATTGATAATATTGTCAGTAGGAAATAAATCTACTCTGTAATAGGAGATTTGTACTGCATATGAATAAAATTTCCAAAACTTTAAAACAATATTAAAGTTTTTTACTTTAAGTGAATAAATAATAATGATGTAGAATGTCCTGAAGGTAAAGGGATATTTCTATAGCCAGTGTGAAAGGAGTGCGTTTGTATGCAATATACACTTCTAATTAACAATGGTGTTCAGTGTGATGACATACACATTCATAGGAAAAAATGCTTTTTATTCATGACATTCTGTGGTTTAGTTTTATTCTTTATAAATTTGCAATATCAACACTTTGATAGGGAATGAAAATATACTTTATAAACATTTTATAGAATTATATCCTACTATATAGATAACTTGGAGAAAATTTACCCTTTTAACCTTGTGAGGGCTGTTTTTATTGCATTAAAGTATATAGATACCTGGTGAAAATTCGACAGTCCTAATAGCATTGTGGCATTATAATTTCTTTTAGAAGTAATATTTACCTCTCAATCTAGAAAGATCTTCTAGGATTTACTCTTCCAGGATTTACTCAAATCATTTCATAAATTTCTTTTACAAATGAGTAGGCTTAGTACTTTGGCCACCTCATGTGAAGAGATGACTCATTGGAAAAGACTCTGATGCTGGGAGGGATTGGGGGCAGGAGGAGAAGGGGACGACAGAGGATGAGATGGCTGGATGGCATCACTGACTCGATGGACGTGAATCTGAGTGATCTTCCGGAGTTGGTGATGGACAGGGAGGCCTGGCATGCTGGGATTCATGGGGTCGCAAAGAGTCGGACACGACTGAGCGACTGAACTGAACGGAAGCTTAGTTTTACGATGAGAATCAATTGATCTTCTGGATCTTAATTGGCACAGGTCTTATTGAAATTACAATGGCCATAGCTATCTTGTATCTTATTTTTCTTTTGCCCTTTACCATGCTCAGTTGTTAAGTTGCATGGGACTCTTTTGCAACCCCTTGGACTGTAGCCTGCCAGGCTCCTCTGTCCATGGGATTCTCCAGTGAGAATGCTGGAGTGGGTTGCCACTTGCTTCTGTAGGGGACCTTCCAGACCTAAGGATCAAACCTGTGTCTACTGCACCTGGTGCATTGTAAGGTGGGTTCTTTACCACTGCGCCACCTGGGTAGCCCCTGAAAAAAACTGTATGGTGGCTCAGATGGTAAAGAATCAGCCTGCAAAGCAAGAGACCTGAGTTCGATCCCTTGGTCAGACAGATCCCCTGGAGAAGGAAATGGCAACCCATTCCAGTAATCTTGCCTAGAGAATTTCATGAACAGAGGAGCCTGGTGGGCTACAATCTGTGCAGTGGCAAAGAGTGGGACATGACTGAGCAACTAACACTTTTTCATAGTTATCTTAGTTTAGCTCGATTGTAGAAACGTACCCTGGTAAAAATGAGTGAAGGCTCTTAAGTGAAATAAGAATAATTAAAATATGCTTTTGTTCATGCTTTATCAAAATCTTCAAAGAGGTGGTTGAGGCATCAGGCAATCTCATCTAAAAAGTGATATAATAAGATAATCTAGCTTGTTAAAGTAAAAGTGGTATAAGGTCTTGCTGGCTTGTTGCCTTCAACTCTGGTTCGAGGAATCCTAGTGTTGATTGTCTTCTCTGCCTGCTCATTTCCTTGACATTTGATAGTGACATCATGGATGAATAAGCTGTCTATATATTTTGTCCAGTGAAGGTGGATATCAACTGTTATCTGAAAGATAAATGTTAGGAGAGATGGATGTTCAGATAACTGTTTTGAACACAGTAGAGGTCATATGAAACAAAGCTCATGGATGTCATCTTGAGATCGCGTTTCTTTGTATTGTACAAAATCCTATGGATTTTTGACTATAATCCTTTTGTCTAATGAATACTACACTCCATCGTAATATTAATAGCTATAACATAATGAGTCATTATATAGTATTTTATAGTATTTTTTTGTAAGGAATTATCTAATAAACTGATTAAAAATGGCCAAGATGACAGTGAGACTAGTCTTGAAAAAAGTGTTCTATAAACATTGTTTATTTGTGGGCACATAAGTAGTATCTTTTTGGTCAAATATGTCTGTTCTGTTCAATCTATAAATATATTTGGACTCTCAGCCACATAAATTCTGCATCTTTACTTACAGTATTATCAGTGAAAATACTTCAAGAGTAGGTTCAGATAATATTTCCGCTGTAATGGCTCAGTAAAATCTAGCATGTGTATGGGCAGCGGTTCAAGGTTGAAGAAATCAAGCAGGCAGCTGTGGAAACAGTGATATTAAAATTCTTCAAGTGGGAGTGGAGGGGAGTCTGGAAAAACTAGCTGATACTACAGCTTCTTGTTGTAGCATGGAAGATGAAAGATTGGGGTGGTTACATACTATTCAGTGCGGAAATGAGAAGGGAATGAGACTCTGCTTTTTCAAACAATGAAGAAAATTCAGCTCAAATAAGGAAAATTTAAAATGTCAGGACTGTGTATTATTAATGATATTGAGCAGGTTTGCAGTTAATTCATATGGTTACATTTTGATATTTTTAAGACTGCAAGCAGGAAAGCTTGGAGAACCTACACCAACATTATTAAGGTTTCATGAAGTAAAGTCATTTACCTAGAGAATTTGAGGAAAGATATGTAAGAAAAGCTACTTAAAATATCCTCACATGTATTCATTTAAGCCAAGGGTAGAACAAATAGGAAGCTCTGACTAGACTGTGATTCTGTTTTTTAAAATCTATCTAGTGGAAAAATGGTTTTAGTGCTATGTAACTTTCAG
Source organism: Bos indicus x Bos taurus (assembly GCF_003369695.1). Taxonomy (NCBI): domain Eukaryota; kingdom Metazoa; phylum Chordata; class Mammalia; order Artiodactyla; family Bovidae; genus Bos; species Bos indicus x Bos taurus. Next base: position 98,767,902 of record NC_040079.1, on the reverse strand, counting down.
TAATTTGATAAAGAGTTAGGAATTGCCTCCTAAGAGGCAACTTTATAGGGACTCTCTGTGTCTAGATTCAGGGTTCTAAACTTTTGTTTGAAACTGATTACCTATAAGATGCAATGCAAAATTCTAATCTCTCAAGATATTGTGGCAGTAAACAACAACTCAATGATATATTTAGTTCAGTTCAGTTCAGTTGCTCAGTCGAGTCCGATTCTTTGCTACCCCGGGAACTGCAGCATGCCAGGCCTCCCTGTCCATCACCAACTCCCAGAGTCCACCCAAACCCATGTCCACTGAATCGGTGATGCCATCCAACCATCTCATCCTGTCGTCCCCTTCTCCTCCTGCCCTCAACCTTTCCCAGCATCAGGGTCTTTTCCAATGAGTCAGCTCTTCGCATGAGGTGGCCAAAGTATTGGAGTTTCAGCTTCAGCATCAGTCCTTCCAATGAACACCTACGACTGATCTCCTTTAGGATGGACTGGTTGGATCTCCTTGCAGTCCAAGGGACTCTCAAGAGTCTTCTCCAACACCACAGTTCAAAAGCATCAATTCTTTGGCACTCAGCTTTCTTTATAGTCCAGCTCTCACATCCATACATGACCACTGGAAAAACCATAGCCTTGACTAGGCAGACCTTTGTTGGCAAAGTAATGTCTCTGCTTTTTAAAGTTCCCCTCAAATGTAAGAAACAAAATACATAAGCGGTCATGTTTTCTTCTATGTAGAATTCATTCTATAAAAATGATGATCTTCTATTATATGACTTTAATATTTATCCAGTTTAGAACAGATTTAGTACATTCCAGCCATACCAGTGCTGGAATTAAGTCTATAGTTTGTTTCTTACCATATCTGGTACTAAAAAAAATTACATAATGGTATGTTGCTAGATTCCATTCTACTTATGAGGTGATACTGCACTGGTATCAATAGGTTTCGTGAGATCCTAACAGTTAACCACTGAGCAAACCCATGTTCAATGAAAGGATATAATGGGAAATCAGGGCCTCTTTCACATTTTGAGACTATTGGCAATATCAAAACAGGGTTATAAAAATTGTGGATAATTTCATAAAATAATAAACATATATGTCAAACTATGAATGTGAATGTAGAAAATATTTCTCCTGAAGTTATCAAAATCCCCAAGCCCCTATTTATTTATAATGGCAGAAAACATGGTCTTGGTCAATTTATTATCTGACCTTAAATATGCATAAAGAAACTTTTGTATAGCTCAATTTAATTCCAATATCAAGTTTCTTTACCTTTAGGCATAAAATGTATTCAATTCTCATGTGTTATGGTGGTATCTAAAGCCTCTCTTTAGGGGGACAACATCTGTTTCATGTCTCAGCTTCTGTTCAATTGGCATAAAGTAAGATGTTCAGTTTTCCATTGTGTTCTCTGGTGTCTGCCCGCTTCAAGTTGGCATATGCTGAGAAGTACACATTTTAACCTGGGCTTCAAACTGCAGTCCGTGCTCATTTCCTCAGCCTACTTTTCTGAGTTGGAACCTGGTTGTCTGTCTTGGAATCCAATGACCTTGTCCTCTCCATTGAAACACCTGGGAGGTTCAGATGATTCCTCTCCTTTTTGAGGCTGATAGAAGATTATGAGTTGCTTTGGGCCATTGGTGACCATGAACAACCTTTTCAGCAATTTCTGCATTATTGCTTTTATTCCATTAGGTCATATTAAACAGTTTCCAAGGCATCATGTTTCTAGAAAGATACCAGGCACATTCTCGCCTCTGAGTATCTGAATTTTTAAGGAATATATTATGTACCTGATCGTGCTGCATTATCTGTCTCCTTTCCCTTTGGGCATAATCCTGGGGGGAGGAGGTGGTGATATACGCCAGATGACTTCAGAGAGACATGGCAAGCAAGAGCTTACTCTGGCTGCTGCTTCCTTTTCTGTCCCCAACTTGTGGATTCTTCAGTTTATGGTAGCAAAAATCTAACACTTAATGTTATCATTTATTCTTCTCAAATGTATTACCTGTGCAGATACTTGTTTCATCTTACTGTCTCTGCCAGAACTTTAACTTTTATTTTAAAGTGGAAAGGTCAAGGTCTGACTTTTTACACCCTGTTATGGGTAAGCTCGGAGAAGGCAATGGCACCCCACTCCAGGACTCTTGCCTGGAAAATCCCATGGACGGAGGGCCTGGTGGGCTGTAGTCCATGGGGTCGCTAAGAGTCAGACACGACTGAGTGACTTCACTTTCACTTTTCACTTTCATGCATTGGAGAAGGAAATGGCAACTCACTCCAGTGTTGTTCCTGCCTGGAGAATCCCAGGGACGGGGGAGCCTGGTGGGCTGCCGTCTATGGGGTCGCACAGAGTCAGACATGACTGAAGTGACTTAGCAGCAGCAGCATGGGTAAGCTGTGAGCTCACCTGTCCTGAGGTGAGAGGTCAAGGTTACCCTGGCTGTTTCCTCAAATGGATGTACAATCATGATTCAAAAGGGGATTACTGAAGTATAGAAGATACTTGAGCAATGTGAAAATATTCTCACCATATTTCCATTTACAGCTAAGCCTTTTTTCATAAGAACAAAATTTGTAATAGCTATAGAGTCCTAAAGTAATAGGAATAAAGTCATTAAGGGTAAAACCCAAAGTCTACATTCAAATCCTTTCCTGAATGCAAGGCCCAGGCAAAATTGTTATCCTGGGCATAAGTGTATCAGGTCTTGCCTTGAGCCGGTCAAACAGGAAAACAGAAGTACTGATATGGTAAACTGCACCAAAATCAATCTACTCCAAATCTTGTGAACATGATAAAAAATCAAACCCCGCACTAATAGAATTTGATGGCAAATCTTCAGAGAGAAAAATCTGAGAGGCTTTGTGCCGGAGTCCAGCTCCAGCAGCCAGGGAATCAGCCTGAAGGGATGAGCGGTGTCGGCGGGGGATGATGTAGCCTCTGACTCAAAGTACGGGACTACATTTTTATTTTAAGCTTCAGGTTTTCTTTTATACTTTGACAAAGTATAAAATGCTTTTGACAAAAGCATTAGGTCAGAGGTTTTGTCTCCAGAAATCATTACTGCCCCACAAACAGAGTTCCTGCTTCAGCGATTCTCTCAGAATTGGACTTCCCTGGTGGCTCAGACGGTTAAGTGTCTGTCTACAATGTGGGAGACCTGGGTTCGATTCCTGGGTTGGGAAGTTCCCTGGAGAAGGAAATGGCAATCCACTCCAGTACTATTGCCTGGAAAATCCCGTGGACAGAGAAGCCCCGTAGGCTACAGTCCATGGGGTCGCAAAGAGTCAGACACGACTGAGCGATCTTCACCGTAATCACCGTAATCTATTATCTACTTCCTCTTATGTGTCCTATACTTAACTTGTGATTACATTGTAACTCATGCTACATTCCTCAGTTTATTTCTTATCTTTCTAAATCCTGTTTGCCCCTAGCATCTTAATATGGTCTGTCGCCTAAAAAGGCTTCTAGCTATTCTTAATTATGCTGAAACCCTAAGCTCAGCAAACTTCTTTTGCGATAAACATTCCCTCACAAACAGGTCTCAGATAACAATCCTTCCCATGGCCTCAAGCTGCAGCCTACGTGCTCATCCTGGGACATTCTTTGTAAAAGTCCTTGAACAAATGTCAATGGTTACTTTATAGATTATTTTCTGGGAACAACTGCAGAAGGCTTTGTGCTTTCTCATGCTTCTCTCAAGAACAATAAGCACCCTAACATTCTTTCCTGCCAACTCATCCAAAGAAAGGAAAGAACAAGTCAGAATCACAAAACCTAACTCCTTCATCCCGGGACCGTGCCTGCAGGGTGAGGAGAGGGGGTTGAGGCCGTGCCTCCATTTTGTCAGTAATGCGTAACGTGGCTCCCGACAGCTTTGAGGTACACATAGGTCATCAAATTTTGCTAAGAGTTTACAAAGTCAAGGTTGGTGTTCTTGTGCAAAGTGGCATTTGTTATGTAAGAAGCAAGGTACATTATTTGAGGCTATCTGATTCACTGTTTGACAAAGCCAGTGAAGAAGAAAAATCTTCACGCTTTCATTTTCTTTTAGAAAGGCATTTTCCCTCTTATCTTTTTGTATGTATGCTCACCATTTAGTTTTTCAAGGGTTTTAGTTTTCCACTGTGATTAGATTGTCTGGAACAGTATAAACAGCTGGATTAGAAGAGTTAACCTGTTTTTCTTTGAACTTAAGATATTTGTATAACAGTCATCCAGCTTTTTAAAAAAATGTTTTGTTTTGTTTTTTAATTATAGTAAAGTCACAGCAAATAAGACACCGTTTTAACATATTTGGCTGTATGGTTCAGTGGCACTAAGTACATTCACATTGTTGTGCATCTCTCACCATCATCCATCTGAATTTTTCACTTTGCTAAACTGAAGCTGTTTCCTTTTAATACTAAATCTCCATTCCCCAACCCCAGCCCGTGGCATCTACCAGTGTACTTTCTGACTCTGTGAAACTGACTATTCTAGGTACCTCATGTAAGTGAACTCAGAGTGTTTGTGCATCTACTGTGTATTGGAATGCATTTTTAAAGGTTAACTTAATATATGTCCTACAAAGAGATTGTTCCTTTTTTCCTCTCTGTGCTGTACAGTAGGTTCTCGCTAGTTTTCTCTTTTATACATTATGAGAGGAAGAAGACAACGATGTCTGGGGCTTTCAACTATCTTTATATAGTCTCATTATTACTTATAAAATATACTGAGTAGAATCCCAGTTCCTCTGTAGAATGCACATTGTGGTCTCCTCTTCACTAGAAAACCCATTGATAACCTAAAGATCCAACATTATTACAACACTCTTCTCTTGATAGACCTAAACCCCATCTCCTGTAAGAAGAAATGTGAGCAGGTGATTCTTCATACAGCACAGGCAAAAATTAAACACTGTATGCAATCACATAACTCAGAGATCTTCTAAGCTTTCGGTATTATATTCCTTTATTCATATGTCTTTGCTTCTTTTTTCCTTTATTTCCCTTTTCCTTCTATATATAATTGGACTTTAAATTCAGGATTGTATCCATGCTATGAACCCATATCAGTAAAAAAAAGTGTGATTTTTTTTTTAAATGGAGGTATGGTAACTCAGTAATATGGATGTATCATGTTATTTTTAAACCACTTTCTAATATGTGATATTCGTGTGTGGTGAACTGTGGTGTTGGAGAAGACTCTTGAGAGTCCCTTAGACTGCAGGGAAATCCAACCAGTCCATCCTAAAGGAAATTAGCCCTGAATATTCATTGGAAGGACTGATGCTGGAGCTGAAATTCCAATTCTTTGGCCACCTGATGCGAAGCGCTGACTCATTGGAAAAGACCCTGATCCTGGGAAAGATTGAGGGCAGGAGGGGACGACAGAGGATGAGATGGTTGAATGGCATCACTGACTCAATGGACATGAATCTGAGTAAACTCCAGGAGTTGGTGATGGACAGGGAGGCCTGGCGTGCTGCAGTCCATGGGGTCACAAAGAGTTGGACACAACTGAGCGACCAAACTTAACTGAATACTTGATATTCAGAATATTTCCAATTATTATAAATAGATCTGTAAATACACTCTTATTTGTGCATTTTTCTAATTAGTTTTTTGGGATAACTTTCAGGATTTGGAACTAGTAGGTTAGCATCAAGAGTGTCTTTATGATCTTTGATATATATATATACGTGTGTGTGTGTATATATATATATATATATATATATATATGGTATATATTAAGTTGCTCTCCAGAAATTTTGTACAGGTTTAAACTTCTCCAGGATATAATTACTTTAAGTATTGAAGTTAAATGTCTCTTCAGGTCAGCATTCTGCCTGCCAGAGGAAGAGAATCTTTTACTAGGATTTTGTGGAATAATTCATAATTCATATGCTACTGATTACTATTGTGTTTCATTAACCTATACCTAGCATTTTGTTTGGGGGAGGGCCTATGCGTTATACGAGGAGAGACGTTAGTTTTTGTCTCTGTTTCCTTAAAAACAGAAGTACTGTTTAAATGAAACATAAATAACTCACATATACACACAAACACATGTCATCCCTATCTACACTCTTAGCCTTCTGAGATTATTTCAGAGACTTTCAGAGCTTCTGACTGTTCAGGAAACAGTTACATTCTGTGCTCAAGTTTTATATAGCTCCTGAAATGCTCTTACTCGGTTGAAGTCCTTCCCTTAATATTCATGCTTAATTCAAATTCATTTCCTTGGCAAAGCTTACCAAGAGATCCTCTTTCAGTTATATTGTTAGAATCAGTTACTTTTTGCTCTATTTTTCTTCTGGTCATACCTTTCATTCATCTGATTAAAGACTGACTTTCAAAGTTTTCTATAACTGGATTCAGTTCAGTTCAGTTCAGTCGCTCAGTCGTGTCCAACTCTTTGCGACCCCATGAATTGCAGCACGCCAGGCCTCCCTGTCCATCACCAACTCCTGGAGTTTACCCAAACCCATGTCCATCAAGTCGGTGATGCCATCCAGCCATCTCATCCTCTGTCATCCCCTTCTCCTCCTGCCCCCAATCCTTCCCAGCATCAGAGTACAACTGGATTATAACTTATCAAATAAAGTATTGAAGGTTGTATTCACAACACTGTCTCTCCCAGGACTTTGTATGGCTGATGTGTTAATTGGATTGAGTAGAAATAACATAAAGAGATGTGGTATCTGTTTAGTAAAATCCATCTATTTAGGTCTCCATCTGTCATGTCGCATGAGAGGAACTAATTGCATCTTATGCAACAGTATAGGTTAAGGAATAGGCTTTACTGGGAAAAGGAAAATTTCATATAGAGAAAGGAAAGCATGAGTTTCCGTGATCCCCACATCATGTGGTTGAGAACCATGCAAAGGATGGGGAACAGCTGTGTGGGTGTGGATTCTGATGGACAGACCTCACCCCCACTTTAGTTCTGAGAACCACCTCATCTGTGGAATAAAACATACCCGGCAGTCTGAATTTAGTGTATGGCTCTTTAATAAGTTACCTGGGAATGCTAGCTGCTCAAGACCAGGATTCTTTGAACCAGTAGGGTATTGTGGCCCTTCATACTGGGGGAAGGGAAACACTGGTCCCTTTGGAAACTGAGTTTAGGTGCAGTCCCTTTGGAAACTGAGGCTTCTCTGATGGCTCAGACAGTAAAGAATCTGCCTGCAATATGGGAGACCTGCTTTTGACCCTTGGGTTGGGAAGATCCCCTGGAGAAGGGAATGACAACCTACTCCAATATTCTTGCCTGGAGAATTCCATGGATAGAGGCTATAGTCTGTGAGGTCGCAGAGTCAGACACAATGAACAACTAAGGTTCCTTATACAGGCAAGCCAGACTGGGCTTCCTGGTCATTTTCAGATCACTCCACTCATCGTTCCATCAACCATTCCCCTTCATGTAGGACATTTTTCAAGGCATATACCAATCACCCTTCTATCTGTTATCCTTATGTTTACTTGTTTTCCAGCAACATTCAAGTGTATTACATGTTCAGTTCAGTTCAGTTCAATCAGTCGTGTCTGACTCTTTGCGACCCCATGAATCACAGCACTCCAGGCCTCCCTGTCCATCACCAACTCCCAGAGTACACCCAAATTCATGTGCATTGAGTCGGTGATGCCATCCAGCCATCTCATCCTCTGTTGTCCCCTTCTCCTCCTGCCCTCAATCCCTCCCAGCATCAGGGTCTTTTCCAATGAGTCAACTCTTCACATGAGGTGGCCAAAGTATTGGAGTTTCAGCCTCAAATCAGTCCTTCCAATGAACATCCATGACTTATCTCCTTTAGGATGGACTGGTTGGATCTCCTTGCAGTCCATGGGACTCTCAAGAGTCTTCTCCAACACCACCGTTCAAAAGTATCAATTCTTCGGTGCTCAGCTTTCTTTATAGTCCAACTCTCACATCCATACATGACCACTGGAACAACCATAGCCTTGACTAGACGGACCTTTGTTGGCAAAGTAATATCTCTGCTTTTTAATATGCTGTCTAGGGTGGTCATAACTTTCCTTCCAAGGAGTAAGCATCTTTTAATTCCATGGCTGCAATCACCATCCACAGTGATTTTGGAGCCTGCAAAAATAAAGTCTTACACTGTTTCCACTATTTCCCCATCTATTTGCCTGAAGTGATGGGACCGGATGCCATGATCTTAGTTTTCTGAATGTTGAGCTTTAGGCCAACTTTTTCACTCTCCTCTTTCACTTTCATCAAGAGGCTTTTTAGTTCTTCTTCACCTTCTGCCATAAGGATGCTGTCATCTGCATATCTGAGGTTATTGATATTTCTCCTGGCAATCTTGATTCCAGCTTGTGCTTCCTCCAGGCAAGCATTTCTCATGATGTACTCTGCATAGAAGTTAAATAAGCAGAGTGACAATATACAGCCTTGACATACACCTTTTCCTATTTGGAACCAGTCTGTTGTTCCATGTCTAGTTCTAACTGTTGCTTCCTGACCTGCATATAGGTTTCTCAAAAGGCAGGTCAGGTGGTCTGGTATTCCCATCTCTTTCAGAATTTTCCACAGTTTATTGTGATCCACACAGTCAAAGGCTTTGGCATAGTCAATAAAGCAGAAATAGATGTTTTTCTGGAATTCTCTTGCTTTTTAAATCCAGTGGATGTTGGCAATTTAATCTCTGCCTTTTCTAAAACCAACTTGAACATCTGAAAATTCACGGTTCACGTATTGCTGAAGCCTGGCTTGGAGAATTTTGAGCATTCCTTTACTACATTGTGAGATGAGTGCAATTGTGTGGTAGTTTGAGCATTTTCTGGCATTGTCTTTCTTTGTGATTGGAATGAAAACTGACCTTTTCCAGTCCTGTGGCCACTGATGAGTTTTCCAAATTTGCTGGCATATTGAGTGCAGCACTTTTACAGCATCATCTTTCAGGATTTGAAATAGCTCAACTGGAATTCCATTACCTCCACTAGCTTTGTGCGTAGTAATGCTTTCTAAGGCCCACTTGACTTCACATTCTAGAATGTCTGGCTCTAGGTGAGTGATCACACCATCGTAATTATCTGGATCGTGAAGCTCTTTCTTGTACAGTTCTTCTGTGTATTCTTGCCACCTCTTCTTCATATCTTCTGCTTCTGTTAGATCCATACCATTTCTGTCCTTTACCGAGCTTGTCTTTGCATGAAATGTTCCCTTGGTATCTCTAATTTTCTTGAAGAGATCTCTAGTCTTTCCCATTCTGTTGTTTTCCTCTATTTCTTTGCATTGATCGCTGAGGAAGGCTTTCTTGTCTCTCCTTGCTCTTCTTTGGAACTCTGCATTGAAATGGGAATATCTTTCCTTTTCTCCTTTGCTTTTTGCTTCTCTTCTTGTCACAGCTCTTTGTAAGGCCTCCTCAGACAGCCATTTTGCTTTTTTGGATTTCTTTTCCATGGTGATGGTCTTGATTCCTGTCTCCTGTACAATGTCACGAACCTCCATCCATAGTTCATCAGACAGTCTGTCTGTCAAAATCTAGTCCCTTAAATCTATTTCTCAATTCAACCTTATAATCATAAGGGATTCGATTTAGGTCCTACCTGAATGGTCTATTGTTTTTCCCTACTTTCTTCAATTTAAGTCTTGAGAACTTTTCATGAACAGTATGAAAAGGCAAAATGATAGGATACTGAAAGAGGGACTCCCCAGGTCAGTAGGTGCCGAATATGCTACTGGAGATGAGTGGAGAAATAACTCCAGAAAGAATGAAGGGATCGAGCCAAAGCAAAAACAATATCCAGTTGTGGATGTGACTGGCGATAGAAGCAAGGTCTGATGCTGTAAAGAGCAATATTGCATAGGAACCTGAAATGTTAGGTTCATGAATCAAGGCAAATTGGAAGTGGTCAAACAGGAGATGGCAAGAGTGAACGTTGACATTCTAGGAATCAGCGAACTAAGATGGACTAGAATGGGTGAATTTAACTCAGATGACCATATATCCACTACTGTGGGCAGGAATCCCTTAGAAGAAATGAGTAGCCATCATGGTCAACGAAAGAGTCCGAAATGCAGTACTTGGATGCAATCTCAAAAATGACAGAATGATCTGTGTTCCTTTCCAAGGCAAACCATTCAATATCACAATAATCCAAGCCTATGCCCCAACCAGTAATGCTGAAGAAGCTGAAGTTGAATGGTTCTATGAAGACCTACAAGACCTTTTAGAACTAACACCCAAAAAAGATGTCCTTTTCATTATAGGGGACTGGAATGCAAAAGTAGGAAGTCAAGAAACACCTGGAGTAACAGGCAAATTTGGCCTTGGAGTACAGAATGAAGCAGGGCAAAGGCTAATAGAGTTTTGCCAAGAGAATGCATTGGTCATAACAAACACCCTCTTCCAATAACACAAGAGAAGACTCTACACATGGACATCACCAGATGGTCAACACCGAAATCAGATTGATTATATTCTTTGCAGCCAAAGATGGAGAAGCTCTATACAGTCAGCAAAAACAAGACCCAGAGCTGACTGTGGCTCAGATCATGAACTCCTTATTGCCAAATTCAGACTTAAATTGAAGAAAGTAGGGAAAACCTCTAGACCATTCAGGTGTTATAGGTTAGGTGCTGTGATAAATGAAGAAGAAATAAAAAGTAACATACTATTCACACATAAACTGCTTACTGTTCAGTGGAGCTCTGTTCTAATGTAATTGATTCAGAAAACAAGCTTTGGAAGTTTTTATGCCTAAAATAGAATTATATTAGTTTTCTAAAAATAGTAACTTAGTCAAATAAACATGGAGAATAAAGTCAGTTGTGGCTTTATAAGATGGAAACATTACAAGTATTAATTTGCTAAACAGCCATATCTATGAATATAACCCATCTTTCCTAACAATTTTGCTCTTTTCTTAAATGATGAGTCCCCTTTTAACTTTAAACTCTTGCCCTCTCCCTGGGGATCCTCCATGTAAGTTCAAGAATTATAGAGATATATAGTCATTTATGAAATGAAAACTAAAATCATAATACTCATATCCATTTGTTTCTATGAATTTGCAAGGACTAAAAATAATGAGATACATGAAGACAAATTATTTACAGTAATAAAACTTTATATACTAAGATTCCATTGATGACCTTCTACCTATGATGAAACTCATTTGTAGTCTGGTTTCTCTGGGGTTTCCAACCCAAATGCTCAAAGATGAATCACACTGAGGTATGAGGCGTCCATATCTGCAACCCCTCGACTTCCTCGGTGGCTAACCTGATCCCAGTGGCACTCTGGGTAACAAAAATTAACTGTCTTTTCTCAGGTGTGACAAACAGGTTATTCCTGGGAGAGATTTACTAAAGAAAATGATAAATTCACTAATGTACACTTGAGGCCAAACAGAGTGAGAAACAACACATGGGCATTATTATGATCAAGATATATAAGGTAGGGTTACAACCAAACTCAACGGATTTAATACTTCTGATTTCAAACACTCAGTCTTTGTGAGCCTGTAGTTTACATCTTTTCTCTTGGGAGTAAATGAATGCCCTGTTTGGAGACTATCCCTAAGACCTGACCTCAGCTTCCCAGTACTTTTGAATAATTTGAACTAAGCAGTCAACTGCTCCTATAACTGACTGTTGTATATGTGAAAGATTCTGGCAAAATCAGGACTAAGAGGAAAGCTGGTATCTTTGATACATTGTCATTTTCTTCACTCAAGAGGCTTCTTCCTGTAAATGTTAGAAAATGAAAACAGTATTAGGAAAACTTGAAGTTTTTATGTAGAAATAGTTAAATTCTTTATAAAACACAGCTTCATTAATTTTTATAATCTCATTAACATTTTAAAAAAGAATCTATCAGTTCAGTCTCTCGGTCGTGTCCAACTCTTGGCAACCCCTTGGACTGCAACATGCCAGGCCTCCCTGTCCATCACCAACTCCTGGGGCTATTCAAACTCATGTCCATCAAGTCAGTGATGCCATCCAACCATCTCATCCTCTGTCGTCCCCTTCTCCTGCCTTCAGTCTTTCCCAGCATCATGGTCTTTTCCAGTGAATCGGTTCTTCACATCAGGTGGCTGAAGTATTGGAGTTTCAGCTTCAACATCAGTCCTTCCAATGAGTATTCAGGACTAATTTCTTTAGGATTGACAGGTTGGATCTCCTTGCAGTCCAAGGGACTCTCAAGAGTCTTCTCCAACACCACAGTTCAAAAGCATGAATTCTTCAGCACTCAGTTTTCTTTATAGTCCAACTCTCATATCCATACATGACTACTGGAAAAATCATAGCTTTGACTAGATGGACCTTTGTTGGCAAAGTAATGTCTCTGCTTTTTTTTTTTTTTTTAAAGAATAGATGAACATTAAGTAAGGTAGAATTTCTTCTCAGACAGTTTTCCCTGGACTTACCATTTGGTTTTGTTGTTGTTTCAGTTACTAAGTCATGACTGACTCTTTGCGACCCCATGGACTGTAGCCCTCCAGGCTCCTCTGTCCATGGGATTTCCCAGGCAAGAATACTGGAGTGGGTTGCTGTTTCCTTCGCCAGTGCGATTTGTTTCTGAGATTAAATTAAAAAATGATAAAAGATGAAGAAAATATACTGGTTAATTCAATATCTTGACAAAGTGAAAGGTACAGCTTGTACACTGGAGGACTGGTTGGTTCATTCCATCACCAGCATCTACGGGGTAGTGCTTGGCAGGCCCGTCAGGAGGCTAGTGAACCATTATTGTGAGATTGGACTTTTGTGCCAGCTTGCTGGACAGCCACAGCGATCGTCCCACCTCTGGCAAATCTGGGCCTCTATTTCAAATGCATTTATTCAGCGCACAGTATTCGGATCCAGACGACCAGATTACCTAGCTCACTGAATGACCTTAGCTAAGTTACTTAGCTGTCTGGTTTTAAGTTAATTCAGGTACAGAATGAAAGTAAGGGTAACTTCTACACCTTAAGCAAATTTAGCACTTAAAGCTACTCAGAGCATTTACTATGTAGAAGCTATTATGCTACATTTTGATTAAAAACTCTAAAGTGAAATGTAAAGATATGGGAGAGTGAAAACCTGCTTGGAAATTTGGGAAACTTTGCAAACAGTAGGGATAATAGGGCTTCCCAGGTGGTGCTGGTGGTAAAGGATCTCCCTGCCAATGCAGGAGACACAAGAGACACAGGTTCTATCCCTGGGTGGGGGATCTTCCCCACCCAGGAGAAGGGAGTGGCAACCCACTGCAGTATTCTTGCCTGGAAACTTCCATGCACAGAGGAGCCTGGCGGGCTACAGTCCATGGAGTCGCAAAGAGTTGGGCATGACTGAGCACACATCATAGGGATAACTAAGCTGACTCTGCCATGTTAGATCCAGAATTCTGCTTGTAAGGAGCAATGCAGGAGGCTGATAAAAACATACCAGAACTGAAGGTAGAAATAAAAAAAACTGTTGAAATAAAAGATAAAATTTTATTATCTGAATTAATATATGTATACTACTAAGCTCAGCATCCTGGTTCCAAATATTTCTTAGCTTGCTAGCTAGGTGAATTGCTTCAGTCCTGTCTGACTCTTTGTGACCCCATGGACTGTAGCCTGCTAGACTCCTCTGTCCATGGGATTCTCCAGGCAAGAATACTGGAGTGGGTTGCCATGCCCTCCTCCAGGGGATCTTGCCCACCCAGGGATGGAACCCGCATCTCTTATGTTTCCTGCATTGGCAGGCAGGTTCTTTATCACTAGCACCACAATATTAGTTCCATTCTTTCCCATTCTCACTCTTCTCTGGCCAGCATATGTGTTGAAAGAGGTTTAGGAGCGAGTCAAAGATAATGGTCCTTGAAAGAGGAACATGATTTCAGCATGATGGAGGAAGAACAGCCCTGATGGTGAAAAGCAAGTTCTCTTTAAATCTGCCAAGAAAGAAATAGCATGAAGGGAAATCATTAGAAAAATTTGACTTTGCCTGTTACCTTCTAGTATCACAGGTTTGTATGTGTGAGAAAATGTTACTGAATAAAAGATCTTAGTACAAGTGCTTGGGCATTAGATGTTTACCCATATTTAGTCATGTACGGCTAATACCTTGCATTGTGTGTGTGGAATTCAACAGAGGAGTGTGGTTATAAATATATATGAGTGGGCTAAGATATTAGATCATGCTAGAATGTATGCTGGATTAAAGTTGAAATTTACAGCAATGTAAAAAATGTGGGATAATGAGTAGAATTTTTAAATGTCTTGGAACACATAACTCATGTGCCTCTTCATTTATTTATATTCATGTCCAACATTTGTGTTAATGTAGGTAATTGTTATCAAATCACAATTTTAATTGAAATATAGTTGTATAATATTGGTAAGTTTAAAATGTACAAGGTGTAGATTTGATACATTTATATATTGCAGTATGATTAAGACTGTAGTTTTAGTTAACACTTGTATCCGATTACATAACTGTGTCTCTTCTGTGGTGAGAACAACTAAGATCTTGTCTCTAAGCAACTTTGAACTTCCTAATACATCATTGTTGTCTATAATCCCTAGATCTTTAGGACTTACTTTTCTATCACGTCTCTGCTTTAAACGAAGTGAAATTTTCTGGGTTTACATTTTATTTGTGTGTATTTATATTTTTCATTGTGCGTGAAAGTAAAGTCGCTCAGTTGTGTCCAACTCTTAGCGACCCCATGGACCACAGCCTACCAGGCTCCTGTGTCCATGGGATTTTCCAGGCAAGAGTACTGGAGTGGGTTGCCATTGCCTTCTCTGTAGCTTTTAGTAAGAAAAATCAAAATTGTATGTGCAGATTTCTAATCATTCAATTACTATTACTACTTTAAATGATGTTTATATAGATACTTTTGTTATAGTCTATTTATGTTGCCATTATAACATCGTAATAATGTTGTCCTGCTCCTGTTTTATCTGGAAGAACTTAAAGGCAAATAAAACTGATAATGAGCTCAGGCATATTTGTGTATAATTACTTAAATTTTTTAAACTGTAGAGATTTGCATCATTTCATGTATTTTATGCTTCTAAAGACTTTTAAATAAAGCATATTCACCTAACTGCCAGTTAATAAAACTAAATTTCAGAACAGATACTTTAGTTTTTGTTGACAGTTGAAACATTATTAAATATTAGGGGAAACAAGTAATCTTTGTTACAATACTATATCATTCACTTTTCCTATTAGGGGAAATAAGTAATTTTTGTTACAATACTGTATCATTCACTTTTCCAATGCTTAAATATTTGGTTTGTTTCTATTTTCCACTTCTATACTTTCTATGTTATCTACCTTAGCATTCTCTCTCATTCTTTACCGTATTCAAGCAGCAAGTTGAAGGCTTATGGAAAAGTATTTCATTGAGTGGTACAAACTTCCAATATACACAAAAATTATGAAATAAAGATGTTGTGTTCTTCAGTGAATTTGTAAGCAGTAAATCTACATCATTTAAGACAGGTTCTTCATGTATCTGATATAGGACCCTCTGCTTTTCACCATGCTAGACAAAATTGCTACCCACTTAGGGCACTCATTATGATGGAGCCTGGATGCAGTCCCCAATCTTCTCAGCCTGCGTCTCTGGGCAACCACTACCTATCAGGCAGAGCAGGCAAGTGACGGGAAGCCCATATGCTATCGTAGATTATCAGATGTGAATATCTTGGAGTTAATATTTTTTTCTTTCCCAAATGAATTAAAAGATGAGTTACTGCACAGCCAACAGGAACTAGGTAACTACTACTTTATCACTAATAGAGTTAAAGAATCCACCAACATTGAAGTGACTTCTATGAATTTGTGAATAGGGCATTATTGCCCTCATTTTCAAGGGGGAAATAATCTTCAAATATATGCATTTGAACTACAAGTTTCAGATGAAGAGAACGAAGTCATTGTTTCCCTGGAACTTAGAGCTCCTCTGTATATGCATATGCTTGCTCAGTCACTCAATTGATTCTGCCTCTTTGGGACCCCATGGAGTGTAGCCCTCCAGGCTCATCTGTCCATGGGATGGCAAGAATACTGGAGTGGTTTGCTATTTCCTTCTCTAGGGGATCTTCTGACCCAGGGATCAAACCCATGTCTCCTGCATTGGCAGGCAGATTCTTTACCACTGCACCACCTGGGAAATCTAGAGCTCTCCTGCAAGTACCTAAATATCAGGACATTTACTATAAATGGAATGTAATTGATAAAGTCTCTGTTCTTGGGAGCCAAATAGCCAATCACACAAGAGAGGAATTCTCTTTAGCTTTCCCTAATGACAAGGATATTGCTTCAGTTTCCTGGGTGGCTAGATACTTCTTGTCCATAAACGAATGTATAGTAATGGATCTTCCTTCCCAATTTGAATGCCACGTATTAAAAAGTTTTGGAAGTTGTGTTTCAAACTTGTGTTTTTTCAAAACACAAGTTGGCTTCTGTTCCTCTTCCTGGCTATGGTATTTTGTTTCCATCCCAGTATAGTCTTTATTTTTATTTTTTTTTAAATTTCTTTATTGGCTGCATGACTTTATTACGATTTCCAGGGACTTTAAATCATGTTTTTCTAAATAATTTCAAGCTATTATGGTTGTTTCACCATGGAAGTCGCCCTCAAAATTCCTCAAGCCACTATTGTTGACATCGTATTTTTGATTGAGTGTTTGTGTGTGTGTGTGTTGCAAGTGTATTGTTGGGACTCCTTTTTATTTTTGTAACTTTCTTTTACATATGGTAAATGAAGCTGGTAGTGATTTAAGTACTGATAGTTTCCTTTTAAAAATATGTTTAATGAAATAAATCAGATGAAGACAAATTTTGTATGTTATTGCTCATATGTGTAATCTAAAAAATAAAATGAATAAATAAATATAACAAAACAGAAGCAGACTTACAGATGCAGAGAACAAACAAATGGTTACCACTAGTTGGGGTTGGGAAGGAGTGAGCACCCCAGTATATTCTTATATCTCTTGCAATATGGAAGAGAATTCTGTGCTATCTGTGAATGGAGAAGGGCGTTTCCCTTGTTTTAATAACATGGTAATTGGCAGCGAAGTACAATGTACTTAATGAACATTACAGAAGAAATAGTTAATTTACTTTGAGACTTACTCTTAAAATTAAGTGTACCCACTGGGAATCTTTTGATCATGATTAAATTAGGAAACCCAGCAGATCTCTTAGGAAACAGGCTATAATTTATCAACGGCTCAAATTTTACATGGTTACTCAAATGGCTTTTTAGCAGACTATAGTTCCATTTAGAACTTGTGAAGGAAATTACAAGGATTTCTAAATGAAATTGTTTACAAGAGTGAGATGTCATACAGGGTCATTTCCTAGTACATTAAATTGAACCAAAGGATGATTTCAATTTTCCAAATGATGCTCCTTTAGCGATTTACTAACTTTAGTCTGAATTGAATGTGACTGTCCTGTGACAGATTACTGGCTGCTAATCTTGTTGATAGGGCACTTAATTACATGGTTCACATCTTTTAAGGTTCAGTTTCCATAATCATCTCAATGAATACTTTTCTTAGTGTATTTTGCATGTAAAAAGTGTGTAAGAATTCTATTTTATTTTTCATCGTGTTTAGATGCTTTTGACAACAAATAGTTACGTGCAAATGAAATTAGAAATATTGCTACTTTATTAAAATGATTGACTTGAGAACAAATTTTGCAGAGTTATTTTGGTCCTTCAAATGTGTAGCTATCAATACTTCACTTCTGGGGACTTCCCTCATGGTCCACTGGTTAAGACTCTGAGCTTCCATTACCAGGGGTACAGGTTCGATCTCTGGTCAGGAAATTAAGATCCCACATGCCACCCTGTGTGACCAAAAAATATAAAGAAACAAACAAAGCTCAGTACTTCACTTCTGTAGGGTGAGGGGCATTGTTGAGAGGAAAAACAGTGAACTGGAAGTTACTAAAAGTTTACTTAAGTGGAAGTTTACTGAAGGTCAAGATGGTTTATCTCTTTGATTCATTCTAACAACAGGTCTAATCCAATGTTATAACTATAGCAAGTTGTTAATACATTTTTTTAATGATGTAGTGATAGTCATCTGTGACTTCCTTCTAACAAACTGTTTGTTGCTTATCTTTACTTGCTACACATCTCAATAGGCATCATAATATACTGTTCTGGCTCACTAAGTTTTTTGAGCCCAGGCTGAAATAATATTTAAAAACTCTTAGGAATATAAGCTAGTTGTATTGGAAAAATGGAATTCAGGTGTTATTTTCATGTTTTTAGATGGTAGATAGGATTGAAAGTGCAGAAGCTTTATTCACATTATACCATTTTCTCTTTCAAGAGATTGAAGTTTGAATAGCCACTTCTCATTTTCCAGTTTGAAATGCTCAAAGTGTCAACTTATAACAAAACAGTGACTCATTAAACTACTTTTTTATTTTAATTAAAAAAAGTAGTGTTTGTAAACTAAATCACATGTTGGCCTAAATTATTACAGCCATGCAAGATAAAACAGAGTTCTAGAACTCCTCATGATGCAATTCGGGTTGTATAGCTCTTTCTTTCCTTGAAGCAGATCCAAACTGATATTTTTATTACCTAAAGCCACTCATTTTTGATTCCTGTACATGAGGAAGAGAGGAGAGGAGGCAAAAGCAACAGAGGGGAAAAAAAAATATGCCTGTTACCTTTCTACTCCATTATTTCATTTTTATTGTCCTCTCTCATCTGCTGCTGTAGCTGCTGCTGCTAAGTTGCTTCAGTCGTGTCCGACTCTGTGTGACCCCACAGATGGAAGCCCACCAAGCTCCCCCATCCCTGGGATTCTCCAGGCAAGAACACTGGAGTGGATTGCCATTTCCTTCTCCACCTCTCTCATCTACTATGGGACAATTCTGAATTAATTCCTTTACCTACTATATTCTAAGGAGCAGGGCTGACCGTGAGAAAGTCACTTGATAGTGAAGAGAGAATAGTATGCTTTCGTGTTTCTAATGTTTAAGGTACTGGGCCTTGGGCAGTTGGTCCCGGTCAAACTCAGTGTAGTCTCATGCTCTGAATCAAACCAGAAAAAGCTTCAAAATTCTTCCAGTTTTAAAGAAGAGACTAAGTTTAGAGTAATGGACCAGTGAAGAAGGGATGATACATAACTTTGATTTCCTTGACCCTGGGAAACACTTTATAAAAATACCTGATATTCTGTCTTATACTGAGCTGTAACACAGGAGATCTAGGTTTGATCCCTGGCTGGGGAAGATCCCCTGGAGAAGGAAATGGTAACCCACTCCAGTATTTTTGCCTGGAGAATCCCATGGACAGAGGAGCCTGGCGGGCTGTAGTCCATGGAGTCACAAAAAGTCAGACACCACTGAGTGACTAACAATTTCATTGCTTTCAACTTTCATAAGCATGTAATTTTTCCAGTTTTTTTTTTAACTACCTAGATGTTTGAGTTTTTTTCAACTTGATAAATGTAAAATTTAAGTTTCTAAAGCACCAGTGTAAATAACGACCTAGGTCATTTTGCCTTACAAATGATTACAGCAGTTTGGTGTGGACTCTGAATATACTTTGGTGGTATGGAAAGATACTTGGAGCACTCTGAGAAAGATTAACTACAGAAGTTACTACTACCACCTTCTGGTTTCATCATAAGAACCACTTTTCAGTGTGTCTACAATGTAATATTTTGAAGGTGAGTGCAGAAAAAAAGAGCATTAGTGAAAATTCACATTTAGAAGCAAAGTTTTAAGAAAATCTTTTAGAATCGTGATTGATACACATGGTTTCTAGTGAAATCTAGTATAAGTAAAATTGGTTTCCTCAGGCTTTACATGAGGAAATAAATCCCCATGCATGTCTTGCCCTAGTCTATTCTCAGAGCCATGTCTTTTGATAATTGGTGTATTTGGACTCCCTCATAGAAAAGGAGCTCCTTCTTCAGGTATACTGTATGGGAAGCCAAATGCTGTTTATCATTTATCAGTTGTTGAAACTCGGATTTGACCCAGAAAATACCTTGTTAAATCCTTAATGTGTGTTGGGCTCAATGTTAGTTGCTGTGGATAGAGCAGTGAACAGACAGATACGATGACTGCCTTCATGGTACTTACTGGGGTCGCAGTCACAGCTAAACTTCTCCATGAGATAACTGGGACCTTCTGCAGGGGTAGGAACTCTCATCCCCCTTTCCTGAGGCCATCATGCCTGGTCATAACCACTCATGTTTGTAGTGGGTACACAGCCTTGGTTCTCACTGTGGTCTCTTATTACAAAATTTGTTGAGCTTATAAATTACACAGCTTGTTGAACTAATAAATTATACATTTTCAATGAAGAATATTTGAAAACTGGGTTCTGATCTAGCAGAGTAATGGTAAACTCAGGCTTTCACTAATGAGAAATCACACCTAAAAATCTTTCTATGGTAGAGCAGACAGTAACTTAATTTGTGTGAATTTGTATATGTAATTGAGTTATTGAAGTGTACTTTAAATTTCTTATAGTTTCTAATGGGGCATTATCCTAAACACTGGCTTGCGTTGCCTGATAGATACCTATTCACCTAAATGAAACAAATCTCTAAGGGGCTAGAGATCATGACTCACTAAGAAGCACTTTGATGAAAAGAAAATAGATTCCCCCTACTAATTACCTGAAAATCTTATAGGACAGTGATCAAGACAAATGAATCTTTTGACAGACAGTTATAATGCTGAAGAAGCAAAGCATTTGTGTATAAAGTGATCATTATATGAAGCTAAAAGATAACCAGATAACAGATTAATTTATCTATTTATCTGTAAATTCTAAATGTTAATAGCTATTCAAGGCCTGGTGGCTCAGATGGTAAAGAATCCACCTGCAATGCAGGAGACCTGGGTTTGATCCCTGGGTTGGGAAAATCCCCTGGAAGAGGGCATGGCAACCCACTCTAGTATTCTTGCCTGGAGAATCCCCATGGACAGAGGAGCCTGGTGGGCTTAGTCCACAGGGTCGCAGAGAGACATGACTGAGCAGCTAAGCACATTTAAGGCCTAAAATAGAGTCGGCCTGCTATAAATCAGACTAGATGTCTAACCAGTTGATCAAACACTGATGCTGTAAAATGCTTCTAAGGAAGCTCTGGAGCCGTGTTTCATAGTGTCTTCAGATGGTCAGTCACCTCCTTCAGAGGATTACTTGCATCAGAATCACTAACATGTAACTTTTTATTAGAAGTGCAGAGTGTTTGGCCTTACCTGACACTATTGAATCAGGAACCCTAGGAGTGAGTAATCAGCCACCTGCACCTTTAAACACATCTTCTGGACAATTCTTGGATACACTGAAACTTAAGAATTATTATTCTAAACCTAGTTGATGCATGTTTGCCACTCCAACTTACAGTAAGATAAAAATCTCCAAAGCCCTTGAGCTTGTTTCTTGTAGATAGTAATGAAGTGGAAATCAGTTTTCCATCAGTGTTGGGAATTATCCCTTTCTGTAGATGCCCTCAACCAATCCATCAATCCGTGGGAGCTCCAAGTCTCTTCACTTTGAAGCTGTAGGATGGTACTCTTCACAGCATGTCCTGCATTATTTGTTGTTGTTGTTTAGTTGCTAAGTCATGTCTGACTCTTGTGACCCCCATGGACTGTAGCCCACCAGGCTCCTCTGTCCATGTGATTTCCCAGGCAAGAATACTAGAGTGGGTTGCCATTCCTTTCTCCAGGCGATCTTCCTGACCCAGAGATCGAACAAGCATCTCCTGCATCGGCAGGTGGGTTCTTTACTGTTGAACCATCAGGAAAGCCTGTGTCCTGCATTTCAGTTCAGTTCAGTCGCTCAGTCATGTCCGACTCTTTGTGACCCCATGAATTGCAGCACACCAGTCCTCCCTGTCCATCACCGTCTCCCAGAGTTCACTCAAACTCACATCCATCGAGTCGGTGATGCCATCCAGCCATCTCATCCTCTGTTGTCCCCTTCTCCTGCCCCCAATCCCTCCCAGCATCAGAGTGTTTTCCAATGAGTCAACTCTTCTCATGAGGTGGCCAAAGTACTGGAGTTTCAGCTTTAGCATCAGTCCTTCCAAAGAACACCCAGGACTGATCTCCTTCAGAATGGACTGGTTGGATCTCCTTGCAGTCCAAGGGACTCTCAAGAGTCTTCTCCAACACCACAGTTCAAAAACATCAATTCTTCAGTGCTCAGCTTTCTTCACAGTCCAACTCTCACATCCATACATGACCACTGGAAAAACCATAGCCTTGACTAGATGGACCTTTGTTGGCAAAGGAATGCCTCTGCTTTTCAATATGCTATCTAGGTTGGTCATAACTTTTCTCATTTACCCAGCATCAAATTCACCCTGTGGACTGACTGAAAGTAGGTTCGTGACCGTTGGGTCCGGATATCAGATGATAAGGTGAGAATCTGTTTTTGCGTGTCTCCAGGGCTGCCCAGACCTGTTGACCCTTCCTGGGATCTGGATAATGACTTCATGGGGGTGAAGTGTCTCACCTTTTCCTCACCTTCATCTCCCAGTTCCCTCCTCATTGCTCATTTAAGCAATCATTGCCTGATGACATCCTGGTCTTTCAATTTGATACCTTTCCATTTTGCTGTTCCGTTTCCTCATTTATCTCTTTTTAGTGTGACTTACTCCATTGCATTCTGTGTAACATGTTTCAGTTGTGAAGCTTTTCCCCATATCTACAGGCATATTTTCATTTTACTATTGTACTCTCCCCAATGCTTTTAACAGCTCACAATGACACTTATCAATTTGTACTACAATTATGATAATAGTTCAAGTTTCTTCCTTTTTTCCATAAAGAATTTCCCCAGAACATGAGCTGGATCTTATTTCTCTTTTATATGCCCTGTGTCTAGCATGCTGGATGGTATGAATGACTTCCATTCCACATGTATATAGTCAATTTCCCTCGATTTTTTTTTTTTCAGAAGACTATATCCCAGACATAGGATATATGTGACTTGTGACTTGAGACGCAAATGACTTGAGACTTCAGACAAGTGACTTGAAATTTTGAAACAATTTCTTCATTCTGTTACTAATGGCTTGCTTATTTTCATGGACTAATGGAAAATTCTTTTGCCACATGAATGAATCTTAAGAGTCCTTGTGGAACATATGAAGTGAAAGCTACTTCTTAACATATTTTCTTCTACTCTGGTTTCTATTTCGAGTCTCTGCTTGTACACGATGGAGGCTTTGTGCTAAGAACATGTCCTTAGTTTAGGAGAAGCTGGGTGAGGCAAATCACATTGGCCATCTTTCAAAACACGGAAGAGAACAAGAAATCCCCAAACTTCCAATGAATGACACTCTGTTACTGTTTATAGGTACTAAACTTAAAGTAACAGGTTTATGTTGCTTATGTATACCTATGATCAACCAGTTTAATAAGAATGTGAGGAAAACTAAGAAGAAATTGCAGATGAAACATTGCAGTCCACACAGTTGAAGCATGTCCGGCCCTGTAACATAAAATGACTCAACATGTAACTTTTCCTGTTATTTACCTGTATGTGATGAATTGTTTCAGATTCTTCTTAATGAGTAATCATATAGACATCTTCTCCAAGTTCTGCAAGCTTAGATTAGGGATGTAGGGCACTGAGAGAAATTCTAGATAGCCTGTTGGAAAGTACACAGGATTTTCAGTTGGTGACTTGTATGTTTGTTTAGTTTTCATTCTGAGTGAATTAAACTTAACCAAGGCTCAGTTTTCTGAGCTATAAATGTGGGACAAATTGTAAAGCTCTCCTCATAGGGGTGTTATGTACATTATATAATGGGGCACATGGGAAGCCTTCAGAATCCTTCACCTGCTTGGATTTTATGAGGCAGACTTCAGGCTGGCTGATCTTCAGCTTCCTGTAGGAAGAAGTCATCCTTTTGGACCCGTGTCTGGGGAAGGGCTGGAATCCAATGGTCTTGAGTATTTTACCTGAGGAGTTTCATGACTCTGCTGAATTTTCTTACAATGTGATTATTATCTGGTATGCTTTTACTTCTCAAGGAGAAAATTGTTCAAAAATCTGAAATTCTTCTAGTTAACCATTAGGCTTCCCAGATGACGCAGTGGTGAAGAATTTGCCTGCCAGTGCAGGAGATGAAAAAGACACAGGTTTGATCTCGGTGTCAGGAAGATCCCCTGGAGGAGGAATTGGCAACCCACACCAGTATTCTTGCCTGGAAAATTTCATGGACAGAAGAGCCTGGCCGGCTGCAGTTCAAGAGGTTGCAAGGTCAGATGTGACCGAGCACAGCCCAGCAAGCATTCTCTGGGGATCATGTGCAAGAAAGACTTCATGTCGAACCAGTGTTTTGTGGATACTGAAATTGACAATCGGAAGAAATCATGCATTTTACTGTAAGAGTTTGTTTCATAACTGACTATCACACTCAAGGAGAATCAAGTGTGTTCCTTAAAATAATTTTAAAAATTAAAAAGCTAGATTCATATGCCAGCTAAATTCAAATACCAGCTGTGTCCTTTTAATACTTTATAAATGGTTGCACTTTCCAATCATTTACCATTTTTCTGTGGCTTAATTTAACTTATGCCTTAGGTTATATATGTTCAGTTTAATATAATCTGTAATAACCTTCTTGAAAGAATACCGAATTAGAGTAAGTGCTGGTACATGTTTCACTTGTCTATTTCTTAATCCTTCGATGAATTTAATCCTTGTGAATCTCATGTGTTTTAGCACGGTTTCACAGAGGCCCTTGTGTTTTTATGTTTCCTGACCATTTTCTAAGTACTGAAGTATTTTTTTACCATAGTAACAGTCTAACTGCCTGATCTTCAGTCTCTTTCCCACTGAAAGGCTCACCTCTTGATGCATTTTAAATGGTTTTCTTACATTTATCAGTAATTCTCTCTAATATTGGTAATCACTTTATTTTCTTTATTCTCATTAGGACTAGCATTTCCTTCTTTGCCATATATGACATTTTCTCCATTTTTTTTGGAATGGTACAGTTAATTACATTTTAAATGCTTAAGCAACATCTCCATAGCTTAAAGAGGCAAGATGTCAGGGGAGCAGGGGTAATAAATTTTTAACTTTTATTTCTACCACTAATGCTCTTGTTGAAAATATTTTTCCTAGTTTAAACGATTTCTGTGTGTTTGATAAAACTTAACACAGGCAGCATCAGAAAAACATCATTCCTCCTTTGCTCTAACAAAGCATTATATAACTCCTTTGACTTCTCTCAGAGGGAACTGAAGGACTATTTTGTGTATTTGGAAAACCATAATAAAATATTTTCAAAATATAAATGGTGTGTTCAGTAGTAGAAGAGCTGAAATGTTAGTTCTATAGGAGCAATTTTCAATCTGTGAACAATTAATCAGATTATTGAGCAATTCAAACAGGCTTTTTTTTTTTTCTATGACAAAAATAAATTGTCACTGGAGTTGTATGAAATGTAGATCAAAATGTAATGCACAAGAGGCTCAGCAGGAAATAGAACTGGCTAACAAAAGAGGGAGAGGAGCTATTCAGGCCAGGGACTAGGCGTGACTTAGCCAAGTCATTATCCTAGCATAGGAGGGACTGATAGTTAGACAAGGCTACATACACTGCATTGGATATTTTAATTTTACATTGATGATAGTGCAGTTACATTTGTATATGTGTGGCAATATACTTTTCGATATGTGTTGTTAAGTAGAATTGAGTCTTGGCTGAAGAACCTGGCCAGAGGAGCAAAAGGATGTAGTTGGGGTAATAGGAAGGGCTAGTGCTACTCAACACAAGGCCCAGGGAGCAGAGCCTACTCTAATCTACTCTAGGGAGAAAGATGAGCCAGAAAACCTTCAAAGACTAAAGAAAAGTGGGGTGCAAGGGCTCAGAAATGGATGTTCCTAATGCATGTAGGTGGAGCCCCAGATAGCAGCTCCCTGTTGATCCTGTATGGGCAACTGGACCGAAAGGAGAGAGAGAGAGAGAGAGTGTGTGTGTGTGTGTGTGTGTGTGTGTGTATGTGTGTGTCTGAGTGACATAAAAGCAGGAGTGACTTCTCACACTGGGAGAAGGAGGCTGAAGAGCTGACTTAATCAGGAAACTTAATACTGGGTAAAAGAAAAAAGTTAAAAATGTTATTGCTTTTTTTTTTTTTTTTTAATTCTCTTTCTCTCTCTCTCTTTTTTTGCTTTCTTTCAACCTTCCATGGAAAAATGAAAAGTGAAAGTGCTAGTCCTTCATCGTGTCCAACTCTTTAGCGATCCCATGGACTGTAGCCTACCAGGCTTCTCTGTCTATGGGATTCTCCAGGCAAGAATATTGGAGTGGGTTGCCGTTTCCTTCTCCAGGGGATCTTCGTGATCCAAGGATAGAATCCAGGTATCCTGCATTGCAGGCAGATTCTTTACTGTCTGAGCCACCAGGGAAGCCCTCAATCTTCCATAGCTTCCTAAAACTTCTTTTTATTAACTTGTTTAGGAAAGACAAGGGCAAAGAGAAAATCAGGGGAAGCAGGGATTGGATCAGATTGGTAAAAGCACAGGCAGCTCAGTAACTAAATGGGTTAGCATGCTCTAAGGCACACCTAACTCCAAGACCTGGGCAACAGACTCATTTCTGGAAAGAAACAACCATCAGGAGGTAGGGACTGATATATTATGAGTTAAAGTGTTTGAGAAGAACTGAACCATCTTTAGTGTGCCAGAAGTATCCTTTAGTTGAGGATAAAACTATAAATAGGATGAGTAAGACTCTTGACTTGTTCTTACTCAAACGAGGTTGCATGAGGGTACTCAACTATATTCACTGCCTAAATTCAGGTTAGATGTCCACCTGTGCAAAAGGTAGTCTACACAGTGTGACAAGGGAGGAGCCCCTGACGCTGACTGGTTGTACAGCATGACTTGTGATCTTCTGAACTATATATATTAAAAGGCAAACACATGGCAAACCTACTCCTAAACTGTTATACTGAATTCTCTCAACCAAAATTAAATAAATGACATGAAATTTATTGAAATGTTTATGCATTTCAATACTCTAGAAAGAGTATTTTCTAGAATTGACCTTGAGAATTTGGAATCATTAAGAATCACGTCTATAAAAACTTTAAGTGGTTGGAATAAAATAACTTTAAGTGGCAACAGTAGCTTTCTGACAGAGACACTAGATGTGGTATGGAAGGTGCTCAGCCTTTCTTATGGTCCAACTCTCACATCTGTACATGACTTCTAGAAAAACCATTGCTTTGTCTATATGGACCTTTGTCAGCGAAGTGATGCTGTCTAGGTTTGTCATAGCTGGTGGCTCAGAGGTTAAAGCGTCTGCCTGCAATGTGGGAGACCTGGGTTCGATCCCTAGGTCGGTCGGGAAGATCCCCTGGAGAAGGAAATGGCAACCCACTCCAGTATTCTTGCCTGGAGAATCCCATGGACAGAAGAGCTTGGTGGGCTAGAGTCCACGGGTTCCCAAAGAGTCGGACAAGACTGAGTGACTTCACTTTCACTTTCTTCCAAGGAGCATGTGTCTTTCATGTTATGGCAGCAGTCACCGTCCACAGTAATTTTTGGAGCCCAAGAAATTAGGATCTTAAAAGAATTCTGTAGGAATTATCAATGTGAAGTTGATATAATTAATTTCATATTTATACACTCACTATTTCCAAAATGGGCATGTATTAATTTATAGGAAGTCACATATATTTAAAAAGTAGTTCCCTGGTGGCTCAGATGGTAAAGAATCTGCCTGCAAAGCAGGAGACTGAAGTTCAATCCCTGGGTTGGGAAGATCCCCTGAAGAAGGAAATGGCAACCCACTCCAGTATTCTTTCCTGAAGAATCCATGGACAGAGGATACTGGCAGGCTACAGTCCATGGGATTGCAGAGTCTGACACGACTGAGTGACTAGCACTTTCACTAAAATATATACAAAAAAGCTGCACCTGTCTTCTGAAGATGAAATTAGCACTTGTAATTATTAGAGGGAAAAAGTAGGTCTGAGCTGTACAACAACCACAAAAAATTAGATTTTGTAAAGAATTGTTCAAATAAAAAGAAATGCAATGCTTTGGAAATTTTTTCCTCATTTCAATCCCTTAAAAATTTATATGTAACAAGGGATCTTATACAAGAATCATGTGGCATATTAACTAGGTCTCCAAAAAAAATTCAATAGCAAATGGGCATTTTGTTGCTGTTGTTGCTATAATCAAACTCAGACTTTTCTGCATGAGGTTCAGCTAATGACTTTCTAGTGTACTTTATTTCAAGGGCAGGGCTTAGGACATATAGCTGTGTGCTTCTCTGGGTTTTCTAGTAGACAATTTTCTGTAAATGTAATTTCTCTCAGTTGGCTTATGAGAAGCAGCAAGGCAAGGCCATGCCCTGAGGTGAGACCTTGTGCTGTGTGTGTTGTGAAGAGCAGTCTTACCTCCCCAGCTCCCAGCCCCAGCATCCCCCTGCCTCCTTAGGGATCACCATGAGGACCTTGACTGGCCTCCTTAGGTTCACTCACCTGCTCCAATCCATTTCCCACACAACTGCAAGCATCTCAGATTCAAATGGGACGATTTCAATGACCTGTTTAACATCTTTTCCTGGTTTCCCTGGGGCTTCCTGTTAAAAGAAGCCCTTAATGGCTCTGCCCTCTTCTCCAGGAGTGCCTCTCCCTTCTCCTCCCCTCCCCACCTGCTTGAAGTTGTGGCTCCAGCTACAGGGAAGCCCTTGTTATTACCTAGAGAGAAGCGAGCCATTCCTTGCATTTATATGTGCATTTCTCCTGCCTGGAAATTCCTTATCTCCCTAACATCCATTGTAGATCTCTCCTCTTGTTTATTCCTTCAAAGATACACAGTGCTCAGGAGGTGACTTGAGCTCCTTTGCTCCTGGGCGAACTCCCACTGCTTTGTATCTGCTTACATCATAGCACTGCTGGGACCCCTGCTTTATTGACATCCTCAGCTGGAATATAAACCCTCAGGGCCAGACTCTTCATCCTCCCTTGGTATAGGCTGTACCTCCCCAACATCTCGCATAGTATATGCTCAGTGTTTTTTTCAGCATGGAGCTAATCTTGATGATCTTTGAATTCTGGCAGTGGTATGAGAGTTGCATAAGACATGCTCAAAAAATGGAACCTGTTGAAGGAATGGGGGTTGTTGATTGAATAAGAATGTTATACATGTAAGTTTGATAGATAAACTTTTTGATAAAAAGATTTGATATAGACATTTTTTGATTAAAAAAATGGAAAATTCTAACCTCCTTCATGGCAGAACAGAGAGCTAATGAGTGAGCAGGCAAGGCCAGGGGAATTCTTAAACTGTCTGAAGTATTTCGTTGAGTCTCCAGTGGTAAGTGTAGTCTGGAAATGAAAATATGCAGAGGCGCTCCCTGAAGAAAGGATCCTCATCCTTATTCCTGAAGAATGGCTATTGTCAACATCACTGATGTCCGTGACATTAGTAAACAGATCTCTGAGCCTGACAAAATTCATAATATCTTTGATCTTGACCCAGTGCTTTTAAAATACAGCTTTGCATTCTTTACTTGTTCAGGAATGAAAGTCTGAAAGCTCACTGACTCTGAACAAAATACAGTTTTGCTTCTGGAAAAAAGCAGGGTGCTTTTTGAGATGAATTCACAGTACTGGAGTATTATTTCTGTACTCGTTATCCTTTAGAGAAGCTGGAGCAATCATGAACTTGAGCTGTACCATTATTTAAATTAAATAAATACAAATGTTTAAATTATATAATAGTATAGCACACTCATTAAAGTTCACATTGACTCTACTTCTCGGATAATCTGGTTTGGAAAATGGTAAACAATGCCATCAGAAACTATAAGAAAATTTGAGAAACCAAAAAGCCATACCTATGTTATTTAAATAATTTAGGAAATATCTAGGTGACTATACATTTATATACATTTAGGTGACTACATGAATGGAAAATTGAGAATAAATACTTTTACCCTACTGATTTTTTTAATGAGAAAATTGTCATAAAAATTTGTCACACTCATCACATGTGACATATAGGTAAACACATTAATTTTAAGGTTTTATGTGATCATTTCTACTTATCAGTAAATATAATGTAATAAAGTTTAATAATAAAGTTTCTTGAAAAAACAATATGGAACTAGAGGATGCAACAACTTAATGGGAAATCAAGCACTGAATAATAGAAGCAATTTTTACTAAAATACTTTTCATTGTCTTTATAAAATTATTTCCATGATTTGCATGTTTTACTTCGACAGTTTGATTAAATGGGAGAAATTCAAGGCTAAATTATTTTTATATTTGAAACAGTGTTAATAACTTTCCATATATTGATTATTATAGTGTCGAGACAGATTCTTGAAATTGAGAGAGCAACAACTCTGTATTAAACTTGTTAAAATGATGTAAAGGAATTTATATATTTTTCTCTGTGTCAAGCATGTCTATTTGCTTTCTCAGTGACATGGATAGACTGTCTAATGGTAGGAAGGGAGCACAGAGAATGTTAAACAGAAAAGGAATGTGGCAGACAGCTGACCAGAAGCAAGATGTAGTGTCAAACTTAAATTCCTAAAGATTTTCCTTGTTTCTGAACAATATCTTTCTTGGGTTACCACATAGAATATTTGCATTTAATGAAAATAGTTCACTAATCATTAATTAATGTATCAATCATTAATTAATTTATTAATTTATAACTTAAATGTTGAAGTGATTTACTCTTGGAGCCTAGACAGATTACATGTCTTCTATAGTTTCTACCATGATTCATAGGAAGATTCTGTGAAATTAACTGTTTTTTCCTTTTTATTGTCATGTATCAGATGGATATGAAGTTCTAATTGTGAGACGCACGTATTTGAAAATATGCATAGGTTAAAATGATGTCAGAGTGGTATGACTTTTAACTTGGCAAACTACAATTTCACGTAAGCCACACTCTTAGTGACGCAGCGTGGGGCAGGCAGCAGTTGAAG
The DNA here is from genome assembly GCF_003369695.1 of Bos indicus x Bos taurus. Lineage (NCBI taxonomy): Eukaryota > Metazoa > Chordata > Mammalia > Artiodactyla > Bovidae > Bos > Bos indicus x Bos taurus. The sequence goes on along the minus strand of NC_040079.1, from coordinate 98,736,974 downwards.
GCACAATATCAAATGACCCTGCCTTGGGTGGGTGCCCAGTGCGGTCTCTTATTGCCTCTTACACCATGGACAATGCACTTGGTCTTTCTGAGTCTCAAATTTGTCTGTGACATGCAGATGGCATTAGTAGTTCTCAATTCATAGGCTTCTACGTGATTGCATATGGTAATGTATGCACAACAGTCAGAATCCTGTATTGCTCATAATAAGTGCTACATTGTTAACTGTTCCTATGAATACGTCTTAGGACAGACCTCAGTTGTGCAAAAATCAGCCTGGTAACATTAGACAAGGTTGGATGGGAAAATACAACACAATAACTCGTGTTAACACTGAAAGAGGATTCCACAGTTTCTAAAGAGTGTTATAAAGGAATATGTTATTAGTGTAAGTCAAATACTGGCACATAACAAGAGGTCTCCTTTTTAAACAGGAAAAGGTAGAGATGTGACAAGAGAAAGAAAAACAAAATAAAGCAAGGAAAGTGTGGAGGAGAAAATTCATGTGACTCTTGGAAGGAAGTTAAAGACTTCAGTAGGTGAATTTAAAGGAATGACGGAAAGTGAAAGAATAGGAAAAATCTTAATCAGAGATGAGTATAAAATTTTTCCTATTTGATGAAAAGGACTTTGTCATGGGGAGGATCTATGAAGATGAAAGTATGTACCTTTTTTTCTGATTGTAAGTCAAAGGCTCACTTCTGAAATGGCTGGAGTGCATAGTGAAGGGCCCCATGGCTTTGGGAGGAATAAAGGCTTTTTAAAGAAACTTTTATTTTATTAGGGTATAGCTGATTAACAATGTTGTGATAGTTTCAGATGAACAGTAAAGGGACCCAGCCATACATATGCATGTATCCATTCTCCCCAAGCCCAGCTCGCATCCAGGCTGCTACATAACATTGAGCAGAGTTCCATGTGCTACACAGTTGGTCCTTGTTGGTTATGTTTTAAATATAGCAGTGTGTACATGTCTCTCCCAATCTATCACTTGCCCCTGGCAACCATAATTTCATTCTATAAGTCTGTGAGTCTCCTTCTGTTCTCTAAGTAAATTCATTTGTATCACGTAAGGGATGTCATACAATAAGGGATGTCACATATAAGGGATGTCATACACTATTTCTCCTTCTCTGTAATTGGCTTCACTCAGTATGACAATCTCTAGGTCCATCCATATTACTGCAAATGACATCATTTCATTCTCTTTAATGGCTGAATAATATGGGAAGAATAAAGGCTTATGATCTCTTCCAAATTATCAACAAGGAGGGCAAGGTGGAGTGTCAAAGGAGGGTTTCCTGGAATCTCACGAGTCTGCCCTAACTTGTCTCGAAAAGAGCCAAGCCCAGTGCTATAACCCCTTCTGGGTAATTTCGGGTTGGCTGCATTTGAGAAGAAAAGTTTGACATTTTCAAAGCGGGAAATCAGATAACTTGACCTAATTTTCAAGGCAAATGATTAATAAACTAGTCATGCTGTTGTGTTGAAGCTCTGTTAAGATAGATCATCTTTATGTCTCTTGGCTCTCAGGAAGCACGAACAGATTTATGACACTAACTTTCTGGTACCGTGTGTATACAATTCTTCTCCAACACAGGCTGAGCTCTGACAGCCTTTAACTAAGGTGGAGAACAATATGTAATATTTCTCTAGGAATATATTAGGAAACTAGTTTTCTAAATAGAGAAACTGCTCTTGAAGTCAGCTATTGGTTGTTAAAATTCGATTCAGAGATGGAAAAATAGCTTAATTAGTACATCCAAATAGTCATCAGTCCTCTAAAAGGAAATTAATTTCTATTTTTTATCATAGATCTATGGATTTATTTGAGACAGTAGGATGGCTGACTTCATACAGATAATGCCCAGACAGGAGGCGAGAGTAAGGCATCTTTCCTGGAGGTAATGAAAACACAAATGTGTAGATAGATTTGAGTAGGCAGTACTGTCACCACACTGCTTGAGAAAAAACACCAGTACCCTTCCCCACAAGTATCACCAAAACATCATAGGATACATTTGATCCTGGAAATTAAGATTTGGTGAATTATATGGCTTCCACTTTGGCCTTGTTTATCAAAATATATTATAGGAAAGGAATAAAAACTGACATTTTGAATGAACCACTTAGTCAATTACTTCTCCAACTCTAAAGCACTTAATAGTTTCTTTAATAATAGTCCAATAAACAACCTGATACTGAATTTATTTATTTTAAATATGTTGGTTTATTGTTTTCTTTTTTTCTTTTTTTAAATTTTATTTTATTTTTAAACTTTACATAATTGTATTAGTTTTGCCAAATATCAAAATGAATCCACCACAGGTATACATGTGTTCCCCATCCTGAACCCTCCTCACTCTTCCCTCCCCATACCATCCCTCTGGGTCATCCCAGTGCACTAGCCCCAAGCATCCAGTATCGTGCATCGAACCTGGACTGGTGACTTATTTCTTACATGATATTTTACATGTTTCAATGCCATTCTCCCAAATCTTCCCACCCTCTCCTTCTCCCACAGAGTCCATAAGACTGTTCTATACATCAGTGTCTCTTTTGCTGTCTCGTACACAGGGTTATCGTTACCATCTTTCTAAATTCCATATATATGCGTTAGTATACTGTATTGGTGTTTTTCTTTCTGGCTTACTTCACTCTGTAAAATAGGCTCCAGTTTCATCCACCTCATTAGAACTGATTCAAATGTGTTCTTTTTAATGGCTGAGTAATACTCCATTGTGTATATGTACCATAGCTTTCTTATCCATTCATGTGCTGATGGACATCTAGGTTGCTTCCATGTCCTGGCTATTATAAACAGTGCTGCGATGAACATTGGGGTACACGTGTCTCTTTCCCTTCTGGTTTCCTCACTGTGTATGCCCAGCAGTGGGATTGCTGGATCATAAGGCAGTTCTATTAATTTATTATACGATTCCTTCTTTTGTCATGTTTTATATTATTTTATACTATAGAAGTATTCATTATTATTCCTTTTATTGCATTAATTTCACATGAGTTTGCATGAAGTGGACTACATTGACATACATTAGCATATTCTATCTGATTTACCATCTAAAATAGTACCCTTTGTGAATAATCATCAGATAACAATGTTTGTACAGTAAATTCTGCATATCACTGAGTTATATCCTCGTAATTTTTGGCCTGAACATATTAGACTTTCAAGTAAGACATGTTGTATTTTACAAATCTCGTATCAGTTATCTTGCCATAGAGCAGAACAAGAAGAAGAAGGGGTCCTTGATTATGGGGAGCAACATACTCACTTAATAGGGCACAGGACTAGGGTTTGGTTGCTGATACAGGCAGTCGGGTTTGAAAATAGTGCCCAAAAAAGCCAATACATTGAGATGTAGTTGAGGTAATTCTCAGTATCAGGAGGTACGATGCTGATACTAAACTCCAAAGGGATGTAGGTTTAAATGTTCAAATAGCTAGATTGAGTTTAGAAATATAGCTATAACCACTGATTGATTCTAATATTGTGCTCTATTAAAACCATTCTGGCTTTGGAGCAAGAGTTGGCTTGATAAATTTATAAAATAAAATACTCTTTTGTCGTCATTAATTTACATGTAGAATTTGAAGATAATAGTTTTTTAAGAGCACTTTTAAAGCATACAGAAAATACTCAGTTAAAACAGTACTGTGGTAAACCTTAAATACAGTGTAAGTCAATCAGATAAGCCTATAACTTGATATATTTGCACTATTTGATCCAAGGAAGGAAAGGAATGCCTTGTAAACTATCCTGACTTACAAGGAGGTAGATTTCCCTTCAATAAAGGAAAATATGTTAATAATGGAAATTGTCAGAAATGAAAAGTGCTGTGTTGTATGGTGGCATTTAGTGGGGTTTATATGTAGTTCAAATGACTGTAGTTGGGAATGTCATGGAGGGTGGATTTCTGGATCTTTGTCTGTACCTCTCCACTTTACTATTCTGAGGCTTCCAGTTGAGTTGAATTTTTAAAAGATAAATTTTAAATTAATGTTATTTTTTTCTGCTGGTCTCTTAAAATATCCTATCTGGTATCCCATCTTAAATGCCATAGAAAAACATCATTTTCTGTTGATAACTTCAATATAACAGTGGATTCTGCAGAAATTATGATCACTGGAACAAGACTGAACCTTTGTGCTGTACTATAACCATCTCTGAGATCAAGGGAGAACCCAAACCTTCATGTGGCTCATATGTCAGTCTCCCTGCTTTTCTCTCTTTTGGGTCTCCTCAGTTATTAGCTCTAAAACCACCCACAGACCCAGGTAGCACACCCTGGCCAGAGCAAGGTGCTGCTGCTGCTGCTAAGTTGCTTCAGTCGTGTCCAACTCTTCGTGACCCCATGGACTGCAGCCTACCAGGCTCATCCGCCCATGGATTTTCCAGGCAAGAGTACTGGAGTGAGTTGCCATTGCCTTCTCCGAGAGCAAGGTGGAGACAAAACATATTCCCAGATTCTCTGTGTGGGGGCCTGATCATTCTGTGCCTCCTTTGCTGCCAACCAGACCTGGAATTCAGGGCTGAGCCCGAGGCCTTTGTGTAGAGGCTTCCCCACTGTGTTCTCTCCTAACATCTCACTTTGCGTTGTCCTCTTTATGAATGAAGCCCTGGAGCAACAGCAGCCTGGGACTGCCTACATCCTGCCAGCTTGCTGCCTAATATTTCCCATGTGACAGGATTCCCCAACATCTCAGCTAACTTTAGAATTGAACCTCCTGAGATCCATGTCTACCCTACATCCCTTTGGAGTCTTGTATCAGTATAATTTCTATTTTTTTAAACTATGTATTTTATATTAGAGTGTAGCTGATTAACAATGTGATAGTTTCAGGTGGACAGCAAAGGGACTCAGCCATACATATTTCTATTTTAATTCATTTGACACTTTTTGAAGAAAGACACTGTCACTTGTTAAATTTATCCACCAACCTGCAATACTGCAGAGGCAGTGCTGGCTTCCAGAGTTACATTTAAGAAACACTGTAGTCTTGACATTCGGTAAGCTAGATTCACGTTGTTTGCTCCCGTCATCATTTTTTCTTCACAAACTAAGGTTTCTTTTTAGCTAATGGAGAACTAACAGGGAGGCTCATGGAAAAGTCTTTTGCTCCCCTCAAGTAAATACCCATGCTTCATGCCATTTCAGCCACTAATCCTATTCCTCAGTTTTCATAGTTTGATATTCAGATAAATAATCCCCATTGATGGAATAGGGCCTGGCAACAGATTCTGTTCCATGTTATTGTCCAATACAGGTCATCTGAAGATACAGTGTCTTGAAGAGATGGTTCTAATGGTATGTTTTTCATTCTATGGTAAGCTGGTAGGAGGAAAGGAATTAAACAGGCACACATTTCTGATACCCTGAGTCGTAGTTCTAAGTAGTTTCCTGGAGAAGGGCTGTGCCTTGATGAGTAGCTTGTGCCAGCCGTGAAGTGACCACATAATTTATTGTATAAAATGGGAAATTCTTGAGAGTAAAAGAGATGCTATTAATAATTATGCTGGACAAAAGACGTAAACCAACTGTTCTAGATAAATAAATGGGGTATGTGTTGACCTTCTGTCCAGATGGAAGCCAGGCATTTCTTTCATTCTATCATTATAAACTCCTTTTCTATCATTATAATTTTGAGCTCAAGGATTAAAATTGTGCCCCTATATTTGCTTATTAATTGTATCTCTAGAACTCTGGTGGATCAGATGATAAAGAATTCGGCTGCAATGCAGGAGACCTGGGTTCTGTCCCTGTGTCAGGAAGATCCCCTGTAGAAGGAAACGGCAACCCACTTCAGTATCCTTGCCTGGAGAATTCCATGGACAGAGAAGTATGGTGGGCTATAGTCTATAGAGTCACAAGGAGTTGGACATAGCTGAGTGACTAACGCTGGAATGGAAGCCATATTTATAGAGCATATCACATCATATAATGAATTTGTAAGAAGACCCTGTATGTAATCTAAAATAGACATATTTGACTTTAACCTTTGTATAGTTTAATTGCACATATATGCACATATGTGAAGTTAGGCAGGTTAGTGTGAAGAACTTGGTCTTTGGAGTCTGAAGAACCTTTGTTCAAATCTTCATCACACTCTAGTTGGGTGACCATGGGTAAATTGCAGTGCTTCACTTGTAAAATGGTGGAAAAATACCTACTGCGTCAAAAAGATGAGTTCAATGCCAGAAATATATAGCCCTCTATATTAACTATTTTTTATAGTTGATATGCCTATCTACTAGTTGTGATTAAGGACTTTGCCTAAAATTTAATTAGATTAAAATAATTCTGAGCCTTCAGTGTAATGACTTTACTTTGGTGGTACCAATATTGAAAGACATGGGACAAGGTACCTTCTCCAAAGCTGTATAAGCCAAATGAAGCTCCCCACCCTGCTAAAGATGGTAGCAAACATGAAACAGTGTTTTCAAGAAAAGCTCACTTGCCTGACAGATGGCTTTCACAACGGCCATGTTTAAGTTTAAACAATTCACTTTCAGTTGGGCACAACTAAAACTTTTCCAGAGCTGGCTTGGGAAAATACTTGATCCTCATCATGTCAAAAACAATCTCTTTTGTTACCAAATAGACCCTTTCCATTTCCCTTTGAAAAAGAAGTAAGGTGGAGGACAACTAATTGGATTTGTGCACGTGTCCAACCTTCCTGCATGAGCAGTCTTGCAGTGGGCTCACAGGATAGTTTGGCTCATGCAGAGTATGCAACCGATATTGAATGTTTCTTAACAGAGTCAGTTGGATAGCGAATTGCTATGCAAATTGCTAGTCAAATCTGGAAAACACATGATACTCAAAATATGGCAAAGTATAAATTTTTTTTTTGTCTAGCTTTGAAAACAGATTCTGAACTAATACATCAGATTTGATTCTTTTCCTACCTATGGATGTATGGTTACAGTGTTACACTTAACTGATCTATATGATTCTGATGAGAGAATTGATAATTTTCTCTAATAGAACATCCTATATGCCATGCTTAGAGGAGTCTCACAGTAATTAAAGAGAAGAATTAGCATACATTGTGCTGCTGCTGCTGCTAAGTCGCTTCAGTCATGTCTGACTCTGTGCCACCCCATGAACGCCAGCCCACCAGGCTCCCCCGTCCCTGGGAGGCTCCAGGCAATAACACTGGAGTGGGTTGCCATTTCCTTCTCTGATACTTTGTACAGTAGTCCTCAAAGTTAAGCAGGTATCAAAATTCCCTGTAAGGCTTAATGAAACACAAATTGTTCAACAACTCTTGCTGAGACAACTAGATATTCACATGCAAAAGAGTGAAGCTGGAGCCCTATTTCACATTATATATAAAAATAAATCAAAATAAATGAAATGAGCTGAAATTATAAAAACACTTAGAATAAACCTTAGGCATAAATCTTTTTGACATTGTGTTAAGCAGTAGTTCCTTAGGATCCCAGAAGCATAAACAATAAAAGAAAAAAGAGAAGCTGAATAATATAAAAATTAAAAACATTTATGCTTCAGAGAACACTATAAATAAAGTTGAGAATCCATAGAATGGGAAGCATTTTGCAAGTCTAATTATATCTAATAAATTTATACCTAATAAGAGGCTTGTGGCTAGAATAAACAGAACTCACTAAAATGCAACCCAATTAAAAAATGGACAAAGAGCTTGAATAAACATTTCTCCAGAGAAGAAACACAAATAACCAAAGATCACATGAAAAAATATTCAGCATCATTATCCATCACGGTAATGCTAATCAAAACACAGTGAGATACCATTTCACACCCACTAGGATGTCCAGAATCAAAGTCAGATAAGAAGTATCAGCAGTGATGTGGAGAAGTGAGAGCCCTCCTACACTTCTGGTGGAAATGTAAAATGCTATAGCTTCTTTGGGAAAGAGTCTGACATTTCCTCAGAAGATTAAACATTTACCATATGATCCAGCAAGTCTACTCCAAGATATGTATACTAAAGGAAGAAGAAAATATGTATCCATACAAAAATTTGCACATGAATGTTCAAAGCAGCATTACTCATAATAGCCCCAAAATGGAAACAGTCCAGTTGTCCATCGGCTGATGAATGGATAAATTAAATGTGGTATATCCATAAATGGAATATTAAACAATAAAAGGAAATGAAGCTCAGATGCATGCTGCAACAAGAATGAACCTTGGAAACATGCTTAATGAAAGAAGTCACGGGGGGTGACATATTGTCAGATTCTATTTATAATAAATGTCCAGAAAATATAAATCTGTTAGTCAAGAAATACATTTGTGGCTGGTAAGAGGTAGGACGATGAAGGGATTTTGAGGGGTTGTGATTTAGGGCCAACAGGGTGTTTTTTTCAGATGATGCAAATGTTCTAAAATTGTGATTAAAAATTGTGCAACTTTGTACACACTGAAAGCCATTGAATTGTATACTTTAATGGGTGAGTTGTATGACATTAAATCTCAAAACTATTTATAAACACGTACATTGCTGAACTGCAGCTATGTGGACTGAGTCAGTATGTGTGAACAGTGGTCAGAGCATTCACACATGTAGGGAACTCCCAGGTATTGCCAATATGCTGGTATTGGTATTGTGGTATTATTGACCACAGTTGGAGAAGCACTGCAGTAGAGATTAATGACCTTGGATCACCAGGTAGTTTGAAAAAGTTCTTAATGCCTAGGATTAAGTCAGTATCTCTGGGGTTGAGGCCCAGGTGATTCAAACCAATGCACAATAGAGTATAAAACCCCTGACAAACCAACATCAATAGTTATGGGAGAGGATGGGCAAAACATATAAGGAAGAGATATCTGGAGTCCTAGGTTGTAAGTGGGTACCTTATAAATGACAGTATTCTGAAAAGCCTCCACTTACAGCTATTTCTCCTAAGAAAATAAATAATTCAAACTGGCTTGATAAATATGTTGACATTTCAGCTCTCACTTGGAGCATTAAAATACCTCAAGTGCAAATAACATCCAATGCAGTCTTAAGGTACATACTTCAAGGTGCTCCAAATTCTTTTCATTGTAGGGATTTAAGATTTTATAGGGTCTCCTTCTTATGTAAGAGCTCCTACATCAGAATGGTATCTGATTCTGCTGTTTTTCTTATCTTGTAAACAGACTCCTCCTTAATTCTTAAAAAAGAATTTAAGCAAAAAATTGGAAGCAATTACAAGTATTAATTACTATCATGCCCATTATCATCATTTTCCATATGTTCAGCCCAGGTATGCCAACCAAACAAAGGTGTAATCAGATTGTACAAGCAGGGACTCACTTGGCTTGGCAGCGGTAAGCTGGAAAGCCAGCAGAGGCAGTAACCGATTCCAAGAACAAGGTGCTGAGGCAGGGATTGGCACTCAAACGTAGCGTAAAGGAAAGGTTAGGGCATGACATTCAGACAAGCAGACTGGAGTAAGCAGGTGAGTTTGCGTGGTAGCAGAAGTACACAAAGTCTGATCCATAGGAAATCCTGCCAGCCCTGTGTTCTGGTTTAAGACTGATGGGTTTGCAGGGCCAAGCAAGACTCGGTTCTGTAAGTGCAGAGGGATGCAGTGGGAGGTCCAGTGCTCTCGAGAGTCCCCAGATTGCCCTGAGCTCCTCTTAGCCCCACCTCTGCCATTATTGGGCTTCCCTGGTGGCCCAGACAGTAAAGAATCCATCTGCAATGAGGAAGACGTGGGTTTGATCCCTAGGTTGGGAAGGACATGGCAACCCACTCCAGTACTCTTGCCTGCAGAATCCCGTAGACAGAGGAGCCTGGCGGGCTACAGTCCACGGGGTTGCAAAGAGTGGGACACGACTGAGTGACTAAGCACATACGGGCACCTTCTTAGAATGGTAAATCTTAAATGGAGTTAATATTGATAGGCATCATAGTAACTTTAAATTAAATTGAGATCTGCCATGAAAATGTGAGTTCTCAGAATGCAGATGAATAAATATTTACTAGATTATGGATGGGCTTCTCTAGTGGTTCAGCAGTAATTACTCTCCTGCAATGCAGGAGCTGCAGTTTTGATCTCTGGGTCAGGAAGATCCCCTGGAGGAGGGCATAACAATCCACTTCAGTATTCTTGCCTGGAGAATCCCATGGACAGAGGAGCCTGGCAGGCTACAGTCCATCAAGTCACAAAGAGATACGCTGAAACAGCTTGCACGCAGATTAAGGATTTCATTCACAGGATACCCTGAACGTAAATAATAACTATCTACAGTTTGCTTTTTTCTGTTGCACATTATTCAGAATTCTTTTTCTTATACTTGGGGCTTCACTAGGTTATGAATCTGAGCCACCCAGGAGAAAGTTGGGGGAAATTTTAATGGGGTCATCTTTTCATACACATGAGTTAGACTTCTAATCTAGACTCAAAGAGAAGAGACATGTTCAGATTCTCCTGTAGGATTTTGAGAATCTTAATAAACCTCTGATTTAAAATATTCATAATTAAAGAGAAAATATGTTCCTGATACATAATCTTATTTTAAGAAATTACTGATGTTTGGAATCTTCTGTCTCTGAAGACTATCCTCTCTCACTCTCTCTCCCCTTCTTTCTATTTTTCAGAGCCTCTTGAAGTTGATGAGAATTCACATTTATAGTTTACACATAAAATAAACATCAAATGTATCTTATATGAAATAGATATAGAGCTGGTTTAAAAGCTTAAAATATACCATGTAACATGTAAATTAACATAATGATGAACATGTGGCCATCACCAAGTGCTTAAAGGCTTTTCTCTGGGAAGAGGAAAACTGGCAACTAGGTTTTAATTGTGAACAAAGTTTCTGAGAAGTAGATTTACTTGCACAGATGAGCAGAGATTAAAGAAGCTCGTGAGGCATATATGATGTCACCTTCCATTACTGCTCTAGGAAATCAGTGACTCTGGGTTGACCAGAGGTCACAATGGGAGGAGGGAAGCATTGATCAAAGTATCAGGGGCTCTCCTTCTGACTTGATACTTAATGCTTGCATGCTAAATTAATATTTAAACTAACTTTATAGAAGAAACACAGTGGGGTCAGCTAAACTGTTCTTAAATTCTTGTTTTAGATCCTATGTTTTGAAAAGTCTTTTGAAATGCAATTTTTGCTTACTGTTTCCTGTGTGACACTAGTTGTAGAGAGAGATTACATTATTTTACGTAGGGTAAGTTATTTCTAAAGGAATACTGAAAGGTATGACAAAGGTGAGGTATGGATGTGTAGGAAGTGAACTTTTTTAATGGAGAAAGCAAAAAAACCCGAGAATGACTATTTCTGCATAGTTATTTTGCTTTGCTTTCCTAACCAGAGACTCACTCTTAGCAGAAATGTAAGGATATTAATTTTCTTTTTTGAGGTTGTATAAATTATAGTGAAAATGAATAATACTCACAACAATCAAGGATTTTGAGAGGGGCAAGGCTTCAAGAGTAGAGTTTCCTAAAGGGTTCAAGAAATAACTAGGTACAAAGTTTTTGACAAAGAACCATATAATTATGGAATATTTGGTATTTATCCATTCATTTAGTCAGTTATTCAATGTCTATTGAGCGCCTATTAAAAACCAGTTCTAGTCAAACTCTCCTTATTTTATTGAAGAGGAAATTAATGTACCACGAAGTTAAATATAAGCAGATCATCTTAATTGATACATTTGCAGTTTAAAAACCATGTCCATTATTTGTAATAACTCTTAGTTTTAAGTCAGGGTCTTATCTAGATTTTGAAGATGGAGAGGTCAGAATTCTCAAGGATAGCAAAATTAACTAAAATTACAAAGTTGTTGAAATGCAAAGTTGTAACTAAATTTAGGGCTTAATGACATGGCTAATCATTTACCCGTGTTTATTGTGAGTTTGGGGCTTCCCTGGTGGCTCAGTGGTAAAAAATCCGCCTGCCAATACAGGAGACTCAGGTTTGATCCCTGGGTTGGGAAGATCCTCTGGAGAAGGAAATGGCAACCCACTCCACTATTCTTGTCTGGAGAATCTCATGGATAGAGGAGCCTGGCGGGCTACAGTCCATAGGGTTGCAGAAGAGCTGGACACAACTGAGCAACTAAACAGCAACAACAAATTGTGAGTTTGCTATGTATCAAGGCATATCACCCATAATAAGGAATAAAATATATTCCCTAAATTCAAGAAGCTAGTGGGAGAAATATACTAGTAGATAGGTGTCATCCCTTAGTGTGATAAATCACACAGTAGACCTATCTAGTGGAGAAAGAAATGCAACCCACTCCAGTGTTCTTGCCTGGAGAATCCCAGGGACGGGGGAGCCTGGTGGGCTGCTGTCTATGGGGTCGCACAGAGTCGGACACGACTGAAGCGACTTAGCAGCAGCGGCAGAGCTATCTAGTGTTTAGAGAACAAAGGATGAGCAACTATACCCTATCCAGAGGCCATGGAAAGATTCCAGGGGCAGAAGGTCATATCTATATCAAGAACTAATGCTTGAGCAGGAGTTATCTAGTTTGCACGTTGGGGGTGAGGTGTGACGTATCTATGGGTGGTTGTAGGGCAGTGTCCAGGCGGAGGGTGGGAAGAAAACCTATTTTGAGAGGAGGAGTTTAGGACTATTCAATATGGCTAGGATATAGAGTTAGAGGTATGATATATTAAAAGATGTGGCTTAATGAGCTTCATTGAGTTGTATGAAGGCCTTTAAGCCATGTTACACAACTGGGACTTGATTCTCCTCCTAGCAAAAATAAAAACATTCGAACCTGGGGGTGATAGGATAGAAACATATTACTGAGATCTCTTGCTGTATGGCCTTGAAAGTTGCTATGTTAGATGGTGACTGTAAGATCTAAGCTAGCCTAGGATATAGCTGTTTGAATTAGAAAATTAGACATAAAAGAATATTAAGTTATCAAAATGCCATAACTGTAAGATTGATTTGATACAAAAAGAATAGGAAAAGGATCAAGGATAACAGTTGTTTGGCCCCGTGGCATACAGGATATTAGTTCCCCAACCAGGCACTGATCCTATACCCCCTGCAGGGGAAGCACAGCAGTCTTAACCACTGAACCCCTACGGCAGGCCTAGTAAGAGTGGTTTAATGAGAAGAACCAAGTGTTTTCTAAGTAGGTCTGTCTCTCTAGTCCTTGCCTTCTCCTATTCTAAGCTTCTCCCTTGTGTATGTGAGTGACTGGAGGAGTAGCTCCCATATTTCCCTCTCTTCAGTCAGCTCACTTTTTCCAGAGTGACCTTTTAAAAAATCCAGTCATACCTGTCTCTATTCATAACTCTTCACTTTTGCTCTTAAAGACCAAAATCCTTTACAGGCCTGCAAGGTTAAGCACAGTCTCTCTCTAGATGAAATATCAATGCTCATCTGTTTCTCTTTCTCCCACTCAAAATGCTTTAGCCAAAAGGGCCTCTCTTCAGCTCCTGAAATATGTCACAGTTGGTCTAATCTTAAGTGTTTATACATGTGGTTTCCTCTGTCTGGTGCTCTTCTTTCTTTAATCCTCTAGATAATTCTTTGCCATCTGTGTTGGTTTAAATCTCTCTTCCTCTGGAAAATCCTCTGAGTCTTCCAATAGTAGTACTTCATATCTCTCCCAAGGCGAGAACACTTACACTACCCAGGGCTTCCCTGATAGCTCAGTTGATAAAGAATCCGCCTGCAATGCAGGAGATGCTGGTTTGATTCCTGGGTCAGGAACATCCCCTGTAGAGGGGATAGGCTACCCACTCCAGTATTCTTGGGCTGCCCTTGTGGCTCCGCTGGTATAGAATCCACCTGCAATGCAGGGGACCTGGATTCAATCCCTGGCTTTGGAAGATCCCCTGGAGAAGGGAAAGGCTACCCACTGCAGTATTCTGGCCTGGAGAATTCCATGGACTGTATAGTCCATGGGGTCACAAAGAGTCAGATACAACTGAATGACTTTCACTTTCACAACCTTGTCTTACCTCTACTAGGTGGTGAGCTCCATGAGGATAGAGACTGTCCTTGCTAATATGTAATAAGCACTAAATAAAAACAAATACTTGCTCAGTAAATGAATTAGTGGTGCTATTTCATGAAACAGGGAAAATAGGAGTGGAAAAATGCTCTGAGAGGAAAGAGTTATAATTTGCTACTGGTTGGGTTTGAGGTGTCTGGACATCGAAAATGGCCCTAGAGTACAGATCTAGAGTGGCGTTTCTCAAATGTTTATACTTAACCAGAATTACCTGTATGATTTGTTAGAATGAAGATTACTTGGCACAACCCCAGAGTTTCTGATTTAGTATGTATTGACTAGGGCTTGAGAACTTATATTTCTAACCCACTCTGAGGTGATATTGTTACTGCTGATTCAGGCACCACTGTTTTTGAGAATTGATGTGGAAGACAGAAGAGGGTCCATCTTGATACAGAGAGGTGGGAGACATCTGTCTAAAGAGGACGGCAAAATTCATTTTACAGGATGAGCTCTCAGTCTCCTGATGATGATGAGAAAGGCAGAATGATTCTCACACGAAGGTTATGAAGACTAGTGTCTTTTCCATTCATTCAGTCCTGGGAAACAAGCATTTCAAGGGCCACCAGAGGATCCTGTGTAATAATTATTTGGCTCCCTTAGGTCCCTGGCTCCTAGAGGTAGCAACTGTAAATCCTTTAGATTCTTGAGTGATGGTAGTATTTTTGTTATTCCTGCTGGGCCCTGAGAGTTTATGCTAATTTAGTGACTTGTCGTGGGCCCTTAAGTGGTTTATGCAAACGAGGTGACTCAGGATGGAGCCCAGCCAAACCAGAAAGACCACCCACATGATTAGACGGTTAGAGCTTTGAGCTTCAAGATATTAACCCAACCTCTGGAAATCGAACCTTGCGCCAATGATTCAATTAATTATACCCGGGTAATAAAACTCCCCCCAAAATTCTGGACACTGAAGTTTAGATGACCTTCACTAGTTGGCAGTATTCTATATTGTCACACATTGATGTGCCAGGAGGGTGACACGCACATCCTGACTCCACAAGAGAAGGACAGTGGAAAATTTGTCTTCAAGATATTCCCTCTCCTCCTCCTATGTATCTCTTGGCTGATTCTAATTTGTATCCTTTTGCTGTACGTTTTAACGGCAATCTGTTTGCTGTACATTTTAATGGCAATCGTAAATATAGACTTTCCAGAATTCTATGAGTTGCTATAGTGAATTTTCATTGTTAAGAAAGTAGTTGCTGCTGCTAAGTCGCTTCAGTCATGTCTGACTCTGTGTGACCCCATAGATGGCAGCCCACAAGGCTCCCCCATCCCTGGGATTCTCCAGGCAAGAAAACTGGAGTGGGTTGCCATTTCCTTCTCCAATGCATGAAAGTGAAAAGTGAAAAGTGAAAGTGATGTCGCTCAGTCCTGTCCGACTCTTAGCAACCCCATGGACTACCAGGGGGTAGTCCTCTGTCCATGGGATATTCAAGGCAAGAGTCCTGGAGTGGGGTGCCATTGCCTTCTTCAAAGAGAGTAGTGGATACCTCCAAATTTGTAGCTAGCTGGTCAGAAGTATATGTGGCCTGGGGACCTGAAACTTGGGTCTGGTGTCTGAAGTAAAGGCAGTATTGTAAAGGATGTGCCCTCATCGTGTGAAGTTTGGCCCAATTTGGGGTTGTGGGTGTGAGAAGTCATGGAAAAGGAATAAAAGGTGAGTAAAGGAAACAACTCAAGCAGCCTATGGGAATGGAGATGGACTAGGAGAAAGAAGATATCATGGGAAAATATCTCAAAAGGTGACCTTGCTCCAGGATTTATATAGGACTCTAAGAAGGATGGTAATGAGGGTAGGACACTGGTAAGATGCCAATTTGTAAAATTGCATAGTGTGTGGATGTGCTGATAACCTTTTTAAAAAAGATGATTGTGATCAGCATTATCAACTGCTCCTCTGAAGTCAGTAAAATACAGACCTCACATTCTCTGTATAAGATTCTGTTTTGGTGAATGGGTGTGATAATCAGAAGGAATATTCTGTAATACTTAATTGTTAGAAGACATACATAGTTTTCTCGGTATCAAAATGAGTAGCAGGGTATTGTTGGGGACAAGGAGTTGAAACTCAAATTCCATTTTCATCAGTTGATAGAAAAAGTCTTTCAGTTCAGTTTCACTGGCCAAGATTTTCACCTTTGTGTGAGGAAAAGCAATGGGTAGATAGTTAAATCTATTTAACTTAAGTTTCATTCCAGATTAAACTTCAGAGAGGCATTCATTGTTCCTCTTAGTACCCCAATTTGTTCATTGTCTTCTTTATTACTCAGTACCTCAGTAAACCATTGGACAGTTTATACATTTTTATTCAAAAACAAATGCTCAAAACTTCAAATAAATATTGTGTACTATTTCTGTGTTATCAATATTTTTCTTGCTCTAACAGTATGTGATCTAGAAGATAAATGTTTTAATGACCTTGGGCTCTTGTGTTTGTGATGAAGAAAGAAAAATCTTTCATCGAAATCTGTAAAAGATTGTGTGTGTGTGTGTGTGTGTGTGTGCACGCATGTGTGCACACATACTTTTGTGTGACGCTGCTTCCTGGGTAGCTCAGCTGGTAAAGAATCCACCTGCAATGCAAGAGACCCCGGTTCAATTCCTGGGTTGGGAAGTTCCCCTGGAGAAGGGATAGGTTACCCACTCCAGTATTCTAGGCTTCCCTGTTGGCTCAGATGGTAAAGAATCTGACTGCAATGTGGAAGACCTGGGTTCAGTCCCTGAATTGGGAAGATCCTCTGAAGGAGAGCATGGCAACCCACTCCAGTATTCTTTCCTGGAAATCCCCATGAACAGAGGACCTGGGGGACTATAGTCCATGGGGTCGCAAAGAGTTGACATGACTAAGCACACAGCTGAAATTGTACATGCTCGAGCACTTTTAACTTTCTGGGAAAAAAGTGAGATTTTAGGATCTTAAACCATGTCATGCACTTCAGCAACAGAGAAACTACTCAATGACATTCATTTAGTTAGATATACAGATCTAGACCCTTGAATTTGTTCAATATCTTTGAGAAGTTTCAAGATTCTTCATATTATAGGAAAACTGCTTTTCATAGGTAGTATAACCAAACTATGTTTTTCCCCCCACTGAGGAAAATCATTTGGTTTTGATTATTCTCAAAATAGTTTTTGAAGTAATAAATGCATATTTCTCTTATTATCTCCTCTTCTGTACTTACTAAAACTAATTGTGTGTGTGTGCTTAGTCACTGAGCTACCCAGGAAGCAGTAAGACTAATTACTCAGATTCAATTTTTATAATAAGAATCAATATGTAAAAGTTTGGATATCACTAATAAAAATGAAGTCAATCAGGATCTATATTTTGGCATTGGACAAGGTAAGATGGCAGTATTCAAGAGTAACTAACTGGGATTTCCCTGATGATCCAGTTGTTAAGACTCATAAGAGAATACTGACAGTACATTGTAATTTTTAAATGATGTGTTTAATATCATTGGCTTCCCTGATAGCTCAGTTGGTAAAGAAGAGAAAGACTACCCATTTCAGTATTCTGGCCTGGAGAATTCCATGGATTATACTATAGTCCATGGGTTCGCAAAGAGTCAGACACGACTGAGAGACTTTCACTTTAATATCATTATTAATTAAACTTTCTTAGTAATAGAATTGTTAATTCAAAATATATGTGCACATTTCTGATATTTACTAGTATTGTCTGTTTCTTCTGGTAAACTTGTGACAGTTTATATTCCCATCTTTCTTAAATTATATCCTTACCAATAATAATACTGTCACTTATAAAACATAGACACACATTTATGTCAAGTAATTTAATGCTTAGAAAATGACGTCTGGTCATTTGGTTGAACTGTGTTTGTTTTTTGTAAAATTATTAAATAGCCTAAATCTGAATTTTCACATCAAGAAAATGTTAATTAAAACAGATTTCCAATCCAGACAATCTATAAATAGAGACTTGATAACCACATTATACTTCTTGTTTTTTAAATTTAAGTATAGTTCATTTACAATATTAGTTTAAGGTTACAATGTAGTGATTCAGTGTTTTTATATATTAGACTCCAGTTAAAGTCATAAAATAGATATATTGCCTTGTACTATACAATGTACCTTTGTTGCTTATTGTTTTATCTGTAGTATTTTGTATCTCTTCATCCTGTACACCTGTTTGGAACCTGCCCCCATCCTTCTTTCCCCTGGTAACCTTTAGTTTGTTCTCTATATCTGTGAGTCTGTTTCTGTTTTGTTGTATTAATTAATTTTATTTTTTATTTTATTTTCGTTCATTTTATGTTTTAGATTCCATGTATAAGTGAAAGCATGCAGTGTTTGTCTTTTTCTGACTTATTTACCAAGCATAATACCCTGTAGGTTTTTTCTTGTTGCAAATGGCAGAATTTCATTTTTTAAGGGCTGAGTAATATTTCATTGTATATATATTTATACACCACATCTTTATGCATTCATCTGTTGGTGAACACTTAGCTTGCTTCCATATCTTGGCAATTGTAAACAATGAACATTGAGGTTCATGTATCTTTTCAGATTATATCCAAAGAAAATGTGTTTTCATTTTCTTTGGATATATACCCAGGAATGGAATTTCTAGATCTTATGGTAGTCCATTTGTAGTTTTTAAGGAACCTCCATACTGTTTTCCATAGTGATCGCATCAATTTACATTTCTACCAACAGCGACTTCACTTTCACTATTTACTTTCATGCACTGGAGAAGGAAAAGGCAACCCACTCCAGTGTTCTTGCCTGGAGAATCCCAGGGACAAAGGAGCCTAATGGGCTGCTGTCTATGGGGTCACACGGAGTCGGACATGACTGAAGCGACTTAGCAGCAGCAACAGTGTACTAGGGTTCCCTTATTTCTACATCTTCACCAAATTTTGATATCTTGATGGTAGCCATTGTGTTACTGAGTCCAAGCTCATACTGTTTGCTGCATGACAGGCCAGTGAATCAAGAGACAAGTCGTTAGGGCAAGGAATAGCAACTTTATTCACAAAGTCAGCAGACTGAGAAGATGGTTAGCTAGTGTCCCAAACAACCATCTTATCAAAGTTGTAGTTCAGGCTTGTTTTATACTAAAAGGGGAGAGAGTGTGACTGGTTGTTGCAAACTTCTTGGTGCAGGAATCCTCTGTTCTTGCAGCTGTCCATGTGGGTCTGATCATAACGTTCCTGTAAATTTCCAACAAGGCAGTTGTGACTTTATTTCTAGAAGTGTTTTACCTTTAAAGGTCAGAGCCTGGAGAATAGGCTGTAATGTATGTTGCAGGCTCCAGGCAACACTCGTCACAGAGGTTCAGAGGCAGCATGACTAAGTGAGCACAAGGTTAGACAACATGCACAAGCATGACAACAGAGCGCAAGGCTAGCACTAAAGGAACGGATCTACTATGGACTCGGATTTGATATTCTCTGTTAGAATTCTGACAGGTGTGAGATGATACCTCTTTGTGGTTTTGATTTGTATTTCTCTATTTAGTGATGTTCAGCATCTTTCATGTGCCTGTTGGCCACCTATATGTCTTCTTTGGGGAAAAAAAATGTCCATTTAGGTCTTCTGCCCGTTTTCTGATGGGGTCGTGTTGTTTGTTTTGGCATTTTGTTTTATGAGCTGTTCATATAGTTTAGATATTAATCCCTTGTTGGTCATATCATTGGTGAATATTTTCTGGCATTCCATAGATGGCGTGTGCATTTTGTTGATGATTTCCTTAGCTGTGTAAAAGCTTTTAAGTATAGTTAGTTCTCATTTGTTTACTTTTGCTTTTGTTTATTTTGCCTTAGGGGACAAATCTAAAGACATTCTGGTACAATTTATGTCAGAGCATTCTCCTTATGTTTTCTTCTAGGAGTTTTACGGTTCCCAATCTTACATGTAGGTCTTTAATTCATTTTCAGTTTGTTTTTGTATATAGTGTGACAAAATGTTCTAATCTGAAGCCGTGTGAGTAGCTGTCCAGTTTTCTCAGCACCACTTAATGAAGAGACTGTCTTTTTTTTCCACTGTATATTCTTGCCTCCTTTGTCATAGATTAATTGACCATAGATGCATGGGTTTATTTCTGCATCTCTATCTGTTCCATTCATCTATGTGGTTTTGTGCCAGCATCATGCTGTTTTGATTTCTGTAGCTTTGTAGTGTAGTCTGAACCTAGAAAGTATGATATGTGCAGCCTTGTTATTTTTTTCTCAAGATTGGTTTGGGAATTCAGCATCTTTTGTGATTTATTCATTCCATTTCTGTGAAAAACATCCTGGAAATTTTGATAGGGATTGCATTAAATCTTTGGATTGCTTTGGGGAGTATGGACACTGTAACAATATTCTTCCAATCTAAGAGTTTAGGACATATTTCCATTTCTTCATATCATTTTCAATTTTTTAAAAATCAGTCTTCTGCTTTTCAGAGCATAGGTCATTTCAGGGTGAAATGTGTTCCCCTTGTATTTGTTGTCTTTTATATTTGCTATTTCATATTCTTTGATTATTTTACCTATTGTATTAGAGAAACAAAATTGGCATTAAAAATTATGCTGCCTACTAGGCTTATTAGGAGAACTGGTAAACTTTTATAAGTCACAGCTTGTTGGATTTTAGAGTGATTGTGAAAGTGAAAGAGGAGAGTGAAAAAGTTGACTTAAAGCTCAACATTCAGAAAACTAAGATCATGGCATCTGGTTCCATCACTTCATGGCAAATAGATGGGGAAACAGTGGAAACAGTGGCTGACTTTATTTTTCTGGGCTCCAAAATCACTGCAGATGGTGACTGCAGCCATGAAATTAAAAGAAGCTTACTCGTTGGAAGGAAAGTTATGACCAACCTAGACATCATACTAAAAAGCAGAGACATTACTTTGTCAACAAAGATCTGTCTAGTCAAGGCTATGGTTTTTCCAGTAGTCATGTATGGATGTGAGAGTTGGACTATAAAGAAAGCTGAGCGCTGAAGAATTGATGCTTTTGACGTGTGGTGTTGGAGAAGACTCTTGAGAGTCCCTTGGACTGCAAGGAGATCCAACCAGTCCATTCTAAAGGAGATCAGTCCTGGGTGTTCATTGGAAGGACTGATGTTGAAGCTGAAACTCCAATACTTTGGCCACCAGATGTGAAGAGCTGACTCATTGGAAAAGATCCTGAGGCTGGGAAAGATTGAGGGCAGGAGGAGAAGGGGACGACAGAGAATGAGATGTTGGATGACATCACTGACTCAATGGACATGGGTTTGGGTGGACTCTGGGAGTTGGTGATGGACAGGGAGGCCTGGCGTGCTGCGATTCATGGGGTCACAGAGAGTCGGACATGACTGAGCGACTGAACTGAACTGAAGAGTCAGTTTTAAAATTTATCTAGTAGAATCACATAGAAGTGGAAGTTATTTTACAAAAAGCTTGTCTGTTAGTTGAACACAACTAAGTATATATTAATAACACTGATAATTGGAAATAGGACAATTCTTCTGAAATAGCCCTAGATATGTATTTATTAAACTAACCTTAGTTTTGGATCCTTAAAAATGTTTATTTTGACTACATTGACATACCTGGGGAAATTGCAAGCATTGGCTGATAATGTTTATGAAAGTTGTAACACTAAAGTTGTAATGTTTATGAAAACTTTATCTGAATAAAAAAATATTAAATTGATAAGGTAAAGGACAAAGTTAGCACAATTTTTTGTCAGAAAAAAATGTGGCTTAAAGCAAAAGGAAAATCTTTTACAATATATGTTGTACTTTAAAATGATAAACCCAAAGTGTTACATTTAGTATAAAAAGTCCTCAAAAATTAAAAAAAAATCTTAGAGAACATCTAATTTGGCTCTATCCTCTGGAAAATTTGATACTCTGTATTAATAGTAAGTGTCCAGAAATAATTCATTTTTAGCTAAATTTTCTTCTGGCCCTTTAGAGTACTAAATAGCAGCCACATATTTTGATTATGGATTCAACCTACTGATTTCAAAAACCAAAAAAACCAAAAAACCCTTTTGGCATTTTCTCCCCAAGGTTTATTATTTCTTCTGTCCATCACTTCCTTCTTCTTCTTTTTTTTTTTTCATATTTTTGTCCTTGGCCTGACTTTCTGGCAATCTCCTTTTCCTTACTTCTGCCTCTTCTTGCCTTATTCTCAGGGTGAGATCATACTCTTTGTGGAGTTAATGGTATTTAGATGTAGGATTTGGACTGAAACCTACACTGAAAATGTCTACCACATGATGATAGTGAGGACACATATAGCCCATTTTATTTTCCATGATGAGTGCTTTGTTGTTCTATTTTTGTCATTTCAGTAATCTGGGATGATAAATAGGGCATTGTGCTAAAATTACCACTCTCTGCAAGTATCCTCTGTTCAACCTTATTACCTCCCTCCTTCATTAATTGCCTTTTTCCAAGAGAGTCATGATGGAGTTCAGAGCACTTAAAAACACATTAACTTTAAGAATATGGACAGAATATGTATGAGTCCCTAACCACCTCCAAATTTAAAAATATTACATCTTCACTACAGAAGGTCATATTGCTTAGACTCTTGTATTCTATTAGGAAAAAAAAAAAAATTTCCTGCAAAGTCTTCTGTGCAAAGAATGGTGATAAGGATGGATTTTTCACAAGGTCAGCCTCCAAGGACCACACACAGTAGATAACACTGAGATAGGTAAAGATCTTCATTTTAAGAAAAGTACACCCTATGGTGTGCCAAGAACACAATAAACACCAACAAAATGTTAATTCTGTTTATTTGTCCTCCTCTTCTGCACTCTGATGTCAGAAACTGTCACTGACATCACTGAACATGTGAATCTATCCTGAAATTAGGGGTGCTGGCTATGGGGTGTTTTGGCCATGTTGTTTTCCAAATCACAAAAACCCCAAACTCAGTCATGACACAGTACTCTAAATTTTTTTCAGTGGCTTTTCACCACCTATAGAATATAGTTTGAGTTCCTTTGCTTGGTGTGCTCTTAATGTTTGAACTCCCAAGTCTTATTTTCACATTCAGAAAAAAAAAAAAACAAAAAACCAAAAGACAAAATTGATCCCTTAATTAAAAAATTGTTTCAGAACAAAACAGGCTTCCCATTCCCTCTGAACTTGTATAAATGATGTTCCTTCTTCCTGGAATGCCTGTCCCTTCACCTTTGTGGTCACTGCCCTCCTCCACCACCTGCCCCCCACCCCAGCTTTGCATTTTAATTCTGTCTTAGTCTTTAAGAGCTTCATCAAAGTCACCTCCTGAAAGAGTCCTTCCCTGACACCTCTCCCTCAGTTTGAGTTAGGTAGCCCTTACAGATAGCATATTGAAAAGCACAGACATTACTTTGCCAACAAAGGTCCGTCTAGGCAAGGCTATGGTTTTTCCAGTGGTCATGTATGGATGTGAAAGTTGGACTGTGAAGAAAGCTGAGCGCCAAAGAATTGATGCTTTTGAACTGTGGTGTTGAAGAAGACTCTTGAGAGTCCCTTGGACTGCAAGGAGATCCAACCTGTCCATTCTGAAGAAGATCAGCCCTGGGATTTCTTTGGAGGGAATGATGCTGAAGCTGAAACTCCTGTATTTTGGCCACCTCATGGGAAGAGTTGACTCATTGGAAAAGACCCTGATGCTGGGAGGGATTGGGGGCAGGAGGAGAAGGGGACGACAGAGGATGGATGTGAGTCTGAGTGAACTCTGGGAGTTTGTGATGGACAGGGAGGCCTGGCGTGCTGCGATTCATGGGGTCGCAAAGAGTTGGACACGACTGAGCGACTGAACTGAACTGACTCCTTCCAGACACATCTGATCCATTCTGTCCTTCAACATTTTATATACTTTATTGCTCTTCCAATATTATTATTTTCTTGACTGTCTCCTCTGTCTTACTGAAAGAAAGGGACAATGCCCTTAAATCACTGTGTCTCTGTACCTCAAACCTAATTGGTGTTTAAAAAGTTCTGTTGACTAAATGGATGGCAAGGTGTGTACTCTGGTGGAGGGAGTAATAAGGACAGTCTATACTCAAAATCTATTTCTGAATTAACATTCATAGTGTTCTTTGATGTAAAGTGATCTACATGCATGTCTCCTGTATATGTATATATTTTTTCTTTCATACATTGGAAAATTGAGAGGTCTTGAAAATGAACTTTCTTTTTCTGGGCAGGGGGTGATAAAAATGATACAAATGAAAAGAACTGTAACTTTAAACTTAATAAAAACAAAATATAAGGATTAGTTATATGCTTCAGTGCATTATTTCTATAATACTTTTGCCCTTCTAAATGTTTCCAGCTGATTGATTCTGGATACTTAAAATCCATGATCTCATGATACCACTTAGCAGGGTTCTGTTTTTTCAAAGTGGTTCATAAACTAAATGACCTCCACCCTCTAGAGTACAAAAACCCTGAGGTCCAGGTTGCATACTGGGCCCAGTTCCACTGGTATAAGTCCCAGTTTGGTCTGTAGAGCCTGTCTCTGGTGCCTTCTCAGTGTTAGTGACTGTGGATATGATATGTAACTGCTTTATGATAAAAACAAGACTGTGGCATCATTGAATTAATTAGACACGAAGATAATTAGAAATGAAATCTCTTCAGTGTCTTAAGCACCAACAGTAGAAAATGAAGTTCAATAAATACACTCCAGACTTTGAACTTCACTTTTGATTAATTAGTGAATTTTAATGGCCTTCCATAATGTGACAGCTACTCCATTGATCCACCTAATTAAGGATCATGAAAGCAAAAAAGATTTCTCTTCACTTTGATGGCGGAATTTCCCCTTGAAATCTATCAAACTGCTCGAATAGTTGTTGAGAATAATGCTGGCATTGTTATACATGATATTCAGTATGTCATAGTCCAGTGAGACCTGTTTATTGCATACTTTTATTTCACTTTTGTTTATTTGGGCACAGCTAGAGAAGAAGAAGATGGAATACTGGGTAGGGACAATGATTTAAAACTGTGAATATCCCATCAAATGTTCTGGAAAAAGTAGATGTTAATTATTTATAGCTATTGATCTAAAGCCCATTTGACTTATTACATACATTCATTGTATGCTCATTCTAGCATGAAATGCTACGAAAAAGACTGACAAACTGTATTAAAATTTGTGGTAGCTTGGAAACCATGCATTCACAGTGTGGGTGATATTTCTCAAGCAGTTCTCTGCTGCAATAAGAGTTCAGATTATTGTATGTGTGAAGACCTCTTTTACCCTCAACAAAATGTCAAAGAGAAATAAAAGGAAACACAGTGGAAAACGACAAACAAACCGTGTGTGATAGGATCCTCCTTTTTCGCTAAAGGAACCAGGATGGGACGCTGCTGAGCTTGGAGAAGAGAGGCCAGGAGCTAGGCGTGAAAATACCTCTGGGGCTGCAGCCCACTGTGTGTTTCCTCTCAGGTTTGAACGTGAACACCAGAAGTTCTCTTGTTTCTACTCTGTGAAGGTTGGGACTCACGACATGGGGAAAAATCAAAAGGTTGAAAAGTTGGTCTAGCTTGACGGACAGCCATGACAGTAAGCGTGCATACCACAAGCATCTGTCTTTCTGTCCCACTTCTTTCATTCTTTCCTTTTTCTGTCCTGTGCTTAGTCAGATGAGTTGGTGTCATTGTGAGACCATATGAAATTGCTGCACTACGGTGAATGGTGGGCTTCCCAGGCTTCACTCAATCTCAATGTCCATCAAGTCAGTGATGCCATCCAGCTATCTCATCCTCTGTCATCCCCTTCTCCTCCTGCCCCCAATCCCTCCCAACATCAGAGTCTTTTCCAATGAGTCAGTTCTTCACATAAGGTGGCCAAAGTACAGGAGTTTCAGCTTTAGCATCATTCCTTCCAAAGAACACCCAGGACCGATCTCCTTTAGAATGGACTGGTTGGATCTCCTTGCAGTCCAAGGGACTCTCAAGAGTCTTCTCCAACACCACAGTTCAAAAGCATCAATTCTTTGGCACTCAGCTTTCTTCACAGTCGAACTTTCACATCCATACATGACCTCTGGAAAAACCATAGCCTTGACTAGATGGACCTTTGTTGGCAAAGTCATGTCTCTGCTTTTGAATATGCTATCTAGGTTGGTCATAACTTTCCTTCCAAGGAGTAAGCGTCTTTTAATTTCATGGCTGCAGTCACCATCTGCAGTGATTTTGGAGCCCAATAAAATAAAGTCGGACAGTTTCCACTGTTTCCCCATCTATTTCCCATGAAGTGACTAGCGAGTGGTAAAGGACCTGCCTCCAATTCAGGAGACATAAAAGACATGGGTTCGATTCCTGGGTTTGGAAGATCCCCTGGAGAAGGAAATGGCAACCCACTCCAGTATTCTTGCTTGGAAAATCCCATGGACAGAAGATGCTGGCAGGTTATAGTCCACGGGATCACAGAAGAGTCAGACGTGACTGAAGCAACTTACGATGCACACACACGGGGAATGGTCGTGTGGCATGAGTACATGTGTGTTCAGTTATGTCTGACTCTTTGTGACCCCATGGACTGCAGCCCACCTAGCTCCTCTTTTCATGGAATTTGCCAGACAAGAATACTGGAGTGGGTTGCCACTTCCTTTTCCAGGGAATCTTCCCTACCCAGGGATCAAACCTGTGTCTCTTGCATCTTCTGCATTGGCAGGCAGATTCTTTATCACTAGTTTGAATCAGTGACAGAGTTTTTAGGACATAGATTTTTTTTTTTTAAAGTCCTAATAATCTGGAAGAGATCAGTCCTGGGTATTCATTGGAAGGAGTGATGTTGAGGCTGAAACTCCAATACTTTGGCCACCTCATGAGAAGAGTTGACTCATTGGAAAAGACTCTGATGCTGGGAGGGATTGGGGGCAGGAGGAGAAGAGGACGACAGAGGATGAGATAGCTGGATGGCATCACTGACTCAATGGACATTAGTTTGAGTGAACTCCGGGAGTTGGTGATGGACAGCGAGGCCTGGCGTGCTGCGATTCACGGGGTCGCAAAGAGTCAGACACGACTGAGCGACTGAACTGAACTGAACTGAATAATCTGGCAAATCAATTAAAGGAAAATCTAACTCCCTTCCTGCTTTAATTAGAATACTGCCAGTTTACAGGGAAAGGTAATATTCAGTGTGTTTCAAAGTACTGAGTACTTAAATTTTTAAAGAGAAATTTTACTAAAAAAGCTTAGTAAGCCAAGAAAATTAGAACTTTTATCTTTGCTCAAAAGCAGAAAATATATTATGATCAACCCAGGGACATGGGTTACTTTAATTATGAATTTGTATCCTCCTGTAGTCAAGCTGTACAATTTTGCAGGGAGTACATATTGGGAAAATGGTACAGTATTCAGTGTAGTACTAGAAATTCCATTCGTTAAGTGCACAAAGTTAGAAATTTCTGAGGACACTATTTAGCAATATTTGACACCTCTTAACTATGTATAATCTCTTCACGGCTGATCCAGCAAAGCGCAGCCATTGCTCCTTACCTTGAACGAGGTCGCCCCTCCTGACCTTGAACATGGAGTAGCTCCTCTCAGCCCTCCTGCACCCATGTAGCCACTGCTCCTTGGTCTGATAGATGGAGTACCTGATGAACTATGGACGGAGGTTCCTGACATTGTACAGGAGACAGGGATCAAGACCATCCCCATGGAAAAGAAATGCAAAAAAGCAAAATGGCTGTCTGAGGAGGCCTTACAAATAGCTGTGAAAAAAAGAGAAGTGAAAAGCAAAGGAGAAAAGGAAAGATATTCCCATTTGAATGCAGAGTTCCAAAGAATAGCAAGGAGAGATAAGAAAGCCTTCCTCAGTGATCAGTGCAAAGAAATAGAGGAAAACAACAGAATGGGAAAGACTGGAGATCTCTTCAAGAAAATTAGAGATACCAAGGGAACATTTCATGCAAAGATGGGCTTGATAAAGGACAGAAATGGTATGAACCTAACAGAAGCAGAAGATATTAAGAAGAGGTGGCAAGAATACACAGAAGAACTGTACAAAAAAGATCATGACCCAGATAATCACTATGGTGTGATCACTGACCTAGAGCCAGACATCCTGGAATGTGAAGTTAAGTGGGCCTTAGAAAGCATCACTACGAACAAAGCTAGTGGAGGTGATGGAATTCCAGTTGAACTATTTCAAATCCTGAAAGATGATGCTGTGAAAGTACTGCACTCAATATGCCAGCAACTTTGGAAAACTCAGCAGTGGCCACAGGACTGGAAAAGGTCAGTTTTCATTCCAATCCCGAAGAAAGGCAATGCCAAAGAATGCTCAAACTACTGCACAATTGCACTCATCTCACATGCTAGTAAAGGAATGTTCAAAATTCTCCAAGCCAGGCTTCAGTAATACGTGAACCGTGAACTTCCTGATGTTCAAGCTGGTTTTAGAAAAGGCAGAGGAACCAGAGATCAAATTGCCAACATCTGCTGGATCATGATAAAAGCAAGAGAGTTCCAGAAAAACATCTATTTCTGCTTTATTGACTATGCCAAAGCCTTTGACTGTGTGGATCACAATTAACTGTGGAAAATTCTGAAAGAGATGGGAATACCAGACCACCTGACCTGCCTCTTGAGAAACCTATATGCAGGTCAGGAAGCAACAGTTTGAACTGGACATGGAACAACAGACTGGTTCCAAATAGGAAAAAGAGTATGTCAAGGCTGTATATTGGCACTCTGCTTATATAACTTATATGCAGAGTACATCATGAGAAACGCTGGACTGGAAGAAACACAAGCTGGAATCAAGATTGCTTGGAGAAATATCAGTAACCTCAGATATGCAGATGATACCACACTTATGGCAGAAGGTGAAGGGGAACTAAAAAGCCTCTTGATGAAAGTGAAAGAGAGTGAAAAAGTTGACTTAAGGCTCAACATTCAGACAACTAAGATCATGGCATCCGGTCCCACCACTTCATGGGAAACAAATGGGGAAACAGTGGAAACAGTGTCAGACTTTATTTTTGGGCTCCACAGTCACTGCAGATGGTGATTGCAGCCATGAAATTAAAAGACTCTTACTCCTTGGAAGGGAAGTTATGACCAACCTAAATAGCATATTAAAAAGCAGAGATATTACTTTGCCAACAAAGGTCCATCTAGTCAAGGCTATGGTTTTAGAGGTAGCCATGTATGTATGTGAGAGTTGTGCTGTGAAGAAAGCTGAGCGCCGAAGAATTGATGCTTTTGAACTGTAGTGTTGGAGAAGACTCTGCGAGTCCTTGGACTGCAAAAAGATCAAAACCAGTCAATCCTAAAGGAAATCAATTCTGAATATTCATTGGAAAGACTGATGCTGAAAATGAAGCTCCAGTGCTTTGTCTACCTGATGTGAAGAGCTGACTCGATGGAGAAGACCCTGATGCTGGGAAAGATTGAAGGCAGGAAGAGAAGGGGATGACAGATAAAGAGATGGTTGGATGGCATCACCAAATTGATGGACGTGAGTTTGAAGAAGTTCTGGAATTTGGTGATGGACAGGGAAGCCTGGCGTGCTGCAGTCCATGGGGTGGAAAAGAGTCAGATACGACTGAGCGACTGAACTGAACTGATATGTGTATATATGTATAATATATGTTTATGTGTGTATATATATATATGTATATATAAATGTGTGTATATATATATCCCCATTCACACCCCTCTAGGTCATCACAGAGCACCACGCTTAGCTCCCTGTGCTATACACCAGCTTCCCACTAGCTATCTATTTTACATGTAGTAATGTGTATATATCAGGGCTGCTCTCTCAGTTCATCTCAGCTTCCCTCTCCCCATCTACCATGGCCACAAGTTTCACCTGTCATCCGTGTCTCTTATGTCCTGCAAATAGGTCCATCTTGCCTCTCAGTGACTGGGCGATGGTAGCTGCTCTGACCACACTTCCTGGGTACTAACAGAAAAAAAAAAATCTTTCCTGTCTTTCTTGCTTTCATTCTTGCTTTTTGAGAAGGAAATTTGATAAGGTATGAATTTGGCCATAATTTCTGTGGACCACAGGCTTTCTCCTTGAGTGACTGTGTTATTAGTCCTCGTGCTCTATGTCTTTATGGGGCCAGTAGGTAGATAGGTGGTTGACTCAGGTGGTGGTTTTTTGCATCTTTAGCCCTTTAAAATTGATGACAACCAGAAGCATGCTTCTCCAGACTTCAGAGCAATGATAAAACGGAATGCTTTGTAATTAGAAGTGTTGATATCTCATAGGAGATGAATCCTATTATTTCTCTGTATTGTGAAAATACCTAGGAGACCACCCCTTCATTTGATTCCTGAGGAAGATCCTGAAAAAGGTCCACTGTGCGTCTTTGGAAGTGGGGTCACCAGGACAGTTGAGGCACCAACCAAGCTGGAATTTCTGCTGATTTAGCTTGTTGATCAGGTTTACTCCAGTGAAGGGATTCACCCCCCACCAGCTGGGGTTTCACACACACACATCAAGTTCTGGGAGTGGCTCACATGGTACAAGCCTTGGGTCTGTCCTTTCATACAGAGAACCCAACCTCCAGGCTGCGGACTGGTACCTCCTGTCAGATCTGTGGTGGTATTAGATTAAAAATAAAGGGCTGCTGCTGCTGCTGCTACTAAGTCGCTTCAGTCGTGTCTGACTCTGTGCGACCCCATAAATGGAAGCCCACCAGGCTCCCCTGTCCCTGGGATTCTCCAGGCAAGAACACTGGAGTGGGTTGCCATTTCCTTCTCCAATGCATGAAAGTGAAAAGTGAAAGTGAAGTCGCTCAGTCGTGTCCAACTCTTAGCGACCCCATGGACTATAGCCTACCAGGCTCCTCCCTCCATGGGATTTTCCAGGCAAGAGTACTGGAGTGGGGTGCCATTGCCTTCTCCAAAAATAAAGGGCACAATAAATGAAATATGCTTGAATCATCCCCAAACCATCCCCCATCCCCAGTCCATGGAAAAATTGTCTTCCACAAAACCAGTCCCCGGTGCCAAAAAGGTTAGGGGCATCTGAAGTCTAATATACACATTTTAAAATTGATTTATTTTATATTTTGGTGGTGCTGGGTCTTCATTGCTGTGCAGATTTTTCTCTAGTTGCAGAGAGCGGGAGCTCTTCTCTAATTGTGGTGTGCAGGCTTCTTGCTGTGGAGCAAAGACTCAAGGGCTTGCAGGTTTCAATAATTGCTCAGTAATTGCAGCTTCTGGGCTCTAGAACCTGGGCTCAGCAATTGCAGCGTCTGGGCTCTAGAGCATGGGCTCAATAATTGTGGCACGTAGGTTTAGTTGCTCCGTGTCATGTGGGGTCTTCCCAGACCAGGGTTGAACCCGTATCTCCTGCACTGGCAGGTGGATTCTTCACCAGTGAGCCACCAGAGAAGCCCTAATACATATAATTTATATGACAAATAAAATTCAGATTGTCTCAGAACTATGACTATATATGAAAGATAAGAGTGAATTTGTGTAAAACCAATCCTCCTACACGCTTCTTTGTTAAAAGAACTGCCTCCTGCCAACACCATGGAAACCAGGCACAGTTTCTTGCTAATAGTGTTGGTCAGCCACTAGGCTTAGACCACAGCTCCCCCATCATGCTGGGGCAGGGCTAGTGCTCTCCTCAGCACATTCCTGACGTGATGAATCCTGCTGCCAGCTTCCTATGTCTTAGATCTGCAATATTAGGGCTTGTGATGAAGCCTAGTACTTATCTCTCCCCTAGGCTGAGCTGGCAAGCTATGGCTGGAGACAAAATTCTGCCATAGCATACAGTGCTCTTAAGGTCCTCAGCAGGACACACCTGGGAGGTGCCTGTCTGAATTTCAGAGTCAGCTGGCTGGCCCTGTGAGGTGGCTGTGGGCTCCCTGAGAGAGTGATGGGGTGAGGGAGACTAGTATACCTGCTTCTGACCCTGAATCCACGAGCCTTCCCCCAGGGAACACGATCACACGCGTGCCCTGTTTGCATAATGCCCATTTGCACAGTGCTCCTCAGGTTGCTTTGTATCTTTGGTGTATGCAGTGTTGCTGAGACAAATACACACAGTGAGCAGCTTCCTGAAAATGAGACAATTTGTTCAATTCATGCTACAAATGGTGGAGTGTCTGCCCACTGTGTAATACAGAATATATTGGATTGTCTTATGGTTATAACATCCTGGTTTCTGTCTGGCCAGGGGAATAAGATCTGTACCCTAACGATGCTAGTGAAACATACCCGTGGTAATGAAAAATATAAAAGGTGCTCTGAGAGTTATAGAGGGAAAAGAAATGACTTCTCCTGCAAGAATTTTTGATGGCTTTAAGACTAAGTATAACTGAAGTGTTGAAAGACCAACTAAATGGCCTTCTACCTTGGCCTGGAAAAGCAAGGGGGAATAGAGTAGAAAATGAATTTGGCTAGATAAGAATGCTTATAGGAGGAATAGTGAAAAATTGAAATGCAAGTTGTATTAAGAGTACAGAAGGCCTTCAAAGCCAGGCTAAATAATATGAGTATTACTGGAATTAGTCCCCAGGAAGTGTAATGTGGCCATAGTGTTTGAAGGGTTTTGGCATGGGAAGACACGTTACAGGACTGACAGAATCTGGGTGAATGGTGCAAATTTGTCATGCCCCTTGGATTGAATAAAATACAAATTGGGATATAAAATCCCATCCACACAGAAGGATATGAGAAGCATTTTTAAACATAACTCATCTACTCGTTACTAGGGCTAGTAATCATATTACTGGGATCCTAGCAGAAAAACATAACAAAGGCCATTATCAGAGCTAATGGAACTGAGTGTATAAACATATTAAACATATTGTTGTACCTTGGTAAGCTGTCTTGACTTTGTGTTTGTACCACTTCAATTTGTGGTTTTGAGTATTTAGATAATAAAGTAGGTCAACAAACTTGCTTGAAACCTCTAGCCCTGGTGAATGGACATTCATTACAATATGACATCTGCCTTTGCCATTTTAGTTATTATTACTCACATGATTACATCCAAAAAGATTATGATTAAAGAGAAACAAACAGTATTTTTTTAGATTTATTGTTTTGGGTTGCTCTGCACAGCATGTGGGATCTTAGTTCCCTGACGGGGTTGAATCCACACTCCTTGCATTGAAAGTGCAAAATCTTAACCACCGGACCACCAGGGAAGTCTGGCAAACAAACAGTATTAAAGACAGGGTAAAGGGTCGATGACAATTATGATGGTTCAGAACAGGGTTTCTCCTAACGTTTTCAGGAAGCCAAGTAAATATTGTTATGATAAAGTACAACCCTCAGTAGCAGATTGTTTGGAGAAAAATTCATTTTCTTTACACTAAGCGCTGTGAGAAATATACTGCTCATTATAAAAAGAACATTGAATAAAACATGAATAATGTTGTCAATCTGAGCTTCACAGAAGGTAAAATGGTTCTTTATGCAGTCACTTCACATAATAACCTCTAAGAAAAATCAGAAAAGAAAAATGAATTACAATTCTGTGAAGCCACTTCTGTGGTAAATTACGGTAATTAGTTCAGATGTAGATTCTCTGATATGATTTAGTAAATGAATGAAACTTAAGGATCCTAGCAGTGCTTCTCAAAATGTCATCTTCACCATCTTTTGTGATGTCTGTTGAACCAGAAATATAGATTTTTAATATGACTCCCAGTGAGTGTGTATATCTGTATTTTCACCAAAAATACTGAATTTGAGAACCACTGCAGACTTTATTTTTGGGGACTCCAAAATCACTGCAGATGGTGACAGCAGCTATGAAATTAAAAGATGCTTGCTCCTTGGAAGAAAAGTTATTACCAACCTAGACAGCATATTAAAAAGCAGACATTACTTAGTCAACAAAGTCCTTTTAGTCAAAGCTATGGTTTTTCCAGTAGTCATTTTTGATGTGAGAGTTGGACTATGAAGAAAGCTGAGTGTTAAAGAATTGATGCTTTTGAACTGCGGTGTTGAAGAAGACTCTTGAGAGTCCCTTGGACTGCAAGGAGATCCAACCAGTCCATCCTAAAGGAGATGAGTCCTGGGTTTTCATTGGAAGGACTGATGCTGAAGCTGAAACTCCAAAACTTTGTCCACCCGATGTGAAGAGCTGACTCATTTGAAAAGACCCTGATGCTGGGAAAGATTGAAAGTGGGAGAAGAAGGGGACGACAGAGGATGAGATGGTTGAATGGCATCACCGACTCAATGGACATGAGTCTGGGTAAACTCCAGGAGTTGGTGATGGACAGGGAGGCCTGGAGTGCTGCAGTCCATGGGGTTACAAAGAGTTGGACCCAACTGAGCGACTGAACTGAACTGAACTGATCTTGAAAAACAATTGAATAGCTGTCTCTTATTATCTCTTGAATGTGTATTTTCACAGTTGGGATTTTGTCAGGAAACACAAATCAGTAGCTTCATCAAAAGCTAATAAGTTTCTAAAACTCAGATACTCTATTTTTGACCAAGAGCAGATCTATAATTTTTGGATAGGAAAGCTGGCTGTGTGTTACGAAGAGTATGCTTGCCCAGATGGACACCATCTTTCTGCAACTAATTGGTGGCTTCTGGGGCTTTCCTACCATGAGTCACATCATAGACTTCTCAGCTAGGGGTGACATAGAAATAAATGAGATTTGCCTTACCTCACATGTTCCCAGATTTGAATTAATTAAAGATGGAAGAAAATCTATTTTTTCCAGGTAGTAGCAGTTGATAGCATAGACAAACTAATGCTCATATTACCCATTCTTTATTTAAAAATGTGTAGATAAATAAAGGAGCCAATAAAATATGCATGCAGAAGGGTTTCCATCTAATTGTAGTCTCTTGAAAGAATACTGTCCTACTCTGCTACCCTGGGTAGCACTATCCAACCTGGCAGCATCTTTGCATGAAATCCACAGAGAAAGCAGTCTGGGCGAGCTTCCCTACTGTCTGCGTTGAAAAGTTATCAGCTTTCCAGAAGAGCCCAGGGCACTGGATTCCCTCTCTGGAAATCATGTCATGCTATCTGAGGACAGTTTTAACTTGTTCCTGGCTGAGAAAGTACAAGAGGGTTTCATTACACAATCTTGAGGTTTACAGACAGGAGATGTGTAGACACAAAAGGACTATTATTTTCTGTTACAATTGGGGATGATGCTTAGCCTTGCTTATTTCATTTATTTGGGTCAAGCTGATTTCTCTTATATCCAGATATTGCTCATAATCAGTATTTATTGTTTGAACAGAAATACCCTAAAATTTTTGATAAAATTTAGCTCCTATTTGTCTGTTTAGTCATTACAGATACAAAGTTAGTTTTCTGTTTCTTTGCAAGAGAATATGATTAACTGTTTACCCACCATGATTTAAATAAGTACATGATTCAGGCAATTCATATGTAATTTCTGTTTCCATCAAAGACATGCACATAAGATATTAATAACTGCATTCTATTTCCCTAGGTGTAATGAAAAAGTAATTTCGGTATTCTAAATTGATTGCTAATGCTCTAGTGACAAATTAACCCTTTCTGCATGAGTAGTATCAGGCTGAACAAATATGAAACAGTATTTTTCTTTCATAGTTTACACATTTGTCAGACATTTGTCTTATCTTTTACATGTCAGTAACAATAGTGTGTAAGGAATTTTTATATTCTTCTTGGAACAAGGCAGTATTCCTTTTTCTCCCCCTGGGAATTAGGAAAGCTGTCATTTATTTTCTACAGCAGGGGTCTCCAACCTCTGAGATCTAATCCCTGATGACCTGAGGTGAAGCTGATGTAATAATAATAGAAATAAAGTATACAATAAATGTGTAATGTGCTTGAATCATCCTGAAGTCATCCCTCCTTCAACCATAGAAAAATATTCTTCCACGAAACCAGTCCCTGGTACCTAAAAGGCTGGGGACCACTGTTCTAGGGTATTAATTCTAATCCTCTCCTGTTGCTTGCATCTTTTTATGCTTTTTATGTTGAGTACAGAGATGTAAAGTTGCGTGTGCCCTGACTTAAGTCTGCACTGTCTCTGATTTCAAATCTAAATGAATGTTGCCATCATTTATCATCTGTGATGTTTTTATTGTCATGCATGAATAAATAAAGCCTCATATTGAACAGACAAGCAAGATATACATGGTAGAATCAGTAAATAATTTCACAAGCTGAATTTAAAGTAGAATAGATTCAGTTTTAAGCCAGATAGCCCCCAACAGTATCAGGCAGTTGGACCAGGGGAAAAAAGTGCTTTTGCTTATGGCATTTTGCAGTAGTCAAAGCTATTTTCTTTGGTAGTTGATACTCTTGAGATTAAAAAAGAAAAAAAGACCAGTAAAATTGACGTTAAAGAACAAAGCCTACGATAGTTAAGGATCTGGTTGACAACCCTAGCAGTTAAGAGCTAGGGGCCTGAAAGTTGAACGTGGGCCACGACTTACTAGCTGCATGACCTTGAGGAAAGTTATTGAACTATTTTCCCTTCTTCAGGAGTCATTTTTTTTAATTGGTAAAATTGGGGCTTAATGTTGTGAGGAGTAAATGAGATGGTCCTTGTACGTTTGTAAATGAAGAAAGGACTTAGATTCAAAGTGAGTAAAAAGATGAAAGGACTGACACACATAACCAAGGGTAGAAAAGGGAGTATTGAGCTGGGTCTTAGGAAAGCACTAAGGTTATGAAGTATATGCCCAAACCCCACCAGACCCCCTCTCTTCCTCTCTTGCTGCCTGCTTTTTTCTTTGTGTATGTGGCTCCGAGAGGTGAAGGTTACAATCATCGCATCCCTAGGGCTCGCATTTTTACAGTTTTCCTGGTAGAAAGAAGAAAGCTTCCTTTGTTCTGTGTCCAGATTGGAAAATACTGCCGAGTGTTCCAATTGCTTGGGCCTTTAGCCAATTTCTGAATCGTTTTCTTTTCATATGTGATAAGGTCCATTACCAAGCTTGGCCAGCATTAGCTCAGTGGTCATGCCTTTCTGTAGACTCTCACCATCCCAAGACTGACACATCCATCACCACCAACATAATTAGAAAAGCATTTTTCAAAGGGAAGTGGAGAGGGGTCAACCTTAATTTAGAAAGAAATCAAACAGTAGCATCTGGAACAGTAGGCAAAAGCTAGTGTCTGGTTGGGGGAGCTACCAAGGTGCAGTGTGTTTCTTTTGTGGCTTTGTTGTTGTTTTTATTGTTTAAGTGATAGAATTGTCTTCTGTCTCCTTTCTAAACTAGATTGTGTTCTTTTTGCTATAGACTTCTGATCCAAGGGAAAGTACTGCCAACAGCGGGCAAAATTGCCAAGTCAATATATTCTCTTCTCCAGTTTCTTTGTTCTCTCTCTGCCAAGGATCACTCACATGGGCCTGCCTCCCTTCGAATGACTCAAACTTCAAAATTACTTCTCCCACCATCTAGTTTTGATAAAACCACTTTCATCCAAATAGAATGAATCCCACTAGCCTTCAATAAGGTTATGTTCTTTTCAAAAAAGAGGCTTCACATCTTAACGACTCTTTAGCTAAGGGCGTGTGTCTGAATTTGAAAGCTTAGCAGTGAGTGTGGAGACTGTCCACGTCTTTTGCCCACAGGGCTCACTGCCTGTTCTCCACAACACTGATTTTTGTGTTGTGTTTCCGCGCAACACAGCACTCCACATTTTGCCTTTCCTTCACCCAGTACTCCTGCTACACCCTCCAGGGATCTTAGCAGCTTAACTCATTTGCTGAAAAGCAAGTCATACTGTCATAGGAAATATATTAATATTTTTCAGGAGCCCTGAAATGGCATTTGAAACATGTCATACAGAGATGAAAACTTACATTAAGTTCAAACTACTTGTGGATAATGATAATAGAAGTGAAATTCCAAGCCTCATACTGGGGGAAAGGCAAACAAAAGTAAGTCATGCCTTTCCGCATAGATGGTTACATACTCTATTGCAGACAATATTACACTTACGGACTACAAAGACCCCAGCTCCGGCTCTGGGTTCATTTGCAAGGAAATGATAATTTTGAGAGGGGAAGACAGAAATACTGCATGCATAAACCTAGAGAACACTAGGAAGAGAGAGCATATAGAGTGAGAGAGAAGACTTCACTTAAGAAATATTACAGCTATGAACCGATGGTGAAGTCTAGGAATTTTGTCACAGCTGAGAAATCTAGAAGAGACCCCTTCTCCTTTTTTTCATGTGTATTGATAATTAAACAGATGAATGTGAGATTTTTGTACTAGCTGGAATTTTGGCCTGTGAATATTGTTAGGGCGTGTCTTTGTTTCTCAAACTTCCTTTTTGGATAATTTCACTTTCAGTAAGCTGAGTCACTGATGATCAGCAAGGAAATAAGTGCTAAACCTGGGAAGGTCAGCTGAAGTGAAATAGTCATTCAAATGCACAATCTCCTAGACTACTAGATGCTTCTGACAACACTGTGTAAGTATATCCCACAAAGTATCAATAGCAAACTTGCTTGTAGGTCAAAAGCTATTCTAAACTTCTGTTCCTTTCAGTTGAAGGTTAGATTGTTGAAGGGCCTCTAGACTCTCAGGTTTGGCTTTGGACTGAAATAGTGAGGTGGTTGAAAGCAGTGAGATGGTTGGCTATCTCTGGCTTGAAGATGAGTATCTATCAAATGCTCTTTTCAGGGAAACCACCACTGTGTTAGGTCTACAGAGGATTAGCCCTTACATGGGAAATTTGAGGTCTGAGAGGACTAAGGCAGTCAAGCCCAATTGCTGTGAATTTTCTTCGTGTCTGAGTCTTTGACCAGGTCCTTTGGCTATAAAGTTTGGTACAGCTGTCCCTCATTTTTGAGTTGAACTCTAGTGGTTGTTTTATGTGACTTGTGTTAATGTCTAACTCTGCCTAAGTAGATACCATACAATACCTATTTAGAAATGTAGCCTAGAAATACCATTTATTTTCTCGGGAGACATGATCCTTAGGGAAAAAAAATAAACGAATTCATTTGTGACTTTGTAGTGATGGACATGGTAAGGATGTTAGTGCTGAAAAAAAAATCATTTTTCTTTCACATGATTATGATCATCAAGTTTATAATCCTTGATAGTTACATCGAACTCAATAGTTTGACATCATTCTGATAACCTATTCTTGCTGGATCTGCATTCCTATCTGATGTCTTTTACTCATTTTTTTTTTCTTTCTTTGTTAGGAAGGGAAGGAAAAAAGGCAGTAGAACATAGACTGAATGGTATAAAAGTGCTTTGTAGTTTCTTTGACAGAAATTCATCGAGATGTGAGGACAGCGGGTTTATCTCACAAGACTCTGCTGTAGTCCAGCATCAAAGATGTGAATAACTCACACCTGAACATGATGTGACACAGCTGCTCACTGGTGACAAATGAACTTATCAGAGGTTGATGTGATGCATATAATGTGTAGAGCCTTCCAGGAGATCTTCAATAAATTATGTACATCCCATGTACTCAATTTCCCAAATAGAAGCATGTTTATGGATAGTGTATCCTAGTTCATGTATTCCAAGCCAAGATGGAACTCTCAAATTTACATAGGCTTAATATCATAGAGGGGGCCGGGAATGTAACATACGGCTTTTTCTTATACTGTTCATGAAATGGTTACAATTGTGGTAATGACTTTTTAAAAAGATTTATTTACTTATTTATGTCTGTGCTGGGTCTTTGTTGCTGTTCGATGGCTTTTTCTAGTTGCGGTGAGCAGGGTCTCCTCTCTAGTTGCAGTGCATGGCATTCCCTTGTTGTGGAACACAAGCTTTCGGCATGTGGGCTTCAGTGGTTGCAGCGTGCAAGCTCAGTAGTTGTGACTCCCGGGCTTAGTTGCTTCATGGCAGGGGGCATCTTCCGAGATCAGGGTTTGAACCTGTGTCTCCTGATTTGGCTGGTGAATTCTTAACCACGGGATCATGAGGGAAGCCCTGTGGTGATTCATTTTGTACGTCATTTCTTTTATACAATGAGGGACTAAAGCAAGTATCAATACTCCAATTTTACTGATTAGAACATCAGTTGATGATTTGCTTACAATTATGTATGATCTGAGATCAAAGAAGGAAAGTGAATTTCTAGGTATATTGATTTCATGGGCTTTAGAATGAAGCAGAGCTTGGGAAGACATGCCATATTTAAAGACAAACAGCAAGGCATTGTGGTAAAGAAACCATCTGCAAATGCAGGAGCTGCAGGAGATGCTGGTTCAGTCCCTGGATTGGGAAGATTCCCTGGAGAAGGAAATGGAAAGCTAATTGAAGAAAACCTCCAGTTTTCTTGCCTGGGAAATCCCATGGAGGGAGGACCCTGGTGGGCTACAGTTCATGGGGTGTCAAAGAGTTGAACATGACTGAATGATTGAGCAAACACACACACAAGCAAGGTGTTATGAGACAGGGATTGGATGCAGAGAAGAAAAGTGAGCTCTGGTTGGGTCATTTTGATGAAATGTTCTGTATTTTTTCCTTGTGTATAAAATAAGGGAATATTTAACTCTAATTTTTTAAAGACTAAGAAACAGTTAATTGAAAAATAATTCTTCCTTTTATTCCTGCTAAACCACAAGTATGGAGAAGGCCAATCTTAAATAAGAAGAAGAGGAAAGGCTTCAATAATCCTGGACTGAATTAAAAAGAGAATAGGGGGTGGTACTGGTGAAGCAAAAAAGATCTTTGCAGAAAGAGATCTCAGGAGGTGTATGTGTAAGGTACTCTGAGCAAAAACTTGCTTCTAGATTCTGCGTTGTATCTGAAAAAAGAAACAAAATAAATGTGGATTTAACTACATCAGCATTATATTAACTCCAATACAGTTTCTTTGTCCAGGGTAGTATTGTCATTAAGAAATAATAAGCAGCTTACATATATATATATATATATATATATATATATATATATATATGTAAAACTAGATATATAAGACCCCCCTCACTGTATTTGGTTCATTTTCATAATGGTGTATATTATTGCATTAAGCAAATGGGTCAAAATATACTAGATGGTTAAACCTGTTTTCCTAGTTGTTTTAGGATTTAATTTTGAAAAAAACTCTCTGGTGCTTAACCAATAGGAGCACAAAATATGAAGGTTTATGAAATTTACATGT
This sequence comes from Bos indicus x Bos taurus, assembly GCF_003369695.1. Taxonomy (NCBI): domain Eukaryota; kingdom Metazoa; phylum Chordata; class Mammalia; order Artiodactyla; family Bovidae; genus Bos; species Bos indicus x Bos taurus. The sequence goes on along the minus strand of NC_040079.1, from coordinate 98,695,947 downwards.
CATGCTGCTCTCTGTAGCAATACAATTTTAAAATATGTGACAACAAATGAGTGTTTTCTTAAACATTTTACATTGTTGAAAATATGAAATATTAATTGTCTTCATGCTCTTCTTGCAAAATAAACTCTAGCCAGTTTTCTGACATGCAAATGTAATTCATTCTTGAGGCTCATTTTCTGAAACTGACAGGTATTATCTATTGCATATGTAGACTATGGGGCCATGTTTATCTCCATCTTTAAAGCCTAAATTTGAAAACAGTTATGCAGTATAACCAGGAGGCTATTTCCGGACATGAATGGTCTACTGTTGAAAAATATAAACATATCTCCTGAGTATGTCAGGAATTACATGATCAGAACATGGTATAAAGGAACCTGAAAATCTTGCTGTGTGTAATTTTAAACCAATGTACATTTATCACAAAAAAATGTAAAATATTATAAGCTATATATGTGTATGTATGTTTATATATACACACACACACACACACACACTTATATGTTAGTTTGGGGGTCAATCTAGCAGCAATGGTAGAACTAACTTGGCTCATCAAAGTATTTCTCCAGAGAGCCAGTTTGTAGAGGTTTTGTTTCAAATTATTTGAACAAACAGTCCTGAAGAAATTGGTGGGAAAAAGTGGTGTGTGTGTGTGTGTGTGTGTGTGTGTTCACATGCATTACTTGGAAGCATAATACAAATAAAACCATTGGATTTCAATAAGAAGTTCAGTTCAGTCGCTCAGTCGTGTCCGACTCTTTGCGACCCAAAGAATCGCATCACGCCAGGCCTCCCTGTCCATCATCAACTCCCAGAGTTTACTCAAACTCATGTCCATTGAGTCAGCGATGCCATCCAGCCATTTCATCCTCTGTTGTCCCTTTCTCCTCCTGCTCCCAATCCCTCCCAGCATCAGGGTCTTTTCCAATGAGTCAACTCTTTGCATGAGGTGGCCAAAGTATTGGAGTTTCAGTTTTAGCATCAGTCCTTCCAATGAACACCCAGGACTGATCTCCTTTAGGATGGACTGGCTGGACCTCCTTGCAGTCCAAGGGACTCTCAAGAGTTTTGTCCAACACCACAGTTCAAAAGCATCAATTCTTCGGCGCTCAGCTTTCTTCACAGTCCAACTCTCACGTCCATACATGACCACTGGAAAAACCATAGCCTTGACTAGAGGGACCTTTGTTGGCAAAGTAATGTCTCTGCTTTTCAATATGCTGTCTAGGTTGGTCGTAACTTTTCTTCCAAGGAGTAAGCGTCTTTTAATTTCATGGCTGCAATCACCATCTGCAGTGATCTTGGAGTCCAAAAAACAAAGTCTTACACTATTTCCACTGTTTCCCCATCTATTTCCCATGAAGTGATGGGACCAGATGCCATGATCTTAGTTTTCTGAATATTGAGCTTTAAGCCAACTTTTTCACTCTCCTCTTTCACTTTCATCAAGAGGCTTTTTAGTTCCTCTTCACTTTCTGCCATAAAGGTGGTGTCATCTGCATGTCTGAGGTTATTGATATTTCTCCTGGCAATCTTGATTCCAGCCTGTACTTCTTCCAGCCCTGCATTTCTCATGATGTACTCTGCATATAAGTTGAATAAGCAAGGCGAAAATATACAGCCTTGACGTACTCCTTTTCCTATTTGGAACCAGTCTGTTGTTCCATGTCCAGTTCTAACTGTTACTTCCTAATCTGCATATAGGTTTCTCAAGAGGCAGGTCAGGTGGTCTGATATTCCCATCTCTTTTAGAATTTTCCAGTTTATTGTGATCCATACAGTCAAAGGCTTTGGCATAGTCAATAAAGCAGAAATAGATGTTTTTCTGGAACTCTCTTGCTTTTTTGATAATCCAGTGGATGTTGGCTCTTTGATCTATGGTTTCTCTGCCTTTTCTAAAACCAGTTTGAACATCTGGAAGTTCACAGTTCACGTATTGCTGAAGCCTGGCTTGGAGAATGTTGAGCATCACTTTACTAGCATGGGAGATGAGTGCAATTGTGCGGTAGTTTGAGCATTCTTTGGCATTGCCTTTCTGAAGTGAGGCAGAGGCATTTTCAAGGCTCTAGCCCTTTGTTTAATGGTTAGTTGAGAGGTTAAGTGGCAGCAACTACTCTCTTTCACTTCTTTCTCCAAATCAATTTTTATGTGATTTCTGAGCAAAGCCCTTGTTATTTTGTGTATTACTCCAATTTTCACATAGGAAAAGTTGTTTGCATCACTTTTCAACATTGTAAAGCTTTTAATTTTAAACATCCAAAGAGTTTTTTTTTTCTTTAATACACTTTGGGAATACTTATTTTCGTATTGACTGTAGATATGAACTTTGTAACAAAGTTACATAGGAACCTCATCTTGCTGGTAAAATATTTATGAGAAGGACTACTCAGTGCCATAGGCTATAGTTTATATACAGTGTAAGAATACTGAAAAATATGTAGCATATAGAAAAACAAAAATAAGAGTGTATATATTTGACTACACAATCTCTAATATAAATATACTATAGGTATATAGAATACTGGGGCTTCCCTGGTAGCTCAGCTGGTGAAGAATCCGCCTGCAATGCAGGAGAACCTGGTTCGATTCCTGGATCAGGAAGATCTGTTGCAGAAGGGATAGGCTACCCACTCCAGTATTCTTGGGCTTCCCTGGTGGCTCACCTGGTAAAAGTCTACCTGCAATGCAGGCGACCTAGTTCAGTCCCTGGGTTGGGAAGATCCCCTGGAGAAGGGAATGGTTATCCACTCCAAGATTGTGGCCTGGAGAATTCCATAGACTCTATAGTCCATGGGGTCGTAAAGAGTCAGACACAACTGAGCGACTTTCACTTTCATATAGTGTACTATATATATATTTATATAAATATAAAAATGTAGAGAATATTCCTACAGAGTAGCTAACCATTAGCATGTGAATGGCTTTCCTGGTAGCTCAGATAATAAAGAATGTGCTTGCAACGCAGGAGATCCGGATTCAGTCCTTGGGTCGGGAAGGTCCCCTAGAGAAGGCAACGGCTACCCACTCCAGTATTCTTGCATGGGAAATGCCATGGACGGACCCTGGTGGGCTACCATTCAAAATATGGTTCTCTTGGGGGATTTCTTAACAAGGAAATGTAAACTCAAAGTGAAAGATAAGGCTGCCGTTCACTGGTCTTGAGAGGCATCCTGTGATTAGGCCTGTCAACAGCTGCCTCATTCGCCTAGAGCACTTAGGTTAACAGTGGCATGGTGTATGTACACAAACTGGAAAATGTGGCTATTTTTCAAAATGAATAATTGCCTGTGAAAAAAGAGAAAAAGAGAGCTTCAGTAATAAATAGATCATCACATTTCTTTTTTCCATCAAAGCCATATCCAGGCAGAAACAGAATATGACTTGTAAGAATAATCCAAATGGTTCATGAAATAAAACAAATGGATAAAACTTCTACTTATTAGATGTATTTTTTAAAGTAATTCTATGAAAACTGATTCCCAGTTGTCATGTCATGTAGATTTCTCTTGCTTTCGATAATTCTCTTCAGATTTTAATCCACAGAAAAGAGGTGTACATATAAAGAATGTTATTTTACATTTCTAAAATATTCTTGTTGAATTTTGGCCACAAAAAAAGTAATCTGTGAAATGGAAGCAACAATATACAAGACAGATATTGGTCATATGAAAAGTATAGTTCTTGGTCTTTCGCAGTCAGGTATACAAGTATCTAAATATTCTCTGTTAAGCAACATAGAATTGTATTTAATGTACTCATTTCTTCTTTTATGCAAAAAAGATTAGTAAATATTGGACCGTTGTAGGTTTTTACATTAAATTTTAACTTTGAAAGATACTGTTTAACAAAGATAATGAGAAAATATATATTAAAATCATTTCTTACATACCAAATTGATGAGAAATAACAATTTTTGACTGTATGGAGCAAAACGAACTCTCAAATTTCAGGTTAAAAATAAATTAGGAACCTTTGGAATTCCTATGGTATCTCTAATTTTCTTGAAGAGATCTCTAGTCTTTCCCATTCTATTGTTTTCCTTGATTTCTTTGCACTGATCACTGAGGAAGGCTTTCTTATCTCTCCTTGCTATTCTTTGGAACTCTGCATTCAGATGGGTATGTCTTTCCTTTTCTCCTTTGCCTTTAGCTTCTGTTCTTTTCAGAGCTATTTGTAAGGCCTCCTCATACAGCCATTTTGCCTTTTTGCATTTCTTTTTCTTGGCGATGATTTTGATCACTGCCTCCTGTACAATGTTATGAACCTCTGTCTATAGTTCTTCAGGCACTCTGTCCGATCTAATCCCTTGAATCTATTTATCACTTCCACTGTATAATCATAAGGGATTTTATTTAGGTCATACCTGAGTGGCCTAGTGGCTTTCCCCACTTTCTTTAAGTCTGAATTTGGCAATAAGGAGTTCATGATCTGAACCAGGCAGCTCCCAGTCTTGTTTTTGCTGACTGTATAGAACTTCTCCATCTTCGGTTGCAAAGAGTATAATCAATCTGATTTTGGTGTTGGCCATCTGGTGATGTCCATGTGTAGACTCTTCTCTTGTGTTGTTGGAAGAGGGTATTTGCTATGACCAGTGCATTCTCTTGGTAAAACTGTTAGCCTTTTCCCTGCTTCGTTTTGTACTCCAAGGCCAAACTTGCCTGTTACTCTAAGTGTCTCTTAACTTCCTACTTTTTCATTCCAGTCTCCTATGATGAAAAGGACATCTTTTTTTGATGTTAGTTCTAGAAGGTCTTGTAGGTCTTCATAGACCCATTCAACTTCAGCTTCTTCAGCATTAGTGGTTGGGGCATAGACTTGGATTACTGTGATATTGAATGGTTTGCTTTGGAAACGAAAAGAGATCATTCTGTCATTTTTGAGATTGCACCCAAGTGCTGCATTTTGGTCTCTTTTGTTGAGAAAATTAGAGATGCCAAGGGAGCATTTCATGAAAAGATGGGCACAGTAAAGTACTGAAATGGTATGGACCTAACAGAAGCAGAAGGCACTGGCAACCCACTCTAGTACTCATGCCTGGAAAATCCCATGGGCAGAGGAGCCTGGTAGGCTGCGGTCCATGGGGTCGCGAAGAGTCAGACACGACTGAGCAACTTCACTTTCACTTTTCACTTTCATGCATTGGAGAAGGAAATGGCAACCCACTCCAGTGTTCTTGCCTGGAGAATCCCAGGGACAGGGAAGCCTCATGGGCTGCCATCTCTGGGGTCGCACAGAGTCGGACACGACTGACGTGACATAGCAGCACCAGCAACAGAAGCAGAAGATATTAAGAAGGGGTGGCAAGAATACACAGAAGAGCTATATAAAAGGGATCTAATGACCCAGATAACCATGATCTCCAGGGGATCTTCCTGATCCGGGGACTGAACCCATGTCTCGTGTCTCCTGCATTGGCAGGTGTTTCTTTACCACTAGCACCTCCTGGGAAGTCTGTTCCATATGTGAGAAACCATTTCAAAAGAGCTACTACCTTTGGGATGAGGAGGTTGAAAGAATTAGCAAATGGGAAATATATCCACAAGCTTTGAAATATTTTGGTAACTTTTGCTTAAGCAAGGGGTGAGTACACAAATGTTTCCTTTTTCAGTTTATATTTGCATATTCTAGATGCTAATTTTGTAAGAAATTGAAATGAAAATGATGGTGCAAATATTTGCAATCAGTGTGTAAAAATGCTTTTCTTTGAAGATTCGTGGCTGTGTTAAATGAATCTTTAATGCTAAAGAAAATGAGGGTAGGGAAAAGAGTAGTGAGACTGAATGAATGCTTAGTTGTTCAGTCATGTCTGACTCTTTGCAACCCATGGACTGTAACCAGCCAGGCTCCTCTGTCCATGGGAATTTTCCAGGCAAGAATACTGGAGTGGATGGCCATGCCCTCCTCCAGGGGCTCTTCCCAGCCCAGGGATGGAACCTGGGTCTCCCGTATTGCAATAGGTCTCCCGTATTGCAGGCAGATTCTTTCCCATCTGAGCTACCAGCAAAGCCCAAGAATACTGGATTGGGTAGCCTGTCCCTTCTCCAGGGGATCTTCCTGACCCAGGAATTGAACTGGCCTCGCCTGCATTCCAGGCAGATTCTTTACCAACTGAGCTACCAGGGAAGCTAGTGAGACTGAATGCTGCTGCTGCTAAGTCGCTTCAGTCGTGTCCGACTCTGTGCGACCCCGTAGACCGCAGCCCACCAGGCTCCCCCGTCCCTGGGATTCTCCAGGCGAGAACACTGGAGTGGGTTGCCATTTCCTTCTCCAATGCATGAAAGTGAAAGAAAGTGAAGTTGCTCAGTTGTGTCCAACTCTTAGCGACCCCATGGACTGTGGCCCAACAGGGTCCTCTGTCCATGGAATTTTCCAGGCAAGAGTACTGGAGTGGGGTGCCATTGCCTTCTCCAAGTGAGACTGAATCTCTCTTTCTCTCTCTCTAAGTCACTTCAGTCGTGTCGGACTCTGTGCGACACCCTAGACAGCAGCCCACCAGGCTCCGCCATCTCTGGGATTTTCCAGGCAAGAACACTGGAGTGGGTTGCCATTTCCTTCTCCAATGCATGAAAGTGAAAAGTGAAAGGGAAGTTGCTCAGTCGTGTCCAACTCTTAGCGACCCCATGGACTACAGCCTACCAGGCTCCTCCGTGCGTGGGATTTTCCAGGCAAGAGTACTGGAGTGGGGTGCCATTGCCTTCTCCAAGTGAGACTGAATAGGACATCCTAAATTGTTGATAGTTGGTCTTTCAGGAAAGAGTCAGGAGTTTATAATAGTGTAAAGTGACTTTCATGTTTTGTTCTGTATAACTGAATTATATGATTCTTTAGCATGATATGTTCATGTATTACATAAATAAAAAGAAGAGGAAAAAGATACACAATATTCTTAGCATATCTAAAATACACTTGTTTTTTTCTCAGCCATGTCTTACCTTCTGAATAAAAAGTCACATTAAAAATTATTCTGAAAATTAATGCTTCTTAGCTTCAGGAAATGTGAGATTCTGTATATAATTATTTGTAAAAGCTTCATATTTTGGTGTGACGAATAAAACATTTTAAAATAATGGACTAAGTCTAAGCCTTCACTACATTTCAGAGAATTTATAGCCTTTGACATATCTTCTGTAATTGTAAAGGAAGCATTTCATTACTTTTTCAGTTGATTAGATTTGATTCATGAAGTGCTGCTAAAAAATGGAAATGATTATTGGTATTCTTCATATTCATTTGTTACATTTAATTTTTGAACTAGCCACAATGTTGTCCAAATCATGTAAGTAGAATCAAGCAAGTGAATAAAGTAGTGTGTGTTATTTATTGTTGTTAAAACTTGAGGTGAATTTAAGGAATCGCTTACCATTAGTTATAATTTAAGTGAAAATAGCTGTTATTAAAAAGTACATTTAAAAATTTTTCCAGGTCAGATTGTTAAATAATCATGTTTTGAGTATAATAGATACTTTGCAAGAAGTAAACTGACGGGATTTTGAAATATTTTTCCTATTCACACTTTTAGAAATAAACATTATGAGTCATATGTCAAAAATAGGTTGATGTTACACTATAAGAGCTCTCTTGATGCTCTGTGACAACCTAGAGGGATAGGGTGGGGAGGGCGGTGGGAGGGGTTTCAGGATGGAGGGGACATATGTATACTATAGCCGATTCATATTGATGTATGGCAAAAACCATCACAATATGGTAATTATCCTCCAATTAAATAAATACATTAAAAAAAGATCGCTCTTAAGCTTCAGACCCATATATACACATAAGTCACTGCTGCCGAATGAGCAGTCACAAAACTAGAAGGTCAGTGCAATCCTTGGAGGCCCATGGACAACGCAGACAGGTATAGACGTGGGGACCCAGGAAGAGCAAGGAAAAGATAACTCACAGCGTGTTCCTTTCCTGAGGTTCCGGTGGACTGGAGTAGGAACTGTGAGGAAAGGTGACCAGTGCTGTGCAAACATCCTTGATTGCTCTCCAGTCCAGGACGGATGGCAGAGCAGCAGCTCTTTTGTTTCCAGTCCACTTGGGCCCTATTTAGGGTTCTACTACACCTCTAGACAGACAGCTTGGCGTCCCTGCTCTTAGTAATCAAATGTATGCAAAGATCGTAATCTTGCTTAGCCATATTCGCCTTCTCTGTTAAAGGAGAAAGCAAGACAACTTGTCTTTTTCTTTCTTGGAGATGCAAGGGAATTCAGTATTGGCATTACCCATGTTGTGCTTATTTTTAATAATTAGAGCGTAACACTGCACAACTTCACTCAAATGTCTCAAAAAATCTCAGAAATAACACACACCAAGTTGAGCTACCCCTCTTCTTCTCCACACCACTGTATCACTTATTTTTCTCTTTTGGAGTGGTCCAGCCTTTGGCCCAAGTCAGTACCTTTAAGGAGGGTAAACTTTACCCTAAACTTCTCCTCTTTCTCTCTCTCCGTATATTGTTAGTTACAGTTTCTGTTGATTCTGTCTTCTGGATAGTTTTTGATCTGAATGACCCACTGCACAGCCGTAGCACAGGCTACTGGCATTTTTCATCAGAACCAGTGCAATCACCTCATGGTTCATTCCTCTGTCTCTGTTCTTGCACCTCTAATCCAATCTCTGCATCACAATTTTTGTCCAAATGAAAACTGGAAGATGTAATGTGTTTCCTTAAAATGCTCAAACTCATATGATAAAACCTGAGCTTTTTGACATGATTTAGAAGCCTCTAGATAGTTCTTTCTTCTGGCTTCTCTTTCCTTAATTCCCAGTTACCTGGCCAGATCTGGCTCACCATTTTAAGGTTCAAGTTATTTGCCAGTTTTTCTTTGAGATAATCATGTGTGTGTTAGGACTCAATTGTGTCTGACTCTTTGCGACCTCATGGACTGTAGCCTGCCAGTTTCCTCTGTCTATGGGATTTCCCAGGCAAGAATACAGGGGTGGGTTGCCATTTCCTACTCCAGGGCATCTTCCCAACCCAGCCCAGGGATTGAAGCTGGGTCTCCTGCTTTGCAGGCAGATCCTTTACCATCTGAGCCACCAGGGAAGTCCCAATAATACATTGGTTTTTCAGTCATGTCTGACTGTTTGTGACCCCGTGGACTGTAGCCCACCAGGCTCCTCTGTCCATGGAATTCTCCAGGCAAGAATATTGGGGTGGGTATTCTGGGTTGGAAAGATCCCCTGGAAGACCTCCAGGGGATCTTCAGGGGATCTTCCCAACCCAGGGATTGATCCCGGGTCTTCTGCATTGCAGGCAGATTCTTTACTGTCTGAGTCATCAGGGATGTGTATTGAGACACTTGTTCATCCCTTACACTAGCTTTGGATTGGCTATGTGTTTAGCAGTGGTGCTCACTCTCTTGTGATAAGAATCAACACATTTATGACCTCTGGGGATCTGTAAGGGCAGGAACCATGCTGGTACTTTGTTCATTAATGTATCCCGGGTGCATAACGTATATGCTCAATAAATATTTGCTAACTAATGATAATGAGCTAGTAAGGTTAATTTGCCAGTCATTTCTGTTGCTGTAGTAGTGTAGTATTGGTATTAGTATCTCAGTCATGTCTAACTCTTTGCCACCCCGTGGACTGTGGCACGCCAGGCTCCTCTGTCCTTGGGATTCTCCAGGCAAGAATACTGGAATGGATTGCTATTCTCTTCTCCAGAGGATCTTCCCGACCCAGGAATCGAACCTGGATTTCTTGCATTGTAGGCAGATTCTTTACCATCTGAGCTATGGGAAGATCCTTCTGTTGTTGAAGTCTCCCCAGTTAACCTCTATGACCTAGTCATGCTGAATTTATTTCCAATTTTCTAAAATCATGTGCTCTTTTGGTGCCTTACAGTTGCTGTTGTCTTACCAGGAAGTCTCTAACTCTGCCTGTGTGTCCCCATAATGTCCTATAATTTTCTTCCTCTGATGCTTATCAAACTGGATGGTAACTTCCAGTGCACACATCTCTACCACTCACAGGCTTGTTCCCTGTGTGCATAAAAACTGTTTTCCAGCATCTGGTAGAGTACCAGCCTGTATTTAACACCTAATCCATATTTCTGATTGCAATAAATGAATGAGGAAATGAACTCATATGTATGGAAAATAGGAAGAGAGTGCTTAAGACATGAAAATTACATGATGAAAAAGGTACTTATATTATGATAAACAAAGAAATACCTGTTTAGAAGAAGTTTGGAAAGAAAAGTTCAAAATGTGAGCATGCCTGGGTATGAGTGGTAGGAGTTAGGTGATTTCTTTTTCTACCTGTATTGCTAAGGTTTGTTTAATAGACAATATTAATTCATAGTATTTTGAAAAGTTGAGAAAAAACACAACATAAATATGACTGGGGAATGTACCAATATCTGTGTACAATATTTGTCCTTTTCCACTGGGTTATTTCACTTAACAGAATGACTTCAAGGTTCATCTGTGTTGTAGCATGTTTCAGAATAACCTTCCTTTTTAAGGCTGGATGATATTTCACTATTTCTGTGCCACATTTTCTTTATTCATTCAGTCAATTGACATTTGTGTTGTTTTCCATCTTCCAGCTATTATGAATAATACTGCTATGAAACTGGTATACAAACACCAGTTAGAATCTCTGCTTTCACTTATTTGAGTATACAGGTAAAAGTGGAGTTGCTGGATAATATGGTAATTCTATGTTTAATTCTGAATACATTGATGCTTTCTAGAAATACACATATGTTTATTTTTATTCAACTTTACAGTCCTTGATGAATAAGAGGGCATCTCAAAGTTAGATGGAAACATAAGATGACAAACCAAGTTCTGCATTTGGATACCGCAATTTCATTTTTTCTTTATGAGTTTGAAATTATATCTATCCTTGACTTGCATGAACAGGTAGAGTTAAACAACAAACAACCTTTTGTCAAACAGAAAGGTAGACACATACTAAATTGCACAAGCAGAACTGACTCCCCTTCAGGCTGATCCATAAACTTAATGAAGGACACGTGCAAACTCAGCCAGGACCTCAACAAGTCTGTACAGTTCCTCCTACCTGAACTGGGCTTAAAATATCTTTGTCTAACTCTGGGAGTTATTTGCTTGTGGATTCCTTTAAGAGCAATCTAAAATAAGAGTCATTACTTACATAAAAACCAAAATTTTGACATCTCAAGATATACTTGGTTATCCTTCTTTTTTATTTCCCCCTGCAGGGGTATTCTATGAGACATAAAGATGCAGATAAAAGTTTTCCAAGCTGTTAGAGTATTTCTGCTTCCCAAGATACTTAAGTATTTCAGAAAATATGGTTATAAAAGTGTCAACTGGGATGCAAATTCTTATCCACTTGGGATCTATGACATTTAAATACAATGTTTGGTCCTTTCGTCTCTTGGGCTTTTATAATACAGTACAAATTATTGGCCGAGATCCCAATCCATCTCTTTATCTACTCCTATGGACATATGGAGAAGGCAATGGCACCCCACTCCAGTACTCTTGCCTGGAAAATCCCACGGATGGAGGAGCCTGGAAGGCTGCAGTCCATGGGGTCGCTGAGGGTCGGACACGACTGAGCGACTTCACTTTCACTTTTCACTTTCATGCATTGGAGAAGGAAATGGCAACCCACTCCAGTGTTCTTGCCTGGAGAATCCCAGGGATGGCAGAGCTTGGTGGGCTGCCGTCTATGGGGTCACACAGAGCCGGACACGACTGAAGTGACTTAGTAGCAGCAGCAGCATGGACTACATAGGAGTTGGTTAAACATAAGACAAATATTCTTCTCTTAAAAGTTAGCTCTAAGAATGACACAGTGATCACTGTTTGTTTACAAATACGAAGTGCTTTTGAAAAAATAAAGCATTTTTTAATCGACTTTCACTCTTGTGAAATGAATTACTTGTCCAATAAACGAAAGCAGAAACTTAAGTGAATTTTGAAAGAAAAATGGAATTTTAAATCTGTACATTGCTTCTTTCATAATTTAAGTAATATTTAGACAGAATGTTGGCCACAGTAGGAAAAAACAACCCCTGAACTTTTAATTGCAAAAAATAGTTGTAGGGCTTCCCTGGTGGCTCATGGGTAAAGAATCTGCCTGCCAATGAAGGAGACAGTTTCGATCCCTGATCTGGGAAGATGCCATATGCTACAGAACAACTGAGTCTGTGCACCACAGTTATGGAGCTTGTGCCCTAGAGGCCAGCAGTGGCACCTGCTGAGCCCACGTGCCGAAACTACTGAGTGTGTATGCCCTAAAGCCTGTGCTGTGCATCGAGACGCCACCATGGTGAGAAGCCCATGCGCCGCAGCTAGAGTAGCCCCTGCTCACCACAACTAGAGAAAAGCCCATGCAGCAATGAAGACCCTGAGCAGCCTATGTATATATAGTATATATAGTCTTCACCACAGTCTGACCTGTGTTAAGTCACTTGAGAAGATTCTGTATTAGTCACCCTTTAAGTGGGAATAAAGACACTTGTCTTCCATACTTTAAACACTGGATGAAGGGCTAAGTGAGTTAATGTAGGAAAAAATGCTTGGCAAGTAATTAAGCCCTATATAAGTTTCAAGGAGGACTTGATGTTAGTTATGTAAACAACAGCTTGTTTTGATTTCTTCATCTGGATCTGTTGGCTTTGCCATGTTACTCTGGTCCAAGCAATAGTGAACCTAAACCTTGAAAAGAGACTTGAACTTGGGATATGAATCATAAAGCATATGAGTGCAGAGGTATTCTCCATCTTTAAACTTGGAAATAGCTGTCATTTGGATAGTTCTAAGACATGTACGCCCTTGTTTTGGACAACCCCAGAAAGAGGTTGCCTTAGATTCCCCCTTCTCCCACTATTTTTGTGGGGAGGTTGAAATGAAAGGCATGTTGAACTATTCTAGAATTCTGTGTAGATCTATATCTCAATAACAGAAAGCCTTATAAAAATAGCTTGGATGTTTATGGTGTTTTACATATTTTTGACCTTGAGCCTTAAGAAAATCTTTTAGATGTGTACGGCAGATGTTTTGTCCATTAACCAATAAGAAAACCTGGACAAAAATGAACAAAACGATCCCACCAAGATCATAAAATTAGTTGTTTGTTGCTGTGCATGATGTTGGAGGAAGGAGGATTAGAATTCAAACCCATAAATAATATTAAAAAAAGAAGCTTCTTATTCAACACTCCATTTTACCTCCATCATTTTGCTATACTTTCAGGTATTTTTGCTGTAGCTAAATTTGCCTTATCTAACTTGTTTCCATATCCGATGACTGTTTATCAGCAGTATTAAAGTTACCTCCTCAGAGAAACATTCTCTCTACCCCTCCTACACGCACTTACTCTTTTAAGAAATTGTTGATCACATTCCAATCTCTGTTGGTTTTCTTCTGCCTCACCCACTGGTATGTTAAACTCTACTTTTTTTTTTTTTTTTAGTTGAACTACAGTTGATTTACAGTGTTGTGTTAATTTCTGCCACACAGCAAAGTGATTCAGTTATTCATATATACATATTCTTTTTTGGATTCTTTTCCACTATGATTTATCACAGGAGAAATTCTTGATTATTCACAGAACAAGGTGCATAGCAGACAAATGGATGAACTTTTCATGTTAGGAGAGATGATGTAGATCCAATTTATTTTTAAGACCTACTTTAGTTTCTGTTAAGCTGTACCTGGTGGGCTTTTCTGCATCTTCTTCACAGTCCCTGAATATACTTAATCCTGAATGTCTACATACTCACTATTGTTTCTAGTATTAACTGTAACATGGGCTGGAGATGTTTTTAAGGAGTTCAAGGAGGTCTAGCCTTACTCTCCGGAGAAGGCAATGGCACCCCACTCCAGTACTCTTGCCTGGAGAATCCCATGGATGGAGGAGCCTGGTAGGCTGTGGTCCATGGGGTCAGGAAGAGTCTGACATGGCTGAGTGACTTCGCTTTCACTTTTCACTTTCACACATTGGAGAAGGAAATGGCAACCCACTCCAGTGTTCTTGCCTGGAGAATCCCAGGGACGGGGGAGCCTGGTGGGCTGCCGTCTATGGGGTCCCACAGAGTAATCTAATCTAAAACTAATCTGTACATGGATTTTCTGTCACCAGTTTTTCCTTGCCCATTAACATATACTTGCTAATGTGTATTGAATTTCTAGCATATCTCATGCTCCATTCCTCATGCTAACTTCTTGCCTGTTTTTGGTCAATGGGTGAAAATAATTAATAAATTGATTTTAATTTGTTATCAATAAATGTCATTAACATATATTACATATAAATATTATCAGTATATTATGATCAAAAATAAATGACCTGAAAAGTCAAAATTCAAACTTTATTTCCACATGAATATTCTACAGCTCACTTCCCAACCCTTAACTATATCCTTTGTCATCATGAACTTCATTATCCCACCCCAGTCCTTCAGCCTGTTTCTTCTACCTTCCATCCACACCAACCATAATAAATTCTTGTACAGCAGTAGTTCATTTATAAAGCATGGAGAATAAAACAATAACCTGTGTTTGGCATCTAGAGAGATACAATGTAAAAATGAAGGGGAAAGCTTTTCCCCTTAGAATCTCCTTCATTTATAGGTAAATGTGAAATCTCATTGAACATCAAAATTGATGCTAATAATACTTCCCTGGATGATTTAGATAAGTTGCATATTAATTCTTCTCTCCCAACTACTCAAGTAGGATAAATGTAGGTGACAGTGTTATCAGGAATAGTTTAATAGCTTGGTATACTACATTCAAAGAAATGTTGGTATGGCATTAAAATAAAATTAATCAATAAAATATTTAGTATTCCAGTGTGTTCTATACATAGATTGATGAAACATGAATTAATACAAATTGCAAAGATACATTTTTATATATTGTCAATACCCCTATTAGTAATCTTAGAGAAACAATATGTTTATTTGTAATTAACTTCAATTTGCATTTCAATTCTAAGATTTCATTAAAAAGTGTTTTGTAACTTTTTTTTTTCCTTTTTACCTAAGGCTAATTTTTTTTTCCTGGGGAGTTCAGAATTCTGAGATATAAATTGGAGGTTCATTCTGCATAATCATCATAATTTAACTTTGCCTCTCAAGGACAGAGTGATGTTTTTACACTAGGATAAAGTGGCTCAGTCATAAAGAATCTGCCTGCCAAGCAGGAGACATGAGTTCAAACACCGAGTTGGAAAGGTCCCCTAGAGAAGGAAACAAGCAACCCACTCTAGTATTCTTGCCTGGGAAGTCCCATTAACAGAGATGCCTGGCCCACTACAGTCCATGTTGTTGCAAAAGAGTCTGTCTGGACTCCGTGACTAAACAACAACAATCTATGATATGATGAAGAAAAACACCAATGTGATTTCTTTTTGTTGTTGTTGTTAATCCAATTTAATGACAACTATGGAAAGAGCTTTCAGCATGTGTCATGGACTTTAAGTGATCTTTGTGGTTAATTCCCTTTACAAGGATATTTTCTCTTGCCAAGATAAATGGAATAGAAGTAAGCATAATATTATGCAAAATGATAGGTCTGCTTTTTCTTTGGATTAGTGGCAAGAACCAGTGGTATTTACTGACTTTCCTTCTTAGTGGGTGGATGAAATCTGAAGCTGTGTAAATGAGATAATAAAGAAATTATGTCTATTTGTTCTTTAGTTTAGGTTTAATTCTATTGGAAGACAAATAGACTTGGAAAGTTAAAACCCAGAAGTAGTAAATTCAAAAAAGAAACAAACTTGTAAGTCTCTCCTAAATAATTATATATGTTCCTGTAAGATTCTCCACTCGTTTAATAGAATGTTTAAAAACTATTTTAAATTAAGGAACCCTGAACTTGCCATTAAGCTTATCTTATATGTTAAAATATTTTCTTAATATCTTTATTTTTATAACAGTATAGAAATTTAACATTTTAATCTGTCAGTGATGTCTTTAAGCAATTTCTTCTCCTGACAAATTAATCATTTGTTTCTAGATACTATAAACATTCTATAAATTTCTGTAAAGTCCCCCTCTAAAGTGGTTTTAAAATTTTCACTCTAGCTGAAGTATAATATATTTGGTTTGTTATTTAAGATAAGTTTCTAAATTTTCTTTCCAAATGTTTATTTAATTATCAGATCAGATCAGTCGCTCAGTCGTGTCTGACTCTTTGCGACCCCATGAATCGCAGCACGCCAGGCCTCCCTGTCCATCACCAACTCCCGGAGTTCTCTGAGACTCATGTCCATTGAGTCAGTGATGCCCTAATAACTAAATTGTATATTTAGTTATTTTAGAAATAATCCATTTAAACAGCCTTGTTTTGCACACATATGGGATCTTATTAGAACTTATATTTTTTGAAATTAAATATTGCATGCATATAAAATAAAAAATACACATGAAGAATGTAGGGTAGTACTAACCCAGAAACCTGTTTAAGGGAATTTTGAAGTCTCCAGTGTGCCTGTCTTCTATCTTTCCACCTTACCATCATGCTCCAGAAATTAATCATCCTCTTATTTTCTTGATAATTTCATGTCAGTGTTTTCCAGATATGCAATTTTTGAAATTTACATAGAGTAGTAATATGTGTTCTTTGGCACTTGCTTTTTTAAAACGTTATAAAGATTCTTTTATGTGAGATGAAAAACTGTAGTTCATTCATTTTCACTATTTACCATGAAGTGACAGGACTGGATGCCATGATCTTAGTTTTCTGAGTGTTGAGCTTTAAGCCAACTTTTTCACTCTCCTCTTTCGCTTTCATCAAGAGGCTCTTTAGTTCTTCACTTTCTGCCATAAGGGTGGTGTCATCTGCATATCTGAGATTATTGATATTTCTACCAGCAATCTTGATTCCAGCTTGGGCTTCATTCAGCGCAGCATTTCTCATTATGTACTCTGGATATAAGTTAAATAAGCAGGGTGATAATATACAGCCTTGACATACTCCTTTTCCTACTTGGAACCAGTCTGTTGTTCTATGTCCAGTTCTAACTGTTGCTTCTTGACCTGCATACAGATTTCTCAAGAGGCAGGTCAGGTGGTCTGGTATTATATAGGACCACCTAAATATATAAATGGCACTGCATTCCACTACTCTTACCTGGAAAATTCCATGGACAAAGTAGCCTGACAGGCTTAGTCCAAAGTGTTGGACACTACTTTGTGACTAAGCAACAATAACAAATATCAAAATCAAATACTAGCAAACATAAAAGGAGAAACTGACAATCATACAATAATAGTAAGGGACTCTAATATCCCACTAATACAAGGGTCAGATCATCCAGACAGAAAATCATTAAGGCAATGGTGGTCTTAAATGACAAATCAGACCACTGGACTCAATAGATATCTACAGGACATTTTATCCAAAAGCAGAAGAATACACATTCTTTTTAAGTGCATGCAAATATTATCAAAGATAGATCACATACTAAGCCACAAAACAAGTCTCAACAAATTTAAGAGGACAGAAATTATTTCAAGCATTTTTTCAAGCCACAATGGTACGAAACTAGAAATCATTTACATAAAATTACAGAAAGAAAAATAGGAAAAGAACAAACATATAAACACTAAATAACATGCTATTAAAAAACCAATAGGTTAATGAAGAAATCAAAGAGAATTCACCAAATAACCTCAAGACTGATGAAAATGAAAGCACTCCAAAATCAATAGGATACAGCAAGCAAAAGCAGTTCTAAGAGGGATGTTTACTGTGATACAGGCCTTTCTCAAGAAACAAGAAAAACCTCAAATTAACAACCTAACCTACTACCTAAAGGAATTAGAAAAAGAACAGCAAAGTCAAAAGTCAACAGAAGGAAGGAAATGAAGATCAGAGAGGAAATAAATAAAATAGAGACCAAAACAGAATAGAGAAGATCAATTAAAAGAGTTGGTTTTTGAAAAGTTAAAAAAGAAAAATAGATAAACCTTTAGCCAGGCTTGCCAAGAAGAAAAGAGAAAGGACCCAAATAAACACAATAAAAAACAAACAAAAAAGAAACATACAAAATGATACCACAGAGATACAAAAAAATCATAAGAATACTGTGAACAGTTACATGCCAACAAATTGAATAATCCAAAGAAACTGACAAATTTTCTAGAAACATGCAACTTTTCAAGACTAAGAAGAAACAGACAAGTTTGAACAAATTATCACCAGTAATTAAATTGAATTTGTAATTTAAATCACCCAGTAAACAAAAATTTGGTACTGGACAGCTTCACAGAAGAATTCAACAAAATGCATGAAAAGAACTAATACCTATGCTTTTTGAAGTATTCCCAAAAGTTGAAGAGGACAAAACACTCCCAGATTCAGGGTAAAGCCATCATTACCGTGATACCAAACCCAGACAAGGACACTACTGAAAAAAGAAAATTACAAGCCAATATCTTTGATTGATATAGATACAAAAATCCTCAACAAAATAATAGTGGACTGATTTAGTAATATATAAAAAGGACCATACACCATAAGTTGGATTTACTCTAAGGCCACAAGGATGATTCAGTATCACAAATCAATGTGATACACTGCATTAATAAAAAAGAAAAACTACATGATCAGCTCCATAGATGCAGAAAAAGCACTTGACAAAATTTAATAATCATTCATGATAAAAAAAACTCTCAAAATGGGTATAGAGGGAATATACCTCAACATAAGAAAAGCCATTTATGAAAAACTCACAGCTAATATCACACAAAGGCTAAAAGGCTTTCCTGTAAATTCAAGAACAAGACAAGGATACCCACTCACCACTTCTATTTAAAAAAGTATTTGAAATCCTAGACACAGCACTTGGACAAGAAAAAGAACTAAAGAGCATCCCAATTGGGAAGGAAGAAGTAAAACTATAAGTATTTGGAGATGATATGATACTTTATATTGAAAACCCTAAAATCACCAAAAATCTATTAGAACTAATACATGAATTACAGTGATGTTGCAAAATAGAAGATTAACGTACAGAAATCTGTTGTGTTTCTATACATGAAAAAATGAACAATAATGAAGAGAAAGTTTTTTTTAAATCCCATTTGAAATTTGGAGAAGGCAATGGCACCCCTCTCCAGTACTCTTGCCTGGAAAAGCCCATGGATGGAGGAGCCTGGTAGGCTGGAGTCCATGGGGTCGCTAAGAGCTGGGGAATGTAAATTGGTTCAGGCATTATGGAAAAGAGTATGAAGCTCCTCATAAAAACTGAAAAATAGAACTATTAGCAATTTCATTCCTGGGTATATATTCAGAAAGAACATGAAAACACTAATTTGAAAAAGATATGTTCACTCCAATATTTGTAGCAACATTAAAGTGTCCCTCAACAGACAGATGGTTAAAGAAGCTGTGGTATACACACATACACAAATTCAGGTGCAGAAGAATATTACTTGGTAATAAAAATGGAAATTCTGCCATTTGTAGCAATATGGATGAACCTAGAGGATATTATGCATACTGAAATTAGACCGAAAGACGAATACTTACATTTCATTATGTGTGGAATCTAAAAAATAAAACAAATGTATATAGCAACCAAAATAGACCCACAGATATCAAACACAAACTAGTAGTAACCAGTGGGGAGAGAATACGGTGGAAAGTCAAGATAGGAGTATAGAATTAAGAGATACAAACTATAATGTATAAAATAGATTGCCAACAAGTACATATTATATAGCACAGGAAATTATAGCCATTATTTTGTAATAATGTAATGGAGTATAGGTTGTAAAAGTAGTGAATCACTAGGTTGTACATCTAAAACTAATATTGCAAATCAACTATATTTAATTTAAAAAATAAAATTTAATTAAAAAAAAAACAGTGTAGATTATTCCAAAATATTGCTGTTGTTTAGTTGCTAAGTCATGTTTGACTCTTTGTGACTCTGTGAACTGTAGCCCACCAGGATCCTCTGTCCATGGGATGTCCCACACAAGGATACTGGAGTGGCTTGCCATTTCCTTCTCCTGGTGTTCTTCCTGACCCAGGGATCTAACCTGTGTCTCTTGATTGCAGGTGGATTCTTTACCACTGAGCCGCCTGGGAACCCCACTCCCAAATATGTCAGATTTATTATTCAACCATGGGAAAAAAATATCACTTTCCTTCAGTCTTACTATAAGCGTGGGTTGACCTACCTATATTCCTAATAAAAGGTATCATTAAAGTATCATGAAATTCCAAAGAGAAAAATTATCTTTAAATAGTTATATTTTATTCCTAATGACTTAATCTGGGGGCACTGAATATAGATCTTAGAAGCAATTTATAGAGTCTTCATAAGGAAAGGAATAGTAATCAGACCTTGATTTAATTAGCATTCTAAACTTAGTTTTGAAGCCCAGCAATAAATTCAGAAAAAAAAAAAAAAATTACTCAAACAGAATTATCTCAAATTTTCTATTAACTATTTCATGGAATTTTCAATTTTATCACAATTTACGTTCTCTCAGTGGTTAAAGTTTCCTTAGATTTGTAAGTCAGATACAATGCTTCTTATACTAACATTTTGGACAGAATTTAAACTAATAGCCATACATAAAAAGGAATGAACTTGACTCAGTTGCAGTGAGATGGATGAGACTAGAGCCTGTTACACAGAGTGAAATAAATCAAAGCGAGAAAAAAATATTGTATATTAATGCATATATATGGAAGCTAGAAAAATGGTACTAATGAACATATTTGCAGGGCGAGAATAGAGTGACAGATGTGCAGAACTGACTTATGGCACAGCCGGGGAAGGAGAGGGTAAGACAAACTTGAGAGAGTAGTACTGACATATTTACACTACCATATGTAAGAAGATAGCTAGTGGGACCCCAGTGTATAGCACAGGGAGCTCAGTTTGGTGTTCTGTGATGACTGAGAGTGGTGGGATTGAGTATGGGTCGGGGTGGAAGGGAGGTTCAAGAGGGAGGAGATATAGATATAGCTAATTCACATTGTTGTACATAGTAACCAACACTTACTACTCCAATTATCCTCCAATTATTAAAAAATAAATAATAGCCATATAGCTTATAATAAGTTGTATTAAACTTTTCTAGCTGTTTCCAAAATGCCTATTGATATTCCACATAAACTCAATAGAAACATGGGTATTTACCAGTCAAAAAATGGGCCAAAGAACTAAACAGACATGTCTCCAAAGAAAACATACAGATGGCTAACAAACACATGAAAAGATGCTCCAAATCACTCATTATCAGAGAAATGCAAATAAAACCGCAATGAGGTACCATCTCGGGCCAGTCAGAATGGCAGCTATCAAAAAATCTACAAACAATAAATGCTGCAAAGGGTGTGGAGAAAAGGGAACCCTCTGACACTGTTGGTGGGAATGCAAACTAGTACAGCCACTATGGAGAACAGTGTGGAGATTCCTTTAAAAATTGGAACTAGAACTGCCATACGACCCAGCAATCCAACTGCTGGGCATACACACCGAAGAGCCAGAATTGAAAGAGATACGTGTACCCTAATGTTCATTGCAGCACTGTTTACAATAGCTGGTACAGAGAAGCAACCTAGATGTCCATCGGCAGATGAATGGATAAAAGAATTGTGGTACATATGCACAATGGAATATTACTTAGTTATTAAAAAGAATGCATTTGAGTCATTTCTAATGAGGTGAATGAAACTGGAGCCCATTATATAGAGTGAAGTAGTCAGAAAGAAAAACACAAATACAGTATATTAATGCATATATGGAGAATTTAGAAAGATGGTAATGACGACCCTATATGTGAGACAACAAAAGAGACACAGATATACAGAACAGACTTTTGGACTCTGTGGGAGAAGGCGAGGGCAGGATGATTTGAGAGAATAGCATTGAAACATGTATATTACCATATGTGAAATAGATCACCAGTCCAAGTTCAATGCATGAAACAGGGCATTCAAAGCCAGTGCACTGGGACTACCCTGAGGGATGGGATGGGGAGGGAGGTGGGAAGGGGGTTCAGGATGGGGGAACACATGCACACCCGTGGCTGATTCATGTCAATGTATGGCAGAAACCACCACAATATTGTAAAGTAATTAATTAGCCTCCAATTAAAATAAATTAATTAATTTTTAAAAAACCTGCAACAAATAAAAAAAGAAATATGGGTATTTGAACAAACCCAAATTCCAAGAAAAGCTCTATGTAAGTAAAAATTTTTAATGGGGAGATGATGAGTATTGCAGTGTTATATAATTGCAAAATCCTAAAAACCAAATTTTGCAGTCATGAAATTAAAAGACACTTACTCCTTGGAAGGAAAGTTATGACCAACCTAGACAGCATATTAAAAAGCAGAGACACTACTTTGCCAACAAAGGTCTGTCTAGTCAAGGCTATGGTTTTTCCAGGGTCATCTATGGATGTGAGAGTTGGATTATAAAGAAAGTTGAGCGCTGCAGAATTGATGCTTTTAAACTGTGGTGTTGGAGAAGACTCTTGAGAGTCCTTTGGACTGCAAGGAGATCCAACCAGTCCATTCTGAAGGAGATCAGCCCTGGGATTTCTTTGGAAGGAATGATGCTAAAGCTGAAACTCCAGTACTTTGGCCACCTCATGCGAAGAGTTGACTCAATGGAAAAAGAGCTGGGAGGGATTGGGGTCAGGAGGAGAAGGGGACGACAGAGGATGAGATGGCTGGATGGCATCATCGACTCAATGGACATGAGCTTGGGTGAACTCCAGGAGTTGGTGATGGACAGGGAGGCCTTGCGTGCTGCAATTCATGGGGTCGCAAAGAGTCGGACATGATTGAGCGACTGAACTGACTGAACTGATATTGAGTATATATTTGTTATGATTATAATGTCCTCTTCTTTATCGATACCTTTATCATTATATAATGTATTTCTTTTTGTTCTATTATAGTCTTTGCTTTAAAGTTTATTTTGTCTTGAGTATTTTGTCTGAGTATTGCTCTGCTATCTTTTTATTACTGTTGGCATGAAATATCTTTTTTCCCTCCTCTCACTTTCAGTCTGTGTGTCTTTAGCTCTGATACAAATCTCTTGGAGGCAGCAAATTGAAAGCTCTTGTTTTTTCATACAATCAGCCACTCTGTATCTTTCAGTCAGAGTATTTAGTCTACTGATAATTAATACATGAAGTACATTGATAAGTAGGTACTTATCATGATTTTATTGTTTTCTGGTTGTTTTTAAAATTTTCTGTTAATTTCTTTTTGTTTCTTTCCTTTTGTTTAGATTTTTTTTCAGTGGTTGTATGTTTGTGTTCCTTTCTTTTTTGTGCATCTGTTGTCGGTTTTTGGTTTGTGGTTACTATGGGGCTTGTATATATTGACCTAAAAGTATATTTACTTGTTTTAAACTGGTAGTCATTTATTTTAAAACACATTCTAAAAGATCTATATTTTTTACTCTCCTCCTCTACATTTTGTTTCCAATGTCATATTTTACATTTTCATGTTTAACCCTTAGCTATTTATTGTAGTTTTGTTGCGGTTGTTCAGTCACTAAGTTGTGTCCAACTCTTAGCGACCACATGGACTGCAACGTGATAGGCTTTGCTTTCATCCACTTCCTCCCAGAGTTTGCTTAAGTTCATCTCCACTGAGTCAGTGATGCTATCTAATCATCTTATTCTCTGTTGCCTTTTTCTCCTTTTGCCTTCATCTTTGCATCATCAAGGTATTTTTCAATGAGTCAGTTCTTCGCATTAGGTGGCCAAAGTATTGGAGCTTCAGCATCAGTCCTTCCAGTGAATATTCAGAGTTGATTTCCTTTAGGATTGACTGGTTTGATCTCCTTGCTGTTCTAGGGACACTCAAGAGAATGCTTTAGCACCACAATTTGAAAGCATGAGTTCTTCAGTGCTCAACCTTCTTTATTGTCCAACACTCACATCCATACACGACTACTGGAAAAATACAGCTTTGACTATACTGACCTTTGTCAGCAAAGTGATATCTTTGTTTTTTAATATGCTGTCTAGGTTTGTCATAACTTTCCTTCCAGAAGCAAACGTCATCTAACTTCATGGCTGCAGTCATTGTCTGCAGTGTTTTGGACCCCAAGAAAAGAAAATCTGTCACTGCTTCTAATTTTTCCCCTCCTATTTGCCATGAAGTGATGGGACCTGATGCTATGATCTTCGTTTTTTGAATGTTGTTTTTTAAGCCAGCTTTTTCACTCTCCTCTTTCATCCTTGTTTAACATACTCTTTAGCTCCTCTTTGTTTTAGCATAGTATCATCTGCATCTGTATATTGAAGTTATTGATATTTATCCTGGCAATCTTGATTCCAGCTGTGACACATCCAACCTGGCATTTTGTGATGCACTCTGCATATAAGTTTAATAAACAGGGTGACAATATACAGCCTTATCATACTCCTTTCCCAAATTTGAATCAGTAAGTTGTTCCGTGTAAGGTCCTAACTGTTGCTTCTTGACCTGCACAGAGGTTTCTCAGGAGGCAAGTAAGGTGCTCTGGTATTCCCATCTCTTTAAGAATTTTCCAGAGTTTGTTGCAATCCACACAGTCAAAGCCTTTCTCATAGTCAATGAAGCAGAAGTAGATGTTTTTCTGAAATTCTCTTGCTTTCTCTGATCCAAAAAATGTTGGCAATTTGATCTCTGGTTCCTCTACTTTTTCTAAACCCTGCTTGAACATCTGGAAGTTCTTGATGCATGTACTGCTGAAGCCTTGCTTGAAGGATTTTGAGCATAACTTTACTAGCATGGGAAATGAGCACAGTTGTCCTATAATTTGAATATTCTTTGGCACTGCCCTTCTTTGGGGCTGGAATGAAATCTAACTTTTCCAGCCCTATGGCCACTGGTGAGTTTTCCAAATTTGCTGACATATTGAATGCAGGACTTTAATAGCATCATCTTTTAGAATTTGCAATAGCTCAGCTGGATTTCTATCACCTCCACTAGCTTTGTTCATAGTAGTACTTTCTACGGTCCACTTGACCTCACACTCCAAGAGATCTGGCTCTAGGTGACTGATCACACCATCATGGTTATCTGGGTCATTAAGACATTTTTTGTACAATTCTTCTGTGTATTCCTTCACCTGTTCTTAATATCTTCAGCTTCTGTTAGATCCTTACCATTTCTGTTCTTTATTGTGTCCATCCTTGCATGAAATGTTCCCTTTATATCTCCAGTTTTCTTGAAAAGATCTCTGTTTTTTCCCATTCTATTGTTTGTCCTCCATTTCTTATGCATTATTCATTTAAGAAGGCCTTCATGTGTTTCCTTGCTATTCTTTGAAACTCTACATTCAGTTGGGTTTATCTTTCCTTTTCTCCCCAGATTTTCACTTCTCTTCTTTCCTCAGCTATTTATAAAGCCTCCTCAGACAACCACTTTGCCTTCTTGCATTTCCTTTTCTTGAGGATTATTTTGGTCACTTCCTCCTCTACAATTTTACAAGCCTCTGTCTATAGTTCTTCAGCCACTCTGTCTATAAGATCTAATCCCTTGAATCTATTCATCACCTCCACTGTACAATCATAAGGGATTTGATTTAGATCATACCTGAATGGCCTAGTGGTTTTCCCTACTTTCTTCAACTTAAGCCTAAATTTTGCAGTAAGGAGCTGATGATCTGAGCCACAGTCAGCTCCAAGTCTCGTTTTTGCTGGCTGTATAAAGCTTCTCCAACTTTGGCTGCAAAGAATATTATCATGTGTTATATATAATATAGTATAGTATAATAAATATATGAATAATATAGTTATAGTTGCTTTTAATTTTTTTCTTTTACCTTTGTACTGACTTATTTAAGTGTTGATCCTCAGTCCTCACTGTATAATGCCTTTCCTAGTGGGATTTTTCCTTGCCGATAGATTATTAGTTTTTTCCACTTCTAGAAAATCCTTTATATTTAGGGTATTTTCAGTTGAAACACTCCTTTAGTTCTTCAGTTTTGCTTGAGAAGTTCAGCATTTCTCTTTCAAGTCTAAATGATAACCATGCTGGATAAGATATCCTAAGTTACAGGTTTTTCCCTTTCAGCTCTTGAATATATCATGCCATTCCCCACTGACCTACAAAGTTTCTGCAGAAAAATTAACTGGTAACCTTATGGGGATTCCCTTGTATATGACTCTTTTTCTCTTGTTGCGTTTAGTATTTTCTCTAACTTTAAATTTTACCATTTTAATTACAGTACATCTTGGTGTGGGTTTGTTTGAATTCATCTTGTTTGGAACCCTCTGTGCTTCCTGTACCTGGATATCTGCTTCCTTCTTTAGGTTTAAGAGGTTGTCAGCCATAATTTAATTAAATATATTTTTGATCCCTTTTCTTTCTCTTCTCCTTTTGGGACGTCTATAATGACAATGTTGGTGTGCTTAATATTTATGCCAGAGATCTTTTAGGCTGTATTACATTTTAAAAATCTGTTTTCTTTCTGTTGTTTTGATAGGGTGATTTCCATTTTCTGTCTTCCAGATCACTTGTATTCTTCTATATTACTTAGTCTTCTATTTATTCCTTCTCCTGTGTTCATTTCAGTGATTGAATTCTTCATTTTTGGTTGGATCTTTTTTATATTATCTAGTTCCTTGTCAAAATTTTCACTGTACTCATCTATTGTTTTTCCCATTTCAGTTAACATTTTTTACTACCAATGCTTTTTATTATTTGATTTGTAATTTATATCTGTTTCATTCTTTTTCAGAGGTTTTCTCTTGCTCTTTCCATTAAAAGCACCACTCACTTGCCAGGATGGTTGTTTATTCATGTATTCTCCCTTTTGCTGTTAGTCCCCTCCCAGGAGCAATGTTTCCAGATGATTGCTTTCCTTTTCTCTCTGCCTGATTACATGTACATCTTTCTTAGAGCTTTGATTGTATGGAGGGCTTGGTGGTGGTGTTGGTGATGGTTTCGTCCTTCTGCCAGTTGCCTGTTAGTTTTCAGTGAGAATTATTCACAGGTAGATGCATTTTTAAGGTTTTTTTGGGGGTGTGTGTGTGTGTGTGTTTATTTTTGATATGTTTGTGGTGAGAGGTGAGCTCCACTTCCTCTTCAACTATCCCCCATAATGTCTGTATTCTAGATTTTAGAATTTAAATTTTAAAATAGTAGACCAGTGATTTGGAACATGAAGGAAAAAGCAGGTTGATATATTTGTTGTATGCCAAATAGAAAAAGTATAGATTAATAGTGGAGCATGATCAGTAAATAAAAGAATTTTTTTGAAAAATTTCTATGAAGAAATATACACAGCACAGTTGATAGATTAAGAGCATGGATTTTGGCCAGTCACACCTGACAAGTACCTTCATTCCATTTAAAGGCTTTGTGAAATTGGGTAAATTACTCTGCCTCTGGATTCAGTTGCTTCAGCTATCAAATAGGGATAAAAATAGCACTTATTCCTACAGTTTATCTGAGATTAAGTGAGATAATACACCAAAATGTTCTATAGTGTCTGATGTGTATGAGTACTAAATGCACATTAGCTCTTAGTAAGAGCAATTCTAGGCCAAGTGTCTTCCGCTGGTGAAGTATAGTGAGAACAACACTTCTGTATCACTCTATCAGGGAACTTGATCTCCTTTAGGAAGAACCATGGCGGTAACTTTTAAGAGCCATAAAATTTAGTAGTCTTTTTCTAAATAACAATTCTAAACACTCATTTTAAGGGAAAGAATTGAAACATTAGAAAAATTTGCATGCCAGGAGGTGTTATCTGTAGCAGAGTATCAGAAACAGCTGAAAAAGCCAGTTAAATCCATTTAAGTGGATGCATATTTTGTCATCATATAGTAACAATTATGAAGAGGAGAAAACATAAAAGTACTCACAC
Organism: Bos indicus x Bos taurus; assembly: GCF_003369695.1. Lineage (NCBI taxonomy): Eukaryota > Metazoa > Chordata > Mammalia > Artiodactyla > Bovidae > Bos > Bos indicus x Bos taurus. The sequence goes on along the minus strand of NC_040079.1, from coordinate 98,668,138 downwards.
AGACATGAAAAAAAAATCGTGTAAGAAACTTGTATATAAGTATATTATGAATTGACCTGTGTAAAAAAGGGGACGTAGTGTGTTGGCATGGTTGGTGACTATGAATAAGCATTGATAAGGGTTTATGCAGGGCAGCCTACTGACTTAATATAATGTACCCTTTGCATCTAAGGAAAAAAGTACAATGCCTTAAATCACTTTCTGTGGGTTGCTTATATCATTTAGGATTAGCCTGTGAAAATCTCCCAAGAGCTTCATTTAGTGCACATTAAGTCAGTTTTATCTCCTCCCAGAGTTATCTATCTCAATCAACTCCTATTCTGTATGTATTCATCTACATGTCTCATCAGGAATGTGGCAGTAACAAGTTGAGTGAACATAAAATACTCTGGGGGAAAAAAAAAGAGAAATTCAACAGGAGATGTTGAGGTTCAAGTGTTCTGAGCAGCACAGCTTCATAATTGTGTACTGACTAAAGAGAGAGTCTGTCTTGTCTCTAAATTGTTCAGAGGCCAGGCAAACTTGTTTTTATATAACAAGATTAATGATAGGACTGCAAGTACAAGCCCAGTTTGTTGGCCCAAACAAGTTATAAGTTTGCAAAGAAAGGTGCAAAGCCATGAGAATGAGTTTGCTAGTGACATTTGGAACCCAGCAGTTAAACGGCTGATGATATTATGCACTGTTACTTCTCAGGCCCCCAAACTCCAGACTTCTTATTTCTCCACCCAAGATAAGGCTTTGTGAGGAATACCATCTGTGAGAAACATTCTCTTTAGTGAACCTGCATGAACTTGCTTTAGTTCATTTTCTAATTCAGAATCTTCCACCTCCTATCACTGCTGTGAATTAAATGCACGGGATGACTATTGAGTTGGCACTGTCTGAAGGTATTATTTGTTCACACAATAAAGCTTTACACTTTGCTAATGATACATTCTGTGATTTACAAAGGAGAATGGAAGACGGAATGATACACAGGCAGGTTTTTAGTGCAACTCCTAACTCTATACATCAAATGAAGATATTAATACACATGTATTCAAGGAAGAGATGGAAATGACAACAAAAGTCAATTTTTATTTCATTTAAAAAATAAAACCAGGTGTTCACCTTTGTAATCAAACAGTTATTAGTATACTATAATTTATGAAATGATCTATTTAATGGTATAAGATATTGAAGAAGAAAAATTTTGCACTGTAGTTTTAATTTCACAGTTTCATGGCTGAGCAATGAATTAATGCATTCACTGAAGATGGCTTCAAATTATTTTATATGTCAAGCCATGTGTGCATGCGTTCTAAGTCGCTTCAGTTGTGTCCAACTCTTTGAGACCCTATAGATTGTAGACCTCCAGGCTCCTCTGTCCATGGAATTCTCCAGGCAAGAATATTTTGGAGTGGATTATGATGCCCTTCTCTATGGAATCTTCCTGACCCAAGCATCGAACCTGCATCTCCTGTAGCTCCTGCATTGCAGGAAGATTCTTTACTGCTGAGCCACCAGGGATGCCCACTGGTCATACATCACATTATATAATTTTAGAATGAGAGGTGGTTTTGAAAGCATTTAGTTTAATAAGCCTTGGACTACTCATTGTTATCTATAGACTTGTTAAAATCAAGTGTTCTTTGGATTGAGAGAGATTTTATTCCAATTGTTGTTTCTTGACATGGCAGTCAATCTCCCTGCCTCCAGATACAGTCCATTTGTTTTCCATGTTGTAGAATATGGAGGAATCGTAAATAAATGATAGGGGAAGTCAGATGCTGTTTGCAAAAGCAATGCTGCCAAGTTGTAGGGATAATGTCTGGCAGAACTTAGATGTTATTTCTAAAGAAACCATTTAAAGATGTCCTTAGATTGGCCACACCAAGCCCCAAAGCAGCAAAAGATTCGTCATCCTCTCTGGCTTTGCTATCCAGTGCTTGTTTTAAGAGATGCTTGGTAGCAGGAAATAATTGAAAATAATGGACCAGATATCCTTGCATTTCAACCACTTGGCATTTGTACTTATAAAAATAATTGAAAATCACCAAATGATTATTTTCACCAAGCAAGTTTAGTGCATGAAATCTATTAAAATAAACTGACAATATGTCAATAAGTTGTCAGATTTATTTATTCATCTAACATACATTAAAGAGATGCTTTCTGCTCGAAGAAACTTAAAGCTTCTGTGGCTTTGTCAATTAAAATTTACTTTAAAGAATATCTCATCTAGAGGGTTTAACAGTTATTTTTAAAGAACAGCTTTTTAGCTTCTTTTTTTTCTTTTCCCAAATAGTTATATTTTTCCTGGCACTTAGTCATGCAGTGTATCTGAGAAAGATGACCTGAATGAGAAAGTGAGTCATGTGAATGAAGCCTCAGTTTAAGTTCGCAGAAGTATAAATCAGTCAGATAATTTTGTCTGAGAATATCTGAAGGCTAAAGGGGAAGGACAGGATTCAGTTTTCTTGGTTTTCAGATTACTTGGGATATGGCCTAGCTTAACAGGTCGTGAAAATGAATCTTTGGTTGGCAAGGCAACAAATAAAAGCACAATTTTGTTGGTAACATGAGAGTCATAAGTAATGTAAGAATGTGTAAATATCAAGTTAGATGGTCTGAGTTACCCCTAGTTGGTATGTGGGAATAATTATACACATGCACAAATGTGGCATTCTCTGGATATTATGGGAGCAAGTACATTTTAAAAGACATATCTGTTACCCTATTACTAAAATTTGACTGTTAGCATCCAAATTAACAAGTGTCAGCTGCAGCTTTATCATCAGCTCAAATAGAGGTAAACTATATAAAATAACTCAACCCACAATTTACCCATCATTGTCCTCATCTTTATAGTGATACCTCTTTGATAAAACTGTAGTATGTAGCCTTTCCACATTCTTACTTACAAGAACTCCTTTTCTGGGGTGATGAAAATTCAATATTGGAATGACAATTTTAATGCTTTGCTCTTGAAAACTGAAGTGGGAAAAATAATTTTGAACTTTACTCATCATATTTGAATAGATGTTATTTATACCTTCTGACTCTCAGATATACCTAAAGACAGAAGGAAAGTAGTGAAATCCCTATCATTGGACACATTCAAGGTTGTGACCCAGTATTCTCTCTCCCTCACAGTTGCATGATTTATCAGTGAGAATCCCTTAAAAAGGGAACTTCATTCTTGGAGATAAGAGTGGAGCATATGCTCAAGTCTAAGACAAATAGCTGATTCAACCCTTGGGCCGTGGTAATTGGCTATTGAATGAGCATGTGACATAAGGTAGCCTATCATAGCAAGCCTGGGGCTTTGCTTTGATTGACAGGACAAACTTCCTTCTGGATGAGAAAAAGGTAACTGGTTGCTGTGGAGGCTGTTGAACTCTTCGATAATAATGAGAGGAATTGCCTTTAGGAGGACTTGACTCCATGAAGTACCAAATAGAGACATGGATAGATGGTGGGAGCATGGTGATCTTGTTTTGCTGGTAGATTAAGACTTCCTGGAAGTTCAATCTTCTTCTCAAATTTATGTTTATAAAGCAATACAGTATTTTTATTATTTAAGCTACTTAGTTGGGTTTGTATTACTTGCAACTAAAAAGTGTTCTAATGGATGTGTTCAAATACATAATGGGTAATATCATGAAGAGATTGGAAAAGGGATTCAGACTGTAGACTGGTAGTTGAGCTGGATGGTCTTTAAGAAAACTTTCAAGCTTGGAATTCTAATATAGAATGAACCTAGGTTTGTGTACTCCATTACTTCCACCTGAGTCTAGATATGTTAACCAGATTCCCTTCAAGCTGTATGTGTGCCATATACATTGTATATTTTGGTAACTACAATTGTATATTTCTCAGCTCATTTTCTGCAGAAGGAAATGGCTAGTATTTCTTGCCTGAATAATCCCATGGACAAAGGATTCTGGCAGGTTACAGACCTTGGCGTCTCAAAGAGTCAGACACGACTGAGAGACTAACACACATGCACAGAATTCAGTTTATTGCTAAATGATCATTTCACTGTTCCCCTTTTTCCAGGATAGCCCTCAATCAACTCAAACTAGGAGAGATTTATAATTAATTCTTATTAGGATACTTATTGCAGGGAATGATTGTATGATTTCTTTTAAAGAGGTTATTATTCAAAATAAAGGAGCAAGGTGTGAAAGAGATTTAATGTAAGATTTAGGCAACATAGGATCTAGTCAAATCTTTACCTTTGATGTGTTGTTCCTGTCTATTAAAAAAAAAAAAAAAAGGCTAGGTGTATCATTGTAGATTTCAGTAAGTGCTAAATGTCATTAAATGTTAATCAGAGACATGCTTCTCTTGGATGAAATGTTAAGTCGAAGCTTACTATAGTCCAACTGTGTTGGAATAGTATTCTACATTGAAATGGATATAAAACATGGAAAGTCTGGATGCCTGTGGGAACCCAACAGAATAAAGAGCTAAGATGACCTCTCCAGTATAGACTGAAGTCATACCACTGCCGTGTCCCTAAGCAAAACTGACTACTTTCCTTCTAAAAAAAGAATTCAGCAAAGCTTTGGAGATAGAACGAAGGTAGGGAGGACAATGGTTCTTTCTCAGTCTGTTGCCATCCAATAGAAGTTTCGATCATCCCTGGCAGAGAAAAGGAAAAGGCTGATTCCAAGAAGGCCACCACCTGGGCTTGTCTGGACCATCTCCAGAGCAGGATACCTGTGCTACAAAGAACTTCTGTTGTCTTCTTCCTGGAAGATGTGATTTAGAGCTTCATATTTTTGGCAAACATGCCTCCATTCCCTTTGGACATCTGTGGTTTTCTTCTCCAGAGAGTACCATTCTTTTCCTCCATTGATTATGTGTTTGTTCTTAGTCTTCTAGAGCAGAAGGAATCTCCTAAAAATCACATCTAGTGTCTGCATGTATTATAGAAATCTGTTCAGTGCCTTTAAAAAGATTTTAAACATCTTTTAAAAATTGAATCAAATTGAATATTATGGGTTTTTTTTTGTTTGTTTGTTTTTGACCAGTATGAATTAAGAGTGGGAAGGGATGGATATGGGAAAGTGAATTAATAAGCTTCATAGTGCCATAATGGGAAAGACCCTGATGCTGGGAAAGATTGAGGGCAGGAGGAGAAGGGGGTGCCAGAGGATGAGATGGTTAGATGGCATCATCTACTCAATGGATGTGAGTTTGAGCAAACTCCAGCAAATGGTGAAGGACAGGGAAGCTGGACATGCTACAGTCCATGGGGTTGCAAAGAATCGGACATGACTTAGTGACTGAATGACGAACGACAGTTTCATAGGTGCCCGGCCTGGATTCTCAGAGGTGGAGTTTTATATAGTTCTTAAAAGTGCACGCGGTTCTATTGTTAGGACCACTGAAGGAAACATTTTAGATAACTTCTCAACAATTCTTTTTATCGCATGCTTCATTCACCATCTCAATTGTTTAAATACATTAATAAGGTTTGTTGCTTTTATTGCTTTACACACACATTGAGAAAACATAACAGGGTCGTCTTTTTACTTAAAATTCAGTCTGCTGGAGAAGACTTGCCTCCTTCTGTATGAAATATGCTGAAAGATTTAATCTGAGGAAATTGCTTGTGTCAGCAGCTGTCACAAAACATGTGGCCTGTTTTGGAATCTGGAGCAGCTGCCATGCTGAAATACTATTTGTCTTTTCAGGGTGAAATAAGAGTATCAGTGGAATTTGTCTTCTTTGAAGTGCTTCAGCTCTTTTATTTCTAATTTCAGATGTCAATGGCCTGTTTGGAATGACTAAATAATGCAGAGACCATTCTCTGCTGAGCCCTTAATATCTGGGGTATTTCCCGGTAGCAAAAACATTGTAAGCACGGCTGGGTGGGGATCAGCCATTCATTCTGCCAGATGCCAGAAAGTTCACGAGGAAAGCATGCTCCAGGCTTCCGTAAAGGTTATACATGCTTTCCTCTGGAGTGATTTATGGGAACTTTTTCTAGAAGTAACAGGGACTCTGTACTCCCATCATGTGACACCTTAGACCACTCTCTCTGAGCTATACCAACAGGACACATGCTACTGCTGCTGCTGCTGCTAAATCGCTTCAGTCGTGTCCGACTCTGTGCGACCCCATAGACGGCAGCCTACCAGGCTCCCTGTCCCTGGGATTCTCCAGGCAAGAACACTAGAGTGGGTTGCCATTTCCTTCTCCAGTGCAGGAAAGTGAAAAGTGAAAGTGAAGTTGCTCAGTCATGTCCGACTCTTAGCGGCCCCATGGACTGCAGCCTGCCAGGCTCCTCCATCCATGGGATTTTCCAGGCAAGAGTACTGGAGTGGGGTGCCATCGCCTTCTCCGCAGGACACATGCAGGCCCTCTCAAGTCTCCAAATGTGCAATCCTTCTTTTCCATTACTCCAATGACAAAAATCCCTCTTGCTGCAGAAAGGTGTTCCTGATTAAGAGTGGCTAACTACACCAAGGATGTCTTCTCACATATACAGAGGCCCAGACCTCCTCAATGTACTTATTATTTTGTTTTTCCAGAAACAAAATAATAAGATTCACTTTAATTTATATGTCACTTTGAAATGCTGATCACATGCTCCTCATGCATCTGGACAGCATATGTATTTTGTGAATGAAGGATAACACAGTGCAGTAGGATATCATGGGAGAGGGTAATGTAGCTTCTGGTTTACTTCCTATCCCAAGCTCAATGCAGAGAGTGGCCTAAAATGGGCTGTGGGTTGGCACAATAAAGTAGAACTGATTCCAGGAGTAAGCATTTTATTTTTTCACTTAAGGAAAAGGTGAAATTCATTAATAAAGTTTTGACACATAGATAATATCAGTTAACAGCTAAAATAAATAATATGTAGTTTTAGCTATTCATTCTTAAAATGAAAACTTGTTTTCATCACATATAGAATGAAGAAATAATAGATGTGTCATCTCCATATTGTGTATTTGACTAAAACCCACAAAACCACAATAGGATAACTAATTAAGCTGTAATTAGGTAACTATAAACTGTATTTGAATGGTTAAAAGTAATTCAAAACAGCATAGTTCTCAAGACCTTCTCCAGTTATTTCTTTTTATATTAGACTCTTTTTTTGGCTAAACAGAAAACCTAAGTCAAACATAATACGTGAAAAATTAATATTCATTAATGTCACAGTGATGTCACATGTTCCAATTTGTTTTATATTAATTCACTGTTAAGTAAAACAAACAAACAAGGACCAGAACATTTAAGCCAACAATGGCAAATTTTAACTTTATAGATAAGAAAAGGCATTTTAGGAGCTTTTGACTTCAAAATATTTTGCAGTTACATTCAATTATGATTCATACATGAGATTTTGGAAACAACTGAGTACTAAGCATGGGCATTTTACCTTTCCAAATGAGACTTGTAAAGCATATTATTTATAACATTTCTAAGTAAGTGACAAAGCCAGAGCAAAAAAATCTAACTGTGGTTTTTGGTACAAGTAATAAGGGGAATGAAAAGTGCCTTAAGAAGATAAAGAGAATCTAAAGTAAAACCTTCCCAACACAGCCTGGGGAAGGGAGATCTGCTTAGCATCTTCTCAGCTATCTCACTCTATGCGTGCTGGTTGAAGAGGAGCTTGTTCCAAGAGTTCCACTCAGAGAAACCAGGCTAAAGAAAAGCATATCATTTAATAATTAAGAACCCATTCATTTTGATATTTGGCAAAACTAATACAATTATGTAAAGTTTAAAAATAAAATAAAACTAAAAAAACAAAAACAAAAACAAAAACTCAACATTCAAAAAACTAAGATGATGGCATCTGGTCCCATCACTTCATGGCAAATAGATGGGGAAACAGTGGAAACAGTGACATACTTTATTTTCTTGGGCTACAAAATCACTGCAGTTGGTGACTGCAGCCATGAAATTAAAAGATACTTGCTCCTTGGAACAAAAGCTGTGACTCTTTAACTGAGTTGTTTAACAGTTGTTAAAGAGTTTGCTCAGGAGACTGGGGGAGCTGTGTCTTAGTGGACAGGGGTCTAAAGTACACTGGAATTTACTGAAAACTTGTTTGTAAAGATGATTACTTATTGCCATTTTCCTACAAAAATATATTTTGGAAAGTTGTATACTGTCAATTAAAGTGCTTTTGTCTAAAGAAAAAAAAAAAAAGCTACGACTAACCTAGGCAGTATATTAAAAAGCAGAGATATTACTTTACTGACAAAGATTGGTGTAGTCAGAGCTATGGTTTTTCCAGCAGTCATGTAAGGATGTGAGAATTGAACCATAAACAAAGCTGAGCACAAAAGAATTGATGCTTTTGAATTGTGGTGTTGGAGTAGACTCTTGAGAGTCCCTTGCACTGCAAAGAGATCCAACCAGTCAATCCTAAAGGAAACCAGTCCTGAATATTCATCAAAAGGACTGGTCCTGAAGCTGAAACTCCAATACTTTGGCCATCTGACGGGAAGAACTAATTCATTGGAAAAGACCCTGATGCTGGGAAAGATTGAAGGTAGGAGGAGAGGGGGACAACAGAAGATGAGGTGGTTGGATGGCATTACCTGCTCGATGGACATGAGTTTGAGCATGCTCCAAGAGTTAGTGATGGACAGGAAAGCCTGGGGTGCTGCATTCCTTGGTGTCAGAAAGAGTCAGACACAACTGTGTGACTGAACTGAACTGACTGATTTATCTTGTTAACAGAAATGGTGGTAGAAGTTAGCAGAAAGCTTTGAAAAAAATAAGGGGAGAGGAATATTCTAATAAAGCCATTGGTTTCTAATTAAATATTTTTCTTGATTTACAGTATGATGAAAGTGAAAAGGAAATGTTTAGTTATTTCCATCACAGTTTATATATATATTATTTTCCAAGAATGTTATTTCTTATTTGTGTTTTCTTCTGTTGGTCTATTCCTGAATGATTTATATAGTATATATTTTAAATAAAATATTTTATTATAAAAAAAAAAAGAACCCAGTGAGCTTGCTAGTTTGACATTTTTTTCTTTTTCTTTGACCAAAAAAAAAAAATATTTGTTTGGGTATATGTGTGTGTGTGTATATACTGTTGTGTAGTCACTGAATTGTATCCAACTCTTTGCGACCCCTTGGACTGTAGCCCACCAAACTCCTCTGTCTATGGGATTTCCTAGGCAAGAATTCTGGAGTGGGTTGCCATTCCTTCTCCAGGGGATCTTCCCAACCCAGGGATGCAACCTGCATCTCCTGCACTTACAGGTAGATTCTTTACTGCTAAGCCACCATGTTATATGGCATATACACATATTTGCATACGGCATATATGATGATATAACATGTATATTGTAATATAAAATGATTGCTACAATCAACTTTATTAACACATCCATCACCTCCATCTCACTCTTTCTCTTCTGTGGGGAAAACACTTAAGATCCTAACAAATTTCAAGCATGTAATACTGTATTAATAACTATAGTCATCATGCTGTACATTAATTTCCCAGAACTTACTTATTTATAATTTAAAGTTTGCCCAACTTTCTCCACACCCCCGACCCAATAGAATAGGACTATTGTTCTATTCCCTGGTTTATCAGTTCAATCTTTTTATATAAGTGAGAGCAACCAGTATTTTTCTGTCTGTTTCTGGCTTGTTTCGCTTAGCATGATGTCCTTCAGGTCCATCCATATTTTCACAGATTTTCTTTTTTATGCCACTTTGATGTTTCTAGCATATCACTTACTTTGCTTTCTTTGTTCAGGCAATAAATAATAAAGATAGCAAATATTGAATGATGTACTGGAGAGGAGGTACATTGTATCCAGTGATACACTGGAGAGGAGGAAGGCCAGAGGCAGAAAGGTCATTTAGAAAGCTAATTCTGTACATCGTGTCCATTGTGAGCGTTTTACATACACATGTATATAATGATGATAGTACTGTGTATCGTGGGAAGCCCCGGTGGCTCAGCAGTAAAGAATTTGCTGACCAGTGCAGGAGATGTTGATTCGATCCCTGAATCAGGAAGATCCCCTGGAGAAGGAATTGGCAAACCACCCCAGTGTTCTTGCCTGGAGAATTCCATGGACAGAGGAGCCTGGTGGGTTATAGTCCATGCATTTGTCAAAAGTCAAACATGACTGGGCAACTAAACAACAGCTATGTATCATAAGGCAGAGTCTGTATCAAAGCAGAGGAAAGGTCTGTTTTGGATTCATTGATTGTAGGCATGGCATCAAGGTTCATGTAAAAATATACCTGGGAACAAAGGTCAGGAGACAAGGTAGGAATGTAGAAAGAGTAAATTTTCAGTTGCTCGGTTATTCTTTTTATATATTAGTAAAATCATAGCATATTAAATATGTAATATTTAAAGATTATTTTAAAATAAATATTTATTGAATCTTTACTCTGTTTCAGGTTTATGGTAAGAATTCTATATGAATTTTCTTAAGCCTTGCAAGAGGTCTGTAAGTGTATTATTCCTATCATTCTTTCATAATTGTAATCTCACAGCTAGTGAAGGGATTACAAATCAGACAGGTTTTCCTAATTCCAACATCTGTGCTCAAACCTCATGTCTGTCTTTGCATCCCAATGCCTAGATATGTATTTGTGTATAGTTCACATTCAATTCATGCCTGTATAACAGATTGCTGACTGCATACTAATATTTGTGCCACAGGACAGCCTAAAGTTGCAAACTGTGTGTCTGAAGAATAAAGAAAGAAAAAATAGAGAGCCAAAGGGTATAATCCTTGATTGATTAAAAAGAAAAAAAGAAATAGGACTAAGAAGTTTTTTTTTAAAGGTACAGTTAAAAAGATTTAGAATGATGCAGTAGTTTGCGGTGAAATATGTCAAAGATAGAGCATAACGTTTAGAAAAGTTCTGCTTTGGCCTAAGTTGTATGAATTTATAATACATAGGGCCATGCAATTGGCCTAAAATTCATATTTCAAAGGGTAAACTATTTTCATTTGAGGAATAGCAAGATACTTGTTGCAACCTTCTTTGCGTATAAATAGCAATGCCTGTCACAGTTAGGTTTTTAATTGTCTGCTCTGTGCGAGACTGCACAGCATGGTCCATGGAAGATTTAAAGTGTGTATCTAACAGTCCTGTACTCAAAGAACCTTACCTGGGAGTTGGGGAGACTGGATGAAAACATTAATAATTCTGCACCCAGCTGTCTCCATTTCCTTCACCTTGCCCTGCACACTGGCATCTTGAAAACACCAAATACACTCTTCAATCACTTCTTTTTTTTTTTTTTGGCCTTTTTTCTCCCACTGTCTGAGTTAACACTCTCAAGATGGCACCATGGCTTGCTCACTCATTTCTGTCAGGTTTCTATGGAAAAATTAGGTAATTCACAGGGCCTCTTTTGACTCCCTAATCCAACAACTCCATATCTACCTTGATCCCCTTTCCCTATTTTATTTTCCCCTCTGGTACTTATTACCAATGTCCACATGCTTGTACAGTTTATAAAATGATATGTTTATTGATTGTTTATTAGTGGATTGTTTCCACCCACTAGACTGTGAGTTCTTTGAGAAGAGGAACTTTTTTGTTCATGCCTGTATCTTAGGCACTTAGAACAGTGCCAGGTATGAAGTAGAAACTCTGTAAATTTTCATTCAGTTCAGTTCAGTCGCTCAGTCGTGTCCGACTCTTTGCGACCCCATGAATCGCAGCACGCCAGGCCTCCCTGTCCATCACCAACTCCCGGAGTTCACTCAGACTCACATCCATTAAATGAATGAAAAAAATGAACTGGTTAAGGATACCTTTAATTGCACAGCAGCCAAATTGTTAAGGCAAGCAAGAATCACTACAGAGATTCATAGAAGGTGCTTGGTTATGTTCCTTTTTCTTGAGTCTTACAGTATCTCAAGGAAAGAGATTCTGTCTCTTGAATATATTTGTGCCTCAGGACAGCCTAAAGTTAATCTTCTTTTGGATATATATATATATATTTTACCAACTAGTCAGTATGAGGGAAAGGCCTGGTGGGCCAAAAGTAAGTTGGGATGTACTCTTCAAAAGGGAAGCTAGTGAATGGTTGGGAGCAGACAAACTACATGATGTGACTTGTATTTCAAACAGATCCTTACTGTTGTTCTGCTGATTACAGAGCTGTGAATCATCTGAAGTGAAGGTGGCTTATTGCCTCTAGCCAAGGACATTTTTGTTCAGACAAAATAATTTACTGTTTTACTTTTGCATTCCCCAGAACCATTGTTTTAGGTTTCAAAGAAAATTCCTTCCCTTCATTTGAACATATCTCCAATGTCCTCTTTGGCCTTTCTCACATTCTCCCTGCTGCCACAGAGTGCTAACCTCAGGAAGCTTCCTGGGTCAGGTGGAAGAGCCTCCATCATCTCCTCCATTCACTCAGTCCTCAAGTGCGGACACCACTGATCTCTGTGGACTTTAACTCGTTTTCTATGTGTTCTTTCTATTGAAGGCTAAGGGAAATGCGTTTGGAGAGAAGTGTGTCATGGCTTTCCTCCACCTTCCCTTGGTTCCAGTGGCAGTTGGACTTCTCTGTCTCTTGAGGTCTAACCACCAATTATATAGAGCATAACAAGATATGCTCTATATTATTCAAAATCACGTTTAGCTGCTGTGTCATTAAAATGACCAACTCTAGACAATTCCAAACAGGACTTTAACTTTCTCTGGTGGGTCTGAAACTTTTTGAGACGTCTGTCTTTTCACATTTACACTAGTTATAAAATGTCTAAAGTTCTGACCTGAATTTAGCTCGAATATTGCCAGTAGTTGTGAAGATAGCTACTTTAGAATTCAGGTTGTATGTTTCCTGCTTAAAATCTATTTAAGCATGGGGAAATGAAATGGGCATGACATTTACAAGCCAACATATCTATTTATCACATTTTACTAAGTCTGGTGCTTTTCACAGTGCACTGCTGTGGGATTTAGAAGAGCTGGGTACTGATTCGGCGTTCACAGATCACTGTGAAACAAAACAAAGGAAAAACCACACCTACTTAATACCCTCTCTGAAGATAAAAATTGAGTCCAGGATACCTGAAATGAGTCATTATTTTCTTTGCCCTTTGATAAACACTTACTTCAGAAATCTGAATGTTCTCATTCAAATAACATAATAATTAAACTAAGTAAAATAAAATTTGCATCTGTTATGTCAGTTCCTTTGCTCAGGTTATGCAAAATTGTCACATAATGCATGATTATTTATTTATTCAAATTGAAGTAAGTCCAAACACTGTATATTCCTGAAATTGTTAGTGAAAGTTTCTGAGTTGTGATCACCCTAGAGAAAATTAAGTGTTTAATTTGAGTGAAGTCCCTCAGTCGTGTCCGACTCTTTGTGAATCCACAGACTGTAGCCCACCAGGCTTCTCTGTTCACGGGATTTTCCAGGAAAGAGTACTGGAGTGGGTTGCCATTTCCTTCTTCAGAGGATCTTCCCAACCCAGGGAACAAACCCGGGTCTCCCACATTGTAGGCAGACTCTTTACTGTCTGAGCCACCAGGGAAGTTCCAAATTTACACTATTATTGCCTACTGCAAACTCTACGATCCTTTGAGCATTTAACCTGGTGTACTACTGCTGTTAAGTCACTTCAGTTGTGTCCAACTCTGTGCGACCCCATAGACTGCAGCCTACCAGGCTTCTCCATCTCTGGGATTCTCCAGGCAAGAACACTGGAGTGGGCTGCCATTTCCTTCTCCAGTGCATGAAAGTGAAAAGTGAAAGTGAAGTTGCTCAGTCATGTCCGACTCTTCACGACCCCATGGACTGCAGCCTACCAGGCTCCTCCGTCCATGGGATTTTCCAGGCAAGAATACTGGAGTGGGGTGCCATTGCCTTCTCCAAACCTGGTGTACTAAGTTCCCTTAATATGAAAGTTTCTTTTTCTAAAACTATAGTCATACTCTTTTTTATTAAACACTTCTCTAGGTCACTGTCTTCCCCATTAACACAAAATACACTTTATAACCAAGACTGTAAATTAGCTGACATACATTTTTTCACTGTTTCCATATTTAACTAGAGGAATATGACAGTGTTCAGACTTTCACCAGAGAACTCACATAATAGGTATACTGATTTGGCTTTGCTTATTCACAATGTCATCATCCACTCACGTCTATTGTTTAGGACTCCTTCAAATATTTAAAAATTCAAATCCACTTAAGATCCTGTTGCTCTGGGTAGGGGTGTGGGACTCAAGAAAATTTCTAAAATGAATAGGACCATTTAAAAGCCTAAGAGTTGGTATGAAAATGACTTAAAGATCTGGAGAAAACTAAAATTTTAGTGGCAGATGTTTTTCTTTGGAGATCTTCTAAGAAAGCAATGAGGAAATGGTTCATCTTCCTCTTAAGGAAATAAGATGCCAGATCTGTTTTTAACAGTTTTCCATGAAATTAATTCAGAGGTAGGAAATAGACAAATCAGATTCTCATCTGACTTGACTGTTTTTCTGTCATTTACAGTTCCATAGTTACTCTGTTTATCTAAACAGCCTTCCCTGGGTATCCTTTTCAGTCTTCATGTGATGCCTTTCATATGCATGGTTAGGAAAATACTGATGCATATGTGTGTTAGGGTTTTTTTTTTTTCCTCTTAAACTTTTTGTTTAATAAAATAAAAAAGCTGGTAGAGAATGTATTTTGGTGAAGAGGTCATGGATTTAAAAGTTTTGCTTCTGAGAGAATCACATTTTCTGTTTTGAGAAAATGAGCATTTAGTCCCACGCAGATCACAGAGAAAATGAACCAGATCCCAGATCTTGACTAGAAAATAATAGCAAATGAAGCAACTGACAAACAACTAATCTCAAAAATATACAAGCAACTCCTACAGCTCAACTCCAGAAAAATAAATGACCCAATCAAAAACTGGGCCAAAGAACTAAATAGACATTTCTCCAAAGAAGACATACAGATGGCTAACAAACACATGAAAAGATGCTCAACATCACTCATTATCAGAGAAATGCAAATCAAAACCACTATGAGGTACCATTTCACTCCAGTCAGAATGGCTGCGATCCAAAAGTCTACAAGTAATAAATGCTGGAGAGGGTGTGGAGAAAAGGGAACCCTCTTAGACTGTTGGTGGGAATGCAAACTAGTACAGCCACTATGGAGAACAGTGTGGAGATTCCTTAAAAAACTGGAAATAGAACTGCCTTATGATCCAGCAATCCCACTGCCGGGCATACACACTGAGGAAACCAGAAGGGAGAAAGACACGTGTACCCCAATGTTCATCGCAGCACTGTTTATAATAGCCAGGACATGGAAGTAACCTAGATGTCCATCAGCAGAGGAATGGATAAGAAAGCTGTAGTACATATACGCAATGGAGTATTACTCAGCCATTAAAAAGAATACATTTGAATCAGTCCTAATGAGGTGGATGAAACTGGAGCCTATTATACAGAGTGAAGTAAGCCAGAAGGAAAAACACGAGTACAGTATACTAACGCATATATATGGAATTTAGAAAGATGGTAACAATAACCCTGTGTACGAGACAGCAAAAGAGACACTGATGTATAGAACAGTCTTATGGACTCTGTGGGAGAGGGAGAGGGTGGGAAGATTTGGGAGAATGGTATTGAAACATGTAAAATATCATGTATGAAACGAGATGCCAGTCCAGGTTCGATGCACGATACTGGATGCTTGGGGCTAGTGCACTGGGACGACCCAGAGGGATGGTATGGGGAGGGAGGAGGGAGGAGGGTTCAGGATGGGGAACACATGTATACCTGTGGCGGATTCATTTTGATATTTGGCAAAACTAATACAATTATGTAAAGTTTAAAAATAAAATAAAATTAAAAAAAAAAAGTCACAGAGAGCGTGAAATGTTGCATGGGATTTTACTGCCGTGACTCCCTCCTGCATCACAGTCACCTTTGCAGACACTTGGGTATTCAAGGAATACCATTCATTTTGGAGATTTAAAAAAAGAGGGCTTTATTTTTCATGAGAAATAAGCACCATTTAGGAGTATGATGATAAGGAATATGGACACTTTCATTTACTGCTTCATTGTTAGTATAAATAAATGATAAATAACTTGTTTTGTGGGTTAATGAAAGAATGCCATTTCCTCCTTCCTTTTTTTGTTTTTTAAGATGCCATTTCTTGATCTGTCCTTTCTGGGAGCATGAGAGAGTTATTGGGAAATTAAATATGGTTTAACAGTTCAGTGATTTGTTCATTCATCAGAAGCATATTGCCTATTATGGCCTGGATGGGAGGGGAGCTTGGGGGAGAATGGATACGTGTGTATGTGTAGCTGAGTCCCTTTACTGTTCACCTGAAACTGTGGCAACATTGTTCATCTGCTGTGTGTACTTGGTCATATCCAGCACTGAAACTGCATGGATTATAGCCCGGGAGGCTCCTCTGTCCATGGAATTTTCCAGGCAGGAATACTGGAGTAGGGTTGTCATTTACTTCTCCAGGGGATCTTCATGACCCAGGGATCCAACCTGCATCTCTTGTGTCTGCACTGGCAGGCAGACTACCACTGTGCTACCCATGTTCCAATGCAAAACAAAAAGTTAGAACAAAACCAAAGACACATTGCCTACTACATACCAGTGTTAGGTCCTAGGGGAACAAATAGGAAACTAGATGGACATCATCCTTGATCTCACTGTGTTTATAATCTGAATCTTGCTCTGATAATGAAAAAGTAGAGTATAGGCATGTATTCTAACATTTCCTTAAAATATCATCATGATATGATTTAGTAAATAGCTTGATTAATGCCTTTCTAAGCATGTTATCAGCTCTGAAATTCAGTTATGCATCAGTAGTAACTAGAGAAATTGTTAAATAGATTTCCATGTCCTAAGCCAGACCTGTTAAATCAGAATGTCTAAAATTGGGGTCTAGAAGCCTGCATTTTTAAGAAACTTTTTGGATCTGTGTGACCATGCTAAATTGGTTTTCAGGAATTCAGGAATCACTATTCCTACAGTCTAGGTACTGAAACTTACATTCCCCATTTTTAAAAACATGTTCTTTTATATGGTTCATTTTTAAAAAATAAAATGCATGTGTAATTGTGTTGACAGTGATAAATAATAACAGGTAAAGATCGGAAGTATGAATCCCAAATTGTCCTTGACTGTGGTTAATTGTCATGTGGTGGAAGACCAAAGTTAAGTACTTTTGTTTGCTTGTCAGTTTTTGAACAGCTGTAGTTTCTGAAATTCATAATTAAAATAAAAAATGATAGCGTGAGTATTACATTATCCCTTGACTATTTTGAGAAATTTCCTAGGTATTTTTTTTAAAGAAAAAACTAATTGTTAGGCAGCAGCAGTGAAATTTTACTCATGTTTTTTTAACTTTGAAAGCACTTTTTTAGTGAAAACTAACAGTGATTTATATTTTGGCCTGTCAATCATGGAAAATTTTAAATTTCTTCTCTTCTTTCAGATTAAATTTAAACTCACTTTAACCCAGTGAATCTCTTGATATTTATTCTATTTCTGAAAACTGAACTAATTATGCAGCGAATTTTTATGCCATGTGCTGTGAATTCAATTTCTCTTTCACATTTCTGATCTCTTTCACATAGTCTGCTCTTTTTGGAAAGAGAAGTGGTACACAAAATCTAAGCAAATAGTGAAAAGAATTGCATGTATAAATTAATGACTGTGGGACTTAATAAGGGTTAGGGAGAATTTTTCTTTTGTTTTGCTTATTTGAGTAATTTGAAATCAACATAAACAACTTAATTTTGCAATTATTTCAGCATTCTCCTGATGCCGACAACTGCTGGGCATTTAGTTTTTGATCTTTTTAAGTTTGAATTGCCATTACTTTCATTTGTACTTCAGCTAAGCAAAAACAGCCTGATTAAGACTTCTCTACAACCCTCTTTAATAAACATTTTAAATCACATTTATAGGAGCAACTCTCCACATGTCAAGCTGCAAGTTTATTAACACGTTGTAATGTGCACATTGGACCAGCAACACAGAAAATTGCAGCAGTATTTCTAGAGCAAACCTATGGTGATACACATGCTTGGCTTTTCTTTAATTGAGCTGAATATTAAGCTGATTTAGAATGCTGCCTATCCTTATTTGTGTAACCTACATTCTTAATAATCTAATTTCCATTGTGTGGTGGCCCAGAGCAAAGTGCTTTCTTGGAGTGAAGCAATTTGTGCTCACAGATGGGCTTCAATTGAAACAAATCATCTCCTGTGACCTCCCTAAGGGTCTGTTGTCCATCTGAGAGACGCCTCAGCTCAGCCTAGCTATGTCCTAACCTCTTTTCACTTTTCTGGAGTTCTCTAATGAGTCTAAATGATTGTTAGTAACAAGTGTTCTCTCCATTACAAACTGGGACATTAAAATTATAACTGTTAAGATTTGTCATCCCTGAAAACGAAGGTGTCGCTTAAGATTTTTTTTTTTTACCAAGTCCTTAATTTTAAAATCATTACTTGAGTGCGTTAAATTTCCTCATTTCTTTTTTGCCTATGAATCTGTTCATTATTATCAGTATCTCCCATTGTTTTAGGATTGTTTTAGGTACATGCCTTGGGCTTCCCTGGTAACTCAAATGGTAAAGAATCCACTTGCGATTCAGGAAACCAGGGTTCGAGCCCTGGGATAGGAAGATCCCCTGGAGAAGGAAATGGCAACCCACTCCTGGATTCTTGCTTGTATAATTCCATGGACAAAGGAACCTGGTGGGCTAAAGTCCTTGGGATTGCAGAGTTGGACATGACTCTTTTCATGTGTTAAATACCATGCTAGATTTAAGTCTTAATTTGCCACAATCCCCCATTTTAGGCATTATTATCTCTTATGCTGACAAGGAAATGGAAGCCTATGAACCAAATCCCAAGACTAGAAAGTGCTCAACTCAGGATTCAAGTTCAATTTTCCCTTGATCGTTTCTTTTGTTCTATATGGTTGTAGCCAAATTTCACTTTTATTACAAAATAGCCTTAAGGGAAACTTGTACTCCCACTGCTATCTAATAGTTGATATGACCATGAGCCCCCAGGCTAATAGAGCTACCCCCTTTCTGTGCTGTTGGAGAAGGAAATGGCAACCCACTTCAGCGTTCTTGCCTGGAGAATTCCATGGACGAAGGAGCCTGGTGGGCTGTGATCCATGGGGTCGCAAAGAGTTGGACACAACTCAGAGGCTAACACACACACTCTGTGCTATAATTGAATTTTGAATATTGAATAATACTCTATATAAACAAATTACTATTCATATATTCAGTTCTCCCACTTGTTGTGCTATGAACTCTTTAAGGACCATAATTTATTAATCTTGTTACCTGTAATGTCTAACACAGAGTAATTATCCAGTGAATGGGATACCCTTCAATAGGTTAGTATGTTTGCTTTGATCTCCCACCATCCACTGCTCCTCCTCCTCTGCTGAATTTTAATTAAAAGTTGGTGTAACAGATCCAACACTTCAGTCGTTAGAAACAATATGTAAATTGAAAAGCTAGCTATTTATTGAAAGGAGACAATACATTTACTATAATATAACAATCATTATAATTAATTAGAAAAATAATATATTTCATTTGCTACTCTGTCCAGCTCTGCTAAGACTTGAGTTCTAAATGTATCCTTAAATTTACATTCAGAACTCTGTAAAATGTCAAAAAGGACAAAAGCAGAATTCCCATTGACAACGTCATTGATACATGTTTGACTGTATCTTGATGCAGAAAACTTGCATAGACAAAATGATGAGCTAGCTTGAGTAATTGGAGCTGGTTATATTTATACAAGGGAAATCAATCATATGTCAAGAAGAGGAGAATCCAAGTTTCGCAAAAGTTTCTATGCAAAATTTTCTGGAATTTAATTATCTCTAAGCTTGTCATGATCTAAAATTACAGGAGAAAAAGCCACCAAATAGGAGATATGGAATATGCAAATCATGATTAATAAAGAGATTTGGTTTTGCCATTTACTGGTTTTGTCAACTTGGACTTTTTTCCTTCTGTTTTAAAATGGAGATAATAGTGATTAGTTCTTGTTATATAACAAGATAATAATGTCTTTGGTTACTTCCTACATCACATTGCACAGTGGTCACAGAAATGCTAAGATAGGATCCACAATTTGAACAATCATAGTTTGAGAAGGATTTTGTACATTCACAGAAATATGAGATCATGTAAGAGTCTGGAAATCAGGCCATGCAAGGATAAATTGGAGTGATTGGGATGCTTAGCTTGTAGAATAGAAGACTACCTGGAAATGGAGAAGCATACAGTGTGGAAAATGCTAGATCTTTGCTGAATTTAAGATGAGTAAAAAGTCTGGAAATTACAGGAGATGATCCAGTTTTTAAGTTGTTTGCAGTGGGAGGGAAGTTCTGCTATCAGGTACTCTAAAATGGGGGAGTGGAATTTCCTTTATCTACTAAATTTTGTTTGTAGAGATAACTTTTCCAGGGCTATTGATATCTATTTGTTATGTTTTTTTAAATTTAAATTTATTTATTTTAATTGCAGGCTAATTACTTTACAATATTGTATTGATTTTGCCATACATCAACATGCCACGGGTGTACACATGTTCCCCATCCTGAACCCCCCTCCCACCTTCCTTCCCGTACCATCCCTCTGATGTTATGTTTGTTTTATGCTTCTAACATTATTGCTCTCTTTTAAGATTTCCACTCTTTAAAAAGATTTACACTTTTTAAACAAGCCATGTTTAAAAAATGTAACTTTGCTTTTGAATGAGTATGGTGATACATTTTCTCTTTAAAGTTGGTAAGAAAAGAGTGAGAAGTATTTTATTCAGACATTTTGGATGAATTCTTCATCTATAAACATATAAGATAGTCTTTTTAAGTTTATTTGTACCCAGTAATATTAAACTATCAGAATTAATAGCTTGAAGATGATAAAGTAATAGCACTCATACCTCATTGTTCTATATCAGGACAATGGAAAACCGCTAAGTATGATCAAACCAGTCCATCCTAAAGATCAGTCCTGAATATTCATTGGAAAGACTGATGCTGAATCTGAAGCTTTAATACTTTGGCCACCTGATGCGAAGAACTGACTCACTGGAAAAGACCCTGATGCTGGGAAAGATTGAAGGCAGGATGAAAAGGGGACGGCAGAGGATGAGATGGTTGGATGGCATCACCAACTTGATGGACGTGAGTTTGAACAAGCTCTGGGAGATGATGATGGACTGGTGTGCTGCAGTCCATGGAGACTCAAAGAACTGGACATGACTGAGCAAGTGAACTGAACTGAACGTAAACAAAAGGAAAAAAAGAGCATTATCCATGTATGTAAAAGACATACACAACCTTTATCAAAATACTTGTCATACTTCTCTTGATTTGAACCCAATCAAGAGAAGGCACAGGTGGATGACATAAGCCACCAGAGGTTACAATGTAATGTCGGTACTCTGAGAGTATTTTACACACGTGGGTAGTATCAAACAGTGCCTTACTTTGAACTGAGATTTTCAGATAATGACATTCTGCACTTCTTTGCTATGTGTTAGGTTGAAATAATTAATAATAATAGAAGTAGTAATAATAATAATGGTAAGCCTTGTAGATATGCTTGCAGAGCACCGGTAGATGTGTAAGAATTTGAAGAATCAGACAGGAGGAGTATCCACATACAAGAGAAGTCAACAGTTTTGGATCAAAGTGGAATTTAATCTGAATCTGCAGAAGAACAGGTACATAGTAATAATAAAAAACATACATGTTAAAAATCAGTGTAATAGTGTAACACATGAAAACTTCTAGTCTTAAATAATTCTTAAAGAAGAAAGAATGAAGCAAAATTAATTAAACATTAAGGTAAAAAAGTAAACAGAAGGAAGAAATAGAAAAGATAAAAATAAAAGGACATAAGGCTATGGTTTTTCCAGTGGTCATGTATGGATGTGAGAGTTGGACTGTGAAGAAAGCTGAGCACTGAAGAATTGATGCTTTTGAACTGTGGTGTTGGAGAAGACTCTTGAGAGTCCCTTGGACTGCAAGGAGATCCAACCAGTCCATTCTAAAGCAGATCAGTCCTGGGTGTTCATTGGAAGGACTGATGCTGAAGCTGAAACTCCAATCCTTTGGCCACCTGGTGCGAAGAGCTGACTCATTTGAAAAGACCCTGATGCTGGGAGGGACTGAGGGCAGGAGGAAAAGGAGGCAACAGAGGATGAGATGGTTGGATGGCATCACCAACTCAATGGACATGGGTTTGGGTAAACTCTGGGAATTGATGATGGACCGGGAGGCCTGGCATGCTGCGATTCATGGGGTCGCAAAGAGTAGGACACGACTGAGCTACTGAACTGAACTGAAATAATAAAGATGAAAATGGCTTAATTAATATGTAATATAGAGTCTCATTCTTTGGGTAACAAGCAATGTAATCAAGAAAAGGAAAAAAAGCCCAGTTGTACAAAGTAAAAAGTGAGAACGGAAAATTTCTCTGTATAGTCCTTTGTCACTTTTCCCTGCTGTTAGATATTTTGTATATATGTATACATATGTGTGTATATATATATGTCTTTGTGTGTGTGTGTGTGTGTATATATATATATATATATATATATATGTAAGACATAGGAACCATGTCTTATTTTGCATAGTTCCTATAAATAGGAATTTCTATTAACACAGTACTGTGCAAAGCATGGATGTCCATAGTTAGAAAATATTTTTGCCAAATCAAAGAGGTGGGTTAGCTTAACTCTAGGCAAATTAAGTTTTTAAAAACCTATAATAAATAAATCCATAGAACTCTGTAAGTTACTGAAGCTTACACAAGAAGAGATATAAAAGCTTAGCAGAACGATTAACATAGACATAAAATTGTCAGTTACTTTGTTTCCAGACCCAGATGACTTGTTCAGCTTTATCAAACATTTTTTGAATTATCTCAGATGTTTTTAGGGTGTTTCAAACCACAGACAATGAAGAAAAATGTGTGTTCTTTTTTATAGGGAGCATAACATTTGTATAAAAATATGACAAAGACAATAAAGGAAAATTAGAAAACAGACTCCTTTAAAAAGTCATTGCAGAATCCTAAATAATAAAATGGTCACATTAAAGCAAAAAGGTATTATGTCCAAGTAAAATTCATAGAAAGATAGTAAAGGCAATTCATTGTTAATAAAGGTATAATTTACCATTCAAGTTAAGAAGAAAACCATAATCATCTCCAAAGATCCTAAAACAACAATTGATAAAATTTATACTCACTCCTTTTCAAAAAACACATACATACACAATAAAAACTTATTTTAAACCCAAAACTAGTGTCATCCTCAATGACAAAATGATGAATTCACTTCTATTAAAGTCTAGGGGAAAAAAATGCCATTCGCTCTCATCTCTATATATTATCACTCTATAAATTCTAATTAGTAAGATTAGAGAAACTCAAAGTATTGGAAAGGAAGTTGCAAATTTATTATTTGCAGTTGATGTAATATTTACCTGAAAAATCCAAATAATTGATTTTTAAATGAGAAATGATATAGAAAAGACATGTTTCACTACAACTTATCATTCCAAAGCTGATATAAAAATCACTAGCATTCATATAAACAAAACAGTGCATTAAAGAATATGAGAAGATACCTCATTGCAAATAATAAAGTGAAAGTATAAAGAAATAAATTTAAGACAAACTATAATGAATATAAATTAAAATAAAAAACAACTATGAAAGAAGGCTTGGCTAAATAGAAATACATTGCTTGCTTTTGGATTGAAAGGCTCCCTATCAATTCAGTTCAGTTCAGTCGCTCAGTCATGTCCGACTCTTTGCGACCCCATGAATTGCAGCAAGCCAGGCCTTCCTGTCTATCACCAACTCCCGGAGTTCACTCAGACTCACGTCCATCGAGTCAGTGATGCCATCCAGCCATCTCATCCTCTGTTGTCCCCTTCTCCTCCTGCCCCCAATCCCTCCCAGCATCAGAGTCTTTTCCAATGAGTCAACTCTTCGCATGAGGTGGCCAAAGTACTGGAGTTTCAGCTTTAGCATCATTCCTTCCAAAGAAATCCCAGGGCTGATCTCCTCAAATGGACTAGTTGGATCTCCTTGCAGTCCAAGGGACTCTCAAGTGTCTTCTCCAACACCACAGTTCAAAAGCATCAATTCTTTGGCGCTCAGCCTTCTTCACAGTCCAACTCTCACACCCATACATGACCACAGGAAAAACCATAGCCTTGACTAGACGGACCTTTTGTCCATGAGACTTCCCAAGTAAGAATACTGGAATGGGTTGCCATTTCCTCCTCCAGGGGATATAAATGTGTCAAATCTCTCCAAATTTATAAATTTAAATATGTTCAAAATTTTAAAAATGGCATTCTTATTAAAATTTGACAAACTGATTTTGAAATTCATTTGGAAAAGTTACAGTACTGAAAGATTTGTAAGATTTTTCTGGGTTAAATGAAACAGAATATAGTAAGAAATAGGATCAATGTCAATGAGAATTTCACAATAATAAAGTGAGACTTCAAATAATTATCATTATGTGGCATTGGACCAAATGCTGGTTCTTTGGGGGAAGAACTGTTATATTTCTACCTGTTGAAGCCATAATAAACCTAGTAATAATGAACATTGGTGAATAGATTTTACTTAACGATACATAACAAAGCTTTGAAATCTAGCACACACATATCTGCTTTAGTTTAATAACTTTATATTGTTCTATTGTGTAACTGAATCATTATTTAAATGGACCTGGTGGCTAGGCATTAAGTTGTCTCCATATTACAAGCAATGCTAAAGTGAACACTCTTTCATAAATGAATAAATGAAATCTTTTGATTAAAATACAAAAAGGTGACATGCTTACACTTTAAAAAGTGATCTGCTCATATGTGGGCTTCCCTGGTAGCTCAGATGGTAAGAATCCTCTTGCAATGTGGGAGACCCCAGTTCCAACCCTGGGTTGGAAAGATTCCCTGGAGGAGGAAATGGCAACCCATTCCAGTATTCTTACTTGGGAAGTCCCATGGACAGAGGAGCCTGGTGGGCTACAGTCCATGGGGTCGAAAAGAGCCAGACATAATTGAGTGACTAAGTACTGCACAGCACATACTCAGATGGATCTTTTGGAGTTTTTAATGTCTAATGTATTAATTAATGAGCTTCCCTGATGGCTGAGTGGGTAAAGAATCCACCTGGCAATGCAGGAGACACAGGAGACACGGGTTCGATTCCTGGGTCAGGAAGATCCCCCGGAGAAGGAAATGGCAACCCACACCAGTATTCTTGCCTGGAAAATACCATGGACAGAGAAGCCTTGTGGGCTACAGTCTAAAGGGTTGCAAAGAGTTGGACAGAATACATTATTGCAGTGTGTTTTTTGGCTAGATATTGGGTTTGCAAAGTGGTGAGATATCTCTTAAGGTACATGAAACTGCACAGTATGAACTTTTTTCAGCCTTTGCATGTTATTAACCAAATAATTTCTATGATAGTTAAAGGAAGTTTGTCTGAAATGAAAGTGACGAGAGCAAGCTGCAGAGCATTGTGGATGCCATGATCTTACTTTTGCAGAAAAAAGGCTGCTCATGCATGTATAGTTTGAACTCACAAGGGGACTGAACCAAAAGGAAAAAGAGCTATAAATAAAAAGAAAACAGAAATAAATAATACTATTGGGTAGACTTCAAAGATATCTAGATTTGTTTCTACTGATCTTTCTAAATTAGCTAAAATTAGATTCAAAACCAGCAACATTATTTAAGCTAATAAGAATGTGTGTTTATCAAAATTTTAAGTGTTTTTATTATATACTTTCTTTCCTTCTTGTTAGAAACTCTACAGTCCTTTCAGTGTGCATCATGGTGGTTTTCAGTTTCTAAATAGTATCTGGTAAACATATGTAACTGAGAACCAAATCAAATAGTAAACCCTAAACAAACAAGGAGCAGAAGTGTTTGGTTTCCATGGCATATTCCAGGTTGGATATTTTAAAACAAATGAAGCTGTTATGAAATTAGCAATTCTCTCATCAGCAAAACCAGCAAGGAATCTAGATTTTGATTTTATAAAATTCATCTTTAAGGCAATATTATTTTAATTAAAGTTTATAGCAAAAGATTGAGAATGCTGTTTATAAGGTCAAGAATCATTTTCTTCAGGATTTCAGTAGAAGAGCAAATGGGGGAATAAATGAGGTTTGAGTTATCCCACAAGTGAATTTGTCTTTCTAAGCTATTTCTAACTGATAGACATTTCATCAACATTCTTTATTTTCATCTATAAATTGTATCACAGTTATTGAAAGGAAAATGAAGAAAGAAAGGAATAAGAAATACATTAATAAAGTGCAGAACAATCTGATCTGTTGGGACATTTTTAGAATGCTGCTGGAAGTATCTCCTTAAATGGTGTCTTCTCAGTGAGGCTCCCCTGGACCATCCCATTCTAAACTTAGACTCACCTATCCACCATCATCTGGAGTCTTACTTTGTTTCATGTTCTTTTTTCATGGTATTTATCACTTTCTAAAGGGTCATACACTTACTGTATTTATGATTCTATCTCTCCTGCTGAAATGTAAGAACCAAGAGAAAATCTGGTTTGTTCTCTGATGTATATACCTAGCATCTGGAATAATGTTGGCACATGATAAGCATGCAATAAATATGTGTTGAAAAAATAAAAGTACACAGAAGAAATTCCTTACTATGAAAGCAAAATAGTGCAGTAAATTATTAGGTAAGGCTAGACATTCAACTCTCAAAGATTTAAAAGCACTCACAGTAGGCTGAGTAGAGGAGTAGATTAATTAAAAATTTAGAAGCCATCAAATATTTATGAAACACCTCTTGTGGCAAAGCACATTAACCCAAGTGTGCTATTGTGTTAATTATTAAATTCATAATAAATTTTGGCATTGATATTTTAAGTTAAAAAAAATAATTTGTGTTTCAAGACTCAGAGTTTGCATTCTCTCCTTCAATTGTTTATATATACAGGTCCCAATATACTCCTTGGTGAGCACAGATTCATGTAGATATCACATCCAATACTTACATCTTTACTTCCAATATTCTTCCCTTCAGCTACTCACTCCCAAGACCATGCCTTGGACATAACCAACACTTGGAAATTCTTTATTTTTTAAATAATTAATTTGAATAAGTAGCTCTCTGTCTGTAACTTCTGTCTTTCATCAAGCTTAGTTATTTAGCCAGTTATTCAAACCTAATGTAATTTTGAGATTCAGGATTGATCCCCCTGTGCACCAAACCTCTCCTTTGCCTCAAAGCATCAGCAGCTTGTCCTGGTAACCTCCCATCTTTCTGAGGTTGGATTTCATAGCTTATTAAACACTCTCTTTTCACACAGACTATATTAATAATACCGATTCCAAACTGAAACTAATATTAAATGGAATAACAATATTACTATAAATAGTCAACATTTTTGAATCCTTAATGGATGCCCAACCCTATTGAATTTCTTTACATGTACTTGTTACTTTAATACTGACAGCTCCATAGTGGATGTTGTTTTATCTTCATCATATGTATGAAGAAACTAAAGGAACATTAGGTTAAAAATTCTTGCTTGAGGTCACAAAAGTGGACAGTTTAGAACTGGATTATGAAGCCTAAAATGTAGTTTCCAGAGCACATTCTCGTAAGCGTGGGATCTGCTCTCACTAATCTGCAGAACTGGCCCTTGCAAATTTACAGTGACCTGCCTATTACTAACTGTAATCAGCACTTCTTACGCTCCACAGTGGAAGGGTGGAACTGTATATTTATGGCCTCCAAACATGATTCTCAAATGCTCTCAGACTAGCCTTTTCTGTTTTCTGATTGGTTCCCTATTTCTAGTTCTCTCTGTCAAATTATCTCTTCTTTCCTCATCCCTGCCCTTGCCCATTCTTTTCATTGTCAAAACACAACACTGACTTTTGTGTCATAGAGAAAGTAGAAACTAGTAGGTAAATTTTCTGTACCTCTCCCATTCTGTTCTCTTATTTCCATGGATAACTTATTCTCCTATTTAATGTTGTTCCCTTTACCATCGCTTTGATTCTGTGTCTTCCCTTTTACCTGGGCCTTTCACTTTCATAAAACATTTTTGTCTTCCATGATGTCAGAGTACTATGAATTTCCTGTTCTTTGACTCCTTGTTTCTGTTTTCTTTTCTTTTTCTTCCTTACTCTTAAGTTCTAGTATTAAATAATGTTCACTTTAGGCTTGATTCACTTATGCTGCACGCTCCCTCTAGGCTTAGGCTTGATTTGCTTATGCTGCATGCTCCCTCTAGGCTTTATGAATAATTACCATGATACAGAAATTATACATAGGATTTCAATTAAAATTAAAAATCTGTATCTGTAGCCCAATATGGATTCAATATGCCAGCAAATTTAGAAAACTCAGCAGTGGCCACAGGAATGGAAAAGGTAATTTTCATTCCAATCCCCAAAAAAGGCAATGCCAAAGGATGTTCAAACTACCACACAATTGCACTCATCTCACATGCTAGCAAAGTAATGCTCAAATTCTCCAAATCAGGCTTCAGCAGCATGTGAACTGTGAACTTCCACATATTCAAGCTGGATCTAGAAAAGGCAGAGGAACCAGAGATCAAATTGCCAACATCCACTAGATCATTGAAAAAGCAAAAGAGTTCCAGAAAAATATCTACTACTGCTTTATTGACTATATCAAAGCCTTTGACTATGTGGATCACAACAAACTGTGGAAAATTCTGAAAGAGATGGGAATACCAGACCACCTGACCTGCCTCCTGAGAAATCTGTATGCAGGTCAAGAAGCAACAGTTAGAACTGGACATGGAACAACAGACTGGTTCCAAATTGGGAAAGAGTACATCAAGGCTGTATATTGTCACCCTGCTTATTTAACTTATATGCAGAGTACATATGTGAAATGCAGGGCTGGATGAAGCACAAGCTGGAATCAAGATTGCCGGGAGAATATCAATAACCTCAGATATGCAGATGACACCACCCTTATGGCAGAAGGTGAAGAAGAACTATAGAGCCTCTTGATGAAAGTGAAAGAAGAGAGTGAAAAAGTTGGCTTAAAACTCAACATTCAGAAAACTAAGATCATGGCATCTGGTCCCATCACTTCATGGCTAATAGATGCGGAAGTAATGGAAACAGTGAGAAAATTTTTCTTGGGCTCCAAAGTCACTGCAGATGGTGACTGCAGCCATGAAATTAAAATATGCTTATTCCTTGGAAGAAAAGCTGTTACCAACCTAGACAACATATTAAAAAGCAGAGACATTACTTTGCTAACGAAGGTCCATCTAGTCAAAGCTATTGTTTTTGCAGTAGTCGTGTATGGAAGTGAAAGTTGAACTATAAAGAAAGCTAACCACTGAAGAATTGATGCTTTTGAACTGTGGTGTTGGAAAAGACTCTTGAGAGTCCCTTGGACTGCAAGGAGATCCAACCAGTCCATCCTTAAGGAAATCAGTCCTAAATAGTCATTGGAAGGACTGAAGCTGAAACTCCAATACTTTGGCCACCTGATATGAAGAACTGACTCATTGGAAAAGACCCTGATGCTGAGAAAGATTGAAGGCGGGATGAGAAGGGGATACAGAGGATGAGATGGTTGGATGGCATCACCAACTTGATGGACATGAGTTTGAGTAAGCTCTGGGAGTTGGTGATGGACAGGGAAGCCTGGCGTGCTGCAGTCCATGGGGTCACAAAGAGTCGGACACGACTGAGCGACTGAACTGAACTGATGTGTAGCCCACATCTCTCCTGAGCTTTATCCAATTATTTTATCCAGTATTAAAAGATAAGGTGAAATATATTAAAACTTTTAAAAGTCTGAATGAAAATTGATTAGAATCAGGCAGCATCCTACCTAGCAAAGGAATTCTGAGAAACTGTACAAAATGAAAGACTTTTATAGGCAAAGTGGAGAGGGAACAATAAAGCTGATTCTAGACAAAAATGAATTGGTTCTTGTGCAGTTACTTTCCTTAGGGGATGGTAGGGGATTATCCCCACTCCAGTACTCTTGCCTGGAAAATCCCATTGGATGGAGGAGCCTGGTAGGCTGCAGTCCATGGGGTTGCAAAGAGTCGGACATGACTAAGCGACTTCAATTTCACTTTTCACTTTCATTCATTGGAGAAGGAAATGGCAACCCACTCCAGTGTTCTTGCCTGGAGAATCCCAGGGACAGGGGAGCCTGGTGGGCTGCTGTCTATGGGGTTGCACAGAGTCGGACATGACTGAAGCGACTTAGCAGCAGCAGCAGCAGCAGCAGCAGCAGGGGATTATTATGTAGACTACCTCACTATTTCTGATGGGGAGACTCCTAATTGATTGGTTTATTTGAGATTCCATTTCTAGGAAAGCCAAAACTGTAAATCAGTCTTGGTTTGGTGATGAAGGCTTAGCATAAGTAACTCTATCTTAGTCTGTGCCTTGTATTCCAACAGTATGTAATTGTGTCCTGAATATCTTTGCTTGGATGTTTCATAAGCACCTTAAACTCAATATCTAAAATTGACCTTGCATGTTTCACCACGATTTTCTTCTTCCCTCCTTATCTCAGTGAATGGCATCACTATCCACTTAGTTTTTGCAAGGTATAGACTTTAAAATAGAGTCATCCTAAAATACTAGTTTTCTTTCAACACTTACCTCCAAGCAGTCTTCAAAACTTAAAGTTTTTTTTTCTCTTATGTATCATTTGACTCTATCTACTTCTATCTAATTCAACTGACATTTCCTAATATAGAGAATAATATATATTTTAAAAATACTTAGAGGTGCAACGATCTTCTAGTTGCCCTCTCTTCATCCAATATAGCCATAGTAAACCCATAATAACTATAATCTCACCAATATTAAAATATAAACTGAAACATATTAAAAACCTTAAGGGTTTATCTGAGCAAAAATCTATTTGAATTGGGCAGTGCCAAACAGAAAGTAGTTGAAGTGCTCACTGGCAGAAGTTAGGAGAAAGGCTTCTATGTAACAGGTGAAAAAACAAACCAAGGACATTATTTGAGGGACTGTAGTTTAAGTGTTTCTCTTATTTGGAAAAGACTAGTTGTCTGTTGGTGATTGATTGTCCTTGGTTTCCATGACTTAACCTAGTGGGATTTATAGGCTGAGGTTTTGGTTTGCTTATGTAGGCTGCCAAAGGCATTAGAGTCACCTCAGTCTAATGGTCTCCTTGTCGAATTAACATCAACTAGGAAATAAACTTTCTCCTTCCCCCAAATCCCCAAAGTTTCACCTCATTATTAGTTTAGACTCAGGCTTGAGGTCAGAATCTTGATATTTAAATCAGGATGAGGCAAGTGTGGTTCCTTTCAATCTGAAGTCCTGTGAACTAAAGAGACAAATTAGTTGTCCTTCAAAATACCCCACATCCAGTGGTGGGATAGAATAACCACAATAGACATTCGTTTTCAAAATGGTGTGGGGAAGGTGGTGAGAGGCACATGGCAGCCACTTGTGCCAAGAAATCCTGAAATCTAATTGAAATCTAGTTAGGCATGAATGCTAACACTTTCAGCTAGCATTCAATTCTGCTTCCTTGGAAATGGATTTCTGAGGCTTTTCCTCTGCACTCTTGGCTTCATTCTCAGAGTCATCTTTCCTTCTCCATAATTAATGGCTCATGCTTGCTGCTGATTGGTTTCTCATTCCTACTTGCTTCCCAAGAAGGTTGAGAATATGATTTATCTTTCCACTGAGACTTTCTATGTCAAAGAATGACATTTCTCAGTGTTTCACCAGTGAAAAGTCCTAGTAGCTTTTGCTCCCAAGTGGAATCTTCTTTTGGTGTTCCCAGAGTCACACAGAGTCGGACACGACTGAAGCGACTTAGCAGCAGCAGCAGCAGCAGAGTTGCTCTTGGAATACCAGGACGTCCATTGTGATGACCATTATGGCAGAGGGCATGGAGAGATGAACAGTAGATACAGGTAAAGTAATCTAGGTGGTGTGAGATGATCATGCACCTCTCAATCCGTCCACATTTCCCTTCCCCCTTCCTTGACACTGGCCCATTGGAGAAGTTTTTCTGGTGGGAGTCATTATTTTCCTCTGACAAACCACTGAATTTATAATAGTAAACCAAAAAAAACAAAACAAACAAACAAACAAAAAAAAACCCTGCAAAGTAGCAAAAGTCCTTCTTTCCCATTTAGACATATTATGTTAGTTCATGAATAGGAGTATATTTTGGGCAGAAGAATTTTCACCCAAAGACAATTTTTTACCCACCTGGCATGTGTAGTCCAAACAATCTTTTATGTATTTACTGTTCCCCCAACCAAAGAAGAAAATAGAAACAAAGATTTTACTCCTCTGAAACCATGTATTAGTTTTTCTAATTCCTGACCATTTATGTTTAAAAGATCCACAGCAGCTTTTAAAATTTTAACCTTGGGGTTAAATAGAAATTTCTGAAGGTAGAAAACTAAAATAGCCTGGGGTATCATTCTTTCTGAGGGTGAAGGTAGCTTTCAGCTTTATTTCCCTGAAATAGCATTCCTGCAAAAACACATGCTAATTGTTGTTCAGTTGCTAAGTTGTGTCCAACTCTTTGCAACCCATGAACTGCAGCATGTCAGGCTTCATTGTCCTTCATTATCTTCCAAAGTTTGCTCAAATTCATGTCCGTTGAGTTGGTGATTCTGTCAAACCATCTCATCCTCTGTCGCCTCCTCCTTTTGCCCTTAATCTTTCCCACCAACTCTTTTTCCAGTGTGTCTGCATCAGGTGGCCAAAGTATTGGAGCTTCAGCTTCATCATCAGTCCTTCCAGTGAATATTCAGGATTGATTTCCTTTAGGATTGACTGGTTTGATCTCTTTGATAATTGCTAATAAGTCTGGTCTTAGATAATATACTTATCTTGTTCTGAGAAGTGTGTCAATTATAGATCAGGTGCCTCTCTGGAGAAGTATGTACTGCTTGTTACAGATAATCTCATTTTAGAGATCATGTTTACATAGATTTTTTAGACCTACGTTAGCATTTTTGTACTACTAGATACATGACTTGTATTTGTCCTGAGAAGGTAATATTTGTGTTGCAATGATTAGGAGTTATTGTCCATGACAGGCAACCTTGTTCTTCTTTCAACAGTAGTAACCCGACCTAGGGATGATTTTAGATTTCTTCCCTGATTTATCTGTCTTTTAGGCAGAATATTCTTGAAGATTGGCAAATTATGACTAAAATTATTTTTTAACTGGGAAGAAACATTAAGTTTTAATCTTTTTCAAGTAAGAGACCATGAATTAAACCCTTAGCTATACTTCTGTTGACACCATGGTTGACACTGCAATTTTGTCTTTTCCAACAATGAAGCAGAATAAATACCATAGTGTTTTCTATATTTTAGGGGAGACTCTTGAACTCAGAGTCTATGGTAGTTTATACTGGGTACACTTGGTTAAGCTGGAATTAATTTTCTCCAAACCCCCTTCCTTCTGTGGCTTTGGTTTAGAATCGACCAGAGAGAAAGGTGTATGGAAGATGAAAATCCAGTAGTGGCTGTTGTTCTATGATGGCTGGTGTGAGGTATGGTCAGAAACATAGACGTGGTGGCATGTTCCAGCTTTTCCTCAATGTTGCTTGTTCACCTTCCTGACTACTGGCCCTGACCACATTACGTGGTACATCAGTAGCTTAATATGCCTGGCTTCCCACATTCTCCCGCAAGCTCCCAAATCTGTCTTCTTGCCCCAGGATTTTAGCTGTTGCTAGATCTAATAGCAAGCTCTCTGTGGATA
Organism: Bos indicus x Bos taurus; assembly: GCF_003369695.1. Taxonomy (NCBI): domain Eukaryota; kingdom Metazoa; phylum Chordata; class Mammalia; order Artiodactyla; family Bovidae; genus Bos; species Bos indicus x Bos taurus. The sequence continues at coordinate 98,634,333 of NC_040079.1, read as the reverse complement.
GACAAAATCCCTGAGAACTAGCACAGAGTGATAACCTAAGGAATCCTAGGAATATCTCAGTCTAATAGTTAACTGTTTTTAACGAGTAAGATCTGGTGAACATTTAGATAGAACTGTAGCAACTATTAACCACTGTGATGAGGAACTAAATTTTAAATTTATAATTTTAAGTTACTGAAGTTTAAATTTCAGAATGGAAGTAGTGTAGAATACTTTTCTATGAAGCACAACTTCATTGTCTTGGTAGAATGACATTTCGCTTTAACTGTTGCATTGTATCAGTTGTTATTTATCATGTGCAGATCAGGTGTGTGCATGTACTTACTGTCCATGGATTGACTCAATTTGATGTGACTTTTTTCTATACGCCCATGTAAAATTATGACATGTTTACTTGAGATTTTATGCATTGCTGCTGCTGCTGCTAAGTCGCTTCAGTCGTGTCTGACTCTGTGTGACCCTATAGATGGCAGCCCACCAGGCTTCCCCGTCCCTGGGATTCTCCAGGCAAGAACACTGGAGTGGGTTGCCATTTCCTTATACCTAGGTAATTAATAATTGGTAATTAAAAGGAAATACTAATTATTATTTTAATTGTAATTGTTATTTTACCTAAAAATAAGTATGGACTCATTTTCAGATTTGAAATGAAGGCTTACTGTGGATGTAGCGTTGAGTGGAGATGTTAAAACTAGTAAAGCAAAAAAAAAAAAGAGGTCATAAATTGCATGGTGAACAGCAATTGCAAGTCACTAGGACAGAGCAGAACCAAAAAGCTATTTCATTGTTGTGTAAAATTAAAAAAAATAAAATGGATGATTTGAACAAATTGATGGTAAATTTGATATTTACTCTTAACAAAAAAATCAATCACATTAGCAGTGTGAAGTCAAAATTTAAGAAAGAATAAACAAAACACATCAGCTGAAATGAAAAATCCAGTGCATAACAAACTTTTAAATGACTTGTAACAGGATCTGATCTCGTAAATAATGAATTTTTGTATAAAAATTCTTGATGATTCAAAATAATGCAAAAGACAATGACTAATTTTACTTTTTTAAAAGCCTTCTTTGATGTGGCTACCAGACAATTAGAATTTATTCATATAGCTTGTTAAATTTCCACTGAACAGTGCTGATTTAAAAAGTATACCAAGACTTGAATTAAAGTCTCATTTAAGCAAACCAGATAAACTTCATTACAGTTCTTCTCATTTCTAAGGGATGTTTGCAAAGCATATTTTATTTTTTAGTATGTAGTTCATAAATATTTGATATTTTGCTGTTAGTATTACTGGTTACTTGTGTTTATATGTGCCAGTAAATATTCATACATTATAGAATATTTCTATATAAACTTACAAAATGGAAAAAACATACTTTACTACCATATACAGCCATTACTAGCATATTAATAGCATTTTTTAAAGCACAAAATTCATTTCAAAGTAATTAAAATCATAGAGGAATATATGAAAAAGTCACTATTGGAAGTAAAGCCTTATCAACCACAACTGATGAGACATGATGTAATTAGATAAAGTGGAAATATAAGTGTTGCCAGTGAATATCAATTTTCATAGGAATCTAGGAGTAAATATTTGGTAGAATAAATAATGAGAAATACCAACCTGCCTTTGTTGGTTAGAAGTAGTTCTTGATAACCATATTGCTTAAGTGTAATTATTTTTATATATTTAGGGTAATATTTGATATAACATTCAGTAACTAAAAGACCTCTTGATAAAGTGAAAGAGGAGAGTGAAAAAGTTGGCTTAAAGCTCAACATTCAGAAAACGAAGATCATGGCATCCGGTCCCATCACTTCATGGCAAATAGATGGGGAAACAGTGCAAACAGTGTCAGACTTTATTTTGGGGGGCTCTAAAATCAGTGCAGATGGGGATTGCAGCTGTGAAATTAAAAGATGCTTACTCCTTGGAAGGAAAGTTATGACCAACCTAGATAGCATATTGAAAAGCAGAGACATTACTTTGCCAACAAAGGTCCGTCTAGTCAAGGCTATGGTTTTTCCAGTGGTCATGTATGGATGTGAGAGTTGGACTGTGAAGAAAGCTGAGTGCCTAAGAATTGATGTTTTTGAACTGTGGTGTTGGAGAAGACTCTTGAGAGTGCCTTGGACTGCAAGGAGATCCAACCAGTCCATCCTAAAGAAGACCAGTCCTGGGTGTTCATTGGAAGGACTAGTGCTGAAGCTGAAACTCCAGTACTTTGGCCACCTCATGCGAAGAGTTGACTCATTGGAAAAGACTCTGATGCTGGGAGGGATTGGGGGCAGGAGGATAAGGGGACAACAGAGGATGAGATGGCTGGATGGCATCACTGACTCGATGGACATGAGTTTGAGTGAACTCCGTGAGTTGGTGATGGACAGGGAGGCCTGGCGTGCTGCAATTCATGAGGTCGCAAAGAGTGGGACACGACTGAGTGAACTGAACTGATAGAATGTGAGGCAGGTGGGACTTACAGACGGCAGAGTAAGGTACTTAATAAACCCTCTTCCCAGCAAAACACCATTTTCACTGATAAAAATCACTTACTGATTGTAAGTAAAAGTAATTTTAAGTCTCTGGATATTGTCCTAAGGGCAGAGAGTGAATGAAGAAATGTCCATTCAAAAAAAAAAAAAGAAAAGAAAAAAAATGTTCTAAATCTCAGGAGGAATAGTTTGAATTTGTGGCAGTTGAGTCATAACCTGCTCCCTTAACCCTACCCTAGCTCCGTGTTACAGAAGCTCTATTCCAGGTGCTCTTCCCTGTGTACTGCAGTCAGAAGAGATGGGTTCCCTCTTGCCTGAGCTTCCGGCCTGAGGCTACAGTTTCATTTCTTACCCTGGTCCCAGCCCAGTGTTGCAGAATGCCTACCCACTGCAGATGTGGCTGAGAGAAATAGGTCTCTCTTTCCCTATCCAATCCTTGGTCATAAAGCAGGAATTCAACCTCAAATGCTGTAGGTTAGGACCCAATTTTATAAGGCAGGGGTCCATGTCAGGAGGAGCAACCCAAGAAAACAAAGGAAAGCCACCCTGCGTTCCCCCTTGTGGCCACGCATACACCAAGTTGTCAGTCTTGGAAAAGCAGGTCCTTACCCAAAGCTCTGCTGAAATGGTACAAAGGTTCAGCCCAGGAAGAAACACAGCCCATAAAGACAATGAGCTCTGCAGTTCTGCCTAAGGAAACTGGCTTTATTTAGAACACATCATGGAGAAGTCTGTACCTAAGGGTGATTTTAAAATGTGGACCTCTTGTTGAGGGCAACTAAGAAAGAGCAACCAGCTCTTTTCGTGCCTAGCGCAGCCATGGCTTGGGGTCCCAAGAAGCATCTGAAATGTGTAGCAGCTCCAAAACATTGGATGCTGAATAAACTGACTGGTGTGTTTGCCCCTCATCCATCTACCGGCCCCCACAAGCTAAGGGAATGTCTCCCCCTAATCATTTTCCTAAGGAATAGACTTAAGTATGCCCTAACTGGAGATGAAGTAAAGAAGATTTGCATGCAGCATTTCATTAAGATCGATGGCAAAGTCCACACAGATATAACCTACCCTGCTGGTTTTATGGATGTCATCAGCATTGATAGGACTGGAGAGAATTTTCGTTTGACCTATGACACCAAGGGTCGCTTTGCTGTTCATTGTATTGCACCTGAGGAGGCCAAGTATAAACTGTGCAAAGTGAAAGATATTTGTGGGGACAAAAGGAATCCCTCATCTGGTAACCCATGATGCTTGTACCATCTGTTACCCTGATCCCCTCATCAAGGTGAATAATACCATTCAGATTGACTTGGAGACTGGCAAGATTACTGATTTCATCAAATTTGACACTGATAACCTGTGCATGGTGACTGGAGGTGTTAATCTGGGAAGAATTGATGTGATTACAAACCAGGAGAGACATCCAGGTTCTTTTGATGTGGTTCATGTAACAGCAACAGCTTTGCCACATGACTCTCAAACATTTTAATTATTGGCAAAGGCAACAAACCATGGATCTCTCTTCCCTGTGGAAAGGGTATTCACCTTACCATTGCTGAGGAGAGAGATAAGAGATTGGCAGCCAAACAGAGCAGTGGATAAAATGATCTCTATGTGATGTGATTGGAAAAATCTTTGTAATTACAGATAATACCAAGTGATTAATAGCATCTTTGGTGTTTGCTGTGGTTTGGGTTTTTGGTTTGTTTGCTTGCTTTGAATTTTCAGGCAGGCTTGGCATGCTGGGATATGATGTCTCCTATAGGCTAGACTTCAGTGATGGTAGGAGAACATATCAAACCTTGGCAAGAAGGAAAAGCAAGTAAATAATTATTTTATACATAAAAAAAGAGCAACCAGAAGTTTAATGGAATGAGAGAAAAAGATAACCAAGAAGAGCCCTACTGGGACCTTAGTCAGTTCTGGAAGTCAGGAAGGTTGTCACATGCACTGGGCTATACCCATTCAGTAGCAATCGGAGCAGGTATTTCCCTAAGCTACACAAGATTCATCAATACAGGGCAGAACCCTTACTACAATAAGGGCCTTAAACATAAACTCTAATCAAATATATATTGAACAATAAGCTCCTCTTACCTGGGGCTGCTCCTAGGAAGCTAGGTGTAAAAATAAAATCACAGAAATCACCAATAGACTAGGAAACTGTGCAGATCCAAGGCTACTTTGTCTTGGGAGAGATCAGAATGGGATTCTCTTAGCTACTTGTCCCTGATTGAACACAGGGCAACAAAACAAACTCAAGTGTGATAGCATCCTCCAAGCCACATAGGTTTTAACCAGTAAGTGGCTCGTGCCAACCAAGCATAGCTCCTAGGGAGTCAGACCAAGAGATGAAAACAATGGGATGAAATCTGAGTAGCCAAATTAGACCTGCACATGGGGAAGGAATTAGACTTTTCAGAATTAGTTCATTGAACAAAAACATTTGACCCTTGAATCGCGTGAGGATTAGGAATGCCACTTTTGTATAGTGGAAAGTCTGTAGGTATTTTAGTTGGCCATCTTTATCTGTGGCCTCTCATCTTCAGATTCAACCAACCATGGACCATGTAGTACTGTAGGACATATTTATTGAGAAAAATCTGTGTATAAGTGGACCTGTTGTCCACCTGTCAAATCCATGTTGTTCAAGGGTCAACTGTAAGCAAATGACTTGGTAAACAAGAGAAACACTCAGAGTGTTATCAGTATCTAGATTTGCTTAAATATACCTGAAATGTATAGTTTTCAATACAATTGAGATATGCAAGGAAAGACTAAAGTATAATCTGTATGCATAATAATCTAGCAAGCAATAAAAATTACTTTGAAGGAGGCCCATATGGGAAGCTGGCAGACTTGACAGAAATCAAAGCAGCTTTAATGTTATAAATATGTTTAAAAACTAAAAGAAATGATGCTTAAAGAATTGCAGATATGATGATAATGCCTCATGAATAAAAATAAAGGGATGAAAGTACTAAAAAAAAAAAAAAAGGAAAATTTGAAGACGAAAAGTACGATAGCCCAAACAAAAAATCAGTAGATGGGCTCAATAGTAGACTTCATCTGTCAGAAGAAAGAATCAGCCAACTGAAGACAGATGAGTAGAGATTAGGCAATCTGGAGAAAAGAGAAAGAAACAATGAAAAAATAAAGAATAAAATCTCAGAAAAATTTGGGACACAATTAAACACACAAGATTATGTGATGGATATACTAGAGGAAATAGGAAGAGGGGAAAAGACAGGAGATGAATCAAATAAATGATGTCTGGAAACTTTGCAGATATGAAGAAAAGTGCAAGTCTACACATCCAAGAAGTTGAAAAACTTCAAACAGGACAAATGGAAAGCGACCCATTATGAAATACATTATAGTAAAAGTGTTCAAAGACAAAGGTAACCTTTGAAAGCAGAAAGTGAAAAAACATCTCAACCTGTACACAGGAACTTCAGTAACAGAAACGATTAACTTCTTAGAAACGAATAGAGTCAGAAGGCAGTGGGAAGACATAGGCAAAGTGCTAAAAGTATGTTAAAAAAAAAAAGCTGTCAAAAATCTTAAATTTAGCAAACTATCTTTCAGTAATAAGGTGAAATAATACTGCCAGATAAAGGAAAACTGAGTGGTTAGGATGCTGGAACACTGGACTTACAAAAAAATAAAAGAAGTTTTTGAAAAGGAACCAGAAATGGTAAAAAAAAAAAAAAAAGGAAAGAAAGAAAGAAAGAAAGAAAGGTTATATACTGGCTGTCCTTTCTTCTCTCAGCTTCTCTAAAAAGACATATAAAAAGTAGTAATTTAACAATGTATTGGTGGAGTTGTAGCTTATACAGGTATGTATGCCACTAATAGCACAAACACGATGGCAAAGAGGAAAGTGGCTTATAGATGAATAAATTTTCCATATTCCTTTGGAACTAAGTTATTATAAATCTGAAGTAGAGTCTGACAAAACTATAATTTAAAAAATCATTACAGTAAGCTGATAAAGGAGGAATAGAAGAACAGACAAGAAATGAGATGCATAGAAAACAAAAAATGAAAGGGCAAATGTTCATCTGGCAATATCAATAATAAATATGAATGGATTAAAAATCTAATCAGAAGACAGAGATTGCTATATGGGTAAAAGAAACCTAATTGAATTCTTGATATTTCTAGAAAATACATTATAGATTAAAAAAAATGCAAATAGAGTGTAAGTAAAAGGGTAGAAAAACAATATCAAAAGGAGAGCTGGAATAACTATAATAATGTTAAAATAGACTTTAAGAGAAAAGTTCATACTAGAGACAAAGGAAATTTTATGTTGATAAATGGGATCAATTAGAAAGGAACACACAATTATAAACATATTTGTATCTAACAGAAACCCTAAACCATGAAGCAAAACATAATAGGATGGAAGAGAGAAACAGACAATTCAAAAATAAAAAAGGAAGATAAATAATAATAAATAGAACAACTTGCATAATGGAAAGAACCACTAGGCAGAAGATCAACTAGTAAAAAGGAGACCTGAAAATGATTCACCCAACTAAATGTAAAAGACATCTACAAACTCTTCACCCAACAAAAGCACATTCTTAATTGCATGTGGAACATCCTTCAAGGTAGACCACATGGTAGGCTATTAAACAATCTCAATAAATCTAAAGGGATTGAAATATACAAATTTGTTTTCTAACAGCAATGAAATGTAATTAGAAATTAATAGCAAGAAAAATTGGAAAATTCAAATATTTGGAAATTTAAAAACACATTCCTAATAAACAATAAAAGAAGAAATTAGAGTTAGAAAAGTTTGGGGGAAAAAAAAAACACAACATACTAAAATTCATGAAATCAGATACAACCATGCTTAGAGAGAAATTTATAGTTACCAAGTTTGCTATTTGGAGTGCTTAATATTGTTAAGAGGTTGATAGTCCCAAATTGAATTATACAATCTTTATTAAATTTCCAGATGACTTTTCTTTTAGAAATTGACATACCTTTTCCAAAATTCATATGAAAGTGCAAGATGCCTAAAATGATCAAAATAATTGTTTGTAGAAAAATGAATTTTGAGGACTCAGATTGCCTAACTTAAGATATTGCAGAATTGCAGTAAATAAGACATTATAGTAACTGGCTTAAGGATATATGAGAGACTAGAAATAAACTCTTACTATCATGGTATAGGGGAACAAAATTTGCCAAAAAGTGTCCCTGGCATGCAGATTATTTTGAGCTGAAAACAAGGCCTAAAACACTCTGAAAGAAATTTGACCTTCCCCCAAGCTGCCTAAAAAATTTGTGTTCAATGGCTAAGTTGTGTGTGATTCTTTGCAATTCCGTGGACGGCAGCACTTCCATGGACTTCCCTGCCCATCAGCAACTCCCGGAGCCTACTCAAACTCATGTCCATTGAGTCGGTGATGCCATTCAACTATCTCATCCTCTGTCGTCCCCTTCCCCTCCCACCTTCAGTCAATCCCAGCATCAAGGTCTTTTCAAATGAGTCAGTTCTTTGCATCAGGTGGCCAAAATATTGGAGTTTCAGCTTCAACATCAGTCCTTCCAATGAATATTCAGGACTGATTTCCTTCAGGGTTGACAGGTTGGATCTCCTTGCAGTCCAAGGGACTCTCAAGAGTCTCTAACACCACAGTTTAAAAGCATCAATTCTTCGTTGCTCAGCTTTCTTTATAGTCCGACTTTCACATGCATACATGACTACTGGAAAAACCATAGCTTGGACTAGATGGACCTTTTTTGGCAAAGTAATGTCTCTGCTTTTGAATATGCTGTCTAGATTGGTCATAATGTTTCTTTCAAGGAGCAAGCATCTTTTAATTTCATGGCTGCAGTCACCATCTGCAGTGATTTTGGAGCCCAAGAAAATAAATTTTCTCACTGTTTCTATTGTTTTCCCATCTATTAGCCATGAAGTGATGGGACCAGATGCCATGATCTTAGTTTTCTGAATGTTGAAGTTTTAAGCCAACATTTTTACTCTCCTCTTTCACTTTCATCAAGAGGCTCTTTAGTTCTTCTTTGCTTTCTGCCATAAGGGTGGTGTCATCTGCATATCAGAGGTTATTGATATTTCTCCTGACAATCTTGATTTCAGCTTGTGCTTCATCCAGCCCTGCATTTTACATGATGTACTCTGCATATATGTTAAATAAGCAGGGTGACAATATATTGCCTTGACGCATGGCCAGTTCTAACTGTTGCTTCTTGACCTGCATATAGATTTCTCAGGAGGCAGGTCAGGTGGTCTGGTATTCCCATCTCTTGAAGAATTTTCCACAGTTTGTTTTGATCTACACAGTCAAAAGCTTTGGCATAGTCAATAGAGGAGAAGTATACATTTTTGTGGAACTCTTTCGCTTTTCGATGAGCCAATAGATGTTGGCAATTTGACCTCTGGTTCCTCTGCCTTTTCTAAATCCATCTTGAACATTTGGAAGTTCACAGTTCACATACTGTTGAAGCCTGGCTTGGAGAATTTTGAGCATTACTTTACTAGCGTCTGAGATGAGTGCAATTGTGCTGTAGTTTGAGCATTCTTTGGCATTGCCTTTCTTTGGGATTGAAATGAAAATGTGTATTATTTAATTTCATAGATACGATATATGTCTAGAACCACAACTTCATAAGGACAGAATATAGATTAGTTATTGCTTAGTGCTAGGCATGACAAATGCAGAGTGATTATTAAGGAGAAGGGGTTTTCTTAGAGGGGAAGAGATCTAAAATCAGATTGTGGTGGTGATGGTACAGTCCTACTGTTGCCAAAATCTTGGCTGTCTGTGCACTGGTGCCAAACGGAAATACAGAGACAAAATTATGGACAAGAAGGAAAGAACAGCTTTATTACTTTGCCAGGCAAAAGGGGAACACAGTAGGCTAGTGGCCTCAAGAAATGGCCCCCCCTCCCTGGTGAGTAGGGAAAAGTTATATAGTCAGGCAGGAGTATGTGATAGGGATCAAGGCAATAACAGTCTTGTATTCTTCCTTCTGCAAAGTTCAAAATGGTGTGGTTCCTGACAAAATTAGACCATATACAGGGTCTTATGTGGGGCTTCTCTGATGGCTCAGATGGTAAAGAATCTGGCTGCAATGCAGGAGACCCGGTTCAATCACCAGGTTGGGAAGATCCCCTGGGGAAGGAAATGGCAACCCACTCCGGTATTCTTACCTGGAGAATCCTATCAACAGGGGAACCTGGCGAGGTACAGTCCATGGAATCACAGAGAGTCAGACAGGACTGAGTGACTGACACTTTTACTTTCAGGGTCTTAGGTGATCCAGTCTCCCAAACTGAATGAGACTCCCTGGTCTTTTAATCTTGTCTCAGGTGGTTTTGCTGCTGTTTCCCACAAGAGTGGAACACTACTTAGCGATGAAACCACCAACATTCCTTTGATTAGCAACTGTTCTGCCATTTGGAACTCAGAGAAGGTCATGAAGGCTGAGTCATGCCTATAATAAATGGTGGACAAGGAAACCTCTGTGCCCATGAATCCCACAGGGACCCAGTTGGCATCACTATGAGTACATTGTGATGTATGTTTGTTTTTGGTCACTCAGTTGTGTCGGACTCTGCGACCTCGTGGACTGCAGCCTGCCAGGCTCCTCTGTCCTTGGGATTTTCCTGGCAAGAATACTGGAGTGGATTGCCATTTCCCCCTCCAGGGAATCTTCTCAACCTGTGGATTGAATCCGCGTCTCCTGCATGGCAGTTGGATTCTTTACCACTGAGACACCAGGGAAGCATCGTTTAATTTTATACAATAAACAGGAGAATTATAGATCTGTTTTTTCAAAAGCAATGACCCGTGAAGGCATACATCTGTTTTAAGTGTACTTCTCTTTCCTATTTTCTTATATGCATCTTGTCCTTTTTGTACCTTGAAACTCGTGTCTCAAGTTATTCAGTAGATGAAAGTAATTATTTCTATTATCAATACTATAATAAACAGCATAGGTAAATTGAATTTTATTTTTACTAACGGATATTTTCAATATACAGTCTACTCAATTAACTCTTCTGTATTTAAAAAAAATAGTCTAGCTCTATATTCATGGTGGTCAGGAAATAGATAATTAGAAACATCCCAATCTTTCTGGTTTCTTTGGTTGGCTACATGCTAGCTGTAATACCTTTATTCCCTTAGTGTATTACTTCCTTAAAATATGCTGTTTACTCTCTTTTCAGAGTAGACTCTATTATAGTGCTCAGCATTTATGTATCAATTTGCATTTAAATTGTCCATCTTATAATCGTTAGTTATCTCCCATGACAACCATTATCAGCACCACTGTTTATGAAATGCCCACTAGTATTCCTCTTGCCTGTGGGCTCAAGGATTGATTCTGTTGAGAGGAAGAAGCAACACAGCTTTACAGATGTTTGATCAGCAGGCCAAGGTTGCGGAACAATCTTGTGGCCATCCTGGGATTAGTACTCAAAATTTTCTCTTTTTAACTGTTCCATGCCCCACTTACCTGCACAGGTTCCCTATGGAAAAGGATAAACAGAAAGTATTTCACCACATCTCATATTTCTAATATGTTTGCTGAGATTTTCATGTTCCAGCAGATTCTATGGGGCACAGCTCTATGGTTAAAATCATGCCATCCCTCTAGGCTTACATTTCAATTAACTCTGTCATCTGGAGTACTGGTTCCCTTTAGCAATCATTTTCTTCCATGTTATTCTACTGATCTTTTCCATGTTTCCTTCCTTTGCTATGTGGTGAGGTTTACTTCTCAAAACTGAAGCAAAACATACAACACTTCTTTTTTCTTTTTTGACTGTTAAATATCAAAGCTTATGTTTTACTGTGCAAACCTTAAGCTGTACAAAGTAATTTAATGATAAACCATTTCTGAACCAGCTGTTGTTGGGATGTTTCCCATTTCTGTAAACCATGGATTTTTCAAAACTAGTCTTTTTTTTTTTTTAAAGAGACTAGGGGCAGTTGTGGAAATTTGTGAGTTCTGAAGATGTTTCTTTCATCTTTATTTTTACAATGTTTGAAAAGAAAAGAGATTGAAATTAAATCCTTCATAATAACTAAATTGTTTCCTAAATCCTTCTGAAAATGCACAAGCATTTCCAAAGCTCACCCTGAGGAAATAATCATATCTTTATGGGGCCTTCTTTATGCCACTAACATGTCCTCCTTGTCTCTCCTCCCAACATTACATAGCACACAAAGCTTCACATAAGATGCAACACTGCTTAAGTTAAAAAAAAACAAACAAACAACCTCTAGGTAAATTTTTTAAAATTTGAGTTTTCATTAACAATCACATGGACATTATATTTTGAAAATGACAAGTGGTGTTGCAGGAAAGGGAACCTTCTGGGGCCCGAGAGTGGGTCCTTGTCTAACACTCAGAAATGGATTGTCTTAGGAGACATACTGTTGACCAAGCAAGAGACTTTATTGGGAAGGGGCACCTGAGGGGGTGGAGAGTAGGAGGGTAAGGGAACCCAGGAGAGCTGCTCTGTCATGTGGGTTGCAGTCTCAGGTTTTATGGTAATGGGATTGGTTTCAGGATTATCTCTGGTCTGTTATTCTGACTCAGGGTCCTTCCTGATGGTTCACGCATCGCTCAGCCAAGATGGGTGCCAATAAGGAGGAGTCTGGGAGGTGCGAGGACATGCGGTGTCTCCTTTCAACCTTGTCCAGAATTCTTCCAGTTGGTGGTGGCTTTTAGTTCTTTGCTCCTTACCAGGACTTCCTGTCATAAAATAACTGATGCAAATGGTTACTATGCTGCCTGGCCAGGGTGGGCAGTTTCAGTCACTGTTTCCCTAGCACTGGGAACCTGTCGTATTCATAATTCAGATTAGGAAAACCGTATTTACTGTACCAACAATCTTAATTTCCTATGACCAATGAGTAACTTTAAAACCTTACCTCTTAGGAGAAATTTCTGTGAAGACCGCGAGCCATACAAATCAACCTTTCCCCAGAGATATCTGTGTGTGTGCATGTACATATGTAGTTTCTATATAATGAATTATGCTGTAAAACTGTGCTGTCCCTACAAGGGAATCTATAGTATTCTTTATATGTGTTTGAGTATATATTTGCTTGGAGCAAAAATAAATGCATACCAGGAACTAGGAATTAAGTGCTTATAAGAAACAGAAAATATATCATAAACCATAATGGATTCAGCACTCAGTATGTTTCTGGCTAGAAACTAGTACAATGTCTCCATATATCTATAACTTTTTATCCTGGAAATACCAAACTTATTCTCTACCACCAATAAAAGTATCAAGTATTATTTATTCAAAATGTTTCCATAACATGTGTCACTATTTAGTATTTGAAATTCGCTGTTTACTATTATTTACTTGTTGACTTTTATTCCCTGCTCTGTATTAGAATGCAAAGCTTGTGAGGAAAGGAACTTCATCTGCCTTGTTCACCACTGCATCTCCAACACCTGGAATAATATCGGTCATACTGTACCTGCTTAAAAATATGTGTTGAATAAAAGATTGAAATAGGCTAAATAATCATAGTCATTTGGAGATATAATTTACATAGACTTGTTCATCTATCAAAATATTTTAATACAAAACAGTTTAAAAAAATAATTTACCCTGGAAAATTCTTTTCCTCTTTTTCTTCCTTTCAAAATATGTGTAAACTTAATTTCTCATAACTTATAAATTATCACTAAATCTGTAAATTCTTCTCAGATTTAAGACTTTGTGAATACCTCTCCCTGTCCCTCCTTCTCTTTCTCTCTCTATCTTTGCAAAAATTTAAGGTTGGTTATGAATCACTGATACTGAAGCATAAAAGTATCAAGTGTATTTTTTGAACTTTTATCATCTTCCATTTGTAAAAGTTCTTCCTATGAGATTTATTTATTTTATTTAAAATGGGTTGAATTTCTTAACTAAAAGAACTTTACATGAATTTCTAAATGAGCTTTTCTCTGACATTTGGTTTTCATGCTTCATCCATCTCCATTGTCCCTTATACCTTTTCTCTCACCCTCAGTACCTCATCTCTCTATCATGGATGCATTAGCTTTTGAGAGGGGAATTTATTTTATTGACTATTTTTAAGAGTAATTTTAGGTTAACAGAACAATTGAAAGGAATGTACAGGGATATCCCATAGACTTCTTGCCCCAACACATGCATAGCCTTCCCTATCATCACCATCCCACCTTCATGGTACATTTGTTATAAGTGATGAACATAAATTAATGCATTGTGATTATCCAAAGTCCATAGTTACCATTAGGGCTTACTCTTGCTGTTATACATTCTATAGGTTTGGACAAATGTTTAATGATATGTATCCATCATTTCAGAGGTAAGGATCTTTTTTAAGACTGTACATTATACTAGTCTCTCTTATTTTTCTAGCTTTGTTTTCCTGTTGCACATAAGAGTAGAGAAAGGAGATAGAATTACAGACAAGTTAGTTTGTGGTTTTTTAATAACTTCCCCTATAGATGAAGGTGGAAAAAATTTGGAAGAGTTTGAGAATGATATATATATGTGTGTGTGTGCGTGCTCAAGAATTCTTATACTCCTAGATAATAGATAATTTAGATTAATTATATTTCTTGTCCATTCCAAGATAATTCTATTTGGGTAGCATCTGGGAAGTACTGCACATGAATAGGTGATTTACAACTTCTGTTTTTTCAATTTAGAACTAAGTTACCATCTACCAACTGTCAGGAGAACACATGCCAGAAAAGATAGGGTTTATATTTCTCCACCTGGCTGGCTTAACCAGTTGATCATTATAAAAGGAATAAATAGTGAGAAACTCACAGAGATAGAGGATAGAAGACAGAAACATCTGTGAAAAGGCATTGCACTTTTTTTTCTTTTAATTTATATATATTAATTGGAGGCTGATTACTTTATAATATTGTGATGGATTTTGCCATACATTCACATGAATCAGCCATGGATGTACATGTGTTTCCCATCCTGACATTCCATCCCACCTCTCTCCCAATCCCATCCCTCAAGGTCATCCCAGTGCACCAGCCCTGAGCACCCTGCCTCATGTATCAAACTTGGACTGGTGAACTATTTCACGTATGATAATATACATGTTTCAATGCTATTCTCTCAAATCATCCCACCCTCACCTTCTCCCATAGAGTCAAAAAGTCTGTTCTTTACATCTGTGTCTCTTTTACTGTCTCACGTATAGGGTCATCATTACCATCTTTCTAAATTCCATATATATGCGTTAATATTACTGTACTGGTGTTTTTTCTTTCTGACTTACTTCACTCTGTATAAAGGGCTCCAGTTTCATCCACCTCATTAGAACTGACTCAAATGCATTCATTTTAATAGCTGAGTAATATTCCATTGTGTATATGTACCACAGCTTTCTTACCATTCATCTGCCAATGGAAATTTGGTTGCTTCCATGTTCAATGGCAACCCACTCCAGTACTCTTGCCTGGAAAATCCCATGGACGGAGGAGCCTGGTGGGCTGCAGTCCAAGGGGTCGCTGAGAGTTGGACACGACCAGTAACTTCCTACTTTCACTTTCCACTTTCATGCATTGGAGAAGGAAATGACAACCCACTCCAGTGGTCTTGCCTGGAGAATCCCAGGGACGGGGGAGCCTGGTAGGCTGCCGTCTATGGGGTCGCACAGAGTCTGACATGACTGAAGCAACTTAGCAGCAGCAGCATGTCCTGGCTATTGTAACAGTGCTGTGATAAACATTGGGGAACATGTGTCTCTTTCAATTCTAGTTTCCTCAGTGTGTATGCCAAGCAGTTGGATTGCTGGGTCATATGGCAATTCTATTTCCAGTTTTTAAAGGAATCTCCACACTGTTCTCCATAGTGGCTGTACTAGTTTGCATTCCTATCAACAGTGTAAGAGGGTTTCCTTTTCTCTGCACCGTCTCCAGCATTTATTGTTTGTAGACTTGATAGCAGCCATTCTGACTGGCATGAGATGGTACCTCATCGTGGGTTTGATTTGCATTTCTCTAGTAATGAGTAAGATTTTGAGCATCTTTTCATGTGTTTGTTAGCCATCTGTGTGTCTTCTTTGGAGAAAAGTCTGTTTAGTTCTTTGGCCCATTTTTTGATTGGGTCACTTATTTTTCTGGAATTGAGCTGCAGGAGTTGTTTGTATATTTTTGAGATTAATTCTTTGTCAGATGCTTCATTTGCTATTATTTTCTCCCATTCTGAAGGCTGTCTTTTTACCTTGCTTATAGTTTCATTTGTTGTGCAAAAGCTTTTAAGTTTAATTAGGTCCCATTTGTTTATTTTTGCTTTTATTTCCGTTACTCTGGGAGGTGGGTCATAGAGGATCCTGCTATGATTTACGTCAGAGAGTGTTTTGCCTATGTTTTCCTCTAGGAGGTTTATAGTTTCTAGTCTTACATTTAAATCTTTAATCCATTTTGAGTTTATTTTTGTGTATAGTTGTTAGAAAGTGTTCTAGTTTCATTCTTTTACAAGTGGTTGACCTGTTATCCCAGCACCACTTGTTAGAGATTGTCTTTTCTCCATTGTATATTCTTGCCTCCACTGTCAAAGATAAGGTGTACATAGGTGTGTGGATTTATCTCTGGGCTTTCTATTTTGTTCCATTGATCTCTATTTCTGTTTTTGTGCCAGTACCATACTGTCTTGATGACTGTAGCTTTGTAGTATAATCTGAGGTCAGGCAGGTTGATTCCTCCAGTTCCATTCTTCTTTCTCAAGATTGCTTTTGCTATTTGAGGCTTTTTGTATTTCCATACAAATTGTGAAATTATTTGTTCTAGTTCTCTGAAAAATACCATTGGTAGCTTGATAGGGATTGCATTGAATCTACAGATTGCTTTGGGTTGTATACTCATTTTCACTATATTGATTCTTCCGATCCATGGACATGATATATTTTTTCATCTGTTTGTCTCATCTTTGATTTCTTTCATCAGTGTTTTATAGTTTTATATATATAGATCTTTTGTTTCTTAGGTAGCTTTATTCCTAAGTATTGTCTTCTTTTCGTTGCAATGGTGAATGGAATTGTTTGCTTAATTTCTCTTTCTGTTTTCTCTTTGTTACTGTATAGGAATGCAAGGGGTTTCTGTGTGTTAATTTTATATCCTGCAACTTTACTATATTCATTGATTAGCTCTCATAATTTTCTGGTGGAGTCTTTAGGATTTTCTATGCAGAGGATCATGTCATCTGCAAACAGTGAGAGTTTTACTTCTTCTTTTCCAATCTGGATTCCTTTTATTTCTTTTTCTGCTCTGATTGCTGTCGCCAAAACTTCCAAAACTATGTTGAATAGTAGTGGTGAAAGTGGGCACCTTTGTCTTGTTCCTGACTTTAGGGGAAATGCTTTCAATTTTTCACCATGAGGATAATGTTTGCTGTGGGTTTGTCATATATAGCTTTTATTATGTTGAGGTATGTTCTTTCTATTCCTGCTTTCTGGAGGGTTTTTATCATAAATGGATGTTGAATTTTGTCAAAGGCTTTCTCTGCATCTAGAGATAATCATACGGTTATCTTTCAATTTGTTAATGTGGTGTATCACGTTGATTTGCGAATATTGAAGAATCCTTGCATCCCTGGGGTAAAGCCCTACTTGGTCATGATGTTGTTGGATTCTGATTGCTAGAATTTTGTTAAGGATTTTTGCATCTATGTTTATCAGTGATACTGGCCTGTAGTTTTCTTTTTTTGTGGCATCTTTGTCAGGTTTTGGTATTAAAATGATGGTGGCCTCACAGAATGAGTTTGGAAGTTTACCTTCCTCTGCAATTTTCTGAAGAGTTTGAGTAGGATAAGTGTTAGCTCTTCTCTAAATTTTTGGTAGAATTCATCTGTGAAGCCATCTAGTCCTGGGCTTTTGTTTGTTGGAATATTTCTGATTACAGTATCAATTTCTGTGCTTGTGATGTGTCTGTTAAGATTTTCTATTTCTTCCTGGTTCAGTTTTGGAAAGTTGTACTTTTCTAAGAATTTGTCCATTTCTTCCACATTGTCCATTTTATTGGCATATAGTTGCTGATAGTAGTCTTCTATGTTCCTTTGTATTTCTGTGTTGTCTGTTGTGATTTCTCCATTTTCATTTCTAATTTTGTTGATTTGATTCTTCTCCATTTTTTTCTTGATGAGTCTGGCCAATGGTTTGTCTATTTTATTTATCTTTTCAAAGAACCAGCTTTTAGCTTTGTTGATTTTTACTATGGTCTCCTTTGTTTCTTTTTCAATTATTTCTGCCCTAATTATTATGATTTCTTTCCTTCTACTAACCCTGTGGTTCTTCGTTTCTTCTTTTTCTAGTTGCTTTAGGTGTAGAGTTAGGTGATTTATTTGATTTTTCTCCTGTTTCTTGAGATAGGCTTGTATTCCTATGAACCTTCCTCTTAGCACTGCTTTTACTGAATCCCATAGGTTTGGGGTTGCTATGTTTTCATTTTCATTCATTTCTATGCATATTTTTATTTCTTCTGTGATATGTTGGTTATTCAGAAGTATGTTGTTAGCCTCCATATGTTTTTATTTTTAATAGTTTTTTTCCTGTGGTTGACATCTAATCTTACCACATTGTATTCAGAAAAGATGCTTGAGATGATTTCATTTTTTTTGAATTTACCAAGGCTAGATTTATGGCCCAGGATGTGATCTATCCTGGAGAAGTTTCTGTGTGCACTTGAGAAAAAGGTGAAATTAATTGTTTTGGGGTAAAATGTCCTATAGATATTAGGTCTAACTGATCCATTGTATCATTTAAAGTTTGTGTTTCCTTGATAATTTTCTGTTTAGTTGATCTATCCATATGTGTGAGTGGGGTATTAAAGTCTCCCACTATTATTGTGTTACTGTTAATTTCCCCTTTCATACTCATTAGCATTTGCCTTACATACTGCAGTGTTCCTATGTTGGGTGCATATATATTTATAATTGTTAATTCTTCTTCTTGGATTGATCCTTTGAACATTATGTAGTGTCCTTCTTTGTCTCTTTTCATGGCCTTTATTTCAAAGTCTATTTTATCCAATATGAGTATTGGTACTCCTGCTTTCTTTTGGTCTCCATTTGTGTGAAATATCTTTTTCCAGCCCTTCACTTTCAGTCTGTATGTGTCCCTTGTTTTGAGGTGGGTTTCTTGTAGACAGCATATATTGGGGTCTTGTTGTTTTTGTATCCATTAAGCCAGTCTTTTGTCTTTTGGTTGGGACATTCAACCCATTTACATTTAAGGTAATTATTGATAAATATGATCCCACTGTCTTTTACTTTGTTCTTTTGGGTTCAAGTTTATAAACCTTTTCTGTGTTTCCTGTCTAGAAGATCCTGTAGCATTTGTTGAAGACCTGGTTTTGTGATGCTGAATTCTCAGCTTTTGCTTGTCTGTAAAGCTTTTGATTTCTCCTTCATATTTGAATGAGATCCTTGCTGGGTACAGTAATATGGGTTGTAGGTTTTTCTCCTTCATCACTTTAAGTATGTCCTGCCATTCCCTTCTGGCCTGAAGAGTCTCTATTGAAAGATCAGCTGTTATCCTTATGGGAATCCCCTTGTATGTTATTTGTTGTTTTTCCCTTGCTGCTTTTAATATTTGTTCTTTGTGTTTGACCTTCATTAATTTAATTAAGATATGTCTTGGGGTGTTTCACCTTGGGTTAATCATGTTGGGGACTCTCTGGGTTTCTTGGACTTGGGTGACTATTTCCTTCCCCATTTTAGGGAAGTTTTCAACTATTATCTCCTCAAATATTTTCTCATGGCCTTTCTTTTGGTCTTCTTCTTCTGGGACTCCTATGATTTGAATGTTGGGGCATTTAACATTGTTCCAGAGGTCTCTGAGGGTGTCCTCATTTCTTTTAATTATTTTTTCCTCTCCGCTTCATTTATTTCCACCATTCTATCTTCTACCTCACTTATCCTATCTTCTGCCTCTATTGTTCTACTGTTGGTTCCGTCCAGAGTGCTTTTGATCTCAGTTATTGAATTATTCATTATTGATTGACTCTTTTTAATTTTTTCTAGGTCTTTGTTAAACTTTTCTTGCGTCTTTTCAGTCCTTGTCTCCAGACTATTTACCTGTAACTTCATTTTGTTTTCAAGATTTTTGATCATTTTTACTATCATTATTCTGAATTCTTTTTCAGGTAGACTCCCTATCTCCTCCTCTTTGGTTTGGTTTGGTGGGCTTTATCATGTGCCTTTACCTGATGATTCTTTCTCTGCCTTTTCATCTTGTTTAGGTTGCTGTGTTTGGGGTGGCCTTTCTGTATGCTGAACATTTGTGGTTCCTCTTTATTGTGGAGGTTCTTCCCTGTGGGTGGGGTTGGACAAGTAGCTTGCCAAGGTTTCCTGGTTAGGGAAGCTTGTGTTGGTGTTCTGGTGGGTGGAGCTGGATCTCTTCTTTCTGGAGTGGAATGACGTGTCCAGTAGTGAGTTTTGAGGTGTCTGTGGGTTTGGTGTGACTTTTGGCCACCTGTATTTTAATGCTTAGGGTTATGTTCCTGAATTGTTGGAGGATTAGCTTGGTATGTCTTGCTCTGAAACTTGTTGGCTCTTGGGTGGAGCTTGGTTTCAGTGTAGGTATGGAGGCCTTTGAATGAGCTCTTGTCAATTAATGTTCCCTCGAGTCAGGAGTTTTCTGGTGTTCTCAAGTTTTGTATTTAAACCTCCTACCTCTGGCTTTCAGTCTTATTCTTACAGTAGCCTCAAGACTTCTCCAACCGTGCAGCACTGATGATAAAACATCCAGGTTAATGGTGAAAAGATTCTCCACAGTGAGGGACACCCAGAGAGGTTCACAAAGTTACATGGAGAAGAGAAGAGGGAGGAAGGACATAGAGATGACCAGGAGGAGAAGAGGGGGGAGTCAAAAGGAGAGAGACCAATCTATACGGTAATCAGTTCCCTAAGTGTTCTCCACAGCCCAGAACACCCAAAGAGATTCATAGAGTTAAGTAGAGAAGAGAAGCGGGAGGGAGGAGACAGAGGGAAGAGACCTGGTGGAGAAAAAGGAGAGTCAAAAGGGGAGAGAGCAATCAAACCAGTAATCACACTCCTCGGTAAAAATGGGCACTGAAGATTGGATTCTTAATGGCACAAAATTGATAACCAATACCAAAAAGCAAAGATTAAAAATCTAGAGTAGAGGTTAGACTCTCAAAAATACAATATTAAAAAAAAAATTGCAAAAATTATAAAAAAAATATATATATTTGAAATTTGCTTTAAAAGTAGAATCTTTTTTGGGGGAAGGTAATAGCAGATTTTAGAAATGAAAATTAAAGGAGTAATAAAGAACTTAAAAATAAAAGAATTAAACATGATAATAGTAAAATATATCTAGGAATTTCTCTGGAGCTGTTGAGGGCAGTGTGGGGTCAGTTCAGTTTCAGATATTTCCTTGTTCCAGCTTATACTTCTTCTCAAGGTCTGTAGACCCCTTGCAATGTAGTCAATGCTAACTACAGGGTTTTAATTTGTTGCACTTGTCACTTCCAAAGCGGTTCCCTCTTCTTTGTTTATTTTGGCTTCCTCTGTTTGCAAGTCTCTTCAGTGCTTAATTTCCGCTCTGACATAAGAGGGTGAAAGTGGTCATTAATTTAGGCTCACTTGTTCAATTGTGCTGCAGGGAGGGAGGAACACTGCAAACTAATATCACTGGCTTGTGTGGGGAGTGCTCGCAGTGTCTGGGCCACACTGGGTTTGCCCCTGCTCATGGCGTGTGTGCTTTCCCGGTCTACACTGCTGAGGCTTCAGGTTGCTCTGCAGGGGAACTGTTTAAAGCAGGCCCTGGGCTGCGTGCACATCCCAGGTCTAAGCCGCTCAGGTTCAGGTTCTCAGGTACTCCACAAAGGCTCAGACTCAGATGGGCCTGCGTTTTGTGCCCTTCCTGACTCAGGGATTGACTCTACATCTCCTGCTTTGGCAGGTAGATTCTTTACCACTGAGTCACCAGGGAAGCCATAATTGACTCAGTTGCATTTATATTTCATTTGTAGTTGAGGAAAAAAAAACTCAGAAAATACATTCAATTTGGCAAATCTTTTTGAGGTTTCTAAATTGTGTTGCTATTGTTATTACATGTAAGGATTGGTTACTGTATTAAGAATAAGAGCATATCATCAGAGGATTAACATGATTGCTAGATACAGAGAGAAACCCAGAAAAAGTTGGATAGCTTGAAACTGTAAAGGACTTCATAAGCATTAGTTAATTCATTCATTTTTACATGCAAGTATTCACATATGTATGAACTTACACATTACAGATGTATTAAGTGTGTCAGTTTACAGTGCTTACACAAGTGGATAAGAATAGTCCTATACTTACCTTTAGTGTCATGTTCAAGTAATAAGCATAGATAATGTGGATAAACTGCCATAGAATATACCAAGTATAATGCAAAAACTGTGTATAAAATGTACAAGTAGCTCAGAAGAGAAGTGGTTAACCGTGTTTTCAGGGGTAGGGTATAGAGTATGGGGTTTCTCTTAGGCAATAATGGTTATTCTGAGTTTTGAAAATGAACATGAATTTCCAGGTATTGTGGGAAGCTGGGTAGAAAGGTCATTCCAGGAAGAGACTATAGCAAATGGAAAGGAACAGAGCAGGATGTGTTTGCTGATCTATAGTCGGTTTGTTAGGGCAGAGCCAAAAGTTGTTGGAGTGGTGGGACATGTCTAGTTAGGTAAAAAAATTACATAAAGCTGAACATTTCATCTAAAGAGTTTGGAATCTTAAAGGGATTTGCTGCAGGGGAGAAAAATTTATCACCCTCAAAATATCTCTTTGGCATGTGGATTATTAATAATTCAAGCTGAAAAAAATCCAGGGCTAAGAGATTCAGGAGAAACTTTGCTCTTTCCCTTTAACTGCTTAAAAAATGTAGATGTAGACCTGGAGCAGTGTCTCCCTCACCATAGGAAACTACAGTAGGAACTAGGTGTGTAGACAGGGAGGAAACTAGCAAGTCTGTTAAAATTCCTCTCTGTCCTATTGTCTCTGCTGACCCAGCAAACATTTGTTTACCAAAATTCCCATCCTCATGTGAATTGCCTTCCTCCTCTTTGGCATCCCAAACCACTACCCCTAACATCTGCCTTTGTCTTTAGCTGAAGACAGTTTTCAAAGTGAGAGTTTCTGTCATTTCGGTGAGTTACTCAGTTTTGCTGGGTCTCTCCCATGTATACATGTTATTAAACATTTGTTTGATTTTCTCCTATTAGTCTCTTTCATGTCAGTTTAATTCTAGACCAGCTGGAAGAACCTAGAAAGGTAGAAGAAAAGTTCTTCCTCCTCAACAATGCAAAATAAGGAATCAGTACAAATCTTAGCTCCAGGTGGAAGACATGACCGGACTTATGCTATAGATTGGTAGCAGTATTGAGATATCTGGGAGAGGGGGACAGTGAGGCTAGAGATAGAGAAATTAGTTAGAAGGTTGCTGCAATAGTCTCATTGGAAGATAAATGAGATCTTAAATAATGGAAATTTTATATGCAGTAGAGAGTTTTTTCTGTTT
Source organism: Bos indicus x Bos taurus (assembly GCF_003369695.1). Classification (NCBI taxonomy): domain Eukaryota; kingdom Metazoa; phylum Chordata; class Mammalia; order Artiodactyla; family Bovidae; genus Bos; species Bos indicus x Bos taurus. The sequence goes on along the minus strand of NC_040079.1, from coordinate 98,611,300 downwards.
TTAGAGTCACTTAAGATTTGGATGTAGGAGATGAAAACGAGGGAGCTAAGGCAAGTCTTTGACTTCTGATTATGATTTTTTCAGTATATGATGTTGACATTGGAACAAATGTAGTAAGAAAGAAAAAAGGAAAAAAAACCCCACAAGTTTTGGTGGTAGGGAATAATGAGTATAATTTTACATGTGTTGAGTTTGAGGTACCCATAGGACATCAAGGAAAAGATACATTATTAAGTGCAGTTTGAAAGATAGCATCTGGTTTTGAAATACATATTTTGATATTTTTATTTCATAAGTTATTAAATCCAGAAAAGCTGTTATTCAGTATTTGAGTTTCATCAATTCCATTCATGGGGTTCTTTGTATAATTGTTCTAGAAATTCTGAGGAATTCTTGTCCTATTTCTGCACAGTGGGAGAAACAAATGAAGTTAGGCACTCAGCATGATGATTTCATCAAGAAAGTATTAGCAGGGTCTTAACAAAGCATGCATTAAAGTTTTTACTCTTTCTAGAATGGCTACCCACTCCAGTATTCTGGCCTAGAGAATTCCATGGACTATGTAGTCCATGGACTCACAAAGAGTCAGACACAACTGAGCAACTTTCACACACAGATCAGTTCCAAGTGTCTGGATATTGTCAGCCATGAAGATCCACTTAGACCACACCATGTCTATGTAGAGGAGAAAATCCTTTTTCTCAATTGATAGCTTCTCAGTTTTTTCTTTTTGGTTTTTTCCCTTTCACCTTTTAAGTATTGAGAAATCCCTAGGAACAGACTTTTCTGAATTGAAGTTACAGGACCCAATTATATTTCTCTCTGAAGAGCAAATGGATAATAAAGGAATTGTATCTTTTCTACTCCTATTTTCATGTAAGCTTCTGCTCAAGTCTTTTATGCAAAACACCAGGCAAACGTTTAAAGGGGGTCAAAGTTGATCTTTTTTTAATAAAAGTATTTATTTATTTATCTTTTTATTTCTTTGGCTGTGCTGGGTCTTAGTTGCTGCCTGTGGGATCTAGTTCCCTGATGAGGGATTGAACCAGCCTTCCTGCATTGGGAGTGCAGAATCTTAGCCACTGGACCACCAGGGAAGTCCTCAAAGTCAGTCTTGACAAAGAAAGCTCCAGCCTCTACCCCACCGCTCCACACACAGAGTTTTTTGGATCTGGGTTCAAAATTTTGAACAGTTTTTTCCTCTTCTTTGAAAATCTTTTGTCTGTCAGGAAATTCTAGTGACACAAGAAACAATTGAGAGACACAACGATTATTGTACAAGTGTACCTCAGAGACATTGAGGGTTTGGTTTCAGGCCATGGCAATCAGTGAATATCACAATAAAGTGAGTCACATGAATTTTTCATTTGTCAATGCATATCGAAGTTAAGTTTACAGTATAATGTAGTCTGTTAAGTGTGCAATAGCATTGTGTCTAAAAAAACAAATGTATATATCTTAATTGAAAATACTTTATTGCTTAAAAGAAAGCTAATGATCATCTGAGCCTTCAGAGTGGTAATCTTTTTGCTGGTGGAAGGTCTTGCTTTGATGTTGATGGCTGCTGATGGGTCAAGGTGGTGGTTGCTAAAGGCTGTTGTGGCTGAGACAAATTCTTAAAATAAGACAACAAGGAAGTTTGCCACAGAATGAGTCAATTTCCTCAAACCGTCTCACCACTTTATTAAGTTCGTGTAACATTCTAAATTCTTTGTTGTCATTTCAACAATCTTAGTATCTTCACCAGGAATACATTCCATATTAAGAAAACACTTTCTTTGCTCATCCGTAAGAAGCCATTCCTCATCTGTTTTAGTTTATCATGAGATTTTAGCAATCCAGTCACATCTTCTAGTTCTAGTTCTTTTGCTCTTTGTACCACAAAGCTACAACTACTTCCTGCACTGAAGTCTTGAACATCTCAAGTTCAATCCATTAGGGCTAGAATCAATGTTTTGTAAATTCCTATTGATGTTGCTACTTTGACCTCTTCTCTTGACTCATTCATGTTCTTAATGGCATCTAGAATGGAGACTTTCAGAAGGTTTTCAATTGACTGCCCAAATCCACCAGAGGAATCACTATTTACGGCATCTATAGTCTTCTGAAATGTATTTCTGAAAGAGTGGGTCTTGAAAGTCAAAATTATTCTTTGATCTCTGGGTTGCAAAATGGATGTTGTGTTAGCAGGTGTGAAAACAACATGAATCTTATGCACATCTGCATGAGAGCTCTTGGGTGACAAGCTGCACTGTCAATGAACAGTAATACTTAGAAAGAATTATTGTTTTTCTGGGTAGTGGATCTCAACAGTGGGCTTAAAATATTCAGTAAATTGTGTTATAAATGTGCTGTCATCCGGACTTTGTTTTCATCCAAGCCTTCCATTCATAGATCATAGGCAGAGTAGATATAGCATAATTTTTAAGGGCCCTGGGGTTTTCAGAAGCATGAAATTCAACTGCATTAGCCTCTAACAAGAGAGTCAGCCTGTTCTTTGAAGTTATAAAGCCAAGCATTGACTTCTCCTCTCTAGCATGATAGTCCTAAATGGCATCTTCTTCCAATATAAGATTGTTCCATCTATATGGGAAATCTCTTACTCAGTGTAGCTACTTTCATTGAGCTATCTTAACTAGCTCTTCTAGATAACTTGCTGCAGTTTCTACAACAGCATTTGCTGCGTCATTTTGTATTTCAGTGTTATGGAGATGGCTTCCTTCCTTAAAACTCAGGAACAAACCTCTGCTGGTGTCACCTTTTTTTCTAGTTTCCTTAGTTCTCTCAGGCTTCTTAGAATTGAAGGAGAAGTAGGATCCTGCTCTGGATTTGGCTTTGGCTTAAGAGAATTTTGTAACTGGCTTGATTATCTAATCCAGACTATTAAATTTTTCTCCATATCAGAAATAAGGCTGTTTCACTTCTTATCATTCATGTGCTCACTGGACCAGCACTTTTAATTTCCTTCAAGAACTTTCTTTGCATTCACAACTTGGCTGACTGGTGCCAGAGGCCAGCTTTTGGTCTATTTTGGCTTTTAACATGCCTTACCCCCTAAATTTAATAATTTCAAGCTTTTGACTTAAAGTGAGAGACACATGACTCTTCCTTTCACTTGAATACTTCGAAGTAATTGTAGGGTTATTAATTGACCTAATTTCAGCATAGTTCAGGGAATAGGGAGACCAGAGGAGAGGGATATGAGTGGAGAAATACTTGGTTGATGAAGAAGTCATAAATACCATATAGTATGGTATTTATTGGTGAAGCTTGCCATTTTATATGAGTGTGGCTTGTGGCACATCCAGACAATTATAACTGTTACATCAAACATCACAGATCTCTACAATTAATAATAATGAAAAAAATCTGAAATATTGTGAGAATTTCTAGAATATGACACAGAGACATGGAGTGAGCAAGTGCTATTGGAAACATGGCACACACAGTCTTGCTCCACTCAGGGTTGCCACAAAACTTCAATTATTAATAGCTAAAAAAGCAGTATCTGCAAAGTGCAATAAAGTAAAGCACAATAAAATGAGATATACCTGTACTCAATCTACATTGTTCTAATCTCTTTGATTTTCATGGAGGTCAGGATTAGATTTCTCCATTTAAATGATTTAGAAACCACTTGCAACCAATACCCACAAATACTGAGACCACAGTTCCTTCCATCTACATCACCAATTCTTCCCTCCACTTCATACATCATTGGACATAGAGGCTGCAATCCCATTTGGCATAAGACTGCTCTGTTGGTGCCAAGAGCAGATCATTCCTCAAGCTCCTTTACTATCACCCAACTTTCCCTAGATTCCTTTCACTTTTTGTAATAGTACAGTTTTTATTTTCATTTGCAAATTTTCAAAACATTTGCCTATGCTTCTCATGCACACACTGGTAATAGATTGGTTTTGTACATTTTGTGATGTGATCTCAAAAACCAGCTGTTCACCAGATTATTAAAAAAGAAAAAGAAAAACTCTTAATCATATTTTCTGGAAACAATTGAAGCTCTCTCAGGATTTCTCTGGTAGTATTAGGCATCATTTTTAAAAACCATTAGTACTACATAGTATCTTGCAGTATTACAAATGTGATCTTCAGATCATTAGTATCAGCATTAACTCTGAAATTTTTATAGGTGAAATCTCAGATCCCAATCCAGGACCACTGAATCAGAATCTGTATTTTAATAAGATTCTTGGATTATGTGTATGCACATAAAAGTTTGAGAAGCACTGCTGTGGAGAAGGAAATGGCAACCCACTCCAGTGTTCTTGCCTGGAGAATCCCAGGGACGGGGGAGCCTGGTGGGCTGCTGTCTCTGGGGTCGCACAGAGTCGGACATGACTGAAGTGACTTAGCAGCAGCAGCAGCAGCTGTGATATGCCTTTTGCTAGTGGTGTTTATCACCCTTTCTACTGTTTTCTCCTCTCCTTTTGCTCTGAGCAAGTTCTTCCTTCTTTTCCCCACCTTTTAGTAACCGGAAGATGCTAGAAGGGAGTGTCTGTGATTAAACATCCAGATCTTGAATGGCTTCATTTAAACTAAGACCTGTTTTCTTCACTCCTCTATAATATGGTCTTTAGTCTTGAATATGAGCCAACTTCTCTTTCCCAGTCATCTGCAAAGTGGTCAGGAGGTTTACCTACACAGCCCTCTGCTTCTCACCTTTCCTTGTTGCCTGCTGGAGCATTTCGTGATCGTCATTCACCTTGAGATTATAAACAGTCTCAAATACTAGGTGTGAGAGATTTCCCTCTTACGTCTTATTTTGTGCTTTTTAAATGCATCTTGAGCAAATTTTAGCAACCTATATATATGTTTTGTAATTTTTCAGAGTTTCTTGGCTCAACTATCCCCTGGAATCTGAGCTGTGATACTCCACCCCAGCAATGACCACAGATGACCAACAACTTACTAACCAGTGTTCTTGTCCTCTGAGACCAATGTCATCTTGAGTATTTAGTTTCCCTTATCACTTCTGGACTTGGGTAACAATCTGTTGTGGAAGAGCATGGACTTGTCTTCCACCTGAATGCCAAAGGGGCTGGATGATGTGGTCCAAAACTATGAGGGAATTAAATCCAACTGGGGGAAATTTTGACCATTTGAAGACAGGAGATAAAAGGAAACTGGGTGGATAAATTAGTCTTCTCCCTTCAATGGAATTTGTCAAGGCACGGTCTCTCCATTCACCCTTTTTCATTGATTTCTCACATAGATAGGCATGTGCACTTGATAGAATTCTCCTGAAGTAGAACTCTGTGCATTCACACAGCACATTGTTTCATTTCCTTATTCTCTGCTTTGTTTTCTTAGAATTCCACCTCCAGATAAATTACTGGTAGTTAATCCTTGCCTCAGGATCTGTTTTCTAGGAAACCACAGAGGTTCTAGGAAGAAAACTCTTAGGATAAGCTAGGAGGAGGCCTGGGTATCTGTGTAAAACACATTAGGACCCCTTTCCTGGTGAGAGTTGTGGGACATCAACTTCTGGCATGCAATGGCATCATCATTACATCAAACTTTAACTTGTGATTAATTGGGAAGAAGAGTAGTTAGAAGGAAAGACTTTAGACATCAAGTACCTGTGGCACTAGATTATTATGGGACAGTGATATTTTTAAGGCTAATAAAGTAGGTTAACTACTTTTAATGATGCAGGAGACTTCGAAAGGAAAATAATAGGTATAGTGTAGTTAATTGTGAATGTAGAAGTCATGTTCTAAAGCCAAAGGGCCTCTATGGCAGCTGTAAAAGAGATTTTTATTTCCTGCAGCCACAGGGCAGACTTGCTAAACTTCAGGCCTAGGATTTGATGATATACAGAAACAGGGACTAAATTCCTAGCCCCAATAGATCTTCTGTCAAAGACAAGGTTCTACTGGAGAAGGGGTAAAATTATGAAACATGTAGAGTGACACTTTGCCGGGCCAGTCAACCTCATTTGACTGTCTTGAATCCTAATTGAATCTCCCAGAACTTTCTGTCTGACCAAAAATGTTCTCTCCTCACTGCCAGAAAAAAACCTTTTTTGGTAAGTTTGTACTTCCTAAGATGGTGCCTGTTTTCCACAAGATGCATTACCACAACTCTTCATTGTTCCTAGGCGTAGAACATAAAGCAAATCTTAGAACAGCCTGAACAGGGAAGTTATAAACTTTTTGCTAAATAGCCTAGACTTCAAAGGAATTGCAGTAACCATTTAATATGCACTGACAGGACCTTGGAAAACAATATAGAAATGTATTTTGATTGTGTTAGCCTGGGGAAGGGTGAATATAAGACTCCACCAGGAAGGATCTGTTGTTATAAGGGCATGTAGGATTTAATTTTTTTTAATTTATTTATTTTTAATTGAAGGATAATTGCTTTACAGTATTATGTTGATTTCTCCCAAACATCAACATGATTGATTTGTTCTTAGTTGTTTTTCAGTTGCTAAGTCATGTCCAGCTCTTTTTCAACCCCATGGACTGTAGCCTTCCAGGTTCCTCTTTCTGTGGGATTTTCCAGGCAAGAATACTGGAATGGGTTGCCATTCTCTTCTCCAGGGGGATTTAATATTTTAGCAAGACCACCTGGAGCTGGGCATCTGGGCTCACATAATGTGCTAACTAGGCTTTTAATGTTCTGTTGATGAGTAGCACATTCTGAGAACTATTTGAACTTTTGATAGTAGTGGTCACAAGTAAGGGGATGAATGAGTTCTAGTTTTTTTTTAATTTTATTTTATTTTTAAACTTTACAATATTGTATTAGTTTTGCCAAATATCAAAATGAATCCGCCACAGGTATACCCGCGTTCCCCATCCTGAACCCTCCACCCTCCTCCCTCCCCTCCCCTCCCTCTGGGTCGTCCCAGTGCACCAGCCCCAAGCATCCAGTACTGTGCATCGAACCTGGACTGGCGACTCGTTTCATACATGATATTATACATGTTGAGTTCTAGTTTTGAGAGTCAATCTATGGAAATTGCTCTAGTTAAAGATCTAGCTTGAGAAAGCTATTTAATAAACTGACCTTGATATACCTCTTAAGAAATTAGATGTTTTAAAATACCACAGTTTTAGAGATAGGCTGGCAAAAAATAATTTTCATGTTTTGAATAACTTTCAATGAAACCCCATTTGACTGTCTATGTAAACATCATAGAGTCACATAAGGACTTCTCTAATAATTAGGGTGTCTACATTCTCTTTATGGTCACACTATTAGTAAGAAGCTTTCCTAGCATCAAGTATATTTCCATTTTCTGGCTGCATCCCTACACAATCACCTCAAATTGTGCAAAAAACAAGTGGTCAGATAGCATTGATTCTAATCTAAGATTACTAAAGTGGCCCTTGGTAAAGCTGGCTGGGTTACAGAACAAAAGTCAGAGTGTCCTGTGTGTGTTTCTCTGCTTGTTGATTAGGTATTTTTTTCTAACTGAGGTACCCAGTAGGGTACCAAATTACAGTACTCAAAAGTCATCTATTTAAATAAACATCAAACCCAGTGTTTTCCCTGCCTGTCCCATCCTGGCCTTTCAGCCAAGTAATGTCTCACTCAAGACAGTAGTTAACTGCTTTTGTGTTTGCTTTTACTTAGTAGTTCGAGACAAACTCAGACATTTCTCCCTAATTCTGAATGATTCCTTGACTGCTACTGGATATTGTTTTCCCCAAGATATTTTTATATCATGATTATGATTACTGTTATAATCATCCAAATCTAAATAGTCCAAATATATAGCATTATTTAACATGCATGGTCTTGTCATCCTAGTCTATATGAACAAATTCAGAACTTTTTACCTTGAAAAAGCAGATGGAGTTCTTGATCCCATTCATTCCATTAGGTTTTCAGACTGGTTAGGCAAATTTGCTTCATCCCTTCCAGCTTTCTTTAAACTCTATAGATTAACAGACACTTTTAAGTAAATTAAAGAAAAAACACCTTATTAGCTATGTAATAATTGCAATTTTTAACTGTCTACCATGTGCCCATCAATGTGCTGGGATTTTCTATATAGCCTCCTAACTGTCCATCCAGATAGACATTGTTATCTCCATATTACATAAAGAAAACTGGGACTCATTATGGTTAAAATTAACTTGGTAATGACATATAAGCCAGTAAATATCAAAGCTTGAAGGAAATAGAGGTTTTTCTAGCTATCTAGCTTGAGTGTTGGCAGAATAGAAGATTGTGCTCTCATCTCCTGTGAGAACTCCAAAATTACAACTGGCTGCTGGACAGCCATCAACAGGAGAATGTTGGCTCCCATCAAAAAAAGATACCCCACGTCCAAGGGCAAAGGAGAAGCCCCAGCAAGATGGTAGGAGGGACGAAATCACGTTTAGAATCAAACCCCATACCTGCCAGAATGCTCAGAGGGCTCAAACAAAACATTGTGCACACCAGGAGACCCCACAGAGACTGAATCTGACCTGCCTTTGAGTGTTTGAGTGTCTCCTGTGGAGGTATGAGTCAGCAGTGGCCTGCTGCAGAGGCAGGGGCTCTGGGTGCAGCAGAACTGGGTATGGCATAAGCCCTCTTGGAGGAGGTCACCATTAACCCCACCATAGAGCCACCAGAACTTACACAGGACTGGGGAAAGAGAACTTGGAAGCCATAAACAAAACCTTGTGTGCACCAGGACCTAAGAGAAAGGAGCAATGAGGAAGCCATAAACAAAACCTTGTGTGCACCAGGACCTAAGAGAAAGGAGCAATGAGGAAGCCATAAACAAAACCTTGTGTGCACCAGGACCCAAGAGAAAGGACGACCCAGACTTGCCTTTGAGAGTCCAGGAATCTCTGGTGGAGGCATGGATTGACAGTGGCCTGTCTCAGGGTCAGGGGTACTGAGTGTGGCAGTGCATGCATGGGACCTTTTGAAGGAGGTCACCATTATCTTTATTACCCCCACCATAGTTTGGCCTCAGGTCAAACAACAGGGAGGGTACACAAGCCCCATCAACAGAAATTTGGATTAAAGAGGTACTGAGCATAGCCCCACCCATCAGAGTAAGACCCAGTTTCCCCCTCTGTCAGTCTATCTCATCAGGAAGCTTCCATAAGCCTCTTATCCTTATGGCTTAGAGGGCAGACAATGAAAACCGTAATCACAGAAAATTAATCAAATTGATCACATGGACCACAGTCTTGTCTAACTCAATGAAACTATGAACCTTGCCATATAGGGCCACCCAAGAAGGACGGGTCATGGCAGGGAATTCTGACAAAACGCGGTCCACTGGAGAAGGAAATGGCAAACCACTTCAGTATTCTTGCCTTGAGAACCCCATGAACAGTATGAAAAGGCAAAAAGATAGGACACTGAAAGAAGATCTCCCCAAGTCTGTAGGTACCCAATATGCTACTGGAGATCAGTGGAGAAATAACTCCAGAAAGAATGAAGAGACAGAGCCAAAGCAAAGACAACACTCAGTTGTGGATGTGACTGGTGATGGAAGTAAAGTCCATGGCTGTGAAGAGCAATATTGTGTAGGGACCTGGAATGTTAGATCCATGAATCAAGGTAAATTGGAAGTGGTCAAACAGGAGATGGCAAGAGTGAACATCGACATTTTAGGAATCAGTGAACTAAAATGGACTGGAAAGGATGAATTTAACTCAGGTGACCATTATATCTACTACTGTGGGCAAGAATCCCTTAGAGGAATTGGAGTAGCCCTCATAGTCAACAAATGAATCTGAAATGCAGTACTTGGATGCAATCTCAAAAATTACAGAATGATCTCTGTTCATTTCCGAGGCAAAATATTCAATATCACAGTAAACCAAGTCTATGCCCCAACCAGTAATGCTGACGAAGCTGAAGTTGAGTGGTTCTAAGAAGACCTATAAGACCTTCTAGAACTAACACCCCAAAAAGATGTCCTTTTCATTATAGGGGACTGGAATGCAAAAGTAGGAAGTCAAAAAATACCTGGAGTAACAGGCAAATTTGGCCTTGGAGTACAAAATGAAACAAGGCAAAGGCTAATAGAGTTTTGCCAAGAGAATGCACTGGTCATAGCAAACATCCTCTTGCAACAACACAAGAGAAGGCCCTACACATGGACATCACTAGATGGTCAATACTGAAATAAGATTGATTATATTCTTTGCAGCCAAAGATGGAGAAGTTCTGTACAGTCAGCAAAAACAAGACTGGGAGCTGACTGTGGTTTAGATCATGAACTCCTTATTGCCAAATTCAGACTTAAATTGAAGAAAGTGGGGAAAACCACTAGACCATTCAGGTATGACCTAAATCAAATCCCTTATGATTATACAGTGGAAGTTTCAAATAGTGCGAGAAGAATTATGGATGGAGGATTGTAACATTGTACAGGAGGCAGTGATCAATACCATCCCCAAGAAAGAGAAATGCAAAAAGGCAAAATGGTTGTCTGAGGAGGCCTTTCAAATAGCTGAGAAAAGAAGAGAAGCAAAACGCAAAGGAGAAAAGGAAAGATATACCCATTTGAATGCAGAGTTCCAAAGAATAACAAGGAGAGATAAGAAAGCCTTCCTCAGCAATCAATGCAAAAAATAGAGGAAAACAATAGAATGGGAAAGACTAGAGATCTCTTCAAGAAAATTAGAGATACCAAGCGAAATTTTCATGCATTGATGGGCAAAATAAAGGACAGAAATGTCATGGACCTAACAGAAGCAGAAGATATTAAGAAGAGGTGGCAAGAATACACAGAAGAACTGTACAAAAAAGATCTTCATGACCCAGATAACCACGATGGTGTGATCACTCATCAAAAGCCAGACATCCTGGAATGTGAAGTCAAGTGGGCCTTAGAAAGCATCACTACAAACAAAGCTAGTGGAGGTGATGGTATTCCAGTTGAGCTATTTCAAATACTAAAAGATGATCCTGTGAAAGGGCTGCACTCAATATGCCAGCAAATCAGTAAAACTCAGCAGTGGCCACAGGACTGCAAACAGTGAGTTTTCATTCCAATCCCAAAGAAAGGCAATGCCAAAGAATGTTCAAACTATTGAACAATTTCACTCATCTCACATGCTAGCAAAGTAATGCTCAAAAGTCACCAAACTAGGCTTCAACAATATGTGAACTGTAAACTTCCAAATGTTCAAGCTGGATTTAGAAAAGGCAGAGGAACCAGATATGAAATTGCCAACATCTGTTGGATCATCAAGAAAGAAAGAGAGTTCCAGAAAAACATCTACTTCTGCTTTATTGACTATGCCAAAGCTGTTGAAGTGTGGGTCACAACAAACTGTGGAAAATTCTGAAAGAGATGGGAACACCAGACCACCTGACCTGCCTTCTGAAAAATCTATATGCAGGTCAAGAAGCAACAGTTACAACTGGACATGGAACAATAGACTGGTTCCAAGATGGGAAAGGGGTATGTCAAGGCTGTATATTGTCACCCTGCTTATTTAACTTACATGCAGAGTACAGCATGTGAAATGCTGGGCTGGATGAAGTACAAGCTGGAATCAAGATTTCCAGGAGAAATATCAATAACCTCAGATATGCAGATGACACCACCCTTATGGCAGAAAGTCAAGAACTAAAGAGCCTCTTGATGAAAGTGAAAGAGGAGAGTGAAAAAGCTGACTTAAAACTCGACATTCAGAAAACTAAGATCATGGCATCTGGTCCCATTACTTTGTGGCAAATAGATGGGGAAACAATGGAAACAGTGACAGACTTTATTTTTTTGGGCTCCCAAATCACTGCAGATGGTGACTGCAGCCATGAAATTAAAAGGCGCTCCTTGGAAGAAAGGCTATGACCAACCTAGACAGCATACTAGTAAGCAGAGACATTACTTTGCCAACAAAAGTCCTTCTACTCAAAGCTATGGTTTTTCCAGTGGTCATGTATGGACTTGAGAGTTGGACTATAAAGAAAATTCATTGCTGAACAATTGATGCTTTTGGACTGTGGTATTGGAGAAGACTCTTGAGAGTCCCTTGGACTGCAAGGAGAGCCAACCAGTCAAATCTTAAGGGAAATCAGTCCTGAATATTTATTGGTAGGACTGATGATAAAGTTGAATCTCCAATACTTTGGCCTTCTGATTCAAAGAACTCACTGGAAAAGACCCTGATGCTGGGAAAAATTGAAGGCAGGAGGAGAAGGGGACAAGAGAGTATGAGATGGTGGGATGCCATCACCGAGTTGATGGACATGAGTTTAAGTAAACTCTGGGATTTGCTGATGGACAGGGAATCCCGGTGTGCTGCAGTCCATGGGGTTGCAAAGTGTCAGACACTACTGAGCGACTGAACTAAACTGAACTGAACTATGTGGTTTCTACTCATCATACCATCCTGTAGTTTTTTTTTTTTTTTAATTTTATTTTATTTTTAAACTTTACAATATTGTATTAGTTTTGCCAAATATCGAAATGAATCTGCCACAGGTATACCCGCGTTCCCCATCCTGAACCCTTCTCCCTCCTCCCTCCCCACCCTCCCTCTGGGTCGTCCCAGTAGTTGTTAAAAGATCATCCTGAAGATTCCAGTTGAAGTCATGTTGTTAAGAGAGAATGTTATCCTACACCTGGATCACTTAATGGCTGAATTTATCTAAGGTGACTGTAGTCTGGCAAACTAAAGTTGGTTATTCCCAACTAGTTAGAAATTTCTTTCCTTCTAGAGCAGTAGCGAACAGAATGGCACAATTATTGACCAGTCCAAAAAAAGGGAAATACTGCTTTTCTTGAAGTTACTCTTCAGAATATATATAGATTAGATTTAGAATATCAAGATGATATCTGAAACTAACTTGGTAGTAACAGGCTAACACCTATCTAAATATTAGTAATGAAAAGAAGCAAACCTACATCCAAGTCTGGGAGCTAAATTCAGTGTTGAATATTTATCATCTTGTGAGAATCTGCCTGAGAAAATGTTAGATATACTGAACAATCTCAGTTTATAAGTCCTTGGTTTTAATTCAAATGAGAATATGTTAGATTAGAACACGTATGACAGCATTTTTTAGAAGAGGTTTAAACTGACTTTTAATTTCTGGCTTCTATTTTGGGAAGAGCCTTGGTCTTCATATATTGAGTAGGATGATATTAAACATAACCAAGGCAGCTTTATACTAGCTACATTATGGCATTGCTGGGGAAAGGGCAGAGAACTCACTGAATAAATAAAAATGCAAGTTCTCACCCAGACATCATCTATCACTACTTTTAGGCATGGCAGACTCATTATCTTGAGCAGTGCCTAGAATATTATTTTTATAAACAGTTTACCACACTGTGAGGAAAAATATGATTGGAGGAAATGATACAATTTTGATAAAATTACCTCCAGGGAGGTTTTTGCAGTTGCCAAACTCCTAGAAACCTGTATTGGTTTTACTCTTTTCCACAATTAAAACATTGTCTTATCAATTTTTATTTCCTGAACTCCTGTTCAGGGACCACATTGTTTTAGGTAAGAAAAGCAGATATAAAGGAAATTTTTGGACTGATACCTGCATTTAGTATTCTTATTAATTTATAAGATTTCTGGAAGAAAATGTCTTAAAGGTCAAGAATGTTTTAAGGCGGAGTTTCTTAAACATACGTAAAAATGACTGAGGACCCCCATAATATTTTAAAATGTGGTCTAGACCTATCAATATTTACTGTATTAGAAATTAAAATTGAGGCACTAAATTTTTGGAACTTAAAATAGCAATAATAAACCAATTGAATATTAACATAAACAGCATATTTTTGTTAGAAATGTTTCCTAAAACAAAAATAACTAATGGGAAGAGTTTCCTTGTTTGGCATGTTCACAAATCTCAATAATGTCTGATTTAGAAAAGACAGCTGGAATCTCATATCTATTTCTATTGTAATAGCAAATCCTGAACCTCTGGAATATTTCACTCTACATCCATGAGAAAATGAATGGATAACAAAATAGTATCTTAGTATTATTATGAAATAATTTTGAGCTAATAGACCCCCTGAAAGGCTTTCAGGGACTCCCAGGGGCTTCCCTAGTGGCTCAAATGCTAAAGAATCTGCCTTCAGTGCAGGAGACCTGGGTTTGATTCTTGGGTTGGGAATATTCCCTGGAGAAGGGAACTGGCAACCCACTCCAGTATTTTTGCCTGGAGAATTCCATGGACAGAGAAGCCTGGTGGGCTACAGTCTATGGATCGCAAAGTCGGACACGACTGAGCATCTAACACTCACTCACAGAAGTCTCTGGACTGCATTTTGAGAACCCCTTTTCTAAGATTGGAAGTGGTAACTCAATATTCTCCATTACTATAAAATTGAAAAATGCCTTCATTTTGGGTGGGATGACATGTATTTTAAAAATCTGTCCTTGTAATTGAGAGCTGCTCTTTAAAAATCTATATTAAAGTATGACCCAGTTTTAGCAAAATGAATACAGTTTGAGGCATTATTCTGGTTTAAGTGAACTTCATGTTGCTACATATAGGAAGATTCATTGTTTATTTAATTATGTTTTCAGAGTCTGGCAGCAAAAGACACTCTTTCTCATTCTAATTTTTATGTTTTCCTGCACAGTACAGTTTCAAATTTAGAAAGTGGCAATGCGGGTGAATAAACTAACCATTCTCTTCAAACTACTCTTTTATTTCACCATTTTATTGTATATATTTCTTTTTAACATAGGTTATCTGAAAAAGTTATCTTTTCAATTGGGTAACACTAGCCATCAGACGGAGAAGGTAATGGCACCCCACTCCAGTACTCTTGCCTGGAAAATCCCATGGACAGAGGAGCCTGGTAGGCTCCAGTCCATGGGGTCGCTAAGAGTCCGACATGACTAAGCGACTTCACTTTCACTTTTCACTTTCATGCATTGGAGAAGGAAATGGCAACCCGCTCCAGTGTTCTTGCCTGGAGAATCCCAGGGACGGTGGAGCCTGATGGGCTGCAGTCTATGGGATCGCACAGGGTCGGGCACGACTGAAGCGACTTAGCAGCAGCAGCAGCCATCAGAACCACTGACTTACTGATTCAAACAACACCTTGGAAGAGAATGAACCTAGCAGACACGATGACTTATGTTACTGTAAGAATTACTGCTGAAATGTCAACCAAGTGGTCTCAAGTTATGATCCCAAAGAATAAAAAACATTAAGAAGCATATTTTGCTTCACAACAGAAAATGTCCCTTATGCTTTAATAGTGTTATCCCTATAAAGATTGAATTTATTTCTCTCATACCAACCAAAGATCTAATATTGTAATTTTAATTATGATTAACTTCATAGATTACAGAAGAGTCAGAGTGCTTAGGAGTCTAATGGGTCACTTTATATTTTTCCCTAAAATCTATTAATAAAGAGATAGATTGCATATCTTTGATTTCCCAGTTTCTTCCAAGTTTGTTGCCCACAGTTTTTATTTTTTATTTATTTATTTATTTTTTAAAATTTTATTTTATTTTATTTTTAAACTTTACATAATTGTATTAGTTTTGCCAAATATCAAAATGAATCCGCCACAGGTATACATGTTGCCCACAGTTTTTAGAATTTAAAGTGATTAAAGGAAAATATGCCTCGACAGCATTGGAAAAACCAAAAACCTGTTGATATTCAAGTAATGTGAAGGCTCAAAAGAATAGGAAGTTTTTTCCTACCTATATTTCACTTTTCCCATTAGTAACCGGATAAAATTGTTCCATCCTGGGAAGCAGTGCATTTAGTTTCTGAAAGCTGGTTTTGCAAGCAGCTGGATAAAGAGCTGCTTATTTTGTGGATGGTGTTTCTGTACAAAGTCCTGTATGTTACAGCCAGTAACACAACAGTCCAGCAGGTAATAGAAAACTTATGAATAGGAGGGGAGAAGACGGTTGTAGAACTGTAATATAATCTGCATTTCATGTCAACTACAAAGGCAGCCTCTTCAAGCACAGAGTTTAGATCTCAGGCACATCTGGTGTTTCATCTATGGCTTCATCAATGCATAGGTTGGATATCCTTTTTATTCCGTATCTGAATTTTTTTTTTTAAATTGTGATAAATGGCTAGCTTAGCCACATAGAAATATATCTCTTTTCCTCTTTTCTTTAAGGTGTAATTCATGGAACATTTAATAAATCTGCTTTCTATGTAGACTCACCATGCTGCTCAAAATAGGCAGTACTGAGAATGTCAGTTTTTGTTGAGATTTCGTAGCTCAGCTTCGAGAAACCAGAACATCATTAATCCTCTAGAATGTAGATGACAATTCAAAAATCACAGCCACAGAACAAAGAGTATTCCCAATTGCACATGGATTGTTATAATGATGAAATCTTTGCACCCTAAAGAAAATAAAAGTTTCATAATTTACAATATACATATCTGTAGGTACAGCAAGTCTTACATACTAATGTTTAAGAATCTAACAGAGGTCACCATACTGACATTAATCTATAGAATTTGAAAAATAGTCTTAATTCTGCTAAATTCTGACCTCTCCATAATGCTAGGCCTTCCCAGGTGGCACTAGTGGTAAAGAATCCACCTGCCAGTGCAGGAGATAAAAGAGACATGGGTTCAATCCCTGGGTTGGGAAGATCCCCTGGAGGAGGGCATGGCAACCCACTCCAGTATTCTTGTCTGGAGAATTCCACGGACAGAGGAGCCTGGCGGGCTACAGTCCATGGGGTCACAAAGAGACAGATAGGACTGAAGCAACTTGGTTCAAAATAAAATTAAAGGAGTGATACAATTATACCTTAATCATTGTTTAATTTGAAAGTCCTGGTTAACAAAGCATTGCAAGTTGAATCATTGATCTTTGCCATTTTATTCTCAGACTGTTTCTCACTAAACTTTGTAACTTCACGTGATTCAAATATTTTAGCACCTACTTTGATAATTGGGTTTCTTTCTAATTACCTGTTTGGGGGACACTTTTGTCCTTCACTGTCATAAATTTTAATATTCTAGCTTCTTTTTCATCATTATGGATTAGGTGTTTGTAGGTATGAAAAATATGTATATATAATGTATGAGCACTTTTTGCAGAAATAGATAATGTATGTGTTTGTGTGTGTATATATAAATGACATTTGTGCAGTATATATATGTATGAATATATATATATATATATGTATGTCAGGTTTTAAAGGACTAGACTGATGACAATGGATCAATTAGTAAAAATTGCATAGATTACCTAGTTTAATTTACATGAATTTTTTTTTCCTCTGTGATTTTAATGATTGTTTTCAATATCTAGAATCATCAGTCCAGGGTGACCTCTCTCTGTGTGAGGGCCCCAGCCTTTTCCAGCACACAAAGACTATTAAAGTATGGAATGCTTGGGATAATGGGAAAGCAGTCTAATCAATTTGCTACTGATAGTGAAAAGGAGAACAGAGAGGCTGTTTTTGAAGTTTTGTGAGTCTGAGTCACCCACAGCTGTAGAGTTCCAGCCTATTTGTTTTAAGTTTTACAGAGGAGCAGGAACTCCATTTCATATGGTGTTTGTTTGCTTCTGCTAATTTGAGAGATTCCTACAGAGCAAAGACAAACCTCAGTGTGGCATTTTCAGCTCTAAGCCAAATGCTCAGACGCCCACACGCCTTAAATCAGTTGGCAGACAAAGAAACACACCTATACATCTAGTTGTGCAAGACAGTGTTTATTGTCCCAAATAAAATCAGTGTCTTCTCATGTCCTCTGTCCCCCACCAATGGGAAAGCAGTTAATTTACTAAATCTGCATGACCTCTCTCTCCCCCCACCCACCTCTCTTTCTCTTTTTTTCTTTTTTCTACCCAAGGTGAAATAACATGCTCTAGGGCATCCTGCAGAGAAGGCAGTGGCAACCCACTCTAGTACTCTTGCCTGGCAAATCCCATGGACAGAGGAGCCTGGTAGGCTGCAGTCCATGGGGTCGCACAGAGTCGGACACGACTGAAGCAACTTAGCAGCAGCAGCAGCAGGGCATCCTGAGTGATTTGTAGAGCAGTTGCTACCTTCTCATCTCCATGATTCCCTACCACCCCCACTTTGTGTAGTTCATGTCACTGGTAGCTGTAAAGACCCTGGAGAAATAGAGACCCTGTGAATTGAAAGGAAAACCTTGCCTGCTTACAGTGTAAGGAGCATACCAGGCAGCAACTTCAGCAGGGGTTCATTTCTCTTGCCCTCAGAAAGTGAGCCATCCTTCTTAAAGAAGGAATGGGTTTATTTTCCCCCTTTTAAAGGATTTAAAAGCTATTTATTGCTTTTAGTTTTTTAAGTAATACAAAGGTTGCTACTAACATTTAAGTAATGAAAACGAAAGCAAGTGTTCACGTCCTGAGTATAGAGTCTTCAGGATTTATTAAAAGATTAAAAGTAGGAGTGAGGGAAAGAAAATCATCAAAGATGACTCAAAGGGTTTTTGTATTGAGCAACAGGAAATATGATGTGCCAATAATTAGACAAGGAAGGCAGGAGTAGGGTTGAGGAGGAATGTCAGGATCTCAGTGTTGGACATGCCAAGTTTGAAATATGAGAAATGTTGAGTAGCCAGTGGCAGTGGGACTTAAGAGAACAGTTAGGCAAAGAGAAATGCATTTTGGAAATCATTAGCATCTATTGGTCAGTTACTGCCATGTAAGAAATAACCAGAGAATCTGAGTAGAGAAAGAGCAATAAAATTTTTATTTCTCACATGTCTGCAAGTTGACTCAGTATTGGTTCATCAGATGTGAGTTTGTCTGGGTTTCTACTTAAGCTAAGGGTCATGCTGGACTTTGTTCTTCACTTAGGGTTGGGTTTTGATCTTTGCTATGTGTATTCATTCTGAGGCTCAGGCTTAAGGGGCAGCGGTTCTTATATTGATAACAGAGGCATACAAGGATAGCCCCCACTGCTCAAGCCCATGTCTAATATCATCTCACTGGCTAAACTAAATCACAAGGCCAACCCCAAAGTCAGGAAGTGGGGAGTTTCATTCTATTTCCTATGGGAGAAAGACAAAGTCACATGACAGAGGCTGTGGATATAGAGATAAGTTCGCTTGATGACAAGAACTCATTCTGTCATTGGCAGATCCATCATATTTAAAGCCACAAGCCTGAGACCTGCAGTGATGGGACCAGTTTACTCTCTCACCAGCCATATATGAGCATTTCTGTTTCCTTTGCTCTGGCTAACTTTGTATTATTGTTTTAAAACTGATTTGCCAGTGTGAAGGATGAAAAATAACACTTTCTTGTTTTAACTAAAATAATTGTACTTCTAAGCCAAGCTGAAAACATAAACATGCTTGGAGTGATTTTGAATTTTCCAGAAGGATCTTCTTTTAATGGCTCATTATGCGTTGGTCTAGTAACCAGGGAGAAGTTTCGCAGAAGATTTTGTCCTCTTTTATGTATTTAACCATCTATACTTACTAAAAGAAGATGAAAATGAATTCCAAACAAGTGTGGCTGGTATGGCTAATCTTAACACCTACAGTTCATCTTTCTTCAATCACTATTAAGTCAGAAGAGATCACTTGCTGGTGAAAACCAAAGGAAGCAATTATTTATTTATCATATGTATAAATAATTATATATACATTATCATACATAAATTATGATTCTAAGAAAAGGCCTATTGAATTTTTGACTCACATGCAGTGTTTACAATGTGATAAATTGTAAAGGTATCACAGCAAAGCATATCATGTTCCTCTTCAGATGAGGGGCATTCTTTTTTAAAACTCATTGTGAAAAAGGGACGCTGGTGGCTGGCTGTGGCTAAAGACTCACATATGCCTGTTCATTCTCAGCAAAGGGCATTATGCCCTATTTACAAGGCACACAATCTGTTCAAGCATTTCGAAATTCATTATGTGTGGGCTGCATATATTCTCAGTAAGTTGGAAACATCCATAAGATTTCTGAGGTATGGTAAAAATAGATACTTTTAGTGACTGGGATAATTATCCTAGAAAAGGAATTCTAATATAGGAGCTCAAACATTGCTCACATGCAAACGAAACGTGAGTTCAGCAGTGATCTGAGAAATGAGCACGTGGCCAGAGAGGGAGGTAAACTCCAAACCGAAGAGAAATCTTTCATTTTCAGCAGGTGTGCTGGAAAACTATGTTTTTCTCCTGCATGTGATGGAGAACATAATACAGCATACTTTTAGTGTAAAAATAGAAAACCCATTAAGAAATAAAAGCACTTTGATTCCATTGCTTGAGAAAAATACTGCTCTATTCATTCGCAGTAGGTTTGTTCTCTCAGAATAAGGCTTTTGCATTACCTTGAATTTATCCAAAGAGGTATGTGTGCTGATTGCTAATTACTTAAATCATAGTATTTGGAATTTTACTTTTAATAACCGATACATTTATTATTTCATTGCTTCATGTGTCCTGTTTGGGTATCAAGCAAACTTGATCAATATATACATATTGCTTATGTATTATGAAGACTATTCTACTGTCTTCTTATAATCTGAGGTATAGATTCCCTTTTTCCTAGTTAATGCCAAATATGCTTAGTGCTAAAAGTTTGTTGTTAAAGGTAACTAAGCAGGTGTTGGGCCATTATTTGTTTTGGGGAGGTTAGCAGGGGGACATCAAACACAGCCGGAGTCAAAAGAGGTTTAGTTCTTTCTCGAAGAGACTTTCTCAAACCAAGTTAAAGTGAAAAGTCTTTTGTGCATATGAAACAAAAAAAATGGAGAGTTTCAGTTAGCTTAGGTTGTGTTAATATAAACTAAAATAATTCAAATAAAAACTATTCGAAGGCATGTTCTAACATCATTTTTAGATATTATCTAATTAAATTTGTCAATTCAGCAATATTTTTATTATATGGTATATAATATTATAAGTGTGAAATACATATACGATAAATGGTTATAAACTTTGCTACTGGAGTTTGGTGGCAGGCTAAGAAGATGGTGAGAATGAATTATTTTTCTAGCACTCAGCTCTTGTATTTTAAGGCTTATATATGAGGGAAGAGAATAACAGCCAAAAATTTGTGGCTTTAAAATATAAACTAATTCTCAAAGGTGTTCTGAGTTTGAAGACCAGGATTTTCATAAACATTTTAAATATTTGCAAATGTCTTTTTTTGAAAGTCTAAGTAACAATTTAATCCTCAGTCTCCAAATATATAATTTGTATTAGAGATACAGAAATAGATGAAAAATATGCATGTAACAACCCAGGTAATATATGTTTGTTTTTTCATGGCCTAAATAAATCTGTATAATGCATAAGCACAAGTGTGTATATATGAAAGAAAGAAAGAGAAGCAACTATTTATTGATAAATTTAGTAAGGAACAGTAAGGATATGATGACCAAAAATTTTAAAATAAAATTTATTTATTTTAAAATAAAATAAAAAGATCCTGCCTTGAATGCATACATACACTCTTTCAAGGTTTTCTCTTTATGAAGATGCTGTACAATTAATGAATGTTTATTTCTGATTAGTATAAAGGTCTCTTCGTAGTTAAAATTCTTCCTTTTACATTAACCATCATCAGAAATGTAGGATTTTGGTTTGATACATCTTCAAATTTTAGTGAAGCTGTGACATTCACAGTATGTGCGTTTTCTGATAAGGCATGAAATAGAGAAATGACATTTTGATATGGTGAGTTAAGGCATTTAATTCATTTTTACCAGACTTCATTGACACATATATCCACTTAGCTTGAATAAACCCCAAGATTCAGCTTTACTGTTATAACTGCAACATACCAGTGAATGGTATCTTAAACAGGATTTCATTATCTAAGTGTTAAATGAAGTTTTTTTTCCCTCTCCATTTGTTTCTGTTAGGGGATGGGGTAAAAAGTTCTCACAGCTGCCAGACAAAGAATGACTCTATTTAAAGAGTGGTTGGAAGCACAAATGTTGATTATCTGAATGAAAGAATTTAATTAAGTTTCCTAAAGAACAGGATACTACTGACATCATTGATTGGCAACATGAAGCAGGGAAATACAGTATTTAACATTACAATATTTTTCACTTAATGATGCCAGTATTAGATCTTGGCTGGTGTCCTGGAATACGCACAATGGCTTGGCAACGAGTTAATTATTTTGCAATTGCAGATGTGGAGCTTTGGGGTGTGAAAGTCTCTTTGCCCAGATGGTTTTGGGAAAAGAACCAAAGAAATCATTGTATTTCCTCTTCTATGCGCACTTCCTTGTTTATGAATTTGGTTGAAATTCTCCATGTCAAATGATCACAAGATGACAAACAATATTCAATAAACCTCCAAAAGTGATTCTTTACACAGCAGACTAAGGAAAGAAAACCTATCTGGCTGGGGTCATAGTCTATAAAATAGTTTAAAATGTACATAAAGTATAAATAATTATTCATGTCTCTGAAGAAGATCATGTCTGTTAGTCCTTGATTATTAGTATTTTATCATGATGTTTAAGGTTATATGAACTTTCACTACAACTGAAAATTGTTACAATGGCCAATATAGATGGAAGGGTAGGTCATATTCTTGTTCAACCACAAAATCTCACACCAGTGGATAAGCAGTATTAGGCCTTGGATATCAAATGATGCCTAACAATATTATCATTAGTATATAGCCTCTAAATGCTAATCAGTTTAGCATTTAAATATGGCTGTATGTGAGGAAAATATGAGTTGGCCATGGTATTGAGAGTCAAGTTTTTTGTAATGGACTTTGAAACCATAGCCAAACTATACATTCATCTTTGTGTAGTTCAGTGTGAGTAGAGTTAAGTCATATACTATTCTTATTAACCACATAAGGGAACATGCGATAGATTCAAGATGATATTCATTCCTATATATATATATATAATGACTCTACCACTTATATGTGTTACGATGTCAAAGTAAAATAACTTCTCTGAGTCTAAATTTCTTTGTAGGATGAAAACAGATAATATGAAGCTGTACCTTAAAAAGTTGTTGAAAGATTTAAATAGGAATGTAAATCACTGAGTAAATAAAAATTTCCAGAAAAAAATGTGCATTTTGTAAGTGCTATATAGTTTTATATACTTCTCTGTTCATAAATGTATATATATACATTTCATATACATAAGATTAGGTACACATAGTTTTATGGGCATAGGTATAATTTAAATATATACAGACATGAACATGTATCCAAATATATTTTTTCACATTTCCCATTTCTTGGGGAAGGTATGCATCGAATTAGCAGAATGTACACCAAGTATATAGATCTTTGTTTACCCACTCCAAAACAGTCCTCATGCAACATGTATAGCCATTTACCTAATATTGTTAACTCAGTGAGAGCTTTCTTTGGAAATGCTTTGAAACAGTCCTTATTTTAATTTCTGTTGGTTCTGCCTTTAAATGGAACCAAAGTAATAGGAAAGCATCTATTTTGTGTTGACATTGTTTAATATACAGCATGCATACTTTTTTTTTTTTTGCATCAGGTTAAATAACATGGTCTCCTCTTAGCAATTAGCTTGATCAAATTGCCAACATCTGTTGGATCATCAAAAAAGCAAGAGAGTTCCAGAAAAAACATGTACTTTTGCTTTATTGACTATGCCAAAGCCTTTGACTGTGTAGAACACAACAAACTGAAAAATTCTGAAAGAGATGGGAATACCAGACCACCTGACCTGCCTCCTGAGAAACTTGTATGCAGGTCAAGAAGCGACAGTTAGAGCTGGACATGGCACAATAGACTGGTTCCAAATCGGGAAAGGAGTATGTCAAGGCTGTATATTATCACCCTGCATATTTAACTTATATGCAGAATACATCATGTGAAATGCCAGGCTGGATGAAGCATAAACTAGAATCAAATCTGCCGGGAGAAATATCAATAACATCAGATATGCAGATGATACCACCCTTATGGCAGAAAGAGAAGAGAAACTAAAGAGCCTCTTGATGAAAGTGAAAGAGGAGAGTGAAAAAGTTGGCTTAAAACTCAATATTCAGAAAACTAAGATCATGGCATCTGGTCCCATCACTTCATGACAAATAGATGGGGAAACAATGGAAACAGTGAGAGACTTAATTTGTGGGGCTCCCAAATCACTGCAGATGGTGACCGCAGCTATAAAATTAAAAGACACCTGCTCCTTGGAAGAAAAGCTGTGATCAACCTAGACAGCATATTAAAAAGCAGAGACATTACTTTGCCAACAAAGTCCTGTCTAGTCAAAACTATGGTTTTTCCAGTAGTCATGTATGCATATGAACGTTGGATTATAAAGAAAGCTGAGCGCCTGAGAATTGATGCTTTTGAACTGTGGTGTTGTAGAAGACTCTTGAGAGTCCCTTGGACAGCAAGGAGATCCACCCAGTCCATTCTAAAGGAAATCAGTCCTGAATATTCACTGTAAGGACTGATGCTGGAGCTGAAACTCTAATACTTTGGCCACCTGATGTGAAGAACTGACTCACTGGAAAAGATCCTGATGCTGGGCAAGATTGAAGGTGGGAGGAGAAGGGGACGACAGATGATGAGATGGTTGGATGGCATCACTGACTCCGTCGTGATGGACACGAGTTTGAGTAAGCTCTGGGAGTTGGTGATGGACAGGGAAGCCTGGCGTGCTGCAGTCCATGGGGTCGCAAAGAGTTGGAATGACTGAGCGACTGAACTGAACTGAACTGTAACATAAACTTGATACAATACTGACATAAGGAAAACAAGAGTACAGGATAAACATTGAACTTTTGTATAGGTGTATGGACTACATATCCCCTGATAATAAAATGTTGGCAGGAAAAAATTCATCCTTTCTTTGTTAGCCTCTTTAAAACACTACCAAAGAATCATTGTTTTATCTTACTTTCATCTGAGACATTCAAGTATATTTTGGTAGGAGCCCTGTAATGCTTCATATCATAGTATTTGAAAATGATATTGGATTTACTTACTATCTTCCAAAATGAAACTGTAAGGTTAACTGCATCCATCTCTAAAACTAGTTTTGGGCAGTATAAGATCAGCATTCATTTCAATTATTGCTCAAATACCACAGTTATTAAAATGTATTTCTTTGTGCTACTTGTAATGTTTATCTCCTATATCCTTCCTAAATTATTATCAAGAATTTATCTCCTCATGAACATCCAACATTATATAACCTCACATTTGTACCAGAAAAACAAAACCATTGTCTCTTGTTTTCTTAATGACTGGATTCTTTATCGACTTAATGAATTGGTCCTGAATGAATATTCCCACTGGGGATCTAGTAAACCGGAGTATTAATGGACTGAAATTTGTGGATACATTTTGAGAAGCATTTGTAAAAAAGATATCATTCTAAGTCAGAATTTATAAAATAAAATTAATCAATATTTTAAATTTAGTCAAGGTATGATTATAGCATTCGAGAAGAAAATCTACCTCTGTGTTAATACTAAAAATCCTTTGGTTTGCTTTTAAAATTGAATATTGCTCTGAGTTTAACCTCAGGTATATTGAAAAACCAGTTTGGAAATAAAAGTGATGTAAAATAATACCATTTCTTGAAGCCAATGTAAGTTATGATTTGGATATTTTCAGCTTTTCATTTGCTTATGCTTCCTGGAAATTTTTAAGACATTTCTGAAACAGTTTCATATTTGAAGTTTGTTTTTTTTTTAAAGAATGAGAGAATAAATTCAGTTTCTTTTTCTTTATGTTCTGAACCAACAATATAGTTCAAATATTGCCTAACTTAATGCCTAACTTAACTGTGTAAAGAATAAATGTTTTTGTTTATTAATTTTTAATCGTAATGGGAGTTCATTACACAACTGAAGTATATCATGTAATCAGAGAAAGTTTAAGTTCTTGGCTTCTGATATCATTGTCTGTTCAGACTGTTGTATAACGAGACCACTGGTGGTTCCAAAATATTTCATTTTAAACATGGCTTCCCTAAGGCATTTTGAAACAGTGATGAACTGGGACGTGTTCTAACACAGAATCTGCTGAGGCCAGCCTGAGGATGTCATGGAACAACATTTTCCTTTGTTTTTAATGTCTAGATCCACCAAATGACTTTGATTTTTGATCCCTACATGTGATGGATATTATCAGAAGTTATCCTGGGCTTGGAAACGGGAGATGGAGCAAGGGAGCTATTTACCAGGGCTGCCAGGACGTCTTGGGGAGACGCTATTACATCTGGTTGTGTTTAATGTTTTTGTTATTGATGTGGAAGAGCTGTTTAAAAGTGCATTAAATTAATCTCATGGGAGGCAGTGTGGACTACAAAGGCATAGGAAAGACACAGTACAAACAGGATAACAGGAAGGAAAGTATATTTTTCTTGGACTATAATTCCCAGCCTGAGTTTTTTACTTGAAAAGAGAAACACAGGGACTCCCTCCACAACACTCCTCCACTCCCAGCCACTAGAGCATAGGGAACTATTAATTTCACTGGAAGCACGTGATCCTGGCTGTTTATACTAACTTAATTTACTCTGCACAATAACATTACGAGGAGGTGGTATTAGAGTCATATTAAGACGGGAAAGTGGAGGCAAGCAATTTGTCTAAATACATTTAGTAGTAGAATCTAAACTTGAGCTCAGGGCTGAGCTCAAGTTGAGCTCAGGATACCAAACTCATGCATGTTCTGCTTACCTGAAGTGTATTCCTTCCCCAGAACATAGAATTTATAGTAAGTGAATCTAGTTAGGCTTCACTGGTGGAAGACACGAAAAGTATTTGGAAACTACATCTTTCTGCTTTATAAAATCATAATCAGAGCTCATTTGGACTATTACATTTTCTGAATACTGGTGTGTGGAGAAAAAAATGTCATCTGCCATATCAGTAAACAAAGGATGTTGTAGCCATCTAGCCATCAGCCACTTTAGCCATCTCTGATGGGTCAGACTGCTTGTGTTTAAACAGCTTTCCAACTTTCTATAAGTTATATTGTTTTTCTAACTTATGTAGCTTTTTTCTTTAACTTGAGTGTAATTATCAAAAATAACCAATGTGGTATGGTATAAATGAATGATATACATTTCTGCATGTAAGTAATTTTGAACCAGTAGCAAAAATCACTGCAGATGGTGACTGCAGCCATGAAATTAAAAGATGATTACTTCTTGGAAGGAAAGTTATGACTAACCTAGATAGCATATTTTAAAGCAGAGACATTACTTTGTCAACAAAGGTCCGTCTAGTCAAGGGTATGGTTTTTCCAATAGTCATGTATGGATGTGAGAGTTGGACTGTGAAGAAAGCTGAGCACTGAAGAATTGATGCTTTTGAACTGTGGTGTTGGAGAAGACTCTTGAGAGTCCCTTGGACTGCAAGAAGATCCAACCAGTCCATCCTAAAGGAGATCAGTCCTGGGTGTTCATTGAAAGAACTGATGCTAAAGCTGAAACTCCAATACTTTGGCCACCTCATGTGAAGAGTTGACTCATTTGAAAAGACCCTAATGCTGGGAAGCATTGGGGGCAGAAGGAGAAGGGGACGACAGAGGATGAGCTGGCTGGATTGCATTACTGACTCGATGGACATGGGTTTGGGTAGACTCCGGGAGTTGGTGATGGACAGGGAGGCCTGGCGTCCTGCAATTCATGGGGTCTCAAAGAGTCAGACACGACTGAGCGACTGAACTGAACTGAACCCAGAATAAATCAGCTGGGATATGACATTGAAGATTATTATTAGCTGTAGATGCATATTCCCAGTTGGTGCTAGTGGTATAGAACCTGCCCACCAATGCAGGAGACATAAGAGACATGTGATTGATCCCTGGGCCAGGAAGATCCCCTCGAGGAAGAAATGGCAACCCACTGCAGTATTCTTAGCTGGAGAATTCCATGGACAGAGGAACCTGGTGGGCTACAGTCCATGGAGTTGCAAAAAGTCAGACATGACTGAAGCACACATGCATGCATGTATATTCCAAAATTTGTGAGATTGAAACTAAAAGCACACGAACTTGCATTTGGCAACAGGAGTTGCTATATTCCATATTAGATTTGGTAAACTGCATATGTGTTATCTTATACGAAACTTCTACCATGTGTGTTATTACTAACCTATAATATCATCTTAATGTTCAACAGCAAATGAACTCCTTTCTGCTAAAACAAAAATATGCTTAGCAAAGTCAGGATGCTTATCTTGAGCGGCCTTGACCTACAGTAACTTGAAGCAGGATTTCCATTCCCAGCCCGAGATTGAGGTTAGGCAGCTGCAGTGAGAACGTTGAATCCTGGCCACCGAGGACCAGTGGCCAGTGACAAGACCCTGGCCCATCAGCTGTATAGAAATGAATTTCCACATAGAGCCAGAAAGTAGTAATGTAAGTAAATGTTTACTAGGAGGAAAACTAGTACAGTATATGTGACTTGACACATGGGTGGGCTCAGAGACAGAGTTGCACCCTCGTGGTAGTTTGAATCACTTCTATGGGCCATTTCTTCTGGGTTTCCTTTGGCCAGTTTTCTTGTTTTGTCTGAGTCTGTGTTTGGTGTATCAGGGCCCTTCCCTCTGTGTGCGCACCTCTTAGCCAAGGTGGAATCTAGCCAAAAGGCCTATGGGTAGTTGACATCACTTATTTTGGTGTAGTTCAGTTCAGTCGCTCAGTCGTGTCCGACTCTGCGACCCCATGAATCACAGCATGCCCTCCCTTTTTGACCTCCAAGGAACTTTTCTGCAAATGTGTAATTGGGGAGTTCCCCTTAACTCCAAGAATAAGAAATATGGGATGTTTATCTCTTATCTGGGCAGGGTCCAGCCTCCTCCATCCTCCTGCTTTAATGGAGTTTTGGTCCACAGGGGAGAAACTCTTCAGCCTGAGTTCCATCTACTCCTGCCTCAGTAGTACATTCAAAGTATCATGGCAAAATATACATCCTGATGAGTGAGCTAACTTCAAATTGATGTCTTTTGGGGACATTGGTATTTACTGACCAAAAGATGTTGCCTTTGTTGTCAATTATTTTTGAACTCTTCCTTGGGAATTTCCCAGTGGCATTTACAAATCTGTCTACAATGAGGCAGTAAATGAAAATCTTCATACTTTAAACAAGAGTTCAATTTGAAAAAACAGATATTTGGAGCCAAGCTTGGTGGATAAGGTGGTTGATCAAGCCTATGTTTAATTATGCTGATGAGATTGATTTTTGTGAGTGAGTCATGGCTCAGATGGTAAAGCGTCTGCCTATAATGCGGGCGACCTGGGTTCAATCCCTGGGTTGGAAAGATCTCCTGGAGAAGGAAATGGCAACCCACTCCAATATTCTTGCCTGGAAAATCCCATGGACGGAGGAGCCTGGAGGGCTACAGTCCAAAGGGTTGCAAAGAGTCAGACACGACTGAGCGACTTCACTTTCTTTCTTCATAAATAGGTCTGAGAACAATTCCAGTATGTGGAGTTGTGGCCTCAAGGTGGCTAAGATGGTAAAGAATCTGCCTGCCATATAGGAGAGCTGGGTTCAGTCCCTGGGTCAGGAAGATCCCCTGGACAAGGGAATGGCTACCCACTCCAGAATTCTTGCTTGGAGAATTCCAGGGACAAAGGAGCCTGGCGGGCTATAGTCTATAGGGCTGCGAAGAGTTGGACACAACTGAGTGACTAACACACAAGGAATGTACCAGAGATTTTATATACTGACTCCTCACATATGCCCAGGATGATTTTAGGGTCAAAACTCACTTTTTTTTCATTGATAACTTTGAATTAAGGGCTTCCCAGGTGACTCAGTTGTAAAGAATCTGCCTGCCAATGCAGGAGACCTGGGTTTGATCCATGGGTTGGGAAGATCCCCTGGAGAAGGAAACGGCAACCCACTCCAGTATTCTTGTCTGGGAAATCCCATGGACAGAGGAGCCTGGTGGCTGTGTAGAGTCAGACATTACTGAGTGACTGAGCATGCATGCAACAACTTTGAATTAGCAGTGGAAAATCAATATCTACCATGTATAACCATATGTTACTCTTTGACAACTGGATTTTAAACATATATCAATCAGAAACAAGCAGGAGCTAAGTGATTCTGCAAATACAGATGTCTGCTGAGAACAGGCTCAGAGTCCTTTCATTTATTCACAGGTTTAGAGCTGCCTTGCTAAAGGGACAGCACTGGGGTGGGGGGTGGGGGGATACTATGAAAAGAAAGGCGAGCATCATTCCAAAGAGGCTGGGAAAATTTTTGCATGATAAAAACCAGTTCCCTGATGCATGGACTGAACAATTGTAAGGGGGCTTTGAGGCACACATTGCTGGAAGGTTTTTTAGATGTATCTTTCCTTAGCCAAGTGACACTCTTCCTAAGGACACATTGTCTCCTGGCTGCCTTCATGCTTGACTTGAACTCTTTCAATCTCGAGACAATGAAGGCATGCATGCTGATTTACGCTGCGTTCCCAAATGAATGAGCTTCAGTTTAATTATTAAAATATATAGCTACATTTAAAAAATGGAAGGCAGGCTAAAAATAGCTCCAACTGTAAAGAAACACACTTGGAAATATCAAGTGGTATTTTATTTGATGGCCTTATTTTTGTTGTACGGCTCTGCCTTTCTTGACTCTGTTTGTAATTACCCTTCTGGTGACCTTCTTCATTGTCATTCTGATAATAGTCACCGTTTTCATGGGAATTGGGTAAAAGAAGTCAGACTGTGCTGTAAGTGGAGCATTGCCGCAACCCTATTAATTTGCAGACGGATGAAGTGACGTCTGTGGGCCACCTGCTAAGAAGCATTTGAGAGACCAGCCCCCTCTGTTGCCTGGAGTGCCGCTGTTGTCCCCAGGCTCAGGCAGCAATTTTAAATGAGACTCCTCTGTGGCCTCCTTCTTTAAAGCTTGATCAAGGCTTTATATGCTGTGCCATAATTCTTTTTCCCTAGCCACTGCCATCAAAGTCTCCTTCAAAACCAGTGTCTCTACAGCCAAAATTAAGTTGGCTTTCTCTCCCCAGAAAATACATTTATTTCCATATAAAAAAGATCTTGGTTCCCTACAGATGATTTAAAACCAATCTGTCAATCATTTTTATATATATATATATGTGTGTGTGTGTGTGTGTGTGTATGTATGTATGACATGTTTGCCTTGATAAGAAATAAAGAATCTGGACTTCAGCTTTTTTAGATAAAATGCTTGACTCCATACATAGTTCTTCCTCTATATAGGAAACTGAATGGAAGCAAAGAAAAAACTGACCCCATGCTTATTATTACTGCCTTCACTGGAGCGTTTTCTCCATCACTTGCTGTCAGTAGGGTACTTTTTATACACTGTACTTAGAAGGTGGGTATACATTTGTGCTTTGGAGAGGCATTTGAAAAGATATTTGTGCTAGTAGGAATTTTATGTAAAATGAAAATGTTACCTAAATTAGGTAATAACCTTTGAAAAGCTTTATTTCTGAATAAAAACCAGAAAAGTGAGCCAGTACCTGGAGGGGTGCTTATCACTTTTATAGCAGTGATGCCGCGGTTTGTTATTTGAGAGGTGGTCACAGTGGGGGCCGCAGCTGTTATAATTTATGAATATTTGTTTTCCCTCTTGGATGGAGTCCATCATGTCAGGGAGAATGAATCTTGGCTAAACTGCCTTGGCTTGAAGGCAAGCCTTTTGGAATTATAAAGACAGCGAGGGCTTGGCAGCCTACCGTATGGATTTTGAATGCTGTTTCTGCCACTTGTATATTGAACAATCTTGGGCAAATTACAAATGCTTTAAAACTCAGTTTCCTTAGAAAACAAACAACCCAATTCAAAAGCGGACAAAGGATTTAAATAGACACTTCTCCAAAGAAGATACACAAATGACCATTAAGAAAATGAAAAGATGTTCAACACCCCTGGTCATTAGAGACAGGCAGATCAAACCCACAGTGAGGTACCATTCACACCCATTGCTATTAAAGGGATAGAAAAAGGGAAATAACAAGTGTGGTAAGGATTACCCCTTCTGCATTGCTGGTGGGAATGTAAAGTGGTACAGGTAGCACAAAAACAGTTTGGCTCAAGAAGTTAAACATAGAGTTACCGTGTGACCCGCCAGTTCTTCTTCTGTGTATATACATGGAAGAATTAAGACAGGGGCTTAAACAGATATACTGCAACAGTGTTCATACCATTATTGACAGTAGCCAATAAGTAGAAACAACTTAAGTGTCCATCTACTGGTGTATGAATAAACAAAATGTGAAATGCACATACACTGGTATGATATTCAGCCTTAAAAACAATGAAATTGTGATACACACCACAGCCTTGAAAATAATGCTAAGTGTCCTCAGACATCAAAGGACAAGCACTGGATGGTTCCGTTTATGTTAGCCACCTAGAAAAGGCAAACTCACAGATAGGGAAAGTAGAACAGAGGTTGACAGGCGCTAGGAAAATGGAGAAAAGGGAAGTCATTGCTTGAGTGCAGACTTTCTTTCTGTGATTTTGAAACAGTTTTAAAAATGCATAGTGGTGGTGGTTGAAGAATATTGTAAATGTAATACCACTGAATCATACATTTAAAATTGTTGAATGGTAAACTTTACGCATAGTTTACCACAATAACAATGTCCTCTGTTTCCTTCGCAGTAAATTAGAATTTACCTCTCATATGGATTTTATAATTAAATTACATAAAGAACAAAAGTTATCTGTTGCAGTGCCTAGGTGTGTTGGACAGTGGTTAATTGATGAACCATTATCAGTCCCCCAAACTTGGTAAGGACCCTGGATGTTAGACCTGATCTGGGAAAATGAGGAGCCCTTGATTGATTGACATTGGATTGGTACTACTCCATTTGTGGGTTAGAGGATTAAAGTAGGAACTGATCATTTATAAAGTTAGGTTTTCCCTCTTGCACACCTGAGACTTGGAGTAGGCACCACATCCACTACGTGGGGATTGCAATTTGAAGTAATGACGTAAGACTGACGTATCTCATCTCTTGGTTTCAGTTCTTGGATGATATTATTTTCTAGAATGGTTCCACACTCGGAGGAGAAGAAATTAATCTGAAATACCACACTCTCCTCTCAAAGGATCATGGTTTAGATGAAAATGGCTTCACTTCACCCCTGCTCTTGCATATAAGAAGTCCTTTTATTTTCTTAACCTGTTGATCAGATGCTTTCTCATGATTGGACTGGGGTTGTGAAATCTGGGAGGGGATACCACAGAAGTGTGAAGTACCCTTCTCCTCACATCATTTTGAGGCACATGATATCCGTAGGACTTATTAAAGATGATGTTCATCTTGATCACTTGGTTATAAGGCAATATCTGCCGGGATTATCTTTCATAAACTTCCTGTGCTTTCCCTCCCTTCATTAGATTCATTAGAAATGAGTCACTGAGTTCAGTTAATGCTTAAGGATAAGAGAATTAAGCTATGTCTCCTGGAGGGAGAAATACTAGCATTTGGAGATATGTTAAAGCTATGCAGTAATGAATAATTTGAGGGAGGTACTTTGGGGCTTTGCAAATATCCTATTTTCCTTTAAGTTTTGCTCACCAATTTTAGCATTCATTAGTGGGTTTTCCCTGCAGTGGTTATCACTGTGGTGTTTAATGGTAATATTTTAAAACTTTTCTCATTCCTTCCTTCTATATTTATTACTTGGTATTCTTCTTTGAGGAAGGATTTTCATTATTTTTGACACCACTTTTTCTGCCTTATTGACTTCAAAACACCATTTCCCTGGTGCCCCTTACAACTCTGCGGTTTGATTCTTGCTGTTAGAGCTGTCTTTTTTCCACTCGTGTTAGCTCTTGCTCCTATAGGAATCAGTCAAACATCTCTACTGGGTTCTGTGCTTTTAACCACTGCATTATATAACATCCTGATGCACAACCTCATTTGATGTATCCCTAATACCAGGGTGTTACAGTTTTATCCCTCTTAGAAAAATTCCGATGCTATGGGTTAAATGGGCTTCCCTTGTGACTTAGACAGTAAAGAATCTACTGGCAATGCAGGAGGCACGGGTTTGACCCCTGGGTCAGGAAGATCCCCTGGAGAAGGGAATGGCAACTCACTCCAGTATTCCTGCCTGGGAAATCCAATGGACAGAGGAGCCTGACAGGCTACAGTCCATGGAGTCACACAGAGTCGGACACAACTGAGCGACTAACACTTTAACTTCTTTCACATGGGTTGAACTGTGCTTCCCCAAAAGATATGTTAAAGTCCTAACTTCTAGAACTTCAGAAAGTGACCTTTTTTGGGAAATTGGGCCACTGCATATGTAATTAGTTAAGAGGAGGTTACACAAGAGTTGCGGGGGCGGGGGCTGTATTCAGTAGGGCTCATGTTTTTATAAGAAGAGGCCACAGAGATGCTGAAGGGGAGATGCTGTGTGACATCTGAGGAAGAGGTTGAAGCAATGTAACTGCAGGCCAGAGAGTGCTAAGGGTTGCCAGTAAACTGTCAGAAGCTACAAAGAGGTGAGGAAGAATTTTCTTATAGGAAAATCCTTACAGGTTTCAGGGGTCACATGGCTCTGCTGACAGCTTCATTTTGGACATCTACTATCCAGAACTGTGAGGCAATTCATTGTTGTTGTTGATTAGTCACTAAGTCGTGTCCAACTCTTTGCAGCCCCGAGGACTGCAACACGCCAGGCTTCCCTGCTCTTCACTATCTCCCAGATCTTGCTAGATTCAAGTCCATTGAGTCGATAATGCTCTCTAACCACCACATCCTCTCCCACCCCTGTCTTTTGCCTTCAATCTTTCCCAGAATCAGGGCCTTTTCCAATGAGTCAGCTCTTCACATCAGGTGGCCCAAGTATTGGAGCTTCAGCTTCCATGAGAACCCATGAGACAGTACATCTCTGCTGTTTTAAGCCATTCATTTGTGGTAGCTTGTTCCAGTGGTCCTCAAAAACTGATACAGCTTGCAGGAGAGTTGAGACCAAAATGTGACATAATAAGTTAAATTTTTCACAGATTCTTTTATCTTTGGAAACTTAGAGGAAGGCTTCATTTTTATTTTTTGGTGTACAGTTTTATTTTCAGAATCAGTTACTAAATACAGATGATCTGTAATGTAATCGTGTAATCAGCTAGTGAGAACGCATGCCATTCTAAGAGATGTAAGGACTCTAGACTTCTAAGAGATGTAAGGACTCTAGACTTCTGGCAAAGAGAGTTTTTTAAATTAAAGTTGAGATGAAAGGCACTTCCTGCTGACATCACTGTTAAGTAAGAAATTAACTAGAAAGCAAACAATCAGTTTAGTTTTGGAAACAAAGATCATTCATAGGAGGTACTTGTTTCATAATTTACATGTATTTGAAACTAGAGAAACACACAAATCAAATCAGAGAGTGCTTGCTTTAAAAGATGGATTTAAATGTTTTATATTACTAGATCTAGTTACTAATTACTAAGTATTTCTGTTACTAAATCTATTCTTTAATGTAACCAGCATTTGTTGATTATCCAGTATGTGCTAGGCACAGTAGAAGAAGCTGGAAATACAAATATCAATTAAATGCTCTCGTATTCTTCATTTAGTAATTAAAAAGAATTTAAAAAATGAGGGGAACAAAATAAGAATAACAGCAAAGTCACTAATGTTTGCCATCACATGATTTTTGCAAATGGTTGACTTTCACCCTTTATTTTGGCTAATAAAAAATTTAAAAAAACCTACATATTTCAGGGAAACTCACCAAAGTTATCGTATGCTGCGTAAGGGAAACAACAGCAACAACAAAAATCCCACAAAGGCTTTAATTAAATAATAGTTTTAGATCTATTTCAGAATGGAACATTATCATTGGAGCATTTCAGATACTCATAGTATTAAAATACCTTATGAGTAATGGTATGGAAAGAGACAGATAAGAATTAATGCATAACTTATTCAGACTATCTAGGAAAATATAACAGGAAAGGGAATACACCCTTCTGGAGAAATATGAGGCAGGAAGGAGGGGAAAGGATGACCAGGGTTTGATGAGGCTGGGTGGGGCGTGGAGTGAGAGTTACACTCTTAAACAGCCAAGAGAATAGAGGAGACAGTGAAGAATTGAGAGATGGAATAATGCAGAAATCTAGAGGAAGAATGCCTCTTCCAAGGCAAGTAGTAAATGAAAGTCCCTGAGATAGGAGCCCGTTTAGTGCTTTAGAGGCATTCCCAAGAGGACAGTGCAGTGAAGAAGTCGGGGAGCTAGTGCACGGGTGCTTGTGCAGGACCCTGTGACCAGAGTAAGGACTTCTGTTTTACTCAGGGACAGAAAACCACTGGAAATTTTAAGGATGAAAATGATGTGCTAGGGCTTCCATGGTGGTCTAGTGGTTCATGGCTTTAGGACTTCCCTGGTGGCTCAGTGGATAAGAATCCACCTGCCAGTACAGGGGACACGGGTTTGATCCCTGGTCTGGGAAGATCTCCCGTGCCGCAGCCAAGCCCACGTCCTGGTGGCTCAGTGGATAAGAATCCACCTGCCAGTACAGGGGACACGGGTTTGATCCCTGGTCTGGGAAGATCTCCCATGCCGCAGCCAAGCCCACGTCCTGGTGGCTCAGTGGATAAGAATCCACCTGCCAGTACAGGGGACACGGGTTTGATCCCTGGTCTGGGAAGATCTCCCGTGCCGCAGCCAAGCCCACGTGCCCTGGAGTTTGTGCTCCACAGCAAGAGTAGCCACCATGATGAGAAGCAATTAGAGAGCAGCCCCACTTACCACAACGAGAGAAAGACTGTGGGCCTCAAGGAAGACCCAGAGCAGCCTAAACAAATAGATAGGTAGATAAATCTTAGAAAGAAGAAAATGATGTGCTAATCATAGAAACAATGATAGATGTACTGCTAGAAAGAGACTAGTTTTCTTTCTCTAGGCATTAAGTTCAGAGAGTGAAACCTGATGGGGAGAACTGAGGGTTAGCTGTACCTCTGTGTGAGTGACTTTGTTTTCTTTCTTTAGTATGTTTAGAACCTTTCAGGAATTTTTTTATTTTTTTTTTTTTTGCCACTAAATCACAGAGCTGGGCTCAGCGTCCCCAAGACTATGTTTAAACTTGATTATAAGACAGCTACTAGATATGATGGCTGTAATAACATCCTATCACAGTTAAACATAAAAGCTGATGGTAATTACCACCCCCTCTTGGCAGATACTGTATCATTTTCTGCAAAACATGTTTTTGTTGCTTGGTGATTTCGGAAACAGAATGTATTGAATTCTGGACATAATAATCAAGATGTTATTTTTGGATAGTTTTAAATGTTATATTCTCTGTGATTGGTAAAGGAACCATGACTTAATTTCTGTATATCAATAAATATAACCTAGAAAATACTTTCCAGAAACCCTGCTACACTTTACTGTGTTATTATTGTGTTGATTTCCATCTTGTTTTTCTATCATAAACAACCAGTAGTGAGGAAAAAACTAACAGTCCAAGCAGCCAGTAGTGATCTAAATATAAAACAAGATATTAAGCCTAATGATCTTCTGTTAAATTTTCCAAATATGTAGCTTTAACTGTTATATCATCTTATACACTCAAAAAGAACAGTTGACTTTCGGGTGTGTATAAATGCATGTTAAAGGTGACTAATGGAACTCAGAATGGAATGAGGTTACTCCTACAGACTGTGAGGTAAAGCATCTCCAAATTCATAAGGATTCCACACTTTTTTGCCACACCTCAAGTTAGCTTTTCTTTGCCCAAACACATAGGAAAGCAAAGGTAACCAGAAGATGTGCCTGTGTGCTAGGTCATCTCAGTTCAGTTCAGTTCACTCGCTCAGTCGTGTCCGACTCTTTGTGACCCCATGAATCGCAGCACGCCAGGCCTCCCTGTCCATCACCAACTCCCGGAGTTCTCTCAGACTCACGTCCATCAAGTCAGTGATGCCATCCAGCCATCTCATCCTCTGTCGTCCCCTTCTCCTCCTGCCCCCAATCCCTCTGAGCATCAGAGTCTTCTCCAATGAGTCAACTCTTCGCATGAGGTGGCCAAAGTACTGGAGTTTCAGCTTTAGCATCATTCCTTCCAAAGAAATCCCAGGGCTGATCTCCTTCAGAATGGACTGGTTGGATCTCCTTGCAGTCCAAGGGACTCTCAAGAGTCTTCTCCAACACCACAGTTCAAAAGCATCAGTTCTTCAGCGCTCAGCCTTCTTCACAGTCCAACTCTCACATCCATACATGACCACAGGAAAAACCATAGCCTTGGCTAGACGGACCTTTGTTGGCAAAGTAATGTCTCTGCTTTTCAATATGTTATCTAGGTTAGTCATAACTTTCCTTCCAAGGAGTAAGCGTCTTTTAATTTCATGGCTGCAGTCACCATCTGCAGTGATTTTGGAGCCCCCAAAAATAAAGTCTGACACTGTTTCCCCATCTATTTGCCATGAAGTGATGGGACCAGATGCCATGATCTTCGTTTTCTGAATGTTGAGCTTTAAGCCAACTTTTTCACTCTCCACTTTCACTTTCATCAAGAGGCTTTTGAGTTCCTCTTCACTTTCTGCCATAAGGGTGGTATCATCTGCATGTCTGATGTTATTGGTACTCCTCCCGGGAATCTTGATTCCAGCTTGTGATTCTTCCAGTCCAGCGTTTCTCATGATGTACTCTGCATATAAGTTAAATAAGCAGGGTGATAATATACAGCCTTGACGTACTCCTTTTCCTATTTGGAACCAGTCTGTTGTTCTATGTCCAGTTCTAACTGTTGCTTCCTGACCTGCGTACACATTTCTCAAGAGGCAGGTCAGGTGGTCTGGTATTCCCATCTCTTTCAGAATTTTCCACAGTTTATTGTGATCCACACAGTCAAAGGCTTTGGCATAGTCAATGTTTTTCTGGAACTCTCTTGCTTTTTCCATGATCCAGAGGACGTTGGCAATTTGATCTCTGGTTCCTCTGCCTTTTCTAAAACCAGCTTGAACATCAGGAATTTCACGGTTCACGTATTGCTGAAGCCTGGCTTGGAGAATTTTGAGCATTCCTTTACTAGCGTGTGAGATGAGTGCAATTGTGTGGTAGCATCTCAGTCATGTCCAATTCTTTGGGACCCCATGGACTGTAGCCTGCCAGGGTCATCTGCTCATGGGATTCTCTAGGCAAGAGTACTGGAATGGGTTGCCATGCCCTCCTCCAGGGGATCTTTCTGACTCAGGGATTGAACCCACATGTCTATGTCCACTGCATTGGGGGATACAGATTCTTTACCACTGGCACCATCTGGGAAACTCGAACCAGAAGATACGGAATTACCAAATAGCAAGAGCAAAGGTCCATCTAGTCAAAGCTATGTTTCTTCCAGTAGTCATGTATGGATGTGAGAGTTGGACCATAAAGAAAACTTAGTGCCAAAGAATTGATGCATTTGTTCTTCTAGTCTTTTTTTTTTTCTTTTATTATTATTATTATTTTTACTTTACAATACAGTATTGTAAAGAATTGATGCTTTTGAACTGTGGTGTTGGAGAAGACTATTGAGAGTCCCTTGGACAGCAAAGAGATCCAACCAGTCCATCCTACATGAAGTCAGTCCTGAATATTCACTGGAAGGACTGATGCTGAAGTTGAAACTCCAATACTTTGGCCACCTGATGTGAAGAACTGACTCATTTGAAAAGACCCTGATGTTGGGAAAGATGGAAGGCGGGAGGAGAAGGGGACAACAGAGAATGAGATGGTTGGATGGTATCACCAACTCAATGGACATGAGTTTGAGTAAACTCCAGGAGTTGATGGTGGACAGGGAGGACTGGTGTGCTGTGGTCCATGGGGTTGCAAAGATTCAGACATGACTGAGCGACTGAACTGAACTGAACTTAGCTTCTTAGCCATTTGGTGCATCACAGGCAAACAATTAGAACTCTAAAATACATAGAGTTTAGGATACAAATAGAAAATATACCCCCATCTGATCCTCAGCCTTCATGTATGGCAGACATCACTGAACTACTGATTTGTTTCCCTCATAATTGAAAATAGCCTCAAAATCTTTCTTAAAAAAATGGAGAGAGGAGAAACACTTCCATTAGCCACTGTTGATTTTAAGGGACACTTAGAATTAAAATATCTTGTTATTTTTTACTTAGTGTAGGGCTTTTCAAGGAGAAGGCAATGGCACCCCACTCCAGTGCTCTTGCCTGGCAAATCCCATGGACTGAGGAGCCTGGTAGGCTGCAGTCCATGGGGTCGCTAAGAGTTGGACACGACTTAGCGACTTCACTTTCACTTTTCACTTTCATGCATTGGAGAAGGAAATGGCAGCCCACTCCAGTGTTCTTGCCTGGAGAATTCCAGGGATGGGGGAGCCTGGTGGGCTGCCGTCTATGGGGTCACACAGAGTCGGACACGACTGAAGCGAATTAGCAGCAGCAGCAGGGCTTTTCAACATTCACACTGTTTACACTATGAACCAGGTTTGTTGTGGATGTCTGCCCCGTACATTGTAGGATGCTTAATAGCATGCTCAGCTTCTAGCCATTAGGAGCCAGTAGTGACTACTTCTCCTATCCCTACCCCCAAGTCGTGACCATTAGTAAGTCTCCAGTCAACATCATCTTGAGTTGACAACCATTGTCATAGAGAGAGTTGTACCTGATATTAAGAGAAAGCACAGAACAGTGTTCCTCAGCTTTTTAAAAAGCTATTTTAGTTTTCCTAATTTCATATCTAGGCATCATCTGTCTCATAGTTTCTGCTTAAGAGTCCCCTGATGAAGTATTAAAAAAAGATATTCAAATATTATATAAAATATTATATGTATATAAATATATATAAAATATTAAAAATAATTACCACTTTGACATAGGTCTTAGGCTGAGGACAACTTATTTAATGCGTGGATCTTTGGATGGGTGATGATATAAAGCTTGACATAGATTCACATGTTTTATCTAGATTTATATATATAATGTATCTTATTCATTTATATATGTATATACACATGTACTTCTATGATTTATTTAAATATGTAAAATGTATAAACATAAATACATGCAGATAATATGTCCTCTTTTTCAACTGACTTGATTCTGTAGCTCTCAAATACAGTTGCTAACTAAGTCTGAAGATTTATGAAAGAAAGTTGAATGGATGGCAAGATTATTTGAAAATCTTACAATATTCTGAAGGCTAATAAAGAGGACAGTGCAATCTCTACAGATAATGTTCTCTTTTCTTTTGCTATTTTTTGCCCTATTTAGGATCTTCTGTTGCTTTCAGGAAACTAATATCTAGTAAAGCAACTGTGTAAACAAAAGTTAAGTAGAATGAGTATTTGTTGTGCTTTTAATACCACACTGTTGTCTCACACGTAAAGCTTCTTATGCAATCAATGGGAATTCTGTGCCACGCAAAGAGTTATAATAATTGGAAGGAAATTAACATCAAATTGAAATTTACTCTTGTGGTTTTATTTTGGTAACCATGGTGATGGAAGACCAAAATAGCACATTAAAATAGTCCTAAAAAGAATTTGGGGGAAATTTTTTGAAATGCTTGGTAAGTATAATAGCATTATATCTTGAATGCCAATATTTTGTTGCTGAATGTTTTGGACTTTGACTCATTGGTTATTTACTTATTTTTTTTATCTTTCTCTTTCCAAAACTACAGGCAGCAGCCTTGAAATAAGGTAAAATATGTTTAGAGAATTCAGTTAATTAAAGAAAAATGTAGAAATTAAAAATAAGTATTACAGCAAGGGAAGAAAATATATATTAATATTGCACAAGTGTATGGAATTAAACCAATTTTTTTCTTAGCTTGTTTGTAATCAGGGTATATAAGCACATAAAAATATTATTTAACTTGAAATTATACAGGTCATTAAGAAGAGTAATATTCTGGAAATAAACATGACTTTATCTTATTAAAAGAAGTTATTCTCCCACAGGAAGACTTACTAGAAAAATAAAAATAAGCTCATTGACATCTCAACTTTTTTCCCTGCAATCTAGTTAAAATGTTAATTCAGAGGCATTTTTTTTTGTGTGTGTTATTTACTAACACATTTATGTTACCAGAGTATTTGTTATGTATTTTGGTAATTGTCTTTTGCCTAATGTCACTCAATTGTGTCCTATCTTGGTTTGAAGAATAAGGTGTGTGTGATTTTTTTAACAACCTCCTCAAAACTTCTGCAAAGAGAGGAATACTAAAAAGTAAATATAAAATATGAATTTAATCAATCCTAAGATGAAATTGTTTGACTAAACTCTTCTTTAGGGACAAGAGGTCAACAATAGCCCAGATGGGAATGGAACTTTTAAAAGTAATGATTATTCCAATGCATTGTCTGTTTTTTAAATAGAAAATAGAGACTGGAAGCTTTGTCAGGCTCTATTAACGTTGTGGCAGAAATGCCACAATCACCTTCTCAGTGACTGTTCTCCCTGCAGCACATTCAACATGGTAACTTCAGATTCTTATTCTGGGCAAAAACAAACAAGAAGAATAATGACTCTCACTTTCCATTTTATCGAATACGTAATTAAATTCATTAATGCCAAAGAATGCTCAAACTACCGCACAATTGCACTCATCTCACACACTAGTAAAGTAATGCTCAAAATTCTTCAAGCCAGGCTTCAGCAATACGTGAACCGTGAAATTCCAGATGTTCAAGCTGATTTTACAAAAGGCAGAGGAACCAGAGATCAAATTGCCAACATCCGCTGGATCATGGAAAAAGCAAGAGAGTTCCAGAAAAACATCTATTTCTGCTTTATTGACTATGCCAAAGCCTTTGACTGTGTGGATCACAATAAACTGTGGAAAATTCTGAAAGAGATGGGAATACCAGACTACCTGACCTGCCTCTTGAGAAATTTGTATGCAGGTCAGGAAGCAACAGTTAGAACTGGACATGGAACAACAGACTGGTTTCAAATAGGAAAAGGAGTATGTCAAGGCTGTATACTGTCACCCTGCTTATTTAACTTACATGAAGATTACATCATGAGAAATGCTGAGCTGGGAGAAGCACAAGCTGGAATCAAGATTCCCGGGAGAAATATCAATAACCTCAGATATGCAGATGACACCATCCTTATGGCAGAAAGTGAAGAGGAACTCAAAAGCCTCTTGATGAAAGTGAAAGTGGAGAGTGAAAAAGTTGGCTTAAAGCTCAACATTCAGAAAACGAAGATCATGGCATCTGGTCCCATCACTTCATGGCAAATAGATGGGGAAACAGTGTCAGACTTTATTTTTGGGGGCTCTAAAATCACTGCAGATGGTGACTGCA
Source organism: Bos indicus x Bos taurus (assembly GCF_003369695.1). Lineage (NCBI taxonomy): Eukaryota > Metazoa > Chordata > Mammalia > Artiodactyla > Bovidae > Bos > Bos indicus x Bos taurus. The sequence goes on along the minus strand of NC_040079.1, from coordinate 98,568,159 downwards.
GCCATGAAATTAAAAGATGATTACTCCTTGGAAGGAAAGTTATGACCAACCTAGATAGCATATTGAAAAGCAGAGACATTACTTTGCCAACAAAGGTCCGTCTAGTCAAGGCTATGATTTTTCCAGAGGTCATGTATGGATATGAGAGTTGGACGGTAAGAAAGCTGAGTACCAAAGAACTGATGCTTTTGAACTGTGGTGTTGGAGAAGACTCTTGAGAGTCCCTTGGACTGCAAGGAGAGCCAACCACTCCATTCTAAAGGAGATCAGCCCTGGGTGTTCTTTGGAAGGAATGATGCTAAAGCTGAGACTCCAGTACTTTGGCCACCTCATGCGAAGAGTTGACTCATTGGAAAAGACTCTGATGCTGGAAGGGATTGGGGGCAGGAGGAGAAGGGGATGACAGAGGATGAGCTGGCTGGATGGCATCACCGACTTGATGGACGTGAGTTTGAGTGAACTCCGGGAGTTGGTGATGGACAGGGAGGCCTGGCGTGCTGCGATTCATGGGGTTGCAAAGAGTCGGACACAACTGAGTGACTGAACTGAACTGAGCTAAAGGTGCCATTTTTACCATAGAAAGTAAAATTTTGTAAATGCTAATAAAGAGGACATAAAATAATGTGAATAAAATAATGCAGAATCCCTCAAACTATGAAATAATTTTTATATAATAATATTATGTAGTTGAATATTTTTCACTGAGAAGTTGCTTTAAATGGTATTTTACCTGTATATGTGAAACATTACTATACAATGGAAAAAGAGAAAATATGTTTAAATAGTTAAACTATTATTGACTCTCTGGTTTGTTTGCTTGCTTAGGTGAGAACTTTTTCCCAAATCCAAGGATAGTTTTAAAATAAACCATTAATATATAAGTAAAGGCATCAGCAAGCTAATAAGGTGAAATTTTTTTGGTTTGCATTAGATGTAAAGATAATTAGAGAAAACAACCAACCCCAGGAAAACTTAATGGAGTTTGAAAAATAGTTTAAGTCCTTAGATAATCAAATTGAGTCATGAGAACACTTATCATTTTGAAGTAAATAAGGCCAATATACATTTGCTGGGTTCTAAAAATCATTCTTCATTACTAATAAAAGTACTTTAAATAATCAAAACCTGTATCACAATAGAATAATATCATATAAAATGATTTTTCTTTCCTATAAAAATGATATTATTAATCAAAATATATGGATAGGCATAACTTATTAAATAATCCTCCTCAGATTTCTCTGAAGTCGCCATTGGAATTTTTGTACAGCAGGTCTTCTTAAATGTGTCTGTTCAGAACACTAAACATACTTGAAGTCAGATCACCAGTTAACATGAACATCTAGGTTTAGGAAAAAATACTTATTTGAATTTAACAAATTGCATGTGAAAAAATTTTGTCTTAGAGATCTTTTCATTTTGTTTCCTTATGGTGGCTTATGTCTCAAATAGGCAGGTATAAGTTAGATTCTTTACTGTCTGATCTGACAGATGGTTAAGAGTCCACCTACAATGCAGGAGACCTGGGTTCAATTCCTGAGTCAGGAAGATCCCATGGAGAAGGGATTGGCTACCCACCCTAGTATTCTTGGGCTTCCCTGGTGGTTCATACAGTAAAGAATCTGCCTGCAATGTGGGAGACCTGGGTTTGATGGCAGCGTTGGGAAGATCCCCTGGAGAAGGGAATGGCTACTCACTCCAGTATTCTTGCCTAAAGAATTCCATGGACAGAGGAGCCTGGCGGGCTACAATCCATAGAGTTGCAAAGAGTTGGAAAGGACTGAGTGACTAACACTGCCATGTTAGATGCCTTAGGATTTGTAACAGAATTTCAAGTCAATGTTTTTGTTTGCCTCTTACTATTTATTTGTTTTTCGCCATTTCTTCCTAATGAGAAAAAGTTAAACGTCGCCGTGCTAGTATTTGGGACTGTGAAGTTATCTATGGTCTCTGTCTTCTTTCTCTTGCAGCTGTGGCAGAGAGGTAATAGAAGCTATAAAAACCTGACTTTGATTAAAAGAAAGGTTTACCCACCTACTTATATGAAATGGAATTAGCTTTTTACTCTTAACCTTGACAGTGTCTTACTTCTTTTTGCTACAGGCTATCTCCATGATGTGAAAAGGTGCTGATATTGTAGTAGAACCATATTTTTTCAAATTGCTGTTTTACAGCTCTTTTATATGACTCAATTTCAGAACAAAAAGGCGGCATTAGAAAGTAGTGAGTCTCTTGTTTTGGTGTACGGCAAAACCGAGCTTATTATCATATGCTGAGCTCCTTCTCCAGGAGATAGTACCCTCCTGTGTTTAACTGTCTTCTCTCCTTTTAATATCAATACTTTGGAAAATAGGACTGCCAGTCAATGTCGATTACTTCTGGCTGCTTTCCTTGTTTGTTTTTTCGGACTATAACTGAAGGACATGTCAGTATTATAAAAAGCACAATGGAGTTGATATTTTCTGGGATTGTGAACAAAGGTTTGACATATAGGAAAAATAATGCTATGGGGTAATCTCCGACTTACTTTGCTTAACTCCCATTAGCTGTTCTTCCTCTTGGCTGTGACTTCAAAATAGGTTCCCCTATTCATTTTACTTATGCCTGTTCCTTACTGAGGGTGTCTCTTTCCCCACTTCATGATCTGTATTCATGATCTCAGGTACCATTTTCCACTGTACCTCTATCCCAACTCAGTCATAGAAGAACTAAATTGTCAGTCTATGGTTAAAAATATTATAAATAGCTGTAAATGTTAAGCCTTATCTGGTTTTCTCTACCTTATGCTGTATGCGTGCTAAGTCACTTCAGTCGTGTCTGACTCTTTGCAACTCTGCCAGGCTCCTCTGTCCAAGGGATATGTGTGTTATTCACTCAGTCATGTCCAAGGGATAGAAGCAATTAAATCACCACTCAGTTCTCTTCTGATCCCTAGGATAATACCTAATTTTAGGTAGGAGACAATTGAGAAGCTTAAAACCCATCCACTGGGACTCACTGACCTACTTCCCACACAGTTGTCTGATCAAAGCTCTCTGGCTTGTTCCTCTGTGGCTGAATGTCTGTCTTGATAAACTTTCAAACTCCACATTCCTTCTGGGTCAGGTTTTTACCTTGCTTATCCAGCTCCCCTTCTAGTCTTTGCTTTTGAGTAGAGTTCTGACTGGCATTTGAAGGTCTTACTTCCCTTGGCACCATGTCCTCTGAGAATCTGTTTCTTGTTACTGGAGTCCCTACTGTCATGATGTACCCGTCTCTACATGTAAATGTTTGCACGAAATTCTGTTTTCTATTTGTCACTGGTTAGTAGGTCTAGCAGAGAAGGCAATGGCACCCCACTCCAGTACTCTTGCCTGGAAAATCCCATGGACAGAGGAGCCTGGTAGGCTGCAGTACATGGGGTTGCTAAGAGTCGGATGTGACTGAGCGACTTCACTTTCACTTTTCACTTTCATGCACTGGAGAAGGAAATGGCAACCCACTCCAGTGTTCTTGCCTTGAGAATCCCAGGGATGGGGGAGCCTAGTGGGCTGCCGTCTATGGGGTCGCACAGAGTCGGACACGACTGAAGCGACTTACAGTTACAGTTACAGTAGTAGGTCTAGTTTCAGGTCAGGGCCATATTTCTTCCTCCTTGCCTTTTCCAGACAGTCTGCTAAAGTGTAGTGGACCAGGGCTGGCTGGTTTCCAAGGCCTGGCTGAGTTCACCTCGGGCTTCCCAGGTGGCTCAGTGATAAAGAATCCACCAGCCAATGCAGGAGATGCAAGAGATGTGGGTTCAATCCCTGGGTTGGGAAGATTCCCTGGAGTAAGCAATGGCAAACCACTACAGCATTCTTGCCTGGAAAATTCCATGGACAGAGGAGCCTGGTTGGCTATAGTCCATGGGGCCCCAAAGAGCGACAGGACTAAGCACAAAAGTTCACCTCACCGCCCTTAATCATGTCTGTGTCTGGGTTCTCTGTGCAGTTGGCCCTGAAGGGGGACCGTGTACTGGAAAGGGCTCTATGTGTTTTTCAGTTCTGTCCACAAAGAGGAAATATCTTTTTCCAGGAAATTTTCTTTTTCCATGTTTTCCTCTCTGATGAGGTACAATTTTCTATTTTTTCCCACTGTGCAGGAAAGGCTGGCAGCAGCTCTAAGCTGCTCTGTTTTGCTAAGTGAACTGCTGACTGTTGTTTCAGTAGCTTTCTCAGATTTGTTACTGTCTCAGCAATAATTTACCCTGAAGTGTAAGTTAAATGTATTATTTTTTACTTTTATTATCTGTATTGGTTTTTCTTAGTGGTGGAAAAAAACGAAGCATAGAAATGCTCAATCTTGGTGCGTGTCACTTATCTTCCAGCTTATTAGCTATAAAAATTCACACAAAACCTGAATGGAAGTGTGGGATCATTTTTGGTGCTGTGAAGACAGATTAGGGTTAAAGAAGAAAACCTTCTGTTAAAAGTAACGTATAGGGTGAGGGAAAGGAAGCACTGGGCCTTTCCAGGTCGTGCAGTGGTGAAGACTCCGCCTGTCGATGCAGAGATGCAAGAGGTGTGGGTTCGATCCTTGGATGGGGAAGATCCCTTGGAGGAGGAAATGGCAACTTCCTCCAGTACTCTTGCCTGGGAAATCCCATGGACAGAAGAGGCTCGTGGGCTATAGTCCATGGGGTTGCAAAGAGGTAGATATGACTGAGCAACTGATAAAAATGAAACATTAGGCCAGTTTTTGAAGACATGAAAAACAAAACAGAGAAATCCAACACTGGGAAACTTAGGAAGTTGATTGGCATTGCACATGGTGGAAACTTACATTATAATGAAGTTTGTTCATCATGGCCCCATAGAAATCTCAGTCCCATGAGTCCCACTTCCTCCTGAATGCTTCTTCACTGAAAAGCTATATCCTGGAGATTGAGGATATTCAGCAACATTTTGGGGTTTACAGGCATTCCTAATAACATTGGTCCTCATCAAAGTCCAACTCTTCCAACTTACAAAATAGAGTATCTCATATTATTCCAATACTATGTAAAATTTAAGGACACTCCTGGCTTAAGTTAATGTGAAATTTGACATTTACATGAAAAATAAATTTTTATTTTGACGTTGTGATTGCAATCTTCTGTAGCTATCTAATTTACTTGTATAATTTTATCTCTCTAACAGAAATTCAATATGCAGGGAGGAGAGACATAGTTTTATTCTCCACTATATCTTCAATAGTAAATGTATGTGGGGAGCAGGAAACACACTTTCTAACACCATACACAAAAATAAACTCAAAATGGATTAAAGATCTAAACATAAGACCAGAAACTATAAAACTCCTAGAGGAGAACATAGGCAAAACACTCTCCGACATACATCACAGCAGGATCCTCTATGACCCACCTCCCAGAATGTTGGAAATAAAAACAAAAATAAACAAATAGGACCTAATTAAAATTAAAAGCTTCTGCACATCAAAGGAAACTATTAGCAAGGTGAAAAGACAGCCTTCAGAATGGGAGAAAATAATAGCAAATGAAACAACTGACAAACAACTAATCTCAAAAATATACAAGCAACTCCTACAGCTCAACTCCAGAAAAATAAATGACCCAATCAAAAAATGGGCCAAAGAACTAAATAGACATTTCTCCAAAGAAGACATACAGATGGCTAACAAACACATGAAAAGATGCTCAACATCACTCATTATCAGAGAAATGCAAATAAAAACCACTATGAGGTATCATTTCACACCAGTCAGAATGGCTGCGATCCAAAAGTCTACAAGCAATAAATGCTGGAGAGGGTGTGGAGAAAAGGGAACCCTCTTAGACTGTTGGTGGGAATGCAAACTAGTACAGCCACTATGGAGAACAGTGTGGAGATTCCTTAAAAATCTGGAAATAGAACTGCCTTATGATCCAGCAATCCCACTGCTGGGCATACACACTGAGGAAACCAGAAGGGAAAGAGACACGTGTACCCCAATGTTCATTGCAGCACTGTTTATAATAGCCAGGACATGGAAGCAACCTAGATGCCCATCAGCAGATGAATGGATAAGAAAGCTGGGGTACATATACACAATGGAGTATTACTCAGCCATTAAAAAGAATACATTTGAAGCAGTTCTAACGAGGTGGATGAAACTGGAGCCTATTATACAGAGTGAAGTAAGCCAGAAAGAAAAACACCAATACAGTATACTAACGCATATATATGGAACTTAGAAAGATGGTAACAATAACCCTGTATACGAGATAGCAAAAGAGACACTGATGTATAGAACAGTCTTTTGGACTCTGTGGGAGAGGGAGAGGGTGGGAAGATTTGGGAGAATGGCATTGAAACATGTAAAATATCATGTATGAAACGAGTTGCCAGTCCAGGTTCAATGCACGATACTGGATGCTTGGGGCTAGTGCACTGGGACGACCCAGAGGGATGGTATGGGGAGGGAGGAAGGAGGAGGGTTCAGGATGGGGAACACATGTATACCTGTGGCGGATTCATTTTGATATTTGGCAAAACTAATACAATAATGTAAAGTTTAAAAAAAAAAATCAGAGAATTAGGAAATAGGAAAATAGATGTTTTCATCTCATTATAAAGATGAGAAAGCTACTCTTTAAGTAGTTTTCTGTAGCAGAATTGTTTTTAACCTGTGATATATGGGACCCGTGACATGCTTTTCATATGCATATATAATATATGCATATATAATGCTTTGAAATATCATGGGCAAATTGATAATTGTAGGCTCATCTGGGAACTAAAAATTTTACACAGTATTGTACATGATTATTGATCCTATGGCAATATCTATAGTGATTTTCAGATGCATGAATGACAATCTTTGGAGTGCAGCCTATTTCATAATTGAAGTAGAGACAATGTCTAGTTGGAAAATCAGAACCAGAGATTTAAAATTAGTTGTGAAGATCTCGGAAGGTCTGTGAAGTAAGTGGGAGCTGTGGTTGGGGCACTTGAATAGCAAAAGGGGATCCTGAGATGGAAAAGGAAGAAAAGAGTGTGGATGTGAATAACTCTAAAGTTAAAAATAATGAAACTCTGAGTTATCATTTACTACACATTTAATGTGATGGCAGGTTTATAATTTTATGTTTTTATATAAATTAAATCAGATGATATTGATATTCTACTCACTGTTCTGCAAATTGCCATCATTGGTAGGTATTATATTTTTTACATTTATTTGAATAAAGGTTTTCTCATTTGTTATTGAAGCAATATATACTTCCAGGTGTTCAAGCTGGTTTTAGAAAAGGCAGAGGAACCAGAGATCAAATTGCCAACATCCGCTGGATCATGGAAAAAGCAAGAGAGTTCCAGAAAAACATCTATTTCTGCTTTATTGACTATGCCAAAGCCTTTGACTGTGTGGATCACAATAAACTGTGGAAAATTCTGAAAGAGATGGGAATACCAGACCACCTGACCTGCCTCTTGAGAAACCTATATGCAGGTCAGGAAGCAACAGTTAGAACTGGACATGGAACAACAGACTGGTTCCAAATAGGAAAAGGAGTATGTCAAGGTTGTATATTGTCACCCTGCTTATTTAACTTATATGCAGAGTACATCATGAGAAACGCTGGGCTGGGAGAAGCACAAGCTGGAATCAAGATTGCCAGGAGAAATATCAATAACCTCAGATATACAGATGACACCACCCTCATGGCAGAAAGTGAAGAGGAACTCAAAAGCCTCTTAATGAAAGTGAAAGTGGAGAGTGAAAAAGTTGGCTTAAAGCTCAACATTCAGAAAACGAAGATCATGGCATGTGGTCCCATCACTTCATGGGAAATAGATGGGGAAACAGTGGAAACAGTGTCAGACTTTATTTTGGGGGGCTCTAAAATCACTGCAGATGGTGACTGCAGCCATGAAATTAAAAGATGCTTACTCCTTGGAAGGAAAGTTATGACCAACCTAGATAACATATTCAAAAGCAGAGACATTACTTTGCCAACAAAGGTCCATCTAGTCAAGGCTATGGTTTTTCCAGAGGTCATGTATGGATGTGAGAGTTGGACTGTGAAGAAAGCCCAGTGCCTAAGAATTGATGCTTTTGAACTGTGGTGTTGGAGAAGACTCTTGAGAGTGCCTTGGACTGCAAGGAGATCCAACCAGTCCATCCTAAAGGAGACCAGTCCTGGGTGTTCATTGGAAGAACTAATGCTGAGGCTGAAACTCCAATACTTTGGCCACCTCATGCAAAGAGTTGACTCATTGGAAAAGACCCTGATGCTGTGAGGGATTAGAGGGCAGGAGGGGAAGGGGATGACAGAGAATGAGATAGCCTGATGACATCATCGAGTCGACGCACATGAGTTTGAGTGAACTCCGGGTGTTGGTGATGGACAGGGAGGCCTGGCGTGCTGTGATTCATGGGGTTGCAAAGAATCGGACACGACTGAGTGACTCAACTGAACTGAACTGATATATACCATATAGATATACATATGTTTAACATGTAGTTATATACACAAGTGTGAGAATAAGTATTTTTGTGTATATATATATTTATATATACACACACACCTATGTATGTATATATATTTATACATATATATTTATATATATGTATTTATATATATATACACACACCTATGTACAACTATGTTATAGTTTTAAAAAAGACATTTGAAGATAATAGTTTTATAGTTAATGTGTATTTTTCTTATGCTGTAAAGAGGAAACACATGACATTCATTCAAGTCTTTGGGCTTTGCATTTATTTATAAAATGTAAGTCTATATTTTTCAGCGACTTAGTGGTATATCCCTGGTGGCTCAAACGGTAAAGAATCCACCTGCAATGCATGAAACTCGGGTTTGATCCCAGGGTTGGGAAGACCCCTTGGAGGAGGTCATGGCGACCCACTCTAGTATTCTTGCCTGGAGAATCCCATGGACAGAGGAGCCTGGCAAGCTACAGTCCAGGGGTTGCAGAGAGTCAGACATAACTGAATGACTAACACTTTCACTATTAGTGGCATATCAGGAAGCAAATCAATGAGTTTCTAAAAATGAAAAGCCAAAGTAAAATAACTTCAAATAAATGGTCTTGTACTCATGCATTTTAAACAATTATAGGGTAAATATGACTTTTATGTATAAGTCCTGGGTTTATATCCCATAAGGACTGTTGCAGACAAAAGTCTGCAAGCATGTAGCAAAATTTCATGTTATGTTTGCTTCATTTTGGTTTCTAACTGAAAGGGAATGAACACAGCCTGTGTCTTAAGGCAAAGTTTTCTTTCTAGGTTTAATCTTACTATTGCTTATATCCTTTAGGCTTCTTTTTATTTTTTTTTTTCAGTTTTACTGAAGTATAATTGATAAATAAAAATTATATATATTTAAGATATACAATTTCATGTTTTGATATGTATATACATTGTCAAAGGATCACCACTGTCAAGCTAATTTACATATTTATCCCCATACATATCTTTTTCTTTCTTTTTTGTCTTTCTTTATTTCATGATCAAAACTCTTAAGATATATCTGCTTAGAAAATTTCAAGTATACGACACAGTATTTTTAATGACAGTATCTCACACTTTGTTAGAATAGCTATTATCAAAAAGATAAAAGATAACAGGTAATGGCCAGGCTGTGGAGAAGAGGAAACCCTGTACCCTCTTGGTGGGAATAAAAACTGATATAGTTACAATGGAAAACAATATTGAAGCCCCTCAAAAAATTAAAAATAGAACTACCGTGTGATCCAGCCATTTTGTGCATGCACGCATGCTAAATCACTTAAGTTGTGTCCGAGTCTTTGCGACCCTATGTACCGTAGCCCACCAGACTCCTCTGTCCATGGGATTTTCCAAGCAAGTATACTGGAATGGGTTGCTAGGCCCACCTCCAGGGCATCTTCCCAACCCAGGAAATGAATTTTTTCTGACACCTCCTACACTGGCAGGTGGGTTCTTTACCACTGGCACCAGCTGTGAAGCCCTCAGTCATCTGACTACTAGGTATGTAACCAAAGGGAATGAAATTGGAATCTTGAAGAGAAATTTCTATTCCCATATTTATTGTAGCTTTGTTTACAATAGCCAAGACATGGAAACAGCCTAGTTGCCTGTTGACAGAAAAATACATACTATATTTTCTTTATTATGCATATGAATCTGTGCTATTGTGTGTGTATATATATATATCCATATATATGCATATATATTTATATGCATAAATATAAATCCGCCTTCAGTGCAGGAGAGCTGGGTTTGATCCCTGGGTTGGGAGGATCGTCTGGAGACGGAAATGGCAACCCACTCCAGTATTCTGGCCTAGTGAATTCCATGGACTGTCCATGGGGTCACAAAGAGTCAGACACGACTGAGCGACTTTCAGTTTCATATCTATATATGGGTTAATCCAGAAAGAAGAGGAGGAGGAGAGTAGCAGAGGACAAAGGGCATAGAAATTGGAAAAAATGAATTTTGTGTAAATGCTTATTGTGTGAAATTGAGTATTTACCCACTGTGCTGTGCTGTACTTAGTTGTTCAGTCATGTCTCTTTGCGACCCCAGGGACTGTAGCCTGCCAGGCTCCTCTGTCCATGGGAATTCTCCAGCAAGAATACTGGAGTGGGTAGCCGTTCCCTTCTCCAGGGGATCTTCCTGATCCAGCAATCAAACTAGGGTCTCCTGCATTGCAGGTGGATTCTTTACCAGCTAAGCTACCAGGGAAGCCCCATTTACCCACTACCTCTTTCTGAATGTGGGGCAATCCTATTTCTCGGTTATGCTGTTGATTGAAATGAGAAGCAATTTAATAATTCTCTGAGATTTGCTTATAGAACAGGAAGGAAATATCAAATACTGGTATTTCTCATCTTCCCTTAGCAAACTTAGACTCTATGTGGGATCCTTTGATTTTTTATTGAGTAGATTGTGATTAAAAACAAAGTAGAGGCATCTCTGATTTTTGCCTTGCAGCTGTTTGGGCCCTTTAATGGTGAGCTCAGCTGGAGGGGCTCAAGATCACATTATCTGGGCAGTGGAAAAAGCCTGCTCGCATTCTGCCAGAGTATATTTAGCATCCTAAAGAGATGCGTGCTGTGTTTAAGGTTGAGAAGCCTTGTTTTATGGTCCTAGTCATCAGCTTTATCATAATACAGCCTTGGGAGGCTTATTTGGATAATCTCTCAACACTTACGTATATTTTGTATTCTTATTTCTTTTCTTTTTTTTTGACCAACCATGTTACCAGGGTTTAGAAGGTAAGTTTCTCAAGCTTCATTACTTTTAAAGTGCCAAGAGAAAAGAGAAGTTTAACTAATAACCTTTCTCATCTTTAATCATAGTATATACAGTTTCTTTCTTTCTTTTTTATTTTGGTAGAGGAAAGGACACTTTTCTGTGTTCCTTTCTGTGTTTTTAAGTTTATCTGTGTTTTTAAGTGTATCAAGTACACTTAGATAAAGAAAAAATTCTGTCAGCAAAAATGCCACCAGTGTTTTGGAAAAATAAAAAAGGAAGAATGAGGTAGCTAATTGCACATCATTTAAAAAGAAACAAAAAACAACAAAAAAAAAACTTTTGTATTATGGCATTTCCCTTGTATTATCTTTTTCCCACTCCAGACACATACATGTAATTTGATGATACTTATACTTTTCAGCATCTCCCTGTGATCAGTAACAGCAACACTTAGCAAAAGAGCAAAAATTAAACATAGCTCTGGCCACTCCCGCTATACAGAATCAACTGCCCTGTCTTCTAGTTTTCAACACTTCATTATTTTCTAGTGTAAAGTGAATGACTACAGTGCAAGTAATTCAATGAGTCAACACATACTCATCAACTCCAAAGAGTACATTAACACTTTCTTTTTTAAAGTCATTTTTGAATCTGTTGTTGTTGTTGTTTTTAATTTTATTTTATTTTTAAACTTTACAAATTGTATTAGTTTTGCCAAATATCAAAATGAATCCACCACAGGTATACATGTGTTCCCCATCCTGAACCCTCCTCCCTCCCCATACCATCCCTCTGGGTCATCCGAGTGCACTAGCCCCAAGCATCCAGTATCATGCATCGAACCTGGACTGGCAACTCGTTTCATACATGATATTATACATGTTTCAATGCCATTCTCCCAAATCTTCCCACCCTCTCCCTCTGCAACAGAGTCCATAAGACTGATCTATACATCAGTGTCCCTTTTGCTGTCTCGTACACAGGGTTATTGTTAGCATCTTTCTAAATTCCATATATATGCATTAGTATACTGTATTGGTGTTTTCGAATGCCCTGTCAGTGCTTATTTATTTAACTTGTTTATCCTAAGTGTCTGATAAACGTTTCCTTGTGTACAGTGTCTTATATTAGTGAGAATCTGTTGATTGCTTAGGAGAAAACCACAGTCAGAAACCTCAAGGGTAAATGGTTTGTTGTAAGGCTGCAAGAGCTACAGCAGTAAGATAATCAAGGTCTTATGAGATCCATGAAACAGGACCTCATGTCTTATGAGATCCATGGAACAAGACTTAGGAGAGAGCTGGAACCAAAGTACCAACTGGGAATGCAATTACTCGTGATTCTGAGGCCTCTTAGAGATGTTAGTATCAAGAGGTTTGTAGACATTTAGCTGTGGTTAGTGTCTTCATCTCTGTTCTTCCAGTCTCTGTGGGTCTTATGAGCTAAGAAGTGGATATCTTATCCTCCGTCCTGAATGGTTTTTGTGTAACTCATAGCTAATGTCTGTTAACAATGATCCATCAAAGCTCCAGTCTTTAGGCCTTGCTCTGCCAATCTGGTAAGTTCGGTTTGCACTGATTCTTTATATTTTACACTTCAAAGTCAGACCACAGGGAGAGAATTTGATTGATCTGGCCTCTTATCATTGGGCTTGACATAAAATAGATCAAACCACCTGAAAGTCTTTTCCCAATCATCTGTGGTCTTGGAGGATAAGAGTAGGTTTGTAAGTTATATATGAGTTGCCTTAAGGTTCCTTATTTGCAAAGACATGATGTGAAGTTTCTGTTAGAAAGAGCTCCAGGTAGGTAGGGTCTTATGATGATTCTGGTGTCTGCTCAACTCTTTGGCTTTCTTCTTATACACTTTGTTGAAGCTACTCTTGTCAAGGTTAACAACAATCTCCATTTTGCCAAAGAAAGAGATCACTTTTCATCACTCCTCATATTATTTGGTCTTTCAACAACAGACAATTAGTAGGCCATTTCATTCTTACTGAATTTTTTTTTTATCCTATTTTTTATCCTATCGTATTCTCCTGAGTTTCTTGCTACCAACTAACTCCTTTAGCTCAATTTACTTTACTTAGTATTCCTCCCCTACATAACCTGTAATTCTGAGGCCTTGGGCTTAGTCTTGAACACTATACTTTTCTCAAATGCACACTCTCTAAAAAGTCATTTATAAATGTCTGACTTTAAACACCGTCTATACTTTAGTGACTCACAGGTGTATACCTCTAGTTGTAAATCTTCCCTCGATATCAAATGCCTGCTTGACATATTCACTCAGATTTCAATAGGTCTCAAAGTAAATAGATCAAAACTGCAATCTTGATATTACCCCCCAAACCTGTTCCTACTTGATTCTGTTCTACTCAGATACCCAACCCCCAAACAAGCAAAAATAGAAAAAAATAAGCAAAAAAATCTTGATTCTTCTCACATTCCACATGCAATCAATCCATTAAGGATTGTCAGCTCTGCCTCCAAAACAATTGTGTTTCTCTTGAGCTTCACTGTTCCCTCCTAGCCCAAGAAATTGTCATCAGTCACTTTATTTTATGTAATAGATTTTTAAATAGTACTTTATTTTATGTAATAGATTTTTAAATAGTTAGTCTCCCCGCCCCCCCCCCCCCCACAATCCATTCTCAGCAGTCAGAGTAATAATTTAAAAATGAGAATCAAACCATATCACTCTCCTGCTTAAAATCCTCCAGTGACTTTCACCTACATTTTAGGGAAAAAAATCAGACCCTTAACATTTCCACAAGGACTTGTATTATTCCTCTTCTGGTTACAGAAGTTTCTTATTCCCTAAGATAGTTTCTTATTCCCTATCTATTGTACTACATTTTTTCTTCCTTTACTTCCCTTTTCTGCTTTTCATTTATAACAAGTTTACTTGTGATCCAAAAGCCTTTGCCTTTCTTAACAATTATATTTTCCCTCATATTTTCAACTAGTTGGCTCCTTTTTCTCATCAGGTCCATCTCAAGGGTCACCTCCTAAGAAAACCTCTCAAAAAATCCAAATAAAATTTAGCCACATCTTGGATTGTCTCTCTTTTTGGTTATATACTGGCATCATATCTGTGTGGAAATAAATTCTATAGTAAGGAACTATGCTTTTTTTTTTTTTTTTAATTGTTAATCCCTGTAATTCTCCTTGTCAACTTGAGGGCAAGACCAAAGAGAATGTATATAAAAAGCTTAACAATGTACCTGACTGCATGAAGAGATACTCTGAGTCTGGTTAATACTGCTGGAACCCTATGGGTGAGAAATGTGGAATTAATTTGAAGATGTTAGCAATGTATTTATTACCACTCCTGTTACTACTCTTGTTTAGAAGAAGAAGACTGATCTTTTCTGGTGGGTATTGGGAAAAAAAATGATCTAATGGAGTTTTTCGTTAGAAAGTTTCAATGTCATTTTGAAATCACTTCATTCAGAGCACTAAAGAATCACATTACTTTGCACATCCATATGATCTGTCTTCATTGTGGATTTGAGTAGCGCCTCTGAATTGTGTTGTTTGGTCTGGGGCTTGTACTCAGGTACAAGGTGACATGACAGAATGTATACCAGCTCTTGAACATAATGGCTGGTAGGTCCTAAGTTGAGGGGTAGCCTGGGCAGAATGCTCTTGTAGTAATGTGTGCTCAGCTGACTCAGACTGCTGGTAAATATCCACTTTGAAATTGTCCTCTTTTGTTTTTCCATTAGTGTCCCTGAGCTTTCTGTAAATCTTTGCTAAAGCATCACCTGGATTTAGCTGGCCTTTTGAGAATCAGTGTAGGAGAAGGAATGTGAAAGGCCAGCAAATAGTTCAGTGAAGCCAGTTATCAGATGATAAATGATTCTATTTTGCTATCATTACTATCCACTTGTAGGGATTCCCTAATAACTCGGCTGGTAAAGAATCTGCCTGCAATGCAGGAGACCTGGGTTTGATCCCTGGGTTGGGAAGATCCCCTGGAGAAGGGAAAGGCTACCCACTCCAGTATTCTGGCCTGGAGAGTTCCATGAAGTGTATAGCCCATGGGGTCTCAAAGAGTCGAACATGACTGAATGACTTTCACTTCACTTTAGTGTCCACTTGTCGAGCATACAGGGAAAATCATATGCTAGACAAGTGACCATTTTGAACAAGATTTCTTGAAGGTGGGAAAAAAAAAAAAACTTCCTGGTGGACTAATGTAATTCATTTTTCAAGAATTCCCAACAATTATTTGAGGAGGAACTTCCAGGGTTTCAGCTCCATCGGGGCAGTCTCTCTCTCACTGTCCCAGCACCCATCCAACAGGACAGCTGATGGCCCCAGCCCCTTGGCTCCACTTATACCCACTCCCACCCTTGTCCCTAAGGGTATTAGCAACTTTCTAGGCAGCCTCAATTCGCCTGAGGTTTTCTTTTCAGGTCTTTAGCAGATTTATTTTTCCTTGTTAACTTCTTTTTATAAGATAACCTGGATTGTCTAGACGTTGCCCACTCCCTCCATGAACCCTGAATAATGCACATCCTTTGTGGAAAGACTGATAACCAAGCTATGTTTTATGTGTTGAAAAACTGATTCTAATCAGCATTTAAAACCTTAGTTGGGTAATTGTAATTGGAGTAAGCAGTGTACCCCAAATGTAGAAAATAAAACTGAATACTGAAGCTTAAAGAATAAATTCCTTCATATTGTTTTTCTTTTTAAATGATATTAAATATACATCTCTTTAGTTCAGTGTTTCCCAAACTTAAAAAAATCTTAACCTTGTTTCCTTGAACATGGAAAGTTATCCTGAGAGTATATTTGATGTAGTATTAGCTTATAAAAAAATGTGAGCACTATTAAGTTTGAAAAATTCCATGATAATTTTTGAGATTTTTATGATATAGTCACTTAAATTAGTTTTTCTTTATTTTTTGGGGTATAATTGACATTAAACATTGTGTAAATTTGAGGTATACAGTGTATTGATTTTATACATTTATATATTGCCATATGGTTAACACCAGTAGTTTTAACTAACATCTTTATCACATCACATACTTATTTCTTTTTTGTGGTGAGAACATTCAGATCTAGTCTCATAGCAGTTTTGAAGCATATAAAACATTATTTGTGAGGAACTTTTTTTGAACCAAAAACTTCCACATGCTCTTGCCTTGTTAGTGCATGCAAGTTTCTACATGTAATAGCAGCTCAACTCTTTAATGCTTAATCTTAATACTGTGACCTTGTTCTGGGACTTGCTTAAACAGACACTATTGGCTATGGTTAGTAAGCTAATTTTGGGGGAGAGCCAACTAATGCCTCCTTAAAAGAAAACAAATATAATTTTGTTCATTCAGATATTTCAGTAAGTAACATATTTCTTAGGAATTAATGAGGTACTTGGAAGGTCTCTTAATAACATGTCAAATAACTTGATTAAAATTAGGAAGCTATAGAAATGTGAAGAGAAAACATCATGAAAGATTTGTCAGAAGGATGAAGATAAGTTCCCCTTTCTCCTTCCTCAAGGGAGCATCTTTTTTTATTGGAGAATTAAAATAAAATAAGTTTTTTTTTTTAAAAAAATTGACAGTTTTCCCATAGTTTAGCAACATGTTAAAATATGCAATCAACAGAATACATATTTATATAAATAAATATGTGATAAGTAGTTATTTCAAAATAGAGTTCAGTATCAGAAATATCTATATTTACTCTCACTTATGATTTTTAATGATTCTCATATTTTGACTATTAGAATCATGGAAGCGGTTTCTCACTGAGAAAAGGCTTTTAAAAGAAAAATGTGAACGAAAGGAAAGAATTTATAATAGAGCATCAAAGACAGATTTTTATATTTGGATTAGAAGAACTTATTCCTTTTCACTTTCAGTGTATCTCATTCTTATCAGTTCTCATAGGACCATCGAAGAAGATATCAAGTATGTTTAAAAAAGGGAAAAAAACAATTGAGTCTGTTTAGCCTTCACTGAGATCCACTGAGGGAGCGGTTATTTCATGGGACAAAATGATGGAGACTACTTTGCAGGGTGGGTGGCAGTGGGTTGGCAGGGAGAACTCTGGAGAGCAGCACCTCAAGACGGGAGAGAAAGTCGACTCCTCTTCTGTCATTTCTTTGGGAATAAAAGGGGGCAAATTAGTTTATTCAATAAGGAAGCCTACCCTCCTCATTATAAACCCAGCAGTTGAGAAGCCCTTTCTTGGACTATCTTATTAGGTAAACCCAGTTGAAAAAAACTCCTCACCTTCTTATTCCTAACTTACCTGTAACTGAGTGTTCATTCCATCATGCCAGATGCAGAGATACTAGGTGGTCACGTAAGTGAAGAAAAATTTGCATTTTGGAGGCAAATAGACTAAAGTTGACGTGCTATTAATATCTCTGTATGTACTTAATGTCTACAAAGTGCTTACATTTTCAGAAGTTCAGTTTCATCATGTGAAAATACCCATATCTTGAAATATATTTTGGATTTTGAATTAATAAATTTAACTCTCTATGAGAGTACGTAATATCTAAAGATTCTCAGTCAGTGATAACTGACTTTATTTCACATTGAGTCTATAAACCTAATGTCTCAGCTTGCAAGCCAAGTTGCTCTAGTCTCACTATTAAAAACCAGAAAAAATTATCTCCTTTGTTGGTTGCTATGTTAATACAGTGAATATTTTGAGGCTCAAATGTGAAGTTGAATGTAAATATATTTTGAAAGTGCTAGAATGTCATATTTTGTTGTTGTTGCTTAGTCGCTAAGTTGTGTCCAACTCTTTGTAACTCCATAGACTGTAGACGGCCAGGCTCCTCTGTCCATGGGATTTTCCGGGCAAGAATACTGGAGTAGGTTGCCATTTCCTTCTCCAGGGGATCTTCCCAACCCAGGGATTGAACTTGGGTGTCCTGTGTCTCCTGCATTGGCAGGCAGATTCTTTACCACTGAACCATTAGGGAAGCCCCCAGATTTCATATTAATAAATCTCAAAATGGCTTTCATGGAATTGTCATGAAGAAGGCTTATAGCTGTTTCTTAAAAGAAGGTTTTGTGATTAGATCAGCCAGAAACAAAATTTTGGATATTTTAACATTTTGTCTATGATTTCTGAAAACTTAGAGAGGGTGAGTAGAACATGTAGCATTCTCTTTTCTTTTTCCTTTATTTTTAAACTAGGAAAGTTGGTTTTTATGAGATTTCTTATGACTCCTCTCCAGGGGAGAAGAATCTGAAGTAAAATGTGTTTATAATTATTGTGAAAGTAAGCTAAGATACACATTATTTTTTTCCAAGAAGGTCTCAATTTTGTCTTTCTCCTGATAAAAGCATTCTGAGCTATTAAGTAGAGCACTGTACTAAACAGACTTTACTGGAAAAACTCTAATATTTATTTAAACAGTTTAAAAAAGAATATAGGAATGCTCTTAATGTCTCTGTTAAGGGAGAATAAAAAGGACATATTGGTTCAACTTTGTAAAGTTCTGATGGAATTAGATTTCATTATATTACCCCCTAGATAAGAATGTCCCTACCGATTATGGGGGGGTGGGGGGAGAGGCAAAAGACAATTAAAACCTAGTTCTAACCAACAGGGACATTTTCTTAAGCAGATCATTCTCGTTAGCATGACAAAGTATTATATTTTTACTGCTTTGGAATAATTTATCCTAAATGTATTTACGTACAGCCCCCTGACTAGGACTTCACATAGTTTACATCTGTAGTCATGTGAACCTAATCATCTATATTCCTATTGGAGTGGTGAAGAAAATTGCATCACTATATAATTTAAAAAATTCCTCTCCAGACACCCATTGTGTTCCTAGGAAAGTCAGGAACAGAATTTGATTCTTAATTCCACATATATTTTATCCATTAAATCACTGTGTTGGATTTGACAGTTTATATTTGTATGTGACTCCAGAGAGCTATAGAAATATCACTGAGTTCTTTAAATGCATTTTGATAATCACAGTCCAGTATATTGGTGGTGCCAGTGCCTCTGGGGCTCTTTCTGATATTTTAGACTAGAAAGGCAGTAAAAGAAGATACCCTTGAGGTGTTAAAATACAAAACAAAACAGGGACATCGGTCATTTCAGGGTTAAATCCTATTGAATTCACGCAGATCAACACAATGGTCCATCTGGTACTATTTTTTCCACACAATCCCTTCAGTGAATAGTCTTTCCCATCCTCAGACTGATAGTTTATTGTAATAATAATTCATTCCATTACAATGGTTATGTTACTTTTTGCACACACATATGGTATTCTTTACATTCATCACAATATTGGCATGAAGTAATAGCCTCGGAAGAAGGAAACCATAAAAACTATGGTTAATATGCTATAGTATACATATCTGCATTAAATCCTAATCTTGTAAGTATCATAAACTGAGCCCTGAATCAAATCCAAAACTCTTAAAGTCTTCCCCATTTAGTTTCATTTGATGTCTGATTCATAATATAGTTAAACAGCTGTGACACTCTTGGCTGTAGTACATTTCCTTAAATTTGTATAGAAACTTGTGAGCCTCTTTATTTTGAAGAGGTAGAATTTAGTTGAGATGATGTTCTGGTTGTAGTTTGTGGCAATTGCCAAAACAGGAGATAAGAGTAACAGGTAAAGGCTCAGTTCAGTTCAGTTCAGTTAATTCACTCAGTCATGTCCGACTCTTTTCGACCCCATGAATCGCAGCATGCCAGGCCTCCCTGTCCATCACCAACTCCTGGAGTTCACTCAGACTCACGTCCATCGAGTCAGTGATGCCATCCAGCCATCTCATCCTCTGTTGTCCCCTTCTCCTCCTGCCCCCAATCCCTCCCAGCATCAGAGTCTTTCCCAATGAGTCAACTCTTCACATGAGGTGGCCAAAGTACTGGAGTTTCAGCTTCAGCATCATTCCCTCCAAAGAAATCCCAGGGCTGATCTCCTTCAGAATGGACTAGTTGGATCTCTTTGCAGTCCAAGGGACTCTCAAGAGTCTTCTCCAACACCACAGTTCAAAAGCATCAATTCTTTGGCACTCAGCCTTCTTCACAGTCCAACTCTCACATCCATATGTGACCACTGGAAAAACCATAGCCTTGACTAGACGGACCTTTGTTGGCAAAGTAATGTCTCTGCTTTTGAATATGCTATCTAGGTTGGTCATAACTTTCCTTCCACGGAGTAAGTGTCTTTTAATTTCATGGCTGCAGTCACCATCTGCAGTGATTTTGGAGCCCAGAAAAATAAAGTCTGACACTGTTTCCCCATCTATTTCCCATGAAGTGATGGGACCAGATGCCATGATCTTCGTTTTCTGAATGTTGAGCTTTAAGCCAACTTTTTCACTCTCCACTTTCACTTTCATCAAGAGGCTTTTTAGTTCCTCTTCACTTTCTGCTGGTTAGAAACCTATGGAGTCTCTTTTCTGCCTTTAGAAAAACCCCTGGCAGCTTCATTTCTCTTCATCATCTGATCCCTAATTAAATGGTTTCTTCCCACATCATTTATACCTGCTTCTCTCTTAGACAACAGACACATCCTATAAACTACTCATACTAAATGAGTAATTCTTAGACTGTGCTTTTAGACTGCTCTTTCACATCTCTGTCTTCATTTCTTAGCAATTTCTATTTCCTCAGCCAAAAATGCTCTTTCCTAAAAGTTTAATCTATCAACATGACTCTAATTTTTCAAATTTTTCAATATCCAGTTAAAATGCTTTGGGAAACCTTGGCCAATTTCTCAAGTTAAAATTAGCTACCCCTTTATCTTATTCTAAAAAAAGCTTTATGAAGGGAAAGGATAATTTATTGTGGTAAAATGTTTGCAAAAGTATTAATTGAGAGTCACTTGGAATTCATAGAAATTTTATCAAAAACAATCATAAATAGATAGGATTCATAACTAAAATCTACCTTTAGTTGGTGTCTTTGGGGAGACAGAAACTAATATTATTAAGTGCCTCACAGATTAAAGTACACTGCAGATGTTTTATTTTCATTAATACAGGAGGCCATGGGGTCCCAAAGAATCAGACACAACGGAACAACTAACATTTCACTTTCACTTTCTTTCATTATAAAATACTTATCCTCATAAATAGTATCAAGAGGTAAATGTCTACCTTTTGGACAAGAATATTGAAGATCAGAGGATTTTTTTCTTATCAGTATTTTAAAAAGAGGATAAGCAATGTGTCAGGTTACATTCTCTGTGTATTAATTGGTTATATTCTTGGTATTATAGATCCATGTTTAAAAACCAACCAAGTATTTCTTTAAATTCAGTTCAGTTCAGTTGCTCTGCCATATCCAGCTCTTTGCAACCCCATGGACTACAACATGCCAGGTTTCCCTGTCCATCACCAACTCCCAGAGCTTGCTCAAAATCACGTCCATTGAGTCGGTGATGCCATCCAACCATCTCATCCTCTGCTATCCCCTTCTCCTCCCACCTTCAGTCAATCCCAGCATCAGGGTCTTTTCAAATGAGTCAGTTCTTCACATCAGGTGGCCAAAGTATTGGAGTTTCAGCTTCAACATCAGTCCTTCCAATGAATATTCAGGACTGATTTCCTTCAGAATGGACTGGCTGGATCTCTTTGCAGTCCAAGGGACTCTCAAGAGTCTTCTCCAACACCACAGTTCAAAAGCATCAGTTCTTCGGTACTCAGCTTTCTTTATAGTCCACTCTCACATCCATACATGACTACTAGAAAAACCATAGCTTTGACTAGATGGACCTTTGTTGGCAAAGTAATGTCTCTGCTTTTTAATACACTGTCTACGTTGGCCACAACTTTCTTCCAAGGAGCAAGTGTCTTTTAATTTCATGGCTGCAGTCACCATCTGCAGTGATTTTGGAGCCCAAGAAAATAAATTCTGTCACTGTTGCCATTGTTTTCCCATCTATTTGCCATGAAGTGATGGGACAAAATGCCATGATCTTAGTTTTTTGAATGTGGAGTTTTAAGTCATCTTTTTCACTTTCATCAAGAGGCTCTTTAGTTCCTCTTTGCTTTCTGCCATAAGTGTGGTGTCATCTGCATATCTGAGGTTATTGATATTTCTCCTGGCAATCTTGATTCCAGCTTGTGTTTCATCCAGCCTGGCATTTTGCATGAGGTACTCTGCATATAAGTTAAATAAGCTGAGTGACAATATACAGCCTTACCTACTCCTTTCCCAATTTGATATCAGTCCATTATTCTATGTCCAGTTCTAACTGTTGCTGCTTGATCTACATACAGATTTCTCAAGAGGCAGGTCAGGTGGTCTGGTATTCCCATCTCTTGAAGAATTTTCCAAGTTTGTTGTGATCCACACAGTCAAAGGCTTTATCGCCATTAATGAAACAGAAGTAGATGTTTTTCTGAAATTCTCTTGCTTTTTCTGTGATCCAGCAGATGTTGGCAATTTGATCTCTGGTTCCTCTGCCTTTTCTAAATCCAACTTGAACATCTGGAAGTTCTCGATTTACATACTGTTGAAGCCTAGCTTGGAGAATTTTGAGCATTGCTTTCCTAGCACGTGAGATGAGTTCACTTGTGCAGTAGTTTGATCTTTCTTTAGGATTGGAATGAAAACTGACCTTTTCTAGTCCTGTGGCCACTGTTGAGTTTTCCAAATTTGCTGGCATATTGAGTGCAGATGACTTTCACAGCGTCATCTTTTAGGATTTCAAAATATCTTAGCTGGGATTCTATCACTTTGCTTTGTTCCTAGTGATGCTTCCTGAGGCCCACTTGACTTTGCACTCCAGGATGTCTGGCTCTAGGTGAGTGATCACACCATCTTGTTTATCTGGATCATTAAGGTCTTTTTTTCTATAGTTCTGTGTATTCTTACCACTTCTTTTTAATATCTTCTGTTTCTTCCTTAAATTACTGGAGATGTTAGTGGTTTACTAAATGTTGATATCAGAGTCAGGATTCAAGCCAGATTTTTTTTTGATGCTAAAATCCATATTCTTTTGAGAAAACCGTTCTCTCTATGGTGAACTGAGTCATAACAATTCTTCATGGTTAATGAACTCTGCGTTTACTTCAGTCATCAGTTTTCTCAAAATTCACTTTTATCATCTTCTCCACTTTTGAACTTGTTTAATCCACCATTATAACTTTGAGTTTAACTTATATAATTTTCTTGTTTTTATATATAAACATTTTCATAAGTATATAACTTATTTCCCCAACTTCTATTTCTTGGTCTCTCTCATGCTTTGCTATTATATGTGAACAGCTATTCTTTTTGTACGTTTTTTGTTTTTCTTCATATAGCTAACAAAATGCTGATTACCTGTGAATTTGCTTACCAAACACATCACTAAGGATTTCAAATAAATTCAAATAAGACTTCTATCCTTGAAAATGTCATGATCAAGCTAGAAGACATGCATATAAGCAAACTGTTTTTTGGTTCTGATCAGTGCTTAGCAATGATCAGTTATTCAGAGATTGCTATAGCAAGGAACTCAGTGAAGTTTACTTCATTTGGTCAACGCTCAAAGGCAGAGAAGGGAGGGCAGAACTGTAAATATAGGCTTGAGGTACAACCCACTCCAGTATTCCTGCCTGGAAAATTCCATGGACAGAGAAGCCTGGTGGGCTACAGTCCTCGGGGTTGCAGAGTTGGACACAACTGAGCAACTAAACACACACCTTAATTAGAGGTTTTTGACGTTGGAAACTTGGAACCAGGTTAACTAGAAGTGGTCATCCTTTGTTATTAGGGTAGCATATCTGGCTTTCTGTAGTAAGGCAATGGCAATCCACTCCAGTACTCTTGCCTGGAAAATCCCATGGACAGAGGAGCCTGGTAGGCTGCAGTCCATGGGGTTGCAAAGAGTTGAACATGGCTGAGCGATTTCACTTTCACTTTTTACTTTCATGCATTGGAGAAGGAAATGGCAACCCACTCCAGTGTTCTTGCCTGGAGAATCCCAGGGACGGGGGAGCCTGGTGGGCTGCTGTCTATGGGGTCGCACAGAGTTGGGCAGGACTGAAATGACTTAGCAGCAGCAGCAGCAGCAGTTCATGCTAAGGAAAAAGTGAAGCAAAAATTTGGGAAGTTTACAGTTATTGATAAAGTCCTAACCACTTTGAGCTAATTGCTACAGAGGTTGTGGTTTAGCTAAACAAGACTGGTTGCTTCAGATTGTGAGCTAGAGCTCTATTTTTCTATAGGGTCCTGTAATGTTCATTTGTAAATTTAGTCTTGGTTATATTTAAAGACTTACAGAATGACTGGTCTGTTGAAAATTTTAGCCCAGGGAATGTGTATGAGAACAAGGGACACATTTTATAACCATGGAAATGTGATGTCTGTCTCTCCAGAATTCACTGTCTTACCCTTCCACCATTAGTGGATTTGTGTAATAATCCAACAGGTGATATGCAGTACTCTGTCTACAACACCTAAAATATACAGGTGTGGTAATCAATGAGTGGAATTAGGGTTGGTTCTTCTCACTATCTTGCCAGTAACCCAAAAGCAGTTTGTGTTTCCCATCTTTGCAAACTCAATCTTATCCAGGTGAAAGGCTTGGTTTCTTTGACTCTTAGAAAAGTGAACTTAGTGAGTAAAATCTTTCTCCCTTTTCCTTCTGGATGAATAGTCTTGACATGCGGTTTATGCCTGCTGGAGAGAGTTGTCTGGGAGATGGAGCAGTTAGTGGCACGAAGTATACATGTTCATGTTGGTTTTTAATCGCTTCTGTCTCACATCCCATGTTTTTCTATGTAGATTCATTTGATTTTCTTCCCTAATGAAGAGGTAACACCTACCTCCTTGCTTTAGGCTCTGCATTCTGTGGAACCCAGACTATAAGAGCAGGGTCCCAAGAATAATCCCTGGGCTTCTACTTTGTGAAGTGTAGTTCACTGATTTGAAATAATTGTACAAAGTTTAGGTACAGGACCAAATGGTCATTCGTTTGGTAGGACTCGATTAATTTAGATGTAAAAAATACTAAAGAGGAATTTGGATACATGTACATAAAGCTCAGAAAAGGACAGAATTGGCTAGAAAATAAGATAGGCGTCATCGGTTAGAAGCTATGGTTAGAATGAATTGTCTAGGAAGAGAATGTATAATAAGATAAACAGATCTATGAGCAACCTTAGGAAACAGTACATGTAGTACTTGAAATGAACAAATTGTGTGAAAGAAGAGAAGCAGCTGATGAGGAAGAAAAGACAAAGTGAGGGATTATGGCAGTCAGAAAGGGAAAGTAGTTAAAATTTGAGGTGATTGGCAACAACACTGAATGCTACTGCAGAGTTAAGTACAATAAAGACCAAAAACCATCTATGAGATGTAGAATCATGAAGATTTTTGATGATACTGGAGGAGCAGTGGGGTAGAAGCTATTTTCTTGAGGTAAAGGGTACAGAAGGAAGAAGATGTATTGTTGTTGTTCAGTCGCTAAACTGTGTCAGACTCTTTCCAACCCCATGGACTGTAGCATGCCAGACTCCTTTGCTCTCCAGTATACCCTATGTTTGCTCAAATTCGTGTCCACTGAGTTGGTGATACTATCGAACCATCTGATTCTCTTTGCCCTCTTCTCCTGCCTTCAATCTTTCCCAGCATCAGGGTCTTTTCCAAAGAGTTGGTTCTTTGCATCGGATGGCCAAGGTATTGGAGCTTCCACAACAGTCTTCCTAATGAATATTCAGGGTTGATTTCCTTTAGGATTGACTGATTTGATCTCCTTGCAGTCCAAGGGGCTCTTAGGATTCTTCCCCTGCACTACAATTCAGTTCAGTTCAGTTCTGTTGCTCAGTTGTGTCCAATTCTTTGCAACTCCATGAACCGCAGCATGCCAGGCCTCCCTGTCCTTCACCACCTCCTGGAGTTCACCCAGACCCATGTCCATTGAGTCGGTGATGCCATCCAACAATCTTATCCTCTGTTGTCCCCTTCTCCTTCTTCCTTCAATCTTTCCCAGCATCAGGGTCTTTTCAAAAGAGTCAGCTCTTCACATCAGGTGGCCAAAGTATTGGAGTTTCAGCTTCAACATCAGATCCTCCAATGAACACCCAGGGCTGATCTCCTTTAGGATGGACTGGTTGGATGTCCTTGCAGTCCAAGGCACTCTCAAGAGTCTTCTCCAACACCACAGTTCAAAAGCATCAATTCTTCAGCGCTCAGCTTTCTTTATAGTCCAACTCTTACATCCATACATGACCACTGGAAAAACCATAGCCTTGACTAGACAGAGCTTTGTTGACAAAGTGATGTCTCTGCTTTTTAATATGCTATCTAGGTTGGTCATAACTTTCCTTCCAAGGAGTAAGTGTCTTTTAATTTCATGGCTGCAATCAACATCTGCATTACAATTAGAAAGCACCAGTTCTTCAGCACTCTGTCCATAGAGTCACAAAAGAAGACATAATAGGCATTAAGAAATGGCACAAAAGAAAGAAAAAGCATAGAATGTTTGAAACTTCTTGCAGTTTGGTGTTATTAAAATATAGAAATAAGGTAGAATGAAGGATGCTACCCATGGACACCAGCTTTGTCTAAGAAGACACTTTGCATTATTATGGAACTTTCGTAAAGTGGGGTGTGGAAAGAGATTTGTTTTTTTATAACCTAGAAGACATTTAGTGTACTAGTTTTGTAATAGCCTAAATTAAATAAGGAAGTAAATAAATTTGTTTAAGGAAATAATTTAAATATATATGGAAATGTGTGTTTGTGTGCATTCATGCATTTTACTAGAGAAAAACAGACATTTATCCAATTTTAAAAGAGGTCCAAAACCCCCAAAAGATAAAGAGCCATTTACGTACAGTATGTTCCAGAATCTCTGTTGGCAAAAGATTCATTGCTTTCAGATACTTTAAAATTACTGAACAAAAATACAAGACTATAATTATAATTTCAAGTATGTTCATGTAAATCTGAAGTGTGGGAAATCATGCAGATTCTAATAGGGGCTAGATAATTCCAAGCAGCAGGCAGAATATAATTGTAGGTGTGAATGCCAAGAACTGAGAGAAGCATGAACAAATGAGGGATCTAAAAAGGAAATTAATTTAAAGGAATCAATGCACTTTAAATAGCAGGTTAGGTACTCTCAGAGCAATTTATAGAGGAGTAGTAAAGCATCAATCTGGTGAATGATTAATTATATTTGAAAACTAAAAATCTATATATCAGTAAAAAGCAGGGTATTTCCTTAGGCTGGAATGATCTATATCTTCCTCGACATGTTGCTTGTGGTAAATGTAAGAAGTAACAAAAAAAAATGATAATTTGAGAGTTTATCATAATAAGAAATGAAACAAACTTCCTAAAATCAAAGACCTTTTTTCTATGTTAACTCAGATTTGCAAATATCATTAAATTTAAAATCTACCAAATATTGCCTATATTTTCCTCTTTTATTCCATTTGAAATAGATGCTTCATATAGCTCCAAAGAGTAATCATCAGTAGACTATTCATGACTAGGAAATTCATAGACAGTAGGGTTCTATATTTGATCAGTGACTTTTTGTTTTGTCATTTTCTTTCACATGTTTAGCTCAGTTGAGCCAGATTGTAGTTCCTAGAATAGGAGTTTGAATGAAATGCGAGATGCAGGCTTAGCTTTAAATCTGTTGCTTATCTCTTCTTAGTTCTCTGTCAGTTCTATTCTAAGTGTGTTTAGCTTAGTGACCAAACCCTTTTCAGTGCTGTCTAATTCTTGCCCTCTTTTATTTAATTCTCTGGGCTGCTCTGCATTCCTTCCACTGTTGAGGTTGGAGATTCCCTCTTAGCTTTTGAACTCTAATTTGTGCCTCTAATACGAGTTTCTAGGAAGAAGTGACTTCAGTGGTTTTAACCATCTTCCCATGCTTACAGTATGCCTAAAATGACAACCATAGTTATAAGATCTCATCTTCTTTTCAAGTTTTTTCCTTCAGTCACCTCCAATTCAACCTCCTTTGTTGGTTCCTTTGTTGCCTACTTTAATATGTTAGTCCTAAAATCATAATTTTCTCCCACTTTTTGTTTCCTTTTATTTCATATTACAATCCACTTGCTAATACTAAAAATTAATTATCTCTTATTCCTGCTTCTCTCTCTCCTTTTCCACTAGTATCTGTTGTATTTATACAACATCTCTCTTTATGCAGCCTAAGAGTTCAAATTTAATGCCTTTAAGAATTAAAAGAATATTTTATCTCTTTGTTATTCCTTCATGTTTATTGAAACAGAGCTTTAAAAGTCACAGTGGCTCAATAAATATAGCAGCTTTCAGTCATTAATAACCCATCCTCTTTTTCCAAATCTATGAGTGGATTTTGATTGATAAGATTTGAGTTTGACTTCAGGGAATACTTAGTGGGATTTAATAATTGTGCAGAAACAATACTAATTTCTAAACTAAATGATCTCTCTTCCTGTTATATTGTTAAGCTGAATTATTGGTTGGGAATTCTTATACGCAGAGATGCAATAATTTCACCAGCAGTTGGAAAGGATGTTTGTAGGAAGTAAATAATGAGAATGGGGCCTGAGAAGGAAGCAGCTATTATGAGTTAAACAAATAGGTACATGCTCACGTGTCAAATATTATTTAAAAGAAGTGTATATACAATACTGTTGAGTTGTTTAGTCACTAAGTCATGTCTGACTCTTTTGCAACCCCATGGCTCTGGGCATGCTACAGCCCACCAAGCTCCTCTGTCCATGAAATTTTCCAGGTAAGAATACTGGAGTGGGTTGCCATTTCCTTCTCCAGGGGATCTTCTCCACCCAGGGATCAAATGTGAATCTTCTGCATTGCAGGCAGTTTCTTTACCACTGAGCCACCAGGAAAACCCATATATATACTATATTAGATGTTAATAGGAAGAGTTACCTGTGTAGAAGATATTGTCTTTATTTTGGAAAGGAGAGACAGAGAGAGAGAGGGGGAGGGAGGGAGGGAGGGAAGGATGGAGAGAAAGTGGAAGGGTGGGAGAGAGAATACCAGATGTGAAGAAAATTAAGCCATTGATTCTGTATTTACCAAAATGTGTAAGCTGAGAAATTGTACCTCAAAATAAAAGTGTTAGCATCACAGGCATGCTGTGTTTTCTGTCACACTTTTAAAATATTCATAATAAATATATGTCTGATAAGAGTTCTTAGAAATTAATTTATAGGCTATAATGTAATTTTTATTATATACAAAATTTGTGTTAATAGATGACATTTTAAAACTGTTATCCCTGAACTCTGATAACATCTCATATATGTAGCAAGTCAATGGCACCCCACTCCAGTACTCTTGCCTGGAAAATCCCAGGGATGGGGGAGCCTGGTGGGCTCCAGCCCATGGGGTCGCTGAGGGTTGGACACAACTGAGCGACTTCCCTTTCACTTTTCACTTTCATGCATTGGAGAAGGAAATGGCAACCCACTCCAGTGTTCTTGCCTGGAGAATCCCAGGGACGGGGGAGCCTGGTGGGCTGCAGTGTCTGGGGTCGCACAGAGTCAGACACAACTGAAGCGACTTAGCAGCAGCAGTAGCATTCTCCTGAAAACCTTTGTTGTGAAATAATTTATTCAGAAATCTTGCTAACACAGTTAAAAATTAATTAAAGTTATTAATAAAATCAGATTTAAATATGTAAGTATAATCTGTACTGCTGCTGCTAAGTCACTTCAGTTGTGTCTGACTCTGTGTGACCCCAGACACGGCAGCCCACCAGGCTCCCCCGTCCCTGGGATTCTCCAGGCAAGAACACTGGAGTGGGTTGCCATTTCCTTCTCCAATGCATGAAAATCAAAAGTGAAAGTGAAGTCGCTCAGTTGTGTCCGACTCTTCGTGACCCCATGGACTGCAGCCTTCCAGGCTCCCCCATCCCTGGGATTTTCCAGGCAAAAATACTGGAGTGGGTTGCCATTGCCTTCTCCGTAATCTGTACTACTTGAATTTGTATATATACTGTCACTAAAAGCAGCATTATTACTGTAAAATTAATATTTTTGTTAACTAGTAAGTCATTTTGGAGGTGTAATAGTAAGAATAGTTTCCTTTTATTTGTTTAATACATAGAAGTCAGAGTAAACATTTTTTTAATATCTAGGGAAAGATTACACTAATCATATTTCTCCCAATTCTCATTTGCCTACTGGCTGGTTAATACATGAAGAATTATCTCTTGTAACCTGGGATAAAAAGGGAAAAATATTTTCCATTAAAGGTGTACTTGAAATCCTATATCTGGTTACTGTTCATGTGAGTATTAATCATCTCTTTAGAGCTCTGTAGCACAAAATATCTTTAGATATTTAGAACTCTGTGACACAGATAAGCTAATTAACTACTTGAGAGTTTAAAAAAAATGGGAATATTCACTGTTAAAGTCCGTTATATGTAATTATTTATAAACTGTTTATAGTGTGTCAAATTGCTTGTTTTCTTTCCATAGAGGGTATTTTGAATGATCCTTAAGAAAATTCCAACATGGGCTCAAAATATTCTTACATCTCTAATGAAATATGTTTTTTTAAAAAACAATCAAGAGTCTAATAAAAGACCAAGGCCATGGTCCTTTAAAGGTGCCAACTTCCATCAATGTGCTCTTGCCTAGGGGACAGCTCCATGCATTGACTGAGGGGGATTAAATTAAGACCATATGCAAATCCTCTGCCTGAAACACTTTTTATATGCCTGTCTCTGTGGTCTATTTTGGGAAGTAACTTTCTTTTTTGTTTCCCTAATAAGGTAAAAGAAAGTCTTCATGAGAGTGAGGTCTAGGAGCTTTGCCTCTTGTATTAGTTTAAATCAATCCAAGGCATGAGAAGTTCATTATAAAAGGGACAACATGTCTGTTTGATGTATGGGGAGTCCGAGTTAGTCCTGCATGATGTTGTCAATGATAAACCTGGAAAACACACTGTTATTGTCTTCCTCAAGTCTGGAAAGGCACCCTTCTAGGTCTGGGGACTAGAGTATTTGGAAGATTGAATTACAGCAGAGAGCATAATAGCTAAATGTAATTTGAACCTTTGTTTATATAAGCAATAGTCTGGTGAAACCCTTTATCTCTCTGTCTGTCTGTCTCTCTCTTTCTCATATACACACGCATACTCTTTCTCTCCTCTGGTCTAGAAATTTCCATTACAAAGCCTTTAAGTAATCAATGTGCAGTCTAACTCAGAGGGTGAAGCACGCTCAATTCTGGGAGATCTTACCAGAAGCATACCAAGTGAGCTTGTGGATTATTTTACTCAACGTTCCCCAAAAGCATGAATACTGGAAAAATATTTTCAGCTTTTAGTTAAAATGTTTATGTCAATACAGCATTAAATTTAAGGGTTGGTGGATTACCCATAGGTGTTTTATGGTGACAAAACATTTCAGTGTGATCTCTGTGGTACTTCTGCAGTGAACTGTGGTCCCTCTCCCCATTCCTTCTTTCCCCTTTTCTGTAGGGTGTTCTGCATCTCAAACAGAACAGATCTTAGTGGTGTGTAGGTCAGTTAGACTGCTGAGAAAAACCACAGCAAAACTAGGCTCAAGTAGGAAGTTTTGCAATTAGAAGGCCATTCTTTTTCATCTCATTTACTCTTTTACTCATTTATCAGCCCTGTGTTGGTGAAGAAGTTCCAATACTCTCCTGAGTCCTGTATTTGGTAGACTTGGCATTGAACACTTATGAGGAAATGGGTGTGGATGTCTCATTTAATGCCTGGTTAAAAATGGAGCCCTACAGCTAATGGGCCAGGAATACACATGTACTGAGTTGCAGTACAAAGTTCCCAGTGTGTTGGGAAGGTCCTCACTCTCTCAGCAAACAAATGGAAAACACCACGAATATTTGAGAGAAGCTGCAAAAAAAAAAAAAAAAAAAAAAAAGGAAATCAGTTTATATTTCAGTGCCTTTGGCAGTTTTTCTTACCCTATGAACAAGAAACCCTGCATGTTCATGTGGCACTGGGAACCACAATCATGGGCATGGTTGTCAGGTTTCAGGCATGGTTATACATTTAGTATCTTTTGTTATATATTAGGTAATCATAGTAACTGACCAGATTTACAAAAATCTTTAACACTTTTGTATCCTCCTGATTGAGTCCAGAGTAGAAACAAGAACTAAAGGGCAGAGAGGAGGAAGATGTAATCAAGATGGAGAAAGAAGAGATAAACACTGGCATGACACAAAGTAAGGGATGGCAGTAGCTAGCCCACCATATGGATATGTGAGGGTGAAGAAGTGAAGTGAAGTAAAAGTCACTCAGTCATGTCTGACTCTTTGCGACCCCATGGGCTATACAGTCCATGGAATTCTCCAGGCCAGAATACTGGAGTGGGTAGCCTTTCCCTTCTCCAGGGGGTCTTCCCAAGCCAGGGATAAAACCCAGGTCTCCCGCAGTGCAGGAGGATTCTTTACCAACTGAGCTATCAGGAAAGCCCTAAGAACCAGTGACCAAATCTGCAGTCAGATCCACAGTGGAATATTTTGGACATTTTTTGATTGTCTGAGGACATATTACCCTACTTTCCATATATTAATATATTCCTTGGGAAATTGTCCACCACAGGAAAAAGAGCATGAGAGTTGTATGAGGGAGGTAACTGGTATCAAGAGTAATTTGTATAAATATGAGGAGTATTTGGCAATGGCACCCCACTCCAGTACTCTTGCCTGGAAAATTCCATGGATGGAGGAGCCTGGTAGGCTGCAGTCCATGGGGTCGCTAAGAGTTGAGCACGGATGAGCAACTTCACTTTCGCTTTTCAATTTCATGCCTTGGAGAAGGAAATGGCAACCCACTCCAGTGTTCTTGCCTGGAGAATCCCGGGGACAGGGGAGCCTGGTGGGCTGCCGTCGATGGGGTTGCACAGAGTTGGACACGACTGAAGCGACTTAGCAGCAACAGCAGCAGGAGTATTTAGAGAAGAGTATATAATAACATTAGTGAAAAGTCTGGGATGGAAAAACAAATAGTCTTTCCTTTTGACTGTTAACTTTTGAATTTTTTTAGGTCATCATTTGGGGGTGTACCTTCATATCCAGTGGGGTAAACATAGACGTGAGACACCACCTGAAGGTTGGGTTACACTGGTGAGGCTGGTAGACTATAACATTATAAAATATCTTTCCTTAAACCTTGTGTGTGTGTGTGTGTGTGTGTGTGTGTGTGTTGGTGTGTGTAGCAGTGATTGGAATAGGTATCTTGAAAGGGAAGAAATTGTGATAGGTTCGTTATAGTGTTGCCCAACACAAATTTCATTCCAATCCCAAAGAAAGAAAATGCCAAAGAATGTTCAAACTCCCACACTATTACACTCATCTCACATGCTAGCAAAGTAATGCTCAAAATTCCCCAAGCCAGGCTTCAAAAGTATGTAAACCGAGACCTTCCAGATGGTCAAGCTGGTTTTAGAAAAGGCAGAGGAACCAGAGATCAAATTGCCAACATCCAATGGATCATGGAAAAAAGCAAGAGAGTTCTGGAAAAAACATCTATTTCTGCTTTACTGACTACACCAAAGCCTTTGACTGTGTGGATCACAATAAACTGTGGAAAATTCTGTAAGAGATGGGAATACCAGACCACCTGACCTGCCTCTTGAGAAACCTGTATGCAGGTCAGGAAGCAACAGTTAGAACTGGACAGGGAACAACAGACTGGTTCCAAATAGGAAAAGGAGTATGTTAAGGCTGTATATTGTCACCCTGCTTATTTAACTTCTATGCAGAGTACATCATGAGAAACGCTGGGCTGGAAGAAGCACAAGCTGGAATCAAGATTGCTGGGAGAAATATCAATAACCTCAGATATGCAGATGACACCACTCTTATGGCAGAAAGTGAAGAAGAACTAAACAGCCTCTTGATGAAAGTGAACGAAGAGAGTGAAAAGCTGGCTTAAAACTCAATATTCAAAAAACTAAGTTCATGGCATCTGGTCCCATCTCTTGATGGCAAATAGATGGGGAAACAATGGAAATGGTGACAGACTGTTTTGGGGGGCTCCAAAATCACTGAAGATGGTGACTGCAGCCATGAAATTAAAGGATGTTTGCTCCCCGTAAGAAAAGCTATGACCAACCTAGACAGCATATTGAAAAGTATAGACATTATTTTGCCAACAAAGGCCCATCTAGTCAAGGCTATGGTTTTTCCAGTAGTCATGTATGGATGTGAGAGTTGGATTATAAAGAAAGCTGAGTGCCAAAGAATTGATGCTTTTGAACTGTGGTGTTGGAGAAGACTCTTAAGAGACCCTTGGACTGCAAGGAGATCCAACCAGTCCATCCTAAAGGAAATCAGTTCTGAATATTCATTGGAAGGACTGATGTTGAAACTGAAACTCCAATACGTTGGCCACCTGATGCGAAGAAGAACTGATTCATTTGAAAAGACTGATGCTGGGAAAGATTGAAGGTGGGAGGAGAAGGGGACAACAGAGGATGAGATGGTTGGATGGCATCACTGACTCGATGGACATGAATTTGAGTGAGCTCCTGGAGCTGGTGATGGACAGGGAAGCCTGGTGTGCTGCAGTCTGGGATTCCAAAGAGTGGAACACAACTGAGTGATTGAACTGAACTGACAACACAAATGCAAAGAAATTGATTTTGAAACTTCGTAAAAACTTTATGTGTCCCAAGCATTTGAGAGTGTTGTTATTTTAGAAGAGGAGACCCTGAGCTTCTTGGCTCTCTCCCTGGCCTGCTTACATGCTGAGTTTATCTTTCTCCATTTCTCTGTCACATGAGAGACTTAAATAAGGATATTTTTATTTAATGCTTTTGCTTATATTTTGAATCAAATTCTCCCTTTTAATGCTTTATTTTTGAATGACCAGTATTTCTGTACCTAATTAGATTTGGGATATTTTTTGGATTCAAAGATCCTACAGATAATAAAACTTCAAAAATAGTTGAATTTAAATAGTTATGCAAAAATTCCATGTTGTTAACCCCAAGTAACATGAGAGATATCAAATAAGATTTCAGTTACTGATAAGGAGGACAATTTTTTAAAGTGTAAATTTTTTACTTAAGTCATTTAATATGCTAAGAAAGAAATGTGTTTGACTTGTTTCAGCTAAGATAAAATGGGATCACTATATATATCATGAAAGTGAAAGTCTCTCAGTCGTGTCTGACTCTTTGTGACCTCGTGGACTATACATTCTATGGAATTCTCCAAACCAGAATACTGGAGTGGATAGCCTTTCCCTTCTCCAGGGGATCTTTCCAACCCAGGGATCAAACCCAGGTCTCCGGCATTGCAGACAGATTCTTTACCAGGTGAGCCACAAGGGAAGCCCAAATATATATCATACATATATTAATATATGCTACTGCTAAGTCACTTCAGTCAGGTTCGACTCTGTGTGACCACATATATGGCAGCCCACCAGGCTCCCCCGTTCCTGGGATTCTCCAGGCAAGAACACTGGAGTGGATTGCCATTTCCTTCTCCAGTGCATGAAAGTGAAAAGTGAAAGTGAAGTCACTCAGTCGTGTCCGACTCTTCGCAGCCCCATGGATTGCAGCCTACCAGGCTCCTCCATCCATGGTATTTTCCAGGCAAGAGTACTGGAGTGGGGTGCCATTGCCTTCTCCATATTAATATATATATATAATGTATATTTCATGTATGGTATTATAATGTTTAAGAGACATTGAAATATACATTTAAAAAATAATTTTATTGATTTATTTTTGGCTTTGCTGGGTGTTCCTTGCAGTACATGGGCTTTTCTCTGTTTGTGGGGAGCAGGCTTCTCATTGCCGTTGCCTCTTTTTGAGGGGTGTGGGCTCTAGGGTGCATGGGCCCAGTAGTTGCGATTCCCATGCTCTGGAACACAGGCTCAATAGTTGTGGTGCAAGAGCTTTAGCTGCTCTGAAGCATGTGGGATCTTTCTCGACAACTCGTGTCTCTTGCATTGGCAGGTGGATTTTTTAATCACCAAGCCACCAGGGAAGCCTAAAAGCTACCCTTTTTTTAGTTTTTGGCTTTTAAATCACTGTATGTCTTGGGCAGGACCAATATTTCATGCTGTTAGATTAGGTACCTCCAGTTCCGAGATATTTCTTAACCCCTGTATTTAGGCTTATAATACTTAATAGTGGGATAACAAGAATAGCTTTCATTTTGTGATTTTTTTTAAGCTTCAGCAATGTTTATAGGAAAAGTACATGCTGCTTGAATTAATGTTCTTAGTATATGACTGACAGATTTCTATGGGGGAAGCATGAAGGAACTGGACAGACAGAATTTGGACCCAAAAGGGAAGAAATGGTAGAGGAAGACAGTAAAGTTAACTGAAGAACAACAGCCTGCTTCATAATTTCCCCTTCTGACTCCTAAATTCAGGAAGTCAGGTGACAAGTCTTTAATAGAATATTCATTCTCATCCTTATGAGATAAAATATTATAATCCACCAGGGGCTCCCTTAATCACTACCTGATAGACTTTATGAAGCAAATCCTCTAATCTCTCTCAAAAGGACTAGAAGCAATAAAATAACTCACCAAGTCCACTTTCAGATTAGTGGTCTTTTACTTTTTAATTAAAAATGTCTTGTGGAATGAGATTATATGAACCTCCTTCTCAATTAAACTGTTCCCATATTACTTGATTAGGCAATGAATGACTTTAATATCCCCCAAAGCATACATCAGATCCATAGGCTGCTTATGAGCTTCTGACTTTATGGTTTAATAACATGAGTCCCGGAACACGTCTGATAGTGATTCATGTCTCTGAGGAGTTAAAAAAACAAAGTCGATTCAATGAAGTCTTGGACCTATTGTTATTTTTACTAGATCTGGGGTTCTTACATTATGGTCTGTGAAAACCAGTAAATACATTGGAAATGTGTAATATTTGGACTGCATACACATTTGCTTTTGGAGAATGAATAGATTTCATCAGCCACTTACAGGGATTTGTAACTAAAACTTTCAGATCTATTACAGCAGGGTTTCACAATCTAGTACTATCGATATTTTGAGCCTATAAAATTTTTTATGTCAGTAGCAACTTTCCTTTGCATGTTGGCAATCAAAAATATCTTCAGACACGCCCAAATGTTCCCCCAGAGACAGAGTCATCCCAGGTTGAGAACCACTGCTGCAAGGAGATCAAACCAGTCAATCCTAAAGGAAATCAACCTGGAATATACATTGGAAGGACTGATGCTGAAACTCCAATACTTTGGCCACCTGATGCGAAGAGCCAACTCAGTGAAAAGGACCATGATGCTGGGAAAGATTGAAGGCAACAGGAGAAGTGGATGGCAGAGGATGAGATGATTAGATAGCATCACTGACTCAGTGGCCATGAATCTGAGCAAAATCCAGGAGATAGTGGAGGACAGAGGAGCCTGGGATGTTGCAGTCCATGGGGTCTCAAAGAGTCAGACACGACTTAGTGACTGAACAACAATAGCAACACACTGCATTATAGGTTGTACGTGGAGGGATTTTTGGTTTGTTTGTTTTTAATTAGCCTATAAAATTTGATTAAATTCTTCATCAGGTGATACATATAATTCCAGCAGGCAGCTCTGTTAATCTCTAAAATAAGTGTAGTTAAAAAGCAACTTTTTCTTGTCTTCTGCCTTAGAGTAAAAGGCAAACACAATCATTCTGGACAACCTAGCTGAGCCCTGCATTATGAAGCACTCTTCTGAGATAAAAGACTGGGATTTGGGTCTTAGTCCCGCCATTTTTAACTGCTAGACCTTGAGAATGTCCTGGCTGAGGGTTAGTGTCCCCCTCTAGGACAGATTATTAGTATTAACTAAATCTATTCTTATAGGTCTGCAGTCCATGGGATCACAGAGTCATACATGACTTAGCAACTGGACAACACCACCAATAAAATTCTTTTAGAATGCTTGAGTGAAAAATATGATTGTGGACACGAACATGCTCTGCATGCTGTAGAGTGCTGTTGAAATGTAGGAAGGCATCATCCAAAAGCCATAGAGAGGGGCAGAAAGCTGAATTGTGTTAGTCTTCAAAAGCACTAGTGAAGGGAACCCCACACAGAGTGTATCCAGCTCTTGGTGTCTCAGGATGATCTACTTACTGCTGAATGCACTCATTTTATCTCTTCCTATTGAACTTGGCCTTTGTGTATGTTCTGTGATAATTAAATGTATTAATACACTATCACAGATATATAGTTTATAAATGAGACAAGTCACATATTGGCAGTGTATGCTCAAAACTATTTTAATAGAGCTTGGAACAGAAACTTTTGGAAACCTGTATTCTGGTAAACAGTTCTCTGGAGAACAGTGTGGTTTGGGGGAGGGAAATTTTTCCTTAGAATGACTACAGATGATGGTATTAGCTGCTAAGCGACTGAACTAGAGGTTCTCAGACTGGCTGATCAAGACCTCTTGCAGAAGTTTCTTTAAAATCGTGCTAAACACAGTCCTAGATTTGCTGAATTAGAATTTGGGGGATTGGAATGCAGCCTCCACGGATGATTCTGACATGCAAACCTGCTGAGATCTAACTTAAACTCTTAGCAGTTAATAAAGTAGCTATTAATTAATGTCTTTACAAGTTCAGCAATTACAGGCCACGAATTTCCAGGGAAGAGGAAGGAAATGCAGGTAGAAAAGCAGAAAGAGAATCTTAAATTTCTTGCAGGGTTTGTCTTGGACAAACCATGACCTTGGTAGTTTGTCTTTATATATAACTTTAACCTTTGTGATGTAAAATAGTGTGTTACCTTTGCACCTGTGCTGTGGATTTCCAAATATTGGATAACTCAAAAGGGCTGTGACTTACAGTTTCTATCTCATTACTCTTTGTAGTGTTTTATCTTTACTGAGAAGAACCATTTCCTAGGTAGTGCCCGGATTTTATGGTGTGTCACAGTTCCTCTGGCATAAAAATCAATGTTTAATGAAAGGAAAAATAGACTGTTAAGCTTGGAGACTGCGAGGAAACAGACTATCCTTCAGTATTTGCAAAGAACTGATCAAAAACATCTCTTGAAAAGAGCTCTCTCTTCCTTCCATCTCTTTTCCTTCATCTCATTTATAAAATAGACACTGTATCTCCTTATGAGCTTCACAAGACTTATGTAATTTTATGGATATGAAACCTGCTGTCATGTAGACTCCTGTCCCTGGGTAGAGGTGAAAAGTGTCACCTTTGATACAAGAACAGGATCATTTGATAATAATGGATAAAGAGACAGTCTGGGTGATGGCAATTCAATGACAGAATTTTCATATACCTGGCAGAATCACTAAAAACTGTAGGTGAGTGGTGTCCTGTATATTTGTGGTATTTTACAGATGAAAACATTTGGTCTTATGATACATATTTGCTGCAGTGTTTAAGGATATTTTATCTATTGAAATAAGAGAAGTAAGATAAGGGAGATGGGTGCCATATGCTCTAGAAGCAAGTATTCATAACTTGTGAGATGTATTGACGGTGATGAACAGAACAGGTGTAAGACAAGAAGTGATGGAAGATGATATGGGTGGAGTTGCGCCACTAGCCTCTTAATTTGTTGGAGTTTTGCAGAGGAACAGTATTAGAAGACTATCAGAGAAAGAGAGTGACAGGGAGATTGATCGAGTTAGTATAAGGAATTAGCTCTCATAGTGTTGTAGGCTGAAAAGTCCCGTGGTCTGCTGTCTGTCAGCTGGAGATACAGGAAAGCTGGTGGTTTGAGTTCCAGTCTAAGTCTGAAGATCTGAGAATCGGGAATGCTGATGGTATAGCCCAAGGGCAGGAAAACAGATTGTCTCAGCTCAAACAGTAAGACAGAGGGAGAGGGTGAGAGAGAGAGAGAGAAGAGGGAGGAGGAAGGATCTGTTCAACTTTTCTAGTAGGGCAATCGAGGGACTCAAAAAAGATCTGCATGACCCAGATAACCATGATGGTGTGATCACTCACACTCACCTAGAGCCAGACATCCTGGAATGTGAAGTCAAGTGGGCCTTAGGAAGCATCACTACAAACAAAGCTAGTGGAGGTGATCAATTCCAGTCGAGCTATTTCAAATCCTAAAAGATGATGCTGTGAAAGTGCTGAATGCAATATACCAGCAAATTTGGAAAACTCAGCACTGGCCACAGGACTGGAAAAGGTCAGTTTTCATTCCAATCCCAAAGAAGGGCAATGCCAAAGAATGCTCAAACTACCACACAATTGCACTCATCTCACACACTACCAAAGTAATGCTTAAAATTCTCCAAGCCAGGCTTCAGCAATATGTGAACCATGAACTTCCAGATGTTCAAGCTGGTTTTAGAACAGGCAGAGGAACCAGAGATCAAATTCCAAACATCTGCTGGATCATGGAAAAAGCAAGAGAGTTCCAGAAAAACATCTATTTCTGCCTTATTATCTGTGCCAAAGCCTTTGACTGTGTGGATCACAATAAACTGTGGGAAATTCTGAAGGAAATAGGAATACCAGAGCACCTGACCTGCCTATTGAGAAACCTATATGCAGGTCAGGAAGCAACAGTTAGAACTGGGCATGGAACAACAGACTGCTTCCAAAGAGGAAAAGGAGTACTTCAAGGCTGTATATTGTCACTCTGCTTATTTAACTTATATGCAGAGTACATCATGAGAAACGCTGGGCTGGAGGAAGCACAAGCTGGAATCAAGATTGCCGGGAGAAATATCAATAACCTCAGATATGCTTGCAGATGACACCACCCTTATGGCAGAAAGTGAAGAACTAAAGAGCCTCTTGATGAAAGTGAAAGAGGAGAGTGAAAAAGTTGGCTTAAAGCTCAACATTCAGAAAACGAAGATCATGGCCTCTGGTCCCATCACTTCATGGCAAATAGAAGGGGAAACAGTGGCAACGGTGGCTGACTTTTTTTTGTGTGTGTGGAGCTCCAAAATCACTGTAGATGGTTGCCGGGGACCAGCCCCGGCTGATCCAGGGTATTCGAAGCGGGGACGGCGTCGGCGAGGATCAGGAAACAACTGCTTAATTAAACGTTAATTAAGGATATAAAGAGTAATAGAATGAGGATAGCTCAGTGAGGAAATTCAGTGGAGAAAAGAGGCTGAGTAATTCAGCCAGAAGGTAAGAGAAAGAACGACATGGTGAGACCAAGTTTCGGTGAACAAGGCCCGCACTTTATTTTTCAAAGTAGTTTTTATACCTTAAGTTATGCACAGAGGATAATGGGGGAAGGGGTAGAGTCTTGCAGCAAACCAGGCTTTCTTCCTGCAAACTTATCATATGCAAAAGCTTAGGTGATTTGCATCATCTTCTGGCCCGGAGGCCTGTTAACATTTTAAGACCTTTTCTTCAGAAAACTTATTTTTCTCTAAAGGTGATTGGTCAGGAGCCACCCTCCAAAAGCATTAGATAAAGTTGCATTCCTACAGAGCAAAGGTGTGGTGGGCTACAACAAGAAAAAGAATTAACTCAAGGGTCCCAGGTTACAAACATTAAAGCTACTACTTACACCAATTATATTAATCAATACACTGCCAGGGACACAGCAGGTAAGGGATATGGAAACTTAGCAGCAAACATTGGCCCAACAAGTGAAAATCCCTTCACCAATACAATTTCTAATCAATCTTTTAACCACTCAAAAGAATCTGTGTTTAGACAGTTTAGAACATCTCCTGCCTCTCACAGTTGGGAGGCTCTGAACAATCACATGTGGCCGGAAAAACCTATTCAGGCAGGCTAGAGGATTTCCAAAGGAGTTTGTAGGTTAAACACTGTCACACCCAGGAATTATTAACTGGAGCTGTAAGCTAACTTTTTTCAGAGAGGTAGTGGGGGACAGCCCCCCGTAAAGTCAGAGGTGTAGGTGAAAGCACAAAGCAGAAAGTAGGCAGACTCTGGTTTTGGGGGTATATGCTCGAGAATTTCCAGGGGGACTCCTGAAGCTCGATCCCGCCTTTGCGTATGCCGAGCCTCCTTCC
Source organism: Bos indicus x Bos taurus (assembly GCF_003369695.1). Taxonomy (NCBI): domain Eukaryota; kingdom Metazoa; phylum Chordata; class Mammalia; order Artiodactyla; family Bovidae; genus Bos; species Bos indicus x Bos taurus. The sequence continues at coordinate 98,526,043 of NC_040079.1, read as the reverse complement.
TCATGACCTTTGTCATGGGCGGAGTTCCTCACGCTGGCTACCGGCAGTGATAGAATTTCCAGTTGAGCTATTCCAGATCCTGAAAAGTGCTGCACTCAATATGCAATATGCACTCAATATGCAATATGCCGGCTCCCGGCAGATGGTGATTGCAGCCATGAAATTAAAAGGCGCTTACTCCTTGGAAGGAAAGTTATGACCAACCTAGACAGCATATTAAAAAGCAGAGACATTACTTTGCCAACAAAGGTCCGTCTAGTCAAAGCTATGGTTTTTCCAGTAGTCACATATGGATGTGAGAGTTGGACTATAAAGAAAGCTGAGTGCTGAAGAATTGATGCTTTTGAACTGTGGTGTTGGAGAAGACTCTTGAGAGTCCCTTGGATTGCAAGGAGATCCAACCAGTCCATCCTAAAGGAGATCAGCCCTGGATGTTCATTGGAAAGACTGATGTTGAAGGTGAAACTCCAATACTCTGGCCACCTGATGCGAAGAGCTGACTCATTTGAAAAGACCCTGATGCTGATAAAGATTGGGGGCAGGAGGAGAAGGAGGCCACAGAGGATGAGATGGTTGCATGGCAACACCGACTCAATGAACATGAGTTTGCATGGACTCTGGGAGTTGGTGATGGACAGGGCGGCTGGGCATGCTGCAGTTCATGGGGTCACAAATAGTTGAACATGACTGAGCGACTGAACTGAATTCAAGGGATTGTATGTTGCCCACTCACACTGGGGAGGGTCATCTGCTGCATTCAGTTCACCAAAGCAAATGCTGATCTCTTCTGGGAACACCCTCCCTCACAAACACACTTAGAAATATTGCTTTCCAAATATCCATGCATCCTATGGGTTAATCTAGTTGACACATAAAATTAATCATCACATCCTCTCAAATTAATATGTGGGAGTCCTAACCCCTGTTGCCTAGAATGGGACCTTTCTTGGAAATAGGATTGCTGCAGTTGTATTAATTCAGATGAGTTCATACTGGAGTAGAGTAGGCCCATCATCTGATATGACCGGAGTCCTTATTAAAGGGAATGTTGAGACACAGACATGCACATATGGAGAACACCAGGTCAAAGGCAGAGATCAGGGTGATGCAGAAGGAAAGGAATGCCAAAAATCGCCACAAAACCACTAGAACTGGAACATAAACAGGGAACCTTGATCTTTTAGCCTCCGAACTGAGACATGAAATTTCTGTTGTGTAAGCTGCCCAGTTTTGATACCTTGTTTCTGCTTTCCTAACATGAATACAGAAGGGCTTAGGCAAAAAACAGTCATGAACCATTCAAAACAAGAGAACATGGAGAAAGATTCAGGAATTTCCTGTACCCTACCCTATGTGCGTTAACTTCCCCTCTCTCTTTCCCCTTGCTTGTTGCTATGCTTGAAGATTGATTCAATAAGCTGTGTGAATCAAATGTTTTCATTTGGTCTGCAAGCTTGTCTGTTCTGGATGAGTTTGCCTGGCCATCTACCCAAAGGCCTCCCATCACATCAGTGTAAATTCCCAGATTGATGAAGCCTGTAGTATTTTCCATGATCACTACTGTGGCTGATACCCATGTTAAGTTCCAGGTGGTGATTTTATTTTAGGAAATATTAGCGATGTGTCTGGAAGCATTGATTTGCTACCATGAAGTCTGATTTTCTAAGAAAACATTTTACATGATGACAATAATTTGTTTACAGTTTTAACTCCATGTTAGATTTTTATGCTTACTAAAACATTTTCCAAATCTTAAAATACAGCCATGGAGAAGTCTGAAAGTCCATAGACATGTTTTGTGAGGAATATTGTATATCTGTTACTTGTTTCAGAGATGCTCCTGATTGAATTCATTTCCCAGGCCTGTCTGATATTGTTCACCTTCTCCGTTTGTAGACTTGTCGTTCATTATACCTGTCAATCTTCTCTAGGAATTTTTCAGTGTATGTTGGCTTCTTCTCTTCTATGTTTAACTGCTCACAGAAGCCAGGAAGGGGTATCATTTTGGGGTTTGCTTACACTGTGTAATTGGACTTCTCTTGAGTCAGGGGTCAACTTAACTCATAGGTTTGATCCTAGCAATTTACCTTTATACTCTTTCTTCTGTAAGTAGGAATTTACCAATCAAGCATGCTTTTTCAGTCAGAGATAATGGAAGATAACAGCCTGACTGCTGATGAAACTGAGCATAATTAAATGGTTTAGAGTAAAGTCCACCCTTTTCTTGGAGAAGGAAATGCCAACCCACTCCAGTATTCTTGCCTGGAAAATTTCATGGACAGAGGAGCCTGGTGGGCTACAGTCCATGGGGTCACAAAGAGTCAGACACGACTGGGTGACTTTCACATCACTCATCATCGTTTTCTGGTAGTGAAAAGGCCTAACATTACACAAACACAGCAATGACTGACTTAGCTCCTAAAAGAGTCTCTGTTTTGGGGCAGGGCAGTTCATCTCATGAATTTGTAGTTTAGTCACATACAGAAAGTAATTTTGCAAGTCAGCCAGCAGCATGTTAGTTGAGCACTGAAGCCTAAGAGTCAAACTTTGGAATTCTGACTTTAGCCATAAATGCCTCTGTGACCTTAGATCAATTACTTAAGCCCATGGGCCCCATGCCCCTCATTTGTGTAATAAGGGCCACAAAACTACTTACCTTACAGAGATGTTCATTTCAGTTCAGTACAGTCGCTCAGTTGTGTCCGACTCTTTGCGACCCCATGAATCGCAGCACGCCAGGCCTCCCTGTCCATCACCAACTCCCGGAGTTCACCCAGACTCACGTCTATTGAGTCAGTGATGCCATCCAGCCATCTCATCCTCTGTTGTCCCCTTCTCCTCCTGCCCCCAATCCCTCCCAGCATCAGAGTCTTTTCCAGTGAGTCAACTCTTCGCATGAGGTGGCCAAAGGACTGGAGTTTCAGCTTTATCATCATTCCTTCCAAATAAATCCCAAGGCTGATCTCCTTCAGAATGGACTGGTTGGATCTCCTTGCAGTCCAAGGGACTCTCAAGAGTCTTCTCCAACATCACAATTCAAAAGCATCAATTCTTCAGCGATCAGCCTTCTTCACAGAGATGTTATAAAGATTAAATAATGGGTAGAAAACTCTTAGCATAATATCTGCAGGTTTAAGGGGCTTGTGTAACATGCTGCTGCTAAGTCACTTCAGTCGTGTCTGACTCTGTGGGACCCCGTAGACATGCTACTTGTTATTAATTTTTACTTTCTAATATTTAGTTCAGTTTAGTCTTTTATTTCTCTTTTTATTTGTTATTTATTTTTAAAATTGATATTTATTTCTCTTTTTCTGTGAGGAATTTAGATTAGAAAGATGTCAATTACTTGCCCTTCAATAAAGGTTCTTAGAATCTGGTTAAGGAGAAAACATCTTATTTCACCATACTATGATAAAGCCATACTGTGATAAAGCCGGAGAAGGCAATGGCACCCCACTCCAGTACTCTTGCCTGCAAAATCCCATGGACGGAGGAGCCTAGTAGGCTGCAGTCCATGGGGTCGCTAAGAGTCGGACAGACTGAGCGACTTCACATTCACTTTTCACTTTCATGCATTGGAGAAGGAAATGGCAACCCACTCCAGTGTTCTTGCCTGGAGAATCCCAGGGACGGGGGAGCCTGATGGGCTTCTGTCTATGAGGTCACACAGAGTCGGACACGACTGAAGTGACTTAGCAGCAGGAGCATGATAAAGCCATGCAGTGGGTATACTGTGCATTGTGGGGAATCAGGAAAGATCTCCTGGGTAATCCTGAAAGCTAACTGTTAGAGGTTAGAAGGAAATAGCTTGAGCAGAGACAAAGAGCTGTATACCACCATGCAGTATGCATGTAACAAAAAACTGCTGCATTCCAGAGAGTAAGAAACCGGATGGAGAGAATGGGAAGTGAACTGGGAAGAGCACCCTCATGGTGACGCTCTTCTTGGGAGTTTGGCTTTTACGCTTTGAATGGTAGAGACTCAGTGAAGTCTTCTAGCAGGATTGTGCCATGGTCCTCCTCTCTGGGTGATGTGAAGAGGATGGTTTAAAGGAAGCCAAAGCCAGGGTAAAAGAAAAAGTGAAAGTAAAGTCGCTCAGTTGTATCTGATTCTTTGTGACCCCATGAACTGTAGCCTGCCAGGCTCCTCCATCCATGGGATTTTCCTGGGAAGAATATTGGAGTGGGTTGCCATTTCCTTCTTCAGGGATCTTCCCAACCCAGGGATCAAACCCAGGTCTCTTATATTGCAGGCAGACGCTTTACCGTCTGAGTCACCAGGGATATTGACCATTTGCATTGAGGCAACAACAACAAACATAAGAAGAAGGTTTAGTTCAGTTCAGTTCAGTCGCTTGGTCGTGTCCAACTCTGTGACCCCATGAATCACAGCATTCCGGGCCTCCCTGTCCATCACCAACTCCCAGAGTTCACCCAGACTCACGTCCATCGAGTCAGTGATGCCATCCAGCCATCTCATCCTCTGTCGTCCCCTTCTCCTCCTGCCCCCAGTCCTTCCCAGCATCAGGGTCTTTTCCAATGAGTCAACTCTTTGCATCAGGTGGCCAAAGTATTGGAGTTTCAGTTTTAGCATCATTCCTTCCAATGAACACCCAGGACTGATCTCCTTTAGGATGGACTGGCTGGATCTCCTTGTGGGCCAAGGGACTCTCAAGAGTCTTCTCCAACACCACAGTTCAAAAGCATCAATTCTTCAGCACCCAGCTTTCTTCACAGTCCAACTCTCACATCCATATGTGACCACTGGAAAAACCATAGCCTTGACTAGATGGACCTTTGTTGGCAAAGTAATATCTCTGCTTTTCAATATGCTGTCCAGGTTGGTCATAACTTTCCTTCCACGGAGTAAGCGTATTTTAATTTCATGACTGCAATCACTATCTGCAGTGATTTTGGAGCACACCCCCCCCCCAAAAAAAAGTCTGACACTGTTTCCACTGTTTTCCCAACTATTTCCCATGAAGTGATGGGACAAGATGCCATGATCTTAGTTTTCTGAATGGTGAGCTTTAAGCCAACTTTTTCACTCTCCTCTTTCACTTTCATCAAGAGGCTTTTTAGTTCCTTTTCACTTTCTGCCATAAGGGTAGTGTCATCTGCATATCTGAGGTTATTGATATTTCTCCCTGCAGTCTTGATTCCAGCTTGTGCTTCTTCCAGGCCAGCATTCTCATGATGTACTTTGCATATAAGTTAAAAAAGCAGAGTGACAATATACAGCCTTGACGTACTCCTTTTCCTATTTGGAACCAGTCTGTTTTCCCATGTCCAGTTCTAACTGTTGCTTCCTGACCTGCATATAGGTTTCTCAAGAGGCAGGTCAGGTGGTCTGGTATTCCCATCTCTTTTAGAATCTTCCACAGTTTATTGTGATCCACACAGTCAAAGGCTTTGGCAGAGTCAATAAGCAGAACTAGATGTTTTTTCTGGAACTCTCTTGCTTTTTCCATGATACAGCAGATGTTGGCAATTTGATCTCTGGTTCCTCTGCCTTTTCTAAAACCAGCTTAAACATCTGGAAGTTCACGGTTCACGTTGCTGAAGCCTGGCTTGGAGAATTTTGAGCATTACTTTACTAGTGTGTGAGATGAGTGCAATTGTGCGGTAGTTTGAGCATTTTTTGGCATTGCCTTTCTTTGGGATTGGAATGAAAACTGACCTTTTTCAGTCCTGTGGCCACTGCTGAGTTTTCCATATTTGCTGGCATATTGAGTGCAGCACTTTCACAGCATCATCTTTCAGGAATTGAAATAGCTCAACTGGAGTTCTGTCACCTCCACTAGCTTTGTTCCTAGTGATGCTGTCTAAGGCCCACTTGACTTCACATTCCAGGATGTCTGGCTCTAGGTGAGTGATCACACCATTGTGGTTATCTGGGTCATGAGATCTTTTTTGTACAGTTCTTCTGTGTATTCTTGCCACCTCTTCTTAATATCTTCTGCTTCTGTTAGGTCCATACCATTTCTGTCCTTTATTAAGCCCATCTTTGCATGAAATGTTCCCTTGGTATCTCTAATTTTCTTGAGATCTCTAGTCTTTCCCATTCTTTTGTTTTCCTCTATTTCTTTGCACTGATCACTGAGGAAGGCTTTCTTACCTCTCCTTGCTATTCTTTGGAACTCTGCATTCAGATGCTTATATCTTTCCTTTTCTCATTTGCTTTTGCTTCTCTTGTTTTCACAGCTATTTGTAAGGCCTCCTCAGACAGCCATATTGCTTCTTTGCATTTCTTTTCCATGGGGATGTTCTTGATCCCTGTCTCCTGTACAGTGTCACGAACCTCAGTCCATAGTTCATCAGGCACTTTATCAGATCTAGTCCCTTAAATCTATTTCTCACTTCCACCATATAATCATAAGGGATTTGATTTAGGTCATACCTGAATGGTCTAGTGGTTTTCCCTACTTTCTTCAATTAAGTCTGAATTTGGCCATAAGGAGTTTGTGATCTGAGCTACAGTCAGCTCCCAGTCTTGTTTTTGCTGACTGTATAGAACTTCTCCATCTTTGGCTGCAAAGAATATAATCAATCTGATTTCAGTGTTGACCATCTGGTGATGTCCATGTGTAGAGTCTTCTCTTGTGTGGGAAGTCAAGACAAGGTAGTAGGTGTGAAAAACATTTAAGAGCTAAAGCAAGTGGACGAGGTGACTGGCTGGAAGGTGGGATGAGGAACAAAAGGTTTCAGATGAATTCAGATTTCTGGCTTGATTAACAGATAGTGCTGCTATTTATTGTGGCTGGGAACACTGGAGCAGAATAAGGAGGAGATGAGGATGAGGGTGGGGAACGTTGATGACTTGTTGACTTTGCCACCTTTGCTTGTGAGACATCCAGGAGGATATAAGGGTGTGCGAATGAGAGTAGATGACTTAAACCAACGGAAAGGAAGAACTGCATGTACCATTGTCAGATTCCTAGTCGTGAAGAAGAAATCATACTTGAATCTATGCTGCTGCTTAGTCACTTCATAGTATTTACAACTTACAGCAGCTAAAAGTATCAAGTCTTGAGGAGGAGCCAAGATGGCGGAGGAGTAGGACGGGGAGAACACTTTCTCCCCCACAAATTCATCAAAAGAGCATTTAAACGTCGAGTAAATTCCACAAAACAACTTCTGAATGCCGGCAGAGGACATCAGGCACCCAGAAAAGCAACCCAACTCTTCGAAAGGAGGTAGGAAAAAATATTAAAAACAAAAAAAAAAGAGACAAAAGAGGGAGGGACGGAGTTCCGTCCCGGGAAGGGAATCTTAAAAAGAGAAACGTTTCCAAACATCAGGAAACCTTCTCACTGCCGAATCTGTGCCGAGCTTTGGAAGCACAGAGGGCAACATAACAGGGAGAAAAAATAAATAAACAATTTAAAACTCGCAGATTGCGAGCCCTACGGTAACTCCCCCAGCAGAGAAGCAGCGCAGACGCCTGCATCCGCCATTAGCAAACCGGGGCTGGGCAGGGAGGCGCGGCGTGGGCTGCATCGCTGAGAGTAAGAATCTGGCCTGAATACCCTGAGCGCTATCTGAGCGAAATAATTTGGGCTAACAAACCAGACTGTGGGATACCTACCACGCGAAAAGCCAGCCCTAACCTAAGACCGCCAGGCCCGCGCACGGAACAAAGGACTGAACAGAGATAGCCGGCTGCAGACCTTCCCCCTCCGGTGACAGGCAGCCAGAGCCGGAAGGGGGCAATCGCAGCCCCAGAGAGACATTATCTATAAAATTGTAAGCAGGCTTCTTTGCTAACTAAAACTTCCTGGGGGTCTGGACGGTCAACATCTGCCTGAGAAGGTGCGCCGGTTTTACATCCAGATAACCGAGTGGCGGGGAGGCGATAAGTCGCAGCATTGGCGCTCGCCTGGGAAGAGCAAATTGGCGCTCGGACCTGGGAAGAGCACAAAACGCAGGCCCAACTGAGTCTGCGCCTCTGAGGACTACCCGAGTGCCTGAACCTGAGCGGCTTGGACCTGGGAGGTGCATGCAGCCCAGGGCCAGCCTCGGATTGTTCCCGGCGGAACAACCTAGAGTCCGAGCAGTGTGGACAGGGAGGCTACACGCGCCGTGAGCGGGGGCAGACCCAGGGTGGCTGAGGCACTGCAAGCCCACGCCAGTGTTATTTGTTTGCAGCATCCCTCCCTCCCTCCCCACAGCGCGACTGAACAAGTAAGCCTAAAAAAAAAAAAAAAAAAGTGTCCTCCACCGTGCCCTTTGAGTCAGGGCGGAAACCAGATACTGAAGAGACTAGCAAACAGAAGAAGATATAACAGAGGGAAACGCCTTGGAAGCTACAGGCAATAGATCAAAACCCTGTGGTTACTACGGACTACATAGGAAGGGGCCTATAGATCTTGAGAAATATAAATCTGACCAAGGAACTATCCAAAAATGAACTGAACCCACAACACCCACAAAAAAAAAAAAAAAAAAAAAAGTCCTAGATATATTTTTATTATTTTTACGATCATTCTTTCTTTTTTTTTTTTAATTAAAAAAAAAAAAATTTAAGTCCTCTATTGTTCCTTTAATTTTCACCTTTATATCCTATTACTTTGCAAAAAAAAAAAAAAAAGACCCTATTTTTTTCTTCTTCAGCAAACTTCATATATATGTATTTTATAATTTTTTGACCTTGTTTTTTTTTTGTTTGTTTTTGTTTTTTTCTTCTTTTCTTTAACATTATATTTTTGAAATTCTGAACTCTACTCTAGATTTTTAATTTTCGCTTTTTGGTATATGTTATCAATTTTGTACCTATAGTTTTTTTTTTATATAATTTCTGTGACTTTTTTTTTTTTTTTTCTTCTTCTCTGTTTCTTTCTCTTCTTCTTTTATATAACATTGTATATCTGAAATTCCAAACTTTACTCTAGATTTTTAATTTATGCTTTTTGGTATTTGATATCGATTTTGTACCTATATTTTCTTTATAATTTTTGTGACATTGTTCGTATTTGTTTGTTTTCTCTCTTTATTTTTCTTCTTTTTTTTTTTTTTTTTAACATTGTATTTTTGAAATTCCAAACTCTACTCTAGATTTTTAATTTTTGCTTTCTGGTATTAGTTATCAATTTTATACTTGTACTTTCTTTATAATTTTCGCGACCTTGTTTGTTTTTGTTTGTTCGTTTTTTCTCTCTCTCTTTTCCTTCTTCTTTTCTTTAACATCGTATTTTTGAAATTCCAAACTCTACTCTAGATTTTTAATTTTCGCTTTCTGGTATTAGTTATCAATTTTGTACCTGCACTTTCTCTATAATTTTCGCGACCTTGTTTGTTTTTGTTTGTTCGTTCTTTCTCTCTTTCTTTTCCTTCTTCTTTTCTTTAACATCGTATTTTTGAAATTCCAAACTCTACTCTAGATTTTTAATTTTTGCTTTTATGTATTTGTTACCAATTTTGTACCTATAAGGACCCAATCTTCAGGACCCATTTTTCACTAGGGAGTGAGATTACTGGCTTGACTGCTCTCTCTCCCTTTGGACCCTCCTTTTTCTCCACCAGGTCGCCTGTGTCTCCTCCCTAACCCCTCTCTACTCTACCCAACTCTGTGAATTTCTGTGTGTTCCAGACGGTGGAGAACACTTAGGGAACTGATTACTGGCTGGATCTGTCTCCCTCCTTTTCATTCCCCCCTTTTATCCTTCTGGCCACCTCTGTTACCTTCCTCCTTCTTCTCTTCTCTGTATAACCCTGTGAACATCTCTGAGTGGTCGAGTTGTGGAGTGCACATAAGGAAGTGACTACTGGCTAGCCCACTCTCTCCACTATTGATTCACCTCATCTCATTTGGGTCACCTCTAACTCCCTCCTCCCTCTTCTCTTCTCCATGTAACCCTGTGAACCTCTCTGAGTGACCCTCACTGTAGAGAAACTTATCATCTTTAATGTAGATGTTTTATCAATGGTGCTGTATAGAAGGAGAAGTTTTGAAACTACTGTAAAAATAAGACCGATAATCAGAAGCAGGAGACTTAAGTCCAAACCCTGACTCCAAGGAACTCCTGACTCCAAGGCACATTCATTGACAGGAGCTCATCAAATGCCCCCATACCGACACTGAAACCAAGCACCACACAAGGGCCAATAAGTTCCAGGGCAAGACATACCAAGCAAATTCTCCAGCAACAAAGGAACACAGCCCTGAGCTTCAAGATACAGGCTGCCCAAAGTCACCCCAAAACTATAGACATCTCATAACTCATTACTGGACATTTCATTGCACTCCAGAGAGAAGAAATACAGCTCCACCCACCAGAACACCGACACAAGCTTCCCTAAGCAGGAAACCTTGACAAGCCACCTGTACAAACCCACACACAGTGAGGAAACGCCACAATAAAGAGAACTCCACAAACTGCCAGAATACAGAAAGGACACCCCAAACTCAGCAATTTAAACAAGATGAAGAGACAGAGGAATACTCAGCAGATAAAGGAACAGGATAAATGCCCACCAAACCAAACAAAAGAGGAAGAGATAGGGAATCTACCTGATAAAGAATTCCGAATAATGATAGTGAAATTGATCCAAAATCTTGAAACTAAAATGGAATCACAGATAAATAGCCTGGAGACAAGGATTGAGAAGATGCAAGAAAGGTTTAACAAGGACCTAGAAGAAATAAAAAAGAGTCAATATATAATGAATAATGCAATAAGTGAAATTAAAAACACTCTGGAGGCAACAAATAGTAGAATAACAGAGGCAGAAGACAGGATTAGTGAATTAGAAGATAGAATGGTAGAAATAAATGAATCAGAGAGGATAAAAGAAAAACGAATTAAAAGAAATGAGGACAATCTCAGAGACCTCCAGGACAATATTAAACGCTACAACATTCGAATCATAGGGGTTCCAGAAGAAGAAGACAAAAAGAAAGACCATGAGAAAATACTTGAGGAGATAATAGTGGAAAACTTCCCTAAAATGGGGAAGGAAATAATCACCCAAGTCCAAGAAACCCAGAGAGTACCAAACAGGATAAACCCAAGGAGAAACACCCCAAGACACATATTAATCAAATTAACAAAGATCAAACACAAAGAACAAATATTAAAAGCAGCAAGGGAAAAACAACAAATAACACACAAGGGAATTCCCATAAGGATAACAGCTGATCTTTCAATAGAAACTCTTCAAGCCAGGAGGGAATGGCAAGACATACTTAAAATGATGAAAGAAAATAACCTACAGCCCAGATTATTGTACCCAGCAAGGATCTCATTCAAGTATGAAGGAGAAATCAAAAGCTTTTCAGACAAGCAAAAGCTGAGAGAATTCTGCACCACCAAACCAGCTCTCCAACAAATACTAAAGGATATTCTCTAGACAAGAAACACAAAAACGGTGTATAAACTCGAACCCAAAACAATAAAGTAAATGGCAACGGGAACATACTTATCAGTAATTACCTTAAATGTAAATGGGTTGAATGCCCCAACCAAAAGACAAAGACTGGCTGAATGGATACAAAAACAAGACCCCTACATATGTTGTCTACAAGAGACCCACCTCAAAACAGGGGACACATACAGACTGAAAGTGAAGGGCTGGAAAAAGATTTTCCATGCAAATAGGGACCAAAAGAAAGCAGGAGTAGCAATACTCATATCAGATAAAATAGACTTTAAAACAAAGGCTGTGAAAAGAGACAAAGAAGGTCACTACATAATGATCAAAGGATCAATCCAAGAAGAAGATATAACAATTATAAATATATATGCACCCAACACGGGAGCACCACAGTACGTAAGACAAATGCTAACAAGTATGAAAGGAGAAATTAACAATAACACAATAATAGTGGGAGACTTTAATACCCCACTTACACCTATGGATAGATCAACTAAACAGAAAATTAACAAGGAAACACAAACTTTAAACGATACAATAGACCAGTTAGACCTAATTGATATCTATAGGTCATTTCACCCCAAAACAATGAATTTCACCTTTTTCTCAAGCGCACATGGAACCTTCTCCAGGATAGATCACATCCTGGGCCATAAAGCTAGCCTTGGTAAATTCAAAAAAATAGAAATCATTCCAAGCATTTTTTCTGACCACAATGCAGTAAGATTAGATCTCAATTACAGGAGAAAAACTATTAAAAATTCCAACATATGGAGGCTGAACAACACGCTGCTGAATAACCAACAAATCACAGAAGAAATCAAAAAAGAAATCAAAATTTGCATAGAAACGAATGAAAATGAAAACACAACAACCCAAAACCTGTGGGACACGGTAAAAGCAGTCTTAAGGGGAAAGTTCATAGCAATACAGGCACACCTCAAGAAACAAGAAAAAAGTCAAATAAATAACCTAACTCTACACCTAAAGCAACTAGAAAAGGAAGAAATGAAGAACCCCAGGGTTAGTAGAAGGAAAGAAATCTTAAAAATTAGAGCAGAAATAAATGCAAAAGAAACAAAAGAGACCATAGCAAAAATCAACAAAACCAAAAGCTGGTTCTTTGAAAGGATAAATAAAATTGACAAACCATTAGCCAGACTCATCAAGAAACAAAGGGAGAAAAATCAAATCAACAAAATTAGAAACGAAAATGGAGAGATCACAACAGACAACACAGAAATACAAAGGATCATAAGAGACTACTATCAACAATTATATGCCAATAAAATGGACAACATGGAAGAAATGGACAAATTCTTAGAAAAGTACAACTTTCCAAAACTGGACCAGGAAGAAATAGAAAATCTTAACAGACCCATCACAAGCATGGAAATTGAAACTGTAATCAAAAATCTTCCAGCAAACAAAAGCCCCGGTCCAGACGGCTTCACAGCTGAATTCTACCAAAAATTTAGAGAAGAGCTAACACCTATCCTGCTCAAACTCTTCCAGAAAATTGCAGAGGAAGGTAAACTTCCAAACTCATTCTATGAGGCCACCATCACCCTAATACCAAAACCTGACAAAGATCCCACAAAAAAAGAAAACTACAGGCCAATATCACTGATGAACATAGATGCAAAAATCCTTAACAAAATTCTAGCAATCAGAATCCAACAACACATTAAAAAGATCATACACCATGATCAAGTGGGCTTTATCCCAGGGATGCAAGGATTCTTCAATATCCGCAAATCAATCAATGTAATACACCACATTAACAAATTGAAAAATAAAAACCATATGATTATCTCAATAGATGCAGAGAAAGCCTTTGACAAAATTCAACATCCATTTATGATAAAAACTCTCCAGAAAGCAGGAATAGAAGGAACATACCTCAACATAATAAAAGCTATATATGACAAACCCACAGCAAACATTATCCTCAATGGTGAAAAATTGAAAGCATTTCCTCTAAAGTCAGGAACAAGACAAGGGTGCCCACTTTCACCATTACTATTCAACATAGTTTTGGAAGTTTTGGCCACAGCAATCAGAGCAGAAAAAGAAATAAAAGGAATCCAAATTGGAAAAGAAGAAGTAAAACTCTCACTATTTGCAGATGACATGATCCTCTACATAGAAAACCCTAAAGAGTCCACCAGAAAATTACTAGAAATAATCAATGACTACAGTAAAGTTGCAGGATATAAAATCAACACACAGAAATCCCTTGCATTCCTATACACTAATAATGAGAAAACAGAAAGAGAAATTAAGGAAACAATTCCATTCACCATTGCAACGGAAAGAATAAAATACTTAGGAATATATCTACCTAAAGAAACTAAAGACCTATATATAGAAAACTATAAAACTCTGGTGAAAGAAATCAAAGAGGACACTAATAGATGGAGAGATATACCATGTTCATGGATTGGAAGAATCAATATAGTGAAAATGAGTATATTACCCAAAGCAATTTATAGATTCAACGCAATCCCTATCAAGCTACCAACAGTATTCTTCACAGAGCTAGAACAAATAATTTCACAATTTGTATGGAAATACAAAAAACCTCGAATAGCCAAAGCGATCTTGAGAAAGAAGAATGGAACTGGAGGAATCAACCTACCTGACTTCAGGCTCTACTACAAAGCCACAGTTATCAAGACAGTATGGTACTGGCACAAAGACAGAAATATTGATCAATGGAATAAAATAGAAAGCCCAGAGATAAATCCACGCACATATGGACACCTTATCTTCGACAAAGGAGGCAAGAATATACAATGGATTAAAGACAATCTCTTTAACAAGTGGTGCTGGGAAATCTGGTCAACCACTTGTAAAAGAATGAAACTGGACCACTTTCTAACACCATACACAAAAATAAACTCAAAATGGATTAAAGATCTAAACGTAAGACCAGAAACTATAAAACTCCTAGAGGAGAACATAGGCAAAACACTCTCCGACATACATCACAGCAGGATCCTCTATGACCCACCTCCCAGAATATTGGAAATAAAAGCAAAAATAAACAAATGGGACCTAATTAACCTTAAAAGCTTCTGCACATCAAAGGAAACTATTAGCAAGGTGAAAAGACAGCCTTCAGAATGGGAGAAAATAATAGCAAATGAAGCAACCGACAAACAACTAATCTCAAAAATATACAAGCAACTCCTACAGCTCAACTCCAGAAAAATAAACGACCCAATCAAAAAATGGGCCAAAGAACTAAATAGACATTTCTCCAAAAAAGACATACAGATGGCTAACAAACACATGAAAAGATGCTCAACATCACTCATTATCAGAGAAATGCAAATCAAAACCACTATGAGGTACCATTTCACACCAGTCAGAATGGCTGCGATCCAAAAGTCTACAAATAATAAATGCTGGAGAGGATGTGGAGAAAAGGGAACCCTCTTACACTGTTGGTGGGAATGCAAACTAGTACAGCCACTATGGAGAACAGTGTGGAGATTCCTTAAAAAACTGGAAATAGAACTGCCTTATGATCCAGCAACCCCACTGCTGGGCATACACACTGAGAAAACCAGAAGGGAAAGAGACACGTGTACCCCAATGTTCATCGCAGCACTGTTTATAATAGCCAAGACATGGAAGCAACCTAGATGTCCATCAGCAGATGAATGGATAAGAAAGCTGTGGTACATATACACAATGGAGTATTACTCAGCCATTAAAAAGAATACATTTGAATCAGTTCTAATGAGGTGGATGAAACTGGAGCCTATTATACAGAGTGAAGTAAGCCAGAAGGAAAAACATAAATACAGTATACTAACGCATATATATGGAATTTAGAAAGATGGTAACAATAACCCGGTGTACGAGACAGCAAAAGAGACACTGATGTATAGAACAGTCTTATGGATTCTGTGGGAGAGGGAGAGGGTGGGAAGATTTGGGAGAATGGCAATGAAACATGTAAAGTATCATGTGGGAAACGAGTTGCCAGTCCAGGTTCGATGCATGATGCTGGATGCTTGGGGCTGGTGCACTGGGACGGCCCAGAGGGATGGTATGGGGAGGGAGGAGGGAGGAGGGTTCGGGATGGGGAACACATGTATACCTGTGGCGGATTCATTTTGATATTTGGCAAAACTAATACAATTATGTAAAGTTTAAAAATAAAATAAAATTGGAGAAAAAAAAGAAAAAAAAAAAAAAGGAAAAAAAAAAAAAAAACAGGATCATATACAGAGGGGAAAAAAACCTAAAAAAAAAAAAAAAAAGTATCAAGTCTTATCGTGAAGAGGACTAGCATTTGTTGATAATTGTGTTCGTGGTAGACCTCTGTGCTAATCCTGATAGTTTTATATGTTTACTGTTTAGCTAATAGATATACTTACCATAACTATTCATTTTATCTAATAATTCTCTTATTGTTCTTTCCTCCTACTGAACGTTTATTTTTAATTGAAGGATAATTGCTTTACAGTATTGTGTTGGTTTCTGCCAAGCATCATTTCTCAGTTACTCTTGATTTTGTTTACAGATTTCTCATTTTTATTTTCTTAGGTGAAAAACCCCTAAATTTCATCTGAATATTTAAAATAACAAATTTAGTTAAACTCAACATATATTTATGAGGTACTTATACCTTGGCCACCTCATGCGAAGAGTTGACTCATTGGAAAAGACTCTGATGCTGGGAGGGATTGGGGGCAGGAGGAAAAGGGGACGACAGAGGATGAGATGGCTGGATGGCATCACTGACTCGATGGACATGAGTCTGGGTGAACTCTGGGAGTTGGTGGTGGACAGGGAGACCTGGCGTGCTGCAATTCATGGGGTCGCAAAGAGTGGGACACGACTGAGCAACTGAACTGAACTGAACTGATACCCTGTTGAATACTGAAAGGAATGGTATAAAAACAAAATATAAACAATTTGTACCTTTACAAGACACTAATATATTTTAAATTATTGCCTTCAATTATATTAAAACTTTCTTTCCCTTCCAATTTTCTGCCTATGTTTATAAAAAAGTCAATCTCGCTAATCTCAAAAGTTCTAGTAGCCCCATTACTGGCTGATTGTGTTGTAAGAAACTTGGAAAGTGGAGAGCGTAGGATTTAATGTTTCTCTTTTCTCCTTCTTCTGGATCTGGCTTCCTGGTATTTGGGTTAAGAAGTAAGGACTAGAGAGTCAGAGGTTATCCTATATCACTGCATTTCTATTCTTGCTCTTGGCTTCACTCTGCTTTGATCTTGGTCTGCTTGGCTTTATCTCCATCTGCATCTGTTAGAATGTGTCAGGGTGACCCTAGAATGTAGTGCATGGTTCTCTCCAGTGGGGCTTAGCTTTACCTTCGAGCCCTCTATGGAACAGGCGTGACTTATTTTAGGCTTCATATATTCTATGGGAATATATTTTCATCCAATATTTTGGATAATATATTGTTATCCAAAAACTTCATCCCCTTTTTCTAACTTCCATGATCATTCACACAGAACCAAGTGAATGCTTAGTTCCTCTTCTGTATCCTCTCAAACAGAAGCTGTGGATTGCCCCTATTTTATTCCCAGGTTGTTATACCATGATTTCTTTGCCTATTGGTATTGACTACTGAAAGCACCTTCTGTCTCCAGGAATTTACAAATACATGTCAAGACCAGCCTTATGCTCACATTAAAACCCAAGCTATAAAGAACATATGGCAAGGGCCCCCAACAATTCTCCTCTGTTCTTTGCTCCCAATGACAGTAGAATGATGGGCATACAAAATTTGCTTCTCTTGGAACAACCAGCTGGGGAGAAGTAACAGGTTCTTCTCTGCAGTCTCACTAATTTTTTCAAGTGCATCCTCAGAACTCGCTCTCAATTTGCCTTTGGAAAAGGAAGCAGGACCTTAAACATGGTATTTTGCATGTGGCACCTGACTGAGGTGGTACTTCCTTTGTCTCACCCCCAAAACCATGCAACTGCCTTGCTCTTTTCTTCTGTACTAATAGGAAGAGGGTGGTTGACTTCAGTACTACCAGTTCAGCTACCTCTCAAAGAGACCTTGGAAAATCTCTGGCCCCTTTGTTATGGCTTTCTTTAGAATGAGAATATTTGCTTTAGGAAGTGTGCTTTTTTATCCTAAGCCTTGAGCCTTAGCCACAATTCCAGGATAACAGGAAACATTCCATTCAACTCCCTGTTACCAACTTTAACACTAAAACAAACTTAGTATGATTTGAGGAAAGACCTGTTTAAGGAACTTCAGCCAGAAGACATATCTTGAGCACTGCAAAAGATGATCCTTTCTGAGGAAAACATATCCCCTTTACAAGCAGTTAGATGTTCCTAGGGAATTTGGTTAATGACACAAGAAGAGGAAAGACATTCTTGGGAATAGTGGAAAATCAGGGAAACTCATGGAAAGATGAATAGCCTGGGAATTGGTCTACTAATCTTGGTTTATTACTCAATTGCCTTGTGAACTAGACTCTTTAGCTCTTTGACCTTTGCGGTTTTTCTCTGGAAAGGGAGAAAGATCTTAAGATAATCTTAAAATGCTGTAATTCTAGGACTCAGATTTATGATTTTAATAACTTTCCAAGTGGAATATGGAGGGTAAGTGTGGGCTTTTCTAAAATTGGCCTCTGAATAGTCATGTGAGGCAGTTCTTTTGATCTGTTCACAACTGGATTTTATTGTAGTGATTTGGCTAAAGTTTGAAGTTAAATTATTCTAGGCCAAATTTTATCAATTTCTCTAGGACACAGAGATATTAAGTAAACAGTCCCTTTTAGTACCATTAAGGAACTGAAACAGCATTAAGGGATGGTTAGTCTACACATCAAGGTAGGCCAGGCACTAAGAAAATTTTACTGACTTAGTAAGCAGCAAGCAGTAACAGAAATTGTTGCTGAAAGTCCTGAAATTATGAGAATGAATACATTGGAGGACTACCAATTTTTATATTCATAATTACATCCACACACGCAAAAACATCTACATCTATGCTGCTGCTGCTGCTAAGTCACTTCAGTCGTGTCCAACTCTGCACGACCCTATAGACGGCAGCCCACCAGGCTCCCCCGTCCCTGGGATTCTCCAGGTAAGAACACTGGAGTGGGTTGCCATTTGCTTCTCCAGTGCATGAAAGTGAAAAGGGAAAGTGAAGTCGCTCAGTTATGTCTGACTCTTTGCGACCCCATGGACTGCAGCCTACCAGGCTCCTCCATCTATACATCTGTATAATGTCATTCATGCCTATTCTGCATTTAAGTTTCTAGTCTTTTAAAGTAACTTATTTTATAGTCCTTTGCATCTTTCTTACAGAAACAAAATATATGCCCTTATCAATATAGTATATAACATATCACCTGATATGGAGATGAACCTGAAGTACATGTAGGAAAGGAGATCTCTATTGTATGTCAATAAAATATTTTGGCAGCGATTATTAAAAAAAAAAAAAATTACAGACTTTGTGGAAGAAAGACATTATGTCAGTCTAATGTCAAAGAAAAACACTGGCTAGTACATACTACTTGTATTACACTATATTTATATGCATTTCTGGAGAAGGCAATGGCACCCCACTCCAGTACTCTTGCCTGGAAAATCCCATGGGTGGAGGAGCCTGGTAGGCTGCAGTCCATGGGGTCGCTAAGAGTCAGATATGACTGAGCGACTTCACTTTCACTTTTCACTTTCATGCATTGGAGAAGGAAATGGCAACCCACTCCAGTGTTCTTGCCTGGAGAATCCCAGGGACGGGGGAGCCTGGTGGGCTGCCGTCTATGGGGTCGCACAGAGTCGGACACGACTGAAGTGACTTAGCAGCAGGTTGGTCATAACTTTTCTTCCAAGGAGTAAGCGTCTTTTAATTTCATGGCTGCAGTCACCATCTGTAGTGATTTTGGAGCCCAGAAAAATAAAGTCTGACACTGTTTCTACTGTTTCCCCATCTATTTCCCATGAAGTGATGGGACCGGATGCCATGATCTTCGTTTTCTGAATGTTGAGCTTTAAGCCAACTTTTTCACTCTCCACTTTCACTTTCATCAAGAGGCTTTTTAGTTCCTCTTCACTTTCTGCCATAAGGGTGGTGTCATCTGTATATCTGAGGTTATTGATATTTCTCCCAGCAATCTTGATTCCAGTTTGTGTTTCTTCCAGTCCAGCATTTCTCATGATGTACTCTGCATATAAGTTAAATGAACAGGGTGACAGTATACAGTCTTGATGAACTCCTTTTCCTATTTGGAACCAGTCTGTTGTTCCATGTCCAGTTCTAACTGTTGCTTCCTGACCTGCATTCAGGTTTCTTAAGAGGCAGATCAGGTGGTCTGGTATTCCCATCTCTTTCAGAATTTTCCACAGTTCATTGTGATCCACACAGTCAAAGGCTTTGGCATAGTCAATAAAGCAGAAATAGATGTTTTTCTGGAAGTCTCTTGCTTTTTCTATGATCCAGTGGATGTTGACAATTTGATCTCTGGTTCCTCTGCCTTTCTAAAACCAGCTTGAACATCAGGAAATTCACAGTTCACATATTGCTGAAGCCTGGCTTGGAGAATTTTGAGCGTTACTTTACTAGCGTGTGAGATGAGTGCATAAAGACTAGTAAATAAGTTTACCCGATCAAATTGGAAAATCTTTTTAAGGTTAACAGTGGTTGGTAGTAATAAAAGAGAAGCAGACATCTTAAGATATTGCTAAAGCAAGCATGTGTTTTAGTATTTCAGGAAAAAATTGGCAATAATTAATAAGAACCTTAAATATGTCTTTTAATTTTGACCCAGCAATTCTCCTTCTAAAACATCATCAACACATTAGTTTTAGAATGCACACATACTTAACAGCTGTTTACTGCAATATTACTTGTAAGATAAATAATTGAAAATTGTAGAAATTATCTAACTATAGTTACTTACATAATTGTATAGATGCTACAAGTATTAAGTTACAGAATATTTACATGAGTTAGTCACAATATTTTATCTTGCTATTTAGTTTGAACAGTAGAGACTGTTCATAGTTACTTTCCTAATGACTGAAAGCAATAAAAATGTAACTGCAGTAATACAAGCATGTTTCCCTTCTTTAAAATTTTCACACATTTTCATTAAAGAAATCTTAGGAAATCAATGTACATCATAAAGAAAATAAGGATCAACTAAAATCTTACTACTAATATACAATGACTGTCATCATTTTTGTCTATATTCTTCTACTGCTTTCTTTGCAAATACATTAATTTTCTATTTTTACATTCTGCTTAACACAAGATGGAGACATGTTTAAATTTTTTATAACTTTTCTTCAATTATAAAATATTGTGACTAACTCGTATTCTCTAACAAAATAATTGTTGCACCTATAAAGTGTGATAGTTTTTGATAAAACTATCAAAAATTAAAAACTATAAATTTTCATAGTAGTTCTTAATACTGTATAAATATATATATATAAATATATATATTTGTATATATGTATGTATAAATATATATATTTATACAGTGATTAACAGTTTAAAAGGGGCTCATAGTGATTAATTTATTTGTTTATTCATTGACTGCACTATACAGCATTGGAGAAGGCAATGGCACCCCACTGCGGTCCTCTTCCCTGGAAAATCCCATGGATAGAGGAGCCTGGTAGGCTGCAGTCCATGGGGTCTCGAAGAGTTGGACACGACTGAGCGACTTCACTTTCACTTTTCACTTTCATGCATTGGGGAAGGAAATGGCAACCCACTCTGATGTTCTTGCCTGGAGAATCCCAGGGACGGGGGAGCCTGGTGGGCTGCCGTCTATGGGGTCGCACAGAGTCGGACACGACTGAAGTGACTTAGCATAGCATAGCATACAGCATAAGGGATCTTGGTTCCCCCATCAAGGAACGAACCCGTGCTTCCTGCAGTGGACCACCAGGGGATTCCCAGTGATCATTTTATTTATTTATTCTTCACAATATGTGCTCTAGGAAAATGTAATAGTCCTTGATGTATAAATAAGCAAAGGGTCATTAAATGATTTGACCAGTTATGAAACCAGTGTCAGAGGTGGGCCTTCAAATGTCCTTCTAATGCACATCCATTGTGCTGTCTCAGCTGCCCTCTTGACAGTATTTAGTATAGAACACAGGGGCATCCTCATTTTCTGGGGCATCTTTATATATAATTATGTCAACAGCAAAGACATTGAGTTAATAATTTCCCTTTGAATGACTTACCAGGCAAAAGAAAAACAGCCTTCTACTTTCAATGTTGTTTTGAACTGCTATGAAAATTTATAGTTTTTAATTTTTGATAGTTTTATCTCTTCAGCTTCTAGATTGGAAGCAAATAAAGGCAGAAACTGTTCTTCTACCTATGCTATCAGGTCTTCAGCAACTTACAGACGTTTTTATTCTTGCTTATGACTGTATCACGGCATAGTTGTTGTTTAGTTGCTAAGTCATGTCTGCCTTTTTGGTGACCCCTTGGACTGTAGCCTGCCAGGCTCCTCTTGTCCATTGGATTTCCCAGGCCACAGTACTTGAATGAGTTGTCATTTCCTTCTCCAATATCATGGCATGTTAATAGGAATGTCATAGGTTGTAAAATGCCTAAAGTGCAAGCAGATATGGCTATTGTCATTATGTTGATGAGTGCTTCTTAAGTGGGTTCCAGGTTATTATGTGTGCTTTTTAAAAAAACACGCGTTAGGAGTTTAGAGCATTTGCTATTTCTAAAAAGATTTCCTTTGAAAAATTAGCTCTGGAACCACTGACCATCTAACAGATGCCTCTGTCGAAACTGTGGTATTTTTGCAACTTGGAGAGTTAGGTCCAGGCTGTGGTGACATCATCAGCATGATGAATGTCAACTGAGACACCTCTTAGAACAGAGATTGCAGATTCCAAAGTGAAACACATTTCTCTGAGTGTTTATTTCTGCAAGTGAGAAATTGTGAAGTTTCTCAAAGTAATTTAAATTCTTCGGTAATACACCCACTGTAATGGTGAGAAGAAACATTCTCTTATTAGGCACTGATTTTTGAAACTGTTAAAACTTTCACTCCAGATATAAATAAAAAAAATGTACATATATATAATATGTATATGTATATATTTAACACTTGCATTGTAATATTTTTTTTTGAAAACTGGAGAACAAGAAAATATATCTTTGCTTCAATGTCATGCAAGACAATTTTAACAAGCACATAATTTAAGAACAATAAACTCTTTCATACTTCCCCATCTCTTTATCATTCCCAATGTGCCTCACCCTAGCCATTCATTTTCCTTTTATGTTCTACCTTATTCTCAGCAAAAAAAAAAAAGAAAGAGCCCAACTCAGAGACAGCTTTCTGATGTTATAAGAAGAGAGGCTGACTGGTATTCCAGTTTGCTCTTCATGCTAAGAAACATTTCTGTTTTTCTCTCTTTGACTTTCAATCAAAACATTTTTCTGTGCCCTCATGTATGTTCTACCTTTCAGAGAGTTGAAGGATGTAAAACATCTTCTTTAATAAGAAGGAAGTATTTGTCATTCCATTCACTCATACATGCAATGAGACAGAGATTTACTGAGCACTTTCAGACACCAAGTATTGTTCTCCTTCTAGAGACTGATCTGTTTTTTTTAAAAAAAAGAGAGATAGAGAGACCCAAATATTTATTCTTTGGAAGTTCATATTAAGAGACAGAAAATAAACAAGAAAATTTGGTAAAATATATAAGATTACATCAACACCAAGAAAAATAAATCAGAGGAAAAATTTAAATAGTGAGTATTTACCTCTAATGTAGGATAGATTGAGAAGGTCTCCATAAAAATTTCAATCAACGTTTAAAGGAAATGTGAGTGTAAGACACAAGATAACTAAAGAAAATTAATGAAAACAACTTTATTCATTTCAGAGCAAATGTGAGAAATATGGTAAACTACCTAGACTACATCCTGTCCTCCCTGAGCTGGACATTTGGATTTTAATATTTTAGAAATGTCTCGTCTATCACATTTCATGGTGGATTTGGGCAGCTTATAATTAATAGTCTCTTTTAGATTTAGACCTGCCTAAAGAGAATATTTAGAAAGAACTAAAATTAGAATGAAATGAATAAGGGTTTAACTATTTTAACTAAAGATTGGACTGCAAGGAGATCCAACCAGTCCATTCTGAAGGAGATCAGCCCTGGGATTTCTTTAGAAGGAATGATGCTAAAGCTGAAACTCCAGTACTTTGGCCACCTCATGCGAAGAGTTGACTCATTGGAAAAGACTCTGACGCTGGGAGGGATTGGGGGCAGGAGGAGAAGGGGACGACAGAGGATGAGATGGCTGGATGGCATCACTGACTCCATGGACGTGTCTGAGTGAACTCCGGGAGTTGGTGATGGACAGGGAGGCCTGGCGTGCTGTGATTCATGGGGTCGCAAAGAGTCGGACATGACCCAGTGACTGAACTGAACTGAACCAGAACTGAAGATTATGCTTTAAAACCAATGCTGAAATATTTTAATGATGGCAAAAAAGCCGAAAACCAAAAAAACAGTAATAAGTGGTGACTGAGATCAGCAGCTGTGGTTACTGGTACCAGTTCCACCTGTAGCCAGGTGTGCTATGAAAATAGTTCATTTTAGGAGGCTGGATTAGTTGGTTCTTATGACCTATTTTAAAAAAAGAAAAACTCTGGGAGCATGTGATTTTAGAATGAAGAGCATAGAATGAAAAGCATTTCACCTTTTGTTTGTAGAAATATCCTTTTTATTGAGGCATGCATGCTAAGTTGCTTCAGGCATGTCTGACTCTTTGTGACCCTAAAGACTGTAGCCCACCAGGCTCTTCTGTCCTTGGGATTCTCCAGGTAAGAATATTGGAGTGGGTTGCCATGCCCTCCTCCAGGGAATCTTCCCAATGCAGGAATTGAACCCACATCTCTTATGTTATTGAGACATATTTGGCATGTTAGTTTCAGGTGTACCATGTGGTGATTTGATATTTTCATGTATTGAGAAATGATTACCACACTAAGTCTAGTTAACATCTATCACGACACATAGTTACATTTTTTTTTTCTTGTGATGAGAACTTTTAAGATTTAATTTCTTAGCAACTTCCAAATAGCCAACACAGTGTTAATAATGATAGTCACCGTGTTGTACATTACATCCTCATGACTTATTTATTTTATAACTCTCAGGTTATGGGACTTCTCCGGTGGCTCAGATGGTAAAGAATCTACCTGCAACAGGAGACCTGAGTTCAATCCCTGGGTGGGAAAGATCCCCTGGAGGAGGGAATGACTACCCAGTCCAGTATCCTCGCCTGAGAAATCCCATGGACAGAAGAGCATGGTGGGCTACAGTTCATGGAGTCTTAAAAGAGTAGATCACAACTGAGCAACTAAACAGCAACACACTTGGTTCTATGGTACGAGTTCAGTCAGAGTCAGTCATAATGCAGAGATGAATATTACACCTCCTAGAACCATTCAGTCAGTTCAAATCAGTTGCTCAGTCGTGTCCGACTCTTTGCAACCCCATGAATTGCAGCACGCCAGGCCTCCCTGTCCATCACCAACTCCCGGAGTTCACTCAAACTCATGTCCATCGAGTCGGTGATGCCATCCAGCCAGCTCATCCTCTGTCGTCCCCTTTTCCTCCTACCCCCAATCCCTTGCAGCATCAGAGTCTTTTCCAATGAGTCAACTCTTCGCATGAGGTGGCTAAAGTACTGGAGTTTCAGCTTTAGCATCATTCCTTCCAAAGAACACCCACGGTTGATCTCCTTCAGAATGGACTGGTTGGATCTCCTTGCAGTCCAAGGGACACTCGAGAGTCTTCAACAACACCACAGTTCAAAAGCATCAATTCTTTGGCACTCAAATTTCTTCACAGTCCAACTCTTGCATCCATACACGACCACAGGAAAAACCATAGCCTTGACTAGACAGACCTTTGTTGGCAGAGTAATGTCTCTGCTTTTTAATATGCTATCTAGATTGGTCATAACTTTACTTCCAAGGAGTAAGCATCTTTTAATTTCATGGCTGCAATCACCATCTGCAGTGATTTTGGAGCCCCCAAAAATAAAGTCTGACACTGTTTCCCCATCTATTTGCCATGAAGTGATGGGACCACATGCCATGATCTTCGTTTTCTGAATGTTGAGCTTTAAGCCAACTTTTCCACTCTCCTCTTTCACTTTCATCAAGAGGCTTTTTAGTTTCTCTTCACTTTCTGCCATAAGGATGGTGTCATCTGTATATCTGAGGTTATTGATATTTCTCCTGGCAATCTTGATTCCAGCTTGTGCTTCTTCCAGCCCAGCGTTTCTCATGATGTACTCTGCATAGAAGTTAAATAAGCAGGGTGACAATATACAACCTTGACGTACTCCTTTTCCTATTTGAAACCAGTCTGTTGTTCCATGTCCAGTTCTAACTGTTGCTTCCTGACCTGCATTCAGGTTTCTTAAGAGGCAGGTAAGGTGGTCTGGTATTCCCATCTCTTGAAGAATTTTCCACAGTTTATTGTGATCCACACAGTCAAAGGCTTTGCCATAGTCAATAAAGCAGAAGTAGATGTTTTTCTGGAACTCTCTTGCTTTTTCCATGATCCAGCACATGTTTGGAATTTGATCTCTGGTTCCTCTGCCTTTTCTAAAACCAGCTTGAACATCTGGAAGCTCACAGTTCACGTATTACTGAAGCCTGGCTTGGAGAATTTTGAGCATTACTTTACTAGAATGTGAGATGGGTGCAGTTGTGCAGTAGTTTGAGCATTCTTTGTTATTGCCTTTCTTTGGGATTGGAATGAAAACTGACCTTTTCTAGTCCTGTGGCCACTGCTGAGTTTTCCAAATTTGCTGGCAAATTGAGTGCAGCACTTTCACAGCATCATCTTTCAGGATTTGAAATAGCTCAACTGGAATTCCATCACCCCCACTAGCTTTGTTCGTAGTGATGCTGTCTAAGGCCCACTTGACTTCACATTCCAGGATGTCTGGCTCTAGGTGAGTAATCACACCATCGTGATTATCTTGGTCATGAAGATCTTTTTTGTACTTTTATTATGTCAAGACTCTCTTCTGCTTTAAAAGCATTATGCTGTTCAACAAGTGAATTTAAAAAAAAAAAAAGATTTTTGGGAGGTATGAAACTTTTCTCACTGTTGACCTCTGGATTTGCTCCATGTGGTGATAGCGACTAGGGCTGGCAGTGACTGAAGACTGACCAGGAAGCACCTGGTGGAGTGGAGCTCAGTGAAAGTAGGAAATCAGGGAGGTTAATCTTAACTATTTGAACACTTTTCAACTTGGCAAGAAATCTTTAAAAACCTTCCCTTTGCTCTTGATTTTGAAACGCAACTTTATCTTTTTCATGGCCAATTTTTATACACTCAGTGCACAGTAAATAAAATGTATTGTTCTACTAGTCTCAAAGGAGGGAAATAATATCAAGTTTAAATGACTCTTTCTAAGGTCACACAATCAAAGGCAAAGCTTGCATTTTTTGTTTTGTTTCCATTTGGGGCAAGCTTTATTTTCAACAGGGAGTGGAGGAGTCAACAAAATAAACACCTCGCTTCCTCTGTCAGAAGCAAGTCACTCAGTAGTTGCTTGACCCTGCTCGAAACTTCAACTAACTGATGTCCTAGACCCCATTTTACTTCAGTTCTCTCATCTATTTCTCTGTTCATTCCTCAAGTCTCTAATCTTTTTTTTTGTTTTTATTTTAAAAATTGTTTTTAATTGGAGGATAATTGCTTTACAATATTGTGCTCGTTTCTCCCATGTATCAACATGAATCAGCCATTGGTATACTTATGTCCCCTCCCACCTCCCACTCCATCCCACCTCTAGAGGCTGTCAGAGAGCCCCGGGTTAGAGCTTCCTGCATCATACAGCAAATTTTCCACTGGCTGTCTAATTTTACGTATGGTATTGTGTATGTTTCAATGCTCCTCTCTCAATTAGTCCCACCGTCTCCCTACTCGCCTGAGTACACAAGTCTGTTCTCTTTGTCAGTGTCTTTAAACATTGGTGTCTCCGCAATCCATAGACTGTTTTTCTATCCTCACAACACAAATTTCCTGACTTATGACTCTTTTCTGAAATCTTTAAAAGTCATTGATATGTTCGAAACCCCAAGTCCTGACTTTTCTCCTGAACTTCAGACTTCGATATCTAGCTCAAAATTTCCATGTAAATGTCCAAGAGACATCTTCAGCTTAACAGGATCATACCCAAAATTCCTGATTTTAACCCCAGCACTAGATCCTGCCACAGTCCTCCCATCCCTGTTTCAGTAAATCAGTATTCTAACACTTGCCCTTGGGGAAGAAATTAAAATAGCTCTTGATTCTTCTCTTTATCTCATAACTTACTTCTAGTCAACAATTCCTATCAGCTCTGATGCTGAAATATATCCAGATTCTTGTGACTTCTCTTCAGTTGCCTCTGTCACCAAGCCACCCTCATCATCTCTCCTAGAGGGTTATTGAAACAAGGCAGAATTTGTATTTGAATCCATTATCTCCTGACTTTCATCCAGGGCTCATTTTAAGCAACAAGAAAAGGTTAAGTGGAAAAATCATTTGGACTCAATACATGGGACTCTGCTGGGAAGGTAGAAGGCACAGGGAAAGTCTGAAACATATTTTAAATGCATAACAGATTTTTATGCCTTTAAACAAAGATTTCTTAGAGATTTCAAAGGAGTTGCCTTTTAACAAGATAAGCCTATTTTTAGAAAGAAAACCACTGAGTTTAATCCATGATACATATAAGTGATGCTGTATATAAGTGGTATCTGTATATAAGTGGTATCTGAAATCAGAATGCACAGTGGGTTGCTCAGGACCTCATATACCCAAGAGTTCATGTGAAGTAGACTTGTTGGGGGAACAAGACTTAGGAAAACAAAGACTATGTTAGGGATGGAGGAAATCCTCAGCTCGCTATGCATCCACAAGTGAGAGGGGATTCCAGGCAGCTGAAGCATTTGAGGAATTAAGCTGCATGGGATTAGGGGCATTAAAACCCCCTCCTTTCCATCACCTCCTCTCTGACCAAGCACATAAAACTTAACACTAAAGATGTCTGTAACAGCTGTGGAAGTGTCTAACCATTAGAAAAGAAAGTAGAAAAATAGGCATCTTTGCATGTTATTTTACTTCCTGGTTGCCAATACATTCTTTTAAAGGAAGTTTTCTTAAAAAAAAAAAAATGAATATTCCAATGTGGAAACTCTATAGACATAAGATACTTTAGGAATTAAAGGTTTAATATAGCTATGGCTATATTTGTGTGACAAATATTTCTCCATATGAAATTTAAAATTTTTTAATAACTCCATCACTCCCCTTTGCCTCATTATCCTGAGAGAAGTGGAAAGGTGTCTGGGAAGGTATCTGTTTCTGCCCAACTTCTATATACCAGATGAGATAACATAATGGGAGGGGTGGGTGGGGAAAATGTAGGCCACAGTTGGTATAAAGTACAAGGGATGTGGCTGCAGATGTTATGTGGATCAAATAAAATACTTGAAATACTTGACATCCATTAGTATACTTTCTACTTGTCAGATTTTTTTTCCTTTTATGCAAGTCATATAAATATATATAGTCATTTTAAAACTTGGCAGTAGCAGTAAGCAGGAAAACATATATCTTGCTCTGATTCCTTTTTTTTTGCAGCTGTGTCTGAGACTGTGACCCTTTGAAGATATTAACATCTTAAAGGGATTTCCGAAGGGATAATGCGAGAAAACTATTTATGGTATCTGTCTTCTGTGCCATTCTCTGTATCAGACTCTTTCTATCATCATAATTTAATATTCATACAATTGTATAAGTTAAATCTTAGAACGCACATTTCATAGTGGAGAAAAAAGAGGGTGTGAGAATCAGGTCTTTCAGATAGAAAGTGACAGATGACACACTCTTCCCTGACACAGCACTGCTCAGTAAGGAGGAAGATCAGAGTTGTCTTAGAAAGGAGGAAAATGTCAAGCTTCCATTTTCCGTCTTGCTCTTCAGCGGCAATCTCAAGGAATTTTCCTGTGATAATTTTCAAAGACAAATTCCTAGGACTAAAAAAGATGTATCAGATTAGTGACTGAGAATGAAGAAGGTTTTCCCTCTTGCACAGATGCACATACTACATTCTTGTGTGTGTGTGTATGTGTGTGTATATTAATATGTGTAAAGCCACAATATTTTTCTTTTCATGTAATCTGTGCCACTCGTATTCTCTGTCTACTGGTTCAAGATTGCAGTAGAACCACGAGTCACTGGATTTAGGTCCATCAACCCTGTAAGACTCTCAATTATTTTGTGCTTTCCCTCCCTCTTCTTCTCCCAGGCACTTTAATCATGTAAGTGGTCAGATAATGTGTAGTCTTTCCTCCACCAGTTTTTAATTTATCATTTCTTATTATAGATATCATCCACTCCAGATGAACTGCCAATTCTTTTAGGAGTTGTTAGTGGAAACAGTTATAAATTGCTGTCTTGTATCTTGGGAAGATCCCCTGGAGGAGGGCAAGGCAATCCACTTCAGTCATCTTGCCTGGAGAATCCAATAGACAGGAACCTAGCAGTCTACACTCCATAGCATTGCAAAGAGTTGGGTGGGACTGAAGCAACTTTGCGCACACGCATCTATGCAATCAGCTGTAATGTCCACTAGAATGTTTGTCTGCTGAGTCTCTAGGAAGTGTGACCACAGGAGATGGGGTGTGTGTGATACCCTCCAAGTGTCAACAACCCTGCTTTACAGCACCCTCTAGTGGCACACTGAGGTAGGCCCCAAGGTATAGCGCATGAATTTTGGTAATTTTGTGGGTGAAATATTTGAAAACAAAATTAAGACAAAAATCTGAAATCTCCTGATGTCTGGTCTAGAACTGGGTGGTGGCATCTTTGCACCTCTCATTTAGGAAATAAATAGCAGGTTGCTGGTGAAGCCTAAGAATGTCAGAAATTTCCAAATCACGTTCATCGCTGAGCTTTAGAGCATACAGGAGCTTCCCAGCTGGCGCTAGTGGTTAAGAACCCGCCTGCCAATGCAGGAGAGGGAGATTTAAGAGATGAGAGTTTGATTCCTAAGTGAGGAAGATCCCCTGGAGGAGGGCATAGCAACACATTCCAGTATCCTTGCCTGAGGAATCCCATGGACAGAGGCTGTACTCTGTGGGGTCAGATTCAGACACAACTAAACTGACTTAGCATGACATTCAATAAGAAAAAATATATCTGTGTATTTCTCAGGAATTTTTATTGTATGTATTTATCTTTAGTCTGCTATATGTTTCCTCAGCATTATTTGGGATAGTATTCAGTCTCTAAGTCGTGCCCAACTCTTTCAGACCCCACGGACTGCAGCACGCCAGGCTCTCCTGTCCTCCCCTATCTCCCAGAGTTTGCTCAAATTCATGTCCATTGAGTGGGTGATGTTATCTAACCATCTCATCCTCTACCGCCCCCTTCTCCTGTTGCCTTCAATCTTTCCCAGCACCAGGATCTTTTCCCGTGAGTTGGCTCTTCCCATCAGGTAGCCAAAGTATAGGAGATTCAGCTTCAGCATCAGTCCTTCTAATGAATATTTAGGGTTGATTTCCTTTAGGATTGACTGGTTTGATCTCCTTGCTGTCCAAGGGACTCTCAAGGGACTCTCCAGCACCACAGTTTGAAAGCATCAGTTCTTTAGCAGTCAGCTTTCTTTATGGCCCAACTCTCACATCTGTACATGACTACTGGAAAAAAAAAAAAAAAGAAATATAGTTTTGACTCTACAGACCTTTGTTTGCAAAGTGATGTCTCTGCGTTTTAATACACTCGCTAGATTTGCCATAGCTTTTCTTCTAAGAAGAAGTGTCTTTTAGTTTCATGGCTGCAGTCACTCTCCACTGATTTTGGAGCCCAAGAAAATTAAGTATGTTGCTATTTCCACTTTTCCCCCTTCTATTTTGTTGGGACTGGATGTCCCAACATCCAGTGTTGGGACTGGATGCCACGATCTTACTTTTTTGAATGAGTTTTAAGCCAGCTTTTCACTCCTCTCTTTCACCTTCAACTAAAGAGGCTCTTTAGTTATTCATTTTCTGCCATTTTAGTGGTATCATCTGTGTGTCTGAGATTGTTGGTATTTCTCCCAACAATCTTGATTCCTGCTTGTGATTCATCCAGTCCAGCATTTTGCATGAGGTACTCTGCATCTAACTTCAGTAAGCAGGGTGACTATATACAGCCTTATTTCCCAATTTTGAACCAGTCTGTTGTTCCAAGTTCTAACTGTTGCTTCTTGATTTGCATACAGCTTTTTCAAGAGACAGATAAAGTGGTCTGGTATTCCCATCTCTTTAAGAATATTCCACAGTTTGTTATAATACACACAGTCAAAGGCTTTAGCATAGTCAGTGTAGCAGAAGTAGATGTTTTTCTGAAATTCTGTTGCTTTTTCTATGATCCAGTGAATGCTGGCAATTTGATTTCTGGTTCCTCTGCCTTTTCTAAACCCACTTTGTACATTTGGAATTTTTTAGTTCACGTACTGCTGAAGCCTACCTTGAAGGATTTTGAGCATAATAACCTTACTAGGATGTGAAATGAATGCAATTGTTCAGTAGTTGGCATTGCCCTTCTTTGTGATTGGAATGAAATCTGACCTTTTCCAGTCCTGTGCCACTGCTGAGTTTTCCAAATTTGCTGACGTATTAAGTGCAGCACTTCAGTAGCATCATCTGTTAGAATTTTAAATAGCTCGGTTGGAATTCCAGCAAGGGATTATTTTAGCCAATAAAGGGAATAATCATTAAAAACAAAACAAGGCAAAGAAAACTTGGTTTATTGGAACTTTATTTTCCTAAATCTTGGATAGACATCAAGTTTTCTGAAGTGAAGATTTTATTCTTTTCTGTGCATTTAGACTTAATCAAATATGGAAATGTGAAAATTGTGAACCTTGTTTTAAATAGCAGCACATATTTGAAATATTTCCTAATGTGATAGAGAATTAAATCTTCTTTGCATAAACTTGAGCACAAAGTGGAAACCAACTGATTCTTTGAAGACAAAGAAGAAAGAAAAGTGAGCTATTTAACCCTTTTGCTGCATACTGTGGTCCTTGAAACAGGGAAGACAATTGATGGGAAATCAGGAGAAATCAGCTGTTCATTTTTACATTGCTGTTGATATTATATAAGGGCTAATCTTTTTTTTTTTTTTTAAACAGAATATTAGAAAAGAATCACCTTCTGAATGGTATGGGTCACATTTATCATTACAGATCAGCAGTAGTGAACATATTGAGTGTTCATGTAGGTTTTCTGTTGTGGCATGCTGGCCCTTTATTACAATATTGTATCTCCTTAGGATGTAATATTGTAGTAATGTATATTCATACTTAACATTTGTTGTAGGCTGACACAGAAAAATCACAAATATAATCAAATTTTTCCTTCAGTGAGTATTATGAGTTCATAGACCTTATAAAGATTTGCTTTCCTGGTTTATATATCTAGGCCCTTTCCTTAATAATAATGATTCAGTAAGAGTCAGTTCTAGGTATCTGGTTTTTTGTATCTTATATTCCACTGTTGAACTTTCTTTTTTTTTTTTTTTTTTAATCCCTCTGTTACAAAGTCTCCAGTATATTATAAACTTGCTTCTTAGTTAAATTTAGTTATAAAGAAGATATTAATAAGCACTAAACTCTAAAAGAAAAATCCTTTCTTCTCAAGAACTTGTTCTCATATGAAGAATGCATTTCTTCCTTGTACTATGCTTAAACATTTTGACTGAAACATTCATCAAAGATAGCATATGGCAGTGCTTATCTCACTGATTACCTATCTACATTACCAAAAGAAATTTTCTCTAGACCATCATTGTGTAAGAGTCTAATTACTGAATTTATTTATTTATTTTTTTAATTTTTCAGCACTTTATTTATTTATTTTTTTTATTTGATAAATTTAACGCCTTTTATTGCCATACCTCATTTTACTGTGCTTTGCTTTAGTGGGCTTTATAGATACATTTTTTTTTTTTTTCCTTGTTAATTTTCTGTTTAGTTGATCTATCCATAAGTGTGAGTGGGGTATTAAAGTCTCCCACTATTATTGTGTTATTGTTAATTTCTCCTTTCATACTTGTTAGGATTTGTCTTACATACTGCGGTTGAACTTTCACTGTTGAACTTTCACTATTGAATCCATTACCCTTCCCAAGACATTTTCTACCAAATTATTCCCTTGGTAAGAGAAAAAAACGTTGTGTGCTGAGAACTAATAATGTGTTATACAAAAAGAAAAAGAATTTCTTAAGTTTAAAAATCTTGGTATTTTCAAAATCCTAGCAACTTATGACCAAATTATATGCTTTTTCATGTAAAATATGTATTTTAAAATTATCTTTTTAATATGCATTTTAGATATATTTATATATTAATATAGTAAGCATTTTCTGGGAGTTGGTGATGGACAGGGAAGCCTGGCTTGCTGCAGTCCATGATGTCGCAAAGAGTCGGACACGCCTGAGCTATTGAACTGACTGATAGATGCTGATGTGAATAAATAGATTTCTGCCTTTAAAGAGTTTGAAATATAATTGGACTTGTAGGGTTAGGCTAAGCAGATAAAATAACTGATGCAATCAGGTAATTAAGTCCTATATTAAAGGTAAATATAAAATATTGTACTCATTTCTAGGGCTGCTGTAACGAACTACTGCGAAACAAGTGGCTTTGTCTCTGCCCTAAATTCAGTATGATTTCATCTTAATATCTTTAATTACATCTACAAAGACCGTATTTCCCAATAAGGTCACATTCTGAGATTGTGTGGACATAAATTTGAAGGAGACACTTCAACCCAGTATATTGGCTGTGAGTAGATAAAAGAAGAGTTTCTTAGTTTGGCCTGATTTGGATGGGGATGGAATATTCAGGAAATTTCTTGAGGCAAAGGATGCTTAAATTTAATTGGAAAAGGTGAGATTAAAGAGATGAAGAGTAAGTAGTCAGATTTTCTGTGGAGGGTTTCATTTGCTACTCTGAAGGGTATATATTTCATCCAGTATATTGGCGGTCTTTTTCTGTGCGCGCGCGCGTGTGTGTGTGTGTGTGTGTGTGCGCGTGAGTTAGAGAGAGAGAGAGAGCGCACGCTTCAACAAAGTTAAAAGAAGTGAGGCTTTACCACTAGAAATAGCAGCTCTCTGGATATAATTCTTGAAAAGGGAGGCTACACATTAGAATTTTAGAAGGATTCAGATAAAATTCTTTCCCTTTTCTTTCGCATAGATAGAATACTGATAAGGAAATACTGAAAAGATTTAGACAGAGAATGTATATGTATATAATTTTGTATTGTACTTGGTTATAGTAGTAGTATTACATGTAAATAATGCAATACTTATGTATCTAGTGTGATACATGAATATATAACCCTGGTTTAGGATGAAATTAGATTGCAAGGGGACAACTAGAGACAGAGAAACCAGTTTGCAGAACATTAAATTAGTAATATTAGTGGTTATAAGTTTCTGAGTATAGCAGTAATGATGGAAATGTAAAGCCGTAGTAGACTGAGGACCTATGCAGGAGGTAGGATTAGAAAGATTTTACAAAAACATTTGAAGTTAAACTGTTAGTGATGATTCTCAGGTTTCTTGTGTGTATAAATGTGATAAGAATAAAGTAAGAAAAGGAATAAGGAAGAAATATTGTTTAGAGATGCTCATTTAGATTGTGGTATTGGATGTACACAATTTTCTGAGTCTATATTAGCGGGATATCCAAGTAGAAATGTCTGGTGATCTGTTGAATATAAAATTTTAAGGCAAAATGGAGAAATAAAATATGAAATGAACAGCATATGTATGGTCCTTGAAATTAATTAAGTTTACTAGCAGATTATATGGATCAAGAAGTCAAAAACAGAGTCCATGGGATACGAATACATGAGGACATTTTTTTTTTAAAGGAAATTCTGCAAGAGACTAAACAGCAGCCAAGAGGCAATAAAAAATCTAAATGGATTAGCATCCTCAAGTCAAGAAAGGAAGAAATTTTGAGATCCTGAAAGAAGAAAGGAGTGACAATGTCTATTGTTGTTATGTGTTTCATTATATATGGAATTAGAAATCTGTGTGTGTTAAGAAAAGTGAGTTTTGTAAATGTGGTGGTGAAAGTGATAGTAGAGGAGGTTAAACAGTTATGAGACGTGGAGAAGTCTGTGTATATCTCAACATACATAAGCATTCTTGCTGTATGTGTGCATATGTGTGTGTATATGTAATATATATGTAGGCCAATCTTGAACACATTTGGTACTCCGTCAATTCAGTTGTGATTCTAAAAGAAGCATTTGTACTTTAAGGGCCTGTAATTGAGGAGTTAATAAGCTACTAAGAATTTAAGTCATCAGATTTGAATGCACTCAAAGCTCCTTTTCAATTGAAGTTGATTTGATTTATACTTAATTTATTGTAAAACCTTATTGCAGTGTATATAAAATATGCTTCAGTGAATTTTCATATGAATCACTATAAGCCATCAGAGAGGAATGTGTTCACACTATTTTCATTCATCTGTTACTGAAAAAAAAAAAGAAAGGAGATTCTAAAGTTGGCCCTGTGGAATACCAAATAAATAGTAGATTTAAGTACTGACATCTCTGAGAGTATACATTTTATTAAAGCACTACCACTCCCATCACTACTGCATTATGTCTGCCCATTTTTGTTGCTCTGTAAAGAACAGGTTGTTCAGGATCCTCTATGATTTGTGTTAGTTTATCTCATCAATGAAGTTGGCATAATTCTATGCCCACTCTAGTTCCACTGAACAATACTTTGTGCAAACAACATTTTTTAATCTTATAAACTTAATAATATTCAAGCTTCCAATTTATGGCTTTTAGAAGCCATCAGTTATCTGTGACTTGCAACGTGTAGCCATTTCTAATCACTCTTCACAAGTTATCCGAAAGGGTCCTTCTAGAATGATAGAGCAGGTGTGATGATAAATTTAGAGCTTGCTTTGTATTATCCTGTGCACTTTGCTGCATCTGTGCTCCAGGTACCTCAAATACTTCAGACTTTTAGTCATATTTATGGGTTGTCTGGTTCCCTTTGGATTGGCTTCAAGTTCTTGGAGAGGAATTGTGCATCAGGGTGGTGACAGACAGAACAGATGGGACAAAACCAGCTATGTGCATTAATTTGTGTGGGTCAGCCTAAGAGAGAGCAGTGAGCAAGCAGACACTTTTAGCTGCTTGTTAGGGAGCAAGCAGGACTAGTAAGTATGGGAGATTCCCTTCCTAAGTTATTCATTGGAATAGATTATCAGTATTGTTCAAAATATTATGGAGATAGATTGCTTTTATTACAGTGACCGAAAATTATCCATGAGGATATTTTATCATGAGAAAAACTCTGGTGTTCATAACTTCATATACAAATAATCACTTCAAACATATTTATTTTCATTAATAATTTTTGCTTGTGATAGCTAGGTAATGATATTACCACATCTCTTTCACTCTCAGCTGAAATCAGCATTCCTAGATCGGTGAGATGCCTCAAGCATTTTCTCATGCAGACTGATATTTCTTAAATTAACTACTCTTTAACTAAATACATATTTTTAAATGCTACTTTATTTTATTTACTTTACCTAATACTATAAAGTACTTATTATAATAGCAAGTTTTGAACAGCCAGGATAGAAAATAATAATGCCACCATCCTATTATAATCATTATACATATTTTGGATTCTTTACCAATCTTTTTTTATTATAAAGGTATGTTCAAAATGATTTCTGAATTTAATTATCTTTTCTGGGGAGGGAGGAGTTCAGGATGGGGAACACATGTATACCTGTGGCAGATTCATTTCGATATTTGGCAAAACTAATACAATATTGTAAAGTTTAAAAATAAAATTAAAAAAAATAATTATCTTTTCTTTGTTACATTCTAATTACAAAAAAGCTGAAATAACTAATATTTTCTTAGCATGTAGTGGCCCTGATACATTTGCTTATCACAAACCATGATAAAAGTCCTACATGCATATACACAGTAATGTAAACATGTGCCTCGACCCTCTGGATTTGACTACTTGTGTTCAAATTCTGGCATTGCTATTTTTCAATGACCTTGAGTCACTAATCTAAGTTCTCTAAGCTTCAGTCTTAGAGTCTCTAAAGTCAGTAACTTCTCAGTATTTGAGAGAAGTAGTCAAGGATATAAGACAAGGATATAGAACCTTGGGACACCATTATCAACCAATTTTATCTAATTAATGTGTTTCTAGAGCACATCACCAACAGAATACATATTTCTTCAAAATCTCACTGAGGGTGTACTAAGATATTTTTGGATACTAGACAAGTCATAATACATTTAAGAGAATATCAGTCATATAAAGTAACTTCTCTGACTATAATAGAATTAAATAAAAATTGATAGCATGATATCTGGGAAGTCTTCAAATATTTATAAGCTAATAACACACTTCTAAATAACTCATAGATCAAAGAGAAAAGCAAAAGAGAAAATAGGAAGTATGGTAGATGGAGTGAAATGAAAAACTAACACATGAAAAATGTCAACCGTAAGGGCTTATACTACAACATGTTAAAAATTAGCAATTGTATAGTTTTAATGTATCATGTGATATAGTTATTTTTATTGTCAATTATATGTTTTTAGAGCCAATACAAATTACCAAATGAAAAAGCATATTAGAGAAATTCTCTGATTTCTTGATTTCTATGGATAATTTGAATAATTTATGAGACAAATGCTGAAATAATTATTCTAATTTCCATCTTGTTCCAAACCACAATGCCCAAAATTGATATCTGTACATCAGTTTCATGAGTTTGTCTAGAATATATTTTGCTATTAGAGATTTACATGAACATCTCTGAAAAGTATTATAATCTTTGCTGAGAATAATAAAACATATGTTCTAATTCAAAGTAGCATTAAAACATTACATTTGGCGCTAAAGGATATATATTCAAATTGCTGAGATATTGGGACACCCAGTTCCTTGATTTAAAAACAATTACACACTTTCTAACACCTTACACAAAAATAAACTCAAAATGGATTAAAGATCTAAACGTAAGACCAGAAACTATAAAACTCCTAGAGGAGAACATAGGCAAAACACTCTCCGACATACATCACAGCAGGATCCTCTATGACCCACCTCCCAGAATATTGGAAATAAAAGCAAAAATAAACAAATGGGACCTAATTAAACTTAAAAGCTTCTGCACAACAAA
Source organism: Bos indicus x Bos taurus (assembly GCF_003369695.1). Classification (NCBI taxonomy): domain Eukaryota; kingdom Metazoa; phylum Chordata; class Mammalia; order Artiodactyla; family Bovidae; genus Bos; species Bos indicus x Bos taurus. The sequence goes on along the minus strand of NC_040079.1, from coordinate 98,487,391 downwards.
GGAAACTATTAGCAAGGTGAAAAGACAGCCTTCAGAATGGGAGAAAATAATAGCAAATGAAGCAATGGACAAACAACTAATCTCAAAAATATACAAGCAACTCCTACAGCTCAACTCCAGAAAAATAAACGACCCAATCAAAAAATGGGCCGAAGAACTAAATAGACATTTCTCCAAAGAAGACATACAGATGGCTAACAAACACATGAAAAGATGCTCAACATCACTCATAATCAGAGAAATGCAAATCAAAACCACTATGAGGTACCATTTCACGCCAGTCAGAATGGCTGCGATCCCAAAGTCTACAAGCAATAAATGCTGGAGAGGGTGTGGAGAAAAGGGAACTCTCTTACACTGTTGGTGGGAATGCAAACTAGTACAGCCACTATGGAGAACAGTGTGGAGATTCCTTAAAAAACTGGAAATAGAACTGCCTTATGATCCAGCAATCCCACTGCTGGGCATACACACTGAGGAAACCAGAAGGGAAAGAGACACGTGTACCCCAATGTTCATCGCAGCACTGTTTATAATAGCCAGGACATGGAAGCAACCTAGATGCCCATCAGCAGATGAATGGATAAGAAAGCAGTGGTACATATACACAATGGAGTATTACTCAGCCATTAAAAAGAATACATTTGAATCAGTTCTAATGAGATGGATGAAACTGGAACCTATTATACAGAGTAAAGTAAGCCAGAAAGAAAAACACCAATACAGTATACTAATGCATATATATGGAATTTAGAAAGATGGTAACAATAACCCTGTGTACGAGACTGCAAAAGAGACACCGATATATAGATCAGTCTTATGGACTCTGTGGGAGAGGGAGAGGGTGGGGAGATTTGGGAGAATAGCATTGAAACATGTATAATATCATGTATGAAACGAGTCGCCAGTCCAGGTTCGATGCACGGTACTGGATGCTTGGGGCTGGTGCACTGGGATGACCCAGAGGGAGGGTAGGGGAGGGAGGAGGGAGGAGGGTTTAGGATGGGGAACGTGGATATACCTGTGGCAGATTCATTTCGATATTTGGCAAAACTAATACAATATTGTAAAGTATAAAAATAAAATAAAATTTAAAAAAAAGAAAAGAAGAAAGCAAAAAAATAAATAAATAAAAATAAATAAAAACAATTACATATTCACTTGGGAGTTCCCTGGGAGTCCAGTGGTTAGAACTTAGCTCTTTCACTGCCATGGCCCGGGTTCAATCCCTGGTCAGGGAGCTAATAATCAGAATCTTAATAATCAAAATGAAACCTTCCTAGGTATGTACTATCCTTTTTAGAAATCATCTTATTCTCCTTTACTTTATATGTCATATTCCTCAGTTTACAAAAACCATTTACTTTTGAGAATGAGGGAAAAGGGTGTGGTATAATGGAGAAGTCCTGAATTAGGGGCCTGCCAATGAAACTGTAATTTTGAGAAGTTACTTAATACAAGTGTCTGACTGTCTTTTTTTTTTTTAATTATATATTTATTTTCATTGGAGGATAATTGGCCTTCTCTCATAGCTCAGTCAGTAAATCACCTGCCTGCAATTCAGGAGACCCAGGTTTGATTCCTGGGTTGGGAAGATCCTCTGGAGAAGAAAATGCCACCTCATTCCAGTATTCTTGCCTGGAGAATCCCATGGACAGAGGAGCCTGGTGGGCTACAGTCCATGGGGTTGCAAGAGTCGTACACAACTTAGCGACTAAAACCAACCAATTACTTTACAATTTTGTGATGGTTTTTGCCCTATGTCAACATGAATTGGCCACAGGTATACAGGTGTCCCCCCCATTCTGAACGCCCCTGCCATCTCCCTCCCCACCCTACCCCTCTGAGTTGTCCCAGAGCACTGACTTTGGGTGCCCTGCTTCAGGCACTGAACTTGCACTGGCCATCTGTTTCACATATGGTACTATACATGTTTCAGTGCTAGTCTCTCACATCTCACCTATAATATTAGAGGGGTAAACTGCTTGAAAAGACCATGAATGCTCAAATGCAAATATCCAAATTATAAGTTGTGTTCTTAAATCCTAAAATGAGCCTAGACTCGGTGTGTGTGTATGAATGTATTTGTGTACATACCTGCTTATTTTAGTTTTACCATAAGGATCAAGACTAAAGTAGATGCCACAGGCACCTATCAATAGTGAACTTAGAACTTAAATGAAATAAAGATCACAGTAAACATTTTCTTCCTTGATTTAGTGCTAAAACATTTATATTTTATAGAATCCATTCTTATGGAAAAATCAGTGTTCAGCATTGTTTTGTATTCAATATCAAAGTTGAATAATCGTTTTCTTATGAAAACAAGTAACTCCTTACATGTCTTAAGTGATTTTAAATCTTTAGTACATTGTAAAACTATTAAGAGATTAAAGACAGAATGCCAGAGTATATGCTTTCATTTTAAAAATAATATTTCCTATATATTTTCCTTTATGAAAAAAGAATCTTTTTTTGAAAGTACTTTTCAATAGCTGAAGGATAATCTGTAGGCTTGTTCATCTTTAAAGAGCTGAACCCATCAGAAAGCACTCAACTCACAGCATGGGAAAGCATCAGCATGCTGTGACCTGGATCAAAAATAATAGCATTTGAATAAGTTCCTCAGATTTGTTCAAAATAATTCGTCCAACAAAAACAGTTCTGGAAATGACAAGAAGCAATTTTCTTTCCGTTGAGCTCTAGTTTGAGGGGTATTAGCCCGGACGTACAGAAGATGTTGTTTATGGTCTTTTATTTCCATCTTGTTAAATTTCTAGTGTGCGGCAAATTACTAATTTAATTTTACTTTTCAAAACACTCTTTAATTCATACACAGTTGTTTTGATGCTTTAGAAATTGAAAACTACTCACACTGTGTCTCTATTGATATGGCTTCTTTCCTTTGGAAAGATGAGGAACCTGTCTTCAGTGGCACTCACACAAGCGTCTTTATTTCAAGCCTCTTAATTAAGGTATTGAGACGTTCAAATTAATTTCTGTTCTTCACATCTACAAAGTGTTCTTATCAGGCAGAATATTTCAAGAGCTCAGAGCTTATTTTCCAAGGAGCTAGCCAAGAGCCAGGCATGAATGTATGGAGTTTGAGCAGCCTAGGTCTACCAAGACCTGTTTCCTGCACAGAGTCCCAGACATTTGTGTGTCTCATTTCTTTCACTTCAACAATATGGTTATGAGATTCACTGCAAGTCTTTCCTGTTGTTGCAAAGTATTCACTACAAGTATTTCCTGTGTGCTCACTGTTCCCACCTGCCACTGAATGAGTATATCACAATTCATTGATCTAGTCTCATCCTAGTGAGGCTTCCTAAGGCCCACTTGACTTCACACTCCAGGATGTCTGGCTCTAGGTGAGTGATCACACTATCGTGGTTCTTTGGGTCGTTAAGACCTTTTTATAGTACTGTTCTGTGTATTCTTGCCACCTTTTCTTAATCTCTTCTTGTTAGGTCCATTCCATTTCTGTCCTTTATGTGCCCATCTTTGCATGAAATATTCCCTGAGTATCTCTAATTTTCTTGATAAGATCTCTAGTCTTTCCCATTCTATTGTTTCCCTCTATTTCTTTGCATTGTTCACTTAAGAAGGCTTTCTTATCTCTCCTTAATACTCTTTGGAAATCTGCACTTGCATGATTAAATCTTTCCTTTTCTTTTTTTTGCCTTTCGCTTCTCTTCTTTTAGCAGCTGTTTGTAAGGCTTCCTCAGACAACCATTTTGCCTTGTTGAATTTTATTTTCTTGGGGATGGTTTTGGTTATGCCTCCTGTAAAATGTAAACCTCTGCCATATTACTTCAGTCACTCTGTCTATCAGATCTAATCCTTTGAATCTGTCACTTCCACTGTATAATCATAAGGAATTTGATTTAGGTCGTACCAGAATGGCCTAGTGGTTTTCCCTACTTTCTTCAATTTAAGTCTTAATTTTGCAATAAGAAATTTATGATTTGAGCCACAGTCAGCTCCCTGTCTTGTTTTTGCTGACTGTATAGAACTTCTCCATCTTTGGTTGCAAAGAATATAATCAATCTGATTTCAGTATTGACCATCTGGTGGTGTCCAATGGTAGAGTCGTCTCTTGTGTTACTAGGAACAAAGCTAGTGGAAGTGATAGAATTCCAGCTGAGCTATTTCAAATCCTAAAAGATAATGCTATTAAAGTGCTGATTCAATATGTCAGCAAACTTGGAAAACTCAGTAGTGGCTACAGGACTGGAAAAAGATCAGTTTTCATTCCAATCCCAAAGAAGGGCGATGCCAAAGAATGTTCAAACTACCACACAATTGTGTTAATTTCACATGCTAGCAAAGTAATGCTCAAAAATCCTTCAAGCTAGGCTTCAGCAGTATGTGAACTGAGAACTTCGAGATATACAAGCTGGGTTTAGAAAAGTCAGGGAAAACAGAGATCAAGTTGCCAACATCTGCTGGAACATAGCAAAAGCAAGAGAATTCCAGAAAAACATCTACTTCTATTTTAGGACTATGCTAAAGCCTTTGACTGTGTGGATCACAAAAAAACTGTGAAAAATTCTTAAAGAGATGATAATACTAGACCACCTTACCTGACTCCTGAGAAACCGTATGCAGGTCAAGAAGCAATAGTTAGAACTGAACATGGAACAACAGACTGGTTCCAAATTGAGATGGAGTACGTCAAGGCTGTATATTGTCACCCTGCTTACTTTACTTATAGGCAGAGTACATCATGTGAGACACTGGGCTGGATGAATCCCAAGCTGGAATCAAGATTGCCGGGAGAAATATCAATAACCTCAGATATGCAGATGACACCACCCTTATGGCAGAAAGTGAAGAAGAACTAAAGAGCCTCTTGATGAAAGTGAAAGAGGAGTGAAAAAGCCGGCTTAAAACTCAACAGTCAAAAAACTAAGATGGGACTGTCCCATCACTTCATGGGATCCATGGGGTCGCAAAGAGACACAAATGAGTAACTGAACATCAAAAACAAATTATCATCCTAATGAGTATTTTGGCTAGTTTCTGAATTTTATTATTAAGCATACTGCTACAAAGTGTCAGGGATAACTTAGTGAATGAACAACAGCAGCAATACTGCTGCAAACTTCCTAGCAGAGTTGTTTTTAATGTTTTGGTGATCATTCATATATATATATATATATATACATCAGTGAGAAGTATGCCTAAGAATGAAATTGCTGGATAAGTCATGTCTGACTCTTTGCCACCCCATGGACTGCAGCACTCCAGGCTTCCCTGTCCTTCATCATCTCCCAGAACTTGCTCAAACTCATGTCCGTTAAGTGATGATGCCATTCAACCATCTCATCCTCTGTCGTCCCCTTCTCCTCCTGCCTTCTATCTTTCCCAGCATCAGGGTCTTTTCCAATGAGTTGGCTCTTCGCATCAGGTGACCCAGTTTTGAAGCTGTAGTATCAGTCCTTCCGATGAATATTCAGGGTTTATTTTCTTTAGGATTGACTGGTTCGATCTCCTTGCAGTCCAAGGGAATCTCAAGAGTCATCTCCAGCAACAGTTCAAAAGCATTGATTATTTTGTGCTCAGCTTTCTTTATGGTCTAATTCACATGTCTATATGTGACTACTGGAAAAAACTATAGCTTTGACTATACAGACCTTTGTTGGCAAAGTGAGGTCTCTGCTTTTTAATACACTCTCTAGGTTTGTCGTAACTTTTCTTCCAAGGAGTAAGCATCTTTTAATTTCATGGCTGCAGCCACTGTCTGTGGTGATTTTGGAACCCAAGAAAATAAAATCTGTTGCTATTTCCACTTTTTTCCCCCCTATTTGCCATGAAATGATGGGACTGGATGCCATGATCTTACTTTTTTGAATGTTGAATTTTAAGCCAGGTTTTTCACACTCCTCTTTTACCCTCATAAAGAGGCTCTTTAGTTCCTGTTTACTTTCTGCCCCCTTTAGAGTGGTATCATCTGCATATCTGCGGTTATTGATACTTCTGGCTATCTTGATTCCAGCTTGTGCTTCATCCAGCCTGGCATTTCACATGATGTACTCTGCATATAAATTAAATGTTCTGGGTGACAATATACAGCTTTGACATACTCCTTTCCCAATTTGGAACCAGTCAGTTGTTCTACATCTGGTTCTAACTGTTGCTTCTTGACCTGCATACAGGTTTTTCAGGAGACAGATAAAGTGATCTGGTATCATTGTCTCTCTAAGAAATTTCCACTATTTGTTGTGATCCACACAGTCAAAGGCTTTCCTGTAGTCAATGAAGCAGAAGTAGATGTTTTTTTTTTTTTTTTTTCTGAAATTGCCTTGCTTTCATCAAGATCCAATGAATGTTGGCAATTCGATCTCTAATTCTTCTGCCTTTCCTAAACCGAGCTTGTACAACTGAAAGTTCTTGGTTAACATACTGCTGAACCCTAGTGAAGGATTTTTGAGCATTACCTTGCTAGCATGTGAGATGAGTGCAATTGTATGGTAGTTTGCATATTCTTTGGCATTGCCCTTCTTTGAGACTGGAATGAAGACTGACCCTTTCCAGTCTTGTAGCCACTGCTGAGTTTTCCAAATTTGCTGACATATTGAGTGCAGAACTTTGACAGCATTATATTTTATGATTTGAAATAGCTCACTTGGAATTCCATCACCTCCACTAGCTTTGTTTGTGGTAATGCCTCCTAAGGCCTATTTGATTTCACCTTGTAGGACATCCGGCTCTAGGTGAGTGGCTACATCATCTTGGTTATCCAGGTCATTAAGACCTTTTGTATAGTTCTGTGTATCCTTGCCACTTTTTATTAATTGCTTCTGCTTCTGTTAGGTCCTTACCATTTCTGTCCTTTACTGTGCCCATCCTTGCATGAAATATTCCCTTGTTATCTCCATTTTTCTTGAAGAGATCTCTCGTCTTTCCCATTCTGTTGTTTTCCTCTCTTTCCTTTGTTTACTTAAGAAGGCTTTCTTATCTCTTCTTACATGTATTAGTGAAGTGAAAGTTGCTCAGTTGTGTCCCACTCCTCTGTCCATGGAATTCTCCAGGCAAGAATACTGGAGTGGGTTGCCATTTCTTTCTCTATTTGCATGTATTAAGCCTACATAAATGTTTCAAACACATTTTCCAAAGTGGCTGTATTGTTTTACATTTGCATAAAAATTAGATGAGCCTTGGGTTTTCCATATCCTTGTTCATTTCATGTTAATTAATCTTTCACCTTAGCAATTCTGGTGAGTGTATAATAGTATCTTATTGTGGTTTCAGTCTGCGTTTTATAATGAAGTTAGCCATTTTTTCATAGCTTATTGTCGATTTGGGTATTATCTTTCATGAAATGTCTGTTCAGCCTTTTGCCCTCAGTTCAGTCCAGTTCAGCTTAGTCACTCAGTCATGTCTGACTCTTTGCAACCCCATGGTCTGCAGGATGCCAGGCCTCCCCATCCATTACCAACTCATGGGGTTTACTCAAACTCATATCCTTTGAGTTGGTGATGCCATCCAACCATTTCAGTCTCTGTCTTCCCCTTCTCCTCCTACCTTAAATCTTTCCTCGCATCAGGGTCTTTTCAAATGAGTCAGCTCTTTGTATCAGGTGGCCAAAAGTATTGGAGTTTCAGCTTCAACATCAGTCCTTCCAATGAGTATTCAGGACTGATTTCCTTTAGGATGGACTGGTTGGATCTCATTGCAGTCCAAGGGATTCTCAAGAGTCTTCTCCAACACAACAGTTCAAAAGCATCAATTCTTCGGCATTCAGCTTTCTTTATAGTCCAACTCTCACATCCATACATGACCACTGGAGAAACCATAGCTTTGAGTAGATGGACCTTTGTTGGCAAAGTAATGTCTCTGCTTTTTAATATGCTGTCTATGTTGGTCATAACGTTTCTTCAAAGGAGCAAGCGTCTTTTAATTTCATGGCTGCAGTCACCATCTGCAGGGATTTTGGACCCCCAAAAATAAAGTCCCTCACTGTTTCCACTGTTTCCCTGTCTATTTCCCATGAAGTGATGGGACCAGATGCCATGATCTTAGTTTTCTGAATGTTGAGCTTTAAGCCAACGTTTTCACTCTCTTCTTTCACTGCTTCAAGAGCCTTTTTAGTTCTTCTTTGCTTACTGTCATGAGGGTGGTGTCATCTGCTTATATGAGGTTATTGATATTTCTCTCTGCAATCTTGATTCCAGCTTGTGCTTCATCCAGTCCAGCGTTTCTCATGATGTACTCTGCATATAAGTTAAATAAACAGGGTGACAAAATACAACCTTGATGAACTCCTTTTCCTATTTGGAACCAGTCTGTTGTTCCAGTCCAGTTCTAACTGTTGCTTCCTGACCTTCATACAAATTTCTCAAGAGGCAGATCAGATGGTCTGGTATTCCCATCTCTTTCAGAATTTTCCACAGCTTATTGTGATCCACAGAGTCAAAGGCTTTGGCATAGTCAATAAAGTAAAAATAGATGCTTTTCTGGGACTCTCTTGCTTTTTCCATGATCCAGCGGATGTTGGCAATTTGATCTCTGGTTCCTCTGCCTTTTCTAAAACCAGTTTGAACATCAGGAAGTTCACGGTTCCCATATAGCTGAAGCCTGGCTTGGAGAATTTTGAGCATTACTTTACTAGCATGTGAGATGAGTGCAATTGTGCGGTAGTTTGAGCATTCTTTGGCATTGCCTTTCTTTGAGATTGGAATGAAAACTGACCTTTTCCAGTCCTGTGGCCACTGCTGAGTTTTCCAAATTTGCTGGCATATTGAGTGCAGCACTTTCACAGCATCATCTTTCAGGATTTGGAGTAGCTCAACTGGAATTCCATCACCTCCACTAGCTTTGTTCGTAGTGATGCTTTCTAAGGCCCACTTGACTTCACATTCCAGGATGTCTGGCTCTAGGTCAGTGATCACACCATCATGATTATCTGGGTCGTGAAGATCTTTTTTGTACAGTTGGAATCAAGATTGCAGGGAGAAATATCAATAACCTCAGATATGCAGATGACACCACCCTTATGGCAGAAAGTGAAGAGGAACTAAAAAGCCTCTTGATGAAAGTGAAAGTGGAGAGTGAAAAAGTTGGCTTAAAGCTCAACATTCAGAAAACTAAGATCATGGCATCCGGTCCCATCACTTCATGGGAAATAGATGGGGAAACAGTGGAAACAGTGTCAGACTTTATTTTATTGGGCTCCAAAATCACTACAGATGGTGACTGCAGCCATGAAATTAAAAGATGCTTATCCTTGGAAGGAAAGTTATGACCAACCTAGATAGCATATTCAAAAGCAGAGACATTACTTTGCCAACAAAGGTCCGTCTAGTCAAGGCTATGGTTTTTCCTGTGGTCATGTATGGATTTGAGAGTTGGACTGTGAAGAAGGCTGAGCGCCGAAGAGTTGATGCTTTTGAGCCGTGGTGTTGGAGAAGACTTTTGAGAGTCCCTTGGACTGCAAGGAGATCCAACCAATCCATTCTGAAGGAGATCAGCCCTGGGATGTCTTTGGAAGGAATGATGCTAAAGCTGAAACTCCAGTACTTTGGCCACCTCATGTGAAGAGTTGACTCATTGGAAAAGACTCTGATGCTGGGAGGGATTGGGGGCAAGAGGAGAAGGGGACAACAGAGGATGAGATGGCTGGATGGCATCACTGACTCGATGGACGTGAGTTTGAGTGAACTCTGGGAGTTGGTGATGGACAGGGAGGCCTGGCATGCTGAGATTCATGGGGTTGCAAAGAGTCAGACACGACTGAGCGACTGATCTTATCTGTGTATTCTTGCCACCTCTTCTTAATATCGTCTGCTTCTGTTAGGTCCATGATATTTCTGTTCTTTATTGTGCCCATCTTTGCTTGAAATGTTCCCTTGGCATCTCTAATTTTCTTGAAGAGATCTCTAATCTTTCCCATTCTATTGTTTTCCTCTATTTCTTTGCACTGATCACTGCCTTGCTATTCTTTGGAACTCTGCATTCAAATAGGTATATATTTTTTCTTTTCTCCTTTGCCTTTCACTTCTCTTCTTTTCACAGCTATTTGTAAGCCCTCGTCAGTCAACCATTTTGACTTTTTGCCTTTCTTTTTCTGGGGGATGGTCTTGATCCCTGCCTCCTGTACAACCTCCATCCATAGTTCTTCAGGCACTCTATCAGATATAATCCTTGAATCTATTTCTCACTTCAACTGTATAGTCATAAGGGATTTGATTTAGGTCATACCTGAATGATCTAGTGGTTTTCCCTACTTTCTTCAACGCAAATCTGAATTTGGCAATAAGGAGTTCATGATCTGAGCCACAGTCAGCTCCCAGTCTTGTTTTTGCTAACTGCATAGAACTTTTCCATCTTTGGCTGCAGGAGTATAATCAATCTGATTTCAGTATTGACGATCTGGTGATGGTCATATGTAGAGTCTCCTCTTGTGTTGTTGGAAGAGGGTGTTTTCTGTGATCAGTGTGTTCTCTTGACAAAACTCTATTAGCCTTTGACCTGCTTCATTCTGTACTCCAAGGCCAAATTTGCCTGTTACTCTAGGTATTTCTTGACTTCCTCCTTTGTATTTCAGTTTCCTTTTGCCATATCTTCTATTAATTTATTTTTCTTTTGGTTGTGACTTTTAGAGCATTAAAACATTATGGATTTTTTAAAGCAGTTATACATATTACAAATTCCTCCCCAAATAGGATATTCTGTCTCTTTTAATGATATTGTTTAATAAAAAATGTAAGTTTACTATAATCTGACCAGCAAAATATGTCTATCATTAACAGTTTTTTATCTAGTTAGATTTTTGTGTGCTTCAAGGCAACAAGAATATTTCTCTATATTTTCATCTCAAAGTTTTGCCATTTTTTATTTTGTATTTAAATTTGCAGTCCATTTTGGAGTTGATTTTTGTGTTTAATGGGAGGTAGGACTTAGGTTCATATTTTTTCTATGTGAATTGGTTTTTTAATCAGCATCTTTATTTTAAATATTAGATTTCCCTAATGGAGTATAGTCATTGTTATATCAGGTGAATGAATGAATATGTGTGATCTGATTCTGGACTTCCTGTCTTCTTCCATTGGTGAATTTGTTGATTCTTGATTTAATGCCTCACTGCTTTATTTATATACCTTTATAGTTATTCTTCATATCTTTTATGCTTGCCCTCCAGTTTTATCCTTTGGACTTTAATTGTATTGCATTAGAAATATATATATATATATATATATATATATATATATATATAAATTTGGGGTGAATTGGCAGCTATATTATAACAAATTTTTGCTTTTATTTCTATGAATATGATTCTCTAAATCTTACTTTTCTCTCTGAATTTCTAATCCATTAGAGTTGAATTATTTATCTCTTGCTACATTAGCAGCCTATCATTAAGCAATTGAAAGTGAAATAAAAAATCAAGACTTCATTGCAATTTTGTATGATGCTATAAAGATACATTAGAAGGACATTTTAAATAGGAGAAGTTGTATAGCAAACAATTTTAAGCAGGATAAATTTGTAAAGGTTAATATAGGTTCAAAATATAATTTTCCAAAAATAAAATACAATTTACTAAAACATATATCTCTTTATATTTTGATATTTTAGTGATGAGAATGGCAGGAAAAGAATACTTTTGACCTTTCCATGTTCTGATGGAAATATGAAGACTTAAAATACCTTCTTTGAAATGTAAATCCAACAACTTTAATAAAAAAATGCCTAAAAGCAAAATATTATTATACATACTAATTGATACTGTACTTGTTATTGGGTTGGTGCAAATGTAACTGAGGTTTTGGACCATGAATTTTAAATCATTATAACTAGGCTCAAACACATCTTTGTGAATCAAGATAGAAACAATTACAATCAATACATTTTTGACAATGAGGAATAAGTTTGTTTATTCCTATAGCATAAAAATCCATGATCAGGATTTGACAAACTTTTGAAAAGCATTTTCTACCTCAGGCTGGTTGTGGAAGCATTTCCTCTGCAAAAAGTTGTCGAGATGCTTGAAGTAGTAGTTGGTTGGCAAGAGGTCAGATGAATATGGCAGATGAGGCAAAACCTTGTGGCCCAATTCTTTCAACTTTTGAAGTCTTGGTTGTGTGATGTGTGGTTGGGCATTGTCATGGAGAATTGGGCCCTCTCTGTTGATCAGCTGCAGGCCTGCAGTTTTCAGTACATCTCATTGATTTGTGAGCATACTTCTCAGATGAAATCACTTTGCTGGGATTCAGAAAGCTGTCGTGGATCATACCAGCAGCAGACCACCAAACAGTGACCCATGACATTTTTTGTTGCAAGTTTGGCTTTGGGAAGTGCTTTGGAACTTCTCGGTCCAGCCATTGAACTAGACTGCCAGTTGTCGAATGCAGTCCACTGCTCGTTGCATGTCATAATCGGGAGATGGTTTGTTGTTGCATAGAATAAGAAAAGACAACACTTCAAAACAGTGATTTTTTTTTTTTTTTTTTTGATTTGTGGTCAGAGGCATCCACTTATAGCTTTTTTATCTTTCCAATTTGCTTCAAATGCTGAACGATTATACAATGGTCAACTTTGGCTTCTGGTGTAGTTGTAAGAGAATCAGCTTTGATAATCCTCTCAGTTGGTGGTTGTCAACTTCTGATGGCCAACTTCTAATGGCCAACCACTATGCTCCTCATCTTCAAGGCTCTTGTCTCCTTGGCAAAACTTTTTGAACCAGCACTACACTGTACATTTGTTAGTAGTTCCAGGGCCCCATGCACTGTTGATGTTTTGAGTTGTCTCAGCTGCTTTATGACCCATATTGAACTGAAATAAGAAAATCACTCAAATTTGCTTTTTGTCTAACATCATTTCCATAGTCTAAAATAAATATAAAATAAACAGCAAATAGTAAGTCATTAACTAAAATCATAAAGTGAGAAATACACATTAAAATGATGTATAACATAACCACATGTATTTAAGAATGTATTCCAGTGTCAAATGGCAAAGTTTAACAATTCTAAAACCACAATTACATTTGTACCAATATAAGTAACCTTGGTTTAAGAAAGTCAGAAGTGGGATAAATGATCTTCTATCTTTAGGTCACCTATTTATATATTATATAATGATTTTCTAATAATATGTGTCCAGGTGAAATGTTGACTGTGAGTGACATGGACAAATAAAGCATAAAAAAAAAAAAAAAAAGAAATAAAAAGCATCCTTAATAAATAGTTTTTACCACTAGACAATACTTCCCCAAATAAATAATGTTTAAACTTTATTATGCAAAACGAATGGGCTTCTCTGGTGGCTCAGCTGTAAAGAATCTGCCTGCAATGCAGGAGATGCGGGGTCAATCCCTGGGTAGGGAAGATCTCCTGGAAGAGGGCATGGCAACCCACTCCAGTACTCTTGTCTGGAGAATCCCATGGATAGCGGAGCCTGGTGGGCTACAGTCCTTGGGGTCTCAAAGAGTCATGGGGTCTCAAAGAGTCAGACATGCCTGAAGTAACAGCATGCATGCACATGCAGAGCAAGTTTGTTGAAAAACATTGAAACTTCTGTTTCCTAGAATGTGGCCTCAATAATACCAGACTGTCAAAAGAAATGGGTGTAAAAATTACAAATATAAATGTCAAACTGCTGAAAACATAGTGTTTTGACTGTTTAAAGTAACTGTTCTTTTAGCCTAAGAGTTTATTCTGAAAATATAGCAAAAAATATATATCATTTACTAGTGATATTAGTCATTAATTAATCCCTAAGTAATGTAATAATCAGACTTTCCAGGTTGGGCTAGTGGTAAAGATTCTGCCTACCAATGCAGGAGATGAAAGAGATGGGGGTTAGATCCCTGGGTCAGGAAGATCTCCCGGAGGAGGGCATGGCAGCTCACTTCAGTATTCTTGCCTGAAAAATCCCATGGACAGAGAAGCCTGGCAGGCAGCAGTCCATAGGGTCACAAAGAGTTGGACATGACTTAGCAACTAAACTAAAACAATGTATTAATCCTTAATACATAATGAATTTTCAAATCTAAATGAAAGCAAGAATAATTTTGAAAACTGGGTAAGAAACATGATGGTAATTAACTGAGGAGTAAAAACGTGACTGTGAAAGTCGCTCCGTCGTGTCCGACTCTCTGTGACCCCATGGACTATACAGTCCCTGGAATTCTCCAGGCCAGAATACTGGAGTGGGTAGCCTTTTCCTTCTCCAGGGGATCTTCCCAACCCCTGGAGAACTGAACTGAACTAGTGGAGAGATTATTTTGTCTTCAGCTCAGTTCAGTCGCTCAGTCCTGTCTGACTCTTTGCAACTGCATGAACTGCAGCACACCAGGCCTCCCTGTCCATCACCAACTCCTCAAGTTTACCCAAACTCATGTGCATCGAGTTGGTGATGCCATCCACCCATCTCATCCTTTGCTGTCCCCGTCTCCTCCTGCCCTCAGTCTTTCCCAACATCAGGGTCTTTTCAGAGGAGTCAGCTCTTCGCATCAGGTGGCCAAAGTATTGGAGTTTCAGCTTCAACATCGGTCCTTCCAATGAACACCCAGGACTGATCTCCTTTAGGATGGACTGGCTGGATCTCCTTGTAGTCCCAGGGACTCTCAAGAGTCTTCTCCAACACCACAGTTCAAAAACATCAATTCTTCAGCTTTCTTTATAGTCCAACTCTCACATCCATACATGACTGCTGGAAAAACCATAGCCTTGACTAGACGGACCTTTGTTGGCAAAGTAATGTCTCTGCTTTTTAATATACTGTCTAGGTTGGTCATAACTTGCCTTCCATGGAGTAAGCATCTTTTAATTTCATTGCTGCAATCACCATCTGCAGTGATTTTGGAGCCCAGAAAAATAAAGTCAGCCACTGTTTCCACTGTTATCCCATCTATCTGCATTGAAGTGATGGGACCGGATGCCATGATCTTAGTTTTCTGAGTGTTGGGCTTTAAGCCAACTTTTTCAGTCTCCTCTTTCACTTTCATCAAGAGGCTCTTTAGTTCTTCTTCGCTTTCTGCCATAAGGGTGGTTTCATCTGCATATCTGAGGTTATTGATATTTCTCCCGGCAATCTTTATTCCAGGTTGTGCTTCAAACCATCAAGATGTAACCACCAGCAATTCTTCACACACAAAAACATTGTCTTAAAAGAAGATTTAGAGACAGATACACAGGTATTTACACAAAAATAATGTTTTACAGCTTTGTTTATGAAGAAAAGAATAGAAACTAAAGTATGATTGTGGAAGACCAATTAATTAAAAAAATTAACATGTCTGCCTAATAAAATGTACACTGTGTAACCATTTAAATGATGTAGAATTATTATAAATTTAGGAAAATGCTCTTGTGATATTTTAAATAAAATGATTATGTATTTGTGTATAGACACAAACATATATATGAAAAAATATGTAAATACTCACAAACAGATATATATATATATATATATATATATATATGCTTCACTAAATACACACGAGTCTTTCTGTGAATTTCTAATTATTGCCTAAAATAAAATTGTAGAGTTACAGTTTTTGCATCATATTATAGGTAAGTTTTAAAACATATTGGTATTTATTGCAAAATTATCCTGTAGAAAATTTTGTCATTTGACACATCAGTTGATAGACCAAATTTTAAAAAATATTCAGTATTGATCCTGGGGTCATGTATGAATAGATTAGAGATAATTTCAATTTTCTTTTTTTATTCTTTCTGCACTGTAAATCTATTTTGCCAAGGGCTTGGGAGGCAGAGGAGTTCCTGTGGCTCAGGAATCCTTAGGCAGACTGGGCATAGACAGAGTATGTCCCATGTGTGGACTCTGATCAGGTCCTAACCATCCCTGTGCAGCTCTTTAGTCACAGATGTAGATACCAATCCTCTCAGTTTGGCTCTGTAGTTAACAATAACAATGCATAGCTCCCTTTCAGATTTAGATTTAGAAGGCAGATAACCCCATCCATTCTCATGGTTCTCATCTTTTTAAGTATTTTGGCAATGCTGTAAAAAGGAACTTTAGAGATCCCCTCCTTGATTCCTAAATATTTATAAATGATCATTTATCAGAATTTACATATAATAAAGAAGGCTGAGCACTGAAGAATTGATGCTTTCGAATTATGGTGCTGGAAAAGAGACTCTTAGAGAGTCCCTGGACTGTATGCAGATCAAACCAGTCAATCCTAAAGGAAATCAACCCTGAATATTCACTGGAAGGACTTTTGGTGAAGCTGAAGCTCCAATATTTTGACCACCTGATGCAAAGAGCCAACTTACTGAAAAACACCCTGAGGCAGGGAAAGCTTGAAGGCAGGAGAAGGGGCAGCAGAGGATGAGATGGTTAGTTAGTATCACTGACTCAATAGACATGAATTTGAGCAAACTCTGGGAGATAGTGAAGGATAGAGGAGCATGCGGTGCTGCAGTCCATGGGGTCACAGATACCTGTACACAACTTAGTGTCTGAACAACAACAATACATAATTCAGTCACTGTAACTGCAGTGCTTTGTTTGGCACTTTTACTGTTTGAAGTAACTACTCTGTTAGCCTGAGAGTTCATTACAAAAATGTGAAAAGTAGTGTCATTTATTGTTTCGGAAGCACTTAGTTGGCTACATTGAACAGAAAGTAGTGTGGAATATACAGGCCAATGCTCATGGTCCTGAAACTTATATACACACAGAATCTTGATAAATAGAGATATAAAATATTTTTTAAAATATGTTAGATGCTTGCCCATGTTCATACCATTGAAAAATTGGGATGTTGTGACATCATCAGTTGCTGAATATAAACCTGATACTGAAAGCGTGTTTCTACCTGTTTATGCTTGATCTTTTTCAGGAAGCTGAATACTTCGCTGTGACACTCTCTGTGTTAGCATGAATATGACTAGGAATGGGAAAGCTGAGTTTAAGTTAATTTGGAGGGATTTTAAAGTAGTAGAGGACCGTGTCAGTCATAATTAATAATGGGGAAAAATAAAATGTTTTTATGAAACTTTAAATTTTATTTTATAATATAGCCAATTAGCAATGTTGTGGTAGTTTCAGGTGAACACAAAGGGGCTCAGCTGTGCATATACACGTGTCCATTCTCCCCAGTCTCCCCTCCCGTCCAGGTTGCCACACAACTTTGAGCAGCCTGTGCTATACAGTTGTTATCCATTTTAAATATAGCAGAGTTGCATGTTGATCTCAAACTCCCTAGCTGTGTCTTCTCCCCATCCCCCCTCACTTGCAACCATAGGTTCATTCTCCAAGTCTGTGAGTCTGTTTCTGTTTCATAAATAAGTCCTTTGTATCATTTCTTTTTTGATTCCACATATAAAGGGTGCCATACCAAATTTCTCCTTCTGTGTCTGGCTTACTTCCCTAAGTCTGACCATCTCTCGGTCCCTTTGTGCATGTGTGCGTGCTAAGTCACTTCAGCTGTGTCTGACTCTTTGTGACCTCATGCTGCAAATGGCATTGTTTCATTCTTTTTAATGCCTGAGTAATATTCCTTTGTGTATATGTACCACATCTTTGTCCATCCCTTTGTTGATGGAAATTTAGGTTGCTTCCATGTCCTTGCTACTGTGACTAGTGCTTTTTTTCAGAATGGTTTTGTTGGGTGATTTTAGGGTAAAAATGTATCATATAAATAACGTCAAAGTGCTAATAGCATGGATAAACTTGAGAAGAACGTGGAAGTTTACAAATGAAGATAAATGGTAACCAAAATAGAGGGAGACAGCACATAACATTATGTTTAATGACAAGAACTTGTTTGATTTTTATGATGTAATGGATACACAGAAAAGATCAGATTCTGATTTAAATTCTAAATATTCAGCTTGTACTGGAAAGATGCATGTGAGGCCCATAGGGAAACTGTGGGTGTCCAGGGAATCAGAGCCCAGGGGAAATGAATAAGGAATTGGGCAGATGGATAAACATTCATGGTTGAATTTCCCTCTGCTTGAACTACATTGCCAAGGTCAAAAAGTGGCTCAGGTCTCTGGGAAGCAGCAGCTGTACTTTGTGTTCTCAGATTTCAACAGCTAAATCAAAGAAAAATGCTAGGACTAGTCATAAAACATGAGCATTTGATTATTGTTATCTGAGGAGAAGGAATGCATACTAAAAAGCTGGGGGATAGTGAGAAAAAATCTGGCTACAAGTGTGAATGTTTCTACATTAAAATGCCTATGATCTTGGACAAACTCTCAACATCTCTGAAATCCAGCATCCTAATTTCTTCTCAGGCAATTTTTGAGAAAAAGGAATAAATTAATTGAAGGAAAGCATTTCTCAAAACTATAAATTACTGTACAATCCTTGAAGGCATTTAAACATAGGTGGTGTTAGGCTTGACTCTGTTGAGAGAATTACAGGTGGAGGTCAAAGCTCAACTCTGTCACGTGTCATGTGACCATTTGCTCTCATCCTCTGTTGGTTTTGGTTTATTGGTGTTATTTATTTGCTAAGTTGTGTCTGACTCTCTGTGACCCTATGGGCTGTTACCGCCAGGTTCCTGTGTCTATGGGATTTCCCAGGCAAAAGTACTGGAGTGGGTTACCATTTTCTGCTTCAGGGGATCTTCTTGACTCAGGGATCAGACCCACATCTCCTGCACTGGCAGGCAGATTCTTTACCATTGAGCCACCAGGGAAGCCCTGGTGTTGCTTTGCATGAGTGCTCAGTCGCTTCAGCTGTGTGCAACTCCTTGTGACCCCATGGACCGTAGCCCTACAGGTTCCTCTGTACATGGAGTTTTCTCGGCAAGAATACTGGAGTTGGTTGCCATTTCCTCCTCCAGAGGATCTTCTCAACCCAGGAAATGAACCTGCATCTCCTGTGTCTCCTGCATCGCAGGCAGATTCTTTACCACTGAGCCACTGGGGAAGGCTCTCATTCATTATTAGTTATCATCATGAATACATTAGCATCCACAAAGTTGACCATTCTAGAAGGTATTAGAGCATGTACTATCAATGGAGATGGCCCATATGAAACCAAGCTATTACAAATTCATTCATATTTGAATCACCATGTGAAATCTCGAGTAACTATGAAAAGTTGTGATGATTCTAAAGGGATTTGACATTAGATTCTCACAATGAGAATTTATTACCTATTTTTACACAATAGTCAGCTTTTAGGTCCTTAGCATTACCTTGAAAAAATTGTATCAGTGGAAAAAAAAATCCTAATATATATCTGTACACAATATTGTTCTTTCAAATTATCAATTGTATGAACAAAGAAAAAAAATAATGCCTAAAAAGTGAAAAATAACAAATGAAGCCATACTACCAATGACTGCCCTCTTTCTGACTCTTAGATTTCCATTTTCCTTATATCTGAAACATAAAAATATAATTATTTTATTACTATATTTAGTCTATACACCAAAACAACAGGAATTAGTCTCTTCCTAGAATCCCAGCAACCACAGGCAATATGGAACAATAGAGTGGACACTTGGGACCCAGTGTTCCCAAGAACTTCTGGAGTCCAATATTTCCAAATAGAATGATGCGTAATATTTTCCCAATAAAATATAGCATAAAATAATTGTCTATATATAATCTTTGAGGGCTCATCATTATTTTTACTTATAAAATTATATTACATATGATATATGTATATAGATCTATACATATATGCTATATATACTATATACTACATATATGTAGAGTGTATAGATCATATGTGTATAGTCTATATGCTATATATATGTATAGTTTATAGATCACTATAGCACACCATGCACCATGTCAAGCCTTTCCAAATCCTCGCAGCAACCCAGTGAAGTGGATGATATTATTATTCTTCTTATTCTGAAGTTGAGAAAACTGAACTGCAGAGAGGCTGAGTAAGTCACCCTCGATGGTTACTTAGTGGTGGTGGTAAGATGTTCACCCAGGCAGCTGAGTTCCAGATTGCACCTAGGTGCTCACCAGAATGTTCTCCCTGTGATGTAAACACTGTGAAAGTCTTTCACAAGCTATTGTCACACATGCACTCCCACTGCCTGTTGATATGCAAAGTCTTGTACAAAGCCTTATTGTGTTAGAGATACTATGCTGTCAGCCACTCACTGAAGGAGTGCTTCTCCCCATGAATCTGATTAACGCCTCAGCCAAGTTGCATGTTATTTATTATAGGTCGGTGAACCATCAGGTGCTTGTGAAATACTCACATCTGAGGGGGAGGGGGTTCTTTGTGGTTCTCAAGAGTCTCCTGTGTAAAAAATCGTTAATTTACAGCTAGTTAGAATAACTATATTTTAGTGAAAGCAAGCTATTTACCTAAATAGTTTTTTTTTAAGTTGAAAATGTCAAATAGTGAAATTTCTCGGCATTTTATAGGTTTTTTTTTCCCCTTTTCTTGATGAGCTATAAATGAAGATAAATAATTTTATGTCTATCCATTTTTTTTTCTAACCATACTTACAAACTGTGAGAAGCCCTTAGAACTGTGTGGACAATGAAACTTTTGGTGTGGACAGAAAGCCACATTGCTATTTCTCTTTCTGTTTATTTTTCTCTCAGGTCCCTTGAGACCTAAGTGAAGTCAAAGTCGGTCAGTTGTGTCCGACTCTTTGAGACCCCATGGACTATATAGGCCATAGAATTCTCCAGGCCAGAATACTGGAGTGGGTAGCCTTTCCCTTCTGCAGAGGGTCTTCCCAACCCAGGGATCGAACCCAGGTCTCCGGCATTGGAGGCAGATTATTTATCAGCTGAGCCAGAAGTGAAGCCCTAAAGGGTGGAACTTAAGGGTTTTTCTCTTTGGAATGTGCTGTTCACTATTATAGGCTTCCTTGACAGCTCAGTGGTAAAGAACCCACCTGGCAATACAGAAGATGTGGATTTGATCCCTGGGTTGGGAAGGTCCCGGCCAGAGATCAAGGAAGGAAGGAAATGGCAACTCATCGTTGGCTGGGAAATCCCATGGTTAGAGGAGCCTCGTTGGCTGTAGTCATGGGGTCTCAAAAGAGTTGGACACGACTTAGTGACTAAACAACAACATTCTCTATCATACCTTGATCAGGGTTGGGGTGGGGTCATGGGATAAGAAAATAATGTACAGGCTACTTAGGGCTTTCTCTCTTGTGAGAAGCAGAGGAGAAGGATGAGTGGGAGGGATTCAAGGTAACCATTACCACTCCCCGCACCCCAACACACACAGAGAAAAGGAGAGTGTATTGTGATTTAAGGCAAAACTCTTTCTAAGAAAAAGTAAGTTGAGGCCAGAATCTTCTCTATAGCCTTAATTCAGTGTACTGCAGTAAGTATTCATTGAACTCTCACTGGCTATTTGTTAATGCAACGATTTTTCAATATTCTTCTTGACGGTGGGATGACTTAATCTTAGATCAGGGTAGATAATTTAGAAATGTTTATTTCCAGCAAAGGACCACAATTTAAAGTTATCTAGTGTGGAAAACCTTTGTGGAAAAATATTATTGTTCTCTTAGAATTTTCAGGTCTTTTATTTTTTCCTCCTAAATTGAAACTGTCCTCGTATTTTCTCTTCTTTATATTGTATTATTTTCTGCTTCTTACATTCTTCCTCAACATTTAGAATAAGGTAATAAAGTTAAAAATATGACTCACTAGAATTATTCTTTGTTTACAAAATACATTGTTAAATGTGCTTGGAATGGGGAATAAGAGTGAACAATCATGCTCAAGAGTGAAAATGCACTGTACAATAATCCCAGAGTGACGAGGAGTGGAATTTGTTCTGAAGAGGTGTAGCTGGAGGAGGAGAGAGAAGATGGATGGGAGAAAGCCAGTCACAGGGCAGGTGCCTCTTCAGTCTTGTATGTGTGTGTGTATGCATGTGTGGGTATTAATGTGTGGGTGTATAAAACAATGAAGGGACTGAATTTTTATTAGAGTAGATAGAGGGTGAATCAAAGAAAGCATTTATGGATACAGAACCTCAGACAGAAGATTATGACCTTTCGTTGGATATGGAGTAGAAGCTGGGCAAAGAAATCAAATCATATTTTGCCCTCACTTGCAAGGTCCTGCCTGCATGTGAACATCTGTCTTATTTAAAATTTGATATGTGGTAGCCAGCAGGCCGTTTCAGTATTACTGTTGTTCTTCCAGCACCAACATCATTAAAGGATTTAAAGATGGCGAGTGAACTGGATGGATGTGTGGTTTTGAGGGATTGCACGGGTGGTGACCTGGAGTGGGAACTAGACACAGGGGCACCGTTATCAGTAGGCAGACAAGTGCGGGAGAGAGGGGGACTCTACAGGAGTTGATTATAGGGTCTTCAGTATTCAGCTGATGGTGGAAACAGCTGACATGGTGAGTTTGTGCACATAGTAAGTGTGTAGAGGCAAAGTGTGTGTTTACACAGGAGCTGTGAAAAGGCAACATGAAAGAGGAATGAGAACTCTGGGTAGCAGGAGCAAAGTCACTAACGTGTTTTATAAGTAAAAGATTCTTTGATTGAATAATAAAATTATGTTACCTTCTGAAGAAAGTTAATTTGCTAATTTCTCCCAGAGAATTGGAAGACCAGCTTCCTTCAAAGTGCCAGTAATACCTTCTTATAAACATATACAGTTTTTGAAGTTAACAGTGAATTATTTTCAGTTAGATTTGCTTTGAAAAAGGTTTGTAGTTCTCAGTAAGAGTTGGAAAAACAATCCTTAACTATGTTGGAGTTAAAGGTCTCTGCTGCTGCTGCTGCTGAGTCGCTTCAGTCGTGTCCAACTCTGTGCGACCCCATAGACGGCAGCCCACCAGGCTCCACCATCCCTGGGATTCTCCAGGCAAGAACACTGGAGTGGGTTGCCATTTCCTTCTGCAATGCATGAAAGTGAAGTCGCTTAGTAGTGTCCGACTCTAAGCGACCCGATGGACTGCAGCCTACCAGGCTCTTCCGTCCATGGGATTTTCCAGGCAAGAGTACTGGGGTAGGGTGCCATTGCCTTCTCCGAAAGGTCTCTAGTAATGGTTAAAAAGTATTCTCATCAATGAAAAAGGCATACATTGTCAATCATATTTATGGAAAATTAAATATTTTTCACAAAACCCTATAAAATATTAATATGTTACAATATAAATAATTTGAATTTTTTCCTTTAAGCTTTACATTCAACAGAATTTTAATTGCAAGAATTTAACTTTGAACAGGGTTAGGAAATATGTGAGAGAAGATAAAGTTTGTCTGATTTTGACCAAGTTTCTTAGCAGTTTTCATAATCAAACATTACATGCCATGTACAAATAATGTCATAAAGAGTTTTAATATATATTAAAATATAGTGCAGTCCATTACACAGTGTGAGGTGGCCTTTTCTGTCTCTGAGTTTTGCTGTATAAACTTTTAATAACCATTCTAGTAGAAATAGCATGAAGAAAAATAAGCAAATGAGTAGATCAAATACATGTAAATTACATTAGTATTTAACAGAAAAGAGTGACTATTTTAAGAGTTGGTGAGTGTTAGTTATTCTATTTTATATCCACTCCAGTCTGTGTTTTCAAACACCCCTTTTTTCCCTCTCCTCTGTCTCCAGGGGCGTAAGGTGACTAGAAATCATTTGTAATGACTTCTCAGCCCTCTTTGCTAAAGGATGCTCTAGTCCTAAGGACCTGTCTTCTATGTAACTGACATGGTGTTCTGACCATTGGGCTTCACAAATTACCCTCAGTTGCTTTGGTCAGGAAAGGGAAAGTTCTGGACAGTGTTGCTTACTGAAGAGTTATGACATGGAAAATATATAAACACTGCTCTTACTTAGTATAACATTTGCTTTCAAATATAAGCCATAAACCAAATATGGTTCCTGGCTGCATTCAGAATGGAACATGTTTAGAAAGCACCTATTTGGCAGGGTTCAACAAAATATGTGCCAAAAAGTCTAGCCTTGTAAACAGCTATGGTTTCAGAGACATTTTGTACTTCTGTGCAGTATAATCACTCAAAAATCACTGAGCTTTTGTTTTGAATAAAGCTTCCCTTTCTTGAAGTAGGGAACATTATGCCAGTTTCTGTTTTTTTTTTTAAATGTTGGCATATATTATTGTTTTAATATTTTGTTGGCACCTTTTATAACATTCATATATCTCTGATAACAAACTTAACTCACCCTACAATTCAGTTGTTCAGAGAAAATGTAAACTCACCCATTTTACACAGTGAATCTAGTCTTCCTCATGCATCCCCAACAAATAGCCTGCAGAATAAAACAAGTAATGATGTCCAATCTGATGTACAGCTTAGTCTCATCCCATAGTTCAGATGGGTTGATCTTTGCATGGGCAACTTTGAGCACCTCTCAGTATATGTGTTCTGTGCTTAGAGAAAAATAATGCTAATTCAATCACTAAGATTTCTTAGTCTTCAGTTCAGTTCAGTTCAGTCGCTCAGTCGTGTCTGACTCTCTGTGACCCCCATGAATCGCAGCACTCCAGGCCTCCCTGTCCATCTCCAACTCCCGGAGTTCACTCAAACTCATGTCCATCGAGTCGGTGATGCCATCCAGCCATCTCATCCTCTGTCGTCCCCTTCTCCTCCTGCCCCCAATCCCTCCCAGCATCAGAGTCTTTTCCAATGAGTCAACTCTTCGCATGAGGTGGCCAAAGTACTGGAGTTTCAGCTTCAGGATCATTCCTTCCAAAGAAATCCCAGGGCTGATCTCCTTCAGAATGGATTGATTGGATCTCCTTGCAGTCCAAGGAACTCTCAAGAGTCTTCTCCAACACCACAGTGCAAAAGCATCAATTCTTTGGTGCTCAGCTTTCTTCACAGTCCAACTCTCACATCCATACATGACCACTGGAAAAACCATGCAGCCATGAAATTAAAAGATGCTTATTCCTTGGAAGAAAAGTTATGACCAACCTAGATGGCATATTGAAAAGCAGAGACATTACTTTGCCAACATTATGCCAGTGCAACAGAATGTGCACACTGAGTTGCTTCAGTCGTGTCTGACTCTATGTGACCCCATGGATTGTAGCCTGCCAGGCTTCTCTGTTCATGGGGATTCTCCAGGCAAGAATACTGGAGTGGGTTGCCATTTCCTTCTCCAGGGGGTCTTCCTGACTCAGGAATTGAACCCGTGTCTCTTTAGTCTCCTTCACTGGCAGGCAGGTTCTTTACCGCTAGTACCACCTGGGAAGGCCCAATTTGAGAATGTAGTTTTTTCAAAATCATCATTAAAGCAATTGAACATGAACATTTTGGTTCTTATATTTTTCTTTCAGAGACATTCTTGTTTGTCTCAAGAACTCTTCTTGAAATGTGCATGATAGACACTATTTTGAGAGTTATGAGTTGTTCTACACCAAACTATAATTGCTTATAGATTCCTTCTTATGCTTTATGACTGATATTTTGCTTTAAATATGTGTATCCATTGACAGATAACTCATGAAAACATAATAAGGCACATGCGTGAATAATATGAATTTTCTAATTGGTCTTCATATGGCTCCATGATTTGATCAACTCAGATAATAAACATTACAAGATAAAATTAATGTTTATAAGACTATACTTTCAATGAGATTTGGAGTCATGTACCTACTGTTTTATGAGCATAATTCTGATTTTTTTTTTAGAGAGATGGTATGAGACTATTAAGAGTAAAATGTCTTCATTGCGGGCCTAAGCAAGTGATGAGGACTTCATTGGAGGCATCCTCAGTCTTGGTATCTCCAGAGGCTTTTTTTGTTTGTTTTATACATTTTTAATATTTATTTATCTTTAGTTGAAGGATAATTGCTCTACAGTATTGTGTTGGTTTCTGCCAAACATCAACATGAATCAACCATAGGTATACCTCTTGAACCTCCCTCCCTCTCTCTTGAACCTTCCTCCCAGAGGCGACTGATGCATTGTACTTATGGATTCATGTTATCAAATAGGCAAATGAATTGTTGAAACATTTGGAAGTAATGAAGCCATGAGTCTGGATGTTCTTGCTTCATGTAGACCTAGTTGGGAACTCCTAAAGGATTTGAAAGACAGTGTTACACTATTATTCCAGTATTTACTAATGTAGCCAAGGAAGTTTTAAAAAGGTATCAAAATTATATCCACTAAGTAATGTGACATTATGCTATAGTCAAGAATAATAATGTACTAAATGCTATTTAAATGGCACTAATGGAGAAGGAAATGGCAACCCACTCCAGTGTTCTTGCCTGGAGAATCCCAGGGACGGGGGAGCCTGGTGGGCTGCCGTCTGTGGGGTCGCACAGAGTCAGACACGACTGAAGCGACTTAGCACTGGTAAAGAACCCATTTGCCAGTTTGGGAGATGTAAGAGATGTGGGTTCAATCCCTGGGTTGGGAAGATCCCCTGGAGAAGGGCATGGCAACCCACTCCAGTATTCTTGCCTGGAGAATCCCATGGGCAGAGGAACCTGGAGGGCTACAGTCCACAGGGTTGCAGAGTCAGACATAACTGAGTGATTTAGCATGCAGTGAACACATATCACATGTTAGGCATTTTACCAAATGACTCACACAACTGAGTCTGTACAAATTATAAATACCATGGGTTTAAAATCCCAGAAAGCTTAATAACTTACCTAAGGGTTATAACTAGCAAAGATCTGAATCAAGTATTTGAACCAAGTTTTATTTGATTTCACAGTTTCTAGCATTTCTATGTATGCAACTACTTCTACGAAATCATGTAGAATACCACATGTTACTTTAAGTGGCACATAAAACCCCAAAGCCCAACTTAACAAAGCCAGGCTGTGTACCAAAGTGCAGAAAGGAAGTGCAACATTGCTTGCTTGCTTGCTAAGTCGCTTCAGTCCTGTCTGACTCTTTGCGACCCCATGGACTGCAGCCCATCAGGCTCCACTGTCCATGGGATTCTCCAGGCACAAATACTGGAGTGGGTTGCCATGCTCTTCTCCAAGGAAGTGTGACATAGAGCTAATCAATTACATCTCCATATACATCCAGAGGTGGTGCTAGTGGTAAAGAACCCATCTGCCAACGAAGGGGATGTAAGAGACACAGGTTCAATCCCTGGGTCAGGAAGATCCTCTTGAGAAGGGAATGGCAACCCACTCCAATGTTCTTGCCTGGAGAATCCCATGGAGAGAGGAGCCTGATAGGCTACAGTCCATGGGGTGGCACAGAGTCAGACATGACTGAAGCAACTTAACACGCGTACATCCAGAAACTGCCCTCAGGCTCATATACCTGTATAATGTATTGTTCCCAAGTCAGAAGAATCAAAATAGTACTTACAGAAGAATATGTGCCCTTTGAGAAGGTAATGGAATCTTTGGCACCAATATGACATTAGTACCCAGAGGAGTGAAAACAAATAATGACAGTGAGAAGGTGATATTCCTCTAAATACATCAATTTCTATGAATAGTGAACTGTAAATTAAGGCAGTTATAGCAGGAGTAACTAGGAGTTATCTCATGCTTTTGGCATCGTTAACCCTCTCTGATAACCTGTTCAAAATTCACAAGGATTGATACTGGATAATTTAAATAGCAGATTAAATAGTCAAGGGAGCCTTTCCTGTCACAAGGAACCAAGACTATTTTTGAATTTTAAAATATTGTATATTTGATTAATTTATTTTAGAGAAATTATTTGAAAGTGCCTCAAAAATCTGTATGTATTCTTATCACCCATTCATAACTAATTCATAACTAATAACCAATTAAAATGTAATTTGTTTTTATAAAAATTTTCCATTCAGCTTTATACTTAGAAATTGATTATTGGTGGTCTTTGAAACAAACCTCCATTGCCGTAAAAATTCAAGATTAAGATAACCTTCTAGTATATAAGATAGCTATAACATAATGTAAACGCAGACACTCAACATATATAGCTAAGTTACTATTGATAGCATTTTATAACCTTAATTACTGGGAAAGTCACATGATTTTTGTTTAATTGATTTCATTATTATTTAAATTCAGTCTTTTGACTTCATAAAATTTTATCATTTTTACTATAAAATTCTATATTAATAAATACTTTATTATGATTTTAAATAATTACTGGCAAGCTTTGAGTATTTCACATTAAACTGAAAGGCTAGTAATTATAAGTTCTTCAGTAGAGTAACCTTGGAGTCAATAGAAGTAAAACATTTATAATTTGATTTTATTCCAAACCCTGTTTTCTTCTAGAAATGTAGTGCTTCCTCTGCTGTCTTGATTAATATTCAAACTACTTAAAAGGCCATTCTTAGGCCATAATGTACACTTACACTTAACAATATAATCTAATTTTATGAATCCACTTAAATGCCAGAAAGTGTATTCACATATGGATTAGTTTGTTTATGCTGGATCCCATTGTTACCAGTGTAAATGTCTCAGATAATTACAGGATCATATATTAACATAATAAATCATGGATCTTTCTGAGTCTCTAAAAATTGATTGAACTGGCTTGGTTTTACTTTTTAAAGTTATTATTGAAACTTCTGTTCCTATGAAAAGTTCTTCCAAAGCTCAGGATGCGGTGCTCAAGGACGGGGAAAATGTGGACACACCTGTGAGCATCTGTGGTAAAATCGAGTATAAGCCCTTCTAGTGCCTCCCTGAACCCCCTCCAGTGTTCTTGCCTGGAGAATCCCAGGGACGGGGAAGCCTGGTGGGCTGCCGTCTATGGGGTCGCACAGAGTCGGACACGACTGAAGCGACTTAGCAGCAGCAGCAGCAGCAGGGCTTCCCTGGTGGCTCAGACAGTAAAGAATCTGCCTGCAACGTGGGAGACCTGGGTCTGACCCCTGGGTTAGGAAGATCCCTTGGAGAAGGGAATGGCTACCCACTCCAGTATTCTTGTCTGGAGAATTCCATGGACAGAAGAGCCTGGTGGGCTGCAGTCTATGGGGTCGCAAAGAGCCAGACGTGTCTGAGTGACTAACACTTCTACTTTTCTCACTTACATAAGGTTTTCTAGGGTAACATCTCATATGAGGAGAAATGCCCATTTCTCTTTCCAATGCGCTCTCCCAGTACTTTTTATATGGATACTTTTTATCTTCCTCCTCCTTTCTTATTTTATTTATTTATTTTTTTAAGATTTAGGATTCCAGTGTAGCAGCAGCTTTTATTGCAGACACTTTAATTGAATGCCTCAGAGTAAAATGAAATTAACAAAGACATTATTAAATTATGGATTTAATCATTTGCTAAGAATTTTTCCCAGTTTCTTTTTTAATTATATTATTTCAAGCTGATTGATATAAAAATTAAGTGCACTACCTTGAAGACTAGGTATACCATATGATCCAAGAAACTCTGAATAGAATGAGTATGGAGTTAACTTTGGCTAGGTCACTTCTCCTAAGCTTCAGAAAGGAGTCGCACTGGGGCTGGCATAGTTTAATAACAGCCCACAATAAATCCCCATTCCCAAGTGGGCAAGGGCCAGAATATTGCCTTATTTGAAAGGCTATAACCCAAAGGAAATCGACCCTGAATGTTCATTGGAAAGACGGATGCTGAAGCTAAAGCTCCAATCCTTTGGCCACCTGATGCAAAGAGCTGACTCATTGGAAAAGACCCTGATGCTGGGAAAGATTGAGGGCAGGAGGAGAAGGGGGCAACAGAGGATGAGATGATTGGATGGCATCATGGACTCAGTGGCCATGAATTTGAGCAAACTCTGGGAGATAGTGAAGGACAGGGAAGCCTGGCGTGCTGCAGTTAAGGGAGTCGCAAAAGTCGGATGACTTAGTGACAACAACAACCATTGCAAGTTTTATGCTTTCAATCACACAGTAAGAGTGAGAGGATTTATCAAACAATATCTTAAATGGCTAGCTTTTACTTTAATAGATTTGATATGAATACAAAGAAGTGACTCTGGAGATACTTGATAACTTTTAGACCAGTATTTTTCACACTTCATTGACTATGAGTCATCTTGAGGGTCAGAATAAAGCTCACATTGCTGGCTGTCCCTCAAGATGTTCTGATTCCCTGAGACTGAGGGGAAACCCCAGAATTTATCTTTCTAACAAGAACCCAGATGGCCAGACTACATTTTCAGTAGCAATTTTTGAGTGATAGTTAATTTGCATTTTGTCATGTGTGAAATTAAAGATATCATAAAAGGAAGTAAAATGTCCAAGAGAAGTACTGACTATCAAATTTGTATAGATATCATCAAACCCATATATTCACTCTGTTTCTTCCTCACGCACACTTTGGAAATGTTAAGAATTTTCAATGAGTTAATGAAACCCTTAATTTGTATTTGAAATAAGGTTTTTCCTGAATATTTTAAGTTTCCTTCTCTTTAACAGCCATACCCCATCCAGAAATACTATTCTAAAACAACATCAACAACAAAACTCATTTTTATGTGGGATCCCAAACCAGTCTAGGTAAACGTTCCTTCGAACTACTAAGTAAATTCTCTTTGTATGATAACAAGTATTCCATAAAAATGAAGTTTACATTAACCCATCCACATATTTAAACTTTTTCCCCTGTAACAGCTGATACTTTGGGACACAGATACTGAAAACTACAATATGATGATATTTAGAGTAGAAAGTAGCCAAAAGACAATCAAAAGTATATTGTTATAGAAACTGTAATTTAAACTGTTTCAGTATGAGCAATGGGAATTTAAGTATGGGTTAGTTCAGACTTCACTTCTATGGGTTGTTTCATCAGCAAATCCACTTCTTACTCTCTTAGTAATATTTCAGAATGGCTGCCCTCCTGAAATATGTAATAGAAGCTCTTTTGCTGTCTGTGCTTTAGACAATATTTGAAGCTTTTGCTAACTGGCAGTGAGTTAATACATTGAGTATACTGAGTTATTAGCATGATGGCTCTCACTGGTGAAATTAAAGACATTCAATATATGATGGACTAAAATATGAAAATCTAGCAAGGTCAGTAGCTGGCATTTTTAGGATGGTATCCCTTCAGTTCAGTTCAGTTCAGTCAATCAGTCGTGTCCGACTCTTTGCGAACCCATTAATCGAAGCACGCCAGGCCTCCCTGTCCATCACCAACTCCGGAGTTCATTCAAATTCACGTCCATCGAGTCAGTGATGCCATCCAGCTATCTCATCCTCTGTCATCCCCTTCTCCTTCTGCCCCCAATCCCTCCCAGCATCAGAGTCTTTTCCAATGAGTCAAGTCTTCGCATGAGGTGGCCAAAGTACTGGAGTTTCAGCTTTAGCATCATTCCTTCCAAAGAACACCCAGGGCTGATCTCCTTCAGAATGGACTGGTTGGATCTCCTTGCAGTCCAAGGGACTCTCAAGAGTCTTCTCCAACACCACAGTTCAAAAGGATCTTGAAACAAGAACTTGGTTTCTGGAGGGTTTCTTACTGACTAACAGATTCCAAGGGTCTTAGAATCCTGTCTCAGGAAGATTGTTGGACTGTTTTGGATTAACTATTAAGATTGTTGGACTATCTTGATCAGTCTCAAGATAGTAGAATTCATGGTGTTTACAGATCAGGCTATATAAATTGTTTAGGGCTTGCCTGATAAATGCTTTGTATACAAATGTTGTGAGTCTTGCTTTCATTATATACTGGGAACAAAATTGTACATGGTTATCTAATCCCACCCCACAATCTATTTGGCAGCTATTAGTATGAATAGAAGCAGTGGCCCAGACAGTAAAGAATCTGCCTACAATGTGGGAGACCCGGATTCGATCCCAGGGTTGAGAAGATCCCCTGGAGAAGGAAATGGCAACCCACTCCAGTATTCTTGCTTGGAGAATTCCATGGACAGAGGAGCCTGGTGGGCTGCAGTCCATGAGGTCCCAAAGAGTGAAGCAGGACTAAGTGACTAACACTTTCACTTTCACTTTCATTATGAACAGAAAGAACATTAGCATTGTGCTTGACCAAAATAGTTCAAATCAAATTATAATATTCAGAGCAATTATGCAGTTTGCAACAGGTATAGATGTCCACTAGTGACTGCCTATCTCTCTCGCTTCCATCATACAATTTTCCTTCCTGTTTGTCAAGAATTCAACCGAGTTGAATCAGAGCTGAACAAATAAATTAAGAATTCTTATATCAGAACTAGACACAATAAGCTGATTTTATGATCATCTGCAGTTTTCAGTCATTTAAAATCAATGACAGTAACAGAACTGGGCAGACTTTTTCATCAAAGTATTCCATTGGAGTAATTGTGTAGAAATAATTTCTACCAGACTAGTGACATAGCCTGAAACAGTTTGCTAAAGTAAAATAAAGAAAGAAAAATAAGCAATAAAAATGCAATGGGAGTTCAACTTTCTTATTTTAAAAATTCATATAAGTTGTGTATTTGGCTTTATATTTTTGTTATGTTACTGTTTCAGATCATTTCCAGCTCAAACATATTTTTGTTTTCTACAAATCTTTCACATTAGTGCTGTTGTATGAATTTGTCATCAATGGTCTTTTAGTGAACAGTGAGTGCTTGCATGATCAGTTGCTTCAGTCATGTCTGACTCTCTGTAACTCTGTGGACTGTAGCCCACCAGGCCCCTCTGTGCATCAGATTCTCCAGTCATTTTCGTATATTGATCCAGAGAGAGGGCATTCGAGGAGGCTTGCTCATTGGGAATTTCTTTCACCCTGACTACCTTTTTTCTTCCTTAGAGAAAAGATAGAGTGTAAATTCTAGACTTGATGCCAAACTTAGCAACTTCTAAGAGAACCCCACAAAGAGAGCACACTTTTAGTTATACACAGAAGTGGGTGATGGAGAGCGATGCTTAGAGTATGAACTTGCTTCCCTTCAGCTTTGGGACTTATAGAACCTTTCTTCGAGCGGCATTTTCTCAGCTTTCCATAAGGCTGACAGAATTTAGAATTTTGATGGATATAAAGTTGTGATTAAAGAGCAGTTCCCTAAATGTTCTGTAGTATGTGTATTTGTGGAAGAGGAAATGTTGGTTGGAACTGAAAAAATTAAAAAGGCTTCACAAAGTTAGTATCCATGAGAGAGGGTGAACTAACTTTGTTTACTCAAAGACAGGTCTCTCAAATATTACTCCCATAGAAGGGATACCCATCCCCAAGGTTTTTACTCTCCTAGTTTAAAAAGTTTGGTTATCCTTACTAAGAACACTCACTTTGGGATTGCAGACAGCAGCATGGTGGTAATGGTGAATACCACCATCACCATCTCCATCACTGCTGCAGCCAGCTTGAGATCTACCATTGTGTGCTTCACGTGGGTTCACCTTTACGGAAGTTGTACGTTCACAATCACAACATCATCATAGCATTTCCTTCTTGAAAAAAGCCCAGTGGTCTGGTACTGTATTCATTTTAAGAGTTTGAGGTCAGCTTTTATTTTTCTGAGCTCTGTGGAATTTGTCTGCGACAAGCTAGGTATGACAACCGGATCTGACTTTCCCAGACTCCTTTTTCCTGGTTATCCTTGTGCTTCAAATATTCTCTAAGTTGGCAAAGATTAGAATATACAGGTTCATCAACTGTATTTCGTTGATGTCAATAAAAAAATATCAGGAACCATTCTGATGCTTCAAACAAAGGAATAAATATAAGGTATTTGTTATAAGGGTATTGAAGGAACCAACAGGAAGATTCTGTGCTACCTTAAAATTAACAAGTTGATAGTGCCTTTGGTCTGGAGGCTACCAGCCTGTTGTTCTGAGTTGTACCTGCGTAAGCAGACCCTAGAGAAGGCTGACCCAATGCTTTGCCCTTCCTCCTGTTTTTCTATCTCCCACCATTGACTCCTACTGGGAGAAAGCAAGAGAAAGACAACTAGGAAAGGAGTCAGAGAAATGTAATTTCCAGGATTAAAAAAATTATAGAGTGTAATACAGAAGAGCAGATGGGAGGCTAAGAAATATCATCCATCCATCACTCTTGCTGGTTAAAATTAGACCTGGAGTAGCATTTCCAATCAGTATCATTCTCTGCCTTCTCATAACTGTCTTCTTCATCTGAACTCATGTATGCTATTTATTATCTATTCCACTCATAATGTATTACCTTTGTGAACAGTGACATTTAGTGTAAGTAACATATTTAAAGTAATGAGTTAATTCACACGAACTTCTAAAAATATAAACTATTGTGTTTAAGAAAAGCAAAAGCTTTTCCTTTAGTGCTTATCATATTAATATTGGTAATATTGTGTTAGTAATACTGGTATATGCGAGTAACTGCCATAAAAGAATGTTCCTGCGAATGCCTCAATGTAATAATGAAAGTATGTGCAGAACTATTGTAGAAGTCGGGTGGCTGTCAGCAGGTGTACTCTAAGGACACAATTCTGAAATTTAAATACCAGTTTCTCAAGATCGAATTTGCAAAGAAAAAGTTATCTGAACTTAAATATGTTAAAAATAAATATTAAAATATTTTTAGACTGTCAAAGTAACAATGACATCTATAGATGTTAAATAAATATATTTTTATTTATTTAATTTTTTTTCGTTAAATGTTATTAATAGCACAACACCACTTTATCACAAATGATTCCTGCCACATAGAGAATACCCACTACAGGGAAAGCAGTATAGAAGGCTCTTTACACACAGTGTGTTATTAAGTCAACATCTGTACTGTGTATTGCAAATTGAGTGTTACCCTCTTTAATACCTAAGTTTAAATAACTCCTCTACTCACACAAGTATTGAAATTGATATTCAGAGCCTAGTTGATCTAACTTCAAGTCTGTCTTCTTGCCACTGTACCGTGCCAGATGAGAGGTCAATTGCTGATTCTTAACCAAGTAATTCTCAATAATCTTTATCTTTGTATTAATCTTCTTCCTGTTATCATCATTTAGTCACTCAGTCATGTCAGACTCTCATGACCCCCTGGACTACACCCTGCCAGGCTGTTCTGTCCATGGGATTCTCTAGGCAAGAATACTGGAATGGGTAGCCATTTCCTACTCCAGGGAATCTTCCTCCTGTACTGTATTTTAACCAGTGCTATCTAAGGCTTCTTCACATCTCCTTTTAGCGCTTACCTCAATGTCCTTTACTATGTAATGATACATGGCATAAGTGAATAAATGATTTCATCAATTCTTCAGAGAAACAGCTTTCTAAAGCATCTTATTTGTTCATACCATTTTAATTTTATAATTAACAAGAGTTAATATTTTGGAAGCTGAGGTAAAGTTTTACTGTCAAAAGTTTCAAAAGCTGAGAAAAGATGGTTTCTCGCAAGCTCTACATGGCAGAAATTGCATTTCTTTGCTCCTCTTTTGCGGTTTTTTCTTCCTCATGGTATAGGGACTCTCTGCTGCTGTTGCTAGAGTTATGTGTAGATACACTGGAGTCAAGGGGACTGTGTTCTATCCCACATACACAGAAGCAGTCACAGATATTAATGATGACTTAGAGGTGAGCTACTATAGCCATCATGTCTTTCTTTTATATTTTGGTGTTTTATTTATTTTTGTTTTTTAGTTTAATTTTTTCATCAAATGCCTTTGGCAAATTTTTAAAACAAAATTTCTTTTAAAATGTGTGAAAGGAAATCAACAGTGATTCAAAATTACTGGACTTAATAGCTAACATCTTATAGTTAGTGTTGTATGCTTAGTCAGGAAGTTGGGTCTGACTCTTGGTGACCCCATAGACTATAGCCCTCTAGGCCGTTCTGTCCATGGGATTTTCAAGGCAAGGATACTGGAATGGGGTGTCATTTTCTCTTCCAGGAGATTTCCTGACCCAGGAATCAAACCCGAGTCTCCTGCTCTGGCAGTTCAGTTCAGGCTCTCAGTCATGTCCGACTGTTTGCAACCCCTTGGACTGCAGCATGCCAGGATTCTCTGTCCATCACCAACTCCCAAAGCTCTGCTCAAACTCATGTCCATCGATTCAGTGATGGCATCCAACCATCTCATCCTCTGTCGTCCCCTTCTCCTCCTGCCTTCAATCCTTCCCAGCATCAGGGTCTTTTCCAGTGAGTCACTTCTTCACATCAGGTGGCCAAAGCATTGAAGTTTCAGCTTCAGCATCAGTCCTTCCAATGAATATTCAGGACTGATTTCCCTTAGGATTGACTAGTTTGATCTCCTTGCAGTCCAAGGGACTCTCAAGAGTTTTCTCCAACACCACAGTTCAAAAGCATCTTCTTTGATGCTCAGCTTTCTTTATAGTCCAACTTTCACATCCACACATGACTCCTGGAAGAACAATAGCTTTGACTAGATGGACCTTTGTTGGCAAAGTAATGTCTCTGCTTTTTAATATGCTGTCTAGGTTGGTCATAACTTTTCTTCCAAGGAGGAAGCATCTTTTAATTTCATGGCTGCAGTCACCATCTGCAGTAATTTTGGAGCCCATAAAAGTAACATCTGTCACTGTTTCCACTATTTGCCCCTCTTTTTGTCATGAAGTGAAGGGACCAGATGCCATGATCTTAGTTTTCTGAATGTTGAGTCTTAAGCCAACTTTTTCACTCTCCTCTTTTATTTTCATCAAGAGGCTTTTTAGTTCTTCTTCACCTTCTACCATAAGGATGGTGTCATCTGCATATCTGAGGTTATTGATATTTC
Organism: Bos indicus x Bos taurus; assembly: GCF_003369695.1. NCBI lineage: Eukaryota > Metazoa > Chordata > Mammalia > Artiodactyla > Bovidae > Bos > Bos indicus x Bos taurus. Next base: position 98,450,908 of record NC_040079.1, on the reverse strand, counting down.
TCCCGGCAATCTTGATTCCAGCTAGTGCTTCATCCAGCCTGGCATTTTGCATGATATACTCTGCATATAAGTTAAATAAGCAGGGTGACAATAACCAGCCTTGACATACTCCTTTCCGTATTTGGAACCAGTCTGTTGTTCCATGTCCAGATCTAACTGTTGCTTCTTGACCTGCATACAGGTTTATCAGGAGGCTGATAAGTTTGTCTGGTATTCCTACCTCTTTAAGATTTTTCCACAGTTTGTTGTGATCCATACAGTCAAAAGCTTTGGCATAGTCAGTAAAGCAGAAGTAGATGTTTTTCTGGAACTCTCTTGCTTTTTCGATGATCCAAGAGATGTGGGCAATTTATTCTCTGGTTCCTCTGCCTTTTCTAAATCCAGCTTGAACATGTGGAAGTTCATGGTTCATATACTGTTGAAGCCTGGTTTAGAGAATTTTGAGCATTACTTTGCTAGATGCACTGGCAGGTGGATTCTTAACCACTGAACCACCAGGCAAGCTCACAGTTTGGGTTGTTGCTGCGACTGCTGCTAAGTCGCTTCAGTTGTGTCCGACTCTGTGCGACCCCATAGATAGCAGCCCACCAGGCTCTGCTGTCCCTGGGATTCTCCAGGCAAGAACACTGGAGTGGGTTGCCATTTCCTTCTCCAATGCATGAAAGTGAAAAGTGAAAGTGATGTTGCTCAGTCATGTCTGACTCTTAGTGACCCCATGGACTGTGGCCCACCAGGCTCCTCCATCCATGGGATTTTCCAGGCAAGAGTACTGGAGTGGGGTGCCATTGTACTTGTAAATACACTCCCCCACATGTACATTCTTGATATTGGTTATTACAAATTATAAATGAGAGTCTATATAAACCATGTTGGTTCATCTGCAGATCTCTCATCAGAGCTCAAATCGAACATTTTCTTTTTCCATTACATAACTTAATACTGTCACCAAAGCAGGCATTGCACATATAGCTTAATGGTGAAAAGAAGGCTGAAATTACAGATAAGGAGGAAGTGAAGGGTGAGGAGGAGGAGAAGGATGGGGAAGAAGAGAGAATGGAGAGGGGAGGAGGGGGTGGAAGAAGAAAGATGAGGGAGAAAAACTGGAGCAGGAGAAAAGTGAAGAAGAGCCTAAGAATCATGAAAGTGTTTCATATATTTGTCAAAGACAGAAATAACACATTTAGAGAATTGGCTTTGTTGATTTTGTTCAAAGACTGATTAAAATCTCTCCTTTTCTTTCTGATAAAAGTATTTTTAAATGTTAAAATTATAAGCTGAAAAAAAGACTAAATGGATATATCATAAGACTAGAAGTATATCACATCTTTCAGAGTGGACACAGTGATTTAAGAAATTAACCTACAGCTAGCTAATGGCTTCCCTGGTGGCTCAGATGGTTAAGAATCTACCTGCAGTGTGGGAGACCTGGGTTCAATCCCTGGGTTGGAAAGATCCCCTGGAGAAGGGAATGGCTACCCAATCCAGTATTCTGGCTTGGATAATTCCATGGACAGAGGAGCCTAGCAGTCTATGGGGTCACAAAGAATCAGACATGACTGAGTGACTTACACTCACACAATGTAAATTCCAAGCTTGTATTACATTTTGAGTGCAGTTCACTTATCATTAGATAAGTGATAACTGTTTTTTTTTTTTGAAAGAAGACTTCAGGAAAAGGTTTTAACTTTATGAATATGTGATTCCTTGACTATTCCAATTCAGCTCTTTATCTGTACTCTCTTTGTCAGCAACAACTTATAAAATTCAAAGAAAAATGTTGAGTGTTACCTTGAAAGGAGGAAATTTGACTTGTGTTAAACCTCATTTTAATTTTGACAACCTAATTGAACTGTATGAATGTGAGAACAAAATGAGCAGCACTTTTGTGTGCTTTTATTAGATTGGAGATTTTATAGAACTTGTTTTCACTTGTAAACCTTTTCACATCTGAACCTTTTTTCACCTGTAAACCTTTAAAAGCCACATTGGCCAGTGTGAATTCCACTGAGACTTAGTCAATGTTCGCCCTTAATAGAACTGAGTTGTTTAATGATTTGTTCTGATATGCTCGTTGATCATACACCCTGACAGTTTGCCTTTCTACTCTTTTCCTATAAGATATATAAAATAGTGGGCTTCCCTGGTAGCTCAGTGGTAAAGGATCACCTACCATTGCAGGAGACACGGGTTTGATCCCTGGATCAGGAAGATCCCCTGGAGAAGGAAATAGCAACCCTTTCCAGAATTCTGCCTGGGAAATACCATGAACAGAAGAGTCTGGTCCACAGAGTTGCAAAAGAGTCAGACACGGCTTGGTTGAATAAACAACAACAATATGTAAAATAGAACTACAAAAATTTATAGATGTTTGATAGACATATAGATTTTGATAAGCTGGATTTTGACATTTTTTATTAATATGAAAAATAATGATGATTTGAGGATAACAATCTGTATTCCCTCAAAACTGGATTGTAGATGTTATCCTGAGGGCTGTGGTTCAAGAGTGGTGAGCACAAGGGTTCATTACAAGATGCTAACGCTGTTCAGACAAGATCATATGATTCTGAGTCTAACTTTGAGATCCGTAGACCCGGAACCTGGATGTTTCCCTTGTGTTGTTGTTCAGTCGTTAAGTGTGTCTGACTGTTTGCAACCCCATGGACTGCAGCATGCTAGGCCTCCCTGTTCCTCACCATCTCCCTGAGTTCATATCCACTGAGTGGGTTATGCTATCCAACCATCTCATCCCCTGCCTCTCTCTTCTCCTTTTGCTTTGTATTAACAGGGTATCTGGCTTCCAGGGAGGGTCTGACTAATGCTGTCTTCTGGGTGATTGGTTAGTAATTGATGTACACTGAGGAAAATGACTGATGAGGAATTAGGCACTCAAGTTCCTTGTCAGTCACTTATCTCTTCCAAGTCTGCATATCTTACCAGACAATTTTTGTTTGAAGTTAAAATTAAAAGGCTAGTATCATCAAATCATGCTGAGGAAGCTTTATGTATATACAGTATAGGGTAAACCCTGAGTCTTCAGATGAGAGAATATTATTCTTTGGTCAGGGCTAAAGCCCTCTTACAAATAAATGCTCTTCAGCCTCTTGTCTTTTCCTTTTTCTTCTCATTTTTCACAATGAATATGGATCAGTAGGGAAATTTGCTTTCCAAGAGACTTTAAAGACCTGATGGAAGATTCTTATTCTCCAGGCAAGAATACTGAAGTGGGCTGCCATTTCCTTCTCCAGCTTCTTAATATAGTCTTCCAAAATAACTTCAGCAGGATAAAGGACCTGTAGCTCTGGCAATAAATGCCTTTGTCTAGAAGTGACATATTGCTTCCATGCATATTTCCTTAGTCAAATAAAGACACATAATATCACCTAATTTCAATAAAAGCAGCAAAAATATGGTCCTTTAATAGATGTGGAGGAAGGAGAATCATAATATTGATGGATACCCCTAATGACTGGCACAAATATCAGAGTGGATCTTTAAGAATATTAAGTGATTATATTCATCTTTACCATCATAAAACCTAAGAAGAATTCATAGATACGACAAAGTAATTGTGCTACTGAGATTTCTGAACATCAATTGACCAGAAAGAATATCATTTTACTTCAGTCAAGATGGTAAAGGTAAAAATTAAAATCAAACAATAATGTATTTATACATTTTCAATTTATTGTTGACTAGTGATATATTCATATGTTCAAAATATTTTAAAAATGAGATTAAAAAGGCATGCATTGGTCAGTTTAATTTCTACTTTGACCTTTATTCCTATCTCTGCCCCCACAGTAACCATTCTTACTAGACTTTTCTGTATCTTTTCAATATATCTACAAATACAAGCACATATTTTTACATATTTTATATTTTTGCATCTCTTACTTTCTTACACAATTTAATGTGCTACGTTTATTCTCCTTAACTTTGCTCTTTTTGTTTCATAACATATCCGGGAGAGTTTTCCAGATTACATCTTCCTACCCTTTCAGAGTTGCATGGTATGCTACCGTGAACATCCTGTAGAGGACCCTTAGCTGTTTCCACTCTTTGTTTATGACAATAATCTTACAAACTTCATTTCTTTTATGTGTGGGGTATACTTGAGGGTTAAATACCCTCAAGGAGAATTATTATAGACAAGGGCAAGTGGATTTTTAAAGTTAATAGATATTTCTAAGTTGCTGTCCATTTATGAGACATTTCCCACAAACTTTCCATTAAAGTGTATTGGAAAGCTTTGTAATTTTTGCCAGTCTGATACATAAGAATTGTCAGTTTCATTGGAAATCAATTGATTAAAGAGCCATTGACAAATTGGAAATCCAATAAATATTCTTACAAAAAACTCAAACTCTGACATGAGTTTGAGCAGGCTCTGTGAGTTGGTGATGGACAGGGAAGCCTGGCATGCTGCAGTCCATGGGGTCACAACGAGTCGGACACTACTGAGCAACTGAACTGATGTATACATGTATGTACGTGCATGCGCAGTCACTTCAGTCATGCTTGACTCTTTGCAACTCCATGAACTGTAGCCCTCCAGCCTCCTCTGTCCATGTGAATTCCCAGGCAAGAATACTGGAGTGGCTTTTCATTTCCTTCTCCAGGGTATCTTTCCATCCCAGGGATCAAACCTGTGTCTCTGCATTGCATTGCAGACAGTTTCTTTACCATGGAACTACCAGGGAAGCTGTATATATACATGCACATGCATATATATTCATATACATGCATAAACACACACACACAAAATGACGCTGAGGTTGGAAATTCATGTGCAATTTCTACTATTCCATCAACTTAATAATGAGTATGTTTTTAACTTCTACCCTGTCTTGAGGTTCTTTCATTGCTCAGAAAAACAGGAAATCAATTCTGAATATTCATTCATTGGAAGGACTGTTGCTGAAGCTCCAATACTTTGGCTTCCTGATGCGAAGAGCTGGCTCATTGGAGAAGACCCTGAAGCTGGGAAAGATTGAAGGCAAGAGGAGAAGGGAATGACAGAGGATGAGATACTTGGATGGCATCACTGACTCAATGGACATGAGTTTGAGCAAGCTCTGGGAGATGGTGAAGGTCAGGGAAGCCTGGCATGCTACAGTCCATGGGATTGCAGAGAGTCAGACATGACTGAGTGATTGAACAACAACATCAACAGAAAAACTTCAGGTGAATCTTCAGGTGTTCAGGGAATCTTTGGAAGTAAAAGGCATCTTAGCAGCAAAAGATAACACACAAACAGCATATTTTAATTGGAAAATCACTAATTAGCACCTTGTTAGTTTAACAAGGTAACAAGAGCCACCTACCTCTTTACCTTTCTAATATGGACCCCAAATGAAAGCAGATGTCTGTGGTCAAATATCTCTCTGGAAGAATGGAAATTGCGCTTGGAGGCAGTGTTTTCTTTCTTCATTTGATCCACCTAGTCAAAAACATTTGTTCAGCCCTCAGAGTTAACTATTTAATGCTATTCAATAAATAGTCAATCCCATCTCGAATCAATCATTCATTGACTATTTTTCTTAATAATTCATTCATTTATTTCTTTATTAAACTATGTTGGATGTATCCTTTATTTTTAGAGTCCAGCACAAAACCTGTAATACAGTAAACACCTAATGCTTATTGGCTGACAGACTGAATACATGAATTAATAAATTATTAACACAGTGCTTGGGTAGTGCTTATTGGAAAAATGTGTGTGTTTGCTTTATAGCGTGCTCATAAGAGTCTTCTCTCAGGAGTAGAAAACCAATTTATATTTCTTCCACGAAATCATTCAGAGGCAAGGAGGAAAAAACAAAGGAATAAAGTTTTTCATAAACTTTCTTCACCTGTGAGTAGGGCATTCCCTTTATACGTCTTTAAGGTCACCATAAAATATAGGCATAAAGAAACAAGATCATTCTCTTCTGAGGGAAATTGGGTAATACAAGCAAAGGATGAAAGTTAATTTTAAAATCTAGGTGATAGGGAAAATGAGGGGAGCTGATTAATAATATCACTGTAAAATATTCACATCCACATTTCAGCATAAGGTTTATGCTTGGGCAGATTACAGAAGTTCACTTTTAGTTGTACACTTATGGTATATGGGCTTACCCTGGTGGCTCAGATGGTGAAGAATCTGCCTGCAATGCAGATTAATATATTAATGTGCAGGGAGTTTTTGAAAAAAAATTATACTATGCAACCTACTTAAATAAAACTATACACTAATTGATAAAATAGATACATAACAAGGCCCTGTACTGGTGAAACTGTTTTTAAATGGAATATAATTGCTTTACAATGTTGTGTTAGTTTCTGCCATACAACAAAGTCAATCAGCTGCAGTGTGAGTCACTCAGTTGTATCTGACTCTTTGGACTCCATGGACTGTATGTAGCCCTCCAGGCTCCTCTGTCCATGGGATTCTCCAGGCAAGATTACTGGAGTGGGTTGCCATTCCCTCCTCCATTCCAGAGTGTAAGAGCAATTATGAAATGAGTTGTCAGTCCAGGTTCGATGCACGATACTGGATGCTTGGAGCTGGTGCACTGGGACGACCCAGAGGGATGGTATGGGGAGGGAGGAGGGAGGAGGGTTCAGGATGGGGAACACATGTATACCTGTGGCGGATTCATTTTGATATATGGCAAAACCAATACAATATTGTAAAATTAAATAAAATAAAATTAAGGAAAAAAAATAAATAAAAAAAACAAAAAATCTTTAAGTTCTGTGAGAAAGTACAAGTTTAGGTTTTTAATCCTCCATAATTAAATGGTATGCAAACAGTGCTTCATCTTGAATATCCCATGATCAGAAATTACTTGAAAGTCCTGCTGCTGCTGCTGCTGCTAAGTCACTTCAGTCGTGTCCGACTCTGTGACCCCATAGACGGTAGCCCACCAGGCTCCCCCGTCCCTGGGATTCTCCAGGCAAGAACACTGGAGTGGGTTGCCACTTCCTTCTCCAATGCATGAAAGTGAAAAATGAAAGTGAAGTCGCTCAGTCGTGTCCGACTCTTAGCGACCCTATGGACTACAGCCCACCAGGTTCCTCCGTCCATGGGATTTTCCAGGCAAGAGTACTGGAGTGGGGGTGCCATTGCCTTCTCTGACCTGAAAGTCCTAGTGCTGATATAATTTTGAAAAGTCATTATTGAGAATCAGCTATAGTATACATATATCCATTCCCTCTTGAGCCTCCCTCTCACTTCCCCTTATCCCTGCCCTCTAGGTCCTCACAGAACACTAAGCTGAGCTCCCTGTGGTATACAGCTGGTCCTCACTAGCTGTCTGTTTTACATGTGATAGTGTATATATGTCAATGCCACTCTCTCAAGTCATCCCATACTCCTCTTCCTTCCTGCCCTGTGTCTGCAAGTCCATTCTCTACATCTGAGTCTCTATTACTGTCCTGTTTTTTGAAATGCTATGTCATCCATGTAAGTCAGTAATTTTGTGTATATTTTGGTGGATGCCACCAAAATGTGACTTAGTGGATTACCAGACTGCTACGATTTGAAATATGGGTAGCTATGGTTGACAGCCATTTGGGGCTTCCCTTGTAGCTCAGTCGGTAAAGGATCTGCCTGCAGTGCAGGAGACCTGGGTTTGATCCCTGGGTTGGGAAGATCCCCTGGAGAAGGAAATGGCAACCCACTCCAATATCCTTGCCTGGAAAAATCTCATGGACAGAGGAGCCTGGTGGGCTGCAGTCCATGGGGTCGCAAAGAGTCGAACACAACTGAGCAACTTAACACTTAACATGGTTGACAACATTAAAATCTTCATTTTAATGAAGCACCCTCATTTGGAGCCTCAGATACAACTATAATATTTTATCTTCATTATATCTATTATCAGATTTCCATTTGTCACCTCCACCTTCCTTCTGGGCTTCCCAGGTGGCACTAGAGGTAAAGAACCCACCTGCTGATGCAGGAGACGCAAGAGAGGTGGGTTCCATCCCTTGATTGGGAAGATCTTCTGGAGAAGGGCAGGGACAGAGGAGCCTGACGGGCTGTAGTCCATAGGGTCCGCAATAGTCAGACATGGCTGAAGCGACTTAGCACACAACACCTTCCTTCTGGGGAATGACAGGAGCTCAGCTCCATGGTCATCATGGATGTATACGCTGAGACACACTTTGTGGTCACCAATCCCGTGCACTCAAGGATGTTCTTTGTCATGCGTGCATGTTGAATCTCTTCAGTCATGTCTGGCTGTTTGCAACCCATTGACAAAGCAGAGAGGATTGTTTATTTTGTTAGTTAGTGCTACAGGCAAAATAAAGCCTCTTCTTTCCTGTATCCCTTCTTTGAAATAAAATGAACACATTGAAAGAAATGTTTCTTGGGGAATTGTTGGCCAGTAGTGGATGGGCGAGTAGGATAAACATCATTGGTATTTTTTCTTTGTACTTCATTAAGAACTGGTTTCTCTTTACTGGTTCTAAAATTAATATTCAAAAATGATTAGTTTGGTCATTCTTGACTTTCTTTCAGAGCATACATTTAATTATTGACCCTCAAACAAAACTTTCAAAGAAGGTCTTCTTACCTTTCATTAATTGCAAAATTCAGGCCTATCCCCCTATTACAGAAGATGCCTGGGTATTTTACCCTTGTTTTCTGTGTATAGGGCTTTTGAAACTTCTTGGTCATGCGGTGCTAAGTGAATGGCTGTACTTTTTGAAGGACAGATGACTTACAGTACTGTATTAGTTTCAGGTGTACAACATAGTGATTAAACATTTGGTAGCTTATATGCCATCCAAAGTTATTATAAAATATTGCGTATATTTTCTGAGTTGTACTTTACATCTTATGACTTATTTTATAGTTGGTATTTTGTACTTCCAAATCCCCTTCACATATTTTGACGCTCCCCCACCCCACTGATAACCCCTCTGATAACCACAGGTCTCTGTATCTGTGACTATTTCTGTTTTGTTACATTTGTTTATTTGTTTTGCTTTTTTAGATGCTATACTTTCTGAAAACATTCAGTAATTGTCTTTCTCTATCTGACTTATTTCACTAACCTTATTACCCTCCAGGTCCATCCATGTTGTTGTGAATGGCAAGATGTCTTATTTCTGACTGAAAAATATTTCATTGTATATCACTTCTTCTTTATCCATTCATCCATTGATGGACAAACAGGTCATTGTTTCCATATCTTAGGTATAGTAAATAATGGTGCTGTGAACACTGGGGTACAGATATATTTTCAAATTAGAGTTTTTGTTTTCTTCAGATAAATACACAGGAGTAGATTGTATGGTAGTCACGTTTTCAGTGTTTTGAGGAAACTCCATATTGTTTTCCACAGTAACTGTGCCAATTTACATTCCTACCAACAGTGTAGGAGGGTTTTGTTTTTCTCTACATCCTTGCCAACTCTTGTTATTTTTTGTACTTTTGATAATAGCCATTCTGACAGGTGTGAAGTAATATTTCATTGTAGTTTTAGTGATATTGAGCATCTTTTCATGTGCCTGTTGGCTCTCTGTATGTATTGTTTTGGGAAAAATAATTGCCTATTAATGTCTTCTGCTCATTTTTAAAATTAATCCATTAATTAATTTTTGGCTGGGCTGGGTCCTCATTGCTCTGAGGCGGTTTGTTCTACTTGCAGTGAATGGGGGCTACTCTTCCTTGTGGTGCACGAGCTCCTCATTGCAGGGCTTCTCTTGTTGCGGATGCAGGTCTAAGTGAAAGGAGAGCTCAGTACCTGGGGCTTGCGGGCCCTGGAGTGTGAGTTCAGCCGTTGTGACACATGGGCTTAGTTACTCACAGCATGTGGGATCCTCCTGGACCAGGGATTGAACCCTTGTTTCCTTCATTGGCAGGTGGATTCTTAGCCACTGCACCACCGGGGAAGTTGCTCTACTCATTGTTTAAATGGGCTATGGTACTTTTTTTTTTCATAGTGAGTTGTCTGGATTTTTTATATCAGCTGTTACCAGACATTTTTGGCACCAGAGACTGGTGTCATGGAGGACAGTTTTTCCATGGACCAGAGGATGGGAGTGGTTTCAGAATAATTCAAATGTATTACATTTATTGTGCACCTTCTTTCTGTTATTACATCAGCCCCACCTCACATCATCAGGCGTTAGATCCCAGAATCTGGGACTCCCTGCTTTATATATTTTGGTTAGTAACCCCTTTTTTTGGACATATTGTAGGTAGATTTTTCCCAATCAGAAAGTGGCCTTTTGTTTAGTTAATGGTTTCCTTCACTATGCCAAAGCTCTTAAGTTCGATTAGGTTCCATTTGTTTATTTTTGCTTTTATTTCTCTTGCCTGAAGAGACAGACACATAAAAATTTTTCTTACTCCAGGATAAAAGAGTATAATGTGTATGTTTTTTTTTTTCCCTAGGACTGTTATGGTTTTAGTTTTTCTGTCTTCTGTTTCAGTCTGTAATCAATTTTGGTTTATTTTTATATATGGTATGAGAAAATGTTTACATTTTATTTTTTTATGTGTAGTTGTCCAGTTTCCCTGATACCACTTATTAGAGAGACACTCTTTTACCTATTGTATATTCTTGTCTCTGTTGAAATGATTATATGTGCATGGGTTTACTTCTGTACTCCGTTTTGTTCCATGATTTATGTGTATGTTTTTGTACCAGTATCATACTGTTTTGAATTATGTAGTTTGTAGGATGGTTTGAAGTCAGAGAGCATGATGCTGCCAGATTTGTCCTTTATTCAAGATTGCTTTGGCTACCCAGGGCCTTTTGTGTTTCTATACACATTTTAGGATCATATGTTTTAGTTCTGTGAAATATGCCATGGGTATTTTTCTTGAATTCCGTGGTATTTTGTTGAATCTGTAGATTGCTTTGGGCAGTATAGACATTTAAAAAGTACTAATTCTTTCAATCCGACAACATGAAATAGCTTTCCATTTATTTACATTGTCTTCAAAATTTTTTATCAATGTCTTAAGTTTTTCAGAGTACAACAGGTCTTTCATCTCCTTAGTTAAATTTATTCTTTGCTATTTTGTTCTTTGTGACTTAATAGTAAATGACTTTATTTTCTTGAATTCTCTTTGTAATCATTCACTATTAAAGTAAATAAATGCAACAGACTTCTGTATATTAATCTTCTGTCCTGCAACTTTACTAAATTCATTTTTTCTAACAGATTTTTTGTGGCATTATTTAGGATTCACTGTAAATATTATCACATCAATTGCAAATAGTGACAGTTCTACTTCTTCCCTTTCAATTTGGATGTCATTTATTTCTTTTTCTTATCTGATTGGAAGTCTGTGACTAGAACTTACTGTGTTGAATACTGTGTTGAATAGAAATGGCAAGAGGGGGTATCCTTGTTTTCTTCCTCATACTAGAGGAAATGCTTTCAGCTTTTGCCATCGAGTATGATGCTAGCTGTAGGTTTGTCATAAGTGACTTACATTATGTTGAGATATGTTGTTTCTATACCAATTTATTTGGGAATTTTTCATGAATAGGTTTTGAGTTTTACTCTGACATAAACCACAGCAGGATTTTCTGTGACCCACCTCCCAGAGAAATGGAAATAAAAGCAAAAATAAACAAATGGAAACTAATTAAACTTAAAAGCTTTTGCACAATGAAGGAAACTACAAGCAAGGTGAAAAGACAGCCTTCAGAATGGGAGAAAATAATGGCAAATGAAGCAAAGACAATGAATTAATCTCAAAAATATACAAGTAGGTCATACAACTCAACACCAGAAAAATGAATGACCCAATCAAAAAATGGGCCAAACTACTAAACAGACTTTTCTCCAAAGAAGACATACAGATGGCTAACAAACACATGAAAAGATGCTCAACATCATTCATTATCAGAGAAATGCAAATCAAAATCACAGTGAGGTACCATCTCATGCTGGTCAGAATAACTGCTATCAAACAATAAACAATAAATGCTGGAGAGGGTGCAGAGAAAAGGGAACCCTCTTACACTGTTGGTGGGAATGCAAACTAGTACAGCCACTATGGAGAACAGTGTGGAGATTCCTTTAAAAACTGGAAAGAGAACTGCCATATGACTCAGCAATCCCACTGCTGGGCATATGCACCAAGGAAACCAGAATTGAAAGAGACACGTGTACCCCACTGTTCATCACAGCACTGTTTACAATAGCAAGGACATGGAAGCAACCTAGATGTCCATTGGCAGAGGAATGGATAAGAAAGCTGTGGTACATATACACAGTGGAATATTACTCAGCCATTAAAAAGAACACATATAATCAGATGGGCTCGATAAAGGACAGAAATGGTATGGACCTAACAGAAGCAGAAGATATTAAGAAGAGGTGGCAAGAATACACAGAAGAACTGTACAAAAAAGATCTTCACGACCCAGATAATCATGATGATGTGATCACTGAACTAGAGCCAGACATCCTGGAATGTGAAGTCAAGTGGGCCTTAGAAAGCATCACTACGAACAAAGCTAGTGGAGGTGATGGAATTCCAGTTGAGCTATTCCAAATCCTGAAAGATTATGCTGTGAAAGTGCTGCACTCAATATGCCAGCAAATTTGGAAAACGCAGCAGTGGCCACAGGACTGGAAAAGGTCAGTTTTCATTCCAATCCCAAAGAAAGGCAATGCCAAAGAATGCTCAAACTACCGCACAATTGCACTCATCTCACATGCTAGTAAAGTAATGCTCAAAATTCTCCAAGCCAGGCTTCAGCAATACGTGAACTGTGAACTTCCTGATGTTCAAGCTGGTTTTAGAAAAGGCAGAGGAACCAGAGATCAAATTGCCAACATCTGCTGGATCATAGAAAAAGCAAGAGAGTTCCAGAAAAACATCTATTTCTGCTTTATTGACTATGCCAAAGCCTTTGACTGTGTGGATCACAATAAACTGTGGAAAATTCTGAAAGAGATGGGAATACCAGACCACCTTACCTGCCTCTTGAGAAATCTGTATGCAGGTCAGAAAGCAACAGTTAGAACTGGACATGGAACAACAGACTGGTTCCAAATAGGAAAAGGAGTACGTCAAGGTTGTATATTGTCACCCTGTTTATTTAACTTATATGCAGAGTACATCATGAGAAACGTTGGACTCGAAGAAGCACAAGTTGGAATCAAGATTGCCGGGAGAAATATCAATAACCTCAGATATGCAGATGACACCACCCTTATGGCAGAAAGTGAAGAGGAACTAAAAAGCCTCTTGATGAAAGTAAAAGAGGAGAGTGAAAAAGTTGGCTCAACATTCAGAAAACAAAGATCATGGCATCTGGTCCCATCACTTCATGGGAAAAAGATGGGGAAACAGTGGAAACAGTGTCAGACTTTATTTTTTGGGGCTCCAAAATCACTGCAGATGGTGACGGCAGCCATGAAATTAAAAGACGCTTACTCCTTGGAAGGAAGGTTATGACCAACCTAGATAGCATATTCAAAAGCAAAGACATTTATTGGTTGTAGACTTTTGGATGGCAGTCATTCTGACTGGTGTGAAATGGTACCTCATAGTGGTTTTGATTTGCATTTCTCTGATAATGAGTGATGTTGAGCATCTTTTCATGTGTTTGTTAGCCATCTGTATATCTTCTTTGGAGAAATGTTTTGTTGTGCAGAAGCTTTTAAGTTTAATTAGGTCCCATTTGTTTATTTTTGCTTTTATTTCCAATATTCTGGTAGGTGGGTCATAGAGGATCCTGCTGTGATATATGTCGGAGAGTGTTTTGCCTATCTTCTCCTCTAGGAGTTTTATAGTTTCTGGTTAAATAAAGTTAAATAAAATTAAATTAAAAAAAAATAAAATAAAAATAATTTTATTTGTTAAAAAAAAAGAATATTTCCATGTATTTATCTGATGTTTTCTCAAAGATATCTTTTAGAAATCATGCTTTCTAAATAAATTTTACTTTGTAAAACAAACAAAAAAAAAGCAAAGACATTACTTTGCCAGCAAAGGTCCATCTAGTCAAGGCTATGGTTTTTCCTGTGGTCATGTATGGATGTGAGAGTTGGACTGTGAAGAAGGCTGAGCGCCGAAGAGTTGATGCTTTTGAACTGTGGTGTTGGAGAAGACTCTTGAGAGTCCCTTGGACTGCAAGGAGATCCAACCAGTCCATTCTGAAGGAGATCAGCCCTGGGATTTCTTTGGAAGGACTGATGCTAAAGCTGAAACTCCAGTACTTTGGCCACCTCATGCGAAGAGTTGACTCATTGGAAAAGACTCTGATGCTGGGAGGGATTGGGGGCAGGAAGAGAAGGGGATGACAGAGGATGAGATGGCCTGATGGCATCACTGACTGGATGGACGTGAGTCTGAGTGAACTCTGGGAGTTGGTGATGGACAGGGAGGCCTGGCGTGCTGCGATTCATGGGGTTGCAAAGAGTCGGACACAACTGAGCGACTGAACTGAACTGAACTGATGAATCAGTTCTAATGAGGTTGATGAAACTGGAGCCTATTATACAGAGTGAAGTAAGTCAGAAAGAAAAACACCACCAATACAGTATATTAACACACACACACATATATGTGTGTGTGTGTGTGTGTGTGTGTGTATATATATATAAATATAAAATTTAGAAAGATGGTAATGGTGACCCTATATGTGAGACAGCAAGAGAGACACAGATACAAAGAACAGACTTTTGTACTCTGTGGGAGAAGGCGAGGGTGGGATGATTTGAGAGAATAACATTGAAACATGTGTATTACCATATGTGAAACAGATGACCAGTCCAAGTTCAATGCATGGAACAGGGCACTCAGTGCCGGTGCCCTGGGACAACACTGAGGGATGGGGTGGGGAGGGAGGTGGGAAGGGGGTTCAGGATGGGGGACACATGTATACCATGTACACCCATGGCTGATTCATGTCAGTGTAAGGCAGAAACCACCACAATATTGTAAAGTAATTAGCCTCCAATTAAAATAAATTAATTAATTAAAAAAAAGATGTTGGGTTTTGTCAACATACTGATTTTCTGTATCTACTGAGGTGACTGTATGATATCTATCATTTGCCTTGTTGATGTGGTGTGTCATGTTGGTTTGAAGATACTGAGCCATCCTTGCATTCATGGAATAAACCCCACTTGGTCATGATATATGGTCCTTTTAATGTATTGCTGAATTCAGTTACCTAATATTTTGTTGAGGATATTTGCATCTATGTTCATCAAGGATATTGGCTTGTATTTTTTTTTTCCTTTGGTAGGATTTTTATTTGGTTTTAGTATCTGAATAATGAGACCTCATGGAATGAGTTTGGAAGTGTGTTCTCTTCTAACCTTTTGAAATAATTTGAGAAGCTTATATTTTAATTCTTCTTTGAATGTTTGATAGGATTCCTGTATGAAGATATCTGGTTCTGGATTTTGTTGGGAGCTTATTGATTACTGGTTCAATATAATTCCTAGTAATCGGTTCTCCTGTTTAGGACTTTTTGTGCTTCTTGGACCTGGGATATATGTTTCCTTCTTCAGATTAGGGAAATTTCAGCCATTATTTCATCAGACACGTTTTCTGCCCTTCTCTTTCTTCTCATTCTGGGACCCTGTAAATGTGAGTGTTGGTACATCTTATATCTCAGAATTCCCTTAAAATATCTTGATTAATGTTTTTTTCTTTTTGCTTTTCTAATTTAGGTGATTTCCACTCTTCTTTCTTTCAGGTCACTTATGTGTTCTTCTATATCACCTAATCACCTAATCTGCTGTTGATTCCTTCTACTGAATTTTTCATTTCATTTATTGTACTCTTCACCTCTGGTTATTTTTTACATTTTCTAATTCTTTGTTAGGGTTGTGACTGTCTTTCCCTTGTTTTTCCCTAAATTCATTTTTTATGACAATTGTTTTGAATTCTTCATCAGGTAACTTGCTATCTGTTTCATTATGTCATTATGTTTTCCCCCTCCCCCCGGTTTTCCTCCTGTTTTTTTTTTTTTTTGAAATATATTCCTCTGGCTTCTCATTTTGTTTGACTTTTTTTGTCTGTATGAAATTAGATGAAACAATTGTTTACCTGGTCTGGGAGATGTATCCTTTTGTGGAAGCATCCTTGTGTGTAGGCTGCGTATGCCCAGTGGCTTTGGTAGGAGGCTGGGTCTGAAGCCAGTGTGGGTTGGGACTTTTCCCTGGATATACTGGGCCATCACCTTAGCAATGATGAGCTGGAGTTGGTAGGACAGGGCTTCTTCCAGGGTGCACTGGTGGTTGCTGCCTTAGTGGGGGCAGACCTGGAACCGGAGAGGCTAGTGCTGGAGCCCAGTGTGAGCTGTGACTTCTCTTTGGGTTTGCTGGCAGGTGTCTTGGTGGAGGTAGGGTGGGATGTTAGAGTCAGAAACTGGTACAGGCTGCTGGACGTTTGGGCGTGGTCTTGACAGTCCAGCTAGAGCACCAGGCGCTTTTTCACTTTACTACCACTGCACTGAAACTTGGGGAGTAAGGATGTATGTGCATTCTTTAAAAGCTCCCTACAGCTCTTTGGTTCTCCTATTTGTAAGCTCCACTTTTTCCTCAGTACTAGACCCCAGGTCTGGGGTTCCCAATGTAGGGATTGAACCTCTGGCTCCTTAGGGATAGTTTGTGATATCCCCTAGTTTGCAGTATCCTCTTTTGGCTTATCTGCTGGTGCTGTGGGTCATGACCAGTTCATTTATCTTCACCTCCATTTTGCTTTTCTTTTTTAGTATCCTTAGTTGTAAAAGAGCCATTCCACTAATCTTCAGGTCATTCTCAAAGGGAGAGTTATTATATAGCTAGCTTTATTTTGGTGTGTTCATGGAAGGAGTTGACCTTAGGGTCCTCCTACTTCACCATCTTGAGACCATCTCTTCCTAGTGGCTTATTTTCTAAAGTAACCTCTCCCAAAATGACTAATTCATACTATTTCAAATATTTAAGAAAGCTCATTTTAACTTTGTTTCAATTACCCCAATAAATAGTTGGTATTCCCTGAGTTTTTACATCCAAAATCTTTAAATTATTATAAAATTACAATGGGAACACTTGGACTTGTTTATCACTTTATTGTCATGGATGCAAATTAAAGGTTGATTTAACATTTTCCAGCTGTGATGTTTTCAAGAATTCAACATTTACTCCAGCCTCCCCTACCTCTTCTTTCTGTTGCCATTTTCAAAATCTCTTCCATTGAACTCCCCTGCTCCATCCATCCCATCCCCCTCAATACAATCCTTCCAAGTAATAAATCAGTGAACAGAAGACATTAACCATGCTGGAGAGGGTATTTGTAGGGTATACACCAGTGAATGAATGTATGAACTTGATGGAATTTTACAGATCTGCTAAAAGACATGAATACTTAGTTCAGAAACAGATAATACTTGAAGACAATGCCAGTGATATGATTCTTTCTAATTATATAATTTGTCCCATGTTTAGAATGTGTAATCTGTTGTATTATTAGATTTTCACTTTGTTTTATGAATGTGGAAAAGCTAATTTTTTAAGATTTAAGTAATCATAACATAGAATATTTGCATTAAATCCATTTGAATAATAAAAATGCATCTTGTACTGAAATAGTTATGCAGGAAAGTAACAAGGAATATAAAGGTGAGGAGAAAATTCTTATTATTTTAATAGAATTGCTGTTGATTTTGGTGTTTCTCTTTTATATCACATATGTATATATTTATGTGATGCTTATTTGAAATCTTATTTGTGTTAGTATCTCCTGTTAGTTTTAAAAACCATTTAATTCATTAAAAATATTGTAGAAATGAGCTGTAATTTAAATAATTAATTATTTAAAGCCATATCTTCTTAAAGATTAAGTAATACTTCCTTGGAAAAAGTTGGGAATTTATGGCTTTTCTGTTTATTTTCCAGATTGCACTCTAAAAAAAGTGAGTAAATATCAAATTATCCCCTTGAAAGGGTTTACAAAGTTTCAGTAGTAGATTATTTGTTTCTTTTTAACTGCCCTTTCTATATCATTTAGACATATGCAGGTGATACTGACAATAATTACCAAGTGGTTTGACATGGGCACCAGATCAATTCTGTCTCTATTTCCCCATATCCACATCAGAAAAATATGTTTTTATTTAACATCTTTGGTTTCTGATGATTAAAACTCTATATTATATATATTATTATATATATTTGGAGTTTCATGTTAATATAATTTTAAGAGGGAAAAAAGAAAAAGTGACCCTTTAAAATAGTTGGAAAATATGGAGTAAACATCAAAGCATCTCATTTTCCTTATTTGATTTACATTTTTGTCTCCTTATTTGCCAATTCTTGTTATGAACTTACTAATATTTTAAGAAGTCAGGATGGATCTTATGATGTCATTGTGTGGTTTGATGCTTAGGGACCTTTTGAACTAGGTAATTAAGACAGGAAGTATTAAATTCTGATTGCTAAGAGGCACAAAAGAAGGCTGGATGAAGGTCAGTGAAGATCCCCCTGTTTTTTACACACTTTTAAACTGTTAATTCTGAAAGATCAATGCTTGTTTATTCCTGTTCAATCTACTTCACTATCATAGAAAATCATTACACAAAACATTTGCAGCCTCAGAATTGCAGGAAATTTTATACTGTCTGCACTACAGTAGCATATTAGTTGGATCATTGCACTAAAGATTGCTGTTTAGATGATTCTAGGGAAGAAAAGTAAAAATATGTGTAAATGACGTACATAGAATATTAATGTATTCTAAGTCATTTATTCTTGCTTATGGAGAATTTTTAAAGAAAGAAACTATATTTTAGAATGGAAAGGCATCTGGAGAAAAGGTAAATGATGAATTTTAAATAGCTCAGGATACTAAGGTGTGCAAAATTGTTTAAGAGCATGCTATTGTTTGTTGGAAAGTAATAGCATACTTTCTATACACTGATTGCACTTTAGAAAATGTGCTAAGCAGTTTGTTACAATTACAGGAATTGATTTTTGCTTAACAATATTATGGATTCATTTGTGAAAACTAATCTTGCTACTGGCAAAAATTACTGGGAAATAAACTAACAGTATAATTTCATAAAACATTTTGAGGACAGCAAACTAATGTATCCTACCATTACTTGTTCAGTTCCATATAAACTGTGGATTTATAATGTTTACTGGAAAGAGATTTTGAATTAGAATTGAGTCTGTTCTTTATGAGCTTTAAGAAATACTATGAATGATCTGGAGCTCAGTTTCCCAGTCTTTAAAGTTAGGATGAATATACTTACATCATAGAGTTTTCGATTATAAGGTATCTCTAATCTTTCCCGTTCTGTTGTTTTCCTCTATTTCTTTGCATTGATCGCTGAGGAAGGCTTTCTTATCTCTCCTTGCTATTCTTTGGAACTCTGCATTCAGATGCTTTTATCTTTCCTTTTCTCCTTTGCTTTTCGCTTCTCTTCTTTTCACAGCTGTTTGTAAGGCCTCCTCAGACAGCCATTTTGCTTTTTCGCATTTCTTTTCCATGGGGATGGTCTTGATCCCTGTCTCCTGTACAATGTCACAAACCTCTGTCCATAGTTCATCAGGCAGTCTGTCTATCAGATCTAGTCTCTTAAATCTATTTCTCACTTGCACTGTATAATCATAAGGGATTTGATTTAGGTCATACCTGAATGGTCTAGTTGTTTTCCCTATCTTCTTCAATTTAAGTCTGAATTTGGCACTAAGACCTACTGAGTCAGAAAATCTGGGCCTGGCTCCCCTCCCAGCTACCCGTGTTGAGCAAGTCCTCCTGGTGACTCTGGAGCAGACTAATGGTTGAGAAATGTGGCTTTTCCCTTTCTTTTCTATTTTGTGTTTCTTTCATTGTTGTTGTTTATTTGCTAAGTTGTGTCTGACACTTTTGCGACCCCATGGTCAGTAGCCCACCAGCTCTGTCCATGGGATTTTCCAGGCAAGAATGCTGGAGTGTCTTCCAGAGCCAGGAATCAGACTTCTGTCTCCTGATTGGCAGGCTGATTCTTTACCACTGAGCTGCCTGGGAAACCTCTTTCTTTCATTACTTGCCTTTAAATCTGCACTGTAATCCTCTGGGACTTGACTCCTGCTAACATGATAGTAATTAACTGCAATGTACTTGGGGATGAGAGTAAGGGTGAGGGGTACAACTGAGCATTTTGAAAACAATCCAGGTCTAAGAGTTGATTCTGACTTGAGAATTTGAGTCACTGTGATCGTACCTCCAATGTAATTGATTTGGAACAGATAGTTATTTTTTCTGGCAGTCGTCCTCATTTTAGTATACATATTGTTTTATTTTTATTTTAAAGTTAGCCTTCATATCTAAGGAATATTGATATATCAAGTTTATAATTAGTGATTATGCTTCATTGTGAAGGAAGTATTTATATATTGGAAAGCAAAAGGGGACTATGATGAAGTGTAAGTCTTCATTATTCTGTATATTTTTATCAATTTGCTCTTGTATTCACAGTGAGAGGGCTTCCTTTGTGGCTCAGCTGGTAAAGAATCTGCCTGCAATGCCAGAAACCTGGGTTCGATCCCTGGTTTGGGAAGGTCCCCTGGTGAAGGAAAAGGCTACCCACTCCAGTATCCTGGCCTGGAGAATTTCATGGACTGTATAGTCCATGGGGTTGCAAAGAGGTGGACATGACTGAGTGACTTTCACTTTCACTTTGCAATTTGATGTATATCTTTGATAATTAAAATGAATAGTTGAAAACATGTGTAGCTCACTTTCATTTCTCCTGTGTATTTCCTGAGAAAGTGAGAGGGAAAAAAGTGCTTCATTTTTAAAATATGGTTCTTAAAATTGTGGGGTGAGGTGAATATATGTGTAAGTGCTCAGTCGTTCTGTCGTGTCCAGCTCTTTGCAATCCCATGGACTGTAGCCTACCAGGTTCCTTCGTCCATGGAAATTTCTAGGCAATAATATTGGAGTGTGTTGCATTTCCAAGGGATTTTCCAGACCCAGGGATTGAACCTGTGTCTCTTGTGTCTCCTACATTGACAGTCAGGTTTTTACCAGTGTGCCAGCTGGGAAGACCAGGTGAATATATATATCTGTGTATATCCCTATCTATATATGTTTATATAGATACATTTCTTTAAGAAAAAAAATTAAGGCTGATCAAAAGAGAAAGGGAAATTATCAGACACTAGAAAAGTCTAAGAAAAGTGAGAGAAGTGAGTGTCAAAAACACCTTATAACCAGATTTAGAACCACATAAAATATTCTCCATAAAAATTGGAGAATATTTATTCTTTTGAAGGATATAACACATTTACAAATACTGAACTTGCACTGCAGGATAAATTAAGTCCCAAAACACTTGAAAGAATTTATATCATTTGGAAAAATCAGGCAGGAGTCAAACTAAACATAAATAAATAGCCATATTTTTAAAAAAGGAAAAAGAAAGCTATGTGCCTAGTATATATTGTCCAGAGACCTGAGATGAAGACAAAGACCTAATTGCCTTTGTGTGGGTGGGCAAGTGAGTGAAACTGCCAAGTAGGATTACTACTGCACTTTGCTTGTTCTCCATCCCATGGGGCCTTGTGAGACGTCTCATAAAACGTCTTTCAAAACTCTCCTCTTTGGAGGCATTATCACATCTGCATCTGTGGGTGGCATCATCAGGGGCCTCCCTTTACACTCCAATCAGTAATGTCACACCTGCACACAGCTTGACAAAGCCTCCACTGTCCTGTCTGCCTCCTCTGTGGCGATAGTAAGAGGCGAGCCTGACAGGATTTGCATGGAGATGGAGACGGGTCTGAAGGAATGTTCTGTTCAGTCGCTCAGTGATGTCTGACTCTTTGCGACCCCACGGACTGCAGCCCGCCAGGCCTCCCTGTCCATCACCAACTCCCGGAGCTTACTCAAACTCATGTCCATCGAGTTGGTGATGCCATCCAACCATCTGATCCTCTGTTGTTCCCTTCTCCTCCTGCCTTCAATCTTTCCCAGCATCAGGGTCTTTTCCAATAGGTCTGCTCTTTGCATCAGGTGGCCAAAATATTGGAGCTTCACCCTCAGCATCAGTCCTTGCAATGAATTTCAGGGTTGATTTCCTTTAGGATTGAGTGGTTTGTTGGGAAGTACAAATCATGTGACTTTTTGAAATCTCTTGGATATAAGGGAGAGAATAATATTGGAGAAAGTCTATGGATAATGCTTAATTTATTAAGCTGGGTAGAGTTTTATTTGGCCTTATATTTTACATATCATGAATATTTCATATGTATGAAATATTTCGTAATAATTTTAAGCAAAGTAACATAAGATTCTTCTTCAGAACTCTGCCGTTTGCACAGATTAATTTCCACATAAACTTTACTATTATTTTGGAGATTTAAAAGTGTTCTGGTTGGGATTCTATTGAAATCAGATTGAACATTATAACTCACTGGAGAAAACCATTATCTGGTTTTCAAAAACTTTAGTCCTAGTCTTTGAGAAATCTCCATACTGTTCTCCATAGTGGCTGTACATTGTTCATGTTCATAGTGGCCTAGTTTCATTTTTGTGTTTTGTGTTTTCCTGGAGAGTCTTAAATTATTCTCCAGATATATTCTGCACATCTTTGTTAAGATTTTTCCCAAGATTTTAATATTTAGTATTGTTGTTATAAGTGGAATCCTTTAGCTCACTGTTTCAAACAGAAAGACTTCACATCTTGATGTATTAGTTCTGTAATCAGCCATCAGTTTGATTCTCTTATTTTTTCTGATTTATTTCATTCAATTTATGATTGGCTAGCATATCATTTTTAATTGTAATTTTGTTGAGGAAGATTTTTTAAACTACAGGATAATTACTTCCTAATATTGTGATGGTTATTGCCATATATCAACATGAATCAGCATTGGGTATACATATGTCCCATCCCTCTTGAACACCCCTTCCATCTCCCTCCCCATCTCACCCCCTTAGGTTGTCATAAAGCCCTGGCTTTGGGTTCCCTGCATCATACATTGAATTCCCTCTGGCTATCTATTTTACATATGGTAATATATATGCTATTCTCTCATATCATCTCACCCTCTCCTTTCCCCAATGTGTCCAAAATGTCTATGTCTCCTTTGCTACCCTGCAAGTAGGATCATCACTTCTGCCTTTCTAGATTCCATATGTATGCATTAATATACACTATTTGTCTTTCTCTTTCTGATTTACTTCACTCTGTATAATAGGCTTTACGTTCATCCTCCTCATTAGAACTGACTCAAATACGCTCCTTTTTATAGCTGAGGAATATTCCATTGTGTATATGTACCACAATTTCATTATACATTCATGTGTTGATGGACATCTAGGTTGTTTTCATGTCCCAGCAATTGTAAATAGTGTTGCAATGAACACAAAGGTACCTGTGTCTTTTTCAGTTCTAGTTTCCGTAGGGTGTATGCCCAGTAGTGGGATTGCTGGGTCGTATGGTAGCTTTATTCCTAGCTTTTTAAAGAAATCTCCATACTATTCTCCATCGTGGCTATATCCATTTGCATTCCCACCAACAGTGTAAGAAGGTTACCTTTTTTCCACAGCCTCTCCAACATTTACTGTTTGTAGACTTTTTGATGATGGCCATTCTGACCAGTGTGAGATGATAACTTCATTGGAGATTTGATTTGCATTTCTCTACTACTGCTGTTGGGCATCTAGTCATGTGTTCATTAGTTATCTGTGCACTAGCCCCAAGCATCCAGTATCGTGCATTGAACCTGGACTGGCATCTCGTTTCATACATATCTTTGGAGAAATGCCTGTTTAGATCTTTTGTCACTTTTTTAAAAAAATTTTATTTTATTTAACTTTACAATATTGTATTGGTTTTGCCATATATCAAAATGAATCTGCCACAGGTATACATGTGTTCCCCATCCTGAACCCTCCTCCCTCCTCCCTCCCCATACCATCCCTCTGGGTTGTCCCAGTGCACCAGCCCCAAGCATCCAGTATTGTGCATCGAACCTGGACTGGTGACTCGTTTCATATATTATACATATTTCAGTGCTATTCTCCCAAATCATCCCACCCTCTCCCTCTCCCACAGAGTCCAAAAGACTGTTCTATATATCAGTTCTGTCATTTTTTGATTGGGTTGTTTGTTTTTCTGGTACTGAGTTGCATGAGCAGCTTGTATATTTTGGAGATTAATTCTTTGTCAGTTGTTTCATTTACTATCAACTCCCATTGTGGGGGTTGTATTTTTACCTTGCTTATAGTTTCCTTTGTTGTGCAAAAGCTTTTAAGTTAATTGGGTCCCATTTGTTTATTTTTGTTTTTATTTCCATTATACTATTCTATATATACATTATACAGTCATGGAGGATCTTGCTATGGTTTATGTTAGAGAGTGTTCTGCCTGTTTTTGTAGAGAAATATTTTACGATTTTGGAAGTACAAACAGGATGTTGTCCATTGTTCAGTCGCTAAGTTGTGTCTAACTCTTTGCAACCTCATGGACTGCAGCACACCAGGCTTCCCTGTCCTTCACTATCTCCTGGAGTTTGCTCAAACTTGTCTATGGAGTCTGTAATGACCTCCAACCATCTCGTGCTCTGTTTCCCACTCCTCCTCTTGCCCGCAAGTTTTCCCAGCACCATGGTCTTTCTGATGAGTTGGCTCTTTGCATCAGGTGGTCAAAGGGTTGGAGCTTGAGCTTCAGTATTAGTCCTTCCAATGAATATTCAGGTTTGATTTCCTTTAGGATTGACTGGTTTGATCTCCTTGCTGTCCAAGGGACTCTCGAGAGTCTTCTCCACCACCACACTTTGAAAGCATCAATTCTTTGGTGCTCAGCCTTCTTTATGGTCTGTGAGGTGGCAATTGTTTTGTCAGTTATCAAGGAGATGACCCACAGCTTCTGGAGCAGGTAATGCAAGAGAATCTTACTTCAAGGAAGAATTACTATAGATGATAAGTTCTGATTTTAATAAATATAAATGCTGCCATTAGAATTACAAATATACTTCCATTGCATTTGCCGCAGTATTGATTCTTTTAAATTTAAAAGTAAGTCAGACACAAAATACACTTTTAAGAAATCAGATTTATTCACCACATACTTGTTTAAATAGATGAATAGAAGTTCCATTAACACCTTTAGTTAAAATTGTTGAAACCAACTAAGTTGAATTTGTTTTAACCTGAGCAGATACGCTTTATGATTTGTGCAAGGATGTAGCTCTTTACACCAACCTGAGGCAGCCTATGGATCTTATGGAAAATGGCCCTACACCAGCAGGATAAAGGTCAAGCTCTTTGTCCTGTGCTTGGATTTAAAATATTACCCTTTGGGCAGTCATTGGGGAGAAATTGAAATAATAACTTAAGTCAATTAAACATTCCTTAAAAATAATCTGGAATGAGATTCACATCTTGTTTCAAATATATTTTACTTGTGGTTTATATTTATTCTTGGAAAATTATTGAGAAATCATTTTCACCTCCTAAACTACACATGATGTACAATTGAATACAGTTCCATACCCTAGTGACTTGGAGTCTGAGGAATTTCTGTAATTCAAGCTATTATTTTTCTATTGCTTTGACCTCAAAACTTTTGAGGTGATAGCTTCCCTGTGGCTAAACGGTAAAGAACCCACCTGTTAATAAAGGTGACTAGCATTCCATGCCCGGTTTGGGGACATCCCCTGGAGAAGAAAATGACAATTCACTTCAGTAATCTTGCCTGGAGAATTCCATGGACAGAGGAATATGGTGGGTTACAGCCCATGGGGTTGCAAAGAGTCAGACATGACTAAGCGACTAACACCTTCACTTTCATGAATAGAATGTAAAGAGTTATTTGTAATGTATTTCACAACTATTTATTTGGAATTAAAATGTGCCAGACATTGTGATAGGTTACACGGGATTATAAAAATAAGACATTTTAAACAATTTACAGTTTAGAAGATGTTAAATTTAGGTACATAGGGCAAATAATGATATAAGTTGTGGGAAAAAAATCAAACATACTAGAAGACTGAACTATTTATTTATTTGTATTAAAAACATAAGATGGCCATTCAAATCTAAGCAAGTTACCCAAATTCATTCCTTTTATGGCTGCGTAGTATTCCATTGTATATATGTGGCACGTTTTCTTTATCCAATCCTCTGTTGATGGACATTTAGGTTGCTTTCGTGTCCTGGCTATTGTGAATAGGGCTGCGATAAGCATTGCCTTTTGGAACTATGGTTGTCGTATTTTTAGTTTTTTAAAGGCTCTCCATATTGTACTTCATAGTGGCTATATCATGTCATACAGAGTGAAGTAAATCAGAGAAAAACAAATATCATATATTAATGAATATATGTGGAATCTAGAAAAATGGTATAGATGATCTTATTTGCAAAGCAGAAATAAAGACACGGATGAGAACAAACATGGACACTGGGGGGTGGGTGAGATGAATTGGAAGATTGGGACTGATATATTTGTACACTATGGATACTGAATATAAAGTAGATATATAGTGAGAACCTACTATATCTCAGGAAACTACTCAGCTCTGTGGTGACCTAAATGGGAAGGAAATCCAAAAAAGAGGGAATACATGTATATATGTAGATGATTCACTTTGCTGTACAGTAGAAATGAACACAACAGTGTACAGCAACTATTTTCCAATAAAATTTAATTTAAAAACACATGGACTGGGACAAATATTGTATTAAAGAGATAAGGAATGAAACATGATTTAAGAGTGGATGTATGAGGTTTGGAGGAAGGAGAGGGTTAGATTTAAGTTTTCTGCACCAATAGAAAAAGCCTTCCAGGGTACAAAGCTGTGAAAACAGCACCAGTGTGCTCCGAGTGTATTTTAGTAGACTAAGGAATGAAGTCCACGATCAGCAGATGCTATCAAGTACAATACAGTTAGAAAAGGAGGTTAGAATCACACTGTTAAGGATTGGACCTAGCTCTCTAGGTTGTAGACTGTTATAAAATATTTTGAATCTATAATCTTAGTTGTACATCAGTTATATTTTATCTATTAAGATGATGATGCAATGAAGGAAAAAATGGGAGGACAGCAAGTTCAGTTTGAAGCAGGTTTAATGCGAAGAATCAGGGAGAAATGTGTTGGGATAGGTCTAGAAGGAAGTTGTATTTAAGGGTTTATCTCTCTAGAGGATGGTGGAAATTAGCCATATGATATGGAAGTCAGTTATATATAGGAGAAGCCAAAGGGGTGACTTCTGTGAGCCACAGAAAATGTGAAAAGGATCATGTGATTTAGCTCTGGCTAATTTTTTTTTTTTTGTAAAAATTCCAGTTCATACAGGGATCATAATATTAGGTGCTTTTTTGTTTGCTTTTTGTTTTTCTTATTTTTTTGTTTCCTCTTCTTAGTGACAAAGATGGCCTAAAGGTTTCCCTCAGCTTGATTAAAAAAACAAAGAACAAAAAACTGGCTTTCTGTCTTTAGTTTCTTGACTTCTCTTTTTTTAGAGCATTTTCTCTAGAAAACTTAAAATCATAAATTTTCTCTGCCCCTTTTAGGTACAGATTTTCTTCTACCTTCTTACTAGCTTTACAACCCAGGGACAAATTTCTCAGGCACCTGTGAGTCACTACTTTGAAACATAATTATCAAGAAATAAGTCAGAAATAAAAACACCAATACAGTATATTAACTCATATATACGGAATTTAGAAAGATGGTAACGATGACTCTATATGCGAGATAGCAAAAGAGACACAGATGTAAAGAACAGTCTTTTGGACTCTGTGGGAGAAGGCGAGGGTGGGATGTTTTGAGAGAATAGCATTAAAACATGTATATTATCATATGTGAAATAGATCCAAATTTGATGCATGAAACAGCACACTCAAAGCCAGTGCACTGGGACTACCCCTAGGCATGGGGTGGGGAGGGAGGTGGTAGGGGGTTCAGGAAGGGGGGACACATGCATGCCTGTGGCTGATTCATGTCAATGCATGGCAAAACCACTACAATATTGTAAAGTAATTAGCCTCCAATTAAAATAAATTAATTAAAGAAAAAGAGCCAGAGCCCCTAGCTTTCAGTTTTCGTTGGGGATGTAGTAACGGGGTCAGGGTGGAGGATAGGAGCCTAGCTTCCATCTGGATAATCAAGACCATCAATGGCATATTCTCCAGGTGGTTTAAGCCAATCATTTTTACCAAAGGGAGTCAATCTAGCTCCCTTTCTTTGGCTCATAAATGTGCAAATGTGTACATGACTCAGACTTCAGTGAGTTAGTGGATGACAGTTGTTTGTGCACAGGGATCATTTTTAGTTGGCTTGGCTTTGCCCGTACAGAATGAGACCCCAGTTTTATTAAGTGATTGGGCAGTATGATGAAATGGTGTGATCCCCATACCTAGGGAGTTAATCAGGGCATGAAAAATAGAATGTCCTTTTCTATATCCAGACCTAAATGACTCCCATTACAGTTTGCTACAAACTCTGACCTAGGGTAATTAAGTTGTATATGCCCATCTATTAATGGAAAAAGAATTTCTAATTTTGCCTTTTTTTTTTTTTAAGTTTTGTACACTATTGCTGAAAGTTGTATAACAGGAGAAGAGAGTTAGTTAAGTTAAGTGGTTCTATTCAATGCATAGATCTAAGGATCAAATGACATAATTTGCATAAATCTTTTTAGCATAGTGATTGGCATATGTTGATAATCATTACTATCATTAACTAGTACTATTATTTTTCTTCTCTATCCTGCAAATCTACTGTGTGAAAAATAAACACATTTTTTTACTTCTCTAATTTTGAGAAATTTTTTAAACTTCTTGATTTTTCTTCTATCATGATTTCCTCTAGTATTATTTTAGATTTTTTCCTCCAATATAAGAGAGGGTGTAAATAATTCTGTGAATTTTCTTCCTTCCTAAATCAGGAAAAACAGTGTCTACTCATTTATTAGTCCAGTCAACAATATTTCTTAGATACTGTGGTAGATACCAGATACCAGTTTCCAGCCCTCAAGGAGATGGTAATGGGTGGTCATAGGATTGTTGCTTGACCCCAGTGGGATGGTGACACTGCCTGCAGAGGGCTAGTACTCTTTGTATCAGAGTTTCCTGGTAATTGCCAGGGTTCTTGATTATTATGTGGGGCTGAGAAAGGCATTCCCCTATGTGTGTGTGTGTGTGTGTGTGTGTGTGTGAGGTTGGGGAGAAACCTGCAGGCTGGAGCAGGAGCCAGAGTCCTAGTGGGAGTGAGAAGGATATCTACATAAGGGAGGTGATTTCCTCACAAAATGTGAACTCACATTTACAAAATATAAAGACAATACAAAATGAAATATTTCTCCTCAACTATCTTCCACATTCTCCCTGTTTTTATTCCTTACCCCAACAAGTAGCAAATGTTACTAGTATTTTTTTATCCTTCCAAAGATGAATTTTTATGCATAGTCAAAGCAATAATTATTATTTTCTCTCTTTTCAAAAAATGATAGCACATATGTCCATTATTTTATACATGCTCGCTTTCACTTAATAATATATTTTGAAGCGTTTCCCACATCAATACAGAGTACTATTTCATATATATAGCTTCACAAACATGTTTCATTATTCCTTTTCTTTTCTGTAATTTTAACAACTTTCCTGTATGTGAACATTTAAGTTGTATAAATCTTTTGCTCTTATAAATAATGTCCTAGTGAATATGAATAATCTGTAAATATATTTCATAGCTGTCAAAACAGATGCCATACTTCTTTTCATCATGTGTATATTTTATTGTTGAATCATCATGACCACCCTTAGGGATGCTTAAGCAACTGCTTAGGAGTCCACACAGGGGCCAAAGTCATAAACAGAATATGAGTGTTTAGGTTTCAAGCACAGATTTATAGTCCCTGAGATGCAGCTCTATATTGGTTTAAAAAATAAAAATGTCTACAGAAAGAAGAGGGTGTTGTTTTTTTTTTTTTTTTTCCCGTGCTTGAGTTTCTATTTCTAATTACAGACTCCTACATGAACTGATTCACAAGTTGTGAAGTGTATTCATCTTGACTGACAAGCACACATCTTTGTGTAAATGAAACAAACAAAGGGCTAGATGCAAAATGTGCTAGAATCTGCTTTACTGTTTTGTAAGAGACCATTGTTCTTCTCCTCTTCTCAACTCCTGGTTCCAGGATGTCTCATGGGTAGCTTGAAATTATATCGTAGAAATCAGCAAACACTGCAAATCAGGTCACCCTCCCTTCCCAGGGTGCAGTGTTTAAACATGTAATGACAACTGCCACTGCCTAGATGGTAATGTTTTAAATACATTAACCCATTTAATCCTTACAACCACCAGATGAAATAGGTAGAGGACAACATTCTTGTTAATTCCACTTAATAGATGGTTAAACAGGACCCTCGGAGAAGGCAATGGCACCCCACTCTAGTACTCTTGCCTGGCAAATCCCATGGACAGAGGAGCCTGGTAGGCTGCAGTCCATGGGGTCGCTAGGAGTCAGACACGACTGAGTGACTTCACTTTCACTTTTCACTTTCATGCATTGGAGAAGGAAATGGCAACCCACTCCAGTGTTCTTGCCTGGAGAATCCCAGGGATGGGGGAGCCTGGTGGGCTGCTGTCTATGGGGTCACACAGAGTCAGACACAACTGAATCGACTTAGCAGCAGCAGATAAAGCAACACAGTACCAAAGATCAGTGACACAAGGCTGGCTGCTCTCAGGTTGTGAAGGCAAGCATCGACTGCAACAGAATTAGGTTCATCTTTTTGTTAAATTTTGACAATGATTCTTGAGATCATAATTACCTCAAAGTCTTTCAATTTTTCTTTTATATTTCCTGTAAAGGAAATCTTTCTGAATACATCTCAATTTTATAAATAATTTATTCTTCAGCAAGTAATTGCACAGTTTATTATTTTGGTAAATGCAGAACCCAGACTAACTTCTGCTTATCTTTTTTGGCTTCCACATACTACCCTGTGGGCAGTTGCTACACTGCAGCAGTTTGAGAGAGTTTTATTACTCTGTAAACTATGATTTATGTGTAATGGGAATGATATTTTTGAAGTCTATGGCATGATACAAGTTTGTGTGCTGTTCATTTTTTTTCCCCCTTTCTACTTGGTAATCCATCAACGGTATTTATGTTTTGTTCATGGTAGGTCAGTTGAGTGTTTCATGAAGAATGTTGAACCATGAGTAATTTGTTATTCACTCTAATACACACAGATGCAATATTAGCCCAAAATGCTTCTTTATATCAGTAAAACAATATGCAAAGAAAAAGTTGTAAATACAAAACTGATGGAAAATCTCCCCAAGTAGAATTTGTTTGTTAAAATATGAATGCCAGGCTCTCTATAGAAATGATGGTAGGAACACTGAAGACAGAGAACTTTAAAAACTTCCTTGTCCCAACCATTCAGTAAAACATTTCAGGTCAAGCTTATTTGGGTTATCAATCAGTACTGTCATCCACTGATAGCCTGATTCCCAGATCCCGTGTCTCTTTCTGTCATTCAGGGGGTTAGCTTAAGCTTCAAGAACAAAGATTGTAGAATGGCCTCCTCAACTGAAGTGATATATTTGTGGAAAGAAAACTAAAACACAATATAGTTCACCAGAAGTTATCTTGAGTAGTCCTGTAGGAAAACCTATTTGAGTTTTTACACTAAAATTTCACAAATTTTACTCAATATGATAACTTAAAAACTCATTGGACAATAATGACCTGTAAGTTATTGTTAGAAAATGCTAATCTTACAATGAAAATGAAAATGTTCCTCCTTAGTATTGGAATATTAGCTACTTTACCCAGACAGTCATTTGAATTCTTATATTTACTACATGAAGAATTCAAACTGGGGTCTCCTAGAGTTATTAATAATATGGCTACTGTTAAGCTACTCAGTATAGGAATTATTTCCTTTCTTTAAAGTCAAGGAGCTGTATGTGCCAATACTGTCTATGTATGGATCTGTTTTATAGTGTTTCAGATAAAAACATTTAATGAATTGAAAGAGACACGTGTATCCCAGTGTTTATCACAGCACTGTTTACAATAGCTAGGACATGGAAGCAACCTAGATGTCTGTCAGCAGACAAATGGATAAGAAAGCTGTGGTGTATATACACATGGAATATTACTCAGCTATTAAAAAGAATGCATTTGAATCAGTTCTAATGAGGTGGATGAAACTGGAGCCTATTATACAGAGTGAAGTAAGCCAGAAAGAAAAACACCAATACAGTGTATTAACGCATATATATGGAATCTAGAAAGATGGTAGCGATGACCCTATATGCGAGACAGCAAAAGAGACACAGATACAAAGAACAGACTTTCGGACTCTGTTTTGGAGAAGGAGGGGGTGAGATGATTTGAGAGAATAGCATTGAAACATGGATATTACCATACGTGAAATAGATCGCCAGTCCAGGTTCGATGCATGAGACAGGGTGCTCAGGGCTGGTGCACTGGGATGACCCTGAGGGATGGGAGGGGAAGGGAGGTGGGAGGGGGTTTCAGGATGGGGAACACATGTACACCCAAGGCTGATTCATGTCAGTGTATGGCATAAACCACTACAATATTGAAAAATAATTAGCCTCCAATTAAAATAAACAAATTAATTTTAAAAAGTAGCCACACACAAAAACATAATTGCAAAAGCAAAAAGAAAAAAAAGAAAAAATACATTTAATCAATAAAAAGCCACAATTATCTAGATCTAAGCAACTGACTAAAGAACTCTGCTAGTAGCTAACAACTATTACTTTGTGGAACTGGGGCATGAGTTGGTAGAATTTTTCTGTAGAGGGCAAGATATTAAATACTCTAGGCTTTGAAGGAAAGAGACAAATCTGAAGATATTAGGTAGGTACTTATACAACCATTTGAGATATAATTGTTTAAAAATACTAAAAACCATTCTTAGCACACAGACCACACAGAACAGGTAGTAAGCCAGACTTGGCCCCTGGGTCATGATAGTATGTTCGTTTCTGGAAAAGATCACCTCTAAAACTGGGGTGAAATGAGATTTCTCATTCAGTCCCCAGAATGCATTGCTAGAGGCCACACTGATTGGTCATAACATGAAATTCAATCTTTTCTCCTCCATGATCAAATTTTCTCCCTAAGTGCTAAGGGGGCCCAGAAAGTGAACCACAATGGACAGAGTGTACGATGTATTCAGCCCTATGTTGGTGTTTAGTCACTAAGTCATTCCCAACTCTTCATGACCCCATGGACTGTAGCCCGCCAGGCTCCTCTGTCCATTGGATTTCCCAGGCAAGATTACTGGAGTGGGTTGCCATTCCCTTCTCCACGGGATCTTCCCAGGGTTTGAACCCACATCTCCTGCGTTAGAGGGTGGATTCTTTACCACTGAGCCACCAGAGACGCCCGTTTAGTCCTACATCTTGCTCCAAATGGTGAAGAAGCTGTTGGTGCAGCCTGTAATCTAGAATTTGCAGATTCTGTTTTAATGGTGGCGACGGAAAGAAAACCCAGGTCCCACCATAGTCAGGATATCATCTTGCCCTGGTAAATGTGAAAGTCCAGTGTCCAGTTTTCTCTCAGTGAAGATTCTCCTCTATGTATCACAATGTCTTCTGGTTAATCCTTCTTTGACCCCCTCACTCTGCCCCGTCCTATAGGTGTTTCAATTCAGGTGTACAGTCACTTTCCCAGTGATAAGGTGGCCACAGGAGACTCCCTGAGCAGCTCAAGTTCCTGCAACAAGTGGGGCCAAGAGATACTTTTTTCTGTTTTTATGTCTTAGTTATGGGTAAGCTGTCTGGTCCCGTCCCTGCCCCTCATCATTTCATTAGACTTGCTTCATCTGTTGTTGCATTGGCCCCTTCTACTTGCAAAAGAGAAATGTATGTAATGCTTTCATGCTGTACAGTCAGAGCGCCTTATCAAATCGATCTATACCTGCCTAGGCCATTGAAGCAAGGAATAAGGGGCTCTCATTAAATCCTGGCAAAAAAAAAAAAATATATATATATATATATATATATATATATATATATATATATATATCTTTGTACACACTTCTCCCAGGACCATGGATGCTGCTATCCCACATGCTTAGTCACTCATTTGTGTCTGACTCTTTGTGACCCTTTGGACTGTAGACCACCAGGCTCCTCTGTCCATGGGATTTTCCAGGCAGGACAACTGGAGTGTTTTGCCATGCTCTCCTTCTGGCAGTCTTCCCAACCCAGGAATTGAACCCGTGTCTCCTTTGTCTCCTACAGTGTAGGTAGTTTCTTTACCCGCTGAGCCATCGGGGAAGTTCATGAGAGTGTTAGAGTGATTCTTTATGGTATTAATATATCTGCTTAAGGAGACTTTCCATTCATTGATGAAACTTTTAAAAGTTGCTGGCATTCTGTCTTGCTAAAGATGGTTTAAATGAATTTAATGTGTGAAAAAAGTACATCTTCATGGCAAGTGTCGGTCTATGATACTGAGGAAGCATAGTGAAAATTTCTCTGTTGAAATTTGTTAAAACCAAGAATTTGGATTTGTAATAATGGATCTTATTATTTTCTTTGTGGAATCACTAATTAACACATCTCATGATTTTTTAAGGCCAGGTAGGTCATAAAATGTACATTACAAAAAAACGGTACTAATGTTGCATGCTAATGTGGTTACAAAATTGTAGCTTCTGGAAATTTGCAAGCCAGTTATTGAGCAATCATTCTTTGCAAAGTTGGATTTGTGATATATTGTGACTAATTCATTTTAATATCATTACTTCCTGTTTTGGTCTGGTTGATATGTGAAAATAATTGGTTTCTATCCTAGTTATCGTTTTGGTCTGTGGTCTTTAGAATGAAAATAAGCAACTTTGCTATTTTTATGGGTCAATTTCAAGCAGAACAATTAATTAAAAAGTTATTATATTTGTCATCAGAATTCACATCTCGTATGAGATTCTTTCTCTCCAAATTACTCCATTTTGCTAAATGCATTGCTTCAGAACAAAATCAGCTACGTAACAGAAGAGAAAAATAATGTTGCTTTCTTTGCTTGCTAATTTGACTTTTCTTTAGTACTGCCATTGTGGTGTTAACCTAAATTGTATTTATCTTTCCCTTCGAAGTGTAATGATATTGTTTTCTCAAGACTGCTGACTAGATAGTAATTCCTTAATTTGTAATGGAATACTTAATTAATGATAGTCACATCCTACAAGAACCACTTAATATTTACTTTTATTGATTCTGTTAATATGAGTAATTTACATTGCTCTTTGATTTATCAGTAAAGAATAATAGATTAAAATTTCAATGGTTTTTATGTCTCTATAAGTTTGATTACTGTTTTACTCTGTTCTTCAAGTTTCACTTGGCAACTTATTTTTCCCCAGTGGTGTATGTGTGGCTATGAGGAAGCTATTTATAATATTGCAAAATAACATTTGAGGAGTAAATAGCACCCTGGTGACCTTGAAAGGTTGACATATTTTTATCAATGTATTAATGCATTGGTAGGAAGGCAATGGCACCCCACTCCAGTACTCTTGCCTGGAAAATCCCACGGATGGAGGAGCCTGGTAGGCTGCAGTCCATGGGGTCGCTAAGAGTCGGACACGACTGAGTGACTTCACTTTCACTTTTCACTTTCATGCATTGGAGAAGGAAATGGCAACCCACTCCAGCGTTCTTGCCTGGAGAATCCCAGGGACGGGGGAGCCTGGTGGGCTGCTGTCATGGGGTCGCACAGAGTCGGACACGACTGAAGCGACTTCGCAGTAGCAGTAAGTTCATGGTGCTGAGTTGCTTCAGTTGTGTCCAACACTTTGCGACCCCATACACTGCAGCCTGCCAGGCTTCTCTGTCCATGGGATTTCCTAGGCAAGAATATTGGAGTGGGGTGCCGAGTCCTCCTCCAGGGACTCTTCCCAACGCAGGGACTGAACCTGCATCTCCTGCATTGGCAGGTGAGCTCTTTATCACTAGTGTCACTTGGGAAGCCCAGGAAGTTCACAAACCATTATTTTTTAATAAAATAAATTTATTCAACAGCTTTTACTTCACATCTTAAGGAAATGTTACTAATACAAAGTTCACCACCTATTAGTAACATTTTCTTTTAAGATGTAAACTAAAAGCTGTTGAATAAATTTATTTAAAAAATAACTTGTAGAAAGCCAGGTCTTGTTCTGTTTCTTAGATACCATGTTTCATATATTAGTTGTTAAATCTTAATAACAACCTAAAAGTCAGTACTATTATTGTTATCACTCACAGTTGACATTGCTGCCGCTGCTGCTGCGAAGTCGCTTCAGTTGTGTCCGACTCTGTGCGACCCCATAGATGGCAGTCCACCAGGCTCCCCCGTCCCTGGGATTCTCCAGGCAAGAACACTGGAGTGGGTTGCCATTTCCTTCCCCAGTGCATGAAAGTGAAAAGTGAAAGTGAAGTCGCTCAGTCGTGTCTGACTCCTAACAACCCCATGGACTGCAGCCTACCAGGCTCCTCCATCCATGAGATTTGCCAGGCAAGAGTACTAGAGTGGGGTGCCATTGCCTTCTGCATTGACATTGAGGCAAAGAGAATTTAAGTAATTTGATTAAAATAAGGTAGTAGTAAGTGACAGAGCCAATATTTGAGCCTAGGCCTTCAGGATCCAGAATCAGTGCTCTTAGCCACCTATCACCTTCCTCCCTAAAGACTGAAAATAGCCTATAAAATTGTATCATCATTTAATAAGAGGATAATCTAAATTTGGGAATGGATTATTTTATAAAGTCATTTCTCATCATTTGCACTTGTTCGTTGAATGCTGTGTGTGTATGTTGTTTATTTACAGGTCTTAACTTTTTTATTTTCCAAGTCATTTGTAATAGGAAAACCTAGTATCTTTTACTAGGAGAAGGCAATGGCACTCCACTCCAGTACTCTTGCCTGGAAAATCCCATGGATGGACGAGCCTGGTGGGCTACAGTACATGGGGTCACTAAGAGTGGGACACAACTGAGCAACTTCACTTTCACTTTTCCCTTTCATGCATTGGAGAAGGAAATGGCAACCCACTCCAGTGTTCTTGCCTGGAGAATCCCAGGGACGGGGGAGCCTGGTGGGCTGCTGTCTATGGGGTCACACAGAGTCGGACACGACTGAAGTGACTTAGCAGCAGCAGCAGTAACTTTTACTAAACACTTCCTGGTATATGTGTTAATGGCGTCTCACAATGTCTCACTTGGACAAGTTCTTTTTGCTGCTTTATATCATTTTTCTACTAAAGGTGAAGGAGCAGATGCATATAACTGGTACACAGTCCCTTCAGCTCCCTTGCTGGAATTTATGTAGTCGGAGTGCTGACTCATATCAGCATGCTTCAAGATTGCCACCTGGCAGATCCTGCCCTTTAATAAGGTTTAAATGTGGCAGATCAGTCCTGGCAGTCATTGTACCTGATAAGGGCTTTGGCTCATGCTTCTGAGCAATTTAGTCTTTGCTGTATTATAAATCACCCCATGTATCATAACCATGTATCATGATGATATTTTCACCATCACAGTTGGAATGATAATGATTGACAATTGCAATCTCAAATGACACCTGCTTGAGGTACTGATCAACTATGTGAAGGTGAGATGGAGTGAAAGTCTGAGCCAATAAACAGATTTAGCTGTCTTGATTAATTAACATTTAGAAAATAATTGTTCTCCAGAAACTGACTGGAGGGAGGCATACCTTTGGTAAAACTACATTTCCTGGGTATTGGGTTTCAGGCACTGTGCTCAGTTCACCATCTTGACCTGAAATAGACTGCCAGAAATTTCACCAGCAAAGATGAATCTATTGAGGATCACCAGAGAATTTCAACTGAGGCTCTGTAATCATGAGGAGCCACATACAAGTCCTATTATGGTAAGGTGCCGGGGACCAGCCCCGGCTGATCCAGGGAATTCGAAGCGGGGACGGCGTCGGCGAGGGTCAGGAAACAATTGCTTAATTAAACGTTAATTAAGGATATAAAGAGTAATAGAATGAGGATAGCTCAGTGAGGAAATTCAGTGGAGAAAAGAGGCTGAATAATTCAGCCAGAAGGTAAGAGAAAGAACGACATGGTGAGACCAAGTTTCGGTGAACAAGGCCCGCACTTTATTTTCCAAAGTAGTTTTTATACCTTAAGTTATGCATAGAGGATAATGGGGGAAGGGGTAGAGTCATGCAGTAAGCCAGGCTTTCTTCCTGCAAACTTATCATATGCAAAAGTTTAGGTGATTTGCATCATCTTCTGGCCCGGAGGCCTTTTTCTCTAAAGGTGATTATTCTGAAGTCAGGTGCCAGCCTCCAAAAAGCATTAGATAAAGTTGCATTCCTACAGAGCAAAGGTGTGGTGGGCTATAACAAGAAAAAGAATTAACTCAAGGGTCCCAGGTTACAAACATTAAAGCTACTACTTACACCAACTATATTAATCAATACACTGCCAGGGACACAGCAGGAAGGGGATATGGAGACTTAGCAGCAAACATTGGCCCAACAAGTGAAAATCCCTTCACCAATACAATTTCTAATCAATCTTTTAACTGCTCAAAGGAATCTGTATTTAGACAGTTTAGAACATCTCATGCCTCTCAGTTTGGAGGCTCTGAGCAATCACATGTGGCCGGAAAAACCTATTCAGGCAGGCTAGAGGACTTCCAAGGGAGTTTGTAGGTTGAAACACTGTCACACCCAGGAATTATTAACTGGAGCTGTAAGCTAACTCTTTTTTCAGAGAGGTAGTGGGGGACAGCCCCCCGTAAAGTCAGAGGTGTAGGTGAAAGCACAAAGCAGAAAGTAGGCAGACTCTGGTTTTGGGGGTAGATTGCTCGAGAATTTCCAGGGAGACTCCTGAGGCTTGATCCCGCCTTTGCGTATGCCAAGCCTCCTTCCTCATGACCTTTGCCAGAGGCGGAGCTCGCTCCCCACATCAAGGGAAACAGAGCAATCTTACAGAGGAGAAAGGAATTTAGGAGGGCTATAGCAAATATGTTGGCCACCTGATGTGAAGAGCCAGCCCATTGGGAAAGATTGAGGGCAGGAGGAAAAGGGGACAACAGATGATGAGATGGTTGGATGGCATCGTTGACTCAATGGACATGAGTTTGAGCAAACTCCAGGACATAGTAAAGGACAGGGAAGCCTGGAGTGCTGCAAACCATGGGGTGACAGAGAGTCAGATGTGACTTGGTGACTGAACAACAACAATAATAGCAAACAAAGAATACATGGCTTTTCATTGGCAGAGTCCTTGGCAGGAAAGAAAGGAATCTTTATTCTTCAATTGACTCAGTGGTAAAGAATCCGCCTGCCAATGCAGGAGATGCAGGTTTGCTCCTTGGGTCGGGAAGATCCTCTGGAGTAGAAAATGCCACCCATTCGAGTATTCTTGCTAGGAGTTACATGAACAGAGGAGCCTGGCGGGCTGTGGTCCATGGGAGATGTGAATGAGCACACACACATGTTCTTTGAGTTGGGCTCTGCCATCTATTGTCATAAGTGTGAGAGCTCCCCCTTCTGGTCTCTCAACTCTAATTGAAATTTCTTTTTATTATTATTTTTTACAGTTATATTCATGATCTCGTTTAACCCCATTAGATGATCTTGTGTTTATTTTTGTTTTACAGGTGATAAAACAGAAAACAAGTGCTAACTGACAGAAATAAGAGTAAGCAGTCCCCATTGCCCATACCACATGTTGGCTCAGAGCCCAGATTCTGCAGTGGCCAACTCACATTAAAACCAGGCTCCTCCTTCCTACCTGTGGAAGAGCTCCATTCTCAACATGTTTCCTCACCATCCGTTCAAATGAAGAATAATAACTGTTTGAAAAGCTACCTGGGACAATTGTATCCATTAATATATAAAACAGCCCTGGAACTGTGACTGCTCTCACCCTGTTAGCAAATGGCCAAATTGAAATTGAACTAGCAGATTTCAGAGCCTGGGTTTTAGCTACTGTATCATTTTATTTGGTGCAGCTCTTACCTTCTGTTGTTGCACCACTCCATACATATAATAACTCCCTTCTTGAAGCAACATTAATTACTACCATGCCTTCACCCCATAAAGATGCTCTGAGCACATTTCCCAATATAAGCAGGCTCCCCCAGCCCACGTCATCCAACAGGTTGATGTCTCCTGTGTAGGTGAACAGGCAAAGAATCTACATCAGCCTAGGGTGTAGTTTTGTGATTTCAACAAAAAAACTTATTGCAGATATACATTTACTTGAGCAGCTGTAGAGCTTCTGAAGAGCAGAGTTCCCTAGAAAGGCATTTGGATAATGAATTCTGCTACGGATTCCATTTTGTGAGCTTAATCATAGAAGAGGGAGCCAGACTCATTTGGTTTAGTTCATTGCTTTTCAAATCTGCACTCATAAATACCAGCACTGTTCTGTTCTTTATCCTAGAAGCTCTTTCCTGTTAGCAGAGACAGGCTTATGCATTTCCCATTGTGAGTAATGGCTCTATTTGATTAAATAAATAACATTTTGCACTAAAATAGTTCACAAAAGGACTGAGAAACCATCAGGAATGTATTTAAAATCCTGCAATGAACCTTATCACTTTGTTCTCTGACACAAATTATAGTTTCTGACACATTAAAATTATATCTTAAGAGAGGATTCTCTGAACATTTTCCCAAAGTGAGCATTCAATCTTTCAATGCAAAAATAATAGAATAGAGGGTAGAGCATTTTCTCTGAAAATGTAGAAGAAAGAAATGCCCAATTTTCTGTATAGCAAATTATTTGACTACTTCGTTTCCAAAGTAACACTAGGTTAAAGTAGACTAAACTATTTCACTTTTTTCTATATTAAACCACAGCTTATTTATTCAATTCCTTAAATAAGTTTCCTTTTAGGAATATTAGAATATAGTTTATTAGAATCTAGTTTGTAAGGTAGAACAGATACTCCTCATGAGTAAACACACTAGATATTTTGAAAACATCCCCAATATTGGATTTATTGGGAAAATGCAGCTTAATAAAAAATTATATGATAATGATATTCCTTTATGTATTTTTTTGGTCACTCTGTTTTGTGTCCCTACATGTATCCCAGTTATTCCCAGGTGGTGCTGGTGGTAAAGAACCTGCCTGCCAATGCAGGTAGCTATAAGGGATGTGAATTTGATCCCTGGGTGGGGAAGATCCTCTGGAGAAGGAAATGGCAACCCCCTCCAGTATTCTCGCCTGGAGAATCCCATGAACAGAGGAGCCTGGCAGGCTACAGTCCATGGGTCCAAAAGAATTGGACTCGACTGAATGACTTAGCACACATGTATCCCAGGTGATTATTGCTGTCTTGAGTCTTCCAGTCAAGAAGAGCAATTTGCCATTTAGAGAGGCTACCTTCTCTTTAATGTCCTGTCTCAATCTAAAATTAATTGTTCTCTATCCATCAGTATCTGGATGATGCTGAATACCTATCAGTTGAATCGACTACCCCACATTTGCCTTTTCAGTAAAGTCTAGAAGAAAATATCAGAGTGGTGGGTATTAGAATTGTTTTCTGTTTGTTTGTTTTTTTTTTTTTTTTTTCTTTAAATGAGAGGACTCATTATAGACTGTGGTCTGCTAGGCTCCTCTGTCCATGGGATTCTGCAGTCAAGAATACTGGAATGGGTTGTTATGCCCTCCTCCAGGGGGATCTTTCCAATTCAAGGATTGAACCTGCATGTCTTATGTCCCCTGCATTGGCAGGTGGGTTCTCTACCACTATTGCCAACCTGGGAAGCCTAGTTAGAAACCAGCGACGGCTTTGAGGGTTTCTTCAGATCACACAGTGAGTAGCTGCTGGTGTCTTCTGTGCCATGGACCAGCCTGAACATGCTACTGGAGAAAAATGGTGGCTCAGGATGATTGGATGGGGGTTCATGAGTTGTGTGTTAAAAGGAAACTTGACTTGTAATCAATTCCACCAAGACATTCCTCTGGGGAGTGGAAGGCAGTTACCCTTTAGGATTGCTAAGAAAAAGGAATTTAGGGGCAGACGGAGAACAAATCTTGTTTTGGGGTCAGCTGAACAACTCTTCAGTTCAGTTGAGTTCAGTCGCTTACTCGTGTCCAACTCTTTGCGACCCCATGAATCGCAGCACGCCAGGCCTCCCTGTCCATCACCAACTCCTGGAGTTTACTCAGAATCATGTCCATTGAGTCAGTGATGCCATCCAGCCAGCTCATCCTCTGTCCTCCTCTTCTCCTCCTGCCCCCAATCCCTCCCAGCATCAGGGTCTTTTCCAATGAGTCAACTCTTCGCATGAGGTGGCCAAAGTACTGGAGTTTCAGCCTTAGTATCAGTCCTTCCAAAGAACACCCAGGACTGATCTCCTTCAGAATGGACTGGTTGGATCTCCTTGCAGTCCAAGGGACTCTCAAGAGTCTTCTCCAACACCACAGTTTAAAAGCATCAATTCTTCAGTGCTCATCTTTCTTCACAGTCCAACTCTCACATCCATACATGACCACTGGAAAAACCATAGCCTTGACTAGACAGACCTTTGTTGGCAAAGTAATGTCTCTGGTTTTTAATATGTTATCCAGGTTGGTCATAACTTTCCTCCCAAGGACTAAGTGTCTTTTAATTTCACAGAGATCCAATCAGTCCATCCTAAAGGAGATCGGTCCTGGGTGTTCATTGGAAGGACTGATGCTGAAGCTGAAACTCCAATACTTTGGCCACATCATGTGAAGAGTTGATTCATTGGAAAAGACTCTGATGCTGGGAGGGATTGCGGGCAGGAGAAGAAGGGGACGACAAAGGATGAGATGGCTGGATGGCATCACCAACTCGATGGACATGATTCTGAGTAAACTCCAGGAGTTGGTGATGGACAGGGAGGCCTGGCGTGCTGCGATTCATGGGGTCGCAAAGAGTCGGACACGACTGAGCGACTGAACTGTACTGAACTGAACAGGACAACTGTAGGTGGAAAGATCAAGAATGGACTGTTAATTTATCCAGGTGATCTAATTAGGAGGCACCTTAGTGCAAAATAATAGAGACTGGTATACAAGTGTCTAGACTCAGGCTGGCAGTGGGAAGTAATTCTTAGGTGAGTTGCAAAGAGTTGGACATGACTAACTACCTGAGTGTACACACACACAATTTACTTGCACTGATTATCACATATCTTTGAATCTGCCCTAAATTTAACTGACTTAGGTGATATTAAGTAACTTAAGAATGCAGACATTTTTTTTTAAAGCTTCCAGCCTTATAGCCTAAGTGATCAATTTACTTTCCTCAAGATCAAGCAAAATGTATGAGAAACTGTAACTCCAATGTAATCCCAAATTCTTTTGACAGACTTCTGTGACTCCATAGAACTAGCTGTACTGTCCAATATGGTAGCCTTAAGCCACATGTGGCAACTGAGTACTTGAAATCTGACTAGTGTGAGTTAAGATGCACTCTAAGTATAAAACACACACTGGGGAAAAAAGGGAAACTATCTCCATAATTTTACAGATTATCTCCATAATCAATTGCAAATTACTAATATAGGAACAAGTACATCATTTTTTTTTAGAAAATAATGACTAACACCAAATCCATACTATCCACCTATAACAAGAAAATTCTTAGATTTTTTGATAGTTTCATTCTACTTATTATACAATGCATGAGGGATTCATGATTAGATTTGTCAGTAGAAAGGTTATCACTATCAAAGTCATATTTAAATAGCTTTTCACCACACTTAGAAATAGCATAAGCAAAGAATGCTCAGAATTATGGGAAGGGATAAAACCTATTATCTTGCCCTAAAAAAAGAAAACTGTCTTACTCCTCACAGAATTATATCTGAGCTTACTCTCTAAACATCAACAGCACAACCTCCCCAGGAGTGTCAGGGCCATTTGCAGTGATACAGGGAAACCAACACAGGGACTGAGGTCACGTGACTTTCTATGTCTGGTCACCACTCTCTTAGCCCCCTTGGTGGTCTCTGGAGGATCATATATACCCAGGAGAAGGTGCTTTTATTAGTACTTATATATATTAATCTCTAGGCCTAACACGGGTGTGTAGGAGGAAAGCCTTGCTGTATTCATCCCACTCTCCTTTCTATAAAAAGCAGAAATGCATTCCTTTGAAGATTTGTGAAAGTATATTTCCCCCCCATTTTCATTTAAATAGGGAAGTAGGTTAAAATGGTTTCTCAGAAATAATCAGCAGTTAAATAAGTGGCCCCTTTCATTAAGTATAAGCTGTCATTTGTGATAGAATAATTTAGGGATGTGTAGGTAATCAAGCTTAGAATAAAACAGATTCATTTCAAGCATCTCTGTAGTTAGTAGCTACTTGAACCAAGTGAAAATAAGCAAAACATTAGTGTATCTACCATTCCCAGTGTATTCCCAGTGTATTATTCTGACATTTTTGTAAAGTTTCTCTCATTTCCATCAGCCCATCAGATTCTGAGAAATGAAAGGAAATATAAGGCATTCAAAATATTTATGTACTTATGAGAAATGTTTTCTCATCTCTGATAAATATGTTTAGAATAAACCCTTGGCTTTCCATTTCTCCAGTATCTGAGTGTATACTCAGGAGAAGACCATTAGGATTGTAAGCCCTAGTTGGAATTTGTAAAGAGTAGCTTCCTCATTCTAGGGCTTTCAAGCTAGTAGGGGAAAGACATACAAGAGCACTGCCAAAACCAGACGATAGAAAGATGTGATAACAG
Source organism: Bos indicus x Bos taurus (assembly GCF_003369695.1). Taxonomy (NCBI): domain Eukaryota; kingdom Metazoa; phylum Chordata; class Mammalia; order Artiodactyla; family Bovidae; genus Bos; species Bos indicus x Bos taurus. Next base: position 98,406,244 of record NC_040079.1, on the reverse strand, counting down.
TGATACTGACACAGTGCGGCCAGTGGTAAGGGAGGCCATAGACTGATGTTGATGACATAGGCTTATGGCAGAGTGAAGGCTTGACTTGGTCTGCATGGAATCATGTTTGTTTCTTCCATTGTCTTCTAGCTCTTATCTCTTAGGGAAAGAAATTGTTCTTTCCTGTTGGCAAGAATCCTTCTCGGTGGGAGAAGGTGAGGGTGGCATGATTTGAGAGAATAGCATTGAAACATGTGTATTATCATATGTGAAACAGATTGCCAGTCCAGGTTTGATGCATGAGACTGGGTGCTCAGGGCTGGTGCACTGGGATGACCCAGAGGGATGGGATGGGGAGGGAGGTGAGAGGAGGGTTCAGGATGGGGAACACATGTACACCTATGGCTGATTCATGTCAATGTATGGCAAAACCCACTACAATGTTGTAAAGTAATTAGCCTCCAATTAAAATAAACAAATTAAAAAAAATAAAAAGTTAGGGAAATGGATTTTCTCTTTCAGTCATTTTCTGCCTTCTTGTAGTAAGCGATTTTAGGTCTCACCTTTCCCACATTTCTAAATGTAAAGTTGGTAGCTTGCAGTTGGGTCTCTTCTTAGGGCCCTGCCTACTAGCCTTTCCTGGTATGTATACTTGAAAGTCTCAGTCATTGCTTCATGTTCCTGTGCCCTGCAAGGGACCAAATGGAAATAAAAGTTAGGAACTCTAAACCAACTTCCCAGAGTTTCCTAGCTGTATGGATCACTGGACCAACTAATGATAAAAGGTTACAGCAGGACAGTTTTGTCACCTTGGCAGGGAGTGATGCTAAAGATGGTTTGTCAGACTCAACTCCTTTATGGTCAGAAAATGCCTGAAAACCTCTTAAATTACCAGAACCTCATGACCAACCTAGACAGCATATTAAAAAATAGAGACATTACTTTGTCAACAAAGGTCCATCTAGTCAAGGCTATAGTTTTTCCAGTGGTCATGTATGGATATGAGAGTTGCACTATACAGAAAGCTGAGCACTGAAGAATTGATGCTTTTGAACTGTGGTGTTGGAGAAAACTCTTGAGAGTCCCTTGGACTGTAAGGAGATCCAACCAGTCCATCTTAAAGGAGATCAGTCCTGGGTGTTCATTGGAGGGACTCATGTTGAAGCTGAAACTTCAATACTTTGGCTGCCTGATGCGAAGAACTGACTCATTTGAAAAGACCCTGATGCTGGGAAAGATTGAGGGCAGGAGGAGAAAGGGACGACAGAGGATGAGACGGTTGGATGGCATCACCAACTCGATGGACATGGGTTTGGGTGGACTCCGGGAGTTGGTGTTGGACAGGGAGGCCTGGCATGCTGCAGTTCATGGGGTCACAAAGAGTTGGACACGACTGAGTAACTAAACCGAACTACATGCTGTGGGTGGCAAAGAACTGACTGCCCCAGATGACATGATTGTGTTCTTTGTACCTTTTTATGGATTCTTTTTGTAATTTCATTCAGCACTGAGTAGAGACACCTGGTGGGACTAAAATGGGAGATCTGTTTAGCCTGTGTGCAGTCTTGATGAGATACTCCAACCACATGGTTGTTTCATTGAGGTTGTTCTTTACATAAGCAAAGGATTCTAGAGTCTTAGGCGCAGGGCACACACACATGTGTGTGAGTATGTGTGCTCATAATCATGCATGTGTGTATAAAGAGAAAGAAACAAAATGATCAAGATATATTTTGGTGCTGTTCCATAAGGAAGAATCTTTAATAGTGATGTCTTTTGTTTGTCTCCTTAGATATTAAAATTGTAGGATCATAATTAGAATTTCTGTCTCTATGAACAGGGATGAACTTTGGATAGATAGCCTGACTTGATTTACATACAGTAAGGGTCGAAATCAGGAAAACTTCTCCTTCCTTTTTCTTCTGGCTCACAAAAATAAAACACTATCTTCCTTAATATCAGTGGCAGAGAATAACAGTGTTGTTTGAGACTAGAGTCTAAGTGCTATATAAAATTATGAAACCAGGGATCAGAAAAATATTTGTGGATGAAAGTATACAATCTTCCTCCTTCCTCATTTCAGATCATTTTAGCAAAAAGATGCTGAATTTGCTTTCCTTTAAAAGGCAATGGTGGCTTAAGAGAGGCCAAGGGGCTGCCCAGAATTGTGGTAATTATAAGTGGTTTGGGGCCACACTATTTTAGTTTGGAAAATATTCAGTAATGGTCAAATAATTCTGCAGAGAGTAAGCAAATGCAGTAATTAGAATTGATTCTGGGATGTGTTTGTGTTTTCTAGAATTGGTGATGTTGAACTAGTGCGATGATTTTCTTTCATTTCCTTTTGTCTATATGGAACTTTGGAAAATTGGATCATATTAGAGATTTGCAGTTTGAGTAGCCTAACTTTGGATATGCTTAAAAATCTACATGAGTTCCAGATGAAGAAAGCTCTGGCTTCAGATACTAACAAAGAAACTTACATTCCAACTGGGTATATTAATGAGATCCCTCTGGTTATATCTGAATAGAATAGAAAGAAATGCTTTAAAGTGATGTTTTCTATATTGAGTGAGAACTTAATTTCTTTCTAGCATCAAGGGTTTTATTACAAGGGGCTAATATGATTATTCTTGTGTGAATTGAAAAATGAAGAATACATTATCTTGTGGGTAATTGAACTTCATTCTCTTTGTACTCTGTGTATTCTTCAGAAGAGAGATTCCAGATTATTCAGAACAACAAGCAATTCTAAAATCTCAGTGGATTAAAACAATACATATTTGTTTCTTGGCCATACTGTCCATCCATCAGGGAGATGCCAGGGAATTCTGCTTGTTGTAATCGCCTCTTTTATATGAATAAAACCTGACATGCAAGATGGAATAGGGATGATTTCTTAGTTTAGCATGGAGAGTGGTCTTCTATTGAACTGAAGCAGATTTAAGAAAAGTCTTTTCCTGACCTATTTCAGTAAGTTTTGGAGGAGACATCAAAGAAACATTCATTAAAACGTGTATGAGGACTTCCCTGGTGGCACAATGGATAAGACTCCGTCTGCAAATGCAGGGTATATGGGTTGGATCTTTGGTCCGGGAAGATTCCACATGACCCGAAGCAACTAAGGCTGTGTGCCACAACTACTGAGCCCATGTGCCTAGAGCCTGTGCTCTGCAACAAGAGAAGCCACTGCAATAAGCCCGTGCACTGCAATGTTTAAGAGTAGCCCCCATTCACTGCAACTAGAGGCAGGTGCAGCAACGAAGACCTGGTGCAAGCAAAAAAATAAAGAAAAAAAGTTTTTTAAATTATGAAATAAACATCCTCATCTCATTTATTCACACAGAGATGCACAGGAGTGTTTGCAAATTTTCAGAATAGAAATACAAAATTTTATATTTGTATTTAAGAGAAAATAAGATTGTTCCCCCTGATTGACTGTTTAGACCTAGTCAGTCCTTCTCAAAGACTTCTTAAAGAACTTCAATTTTACTTCAATTTTTATTGCTATGTTTTCATTGTTAGATGTTCAAAGGTCTTTACCCTCAAGACAGAAAAGTATTGCTAGAGATGGGTTCAGTACAGGAAATGCATTGGTCCAACATTTGAGGCAATGGGCGATTTAAAGTGATAAGTAAGAGAGTCAAAATTTGTCCTTCTTTGACAGAGGTCTACTTGTATTCCAATTTTTAAAATGAAAATTTCTTCAACTTCACTGTCCTTATTATTTCTGCTGAAATTCCATACAACTCGTATGACAAATTGACCTAGATTTCCTTTCTGTTTGAATAGGGGCCCAGTTGGTCACACTTTATCTGAGTCTAGCTTGCCTACAGATAACATAGAGTACTGGGTCCAAAATCTTGTTAATGATAAAAGTTTGTATGCATTTGTCTGAACTGGTTCCTTGCATACATATTTATTTAAGGGATGTTATGTATATGGGGGAGTGGGGAGCAGGTACCAAAACTGCAGCTGTAACAGGAAGGATTCAGAATAGATTTTTTTCATTATGATAGTAACTTTTTTTTAATTCTTCCTTTCTCATTCACCACTGAGCCTAAATGAATAACTAACTTCTTTATGTTTTAAGGTTAAAAAAAGTTTTCAGCATTTAATTGAAGCTCTGTTTTCCTTAGTCTACCCTTATCTATATTGGTAGGATTAGTTTTAGCTTGAAGTGAAGTGAAGTCGCTCGGTCATGTCCGACTCTTTGTGACCCCATGGACTGTAGCCTACTACGCTCCTCCATCCATGGGATTTTCCAGGCAAGAGTACTGGAGTGGGTTGCCATTTAGCTTACTAAATTTATAACTGACGTTAAGAAAGGATTTAGTCATGGAAACAACTAATCACTAGCTAATACTCCTGCTTCTTAGGGAAAAGGAAAAATAGATTCCAAATGTCTATCTTATCATCTCAGCAATTTTCCACAGTATGTTCAATGACATATTTGCAAAGTTGTAAGTGGGTCCACTTTGATATAAAGATAAATATGAGAAAATCAGTGCCTTTATATTTAGTAGTTTCCAGGGAAATTCAGTAAAAGGAATACATTTAGATTTCATTTTCCTATGAATAGCCAGAATAGTTTGTTGCAGTTTTGAAATCTTACAAGGCTTACATAAGGAAAATAATATGATTTTAGTGCTGGTGATGGAGACATATTGATTAAATTTAGAACTAGGTAGGAGGTAAAATCCAGGCCACCTGTTACAACTACAGTTGCAGTAAATTTTTTTTTTTTTTTGCATTTAATTTTACTGGCTAGGTAATTGAAAAAGAAAGATGTTACAATGTAATTCAAATAGAAATGTATTTAAAATTTAAATTGATTTCCAGATAGAAAATGAATTTTTAAAATGTTATCAGCTCTTAAGATTTCAAAATACACTATACCCTGCCCTTCTGAATCACATGTGTTCAGCCTAAGCCTGTGGGAGGGGATCTAAGAAATAGTACAGGGGAGGAGCCAAGATGGCGGAGGAGTAGGACGGGGAAAACACTTTCTCCCCCACAAATTCATCAAAAGAGCATTTAAACGTCGAGTAAATTCCACAAAACAACTTCTGAATGCCGGCAGAGGACATCAGGCACCCAGAAAAGCAACCCAACTCTTCGAAAGGAGGTAGGAAAAAATATTAAAAACAAACAAAAAAAGAGACAAAAGAGGGAGGGACGGAGTTCCGTCCCGGGAAGGGAATCTTAAAAAGAGAGAAGTTTCCAAACATCAGGAAACCTTCTCACTGCCGAATCTGTGCCGAGCTTTGGAAGCACAGAGGGCAATATAACAGGGAGAAAAAATAAATAAACAATTTAAAACTCGCAGATTGCGAGCCCTACGGTAACTCCCCCAGCAGAGAAGCAGCGCAGACGCCTGCATCCGCCATTAGCAAACCAGGGCTGGGCAGGGAGGCGCGGCGTGGGCTGCATCGCTGAGAGTAAGAATCTGGCCTGAATATCCTGAGCGCTATCTGAGCGAAATAATTTGGGCTAGCAAACCAGACTGTGGGATACCTACCACGCGAAAAGCCAGCCCTAACCTAAGACCGCCAGGCCCGCGCACGGAACAAAGGACTGAACAGAGATAGCCGGCTGCAGACCTTCCCCCTCCGGTGACAGGCAGCCAGAGCCGGAAGGGGGCAATCGCAGCCCCAGAGAGACATTATCTATAAAACTGTAAGCAGGCTTCTTTGCTAACTAAAACTTCTTGGGGGTCTGGACGGTCAACATCTGCCTGAGAAGGTGCGCCGGTTTTACATCCAGATAACCGAGTGGCGGGGAGGCGATAAGTCGCAGCATTGGCGCTCGCCTGGGAAGAGCAAATTGGCGCTCGGATCTGGGAAGAGCACAAAACGCAGGCCCAACTGAGTCTGCGCCTCTGAGGACTACCCGAGTGCCTGAACCTGAGCGGCTTGGACCTGGAAGGTGCATGCAGCCCAGGGCCAGCCTCGGATTGTTCCCGGCGGAACAACCTAGAGTCCGAGCAGTGTGGACAGGGAGGCTACACGCGCCGTGAACAGGGGCAGACCCAGGGTGGCTGAGGTACTGCGAGCCCACGCCAGTGTTATTTGTTTGCAGCATCCCTCCCTCCCTCCCCACAGCGCGACTGAACAAGTAAGACTAAAAAAAAAAAAAAAAAGTGTCCTCCACCGTGCCCTTTGAGTCAGGGCGGAAACCAGATACTGAAGAGACTAGCAAACAGAAGAAGTTATAACAGAGGGAAACGCCTTGGAAGCTACAGGCAATAGATCAAAACCCTGTGGTTACTACGGACTACATAGGAAGGGGCCTATAGATCTTGAGAAATATAAATCTGACCAAGGAACTAGCCAAAAATGAACTGAACCCACAACACCCACAAAAAAAAAAAAAAAAAAAAAAAAAAGTCCTAGATATATTTTTATTATTTTTACGATCATTCTTTCTTTTTTTTTAATTAAAAAAAAAATTTTAAGTCCTCTATTGTTCCTTTAATTTTCACTTTTATATCCTATTTGCAAAAAAAAAAAAAAAAAAGACCCTATTTTTTTCTTCTTCAGCAAACTTCATATATATATATTTTATAATTTTTTGACCTTGTTTTTTTGTTTTTGTTTTTGTTTTTTTCTTCTTTTCTTTAACATTGTATTTTTGAAATTCCAAACTCTACTCTAGATTTTTAATTTTCGCTTTTTGGTATATGTTATCAATTTTGTACCTATAGTTTTTTTTTATATAATTTCTGTGACTTTTTTTTTTTTTTTTCTTCTTCTCTGTTTCTTTCTCTTCTTCTTTTATATAACATTGTATATCTGAAATTCCAAACTTTACTCTAGATTTTTAATTTATGCTTTTTGGTATTTGATATCAATTTTGTACCTGTATTTTCTTTATAATTTTTGTGACATTGTTCGTATTTGTTTGTTTGTTTTCTCTCTTTATTTTTCTTCTTCTTCTTTTTTTTTTTTTAACATTGTATTTTTGAAATTCCAAACTCTACTCTAGATTTTTAATTTTTGCTTTCTGGTATTAGTTATCAATTTTGTACCTGTACTTTCTTTATAATTTTCACGACCTTGTTTGTTTTTGTTTGTTCGTTTTTTCTCTCTTTCTTTTCCTTCTTCTTTTCTTTAACATCGTATTTTTGAAATTCCAAACTCTACTCTAGATTTTTAATTTTCGCTTTCTGGTATTAGTTATCAATTTTGTACCTGTACTTTATTTATAATTTTCGCGACCTTGTTTGTTTTTGTTTGTTCGTTCTTTCTCTCTTTCTTTTCCTTCTTCTTTTCTTTAACATCGTATTTTTGAAATTCCAAACTCTACTCTAGATTTTTAATTTTTGCTTTTATGTATTTGTTACCAATTTTGTACCTTTAAGGACCCAATCTTCAGGACCCATTTTTCACTAGGGAGTGAGATTACTGGCTTGACTGCTCTCTCTCCCTTTGGACCCTCCTTTTTCTCCACCAGGTCGCCTGTGTCTCCTCCCTAACCCCTCTCTACTCTTCCCAACTCTGTGAATTTCTGTATGTTCCAGACGGTGGAGAACACTTAGGGAACTGATTACTGGCTGGATCTGTCTCCCTCCTTTTCATTCCCCCCTTTTATCCTTCTGGCCACCTCTGTTACCTTCCTCCTTCTTCTCTTCTCTGTATAACCCCGTGAACATCTCTGAGTGGTCCAGTTGTGGAGTGCACATAAGGAAGTGACTACTGGCTAGCCCACTCTCTCCACTATTGATTCACCTCATCTCATTTGGGTCACCTCTAACTCCCTCCTCCCTCTTCTCTTCTCCATGTAACCCTGTGAACCTCTCTGAGTGACCCTCACTGTAGAGAAACTTATCATCTTTAATGTAGATGTTTTATCAATGGTGCTGTATAGAAGGAGAAGTTTTGAAACTACTGTAAAAATAAGACCGATAATCGGAAGCAGGAGACTTAAGTCCAAACCCGGACTCCAGGGAACTCCTGACTCCAAGGAACATTCATTGACAGGAGCTCATCAAATGCCTCCATACCGACACTGAAACCAAGCACCACACAAGGGCCAATAAGTTCCAGGGCAAGACATACCAAGCAAATTCTCCAGCAACAAAGGAACACAGCCCTGAGCTTCAAGATACAGGCTGCCCAAAGTCACCCCAAAACTATAGACATCTCATAACTCATTACTGGACATTTCATTGCACTCCAGAGAGAAGAAATACAGCTCCACCCACCAGAACACCGACACAAGCTTCCCTAACCAGGAAACCTTGACAAGCCACCTGTACAAACCCACACACAGTGAGGAAACGCCACAATAAAGAGAACTCCACAAACTGCCAGAATACAGAAAGGACACCCCAAACTCAGCAATTTAAACAAGATGAAGAGACAGAGGAATACTCAGCAGATAAAGGAACAGGATAAATGCCCACCAAACCAAACAAAAGAGGAAGAGATAGGGAATCTACCTGATAAAGAATTCCGAATAATGATAGTGAAATTGATCCAAAATCTTGAAACTAAAATGGAATCACAGATAAATAGCCTGGAGACAAGGATTGAGAAGATGCAAGAAAGGTTTAACAAGGACCTAGAAGAAATAAAAAAGAGTCAATATATAATGAATAATGCAATAAGTGAAATTAAAAACACTCTGGAGGCAACAAATAGTAGAATAACAGAGGCAGAAGACAGGATTAGTGAATTAGAAGATAGAATGGTAGAAATAAATGAATCAGAGAGGATAAAAGAAAAACGAATTAAAAGAAATGAGGACAATCTCAGAGACCTCCAGGACAATATTAAACGCTACAACATTCGAATCATAGGGGTTCCAGAAGAAGAAGACAAAAAGAAAGACCATGAGAAAATACTTGAGGAGATAATAGTGGAAAACTTTCCTAAAATGGGGAAGGAAATAATCACCCAAGTCCAAGAAACCCAGAGAGTACCAAACAGGATAAACCCAAGGAGAAACACACCAAGACACATATTAATCAAATTAACAAAGATCAAACACAAAGAACAAATATTAAAAGCAGCAAGGGAAAAACAACAAATAACACACAAGGGAATTCCCATAAGGATAACAGCTGATCTTTCAATAGAAACTCTTCAAGCCAGGAGGGAATGGCAAGACATACTTAAAATGATGAAAGAAAATAACCTACAGCCCAGATTATTGTACCCAGCAAGGATCTCATTCAAGTATGAAGGAGAAATCAAAAGCTTTTCAGACAAGCAAAAGCTGAGAGAATTCTGCACCACAAAACCAGCTCTCCAACAAATACTAAAGGATATTCTCTAGACAGGAAACACAAAAACGGTGTATAAACTCGAACCCAAAACAATAAAGTAAATGGCAACGGGAACATACTTATCAGTAATTACCTTAAATGTAAATGGGTTGAATGCCCCAACCAAAAGACAAAGACTGGCTGAATGGATACAAAAACAAGACCCCTACATATGTTGTCTACAAGAGACCCACCTCAAAACAGGGGACACATACAGACTGAAAGTGAAGGGCTGGAAAAAGATTTTCCATGCAAATAGGGACCAAAAGAAAGCAGGAGTAGCAATACTCATATCAGATAAAATAGACTTTAAAACAAAGGCTGTGAAAAGAGACAAAGAAGGTCACTACATAATGATCAAAGGATCAATCCAAGAAGAAGATATAACAATTATAAATATATATGCACCCAACACGGGAGCACCACAGTACGTAAGACAAATGCTAACAAGTATGAAAGGAGAAATTAACAATAACACAATAATAGTGGGAGACTTTAATACCCCACTTACACCTATGGATAGATCAACTAAACAGAAAATTAACAAGGAAACACAAACTTTAAACGATACAATAGACCAGTTAGACCTAATTGATATCTATAGGTCATTTCATCCCAAAACAATGAATTTCACCTTTTTCTCAAGCGCACATGGAACCTTCTCCAGGATAGATCACATCCTGGGCCATAAAGCTAGCCTTGGTAAATTCAAAAAAATAGAAATCATTCCAAGCATTTTTTCTGACCACAATGCAGTAAGATTAGATCTCAATTACAGGAGAAAAACTATTAAAAATTCCAACATGTGGAGGCTGAACAACACGCTGCTGAATAACCAACAAATCACAGAAGAAATCAAAAAAGAAATCAAAATTTGCATAGAAACGAATGAAAATGAAAACACAACAACCCAAAACCTGTGGGACACGGTAAAAGCAGTCCTAAGGGGAAAGTTCATAGCAATACAGGCACACCTCAAGAAACAAGAAAAAAGTCAAATAAATAACCTAACTCTACACCTAAAGCAACTAGAAAAGGAAGAAATGAAGAACCCCAGGGTTAGTAGAAGGAAAGAAATCTTAAAAATTAGAGCAGAAATAAATGCAAAAGAAACAAAAGAGACCATAGCAAAAATCAACAAAACCAAAAGCTGGTTCTTTGAAAGGATAAATAAAATTGACAAACCATTAGCCAGACTCATCAAGAAACAAAGGGAGAAAAATCAAATCAACAAAATTAGAAACGAAAATGGAGAGATCACAACAGACAACACAGAAATACAAAGGATCATAAGAGACTACTATCAACAATTATATGCCAAGAAAATGGACAACGTGGAAGAAATGGACAAATTCTTAGAAAAGTACAACTTTCCAAAACTGGACCAGGAAGAAATAGAAAATCTTAACAGACCCATCACAAGCATGGAAATTGAAACTGTAATCAAAAATCTTCCAACAAACAAAAGCCCAGGTCCAGACGGCTTCACAGCTGAATTCTACCAAAAATTTAGAGAAGAGCTAACACCTATCCTGCTCAAACTCTTCCAGAAAATTGCAGAGGAAGGTAAACTTCCAAACTCATTCTATGAGGCCACCATCACCCTAATACCAAAACCTGACAAAGATCCCACAAAAAAAGAAAACTACAGGCCAATATCACTGATGAACATAGATGCAAAAATCCTTAACAAAATTCTAGCAATCAGAATCCAACAACACATTAAAAAGATCATACACCATGATCAAGTGGGCTTTATCCCAGGGATGCAAGGATTCTTCAATATCCGCAAATCAATCAATGTAATACACCACATTAACAAATTGTAAAATAAAAACCATATGATTATCTCAATAGATGCAGAGAAAGCCTTTGACAAAATTCAACATCCATTTATGATAAAAACTCTCCAGAAAGCAGGAATAGAAGGAACATACCTCAACATAATAAAAGCTATATATGACAAACCCACAGCAAACATTATCCTCAATGGTGAAAAATTGAAAGCATTTCCTCTAAAGTCAGGAACAAGACAAGGGTGCCCACTTTCACCATTACTATTCAACATAGTTTTGGAAGTTTTGGCCACAGCAATCAGAGCAGAAAAAGAAATAAAAGGAATCCAAATTGGAAAAGAAGAAGTAAAACTCTCACTATTTGCAGATGACATGATCCTCTACATAGAAAACCCTAAAGAGTCCACCAGAAAATTACTAGAAATAATCAATGACTACAGTAAAGTTGCAGGATATAAAATCAACACACAGAAATCCCTTGCATTCCTATACACTAATAATGAGAAAACAGAAAGAGAAATTAAGGAAACAATTCCATTCACCATTGCAACGGAAAGAATAAAATACTTAGGAATATATCTACCTAAAGAAACTAAAGACCTATATATAGAAAACTATAAAACACTGGTGAAAGAAATCAAAGAGGACACTAATAGATGGAGAAATATACCATGTTCATGGATTGGAAGAATCAATATAGTGAAAATGAGTATACTACCCAAAGCAATTTATAGATTCAACGCAATCCCCATCAAGCTACCAACAGTATTCTTCACAGAGCTAGAACAAATAATTTCACAATTTGTATGGAAATACAAAAAACCTCGAATAGCCAAAGCGATCTTGAGAAAGAAGAATGGAACTGGAGGAATCAACCTACCTGACTTCAGGCTCTACTACAAAGCCACAGCCATCAAGACAGTATGGTACTGGCACAAAGACAGAAATATTGATCAATGGAATAAAATAGAAAGCCCAGAGATAAATCCACGCACATATGGACACCTTATCTTCGACAAAGGAGGCAAGAATATACAATGGATTAAAGACAATCTCTTTAACAAGTGGTGCTGGGAAATCTGGTCAACCACTTGTAAAAGAATGAAACTGGACCACTTTCTAACACCATACACAAAAATAAACTCAAAATGGATTAAAGATCTAAACGTAAGACCAGAAACTATAAAACTCCTAGAGGAGAACATAGGCAAAACACTCTCCGACATACATCACAGCAGGATCCTCTATGACCCACCTCCCAGAATATTGGAAATAAAAGCAAAAATAAACAAATGGGACCTAATTAACCTTAAAAGCTTCTGCACATCAAAGGAAACTATTAGCAAGGTGAAAAGACAGCCTTCAGAATGGGAGAAAATAATAGCAAATGAAGCAACCGACAAACAACTAATCTCAAAAATATACAAGCAACTCCTACAGCTCAACTCCAGAAAAATAAACGACCCAATCAAAAAATGGGCCAAAGAACTAAATAGACATTTCTCCAAAAAAGACATACAGATGGCTAACAAACACATGAAAAGATGCTCAACATCACTCATTATCAGAGAAATGCAAATCAAAACCACTATGAGGTACCATTTCACACCAGTCAGAATGGCTGCGATCCAAAAGTCTACAAATAATAAATGCTGGAGAGGGTGTGGAGAAAAGGGAACCCTCTTACACTGTTGGTGGGAATGCAAACTAGTACAGCCACTATGGAGAACAGTGTGGAGATTCCTTAAAAAACTGGAAATAGAACTGCCTTATGATCCAGCAATCCCACTGCTGGGCATACACACTGAGGAAACCAGAAGGGAAAGAGACACGTGTACCCCAATGTTCATCGCAGCACTGTTTATAATAGCCAAGACATGGAAGCAACCTAGATGTCCATCAGCAGATGAATGGATAAGAAAGCTATGGTACATATACACAATGGAGTATTACTCAGCCATTAAAAAGAATACATTTGAATCAGTTCTAATGAGGTGGATGAAACTGGAGCCTATTATACAGAGTGAAGTAAGCCAGAAGGAAAAACATAAATACAGTATACTAACGCATATATATGGAATTTAGAAAGATGGTAACAATAACCTGGTGTACGAGACAGCAAAAGAGACACTGATGTATAGAACAGTCTTATGGACTCTGTGGGAGAGGGAGAGGGTGGGAAGATTTGGGAGAATGGCATTGAAACATGTAAAATATCATGTAGGAAACGAGTTGCCAGTCCAGGTTCGATGCATGATGCTGGATGCTTGGGGCTGGTGCACTGGGACGGCCCAGAGGGATGGTATGGGGAGAGAGGAGGGAGGAGGGTTTGGGATGGGGAACACATGTATACCTGTGGCGGATCCATTTTGATATTTGGCAAAACTAATACAATTATGTAAAGTTTAAAAATAAAATAAAATTAGAGAAAAAAAAAAAAGTTAAAAAAAAAAAAAAAAAAGAAATAGTACATATGATAAGCAGCAGTCACACCTTATCTTCAGACTAATGTAGGTCAGTGTATTATTATTCCCATTGTATGGAAGGACAAAATGACGTTCAGAAATTTAAAGTTTAGTGCCTGAAGTCACATGGCTAGTAAATTAAATCACCAGTGTTCTAACAAATATATCCCTAACGTTAATGTCCATGTATTACATTATCTCAGAGCTGACACCACCTTAACCAATGGAGATAAATTTGTCATTTAATCTGTGATCAGTTTCATCCCAGTGATTAATCAGTCTATTGGATAAGGCCAAAAAAGAATTCTTTGGACATCTTCATGGTTATGTTTTATTCAGCCTGAACATCTGGGTAACAGTCTTTGTTTACAAAAGAGAGAGAATTCTCATCACTTATATTGAACTCCTTTGTGTAATTTTCACAAATTTTCTTTAGTGTACAGAATGTTCCTTATCCAACACTTTTCATGATTTCTTGTTTCAGAGATTTGTACTTGGGAATGTGGTTATATACGCATAGCAAAGCCTGTCTTCTCCCTCATCAGAAACATGGCATGATGTATATTTTCTCTTTGATTTTTTATTAATTTTATTTTTTAATTGAGGATAATTGCTTTACAATGTTTTGTGTTGGTTTCTGCATCATTATATAGTAATGTGCATCATTTGTAACTATATCCCTCCCAACCCCACATTCTACCCCTCTAGGTTGTCATAGAGTTCTTTCATTTTCATAACATGTTTTTCTGGCAAAGTTCAGTTAACTCTCAGTTAACAAATTTTACATGTATGTGTATCTTTAGTGGGAAATCAAAACTTTGAAGACCTTATGATGAATACTATCTACTCTCTCTGGAAGAGATATTTAACAGCTCTTTAAACTTCATCTATGAATGCCTTTTTTTTTTTAACATGAAGAGCAACATGTTAAACATATGTGTGGGCCTAGATATTTAACAAAAGTGAACTTATGCCAGCACCTGAAGAAAAAGGTGTAGAGGAATATTTCTATTTGTAATCAGAATGGTGGAGGTAGGTTTTCTCTGCTGGTGAGTTTCCTGGAGAATGTTGCTAGCTGAAATGCTTCATCATGATTTAATTCCACTCACTGAGCCAATCAAATCTAGGATCCCTTTTGCAGAGATCTGGATTCATAAAGATGAATTTGAATATTTTCTTTATAATTAAAAAAGGCTCTTGGCTGAGTTCCCTAGCAGTCCAGTGGTTAATAATCTGCCCCATCCACTGCAGAGGGCATGGGTTCAATTTCTGGTTGGAAACTAAGATCCTCCCACCTCATGCCATGCAGCCAAAAGAAGAAAAGAGAAAGGCTCTATAAATGTGCTTTCATTATTATTAAAAAAGGAGAGAGTCATTATTTTTATGTCTTAGGCTGTCTACCCAAATCCTGGTAAAGAGAAGCAGGTCTTGAATAGACACTTGAAGAATGAAAAATGAAATTTGGGCCGCTATATAGTTGTACATTTTGGGGGCTCCAAAATCACTGCAGATGTTGACCGTAGCCATGAAATTAAGATGCTTACTCCTAGGAAGGAAAGTCATGACCAACCTAGACAACATATTAAAAAGCAGAGACATTACTTTGCCAACAAAGGTCCATCTAGTCAAGGCTATGGTTTTTCCAGTAGTCATGTATGGATGTGAGAGTTGGACTATAAAGAAAGCTGAGTGCCAAAGAATTAATGCTTTTGAACTGTGGTGTTGGAGAAGACTCTTGAGAGTCCCTTGGACTGCAAGGATATCCAACCAGTCCATCCTAAAGGAAATCAGTCCTGGGTGTTCATTGGAAGAAGCTGAAACTCCAGTACTTTGGCCACTTGATGCAAAGAGCTGACTCATTGGAAAAGACCCTGATGCTGGGATTGACTGAAGGTGGGAGGAGAAGGGAAGGACAGAGGATGAGATAGTTGGATGGCACCACCAACTCAATGGACATGAGTTTGGGTAAACTCTGGGAGTTGGTGATGGACAGGGAGGCCTGGTGTGCTGCAGTCCATGGGGTGGCAAAGAATTAGACACAACTGAGCAACTGAACTGAACTGATGTATTTATAATTTGGTAATACTTTTATGAATCAATGTTTATATCATAATCTTAAATTGTCAAGTCTTTGGATATATTTTAGCATATTATACAACACAAGATAAAAAGTGGCCTAAATTTTAAGAAGAATTTTAAATATTAACCAGGATTAATAATAAAATCATTAGAATCCATGAGGCATTGATTATTTTCATTTATTTGGTAGTTGGTTTATTTTTTTTTAGTAAAGATTCTTGAGAATTGAGTTATTCTATAATGAAAGATAAGTCTTTTGATTTAATACAGTCTATTTTATTGAGAATCCTGTATTAAAACTTAGGTTAATAACTATGCTCAGCAACTGAAAAATACTAGGAAATTTTTTTCTGGGAGAACTAACAAAGGCATTTTTTCCTAATGAGAACCATAATCACCCCTTGGGCTCTATTGAATAAGACTGCAGTTCTCAAATTCAATAACCCATCCTGTGAATCTGTTTCTCTTGTAAATTCCTGTGAATTATTTTTTTATTTACTATTTAGAAATTCAATGATTAATATTATTTATTAAAAGCTATTCTGGGAGGGCCAAACTATATGTACTACTTCTATGGATTCTGTTATATGTAGTCCATTCTTAAAAGTTAAAGAGAAACAAGTTGAAAAATCTCTAAGCATTTATGTTTTGTTACACAATAGACAGTTGTAACTTTTCCAAACAATTACTATCAGTTTTCTCATGTATGATGTTTATTCCCTATCTGAAAATATGATTTTATGACACACATGGCACTTCATCTTATTTAGAAATTATAATAACTTCTGATACAGAAGACCATTCCTTCAGTGTACTAGCCAAAATTAAATTTTGTCATGAAGTGATCTCAGCATTTCTTATAAAAATTGAGATCTATAAAGTGCCAATAAATGATAGCATATTAAGCAATTGGGGAGGGTGTTGTGTGTTGTGAGTGATTGGTCATAGTGGAGACACCAAAAGAATTATTTTCCATGGAAAATTTTAAATGATATTAAAACTCAAAACCAACTAAAATTTGTTCTTTCTTTTTTCACGATGTGCTGGCAATTCTAAAAAAATGTCAGTCATAAAATATTCCTTCTCTTTGGGACAGATTATTTTCTTTACATCATTCCTGTAGACTTGGTATACCACTGTCAAATATATATTTGGTAATATTTTATTATTGAAAGTATTTATGTTAAGTGAATCCATCCTTAAAGGTCAGCCCATCCATCCTCATTCTATTTTCATCTTCTTTAATTTGGGTTAACATTTAATCATACTAAGGAACACCCCTCCTTTCTTTTTTTTTTAATTAATTAATTTTTTGTTGAAGAATAATTGCTTTACAGAATTTTATTGTTTTCTGTCAAACCACAACATGAATCAGCCATCAGATCAGATCAGATCAGTTCAGATCAGTTGCTCAGTTGTGTCCAACTCTTTGCAACCCCATGAATCACAGCACGCCAGGCCACCCTGTCCATCACCAACTCCCAGAGTTTACTCAAACTCATGTCCATCGAGTCAGTGATGCCATCCAGCCAGCTCATCCTCTGTCATCCCCTTCTCCTCCTGTCCCCAATCCCTCCCAGCATCAGGGTCTTTTCCAATAAGTCAACTCTTCTCATGAGGTGGCCAAAGTGTTGGAGTTTCAGCTTTAGCATCAGTCCTTCCAATGAACACCTAGGACTGATCTCCTTTAGAATGGACTGGTTGGATCTCCTTGCAGTCCAGGGACTCTCAATTCTCCAACACCACAGTTCAAAAGCATCAATTCTTCAGCGCTCAGCTTTCTTCACAGTCCAACTCTCACATCCATGCATGACCACTGGAATAACCATATCCTTGACTAGATAAACCTTTGTCGACAAAGTAATGTCTCTGCTTTTTACTATGCTGTCTAGGTTGGTCATAACTTTCCTTCCAAGGAGTAAGCGTCTTATAATTTCATGGTTGCTGTCACCATATGCAGTGATTTTGGAGCCCCCAAAAATAAAGTCTGACACTGTTTCCACTGTTTCCCCATCTATTTCCCATGAAGTGATGGGACCGGATGCCATGATCTTCGTTTTCTGAATGTTGAGCTTTAAGCCAACTTTTTCACTCTCCTCTTTCACTTTCATCAAGAGGCTTTTGAGTTCCTCTTCACTTTCTGCCATAAGTGGTATCATCTGCATATCTGAGCTTATTGATATTTCTCCTGGCAGTCTTGATTCCAGCTTGTGCTTCTTCCAGCCCAGCGTTTCTCATGATGTACTCTACATATAAGTTAAATAAGCAGGGTGACAATATACAGCCTTGACATACTCCTTTTCCTCTTTGGAACCAGTCTGTTGTTCCATGGCCAGTTCTAACTGTTGCTTCTTGACCTGCATATAGGTTTCTCAAGAGGCGGGTCAGGTGGTCTGGTATTCCCATCTCTTTCAGAATTTTCTACAGTTTCTTGTGATCCACACAGTCAAAGGCTTTGACATCATCAATAAAGCAGAAATAGATGTTTTTCTGGAAAACTCTTGCTCTTTTGATGATCCAGTTAGCCATCTGTATATCTTATTTGGAGAAATGTCTGTTTAGATCTTTTTCTCACTTTTTGATTGGGTTGTTTGTTTTTCTTGTATTGAATTGTATGAAGTCCTTGTATATTTTGCAAATTAATCCTTTGTCAGTTGTTTCATTTGCTATTATTTTCTCCCATTCTGAGGGTTGTCTTTTCACCTTGCTTATAGTTTCCTTTGCTGTTGAAAAGCTTTTACGTTTAATTAGGTCCCACTTGTTTACTTTTGCTTTTATTTCTGTTACTCTAGGAGATGGGTCATAGAAGATCTTGCTTTGATTTATGTCTCGAGTGTTCTGCCTATGTTTTCCTCTAAAACCTTTATAGTTTCTTGTCTTCCATTTAGGTCTTTAACGCATTTTGAGTTTATCTTTGTGTATGGTGTTAGGAAGTGTTCTAATTTCATTATTTTACATGTAGCTGTCCAGTTTTCCCAGCACCATTTATTGAAGAGGCTGTCTTTGCCCCATTATATATTCTTGACTCCTTTGTCAAAAATAAGGTACCCATAGGTGCTGGGGTTTATTTCTGGGCTTTCTGTTTTGTTCCATTGGTCTAAATTTCTGTTTTTGTGCCAGTACCATACTCTCTTGATGACTCTAGCTTTGTAGTATAATCCAAAGTCAGGAAGGCTGATTCCTCCAGCTTCATTCTTCTTTCTCAAGACTGCTTTGGCTATTCAGGGTCTTTTGTGTTTCCATATGAATTGTGAAATTTTTTGTTCTAGTTCTGTGAAAAATGTCATTGATAATTTGATAGGGATCACATATTGAATCTGTAGATTGTGTTTGGTAGTATAGTCATTTTCACAGTATTGATTCTTCTTACCCAGGAACATGGAATATCTCTTGATAAGTTTATGTCATCTTTGATTTCTTTCATTAGTGTCATATAATTTTCTGTGTACAGTTATTTTGTCTCCTTAGGTAAGTTTATTCCTAGATATTTAATTCTTCTTGTTTCAGTGGTGAATGGGATGATTCCTTAATTTCTCTTTCTGATTTATCATTGTTATATATAGAAATACAAGTTATTTCTGTGTATTGATTTTGTATCCTGCAACTTTGCTAAATTCACTGATTAGCTCTAGCAGTTTTCTGATACTATCTTTAGGGTTTTCTATGTACAGTATAACGTCATCTGTAGTGAGAGTTTTACTTCTTCTTTTCCTATCTGGATGCCTTTTACTTCTTTTTTTTCTCTGATTGCTGTAGCTAGGACCTCCAGAACTATGTTGAATAACAGTGGTGAAAGTAGACACCCTTGTCTTGTTCCTGATCTTAGGGGGAATGCTTTCAGTTTTTCACCATTGAGAATGTTTGCTGTAGACTTATCATATATGGCCTTTACTATGTTGAGGTAGGTTCTTTCTATGCTCAATTTTTGAAGAGTTTTAATCATAAGTGGGTGCTGAATTTTGTCAAAGGCTTTTTCTGCATCTATTGAAATTATCATATGATTTTTGTCTTTCAATTTGTTAATATGGTGTATCACATTGATTGGTTTGCCTCTGTTTAAGAATATACATCCTTGCATCCCTGGAATAAACCAACTTCATCCTGACGTATGAGCTTTTTGATGTGTTCCTGAATTCTGTTCATTAAAATTTTGTTGAGGATTTTTGCATCTATGATCATCAGGGATATTGGCCTGTAGTTTTCTTTTTTTGTGTTGTCTTTGTCTGGTTTTGGTATCAGGGTGATGGTGACCTCATAGAATGAGTTTGAAAGTGTTCCTTTGCAGCTTTTTCAAAGAGTTTTAGAAGGATAGGCATTAGCTCTTCTCTAAATGTTTGATAGAATTCTCCTGTGAAGCCTCTGACCTGGACTTTTGTTTTTTGAGAAATTTTTTATCACAGCTTCAATTTCAGTGCTTGTAATTGGGTTGTTCATAATTTCTGTTTCTTCCTGGTTCAATCTGGGAAGATTGAACTTTTCTAAGAATCTGTCCATGTCTTGTGTGTTATCCATTTTATTGCCATATAGTTGTTCACAATAGTCTCTTATAATCCTTTGTATGTCTTAGTTGTCTGTTGTAACCTCTCCTTTTTCATTTCTAATTTTGTTGATTATTTTCTCTTTATAATCTGTCTAAAGATTTGTCAATTTTGTTTATCTTCTCAGTTAATCAGATTTTAGCTTTATTAATCTTTACTATTGTTTCTTTCATTTCTTTTTTGTTTATTTCTGCTTGGCTCTATATGATTTCTTTCCTTCTACTAATTTTGGGATTTTTTTCTGTTGTTGTTCTTTTCCCAGTTGTTTTAGGTGTAAAGTTAGGCTGTCCATTCGATATTTTTCTTGTTTCTTGAGGTAGGATTGTATTGCTATAAACTTCCCTCTTGAGAACTGCTTTTGCTGCATGCTGTAGGTTTTGAGTTGTAGTGTTTTCATTGTCATTTGTTTCTAGAAATTTTTGATTTCCCTTTTGATTTCTTCAGTAGCCTGTTGGTTATTAAGAAACGTGCTGTTTAATTTCCATGTTTGTGTTTCTTACAGTTTTTTTCTTGTAGTTGATATATTGTCTCATAGCATTGTGGTCAGAGAAGATGCTTGATATGATTTCAATTTTCTTAAATTTCCCGAGGTTTGATTTGTGACCCAAGATGTGGTCTATCCTGGAGAATGTTCCATGTGCCCTTGAGAAGAAGCTGTATTCTTCTGTATTTGGATGGAATGTCCTGAAGATATCAATGAGATCCACCTCATTCAATGTATCATTTAAGACTTGTGTTCCCTTATTAATTCTATGTTTTGATGATCTGTCCATTGGTGTGAGTGTTTTGTTAAAGCCTCCTATATTATTGTGTTGCTGTCAACTTCTCCTCTTATGTCTGTTAGTATTTGTCTTATGTATTGAGGTGCTTCTAAGTTGGGTGCATAGATATTTACAATTGTTATATCTTCCTCTTGGATTGATCTCTTAATCATTATGTAGTGTCCTTCCTTATCTCTTCTAATCTTTATTTTAGGATCTATTTTGTCTGGTATGAGGATTGATACTCTGGCTTTCTTTTGCTTCCCATTTGCATGGAATATATATTTCTGTCCTCTCACTTTCAGTCTATGTATCTTGAGATCTGAAGTGGGTTTCTTGCAGACAGCATATATATGGATCTTGTTTTTGTATGCATTCAACCAGTCTGTGTCTTTTGGTTGGAGTATTTAATCCATTTACATTTAAAGTAATTATTGATATATATGTTCCAGTTGCCATTTTCTTAATTGTTTGGGGTTGATTTCATAGATCTTTTTTCTTCTCTTGTATTTCTTGACTATATAAGTCCCTTTAACATTTGCTGTGGAGCTGGTTTGGTGGTATTGAATTCTCTTAACTTTTGCTTGTCTGAAAAGCTTTTTATGTCTCCATCAGTTTTGAATGAGATCCTTGCTGGGTATGGTAATCTTGGTTGTAGATTTTTCCCTTTCAATACTTTAAAGATATTCTGCCATTCCCTTCTGGCCTTCAGAGTTTCTGAAAGATCAGCTATTAAGCATATGGGGTTTCCATTGTATGTTACTTGTTGCTCCTCCCTTGCAACAAGGGAGTTTAGTCTTTGTTAGTTTGATTAGTATGTGTCTTGGAGTGTTTCTCCTTGGGTTTATCCTGTATGGGACTCTGTGCCTCTTGGACTTGATCGAGTATTTCCTTTTCCATGTTGGGGAAATTTTCAACTATACTCTCTTCAAAAGTTTTCTCATGCCCTTTGTTTTTCTCTTCTTCTTCTGGAACCCCTATAATTCAAATATTGGTGTGTTTGATATTGTTTCAGAGGTCTCTGAGACTATCCTCATTTCTTTTCATTCTTTTTTCTTTATTCTGCTCTTCAGAAGTTATTTCTACCATTTTATCTTCCAGCTCACTGATTCATTCTTCTGCTTCAGATATTCTGCTATTGATTTCTTCTAGAGTATTTTTAACTTCAGTAATTGTGTTGCTTTTCTCTGTATGTTTATTCTTTAATTCTCCTAGGTCTTTGTTAATTGATTCTTGCATTTTCTCCATTTTCTTTTCAAGGTTTTTGATCATTTTTCTATCATTATTCTGAATTCTTTTTCAGGTAGTTTGCCTATTTCATCTTCATTTGTTTGTACTTCTGTGTTTCTACTTTGTTCCTTTATTTGTATAGTATTTCTCTGCCTTTTCACTATTTGTTTTTTAAATTATTGTGTTTGAGGTCTCCTTTTCCCAGGCTTCAAGGCTGATTTCTTTCTTCCTTTTGGTTTCTGCCCTCCTAAGGTTGCAATGGCACCCCACTTCAGTTCTCTTGCCTGGAAAATCCCATGGATGGAGGAGCCTGGTGGGCTGTAGTCCATGGGGTCGCTAAGAGTCGGACACGACTGAGCAACTTCCCTTTCACTTTTCACTTTCATGCATTGGAGAAGGAAATGGCAACCCACTCCAGTGTTCTTGCCTGGAGAATCCCAGGGACAGGGGAGGCTGGTGGGCTTCTGTCTATGGAGTCGCACAGAGTCAGGCACAACTGAAGCGACTTAGCAGCAGCAGCAGCAAGGTTGGTCCAGTAGTTTGTGTAAGCTTTGTATAGGGTGAGATTTGTGCTGAGCTTTTTTGTTTATTCGTTTGTTTGTTTTTCCTCTGATGGGCAAGGCTGAGTGAGGTGGTCATCCTGTCTGCTTATGATTGATTTGTCTTTTTGTTTGTTTGCTGTTTAGATGAGGTATCCTGCAGGGTGCTACTGGTGGTTGGGTGGTGCCGGGTCTTGTATTTAAGTGGTTTCCTTTGTGTGAGTTCTCACTTTTATACTCCCTGGGGTTAGTTCTCTGGTAATCTAGGGTCTTGGAGTCAGTGCTCCCACTCGAAAGGCTCAGGGCTTGATCCCTGGTCAGGAGCGAAGATTCCACAAGTGGTTTGTTATGGCGTTAAGTGAGATTAAAACAAATACCCCAAAATGAGAAACTGAGATGAACCCCAGTCAAATGGCAGTTAAAAAATCAGGCAAATGATTATTAATATAATGGAATACACACACACACACACACACACACGAGCATAGTCAAAACAGTCCACCAAAAATAAAGTACAGTAGATTGACCTGGCAAACAAAGGAAATCAAAAATTATATTTACCAGTTAAGAACAAAACTAACTAAAGCATAAACTGGAAAACAAAACTAAAGTAAGGTGCCAAGGGGGTATAAAGCAATGAAAACAAAACTTACAAGTATGTTGATAGGAAAGGAAAGAAAGAAAGAATAGTTATGCAAAGTTAAACAGAGGTAGTTGAAGATTTATATACATTAAAGATTAAGTGTAAGGGGAAAATAACAGTAGGAAAGATAAACAAAGGAATAAATGTAGAAAGCATATAAAAGGTTTAAAAAATTTAAAGTTAAAATTATAAAAAGTGGAAAATTTTTAAAAAAGGAAGAAGAAAGCAAAAACAAATGAAACAAAACTCCACAGAACTGCAAAAGTGCAATGTAGAGGCAGAGATTTTTATAACAAAAATAAAAAGTGTGATGAATATACACATATACATATACACCCATAAGCAAAATCAAAACAGTCCACCAAAAATAAAGTACCATAGATTGACTCAGAGAACAATGGAAACCAAAAATTATATCTGCCAGTTAAGAACAAAACTAACTAAAGCACAAGCTGGAAAACTAAATCAAGGTATCAATTGGGGAATAAAGCACTGAAAATAAAACTAACAAATATGTTGAGAGGAAAGGAACAAAAGAAAAGAAACAAAGAATAGATATGCAAAGTTAAATAGAGGTAGATAAAGAAGATTTATATACATTAAAGATTAACTGCAAGGGGAAAAGAACAGTAGGAAAAGCAAACACAAGAATAATTGTAGAAAAATAGTAGGTTTAAAAATTATTTGGCAAAACTAATACAATTATGTAAAGTTTAAAAATAAAATAAAATTAGAAAAAAAAATAAAAATTAAAATTAAAAAAAGAGAAAAGAAAAAAAAAAAAGGGAAAACTCCACAGAACTGCAAAAATCCAATGTAGAGGCAGAGGTTTATAATGACAATAAAAAATGTGACTGAGGAAAAAGAAAAAAGTTCAAAAACTTAATTAGATTTCATAGTGCCAATAAAATTGACAACTACAACAGAAGGGGATAAAAAAGGGGGAAAAAAAAAAAAACAGAAAAAAAAATCCAAAAGAATCTACAGAGCAAGTGAAAACATACGAATAATAAATGTTTTTCTTGAATCACTGTTGTCAGAGTCCTTTCCTTCACTGGGAGTCACAGTCCACCTCACCTCCCTAGGATGACCTCCAAAACTGTGCTGATCTCTGGACCTGCTGTGGGAACATCTCAGATTCTAATCTGGTCCTACTCCTGTGTGTTCTTGCCTCCAATGTCCAGAGCTATCAGAACTAGTGAGTTTTCTTTTGTGAGAGCTTTCAATGTCCTTTTATATATTCCATAGACACAGAGTCAGCCTACTTGATCATGTGGAATTAATCTGTAGCTTGTATAGCTGATGGGAAGGTTTTGGGTCTTCTTCCTTAGCCACACTGCCTTGGGTTTCAATTGTGGTTTTATTTCAAATTCTGCATGCGGTTCATCCACTGGGGTTTGCTCCTAAGGCTGCCTTGGAGGACTTTGGTTTGCCCCTGTGAGGGCCAGGTGTGAAGGTGGTGCAGCTGTTTGGGTCTCAGGGGTTCTGGCAGCACCAGGTACTCAGGGGAGTTGGCAGATAGGGCAGCAGGAAATATAGTGCTCTAGAAGGGTATAGCAACCAGTATTGGCCAATATGCCCCAGTGTTCTTGCCTGGAGAACCTCCCTGACAGAGAAGCTTGGCAGGCTACAGTCTACAGGGTTGGAAAGAGTTGGACATGACCAAAGCGACCCCGAGTGCATAGACGCAAGAATTTTGCCTGTGGCAGCTCTGTCCTAGTGAGAGTTGAGTATGAAGGTGGCACAACTGCTTGGCTTGCGGGGTCCCTGGTGGCACCAAGTGTGCAGGGACACGGACTGCATCTGCTGCACAAGTTATGGTCCTTTCAGAGTCTTTTTTTGAGCCTGCTGTAGCCGGCGATCAGAAGGCTTCTTTGGCCTGTCTTTCTCCATAGCTCCGCCCCTTCAGGCACTTAGAGGGTCCCTTGCCTGGGGATAGAGGGGCCCCCCTGGCTGGGGTCCTACTCTGTACATCAGTGCATCAGGCACTTGGGTGGGTCCTACTCTGTAGTTTAGTGCGTCAGGCATTTGATGGGACAGCCACTCTGTTGTTCAGCTGCCAAAGCTGGTGTGTGGGGGGAGAGAGGCTATGGTGATGGCTCCACCCACTATGCGTGACTCAGCAGTATCGCCTTGCTTCCATGGCTGCCAGGCTTTCCTCTACAGGCATTTCCCACTACAATCTTCTCCCTCACATGCCCTCAATCTGTCTCTCTGAAGTCAACAGCAGTCCTCGCCCTGGTGCTCCACAATCCCTAAACTCCAGCTCCCAACTGCTGCGCCTTCCAGGGTACCTGAGTCCATGTTCAGGGTATGTATGGCTGCGGCAAGGACTGTCTGATTCTCATTCCATTTAGGCTGCTACAGATCAGCTGTTTCACTCTCAGGCTTAAATGTTTCTCCTCTGACTCAGACAGTTGCCCCAGTGTTGGGATCGGACCCCTGCCTCAGTTCCCCCACCCACTGAGGGCAGGTCCAGTCCTACTAACACTCCTGTATTTTCCCCTAGTTCCTTCCTTCTACTGAGTTTTGCGTGGTTCTATTCGCCCCCACCACTGGTCAGGTACTCCTGTCCACTCTCAGCTGGTGTTCTGCATGCACATTTGTGTCTGAAGGTGTATATCTGATGTATCCATGGAGAGATATATACTCCACGTCCACCTACCCCTCCACCATCTCGTCCCCCCCCCCTTTCTTTATTTTCATGCATTATCTTTACAAGTACAAAAAAGTACAAAAGTACAAACCAAGTACAAAATAGTATAGCTTTTAGTGTAAATGTCTTTAAATAATAATGAGGTTAAACATTTTATAGAATTATTCAAGGGCAAAAGTAATCGACCTGATGAGAAAACTCAGCAAATAATCTACCTGGTGAGAAAACTCCAAGCCCCACACAGATTTCAGGATGACCATGTATAAAAAGTTCTTCCTATTCCCTCTTCAGATTGTCAGTGTGCATTTTCACGGTATTGTTGCTTTCTTATTACTCTCAGTTAGATATAAACCAAGCATGGATTGGGCCGGGGCGGGGGGCGATGGGGTGGGGGGACTTGGAATTGAGTAAAACAGTTTTTCCTCACAATGTACCAAAATTCATACCTTCAATCTTAATATCATTTTCTTGAAAGAATTAAAATCCTCAAACATCCTGAACAGCCTGTTCGTAAATCAAAGCCTAGCTGATTAGAATTCACTCCAGTGAGGGAGAATGCCATAATGAAAGTCCCAGTAATCTCTCAAGAGGGGTGAGACAGAGATCATCTATAGGATTTGGGGGTTTGTGCTCAAGAGGTTTGAGTCTTTGAAAGTAGGAACTGCTTGGCATTGGGCAAAGATTGTGACATAATAGTTTAAGATCGGTAGACACATTAAGGTAAGGATCTAAAGGTACCCTGGGGTCCAGCTCTGCAGACTTTCTTGTTATGAACACCAAGTGTTGAAAAAAAAACAATTTTTACACACTTAGGAGAAAAATAGACTCTCTATATTTTACCATAAGTTTAACCAGTTTTATGGCACTGCACTTCACATGTATGAATAACATTTTCTAACTGGTCCTGAAGGCATCTCACCTTATAACCTCCCCCAACAATGCCCTTCTGAGTGGACCCTATGGTAGTCTGTTTCACAGTTGAACAATCTGTGAATAAATACATGTAAAGTAAATGTATTTTAGAGCATGAACATGTCTTTATATGTTCACTTAAAATTTTACATTGAGAAAGCAAACTAAAAAAAATACATGGGTGATTGGGCAGCATGCTTGTCCTCAGTTTAGGCATGGACACTGGAACAGGGGAATTAGACGGTACAATCGCAGCTCTACTTACTAACTATGCTTTCTGGCTAAGTCAAGTAGTCCTTTTGGGAATCACTGCTAAGTGAAGATGATAAAATGTTTCATGATTTTTTTTTCTTTTAATTACGTGTGTGTGTTCTCACTCAGTCATGTCCAACTCTTTGGTAGCCCACCAGGCTCCTCTGTCCATGGAATTTTCCAGGCAAGTATATTGGAGTGGATTGCCATTTCCTCCTCCAGGGGATCTTCCCAACCCAGGGATCAAACCTGTGTCTCCTGCATTCACAGGTGGATTCTTTACCACTGAGCCACCTGGGAAGCCCCTTTTTAAATCATAAATAAAAATAAGTACGAGGGTACTGAAAAATTATAAGATAAAAAATTAATATGTGGTAAAAACTAGAAAATTGAATCTTGGATTTTAAAATCATTTTCAACAATTGTATAAATAGAAATGAAGGAAATCACTAATTACTGAGTGCTTTGACTCATAAACTTGGGAAGGGAAACATTTGGTGTGTCAGGTAACAAAACCAAAGGTAAATGATAAGATTTAAAAAATGAACATATAAAAATTCTAACGTTGTAGTAGAAAATGGACAAAAGACATGAATAAAACTCACTAGTAAATATAAAAGAAGGGCTAACTAAATGATAAAATAATTTTCAATAGAAGTAATAAAAAATGTTCAACATAACTCACTTAGAAATTTTAAAATTAAAGCAAAAATTGTTCAAGTTTGCAAATGAAGTAGGCAACAGGGGGAATTATAATAGAATCCAGTGTCAGAATGAATGTACAGTTAAAAACTTTTGGTAAGGGACAATCTTTTGGAAAAGATATTTGATAACTAATACAAAGAATGTAAATATGTTCAAGGCATCTAACTCGGAAATTTCATATTAATACCTTATTTTAAAAATGAGCATTGGATAGGATATAATTCTCTAAGTAATAGAAATATTTCAGTATGTTACGGGGATATATGTATAACTTATCCATTATATAATTACAAAGAATTAATGGTATGAGAAAATGAATTTTAAGAATATATCAATTCATATATGTTATAACCTAAATTTTGTTTTAAGTATTATTTAAAAGCACATATGAAATATATATGCACAAAACATTTTAATATAAATCATTAACATGTTAACAGAAACTTTAACAAACATCTGTTAATCCTTTCCTACGTGCCTGATGTACTCTAGGGGTTTTACAAGTAACAAATTAACTAATTTTTATTAAAATCCCTCAAAGGGTATAGCATTATTATCCATATTTGATAGTTGAGAAAACTATATGTGCGGTAGTCTGAGCATTCTTTGGCATTGCCTTTCTTTGGGATTGGAACGAAAACTGACCTTTTCCAGTCCTGTGGCCACCGCTGAGTTTTCCAAATTTGCTGGCATATTGAGTGCAGCACTTTCACAGCATCATCTTTCAGGATTTGAAATAGCTCAAATGGAATTCCATCACCTCCACTAGCTTTGTTCGTAGTGATGCTTTCTAAGGCCCACTTGACTTCACATTCCAGGATGTCTGGCTCTAGGTCAGTGATCACATCATTGTGATTATCTGGGTCGTGAAGATTTTTTTTGTACAGTTCTTCTGTGTATTCTTGCCACCTCTTCTTAATATCTTCTGCTTCTGTTAGGTCCATACCATTTCTGTCCTTTATCGAGCCCATCTTTGCATGAAATATTCCCTTGGTATCTCTAATTTTCTTGAAGAGATCTCTAGTCTTTCCCATTCTGTTGTTTTCCTCTATTTCTTTGCATTGCACTCATCTCACATGCTAGTAAAGTAATGCTCAAAATTCTCCAAGCCAGGCTTCAGCAATACATGAACTGTGAAATTCCTGATGTTCAAGCTGGTTTTAGAAAAGGCAGAGGAACCAGAGATCAAATTGCCAACATCTGCTGGATCATGGAAAAAGCAAGAGAGTTCCAGAAAAACATCTATTTCTGCTTTATTGATGATTCCAAAGCCTTTGACTGTGTGGATCACAATAAACTGTGGAAAATTCTGAAAGAGTTGGGAATACCAGACCACCTGATCTGCCTCTTGAGAAATGTGTTTGCAGGTCAGGAAGCAACAGTTAGAACTGGACATGGAACAACAGACTGGTTCCAAATAGGAAAAGGAGTACGTTAAGGCTGTATATTGTCACCCTGCTTATTTAACTTATATGCAGAGTACATCATGAGAAACGTTGGACTCGAAGAAGCACAAGTTGGAATCAAGATTGCCGGGAGAAATATCAATAACCTCAGATATGCAGATGACACCACCCTTATGGCAGAAAGTGAAGAGGAACTCAAAAGCCTCTTAATGAAAGTAAAAGAGGAGAGTGAAAACGTTGGCTTAAAGCTCAACATTCAGAAAACGAAGATCATGGCATCCGGTCCCATCACTTCATGGGAAATAGATGGGGAAACAGTAGAAACAGTGTCAGACTTTATTTTTTTGCGCTCCAAAATCACTGCAGATGGTGATTGCAGCCATGATCCAAGTGATTGGATCCAGCCAAGTGATTGGCTTGCAGCCAAGTGATCCAAGCCACTTACTCCTTGGAAGGAAAGTTGTGACCAACCTAGATAGCATATTCAAAAGCAGAGACATTACTTTGCCAACAAAGGTCCTTCTAGTCAAGGCTATGGTTTTTCCAGTGGTCATGTATGGATGTGAGAGTTGGACTGTGAAGAAGGCTGAGCACTGAACAATTGATGCTTTTGAACTGTGGTGTTGGAGAAGACTCTTGAGAGTCCCTTGGACTGCAAGGAGAGCCAACCAGTCCATTCTGAAGGAGATCAGCCCTGGGATTTCTTTGGAAGAAATGATGCTAAAGCTGAAACTCCAGTACTTCGGCCACCTCATGCGAAGAGTTGACTCATTGGAAAAGACCCTGATGCTGGGAGGGATTGGGGGCAGGAGGAGAAAGGGACTACAGAGGATGAGATGGCTGCATGGCATCACTGACTCGATGGACGCGAGTCTGAGTGAACTCTGGGAGTTGGTGATGGACAGGGAGGCCTGGCGTACTGCGATTCATGGGGTCGCAAAGAGTCAGACACGACTGAGCGACTGAACTGAACTGAAACTATATGTATTAAGGACATTGTACTCATTATCAAAAACTTTTTCAGAAAGAAGAATCTAGTCCTAGATAATTTACTGTGGAATTCTATAAAATATTAAAGGAAGTAATGATTTCCTGTAGTCAATCAGAAAATAGGCTTTCCAGGTTGTGCTAGTGGTAAAGAATCTGCCTGCCAATGCAGGAAACCTAAAAGATGTGGGTTCAATCCCTGATTTGGAAAGATTCCCTGGAGGAGGGCTTTGCAACCCACTCCAATATTCTTGCCTGGAGAACCCCATATATAGGGGACCCTGGTGGGCTACAGTCTATACAGCCCCAATGACTGAAATGACTGAGTGCACACATCAGAAAATAAGGAAGGAATGGATACATTTCAACTTGCTTTATGAAGTCAGCATAAACTTAAAAGCCACTCCCCCCCAAATTACAAAGTCAATAACAAAATATATTTAAATTATCTCAGAAATGCAAGATTAATTTAATATTCAAAATCATTCACTGTAATGATTGTAAGGAAAAATATTCAATAACCATTTCAATAGACATAGTAAACACATTTAACAACCTTTAATATTTATTCAAAGATTTACAAAAAGTCATGTAAAAAGTCATGTACTCAATCGTGTCCGTCTTTGTGACCCCATGGACTATGCAGCCCTTGGAATTCTCCAGGCCAGAATACTAGAATGGATAGCCTTCCCCTACTCCAGGGGATCTTCCCAACCCAGGGATTGAAACCAGGTCTCCTGCATTGCAGGTGGATTATTTACCAACTGAGTTATCAGGGAAGCCCATATAATTTAATATTCAAAATCAATGAATTTAATGCTTGATTTTAAGGAAAAATAATCAATGACCATTTAAACAGATATAGTAAAAACATTGGACAACCTTTAATACTTACTCAAAAATTTGCAAAAACCTTGGAATAAAATGATTTTTCAATCTATTCAAGGGCATTTGTTACTAAAGTGTAGGTAACATCATACCAAATTGTGAAATGCTAATTATTTTCCTCCTAAAATTAGAACAAGGCAAAGATGCTCACTCTTTTTTTTTTTTTTTTTGAGATGTTATTTCTTCTAAGTGTTCTTTTTAAAAAATTAATTTATTTATTTTCATTGGAGGATAATTACTTTACAATATTGTGATGGCTTTTGTCATACATCGACATGAATCAGCCATGGTTGTACATGTGTCCCCTCATCCTGAATCCCCCTCCCACGTCGCTCCCCACCCTATCCCTCTGGGTTGTCTGAGAGCACCAGCTTTGAGTGCCCTGCTTCATGAGATGATCACACTTAACTCTCAATAAGTTTTCTACTGCTAAGTCTAGCTACAGAAGTGAATCTAGAAATGGAAAATTAAAATATAAAGATTGAAAAGAAGGGAAGTTTCTCTATTTGTATGTTATATGATTGTATGATGATTGTATGCAGAATGTCCTAAGTAATCTTCTGAAAATTATAACTAAGAATAAATTTAACAAATTATCAGGGTAGAAGCTTAATTTAAAAAATTACATTTTTTATACAGTGACAAATAATTGGTATGAAATTTTAAAATAAGTCTAAATATTGAAGAGGCAATAAATATAAAATATTTAGTAATAAATTTGATGAAAGTCATATTAATCCTCAACACTGAAAACATTACTTAGAGAAATTAAATACCACTTAAACAATGGAAATTAAACAATACAAAACAAATGTATTTGTTGGAGGACACTGTTATAAAGATGTCAGTTTTCACCAAAATAATATATAAATTGAACACATTCTCAGTTATTAGTCTAACAGTCTTCCTTCCTTTCTTCTCCTTTTTTTCTTTCTTCTTCCTTCCCTCAATCTCTCTCTCCCTCCTTCCATCCCTTCTTCCTTTGCTCCCTCTTTTTGAATTTGATGAGCTAATTCTGAAATTTATATGAAACACAAAGAATCTATAACCCTGAAAATTAGAAAAGAAAAAATATACTTGGAAGGCTTATATAAGCTGAATTCAGAAATCACCTACTAAGTTAGAATAATCAATATAGCAGAGTAATTGCATAAGGAATGATAGACCAGTGGAACAGAACTCAGAAATAGTTTTACTTGTACAGTCCATTCATTTTCAACAAAGGAGAATGAATCATTTCAATGGGGAAAGGAAAAAGTTTTTTAACTAATTGTGCTGGAATATCCACAAGAAATAAAATGAATTTCAACCCTACTTTTTACCATATAACTCTAGTGTTAGAAAAATGGTATGTTTGCAAGGAAGTTAAAGTAGATGATCCAATAAAAATGAACTTCTTACTTTCTCTGAATGTGTCTAAAGAGAAAATAATTTCAGGAGTTACAGCCTTGGCATAGATGGGCCGGAGAAAAGCGGATCTTGTTTTATTTGTCAAGAGAAGACATGATGCTATAAGACCTTGAGCTACGCTCAGGGATATTTATAAGTTATCAGGCTGTGTACTTAGTCAACTCAGTCATATCTGACTCTTTGTGACCCAATGGACTGTAACCCGCCAGGTTCCTCTGTCCATGGGGATTCTCCAGGCAAGAATACAGGAGTGGGTAGCCATGCCCTCCTTCGGGGGATCTGTCTAACCCAGGGATCAAACCCAGGTCTCCTGCATTGCAGGCAGATTCTTTACCCTCTCAACCACCAAGGAAAGCCCTATAATTTATAATGTAGTCTAAAATGAACATATTCATTTTTACTATGTCCTTAAAGACAGGGACCCAGACGAGTTGCTGATGCTTTTTCTAGCCCTGTTACTTTAAAGGATAAAATGCCTTTATTTTGATAGCCTTTTCTGGATCCATTACTAGAAAAATACAGCTGATAAATGCTTGTCATTACCTCCAATTTATTTTATCCATCATGCCTGATTAAAAGCTTCCTTTTCTCTTTTAAATGCTTGGTATTGACAGCTTACCATGATTTGGCTGGATGAATGAATTAGGGAGGATAATCCATCCACAATTGTTCTAGCAAATTTAGTGGCCTTCTTTGACAAAGTGTATTAAGACATTGTGAAACTCAGATCGGCTGTGATGAAAGAACCAGATAAGTAGCATTTGAAGCAGGGCTTTGGAACTAAGCTGGTAGAGAGACAGACCCTAGTCCTAAGGGGAGGTGTTCTGGGGATCCAGTAAGGAATAGAAAAAAAAAAAAGAGTACCAACAGCACATCATTCCAGGTAGACTTAGCAGAATATAGACTGGACTAAGGAGAACAGTTCCTTTACTTTGGAAAAAAAAAAAAAGAGAGACAGGGGAGAATAATTTCTTTACTCTGGAAGAAATGTGATACCCAGGATCATATCCAAGTGACCCCAGAGAGAATGGAGAGAGAATGACAAAAATTAGGGAGGCCACCAAAACTGCGAAAATGTTGGTCTAAATGTAAAAAATTCGAAAAAGAACTCAGGCATGAACACTAAGGCAGCAGCACAATTGTGATTTAGAGCTCCAGCACATGTGGCAGGGATGGGAAATGGAATGAGGTGTAAGGCGAAAAGCCTAGGGTTTGGGCATACGTTTGAATGCCACAACCACACAATAGTAAGCCAAAGTCTTATCTTCTTGTCAGCCACTGTACCTGAATCCACCCAGTTTCTTCAGTCTCCAGGAGGTATAATGAATGCATAGTTTTAAATTTATATTCCTTAATTCTGAGCAGTGTTTCTATCATGAACTTCTACCTGGTCATCTATCTGGTGAACATGGATTAAATAGAATGTTTTGTGATTATTTTTTATCAGCCTGCTTTTAAACCTTAAAACTCTGTTTTCAGAAGTATCATTCAAAGACCAAGTTCATCACATGTACCTGTTTATCACATTTACTCCTTTATGGATCCTTTATTCACTCTCAAGTTTAAGAACCCTTTGCTTAAGCCTAGGTTAAAATTGCTATGTGCTACCCGAGGCTGACTCAGAACTTTTGGGGATGGAGTCCAGGAATTTACATGGTTTCCCCAAACTATCACCAGAAAAATATTCCCTTTTAAAAAAGGAATGATTATGTTTCTAGCAAAACTCAGTATTGGCCACATTTTTTTTTCAGTTTCTTTTGATTCTTATAATATTCAGTCTTTTAAATACTCTTTTAATAACTCCATTGATTCATTCACTCATTGCTCATTAAGCAACAGAAGCACAAGACCAAGCTTTAAATACAGAACAAT
The DNA here is from genome assembly GCF_003369695.1 of Bos indicus x Bos taurus. Classification (NCBI taxonomy): domain Eukaryota; kingdom Metazoa; phylum Chordata; class Mammalia; order Artiodactyla; family Bovidae; genus Bos; species Bos indicus x Bos taurus. The sequence continues at coordinate 98,371,855 of NC_040079.1, read as the reverse complement.
AAATTGTATGATCATGAGAAAAAAGAGCACTTGCTGTGTGGTTGTCAGGGCAGGCTTTTAGTTCTGTGATTTGATTCCAATTCTGGGTTGCCGCAATCATAATTACTGGAGTGCCATTTAGCCTACATAGCTGTCAGAGGAAAGGGTAATCACAAGGTATTAAAAAACAGTGACCCAAGACATCCATTACTACTGAGGCCATCAGCTATGCTAGGCTCACAGGAAATGCACTGCAAGCCTGTTTGGGAAAAAGGTTCTCTAAGAAATACACTGGCACTCAAAGGCAGTAGCAGTGATTATCACAGTTCGAAAAGCAATTTCAGTGCCATGCCATCAAAAAATGACTCTGGGGATCCTCTCTAACATCCCTTTTAGGCCTCCAACCAGACAAACAATACGGTTGGAAATAACTGTGACAAAGAAGCTGTGTGGCTTTAGAACTATAATCTGTAATTTTTTGCCAGCTCCTTCTGACAGTCTTTATTTCAGACTGTCTGTTGCCTAGAAAAACATTTAGGAGGAAGTAAAACATAGATTCATTTTCACTTCTGACTCAAGCCTGATTTGATGACAGTAGTCTCTAAAGGAGTGTTCAACATTGTTAGCTGTCATCGAAAAATCAACTTGTTTCAAACAAGTGAGCTAAAATATGAGCTCTGTGTGTTTGTATGTATGTGTGTGTGTATAGATATTCACTACAACTGTACTACCCAAATAAGACTTGACCTGTCTTTTATCATTTTTATTTGCCAATAGTGTTTACCAGTGTCTATAGTAGCATGTGTTTTAGACATAGCTCTTGTGTTTTAGAACAAAAAATTGAAAAACACATGAAAACTATATAAAAATGCTTCCTTAAATGAGACCAAACTAGTATCACCTCTAGTACATGAAAGCAGTGAAAACAAGACAATCAAAAACAGTTAATATCTCTGGAATTGTTATTGAAATATTTTATACTCATCCTTTGAAAAATCATGTTTGTTGGCATGCTTTACATAATATATTAGAAGTCTAAAAATGTTACGTTACTGACAGTAATACTGAGAAAAACATAGCCATGCATGTCATGATATTATCTGGCTTTGAGTAGTGTAGGCTGGGACTGCAGTCCAGACTCAGTCTAGAGGAGCGGGAGAGAAGGAGGGAGGAAGACATGGGTGATTTTGCACTGCAGTCTGTGTGCTTAGTCACTCAGCTGTGTCCAACTCTCTGAGACCCTATGCACTGTAGCCCACCAGGCTCCTCTTTCCATGGGATTCTCCAGGGCTAGAATACTAGAGTGGGTTGCCATGCCCTCCTCCAGGGGATCTTCCCGACCCAGGGATTGAATCCAAGTCTCTTATATCCTGCATTGGCAGGTGGATTCTTTACCACTAGCATCATCTGGAAAGCCCTTTGCACTGCAATGGTGGAATCCGAAAGAACAGCCATGCAGTCTAAGACAGTTCACACAACAGCAGATTCAGACAAACCTCAGGCAAATGCTATGGCAATAGATTCAGTCTAAACTGGGTAATAACATCTAGCTATAGTTATTAACGTCATTCACATAGATTTACCTAAAGAACTTAAAAAAAACAAAAACAAAAACCTACCACATTCCTTTGCCCTTATTTAACAAAATAAGTCTGTGAAATAGACCTAGGTTTTTTTCTTTTTTTTTTTTTTTTTTGACTTTTTTTTTTTAACTTTTTATTTTGAAATAATGGCAGATTATTTGAAATAATGGCAGTCCCAGGTGACTCAGTGGTAAAGAGTCTCTGCCTACAATGCAAGAGATACAGGTTCGATCACTGGGTTGAGCAGATTCACTGGAGAAGGGAATGGCAACCCTCTCCAGTATTCTTGCTGGGAAATCCCATGGACAGAGAAGTCCAGTGGGCTAAAGTCCACGGAGTCATGAAAGAGTTGGATGTGACTTAGTGACTAAATGACAACAACAAGGCAGATGAATATGCAGGAGTCAGACACAACACGGACCTAATATTCTGCACCCTTCACTCAGTTTCTACCAAAGGTAACCACTTGTATAACTATAGCACGGTACATTAATCGGGAAATTGACTTTAATACAATTCATTTACCTTATTCAGATTTCACTGATTTTGCATGCATGCCTTTGTAGGTGTGTGTTCATCTCTACGTATTATTGCTACGCAAATTTTTGTGTAGCGTCTACCACTTACTCCTTGGAAGGAAAGTTATGACCAACCTAGACAGCATATTCAAAAGCAGAGACATTACTTTGCCAACAAAGGTCCATCTAGTCAAGGCTATGGTTTTTCCAGTGGTCATGTATGGATGTGAGAGTTGGACTGTCAAGAAAGCTGAGCACAGAATTGATGCTTTTAAAATGTGGTGTTGGAGAAGACTCTTGAGAGTCCCTTGGACTGCAAGGATATCCAACCAGTCCATTCTAAAGGAGATTGGTCCTGGGTATTCTTTGGAAGGAATGATGCTAAAGCTGAAACTCCAGTACTTTGGCCACTTCATGCAAAGAGTTGACTCATTGGAAAAGACTGATGCTGGGAGGGATTGGGGGCAGGAGGAGAAGGAGACGACAGAGGGTGAGATGGCTGGATGGCATCACTGACTCAAAGGATGTGAATCTGAGTGAACTCTGGGAGTTGGTGATGGACAGAAAGGCCTGGCGTGCTGCAATTCACGGGGTTGCAGAGTCGGACACGACTGAGCGACTGAACTGAACTGAACTGAACCACAGTCAAGAGACTGAATGGTTCTATCATGAAGATTGCTCATGTTCCCTTTTACCATCAGAGCTATCTCCTTTCCTTCCCTAGCAAGCCCTGGCAACTACTAATCTATTCCTCTGCTCTATAATATTATTTCAAAAATGTTATATATGTGGTATCATAGAGTATATAATCTTTTAGGATTAGAATTTTTCTTAAACATAAATATCTGGAGATTCATCCAGGTTGTCATGTCTATCAATAATTTGTTCCTTTTGATAGCTAAGTAGTATTCCATAGTACAACATTTTCTTACATATGGATCATGGTATGACATTATGTTTAATCATTTACCCATTGAAGGACATCTGGGTGTTTTTTTCAGTTTGGAGCTATTAAAAGTAAAGCTACTGTGATCATTCATTCATAGAATTTTGTGTGCTGTGCTGTCTTCAGTCGTTTAGTCGTGTCTGACTATTTGTGAACCCATGGACTGTAGCTCTCCAGGTTTCCCTGTCCATGGAATTCTCCAGGCAAGCATACTGGAGTGGGTAGCCATTCCCTTCTCCAGGGGATTTTCTGAAACCATGGATTGAACCCGGGTCTCCTGACTTGAGGACAGATTCTTTCTTTTTGAGCCAGAAGGAAAGCCCAATTGCCTCCCAAAGACCCTCCTAATAGCATCATCATGGTGAAATTCAACATATGAATTTTTGGAGGGCACAAATATTTTGTCTATTGTTATTTTTCAGTCACTAAGTTGTGTCTGACTCTGCAGCCTTATCAACTGAGCCAGGCTTCCCTGTCATTTACTATCTCCTGGAGTTTGCTCAAATTTCCATCCATTGAGCAACTGATACCACCCCCCATCTCATCCTCTGTTGTCCCCTTCTCCTCTTGCCCTCAATCTTTCCAAGCATCAGGGTCTTTTCCAATGAGTCAACTCTTTGCATCGGGTGGCCAAAGGATTGGAGCTTCATGTTCAGCATCAGTCCTTCCAATGAATATTCAAGGTTCATTTCCTTTAAGACTGACTGGTGTGACCTCCTCAGTGTCCAAGGGAATCTCAAGAGTCTTCTCCAGCACCACAGTTTGAAAGCAGCAGTTCTTTCACCCTCGGTCTTCTTTATGGTTCCTCTCTCACATCTGTACATGACTACTGTAAAAAGCATAGCTTTGACTATACAGACCTTTGTCAGCAAAGTAATGTCCCTGCTTTTTAATATACTGTCTATGTTTGTCATAGCTTTTCTTCCAAGGAGCAAGTGTCTTTTGCTTTTATAGCAGCAGTCACCATCTGCAGTGATTTTGGAACTCGAGGATATAAAGTCTGTCACTGTTTCCATCTTTTCCCCACATATTTGCCATGAAGTGATGGGACCAGAGGCCATGATCTTCATTTTTTTGAATGTTGAGTTTTAAGCCAGATATTTCATTCTTCTCGTTCACCTTTATCAAGAGGATCTTTATTTCCTCTTCATTTTCTGCCATTAGCATGGTATCATCTAAATATCTGAGGTTGTTGATATCTCCCTGGCAATCTTGATTCCAGCTTGTGTTTCATCCAGCCCAGCATTTCACATGATTACTCTGCATACAAGTTAAATAAGCAGGGTGACAATATATAGCCTTCATAAACTCCTTTCAGGATTTTGAACCATTTCATTATTTCATGTCTAGCTCTAACTGTTGCTTCTTGACCTACAAACAGGTTTCTCAGGAGGTAGGTAAGATGCTCTGGTTTTCCCATATCTGTAAGAATTTTCCACAGTTTGTTTTCATCCACACAATTGAAGAATTTAGCATAGTCAGTGAAGCAGAAGTATATGTTTTCCTGGAATTCCCTTGGTTTCTCTGTGATCCAGTGGATAATGGCAATTTGATCTTTGGTTCCTCTGCCTTTTCTAAATCCAGCTTTAAAATCTGAAAGTTCTCAGTTCATGTGTTGTTGAAGCCTAGCTTAAAGAAATTTGAGCATTACCTTACTAATATGTGAAATGAGTACAATTGTGCTGTAGTTTGAACATTCTTTGGCATTGCCCTTCCATGGGATTGGAATGAAAATGAACCTTTTCCAGTCCTGTGGCCACTGCTGAGTTTTCCAAATTTGCTGGCATACTGAGTGCATCACTTTAACAGGATAACATATCATCTTTTAGGATTTGAAGTAGCTTGGTTGTAATTACATCACCTCCACTAGCTTTGTTCATAGTAATACTTCCCAAGGCCCACTTGACTTCAGGATGTCTGGCTCTAGGTGAGTGACCACACCATCATAAATGACCAGGAGGTCATCAAGATCTTTTTTTTTTTTTTTTTGTACAGTTCTTCTGTGTATTCTTGCCACCTCTTCTTAATATCTTCTGCTTCTATTAGTTCTTTGTTGTTTCTGTCCTTTATTGAGGCCATCTTTGCTTGAAACATTCTCTTAGTATCTCTAATTTTCTTGAAGAGATCTCTAGTCTTTCCCATTCTATTGTTCTCCTTCATTTCTTCTCATTGTTCACTTAAGAAGGCTTTCTTATCTCTCCTTGCTATTCTTTGGAGCTCTGCATTTAGTTGGGTATATTTTTCCCTTTCTCCTTTGCCTTTAGCTTCTCTTATTTTTTCAGTTATTTGTAAGGCCTCCTCAGACAACCATTTTGCCTTCTTGCTTTTCTTTTTGTAGGGATGGTGTTGGTCACTGCCTTCTGTACAGTGTTACAAGCCTCCATCCATAGTTCTTCAGGCACTCTGTCAGGCTTAATCCCTTTAATCTGTTTGTCACTTTCAGTGTATAATCATAAGGGATTTGATTTTGGTCACACCTGAATGGCCTAGTGATTTCCCCAACTTTATTCAATTTAATAGCACTAAATTTTGGTAAAACCTGCCAAATTGTGCTCTAAAACATTTATATAAATTTATTTATGTTCAAGAATAAGTAAGATGAGAGTGCTGTTTTTCTCACCAGTTTTCCAGCATTGTATATTATTTTTATGTTTGCCAATTAGTGCATTATTATCTTTACTTTCATTGCCTGATCATGTGTAATTTTAAAAACATATAGTCTAATTAATAGTCTAAAATATTGAGGGATATATATATATATGTTCATATGACATTTTTCTACTAGGTTGTCTTTCTGTTACTGATTTACATCAGTTTTGCCTATTAGGAAGTTTAATTTTTGTCTGTTACATTTAATGTTAATATGCTTCCCATACTTTAATTTGTCTTTTACCTTTCCTCGTGATATGGTTGGTCAAAATGAAGGTGAAACTAATTATGTGGTCAAATATACAAGTCCTTCTTTTATGACTTCTGGAATTTGTATTAGGCTTATAATGTTTTTTTCTCATCCCAAATTCCATGAATATTTACCATATTTTTATTGAGATTTTAAAATTTTGTGTATGTTTTTAGTTTTATTTCATTGATCCACTTGCAAGGACTCAGTATCTACTGTATAACTGGAGGCTGACCATTGCTCTCCCTGCCTTCCTGGCACCAAGCCCACCCTCGTAGTGCCCTAAGGTGCATCCTCCATTAAATTTAGAGCTCACTAGGGCTTCCGAAGTGGCGTAATGGTAAATAATCCTCCTGCCAATGCAGGAGATTCAAGAGACACTGGTTTGATGCCTGGGTCAAGAAGATCCCCTGGAGAAGGAAATGACAACCCATTCCAGTAGCCTGGTAGGCTATAGTCCATAGGATCACAAAGAGTTGGACACCACTGAGCGTAGCACAGCATAGCTTGTACCTGAGAGCTGTGTCCTGGTACAGAATTTCCATGAGTATTTTAATTAATTACTTTGCCATTTGCCCCGGGGACTGCTCTGATTCCCAAGCCAGACTTGCTCTGATCCTAGGGAGTTTTCTGGTGTTACATTTGGAAACTTTTTCTTTTTTCAGAAGTCCCTATGGAGTTGTCAGTTGTTCACCTCTATGGGGTTTCTTTTCCAATGAAATCCCATCTGCTTTATATCTTTAAGAAATTCTTCAATAACCTTTGCCCTCTGAAGATACACTTCCTTTTTTCTAGGAGGTTTTCTTCTGTCATTCCAATGGCTTTTAGTGAGGGAAGTAAGGTAAAGCTTTAGGTAGTCAGTTATTTTGACTAGTCATAAATAATGGATTTTTTAAAATATCTATGTGCCTCCTTGTGTTGTGCTCAGCTGTTTTTGACTCTTTATAGCCCATCAGGCTCCTCTGTCCCTGTGATTTTTCAGGCAAGAATGTTGGAGTGCATTGCCATTTCCTCCTCCAGGGAATCCTGCCTACCTAGGAATCAAAGCCATGTTTCTTGTGGCTCCTACATTGGCAGATGGTTCTTTATTACTGTGCTACCTGAGAAGCTAAAGCCTGAAAGGAGAGGTTAAGTCCTAATGGGATAAGACTTCAAAGAGGAACTATTTAATACGGAAGACTTAGATTAGATAGCAAGAATAATCTCTTTTTCACACATTAAAAATGCACTTTTATATTACTATATTGAAATATGCAATTAATGGGATCAAAAATTTAATTCAGTCACGATCAGCTTTGGAGGGAAAGATTCAATCCTTAACATGCTTTCAATTAGATGAATCCTACTCAAGATAAAAGCAGCTTAAATTGCTAATGATAATGCTCAAAATCACGCAAGCTAATGACATTATTAAAGAAAATTATTATTAAAGTATCATTCACTGAAGACTATGTCCACACAAAAACCTTAAGACAAATGTTTTTTAGCAGCTTTGTTCATAATTGCCAAAACTTGGAAATAATCAAGATGTCCTTCATTTGGTAAGTGGATAAATAAACTGTGGCACATAAAGACAATGAAATATTATTCATCATAAAAAAGAAATGAGCTATCAAACCATGAAAAGATAAAGAGGAGCACATAAGTAAACAAAAGCAGGCTTGAACAGGCTGTACACTGTATCATTCCAACTATTTGACATTTTGCAGAAGTCAGAACTATGGACAGTATAAAAGTCAGTGGTTGCCAGGACTTGGAGGATGGGGATGAAAAGAAGGAACACAGATTTTTAGGCCAGTAAAAGTATTCTTTATAATACATAATGATGATAATTGTTGTTATGCATTTGTCCAAGGCCATAGAATGTGCCCCAACAAAAAATGAACCTTAATGTCAACTGTGGACTTTGGGTGATCGTGGCATATCATTGTATGTTCATCAGCTGAAAGGAGTGTACTAGCTTGGTGGGGATTGGTGATAAATAAAAGAGGCCATGTATGTGTGGGGCAGGAAGTGTCAGAAATTTCTGTTCTTTGCTGTCAATTTTGCTATGAACATTTAACTTCCCTAAAAACATTGTCTTAATATTTTTAAAAAAGTACCACACAGATTGTGTGTAAAAACATAGTTTAGTGATTTTTGGAATGATAATCTAACAACCATCTTGGGTTACAATTCAATTCTGAGCTGTTAATTTATTTCTTGTAAGGGCAGTGATGTACGATGCCACACTAGTGTCATCGGTAACTGGCAGGAGGCAATGAGAGTGCATTTTATGGAAGGTATAGAAGGATCACAGGGCCCTGGGTAACTATAGGGCTGCTATTGATACGGAAGCAGTGAGACACTCGTGTGTCATTTAGGGAGTAGTTAATTATATCGTTACCTTTACAGTTTATCAGTGGGTGCATCACAGTGGCAGTAGTGAAAGAGTCAGACCAAGAGAGAAAGGAAATATCAGAAGCCACTCAATTGTTCAGAACATTTTATCATGAACAAATGAGACACCTCTTGGTTCCTATGGAGGACTTGAAAAGATCCTGATTTAAAATGATGTGTTAGGCAACATTTTAAAATGCCCACTTGACATTAGTTGGCTATATCATAGAGTAAATAAATTAATTCTAGTCAAATCAAAGCTAGAAATGTTTATTGATATAGATGATATATAATAAATTTGACTAAAAGAGTTCACCCAATGTGAACATGGAGATAAACAAGAAAAGACAAAGTCCAGAAACACTACATTTAGACTGATGTTTATTAAATATGAAATTTAATTTGTAGATCACAAACATTATATTAATGAAGCACCTACACAGATTTATAGGATTTGCTGTCATAAGAGTATAACAGTTTGTTAAAACAATAGGATACTGATTTTTGGTCTGCAATTTTTTTTTTTTTTTTTAAATTTGGATACTTTCGAGCACAAATTAAATTGTGTGAAATTATATATTCCTGCATTGACTCTTCAGTTGTTATGTTCCAATGGGAGGCATATTCACGGAGACATACACCAATACTGAATCAATTCTGTTCCCAGGAGAAAAATACATTGTTTTTAGTTTTTATTTTGAGGAATATAACCTTACAAGCACAAATCCTACTTTGAAAGACTTATATCCTAACTGGACAGAAAAATATATAGGGGACTATCCATAAAAAAAAAAAAAAAAAAAAAAAAAAAGAAATGTGGCAAATATAAGTAAAGAGCACCAAAAAACCAAATTGGGACTTACTGCCAGAATTTGGAAACGTTTTACCAATGAGCTGGCATTTTAGATAGTTCCTTAAGAAGGAATATGATTTCAGTATGTATAGCTAGTGTCCAACTCTTTGTGATCCCATGGATTGTACCCTGCCTGGCTCCTCTGTCCCTGGAATGTCAAGGCAAGAGTACTGGAGTGGTTGCTATTTCCTTCTCAAATGCAGAGATGACATATAAGGCAAAATGAAGAAATGCCATGAGTCAAGGAGACATTCCCATGAGAAGGCAGGTTGGGCAGTATAGGAGAGTAAGAAGCGTTAGATGAGTGCTTTTTATTTTTTTATTTTTTTAATTTTATTTTTAAAACTTTACAATATTGTATTAGTTTTGCCAAATATTGAAATGAATCCGCCACAGGTATACCTGTGTTCCCCATCCTGAACCCTCCTCCCTTCTCCCTCTCCATACCCTCCCTCTGGGTCGTCCCAGTGCACCAGCCCCAAGCATCCAGTATCGTGCATCGAACCTGGACTGGCGACTTGTTTCATACATGATACTATACATGTTTCAATGCTATTCTCCCAAATCTCCCGACCCTCTCCCTCTCCCACAGAGTCCATAAGACTGATCTATACATCAGTGTCTCTTTTGCTGTCTCATACACAGGGATGAGTGCTTTTTAGAGTGAGTTGTAGGTGGGAGATTGGTTTATGGTAATGGTATTGGAGAGTAAGTATGTTTAATCTGGTCTTGACAGCATGTTGAGAAATTAAGATAAAATATATTCTACTTAGGGAAACATATGACAAAATTTTTATTTATGGATACCAAACATTTGATTGCAAGTTAAATAAGATGGAATATTTAAACCCTCAAATTACAAACAATGTTATATTTTGTAATATTCTTCCATTTAACCTGAATTAACATTTCAAAGGCTGTCTTAGGGAGATGTTACTAAGAATAATGCCCATTCTCCACTGCTTTCTACTTTTAACTATTTTTTTCTATTTTCTTCAGTACATATAAATTCCTATGTATGAAAAAATGCTTTTTCACTATGAAATGTGATAAACATATTTTATACTTTTCCTTTGGTTAAATTGTTGCTCATGAAATTTCTTTGAAGTTGGTAATGAATCAAATAGTACAAGTAATTTTTATGACTCAAAATATATTCTCATACTTTTCTAAGGTTGAAGTGTCAATTCTCATTTCATTAGCAATTTTTCACTGTATTCCTACCAAAATTTTCAACATTGAGTATTCTAATTGTGTATGTATGTTTGTGTGCTTGTGCATAAATTTATACATTAATAATTGCAACTATGTAAGTAGTATTTGACCATTTAAAATTTTATAGGAGACAAATTCAATGATCCAGTTTATTTGGTTCACTTAATAATCTCTAGGTCATAGCTAGTTCCCTGGCATAATACGGATACTTGAAAATATGTGTTCAATATAGGGGTAGGTGTATTTATATAAACAAAATGGACTTTAAGTCAGAAACATTAAGAAGAGACAAAGGTCATTATATAATGATAAACTTGTCAATTCATCAAGAGGATACTGCAAGTATTAATACCTGTTTACCCAGCATCAGAGCATTTAATTATACTAAGCAAATACACATCTGAAAGGAGAAATAGACAACACTATGATAGTGGGGATTTTTAACTTCATTTTCAACAATCCATAGATCATCCAGACAGATCATCAGTTAAGAAATCTTGTACTTTAACTATTCAGTTCAGTTCAGTCACTCAGTTGTGTACAACTCTTTGTGACACCATGGCCTGCAGCACGCTAGGCTTCCCTGTCCATCACCAACACTTGGAGCCTGCCCAAACTCATGTCCATTGAGTCGGTGATGCTATCCAACCATCTCCTCTTCTGTTGTCCCCTTCTCCTTCTGTCTTCAGTCTTTCCCAGCACCAGGGTCTTTTCAAATGAGTCAGTTCTTCGCATGAGGTGGCCAAAGTATTGGAGTTTCAGCTTCAGCATCTGTCCTCCCAATGAATATTCAGGACTGATTTCCTTTAGGATGGACTGGTTGGATCTCCTTGCAGTCCAAGGGACTCTCAAAAGTCTTCTCCAACACCACAGTTCAAAAGCATCAATTCTTTGGTGCTCAAGTTTCTTTATAGTCTAACTCTCAAATCCATACATGACTCCTGGAAAAACCATAGCTTTGACTAGACAGACCTTTGTTGGCAAAGTAATGTCTCTGCTCTTAAATATGCTGTCTAGGTTGGTCACAACGTTTCTTCAAAGGAGCAAGTATCTTTCAATTTCATGGCTGCAGTCATCATCTGCAGTGATTTTGGAGCCCCCCAAAGTAAAGTGTGTCACAGTTTCCATTGTTTCCCCATCTATTTGCCATGAAGTGATGGGATTAGATGCCATGATCTTAGTTTTCTGAATGTTGAGTTTTAAGCCAACTTTTTCACTCTCTTCTTTCACTTTCAACAATAGGTTCTTTAGTTCATCTTCACTTTCTGCCATAAGGGTGGTGTCATCTGCGTTTCTGAGGTTACTGATATTTCTCTGGGCAATCTTGATTCCAGCTTGTGCTTCATCCAGCCTGGTGTTTTACATGATATACTCTGCATATAAGTTAAATATGCAGGGTGACAATATACAGCCTTGATGTACTCCTTTCCCAATTTGAAACCAGTCTGATTTTCCATGTCCAGTTCTAATTGTTGCTTCTTGACCGGCATACATATTTCTCAGAAGGCAGGTAAGGTGGTAGATATTCCCATCCCTTTTAGAATTTTCCACAGTTTGTTGTGATCCACACAGTCAAAGCCTTTGGCTTAGTCAGTAAAGCAGAAGTAGATGATTTCTGGAACTCTCAATGGAAAGTAGAAAGATGTGAGCTCATCTTCTCCTGTGAGAACTCCAAAATTATAACTCACTGTTGAACAGCCATTGCTAGGAGAATGTTGGATCCACCAAAAAAGATACCCCATGTCCAAGGGCAAAGCAGAATCCCCAACAAGATGGTAGGAGGGGTGAAATCACATTTAGAATTGTTAGGTAGCTAGAATAGGAAAAAGGAGTCCAAAACAGCAGGGGCTAAAAGACAAAGAAAGGAAAAAGCCCATGAAAATAGAACAAAGGAAGGTCTGAGGACTGGAGTGAGAACATCAGGTGAAGCAAACAGCCCTCTTTGCTAGCCCAATTTATATAGTGCAGGCTCAGGGGGAGAAGAAAAAACATAAAAAAGAAGAGCCAAAAATTGAGCTCCCCGCACCCCACCGCTTCTCTTCTCTTCACTTCTTTTAGGTCAGCCCACCCTCATGCCTCGAGGATGTATTTTCCTTTGCTTGACAAATAAAAGTGAGTGTAATACTGAGCTGTAACACTAGTCCATCTGTTGCTTCAAATTTTTGCTGCGGCAAGACAGAACTGAGGAAATTACACACTCCCCTGACAGAATCAAACTCCATACCTGCCAGAGACACTTGGAGGGCTCAAGCAAAACCTTGTGCACACCAGGAGACCCCACAGCGACTGAGCCAGACCTGCCTTTCAGTGAGTGTCTCCTGTGGATTATGGATCAGCAGTGGCCTGCCACAGGGGTGGGGGCTCTGGGTGCAGCAGACCTGGGTGTGGCATATGCCCTCTTGAAGGTGGTAGCCATTAACCCACCATAGACCCACCAGAACTTACACGGGACTGGGGAAACAGACTCTTGGAAGGCACAGACAAAACCCTGTGCTCTCCAAGACCCAGGAGAAAGAAGCAGTGACCCCACAAGAGACTGACCCGGACTTGCCCATTAGTGTTTAGGAGTCTCTGGTGGAGGCATGGGTCAGTGGTGGCCTGCTGCAGGGCTGGGGGCACCGAGTGTGGCAGTGCACGCATGGGACCTTTTGAAGGAGGTCGCCATTATCTTCTTTACCTCCACCATAGTTTGGTCTCAGGTCAACAATAGAGAGGGAACACAGTCCCGCCCATCAACAGAAAATTGGATGAAAGATTTACTGAGGATGGCCCTGCCCATCAGAACATGACCCAGTTTCCCCCACAGTCAGTCTCTCCCATCAAGAAACTTCTATAAGCCTCTTATCCTTATCCCTCAGAATGAAAACCACGTTAACTATACCTTTATATCAAATAGACTGAATAAATAGACATATAAAGAACATTTCTCTCAATGGTAGCGGGATACACTTTCTCTCAAATAGTATGAAGCATTCTCCTGGATAGATCACAAATAAGGTCACAAAATAAGCCTAAGCAAATGTAGCAAGTCTGAAATCATACCCTATACCTTTTCCAAATACAGTACTACAAAACTAGAAATCACTAACATGAAAGCTGGAAAATTCTAAAATATGGGAAAAATCAATAAATCACTCCTGTACAATCAGTGGATCAAAGAAGAAATCAAAGGGAAATTTTAAAATATGTTTAAAACAAAAATGGAAAAACAACTCTGCCAACTTATACACTGCTGCAAGTGCAGTTCTAAGAAGGGAGTTTATAGTGAAAAAAGACCCACATTAAGAGAAAAGAGCTTAAACAAACTCTCTTTATATCTCAAGGAACTAGAAAAAGATTTTAATAAACAGCCTCACTTTATAACTCAAAGAGCTAGAACTAGAATAAAATAATAGAATAAAAATTAGAATAAAACTAAGCCTAGAATTAACAGAAAGAAGGAAATCAAAGCAGAAATGAACAAAAGAGAGACCAGAAAAACAATAGGAAAGATCAACAAAAATAAGAGCTGTTTTTAAAAAGATAAACAAAATTGACAAACCTTTAGCTAGACTAAGGAAAAAAGAGAAAAATTCAAATAATCAGAAATGAAAGAGGAGACATTATAGTTGATACCACAGAAATAAAAAAGATCATGATAATACTACAATTATATACCAACAAACTGGATGACGTAGGTTTGAATAAATTCCTAGAAACAGACTGAATCAGAAAAAAAAATATATATATCTGAACAGACAAATTACCAGTAAGAATATTTAATCAGTAATCAAAATTCTCCAAATAAAGAAAAGCTCAGGTCCAGATCGGAGAAGACAATGGCACCCCACTCCAGTATTCTTGCTTAGAAAATCCCATGGGTGGAGGAGCCTGGTAGGCTGCAGTCCATGGGGTCGCTAAGAGTCGGACACGACTGAGAGACTTCACTTTCACTTTTCACTTTCATGCATTGGAGAAGGAAATGGCAACCCACTCCAGTGTTCTTGCCTGGAGAATCCCAGCGACGGGGGAGCCTGGTGGGCTGCCGTCTATGGGGTCGCACAGAGTCGGACATGGCTGAAGCGACTTAGCAGCAGCAGCAGGTCCAGATGGTATCACTGGTCAATCTAACAATTATTTTATAAAGAACTTTCACCAGTCTGTCTCAAAATCTTCCCAAAAATTGCAGAGAAGAGAATAATCTTAACTCATTTTACAAGGCCAATATTACCTTGATACAATCACCAGATAAGGAAATGACAAGAAAAATACAAGCCAATATTCTCGATGAACAAAAATTCTCAACAAAATTCTAGCAAACTAAATTCAACTGCACATAATCAAGTGGGATTTATTCTTAGGATGCAAATGTGGTTCAACATGCACAAATGAAATAATATTATGGGTCACATTAACAGAATACAAGGTAAAAATTATAAAGTTATCTCAGGAGATACATAAAAAGCATTTGACGACACTCAACATCATTTAATGATAAAAATCTCTCAGTAAATCAGATCAAGGAGAGATGAACCTTGATATAATATACAGAGATAGAATAAAGGCCATATATGACAAATCCACAGCCAACATTATATGCCCCAGTGAAAGGCTGAAGTCCTTCTCACTAAAATCAGGAACAAGATGTGGGTGTCCATTCCCACCACTCTTATTTGCACATCACTGAAAGTCCCCACCAGGGCAATTAGGAAGCAAAAGATAGAAGAAGTATTAAAATAAGAAAGAAGATATAAAACTGTCTGTTTGTAGATAACACTATCTTATGTATAGAGAATATGAAGACTCTACCAAAAAAGCATTATTTAACAAATTCAGTAAAGTTTCAGAATACAAAATCCCTATAAAAAATCAGGTGTATTTCTGTATGCTAAAAATAGCTTACAAAAGATTAAGAACATTATATCATTTACAGTACTATCAATATTGATAAAATACTTAGAAATAAATTTAACCAAAAATATGAAAGATCTGTATACTGAAAACTGTAAGACATTGTTGAAAGAAATTTAAGAAGATAAAATAAATTAAAAGATTTTTTGACTTCATGAATCAGAAAAATTAGCATTGTTAAAAGATACATAATAAAACAATTCAATGTATTTTCTCTCCAAATTCCATTGGCATTTTCCACAGAAATAGAGAAACAATCCTAAATTTCAAATAGAACCACAAAATACCCCCAAATAGCTAAGGCAATCTTTAATAAACTGAAAAGGAAACCTACAGAATTGGAGAAAATATTTGCAAACTATCTTTCTAGTAAGAGGGTAACATCCAAAATATATAAAACATCCAAACTATATAAGTTGCTTGTACAATCAGAAAAATATTTCAAATAGTTTGATTTTTTTTAAAAAATGACAGTGGAGTTAAATATACATTTCTTCAAAGAAGCCATATAACCAAAAGGTTCATTAAAAGATGCTCAACATCACTAATCATCAAGAAAATGCCTGTATTGCTATGAACTTCCCCCTGAGGACTGCTTTTACACTGTCCCACAGGTTTTGGGTTGTTGTGTTTTCATTTTCATTCATTTCTATGCAAATTTTGATTTCTTTTTTGATTTCTTCTGTGATTTGTTGGTTATTCAGCAGCGTGTTGTTCAGCCTCCATATGTTGGAATTTTTAATAGTTTTTCTCCTGTAATTGAGATCTGATCTTACTGCATTGTGGTCAGAAAAGATGCTTGGAATGATTTCAATTTTTTTGAATTTACCAAGGCTAGATTTATGGCCCGGAATGTGATCTATCCTGGAGAAGGTTCCGTGTGCGCTTGAGAAAAAGGTGAAATTTATTGTTTTGGGGTGAAATGTCCTATAGATATCAATTAGGTCTAACTGTTCTATTGTATCGTTTAAAGTTTGTGTTTCCTTGTTAATTTTCTGTTTAGTTGACCTAAAGCACTGCTTTTACTGAATCCCATAGGTTTGGGGTTGCTATGTTTTCATTTTCATTCATTTCTATGCATATTTTTATTTCTTCTGTGATATGTTGGTTATTCAGAAGTATGTTGTTTAGCCTCCATATGTTTTTATTTTTAATAGTTTTTTTCCTGTGGTTGACATCTAATCTTACCACATTGTATTCAGAAAAGATGCTTGAGATGATTTCATTTTTTTTTAATTTACCAAGGCTAGATTTATGGCCCAGGATGTGATCTATCCTGGAGAAGTTTCTGTGTGCACTTGAGAAAAAGGTGAAATTAATTGTTTTGGGGTAAAATGTCCTATAGATATTAGGTCTAACTGATCCATTGTATCATTTAAAGTTTGTGTTTCCTTGCTAATTTTCTGTTTAGTTGACCTATCCATATGTGTGAGTGGGGTATTAAAGTCTCCCACTATTATTGTGTTACTGTTAATTTCCCCTTTCATACTTGTTAGTGTTTGTCTTACATATTGCAGTGCTCCTGTGTTGGGTGCATATATATTTATAATTGTTACATCTTCTTCTTGGATTGATCCTTTGATCATTATGTAGTGACCTTCTTTGTCTCTTTTCACAGCCTTTGTTTTAAAGTCTATTTTATCTGATATAAGTATTGCTACTCCTGCTTTCTTTTGGTCCCTATTTGCATGGAACATCTTTTTCCAGCCCTTCACTTTCAGTCTGTATGTGTCCCCTGTTTTGAGGTGGGTCTCTTGTAGACAACATGAGGCACCATTTCATGCCAGTTAGAATGGCTGTGATCCAAGACTCTACAAGCAATAAATGCTGGAGAGGGTGTGGAGAAAAGGGAACCCTCTTACACTGTTAGTAGGAATGCAAGCTAGTACAGCCACTATGGAGAACAGTGTGGAGATTCCTTAAAAAACTGGAAATAGAACTGCCTTATCCAGCAAACCCACTGCTGGGCATACACACTGAGGAAACCAGAATTGAAAGAGACACGTGTACCCCAATGTTCATTGCAGCACTGTTTATAATAGCCAGGACATGGAAGCAACCTAGATGTCCATCAACAGATGAATGGATAAGAAAGCTGTGGTACATATACACAATGGAGTATTACTTAGCCAATTAAAAGAATACATTTGAATCAGTTCTAATGAAGTGGATGAAACTGGAGCCTATTATACAGAGTGAAGTAAGCCAGAAAGAAAAACACCAATACAGTATATGCTATGCTAAGTCACTTCAGTCGTGTCCGACTCTGTGCGACCCCATAGACGGCAGCCCACCAGGCTCCCCCATCCCTGGGATTCTCCAGGCAAGAACACTGGAGTGGGCTGCCATTTCCTTCTCCAATGCATGGAAGTGAAAAGTGAAAGTGAAGTCGCTCAGTCGTGTCCGACTCTTAGCGACCCCATGGATTGCAGCCTAACAGGCTCCTCCATCCATGGGATTTTTCTAAACAAGAGTACTGGAGTGGGGTACCATTGCATACTAATGCATATCTATGGAATTTAGAAAGATGGTAACAATAACCCTGTATACGAGACAGCAAAAGAGACACTGATGTATAGAACAGTCTTTTGGACTCTTTGGGAGAGGGAGAGGGTGGGATGATTTGGGAGTATGGCATTGAAACATGTATAATATCATATATGAAACGAGTCGCCAGTCCAGGTTTGATGCATGATACTGGATGCTTGGGGCTGGTGCACTGGACGACCCAGAGGGATGGTATGGGGAGGGAGGAGGGAGGAGGGTTTAGGATGGGGGACATGTGTATACCTGTGGTGGATTCATGTTGATATATGGCAAAACCAATGAAATATTGTAAAGTTAAAAAAAAAAAAAGAAAATTCAAGTCAAAACCATAATGAAATATCACCACTCAACAATTATAATGGCTTTAGCCAAAAAGACAAGAGATAACGGGTTGAAGATGTACAGAAAAGAGAAACTTCATGCACTGTTGGTGGGGCTATAAAAATCACTGTGAAAAATTCTATGGAGGCTACTCAAGAAATTGAAAATGGAACTACCATATGATCCAGTAACTCCACTTCTGCGTATAGATCCAAATGAAATGGAATTACTATCTCAAAGAGATAACTGTCCCCCCATGTTTATTGCAACATTACTCCTAATAGGCAAGACATGGAAATTACCTGTGTCCAATAAAGTATGAATGGATAAAAAAAAAGGGATACATATAATGCATTATTATTCAGTAATAAAAAGACGGAAATTCTGCCATTTGTAGCAACATAGATGAACCTTGAGAGAATTATGCCAAATGAAATAAGACAGAAAAAGGCAAATATTGTCTGTTCTCACTTGTATATGAAATCTAAAAGAAGCAAACTTGTAGAAATAGAATAATGATTCCCAGAGACTGGAGGGTAGGGAAGATGAAGAGAGGCTGGTTCAGTTCAGTTCAGTTGCTCAGTCGTGTCCAACTCTTTGCGACCCCATGAATTGCAGCACGCCAGGCCTCCCTGTCCCTCACCAACTCCCAGAGTTCACTGAGACTCATGTCCATTGAGTCAGTGATGCCATCCAGCCATCTCATCCTCAGTCGTTCCCTTCTCCTCCTGCCCCCAATCCCTCCCAGCATCAGAGTCTTTTCCAATGAGTCAACTCTTCACATGAGGTGGCCAAAGTACTGGAGTTTCAGCTTTAGCATCATTCCTTCCAAAGAAATCCCAGGGATGATCTCCTTCAGAATGGACTGGTTGGATCTCCCTGCAGTCCAAAGGACTCTCAAGAGTCTTCTCCAACATCACAGTTCAAAACACCTATTCTTTGGCACTCAGCCTTCTTCACAGTCCAACTCTCACATCCATACATGACCACAGGAAAAACCATAGCCTTGACTAGACGGACCTTTGTTGACGAAGTAATGTCTCTGCTTTTGAATATGCTATCTAGGTTGGTCATAACTTTTCTTCCAAGGAGTAAGTGTCTTTTAATTTCATGGCTGCAGTCACCATCTGTAGTGATTTTGGAGCCCAAAAAAATAAAATCTGACACTGTTTCCCTATCTATTTCCCATGAAGATATGGGACCAGATGCCATGATCTTCGTTTTCTGAATGTTGAGCTATAAACCAACTTTTTCACTCTCTTCTTTCACTTTAATCAAGAGGCTTTTTAGTTCCTCTTCACTTTCTACCATAAAGGTGGTGTCATCTGCATATCTGAGGTTATTGATATTTCTCCCGGCAATCTTGATTCCAGCTTGTGTTTCTTCCAGTCCAGCGTTTCTCATGATGTACTCTACATATAAGTTAAATAAGCAGGGTGACAATATACAGCCTTGATGTACTCCTTTTCCTCTTTGGAAGCAGTCTGTTGTTCCATATCCAGTTCTAACTGTTGCTTCCTGACCTGCATACAGATTTCTCAAAAGGCAGGTCCGGTGGTCTGGTATTCCCATCTCTTTCAGAATTTTCCACAGTTAATTGTGATCCACACAGTCAAAGGCTTTGGCATAGTCAATAAAGCAGAAATAGATGTTTTTCTGGAACTCTCTTGCTTTTTTTCATGATCCAGTGGATGTTGGCAATTTGATCTCTGGTTCCTCTGCCTTTTCTAAAACCAGCTTGAACATCAGGAATTTCACAGTTCATGTATTGCTGAAGCCTGGCTTGGAGAATTTTGAGCATTACTTTACTAGCATGTGAGACGAGTGCAATTGTGCAGTAGTTTGAGCATTCTTTGGCATTGCCTTTCTTTGGGATTGGAATGAAAACTGACCTTTTCCAGTCCTGTGGCCACTGCTGAGTTTTCCAAATTTGCTGGCATATTGAGTATAGAACTTTCACAGTATCATCTTTCAGGATTTGAAATAGCTCAACTGGAATTCCATCACCTCTACTAGCTTTGTTCATAGTGATGCTTTTTAAGGCCCACTTGACTTCACATTCCAAGATGCCTGCCTCTAGGTCAGTGATCACATGATCATGATTATCTGGGTCGTGAAGATCTTTTTTGTACTATTCTTCTGTGTATTCTTGCCATCTCTTCTTAATATCTTCTGCTTCTGTTAGGTCCATACCATTTCTGTCCTTTATTGAGCCCATCTTTGCATGAAATGTTCCCTTGGTATCTCTAATTTTCTTGAAGAGATCTCTAGTCTTTCCCATTCTGTTGTTTTCCTCTATTTCTGATCGCTGAGGAAGGCTTTCTTATCTCTTCTTGCTATTCTTTGGAACTCTGCATTCAGATGCTTATATCTTTCCTTTTCTCCTTTGCTTTTCACTTCTCTTCTTTTCACAGCTATTTGTAAGGCGTCCCCAGACAGCCATTTTGCTTTTTTTGCATTTCTTTTCCATGGGGATGGTCTTGGTCCCTGTCTCCTGTACAATGTCATGAACCTCATTCCATAATTCATCAGGCACTCTATCTATCAGATGTAGTCCCTTAAATCTATTTCTCACTTCCACTGTATAATCATAAGGGATTTGATTTAGGTCATACCTGAATGGTCTGGTGGTTTTCCCTACTTTCTTCAATTTAAGTCTGAATTTGGTAATAAGGGGTTCATGATCTGAGCCACAGTCAGCTCTCGGTCTTGTTTTTGCTGCCTGTATAGAGCTTCTCCATCTTTGGCTGCAAAGAATATAATCAGTCTGATTTTGGTGTTGACCATCTGGTGATGTCCATGTGTAGAGTCTTCTCTTGTGTTGTTGGAAGAGGGTGTTTGCTATGACCAGTGCATTTTCTTGGCAAAACTCTATTAGTCTTTAAAACAACAACAACAATAACAACAAAAAAACAGTTAAAAGATGAATAAATTCTGGAGATCTCATCATCAATGCTAGCATATGATATGACTTTATGACTTAGTAAACATTCCAGTATAATGCTTCCCAGGTGGCACCAGTTGTAAAGAACCACCTTCCAATGCAAGAGATGTAAGAGATGCAAGTTTGATCCCTAGGCTGGGAAGATCCCCTGGAGAAGGAAATGGCAACCCACTCCAGTTTTCCTGTTTGGAGAATCCCATGGACTGAGAATCCTGGCGGGCCACAGTCCATAGGGTTTCAAAGAGTCAGACACGACTAAAGTGACTTGGCATGTACTAGTATAGGGATATTTTAAATATATAGATTTTATGATGGGAAATTTATTTTCTTTTATTTTTCAAGTTATTTGATCATAAACATGAACGTGTCTGTGTATTCACAAATGAAAAGTATTGAAAAAATGCAAATGTGTGGATTTTTATTAATGTTTTTGTTCATTCATGTATCCATTTAATAAATATCACTGAAAACCTACTATAAGCTGGACATTACACTGAGTCTCAAAGATTCTATGATGAATATTTGAGCTAAGAAATAGGAGTCAGAGACTATACGGATGTCTAGAAACAAGAATTTCCTTTTTTATTTTTCCCATCAGGCACAAACCATAGCCAAGGCATGAAGGGCAAATTATGTTCAAATATTTGCCTTGAAATTATTTATTTTCAAAGGAAATCATCTGTACTTTCTGAGGGATCAGATGTGGAATATTTTCCTCTTTTTTTATATTTCCTGGTATGTCAGCAAATGTAGAGTAATAACAAATCCCATAGCATAATTTCAAAAGACAACTATTTTAATTTTGGATTTACTGTGGTTTTATTGCTTTGAGACTGTAAAAACAAATGAATGGAAAAATTTATAGGATACCCAGGCTCAAAAATCACTGCAGATGGTGACTGCAGCCTTGAAATTAAAAGACGCTTACTCCTTGGAAGGAAAGTTATGACCAACCTAGATAGCATATTGAAAAGCAGAGACATTACTTTGCCAACAAAGGTTTGTCTAGTCAAGGCTATGGTTTTTCCTGTGGTCATGTATGGATGTGAGAGTTGGACTGTGAAGAAGGCTGAGCACCGAAGCATTGATGCTTTTGAACTGTGGTGTTGGAGAAGACTCTTGAGAGTCCCTTGGACTGCAAGGAGATCCAACCAGTCCATTCTGAAGGAGATCAGCCCTGAGTTTTCTTTGGAAGGAATGATGCTAAAGCTGAAACTCCAGTACTTTGGCCACCTCATGAGAAGAGTTGACTCATTGGAAAAGACTCTGATGCTGGGAGGGATTGGGGGCAGGAGGAGAAGGGGATGACTGAGGATGAGATGGCTGGATGGCATCACTGACTCCATGGACGTGAGTCTGAGTGAACTCTGGGAGTTGGTGAGGGACAGGGAGGCCTGGCGTGCTGCGATTCATGGGGTCGCAAGGAGTCAGACACGACTGAGAGACTGATCTGATCTGATCTGATAATATTACTTGAGTAACAAAATAGCTCTGAAGGTGGATCATCTTTAAAAAGAACACAGGCATTTATTCAATGTTTTTAGTTGTGTTCAGCTTTTCTGAATTGCTGCTTATGCATTTCCTCTTGGGATGTCCCTTCTGCCCAAGTTTGTGTATCTGGTGGATGTTTGCATGTCATTCAAGTATTCTCAGTAACAAATACTGTTTATTTTCACCTGATCCTGTCAGATGTTGATAGTTTAGTAATTTCCTATTTGGGGCTTATATATTAAATATCCCCCACTTTTATGAAATCTACCACATCCTTGTTGGGGTCCTTTAATGGACCGGAACCTGGTGGTCCAGAGTCAATGATAAGAAAGTGAAATAGAGAGCTGGAGGGAGGGAGAGAGGGAGAGAGAAAGAAAGAAAGACACGGGGACCCAAGCTCTGATGGAGCAAAGGTGCTTTATTAGCAGAAATGCAGGCTTATGTATCTTTAGTAAGATGATTACTCAGCTATTACACAGGATGAAATTTTATCAATAGCCAAAATATGGATATGCTAATATATACAAGGTCGCTGACGCTGAAAAGAGTCACTGAAGGGAGTTACTGAAAGGAATCCAAACAGATACCCAGATACCATTTCTCATGATCTCAGTCCTGAGAGCTGCGTGCAGCTCCACTCGTTCTTGGAATAGGAACTGATAAGGAACAGAGAATTTATGAGAAACAGCATGTAGGAATCCTTTTGTTAAACATTCCCTGACATATCATATTAGTTTTTGAGTTCTCATTTAACTAAGAGTTTTTGTGAGCAGTGACTAAATCTAAATGATTAGTAATAGTTTTAAAAATTTAGTTTATAATATAATGCTTTGCATATAATACACACTTAATAAATATCTCCTTTTCAATTGAGTAAGATAAGTAAGTTTCTTCTGTTAAAAGTAAAATATAAGATTTATTATAGTAAAATAAGCATCAATTATTCTAATTCCTAACATTTAATATAAATCAAGCTGAATTTATTTTTGGACTCCCTTCATTGTGATGTAATTTGCTATTCAAAGTAAATGTCTTTGGGAATTTTGAGAGCAAGGTTAAGTTCAAAGGTCTGACTGTATACATCATAGCACCTCATTTCTGCCACATCTGCAAGCCAGTAGTTGACCTTACACGCTTTGCCTTTTAAAGCCTTAATGTTTTTTATTAAAAGCCTAACATGTTTTTTATTTGTGACTATAGTGTCTCAACACAGTCTTCTTTATACTATGTTTTCATGAATATTACTTTGGGTAGTAATTTATTTAAGTTCATATGGATAGGCCAGAAAAACCTAAAAAAGAAAAAAATTATAATTTACTCCTATCCTTGTATGGTGTCATGTCATCTGCCAACAATGACAGTTTTATATCTTCTTTTCCAACTTGGATTCCTTTTATTTCTTTTACTACTCTGATGGCTATGACTAGGACTTCCAAAACTATGCTGAATAAAAGTGGCAACAATGGGCATCCTTGTCTTCTTCCTAATCTTAGAATGTTTTCATCTTTCCACTATTGAGTCTGTTAGGTGTGAGTTTGTCATATACGTCCTTTCTTATGTTGAAGTAAGTTCCCTCCATTCCCACTTCCTGGAGAGGTTTTTTTTTTTTTTTTTTTTTAATCATAAATAGGAGTTGAAATTTGTCAAAAACTTTTTCTGCATCTGTTGAGATGATGATTTTTATTCTTCAGTTTGTTAATGTGTTGTATCACACTGCTTTGCCTCTATTGAAGAATCCTTGATCTCTGGTATTAATCCCACTCTATCATGGTATATGATATTTTAAATGTATTATTGAATTTTTGTTACTAGTGTTTTGTTGAATATTTTTGTGTCTCTGTTTGTCAGTGATATTAGCCTATAATTTTCTCTTTTTTGTGATATCTTTGTCTGGCTTTGGTATCAGTGTAATGGTGACTTCATAGAATGAGCTTAGGAGTGTTCCTTCCTGTGCAATGTTTTGGAATAGTTTCAGAAGTATAGGTGTTAACTCTTATCTAAATGTTTGATAAAATTCACCTGTGAAGCCATCTGCTCCTGGACTTTTGTTTTTTGGAAGATTTTCAATCACAATTTCAATTTAATTACTTGTGGTTTGCCCATTTATAATTTGTTTCTTCCTGTTTCAGTCTTGAAATGTATCTTTCTGAGAATTTGTCCATTTCTTCTAGAATATCCATTTTATTGGAATATATTTGTTTGCAATAACCTCTTATTATACTTTGTATTTCTGCGGTATCAGTTGTATCTTCTCCTTTTTCATTGCTACTTATATTGATTTGTGTTCTCTCTTTTTCTTGATGAGTCTGGCTAAAGGATTATCGATTTTGTTTATACCCCACAAAATATTTAGAGTAAACTTGTATTAATGATGAAAGCACATTGATGACATTTATGTTAGAATATTGAACAAAATAGATATATCATAAGCTGCATTAAGAGCCTTTCTAGGACATGAATTCCCTCTAGGTCGCCCACATTGCAGGTGGATTCTTCACCAGCTGAGCCACAAGGGAAGCCCAACAGTACTGGAGTGAGTAGCCTCTCCCTTCTCCAGTGGATCTTCCTGACCCAGGAATCGAACTGGGGTCTCCTGCATTGCAAGCAGATTCTTTACCAACTAAGTTATCAGGGAAGCCCTCAGATTTAACTTAAGAGGGATAGAGGCAGGTTCAAATGTTACTCTTGGAAAAGCACTTGGAGCTCGGAAGAGCTGATTCTGTGCGTCTTCTTCTGCAACCCCGTCTTTAATGACGTCAGGTTGGTAGCTTAAACACCACAGTGGCAGTGTTTACAAAGCAGCAAATGCTCCAGACCAGATTCTTCTTTTTCTTTATTTCCTCCAGAGTAATACTTAAGTATGATGTCTGCCTAATAATGTGGTGCTGGGATAAGACTTTATTAGAGAAAATTGTTCTACTCTTTTCTGACTAAAGAGGTCTACTTGCTGTTCCATTTAGGTGACATTGTTTGAGTGAGTGAGTGAGTAAAACTCCCTCAGTCGTGTCTGACTCTTTGCGACCCCATAGACTACACAGTCTCTGGAGTTCTCCAGGACAGAATACTGGAGTGGGTAGCCTTTCCTTCTCCAGGGGATATTCCCAACCCAGGGATCGAACCCAGGTCTCCCACATTGCCAGCGGATTCTTTACCAGCTGAGCCACAGGGGAAATCCAAAGGGTGTGTTGCCTCCCCATTTGGGAATCGAACTCTGGTCTTCCGCGTGACAGGCGGGGATACTCACCACTATACTAATGAGGATGGTGACATTGTTTGGGTGAACCTATTGTTGAAAATATTATTATTTTCTTCCTTGTTATGCTTAATAAAATCTTAGCAGTTATCCTGGCAAGGAGACATTTCCAATGTGATCATTGTTATATTACTTTTACTTTGATGTACTTTTACAAATTACAAGCTGAATTGTTTCATAAACATTGGGCTAGTTTCAGTAATCATTTTATTGAGTAGTATAAAGTGGGTGATTGCTAAGCACATCTTTAATAACTCATGTCAAAAGCAGAATAACTTGGTTTTCCTTTGTGCTTCTAACCTTTTAAACAGTTCAGCCAACTATTAATACTGGATTACTCCATTGGACACACTGGTTTACATCCAGTCACCAAATGATAAATATCAACATGTCTGCATAATTTACTCATGGAATGTAATTCATAAATAATACTGTTGCAGCAAACGATTAAGTTTGTTATGGACACATAGGATATCCTTGGCAAAAGAGTTACTGAGGAAGGAAATGATGAGGGATCTTTTGAGAATTGCATGCTGGCCTGCATTTCATTTTTTATGCAAATTAAAAAATAAAATTATGCAAATATTCTTTTGAGGAACTACTGTGCTGTTGTCTAGGACCACATTTTTCATTTCTGGTTGGTGAAGTGACATCTTGCCAAAAGCAAGAGTAATTTGTGGAATGGGATTCTGCTCCATCCCCTGTGGACTGCTAAAATATTGTCTCTGTCACGCTGAGCCCCTTGAGGTGGTAAAGCGGAAGTGGTGTGACTGTGGGGCATTTGCAACTGCCAACGTAAAAAATTTCTGAAAATCTGCCAAGTCCTGGGTAGCCCATTTAAATATCCCTTAGATTGGTATTTAAATAATGCTATCAATTCTTTTAGGACTTCTCTCTAGTCTACTGGAAATCTGAAAGTAATATAATATAAAACTGTATCTTCTAAGGAAATCTGTGTTACTTACAGACCATACATTTGAAAGTCAAGAATAATAATACAACTCTAGTACTTTTATGTCTATGCCAGAAAAAATATTACATGTGCTTGGAAGAATTTATTCTCCTGGATCTTTCACTAATTCCAGGTGAAATTTTGAAGACAGAATCTGGTTGCCATATAATTTTTATAAATCTTTTGGCATTATCTCTTAATTTTCTTTCATCCACGTATGTGGTAAATTGAAACACAATCTAGGTCAACAAATCCCCAATTCTTGCAAATAATCAAAGATATATTGGAGACTTAAAAAAAATGAAGATTAACAAATTAATCTAAAAATGTTTTGATTCAATGATTGCTATAGACTGAATGTGACTCCCCTGTGGCGGGGGGTGGGGGGGGATGGGGGGTGGGGGGTGGGGACTAATTTGTAAAACCTAATTCCCAAAATGATAGTATTTAAAGGGTGGGTATGCTCAGTTGTGTGCAACTATTTGTGACTCCATGGACTGTAGCCTGCCAGGCTCTTCTGTCCATGGGATTCTCCAGGCAAGGATACTTGAGTGGGTTGCCATTTCCCTCCAGGGGATCTTCCCCACCCAGGGACTGAACCCACTTCTCCTGCAGTGGAAGCACAAAATCTTAACCACTGGACCATCAAGGGGACTTCCCTGGTGGCTCAGATGGTAAAGAATCCACCTGCAATGCCGGAGATCTGGGTTCGATCCCTCAGTTGGGAAATCCTGGAGGAGGGCATTGTACTCGCTCCAGTATTCTGGCCTGGAGAATCCATGGACCATTCCATGGGGTCGCGAAGAGTCAGACCACCAGGGAAGTACATAGTAGTAGTTAGAAGTGGGGCTTTCGGGAGATGATTAGGTCATGAAAGAAGAATTCTTACAAAAAGGTACCACAGATAGCTCTATTTCCCCAACTGCAATA
This sequence comes from Bos indicus x Bos taurus, assembly GCF_003369695.1. Classification (NCBI taxonomy): domain Eukaryota; kingdom Metazoa; phylum Chordata; class Mammalia; order Artiodactyla; family Bovidae; genus Bos; species Bos indicus x Bos taurus. The sequence continues at coordinate 98,344,155 of NC_040079.1, read as the reverse complement.
GGAGGGCATGGAGAAGACAGCTGCTCTTACCAGATACTGAATGTGCTGGTGACTTGACTGTAGATTTTCCAGCCTCCATAACTGTGAGAAATAAATGTTTACTGTTTAAACCACTCAGTTTATAGTATATTTGCTATAAAATCCAGAACTGACTAGACAATAGATGTGTAGGATATGGAACAAGTTGCTTAGAACAGGACTGAAGATAATATGGGGTGTGTATGTGTGTGCTGCTCACAAGCTTGCATATATGCTGCATAGCTCTCCAGATGATTTGGGAAAATAGGAACCTAAATTACTTCTTTTGTACTCTACATGTGGAAATCTGACTAAAAATATTAACAGGATATTTTGTTTGCAGGAGAAGATCAAGAATGAGAATAGAATATGGTTTCTATATTTTTTCCTATGAGGACACTGCAGGCATATAGTAAAATACAAAAAGAAGCATTAAACATTTAATAAAGGCAGAAAACCTAGCTTTTCTAGGGGTCCTTTTGGGAAAACACAGAGAGGGAAGGTGTGGGCAACCTCTGCGACTGTATGTTGAACAGTATATGGTGATTTATGTTTGCATGCATGCGTGCTACGTCACTTTAGTCATATCTGACTCTTTGTGACCCTATGGACTGTAGCCTGCCAGCCTCCTCTGTCTGGGATTATTCAGGCAAGAATACTGGAGTGTGTTGCCATGCCCTCCTCCAGGGAATCTTCCAGACCCAGGGATCAAACCTGCATTTCTTTAGTCTTCTATGTTGGCAGATGTGTTCCTTACCACTAGCGCCTCCTGGGAAGCCCTGATTTATGTTTAAGGGATATTTTTTTCTTTCTTTCTAACTATTAAAAATACTCCTAATTTTAAGAAAAAAAATAGTATGCTTGCTTAGTTTCAAATTATTTCCTTTGGAATATTTATTTATCAGTGCCGTGGTTTTAACAAATGTCCACAAATTTTTGATATTCCTCCCTAAGGAGGTGGAGTTTAACTCATCTTGAGTGCAGGCTTCACTTAGTAATTTTGTCCTATAAAGGGGAAAAGAATAACTTTACTGTGGAAAAACCTGTTATCTAACACTTATCCAAGTGATCAAGATGAACATCACCAATAATATAAATCATGTTGACGTCACATACTCCCTTGATCTGATAGAACGAGAGCAGTTCACTTCTGGGGTTCTCTTTCCTGAAATACACATAAGCCCAGCCTAACCAGGAAAAAAACATCTGACAAATGCAAGTTGATAGATAACCTACACAATACTTGACAACTTTTCTTTGAAAACATTAAAGCCATTAGAAACAAATGAAAAAAGAAACTGTCACAGCATGGAAAGATTGAGACATGGTGACCAAATGTGACATTGTATCTTTGGATCCTGGAACAAAAAAAAGACATTATTGGCAAGGCTGTTGAAATCTGAATGAAGCCTATTTAAACAAACAAACAAACAAAAAACTAAATAAATACCACCTCAACCCCCAGTAAAAAAGTAAAACCTGTTGTCATTTTTAAAAGATAGGAAGATCCTTAGGAAAACTTGTGAATAACTCTTCTAATTATTCATGTATAACTACATTCAATATTTTGGTGATATCTCTCACAAAAAATATATATATTTTACATAGTTGAGATCATAATAAATATGAAATGCTAAATACTCTTTTTCAAATCACATATAACAAGCATTTGTCCTTTATCCAAACTTATCAAAAAAATATAATTTCAACCACTTTAAGCCATCTATACATTAGAACTTTGATTTCATAATTATTTGGCCTTATGAATATCTGTTCTTTTATTTATCACAGCCAGTGTGTTTAGTTTGGTTTTATGTGGGGGTTTTATGCATCTTATATGAAGAATTTTTAAAGGTTGCTTTCTAAAATAGACATTTTCTCAGCTCAGTCAATATTTCTGTTCTATGTTAGATATATTTAATGAAACTGCTGTGACTTTTCTATTACTCATCTCTCAACCATTAAGTTGCTGCTCAGTCACTCAGTCATGTCCCAGTTTTTGTGACCCCATGGACTCTGGCATGACAGGCTTCCCTATACTATTAAGTAAATTTGCCAATAATTGGAGTGGGTGGATTACTTTTGATCTCACTGCCCTCATTTACTAGCATACTAATAGAATTCTCTTTCCAGATTACATTGAAAGGGGCACTGAGGCAGAGATTAACTGAAGTTCTGTTGTTTAGCAGACCTTTATACAGTTATATAAGTTGAACTAAATATATATTTAGTTCCCTCCATGTTCTTTGACCAGAGGCCAAACTATGGTGGAGGTAATGAAGATAATGTTGACCTTGTTCAAAAGGTCCCATGCATGCACTGCTACTCTCAGTGTCCCAACCCTGCAGCAGGCCACTGCAGACCCGCACCTATGCAGAAGACTCCTGGACACTCGCAGGCAAGGGTGCAGTAGACCTGGGTATGGCATAAGCCCTCTTGGAGGAGGTCACCATTAACCCCACCATAGAGCCGCCAGAACTTTCACAGGACTGGGAAAACAGACTCTTGAAGGGCACAAACAGAACCTTGTGTGCACTAGCACCCAGAAGAAAGAGCAGTGACCCCACGAGATTGACCCAGACTTGCCCATGAGTGTCCAGGAGTCTCCAGTGCAGCCGTAGGTCAGTGCAGGGTTGGGGGCACTGAGTGTAGTAGTGCATGCATGGGACCGTTTCAAAGACATTGACATTATCTTCATTACCTCCACCATAGTTTGGTCTTAGGCCCAGTAATAGGGAGGGAACACAGCCCTGTCCTTCAACAGAAAATTGGGTTAAAATTTAATGAGCAAGGCCATACCCATCAGAACAAGACCCAGTTTCCCCCTCAGTCAATCTCTCCAATCAGGAAGTTTCCATAGCCTCTTATCCTTCTCCATCAGAGGGCAGACAGAATGAAAACCACCATCACAGAAAACTAACCAATCTGATCACAGCCTTGTATAACTCAATGCAACTATGAGCCATGCAGTGTAGGGCCACTCAAGACAGATGGGTTATGGTGGAGAGTTCTGACAAAACGCGGTCCACTGGAGAAGGAAATGGCAGCCATTTCAGTATTCTTGCCTTGAGAACCCCATAAACAGTAGGAAAAGGCAAAAAGATATGACACTGAAAGATGAGCCCCCCAGGTCGGTAGGTGCCCAATATGCTGCTGGAGATCAGTGGAGAAATAACTCCAGAAAGAATGAAGAGACAGAGCCAAAGCAAAAACAACACACAACTGTGGATGTGACTGGTGATGGAAATAAAGTCTGATGCTGTAAAGAGCAATATTGCATAGGAACCTGAAAGGTTAGGTCCCTGAATCAAGGCAAATTGGAAGTGGTCAAACAGGAGATGGCAAGAGTGAACATCAACATTTTAGGAATCAGCAAACTAAAATGGACTGAAAAGGGTGAATTTAACTCACATGACCAATATATCTACTGCTGTGGGCAAGAATGCCTTAGAAGAAATGGAGTAGCCATTATAGTCAACAAAAGAGTCTGAAATGCAGTACTTGGGTGCGATCTCATAAATGACAGAATGGTCTCTGTTCATTTTGAAGGCAAGCCATTCAGTATCACAGTAATCCAAGTCTATGCCCCTACCAGTCATGCTGAAGAAGCTGAAGTTGAACGGTTCTTTGAAGACCTACAAGACCTTCTAGAACTAACACCCCCAAAAGATGTCCTTTTCATTATAGGGACTGGCATGCAAAAATAGGAAGTCAAGAAAAACCTGGAGTAACAGGCAAATTTGGTCTTGGAGTACAGAATGAAGCACAGCAAAGGCTAATAGAGTTTTGCTAAGAGAATGTACTGGTAGCAAACACCTTCTTCCAACAACACAAGAGAAGACTACACATGGACGTCACTAGATGGTCAATACTGAAATCAGATTGATTATATTCTTTGCAGCCAAAGATAGAAAAGTTCTATATAGTCAGAAAAAACAAGACTGGAAGCTGACTGTGACTCAGATCATGAACTCCTTATTGCCAAATTCAGACTTAAATTGAAGAAACTAGGGAAGACCACTATACCATTCAGGTATGACCTAAATCAAATCCCTTACGATTATACCATAATGCTGTATAATGGAAGTGAGAAATAGATTCAAGGGATTATATCTGATAGACAGAGTGCCTGAAGAACTATGGACAGAGGTTCATGACATTGTACAGGAGGCAGTGATCAATACTATCCCCAAGAAAAAGAAATGCAAAAAGGCAAAATGATTGTCTGAGGAGGCCTTACAAATAGCTACGATAAGAAGAGAAGTGAAAGGCAAAGGAGAAAAGGAAAGATATACCTATTTGAATGCAGAGTTCCAAAGAATAGCAGGAGAGATAAGAAAGCCTTCCTCAGTGATCAGTGCAAAGAAATAGAGGAAAGCAATAGAATGGGAAAGACTAAAGATCTCTTCAAGAAAATTAGAGATACCAAGGGAACTTTTCATGCAAAGATGGGCACTTTATTGTGCCCGTGACAGAAATTGTATGGACCTAGCAGAAACAGAAGATATTAAGAAGAGGTGGCAAAAATACACAGAAGAGCTATCCAAAAAAAGATCTTCTCAACCCAGATAATCACAATTGCGTGATCACTCATCTAGAGCCAGACATCCTGGAATGTGAAGTCTAGTTGGCATTAGGAAGTATCACTACAAAGCTAGTTGGAGGTGATGGAAATCCAGTTGAGCTATTTCAAATCCTAAAAGATGATGCTGTGAAAGTGCTACACACAATATGTCAGCAAATTTGGAAAACTCAGCAGTGGCCACAGGACTGGAAAAGGTCAGTTTTCATTTGAATACCTAAGAAAGGCAATGCCAAAAAATGCCCAAACTACCACACAATTGCACTCATCTCACACACTAGTAAAGTAATGTTCAAAATTCTGCAAGCCAGGCTTCAACAGTACATAAACTGTGAACTTCCAGATGTTCAAGCTGGATTTAGAAAAGGCAGAGGAACCAGAGATAAAATTGCCAATATTCACTGGATCATCAAAAAAGCAAGGGAGTTTCATAAAAACATCTACTTTTGCTTTATTGACTATGCCAAAGCCTTTGACTGTGTGGATCACAATAAACTGTGGAAAATTCTTCAAGAGATGGGAATACCAGGCCACCTTACCTGCCTCCTGAGAAATCTGTATGCAGGTCAAGAAGCAACAGTTAGAACTGGACACGGAACAAAAGACTGGTTCCAAATTGGGAAAAGAGTACATCAAGGCTGTATATTGTCACCCTGCTTATTTAACTTATATGCAGAGTAGATCGAGTGAAACACTGGGCTGGATGAAGCACAAGCTGGAATCAAGTTTGCCAGGAGAAATATCAATAACCTCAGATATGCAGATGACACCACCCTTATGGCAGAAAGTGAAGAAGAACTAAAGAGCCTCTTGAGGAGAGTGAAAAAGTTGGCTTAAAACTCAATATTCAGAAAACTAAGATCATGGCATCTGGTCCCATCACTTCATGGCAAATAGATGGGAAAACAGTGGAAACATTGACAGACTTTATTTTTGGGGGTTCCAAAATAACTGCAGATAGTGAATGCAGCCATGAAATTAAAAGATGCTTGCTCCTAGGAAGAAAAGCTATGACCAACCTAGACAGCATATTAAGCAGAGACATTGCTTTGCCAACAAAGGTCCATCTACTCAAGCTATGTTTTTTCCAGGAGTCATGTATGGATTTGAGAGTTGAACTATAAAGAAAGCTGAGCACCAAAGAATTGATGCTTTTGAACTGTGGTGTTGGAGAAGACTCTTAAGAGTCCCTTGGACTGCAAGGAGATCCAACCAATCCATCCTAAAGGAAATCAGTCCTGAATACTCATTGGAAGGACTGATGTTGAAGCTGAAACTCCAGTACTTTGGCCACCTGATGCAAACAACTGACTCATTCGAAAAGACCCTGATGCTGGGGAAGATTGTAGATGGGAGGAGAAGGGGACAACTAAGGATGAGATGGTTGGATGGCATCACCAACTCAATGGACACGAACTTGAGTAAACTCCAGGAGTTGCTCAAGGATGGATGATGGGGGCTGGCGTGCTGCAGTCCATGGGGTCACAAAGAGTCAGACACGACTGAGCGACTGAACTGAACTGAAATATATATTTCTTTTCCTTTATATCTCTGACAGAAGTTAAAATATATACACTCTGAGTCCATCTCTAATTCATTATGTATCAAAGGGTAAAATGTTAAACTATAGTTTGGTTAATTACAAAAGACATTCACCTGAGGGGACAAAGAATAAGAGTAGATATCTGAAATTTACTGTATCTGAAAATTACCTTCATTTTTCCTGTTTCGCATTAATCATGTCTTTAAAAAGATCAATTTACGTTGCAGTCACATACTGCTTCTAATTTTAGTGTGTTTCATTTCAATAATTGTCACATAAAAGGGGCATTAATGAAGTGATGGAATCTACAATTTTGCCAGATGTTTAGGGAGACAGTATACTTGAACATGAAACATGCGCAAGGGCTTTGACCTATAAGGAATTTTCCTTAAGCAAGGGGCAGATATATAGCACAAGGTGTCAAAAGTCCACAAGGAAAATACATCCTTTATGACACACCAATTGACAAGCAGTCATCTTTGGAAATGGTAGGTGGGTGAGGATAGGAGGTGATGCTTTTGCTGGTAAATTCCTTGGATCTCTACTGAGATATCATCTCTGATGCTTCAAGTGTCTGTTTTTTGACACAGGGAGAGGTTCAATGTTGCAGTAAGGAAAAACTCAGTGTAAAAAGGTATTAGAAAAGGATCTAAATTTTAATTTTTCTTCAACATGGCTACTTAATGTTCCATTTATTGTTGTTGTCATTCAGTCACTAAGTTGTATTTCTTTGTGACCCTTTGGACTGCAGCATGCCTTATCAATTATTAAATAATATTTTCTCTCTACTGATGTGATATACAAAATTTATCAATTACAGATTCCTAGAACTCTTGAGATCTGCTTCTGGCCTCTTCAGTGTTTTATGTACCAGCACCAAGGTGAGCAGGGCTACTGAGGTGGTTCAGTGGTAAAGAATATGCCTGCCAATGCAGGAGACTCAGGTTCCATCCCTGGATCAGGAAGATCTCCTGTACTGTAGAAGGAAATGGCAACCCGATCCAGTATTCTTGCCTGGGAAGTCCCATGGACAGAGGATCCTGGAGGGCTACATCCATGGGGTCACAGAGTTGGACACGACTGAGAACACGATCACCATCACCACCACCACCACCACTATGCTAAGTCTGTACCATATAGTTTCATGATGGCAATACCTTTTACAAAAGTTTTATGTTCTCTTGCATTTTGATATTTTTTCCTCAAGGAATTTAAAATCACTTAGCTTGATTTCTCACAAAATATAGTCTTTTATATCTTTGTGTAAATTTGGAGGATAGTTCTGAGACAATCATGTTTTATATCCAGAAACCTGGTTGATGTTTGGTTCTTTTTTTATGTCTTCTAATAGGATTTTTGTAGTTTAGTCTCTAAGTTATGTCTGACCCTGTACCCCATGGACTGTAGCCCACCAGGCTTTTCTATCCATGGGATTTTTCAGGTAAGAATACTGAAGCAGGTTGCCATTTCCTTCTCCAGGGGATCTGTCTGACCCAGGGATGGAACGCTGGTCTCCTGCATTGCAGGCAGATTCTTTACTGCCTGAGCTTCTAGGGAAGCCCCAATAATGTGTGCTTAGGAGCTCAGTCATGTCCAACTCTTTGGGGCCCCATGGACTGTAGCCCGCCAGGCTCCTCTGTCCACGGAATACTCCAGGCAAGAACACTGGAGTGGGTTGCCACTTCCTTCTCCAGGGGATCTTCCCAACCCAGGAATCGAACCCACATCTCTTGTGTCTCCTGCTTTGGCAGGCAAATTCTTTACCACTAGCACCACCTTAGTGTTTCTTTATATAGATATTGCATGTTGGTAAAATCTGTTTGAGATTATTTTATTCTTTTAGTTGCCATGGTAAAGAGTATTTTCTTTGAATTAATCTTTTTTATATAAATTTATTTATTTTAATTGGAGGCTAATTACTTTACAATATTGTATTGGTTTTGCCATACATCAACATGAAGCCACCACGGGTGTACACGCATTCCCCATCCTTGAACCCCCCTCCCACCTCCCTCCCCATACCATCCCTCTGGGTCATCCCAGGGCACCAGCCCCAAGCATCCTGTATCCTGCATCAAACCTGAATTAATCTTATAAGTAGTTGTGTGGGTATAGAAATGACAGAGCTAGATCAGCTGCAAAGAGCTTGAAATTAAACACTAAGACTTAAGAAATTCTAAAATTAGATAAATCCAAACAAGATTTTAAGGCATTAAAAAAAACCCTTAATTATTTAACACTAATGATGACATCTTATTCATACATTTCATAAAGCTGTAAATATATTCTCAAGGTTTAATTGATATATGAGTAAAATAATAATTTCTAAATTTGTGTTCAATGACATGTATAAACTGCCAAATTTTCAGAAAGTCCAAACTTGATCCATGATAGATTTTCTAAGCATTCTACTTGCCTGGTAATTAATTCAGGGACAGTTGCAAAGGCCGAATATAGACCTCTCCATTCATCTGCTGCTGCTGCTGCTAAGTTGCTTCAGTCGTGTCCAACTCTGTGTGACCCCATAGTCGGCAGCCCACAAGGCTCCACTGTCCCTAGGATTCTCCAGGCAAGAACACTGGAGTGGGTTTCCATTTCCTTCTCCAATGCATGAAAGTGAAAAGTGAAAGTGAAGTCTTTCAGTCATGTCCGACTCTTAGCAATCCCATGGACCACAGCCTACTAGGCTCCTCCCTCCATGGAAGTTTCCAGGCAAGAGTACTGGAGTGGGTCGCCAGTGCCTTCTCCACTCCATTCATCTACCATCTTCTAAATTCTCACCTCTATATTGTTCTGTGGTTCTCTACACAACCTTGTATTCCTCTATTCCCTTCCCATACCCATTTCTCAAGCTCTCTGTAATCTGCTTTGTGGCCCCCAGGCTAGTTTTCTTTCTAAAATATTTCTTTATCTTCTCATTTGCCTCTTTACCATCTCTCTCAGCATACATTACTGGGCCTGATGCTACATAAACCGAAGGTCATGTGGTTTGGGGAGCGTCTGTGGCTGTGGCTTTTCTTCACAATTTTATTTAATTTTTCAGTTGTTATTGGAATATAGTTGATTTACATGTTGTGTTGTTTTCAGGTGTACAGCAAAGTGAATCAGTTATACATATATTCACTTTTTTCCAAAGATTCTTTTCCCATTTAGGCGATTACAGAGTACTGAGTAGAGTTCCCTGTGCTACACAGCATGTTCTTATTAGTTATCTATTTTACCATCAGTTCAGTTCAGTTCAGTCGCTCAGTCGTGTCCCACTCTTTGCGACCCCATGAATCACAGCACGCTCGGCCTCCCTGTCCATCACCAACTCCTGGAGTTTACCCAAACTCATGTCCATCTAGTTGGTGATGCCATCCAGCCATCTCATCCTCTGTCGTCCCCTTCTCCTCCTGCCCCCAATCCCTCCCAGCATCAGGGTCTTTTCCAATGAGTCAGCTCTTATATGTATATGCCGGTTCTAATCTCCCAATTTATCCCTCCACCCTTATCCCCTGTTTATATGTCGAATATAAAATAAAAAGGATACAAAATACAGGAGTAGAGCCACAGATGCAGAAAACAAACTTATGGCTATGTGGGTGTGGCTTTGATTGGCAGCTTTTAGTGAGTAGGCCACATGGTCCTTTATTGGACGAATGGATGCTGGAAAGGTCCTCAAAATACATCTCAGTTCTCTGCATTGTGTTGGCCTCTGATGAGTCTCTGATGGGTGTTGCATTTGGAAGACTGGCACTGGTGATTCGCAAGAATCACCCCACAGTTAAACTAAGACCACTACTAATTTTTAGGGGCCAGCTACTTCAATTCACCTTACGGTGGCCTCTTCCCAAAAGGTCAGAATGCTTATCGCTGCTCTCTGAAGGGCTAGATGCTGAACTGGGTTCCTGAGTAATACAGACAAACATTATCCTCCCTTATATTTAAAGGAACTTTCCCAGTTCCAAGTGTTTTTCACTGTTTTTGATTGCAGTCACCTCTGTTCATTGAAAATATGTTCATAGCTTTGAACCTTGAAGGTCCATGTCTCAGCCTCTCTCCTCCAAGCAAGACACTCCACTGTTATGTCAGATGATTGTCAATTGAGATAGGTTCTTCTATAGTCTACCAAAGATGAGGTAGGAGTGTATTCCTCCTTTATATTTGGAGAATTAAATTGATCCATTCAATTTGTTTTGTCTAGAACAAACTACACTTGCTTGCTAAGTCACTTCAGTCATGTCTGACTCTTTGCAACCCTATGGGCCAGACCATAGCCTGCCAGATTATTATTGGAATATAGTTGATTTACATGTTGTATTGGTTTCAGGTGTACAGCAAAGTGAATCAGTTATATTATTATCAGTTATATTATCAGTATTATTTCCAATACTGAAAATCCCATACTGTCCATGGGATTTTCCAGGCAAGAATACTGGAGTGGGTTGTTGTGCCCTCTTCCAGGGCATCTTTCTGATTTAGGAATCGAACCTGCATTGCTTGTTTCTCCTGCATTGGCAGGAGGGTTCTTTACCACTAGCACCACCTGGTAAGCCCTAGAACAAGCTATAATTTACCTTGAATTCTATTCCTATCATAAAAGAAAAAAATGTGCCTATAACCATTTATAATAGTAGTTTATCTGGTTTTGAAATTTCACACATAGTTTTCCTTAGTGACCCAGTATTATAGGCTGATGAGGAAACTATTTTAGCATAAAAATCAAAGTAAAAAGTATTCACCATCCTTTTCAAAAGTTGTATGTGCCATAAGAATCAGTTCAGTTCAGTTTAGTTGCTCATCGTGTACTACTCTTTGCGACCCCATGAACTCCAGCATGCCAGGCTTCCCTGTCTGTAACCAACTCCTGGAGCCTTCTCAGACTCATATCTATCATATCAGTGATGCCATCCAACTGTCTCATCCTCTGTCGTTCCCTTTTCCTCCCACCTCCAATCTTGCCCGGCATCAGGATCTTTTCCAATGAGTTGGTTCTTTGCATCAGGTAGGCCAAAGTATTGGAATTTCAGTTTCAGCATCAGTCCTTCCAATGAATATTCAGGACTGATTTTCTTCAGGATGGACTGGTTGGATCTCCTTGCAGTCCAAGGGACTCTCAAGAGTCTTCTCCAACACCACAGTTCAAAAGCATCAGTTCTTCGGGGCTCAGCTTTCTTCACAGTCCAAATCTTACATCCATACATGACTACTGGAAAACCCATAGCTTTGACTAGATGGACATTTGTTGGTAAAGTGATGTCTTTGCTTTTTAATATGCTTTCTGTTGGTCATAGCTTTTCTTCCAAGGAGCAAGCATCTTTTAATTTAATGGCTACAGTCACCATCCGCAGTGATTTTGGAGCAAAAAAAAAAAAAAAAGTCTCTCACTGTTCCCATCATTTCCCCACCTATTTGCCATGAAGTGATGGGGCCGGATTCCATGATCTTAGTTTCCTGAATACTGAGTTTTAAGCCAACTTTTCCACTCTCCTCTTTCACTTTCATCAAGAGGCTCTTTAATTCTTCTTCACTTTCTGCCTTAAGGGTGGTGTCACCTGAGTATCTGAGGTTATTGATATTTCTCCTGGCAATCTTGATTCTAGCTTGTGCTTCATCCAGCCTGGCATTTGGCATTACATACTCTGCATTTAATTTAAATAAGCAGGGTGACAATATGCAACCTTGATGTACTCCTTTCCCAGTTTGGAACCAGTCTGTTGTTTCATGGCCATAAGAATGGTGTTAGGTAACTTACTGCTGATTCACTTTTAACTTCAAATCTAAATTTCTCAGATACTGTTATATAGTTATATTGGAAATTAGTTATATTTCCTAAAGTAATACATAAAGGTACCTGCACATACAGATGGTAGGACTTTTTAGGCCTTCCATTTATTCCAGTTATGTCCTTGTATGGCATCATTTTATAGTTTATTCCCCTTTTCTTCTTGCTCCTCTTTTTGCTCCTGTTTTTTTCTTCTTCTCTTTCATTAACTCCATTAAGCCTCTTTCTCCCTTCCTCTTCTTTTCTCTGCCCCTCTTCCTCTCTGTCTCTCCCTCCCCTCTCCTTTGTCAATCAGTAATTTTTTAATCTGTTCTATTTCCTCTTCAATTTTTTCTTCATGCATTCTTCACCTCTTCCTAATCACTCTCTTCTTCCTGACCTTTTCTTTCTTTCTAAACACTAAAATTTATTTTTTGTACAGTATGTTTTTAAAAGATAGAAGTAACTCAATACATGAGTAAAAATTAATTAAAAGATTAAAGAAAATCTTAAATGAACCTGTATATAAAAGCATATTTCAAAGAATATGTTTTATTTAAAAACTTATCTGCATGTCCTTAAATATATACAGAACCATATTTATCACTTATGTAAATTTAATTCTGCTTGTGGTGGCGGTGATAGTTTAGTTGCTAAGTAGTGTCTGACTCTTGTGATCCCATGAACTGTAGCCCGCCAGGCTCCTCTGTCCATGGAATTCTTCAGGCAAGAATACTGGAGTGGGTAGCCATTCCCTTCTCCAGGGGATCTTCCTGACCCAGAGATGAAACCTGGGTCTCCTACATTGCAGGCAGATATTTTACTGAATGAGCCACCAGGAATGGTGCATTTACTTTCTTCAAAACATAATGGAAATACAGAGTAAAAATCACACAAAACAATTATTGTCATTTAATAATGCGATTTATCATCTAGTGTGGATAGGTTTGTACAAATATATCCATATGATCATACAAAGTATTATTTAGATTCTCAATGTATTTTATTCTGCATTTATATATTTTACTTTTTGTTCCAGAAAAAGATATTAAGAAAATTTGGCTCATGTATACTATCATCATCATTCTCATAATCATTATCAGAATCTGTCCAAAAAGAAAGGCTGTTTCCTGTAGCTCCCATTGCCCTAGCCCACTGTCTGGACATACTGAATAATTATTTACTGCAGAGTGCTGACATGCTATATGAACCATCAAGTCTGGGTGAGAATTTTACTGCATCATTCCAACTCAGTCTTTCAACATAGTCTTTTCACCTTGTGCAGTTAAAAGGTAAAATTTAGGGCTTCCTCTAGCGAGATTTGATTCTTTGTTACTTTAGAATTAATGAAGGGATCCATTTTATTAACCTGTACATATGTTCTCTCTCTCACACAGACACCCACAAGTGAATAAATATATGTTCACAAGACAAATATATATGTATTTGTCTGTTAGCTCATTAGCAGCACTTCCCAGGCTTTCCTCTTTGATACCTAGAATCTGAGTTAGATTTCTGAACAAAGAGAATCCCCTTTAAATTTTTCTCTGAGGTACAGTTAGCTGCCAGGTCTGCTAGTAAACAGTGCCATTCTCCCTACAGATGGAAGCATTTTCAGAGTCAAACAGGTCACCTTCCCTTGGAGAGCAGCAGAAGTGAAGACACAGCCTGCAGATGGTGCCTCATCAAAGCTCTCAGCATTTAATTAGAGTAGTCTACCAACAATACTGACCTGATTTTCCCTCGTCTACACTGGACATCAATTCATGATTTAAAATGTTCTGTACACTTAAGAAAAGGAAGCTTAAGTAAACTAACTTCAAGGTTCAACCCATTTTGAAGCTTCTATATTTTTATAAATTTGTGAATAATGAATTGCATGAAATGAGTAATGAAAGTAATTGGCTGATTAAAAAAAAAAATTAGCCGGCTTTCTCTTTTTGGCTTCTATGAGACAATTAAAGGTCACAGTTGAGTGTATTGTCCCAGTGGCTGTTATCAACTACCCATTAGCATATGTGGTCATTGTTGAACTGAAAGGAGGGGAAAAAGGTCTAGTCATGATGCAGTAATCTTTTAGATTGATGCTTAAAGAATATCCATTCACTGAGGAATCCTAATGTCAATGAAGAGTGAGCCAGATGTATGCCTGTGTCATTTACTGCCATCAGAATGTGTAAAAACGGGGTTTTGCTTTACTATGTATTCACAAGAAACTATCAGGCTTGTGGTCATGTTAAATATGCCTGGTTGGCTTTAGAAGGAAGTCATGCCTAAATCATCATTTTTCTCCTGTATCGGTTCCTGATTACTTTTTCCTACTGTCATGTTTTCACTCACCCTTCTTTGGGCTTTTATCACACTGGTGCAAACATTATTTCATGATGCTTGTTGCCTCTTTTTATGCTTTCCCTATTTGCAGTTCTCATTGCTATCACTTCCTAGTTTTCCTCATGAGAGGTTTTTTTTTTTATGATTATACATAAAATTTATCTACCATTATTTCTCCTGTGAGAGGCTTTCATGTGTTCTGAGAAATCAAGCACACTAAAGATTAGCAATGGTGAGAGGAGAAAGAAAAAGTCACCTGGTTTATCTTAATGACCTTGTTTTCCTATAAAAGCTGGTGAGGCAGAGTAGGAGGCGGCCTAGAAAAAGAGACTGTTGAATCCTAATGAAATATGTAATTTATGGGAAATTATTTAACCCACTTGAATAAATTTCTCTGGCATCCACTGAACATTAGTTCAGTTCAGTTCAGTCACTCAGTCGTGTCCGACTCTTTGTGACCCCAAGGACTGCAGCACGCCAGGTTTCCCTGTCCATCACCAACTCCCAGAGTTTACTCAAACTTGTCCATTGAGTTGGTGATGCCATCCAACCATCTCAACCTCTGCCACTGCCTTCTCCTCCCACCTTCAATCTTTCCCAGCATCAGGGTTTTTTCAAATGAGTCAGTTCTTCACATCAGGTGGCGAAAGTATTGGAGTTTCAGTTTCAGCATCCTTCCAATGAATATTCAGGGCTGATTTCCTTTATAATGGACTGGTTGGATCTCCCTGCTATTCACGGGACTCTCAAGTCTTCTCCAACACCACAGTTCAAAAGCATCAGTTCTTCAGCATTCAGCTTTCTTTATAGTCCAACTCTCACATCCATACATGACTACTGGAAAAACCATAGCCTTGACTAGATGGACTTTTGTTGGTAAAGTAATGTCTCTGCTTTTTAATATGCTATCTAGGTTGGTCATAGCTTTTCTTCCTAGGAGCAAGTGTCTTTTAATTTCATGGCTGCAGTCACCATCTTCAGTTATTTTGGAGCACCCCCAAAATAAAGTCTGTCAACGTTTCCATTGTTTCCCAATCTATTTCCCATGAAGTGATAGGACCAGATGCCATGATCTTAGTTTTCTGAATATTGAGTTTTAATCCAACTTTTTCACTTTCACTGTCATCATAATGATGCTAAATTTATAGGGTTGCTGAAGTTAACTGAGACGCCACATACAAAGTCTCTATCACAGTTTACAAACATTTCCAAACCAACTAATTATATTTTTGCCTATCTTTTACTAGTCTTTAAGGGGTTGATATAATTCCAATAATACCTCATAATCTGAAATAAGCATCTTGTTGTATATAATGTACAGTGTCACTATAGATGTGGATGTACCCAAAGGGTAGAAAGGATCATTACTCTGTAACAGTACAGGATGCTACATTAGTATTTCTTAACCTGAATTAATTATTAGTCTTTATCCATTCAGGAAAATAAACATATAATATATGTAGAGCAGATACAAGTAAGTTTTTGTTAGTACTTAAACAGAAATTATTCATTCTTATGTATTTCAGTTCAGTTCAGTCCCTCAGTCATGTCCGACTCTTTATGACCCCATGAATCGCAGCATGCCAGGCGTCCCTGTCCATCACCAACTCCCAGAGTTCACTCAAACTCACGTCCATCGAGTTGGTGATGCCATCCAGCCATCTCATCCTCTGTCGTCCCCTTCTCCTCCTGCCCCCAATCCCTCCCAGCATCAGAGTCTTTTCCAATGAGTCAACTCTTCACATGAGGTGGCCAAAGTACTGGAGTTTCAGTTTTAGCGTCATTCCTTCCAAAGAACACCCAGGGCTGATCTTCTTTAGAATGGACTGGTTGGATCTCCTTGTAGTCCAAGGGACTCTCAAGAGTCTTCTCCAACACCACAGGTCAAAAGTATCAATTCTTCAGCACTCAGCCTTCTTCACAGTCCAACTCTCACATCCATACATGACCACAGGAAAAACCATAGCCTTGACTAGACAAACCTTTGTTGGCAAAGTAATGTCTCTGCTTTTGAATATGCTATCTAGGTTGGTCATAACTTTCCTTCTAAAGAGTAAGTGTCTTTTAATTTCATGGCTGCAGTCACCATCTGCAGTGATTTTGGAGCCCAAAAAAAAAAGTCTGACACTGTTTCCACTGTTTCCCCATCTATTTCCCATGAAGTGTTAGGACCAGATGCCATGATCTTCGTTTTCTGAATGTTGAGCTTTAAGCCAGCTTTTTCACTCTCCTCTTTCACTTTCATCAAGAGGCTTTTTAGTTCCTCTTTACTTTCTGCCATAAGGGTGGTGTCATCTGCATATCTGAGGTTATTGATATTTCTCCCAGCAATATTGATTCCAGCTTGTGTTTCTTCCAGTCCAACGTTTCTCATGATGTACTCTGCATATAAGTTGAATAAGCAGGGTGACAATATGCAGCCTTGATGTACTCCTTTTCCTATTTGGAACCAATCTGTTGTTCCATGTCCAGTTCTAACTCTTGCTTCCTGACCTGCATACAGGTTTCTCAAGAGCCAGGTCAGGTGGTCTGGTATTCCCATCCCTTTCAGAATTTTCCACAGTTTATTGTGATCCACACAGTCAAAGGCTTTGGCATAGTCAATAAAGCAGAAATAGATGTTTTTCTGGAACTCTCTAGATTTTTCAGTGATTCAGTGTATGTTGGCAATTTGATCTCTGGTTCCTCTGCCTTTTCTAAAACCAGCTTGAACACTTGGAAGTTCACAGTTCACGTATTGCTGAAGCCTGGCTTGGAGAATTTTGAGCATTACTTTACTAGCGTGTGAGATGAGTGTAATTGTGTGGTAGTTTGAGCTTTCTTTGGCATTGCCTTTCTTTGGGATTGGAATGGAAACTGACCTTTTCCAGTCCTGTGGCCACTGCTGAGTTTTCCAAATTTTCTGGCATATTGAGTGGAGCACTTTCACAGCATCATCTTTTAGGATTTGAAATAGCTCAACTGGAATTCCATCACCTCCACTAGCTTTGTTCTTGGTGATGCTTTCTAAGCCCACTTGACTTCACATTCCAGGATGTCTGGCTCTAGATGAGTGATCGTATCATCATGTTTATCTGGGTCGTGAAGTTCTTCTTTGTACAGTTCTTCTCTGTATTCTTGCCTCCCCTTCTTAATATCTTCTGCTTTTTTTAGGTCCATACCATTTCTATCCTTTATTGAGCTCATCTTTGCCTGAAATGTTTCCTTGGTATCTCTCAGTTTCTTGAAGAGATCTTTTATTTTTATTTTTATCTGTTCATTCACTGTTTATTTTATTTTATTAAATTTTATTTTATTTTTAAACTTTACATAATTGTATTAGTTTTTCCAAATATCAAAATGAATCCACCACAGGTATACATGTGTTCCCCATCCTGAACCCTCCTCCCTCCTCCCTCCCCATACCATCCCTCTGGGTCGTCCCAGTGCACTAGCCCCAAGCATCCAGTATCGTGCATCGAACCTGGACTGGCATCTCGTTTCATACATGATATTTTACACGTTTCAATGCCATTCTCCAAAATCTTCCCACCCTCTCCCTCTCCCACAGAGTCCATAAGACTGTTCTATACATCAGTGTCTCTTTTGCTGTCTCATACACAGGGTTATTGTTACCCTCTTTCTAAATTCCATATATATGCGTTAGTATACTCTATTTGTATTTTTCCTTCTGGCTTACTTCACTCTGTATAATAGGCTCCAGTTTCATCCACCTCGTTAGAACTGCTTCAAATGTATTCTTTTTAATGGCTGAGTAATACTCCATTGTGTATATGTACCCCAGCTTTCTTATCCATTCATCTGCTGATGGACATCTAGGTTGCTTCCATGTCCTGGCTATTATAAACAGTGCTGCGATGAACATTGGGGTACACGTGTCTCTTTCCCTTCTGGTTTCCTCAGTGTGTATGCCCAGCAGTGGGATTGCTGGATCATAAGGCAGTTCTATTTCCAGTTTTTTAAGGAATCTCCACACTGTTCTCCATAGTTGCTGTACTAGTTTGCATTCCCACCAACAGTATAAGAAGGTTCCCTTTTCTCCACACCCTCTCCAGCATTTATTGCTTGTAGACTTTGGGATCACAGCCATTCTGACTGGTGTGAAATGGTACCTCATAGTGGTTTTGATTTGCATTTCTCTGATAATGAATGATGTTGAGCATCTTTTCATGTGTTTGTTAGCCATCTGTATGTCTTCTTTGGAGAAATGTCCATTTAGTTCTTTGGCCCATTTTTTGATTGGGTCATTTATTTTTCTGGAGTTGAGCTGTAGGAGTTGCTTGTATATTTTTGAGATTAGTTGTTTGTCAGTCGCTTCATTTGCTATTATTTTCTCCCATTCTGAAGGCTGTCTTTTCACCTTGCTAATAGTTTCCTTTGATATGCAGAAGCTTTTAAGGTTAATTAGGTCCCATTTGTTTATTTTTGCTTTTATTTCCAATATTCTGGGAGGTGGGTCATAGAGGATCCTGCTGTGATGTATGTCAGAAAGTGTTTTGCCTATGTTCTCCTCTAGGAGTTTTATAGTTTCTGGTCTTACGTTTAGATCTTTAATCCATTTTGAGTTTATTTTTGTGTATGGCGTTAGAAAGTGGTCTAGTTTCATTCTTTTACAAGTGGTTGACCAGATTTCCCAGCACCACTTGTTAAAGAGATTGTCTTTAATCCATTGTATATTCTTGCCTCCTTTGTCAAAGATAAGGTGTCCATATGAGCGTGAATTTATCTCTGGGCTTTCTATTTTGTTCCATTGATCTATATTTCTGTCTTTGTGCCAGTACCATACTGTCTTGATAACTGTTGCTTTGTAGTAGAGCCTGAAGTCAGGTAGGTTGATTCCTCCAGTTCCATTCTTCTTTCTCAGGATCGCTTTGGCTATTCGAGGTTTTTTGTATTTCCATACAAATTGTTAAATTATTTGTTCTAGCTCTGTGAAGAATACTGTTGGTAGCTTGATAGGGATTGCATTGAATCTATAAATTGCTTTGGGTAGTATACTCATTTTCACTATATTGATTCTTCCAATCCATGAACATGGTATATTTCTCCATCTATTAGTGTCCTCTTTGATTTCTTTCACCAGTGTTTTATAGTTTTCTATATACAGGTCTTTAGTTTCTTTAGGTAGATATATTCCTAAGTATTTTATTCTTTCCATTGCAATGGTGAATGGAATTGTTTCCTTAATTTCTCTTTCTGTTTTCTCATTATTAGTGTATAGGAATGCAGGGGATTTCTGTGTGTTGATTTTATATCCTGCAACTTTACTATAGTCATTGATTAGTTCTAGTAATTTTCTGGTGGAGTCTTTAGGGTTTTCTATGTAGAGGATCATGTCATCTGCAAATAGTGAGAGTTTTACTTCTTCTTTTCCAATTTGGATTCCTTTTATTTCTTTTTCTGCTCTGATTGCTGTGGCCAAAACTTCCAAAACTATGTTGAATAGTAATGGTGAAAGTGGGCACCCTTGTCTTGTTCCTGACTTTAGAGGAAATGCTTTCAATTTTTCACCATTGAGGATAATGTTTGCTGTGGGTTTGTCATATATAGCTTTTATTATGTTGAGGAATGCTCCTTCTATTCCTGCTTTCTGGAGAGTTTTTATCATAAATGGATGTTGAATTTTGTCAAAGGCTTTCTCTGCATCTATTGAGATAATCATATGGTTTTTATTTTTGAATTTGTTAATGTGATGTATTACATTGATTGATTTGCGGATATCCCTGGGATATCCCTGGGATAAAGCCCACTTGGTCATGGTGTATGATTTTTTAATGTGTTGTTGGATTCTGATTGCTAGAATTTTGTTAAGGATTTTTGCATCTATGTTCATCAGTGATATTGGCCTATAGTTTTCTTTTTTTGTGGGATCTTTGTCCGGTTTTGGTATTAGGGTGATGGTGGCCTCATAGAATGAGTTTGGAAGCTTACCTTCCTCTGCAATTTTCTGGAAGAGTTTGAGCAGGATAGGTGAAGAGATCTTTTATACTAAAAAAAAAAAAAAAAAAATTAAAAATCCAACCAATACAGTTTTTTTAACTTTGTATTTTTAAGTTATAAGTTGTATTAAAAACAACTTTTAATGTTGTCCAATTACTTAGTAGGAAGGAATTCAGCATTTCAGGTGTATGAGGTTCATGACATTGTACAGGAGACAGGGATCAAGACCATCCCCATGGAAAAGAAATGCAAAAAAGCAAAATGGCTGTCTCCCCCAGGCCTTACAAATAGCTGTGAAGAGAAGAGAAGCAAAAAGCAAAGGAGAAAAGGAAAGACAAAAGCATCTGAATGCAGAGTTCCAAAGAATAGCAAGAAGAGATAAGAAAGCCTTCCTCAGCGATCAATGCAAAGAAATAGAGGAAAACAACAGAATGGGAAAGACTAGAGATCTCTTCAAGAAATTGAGAGATACCAAGGGAACATTTCATGCAAAGATGGGCTCGATAAAGGACAGAAATGATATGGACCTAACAGAAGCAGAAGATATTAAGAAGAGGTGGCAAGAATACACAGAAGAACTGTACAAAAAAGATCTTCATGACCCAGATAATCACGATGATATGATCACTCATCTAGAGCCAGACATCCTGGAATGTGAAGTCAAGTGGGCCTTAGAAAGCATCACTACGAACAAAGCTAGTGGAGGTGATGGAATTCCAGTTGAGCTATTTCAATTCCTGAAAGATGATGCTGTGAAAGTGCTCCATTCAATATGCCAGCAAATTTGGAAAACTCAGCAGTGGCCACAGGACTGGAAAAGGTCAGTTTTCATTCCAATCCCAAAGAAAGGCAATGCCAAAGAATGCTCAAACTACCGCACAATTGCACTCATCTCATACACTAGTAAAGTAATGCTCAAAATTCTCCAAGCCAGGCTTCAGCAATACATGAACCGTGAACTTCCTGATGCTCAACTGGTTTTAGAAAAGGCAGAGATAAAATTGCCAACATCCGCTGGATCATGGAAAAAGCAAGAGAGTTCCAGAAAAACATCTATTTCTGCTTTATTGACTATGCCAAAGCCTTTGACTGTGTGGATCACAATAAACTGTGGAAAATTCTGAAAGGGATGGGAATACCAGACTACCTGACCTGCCTCTTGAGAAATCTGTATGCAGGTCAGGAAGCAACAGTTAGAACTGGACATGGAACAACAGACTGGTTCCAAATAGGAAAAGGAGTACGTCAAGGCTGTATATTATCACCCTGCTTGTTTAACTTATATGCAGAGTACATCATGAGAAACGCTGGACTGGAAGAAACACAAGCTGGAATCAATATTGCTGGGAGAAATATCAATAACCTCAGATATGCAGATGACACCACCCTTATGGCAGAAAGTAAAGAGGAACTAAAAAGCCTCTTGATGAAAGTGAAAGAGGAGAGTGAAAAAGTTGGCTTAAAGCTCAACATTCAGAAAACGAAGATCATGGCATCCGGTCCCATCACTTCATGGGAAATAGATGGGGAAACAGTGGAAACAGTATCAGACTTTACTTTTTTGGGCTCCAAAATCACTGCAGATGGTGATTGCAGCCATGAAATTAAAAGATGCTTACTCCTTAGAAGGAACGTTATGTCCAACCTAGATAGCATATTGAAAAACAGAGACATTACTTTGCCAACAAAGGTCCGTCTAGTCAAGGCTATGGTTTTTCCTGTGGTCATGTATGGATGTGAGAGTTGGACTGTGAAGAAGGCTGAGTGCTGAAGAATTGATGCCTTTGAACTGTGGTGTTGGAGAAGACTCTTGAGAGTCCCTTGGACTGCAAGGAGATACAACCAGTCCATTCTGAAGGAGATCAGCCCTGGGATTTCTTTGGAGGGAATGATGCTGAAGCTGAAAGTCCAAAACTTTGGCCACCTCATGCGAAGAATTGACTCATTGGAAAAGACTCTGATGCTGGGAGGGATTGGGGGCAGGAGGAGAAGAGGACGACGGAGGAAGAGATGGTTAGATGGCATCACTGACTCGATGGACATGAGTCTGAATGAACTCCGGGAGTTGGTGATGGACAGGGAGGCCTGGTGTGCTGTGATTCATGGGGTCCAAAGAGTCGGACACAACTGAGCCACTGAACTGAACTGAACTGAATGTAAGTCTGGAGAAGGCAGTGGCATCCCACTCCAGTACTCTTGCCTGGAAAATACCTTAGACGGAGGATCCTGGCAGGCTGCAGTCCAGGGGGTCGCTAAGAGTCAGACACGACTGAACGACTTCACTTTCACTTTTCACTTTCCTGCATTGGAGAAGGAAATGGCAACCCACTCCGGTGTTCTTGCCTGGAGAATCCCAGGGACGGGGCAGCCTGGTGGGCTGCCATCTATAGGGTCGCACAGAGTCGGACACGACTGAAGCGACTTAGCAGTAGCAATGTAAGTTTAGGTATTCACTAGACTGTCTGTTGTATTTTGATTAATATGCTAGTTACAGAACATACAAAAGGTTGAATTGCCTTTCCCTCAGTCCTTGATTTTAGGTTACTATATAATATTAGTGAATGCACAATATTTTCATACTACTAAATTAAGTATCACCCAAACAGTTTCATTTTTAAAAAATGGACATTTGCTCTTACTTTGAATAGTACTTAAATCAGCCATTTTCCAATTTTCAGATGCAAATATTTTATTAAAAATTAATATATTGCTAATGAATATCAATAAAAATCCCAACAAGTTGTTTTCTGGGTATTGAAAGACTGATTCTAAAGTCTGTATAGAAAAGCAAAAGACCCAGAATAGCTAATTCACTATTGAAAGAGAACAATATCAGAGGACTGCTGCTGCTGCTGCTGCTAAGTCACTTCAGTTGTGTCCGACTCTGTGTGACCCCATAGACGGCAGCCACCAGGCTCCCCCATCCCTGGGATTCTCCAGGCAAGAGTACTGGAGTGGGGTGCCATTGCCGTCTCTGTCAGAGGACTAACACTACCCAATTTTAAGACTTGGTAAAGGATACAGTTATCAAGACAGTGTGGGAAAATACCTGGTGGTCCAGTGGTTAGGGCTTTGTGCTTCCACACAGGGGGCACAGGTTTGATCCCTGGTCAGGGAACTAAAGATCTCGCATACTGCAGAACACAGGTTAAAAAATAATCAAGAAAAGATGATAATGATGAAAGAATAGGTACATAGATCAATGGAACAGAAAAGAGCTCAGAAATAGACTCACATAAATGTAGTCAGGGCTTCCCTTGTGGTTCAGCTGATAAGGAATCTGCCTGCAATGTGGGAGATCTGGGTTCAGTCCCTGGGTTGGGGATCTACCCACTCCAGTATTCTGGCCTAGAGAATTCCATGGCCTGTATAGTCCATGGGATCACAAAGAGTTGGTCATGACTGAGCGACTTTCATTCCACTTCTGTTCAAATAGAGTCAAGTGATATTTCACAAAGAAAATTTAATAGATGTAAGATCACAGAGAATTTTTAGATCAGGTGAAATTTTTCTCTATGACAGTATAATGATGGATGATGTTCTTGTATATTTGTTAAAAATCCATAAAATGCACAACACCAAGACTGAACCCTAATGCGAGTTTTGGATGACATTGCTGTGTCAGTGTGGACTCACGGATAACAACAAATATCACCAATCTAGTGAAGAAGTTTGACAATGGTGGAGATTGTGTGTACTGGGTAGAGGGGACGGAGGTATATGGGGACTGTGTACTTTTTGCTCAATTTTTCTATGGCCTTAGGTTCAATTTTAGAATTGTTATTTTTAAAAGGATATTTAAAAGGAAGGAATTTTTTGATTTTTAAAAATAAAAGAGAAAGCAAAAATTATAAAAATATGCTCTTTCCTTTTTGTATTTAAGAACTTTCAGATCAATGTTGATCTTTCAGATCAATGTTGTATTTCTCACTTTCTGTATTAATATTTAACTCACTTTGAGTAAACCCATTGGTTTACTGCTAAAAATTTTTTTTAATTGAAGTATAGTTGATCTGCAATGTTGCATTTGTTTCAGGTGTACTAGAAAGTGATTCCTGTATATGAAAAGTAAAACTATTAGTTGTTCTGTTGTGTCCAGTGCTTTTCAGCTCCATGGACCCTAACTGGCCAGGCTCCTCTGTCCTTGGAATTCTCCAGGCAAGAATACTGTACTGGGTTGCTATTCCCTTCTCCAGTGGATCTTCTCAATCCAGGGATCGAATCTGGGTCCCCTGCATTAGCATGTAGATTCTTTACCATCTGGGATACCAGAGAGGCCCCCAATTCATTTATACTCATATAAATTCATACATGTATGAATACATGTATATATATATATATATATATATATATATATATATACACACACACATACATATATATATACGGAAGGGAGAGAGAGAGAGAGAATTCTGTTTTTAGTTTCTTTTCCCTTATAAGTTATTACAAAATATTATGTGTAGTTTCCTGTGCTATATAGTAGGTTCTTGTTGGCTATCTATTTTATATATAGTAGTGTGTATATGTTAATTGCAAACTACTAATGTACCTCTCCCACCCCCTTTCCCCTTTGGTAACCATAACTTTGTTTTCTTTGTTTTCTCTGGGTCTATTTCTGTTTTGTGAATAAAGTTTTTTTAGATTCCACATATAAGCAGTATCATATGATATTTGTCTGGTTATTTCTGGGTCTATCCATGTTGTTACAAATGGCATTATTTTTATGAGATGAGTAATATTCCATCATGTGTATATCACACATACACACACACCCACACACACACACACCATATCTTCCTTATTCATCTGTCAATGGATATTTAGGGTTTTTCCATGTCTAGACTATTGTAAATAGATTTTATCCATACCATCTTCTGTAAGTAGTGCTGCAGTGAATATTAAGGTGCATGTATCTTTTCAAATTAGAATTTCCTCCAGATATAAGCCCAGGAGAGAGATTGGAAGATCATAAGGAACCTCTATATTTCCATAGTGGCACAATTCCCACCAAGAGTGTAAGAGTGTTCCTTTTTCTCCACACATTCTCCAGCATTTATTATTTGTAGTTTTTCATGATGGCCACTCTGACTGGTGTAAAGTGATACCTCATTGTAGTTTTGATCTGCATTTCCACAGTAATTAGCAATATTGAACATCTTTTCATATGTCTGTTGGCCATCTAGATGTATATATATACATTTTTTTCTTTTTTTGGAGTAATGTCCATTTAGAGCTCCTGCCTATTTTTGACTGGATTGTTTTTTTTTTTTTTTTTTTTGATATTGAACTGTTTGAGCTGTTTGTACATTTTGGAAACTTATCCCTTGTCAGCATGATCATTTGCAAATATTTTCTCCCATTCTATCGCCTCCTTAGGTAGGTTTATTCCTAGGTGTTTTATTCTTTTTTGATGAGATGGTAAATGGGATTGTTTCCTTAATTTCCTTTTCTGATCTTTTATTGTTAGTGTATATAAATGCAACTTATTTCTATGTATTAATTTTGTATCTTGCAACTTCATGGAATTATTGATGAGCCCCAGTAGATTTCCAGTAATGTCTCTAGGATTTTCTATATGTAGTATCATGTGATCTGCAAACAATGACAGTTTTACTTCTTATTTTCTGGTTTGGATTCCTTATTTTCCTTTTTCTTTTATGATTGCTGTGGCTAGGACTTCTAAAACTATGTTGAATAAAAGTAGCAAAAGTGGACATCCTTGTCTTGTTCCTGATCTTGGAGGAAAGCTTTCAGCTTTTCATCATTGCACATGATATTAGTATGAATTTGTCATTATATGGCCTTTGTTGTATTTAGGTAGGTTTCCTCTATGCCCGGCATGGGGTCTAAAATTACTTTATGTTTTAAAAAATATTCTAATATACAGCTACTGAGGAAACACACTGTTAATTTTCTAGTGAATTCTGCTCCTTGCTTGACTCTTGTCATCTGACTCCAGTGCCCATTTCCCATATTGAGAGGTAAAAGATAGTTTCAGCTAACCTGATGTCCAATCAGCTGACCAACCAATTGCTATCCATTTTATATATATATCTCCCAATTACATGGGTGGTTTTCTTGGGGTTCTATCACACCTCTTTAACTTGGGCACTTGTGGAATAAGTTTCTCAGTATGATTCTATTATACTTTCTATCAGTTGGGGACCTTTGACTTCTACCTTTGTTCCCCTCCATCCTTTCCTTGCCAGCCCCTTTTGGGAACAGAGAAGAGGCTAAGTGGCAGGTAGCAGCAGTTGGACCGGCTTTGACTGATCTGCCTCCAATTATTGGCAGTTCAATTTGGAACATTGTGTTCCTGTCATCTAATTGGCATGGCTTTGCTTCACTGATAATTTTTTTTTATTTATTATTATTATTATTTTTTTACTTTACAATATTGTATTGGTTTTGCCATACATCAACATGCATCTGCCACGGGTGTACACGTGGTCCCTATCCTGATAAATTTTTAAGGTATCAGGTGAAAAACCTCTTCAACATTCTAAGATACAGTAATTCCAACACTACAAAATGAAAGTCTGATTGGTTTATTTAGATTTTTCATTTAAAATATGATAACCATTTTTTTCTGTACCTCCCATTCATTTCCTGTATACATCACCAACATCAATGTTGTTGTTATCAGTGTATTATTTCCTTATTAATTTTTTTGAGAGTAGTCTAAATATGAGCCTTTATTCAAGTTACCATGTTTATATCAGCTTTTGGGATTGGTTTTGTTTTTAACTGTTTTCAAAAACCTTTCATTATAGAATTCTTCATTCATGGAAGTTTCTTATAGCTCTTCCCTACCCCCCTCCCTTTCTTCATTCCTTTCTTTTTCTTAATATCTTAGATTTCCTCCCATACAACTAAAGTTCACCTTTTCTAACAAATCTTTGGTTATAGAATGAAGGTCAACAATTTTCTGCTATTAATTTCCACCAAAACGTGGTAGAAAGGTTGCTACTTCATCCTCATCCTCCATGAGATCCTTTGACTACCAACTTCAACATCTGGTGTAAGGGAATGATAATCCTCACAGTTTATGTAATGCTGAATAAACTTATTCATTCTTCTGAATTCATTCAAAATATTCTTCCTGAGTGTTAACTAATTACCAGATAGATAGAAAATTCTCATTGCTGACAAGTACATGCAGTATTTTAGTCTTAAATCAAGCAAAAACTCAACATCACTGCTATTATTTTAGATTCTGAAACTTGTTCTTACTGTCTGATTTGTTTTCTAATTACATAATAAAGCATTCAATATGAAAGTGAAAGTGAAGGTCGCTCAGTTGTGTCCAACTCTGTGGCCCCGTGGACTGTATAGTCCACGGATTTCTCCAGGCAAGAATACTGGAGTGGGCAGTCTTTCCCTTCTGCAGGGGATCTTCCCAACCCAGGGATCGAACCCAGTTCTCCTGCATTGCAGGAGGATTATTTATCAGCTGAGCCACAAGGGAAGCCCAAGAATACTGGTGTGGGTAGCCTATCCCTTCTCCAATGGATCTTCCTGACCTAGGAATAGAACTGGGGTCTCCTGCATTGCAGGCAGATTCTTTACCAACTGAGCTATGATATTTCCAAAACTCTTCCAAAAAATGTTCAGGCAGAAAAACCAAAGTGTGGATATTTTTTAAAGTTATTTCATCACTTTAATAACTTTAAAGTTATTTAATCATTTTTTAATGTTTTTCTTTGTGTCCAAATGCTGTTTCTGTAAATAGAAAACTTTTATGAGAAAACTCAAGAATAAATTATAGAAAACATCCCCACTCTCCACACAGGTGCTACACCGGCTTGAACTCAATTTTAAAACCATCTGGGAAAATGAGATCAGGGAGATAAAGAAAAAAAAGATTTTGCTTTTCCACTTTCTGAACAGCATGAGAGGATTTAGGTCAATATGTGAATGCTTGTACATGTGGAGAGGAAACACTATGAGCTGGTTCAGAATGCCCAGCCACATTATAGACAGTGAGAAAATTACTATTATTGCATATAGTATACGAATATTATATGAAAGAGGGAAGATTTGATGTTTTTGCTGTCATTTATTTGTTCTGTAATTTACTAGCATCCCAGCAGGTGTCTCTCAAGAATATAAACCATTTTTCTACTTTGAAATTCATTTCAAAATATTTCCTTTTATTCAGTCACCAAATGCTAAATAGAACCATAAATTGAATCCTTGCCTCCTAATTCTTCTTTTATTTGCTAGTGTATACAGTAATTCATTAGAGGTAATTCATTTTATGTAACACAAGTTCAAAGTATTCTTCTACTATCAGAAAAAAAAATCACTGCTTACATCTTTTACATTTTGTCCAAGAATATTAAAAAATAATGCGTACAGAAGAACATAATATTTGTGTTGTTTGGCAGACAGTGCTAAAAACAGGTGCTTAGTTCTCTCCTTGGATACTGGTCCCACCCAGGAGTCCTTAGCATGCAGGGAAGTACATAGTACTCCATCAGTCTGGAAACTCTCACCTCTAATAGGCTTATACTCTGTGTAACACAGTCTTGAGACAAGCTTTATGCAAATCAAACAGAACTGATGACCACATGCACAACCTTTTGGAGAATTATACTTAGTGCTCAGTGCAGGGTAGTGGAAAAAGCCGTCGATCTTTCTTTGTAGATAAAGTAATCATCTTGAACTTCAAAGAGTTTGTAGAAGCTGCTGCTATGCCTATGAGTCTCTTGTTCTGTGTATGAATCAGACATACACATAAGTTTATTTTGTGTGTGTGTTGGTCACTCAGTTGTGTCCAACTCTTTGCGACCCCTGGACTGTAGCCCGCCAGGCTCCTCTGCCCATGGGATTCTCCAGGCAAGAGCATTGGAGTGGGTTGCCATTTCCTCCTCCAGTTTATTTTAAGTGGATGCTAAAATAAAGTCTCCAGGTCTCTCTGATTCCTCTAGGTTTATTTAAATCTCCTTCTATGTTGCTTTGTCCATATATAAAAACATTGATCTCATACTATAAAAATAATTCCACATTTTTCTCCCTTATGGAGTACATGGAGTATAATCTACTTGAGAAAGAAAGTACAGCACTTTTAATTTTGATACACTAAATCTAGAACATAGAAGGCACTAATAAATATTTGCTAAATAAAAGTATGAATCTTACCTTAATATCTAATTGCAAATTAAATCCATTTAAATTTCATAAAAAGCATGTGCTCATTACTCAGAGAATCTGTAGAGTTTGGAGTTAAAGAACCTTTGACTATGACTGAATTAGTATCTATAAAAATTAAACTAGCTCAAAATCATGTATATTCTGACATTACTGTCACAAACATAATTTTAGCTTATGAATCTAACATGACAGTAAGATTTTTGAAAGTCGTATTCTTGGGCTTCCCTGGTGGCTGAGAGGGTAAAGAATCTGCCTGCAATGCGGAAGACCTGGGTTCGATCCCTGGGGTGGAAAGATCCCCTGGAGGAAGAAATGGCTACCCACTCCAGTATTCTTGCCTGGAGAATCCCCATGGACAGAGCAGCCTGGTGAGCTACATTCCATGGGGTCACAAAGAGTAGGACATGACTGAGCAACTAAGCACAAAATTGTAAATATAATACATAATTAGAAAACAGCTTGATTTGTATAATTCACTTACAACTTCTTGTATCTTCCTGTTTGCTCGAGAGTCCTTAGGAATCAGAACAACTACTTGAGATAGTCTTACAAAAAACATACAGTAATGGTTTATATGTTATCAATTCATTAGTAATATAGTAATCAACTCTTTAACATATATTCTATTTTGACTCTCAGTTACTTACACATTTTTCCCAGTATTGATCTTTATAAATTATTTTAAAGCTCACATAGCATTTATTCCTTAATCCATATGTTATTTTTGTAACTCTGGCCAAGAACACATTTCTCTCACAATTTCAGAGTATACTAGAAGATTATCCATATTGCTGGTGGGGCTGCCAGGTTTTATTTTAGCACTGGTGAAAGAATGTTCTTTTATTCCAATATATATTTGATTGTTTACTCCCCATAAATAAAATGCTCTCCAAACAATATGCTTTAAGTTCACCATCACGTAAGATTTGAAATATTCATTGGCATTTACATATCAATTAGACATATTATTCTATTCACTAAACCTCTCTGGATCTATTATGTTCTTCATATATAAGGTTTGATATCCAGGAGGTAAATTATGAACCCAACTTTTATAGTATATCAGTTGCACTGAGGAGTAAGGTCTAAGGGAAGTATTCAACTGAGAACTGTTATTATCACATTAGCAACCTCTTTCATAATCTTTAGAAGATTAGTTGCACAATAAGACTTGTTTGGGCTTTTGCTTGCTGACCATATCCCTAGAATGCTTCTAAGTACTATAGATAGTTAGTCACTTAGTCATGTCCTCCTCTTTGAGCCCTCACGGACTGTAGCCCACTACACTCCTCTATCCATGGCATTGCCCAGGCAAGAATACTGCAGTGGGTTTGCCATTTCCTTCTTCAAGGGATCTTCCTGACCCAGAGATCAAATCTGGGTCTCCTGCATTGCAGGCAGACTCTTTACGGACTGAGCCACCAGGGAAGGTGCTATACTTTTATTAATTCAGTCAACCCTTCCAACCCTCCTATGAAGAGTCAATATTACTCACATTAAAAGGAAATAAAACACTAAGGCTTTAATTTACTTGTCAAAGTTTCAAAACTAGAGGAAGCACCATAGGAGGACTTTGGGACCCACTGGCTCACCTTTAGAGTCAGGGCTCAGGATCCCACAGTGGCATCATTCTCAGAAGCTGAGTAGTAGACAAACTGCATATCCGTACTTGAAAGTCTTGAGTGCTTTTAACCGCTCTGCTATATTGCCTCTCAAGTGGAAAAGGCTGGCCTATATTTTTCCAGGAGAAAATTAAGACATGTCTTTGTATTTGTAACTATACAAGTATGTCACTTGAATTATACCAAAAGGCAGTTTTTTAAAAAGTCCTCAACACTAACTCTACAAAAATAGAAAGCAATCGTCTCAATATGTCCTTTTCTAGCTGCATCCAGGTTAAATGTTAGGGGAACAAGAGAATTTTTGTGACTTATGGGATAGTGGGTAATCTTTCAGTGATTATGCCTTCAAAGCATGAAATGTCATACAGCTATAAATGACTGAACTAAAATAGAATCATCTTTTTAAATGATTCTCTCTAACCATCTTAAAACAGAAAATGCATACAGAACTGTACCTTCTGGATAATGACTTTTGGGCTTTCACGGCCAGGTGCTGGTTTGGTCCTAGCTAGACAGGTCATGTTATTAGCCAACACGAATGTGCTGAGTGATGCGCTCAGCCCCTCCCAGAGCAAAGCAGGTTGGTCCTGTTACTGCTTTGCAAAACTGACCTCATGGAAGACTTGAAAAAAATCCATGTACATAGTAAATCTATTTTCAAAACATATGCCTTGATGTAATTTGAGCTGATGGTCTATAATTAGTAAGATAAATCTTAGTTTTAATGAAACATTAAAAAGTCGTACTTCTTAATGAACCTGTATTGCTTTCTACTTTGCACCTACATGAAACTGTGGAAAAGGATTATATTTTTATTTCTAGATTAATTTTGTCAAGTCAGTGAAATCAGAGATAAGCTCAATTTTATATTTTAAAAGGTCTTTAAAATTTTGTCTATAAGGACTTTTTTAGTTCAACATTTTTTTTCTTTTCTTTTCTTTTTTAGCTTTATAATATTGTATTGGTTTTACCATATATAAAAATGAATCCGCCACAGGTATACACGTGTTCCCCATCCTGAACCCTCCTCCCTCCTCCCTCCCTATACCATCCCTCTGGGTCATCCCAGTGCACCAGCCCCAAGCATCCAGTATCGTGCATTGAACCTGGACTGGCGACTCGTTTCATATATGATATTATACATGTTTCAATGCCATTCTCCCAAATCTTCCCACCCTCTCCCTTTCCCACAGAGTCCAAAAGACTGTTCTATACATCAGTGTCTCTTTTGCTGTCTCGTATACAGGGTTATTGTTACCATCTTTCTAAATTCCATATATATGCGTTAGTATACTGTATTGGTGTTTTTCTTTCTGGCTTACTTCACTCTGTATAATAGGCTCCAGTTTCATCCACCTCATTAGAACTGATTCATATGTATTCTTTTTAATGGCTGAGTAATACTCCATTGTGTATATGTACCATAGCTTTCTTATCCATTTATCTGCTGATGGACATCTAGGTTGCTTCCATGTCCTGGCTATTATAAACAACATTTTAATTAAAAGTTTTGCAATTTTATTATATAGACAGTTTTTCAGGTTTACTGTTGCAGAATATCCATGATTAGTATAACTCTATGGAACAAATAATCTTTTATTTTTGTTTTTTGCACACACTCATTTTATTGCAGGTATTGAAATAGAATACAGGAAAGCTGTTAATTACCTCAACCACTCAAACACATCTGTCTTTAAAGAATATTTTTTTTTGTTTTAGTTGAATTTATTATTGAAAGTATAAAAAAGAATCATATGTGAATATGCAGGTTCCTTCAATAGTATTTCTGAATATATGAATCCTCACATTTGCATTTCTTTTTCTCTCCATTGGAATCCTTTGCAATTGCTTTCCTCCCTGCGGGAAAGTTCTTTGCTCTTACAGTCTCATCTGTCACTCCATGTGTTCTCCTCTCCCAAGATTATGTAAAGGTCAACGTTTCAGTAAGGCTTTCTCTGACCTTACGCATTGAAAATTAGGGTGCCACCCTCTCCTTCATTTGTTGTTGCCTCAGCTTTATTTTTATCTGTAACACTATCACTTGACAGACTAGTCTCCACTGAATAGAATGTAAGTTCCACAGGGCAGGGGTGCTTTGTATGGATAACTGTTACAGCTTCAGCTCTTAGAACAATACTTATGGTACATCCTACATTCTTGGTAAATATCTGTTCATTTTAAAAGTTCCTAACTTTTAATTTTTTTAACTTAGTGCTGTATCTTTAGATCTTTCCAACATCTTAGTGTCCTTAGAAAATATAATTTTAATATCTGAGTACAGAATATATATATATATATATATATATATATATATATACACACATATCTCATAACTTTTTAACATACTCCCTCATGTTTGGACATTTAGTTTGAGTTCTCCCCTAATATAAATTCTATGGCAATGAACATTCTCACTGACTATGGTTTGGATGTATCCCCCAAATTCATATGTTGACGTCCCAGTGCCCAAAGTGATGGTATTAGGAAGTGGGGTCTTGGGAGATGCTTTGGTCACGTGGGTGGAGCCATCATGAATGAGACTAATGTCCTCATAGGAGGCCTGGGAATTCCCCTCCCATTTTCGTGCCACATGATAATACAATATGGGAAAATTCTTGAACCCAGGAGACCGCTTTCACCCCACAATGCTGACACCCTGATCTTAGAAATCCAGTCTCTAAAACTGTGAGAAATAGATTTGTTTGTAAGTTACCCAATCTGTGATATTTTTTTGGAGCAGCCTGGACTAAGATATCATTCAATTACATGTTTCTCTCTTATAACTTTCTTAAAATAAAGAAGTGACATTGCTACTTTAAAGCATATAGACATTTTTAATATATTGTCTATTGCAGTCAGAAATGTTTTACTAGTTTAAATGCCCTCAGGAATATAAAACTTTTTATTTTCAAACATCCTCACTAATACTTTGCATTTGGATTTTTTTTAATGTCTTATAATTTCATACATAAAAATACATTTTATTGATGTTTCAACATGTACCTTAACATTAATATCCATGCCATTGGAGACTGCTGCAGAGAGTACAGAAGATCTGTGAGCTCTATTACCTCATGGAGTTGTGAGGTGCATACATGCTCAGTCTAACTTTTTGTAACCCCAAGGACTGCAGCCCACCAGGCTCTTCCATCCATGGAGCTTTCCAGGCAAGAAATACTGGAGTGGGTTGCTGTTGCCTCCTCCTCCAGGGGAATCTTGCCAACACTAGGACTGAACCTGTGTCTTCTACATTGGCAGGTAGATTCTTATACTACTCAGCCACTTGGAAAGTCTAGAGATTCCCCATTTTTATTTGTGCTGCTTTTAACAGGCTTGACTGTAGTGAACACAAAGCCACCAGCACCAGAAAACAGAACCAAACAGTAACTACAGCTACTGAAGAATGTCTTGTCATTCAGGAGTTACATTTAATGACACAAATGATTATTAACATTTCCATTAGTATGACTGTTTTCTCTTTCCAAAAAGAAGCCTTTTAGATATACTATTTTAGATGACAAAGTTGACACAAAAATACTTTTTATGCCCACAAATGTTGTACATTTTCCTTTAAAAAAAGAGCACTTAAAAGTAACACCTTGAAATGGAAGAAGTGACAGTGACATATATACATTATCATGTGTAAAACGTAGCTAGTGAGAAGTTGCTAGATACCACAGGGAGCCCAGCCTGGCACTCTGTGATGACCTAGAGGGATGGGATGGGAGGAGGGGTAGGAGGCTCCAAGAGGGGTGGTATATGTATAATTATGACTGATTCATGTTGTTTTATGGCAGAAACCAACACATTGTAAAGCAATTTTCCTCTAATTAAAAAATAAATAGATATGATCACAAAACTGAAGGAAGTAAATATTCTTGTAATGGACGATGTAACTTCAAAATGATTAGCCCATTCTAGAAAGAAAACAGCTGGGAATTAAGGTTCATCCACTGGAAATTGTTTTACAATAATCAAAACATTTAAAACCTCAAGGCTCAGGATCCCATAGGTCAGAGCCAACCTTTTTGATAAACTCTTAGTAAAGTCTTAGAGACTAGAAGCAAGATAGTTTGTGACCACATATGTGCTCTAAAAAACTAGAATAGATTTTTACTGAATAGTGGTATAACTGATGGTATGTTTCTTAAAGGTCCAAATGTAATAAAAAATGGAAAAAAGAAAAAACAATAAATAAATTGATAAAAAGTAATGCCTTGAGTACCAAGATATTTTGGCCCATAATGATTGTTTTATAATTAAATATTGTGAAAAATATTTTATCCAGTATGACTCCCATGTTTGGAAAACAAGATCATATGATACTTTGTATTTTTGTGAGCAATAGGCTTCTCTGGTGGCTCAGATGTGAAAGAGTATGCCTGCAATGCAGGAGAGCCAGATTCGATACCTGGGTTGGGAAGATACCCTGAAGAAGGGAATGGCAACCCATTCCAATATGCTTACCTGGAGAATTCCACGCACAGAGGAGCTTGGTGGATGATAGCCCATGGAGTCACAAAGAGTTAGACACGACTGAGCCACTAACGGAGACAAGCAATACCATTTGGTCAAAGACCTTGCGTTATATATGTGTTTCCCTTTTTGGCTGTTGCTTCCCCATGTTGGAGTAATTTCTCCTTCTGTGTGCCTTGGCAAGCAGCTGGGCTCAGCACTCATTACAGAAGCCCAGAAGCCCAGATACTCACTTTTCCCACAACTTCAATGATATCAGAGTGTAGACATGTTTTCCAAGTCCAATTTTGACCTTCTGTATTAGTCAACTTGTACGGCCATAACAATAGAAAAGACTGGGTGGCTGAAACAACGGAAATTTATTTTCTCACAGTTTTGGATGTTAGAAGTCAAAGATAAAGGTGCCCTAAGATTGATTTCTGGGGAGACATTCTTCCTGACTTTTGCAGAAAATCATTTTATTAAAGGTTCTCAAAATAATCTCACTGTGTCCTCACATGGCCTCTTCTCTATGCTTCTGCAAATGAGAGGGAAGGGTCTCTGGTGTCTTTTACCTCTTCTTAAAGGAATACCAGGCCTATTAAATTAGGGCCACACCCTCATGACCTCATTTAACCTTAATTCCCTCCATTAAGGCATCCCAAAGAAAAAGAAATGCAAGAAGGCAAAAATGGTTTTCTGAGGAGGCCTTACAAATATCTGAGAAAAGAAGCGAAGTGAAAGGCAAAGGCAAAAGGGAAAAATATGCCAACTGAATGCAGAGTTCCAAAGAATAGCAAGGATAGATAACAAAGCCTTCTTAAGTGAACAATGCAAAGAAATACAGGAAAACAATAGAATGGGAAAGAATAGAGATCTCTTCAAAAAATTAGAGATACCAAGGGAACATTTCATGCAAAGATGGGTACAATAAAGGACAGACATGGCAAGGACCTGAGAGATGCAGAGGAAATTAAGAAGAGGTAGCAAGAATACACAGAAGAGCTATCCAAAAATGGTCTTAATGACCCAGATAACCATGATGATGTGGGCACTCATCTAAAGCCAGACATCCTGGAGTGTGAAGTCAAATGGGCCTTAGGAAGTATTAGTATTAACAAAGCTAGTGGAGATGATGGAATTCCAGTTAAGCTATTTCAAATCCTAAAAGATGATGCTGTGAAAGTGCTTCAGTCAATATGCCAGCAAAATTGGAAAACTCAGTAGTTGCCACAGGGTTGGAAAAGGTGAGTTTTCACTCCAATCACAAAGAAAGGCAATGCCAAAGAATGTTCAAACTACTGCACAATTGTATTCATTTCACATGCTAGCAAAGTAGTGTTCAAAATACTTCAAGCTAGGCTTCAACAGTATGTGAATCGAGAACTACCAGATGTTCAAGCTGGATTTAGAAAAGGCAGAGGAACCAGAGATCAAATTGGCAACATCTATTGGATCATTGAAAAAGCAAGAGAATTCCAGAAAAACATCTACTTCTTCTGCTTTATTGACTATCCCAAAGCCTTTGACTGTGTGTATCACAACAAAGTGTGGAAAATACTTAAAGAGGTGGAAATACCAGACCACCTTACCTGCCTCCTGAGAAACCTGTAAGCAGGTCAAGAAGCTACAGTTAGACCTAGACATGGAGCAACTAACTGGTTCCAAATTGGGAAAGGAGTACGTCAAGGCTGTATATTGTTACCCTGCTTATTTAACTGCTATGAAATGTACATCATGAGGAATGCCAGGCTGGATAAAACACAAGTTGGAATCAAGATTTCTGGGAGAAATATCAATAACCTCAGATATAGAAATGATACCCCTCTAATGGCAGAAAGTGAAGCGTAACTAAAGAACCTCCTGATGAGAGAGAGAGAGGAGTGTGAAAAAGCTGGCTTAAAATTCAACATTCAAAGGCTGAAATCATAGCATCTGTTCTCATCACTTCATGACAAACAGAAGAGGAAACAATGGAAACAGGGACAGGCTTTGTTTTCTTGGGCTCCAAAATCATTGCAGATGGTCCTGCAGCCATGAAGTCAAAAGACATTTACTCCTTGGAAGAAAAGCTATGACCAACCTAGACAGCATAGTAAAAAGCAGAGACATCACTTTGTTACCAAATATCCATAGAGTCAAAGCTATGTTTTTTCCATTACTCCTGTATGGATGTGAGAGTTGGACAATAAAACTGAGCATGGAAGAACTGATGCTTTCAAACTGTGGTTCTGGAGAAGACTTGAGAGACTTGCTTCCCTTGGACAGCAAGGAAATCAAAGCAGTCAGTTTTAAAGGAAATCAACCCTAGTATTCATTGAAAGGACTGATGCTGAAGCTGAAGCTCCAATACTTTGTCCACCTGATGCAAAGAACTGACTCATTGGAAAAGACCCTGATGCTGGGAAAGACTGAGGGCAGTAGGAAAAGAAGGCAACAGAAGAGGAGATGGTTGTATGGCATCACTG
Organism: Bos indicus x Bos taurus; assembly: GCF_003369695.1. NCBI lineage: Eukaryota > Metazoa > Chordata > Mammalia > Artiodactyla > Bovidae > Bos > Bos indicus x Bos taurus. The sequence goes on along the minus strand of NC_040079.1, from coordinate 98,306,294 downwards.
ATTCAGTGGACATGAGTTTGAGCAAACTCCAGGAGATAGTGAAGAACAGGGAAGCCTGGCATGCTGCAGTCCATGGGGTCACTAAGAGTTGGACATGACTTAGTGACTGAACACACACAAGCCTGCCTTAAACCTCTGTCAAATACAGTCACAATGAGTGTTAAGCCTTCAACATATGAATTGGGAGAAAAGGAGGGGATTCAATACATAATAGCTTCCACACAGAAGAATCTATGGTGGGTAATGAGATAGTAAAGGGTTCCTCTTGGCTATAGTGCTAGTGTTAGCAAGACTACCTCATTCTCAGTGGTGACATGACAACTTAACCATTCCATTACTGAGATGTAGTTTACAGTTTAGTTCTGACTGCCTAGCTCTTCAGGTCACAGGCCAGAAAGCCAAGTCCTTTCCCCAGATATTTCTAAGTTGTTCTAGAAGCTACCTCATAGTCTTCCAATAATTTCCCTTACGAATTTAATTACCCTGAGTCAGTTTCTATTGCAGCTGCTAATAACCCTTGATGGAAACAGAATTTTTAACCTAAAATTAAAATATCACTGCAAATATAATAAGATGATTGAGATGTGTGTCTCTGATGAGCGTTTTCATCTGATACAAGGTTAATTGCCTAAAGAGAGCTCTGATAAGTAGGGTGGTGAAAATAGGGTATCATACTAAAAAGATTAATTAAAATGATGGTTGGCGGTCATAAGAAAATGACTAAGGATTTGTAGTTTGAATAATAGAAGTAATTTTGAAACCGTGACAGGCATTTTACTCTCATTTATGTGTGTATATGTGGAAAACTGGAGGTGGAAATTTTCACATCACTTTTTTCTACAAAACATGTTTTTACTTTTTCACCAACAGTTTACAGTCTTAACTAATAACACTCTGTATTAACACAGTCACTTTCTCATACCAATAATACATTGGTATGATACAACAACATTTGTATATTGACAATATATTTCTATTTGGCATATTAAAAATTTCTATAGTGTTTAATATTTCTTATTTTGTCTAAAATATGATCTTTAGTAGTGTATTCTATTTTGCCTATTTTATATAGGTATATTTTGTTGCAGTCTTCCTAATCAAAATTTTATCTCTCCCTTCTCTTTCTCTGCTTCAGGGAAATTATTTCAATATCATTCTTTTTGTTGAGATGACATTGATCTTCAAATATTTCTCCTCTCTAGAGAATAAATTAGCATGGACTTACCTATGTAGATTCCTACATTGGGATTTCCAAGCCAGAGCTCTGCAAAGGGAAAGATTTTCATAGAGATTCCTTTGCATCCTGTGAGAAAGCCTGCATTTCCACAAAAGTGTTATTTATAGCAGTCTTTCAGAAGATAAGAAAGAGAGAAGTTTCCTTGACTTTTTTGTCTGATACCATCTTCAATTGGTCAAAGCATCCATTTGCAACTGCAGGAGAGCAATTCCTACTGATAGATAGAAAGTTCTCATTAGAACAGATCTTATGATATCTGTTAAAAATGATATTTTAATGGCTACCAACTCTAGTATTCTTGCCTGGAGAAGTCCATGGACAGAGGAGCCTGGTGGGCTATAGTCCACGGGGTTGCAGAGTTGGACACGACTGAATGATTAACACTGCTTTACGATTTTTCAAATAGGAAGTTTTCATCAGATTAGGTCCTACTAAATTTATTTTTTGGTTCCCTTTCTATAATGTCTTAATAAAAGTTAATATTTTTAACTTGCTTATTTTCTATCAGGTGCTATTCTAAACTTCAAATATATAACATTTAATTCTTAAGAAAATCCATGCAGTATACAATATCATGATCATTTGAAGATAAGAAAGTTGAAATTAAAGAAACTGACCAAGGTTTAAAATTTTGCCTTAAGCATTATATTATATTGTTTTCTTTAAAGTCATCAGTGAAGTTCATCGGAAAATTTTAGTTTACGGGGAAAGTCAAGATTGTATGTTGGTAAAATCAGACATTGCTATGGATATTTAACATAAGACACATTGTGAATAGGACAGCCAGCATTATGGCTGTGATTTGTCAGCTACCCTACACACCACTATCAAATACATCTTACGTGTCGCTTTAGTCATTTTCTTCCCACGTTCAAAAGGTTCATTATCTGTTGAATGAAGTTTAGTCTCCTAAGCCGTATATCTAAAGCTATTCAAGTTTGATTCCTATTTCTTTTTTAAGCATTTTTTATCCCAATATATATCCTATATTCCAGGCCCCCCAGTGGTACTGGTGGTAAAAAATCTGCCTGCTAGTACAGGAGACACAAGAGTTGTAATTTCCATCCCTGGATGCGGAAGAGCCCCCGGAAGGAAATGCATTCCCGCTCCAGTGTTCTTGCCTGGTAAATTCCATACACAGAGGAGCCTGCGGGCTGTAGAGAGTCAGACACAACTGAGAACCACCCCCGACCACAGACACACAAATCCTATATTCCAAAATAGTTTACTTATTCTTTCTCAAAATGGTATCTGTAACTTGCATTGGGTGAAATTTCAATCCTCCTTTAACAACAACAAAAAGTATACCTAAAATTTACAATGAAATCTTTAATATCTTCCCAGGTGGAACTGACTGCTTCCTCCTCAAAATTTTGTTATATTCTTTTGGCCATCATTATTGTTAATACTAAGCTTAGCTATTTCTGCATTTTCTTCTCTCTCTTAGTAAATTTTATACTAAGTTTATTATTTTATGTCTTTCATTTTCTCTGGGTTATAATGTGAATATTTTATGAGGCTATCTTCAAACTGATGACCAGTTGACCATTATTGAAAGTTCAGTTCAGTTCAGTTCAGTCACTCAGTCGTGTCCGACTCCTTGCGACCCCATGAATCACAGCACGGCAGGCCTCCCTGTCCATCACCAACTCCTGGAGTTCACTCAGACTCACGTCCATCAAGTCAGTGATGCCATCCAGCCATCTCATCCTTTGTTGTCCCCTTCTCCTCCTGCCCCCAATCCCTCCCAGCATCAGAGTCTTTTCCAATGAGTCAACTCTTCGCATGAGGTGGCCAAAGTACTGGAATTTCAGCTTTAGCATCATTCCTTCCAAAGAAATCCCAGGGCTGATCTCCTTCAGAATGGACTGGTTGGATCTCCTTGTAGTCCAAGGGACTCTCAAGAGTCTTCTCCAACACCACAGTTCAAAAGCATCAATGCTTCGGCGCTCAGCCTTCTTCACAGTCCAACTCTCACATCCATACATGACCACAGGAAAAACCATAGCCTTGACTAGACGAACAAAGCTAGTGGAGTGATAGAATTCCAGTTGAGCTGTTCCAGATCCTAAAAGATGATGCTGTGAAAGTGCTGAACTCAATATGCCAGCAAATTTGGAAAACTCAGCAGTGGCCACAGGACTGGAAAAGGTCAGTTTTCATTCCAGTTCCAAAGAAAGGTAATGCCAAAGAATGCTCAAACTACCACACATTTGCACTCATCTCACACACTAGTAAAGTAATGCTCAAAATTCTCCAAGCCAAGCTTCAGCAATACGTGAACCATGAACTTCCAGCCCCATTACTTCATGACAAATAAAAGAGGAAAAGGTGGAAATAGTGACAGATTTCCTCTTCTTGAGCTCCAAAATCACTGTGGATGGTGACTGAAGCCATGAAATCAGAAGACAATTGCTTCTTGGTAGGAAAGCGATGCCAAGCCTAGACTGTGTGTTGAAAAGCAGAGACATTACTTTGCCAACAAAGGTCCATATAGTCAAGGCTATGGTCTTCCCAGTGGTCATGTACAGTTGTGAGAGCTGGGCCACATAAAGAAGGTAGATCACCAAAGAATTGATGTCTTCAAACTGCAGTGCTGGAGAAGACTCCTGAAAGTCCTTTGGTAAGCAAGGAGATCAAAACAGTCAGTCTTAAGGGAGATCAACCCTGAATATTCTCTGGAAGGACTCATGGTGAAGCTCCAGTATTTTGGTCATCTGATGTGAACAGATAACTCATTGGAAAAGTCCATGATGCTGGGAGAGATCGAGTGCAGAAGGAGCAGAGGGCATCAGAGATGGCTGGACAGCATCACCAATGCAATGAACATGAACTTGGGCAAACTCCGGGAGATTGTAAGAGAAAGGGAGGCCTGGTGTGCTGAAGTCCAGTGGGTTGCAGAGTTGGACATGACTGGAAGACTGAACAAAAACTGCAACAAAAATTGTTAGAATAGAAGTCTTTAAAATCAATCTCAAGTTAGAAAGTGAAACCAAATAATTAATTTTAACTTGGACATATTTTCATTGATACTGATGAGACTATTCTTGTTAAAATGCTGGTCATCTTGACTTTGAGGAAAGAGCTTCCTTAAAAACAACAACAGCAACAACAACAACAAAAAATGAAAACCAAAAAATAAAATGACACAGTTGTTAGCACTGAAGTAACCAAAGTTACCTAAATAGCTAGAATCATTCTTTTGGACACATATTTTATTCATTCTTCTCTATGTTTAATTCATTGGTAAATATCACATTCACTGTCAACAGCTGGAATTGATTTACAGAGGTGAAACCAATTCATCTTCTATTGACAGCAAGTATTTATATAACACTCAGACAGTTTAACCCAGGAGAAATCATTTACCTTCTTTTTGTTTCAGCTACCTATCTGTAAAGCAGGACAAATGGTGGTCATTTTCTACCTAATTTAAGAACTGTCATTAAGGTAAGTTATAAAAAAATCCATGACAAATGTGACACATTTTGAGGGAAAAATGGATTTACCAGTTTATTTTTTGCTTTTTTTTCCGCCTTTTTTCTCATTCCTCTTTCCCTGCTGTTTTTTATTATTAAAATGATTGATGGATAGACAATAAGATTCTGTTGTATAGCACAGGGAATTATAGTCAATATCCTGTGATAAACTATAATGGAAAAGAATATGAAAAAGGATATATATATATATATATATAAAATGTATATGTATAACTGAGTCACTGCTATACAGCAGAGATTAGGACAACAATGGAAATCAATTCTATGTCAATAAAGTTTTTTAAAAAACAACTTTAGTTTTCTGGTTCACTATTTAGCTTTGGGTTTTTGTGTGTGTGTGTGTGTGTGTATTTATAATGGTTTTCCTACAGCTTGTAAAATGCATCACTGACATAAGTATAGTCCTCCTATTAGAGATAATAATGTTCCAACTTCAAGCAAAATATAGAAACCTTGCACTTTAATATAAATTGATCTCCCATCTCTGTCTTTATGTTGTACTTGTTATACATAATGAGGCTCCCCAGGTGGCTCAGTCATAAAAAATCTGCCTGCCAAAGCCAGAGATGCTGTTTTGATCCCTAGGTTGGGAAGATCCCCTGAAGAAGGAAATGGCAACCCACTCCAGTATTCTTGCCTGGAGAATCCCACAGACAGATGAGCCTGGCAGGCTGCAGTCCATGGGGGCACAAAGAGTCAGACATGACTGAATGACTAAGTACACACACGTACATAATATATCCCAAAACACTGTAATTCTCACAATAGGATGATTTTCTTTTAAAGTTTTATAAAATTTATAAAGAAATTTAAATTTGAAAAGACAAAAATAGTTTCTTAAATCTGTCCAGATAGTTGCCATTTCCAGTGTTCTTCATTCTTTTCTGAGGATCTAAATTTCCATCAACCATCATTTCCCCTGAGCCTGAAGAACTTCCTTAAGTGTTCTTACAGTACAGGTCTCTGGCAATAAGATCTCTTTGTCTTCTTCTATCTGAAAATGTGATTTTTGTCTTCATTTTGAGATGATATGTTTTTTGAATAAAGAATTTTAGGTCTACAAACTTCCATCTTTCAGCAATTTAAGATGTTTTGCTACTGTTTTCTTGTTCCCATGGTTTCTGGAGGTTTTGTCCTTCTAACTGCATGTTTATTTGACTGCTCAATATCATCTAATATGTGCTTGAGGCTGTATTCATTAAAAAACATTTTTTTCAGCGTTTCCCACTTTGGATTTCTATTGATCTGTTTTCAAGTTTATTTACTCTTCTTTCTTGTCCATTTGGCTAAATCATCCAGTTAATTTTTCACTTCCCTGAGAAATTATTTTTAGTTCTAGAATTTCTTTCTCCTGAGGCTTTCCATGTATCTGCTGAGATTTTTCATGCATTCAAAAAATGTTGTTTTACTTCATTGATGATTATTTAAAACCAACTTAAAAATATTTTTTCTGTTAGTTTCAACATCTGTTTCCTTTCAAGGTCAGACTTGGTTGATATCTTTACTCTCAAAAAATATTTTCCATTTTCTTGGTAGCTTGTCAAATAACTTTTTGTATAGCATGTTAAATTGTAGAAATTCTGAATTTATTATTTTCCTGTGATGAGTATTGCTTTCTGTGTTTTATCAGGTAGTTTTCTTTAGAGGATTGAACTAAAACATCTGGTTTTTGTGCTCTATATCTTGTTCAGAACTTTGGTCCCAAGCAAGGGTACCCTCAGAGTCTGTGCATGAGTAACTCAGCATTCAGCAAGAGATGGGGCTACACAGGATAAGAGAGCTTTCTCTGACTGCTGCCATTCTCTTTAGTGTTCATGGTCTTTTGGCTTAATTTTTTTTTTTTTTTCTTATTAGCTGGATCATATGATGAGTACATTTAGTTTTATAAGAAGCTACCAAATCGGCTTCCAAAATAACTGTATCATTTTGCATCCTCACCAGCAATGAATGACTGTTTCTATTGTTCTACATCCTCCCAAGCATTCAGTGGTGTTAGTGTTTTGGATTTTAACCATTCTGATAATTGTATATAGGTATCTTACTTTTGTTTTAATTTTCAGCTCTCCCATAATATATGATATGAACTGTATGCTTATTTGCCATCTGTATATTTTCTTTGAGCTATCTATTCAGGCATTTTGCCCATTTTTAAATCAAATTGTTCATTTTTTTAATTGTTGAGTTTTAAGAATCCATTGTATATTTTAAATGGTACTCCTTTATCTAATGTGCCTTTTGCAAGTATTTTCTTGTAGCCTATGGCTTGTCTACTTATTCTCTTGACTGTCATTTACAGAGCAGAAAAGTTTTAATTTTAGTGAAATTTGGCTTACCAATTCTTTCATTGAATCATGTCTTTGGTATTATACCTGAAAGTCTATGCCATAGCAAGATTATCTAGATTTTGTCCTACATTATCTTCTAGGAATTTTATGTTTTTCATTTAGACTTGTGAGCCACTTTGATTCATTTTGAGTTAATTTTTTGGGAAGGTATAAGGCCTGTGTCTAGATTCATCCTTTGCTGTGGATTTCTGTTTGTTCCAGTACACATGGTGGTCCAAAATCCAAAATCCAAACATATTAAAAGAAGTTTTGAGTTTATAGGTGCCTATCAAATATTGAAAGCATGGTAAATGCTACTAGGATTGTGTAAATGCTATCAAAATATATATTCTTTTTTCTACATTGAGCAAAAGAATGTTTTTTTTTTTTTAGATTGTACCTTTGTTCAGGTATTATGGCTGGCAATCTACTAACAGCTTAATGCAAAAGTAACATTAGGCACTACCGCACATTTGCAGTCATCTCACATGCTAACACAGAGAAGGCAATGGCATCCCACTCCAGTACTCTTGCCTGGAAAATCCCATGGACGGAGGATCCTGGTGGGCTGCAGTCCATGGGGTTGCTAACAATCAGACACGACTGAGCAACTTGACTTTCACTTTTCACTTTCATGCATTGGAGAAGGAAATGGCAACCCACTCTAGTGTTCTTGCCTGGAGAATCCCAGGGACGGCAGAGCCTGGTTGGCTGCCCTATGGGGTCACATAGAGTCGGACACAACTGAAGTGACTTAGCAGCAGCAGCACATCTAGCACAGTGATGCTCAAAATTCTCCAAGCCAGGCTTCAACAGTAAGTGAACCATGAACTTCCAGATGCTCAAGCTGGATTTAGAAAAGTCAGAGGAACCAGAGATCAAATTGCCAGCATCTGTTGGATCATTGAAAATGCAAGAGAGTTCAAGAAAAATATCTAAATCTGCTTCATTGACTACGCCAAAGACTTTGACTGTGTGGATCACAATAAACTGTGGAAAATTCTTGAAGGGATGGGAATACCAGACCACCTGACCTGCCTCCTGAGAAATATGTATGCAGGTCAAGAAGCAACAGAACTGTACATGGAACAACAGACTGGTTCCAAATAGGGAAAGGAGTACGTCAAGGCTATATATAGTCACCCTGCTTATTTAACATAAATGCAGAGTATGTCATAAGAAACGCTGGACTGGATGAAGCACAAGCTGGAGTCAAGATTGCTGGGAGAAGTATCAATAACCACAGATATGCTGATGACACCACCCTTATGGCAGAAAGTAAAGAGGAACTAAAAAGCCTCTTGATGAAAGTGAAAGAGGAGAGTGAAAAAGTTTTTTCCAGTTTTCCTTATAGATCAGGTTAAGAAAAGCAAATTAAATGAATTAAATGTTTCATAAGAAAATAATTTTTAATGTTGCTCCATTTTAGAGGTCAACAGCTTTTGTTGTAACTTCTTTATACACATGCATTTGTATATGCACAACATTGATATGTGGTTCACTAGTTTATATGAGTTTAAGTAACTACTGTAGAATGTTTATATATTTATCTATGGAAGAATTATATATTAGATTATAGGCATAATAATTTTACAGTATTATATTTATTTTTACTCTCCAAGTTTGCATATTGTTTTGCTTTTTAATTACCCACTGCATGGTGCAAGCTATAAAGCTTTTTACCCCAGCACTTCATAACTGCATATCCTTAAGGATCCTGGGCATATAATTTGATACAAAAAATGAGTTTTGGATCCATATTAAGTATATTAATACATGTGAAGACAATTTACACTACATACTATTAACATATCAATTCATATATTGCTACATTATAAACACTTTTTCTTTGAAATATTAACTTCACTTAGGGCTACATTTTCACAAACATGAGCTCAGGGCTCATATTATGTGTGTGCACTGAATGAATGTATAATTAATAGATATGTGTATTCTTCTAAATATTTTTCCAGTTGCATTCCTTTATGGTTACACTTTCCCAAATATTCTTACAGCCATCCCTGCCCTTGGGATATTTTTAGGAATGATAATCGAAGACCAAAATCAATCAAAATGAGATTAACATTTTCTGCTATATGTTAAATAGAGACATCTAAATACTTTCCTCCTAGTTAACCACATTTACTATTATTTTCTACAGTTCTCCTAAGCTTCTCTATACTTCAAAGCCAACTCATGTCTTAGAAAAATTAATTTTAATTTTGTTTCTCGAGGAAACAGTTGAGACTAGACTACAATCTCTGAGTTTTCATTGGGGGCTTAGAAGTTCATTACTGAGTTCTGTCTTGAATACAAAGCTACATCCATATCCCTTCAAGTATGTTGCAGCGTCTCTTCTGTAGTTAATTTTGTTTTAGTTATATTGTGCTTTTGAGGAAGGTTAGTAAGGTACCCTTATCTGAAGAGAATGTGAGTCCCTTTGCCTGAATTCTGAAGAAGTGAGTGGAGTCCTAGAAGAAACACTTGTGTTCTCATGTGGCATTCTCCTGGTTAACCCCTTCCAAATTTGTATTTCCCTGCTTTATGAAATAACAGTAATATCGTTCATTCATGTAGTGCCGAGGTCCAGCTCTGGCTGATCCAGGGAGTTCAAAGGGGAGATGGCGTTGGTGAATACACCGGCTTTAATTAGATATTAATTAGAGATATAAAGAGTAATAGAATGAGGATAGCTCAGCAGGAAAATACAGTGGAGAAAAGAGGCTGAGTAGCTTGGTTTACGCGGGAAACCAATAAAACTTCAAGACAAGAAGCTTGCACCACTTACGTAGGCCGCAGGTGTCCTTCCATTCTCCCGAAGGAGAGGAGACACTGAGGCCTCCCCAGTCGGATCTTAGAAGCCCAGGCATAATTAGTAAGCTTGGCGGGCTCTGCGCTCCAGATGGAAACTCAGCCAGAGTTTGAGATAAAGAATGACATGAGGAGACTAGTATTTCGAGGAACTGATCCCAATTCTTTATTTTCCAGGGTCTGTTTTTATACACTGAGATGTTATACAAAAGTCATGCGGGGTCAGCAGTCCTGACTTTTATTAAAGTCAGGTGTTTCATACAGATGTATACAGAGGTCTTAAGGGTGTTGCATCATCTTCTGGCCAGGGGGCCTGCTGACAATTTATGACCCTCTCCTTGTGACAGCAGTCAGTCAACACTTATTTCTCCAGGGGTGATTATTCTTAAAACAGACGCCAGCCAAATAAAGTTACATTCCTATAGGGTGAGGGTGTAGTGGGTTTTAATTAAGGAAAGAATTTACTTAGCCTAAGGTCTAACGTGATTAATATCAAAGGTTAATACTTATTTCTTCTATGTATTCATTAATGTGTGTAAGGGCAGGGGATGTGGAGACTTAATAGCAAACATTGGCTCAACAAATGAAAAACCCTTCACCAATACAATTTCTAATCAGCCCACTATACTTATACTAATAGTTTTCTAACTTCTCTAAGGAACCTGTTTTTAGAAGGTTTAAAGCATCTCGTGCCTCTCACGGTTGGGAGGCTGTGAGCAATCACATGTGGCTGGACAAGCCTGTCAGGCAGGCTAGAGAACCTTCAGAGCAGTTTGTAAGTTTGGAACACTCCTGTCACACCCAGGAATTATTATTAACTGGAGCTCTAAGTTAACTCCTTCTCCAAAAGAGGTGGTGGGGGACAGCCCCCCATAAAGTCAGAGGTATAGGTGACAGTACAAAGTAGTAAAGTAGGCAGGCTCTGGTTATGGGGGTAGATGCTCAAGAATTTCCAGGGGGACTCCTGAGGCTCGATCCCGCCTTTGTGTATGTCAAGCCTCCTTCCTCATGACCTTTGCCATGGGTGGAGCACCTCACGCTGGCCCCCGACAATGTAATACTTTAATCTTATAATGTGTTGTCTCATGTATGTCTTATTAAGGCCAATCTGAGAGAATGGTAATTTTATTTTCATTGTTTATATGATTAAATTGAATGGTAGAGAGATCATTTGATTTGCTTGAGGTAATGAGGGTAACTAGTGAGTAGTTAAGTAGAAGTTGGATGCATGAGCCTTCATTAGATTTTCTGTAGGACTAGTTAGCTTTGGGTGTTTCCAGGTGGCTCAGCGGTAAAGAATCTGCCTGCAATGCAGGAGACACTGGTTCAATCTCTGGGTCAGAAAGATCCCCTGGAGTAGGAACTAGCAACCCACTCCAGTATTCTTGCCTGAAAAATCCCATGGACAGAGGAGCCTGGTGGGCTCACAAAATCACAGAGGAGTTGGACATGACTTAGTGACTAAACAACAACAACAGTTAGCCTTGATGTGTTAATGCAATATCCTTTAAGGAGACTATGTCTTTCTCATCTGCATTTATTCAACATTTTCCTTTTTTGCAAGAAGGGCAGTAATCAACCCTAAATTCAAATTACAAATGAATATGTTCATTAGTTTAAGAAAATATACAGCTTATTTATAAATAAGGAGTATCAAATCTTTACAGAGAACCATGATAGTAGAAAATGTATAATTTTTATAAAATATTTGAAGATGGAAGAAGACATCTCATCATAAACTCATGGCTGAAACCTTGTCATTTAACCTATTTTCTCCGTGTTAGCCTGTCAAATTGTCAAAGACCTATCAACTTCTACAGCTTCAATAAGCATAAGAAATTGTGCAATAATTTGTCAGCAGGGGAAAGGAAAAAAAAGCAGTAAGCAAAATGGTAAGTAGACCTTGCCACTTTAATGTAAAAATCTTCAGTATTTATTATTTAAATTTTAGTACTATATTCAAACAAATATTTGCTTATCACTGAAGTGGCTCTATTCTAAAAATTTGATATACAGGAATAAGGAAATATGACTTAATGTACATATTGAGAATACTTAATGTCCTCAAATAATCCTCTGAAACTGTCCATCAAGAATCTTTACTTTCCTCTATAATGTGGTACCGATATCTCTTGAACCATTTGTATTGATTTCTACCTTAAATGGTCATCTGTGTACATACTGTGTGTGTGGCAAGTTACTTCAGTTGTGTCTGACTCTTTGCAACCCCATGGACTGTAGCCTGCCGGGCTTCCCTGTCCATGGGATTCTCCAGGCAAAAATACTGGAGTGGGTTGTCATGCCCTCCCTTCAGGGATCTTCCTGACATATTGCTACTGCTACTGCTACTAAGTCGCTTCAGTCGTGTCCGACTCTGTGCGACCCATAGACGGCAGCCCACCAGGCTTCCCGTCCCTGGGATTCTCCAGGCAAGAACACTGGAGTGGGTTGCCATTTCCTTCTCCAATGCATGAAAGTGAAAAGTGAAAGTGAAGTCGCTCAGTGGTGTCTGACTCTATCAACCCCATGGTGTCCGACTCTATCAACCCCATGGACTGCAGCCTACCAGGTTCCTCCATCCATGGGATTTTCCAGGCAAGAGTACTGGAGTGGGGTGCCATTGCCTTGAAACACATTCTTGACAAAGCACATTCCCTAAAAATGGATATATCCAAGTCATTTTCCCACAAGGAAAACAAATAAGAAGAGGCAAGGTTAAGGTATCTCAGCCCCATGGAGAAGCATTCATCTATACCACTGTGTCTTGTACTATCTTCACAGAATGAAAGCTCTGCCTGTTTAGATGGTAGAAAGGAAAAGCGTGAGAGACAGAAGGTGGAGGAGCTTGGAAGCAGGGGGCATGATCACTCTTACAAGTTGTTTGGCACTGGGTGCCATGACTGGGTAGATTTTTTAGCAGCCAGTAAATTATCAGAAGGTAACCTTACAGTTAATGTCATACAGATAAAAGCCCACATCTCATATGCACAGTGCTGGAAGGCAGATAAGGAGAGAGGTCCTGAGGAGCTCTTCCTCACTAACGCCTAGTGTCACCACTGTCCCACTGGGGCTGTCTGTGCTGTGTCTCAGCCTTGGTGCTCAGCCTAAATCACATTTTCTAGGCTGGCAGTGTTTTGTGATTCCTCCTCCATGAATTCCCTCAACTGACTAGGTCACCTATCTGGGGAATTCCTGTGCCTTGGGTACATCCGTTGGAACTTCCCTGGTGGCTCAGATGGTAAAGCATCTGCCTGCAATGCGGGAGACCCGGGTTCAGTCCCTGGGTCGGGAAGATCCCCTGGAGAAGGAAATGGCAACCCACTCCACTACTCTTGCCTGGAAAATCCCATGGATGGAGGAGCCTGGTAGACTACAGTCCATGGGGTCTCAAAGGGTCGGACGTGACTGACCGACTTCACTTATGTACATCCGCTAGGGGGAGCCCACAGCCGGTGATACGAAATAGTGGGGCTGGGAAAACATTTGTGGTGCGCTTTCCATCCACAGTTCCCCGTGGGAACAGGATGAAATCAGACTCGCTCAGTTGTTTCCCCGACTCCATTCAGCTTTGCTCACTTCCTTACAGGTTTGCCCTGAGAGCACTCCCTTCATCAACAATTCCTTGCATAAAAATCCTTGATTGCCTATTCTATTTTAGGCATTGTTCTGGATTCTTGGTAGGTAGTCATTGAACACTCAAAGCAACTTTAAGTTGATAGAATGATTATCACAGCTTTGTAAATTGGAGTAATAAAATAATACATGAAATCCAAAGTTAAAAAACTAGGCAGTTTGAAGCCACATAGCTTATATAAGTAGTAGAGCTGGAGTCCAGTAACTGTCAGTGCAATTCTAGAGAAGATTCTTATGACTCAAGTGTTACACTATCCATGCAGATTCTTCACTGGACCTTGGTCTAATAGTAACACAGTCTTATCTTGTCTTATAATGGTCCTATCCAATACGTGGTCTGAAGCCAACATGCTACTGCTCTGCGACATGGTGTCTTAGCTTGCTCAGACTGCTGTGACAGAACATCATAGATTAAGTGGTTAAGACAACTAATGTGCATTTTGCCTAGTTCTTGAGGCTGGAAGTCCAAGATTGGGGTGCTGGCAGATTCCGTGTCCAGTGAGAACCTGCTTCCTAGCTTGTAGATGGCTGTGTTCTCTCTTTCCTCATGGGGCAGGAAGAGAGAGGGAGCTCTCTGGGGCCTCAGTTTATAAGGACCCTAATCTCATCATGAAGAGAAGGCAATGGCAACCCACTCCAGTGCTCTTGCCTGGAGAACCCCATGGATAGAGAAGCCTGGTAGGCTACAGTCCATGGGGTCGCTAAGAGTCGGATACCACTGAGTGACTTCACTTTCACTTTTCACTTGCATGCATTGGAGAAGGCAATGGCAACCCACTCCAGTGTTCTTGCCTGGAGAATCCCAGTGATGGAGAAGCTTGGTGGGCTGCCGTGTATGGGGTCACACATAGTCGGACACGACTGAAGCAACCTAGCAACAGCAGCAGCAGCAATCTCATCATGAGGGCTTACCCCCATGACCTAACCATATCTCCAAACACCATCACACTGCGAATTTGATTTCAGCATATGAATTTTGGTCTAAGGGATGATACAAATATTCAGTCTACAGCATTCAGCAAGTGCAGAGATTTCAAGTAGGCTGTGAAAAGCATCTATAGCCATTTGGTGCTGTCTCGGCATTCTTGTGCATAATCAGTGTCTTCATCCACTGAACAGTGCACGGACCAGTCCAAGTGTTCTTGAACTCGAGTAGCATGTCATGTATATAGGGACCTGCATAGTTTCACGCATTGCAGGATCATGTTAAAGTCTGGGGAGGATAAAAACAAAATGAAACCAAAAACAGATGGGGAAAAAAAAAAGAAAAAAACCTTAAAAGGAAATGTTCTCAATTCATTTCCTTTCACTTGAATTTTCTGGTCACAGTTCCCATCACCTACCCCCAAATTGAAGCTCAACTAAAATCTGTTTAGGACATTATAGAGCAGACTTAGACTTGACTAAGAGTAGGGAAATCAGCATTAGTCCTTTTCACAAGGGCAAGTGTATATAAAGGCAGCTAGGACAAAATGTCACTCAATGTAAAACAGGCCCCAGTGAATGCCTGTGTCTCATGACATCCCAAAGAGAGCAGTGGAACCAGGGCGACAGTGCCCGTGTGGTATTTCCTGTGTCTCCTGAATTTCCCTCAGGAAAAGGTGCCCACAGAGTGGGTATGCCTGTGTCACTGCCTATGGCAAGAACAGATAAGATTTGTTATTTGTTGATGCTCAAGGAGGTAGGTTGTGTCTGACTCTTAGTGACCCCACAGACTGTAGCACACCAGACTCCTCTGTCTTCCATGATCTCCTGGAGTTAGTTCAAATTCATGCCCTTTGAGTTGGTGATGCTATCTTACCACCTCCTCCTCTGCCACCCTCTTCTTTTGCCTTCTATCATAATCCTGTTCTTTTTTTTCTACATAAAACTATTAAGAGAAGTTTGAGAAAATTGTCCAAGAATTGTTCAGTAGTTTGTATTATGTTCTTGTAATCCTGAAATATTCCTGCCCTCTTCTTTTAAGGTTATTATTATTATTATTTAAGGTTTTTTAATTATTCTTTTTAGTTACATTTATTTTATTTATTTTTGTGATAATATAATTATCACAGCAACAGATGTTATTTAGCATGGGGGAGAAAGAGTGATTTACCAGGTGAAAATTGTACCTGCACTGTGGAGAGTTTAATGTGTTATTAAATAGTATTTAACTAACATTTAGTTTTTTATAAATAGGTTTATAAATAAGCTGAGGTTATTTGTTCCTAGATAAAACTGCCACCTGATACTAAACAACAATACTAAACAACTACACAACTACACAACTACACACACACACACACACACGCACTGGTGAGAGAAACCAGGAAAGACACAAGCAAGTATCTTGAGGAAACGTTCCCCAATGTAATACAAGGGTGCCAAGAGTTTAGATTGGGTGAATTGTGGAAAAAATTATTCTGAATCTATGTTTGTGAAAACAGAACTTAGTTGTATTTATTTGGGTGTACTTTAAGGTTTGTGTTCAGGTAAATGGATATAATTTAAAAAATCAAAGTTCTCTGGAGGAATTCAGCATTTGAAGAAAAAAAAATGTAGATGTAGACTGGCAGCGTATTGTTTGGGAGCTTTTCAAGACTTAATCTCTACCCTTTTTTCACCCCAAATTTGGGCAATATTACCTATTTCTTTAGAATGGAAATAATAGATAGCTGGCTAGTGTGTGAGTTGTCTCCTTGGAAAAGGTCTTCACCTCATTCGGGAGGGGTCCATATCTTCCAGCTTCTAGGGAGAAGACCCCTCCCTACCACTACCATCTCTGTTTCTTTATGCTTCTTGCCTGACTTCCAGGAATGACCTGCTACACTCTTGCGCTCTTTCCAAGTGTAGCAGGAAGTGTAGGTAAAATATAACACAACCTTCTCCGTGTGACTTCTCTCCGCAGAGTGCTTTAGCCGGAGCAGAGGCTGACTGGGACCCCTGCTCACAGGGAAGGGACTCTGATTGAAGTCACACTGCTGAGTCACTCATCCCCTCCTCAAAACACCTGCCCTGCAGCTTCCCTCAGGCAAAATTCATCTTTAAGCTTCAGGCCCTGAAGGAAAGAGAATATGATTTAGATTGAATTATGCGTGGAGATATTCTGGCCCCTGCAGCATTTTGAAAGGCTGAGAAATGACATTCACTGAATTAGTTCCCTTCATTGCAAAGACATTCAAAAATAGCCCTGAAAGAGAGAGGACAGAGCATATTCTTATAGAGATGAGGTTCAGGGAAATTAAATGATGGCTTTGGACACTGGAGTCAGTGAATGGCGAGAGAGTCCATTTCTACAGAATCCCAGTCCTTTGCAATAGTTGTTTCATTGCAAAAAGATAGTAATTATAGGTAACAGTACGTTCTGCCTCCCTTTCTTAGGTATAATGAGATGTAACTGGTAGAGAAGGGATTATATATTCCATGGGCTTTACAACACATCAAGACTGTGAGGTACTTCAAGTAGCCTGTTCCTGAATTGGGGCTTCCCTGGTGGCTCCGACGGTAAAGAATCTGCCTGCAATGCAGGAGACCTGAGTTCAGTCCCTGGGTTGAGAAGATCCCCTGGAGAAGGGAATGGCAACCTAATCCAGTATTCTTGCCTGGAGAATCCTATGGACAGAGGAGCCTGGTGGGCTACCAGCCATATGTTCATGGGGTCACAAAGAGTTGGACATGACTATGCAACTAACATAACATAGCATAGCATAAAGTAACATAACACAGAAAAACACAGCTTTACACAACATAACATAACATATTCCTGAATTACAATTCCTATATTCTACTACATTTTCACTTCACGGAATGACCAGCATGGAAATGCTATTAGTCATTTCTCAGTTACATTCACACCTCTCATCCAGACATTTCCCCTTGGAAACGACTGGAGTAAAGCAGCTCCCACAGTTTATAAAAGACAAAGATTCCTTGGTCAGTTAGCACACCCTTATTAATGAAGATTAATGAATCAATCAATCGATCAATTTGCCATGAATCAAGGCAAATTAGAAGTGGTCAAACAGGAGATTACAAGAGTGAACATCGACATTCTAGGAATCAGTGAACTAAGATAGACTGGATTGGGTGAATTTAACTCAGATGACCATTATATCTACTACCGTGGGCAGGAATCCCTTCGAAGAAATGGAGTAGCCATCAGAGTCAACAAAAGAGTCCAAAGTGCAGTACTTGGATGCAATCTCAAAAACAACAGAGTTATCTCTGTTCGTTTCCAAGGCAAACCATTCAATATCAGGGTAATCCAAGTCTATGCCCAGACCAGTAAGGCTGAAGAAGCTGAAGTTGAATAGTTCTATGAAGACCTACAAGACCTTCTACAACTAACACCTGAAAAAAGATGTCCTATTCATCATAGGGGACTGGAATACAAAAGTAGGAAGTCAAGAAAAACCTGGAGTAACAGGCAAATTGGAGTACAGAATGAAGCAGGGCAAAGGCTAATAGAGTTTTGCCAAGAGAACACACTGGTCATAGCAAACACTCTCTTCCAACAACACAAGAGAAGACTCTACACATGGACATCACCAGATGGTCAACACCAAAATCAGATTGATGATATTCTTTGCAGCCAAAGATGGAGAAGCTCTATATAGTCAGCAAAAACAAGACCGGAAGCTGACTGTGGCTTGGATCATGAGCTCCTTATTGCCAAATTCAGACTGAAATTGAAGAAAGTGGAGAAAACCACTAGACCATTCAGGTACGACCTAAATCAAATCCCTTATGACTATACAGTGGAAGTGAGAAATAGATTTAAGGGACTAGATTGGATAGACAGAGTGCCTGATGAACTATGGATGGAGGTTCATGACATTGTATAGGAGACCAGAATCAAGACCATCCTCAAGAAAAAGAAACACAAAAAAGCAAAATGGCTGTCTGAGGAGGCCTTAAAAATAGCTGTGGAAAGCAAAGGAGAAAAGGGACGATATACCCATTTGAATGCAGACTTCCAAAGCAAGGAGAGATAAGAAAGTCTTCCTCAGTAATCAATTCAAAGAAATAGAGGAAAACAAAAGAATGGGAAAGACTAGAGATCTCTTCAAGAAAATTAGAGATACCAAGGGAACATTTCATGCAAAGATGGGCTCAATAAAGAAGAGAAATGGTATGGACCTAACAGAAACAGAAGATATCAAGAAAAGGTGGCAAGAATACACAGAAGAACTGTACAAAAAAGAGTTTCATGACCCAGATAATCACAATGGTGTGATCACTCACCTAGAGCCAGA
This sequence comes from Bos indicus x Bos taurus, assembly GCF_003369695.1. Lineage (NCBI taxonomy): Eukaryota > Metazoa > Chordata > Mammalia > Artiodactyla > Bovidae > Bos > Bos indicus x Bos taurus. The sequence continues at coordinate 98,287,555 of NC_040079.1, read as the reverse complement.
CATCCTGGAACGTGACGTCAAGTGGGCCTTAGGAAGCATCACTACGAACAAAGCTAGAGGAGGTGATGGAATTCCAGTTGAGCTATTTCAAATCCTGAAAGATGGTGCTGTGAAAGTGCTGCACTCAATATGCCAGCAAATTTGGAAAACTCAGCAGTGGCCACAGGACTGGAAAAGGTCAGTTTTCATTCCAATCCCAAAGAAAGGCAATGCCAAAGAAAGCTCAAACTACCGCACAATTGCACTCATCTCACACGCTAGTAAAGTAATGCTTAAAATTATCCAGGCTTCAGCAATATGTGAATCATGAACTTCCTGATGTTCAAGCTGGTTTTAGAAAAGGCAGAGGAACCAGAGATCAAATTGCTGAATCAAATTTTGATGAATTTGATCAAATTTTGATGAATCCGCTGGATCATCAAAAAAGCAAGAGAGTTCCAGAAAAAACACCTATTTCTGCTTTATTGACTATGCCAAAACCTTTGACTGTGTGGATCACAATAAACTGTGGAAAATTATGAAAAAGATGGGAATACCAGACCACCTGACCTGCCTTTTGAGAAACCTGTATGCAGGTCAGGAAACAACAGTTAGAACTGGACATGGAACAACAGACTGGTTCCAAAGAGGAAAAGGAGTACCTCAAGGCTGTATATTGTCACCCTGCTTATTTAACTTATATGCAGAGTACATCATGAGAAACGCTGGGTTGGAGGAAGCACAAGCTGGAATCAAGATTGCTGGAGAAATATCAATAACTTCAAATATACAGATGACACCCCCCTTACGGCAGAAAGTGAAGAAGAACTAGAGTGTCTTGATGAAAGTGAAAGAGGAGAGTGAAAAAGTTGGCTTAAAGCTCAACATTCAGAAACTAAGATCATGGCATCTGGTCCCATCACTTCATGGCAAATAGATGGGGAAACAATGGAAACAGTGGCTGACTTTATTTTTCTGGGTTCCAAAATCACTGCAGATGGTGATTGCAGCCATGAAATTAAAAGACACTCCTTGGAAGGAAAGTTATGACTGACCTAAATAGCATATTAAAAAGCAGAGACATTATTTTGCCAACAAAGGTTTGTCTAGTCAAGGCTATAGCTTTTCCAGTGGTCATGTATGGATGTGAGAGTTGGGCTATAAAGAAAGCTGAGAGCGGAAGAATTGATGCTTTTGAACTGTGGTGTTGTTGAAGACTCTTCAGAGTCCCTTGGACTGCAAGGAGATCCAACCAGTCCATTCTAAAGGAGATCAGTCCTGGGTGTTCATTGGAAGGACTGATGTTGAAGCTGAAACTCCAATACTTGGCCACCTGATGTGAAGAGCTGACTCATTTGAAAAGACCCTGATGCTGGGAAAGATTGAGGGCAGGAGGAGAAAGGGACCACAGAGGATGAGATGGCATCACCAACTCAATGGACATGGGTTTAGGTAAACTCCGGGAGTTGGTGATGGACAGGGAGGCCTGGCGTGCTGCGGTTCATGGGGTCGCAAAGAGTCGGATACGACTGAGCAACTGAACTGAAAGCAGCTCCCACAGTTTATAAAAGACAAAGATTCCTTGGTCACTTAGCACACCCTTATTAATGAAGATTCCTGTACAGATGAGTAGCTGTTGAGAGAAGTGCTATGAAGGAAGATAGATTGTGTCTTCTTTATTCAGTCAGTTATTTCTGGTTTCTAGTAACAGTTACCATAGCACATTTAGAACAATTGGTGTCAAGAAGCATCTCTCTTATAGAGCTATACTGCCTCCTGGTGGTCAAAGGAAAAGAAACTTAAAAATAATTTTTGAGTAAGCAGGTCTAAAAATTGAAAGTTTGTTTCATGTATTTCATGCTTTGAACCAAAACACAGTTTTGTCTTAAATAAAAGACAGACCAGATAAACACAAACCTGGCAGTACAGATTACGTTCACTTTTTTCCCCAATTATTTTCTGTCTTTGTACTTTACAGTTTTCAATTGCAGAGGTCCTTGAAATTCAGTAGTGAATGGCACAAGCAAGCCCCCCCCGCCCCGCCTTTTTTTAATTGATGCTTACCAAGGTTACATTTTAGAGTAAAGACAACAGTGTGATAATAGTTTTATAGCAAGAACTTCCACGAGAAAACCAAAACAGTACAGACTGAAAGATACTAAGGAAGGCTTTTGTGAAGAAGAGACAATTTAACTGGAAATTAAATCCAAATAAGGAACGTACCATTGGGTAACATCTGGAAAAAAAACTTCACAGGAGAGGGAGAGGTGTAGAGAGTTCAGGACTGAGCTCTGGATAGCCAGACATTTAGAAGTTGAGCACAGGAAGGAACCCAGGAGAGACATTGGAAAGTTATATCCAAAGGAGAATGTCACAGGAATCATGGGTATCCAGGGAAAAAAGGAAAATGCCACAGGAATCATAGGTATCCAGGGAAAAAAGGAAAATGTCACAGGAATCACAGGGAGGAAATAAAGAGACCTTTTATTTTTGAGAAGGGAAAAGAAGGCCATTTTTGTAGTGGGCTGGAACGGAGGCTTCATGGCTATGGAAGGCAGAGAGAGAGGGAGGGGAGAAGAGGACACGGTGACTGCAGATAGCATGCAGGGACGGGAGCAGGAGACAGGAGCGCGAGCCACCGGGGACTGAGAGAGACGAGAGCGTAGGCGCGTGGAAAGTCCAGTAGGAAGAGAGAAGGAATCATAAGGAGAACTGACTCGGGATGACGTGAGGAATAGAGATATGCGGCCTGAGAAAAATGCTTGCGGTTTTCTTATTTAACTTTTTTATGTTATACTGGAGCCAATTAACCACGTTGTGACAATTTCAGGTGGACAGCATAGGGACTCAGCCACATACACACGTGTATCCATTCTCCCCCAGACTCCCCTCCCATCCCGGCCGCCACACCCTGTGCTAGACAGTAGGAATTTGATGGTTATCTGTTTTAAACATAAAACGCTTGCAGATTTTGAGAGAATAGGAATATTGTTTTTTTAAGAGGAAGGCTATAGCTATGGGAAAGATGGTAGGTTGGGGACAGGAGAATGTGAAAACTGCTTTGGACTACTTCGGTTTTCTCAATGAAGTCCACAAAGCAAGCCGTCGGCATAGAACAGGTGAAGGTAGAATGGGTAGAAGGGCGAGTGCAACATTTGAAAAGAAAAGAACGATGTAAAACTGCCATTTTTGTGAGGTGAGGAATAGAAAACTCCAGGCAACTTCTCTGGGCGGTGTTTGGGGACCATGTAGCAACTGCCATTGCTAACAATGCTCTTTCCCCCCTTGTTTCAGCTTCAGTTTCAGCTTAGCTGAGTGCAGAATGAAGTCAAAACTATTTTTTCATATTGCTTTAAAAGATTTTTACAACAATTGCTCTTTCTCTCTAGCTTTCTAATGAGAGACCTTATGTAAATTGGATCTTTGTTCTTTTGTAACTTGTCTCCACTTCTTAACTTCACTCCTCTGCAGCTTTTAACAGTTTCTCCATGCTTCCACAATGATCTCTCTAGCTGTGAATTCATTACTAATATTCATCTTTGTAGGCATCCAGTTGGACTGAAGACATGTGTTTTCAGCCCTAGGGAATTAAAAATATATATATTTCTAACTTTCTATTTTCTTTCTTAGCTCCTTCTGGACCCTTTACTAGAAGGATGTTAAAAAATGATGAACCTATACTCCAGTCTATCCTCCAAATTGTTGTCTGAGGGTGCCTTACAAATAGCTGAGAAAAGAAGAGAAGCTAAAGGAGAAAAGGAAAGATATACCCATTTGAATGCAGAATTCCAAAGAATAGCAAGAAGAGATAAGAAAGCCTTCCTCAGTGATCAGTGCAAAGAAATAGAAGGAAAAAATAGAATGGGAAAAACTAGAGATCTCTTCAAGAAAATTAGAGATACCAAAGGAACATTTCATGCAAAGATGGCCACAATAAAGGACAGAAATGGTATGGACCTAACAGAAGCAGAAGACATTAAGAAGAGATGGCCGGAATATATAGAATGATATAAAAGGCATCTTCATGACCCAGATAATGATGATGGTGTGATTACTCACTTAGAGCCAGACACCTTGGAATGTGAAGTCAAGTGGGCTGTAGGAAGCTTCACTACAAACAAAGCTAGTGGAGGTGATGGAATTCCAGCTGAGCTATTTCAAATCCTAAAAGATGATGCTGTTAAAATGCTGCACTTAGTATGCCAGCAAATTTGGAAAACTCAGCAGTGGCCACAGGACTGGAAAAGGTCAGTTTTCATTTCAACCCCAAAGAAGGGCAATGCCAAAAAATGTTTAAACAGCTGTATAATTGCACTCATCTCACACACTAGCAAATACTGCTCAAAATTCTCCAAGTCAGGTTTCGACAGTACGTGAATTGCGAAACTTCTAGATGTTCAAGCTGGATTTAGAAAAGGAAGAGGAACCAGTGATCAAATTGCCAACATCCATTGGAGCATAGAAAAAGCAAGAGAGTTCCAGAAAAACATCTTCAATTCAGTTCAGTTCAGTCACTCAGTCGTGTCTGACTCTTTGCGACCCCATGGACTGCAGCACGCCAGACTTCCCTGTCCATCACCAACTCCTGGAGCTTGTTCAAACTCATGTCCTTCTAGTCAGTGATGCCATCCAACCATCTCATCCTCTGTCATCCCCTTCTCCTCCCACCTTCAATCTTTCCCAGCATCAGGGTCTTTCCCAATGAGTCAGTTCTTTGCATTAGGTGGCCAAGTATTGGAGTTTCAGCTTCAGCATCAGTCCTTCCAATGAATATTTAGGACTGATTTCCTTTAGGATTGACTGGTTGGATCTCCTTGCAGTCCAAGGGAATCTCAAGAGTCTTCTCCAACACCACAGTTCAAAAGCATCAATTCTTCAGTGCTTAGCTTTCTTTATAGTTCAACTCTCACATCCATACATGACTCCTAGAAAAACCATAGCTTTGACTAGATGGACCCTTGTTGGCAAAATAATGTCTCTGCTTTTTAATATGGTGTCCAGTTTGATCATAGCTTTTCTTCCAAGGAGCAAGTGTCTTTTAATTTCATGGCTGCAATCACCATCTGCAGTGATGTTGGAGCCCCCCACCACTCTCTGGCAAAAAAAAGAAAAAGAAAAAACTGTTGAGAACCCTATGAACAGAAAAACATTTTACTTCTGCTTTATTTACTATGCCAAAGCCTTTGTGTGGATCACAACAAACTATGGAACATTTTTAAAGACATGGAAATATCAGACCACCTGAGCTGCCTTCTGAGAAGTCTGTATGCAGGTCAAGTAACAGAACTGGACATCAAACAACAGATTAGTTCCAAATCCGGAAAGGAGTACATCAAGGCTGTATATTGTCACTCTGCTTATTTAATTTATATGCAGAGTACATCATGTGAATCGCCGGGCTGGATGAAACAAAAGCTGGTATCAAGATTGCAGGGAGAAATATCAATAACCTCAGATATGCAGATGACACCATCCTTATGGCAAAAATCAAAGAAGAACTAAAGAGCCTCTTGATGAAGGTGAAAGAAGAGAGTGAAAAAGTTGACTAAAATCTCAACATTCAGAAAACGAAGATCATGGCATCTGGTCCCATCACTTCATGGCAAAAATATGGGTAAACAATGTAAACAGTGTCAGACTTTATTTTCTGGAGCTCCAAAATCACTGCAAATTTTGACTGCAGCCATGAAATTAAAAGATGCTTGCTCCTTGTAAGAAAAGCTATGACCAACCTAGACATCATATTAAAAAGCATTCATTTTGATATTTGGCAAAACTAATACAATTATGTAAAGTTTAAAAATAAAATAAAATTAAAAAAAATATTAAAAAGCAGAGACATTACTTTGTCAACAAAGGTCTGTCTAGTCAAGGCTGTGCTTTTTCCAGGAGTCATATATGGATGTGAGATTTGGAATATAAAGAAGGCTGAGCATTGAAGAACTGATACTTTTCAACTGTGGTGTTGGAGAAGACTCTTGAGAGTCCCTTGGACTGCAAGGAGGTCCAACCAATCCATCCTAAAGGAAATCAGTCCTAAATATTCATTGGAAGGACTGATGCTGAAGTTGAAACTCCAATCCTTTGGCCACCTGATGCAAAGAACTGACTCATTGGAAAAGATCTGATGCTGGGAAAAATTGGAGGTGGGAGAAGAAGGGGATGACAGAGGATGCGATGGTTGGGTGGCATCACTGACTTGACAGACATGAGTTTGAACAAGCTCCAGGAGTTGGTGATGGACAGGGAAGCTTGGTGTGCTGCAGTTCTTGGGGTCAGAAAGAGTCGGACACGACTGAGCAACTGAACTGAATTGATCCTCTAAGCAGCCTCATGATTTTCTGTCACTTTTCCTCTTTTAGGAAAATTCCTTGACTCATACTCTTAGCATGCTACTGTATTTAACCTATTTACTTTTGTCAGTTAACAAATTCTCAGTGCTTTAACCTGTGGGCAAACACCATATTAGCCTTTCCTTAGGACCAATGGAATCAAGAGAAAGGGCTCCAGAGTTCAACTGATACAGTTGCCCTTCTCTACTTAACATCCTGATGGTTATTTAAAGATCTTCTCCTATTCCTTACAACTACTGATTCTGTGCTTGGAAATTTTGCAAGGTCATACTCATCTCTGTAGCCATCTTCTTCCCTGCATATTTTACCGTGGTTCTTCTGTCTTGCTCTCTCATTTGCTTCTGGTTTTAGGAATTCCTCAGAATTTTTGGTTTGTCTTCTGATGGCACTTTTTCTACTGTTCCATAAAGTCATCTCTGTTATTTCATGGAATTGTGGAACAATGAAAAATAGCACATGGCAAGTGGAAAGTAACTCCTGGACTGCTCTCTTGATCCTGTATCTTACTTTGAATTATAATTATTCACTATCTTATTTCTAAAACAATCAAAACTCCATCATATCAATGAATTTATCTAGTTTATAAGTGTAAATACTGCATACCTTTTGCTAATATAATGTCTGAGTTTGAAACAGTATACCGTATAATAATATATGGTTGTTGTCATCGTATAATGTATGAATATAAACCATCAAAATGTTATCAAATAATATCTGCCTTAAGATTTCAAAAATGTTTGTGAAATTTAATTGCATTTAGGTATCCTCAATCCTGAATGGGGATTGCATTCAGGTATCCTGAACTGGGGCTTCCCTGGTGGCTCAGATAATAAAGAATCTGCCCACAATGCAGAAGACCCGGGTTTGATCCCTGGGTCAGGAAGATCGCCTGGAGAAGGAAATGGCTACCCACCCCAGTATTCTTGCCTGGAGAATTCCATGGACAGAGGAGCCTGGCAGGCTACTGTCCATGGGTCGCAAAGAGTCGGACATTACTGAGCGACTAACACTTTCATTTTACATCCTGATTGGTTTATGATAAGAGTAGTCTTTCACTTTGCCTAGTTATGTTTTTATAACAATGTTAGAGTATACTTGGCATAGCCTTTGAGATTGTATTTGCTTTTTAATCTCTTGATTTCTTGATACATAGAATTATATCCTTTGGGAAGGGCACCCATCAGATAAATACACCCATACTAGGGGTCTGTCTTTGGACAATGGCAGCATTTTGACTATCCGACTTGCCTCCATCACAGCAGTGCCCAAGTTTGAGGCCAATGAACTGAGATTGTCACCAAATGTTACCCTACCAGGCTTTTTGGGGGTACGGGGGTTCTTTTATCTAGTAAATGTGGCTGGGCCATATGCATGTTCTACAGTGGTTAGGCAGGGCATTAAGCCTCCCTGAAGTGTGAATATTGGGGGAGTTGTTTATGTCACCCTTTGTTTAGGAAGAATCTAGGATGGCTTGCAAAACGTAAATGCATGAAAAGAGCATAACTTGTAAATAGTTGAAGAAAGAAGAACAAAAGCAAGAACTAAAAATGCTAAGGCATACAACAGAACCAAGAAATAGGCTTATATAAAAAGTGGTCTTGTAGTATGTATACTTACTGAAGGCATGCCACTTATGACTCTAAGCAAAATAGCAAGTATTTTAAACAATAAATCCATTCCATTATGTAATTCAAAGGATCCATAAATTTATAGTCAGCCAAAATTATTCACATCAGTGGTAGAGAGTCTGAATACCAAAAAATTAGCTATCCCAGAGGAATCAGAAGGCTTCATAGTCTCTACCTAAAAATCCCCTCACAAATGTCCCCTGGTGATATCTAGGAATTCTCAAGGTGTGCTTGAACATTTTAATAATATTTCCATCATTGTTCTGATTGTTGTCTTGTTGCCTCTGAGGGTTACTTTTTTCTGAATTATTATTGGTCCTGACCTCCCAGTTAGCTTCCTGCTGACCACGCTTCTTGGTGGTTCTGTCCTGTGGCCCTGGTTTACTAGTATTGGAGACAGTTTCCATGGGCCAGAGATCTCATCTCACGTGTCTACCACTCATTTCAGTGGCTTCTCCAAATGAGTAAATAGTCTGCTCATCCCCTCATATGGATATCTGGGCCGCCTGCCACTCTTCAAAAGACCTCCCTTCTTTAAATGAAAGGATCTTTTTATTTTCATCAGTAACTGGTATGCTAATATGTAAATTATTTTTAATAGTCCAATGTTTTATGATGGTTTAATTACTAACATGCCAACTAATAATGGCTAGTTTTATTTAGAATGTCTTTATAAGGAAACTTAGGAGAAGGCAATGGCACCCCACTCCAATACTCTTTCCTGGAAAATCCCATGGACGGGGAGCCTGGTAGGCTGCAGTCCATGGGGTCACTAAGAGTCGGACACAACTGAGCGACTTCACTTTCACTTTTCACTTTCATGCGTTGGAGAAGGAAATGGCAACCCCGTCCAGTGTTCTTGCCTGGAGAATCCCAGGGATGGGGGAGCCTGGTGGGCTGCCATCTATGGAGTCGCACAGAGTTGGACATGACTGAAGCGACTTAGCAGCAGCAGCAGCAGCATAAGGAAACTTTGGGCTTCCCTGGTGGCTTAGCGGTAAAGAATCTGTCTGCCAATACAGAAGACACAGGAGATGGGGGTTTGATCCCTGGGTCGAGAAGATCTCTTGGAGATGGAAATGCAACCTACTGCAGTACTCTTGCCTGGAGGATCCCGTGGACAGAGGAGCCTGGCTGGCTACAGTCCATGGGGCCGCAAAGTGAGTGACTGAGTGACTAAACAACAACAACAATAAGGAATCTTTGGATGAAACTTGGGGGGAAAAAAAAAAAAAAACGTTAATCCTGTAAATCAAAATTCCTTCTCACTCTCTTGCAAATGCACTTATGTTCATTGGAGAAAAAGCAGTAACAAGAGAACAAAACACTTAGATGTTCAAAACATGAAGCTCTGCAATTGAATAGTTTCTGGCTCAGTTTCATCTAATAGTCAAGCTGGAAAATGCATTAGGAGTTTTGACGTCTTTCCCCTCCTTAAGGGACATGGAAAGTGATGCCTGGAGTGGTTGAGCAACTTGCTCACTATCATACATTTATTTGCATACTAATTAGACCTTCAATCTAAGCTTTCTAGACTGAAGTCAAGAGTTAGTTTCATATTTATTACTTATTTTACACATAAATTAATGAAGAAGCCAGGCTCCCTAGTTCTAAAATCACATCACTTCCCTGAAGATGTTAATTATTTAATTAGAATTTTATTAAATAGATATTATTATACATTTTAATATATTATTTCATAAATAAAAGTGCTTATCCTGTACATTCTTCCAAAAGTGCTCTGATTCTGGTAGCATATCACTTCAAATATGAAAATATAAATATAGTTTTTTCTTACTGTGGGAAGAAAATAAGAAGTTAAGAAAAATATACTATATTCTTCCTGTTAAGAAGAGTGAGTGACATTTTTATAGATATAAAATCAAGCCAATTTCTACATTTTCTAGAGACAGAGTAATTTTTATCCCAGGGAAATTTCATCACTATAAATTATTTGAGAAATCATGTACATAAACCATCTAGAAAATTTCTTGTTATCTACTCTTTATGCAGTCTGGATATTGACATTTCTTTATCTGCTTACTAATTTATCAAATATATTACTCTTCTCTGTTTCAACTCAATTCTCACATGTTCAGAGGAAAATAACTATGGAATATGAAAAATATATGTTCAATTTCTTACCCATAAAATATTTTTATTCATGAAGAACGCTTTCAACTCTGGACTTGGTGCAATTAATTTATCAGTGTATGCACAAGTTTAAATCTTTAGATTTTTGAAATGTTCTAAAATAGAGATTAACTATTTGAAATATAAAATAGAAATTAGCTATGCATTTTTAACCTTTTAAGTCATGTTTCTAGTCTGTAACAGTTAAGTGGCAGGATCTTTTTTCTTTAATATTACAATATTTTTATTGATGTGTAATTGCTATACAATACTGTGTAAGTTACAGGTGTACAATGTAGTGATCCACAATTTTTAAAGGTTATACTCCATTTATCAGTTCAGTTCAGTTCAGTCACTCAGTCGTGTCCAACTCTTTGCAACCCCATGAATCGCAGCACACCAGGCCTCCCTGTCCATCACCAACTCCTGGAGGTCACTCAGACTCACGTCCATCGAGTGGGTGATGCCATCCAGCCATCTCATCCTCTGTCGTCCCCTTCTCCTCCTGCCCCCAATCCCTCCCAGCATCAGCGTCTTTTCCACTGAGTCAACTCTTCGCATGAGGTGGCCAAAGTACTGGAATTTCAGCTTTAGCATCATTCCTTCCAAAGAAATCCCAGGGCTGATCTCCTTCAGAATGGACTGGTTGGATCTCCTTGCAGTCCAAGGGACTCTCAAGAGTCTTCTCCAACACCACAGTTCAAAAACATCAATTCTTCAGCGCTCAGCCTTCTTCACAGTCCAACTCTCACATCCATACATGACCACAGGAAAAACCATAGCCTTGACTAGACGAACCTTTGTTGGCAAAGTAATGTCTCTGCTTTTGAATATGCTATCTAGGTTGGTCATAACTTTCCTTCCAAGGAGTAAGCGTCTTTTAATTTCATGGCTGCAGTGACCATCTGCAGTGATTTTGGAGCCTAGAAAAATAAAGTCTGATGCTGTTTCCACTGTTTCCCCATCTATTTGCCATGAAGTGATGGGACCAGATGCCATGATCTTTGTTTTCTGAATGTTGAGCTTTAAGCCAACTTTTTCATTCTCCACTTTCGCTTTCATCAAGAGGCTTTTGAGTTCCTCTTCACTTTCTGCCATAAAGGTGGTGTCATCTGCATATCTGAGGTTATTGATATTTCTCCTGGCAATCTTGATTCCAGCTTGTGTTTCTTCCAGTCCAGCGTTTCTCATGATGTACTCTGCATATAAGTTAAATAAGCAGGGTGACAATATACAGCCTTGACGTACTCCTTTTCCTCTTTGGAACCAGTCTGTTGTTCCATGTCCAGTTCTAACTGTTGCTTCCTGACCTGCATATAGATTTCTCAAGAGGCAGATCAGGTGGTCTGGTATTCCCATCTCTTGAAGAATTTTCCACAGTTTATTGTGATCCACACAGTCAAAGGCTTTGGCATAGTCAATAAAGCAGAAATAGATGTTTTTTCTGGAACTCTCTTGCTTTTTCCATGATCCAGCGGATGTTGGTAATTTGATCTCTGGTTCCTCTGCCTTTTCTAAAATCAGCTTGAACATGAGGAAGTTCATGGTTCACATATTGCTGAAGCCTGGCTTGGAGAATTTTGAGCATTACTTTACTAGCATGTGAGATGAGTGCAATTGTGCGGTAGTTTGAGCATTCTTTGGCATTGCCTTTCTTTTGGATTGGAATGAAAACTGACCTTTTCCAGTCCTGCGGCCACTGCTGAGTTTTCCAAATTTGCTGGCATATTGAGTGCAGCACTTTCACAGCATCATCTTTCAGGATTTGAAGTAGCTCAACTGGAATTCCATCACCGCCACTAGCTTTGTTCGTAGTGATGCTTTCTAAGGCCCACTTGACTTCACATTCCAGGATGTCTGGCTCTACGTGAGTGATCACACCATCATGATTATCTGGGTCATGAAGATCTTTTTTGTACAGTTCTTCTGTGTATTCTTGCCATCTCTTCTTAATATCTTCTGCTTCTGTTACGTCCATACCATTTCTGTCCTTTTTTGAGCCCATCTTTGCATGAAATGTTCCCTTGGTATCTCTAATTTTCTTGACGAGATCTCTAGTCTTTCCCATTCTGTTGTTTTCCTCTATTTCTTTGCATTGATAGCTGAAGAAGGCTTTCTTATCTCTTCTTGCCATTCTTTGGAACTCTGCATTCAGATGCTTATATCTTTCCTTTGCTCCTTTGCTTTGCTTCTCTTCTTTTCATAGCTATTTGTAAGGCCTCCCCAGACAGCCATTTTGCTTTTTTGCATTTCTTTTCCATCTATTCTTTGTGTTGTGCAGTATAAACTTGTAGCTTATTTTGTACCTAATAGTTTGTCCCTCTGACTCTCTTACCCTTTTATTGCCCCTCGCCTCCTCTCTCCCCACTGGTAATCATAGTCTGTTCTCTATATCTTTGAGTCTGCCTCTTTTTTGTTATATTCACTACTTTGTTGTTTTTTTTTAGAGGCAGAAATTTCTCTCAATTAAATATTTTGAGAGAATCACAGATTCACATGAGAATCACAGACTCATAGATTCACATAAGAAATGATACAGGAAAATTCCAAGTACTCTTTATGCAGCTTCTCCAGTAGTAACGTCTTACTAAACTATGGTAGAAAATCACAACCAGGATGTTAATTTTGACATGATCCCCTAGTCTTTTGCAGATTTGCTCCATTTTTTTACTTGTATTTGTGTGTATATATCATGTTTCATATGATTTTATCACACGTGCAGGTTCTCACATCAACCAGTGTAGTCAAGATTACAGAGCAGTTCCGTCCTGACCAGGATCCCTCATTGCTCTTTCATTCCACTCCCAGCTCTCTTCCCCAGCACTCCCACCTTTTCTAATCCTCTGTGTGTGGGGGTTCAGTCGCTTAGTTGTATTCAGTGTTTTGTAGCCCCGTGGGTTGTAGCCCTCCAGGCTTCTCTGTCCATGAGATTTTCCAGCAAGGACACTGGAGTGGGTTGGCATTTTCCTACTCCAGGGGACCACCACTAATGTGCTGGTTGTCCTATTCTATAATTTTCTTATTTCAAAATCGTATACAAATAGAAGCATACAGTACATGACGTTTTGGATCAGTTTTCTTCAGAGTAATTTCCAAGAGATTCATCCAATTGGTTGTGCATATAAGTAGTTCACTACTTGTTATTGCTAAATTGTGTTCTATGATAAGGATGTGTCAGTCTATGTAACCAGTCTCCTGCCGGAACGCTTCCAGTTCAGCTATTATGAATAAAGCTGCCAAGAACATCCATATAGTGAGTGCTAAGTCCCTGCAGTCATGTCCATCTCTTTGCAACTCCATGGACTGCCGCCCGCCAGGCTCCTCAGTCCATGAGATTCTCCAGGCAAGAATACTGGACTGCATTGCCATTTCCTCCTCCAGGAGCTATGAACATATGTGGAAAGGTATTTATGTGAGCATATGTTTATGTTATTTGAGCTAAATGTTCAAGATTGCAATTGCATGGTTGTATGGCAGTCGGAAGTTTAGGTTGTTAAGAAATCACCGAACTGTTTTCTATAACGGCTCTGCAATTTTACATCTCCCCTGGCAATGGATGGATGCTCTAGTCTCCCCGGTCCACACCAATATTTGTGTTGTCAATCCTTTTTTATTTTAACCACTCTGGTAAATATGTCTGGGATCTCACTGAGGTTTTAATTTACATTTCCCTTAGTGACTAATAATGCTGAACACTTTCTCATGTGCTTCTTTGTCGTCTCTTTGTCTCAATCAGTGTAATGTCTATTCATGTCTTTTGCTCATTTTCTTTGCATATTTTGGTTTTTATACCACTGAGTTTTAGATTCCTTGGTATATTCTATAGCAGTCCTTTGTCAGATTTATGGTTTGAAACTATTGTCTCCCAGCCTCTATGTAACTTAGATTTTTCACTCTCTTAATAGGCTAAAACCTTCTCTGTCTTCCAAAAAAGCAAAGATTTTAAAAAATTGTGTTATATTTAAATTATGATGAGGTCTAATTGGTAGGATCATGCTTTTGGAGTCAGGTCTAATAACTCTTTGTCCTAAACCCCAATGATTATCTCCTCTGTCTTCCCCCTAAAAATTGTTCAGTTTATGTTTTATATCTAAGTCTGTGATCTTTTTTGAGGTGTTTTTTGTTTTTGTGTGTGAGGTTTAAGGCAAGTCCCCCTTTTTTTTTCCTGCCTGTGAATGTCTAGTTGCTCCAACCTCATTACTTAAGATTGTCTTTCTGCCACTGAATTCTTCAGCACCTTTTAAAAATGCACGCAACCAAATATGTTTAGATTTTTTGAATTGTCTTAATTCGGAGAAAAAGCAGAAAGAGTGACAGACTCTGTTTTTCTTGGACTCTGAAATCACTGCAGATGGAGACTGTGGCCATGAAACTAAAAGACAGTTACTCCTTGGAGGAAAAGTTATGACAAGCCTAGACAGTGTAATAAAAGGCAGAGACATCGCTTTGCCAACAAACATCCATGTAGTCAAAGCTATGGTTTTTCCAATAGTCATGTATGGATGTGAGAGTTGTACCATAAAGAAAGGTGAGCGCCGAAGAATTGATGAGCCGAAGAACTGTGGTGCTGGAGGTTCTTTGAGTCCCTTGGACAGCAAGGAAATCAAACTTGTCAATCTTAAAGAAAATCAACCCTGAATATTCACTGGGGAGACTGATGCTGAAGCTCCAATACTTTGGCTATCTGATGGGAAGAGCCAACTAACTCATTGGAAAAGGCCCTTATGCTGGGAAAGATTAAGGGCAGGAAGAGAAAGGGGCCACAAAGGATGAGATGGTTGGATGGCATCACTTACTGGAAGGACATGAGTTTGAGCAAGCTCTGGGAGTTGGTGATACGGAAGCCTGGCATGCTGCAGTCCATGGGGATTGCAAACAGCCAGACAAGACTTAGTGACTGAACAACAGTTTAGGAATAACTGTAGTTTTAATCTTCTGAATTCCATTTCTCACATGTAGCCACTAGGTGGCAACATTGGATTTCATGATTATGTTACTAGCACCAGGTCCTTGCAATTGAAATTATTTTATACCCAGTGTCTCTAATTTATTATATTTGTAAAAAAGAAATGGACAAAAGAGCTTTAAATATTTGACTATGAAAAAAATAACAGTATATTTTGGAAAGTTAGAAATCCCATTTAGATTAAATGATGAACCAAGAAAATGATACAAATATTAAACATTAACATGAGAGTCTTGATAAGTCAAATTTCAAGAACTGCATTCTTTTAAATCCACTAATTAAAAAGAAAAACTCATGGATATTTTTATAGAATAAACCATAAATCATTTCTTACAATTGCATATCCATATTTACATATTACAGTTCTGGTTTCCAGAGAATATCCCTTTAAATTACAGAAGAATGTTTTTGGCTTTAAATAATTACAAAGAGATGAATGGGCAAGTTTTGTCCCAGTAAAAGAAGTGCAAAAGAAATCTATCCAGAAACATTTGCATTTTGAAATAGCTCTGTTAAATGTCTACAGTTGTTAAATAAAATATTTTCATTCTCTTCATTACTGTCAAATTGTTATTAGCAACAATTATATCACTAAACTGAAGACATGGATTATCATATTCTTTCAGTTTGTTATTCTCCAAAAAAGAAGTGTTAAGGCTGATAATTACCTGAGGACTTTGAGTAGCATGGACAGAAAAATCTGCTTAACTTGAAAAAATTCCATACATATTTTTAATAGCTTATCACACTGTCTCATATATCTGTTAATTATTGACTACCATTTTTACTTTTCATAATGATGAAAATATTTATTTAACATGGGAACTTACCTAGAGTGGTATTAAGAGAGAGAAACAATTTTCTGACACATTTTGAAATACCCTAGAGAAATGTGTGATGTATTACATGATTACCTATACATGTGTATGCTGCTGCTGCTGCTAAGTCGCTTCAGTCGTGTCCGACTCTGTGTGACCCCATAGACAGCAGCCCACCAGGCTCCCCCGTCCCTGGGATTCTCCAGGCAAGAACACTGGAGGGGGTTGCCATTTCCTTATGAAAAATGAAAGTGAAGTCGCTCAGTCGTGTCCAACTCTTCGAGACCCCATAGTCTTCAGCCTACCAGGCTCCTCCATCCATGGGATTTTCCAGGCAAGAGTACTGGAGTGGGGTGCCATTGCCTTCTCCAATACATGTGTATATACATGTATAAAACTAATACAGTTGTTATAATTTTTATTGAGATATAACTGAAACATTATAACTTTTAAATTTAGAGTTTTGTTCAGCTTAAAAAGAATAAATATTTATTCAATTGTTAAACAGTTATTTCATTTTCCTCCTCATTGTTTACCTTTTAAAGACTTCAAGTTATTGAGTCAGCAATAGCCATAAGCACTTTCTCTGCTCAGCTTAGTTTTACCATGAAGCCTTTAGAATATCAGAGTCTAGTCATGTGACACAGTGGAAACTCTGGGTAGAAAACAGATTCAATACCTGGGTCTACTTAACTTACTCTGCAATGAATGTGTTTGTTTTGACACTCTTGTATGACGCAGGTCCTATTATAGGCACTTTCAAATGTATATCTTGCCTTGTGTACATAATAACTAATAAGTGAAGTGAGGTGAAAGTTGCTCAGTCATGTCTGACTCTTTGCGACCCCATGGACTGTACAGTTCATGGAATTCTCTAGGCCATATTGGAGTGGGTAGCCTTTTCTTTCTCCAGGGGATCTTCCCAACCCAGGGATCCAACCCAGGTCTCCTGCATTGCAGGCAGATTCTTTACCAGCTGAGCCACCAGGGAAGCCAAAGAATACTGTAGTGTGTAGCCTATTCCTTCTCCAGCAGATCTTCCTGACCCAGGAATTGAACCAAGGTCTCGTTCATTGCAGGCAGATTCTTTAACCTCTGAGCTACCAGGGGAGCCCAAATAACTATACTCTGCAGGTAATATTGGGTCTTCCCAGGTGGTGTAAGGGGTAAAGAACCAGCCTGCCAATGCAGGAGACATTAAAGACGTGGATTTGATCCCTGGGTTGGGAAGATCCCCTGGAGGAGGGCATGGCAACCCACTCCAGTATTCTTGCCTGGAGAACCCCATGGACAGAACCCTGGCAGGCTACAGTCTATAGGGTAGCAAAGAGTCAGATACAACTGAAGCGATTTAGCATGATGGTAACATTACTCTTATTTTATAAAACAAGAAACTGTAATTCAGTAGGTTTAAGTCACCTGCCTGGGATAACAGTTTGTAAGTGGCAGATGTATGTATTTGAAACTTCTTAGAAGGCGATGGCACCCCACTCCAGTACTCTTGCCTGGAAAATCCCATAGACGGAGGAGTCTGGTAGGCTGCAGTCCATGGGGTCGCAAAGAGTTGGACACGACTAAGCGACTTCACTTTCATTTTTCACTTTCATGCTTTGGAGAAGGAAATGGCAGCCCAGTCCAGTGTTCTTGCCTGGAGAATCCCAGGGACGGGGGAGCCTGGTGGGCTGCCATCCATGGGGTCGCACAGAGTCGGACATGACTGAAGCGACTTAGCAGCAGCAGCAGCACTCTGAGCCCACTTTTTCTCAGATTCATCCTTTAGTTGCTCTGTACCAGCTCCATCTTTTTGTCAATGGGCAGAGTAGACAATATGAATTCTGACCTCCTCTGATTCTGAGACTTTCCCCTGTTGTGTTAGAAGGGAATATTTTCAGTTCTTGCTGAGTCTGCCGGAGTTCAGTGAAGAATATTTACTTTCTCACAGCAACACTTACCAAGTAAGCAGGGGAAATCCTTCAGGCATTTCCAGATAAAAATAATAGGCATTTATATTTGTGTGAAAATAGCAATAAATGAAGTCGCTCAGTCGAGTCCGACTCTTTGCGACCCCATGGACTGTTGCCCACCAGGCTCCTTTGTCCATGGGATTCTCCAGGCAAGAATACTGGAGTGGGTTGCCATTTCCTTCTCCAGGGGATCTTCCTGACCCAGGGATCAAACCCAGGTCTCCCTCATTGCAGGCAGACACTTTAACCTCTGAGCCACCAGGGAAGTGTATAAAATAGATAGCAATACCCTCTTCAAATCTGTAGCGCTGTTAAGTATTCCGACGGATAAAGGTGAAGCTTTTTTTTCTTCATCTTCTGGGAGAAAACTACCCTAGAATGTGTCGATTAGTAGATCATAAGGAGAGCCACTTGGGCTTCCCAGGTGACCCTAGTGGTAAAGAATCCACCTGCCAATGCAGGAGACAGACGTGAATTTGATCCCTGGATGGGGAAGATATCCTGGAGGAGGGCATGGCAACCTACTCTAGTGTTTTTGCCTGGAAAATTCCATGGACAAAGGAGCATGGCAGGCTACAGTCCAAAGAATCATACACGAATGAACAACTGGGCACGCAGGCACAAGGAGAACTCAACCAGAAAAATGAAATGAAAAGAAACGTTTTATTAGCATTGATGCAGAGAAAAGAATTAGGTGCTGTTGGTTGTAATGTGGATCCAGGTAGAAAGTATCATATCTAATAAACAGTTCAATAGTTGATCTAAACTATAAGCAAGAACTCAGATTCCAAGAGGTATCTTTTATAATCCGGGAAAAATATCCTGTTACCTGATACATTTTCACAATAAAATAAACATTTACTAACAATTATACGTTACACTTACACGTTATGCTGCTTTATACTTTTCAGAACCCCCTTTATATACACTACATTCATTCTTTCTTATTTTGCCAGGCAGTTAAAGACCTGTTTCTCTCACTAACATGTTAAAGTTCCCAACTTTATACAAAATTAATGAGACAGGTCCTGATCCTTTCTACCGAAATAGTGTAGAAGGCAGGGAAAAATCTCAACCATCATGTACATGTGATTCATTAACTTTTAAAAGATAAACATGCAGTGAATCAGTAATAATGAGATAGGCTCATATTGTGAACTTTGCAACCACTAGATGGAGAACTTGCTTTGTTAAATGTTAAGTATGCAGCAATCAAGCCAACTTAACTTTGCTGTCTGGGTGAAATTTGCTAATTTGAGTCATATATTAGACTTCTCTGTTTTAGTGGTCAACGTGGTTCAATTTTAAGCTAGGGCATAATTTGCACAATAGCTAAAGTTGAAATTAATACTTAGAAACAAACCATACTCTATTTAGAACTAAAATCCATTAAGTTGTCTGCCTTAGAGGAAGAAGCTGACCAATGTAGAGAAAGCCAATTTGTTATATTGGAATAGCTGAACTGGTGGAAAAAAAATTAATATAGCATGCAGCAATCGAAGGATAGGATTGAACTCCAGTGAGGTCACTTTGTTTTAATTGTAACTCTTAAGAGTATAATTCAACCTGTTTCTTAGCTGGGTTAACACTATCATGGATTCTTTGTGACCCTGCAAACTTGAAAGACTGATTTTAAATTTCTTAATTCCCAGTGATTGAACAAATTCACCTATACCTTGAAATTAATGATCTCTATGGATATTAGCATCCCTGTGTTACATATGTTTGCTCACCTTTAAGCTAGTCAAAAACAGGTAGTATTACAATGACAGATGTATTAGAAATTACATGAAATTATGTCAACAAATGACAATCAATGGATACATCAAAATAGAACACTTTCAAGATCTGATTTTGGCCCTCTTGCTCAAGTGTTTATCTTGAGAGTCCATATTGGCAACTCATTTTAAAAGAAAAAAATGGTTAAAAATAAAGAATCTCTATGAATAGATGGGCAAAGTGATTGAGTTTTGATGCCAGGGGCGATGTTGCAAGTTTTGGGCAGTTTTTCCAGTGTTATTGTCCAAGAATGGAGAATAACTCTTGCCAAGATAATTTAACATTTTGCAAACATAACACCATATGTATATGTCAGAGTCAAAGTAGCTTAAGAGTCTCCAATGTATCACATAGTCCTGTGTTGATTCCTAGGATTATTTCGTAAATGCCACTGAAAACCTCTACATCAAAAAATAATTGGTATGTTAAAAAGTATAGGCTTAAAATTTTGATTACTTAAGATAATTATTTTAATTTATATGAATTTTATGTTATGAATGAAACGAAATGGAAAGAAACATTTTATTAGCACAGATGCAGAGAAAAGAATTAGGTGCTGTTGGTTGTAATGTGGATCCAGGTAGAAAGTGTCATATTCAATGAACAATTTAATAGTTGATCAGAACTATAACCAAGAACTCAAATTCCAAGAGGTATCTTTTATAATCCAGGGAAAATATCCTGTTACCTGATCCAATTCCATAATAAAAAATAAACATTTACTAACAATTATATGTTACACTTACATGTTATGCTGCTTTATACTTTTCAGAACCCCCTTTATATACAACATTTTCATTCTTTCTTATTTTACCAGGCACATAATGAACTGTTCCTCTCATTAACATGTAAAGGTTATGGGAACTTTAACTTCCATTGCAGCTAAACGACCACTCTGCAACATTTGCCAGGTGTCGTAAATATAGGAGACAAAAATCTGAGTAAATTAGGCAAAATATTTTCCAAATGCCAAATTTCAGGAAAAGGATAACATTAATTTTTTTTCTGTTGTTGGACTGGAGAAAGATTTTGTGATAAGTAAATTATCAGCCATCTGAAACAATTTTTTCTTCTTTGTTTTTCTTATAGAACCTTAGAGAGGGTGACTTACTGTGTCCAGGGAGTTTCTCAGGATGTTCAGGCTTGGAAACTCTATAATAGACCATAGGCTTCTTCAGATCAAGGACTGGCATTGGTCTGCCACTGAGCCCCTGTGCCTAATTCAGGGCATGGCCCAAAGTGGAAACTTTGTAAATAGGTGTTGAATGAGTGGATGAATAGAGATTGCTCTCTAACAGCAAGTGATGTTGAATTAATTGTGTGAATACTTAGGGTCCTTATTCTTCACTTTCTCACTATGGGATCCCCAGTATCTGGTACATGGCTGACCATACAGAAGAGGTTAATGATGATTTGTTTAATGAAAAAATAAACATTTATTTCTTTTTTTTTTCTTAATTGGAGGAAAAGCACTTTACAATGTCATGTTGGTTTCTGCTATACAACAACGCAAATCAGTCATAATTATATACATACCCCCTCCCTCTTGAGTCTTCCTCCCCTCCCCCCAGCCCACCCCTCTAGGTCATCACAGAGCACCAGCCTGGGTTCCCCTGTTATGCAGCAACTTAAAGTGCCTCAAAAGGCCAATGTTCATCTTAGAATAGAAACTTAGACCCTGTAAAATCTGTAATCAAGCTTTATTTATTCAAAATGTCAGGTGTTCCCACTCATAGGGATATTTTTTAGCAACGTGAGCTCTCGTCCTCCTAACAGACTTATCCTTACCCAGATTTCCCGTAAGAGCATCCTGTTTTCAGCTGCAGGAACTGGACAGACTTTGGGATACAGTAGTCAGTGAGTGAAAGCCACGTAGGTGTGTCCGACTCTTTGCGACCCCATGGACTATACAGGCCAAAGAATTCTCCAGGCTGGAATACTAAAGTGGATAGCCTTTCCCTTCTCCAGGGGATCTTCCCAACCCAGGGATCAGACCAGGTATCCCACTATGAAGATGGATTCTTTACCATCTGAGCCACCAGGGAAGCTCCATACCCAAATACTGATTAGATAAGCACCATCATAAAACTGGATTGCAGTCTTTTAATTTTTAATTGTCTTACTTTTACTTCATGTTACATATGATGTGCTAAAATAAACAGTATAATACCTTATTATGTTTGTTTGAGGCAGAAAAATGAGATGTGTTAGATTTTTTTCACTCCTACATTCTTGGCTGTTACTTGATTAGAATGGTTGATGTCAGCAATATAGAGAAGCTGGGATTCAAATATGGATGGTTTCATGACTGTGGGCCAAACACTTCATGGCTCCAAATATCTTTTTTTGATATATGATATCATTTTGTATTTTGTTATTCAGAATTAAACTCAGGAGTAAACAAACTTACCTGCCTAACCAACAAATGAATCTTTGTCCTGTTTGAAGTGGCATCCACCGACAATGTGTATGAAAGTTTGTTTTATGTTATATAATTACACGATATAAGTACATAATAACACATAATACAGAGAGCCATTACATAGTATAATTACATTGTCCAAATGTAGTTTTGTTTCCTTTGAAAGCAATTAAGTTTTGAAGTCCTGCTCTGAAAGTATACACTAAGTTTTTAAAGACTGGTTATGAAAGCTTCTTTGAGATCTAGGAAACTTAAAAATAAATACTGTCCCATTCCTACTTGTAAAATAACTTCTCAGGAAATGGATAACTAGTGTGGAACAGTTATATCTGGAAGGGATCTGCTGCTGGAGGTGACATATATTTTGGAGCCAAATTTCAAAGGCGGAGAAACTGGGAATCATGAGGCATAATATTGAAAAGTCCATAAGAAAATATTGGAAAAAATCTGGGACCCTTCCTCCTTGATTTTTAGTGGATATAAGTGAAGGTTTTGTTGGATAATCATTCTAAAGCTTCAGAAAGATGGGAGTTTCATTCACAGTATTCAGTCCCTCTGCTCCTTTTCATAAAGGTCTCTGTCTTTACCTTAAGGCTTATATTCTTCAATGTCCTGCCTCATAACTTGTTTTCTAGTATGACTGACCTCCTTCTAATTCTCTAAAAGCACATTGATGCACACACCACTGTGTACTTTGCTTAAACCTTACATTTCATCCCAATGATCCTTCACCCAAACCTTTAATTGACCTACCTATTCTTTTTTTTTCCCTAAATTTTATTTTATTTTAAATTGTAGGATAATTACTTTACAATATAGTGTTGGTTTCTGCCACAAATCAGCATGAATCAGTCACAGGTACACATATGTCTCCTCTCCGTTAAACCTCCCTCCCACCTCCCTCCCCATCCCGCCCCTCTAGGTTGTCACAGAAAACCAGCTTTGGGTTCCCTGTGTCATATAGCAAATTCCCACTGGCTATCTGTTTTACACGTGATAATGGATGTGTTTTAATGCCACTCTCTCAAATCACCCCACCTTTTCTCTCCGCCACCAATGGAGATGCTGACAGAGACCAACCCATCCTTTAAAGCTCTGTGCATGTTAATACCTTTTGTGTTTCCCTAACTCACCCCTGATTGAGTTACAACGCTCACCCCTGTGTTCCATTAGCTTCCTAAGCATATTTATTCCACAGTGGTTCTCAACATTGGTCATCCATTGGAATCATTTGAAAGAATTCTGGGTATTGCTAATGAATAGTCAAAGTTGAAAACCACCTTGCCATGATTTATATCATTACTTTGAAACCTTCTGTTTGTGTGTCTGGACTTTCCCTATGGTCACAGATTATGCTATTAATTTTTTTTCTCAGGGTCCAGCACAGAATTACTGTCAAATAAGTTTTTACATGTTCAAAAAGAGTTGATTACATAAGCTGTATTCACTGAGGAAAGCCTAGAAAGAGCCTAATTCAAGAAAGTCATAAGATTTTTTTGAGAGACTGAATGAGAAAAAGAGAAAATTAGTAGGTGAGGACTGTTTGGTAAAGATAGATTGTTCCTTGAATTATAACATGGTCTGTGTATTTCTATGCAGAAAGCAATAGAAATTGTGTGAGAAATTGTGTGAGAGAAAGCAGTAGAAATTGAAAGCTTCCTGGAAGAATGTAGTTATTTTAGTAGACGAGAGGAAGAGGAAAATCTGGACTCAGAAGCATGTGAACTCGTAAAGGAAGCTGAAACATGGCCCAGTTAAAGCTTTTTGAAATTTGAAAGATCAAGTTACCAGTCACACCACTAACCCAAAGCAAAGCAGTGTCTCTTGCTGCAGTCCCCAACCTTTTTTACACGGACTAGTTTTGTTGATGACAATTTTTCCATGGACAAAGGATGGTTTCAGATGATTCGAGCACATTACATTTATTGTGGACTT
The DNA here is from genome assembly GCF_003369695.1 of Bos indicus x Bos taurus. Classification (NCBI taxonomy): domain Eukaryota; kingdom Metazoa; phylum Chordata; class Mammalia; order Artiodactyla; family Bovidae; genus Bos; species Bos indicus x Bos taurus. The sequence continues at coordinate 98,263,578 of NC_040079.1, read as the reverse complement.
TATTTCTTTTATTATTATATCAGCTCCACCTCAGATCATCAGGCATTATATCCCGGAGGTTGGGGACCCCTGTCTTAGGGGAAGGAGCTTTTCCACCATTGACTCTTCCCAGTACAAGCAAATCCAGTGAAGTGTAAAAAATTGATAATGATACTTATAAAACTGAAAGGTCAACAAGTGTGAACTGAAAACTTAGGGAATGAAATGCCTAAGAAGCAATGTGTGTACAACTTCTCTACTTCATAAAGAATTTTATTCTCCGTTCCAGCATTACATTTGCTGTTTCTCCTATATTCCGATTCTGTCCTCCCCCACCACCCCCGGTCCTTCTTCGTTTTTCTTTAAAAAAGCAGTCCTCTGAGACATTTACTTTGCAGAGCACTGGAGCAAAGATTTCACTGAAAATTGAAGTCAACTGAAATTTAAGCAGTGACCTTCCCTTCCTTCAGACATACACACATGTAACAGATTTATATGCCTTGCTGTAAACATTCTGCTACAACTTTCCTCCACCTGCTATGAGGAATTAGAGAATCTGGTTTTAACAAGAAAGATAAATGCACCAAATGTCACTGAGCCTCAGGGGGATCAGAGATGGTAAAACAAGTGGTTTAATGTTCTGATTTCCTTTTTTCTAATGTGTGGACTGCATTATATTTTCCACCCAGTCTCTGAAACCACACAGCTGAATCTAGCCTCTGCGTGGGCTAAGGAACATTTGCACGGATGAATCAAGCAGATAAATAATCACCCTCTCATTTGTAGGTATGTGAGTGGTTTGGAAGGAATGATGTCAATAGATGAAGATGCAATTTGATTATACTGAGTAAGGACTATGCACAGCGTAACAATGATATTTATATAGCACTTTAACTATTTCCAAGCTGGTTTTTTTTAAGCCCTCATTAACTTTATCAGTAGTGTTTTTCATAGCTGACCTTCCACATAACAGAATAGGCTATTAATAAGCACTAATTACCTTCAAGCTACTGTGGTTAATGTACATTCAAGGATCTCACAACTTACTGTCATAGATGGATATGAAATTTACTTGAAAAAAAGGCCGATTGTAGCAGTTGTGAATGTTGAATCTGATAAGAGGAAGAGAACAAAAAATTGAAAGAATTGAATTCAGAAAGAATTGAAGTCAGAAATCCACAAATCAAGCTAGGAAAATAGAAAGAAAGGAAGAAGGGGAGAAGGAAGGAAGGAAAGACAAAGACACAAGAAAGAAAAAAGGAAGGAGGGAGGCAGCAAGCTACAAGATAGAGGTTATTTTTGTTGAAGGAGAATGGTGGGGTTAAATTTCCTTTGAAACTGGAAGACTGTAGCAACATTTTTCCAGGTGGAGAGAAGTAATGATCACTGATACAAAGGTGATTCCCTTCAGGAAAGATCAGAATTGCAGTTGTCAGTAATGTGCACTGTGCATTCTTGTGATCTGATTGCTGCATTGACACTTTGGGCGTTAACAGGAAAGGGGGACACCTTGGGGATACGCTTGACACCCAGGGATAGGAATGTGCTTTTAAAAACTCAAGTTCAAAGTGGTATTATCTTGATTATCATGTCTAAATACCTAGGCTAAGATGATACAACTTTCAGTTTTATTCTTTATACAACTAGAGGTTTTTGAACAGTATTTAAAGAAAATACTTCTGACAGCTACTTGATGAATAGATTAGAGAAGAATTAGATATAAAAGCGTATCAAGAGAATGCTATAATACACCATGAAAATGTTAAAAAGGACAGAATACACTTTCCTTTATCCGCCATTTGAAGTTTCTCAAAGAGGAAAGTTCTAAGCAAAATAATTATACCTAAGTTTCATAAGTAGACTCCTTAGATATTATAGTAAACTAAGTAGATTTGGAATATATTTAATATGTTGCAACATGTTGAATTATGCTCAACTAGGGTATATATGTGTGTCAATAATCTTTGTGAATGTGTAAACTATTTTAAGGGTTGAATATGGACCATATCAGGCAAGCAAACAATAATAATTTCAAATCAAACTCATCCTCACTAGTGATTTAGCATTTAAATGTTTGTCTCTCCATAAATTAAAATATTTCAACATATCTGATTTCTACTCTCTGACTCATTTACCTAAATGATGCCATCTTCACTTTGTTCGGCTACCCTTAATATCTCCTCACTTAAACTTTCCAATAAATCCATATTCCATACCTCAACATTCTAGATTCTTCTTAGCTTTATATTAACCTCTATGACTGTCTTCCTCCTGTAATTTTCCAATGCAAACTTTCTGGTAAAGTAAAGATAAAGCATTCAGTACTTTCAGAGCATTGCACTTTGCTTTCTTGCTTAGCCTGTGCCAGAGTTCATAGAGTTCTCTGTGCCAGACTCTTACTCCTATTCTTTCTGGTCTTTTGCAATTTTACCTTGTTATCCATCCACAAGTAAAATGACTCTTCTTGCATGATAACTTCCTGACCATCCCAGACCATTCTTCATTTTCAGTACTCTTGTTAGAAAAGCCAGAAATGATAGGTTAATATTAGTCTATGTAAGGCGGCACAGTGGTAAAGAATCTGCCTGCCAAAACAGAAGACTCAGGAGACACAGATTTGATCCCTGGGTTGGGAAGATCCCCTGGAGTAGGGAATGGCAACCTACTCCAGTATTCTTGCCTGGTAAATCCCATGAATAGAGGAGGGTAGTGGGCTACAGTTATGGGGTTGCAAATAGTCAGGCATGACTGAGCATGCATTCTTATCATTGTTTTGTCATTAAGTCATGTCCCACTCTTTTGCAACCTCATGGACTATAGAATGCCAGGTCCCTCTGTCATGGGATTCCCCAGGCAAGAATACTGGAGTGGGTTGCCATTTCCTTCTCCATATGTGGAAGATCTTATTATAGAGTAATAACTAAATATTTGAACAATGAAGAAAATGAAGTTTGGTTATACCCCAAAACCCTAGCTTTTATAATTTGTGGATATATTTAGGAGTTTCTTGTATGGATGACATTAAGCCTAGAACAACACGTTGTGTGTGTGTGTGTGTGTGTGTGTGTGTGTTCAACTCCATCTATTAAACAAGTATGTTCCACTGTTAAATTTGGAAACTAAATTCCTAGTTCACAACATCATTGAGCATCATGGGCTGAAGATAAATACCTTGAGATTGTCTACTCTGCTGTTTTTAAAATATGCTCATTTATTATTACCACTTCTCTTACTTTCCAGAATCAGCTGAAGGCATAGGTGTTCAAAGGAGTCATGTACCTGGCCTTACCCCTCTGGATTTCAGAACTTACAAGAGTTGAGGGTTCTGCCTGGCTGTTGGATCCATGCCCTACTGCCCTGGCATGCAAACTCTGGCTTCCCTGAATGCAGAAGTAGCTAAAAGCAGTGTGAATACTCTGTTACTGAAGTTCACAAGGTTTCTTTTCTCAGTAGTCCTCTGAGAGTGGATTTTCTGATAGCAGTGAAAAAGATACAAAATTATTAGTAAACACTGCAAAAGTGAGACTCCTGTCTGTTTAATAATCAGTTCAGTTTTGGTGAAAACAGGATAGACCTGTGCATAATCACTGAAAAAATAATTTTCTGTCAAATCAGTGATATTCTCATTTTTCCCCATGAATCATAAAGCTTCAATAATCCTCCTCAAAACCATCTCTTTTCAAATATGAGCTACTTCTCCTTTCATAGTACAAATGCTAACTGAGTAGCTGTTTTGACCTTCTAGTGTTGGACACTAGAGATATTAAAAACATAAAATGAAAAATTCTATTTGCATTGCCCTGGATTTTCAGCAACTTCATTTCAGAATTATAGGTGTATTTGTATTTTCTTTGACTGCTGCCAAATTATTGGGAACTACGGGCAGGAATTTTGTCTCGTTCATAATTTCTGAGACTCTCTTTTTATGATACCTAACACATGAAAAATTTTTGATGTATATGTGTTGAATTGAATTGAGTAGATACAATGTCATTTTAAAAGGGGGCTTAAAATGTTTACGCTGATATCCACTGAAATGTGTGTCAGCTACTAATTGGGTCAACTTTCTACGTCTCTGTTAGTACATCCTTAGCCTAGTGCTATCTAGATGGCAGAATTTAATTTTAATCTCCATATTATAACAAATTCTGGTGAATGTTTTTATTTTGTGCTGAATAATATTTTTACTCCTCTTAAGAATATTAGTCCCTAATATTTGACCAAGTCTTTAATCTGGTTTATTGAAATGTACTCTAAGCTATGTATGCCTGCATTTATTATATAGCAGTCACAAATAGAACACATTTCCTGGTTCACTAGAGATGCCTGGGGCAACATGTACAGACGTTAAAGTGTTTCTTAGAACACGATATGTATGTTTCAAATCAGTTTCCAGCTGTTTTATTGTTTTCTTGTTAATGGCCACATAAGGGAAAGTGAAAGATACTGAACCAATTATGAAATCATGTGTCATTCTACTAGTGATGAAAAATGGGCTAGACACAAAATGTCATCAACTCTACTAAGAAGAGACATTTCATCAACCTTAGGAACTGTAAGTATTTCTAGGCGGCCAGACCTGCTTAATGGCTGTCAGGTGTGCACTGAAAGTTTGGTCCTCCCCGAGGAGATTGGTGATAATCTATCAAGACTTAAACTGGTGTACCTTTCAACAGGCAGAGGTCACTTAGCAGCATCCTCAGAATGGTGCACTCTCAGTTGGATGTTCCCTGAATTACAGTGATTGAGCAAGGCTTTCCTTCCGGACCGCAGGCCATAGCGGGACTTGTAGGGTTTTCACACTCACCCAATTTCTTCATAGTGGAACAATAAAAAGAGTAAGCACATGGTTACAGGAGGACCAAAATGAAATCATACTCTCATGGGAAAAAGCCTATAGACATTTAAGATAAACACAACACTAAAAAGCTTCCTGCCCAAGCGTGAAGAAGCAGTCTTTGGAAATAGCCATCTGTACTATCTAAACTTTTAGCTGCATTTTAACATTCACATGTATCTTGAGAAGCCAGGTTGCCTGCATTTTTCCATTTATAATTGGGGGAAGAAAAAGGCAGGGTTTAAGATCAACCTGGGTAGTGACAATGGGAAAGGAATTTTAGATTCTGTAAATCATATGGTTATGCTTATTTTATACAGATATAGAAAAAAAAAACAATGTTTAGAAAAAGGCTTATTCTCAAGTGAATGTACAAAATAAATATTTTTTGGAAAGCTTAAGGCAAAATTTGAATCCTACATTTGTTTTATCTAATCAGCCAGTTCTGCAGTTCTTTCAGGACAATTCAGATGTAATCCAAAAATGTAAAAGTAAGTGGGAAAAGAATTATCTTGATGACAGACCTTCAGAAACATAATTGGTCATGATCAAATCAGTAATATTAATAACAAAATATTTGAATACATATCCCTATGTTTCTGGCTCTCTAATATGTGTTGTTATATTTTACATAATTAATTTTCAGAACACTGTATGGAATAGGTACTATCTTTGTCCCTGTATTTTACAGAAGCAAACTGAGGTTCAGAGAATGTAAGTAATTAGCTTAAGTAATACAGCTAACTATGTAAAGATGGGATTTAAATCCAGGAAATGCAGGTCCAGAAGTTGTGCCTTTTCCTCCAAATATAGATTATCTTTTGTTGTTAACCGTTGAGCTAATTCTATTCTTATATTCATGTGGAGACTCAAGTGAAAAAAGTGAAAGTATTAGTCATTTAGTCAAGTCCGACTCTTTGCAACCCTATGGACTATAGTCCACTGGGATCCTCTTTCCATTTGATTTCCCAGACAGCAATACTGGAAAGGGTAGCCATGCCCTTCTCCTCATTCATCCACAAGGAAAGTGACTATTCTTGCATGATAACTTTCTGACTATCCCATACCATCTTTTATATTCAGCACTCTATTAGAAAAGCCAGAAATTATAGGTTAATTTTAATCTATTTAAGGTGGCACAGTTGGGAAGAATCCACCTGCCAATGCAAGAGATGCAGGAGAATGGGTTTGATCCCTGAGTTGGGAAGATCCCCTGGAGGAGGAAATGACAACCCACTCCAGTATTCTTGCCTGGGAAATCCCATGGACAGAGCAGCCAGGTGGGCTACAGTCCACGGGATCACAAATAATGAGTGCCTAAGCACATGTTGTTTAGTCGCTAAGTCATGTCGGACTCTTACTGATTTAAAAAATAGTTATTGGGTGTCAGGCGATCTAACAAGTACTAGAGAAACACTGCTGAAATAAATATAATTCAACTTTCACAGAATCTCCTGCAGAAGGCAGATATAAGTACAAATTTAGCAAAGATCTTTGAGAGAGTGTACTACTTTTGCAAATTCAGTGTAAAGCTCTGCAGGAAAGGCCCCTCTACTGAGGTTGCATTTAAGTTGTTGTTCAAAGGACAAGTTGGAGTTAGCCAGGAATATTGGTAGTTACACAATCAAAATGAGGAAGAGAGTCCCTGCAAACCACAATGCTGCTTAATCAATGGTCGTATCATCCTGTAGTTTCCCTGACTTCAGCATTTATCGTCCTTGACCATTTCCACCCTTGCCACCTTTCCACCCTACTCTCTAGTCATCTTCTCAGTTTCCTTTGTAAATACTTTTCCTTATCACCATATTTTAAATATTGATATTCCTCAGAATTGTGGCTTGGGCTCCTTTCTCCTCTGATTCTGTTTTCTCTAGGCAAGTCCATCTATTCCTGTATCTTCAGTTAATATTGCTACCGTGATGATACCCACATCTAGGACATGTTCCGTGTCTTAACGCAACTCTGTAACTTAAATCAGACATCTGAGCATCACCCTTGACCTCTATTTCTCCCTCACCCATTTCTAATTAGTCACCAAGTACTAAGCATTAGTACTTTGTATTTACATAAATATTGTAACTTTTATTCCTACCTACCATTACCTATCGTCTTGTGTCTAGACCCCAACACAACATCAAATGGTTCTCTTTCATTTAGTCTTTCTCACCTGATCATTTCCAAAGAATGCTGCAGAATATTCTTTTCTTTTTTTTTTATCTTTTACTTAAATTTTATTTTATTTTTAAACTTTACATAATTGTATTAGTTTTGCCAAATATCAAAATGAATCCGCCACAGGTATACATGTGTTCCCCATCCCAAACCCTCCTCCGTCCTCCCTCCCCATACCATCCCTCTGGGTCATCCCAGTGCTCTAGCCCCAAGCATCCAGTATCGTGCATCGATCCTGGACTGGCATCTCGTTTCATACATGATATTTTACATGTTTCAATGCCATTCTCCAAAATCTTCCCACCCTCTCCCTCTCCCACAGAGTCCATAAGACTGTTCTATACATCAGTGTCTCTTTTGCTGTCTCCTACACAGGGTTATTGTTACCATCTTTCTAAATTCCATATATATGCGTTAGTATATTGTATTGGTGTTTTTCTTTCTGGCTTATTTCACTCTGTATAATAGGCTCCAGTTTCATCCACCTCATTAGAACTGCTTCAAATGTATTCTTTTTAATGGCTGAGTAATACTCCATTGTGTATATGTACCACTGCTTTCTTATCCATTCATCTGCTGATGGACATCTAGGTTGCTTCCATGTCCTGGCTATTATAAACAGTGCTGCAATGAACATTGGGGTACACGTGTCTCTTTCCCTTCTGGTTTCCTCAGTGTGTATGCCCAGCAGTGGGATTGCTGGATCATAAGGCAGTTCTATTTCCAGTTTTTTAAGGAATCTCCACACTGTTCTCCATAGTGGCTGTACTAGTTTGCATTCCCACCAACAGTGTACAAGGGTTCCCTTTTCTCCGCACCCTCTCCAGCATTTATTATTTGTAGACTTTTGGATCGCAGCCATTCTGACTGGTGTGAAATGGTACCTCATAGTGGTTTTGATTTGCATTTCTCTGATAATGAGTGATGTTGAGCATCTTTTCATGTGTTTGTTAGCCATCTGTATGTCTTCTTTGGAGAAATGTCTATTTAGTTCTTTGGCCCATTTTTTGATCTAATCTCAAAAATATACAAGGAACTCCTACAACTCAACTCCAGAATATTCTTTTAAAAGCACAAGTCTTTTAATGTTACAGTTTGCCTACAACCCTGCAGAGGCTTTCTCTGGTCTTCTTTTAAAAAATTAACATGGCTATAGTAATGAGCAATATTTCAGTTACAGGTTATAGAAGCCAGCTCAAATTAGTTTCAGCGGGGAGGAGAATTTGTTGGCTATCATAACACATAAATTCCAGGATGAATTTCAGCCATTATTGAATTTCCATGTTCAGTCAATTAAATTGGGTTTTTCTAATATCTGTTTACTCTGTGCTGGCTTTGTTGTCAAGAAGGTCTTTTTCAAAAGAAGATAAGATTTACATGAAAATCTGATGGTTTTAGTCAACCAGTTTCAAATATAGAATATAAAGACTCTCTTTCCAAACTGTTTCATAAAAGTCTAGCTTAATTCATGCACACTTTATTAAGCTAGGATAAGGACCCACTACAAAATCCTGGTAATGAGGATGAACTCACTTGAATCCACAAACTGAAATTAAGAAAAGATGGTCCATTGAAAATAAAGTACTGCTTCTAATACAGGGGTATGGACATTCGGCAGTGAAGTTGCCAGATATCCACCTCAAAGACCTGCCAAATTCTTTATGATCTAGTGCCGGCTCACCTGTCCAGCCCACGTCTTATTGACACTAGTATCCCTTCCTCTCCTCTTTCATTTGTAATGAGCTATTTGCTGTTCCCCAAACATGCCTCTTATATGCACATATTCACAAACACATTTATATTTGCCAGAGACAACTTTTTCTCATTCCTGCAAACTCCTACACTTCCTCTGTGCGCCTGTTGTGACATCACCTCCTCCCAGAAGCCTCCGTGGCCCTTTCTTAATGGATTAGCTCCTACTCTCCTGCTTTTCATCCTTTCATAGACATTAAGATCAAGCCTAGTTTCAAGCCCATCTCTGCATCTCTCACACTCAGCACAAAAGATCTGGACTCAAAAAATCTGGATAAATAATCTTGGAGAAGTTACTAAACATTCCAGAGTTTCTTGTTCTATAACTTCACTATAACAACACATTACTAACAAGGTTGTTTGTATTTTTAAACAAAAAAAACATTCATAAAACCTTTAAAGCAGTGTTTCACATAACTACAAGTTACGTAACTGTTCCCTTTCTCCTTTCCTTTAAAATTGAAATAATTCTGTTAATTCAACCATGAAGCTAGTACCCATTTCATATTATTATGTTGTCACTGTTCTTGTACAGCAGGGTCTACAAACTGTAGACAGACGTGTAAGCCAAACTGAGGCTACTGCCTACTTTTAGTTTTACATTTATTAAACGGTGATATTTTAAAGGGGTTCCCTAGTGGCTCAGATGGTAAAGAATCTACAGTGCCGAGTTTTACCCCTGGGTTGGGAAGATCCCATGGAAAAGGAAATGGCTACCCAATCCAGTTTTTTTTGCCTAGAGAATTCCATGGACAGAGGAGCCCAGCAGTCTACAGTTCATGGGGTTGCAAAGAGTCGGACACGACTGAGTGACTAACTCTTTCTATGTTTTAAATTATCTATGTAATGTCCTTCATGTGGTCTCTAGGCTCCCAAAGCCTAAGAGGTTTGCTAGGTGGTCTTTTAAGAAAGTTTGCTGACATTGTCCTACAGTAGTCTATAATTCGGAGAAGGCGATGGCACCCCACTCCAATACTCTTGCCTGGAAAATCCCATGGATGGAGAAGCCTGATGGGCTACAGTCAATGGGGTCGCTAAGAGTTGGACACGACTGAGTGACTTCACTGTCACTTTTCACTTACATGCATTGGAAAAAGAAATGGCAGCCCACCCCAGTGTTCTTGCCTGGAGAATCCCAGGGACGGGGGAGCCTGGTGGGCTCCCGTCTATGGGGTTGCAGAGTCGGACACGACTGAAGTGATTTAGCAGCAGCAGCAGTCTATAATTAGTTTACATGTGGTTGAGATTTAGTTTTCAGCAACCCTCCAGAGGGTTGGATGTGATGACTGTGGAAGTCATTTTAATTTCTAAATTCATCTTAACTTGTATTGAAAGGCTTATGAATCAAATTATTAAAATGCTAAAAAATTAATAATTATGCTCTGAAACTGATTCTCAACATTCTGCATCATGGACTTTTTGAAAATCTGAAATTTCTCTTCAGATAAGTGCATATATACAAATACATTGACATTTTCAAAGATTTCCAACAGAATCTCACCTCTCTGCTTCTTATCTGTGGGTTATGTAGAGATTCAGGAACCAAGAATTTAAGGTTTCTACTCGGTTGCCAAAAATGTAGTTATTAGGAGTGATAATAAATGCAAAATTCATAGAGACAGAATTTTTCTGTTTGCATTATCTGTCCATTTTCCTTTTAGGGAGAGGAAGTAAGCTAGCCACAGTAAGAAATTGGTTGATAGACATTAGTGACTCTAGAGTTGATTTTAGTTGCTGTCCTTCCTTCAGCGGCAAGATATTTTAAAAAATAAATTATAAATATGGGGGATATAGAAAGCTATATTCTGATTCTCCAATTGGATTGCCATCTCTCATCTTTCATTTGAATATCAGGGAAGCAAAATATTCATGTCAAAGTAAACTCTTGATAAAGCTTTCAGGATTTTACTTAATGCATTCCAACCTCATAGGTTTGGCTCCATTCTCTGAAGCTGAAAATAGCTAACAAATGGCTTTTCAGTGCTGCCTGAGTTTTATTGTATTTCTGTTCAGTTTGTAGGCATCTATGATATAAAGAGATGATATCATAGTTATTAAATCTTTCTCTCATTAAGAAACATTTTAAGTTTTTCTTAGTTGAGGATACTTTTGCTTCATCTTATCCACACTCTGGATATTGTAGGAAGAAAATACAAACTAAAAATTCCTTCAAAAATGAAGTTGGACTCACTCAGTATGACAGTCTCTAAGTCCATCCATGTTGCTGCAAATTACATCATTTCATTCTTTTTAGCAGCTGAATAGATCAGTTTTTAATACTTTTAATGTGTGTGTTATGACTGACACTTTGGGTGTTCCAAGGGACGTGTGCGTTTCTTTTCTGTGCATGCGTTCAACCCAACTTCATCCGATTTCTGAACTTCTGTGGATGTAGATAGCTGTGAATATAGACACAGTTCATAAGCATTTTGCAAGAATTTAATATATCCACAATGTCAATGGGAAGAATAGTAAGAAAGGCCCTGGAATGATCTCTTGATATTTCACAGAAAAGAATTGCATGCTTCTGTAAGTATGACTTTCATAATTATAATATTCCACAGCTAGGAATTTGATGATCTGAAAGCAGTTGTTAGACAAACCCCTTACATTTTAAATAATATTTAATTTTATAATCAATTTTGTTGTTGTATAGTTCTGACATGTAAAAGCATTGTTCAACCTGCAGGCCTTGAACTTTTCTTATAACTTGGTTCATGACAAGTATGACCCCTTCATCATTACTTGAAATAGTAGCCCAAAGATAAAAATGATTTCAAGAGACATTGTTAATAAAACCTGTATCTGCACTGATCTGTACTTATTTTCAATCTATTTTTGTTTTGAATATTCATAGAGTCCTAATAAACTCCTACATCTAAAATTTTATCATTAAAAAATAAATAAATAACAGTAAGTGAAAATATTCTATTTTACAACATAATGGAGATATTAGGTTTGATGTTTATCTGTTATGCAGGATTGTATGACTTTGATGTTTTATAAGCCTTTTCACTAAAATTTAATATTATTTAAAACACAGATTTTACATGTGAATAAAAATGTATGATATATAATACAATTACCAATCAAAAAAAAAATGAAGTTGGCAAAGGCAAAATATCTGGAAAAGTGTTTGGAGTCTGATAGATGCATTTATCAAATTTTGGGAACATGTCTAGTTATGTCTGTACATACCCTGGTATACATATGCTGGTACATATGTGTATGCTTCCCAGTACTAGATTTTGTTTGATATCTCCTTGAAGAAACTATGGGAATTCCAGAGGAATGTTCTTAACATAATTTACATTGACTTCTCCCTGTCCCATGGGAGAACTCAGGAAAAGGGATTTTAATTTTCTAAAAATATTTATGTATTTTGATTGATTTATTTAGCTGTACTGGGTCTTAATTGTGGCATGTGGGATCTAGTTCCCTGACCAGGGATTGAACCTGGGCCCCCTGCTTTGGGAGCACAGAGTTTTAGCCACTGGACCACCACAGAAGTCCCAGGAAGAGAGATTTTAGATGAAACAATCTTTCTAGATATAAGAGGAGATCTTTGTTTTGTACATAACTTGGATGAGTAGAAATTTGGGGGAACAGAATTTCTGTGAGCCACAGGAAGGCTGATGAACCTCACTCCTGGCTGCATGGTGAAATGGGAGGCTTCCAGAGAGAACAAGATTGTGTCCCTGTGGAGGTGGTCACTCATTCCTAGTCTTAATACATTTTAAAATTGTTGTGCAGTTTTTGGAATTCAACACACATTCATTTGAGGAAACATCAGTGAAGTACCATGGAAGGTACCCAGGAGGTATAAAGATAAAGAAGTAAGAAAGCCTTTGTCCTCAAGGTGCTAATGATGTTGAGGGGAGAGAGTGGATGGAAGTGAATAATTTTAATAGAAAGCATGATAAAATTTCTGAAATTAAATGCAGAAATATGCCTTAAATAATTGTAGCAAATGTGCCCCAAAATGTAAGCAAGAACTCCTCTAGAAGAATTTAAAAAAAATGTTATTGAAGGTAATTGCTTTACAATATTGTATTGGTTTCTGCCATACATCAACATGAATCAACCACAGGTATACATGTGTCCCCTCCTTCCCAAAACTTCCTCCCATCTCCCACCCCATCACACCCCTCTAGGTTGTCACAAAGCACTGGCCTGAGGTCCCTGTGTCACACAGCAAATTCACACTTGCTATCTATTTTACATAACAGAAAAATCAACAACTCAATCAGAAAGTGAGCAAAAGACCTAAATTGATGTTTCTCCAAAGAAGACATCAGTTCAGTTCAGCTCAGTTCAGTCGCTCAGTCGTGTCCGACTCTTTGCGACCCCATGAATCACAGCACGCCAGGCCTCCCTGTCCATCACCAACTCCCGGAGTTCACTCAAATTCACGTCCATCGAGTCGGTGATGCCATCCAGTCATCTCATCCTCTGTCATCCCCTTTTCCTCCTGCTCCAATCCCTCCCAACATCAGAGTCTTTTCCAATGAGTCAACTCTTTGCATGAGGTGGCCAAAGTACTGGAGTTTCAGCTTTAGCATCATTCCTTCCAAAGAACACCCAGGGCTGATCTCCTTTAGAATGGACTGGTTGGATGTCCTTGCAGTCCAAGGGACTCTCAGGAGTTTTCTCCAACACCACAGTTCAAAAGCATCAATTCTTCAGCACTCAGCTTTCTTCACAGTCCAACTCTTGCATCCGTACATGACCACTGGAAAAACCATAGCCTTGACTAGACGGACCTTTGTTGGCAAAGTAATGTCTCTGCTTTTCAATATGCTATCTAAAAGAAAGACATACAGATGACTAAAAAACACATGAAAAGATGCTCAACATCGTACATTATTAGAGAAAGGCAAATCAAAATCACAATGAGGTATCATTTCACACTGGTCAGAATGGCCATCATCAATAAGTCTACAAACAATAAATGCTGGAGAGGGTTTGGAGAAAAGGGAACCCCCTTATGCTGTTGGTGGGAATGCAAACTGGTACAACCACTGTGGAGAGCAGTGTGGAAATTCCTTAAAAAACTGGGACTAGAACTGTCATACTGCTGTACATATATTCTGTGGAAACCAGAGTTGAAAGAGACATGCATACCCCAATGTTTATTGCAGCACTCTGCAATAGCTAGGACATGGAAGCAACCTAGATGTCCATCGGCAGATAAATGGATAAGGAAGTTGTGGTACATATACACAGTGGAATGTTATTCAACTATAGAAAGCAACACATTTGAGTCAGTTCTAATGAGGTGGATGAACCTGGAGCCTCTTATACAGAATGAAGTAAGTCAGAAAGAGAAGGGCAAACACTGTATATCAATGCATAGACATGCAATTTAGAAAGATGGTACCAATGATCAACATGCAGGGCAGCAAAGGAGACACAGATGTAAAGAACAGACTTTTGGACTTAGTGGGAGAAGGTGAGGGTGGAATGATTTGAGAGAATAGAGTTGAAACATACATTACCATATGCAAAATAGATGACCAGGGCAAGTTCGATTCATGAAGCAGGGCACCCAAAATTGGGTAGTCTGGGACAACCCAGAGGGATAGGTGGGGAGGGAAGAGGGAGGGGTGTTTTTTTTTTGGGGGGGGACACACATATACCTGTGGCTGATTCATGTTGATGTATGACAAAGACCATCACTATACTGTAAATTAATTATTCTCCAATTAAAATAAGTTAATTAATTTAAAAAGTATATTTATTTCCATGCTGTTCTATCAATTTGTCCTACCCTCTCCTTCCCCAACAGTGACCAAAGAGCCTATTATATAGAGTGAAGTAAGTTAGAAAAAGACAAATATTCTATACTGACACATACATATGGAATCTAGGAAGAAGGAACTAATGAACCTATTTACAGGGCAGCAATGGAGTTCCAGAAGAGTTTTCATTGCACTCTGACCTCAGTGACTTCTTAAGAACTATATGGTTTAGCCATTATATTTAAGATTGCTCATTTTTACCTCCAAAGATATACAAATTAAAGTCAGATTTCAGTGTTTCAATTCTCTTGTGTATAATGCCAATTTAGAATCCATGACCCAAAAGGTAATTACTTACTTTGTGAGTTTTCAATCAGGGACCAGTTCGAAGGTATTTATAATAACTTAGTTCCTGTTCTCTTGCTTCAAAATAGAAAGAATTCAAGAAAACTGAAATCTATTTGATTGGCCCAGTGCAAACAAATTGTCATATAGAATCCTGAAATGATGATTGAAAATACAGCAACTGAAAATAGAGACAGACTGTATTACTAATTCCTTTTAATAGATGATTAAGATGATTTTCATTATCATAAATATGTTGAGATAGGCAAATATTTGATATGTTATTGAAAGATACCAAAATTTAATTAAAAACAGTTTTGGAACTGGAAAAGGAAAATTTTTGTGGTCTGGAAATTGCATGATCCAGAACACTTTATAATTTATATGTGTTACATAAGGACAGTGTTAGTATGCTTAAAAAAACACACACACATTAGAAAGCAGACTTAAAACTAATAATCACACCTTGATAGGTTATTTAATGTAATCAGGTAGATAACTTGGTTTTCCTGATGTAATTACTATTGAAACTGAAAAGAAATGTTAGTATCTTAAAATCCGGGCCCTGTTCAGTACCATTTTAAAACACACAAACAAGCAAGCCAATAAAAGAGAACAATGAATCATCATCTCTAAACTTCAGTGCCTTTAATATAAACAGTAAATGGTTGTGTTACTGACCTATATCCTACTTTCAAAGTGAAGAACTGTTTTTATATTTATTTGAGAAACTTATGTTGAAAAGTAAAGTAGCATTTTTGAGAATCAAAGAGCACTGTGTGAAGAGACATGTTCCAAACTTTGGTTTTCTTTAGAGTATTCTCTTAGCAAAAAGCATTTTATCACTTTGACTTTTACTAAATGTATACATTTAGCTGTACCTGGATAGTTGAGTTTAGGCTGGAATAAGCTCAATTTCTTCCCACTATCATTTAAATGCAGTTGTCAATTTTATATTTTGTGACTGTGATTAATAAGTAGATAGAATATTTATTTCATAATGTTAAAGAGTTAAATACTATCAAATAAATAAATGTATATTCCAATAAACACCAGTCACTTTTTTGTTTCAGAATTTAAAATATTTAGATGACACTGAAATTTAGTGAAGATCCTATCCAAACAAATTTGCATATATTTTTAAAAGCATTTTGCAGTCACGTATCTCTTAAAACAGAGTCTCTTCTACTGATTTCTGTATTTATTCTGTGATGAGTGTGTATATAGAAGGATACATGATAAACTCTAGGTAGGCTCAAAATATACACAAAAATTATTTACTATTTGAATATATCCAGTGCATGTATATATTTTTGGTGAGGATATGTTTGAATAATCTCAGTGGTAAACAATAAATATTAGTTTTGTATGAGAGTTTTGTATGAGAGCTAGCATATGTTTCAAAACTTGTTTACTTAACTTGGGTACTTATATCTACCACCATACCCTCATTTCCCCTTTCATTCTCAGCAGATAATCTTTTCTAGAAAATAGTTCAGCAGTTTATTATATAATAAAGACAAACATATACTTACATTTCTAACCCAGCAATCCCAATCCTGGAATTTTACCAGGGGTGTAAAATTGCATTTATGCTAAACTTATGTTCACACAATAAAGTGTGCATGAGTGTTCCTTGAAGCTTTATTTGTAATAACCAATACCTGGAAACAGCCTATATGTTCTTCAGTGGGTGAATAAATGAGCAAATTTTGGTTCCTTCATACAGTGAACTATTACTAGGGAAAAAAGGGAACAAATTACTGATAAGTAACTTGGATTTATCACAAGGATATTGTGTTGAATGAAAAACATAAAGAATCTCATGCTTCTGTTTATGTATTTGTTTCAGTTGTTTCAGTTCAGTCGCTCAGTCGTGTCTGACTCTTTGCAACCCCATGCACTGCAGCACGCCAGGCCTCCCTGTCCATCACCAACTCCCAGAATTCACTCAAACTCAAGTCCATCGAGTCGGTGATGCCATCCAGCCATCTCATCCTCTGTCATCCCCTTTTCCTCCTGCCCCCAATCCCTCCCAGCATCAGGGTCTTTTCCAATGAGTCAACTCTTTGCATGAGGTGGCCAAAGTACTGGAGTTTCAGCTTTAGCATCAGTCCTTCCAAAGAACACCCAGGGCTGATCTCTTTCAGAATGGACTGGTAGGATGTCCTTGCAGTCCAAGGGACTCTCAAGAGTCTTCTCCAACACCACAGTTCAAAAGCATCAATTCTTTGGCGCTCAGCCTTCTTCACAGTTCAACTCTCACATCCATACATGACCACTGGAAAAACCATAGCCTTGACTAGACGGACCTTTGTTGGCAAAGTAATGTCTCTGCTTTTTACTATGCTGTCTAGGTTGGTCATAACTTTCCTTCCAAGGAGTAAGTGTCTTTTAATTTCATGGCTGCAGTGACCATCTGCAGTGATTTTGGAGCCTAGAAAAATAAAGTCTGATGCTGTTTCCACTGTTTCCCCATCTATTTGCCATGAAGTGATGGGACCAGATGCCATGATCTTAGTTTTCTGAATGTTGAGCTTTAAGCCAACTTTTTCACTCTCCACTTTCACTTTCATCAAGAGGCTCTTTACTTCCTCTTCATAAGACACCATTATAGTCATGGAGATGAGATCATGGCTTGCCAGGGGTTAGGATGAGGAGTGGAATTTGTGACTATGAAAGAATCACCTGTGGGGATTTCTTTGGGGGTGATGCCTGGGTTTTGTTTTCTGATTTGTGTGTATTAATCTATACGTGTGTAAAATTTGAATGATCTATCCAGCTGTTGAAACCGAAACAAGCCTGTAGTTAATAGTAATGAGCCAATGCCAATTTCCTGGTTTTAATAATCATACTTTGATTATGTATGATGTTATCAATTGGGAAAATCTGGGTGAATGATACACAGGAATTCTTTACTACATTTTTCTGCAACTGCCATGTAAATCTACAATTACTAAAAAAAAATGTTTTAACTAGAAAAGTTCACATAGCACTCTCTCTGTGTCTTACTACAGGCATAATACAAATCTTCTGACACCTGCAAATGAGCTATTTTCCTTCTGTCTTGTTAGAATAGATAGCACTCTTCTTTCCATCTAAGAGACGACTCTTCAAATGGGCTTTGCATTCCATTTCTGTACAAGTTATCAGCAACATTACCCTATTATTATATATTCACTTTATTTTCTGCTGGATCCTTTCAGTGAATTTGTTGAAGTTGCACAGAACGTCTACCCTTAAAATAATAATTTTAAAAAGTATTTTTTTCATTTGACCTTGTATCTCTTTCCACCTACATCCTCTCAGTTTTCTCCCCATTTTTGAAGCCATGCGGTTTTGGATTGTCATGTTGTTGTTGTCATTTGTCTCTTTCTATATATTTTATTTCCTCATTGATTTCTTCAGTGACACATTGGTTGTTTAGTAACATATTATTTAGCCTCCACGTGTTTGTGTTTTTTACAGTTTTTTTCCCTTTTTCCTGTAACTGATTTCTAAACTTATAATGTTGTGGTTGGAAAAGATGCTTGATATGATTTCTGTTTTCTTAAATTTACTGAGGCTTGATCTGTGGCCCAACATGTGATCTATACTGGAGAATGTCCCATGTGAACTTGAGAAGAAAGTGTATTCTTCTGCTTTTGAGTGGAATGTCCTATAGATATCAATTAAGTCTATCTAGTCTACTGTGTTATTTAAGGCCTGTGTTTCCTACTGATTTTCCATCTAAATGATTGGTCCACTGATGAGAGGGAGGTGTTAAAGTCCCCCACTATTATTGTGTCACTGCAATTTCTCCTTTTATGGCTGTTAGCATTTGCTTTACATATTGAGATGCTCCAATGTTGGGTGCATATATACTTACAATTGCTATATATTTTTCTTGGATTGATCCCTTGATCATTCTGTAGTGTCCCTCTTAATCTCTTGTAACAGTCTTGTTTTAAAGTCTGTTTTGTCTGATATGAATATTGCTACTCTTGCTTTCTTTTGATTTCTATTTGCATGAAATATATTTTTCCAGACCCACACTTTCAACTTGTATGCGTCCCTAGGTCTGAAGTGGGTGTCTTGTAGGTAACATATACATAGGTCTTGTTTTTGTATCCATTTGGCCACACTGTGTCTTTTGCATTTCATCTATTTATATTTAAGGCAGTTATCAATATCTATGCCATTATTGTCATTTTCGTTGTTTTGGATTTGTTTTTGTAGGTCTTTTTTCTTCCCTTCCACTTTTGTTTAATTCTTTTGTGATTTGATGACTGTCTTTAGTGTTGTGTTTGGATTGTTTTTTCCTTCCTGTGTGTGTATCTACTGTAGATTTTTGGTTTGCAGTTCTCATGAGGTTTCAACTTGGCCATCTATATTATACACACACACATACATATACACACACGCACAATTATTTTGCGTTGATTGTCTCTAATGTTACACCTAGAGAAGGCAATGGCAACCCACTCCAGGATTCTTGCCTGGAAAATCCCATGGATAGGGGAGCCTGGTGGGCTACAGTCCGTGGGGTCATTAAGAGTTGGACACGACTGAGCGACTTCGCTTTCACTTTTCCCTTTCATGCATTGGAGAAGGAAATGGCAACCCACTCCAGTATCCTTGCCTGGAGAATCCCAGGGACAGGGGAGCCTGGTGGGCTGCCATCTATGGGGTCACACAGGGTCGGACACGACTGAGGCAACTTAGCAGCAGCAGCAGCATCAACAACATTACACCTAAACTAACTAGAGAAAGGAGAACAAACAAAGCCAAACCTCCCAAATATGTGTAAATATGTATAGGCTCAAAGGACCTACTTCGTCATCCACCAGTTTTACTTTAATTTACACTAATTCTTATGGGAGTAAGTTCAATGATAGTGAGAGGAGGGACTTTAAAGGGTGATTATCAATAACATTGATAACCAATAAATCCAATGGACTTCCTCATACTCTTAGCATAGGTATTATTTTATACTTCTTCATGTGATTATTTGATTCATGTCTATCTTGTCACTAGACCGACACCAGAGATTATCTTTTATTTTATCATAACAGTACTCTTGAACATGATAGATAGCCAATTGTCTAAGCCTAAAATTCGCAACTATATATGATCAGGCAAAAATGTTCTCTAGCTCAGAGGAATTTTTTACTTTAATGACATATATATATATACATATACATTTATACATATGTATATATATACACTATCTAATTAAAATATCCACTTGACAATGTCAATGTACCTCAAGACATGAGTCAAAACTGAACTTGGTACATTTTCCCTAAAATGTACTCATGATCAGTAATTCCTCCATTTTAAGGAATAGCACCACCGTGCACCCAATTACACAAGCCTGCAATGTAGGCGTGGTTCCTGCATTTATGAACTGTAATATCCAATATGTCTTTAAGTCTTGCACACTGTATTTCCTAAATATGAATTAAATACAGCTTTCCTTTTCTTGAAATGCTAATGTATTTTTTCACCTTTCATTTTTTATTCAACTGGCAAGTTCTTCTTTCCACTTCCACACATTAGTATATATATTAATACATATTATATTATGTATACACTATTATCATCATCATTTAGTCACTAAGTCATGTCTGACTCTTGCCACCCCATGGACTGTGGCCTGCCTGGCTCCTCTTTCCATGGGATTCTCCAGGCAAGAATACTGGAATGGATTGCCATTTCCTTCTCCAAGATACCATTATCATATGTGATATATTATGATATGTATTATACAATGAAAGTGTAATTTTATATTATTGTAATTTTAATATAGTAACATATATTTTATCTATTGTGTGTGTGTGTATATGCTAAGTTGCTTCAGTCATTTATGACTCTGTGCAACCCTATGGACTGTAGTCCACCAGGCTCCTCCGTCCGTGGTATTCTCCAGTCAAGAATATTTCAGTGGGTTGCCATGACCTCCTCATTTCATTTATTATATATACTAAAATAATACTAAAACATTATCTATTGTGTATATATAATTTTAATATGATATTATATACCATACATAATATAACATATCTATATATATTTACTAATATGTATTGAGGGGAGGAGGAGAAGGGGATGAGGAGGATGAGATGGTTGGATGGCATCATGACTCAATGGACATGGGTTTGGGTGGACTCCAGGAGTTGGTGATGGACAGGGAGGCCTGGTGTGCTGCGGTTCATGGGGTCGCAAAGAGCTGGACATGACTGAGTGACTGGACTAAACTGAACTCATGGAAAAATAAGTAATTATTTATAAATATATGTATATCTGGATGCTCACCCGAATCAGTGCTGGGTTCACTTGGAATCTGTATACCCAGCAAACAATGACTGAGTGCCTCTGTGTCAGACACTGTCTGAGATATGTGAAATATCCAAAGTGTCTGTGATAAGTTTTCTGTCCTCAAGGCCCTCAGTCCTAAATTGTGCTGTAAATTGTCTGATTGACCTTGCAGGGAATCTTTGTCAGTTCACTTATCACTTTCCTTTGTCCCTGATAATTGTGATATTTTTAATTATTGGGGAGAATTGAATGAGTCCCCCTGAAATTCATATTTTGAAGTTCTAACCTCCAATACCTCAGAATGTGACTGTATTTGGACTTCAGGTCTTTATAGAGGGTAATTTAGTTAAAATGAGGATGCCCCCTAATCTAATAACTAATGTCCTTATACAAAGAGATTAGGGCAGACAGATAAAGACACAGGAAAAGACAATGTGTTTACCCACATTGGGAGAAAATGGACATCTACACACCAAGGAGAGAGGCTTTAGAGAAACCATCCCTGTCATCACCTTGATCTTGGACTTTCAGAATCTAGAACTACAAGGAAATGCGTTTGGTCCTTTAAGCTACCAAGTCTTTGGTACCTTGTAGGGCTGCCCTGGTACCTGGGGACATTGGTGCTCTCTCTCTAGGTCCTTATTGTTGATATCTCAATGTGCTTTGCAACAAGACAGCATTAAGAATTTTAATAACAATAACTGAAGTTTGCTATCAGTTTCAAAATTTAAATGATTGTGTATACTACACCTTAATCAATCTTCACACCAATCTGAGGATGCCAGTGTTTGATATTCTTTTTTCACCAATTATACGTTCCTAAAGTCTCTCAGTTAGCAAGTGATGGACCCTGGATTAAAATCCAAGGTGTTTGAGTCTCAAGTTTATGAGGGTTTAAACAATTGCCTCAATATTATTCAAACTGTACAGTGAGCAATGTAGAATTAGCTGTAATTGGCTTCCTTCACAAAAAGTGGTTAACACAATAGGCTTCTTGTATGCTCATCAAGGAGTTCAGATGTGCATGTGTGGGGCTGTGTGTGAGTCTGTAGCCTCTGGTGACTAACTGAAACATTTACAATCAATCGGAATCAAACACCTTGCAACAGTATTCTTCAAATGCTGTTCATTAAGTGAAGCTTTTCTTCTCTCACAACCTAAAGTAATCTCGTTTTGCAGAAATAAACAAGAACAGTGGCCTGGGGATATTCAGGCAAGATTCCACCACAGAAAATAGAATGTAGAAGTTGTTAGCCTTTTTTGCCTGTATGAGCTGTTATGATCCTTGTGCTTAAAAATCACAGTCTGGCAAAATTAGCTTACCAATAGCCTGGATACTGAATTCAATATTCTGGTACCCTCCCACTATGATGCTGTTAGAAACTATGTAACTATGACTTGAAATTGACAAACACCCTATTTATCACTGATGCATTTCATCTATTCCAAGTAGCACTTATGTTTGGGATCTACCACAATAAAAATTATACTTCTAAGGCATGTTTAGAGGGGACTGTAGTTCTATGTTTATTAATAAAAGGCATTCTTTCCAAAGGGATATTTTTATTTTCAGTTTCACATGTTAATCTGGTTTTGAAAAAAATGTTTAATTGTGAAAATTTTTCAAAGACTCAGAAATAAAGATCATTGTGAAGATCAGTGACTTTAATTGTGGTTTTACCATTGAAGTATCCAGTGCTTGCTTTTTCTCGTATTTAGGAATATTATAAATGATAGTCAATAACCTCATTTTATTATTCATCAATATTTTTCCCTCAAGTTTTTTGGGACCTTACCATATCTATTGATTTGCTGTGAAGTAAAGAATGAAGCAGATCAGAAAAAGGCTTACAGTCAATTTGTAGAAACAGTACATACATAAAGCAGTTATTGAGTACTTGACTATATGTAGGTGTATCAAATTAGGTATTAAAGCATATTTTCAAAACTAAACTTAATAACAGGATTTAGGAGTTCAGAAAATGATACAGTCAGCATTTGTCTGGCTTATGAATCATTTAATTTAAAGAAAATATTTCAATATATTACTGCCCTTTGACCTTTTTTAAAATGATAAACCTAGATTTTTTTCTGCAGAGTTTTATAGGTCTTTGTTTACAATGCCATTAAATATTACCAAATATTTGGCTGGGTTATTAGCCCAGCCAAAAAAATCCTTAGTATGTGACCTTCATATATGGAAATCCTGTCATTATACATTGATGATTTAGCCCAAAGGCTTTTCAAACAATGGCTCCAATTTCTTACTCAAGGAAGCACTGCATGCTTAACAAAGGAAAATCGGAAGCCATACATAGAGATTTTTGTCCCTCATAGCTCAGTTGGTAGAGAATCTGCCTGCAATGCAGGAGACCCTAGTTCAATTCCTGGGTTGAGAAGATCCACTGGAGGAGGGATAGGCTACCCACTCCAGTATTCTTGGGCTTCCCTTGTGGCTCAGCTGTTAAAGAATCTGCCTGCAATGTGGGGGACCTGGATTCGATCCCTGGGTTGGGAAGATCCCCTGGAGAGGGGAGAGGCTGCCCAGTCCAGTATTCTGGCCTGGAGAATTCCATGGACTGTATAGTCCATGGGGTCACAAAAAATAGGACACGACTGAGCCATTTTCACTTTCACTTTCAAATTTATTTATTCTTATACAAGCCATTAATATATATGTCTGGGTAAATAGGAGTATGGTGTAATGGATGGATGGTTAGATAAATTTGATGATAGATAGAGAGATAGAAAAAGAGAGGTGGATACATAGATAGATAGATAGATGATAGGGCTTCCCTGGTGGCTCAATGGTAAAGAACCCATCTGCCAAGCAGAAGATGCTGGTTTGATCCCTGGGTCAGGAAAATTACTTGGAGAAGGGAATGGCAACCCACTCCAGTATTCTTGCCTGGGAAATCCATGGACAGAGGAGCCATGGTAGGTTACAGACCATGGGGTCACAAAAGAGACGTGACTTAGTGACTGAATGAGAGACAGAGAGATTTACTAATCCAGGCACTATCACTTAGAGAAGTTTGGAGTCTGGTCATTGCCTGGCCTAGCTTTGTTCCTAGTAATGCTTTCCAAGGCCCACCTGACTTCACACTCCAGGATGTCAGGCTCTAGGTGAGTGACAATGCCATCATGGTTTTCCGGGTCATTAAGATGTTTTTGTACAGTTTTTCTGTGTATTCTTGCCATCTCTTCTTAATCGCTTCTATTTCTGTTAGATCTTTACTGTTTCTGTCCTATTTTGTGCCCATCTTTGCATGAAATGTTCCCTTGGTA
This sequence comes from Bos indicus x Bos taurus, assembly GCF_003369695.1. NCBI lineage: Eukaryota > Metazoa > Chordata > Mammalia > Artiodactyla > Bovidae > Bos > Bos indicus x Bos taurus. The sequence continues at coordinate 98,239,164 of NC_040079.1, read as the reverse complement.
TCTCCAGTTTTCTTGATGATATCTCTAGGCTTTCCCATTCTGTTTTTCTCTGTTTCTTTGCATGTTTCACTTAAGAAGGCTTTCTTGTCTCTCCTTGTTCTTTGGAACTCTACATTCACTTGGCTGTTATCTTTCCCTTTCTTCTTTGCCTTTTGTGTCTCTTCTTTTCTCAGCTATTTTAAGGCCTCCTCAGACAACCATTATGCCCTTTTGCATTTCCTTTTCTTCCTTATTGTTTTGGTTACCACCTCCTGTACAATTTTACTAACCTCCTTTCATAGTTCTGCAGGCATTCTGTCTGTAAGATCTAATCCCTTGAATCTGCTTGTCACTTGCACTGTATAATCATAAGGGGCTTGATTTAGGTCATACCTGAATGGTCTAGTGGTTTTCCCTACTTTCTTCAATTTAAGTATGAATTTTGCAATAAGGATCTGATGATCTGAGCCACAGTCAGCTCCCAGTCTTGTTTTTGCTGACTGTATATAGCTTCTCCATCTTTGGCTACAAAGAATATTATAAATCTGATTTCAGTAGGCTGTTGACTATGACCAATATGTTCTCTGGGCAAAACTCTGTTAGCCTTTGCCCTGCTTAATTTTGTACTCCAAAGCCAAATTTGTCTGTTACTCCAGGTATCTCTTGACTTCCTACTTTTGCATTCCAATCCCCTATGATGAAAAGGACATTGTTTTTTGGGGGTGGTTTAGTTCTAGAAGGTGTCGTAGATCTTCACAGAACCATTCAACTTCAGCTTCTTCAGCATTAGTGGTTGGGGAATAGACTTGGATTATGGTGATGTTGAATGGTTTGCCTTGGAAACAAACAGAGATCATTCTGTCGTTTTTGAGATTGCACCCAAAAACTGCATTTTGGACTTCTGTTGACTATGAGGGCTACTCCTTTTCTTCTAAGGGATTCTTGCCCACGTTAGTAGATATAATGGTCATCTGAATTAAATTTGCCTGTTCCCACCCTTTTTAGTTCACTGATTCCTAAAATGTTGATGTTCACTCTTGCCATTTTCTCGTTGCTGGTAAAGAATTGCCACTTTATGTCACTAGAACATGGATTACAAAACCAGGTAGAATATATTCTTAATCTGTATTCCAGGTTAGAGATGGGATCGAAAATTCTATCTCTAAAGATGTGTTTATGGATCCTACTTCTTCATTTCAAAATATTTCCATTTATTTAGTTGTAATTGTTCATGTCTACCCACCCACCCTAAAATTGTGTAGTATTTCAGAGGAAAAGTGGGGCTGAGGTAGCCAGACGTTATCTGAAAGGATATTTCAGAGGGGAAAGGCACCAGAAGCAGTAATATGGAAAATGGCCGGAAAAAGTAATGAAGCTCTCTTTCTAGTGGAAGCCCAGTTTCAGGGGCAAAGGCCTTTGCAAGAACACTGGAAGTAAAATAGTTGTATCAATATTTGACATTTATTTTGAAAGAATTTTGGTTTACTTTCGTGTGTGTGTGTGTGTGTGTGTGAGATTCAGTTGTGTCCTTGTGCCCCCATGGACTGTAGCCTGCCAGGCTCCTCTGTCCAGAGGATTTCCCTGGCAAGAATTCTGGAATGGGTTGCCATTCTCTTCTCCAGGGGATCTTCCCAATCCAGGGATCCTACCCAGGTCTCTCACACTGCAGGCAGATTCTTTACTGTCTGAGTCACCAGGGAAGTCCTTTACCTACATATTCTTTCCTCAAGGTAATAAAATTCAAAATTGTGGGCAAATCGAGTAATTTTCTCAATGTTATAATATGAACAGGAAAATGAACAAATATGCCTCAATATTATGAATTGTTAATTGATTTTTTCTGATGTGAAATGAAGTTGAATAATACTGTACAAATAATACCACATGATAGATGTTGAGGGAATATCAGCATAAAATAGAGTAATTTTTTTACCAAATAACCTGAAATCCAAATATGTAAAAACTATTTCAACTTGGCATATGCCTTCCTTCAAAATCTTCACTTCTTTAACCAAAATGATAAATATGAAAATCTATAGAGTAAATCTACTAACATTTAAGATAAAAGTGATGCTACTTAATATTGCTGCTATTTCCATTTGCCATCAATTATTACCATATAACTTTAACTTTGTGAATCTTTGCAGACTTTTACAAGTGAAGCACTTGCTGCTTTGAGGCTGATTATTTTGTAATCTGATTATTCACAGCTTGCTAATTTGTAATTGGGCTTTTACAACTAGAAAACCTCCAGATTTAAGAAAAAAACTAATTTATTTTTTTCTTGGGTTAATTGTAGTGTTCACACAAAACAGTCAAGTGAGATGACTTCTAGTGGGCTTTGTGCAGTGTTCTGGAACCAATAAAATATATTATTGATTGCCTAATGAAAAGCACCATGTTCATACAAATTTACTGTGTCTGGGCAGGGGTACAACTGCTACTTTTATTCTGTGTAGGGAATCACCTGCCATGTTACCAAGGTCTATTGCTACATATCAAGAGGGGCTTAAATTAGGTTGAGGTTACCTACAGGGCACTTTGTAAGGTGCCCTTATCCTTTTCCTTTCCTGCAGAGCTACCCACAGATTCTAATTTAGCCAAAGATCATCAAAATTAATTATGATTGAGTGGTATTATAATGGAAACAAAGTACAAGTCAAGCACCTTTGACTGTCTTCAAATTATGGAATAGAGTTATATATTGTACTATTGAAGACTTAAGCAAACTGACTCTTGTCTAGGCAGATTGGATATGGTGATTCAAAAATAAGAATTTTAAATAAAACATTGAGAAGATATTTCAAAGAGAGATAGAACTGCCAAAATCAAATTAAAATTATTATAAAATAAAAATATTCTCATTTTATTAAAAATTTTGAGCAATGATCTCAAATTTTAGTCAACATTGAGTTGTCACAGTTGGGAGAATAAAAGCAACATATGAGATGTTTGTCATCTTCCACAAATACACTATCTACTAGCTTTTGTGTGATACTAGTCATGTAAGAATGTTAATTAGTATTTGTATCAGTCAGAAAATGTAGATTATTCTATTGTAATGAACATCACCTCAAACTATGGTGTTAAACAATAAAGATTTATTGCTCACCTATGCTACACATCTGATGGCTCAGTGGTAAAGAATCTACCTATAATGCAGGGGATGCGGATTTGACCCCTGGGTCAGGAAGATCCCCCGAAGAAAGGCATGGCAACCCACTCCAGTATCCCCATGGACGTGGACAGAGAAGCCTGTCTTTATCCCATGGACAGAGGGGCCTGGTGAGCTACATACAGTCCATACAGCACAGTTGGACACGACTGAAGCAACCGAGCATGCACACACATGCTCACAGCTAATGACGGTTGGTGGAAAGCACTGCTCTTCATAGTTAATCCAGAACCCAGGCTATGTAAGAATGAAAGCGAGTTCCAAAAGGTATCATGCTGCTGCTGCTGCTGCTAAGTCACTTCAGTCGATTCTCCATAGATGGCAGCAAATACTCCTGCCCAGAAGTGGCTCCCATCTCTTCTCCTTCATTATTGCATGTTCCTTTCACAGGGACCATGCCATACATGGGGAAAATAATGAATAGTTATTGAAGAATATTAATGACTACCAGAGTCCTTAAGGATTAAAGTGAGTGGGACAAACCAGTTGCTATCTAGGAAAGGACACAATTGAAACATCAAACCTTTTGTCGTTCTTCAACAAAAAACAGTTGATTGACATCTACATTGTCCTTGACACTGTCTTCATATCCTTCAGTTGAATAAGAAGATACATAAAATTATCAAACTATGTCTCACTTTTAAAAACTGAAAACATTTAGTATATTAGACTGTTTATACCTAGGCCAGTTCAAAAATCCTGCTGAAAGTAAAATGATCTCATCATATTAAACTGCGCTGAGGTTTTCACGGACAATGTTACTCGTTGTTCTGGCTTATAGTGCCAAGAGCACGTCTCCCCACGCTCTAGATTTTGGAGGGGACAGAATAGAGCTTTCTCCAGCTCCATGGCTATCATGAGAGACAGTCAAAGGGTGCATGTGGGAGAGAGAAAGTCAAGAATGATGTTTCCAGTGAATAGTTAAATTTGTGAATTAACCTCTATGATAATACTGTAGACAGCACAAACCCAAGTGATATTTTCAGAGAACAGCCTAAGATCACATCATAAACCACTATAATTGCTTTACAAGTGGTAGTTATGCATGTGGATTGGTTTGTATGTTTGTGTGTTGGCTTGCTTGGTTTAAGAAAATAAATGTTATTTTCATCCAGGATATAGTTTCTCTTCTTTCATCTCCCACTGTCTGGTATTCCAATCACGGTTTCTCTCTATCTATAATCACTACAATGTATGAGTCTTTGAGTACATAGTTACTGAAGAATGATTTGGTTGGATCTTAAACATGTGTATTGATTTACTCTTGTGTATCCTGAGCTGTTCTTCACAGTAGGCTATGTGAAGGAGCAGGAGGAGGTCTCGAGAGTTGTTGGGATTTAGGGAAAGATAACTTTGTGGAAGGTGAAAAAGTGAGGATTTAAAATGGAATGTGTTGGAATAATAGAAAAATTGTACTGTTAGAGTTTGTTTCTTGCTTTCCTTCTCTGTTTTCCTGTTACCTATGTTGCGATTGCTTAGTAGCATGACAGAACACTCTAGATCAAATAAGATTAAAAAGAACTCTGAAATGTGAGAGGGTTCCAGTACTCCCTGACAGAAGGGAAAGAAGGATATTCTATATCACAGTGTTGTAGAAGGAATTTCTGTAGGTAACTAGCAAAGGCTGTGAATGCACTGGGATGCATTGTATCCCCACCCCCAAATCATGTCTTCCCAGAACCTCAGAATATGACCTTAATTGGGAACACGTCTTTGCATATATAATTACTTAAGTTAGGATGAGGTCATACTAGATTAGAGTGGGCCCTACATCCAGTATGATTAGTCTCTTTATGAGAAGAGGAGAAAATTGACCAGACAGAGACACACAGAGGAAAAGGCCATAAAATGGTGGAGGCCAGGCTTGGAGGTATGCTGTCATAAGCCAAGGAACTCCTGAAGTCACCCACAGTCTGGAAGAGGCAAGGAAGGATTTTTTCCCTAGAGTCTTTGGAGGGAGCATTGTCCTGCTGACATCTTGAGTTCAGACTTCTAGCTTTCAGCACTGCAAGAGATATCTCTTGTTTTAAAACACCCAGTTTGTCAAACTTTGTCATGGACACCCTAGGAAAATAATACAAGTGGTATTTCTGGATAAGTAATTTGGGTACTTCTAATTAAGTAAATAATGGCTAATTCCTTTTTTAAAAAATAATCTTTTCTGGTTGTCTAACTTCTTTGCTAAGTTTTCATGATGATTCTGTCCATTTTCTGATTCATATAGTAAATAAACTACTACTATAGTTGTGATTTGTCTATGCATTTTTGAAAGACAATGTATAAATGTGATTAGTATACCTAATAGGTAGGTGGCTTTTTATGTATTATTGGATAATGAGTCTATGAATGGTACAAATGAACATTATGAAAACAAAGATTTAGTATCTTTACAGTAAAACAGGATAGCATAAGAGGAGTATTAGAGAAAGAGTGGAAAGACTGGGGTTCCATTGTTGCAACTACCATTTATATCTGTGTGGCTCTAGACAAACTACTACATTTTTTCCACATTTGTAACCAGATAATACAAATGTCAGGCTTTCTTTCAAATAAGAAATTAAAGAATAAATGAGCACCTTTAAGCAACTTTATTATAATAATATGAATTATATTGCATTTATTAGAAAAATTGTTTAAGAAAAGTCTCAAGTACTATGTGTAGATACCACATTTGCAAATGATATTTTCTGGTATGATAGCAAATCTCTGTTCAACCCAGTGCCCATCTTAATGACTTAGAGAGGAGTTTATTGGAAGCAAAATTTATTTTAATAATTCAGGGTGTCATTTTCACAAAGTCATCTGGAACCATTTTGCAGACCTGAGAGCAAGGGGATGAGTGGCATCTGGCCTGTAATTTGTAGCTGATTGGCTTCACAGGCCACAACATTTGCAAGTCTCTGCACACATCGCAGAAAAATCTCTCCAAAGTTCCGTATCAGTAATGAGAGTTTGTCTTTCCAATCTGTTTCTTAGGAAAAATGAAGGTGGTGGTGGTGTTATATAGGCATTTTCTAGGAGAATGGATGAGCTGACAGCCTGGTCTTCTGGGTGCTCTGTTGATCACAGATAGCAGTTCTCATCGTTTATTTTTAGACTTTTATGAAACTCCATGGACAACATGATAAAAGAGAGAAAGGCAAGTGATATCTGTATGCATGCAGAATTAACAAAATTTGGGAATATTGATACTCTTCAAAAGACAATTTGTCTGCATTTCCATCATTTTGTGGGTCCCACTGGCATCTTGACACCTGCAGATTTTGGCTGAGCCTGTGTTGAGCAGATGCACCCTCCAGCACACTGGGTGTGGTTGTCAGGCTCTGTGCTTCCCTTCACAAGTGGGACTCCTACCCCCCACCCCTCCCCCGCAGGAAAGAGCTGAATATTGCATTTATCCTGTGTATTTCTTTCCATTTATGCTCTGCATGTCATTTCTGTTCATTAATATGATAATTAGAACATTTATCCTCTCTACCCCACCCTTTAAAAATCGAGGACTCAGTATCATTTACTACCCCCCATCCAGCCCAATTATTCCCTCTTATTGTCCATTGATGGGGAATTGTAAAAGTGAGTAAGAAATAGATGAAATATCTCATTGGTCAAAATCTCAGTGTTGGCTCTTTAATATATTTAATAACATAGGGAAAATTAAGTGCCATTAGTGTCAACTGATTTTTGTTTAAAATATAATTGTTTATGTTTTTCAAAACTTGGTTTCAACTTTATAGACACTATTTGCTTCATGCATTATGAATTATAAGAATGTACTTAAAACTAACAATAAATCATTAAAATATAGAAATATTGATACTATTAGCTAAACTTGAGTATCCACTAGGAGGAGCTGAGTACTTTATCAAGAATATATAAGATTTATGTCTTAAAATAATTAATAAAATATTATCAGTATGTTGGGATTAATACTGATAAAAGTAAAATTAAATTGCAATAAGTTGAATGTCATTATGATTGTATAATAACTTGGGAACTAGAAGTACAGAATGAATACCATTGTATGTTTCAGCTAACTAAATTACAAAGAGCCTTGAAGAAATTAAAACAGTATAGTTTTGATTTTGCATATCAAAGACTCACATGAATTTGTCTTGTTTCTTGAAAATGAAGCTAATTTATAGCCAGTATGGTAAAAATACCTGTGGCGGATTCATTTTGATATTTGGCAAAACTAATACAATTTGTAAAGTTTAAAAATAAAAAAAAAAAAAAAAGAGAGTGCTCTTTGAAGCACAAACTTTTTTTTTTTAAACAAACAAACAAAAAAACAAACAAAGTAGGATATAGAGAAATACAGAGCAGACTTTTGGAATAAGAAATATAGTATATATCTAAAAACAGACATACAGACCCATGGAACAAGACAGAAAGCTCATAAACAAACCCGTGCACCTATGGGTACCTTATTTTTGACAAAGGAGGCAAGAATATACAATGAGGCAAAGACAGCCTCTTCAATAAATGGTGCTGGGAAAACTGGACAGCTACATGTTAAAGAATGAAAGGAGAACACTTCCTAACACCATACACAAAGGTAAACTCAAAAATGCATTAAAGACCTAAATGTAAGACCAGAAACTATAAAACTCCTAGAGGAAAACATTGGTGGAAAACTCAATGACATAAATCAAAAAAGATCCTCTATGACCCACCTCCTGGAGTAACGGAAATAAAAACAAAAATACACAAGTGGGACCTGATTAAACTTAAAAGTTTTTTCACAGCAAAGGAAACTATAAGCAAGGTGAAAACACAACCCTCAGAATGGGAGAAAATAATAGCAAATGAAACAACTGACAAAGGATTAGTTTCCAAAATATACAAGCAGCTCATACAACTCAATACCAGAAAGGCATACAGCCCAATAAAAAAATAGGAAAAAGACTTAAACAGATGTTTCTCCAAAGAAGACATACAGATGGCTAACAAACACATGAAAAGATGCTCAACATTGCTCATTATTAGCGAATTGCCACTGTTGGTGGGAATGTAAATTGCTACAGACACTAAGGAAGCTGGTATGGAGATTCCTTAAAAAACTAGAAATAAAACCACCATATGACCCATGCCTAGGCATGTACCCTGAGGAAATCAAAATTGAAAAAGACACATATATTCCATTGCACTATTTATTGTAGCTAAAACATGAAAGCAACCTAGACGCCCAATCAACAGATGAACAGATAAAGAAGTTGTGCGTATACACAATGGAATATTATTCAGCCATAAAAGGAACACATTTGAGTCAGTTCTAATAAGGTGGATGAACCTAGAACATATTATGCAGAGTGAAGTAAGTCAGAAAGAGAAAGATAAATATCACATTCTAACATATATATATGGAATCTAGAAAAAATGGTACTAAAGAATTTATTTGCAGGGCAGCAATGGAGAAACAGATATAGAGTATAGACTTACGGACATAGTGAGAGGGGAGGAGAAGATAAGATGTATGGAAAGAGTAACATGGAAACTTACATTACCATATGTAAAATAGATGGCCAATGGGAATTTGCTGTATGTCTCAGGAAACTCAAACAGGGCCCTGTATCAACCTAGAGGGGTTGGATGGGAAGGCAGATGGGAGGGAGGTTCTAAAAGGAGGGGATATATATATACTTATGGCTGATTCATGTTGAGGTATGATAGAAAACAACAAAATTCTGTAAAGCAATTATCCTTCAATTAAAGATAAATAAATTTTTAAAAAATTAAAAAATAAAATATGGTATATATCTAAGAAACCACATAGGTATGATGATATGAAGACATGATCAAGAATGAGTTTTATCTGGGATAGTGAAAGTATGTAAAAATGCCTGATTTGGTTATTTCCTATGTAAGTTGCAAAAATGTGGCATGATACATGTGACAGTCACTCATGATCACTATGAATGAATTATATTTTAAACAAAAATGTAATTTGCAGTGACTGCTTATATTCAAGGGCAGCCTTGGAGATGCAAGCTTATTGGCCAATTTTTTAATTCCTCAGGAATTCTGGTTATGGGTTTGATTAAAAATGTGCCTGGTATCATTAATAGGGTCCCTTTTTGAGTGTTCTGGATTCTGAAATTCTTCCTTAGCATAGGAATGGTGCAGAAAATACAGATGGCACATAATTTGACAGCATACTCTGATTTAAATATTTGTCCATGTCTAGGACAGCCTGGAGGTGCCTCAGTGGTAAAGAATCTGCCTGCCAATGTGGGAGACTCAGGTTCAATCCAATCCCTGGGTCAGAAAGATGCCCTGGAGGAGGACATGGTAACCGATTTTCATATTCTTGCCTGGAGAATTCAATGGATGGAGGTGCCTGGCAGGTTCAAGGTGTTGCAAAAAAATTGGATAGAATTTAGCGACTAAACAACAGCAACAACAGCACAACAAGCTCAGGCAGCAAGCCTGAATGACTGCAAGGGCCAAGTCTGTAGTCCGATGGGCTTACGATCACATGCTTGTTCTTCTACTTATCACTGGGTGACCTTAAGCAGTTTATTAACCCTACGATCACATGCTTCTTCTTCTACTTATCACCTGGGTGACCGTAAGCAGTTTATTAACCTGTCCACACTGTTTATTAAGGAAATATTTGTCCTTAATAAGCAGTATTACTATCTTAAATACAAGAGTTAATTAATAAATATTTGTAGACACATGATGCCAAGTAACAACAAAACAATAATAGTAAGAGACAGTATTTGTTGAGGATTTTCTATATGCTAACAACTGAGAGTCCCTTGGACTGCAAGGAGATCCAACCAGTCCATTCTAAAGGAGATCAGCCCTGGGTGTTCTTTGGAAGGAATGATGCTAAAGCTGAAACTCCAATACTTTGACCACCTCATGCGAAGAGTTGACTCACTGGAAAAGACCCTGATGCTGGGAGGGATTGGGGGCAGGAAGAGAAGGGGATGACAGAGGATGAGATGGCTGGATGGCATCACCGACTTGACGGACGTGAGTTTGAGTGAAATCCGGGAGTTGGTGATGGACAGGGAGGCCTGGCTGCGATTCATGGGGTCGCAAAGAGTTGGACACGACTGAGCGATTGAACTAAACTGAACTGTATCTAAGCATTTAATGTCTGCAACAACCTTATGATACAGATTGTTTATTGTTAATATTTAGAAGTATGGTTGATTTTTATATTGAGCTTGTATTCTGTGACCTTTCTGAATACATTTATCAATTCCATTAGGTTTTTTAAATTCCTTAAAATTTTCAGAATATAGGACTATATTGTTTACAAATTGAGACATTTTTATTTCTTCCACTTCTACTAGGTGCCTATTATTTCTTTTTCTTACCTGACTGTAGTAATTAGAACTTCCAGCATGCTGTTGAATAAAGACAAGAGTAGACACTGCTGTCTTATTCCTAATCTTAATGAGAGTGACTTTACTCTTTCAGCATTAAACAGAATGTTAGTTGCAGGTTTTTCATAGATGCCCATGGTCAAAATTTCCTTTTATTCCTACTTTATTGACAGACCTTTTTTTTTTTAATCAATAGTGGGTGATAGATTTGTTAAAATTATTTTTCTCTGTTCACTGAGATGAGCCTGAAGTTTGTCCTTTAACAAAGGAATATTGTATTCCATTAACTAAGTTTTAAACATTAAACTTACCTGTATTCTTGAAATAATTTTCATTTGGTTATGATGTATATTTTTATATGTTTTGCTAATTTGTGATTGCTATTTTTTAATTTTTGATCAGTATTCACAAGAAACATTGATATTCGTGTCCTTTTATTGTGACATCCTTATCTGGCTTTAGCACTGGGCCAACAGTAGCAGCAGAGAATGAATTAAGAAATGGTCTAGACTTTGAATTTTGTAAGAGTCTGTGAATGACTCACATCTCTTTTTAGGTATTTGCTAGAATTTATCTGTAAAATAATCTGTGCCTGGATTTTTCATAGGAACATTTTAAGTATCAACTTAATTCTTTTACTTGCTATGGGTCTATTTCTATTTTTTAATTTCTTTGTTTCCTTTTAGTACTTAGTCTGTTTAATTCAGGTTGTCCACTTTTTCAGGATAAAGTTTTTCTTATTTCTTTATAGTCCTTTTAATTTATGTAAGATTCATAATGATATGCCCTCTTTCATTTCTGGTTTTAATAATTTGTGTCTCTCTTTTTCTCTTGACCAGTCTAGATAAAGCTTGTCATGTTTTTAAATTTTTCTAAAGAACTAGCTTTTCATCTCATTGATTTTCTCCATTGATTTTTTTTGTTTCTCTATTTTACTAAATTCTTTTCTGATACTTATTTACTTGTTTCATTATTTCTTTGTATTTTTTTCTTCTTGTACTATCTTCTTGAGGTAGAAATGTATTGATTTGAGATTATCTTTCCTAATACAGAGATTTAAAGATAAAAAATTCCCTCTAAATACACTTTTACTACAGTACAAAAAAAATTTTATTTGTTGTAATTCCATTTTTCAGTCAGTTCAAAGTATTTCCTAATTTTCCTATCAGCCATCTTTGAGCCATAGGTTATATTGGAAGTATGTAATTTATTTTCCAAAGCTTGGAATTTCCCTGACTTTCTCTGTTGTAAATTTCTAATTTAATTTCTTTGTGTTTGAAAACATATTTTATTTCCTTTAAAATTACTGATTTCTGTGTCATAGCCTAGCATATAATTTATCATGGAAAATTTTTCATATGCTCTTTGTTATTGATTAGTCATTAAATTGTGTTAGACTCTTTTTGTGACCCCATGGACTGTAGTATACCAGGCTCCTCTGTCCATGGGATTTCCCGCAGTGGGTTGCTATTTCCTTCTCCAGGGATCATACCTGCATCTCCTGCACTGTAGGCGGTTTCTTTACCACTGAGCCACTGGGGAAGCCCCCATATGTTCTTTAAGGGAATATATATTCTATTGCTATTGAATGCATGATTTCATAAATCTCAGTTACATACAGATTTTTCTTTGGCTATATGGGAACTGTTTATATTTTTTTGTTTTTGAAGCATAGTTTTGCTGGTTGTAGAATTGTTGACTGATTGTCTTCAGATAATTGAATATGTCATCTCACTGAATTTTGGCCCCCATAAACTCTAATGAGAAGTCAGCTGTAAATTTTACTATGATTTTCCTTTATGTGTTGAGTAGTTTTTAATCTCATTGCTTTGAGGACTCTCTTTTTGCCTTTGGCTCTCACCAGTTTAACTATGAAGTGTCTACATGTAAATCTCTTTGTATTCTATGTAATCTTAGATAAACTTAATAGGTATAAATTTGAATGTGTGTGTGTGTGTGTGTGTGTGTTAGTCACTCAATATTGTCCAACTCTTTGTTGACCCCATGGACTGTAGCCCACCAGGCTCCTCTTTCCATGGAATTCTCCAGCCAAGAATACCAGAGTGGGTGGCCATTCCCTTCTCCAGGGGATTTTCCTGACCTAGCAATGGAACCTGGGTTTCCTGCAAGCAAGCAGATTCTTCACCATCTGAGCCACTAGGGAAGCCCATGTATATGACTATTTTTCATCAAATTTGACGTTTTTTTAGTCATTATTTCTTTAAAGAATTGTTTTTGAAGAAAAAATTGTTTTTGTCTTTCTCTCTTCTGCTTCTTTGTAAGAGCATAGAGCATTAAGCAACTAACTCTGCCACAGGCAATCAAAAAAGATTTCAGTTAGATGGTGACTACAAAGTGTATTAAGGCAAACTATAGTATATTTGATACTTAGAAATACTTATTAAGAAAGAGTGGTGAAACTAATTTTAGAAAGTTAATAATTTATTCAGAAAAACAAGTAAATGATATGTATTTTACAAATAAAATCCAAGAGAAAGAACACCCCGAATAAACATACACAAGATAAATAGAAGAAATATTTAATGAGCAGATGTTTAGTAGGGATGCCAATAAAATATGATAAAATGCCTATTAAATCTACAGCATAATATGAATTTCAAACTTATTAAGTGCTAGCAAATATATATTTATGATCATAAAATGCTTAACTGATACACAGTGGTTTTTTTTGAATGTTATCTTTGATGATAGATGTATAATCCAAACACTGCTTGAAGAACTTCCATATTACCCTTTCCCATTTTAGATTAGAATATATCATAACCTAAATATTCAGTCACAAACTCATTTTTTATTTTTATATAAAATTCTATTTAAGAATTTTATATTAAAAGAGCTGCCATGTTTCCTAGTATACAGATTTTTTAGGTCCTAAGAGGAGGATTAAAATATTCCTAGGGCCTAAGAAAAATGGGGGAGAAAATATTTTTGCATACATTAGCAGTGTTTTTGGATAATTACTTATTATAACCAGATTCTAAATTTAAATTTAATTTATCAGAACACTCTTCTCATTTTTTGGTTAGCTTGAAATATGATTTGAAAATTGGTTATTTGAGAAATTAGTTTTTTTCTCTGACATAGAGCAGAGATAGTAAGCCTTTCCATTCTCTCCCAATTTACTTACCACACTGCCCTGTATAATTTTTTTCCAAGAATAGAAAATCTTTCAAAAGGGAGATATTGCCTAAAAACTACAAATTCACTTTTTAAATGGTGCTATTATCAAACATAGACTTCAACTTTAAGTTTTATAAAATCACTATTTCCACTTAAAATCTTCACTTATTTTAAAAAATGAAATAAGAATTCTATGACCTATATGACATTTTTCTTTAATATATAAACATGTTGATTTAAAAAAATAAATGAAAATTCTTATTGAAGTTGATGGTTGTTATATAGTCCACTGTGTAGTTCAGAATGATTGGACTCACCCTTGATGAATAAATCCAACAAACATATTGTGATTAATCTCAATTTCAAGACAATAGTGCTGACAATAAATAAAGTTAAATCTTAACAAAATAAACACAGAAAGGGAGGCAGTTTCAGGTGAACGATTTGACTTAAATGACATTCTAGTTGACTAAACAGAAATGAAAGGTGGAGCTTTCTAGAGAAACACTGTTTAATTTTTTATTGAAAATCAACAGGATAATACTTGGTTCTGAGGCAAGTGGATCCTCTGAATAGGAAGACCCATCAGTTCCACTGGGCAGGTTAATTTGTTTAGAGGTTTATGGATGTTGATAACCACCCAGTCTTTCACAATACATCTTGAGAAGTTTAGAGAAGGTATTAAGGAGATATTTCTAGATCTTTAGTTTGCCATAAAAATTCCAGTACTTTGGAAGTGTTCCACAACCAGTGGTATTGAAAACTGTATATAGTAGAAATCATATATTTAATAAAATTGATACTCATCATCAAAATTCTGCTACATAATTAATGGTCAACATGCATAATTTTAGTGAAGTCAAATTATTTATTATAAACAATACATAAATCTTGAACTCTAATATTAATTAAAATCAAATAGTTTTTACAGAGCTTTCTTTTAAAAAATATACTAGATTTAGTGATGAGAGCACTTTACTACCAGTACTCAATGATTTTTAATGGTAGATATTCAATTTTATTCTTTCAGTCAATCATAAGTTAAATTCTTCAAAAATAACAGCACAAAGCTGTTACTGGAGATTTATAGGAATTCAGCTAGAATTATGTCATTCATTCATTCAACAAAAATTTAATATCTACCAAGTGCCAAATATTTTGTCATATGTGTGAAAATAAATTACATTTCTCCCCTAGAGTTGTTTGGTTAGCCTATTCATGAACACAGTTTAGATCAAACCTAAATTATGTATTTCCTGAGGACAATGTGATTTGTAAGATCAATTTTTAAATTTCCTTCTGATTCCAGCTAATAATTTAGCTAAAGTCATCCTATATTGTGCACTAATGATGAGCAACTTTGAAACAAATAATCATGTCAAATAAACGACAGTATCTTAAAGGCACAGAAGCCATGTATAGGTTATATATGGCCATTGAGGAAGTGATTTTCAGGAACAAAAGGTGAATAATAAATTGGCTAGGGTTTCAATCAAATAATCTTCTTAGCTACAGGTTAACATTTAATATAGAAAAATTCTATCAATTGAAATAAAAAAGTTGTATATCCACTCTGTACAGAGCATTTTTCTATGAACTATGATAGATTTAGCTTGTATCTTGCAAAGTCCTTAGTATCTGTTAATGTCAGCATTTAATAAAAGCTACCATTTTCTGCGAATGAAGCTGTATTTCAGGAACTGTTCTAGGGCCTATACATTTATTATCTCTGAAACCACATGATAATCCTAAAAATCTAGATGTTTTCATCCTTCATTTACTGATGGAGAAATAGCATTCACTCATTAAAACTCAGATCCAGATTGACTTCAACGCTTATCCACCCAAACCTCATACACTGGTCAAAAGAGTTCTATATATTACAAACATGATATTTAAGAAGAAAAGAATAGCAACAACAGAAAAAAAAAATCCTATAAGGTAACAAAGAACAAGGAACAAAATGAGGAGTAATAATTGCAGTTGGAAAAATCTGTAAGGACTGGAATGATCAGATGAGTCTTCAAGAAAGAATTAATGGAGAAATGTTAATAAATTATATATAAATGGATAGAAAGTCAGTAAAATCAAATAAGCATGGATTGTTGTTTTCTAGACAACTTTTTTAAGTTCAAAAGATGTTTATATATTTTTGAACAGTTTTGCATAATGGATTTATTCTAATAGCTAAATGGAACAAGAGGAGAGTGTTAAACAGACAACTTATATAGTTTTGGAGGATTAATTGGACACTGTTAATCAAGTTGAGAAAACACAAGCCAGGCAGACCAGTTAGAAGACAATCACAACACTCTAGGCATGCAGTTGTGTGGTCAGGCTGAGTACAGATTGATGAAAGGGGAAGAAATATGTCTATAGAAGGATCAGTGTTACCTGGGGACTGGAGGTGAGGCGGGAGGAGTGTGATTAGTTCAGAATGCATTCATTCACTGTGTCTGTGAGTCCTGAATCTTTCAAAAGGATATTCTAAGCTTTCCCCCTCTAATTGGCTATGACATTCTGCCAGCTGCTCCCTTGCTAGACAGGAAATCTGCCAAAATTCTTCTGAAGAAGCAGCTATGAATTTGTCCCAGGTGTTTGGGAAGTGTGATAGAGTTGGAGTAGGGCTTCAGAGAATGTAATCTAGGATACTCAGACTTTTAGTGCAAAGGTCTCCTGTGGTTTTGCTGTGAGAGGATGGTTGCTTTGACTGAAGATGGAGCGAAATAAGGGGAGATGGGCTTCTTGCGACATTAGATAAATACAGGCCAAATGAATGTATGTCAAGATTGTTAAAATAGTATTAATATCTATAATCACATCTACTTATAGATTCTATTGCTCAGATGAATAGGAATAAAACCAACTGTGAGTAAATTGTGTTTCCTTTTGTATGACATTGTCCAGATATCCAGTGTGATTGATGGCTGCGTTGGGAAGATTTGCTATTGGGAACTATACACACTGCTTGTTAGAGTCAGACCTCAGGATGCAATTATAATTTCCCTTTTCTCCAATCATGATATAATAGTCTCAGATTTTTTCTCTAGTTTTGAACTGCATTTCTCTCTAGGTGTGGGTATGGCATAAGCCCTCTTGGAGTAGGTCGCCATTAACCCCACCATAGAGCTGCCAGAATTTACACAAGACTAGGAAATAGGCTCTTGGAAGGCACAACAGAACCTTGTGCACCAGGACCCAGGAGAAAGGAAGAGTGACCCCACAGGAGACTGTCCGGATTTGCCTGTGGGTGTCCGGGAGTCTCCGGCGAAGGCGTGGGTCAGTCGTGGCCTCCTGCAGGGTGGGGGCTTGGACTGTAGCAGCACATGCGTGAGATCTTTTGAGGGAGGTCACCATTACCTTCATTACCTCCACCATAGTTTCAGTTCAGTTTAGTTCAGTCACTCAGTGCCATTCTTCATTGAGCAACAGCAATTTTCAGAAGCTGTCATAGCCAATCTCAGCAGTCAAGGTAATTGACGAACTCCTAATCAAACATAGGGAACCCTGGTCTTAATGACTGCTATCAATATCCTGGTACCAGTGTGATGCGTGGATGCTGAATTGATGGACTATATAGAACATGCACCTTATCTTTCTGGATTCAACTGTACTAAGACTTGTATGGGGCATGTGTGTGTGTGTGTGTGTGTGTGTGTGTGTAGAGAGAGTTCAGTTTAGTTGAGTTCAGTCGATCAGTCAGTCCAACTCTTTGTGACCCCACGGACTGTAGCTTATCAGGCTCCACCATCCATGGGATTTTCCAGGTAAGAATACTGGAGTGGGTTGCTTTTTCCTTCTCCAGGAGATCTTCCTGACCCAGGGATTGAACCCAGGTCTCCCTCATTGTAGGCAGATGCTTTACCATCTGAACCATCAGGGAAGTCCCTGCTATTTACCTGGGACCAAACTATGGAGTGTCTGCATAGCACTGGAGTGGCAAGCTAGGCTGCATGGCACTGGAGTGGCAAGAGAGCAAGAGAAGTGGGCAGCAGAGAGGAGATACCCCATGTCCAAGGTCAGGAGCTGTTGGCTGCACTTCACTGGACTGGCTGTGTGGAGATACCCCACATCCAAGATCAGAAAAACCCTAGTAAGATGGTAGGCACTGGAGCAGCTGCTAGGAGATTCCCCATGTCCAAGGGCAAAGGAGAAGCCCCAGCAAGATGGTTCAGTTCAGTTCAGTTGCTCAGTCGTATCAGACTCTTTGCAACCCCATGAATTGCAGCACACCAGGCTTCCCTGTCCATAACCAACTTCCGGATTTTACCCGAACTCATGTCCATCGAGTGGGTGATGCCATCCAGCCATCTCATCCTCTGTCGGCCCCTTCTCCTCCTGCCCCCAATCCCTCCCAGCATCAGGGTCTTTCCAATGAGTCAACTCTCCGCATGAGGTGGCTAAAATATTGGAGTTTCAGCTTTAGCATCAGTCCTTCCAATGAACACCCAGGACTGATCTCCTTTAGGATGGACTGGTTGGATCTCTTGCAGTCCAAGGGACTCACAAGAGTCTTCTCCAACACCACAATTCAAAAGCATCAATTCTTTGGCACTCAGCTTTCTTCACAGTCCTACTCTCACATCACTGCAGATGGTGACTGCAGCCATGAAATTAAAAGACGCTTACTCCTTGGAGGGAAAGTTATGATCAACCTACATAGCATATTAAAAAGCAGAGACGTTACTTTGCCAACAAAGGTCCGTCTAGTCAAGGCTATGGTTTTTCCAGTGGTCATGTATGAATGTGAGAGTTGGACTGTGAAGAAAGCAAGATGGTAGGAGGGGCAAATTGGTGTTTAGAATCAAACCCATTCAGCCAGAGACCCCCAGAGAGTTCAAACAAATCTTGTGCGCACCAGGACCCAGGGACTCCACAGAAACTGAGACAGAACTGTGTACCTCCTGTGGAGGTACGTACAGGTTGGCAGTGGTCTGCTGCAGAGACAGGGGCTCTGGGTGTGGGAATGGCATAAACCTCTTGGAGGTGGTGGCCATTAACCCCACTATAGAGCTGCCAGAACTTACGTAGGACTGGGAAATAGACTCTTGGAGGGCAAGACAGAACTTTGTGCACCAGGACCTAGGAGAAAGGAACAGTGATCCCACAGGAGACTTGCCTGTGGGTGTCTGGGAGTCTCTAGCGAAGGTGTGGGTTGGTGGTGGCTTTCTGCAGGTTTTTTTCTGGGGGCATGAACTATAGTAGTACAGGCTTGGAATCTTTTGAGGGAGGTACAGGTCACCATTATATGCATTACCTCCACCATAGTTTGGCTTCAGGTAAATAGCAGGGAGAGAAGAGAATAATTTCTCTTCAAGAAAATTAGAGATACCAAGGGAACATTTCATGCAAAGATGGGCTCAAAAAAGGACAGAAATGGTATGGACCTAACAGAAGCAGAAGATACTAAGAAGAGGTGGCAAGAATACACAGAAGAGCTATACAAAAAAGATCTTCACGACCCAGATAATCATGATGGTGTGATCACTCACCTAGAGCCAAACACCCTGGAATGTGAAGTCAAGTGGGCCTTAGGAAGCATCACTACGAACAAAGCTAGTGGAGGTGATGGAATTCCTGTTGTGCTATTTCAAATCCTGAAAGATGATGCTGTGAAAGTGCTGCACTCAATATGCCAGCAAATTTGGAAAACTCAGTAGTGGCCACAGGACTGGAAAAAGTCAGTTTTCATTACATTCCCAAAGAAAGGCAATGCCAAAAAGTGCTCAAACTACCAGACAATTGCACTCATCTCACACGCTAGTAAAGTAATGCTGAAAATTCTCTAAGCCAGGCTTCAGCAATACGTGAACCGTGAACTTCCTGATGTTCAAGCT
The DNA here is from genome assembly GCF_003369695.1 of Bos indicus x Bos taurus. Taxonomy (NCBI): domain Eukaryota; kingdom Metazoa; phylum Chordata; class Mammalia; order Artiodactyla; family Bovidae; genus Bos; species Bos indicus x Bos taurus. The sequence continues at coordinate 98,219,692 of NC_040079.1, read as the reverse complement.
GGTTTTAGAAAAGGCAGAGGAACCAGAGATCAAATTGCCAACATCCAATGGATCATGGAAAAAGCAAGAGAGTTCCAGAAAAACATCTATTTCTGCTTTATTGACTATGCCAAAGCCTTTGACTGTATGGATCACAATGAACTGTGGAAAATTCTGAAAAAGATGGGAATACCAGACCACCTGACTGCCTCTTGAGAAACCTATATGCAGGTCAGGAAGCAACAGTTAGAACTGGACATGGAACAACAGACTGCTTCCAAATAATAGGAAAAGTAGTATATATAGGAAAAGGGTGTATACTGTCACCCTGCTTATTTAACTTATATGTGGAGTACATCATGAGAAACCCTGGGCTAGATGAAGCACAAGCTGGAATCAAGATTGCCAGGAGAAATAACCTCAGATTTGCAGATGACACCACGCTTATGGCAGAAAGTGAAGAACTAAAGAGCCTCTTGATGAAAGTGAAAGAGGAGAGTGAACAAGTTGGCTTAAAGCTCAACATTCAGAAAACTAACATCATGGCATCCGGTCCCATCACTTCATGACAAATGGATGGAGAAACAGTGGAAACAGTGTCAGACTTTATTTTGGGGGGCTCCAAAATCACTGCAGATGGTGACTGCCTCCATGAAATTAAAAGATGCTTACTCCTTGGAAGGAAAGTTATGACCAACCTAGATAGCATATTCAAAAGCAGAGACATTACTTTGCCAACAAAGGTCCATCTAATCAAGGCTATGGTTTTTCCAGTAATCATGTATGGATGTGAGAGTTGGCCTATAAAGAAAGCTGAGTGCTGAAGAATTGATGCTTTTGAACTGTGGTGTTAGAGAAGACTCTTGAGAGTCCCTTGGACTGCAAGGAGATCCAACCCGTCCATCCTAAAGGAGATCTGTCCTGAGTGTTCATTGGAAGGACTGATGTTGAAGCTGAAACTCCAATACTCTGGCCACCTGATGTGAAGGGCTGACTCATTTGAAAAGACCCTGATCCTGGGAAAGATGAAGCAGGAGGAAAAGACAGAGGATGAGATGGTTGGATGGCATCACTGACTCAATGGACATGACTTTGAGTTAAGTCCAGGAGTTGGTGGACAGGGAGGCCTGGCATGCTGCAGTTCACAGGGTCGCAAAGAGTTGGACACGACTGAGTGACTGAACTGAACTGAACTCTCTCTATACACACACACACACACACACACACACACACACACACACACACACACCCCATACAAGTTTTAGTACAGTACAATCCAGAAAGATAAAGTGCATGTTCTACGTGTCCATCAATTCAGCATCCACTCATCACAATGGAACCAGGATATTGGTAGCAATCATTAAGACCAGGGTTCCCTATGTTTGTTTAGGAGTTAGTCAATTACACTGAATGCTTTGGTTAGCTATGACAGCTTCTGAAAATTGCTGTTGCTCAGTGAAGAATAGCACACCTCAAGTCATCTACACTCTTGCCTTCACAAGTTCTTTGAAATCATCATATTGGTTGTAGAATTTCAGGCCCCATCACTGAACTACTGAATCATTACCTGAATTCGCCAAGGCCCCTGGTGATTCATGCACACATTACAAAGTGAGTAGCGTGGCTTTTCTTGTCACTCTGGTCATCACTTTTTTCAGCTTAAACTTTCAACAAATACTCATTGATAAAAATACTAATTTAGTTTACTTCTCAGTTGCTCAGGATACTTAGAGGTAAAGTAGACACTTAGGGCAACTTCTACAACACCATTACTTATGGTCACTTTATGCTATCAAGAAAAGTGTATTAATTGCTTTTCTTCATCCTCTCTTCAAATATCACTGAGAAGAGAAGAGAAATAAGCACATATTTCATAAGACTTTCAGAAACTTTATTTGCAAATCTAGGTTTGTTTTTTTTTTTTAACACAGCATGGTTTTATGGCTGATAAAAGTAGAAATTTATTTGACATAACTGCTGGTTTCAGTGAAGTCAGCCCAAGATATTTTTCAGAAATGTGTTTCAAAGGTGAGCCATTTGATCTAAAAATATTTATGGGAAATTTATATTCTTGTGGGGCTAGATAGATATCGATTGTGACTAAATTAAGTCTCTGTTAACTACTGGAGAAAAAATACTTAAACATTGCTTGTGACATCATATTAACAATGAATAATTCAGCTGGATCTAATGTAAAAAAAGATGTTTAATTTGAAGATTTTGCCACATGAAATAAAAATATGTGTCAAGGAAGTCACTCTTAAGTACAAGCGTCAAAAATTATCTTTCCCCTTAAAAAAACCAGTGGAATTATAAGACAATAGGGTACAACCTTAAAATACATCAAATATTTCATTAGACATATTGATCATATGTACTGTTCCTATTCATCTGTGAAAACATCAAGAATGCAGAATCAATGTGCAAAGAAATTTGTAGGACACTAAGTGACCAAAGGTAGAGCAAGATTCCAAATCATTAAAGCCCACATTTGAAAACCGGCTGCTGGTAATTTGACTAGTTTATATTTCTTTGGCATCAGCAGCAGCTCTGCTAAGGCAAAGTAAATGTCATAAAATGTTTTGTTTTCCAGCAGCCATTGGCAAATAATTGGCATCTGTTTTCCGTTGTCTAGCTGCAGTTGTGTTTTCTGAAACAGAAGCTTCCATCCTTCATCTAATAACGTGTTGATTTAGGATCCTCCGGGGACTAAAAAAACTTATTTGAGGGGAAAAAAAAGAATTGTGGAAACATGTGGGCTTCAGAAACATAGATTGATTCATAGGGCATTCCATCATAAGAGTGGACTCATCTGTCTCCAAAAATAAATAAGAACAGGAAATAAGTAACTCTCCTTTGGTAAACCTACAACAATGAAGCTTCTATATTGCAAAGCTGAAAAGAGACAAAAGTCCTTTAAAAAATACTTTTCTTCTCATTCACCTCCGACTACTTTTTTGACAAAAGTCAAATGCATTAGTTGTTACACATAAGAAGAAGGGGGTAAAATCTCCAGAGTCAAGAAATGGGGCTTGCCTTGAATTTAAACATTTTTAAAAGCTCAGTTAAGTGGGGGATGTGATTACTTGTAGAGCAGGAAAGGCACTTAAAAATGCAACTGTAGGAGCCTCTCTGTTTTTAATGTTTAAGAGCAGATAAAACGCCACTTTCACTGACTTCAGGCATTCTTCTGGCTGAGGACTAGGCCATTAATAGTCATTAACACTCTTTCAAATGTATTGCCAGAGTGGTAATGAAATCAACACCTTCTAATTTTTATACTGAAGCTCTGCCAAAGCGCATTTGGTCTTGTCGCTACACTGCGACGTGCGATATGCTTGCTACTTAAGATATCAACATCAACGCTGAATAAAAACATAAATCTTTTATGATGTTGTAACGTGTTACTATTTTATTGTAAATCAACATAGGTCTATTATTCTAACCTAGCCCCAGCGTTTACTGAATAAAGGGAGGACAAGCCAGTGTCAAGGGGTCAGTTGTTCTGAGTTGACCGTCAACTTAGATTTTTCAAATTATTAGCTGGAAACTATCCTTAGAAATTTGGTTCCATGCCAGGTTCCCACTATTTGTCATTTAGGAAAATGTCTCACATAATCAGTTAACCTGGTGAGTACCTTCTTTTTGTTTCATAAAGCAGTACCTAACCTAATCATAAGAGTTGATGGTCTAAAGTTTAAATTAAATGGACAGACTTATCAGCTGATTTCCAACCCCACCCTTCTTTATAATTGATGTGAATTTATCATATTCTTCATGACAGAAGAGAAAAATATAGTGACAAGTGGACAGAAAGGAAGGGAGGAACCAAGGAGGAAAGGAAGGGAGAGAAGGAGAGAAAGAAAAAAATTCTAAATGAATATGAAATTCATTTAGAATTGTATATTATTTCTTCTTGACCTTTCTCCACTATCTGGAGAGTGAAACATATTTGGAAGATGAAACTACACCTTTTCTTCCCAAAGTACTCATCAAATTGTGACTCATGGAGAAAAGAAAAACAAGTTAGCATTGCAGATGGCCACACCTGGGTCCACCCCTTCCTAACACAGACCACAGGTGCTTGTTCAATGAGCACCCTTGCCCAACTTAATCTTATTCTCTTTTGACCTTGTTTTCTTCTTCTTCTAGAAGTGACACTGGTCTACCTTCTTCTAGTAACAAATGTCTAAGAGACTAAACATCTCTATATAGTCTCTAGAAGAGAAGATGTATTTTATTTGTAACCTTTGTGTTTTCAACAACTAATCATTATGACTCACCAGGGCATTATGATTTTCCATAGAGTATATAAGTATAAAATAGAAGGGATTGAGGAACATAAAATAAACATTTTACCCTCTGCTATTACTCATTATAGATACAAGCAATGGCATCAAGAGAATTGTCTGCTCATTTTATAGGTCAGTAAGATTAGGAAGCTCTATATATTAATTCTGTTTTGCTTTGGCTAGAGAACTATGTATTTATTCATATATTCACTCAGCATATAATTATTCAGTTGCTCCTGAATTCCAAGCAATATAATAGACCCCAATTATACTAATATTAACAGGACACAGTCTTTGCCCTGAGATTTTCACATTCTGTTGAAAAAGGATAATATGATCGTAACCAATAGATTGAGCTTCCCTGGTAGCTCAGTTGGTAAAGAATCTGCGTGCAGTGCAGGAGATCCAGGTTCGATTCCTGGGTTGGGAAGATCCCCTGGAGAAGGAAATGGCAACCCACTCCATTATTCTTCCCTGGAAAATCCCATGGACAGAGTAGCCATGGGGTTGTAAGAGTTGGACACGACTTAGCAACTAAACCACTAACCAATAGATTATAATACTTTGAAATTAAGTAATATGGTATGCAATGTGAATAAAAGAGCTGTAAGACAGTGTTGAAAAAGTTGGCTTAAAGCTCAACATTCAGAAAACTAAGATCATGGCATCTGGTCCCATTCCTTCATGGGAAATAGATGGGGAAACAATGGAAACAGTGTCAGACTTTATTTTTTTGGGCTCCAAAATCACTGCAGATGGTGACTGCAGCCGTGAAATTAAAAGACGCTCACTCCTTGGAAAGAAAGTTATGACCAACCTAGATAGCATATTCAAAAGCAGAGACATTACTTTGCCAACAAAGGTCCATCTAGTCAAGCCTATGGTTTTTCCAGTGGTCACGTATGGATGTGAGAGTTGGACTGTGAAGAAAGCTGAGCACCAAAGTATTGATGCTTTTGAAATGTGGTGTTGTTGAAGACTCTTGAGAGTCCCTTGGGCTGCAAGGACATCCAACCAGTCCATTCTGAAGGAGATCAGTCCTGGCTGTTCTTTGGAAGGAATGATGCTAAAGCTGAAATTCCAGTACTTTGGCCACCTCATGAGAAGAGTTGACTCAGTGGAAAAGACTCAGATGCTCGGAGGGATTGCGGGCAAGAGGAGAAGGGGACGACAGAGGATGAGATGACTGGATGGCATCACTGACTCGATGGACATGAGTCTGAGTGAACTCCAGGAGTTGGTGATGGACAGGGAGGCCTGGTGTGCTGTGATTCATGGGGTTTCAAAGAGTCGGACATGACTGAGTGACTGAACTGAACTGAACTGAAGACAGTGGTAATTGGCCTCCTTTTACCAAAAGACATGTAACTATTCTTCTACTGCCATTATATAGATCAATGTTTATATTGGCAGGAAGAATGTAGGTAGAGGGCAGTCAGATTTATAAACAAAGAAAACTGGTGAGTTGGAGAACTATAACCAACATTTTGAGACATGTCATTGAGTCTTAAGAGAACCCTGAAAAATCCTTGAAAATATAGGTAAAGACTTTGCTCCATGAAGTCAACAATTGAGTCAAGGAAGAGCTAGAACTGAGATACCGGAAAGAAGAGATTTTGAATCATCACCATCTCTTCCTTACCAAACTGGAGATAAGTATTAACAATCACTTGACATCCTTATTTTATGGAGAGTCTGCACTTGTTACTATATACTGGTTGTCTTTTGGATTTTCAACTTGGAAACTGAAAGTGATTAAATTTTAAAAGTGTTTCAGAAGCTATACTTAAATGAACTGATCTATTTTCAGATGGATTGCATAAATAACCATAACATTAATTGCTACTAATTTTAACTGAGAATTAGTTACTGTTGCTGGTCAACAATGTTCGAAGATCTCATAGAAAAGATGGTATATTTAATAATTTTCAAAGTTGATGTCCTTCTCCCATAAATAATAATAATTTTTGTATCTTTTATAATTGTCCTTTTCATGTGAAACGTTCACATTTTCAGAAACTTCTAGCTTCTAATACTAAAATATCTTCCAGATTACTCTAAACTTTACCAAAGGAAGACTTCCCTCACCCTAATTTTGACTTGTTTTGTATAGAAATAATTCGTTAAGTTCTGTTTTGATTGTCAGAGGAAAAAGGGAGTAATATTAAGAAAATACTCTAAGAAAAGCATGTTAGAGAGTGGTTTGGCATGAAAATGATAAGAAATATGAAGCAAAATTAATATTTCACTATATTATAGAATTTTTATTGTCTTCTTGTTAAATAAAATCGATTTTACCTAATGAGTCCTCCCCACAGACATTTCTCCTGACTCCTCTTACCTTTGATTTCAAGTATGCACACTCTACTTTGGAGTTCTTCCTTTTCTTGAGCTGCCTAAGTGAACAAATTTCAAAGAAAAGAGTCCTTCAGCATAATCATAGAGGATATCTACTTAAGTATGAAAAAGATAATACAGTAACTCTAATATATTTCCTGTAATTATTAATAAATGACTGTAAACTCGAGGATTGGCGTAAAGATGCTCTTTCCCCAGTTACCATATTCTTGCATGAATATGTGGTGTATTGTATATTGAAGTGTATCTTAGACAGATGTTTTTGGCAAGGGTGCACGTGCATGATTAAAATGAGTTATGCATATGTCTGTTTTTCTAAGGCATTGATTTACGGGTACATTTTAAACTTTATTTTCATCAAAAACTATATTTTAATTTCATAAGCATATTCATCTTTGAGCTTGTAATCATATTACAGGAGTTAGTTTCATTTAAAACATTCATTTTCCAATGCTTATTATTCAAGGAATGGTACATTTGGAAAATACATTTGAATTTTTAATAATTCTCTGTGAAACATATTAAGTGTTAAGACTTATCTAAACATGCCAATCGTATATCAGAATTTAACAATGCATTTAAATATGGTAGGACATAGAAAATAGCTATTTTTCTACAATATAACTATCAAGGCTATCCCAACATGTGTGCTTGGGAGGATATCTGCCTTCATTTTTTTCAATTATATACATATTTTTTCTGCATTCATTTTATAGCTGACAACAGTAAGAACTAAGGAAGGCTATAGAATTCCCATGACTACGTAGTTGATTAACCAAGTAGCAGGAATAAACCATGGCTTACCTGTATTCTGTCTATAGTTACCAACTTATGAAAAAGAAAGAAGTCCATCTAAAACTACCCACTTGATAATTTATTTGGTATATTATTCAGGTTATTTGTCATTTTCATGTGAAATTATTTTTAGTAGTCATTAGTGATATTATAAAAAATACAAGAACTTGTTTGAGAATGATACGTTTATAATACGTATCAAGAAAATATATAAAGCCAAGCAATTAGATATACTGTAATTTTTATAATGTCCCTTGATTTTTAAAGATCATCTAACTTTGAAAATCCCCAATCTTTATGGATTTCTTGAAGTTGATTTTAATTATTGGTGCTGTTCAGTTATTTTTCCTCAGAAAACACAAGCAGATATGTTATTTAATAAATTTAAATAAAATTTAGAGTATAATGTTAATAATGCCCAGCAAAGAAAAATTGACGATATGTATTAAATTTTGGTTCAAGAAACAAAATGCAAAATTGTATTTTATGAACAATTCCACTATTCCCATCGAGGTTCTAAGAATTCTACATGTAAGATAAAGCCAGGCACTTTATCAGAAAAATATTTTAAATCTACTCATTAATATTCATGTTCACAAAAATTAAAAGGTAAGCCAGGAACTGGCAGAATATTTGTCTTGCACATATCTGACAAAAGACTTATCTAGAATATAAAAAGAACAACTCTGTTAGTAATAACAGCAACAGAAATAATAATAAATAACTCAATAAAAGCTGAGCAGAGGACTTGAAAGAAAGATGGAAGAATGGCCAAAAACATATACAAATGCTCAACAGTATCAATCAACAATAACCAGGAAAATGTCAATTAAAACTGCTATGATAACACTCTATTCACTGGAAGAGCTAAGGAGCAAACAAAAAGAACAACATTATGAAGTGTTGGTGAGAATGCAGAGAAACTGAAACTCATATGTTTCTGCTGAGAAAGTAACATGGCACAACCACTTCAAAAGAAAGGGTTGATCTTTTTATACACTGAAACATACACCCACCAGATGACTCAGCAATTCCACTCCTTGGTTTTAACCAAGAGAAGAATAAACACATTGTATATACTGTGTATACTTATACACAGATGTTCACAACAGTTGTATTCATAACAGTTACAACTGAAAGCAACCTATGCTATGCTAACTCACTTCAGTCATGTCCAACTCTGTGTGACCCCATAGACGGCAGCCCACCAGGCTCCGCCGTCCCTGGGATTCTCCAGGCAAGAACACTGGAGTGGGTTGCCATTTCCTTCTCCAATGCAGGAAAGTGAAAAGTGAAAGAAGTTGCTCAGTCGTGTCCGACTCTGAGCAACCCCATGGACTGCAGCCCACCAGGCTCCTCCATCCATGGGATTTTCCAGGCAAGAGTACTGGAGTGGGGTGCCATTGCCTTCTCCCTATATGCCCATAAATGAGTAAATGGATAAACAATGGGATCCTTATCAGCAATACAAAGAAATGGACATATACGACAGCAGAGAGGAACCTCAAATTGACTGTGTTGCATTAAAGAGTAGTGCATGCAAAGAGTAGTGGACAAGAATCCACACTGTATGATTTAACTTTTATGAACTTTGTAAGCAGACTAATAAAACTGTATGATGGAAACCAATGCCATGGTTGCCTAGGGCTGGGGATGAGAGTTGTGCCACAGACTAGAAAAGGGAACAAGGAAATTTCTTGGGATGATGTAGATGTCTATATTTTAATTATAAGAGTAGAATTATTTGTGCTTAAAATCTCCATATTTTATTGTATGTAAATTAGCCACAATATACAAAAAAAGAAAGAAAAATAATGAAAGAATGCTATATGAAAAAAGGTTGACCCAGGGTATAACTTTGGATAACTGTTTTCACTGTGTGTTGATTAGATTTTACAATAGTCAATGTACATCTTCAAAATGATTTCTGTATCTCATTTAATGATGTTCCAGTATAATGGCAAATAGCATTCTTTTTTTTAATATAAATTTATTTATTTTAATTGGAGGTTAATTACTTTACAATATTGTATTGGTTTTGCCATACATCAACATGAATCCGCCACCTGAGAGAGTAATTTCAATCTAATCAGAATTGTATGATTGTTATAATTCCTATAGACAGTAGAAAATTGTTACCTTTCCCCTACTTTCATTTTTGTGTGTGGGTCTTCTCGTTCTGTAGAGATTATTATAGGGAAGGAAAGAATTTGCCTTCTATACTTCTAGGTCCTTTAACAGGTCTAATAATTAAATGGACACAAGACAGGTTAACAGAATAAAATGAATGAATTTAACTTCTTACATACAGGAGGCCCATAAAAATAGGAGATTCAAAGGCAGGTAGGCTAGTAACGCTTATGTACCAATCAGAGCTAAGGAAAGGGGTATAGGTTTTAGACTTCAAAGGAGAGAAGGCAGTTGACAGGAAGATGAAGAGAACAGATGTATTTGGTAAAGATGAAGATGTGTTTGGTAAACAAATATTTGCCCTGCTCTGCAGGTAAATCTCTCAGATGAAGTTGCCTCTGTTTATAACTCTCTTCCTTGTGCAGGTCCCCTTCTGAAGTTCTTTCAGGCAGCTAAGAGGGAGGCAAAGAGCTTTTCTGAGTTTACTGGATCTTGATTGCCTTCAAATGAAAATAATGTATATGCCAAAGTGGCACATTTTGCAGGAGGTGGGAATGGCATATTCTGCTCCCCTTCATTATGTAAAATCACCGAGGAAAACAAAATACCAATTTTTTCTTTCAAATCAGCTCATTCCTTCATCTCTTTATACAGTGTATGTTAGTCACTCAGTCATGTCCAACTCTTTGCAACCCTGTGGACTGTAGCCCTCCAGGCTCCTCTGTCCATGGAATTCTCCAGGCAAGAATACTGAAGTGGGTTGTCATTTCCTTCTCCAGGGGATCTTCAGGACCCAGGCACTGAACCCAGGTCTCCTGCATTGCAGGCAGATGCTTTACCATTTGAGCCACCAGGGGAGCCCTAGGCACTAAGTGTTTAATCATACTCTGGAGTAAGACAGCCATATTCTCTTCAACAGGGTTGCATAGTTAGTGAGGCAAACAAGAAAACAGAAAATAATAACAGAGCAAGTGATGTGATTATATCAAATAAAAGATGATATGGTGAGTGAAGGGTTTAAAGACAATGCTAGACATTTTAGGGTCACCTACCATCCATTAGTTTGTCAACAAAGGTCTGTCTTGTCAAGGCTATGGTTTTTCCAGTAGTCATGTATGGATGTAAGAGTTGGACTATAAAGAAAGCTGAGCACTGAAGAATTGATGCTTTTGAACTGTGGTGTTGGAGAAGACTCTTGAGAGTCCCTTGGACTGCAAGGAGATCCAACCAGTCCATCCTAAAGGAGACCAGTCCTGAGTGTTCATTGGAAGGACTGATGTTGAAGCTGAAACTCCAATACTTTGGCCACCTGATGCGAAGAGCTGACTCATTTGAAAAGACCCTGATGCTGGGAAAAATGAAGGCAGGAGGAGAAGGGGACGACAGAGGATGATATGGTTGGATGGCATCACTGACTCAGTGAACATGAGTTTGAGTAAACTCCGGGAGTTGGTGATGGACAGGGAGGCCTGGCATGCTGTGTCCATGGGGTTGTGAAGAGTCAGACATGACTGAGCAAATGAACTGAACTGAACCATGCCATGGTGGCTCCTGTGGATTTCTTCAGAGGTCTTTGGCAAACTGTTGATTGTGAAGGTGATTTGGTGTGTGTTTAGAAAGATTTTGGCTGTCAGCTTGTTGAAAGGGAATTGACTGAATCACAACCTCAAACTTACAGTGAATATATGAGTCCAGGCAGCTCTCTAGGCATAGATAGCAGTGGTTTGCAACTAGGAGACCAGGCAGGGTGGGCAGAAAAGAAGAAAGATTTAATGACTGTTATAACTTGTGTATCTCTCAAATACTTCATTTGAAAAAGAGGATGCAGGTACTATTATTATGGTTTTGGGGGATTGGAGGTGACCAAGTGTTGTTACTGTATAGACAGTTTCTAGAAACTTCCATTGATCTTGTCTTTTTTTTTTTTTTTTTTAATTTCATTGTCAATGAAAGTTTGCACACCAAAATCAAAGGCCAAGGATTCTGTATAGAGGCAATCCAGACTCTGAAAGGTGAACACTTTAGCTTAAGATTTTTATATCTGATATTTCAGTTTCACATTTTGATTTAATATAATAAACTCAAAGCCTTGGTGGACACTTCATAAGTTTTAGGGGGGAAAATTGTGATCATTGGAAATATTGCCTCTGAGTAAAAGTAAAATATTATTGCTTTGCTATACAAGAAATTTTTATGGTAGTGTTCTTAGTATTTCAGCAGTATATGTTTTCAAGTGCAGTCTTGAAGCTACCTAATTTTGTGTTTTGGAAGATTTTTTCAGAGAGAACTTCCATTATATTTCATATTTTGAAGCTGTCTTCCAGATGTGATGTTTCAGTTTTTCTTTTCTTTTACTTAAATATTGTGTTTTCCAATATATTTTCAAAATTTATGAAACTGAGGATTCATGACCTATTCTTGACCTATTCATGACCTATTCTGAGTAGTTTTCATACCTGTTGTGACTCTGGAAATACTGCAAGTGAAACATAAGCTGGATATGATGCTTTCTTAGGATTTTTTTTCTTACATAAGAAATTTGGTGTTTTGTTTTAGTTATTTATGTACTAGACTTTACCTTATATGAATACTTTAAAACTCAATTCAGATAGTTTTATAAGACATTTTCTGTGTATATATGTGTATATACAATTATTTCTTATTTTCTCTTTGATTTCATATAATTTGTGTCTTTGATAAAAAGAAAAAAAAACGTATTTATCTATTATCTGGCTTGTTAATTCAACAAACTGCTTAGACATCTACTATTTGTCAGGCACTGAAATAGGCACTCAGTGTATAGTGAGGAGTAAAATAATGCTCCCGTTTTCAGGCAGCTTACATTCTTATCTGTCACATCCATTGTTTCAGCAAATGTTTATTGAGTGCCTTCTATGTATGAGGCTATTGTAGGCATGTTGACTACATCAGTAAAGGACATCTCAAGATATTTTCTCTCACGGAGCTTACAATCTAGCAGGAGGTGGTAAATAAACAATGAACATAATAAATATATAAATTATAATAAATTAGATGGTGATAAATGCTGTGAAATAAAGAAAAGGTAGAATATGTTTTTGAAGACCTGAGCATACTTGGGAATTGGAAAGGAAGAGAGGTGACTGGGGTCAGCCTCACTAGCGAGATATTTGAGCAAATACTTAAAAGACTTAAGAGAGTGGGGAAGTAGTTTTCTGAGAGAAGAACATTCTGGGCAGAGGAAACAGCCAGTGCAGAGGCCCTAATGCAGAAATACGTGGCATGTTAGAGCTCAGCAAAGTAATCAGTTTGCCTAGAGGAGAACAAACAAGAGCACAGTAGAAAAAGAGCCTGCCAGCAAGGTAAAATGTTACAGACAGATGTGTATCTGCTTCCCCTCTAGAATTTTCCAAGATGCCTTGATATCCATGTTTTATGGATGTGGTCTGCAAAGATTCTATGTCTTATGCTATGAGTGTCTTCCATTCTTTCCTTTATCTTCAGTATACTGTACACAACACCACTCTTTAAAAATAACTTGCTTGAATGAATTTCCAAACTTTGGTGTATCATGGAAAATGAGTACATAAAGTCACCCTTTTAATATTGCATGTCTTCTGGCTAAATCAGAGATAATTAGTAGGAAGGAAATTAAATCCTCCTGATTCATTTTTATTAGCCCGCTAAGGGCAAAATAGGTGCTGGGCCTCAGGCTGAACCTGCTATTTTTGTTGCACTTTTGTAAAAGTACTATGTTCTGGAGAAACGCTTGCCACAAAGACCAGTGGCTTTCAATTAGTTACAAGACAAGATAAATATGTGCTTTATGAAGCCAATGGCTTTAGAGCCTGGCTTTCAGTTTGAGCCAGCAATAATAAAAAATGTATAAAAGATATGGTCTGGAAACTTTAGTAACTTATTTTTTGGGTTGGACTTGAAAGAAATTTTTCAACTGATTATTTTTGAGAGTAATCACTGGAGGGTATATATCCTACTTAATACAGCATCAATTTCTCTGTAGCTACCTGAAGGAGACCTTCTAGCAATATGCTCATGGACCAAAATTTTAAGTATTAATGCATAACTCATCCCATCCTATATTTAGCAAAGCAAAATATCACACTGGAGGAAATCAAACTGACCTTCACCCCAGACTCTGAGTCTGGCTCTGATTGTCATCAGTTTATGCCTAAGGGTTGACCCATGTTTGTTTTTAACTCTGACTTCCTCATGAGCTCTTGAACCCCCTGACTCCCTCCTCCTCAGCATCCTGAAGCTCCCTCCCAAGTCCCTGGCATTTCCAGTGAGGGTCACTGTATTTATTCAGTGCTGATCACTGAGGAATAAATTCTTACATGTTGGTAGGATCTTCACTATTGTTTTGCAAATTAACCAACTGAAACAAAATAGTGATAATGTGTTATTATGGTTAAGGTTAATAAGCTGCTGATTACCTCTAGAGGATACAATTGCAGACACATTATTTAAAAGGCCTATTTTGTTGAGCTAACTAGTAAATGAGCAAACATGTGTATTAACATGAGCATGGAGTTTTGAGCCTGGTAGAGACAGTTCAATTTGTTTTTCTCCCTTCTTTCTACTTCCTCCCCCATGTCAGCATCATTCTGAGGTCTGGTCTCTGGGTTATTGTGAACTATCTGTCATTTATAATCCATGAGATGTCCAGCAAGTCACTTTATCTCTTTGAGCCATGGTCAAATTAGTTGCCCAGTTTCATAATGTCCACCCATCCATTGCTCCCAGGAGAGATCATTATTTATAGCACTAAAAACATGGGCAGAAGCCCTGAATAGATACTTCTCCAAAGAGGACATACAGATAACCAACAGGCACATGAAAACGTTCAACATCCTTAGTTATTAGAGAAAAGCACATCAAAACTACAAGAGATATCACTTCACTTTTGTCAGAATAGCTATCATCAAACAATCCACAAACAACAAATGCTGGAGAAGGTGTGGCGAGAAGGGAATCCTCCTACATTCTGGAAGGAATGTAAATTGGTATAGTCACTATGGAGAACAGTATGGAGGTTCCTTTAAAAACTAAAAATAGAGTTACCATATGACCCTGAAATCCCACTCCTGGGCATATATCCTGAGAAAAATGTGATCCCAAAGGATACATGCACCCCAGTGTTCATTGCAGCACTGTTTGCAATAGCCAAAATTTGGAAACAAACTAAATGTCCAACAACAGAAGACCAGATAAGAAGTTTTCTGTCAATGTGGTAAATACATACAATGCAATATTATTCAGCCATTAAAAAGAATGAAATGATGCCCTTGCAGCAACGTGGATAGACCTACAGAGTGTCTTACTGTGTGAAGTCAGATAGAGAAGGAGAAATATCATGTGACATCCCTTGTATGTGGAATTTAAAAAGAAATGATACAAATGAACTTACAAAACAGAAAGAGATTCACAGACTTAGAAAATGAACTTGTGGTTGCCAGGGGAGGGGAAGGGCAGGGATAGTTAAGTAGTTTGGGAAAGTCATATACATACTGCTGTATTCAAAGTGGATAACCAACAGGGACCTATTGTAGCACATGGACCTCTATTCGGTGTTATGTGCCAGCCTAAATGGGAGGGGTGTTTGCAGGAGAATGGATGCATGTGTATGTATGGCTACGTCCTTTTGCGGTTCATCTGAAACTACCACAACATTGTTAATCCGCTATGCTGCTAAGTCACGTTAGTCGTGTCCAACTCTGTGCAACCCCACAGACGGCAGCCCATCAGGCTCCTCTATCCCTGGGATTCTCCAGGCAAGAATACTGGAGTGGGTTGCCATTTCCTTCTCCATTGTCTGAAAGGTAACCAAAGGTAATTAAACCCAGAAGCAAGCTGAGAAAAAAGAAAAAAACAAACCCTAAAAAACCCAGAACTACTTCAATTACTCCTTTTTGAGCTAGTATTCCTATGCTGGTTCCAAGGGTGGGGAAAATTTCCTGACAGCCAAATGTACATCTTTGTTATAGATACAGTTAGTTTATAATATAATCAGCTATACGCCAATACAAAATAAAAAGTTTGAAGTTTGGAAAACAAACAAACAAACAAACTTGTTCTCCATCTGGGATCATATGTGTTAATTTTCCCACTTTGTCTTGTGTCAATGTGTCTTGTGTCAAAGAGATAAATTTAACTCTTTTATTACTACAAAATAGGATTTATTAGTCTTAACCAAAATTATGCTGTTGCTGCAGAATACTTTCTCTTAGATGTAGTCAAGGCATTACTAATCCAGCTATCCTGGACATCCTTGGAATCCAAGGCCACTCACTGATGTATTCCTTGGGAATGCAATACTGTAGTGGATAGATGGCCAGTCTCTATCAGGTAAAGAATGAATTCTTCAAATCCCCTCCCCACCAAATAATGACTTTATGTATCTTGTAAATCCCATTTTATAGCTACTGAAAATCTGGCTGGACATTTCCCCATTCAAAATTGCCAGTGACCCTCAATAATTGGCTATTTTGAATATGGCATTGATTACCACCAGGCTTGGCCAGACAGGATTTTTTAAAAAGTATCCAGTGAGTTAAAGGTAGATGTAACTGTTAATTTGGGCTCCCCCTTTTGTGGGAGATGATGGAACTACGACTACTTGAGTTCCTCCCTTTCTTTGCTTTTGAGAGCAGATCGTTTCTTTGGATGTTGTTGAATTCCTATACAGGATGCATTCTACCCTTCCCCCTTTCCTAACAGCATCTAGGTTTCCCTCCAGGCTTTCATCTTCCTCAGGCAACCTCTACATTTCTGGAGGTGGGCTTGATTCCTTCAATCAATCAACCCATCTCATTCCCCAGGACAGTCATTGGCATGGGACCTGATCCCAATAAGATGATTCTAAGGACTCTTGCCTATTATCACAAGCCAGAAAACTGCCTATCAGCAGCCAAAAGAAAGAATGTAAAGCTTAATCACTCCTGAAAGAGAGCATAAAGTAATGCAGATAGCAAACCTTAGTAATAAACAAATATGCGGGAGTGTGGACAAGATATTTGAACTGAAATTGAGTCCCCTAAGCTTTCCTGAGCCTCTGGGAAAGCCCACTTTGAAGTACACTAGAGTTCTGGAATTCCAGCTAGAAGTTTAAATTTCAAAATATAAGTTGCCTGATATGTCTGGGTACCTATCTATGGTTTAGCGGGAATCAGTAGGGAACGATGATAGTGATTCATTGAAAACTCAAGTATTTACTGGATTGGTAATCATGTATTATGCTTCTCTTGGAATTTTCCACTTGAAGAGGAAGAATGACCACTGGAAAATTAGACAGAATTTTTCAATTCACTAAAGGGATGCTATTCATTCAATGATCATGTAATTTTGATGAATATATTACTATATGACATCAGTATATATAGTCTTCATTGAAATTCTTATAAAAATAAATGATGGCTTTGTGGCCCACACTTTCAAGTTGACCTGTGGCTCCTAAGACAGCTGACATGTCTTCATTCATAAGGTTTTACTGTTTTTTAATAACAGTGGCAACATCTGGTTTGAGGCTTGACCTGGCTTTGACACCCTCTGTCTGTATAAAGATATAAGGATAATAAAATTTAGACAGTAATTTTAGCATAATAATGACCAGTTTTGGAAAGCCTCCAGTGACTTCTCAATAAGTCATTTTCTTCTAACATTTGTTATTATAGCATCCTGTACAACTATTTCCTAGCCTATGTTTTGTATAATTGTGAGAATAATTGGTTAATGCCTATTTTATTAACTATTTTCTTATTCCCAAAAGGCAGACATGATTGTCTAGAAAGACTATTGACTTTCTAAATCCTAGCACAATGCATGGCATTTAGTAGGCTCAATACACATATGTACTGGATGAACTGGGGTGGAGAAAGCTTATAATAGAGTTAGGAGATAGTCAGATGACAAATAATGCCAAAAGGCAGGAGTCAAGTAATAGCCCCATACCTCAAAATGTGAGACACTTTTGTTTAATGGTCATCCCAACAGACAGGAATATAAGGGAATAAGTTTTATTCACAATCTATGTATAACATGGAGGCATTAGATATATTGTTAATCTAGTTTAAAAATATTAAGAGCATAATTTCATGTGGAGTCTTTCTTTTTCTATTTCATGTGTAAATCACTTCAAATATTAGCTCCAGATGGTGCAGTCTCAAAGGTTTCCCATTTACACATAGTTCAATATTTTTTTTCCAAATCAAATGTGAAAGCAGCATTTCATGCAAATACTAGTTTTGAAACTGAGCAAAGGTAAGATGGTCTTCAAACCTACAAACTATAGTTCTTTCAGGAGGCAAAAGCCTTCTGTTGTTCAATTGCTCCATCGTGTCCGACTCTGTGACCCCATGGACTGCAGCATGCCAGGCTTCGCTGTCCTTTACCATCCCCCAGAGATTGTTCACACTCATGTCCATTGAATCCATAAAGCCATCCAACCATCTCATCCTCTGTCATCCCCTTATCCTCCTGCTTTCAATCTTTTCCACCATCAGGGTCTTTTCCAGTGAGTTGGCTGTTCACATCAGAGGGCCAAAGTTCTGGAGCTTCAGATTTACCATCAGTCCTTCCAATGAATATTCAAGATTGATTTCCTTTAAGATTGATTGGTTTGATCTCCTTGTAGTCCAAGGAACTCTCAAGAGTCTTCTCTAACACCACAGTTCAAAAGCATTAATTCTTTGATGCTCACCCTTCTTTACAGTCCAACTCTCACATCCATACTTGACTACGGAAAAAAATCACAGCTTTGACTATTCAGACCTTTGTCATATGATTTCACTGAAACAATTGAAATAGTGACAGATTTTATTTTCTTGGACTCCAGAATCACTGCAGATTGTGACTGCAGGCATGAAATTAAAAGACGCTGCTTTTTGGAAGAAAAACTATGACAAACCTAGACAGCGTATTAGAAAGCAGAGACATTACTTTGCTGATGTCAAAGCTAAAAAGCCCCCTAATCCTGTGACTATTTTATCCACCTAGGAAAGTATTGAGATGTTCTCCTTGCCCTCTTCTTTCTGTCTTCTTCTCTCCCTCTCTTTCTTTTCCTGTCTCCCCAGCAATAGTCAAAACTAGACAATGGATTAATTGGGAAATGTTTTCTTATGCTAATCTGTTTTTTTTAAAACCATCATTACTTTCATCTATACATACATTCAAAGAGAGGGAAAAGAGAGGAGAAACAAATGTGAAATGCATTTTGAAACATGAAGTGAAAGTGTTAGTCGCTCAGTTGTGTCTGACTCCGTGCAACCACATGAACTACAGCCCACCGGGCTCCTCTGTCCATGGAATTCTCCAGGCAAGAATACTGGAGTGTGTTGCCATTTCCTTCTCCAGGGGATGTTCCCACCAAGGGATTGATCCCGGGGTTAGCAGTAATTGTAAACTGTTTAAAATCTCTTTGAGTTAAAATTTCTCATTACTTCTTTTTGATATGTTTAGAAATATTTTGCTCATATTGATAACTATTTTGTGTGTATATGTGTTTTGTTGTTCAATCACTAAGCCTTGTCTAACTTTCTGAGAACCCATGAACTGCAGAACAGCAGGTCTCCTTTTCCTTCATTTTCTCCTGAAGTTTGTTCAAACTCATGTCCGTTGAGTCACTGTTGCCATCCAACCATCTCATCCTCTGTCACCCCCTTCTCCTCCTGCCCTCAATCTTTCCCAGCATCAGGGTCTTTTATAATTAGTTGGCTCTTTGCATCAGGTAGCCAAATTATTGAAGCTTCAGCTTCAGCATCAGTCCTTCCAGTGGATATTCAGAGTTGATTTCTTTTAGGATTAACTGATTTGATCTCCTTGCTCTCCAAGGGATTCTCAAGAGTCTTCTCCAGTACCACAATTCAAAAGCATCACAAGAGACAACTTGTATGCTAAAAAAAAACCCCAATGACTGCTTAGTGTGTTATTGAACCCAAGTTCACATGTCCCTGGTACACAGTGAGGTCAAACTGAAGCACTGGTGTTTGGAGCCGAGAAAGATTTACTGCAAGTACTAAGCAAGGAGAGCAGGCAGCTCGTGCTCAAATGGTCTGAACTCCTTGGATGGCTTTCAGGCAAGAGTTTTTAAGGACAATGTTAGGGGAGAAAGTCTCAGGATATATGATCATCTCATGGCCCTTCTGATTGGTTGGTGGTGAGGTAATAGGGTGATATTTCTGGAATCTCAACCTTCTGATTCCAACCAGTCTGGGGTCCATATGCTTCATCCTCCACCTGAACAGGGGTCTTGGTTTCTGTAGAACAACTCAAAGATATTCATCAGATTATAATCTATATTCATACAGGAGGAACTAAGAGTCCTGTACTCTGTTTCCCTAATCACTAACTGTGTGAGTCTATTCTTTGGAAGACTTTGAGGAGGCCTAGGAGCCTAAACCCCCCTTTTTTCCCCTTACAAATGAAACACAGGAGACAAAGAGGAGTTTTTGTACCCTGGAGGGCCCTGCAGGATCCTGCTTGGTTTCACATATACCCAACAACCATTCTCTGCTAGGACTAGCTTCTTTTGGGGCTTGCTTCATGGCTCAACTGGTAAAGAACCCCCTTGCTAATGCAGGAGTTGCAAGAGAAGTGGGTTTAATTCCTGGGCCAGGAAGACGCCCTGGAAGAGGAAATGGCAACCCACTCCAATATTCTTGCCTGGGAAATCCCATGGACAGAGGAGCCTGGCTGGCTACAGTCCATGGGGTCGCAAAAAGTCAGACATGCCTGAGCGTGCATGAAAACAACAGGGAAGAGAAATCTGGTCTTTGATTTAGGTCATTGGCTACTATTTTGCAGCACCTTCTCATGTGTGCTTCTGCTTCTTAAGCATTTAAGAGTCCACTGATTTTGCTCAAAATAGTTATTGCCAATTCCTTATATCTTTATGCCATACTCTCTTCCTCTTATTGCCTCTCAATGCTGATTTTGGCTCTACTACATTATTGGAGGCTGAATTTTAAGACATCGTGTGGGTCCACAGTTCACCTAACATAGTTAATTCATTACTAACAGTGCATAAGGACTCAACTCAGTTTAATTTCTGTGAACTAGTACCTCTGATTCAAGTGGTTAACCCACTTACATTTATTAATATAATGTGTCAGTCTTCTCTTTACCCTGAGTATTTATTTCCACTTTTATA
Source organism: Bos indicus x Bos taurus (assembly GCF_003369695.1). Classification (NCBI taxonomy): domain Eukaryota; kingdom Metazoa; phylum Chordata; class Mammalia; order Artiodactyla; family Bovidae; genus Bos; species Bos indicus x Bos taurus. Next base: position 98,198,995 of record NC_040079.1, on the reverse strand, counting down.
ATTCCTTTTCTGTTTTTAATGTTTATGTATTTATTTATTTTTGATTGCACTGGGCTTCATTGCTGTGTGCAGGCTTTCTCTAGTTGCGGCAAGCAGGCGATACTCTGTGGCAGTGCACAAGCTTCTCACTGCAGTGGCTTCTGTTGTTGCAGAGCACAGGCTCAGCAGTTGTGGTATAGGAGGTTAGTTGCTCCATGGCATGTGGGATCTTCCTGGACCAGGGACCAAACCCATGTCCCCTGCATTGGCAGGCAGCTTCCTAACCACTGGACCACCAGGGAAGTTCATTTTTCTACTTCCTTGTTATAGTTTTTACATTTTATTTTAATTTAGATTGAATGAAATAGAGATTTATTTTCTTCAAATAATGGAGAAACTTTATTAACACTAGATAAAGAAATCTAGTTACCGAAACACAAGACCTATGATAAGGAAGGAGCTTACAGATAGTCATTCAGCATTTAAGGCAATTCTCAGAATTCAGAAGTGTGACTCTTCACTTTAGGGTTCCAAAACCTATATAATTAAATAAAAAGGGATTTTCAGCCTTAACCTATCATAGCTTCATAATAATCTCTTTAGATACAAGTTTTCCTACTTCTACTTCTGTTTCTACTAGTGTTATAGGGCTAACACTTTCCTGAGATAAGCATTCTGATTGATTTAGGCAGTCACTATTCTCAATTTTTTAGTTGTTTATTTGCTTCAGATCTCATCATGGTTAGTGAGCTTGCCTGTGGGTTGACTTCTTTTGTGCCAAGTACTCACTCCTCATCCAAACTGCATGGGAAGGTCAGGGTCAATGAGTAAGTTGATCTCTGAGAGAGTATTGTGGAAAGGGCTGTTTGTCCTGTTTCTCTTGAAGTGAACTTTCTTATGACTGACTGACATATCTAGTATAGTGCTCCTTGTATTCTTATACATCCTTATATTCTTGTATTCGTACGTACAATTGCCATATGAAATAATCCATTAAATGAAATATCACAAAGGGTATACAACTACTCTGATTTGCTTAGGTTATAGTTTCAGCGGCTGCAATTCAAGCTATTAGCGGCTTTAAAACATGAGACCTTATATCCTCATTTAAGCCTACTTTGCTAGTGTGTCTCTCCCTTTATCTTACCACTCCATTTTCCCTTGCTTTTATTGTAAAGTCCGTTCCTTCATCATAGCCAAAAAATGAAAATACTGTGTTGGGAATATGATATTCAGTTAAGTCTAAGAATGACAGTGTTGGCAGGGGCATGATAGAAAAAAAAAAGAAAAAGAAGAAGAAGAAGTCAAATCCATAATAATTGCTTATGACTGGTGAAGTCGCTCAGTCGTGTCCGACTCTTTGTGACTCCATGGACTGTAGCCTACCAGGTTCCACCGTCCATGGAATTTTCCAAAAAAGAGTAGTGGAGTGGGTTGCCATTTCCTTCTCCAGGAGATCTTCTTGACCCAGGGATTGAACCTGGGTCTCCCACATTGTAGGCATTGTAGGCAGACGCTATATCGTCTGAGCCACCAGGGAAGTCATAATGCAGGACCTGTTGTACCAGAAATGGGGTTCGAACCCATGAGGATATAAATCCATTGGATATTAAGTCCAATGCCTTAACCACTTGGCCATTATAATTCCTACTTCCCTTCAGTACTAGTACCATACCAGGGACTAATGATTGATAAATATTTCCTGAAAAATTTGTTTTTAAATTTTTATCCAGACATTTGAATATCCACATTTTGTTTTAATTCTGGTAGTGTTTTCCTTTACACTTAAAAAAATGTATTCAGAGGGATGATATGGGGAGGGAGGAGGGAGGAGGGTTCAGGATGGGGAACACATGTATACCTGTGGCGGATTCATTTTGATATTTGGCAAAACTAATACAATTATGTAAAGTTTAAAAATAAAATAAAAAAAAATGTATTCTATGTTATATTTCTTTAATTATCAATATCATGAGTGATTTTATATTTGATTCTCATGCAAAAGAAGGAAATTAGTGTTCTTTTACTTCCCCCTCTCTTACCACTTTCTAGTTTTTGTTGGTATTGTGGTCTTCTGGATTCATAATATTACAAATACATATTTATGATGTGTCTTCTAAGATGTATTAAAAAGAGAAGAAGGATTCTGGAAATATGGCAGCCTATTTTGAATGTGTTTTCTGTTCTCCCTTATCTGATTGTCTACCACTACTGAACTAGGTGGACCTAGTCAACCTGAAATGCATGATCATCCTAGAAATCAATGGTGTTGGATATGGAGGATTTGTTTTTTTTTTTACTTTATAGAGAAAAGTCTAGAGACCACAGTCTATGATAAGTCCCAGTGTGTGTGTGTCTGTTAAGTCACTTCAATCATGTCCAACTCTGTGCGACACTATGAACTGTATCCTGCCAGGCTCCTCTGTCCATGGGATTCTCTGAGGCAAGAATACTAGATGGGTTGCCATGCCCTCCTCCAGGAGATCTTCCCAATCCAGGGATTGAACCCATGTCTCTTATGTATCCTGAATTGGCAGGCAGATTCTTTACCACTAGCATGACCCGGGAAGTCTGAGAAGCTCCAGTATTAGGATCTAAATATATTAATAGAGGAAGTAGATGCTGAAAAGTTTGAGGACACCAAATCCAAAAAACCCTCTGTCTCACACAGACAACACACAGCTTGCATGTGTATTGGCTCTGCATGAAAAAGTCTAGGTTCCCCATTGTCAAGACTGGATAGTGGAAGGAACATAGGGACCAGGCAGGTAGGTCTCCAGCTAGGGTAGGCTAGGGATCAAGGACCGCAGGCAACTGCTAAAGGGACATGGAACCCATATCCTTCCATCTTTTGAGAGATATCCCATACAGGCTGTTCCCACTTAGTATTACTCAGTCTCAGAAGCCATAAGCAGTAACAACATCAAAAGCAACAAAAAACAACACAAATAGGGAACTTGGTAGCTTGAGAGGAAATTCAGCTTTCGCAGAGAGCCCACTGGAAGAGACACAGGAAAACTTGGATAGACAATCAATGAACTTAAGGGCCAAAGAAAACATGAAATCATCATTTTGGATCTTATACTGTACTTGTAGAATTTTTAAAAGTTAGTAAACAAATAAGTAAATGACAGCAACTGAAGACAGTGAAGTGAAATTAGTGGTGCATAGAGGTGTGGGTAGAAAAAAATATCTCAGAGCCTGTAGAGCGTTTAGACATTGCTTTTGGTGGAAATCAATAATAGAAAAGCATGACACTAACAGAGGAATACAAAAGGACCCAGTGCCTTTGTTTCCTTACAAATAAAATGAGGATAATAATAGTATCTCATGGAATTATTATAAAGATTTAAAGGACTTAATATTTGTAATCACTGCAGATGGTGACTACAGCCATGAAATTAAAATACACTTGTTCCTTGGGAAAAAAGCTATGAGAAACCTAGACAGCATATTAAAAAGTAGCGACCTCACTTTGCCGACAAAGATCCACATAGTCAAAGCTTTGGCTTTACCAGGAGTCATGTACAGATGATGAGAGTTGGACCCTAAATAAGGCTGAACCCTAAAGAATTGATGTTTTCAAACTGTGTGCTACAGGAGACTCTTGAGAGTCCCTTGGACTGCAAGGAGATTAAACCATTCAATCCTAAAAGAAACCAACCCTGAATATTCATTGGAAGGATTGATGCTGAAGCAGAAGCTCCAATAATTTGGCCATCTGATGCAAAGAGCCGACTCATTGGAAAAGAATCTGATGCTGGGAAAGATTGAGGGCAGGAGGAGAAGGGGGTGACAGAGGATGAGATGGTTGGATGGCAACACTGACTCGATGGATATGAGTTGGAGCAAACTCTGGGAAATATTCAAAGACTGGGAAGTCTGTCATGCTGTAGTCCATGGGGTCGCAAAGAGCTGGACAGGACTTAGTGACTGAACAATATTGGTAAGGTGCTTAAAGCAGTTCTTAATGCAGAATAAATGCTATGTGTTTGCTAAGTCAATAAATAAAACAGAAATAATGACTAAATTCAAAGACTGGTATTTGAAAAGGTGAATAAAATAAACACTTCTTGAAATGGTTTTAAACAAGGAGAGAGAGATGAAAAACAAGAAATTTGGAATGTAAAAGCAAACATTTCTAATACAGAAGAACTTTCAAGAATTATGTTTGAATATTACCTGCAAACCCTGGGCAATTTGAAACTCATGAGAAATATCTGGTTTTCCATTTAAATGCAAATGTTCAATATTGACCTAACAAGAATCTGAAATGATTCTATTACCACAATTCTGTTAGAACAATGATTCTTCTTCATTCATTCTAAAAATCTGAATGAATCTATTGCCACAATACAAATTGGTGCAGGGCACTAGGGTCAGATGAATTTCACACACCATTTTAATTTTGAAGGACAATTACTTCAGGGCAGAGGAGCGTGGTGGGCTATACTCCAGGGGCGTTACAAAGAGTCGGACATGAGATAGCGACTAAACAACAGTGACAAAGCTGGAAAGCCTTCAGATTTGTTTTATAAAAGTAATATAATTTCAAAATCAGAGCCTGACTAAAATAAACAGAACAGAAAACAGAGACCATATCTTTTTGGAGAGTTGTGTAACATTTTTGTTGAATTTCAAATATTATCCTTTCAAAATGTAATCCACATTAGAATGATGAATAGATACATTTTCTTCTTTTTTGGGGGGGAGGTTAGCTTTGAAATACAGTGTATTTCTTTCTTTTTTTTTTTATTGTATTGGTTTTGCCATACATCAACATGAATCCACCACGGGTGTACGTGTTCCCAACCCTGAACCCCCCTCCCACCTCCCTCCCTGTACCATCTGTCTGGGTCATCCCAGTGCACCAGCCCCAAGCTTCCTGTATCCTGCATCGAACCTGGACTGGCGATTCGTTTCTTATATGATATTATACATGTTTCAATGCCATTCTCCCAAATCATCCCCTCCCTCCCTTTCCCACAGAGTCCAAAAGACTGTTCTCTTTTGCTGTCTCACATACAGGGTTATCATTACCATCTTTCTAAATTCCATATATATGCATTAGTATACTGTATTGGTGTTTTTCTTTCTGGCTTACTTCACTCTGTGTAATCGGCTCCAGTTTCATCCACCTCATTAGAACTGATTCAAATGTGTTCTTTTTAATGGCTGAGTAATACTCCATTGTGTATATGTACTACAGCTTTCTTATCCATTCATCTGCTGATGGACATCTAGGTTTCTTCCATGTCCTGGCTATTATAAATTGTGCTGCGATGAACATCGGGGTACATGTGTCTCTTTCAATTCTGGTTTCCTCAGTGTGTATGCCCAGCAGTGGGATTGCTGGGTCATAAGGCAGTTCTATTTCCAGTTTTTTAAGGAATCTCCACACTGTTCTCCATAGTGGCTGTACTATGCCACTATGGCATTCCCACCAACAGTGTAAGAGGGTTCCCTTTTCTCCACATCCTACCCAGCATTTATTGCTTGTAGACTTTTGGATCACAGCCATTCTGACTGGCGTGAAATGGTACCTCATTGTGGTTTTGATTTGCATTTCTCTGATGATAAGTGATGTTGAGCATCTAGAAATACAGTGTATTTCACAGTTACAGGTCATTTCAATGCAACAAGTGCAATTAGATCATATATATAGGAGATGTCTAAAAATTTACATTTGTAAGGGAAGAATAATATAGACACATTGTCAAAATGTAAATATTACAATAACTGAATCAAATATCAGGGTTTATAGTTGAATTTGTACTAGTTCAAAATGAATCAAATTTTTACAAAATTTCATCCTGTGTAATGTTGAAAAGTGAATCCAACAAAAACATCAAGGCTAATGGGTTTTCTGTCATTATTGTCAGGAGTGGTTTAAAATCAGCCTACTAGAGTTACATAAATATCAAGTAATTGCCTATGGTTCTCCAGTGAGTGACAAATAAATAAATTTTAACCATTATTTGTTGACTCATAATAATAGTAGTAGTAATAATAATACTGGTAACAGTGAGTATGATATCATGAAATAGCTAACTTGTGCTACTACTCCAGCTGTTTTATATTTTATTTCTTAGAAGTTAAAATGTTCATTTTATAATTTTCCCTTCAGATATTGTAAGAAGAAACAGTGATTGCCATATTAGAAATGAAGGCCTTTTTGAGAATAGATGTAAAATAAAATTTTTGCTTTTTCTATAGATGAATAAGTGACAAGAAAAAACAAAGACAGATGTTCAGATTTTTGGCTTGACTGAAACTAGGTAGGATACTCGTGATCTACTCTCAAAAAATGATAGAGGAAGAAAATATACAGAAAAAGGTTTCCCCAAAAGTCAAGAGCTAGGCTAAAGAGAAGCAGAAGTGGCAGTATTATCACTGTGGAAGATGCATGTAGTGGCACTTCTCATTTATTTAGTATTCAGGATTTCAACCTTAATTAGGATTCCTTTGTCACATCATTCATCAAATATACTTGACAAAATGGAAATGAACCTCAAAGTTTCTGTTGCCTCAGGCATGCTTTTAATACTTTTACTCATTTCAGTGTATTGTGAAGTACAGTGAATTGACTTGGAAATGTTTTAGTCGGAATAAGAAACATCCAAATGAAGAAATCACATATTATAAGCAATTCTGGCAGGAATATCAAAAAGAAACCATGTAAATGGCTATTTATTTGCATGTCTTTTAGCCAGTGCTAAGAAGAATTCCTCCCCCTCCAAATATTTTTTGCCACCCAAAGATTTGAAACGGCCCTTTAAAAAAACTACTTCAAAAAGGATTTCTGCTTATGAAATTCCACAGCATTTGTTTTGTTAGCAATGTGACTGTACTTACAAAGGGATTTGAATATTTATAATTGCCAAGTCAGATATAGAAATATAATAGGATTATTAATTCCATAAGCATGTTTAGCGTGTGTAGAACTATTTCGGGCACCAAGATAACGCCCTTTCAACCTTCTCTGTAGCAAAGTCCCACATATTTCTCAAAATGTTTTTCTACATTGGATGTCCTTACTTTGTCCCTACCTGTATGTGACACTGCTTTCTTTGATAACTGTGCCCTAGGTAGAAAAGATTACTCTCTCCATTTGGCACTTGTAGCCTTTGGCACACACATCTTAAATGAATCACCCATTTACATAAATGCATGCTACATACATACCATGTATGTCTCCATATAGAATATAAACATTAAAAAGCAGGGATTCTGTCATACATATTTGGATTTCCAAAAACTAGAACTTCTTGGTATTTAATATATTACTTATCTTTTGATTTTTAAGTAAGTGAATAAACATGATTAATCCTATAATTAATAATTATATAATTAACCATTAGTAATATCATACTCAGAGAAGGCAATGGCACCCCACTCCAGTATTCTTGCCTGGAAAATCCATGGACGGAGGAGCCTGATAGGCTGCGTTCCATGGGGTCGCTAAGAGTCGGACACAACTGAGGGATGACACTTTCACTTTTCACTTTCATGCATTGGAGAAGGAAATGGCAAGCCACTCCAGTGTGCTTGCCTGGAGAATCCCAGGGACAGGGGAGCCTGGTGGGCTGCCGTCTATGGGGTCACACAGAGTCGGACACGACTGAAGCGACTTAGCAGTAGCAGTAGCAGTAATATCATATTTGCTTTATTGAGTAGTTGTGAGATCAAATGGTCTTTAAATATTTTTAAAGTTGAATAGAACATGACATTTCATTGTCTCATCATGGATGCTCTTAAATTTATATCCTAATAGTGCAATGTAATAGCTGTATTAGAATTAAGCAATACCTAGAAAGCTAGTCTGAGCCCCTCTTTGACTATGCACAAGCGATAGTGTGAACTTGGTCATGTTTTTAAACATTTCTATAGTTTGTTTCCTTGTCTGAAATATATGAATAATAATGTTTCACATGGCTATTTGTTAAAACTAAATGAGATGAATAAGTAAATGCCTCAAAGAGTTTTAGGTACATAATGAGTCTTTAATAACAATTAGTTATTGCTATTATTAATATTGTTTGGCATTTTTAATAAAGACTTAGATGATTCAGCTGTGCATAGACTCCTTTTTTTCTACCTATATTTCCTGATGCCTGAATTATAAAAGTTTTTTCATACCATTTTGGAAAGCACTATGTGCTCCCCTTAAGTTCTTTACATTTTTATCCCCAAATGCTAATGTAATCACAAAGACATCCATTAATTTCCTTGAAAGAGGTGTCTGGGACTATATGTGTGTGCGTGCGTGCTAAATCACTTCATTGGTATCTGACTCATGACGACCCTATGAACTTGAGCCCACCCGGCTTCTCTGCCCATGGGATTCTCCAGGTAAGAATACTGGAGTGGATTGCCATCCCCTTCTCCAGGTGATTTTCCCAACTCGGGGATCTGTATGGCACTTTCCAAAATAGAGGAGCTCCCTATATGTGAATATCCAGTGGGAAAAAGTTGTATAGCTTTTTTAAAATGAACTTTGAGTATTGGCTCAAGAAACTCTGAGAGTATTCTCACTCCTCTGAGAATACACTCTGTGTCTTATACTTCAGAGCTGTCAGTCAGTATTTTTGATCATTAGCCATCTGTGATTATTTTAATTTTTGCCAGCAGGAGAAGGAACTCTTTTCCACCCAGGAGTTCTGTTATTACAATATCATTTATATGTAAAGAGCTCATTTCATCAGTGAGAGAAACTTTTCCACAGTTTTTTTTAAGGTTTGAAAGAAACTCATGATATTTTTTTCTTTTCTTTTTTCCCTTTCTCCACCTCTCTTCTACTATTTCTTGTCATGTTGTCGTTCAGCTGCCCAGTTGTGTCCAGTTCTTTGTGACCCTATGGACTGCAGCTCGCCAGGCCTCCCTGTCCCTCACCATCAAAGTTTGCCCAAGTTCATGTTCATGGCATCAGTGATGCCATACAGCCTTCTCATCCTCTGACACCCTCTTCTTCTGCCCTCAATCTTTCCCAGCATCAGGGTCTTTTCCAATGAGTCAGCTGTACACGTCAGATGACCAAAATCCTGGAGCTTCAGCTTAAACAACAGTCCTTTTGATGAGTATTCAGGGTTGGTTTCCCTTAAGATTGACTCATTTGATTTCCTTGCTGTCCAAGGGACTTTGAAGAGTCTTCTCCGGCACCACAATTCAAAGGCATTTCTCTGTCATACTTCCCATTTATCCTGGCATCTCCCCACATAGATATTCTCTAGTACCTAGTCAGTAATTTTAAGAAGAGAATGAAATGAAACTGATTTCTGTATGTTTTAATATAAACCCTCATTTATTGTGGTTGCTACTTTATTTTTTTTTAATTGTATTTTATTTTTAAACTTTACACATTGTATTAGTTTTGCCAAATATCAAAATGAATCCGCCACAGGTATATATGTGTTCCCCATGCTACTTTAAAACGTAAAGCTCATGGAAAAAAATAGAATTTTACTTTGCAATGATGTTTAGTATTGAAGCCTCTAGTTCCAATTTCCCAATTAAAAGTTTAATAATATGACATGATGACATTTTAGCTATAACTATCTAATAAGGGCAAGTTTTGAGGGGGCAAAAAAAGAATTTAAAAATAAAAATGTTGTCCTTTTCTAAGTAATATCATGAGTTAGGATTTAGAGTCATGGAATCACATTCACATACCTCATCTGACTTCTTCTGATTTCAGTTTGACCTTCAGCAAGTCAAAAACTCCCCTCAATCACTTTACCTACAATGTGGGATAATAATGTTTAACTGACTATGGTTATTGCAAAGATTAATGAGTTATTGGTCATAAAATGTAATCCATGTATTAAAAGTCTCTGCATGAAGAGAAGACAATTCCCGGGTCATTATTGCAGAGTGGTTTTGTGAACTGAAATGAATTATTGATCAACTACACAAAATTTTAGGTCTTGAGCTTTATGAAGCAAGTTTCACATCTTAGGACAGATGCTACTAGAAATTAGTGCTTTTGGAGGCCCCATATAATTTCTCATGGAAACAGAAAATATATTATTCTCCAGGTGATAGGGCACATTATATTCTTGGTAGACTTGACTCCTAAGGAAATTACTGATGATCTAAGGATATTCCTATGATTTTCCTCTTTATTTTCCATCTACTTTTTTCCTCTCCCATTTCCTAATTCTATTTCTTTGCTTCCTTGTCTCTGCTTTCTGAGAACATGAACTTGGAGTGCTTACTCACTTGAGTAGAAAAAGCAAACAATCTTTTTTCCAGGAGGAAAATTGTAGCAACAACAATGATAACAAGATAATACTTTCTGTTTCTGGGTACTTAGATGTGGTGGTGGTTGTGTGCCTGCTTGGTCATGTCTGAATCTTTGTGTTCCCATGGAGTGTAACTCGCCAGGCTCATCTGTCCATGGGATTTCCCAGGCAAGAATACTGGAGTGGGTTGCCATTTCCTCCTCCAGGGCATTTTCCCAACCCAAGGATCAAACCCGTGCAGGTGAATTCTTTACCAGCACTTAGGTAACTAGTTTTAAAATTAATTGATAAGTAACAACATTTGTTCATTTTGACAGTTTTTACTGAAAAGTTTTGAAAAAGGCCAAATTAATGTAAAAATTTTCTGGTTTTTTTTTTCATTTGTTTTTATCTAGGGATTAGGAAAGGGGAGGATAGTGTATACACACACACATACACACACACACACAGAGGAAAGTTTACTTCCTGAAATAGTGCTCAGCTTGGTAAGGAAGCAGCAGCTTCTGAGAAATAGCAGGGAATGTAGCCAAGTGCCCAAAGAACTCTGAGTCACTAGGTCCAGTCTCATTGGAAACTAACCTAATCTGTATCCAATTTAACATCTGAACTTAATTTTCTTGGCTCTAATCAACCCAGAGCATCTTCCCCCATAGAAGCCTTGATATTAGTCATGATATCCAGAAATGTCAAGAGTAATGACAAATAATTGACACATATATACCTTCATGCAAGTTGCCTCTTAGAGATGGCTTCTTAATTTTAAAAAGCTTCAAAGTATGCTGCTTTTTGATGCAGACAGAATCTGTTTCTGTATGCCACTCACTTGCTTTTTAGGAACTGTAGAATGGAACTAAAAAGGGCTCTGTATCAACCTAGAGGAGTTGGATGGGGAGAGAGATAGGAGAGAGGTTCAAAAGGAAGGGGATATATCAATACCTGTGGCTGATTCATGCTGAGGTTTGACAGAAAACAACAAAATTCTGTAAAGCAAATATCCTTCAGTTAAAAATAAATAAAAAAAGAACTGTAGAATGGGATCTGCGCCTTTGTAGAGATAATTTTGCCCCAGTGGTAAAACTAAAAGAGTTACTGTTTAGATTTTTAAAAAAACCACAAAACTTTAGGTTGCACACTGTGGCTGCTGAACCAATGAGACAGTTTTGTTCACTCTAACATGAGTTCTCAGGACCCTGACCAGAGCTGCTAAAATCATGTGACTTGCATACTCTGTGTTGCTATATAGACCAGGAAAAAATGTGATACATCACTGTCACTTAGCAGTTAGGTTTAGGGCCTGGAAAGTAATTCCACTCACAAGCAGTGAAAATAACAGTTATATCTGCCCTCCTAGCCAAAGGTGAGAGACAATCAGGTCAAATAACAAATAAGCTATAATTAAGCTTTGGAAAATTTAAAAAGCAAATGAGTTAATGATTTTATTTCTATGCAAATAACAAGTCTTTGGGACAGATCAAATGCAGTTTTTGCTTCCATATTGCCAAACTTTGATTTGATTGATTCTATATTTATCCCCATGTGGCAGCTGGAGCACTCACTTTAGAGGAAAACTTTCCTAATTCCAGTCTATCAAGGAAAATCTGCAAGTTAAAAACTCACTTTTATCAGCAGGCATTCGGAGAATGGCAGGTGGCAAATAAAGCTCTTAGTGGATTATTGTAATTGCATTTTCTTTTACCTTCTTAACTTAAAAAGTTGTAAGGAGAGGGAGAGGACAACTTTCTATGGTTTTGACCGTTGTACTTACATCTTTCTATAATGAACACTCTGCTTGAAGTTTCCATGGACTCCCAGCATGAAGCTAGTTTGAGAGTGTCTATATCTTGTACAGTGGGTATATAGAAAAAAGGACTAGGAATAATAGGATGCATTAGATACATAAAAGTATTATTGACTGATGTTATTGCAAATTGTCCGTGAATCGTTCTCTACTTTTTTTATTTTCACAATTTTATTTACATATTTATTGCTTTATATTGATAACAAAAGAGTGAAACACAAAATAATAAAATTAAAAGAAAACTAAAATGAGGTAAACTTAGAAGGTATAAATGAAACAACAGTATTGAATATTAACTTGCATGCTCAATCTTTCAGTCATGTCTGACTCTTTGCAACTCCATGGACTGTGGTGCACCAAGGTCCTCTGTCCATAGAATTTTCCAGGCAACAATACTGACATGGGTTGCCATTTCCTATTCCAATTAGCTTGTATATTAAACTTAATTATAAATAACCCCCCAAATTCCAGCTTAAATGGTTACTCTGGGATTTTCATAATATTGATAGAATTATAGTATAGAAAGGAATTATAATATAGAGTTGAACTGAGTTATAAAAATTGTAATAAATGAATTTTCAGATATTAATTGACTAATGAGTATCTGTTCCTGAGAACACAGTTTTAATATAGGAAAATGATATTTTTATAACAGTTTCAAAGTTTTTAAACATTCAAAGCAAAGAAACTTGGAAGTTTTATCTAAGTGACAAATTTTATGCAAATATGCATGTATTATACATTCATATATGTGAACACTTATGTAATGAAGAATTGATGCATTCAAACTATGGTGCTGAAAATGACTCTAGAGTCTTTTGGACAGCAAGGAGATCAAACCAGTTAATCCTAAAGGAAATCAACCCTGAATATTCATTGGAAGGACTAATGCTGAAGCTGAAGCTCTGATATTTTGGCCACCTGATGCAAAGAGCCAACTCATTAGAAAGACCCTGATGGTGGGAAAGAGTGAAGGCAAAAGGAGAAGGAGGAAGCAGAAGATGAGATGGTTTGATAGCATCACTGACCCAATGGCCATGAATCTGAGCAAAGTCCAGGAGAGAGTGGAGGACAGAGGAGTCTGGGGTGTTGCAGTCCATGGACTCTCAAAGAGTCAGATATGAGATAGCTACACAACAAGAAGTAGAACTAGAAAGAGAAATGAATGAAACTATTTAGATCAAAGTAAAAACTAGAATCCCAACAAGAACATGTGCTTCTTGGTTGATTTTTCAACATATGTCATATTGTATCATCACTTTATATATTTTGATCTCAACATGAGTACTTTAAATTTGCTTATAGTTTAAATATTTATTCTTTGTCAGTAACCAAATGCTTATATTTGCAGATTTTCAAAATTTATCCTTTCCTTATAATACTCACAGAAATTCCTCTAAAATAATAATACTTTTCTCAGTTACAGAGCAAATTTGCCTCAATAGTGATAAATATGGCATCACTTTATGAAGAAAATATAAAAATAAAAAAGCTCCCATGTCTGACGGAATGAGTTTAGAAGTTAAGAACAGGTTCAAGGAGGTTGCATTTTTGTTGACACTTGACAGTATGTTTAAAGATTAACAGAAACCTTCAAGCAGAAAATGTACAGAAAGATAAGTGAGTGTGATATGTTCTGGAATTGCAAGTAGTTATTTTTAAAATCATTAGGTTTAGTTTAAATTATTCTATTTGTCTTCATTAAGTGTGTGAAACATTGCAAAACTGTTTAAGGAAGTTTATGGTTAGACGTGGGTCTGAAACGATAGCAGAAATTAGATTTGAAAAAGGCCTTCTATGATTTGTAAGGGGATTAAATTTATCTACTTTCGTTTCAATCTCTTCCCTCTATCATGCCCATTATGGTTTTTTTTTTTAATTTAATTTTATTTTTAAACTTTACATAATTGTATTAGTTTTGCCAAATATCAAAATGAATCCATCACAGGTATACATGTGCTCCCCATCCTGAACCCTCCTCCGTCCTCCCTCCCCATACCATCCCTCTGGGTCGTCCCAGTGCACCAGCCCCAAGCATACAGTATCGTGCATCGAACCTGGACTGGCATCTCGTTTCATACATGATATTTTACATGTTTCAATGCCATTCTCCCAAATCTTCCCACCCTCTCCCTCTCCCACAGAGTCCATAAGACTGTTCCATACATCAGTGTCTCTTTTGCTGTCTCGTACACAGGTGATTATTGTTATCATCTTTCTAAATTCCATATATATGTGTTAGTATACTGTATTGGTGTTTTTCTTTCTGGCTTACTTAACTCTGTATAATAGGTTCCAGTTTCATCCACCTCATTAGAACTGATTCAAATGTATTCTTTTTAATGGCTGAGTAATACTCCATTGTGTATATGTACCACTGCTTTCTTATCCATTCATCTGCTGATGGACATCTAGGTTTCTTCCATGTCCTGGCTATTATAAACAGTGCTGCGATGAACATTGGGCTACATGTGTCTCTTTCCCTTCTGGTTTCCTCAGTGTGTATGCCCAGCAATGGGATTGCTGGATCATAAGGCAGTTCTATTTCCAGTTTTTTTAAGGAATCTCCACAGTGTTCTCCATAGTGGCTGTACTAGTTTGCATTCCCACCAACAGTGTAAGAGGGTTCCCTTTTCTCCACACCCTCTCCAGCATTTATTATTTGTAGACTTTTGGATCGCAGCCATTCTGACTGGTGTGAAATGGCATATCATGCCCATTATGTTTAAAACCAACCATATTGATAAAGTCTCATTCAAATGAGTCAAAGTCTCCGCCTTTCAACAAACCTTACTTGGTTAAATAAATACCTGATTTATTGTTTTACAGTGTTTCAGTTCAGTTCAGCTCAGTGGCTCAGTCATGTCTGACTCTTTACAACCCCATGGACTGCAGCACGCCAGGCTGCCCTGTCCTTCACCAACTCCTGAAGCTTGCTCAAACTTATGTCCATGGAGTCGGTGATGCCAACCAACCATCTCAACTTCTGTCATCGCTTTCTCCTCCTGCCTTCAGTCTTTCCCAGCATCAGGGTATTTTCCAGTGAGTCAGTTCTTCACATCAGATGACCAAAGTATTGGAGCTTCAGCATCAGTCCTTCCAATAAATCTTCAGGACTGCTTTCCTTTAGGATTGACTGATTTGAACTCCTTGCTATCCAAGGGACTCTCAAGAGTCTTCTACAACACCACAGTTCAAAAGCATCAATTCTATGGCAACTCAGCCTTCTTTACGGACCACCTCTCACATCCATACGTGACTACTGGAAAAACCATATCTTTGACTAGATGGACCTTTGTTGGTAAAATAATGTCTCTGCTTTTTAATATGCTATCTAGACTGATCATAGCTTTTCTTCCAAAGAGCAATTTCGTTTTAATGAAATTTTAATTTCATGCCTGCAGTCACCATCTGCAGTGATTTTGGAGCCCAAGAAAATAAAGTCTGTCACTGTTTCCATTGTTTCCCCATCTATTTGCCATGAAGTGTTTGGCTTCTACTGTGTCTAGCTTGCTTCCTATAATGTAATGTTCTCTAGGTTCATCCATGTTGTTAACCAATTGGCAAGTTTTCTTCTGAATAATATTCCAGTTTTTTGCTATATCCCACATTTTATATTTGCTTTTTAATGGACATTTGACTCCATTTTGCTTTTGGGAATAATGCTGCAATGAACGTGGGGTGCAGATATCCCTTAGGGATCCATATATTAATTTCTTTGCATAAACACCCAGAAGTGGGATTGCTAGATTATATAGTAGTTCTATTTTTAATCTTTTGAGGAATCTCTATATTGTTTTCCATAATGGCTGTAATAGTTTACATTTCTCCCAGCAAGGATAAAGTGTTCTATTTTCTCTACATTCTTACAAAAAGTTGGTATCATTTGTTTTGTTTTTGTTTGTTTGTTTATAATGTCCATCCTAATGCATATGAGATGATATCACATTGTGATTTTTTTTCCATTTGGAATTTATTTATTTATATATATATTTTACTATAAATTTATTTGTTTTAATTAGAGGCTAATTACTTTACAATATTGTATTGGTTTTGCCATACATTGACATGAATCTGCCATGGGTGTACATGTGTTCCCCATCCTGAACCCCCCTCCCACCTTCCTCCCCATCCCATCCCTCTGGGTCATCCCATTGCACCAGCCCCAAGCATCCTGTATCATGCATCGAACCTGGACTGGTGATTTGTTTCACATATGATAATATACATGTTTCAATGCCACTCTCCCAAATCATCCCACCTCGCCCTCTCCCACAGAGTCCAAATACTGTTCTATACATCTGTGTCTCTTTTGCTGTCTTGCATATTGTGAATTTTTTTTAAATGTTTTTTTCCCACATTGCAATTTTGATTCGCATTTCCTTGATGATTAAGAATGCTGGACATGTTTTCATATACCAGTTGGCCAGTTGTTTGTCTTTGGGAAAATGTCTATTGACCCCCTTCTCATTTGTTAAATCAGGTTGTTTGGCATTTTGTTATTGAGTTTTAGGAGTTTAATATATATTTTGGTTAACCCCTAATCATATATATAGCTTGAAATATATATTTTCCATCCCATAGGTTATCCTTTCACTGTTCTGATTGTTTACTTTGCTGTGTGAAAGCTTTTTAATTTGTTTAGTCAAATTTGTCTATTTTTGCTTTTGTTGCCTGTGCCATACTATCATAGCTAAGAAATCATTGCCAAGATTTATTTTTATCAAGGAATGTGTTTTTTTTCTATGAGTTTTATGGTTTTAGTTCTTAAACTTATGATTTCAGTTCCTACATTTAACTCAAAATTAATTATGTTGAGTTAAATCTTTGTGTAATGCGTAAAATAAGGGTCCACTTTCATTCTTTTGTATGTGGATAGTCAGTTTTCTAAACACTAGTTATTAATGAGGCTATTGTTTTCCCATTTGTGTATTTTTAGTGCCCCTGTTGAAGGTTAGTTGGTCTCATATGTATGGATTTACTTGAGGGCTCTCCATTCTGCTCCATTGATCTGTGTATGATATTATGCATCTGTTTTATGCAATTCCATACTGTTTTGATTAGTATAGCTTGTGATATAGTTTGAAATCAGAAAGAGTGATGCTTGGACTTTGTTCTTCTCTCTTAAAAGATTTGTGTCATTTGTAGTTCCACTTGGATTTTAGAATAGTTTTTTTCTACTTCTGAAAAATGACAGTGGAAGTTCAAAGGAGATATCATTGACTCTATAGATCAATTTAGATATTATGCACAGTTAACTATATTCTACCAATCTAATATATAAGCATGAACATCTTCCCATTTATTTAAGCCTGCTTTAATTTTTGTCATTACTGATTTACAGTTTCAGTGTAAAAGAATTTTACATTCTTGGTTAAGTTTATTTCTATATAATTTATTCTTTTTGATGGTACAGTATATTAGGTTGTTTTCTAAATTTCCTTTTGCATTGTTTTTTGTTGGTATATAGAATCTCAGCTGATTTATATGTACATAGATAGATAGATAGGTCTTGTATCATGAATTTTTACTGAATTTGTGTGTTAGTTCTAATAGGTTTGTGTGTGTGTGTGTGGATGTACATAGTCTTTAGGGTTTTCTGCATATAAAACATGTTACCTACAGAGAGAATTTCACTCTTTTTCTAATTTAGGTGTCTTTTATTTATTTTTATTGCCTAATCACTCTGGCTGGGACTTCCAATACTGTGTTGAATATTGATAGTGGATATCCTTGCCTTATTTCACATCTTAGGGGAAAAACTTTCAGTTTTTCACCATCAAGTGCAATGTTAGCTGTGGGCTTGTCATATACAGCCTTTGTTGTGTTGAGTTACTTTCATTATTTATCTAATTTGCTGATGAAAGAGTGTTGAAGTTTGTTAAATATTTTCTCTGAACCTTTTGAGATGATTATGCAATTTTTATATTTCATTTTTAAATGCAGGTAGCCCATTGATTGATTTGCATATATTTTAGTAACCGTGAATCACAGGAACATATTTTACTCGTCATGGTATATTATCTTTTTTAATATACTGTTGAATTTGGTTTGCTAGAATTTTACTTGTATAACTATATTGTTAAATGCATCATTTAATAATGTAATAGATATAATGAATAATCATAAATAAACTTCATGTAAAGTATATCTGAATCCATCCTCAAAGTTTAGAACATCTGAAGAAGATGGAATAGAAAATGAGCATGCAAAACATTATTGACCATGGATTTACTCAAAACACAAAGTAAGGGCAGGTAAAATACACAGAGAAAAATTAGGAAAATATTTCTAGGAAAAGAAGATAATTTCACTCATGTCCCAAAATCAGAACAAACATGGTGATACAAAGGTCATTAAACAGCAGGGTTTGGGGTTTGTGAACAGATATTACTTTCCATATATGGAAAAGGTGACTTGAAGGACTACCCTGGAGAAGAGGAGTCAGAACCAACCTTACGCTCTGAGCCAGAGTAGGAGGAGGGGTTGGTGACTTATTTTGAAGATAAGGTTAAAGAAGAAAAGACTAATGGTCACTTACAGATATGGCCCGGAAAATAAGAAAACATACTCTGACCTTTGTAACCAGGAGATTGTATTCCTAGAAGTAAGAAAAATATTAAAATAGATGAGTTTGCCTGTATCAGGAGACTTGCTGTTGTTCAGTTGCTCAATCACATCCGACTCTTTGTGACCCCATAGACTGCAGCACTCCAGGCTTCCCTATCTTTCACCATCTCTCTGAGTTTGCTCAAACTGTTGAGTTGGTGATGCCATCCAACCATCTCATCCTCTGTTCTCTCCTTCAGAAGACTTACCTGCTATTATCTCCCTGATGAAAGAAAATTAAATCCAGTATGCAATATAATGGTTCCAGTGCCTCTACATTTATTTTTATAGGCAATGGCCAGCAGTAAATAAGAAATTATTAGGCATGCCAGAGGTTAGGCCAAAATATCAGGAAATTAAAAGGAGAAAGTCAACTGAAATTGACCCACATATATTTTATATGTTGGAGTTATCAGTCACTGACTTCAAATGAAATATAATGACAATGTTCAAAAATAGGTGAAACTATGACAAAATATTTTACAATATAGTTAACTTTATTAAAGTTTCACCAAAGAATTGGAATATATGAAAAGAAGTTCAAATAGAACTTTTTAAAAAACACAAGTAAAATAATAGACAATCATAAAAGAGAATTAGTGATCTAAAAGATACATCTGTATAAAATAATTACTGAGCAACAAGAACAAATTCAGTCAACACATTTAAAATCAATATATAAAAGCTACTAAAATACAAATAAAACAAGTAAATACAAGTAAAATACAATAAAAAAAGATAAAATTTCTCAAAATTTATAAAATGAAGTCTTGTTTTTCATTTTGAAAAAGTTAGCCACAAAGACATTACAGATTTTTGAAGTAAAATACAAATACCACATATCAAGTCTTATAAAAGAAAAGAGTTGAATGAATAAGATTAGATGCACAAAAGCAGACAAAATTAGATATTTTTGACTCATGTTTAAGATTAAGGGAATTGAAGGAAACTTACAAGATAAAGAATAACTTTGACAATTGTAAAGAAGAAAAATAAGATGGAGAATCTTATTTAACCAAATATCAAGATATATTTTAAGGGACAGTGGTTAAGACATTGTGATATTGACATATGGGTAGACAAATGAGAATTAGAGTTATTATTCAACTTAGGGGATAAATGAGATAAAAATCATTCAAATAAATGCCAAAAATTAATCATCCATTCAATGTAAGTCAATAGTTATGTATTAAACTAAAAAAGTAAGAAAGAAAAAGAAGAAAGGGAAAGAATAAAAACTATGAAAGCTGGCAATAAAAGGAATTATCTTCATCAAATAATCAAAATAATAATAAACAAAACACTGATAAGAATTTTTACACTTTAGCTCCAGTGTCTACATTAAGATAATCATGATTTTTCACCATTTAGAGCCAAGACTTGGAAGAATTGAAAAGTAGCTTACAGATAGTCTTCATGTATCCATACTATGGAGTCTTGGATTTAGTTAGGAGATAAAAGTCACATGTGGAATGCA
The DNA here is from genome assembly GCF_003369695.1 of Bos indicus x Bos taurus. Taxonomy (NCBI): domain Eukaryota; kingdom Metazoa; phylum Chordata; class Mammalia; order Artiodactyla; family Bovidae; genus Bos; species Bos indicus x Bos taurus. Next base: position 98,178,891 of record NC_040079.1, on the reverse strand, counting down.
ATGAGCTACTGTGTTCACTAATTAGAGCAAAAATCCTAATTACCAGAATTAGCATTGAAGAATGAAGGAATGAAGTTGTTTTGTTTTCATTTTAAGTGGGCTTTAAACCCCTGTGAAATGGTACAACTTGACTGCTACTATTTTTTTCTAAACTTAGAGGAGAGATCCTATAGGTGGACCAAGAGCTCTGAACATGTATCTGAAAAGTAGAAAATTGCAAAACTAAAATAAGCTGCTTCCACAGATAAGGGTAACTACTACTGTTGTAATGAAATATTAATAGAGAAATAAAAATAAAATAAGAATAGTGAAGAGACACAAAAGAGCACATTCCTTTTTCCTACACCAGTTACCCAGGCTCTATCTAGCACTGTCTATCGACAGAGCCAAATTGGAAGTCAGACGCCAAAGCAGAAACACTGTTTTCAGAGTTCCACAAATATTATCACACAGAAAATATAGTGGGTGGATTGAAAGCTGGCATATAATACTCTAATAACTTGATTATTTGCCAGATCTACAGCTGTATACATACAAAGTCCAAAAGTAGTAACAAAAATACATTTTCAACTAAAGTAATTACAATGACGTAATCACAATGCACAGAAATGAATAGCATTCCATGATACAAATGCCCAACTAGGATATGGGACATTCAGATTATTTAATGAATGACTATAAGCCTAATCATAACAGTAATATATATATATATATATATATATATGGTATATAAAAATAATATGATACATAATGGTAATAACATATGAAATATAATGTATATAATTATATGTAATATGTAGCAGTAATACATATATATGGGGCTTCCCAGGTGGTACTAGTGGTAAAGAGCCCATCTGCAAATGCAGGAGACATGAGACCTAGGTTCAGTCCCTGGGTTGGGAAGATCCCCTGGAGGAGGGCATGACAACCCACTCCAGATTCTTGCCTGGAGAGTCCCATGGACAGAGGAGCTTGGTGGGCTACAGTCCCTAGGGTCGTACAGAGTCTGACACAACTGAAGCAACTTAGCACGAAGACACACACAATACATATATATAGAGAGATCTGTATCTTTGTTCCCACTATATGTTCTAATGATAGATCAAAACTGTATATAATTAATGATGTGCGTGTGAAGTCACTCAGTCGTGTCCAACTCTTTGTGACCCCATGGACTGTAGCCCACCAGGCTCCTCCGTCCATGGGATTTTCTAGGCAAGAATACTGGAGTGGGTTGCCATTTCCTTCTCCAGGGGATTTTCCCATCCCAGGGATCATAACAAATGATAAAACCCTTTTAAAGGATATAAAGAATTTCTAATAATGAGCAATAATACATATTGGAAAGCTCAATATTAATGAAACTGTGAATTTTCTATAATTTGACCTAAAATTTCCCTTTCCATCCTAAATAATCTAATATTCTTCCTTCCTAAACATGATGCCTATTTTAAAAAGAGTGAGTAGGCAAATTTCTGTTTAAAATAAGTCTGATTAGCTTTAAAGCAGTATCTTGTCAAAATAATTTTTTTAAGTGTGGTTATATACTCAGTGTGGCTTCTTCTGGCTCTATCTACATAGAAAAGCACAAATAATATGAAATTTGATTTAATATTTTTAGTCATATTGTAGGAGACCTCCTGTATTCTGATTTTCCATATTATGAAGATTGTTTTTCTGTGAGTTCAGGGAGAAAAATGGTGTTGAGAATAATTTAAATCTGGTTAAAAAAAAAAACATATTGGGATTATTAGAAGACTTTCAGTTGAAAAAATAAAGTTATACAATTTTTCATGTGATTCACTTGTCTTCATTCTACACTGTTTTTGAAGCACAGGTTTCCTTGATATTCTGTGTCCAGTGTTTTTAAGCAAGCATCACAAAATCCAGCACATTTTTTGGAAGGTGTGGTGAAAGCAAAGCAAAGTGTAGTGCTTAACTAAAAGGCAGAAACTAAGCAAGCCACAGAGCAGATGAATGCTTAATGTTAATGAAGGCCTGATATATGCATCCAGACACTTCTGTTTATATTAATTGATAAAGCTAATTAAAAGTAGATATAATATGATAATGAACTTCAAAAAAGAACACTGTGTATATTTCTCTCTGTAACATTGCCCAGAAACTACTAACTTGGAAACATTATTTTTTATTTGTGTTTTTTAAAAACAAATACTGTTTCTGATAGACATTTAAGCATCTTTGAGAAAAGACAGAGGTTATTTCTTCATATGCAAACCCAAAGGGAATTTGGAATAATTTTCTTGCGCTGTAGGAAGATGTTCCTTAGGGAAAACCTATTTAATAGAGGAAATGTGTTGATTTCAGTAATCACAGATGTTTATTCTGGTCTATTTATATTTGACTCTACATTTTTTATAATGTACAAATAAATTTCATAAACTTTGGTGCTCATGAGAGTGTGTGATGCTGACAATCCTAAGTACAGTTTGGGAAACTGCATATGGCTCTGTTCCAGGTTTGTTCACAAATCTCTACTCACACCGACCTTTGTAGCAAATCTATAACACCCCTGCTATTCAATTACTTGACATCTATTTTGCAAAGACTGCTAATGTTACTAAATTATTTAGTATATATAGAAAGCAAGTATCTAATCAAGGTATGCTTGAGACTACAGTGCTTAAAACCTATTACAAAGTTGTTTGCCTTTTTTAAAGAGAAAAAAAAATGTGCCATTGGCAAGGCATGGTTACATTCTAAGGTTGATCTACATCACATCTGCATATTCTAGGCTCTAAAAAATATTAGCTAAAGTTGTATATGTGCATTTTCAACCTTGGAATTTCTGAAGCAGCTAATGCATAGTTTTATAGAAATTTTGAAATCGAAACTCTGATGTATACGAATGTATGTATAATCACATATGTAATATACATAATAAACACATACACATCAAACACATTTTTTATTTGAAATATAGTTGATGTGCAATATTATGTTGAAAATGAAAAGTGAAAGTCTATTGCTAAGTTGTGTCTTTGTGACCTGTAGCTGTACAGTCTGATAACTGTGGCTCACGGGACTCCTCTATCCATGGGATTTCCCAGTTAAGAATACTGTAGTGGGTTGCCATTTCCTTTTCCAGGAAAACCTGGAGAATACTGGAGTGGGTTACCATTTCATTCCTCAGGGGATCTTCCTGGCCCAGGCATTGAATCCTGGTCTCCTGCTTAACAGGCACGTCTTTAACACTGAGCCACCAGGGAAGCCCAATAATATTATGTTCAGTTCAGTCGCTCAGTCATGTCCCACTCTTTGCGACCCCATGAATCATAGCACGCCAGGCCTCCCTGTCCATCACCAACACCCGGAGTTCACTCGAACTCATGTCCATGGAGTCAGTGATGCCATCCAGCCATCTCATCCTCTGTCGTCCCCTTCTCCTCCTGCCCCCAACCCCTCCCAGCATCAGGGTCTTTTCCAATGAGTCAAATCTTCACATGAGGTGGCCAAAGTATTGGAGTTTCAGCCTCAGCATCAGTCCTTCCAATGAACACATTTTCTTAAAGGGGTACTGGCATAGGAGAAGATAGAGAAAAACTAGTGTTTATTGAGCACACATTTAGCAAGGCTGAAGGCTATCATTATTTACCTAAGCTTTGTCTGATCATAAGCTAAATCAGATAAAGCTGACTTATGTTTAAAAAAGGCATATGTTTAAACACAAATGTGTAATCCTTACCTTAGACTTACTGAATCGACTCCAGGAGTGGGTACCTAGAAATCTGTAATTTGTCCATTTATGGCAGTGAGTTTTGAATCAGGAAGTTGGAGGAAAAATTGAAAAGATTTCATTTAAATTTCTATTTCTCATATAGATATTGTATCATTTTATAAAGTAAAACTCAAGTATATCAATAAACTTGGCTAATACTAATTGATAAGGTGAGATCTAGGATATGAAATAAATCTGTGTAATTCAAAAGCCCACATTTCCTACTCTCACTGCACTTAAAAAAAAATCCACCCTTCCCCCTGAAAATCCCAGCTCTATTGATATATAATTTACTTACAATAAAGTTTACACTTTGAACTGGTTTTATTATATTCACAGAATTGTGCAACTGTCATCATCACATTTTGGAACATTATCAAAACCCTGAAAAGAAACCTATGCCCTTGAACAATTATTCCCCATTTCTTCTTCCTCCCTAGCAATTACTATTCTGCTTTATGGATTTGCCTATTATAAATACTTTACAGAAGTGAAATCACACAATGTGGCCTTTTGTTTTTGGCTCCTTAAAATTATCATAATGTTTTCAAGGCTGTAGCACATGTCAGTATTTCATTGCTTTTTTAAAAAAAATTATTTTACATTGGAGCATAGTTATGATGAAATAATTTGCCATTTTATGGATATATCACATTCTACTGAATCATTACTCAGTGATGGGATTTGGGGTTATTTCCACTTTTGGCTATCATGAATAATATTGCCATGAATATTTGTGTAGAAGTTTTTGTAGAGGGAGATATTTTCAATTCTCTTCAATTCTGTAGGGCTAGAAATGCTGAATAATATAGCTGTATATGTGAAGAAGTCCCCAAAATTTTCTAAAGTGTCTGCATCATCTTACAATCCTACCAGCAATAAATGAGGGTTCTAACTTCTCACATCTGTCAACTCTTGATATTTTTTCTTTTTCTCTCTTCATGGGTGCCAATGGTATTCCATTGTGGTTTTGATTTGCAACTTGTTAAATAGTTTTACTGAGGTATACTTGAGATGCAGAATAAAAAACCACACGTTTAATGCAGTTTGATGAGTTTAGACATATGTATATACTTGTGATATTATCACCATAACCAAGGAAACAAACATATCGATCACTACCAAAAGTTTCCTTGGGTGCTTTTGTGTGAAACTGTGTGTGTGTGTATGTGTGGTTAGAATGCTTTACACGAGACTTAACTTCATAGCAAATTTTTTAGATTTGAGATTTCTTAGTGAATAATGATACCTTACACGTATTGCCTATCTGTATATCTGCTTTGGAGAAATATCTACTTAAATTCTTTGCCCATTTTAAAATTTGGTTATTTATATTTTATTATTGTTTTAAGTATTCTTTATATATTCTTTCCAAGTCCCATACAAGATGTATGAATTGCAAATAATATTTTCTCCCATTCTATAGTCTTTTCATTTTATTGATAATATCCTTCAGAGGACAAGTTGTTCTCTCTCTCTCTCTCTTTTTTTTTTATAAAGATCAGCTCTCTTTTTTTATCATAAGCTTTTGTTTTCCTTTCTAAGAACCATTGTCTAAGTTAAGGTCATTCATAATGATTTACTTCAATATTTTCTTCTAAGAGTTTTGTAGCTTTAACTCATGTTAAATCCAGAGCAATTTTAAGTTAATTTCTCTTCATGGTGTGAGGCAGAGTCCAACTTCATTCACGTGTCTCTGAATGTCCAGTTGTTTCAGAACTATTTATTCAAAAGACTATAACTTCCCCCATTAAATTATCTTGGCATCTTTGTCAAAAATAATTTGACCATAAATGTAAGTTTAGTTTTGAACTTTCAACTGTATTCTGTTGATTTATATGTATATTTTTGTGGTGGTACCATTCTATCTTGGTTACTGTAGCTTTATAGTTAGTTTTAAAAATGGGAATTATGAGTTTTCTAACTTGGTTCTTCTTATTCAGTACTATTTGGCTATCTCAGTTGCCTTGCACTGTATGAATGTATAATCATCTTGTTAATTTCTAGAAAATACATACATTGAATCTTAATGGAGATTGTGTTGAATCTGTAGATTAATTTGGGTAGTATTGCCTCTGTAGCACGGAGAAGGCAATGGCACCCCACTCCAGTCCTCTTGCCTGGAAAAGCCCATGGGTGGAGAAGCCTGGTAGGCTGCAGTCCATGGGGTCGCTAAGAGTGGGACACGACTGAGCGACTTAGCAGCAGCGACTATCACTTTTACTTTTCCTTTTCACTTTCATGCATTGGAGAAGGAAATGGCAACCCACTCCAGTGTTCTTGCCTGGAGAATCCCAGGGACGGGGGAGCCTGGTGGGCTGATGTCTATGGGGTCGCACAGAGTCGGACACAACCGAAGTGACTTAGCAGCCTCTGCAGCAATATTCAGTCATCCATCAGTGAACTTGATTGTTGCCCACCACTCACTTCACTTTGTTTTTCCTCTCTTGACTTTTACACAGTGTTTCTATCTTTTATTTCACCCAAGAATATTTGGTTTTCAATTGTGTGATATCCAATTTATAATGTATTACAGGGTCTTTGCAAAAGGTGTAAAACACTTTTTGACAAAGTGCCTTATAGTACAATAATAGTCTATATAAGGTATAGCTAACACAACACAGGAAAAAAATCTGTGCATAAAACAGGAGAAAAAAAAGGATGATATAATTTTAAATTTACAGGAGGAGCATTTACACTTGTGAGAAATATACCTTGTTTTCTATAATTTCTAGGTTATTAAAAATAAAATATTTACATTTGAAGTTAAAACCGTCATAATTTATAATAAATATATTTTAAAATATCTACTTCTCTTATGTATTATATCTTTTCTATTTTTAATACCAAACACAAACCTCATTTTAAAGAAAAAAATTAAGCTGTGAGTGATGAAATGTACACAAATTATGAAATTATAATATACAAATATATTTGAATGAAATTATAAAGATTCTGCTTATTTCACTGTGCAAATTAATAGTAAAGTGAACAAGGATTAAGAAACAAATTTATGCTTTTGTTCCATCCCTCAGCAAATCATTTTGTATCTTTAATTTTAAATTATTATATATGTGAAATGAGACTAGTAATATTTCACAGCCTAATTATGTATGTTTTAGAAACGTAGGATTGGCTTAACATTCAAAATTAATCAATGTTATTATCCACATTAACTAAATAAAGGAGAAATTATTCCATAACATCTTAGTAGGTACAGAATAAAAGCATTTTATTAAAGCCAGTATCCTTTATGCAAAGCCTCATATGAAATTAGAAATAATGAGAATTTTGATCTAAGAAATGATTTTTAAAAACTATATCATTAACATAATTAACAGAGAATAATTAAAATATTTGAGATTAAGCAACAGACAACAACATCTGCTCTTGTTATTTACGTGTAAAATCTACCCAGTGCAATAAGGCAAGTGAAAAGAGACCAATGGAAAAAAAAAAAGAGACTAATGGTAAAATAATCAAAAAGGAATAAATGAGGCTTTCTTCATTTGATATGATATTATTATGCTCATATCAAATCCAGAAAATACCAACAGGTGAAGTAGTTGAGTGTGTTTACCTTACTTGCTGGTTGCAAGTTCAGCTATAAAAAGGTCAACGGCATTTCTACTTACAAGGAACAGAAAATTGCATTTAAAAAAGATCACATTTGAAATAATTTACAAATATATATGAAAAATAAATGATATGTAAGCTCATATGTATAAAAATGTAAAATATTGAAATTAAAGAAGAGTGATATAAAACAGGATATACTATATAGATTTGAAGATTCAATGTTTTCTTAAAATATTTTTTGAACTTCAGTGAACTTAACAATATATGTGAAAATTAAAATCACCATCACCATCAAGATGCTTTTGAACAAAACAAACTGAGAGGTCTTTCTTCTATCTGATACAAAGACTTGATTTGTATCATTGACAGTATGAAATTATAAAAAGAAATGAGTCATAGACATACAAAAGAATCTAGAAACAGATCCCAGATACAAGTATCTTTGATTTTTGACAAAGGAAATATTGCAGATTAGTGAGAAGAGTTTGGTATCTTCAATATATATTACTCAGGAATTTGGATATTTACATGGAAAATATGAACTATGATCGCTTCTTTGTAACGTAGAAAATATAGTTCTAGTGAGCTTGTTACTGCTGTTACTGCTAAGTCACTTCAGTCGTGTCCGACTCTGTGCGACCCCATAGACGGCAGCCCAATAGTGTAAAAGAAAGAACAATATACCTTCTAGAAAATTATACAAGAGCAAGTGTCTATGACCTTGGAAAAATTTTTCTGAAACATAACACTAATCTAAAGGTCAAAATTATACATCTTTTTTCTTTAAAATCAAAAATTTCTATTCACAGAAGACAGAATTAAAATAATTAAAAGGCAAATGGCAAGCAGACATTTCCAAAATCTATAGCCAACAAAGGGTTTCTACTGAGAAGATTTAAAGATTACCTACAGACTAATAAGAAAAAGAAATTAGTCAAAATTAGGAAAATGGCCAAGGACTTGATCACGTACTTCAGAAAAGATGATATCAATATGGGCAATAAACATATGGAAACGTCTTTGACATCATTAGTTATCAGGGAAACCCAAAAGGCAGCCATAAAATGCAACAACATACCCATCCAAATGATTGATAGCCCATCAATATCATATATGGACAAATGAGCTAGCACAGGCAACTATTCTGTCTCATTGGTGGGAGTACAAATTGGCACAGTCACTCTGTAAAATTCATTTGGTCTTCTCTATTGCATTGTCCTATGTCCTAAATTCATATATATTCATGGGAAATAGATGGGGAAACAGTGGAAACAGTGTCAGACTTCATTTTTGGGGGCTCCAAAATCACTGCAGATGGTGACTGCAGCCATGAGATTAAAAGATGCTTAATCCTTGGAGGGAAAGTTATGTCCAACCTAGATAGCATATTCAAAAGCAGAGACATTACTTTGCCAACAAAGGTCCATCTAATCAAGGCTATGGTTTTTCCTGTGGTCACGTATGGATGTGAGAGTTGGACTGTGAAAAAGGCTGAGCACTGAAGAACTGATGCTTTTGAACTGTGGTGTTGTAGAAGACTCTTAAGAGTCCCTTGGACTACAAGGAGATCCAACCAGTCCATTCTGAAAGAGATCAGCCCTGGGATTTCTTTGGAAGGAATGATGCTAAAGCTGAAACTCCAGTACTTTGGCCACCTCATGGGAAGAGTTGACTCATTGGAAAAGACTCTGATGCTGGGAGGGATTGGGGGCGGGAGGAGAAGGAGACGACAGAGGATGAGATGGCTGGATGGCATCACTGACTCGATGGACGTGAGTCTGAGTGAACTCCGGGAGTTGGTGAGGGACAGGGAGGCCTGGCGTGCTGTGATTCATGGGGTCGCAGTCGGACACGACTGAGTGACTGAACTGAACTGAACTGATGTCCTATGTTCTCTATAGCCAAGCAAACTTCCTAGGTATAAACAAAGGAAATGCATATCCATTGTGCCCAAAGAAAAGAAGGTTTAATGAGTCATTATTCATAATAATCAAATACTGGGAACAATTTTAATGTCCATTAATGGCATAATGGATAAAGAATTTGTGGTGAAAGATATTCATATAAGAAATACAATGGAGCAATTCAAGTAAACAAACTATAGCTAAGCTACGTTAAATATCACAGCTATTTAAAAAAATTTTGAGTGAAAGAGGCCAAATACAAAATAATATATATTCTAAAGCATCATGTATATAAAATGTAAAAATAAGTGTAAACCATAGTATTTATGGAGTGTATATTTATGCTGGTAAACCTATAATCTCTGTGTGTGTTAGTCACATATAATCTACAGTAAATTATATATTATGTCTTGATCTTGGTGGTGATTGAAATGTGTTCTCTTTGTAACAATTTATTGAGCATGTTGGATGGTATCACCGACATGATGGACATGAGTTTTTGTACACTTCAGGAGCTGGTGATGGACAGGGAAGCCTGGCATGCTGATGTCCATGGGTTTGCAAAGAGTTGGACATGACTGAGCGACTGAACTGAACTGAAGTGAGCATATATTTCATTTTGTGCCCTTCGATATAGAAGTAAAAGATTTCACAATAAAAATGTTTTATAGAAATAGAATTATACTTATTTCTAAAATAATAAGACACAAAGGCTATGAAGAAAAATATTAAGTTGAAAACATTTGTTAAAGAAACAGTGAAACAAAATTTAGAATTACTTACATTTGTCAGCTACAGACATTAAATTTTGTCCCACTCTTTGTGACAACTGATAATAAACTGAGATTGATAAAAAGGAATGAATTTGCATCAGTTGAACTGAGGTGGAACCTGTTCATGAACCTAGAACCTGTCATGAAGTGAAGTGAAAGTCACTCAGTCATGTCCAACTCTGAGACCCTATGAACTGTAGGCCTTCAGGCTCCTCTGTCCATGGAATTTTCTGGGCAAGAATACTGGACTGGGTTGCCATTTCCTTCCTCAAGGCATTAAATAGAATCACACAAAAAATTTTATGTATATTGAAAGAAAAAAGAAAAGAACAAAAATAACATTCAAATAATAACCTCACATATAAAATATGAAAAGAATAAAACTAATTAGTTTTTATAAAAATGATATTGGCTATGTTCTTCCCAACCTAATATAAATGATGTGAAATGTTGATTGAAATAGTAAGAAATTTTGAAAATATAGTGATAAGCATGAGTACATTTCTCATGTCACTAATCAGATTCAGAAAGTAAAATTATATCAATTAGAAGTATAGATAATTTTGTTAAAAGTTACCAAAGTAGGACAAATACAATTTTGACTTTCTCTATGTCTAAATAATCCAGTGTTATCTCCAATTCCTGCCACTACCACAAGGAATCAGCTATATAAATTCTGATTCACTTACTAGTCTTAGCAATTTTTGTAGACTAGTTATTCCAGATAATCCTTTTTAAATAATAGAGATTTTAGTAGAGTGTCATTCACAAACTGTTACTTGGTGTTCAATACCATCCAATAACTGGAATAGCTTTCAGAAAGGTAGAATTATCTCTGCTCTTAATGTGAATTTCCTTTGTTTAAATCTTAAAGCAGAAAATTAATCTACCACTAAGTGTAATTTAATACCTACAAATTTTCTCTAAATCCACCATATAAATAGTAAGATGTGATACTGGAATTATATGAAGCATAGTCAATTATCATGGCCATTTTAAGTAAACTTGCATTGTCTTGGATGAGCAAAATATATATATATTCACCCCAAATAAGTATTGGTGGTTTCTTCTTACTTTAATTAGAATAATGACTCTATAACTAACATGGAAAAAGTTGATAAAATGAACTTTAAAAAGTTGTAGTATTTCTAAAAATGATGAATCAACCTTTTTATTCATACTCTGGGGTAAAAGATTTTGTGGGATTTTTATTATGGTGAAATGAAGTATGTCTCCAGGATTTGACTGGTTATTCCTTACTGTAGCAGATGAAGAATAAGCAATCTTCTTACTCAGAAAAGCTCAGAAAGAAGTCAGCAGCCTTCGGTATCAAATCAACCTTATAATCTAATTTTTATATTTTTACTTTTTTCAGAAATAGAACTAAACCTCTATCCATCTTTTGAAAAATACTTTTTCTAAATTTCTTTTGAATATTTGTTTCTTTGCCCACTGTTTTTTCCTCTATTTACACGTAAAAACGTAATTTGTTGCATCCCTAAGAGAAAGTAAAATTGAAATTACTATAAAAAAAAGAGAAAATCTGCCCTAAAAGACTTGTCTTCATTTGCCATCATATGCCAGCATATGCAGAAAATGTTTGCAGAATAAACTACATACTCTGTCAAACTTTCCTTTATCTGTGTTCTCAGCAAGACAGCAGCTTAACCATGTTTATGTTTTTTACTATTTTTTTGTTTCTGTTTTTTTCCTGTTAATAGAGTACCTCCTTACCAGGCTGGACAAATGGCACATCCCCTGGCCCTTTCCAACCTGTAATGAAAAGAAAATAGACCTTTTCCCAACTATACCTTGCTGATTGCTTCCTACTGTTGCTCAGGATAATTTGTTCAGTATAAATAAAGACTTCAGCAGTTATTGAAGGAAAAAGGCACAGAAAGATACTGTTGAACAGCATCCATAAGGAACAGCTTGTATTAAAACAGTTCTTATTGAGCCAGTATATCTAAAGTGTATACAAGATCTTCTAGAGTCTCACAATTCTAATTAGAACAACCATCATTCATAATCTAGACCGTCAAATACACATGAGGAACCAGTTATATAGAGAAGTCTCATAGAGGGAGAGCCAAATATAAAGATTTATAAGTGGATTTTTGGTGCCCATAATCTCCTCCTTGTTCATTATGTTTCAGTTCCAAAAATTCTTGAGCTATATAACACCTATCAGTTAACAACATTGCAGTCTAGCTAAATATTCTGACATTCAAAAACAACTTCATTGTTTTTTCATATTTTTTAATAGAAAAATACAGTTAAATTATCTAAACGCATGTCCCTAATTTATTTTTCTCAATTAACAAAAATGTTAAGGGTTGTTCTTCATAATTTCTTTCAAATTATTTGGGAAAGAGTACAATGGAGCCATTTCAGAAAAGGAGTCAATATATTCACACTTATTGTGTAACCTTAAATTGTCTGCAAGGTGGAAATTATATATATACCCTTACTACCATCTAAGACTTTAAGAGAATCAAATGAAATAATTCAGATAAAATAATTGTGAAGACTGTACAAATATAAAACATTGAAAACGGAAAATGCTAGGAATATTTTTGTGAATTCAGCACTCTTCCTATGTCAGGTTAAACATAGTATCAAGTTCTAAAAGTTTAAAATATGTGATTTTCACTCAAATTTAGGAACAGCAATTGAATGTTACTTGATGAGCATCAAACTTGCAAGTCAGCTAAGAAATCTGACATGCCACTAACATCCTAAACCTGCATTTTCTTTTGTACCAAGTATACTGGATTTTATAGTCTCAATCTAGAAACTGCATATACAAGGTCAACATCATTAGGTGTACTTAATTGTTTTAACTGATTAACTGAGAGAAAAATGCAAGAATTCTATTCCCTTACTAGTAACAGTACATACATTAGTAAGGTTAAAATACCTGCTACCTCTTCTTTCTGGGAACGAATATGAACCAAATATTACGTTCTCGGGTTTAATATCTTGACCTTCCAAGTGGCAATTGATGAGTCATCCTCCCACACTTTATCTCATTTTCTGTTTTCCAAAAACAGATAAAAATGCTCACTCAATCTATACCTCCAAATGGGGAAGAACTTTAAAAGCTATCAATGACCTATGCACTCTGCACTAAAATAGACTAAAATTAATGACATGGTTTTGGCCTAAAATAATTATTGAATTTGGCTTAATAAACAACTAAATTTATTATAATTTTCTGAATAAAATTTACACTTCAGATTTTAAAAAATAGTGCTATATGAATTTCAAATAACTAAAATTCAATTGTGTTAGTTCTTACATAAAATTACGGTCCAACAGTGTACCTAATTTAGAAAAAAATGCTCATATAGTTTTAGCTTTAGAAAAGGCTGTATCCTAAACTATTTGTTCACCTAACAAATTATAGGCTCTAAGATCTGACCATCCAAAGGAGACAGAAAGAAAAGTTAAGGTCTCAGATTAGGAAACAAAGATTCTAGGGACTATTGCTAACAAAAATGAGGGCAAAGAACCTACCTATCCTTCTAGCAGCAACTCACTCCAGTATTCTTGCCTGGAGGATTCCAATGGACAAAAGAGCCTGACAAGCTAGAGTCCATAGAGTCGCACAGAGTCAGACACAACCGAAGCAACTTAGCAAACACATCCTTCGAGAAGATTCAAAGTCATGCTTCTAGAAGATTGGAAACAGGGCAGGGAACAGATAAGAAATATGTTGCTATATCCTAACTGAAGATACTATCAAACAAAAGACTAGGGAAATATATATTTTGGAAGCCTAAAGAACAATTATTACCATTTGAAGCCTTTTAAAGCTAGATTTAACTGTTGGAAGTACTAACCTAAATAAGGCTGAAGTGATATGAAGTGAAAGTCTCAGTTGTGTCCAACTCTTTGTGGTGCCTTGGTCTATATAATCCATGAAATTCTCAGGCCAGAATACTGGAGTGGGTAGCCTTTCCCTCCTCCAGGATATCTTCACAACCCAGGGATCAAACCCAGGTCTCCTGCATTGCAGGTGGATTCTTTATAGCTGAGCCACAAGGGAAGCCCAAGAATATTGGAGTGGGTAGCCTATCCCTTCTCCAGCAGGTCTTTCCCACCCAGGAATTGAACTGGGGTCTCCTACATTGCAGGCGGATTCTTTACTCAACTGAGCTATCAGGGAACACGGGGCTGAACGTGCCATCATTTCCAAAGAGGCCTTGAAATGGTGTGAAGGATTAGGAGAGGGAAACAGAGTCATTTTAGACAGCATTTGAAAATATTAACACAGTGTTGGTAAGAGAGAGCTTTCTTGAGCTTTGATGCACATGAGGAAGTGTTGTAAAGACAAGGGGTTCAAGGCTTACGGTTGTTAAAACGCAAATTAGCTTTCAGACTGATGGTTGGCTGCCTCCTCTGTGTGTCCTGATCCACTTTGCTCTACAGTTTATCATGCTGACTAGATGGGGATACAATTTTTTTTTACAGCAATATATCCACACTTCTCTCTTCCCTATAAAATGCACATACACAATCATATGAAAATACTAAATTGTTCTCTAAAATAAAAAAAAAATCTTTTTACTCTAAAGCAGGGCTTTGTTTGTAAAAGGATAGATGGTAAATATTTAGGTCTGTGGCCACATTTGATCTCTGTTACTTCTCCAATCTATTTCCTCCTCCTCCTTTTTTTCTACCTCCCCTTCCTCCTTATTCTTACTCTTTTTTACTTTAAAAATGTAAAAAAAAATTATCTGCCAACCTCTGTTCTAACGCCTCTGTAAAGGTTTCTCAGACTTAAGTCTAATTATCTTCTGTCTACCATTATTTTTAATGCTCTACTACATAGAATTATGTAGAAGTGAAAAGCAAGGGTTAAAGGGAAAGGCATATCCAACCAAGTGTAGATTCCCATAGAACAGCACAGAGAGACGAGAAGGCCTTCTTCAATGAATAGTGTATAAAACTAGAAGAAAACAACAGAAAGGGAAAGATTAGAGATCTCGTCAGGAAAATTGGAGTTATCAAGGGAACATTTTGCCCAAAGATGGGCACAATAAAGGACAGAAATGGTAGAGACCTAGTAGATGCTGAAGAGATCAAGAAGAGATGGAAAGAATACAAAGAACTATTAAAAAAAAAAAAACTTAATAAACTTGATTACTACAGTGGGGTAGTTAGCCACCAAGAGCCAGACCTTCTGGAAAGTGAAGTCAAGTGGGCCTTAGGAAGAGCTGCTGTTAATAAAGCTAGTGGGTACAATGGAATTCCAGTAGAACTATCCGCCTACAATGTGGGAGACTGGGTTCGATCCTTGGGTTGGGAAGATCCCCTGGAGAAAGGAAAGGCTACCCACTCCAGTATTCTGGCCTGAAGAATTCCATGGACTGTATAGTCCAAGGAATTGCAAAGAGTTGGACACAACTGAGCAACTTTCATTTTTCATTCAAAACCCTAAAGGATGATTCCATCAAGGTGTTGCATTCAATATATCAATAAATCTGGAAGACTGGCCACAGGATTGGAAAAGATCAACCCTTATCCCAATTCCCAAGAAGGATAGTACTAAAGAATGTGCAAACTATTGAACAACTGCACTCATCTCCCATGCTATTAAGGTTATGCTTAAAATCTTGCACTCTAGGCTTCAGCATTACGTGAACCAATAACTTTCAGATGTCCAAGCTGGAGTTAGAAAAGGAAGAGGAACCAGAGATCAGATTGCCAACATTTGCTGGATCATAGAGAAAGTAAAGGAATTTCAGAAAAGCATCTACCTCTGTTTAATTGGCTATGCCAAACCTTTGACAGTGTGGATCATAATAAACTGTGGAAAACTCTTAAAGAAATGGGAATACCAGACCATCTTACCTATCTCCTGAGAAACCTGTTTGCGGGTCAAGAAGCAACAGTTAGAAGCCAGTATGGAACAACTGATTTGTTCACGATTGAGAAAGAATCGTGACAGGGCTGTCTGCTGTCACTCTGTTTAATCTATACACTAAGCATATCATGAGAAATGATGGGCTGGATGAGTTACAAGCTGGAATCATGATAAGTAGGATAAACATCAACAACCTCAGATATGTGAATGATACCACTAATAGTAGAAAGTTAAGAGGAATTAAAGAGCCTCTTGATGAGGGTGAAAGAGGAGAATGAAAGAGCTGGATTAAAACTAAATATTAAAAAAAATATATATCATGGTGTCTGGCCCTATTACTGCATGGCAAATAGAAGAGGAAAAGGTGGAAGTAGTGACAGATTTCCTCTCCTTGGGCTCTAAAATCACTGCAGATGGTAACTGCAGCCATGAAATCAGAAGACATTTGCTTCTTAGCAGAAAAGCTGTGACAAACCTAGAGAGTATGTTGAAAAACAGAGAGATTACTCTGTTGATAAAGGTCCATACAGCCAAGGCTATTGTCTTCCCAGTGGGCACTCATGGTTGTGAGATCTGGACCATGAATAAAGAAGTCTGAACGCTGAAGAATTGATGCCTTCAAACTGTGGTGCTGGAGAAGACTCCTGAGAGTTCCTTGGACAGCAGGGAGATCAAACCAGTTAATCTGGAGGGAAATCAACTCTGAACACTCCTTGGAAGGACTGATGCTGAAGCTGAAACTCCCGTAGTTTGGTCATCTGATACAAACAGCTGACTCACTGGAAAAGTCCCTTGAAGGCAGAAGGAGAAGAGGGTGTCAGCAAATGAGATGGTGGGATAGCAATCACCGATGTAATGGACGTGAACTTGGGCAAACTTGAGGAAATGGTGAGGGACAGGGAGGCCTGACATGCTGCATTCCATGGGGTTGCAAAGAGTTGGACACAACTGGGTGACTGAACAACAACATAGAATTATAATAGGTCCTGTATACAGTGGTACAGTGTACTCCTTCACAAAGCCGCTCTCGTTACGGGCATTTCACTTGTAACTAAGTCATATATAATATATATAGCAAAGATGCATATCAGTCCAATAATTCAGCTCTACCTGAAAAAAAAAATGCTTTGGTAAGTTTGTTCATAGTGAATCCCATCTTCTGGGATATCAAAATAATTAAAAAAAATTTTACAGTGTCACAGAGGATGAGTAAGGGCTTTGGCTCCATTAGAGAAAAGGAAAACTCGTAAGGTCAAGTTCTGTCTCCAGTCTGCCATTATTTCATAGGGAGCCAGTGAGACCTGAACAGATAATGAATTTTGTCCAAGTGGAACCCTCCACCTTTTTTTGTTTTTGGCTTAATGCTGTTTTTAATCAGGTTTTATCAGGTACTTACATAAGCTTCCATTACACAGCTTTTAGGTGAAGTATAGTTGAATTGCTTTCCTGGTGTCTCAACAGTAAACAATCTTCCTGTCAATGCAAGAGATGTGGGTTTGATCCCTGGGTCAGGAAGATCCTCTGCAGAAGGAAATGGCAACCCATTCCAGTATTCTTGCCTGGGAAATTCCATGGACAGAAGAGCCTGGCAGGCTATAGTCTATGAGATCACAAAGAGTCAGACATGACTTAGTGACTCAACAACAACAATAACTAGTTAAATTACAATATTATATAAGTTTCAGGGTTATAACAGAGAGATTATAGCTTATACTGGATTTTAAGTTCTTACAAAATAGTGGCTGTATTTCCCTGTGCTATATAATATATCATTGTTGCACATCTATTTTATGCATAGTAATACATATCTCTTTGATATAGTAACTCTTAGAACTAGTTTGTTCTCTGTATCTGTGAGTCTACTTCTGTTTTGTTATATACATTTGTTTGCTTTATTTTATAGATTCCATATATAAGTGATACTATATGTATTTGTCTTTGACATTTCACTCAGTAAAATATTCTCTAGGTCCATACACGTTGCTGTGAATAGCAGTATTTCATTCTTTTTATGGCTAATTTTCTGTTTGTGTGTATATATATATACATACACACACACACACAGATACATACACACGTGTGCATGCCAAGTCACTTCAGTCATGTTGGACTCTTTGAGAACCCATGGACCGTAGGCTGTCAGGCTCCCCTGTCCATGAAATTCTGTTGGCAAGAGTACTGGAGTGGGTTGCCATGCCCTTCTCCAGAAGATCTTCTTGACCCAGGGATTGAACCAGAATCTCTTATGTCTCCTGCATTGGTAGCCTTGCTCTTTACCACTAGCGCCACCTGGGAAGCCCATACACACACACACACACACACACACACACACACACTTAGCACATTAGTATTAGCACTTAGTATCCATTAATCTGTTGCTGGACACTTAGGTTGCTTCCATATCCTGTCTACCTGGCTATTGTAAATAATGCTGCTATGACCACTGGGGTGCATGTATCTTTTCAAATTAGTGGTTTCCTTTTTTTTTTTTTTTTTGCATATATCCCCAGGAGCAATATTGTTGGATTATAGACTAGCCCTATTTTTCATTTTCTGAGAACCCTCCATTCTGTTTTCCATAGTGGCTGCACCAATTCACATTTCCAATGGGAATGTAGAA
Source organism: Bos indicus x Bos taurus (assembly GCF_003369695.1). NCBI lineage: Eukaryota > Metazoa > Chordata > Mammalia > Artiodactyla > Bovidae > Bos > Bos indicus x Bos taurus. The sequence continues at coordinate 98,160,404 of NC_040079.1, read as the reverse complement.
GAGTTCCTTTTTCTCCACATCCTCCTTACCAGCACTTGTTACTTGTCGTCTTTTTGATGACACCCACTCTGACAAATGTGAGGTGACAACTCATTGCATTTTGATTTAGCTTTCTCTGATTAGTAGTGGTGAGCATCTCTTCATGTGCCTGTTGGCTATCTGTGTGTCTTCTCTAGAAAAGTCTCTATTTATGTCTTCTGCCCATTTTTCAATCAGGTTGTTTATTTATTTATTCATTTTTGATGTTGAGTTTTTATGAGCTGGTTATGTATTTTTTATATCAACCCCTTATTTGTCATATTAATTTGTAAATGTTTCCTCCATTTCTGTAGGTTTTTTTTTTTTTACTTTTGTCAGTGATTTCCTTTGCTATGTAAAAGATTTTAAGTTTTAAATTTAATCAGACCCCATTTGTTTTCTTTTGCTTTTACTTCTTTTGCCTTAAGAGACAGATCCAAAAACTATTGCTATGATTTATTTCAATGTCATATGTTTTGCTAATGCTGTCTTGTAGAAATTTGAAGATTTCGGGTCTTATACTTGCATATTTCATCTATTTGAATTTATTTTTGTATGTGATATTAGAGAATGTTCTAAATCTCATTGTTTTACATGTAGCTTTCCATTTTTCCCAGCACCACTTACTGAAGAGACTATCTTTTCTCCATTGTATATTCTTGCCTCCTTTGTTGTACATTGATTGACTAGAAGTGCTTGGGTTTATTTTTGGACACTATTCTGTTGCATAGAAACCTCCGCTTTTTTCTCTTTTTTTTTTTTAAATAATGCAAGCTTGAGAATAACCTTCTTTTGCAAGAACAGTTAGGTAGGTTGTTGGTGCCAGCTGTTTACTAGGGTTATCTGGAAAAGTTAGTTTCTTTGCAGTTAGAGGGATTTGGAAACTTTGGAACGTATGGGGTTCTATAGTCCCTCTTCCAGTAGATGAAAGTCTTTGGTTTCAGTGGAAGCTGAGGTGGAGCACCATCCTTCCATAAGGAAAAAGTGACCATAAAGACCACTCCTGGGTCCACTTCTCATGTGCGTGAGAAGTGCATGTGAACTGAGTGCCCAGGTGAAAAAAAAATATGATTCTTGCATAGCAGAACTTTCTTTAAATCCATTGAAATTGAACTTCAAGCATCCTCATATGTTGGGAAAAAATTAATTTTCACCGTGGCTTCCCTAGAATCATTCTAAATAAATTCTCAGGATATTCTGCAGTGCCAAAAAGCAGAGAGGCCCTCTAGCGGTCAGCTGTTACTGTTTGGTAGCAGCCCGGTGAAATGTCTTGTCACAGTTCAGTGTTTCTGCAGCAGTGAGCCCCGCCTCGTTCATGAACTCTTAACTTAGGGTCATCCTTCTTGGTTCATTGCATCATTTGAGGTCTTACCAACTGGCCAACACTCTAAGGTAGAGTGAGACATGGTCTCCTCTAAGCATAGAACCCATTCTCTGAAAACTTTCTCTTGCTTCTTTCTCAAGGGATGTTTTATTATTATTGCTCTCTGCATCCCATATACACACCAGGTGTGACCATTTCCATGAGTACAAGCTTTTATAAAGTTAAAATATGTTACATGATAGGCTCTTCAAAGAAAGAAATACAAAGCACAGAGATATCTGTTAGGAACACATCCAATGAGAAACCATTCGTGGAGGTAAGTACAGCAAAGTCCAGTGAAGAACCAACTGCCCTTTCTTCCCTAAAGAAAATATAGCAATATGGAAACACGATGTAATAAATAGAGATAGGAACAATGCAATAAAATAATTATGAATTAATTTAAAAAATCAGTTCTCTTCTCCAGGTGTATTTAGCTTAATTGATTACATAACTTGTACTTAGAATTTAGATCTAGGGAAAAATACCCTTTTGAGTTTTATGTAAACTCCTTACAAACAGATGACTAAAATCCTACTAGTATGCTCAAAGCTGCCAGGTTTTACATACGGGTGGATGAATAACATGAACACAAAAGCACACAAAATATTTTATTTACATTTCCTGCCTGTGAAGCTACTTCAGCTCTAAAATATGCCGTATTAAATGTCATAATTCCTATGGAGGTTGATAATCTAGTTAAATACTTGGATATGGAGGAGTGTGCTTCAAAACAGAGCAAGGAAAGAGGGAAAGAACAAAGGAAGAGAGGAAGGAATAAAATAACTAAAAAGAAAATAGCTATACAAATAGACTTGTCAAACTCTTTCTGTAAATGCAAGGCATGCTTTTATGTAATTTCTGAAAATAGATAAATGTATAGAAAGAAGGGTGATAAAACTAAGAAAAAGACTTGTGTTTCCAAAAAATGGATAGTCAAGAAAGCAAAACATTAAAAAAAACTATTATGTTCATCTTTCTACTTTAAAACAGATTAGATATTGTAATGAAACAGATATACTATATGATTTTAGGATAGGGAGATCAGTGAGTAGAAATATCACTAGAACAAGAAAGAATTAATTATAAATTAAAATAATAATTATGTGCATGTATTTATAGTGTCTTCCTTTCCAGTGTTCAAACTTTTTAATAACTAAAAATAACAAAAATAGGACCATGAGTATAAAATCTAAATCTTTGATATTTCATTTTTTTTAAATGAGCTAAATTCTGTTCTTGGATGAGTTTTAGATATTCCCTCTAAAGTCAGTAGGGGTGATGAATGTCCAGCCAAAGACTTATCTGGCCTTCTGACTCTAGGGATAAACAGATGTCCATGTCAGCCTTTAAGAAAAATGATTATGTTTGTTGAAAATATTGTAAAAATTGCTGCTATTATATGATTAAATATATTAGAAAAATCATGTAAACATATAAATTATGTATAATCTATGTAGAAGCAGATTCTACCTATTTCCAGACAATGAGAGAAATATTAATAGAAAATAATCTGAGTCATAGGTGAGGGGCAAATGTATGGAAGCCTTATTGGAAGCCAAGAAATTGAAATCTGTTGACATTATAATACTAACAAAAAGTATTTTTGTATAGTTAAGTATTTAGCTACAGGGGAAAGTTACACTGATTTATTTCTAAAATGATTTTTTTCCTAAACATGTATTATTCTATGTCACAAGTTTCCACTAAAGTAAAAATATCATAGTTTAGTAGTTGGAGAAGCTATATATATATATGGTTATATATATATATGAAGGAAATATCACAATCCCTTTCTTAAATTTATCTCTTCTAAAATCTAGTTAACATATATGGAAATATATACTTCTGTCAGTTTCTCCTGCCATTGTTGGAAATAGAGAATATCTGATTAATATGAACCAATTCATACTTAAATTAATTCTAGTAGGAGTTAAATAACAATACTTAAATTTAACCATTTAAATGTTCTTATATCTTATCTCTTTTCCTACATGATAAAATATATTTTAATAATAAAATAATTACTGTATAGTTTGATCATATTAATTTAATTCACTCTAATTTATAAGTATATAAATTTAAAAAGCAACAAATATACTGAGGATTTATATGGTATGATGTCAAATAAATTAAAATATGTTTATTATTAATTTGACAAAAGATGGAAAAAGTAGAGTGATGATATTAAAAAAAATGCAAATTGTGGAAAATATGCAGAAAGGTCTTTAACCTTATTTGTTCCAGTCTCAACTGGCTTTATATACTGGAATAAACACTTTCATGATTTGCTGGTTAGAAGTATAAAGCAATAAAAAATTTAAAATTTGGTTTGATGCCATTTATCAAGAGACTGCAAAATACTCATTGCCACTAGTCCAATAATGCTTTCCAGCACTTACTCTAAAGGAACTATCTTAAACAAACAAAAAAACCTAAACCATACATTCTGAAAAATATTTGTGATCCTCTCCTGGAGTCTGATATTCAGCCAACTGTATCCATGTGTGTTGTCCAACAATGCAACAAATAAAAAGGAAACTATGTTGTTGTTGTTTCGTCGCCAAGTCATGTCCAACTCTTTGAGACCCCATGGACTGTAGCCTTCCAGGCTCCCCTGTCCATGGGACTTCCTGGGCAAGAGTCCTGGAGTGGGTTGCCATTTCCTTCTCTAGGGGTTCTTCTCAACCCAGGGATCAAACTGGTGACTCCTGCATTTGCAGGTGGATTCTTTACCACTAAGCCACCAGAATCTATACCTGCTACTTTTTCTGTTTCCTCTAGTAAGTGTATTTTAGAAGACCTGGTGAATGTGTTCTCAAATTATTTGAATCCTGATGGTTGATGGAGCAAGCGAGGCACCTAGTCTATCGCCAGGCAAGGTCCTCTAAAGTGGGCAAAAGAACATTTCTAGAATGATAGAAGGAACTCAGCAAATCCTCTCTCCAAAAGACAACAGTAAAGTGTCAGAGAACCATTTCAAGATTCTGGATATTAATCAAAAGCATTGAAGAAATTGAGAAGCACGTTTATATTCAGTGAACTTTACATAATAACCAGTAATTCTGCTGTGTTAGCATGGGACCATTCCTATTCTCGCTCCCAGTTCACCCTTGCTCTCTCAGGTACATCAAGGCACCTCCATATCTAAATCAGAACAAGCCATGTAAACTAGAGTATCACTGCTAGAGGAGCTGGTATGAATTTTAGGAACATGAAGAAACCCTATATCAGAAGCAGCAGTGATTTCAGTGGCAAACAAACACTGAAGTCTAACACTGAAAACCTGGGGAGAGCAAACATCAAATCAAGTCAGAAATTTAACACAGTTTCCTGGTAAATGAGACCAACAAATTTGGTCTTGGCAACCCCCCAAATATCTTTAGCTGTCTGGAAGGCTATACGGCACCCTCAGTAGAGAAACTAGAGCGCCCTAGCTGTTCATACATCCCTGGCTAAATGTGAAACCTTATGTATGGGCATATGAAACATGAAAAAGGCTCAGTGAAAAAGGAAAGATAGAGGAGACTTGAAAATTGCTTGAATTATTGTGTTCCTCAACTCACTCAGATCCATGGAGAAACAGTGGATGACGTAATGGCTCCAGGTATTTGAACAGTGTCTGGCCAATAATAATCCAAATATTAAACACTAATCTATGCTGACAGAGCAAAAAAAAAAATCCCTGGGAATCTAGGCTTAAAATTAAAATGAGGATAAAAGATATACCATACAAGGAATTTAGATGCTGCATATGAAACAAGAGATATTGACTCTACAACATTAGTCCTCACAATGAACTAGAAACCAAACAGAAATCAAAAGCCAACAAATACAACATCCCTATGAGTAATCAGAACTCAAAACTGCTGGAATGTATTATAAACATGCCGAGTTTTTGACAAAATGTTAAAGTCTTGTTATCCATACTAAGGGGTAAAAAAAGCAGATATAGGAACTATCTCTGAACAGGTCCAGATGTTGACTTAGCAGACAAAGACTGTAACATAATTTTTATAAATTGTTCAAGAACTAAAGGAAGTCATTTGTAAAGAATTAACTGAAAATATGTCAACAATGAATCATTATTTAGGAAACCTCAAAAAAATAGAAATTTTAAAATAAAGTGAAATGTAAATCTTGGGTTGCAAAGTACAACATAAATTTTACCGGGTAGGCTTAAATATATTTCCCATGGCAGAAGAAGTCAAAAATCTTGAATATATTTCAGCAGAAAGAATCTAACCTAAAAAAGAGACACTTAATTTTTTTTTTTTTTAAATGAACAGACCCACAGAAGCCTGTGAGGTACTACCGGAACACCAACATATTCAAAAAACAGTCTTAGAATAGAGAGGAAAAAGGCCCATAACAATATTTGAAGATCTAATTGTTGAAAATTTGCTACATTTTATAAAGAAACACATTCAAGAAACTCAATACATATAATAGGAAACTTAATAACTAGGATAAACACAGAAGCATCCACATATAAATACATCACAGTCAAACTGTTGTAAGAAGAGACAGAGAAAAAACCTTGAAAGCAGTTAGAAAATGAGTTGAGCTTCTTGTCTAACACAAGCCCCAATACAGTTGAATCATGGAAGTTCTCCTTTGCTCACATCTAGTTCTAAACACTTGTACATGGTACAGTTGCAGTGGTTGGACATAGTCATCTGCTTTCATACTTCCTCTTTTCTTTCTTCTATCTTAACACCTTTGGAAGTCTGCAAGTCCAGAACACTCTTTGTTAAGAGTATCAGTATAAACCAGGAGTCACTGCTGACCTGGTGGACTTTTACTGGTGAACCCAACCACTACAGTTACTTGATTCAACCACAGCGACACTATACTTCTATATCCAGATGGCATGACAGTTACAACAGTGCTATTTATCGCAGGTCTGGGAGGGGTGCCAGTGCGTGTACTCCAACTTCACAGGACCATGGAGGGTGACAGAGCATAGAAGGGATGGGATAACTTCAGGATCTCTGCCAAGGAGACAGATTAAGGAATGGGCCAAATGATATGGCTATTTCTGGAAAAAAGGCGAGGGGAGCCTCTTCCTTGTAAGAATGGAATATCTGAAACTATTGGAGGCGTAAAATGAACATGTCTCACTGTATTGCTATTAGACCCCAAGAAGCATTATCGCTCAGGCTTCTCTGGGTTATTTGGTGAATCTTTCACAGATAGTGGCGTGCGTGTATGCTAAGTTGCTTTAGTCATATCTGACTGTGGCCCCCTGGACCACCCCCTGGAGCCCGCCAGGCTCCTCTGTCTATGGGTTTCTCCAGGCAAGAATACTGGAGTGGATTCCCATGCCCTCCTCCAGGGGATCTTCCTGACCCAGGGATTGAACCTGCATCTCTTATATATCCAGCATTAGCAGGTGGCTTCTTTACCACAGTGCTACCTGGGAAGACCCCACAGATAGTGAACTCCCTGGGTAAGGTAATCTTTCCTGTGACAGGAGCTGCCATTCAGTACTGGCTGTCACTCAAAGGAAGCTGTTAACCATCCCAGTGTGGCCTGTGATGCCATCCTGCTTGTGGCATTTCTGGATCTTCATATGCACCCTGATGGGCAACCATGCTCTATGACCTGCGGTTGAAGAAGTCACACAGGACTTCTCTTTCTCTTTCCCCAGGCACCCTGAACCTCCAGGATCTCTAGTCTTTGGAAGAAGTTTGGGAGGAATGCTGCAGGTCCTGATTTTCCTTTAATTGATCTCTGCCTTAGAGTTGCGTTGCCAGACATGTGCAACTCCATACAATATTTGCGTTCATCACTAGGGAACCCAACCATCAGATAAAACATCCCTCCCAGATTGTTTTCTCTACCACTGCCCCTGTCCAGCTCAGATGAATATGAGCACACCGTGGAGTTAGTCACTGGACACTTTTCACTACTCTCCAGCACCTCCTGGGACTAGCCTCACAACCCTTGTGATGTAAGTTTGTTTTCTAACTTAAAGGTGTATTCGATTTAGAGGCCATCTCTTGAGATTAAGCAAATCAACTAACAAGTAACACTTAATTTGGCTGAACCCTAGTAATCAGGCCTCCCAGACAAGAAGCTGGCCTCCTGAAGAACTCTATAATTACCAGCTTCAGCATCATGTTTAAGGCAGTTGATTCTGGGAGAATGCTGAGGTGACAGATCGATCCATAGGTATGTCATACCATGTAAATTACAAGGCTTGGACACCAGGCTTCAAATATTCCTGTGACTAAGAAAGATGAGGTGAAAGGAAAGATCTGTGGCCAAATTTTTACCGTATTACAACAGTGTCTATGAGGACCAGATCTCCATCCCCCAATAAGGCCATGGGAGGGATATCAAGAGTAAACATTGAGGTGGCAAAATAAAGCAGGAGTTGAGATGCAGTGGAATACAAACACTTGTGCTTATCCTTCCTCCTTTCTCTTCTCCCACGGGAGCTGAGCAAGAGTGCCTGGTTTGTGTCCATTCATGCAAATTTATCCGTGTAAATGTCATCATGTTAAGTAAGAAAACAAGGTACAGTATTGGACATACAATATTTCTTAGGGCTATCCATGTCTCCCTTGCTGTTGCTCTGATGGCCCTTAGTTGCTGAGGTAATACAAGTAAAACCCAAGATCTCTGTTCGACAGAATCGCAGGACAGTTTAAGTACTATACCTTGGGGGTTTTGATAATGTTTCAGAGATAGAAGGTTTCACAAAGATTATGTAAATTCCATGTTGTAGTACCACCCCAAGTGCCTTCCCAGCTCTTCCACCTTATTAGATGTCAGTCGCTTTCAGTCACATGACAAAGAGAAAGGAGTGTATGAGTGAAGAAACATTGTCAGGAGAGAGATCAACCATCCTCTTTCAACTTAGGAGATCTCTGCTGCTGCTGCTAAGTCGCTTCAGTCGTGTCTTACTCTGTGCGACCCCATAGACGGCAGCCCACCAGGCTCCCCTGTCCCTGGGATTCTCCAGGCAAGAACACTGGAATGGTTGCCATTTCCTTCTCCAATGCATGAAAGTGAAAAGTGAAAGTGAAGTCGCTCAGTTGTGTCCGACTCTAGCGACCCCATGGACTGCAGCCTACCCGGCTCCTCCATTCATGGGATTTTCCAGGCGAGAGTACTGGAGTGGGGTGCCATCGCCTTCTCCTATCTAATCCTGTGAGTTCTTGGTGTTTTATGATTTTCAAAGGGTGACCTGTAATCTCAAAACCTCAAGAATTGAACAACTCAATTCAAGATTTTTTAAATCTGTTTTTTGTTTTTGTTTTTTTTTAACTTTCTCACCAATAATGAGACAGGAAAACATGGAAATGGTAGATTATATTTTCTTGTGCTCCAAACTCACTACAGATGGTGACTGCAGCCATGAAATTAAAGACACTTGCTCCTTGGAAGAAATGCTATGACAAACCTAGACAGCATATTAAAAAGCAGAGAGATCACTTTGCTGACAAAGATCCGTATAGTCAAAGCTGTGGTTTTTCCAGTAGTCATGTAAGAGTTGGACCATAAAGAAGGCTGAGTGCCTAAGAATTGATGCTTTTGAACTGTGGTGTGGGAAAAGACTCTTGAGAGTCCCTTGGACAGTAAGAAGGCCAAACCAGTCAATTCTAAAGGAACTCAACCCTGAATATTCATTGGAAGGGCTAATGCTGAAGCTGAAGCTCCGATACTTTGGCCACCTGATGTGAAGAGCCGATTCACTGGAAAAGACCCCGATGCTGGGAAAGTTTGAGGGCAGGAGGAGAAGGCGGTAAGAGAAGATGAGATGGTTGGATGGGATCACCAACTCATTGGACATGAACTTGGGCAATCTCTGGGACATAGTGAAGGACCGGGAAGCCTGGTGGGCTGTGGTCTATGGGCTCAGAAATAGTCACACGCAACTTAGGGACTGATAACAACAAAAAACAATTAGGGCTTACTTATTTACATGGGGGTTGATTGCAGTTAACTTTCTGAAAGGCTGTCAGTCTGAAATGGTTTTATTCAAGTAGAAAAATAAGTTATTATCCAAAAATATTCTAGTAGTAAATGGACAAGGAAATTTAGTTCAGTTCAGTTCAGTTGCTCAGTCGTGTCCGACTCTTTGCGACCCCATGAATCGCAGCACGCCAGGCCTCCCTGTCCATCACCAACTCCCGGAGTTCACTCAGACTCATGTCCATTGAGTCGGTGATGCCATCCAGCCATCTCATCCTCTGTCGTCCCCTTCTCCTCCTGCCCCCAATCCCTCCCAGCATCAGAGTCTTTTCCAATGAGTCAACTCTTTGCATGAGGTGGCCAAAGTATTGGAGTTTCAGCATTAGCATCATTCCTTCCAAAGAAATCCCAGGGCTGATCTCTTTCAGAATGGACTTGTTGGATCTCCTTGCAGTCCAAGGGACTCTCAAGAGTCTTCTCCAACACCACAGTTCAAAAGCATCAATTCTTTGGCGCTCAGCTTTCTTCACAGTCCAACTCTCACATCCATACATGACTGTTGGGGGCCAGTGTGAGGTACTCCACCCATGGCAAAGGTCATGAGGAAGGAGGCTCGACATACGCAAAGGCGGGATCAAGCCTCAGGAGTCCCCCTGGAAATCCTCAAGCGTCTACCCCCATAACTAGAGCCTGCCTACTTTACTATTTTGTGCTCTTCCCTACACCTCTGACTTTATGGGAGGCTGTCCCCCACCACCTCTTTCGGAGAAGGAGTTAACTTAGAGTTCCAGTTAATAATAATTCCTGGGCGTGATAGGAGTGTTTCAACCTACAAACTCCTCTGAAGGTTCTCTAGTCTGCCTGACAGGCTTGTCCGGCCACATGTGATTGCTCACAGCCTCCCAACCATGAAAGGCACGAGATGCTTTAAACCTTCTAAAAAACAGGTTCTTTAGAAAAGTTAGAAAATTATTAGTATAAGTATAGTGGGCTGATTAGAAATTGTATTGGTGAAGGGTTTTTCATTTGTTGAGCCAATGTTTGTTGCTAAGACTCCACATCCCTTGCCCTTACACACATTAATGAATATATAGAAGAAATAAGTATTAACCTTTGATATAAATCACGTTAGACCTTAGGCTAAGTAAATTCTTTCCTTAACTAAAACCCACTACACCCTCACCCTATAGGAATGTAACTTTATTTGGGTGGCGTCTGTTTTAAGAATAATCACCCTTGGAGAAAAAAAGTGTTCTGGTTGACTGACCGCTGTCACAAGGAGAGGGTCATAAATTGTCAGCAGGCCCCCCCTGGCCAGAAGATGATGTAACACCCCTAAGACCTCTGTATACATTTGTATGAAGCACCTGACTTTAATAAAAGTCAGGACTGCTGTCCCCACGTGACTTTTGTATAACATCTCAGTGTATAAAAGTAGACCATGGAAAATAAAGAATTGGGATCAGTTTCTCGAAATACTGGTCTCCCCATGTCTCTCTCTCTCTCACTCGAGCTGAGTCTCCATCTGGAGCGCAGAACCCACCATGCTTACTAATTATGCCTGGGCTTCTAAGATCCGACCGGGGAGGCCTCAGTGTCTCCTCTCCTTCGGGAGAACGGAAGGACGCCTGCGGCCTACGTAAGTGGTGCAAACTTCTTGTCTTGAAGTTTTATTGGTCTCCCGTGTAAACCAAGCTACTCAGCCTCTTTTCTCCACTGAATTTTCCTACTGAGCTATCCTCATTCTATTACTCTTTATATCTTTGATGAATATTTAAATAGTCGCCGAAGCCGTCTCCCCTTCAAATACCCTGGATCAGCCAGGGCTGGACCCCGGCACATGACCACAGGAAAAACCATAGTCTTGACTAGACGAACCTTTGTTGGCAAAGTAATGTCTCTGCTTTTCAATATGCTATCTAGGTTGGTCATAACTTTCCTTCCAAGGAGTAAGCGTCTTTTAATTTCATGGCTGCAGCCACCATCCACAGTGATTTGGGAGCCAAAAAAAATAAAGTCTGACACTGTTTCCACTGTTTCCCCATCTATTTCCCATGAAGTGATGGGACCAGATGCCACAAGAAAATTTTAAATTTGACTATACCCTCTGAGATCTCTGCTCTAAACAGTTATATGAGCTCTGTATGATTAAAAGACTATAACTCAATAATAAAATATGTCTTTGGGTGATTAGAATGTTTCTGTGTAAAAATATTACAAGGAAAATGCTTTGCATAGAAAATAATTAATGAATTTAACATACAACATTTTAATAGTTAATTATTTTAGAGATGTCAAATTATGGGCTTTTCTGTTTATTGTATTTTTATAAATTTTCTAGAACAATTAAATATATTAATATGTTTTTTTGACTTGAGAAACTATTTCCCAAATACTTTGTTATAGCCAAATATACTACTATTCCCTGCAATTTGCAAATGTCTAGAAAACTTGACAAATAATAAAACTATGAAAGAGTCACTTTAGAAATCTTAATCCTCATATAGTGTTTTAAATGCCTTTATTATGCTTTGAAAATAATATTTCAAATTTCAACTTTATAGTCATTTACAATCACCCCTGTTTTTTTTCCCCCAAATGTTTACTTTAACAGAAATCTCATATCATGTTATTTTTAAAGTAGTTTCATTTAACAACTTGTAATCAGTCTACATTTAATTCATATCATGTTTAGGGCTTCTTTGGAAGGCATAACTCTATTTTAGGATTAAAAAAAAATGACTTCTTTTACTACACAGAGAGAAAGAGAATGTGAACAGCTACAAAACAGACAGACAAATCGAAAACCCAAACCAAACACATACAGCTTGTTTGGAGGATATATATGTTCTAATTAATGGGGAATCTTCATAATCCTTTAGAAGAAATACTACAACACTGAGCTGGTACTTACTACTACATTAGTGATATGATGGTTATATCATTATTGTTTAGAATAGCCACACTTTTTTCACCAGGAGGAAAGACTTAGCATGTACTTTGCATTTAGCTTTTTCAATGAGCCTGTATGGTGCCTAACACAGTAGGGGCTCGGTGAATGTTGAGTCATTGAATAGGTTTCAGAAGTTAAGATCACCACTTTAGTGATAGAATTGAGAAACAAACAATGTGAAAATAGAGCTCAAATTCTAACAGAAGCCAAGTAAACACATCACTTTATGCTAAATACTATGAAAAGATGTGGCAACTGTGCTGTGTTGGATTATATGTGTAATACTACAGAAATGCACTAAAATTAACACCATCTATATCACTGGAGCATGCTTCCTAGATGAGGCAATGCCAATCAAACCTAAAGGACACACCAGCGTTAGCCCGGGAAGAAAAAAGAAAAAGAAGATCCACACAAAAGGAATGACATTTACAAAGGAACCCTGCATTAATGCCTGTAACTTCAAACTTTTTATACTTTTATAGTAACCAAATCATGTGCGTGTGTGTTAAGTTGCTTCAGTTGTGTCTGACTTTGCAACCCTATGGACTGTAGCCCACCAGGCTCCTCTGTCCATGGGATTCTCCAGGCAACAATACTGGAGTGAGTTGCCATGCCCTCCTCCAGGGGATCTTCCTGACCCAGGGATCAAGCCTGTGTTTCCTGCTACTCCTGCATTGCAGGTAGATTCTTTACCGCTGAACCACCAAGGGAGCCCCAACCAAATCATATGTGTACCAAATTCCATTTTTTCAGGGCCACTGACTCTGCTACAAGATGATCATTAAGTTAGACATAAAAATAATGACCTATATCACTAACAAGTCCCTCAACCAAATCCTATAAGGTCAAAAATTTTAACCCAATTTCAGATGATAAAATTGAAATTTGAAAAGATATGTCACAGGAAACTTATTTTATTGAAGTCCCTTATTGGAACTGTCCTGAGATTGTAGGAAAATACTTTTTTTAAAATATAAATTTATTTATTTTAATTGGAGGCTAATTACTTTACAATATTGTATTGGTTTTGCCATACATCAAGGTGAATCCCCCACGAGTGTACACGTGTTCCCCATCCTGAACCCCTCTCCCATCTCCCTCCCCATACCATCCCTCTGGGTCATCCCAGTGCACCAGCCCCAAGCTTCCTGTATCCTACATCGAACCTGGACTGGCGATTCGTTTCATATGTGATAATATACATGTTTCAATACCATTCTCCCAAATCATCCCACCCTCTCCCTCTCCCACAGAGTCCAAAAGAGTGTTCTGTACATCTGTGTCTCTTTTGCGGTCTCACATACAGGGTTATCGTTACCATCTTTCTAAATTCCATATATATGCATTAGTATACTGTATTGGTGTTTTTCTGTCTGGCTTACTTTACTCTGTATAATAGGCTCCAGTTTCATCCACCTCATTAGAACTGATTCAAATGTATTCTTTTTAATGGCTGAGTAATATTCCATTCTGAATATGTCCCACAGCTTTCTTATCCATTCATCTGCTGATGGACATCTAGGTTGCTTCCATGTCCTGGCTATTATAAACAGTGCTGTAATGAACATTGGGGTACACGTGTCTCTTTCCCTTCTGGTTTCCTCAGTGTGTATGCCCAGCAGTGGGATTGCTGGGTCATAAACATTGATACTAATATAAATATTTTTCTGATATTTAATTTCCAACTTTAATTTTCTTGTTAAAATTATATGCAAATTATACTCAATTTGATACTTTTAGAATCACAGGAAAAAGTAAACTGTACTTCAAAAATTATTAAAGATTTTAACAAAGGATGGTATACATTGATAAAATGAAGTAAAAGAGTATTGAAATATGTTTAATCAACACATACTTTGGGAAAATTTAAGCATGATATATTTGGTGCTGCTGCACAAAAAAAATACATTATCATCTTAAAGCAATTGTCCTAAGACTAACACAGTAGGACTAATACTTATTCACTTCAGATATTTTATTATTTATATGTACATATCGCAAAGAGTTGGACATGACTGAGTGACTTCACTTTTTTACTTTTATGCATATATGTATATATAATTTATATATATAGATAGGAATGTATACACATATATAGAGAAATTACTGTATTTACACATATATCCACATATTGAAATTATATAAGCATTTTTAAATGCATAGATCTATATTAGTGTATTACCTATATGTGTGTGTGTGTGTGTGTGTGTATAGAGAAAGAGAGAAGGCTATGACTTTCAAAAGTTAATTCTGCTCCAAGAGAAAAAATAAATTCTAACTTTTGCTTCTCCGATATGTCAGTGTCATGTATTTCACACCAAGATGTACAACTTGACTTTTGTAGAAATTTTCTTTTTGTCTTATGGTACTGAAAGGAACTTCCATTATTTAATTTATTTATTGTATTTTTTTTATTTTTAGTTTATTTATTTCCATTGTTCTTTTTATTTTTTTTCCAGGATAGGGAACATGAGTATACCTGTGGCAGATTCATGTTAATGTATGGCAAAACCAATACAATATTGTAAAGTAATTAACCTCCAATTAAAATAGATAAATTTATTTATTGTATTTTAACCAAATAACATGGACATTAACTTAAATGACCAGTTGCCCCTTCCCCCTTTACAGTTATGCAAGAATTACCTTAGTAAGCTGTTAAGTCTTGGGTTGCAGAGTAGGGTAAATGATTACTATTTGTCTCCTACAGGTTCTTAAATGTGTTCTAAGGTTTTCATTGAGCAATTCTTCTGATCAAGGGGAATACAAGAGCAACCCTAAGATCTTGGGGAAGTAAACTAATGTGTCCCGGAGATAACAAGTACATTTTGTGAGCCCCTGTGTGCTCTGTGTTAAATCTGATGTGATTGTGGCATTTTCTACAACATACATACAGTGTGAGAAGCATCAGCCTCTTCTATTTTAACGCATTTTGTCTTGAAAACCACTCTCAAAATCATTGTGTCAAATTAACTCAGATTTTAATTCCTCTTCCTCATACCCTCTCTTTAGCTGTTGAAAATTGATCTCAGTCCCCTACCCCGACACCCACCGCCTCAGGACATCCATGCTGTCCCAACACAGTTATTAACACCCCTTCCATTCTAACATCTGCTTCAGGGTGGATAGCCTCCCTGCTTAGAGCCCACCGAGGAAGGAGTCAAGTTAAGGAACTGTAGTGACTGGAAAACTCCTGCTTCAGTGTTACCATGACCATCGAAACACCAGGGTCTGAATGATCACTCAAAAAAATAGGCAGAAACGTCAATGGAAATTTTTCCTGATGTCATATGTAGAATAGGCCAGGCCACATCTAATTTCTCCTTTTTTAGGGACAACTATAGTTTGAGATCATGTTCACCAAATTTTATAAAAAACAGATGAAAAATAGGGTAATATTGCCTAGAACCCAAAGAATAATTTGTTATGAATTCACACAGGGCTGTCTCAGCCATGGAGAAAGCTTTGACTTTATTACTTTCATTATGTGTAAATCAAAAATGCTGTGGATTTATTTACCTGGTATCCAATTACATGGATAAGAATTTAGCATTTGATGGTGATACTTCAGTTTCCCAGGTGGCTCAGTGGTAGAGAATCCACCTGCCAGTGCAGAAAATGAGTTTGATCCCTGGGTCAGGAAGATCGTCTGGAGTAAGAAATGGCTATCTGCCCCAGTATTCTTGCCTAGGAAATCCCATGCACAGAGGAGTCTGGTGGCTACAGTCCATGGGCTAGCAAAGAATCTGACATGACTGAGCAACTGAGCATGCGTCCACACGATGGTACTTCCCCTGTAGGCATCATATCTGCGACAATTTAAATTTGAAATAGAATTTTAAATCAGTTACCAATTAACTTACTGATAAATTTCATTTTCTGGTGCTCAAGGATACCTTCCAAGTATCCACTGTGGACCTGTACATGTTTTAGTACCGTATTGTATACTCCTGGGGATACATATATCCCAGATTTGTTGTTGTTGTTGTTCAGTCACTCAGTCATGTCCAACTCTTTCTGAGAGTCCCCAGGTTTACAATGCTTATTTTTAAAATATTCAAACATTAATATATATGACCATTGTGCTGTTTTAATCCTGGTTCTCAGGTCAGCGGTGGGTTTTGTTGTTGTTGTTCAGGATTTTTTGTTTCTGTTTTCTCATTAAAAATGCATCTTAAACAGTTTTCTTGTGGGAGAAACAAAAACTTCTCTCCAGAAGCAGTGCTGCCACTTTGATGGAAGCCAAGACTAATATGAAACTTGTTTCTCTCCCCAGGATATGAGAATGGCTAGGAAGTGAAGGTAAACAGATGTACATATGGTCACCTTATGCTTTTTTAAACAGTTGATCCAGTTTGTAAAAGATCTGTTCCATTTTCACTGACAGACTCAAGGATATTTCCCGTATGGTTTGACCTTGATTCATAATCTGCCTGTAAAAATTGAGGGCCTCATAGCACTTTGCCATTTCTTTTCTTTTCAACTTCAGTTTAACTTTCCTTGTATCTGATTAGACAGAGGTGGGAGAACCTCTAGGCATTGTTCAAGGAATTAGCCAAAGTCAATAGACAGTTTGTGGGAGATTGGGTGTCAGCTAATTTTCTGAAAACTAGAAAAAATATAAAAAGAGAGCCAATTTTTGTGTGTTTTCTTGACATAATACAGCCCAGTTGGGTGAGAATCAGGAAGAACAGGAGGAGGAGCTGCTTCTGCAAGTAAATGTAGACAGAATTAGCACAGAAAAAATGAAGTAGCGTGTGAACCCTTAAACAGTATGTCCATCACCTTTCTGAAATAATTTCTCTGATTCTAAACTCTACAACCTGGAAAAGTCTTAGTTGGGTATGGTGGGAAGGAAAGACATTATGGGAACATGTAGTTGAATGTCTTTCTGTTTTATGTAGATTGTATTATTCTCTGTACCTGATATTCTCAGCAGAGTCCTTGCTTGTTATCAGAATGGGGTTCTTAGTGCTGGTTTTGCCTAGAATGACTTCATATATTCTCCATGTCATATACATTAACAAAAAGAAAGACTTTTATGCCATTTTCTCTATTTTTTTTAAAGTGAGCTTGACAAGAAAATCTTAACTAAAAAGCATATATTGAAATCATAAAATCTACAAAGTAGGTATATATTCTGGGGATAAGATAAGCTAAATACAGAGGCACTGAAAAGAAGATGAAATAGACATATTAGATTCTGAGTATTCTGAATGAAGGGAAAAAAAGGAAATTAAGCATATATTTAACCTTAATATATGTATATCTGATTATTTCCTCAAGATGTTTACATGAATCATTAGATACTATATTTGTAAATAATGCTTTAAAATTTATGTATTATATTTCCTAGTAGACTCCAGTATACATGTTTCACAAAAATGCTGTCTACAAAAAAAAAAAAATACTGTCTACAAATAGGAAAAAACCATTTGCTACTGAATTAAGGCAGAGTTTTGCTCTTGTGTGGTTGACAGTTTATTAACTGCTTTATTAAAAAATAAAAATAATTTCTAATTTATTTTAAAACTATGAGTAGGTTTTTCCTGTGGTAATGTATGCATGTGAGAGTTGGACTGTGAAGAAGGCTGAGCACTGAAGAATTGATGCTTTTGAACTGTGGTGTTGGAGAAGACTCTCGAGAGTCCCTTGGACTGCAAGGAGATCCAACCAGTTCATTCTGAAGGAGATCAGCCTTGGGATTTCTTTGGAAGGAATGATGGTAAAGCTGAAACTCCAGTACTTTGGCCACCTCATGTGAGGAGTTGACTCATTGGAAAAGACTCTGATGCTGGGAGGGATTGGGGGCAAGAGGAGAAGGGGACGACAGAGATGAGATGGCTGGATGGCATCACTGACTTGATGGACACAAGTCTGAGTGAACTCCAGGAGTTGGTGAGGGACAGGGAGGCCTGGCGGGCTGCGGTTCATGGGGTCGCAAAGAGTCGGACACGACTGAGTGACTGATCTGATCTGATGAGTAATTACATGAATTAAAAATAAGCCATAATATATTTCAGATAAAATAAAAACAAGCTGTTTAAATTTAAAATTTTTCATTCTCTTGGATTCTGTAATTCTCAAAAAATATATTTGACAGATACAGAAAAAGTCTTTATTTCTTTGAGAACACAAATAGTAACCTAAGCTATCTCAAGTGACTGAAACCTCATCAAATTTTAGGACCAAATTCAAAGCAAAAAGACCTTTATCTTTTTTATTCTATCCATGACTAGTTTTTAAGTCTGAGATGTAAGCCAGTGTTTTGGTTACAAATTAAAAATAAAAGATAAAAAAGATGGGGTATTTAACTTCTAAAGATAAACTGAATGTAAAAACATTTTGAAAACTTGAATGTTTCTATACATACATGTCTGCTATCATTCTGCTTCTTTAATCTATACACTTAGCACAACATAAGAAATGATGGACTGGATGAATTCAAGCTGGAATCATCAGATATGTGAATGATACCAATCAATGGCTGAAAGCAAAGAGGAACTAAAGAGCCTGTTAATGAGGGTGAAGGAGGAGAGTGAAAGAGCCAGCTTAAAGCTAAATATTAAAAATAAAACATAATATCATGACATCTGGCCCCATTACTTCATGGAAAATAGAAAGAGAACACGTGGAGGTAGGGACAGATTTCCTCTTCTTGGGCTGTAAAATCATTGCTGGTGGTGACTGCAGCCATGAAATCAGATGTTTGCTTCTTGGCAGGAAAGTTAGGACAAACCTAGGCAGTGTGTTGCAAAACAGAGACTTGACTCTGTCGACAATGGTTCGTATAGTCAAGGCTATGGTCTTCCAAGTGGTCACGTGTGGTTGTGAGAGCTGGACCATAAAGAAGGTGGTGCATCGAAGAATTGATGTTTTCAAGCTGTGGTCCTGGAGAAGACTCCTGACAGTACCTTGGACAAACAAAGAACTCAAACTGGTCAATCTTGAGGGAAATCAACCCTGAATCCTTGTTGGTAGGACTGAAGCTGACGCTGAAACTCCAGTATTTTGGTCATCTGATTCAAACAGTTGACTGATTGGAAATGTCTCTGATGCTGGGAAAGATTGAAGGCAGAAGGAGAAAAAGGTGTCAGAGGATGAGATGGTTGGATAGCATCACCAGTGCAATGGACATGAACTTGGGCAAACTTCAGGAGATGGTGAGGTACCAGGAGGTCTGGCGTGCTGCATTTCATGGGGTTGCAAAGAGTCAGACATGACTGGACAATTGAACAACAATGACAATACATATATGAGTTGTGCTTATTTAGGGTAAGTCTACTAATCTGTTGTGTGTATAAATCTCATAGAGGAAATGTACATAAACACAATACAAGCTACTACATGGAAAATGCTGCTAGAGTTAAAAAATACGAGAGGAGATTGAAAGAGAGAATAAGATGAGCAAAGGAAAATGTTGATGAAGAGAAAGTTGTAAGAACAGAACATTTGAGAACATTTAATATAAGCTGGGGAAAATAGAGTGTGTGAAAGAGAGAAATAGTCTGAGTCATAAGTAAAGAAATAAGACAGATATTTTGAGAGAAGTAGTTTTCAATGAAAATAGAAAGGTAGCCATGTCAATGGGAAAAGGAAGTGGCAACTCACTCCAGTGTTCTTGCCTGGAGAATTCTGTGGACAGAGGAGCCTGGAGGGCTGCTGTCCATAGGGTCGCACAGAGTTGGACACGACTGAAGCAACTTAGCATGCATACATTGGAGAAGGAAATGGCAACCCACTCCAGTGTTCTTGCCTGGAGAATCCCAGGGACAGAGGAGCCTGGTGGGCTGCCATCTATGGGGTCGCACAGAGTTGGACACGACTGAATCGACTTAGCAGCAGCAGCCATGTCAAGCTTCAGATAGATTTGGGAGGATAATCACTGTATATTCGTTTGCTGTTATGTTTGAGAATTAAAAGAGTATTAGGACTTTAAGGAGAATAAGTTCAATAGTTGGTTAGGGTATATCGAATACATAGCTATAATGAAGAGACAAGCAGTGACTAAATAAGCATACAGAATGTTGACATATTTTTAAAGAAATTTGTAAATTAAAAATTAGTCCTGACAGAATGATATCCAGTTAATAGATTTGCAAACCAAATATGTCAGTTCTACACATTTTCATTTAAATCGGACAGTGCTGAACAGGTCCTAATGAATTCCATATTACAGGCAGCAATGGCACTGACTTCAACATAAGTTAAGTTTAAATAAAAAAAAAGGACCCAAGTTTCCCCATTCACATTACTGAATCATTTTAAGATATGATTTAAAAAGAAACTTTATCTTAACGCATGTATATTAACTCATGCTAGTTTGCATTAATTTGCATCATATTTGCAATTGGCAATTAATTTCTCCTATTTTATTTTATGAATATTTTAAACTAAAGTTATTATATTTAAAAGAAAATCCTGTGGGTTATTAGACAGTGATGAAATATGGTATGCTTCTATTAAATCTGAAACAAGACATATCAAGTATTACAAATTTAATTTTGCATAATACACCATTTTTTTTTTCTATGCAGCACCAGAAACAACACATCACAAGTCATGCCTAGCACTCATTTAAATGCGACCTCAGAGTCACACTGCATGTTACAAATATCTGGGAGCTGTGTGATTAGTTAACATCTTATGCATAACCCTTAAAATTATCACAAGTTCTCAGGAGATAATTAGCTTACTCTGTTTCTATAATAAAATGAACTATGTTTTAGCAATGACTCTCAGGAATAGTAACAGGAAAATGCCTTTAAATCAGATAAATTCAAGAATCGCAGCAGATAAAAATGGAAGAAATATTTATTGTCACAGAATATTTTCTTTTCTTGATATAACTGAGCTCTAAGGTAGCAAAAAAGCTATCTTCAGAATAAAGCTGAATAATAGGAAGCTTGCCACTCACTGTCACCTATATATACTTAACTCCTCTACAGTTTCTTTTATTTCAGGATGAGAATGCTAAGAAATATATGAGTTAAAATTTTTCTTCTTTCGGTGGAACTCAACAAGTTTTAGATTTTTTCATGGGACAGAGACCTTAGAGCTGAATGGTACTTTAAGTTACAGAAGGGTCTGATTCCAATCAGAATGAAGTAGGATTTCCAGAGAAAACATGCTTCACTTTCACTCATTGCTACATCTTGAAAACAAGGCAGAAAGAGTGCTTTCATCATACACGACACAATACTTGAAAGAGTGAAGACAGTGGATCATTCACTCGCCATTCTTCTTGCCAACATCTTACATGCTTAGCCTGGGACCCCCAGCATCTCCAGACCCAGAAGACAGATGCAGCAGCAACAATAACAAACAAAAACAAAAGCAAAGTGGGAGATCTTTATGTCACATATCGTGCAGGTACATATGAAACGTTTGGGAGGCTATGAGGAGATATTCATGTATACATGCTAGAATCTCATGACTCATGAAGAATCTGTAACTTTTCTTAACCCTCTGAAAAAAAAGTTAGGCATAAAATGTGTGGATTAAATTCTAACTATCACGCTTCCTACTTTGGCTTCTTATTTTTAAGTAACAAGAAATCCTCATGGTGTCTTTTAGCATTAGAGGGGTGAATACAATTTACACTTAATGGCATAACACACTTAATAGTGTGACATTTATCCACAACAAACAAGTGAGTAGACAAGCCTAGCCTGGGGATTCAAGTTACATCAGAATTCAAGCTCCCATACAGGCTAGTTGCACAACTCTCACTTAGAGAACAGTGTTCTCAAGACACTTCATTTCTAATCAAAACCATGCTATTTATTTATGATACGTCTCTGAAATGAAATGTCTCTCACCATTCTTCCAAAGGATTTGGGACTACCTTGTAACTAAATATGTATCCAATCTTTAAGAAAAGGAAACAGCTATTAGTGGGATGTATTTGAGGAAGAAAATAGAGTGAGGTTCCCAAAATCAGACCAAGAAAAGTTGTCAACCTGTAGTAAAAAATAAATTTAAGCTCTTTAAAAATAAGAGCAAAAACTGACACTTGTCATCTAAGAGAAAATGCATTCCATTTCATTGTTTCCAAAACCTGAGAGATATTTACGACAGAATTTTAAGAATTTTGAATACCATGATAGAAAGTGTGCTTGATAAGTTTTTAATAGTGTACAAGGTCCTTTAATAATCAGTAGATTATTGAGAAAAATAATTAAATGTAAGTTTATTAATATGGTGCTGTAGCTGACCAGAGTCATATGTTCATATGCATAGCTTTCTGGTCTTGAGGTTTAATAGAAAGGGAAGTATTTGAGCATTTTCAGCAATAACTACTATATCCCTTGGTCCCACGGTTCTTCAAAATTGGTGAAAGAATTTTGTGTCTTTGTGATATTTTCAATGATATACATCATACAAGAAAAAAAACTGTTGTTTTTAGTATTTTCTCTTAGGTCTAGTTCATTTAATTTACTGATATATTAGCAATATTATTATTTAATTATTCACATTAAGGTGTCTTTGTTATTGAATTATGGTGATAGTATATCATAACTTTGTTTCATGTTTGTTTTTAAATGTGTTTTCTTGGAAAAATTTTAAAGAACACTTATATAATCTCATGTTGATACCTCCTAAGCCCCAATAATCTTTGAAATTTTATCAATACAGAAATCTTATATTCTATGAAAACTTCAGTGTGTTTCTCATGAATCAAAACTTATCAACCAGACTGCTTTGGCTATTCGGAGTCTTTGTGTTTCCATATGAATTGTAGAATTTTTGTTCAAGTTCTGTGAAAAATGCCATTGGTAATTTGATAGGGATTGCATTGAATCTGTAGATTACATTTGTTAGTATAGTCATTTTCCCAATGTTGAGTCTTCTTACCCAGGAACATGGAATATCTCTCCATCTGTTTATGTCATCTTTGATTTCTTTCATCAGTATCTTATAATTTTCTGTGTACAGTTCTTTTGTCTCCTTAGGTAAGTTTATTCCTAGATATTTAATTCTGTTTGTTGTAATGGTGAATGGGATTGATTCCTTAATTTCTCTTTCTGATTTTTCATTGTTAGTATATAGAAATGCAAGTGATTCTGGTGTATTGATTTTGTATCCTGCAACTTTGCTAAATTCACTGATTAGCTCTAGTAATTTTCTGATACTATCTTTAGGGTTTTCTATGTACAGTATCATGTCATTACCAACAGTGAGAGCTTTATTTCCTTTCCAATCTGAATTCCTTTTATTTATTTTTTGGTTCTCTGATTGTTGTAGCTCAGACTTCTAGAACTATGTTGAACAATAGTGGTGAAAATGGACACCCTTGTCTTGTTCCTGATCTTAGAGGGAATGCTTTCAGTTTTTCACCTTTGAGAATAATGTTTGCTGTAGTCTTATCATATATGGCCTTTACTTTGTTGAGGTGGGTTCCTTCTATGCCCATTTTTTTAAGAGTTTTAATCATAAATGGGTGCTGAAGGAAACCAGGGTTGAAAAAGACACATGTATCCCATTGTTCATTGCAGCAGTATTTGCAAAAGCTAGAACATGGAAGCAACCTAGATGCCCATCAACAGATGAATGGATAAAGAAGTTGTGGTACATACACACAATGGAATATTACTCATCCATAAAAAGAAATGCATTTGAGTCAGTTCTGATGAGGCGAATGAACCTAGAACCTATTATACAGAGTGAAGTGAGTCAGAAATAGAAAGATAAATATCATATTCTAATGCACATATACGGAATCTAGGAAAACAGTTCTGCAGAATTTATTCACAGGGCAACAACGGAGAAACAGACATAGAGAATAGACTTATGGACATGAGGAGAGGGGAGGAGAGGGTGAGATGTATGGAAAAAGTAACATGGAAACTTACATTACCATATGTAAAATAGATAGCAAACGAGAATTTGCTGTATGGCTCAGGAAACTCAAACAGGAGTTCTGTATCAAGCTAGAGGCGTGGAATGGGGAGGGAAATGGGAGGGAGGTTCAAAAGGGAGGGGATAAATGTATACCTATGGCTGATTCATGTTGAGGTTTGAAAGAAAACAAAATTCTGTAAAGCAATTATCCTTCAGTAAAAAAAAATAAAGAAAGGAAAAAAAAAAAAAAAACACAACTTATCAACCAGGCTTGTGGTAAACAGTAATTACTCAAAGAACAGGTATTTTGTTATTTATTGAAAGATAATGTGTATACTCTGCACAGCTGAGAATTTTAGGCAGTAAAAATTTTTTTTTTTTTTAATGAGTAGATTGATTTGTACTTTTTAAACTCATAGCCCACCACTTTTACAAAAGTAGAGTCTTCTGTGACCTGATTTTTCCTCAGGATCACTTTTGTTCTGTTGAAGTGTTGTAATTAGTTCTCTACTTGGAAGGAAAGTTATGACCAACCTAGATAGCATATTCAAAAACAGAGACATTACTTTGCCAACAAAGTCTGTCTAGTCAAGGCTATGGTTTTTCCAGTGGTCATGTATGGATGTGAAAGTTGGACTGTGAAGAAAGCTGAGTGCCGAAGAATTGATGCTTTTGTTTTGTTTTGTTTTTTTAAATTTTATTTTATTTTTAAACTTTACAATATTGTATTAGTTTTGCCAAATATCGAAATGAATCCGCCACAGAACTGTGGTGTTGGAGAAGACTCTTGAGAGTCCCTTGGACTGCAAAGAGATCCAACCAGTCCATTCTAAAGGAGATCAATCCTGGGTGGTCATTGGAAGGACTGATGTTAAAGCTGAAACTCCAATACTTTGGCCACCTCATGCGAAGAGTTGACTCATTGGAAAAGACTCTGATGCTGGGAGGGATTGGGGGCAGGAGGAGAAGGGGACAACAGAGGATGAGATGGCTGGATGGTATCACCAACTCGATGGACATGAGTTTGGGTGAACTCTGGGAGTTGGTGATGGACAGGGAGGCCTGGCGTGCTGTGATTCATGGGGTCGCAAAGAGTTGGACACAACTGAGCGACTGAACTGAACTGAATATTCCAGAATTCATTTTCATTAGCTATAAAAACAATCTTTGTCTTGATGATTATAAGTAATTATAAAGAATGACTAAAAGTTATCATTAACATGGTTGCAATAAAATTCATTTTTGGGCATAACTAAATAAATAATAACAGACTCTCCATGTCTTAGAGGTAAATTAGTCTTATATCGCTAAATATGACAATTTGAATGTTTGTTTAGTATATTTTAACTGTAAATTAGGATTTATTTTTCTAAAACTGATTTTATAGGTTTAATAAAAGTAGTGTTTAACTCTCATTTAAAATGGTTTCCCAATATGTTCAATTACTTCTTAAGATTAATTCTGGAATGTGATTAGAATCATATGGAAATATATTTGCTTCCTAGCTGCTACAGATGTGTGTATGAATAACTGCATTAAATGGACAAGCATTATTTAAACAGTACAGAGAAATGACTAGGATACTTATTCTATCTGAAGTTGATTCTTGACCATCATGATTCTTAGGGCAATGTCATAACAATTCTAGATAAATATTCAAAGGTTTTGATTAATATTGAGGTTCTACAACTGATCTTACATATAGTTCCTAGTTCAGAGGTAAAATCAATACAGCAAATATGGCATATCAACAAATTCTTGAATACCTTTTTTATTATGTGATACAACAAAAAAGAGAATGATGATTGAAACAAAAATTGTATGTCTCCTGTAGGATACTTGATTGAAATTTTATAAAACTTAATTTAGACGAAGTTGGTGGTGAGTTTTGAAAAGTCATATGAAAGACTTTTTCTGTAACTTAAAGGTAGTAAAGGCTGCTCTTTTGGCCAAGGGTCCCAATCTTTGGTTTCCATGTTGTGGACTTCTAAGGAACAGGTCAGTTCAAGGCAATTTTGAGGATACTGTGTTTAAGGTTGGTGAATGCTGAGGTTACCCACGTGAAAGTGAGAGTGAAAGTTAGTCGCTCAGTTGTGTCCAATTCTTTGTGACCCCATGGACTGTAGCCTGCCAGGTTTTCTGTCCATAGTATTCTTCAGGCAGGAATACTGGAGTCAGTCACCATTTTTTCCTTCAGGGGATCTTCCCAATCCAGCGATTGAGCCCACATCTCCTTCACTTCAGGCAGATTCTTTACCGTCTAAGCCACCAGAGAAGCCTGTAAAATCACCCATAATCACTGTTATCAAAATATCCTCTTTTTCCTTAACGATTTGCCCTATTTTTGAACAGCAGAAAAAAAAATGTTTCCCAGAATTTTGGACAATGGAGAATTTTAAATACTCCAGAATCATCATCAGTAACAAAGTATAATCTGTCCAAGAGAAACTTTTAAATTCCTTAATCTACTCATTCTCTACACAAGAAAATGTAAGACAAATATAATACCTTATAACTAGGGCACTAAATAAACTAGTTCAAAGCAAGCATTTTTCAGAATAAAAGGAGACATGATAAATAATTTCCTAGGACAATAGGCAAAACAGGATTTTCCCAGCAAATCAAAAAATTGGGACAGCCTGCTTATATTGTTTCAGCTTAAGGAGATGGAGTTAAGCACAAGCACTGAATGACTAATTACAAAATAATAAATTATACATTAATAATTATTTAGAAAAAGTATTATTAATACATTAACTTTAATAAACTAAAATGAATAATTGTCTATGAATATGTTCCTTTTCAGGATGATTATTCTAGGTGTATTTCCTTAATAAACCTTTCTCCAAAGAAAATCTTATATGGTGTTTTAACAAAATCATTCCAAATCCTCACATTTATGACACCTGAACTGTAAGTGTCAGAAGGTAAACTGAATAACGTATAATAGCCCATAGGTTGAGAAAATTGATAACTTTTTTTCTTTGGTGTGAAGCTGCAAATGATCAGTAAACTGGGGAGGTCCAATTTGACCAAATTTTCTTTCCTCATTTTGAAATAGATAAATATAGACAAGACAGGGTAGAATTTCAAAACATTAACTTTATTGCCTTTTATGATTCCTTTTTGTTTTTCTAATTTAGGAAACTAGATTATGAGACATGCACTGACAGTGAAATACATTGTTAGAGATTAAAATACTAAAAGTGTTCCTGGTTGTTAAAAGCCAGCCTAGACAACACCCCCCCTCAGGGGGTACTCAAAACACTGAGAAAATGTGGTAACTCAGACACTAGCTTAGATAAAAAGTAGTCAAAAATGGGTGGAGGAAATACAGTCATACAGAATGAGTATTAAATCCATGACTAAAGTGGGCTTGGATCCAATGCATGATGTAGTAGGGATATGAGTTATAATATAAAAACCACCTGCCTGGGTTTTTATAATTCATATCTCTACTACCATGTGTGATGGAGAAGGGAACGGCAACCCACTCCGGTATTCTTGCCTGGAGAAGCCCATGGACAGAGGAGCCTGGTGGGCTACAGTCCATGGGGTCTCAAAGAATTGAACACGACTGAGTGGCTAACAAAACCGAACCATGTGTGAAATAGATAGCTAATAGGACCCTGCTATATAGCACAGGGAGTTCAGTTTGGTACTTGGGTGTGGCCTGGGTTGGGGGGAAGTTTCAAGATGGAGGGGATATATGTATGTGTGAGTGCTAAGTCGCTTCAGTTGTGTCCAACTCTTTGTGACCCCATGGACTGTATAGCCCACTCCTCTGTCCGTGGGATTTTCCAGGCAAGAATACTGGGGAGGGTTGTCGTTTCCTACTCCAGGATATAAGTATGCATATAGCTGATTCACTTCATTGTACAGCAGAAACTAACACAATATTGTAAATCAGTGTATGTTACTCGTTCAATCGTGTCTGACTCTTTGTGACTCAATGGACTATAGCCCACCAGGCTCCTCTGTCCATGGAATTGTCCAGGCAAGAATACTGGAGTGGATTGCCATTTCCTTCTCCAGGAGACATTCCAAACCTGGGGATGGAACCCAGTTCTCTCGCATTGCAAGCAGATTCTTTACACTCTGAGCCACCAGGGAAGCCCTGTAAATCAATTCTACCCCAATTAAAAAAAAAGAAAAACAATAGCAATAGGTCTTAGTGCCGAGATGATTCGCTCTTTGATTTTCTAAGGATAGTCCTTCAAATTATCAAGACATCAGAGCAACAAAGATCACCTGCTGTGTATAGACAGATGGGCCTGACACAGCCACAGGTAGTTTGCCCTGTTCCAAACGTGGCATGAGAACAGAGAAATAATGTTTACGTCTTGGAGAGTATCACATGGGCCCTCATGATCAAGAAGCTATTGATGCAACATCAAACAGGAACTTATTTGACTCAGATGATAAAATGTAGGTGCAAGCTGAGAGAAACTTATAAGTGCTAATGTAATCGGTGCCTGTGTGTGAAGCCCCCACTGGAACAAGGACTTAAATCAGGGCCAGCAGTTACAGGTGACCGACCTAGGCCAAGGAGTCCATCCCAGTGGCTTGGCACTAAATGACTTTTCATCCACCTCAAAGTAACCCTTAGAGGAAATATGGGGGCGGGGTGGGGGGAGGCGCTATAAGTGTGTTGAAACTGAATTTCAGCCCTATGGCATAGTTAGGATTTTTAAGAAATTAGTGTCAGTTACAGAAAAAATTCTTATAGTTTTGGTATATGGTTCATTATGGTATATGGCTCATTTCTACCACCTAACAA
Source organism: Bos indicus x Bos taurus (assembly GCF_003369695.1). Taxonomy (NCBI): domain Eukaryota; kingdom Metazoa; phylum Chordata; class Mammalia; order Artiodactyla; family Bovidae; genus Bos; species Bos indicus x Bos taurus. The sequence continues at coordinate 98,131,517 of NC_040079.1, read as the reverse complement.
ATGTAAAATAAAACACGCATATACATGTATACAGAGATTGATTGGTGGCATGCTGCCCAATTAATTGTCAGAATTTTGCAACAAGTTGGATGGAAGAAAAATAACCTATCAGTACAGAAAACCAAAACTGCCTATAATGCATCAAATACGGGGATCTGTAATAACAGCTGGACTTCCCTGGTAGCTAAGCTGGTAAAAAATCCACCTGTAATGCAGGAGACCGTGGTTTGATTCCTGGGATGGGAAGATCCCCTGGAGAAGGGACAGGCTACCCATTCCAGTATTCTTGGGCTTCCCTGGTGGCTCAGATGATAAAGAATCTGCCTGCATCGAGGGAAACTTGCACTCGATCCCTGGCTTGGGAAGATCCCCTGAAGGAGGGCATGGCAACCCATTCCAGTATTCTTGCCTGAAGAATCCCCATGGGCAGAGAAGTCTGGCTGGCAGTCTTTGGGGTCACAAAGAGTTGGACACGACTGAACGACTAAGCATACACATGTGCAATACCAGCTATCAACTAAAGATGTTAAATTTTGGTCTTTTTATTTTGCAACTTTCAAATTTTAATTAGAAAAAAGACTAAAAATCAGCATTCAAATTCCCACATTTACATAGGAGGAAAGCAAAACTCAGAAATAAGGAAATAATGACATTAAAATTGACCTTCATAGTTTGTTTTTCTAGATAACCAGCTATCTAGGTTGTTTCTTATAGTTTCTAACAATATCAAGCTCTAACTGGGCCAAATTCAGCAACATTTATATCCATTGTTTGAAATGAAAAGGCAGTCTCTTGTGACTCATTAATGAGTAAGAAATACCACTAATTATACTCATATAGTTGGCAGAAGACTCGTGTTTAATCCTGTTTTTACCCTTTACTCTCTGTGTATGTGTCTCTGACTCTTAACTCGCTTGTTAAAATGATGAAGCTCAAAAATAGTTGGTATATATCTTATTACTTTCATTTTGAAAAGAATAGTAGAATTCCCTAAGTGTTCTATATACATGGACATTAATGTATCTACTATAGAACCTTATAATATTTTCTTAAAACGTACTTGATAATCAACACTTTCTACTGACTAGTTCTGCTGATTGATCATTCACTACCTTCCCTCAAACATGGTCCGTTGTTTGATGTGTCTGGCCTATGTACCACCATTCTATGTTAAGATATCACTGTGTTGAAATATATATGTTCCGTGCATGTGTGTATACTCACTTGTGTCCAACCCTTTGCGACCCAAGGGACTGTAACCCACCAGGCTCCTCTCTCCATGGGATTTTCTAGGCAAGAGCACTGGAGTGGGTTGCCATTTCCTCCTCAACGGCAACCTCAATTGGGATTTCCTTCTCAATCCAGGGAATAGAACTTGCATCTCCTGCATTGATAGGTGGATTCTTTACCACTGAGTCCACCTGGGAAGACTGTGGAATGCTCTAAAAATAGTGACTTGGTCAAAAATTCCATTCAGATTTTTGTATAATATCTTATGGAAAAATCTGAATGAATATGTTGACCAACACATTAGAAACTGTAACACAGGGATAAAATTTGGGTTAATAATATTTGGGCTCTTCCCTAGTATTCCAAGTTTTTAAATTCAAGATTGGTATATAGTCTTATTAAAATGTTTGGCTTATGTGGTTTAGAATACTTGGTACATTGTACCTCATAAATGATTTTATGTACATAAAATATTCTATATATCAATATACATATTCTTATGAAGCTTAAGTTTTTTGGCAGTATAATTCATGCATTTGACATATGGTTTTATTGAAAAATGCATATTTGTTATTTCCTTCTTGTTATGGCTAACCAAGCTTTTTTTAAAGCCAGGTATAGATGTTCAGATACTTGGGTATTAATTTTTTTTCTCCAACTCATACTTACTTTAAACACAATGGCTTTAGTCTCTTAACTTTTTAAAACATTATTTAGAAGGATATTCATGGCCAATATTTACTTGTACTTTATTTATTCTTTTGAATTACACGAAAAACTGCATATAAAATGCAAGTGGACTTCAAATATAGATAAAATGATTAGAAAACAATGAAAAATGCATAGACTTAGCTAAAAGACTTAGCAAAACAGACCATTTATTTAAAAAATGCTCTTGTTTTAGTTTCATCCTCATTTCATCAAAGAAACTTGAATTCACAATTAATTAAAATAACTGAAGTCAATCACTTATTCAGAGAAGGCCCAATTTTTATATAGGTGAGTAAAACAGAGGACTTAGCAAAATGAATATGGATTTCAGTCTTTCGGTCTAATGTACTCCAAGAGTTAATAGTGAGTCAGTGCAGCTGGGGTAGTTTATCATTTCTTATGTAGACTTAGGGAAGACTTTTGGCAGAGGTTAACTCTTAGCAAAAAACGTCTGTTTTGTGTTTGGGGAGTTTTTTGTTTACTTTTTAATAAATGAGGCATAACTAAAATATATTATGCAAAAAAAAAAACAAAAACAGATTGCTTCCATGTTTATTCTACCCTGGACTTCAAATTTTCCCTTCTCCAAAACAGAGAGAGCTTTCAATTATGACATGTTCTGAAAACTGAAGTCTCCAATGAAAGAGGCTGGAGTTTTGCCAACTGCTAAAGTACGGATTATATGTGGAAAGGAAGGCTAAGAGTTAAAAGGAGACGGCCTGTGGGGAGGGGAAATTAATGGGAAGATGGCAACATTCTTTCCAGGTATAAATTTGACTGAGGAAGACTCTTTTCTTGTCAGGTCAGTTTCAGGACCAGCAAGTAATATTCCCCTATATGACATCCTAGTTTTCTCTCATTCACTCTCTGCAATCTGTATTTAATTATTGGGAATTTTGAGTAATTGTTCATTGGCACTTCAAGTTCTTACATAAATTCTATTTCCATGCAAAGAGAGAATCCCATTCCCAAGATCTCTGCTTTATTCCCTCTGTGCTGAAATATTTTCGTGTTTCGTTTCACAGTGAAGGAAGCACTTGGGTGGTTCACCAGGCAGAATATGAACCATAAGGAAGATTACTTTTCTCAAAAAAGAGAATTATAGATCTTCCCTGAGGCCCAAGGAACAGGTATTAAGTTTCCAGGTCACATATGTAAATTATTTAATTCTCTCCCCTTAAACCTCCAACTTTCCCAATCATCAATTTTTCCCTAGTAAGTCATCAAACTTCAAGATAGCCTTCACTTCCTTAACCTGCTATTACACATTGTTTGGAAGCATTTCCATATGCTTTGCATCATTAAGCCATTTTAACAAACCTCAGGACAAATGTATCATTTTCCCTTCTCTAAGTGGCCATAAGGAGAAAAATAAATTGATAGAATCTATTACAACCCGGAACAATACCAGACAGAAGGAGAAAGAGAGACACTGACCCTTGTAGTTAAAAAAAAAAAAAATCAAATTCATTAAGAAAAATAATATGAGAAAAGTACATACTCATAAGTAATATATTCAGATGTAAACATTATGCAAATGATTTACCAGTAAACAATGTCCACTTCTATCACTGATCCTTTCATATTTCTTTCCTGTGAGTCTTGTCTGGGAAATGAATTGCAAACATTATGTCTTTGAATGTATTCCACCCTCTAATTATCTTCAATGAAGAAAGAAGAAGAATTTGCCCTTGTCACCTTTTGTCTTGCCCATGTGGCATATCTTTACTAAGAGGCCTTTGCTAGAAAAAGTACAGGGTGGCCCTGGATAATCAGAATTCCTTAGTACATACCTAAAGCAAAGGAGAACTGATAAGAGGGATATATCCGTGTATGATATTCCTAGGGAGGGACAAAAATGTATCAGCTTGTTTTCAAATACATCCTGATAAATTTGTGGTCAAACCCATTTAGAGAAGCATCATTGACCTTTATTTTCTAGATCAGCCTAATGGCTTTTCGTCACTCATTCTTTTTCCTGCATTGAGAAAATTGCTTAACTATTTTTTGTTTTTTAGCTTGCATTAGTCATCTTCCACCTCGATTTTTTTTGTCTTCCTAATAAAGTAAATCTTTTTGGTGTGTTAAGAAAATAGACTTCAGGAGGAATTAGAAAACTTTACCAAATTTGTTAACACAATTCTTAAACATTCAGATAAATACTATAGCAATATTTTGTGGTTGAGTATGCATAGCTAAAATATCTGGATAATTGATTTTTTAAATTTTCACTGGAGAATGAGCTGTAGAGTTGTCTAGATTAAAAATTGTTTAGGTAAATCTTTTCCCTTCTCCAATGTTCATATAGTCAAACTGATACAAATGATTTGCTTCCCTCAAATCATTGAACAAAACAGGCCCAGAAATTGTATTCACTATGTAATAACAACAACAACTGAAATAAGTACCTGGCGTTCACTGAGCATTTTCTGTTTCAGACTATGTGCTCAATGTATCCCTGAACTATCCCTTTTATTTCATTTTAGCAATAGGTTCCATTCCTTATGCATTTTTTGAAGAAATGTTTACAGATATTAAATAATTTTTTCAGTGATAGTAGTGATTGAAATTTCTTTTAAATGGGATGGGACAAAATTTCTAATCAGTGTATCTTGTGGAATAAAAGTGAAATAATTTAAGGCATAGTCAAATTAAAATACTATAGCAAAACAACAAGCATTACATAAACACACAGGCACACATATAGATACAATAGAAATGCATGGATATTTAGTGCAAAAACCTTAAGAAGCAATATAGTATTGTTTTGTAAAGTTGAATAATGACATACTATGACTGCACAAATCCACCAACGGATATTTGGCTTAGAGAAATTCTTGCATTTGTGTACCAGAATATGTATAAAATGTTAATAGCAATCCTGGTCATAGTAAAAAAATCATAAAAGATATCTGAAATGTTTGCCAAAATAAATGGAAAAACAAGCTGAGGCACATTCCCATAGTGAAATGATATGTATGTAGCAGTAGAAATTAATAAACTCTATGTACATGAAATCACAAAGATTAACCTTAGATACATAATGTTGATAAGAACAAGTATAAGGGACGAACACATTATGATATCATTTTAAATATTCTCCCAAATATGTATTATTTATGTATACTGTATACTAAATAAAGGGAATGATAAATACAAACTTCAAAATAGTAGTTACCTCTTAGCTGAAGTCAGAGTGTTGGGGTTTGGGAAACATAGCATAGGTTCATTTTCATCTCTAATTATCTAGCTCTTGGGACAGATCTTCAACTCAGGGTGATATATTTTTTTCTCATTCATAATATTGTACCTAAATTTTTAACCAAGCATGATATTGTGGGGAAGGCAGGTGTGGATCAAGATCAAAAATTCTATAAGTTATATAAGGGAAATATTGGGAAACTTGGGATAAAAAAAGAGGAAAGAATAAGGGACGGTTCTACTGTGTATTAAATTATATAGCTTCTGAAATTTAAAGTGTAATATTAGAAGACAAATAACAGACAAGTGAAGCAGGACAGATAATTCTGAAACAGATACATGTATATATGGGAATTAGTATATGATGAGGCTTGCAGATTAATCTAGTGATTTATTCATGGAATAAATGGTACTGAAACACTATTTACTTAAATGAATATAAAATTAGATCCCTAACTTTCATCATATTTTTTGAAAAATTCCAAATGTATTAGGTCTATCACTATTAAAACAGAAACTATAAAGCACTAGAATAAAATTAAGTGATACTTTCAAGACTTCCATGTGGGGGAAGTTCTAAGAATGGTAGAAATTCAGCAGCTGTGAAAGATAAAAGAATTAATCATATAAACATTTAAAAAGAACTTCTATTAATAAAAGAAAAGAGAAATGCAGTGAAGAAGAGTTTAAATATTTTTTAGATCTTAAAACAAATGACAAAAAATATTTCTTTTGAAACATTTAAAAATGATGGCTATTCAAACTTGGGATTTTTAATTTCTGTTAATATATACATATATGTATTGCTTTCATTAATTAAATGGAAATATCATCCATAAAGCTGAGCATTTTTAGTGTTGCTGCTGCTGCTGCTAAGTCACCTCAGTCGTGTCCGACTCTGTGACCCCATAGACGGCAGCCCACCAGGCTGCCCCGTCCCTGGGATTCTCCAGGCAAGAACACTGGAGTGGGTTGCCATTTCCTTCTCCAGTGCATGAAAGCGAAAAGTGAAAGTGAAGTCGCTCAGTCCTGTCCGACTCTTAGCGGCCCCATGGACTGCAGCCTACCAGGCTCCTCCGTCCATGCGATTTTCCAGGCAAGAGTACTGGAGTGGGGTGCCATTGTATTTAGTGTTGAGAAGGAGGATTTCTGGGAAAATGTGCCATTTTTGATAATTAGAATGCAGTTAGCTGAACTGTCATAGATTTAATCAGGTGAGCCCTCAGAATAGCTTTTAAAAAAAGGTATAATGTACAAAACATCCCAAGCTAATTGCCAACTGGTTCTTTTAAATAAACAGCCATTATGAAGGATGGGTAACTGAAGAATGGGTTAGTCCTAAAGGGGCAACATTCTAGTAAATAATCATCTATAATGTGAAGGGTAAATACAGGAAAATGGGCAGGAGAGGAATTCATATCAGAGCTATGGTAATGAAAAATTTCAACCCCAAATTGCTGCTTGATTTTGGAGGGGCAGCATTAAAACAAATAGTGTAGACACAGACAATGACAGCATTGGTTCAAGCTGTGCTCTTGCAAGGAATACCCAAATTTCTAACACCTTCTTTTTCACAAGTCAGCTGTTTAAGAATTAGGATCGAAGTCTCTTTACTTACAATGATTTTGCTGCTGTAAATTAATGATTAAAGTGATTTATTATTCAGTTGTTCAACTGCTGCTTTATTTCTGTTGATCTTTGTTTTTCTGCTTAATTTCTATAAATTACTGTACAGTTTCCCATAAGGTATAATTAAGCAGAATTGCTTAAGTTTTAATTATTGTGTATTATAGATGTTGAAAGCAACATTAGCACTTGGCTTTTAAAAATGTGATCGTATATTTATAAGAGAGCATTTATAAACACATTTACATATAGTTAAGATGAAAAAGGTATTTGAATTGTAGTCATTAGCATATCTTGAAACATATGGCAGAGCAGCGGAGGCCATGGGCCATGCCTTCATTAACTGAACACTGTTTCATCAGAGCCTCAGCTTCCTGTTGTGCCACCCTGTGGCGTTCCCTTCTGTCCCCGAGGTTTCAGTGACAAGGGACAATATGTCCCCAAGGTGAAAATCTGGAAAATATAGCAGATTAGCCCGTAGAGAAGTTCTTATGATTATTTAATCATCCTTAGAGAAGAAACACACAGCACCATTAAGCCCGTTTCCTCGTTTTCCTGTCAGTCTCCATCTCTCCGTTGCAGGGGTTGGGGCTGTCAGCCATGCGCAGTGAACACCAGCAAGGTAAAAGGCAGCACATTTTTGCAGCCATTATAAGGCTGATGTGTTTCAAATTTGCCGGTGTAATTCATGGTCAAAGCTGACATAGATCCTTGTAAGTGTCATGGGCTAATATTAATTTGTTGGATATAATGTTTTTCAGATAATAGATAAACTTTCCTTATTCCTTAATGATGTCATTTGAATAATTTCACTTTACTCCCTATACAAAACTAAAAAATTAATAAAACACTTTCTGATAAGTGTCAGGGTCACATTTTATTTGTACATTTCCTCTGGTACACAGAGAGAGCTAAATATGAGAGACAGTCATCTGTCTCAAGGTATTAGTCATCTTTATGTTGCATCTGCTAAATACCTCACTTTGACACTATCACTGACTCAATGGACATGAGTTTGAGCAAACTCTGGGAGATAGTAAAGGACAGAGAAGCATGGTGTGCTGTAGTCCATGGGATCGCAAAGAGTCAGACACAACAGCAACTGAACAACAGTATAGTATTTTTGGTTAGAGAATGTGTGTGTGTGTGTATATAATGATTTTTAGCTTTTAACTTGAGATTAAAATTTTAATAATAAACTCCTATGGTGTCTGAAAAAGATATTTTAAATACAAATATTTGGGATCATATTTTTACATTATGCAGTTGCCATTAAGCAACTAAATAGTTGGAAACGTGAAATCTTAGAAAATTACCTTACTTCTTCTTTAATGAATGATAATGAATATTTTACTTGGGAGATTCTTGGTGGGGAATTGAAATAATAGCAAAAAATGGAATAACTCAGAGGTACCTAAATGATTGGAGCTATAAAATAATGAAGAAAGAAAGAAAAGAAACATGGATCCTCTACTTGATTACATGGATCTTCAGGAAAGGAATTACTAGTAGCAGTCTAGTCTTAAATTCAGGAAACTTGTCAAAATTATTTAAGTTAACAGTCCTCTCAAAAATACTGCTAACAGCACAAACAGATTCCAACTGTATGCAAGGTATGTGTAGGCATCAATGGAATAATAATTCCTTACAAGAAATGGTCTTACTATAAAAGGAAATATTATCTTGTTATTTTCATCCTTTACTTTCACCTAAACATAGATGTATATTATAAAACATTTTTTAAATTTTCTTCAGATCTATAAAATTTCTGCTTTTCTATTATAGTTATTGTATGTGTTTTTTTAAGGTAGTGTACTGTATTATAGACAGAACAAAAGAGAGAGAAAAATAGTAAAGCATAACCCCTTTCTTCAAGGAGGTTATAATTTTCCGCGTGTGTCAGTCTCTCAGTCATGTCTGACTGTTTGTGACCCTATGGACTGTAGCCCACCAGGCTCCTCTGTCCATGGGATTTTCCAGGCAAGAATACTGGAGTATTCATTCTCCAGTATTCAGAGAAGGCTAGCCGTTCCCTTCTCCCAGGGATCTTTTGGATTCAGAGATCAAACCCAGGTCTCCTGCATTGCAGAAGGATTCTTTACCATCTGAGCCACCAGGGCAGCCCTCTACTCTCCTATAAGGCATAAAATCAAATATTCAAGTCTGATGATAACAATTACTACTCTGCCCTTCCATTCAAAGATGGAGTCAGCTTTCTTGTCTCTAGCCTTTCTTGTCTCTTGTCTTCTAGAGCACAGACTCTGAAGCCAAAGTGCCTCAGTTTGAAGTCAACTCTATCACAAACCAGGTCTGAGACCTGAACAAGTGACTAAAGAATTCTGAGCCTTAGTTTCCTTACAGAAATATTATTGACTACTACCTCACTAGGTTGTTCAACACATAAGTTAACTTATGTGAAATGTCGAGAACATAGTCAGTGCTTTATTATTATTTAAAGGTTATTCATTCTTCCACTAAAAGAAAATGTCTGTAGATCTTTCCCTCCTCTAGCCTCCCCACTATACACCAGAATTTTGACCCCCATCTTCTTCCTTTCCAGAACCAAAGGTTTTAACAGAGGTCACTCAGTGGCAGCAGGCAGTGAGGGAAAGGCAGTGCAGAGTGAAGTGTATCATTATCGACCCTCTGTCAACAACAGCAACTTGCAGGACATTGGGCCAAGTAGGAAGGTCAATTTTGCCTTATTAGATGAGCATTTCATAAAATACTTTCATTTTTGTCTTATCAGATGAGAATTTCATAAAAGACTACTTCTGGCACAGCGAACTCTACCCATCTGTTTCCTTGCCATAACTGTTGGTATTCGGTGTGAGCCCAGGCTGCTAGCACTGAGATTGTTCTATCTGTGTATAGAACAAAGATGAAGACAAAGAAAATAGAAACAACCAATGGACTGATGATATTGCTAACTACCAGTGTTCAAAAAAATATGTTCTAAAGTATTTCTAATACTCGCCAGAATATGTTTAAGTAAAATATTAATTAACTGGCCTATACATCTCTTTATGATGAACCAGGAAGTTACAGTATCAAATCATATAAATATATTTGCTTTGGGGAATTCCCTTTTGGACCCTTTTATTTTTCATCATCTCATCTCGTATCATGAGTCCCCAGAAATATGCCGAGCTAATATTGCCAACTGAGTTCTTCCAAGCAGGGATGACATCAGCCATCTGTCACACAGTACTAATGCTGGGAAGCAGAGCCAGCTATAGAGAAAATAAATACCTTTCATATCGGTTAGCCAAATATTTATGTTGAGAATGAAATGATTAAAATCTCACTATTCAAGCTAATTACCCTAAGTGAATATTTGCTTCTAAGTGAACAATATACTAGCAATGCACTTGCCCCATTGCTTTGTTAAACCGGATTTCATTTTGAACATGTGCAGTGCATGAGGGGCTCATGCTAGACTTTGCAAGGTGTTGCCCTAAACTACTGTTGTGATCTTTCAGTCTGCAGGTATATCTCCTGCCGCCTTGGTAGATTCATTCTATACACTGAGATGTACTGGTTTCCAGCTGGCTGTTATCTTGTTCTATTTTAAGTTACTCAGTCTTTTCAAGTCTGAGACTTTGGAGTTGGTCATTGCAGGGTCACACAACTGGTGTTCGCTAATGCTGATTTGATGCTGAAGCATTTATTTTTCTAGAAGTGCTTATTTAAAGATGGGCTAAATGGTTACCTGTCTTGATTACAATAGATGATTACATTATTTTGTAAATTGAGTAACCCTATTCAAAGACATAAGACATTTTTCCAAAATCGTCTGCTGCTATTGTGGTTACTGAGTCATTCGGTGTCAACAGGGAAGACATTGAGTGAACTGCTAATTCAGCTTTTATAGAATACAGATATACATGTGGTGATGGTTGGGAGGGGGACAGAATTTGTTCTATATAACATCTAAATCTATGGAGAGATTAGCTATTTCAGAATATGGTTATTGTGTATTTTTGCTTCTGGGAAAGAAGTGAAATTTAGTGTTTCATAATTTGATTAGGTAGTCAAAGGTGCTTTGAGCTTTATTCCAGGTGACTTAAAGGTCACAGTATAGAATGCTTTTGTAAACTCAAGTATATCCATTTAGTTTGGCTGGAAACAGCATCCTTTTCTAAAATAAATGAAACGTGATGATACAAAAATATTTTGGGAAAGTCTGCAGCTTTATATAGTAACCAAAGTCAAAGGGTTATGTGACCAATCTAAAAGATCAATTACACTTAAGCCACTCTGGATCACTGCTCTGTGTGCTTTCCAGGGGAGTCTAAAATACAACTGAATTGAATAAACACTTATTTCATCTACTGTTTTGTCTAAATATTAATTCTTCAGATATTTAAAGAATGTGAGTAAATGGATCATCTGCTTAGATATTTGTCCTGGCCACTGAAAATTTCAGAGGAAAAATGAATGAAGATCTACAGAGATATATTTTAAAAATTAATTTAACAAAACAGCATATCATTTTGCCCTGGAGGGCACCACTAATTTTCATAATAAAAGCATTAACTTATAAAATATATTTTCAAACTATACAATTTTCACTTTATTATATTATTGTACAATGTCTGTAAGAAAGTAACACATATTTCTGAACTAATTGAAAAACAAAGCAAGTTGCAATTGAGGGGCCAAATCATTACAATTTTTGCTGTACTTAGACATGGCTTTTCTATACAAAGCTACTGCCTTAGGCAAAACTACCACCACTGTTCTAGGATCTTGACCAGAGCAGGTCTTCCTGCTTCTGCTTTCTTACTCCTCCGGGGCGGAATCTGCCCCTGGTATGCAGTTTGACACGGGGACTGCTGCTACAAGTCAGCTAACTTCAAAGTTGAAAATGGAAATTATCTGCTGAGCAGACTCATTTATTCTTCAAATAACTTCTCCCCTGGGCAGGATGAGTATATTGGTGGAAAAAGGAGGGTCCCACTATTTGAGCACGTCTACACAGAGGAAAGAGTGAAAATGGCCAATAAGCATTCTCTTCTGACATACTACTTTAAAAAACAGTTTAATATTTTCTGCTTTACATAGACATGGGATAATTTCTTCTTCCTTTAATTACCCACTATAAAACTTCATGTGCATTTTCCCTCATTTTTCTTTAGGTAAATATAAATGTTCATTGTAGAAGTTAATTTTGTTGCATAACAGACTAGACTAAAACTTGGTGGTTTAAGTCAATAACATTGCACATGTTCATAATTCTGTAGATTAGCAGCTTGAACAGGACTGATCTAGGATGCTTCCTCTGTGTATCACATCATTCTGGCTGATCTCGGTCCCGCAGTTTGGGTCAGTTGTAGTATCTGCTTGAGCTGGATTGTCCTGGATAGCCACATGGACATATCTGGTTGATCTCTGGGCTCTTAATGTGGCTAAGTTGGTTCTCTTCTGTATGATTTCCCATCTTCCAGGGGTATAGCAAGCTTCTTTAGATGATCATGGAAGCATTCCAAGACAGTGAAAGCAAGACAACAGGAGAGAGGGAAAGGAAGAGAGAAAGAGAGAAGGAGAGAACAAGAGGGAGGCTGAGAGAGAGATAGGTATACTGTTTTATATTTGAGGTTGCAGACTGTGAAATCGTCATGAAATAAAATGAATTGAGTAATAATTATGTGTGAAAAGCATATGAAAGAAATGATTAAAGTATTAAAATTATACATATAATAATATATTATTTGTACAATACATAATTATAATACAGTATAAATAGAACATAAAATAATATAGCATAAATGTTATATATTATATATTATAACTATATCATTATATAATAATAAATAAAATTATAAATGAAAAACAAAGAAGATATACAAGTAATCAGAAAAATGTGAAACTGTAAAACTTTGGAAAGAAATTAAAGGCTGAATAAATTTTAAAATATAGAATATGATGAGCCAAAGTAGATTAAGTGATCATAAGAGATTTAAAAGATCAAACTGAAGAGAGCTGAGAAAAAGAAAAAAGATAAGTAAAATGCTTCCCAAAATGTAAAATGTGTTGTTTCCTGAATAAGAAAATTTATGTTCCTGAATAGACAATGTACATATAGGGACAATATACCTTTCGATTGAGAAAATTGTTAGACAACTTGAGAAATACTTCAGTAATATTAGGTTTCAAAGAAAAAAAATCTCCAGTTCCTCTAGGCAGAAAGACTAAATCACTTACAAAGGAAAGAAAATCAATATGATGTCAAATACTTCTGCAACACTGATTGCAAAAGATAGAATGAAGTAGTATTTACCAGAAAGTCAGCTGTCATGTCAGGAGTTTATATCCAGCCAAACTGTCCCCCAGTAATCAACTCCACACACACACAACTGATGAACCAGTAAATTTCAAGGAATATTATATGTATGAGTATTTTCAAGGGATCTACCAAATGGTTCATTCAATAATAAGATGATTGTAATTATTAGATAAGTTTAAAAGTAGATATATTAGTAAATCAAAAAAGTAGGATGAAGATGGAAAATATTGAGTCAAGTCTCTAAAACAATGTCTGTACATCTTCTGCATGTATGAAAGTAAGGTTTTTTGTAGACATACATGGGAAATGGCAACCCATTCTAGTATTCTTGCCTGGTGGATTTTGTGGACAGAGGAGCCTGGCAGGCTACAGTCCATGGGGTTGCAAAAAGCTGGACATGGCTGAGAGACTAACACTTTCACTTTCACTTTCACTTCATGAATAAATAGACTATGTTCATACAACATAGGTGGTTTATTATATCATGAGATTAGTGTTATTACCTCTTATTGATGACAGGAAAGTATAATATATCACAGTTACTATATATATCACAGTTAATATATCAAAGTTACTCAGAAACATCATTATAAGGATCAGTAACACTTGTAGGTATATCAAAGAAAAACTCAGTTTTCCTCTTTTACCATCACACTATTGCCCCACTTCTGATGCCAGATATGTGGGGTCTTTCCCCACAACAAGCAACTCTCTGTGATACCAGCCAGGCAAGAACACTGGAGTGAATTGCCATTACCTACTCCACAGGAGCCAAATATATTAGTTGGTGTTGTGATATTATGAGGGAACTGAGATCTTGAAATCACAAACCCTGAGTTCTAATCTGTGTAGTGCTCATAGGCTCATAGAATTTTGGGAGTGAAAAACTCAGCTACATCTCTTTCATCTCACAGATGGGCACAGCCCCTTTGCATCTGCCTTTCTACCTGTAAAATGGGATTATGTAATATTACCTTTCTAATAACTTCAGGAGACTTGACAGCCTTCAGGGACTTAAAATGTCATACTGTATTTAAAATATTTTGCCAGCTTAGTCCACTAGAGATGTGTTAGTTTTTATTAGCAGTTAGGATACTTAATAGGAGAAGGCACTGGCACCCCACTCCAGTACTCTTGCCTGGAAAATACCATGGACGGAGAAGCCTGGTAGGCTGCAGTCCACGGGTCTCGAAGAGTCGGACACGACTGAGCGACTTCACTTTCACTTTTCACTTTTGTGCATTGGAGAAGGAAATGTAAACCCCCTTCAGTGTTCTTGCCTGGAGAATTCCAGGGACGGCAGAGCCTGGTGGGCTGCTGTCTATGGGGTCGCACAGAGTTGGACACGACTGAAGTGACTTAGCAGCAGCAGTAGCAGTGTTATTACAAAAGTGTATGTTTAGGCAGAATGGTTTACAATTAATTATAAAATGGTCAATGATTTAATAAAATCTTAGCTAATAGAAATTTTATGATGTTGGGCTTTAGCAGGCTGATAAACTCATAAGTTGCTTAATCACTTTGCTATACACCAGAAAGTAACAAAACATCATAAATCAACTACACTTCAACTTAAACATTTTTTAACATCAAAAATATTCACAAGTTGATAAAAATCAACACAATGAGAGATTGATAGCAGTTACTTTGTAAAAGCCTAAAAAGAAATCCTCATCCCCATACTTCTTCAAAGAAGCTAATTCTGTTAAAATGAGAGTGATAATAGGAAGAGATAGTTTAAAAGTCTTTAAATGCCATAGAGTAGAGCAATATGGAAGAGCTTAATAATATAAAATATTTCTCTTTCTCCCTTTTTTGTGTTTTCTAATTATTCTATATTCACATGAGGCAAATAAAATATATTATAAATCAAAACATTAAAATGTATAACAGGTAAAAATAAAATGCTAAATTATAACACCCTTTATCTTTGGATTATAAGATATTGTTCATTTTTTATTTCCTTCTATTCACTTCTCTAAATTTACAGAATGACCAGGTTTCAGTGTATAAAGAAAAAAAAATCCAATGTTGATTACTTGAATTTTCCAGCATTCACTAATAAAAAATTACTTAAATGAACATTTTTCTTAATTTAATTTTATATTGAATATAGTAGATTAATAATGTTGTGTTAGTTCCAAGTGTACAGTAGTGATTCAGTTATACATATGCATGTACCTGTTCTTTTAAAAATTCTTTTCCCATTAAGTTTATTATAGAGTATAAGCAGAGTTCCTTGTGTTTTACATTAGGTCTTTGTTGATTACCTATTTTAACATAGTAGTGTGTTTATGTTGGTCCCAAACTTCCAATCTATTCCTCTCTCCCATCCTTCCTCCCTGGTAAACATAAGTTTCATTCTCTAAGTCTGTGAGTCGATTCTGTTTTGTAGGTAAGTTCATTTGTATCATTTTAAAAATTAAATTCTCCATATGAGTGATACACAGCATTTCTTTCTCTGCCTGACTTACTTCACTTGGTATGGTGTTCTCCAGGTCCATCCAGGTTGCTGCAAATGGCATTATTTCATTCTCTTTACTGGCTGAGTAATAGTCCCTTGTATATATGTATTATGTTTTTAGCCATGCATCTATCTGTCAGTGGACATTTAGATTGCTTCCGTGTCTTAGCTATTGTAAACAGCTCTGCAATGAACACTAGGTGCTTGTATCATTTTGAATAATGTGTTAGTCTGTATATGTGCCCAGGTGTGGGATTGCTAGATAGTATGGTAGTTCTGTTTTTAGTTTTTAAATAACCTCCATACTGTTCTCCATAGTGGATATACCAATTTACTTTCCCACCAACAGAGTAGAAGTGTTCTCTTTTCTTTACACCCTCTTCAGTATTTATTGTTGATTGACTTTTTGATAATGGCCATTCTGACTGGTGTGAGGTGATAACTAATGATAGTTTTGATTTGCATTTATAATTAATGATGTTGAGTGTCTTTTCATGTTACTCTTAGCCAACTGTATATATTCTTTGGAGAAACATCTATTTGGGTTTTCCAGTCATTTTTTTGTTGATTTTTTTTTTATATTGAACTATATGAAATGTTTGTAAATGTCAGAGATTAATCCCTCATCAGTTGCATTGTTTGCAAATATTTTCTCCCATTCTGTAGATTGTCTTTTTATTTTATTCATGGTTTTACTTTCTGTGCAAAAGATTTTGAATTTAATTAGGTCCAATTTATTAATTTTATTTTTATTTCTATTACACTAGGAGATAGCTTGATAAAATATATTGCTACAATTTCAAAAAGTGTTCTACCTACATTTTCCACTGAGTTTTGTATTATCTGATCTTACATTTAGATCTCTAATTCAATTTTAGTTTATTTTTGTATTTGGTGTTAAAGAATGTTCTAGTTTCATTTTTTGCTTGTAGCAGTTCAGTTTGGCAACCCGCTCCAGTATTCTTGCCTGGAAAATTCTAATAGAGGAGCCATGGGAGTCACAAAGAGTCAGCCATGACTAATTGGTTGAGCATGCACATGTTCAGTTTTCTAGAACTATATACTGAAGAATCTTTTCTTCTTCGTATGGTCTTACCTTCTTTGTCATAGATTAATTGGCCATTGGTATGTGGGTTTATTTCTAGGGTTTCTATGCTGTTCATTCATTGATATTTTTGTTTTTGTGCCACCACCATATGGTTTTAATGACTATAGGTTTGTAGGATAGTCTGAAGTAGGGAGAGTGATTCATCCAGCTCTTTTTTTCTTTCTCAAGATTGCTTTGGCTGTTTGGGGTCTTTTGTGTTTCATTAGAAATTTAAAAAATCATTTTGTTCTAGTTCTGTGAAAATGCCATTGGTAATTTGTAGGGATTGCATTGAATCTATAGATTGCTTTTGGTAGTATGGTCACTTTGACAATATTGATTCTTCCAATTCAATAATATGGTACATCTTTCCATCTCTCTGTGTCATCTTTGTTTTCTTTCTTCAATGTCTTACAGGTTTCAGAGTACAGGTCTTTTGTCTCCTTAGGCAGGTTTATTCCTAGGTATTTTATTCTTTTTGATGTGATGGTAAGTGAAATTGTTTCTTTAATTTTGCTTTCTGATCTTTTGCTCTATGTATAAATGCAACAGATTTCTGTGTATTAGTTTTATATCCTGCAACTTTACTGAATTCATTGATAAGCGCTAATGAATTTTCAATTCATTTGGAATGAAGATTCTGTTCATTTTGAAATCAAGTGCTTAAAATGTAGAATTTAGTCCAAAGGAAGTCAAATAGGGATTTTTAAAGGAGCAAAGGAGAAAGAAAAAGAGAGAGAAATAAAGAAAAAGGCTGCTGGAATATAAAATTAAGAGAAACATAAACACCACCAAGAGCTTTCTTTTCTATAATTAAATAATAAATTGGCTTCAAGAGCTAAAAGCTAAAGTTGTTAGAGATATATTGTCTTATCTAATTTTTTCTTTTCCTAAAAGAAAGCAAACATTTTTGTTAGTACATACAAACTTTTCCTAGAATTAGCCCCAGGTAAGAATTATTAAATCCTTATAAGAGAAACAATAATGTACAACACATTCCACTCAAAAATAGATAAAGTAGATATATGAAACAAGTAACTACCATCTTATGAGTATTGCACTGACCTGTAAAGACAGAGTGATGTATGCTTATCTAGACCTTATAGCGCTTTGCTACTCTTTGAAGTCATTCAGTCGTGTCCGACTCTTTGGGACCCCATGGACTATAGCCTACCAGGCTCCTCCCTCCATGGGATTCTCCAGGCAAGAGTACTGGAGTGGGTTGTCTTTTCCTTCTCCAGGGAACCTTCCTGACCCAGGGATCAAACCCAGGTCTCCTGCATTCCAGGCAGACACTTTAACCTCTGAGCCACCAGGGTGCTAGGCTAAAGGCTTACACATGTACTTTCCAATGACTTAAGCATACAAAGAAAAAGCTTGAAAATGCCAGATAATTGTCCTATAGTATGTCTCTGTCAACATCGCCTTAAGTAAGTTATTGGATCATGATTTATTTGTCACTGATTTGTATTAGAAGTAACTGTAAAATACACAGTTTATCTTTCTTGGTTAAAAATGATCACTGCTTGTTTTACATGTTATATGTGGCCTGACTTTGACTCCAGGTTGCCCTTGACAATTCTGAGCTAATAACATACTTTTACAGTGACTCTGCTTCCCCCTCTGCTAAATAGGGATCATTTATGCCTTCATTCCACACATATTTATTGATTATTACACCTGTCAACATAGGATGGGTTATGCTGTGGTAATAAACTCCCCAATTCTCAGTGGCTACATACCACTAGTTTACTTCACTGCCCCGAAAATCCACTCAGGGTTTGGGCAGTTCTCCAGAACAGCTGTCCACCATGAATCCACTCAGCATTCCAAGCTGCTTCAGTTTTTTGGCATCTCCATTATGAACATGAGCTTCCAAGATCTTCATGCAAGGAGGACATAAAAAGGACTGAAGAGTCAAGAGTCAATGATTACAAGCAACCACCTAGAAGAGACATTCAGCGTCTTCATTCATGGTTTTTGGGGAAAGCATGTGATATGTCTTGCTCAAAAAATGTGAGCACATGATATGTCTGGGCTTCCCTTTACTGTCTGTGGCTCAGACAGTAAAGAATCTGCCTGCCATGCAGGAAACCTGGGTTTGATCCCTGGGTTGGGAAGATCTAGTATTCTTACCTGGAGAATTCCATGGGCAGAGGAGCCTGGTGGGCTGTATAGCCTATGGGGTCATAAAGAGTTGGACATGACTGAGAGACTAATAATTATGTGATATGTCTTCCTTTAACTTCAGAGTGTTAGGAAATAGTTGTTCTTCCATCTGACAAAAGAATGGACTGGTTCTCATTAGGCTGTAAAAGTGCTCACCACAATCACCTTTAAGGTGTCAGATGCCATTCTTAACTCAACAGATAGAACTATGAACAGAAAAGTATAAATTTAAGACCATGAATCTTGTAGTCATAGTGGTGAGGGCAAGGCAAACAGAAGATAAACATATGTACAATAAATCACAAGGTGCTAAGCATTATGGGAGAAAAGAAATTAGGATAACTTGGATAGAAAATGAAAGATGCAGCTGGCAGTAGGTGCTTAGGATTTTATTTTTGTGCAGCTTAATGGCTTATGTGGAACATAAGACTGGCTTAGAATATCAAGAAGCAAATAAGTAGGCATAGTGGCTAGAAATGAGTCAGCAGGAACGTAAATACAAAGAGTGCAGAGTGGCAGAGAGAGGTGAGTGCTTGTAAGGCCTCAAAGGTCTTGGCAAGTGCATAGCTCTAGCTTTGAGTAAAGTCAAGAATTTGGGCAGAAAGATGGTATGATTTGACTGACTTTTCTTGGCTGTACTCGGTCTTCATTGCTATGTGCAGGCGTCCTCTAGTTGTGGTGAGTGGAGGCTACCCTTTAGCTGTGGTGTGTGGGTTTTAGACCATGGCTTCCATTAGTTATGGTGTGCCAAGTTAGTTGCCCTGTGGCATGTGGAGACTTCCCAGACCAGGGATCAAATCCACGTCTCCTGCATTGACAAACACATGATTTACCACTGTACCACCAGGGAAATGCTGACTAAAATTTTAAAAGTATTACCCTGCCGTGTGGAGTATAGATTTTGGCAGTGAGAATAGAAGGTGGGATAAGAAGCTGTTGTAAGAAATCAGGCAAGAAGCAATTGAAAATTACTCTAGGATGAGTGGTAGAGATAAGTGGTAGGCAGTGGACTACTTCTGAATGTATTTAGAAGCTACGGACCACAAAATGTCCAAATGTATCAGGATGTCCAAGTAAGAGAGTAATGAAAAGTGGCTCCAAGTTTTGTGATAAGATAAATTGAAAGAATGAAGTTGTTTCTTTATTGAGTTGGAGAAGTAGGGTGAAAGGTTGGAAATGAATGGTTGCATTTTGGACAAGTGCCGTTTGAAAGGTTGAACAGCTATTTAAGTGAAGAGTTAGAGTAAGTTGCTGGATTTTTAAGTCTGAAGTTAAAATACAAGGTCTATGCAAAGATAAATATATGGAATCACCTGCATTTCTAATAAATCTAAATCCCTGAAACTGAATAAGGTACCTTGGGAAGTGATTGAAAATTAGAGAAATATATGATAAGTGAGCCCTCATATATTCCAAAATATAACAGTATAAGAAGAAAGGGAGTCGAAAGAGAGACAGAAAGGAAGGTTCTTTCTTTCTAGCTCTAGTAAGGAGGAAATGGAATGAACAGGTAGTGGTGTCTGGAATTCAAGTGAAAAAGTACTTCAAAAAGGAGGTTGTGGTCACCTTTACTAAATGCTGCCAGAAAATGCAAAGAAAGACAGAGCCATCAATAGTAATAACAATGACCAGTTTATAAATATTCTTGTGAGGATACATGACATGACAAGTAAACCAATAAGCCTAATATTTAGTTCATGGGAATATAATAAACGTTTAGTATTATTATTTTGTTCAGTTCAATTCATTTGCTCAGTCATGTCCAACTCTTTGCTATCCCATGGACTGCAGCATGCCAGGCTTCCCTGTCCATCACCAACTCCTGGAGCCTGCTCAAACTCATGTCTGTCAAGTTGGTGATGCCATCCAACCATCTCATCCTCTGTTGTCCCCTTCTCCTCCTGCCTTCACTCTTTTGCAGTGAGTCAGTTTGTCGTTTCAGGTGGCCAAAGTATTGGAGTTTCAGCTTCAGCATCAGTCCTTCCAATGAATATTCAGGACTGATTTCTTTTAGGGTTGACTGGTTTGATTTCCTTGCCATCCAAGGGACTCTCAAGAGTCTTCTCCAACACCACAGTTCAAAAGCATCAATTCTTCAGTGCTCAGCTTTCTTTATAGTCCAACTCTCATATCAATACATGACTACTGGAAAAACCATAGCCTTGACTAGACAGACCTTTGTCAGCAAAGGCTGGTGTTATTCTGTTGTCAGGGTTAATTCATATAATGTGATTGATCCTGATGACATTCAGTTGAATAAGATTTGTGGAAATCCACATCCACATTCAATACAAGAGACAGAAAAAATAGAGAGGGTGTGCCTTTCGTAGCCGGTCATTTCCAAAGGATGCAGGTACTCCTTCCCTTGAAGGGGAAATTATTCACTTGATTTTAGTACTGGGTGCTTGGTGCTGGTGCACTGAGACGACCCAGAGGGATGGTATGGGGAGGGAGGAGGGTTCAGGATGGGGAACACATGTATACCTGTGGCAGATTCATTTTGATATATGGCAAAACCAATACAATATTGTAAAGATAAATAAAATAAAATTAAAAAAATAGAAAGAGGATAGATAATGAGCAAAGACAGAATATATCATAAGACCTAAAATTGTTATAATTAAAGGAAAGGATATATAGTGATGATAGCAAAGGAACCTAGAATGTTAGGCATGGACTATTTTATAAAGATTTTTATATGGTTTTCCCCAAACATTCTAAATTTGTCCTTAATGTAAGGGAGGACCACTGAATGGTTTAAGCCAGAGAAAATCATAACCTCATTCAATAATTTATTTAAAAAATTACTGTGCCAAAAAATTAAAAGTGGAATTTAAGTATGAAGTAATGGAATCTGAAATATGATTTATTAAATAAATGTGATTTATTAAATATGATAAATATGATAAATTTAAATATTAAATATGATTTATTAAAATAAGGTGAAAATATTTAGCTTGAATTAAGTTAATGACAACATACTTGAAAAAGACAGAAATGAGTTGAAAAATAGTTGAGTTAAAATCAATTATATTTGATATATTAGATATAGATTGAATAAGAAAACATGAGAAGTATTAATTTACAAATTTCTGATAAATGTGTCTTGTTTAATAATAATTCCACTCACCAATATAAAAATACATCAGGAAAAATGGCAGATTTAGAAAGTAGATGAATTCTTCTTTAGATTAATTGACTTCAAAAGAGCCTGGAAAATGAACAGGACACTGTTGTGAATATAAACTATTTCAAGTTTGAGGGGAAAAAAAGATATGATTTTATTTTGGAATTAGAAGACACCAAAAAAGAAATGGTAGTTGAAGTCAAGCTTTTAGGAACTCACCCAGTAACCACAGAGTGAGAATAGAATAACATCAAGGATGGACCGCATTGTTAAATCCTTGCTAAGACAGGCTATCTCATGTCAATCATGTGCTCCTTATTGATTAACCCAACATTATTCTAAAAAAAAAAAAAAGTGTCAGTTTTTGTGAGGTACTAGAAAAGTTACTTGATCAATAACTGAATATTCTATGGTAGTCAAAGGAAAAGTCTTAATAATCAAGAGTTTAGCTAACAAAATAATACTGGTGTAGTATAAAATTTAGGTGTAGTATACTGGTGTAGTATGAAATTAATTTGTAAATTAATACATTTGTAAAGTAATAATGAACTATCTAATACATGAATAAAGAAGTCTTATTAAAATGATGTTTAAAAATTTGGTAATGCTGTGAAACAGTGTCAAACTTTTTTGGGTTCCAAAATCACAGCAGATGGTGATTGCAGCCATGAAATTAAAAGACGCTTACTCCTCTGAAAGAAAGTTATGACCAACCTAGATAGCATATTGAAAAGCAGAGACATTGGTTTGCCAACAAAGGTCCGCCTAGTCAAGGCTATGGTTTTTCCAGTGGTCATGTATGGATGTGAGAGTTGGATTGTGAAGAAGGCTGAGTGCCGAAGAATTGATGCTTTTGAACTGTGGTATTGGAGACGACTTTTGAGAGTCCCTTGGACTGCAAGGAGATCCAACCAGCTACCCTAAAGGAGATGAGTCCTGGATGTATATTGGAAGGACTGATGCTGAAGCTGAAACTCCAATATTTTGGCCACTTCATGCAAAGAGTTGACTCATTGGAAAAGACTCTGATGCTGGGAGGGATTGGGGGCAGGAGGAGAAGGGGACGACAGAGGATGAGATGGCTGGATGGCATCACCGACTTGATGGACATGAGTTTGGGTAAACTCTGGGAGTTGGTGATGGACAGGGATGATGTGTTGTGATTCATGGGGTCGCAAGGAGTCGGACACGACTGAGTGACTGAACTGAACTTAACTGAACTGAATGCTGCCCAGGGCAGCAATATTAATTTTGGTAAATGTATCTCTGTATGAGTCATCTATTTTTCCACACTTCTCTTGGTGTTGATAAACTTATTCCACATGTCCAAAATTAGATGTGTATGTTCTTGTTGGCTAAGGTGTGTATGCTCAGTTGCTTAGATGTGTTCAACTCTTTGCAACCCCATGGACTGTAGCCTGGCAGGCTGTCCTGTCCATAGATTTCCCAGGCAAGAATACTGGAGTACTTTGCCATTTTCTCCTTCAGGGATCATCCCAACCCAGGGATTGAATCTGTGTCTCTTGCATCTCCTGTACTGGCAGGCCAGTTCTTTAGCATTAGCACCACCAAGACTTCTCTTTGGTGTTGATGATCTTATTCCATATATATATAATTAGTATGTGTATGTTCTTGTTGGCTCAGGTAGGAAGATGCATACCCAGTTTACTCGAAAATAATACTAAATGCAGAAGATATCACTACTGTAGGAATGACTATCTGAACTTGAAGAATAATGTGGAAATGGATGATACAAGTATAACTTTAGCTCAATATGACTTTTTCATTATATTGAAGTAAAGTGAAAGTGAAGTTGCTCAGTCGTGTCTGACTCTTTGCAACCCCTTGGACTGTAGCATACCAGGCTCCTCTGTCCATGGAATTTTCCAGGCAAGAGTACTGGAAAATTGCCATTTTCTCCTCCAGGGAATCTTCCTAACCCAGGGATTGAACCCAGGTCTCCTGCATTGCAGGCAGACACTTTACCATCTGAGCCACCAGGGAAGCCCCATTATATTGAACAGGGGCACTTTTGAGAATATAAATGTGTAGAAGGGTTTATAAAAATGTTGGGTAGTCAAAGGGGTGGAATGTGTTGGACAATTCCCTCCCCTCTGCTCACCCCATAGACACATGTATATGTGCAAACTCACACACTCCAAACTAATCAGAATATGAGTTCATCCAGAGGGTGGATTATGCCACAAGTTAAGCCTGCTGAACAGCTTTTACCAAAATGAGGACAGTGAGGCAAAGGCAAAATAAGGCTGAGGTCAGTCTTTACGAATACTGCATTCTCACCAGCTTGTTTGTTCTATAAATTCACTGTTGTGGCTCATGCTCACTAGGCTTCCAGATGTCTGATATATTAATACTTTAACCATTTCTTAGCTTGAAGTTCAATTGACTTTTGAGGCAACAATAGACTCCTAATGGGTACATTTTGCTTAAGTTAGTGTTACTTTCTCTTCCTGGAGGTTGAGACTTATCTCTGAAATAGTGCATGGTAAAACATTCAAACTATTTGCAGCTCTACTGTAAATTTAAAATAATGCATAATCTAGTATTAAAAAGAAAATGTAAGCAGAGGTACTTTCTGAAAAATCACATTCCACAATATTCCTTTCTGTTCAGTTTGTTTCAGGGCGAAAAATGAGGGAATACCTTCCTTTATTAAGTCTCAATATGTATCATTCGTTTATTTTTACCATCTCAGATGGTGACTGCAGCCATGAAATGAAAAGACACTTGCTCTTTGAAAGAAAAGCTATAACAAACCCAGACAGCATATTAATAAGCAGAGACATTACTTTACCAACAAAGTCCATTTAGTCAAAGCTATAGTTTTTCCAGTAGTCATGTACGAATGAGAGAGCTGGACTATAAAGAAAGCAGAGCACTGAAGAATTGATGCTTTTGAACTGTGGTGTTGGAGAAGACTCCTGAAAGTCCCTTGAACAGCAAGGAAATCAAACCAAACAATCTTAAAGGAAATCAGTCCTGAACATTCATTGGAAGGACTTGATGCTGAAGCTGAAACTCCAATACTTTGGCCACCTGATGTGAAGAACTGACTCACTGGAAAAGACCCCAGTGCTGGGAAATATTAAAGGCAGGAGGAGAAGGTGACAACATCACTGACGATGCGCACAAGTGTGAACAAACTCCAGGAGTTGGTGATGGACAGGGAAGCCTGGCATGCTGCAGTCCATGGGATTGCAAATAGTCAAACATGACTGAGTGACTGAACTGAATTGAATCATCTCAGAAAGTTTTAGGTAATAAAGTAAATGGGTCAGCTTTTAATATTCAGTTGTACAGAAGTTATGCTTTCAGAACGTGTATCCTTATAAGAATTGTTATTTTGCTGTTCTCCATGAAAATCTGTTTTATTTGGGATCAGTTGCATAGCTGAGGTTCTGATTGCTTTCGAGCATCAGAGGTTCCTTGGCTATTTACAAAACTCTCAGAATATTTACCTTGGGGAGCTAGGCAGATTTGGTAAAGAGAATGCATCTAAAACCAAATGATTTTCTAGAGGCTTTTCTGAACTTGTCCTTTAGTAAATAACTTTTTCACCTGTTTTTGAAGCCAAATTGAACTAGAAAAAAATTAAATAGTATTTCATTTGCTATCATTCATAGCAATTGGCTCTACATATTGAGTATTTTTTTTGTAGAGACACATTATTCATTTAATTTCCTGATGAGTCTCAGATTTATAAACTCCAAAGATATGCTATGTATTTCTATAGAAAAAATGTTTTAGTCTAGTTGCCTAGAGAAGCAATTTTTACCCAGGTCTTTGAGCTTAAAACTTACTTCCTGGGATTGGTTTTTAGGGCATAAGGATGAATTTTGCTGTTTGTAACCAAGAGAAGCATTTTTCATAACAAAGTGATTATATTTCTATCTCAAAGTACAATATATACTATGCCTGTCAGAAAATATATTTTAAATAGAATTGTTTTATAGTACTTTGATGGAGATATCAAAAACTGCTAATAACATCACATCTGCAAGTGAAAATGACTTTTTCATTTATTCATTACTAAAAAATAAAATTTGTCGTAGAGAAGCTTTGGTTAGTCCTTTAGTCATGTCTGACTCTTTGCAACCCCACGGACTTTAGCCTGCCAGGCTCCTCTGTTCACAGGGCTTCTCTAGGCAAGAATACTGGAGTGGGTAGCCATGCCCTCCTCCAGTGGATCTTCTCAACCCAGGGATCCAACCCAAGTCTACCCACATTGCAGGCGGATTCTCCTATCCAGTGCTAACCAGGCCCGACCCTGATTAGGTTCTGAGATCAGACAAGATTGGACACGTTCAGGGTGATATGGCATAGACACAGATGGATTCTTTACCAGCTGAGCCACCAAGGAAGCCCAATAAATCTGTATTTATTTGGAGAAGATAATTCATCTTAAGTGAAAAATAGCAAATATATGCAGAATTCCTCTTTCATTCCTGTGATGATCTGTTCTCAATTTGAGCATTCTGGAGAAATTTAGCAAATCTCTGAGAGGTGTGGGCTGTATATAGAGATGTTTTGAATCATGCCATCTTTACTGATAATTTGGAATATATTTTTGAGTTCCACCTTGCTTCACATTTTACTCAAAAAATATTTTTGTCCTAACAAAAACTAACTACATTCTCTAAAAAGAACTAAAAATCAGTTCTTTAAATGGTTCAACAAACCTGCTAACTTCTCAAATTGTAAATTTTACAACAGCCAAACCACCGTTCAAATCAGGGTAGCTCGCTGCTGTAATAACTAAACTCTGAAACCTCAGTGGCTCTCCTGAGATGAAGTCTGATTCAGGCAGCTGGTCCTCCTCCTGCTTGCCATGTCTTCTGAAATTCATGGTATCCTGAGCCTGGTGCTAGAGGCACAGTGGCTTTTAATTGACTCAGCCCAGAAGTGACACATGCCCCTTCTCTACTTTTCATTGGTCAGAAGTACTTTTATGGCCCCAAATTAACTCTAAGGTTAGCTGGGGAACACAAATGAATGCATGTAACTGATTGTGAGAACATCAACATTGAAAGTCTTTCTTTTTCTCCACCACAGCTCTACCTTCATTGACAAGTTTTCATCAAAAAAGAATGTGGTACCTAACTCCACAAATGCAATTAAACATTGTAAGTTATTGGGCCTAATAAAAGAGACAGAAGTATTGAATTCAATATTTTGAAAGATTGCATTCACTGATTTTGTTGTCATCTGCGTGGAAGAGTAACCTGTCACTTCTTAAGTCAACACATTCATCATTGTATAAACACAGTTTACATTGCTAAGTTCAATTCGTTTAGAATTTAACATGCTACTCTGTCAGTTCCAACCACTTTAAAATAAAATAAGATTTGGAAACTAAAAAATAAAACAACAGTAGAAAACTTGGCAGTCTCTCTCTCTCTCTCTTTTTTTTTTTCCCTCCTCAATAGAATTGTCTTTCATTTGGGAGGAAAGTATTAACTGAGGACCATTCAATGATATTGCAATGCAGACTGAGAACAGTGATTTGCCCAAAGCAGGAATTCCATGATATTTGGGAATTTAGTTAATTTTAAAGATACTGTATGGATATAGTACTCTCTAATTACCTCTAGATTCTCCAACCGCTCATTGTAATGAATGGAGACATAGCACAAATATGTATTGTAGAAGTCTTTGTTTTCTCAAAGAGAGGGGGAAACAAGCTAATATTTATTGGGGTCTTTATATGCTAAGCAAAAAATAAAAATCTCATGTGAATATTGCAACACAAGGAGTACTATTCTTATCTTTTTTAACTAGATGAGGAAATTGAGACTCGAGAACCCTGTCTTAAATTATTTAGTTAATAACTCAAAGAGCCTGATTTATAACCCCAATTTGGCTCCAAAGTATCTGATTTTCTACTTTAAAGAGATCTTTAAATTTTTCATAGCATATCACATACATAATAGTAAAAAGAAAATAATAGTTTTGATTTAGGATGCCCAGTTGTATTTTAACTTCTAAAGTTAAATGTATTTCTGCAATACGTTATGTACATTACAAAATAAACATAAAAACAGAAAATTTGAAGGAATAAAGACAGAAAAGATAGAAATAGAGGTTCTAATATTTTTTTGCTTTATGTTGCTGAAATATTTTGTGCACTTTTCTATAAAAACAACCTGGAAAACCAATTCTTTTTTAAACTCTATTTTGAAAGAATTATAAGCTCACAAGAAATTGCATAAAATAGTAAAGAGAAGTTCCTGTCTACCCTTCATCCAGTTTCTCTTACTAATAACATCTTACAGAGCTAAACCAGGAAATGACATTGACAATCTACAGTTGACTAAAGACCACTCCCTCCATCTACCCTGTCCCAAATGGATATATTATGAACAAAATGAGCTCATCCTCCATTTGGAAAAATAAGAAAATGATCTAGGAAACATGTGGAATATGATTTTCAATTCACCAAAATCTTTCTAGTTCATCAAGCCCTGATAATAAATAATTGACAACCAAGTGCAAATGAACAAATCAGCCAGGGTGTCAGTACTTCACAGGGTCTAAGGACATATGCTCTGCTTGATATGAAACCAATGCCAGCATTTCTTCTGAGCCTCAGTTTATTCATCTTTCTAAGGAAGCTAGTAATAGTGCTCATTCCACCAGCTACTAGCTATTATTAGTATTGTTCTCCAAATTACTGATGAAGAAGTGTACTCAGAGAGTTCATTCAGTTATTCAAAATCAAATTACTAATTATGGACAAAGCTGGACTTAAATTTTGTTGTTTTCACCTGAATGCTGTTCCTACCACGTTATTCTCATATCCAGGCAGGGAGGAAGGACAAAATAGAAAATACTGTAGCAAACTCTCATTTCATACTACTCTGAATATTTTAGACATTTGATTCATAGCTTATTCCTGTTAATTATCCCTACTGAACAACCACAAATTTCTCCAAATATTTAAAGGTCAACTTTAGTTATTAATAAGTTACATTTGTAGATGGTGTTCTGCTGGTCTAAAATCATACATATTACAAAGTAATCAGATATTAACAGTATTTTAATTTCTGGGACTAATTTTATCCTAGGAAATCTGGTTTTCTGTTTAAGTAAAAGGTTCTGAATTGTAATTGTCATAGACATTTTCATTTAATTCTTTAGAAAAAATGCTTAGTCTTATAGAGACATTTTGTGAGGCTTTAGCAACAATGATGAATCAAAAATACAAAAAAAAAATCATTTTATTTATCTAAGTTGTTCCTTAAGTTGCTTAAGGCTGTCAAGGTAATAGTAGACAGGTCTAAGTCAAAGACAAATTGGTTGCTAGAGATCAATATGTAAACTAGAACACTCAGCATCAATTTTTCTTGTACAAACTTACTCAACTCCAGGTTTTAGGAAAACATCCATATTAAACATAGACCCTTTCTGTTTAAAGCCACAGTATGAAACGACAGCCAATTTCAGGTCAAGATCACATGCTGAATATTTTTCCAGTCATATGGGAAATTTTTATTTAATTTTCTAACATTTTCTTGAAGTACTCTTCACATGTGTTCCAATAAATGTAAACATTAACTGTTGCTATTATCCTAGTTTTATTTTAAAAGTATTATATTTACTATACCTACAAATAGTTTACACAAAGCAAGAAACCTAATATTTATATTTTATAATAAATATTATGAATATCTCTCTCAGGGAAAGAAACTGTTTAGACAATCTGCTTTTCACATAGAAAATCATGCTTCTAAATCGTAGTGACTATAGCTTTTCATTTTAACTTTTTTCATATTAGAGACAGTTTTTACTATAAAAGTAAAATAGGGCCTTTTAGCTATAGTTAAGAAACTTTCTTTTTTCTGCAAAGAGGGGAAATTATGGAAGCTGTAAATAAGTAATGATTGCCAAAGATCAGAGGAATTTTACATAAGACCAAAGCAATTTAATCTGGTGCTTTGATACAAGTTTGTAAATAATTCAGCATAATGATAATAACGACATCTTGAGAATTCTCAGCAACTGAACTGCCCTTGAAGGTATTAGAAGATGATTAGAAATTTAATGTTTTTAAGTCATGAATTAATTTTTGAATTTTTCCATGTGGGGTGAAGTCTATTATTTTAAGTAGTTGCTACCCAATCTCTTTAGTGTAAATACAAAAAAAATATTAATATACTGGTCCTCTGTGTAGTAGAATCCACTTAGCCAGAGGTAGAATATCTGGCTATTTCCCTAAGAGTCAGGAATTCAAAATTAGTAAGTTGTTTTTTTTCTTAAGTTTCTATTTCACACAGATTATTTTCATCATCTAATTTTTTCACATCTTAGAAACATGCCTTCAAATATGATTCAAAAAGACCCAGGTATGACTCTAGTTGGATATGATTCTCCAACTAGAATAAGCCAATCTCTGTTCAGGGGGTCAGTTTTGCCTCTCTTTTAACTAGTTTAGTCTTAGACAGTTGGTTATTTTTTTTTTTTTTTCCTAGGAGCTTAGATTTTCTCATGGGTAAAATAAAGAAATTGGATTCTGTGATCTGAGTAATCTCCTGCAGTTCTATAATGCTCCAAGTATATTGCTTTCTAAATAATTCCTCAAAAGAGAGAGCCCTTCATTACCAGCCCCTTCCTGTTTGTCCAGCCAGCCAGAGAATTACTGATAATTCTGTAGACCCTGAGTTGCTTCATGAGCCCGTGATGATTCTTGTGTAAGTGGAAAGTCCTTTCTGCTTTCCTTTCCATAGGAAACGTGTGCTCATCCTTCGATACCTTGTCCAATCGCTTTCCCCCTGAAAATTCTCCTTAGTCCAGTCCTTCAGAGTTCATTACTTCCTCCCTTCAACCATCACATTTACTGACATCTTTCTCTATTTTCACACCAATCATTCCAGGCATTAATGTTCTTTCATTATCAGTGTCCCCAAATAAATAATGATTTTAAATATAAGACTCATATTTTGGTTTCATAACTACATAAGCAATGGGATTATATAATACAAATACTCAATAAATACCTGGTAAATGAAGGAAAATTAAACTGTTAATAAGGCAAAAGCATATTAATGAAAAAGGACTGGGAGCCATAAGATTGAGATTATGGTATTAGTTTTATTAATGATTGCTTTTGTATTCTTGGTTAAATCACTTCAACTTTAGTCAAGTATCACTAATAATGCAAACAGTGCCTATCTTATTGGATTGGTTTTATGATTATGCTGTATGATAATTCAAATTAAATTACATAAGTAGATGTTTTATATATATATATATATATATATATATATATATATATATATATATGGCTTCCCTGGTGGCTCAGATGGTAAAGAATCTGCCTGCAGTGCAGGAGACCCAGGTTTGATCCCTAGGTTGGGAAGATTCCCTGGAGACGGGAATGGCAACCCACTCCAGTATTTTTGCCTTGAGAATTCTATGGACAGGGGAGCCTGGAAGGCTACTTTGAAATCTCAGATTCCTATAATTTTAAGAGCTTATTATTATATCTGGTCAGCTACCACAATAAAACAGCAAAAATTTCCTACTTTTCTTCTATCAGTTACAGATTTTTTAGTTTAATCATCAAAAGTGGTTTTTAAACATTTAGATGGGAAAGTCAGATTCAAAGTTCCAGATAACAAATGAGTCAGTGGTAACTGAAAAGTAACCAAATATCCAAATGTCTTCTAGAATGTACTTTCCAGCTGGGTTAGTTAACATTGTTTGTTCTTTACTAAGAAAATATCTTCTGCACAACATGAAATTGAGGTTTTGAAACAGCTGATTTTATTTCACTAATGAGCCATATGCCAGTACCTTTTTAGTTTGTTCATTTTAAATCCATTTTACCTGTTTGACTCCAAAAAAAAAAAAAATTCTGTATAAGAAAGTGACATCCTTATTTTTATAAAATGCTAAAGAATAGAAAACTTGAAGATGGTTTGTTCAACTGTCTTACACTGATTAGTGGGAGGTACACAGCTCCACAAGAACCCTTCTCATTAATAGCAAGCATCACAAATAGAATGCCAATCGCCCAGGGGGTCCAGCCAGAAGAAATCTGCATCTTTGGGTGTAAGATTCACTGTGTAGACTAATGATGCAATGTGTCTACATTTAAAATACCACCACTTGAATTCTGCCAGTGTGAGGTTCCCAATATTTCATAGCAAACTAAAATTTAAAAGCGAATGATGTAGATATCATGAAATAAACCAGGTAATTTTAACACATGATTTTTTCTGAGCACCATTTTCAAGGTAATATCAACTACTTGAATAATAGAAACAGCCAAGGAGTTGCGTAAATCCATGTTTCCTCGTTAAATATAAAATATATGCCACTCGGAGTAATGATTTTCCTCACCCAGATGCAGAATATTATGCTTCACGGGACTTCCCTTGTGATCCAGTGGTGAAGAATCTGCCTCGCAATGCAGGGAACCCAGGTTCAATAGCTGGTGCAGGAAGATTCCACATTTGCTATTGCTGTTCAGTTGCTAAGTCATGTCCGACTCTGCGACCCCCATGAACTTCAGCACAAGACTTCCCTTCATTATCTCCCTGAGTTTGCTCAGACTCCTGTGCACTGAGTCAGTGATGCCATCCAACCATGCCATGGGACAAAGCCCTTGTGCCACAACTGCTGAGCCTGTGTCCTAGAGCCCATGAGCCACAATAAGAAGCTACTACAAGGAGAAGTCTGTGTACCACAATTAGAGAGTAGCCCCTCTTGTCGCAACTATTAAAAGAGAAAAGCCCGCGTGCAGCAAAGAAGACCCAGTGAGACCAAAAAATAAAATAAAAGTAAAATTTAAAAGAACTATTTAAAAATGCTTCATGAATGTGCTCACTTTAGATCTATGAGCAAAACTATTTTAATAATGCTATTTAAAATAACAGTACAAAAATCTTTAGTAAATAACTTTCAATTTAGGAAATAAATATGTGCACAAGTATAGATATATAGATAATAACTCTGAGTGTAGACTTAAATATAGTTACTTAAATAAACATGGACACAGCATACATCCAGATATCCATTACTAAATCAATATGTACCTTTAGAAATACTGTTCAACTCCAAGCTTCATCTGTTGCAACACTCTCTTGTAACACTCTACCATGTGATTTTCCAACAGTGCATCCTTATTTATCCTGAGACCTGTGTTTTCACATCAATTCATGACTCCCATAATGACAACACTCTTCTAGTGCTTTTGGGAATTCTTTTTCTCTATTATTGTTAAACTAATGATGGGTTATGTACCAAGAATAGTGTTATTACTTTTGACTCTGTCTGAAAGTTTTCTCAACTTTTATTTCCTTCTCCTTGAAAACTTTTATACATGGGGAAGATTTTCTAAGGGTCCAGACTTTGGTCCTAAAAAATTACTGTATGGCTGTCTGAATCACTACTTAAGAAATATCATATCTGAGAGAAAAATCAGCTTTGTTATTTCTATTTTACTAAAGTGTTACAATATCGAAATTATAACCTTAAGTCACTTTAAGGTATCTTTCATCAAGTACCAGTATTTCTGTTGATGATCTGAGAAAACCCCAGATTGTTTACCAGAGGAGAACATATCAATACTTACTCTTGTTTAATAATCATATACTTTATCCAACATCCCTGTCTATCCTAAATTATCCAAGAAAATAAGAGCAGATAGTTATGAAACTCCAAATAAAAAACAGTGAATGAATGGAACTTAGTGTATTTTTTCATCAGATTTGTCTTCCCAGTTAGGAATTTCATAGGTTAAAATCAAGCCTAATTCCTTCCTTGGAGAGGAAAATTACATAATAGAGGACAACTAATGAAATACTCCAAATATAATTTCTTTTTAAAAAAATATTATTTTTATTGAATTATGGTTGATTTACAACATAATAGTTTCAGGTGTACATTTACACTTTTAAAGAACTTCCTTCTCCCAGAATGTATATGTACATATAGGGTAATATACCAGGACTATGAGCCACTAATCATATGTGCCATGCTGTGCTAAGCTGCTTCAGTCTTGTTCAACTCTTTGCAAACCCATGGACTGTAGCCCGCCAGGCTCCCCTGTCCACGGGATTCTCCAGGAAAGAATACTGGAGTGGGTTGCCATGCCCTTCTCCAGGGGATCTTCCCAACCAGGGATTGAACCCACCTCTAAATCTCCTGCATTGGCTGGTGGGTTCTTCACCACTAGTGACACCTGGGAAGCCCCATCGGGCATATAACCACTCCAGTTACAAAAAGTTCACAAGTAAGCATCTATTAGTGTGTGGTTGTGGGTCAGCTAAGGTCACTGAGCAGTTTTTTTTCCTCCTATGATAGTTAGAATGAATTCTCCTAGTTTCATTTTCCAGGTCCTCTCAATCTCCTCACTTGCATCTCTCCAAGGGGAGGCCAAGTCACTTAATCTGATTGGCTGGTTTAGAAAGAGGAGTAAACAGGACCAGCCTTGTCTTTTTTCTTCACTCTTTGGTGGGGAGGGAGCACACATTCTCCTCTGCTCTTCCATGTCATCATCTGTCTTACTGGGTCATCTCTGCCCTGTGTCAAGAGTCCATACAGGACACATGGATAAGTCTTTCTGGGTCTGGGTTTAGTATTAGGAAGCCCAGGTCCCTGCAGATATGACCCAAGATTTTCCAAGGTCTAACTTGCCTTGAGAAATAATTTATCTCCGTTTTAACAGATAGTTCAGGACTGAGACATGGAGATAAAGAACGATAATTTTTTAATTCGCCAAGAATTGAAATATGTGGTCTTGTCGATTTTTCAGGCAACTTGTTTGCATTTAGGACATAAATTTTAAAATTACTGAACCAAAAGTCTGATTTCATCAAAATACCCTTATATTTACCTGATAACTACTCTAAAGAGCAGAATTTATACATATATACACCCATAATACTGGAGTGGGTAGCTTTTCCCTTCTCCAGAAGATCTTCCCAACCTAAGGATTGAACCTAGGTCTCCTGCATTGCAGACATATTCTTTACCCGCTGAGCCACAAGGAAAATGCAAGAATACTGGAGTAAGTAGCCATTCCCTTCTCCAGAGGATCTTCCTGACCCAGGTATCAAATAAAGGTCTCCTGCATTGCAGGCAGATTCTTATATATATATATAAGAATATATATATAAGTGCAAAATATATATGCACTGCTGCTGCTGCCGCTAAGTCGCTTCAGTCGTGTCCGACTCTGTGCAACCCCACAGACGGCAGCCCACCAGGCTCCCCTGTCCCTGGGATTCTCCAGGCAAGAACACTAGAGTAGGTTGCCATTTCCTTCTCCAATGCATGAAAGTGAAAAGTGAAAGTGAAGTCGCTCAGTCGTGTCTGACTCTTAGCGACCCCATGGACTGCAGCCTACTAGGCTTCTCTGTCCATGGGATTTTCCAGGCAAGAGTACTGGAGTGGGTTGCCATTACCTTCTACATATATATGTACACATATATATTAATACACACACACACACACACACACACACACACATATATATATATATATATATATATATATATATGTATTCTCTACAAATGTAACAGATACAGTCAAAGAAAATCCTGAGGTCTTGAGCTGTTAAATTGTCAGATTCTGCTTCAAATTCTTAGTCTTCTTTCTCTTCTTTGCCAAACTTGAGTGTGAACAAAAGATCTAAAAGTCTCAATCAGCTTGACAGAATTTTAGACATCTTTCTTTGTGTCTCTAGGCTTTTTATCTCCCTTTTATTAGGGCATTTATCTCAGAAAATTTGTAATTTCACATTCTACTTTGAGATGAGAATCTTCTCACAGCCTCCTACCAGTTTTACAACTCAAAAATACCTTTCTCTAGGACCTGGAATTCATTTATTTGAACATAATCAGCAAAGGTGATAGAACCCTTTTCTCCCAGTCTCTTCAGGAAATGGGAGCCTGGCTTCCCTAAGTGACAATTAGCAAACACAGAGTCTAATCATTTTAACCAACCTCCCCACTTAACATCCTCCAGTACTTTTCCACTAACTCACTCAAGGTTTTAAAATCTCTCCAGCCTTTTGTTTCAGCTGACTTGAGTTTATTCTCTCTCTCCAATTGCAACAATCTTAAGTATAGTCTTCCTTGCCTATTTAACTGGTCCTGTGCAAATTTTTGTTTTACAAGTGCCTCGATGAGTATTCTGCCTTCCAAAGAGGCTGATATGGAGCACCGTAGTGGCTACTACTTTGGGAACTTCTGCAGTTCCCAAAGGTCTGCAGAAGTAACCTACAAAATTATCATGGTAAAAAAACAAAATTTTCCAACAAGATGATGTTGTGAGATAACCGTAGTTCTAGTATGGGAGAGGGCAGTGGCACCCCACTCCAGTACTCTTGCCTGGAGAGTCCCATGGACAGAGGAGCCTGGTGGGCTGCAGTCCATGGGGTTGCTGAGGGTCGGACACGACTGAGCGACTTCACTTTCACTTTTCACTTTCATGCATTGGAGAAGGAAATGGCAACCCACTCCAGTGTTCTTGCCTGGAGAATCCCAGAGACAGGGGAGCCTGGTGGGCTGCCGTCTATGGGGTCGCACAGAGTCAGACACGACTGAAGTGACTTAGCAGCAGCAGCAGCAGTATGGGAGTAGTGCACTCTCTGACCAGATTAAGCAAGTCCAGGAGTTTTGTTGAAATCATGAATCTGGAAGTTATTTGGTAAGCTGTGCTCATTTCAAGTAAGAATTGAAAGATCTCATAGGAAACTTTTCCTTTTCTTAGGCGAAAAGTAGCTCTCAGAATATGGATGAGAAATTCAGGGATATACACTGAGTGATTTATCACACCTGAACACAGTTCTTCAAATAAATGGTAGAATTCATTAGTGTTCCAGCTCTTTACTCCCTCCTCAGTAATACTATTAGGCATCCGTTTCTTTTGCCACATTAACTGTGAAGGAATCTACCATTGTCAGTAGGGTATTCATCTCAGCCCCTTGACTCTGGGCCTGGCCATGCAACATCTTTATTCAATGAATTTAATGAATGTGAAGCGAATGGAGGCCTGAACAATACTTGTGCAATCAGGCTTGTTCTCTCTCACCTCTGCCACCATCATAGAAGGAACACCCCTCCTCTAACCAGCTGGGACGAAGACAATGGGAAGAACCTGGAACAGAGCCACTCATTTATTATTAATCATCAGTGGAAAAAAAAAAAAAAAAACAGTTGCTCAGTTGAGATCAGTTTAGATCAGTGAAGCCCCAGCCAACACAAGTAACGGTGAGATTAATAAACCACAGATTTGGGTCCAATCACTTCATGGCAAATAGATGGGGAAACAGTGGAAACAGTAACAGAATTTATTTTCTCGGGCTCCAAAATCACTGGAGATAGTGACTGCAGCCATGAAATTAAAAGACACTTGCTCCTTGGAGAAGAAAGTTATAACAAAAAAATTATAAGGGCAAAACTAATACAATTATGTAAAGTTTAAAAATTAAATAAAATTAAAAAAATTATAAGAAGAAAAACAGTTATAACAAACCTAGACAGTGTATTAAAAAGCAGAGACATTACTTTGCTGACAAAGGTCCATCTAGTCAAAGCTATGGCTCTTCCAGTAGTTATGTGTGGGTGTGAGAGTTGGATCATAAAGATAGTTGAGCACTGAAGAATTGTTGCTTTTGAACTGTGGTACCGGAGAAGATTCTTGAGAGTCCCTTGGACTGCAATTCTTTGGCTCCAATACTCGGACTCCAATACTTTGGCCACCTGATGGGAAGACCCAAATCATTGGAAAAGACCCTAATGCTGGGAAAGACTGAAGGCAGGAGGAGGAGATGACAGAGGATGAGATGTTTGGATGACATCACGGACTTGATGGACTTGAGTTTGAGCAAGCTCCAAGAGTTGGTGACGGACAGGGAAGCCTGGCGTGCTACAGTCCATGGGGTTACAGAGTCAGACATGGCTGAGTGACTGAACTGAGATGAAGTGGACTGCAAGAAGAACAAACCAGTCAATTATAAAGGAAATAAATCCTGAATATTCACTGGAGGGACTGATTCTGAAACTAAAGTTCTAATACTTCAGCCACCTAATGCGAAGAACTGTCTTATTGGAAAAGACCCTGATGCGGAGAAAGATTGAAGACAGGGGAAGAAGGGGATGATAGAGGGTGAGATGGTTGAATGGAATCACTAACTCAATGGGCATCAGTTTGAGCAAGGTCTGGGAGTTTGTAATGGACAGGGAAGGCTGGTGTGCTACAGTCCATGAGGTTGCAAAGAGTCAGACAGGACTGAGAAACTGAACAACAACAGATTTGGAGGCTGACCATTATGTACACAAAATAATTAAAGCAATGATTTGCTCACAAAACTTACATCAGAGATCATTGTTATAATAACTAAAAGAACCTTCATTTCTTTCCCAAGAGGACTGCTGTTTACAGCTGACATTAATGTGCTGGAACCTCCATATTTTACACTGAAAAGGAGACATTTCATGTGGTCTACCTTTGTCAACATGATTATATAAAATAATACACTAATTCATGCCATACAGTTTGAAAACCAAAAACAATTTAAGATTTAAAGAAAGAAATGAACCTAATCACAGTTTTTAGTAGCATTTGAAAACAAGAAATGTATGAATAGGGAACATCAGGTGGAGATGAAGAAGTGTTTCTGGAGATGATGTTTCTATAGCAATGGAACCTTGAATAACTCACCTAGCCTCTCTAGATCTCTATGAGTTCTATCACATTTTGAATTTTAATCCTATAGAATTAAAAAGGTTATTAAACATTTTCTCATGGTTTGTCAAACGATAGTGAACAAAAAATGTAAATACATATATATATATATATATATATGCTGCTGCTGCTGCTGCTAAGTCACTTCAGTCGTGTCTGACTCTGTGCGACCCCATAGACGGCAGCCCACCAGACTCCCCTGTCCCTGGGATTCTCCAGGCAAGAACACTGGAGTGGGTTGCCATTTCCTTCTCCAATGCATGAAAGTGAAAAATGAAAGTGAATTTGCTCAGTCGTGTCCGACCCTTATCGACCCCATGGACTGCAGCCTACTAGGCTTCTCTGTCCATGGGATTTTCCAGGCAAAAGTGAGTACCTTCTCCATATATATGTATATATGTACATAACATCTGGTGCAATATTTGCTCATACTTTCTAAATATATTAAGCATAGCTATATAAATGTGTGTGTGTGTATGTGTTAGTTGCTCAGTCGTGTCCAGTCTTTGTGACCCCATGGACCACCAGACTCCTCTGTCCATGGAATTCTCCAGGCAAGAATACTGGAGTGGGTTGTCATTCCTTTCTCCAGGGGATCTTCTGGACCCAGGGATCAAACCTAGGTCTCCTGCATTGCAGGCAGATTCTTTACCATCTAAGCTACCAGGGAAGCCCCATATATGTGTATACACATACATATGTATGTACAACTGAGCAACCACTCCAGTGTTCTTGCCTGGAGAATCCCAGGGATGGGGGAGCCTGGTGGGCTGCCATCTATGGGGTCGCACAGAGTCAGACATGACTGAAGCGACTTAGCGGCATATATAAGAGAGAGAGAGAGAGGGCAAGTGAAAGAAGGAAATAGATATACAAACACAGATATATTCTATACTCATGCCACAGAGGGTGTCCTAAGGCACAAAGGTAGGACAGACAGAAGGGGTAAAATTACAGAGTTTACAAAGCTTATATTCTTGGTTCCATCACAGATGAGGTTTGTGACCTTTGGTTCATATTAATCTCACCTTAATTTCAGTTTACTCTTTATAAAAATGACAGTAATGAGGACTTTTCAGACTATCTTGTCTGCCTTGAAAGTAACTGCTGCTGCTGGTGCTGCTAAGTCACTTCAGTTGTGTCCGACTCTGTGCGACCCCATAGACAGCAGCCCATCAGGCTCCACCGTCCCTGGGATTCTCCAAGCAAGAACACTGGAGTGGGTTGCCATTTCCTTCTCCAATGCATGAAAGTGAAAAGTGAAAGTGAAGTCGCTCAGTCATGTCCGACTCTTTGAGACCCCATGGACTGGAGCCTACCAGGCTCCTCCATCCATGGGATTTTCCAGGCAAGAGTACTGGAGTGGGGTGCCATTGCCTTATCCGTGAAAGTAACTGAGGCAACATTTATTAATGTACTTTGTAAATCAAAGACAGTAAATTGGTGCTGTTGTTTTTAATAGTTGGAGTGCAATATAGCTCAGATCAGCATAGTTGTCCATAAGTCCTTCTTTATTCAAGGGCATAAATATTAATAAATCCTACAAGAAATAGTTAAGAAGGAAGTTTCTAAAGAATAATACTCACAGTAAACATTTTATAGTATTGTAGTTAAGTGTTCCATCTTTTTAATTATAGCCACATTCAGTTAGGCTAAAAAAGAGTCAAGCCAAAATAAGTCTGGAGACTCCACAAATAAGACTATTATGCATTATGAGATTCTTTTTTTCTCAATTTAATCAGAATTCTACAGATTGCACTCTAAAATCCACAACTTTAGTTTCCAATCAGAGCTACTGGTTATAAATATTTGTGAATGCTTTGATTAGAAATAATTCTCTGTTCATGGAGAAGCTTATAATATAATCACTATCCAGTTTATATGATAGAAGACCAATGTATCAAGTTACAAGCAAACGGAGTCTTTCACTGAGATGTTGCAGATAAATTTGGTCTATTTCCTATTCTTATGCTTTCATTTTTACAAAGAATTAAAAAATATTTAAAAGTTAAACTTTTAAAATTAAACTTTATTGACTGCCAAATGAATTTTTTTCTTTGCAGATTTACAATGAACATGTGGTTATGTAAATATCTTTTCTGGAAATGTATTTCAACATAATCCTACATGACTTGCAAGAGATTTAGATGGTCACATAAACCTGTGGTGCGACCACAGATTTCAGAGATAAACATGATCTCTTAGGTGGTTATTTTCATTGTGACATATTTTATATACATAAGTGGATAAATTCAACTTGTTTCCAGGAATCTATTAAGAATTATCTTGTGATATGTTTCAAAGTTTTTAAACTAAGTTCACAATGTGTATTTAATATTTGGAATAGAGGATACAGGAGATTAATTATAGCACCAAACTCCAAAGTCTTGAATGGATGTTTTTAAGATCTCTGTGCTAACACTTGTTATGATTTGCTAATACTTTAATAAACCTGCTTTTTATTTTTCAATAGAAAGAACAATCAGGTTCCAGCTACTTAAACATTTATTTTATCTGTATTGAGGATTTACTATACTTTGAGTTTGTTTTTGTTGTTGTGTGTGTGTTTTTTTTTTTTTTTTGACTGCTTATTAACAGCTTATCTAAAGAAAAGAAAGGAGATAGGCCTCAAGTCAATCAAAATTGTTTGGAAGTGATCTGTCTGAGATATTTCTTGTCCAGAGATCACCCTGTTTGTTTTGGCTGCCTTGCTCAATATTCTTTTTGAGTTCCTTTAAAATATACCTGCTCAGCCAAAGGATATGACCTTTAAGGTAGAAAAAGACGAGTTTTTGATCATGGCTTTAAAATTAGCTGCCTTTCTCTGATAGAAGAAAATTAGTATGAATATAGTTCAGGATATTCTTCAGTATAAGAAGATCATGAGATTGCTCAATTTTTCCATAATTAGTTGAACAAGATTGAGCAACTAACACACAACACAGAATACAACACTTCAAATTAGCCCTCTCTTGACTAGTTCAAGCTTCAAAGAGACCTCTTCAAGAACTACAATATCACGTCCAGGTGACTCCTAAATGTATATTTTTGAGTGCATTCCCAAAGTTAATTGAAAACAAAAGAGAACTTCCCACTTCTGGGCCAATAATGGGAATAGCAATTAGACAAGAGACAGAAGTAGACATCAAGGAAGGAAGCGGTAGGTACGTGCCCACCTCTCCTTTCCATCCTGTCCCCTACCACTCCAGAAGCTTGAGCTGAACTCCAGTCAGATAATGGGAGCTCCAGTCAGATAGTAGGATTTAGAACCATCCAGATATATCCAAGCCATTTGAGACTCTGAAGGAGGATCATCTTTTAGGATACCGCCTGAGATAAAGCATCATTTGTGAAAATCTGAGAGTGGCAGGCTTTTTCGTGTGGTTTGACTTAGATTCCCTTAGTTCTGGTGTGCATGAACCACATCTAGATGAAGCCAAGTCTGGTTGAGGAGATAACCCAGGGGTATTTTTTGTGTGTGTGCAGGTTTCTTTTGGTGAAGGACACAAAACACTGATGCTTGGCTCAATGGAAGGCAGAACTCTGTTTACTACTCCAAAGAAAAGAAGGTGGCTAGCAGGGCCATCCAGGGACCTAAATATGGGACAGAACAACAGCAAACCAGAGTCACTGGGAAGAACTTGTGTATGGTGGTGGGAAGGGGAGGGGGCAAAAAGGAAGGTTAGCTATGTTTCACAGGCTCCCAGTAGATTGGCTAATTTGTTATTGTTGTTTTTCTTTGTTTTCACTGCATGGCTTGTGGGATCTTATTTTCCTAACCAGGGACTGAACCCAGGCCATTGTAGTGAAAGTACTGAGTTCTAACCACTGGACCACCAGGGACTTCCCTAGATTGGCTAATTTGAATAAGTGTTCACTCTCTAGGGTTAGTGTTCCTAGCTGTCTGGTATCTGGTCCTGGGACAGTTAGGACATTGCATAGTGACCTGGAGAGTGAGACTCAAATAACGGAAATGGTTGGACTGTGGACTTAATTAGCTGCTAAAGATGAGAAACTGACTGGTCTCTAGCCAGGACATAAAAATTGGGTCCAGGCAGCATTAAGAAAAAGCTATATTACAATTGATCCCTTGATGTCTTGATGTGAGTTTTCAGTTTTAAATATGTAAAGTATTTGTGTAGCATAAAGAGTAGAGGAGAATTTTAGTGAGTAGGGTATACATTGCCCTTAATAGCATAGACAACATTCTATTATGAGAGTAAAAAGGAGTAAAACAAGTATTAGAAGACTTTGGAGGCTGGTCCCATAACCAGATTCCCCACTAACATGCTATTTACATAAAAAAAAACACTGAAAATGTTCAGGGTCCCTAACAATATCACAGTGAAGTTGTAAAGTATGTTAAAAGTATGAGGTACTTCTTTATGACAGTATCTTGGTATATTCCTTGGATTAAGTGGAAGATTCTGCCATTAAATTATTGGACGTTGTAAACTTATAGCCCAGTAAAGTATATGTAAAGATTAGTGGTATTTATTTAAAACAAAGAGGAAGGGGTTATTGTGGAGGTTATGGTCACAGACACAAGGCAAATGGTCGTGGTGGCAAGTGGGATGAGGGGAGTAGAAAGCACTAAGGGACAGGTGGTCTTATCTCCAGGGATCAAGAGCTGGACCAACAGGAGGCAGTTGTCTCCTGGGGAAAGCAAACATCTACATTACTTTTTAGGACAGCACAAATAGTAGTAATAATCTTTAAAGATGTCCTTCTAGGCATGGAGTGTAGGGATATATGTTTCAGCAGAGAACAAGGAGCATACCAGGATTATAGACCAAGCAAACAGCAAGCTCAGGAAATGTAACATAATCCCTAACTTGGCAGGAAGAAAAATAATAAACGCTCTGTGTCCAATTTGTCAGCACCTTAGGGGAAAGGGTCAATGGACATTGCTAGGGCAGTGGTCTTGATGCTGAGCTGAAGTCATCTCCAAGGCAAGATCTTGGGCTGGGGCTATGTTATTTGGGATGTGGGACTGAGGTATGTTTCCAAGTAAATATCAACTTGAGTTGATATAAGTATGTTTTGGGGGGCTCTGTGTTATTATACAGCTACTCGTAGAATTTGAAGATAACATTTTTGGACCTTGGAGCTTG
This sequence comes from Bos indicus x Bos taurus, assembly GCF_003369695.1. Classification (NCBI taxonomy): domain Eukaryota; kingdom Metazoa; phylum Chordata; class Mammalia; order Artiodactyla; family Bovidae; genus Bos; species Bos indicus x Bos taurus. Next base: position 98,087,783 of record NC_040079.1, on the reverse strand, counting down.
ACTTAAAAATATCTTTAAGTCGAGGGGATTTATGAATATACACCCGACAAAGGTGATGCCTGTATCAGGGGTACTGCAGGAATTGAACAAAAGTGCCAGAACCCAACTGACCTAAGTAAGTGTGATCAAGTCTATGCTAAGTCATTTCAGTCGTGTCCGACTCTGTGGGACCCCATAGACGGCAGCCCACCAGGCTCCCCTGTCCCTGGGATTCTCCAGGCAAGAACACTGGAGTGGGTTGCCATTTCCCTCTCCAATGCATGAAAGTGAAAAGTGAAAGTGAAGTCGCTCAGTCGTGTCCGACTCTCAGCGACCCCATGGATTGCAGCCTAACAGGCTCCTCCGTCCATGGGATTTTCCAAGCAAGAGTACTGGAGTGGGGTGCCATTGCCTTCTCTGGTGATCAAGTCTAAAGGCTTCCAATAGCTCAAGGTTTTACCTCAGGGAGGGAAGAGAGAATTATGCTGGAAAAGGTTTTAAATGACATGGTCTAATTTGGGTGTATGATATAAATATTAACAGGGTACTTGTTTGCCAATTAAAATGTCTGTATCTGAGCCTGGAGCTCCAGTCTTTGTAGGCAAGTCCTCCAATTTAGATGATTATAATGGGTTATTTGCCTCAGTTTTTCATTCAGTTGATGACTGGCCAGCAATCAAGTTCTTTGGGCTCCGGGGCTTGAATTAACCAAAGTCCGTGGCATCCAGGCCTCAGAATTTGCCATGCTTGATTTAAACAAAGACTTCCCTGGAATGCTCAAACCACCGCACAATTGCACTCATCTCACACGCTAGTAAAGTAATGCTCAAAATTCTCCAAGCCAGGCTTCAGCAATATGTGAACCGTGAACTTCCTGATGTTTAAGCTGGTTTTAGAAAAGGCAGAAGAACCAGAGATCAAATTGCCAACATCCCCTGGATCATGGAAAAAGGAAGAGAGTTCCAGAAAAACATCTATTTCTGCTTTATTGACTATGCCAAAGCCTTTGACTGTGTAGATCACAATAAACTGTGGAAAATTCTGAAAGAGATGGGAATACCAGACCACCTGACCTGCCTCTTGAGAAATTTGTATGCAGGTCAGGAAGCAACAGTTAGAACTGGACATGGAACAACAGACTGGTTCCAAATAGGAAAAGGAGTACGTCAAGGCTGTATATTGTCACCCTGTTTATTTAACTTCTACGCAGAGTACATCATGAGAAACGCTGGACTGGAAGAAACACAAGCTGGAATCAAGATTGCCGGGAGAAATATCAATAACCTCAGATATGCAGATGACACCACCCTTATGGCAGAAAGTGAAGAGGAACTCAGAAGCCTCTTGATGAAAGTGAAAGTGGAGAGTGAAAAAGTTGGCTTAAAGCTCAACATTCAGAAAACAAAGATCATGGCATCCAGTCCCATCACTTCATGGGAAATAGATGGGGAAACAGTGGAAACAATGTCAGACTTTATTTTTCTGGGCTCCAAAATCACTGCAGATGGTGATTGCAGCCATGAAATTAAGACTCTCACTCATTGGAGGAAAAGTTATGACCAACCTAGATAGCATATTAAAAAGCAGAGACATTACTTTGCCAACAAAGGTTCATCTAGTCAAGGCTATGGTTTTTCCTGTGGTCATGTATGGATGTGAGAGTTGGACTGTGAACAAGGCTGAGCGCAGAATTGATGCTTTTGAACTGTGGTGTTGGAGAAGACTCTTGAGAGTCCCTTGGACTGCAAGGAGATCCAACCAGTCCATTCTGAAGGAGATTAGCTCTGGGATTTCTTTGGAAGGACTGATGCTAAAGCTGAAACTCCAGTACTTTGGCCACCTCATGCGAAGAGTTGACTCATTGGAAAAGACTCTGATGCTGGGAGGGATTGGGGACAGGAGGAGAAGGGGATGACAGGGGATGAGATGGCTGGATGCCAGCACTGACTCAATGGACGTGAGTCCCAGTGAACTCCGGGAGTTGGTAATGGACAGGGAGGCCCGGCATGCTGCGATTCATGGGGTCACAAAGAGTGGGACACGACTGAGTGACTGATCTAATCTGATCTGATCTGACCTGAAGTGTTTGAGCCTCTGGTTTACTAACCAGTGAAAGAACCCAGACAGATAGTAAGAAGACCAACAGTCAACATAATGGTCTGTGGCTGCGCCTGACAGATCTTTGTTGCCTGATGCTGATTCTCCTTGAATGATTATCAAAGTGGGGAGTGCCTGGTTTCATCATTATGGATTATGGTATTGCTTTTACTACTATCTCCAAATATGATTTTTATTTAGTAAGTGGGGTTTTCTATTTCTCTTCTTAGCAGACCACGTTTTCTGGGGAAAATGGCCCGACTACTAATTTCAATTTTGTAGAAGAGATCAAAGAGAGATTGGATCAAAGAGAAATGTGGATTAACTGTCCACCCCTTTTAACTTAAATGTTGAGGAAGTCTTTTGGGTGGCAAAAGTTCAGGCTCAAATGGGTCCTATACCAAATGTGCAGGTGTCTGGCCCTTAGGATAGCCTATGGTTAATGGATCCCAGGGGAGTATATGTAATTTATTTAGCCTCCAGTTCTTATGAGATGGGGAAGAATCAAAGATCTGTAAGGAAAGAGGAAGACGTTATTAAAGGGCTGCATGCATAATGAGTTTTCATATACATAGGCATAACAAATAACCTCCTTTAAATATAGGGAAGAGCCATGGGAAGGGCTTTTTATTTTTTATTTGGTAGGTTCTGGTGTGAGTCAGTTAAGGCACCTTGAATTAAGCATACACCATTTAAAGCTATAAATTTGCCTACACCCCTAAGTTATAAGTAATGTCATAGATTTAAACCTAAGTCTTCTGATGTCTGTTGTGATTTCTTAATCTTTTTTCTTGAAATATGGTTGGTGTATAATACTATGTAAGTTACACTATATAACTTACATACTATTGTATAGACTATATAGTATTGTATTACACAATACATAGTATTGTATGAATATATTGCACATAGTATATATTGTATGTACAAAATAGTGATTCACAATTTGTAAAAGTTATACTCCATGTATAGTTATTATAAAACATTGGTTATATTCTCTGTGTTGTACAATTTATCTGTGTAGCTTATTTTATATATAATAATTTGTACCTCTACCCCTGTTTTGTCCCTCCTCCCTTTCTTCTCCCCACCGATAACCATTAATCTGTTCTCTGTGAATCTGTCTCTTTTTTATTATATTCACTAGCTTGTATGTTTTAGATTCTATATATATGTGATGGGCTTCCCTGGTAGCTCATCTGGTAAAGAATCCACCTGCAATGGAGAAGACCCTGGGTTGGGAAGATTCCTGGACAAGGGAATGGAAATCTATGGACAGAGGAGCCTAGCAGGCTCCTCTTGACATCATGGTCAATTAATCAACAACATAAGAGGCAAGAATATACAGTGGAGAATAGACATGTTTCTCATTCATGTTGCCTACTGACTACCAGTCAACTGTGGTACAAGGCTATGCTCTACATATCAGTGCCTTATTGGGATCCAGCCTAAAACACTAATTATTATGCCAATGGGAAAGCAGCAATAGTAGTATAACATGACTACTCTTTAAGCCTGGGCTCAGATACCACATCCTGTCACCTCTAATTATTTTCAGTTGGGCCAAGCACGATAAGTTAACTTAGTGCAATGTCAGGTGGCTGAAAATACACACACAACCTTTGTGTGTCCTTAGATTGACTGATATCCTGTGTATTTTAAGCATGTTCAGTTCATTTAATTGATTATGATGTTTGTATATTTGGATTAATTTTGAGCATTAGAGTGCCTGCTGTTTTTCTAATATATTTTAATATAGCTTTTCTTTTTTGTAAATTCTTTTAAGTTGAATATTTTCACATTTCCTTTTCTTTCCTTACAATTTTTCTAATAGTGTATTTTTATTCTTTCAGTAGCTTTGCTGAAACACAAATGAGCATATAATCTAAATTTAATATGAGCCAATATTATATACTTTGTGGAATAATACAGGGACCTTAAGAAGGGAATGGCAAACAACTTCAGTATTCTTGCCTTGAGAACCCCATGAACAGTATGAAAAGGCAAAATGATAGGATACTGAAAGAAGAACTCCCCAGGTCAGTAGGGGCCCAATATGCTACTGGAGATCAGTGGAGAAATAATTCCAGAAAGAATGAAGGGATGCAGACAAAGCAAAAACAATACCCAGCTGTGGATGTGACTGGTGATAGAAGCAAGGTCCGATGCTGTAAAGAGCAATATTGCATAGGAACCTGGAATGTCAGGTCCAGAATCAAGGCAAATTGGAAGTGGTCAAACAGGAGATGGCAAGAGTGAATGTAGACATTCTAGGAATCAGCAACTCAAATGGACTGGAATGGGTGAATTTAACTCAGATGACCATTGTATCTACTACTGCGGGCAGGAATCCCTCAGAAGAAATGGAGTAGCCCTCATGGTCAACAAAAGAGTCCAAAATGCAGTACTTGGATGCAATCTCAAAAACGACAGAATGATCTCTATTCGTTTCCAAGTCAAACCATTCAATATCACAGAAATCCAAGTCTATGCCCCAACCAGTAATGCTGAAGACGCTGAAGTTGAACGGTTCTATGGAGACCTACAAGACCTTTTAGAACTAACACCCAAAACAGATGTCCTTTGGTCTATAGGGGACTGGAATGCAAAAGTAGGAAGTCAAGAAACACCTTGACTTCGAGGTGACAAGTTTGGAGTAACAGGCAAATTTGGCCTTGGAATACGGAATGAAGCAGGGCAAAGACTAACAGAGTTTTGCCAAGAAAATGCACTGGTCATAGCAAACACCCTCTTCCAACAACACAAGAGAAGACTATACACATGGACATCACCAGATGGTCAACACTGAAATCAGATTGATTATATTCTTTGCAGCTAAAGATGGAGAAGCTCTATACAGTCAACAAAAACAAGACCAAGAGCTGACTGTGGCTCAGATCATGAACTCCTTATTGCCAAATTCAGACTTAAATTGAAGAAAGTGGGGAAAACCACTAGATCATTCAGGTACGACCTAAATCAAATCCCTTATGATTATACAGTGGAAGTGAGAAGTAGATTTAAGGGCCTAGATCTGATAGATAGAGTGCCTGATGAACTATGGATGGAGGTTCGTGACATTGTACAGGAGACAGGGATCAAGACCATCCCCATGGAAAAGAAATGCAAAAAAGCAAAATGGCTGTCTGGGAAAGCCTTACAAATAGCTGTGAAAAGAAGAGAAGCGAAAAGCAAAGGAGAAAAGGAAAGATATAAGCATCTGAATGCAGAGTTCCAAAGAATAGCAAAAAGAGATAAGAAAGCCTTCCTCAGCGATCAGTGCAAAGAAATAGAGGAAAACAACAGAATGGGAAAGACTAGAGATCTCTTCAAGAACATTAGAGATACCAAGAGGACATTTCATGCAAAGATGGGCTCGATAAAGGACAGAAATGGTATGGACCTAACAGAAGCAGAAGATATTAAGAAGAGGTGGCAAAAATACACGGAAGAACTGTACAAAAAAGATCTCCATGACTCAGATAATCACGATGGTGTGATCACTGACCTAGAGCCAGACATCCTGGAAGGTGAAGTCAAGTGGGCCTTAGAAAGCATCACTATGAACAAAGCTAGTGGAGGTGATGGAATTCCAGTTGAGCTATTCCAAATTCTGAAAGATGATGCTGTGAAAGTGCTGCACTCATTATGCCAGCAAATTTGGGAAACTCAGCAGTGGCCACAGGACTGGAAAAGGTCAGTTTTCATTCCAATCCCAAAGAAAGGCAATGCCAAAGAATGCTGAAACTACCGCACAATTGCACTCATCTCACATGCAGGTAAAGTAATGCTCAAAATTCTCCAAGCCAGGCTTCAGCAATATGTGAACCGTGAACTTCCAGATGTTCAAGCTGGTTTTAGAAAAGGCAGAAGAACCAGAGATCAAATTGCCAACATCCACTGGATCATGGAAAAAGCAAGAGAGTTCCAGAAAAACATCTATTTCTGCTTTATTGACTATGCCAAAGCCTTTGACTGTGTGGATCACAATAAACTGTGGAAAATTCTTCAAGAGATGGGAATACCAGACCACCTGATCTGCCTCTTGAGAAATTTGTATGCAGGTCAGGAAGCAACAGTTAGAACTGGACATGGAACAACAGACTGGTTCCAAATAGGAAAAGGAGTACGTCAAGGCTGTATATTGTCACCCTGCTTATTTAACTTCTACGCAGAGTACATCATGAGAAACGCTGGACTGGAAGAAACATAAGCTGGAATCAAGATTGCCGGGAGAAATATCAATAACCTCAGATATGCAGCAGAAAGTGAAGAGGAACTCAAAAGCCTCTTGATGAAAGTGAAAGTGGAGAGTGAAAAAGTTAGCTTTAAGCTCAACATTCAGAAAACGAAAATCATGGCATCTGGTCCCATCACTTCATGGGAAATAGATGGGGAAACAGTGGAAACTGTGTCAGATTTTATTTTTCTGGGCTCCAAAATCACTGCAGATGGTGACTGCAGCCATGAAATTAAAAGACTCTTACTCCTTGGAGGGAAAATTATGACCAACCTAGATAGCATATTCAAAAGCAGAGATATTACTTTGCCAACAAAGGTCCGTCTAGTCAAGGCTATGGTTTTTCCTGTGGTCATGTATGGATGTGAGAGTTGGACTGTGAAGAAGGCTGAGTGCCTAAGAATGGATGCTTTTGAACTGTGGTTTGGAGAAGACTCTTGAGAGTCCCTTGGACTGCAAGGAGAGCCAACCAGTCCATTCTGAAGGAGATCAGCCCTGGGATTTCTTTGGAAGGAATGATGCTGAAGCTGAAACTCCAGTACTTTGGCCACCTCATGCGAAGAGTTGACTCATTGGAAAAGACTCTAATGCTGGGAGGGATTGGGGGCAGGAGGAGAAGGGGACGACAGGGGATTAGATGGCTGGATGGCATCACCCGCTCGATGGACTTGAGTCTGAGTGAACTCCGGGAGTTGGTGATGGACAGGGAGGCCTGGAGTTCTGCGATTCATGGGGTCACAAAGATTCGGACACGACTGAGCGACTGAACTGAACTGAAGAATTCTTTGATTCAACTTATCTCTCTCTCAAATATGTTTTCATGTACAGGATTTTAGTTTGATCATTATTTTTTATCATTGAGAATAAAGATCATTAAATATTACTGTTCTTGGTTAAAGCAGGCACTATATATTGATATTTATAGATTCTCAATGGACGTGAGTCTGAGTGAACTCCGGGAGTTGGTGATGGACAGGGAGGCCTGGCGTGCTGGGATTCATGGGGTTGCAAAGAGTTGGACACGACTGAGTGACTGATCTGATCTGATAGATTAATTTGTTTATGATTATTTTTGCTAATATTCCTTTATGCCTTTTCAGAACATTTTTTAGGTTCATTTTCCAGTTTCCTGAAGTGCAACCTTTAGCAGACTCTTCAGTTGATCTCTGAGTAATATATCCTTTCAATTTGTTGTTCTAAAGAATCCTGGTTCTGACATCATTCATGAAAAATTATTTCACAGGTTGTAAAATTTTCCAGTGACAGTTATGTTTTCTCCTATTATCTAAACTTCTAATATGCATAGCTGTTGACAAAAAAAACTTTAATCTAACATCCAATCCTCTGTTGGACATCTTTTATCTTCAGGTTGTTTTTAAGATATTCTCTTTCTTTTAGAACTCTAGGAGTGTCATTATATTGTGTTTAAGTGTGAGTTTCTTTTTTGAACAATATTTGTGTTTTACAGGTTTTCTTCAATTCATGATTTTAGGGTATCCACCAATTTTGGAATATTTTTAGCCACAGTCCTTTTGCTTACCTCCATCCTCTCTATAATCTCATTCTGATTAGACATCTGTTATACTTTTTAAACCTGTGATCTGTTTATATATGTATATAATCTTCCCCTTCATATTAACTATTTTTTTATCTCTCTTGTAACATTCTGAGTATTTCTCTTTATCTTTCAGATCACTAAGTCTTCGGTTATGTCTAATATGCTGCATGGCTGACCATTTAAAAAAAATTCATTTATTGCAGTTCTCATTACTGGTATGCTTTATTCATTATTTTTCAAATCTGCCTATCCAATTCAATATTAAATTGATATTTGCAGGATTCTTTGTTCAAAATGTATTAAAAGTGATATAATTTCTTTACTCAGTATTTTTCTAGGCTATAAAGACTGCCAAAGCATTAAAAAAATCAAGAAAATAATAAGTAAAACCCCTTAACTGGAATTAATTAAGTTTAATTAAATGTTTCACATATATATTTCCCAATTCTTAATAATATTTATTTCTTTGTAATGAAACTAACAGTTACAGCAACATCTGGTTCAAATCAGTTGTTCTATGTATCTTTGTAAAGAAACTATTTTTACAAGCTCTACCTCTGAGGGTTGCATAGAAAACAGAGCACATGTAACAGGAGACTTTTTATTTTCTGTCTTCAAAACCTTCCTTGATTCTTCCATAATGACCATTTAAACAGCTATATAGAGATTGCTGATAAAGCTATAAAGGAAAACATTTTCCAAAATTGGGTTACTTCAAGCCAAAGTGTACTGTTTCTCCCACCTAGAGGACTACAGTAACAGGGTCTTTTGTCAAGTTAAGATTAAGATTCTAAGAATGCCAGATCTTATTTTAGTGTTATTCAGATGTGAGTATGGTTGAAATAGAAAACAAAGTGCTCATTCCTCTTTATGAACTGGGAAGATAATCATAATTTTAAGACATATTGTGAAGGAGAATGAAACATGAGAACATAGGAAATTAGCATTCATTGAATGCATAACGTGTCCTTACATTGTGCTATTATACTATATATATTATTTCACTTAATACAATTTTTATTTATTTTCAACAGTCATTTAATACTGTACAGATTTCCGAGGATGCTATATCCATTTCACAGATTGGTATATTGAGTCATTTTTGGAATTTAAGAGGTCAGTTTGATATACTGGCAGAGATTTCAGGAAGTTAGAAATTTTAAGATTACAAGCTGCTTTGATGGTAGTGATTTGTGCTGTTATTTATCTATTTGCTTCGTTTTTATATAGATATGATAGTTGTAACGTTAAACATTGATGAGATTCTTTTAGAGAAAGAGTGCGTGAAGAATAGACATCTGAACTGGACCACGTTTAAGTAACTTCCTCCTCCTTTGTCTCAGTTACCAAATCCACTTATCTCCAGGTCCTCAACCACTTGCTGTGCTGTGCTGTGCTTAGCTGTTCAGTCATGTCCAACTCTTTGTGACACCATGGGCATAGTCTGCCAAGCTCTTCCGTCCATGGGGATTCTCCAAGCAAGAGTACTGGAGTGGGTTGCCTTGCCCTCCTCCAGGGGATCTTCCCAACCCAGGGATCAAACCCAGGTCGCCTGCATTGCAGGTGGCCACTTGCTAAAGGGAGGGTTATTAGACAGCACCCTCACTGCGTCATTTTCTGACGTCACTGAAGTCTTAGCCTGCCCCTGTGTGAGGGCTGGCCTGTGGCACAGCACCACCTCAACTATCACAGAAGAAAATGGGACAGGCCTAGTGAACGGCTCCTCTTGACCAGGCTTGTGGAAGTTTCCTCCATCCGTATGGACCCATGTGAATCACAGCACTATTGAGGTGTGGGATCTGGTTTATCTTCTAGGGAGAGTACAGCAGCACAGCAGGAAATGTGGACAATTTAGTGTTCCCATGGTCAAAATATTACCAGTAAGGGATAGGAAACAGGATAGCACTCTTATCCTTCTCTCCCTGTTCTCTGATGGTCTGCTCCAAGACTCAGAAGTATAATAGTTTTCACAGACATCTAATATGGCTGCATGACCAGCTGTGTTCACATTTGAAGCTGTAGTTAACTTAGTAAAACACTCTCTGGTTTTACTTTCCCTCACTTAAACCTGACAAGTTTTTCCTCTTAACCTTTTTGCTCTAGAATTATATCCACCAATACTTTAGATGAAAGCTTTGTTTCAGACAGTTTGTCTCGGGAAACTAGGAAATGTTAATGTTAACGTCAAAGGTCATAGAGCATAAATCAAAACGGGTTGGGGGAGAGGGGTGTAGAGTGGATGGTGATTTTCAAGAATTTAACATGTAGCAGAAAGTCTTACAGGGATAGGTGGCAACATCACACTTAATATGTGGATTAGGAATTCTTTGGGGCTTCCCAAGTGATGCATCTGGTAAAGAATCTGCCTGCCAATGCAGGATACAGACTCAAGAGACATGGGTTCCATCCCTGGATCAAGGCAATCCCCTGGAGAAGAAAGTGGCAACCCACTCCAGTATTCTTGACCGGAGAATCCCATGGACGGAGGAGCCTGGGGGCCAGAGTCCATGGGGTCGCGAAGAGTCAGACATGACTGAGCACGTGCATGCACATACACACACGGGGGTTCTTCAGTGACTTTTGAGATGGCTATTTTAGTGCAAAGGATGTCCAAAGAAGCGATTCAATAATAAAGCTTATTTTGTGTATGAGTGCGTGATTCCATTTTTTATTAAATTACAAAAAGTAGATTTTGTATTGTTATTTTCTTTTTAAATTTATTTATTTTTTAATTGAAGGATAATTGCTTTATGGAATTTTTCTGTTGCCTGCTAAATATCAACATGAATCAACCATATGTATGGTTGATCGATATGATTGATTCAACCATATCCCCTCCCTCTTGAACTTCCCTTCCATCTCCCTCCCCATCCCACCTCTCTAGGTTGTTACAGAGCCCCTGTTTGAGTTTCCTATTTTTAAAAAAAAAAAAAACTTACCTTATATTATTCAGGTAATTCATCTATATTCTATTGCTTTTTTCTTAAATAGTAGAAAATTATATTTCTTCATGAAAATGAGATTTACCAAATTTGAAAATCATTGATTGTATTTGTATCAATGTTTTATCTCCAAAGTAACTTTTATGTCATTTAAACACACACACGCACACACAGCATTTTTTATTATACTCAACCAACATATTTATATTATGTACACAAACATACATGATGTATATATGTGAGAAACCAACTCCTCTACAAATTCACTTTCATGTTCACATCAAAAATAGAAGCATAGGGTCAAACCACAAATTTATTTAAACAGGCAACACATTTCTTGACTTCTCCCAAAATACTAAGAGAAGTTTATTTATTTTTTTTTGCTTTTTAAATTTTATTTTATTTTTAAACTTTACATAAATACTAATAGAAGTTTAATCAGTCCTCAAGTTTCATGTAAAATGTTCAATATTAAAGGATATCGTTTTTTTAAAAATCATTGAAAATACTGTTAGTGCATAAGCAGCAGCACAGTTATGTTGCTGTGTGGAACTACGATGGTAACAGCCAGCGCATGCGGACTTGAGGGACTGACATGCGACACATCATCTTTTCGACAAGGTGCACGTGGGTTTGCAGCTGCAGCTGCTATTTGCAGAGCATGGCACTATTTATGCCTCTGCCTCCTGTTCTCTTCAGAGCCCTTGTTCTCAGTCACCCATCACTGATTGCCAAATGCCAGGGTGAGCTGTCTGTCGCTGCTGTTTTTCCTGGCCACTCACATCCCTGTTCTGTCTTTGAAGCTGCACTTCAGTGTGCCTTTGAACAAATTCTCTAACCTCTTTTCTGTCACGACACTTCAACTCGTCATGCGGCAGTTACCAGTTAATCTTGCTCTCATCTGTCCCCTCCGCTTGTCCTGCCACAGCCATGTGCTCACTGGATTTTATTTAACATTAAAAATGGCCTTTCAAAATACGGGGGGAGAAAAAAACAACAACAACAACAAAAAACAGCGAAAATGAAATAACTACACTTGTCCTTCATAGAGTGTTTCATACTACTCAAAGTACTTTGATATATATTATCATTATTTTTAGTTTGAGCCTCACAAAAGTGAATGTGAATAAGGAATGATAGGTCTGTAAACATTTACTGAAGATGCAGGCAGACACTGTAGTAGGTAATTTCTATTTTGTATGATATCATGTTGATTTTATTTTCTTGATGTATTGTTCACCCTGTCCCTTACCTAGTAAAGAGCCAGTCTGAAAGTCGGTCAGCCATGCCCAGCTCCTTGTGACCCCATGAACTGTACAGTCCATGGAATTCTCCAGGCCAGAATACTGGAATGGGTAGCCTTTCTCTTCTCCAGGGTATCTTCCCAACCCAGACATCAAACTCAGGTCTCCTGCATTGCAGGCTTTACCAGCTGAGCCATAAGAGAAGCCAGAGAATAATAAAACTTACCTAAGTTGACACAGTCTGGAGCTAGAACTCAGGTATTCGGTCACCAAGTTCAGGGCTTCTCCATTAGTCCAGACCACCTCTCATATCCTATAGGTGATATTCTTAAGCAAACCAATAATAAAACTTAAGTCACTTAAGTAGCATAAAAATTTATATGATTTTCCTATAGTACTTATAACAATACACAATTGTTACTCTGGGGTAAATCTATGTCCCTCTTTGAGTTTAGAAATATAGCAATTAGGGACATAGATCCACTCCAAAGTAACAACTGTATATTGTGATGAGTAAATGAGAGGATGACTGTGATGCATGGAGCAATGCTTAGGAACACTCTACTTACTCTAGTTAGCAAGAGAATTTAAAATTACATTGACAGTTCAATTTTAAAACTCGTGTGTGTGTGTGTGTGTGTGTATGGGTTTCCCAGGTAGGGTAGGGAGGTTCCTCTGGAGTAGGAAATGGCAAGCCACTCCAGTATTCTTGCATGGAAAATTCCATGGACAGAGGAGCCTGGTGGGCTGCAGTCCATGGGGTCACAGAGTCAGACAGGACTGAGTGAGCACATACACACACACCAGATACACATATGTATCTGTATTAGTCTGAGTCAAATCAGGCTGGGTGAAATTTGAAAAGAGTAAACAAAAAGGAAACTGCACTATAAAGAATTAATGACTATAGCACACAACTAGAGTAATGAGAGATTGGCTAGTAAGAAATAGGGAAAAATCTATTTCCTTATAGATTATAGGAAGAGCTGATTATTATAAGGAGCAGATATTACCCCTGGGAAAAAGCCCCTCCCCACCCTGGCCCAGGACTGAGATTAAGGCCTTGACATTGAGGACACAGTCATGACGTACTAGCCACAGAGAAACCACTATGGGGTGAGTGACAGCACTTGCTGGAAACCTGCCCACCAGACCATGTGGGAATTCAGCTCCCGAGGGTACTGAGAAAAGTGTCCACGTGGCGCTGTCGCATCTCACAAAACCTTAATGAGGTGACTGAGAGAACTTCTGGAATCTGGGTATTGCTGGCTGCTATGCACTGCAGGAGCAGGGCCCTGGGGAAGCTGCAGGAGCCTGAGATTGTCAACCCCCTTACTCAGTAAGAGTCTGAGGCTGAAGAAGTGAACATACCAGAACCACAGAGAAAATCCTTCTCTACTTCAGTGTCTCTCCATCGCCCTCTACTGTCAATGCCCGGCATTGAGCATCTAGTATGAAGAAGCAGCAGAAAGGCCCAAATCCATTTTTACAGAGCAGGCAAAAGGGGTGAATTGGAGCTCAGGGGCAATAAATTGATAATTAGTACAATCTTCCTGATGTCAATTTAAATTATAACCACATTTTGTTGCCTTAATAGCAGAATTAAGTGGTGGCTTTCTGTTCTTACAGGACAAAACCAAAAAACAAGAACAACAAAAAACAGTGAGAAAGATTTCCAGTTTTAAAAGAAGTCCTGATAAAGCTTATTCAGTAAAATGATAAAATGAAAAGCTTATGTGATTTTGACTTGAGGAAACTTAGTTCTTGGGGGGTCGGGGGGTGCTGGGCTGGGGGTCAGGGACTTCCCTGGTGGCTCAGCAGTAAGGAATCCACCTATGATGCAGGACCTGCAGGAGAGTGGGTTTAATCTCTGGGTTGGGAAGATTCCCATGGAGGAGGACATGGCAACTCACTTCAGTATTCTTTCCTGGAGAATCTCCTGAACAGAGGAACCTGGTAGGCTACAGTCCATAGGGTTGCAAAGAGTTGAATGTGACTGAGCGACTAACACTTTACAAGTGTAAGATGAGAGACCTCGTGTTGGTTTCTCAAGGACTTTTAAAACCTACTTGTGCTCCTTGTTATTCAGGGGACTGAAAATATTTATTAACAAATTTCTGTTTTATGGCCCAAACAAGATTAACATAGGTGGGATTAATTCAAACTTCTTTCAGTCCCTGGTTAATGAAAAAGTGTCAAAAATATTTGGGATCATGGCTCCATCAGGTCAGCAAGATCTATTAGGTAGCTGGCAAGGTTTAGCATATCAATAGGCCCACATGCTCCGTGACTGCACCTCTGAGATTATGTTGTGCCTTACACCTTTGTTGTAATTGACATAAAACATGCTTGTGATATCACTTTGTTCCCTAAAGTCATATCACAACCACATCAACATTTGGTGACTTATGCTAGTTGGGAACTCTTCCAGAAGGGAGCAGATTAAACTGTTTGCAACTAATCACAAAGGATGTGCTACTCTTTGCCTATAGGTTGAGTCAAATGAACCTGGTTTGGAGAAATGGATTTGGAAGTAAACATGTAACTTTAGAAAATCTGCTTACAAAATTTGCTTACATGGTGAGTTTTCTCAACTGTAAAAGAAGGAAAATAATACTACCTCATGGTGTTGATATGATATATATACAAAAAAGCTTCCATGAGACATTTGTAGATTGACTGTCAGATGGTGACAGCTCAGTAAATGAAATTTATATATTTTTTTCTCATCCTAGTTTTTCAAATGTTTAAGGTCTCCCCCACTGTATGTATGTGTATATGTATATGTCTGTCTTTTGCTCTCTGTTTTCTGGCTCTCTTTCTCTATCTGTCTGTCTTTACATGCGTATGTATTTATAATCTATAGATATATATTTTACATATCAGTTCAGTTCAGTCGCTCAGTCGTGTCCGACTCTTTGCAAACCCGTGAATTTGCAGCACGCAAGGCCTCCCTGTCCAACACCAACTCCCGGAGTTCACTCAGACTCACGTCCATCGAGTCAATGATGCCATCCAGCCATCTCATCCTTTGTCGTCCCTTTTTCCTTCTGCTCCCAATGCCTCCTATATACATAAAAATCTCATATAAAATGATCCCTGCCTACCTCGTTTTACCTCATCTCATTCAACGCTCTGGGTGATTCATTTTCTTCAGACACCACATTGATCTATTTATTCACATATTAAGTTTTTTCTCCCTTCCAGGCATTTGCTCTTATTGACCCATCTTCCTGCATTGTTCACCCTCCAGATAATTCTATGGCTGGATCTTTCTCATTATTCAGATGTAAGTTGAGAATGGGTTCTTCAAAAGCATCTCCCCTGACCATACTACTTTACGTAGCTTCCCCTCATTTGCCAGTTACCCTATTTTCAATAACCTCTATTTCCTTCACAGCGGTTGCCACTCTCTGAAGTTATTTTATTTATGTATCTGGCCATTGTTAAATGTAAAGTCTCATTCATTTTTGTAGTTACAGTATCTAAAATATATGTGGTGTAAAATTGATTGTCTCAAATAAATGGAGGATTGAGACATTCTTAAAATATTGTAAAATTTCCTCACAGTCCTTCATAAAGGAAAAGTCCATTTGGACAGCTGTTAGAGAATTTAGGGTGGGTTGTGAGTTTGCCCACTGAACATGTCTACTTTAAATAGCTTGGCATATAAAATATTTAAAGAGAAATGGCCACTTTTCTGTTAGCTGTCTACTGCTAGCTGGCAAGTCTTTCCCAAATTCAGTGATTTTAAACATTATTTCTCACAAGTTTATGGGTACACGGGGCTCTAATGCATGAACTCAGAATGCTCATTACCTATGAATACAAATAAAGTTTTCATCCTCTAGGAAGTTAACCGGATTTTTTCATGTGACAACTGGCAGGGGTTTAGTGAAGCCAGCCTCAACATGTAGGCCTCAGCTCATGGCACACTTGTTCATATCTCATTGGTCAAACGAGTTACATGACTGACTAAAGCACAGTGCCCAAAGGATATGGATATCAGGAAGTGTGACTATGGCAGGAGAAAATGCAGCCTGTCTCACTGTAGCTTCTCTTGGCCTCAGGTCTTCTATTAATAGCCTGAAATACACCTGCCATTACAAGAGAAGGTCTTCCTGTGTCTAGGAGCTAAGTTCTTGCTAACCACTGCTTTTTTATTCTCAAAGTTATGTAACCATTCCAGAAAATTTCACACTTTATAAACTATGGGTTCCATTTAGGGGAATCATTAAATATGTTAGGCTCTCCTAGTTCATGAAAAAATATACCACTAGTGAAACTGTATCTTCAAGGTTAGGGTTAGGGATAAAGGGATAGAAGGAAGAGGAGTTTCAGTGTCTAGACCCCTTGGCCAGGGACTCTGTCTCTACAACATCTGAAAAGCCTGATATTTACATTTATTTTTCATATAATTATAGTAGATACATTGACTCTACATTGAAGATAAAATTACCATTGTCGTAATTTGGCTGGTTTCCCATGATTAAGATGAATAGTCTTCTGTATAAAGAGATCATGAAAGTTTTTTTTTCAAGTTAAGACTTCCTTTTTTCAATTCATTTCTAGGTTAAATGTCTACTAGATGCAGCAAGCATAATGAAAAGAAAAAAAGCAGCCTTGATTTTCAAGACCTTATATTCTAGCTTCGTGGCTGTAAGTGGGGAAGTGAGTTGAGAGGATGGGTAAAATAAGAAAGGAGGACACCGAGGTCTCGAGCTGTGTGAGGAAGAGGGAGTTTTGGAGAGAAATAGTCTTCAAACAGTATCACAAATCAACATTATTGCTCTATGGTAGCAGATTTCATGGATTCCTGTGTTTATGGAAACTGTTCCCTGGGAACTTAACATTTCCTTCATTTTTTCCGAATGCAAGGGATCTTTCAATTCCCATCCTCTTTTATTTGTTGGTTGCATTTAATCTTCCCTTTCAAATGTAGACATAAGACTGTTAATTTTCCCTTCCATCTTTAAAATAATGCTTTATTCCCTTGTTGCTTTGAAAGTGTGTACCTCTATTTTTTAATTCCTTTCTGAATAATACTCTTTTGGCTTCTCTTGCTCTTGGCATCTACCAACCCATTGTACCCAAGTTTAATCCTATTCTTTTCTCCTTTATTGTTAATCTTACTGCTTTGATACCCTCTGGCTTGTTATTGGTAATTATTGATATCCTACAACATATAATCACAGATACTGTAATCTCATTTGTAGAAAGCTATTAGCACTTGGGATTTGTGAACATCTAAGGTTCTTTCTTGGTTCTGGTTCTTTGGAAAAGACACACTTAGATTTTTGAAAGACTTTAAATCACTCTCATATAGCCAAATGTTCCTGTAGCCATAAGATCTCCAAACTCTTAATTTTCCTATCTGCTCAACTAGTTTCTACTGAACTCCAAATACTTCATACATAATCTTCACTCAGTACATGTTGTATGAGTACACTGAGCTCCATTTCTCCCCATGTTGCTATGAGACAAGGAGTCCCTAGTACTTTTATGATAACTTTATGTCTTTAAGATTTCTCTAGGATAAAATCTCAATATGCTTACTCTTTTAATCTATCTCAATAAAATCCCTCTACTAGTTTTTCTGGTCTTTCTGAATTTTATAGATCATAATCTCATTCTGCACTAACAATTTTGCATGTATGATTTGTGCCACCTCCAGCAGCCTCTTTTTTTCATGTTGTTCCATAGAAAGAAAAAAATAAGCACTAATTTTTGAATTTTAACACTTGCCAGCCTATGTGCTAAGTCTTAATGCCTCCGTATCTTTAATCCTTGAGACAACTTTGTGAGGTTGGTATTTTATCTTTTCTACTTTATTGACCAGGAAATTGAGACAAAGGTGATTTGATGTCTAGTTCAAAGTTACTCAGCATGGGTGTAGCAGAACCAATGTGAAGGTAGGCAAGAATATTGGGTTGGCCAAAATGTTCATTCAGATTTGCCATAAGATAGTATGGAAAAACCTGAATGAACTTTTTGGCCAACTCGATACTTTGAAACCCTTTGGTCTTCCCCACTGTGCTACCAGTCTTCCAAAGCAAACCCCAAATCTACCTCCCCTTTGAACTTTACTCCACATGAGTAAGACCTTTTTGCATCTTCTTTCCCAGTGTCAAAGGGCTCTGTATATTGCATAGCCTAAAAATGATGACCTGCTTCCTGAGATGTTAATACCATTCTACCAGAGTTGAGTCTTGGTTAATTCCCACAGTATTTTTTGTGAACAAAATGTAAGTCTTTCAGAGTCACCTCAAATTTGCGTAAAGGTTAACAAGAGAAGAGAGAGAAAGAAACCCTGTTGTGTTTGAACATAATGTGCCTATTGACAGTCAGTACTGTTCGTTAGGATTAGTAATGCCAGAAGGGTAATATAAAGGTGAGAAGAGTCTTCTGTCATTAGGTCTCAATTGAGATGATTTTCTCATAGAGTCTTCATTGTTATTGTGACGTTTCATTGAGACATTCAATATTGTGCTCCCCTGTCAATGCTCTGCAGTGAACTATAACATTAAAATGTTGTGTAAATTCTCTTTCCTTTCCTCCTTCTTTCTATCACCTGGTTGACTGACCCTGCGATTCATGAAATCTATTTTCATGCACTTTTCCCATACAGGTTGCCTTGGACTGGCCGCTTGTTTATTTTTGGATGCTGTTCTGGAGCCTTCTCCAGCTCTACTCTTTCTGCAGGTGTGCTTCATTGCTAGTTGCTTGCTTTGAGCACAGCTCTTACATTTCCTCCAGCAGGGCTCAGGAACTTTGCTTGAAGAGCAAAATCAGCTCATAGGGGAATCCTGTCTCCCATTAGATTTTCAAATGAATTTGTATGCGTGCTCAGTCACTTCAGTCATGTTCCACTCTCTACGACTCTCTGGTCTGTAGCCCACCAAGCTCCTCTGTCCAGGGGATCCTCCAGGCTGGAATACTGGAGTGTGTGAAGGAGATGCTCCATCACGGGATCTTCCCTACCCAGGGATCAAATTAATTTAGGCAAGAAAAACTGATAAACTTTGTAATCACTGTGATTACTTCAGGCATCTGTCTCCTAAACTATACTAGATGCTCCTTGAAAATAGGAAAAAAAATTCTTCATTTATTTACCTGGACTCTCCACATCTACTATGTAACAAATATTTAATAAATATGTGATGGTATGAAGAAATGTAGAATAAAATTTATTGGGTTTTATCAGTGAAAGAATAACTATTCCAACTCCTCATCAGAAGACTTTTTAAAAAGCCTTTTCTAAATGTGGTAAGGTGGGGGAGAGTGGATTCTTTGATAGTCTTTGAGTTACCTTGTATTGGAAGTTTTATTGCCTGAGAAATACTATTTATATTAAATAGTATTATTATATTAAATACTATTTCTATTAAATAGTATTCTATTAAATACTATTAATAAATTAGCATTTTATGGTTAGCCTATAATTATCACCAAAAGTTATAATAAAAGAATATAATAAACCCTCATCTTTTATGTCTCCTGCATTGGTAAACAGGTTCTTTAACCACTAGCACCACCTGGAAAGCCCCATTATAAAGTAAACTATTAAAAGAATTTACAGACTATTCATTTAAACCAGTATAAAGTGAACAAAAATAACTTTTATCTCAAGAATAATTCTCTTGTCCCTAAACTTTTCCAGGATGAGAGGTAAAGATTATCACTGAAGAGCATGAGATTTTTAGAGTCAGCAGTTGGCTTAAATCCTGTATTCTTCCCTTGCTAACTATAAATTTGACTGAGTTATAGGACCCTTCCTGTGTCCCTGTTTCTGCATTAGAAATATAGAAATAATAACATTCATCTGACAGATTATTGTAAAGATCAAATTAGATAATATACGTAAAATGCACTTAGCACAATCCTTGGCAAATGATAAGGACCTATTATTTTTTATTAGAATTACATTTTCTCAGAATGTTTAAAATAAACTAGTCTTTTTAAAGTTCAGACACTGAAAGTTGACTTCTAAACTCAACACCTTTTATTCTAGAACTTTTTCCTTTGCCATCCTGTTGTATAAAGAGTGTTTGAGGTCTATAAGCTGACTCTGCTACTAATAATCAGGGCCTGTTCAGCATGCTTTTCTAGGAAAGTCAAATTTAGTTTTTCTTCATCTCTACATACAAAATGGTAGCTTAAATGCTTCCTTCAAACTAAAGTGACTTTTTAGTGTGAGTACGCATATGTTTGTGTGTGTTTTGTTGTGATTGTTAAATTTTAGCTAGACAGAGAGTCTTCTAAAAATGCTCTATTACAATGCTCTTACAATGGTAGATCTGATTTGTCTTAGTTAACTTTGCAATCATTATACAAGTTTTTTATTTGTACCTTTTCCTTTCACTTTCCATTTTATTATCAAATAAAAACACTTCCTTGAGAAAAACCTTTACTGGGCTAAACAGTGTTCTGCTCCTTCATCAACTAGGTTCCCTGACGTTGGTCTGCAACCTTGATATTTTGGAAATCCTTTCAGAAGCAACTGAAGAAATGGAAGTATCATCCTTGCTTTCAATAAGGCCATGATCTGCACTTAAGGTAACAACACTGACACAGATAAGACAACTAACTCACTGCATATCTATAATAATTCTGCTTGTAGAGTAATTATGTTCACTAATCTGTCATCTTTCTGGGGTATGTGTTTCTACATACCTAGATGAGGACTGTGGGTAGAAATACTCCTCCCATGACTAAGTCACATGACTGTTACACTTATATAATGTATCCGTGTTTATTCAGCAAAAATATTTATTAAGCCTTCCCAGGTAGCTCAGAGGTAAAGAAAATGCTTGCCAAGGCTGGAGATGCAGGTTTGATCCTTAGGGCGAGAAGATCCCCTGGAGAAAGGCATGGCAACCCTCTCCAGTATTCTTGCCTGGGAAATCCCATGGACAGAGGAGCCTGGTAGGCTCCAGTCCTTGGGGCTGCAAAAGAGTCAGACAGAACTTAGTGACTAAACAATAACAAAGGACTTGTCCCAGAAGGACCTTATAACAGCCACCTGTGCCTCCCCAGTGTCTGGGTTGGGTTTCCCACCTGTAAGTTACAGCATTTGCCTTCAACTCTCCATGGTAAATTCCACTTATGTATCTGTCTCTTTCAGTAGACTTTAATGTCATTAAGGGGAGTTTCTATGTCTTTATGATCACTGTATTCCCAGCACCTAGCACAGGGCCCAGAATGTAGTAAGTTTCCAAAAATGCCTGACACATTATATTAGGTGATACCTTTGTAGTTCCAAAAGTAGATTCTGGATCAGGTACTACTAGTAGATAAGAGTTAAGGTCAACATTCATCTCAACTGCATCTAAAGTGATCAAAAAGTTCAAAGTGATGGAATCTGGCTGCATAAACCATATTTATGGCTTTGCATTCTAAGTTCACTTTACTACTCTAAAGCTAATTCCTTGATTTTTGGCTGTGTTTTATTTTCACTACATACTCCTGAATATGTATGTCCCTGCATGCTTCAATAATTTAAAGTGAGAGTGACACTTTATTTTTATGCACTTAAAAGAAATTATATTTTTCTTCCTTTCCTAAATCATAGTCGAGCTTTTCAAAGCTTTCACTGGAAGTCTCCATTTTTTGCTTATTTACCTTTTATAGTCCTGCCAGTGACTCAGGATGAAAAGCAAGACTATATTTTGTGTGATTGTGTCTGAGAAACCTGGAAACGGCCCTCATGTTAACAATTATCTTCATTTTTAGTTTATACCTTTATATTAATTTTGATGACCTTAGGTGACAAACAATGAAAATATTAGGGATTTCTGGAATAATCTCTATCTGCTTTAAAGTTTGCAAATGCTGGTCTCCTTGAGGCAGGGGGAAAAAAAATCACTCAGACATTTTGCCACTGCTGTCAAGAACTCCACCCACCTTCTTTTTAATCCCAGAGATGCCAAAGAGACAAGCAAAACTGGTTTGTTTTCTCTGGGTTTTGGCTGTGACTTTAGCCCTCGCTTTGTTTTATTGTAATCAGATACACTGCATGAAAGTTGAAGTAGATTCCAAGGAGTATATGCTGGGCTTTTTATTGGCATATCAAACAGGGAACCATTCAGGCCATACGTTAGCAAGCAGCCAAGTAATTAATAATAACACACGTGGAAGAAAATGAATGTTTTGGTTGAGAAGGAGAATGAGAAGTCAGACAAAGGCCTGGGCTTCATGTCCTTGCCCTCAGCAGCAGCAAAAATAATGTTATGAATAGCATTTAACTTGAATTTGCAGCAAACTGCTGCTTTGATCATAAACAATTGCCAGATGGTATATATTATCTTTCTTTTTCCTCCTTTCACAAAAGCGGCATTAATTGCAGAGCAGCCCAGGGCTCCACTCAGCTCATCAGTGTGATAACACTTCATGACCCTGATTAGCCGTCAGTCTACTCAATTAAAAAGATCATTTAGACATTCACCCAATCATTTGCCTATCGAGCCACCTGGGCCTCAACCAGGGGCTCCATTTTTAACATTCTCCTGCCCTCTCTCATCTCGCCTGGCTTTTTTACATATCTCCAAAAGACGTAATTGAATTAAATAAAGCGTCTCAGGGGCAGCTGCAACATCTGCTGTTTGTGGTATGTCAAGCCTTCAGCATTAAAAACAGTTACATATGCTCCAAATTAGCAGGTCGCCGAGATGAAACAGTCGATGATAGTGTTTTTGTGCCAGCGTGAGAAGCAGCTCACAGCTGTGTGCAATTTACAATTAAAGGCTTTATCAGAGCTCAATTGTACTAGTGAATCAAGTGGTGAGAGGTCAGTTAGTGAATTAGACCAATTAGAGCTTGTACAGTTAAATTATCTGTCTTATTACCTACTGATAAATAGCCTTGTCATATCTTTACTGGAAGGATGGAGCGGAATGAGTTTTATGAAGTGATAATATGTGTACACCAGAGTGAACTTTGTGGTTTGTGAATTTAAAATCTGTAGCCACCAAATGGCTTCATATAAACTTGGAAAAAGATATTTAAGTCAGGAAACATGGAATTGGTTAAAACACTTCAGATTAAGTTGGTTATATCTATTTGTGAATTCATCTCCAAGGACAAGACTATAGCAGATTCTATACAATATATATACAAGATAGCAGATATATACAAGATTATATGGATCCCCAAATTTTAGTATTAAACATCTTTTTTTTTCCCCTTAATTCTAAGGATGAACTTCATTGAAAAAATAAAACTATGGCTGGAACATGAAATAACCAAGCATTTTAAAGCAATCCCTGAAGAGCAGATAGTTTCATGGGTGTAATAACATTGCTTTTTGAAATACAAATTCATCAATCATCTTTATAATCAGAAAAAGCATGGGTAGTTCAGAAGTTACAAATCTTACAAATAGGACAAGCCACGCCCATTTTATGTTTCTGTATAATAAGGATGGGAATCAGTGAATAAAAGATTGTGTTTAAATGTTCTATGGTAAAGTTATTGGTGAATTATTGTATTATGACTTTTTATTTAGACAATCTCATATAGCAAATAGTAGGAAGTTTTTGTTAATACAAGTATATTTGATAATGAGATCACTGACATTAATAAGACTAAAAAAGCAAGACCCAGAATACTTCTTGAATCAATGATCAGAAAGTAGTCTGGAGAGTAACATCTTAAATAACACATATTTATGTCTCTTAGCCTACTGTTTCCTAGAATAAGGGTTTAAATTTTTAATATTGGAAAAAAATTCATGAGCGACATTTTAAACAGTGTTTGTGAATTGATTCACTCTTTTCTTAATAACTTTTAAAAATTATATGATTTAGTTTATTAAAATTTTAGTTTTATTAAAGGTATGAAAACAATTATATTCCTCAAAAAAATAATATAACCTTTAGCTTTATAGCAAGTTTCTGTTTGGGAACAAAATATACTAAATCCAATATTAAACATATAATGAACATATTAGTATACATGAGCCAAATATGTATCATTTTTTAAAGAAAACTAGTCCAAAGTTTAGTTAATAATTAAGAACCAATATCCTTTTTATAAAATACATGTATAGAGAAGTATGATCAATTCTTTCCTTTGAGAAGGCACAACCTTATAAAAATATTAATTTATCTCAGGTAAAGCTATGAATATTTGCAAAACTAGTTAAAATAATCATAGTTTTACTGAAATATAGTAGAATAACTTTAAGATTTAATTTAAATATAAAAAGAGCATCAAATACATTTTGAAAAGAGAAATTAGAAAATGGCATATTCTAACAGTTATCAGAATGAGAACATACCCAGCATAGGCAGAGATACAGCCAAAGAAAAAATCTTTAAGGTACAAAAGCAGTTACAATTTAAAGATTTTATTATAAGAAAATGTGTTTTGTTCAAATTCATGGGAAAATATGATTTTCATATGGTATTAAAACAATGACTGACAATTTTAAAAACAAAGTTAAATCATATTTATACCAAATATGATTTATTATACTTATATGGTACATATACTAAAAAACTTTTAGGAAGATAAAGGTTTAAATATTAAATATTTAAAAAGATAATAAACTCACTAGAAGGAAGTATAGAAGACTTTAAGTGTCTTGGGATAGATTACAGCAGTGGTCTACAACCTTTGTGACATCAGGGGCCGGTTTTGTGGAAGACAATTTTTCTACAGACTAGTCGGGGGATGGTTTTGGGATTATTCAACTGCATTATATCCTGGAGGTTGGGGACCTTTAGGTTAGAGAGTGCCTTTCCAAGTGACAGTAAAGACAGACAGAAGTGGATTTGGTGGCATAAAATATGCTCATGTTTTCACTCAAAAATTTTTGACTATGTATAAAAGCAAAGAGAATGGGAAGCTAATTAAAAAGCAGGCAACTTTTCAATATCATTAACACAGAGATATACACTGTAAATCATATAAATTTAGTATTGAAAAAAAAGCTCACAGAAAGAAAAAATTAATTTAAAATAAAAACATATATAAACACACAAAAATAAGTATGTAAAATATTCTCATTAATAATCATAGAAACATCCATTAGAACAAAGAATACATATCACATTTTAGTTAATATGATGCTCATCATCAGGTTTTATCATAATTCATCTTCTGAATCATCAGAGAAGGTTTAGCAACACAGAACATAAATAGGAGGAAAATTTGTGGTAAAACTGAAAAAGGATAGCTAATTTTTATTGAAAATGGTACAAAGTACATGGCATGTATTTTTAAAAAAATGAGCTAATAATTAGTCTGTGAACCAAGAACTTCCAGATGTACAAGCTGGATTTAGAAAAGGCAGAGGAACAAGAGATCCAATTGCCAACATCCGTTGGATCATAGAAAAAGCTAGAGAATTCCAGAAAATCATCTACTTCTGCTTCACTGACTATTGCTAAAGCTTTTGACTGTGTGGATCACAATAAATTGTGGAAAATTCTGAAAGAGATGGGAATACCAGACCACCTTACCTGCCTCCTGCGAAACTTGTATGTAGGTCAGGAAGCAACAGTTAGAACTGGACATGGAACAACAAACTGGTTCAAAATTGGGAAAGGAGTACGTCAAGGCTGTATATTGCCACCGTGCTTATTTAACTTATATGCAGAGTACATCATGCGAAATGCTGAGCTGGAGGAAGCACAGGCTGGAATCAAGATGGTGGGAGAAGTATCAATAACCTCAGATATGCAGATGACACCACCCTTATGGCAGAAAGCAAAGAGGAATTAAAGAGTCTGTTGAAGTTTAAAGAAGAGAGTAAAAAAGCTGGCTTAAAACTCAACATTCAAAAAACTAAGATCATTGGATCAGTCCCATCACTTCATGGGAAATAGATGGAGAAACAATGAAAACAGTGACAGACTTTTTTGGAGGGGGCTCCAAAATCACTGTAGATGGTGACTGCACCCATGAAATTAAAAGATGCTTGATCCTTGAAAGAAAAGCTATAACAAATCTAGACAGCATATTAAAAAACAGAGACATTACTTTGCCTACAAGGTCCATATAGTCAAAGCTACGGTTTTTCCAGTGGTCACGTACAGATGTGAGGAGTGGACAATAAAAAAGACTGAGCACCAAAGAATTGATGTCTTTGAACTGAGGTGCTGGAGAAGACTCTTGAGAATCCCTTGAACTGCAAGGAGATCAAACCAATCAGTCCTAATGGAAATCAACCCTGAATATTAATGGAAGGACTGATTCTGAAGATGAAGCTCCAATACTTTGGCCACCTGATGGGAAGAACCAACTCACTGGAAAAGACCCTGATGCTGGGAAAAATTGAAGGCAAAAGGAGAAGGGGAAGACAGAGGATGAGATGGTTGGATGGCATCACTAATTCAATGGACATGAGTTTGAACAATCTTTGGAAGATGGTAAAGGACAAGGAAGTCTGGTGTGCTGCAGTTCATGGGGTCACAAAAAGTCAGATCTGACTGAGTGACTGAACAACAACAAGTCTCCATATTTTCTTATTTTAAAAATAGAAAACCAAGACTCTAAAAGGTTAAATGGTAACTTGCCTAAGTAGCCTGCATATATGTTTATGACGATGATGTGTACTCAGTTGCTGTGCTGCTGCTGCTGCTAAGTCGCTTCAATGTCCGACTCTGTCTGACCCCATACACAGCAACCCACCAGGCTCCCCCATCCCTGGGATTCTCCAGGCAAGAACACTGGAGTGGGTTGCCATTTCCTTCTCCAATGCATGCATGCATGCATGCTAAGTCGCTTCAGTCGTGTCGACTCTGTCAACTCCATGGACAGCAGCCCACCAGGCTCCTCTGTCCACGGGACTCTCCAGGCAAGAATACTGGAGTGGGTTGCCATTTCCTTCTCCGCTCAGTTGCTCAGTCGTGTCCAGCTCTTGGATCCATGGACTGTAGCCCACCAGGCTTATCTGTCCTTGGGATTTCCCAAGCAAGAACACTGGAGTGGGTTGCCATTTCCTTCTCCTGGGATCTTTTCAACCCAGGAATTGAACCCGCATCTCCTGTGTCTCCTACAATGTAGGCGGATTCTCTCCTGCTGAGCTATGGGGGAAGCTCTGTATATGTGTTTAGGGGTTTCATTTTCTGTGTATGTATGTATTTTTCTTGTTTAGACAATGGAGATAGTTCTCAGTTCACAATGCAAAGCAATATCTTCTGTGTTTCAAGAACTGTTCCACAGTGGTAATTTGGGTTATGCCACATGTGCTACTTATTACTTTGCTAAAAAATAAATATATAGAGAGATGTGTTTTCAAAATACTCTTTTTAAAATAGCAGACAACTACCTAGTTGAAATTTCTGAGCTTCCTTCCAATGTCTATATTACTTCCGTGAAGAACTTTGAGAAATAGACATTGTATTAGAAAGATAAAAGATTCAATAAAGCACAGTGTAGTGAATTACTCAAGAAGCAAACCAGTGTTCATGGAATGATATTTCTGTGCTTATTGTCCTGTTTATCATTAATTTTTAAAAGTTATTGTTCTGAACCATTTTGATAATTTGACTTAAATCAGTAAATTATTTGAAATTAGATTGGTTTTTTACCATTAGTTTTGCCTCCAAACTCTTCTCCGGCTTGGATAAATTCATTTACTTCTTGGCCTTACAAGATCAAAGATTCATATTGCACATAAAAAATTAATCCTTGGTCCATTATTATTTGCAGTTTGTGTTAATAATGTATTAGATGGGCTTACTGCATAGATACGGATGTATAGATGGACATGCTTTGGGTTAGGCTGGTCAAATGTACTTCTGAGATCACTCTTATTCCAAACCAAATCTAATGCTTATTGGTTTAACGGTTTAAGAAATATGACTCAGTTCATAAAAGAGGTTTATTCAAAGTGTACTTATCAAAACATTCTCCTTGTAGAGACTATATTTCTGATATTGATCAAACCATCTTCCCCTGGTATACAAATGATTAATTCACTATTAAATCTTATGAGATGAGTAAGCCACAGGACAACTTTTTAAAAACTATCAAAGTACAAATACAATTGCATAAAAAATACATAAAACCCTCATAAACATCTTCCTATCATTATGTCTATTTTTACAGTATATAAAATAAATATATCATTCAGATAAAAAATGTTGCACCCAAATAATTATAAACAAGGTTATATTTTGTATATCTATCATATTTAAAAATATTTCAAATTTCTCAAGGAAATATTATTTTTTTATTCCAAAGAATAAAGCCATAGATTAAAAACAAATAAGCAAAATAAAAGTACAAGGGAATATTTAAGATCTTTAATGATCAACTTCTTACCCCTAAAAACTATTTTTAATAGTAAATCACCTGTAAAGAAGTAATTAATTTTTTCTGAGTTATTTTATAATTTGATCAACCTAAAACACATGATTGTAAAATTATATTTCCATTTAAATGTTTCTGATAATCACATTTTAGAATTGTAAAATGCAAGCACTATTAGAACAAGTTCAAACTGTTAGTGATAACATCTCTCTGCTCCATATCTAGGCTTATGAGCATTATGGAAAAAGTAATATATCTATGAGGATTAGTTCATATCCATACTTGCTATCTCCTGGAGCCCTCCACTATAACACAGCAGTCCCAACCCCTCCCTCTCTGTTCCCTAGTGAAGCTTTCTTCTTCCTTCCACATGGGCTATTTCAAACATACTAACTTCTCCCACCAGGGTTTCCCTGGTGGCTCAGATGCTAAAGAATCTTCCTGCAATGAGGGAGACCCAGATTCAATCCCTGGGTTGGGAAGATCCCCTGGAGAAGGGAATGTTTACCCACTCCAGTGTTCTTGCCTGGAGAATTCCACAGACAGAGGAGCCTGGTAGGCTGCAGTCCATCAGATCGCAAAGAGCCAGACGTGACTGAGTGACTAAGTTCAGCTTCACCCACAGTGCTCAAGGCCGCTAAAACCAAACTGCTCTCACAGTTCCATCAATAAGATTTTGTCTCTCACCTCCAGAAATTTACTCATGGTTTGTTTCTTACCAGAGTCCTTTGTCTCTTTATATAGCCTATAACTTTAAATTAGTTTAAACTAGAAAGTCTTCAATTCACTCATTCATTCAATTCACTCATTCAGTTCACTTCAATTCACTCATTCATTCAACAATCCTTAAGCAACTAAAATATGCTAGATATTGTAGTTTGGGGTCATATAATAGTGATCAAAGTATTCACAGTCTCTGCTCTCAATGACTTTTTTTCATTCCTCTTAAAGAATATAGCATTTTCTATATTTGCCAATATTGAGTCTTCTGGAAATACTATCTTATAAAGTCTGTGCTGACTGTATAATTCTTTGGTGGGGAACTCAACTTGCTAGTAACCAACAGAATAGTAGGGGGGAGTTATGCCTTTGAATCTTTGTCCCTCCCTGTTGTCTCCTACTTTTCCAACTATGACTGCATGTTCTTTCTGCTCCTTTTGCTCTAAATTAAGACCCTCTTCTTCTATGCAGCTTTGTCTTTGGCAACAGTTGTTAGAATACAGCATTACAAGTGGATGCATACAGAAGTTCCAAAGTGGAGGGTTTTCTGATTCTCCCACAGATCACAACTACTGTGAAGCAGCCTTTTGGAACTGACCTGAGATCACCAGTCAAGGACTCATCTTCCACAGAACTCTCCTTAGAACTGTATACTTCAATACCTTGGAGGCTTTTAATTTCCTGGCATCACACATTTGACACAACAAGGCATCTAATCATATCATCTGCACATCCTATAATATCCTTTTCCTTCTTTGTTGATTTATGCATCAAGACTAACGTTGTATTCAGGGATGTTAAGTTCAACTCCAGTGTTGCATATTTTCCATAGCCACTCTTTCAGGATGTCTTTTGTGAGCCCTCCATTGCAGGGCTATTTTTCCTTGGAGGAGTCAAATTTTATTTTAATATTCATTGTACTATAGTTAAATGGCCCCTTTTGAAAGACTACCCCAGGGCAAGGACATGGCATTATTTACCCCTGTATCCTCAAGGCCTAGAACAGCAGACACTTGAGAGATATATAGTGAACTGAAATTGCCTTACCTAACTAGAGCCACCCTTACGGCAGAAAGTGAAGAGGAACTCAAAAGCCTCTTGATGAAAGTGAAAGTGAAGAGTGAAAAAGTTGGCTTAAAGCTCAACATTCAGAAAACAAAGATCATGGCATCCGGTCCCATCAATTCATGGGAAATAGATGGGGAAACAGTGGAAACAGTGTCAGACTTTATTTTTTTGGGCTCCAAAATCACTGCAGATGGTGACTGCAGCCATGAAATTAAAAGACGCTTACTCCTTGGAAGGAAAGTTATGACCAACCTAGATAGCATGTTCAAAAGCAGAGACATTACTTTGCCAACAAAGGTCTGTCTAGTCAAGGCTATGGTTTTTCCAGTGGTCATGTATGGATGTGAGAGTTGGACTGTGAAGAAGGCTGAGTGCCAAAGAATTGATGCTTTTGAACTGTGGTGTTGGACAAGACTCTTGAGAGTCCCTTGGACTGCAAGGAGATCCAACCAGTCCATTCTGAAGGAGATAAGCCCTGGGATTTCTTTGGAGGGAATGGTGCTGAAGCTGAAACTCCAGTACTTTGGCCACCTCATGCAAAGAGCTGACTCATTGGAAAATACTCTGATGCTGGGAGGGATTGGGGGCAGGGGGAGAAGGGGATGACAGAGGATGAGATGGCTGGATGGCATCACTGACTCGATGGACATGAGTCTGAGTGAACTCCGGGAGTTGGTGATGGACAGGGAAGCCTGGTGTGCTGCGATTCATGGGGTCACAAGGAGTCGGACACAACTGAGCAACTGAACTGAACTGAACTGAAACTAGAGCCAACTTCACTAAGTTTTGGGCACATAATAATGGAGTGGGTTTCTCTAATACATATATTGTGTATTTCTGTATCACATGGAGAGTTAATACTTCACAAAGTAGATTTGTTATGTCAGAATTTGAAATTACTCAGGTAATGTGTTAACTTTGTGTAATCTTAAAGTAGGAACTCACTTCCTGGCAGGACTATAAGATTTTCTAAATGTAAATAAACCATCATCCTTTATCTAGACTATTGAATTTCTTATCCATCTCCTCACTCTGAGACAATACCAAAAAGATGTCTTCTTCAGCAGATTTGCAGCAATTCTTACTGTGCTCACACCTGCTTTTCCCAGGAAGAGTGGTATATTTATTGAATCGGTCAGCTTTCACTGTACTCTCAGCCCTGAGTAACTTAATTGTCAGAGTGTTCTATGGCACTTTTATGGCAGGATTGCCAACATTTTTCTGGTTTTTCAAGGACACAAGTTTACGAGAAACAGTAGACCTCTGTTTATCTCAATATACTCCTTTGTTTTGCACCATGGAATATCGAGGTATAATTTCAGATGTTTGACAAATCTAAATGACATATTAGAAATACAGGATTACCAAGGAGTTCCTCTGTTTTAGGCAAAGAATAAATTTATTGAAGCATTTGTAAATTTCATAGCCAACTGGAAGGTTAACAAATATTTCTTCTGTCATTAATTAGCCAAAACAAGTTATCTGGAATTTTTGTAGATTATGAAGCACCAACTCTATGAAAATTAACTTATATTACTTTGTGTAGTTATAGTCCAATGTCCTATTAAGATTTCCATTGATATGTTAAAATTCCAGTGTGATCCAATGTGACTTCAAAAATCACTACTTATCATTGGTCATTCCTTTAAAAACAAAAAATTATTTTTGATTATTAAACTGTAATCCAGGTTTACTCTGATCAGTGAATAATTTTCTGCCTCCATGGAACTTACATTCTAGCATGGAAGTAAGATTATATGCAACCATATACTTTAAAAAAAATTATGCTTAATACTATGGCAAGTGGTATGAGAAGAACACTGTTCAAGTGGATAAAGAATGACTATGCAAGAGGGTGGTCAAAGCAGCTCCGTTTAAGCAGATGAGGTTTGAACATAGATGTGAATGTGTTGTTTATGCGTTGCTCAGTTGTGTCCTACTCTTTTGCAACCCCATGGACTATAGCCCTCCAGGCTGCTCTGTCCCTGAGATTTCCCAGGCAAGCTTACTGGAGTGGGTTGTCATTTGCCCTTTTCCAGGTGATCTTCCAGACCTAGGGATCAAACCCATGTCTCCTGCATTGCAGGCAGATTCTTTACCACTGAGCCACCAGGGAAGCCCGAGATGTGAATAGTACCCAACAATGAGAATATTTTAGTAAAACAAACTCAGGCAGAGAAAAATAGCAAATGGGAAGTCCCTGAGGATATAATGGGTCTGGTCTGTCAAAGGAACAGGAAGGAGGCCAGTGTGGCTAAAGGGTGGGTATGAAGGGGAGGGTTAGAAACAAGGTTAGAGAGTAGGACAAAGATCTCATAAGGAGCTTGTAAGCAATGGGGAAAAATGTAGGGACTTATTGAAGTAAAATTTAAAAAACAGTTGGAGATCTTTAAGTGAAGTGGTGCTGTGATGTGGTTTGTGTTTCAAGTGGTAATTTTGGTGAATGTACATACAGAAAAGGGCTTTAGCTGAAAGAAAGATCTCAGGGAGGAGGCTATTCCAGTTGTTGGACAGTGATGGGAGGCCTCAGAATAGGGCATCAGTGACTTAAGTGGTGAGAAGTTAGGATTCAAATTTTAGGTAACCATGTGGCTTTCTGATAGCATGCGGTATTGAAAATAAGGAGTAAAGGTATACACTTATGCTTTTAGAACTGAGAAATTTGATCAATATTAATGATGGGAGAGATTAAAGGGAAAAAAAGATTTAGGGATGATGGAAGGCAGGTCTGCTATTTTGCCTTTGAGCCTGTAAAGTAATCATAACTATTGCCTTGAGTTCAAAGGTTCATAAGACATCATCAGAAAGAAACATTTATTTTCCCACAATAACCTGCAGCAAATATCTACCTGTTCAAACACACTCCCAGTTTTTTTTTCACCCACTATTTGTCAGAGGTTTTTAAAACTTTGCTAGTCACTCTCAGACTTAAAACAAATCCTCTGAGTACTTCAAACACACACACAAGCACACTACAAGATAATATTCAAAACACTAAACTTCTTTCAAACTTCCAGCTTCTTGTTCCACCATATCAACCCAGCAATGAAAGGATGAATGTGTGGCTGCATTCTCTCTCTCCCTCATTCACTCCTCTCCACCCTGGAGCAGTTGTGTTTTCTGACATAGTCAAGATTACAGAGAAGCTGGTATAGCCTCCATCAGCTCTTAAACATAATTTTCTCAAGGGCCGGCCAACATCCAGCAAACCTCCTGACCCCGTTGACATCACTTCATGTAAATCATTTATGAGAACAAGTTATTAGGAGACTTAAAACAGCTTTTGGGATATTTGTTTTGTCATTATCACATGGTTATTTAGCACCTTGCTTTGCAATGAAGGAGTAACTGGTGCATATTTTCTTGGGAGTTCAACAAAAACAAGACTGAAAGAGACTTATTTTGACATCCTGTTATGGCTTCACTAATCGCTCTGAATATCAAGAACCTGCCTGCAATGCAGGAGAGACAGGAGATGTGGGTTCAATCCCTAAGTCAGGAAAATCCCCCAGAGAAGGAAATGACTACACACTCCAGTACTGCCTGGAGAATCCCGTTGTCAGAGGAGACTGGCAGGCTACAGTCCATGGGGTTGCAGGGAGTCGGACATGACTGAGCACCTAAGCGTGCCTGCCTAGTAGGCCCTCAAATTCGATATTTGAACAAACAGAAGAGAGAAGTAAATGTGACTTTTCTCTCATTGTAACTGTTCTTACACTTTTCCCAGTGCCTTTCTTCATCAAGCCTCACAACACAAACAGCTGGGAAACAAGAGATTAAGTGTCAGGACGTATGAGTGCTATTCTGGTTTCACCATTTCCTAGGAGGACCGTGAATTTGGACAGGTTGTTTGACATTTCTGATCCAGTTTCCTTGCTGGTACTTTGGGCCAATAAGCCCTGCCTTCCTCAAAACCTTGCTCAGATCAAACAAGATTAAGTGTGTGAAAGCACTTTAAAAATATGAATTATTAATCAAGTATAAGCATGCTAAGTTTTGGATTTCTTTCGTTCAAACAGAAACTTGGTATAAAAAGCAGCCTTACTCTTTTCTTTTCCCATAAGTATGATTCATTTCATACTTTTCACCTAGACTGGTGGATGGCAGCTAGTTCTTTATGGAATTCTCTAATCATGACTCTCACTATCACTTTCTTATTAGATCATTGAAATGCCACTGATAATCATTCAAACAATTTAATTAAGATATTTCAGCAAAGGAATTGTTTTTAATGTATTACTGTATCTAATTATTTGATCTACCACAAATGAGAAAGGTACTATTCTCCCCTCAAAGGGCACAGTAAATGTTCAGTTGATTGTTACTATCTTCAAATGTTCAAATTCCATGATTTAATTACCTGATGAGTTTGGTGTATCTTAGAAACTGCTGCTGCTGCTAAGTCACTTCAGTCGTGTCCGACTCTGTGCAACCCCATAGACAGCAGCCCACCAGGCTCCCCTGTCCTTGGGATTCTCCAGGCAAGAACACTGGAGTGGGTTGCCGTTTCCTTCTCCAATGCATGAAAGTGAGAAGTGAAAGTGAAGTCGCTCAGTCGTGTCTGATTCTTAGCGTCCCCATGGACTGCAGCCTACCAGGCTCCTCCGCCCATGGGATTTTCCAGGCAAGAGTACTAGAGTGGGCTGCCATTGCCTTCTCCAATCTTAGAAACTGAATACCCGCAAAATGAAATATACAACTGCACATATCTTAAGAGGTCTAGTTGTATAAATTTCCAACTAGAAATTTTGATGAGCTCATTAATTTTAAGTTAGTATGCTCAGTTTTGTTCAGGACCCCCATGAGAGGTTTGTAAATCCTAGTTTAAAACCACTGGCCTAGAGTTTTCAATTGAGTCTTTCTTTCTAGCTTTAAAATCTGGTTTGTGTGTGTGTGTGTGTGTATATATATATATATATATATATATATATATATGCTTTTTTTTTTTTACTTTCTTGTTTCTAGATTTCTTAAGACCATCTAGAGATAGTTTGACATTTCACTTGACTGTTTTGTCAGAGCAGAATTTTCATATGACCAAAGTTTACACAGTACTTCTAAAGAATCTACTTAAATGTAGTTATAAACAGTCTCCTTAAATACAAGACCCCAAGATACTACTGAATTAATACATTCAGATTTGTTTACAAAGTTAACAAGTTAAAATTTTATAAAGTTAATATTCATATTTTCTAACTACTTATGGGCTTCCCTCATAGCTCAGTTGGTAAAGAATCCGCCCGCAATGCAGGAGACCTGGGTTCGATTCCTGGGTTGGGAAGATCCCCTGGAGAAGGAAATGGCAATCCACTCCAGTATTCTTGCCTGGAAAATCCCATGGACAAGGGAGCCTTACAGGCTACAGTCCACGGGGTTGCAAGAGTCAGACACGACTTAGCAACTAAACCACCAACTACTTATACATATTATTGGCTTCAAAGCAGATAACACATAAAACCACAACTGATATTCTTATGTAAGATTCTACTTACGGGTATTTTTTTCTCTGACTCAGAGCCTCTACTCTCTCATAATCTCTTAAAGTATCTACTTTTTGTCCAAACAGATTATTAAAGAGACTGAATTTATTGATCAAAAGTTGTTTCATTTTCTGTTGTTAATTTTGTTTCTACATTGCTTTGGTAAAATGCAAAATCTTGTTCTACTTTTTAGAGGTATTTTCAAGATTGTATACTGACAGGAAATAAAAATAGGAATAGTTCATGTTGTCTTTAAAGCAATGATTTAAATGAATGTCAAAGTTATATACCTTTTTGTTGTTTCATTTTTATAGCATAAATACCATTATTTTTCCTAAAAATGTAAAATATATTAAAAACAAAATGATTTTTCCTTTGAATAAATTCCTGTCCTCACTCAAGAGGCAACCATACTCAAGAGTGCATCCTTTCATAAACTGTATTTTTTCAATAATAGGATACTTTGTGATCTTTTTTCTTTTAACATGCATAAGATTCATGGCATTATATATACAGATCACTCTATCCTTCTTATTGATACATAGACTTCTATGACAAATCCATATAAAAATGAATTTTACTACTATCATATATATGGTCATTTAAATTGATACATTTTTTTCATTAAATAATTTTGCGCTAACCATCCAAAGTATTTGGGGTTACTTTTGTATATTAGTTTAAGAGACATCTTTAAAAGCAGAATTAATTGATCAAAGTAATTAAAACTTAAACATTAGAATATTCAACAAAAACTTTTCTAGAAACATTTCACCATTTTTTGATTTCCTGCTATATGAAGAATTCTTATTTCCCTGAATTCTTGATAATACTGAGATTATAATTTTCTTAATATTTTGTCTCATGTGAAAAATAACTAATTGCTTTTAATTTGCATTTCTTTCATTGCTAGTGAGATTGAGCATAATTTAAATGTTTCTCAGAATTTTTCTTTGTCTTTTTTTATGTCCTTTGCCTTTTGCCTATATAGTTGTCTTTTTCTAAATTGCTCTTAATTGCTCTTTATTTTGTTTATTTTTTGTTGTTTTATCCCAATATTTCATTACCTTTTACATTTTAATGATAGGATTTAAAAATTTTTTTTGATCATTTCTGTTTTTATGAAGGTTTGTTTGTTTTGTCTCATAAGCGTACATTTGTCAATTTCCTTCTAAATCAAAATATTTTCCTCACTGAAAAAGAAAGAGAAAATTCTTATATTTTCTTTGAATATTTTCAAGGCTATTTTAAAATAATTTAAAACTATTTAAGAAATGTGTCTGCGAGGAGATCCAACCAGTCCATCCTAAAGGAAATCAATCCTGAATATTCATTTGAAGGACTGATGCTGAAGCTGAAACTCCAATACTTTAGCCACCTGATGTGAAGAACTGACTCATCTGAAAAGACCCTGATGCTGGGAAAGATTGAAGGCGGGAGGAGAAGGGGATGACAGAGGATGGTATGGTTGGATGCCATCACCAATTCAATGGACATAGTTTGTGTAAGCTCCAGGAGTTGGTGATGGACAGGGAGGCCTGTGTGCTGCACTCCACGGGGTTGCAAAGAGTCGGACACTACTGAGTGACTGAACTGAACTGAACTGAAGAAATGTGTAGGAAATCTTTGTTCATGACATGAGGTTGTCTATTCGTATAGCTGTCAAATTACTTTAGGCTACTTGTTGAATAATCCATTCATTCAGCTTCTCTGGTGGCTCAGATGGTAAAGAATCTGCCTGCAAAGCAGGAGACCTGGTTTTGATCCCTAGGTGGGGAAGATCCCCTGGAGAAGGACATGTCAACCCACTCCAGTATTCTTGCCTGGAGAATCCATGGACAGAGGAACCTGGTGGGCTACAGATCATGGAGTCACAAAAAGTTGGACATGACTGAAGCAGCAGCACCAACAGCACTCTCAATTATAAAGTCAAATTTATCAAAATCTAAATTTACCCTATACAAATAGAAATGAGTTTCCGTACACCTTATTTATCTTTGACCTAAAATTTTAGCTGTATCTACAGTACACATTTTAATTGCTATTTCTGAGAAATATATTTGACATGTTTGCTATCTGGTGGGATAATATATGCTTCTCCTACGAATCTATACTTTTAAATTACTGGGGACTTTCTCCTTCTATCAAGTTTAGAATTAGCTTTTAAATTTCTTATAAAATCCTCCATACTTGTATTAATGCAGATGTTATATATTTCTTATCAGATTTACGGCTAGACATTACATGGCTTTTATTAAGAATCCTATGCATACAGGCAGGCTCAGCAGCTTCAGTTGTGTTTGTCCTGTCTGACTCTGTGTGACCCTATGGACTGTATAGCCTGCCAGTTTCCTCTGTCCGTGGGATTCTCCAGGCAAGAATACTGGAGTGAGTTTCTGTGCTCGCCTCCAGGGGATCTTTCCAACCCAGGGGTCAATCCCATGCCATCTCCTCCATCTTCTAAATCGCAGGTGAATTATTTACCTCTGAGACACCTGGGAAGCCCAGGAATCCTATAGTTTTAATTAAACGATATTTTTTCGCTGTTTATCACTGTTATATTAAAAAGCTATTTCTTTGAAAATTTTTGTATATAAACAAGTTATTGAATCATCTTAATAGTTTAAAATTTTTTAGAGTTGATTGCCCCAGAAGATAATCGTATTGTCTCCAAAGTGATAACAGTGCTGCCCTTTACACTATTTTTCATGTTTTATTAATTTTGGCAAGCATCTGCTATATGATGTGAAACAGTAACAGCAGTCTTAATTGTATATTATATTTAATAGGAATTATTTTGATATCTAATCTATGTGCTACTAGATATTCTTAATTCCGGAAGTAATTTTCTAAAACTTTCTAACTTCCTAAAGCCTTATATTTCATTTCATTGATGAATTAATACTTTTTTAAATATTAAAATTAACATGTTTTCCTCCTTAAATATTTTAATTTAATGTATTTAATTTAATATATTTAATTTAATTTAATTTTATGTATTTTTATTTTATGTTCCCTTGTGCTATAATTCAATTATATGAATGACACTTGTGAAAATTGGAATTATTATTCTAATAATGCAAGCTATACTTACTCTTTCTGTAAACCACTTGTTTTCATTTGGTAATACTTTATTTAGAATTTTGCCTTTACATTTAGATGCAGGATTAGAAAGAAACTAATGTATATGTATTCTTTTGTGAGTATTCTACTAAGTATATAAACATGAAAGTATGTTTTATTTTTCTGTGTTCTAGATATTTACACATAGAAATTTTAAATTTCTTGACATGTTTCTATAAACAATTTCTATAAAGAATCTGTAACATTTTCTTTTTCTTTAGAATTTTTAAACATTTATTCAATTAACCATTAACATATTTATTATATGGTAGCATTTATATTTTGTTCTAACAGTTTAGATAATAATATTTTGCAACATAATCCATATCATTTAGATACTTAAATTTATGCACATAAAATTATATGTTGAATATTCTGATAATGTAGACATCTCTATAGTTATGTCTTCTTACCTTTTATCTCTGCTCTCTTTCTTGTTCACATTGCAAGAAATACGTTAATTTTGTCATCTTAAAAACATGTTTTATTTTTTTAACTTTCCCTGAATTTGTTTTATTATATGCTCATTTATTTATTTTGTACCTATTCCTTGTACAATCTATATTTTGAATACAAATTTTACTGAGTACACATCTGTTTGCATCTCACAATTTTCATTTATAACATACTCATACTTTTCTATATTACTTAGGATTTTGATTTTAATATTATACTAAATCTGAGTTTTATAAATGTGTTTCAATTTTTTCAAGTGGACAGTTGTAGATTTTTGCTTTCTAATCCTTAAAAATAATTTTTAAATTGAATCTAGTGCACTGGGACGACCCAGAGGGAGGGTATGGGGAGGGAGGAGGGAGGAGGGTTCAGGATGGGGAGCACATGTATACCTGTGATGGATTCATTTTGATATTTGGCAAAACTAATACAATTATGTAAAGTTTAAAAATAAAATAAAATTTAAAAATAAATAAATAAATAAATTGAATCTGATCAAATAATGTGATACATTATTTTCCAAAATTTTAAATCTATTGAAATTCTTTTTTCATAATGCACAGTCAGCTTTAGTGACTCTTTGATTTATATTTGATTGCAGAATATTAGACATAAAGTTCTCATTTTTCATTCTCTCTCTTGCTCTCTCTGCTCTCTCTCTCCTACTCTACGTCTCTCCCTTAGTAAACATACACACTTATACACACTAGCCCTGACATATAAACCATCACAAGTTTATCAGTTGTGATGTCCAAATTATCAGTATTTTTTTTATTTTAGCCTTTTAATTTTTTGTTTATTTATCTTTATTTTATCTTTTGCTGGGGAATGGCATTTTTTTTTTAAAGTGGTTCATTGTTGGTTACCTGTTTTAAATACAGCAGTGTGTACATATCAATCCCAAACTCCCAATCTGGCCTTTTTAATCTGTCCATTGCTGACAGAAATGTGACAAAAGAATGTCATTGAGTTTTTGTCTTTTTAAAATTAACTTTTATCAGATTTTTACTCATATAGTTCAAAGTGTTATTAGATACATTGAAGATTCTTATCCTTACATATTCTTATTGAACTACTTTTACCAAAATAAATAAAATACACATGAAATATTTTCTTCAATTTTCACAGTATGTTTAATTGAAGAGCTACTCTTTTTAAAAGTATAATATGTGATACTTTAGTCAGAATAATCATGTCTTTCCTTAATTCTTGAAAATTCTCTGCCACTTTTCTATTGAAAATAGCATCTTTATTTAGCCTACTCTTCTGACACTGCTATTAAAATTGTAAAACAATTATTCTCCAATTAAAAATAAATTAAAAAAAAGAAATTACAGCAGGCTAAAAAAAGAGTCATTTTATACCCCTCTCTTCTCTTAACTAGACCCCTAATTAAGTTATCTGGGCTCCAAATTCACTGCAGATGGTGACTGCAGCCATGAAACTAAAAGATGCTTACTCCTTGGAAGGAAAGTTATGACCAACCTAGATAGCATATTGAAAAGCAGAGACATCACTTTGCCAACAAAGGTCCGTCTAGTCAAGGCTATGGTTTTTCCAGTGGTCATGTATGGATGTGAGAGTTGGACTGTGAAGAAAGCTGAGAAGAATCAACACAGAATTGATGCTTTTGAACTGTGGTGTTGGAGAAGACTCTTGAGAGTCCCTTGGACTGCAAAGAGATCCAACCAGTCCATTCTAAAGGAAATCAGTCCTGGGTGTTCATTGGAGGGACTGATATCGAAGCTGAAACTCCAGTACTTTGGCCGCCTGATGCAAAGAGCTGACTCATTTGAAAAGACCCTGATGCTGGGAAAGATTGAAGGCAGGAGAAGAAGGGGACGACAGAGGATGAGATGGTTGGATGGCATCACCGACTTGATGGACATGAGTTTGGGTGAAATCCGGGAGTTGGTGATGTACAGGGAGGCCTGGTGTGCTGCAGTTCATGGGGTCGCAAAGAGTCGGACACGACTGAGCGACTGAGTTGAGCTGATTGGGTAGTCATATACTTTATGAGCCCCTCTAAAACCTTTTGTCAGCTTTATTGAGTTGTAATTGACAAATAGAGTTGAAAGACACTTTAACAAATGCATCAGAACATTTTATCACTCATGACTAAAACAGTTTTTCATGTATTTCATGTCACATATTTCTGTTCTGTATTTTATGCATTTCCTCAGATTTTTATTCTAGTTCACATGCTGTTTTCTCAACTCTAAGAGGAGTCTATCTAATCAGTGTTTTAAAATAACAATGACCATACTTCTAATTTCTAACATTCCGTTTTGCTTTTTTTCAAACTCACCTGTTCTTTTTTTCATGCTGTTTTTCACCTTGATTTTTATTCTCTTTAACATACCTTTAAGGTTTTTCAGGAAAAAAAAATTAATAATCTTTTTCAACACTGTTTCTCCAGGATATATACTAACTTTTGTTGGATATTCAGAATTTTTCTCATGGTGATAGAATTTATGATAGTAATTTATTGTTGTAAACTCATCTTCAGTAGAGATTATGAATATCTGTATAGAAAGGAAGTACGCTTTGGTGTTGAAAGAAGCATCTGTCCTTCAATAGTCTCAAATTGGTGTTTAGTTTAATATCCTAGCCTGGACTGCCTTCCCTCTTAGGTAAAGTTCATTTTTACCACACTCCCATGCATCACAGTTGTCTAGCTTGAAAACAACATTTCTCCTCATGCAGGGTGGCAGATACATGCCAGTTATCTTGGTTACTGAGAACAGTTCTAATCTGCATCATAGAAAATGCAGTTCTGGAGTTTTTTGGTCCATGACATTCCCCTT
The DNA here is from genome assembly GCF_003369695.1 of Bos indicus x Bos taurus. Taxonomy (NCBI): domain Eukaryota; kingdom Metazoa; phylum Chordata; class Mammalia; order Artiodactyla; family Bovidae; genus Bos; species Bos indicus x Bos taurus. Next base: position 98,045,809 of record NC_040079.1, on the reverse strand, counting down.
CAGGTCTAAAATTCCCAGAGGCTTCCAGTGTATCAGTTCAAGCTTGCTACTTTTGCTTTCATTATTGTCCTCAATTCTTTCATATGAAAATTGCTTATTTTTGTAAACTCACAGAGCCATTTCTAAATTACTATATATTCTATCATTTTCCTATGGAGGGGAGCATTCAAGAGACGTTCATGAGAGTTAGCTAGTCTTCTTTATTGCCAGATATTTCTTACAAAGAGCATCCAGTAATCCTCAGAAATGTGCCATAATAAACCTGGATTATTGTAAGATAAACTCAGAAATTTAAGGATTTTTAACTAGTTTTCAAAAAATCTAACTTTATTCATGAGAGTTATTACTCTGTATTTTATTGTGTACTTGATTTTTATGTGTTAATTATTAAGTAACACATTGAATCAAAAATCACTGCAAACCTCCCTTCCATTTAATCTGAGAAACATGGACATAAATTTTCTAGTTCTATGACACCTTTGGGTTCACTTTTATTCTTTTTTTAAGATTCAATTTTTAAAAATTACAGATAAGTATTACAAATAGAAAAAAATTATATTGTATTTCCACAAGATTTGAAAAATATAAAAACCAAATGAACTATAACAAGCTTGACTATAGCTGTCTTATTCAGAAGCAGAAAATGCCGTTAGCCCAATTTCAGAGTTTTGAAACCTAATGTGTTCTGCAACTGTGGAATATCGAAAGCTTACCATTCACAATTGTACTAACAAATTTTAGGATACATCTTTGGCCGTAGCATCCTATGATTAACTGAGTCTGAGGGCAAGAGCAGAATGTCTGTAAGAGAAACAACTCCTCTGCTTGAGATTGGAGTCCATAAAGCCTTTACTTTGATTAGAACGATTTATGAGTGAAACTGAGAAAAGTTAGCAACCTCATGGACTGTAGTCCACTAGGCTCCTCTGTCTAGGGGGATTCTCCAGGCAAGAAAGAATACTGGAATGGGTTGCTGTGCCCTCCTCCAAGGGATCTTTCCAACCCAGGAATCAAACCCCTGTCTCTTACATTTCCTGCATTGGCAGGTGGATGCTTTACACTAATGCCTCCTGGGAAACCCAGATGCTATTTAAAGAATGGAAATAAACTCATTCAACTTAAATAACCTATGGTTCTATTCACTAGAAAAGTCCTGAATGTTGATTTCCTATTTATGAAATGTATGTGTAAAAATGATGGCATTTATAAAAAACCCATTCTCCATAATATTTTCTGATTCTCTATATCAAATTACATCTGCATTTTAAGGACTCATTGAGTAACTTATTTATTACTTTGTTATTGCATTCTCTGTAGATTTATGTACATCTGTCTTCCCCTCTAGACGTCCTTGACAATAATGACTATACTTTGTTCACCTTTCCCTCTTTTGTAGCATCTTCCAGTTGTATGAACTCAGTAAAAGCTCTTAATTGAATTAAAACACAATCTAATGTGGTTTCATAATGTAACCTCATATTCTTTGAGGAACTGCAAAAACACATCAAGCCATTTTCTAGGTTCTTGTGCAATATCCAGAGTTGAAATAAAAATCAGTGAATAATATCTGGCTTTTACCTCCTTGGAATATATGCATTTCAAAACAAGAGAAAACATAAAGCTCTTCAAAAAAATAATACATTGCAAATAATCAACATGCTTTGAAAATCCATATGCTCTCCCAGGAATCTATGTTACTATAGAGAGGATACTACACCTTTACCAATATCATCATGTAGGAAATTTACGTTTTAATAAACTAAAGAACACATACCAAAGTGGCCTTTTCTTCACAGATAAAATACTCAAACATATACACATATACTCACATACACACAAACACAAATTCACATAACTTCTTTATTCAAACTTAATTCTCTTTTTTGGCCATTGCTTCCCTTGTAGCTCAGCTGGTAAAGAATCTACCTGCAATGCGGGAGAATCTGGATTCAATCCCTGGGTTGGGAAGATCCCCTGGAGAAGGGAAAGGCTACCCAGTCCAGTATTCTGGCCTGGAGAGTTCCATGGACAGTCCATGGGGTCACAAAGAGTTGGACACAACTGAGCTACTTTTACTTGGCCATTGCAGTTCTAAAAGGTACAGTGACTCTCAGGATCAGGATGATTAAAAAGGAAGTCCCTAGTAATGTTCATCTTGTGGAAAAATACACCAGGTACTCGAGGATGTTTTGTTTCATTTAAAGACTTAGAATAAACTTTTTAATCTCAGTATTCCAATACTCAGTTTGATCCTTTCTAGATGAATGAGTTAAATATTATTAAAAATAAAATATCCACCATTTACTTAGAAATCTTATAAAGCCCCAAATAAATCACAATTTTCTATTTCCTTAGGATTAGTAGAGTCTTGAGTCTTATTGATTTCCCCAAAGATGTTGGACACCCAAATATGTTTTGCAAAGACTCTTTCCAGGTGGCATTTTATACCTCAAATAAATTTTAATATAATTTGGAGATTCAAACTAAAGTTCAAATGAGCACTTAAGGTAATATTGAAATCTGATATATATTTTCACAGAAGAGAGAAGAAATAAAGAATTTTAAAATAGAAAGTTCTTAAAATGTAGCATCAGAAAAAAAGTTAATTCTAAAAATGTTCTTCCAAAGTTCTAATAAGGCATATGAGACTATTTCATATACGGAGCTTCATGTTGAAGTTTACCTCTTAGGAGATAACCAGAAATTGCAATGTTAAAATGACATAATTATTTATTCTAAGATAGGTATATATCCCAGCTACATTTCTAATAATAGTGTATCCGATGACACCACCCTTTTGGCAGAAAGTGAAGAGGAACTAAGGAGCCTCTTGATGAAAGTGAAAGAGGAGAGTGAAAAATTGGCTTAAAGCTCAACATTCAGAAAACGAAGATCATGGCATCTGGTCCCATCACTTCATGGGAAATAGATGGGGAAATAGTGGAATTAGTGTCAGACTTTATTTTTCTGGGCTCCAAAATCACTGCAGATGTTGACCACAGCCATGAAATTAAAAGATGCTTACTCCTTGGAAGGAAAGTTATGACCAATCTAGACAGCATATTGAAAAGCAGAGACATTACTTTGCAACCAAAGTCCATCTAGTCAAGGCTATGGTTTTTCCAGTAGTCATGTATGGATGTGAGAGTTGGACTGTGAAGAAAGCTGAGTGCTGAAGAATTGATGCTTTTGAACTGTGGTGTTGGAGAAGACTCTTGAGAGTCCCTTGGACTGCAAGGAGATTCAACCAGTCCATTCTAAAGAAGATCAGTCCTGGGTGTTCTTTGCAAGGAATGATGCTAAAGGTGAAACTCCAGTACTTTGACCACCTCATGCGAAGAGTTGACTCCTTGGAAAAGACTCTGAGACTCTGATGCTGGGAGGGACTGGGGGCAGGAGGAGAAGGGGACGACAGAGGATGAGATGGCTGGCATCACCGACTCGATGGACATGAGTTTGAATGAACTCCAGGAGTTGATGATGGACAGGGAGGCCTGGCGTGCTGCAATTAATGGTGTCGCAAAGAATCAAACACAACTGAGCGACTGAACTGAACTGAAATGAAGTAGTATGCCCCAAGCTATCCTCAAATACCAAATGTAGGCATCTTCTCATAGAAACTTTAAATTGAACAGAAGAATGAAAATCTTAATAAATCAAGCATACCTGTTGTTGCTCAGTTGCTCAACCATGTCCGACTCTTTGCCACCTGATGGACTGCAACACACCAGGCTTCCCTGTCCTTCAATATCTTTCACTATCTTCACTTTTGCTCAAACTCATGTCCATTGAGTCAGTGATACCATCCAACTCTCTCTTCTTCTGTCATCTCCTTCTCCTCCTGGCTTCAATCTTTCCCAGAATCAGGGTATTTTCTAATGACTTGGCCCTTCACATCAGGTGGGCAAAGTATTGGAGCTTCAGCATCAGCATCAGTCCTTCCAATGAATATTCAAGGATAATTTCCTTTAAAATTGACGGGTTGGATCTCCTTGCAGTCCAAAGGGCTCTCAAGAGTCTTCTCCAACACCATAGTTCAAAAGCATCAATTCTGCAGCATTCAACTTTCTGTATGGTCCAACTCTCACATCCATACATGACTACCAGAAAAACCATGGCTTTGTCTAGATAGACCTTTGTCAGCGAAGGAATGTTTCTACTTTTAAGTATGCTGTCTAGGTTTGTCATAGCTTTTCTTCTAAGGATCAAGGTGTCTTTTAATTTCATGGCTGTCATTTGCAGTGATTTTGGAGCCCAATAATTGCTTATCTCATCCATGTATTTATCAATCCTTTTTCATAGCTTTGTGAATCTAATATGAATACTCAGTCTACTTAACTTCACTCATTTTTCAGAACTGTTTCAAAGAAAATTGTCAACATCATCAGATCAGATCAGATCAGTCACTCAGTCATGTCCGACTTTTTGCGGCCCCATGAATCGCAGCATGCCAGGCCTCCCCGTCCATCATCAACTCCCGGAGATCACCCAGACTCACGTCCATCGAGTCAGTGATGCCATCCAGCCATCTCATCCTCTGTCGTCCTCTTCTCCTCCTGCCCCCAAACCCTCCAGCATCAGAGTCTTTTCCAGTGAGTCAACTCTTCACATGAGGTGGCCAAAGTACTGGAGTTTCAGCTTTAGCATCATTCCTTCCAAAGAAATCCCAGGGCTGATCTCCTTCAGAATGGACTGGTTGGATCTCCTTGCAGTCCAAGGCACTCTCAAGAGTCTTCTCCAACACCACAGTTCAAAAGCATCAATTCTTTGGCACTCAGCCTTCTTCACAGTCCAACTCTCACATCCATACATGACCACAGGAAAAACCATAGCCTTGACTAGATGGACCTTTGTTGGCAAAGTAATGTCTCTGCTTTTGAATATGCTATCTAGGTTGGTCATAACTTTCCTTCCAAGGAGTAAGTGTCTTTTAATTTCATGGCTGCAGTCACCATCTGCAGTGATTTTGGAACCCAGAAAAGTAAAGTCTGACACTGTTTCCACTGTTTCCCCATCTATTTCCCATGAAGTGATGGGACCAGATACCATGATCTTCATTTTCTGAATGTGGAGTTTTAAGCCAACTTTTTCACTCTCCTCTTTCACTTTCATCAATAGGCTTTTGAGTTCCTCTTCACTTTCTGCCATAAGGGTGGTGTCATCTGCATATCTGAGGTTATTGATATTTCTCCCGGGCAATCTTGATTCCAGCTTGTGTTTCTTCCAGTCCAGTGTTTCTCTTGATGTACTCTGCATATAAGTTAAATAAACAGGGTGACAATATACAGCCTTGACGTACTCCTTTTCCTATTTGGAACCAGTCTGTTGTTCCATGTCCAGTTCTAACTGTTGCTTCCTGACCTGCATACAAATTTCTCAAGAGGCAGGTCAGGTGGTCTGGTATTCCCATCTCTTTCAGATTTCCCACAGTTTCTTGTGATCCACACAGTCAAAGGCTTTGGCATAGTCAATAAAGCAGAAATAGATGTTTTTCTGGAACTCTCTTGCTTTTTCCATGATCCAGCGGATGTTGGCAATTTGATCTCTGGTTCCTCTGCCTTTTCTAAAACCAGCTTGAACATCAGGAAGTTCGCAGTTCACATATTGCTGAAGCCTGGCTTGGAGAATTTTGAGCATTACTTTACAAGTGTGTGAGATGAGTGCAATTGTGCGGTAGTTTGAGCATTCTTTGGCATTGCCTTTCTTTACTCAGCCATTAAAGAATACATTTGAATCAGTTCTAATGAGGTGGATGAAACTGGAGCCTATTATAGAGAGTCAAGTAAGCCATAAAGAAAAACACCAATACAGTATACTAACGCATATATATGGAATTCAGAAAGATGGTAACGATAACCCTGTATGCGAGACAGCAAAAGAGACACAGATATATAGAACAGTCTTTTGGACTCTGTGGGAGAGGGAGGGATGATTTGGGAGAATGGCATTGAAACATGTATAATATCATATAAGAAATGAATCGCCAGTCCAGGTTTGATGCAGGATACAGGATGCTTGGGGCTGGTGCACTGGGATGACCCAGAGGGATGGTACAGGAAGGGAGGTGGGAGTGGGGGTCAGGATGGGGAATAGGTGTACACCCGTGGCAGATTCATCTTGATGTATGGCAAAACCAATACAATATTGTAAAGTAATTAGCCTCCAATTAAAATAAATAAATTCAAAAGAAAAAAAAGTCTTCTTTATTTAAACATAGATAAAAGCTTATCTTCTATCTCTAAACTGGCTAAAATCTCTTTACATTGACCTTGTATACCTTTACTACATTTTGTCTAGTGTGAATTTTGTTTGTTCTACCTTGTCTGTAATATCTATGGCTTCTTATATTTCACAAATTCTATGAAATTTTCTGATATTATCTCTTCAAATTTGCCTCTGCTTTATTTTCTCTATTATCTGCTTTTGGTGTCCCAATTAGATATACATTCAGTTCAGTTCAGTTGCTCAGACATGTCCAACTCTTTGCAACCCCATGAATCGCAGCACGCCAGGCCTCCCTGTCCATCACCAACTCCTGGGGTTTACACAAACTCATGTCCATTGAGTCAGTGGTACCATCCAGCCATCCCACCGTCTGTCATCCCCTTCTCCTCCTGCCCCTAATCCCTCCCAGCATCAGGGTCTTTTCCAATGAGTCAACACTTTGCATGAGGTGGCCAAAGTACTGGAGTTTCAGCTTCAGCATCAGTCCTTCCAATGAACACCCAGGACTGATCTCCTTTAGGATGGACTGGTTGGATCTCCTTGCAGTCCAAGGGACTCTCAAGAGTCTTCTCCAACACCACAGTTCAAAAGCATCAATTCTTTGGTGCTCAGCTCTCTTTACAGTCCAACTCTCACATCCATACATTACTACTGGAAAAACCATAGCCTTGACTAGACAGACCTTTGTTGGCAAAGTAATGTCTCTGCTTTTTAATATGCTGTCTAGGTTGGTCATAACTTTCCTTCCAAGGAGTAAGTGTCTTTTAATTTCATGGCTGCAATCACCATCTACAGTGATTTTGGAGCCCAAAAAAATAAAGTCTGACACTGTTTCCACTGTTTTCCCATCTATTTCCCATGAAGTGATGGGACCAGATGCCATGATCTTCATTTTCTGAATGTGGAGTTTTAAGCCAACTTTTTCACTCTCCACTTTCACTTTCATCAAGAGGCTTCTGAGTTCCTCTTCACTTTCTGCCATATGGGTGGTGTCATCTGCATATCTGAGGTTATTGATATTTCTCCCAGCAATCTTGATTCCAGCTTGTGCTTCTTCCAGCCCAGCGTTTCTCATGATGTACTCTGCATATAAGTTAAATAAACAGGGTGACAATATACAGCCTTGACGTACTCCTTTTCCTATTTGGAAACAATCTGTTGTTCCATGTCCAGTTCTAACTGTTGTTTCCTGACCTGCATATAGGTTTCTCAAGAGGCAGGTCAGGTGGTCTGGTATTCCCATCTCTTTCAGAATTTCCCACAGTTTATTGTGATCCACACAGTCAAAGGCTTTGGCATAGTCAATAAAGCAGAAATAGATGATTTTCCTGAACTCTCTTGCTTTTATGATGATCCAGCAGATGTTGGCAATTTGATCTCTGGTTCCTCTGCCTTTTCTAAAACCAGCTTGAACATCAGGAAGTTCACAGTTCACATATTGCTGAAGCCTGGCTTGGAGAATTTTGAGCATTACTTTACTAGCGTATGAGATGAGTGCAATTGTGTGGTAATTTGAGCACTCTTTGGCATTGCCTTTCTTTGGGATTAGAATGAAAACTGACCTTTTCCAGTCCTGTGGCCACTGCTGAGTTTTCCAATTTTGCTGGCATGTTGAGTGCAGCACTTTCCCAGCATCATCTTTCAGGATTTGAAATACATTAGAACTTCGTATCTCTATAAAGTCTTCTATTTTCCATCTACATGTTTCTCTGTACTACTTTCTGGGCCACTTCTGCTCTACCTTCCTGATAATTTATTCTCTCTTCAGCTATGTCTAATCTGCTGTTCAGTTTATTCACTGACACCTCTTTACTCAAGGTAATATTCAATTTTCACCATTTCCATTCAGATTTTTTTTTCAAATTTGTATTATATGCTTAATCATATCATGTACTTCTATTTGTAATTCTTTAAGCATTTCATATATAATTGTTTTATATTCTATAGCTTACATTTCAAATCTGCATTTCATAAGGGTTGTGAAGTCGCTCAGTCATGTCTGACTCTTCGTGACCCCATGGACTGTAAGCCTGCCACACTCCTCTGCCCATGCAATTTTCCAGGCAAGAATACTGGAGTGGGTTGCCATTTCCTTATCCATTCATGAGGGTAAGGGTTTCCTATTGTTTGCTTTTGCTTAGTCTCACGAATGTTGAATTTTTCCTTGGTTGTTTGGTGATTATTTTCATCAGTGGGAGTCTTGAGTGTTCACCTTAGAGAAGCTTTCTAATGGAATGTATTTACCTTTTCTTCTGCAGGGAACCATAAGTATATGGCCCCTCTCAGGTTCACAAATTAATCTTGAAATTTCAGGTTTAGCCTTTCTCCACTTCATCTACAATAATCAGGTAACAGATTGGTACTGGACAGGTCTTCAAGAGAAACTGACATCAACAGAAACTTCTGTTCTTATTGCTTTATTTTCAGTGCATAACTTTCTCTGTGTCTTATTTTATGTGAGGAGTGAGAAGAGGGTCTTAAAATGATTTTTCCATCTATAAGCAACCCAGCAATACAATGTAAACTAAATTATATGTAGACCCTAGTTATTTTAGTAAGGAACAATTTGTTATAATATCTAGCTACCATATTGCTAGTAGTGGTGTGGTGGTTTAGTCGCTGTCATGTCTGACTCTTGTGACCCCATGGACTATAGCCTGCCAGGCTTCTCTGTCCATGGAATTCTCCATTCATCCAGGCAAGAATACTGGAGTGGGTTGCCATTTCCTTCTCCAGGGGATCTTCCAGACCTAGGAATCAAACCTGGGTTTGTTGCATCACAGGCAGGTTCTTTATCCACTGAGCTACGAGAGAGACCCCTAAATTAACATTTTGGTTAAAAAATAATTGAATATTTCCATCTCAAAATAAGGAATTTTGTTATACATTATTTATTTACCCTAATATATAAAATGCTGTAAATTATACTTCAAAAGGTCAGTTTTCATTACAATCCCAAAGAAGAGCAATGTCAAAGAATGTTCAAACTACCATACAGTGGATCTCATTTCATAAGCTAGTAATGTTATGCTCAAAATCCTTCAAGCTAGGCTTCAGCAGTATGCTGAGAATTTCCAGATGTATAAGCTGGGTTTAAAAAAGCAGAGGAACCAGAGATCAAATTGCCAAAATTTAATAGACAATAGAGAAATCAAGAGAATTCCAGAAAAATATCTAATTCTAATTCATTCACAACGGCAAAGTCTTTGACTATCTGGATAAAAACAAACTGTGGAAAGTAAAGAGATGTGAATACCAGACCACCTTAACTGTCTCCTGAGAAATCTGTATATGGATCAAGAAGCAACAGTTAGAACCAGACATGGAATAACTGACTGGTTCAAAATTGTGAGAGGAGTATGACAAAGCTGTATATTGTCACCCTGCTTATTTAACGTCTATGCAGAATATATCATGTGAAATGCCAGGCTGGATGAATCACAAGCTAGAATCAAGATTGCCAGGAGAAATATCAACGACCTCATATATGCAGATGATATCTCTCTAATAGAAGAAAGTGAAGAAGAAGTAAAGAGACTCTTGATGAGGGTGAAAGAGGAGAGTGAAAAAGTTGGCTTGACACTCAACATTCAAAAAACTAAGATCATGGCATCTGGTCCCACCACTTCATGGATAATAGAAGGGGAAAAGTTAGAAACAAAGATGGACTTTATTTTCTTGGTATCCAAAATTACTGTGGGTGGAGACTGCAGCCATGAAAATAAAAGACTCTTGCTTCTTGAAAGAAAAGCTATGACAAACCTAGGCAGCATATTAAAAAGCAGAGCTATCACTTTGCCAGCGAAGTACAGTCAAAGCTATGGTTTCTCTAGTAGTCATGTACAGATATGAGAGTTGGACCATAAAGAAGGCTAAGTGCCAAAGAATTGATATTTTCAAATTGTGGTGCTGGAGAAGACTCTTGAGAGTCCCTTGGACTACAAGGAAATCAAACCAGTCAATCCAAAAGGAAAGCAACTCTGAATATTCACTGGAAGGACTGATGCTGAAACTGAAGCTCCAGTACTTTGGCCACCTCATATGAAGAGTCAGCTCATAGGAAAAGACCCTGATGCTGGGAAAGATTGAAGGCAAAAGGAGAAGGGGGCAGCAGAGGATGAGATGGTTAAATAACATCACTGACTCAATGGACATGAATTTGAACAAATTCCAGGATATAGTGAAGGACGGGGGAGCCTGTCATGCTGCAGTCCATGGGTGGCAAAGAATAGGACGTGACTTACTGACTGAACAATGACAACGACAAACATTACCCTATTAAAGTTTATGTGTTCCCCGATATTTTATTAACTTTTTAACACTCTTTTGTCTCCTATGGAATTATCAAATGAAAGAGTTATTTTTGGACAGTTTAACAGTTGTGAAAGTTTGAAAATCCATGCTTAGTAAAGGCAAGTAATCTTCAAACACCAAAATCTACATAGGCTCTTAAAATTTCACTCCTAATTACTCATTTTTCACTTGCAGCTCAATCTATGCTCATAAGCTTTACTTTTCAGAAAAATTAAATGCCACTAATTGTGGAAATACATGCCATGAGGTCTTCCTATGGAAGCTCCAAAGAACATAAAAGATCAGTATGTCTCATTGTTCCATCCTTAAATTTGAGATGCAGTTAAGAATTAATTTCGCTTACAGAATACAATAAAGGTATTTTTGTTTGGATATTTGGTTATTTTCAGTACTGCCAAGAGAGTAAAGAATTAGTTCTTTGGGCTATGTAAGGATTAGGTGACTGTGAAAGGAAGATGTCCACACTATCCATAGAATTAATTAATTTTACAGGATAAAAAGAAAAGCAGCATCAGAGTCTTGGTTTTGTCATGTTAATAGTCTGGAAATAAGAGTTAAGGATACTGATTTTCTTTTAGTAAATTTTTTGCACAGTGCAATTTCTAACAGCACAGTCCTCTGACCTTCACTTTTAGTTCATTGCTACTAGACATGACTGAAGTATCTGAAACCTTATGTTCTTATCAAAGAAGATCTTAAATCATACACATTAGAACAGATTTATTCAAAGGAAGGGTATTTTTACCCCTTACTAGAGCAATATTCCCAACTCAGTAACTGATATTCAACAGATGACTAATGAGGTATTATAGCAGAAATTAGCCTCTATGCTATCTTCTGGATTCAACTGTCCCAGTGAGACTGTCTCAATCTGTCTTATCCATTCAACTGGCTCCCTGGAGAAAGCTGGAGACAGGTGCTAGGGATCTTGTCATTAATTCAGGTCAGCAATGTCAGTTAATTAAGTGGAACTTCTTTAACATAGCATCTAAAGAAAAAGATGGCTAAGGGTCCAGGACGCTAAAAACACAAGCTTCTTTCCATCTCTCCAGTCAAATTTCTTTTTACTAATTATATTCCTTACATTTTTAGTCATAACTTTTAAAAAATATAAATGTGGCCAATATAATGGGGAAAAAGAATTAAGATACCTCTTAATCTACTTATGTGTAGAATATCATGAAAACAGTGCTTTCCAAAATAAACTCCACACATTATCCCTTCCATAGGATGTGGACAGGTGAATTTTGGAAGGAAAAAAAGTTGTAAGGCAACATAATAACAGCCATAGTGGTTTATTAAAGATTTCTTTATTGTTAAACTATACCATGTATAAAATATACCATATAATCTGTATAATTTCGAATCATTCAAATGGTTATATTATACAGTACATCACATATATATATATATAACATAAACATATATATATATAGATATAGAGAGAGAGAGCTATGCATATAACCATAGGTTATTTGTTTAAATACAATCTTTCTATATTTTTTGAGAATTTTCAACAATACAATTTTATGGATCTTAAAACCATGTATTGTTCTATTTTTGTCCAATACATATATTTTAATCCTTTATCAAAAAAAAAAAACAAAAACAAAAAACATGTCCCCTGATTCTTCTTCTTTGAATGCCACATTAAAAGCTGGAGGAATTTCAATGTCTACTTTTTCCTTGGTGCTAAGGCACACTTTCCAATATATCTGCTAGTCAAGGCTGAACTGTCCACTTTCTAATCTGTTTTTCAGGTTTTTATCTCTTTGACATCAAAGCAAAAATAATAAAAGAAAAAGTTTCCCCTAGCATTTATTGAATACTATGAGATTCCTTTGAGGAATAATCCAAGGGCCTATGCACAAAATAGAAAGAGCCTTTCTCAAGACACTACTTCCATCTGTTGAAATATGGTGGTGTGTTAGAATATGAAACTTCACTGCTGTCTTCTAGAAAACTATTCTATGATGAATGATACAAGGTGAATGAAGCCTCTAGGGTAGTGCGGTGCACAGCCTGCACAGCTCCGCATAATGGCTCTGCGGCAAAATGTGGAAAGTCCCATTGACATGTCCACACTATCACCTCTAAAATGGATAGCTGGTGGGAAGCTGCTGTATAGCACAGGGAGCTTCAACTCAGTGCTCTGTGGTCACCTAGAGGGATGGAATGTGGATGAGTGGGGAGGGAGGCTCAACTGGGAGGGGATATATGTATAGCTGATTTGGGCTCCCCTGGCGGCTCGGGTGGCAAAGGATCTGTCTGCCATGCCGGAGACCCAGGTTCAGTCCCTGGGTCAGGAGGATCCCCTGGAGAAGGGAATGGCTACCCTCTCCAGTATTCCTGCCTGGAAAATTTCATAGAGAGAGGAACCTGGCAGGCTACAGTCCTTGGGGTCACAAAAAGTCAGACGCAACTGAGCACACATAAGCTGATTCACTTTGTTGTACAACAGAAACTAACACGACATTGTAAAGCAATTATCTTCCAATTAAAATAAATAAATAAAAGCATTTTAAAGGGTGCACAATATTCCCCCAGAGACCATGCTTAAACTTGTAGTCTCCTCAGATATAGAAGTCTAAGGCTCAAAGAAAAAACTACAGATTTTTCAAATTTGTCATTTTTAGCTTTTATAATTATCATTAATAACCAGTCTTTGCCTTCTTTGAGCCTGATATTACTGTTGCATTAAAAACACAAGTCTTTTTACCTGTTATTTGATGCTCTGTGATTTTCTTCACAAATGCCCATTCTGTAAAGTCGAGTAAAAGGAGGCTAAAATGTTGTTTATTGCATTTCTTGTTGATCTGCTTTCGAGGTTCATGCTAATTTACATTCTCATTGTCAATTTACCTATGCAAAACTATACTTTATGAAAGTTTTTTTGAAAGGTACTCAGTTTGCTTGTCAAGATTTTTTATTGTATCATGTGATAAAAATAATTTTGGAATGACTGTATTGCAGCACTCAGTGTGATCAGCTGGAATTTATCTAATCAATTAACATAAATTAAAGACATGTTCACTATCAATACCTTTAGGCCTTGTGCTGCTTAGGCTTTTTTTGAGGGGTGGAGGCATGCTCAGTCGCTCAATCATGTCTGACTCTATATGAGACCCTATGGACTGTAACCACCAGGCTCCTCTGTCTATGGGATTCTCCAGGCAAGAATACTGGAGCGTGCTGTCATGGCCTCCTCCAGGGGATCTTCCCGACCCAGGGATCAAACCTGAGTCTCTAATGTCTCCTGCATTGGCAGGCAGATTCTTTACCACTAGCCCCACCTGAAAAGCCCTTTTGAGGGCTAGGAAAAAGAAATTCCCGTAGTACTTTGGTAAGTTTTGAGTTGTGTAGACCTAAAATGTTACCATTTGCTGCTCTTCTGATTTGCCTCATATCTGTGTGTCCACTTTCAGTCTATTATATGCAATATTCTTATCTAATGTTTTGTTTCCATTTCTTTCTTTTCTCACAGAATTCTGAACTTTTAAAACTAGGTACTCTTATTTTTCTCAGTATCTCCTTCTGCTAAGTCTGCTAAGTCACTTCAGTCGTGTCCGACTCTGTGTGACCCCATAGACCGCAGCCACCAGGCCCCCCCACCCCTCGGATTCTCCAGGCAAGAACACTGGAGTGGGTTGCCATTTCCTTCTCCAATGCATGAAAGTGAAAAGTGAAAGGGAAGTCGCTCAGTCGTGTCCGACCCTTAGCGACCCCATGGACTGCAGCCTACCAGGCTCCTTTGTCCATGGGATTTTCCAGGCAAGAGTACTGGAGTGGGGTGCCATTGCCTTCTCCGCAGTACCTCCTTAGGGAGGGCATAAATGAATGCTGAATAGATCACTGACAACAGTTCAAGGTGCAACCATAGCTTTAAAGGCAGAGCTCTAGATATTATTTAAGAATCCAGAGAAAATGTTCCTAATGTCAACTGATCTACCCCATTCTGTACCTTTAAGTGCTTTTAAGTTGTTTTAGTTTTATCTATAACGTATTTATACTTTATATGCATGAGGCCTCTGAGTTGAAATTAGTAAAGAAAAGTAATTAATATAAATGCTATTTTTGACAAAGAGGAACACTACAAAGTAATACATTTTGTTTTATCTGGCTCACAAAAACCACTTGAATTCTTTGAGAAATTCAGGTGGAGTAATATCTGCTGAGTAATTTGAAATAAATCTGGAGATATGCTTTATGATTATGTTAAGCAAAATGATTTTAAGTAATTTAAAATTATTCAGTAGTTGAAAACTCAGTAGCATTTACCCAGATGTCATGCTGTCATCTGATCTCTTCTCAAAATTTTGAAAATCAGGTTTTCAAGTTGCAACACAAATAATTGTTTATTTAAAACAGATGATTAAAAATAACTAAGTCCTTCACTTTCTCCTTCCTTATCATTTGTACAGAATCTCTTTGATGATTTACATTTCAGACAGATATTGATTTCTATCCTCTGCCTTTACCCTATAAAGACTACTCTATTTTCAGTCAAATATCATAGGCATTAGGTCAGCAGAAGGATGAGACAAGTAAACCAAAGTGACTTGTGTTTAAGAAACCAAAATGAGAGCATCTTCAAAGCACCCTCAGTTTCCTTAACATATCTTTTGTGATACAGATAATGAAACTGCAAAATCCAAACTCATGTAAGGCTTACTTGTTTTTACATTTCTACGAAGTCTACATAATTTAATATGTTTTGCTTTCTTTAGTTCCACTAAAATTTTCACTTGTTCTTAAGTGTCATTGTTGAAGGGACTATTCAGAGGGCCAATAAAATAGTCATTATGTCCTAGCATTCCAGGAAAAAAACATACAGATTGTGAGGAGTAAAAGAAATGAATTCCCAGGGTTTCTTTTTAATAAGTTTTAATGTGATCATGCTATATTATGCATGCTAAGATTTGATATGTTGATTAAGTGGGAGCCAAGCCATGGGCTCAGCACCCAGGTATCTTGGTCAAGCAATCTAGTTAGTGCCAGCTCTTTTGCTACTGAAAAGTAGACAGTCTCTTTGAAGGAAAGTCTGCTGATACAATTATATGTGCTTTTGTGGAATGCCTGTATGAGGGTCATAAGGCCCTGCCTTAGGAAGGAGGAAAACATTAGATGAGTAACGTTAAGTAGGTTGACTATGAGAAATCTATAAGAAATAAGACAGACCTCAGCCTTTTACAGCAAATGCATAGACCTATGAGATTTTTATTTTGTTTTAGTAAGTACTATTTGAATCAAGATGTCAGTGGTAGGCAGAAGAAGGGACCTAAGAAATATCTACATTCTGAACCCTAGCACCTGTGGCTGATTGTGCTACCTTACAGGACAAAGGAGAATTAAGATTAGAGGTGAAATTAAGGTTGTTAATCAACTGAGAGAGAGAGTGCGTGTGCTGGGTTACTCAGGTAGGTTCTCTGTAGTCACAGGGTCTGTCTAAAGGCACCGGAAAGGCAGAAGAGAGAGAACCACAGAAACGGCTGCAGAAAAGACTCATCCTAAAAGTCTCACTAGCTTTGAAGACAGAGAAATGGGGTCATGAGCCAGGGAATGCAGACATCCTCTGCAAAGAGGAAAAAGCAAGAAAACAGATTCTACCCGAGAACCTCCAGAAAGGAAGGCAGCTCTGAAAACACGTAGATATAAGCATGCTGAAATTCACCTTAGACTTCTGATCTTCAGAATGATAAGATGATAATTTCATGTTGTTCTAAAGTGCTGTTTGTGGCAATTTGTTAGAGCAGCAGTAGGAAGCTGATATAATGTCCAATAGCAAAGTATCAGAACAAATGCAGAGTAGGCCAGTCAAGGATAAATGAAATTAAATTATTCTTAATGAAGTGTTCTATTAGTCAGTGAATCACCTTTGTCTTTTTCTTGGGTTTGATTAGATGACTGAGGAGGGTAGGGAGCAAGGGAAAAGGTGCTCTAAGGACTTGCTTATGTGATGCCAATATCTTGATCATACAGATAACTAAGAATCTAACTCTAACTCAATTGTCCTTTGTCTCTTGGATACAATATCTCTAGAGTCAATACTTTCCCTCAGATGTACCAGCATATTTTAAATTTTATTAGCTGATGGATAACAGGTGAGCTAAAAGAGGCTTAAAATGTTACTGATCTGTGTGGATGAGTTTGATGCTACTTTTGAAGTGAAGTAATTGTTTTAGAGAAGGATGATTGGTGAACATTATCTGCAAGAGTGCTTTGAAAGTAACATGAAAGCTTTCATTGTTAGGCATGACCGTGTATTGTATCTTCTGAACTGAATAACTAGGACATATGTATAGTGTGAAATTAGAAAGCTCAAAGAAGTGAAGGGTATTTCTGACTCTCCATGAAGTTTCCTAAACTAACAAAGTGAAAAAGAACAGAAAAATCCTTTACTTTCAATGGCTTGAGGACTTAACTGCTGACTCAGTTGGAGCAGGGGGCAAAAAAAAAACCCAGCATAAGAGCAAAAGGAAGAGAGCAGACACACGCAGGCTCCCGAAGGCTTTTGTACTTCCGGTTGCTTTTTCCACAGTGAAGTCCCCCCACTCCCACCCCGCCACGGTTTTTACTCCCATTATTTCCAGGTCTTTCTTCTGGAGTGAGGCTTTTCCTTTTTACCTCTCTAAAGGTTCAGCACACTGGCGTTTCCATATTCCCATTCCCAGCTTTAGTTGTTCTTTTCAGCACTTAGTACTATGTTACATGGGCTTCCTCCCTGGCTCAGTGTTAAAGAATCTGCCTGAAATGCAGGGGAACGGGGTTCAGTCCCTGGGTTGGGAAGATCTCCTGGAGGAGGGTTTGGCAACCCAGTCCAGCGCTCTTGCTTGGAGAATCACATGGAGATAGGAGTTTGGTGGGCTACAGTCCATGGGATTGCAAAGTGTAGGGCACAACTGAAGCTACTGAGCATGCACAAACTGTGTAACATACCATTTGTCTCTTGTTTATTGTATGTGTGTGTGTGTGTGTGTGTGTATGCTCACATAACATGTTCATTATTTGCTCTGCTCACTAGGGGCAGTAATATGGAATTCAAAGTGGCATGACACAGCAGACTTTATCCAGCTCCATGCTTATTTAGACTTTAGGGGGGAAAAAAACCCAAAAACATACATGCTAGGCAAATCACTATGTTCAGCAAAACACAGAAAAGTCCTTTTGACTCTCAGGTTGTTTGCAAATGCTCTGTCATTTTATTTTCTGTGTGTGTTTGTCACTCAGTCCAAATTTTTGCCACCCCATAGACTGTACCCTGCCAGGCTCCTCTGTCCTTGGAATTTTCCAGGCAAGAATACTGGAGTGGATTGCCACTCCCTTCTCCAGGAGATCTTCCTGACCCAGGGATCCAACCCTGGTCTCCTGCATTATAGGCAGACTCTTTACCTTCTGAGTTTCCAGGGAAGCCCACTATCATTCTCTACTAAAGGGCCATGAAAGATGATACTGAATGGGTATGAGCAACCTCAGCTCAGGAAGCCACTGGCTCAAAGCCCTTTTGTTCCTTGCTAACTATGTCCTCTCAGGAACAGGTTAGTTCCCACTCTTTGGGGAAACTGTATGCATCAATTAGAAATGATTACATAAACCTGATCTTTACAGTAGGGTCCAAATTGGATGTCAGTATATCTTTCCCAAAGTGGTGCTAGTGGTAAAAAACCTGACTGCCAATGCAGGAGATGTAAGAAACACAGGTTTGATCCCTGGGTTGGGAAGATCCCCTAGAGGAAGGTATAGCAACCCTCTCCAGCATTCTTGCCTGGAGAATGCCATGGCAGGCTACAGTCCATAGGGTTACGTAGAATCAGATACGACCGAAGCAACATAGCATGCACGCACGCGTGCATATGGCATTTAACTTGAACCCTGTATACTGGTAAAGATTCCTTGAATTAATGTTTCAAGGAAGGTTACATCAAAGATCATGTTCTCAGGATGCAAGAAAGACCACAGAACCAGCTTCCTACAGGTACTGTCTCATTGGCTGAGGGCTAAAAACCTCAAACTCCGTGAGCACTGACAGTGTAAGTCCATCGTTATCAGAAATATAGCAAGGATGTGTGAGATGGGGAACCTATTAAAGCATATTAAATAAAAGAATACACAGAAAGACCTATAAGCGAGTCATTGGACCTTTCATTGAAATCTATCCCAATTTACCTAATAAAGGAGAATCATTTTTTATTTGTATTAGTTCCACATTATAAGTTTTAAGGAAAAGTTTTTTACCCATTTTTTCTTGTTTTTTTTTTTCCCCTAGAGAAAGTATTTATAATAAAACTTTTGCCCATAGAAGTTAAATTATCTTCAGGATTACAAGACTTTCCAAAATTTCATGTATTTATTTCACATATTTTACTGTGTTTGCAGCTATTAGTTGTAATGGATTTTCCCTGCTTTTAGAAATTCTATTCTCAAGCGTCATTTTGGGAAAAAATTCTAAACCTTCTTTACTCTCTTTCTGGGCACACAGGAAGACTTCATTTCCCATTCTCTGTAGCAGTAATTGTGTTGGTGTGTAACTGAATTTGGGGTATGTAAGGGGAAATGATGCATTACATCCAGTTGAACGCAGTTAGTAGCTGTGCGTTCCTTCCACACACTCTTTTCTGTGCATGTGATTGAAAGCGAAGGATCTGGTGATGACAGGGTTGCAAATGGGGCACCCTGTGTTCCTGGACTCTGATTGGAGGAGGGCTGTGCAGGCATCTCACTGGTTGTTTAAAGTCACTGTGGTGGCGCTTGCATGTTTTGGCAGCTTGTGTCAGTTAGTCTGGTGAATGGAAAAGCAGGTTCAGAGAGAAGGTTTAGAGGTTTCAGAGAGAAGAGATTAGTCATTGGATATTCAAAAAGACATTTAAAGGATGGCAGCATTATTAATCAGTATAACTATGGCCTCACTAAGGGCACTGATAGAAGTTTTTAAATTCAGCTTTATTAACGAAATAAGCACTTATTGCATGCCTACAGATATACCCATAGAGTATCTATATTGTCATTTTTGCATTTTTATACAATTTACATTAGGCTACTAACAAAAATCTATGTAAGTAAATTATATGAATTAATTCATATAATATTTAAAACCACAGCAGTTTGTAGAGAATAGAAAATCAAATCATTAATAACTTAGCCAAAATCACAGATAATTGGAGGGCTAGACCTAGGATCGGAGAAGGCGATAGCACCCCACTCCAGTACTCTTGCCTGGAAAATCCCATGGACGGAGGAGCCTGGTAGGCTGCAGTCCATGGGGGTCTTTAAGAGTCAGACATGACTGAGCGACTTCACTTTCACTTTTCACTTTCATGCATTGAAGGAAATGGCAACCCACTCCAGTGTTCTTGCCTGGAGAATCCCAGGGATGGGGGAGCTTGGTGGGCTGCCATCTATGGGGTCGCACAGAGTCGGACACGACTGAAGTGAGTGAAGCGACTTAGCAGCAGCAGCAGCAGACCTATGATAATAACTTGAATTTCTATAGTTACAAAATCCTCATTTTCCTTAATGAGCTATTCTGTTTCTAGCCACAAGATGCATACACACATAATTCAATATACAATTGAAGTAATTCATTAATTACTACTCTTGATTATGAATTCTCTGTGTCAAGGATCACTATTTCTCATCAAGTATATTAAGTTTATATATTGAAACAGCTTTGGGGTGTATTATACCCTGAGAATATATGAATGTTTGTAAATGTTCATGCTGACTATTGCTATTATTTTATCACTATGTACTCATATGGTTGTGGAAAAAAAAGCTGATCTTAGTATTTCATGTAGCAGGGAACATGTTTTTGGACCCAGTTGGCAGTTTGGCATAGATTGCATCGTTGCATTTTCACCAGTGTTTTGAATTATTTGATTATGGAGTAAAATGGTGAGCTTGAATAGATACCTAAGATAGCGTCATCATAAATTATGTTTTTTGCAGGGTAGGGTCTACAAACTATGGTCTGTGAGTTGGCCTCCTGTTTTGGAATTAGAATTTTACTGGAACAGACACCGTATTCATGTACGTATTGTCTAAACTGCTATTGTGTGACAGCATGGAATTGAACACTAGTGGCAAAGCACTGCTGAGAGTCCCTGTGTCTCACAAGCCTCAGACGTTTACTCTTGGGCCCGTCAGGAAAATTTGTCAACCTTGCTGTGGATAAAGGAGGATCTCCATCAAGATTTTAGCTGAGTGATGGCAAAATAAGAACTATGTTTCGAAGAGTAGACTTGGGGAATCATGAGAGCGGTGGAGGGAGACAGGGAACAGAATTTAATATTTTAGTGCAAGAGTCTCCACTCCAGTACTCTTGCCTGGAAAATCCCATGGACGGAGGAGCCTGGTGGGCTGCAGTCCATGGGGTCGCTATGAGTCGGAGATGACTGGGCGACTTCACTTTCACTTTTCACTTCCATACATTGGAGAAGGAAATGGAAACCCACTCCAGTATTCTTGCCTAGAGAATCCCAGGGACGGGGGAGCCTGGTGGGCTGCCGTCTATGGGGTCGCACAGAGTCGGACACGACTGAAGCGACTTGGCAGCAGCAGCAAGAGTCTAGGGGAAAGGTGATGGAAGATCCAACCCTGGTATGGAAAAGAAAATATAAAAAGGAAAAAACTTGATAGAATCGGGGCTGGGATGTAGCTGGTCCAATGCTGGACATAGTTTCTCCTGAGTGGTAGTGCACCTGTTGGGGGAGGTGCTCATAGGAGATGCCTTGCTGATCACCAGCTGTTCCTTTACCATCACCTTTCAGCTTCCTTTTCTTGGTTGCTTTCTGTTCTGGGCATGCATGGTCACATGTTCCTTGCCATGCTTCAGGCCTAGCACAGTCGGTAAAGTATTTACCTGCAATGCAGGAGATTCGGGTCCAATCCCTGGGTCAGCAAGATCCCCTGGAGAAGGAAACGGCAACCCATTCCAGTATTCTTGCCTGGATGAATGGAGAATCCAAAGGACAGAAGAGCATGGCAGGCTAGAGTCCATGGGGTCACAAGCGTTGGACACGACTTAGTGAGTAAACCACCACTGCCTCTGGGACACTTTTCAGTTAGCTCTTCCTCCATAAGACAGCCTTATTCCTCCAAATGTTACATTTGGAACAAGATTTTCCAGCATGTGTGTGTGTTTCTCTGTGTCTCTTTTTCTCTCTGTCTCTTTCAGTGTGTCTATATTCTATTTCTCTTCTTTGCATTCTCTTGCACTGTTTGTCTCTTCTACTCTTTCTCTGGTAGGCCCAGAATTGGAAATAACACTGACATAGGCTAAATTCACTTTGTTTTATATAAGTGTTGTTTTCTAGAAAAATATCCCTTTAGAATAGGCCATTAATACTGCCTCGATCTCAGCCACTTCATCTATGTTTTTCTATCTATTGGTATATTCTCATCAGCCTACAAACAATGTTGTCAACTAATGCAATTTATCCAATCTTAAAACGACATGCAGGCAAAAATCTGGTTCCATCTCTCTCTCTCTGCTGTTCCATTTCTCTGTTCTGTTTTACAACACAATTATTCCAACTAGTTGATAAGGCACCCTGATTCTGTTATATTTCCTCTTGAACCCAATTCAGGAAGATTTAGCTTAGGCAAAAAGAGCCCCTGCCAGGGTGGGGTGACCTGCACATCACCCAGCCATGCTGTTTTCCCAGCCTCATGTGATTCAACCCATCAAAAGCAGAGAGGGTACTCTTTCTCTTTGTTTCTTAAAGCACATTCTTCTTTCTGAAAACTCTGTGGTTCTGCTGTAACCCATTCAGTTATCATTTTGAATCTTTACTAATTCTGTGCAGTTCCCTGATTCTCAACATTGGAATATCACCCAGGTTGTTATTTTTCTTTCTCAGTCCAACTCTAGGTGATCACACCCAGATTTTTTACTTTACATGCTATGTCTCTGCTAAGGGCTTTCACATTTATGTTTAACCAGAGAGCTGTGCTGAAGTCCATACTCATAAATCAAAGTACTTATTTGCATCACTTCCTGCATGCAGTTTTGTGCTGTGTCAGTCACCTAAGCTAGTCTTATGTGTCTCGGAATTCCCTTACCTGTATGATTCTGGGTTAGGATTGGCCCCAAGAGAAACTGTGCGATTTGAAAAGTGGAACTGCATCAGTAGCCTTTGCATATGAAAAATCAGTGTATGTTGCTAATCCCGCTGTACTTTGTGTGTATAGCCTGGTTTGCCTGAAGCAGATGCCAGAGTTACAGGGTTCCCCTGCCTTCACCAGTCACCACCACCTTTAGAATCTCTAAGTCCTATGCCCAGACAGCTGGGCACTGCTCTGGGAAAGAATGCCACCTCTTTTTGCAGGTGACCCAGACTGAAAGTACTGAGAGACAAACTCGGGTTTCAGTATGTTCTCATGGGTTCCTGTGTGTCTGAGGAATTTTAGTTTTTTCCTAGCTCCCTCTGCCTCATATCTAGATTTTCTTCCTGACTGCCAGCACTGAAGACCAATGGAGGCTTTAGACTCACCGCCAGATGCAAATTCAATGTCCTTGAATAGATTCCTTATCAGCATCACAGTTTTGTAAGGTCAGGAATTTCAAGTTAAGTCCCTATAATAAGCCCCTTGATTGTACATCCTGTATAGCAATCTTCCTTCCTTGCTTGAATCCTAAAGAATATACTCTGCTTTATTTTTTCTTTTTTTTTTAATCTTTCTTTTGATTTTTATTTTATTTTTAAACTTTACATAATTGTATTAGTTTTGCCAAATATCAAAATGAATCTGCCACAGGCATACATGTGTTCCCCATCCTGAACCCTCCTCCCTCCTCCCTCCCCACACCATCCCTCTGGGTCGTCCCAGTGCACCTGCCCCAAGCATCTGCTTTATTTTTTCTTGTAAAAGTGGGTACCACTTGACATGATAAATGCTTAATTATTTATTTTCTGACTATATCCAATATATATATATATATATATATATATATATATATATATATCTCCAATGCCTTCTCTAAGCACAATAGAAGATAAGCCCCATAGGGGCAGGGGCAGAGAGTTTGCTGTATTTGTGCCAAAATTTATAACATGTATAACTGTGCCTGGTCCATAGTGGTAATTCATACCTATTTAATAAATAAATGAATGGATAAATGATAATTGTGTATTTTTCAAGAAATGTTTTTTGGTTAATCAGAGTATTAGTATGTCAAGAGTAATAATGTTTAGGGATAAGTAAAATGCATGAAATACGGTTTAGAAGTATTAACATTATGAAAATAAACCAATCCAAAAGTGAAAGAGGAAAAAGATTTTTTTTTTCTCTACTCACAGGTTAAATAGTGAAGAGTCCAAATCTGTCCATTACCCGGGGCTTCTCATAACAACTGGACAGACTATTTTCTGAATGTGTGACCTACATAGTTCTGTCAACTGCTAAAGACTAATCAACACTGGTTCATAGTGAATAAAATTGCTAGAAAGGAAAAGAGTCTGTCAATCATGCAGTTTTGTTTCACTTTAGAAGTGCTCTATAGGTGCAAACAGACATTTGGCAAAAAGTTGATCAAGAAATAGCACAAGCCATTGCTGCTGCTGCTGCTGCTAAGTCGCTTCAGTCATGTCCAACTCTGTGCGACCCCATAGATGGCAGCCTACCTGGCTCCTCCGTCCTTGGGATTCTCCAGGCAAGAACGCTGGAGTGGGTTGGCATTGCCTTCTCCAATGCATGAAAGTGAAAAGTGAAAGTGAAGTCGCTCAGTTGTGTCTGACTCTTCTCGACCCCGTGGACTGCAGCCTACCAGGCTCCTCTGTCCAAGGGATTTTCCAGGCAAGAGTACTGGAGTGGGGTGCCATTGCCTTCTCCAAGCACAAGCCATTACGGGCATATAATTTTTTTTTCTTTTCTGTAAAACTATGGGTTCTGCCTGAAATTTGTTTTGTGAGATACATCTTCTCAAAGAAGCAATAGTATCATTAATTAAACAAAGGAAGACACAAGAGGTGGGATCCTGCTAAGCCAAAGTTGTTAAATGAATCTGAGCTCTCATACAGAAAACTTCCCCAGTGCTTATCTAAGCTGTCACCATTTTAGTGCATCTGAGAAAATTTGCTCCAAAATTTGTGTTAGTGTTGGCAAAGAAATGAACTAATTTTAATTCTCAACTCCTAAATCTCACATTAGTCCAGAAACTTTGCAGTTAAACTCATCTAAGTTTGCTGCCCAGCCAACAATTACATTAAAAATACTAAAGAAAAAGATAGCAGCCTATCCTGGTATAAATAGCAAAAGTAGAATTTAGAAAAAAAAACTTTATTTTGACTTTTAAAAATGTTCAAGTCTGTTAAAAGTTCTGATTCCTAGAAAGTCATAAAAGGACTCATAGAAGATTTGTTTTCTCTGGTTGCCTAGCTGGCCACAAAACTAGATTACTTCCTGCCACTTCTGCCAAAATAAATATTATTAAAATATTATATTCCCCAGCTGCCAGTCAGAACCAAAGGTACATAAAAAGATGGTGTTTATTTGTACATGTACACCTTTCCCACCACAGAACTCAAATTAAATGTTGCAATGCTAGAGACAGTTTTAGCAGTTTTTTAAAGCTGGCTTTCTCGTATCTTCCTTCTCACTCACATATGTAAAATTTTATTGATTGAAAATGAAAATCCTCAACAATTTATTAGAAATGATTATGCCCATGGCTAAATATTCAAGTTTTTTTTAAATCACTCTGATTTAAAAAGATATTAATTCTGTTGTTAGATTTCAGAAGTGATGAGAAACTTAAACATCTCCATTGTTTTAGAGAGGACTGCCTCAAAGAAGAGGATGCATGGTGGGAACAGGAAAAGGTCCAACTGACTTTGTGCTGAAAGAGGGATGTGATTCAGACAGATTTTAAATAAGGGAACAAAGATCCCATGCACTGCAATTTGATGCTGGAAAGAAGCCCCAATTCACACATCACTAGCTTCGGTGATCTTTTTTTCTCAATAACTATGTTTTGAAGGTATTTGTTTTAAATTCTAATTGTCAAAGAATTTTTAAAACTTTTGATGGGGTTGCCTTGTGACCCTAGATGTTACTATTGTTTAAAAAAAAAAAAACCTATCTGCTTTTATTGCAATCTTTTGGATTACGCCAGAGCTTGAATTTGCCAATAGAGGGCAATAGCCAAACTAAGATAGACTGCATCTATCATTTTTGCAACTTCTAATGAGGTAAAAGGACACATAGAATCCTCATCTGCTTTTATGGATATTGCTGTGTAATTGCAGTGTAATTATGGCACACACAGCTTTAGAAAATTATCTTTCAAGAAAACAGCTGGTTCTCTTTAACAAACCAGGATGAAATCTTGTCAGTTAAAAAAAAAAATCCAAAGAAAATTTTCCAAAAATACATGCTGATAATAAACAAGCAACAAAAAACGAAATAACATAAAAATTTTAAATGGATAAATCAGAGCTGCCGGTATGAAAAATAAGACAAATGTACAAATCCAAGAAAATTATAAAGGTAGGAGGTACTTCAGATGTATTGTTTTATTTTACAGTGTAAACAGACTTCTTGGAAAGATTTCAATTTTTTTTTCATTTTTCTCTTTTATTTGTGTAATTATGTAAATGCATGCATACATCTACTCTAAATATGAGATGCATACACACAAACACAGACCTTGAGGTCTACAAGACTTTTTATAACCAATTCTCCAGAAAAATTTTGAAACAACTAACAATGGGCATTTGATGCTATACATTTGAGGGTATATTAAATGTCTAGATATGCTAACAATCCAATATATGAGTGCCTCTTAAAAACACTATACAAAGTTTAAAAGATACTAAATAGGTCATTAAAGAGAACGATTATCCATAATTCACTTTGATGTATGACTTATTTCAGTTTTATCTTAAAAATCATCTAGGGGGACATCGTGATGATTGGATTTATAAAATATAAAAGTTACAAAGCCAGAAACATAAGTAAAATTATAATTTTCTCTTTCTCCTCTTGATGAGATATTTTCAGGAGATCTCTTACATTTAGACTGCCATGTGAGTATAGAAAATAAGAATTGGTGCTTTCTTGACTCACACAGTGGCATATCCTGACAGTATTATAGCTTGATAGGCGAGTATCCCATATGAATCTTACATTTAGAAATTATTTTAATTAACAGCAGACACTAGCTAAGGATGGATTATTTACAGAATAGGACCCTGTGTGGTTAAAACTTTAAAAACTGTATTATTAAAACAGAAATATGGAGATATATACATGTGTATAGTATATGTATTTATGATATATATTTGTGTGTATATTTATGAATCATTGAAAGAGAGGAAATAATAATATTTAAGTTTGTGTTTTTTATTGTGCAGAATAATTTGAATATCTAGCAATAAGACTTGTAGTAGGCATCTCCCAAAGTGTAATACCTGGACCATGAGAGTTAGTATCCCCTAAGCACTTTTTGGAGAAGGCAATGGCACCCCACTCCAGTACTCTTGCCTGGAAAATCCCATGGACTGAGGAGCCTGGAAGGCTGCGGTCCATGGTGTCGCTGAGGGTCAGACACAACTGAGCGACTTCACTTTCACTTTTCACTTTCATGCATCCGAGAAGGAAATGGCAACCCACTCCAGTGTTCTTGCTTGGAGAATCCCAGGGACGGGGGAGCCTGGTGGGCTGCCGTCTATGGGGTCACAGGGAGTTGGACACGACTGGAGTGACTTAGCAGCAGCAGCAGTAGCAGCAAGAACTTTTTAGTTTCCTGTCTGGCCCCATCTCAGACCACCTGAAACACAAATTCTGGGATTGGGCTTCAGTGATTAAACAGAGTTCTAGGTGATTCTGATGCGTGTTAAAATTTGAGAACCACTTCCTTTGGTAAATATGGTTGTGTTTTTTTTTTTCATGATTATTATAATTGAACAGTAAGAAACCCAGAAAATCTTCTGTCTCTAGATTTGCTTTCAAACAAATTCTGCACTAAAATACATTTGGCTTAGGTATGGTTAACATGGGGGCTTCCCAGATGGCACTAGTAGTAAAGAACTCACCTTTGCAGGAGAGATAAGAAATGCAGGTTGGATTTCTGGGTTGGGAAAATCCCCTGCAGGAGGCATGACAACCCACTCCAGTATTCTTGCCTGGAGAATCCAGTGGACAGAGGAGCCAAACAGGCTACAGTCCATAGGGTCACAAAGAGTCAGACATGACTAAAGCAACTTAGCACACACACATATTTAATATGCTTTTATCAGGTAGATTGATTGTTGACTGTTATTGACTGAACTTTGAAAAATTTAAGCATGTAATTCCCATGGACACAGGAGCCTGGCGGGCTACAGTTCATGGGGTCGCAGAGTCGGACATGACTGAGCATCTAAGCACAGCGCAATCAATCTTTACAGAAACTTTCTTAAATTAGCTATGAAAGTCCAGCCTTAGGAGTTTCTAAACATCATCTCATGCAAGCAGAAAATTGGAAAACTAGGAGCCAAAAGATTAAAAGTATTTACCAAATATCAAAAGGCAATTTGACAATGAACTTGGGGTCAAATCCAAATCTTCTAACTTCTATATTAATTTTTAATCCTATTAAATTGTGGGCTTTCCTGGTGGCTCAGATGGCAAAGGATCTACCTGCAATGGAGACCTGGGTTCAATCCCTGGGTTGGGAAGATCCCCTGGAGAAGGGAATGGCTACCCACTCAGTATTCTTGCCTGGAGAATCCCCATGGACAGAGGAGCCTGACGGGCTACAGTCCATGGGGTTTCGAAGAGTGAGATATGACTGAGTGACTAAGAACAGCACAACACATTCAATTCCGGGTTATGGTTTTCAACTAATTTCCTGTATCAGTAATAGGATTGTTGTCAAATAAGTCATGAAAGATATTTGAGCAACTCAACCGCTTTTGCGATGGCATAGCCTCATAAGTATTTCCCAACAGTGGGAAGCAAAATATGCTTAACCAGCAGCTATGCATCTTCCTTTTGCTTGTGTGTGGTTCATGAGCTCTACTTAAGAACTAGCGAGGCCTATCGAGAAGTTTCTGTCATTGAATTCAACCAGGAGAATGTGAAATTTAGATACACTTGTAGTTTTTCTCAATTATTAGCATTGTCTTCTATATAGGTGTAATTTGGCTGATGGCTGGTCTACATCCCTTCTGTAAACTTGCAGAATTCAAGAGTTTGCCTTTCTGTTCTGTGTTGGGGTTTGGATGTGTATTTTCTGTTTTGAGAATTTACCACAGTACCTGGTACATGATATGAGCCCAATGCTGGTGTCAAATAAAATAAGTGAATGAAAACTCAATAATAGATATTCAGTTTTACAGCATTAACTCTAATAGGAAGATAACACTTCAGGGATAATAATGAAATAAAAAATATAATCTGCACCTATTGTTACAACTCATTTACAACAAAGTTTTCTCAATCCTTCTGACTGCATCCACAGTTCAGAAAACTTCATTGCAATTATCAATGAAATCACTGTATCTCTGAGCCACATAAGCTTTATAGGAAGTCAGGACCATGATGAAATAACAATTATAGTCATTTGGTTCCTAAATGCCAACCCCTCAATCTCCAGCCATTGATTTCTAAGTGTTGTTTGTGTGTGGTCATAACCTACTCCTCCAGGATGCCACCAGGCACACACTTCCATAGTCCTGTGAGTACTCATGGCCAGTTTGAGGAATGTAGCCTGACTTGAATTTTGCTGGAAGTGTTTGTTAAATTTTTGGGGAACTACTATATTAGAAAATAGGTATACATCAATGGAAGCTTGAGTGTGAGACAATCTGAGTAATAAACACATTTGTATTAATATTATTTAAAATTATTCCTCCCTACCAATGATGAATGTTTATCCTTGGAAATAGAAATCACCCTTAAGAGATCAATTCTCTTGGGAGGGACCTTCAGACAGGCATAATATAGACCCTCAATATATACTCACATTTGTTTGAATTTCCAAGTTAAATTAGACTCTTCAACAGGAATTCCTAAAAATACCAAGACAGCATTTGGAAGCTACAGTGTTTCCATCAAAGATGCGTTTAGACTTTGATTCTGAGTGTAGCACTCCATGAGTTTGATTAGTCATTCAGTTCAGTTCAGTCACTCAGTTGTGTCCGACTCTTTGCGACCCCTGAATCCCAGCACACCAGGCCTCCCTGTCCATCACCATCTTCCGGAGTTCACTCAATCTCACGTCCATCGAGTCAGTGATGCCATCCAGCCATTTCATCCTCTGTTGTCCTCTTCTCCTCCTGCCCCCAATCCCTCCCAGCATCAGGGTCTTTTCCAATGAATCAACTCTTCTCATGAGGTGGCCAAAGTACTGGAGTTTCAGCTTTAGCATCAGTCCTTCCAAAGTAATCCCAGGGCTGATCTCCTTCAGAATGGACTGGTTGGATCTCCTTGCAGTCCAAGGGACTCTTAAGAGTCTTCTCCAACACCACAGTTCAAAAGCATCAATTCTTCAGCGCTCAGATTTCTTCACAGTCCAACTCTCACATCCATACATGACCACTGGAAAAACCATAGCCTTGACTAGATGAACCTTTGTTGGCAAAGTAATGTCTCTGCTTTTCAATATGCTATCTAGGTTGGTCATAACTTTCCTTCCAAGGAGTAAGTGTCTTTTAATTTCATGGCTGCAGTCACCATTTGTAGCGATTTTGGAGCCCGAAAAAATAAAGTCTGACACTGTTTCCACTGTTTCCCTATCTATTTCCCATGAAGTGATGGGACCAGATGCCATGATCTTCATTTTCTTAATGTTGAGCTTTAAGCCAACTTTTTCACTCTCCACTTTGACTTTCATCAAGAGGCTTTTTAGTTCCTCTTCACTTTCTGCCATAATGGTGGTGTCATCTGCATATCTGAGGTTATTGATATTTCTCCCGGCAATCTTGATTCCAGCTTGTGTTTCTTCCAGCCCAGCGTTTCTCTTGATGTACTCTGCATATAAGTTAAATAAGCAGGGTGACAATATACAGCCTTGGCGTACTCCTTTTCCTATTTGGAACCAGTCTGTTGTTCCATGTCCAGTTCTAACTGTTGCTTCCTGACCTGCATACAAATTTCTCAAGAGGCAGGTCAGGTGGTCTGGTGTTCCCATCTCTTGTTAGTCATTGCACTTCTTGAATTAAGTCTGTTATCTGATGATAAAGTGATAATCATCACAGCATTCTTGTTTGGTTAATCTTAGATTTTTAAAAAATCATATAATAGTTGCCAGTCCTTAAAATTGACATTGATTGCATAACATCTTTTCATACTTGAGTAAGGTGAAGATGCTATCATACAAATGCACTTTAATAAACCATAAAACATGTATGGATATGCAGATGACACCAACCTCATGGCAGAAAGCGAAGAAGAACTAAAGAGCCTCTTGATGAAAATGAAAGAGGAAAGTGAAATTGTTGCTTAAAACTCAACATTCAGAAAACTATGATCATGGCTTCTGGTCCCATCACTTCATGGCAAATAGATGGGGAAACAATGGAAACAGCGAGAGACTTTATATTTTGGGGCTCCAAAATCACCACAGATGTTATCTGCAGCCATGAAATTAAAAGATGCTTGCTCCTTGGAAGAAAAGCTATGACCAACCTAGATAGCATATTAAAAACCAGAGACATTGCTTTGCTGACAAAGGTCCATCTAGTTAAAGCTATGGTTTTTCCAGTAGTCATGCATAGATGTGAGAGTTGGACTATAAAGAAAGCTGAGTGCCAAAGAATCGATGCTTTTGAACTGTGGTGTTGAAGAAGACTCTTGAGAGTCCCTTGGACTGCAAGGAGATCCAGCCAGGCCATCCTAAAGGAGATCAGTCCTGCATGTTCATTGGAAGGACTGATGCTGAAGCTGAAACTCCAATATTTTGGCCACCTAATGCAAAGGACTGACTCATTGGAAAAGACCCTGATGCTGAGAAAGATTGAAGGTGGGAGGAGAAGGGGATGACAGAGGATGAGATGATTGGAATAGCATCACTGATGTGATGGACATGAGTTTGATTAGGATCCAAGAGTTGATGATGGACAGGGAAGCCTGGCATGCTGCAGTCCCTGAGGTCGCAAAGAGTCAGACATGACTGAGCGACTGAACTGAACTGAAAACATATAAACATTAATGAAATTTAATATGTCATATTTCTATTAGTGTAATAGATTATAATATTCTGAAACACTGTGAGGAATTGTTCAAATTACAGGATTTTATCAATATTAGATGGGCAAAAGAGCATGTTATGTATTATGACTTGTTGTGTAATACTGGAAAGAGTTTATGAGAGATTTCTGAGAAACAGGTAGGCATTGTAATAACCTTACATATCCTTTCTGAGAATGCAAGTTAACAGAAATATTAAGTAGATAAATATTTAATTCTTGTCTAGGGGATAAGATAAATTAACTAGAATGATAGCCATATGAAAATGCACTTGGAATGATGCATAACAGTAGTTAATATCACATGAGGGAATATAGGCAAATGGTTTAATTGAACCAAAAAAATAAAATTGCATCAAAGTTCACAGTTCTAGAATGTCTAAACCAAAGTCAACTTTTATTGATATTTAAAGCAGTGAAACCACTTTTATCGATCTGTTTCATGCGGTAGATGATGCACTATGAGAGTCGCATCTATAATGTGCTGTACGAAGAGTTATAAGTACTGTTGGCAATAAATTAAAAGTAATGTTGATGTTCCAAATAAGTTTTGATGGATAGTTAAATTTTGAAGTGGTTGGATTTAAGTAGTTTCTGAATGTATTTCACTGTGGATTTCATACCAGTAGCAGAGCTTGCACTCTTAAAATCTAGACTTTGGAGGACTGAGGTTTAGCATTTGCCACAGCAACTTTAATCTTATTCTAGCATACTCTATTACCTGTAGAGATTTATTTTAATCCTAAGACTCTGTTTCTAATTTCCTAACATTCAGGTCATTTTGTGAAAGAATATACTGTTTGTTTTCTCTACTATTCCTTCTTGAAGGT
Source organism: Bos indicus x Bos taurus (assembly GCF_003369695.1). NCBI lineage: Eukaryota > Metazoa > Chordata > Mammalia > Artiodactyla > Bovidae > Bos > Bos indicus x Bos taurus. The sequence continues at coordinate 98,013,273 of NC_040079.1, read as the reverse complement.
AGTTCCCTAAAGAAAGAAACTGGGCTTCCCTGGTGGCTCAGCAGTAACAAAATGTACCTGCCCATGCAGGAGATGTGGGTTTGATCCCTGGGTCAGAAAGACCCCCTGGAGAAGAAAGTTGCAAGCCACTCCAGAATTTTTGCCTGGGAAATCTCATGGACAGAGAAGCCTGGTGGGTTACAGTCCAAGGAGTTCACAAGACTCAGACATGACTTAGTGACCAAACAACAACAACCACTTTAATTCAGCACTTAATTCAGGTTCTTATCTCCTTTCTCTTCTTCCTGCCATTCTATAGCTGGTGTTAGTTTGGTCAAGGAGTTACATAAGTACATTTAATCAAGCTCCTGCCTCTGTCATTTCCACAAGTTTCATCTTCTACAGGCACACATTCAGAAAGAACCACAAGTCAAGTTCCAATTCCCTTGATCATAAATATAAGGACTTACTGAAGTCTCTTGAACAAGAGGTCAGAAAATTGTTTTGTGTAACACAAAGCAAATTTGTTAAAACTAACAAACAAAAAGGAGTCAGTTCAGTTCAGTCAGTTCAGTCGCTCAGTCATGTCTTTGCAACCCCACGAATTGCAGCACGCCAGGCCTCCCTGTCCATCACCAACTCCCAGAGTTCACTCAGACTCACGTCCAACGAGTCAGTGATGCCATCCAGCCATCTCATCCTCTGTCGTCCCCTTCTCCTCCTGCCCCCAATCCCTCCCAGCATCAGAGTCTTTTCCAGTGAGTCAACTCTTTGCATGAGGTGGCCAAAGTACTGGAGTTTCAGCTTTAGCATCATTCCTTCCAAAGAACACGTAGGACTGATCTCTTTTAGAAAGGAGGGAGGAGAGGAAAAAAAAATCTTCTGAAAATACCTGTGTTAACTTTCACCTTTTGTTATGTATTCCCATGTTCCTTTGGGCTAAGGTTGGTCCTATATGTAAATTTTCTCAATTCTGTCAGAACTTCTTGAGTGACTGAGCACACACACCCAAAATCTTTAGGCTCTTCCAGTTTCCATCTTTTCTCTACTAATCTTTCCTCTGGTTTGGTCCTTTCCTCCTATTTACATTTTACACAATTCACTTGTAATTTAAAGTCCCACTGTCATTTGAGAATGACTTTGGGGTTAGAGAAGAAATGTAGTTGGAGGGAAAGCATCATACCAAAAGGAAAAGATTGTGTGTGACAGAGCACATAGGATTATTGCATGTTATTAAGGCAGGATGTTCACAGAATGCCTCTAGGATTTTCTTACAGAAAATTTCTGTATAAGCTCCTCTCTCTATCATTTCCTCAAGTTCAACTCTGTAGATAGCCTAACTGGTGCCATCTTGAATAATGTTTGGAATGTAGCTGCCCCCCAACCCCAGTAGCACATTTAAATTCATTGAAATTCTGACTCTTTTCCTCTGAAGACAGAAAATTAATCTAGTTGTTGGGACTTTAGTAGTTGAAGTGGGCCCATTGGAGGCAAAATTAGACTTTTCCAATCACTTCAGATTAGATTTTTACATGATGTTCTCTCATTCCAACCACAAGCATTCACAGTCACTGTCATGCCTACTGAATTTCAAGCACTGCCTGATGTGTTTACATAATTATCACATTGAAACCTGAATTTGTAAAACTGTAGGTGTCACCAACCTTAGTGTTTTATCTCATACTTTGAGATCTTAATCTGCCAGGAGATCACATTTGCCTACCATTTCTACCTACATTTGTCCTTCTCACCTTTTCCCCCCTGTAACTGTCTCAGATTTGATTAGTGCTTTATAAAGTCAGTGATTTGTCTTCTCATTCCAAGTGGCATAACCATGTGATCTACTAAAAGCTCTTCTGTGGTAATTGATTTATCATTCTTATCATTTAATTCAATGCACACAGCTAAAATTTTGGTTTAATAGCTAAGTGCACTCAAGAGGATTTCCCAGATTAATGTGGGCTGTGGCGATTTCTTAAAGTTCTGAACTTGTAAAATTGATAAAATATAAGTGCAGTCATTACCTGGTGTGCATTTTCTGATAGAAATGTATTAATGAAAGATGATATATTAGGTCAGCTTTATTACACTTTGTAAATATCTACAAATGAAATAAAAACAGAAATGAATCAAGAGAAATAACCTCATTCTTAAGGTAGTAAAGAAATTTTTTGATTTTAGAATTATGTGAGGAAGATCCATTGTCAAAAAATGCCACAAAGAGCAGTCATTTGAGCATAGACAAAGTGTAACTTTCTTATCTAAGTATTTTAGATACAGAGAATTCCTTTCATCTCTCTGTTCCTTGAACTGCTGCTGCTGCTGTTGCTAAGTCGCTTCAGTCGTGTCTGACTCTGTGAGACCCCATGGACTGCAGCCTACCAGGCTCCTCCGTCCATGGGATTTTCCAGGCAAGAGTACTGGAGTACGGTGCCATTGCCTTCTCCACCTTGAACTGCATATGGCCATAATACTGGATAAAAACAATCCTGGTAATTCAAACTTTACAGATTATTTCATATTTTTTATGGGACTTTTCTGTTTTGGGATTTGATATTATGGACTGTGAACATTACTACCCATGTTTTTAAAAAAGTTGAACATCTTTTCTCTTCCATTTTAACAGGGGTTAGAAAACCTGTGTCCTAGTTTGATTAACGGAGAAGGCAATGGCACCCCACTCCAGTACTCTTGCCTGGAAAATCCCATGGACGGAGGGGCCTGGTGGGCTGCAGTCCATGGAGTCGCTAGGAGTCGGACACCACTGAGCGACTTCACTTTCACTTTTCACTTTCATGCATTGCAGAAGGAAATGGCGACCCATTCCAGTGTGCTTGCCTGGAGAATCCCAGGGACGGGGGAGCCTGGTCTGCCATCTCTGGGGTTGCACAGAGTCGGACACGACTGAAGCGACTTAGCAGCAGCAGTAACAGCAGTTTGATTAAATCTACCTTTTCAGAGTGTATATTAAATATACTTATTTTAAAACATACTCTAATTAGACCAATTCTTTTGAGACTAGTTTCAACTTTGTCATGATATTTTGGGTTGTATGTGTGAAAACTTATGATCTAAGGGACTTTTGAAGGGACAATATTATAGTATGATATATCTTCTGCTGGCTCAAAGACCAGGGTAATAATGCAGAAATGTATGCTCTCTTAATCTCCTGGTTCTGTTTTTGTACTTGTCAGTTAGGTAGCTATTCTCTTCATCATTAAAACTAGGGTCCCAGAAGGAAATCTGTGTATTGAGTGATTTAATAGGTAAAGATACAAAAATGTAGCTTTGAAGATTTACTCATAATATGTCACATATGATTGTTAAAGATCAAGCTAGTTAACTTTTCATCATAGTTAGAGAAATAATTTCTTAAAAAGGAGTGCTAACAAAAATGATTCAATAAGTGTTTCTAATTTTAGACAAGTTCTTGAAAGTTTAACCTTATTCATCACAAAGTGAACAGTTTTTAAATTTTCAAAAAATCAGAGTATTCTTCCAGATACATTTAAATTGCCAAACAAAAGAAATAACTTTTAAAAAATGCTCTTTAATACCCTGGAATATCAGAAAAATGTAAAATGAATTTTTTTTACTATTTTTTCAGTAGTGAGCAACTGAACTGAATTGAACTGAACTGAAAATGATTTTGATATGATTATATTCAAATACAAAGAATCAGTTCATAATTTTGGTTTTGTGTCACTAAAACATGGGTTGAAAAGTTAAGATGCAGATAAGAGAATTTAACACATTTCCTTCATTTTTGCAGCAGCATTAATTATGAGATGTAACAATTTAGTAACAGCTGTTTAGAGAAAAAATTATAATGAGCATATTATTGATGTATCTAGATTTCAGAAATGTTAATTATAGATGTAAATATACATTATGCATCAGTTCAGTTCACTCACTCACTCATGTTCTGCTCTTTGCCACTGTGACTCCATGGACTGCAGCACACCAGGCTTCCCTGTGCATCACCAACTCTTGGAACTTGCTCAAACTCATATCCATTGAGTTGGTGATGCCACCCAACCATCTCATCCTCTGTCATCCCCTTCTCCTAACTTCAAACTTTCCCAGCATCAGGGTCTTTTCCAATGAGTCAGTTCTTCGTATCAGGTGGCCAAAATATTGGAGTTTCAGCTTCAGCATCAGTTCTTCCAATGAATATTCAGGACTGATTTCCTTTAGATTGATTGGTTTGATCTTACACCCCAAGGGACTCTCAAAAGGCTTCTCCAACACCACAGTTCAAAAGTATCAATTCTTCAGTGCTAAGCTTTCTCTATGGTCCAGCTCTCACATCCATACATGACTACTGGAAAAATGATAGCTTTGATTATAAAGAACCTTTGTCAGCAACGTAATGTCTCTGCTTTTTAATATGCCATCTAGGTTTGTCATAGCTTTTCTTCCAAGGAGCAAGTGTCTTTTAATTTCATGGCTGCAGTCACCATCTGCAGTGAATTTGGAGCCCAAGAAAATAGTCTGTTACTGTTTCCATTGTTTCCCCAAATATTTGCCATGAAGTGATGGGACCAGATGCCATGATCTTAGTTTTTTGAATGTTGAGTTTTAAGCCAACTTTTTCACTATGCTCTTTAACTTCATCAAGAGGCTGTTAGTTCCTCTTTGTTTTCTGCCATAAGGGTGGTGTCATCTGCATACCTGAGGCTATTGATATTTCTCCTGGAAATCTTGATTCTAGCTTGTGCTTCATCCAGCCCAGCATTTTGCATGATGTACTCTGCATGTAAGTTAAATAAGTAGGGTGACAGTATACAGTTTGATGTACTTCATTTCCCAATTTGCAACCAGTTTCACAAATTGCCAACATCTTTTGGATCACAGGATAAGCAAGAGAGTTCCAGAAAAACATCCACTATTGACTATGCCAAAGCCTTTGGCAGTGTGGATCACAACAAACTGTGGAAAATTCTACAAGAGATGGGAGTACCAGACCACCTTACCTGCCTCCTGAGAAATCTGTGTGCGGGTCAAGAAGTAACATTATGCATAAATATAGACATATACACATGTGTATGCATTTATGTATGTATCTATATACATGTGTGAATACATGCACACATATGTATATATAAATATATATATAAATATATATATATATATCTCTCATGTGTGTGAGATTACCAACACTATGAAAAGGAGATCCATTTTATAGCATTTTTCCAGTTTCCATGTTGTAAGTATTTGCACCACAGATAATTTCTAGCTACTGCTACTATTAAACACAAATGGGAAGAGTGAGAGATGTATTTATAGGTATACATGAATGTGTGAGCATTAAATCTCCTAGAATCAGTTGCTTATTATTCTAGATTTGCGCCACATTAAGGAAGGAGAAGCACTGCTTAGTGTAAGAGTTCTGAATTATGGTCTACAGTTTCAAAAGTAAAGCATATAGAATGGAACTGTTAAGCACACTTGCTCTTTGAAAAAATACCAATTAACATAATGATTCATATTAATTGCATATATTTTTATCTAGAAAAATTAGCCTAGTATAACGTATTAATGAAAAATCTCAAATTGTTAGCTTTCTTTTTCACTGTGATCTTTGAATGTTCTGGTGACTCATAGGTTGTCTGCTTCTGCACAGATTCAAGTAAGGTTGTTTTCTTAATTTAATCAGATTCAGGTGTCTGTTTTGCGGCCATCAATGTTGCCACTGGCCTAACTACATTTTTTAGTTTTTGTGATTCAGAATTACACCTCTTTGTGAGCTTGAAATGTTCAGCAATTGCTACTCTTAGTAGAAGGAAGTGGGTGAAATCTGTGGGCTGGTTGTTGGATGACAACAGTTAGAGCTGAAGTAATTTTCCTGACTAAGTGAGGCTGACACCTCTGCCAAAATCTTTCCATTTTGAAGCAGAATTTCTCTTGCTTGCTATGGTTGCTATCACATGTTTTGTGACTAGTCAACTCAAAAATTCCCCCTCTAATTCATAGACAATTTTTTGTACTTTATATCACCATTTTTGGGAAGTCTGAAGATTTTGCCTTCTAGAAGTACAGTCCTAACAGAAGTTTTGAAAGTTCAGTTTTTTTCAAGATTTTTGTACAAGTTGAATCTGAAGAAAAGAATAAAGACAATTCCCACTTGTAAAAACAAACAAAAAAAAGTTAAATATTAAAATTAGGCATCAATTTATTGAACAATGATTATGGTTTCCTTGTTCCATGAATATGATTTCAATGTTTTCTAGAAGATAGTAGCAATCTAGCTTCTAAAACTTTAAATCCTTGAAAACATTTAAAGGTGAACAAGAGACAAAGCAAACAATAAAAAATCTAACTACAAAGAATAATTTAAAATGTGACCCTATCTGTAGAAGCTAATGGCTTCTATTGCATAAGAGACAAGCAGAACAGATTAAGAAAATTAAAAGTTTTCTAAAGAATTACTTGGCCATCTAATCATAAGTCCTTAAAAGAATTATTTGACCATCTGGTATAATTTCTTCAGATGTTATACTAATTTTAATTCAAGCCAAAAACATTAAATTGAACCTGATAAACTGTATAAAGATAAATTCAGATGATGAGAGATTCTTAATCATGTCAAGTTAAAGTGTTTCGTTATCTCAGATTTAGAACTATGGCTTTATTACCTAAATAATCTATTTGTGGATCTGACTCAGCTACTAGTTCCGATAATATCCTTCATCAGGAAAGTTCTCAGGGTTAATACTTTGTGAAAATCTATAACTTTCTCTTTCTTTTAAATTGTTGCATTTCAGTGTTGGTAGATATACTTTCTTCTGTAGGGAGAGTGACATAGTCAGTGGTGTCTGGTGTATGTGTGTGTAACAACCAACTCTGTAAGAAAGGTAAGTCCAGATTTTTTTTTAGCATTTTTACAGGTTCTGTGGTATAAATACTTGTACTTCAGTTAATTTCAAGTTATAGCTACTATTGTGCATAATTAACAAGAGATGTACACAGTCTGCCCTTGGGAGCTAGTACTTGCTCGTCTCCAGCACATCACTGGATCTAAATGATTGTTCTTTAACTCTTAAGAAAATGTCAACACACAAAAGATTGAACTTAAGAACCTAAGAATTTCTGTAAGTTAAAGATTTCCCAATTTTATAATCAAAGTATCATGATACCTCATGCTTTTTTTATTTTCATAGCACTTTTTTAAATAACTGAAGTTTATTTTGCTTATTAATGATGGTCTTCCAGCAACAATAAACTAACGAACTCTAAGAAATTAAGGATCAGATCTGTTTGGTAGACAATTGTGTCCCCAGAGACTACAAAAGTATCTAGCACAAAATGGGCCTTATATTAACATTGTTAAATAAATGTCAGCCTCCTAAAGTTAGGATGTTATATATCATTCCAAGTTAAATTAATTTTCAATTTATAAGGCAAGTAGGAATTTTACTTTATTTTAAAAGTCTTGGTAACATAGCTCCGGGTGGGTATATAAATTGTTACTAATTTTTGATTCCCTCTCTTTATGTACATATTCCCTTGTAATGAATAGTTTTATATTGAATAAAAGAAAAATCTTCTTTTATAAGCCATATATACCGATTTGTAAGCATATTATTAAATTATATTTTAATAATAATTAAACTCCTACAGAAATCAAGCTTGACAATGTGACCTTGAAACATAGGAATATAAAGGGAAAATAAAGATTGAAAATCGTTTTTATTGCCACTTCAACATAAAATTAACTTGGTTTATTTTTAAACCTCACATTTCAATTCTGATAACCAACTGTTTATTCCTTTTTTATAATTCATTTGAAATAATTATTTAGCATTCACCATGTGTGCTGCTAAGTACAGTTATCATCTTGAATTTCCAAGCCAGGCTTCAGCAATATGTGAACCGTGAACTTCCTGATGTTCAAGCTGGTTTTAGAAAAGGCAGAGGAACCAGAGATCAAATTTCCAACGTCCGCTGGATCATCGAAAAGGCAAGAGAGTTCCAGAAAAACATTTATTTCTGCTTTATTGACTATGGCAAAGCCTTTGACTGTGTGGATCACAATAAACTGTGGAAAATTCTGAAAGAGATGGGAATACCAGACCACCTGACCTGCCTCTTGAGAAATCCGTATGCAGGTCAGGAAGCAACAGTTAGAACTGGACATGGAACAACAGGCTGGTTCCAAATAGGAAAAGGAGTATGTCAAGGCTGTATACTGTCACCCTGTTTATTTAACTTCTATGCAGAGTACATCATGAGAAACGCTGGACTGGAAGAAACACAAGCTGGAATCAAGATTGCTGGGAGAAATATCAATAACCTCAGATATGCAAATGACACCACCATTATGGCAGAAAGTGAAGAGGAACTCAAAAGCCTCTTGATGAAAGTGAAAGTGGAGAGTGAAAAAGTTGGCTTAAAGCTCAACATTCAGAAAACGAAGATCATGGCATCCGGTCCCATCACTTCATGAGAAATAGATGGGGAAACAGTAGAAACAGTGTCAGACTTTATTTTTCTGGGCTCCAAAATCACTGCAGATGGTGATTGTAGCCATGAAATTAAAAGGCATTTATTCTTTGGAAGGAAAGTTATGAGCAACCTAGACAGCATATTAAACAGTAAAACAGAGACATTACTTTGTCAACAAAGGTCCATCTAGTCAAGGCAATGGTTTTTCCAGTGGTCATGTATGGATGTGAGTTGGACTATAAAGAAAGCTGAGAGCTGAAGAATTGATGCTTTTGAACTGTGGTGTTGGAGAAGACTCTTGAGAGTCCCTTGGACTGCAAGGAGATCCAACCAGTCCATTCTGAAGATCAGCCCTGGGATTTCTTTGGAGGGAATGATGCTAAAGCTGAAACTCCAGAACTTTGGCCACCTCATGCGAAGAGTTGACTCATTGGAAAAGACTCTGATGCTGGGAGGGATTGGGGGCAAGAGGAGAAGGGGACGACAGAGGATGAGATGGCTGCATGGCATCACTGACTCGATGGATGTGAGTCTCAGTAAACTCCGGGAGTTTGTGATGGACAGGGAGGCCTGGCCTGCTGCGATTCATGGGGTCACAAAGAGTTGGACATGACTGAGCGACTGATCTGATCTGATCAGCCTTTTTGGAGAAGGAAATGGCAACCCACTCCAGTATTCTTGCCTGGAAAACTCCATGGACAAAGGAGCCTGGTGGGCTATAGTCCATGGGGTCGCAAAGAGTCGGACACAACTGAGCAACTAACACACACACACACATGTGTTAATAACTTTTTAATCTGTTGGTTGCATAGTGAAAAATACAGCATAGCAATCTTAGAGTAAATATATTTTAATGCTGCTGCTGCTGCTAAGTTGCTTCAGTCATGTCTGACTCTGTGCGACCCCATAGACGGCAGCCCACCAGGCTCCCCCGTCCCTGGGATTCTCCAGGCAAGAACACTGGAGTGGGTTGCCATTTCCTTCTCCAGTGCATGAAAGTGAAAAGTGAAAGTGAAGTCACTCATTTGTGTCCAACTCTTCCCGGACCCCATGGACTGCAACCTACCAGGCTCCTCTGCCCATGGGATTTTCTAGGCAAGAGTACTGGAGTGGGTTGCCATTGCCTTCTCCATTTTAATGCTAGATAATGTAAAGAAGAAATTAACACAACAGTGATATGAGCCCTTGGAAAAGTAAATGGATTATAGAGATAATCCCATATTTTAATTGAATGGTCAGGGAATTTTTTCTAAAGAGTGATATTTCAGATGAAAACCCAAGAACATGAAGGAATGAGAAGGCAAGTGAAGCTGCAACTATCAGTTTGGATAGCCCAAGAAGCAGGATAAACCCAGTGTTGCTGGAGTAATGTAAGGGAAAGGATAATGAAAACTGACACCAAAGAGTAGGCCTGGTGATTTCATCTCAGCTCCCATGGGCCATGTGGAGGAGCTTCAATTTTACTTTAATTTACTATATCTGTGTTGGGAAAACGTAGGAGATTCATGAAAAGAGAAGTGGTGAGATCTGAACTAGAATATTTCAAGATGTTTCTGTCTATAATGGGAATAATAGATTGTAAGGAAACATGTAAAACCTGATATATTACTTAGGAAGCTCTTGCAGATGAGAGAGGATAAAGGTGTTGTCAGAAATAATCGCAAAAACAGAGTTGCCAGGGACTCACTAATGGATGATTATAAGATTATGAAGAAAAGAGAAGTAAAAAAGGTTCTAAGTTCAGTCTGAACAACTCGAAAAATTATAGTGCTGTTTCCAGAACTGGGAAGACTAGAGATGGCATGGGTTATGTCACATAGGTATTTATCATATGAATCTGAAGCTCAAGGAGGAACTCAGAACTAAAGATATATTGGACAGACTCACTGAGATGTGGATGATATTTGCATCCTTGAAGCTAGATGAGATCATTAGTGGGGGAATGTAACTAGAGAAGAGGACAATCCTAAGAACTGAGCAAAGGACCACTCCACCCTTCAGTGACCCAACTTACCAGGAAGATCTAGCAAGAGATGAAGAAACTGAAGCCAATGAGGCTGGAAAAAACTGAGTATGATTTCTCTAAAATACGAGCATAAAAAACATTTCAAAGAGAGAATAATCAACTGAATCAGTTAAATCGTGTAAAGGAAGAAACACAGATTGAGCTTTATAATTTGACTGGAGCAATTTCACTAGAGCTGTAGAGAAGGAAACCTAATTGGGATTGAACTAAAGGGAAAGTGAAAAAAGTAAGTGGATAGAGCAGGCTATGAAACTCTTCTAAGGAGCTTGGCTATAGAGGGAGGTAGATAAACAGATGGGAGCTAAAGAGGGTTCCAACATATGGGTTCAGAAAAGTTTTTATTGTTATTGTTTGGGTTTTAGTAAAATGATATATTGAAGCATATTTTGATGGAAATGATTATAGTAGGACAAGAAAAAAACAAAGAAAATGTTTAAGTAGTCAAGTGGCCAGATATAGAAGCAGAACACATACATTTATTGTAACAAGAGAAATGGAAACTTGACCTGAAGGTAGAAAGAATAAGGTATGTCTCTTCTGGTTGTTACTGTTTTATCTTTGAAATGAAGAGTGAAGATTTGACAATGGGAAGAATGGGTGTAGAAGGTTAGAGGAAGAAAGTAGAAAATAGTCAACTCAAGAATTTGAGAAGTAATGATAGTAGAATTGTTACGGACATTTTGGGACAGCTTAAGATTGCTGTCATGCATGAAAATGAGACCAGACAGCATAAGGATGTGTGTGTGTGTGTGTGTGTGTGTGTGCATGTGTGTGTATTTTGCAACTTGAAGTGCCCAGATGAAATCAAGAATATTTAAATACTATAGAGATGAGTCTTTTCTAATTAGTCATGATATGTAAAAGGTATTCCACCATGATAAAGGTTTCAATAAAACCAGGATGATAAAATGAATTACTCTTAAAATATACCAAGTAAAGCTTAACATCAAAGAACTAAATCTGTAAATCACACTATGGAATTTCCAACATTTCTCTCAGTTAATTTTAAGTATATACAAAGTCACAATGGCAATTAGAAATTTGAGAATCATTGAAAATCTGGACCAAATGGAGATACATAGAAAACTACAGTTAACATCTAGAAAAAGCATATTTTTCCTAGTAGACATGGAACATTTACCAAAATTGATCCTATACAAGTTTATTAAAGGAAACATTTCATATGATTTAATTTATATATTAGAATATGCTCTTTGACCCCAGATAAATTAATTCAGAACTAAGTAACAAAAACAGCATTAGAAAATCACAATTAAATAATACACTGTTAAGTAATTTAATTCTAAAAGAATACTCAATATCATTAATCATTGAGAAAAAGCAAATTGTATTTCCAACAACACACCACCAGACCACATTAAAACTTCTAAGATTAAAGACTGACAATATTTGATGAGAATGTGCTTTACAGCAAGTGAAATTATCATGCAGAATGGTGTGGGTGTAAATGAGTACAACTGTGATCAACACCTCAATCGTTTGGCAGTATTCACTAATGCATCGAGTTGGACAAGACTGAGTGAGAATGTTCCATTGATCTATATTTCTGTCTTTGTGCCAGTACCATACTGTCTTGATAACTGTGGCTTTGTAGTAGAGCCTGAAGTCAGGTAGGTTGATTCCTCCAGTTCCATTCTTCTTTCTCAAGATAGCTTTGGCTATTCAAGGTTTTTTGTATTTCCAAAAAACGTCGAAAAAGGCAGCCTTCAGAATGGGAGAAAATAATAGCAAATGAAGCAACTGACAAACAACTAATCTCAAAAATATACAAGCAACTCCTACAGCTCAACTCCAGAAAAATAAATGACCCAATCAAAAAAGGGGCCAAAGAACTAAATAGACATTTCTCCAAAGAAGACATACAGATGGCTAACAAACACATGAAAAGATGCTCAACATCACTCATTATCAGAGAAATGCAAATCAAAACCACTATGAGGTACCATTTCACGCCAGTCAGAATGGCTGCGATCCAAAAGTCTACAAGCAATAAATGCTGGAGAGGGTGTGGAGAAAAGGGAACCGTCTTACACTGTTGGTGGGAATGCAAACTAGTACAGCCACTATGGAGAACAGTGTGGAGATTCCTTAAAAAACTGGAAATAGAACTGCCCTATGATCCAGCAATCCCACTGCTGGGCATACACACTGAGGAAACCAGAAGGGAAAGAGACACGTGTACCCCAAAGTTCATCACAGCACTGTTTATAATAGCCAGGACATGGAAGCAACCTAGATGCCCATCAGCAGAGGAATGGATAAGAAAGCTTTGGTACATATACACAATGGAGTATTACTCAGCCATTAAAAAGAATACATTTGAGTCAGTTCTAATGAGGAGGATGAAACTGGAGCCTATTATACAGAGTGAAGTAAGCCAGAAAGAAAAACACCAATACAGTATACTAACGCATATATATGGAATTTAGAAAGATGGTAACAATAACCCTGTGTACGAGACAGCAAAAGAGACACTGATGTATAGAGCAGTCTTATGGACTCTTTGGGAGAGGGAGAGGGTGGGAAGATTTGGGAGAATGGCATTGAAACATGTATAATATCATGTATGAAATGAGTTGCCAGTCCAGGTTCGATGCACGATACTGGATGCTTGGGGCTGGTGCACTGGGATGACCCAGAGGGATGGTATGGGGAGGGAGGAGGGAGGAGGGTTCAGGGTGGGGAACACATGTATACCTGTGGTGGATTCATTTCGATATTTTGCAAAACTAATACAATATTGTAAAGTTTAAAAATAAAATTAAATTAAAAAAAAAAAAAGACTGAGTGAGAATGTACGCATCCACTAATGAAAAATATAGGCAGTTAGTTTTCACCCAACAATTCTATTCCTGTGTATATAAGACTGCGTAAATGCACCAAAAGACACACAAGACTGCATTTTGCAGCACAGCTCATAATGGCCACAAAATTTAAACAACCCAAAATAATGACATATTCTATGTTCATATAATATACATATACAATAAATCTGAACAAACTAGAGCTATAGTTACAGGATAAGTGAATCTTACAAACTTAAGGCTGAACAAAATATAACAGACACCAAAGAGTACATACAATATGATTCCATTTGTGAAAATCTCAAAAATAGTAAAATTTTGACTGAAGTGATAAAAGTCAAGCTAAGGACTACCATACGGGTGAGATTTTGTTGTTATTGTTGTTGTTCAGCCACTAAGTTGTGTTCAAAGAGTTGTGTTCAACTCTTTGCAACCCCATGGACTGCACACCAGGCTTCCCTGTCCTTTGCTATCCCTTGGAATTTGCTCATATTCATGTCCACTGAGTTGGTGATGTGTGAGATAGAGAAGATTGTTCAGAGAGATTGATACATGATGGCAACCCACTCCAGTATTCTTGCCTGGAAAATCCCATGGATGGAGGAGCCTGGTAAGCTACAGTCCATGGGGTCGCGAAGAGTTGGACGCGACTGAGCAAATTCACTCACTCACTCACTCACATGGCCTTGTTTACTGTATGAAATTTCATCTATGTGATAGTTTTTTCACACCTATATTTGTTTAATTTTTTTAAAGAAAGTAAAGTTGGAGAGAAAAGAGTGGCATATATATATATATATATGTCATTTTATATCAAGCTGTATACATCCATGGTAGGTCTATATATATATAGAATATATATATGAATATATATATATATGAATATATAGGTCTATATATATAGAGAAAGAGACCTACCATGGATGTATACAGCTTGATATAAAATTAGCCTTTCAAATTTATCATGTAAGAAATTCATCTCCCTTCATCCAGTCCTTAACCTATAGTACATAGGCCATCAACAGTTGCCAAACAACACTGGTATTTTCACTGCCTAAATGACCAGTGTTCCAGAAAAGCCAGGAGGTCAGGGTTATTCCAGGGCTATTCCAGAGATGGAATAAAGTCTGAGACATCTTGACTTTGAGGCTAATGATGAGAACCATAAGTTTCAGAAACAGACAGTAGCTCCATTCAGGCAATAATTCTCACCTATCCTGTTATCAGTGACCAGGTTGAACTACACCTTAGGTTAAGCCTGTGATTCCCCATCACATCATCTTTACTTTCATGGCATCTAAGTTTCTTGACTGTACTCGACTTTCAGCAAATGTTTGTTCATTTGAGTTTTGTATTTAAAAGAAATGTCAGTTCTTACTAGAATTTTCAGGTCTATCACGGTTGTCTTTTCAGACCACCAGATGAAGTATAGAAAGTTTAGATGAACAGATACTTTTTCTTTCTAAGTGGAAAACAAAATATTTAATTGCTTGGATGACTTGGTACTTTTGTATTGTAAAGGTGCACACATCTGAAGACATTGTGCGTATTATTTTACCTGTTAAAAAAGATAATGTTATTTCCATACCCTTAAAGATAATCACTTGTTATTTAAAATCATGTGTTAATTTTTATGAAGTTATGTCGTTTCATTCTAGTGATCTCTTGGCTGATATTCAAAGATTATCCTGCATTTCTAGCCTTACCAGCACCAAATGCCCAGTTTCAAACCCATGATTCCCACAGTAGTTGGAGTTGTCTATACTGCGTATGTGTGCGAGCCTACTAAGTTGTTTCAATCATGTCCAACTCTTTGCGACATTATGGACTGTAGCCTGCCAGACTCCTCTGTCCATGGGATTCTCCAGGCAAGAATACTGCAGTCAGTTGCCATGCCCTGCTCCAGGAGATCTTACTGACCCAGGGATGGAATCTGTAGCTCTTATGTCTCCTTCATTGGCAAGCAGGTTCTTTATCACTAGCACCACCTGGGAAATCCTGTATATAATGTGTTAGCCAGGATTCCCAGGTCATATCTGCTACATCAAAGGTCTTTCCACTTGCTTTCCCTGCCTGTTTCCACATGTGTCTCTACAATATGTCCCCATCCTTGCAGTTCTAGGTTAAATTCTGCCTGCCCCAGGAGTTTTTCTCTTTCCTCCATCTTCTCTTCAACTTTACTCAATACAATCATAATTGATATACTCCTTCCACACTTCCCTCTAGGAACTTAACTGGTATTTTATAATTTTTGTTTTCATAGCTTCTCTTTTACTGAAGTTACGTATATAAGTGTCCTCAGTCACTTAAGTTGTATGACTCTTGGCAGCCCTATGGACCATAACCGACAAGGCTCCTCTGTCCATGGGCTTTGCCCAGCAAGAACACTGCAGTGGGTTGCCAACTTCTTCTCCAGGGGATCTTCCCTCAAACTCATGTCTCCTGTATTGCAGGCAGATTCTTTACAGCTGAGCCACCGGGAAGCCCACTTATACAAATGGCTGCCTGCATTTCTAAATTGTGAACTCTAGATTGCCGGGAGAAATATCATTAACCTCATATATGCAGATGACACCACCTTTATGGCAGAAAGTGAAGAACTAAAAAGCCTCTTGATGAAAGTGAAAGTGGAGAGTGAAAAAGTTGGCTTAAAGCTCAACATTCAGAAAACAAAGATCATGGCATCCGGTCCCATCACTTCATGGGAAATAGATGGGGAAACAGTGGAAATAGTGTCAGACTTTATTTTTCTGGGCTCCAAAATCACTGCAGATGGTGATTGCAGCCATGAAATTAAAAGACGCTTACTCCTTGGAAGGAAAGTTATGACCAACCTAGATAGCAAATTCAAAAGCAGAGACATTACTTTGCCAACAAAGGTTCATCTAGTCAAGGCTATGGTTTTTCCTGTGGTCATGTATGGATGTGAGAGTTGGACTGTGAAGAAAGCTGAGCGCCAAAGAATTGATGCTTTTGAACTGTGGTGTTGGAGAAGACTCTTGAGAGTCCCTTGGACTGCAAGGAGAGCCAACCAGTCCATTCTGAAGGAGATCAGCCCTTGGATTTCTTTGGAAGGAATGATGCTAAAGCTGAAACTCCAGTACTTTGGCCACCTCATGTGAAGAGTTGATTCATTGGAAAAGACCCTGATGCTGGGAGGGATTGGGGGCAGGAGGAGAAGGGGATGACAGAGGTTGAGATGGCTGGATGGCATCACTGACTTGATGGACGTGAGTCTCAGTGAACTCTGGGAGTTGGTGGATGGACGGGGAGGCCTGGTGTGCTGCGATTCATGGGGTCGTGAAGAGTCGGACACGACTGAGCAACTGATCTGATCTGATCTGAAGACTTACGTCAGTTCTCTTTCTATTTCCCCCTGCTCCAGAGTACTTCTAAGGTGCATTTAAGGATAAAATTTGCCTAAACTTTTTTTGCTTAACTTGGTTGAACTTCTTAAAAGTCCCAAGCTTGTATAGCTTTTTCTCAGAAAGCTATAATGCCTTATGTCTACATCTGCCCTTAAACATTTCTATTCGATTTTTACCCCATCTCTTTACTTGACAATGTTCACAATTGGCCAGGAGCCCGGTTACTGAGCTATCTTCTTTACCAACATATGGCTATATCTGAATGATGGTGCTGGACTTGAGTGCACTCATTTAAGTCTAATGAGGTCCACAGAGGTGACTGTATGACTCATGACATGAAGTCATTTTTCCAATTAGCATTCTGACAAATGCATTAGAAGGAGAACCCTTTCAATAGATTTCCACAGCTGCTGAAGGGATCAGGTGTCAGAAGATTTTCAGCTTTGTTCTGCTGTTCTGGTCAAATAACTTATTTTTACCCAGACTACATCTTGATGCAGCTGGCGGTGATCATATGTCATCTGAGTCTGACACCAGTTTAAAAACGGTGCTTATTACTGTACTATGACTACAGAAATTTCAAGAAGGATCGGCTACAACTTTTGATTGAGTCATTCACCTTTCTCAAAAAGTGAGATTATTTCCATATACTATAATACAGGATATCTTTTCAAGAACTACACCATGCATGAGATTTAACACTTAGTGTAAAGGATATATTTGCAAGCATAATAAAAGGGAGTCAAAACACATCTGTTATCCTGTAATAACACCTAATTCCACTTTGGTCTATCACCACCTTTGTATTTAAAGTCAGAACATATGTTCTCATTTGAATAAAAGAAAAAAAAAAAAGAGATTCCAAATCAATAGCCCTTCTCCAAGCCAATCAAATAGCACAGACTTATAGGAATTCTCTGTGAGGACAGACCTGGGGTGCTGCAAAGAAGTGAAAGAAAATACTACGGTGTTTATGCTCAAGACTGTAAGTTAGTATCTTGGGGAAATGTGGATTAAATACTTTAAAAAAGGTACTTTCCTTTTTTATTTGTTCTTTTTTTTTTTAATTTATAAAAGGGTTTCTCCAGGCCAGAATACTTTATTCTTTTCTTTATTATAAGAGGAATTCTCCAGGCCAGAACACTGGAGTGGGTAGCCTTTCCCTTCTCCAGGGGAGCTTCCCAACCCAGGGATCAAACCCAGGTCTCCCACGTTGCAGGCAGATTCTTTAATAGGTGAGCCACAAGGGAAGCCCATAAAAGGTTTAGATGTATATCATTCTAATTTGACATCTGTATACACTACTAAGTGATCTCCACCGCAAGTCTCATTACCATGCATCACCATATAGCTGACCCCTTCACTAATTCTGCTCACCCCCCAACCCCTTTCCCTCTCTGGCAACCACTCATCTGTTCTCTGGATCTATGGATTTGTTTTCATTATTTTGTTTGCTCATTTGTTTGAAGTCTTTTTTAGACTTTGCATATAAGTGAAATAATATGGTATTTTTCTTTTCATAATACCATCAAATTCCATTCATGTTATCACAAATGGCAGGATTTCATTTTTTTCTGGATGGGTAGCATTTCACTGTGTGTATGTGTGTGTTTGTGTGTGTGTGTGTACACATTTTTATATATCACATCTTTATCCATTTACCCACTGACAAATACTTCGACTGTCTTTATCTTGGCTACAAATAATGTTGCAGTGAACACAGGGGTGCATGGGCCTTTTGGGTTGTGTTTTTGTTCTTTGGATAAATATCTAGAAGTGGAATAGGTGAGGTACATGGTGGTCTTATTCTTAAATTTTTGAAGTCTCTCCATAATACTTTTCAAAGTGGCTACACCAGTTTCCAGCCCCACCCACAGTATATGAAGGTTCCTTTTTCTCTACATTCTCTCCAACTTTTGCTATTTATTCTTGTTGTTTTATTTAGTAGTAGCCTTTCTAACAGGTGTGGGGTGAGATCTACTGTGGTTTTTGATTTGCATTTCCCTAATAATTAGTGATCTGTAACATCTTTTCATGTGCCTGTTGTCTATCTGCATGGATTCTTTGAAACAATGTCAATTCAGATTCATTATCAGCTTTTTAATTGGATTGTTTGGTTTTTCTTGAATTGTGTAAGTTTTTGATGTATTGGATATTAACCTTTCATCAGATTTGCAAATATTTCTTCTATAAATTTCTTAATGTAAAATTTCTTAACAATTAAGGAATTGTAGATTTCTACAGAACTTTGAGTATTATTTCTCAAGAAATTCCCAAAAAATAAAAATAGTTTTCGTAAGCTTGTTTGCATGAAAGATAAGCATAAATGCAAAAGATGGGTAATTAACCAAATTTTAGAAATATGTGATCCTCAAAAACAAACAGAATTTAATTTCTTTGAATCTAAGTCAGTAAGGAAAATCAATAAGAAAAAGGCTTCCAATGCCCTTCTACAGAAAAGTGCCCAATTAAATTTAATTCCACCACTGGTCATATCCTATAGGCATTTGTTTTCAGACATTTCAGATTTTGTTTGTGCTGTCACTAAAGTCACATTTTGGGATATTTGATGATGATCTAGTGGGGAGAAAGAGTGACCTGAACTATGTTCCCTTTTCTTGGGATTTGCAGCAATGTTATAGGCATTTATTGTTCTAATTATTCAAATACTACAGTATTTATGTGTAGAAAAGGGAAATCAATTTGATCAATATATTCTTTACACCTTAATACATGTTTCCCAGAAACTAAATATGGAATTTAACTTAAAAAATACTGTTCCTATTAAAGGTGTTAACATGCACGTGACCCTTCAATAGCACATGCTATTTTTTGAGCTGCATGGTCCTACTTACGGGCAAATGTTTTCAGTAAGTACATGTTACAGCACTCCAGTCTCTAAGGTTGGTTAAATCTGCAGATGTAGAACCACAAATGCAGAGAGCTGACTGTGAAGTTTTATGCAAATTTTCTACTGTACAGATTGTCAGCCCCCCTAACCTTTGTGTTGTTCAAGGGTCAGCTGTATTCCTATCAACTGCTATCTTGCCTCCCCTAGAATAAAACAATTTTATCAGTTGTTTTTCAGAAACCTGTTTAAGAATAATTTAAGGATTATTATTCATCTGGTCCTCTTATAAAGAAGAAAATTAATGATTCCACTGAGAATAGAAAAGAGGAAATATAATAAAAATGAAACTAAAAGAGCTTTCATTAAGGAAAGAAAAGAGCATACTTTGAGTTCTATTTTTTCAAAAGAGTATTCAGTTCAAGCTTCATTTGAGGAACAAAAATCACATGTAAGACACATGGTTATTTCTTATCAGCTGGCATCATTGATGAGCCAAAGTTTCTCTTGCCTTTTATGGAATTAAAATTGTATTCAGATACAATGAAGTTCTATACCACTGAGGCTATGCTTGAAAGTGTTGAAACTTTTTCTGTTAACAAAAACAGCTACATCAATCAACAAACAATAACCCAGAGACCATATCTAACTCATGCCTGTTGTAAATAAAACTTTATTGAAATACAGCCACACCCATTCCTTTAGGTACTGTGTATGGCTGCTTTCTTGAAGTTGTTGTTCAGTTGGTAAGTCATGTCTGACTCTTAGCAACTCCATGGACTACAGCATACCAGGCTTCCTTGTCCTTCACCATTTCCTGGAGTTTACTCAAATACATGTCCTTTGAGTCATGATGCAATCCAACCATCTCATCCTCTGTCATCCCCTTCTCCTCCTGTCTTCAATCTTTCCCAGCATCAGGGTCTTTTCCAATGAGTTGGCTCTTTGCATCAGGTCATCAAAGTATTGGAACTTCAGCTTTAGCATTAGTCCTTCCAGTGAATATTCAGGACTGATTTCCTTTGGGACTGACTAGTTTGATTTCCTTGCTGTCCAAGGGACTCTCGAGAGTCTTCTCAAGCACCACAATTTGAAAGCATCAATTCTTTGGCACTCAGCATACTTTATGGTTCAACTCTCACATCCCTAAATGACTACTGGAAAAATTATAGCTTTGAAAATACAGACCTTTGTCAGCCAATTAATATCTCTGCTTTTTAATATGCTGTCTAGTTTTGTCAGCATCTGTTAATTTCATGGTGGCAGTCACCATCCACAGTGACTTTGGAGACCAAGAAAATAAAGTCTCTCACTGTTTCCATTGTTTCCCCACCTATTTGCCATGAAGTGATGGGAACAGATGCCATGTTCTTAGTTTTTTGAATCTTGAGTTTGAAGCCAGCTTTTTTACTCTCCTCTTTCACTTTCAAGAGGCTCTTTAGTTGCTCTTTGCTTTCTGTCATTAGGGTGGTATCATCTGTATATCTGAGATTGTTCTTATTTCTCCCAGTAATCTTGATTCCAGTTTGGAATTAATCCAGCCCAGCATTTTACATGATGTACTCTGCATACAAGTTAAAAAAGCAGGGTGACAATATAGCCTTGACATACTCCTATCCCAATTTGAAACCAGTTCATTTTTCCATGTCAGGTTCTAACAGTTGCTTCTTGACCTGCATATAGGTTCCTCAGGAGGTAGGTAAGGTGGTCTGGTATTCCTATCTCTTTAAGAATTTTCCACAGTTTGTTGTAATCCACACAGTCAAAGACTTTAGCATAGTCAATGAAGCAGAAGTATATATTTTTCTTGAACTCTCTTGCTTTTTCTATGTTCCAGTGGTTGTTGGCAGTTTGATGTCTGATTCCTCTGCCTTTTCTAAATCCAGCTTGTACATCTGGAAGTTGTCGGTTCATGTACTGGTGAAGCCTGTGCTGTGCTGTTCTTAGTCACTCAGTCATGTCCAACTCTTTGTGACCCAACGGACTGTAGCCTGCCAGGTTCCTCTGTCCCTGGGATTCTCAAGGAAAGAATACTAGAGTGGGTTGCCATTTCCTCTTCCAGGCGATCTTCCCAGCTCAGGGATTGAACCCAGATCTCCCACATTGCAGGCAGATTCTTTACCACCTGAGCTACCAGGGAAGCCCTGTTGAAGCCTAGCCTGAAGGATTTTGAGCAGAAACAAAGGCAGAAATGAGTAGTTGCAACAGAGATAAAATAGTCACTAGCTCTTTACTGAAAATGTTTGCTAATGCTTGAAATTCATCTTTGATTTCTAATTATTATATTGCAAATAGCATTATCTTCTTAAACCTAATAAGACTCAATTATTAAAGGACTACGTTCACAGTATCAAAAAGTTAACATTCTCCTTGTGTGAAAGAAGTGAATGTCACTCAGTCATGTCCAACTCTTTTTGACCCCGTGGACTATGCAGTCCATGGAATACTCCAGGCCAGAATACTGAAGTGGGTAGCCTTTCGCTTCTCCAGGGTATCTTCCTAACCTAGGGATCGAAGCCAGGTCTCCTGCATTGCAGGCAGATTCTTTACGAACTGAGCTATGCACTCCCAAATAGCTAATTTATTCATACCATTTAAGACAAGTTAGAAACTATATCAAAAGGAAAGTTAAAAATAACAAATCTTGCTCAGCACAGTTCTTAACAGTAAACTTGTAAGTATCTTTCAACACTAAAGATTATAATGAAATATAAATTTGGAAATATTTGAAATATTATGCAGTTTCCTTCCAGTTATTCAAATTTAGATATATATATATATATTTCATTCTTTTATGTAATATTTAATCTTCTATAATGCTAGGTATAAAACACATTTTTGCTTCTATAAAAAATATGGTGGTCTAAAAAAGTCATCAATAATTTAAGTTGAACATCTTCAAAGAAAGCATATCTTAGGTGGTATATACTTGGATGAGGACTTGCTATCTAGAGATCACACTGAAGTAATAAGCATCCATGTCTGTCTATTACTCAAAATAGACCTATAAGAAGTCTCCTTTAACTAGTTCTTAAAGGAAAAATTTACATAACTTGCTTTCTCCTGAAGACACAGAGAACATAATACAGCTTCAGGCCTCTAAGCCTGAGTCAGTCATCGATCCTCTTTAGAGTAAAGCTAGTAGTAAACCTACTAGTTTCTTTGGTGCCTCAGACAATAAAGAATCTGCCTACAGTGCAGGAGACCCAGATTGGACCCTGGGTCGAGAAGATCCCTTGGAGAAGGGAATGGCTACCTGCTTCAGTATTCTTGCCTAGAGAATTCCATAGACAGAGGAGCCTGGCAGTCTACAGTCCATGGGATCACAAAGAGTCAGACACGACTGAAGCAACTTAGCACATGCACACACAGACACACACACACACACACACACACGTGTCTTTACACATTGTTTGAAGCAGGAGCAAGATCTGTGAGAAATTATTTCACTAGACCCCAATCTTTCCAAGAAAGCGAAAGAAATGGAGGCTTTCTCCCCAAAGTTTAGTTCTAGAAGTTAGTAAAAGTGTAATTGGATTATCAAAGTAGCTAAATGGAGAATTCGTTTTAGTCTGTTTAAAAATCTATGTATGTCCCTGGTGGCTCAGATGTTAAAGTATCTGCCTGCAATGAGGCAGACCCGGGTTCAATCCCTGGGTTGGGAAGATCCCTTGGAGAAGGAAATGGCAACCCACTCCACTATTCTTGCCTGGAGAATCCAATGGACAGAGGACCCTGGTAGGCTACAGTACATGGGGTTGCAGAGTCGGACACAAATGAGCAACTTAACTTTCACTTCACTAAAACATACATACACAGGCACGGCTTTCATTAAGCCTAAAAATGAGATCACTGCAGATGGTGACTGCAGCCATGAAATTAAAAGACGCTTACTACTTGGAAGGAAAATTATGACCAACCTGCTGCTGCTACTGCTAAGTCGCTTCAGTTGTGTCCAACTCTGTGCGACCCCAGAGACAGAAGCCTACCAGGCTCCCCCATCCTTGGGATTCTCCAGGCAAGAACACTTGAGTGAGTTGCCATTTCCTTCTCCAATGAATGGAAGTGAAAAGTGAAAGGGAAGTCGCTCAGTTGTGTCTGACTCTTAGCGACCCCATGGACTACAGCCTACCAGGGTCCTCCATCCATGGGATTTTCCAGGCAAGAGCACTGGAGTGGGGTGCCATTGCTTTCTCCATGACCAACCTAGATAGCATATTAAAAAGCAGGGACATTACTTTGCCAACAAAGGTCCCTCTAGTCAAGGCTATGGTTTTTCCAGTAGTCATGTATGGATATGAGAGTTGGACTGTAAAGAAAGCTGAGCACCAAAGAATTGATGCTTTTGAACTGTGGTATTGGAGAAGACTTTTGAGAGCCCCTTGGGCTGCAAGGAGATCCAACCAGTCCATCCTAAGGGAGATCAGTGTTGGGTGTTCATTGGAAAGACTGACGCTGAAGCTGAAACTCCAATACTTTGGCCACCTGATGGGAAGAGCTAACTTATTTGAAAAGACCCTGGTGCTAGGAAAGATTGAGGGCAGGAGGAGAAGGGGATGACAGAGGATGAGATGGTTGGATAGCATCACCAAGTCAATGGACATGAGTTTGTGTAAATTCCAGGAGTTGGTGATAGACAGGGAGGCCTGGTGTGTAGCAGTCCATGGGGTCACAAAGAGTAGGACACAACTGAATGACTAAACTGAACTGAAAAATGAGATCTAATTACTGGGGAAGATACAGCTTTTAGCTATATCTTGTTACTGGCCCAGAGTGAGAGCACCCACAGGCTCTGTTCAACCCACCTTAAACTTCTGGGAAAGCACTAAAGCTATAAAAAGTATGTTACCTAAATATCTGAGACATATTAAGTAAACATGCTTCCACTCTCCAGGTTAAATGCTTGTTCACCCTTTTCTTCCCAGGGCTTTATCCAGGATCCTATATCTTTCATCAGACACACTTCCCTCCCTCATTGAAGGAGTAGAATAACCTTTTTGTTCCTTTAAGGAAGAAGGCGTGGGAAGGAAGAGGACATTTGATTTTGTTCTGTACCCATTTTAATGGATGATTCCTTGTTATCTCTAGCTTTCTAATGGATGTTAGCTAATTGACATTCACAAAGTAAAAATGTACTTTTGTAAAGAAACTGAATTAAAATTCTTCTATCTATGTTTAACAGGATAACAAACTGTCTAGTTTTGTGTTGCAAGAGTTATTTTTCTCCATGTGGACTTCCTCAAACTGAATTGACAGATTTTGAGAAATGAGAAAAGTTTAACAAGTGCTTCCTAGCTACTCAACACTTCTTTAGTAGAATTGTCACTAGGCGTCACTTCATTTGAATCCACCATACTGCCTGAGCCTCTTTTCATGCTATTTAGTAGGAATAAAAGTAAAAACTCTCTTAGTGAGCAATAACTGCCCCCAGAAAATCCATGAGCTTCCTAAGTGCAAAACATTTTAAATCAGATATGGGAAAAGTGGTTTAGTGCTAACAATCATTAAACCGGGTGGTAGTTTAGAAAGATCATAGAAATCCAACTGTATGATAGGAATTCAGAAGCTCATACTGTGGTTTAATAGTGCTATTAACTATTACGGAGTAACAAGAAAACTGAAGCTGGTGTTGTAGTTAATATCTTAATGCTCATCTGTAGCATCCTGTGTATATTTTTATCAGCACATTGAGAAACCAAAATAAAGTAAAGCAGCTATAGGGAAGAACAATGTGACAGATGGAGTGGATGATGAAGGAAATCTTTTAAGTTATATGAAGAAACTTTGAAAGATCAGGGAATATTGAAATAGATCAAGAAAAGATTTAGAGAAGGCAAACAACATCTTTTAAACACCTAAAAGTATACCATCTGAAAAAGAGCTTAAACTTGCCCTTTAGGAATCTAAGTGAAGGAATAAGCGATGTTGCATAAAAGTTTCAAATGTCAAGATTATTGTTCAGCATAAGACAACACATTTACTCATAACCCCAGATATTCAAAGTAGGAACCTGATGCTTCAGAACCTAGTACGGTGAGCTGCTTCTCCCTGAAGATGTCCCAGCAGAGCCTGAGAAGTGGCTTTAAAGCTAAGTTTACTAGAGAGGAAAACCTGAGCACGGTGGCTGACCTAGATGCACTTTAAGATAATCCAGACTTGTCAATTTATCTTATAAGTAATTCCTCAGTAACATGCAACAGAAAAACATGTTCAAAATAAGCAAGACTATTGAAGCATAAATCTAAAGACTTGCAACGTTCATTTTGTGTATTAATGTATAGACACAAGACAAACTGAGGATACAAGATGATTCTGGAATAAAATTTTTGTGTAAACCAGTTCAGTTCAAAAATAGGAATTGAACATTGCCATGTTATAAGTTAATTGGATGGCCAGAATTTTGTTTATTTTCATTAACAAATGCACACAAAGAAAAATAACTCTCCCTCCATAGAACATAGTAACTTTTAGATCTCTTTGTTATAAGAATTTTGACATTAAAAGAAAAGCTCCCCTGGCTCCAGAAACCTGGAACAATAAATATGTTTTTATTAGCCACAAAACATTTTACTCTCATATTTCATGCAGGAGAAAACGATATCTCCATTAAATATAACAACAAAAATTAGAAGAAAATAATAAAACAGTTGATTAGAACAACAAACATCTACTATGTTCTGGAAGATCCTAAGTGAATGCAAGTGAAGGCTGGGTGCTTTCCTCTGGTTCAGCATGCGGTGTAGACACTTCCTTTTTATCACCTCAGTCCTGTCCACAGCATTGCATTAGACCAGGCAGTAAGACTAGAATTATTTAGTGGTTTCAAGTTTGAAATTCTGGTTGTTTCACTAAATGCTTTTTAATGAATACCTAAATGCACTTCTTAATCTATAGTTTCTCTGTTTCTTGTTTTCTCTCACCTACCGATTAATATTTAAGTAAGAAACAATGCAATTCTTTTAACTGCCAGGTTTTATTTTTAATTCCCTTAGTTAGCTATTAATTTTTAAAAGAATTATCCTTGGATTACTGTTAAAGCAAAATTCTTACAGTCAACTTTCCTATGAAAAGGATGACTTATTGGAGGAAGGGCTGAAATTTACTAGTACA
Source organism: Bos indicus x Bos taurus (assembly GCF_003369695.1). Lineage (NCBI taxonomy): Eukaryota > Metazoa > Chordata > Mammalia > Artiodactyla > Bovidae > Bos > Bos indicus x Bos taurus. The sequence continues at coordinate 97,986,669 of NC_040079.1, read as the reverse complement.
TTAGAGCAGGTATGAATTTTGAAATGGGTTTTACTTATGTCAGGAATACAATACAAATGCAAATATTCCCCTGTGTAAAATAACAGCAAATGAAAGGAAATGAAACATAAACTACTGATTCAACTGATGGCAATCAATGCTAGTAAGGATGTAGAAATAGACAGTTTAGAAATGTTCAAGAAAATTAAATGACACTAATCCACTCTCTTGAGAAGTTTGATATGTCCTCAATAGATTCTCCTACCGATGGACCTTTATTTATATCCTATAATTAATGCCCTATTCAAAATATATACTTTATTACTTCTAGTAATACATTAATAAATAAAAAATAAATGAAATGCTAGGACAAAAGTTAGTACTTTTTCAAATTTTTCATTTTTATGTCTTCTGCTTTATTTTCACAACCCTTCCCTCACTTACCAAAGGTTGAAGTTGGCTTCTGAAAATTTGTGGAATAGCCTACTTTAAACAAATTTAGTTAATAGACTATTGTGTCCTTTCAGAAATTCTTCCTATATGCACGATATTTCTCACAATTATGGTATTAATAGGAAAAGATAATACATTTTCGTTTGTATAATTACAATTGATTTGCTTTCACTTTTCAAATATACTTTCAAAGTAGGGCCGTGCTCTGGTGTTACTACTTTATCAGGTTCACAGGCATTTTTGCAAAGTGATTTTGATCTTAGTCAGGACTGTTCAAATAAAATGGATTGATAATCAATAAAAGAAAATCCTATATGAATTATTTTGATCTATATATTGGTTTAAGTATTTGTCCTAATAGCACACTCTCAAAGAGCATATCTGAAACCCATGTTTCATTTTATAAAACTGTACATTAGGAAAGTAAGACAGAGTTTGTGATATATTTATGAGATGCATAACTTTATACTGAGTTGTAAATATGGCTTATGCCTGGCTTCAGAATTCCTTGCTTAATCATATTAGATGCTTTCTTAGTGATACACATGTCCCAGATATTAACACCACATACCCTAAAAAATAATGAAAATAATTTTTTGCTGTCTTTTTTTGTTTTGTTTTTTATCTAATGAACGTTGGTGCATGGGTTTTGCAAGTGTGGCCAAATCAGATCTGAAGAGTTCTTAAATGATGGAAGAGGACAAAAGAGGACAGGAAAATAATTTTCTTTTCTCCATTGAAATTTGACTGTATGTAGTTAATGGATTTAAGCAATTGACAGTGTATGATTTACATCAATTCCCCTCTTTCTGGAACCATTCATTTAAATGAACTGTAGCCTTATTATTATTATTTTTTTGTGTATGACATGGTTTACTTTTCTTAAACATATTTCAAATCACATTACGCTACTGCTTGGATTACAGTAGCAAGTTGACCTTGCTTTGACCAAATGTAGATAATGGGATGGGCTTCCTAGGTGGATCAGCGGTAAAGAATCTGCCTGTAAGAGCCACAGGAGATGCAGGTTTGATCCCTGGGTCAGGAAGATCCCCTGGAGGAGGAAATGGCAACCCACTCCAGTATTCTTGCCTGGAAAATCCCATGGACAAAAAGAGCCTGGCATGCTGCAGTCCATGGGGTCTCAAAGAGACACAGCTGAGTGACTGAACTGAAAAAGAATGAAAACTTTTATCTTGACTTCCCAAGCAAGCATAGGGATATGACAAGCCTTGCAGAATTATGAGAACATCCAGATGCAATACAGCAGCTATAGGATTGACATGGTGACGAAGCACCTCTTCACAAGTGGGTTGAAATAGACCCCCTGACTTCCCGCAACTACCAACATTTTTACAGGATATTCCAAATATTTTCTGAGACTCTGAGGGAGGCATCAAAAGGGAACAGAAAGAGAGAGAGCTACTGGACATGAGGAGGTGTGAAAGGCTGAAAAAGAGATTTTAACCTCTAAGGATTTAAAGACTAAACACCAAATAGATAATGCAGATAGCTTGAGCAATTCTAGTTGGTTTAGAGCTCAAGTATAAAAACAACTCCACAGATGGTTCCCTCCTCTAGTGCCTGAACCCCATTTTTGTCAAGAAGAATTTAGATGGGTATAGAGAAATCCATTTGACTGTGAAATTCTAAATCTATGACAAATTCCTCTATTTAGGCTTCAGATAGTCTTAAATTTTACTAATAGATTTAAATGAAAATAGTCATCTTTTAAATCCAAGTTTGTGGCCTATGAAAATCCATACTCTACAAAAGGATATGTAAAACATGGCAGAAGAGTGACCTATAGAGTATTACTCAAATTCACCACATTGTTTTTAATTAGCCATTAAAACATGATTTTTTTTTTCAAGTTCTAATTAGCCAAATATAACTTCACATGCAAGGTGAGAAAAATGAATTGAGCAGGTGAAGTGACTTGCTCAATTGGTGGGTAAGCAGAACCTAAGCCTCTACATTAAGACCTAATGCTCTTTCTAGTTTTCTTTCACTTTCCAATGTTAAGTGTCAAAATTCATCTTAAATTTCTAGCAAATAACCCTACCTTAATACAACTACTGAGTTAAAAAATTGGCAAAAATAAATCATTTGTCTGAAAACCAGAGCCATTTCTTTGGCTTCAGTTCAGTTCAGTTCAGTTGCTCAGTCTTGTCCGACTCTGTGACCCCGTGAACTGCAGCACGCCAGGCCTCCCTGACCATCACCAACTCCCAGAGTTTACTCAAACCCATGTCCATCGAGTCGGTGATGCCATCCAGTCATCTCATCCTCTGTCATCCCCTTCTCCTCCTGCCCCAATCCCTCCCAGCATCAGAGACTTTTCCAATGAATCAACTCTTCACATGAGGTGGCCAAAGTATTGGAGTTTCAGCTTTAGCATCAGTCCTTCCAATGAACACCCAGGACTGATCTCCTTCAGAATGGACTGGCTGGATCTCCTTGCAATCCAAGCTTACTAACATCAAAGAAACACAAAGAGGTTAACAACACAGTCTAGTTTATATATGAATATAATTATATGATGGAGAAGGAAATGACAATCAATTCCAGTATTCTTGCCTGAGAAACCCACGAACAGGGGAACCTAGTGGGCTAAAGTCCATGGAGTCACAAAGAGTCAGACATGAGTTAGCAACTAAGCACATAATTATATGAACATTTGTCTATATATTATATGTATGTGATGAAGAAGAAAATGGCAACCCACTCCAGTATTCCTGCCTGGACAATCCCATGAAGAGAGGAGCCTGGAGAGGCTACAGACCATGGGTTGCAAAAGAGTTGGACACGACTGAGTGACTCAACAATAGATATGTGAAGAGCAAATGCATTTTGACAAACTCACAAGTATTTATTATTTTTATCAATTTTAGCATTATTTTTCAAGGTTAAGTATTGGTTAGAAAACCAAATGATCCTAATCTTCAATAAATCACACTATTATAGCAAGAATATACAGATAAAAGAACCAAATTCTTGTATAGCACTGTCCCAAAGTGTAAAATGATACATGGCCTTGGAAATCATCACTGTGTATTTTAGAAAATGAAATTTTTTTTTCTTGAATGTATTTGGGTAGTAAAATCGTTTAATTATAGTCTGTGAATATGTATATAAAGACTTAAGTGAGAACTCAAGAATCTCTCCGAAATTTCACCTAGAGTGAGATTGTAGATAAAATACAAGGCATTTTTATGCTGGGTGTGAAAAAGCTGACTAAAATATTTACGTATTAATATCCCATTGCAAAGATCACTGTTAGCTCATTGGCCTTAAATTATTCACTAGGTTCAATGGTTATTATTTTTGGCTGCTGCAGTCAGACCTTATAAATACATTTCTAAGGTCACACACTCTACTTTTCATCTAAATCTTTCTCCGCCTTTTCTCTTTTAAACGTGAACATTAAATAAAATTACCTGACATTCAACCTTCGTGAGTCAAACACTTTTTAGACCACAAATGAAACTACAAGGATATATTTTTAAAAATATTATTCCAAGGGTGATCCAGAAGTCAGGAAATTGGGGATTTTAGCAGCAACTTTAATAAATATTATTTGTTTAAATGGCAATCACAACAGTAGTTCTTTTGTTTGAGAACAAATTTATCATATCAAAACATAGCTTCCAAATAGAGGTTTTTAGATTACATGGAGATCATGAACTTAAATAGATCCTTTATCTTTCTATGTTTCTAGTTGCCTATTGACTGAGCTTTGGTATATATCTCTCGAATATGGGTCTCCCACATCACTGTGAAGCTGGAAGATCTTTTCATTTTGCCCCACTCAACTTTTACTCTGCTTTGAATTCAAACACAGTAAAGGATATATTTTCTCACCACGTGGGTATAAGGACCTGCTGAGCTTATCCTGATTCAGATCAAAGAGTCAATGTAGAATTTGGAAACACCTGTCCCTTTGACTTAACAAATTTGAGAGCCTAAGAGATGGAACTAAACTCTTGACCTTTGATTGATCTTGGAAAGTCAGTTCACATTTATGTTTCAATCAGGTTACCTGTAATGTTAAGTAACCTTATATTACCACCCATAAGGGAATTTGGTCAATGAACGGTACTTCATCCTAGATAATGTGCAGTACACTTTTCAACTCTTGCTGATTTGGGATTTCTCTCTGAATCAAATGCTGTGTCATTTTTCTCTGCTTCTCTATGCCTCTAAATGTTTATGCCTGACTACAATGCACTTTTTCTGTGTTCAATTCTCCAATTTATATTGAATTGTTAATTTATTACTCTTGCCTGGAAAATCCCATGGACGGAGGAGCCTGGTAGGCTGCAGTCCATGGGGTGGCCAAGAGTCGGACACGACTGAGCAACTTCACTTTCTCTTTTCACTTTCATGCATTGGAGAGGGAAATGGCAACCCACTCCAGTGTTCTTGTCTGGAGAGTCCCAGGGTTGGGGGAGCCTGGTGGGCTGCCGTCTATGGGGTCGCACAGAGTCGGACACGACTGAAGTGACTTAGCATAGTATTAGACAATTATTTATGACTGCTAACTAGATAGTAGGCATTATAGTAACAATGTTTCCCTTTCCAGGCCCAGAACAAGTCCCACAACCTCAAGAAATGTTTGCTTCTCTGGTTCAATCCCATTTCTACTTTGAATACAAAATTCTGTTTCACTGCTTCCATCCAGTTCTTACATTGACCTTCTCTCCTCTTATTCCCAGCTGCCATGACCACCTTCTCAAACTTCTTCCTTGGCTCATGAATCTTATTTTCATTTCCTCTTTGGTTCACTAAAGAGCCGTAAGACTGGCTACCAAATGGATAGGCTGCATTTTAAGGCATAACTTCAAAAGTGTGAATACTTGGTGGATAAGAAGGACTTATCTTAAAACAGAAATGACAGATATGTGCTTTGAAAGGCTGGGGATAGATACCAACATCTAAACAAGTGACAGTGGTAGGATGTCTAGAATGTGAAGTCCTATTTTAATTGATGTATATATAAAAGGTTACAACTGGCCATCGGCGCTTGGTTCCCACTAGGGGAAAAGATGTTACTCAATTAAAAAGTAGTATAAGGAAAGACAAGGTTGAATGGAATCTAGAAATCTAAAAATCAGAAGAAAAAGAGAGAGAACACAAAAGTAAATTCAACAATTAATTTTGGAGAGCCTACTTTATACTAGGCCCTAAGTTATGTCCTGTAGATACAGAATAAATAGTCAGGGAATTTAACCTTAAGTGTTAAAATTCTAAGCTAACACATAGACACATTGAAAAGTATTCAACAGATGGGTCAATGTTCTCTATCAATAGATTTTCATATATTCATCCACATTTTGAATAAAATATCTCTCAAAAATATCTAACTGCATTTACTTTATGTTACTAAACAACCACATAATTATCCCCCAAGATACCATAAATTAGAAAGCAGATACTTTAGACCACAACACAAATATTAGTAGAATAATATATAGTTAATAAATTAACATGCTGACTTGTGTATTATAGAGTGAAAGTGAAATTTGCTCAGTCATGTCCAACTCCTTGTGACCCCATGGACTATATAGTCTGTGGAATTCTCCAGGCCAGAATACTGGCGTGCATAGCCTTTCCCTTCTCCAGGGGATCTTTCCAACCCAGGGATCGAACCCAGGTCTCCCGCATTGTGGGTGGATTCTTTACCACCTGAGCCACAAGCAAAGCCCAAGAATACTGGATTGGGTAGGCTATCCCTTCTCCAGAGGATCTTCCCAAATTGAACTGGGGTCTCCTGCATTGCAGGCAGATTCTTTACTAGCTGAGCTACCAGGGAAACCCCTATGTACCATAACTTGTTAGTTAGGTGAGAACCAGAAATATGTTCTGCAGAGACAATATTCTATGCAGATCCTGAGGAGAATTAAGCAGCTAGCATGGCTCATTTTCACTTTCTGTGTTTTCTAATTTCACTATCAAATACTCAGATGCCATAGAAACTGACCTCTCCTTTGATAGGTAACATATCTTTCAGATAAAGAAAACAGATTTTGGTACCAGACCACCTGACTTCTCATTCTTATTGTACCATCTAAATGCTGTATATCCTTAGGAAAATTAGTTGATCTTTTTAATTCTTCCATTACTTCATCTGAGAAGCAGGGTAAACTGTTACTTAGGTCTTTGGGCTGTTTATAGGATTAAATAATGTAATATATGAGTTATTTTAGAACATTTCTGTCTATAATATTTAATTATTGTTGGGTTTATTTCCTGCAAATATGTGTCTTCAAGTCTGTCTCTCTAATTTTCACATAACCAATTTTTATTTATACTTCAATGCCTCAGCTTATATATTGTGTGATATATAAAAAAGAGTGAATATCATCATAAATAGACATGAGGTCCTTGACATCATTCTAGGCAATGATTTTTGACACAAAGAGGAACAGCAAGAAAAGCAAAAATAAACAAGTGGGATTACATTAAAAAAAAAAAGCTTTACTCAGCGAAGGAAACTATCAACAAAACAAAAAGGCAATGTATAGAACGGAAGAAGATATTTGCAGGTTTACATTTATACGTACCTCTGTCAGGAAACAAAAGGAGGCTGCCATCATAGGAGCAGGCTGGTTCTCTTCAAGGGCACTGGTTTGTGGGCATCTCACTTTATCTCTTCCTTCTTGCAATTGCATCAAGGCTGACTCTCTCTATTGCAGGGGTAATATGGGCTCTTTTAATCAGCTGCCATGTTTTTCACATCTCCAAACTCTATGTTATAGCTTCAATTCAGGATTTTGTTTAGTTGAGTTATCCTTGGAAATTTCTCTTACTTCTTTCAATCCCAGCAGTTCATACCCAATTAAAAGTATGTTTTTTCCAAAACCATGATACTTTTTGGTTTAAAGTTCTATTCTGAACATTTACTTAAATCCAGTAACTTTTCCTTCAACCATGTTTAATCTACTTAACCCATCCACTGTGTTTCTAATTTCAATTATTGTGTATTTCATCTGTGAGTGTTATAAATGGATCTTTTAAAACTCTGTTTCACTTTTGATAATGACTTATCTTCCCTAATATTTTCAGGGTTTTCTTTTCTTTCCCCATATGTAAAAATATATTTTACATTTTGTATTTGATGGTGCAATTGTTTGTATGCTTTGTGGGTTTGAACATGCAGTTTGAAGAGTTCACTAATTCTCACTTACATGGCTTGAGACCATATGATTTGTTCATAATTTTTGTGAACTCATGTTTCTTGGGGTTTTAACTATAGGTAAAATTTGCCTCTTGAAGTTGAGGTGCATTTTTCTATGGAGAATTTACACTGAGTTCTTTCAGAATAGGCTACTCTCAATCCAGGACTACTGTAAATTAAGGTTTTCACTAGATATTTTGGGGGGCTCATGGGTAGAGAAAATTCTAGCCCTGAATAAACTGAGTTGAAACTTGTAGTTGACATTTGGATGCAGAGGTAGTCTTGAAATTGTAAGCAAGAAAACTGTAAAGGTTTAGAAATGAGCAATCATGTCGTTAACTTTTCTTTCTTCTCCATTTACCTGACTAGTTATATTATTTTAAAATGAAGAAAAATAAACAGTTGAGTGAAATCCTGGTGATTAAGAGTACTAACCAAGTATAAGAACTTTGATCTAGTCTCAACTACATCTTACACTTGTTTAGACAGGTTGTTTAACCTCCTGACTTTGATTTATTAATTTGTATGACAAAGATAATGAATAGTAACTTCATCCATGGGATTGTGAGGATTAAATAAACTAATACATAAAACACTTGGATAGAAGCATATGTTGTTTTTGTTTGTTGCTAAATTGTGTCCAACTCTTTTTTGACCCCATGGACTATAGCCTGCCAAGCACCTTTGTTCATGGAATTTCCCCAGACAAGAATACTGGAGTGGGTTGCCATTATCTTAGATCCAGGGAATCTAAGCATTCAGTAAATGTAAGATATATTGTTGTTTTCAAACATCGTGTCTAGTAGAGGACGTGGTCTCCAGTTCATGGTTCATAAATACAGATTGAAAGTGAAAGTCACTCAGTTGTGTACAACTCTTTGTGACCCCAGGGACTATAGCAAGTCAGGCTCCTCTGTCCATGGAATTCTCCAGGCCAGGATACTGGAATGGGTAGCCACTCCCTTTCTCCAGGGGATCTTCCCAACCCAGGATCAAACCCAGGTTTCTCACATTGTGGGTAGATTCTTTACCATCTGAGCCACGAGGGAAGCCCAAGAATTCTGGAGTAGGTAGCCTACCCCTTCTTCAGGGGATCTTCCTGACCCAGGGATCAAACCAGGGTCTCCTGCATTGCCAGTGGATTCTTTACCAGCTGAGCTACTAGGGAAAGCTTAAATACAGATTATCTTCTCTATCTTTTCTCTAAGCTACTTATCATTTTTGGTCAATGTATATGAATCTACATTTCTATGCTTTTTAAAAACAACAATCTTTGATTTTCTATACATAAATTTACTTTCTCTTTCCATTGAAAACTTTCCTGTAAAACAAAGTTTTCACTTAACCAGACTGAACAAAGTAACTGATCAAATCTATTTCTCATGAGTTCTGCATAGTTAACATTCTTGTAATTTCTAACATTTGTTTAAATCAATAGTATAAATAACAATAGTAATAATGTTAAAAATATTATAAGTCTGTATAACAGATTTATGTAAAATAAGTGAACATACTTCATTTTAGAATATAAACTTGAATATTTCTCTGAGAATTGCATATGGCTTTATCCATATTAGCAAAATGATTGGCATTTTTCTCCCTGGTAAAGAGAATCATGGAACAAAAATGGACAAAATGGAAGTAATGTGTTTGGCACTAATTTAAGAAAATTAAATAGAGCTTGCTAACTGGATTTGAGTTTTCTACAATTAGATTATGTTAAAATTTATGTAAACAATTTTGTGGATCTATACATCTAGGACTCAAAGTTTTATGTCAATGGAAAAGGACCATAAGGTGAAAACAGATCAATTATAGGCAAACTTCCTATTGATAGATTTAGCTGTACCTCTTAGATAAAATAAAATTGTGATATTTTATTGTACTGCTTTAATATGTTTTTTTAGTATCAATATATATGTATTTTTCAATACCAGTAAATTAGTTTAGCATTCTTTCTGCAAAACTCCAGCTGAATTTCAGCAAGGGTGCAAAATATTGGGTGAGTATGATACTTTTCTGAAGAAGGCAATGGCACCCCACTCCAGTACTCTTGCCTGGAAAATCCCATGGACGGAGGAGCCTGGTGGGCTGCAGTCCATGGGTTCACTGAGAGTCAGGCACGACTGAGCGACTTCACTTTCACTTTTCACTTTCATGCATCGGAGAAGGAAATGGCGACCCACTCCAGTGTTCTTGCCTGGAGAATCCCAGGGACGGGGGAGCCTGGTGGGCTGCCGTCTATGGGGTCGCACAGAATCGGACACGACTGAAGCGACTTAGCAGCAGCAGCATGACACTTTTCATTAGAAATAGTAAAGCTTACAGTGAACTAACATAAATGCTTCAAGAACATTCTCTATTGCTAACCTCAGCTAATCTCTTCTGAGGCAGCATGGCTAATCTCCCTTAATCATACTAAATTTGGGTTCTTAGAAATACATAAAATTTTATGGTGGTGACTATGAAAAGAAAATTAATATCACCACAGAAAATGTCATACAAAATTACACAGCTCCTAGCATGTTTTAGCTCCTCAATATATACTAAACAAAAACAAAGACAGAGTTTGTTTGTTTCTGAGAAATTGAAAATAAAAATACCTAGCCTATGTTAAATTTCTAATGTAAAACTTGAATAGGTCTTTACTCATTTGCAAAGAATACACCACCAAATCCTTTGAATCTAAGTATCTGTTGAATTGTCAATTAATACAAGAAACTAGAATCTGAAACTCACGCTTATATTCTTCAGATATTCTGAGCAATATTTTTTTCCCTTGACTAAAGATAGAATTTCTACTAAGCACAAATTTATTTTCTAGTTAGATTTGAAAGGTACAATCTTAGACTGTGAATTGAAAAGCACAACTTGGAGAATTCTATGACTCAGCTCTAAGACACTTGGTTGCACGGGAGACATGGAGTGTCATTTTAAATGTGTAAGTGGCATGATAAACCTCCCACTCTTCTAAGAATAGAGTTATCACTGGACCCTGTTATCTCACAACCCCAAGGTATGATATGATAATGATACCACTTAGCATCAGTGCTGAAGTAAGGGGAAAAAAAAAAGGTGGGGGAAGAGCTGCAAGCATTTTAACTAGAAAGAAAATCAAATTAAAATATTAATTTACTGATTAATATAACATTAGCTGACCTATTTTCTCCAGCTTGTTAAACAACAAAGACCTGTGAAACTAAATAACTGCCTAAAAGATAAATGTTTTAAGAATTCCCAGGGACATGTTTAGCTCCTTTTTAAACATTATTAAAGATATGCCTTGCATGTATCAGGCAGTTTTATGCTTTCTGTGCTAAAACATCCTGTTTACATTTATTAATGCAGTCTAAAGAATTGGAATTTGCCTCAGAGCCCCCCTTATTTCAAAACTAAGGCCAATAGATGTCAGTCAGTTTTCTTGCCCTGAGTGACTCACTGCAGAATTTACAAGAATGCAAATTCTTCCGAGAAAGTGAATCAGGTCACACTTGGAAATTTATTTTCTTAAACTGTTCATAAATTGAGATAATATTGATTTTAGAAATAGACACCAGCAGGCTGCTGTCCACGTGCTCACAGCCCCAGGACCTCAGAAATGCAAGCTGGTCTTCAAAGAAGTGTATTGAAAGGAAGAAGGGCTGGCTTTTCTGCTGAGAGACTTGAGTTCTTAGTACAATTCTGTTCCTAATAGCATGCACTACTAAATCACATTTTTCTTTGTAAAATTCCAGGTTTTTAGGTTTTCAAGGTTTTTCTGAGTCTTTCTTGAATTCCTAAAGTGCCAGCAGTCTTACCAACTGAGAAATAAAACTCGCTTAGATTCATTGCATCCTGATGCATTTTCTGAAGAAACCTAAATGATTTTCATAAATTAATCCAATGAGAATCTATTAAAGACAAGTAGATGGTGATGAGGGGGTGTAGTCAATGAGGTATAGATGCTAAAATCTTGGTAAGGAGATGATGTAGGGTTACCCAAGAGAAAGATTTTTGAGACTATTGAAAAGAAAAGGCCTAAATGACCTTTCTAAATGACTTTTCTTAGCTCTTCAGAATATTTTGTTGATTACTCGTTAACATAATTTGGGAGATAATGCTAACTTTTTGCTTAACATTTTTATTGCACCTATATCCTTTATTGAACTTCCCTTGTGGCTCAGTGGTAAAGACTGCCTGCCAATGCTGGAGACTCAGCTTAGATTCCTGGGTTGGCAAGATTCCCTGGAGGAGGAAGTGGCAACTCATTCCAGTATTCTTGCCTGGGAAATCCCATGGACAGAGGAGCCTGGCAGGCTACAATCCATCGGGTTTCAAAAGAGTCAGACGTGACTTAGTAACTCAACAACAACAACAACAACAGTATCCTTTATCAGAAAGAATAATTCAATTTTAAAAACCAATTTCCACTGTTAGGGACTCTTCCAAATGTCCTCAAAAGTTAATGAAGATTAGGAGTCCCTCCCTAAGTTTTAATGACTGTATTAAACCATAAAATCTACAGAGTTATGTTTCCTCTTAATTCATTTGGTCTAAGTTTCATTTCTATAACACATGTCTTGAAGACACATTTTTCTTTTCCTTAATTTCCATAATAGTTTGTTGCTTTTTGGTAAATATCCCAAGAAATTTCAGAATCTTTGTTCTTTGGTTTCAGTATATAGAATATCCCTGGAGTCCCTCTAAGATGTGAGGTTTTGTGTCAACCATCAGGTTATTTTTCAACTGGAACTTTCTTTCTTTCTTCTATGCTTGTGTTCTCTTTCTCTCTCTCTCTCTCTTTTTCTCTCTCTCTCTCTCACATACAGACACACACACATCTTTTGATAATTAATTAGAATTGGTACCTGCCTTTTCCAACAACACAAGAGAAGACTCTGCACATTGACATCACCAGATGGTCAACACCAAAATCAGATAGATTATATTCTTTGCAGCCAAAGATGGAGAAGCTCTATACAATCAGCAAAAACAAGATCAGGAGTTGACTATGGCTCAGATCATGAACTCCTTATTGCCAAATTCTGACTTAAATTGAAGAAAGTAGGAAAACCACTAGATCATGCAGGTATGATCTAAATAAAATCCCTTATGATTATACGGTGGAAGTGGGAAATAGATTTAAGGGGCTAGATATGATAGACAGTGTCTGAAGAACTATGGACAGAGGTTCATGACATTGTATAGGAGACAGGGAGCAAGACCATCCCCAAGAAAAAGAAATACAAAAAGCAAAATGGCTGTCTGAGGAGGCCTTATAAATAGCTATGAAAAGAAGAGACGAGAAAAGCAAGGGAGAAAAGGAAAGATATAAGCATTTGAATGCAGAGTTCCAAAGAATAGCAAGGAGAGATAAGAAAGCCTTCCCCAGTGATCAGTGCAAAGAAATAAGAGGAACACAATATAATTGTAAAGCCTAAAGATCTCTTCAAGAAAATTAGAGATATCAAGGGAACATTTCATGCAAAGATGGGCTCAAAAGGACAGAAATGGTATGGACCTAACAGAAGCAGAAGATATCAAGAAGAGGTTGCAAGAATACACAGAAGAACTGTACAAAAAAGATCTTCATGACCCAGATGATCACAAGGGTGTGATCACTCACCTAGAGTCAGACATCCTGGAATGCGAAGTCAAGTGGGCCTTAGGAAGCATCACTACGAACAAAGCTAGTGGAGATGATGGAATTCCAGTTGAGTTATTTCAAATCCTGAAAGATGATGCTGTGAAAGTGCTGCACTCAATATACCAGCACATTTGGAAAACTCAGCAGTGGCCACAGGACTGGAAAAGTTCAGTTTTCATTCCAATCCCAAAGAAAGGCAATGCCAAAGAATGCTCAAACTACTGCACAATTGTACTCATCTCACACACTAGTAAAGTAATTCTCAAAATTCTCCAAGCCAGGCTTCAGCAATATGTGAACCGTGAACTTACAGATGTTCAAGCTGGCTTCAGAAAAGGTAGAGGAACCAGAGATCAAATTGCCAACATCCGCTGGATCATGGAAAAAGCAAGAGAGTTAAAGAAAAACATCTATTTCTGCTTTATTGACTATGCCAAAGCCTTTGACTGTGTGGATCACAATAAACTGTGGAAAATTCTGAAAGAGATGGCAATACCAGATAATCTGACCTGCCTCTTGAGAAATCTATATGCAGGTCAGGAAGCAACAGTTAGAACTGGACATGGAACAAAAGACTGGTTCCAAATAGGAAAAGGAGTATGTCAAGGCTGTATATTGTCACCCTGTTTATTTAACTTATATGCAGAGTACATCATGAGAAACACTGGGCTGGAAGAAGCACAAGCTGGAATCAAGATTTCCAGGAGAAATATCAATAACCTCAGATATGCAGAAGACACCACCCTTATGGCAGAAAGTGAAGAGGAACTAAAGGGGCTGTTAATGAAAGTGAAAGAGGAGAGTGAAAAAGTTGGCTTAAAGCTCAACATTCAGAAAATGAAGATCATGGCATCTGGTCCCATCATTTCATGGGAAATAGACGGGGAAACAGTGGAAACTGTGGCAGGCTTTATTTTGGGGGCCTCCAAAATCACTGCAGATGGTGACCTCAGCCATGAAATTAAAATACACTTTCTCCTTGGAAGGAAGGTTATGACCAACCGAGACTACATATTGAAAAGCAGAGACATTACTTTGCCTACCAAGGTCCATCTAGTCAAGGCTATGGTTTTTCAGTAGTCATGTATGGGTGTGAGAGTTAGACTATAAAGAAAGTTGAGTGCTGAAGAATTGATGTTTTTGAACTGTGATGTTGGAGAAGACTTTTGAGAGTTGCTCAGACTGCAAGGAGATCCAACCAGTCCATCCTAAGGGAGATCAGTCCTGAGTTTTCATCGGAAGGACTGCTATTAAAGCTGAAACTCCAATACTTTGTCTACCTGATGTGAAGAGCTGACTCATTGGAAAAGACCCTGATGCTGGAAAGGATTGAAGGCATGAGGGAAGGGGACGACAGAGGATGAGATGATCGGATGGCATCACTGACTCAATGGACATGAGTTTGGGTAAATTCCGGAAGTCGGTGATGGACAAGGAGGCATGGTGTGCAGCAGTCCATGGGGTCACAAAGAGTCAGACACAACTGAGCGACTGAAATGAAGTGAATGTACAGTATATACTCCTTTAAACTATTGTCCAAAAAATATCAACAACTGAGATGGAGGTAGACTGATATGCTCATGAATGTTTAACTCCCTCTGTTAGAAAAACAAAGCCCTGGTATTTAACATTTCCTGGTTTCCCTAGTATAAAACTCTTACCATGATTGATTTCTATCTATTGAGGTGACCTTACTGAGTGTGGGTTTGGGACAAGATGTGCATGACTGGCTCTTGTGAACTGGTAGAGTTAGGTGCCTTTTCTTTCACCTACAGCTCTTCTCAATGTTGTCCACGCTGCTGCTACCCTTAAGAAATATGTTGATCTCACCCTCTACTTCCCATCCCCCAACCAGGAGCAGGCTTGCTTACTGCATAATAGCAAGACAGATTCTCCAAGTTCAGGGTCCATGAGCCTGTGACAGATAGTGACTGTGAATATCGCATTTATTTGGGCCAAATCATGTCACACATTAGGGACTGGAGGAACAGAGAGATCAGTCTAAAGATGCTGATGTTCATGCTGATTTCTGCACCATGAGTATGAAATCTTTGTCTCTTAGCTAGCTAGAAGTCTCATGTCTTTTGCCAGCATACATTAAACTGTTCAAATCAGCTTACTAACTAGATAAGTAAGGTAAAATCAAATTTTATACCCAATGGATAGCCTATATGATGAAACTGATGGAAATATATACATGTGAAAGTTTTTATGACTTAGTATTAAACAGAAATTTGTTTCATTGATGAGAACTATTAGTATGAAATAATTTTATGAGTACAAAAAAATCATTGAGAAATTTCAAATTCTCCTAAACAGGTATTTTTTCTACTTTGAAACATTTATTGGCCATATATGTACTGAATTCCACTTTTTTTTTTAACCTGTATTTTACCTGTCTTATGAAGCCATGATATGTTTTAATAAAAATTTAATATCTTGCAACACTAATGCAGAGAATATTCAATTGGATGTCATAGTTTTAGGCCAAAATAGAAAGCTTTGCAATCAAAAAGTTTACTTACTCTGTTAATATGTGTGGATATATCTCCACTGGGTTGAGGCCTCCTACCCATAATTTCCAGAGCAATATTTACAGCACTAATGATTTGCTGGCAATATTCAGTTACTATAGATATAGTCCAGTTATAATAAATTCTGAGTCAAACTTCCTTGACTAAAACATATATTCAATTGCAATAGAAAGGAGGATTAGATTAAATCAGTGCCAGAAAAGTGACCTTACTTCCACTGCACTCCACTCCCACGCTTTATCAGACATGGGGCACCAGAGCACACCATTTCCCCCTTTCTTTCCTGCCTGTTCCTTTCTTTCAGATTTTCTTCCTCAATGAATTACTATAGATCAGATTCAAGGTTTGAGACTTGGTTATTTTTTGTCTTTTTAATCACTACATACCCTAGAGTAAATAAACAAATCTTTGTTATATTTTCCATATATATTACAATTCTGAGAATGTTCCTAAAGATATTAAAATAAGCTAGCTTTCCTTTAATAGAGTATTGAATATCAAGATCATGATAAAATAGTGCAAAATAGTTAATAAACAATAAAAAGTGCACATATTAAGTCTTAACTACTACTCAATTCAGATTCACAAAAATTATTGTTAATCAAGTAATATTAGTTAGTGATATTGTGAAAAGCCTTCATTTATCTCATATTACCAGCTGTAAATATAACTAATTTTCTTAAAATAATACAGTTTAAATGTACTAGTTATAGAATACTAGCATTTTGTCTAGTTTCCTTTATATTGTCTATCATCATGATCAAAAGTAGTCATATCATTTTAAGTGACATTCCACCAAATAAGAAACATAAAGTGAATAAAAATAATGGAATGTGAATTAAAGATAAATGTTGATATATTTTAAACTCATTGATGAGTTCATGGAAAGTAAATTCTTCATTTTATTTCTTGGCTGACAGTATCCTTCTCACCCACACTCAAAACCTACTTGAGTTTCAGCCCAGTGCTATGAAAACATCTTGTGGGATTCTAATAAGGCCATGCCCTGTACCCATTAGAGATAGTGTACAGAGAAATGATGCCAAAAATGTGCCAAATAAAACTTGAATATTTATTTCAGTTGTTCATAATGCATATGAAAAACACCAGCTCTTAGTGTCCTTTTTATCAGGGTCTTTATCCTAATATTCACTCTGAGGCTAGTTCACTCTCTCTGCCTCTCTCTCTCTCTCTTTTTTAACTCTGTCCAGCTCTGTTTGAATTTCACTCCCACATGTCTTAATGGCCTGATGATATCAAGTGCCATCAGAATCCATACACAAGATTGGATCTATGCTGGAGGGGTTTTCTTGTACCAGGATTTTAGGAATCAACTCCTCCAGACTATAGTCTTCCTCCAGACTATCACCCTGGAGGAGGGCATGACAACCCACTCCAGTATTCTTGCCTGGAGAATCCCATGGGCAGAGGAGCCTGGCAGGCTATAGTACATAAGGTCGCAAAGAGTTGGACATGAATGAAGCAACTTAGCACGCATGTACACATATCAGATTTCCAGGTGGTTCAGTGGTTAAAGAATCTATCTGCCAATGAAGGAGGTGCAGGTTCAGTCTCTGGGTTAAGAAGATACCCTGGCAAAGGAAATGGCAACCCACTCAGGAATTCTTCCCTGGGAAATCACAAGAACAGAGAAGCCTGGTGAGTTACAATCCATGGGGTCACAAAAGAGTCAGACATTACTTAGTGACTAAAACAACATAACATATGCCAGAAATTAATCTGAGATTATTCAAAGAAAGAAGTCATTCAGAAATCTATCTAGCATCATTTTGATATCTTCTTAGGCTTTCTCATGCTACCTCTTTTACTTTGCAGAACAATCTGGCAAGTCTGATATTGTTAATCCCATTGGAAATCATAGGCTCATGCTTACACAGTTCAAAAGTGACAGAGTGAGACTTTACTAATCTTCATACTTTTTCCATGTCTTTCAAATTATATTTTAACAAGATTTTTTAAATGGTGTATTAAATTTTATATTTAGACATGGTGAATCATACCACGTTGGAGAACAACATTTAAGGCAAGATACAATCTGAGAGAAATTCATCATTAAGTGAAATCACCTACATTTTATATTTTTACTTTCCTTTTTATATTGTGTATAACATTTTCCCATTTCTGCTTCACCTTAAAGCTGTTGTTTTATGTGTGTATTCTTAACTAAAATTCCAGATGTATGCTCTAAATTTAATGTATAATTTATAATGGAACAAAGAGAAATCTTGTATGTTCATTAAAGTCCTTCCATTTAAGGGTCTGATTTGTATATATAGCTTTATGTTGCGTTCTGGAAAAATGGATGAAAGATGTGACTCCAAGCTTATTTTAGCAGCTACACAGCTCTGTTCTCTTTCAGTTCTTTATTTTTAAAATAGTCTTCATTTTCAAAAGTAAAAGCTACCTTCCACATGTAGTTTCAACAAATAGAAGGTACACTTTTTATAAGCACTTATTTGAGGTTTATGCTTAGATAGCAAATTTATTTTGCCTTTTCTAAACCAATAATGTAAAGTCCAATAGTAAGAAACTGGAATATCCAGGCAACTTACTGAACATGGGTTTGCAGTAAGTGGTTTCTCACTTCGTGGTTTCTCACTTCATGGTTTCTCACCAATCTTTAGATCTAAAAATAAAATCCATAAGGATTTGTTTGCATTTATAAAGAAATAAAAGACTGAAACTGGGGTTGAGGTTAATAGATGTGACAAATTTTCAAGGTAACTTTCTCACAACACCAAAACAGAAGGGTAACTTTTACAGACATCAAGATATGTCAAGTAATAACACACAGAAAAGATCTTATGAGAACCAGGAAATATTCAGACAAATTTTCCTGTCAACAATAGAGTCATTTTTCACCAAGCTTTGTAGGAAAATCAAACAGAATTAATTACCTGCTTATCAATAGAAAAGACGGAGTTTGTGAAAGAACAATGAGCACAAACAAGATTTTCACAGCTTCCTTTTCTGATGCAAACTACAAGCTAGTATGCCCCCTTCATCCTGTTGTTTTTTATTGTGAATGCTCTCCCTCCTCTCTCCCTTCCTCCTCCTCCACTATTTCCTCTTTCTTCTCTTCTTATATAACTCTGCTGCTGCTGCTGCTGCTGCTAAGTCGCTTCAGTTGTGTCCGACTCTGTGCGACCCCATAGATGGCAGCCCATCAGGCTCCCCCATCCCTGGGATTCTCCAGGCAAGAACACTGGAGTGGGTTGCCATTTCCTCCTCCAATGCATGAAAGTAAAAAGTGAAAGTGAAGTCGCTGAGTCTTGTCTGACTCTTAGCGACTCCATGGACTGCGGCCCACCAGGCTCCTCCATCCATGGGGTTTTCCAGGCAAGAGTGCTGGAGTGGGGTGCCATGGCCTTTTGTAAATATAATTTAGTTTTAAAATAATAAACATAATTTAGCTTTGTTCTGCTCATCACTTTCCCATATTCTGTCTCTGCTGCTGCTGCTAAGTCACTTCAGTCGTGTCCAACTCTGTGCAACCCCATAGACGGCAGCCCACTAGGCTCCTCCGTCCCTGGAATTCTCTAGGCAAGAACACTGGAGTGGGTTGCCATTTCCTTCTCCAATACATAATAATTCCAAGGTATCATTTTTCTATTACCCTAAGATGCTAAAAATATTTATGAAATATTTTATAACTGTCTTAGGGATTAGTTCTATGACATGTGAAAAGAAGTTATGTATCTATTACAAAAGTATGTTCTGGACACATGCATGGTTAGTCACTCAGTCAGTTCCGACCCTTTGTGACCCCATGGACTGTAGCCCGCCAGGGTCCTCTGCCCATGGGATTTTTCAAGCAAGAATACTGGAGTGGATTGCCATTTCCTTTTCCAAGGGATCTTCCTGATTCAGATATCACATCTGCATCTCTTGTGTCTCCTGCATTGGCAGGTGGATTCTTTACCACTGAGCCACCTGGGAAGCCCATGTTCTACGTATTGTCACA
The DNA here is from genome assembly GCF_003369695.1 of Bos indicus x Bos taurus. Lineage (NCBI taxonomy): Eukaryota > Metazoa > Chordata > Mammalia > Artiodactyla > Bovidae > Bos > Bos indicus x Bos taurus. The sequence continues at coordinate 97,966,912 of NC_040079.1, read as the reverse complement.
TAGTAGTACAAAAAACTCCCCTCTTATAATCAACCTGGGTAAAAAGACAAGCTATTAAATTCTTGAAATAATGCTTTATATTCCTTATTTTGTATTAATCATTTTCTCCATATTCAGTTCAGTTCAGTTCAGTTGCTCATTCATGTCTGATTCTTTGCGACCCCATGAACCGCAGTACCCCAGGCCTCCCTGTCCATCACCAACTCCCGGAGTTCACCCAAACTCATATCCATTGAGTCGGTGATTCCATCCAACCATCTCATCCTCTGTCGTCCCCTTCTCCTCCTTCCCTCAATCTTTCCCAGCATCAGGGTCTTTTCAAATGAGTCAGCTCTTTGCATCAGGTGGCCAAAGTATTGGAGTTTCAGTTTCAACGTCAGTCCTTCCAATGAAAACTCAGGACTGATCTCCTTTAGGATGGACTGGTTGGATCTCCTTGAAGTCCAAGGGACTCTCAAGAGTCTTCTCCAATACCACAGTTCAAAACCATCAATTCTTTGGCACTCAGCTTTCTTTATAGTCCAACTCTCACATCCATACATAAGTATTGGAAAAACCATAGCCTTGACTAAACAGACCTTTGTTGACAAAGTAATGTCTCTGCTTTTTAATATGGTGTCTAGGTTGGTCATAACTTTCCTTCCGAGGGATAAGTGTCTTTTAATTTCATGGCTGCATTCACCATTTGCAGTGATTTTGGAGGGCCCCCGCCCCCCCCGCCGCAATAAATTCTGCCACTGTCTCCACTGTTTCCCTATCTATTTGCCATGAAGTGACAGGACCGGATGCCATGATCTTAGTTTTCTGAATGTTGAGCTTTAAGCCAACTTTTTCACTTTCCTCTTTCACTTTCATCAAAAGACTCTTTAGTTCTTCAGTTTCTGCCATAAGGGTGGTGTCATATGCATATATGAGGTTATTGAGGTTATTAGTAAGCTATATTGTTTATATTTATATAATATTTTCTGTTATTATCCCCTTCTCTTTCCTCCTTTCCTGTGCCTCCCCTACCTTTAGAAGTTCTAAACATTGATTATGTACTTATTAACTGCCAATTATTTAACTAGATAACTTATACATGATACCACGTACATTCCTTAAAATCATATTATGAAGTTGATTTTATAATCTTTATTTTTAAGCTGAGAAGTGAGTCTCTGAGATTGAGCCGTTAATATGGATCAAGCTAGATGTCTCTTCAGGCTTCCCTGGTGGCCTAGTAGAAAAGAATCTCCCTGCCAATGCAGGAAATACAAGTTCAATTCCTGGGTCAGGAAGATTCCCTGGAGAAGGAAATGACAACCCACTCCAGTATTCTTGCCTGGAATATCTCATGGACAGAGAAGCTTGGTGGGCACAGTCCATAGGATCACAAAGAGTTGGACATGACTTAGCAACTAAACAGAAGCAGCAACAGAAGTCTCTTTACCACATTGAAGAAGTAAAAAATAGAGATGTACAAAGGAAATAAAAGTTTTCAAAATGATATCATCAGTGTCACAGGGAACACACTTTTCTTGTGTGCCTCCCCATTCATGTGTGTGTGTGTGTGTGTGTGTGTTCCTGTTGAATGCGGTTTTGGCTCAGGTGAGAGGCAGGTGAGGAAAGATACTCAGTGTATTGTACCAACATCCTAGAGAGGTATATCTGCTCTATGACTTTAAAAATCAATAGAAAGGACAGGGAGGCATAATTCCCCATTTTGCAATGAATGTCTGTTAATTACAAAGTACAGTCACAGTACACCATCTAAGGAATTCCAAAATAATGTGTTCTGTTTAGTACTGATAAATATGTCAGATTTTTCGAATAGAACTTTTTTGATCTTTTAGATTACCTAAAGGTTGGTAGGACTGAAACTAAAGGGAGCCAGGGAATGATGGTGCACAGTTGTTTATATAAATATAATATGTATCAACGATAAGACTTACTTAGATATAACTTAGATATCATGCAAAAACAAAGGCCCATAATCTATAGTTTATGTTGATTTTCATTTTATAAAAGTCTTAGCCTGGAAATCCAGTAAATTATTCCCAGTTATATAGCAATCGCTTGACAGGCATAGCTAACCGAATCAAAGCAACTGATACACGTTTCTGTTAACCTGTAATGTTTTTCACAAGTAGAATTTCATGATTCTAGGTAACACCTGTAAATAATCTGAATCATAACATAACACTTGAACTGATTATAAATTCCCATATTTTAACTTGACTTAGGGGGCTTCCCCAGTGGGTCAGTGGTAGAGAATCTGCCTGCAATGCATGAGATGCAGGAGAAGCAGGTTCGATCCCTGGGTTGGGAAGATACCCTGGAGAAGGGCATGGCTACTCTTTCCAGTATTCTTGCCTGGAGAATCCCATGGATAGAGGAGCCTGGCAGGCTACAGTCCATAGGGACACAAAAAGTCTGGCATGACTGAAGTGACTGAACACACACACAACCTGAGTTAAAATTTGATTTAAAAAATATGAAGACTTGATTTAGTTATATCCCTTAGTAACTCTTTTTCATACAATTTTATGTTTATATTTTTGTGAACTAACAAATGTCATTAAGCACAGGGTTAAATGAATAATAAAATGAGCAATCCACGTAATCATTATTTACCAAAAATATAGAGCGTTGATGATCACACCAGAAGGCTACTTTAAGCCCACTCCCAGTCACTTTCCTTTTTCCTATCCAAAAGTGAATACTCAATTTTTAACATTATTAATTTTCCAATTTTTGGAGTATATAAAAAATGGAATTATATAATATTTGTGTTTAGTTCATTTCCCTCAATATTATATTTATAGAATTCATCCATTTTTGAGTGTAGCTGTATAGCATTTCATTATTGTACATTATTGTATTCTGTTAAATAAATATGTCACTACTTATTTACCTATGCTCTCAATTGGACACTGGTCATTGAACACTGGGTCTACTATAATAATGTTTCTATGAATATTCTCATTAATTTTTAATTGTCATGCTCCATATTTATGTGGGCTCAGATTTCTTTGACACCGAATCAGTCTTGTTGACAAGGCAGAATTTCCTGTCATGTGCTTTAAGTATACATTTGTTGGTAAATTGGTGATTCCTGAATTTTTCACAAGAGAGTCTTACAAGTGGCAGGTCAGTGGTAGCACAAAGGATTGTCTTGAAGTTTGACTCACATAGCACTTTAAAAGAACTTTAAAGAAAATATTAAAATTGTCCCTCTCCCCAGAATCAAGCAAGGGTTTTGAAAACGTGGGGGAAAGGGGGTGGCAGAGGCTAGTACTAAAGACTGCCTTCCATCAGCCAGGTGGGACTAACAACATTGAGTCTGGAGATCCTGATTCGGGGTGTCGGATGGATGAGAAATTCTATATTTTCTTTTGTAAACAGCTTTATTGAGATATAACCAATACGCAATACATCACATGTATTTAGTGTACAATTTAACATTCGACAGGTGCATACCCATGAAAGTATCACTACAGTCAAGATTAAGAGTATATCCATCACCCACAAAAGCGTCCTTGTGCTCATGCGTAACCCATCTTTTCTAGCTCTTCCGTTAACCCCTCCTCTTGCTCCCTCACCTAACTTTTCCCTGCGGTTCCACTAATTTGCATTCTGTCACTAAAGAGATCTGAATTTCCCAGGAATTTATGTATGTAAAATCACACAGCATTCTCTTTTGGCAGGCTTTCTTTTAGCACGTTTATTTTAATATGTGCTTATGAATCAAAAGTTCACATAGCTTTTCATCTCTGAGTAGTATTTCATTGTATGGCTATAACACAGACTTTATTCATTCATCTGTTGAGTATTTAAATTTGCTGAGATTATCTTTTTTTGTTGTTTATGGTTGTGAATCTTTTAAATTTTTAATATTAAGCCAAATGTGCATTCCATAAAATTTACTTGACCATGATATGTTATCCTTCTTACATAATGTTGGATTTGATTTGTTAGAATTTTGTGTACAATTACTGTGTGTATTTTCAGAAGGTTATTTGTCTGTGGTTTTCTTTTCTTACAGTTTTCTTTTCTTTTTTTTGGTATCAGAGTAAGCTAGCTTAATGGGATGAATCAGAAAACATTTCCTTCTAGAGCTTTTTAGAAGATTTTTATGCAGATTTAGTACTATTCATTAAATGTTTGGTAGAATTTATGAATTAAGTCATTGAGGTATAGAGTTATCTTTGTGGGAAGATTTTTAACCATAAATTTAATCTCTAATAACTTTAAGGCAACTCAAGCTATCTATTTTGTCTTGAATAAGCTGCATTCACTTGTGTCTGAATTTCAAGCAATTTGTCATCTAAATAGAATTTATTAGCATAAAGTTGTTCATAATATTTTCTTATCTTTTTCATAACTATAGAACCTACAGTGATATAACCTGTCTCATTATTATATTGTTTAAATTTCATCATCTTCTCCATTTTTTTTCTTAGTAGTTGAGTAGAAGTGTATGGATTTTATTCATCTCCCCAAATTTTCAACCTTTGGTTTGACTGTTTCTTTCTATTTCATGAAGGTTTATTTTTATATTTATTGATTTCTCTGATTTCTTCACTTAAGTTTTGATTTGTCTTTTTCTAGTTTTTCATTGATTTGAGACCTTCCTTCTTTTCTAGTGTTGGCATTAAATGTATTGTTTTCCTATACGTACTGGTCTAGCTACATTTCACAAATTTTGATGCATTGTGGCTTTATTTATTTACAAATGCTCATTTTACTTCTTTCTCCCCCCCTTTAACTTACAGGCTATTTAAAAATAGTTTCAGTTTCCAACATTTGTGACTTTCCAGATATCATATTGTTTCAATTTCTAATTCTATTGTGACTAGAGAATATACTTCAAATGACTTGATTATTTGAAATACAAGACTTGTTGTATGGCTTAGAATAGAGTTTATCTTGGTAAATTATCCACGTGCTTGACAGAAGTGGGTGTTCTACTGCTGTTGGGAAGAGTGTTCTATAAATATCCTTTAGGTCAAGTTGGCTGATAGTACTGCTGAAAACTAACATATACTTACTGATTTTTTTTTTTTGCTTATTTCTATCTTTTATGAGAGAGGATACTAATTCCCTCACTATAATTATGAATATGTCTAATTTCCTTGAAGTTCTGTCAGTACTTGATGTATTTTGCAGCACTTTTACTAGATGCATAAATGCTTAGGTTTTTTTTTTTCTTTGCTCTGAAATTTGCCTTTGTCTAATATTATAATCATTCTGGCTTTCTTTATGTTAGTGTTAACTTGAAATTTATATTTCCATCCTTTTACTTTTGGCCTCTTTGTGAGTGTGCTCTACTTGTAAATATATTCTAAAAGTGGTTGGATATTGTTTTTCCATCCAGTTTGACAATTTCCAGCTTTTATTTGGGGAATTTAGAACATTGAAATTTAATATGATTATTGATATGGTTACTGTTAAATCTGTAATTTTGCAATATGTTTCATTTATTGACTTTTTTCTTTTTCCTGTTTTATTTTTTATGATTCCTTTTCTGTCTTGCCTTTGCTTATTAACTATAGATCTTTGTCATTTTGGTAGTTCTTTTAAGATTATAGGGCATGTCTTTAACTTACCACAGTCTACTTTCAAGTATGTCCAAACCATTTAATTTCTGATATAAAGCACCTCAAAACTGTATCCTTCCTCTTCTCCCTTCCCAGCCTTTGCACCAATTTGTGATACATTTTACATTTACATAAGTTATAAACCAAATTGTCATTATTTTTGTTTTAAAAATAAGCTATCTACTAATGAGATTTAAATATTTTAGATATTATACATTTTCCAATGCAATCACCATTTTTGATGCTGTTTGGTCCTTTTATTGATCCATATATTCATTTTCTTTGTGCTTGAAAGACTTTTTTTGATACTTATTTGGATACATTTCTAATGGTTAAGAATTCTTTCAGCTTCTGCATGTCTGAAAACAATCTTTCTTTGATCATTATTTTTAAAGAGACTATTTCTAGATGACAAATTGTACATTTATAAGCTTTTGATGAGTTTGTTTTCAGGTCTTTAACAAGTGTTCTTGGTTTCAATGAGAAGTTAAGGAGGTATTTTCTGTGTAATGTTTCTTGTTTATCTTGATGGTTTTATGATTTTTCTCTTTAAGGTTTCTTTCATGAAATTTGCTTATAATTTGCTTAGAAGTACTTCTTTTCATGTTTCTTGTGGTTGGCGTTATATATAAGCATATATATCCTTTTAGAACTAACACCCAAAAAAGATGTCCTTTTCATTATAGGGGACTGGAATGCAAAAGTAGGAAGTGAAGAAACACCTGGAATAACAGGCAAATTTGGCCTTGGAGTATGGAATGAAGCAGGGCAAAGGCTGAGATAGTTTTGCCAATAGAACCCACTGGTCACAGCAAACACCCTCTTCCAACAGCACAAGAGAAGACTCTACACATGGACATCACCAGATGGTCAACACCAAAATCAGGTTGATTAATTCTTTGCAGCCAAAGATGGAGAAGCTCTATACAGTCAGCAAAAACAAGACCAGGAGCTGACTGTGGCTCAGATCATAAACTCCTTATTGCCAAATTCAGACTTAAATTGAAGAAAGAAGGGAAAACCAATAGATCATTCAGGTATGAGCTAAATCAAATCACTTATGATTACACAGTGGAAGAGAAATAGATTTAAGGGACTAGATCTGATAGACAGAATGCCTGATGAACTATTGACCTAGGTTCATGACATTGTATAGGAAACAGGGATCAAGACCATCCCCTTGGAAAAGAAACAGAAAAAAGCAAAATGGCTGTCTGAGGAGACCTTACAAATAGCTGTGAAAAGAAGAGAAGTGAAAAGCAAAGGAGAAAAGGAAAGATATAAACATCTGAATGCAGAGTTCCAAAGAACAGCAAGGAGAGATAAGAAAGCATTCCTCAGTGATCAGTGCAAAGAAATAGAGGAAAACAACAGAATGGGAAAGACTAGAGATCTCTTCAAGAAAATTAGAGATACCAAGGGAACATTTCATGCAAAGATGGGCTCGATAAAGGACAGATATGGTATGGACCTAACAGAAGCAGAAGATATTAAGAAGACGTGGCAAGAATACACAGAACTATACAAAAAAGATCTTCACGATCCAGATAACCACGATGGTATGATCACTGACCTAGAGCCAGACATCCTGGAATGTGAAGTCAAGTGGGCCTTAGGAAGCATCACTACGAACAAAGCTAGTGGAGGTGATGGAATTCCAGTTGAACTATTTCAAATCCTGAAAGATGATGCTGTGAAAGTGCTGCACTCAATATGCCAGCAAATTGAGAAAACTCAGCAGTGGCCACAGGACTGGAAAAGGTCAGTTTTCATTCCAATCCCCAAAAAAGGCAATGCCAAAGAATGCTTAAACTACCGCAAATTGCATTCATCTCACATGCTAGTAAATTAATGCTCAAAATTCTCCAAGCCAGGCTTCAGCAATACGTAAACTGAACTTCCAGATGTTCAAGCTGGTTTTAGAAATGGCAGAGGAACCAGAGATCAAATCGCCACATCTGCTGGATCATGGAAAAAGCAAGAAAGTTCCAGAAGAATATCTATTTCTGCTTTATTGACTATGCCAAAGCCTTTGACTGTGTGGATCACAATAAACTGTGGAAAATTTTGAAAGAGATGGGAATACCAGACCACCTGACCTGCCTCTTCAGAAACCCGTATGCAGGTCAAGAAGCAACAGTTAGAACTGGACATGGAAGAACAGACCGGTTCCAAATAGGAAAAGGAGTACGTCAAGGCTGTATGTTGTCACCTTGCTTATTTAACTTATATGCACAGTACATCATGAGAAATGCTGGGCTGGAAGAACCACAGGTTGGGAGAAATATCAATAACCTCAGATATGCAGATGACACCACCCTTATGGCAGAAAGTGAAGAGGAACTAAAAAGCCTCTTGATGAAAGTGAAAGAGGAGAGTGAAAAGGTTGAGTTAAAGCTCACCATTCAGAAAACTAAGATCATGGCATCTGGTCCCATCACTTCATGGGAAATAGATGGGGAAACAGTGGAAACAGTGACAGACTTTATTTTTGGGGGCTCCAAAATCACTGCAGATGGTGACTGCAGCCATGAAATTAAAAGACGCTTACTTCTTGGAAGGAAAGTTATGACCAACCTAGATAGCATATTGAAAAACAGAGACATTACTTTGCCAACAAAGGTCCGTCTAGTCAAGGCTATGGTTTTTCCAGTGGTCATGTATGGATGTGAGAGGTGGACTGTGAAGAAACCTGAGTGCCGAAGAATTGATGCTCTTAAACTATGGTGCTGGAGAAGACTTTTGTGAGTCCCTTGGACTGCAAAGAGATCCAACCAGTCCATCCTAAAGGAGACCAGTCCTGGGTGTTCATTGGAAGGACTGATGCTGAGGCTGAAACTCCAGTACTTTGGCCACCTCATGCGAAAAGTTGACTCATTGGAAAAGACCCTGATGCTGGGAGGGATTGGGGGCAGGAGGAGAAGGGGACGACAGAGGATGAGATGGCTGGATGGCATCACAGACTTGATAGACGTGAGTTTGGGTGAACTCTGGGAGTTGGTGATGGGCAGGGAAGCCCGGCATGCTGCGATTCATGGGGTCGCAAAGAGTCAGACGTGACTGAACGACTGAACTGAACTGAACTGAACTGATATCCCCACATCACTGCAGTTTAAAGATTCCATGGGGCACGTACTGTGTTGCCAAGTTGACAGCCATCATTTTATATGTCCACAGTTATGTTTAAATTTAGATGGAATAATTCATAGAGCTAATGATATTGGGGTTTTATTGGGATTAAATAAAAGAGGATATATAAAGCTATTCCTGCTAAGCTAAGTTGCTTCAGTCATGTCCCACTCTGTGTAACCCCATAGACGGCAGCCCACCAGACTCCCCCGTCCCTGGGATTCTCCAGGCAAGAATACTAGCGTGGGTTGCCATTTCCTTCTCCAATGCATGAAAGTGAAAAGTGAAAGTGAAATTGCTCAGTCGTGTCTGACTCTTCATGACCCCATGGACTGCAACCTACCAGACTCCTCCATCTATGGGATTTTCCAGGCAAGAGTACTGGAGTGGGTTGCCATTGCCTTCTCCAAGTTTTTCCTAACATATGCTTAACACTCAATACCTATCATTTCCCTTTCATCTTTTTCTGTTCACCCTTGACATTAAAAAGACAGTGTATTGCAATAGAAAAGGCCATAAACAGTATTGCAATTACCTGGATTGTGGTTATTTGCTTCCTACCTACTAGTACTCACAAACCATTTAAACTCTTGAAGTCTTATTCTCTATATATTCAAAGAAACAAACTTTTATGTCTTGGGGGATAATTGATAAGATTAAGATATTAAAGGTGAAGTCTCTTTTATAAATTGAAACATGTCTTAAATATATTATTTTCAACCTTTTCCTAGCAGATGCTTTTATTTTTCTTTCTTCTTTACTATGTGTTCCACTTTTTCAAATGAATCATTTGTATCTACAAAGTCTTTTTGAAGCAAGGCCCTTCAAAACAATATTTGGATAGATTTTTTTCAAACTTTACCTAGATCAAAATTTTTGCAAACATCTTTTTTAAAAGTTAACGGAAATACTAAAGTGATGTATAATACCAATGAAAGATGCTTGTAACATGTAGATTGTTTTGATTTTTAAAAAACTTGTGTTACAGGACTATTAAACTTGTATTTTTAATTAAGAAAAGTTAATAGAGATTCTGACTTTAAAAAAAAAAACACCATTAGACAAAAAAGAAAAAAAAAGAAATTTTTGATAACATTCATATGGCATTTATAAAAAATAAGCTGGTGCCATCATATTTGCTAAGATGCTCTAGATGTGTCTATCTTTTTGCATCCCTATGGACTGTAGCCCGCCAGTGTCCTCTGTCCATCTACTAGTATATCAGTTCAGTTCAGTCACTCAGTCGTGTCTGATTCTTTGTGACCCCATGAACTGCAGCACGCCAGGCCTCCTTGTCCATCACCAACTCCCAGAGTCTACCCAAACCCATGTCCATTGAGTCGGTGATGCCATCCAACCATCTCATCCTCCGTTGTCCCCTTCTCCTCCTGCCCTCAATCTTTCCTAGCATCAGAGTCTTTTCCAATGAGTCAGCTCTTTGCAAAAGATGGCCAAAGTATTGGAGTTTCAACTTCAGCATCAGTCCTTCCAATGAACACCCAGGACTGATCTCCTTTAGGATGGGCTGGTTGGATCTCCTTGCAGTCCAAGGGACTCTCAAGAGTCTTCTCCAACACCACAGTTCAAAAGCATCAATTCTTTGGCTCTCAGCTTTCTTTATAGTCCAACTCATATCCATACATGACCACTGGAAAAACCATTGCCTTGACTAGATGTACCTTTGTGGACAAAGTAATGTCTCTGTTTTACTGTTTAATATGTTGTCTAGGTTGGTCATAACTTTCCTTCCAAAGAATAAGTGTCTTTTAATTTCATGGCTACAATCACCATCTTCAGTGATTTTGGAGCCCAGAAAAATAAAGTATATAAATTATAGATATATAATATTTCCATATTATGTATTACATCCTATGTGTTGGGATATTTAGCATCATTATGCCAATGATACCCAATAATGTTTATACCTGGGAAAGGAATTTTGAGTTTTGTGGTAATCAGGACAGTTATGCTCCAAAAGACTTAATTCTGGCTCTAGAATAGAATGACACAACCAAAAAACACATGCTTATTTGAGGTATAGTCCCACTTGTGTTAAGAACACGTCATAATTAACTGTAGCCAGACAAAACTGCTGTGTAAATACCAGAAGCAAAGCTGCAGGTACCGAATTCTTTTATACCATCTATCAGAAATGTTAAATGTCATAGTGCATAATTAATCAATGCTAACAGCCCTTGGTACAGATCTGAGGGAATTAACCTATACAGCCAAACTATTTATCACATCACAATATATAAAAATGTACTTTTAATTAACAAATGGACAATCTATTGCTTTCATGGATGCAACTGATCAATCCTTTTTTTATATCCTGTCTATAGTTTGGGTCCTTTTAATGGGTTTTAATGTGTTTTTCTGTACACTTACACAGCCGAGTTTATGCACTTACTTCCTGGAACAGTTTCTATACTTTGTGGCATAATCTCACAGCCTCTTTGGTATTTTTCCACAGCAATATCAGCATGAAAATGATCACGCTTCTTGGTATTTTTAAAATGGCATTCATTACTCTTGGGCTGACCTCACTGGCACTAACCTATCTGAAAGTCATAAAATTAGTATAATGCAGTTCCCATCAATATACTAAGTCTATAAAGGCCTGAGTTAATAGTTTACATGTGCAAAGATTTTTTTTAAAGTACAGTGGTGCACTAACTCATGAAAAGTCCAGCAAGCAAATAGAACAGGAAAACAATTTCATACAAATGTTACCAAAGCATCTATGATATTACTTAACTTATTAAGGCAACTACTGAATTCAATTTTCTATTTACATTTGGCATCAAATCAAATTTAGTAAATTTGATGATACTGACTGATTGTCTCTTCCAGATTTACAAATAGGATATGTACTTTCTAGGAGTTTGATTGTAAAATACAAATAGACAATTTTGAAGTCCTTGATGGTTTTAGGACTTTATAACTTGGACAATCACAAATATTCCTATCTGCAAATAAAAATGAGTTAAACAAGAGAACACCTACTGTAAATATTCTTATATTTTTAGTATTCTCTGAAACATGCTTGACTCAGGATTTATACACTTTGGGAAAAAATATTTTAAACATTTCCTTTTATGTACATTGTAAGATTTAGCAAAAGACTGAATAATGAAAAGGCAAGACTCTTTCGCCCATAAACAATTATACTATTATAGTCACTTGGTTTCATAAGGAGATTATTTGTTCTCTTGATGCCCTGTCATGTCCTTATGCCTTAATACTCCAATTTTTAAATCCAAATACCGAGGAAGACAGAACATCTTACAAGGAGCTCCGTATTCCAGATTAATGCACCTGAGCAACATTTTTCCTTATTTAATATCCCTTACTCATTTCCTCTCCTGTTATATGGATAACACAGCTGTTTATCTGCAATTATCTCTGAATCTATTAGTGAAAATATCTAAATTAATCATAAAAACACAAGTGCATCTCAGAGTGCCTGTGCTATAAAGACAGGACCACCTTGTATTATTTCTGTAATTTTCACTGATTCCCTATAGCAGCATTGGTTTCTTAATACAGTAAAGCATAAACATGTTTTCAGTAGAAAAACCCATATAGATTTATTAGGATCTACTACTTATTATTTACCCCAACAATTCAAGTACTTCTGATTTTATCTTCATAATATTTCTAGTCAACAAGAAATTGCATATCTAGGAACTGTGGGCAGTATGCATGACCGGCTTAGGTAACACATTCTAAGTTTGATAATTGAATATGTGGGTCAATGATGAGAAAATGGGTGTTATTCAATGTAATCAGCACTTGATTGTTGCCTCTTTAATATATGTGCCTGTACACAATCTGAAGATGAGGGAAGAAAATCAAGCATGGAAACTGATAATTAGATAATGAAATAAAAAGTATAATACAGACTATTCTAGAACAGAAGTGTACTAAGATTGTCACTGATCCATCCATTCAATCAGGGAACATTAGAATTGATAAGGTGAAATTAACACTGCAAAACTTGTGTAAATATAGATAGGACATGGCTTTTAAAAAAATTAATTTTAAGGAGTTCAGCGCCTATGAGCGGTGACAGAAATATAAAGTATAAATTGTATATACAGGTATAAGTAATATAATTGTTGGAAGATCAAAGTATTATAGGATCTCCAAGTGAGGAACTTTATTAATGCTGAGCCATTCTTCATAAACAAGGGACATTAAATCCTGTAGTCCAAATGATAAGATCTTTAGTTCAGTTCAGTTCAGCTGCTCAGTCGTGTCAGACTCTTTGTGACCCCATGAACCTCAGCATGCCAAGCCTCCCTATCCATCACCAACTCCCGGAGTCCACCCAAACTCATGTCCATTGAGTTGGTGATGCCATCCAACCATCTCATCCTCTGTTGTCCCCTTCTCATCCTGCCCTTAAACTTCCCCAGCATCAGGGTCTTTTCAAATGAGTCAGCTCTTCGCATCAGGTGGCCAGAGTATTGGAGTTTCAGCCTCAACATCAGTCCTTCCAATGAACACCCAGGACTGATCTCCTTTAGGATATACTGGTTGGATCTCCTTGCAGACCAAGGACTCTCAAGAGTCTTCTCCAACACCACAGTTCAAAAGCATCAATTCTTCAGCACTCAGCTTTCTTTATAGTGCAACTCTCACATCCATACATGACCACTGGAAAAACCATAGCCTTGACTAGATGAACCTTTGTTGATAAAGTAATGTCTCTGCTTTTGAATATGCTATTTAGGTTGGTCATAACTTTCCTTCCAAGGAGTAAGCGTCTTTTAATTTCATGGCTGCAGTCACCATCTGCAGTGATTTTGGAGCCCAGAAAAATAAAGTCAGCCACTGCTTCCCCATCTATTTGCCATGAAGTGATGGGACCAGATGCCATGATCTTCGTTTTCTGAATGTTGAGCTTTAAGCCAACTTTTTCACTCTCCACTTTCACTTTCATCAAGAGGCTCTTTAGTTCCTCTTCACTTTCTACCATAAGACTGGTGTCATCTGCATATCTGAGGTTACTGATATTTCTCCTGGCAATCATGATTCCAGCTTGTGCTTCCTCCAGTCCAGCGTTTCTCGTGATGTACTCTGCATATAAGTTAAATTAGCAGGGTGACAATACACAGCCTTGACATACTCCTTTTCCTATTTGAAACCAGTCTGTTGTTCCATGTCCAGTTCTTATATGGATTAATATTGAAGAAAAAATGTAACTCAAGAATTAACTTCTGGAAAGAAAAATCATACTGGTTTTCTCAGCAAAATAAGCTCTTCAGGTGTGTTTAGTCACATCTCACCAAAAAAAATAAAGACTGAGTAAGCTTCAGGGTTAAAAACTCTTCTCTAGGCTCAATCCTTGCCTGATGTGAAATGAGAAATGATCATTATTTGTCATATGCAATTCAGGATTTTAATGTTACAGAGAAAGTGGAAGAAATTCAACCATTCTTAGTTTTGCACACAGTATCATAGCTTACTATCTTTGCTTCTCATTTGCAGCTCATAATTGCTTTGTTTCTATGTATCTGACTTATAAATGTAATTGTACTTGTATTGTTAGTGGTTACTAATAGTTTAGAACACATGAATAGTGAAATGGTTTAACTCCCACACCACAGGACAGTGCCTGCAGGGAGCCCCATGTTGAGGATTCTGAGGACATGCTTATAACCAAGAAATAGAATAGCAACACAGGGCCCCATAATTAGTGGCCCTAGATTAGAACTGAGTGTAGACTCCAGAGTGAAACAACCTTGGATTCCAGTATGGACTCTCTCACTTGCTAGTTGTATCTCTGCTTAAGCTCACTAAACCACAGTTTGCTTTACTGTAAATGAAGCTACAGTACCTACTTCATATATGCTTATGCTAATAATTATATTATTTATAATTCATTTGAAAAGGTCATTTGAAAAGACCCTGATGTTGGGAAAGATTGAAGGCGGGAGAAAGGGATGATGGAGAATGAGATGGTTGGATGGCACCACCGACTCAATGGACATGAGTCTGAGTAAACTCTGGGAATTGGTGATGGACAGGGAGGCCTGGGCGTGTTGTGATTCATGGGGTCGCAAAGAGTCAGACACAAATGAGTGACTGAACTGAACTGAATAATTATATGACACAATGTAGGTAAACTGTTCCCTCATAGCTCAGGCAATAAGGAATCTGCCTGCAAGGCAGAACACCCAGTTTCAATTCCTGAGTTGGGAAGATGCCCTGGAGAAGGAAATAGCAACCCACTCCAGTATTCTTGCCTAGAGAATCCCATGGACAAAGGAGCCTGGGAGGCTACAGTCCATAGGATCTCAAGAGTTGAACATGACTCAGCAACTAAACCACTAGTGTAGGTAAAGCATTAACCACAGTTGCTAATTGCTAAGTCACTTCAGTTGTGTCTGACTCTGTGTGACCCCATAGACGGCAGCCCACCAGGCTTCCCCATCCCTGGGATTCTCCAGGCAAGAACACTGGAGTGGGTTGCCATTTCCTTCTCCAATGCATGAAAGTGAAAAGTGAAAGTGAAGTCGCTCAGTCATGTTCGACCCTCAGCGAACCCATGGACTGCAGCCTTCCAGGCTCCTCCATCCATGGGATTTTCCAGGCAAGAGTACTGGAGTGAGGTGCCATTTCCTTCTCCACAGTGCCTACCACATATAACCATATCTGCTGATATTAACTTCCTATGTGATTAAATGAAGTACTATTTGTAAAATGTTAGCATATTATAGAACAAAATTGTTAATGGCCTTAGTGTTAACGTAATATTCAGCAGAAACTTCAAAAAAAAAAAAGCACATTCTTTTTCCAAAGAAACACTTTGACATAAAATTCACTCATTCATTCACTCATTCTACTGAAAATACTTGCATGCTTAGTACATGTTTATTCAACTCTTTATGGCCAAAATCATGTGACCAACTTTCGCCCTTGTGGTGCTTCTATTCTTCTTTTTCTTCTATTCTTGTAGACACAATAGTTCAGTTCAGTTCAATTCAGTTCAATCGCTCAGACATGTCTGACCCTTTGCAACCCCATGGACTGCAGCACACCAGGCTGCCCTGTCCATCACCAACTCCCAGACCTCGCTCAAACTATGTCCATTGAGTCTGTGATGCATGCCATCCAACCATGCCATCCTACCTTCAATCTTTCCCAGCATCTGGGTTTTTTTCCAGTGAGTTAGTTCTTTGCATCAGGTGGCCAAAGTATTGAAGTTTCAGCCTCAGCATCAGTCCTTCCAATTAATATTCAGGACTGATTTCCTTTAGGATTGACTGGTTTGATCTCCTTGCAGTCCAAGGGACTCTCAAGAGTCTTCTCCAACACCACAGTTCAAAAGCATCAATTCTTCAGTGCTCAGCTTTCTTTATAGTCCAACTGTCACATCCATACATGACTACTGGAAAAACCATAGCTTTGACTAGATGGACCTTGGTCAGCAAAGTAATGTCTCTGCTTTTTAGTATGCTGTCTAGGTTGGTCATAAATTTTCTTCCAAGGAGTAAGCATCTTTTAATTTCATGGCTGCAGTCACCATCTGCAGTGATATTGGAACCCAAGAAAATAAAGTCTGTCACTGTTTCCACTGTTTCTCCATCTCTTTGCCATGAAGTGATGGGACTGGATGCCATGATCTTAGGTTTTTGAATGTTGAGTTTTCAGCCACCTTTTCACTCTCCTCTTTCTTTTTTTTTTTTAATTAATTAATTTATTTTAATTGGAGGCTAATTACTTTACAATATTGTAGTGGTTTTTGCCATACATTGACATGAATCAGCCATGGGTGTACATGTGTTCCCCATCATGAACCCCCCTCCCACCTCCCTCCCCATCCCATCCCTCAGGGTCATCCCAGTGCACCAGCCCTGAGCATTCTGTCTCATGCATCGAACCTGGACTGGTGATCTGTTTCACATATGATAATATACATATTTCAATGCTATTCTCTCAAATCATCCCACCCTCACTTTCTCCCACAGAGTCCAAAAGACTGTTCTATACATCTGTGTCTCTTTTGCTGTCTCGCATGTAGGGTCATCATTACCATCTTTCTAAATTCCATATATATGCGTTAGCATCACTCTCCTCTTTCACTTTCATCCAGAGGCTCTTTAGTTCCTCTTTGCTTTCTGCCATAGAGTGGTATCATCTGCGTATCTGAGGTTATTGATATATATCCCGGCAATCTTGATTCTAGCTTGTGCTTCATCCAGCCCCGCGTTTCGTATGATGTACTCTGCATATAAGTTAAATAAGCAGGGTGACAGTATACAGCCTTGACCTACTCCTTTCCCAGTTTGGAACAGTAGTACCACCATTTAAACCAATCTGCATATAATCCAATGCCATTCCAATGCAGAGAAGAGTAAGTAACTGCTGCATGTATTACCCTGAGGTTGTTTCTGATCAATCCTGCTTCACCACAGATACTTTCAAAATACGAATAAGTGTCTTCAATTTTCTGAAATTCACCTGCATGGTAATCAGTTGTTTCTTTGCTCAGAGGAAGAGTGAGACTTTTAATCTCTCCAGGGGAACCTAGGGAACCATTGCTGCAGTTGAAGCAACTATCAGAGATTTGTTACAGGAGGTACTGAGGAAGTTCACAACTAGAATCTAATTCTTTCACATGTATGTGCTCCTCTTTTTGGTATATAATTCTAAAGGCTGCTACATTAGGATTTCCTAATGGCTTTAGTACATATTAATCCAGTGAAGAGAGAGATGGGGACTTTATTTTTTCTTAGCTCTAAGTGCACATGATTTAGCTATCCAATAGATGAATAGTGTTCTAGAAAATGGGCTAATGACCTGGAATTTTACTTTAAATTTAGCTTTACACTGAATTCCTAAGAGATCTGAATACACTGGTCTTGAAAAATGGAGGGCTGGATGCTTCTAAAACCTCACTGTAAACACACATTTTAAAAAATTAAGCTCACTTAATGAAACATACACTAATTTTAAGCTATACAATTTTAGTCCTAGAAAAATAGCTGTTTTGATGTTCTCTGATTTGAAAAGGACAATTTCAGAAATAATCACAGATGCTGCTTCCCCACAGTGGATTATAACCAAGTATTGATATTGACTCTGTAAACTCTATTTATTAAGGAATACTATTTGAATTGTATCAAGAGAAAAATAATAGATTTCAAAAGTTATTATGCACTGTTTGAAAAAGGATAAATTCAATTACTCAGGAGAAAATAAGGTACAGAGCAGAAAAGATTCATTTGAGTATGTTTCTAATAAAATTACAAATGCTTATGTTATTAACTTCAAAGTGTGGATTAAGACAACTAGATGAACCCTGACTTATAAATCAATATCTATTAACAATAATCATGATCAGATAAGTAAACCAAGTCTGTACTGCTGAAAAGAGGGTTTGCCCTGGTGACAGATCATTGCTACAACCTCTCACGCCATTGGGTGATGTTTACCATATGTCCCATGATTGATAGTCAGATTTAATGAGTTCTTACAAGCAATTAAATAATCAAGAGTTCCTGCTGTTACATGGCATAGCTTGATAGAACAGTGACAAATGAGGGAATATCTACAACCTAATCAAAGGGACATATTTCCTTGGGAACAAAATAATATTATCTACCAGTGCAATCAAAGGACAAAAGAACATAGAAAGGACACAACAAAATAAGATAAATTATGTCCTCTTTTCATTATTCTGACCACTCAGTTTTCCATTTCTTGAATTCTATTAAATTAGAAGGAAAATTGGGATTGTTAAATGTTTCACTTATATACTGTTGGATGGTATGTATGTATATGTATATATACAAATATATATAATTGTACATTTATATATATATACATCTTAATCTTTCAAAAGAGACCATTAAAAATCAGCATCAGTAAAAATATTATTCTTTAGCTCTCCTAAGAAAAATATATCAAAAATAAAGATCAACAGCAAGCCAGCCTCAGGTGGCTTTCCTTAGGTCTTCAATGTTAAATGTTATTCTACTGGTCCCCCTTGGTGTTCAACCCAGGGAAATGTAATACAATTTTGCTTTTGTTAGTTCATCTGAAGGTGTAAAGTTACAATAACTTGATGCATTGCCTTTGAGGATTCTTCATCTTAGTATTATTTCTCTACAGTAATTCCCTATAAGTTTCAAAGATTTCACTGATATGTGTAGTATTTCATGATATAATTGCTTTTCATTCCCACATTTTTAAGAAAGTAGAAGTTTCCTATTTTATTAAATTTAAATGAACTATGAATTTTTAAGCCCATTCATGATTACGAAGTGATCTGTACTTACTAAGTGATCTATACTCCCCATACTTGCTGTTTTAAAATTTAAGTAAAAAAGTTAAATAATAAGACTAATAGAAAATGTTTATTATTAACTCTATGACAGTATGGAATGTTTGCTTATTTATCTAAAGAATTGTCACATGTGTCACTTTCCATTGATGGGAAATTGAAACATAGCTTTGTAAAGGGTCAAGGAAACTCTTACTCTGGTAAGAAGCAGAGTTAGAACTTGAATCCTTGCACCTTCAGGGTAGCTCTGTGGTAAAGACAAATGTTCTGGAATCAGATATGCCTGAAGGTGAATCAGGCTTTGTCACTTACTGGTGGTTTGACTTTGGGCAATGTACTTATTAACTCAATTTCTTTAGCCAAAAAAAAAAAAAGGAATAATATGAGATAATGTACAGAACATATGCAGCAAATTACTTTGTCATTAAAATAATATTATTTATTAACTTATTAAAGCATGTTTTGGCTTTTTAATATAGGTCATGATCTATTCAAGGCAATGCTAGCCCTCAAGAAATTCAAAACTTAAATAAGGGACTGTGCAAGTAAACAGCAGAGTAGAATACAGATTGCCTTTGTATCTTCTTTGATGACAGTAGGCACAGAACAACCAGTTCAAAAACATTAAACGTACAAGAAGCATGACTATTCCAGGTTGGTGGTAAGACTGTTAAGATAGGACCTCCTACAAAAGCTGAATATTGAAAAAAATCTTTAAACATGAGTCACAGTGAATTTAATGTTGATCCATGTAAAAGGAATCAAAAAGACCTGAAGGTAAGTCAGAGTATAGTAGACCCAAGGAACTGAAAATGACTTAGTTTGACCTGCTGTGATACTCAGGGCAGCTCTCTAGGAGTAGTGAATGTTTAAACTGAATAAGTAAGTAAAAAGCAAATCATGTAAAGACATGCCGAGACGTTTGCTCTTTAAAGACACAAATTAATAAATAGGTTGCCATGAAACAAACAATATAAACTGCATTTAGAAAAACATAATAATTAGCAAATATTAGAGTAAATCAAAACCAAGAAAAAGCATCTCTATAGCCAAAAGAGAACTAACGTCTGATTTCAAAGAAATTCATAGTAAGTATTCAGTTTTTTAATATAATAAAGGGAAAAGATGGAAATGAATTGGGGATCATATGGGAATATTAAGTCTAAGATTTCTTCAAGAATTAAAGACCGATAGCTTAGTCCAATTGATGGACCATCTAGCTCTATACTGAACGTTCTCAAAATGTTAGCCAGATGAGCAGCATCAACACCACATGAGAACTGAACACAAAAGGGAATTTCCAGAACTGCCCTCCCCACCCCCCAAAAATGCCAAATAGCAAATTCTACAGGTTGAGCCCAGGAAGGGATTGAGCTTCATATTAAAGATGGAGAACCTATAAACAAGCACCACCTATTCATTTGGGTAAAATAGTAACTAAATTAAACAGTGACAAGCCACCTCCTCCATGAAGCATTCCTGATCTCCCAAAATAAAAGTAATATTTCTTGCCTCTGAATTCCCAGAGCCTTTACATATACATCTTCTCTTTGCATACTTAAAACAAGGGCAACTTTGGTGGAATAATTTGATAAAATATTCATGATATGTTTGACTAGTCATTGTGAATCCTAACTTATCAGTTCCCAAAAGGAATTTGGGCAACCAAAGACATTCTTCATAATGAACACCTGGCAAAGAATACAATAGGTAAGATCACAGAAGTATGTTTTATAAGAAAAGGCAATCTAATTTCTATAAGGGAAAATATGCCTAAGTAACATTGGAAAATTATACAATTGGACACATAAACAGTGAAGAGCAGATGTAACTTACTCCGATGTTTAAAATGCCTTAGACAAGGTTCTACACTAAAGGCTATTGATCAGATCGAGTCAATAAGGGACAGAGGGGATGTTTGGTTATCGGTAAGAAACAGACATTAAACTCATCAACCCTCCATTAGATATATGTGGGTTTTCTTGTTTGTTGGACTTGTATATCAAACTAGAAATTCTGGACTACTTATTCAACTTTTAATTGATGGATCCCCAAGGAATTAAAGTGTAGGTATCAACAGTCACTAAACCAAAGATTTTTAAATCTCTTAAGCAGGGAACCTACCTTTTCTCTGCCATGTTATTTTCCTTAAAATGAAAATTTACCAAGAATTGCTCTAAATAAAAATTAAAGCAGAATAGCTCTGGTCTCTGCCTATAATTACCATCAAGATCTCTTCTCTTTGGGGAATTTCAGGGTTAGCATGACAATAAAAAGTGCCATGCAGCCACTAACTTTAATTCTGGAAGCCTATGAGTAGAATTTGAGCAACCTTTCTTTGAATACTTTTATGAGTATATTAAAAGTTGAACATTATCATTTTGCAAATATCACAGATATCATACTTCAAATAATACTTTGTAAAATAAAGCAAACCACCGCAATATTCTCTAGTTTTGCTGGATAAATTACCATTAATACTGTGTTGTGATTAAATACACTGTGTAAAGCTGATTTTCAACTTACATTTTTTTTTCATGTAATTTATTGAAGTGTTGCACCATATCAAACTTCTTATACTACCAGATAATAGAGAATAGTGAGCCCTCTGTATCCTTGGTTAATACATCCATGGATTCAGCCAATCAGAAATTGAATTTTGGTTTAATCTGCAATGCAGTTCCCTTCTGTATAGAGGGCTGACTGTTGGACCCTATTTTATATAAAGAACTTGAAAATTCATGAACTTTGATATCTGCTTGGGCTCCTGGAACCAGTAAAAAGAGTCCTTCATATACTTGTGAATTGCATGCCACCTTAAGTGACCCAGACACTGTCTTAATTTTCCAGAATATAAAACTACTATTAAGAGACAAGCTATGTGGTTCTTATATAAATGAATAAGTAATATATAATAGGTCTATACGCAAATCCAGTAGTTCTAGATAATGTATCTCAAATGAAATTAACTGAACTATGAAATATTTGAATATAGAAGATGGAAGACTTTTAATAGGAAGGACAAACTAAATTATATATTCTTCCAAATACATATTTCATGTATGTTTAGAGAAAAATAATTAATGTGTAATAAGAGCAATGCAAAGAGATCAACAGCTGGTGCTAAAATATTATCATCTTTATACAAGATAAATGAAAGGTAAAAATACTAAAGTTCAGTAGCATTAAAATCTTTGAATCTCTCTGAATCAATAAGTTCACAAAATTACACACCTCATTAAATTCTATGTAGATTGCAAAGCTTGCTATAATGTAAAAACAGGCAGACAGTCTGTCTCAATATTATTACAGGAAGGGTTGGTTAAATTAATAGCTCCTCATTGATTAAAAAATCTTGCATTTTACATGTTCTTAAGTTGGTTCCCACCATTACCTTTCAATAACAGAATGAGTCTTTGGAGAAATGTGGTTATATTGAACTACTAAAATACAAAGGTAGGCAAAAGAAGATGTTTACAATATCCTATCATTGTTTCCTGTTACAAAATGCTATCTATGTGAAAAGAGGTTTGCTTCCCTATACTCTTAGTGATTTTTTTCACGTTTAAAACTTCCTGCTAAAAATATAGTATCACTAATGATAACAAAGCACAAAATATTATTCCTCCATCATAATATCCCTAAGAAAGACGTTATTTTGTCCAGGTAACATAGTATCTGACATTGCATGTGATAACACCACTGGGACCTGTCCATTTGTAATCATTGTACATTAGAAAATAATTTCTCACCAGATTACAAATCAATTGCATTTTTCATATATTGGTTCAGCTCACTTCCACTTTTGCTCATTTAACAAAACGTGTTAGTTATATGATTTAATTGTTGCTGTGCTATGCTCAGTAGCTTCAGTCAGGTCTGACTCTTTGCAACCCTATGGACTGTAGCCCACCAGGCTCCTCTGTCCATGGATTTTTCCAGGCAGGAATACTGGCATGGGTTGCCATGGCCTTCTCCAGGGTATCTTCCTGACCCAGGGATCAAACCCTCATCTCCTATGTCTCCAGCATTGCAGGCAAATTTTCTACCCATTGAGCCACCTGGGAAGCCCTTAAAGAAGATTTTATCACAAATGCTAAATTATTATTCAAGTTAAATTTCAACTTCAATCTAATATAATACCAAACTCTTCTGACGGAGAAGGCAATGGCACCACACTCCAGTACTCTTGCCTGGAAAATCCCATGGATGGAGGAGCCTGGTGGGCTGCAGTCCATGGGGTCGCCAAGAGTCAGACATGATTGAGTGACTTCACTTTCACTTTTCACTTTCCTGCATTGGAGAAGGAAATGGCAACCCACTCCAGTGTTCTTGCCTGGAGAATCCCAGGGACGGGGGAGCCTGGTAGGCTTCCGTCTATGGGGTCGCACAGAGTCGGACACGACTGAAGCGACTTAGCAGCAAACTCTTCTGTTAATGTGCATAATTGCTTATTAATTCAGTCTGCTTCTTCCCTTGAAGACTTCAATAGATAATTTACCTTGTGTACTGTCAAGGGTATGGGAACACACATATTTATTATGCACATAAGGTTTCTTCAGTCAGAATTTAATTGATTACATTGTTATCAGTACCTTTTATCTCATTATTTAGTCTTTTTCACTGATCCCTTCAGCTACATATATGGCCATTTCAAAATTCATTTGTTGGCTCTGAAGCAGCACCAACCTATACTTTTATTTGCTAGCTGTATATAATTTTAGTACCTTTTAATAGGTATCATGTATTATAATACATTATAATATAACATTCATATATAAGCATGTATTTACATATGTTTATGAGCTTCTAGTGGTTGCACTAGTGGTAATGAATCCACCTGCGAATGCCAGAGATGTTAAAAGATGTGGGTTCAGTCCCTGGTTTGAGAAGATCCCCTGGAGGAGGGCACAGCAACCCACTCCAGTATTCTTGCCTAGAGAATCCCATGAACAGAGGAGCCTGGCAGGCTCAAGTCCATAGGGCCGCAAAGAGTCAGACATAATAAGCAACTAACATTTTCACATACATATACTTAAAATCTTAATAAGAGTAACTGAAAACACAAACCATTAAGTTATGTTTCAAATAAAACTATTCCTTAGTAAGGAAACTTAGTTTTGAAAGATATATATGTATGTATGCATAAAGCTATGCAATGATATAGTACATTATATCCCGCTATAAATTTGAGAGATTTATATGCAGCAAAATCAGTGAATGAAAAATATTTGTGTTTTTGAAGTTAGCTTGCTTATTCTTATATATAATTATGCTATACATTTTTAAATGTATAATTTTAAGCATTTTATAATTTTAGAAATTATAACTAGATTTTCAAAATGTTGACCTGCGCAATGTCAGCACATTTATCCATAATCAGTAATGAAGATACTGTGTGCTGAGTTGCTTCAGCATATCCAACTTTTTGCGACCTTACGAACTGCAGCCCTCCAGGCTCCTCTGTCCATGGGATTCTCCAGGCAAGAGTACTGGAGTGGGTTGTCATGCCCTTCTCCAAGGGATCTTCGTGACCTAGGGATCAAACCTGTGGTTTTTACATCTCCTGCATTGGCAGACAGGTTCTTTATTTACAACTAGCGCCATTTCATTTCTTGACTGCAAAAAAAAATTATCACCCCCTATTTATTTTCTTAACTAAAGGGAAAAATATGTTTTATATAACAGGATGACTTATGACAGCAGTGCTTTACTACATCATCTAGTGAGCTGTCATTTTGTTTCATGTTTTGAATATCAATCACTCTAATGTATATAAGATTTGAAGATCTCTTAGGAATAGTCATATTACAATCCAATAACATTTGGATTTACTGACAATTATCACTGCTAACTGATTGGAGCATATGTCAAATCCTTAATAACAACTAAAGACCATCAACTTCATGGTGACCATGCCTTTCATATTATAAATAGCTGTATGCATTATAGACATTGTTACAGCAAATAAAAAATGAAAATCTGGCAAGGTCACAATGAGCTGAAGATGACTCTTAATAATTCCGTCATGAAATTCAAGCCTATTTGTGTTTGCTTACTTGGATACACCTGAACCTAAACTTTAAAATATTGATCCCAGTGGCATAAGTTATTGCATGATGATATTTGTTACACCTTAGTGGAAATTCAAAAATACTGAAATTTCAATTGAATCATCAAATAGATTAATTCTGCAGAAAGCACTTATATACTTGATTCACTTAATAAATTTACAATTAGTTAGACATTTTTGCTTGTTGTTTTAAATAGAATAAATAGTGAAATAGAATAAAAAGTGAACCCAATTTCGGAATTATTTTTTTCAACTTCCATTGAGGTTACCACTGTAATCACTACAAATACCTACAAAAAATAATCTAATGAGCTAAAGAGAAAAAAAATTACCAGTGCCAAATACATATATTTCTGTATAGTGTTTTCTCTTTAAAATTCTAAATATAGGTTATGTTAAAAGCTTTAGTAAATAGATTTGACCAATTAATTAGTAAAACATACAAAATGAAATTAGCTGTCACATTTTGGAACAAATTTATATTTATTTGTAGTAGTCATTTTTTGTACTCTAGTGTTCAAGAAAACTTATATGTACTGCAATACAAAATATAATTTATAATTAATAAAAATATAATTTATTAATTTGTAATGAAAATGACAAGTAAGAAAATAGTAAGTAAGAAAAATGCTTGTCAAAGATTCTGCTATGTGATTACTCTGAGTGTGTGTGTGTGTGTGTGTGTGTCTGTGTGTGCGCCCTCAGTCATGTCTGACTCTTTGCAACCCCATGGACTTGAGCCAACTAGACTCCTGTCCATGGAATTTCCCAGGCAAGAATACTGGAGTTGGTTGCCATTTCCTTCTCCAGGGGATCTTCCTGACCCAGGGATTGAATCTGCATCTCTGGTGTCTCATGCATTGGCAGGTGAATTCTTTACTGCTGAACTGCCTGAGAAGCCCTCTGTTTACCAGACTTCTATTTAATTCTTATAATTCATGTAATTCCATAGCCCTCTACTCTGCTTACTCAGAAGGTCTACTACTATTTGCACACTAAAATAAACTAATACTGTGGCTCACTAATATTATATATAATTCATAAGTGGACACTTCTCAGTTAATCTGAGAAGTCCGTTTCTACCTGAGTGAGGTAGGCATACAACTGTGATGGCCAGACTTAGTGAATAAAAAATGCTCCTGTCATCTGGTAAGGCAACCCTAATGACTCTACAATGTTCCTCAGTGTGTGTGGAGGGAATCCTTGCAATTTTCAGGAAAATGCATTGTTACTTTTTTGCCCTCTGTTATGTTCTGAGTTTGGCTGCGATTTCTAATTATTGCCCTTCTTGCTTTGAAGAAAAAAAAACTTTATTGAGTTATAACAGACAAAGAGTGAACTGCACATATTTAAAGTATACAATTTGATATGTTTTGATGTATATATATATATATATATATATATACACACACACATGTAAACATCAATACAGTCAACTCAACAAACATCACTCTCCAAAGACGTCTCCTCCACCCATCAGCAATATCCCCTTCCCTAAACCCCAGTACACAGGAAACAACTGATTTGTTTTTCAGTTATGTTATCTTATATTTTCTAAAAATATATACTAATGAAATCAAACAATGCATACCTATTTTGTCTGGCTCTTTTCTTATTTTTATTTCATGTATCAATAATTGATTTGTCTTTATTGATTTGTTTTTTTTAATTGATAGTTTTCCTTCACAATAAGCTACATATTCCTTTTTTTAAAAATTAGGTATCAGATGTATTGAATTTTATCTTGTTGAGTGCTTCTTAATTTTGTTTTCCTCTAAATACCCTTAAACTTTTTGTGTGGTTGGGTTATTATGCAAGAATACTTTGTTTTGTCTTTTCTTTTTTTTTTATGGATGGACAAAAACAGCTTTAAGCCTACAGTCAATTTCCCCCTATTTTTGATAAATTATCTTGTTGAGTACTCTATGCAATGTCCCCCTAAATTTAAAAAAACATTTTGGTTGGTTTGGCTGGTGTAATGAGCAATGCAGATTGCCCCTTCTAATCCTTTTTGATTGTTTTACCTTCTAGTTCAGTGTAGGTTAGTTTAGTTTCCTCTGAGGCATGTATGGATCAGCTTTCAGCTGAGAACTCAAGAAGACTCTCTGCATGTGTCCCGAGCATTACCTCTGTACACCTCTCTTCTCTCCAGTATTCTGTCCTATAAACTGTAGTCATATCAGACCATTGGAGTCTGAGGTCTGTCTCCACTGCTCAGGGAAACTCCTAGGATCCTCCTTGGTTCTTCCTGCATTTTTTGTGACCTTAAAACTTTCTCAAGCAGTAGTTTGAGTAGTTGTAGGAATCACTATATTTCTTGCACGTCGTACAGGAAGTCTTGAAGTCTAATCATGTGGAAACCATTATTACAAATATTTAGTCAAATATTTAGTATTTTGGAAGATTTTTTGGTGGGAAGGCTGTCAGGAAAAGATGATTGGTTTCTACATGAATATTGGAATGGAATGCCTGGTGAGAAACTATAGGCTAAAATCAAGGACTAGGAGTGTTACAGTAGAGGTTGAGTGGAAGGAAGCTTTGTGTGGTGATTTTCTCACATAGGCAATATTCATATTGGAGTGTGAGGGGCAGAAAAGAAATGAGAAAGTGTAGAGGTATATTTCTGGTGTGGCAAGGGGAAAAATAAAGATAATGGATCATCAAATTCTCTTAACAAAACAACCAAAATGCCCCCATGATACAATAAAAAAAATCAGTTATCACACCAAGAACTGGCAAAATCGTAACTTGAGTAAGAAAAGACAATAAAATATATCAACACTATGATGACACAGATTTTTAATTATCTGACAGATATTTTAACACAGCCTTCATAAAATTAATGAGCAAATATCCACAAAACAATGGAAAATTTCAGCACAGAAATAGGAGACATAAAGAACTATCCAGAAATTATAGAATTGAAGCACACACAAAATGAGAAACTCAGTGGATGACTTAAATAGCAGAATAGAGAGAACACAGGAAAGGATTGGGGAACTTGCAGAAAGGACGATAGAAATTACTCAACATGAACAATCAAGATAAAATAGTATGAGGGAGTCATTCACTTTTTCAATCCTTTTTCCTTTGAATAGTTCCTTTATTGAACTTATTCTTTGAAAAAAAATAATATTAAGATTAGCTCCCTGTAGGCAAGTTTTCCTGAAGATCTTGGTGAAACAATTCCCTCCCATTTCTATACACCCACAAACAATCACAAACAACACACCAAGCCCTATACCACTGTAACAACTTCAGTCAAAGAAACAAAAGATGTAGCTACTTTTGTGAAAGGAGTGGAAAGTGGAGAAATGATTAAGGAAAAATATATCAAGACTAAACAAAAGGTCACATAGCAATAAGTTAAGTCATGAAAAGAGATATGTGTTTAGGGAGCAAGGTGTAGGTGCCACGGAAGGAGCCAAAGAGTGCTAAGAAATAAGAAGTAAGAAAAAAGACCACAAGTAGAGGATTTAGGCAAATTGTAAAATTAATTCTCTTTGTTATTAGTATTCTAAATTGTTGAAGTGCTAGATTTTGGCATCCCTCACTGACAATGAAACACCCTCTTTCCCAACATCCACCCAAGAGACATACATTGATAAGCCTTGAACAAAAGAATAACATGATAGAAATAATACCAAACTGGATTCATGACATCTGCTTTCTTGTCAAGCACAGACACTAATAGATATATTACTTAACCATGTCTCTTCTTCCCTGTAGGGTTGAAATCTCTTTAGGATTTGGACATTTCTTACAACCTGAAACTTTTATAAATCTGTGCATTTACTAGCATCATTTTTCAGACATCAATTTTGTGGTTGGAGGACAGTAATAATTCTAGTATGAGACTCCATGGTGCCCCTGAAATCGCATCTGAATTGTGACTGGTCCATTTTCCAGCAATACTGAGCATAAATCTAGGTTTATATTTAAGTTACACACATAGAACCCATAACATCATAGTGTGGAGAAGAAAACATAGAGGACAAAAATATAGCTCTAATATTTCCCATTGATGGTAATTAGTGAAAGTCTACCCAGTGTTAGTTGAAGACTTGGAATTCATTTTTCAAAAGAAAGTAGAAGAAATTATTACCATCAATATATGAATAAGAAAGAATGAAAATAATAGCTATGATGTGTTAAGCAAATATTGTGAGATTTTTCTGCTAACTGCTTTTCATGAATTGTCTCATTAAATTTTGAGAGAACTCTATGGGGTATTTCAAGTAATTTACCCATTTTGGGATAGGGAAACTGCAACTTTCAAAAGTTAAATATCTTTCCAAAGAATATGCTTCTGGGAAAGAGTAAATAAAAAGCAGAAATTCAGGTCAGCTGATTCTAGAATCTGTGCTCTTAACAATATTTCTTTCCTAAGAAAGTGTTCTCACTAGAATTTTGGCACTGTCACAGTGACTAGAAAGAGAGCCATGGGATAAGATAAAGGATATCGTTTCAGCCTTTGTAGAAAAGCAGAGCACCAAACTAGCTTGGAATCAGAGATGTGTTTGCTCAAGAGATGACGTGTTTATCAGGATAGTCAGAAGCCCCACCATCACCACTGTTTTCTACCACTCATTCCACTTGAACTATAACTCCCATGGAACAAAACCATTTATTGTATGACTAGAATCACTGCTTTAAATTTAAGAGCCTCCTATATGTCTAACACATTGAATTATCTATCCTTTTTTATGAATGGCAGGAGGGCCACTTTCCAGAGAGGAGATTATGATGGATAATGAGGAACAAAAAGTGAACACACAGAGAGAGAAGGCTGTATTTCACAGTAGGAGAACTAGAATGAGAATAGGGGAGAACAGGTGTGCCCAAGATAAACTCTATGTGGTTTGCAATTGAGCTCAGGGACAATCCAGTGAAGAACAATCCCATTATAAGAATCAAATTCAAAGGCAAAGTCAGTAAGAACTACATGTATGTTTTTTGGAACCATGATTATAAAGACCGTTGCAACAGATGTATTGAATAGTTATTCAGACATGAGCAACAAAAGAATACTCTGTGAGCTTTTAGATATATAGTGACTTGTAATTTATTTCAAAAGAGTTTGCTAGAGAAAACTGTGATATTCTCTGGCTGGTTTTTGCAGTTATACCAATCAGTAGGCCAAGAATAAAGAGCCTTTAAGTATTATTTGGAAATGAAGTGACTATCTAAAAGGATATAGTTGTATGTTAAAGAGACACTAAGCCATTTGGAGTCAACAAAGTTAGCTCTAGGGGCAAGAATAAATGAATATAAATGTGAAACAGTATTCTGGTAGATATAATATTTTCACAGAGTCTTGTGTCTGAGAGTACGGAAAGGCCACTGAGGAGAGAGTGAGCTGTCAAATTCCTGTGATAAATGTGTATCTAAGTAGTATTTAAGTTGCTTGATACTTGAATACATCAAGTGAAAGGCAGCATCTTAGGGTCAAAGAAAAGCATTGGAGTCTAATTGCTCAACACAAAGAAGAATGACTAGAGAAAGGAAACAGTCAAAGCAGCAAACTTAATCAAAATAATCTTCAATGTTGTAGAGAGATGAAGACAGAGTTCAGAAAAATGAATGGGTTTGCCCATTTAAGTTAGAAAAATATATTAGAGAAGCAAAGAGGTGAAAGAGAGAGAGAAAAGAAATCCATGATTTTGGTATATGAAAGTGACATATACAATGGGAAAAAAGAAGGAAATAAAACACAATTGATTATTAAAAATGTCCTTGCAGGAGGAATAATAAAATTTTAGAAATTTTAGTAAATATTTCCTTAAGATTAATTTTCAATTCTAAAGTCACATCTTTATAATACGTGAAACCTTTGCCTTTGATTCACCATGCAGTGGGGAATGGTGACAAGTGTTATCCATCTTATATGTACTAAATACTGATGTCATGAGATTTCCCATTATATAGATAAGGTTCCCTGAGTAAGTAGGTAGGAAAACAATGAATTCTGCATATTCACTTTGGAGATTTAATCTAAAAAGAATTAATTATAAAGGAATTTAAAAATCTGGTTTAATCTACAGTTTCCCAAAAGTATTTGGACAAAGTTCCCATTTTGAAAATTTGCTGAATTTCAAGAAACACTAGGATGTTTTAATAATGCTAGGTTAGGAAAGTTTATAAAAATTTTTAATTGATCTATTCTTTTGAAGGAGCAATTTTTTAAAGTCAAAACGTTACAAGCAGGTAATGAGGAATAACAAATTTCCTACCATAAACATCTAGAAAACTATAAAAAATTTCAACATTTCAGACTGCACATGGAGCAACATAATACATGATTACTAAGAAAAGGCAAAAAAAAAAATGTCCTTTTCATCATAGGGGACTGGAATGCAAAAATAGGAAGTCAAGAGATACCTGGAGTAATAGGCAAATTTGACCTTGGGGTACAGCATGAAGCAGGGCAGAGGCTAACAGAGTTTGCCAACAAAACTCTGGTTTTGTTGGTCATACCTCTTGTCATAGCAAACACCCTCTTCCAACAACACAAGAGAAGACTCTACACATGGACATCACCATATGGTCAATACTAAAATCAGATTCATTATATTCTTTGCAGCCACAGATGGAGAAGCTCTATACAGTCAGCAAAAACAAGACAGGGAACAGACTGTGGCTTGGATCATGAACTACTTATTGCCAAATTCAGAATTTAAATTGAAGAAAGTAGGGAAAACCACATTAAGGTATTACCTAAATCAAATCCCTTACGATTATACAGTGGAAGTGACAAATAGATTCAAGTGATTAGATGTAATAGACAAAGTGCCTGAAGAACTATGGGTGGAGGTTCATTATATTGTACAGGAGGCAGTGATCAAGACCTTCCCCAGGAAAAACAAATGCAAAAAGGCAAAATGGTTGTCTGAGAAGGCTTTACAAATAGCTGAGAAAAGAAGAGAAGCTAAAGGCAAAGGAGAAAAAGAAAGATATACCCATTTGAATGCAGAGTTCCAAAGAATAGCAAGGAGATGAGAGGGAAACAGGCAGTAAGGCCAGTGGTCTCCAAACGGAGGAAATAGGCTGCAAGTGTCGGACATTTTTTAATCTCTCTCTTAAGCAGCAGAAGGAAACAAACTAGTGAAATATATATATATATACGTATATATATATATATACATAATACATTATTTTTTTCCATTCTCTATACAAATATAAAAAGAGGTTTCTCTTAAAGTACTGTGTTGCCATAATGACACCTGGTTCCAGCTGAACTTAACCTTTCTCAAACCTTGAGCTAACCATTGCCTTTTTCTTATGGAAATGTTTGTCTTAAGCTATGTTAATGTGCTATGCATTTACCCCAGACTCTGTCTTCAAGTCGGTTCACCTAAAGACTCAGAACTGACTTGACAGACCAGTATGTTACACTCATACAGTGTTCTCTTAATCGCTGTTAATGAAACTATATATTTGTATGGGAATCTGCCTTTCTTCAAGATTCATGTCAATCATTTTATGGCCCGGGATGACTCACCTGGTGCCAAGATTATCTCAAAATACATCTTGTGGGTGAGGGGCCTGGTGCCATTCTCTGAGTTTTGAGACATTTCCTTCCTTTAATTAGCAGACTGCTAATAGCTATATAACATCCAGATAAAGACTAGCAGGGGGTATTCTTTATGCCCCCTTCTGATGTCTATGTCAGAAGCTTTATCTCCTTATACTTTAATAAAACTTTATTACACAAAACCTCTGAGCGATCAAGCCTCGTCTCTGGCCCTGGATTGAATTCTTCTCCTCCAGAGGCCAAGAATCCTGGTGTCTTTTCATGGTTCAGCAACAACCTTTCAGAGAGATAAGAAAGCCTTCCTCAGTGATTAGTGCAAAGAAATAGAGAAAAACAATAGAATGGGAAAGATTATATCTCTGCAAAATAATTAGAGATACCAAGGGAACATTTCATACAAAGATAGGCACAATAAAGGACAGAAATTGTACAGACCTTAGAGAAGCAGAAGACATTAAGAAGAGGTGATAACAATGCAAAGAACTATACAGAAAAAGATCAACACCCAGATAACCACGGTGGTGTGATCATTCACCTAGAGCCAGACGTCCTGGAATGTGAAGTCAAGTGGGCCTTAGAAAGCATCACTACGAACAAAGCTAGTGCAGGCAATGGAATTCTAGTTGAGCTATTTCAAATCCTAAAAAATGATGCTGCTAAAGTACTGCACTCAAAATGCCAGCAAATTTGGAAAACTCAGCTGTGGCTATATGACTGGAAAAGGTAAATTTTCATTCCAATCCCAAAGAAGGGCAATGCCAAAGAATGTTCAAATTACTGCACAATTGTACTCATCCCACATGCTAGCAAAATAATGTTCAAAATTCTCCAAGCCAAGCTTCAACAGTATATCAACTGAGAACTCCCAGATGCTCAAGCTGGATTTCGAAAAGGCAGAGGAACCAGAGATCAAGTCCCCAATATCCACTGGATAATAGAAAAAGCAAGAGAATTTCAGAAAAACATCTACTTCTGCTTCATTGATTATGCCAAAGCCTTTGACTGTGTAGATCACAACAAACTGGAAAATTCTTCAAGAGATGAGAATACCAGCCCATCTTACCTGCCTCCTGAGAAATTTGTATGCAGGTCAAGATAGAACCAGACATGGAACAAAAGACTGGTTCCAAATTGGGAAAGGAGTACATCAAGGATATATATTGTATAGCTTATATGCAGAGTACATCAAAGCTGTATATTATATAACTTATACATAGAGTACATCATGTGAAATGCCAGACTGAATGAAGCACAAGCTGGAATCAAGATTACTGGGAGAAATATCAGCAACCTCAGATATGCAGATGATACCACCCTTATGGCAGAAAGTGAAGAGAAACTGAAGAGCCTCTGGATGAAAGTGAAAAAGGAAAGTGAAAAAGCTGGTTAAAGCTCAACATTCAAAAACCCAAGATCATGGCATCCAGTCCCATATCTTCATGGCAAGTAGATGGGGAAACAATGAAAATGGTGAGAGACTTTATTGTTTGGGGCTCCAAATTTACTGCCAATAGTGACTGCAGCCATGAAATTAAAAGATGCTTGCTCTTTGAAGAAAAGTTATGACCAACCTAGACAACATATTAAAAAGCAGGGACATTACTTTGCTTACAAAGGTCCATCTAGTCAAAGCTATGGTTTTTCCAGTAGTCATGTATGGATGTGAGAGTTGTACTACAAAGAAAGCTGAGCACTGAAGAACGATGCTGTTGAATTATGGTGTTGGAGAAGATTCTTGAGAGTCCCATGGACCTCAAGGAGATCAAATCAGTCAATCCTAAAGGAAATCAGTCCTGAGTAGTCATTGGAAGGACTGATGTTTAAGCTGAAACTCCAACACTTTGGCCACCAGATGCTAAGAACTGACTCATTGGAAAAGACCCTGGTGATGGGAAAGATTGAAGGCAGGAGGAGAAGGGGATGACAGAAGATGAGATGGTTGGATGTCATCACTGACTCGATGGACATGAGTTTGAGCAAGTTCCAGGAGTTGGTGATCGATAGGGCAGCCTGGCGTGCTGCAGTCCATGGGCTCGCAAAGAGTTGGACATGACTGAGTGATTGAACTGAACTGAAGAAAAGGCACACAAATAATGAAACCATATGCTCACCCTAGCTTTATGCATGGTGGCAGTTTCTAAACTCCTGCTCAAAAATTAGACACCAGTCAGAAAAGAACATTCTTGAGTATTTCAGGAGACATACTGTAATTTGGGCAGGGTGGGCTAGATCGTGGGACTAGAATTTTAAGAGCGGTATACCAGAGAGAACACAGTTAAACACAGAAATATTCTAGAAAGCTTTATGGAGTTTCATTTAATTTTAATCACTTGCCAAAATGAATATGCACAGAGTGAAATTCCACGATGTTCACTGATCAGACAATTAACTTCTGTGGGAAGAGCAATTACAAGTTTAAGACAACTATAATAATTCCCATAATTACTTATGTATAATTTAAGTTTTCATCATCCAGAATCAAGAACCTTAGTTGAAAATGAGGGACAATTATGAGGGATATATATGTGGGTTAATATATATATGAACATTCCCAGTGTCTCAGCAGTAATGAATCCTCTGTAATGCAGGCCCAAGGAAGATGAGGGTTCCATCCATGTGTCAGGTGGATTGCCTAGAGTAGGGCATGACAACCCACTTGAGTATCCTGGCCTGGAGAATTCCATGGACAGAGGAGCCTGGTGGGCCACAGTTCATAGGGTCTCTGATTCAGATACGACTGAAACTACTTAGCACACATGCACATACATGTGAACACATCTCTATCTCTCATCTGTCAGCTGAAAGGACCTGGAAGGAATGACACCCCAGTAGCAGGAAGCACACCTAGTGCTCAGATCTTAATCTCTATTATCATGTTCCAATTTTTTAAAAGATAGGACTTAGTAGAGATATATTATAGTAGTCCTGATTCCAGGATTATGGTAAGAAATAAAATAAGCCAGAAAATAAGAAATTGCAACAACAACAAAAAAATCAGAACCACAATTACCACAATTATGGGAAGATATCAAAGGGATATAGGAGCCAACTGAAAAAGGCTATGAGTGGTCAAATGTGGACATCTATCAACAAAATATATAAAGTATCCTCTTTATATATCTCAAGATATATAAAGTATACTCAAGATATACTCTTTGCCACCCCATAGACTGTAGCCTGCCAGGCTCTTCCATCCATAGGATTTTCCAGGCAGGAATACTGGAGTGAGTTGCCATTTCCTTCTCCAGGGGATCTCCCCAACCCAGGGATTGAACCCGGGTCTCCTGCATTGCAGGCAGACTCTTTACCATCTGAACCACCAGGAAGCTCCAAGCTATATAAAGTAATATTAAATCAGAGCCCCAAATGTGAAATATCTGTGAGCCTATACTGATATAAATTATTGTATAAATAATAGATGTTGAATTAATATATGGGTGAAGCAAACCTCCTAGCAGAAGAATTTCACCTAATCACCTTCAAGGAGGTAAAGCAGAATTCCTCTCTGCTTAGTTTGGCTGCCTATAGTGTTTTCCTTCTAAACAGCACAGTATGGAGAGGGAGGAAAAAAAATAGGTTTACAGTGGAGACACCTAAAAACATATCTGAAGTGTGGTGATCAAGATTAACATCAACAGAAGTAAGTTATATTGATGTTATGAACTCTTTATATGATGTAATAAGGTTGACACTTTGTCTCTGGGAACATTCTCCCAATAACACATTACCTCTTTCTAATTATGATTTAAAATATTAGAAACATCTGATTTAAAGCACATTCTGACAAATGAATCATACTAATATGTTAATAACAGGGTAACTAGATTTGTGTTATATGGGAACTCTGTTCTATCATCACAATACTTTTTTAAATCTAAAACTGTTCTAAAATTAAAGTTTATTTAAAAGTATGACAGTGTCTTGTTGGGTTTATAAATATGAAGAAATAGCATGTATGACAACAGCATTAAGTAAAGGAAGAAGGAAAAGGAAGTATGCTATTGTAATGTCCCTACAGTAAAAGTAAAGTATATATCATTTAAAAGATAACTAACACAACAGACAAAGGCAAGCATGAAAAGTAAAAAAGACCATATGTTTCCAAAATTAAATAATAATAGCAAGATAATAGATTTAACCCAGACATATCAATGATAATGTTAAAAGTACATAAAAAATGTAATAAAATATGAAGATTTTCTTTTTGAAATTTTCATCCAATTTACTGAGATATAATTGACATAACATATGTGATTTGATATATATACGTTTACAGTGAATTGATTGCCACAGTAAGTTTGGTTAACATATATCACCTCACACAGTTACAAAAAATTTTTATCTTATGGTGAGAATGACTTTCATAGCAACCTTTAAATATGTATTTTAAAACGTATTGTTAGCTGTAGTCTGGAGAAGGAAATAGCAACCTACTCCAGTATTCTTGCCTAGAGAATCCCAGGGACAGAGAAGGCTGGTGGGCTGCCATCTATGGGGTCGCACAGAGTCGGACATGACTGAAGGGACTTGGCAGCAGCAGCAGCAGCAGCTATAGTTATCATGGTGTACATTGCAATCTTAAAATTTATTATCATATTATATACCTTTGACCTCCTTCACCCAACCCCTTGACATCAGCCCCACTACTTCTGGTGGCCACAAATCTGATCTCTGTTCCTATAAGTTTGGTTTGTTTATATTTCACATATAAATAAAATCATGTCATATTTGTCTTTCTCTGTCTGACTTATAGCAGAATGCCCTTCAGGTCCATCCTTGTCCTCTCAAATGTTAGGATTTCCTTATTTTTTAATGGCTAACTAATATTTTTGCGTGTGTATGTATGTGTGTGTGACATTTCCTTTATTTAGTTGTCCAGTGATGGACGTTTAGGTTGTTTCCATGTCTTGGGTATTGCAAAGAATGCCAGAATGAAAATCAAAGTGCAGATACCTGTCAGGATAATGATTTTGTTTCCTTTATATATATATATATATATATATATATATATATATGCAGGTCAGGAAGCAACAGTTAGAACTGGACATGGAACAACAGACTGGTTCCAAATAGGAAAAGGAGTTGTCAAGGCTGTATATTGTCACCCTGTTTATTTAACTTATATGCAGAGTACATCATGAGAAATGCTGGACTGGAAGAAACACAAACTGGAATCAAGATTGCTGGGAGAAATATCAATAACCTCAGATATGCAGATGATACCACCCTTATGGCAAAAAGTGAAGAGGAACTCAAAAGCCTCTTGATGAAAGTGAAAGTGGAGAATGAAAAAGTTGGCTTGAAGCTCAACACTCAGAAAACGAAGATCATGGCATGTGGTCCCATCACTTCATGGGAAATAGATGGGGAAACAGTGG
The DNA here is from genome assembly GCF_003369695.1 of Bos indicus x Bos taurus. Classification (NCBI taxonomy): domain Eukaryota; kingdom Metazoa; phylum Chordata; class Mammalia; order Artiodactyla; family Bovidae; genus Bos; species Bos indicus x Bos taurus. The sequence goes on along the minus strand of NC_040079.1, from coordinate 97,928,922 downwards.
AAACAGTGTCAGACTTTATTTTTTTGGGCTCCAAAATCACTGCAGATGGTGAGTGCAGCCATGAAATTAAAAGACGCTTACTCCTTGGAAGGAAAGTTATGACCAATTTAGATAGCATATTCAAAAGCAGAGACATTATTTTGCCAAGAAAGGTCCGTCTAGTCAAGGCTATGGTTTTGCTGTGGTCACGTATGGACTGTGTGGTCTAGTCAAGGCTGTGGTCACGTATGGATGTAAGAGTTGGACTGTGAAGAAGGCTGAGTGCCTAAGAATGGATGCTTTTGAACTGTGGTGTTGGAGAAGACTTTTGAGAGTGCCTTGGACTGCAAGGAGATCCAACCAGTCCATTCTGAAGGATATCAGCCCTGGGATTTCTTTGGAAGGAATGATGCTAAAGCTGAAACTCCAGTACTTTGGCCACCTCATGTGAAGAGTTGACTCATTGGAAAAGAGTCTGATGCTGGGAGGGATTGGGGGCAGGAGGAGAAGGGGACGACAGAGGATGAGATGGCTGGATGGCATCACTGACTCGATGGACGTGAGTCTGAGTGAACTCCTGGAGTTGGTGATGGACAGGGAGGCCTGGCGTGCTGTGATTCATGGGGTCACAAAGAGTCAGACACGACTGAGCGACTGATCTGATCTGATCTGATCTGATATATATACACACACACACACACAAGTGGAATTTCTGGATGATATGGTAGCTCCATTTTTAATTTTATAAGCAAGTTATATATATATATATATATATATATATGTATTTCTATATAGGCTATACCAATTTACATACTGACTAACAATGTACTGCTGCTGCTGCTGCTAAGTCACTTCAGTCGTGTCCAACTCTGTGCGACCCCATAGATGGCAGCCCACCAGGCCCCGCCATCCCTGGGATTCTCCAGGCAAGAGTACTGGAGTGGGTTGCCATTGCCTTCTCCTTAACAATGTACAAGTGTTCCCTTTTCTATGCATCCTCACCAGCATTTGTTGTTTCTTATCTTTTTAGTGAAGAGCCATTCTAAAAATTGGGTGGTATCATATTATAGCTTTGATTAGCTCTTCACTGATGATTAGTAATATTAGACATCTTTACATGTATCTGTTCCCCATTTGAATGTCTCCTTTGGAAAAACATCCGTTTAGTTTCTCTAATGCTTTTTTAGGGTTTCCCAGGTGGCACTAGTGGTAAAGAACCCGCCTGCCAGTGCAGGAGACATAAGAGACATGGGTTAGATCCTTGGGTAGGGTTCAATTCCTGGAGGAGGGCACAACAAACCACTCCAGTATTCTTTTTTTATTATTTATTTATTTAAGGATAATTGCTTTACAGAATTTTGTTTTCTGTCAAACCTCAACATGAATCAGCCACGGGTATGCATATATCCCCTCCCTCTTTAACCTCCTTCCCATCTCCCTCCCCATCCCACCCCTCTAGCTTGATATAGAGCCCCTGTTTGAGTTTCCTGAGCCATACAGCAAATTCCTGTTGGCTATTAATTTTACAAATGGCTATGTAAGTTTCCATGTTACTCTTTCCATACATCTTACCTTATCCTCCACTCTCTCCAGGTTCATAAGGCTATTCTCTATGTCTGTTTATCCATTGCTGCCCTGTAAATAAATTCTTCAGTACCATTTTTCTAGACTCTGTATATATGCATTAGAATATGATATTTATCTTTCTCTTTCTGACCTACTTCACTCTGTATAATAGGTTCTATTATACATCCACCTCATTAGAACCGACTCAAATGTGTTCCTTTTTATGGTTAAGTAATATTCCATTGTGTATATATACCATAACTTCTTTATCAATTCGTCTGTCAGTGGATATCTAGGTGGCTTCCATGTTCTAGCTATTGTAAATAGTGCTGCAATGAACAATGAGATGCATGTGTCTTTCAATTTTGGTTTTCTCAGGGTATGTGCCTAGGAATGGGATTGCTGGGTTATATGGCGGTTTTATTCCTAGTTTTTTAAGGAATATCCAACCATCTTCCATAGTGGCTGTATCAATTTACATTCCCACCAACACTGCAAGAGTGTTCCCTTTTCTCCATACCCTCTCCAGCATTTATTGTTTGTGGACTTTTTGATAATGGTCATTCTGATCGGTGTGTGGTGATATCTTACTGTAGTTTTGATTTGCATTTCTCTAATAATGAGTAATGTTGAGCATTTTTGCATTTGTTAGCCATTGTAAGTCTTTGGAGAAATGTCTGTTTAGATCTTTTTCCCACTTTTTGATTGGGTGGTTTGTTTTTCTGGTATTGAGTTGTATGAGCTGCTTGTATGTTTTGGAAATTAATCCTTTGTCAGTTGTTCCATTTGCTATTATTTTCTCCCATTCTGAGGGTTGTCTTTTCACCTTGCTTATAGTTTCCTTTGCTGTGCAAAAATTTTAAGTTTAATCAGGTCCCACTTGTTTACTTTTGTTTTTATTTCCATTACTCTAGGAGGTGGGTCATAGAGGATCTTGCTTTGATTTATGTCATTGAATGTTCTGCCTATGCTTTTCTCTAAGAGTTTTATAGTTTCTGGTCTTATATTTAGGTCTTTAATGCATTTTGAGTTTATCTTTGTGTATGGTGTTAGAAAATGTTCTAATTTCATTCTTTTACATGTAGCTGTCCAGATTTCCCAGCACCATTTATTGAAGAGGCTGTCTTTGCCCCATTATATATTCTTGACTCCTTTGTCAAAAATAAGGTACCCATAAATGCATGGGTTTATTTCTGGGCTTTCTATCTTATTTTATTGGTCTATATTTCTGTTTTTGTGCCAGTACCATTCTGTCCTGAAGACTGTAGCTTTGTAGTATAGTTGAAAGTCAGGAAGGTTGATTCCTCCAGCTCCATTCTTCTTTCTCAAGACTGCTTTGGCTATTTGGGGTCTTTTGTGTTTCCATATAAATTGTGAAATTTTTATTCTAGTTCTGTGAAAAGTGTCATTGGCCATTTGATAGAGATCACATTGTATCTGTAGATTGCACTTGGTAGTATAGTCATTTTCAAAATATTGAGTTTTTCCAACCTAGGAACATGGAATATCTCTCCATCTGTTTATGCCATCTTTGATATCTTTCATTAGTGTCATAATTTTCTGTGTACAGTTCTTTTGTCTCCTTAGGTAAGTTTATTCCTAGATAGTTAAATCATTTTGTTGCAGTGGTAAATGGGGTTGATTCCTTAATTTCTCTTTCTGATTTTTCATTGTTAGTATACAAGAAATGCAAGTGATTTCTATGTATTGGTTTTGTATCCTGCAACTTTGCTAAATTCACTGATTAGCTCTAGTAGTTTTCTGATACTATCCATAGGGTTTTCTATGTACAGTATCATGTCATCTGCAAACAGTGAGACCTTTATTTCTGGTTTTCCAATCTGGATTCCTTTTATTCATTTTTCTTCTCTGACTGCTGTAGCTAGGACTTCCAGAATTATTTGAATAATAGTGGTATAAATGGACACCCTCGTCTTGTTCCTGATCTTTGAGGGAATGCTTTCAGTTTTTCACCATTGAGAATAATGTTTGCTGTAGGTTTATCATATATGGCCTTAACTCTGTTGAGGTAGATTCCTTCTATGCCCATTTTTTGAAGAGCTTTAATCAAATAGGTGCTGAATTTTGTCAAAGGCTTTTTCTGCATCTACTGAGATTACCATATGGTTTTTATCTTTCAATTTGTTAATATGGTATATCACATTGATTGATTTGCATATATTGAAGAATCCTTGCATTCCTGGAATAAACCCAACTTGATCATAGTGTATGAGCTTTTTGATGTGTTGCTGAATTCTTTTTGCTAAAATTTTGTTGAAGATGTTTGCATCTATGTTCATCAGTCATATTGGCCTGTAGTTTTCTTTTTTTGTGTTGTCTTTCTCTGGTTTTGGTATCACGGTGATGGTGGCCTTGTAGAATGAATTTGAAGTGTTCCTTCCCCGGCAATTTTTTGAAAGAGTTTTAGAAGGATAGGCATTAGCTCTTCTCTAAATGTTTGATAGGATTCTCCTTGAAGCCATCTGGTCCTGGGCTTTTGTTTTTTTTGAGAGAGATTTTTTTTTTTTTTTTATCACAGCTTCAATTTAAGTGCTTGTAGTTGGGTTGTTCATAATTTCTATCTCTTCCTGGTTCAGTCTTTTTTTTTATCATTTTTTTAAATTTTATTTTATTTTTAAACTTTACATAATTGTATTAGTTTTGCCAAATATCAAAATGAATCCGCCACAGGTATACATGTGTTCCCCATCCTGAACCCTCCCCCCTCCTCCCTCCCCATATCATCCCTCTGGGTCATCCCAGTGCACTAGCCCCAAGCATCCAGTATCATGCATCGAACCTGGACTGGCAGTCTTGGAGGATTGAACTTTCCTAAGAGTCTGTCCATTTCTTCCAGGTTATCCATTTTATTGCCATATAGTTGTTCATAATAGTCTCTTATCATCCTTTTTATCTCTGAATTGTCTCTCCTTTTTCATTTCTAATTTTGTTGATTTGATTCTTCTCTCTTTTTTCCTTGATGAGTCAAGCTGAAGGTTTGTCAATTTTGTCTATCTTCTCAAAGAATCAGCTTTTAGTTTCATTAATCTTTACTATTGCTCCTTTCATTTCTTTTTCATTTATTTCTGCTCAGATCTTTATGATTTCTTTCCTTCTACTAATTTTGGCAGTTTTTTTTTTACTTCTTTTTCCAGTTGTTTTAGGTGTAAAGTTAGATTGTCTATTTGATGTTTCTCTTGTTTCTTGAAGTAGGATTGTATTGCTATAAACCACCCTCTTTGAACTGCTTTTGTTATATCCCATAGGTTTTGAGCGGTCATGTTTTTATTGTCATTTGTTTCTAGAAATTTTTTGATCTCCCTTTTAATTTCTTCAGTACCTGTTGGTTATTTAGAAATGTATTGTTTAATCTCCATGTGTTTGTGTTTCTTACAATTTTTTTTCCTTGTAATTGATATCTAGTCTCATAGCTTTGTGGTCTGAGAAGATGCTTGATATAATTTCAATTTTTTTTAATTTACTGAGGTTTGATTTGTGACCCAGGATGTGGTCTATCCTGGACAATGTTCCATGTGAACTTGAGAAGAAGGTGTATTCTTCTGTATTGGATGGAATGTCCCGAAGATATTAATGAAATCCTTCTCATCTAACGTATCATTTAAGACTTGTGTTTCTTTATTAATTTTCTGTTTTGATGATATGTCCATTGTTATGAGTGGGGTGTTAAGTCTCCTATTACTATTGTGTTACTGTCAATTTCTCCTTTTATGCCTGTTAGTGTTTGTCTTGTGTATTGAGGTGCTCCTATGTTGGATGCATAGATATTTACAATTGTTAAGTCTTTCTTTCGGATTGATCCCTTGAACATTATGTAATGTCCTTCCTTATCTCATGTAATCTTCTTTATTTTAAGGTCAATTTTGTCTGATATGAGGGTTGCTACTCCAGCTTTCTTTTGCTTCCCATTTGAATGGAATATATTTTTCCATCCTCTCACTTTCAGTCTATTTGTCTGGAGGTCTCAAGTGGGTTTCTTGTAGACAGCATATATATGAATCTTGTTTTTATATCCATTCAGTCAGTCTGTGTCTTTTGATTGGAGCATTTAATCCATTTACATTTAAAGTCATTATTGATATATATGTTCCTGTTACTGTTATCTTAATTGTTTGGGGTTGATTTTGTATATCTTTTTTCTTCTTTTATATTTTTTGACTATATAAGTCTGTCTAACATTTGTTGTAAAACTGCTTTGGTGGTACCGAATTCTCTTAACTTTTGCTTATCTGAAAACCTTTTCATTTCTCCATCAATTTTGAATGATATCCTTGCTAGGTACAATAACCTTGGTTGTGTATTTTTCCCTTTCAATACTTTAAATATATTCTGCCATTCCCTTCTGGTCTTCAGAATTTCTGCTGAAAGACCAGCTGTTAAGCATATGGGGTTTCCCTTCTATGTAACGTGTTGCTTTTCCCTTGCTGCTCTTAATATTCTGTCTTTGTGTTTAGTCTTTGTTAGTTTGATTAGTATGTACCTTGTCATGTTTCTCCTTGGGTTTATCCTCTTTGTGACTCTTTGTGCCTCTTGGACTTGACTGAATATTTCCTTTTCTATGTCAGGGAAATTTTCTACTATAATCTCTTCAAAAAATTTCTCATACCGTTTTTTTTTTTTTCTCTTCTTCTTCTGGGACCCCTATAATTTGAACATTGGTGCACTGGATATTGTCCCAGAGGTCTCTGAGACTATCCTCAGTTCTTTTAATTCTTTTAACTTTATTCTGCTTTTCAGAAGTTATTTTCACCATTTTATCTTCCAGCTCATTCGTTTATTTTTCTCCTTCAGATATTCTGCTATTGATTCCTTCTAGAGTATTTTTAATTTCAAAATTGTGTTGTTTGTCTCTGTATGTTTATTCCTTAATTCGTCTAGTTCTTTGTTAATTGATTCTTGCATTTTCTTCATTTTGCTTTCAAGGTTTTTGATCAACTTTACTATCATTATTCTGAAATCGTTTTCAGGTTGCTTTCCTATTTCCTCTTCATTTATTTGGACTTCTGCGCTTCTAGTTTGTTCCTTCATTTGTGTAGTATTTCTCTGCCTTTTCATTATTATTATTTTTTTAACTTATTGTGTTTGAGGTCTCCCTTTCCCAGGCTTCAGGGTTGATTCTTTCTTCCTTTTGGTTTCTACCTTCCTAAGGTTTGCCCAGTGGTTTGTGTAAGCTTCATATAGGGTGAGATTTGTGCTGAGTTTTTTGTTTATTTGTTTGTTTGTTTTTCATCTGATTGGCAACGCTGAGTGAGATGGTAATCCTGTCTGATGATGATTGGGTTTGTATTGTTTTATTTGTTGTTTAGATGCCAATACACAGGGTGCTAATGGTGGCTGGGTGATGGCAGGTCTTGTATTCAAGTGGTTTCCTTTGTGTGAGTTCTCACTATTTGATACTCCCTAGGGTTAGTTTCAGAGAAGGCAATAGCACCCCACTCCAGTACTCTTGCCTGGAATATCCCATGGACGGAGGAGCCTGGTAGGCTGCAGTCCATGGGGTCGCTAAGAGTCGGGCAGGACTGACCGACTTCATTTTCACTTTTCACTTTCATGCATTGGAGAAGGAAATGGCAACCCACTCGAGTGTTCTTACCTGGAGAATCCCAGGGACGGGGGAGCCTAGTGGGCTGCCATCTATGGGGTCGCACAGAGTCGGACACAACTGAAGCGACTTAGCAGCAGCTTAGCAGGGTTAGTTTTCTGGTAGCCTAGGGTCTTGGAGTCAGTGCTCTCACTCCAAAGACTCAGGGCTTGAACTCTGGTCAGGAACTAAGATTTCAAATTTGGTTTGTTATTGCATTACATGAGATTAAAACAAAAACCCAAAAGTGAGAACCCAAAGATGAACCCCAGACAAATGGTAGTTACAAAAGTAGTCAAATAATAATTAAAATAATGGAATATACACATATACACATACAGTCATAAGCAAACTCAAAACAGTCCAAAAAAAATTAAGCACAGTAGACTGAACCAGGGAACAAAAAGAATCAAAATTATATTTACCAGTTAAGAACAAAATAATTAAAGCACAAACTGGAAAACAAAACTAAAGCAGAGTGCCAAGTGGGAAATAAAGCAGTTAAAACAAAACTAACAAATATGTTGAAAGGAAAGGTAAGAAAGAAAAGAAAGAAAAAATAGATATGCAATATTCAATAGAGGTAGATGAAGATTTATATACATTAAAGATTAACTGCAAGGGAAAAACAGTAGGAAAGGCAAACAAAGAAATAAGTGTAGAAAAATAATGATAGGTTTTAAAAAATTAAAATTTTTAAAAAGGAAAAGAAAAAAGAAACCAACAAAGAAAGAAAGAAAACTTCACAAAACTGCAAAAGCCCAATGTAGAGGCAGAGTTTTATAATAACAATAAAAAGTGTGACTGAATATACACATATACATATACACACATAAGCAAAAAAAAAACAGTCCAAAAGAAAATAAATAAAGTACAATAGATTGACCCAGCAAACAAACAAAACCAAAAATTATATCTACCAGTTAAGAACAAAGCCAACTAAAGCACCAAAAGGAAAACAAAACTAAAGCAAGGTGCCAAGAAGGGAATAAAGTAATGAAAATAAAACTAACAAATATTTTGAGAGGAAAGGGAAGAAAGAAAGAATAAATATGCAAAGTTAAATATAGATAGATAAAGAAGATTTATATACATTAAAGAAAAAGCAAGAGAGTTCCAGAAAAACATCTATTTCTGCTTTATTGACTATGCGAAAGCCTTTGACTGTGTGGATCACAATCAACTGTGGAAAATTCTGAAAGAGATGGGAATACCAGGCCATCTGATCTGCCTCTTGAGAAATCTGTATGCAGGTCAGGAAGCAACAATTAGAACTGGACATGGAACAACAGACTGGTTCCAAATAGGAAAAGGAGTATGTCAAGGCTGTATACTGTCACCCTGTTTATTTAACTTATATGCAGAGTACATCATGAGAAACGCTGGACTGGAAGAAACACAAGCTGGAATCAAGATTGCCAGGAGAAATATAAATAACCTCAGATATGCAGATGACACCACCCTTATGGCAGAAAGTGAAGAGGAACTAAAAAGCCTCTTGATGAAAGTGAAAGAGGAGAGTGAAAAAGTTGGCTTAAAGCTCAACATTCAGAAAACAAAGATCATGGCATCCGGTGTCATCACTTCATGGGAAATAGATGGGGAAACAGTGGAAACAGTGTCAGATTTTATTTTTGGGGGCTCCAAAATCAATGCAGATGGTGAATGCAGCCGTGAAATTAAAAGACGCTTACTCCTTGGAAGGAAAGTTATGACCAACCTAGATAGCATATTCAAAAGCAGAGACATTACTTTACCAACAAAGGTCTGTCTAGTTAAGGCTATGGTTTTTCAGTGGTCATGTACGAATGTGAGAGTTGGACTGTGAAGAAAGCTGAGCGCTGAAGAATTTATGCTTTTGAACTGTGGTGTTGGAGAAGACTCTTGAGAGTCCCTTGTACTGCAAAGACATCCAACCAGTCCATTCTAAAGGAGATCAGTCCTGGGTGTTCGTTGGAAGGAATGCTGCTGAAGCTGAAACTCCAGTACTCTGGCCACCTCATGCAAAGAGTTGACTCATTGGAAAAGCCTCTGATGCTGGGAGGGATTGGGGGCAGGAGGAGAAGGGGACGACAGAGGATGAGATGGCTGGATGGCATCACTGACTCGATAGACGTTAGTCTCGGTGATCTCCGGGAGTTGGTGATGGACAGGGAGGCCTGGCGTGCTGTGATTCATGGGGTTGCAAAGAGTCGGACATTACTGAGTGACTGAACTGAACTGCAAGAACAGTAGGAAAAGCAAACAAATGAATAACTATAGAAAAAAATAACAATAGTTTTAAAAAACTAAAAATTAAAGTAAAAAAATAATAAGGAAACTCACAGAACTGCAAAAGCCCCAAAAGAGGCAGAGGTTTACAGCAACAGTAAAAAAATGTGACTTAGAAAAAAAAAGCTCAAAAGCTTAATTAGATTTCATACTGCTAATAAAATCGACAACTACAACAAAGTGGGGGGGGGGGAATATCCAAAAGAATCTACAGAACAGGTCAAAATTAAGAATAACAAATGCTTTTCTTGAGTCATTGCTGTCAGAGTCCTTTCCCTCCCTGGGAGTCCCAGTCCGCCTCACTTTCCTGGGATGCCCTCCAAAACTCTGCCTATCTCTGGACCTGCTGTGTAGCCATCTCAGATTCTAATCTTGTCTTACTCCCGTGTGTTCTTGCCTCCAATGTGCACAGCTATCAGAACTAGTGCATTTGCATTTGTGGGAGCTGTCAATGTCCTTTTATGTATTCCATAGATATAGAGTCTGCCTGGTTGATCGTGCCTTCCTCTGTGATTTGATGACATTTGTAGTGTAGGCTTTGACTTCTTTATTATAATGTTTTGTTTAGCTACTGTACAAGCTCACTCTGCTCACCACACAACAAGCCAAGTAACCAATATGAGGTGTTGAGGAAAGGAATATGACTTTTTTCAGAAAGCCAGCTGACTGAGACCAGTGTCTCAAAATAACCATCTTGTTGGGGTCTGGATGTCAGGTTGTTTTATAGAACAGAGAGTGGGTGGGGTGGGGGGAGTTGAGGAAGTAAAGTAAAAAGGCCACTATCTTACAAATATCTCAGTCTCAGGGAGGGAATGTGTTAATCTCTTCATATTTGCAGCCATACTCAGGTGGGCAGGGTCAGATTATCTGATATGAGCTGAACAAAGGCACTTTTATTTTAATAGTTCCCTCATAGCTCAGTAGGTAAATAATCTGCCTGCAATGCAGGAGACCCAGGTTCAATTCCTGGGTCACGAAGATGCTCTGGAGAAGGAAATGGCAACCCACTCCAGTATTCTTGCCTGAAGAACCCCATGGATAGAGGAGCCTGGGAGGCTACAGTCCACGGGGTTGCAAGAGTCAGACATGAACATCTGAGGCAGACCACTATGTTTAATTGCAGTAACAAAAACCAACAAAAAGCAAACATTAAAGTCAAAGACACAGATCCAGTAAGGAGTCAAAATTGGGTCTTCCCTGCAACACTACTACAGGTTTTCCCTTTGCGGTTACCAAAGGCTTTTATAAAATATATTATATTTATAGCACCCTATTTTACTTCAAAAACATTAAGTTCTATAGCATTTTAAAACTTTACACTTTTATTTGTCTCCCTTCATATTTTAGGTTATTGATGTCACAAATTACATATTTTATATCATGTATCTAATAATAAATTTTTGTTATTTTTAATCCATGTGTTTCTTATGTTAAACCAGGGGTATAAGTTATACAGCACCATTACAATATTAGAAAATCCATCTTTGACTACATATTTACCATTACTATTTATATCAACCTTCATCTGCTTTTACAATATTAATTACCATCTTTTTATTTCCACTTGAAGAGATCTCTTTTAGCATTTCTGGTAAGGCAGGTCTAGTGGTTATAAACCCCCTAAGCTTTTGTTTGAGAAAGTCTTTATCTCGTCTTCATTTCTCAAGGACAGTTGTGTCATGTATAGTATTCTTGATTGACAGTTTTTTTCTCTTTCAATATTTTAAATATATCATCATATTGTCTCCTAAACTAAAGTTTCTTTTGGGAAATCAACGAATAACAAATGACCTGTTTACTTTTTTTTTTTAAGTACAGTCAAAAATACTGTCAAAGCAGCAACAAATAATACAGCTCCTCCATGGTAAAGGATCCGCCTGCAATGCAGGAGACCTGAGTTCAATCCTTGGGTTGGGAAGATCCCTGGAGAAGGGAATGGCAACCCACTCCAGTATTATTGCCAGGAGAATTCCATGGACAGAGGAGCCTGGCAGGCTACCGTCCATGGAGTCGCAAAGAATAGGGCATGACTGAGCACTTCCAGTTTCACTTGGCAACAAGAATGATGTTGCACTGAGTAATGTTCTAGGACAGCTCCATGAAGTTGAAAGAACAACATTATCTACTACAGACAGAAAGTACACATCAGTGGAGAGTCTCAACTTTGTGTAATCTTTAGGGTGTTTGGTTTGTCAACATCAGATTTTGGATTGGCATAGCCTTGAGATTGAATCAGGTCAACAAGGGACCACAGATCATCATACCAGCGGGAAATGGGGAGACAGGACACAAAATTGTTTTCTTATAATATGAGGTCATTTATACCAAATGCTGTAAAGAAAAAAAGTGAACATATTTAGCCTGTGGAGGCAGAAGAAAGGGAAAGTATCAGCCTCACTTCTCTCCCCACCATACAAGAAAAATACAGATCTCTGTATTTCTTCATTATAATACGCTAGAAAACAGATTTCTTTCTGATTCTGCTTTTTTAAAAATTAATCTCCATATCCAAACAGTTCCTAGACACTAAACATTATACAAAATGTCCTCTCTATCTTAATTACTATTTGTTCAGGTCTTTGTAATCTCTAACCTATATGAATACATTCCTTCATTCATCCACTAATATTTTTTGATCACCTAACTCTTGTTTGGACCCACAGTAGTCATGAAAGGAGCACTATGATGAAAATTGATAGACACCATCTCTTCCCCATGATGATCATATGTTGTGGTTAATAATGTTAAATGCTTAGGAAATGAGTACAAGGATGAAGAACAGTCTTATCACAGTCCCTACAAGAGTCATCTATTAGGTTATCAGGATTCTTAGAAGAATTGGTTCTAAATGAAAATCAGAAGGCCACAGTAAATTAGAGAGAATGAAAATACCTGAGTGTAGAATATTGTGTGAGAAAGAACAATGAACTAAAAATTATTTTATAGTATATGTCAAAATAAAAACCTTAAAAAATGAAATACAAAAATAAAATTAATGTCATTTTTTTCTTCTAGGGTTGTGTGTGTGCATGCAGTATATATCATATATGTGTGCGTGTGTATATATCTCCACATACATATACATGCTCATATATATGAATATATATGACTATAGTTATCTATGGCTTTAGAAATATATATATTTAGATGAATACTCACTGAATTTTATATAGCTGAAACATTCCTTCATAGCTAGAAAGGATTTTGGGAGAAAATGAACGCAAATTATCCACTTGCAAGGACAATTCAGAGCCATATGGAAAATCAACAAGGTAACTGTGGCAAAGTTTTTCCTGTGTTTGCTGCCGAGTACGAGGGCAGCACCATATGCTTCCATGTACATTACCCCAGGAAGGCAGTGCCACATGTTCACACATATGTCACCCATTTTGGCCTTCTGTATAAGTTAGTGTCCCAAGGGGTATGCTGAAAGAGGAAAGAGAAAGCAGCCACACAAGGAAGGAGATGTGGTGTGTTTTCTCTGATGACAGATTTTGTTAGACCATCACTTCAGTTGGCAAGCACCCAGAACAGCTGCTTTACCCTGGAGCAAAGGTTTTTGTTATATTACAAAATCTCTGCAATGAGTGAGACAGTGCAGCGAAGATGATGTGCCCCTTGGGAGTGGACTTTTCCTCCCTACTGTGAGATGTGGAAAAGGCAGTAATTACATCTAAGACTTAACACTCACAGAGTTTTGTTTTCACTCTCTCTCCTTAGCCACTAAGTTTTGTAAAATGGTTGAATATCTATTTGCACATAAATGAAATTCTTTGCATTTAAAAGAAGCAGACTAAAAGAATGAGAAATTTAAAGCACTCTGTTGTGGAAAGTTTGTTTTATTATGATTTAGTAATTAAATATTTGTGTTGTTTACCTATCAAAGTTGATGTCTGACTTCTTAGGTATATATATTATAAGGCTGTATGTATGTTACAGTTTGCAGAGCTAATCCAGGGGCTCAGTGGTAAAGAATTCACCTGCCGATGCAGGAGACTCAGAAGACACAGGTTTGATCCCTGGGTTGGGAAGATCCCCTGGAGGAGGAAATGGCAACCACTCCACTATCATTGCCAGGAAAATCTCATGGACAGAGGAGGCTGGTGGGATAGAGGCCATAGGGTCAAAATGAAGTCAAATGCGACTGATCATGCACATGCAGACTATGTTCACTCTACCGGAAAGTGTCAAAAGTGAGGGAAAGCATTTCACAAACTCATAGAAAACAACTCACAATGATTAACAGGCTCTGTAGAGCCTGCTGAAAAGTTAAATGGTTTTATTTATCTTGAATGCAGATGTCAGAAATAGAGAGCTTATTGTAGAGCTAATCTCAAATGCCATGGTGTCTTAACCATATTTCCTTTATAGAATTTATAGATATATTAATATATCTATATTTAATACTATATTTGGCTTTTTCTAAAATTATCATTCAACTACTTTTATATAATTAATAAAACACTATTTAGTTTTACATTTACCAGTCGATGTATATGGAGATCTTAAAAAGCTTCATAAATCCAGTTGCTACCACTGAAGCTAATGAAATGTAATTAGTATCATTTTTTTCATACTTTCTTCTACATTCCTACTTCCATCAAAAAGATACAAGGCTAAAGCAATAATAAAGTTAATAACTGTGTTCAATAATTGAATTCAGGTTTTATGTCACAAGAGAAAAGTTTGAATCTCAAAGTAAAATATTTTCCTCTTTGCTATTCTTGCTAAGTCACTTCAGTCGTTTCCGACTCTTTGCAACCCCACAGATGGCAGCCCACCAGGCTCTGCTGTCCCTGGGATTCTCCAGGCAAGAACACTGGAGTGGGCTGCCATTTCCTTCTCCAATGCATGAAAGTAAAAAGTGAAAGTGAAGTCGCTCAGTCGCGTCCGACTCTTAGCTACCCCATTGATTGCAGCCTACCAGGCTCCTCCGTCCATGGGATTTTCCAGGCAAGAGTACTGGAGTGGGGTGCCATTGCTATTCTTAGGCAAACATAATTTGAGATCTACATTTAGAAGAATTTTTCATTGTTGGAAAACTCTGAAGTAGCTCTACGGATTTTACCAGGGGGGGAAAAAAAGATAGTATTATCCCTTGTTTTAAACATATAAGATAAAACTCTCAGGAAGGTTTTAAAACTATTCCACATAGCTAGTAAGCAAGTAGTACCAAGCTATAAACCCAGGCTTATTTTACTCCAAAGCATTTATTTTCCCACCACATTGCTTTGTGTTATGTATATAGATCGATGTTTCCTCTTTTGTTTTCTCACAAAGACAGAGGGACAGATGTGAGGTGCATCTAATAAGACTCCTTAGAAGGTCCTGAGATGCTGAGCCCAGTTTTCCATCCACCTTAATAATAAATTCTGTTATTCTTTTCTCCTTCCTGTTTCACTCCCACAGTTCTTCACGCCTGCTATTAGTGATTACTTCTCAAAGTATATTCAAGGAAGCTTTAGTTTCTGGCCCTCCTGTCTTACATACTTTCTCTTTCATTTTTCACTCCCTATTTTCTTTCTGGAGCCTCCCAAATTATTTCCTCCCAAATCAACTACTTGCACATGAATCTTTGACTCGGAGTCTTTCTGGGGAAAGTTCAAATTAAGTAAGTATTCTTTTCAAAAAATCCCTTTCTTTGATTTTTCTCTTTCTCTTCTAATTCCATTTCTAATTGGCAGACCTTCCCTTCTTAATAGGCACTCAGAGTCCTCATGGGTTCTATCAAAGTCATAAGAGGATATATTAATCTGATTTACTCCAGAGAGTAAATTACTAGTAAGACATAGGGTCTTATACATCTTTGTGGTATTGGACTTTGGCATAGAGACCAGGTTGTACTCAGTGTTCTAAAATCTGATCATAGAATTTGTTATCTTTAATACTGGGAATAGAAGCTTTTAAAAAGTTGGTGATAAGAGTAGGAATTTATCTAAAACCATAGCTAACAAATAGTCATCTATCTTCCTTCTTGTAAAACTCTATTAAGTATCTTAAAAATAATATATATTTATATAACTTTCCTCAATGTATATATACTTATAGTTTAATGTTTATAATTACAATTTATAAACTCAAAAAGCTGTAAAATACATCTTAAGTCCCCCAAGCCATCTTTTCTCAGCCAACATGGTACTTTTGTTCTGAATGGTTACAGTTTTCACGAGGTAAGGTTAGTCCTTTTGTGATATATGCCCAACTGTCTACCATAACATTAATTTTGAAAAAATACAATAAAAGTGCTCCAAAAAGAAAAGCACGTCCCTCAGGTGGACAAAAAACAGACTCCTTGGAATAGTCAATGTGATTAAATAGCAATAAAAAAAGATCATTGCAACTCATATGAAGAAGCTCAGATGGCCAATCTGATGCCGCAGTCTGCATACTGTGTCACAACTCAAAAGCTGAGTGGTAAACATGGCATCAATCCTGTTATTGGCAAGAGTTTGAGAACATGGAAGAGCTGTTAGATCACACAGCCTGTGATGTTTCCCCACTGCAGTCTGACTTGCTCAGCTATCGCTGTGCCAGAATAAACAGGAAATCACTCCAGACAAATATCACCAGAGCATCCTGTTCCCAAAATGCCTAGCAGAGTTTAGTAAATAGAAATAATACTTTGATAGGTTCCATATATTTAAAGTCCAAAGGCTTTGACAACCTCTCAATAACCTCTCTGTGGTCTCTCAATAAACCAAAGGGAATTCAACTTTCTAAATTAGAATTTGCTCTCGGAGTTCAAAGAAACATGACACAGATGCTTAGAAAACAAGTTCAAAAGAGGGAAAGAGGAATTTAAATAGCTTGAAGATCAACAGGTTCAAATGCTTAAAGTAATTTGCTGTGGCAAAAGTAAGTTTTTATAAAACTAAATCCACACAAGGCAAATTTTAGAACATCTCATGTATCCTTGCTCTGACTCTGACAAATAAAAGAGATTTAAGAGGGCCAATGGTATTTTCTCAATGATTGTTACAGCTTTTATTCTTAGAATCAAGTGTATAAATTGATGTAAAATAGTTGAATTTATCAACGTTAATTTGACAATTCCTTATTTTAAAAGAAAACTCCACCTGAAAAAGTTGAAAACTTACGTCCACACAAAAACCTGCACACTGATGTTTGTTCATAATTGCCAAAACTTGGAAGCAACCAAGATAGCCTTCAGTAGGTGAATAAATGTGGAAATGTTAATCACTCAGTCACATCTGATTCTTTGTGACCCCATGGACTGTAGCTCACCAGGCTCCCCTGTCCATGGAATTCTGCAAACGAGAATACTGGAGTGGGTTGCCATTTCCTTCTCCAGGGGATCTTCCCAACCCATGGATGATCCCAACCCAGGTCTCCTACATTGCAGGCAAATTCTTTACCATTGAGCCACCCATATGGGCTTTAGGAAGCCCATAAAATGGGATATATACAAATATTGGAATGCTATTCAGCACTAAAAAAAAAATGAGTTATCGAGCCATAGAAAGACATGGAAAAAAATACATAGTACTAAGTGAAATAAGCCAATCTAAAAGGGCTCAAATTGTGATTCCAACTACATAATCTGGAAAAGACAAAATGATGGAAATACAGAAAGATAGCTGGTTATCAGAATGAGGGGAAGAGGTGCATAGGCAGAGCACAGAGGATTTTGAGGGCAGTGAAAATACTTTGTATGATGTTGTAATGGTGGATATATGTCATTATACATCACCCAAACCCAAAGAATGTATAACGCCTAAAGTGTGGGCTTTGATTAAGTATGATGTGTTGATGTTGGCTAAGTCTTAATGAAAATGTACCCATTTTGGTGATTGGTTTGGTAGTGGAGAGGCTATGCATATGTGGGAGCATGAAGTATATTGGAAATCTCTGTACCTCCCTCTCTATTTTGTTGTAATCCTCAGCTTCCTTTAGAAATCTCTTAGAATATTGAAAACTACTTGAATAGTCAAAATATGGGTTTGATAAGTTAATTATACCATCAACCACTTAATGTAATGTAAATTTAGGTATTAAAATGATTATGAAGATGTACATTTGCTGGCCTAAAAATATGTTCTCTTAATAGTATAAAGGAAAAATTCAACTGTAAGTGAAAGTTGTTCAGTTGTATTTAACTCCTTGTGACCCCATGGACTGGGGCCTGCCTGACTCCTCTGTCCATGGTATTCTCCAGGCCAGAATACTGGAATGGGTAGCTGTTCCATTTTCCAGGGGATCTTACCAACCCAGGGATTGAACCCAGGTCTCCCTAATTGCAGGTGGGTTATTTATCATCTGAACCACCAGAAAAGCCCAAGAATACTGGAGTAGGTAGCCTATCCCTTCTCCAGGGAATCTTCCTGACCCAGAGATGGAACCGGGGTCTCCTGCTTTGCAAGCAGATTCTTTGCTGGCTGAGCTAGCAGGGAAGCCTATACCAAAAACATGTAGTACATAATCCCATTTTCCTTAAAAATATGGTGGTGTATGTCTAGGGAAAAAATATACTGTATTTCTACATAGTATGGTTATAGGTTGTTTTCAGATTTTTCAACATGTACTTCTGTGTTAACTGAATTTTTAAAATAGCATATTGTTAGAAAATATGTTTTTCTAGGATGTCTATAATTGGAAGAACAAACCTACTCTGATTTTTAATTTAATTTTTAAAATTAGTAGTTCCTGAGAGGAAAAAGAAAATTCCAGGTTTTGAACACTTGAAATCTTTATTTATAAAATTTCTGTATTTTTTCTAATTCTTTTTTTTTTTTACATATACATGTATCTATTCTTTTAAAATTCTTTTCCCATTTAGGTTATTACAGAACATTGAGCCAAGTTCCCTGTTCTATACAGTAGGTGCTTGTTGGTTGTCTATTTTAAATGTAGCAGAGTGTACATGTCATTCTCAAACTCCCAATCTATCTTTTCTCCCCCTTTTCCCCCCTCCCCCGCCATAACCATAAGTTCATTCTCTGTCTGTGAGTCTGTTTCTGCTTTTTATATATCAGTTCATTTTTATCATGTTTTGGGATTCCATGTATAAATGATATCATATGATACTTGTCTTTTTCTGACTTATTTCACTCAGTAGGATAATCTCTACGTCCATCCATGTTGTTGCAAGTGGCAATATTTCATTCTTTTTAATGCCTGATTAATATTTCTGCTACATATGTGTACCACATCTTCTTCATCCATTCATCTGTTGATGGACATTTAGGTTGCTTCCATGTCCTGCATACTATAAACAGCAGTGAATTTTGGGGTGCATAAATCCTTTTGAACCATGGTTTTCTCTGGATATATGCCCCAGAATTGGATTTCTGGATCAAATGTAGTTCTATTTTTACTTTTTTTTTCTATTCTCCATAGTGACTGTACCAATATACATTCCTACCAAGGGTGTAGGAAGTTTTCCTTTTCCCCACACACTTTCTAGCGTGTATTGCTTGTAGAGTTTTTGATGATGGCCATTCTGATCACTATGAAGTGATATTTCATTGTAATGTTGATTTGCATTTCTCTAATAATTAGTGATGCTGAGCATATTTTCATGTAATTTTTAGCCATCTGTATGGTATGTCTTCTCTTGAGAAATGCCTATTTAGCTCTTCCAGCCATTTTTTGATTGGGTTGTTTGATTTTTTTATGTTGAGCTTCATGAGTTGTTTGTATACTTTGGAAATTAATCTCTTGTTGATTGCTGTGTTTTCAAATATTTCCTCCCATTCTGAGAGTTGTCATTTCATTTATGGTTTCCTCCATTAGGCAAAAGCTTTTAACTTTAATTTGGTTCCATTTGTTTATTTTTGTTTTTCTTTGCTCCAGAGGTTGATCAACAAAGATCTTTCTGTGATTTATGTCAAAGAGTATTCTTCCTATGTTTTCCACTAAGAGTTGTATAGTATTCAGACATATTTAGGTATGTAATCCATTTTGAGTTTACTTTTGTTTATGGTGTTAATGTTTTAATTATATTATTTTACACGTAGTTGTCCAGTTTTCACAGCATCACTTATAAAAGAGACTGTCTTCTCTCCATTGTATATTCTTTCCTCTGTCATAGATTAGGTGACTATAGGTATGTGGGTTTATCTCTGGACTTTCTATCCTATTGCACTGAACTATATTTCTTATTTTGTGCCAGTATCATGAGCTTCCCCGGTGGCTCAGTGGTAAAGAATCTACCTGGCAAAACAGGAGATGCAGGACACACAAGTTCTATCCTGGGTTCGAGAAGATATCCCGGAGAAGGAAATGGCAACCCAGGCTGGTATTCTTGCCTAGAAAAATCTCATGGACAGAGAAGCCTTATGGGATATAGTATGTGGGGTGTCAAAGACCACACATAACCTAGAGATTGAGCACACTGATCACACCTGTACCATACTGCTTGGATTTCTGTAGCTTTGTAGTACAGTCTGACATCAGGGAGCCTGATTCCTCCAGCTCCATTTTTCTTTCTTGAGATTGCTTTAGTTATTTATGGTCTTTTGCATTTCTATGTAAATTGTAAAATTTTGTGGAAAATGTCATTGGTAATTTGTTAGGGATTGCATTGAATCTGTAGATTGTCTTTGGTAATGTAGTCATTTTCACAATATTGAGTCTTCCAACCCAAAAACATGGTATATCTTTTTCATTATTCTAAAGATATAAATCAATTACCCAATACACAGTCACTGGGCTACTATGAGAGGCTGTTTTGACTGCCTGAGTTACTTGTAACTATTTATGCTGTCTGGAGAGTGCCTGATCTGTTATCTATCTCAGATAATGTCCTAGAGAACGACGCTGGTAAGCCCAGTTTGGGTTATATGTCCTCCTCTGGATTCATGGCACCCCACTCCAGTACTCTTGCCTGGAAAATCCCATGGACGGAGGAACCTGGTGGGCTGCAGTCTATGGGGTCGCTGAGAGTCAGACATGACTGAGCAACTTCACTTTCACTTTTCACTTTCATGCATTGGAGAAGGAAATGGCAACTCCGGTGTTCTTGCCTGGAGAATCCCAGGGATGGGAGAGCCTGGTTGGCTGCCGTCTGTGGGGTCACACGGAGTCAGACACGACTGAAGTGACTTAGCAGCTGGATTCATCAGTTATAGCAAGGGGAAATTTTACCATGAAAGAAACAAGACAGCTAAGAATTGAATACTTTCAAGACAGGCAGAATGTTTTCAGAGTACCAGTTCAGTTCAGTCACTCAGTCATGTCTGACTCTTTGTGACCCCATGAATCGCAGCATGCCAGGCCTCCCTGTCCATCACCAACTCCCGGAGTTTACCCAAACTCATGTGCATCCAGCCATCTCATCCTCTGTCATCCTCTTCTCCTTCTGCCCTCAATCCCTCCCAGAATCAGGGTCTTTTCCAGTGAGTCAACTCTTCACATGAGGTAGCCAAAGTATTGGAGTTTCACCCTCAGCATCAGTCCTTCCAATAGACACCCAGGACTGGTCTCCTTTAGGATGGACTGATTGGATCTCTTTGCAGTCCAAGGGACTGTCAAGAGTTTTCTGCAATACCCCAGTTCAAAAGCATCAATTTTTCAGTGCTCAGCTTTCTTCACAGTCCAACTTTCACATCCATAAATGACCACTGGAAAAACCATAGCCTTGACTAGATGGACATTTGTTGGCAAAGTAATGTCTCTGCTTTTTAATATGCTATCTAGGTTGGTCATAACTTTCCTTCCAAGGAGTAAGCATCTTTTAATTTCATGGCTGCAATCACCATCTACAGTGATTTTGGAGCCCCCCAAAATGAAGTCTGACACTGTTTCCACTGTTTCCCTAACTATTTCCCATGAAATAATGAGACCAGATGCCATGATCTTAGTTTTCTGAATGTTGACTTTTAAGCCAACTTTTTCACTCTCCTCTTTCACTTTCATCAAGAGGCTTTTTAGTTCCTCTTCACTTTCTGCCATAAGAGTGGTGTCATCTGCATATCTGAGGTTATTGATAATTCTCCTGGTGATCTTGATTCCAGCCTGTGCTTCTTCCAGCCCAGCATTTCTCATGATGTACTCTGCATATAAGTTAAATAAGCAGGGTGACAATATACAGCCTTGACATACTCCTTTTCCTATTTGGAACCAGTCTGTTGTTCCATGTCTAGTTCTAACTGTTGCTTCCTGACTTGCATTTAGGTTTTTCAAGAGGCGTGTCAGGTGGTCTGGTATTTCCATCTCTTTCAGAATTTTCCACAGTTTGTGGTGATCCACACAGTCAAAGGCTTTGGCATAGTTGATAAAACAGAAATAGATGTATTTCTGAAACTCTCTTGCTTTTTTGATGATCCAGTAGATGTTGGCAATTTGATCTCTGGTTCCTCTGCCTTTTCTAAAACCAGCTTGAACATCAGGAAGTTCACGGTTCACATATTGCTGAACCCTGGCTTGGAGAATTTTGAGCATTACTTTACTAGTGTGTGAGATGAGTGCAATTGTGCCATAGTTTGAGCATTCTTTGGCATTGCCTTTCTTTGGGATTGGAATGAAAACTGACCTTTTCCAGTCGTGTGGCCACTGCTGAGTTTTCCAAATTTGCTGGCATATTGAGTGCTGCACTTTCACAGCATCATCTTTTAGGATTTGAAATAGCTCAACTGGAATTCCATCACCTCCACTAGTTTTGTTCATAGTGATGCTTTCTAGGCCCCATTATAATATTGAAATAGCAAATCTTACCATTTCTCTTATCAATAGTATTCAGGAAACGTGAAAGATTTTCTAAGTGTTACTTTCTGATTTTAATGGGAATTGCATAAAGAAGTAATTAGCTATCTAATGAAATGAAATGGCTCTGATATTTGAAGCTATAAAGTTGTAGACATGTAAGTAGAGATTTAGTTTATGACCTTCATATAAAATATGCTAAAGGTTGAAGAAGTATGACCACTTATTAATCAATTTCTTAGCCAGTGAAATAAAAATTGAACAATTTACATCCTTTAATGATTTCCCTGGTTTTTATTTGGTAACCATTAGCCTTGACTACACATGTAATAAAAACCCATGTATAGTGTTACTTTGCAAATAATTTAAACTCTAATACAGCTTGTGATATCTGTCCTATCAAAGGAAGAAAAGTGTGTGAAAACGACTACTAAAATTTCTGTCCTAAAGCTCAGCCATCATCTTACATGATGGAAGTGTCTGCTTAGTTTAGGACTAGACTGATCTAGGATTTCCATATATAGAACTGGTTGTATCTTACCACATGAGCTGTGCATCAGTATCAATTCACAAAGAAAGGTATCACCCTTCTCTCATAGTAGACTGGGAATATCTTGCCAGTTGGGTCTTTCTTTTCCCTTGTTAACTTCATGTGTAGCACAACAACTGCTCAATATGGGTTCAAGAAATAATTGTTGAATTTTTAATAAAGTGGTGAGTGTACACTCAATGAATGTACATAATTTCTACTGATGATTTTTTGAAATACCACCTTTTGTTACACATTGATTCCATATTGGCTTATCCCCTTCTTTAGGTTAAAAACATCAAGGAAGTGATATCACATACTAGACAAAAGAGAATGCTATCATTTGCTTACAGCTGTTTCATAGTAAAATTATAGCTCTGCAGATTAGAAATTAAAATTAAAGAGGACCAAAGAATGCATGGATTACTGGTGTTCAAAGTTATATAGATACATGCTAAGAACATGGCTGGGAGAATTGGATTCAAAATATATATTTTACTTTATAATAATCCTCAGAAGCTCTAATATATTCATATATAATATATTATATATATTATAATAATATATATAACATTCATATATACTAAATTAATTTATGTTGATATATTCAAAATTGCTGAGATAAGTACAAGTGAGTAGGCTGTTTCATTGGTCACCTATGGTACCATAATGATACTCTGTATATTCCAAGATTTTCTTCCACAAAGTTGAAACTCTTTTTAAAACCAAGGTTTCCTAGGCATAGTAAATAAGAATCATAACTTCAGGTTGCTAATGTTGAATTGCTCAATTTAAAATTGAATCACATTCAGTTTGTTCCAGCTTTTCCCCAATATCAGTGGCTTGATATTAGGTCAACCAATGGATTGTTTACTTGTGCCAATTTAATATGAAAATTTGACTGTGATCATAACTGTAATAAAGTGAAAGTCACTCAGTCGTCTTAACTCTTTGCAACCCCATGGACTATACAGTCCATGGAATTCTCCAGGCCAGAACCCTGGAGTGAGTAGCCTTTCCCTTCTCCAGGGGATCTTCCCAACCCAGGGATCGAACCCAGGTCTTCCATATTGCAGGCAGATTCTTTACCAGCTGATCCACAAGGGAAGCCCAAGATTATTGGAGTGGGTAGGCTATCCCTTCTCCAGGGGATCTTCCCAACCCAGGAATTGAACCTGGGTCTCCTGCATCGCAGGTGGATTCTTTACCAACTATGCTATCAGGGAAGCTCTTAATTGTAATAAACCAATGGTTTTTTGAAGCATAGCTGGTACATATTCTGCTGACATTTAAAGGATACTATATTGTTACTTTACTAAAGCATCAAGAAATGAACTACTTCATTAAATCATACAAATCATTCTGTTCCTTAAAGAGGGAGCAAACATTTAAGATTAGTAGAGTTGAAAAAATAGGCAAATGTATTTTTAAGGGCATGAGATTCTAATAATGACGTAGTGATAATCTAATGAGATTCCGGTTATGAAATATGTCAAGGATGGTAAGTAGACTTCTCAGGTGCAATTCGCCACTGGAAACAACGAACAAAAAAGAAAACAGTCTTTTCTTGTAACTGTATCTGTTATCAAATCCTCTGTTTCCATTTATAAATTCTTCCAAATCCCTTACTCAAAATTCTTTGTTCATATTTTAATCCAGGCCATGATAGTCTTTCAGTTTAAATATTTAAATAGACTATCAGTAAAATGAATCTTTGCTGTCAGTCTGTCAAAGCAATTTTTGTGTCACTGTCAAAAGCCTCAAATAATGTATGATGAGAGTATATATCACACTAGATACCTGCCTCTATTTTAAGGCAAAGTTCAGATCCATGGAATTTAGTGAGAGTAGTGATACCAACTGGCTTCATTTTAAGCTGCACTTTTACTGCCCCTGACAGTGTTGGTGATAAAATCTAATATGACTTAGCAGAGCTTGGGGGAAAGACCCAGACTCTGACATTAGACCCTCTGGCTGAGACACATGACTCCTTCATTTATTAGCCATGTAAATTTGGACACATTTCCTAGGTTCTCAGTCAACTTCTTTAGAGGGATTATATTAGGTACTTAATAGAGTTTCAATAGGTTTAATAAATTAATCTAGTTACCTAAGGCATATAAAATAGTACAAGTCATATAGTGTTATGTAACTAAATGTTCAGTAATATAATTAAGATGTTGTTTCTTCCCTAAAGTGTTAATATTTCTTCTTCTTATAATTTCTATAAAATGGCTATAAAAGTCATTGGTCAGATGACCATTAAATCAATTTTTAGTCTTACAACTTGAAGTTTACATAATGAGCATTTCATGTTTTTAGACACTTCTGAAGTTTGAAAAAAATGTTTTCGACATAATTAAGGGTTCTGATAAGCCTTACTGTAGTATAATTTCTTGGACTTTCACTAAATTCTGTCATCAACTGAATTTGAAAATTTATCTGTTACTGAGTAAGAAGCCTCAGAACATAATGGCTGAAATGACATTGTCATACTTCTCATGTTCAGATCTGGGCAGTTTTTCTGCTAGTCTTTTCTGAAATCACTTGTGAAACTGTAGTCATCTGACAGCTCAACTATGGTGAGTGGATACCAGATGACCTCACTCACATATTTGATACTATAAGTGGGATTTCTCAGATGGTCAGTAGCTGGAGGTTTTCTCTTCTCATTCTCTTTGTCTCTCCACCTCTTCTGTTTTACTTGCATCCTCCACTTCATTTCCATGTGGAGTCTCATCTTCAAAGAGACCAATATCCAAGGCAGTCTCAGTCACTTCTGCAACCTTCTCTCCATTAAAACAAGTCACAGGGTCAGACATAATTCAAGAGCAGAGGAAATAGGCTCTAACGTTTTATAAGAATGGTAAAGTCAAAAAGGGGCATAGTAGGAATTATTATGGCTATTTTTTTAAAAATCTATCTGCCTTTGGAGCACAGATGTTTGCATGTTTGCATCTTTCCTACTTACAAAATACACTCTCTCCTTCTAACACACTGCTTCTAATCATTTTGTATCCAATTATGACACCAGGATTGAATCAGGTCTGAATGTGGATGAGAATCCACAGGTACAGTTGCTCATGGTGGGTCCTCTTGATCTAGAGACCTATGGGGTTAAAAGACAAGTGAGCTAACTCTCAAGCACCCAGCATGTAATAAAGAGATAGTACAACTTCAGTAACACTCTGTTCGAAAGAGGAAGGAATAAGGAACACATAGTATATTATCATATGTGAAACAGATGGCCAGTCCATGTTTGATGCATGAGACAGGGTGCTCAGGGCTGGTGCCCTGGGATGACCTTGAGGGATGGGATGGGGAGGGAGGTGGGAGGGGGGTTCAGGATGCAGAACACATGTACACCCATGGCTGATTCATGTTAATATATGGCAAAAAACACTACAATATTATGAAGTAATTAGCTTCCAATAAAAATATAAAAAATTTTTTTAAAGGAACACATAGTAACCAGAGGTCTATAGCAATTCTGATATACAGAAAGGCACATGCTTTCAGGTTTCCATACTTAAAGGCCAAATTTTCTTTCCTCTGACCCAGAAAGCCTTTTCCAGCCACTAGGACCCTCCATGTGCAGATTCTTGTGCGTGCAGATTTCTTCACCAAGATCTTCATGGCTACCATCTTCCCAATCTTGGCTACTATCTTCCCAATCTTGGTTCAAAAGTCACCTCTCCTTAGAGGTTGATGCTAACAACCCTAATACAGCTTATCTCTCCCTCTCATATTTCCTTCCTGGAATTTATAACATTCTGTAGTTATCCTCAATATTGATGCACTTTCTCAAATGCTATATAAATTATAGTATATATTTGCTGTTAGCTGCTCAGTCATGTCCAACTCTTTGCAACCCCATGGACTGTAGCCTATCAAGCTCCTCTGTCCATGGAATTCTCCAGGCAACAAAACTGGAGTGGGTTGCCATTTCCAGGGGATTTCCCCAGGGATTGAACCCAGGTCTCCTATATTACAGGAAAATTCTTTATCATCTGAGCCACGAGGGAAGCAGTATATATTTCTCTATATATGTATGAAATACTAAATTCCATCCATGATAAAAACTCATAAGAACACAAACTCTGTTTATTTCCTGTATACTAAATTATCCCCAGAATAATTAACACAGAGCCTGGTACTTGAGAGATGAAGAATAAATATCTAGTAAATGAGTGAATGAGATCCTACAACTGCCCTATAAGATTGATGTGTTGCCGCTTTAATGATGAAGAACTGAGTGAGGCTTGCACAAGTTAAATAACTTGCCAAAGGTCATGCACATCTGGTCAAGAGCAGAACCCAGCTTCATGCCAGCAACATGTTATCCTGCATTCTCATTCTTTATACTAAGAAGTGCATGTCCTTCTGAAGGTTGACATTGTTTTAGAATCTTCTCTTCTTGCATCACTTCACCATTTCATGTAACATCAGGTCATATTATATCAGACAGCTCAAGAAGAATGTCAGTGACTTTCACCTTGTTCTCTCTTTCTGTTTATAACCTTTTACAGACACTGTGTATTATTTAATAAGTGAGCAAATAGGAACTGGCAGATGAACCCACCCTACTGTGAAGAAAAAGACAGTGAGCACATGTTGTCTGCCTAATTTCCAATGTACTGGAGTCAGTTTGTGTCTTCCTCTTGGGAAGAGTGTATCTTTATTTCTTCATTCTAGTTATCCTTAATATTCACCCATCTCACATTTCAATTTTGATTTCTAACTCTACAGTGTGAGGAATTTCAAATGTGAAAACCAAATTCTTATTAGTCTTTCCTTAGATGTATCACTGTTTAAAAAAGAAGCCAGAACCAAAAACACCATTGGTACAACTGCAAAAAGATTTTAGGAACTAAAATCCTATCTTTTAAGGATTAGCTAAAGTTTCAAGAGCAAATAGTCTCACCCGAACACGAGACACACGCATTACTATGGATGCAAATATATTCAAATCTATTGTCATCATTATTAAGTATAAATGAGCACCTACGATGATCTTAGCACTGTTTCTGGTAATTCTTCTTGTTTACTTGGGCTTCCCAGGTGGCTCAGTGGATAAAGAATCTGCTTGCCAATGCAGTAAACGCAGGCGATTCAGGTTCAGTCCCTGGGTCGAGAAGATCCCCTGGAAGAGGAAATGGTAGCCCACTCCAGTATTCTTGTCTGGAAAAGTCCCATGGATAGAGGAGATGGATGTGCTACAGTCCATGGGGTCACAAACAGTCCAATACGACTGAGTGACTCAGCAAATTCTTTACTTAACTTTGCTACAAATCTGTCAGTTATTTGCAGTTATATTTTAGAGGTGAGGACCATGTGTTTCAAGGGCTAATAAATGTTGGCAAAGTTCAATATTTTCTAAAATTCATCATACTATCCTTGGAACTCTTGCTATGCTATGCTAAGTCGCTTCAGTCGTGTCCGACCCTGTGCGACCCCATAGACGGCAGCCCACCAGGCTCCCCCGTCCCCTGGGATTCTCCAGGCAAGAACACTGGAGGGGGTTGCCATTTCCTTCTCCAATGCAAGAAAGTGAAAAGTGAAAGTGAAGTCGCTCAGTCGTGTCCGACTCTTAGCGACCCCATGGACTGCAACCTAACAGGCTCCTCCATCCATGGGATTTTCCAAGCAAGAGTACTGGAGTGGGGTGCCATTGCCTTCTTCGTTGGAACTCTTACTTTCATCCTATTACATGAAAACTAGTGAGATAAATAATAATTTAAGGCAATAAAGGAAAATCAGAGTACTAGTGTATACCAGCTCTAGTTGACGAAGTTCAAAGCTTTGTTATTTGCTATATA
This sequence comes from Bos indicus x Bos taurus, assembly GCF_003369695.1. NCBI lineage: Eukaryota > Metazoa > Chordata > Mammalia > Artiodactyla > Bovidae > Bos > Bos indicus x Bos taurus. The sequence goes on along the minus strand of NC_040079.1, from coordinate 97,900,496 downwards.
TTTGACTTTTTCCTCTTCTTTTCCCAAAGAGGGGAGTGACAAAGTCCACTCTTCTAAAGGCATTTTGAATAAATAAATTATTTAATTAGATAAATAAATTAGATAAATAAATTATTTAATTAATGCCTGTTGTAAATGCCAATACCTAATTTTTATTAGATCCCCTAAATACTTCATATAGAAATTAACAAAAATTATAGAATATTTTTTCTCATTCAATCCAAGTAAGCATTTCCACCATTTATACAAACTGTGAAGCACCAGTTAGGATAATTTTAGCATCAGTTACAGACTCATCAACTCAAATTTCTTTTTTAAAATATTTGTACACTTTATTTAAAAACAAGTAATATACATAGAGCCACCAAAATGGCTATCTTAATCAGCTTATCCATACCCCAGAATTACAAAAGAAACATATTGCACTGATTGCCTTTTTAAATGAAAGGAAATTCTCTATCATATACTGCAAGGTCCAGAGGTTAGTCTGGTGATGGAATCATAAGTATTGTATAATCAGTTACTTAAAATGTTGTTAAAAACAGCCAGGAAATTGCTTTGACCTGCACTGAAATGTTCTAATGTAGTTTGAATAGTTTCTATGCACTGTGACCATATGTTTAGGAAGGATATGTATTTTCAGTAGTAGCTTTGAGTATTTGTATCATATTGGGTAATATGATAAACTTTCTGCCTATTAATTTCTTCATTGAAAAATACTAATGGTACATACTTTATAGATCATTGTGAGTAATTAATAAGACAATCCATGAAATCATTTACCACAGAGCCTGGCAAGTGGTAAACAGTATGCAAATGTGAAATATTATTATAATTTCTTCAAATTTGATTTTTTAAAGCAACTCTATTGAAGTACATTTGACTCAAATAACATTGAACCATTTCAAGTGTATGATTCATTGATTTTAGTAAGTTTACTGAGTGGGTTCCACCAGCATCATAATCTATTCATTTTTAATACTCTTATCTGAAGACTTATGATTCACATCAAAAATCTATAAAATGAAAAAACAGGGTGGTTGCCAATACTAAATGAAGTTTAGTAAAGAATATATATATGTGTGTGTGTGTGTGTGTATGTATACAGTTAGCTCACTATAAAATATTCAAAAATATTACCTAGAACTTAGAAGAATTATGCAAAGTTTAGTCTTTGTGGTATCTAAACTGACTTTGTGAAATAATTAATAGTTTATTCAGTGATTTAAGAACTTCTCTGTTCTGTGAAATTATAAACATGGTTTTCAGTAAGATTTATTCAAAACTCTGTATGTATGTGTGTGTGTGTGGGGGGGGGGCAACAACAGCCAGCATTTCTTTCCAAAATGAATTAATGTATTTCACAAGGAGAAGCCGGGGTTTAGGTTGTCTCCATGGCAGAGGATTCTGAATATGTGTGTTACTGCATCCTGTTCCCCACTCTTCACTTATTATTACATAAATAATTTTGCAAAGTGGGCATGGAAAAAACAGAGGAAATTTAGGTATTAAGTTTAACATACATACTTAGGATATATGTAGTCATTTCTTATATATTTTATTAATATTATTCTATACACTGTTTTATACAAAATATATATAATAATTATTTAGAAAATGAAACAAATGAGGCTGGAAAAGTATCTATTCAGAACCCCAAATTTATAATAAAAACTAAAAAATACTGCCATTTACTTAGTTTTCTAAGGTTAATAATTCTCACTATTTTATGAGACTGGTTATTTTTTATACTATTATTATTGCTTTATTGAAATAAGAATATTGAAAAGAGAATATTCTGTGCCTTTTTTCCAATAAGTAACACAAAATATGTTCTAAAAAATATAAACTATAGTAGTAAAATAAATAATCTCACCCACCACCCCCACCTCTATCATATCTACCCCATTAGAGTTTGATTTTACTTCCTGTTTAAGTTTTCTTTGCATTTTTCTTTGCTCTGTTTTAAGTTTCCTTTGCTGCTATGATCAAAGTCACTAGTTATATTTAAGATTATCTTGCTCAGGGAGGGATTGTAATTATAATTTCGAGTATGTTAGATCAGATCAGATCAGATCGGTCGCTCAGTCGTGTCTGACTCTTTGCGACCCCATGAATAGCAGCACGCCAGGCCTCTCTGTCCATCACCAACTCCCGGAGTTCACTGAGACTCACGTCCATCGAGTTAGTGATGCCATCCAGCCATCTCATCCTCTGTCGTCCCCTTCACCTCTTGCCCCCAATCCTTCTCAGCATCAGAGTCTTTTCCAATGAGTCAACTCTTCGCATGAGGTGGCCAAAGTACTGGAGTTTCAGCTTTAGCATCATTCCTTCCAAGTATGTTAAGTAAATGCCAATTACATATTAAGGACCAAATTCTGGCCTTGAATTTAAACAAAGAATTTATATTTTCTTTAATTAAACCTGAACATTTGACACATTTATTATAGAGTCTTCAATGTTGAGATTCATATACACATGTAATGATAAAACTATTTATAAGAATGAAACATTTTGCTAAATATGATTTAAACTGGGCATTAGGTATCACTAAAACAGTAATTCATGACTATTTTTCTATTTTACATTGAGCCTCTCAATACTAAAATTCAAAGGTTAATGGAACTGACTTATACAGACCCAAATATCAAATGTCAAAACTTTTGTTTTGGAATATTTTCCCCTTTGCTTCATGTCCTGAGATTCCTTTAGAAAGGGTGAGAGACTAATTCTATAGACAGAACTAATATATACAAAAAAGGATAGAAAATTTTACTGAGAGAAGTTGGCCTTGTCATTGAGAATGCCGCAAGCCATTTGGGGATTCAGTTCAGTTCAGTTCAGGTGCTCAGTCATGTCCGACTCTTTGTGACCCCATGAATCGCAGCCTGCCACGCCTCCCTGTCCATCACCAACTCCTGGAGTTCACCCAAACTCATGTCCATCAAGTCGGTGATGCCATCCAGCCATCTCAACCTCTGTTGTCCCCTTCTCCTCCTGCCCCCAATCCCTCCCAGCATCAGTCTTTTCCAATGAATCAACTCTTCGCATGAGGTGGCCAAAGTATTGGAGTTTCAGCTTTAGCATCAGTCCTTCCAATGAACACCCAGGACTGATCTCCTTTAGAATGGACTAGTTGGATCTCCTTGCAGTCCAAGGGACTCTCAAGAGTCTTCTCCAACACCACAGTTCAAAAGCATCAATCAGGAGGGAACAAAAATAAAAACAAATATTATGAAGCTCTAGCAAATAAGGTTTAAATATCTACTTGTTGATAATGATCTTATAGTAGGATGTTTATATAAGATGACAAAGTTTTAGTTTTCAGACACAAAACTTTCAAACAGAATGAGATATTCTCTTTTCACAAAGCTTGGACTTCAAGTAGAGAGTGAGGCTGAATAGAAGTGAAACCTTGTGTTCACACACACACAAAAACCATACATTAATGCTTATATTCACACTATTCATATCAATAGTCAATAGCTATGGGATAATGTTTATGAAATGATGACTGGATAAACGAAATATGGCACATCCATAAATGGAATACTATTCAGCCCTAAAAAGAAAGGAAATACTGATATATGCTACAACATAGATGAACCTTGAAAACATGCTGTGTGGAAGAAACCAGTCACAAAAGACTACATATCATATTATTCCATTTATATGAAATTTCAAATTGGGAAATCTATAGAAACATAAAGTAAATTAGCAGTTGCTTAGGACTAGTGGATGAGCTAGAAGATAATGGGCAATAGCTAAAGGATGTAGGGTTTCTTTTAAAGATAATGAAAATACTCTGCATTGGCTATGGTAACAATTACATGCATCTTTTGCCTTCCAAAAAAATCATTGAATTGTACACTTAAATAGGTTAATTGCACAGTATGTGAACTATATCCCAACAAAGCTTTTACAAATAAAAAGAGATTAGAAAAACAGAAAGTACCAAACAACATTCTAATCTAATATGTTTTATAAGAATATCCCAAGACAATAAATGTAGCCCTAGAGATATTATATGTGTGTATATTATTGTTTATGCTTTCTAGAAGTCTAATATTTTGAATTAGTTTAATATTGAGTTTCCATGTGATAGTCTTCTATTTTTAGGCTAGAATCCATTGAAAAATGACTTTAGATATTGAATTTCATAGAAATAGCCTAAAATGCTGTTCATACATAAATATTTGTCAACATGTGCTCCTTTCTATCTGATAAAGTATCAGAATTTAATGCTCTGATCAGTTACACCACACCAGGCTATTTAAATCTTGAAGCCCAGCAGGGATTTTTTTTTTTTATAATTTAGTATAATTTTAAACATTACAAAAATAGCTCTCTTCTAGCTCCCCTGCTGTGTCTTAGATTGTTGCCAAGGTTTTTTGTAATATGTTATCATTAGAGTAACATCGTTCTATAAATATTACATCCTTGATTGTAATGTCACCCAAAATAGCAGTGTGGTATAAAAGGATACAGAGGGGAGAAACTGAATTAATTGCATTTTTCTCTATTTTCTAATCATTACAACTTCCATATCATCATTCCTTCACAATTTTCTGCATACCTTCTAAATGTGGACGTCTCCAAGGGTTTTTAGGAATTTTTTTTAAAGATCAAAAGACGACTTCTTAGAAAACTAAGCTCAGTTGGGTATCTGATGTGTCAATTGAAAAAAAAAATGCCATTGAACTTGGTTAAATACTTAAAACCCTACTAAGTCTCAAATACTTGCAAACTGCTCATTTCAATGACCCATTCCACAAAGCAATGTCTTCACTATACAGGTTTTAATGATATAAACCAAGAATGTTTGGATATAGCCTGAATGTTAACATGAATTCCAAAGAGAATGGAATTGACATAGTTTTCTGTCATTTTTTTAAATCTGAAATTTTTATGCTATATATATTATGACAGAAATGCAGTTCACATGTGACTAATTGTCACGCATATTTCATTCATCAAACTATATTTTAAAAGACCTACTTGAGACTCTAATTCAATATCTTTTGAAATTGACTTTGCAAATTGTTCTTTAATAAGCTATTAAAATATTACTCTTGAAAAAGAGAAAGTCATTATTCTGAGCCCAGTGTAACAAAGGCTCAAGTTCAACTTAAATATTAAACCCAAAATATTTAATAAATCCTCAGTTCAGTTCAGTTCAGTCACTCAGTCGTGTCCGACTTTTTGCGACCCCATGAATCGCAGCACGCCAGGCCTCCCTATCCATCACCAACTCCCGGAGTTTACTCAAACTCATGTCCATCGAGTTGTGATGCCATCCAGCTATCTCATCCTCTGTCGTCCCCTTGTCCTCCTGCCCCCAATCCCTCCCAGCATCCGGGTTTTTTCCAATGAGTCAACTCTTTGTGTGAGGTGGCCAAAGTATTGGAGTTTCAGCTTTAGCAGCATCAGTCCTTCCAGTGAACACCCAGGACTGATTTCCTTTAGGATGGACTGGTTGGATCTCCTTGCAGTCCAAGGGACTCTCAAGAGTCTTCTCCAACACAGTTCAAAAGCATCAATTCTTTGGCGCTCAGCCTTCTTCACAGTCCAATTCTCACATCCATACATGACCACTGGAAAAACCATAGCCTTGACTAGACGGACCTTTGTTGGCAAAGTAATGTCTCTGCTTTTGAATATGCTATCTAGGTTGGTCATAACTTTCCTTCCAGGGAGTAAGTGTCTTTTAATTTAGTGGCTGTAGTCACCATCTGCAGTGATTTTGGAGCCCCTCAAAATAAATTCTGACACTGTTTCCACTGTTTCCCCATCTATTTCCCATGAAGTGATTGGACCAGTTGCCATGATCTTCGTTTTCTGAATATTGAGCTTTAAGCCAACTTTTTCACTCTCCACTTTCACTTTCATCAAGAGGCTTTTTAGTTCCTCTTCACTTTCTGCCATAAGGGTGGTGTCATTTGCATATCTGAGATTAATGATATTTCTCCCAGCAATCTTGATTCCAGCTTGTGCTTCTTCCAGCCCAGCATTTCTCATGATGTACTCTGCATATAAGTTAAATAAGCAGGGTGACAACATACAGCCTTGACGTACTCCTTTTCCTATTTGGAACCAGTCTGTTGTTCAATATCCAGTTCTAACTGTTGCTTCCTGACCTACATTTAATAAAACCAATTTGATTTTTCACTCTAATAGTCTGACTCTTTGAAACATCCCTAAACATATGTTGGCCATGAAAACTGCCAACTTTTATATGACAAGATTAGTGTTTCATGGTGACTATAAGCTGACTTTTAATCCCTGGGTAATAACCTACATTTTCTAGGGGATGATTTTGATCACTGTCTCCTGTACAATATTACAAACCTCTGTCCATATTCTTCAGGCACTCTGCCTATCAGATCTAATCCCTTGAATCTACTTGTCACTTCCACTGTATAATCGTAAGGGATTTGATTTAGGTCATACCTGAATGTAGTTTTCCCTACTTTCTTCAATTTAAGTCTGAATTTGGCAATAAGGAGTTCATGATCTGTGCCACAGTCAGCTCCCACTCTTGTTTTTGCTGACTGTATAGAGCTTCTTCATCATCAGCTGCAAAGAATATAATCAATCTGATTTTGGTATTGACCATCTAGTGATTTCCATTGGTAGAGTCTTCTCCTGTGTTGTTGGAAGAAGGTGTTTGCCATGACCAGTGTGTTCTCTTGGCAAAACTTTGATAGCCTCTGCCCTGCTTCATTCTGTACTCCAAGGCCAAACTTGCCTTTTACTCCAGGTATCACTTGACTTCCTAATTTTGCATTCCAGTCCCCTATGATGAAAAGGACATCTTTATTTGGTGTTAGTTCTAGAAGGTCTTGTAGGTCTTAATAGAATTATTCAACTACAGCTTCTTTGGCATTAGAGGTTGGGGCCTAGATTTGGATTACTGTGATACTGAATGGTCATTGGAAAGGTGATTATTCTGTCATTTTTGAGATTGCACCCAAGTACTGCATTCCTTACCCTACTGCTCTCCACCCGGGTGCCCTTTCCCAACAAAATCTCTTGCTTTGTCAGCACATGTGTATCCTTGGACAATTCATTTCCAAGTGTTAGACAAGAGCCCAGTTTCGGGCCCTGGAAGGGGTCCGCCTTCCTGCAACAAATGGCGACTCTGGTGGTATTCTTCGCTGAGACTGACATCCTGACCACTCGGGGTACTCGGGGTATTCAGGGGCCAGCTTGCCTGCCAATGGACCAGACCCAGTGGCCGCAACTGGGACCCTTTGTCCCTGGTCTCTTCCTGACGCAGACAACTGGCCAGAGTGCCACGACTGGTAAGGAACAAGAGACTTTATTGACCCCTCTCCCCTTCCCTCTCTCTTTCCTCTCCTTAACCCTTCCTATCCTTCCCTGTTTTTCTAGTCCCCCGGTCCTGGACACAGGAATCTGGTCGAAAGGCCCTCAGCCTTAGCTGAGGATTGGAGACTGATCACCTCCTCTTGGCAGAGAACTCGAGTTCTGGTTCTGGTCTGGTCTGATTTCTGGTAGGGCCAAGTTCCAGTCCTCCCTTCTCTGGAAGCCCAGGGTAAAGTCCCATGACGCCTGGGTATCTGTAGGTGACAGGAGACGTCTGTAAGGCCACCCCTTTCTTCCCCCTTTCCCGCCTCCTCCCCCTTCTTCTTTCAACCTGACTTCCTTTCCTCCCTTGAAATCTTTGATGTTAGTACTTGGATCTGAAGTTCTATGTCTCTATAGGAGATTTTCTGAGAGACTGTATTCTTTTATCTAAGGGCTTCCCTGGTGGCGCAGAGGTTAAAGCGTCTGCCTGCAATGTGGGAGACCTGGGTTCGATCCCTGGGTCGGGAAGATCCCCTGGAGAAGGAAATGGCAACCCACTGCAGTATTCTTGCCTGGAGAATCCCACGGACAGAGGAGCTTGGTGGGCTACAGTCCACGGGTCGCAAAGAGTCAGACACGACTGAGAGACTTCACTTTCACTTCACTGCATTTTGGACACTTTTGTTGACTATGAGGGCTATTCCATTTCTTCTAAGGGACTCTTGCCCACTGCAGTAGGTATAATGGTATCTGAATCAAATTAGCCCATTCTGGTCCATTTTAGTTCACTAATTCCTAAAATGTCAATGTTCACTCTTGCCATCTCCTGTTTGACCACTTCCAATTTACCTTGATTCATGGACCTAACATTCCAAGTTCCTATGCAATATTGTTCTTTACAGAATTGTACTTTACTTTCACCACCAGACACATCTATAACTGGGCATTTTTTCCTCTTTGACTCAATCTCTTCATTCCTTATGGGGCTATTTCTCTGCTCTTCTCCAGTAGAATATTGGACACCTATTGACCTGGGGATTTCATCTTTCAGTGTCATATCATTTTGCCTTTCATACTGCTTATGGGCTTCTCAAGGCAATGCTGAATTGGCTTGCCATTCCCTTCTCCAGCAGACCATGTTTTGTCAGAACTCTCCGCCATGACCCTTGAATAGATTCAAAGGATTAGATATGATAGACAGAGTGCCTAAAGAACTATGGATAGAGGTTCCTAACATTGTACAGGAATTAGTGATCAAAACCATCCCAAAGAGGAAGAAATGAAAAAAGGCAAAATGATTGTCTGAGGAAGCCTTACAAACAGATGAGATAAGAAAACAAGTGAAAAGCAAAGGAAAAAGGAAAGATATACCCATTTGAATGCAGAGTTCCAAAGAATAGCAAGGAGAGATAAGAAAGTCTTCCTAAGTTATCATTGCAAAGAAATAGAGGAAAACAACAGCATGGAAAAGACTAGAGATCTCTTCAAGAAAATAAGGGATACCAAGGGAACATTTAATGCAAAGATGGGTACAGTAATAGTCAGAAACAGTATGGACTAACAGAAGCAGAAGATATTAAGAAAAGGTGGCAAGAACACATAGAAGAACTATACAAAAAATATCTTAGAGACCTGTATAACCATGATGGTATGATCACTCATGTAGAGCCAGACATCCTGCAGTGTGAAGCCAAGTGGGCCTTAGAAAGCATCACTATGAATAAAGCTCAAGGAGGTGATGCAATTATAGCTGAGCTATTTGAAATCCTAAAAGATGATGCTGTTAAAGTACTGCACTCAATATGTCAACAAATTTGGAAAACTCAGCTGTGGCCACAGGACTGGAAAATGTCAGTTTTCATTCCAATCCCAAATAATGTTCAAATAACCACACAATTGCACTCATTTCACATGCTAGCAAAGTAATTCTCAAAATCCTCCAAGCTAGGCTTCAACAGTACATAAACTGAGAACTTCCAGATGGTCAAGCTGGATTTACAAAAGGCAGAGGAACCAGAGATCAAAATGACAACATCCATTGGATCATAGAAAAAGCAAGAGAATTCCAGAAAAACATCTACTTTTGCTTCATTGACTACACTAAAGTCTTTGACTATGTGGATCATAACTGTGGAAAATTGTTAAAGAGATGAGAATACCAGACCACCTTACCTTCCTCCTGTGAAATCTGTATACAGATCAAGAAGCAACAGTTAGAACTGGACATGGAATAATGGGCTGGTTCTAAATTGAGAAAGGAGTATTCAAGGCTGTATATTGTCACCCTGTTTATTTAACTTCTATGCAGAGTACATCATGAGAAATGCAGAGTGGGATGAAACACAAGTGACAATCAAGATTGCAGGGAGAAATAACAATAACCTCAGATATGCTGTTGACACTACCCTTATAGCAGAAAGCAAAGAGGAACTAAATAACTTCTTGATGAAGTTGAAGGGGGAGAGTGAAAAAGCTGGATTTAAACTCAACATTAAAAAAACTAAGATTATGTTATCCAGTCCCATTACTTCATGGCAAATAGATGGGGAAACAATAGAATCAGTGACAGACTTTATTTTCTTGGGCTCCAAAATCACTGCAGATGGTGACTACAGCCATGAAATTAAAAGACACTTGTTCCTTGGGAGGAAATCTATGACAAACCTATACCGCTTTTAAAAAGCTGAGACATTACTTTGCCAGCAAAGGTCCATATATAGTCAAAGCTATGATTTTTCAGGAGTCATGCATGGATGTGAGTTGGACCATAGAGAAGGCTGAGCACTGAAGAATTGATGCTTTCGAACTGTGGTGCTGGAGAAGACTCTTGAGGGTCTTGGACTGCAAGGAGATCAAATCAGTCAATCCTAAAAGAAATCAATCCTGAATATTCATTGGAAGGACTGATGCTGAAACTGAAGTGCCAATACTTTGGCCACCTGATGCGAAGAGCCAACTCATTAGAAAAGACCTGGATGCTGGGAAAGATTGAAGGCTAAAGGAGCAGGGGACGACAGAGGACGTCGCAAAGAGTCAAACATGACTGAGCGATAAACAACAACAGATAACCTACTGATTATGTTCACTTCATTAGGCAGCCTCATAGGACAAAAATGTTTTTCTCAAGATCTCATTGAGTTCTAATAACTCTTTCTGTGGGAGCCCCTAACAATGCATTAGCAAAGGCCTCCCAAAACCTGCAGTCAGAAAATTCTTACATGACACCAACATTCACTCATAACATTAGACTGAATCCCATAAGCAACTTTTGGCTTCTTTGAAACCCCATCACCACCTTCTTTATACACTTCATGAAGAATGGTAATTTTTAAGGGACAGGAAACGAAGGCATAGTAGACAGGGGGAAATTAGGGGAGAGAAGGGAGAGTGTTGAAAATAATTTTGAGATTTAAAAAACACTTGAACTGTAGGTATAAAAATAATCTAGAGCTAACTGTGAGTTGTAGATATATTACACAGTGTGGATGTTTTGAGAATTGATAACAGCTTACTTATAAATAGTAAGGAAGGGTGTTTCTTGGTTATAGATATAACTGTCATCTCGGAAAGATCTAATCTAGCTCATAAAAACAGCAAACCTCGTTTCCTACATTTGCTTGTACCACACTCCCACTTTCTTGGCCAGCTGACATTTTCACATACATCTTCAAGGATCTTAATTCCCGTGGCATTGCGGTAGATTTTTTTTTTTCACTTCTATTTTCCGCTTACTTTTAGTCTCTTATTGTTTTTACAACTCTTCTACCATTTACTCACTTTAGCTACCTGGACCTCTCGAATCTATGAAAGTTTCTTAGTTTCTCTGCATATCTGCACTTCAGGAAACCCACACTGCAGACAGAAATACCTTGGTAATCTCATTGTGTGTGCAAGAATGAATTTGATTTCTAAAATTCCATGACTTTTCTATATTAGTATTGGTATCTCCAGACTCAACCTCATTCCCAATACCTACCTTCAGCTTCTAATTTGAAGTATAGAAGTGAATGCCCAAAGTCAAGAGAAAGAATAATGCTATTAGATTTATGTTTCTTTATGTTTTTCTGTGAACAGTGACACTTGAGAAAAGTATTTTTACTTAAGGAAACTATAACTCTCACAATTATTGTTAATAGATGTGGAGGTGCAAAATGTGACTTAAAGAAACTAAAAATACATTTTGGATGTGATTGTTCTTGTCTTCATGATACATACAGCTAGTGTCTTAGCTCAGGTTCTCCTCAAAAAATTGAGCCTGAGACAAAATTCACATGCTGATATTTTATTGGGAAGTAGTAATCTCTGTGACACAAAGATGAAAAGAGCAATGAGATAAAGCAAAAACAAAGTGAAGTCTTTGGAAACTGTGGTCCACTTCATGAGTGCGTTGCTCCATCACAATCTTCTCATGTCTATGGGTGAGGTGGTATGGAAAGGCTATTTCTTACCATGTCCTGTTAGGAATGGGAGTACTTATTCCAGGAACATTTCCACACTGGTCTCTCATTGATCAAAGTCATCACAGGGCTGTTAACTCCCCCAAATTCTCCAGTGTGTTACCTGGCCCCTTTGGGCTATGAAGGCAACATCCCCTGAAAGCAGAGATGCCATTTTCTTTTTATTTTCCATTTTTAATTAAAGTATAGTTGACTTACACTATTGTGGCAATCTTTGCTGTACCTCAAAGTGGCTGAGTTTTATGTGTTATTTTCTTTAATAGTCTTTTCCATTGTGGTTTATCCTAGGAGATTGGATGGAGTCAGTTCCCTGTGCTATACAGTAGGACCTTGGTGTTTATCCATCTACATGTAATAGTTTGCATCTACCAAGCCCAAATTCCCAGTTCATCCCCGTCTTTCTCCCCATCTCCCCCTTGGCAACCACGAGTCTGATCTCTATGTCTGTGAGGTTGTTTCTGTTTCGTAGATAGGTTTATTTGTGCCATATTTTACATTCCACATACAAGTGATATCATATGATATTTGTCTTTCTCTGTCTGACTTACTTCACTTAGTATGATAATCTCTAGTTGCATCCATGCTGCTTCAAATGGCATTATTTCATTCCTTTTGACAGCCAAGTATTATTACATTGTATATATGTACCATATCTTCTTTATCCATTCATCTGTTGAAGGACATTTAGGTTCTTTCCATGCCTTGGCTATTATGAACAGTGCTAGTGTGAACCTAGGGGTGCACGTATCTTTTTGAATTATAGTTTTGTCTGCATATATGCCCAGGAGTGGGATTGCTGGATCATATAGTAATTTTATTTTTAGTTTTCTGAGGAACCTCCACACTGTTTTCCATAGTGGCTGTACCAACTTACATTTCTAGCAACTGTATAGGAGGGTTCCCTTTTCTCCACACTCTCTCCAGCATTTGTGTTTGTATACTTTTTACTGATGGCATTCTGGCCAGTGTGAGGTGAGGTATTATTTTCTTTACCATGAGTCATAAAGATACTGTGTAAACCAGCATGTGGTCATGAGTCAATAACATTACTAGCCTACATGAAGCCTGAAGTTTGATGCAACAGAAAAGCATTAAGGCTGGAGGCAAAGTGCTATGAGGTCATGATTTAGGTGCCTGCTTCAGCAGGTCCAATAGACCAGGTAGAAAACTGCAATATATGATCTCCATGAAGACAGAGACGTCTCTCCATGAACTTCTCTAACAAAGCTAAAGCTGGCTTATGCCAGGTGACCTTCCTAGAAGGCCATAAGCAGAATTATCAGAAAAACATGGCTGTAAGAAATCTAGAAATTGTTTGGGGAAAGTAGAAATAAAATATGGGGGAAAATATTTTTAGAAGTTATTCTCCCTTTTCTTACTTTTTCATGGTCTAAAATGCCTGCAATATGCCCTCACAAATTCCTAGATCCAACTCCACCGTGAAAGAAAATGCTTCTTTGGTAATACTCAAAAGTCCTAGTATTAGCTATGATCCAGGCTTAATCTAGCCTTGACTTTGCCTCTAGCCTTGATCTCTTGGGGCTGGGACAGTGTTGTCAGGTCCCCTGGCAGAGGCCTTGGCCACATGCCAGGGAGAGGCATTCTCATCAGAAATGAATGGGTTAAGACTGGTACATCGTATATTTCAAGTGTTTTACATAAAGTAATGATTAAGAACATAGCAGTTCAGGAAATGCTCTCCTAGTTAAAACAAACTACAATTTATTTCAGAGACTGAGTGGAAATACCATGAGAGCAGTGCACAAACAAGAAGGCCTCAGCCAGCCCAACCTCCCCTACCCTGGAAGCCTCACATTTAATTTGCAGTGTCATCACATTCATTTTTCTACAGAAGTATTATGTTTGCACTATCAAAATGCAAAAGAAGTTGAAGAACATAAGCAATTATAAATCAAAAAGGAAAAAATTCTATTCAACCCAGTGTTCTGCCTGAGTATAAATATTTGCCCTCAAATATGCTGACTAATGTTTATTGACATCATGCTCTAAGGCCTTCTGATAATTTCTTAATCAAGTATTTATTTAAAAAAAAGAACTCCTAATTTAATTTTAAAAGTATAAATTTCTAATAAAAATATATAAATGATACATAAGATAAACTTTTCCCAATTCATATTTCGTCTATTGACTATATTTACCTTTTCCTAATAAAAACCTTAAAATATTTCTGAACAAAGCAAGATTAAACAAACAGCCTAGATAATGCTTAACTTTCTGATATGATTCCTTACTCCTTCTAAGGTTTTGCCCCTTCTGAACATTTGTAAGTGTGCCTGCAAAGTTAGAATTTCACCCAATGGTATTCTATTTTAAGGCAATATAACTAGGAATAGATTGCATCTAAATATAGAGAACAGTTCTATTATATTATCTTTAGCTTAGCTTTAAAACAATCGTATTAGAATTATGAATCAATTAATTTACCTGAAAATAATATTATATGTCAGCTAAAGAGTTTTTCCTATGTAATTTTCACATTATAATCAGTCAAATGAGTATTAATTATTTTAGTATTATCTCCTACAGTGAATGCTTAAATGTAAGCCTGTGTTTAAACTTATTACCCTTGTTAAAGGATGGGTCTCTGTATATCTCAGTCAGCATAGGAGCCCTGGAATGGACCCACAGATTATCTTATTGAAAATTAGTCTTGTGACATATAGACAAGCTGCACTCACCTCTAACAGAACTAGAGCTAGAAGCCAATTCTTATAATCCAATGCTGTTCCAATGAACTATGCATGCTAAGTTGCTTCAATTGTGCCCGACTCTTTGCAACACTGTGGACTATATAGCCCACCAGGCTCCTCTGTCCCTGGGATTTTCTAGGAAAGAATACTGGACTAGGTTGTCATTTCCTACTCCAGGGGATCTTCCCAACCCAGGGACTGAACTCACATCTCTTACCTCTCCTGCATTGGCAGGCGGATTCTTTACCACTAGCGTCACATGGGAAATCCCCCAATAAACCATAATTCTTTCTATTTTTACATTCTATCCAAATATAAATGTGTAAAACATATAGAGTATGTTCATCTCTATCCTTTTTATTGAATGTAGTTAACTTACAATGTAGTGTTAGTTTTAGTTGTACAGCAGTGACTCAGTTATATATGTAATGAAAAAGATTACTTTCCATTACAGATTATTACAAGATATTGAGTTAGTTATCTGTGCTATGCATTAGGTCCTTGTTGTTTATCTGTTTTACATATACACGACTGAGTGACTTCACTTTCACTTTTCACTTTCATGCATTGGAGAAGGAAATGGCAACCCACTCCAGTGTTCTTGCCTGGAGAATCCCAGGGATGGGGGAGGCTGGTGGGCTGCCGTCTATGGGGTCACACAGAGTCGGACACGACTGAAGTGACTTAGCAGCAGCAGCAGCAGCAGCAGTGTGTATATGTAATGTATATAGTAGTAGAGTGTATATAGTAATGTCTATAGTAGTAGAGTTTGAGATATGTTAATCCCAAACTCCTAATTTATCTCTCCTCTTCTCTCCCCACTATCCCCTTTGGTAACCATAAATTTGTTTTCTACATCTGTGAGTTTATTTCTGTGTTGTAAATAAGTTCATTGGTATTGTTTTTTTCTTAGATTCCCCATATAAGCAGTATCATATGATATTTGTCATTCTCTGACTTACTTCACTTAATATGAGAAATTATAAATCCATCCACTTTGTAAATGGCACTGTTTCACTCTTTCAGTTAGGTTAGTTATTTAAAAACAAAAGTATCTACTTGATTGACATATAATCAAATATAACTCAGATATTTTAGGCCCCTGTAGACCAGGCATCCTAAATAGATCATGCTTCAACGTGTACAACAGAAGAATTTCACTTGCTCTAAAATCTCAAATATTATTAGGGTTCCCTTAGATGTCACATATAGCCCCTTCACAGCATAAAGACCACTGTGCTATGTGGACACCTCCCTAATACACACACAAACATACAATAAGTACTCCCTCACCTTGCGTTACTCTTGGTAGACTTAGAACTTCTGCTTGAATAAATGTTGAAAGTTCCTTTTCTTATGTTTACATTAATACTCATACCTGAAGCATATAGCATACTATAATGATACTTTTCTTGGATAAATTTACCTAAGGACAAAAGACTTAAAGTATTTTCTATTCTGGGTGTTCTTTGGAAGAAATGATGCTAAAGCTGAAACTCCAGTACTTTGGCCACCTCATGCGAAGAGCTGACTCATTGGAAAAGACTCTGATGCTGGGAGGGATTGGGGGCAGGAGGAGAAGGGGATGACAGAGGATGAGATGGCTGGATGGCATCACCGACTCAATGGACATGAGTTTGAGTAAACTCTGGGAGTTGGTTATGGACAGGGAGGCCTGGCGTGCTGCAATTCATGGGGTTGCAAAGAGTCGGACACGAATGAGCGACTGAACTGAACTGAACTGAACTGAATGATACCTTTCTTGGATGAATTTACCTAAAGACAAAAAATTTAAAGTATTTTCTATTGATTACAGACATTCAGAAAATCACACATATTATAAGTACTTCTCTCAGTGAATTTTCACCAGGCAAACACATCTGAAAACACAGAAGCTGTATCAAGAAATGTAAAATTACCAGTACCCAAAAAGACTCCTCATGTCCTCTCCCATGTATCACCACCTCAGAAATGATAGTATTATAGTATCTTGACTTTTAACATCACTAGTCTATTTTTTTTTTAACTTCACATAAATAGGTTTATATAAAAGGCACTCTTTTGTCTCTGGCTTTTTTCACTAAACATTACCTCTTTGAGTCCTATTTGCTGTAAATATATTCCATCAGATACATATGCCACAATTTATACATTTCTACTGTTGATATGTTAATTGTTTCAGCTTACGTTATAACAAGTAATACTATTCTGTCGGTTATATATCTAGGAAAAAAACCAAGGTCAGAGGGTTTGTGTGTGCTTGGTTTTGCAAACACTGTCAGTTTTTAAGTGGCTGCACCAATTTAAACTTACCAATGCATAAGAGTCTATAATTGGTATCTTCCTAGCTTTTCTTTTTCAAATTTTATTGGAATATAGTTGATTCATAATGCTGTTAGTTTCAGGTGTACAGCAGCAAAGAGAATCAGTTATACATATATCCACTTTTTTTGGATTCTTTTCTCATATAGCTGGTTTCTTAATTATACATTCTGGTACATTTATAGCTAAATCTAATTTTTTTTTCTTGACGTATAGTGAATGTATAAGTTCAGTTCAGTTCGATGGCTCAGTCGTGTCTGAATCTTTGCGACCCCATGAATCGCAGCACGCCAGGCCTCCCTGTCCATCACCAACTCCCGGAGTTCACTCAGACTCATGTGCATCGAGTTGGTGATGCCATCCAACCATCTCATACTCTGTCGTCCCCTTCTCCTCCTGCCCCCAGTCTTTCCCAGCATCAGGGTCTTTTTCAATGAGTCAACTCTTCGCATGATGTGGCCAAAGTACTGGAGTTTCAGCTTTAGCATCGTTCCTTCCAGTGAACACCCAGGACTGATCTCCTTTAGGATGGACTGGTTGGATCTCCTTGAAGTCCAAGGCACTCTCAAGAGTCTTCTCCCAGTTACAGGTGTACAAATAGTGACTTACAGTGTTAAAGGTTATATTCTACTTGTAGTTATTATAAAATATTGGCTATATTCCCTGAGTCACACAATATATGACTTATACATAATAATTTGTACCTCTTAGTCCCCTTCCCCTGCCCCTCCAGCTTCCCTCTCCACACTAGTACTCAGTAGTCTGATCTATTTCTTAATGTTTACATTTGGTTTGATTTTACTTTAAAAAAATTTTTAATCTTTTTAATTTTATTGGAATATAGTTGTTTCACACTTTGTGTTAGTTTTCTCTGTACAGCAAAGTGAGTCAGCTATACATATGCATATATCCCTTCTTTTTTGGATTTCCTTCCCATTTAGGTCACCACAGAGCACTGAGTTCCCTGTTCTATACAGTAGACTCTCATTAGTTATCTATTTTATACATTAGTTTGATCTCTATATCTATGAGTCTGCTTGTTATATTCACTAGTTCATTGTACTTTTTAGATTCTACATAATAAGTAATATCATACAGCGTTGGTCTTTCTCTGTCTGACTTGTTTCACTTAGCATAATACCCTCCAAATCCATCTATGTTGTTACAAATGGCAAAATTTTCATTCTTTTTTATGGCTAAATAGTATTCCTCAGTGTGTGTGTGTGTGTGTGTGTGTGTGTGTGTGTTCACTCATCTTCTTTATCCACTCATCAATTGGACCCTGAAATTGCTTCTATATCTTGGTTTTATAATTAATTGTTGCTATGAACATTCGAGAGTAAGACATTTTTTTAACTAGTGGGCTTTTTTTTTTTTTTTTTTTTTAAGATATATACCCCAAAGTGGAATTGCTGGGTCAGAGTTGACTCATTGGAAAAAACTCTGATGCTGGGAGGGATTGGGGGCAGGAGGAGAAAGGGCCGACAGAGGATGAGATGGCTGGATGGCATCACTGACTCGATGGACGTGAGTCTCAGTGAACTCCTGGAGTTGGTGATGGACAGGGAGGCCTGGCATGCTGCGATTCATGGGATCGCAGAGTCGGACACGACTGAGAGACTGAACTGAACTGAACTACTGGTAGTTCTATTTTTAATTTTTTGAGAAAACCATATTGTTTTCCATAGTGGCTGCACCAACTTACATTCCCACTAACAATACACAGATTCCCTTTTTGCCACATCTTTGCCAACATCTGTTATTTGTGTTCTTTTTGATGACAGCCTTTCTGACAGATCTGAGGTGATACCTCATTATGGTTTTGATGTACATTTCCCTAATGATTAGCAATGTTAAACATCTTTTCATTTGCCTAGTGGCCATTTGCATGTCCTCTTCAGAAAAAATGTCTATCCAGGTCCTCTGCCCATTTTTAGACCACATTGTTTGTTTTCTGGATTTTGTGTTGTATGAGCTATTTCTATATTTTGGATATGAATCACCTGTCAGACATGTCATTCACAAACATTTTCTCCCATTCAGTTGGTTTTCTTTTCATTTTGTCAGTGGTTTCCTTTGTTTTGCAAATGTTTTTCAGTTTAATAAGTCCCATTAGTTTATTTTGCTTTTCTTTGCTTTAGGAGACAGATCCAAATAAATATTGCTAAGAATGTTCTGCCTATGTTTTCTGCTAAGAGTTTTGTGGTTTCTGGTCTTATATTAAGCTCTTTAACTCACTTTGGGTTTATTTTTGTATATGGGACTACAGAATGTTCTACTTTTATTCTTTCATTGATACATGTAGCTGTCCAATTAATCCAGCACGACTTATCAATGAGATTAATTTTCTCCCTTGTATATCTTTACCTCCTTTGTCATAGATTATTTGACTACAAGTACCTGGATTTGTTTCTGGGCTCTCTATTATGTTACATTGCTCTATGTGTCTGTATTTGTCCTGGTATCATACCATTTAGATGACTATAGCTTTGTAGTACAGTATGAAGTCAAGGAGTGAGATTCTTCCAATTCTGGTCTTCTTTCTCAAGATTGTTTTAGCTATTTAGGGTCTTTTGTGCTTTCAGACACATTTTAAAATTATTTATTCTACTTCTGTGAAAAATCCATTGTTATTTTGATAGAGATTTCCTTGATACAGTAGATGGCCTCAGGTAATATGAACATCTTATCTGCAAATCAGTTAGTCTGATACACCACATCAACAATTGAAGAACAGAAACCACATGATTATCTTGTTAGATAATCTTTTGATGAATTCAACATCCATTTATGATTTTAAAAAAACAACAACAGTCCATAAGGTGGACATAGAGAGACTATGCCTCAATATAATAAAGATGATACATGACAAACACACAGCTAACATTATACTAAATAGTGAAAAGCTGAAAACATTTCTTCTAAGACCAGAAACAAGACAAGGATGCCCACTCTCGCCACTTTTATTCAACACAGTACTGGAAGTTCTAGTCACACTAATCAGACTAGGAAAAGAAAGAAAAGTAATCTAAGTTGGAATAGAAGAAGTGGGTTTATTTTCGTTGTTTTTATGGAGCACTACATTTTATTCATTCCAAACAATGGAATACAACACAATGAAGCAAACGTTTGTATGTCCTACAAAAAACAAGAACATGAAATTCCACGCTAATGCTGAAAAAAGTGTTCTAAATAGAGTACCTATGTAAGTTATTCAAACAGGGAAAATAGGCAAGAAGCCAAGATTATCCTAGATATTTATTACTTATACCCCCAAATTAGATCTTTTCTTAAAACGCCTTACAAAACAAAACAGTTATTACTATGAATTTAGAAACTTATATAAACCAACCTTGAAGATTTACAAAATTTCCTTAGAAAGCACTGCAGTTAATTCTAGAAGCAGAAGTTCTGCCTATTGAATCAACAGCAATAGAACTATTTAAAAACAAGGAAAAACTTATTTTTCTGATAAGTGTACTCCAATTGTGATTTTAGTATGCATTATCTTGATGACAAAGTTGAACACCTTTTCTTGTTTATTGGTGTTTTGAGTACTGCCTTTTATGGAATGCCAGTTCAAGTATTTTGGATTTGAACAGGCAAACTCTAATGAATTTTCTTTCTTTATTGTTTTATAAAATTGCTGTACATTTTCCATGTGTGAGTTGTCAACTATATGTTTAGCAATACTGCCCCTCAACTCTGAAGCATGTTTTTTTACTCTTTTAGTAAAGCCTTGATAAACAAAAGTTTATATTTTAATAAAGTCCAACTTGTCAGTTTTTTTCTTTATGGTTTAGCTATTGGTTTCTGTTTTGAAAGGATGCTTCCAAATTCAATGTTCAATATCTTATGTTTTCCTCTAAACACTTCAATGTTTTATCTTCCAACTTTACATTTCCATCTAAAATTGACTTTCGTTTATGGTTTGAGGTAGTAATTAGGAATTCTTTTTTGTTTATGCCTACACAACTGATAGAGAAGCAATTACTAAAAAGACCAGTTTTTCTCTCACTTTTTTCTCAAATAACAGATTATTTAAGTGTGACTCTACATCTTTTTCATTGATCTATTTGTCTAATTTTGTGCTGTCCTGCATTTCCTTTATCATTATAGCTTCATAGTGAGCTTTGATAGCTGACATTATATCTTCTCCACCTTTCTTTTTCTTCTTCATGATTTTATTTATGCTTTTCATCTCTATATAAAATTTAAAACACCTTGCTAATCCCAAAAATAAAGCCTTCTAAATTTTTTATCAGGATCACATTGAAGCTAAGGGTTGGTTTATATGTTGACATCTTTTCAATACTGAGCTGACAATCCATGAAAACTTTATATTCTGACATTGATTTGTATAATCTTTAATTTTTCTCAACATGTTTTATAGAGTTCTTGTGAATCTCCTACTAAATTTTTTGAAGGTTTAATATTTCTGCTGTTACTTTACTTTTTAAATTTTCTACCTGTTTGTAGCTGGGATATAAATATAAAATGATTTATATTGATCAGTTTTAAGATTTTGTGTATAGGTTCTTTTGTACTTTCTACTATACAATCACATTTATCTCTGAATAATGATTGTTTTGTTCCTTTTCAGCTCTTAAAATTTTTCAACATTTTTCTTTCCTAGTACTAGCAATGATACCAGTACAATGCTAAATAGAAGTGGAGAAAGGGCATCATTTTATTGTTCCCAGAATCAGGGGAAACTTTTTCAAAATTTACTGTTATGTATGGTGTTTTCTATAGAATTTTGTAGCTACATTTTTGGATTAAAGGTATTTCTTTCTTTTTCTAGTTTGCTTAAGAATTTTTATCTTAAATGACAGTTGAAATTTATCAAGTGATTTTCTGTTGATATTGCTGTATGATTTTTCTCCTTTATTCTTTAAGTGTAGTGAATCACATTGATTTACTTTCAAATATTAAACCAACCTTACTTTTCTGAAATAGACTAGACTTGTTGTGATGTATTACTCATTTTATGTATTACTGGATTCAAATGTTATTTTGGAGGAGGGCATCATGAGAGTAACTGGCAAGCTCTGATTTTTTTATACTGAGCTGATTTAACACAAAATGCATATTTAAATTTTTTTTTTCTGTATTCTGTCTGTAAGAAAGCCCTATCCATCAACTGGTTTGCTTCTGTGATTTAAAAACAAACAAAAAAAACTGTCTTAAAAGAAAAAAAAATGACTTTTACCAACCCCAAATTTACTCTTGCAAGCATAACAGATTATAAAGATGAAAATTCTTATCAGTTTAAAAAAAATTCTCTTCTCACTAAGATCATAACAGTTATTTTAACTCTTGGACATACATGTATTTTCCTCTGCAGTTGGTGAAACTAAGTATATTGAGACATAATATAAGGTAGAATGCTTGTAAGATTTTTTTTTTTTTACAAGAAATCTGGTATAAAACATTTTTAAGCTAAATTATGAAAAGGAAGTGTTCCAAAGGCTAAAGTCTTATAGGACAGACTGATATAGTTTTTTCACTAGAAATTGGTTTAAATGTTCTCATGATAAAAACAAAAAATACCAGAATAAATGTCAAAGAAAAACTACAAACTCAAATATTTTCAGCATGTGTGACAGAGAAAAAGAAAATATCACTCCTAAGGGATAAACAGCTTTACAAACACATTTTAAAAATTAATCACATGAGTAGAAAATGAACAGCTGAAATAACTTAGTAAGAAACGAAATAAGAAATTACATAGTTTACATATGCATAAAATATATTTTAATCAAAGAAATATAAACCAAGGAAAAGAAACACCATTTTCAGCTATCAGACTGAAAACATTATGTGTCAAACTATTGACAAGTAGAAAACAGAAATGAACATGTTCAATTCTTCTGATAAAGTGTCAAAAAATTTCTTGGATCAATTTTGGAAATTCCATAGAAAAACTTAAAGTTTTTTACATATACCTCTATTCAGCAATTTCACTTAAAAAATCTGATAAGAAAAAACCTCATTGAAACTTGTAAAAGATGTTATAAAACTACTAACATAATATATGCATAAAGTATATGACCTGAAGTAAAAAACACAAATGCTTTATTATTGTGTTAGAAAATAAGATGCTATTTAAGTTTTCTATTGCTATGTCACAAATGGCTCAAAGTAAGCAGCTTAAAGCAATGTCCATTTATTAGCTCACGGTTCCGTAGGTCAAAAGTCTGTCATAGCAGGACTAGATTTTCTGCTTAAGGTTTTCGTAAGTCAGCTATCTTAGCCTTTGTTGGAGGCGTTGGGGAAATAACTTCCAAGGCTCATTTTTGTTGATTACAATTCCTATGACAATAGTACTGAGTCCTTGCTTCCTTGTCTGTCAGCGGAGGAGTAGGGGACACTCTTGGCTTCCAGAAATCAGCTCCTGCAACTTCTAGACAACAATATTGTGTCAAATCATTCTCATGCTTTGAATTTCTGACTTCTCCCACCTCTGATCTCTAGATTCAGATTTAAATCCCAAAGGATTAAGATAAACTCCCTATCTTAAGTTCAACTGATTTGGGACATTAATTACATCTGCAAAATCCCTTCATAGCCATGGATACACTAGTGTTTAACACCTGAGATGTATGTCTACCACTGGCAGAAATCTTGAGGGCTATCCTAGATAACTACCACAGATCCAAAATAGAATGCATTATGACTCTTACTTTGGAGAAGGAAATGGCAACCCACTCCAGTATTCTTGCCTGGAGAATCCCATAGATGGAGAAGCCTGGTGGGCTACAGTCCACGGGGTCGCAAAGAGTCAGACACGACTGAGCGACTTAACTTTCACTTTCTTTCACTTTCATGACTCTTACTTATCTGTAAATGACAGAATACATAAAAATTTTCACATATATGCATACTTTTTGCAAAAATATATTAGCTAGAATATCAATATTTTATATTGTATATAATTTATATATTTTCATATACATATATATATACATACACATAATGTATTTTTAAATGTGGTTTTAATGTTCACCTTCTAGCTATTAACTTGGGAATTTTAACATAATGGTCAGTATTATAATTTTTTAAGAAGTAAACATATTTTTGCACCCTGTCTAGACATTTATATTTCTAGAAATAAATGAATGTTTTGTTAATATATTTACCTATCAAATGGCGTTCCAAGTGTTATGCTTCCAAATCAGAGACCATGTTGGCAATATCAGAGCAAGCTTATAAGGAGGCACAAAAATACACTTACAAATTTTGCAGTTACTTTGAGCAGTTAAAATCCCATTTTGATGCATGCTCAATTGAGAATTAAAAGTTCAAATATTGATTTGCATAGGAAATTAGGAATTAAGTACCCATATAATTAACTTACACCTGCCAATTGATGCACCAATTAAGTTTGCAGATACCTTTAAAAAAACCTGTTGAAAATAAAGTTTCTGACATTTTTTACAATAATTTGTAGATATTTGAAAGCAAACAATTCTACAGAAAGGTATATGTGGTGGTCATGAAAACGTTACATTTGCTGGGTATATAAGTGACCAAAAGCCCAATTGCTATCACCTGAAACTCGTCATCAGGTTGGCACAGAGGTCAGGTTTACCATGCGCACCTCAGTGCCAAAGGCTAGACACAATAGGGACACTAAGGCAGATCTGTGCTCAGGAGACCCAGGACTTCAAACTGAAGACTTTGGCTCAAGGACTACCCAAATTCACCTTTACATAGCAGAATGATGTCCCCCTGCCAAAATAGGTTTTGGCACCTGTGACTATGACCGTCTTTGGAAATATGGTCTTTGTAGATGTACTCAATTTAAAATGAGGTCATACCATATTAGAGTGAACCCTAAATGGAATGACTGGTTATAATCTCTCCTGAAAAAAGAGATACTTTTCAGACACACACGGAGGGAAGACGGCCATGTGACAGAAATTACAGATGAATTAGAATGATGCAGCTACAGACCAAAGAATGCCAAGGATTGCTAGCAACCTCCAGACACAGATACATAGATCCTTCTCCATACTGGTTTTATTTCTTTTGGATATGTATTCAGAAGAGGAATTTCTGGATCATATAGTAGTTATATTTTTAATTTTTGGAGAAACCACCATACTGTTTTCCACAGTGGCTTTACTGTTTCACAGTCCCATCAACAATGCACAAGAGATCTCTATTTTTCCACATCATCTCCAGATTTTATTAACTGTCTTTATAATGGTAGCCATTCTAACAGGCATATGGTGGTATCCTGTTATTTTGATTTGCAACTCACTAATAATTAGTGAGGTTGAGTACCTTTGAATCTAACTACTGGCCATCTGTATGTCATATTTGTAAAATGTCTATTCAAGTCCTTTGCCAAAATTTTTATTGCATTGTTTGGTTTTTACTATTGAGTTTGTTAGGTATTTATACATTTCAGATATTAGTCCCTTATCAGATGTGATTTGCAAATATTTTTACTATTGCATAGGTCATCTTTTCACTTTGATCATGTCTTTTGTTGTGCAGAAGAATGTTTAGTTTGATGTGGTCGCGTTTGTTAATTTTTTGTTGTTGTTGAATGTGGTTTAGATGCCATATCCAAAAAAATCATTGCCAACTTGCACATCAAAGAATTATTCCCTGAGGTTTTCTTCAAGAACTGTTATGGGTTCATATCTTATATTTATATCTTTAATCTATTTTGAGTTAGCTTTTATTAGTGGTATAATATAGAGTTCTAGCTGCATTATTTTTCATGTGAATATCCAGTTTTTCCCACCATCATTTATTAAAGAGATTGTCTTATTACCATTGACTTATTTTGGCTTCCTGATCAAATATTAGTTGACCAAATTACACCATGCTAATGGCAGAAAGCAAAGAGGAATTAAACAACCTCTTGATGAAGATGAAAGAGGAGAATGAAAAAACTGGCTTAAAACTCAACATTCAAAAAACTAAGATCATGGCATCCAGTCCCATCACTTCATGGCAAATAGACGGGGAAACAATGGAAACAGTGACAGACTTTATTTTCTTATTTTCTTGTGCTCCATAATCTCTGTGGATTGTGACTGAAGCCATGAAATTAAAAGACACTTTCTCCTTGGAAGAAAAGCTACGACAAACCTAGACATTGTATTAAAAAGCAGAGACATTACTTTGCTGACAAAGGTCTGTCTAGTCAAAGCTATGGTTTTTCCGGTAGTCATGTATGAATGTGAGAGCTGGGCAGTAAAAAAGTCTGAGTGCCAGAGAATTGATGCTTTTGAACTGTGATGCTGGAGACTCTTGAGAGTCCCTTAGACTTTAAGGAGATCAAACTAGTCAGTTCTAAAGGAAATCAGTCCTGAATATTCACTGGAAGGACTGATGCTGAAGCTGAAGCTCCAATACTCTGGCCACCTGATACAAAGAGCCGATTCATTAGAAAAGACCCTGATGCTGGGAAAGATTGAAGGCAGTAGGAAAAGAGGATGACAGAAGAGGAGGTGTTTGGATGACATCGCTGACTCAGTGTACATTAGTTTGAGCAAGCTCTGGGAGATGGAGCAGAACAGGGAAGCCTGGTGTGCTGCAGCCCATGGGGGTCGCAAAAAGTCAGACACAACTGAACAACAATATATTGCATGCAATTATTTCAGAGCTCTTGATTCGTCTATTCCATTGGTATATGTGTTTGTTTTCATGCCACCATCCAACTGGGTTTTTTCTTCCTGTTTTATTGAGATATAATTGACAGACAGCACTTCATAAGTTTAAACATAATGATTTGATTTACATGCATCACAGTGATTACCACACTAAGTCTGGTTAACATACACCATCTTATATATTAATACTTACAAAATATGACTATTTTGCTTATGATGGGAACTTCTAGGATTTTCCCTCTAAGCAATTTTTGAATATACCATATAGCAGTGATAATTATACATATGATATTATACATTATATCCCTAGTACTTAAATATAACTAAAAGTTTATACCTGTTGACAACTTTTATTCAGTTTTCCCCTCCCTATTCACAGCCTTCTCACCTCTAGTAAGAACAAATATGATCTCTTTGTCTGTGAGTCTGTTTGTTTGCTTTTTAAGTATAAATTACCTACAACATCATTAGTTTCCATTACACATTGTAGGGAATCAATATTTCTATATATTTCTGACAGATCACCATAAGTCTAGTTAAGATTTGTCATCATACAAAGATACTATATAGTTACTGATTATATTCCCCATACTGCACAATTCATTGTTCTTGTTCAGCCCCTCAGTCATGTCCACCTCTGTGCGACCCCATGGACTGCAACACAACAGGATTCCACATCCTTCAACATCTCCTGGAGCTTGTTCAAATTCACATTCATTATGTTGATGATGCCATCCAACCAACTCCTCTTCTGTCATCCCCTTATCCTCTTGCCTTCAATCTTTTCCAGCATCAGGGTCTTTTCTAATGATTGGCTCTTCGCATCAGGTGGCTAAAGTATTGGAGTTTCGGCTTTAGCATCAGCCCTTCCAATGAATATTCAGGATTGATTTCCTTTAGGATTTACTGGTTTTATCTCTTTGCAGTCCAAGACTCGCAAGATTCTTCTCCAACACCACAGTTCAAAAGCATCAGTTCTTTGGTGCTCAGCCTTCTCTATATTCCTACTCTCACATCCATACATGATGACTGGAAAAACCATAGCTTTGACTAATCAGACATTTGTTGGCAAAGTAATGTCTCTGCCTTTTTATATGTTGTCTAGTTTGTCATAGCTTTCCTTCCAAGAAGCAAACATCTTTTAATATCATGACTGCAGTCACCATCTGCAGTGATTTTGAAGTCCAAGAAAATAAAGGCTGTCACTGTTTCCATTGTTTCTCCATCTATTTGCCATGAAGTGATGGGACCAGATGCCATGATCTTCATTTTTTGAATGTTGAATTTTAAGCCAGTTTTTTTTTCACTCTCCTCTTTCACCTTCATCAACAGGCTCTTTAGTTCCTCTTTGCTTTCTGCCATTAGGATGGTGTCATCTGCATATCTGAGGTTATTGATACTTCTCCCAGCAATCTTGATTCCAGCTTGTGCTTCATGCAGCCTGGCATTGTGTGATGCGCTCTGTACATAAATTAAATAAGCAGGGTGACCATACACAGTGCTGTTGCACTACTTTCCCAATTTAGAATCAGTGTCCATTGTTCCACGTCCAGTTCTAACTATTGCTTCTTGACCTGCGTACAGGTTCCTCAGGAGGCAGGTAAGGTGGTCTGGTATTCCCATCTCTTAAAGAATTTTACAGTTTGTTGTGATCCACACAGTCAAAGGCTTTAGCATAGTCAATGAAGCAGAAGTAGTTGTTTTTCTGGAATTTTCTTGCTTTTTCTGTGATCCAATGGATCCACGGGTTGTTGGCAATATGATCGCTGGTTCCTCTGCCTTTTCCTAATCCAGCTTGAACATCAGGAAGTTCACGGTTCACGTACTGTTGAAGCCTGGCTTGGAGAATTTTGAGCATTACTTTGCTAGCATGTGAGATGAGTGCAATTCTGCAGTAGTTTGAACATTCTTTGGCATTGCCTTTCTTTGGGATTGGGATGAAAACTGACTTTTTTCAGTCCTGTGGCCACTGCTGAGTTTTCTCAGTTTGCTGGCATATTGAGTGCAGCACTTTCACAACATCATCTTTCAGGATTTGAAATAGCTTAGCTGGAATTGCATCACCTGCACTAGCTGTGCTGGTTCGTAGTGATGCTTCCTAAGTCCCACTTGACTTCACATTCCGGGATTTCTGGCTCTAGGTGAGCGATCACACCATCGTGGTTATCTGGGTCATTAAGATCTCTTGATATAGTTCTATGTTCTTGCCACCTCTTCTTAATATCTTCTGCTTCTGTTAGGTCCCTACCATTTCTTTCCTTTATTGTGCCCATCTTTGCATGAAATGTTCCTTTGGTATCTCGAGATTTCTTGAAGAGATCACTAGTATTTCCCATTTTAGTGTTTTCTTCTATTTCTTTGCATTGATCACTTAGAAGGCTTTCTTATCTCTCCTTGCTATTCTTTGGAACTCTGCATTCAGATGAATTTATCTTTTCTTTTCTCCTTTGTGTTCCACTTCTATTCTTATCTCAGCTGTTTATAAGCCCTCTGCAGGCAACCATTTTGTCTTTTTGCTTTTCTTTTTCTTGGTGACGGTTTTGATCACTGCCTCCATACAATGTTACAAACCTCCATCCTTAGTTCTTTGGGCACTCTGTCTATCAGATCTAATTCCTTGAATGTACTTGCCACTTCCACTGTACAATTTTAAGGGATTTGATTTACATCCTACTTGAATGGCCTAGTGGTTTTCCTGACTTTCTTCACTTTAAGTCTGAATTTTGCAATAAGGAGTTCATGATCTGAGCCACAGTAAGCTTCTGCTCTTGTTTTTGCTGACTGTATAAGCTTTTCCATCTTCAGCTACAAAGAGTACCAGATCACATCAGATCAGATCAGTCGCTCAGTCGTGTCCGACTCTTTGCAACCCCATGAATCTCAGCCGCCAGACCTCCCTGTCCCTCACCAACTCCCGGAGTTCACTCAGACTCACGTCCATCGAGTCAGTGATGCCATCCAGCCATCTGTCAGCCCCTTCTCCTCCTGCCCCCAATCCCTCCCAGCATCTGAGTCTTTTCCAATGAGTCAACTCTTCGCATGAGGTGGCCAAAGTTCTGGAGTTTCAGCTTTAGCATCATTCCTTTCAAAGAAATCCCAGGGCTGATCTCCTTCAGAATGGACTGGTTGGATCTCCTTGCAGTCCAAGGGACTCTCAAGAGTCTTCTCCAACACCATAGTTCAAAAGCATCAATTCTTCGGCACTCAGCCTTCTTCCCAGTCCAACTCTCACATCCATACATGACCACAGGAAAAACCATAGCCTTGACTAGACGAACCTTTGTTGGCAAAGTAATGTCTCTGCTTTTGAATATGCTATCTAGGTTGGTCATAACGTTCCTTCCAAGGAGTAAGCGTCTTTTAATTTCATGGCTGCAGTCACCATCTGCAGTGATTTGGGAGCCCAGAAAAATAAAGTCTGACACTGTTTCCACTGTTTTCCCATCTATTTCCCATGAAGTGGTGGGACCAGATGCCATGATCTTCGTTTTTTGAATGTTGAACTTTAAGCTAACTTTTTCACTCTCCACTTTCACTTTCATCAAGAGGCTTTTTAGTTCCTCTTCACTTTCTGCCATAATGGTGGTGTCATCTGCATATCTGAGGTTATTGATATTTCTCCCGGCAATCTTGATTCAGCTTGTGTTTCTTCTAGTCCAGCGTCTCTCATGATGTACGCTGCATATAAGTTAAATAAGCAGGGTGACAATATACAGCCTTGACGAACTCCTTTTCCTATTTGGAACCAGTCTGTTGTTCCATGTCCGGTTCTAACTGTTGCTTCCTGACCTGCATACAAATTTCTCAAGAGGCAGATCAGGTGGTCTGGTATTCCCATCTCTTTCAGAATTTTCCACAGTTGATTGTGATCCACACAGTCAAAGGCTTTGGCATAGTCAATAAAGCAGAAATAGATGTTTTTCTGGAACTCTTTTGCTTTTTCTATGATCCAGTGGATGTTGGCAATTTGATCTCTGGTTCCTCTGCCTTTTCTAAAACCAGCTTGAACATCAGGAAGTTCACAGTTCACATATTGCTGAAGCCTGGCTTGGAGAATTTTGAGCATTTCTTTACTAGCGTGTGAAATGAGTGCAATTGTGTGGTAGTTTGAGCATTCTTTGGCATTGCCTTTCTTTGGGATTGGAATGAAAACTGACCTTTTCCAGTCCTGTGGCCACTGCTGAGTTTTCCAAATTTGCTGGCATATTGAGTGCGACACTTTCACAGCATCATCTTTCAGGATTTGGAATAGCTCAACTGGAATTCCATTACCTCCACTAGCTTTGTTCGTAGTGATGCTTTCTAAGGCCCACTTGACTTCACATTCCAGGATGTCTGGCTCTAGGTCAGTGATCACACCATCGTGATTATCTGGGTTGTGAAGATCTTTTTTGTACAGTTCTTCTGTGTATTCTTGCTATCTCTTCTTAATATCTTCTGCTTCTGTTAGGTCCATACCATTTCTGTCCTTTATCGAGCTCATCTTTGCATGAAATGTTCCTTTGGTATCTCTGATTTTCTTGAAGAGATCCCTAGTTTCCCATTCTGTTGTTTTCCTCTATTTCTTTGCATTGATCGCTGAAGAAGGCTTTCTTATCTCTTCTTGCTATTCTTTTGAAGTCTGCATTCAGATGTTTATATCTTTCCTTTTCTCCTCTGCTTTTCGCTTCTCTTCTTTTCACAGCTATTTGTAAGGCCTCCCCAGACAGCTATTTGCTTTTTTGCATTTCTTTTCTATGGGAATGGTCTTGATCCCTGTCTCCTGTACAATATCACGAACCTCATTTCATAGTTCATCAGGCACTCTAGCTATCAGATCTAGGCCCTTAAATCTATTTCTCACTTCCACTGTATAATCATAAGGGATTTGATTTAGGTCATACCTGAATGGTCTAGTGGTTTTCCCTACTTTCTTCAATTTAAGTCCGAATTTGGCAATAAGGAGTTTATGATCTGAGCCACAGTCATCTCCTGGTCTTGTTTTTGCTGATTGTATAGAGCTTCTCCATCTTTGGCTGCAAAGAATATAATCAATCTGATTTCGGTGTTGACCATCTGGTGATGTCCATGTATAGACTCTTCTCTTGTGTTGTTGGAAGACGGTATTTGTTATGACCAGTGCATTTTCTTGGCAAAACTCTATTAGTCTTTGCCCTGCTTCATTCCGTATTCCAAGGCCAAATTTGCCTGTTACTCCAGGTGTTTCTTGATTTCCTACTTTTGCATTCCAGTCCCCTATAATGAAAAGGACATCTTTTTTGGGTGTTAGTTCTAAAAGGTCTTGTAGGTCTTCATAGAACTGTTCAACTTCAGCTTCTTCAGTGTTACTGGTTGGGGCATAGACTTGGATTACTGTGATATTGCATGGTTTGCCTTGGAAACGAACAGAGATCATTCTGTCGTTTTTGAGATTGCATCCAACTACTGCATTTTGGACTCTTTTGTTGACCATGATGGCCACTCCATTTCTTCTCAGGGATTCCTGCCTGCAGTAGTAGATACAATGGTCATCTGAGTTAAATTCACCCATTCCAGTCCATTTGAGTTCGCTGATTCCTAGAATGTCGACATTCACTCTTGCCATCTCTTGTTTGACCACTTCCAATTTGCCTTGATTCATGGACCTGACATTCCAGGTTCCTATGCAATATTGCTCTTTACAGCATCGGACCTTGCTTCTATCACCAGTCACATCCACAGCTGGGTATTGTTTTTGCTTTGGCTCCATCCTTTCATTCTTTCTGGAGTTATTTCTCCACTGATCTCCAGTAGCATATTGGGTACCTACTGACCTGGGGAGTTTCTCTTTCGTTATCCTATCATTTTGCCTTTTCACACTGTTCATGGGGTTCTCAAGGCAAAAATACTGAAGTGGTTTGCCATTCCCTTCTCCAGTGGACCACATTCTGTCAAATCTCTCCACCATGACCCGCCCGTCTTGGGTTGCCCCATGGGCATGGCTTAATTTCATTGAGTTAGACAAGGCTGTGGTCCTAGTGTGATTAGATTGACTAGTTTTCTGTGAGTATGGTTTCAGTGTGTTTGCCCTCTGATGCCCTCTTGCAACACCTACCGTCTTACTTGGGCGTGGGGTATCTCTTCACGGCTGCTCCAGCAAAGCGCAGCCATTGCTCCTTATCTTGGACGCGGGGTATCTCCTCACTGCCGCCCTTCCTGACCTTCAGTGTGGGATAGCTCCTCTAGGCCCTCCTGCGCCCGCACAGCCACAGCTCCAGGTAACTCCTCTCGTCGCCGCCCCTGGCCTCGGGCGTAGGTTGCTCCTTCTGGCTGCCGCCCCTGGCCTCCGGCTTCGGGGCGTGGTGTAGCTCCTCCCGGCCGCCACCTCTGACCTTGGACGCGGGGTAGCTCCTCTTGGCCGCCGCCCTTCGGGCATGGGTCCTCCTGGCTTCTGCCCCTGACCTCGGACGTGGGGTGGCTCCTCTCGGCCGCGCTATGTTGCGCCATGTCGCAGCCGCCTGCGCTATGGCACGCCATGTTGCAGCCGCCTGCATATAATCAATCTGATTTTGGTATTGACCATCTGGTGATGTCCATGTGTAGAGTCATCTCTTGTGTTGTTGGAATAGGGTGTTTCCTATGACCAGTGTGTTCTCATGGCAAAACTCTGTTAGCCTCTGCACTGCTTCATTTTGTACTCCAAGGACAAACTTGCCTGTTATTCCAGGTATCTCTTGAATTCCTATTTTTGCATTCCAGTCTCCTATGATGAGGACATCTTTTTTGGTGTTAGTTCTAGAAGGTCTTGTAGGTCTTCATACAACTTCAGTTTCTTTGGCATTAGTGGTCAGGGCATAGACTTGGATTACTGTGGTATTGAATAGTTTGCCTTGGAAATGAACAGACATCATTCTGTCATTTATGAGACTGCCCTCAAGTATTGCATTTCAGACTCTGTTGTTGACTGTGACGACTACTCCATTTCTTCTAAGGGATTCTTGCTCACAGTAGTAGATATAATGGTCATCTGAATTAAATTAGCCCATCTGGTCCATTTTAGTTCACTGATTCCTAAAATGTCAATGTTCACTCTTGCCATCTCCTGTTTTACCACATCCAATTTACCTTGGTTCATGGATCTAATTATCCAAGTTCCT
Organism: Bos indicus x Bos taurus; assembly: GCF_003369695.1. Classification (NCBI taxonomy): domain Eukaryota; kingdom Metazoa; phylum Chordata; class Mammalia; order Artiodactyla; family Bovidae; genus Bos; species Bos indicus x Bos taurus. The sequence continues at coordinate 97,866,948 of NC_040079.1, read as the reverse complement.
ATGCAATATTGTTCTTTACAGCATCGGATTTTACTTTCACCATGAGACTCATCCACAATTGGGCATTGTTTCCACTTTGGCTCTTCATTCCTTCTGGAGTTATTTCTCCACTGATCTCCAGTAGCATATTGGGCACCTACTGACCTGGGAAGTTCATCTCTCAGTGTCCTATCTTTTTATCTTTTCATTCTGCTCATGGGGTGCTCAAGGCAAGAATGCTGAACTGGTTTGCCATTCCCTTCTCCAGTGGACTATGTCTTGTCAAACTCTGCACCACCACCTGTCCATCTTTGTTGGCCCTACAAAGCATGGCTCATAGTGTCATTGAGTTAGGCAAGGCTGTGATCCATGTTTGGTTATTTTTCTGTGATTGTGATGTTCATTCTCCCTGCCCTCTGATGAATGAGGATAGGAGGCTTATGGAAGCTTCCTAATGAAAGGGACTAACTGTGGGGAAACCGATCTTGCCCTGCTGGGTGGGGCCATGCTTATTAAATCTTTAACCCAATTAAAGATGTACTAAGCATTAATGACATTTAGTTCGTTAACATTAGTGACATTTTTTTTTTTCCACCAGAAATGTGAACATCTTAATCTCCCTCACCTATTTCTTTCCTCCTTTTATCCCTTTTCCCTTTGGCAAATGCTTATTTGTTCTGTCTATAACCCTGTTTATATTTTGTTATGTTTGTCCATGTGTTTTGTTTTCTTAGATTACATATATAAGTGAAATCATACTGTGTTAGTTTATTTATTTATTTTTTTGTCTGACATTTCACTTAGCATAATACCATCTGGTCTACCCATTTTGTGGCAAATGGCATGACTTCATTTTTTTATGGCTGAGTAATATTATATTGAATATATATATATATATATAGCATCTTCTTTATCCACTTATTCATCAGTGAGCACTTAGAATGTTTCTATATTTTGGTTATTACAAATAATGCTAAAATCAACACTTTGTTGTTGCTTGGTCACTAAATTATATCTGACTCTTTTGACCCCATGGACTGTAGCCCGAAAGGCTCCCCTGTCCATGGGATTTTCCAAGCAAGAAAACTGGAAAGGGTTGCCACTTCCTTCTCCAGTGGATCTTCCTGACCCAGGGACTGAGCCCACTTCTTCTGCATTGGCAGGCTGATTCTTTACCACTAAGTCACCCATGCCCAAAATGAACATGTGCATACGTGAATGCTAAGTCACTTCAATCATGTCTGACTTTGTGTGACCCTATGAACTGTAGCCCCCCAGGCTCCTCTGCCCATGTGGATTTTCCAGGCAAGAATTCAGGAGTGGGTTGCATGTCCTCCTCCAGGGAATCTTCCCGACCCAGGGATAGAACCCATGTCTCTTACAGCTCTTGTATTGGCAAGCATGTTTCTTTTACCACTTGCAGCATCCGGGAGTGCATATATCTTTCCAATCAGTTTCCCGCCACACTCCCCAGAAAAATACCTAGGAGTAGCATTGATGTATCATATGGTAGCTCTATTTTTATTTTTTAGGAATCTCAATACTATTTTCCGTATTGGTTGCACCAATTTCCATTCCCACCAGCAATGCACAGGGTTCCCATCTCTCCACATTCTTGTCAACACTTGTTACTGGTGATATTTTGGATACTAGTTGTTCTGTCAAGTGCAATATTTCCTTGTGGTTTTGATTTGCATATCCCTGATAAGTGTGAGTAGGTCCTATTTGTTCATTTTTGCTTTTCTTTTGCCTTGGGAGACTAAATATTGCTATGATTTATGTCAGAAAGTGTTTTGCCTATGTTCCCATCTAGGAATTTTATGGTGTCATGTCTTATATTTAAGTCTTTAAGCTATTTTGAGTTTAGTTTTGTCTATGGTATGAGGGAGTGTTCTAACTCTTTTGATTTACATGTTACTGTTCTGCTTTCTCACCACCATTTGCTGAAGAGACTGACTCCATTGTATATTCTTCCCTCTTTTGCTGAAGATTAATTGACTACAGATATGTGGATTTATTTCTGAGCACTCTATCCTGTTCATTGATTTATAAATCTGTTTTTGTGCCAGTACCATACTGTTTTGAAGTCTTTAGTTTTGTAGTGTCGTCTTAAGTCTGACAGGGTTATGCTTTGTTCTTTTCCCTTCAAATTGCTTTGGCAATTCTGAGTCTTTTGTCATTTGATATAAATTTTAGGATTATTTCTACTAGTTCTATGAAAAATATGTATAATTTGATAGGGATAACATTAAAATGTAGATCGTCTCGGGTAATATGGCCATTTTAACAATATTGCCTTTTTAATCTGAAAATGTGAGATATCTTTCCATATTGATTTCTCTTTCTGATAGTTCATTTTTAGTGTATAGAAATGTAACATACTTCTGAATGTTATTTTTGTATTCTGCAATATCACTGAATTCATTAAGTACTCTAGTAGGCTTCTGGTGCTATCTTTAGGATTTTTGGTGTATAGTATCACAGCATCTGCAAACAGTGACACTTTTACTTCTTTTCCCATTCTGATTCCTTTTATTCCTTTTCTTATCTGACTGCTGTGACTAGGCTTGTAATACCATTTTGAATAAAATTGGTGAGATTGGGCACTCTGATACCAAAACCAGACAAAAATATTACCAAAAAAGGGGGAAATTATAAGCCAATATCAATGATAAACATAGATGCAAAAACCTTCAACAAAATATTAGCAAACCAAATTCAATAATATATTAAAAAGATCATACACTATGACAATGTAGATTTATCCCAGTGATTGAAGAATAGTTCAGTATCTACAAGTGAATCAGTATGATACACCACAGTAATAAATTGAAGAATAAAAATCATATGATCATCTCAAAAAAGATACAGAAAAAAGCTTTTGACAAAATTCAACTCCAATTTATGATAAAGAGTTCACTTTATGAACTCTTCAGAAGGTGGGAATCGTGGGAACTTACCTTATAATGAAGGTCATATATGACAAACCCCATAGCTAATATCATTCTCAACAGTGAGAAGTTAAAAGCAGTGCAGGGAGGGAGGAGGGAGGAGGGTTCAGGATGGGGAACATGTGTATACCTGTGGCGGATTCATGTTGATATATGGCAAAACCAATATAATATTGTAAAGTTTAAAAATAAAATTAAATTAAAAAAAAAAGCAGTGCGGGAATATTAGGAACAAACACCATACTATCTGATTGCTATAGCTTTATACTACAGCTTGAAATCATGAAGTGTGATTTCTTCAGCTTTATAGTTCTTTCTCAATATTGATTTGCCTATTCAGTTTCTTTGGTCATTACATATAAATTTGAGCATTGTTTTTCATGTTTCTGTAAAAAGTGCCATTTGAATCTTGATAGGGATTGCTTTGAGTCTGTAAATATTATAGCTTTAAACAGTATGGATATTGTAACAATCTTAATTATTCCAATCCATGAACATAGGATAACTTTTCATTTCTGATTATATTTTATATAAACAGTTTCATGAAATCCAATTTTCTAATCTATAGTCATTAACTATTTCCTGTGCTCTCCTATACTTTCCATTCTCCACAAATTTAGTTTTCACTAAGAGACTATGATCAGAAGTGACATGTGTCATTTCTGGCCCCATTACTGAAGACCAGGTATAATTCCCTTGTGTATTTTATTTTCCTCTATACAGGAACTTTTAAGTCATATGCTGAGATATTTAATAGTATCATCCAAGTTGGTGGAAGCCTGAATCCCAGAGGCAACAAGTGGAACCGAACCTCTAACAAATAACATGGTACTTTATGTAAATGAGAAATAATCTTTTGCTTTATTAGGTCATCTTAGGTAGGTCAGGTTCTTGAGAATCAGAGCCTATACTGGGGATTCTTTTACAAGTGATTATTAAGTGAATGCTCTGGTATAAACCCTGAAAGGGCATGAAGAAAGAGAAGTGCAAGAGAAAAAGGTAAAACAGAGCAAAGTGCAGTTAGCTCATCCATAATGACACCAAAGGGTTTTACCACTCAAGGTGCACTTCATCTTCAGTAGAGAGCTGTTAGAAACCAATACTAACAACAGCTGGGGAACGAGGGCATCATTAGTAAAGCAGATCTATGCTCAGTCTCAACAGAGTTTATTACAATCTATAAGATATTTGGGTTAATTTTCTACCACAGTGTTGCCTACTTTATCCTGTGCTCGGTAATAAAATTTCTAGTCATCCTCAAGGCATTAACTGAATACCCCATCCTATCTACCCTGACTTAAAATAGCACCATCAGCATAAATGAAATCCTACCTATAAGAGAATATTTCCGGATCATGAATTTTTTGGTTATTGATCTTTTGCTTCTTTATTTTCCAAAGCATACTGCTTTAATTACTACATGTTTAGAATGTTTTTATATCTAGTGAAGTTTAATAAGGCTAAAAATTAATTTATACATTAATCTTTTCAAAAATATGTTGGTGTTCAGTATATATTTTAACTTTTAAATGAATTTACCCAGACTGTAAGGTGGTGTCAAAAATACTCACTTATACTGTATTGTTTCTATACTGTATTTATAAAATAAAATATACTTAAGTAAAATTCTTACCATTCTGGGTATCCCTATCCAGGAATGTATTCTATTAACTTTACCTTGTAACTTGTTTGTTCCACATGAATCTGTAAATTTCCATTCAGTTCAGTTTAGTTGCTCAGTCGTGTCCAACTCTTTGCGACCCCATGTATCGCAACACTCCAGGCCCCCCTGTCTATCACCAACTCCCGGAGTTTACACAGACTCACGTCCATAGCGTCAGTGATGCCATCCAGCCAGCTCATCCTCTGTCGTCCCCTTCTCCTCCTGCCCCCAATCCCTCCCAGCATCAGAGTCTTTTCCAATGAGTCAACTTTTCACATGAGGTGGCCAAAGTACTGGAGTTTCAGCTTTTGCATCATTCCTTCCAAAGAAATCCCAGGGCTGATCTCCTTCAGAATGGACTGGTTGGATCTCCTTGCAGTCCAAGCGACTCTCAAGAGTCTTCTCCAGCACCACAATTCAAAAGCATCAATTCTTCAGCGTTTAGCCTTCTTCACAGTCCAGCTCTCACATCCATATATGACCACTGGAAACACCATAGCCTTGACTAGAGGAACCTTTCTTGGCAAAGTAATGTCTCTGCTTTTGAATATGCTATCTAGGTTGGTCATAACTTTCCTTCCAAGGAGTAAGCGTCTTTTAATTTCATGGCTGCAGTCACCATCTGCAGTGATTTTGGAGCCCAAAAAAATAAAGTCTGACACTGTTTCCACTGTTTCCCCATCTATTTCCCATGAAGTGATGGGACCAGATGCTATGATCTTAGTTTTCTGAATGTTGAGCTTTAAGCTAACTATTTCACTCTCCACTTTCACTTTCATCAAGAGGCTTTTGAGTTCCTCTTCACTTTCTGCCATAAGGGTGATGCCATCTGCATATCTGAGGTTATTGATATTTCTCCTGGAAATCTTGATTCAGCTTGTGTTTCTTCCAGTCCAGCATTTCTCATGATGTACTCTACATATAAGTTAAATAAGCAGGGTGACAATATACAGCCTTGACGTATTTCTTTTCCTATTTGGAACCAGTCTGTTGTTCCATGTCCAGTTCTAACTGTTGCTTTCTGACCTGCATACAGATTTCTCAAGAGGCAGATCAGGTGGTCTGGTATTCCCATCTCTTTCAGAATTTTCCACAGTTGATTGTGATCCACACAGTCAAAGGCTTTGGCATAGTCAATAAAGCAGAAATAGATGTTTTTCTGGAACTCTCTTGCTTTTTCCGTGATCCAGCGGATGTTGGCAATTTGATCTCTGGTTCCTCTGCCTTTTCTAAAACCAGCTTGAACATCAGGAATTTCATGGTTCACGTATTGCTGAAGCCTGGCTTGGAGAATTTTGAGCATTACTTTAATAGCATGTGAGATGAATGCTATTGTGCGGTAGTCTGAGCATTCTTTGGCATTGCCTTTCTTTGGGATTGGAATGAAAACTGACCTTTTCCAGTCCTGTGGCCACTGCTGAGTTTTCCAAATTTGCTGGCATATTGAGTGCGACACTTTCACAGCATCATCTTTCAAGATTGAAATAGCTCTACTGGGATTCCATCACCTCCACTAGCTTTGTTCATAGTGATGCTTTCTAAGGCCCACTTGACTTCACATTCCAGGATGTCTGGCTCTAGGTCAGTGATCACACCATCATGATTATCTGGGTCGTGAAGACGTTTTTTGTATAGTTCTTCTGTGTATTCTTGCCATCTCTTCTTAATATCTTCTGCTTCTGTTAGGTCCATACCATTTCTGTCCTTTATCGAGCCCATCTTTGCATGAAATGTTCCCTTGGTATCTCTAATTTTCTTGACGAGATCTCTAGTCTCTCCCATTCTGTTGTTTTCCTCTATTTCTTTGCATTGATCGCTGAAGAAGGCTTTCTTATCTCTTCTTGCTATTCTTTGGAACTCTGCATTCAGATGTTTGTATCTTTCCTTTTCTCCTTTGCTTTTCACTTCTCTTCTTTTCACAGCTGTTTGTAAGGCCTCCCCAGACAGCTATTTGCTTTTTTACATTTCTTTTCCATGGGGATGGTCTTGATCCCTGTCTCCTGTACAATGTCACGAACCTCACACCGTAGTTCATCAGGCACTCTATCTATCAGATCTAGGCCCTTAAATCTGTTTCTCACTTCCACTGTATAATCATAAGGGATTTGATTTAGGTCATACCTGAATGGTCTAATGGTTTTCCCCACTTTCTTCAATTTAAGTCTGAATTTGGCAATAAGGTGTTCATGATCTGAGCCACAGTCAGCTCCTGGTCTTGTTTTTCCTGACTGTATAGAGCTTCTCCATCTGCGACTGGCGCACTAAGCGCAGGCAGCTGCGACCAGTGCACTAAGCATGGCCGTGAGGAGCTACCCCACGTCTGAGGTCAGGGGCAGAAGCCAGGAGGACCCCATGCCAGAAGGGCGGCGGCCAAAAGGAGTTACCCCACGTCCGAGGTCAGAGGCAGTGGCCGAGAGTGCCAGGCTGCAAAGACGCAGGAACGGCCGAGAGGAGCTACCCTGCATCCGAGGTCAGGGGTGCAACAGAGAGGAGCTACCCCGGGTCCGAAGTCAGGGGTGGCGACGAGAGGAGTTACCCTGCGTTCAAGGTCAGTGGCGGCGGCCAGAAGGAGCTACCCCACGCCCACAAGCCCGAGGCCAGGGGCGGCAGCCGGGAGGAGCTACCCCAGGTCCAAGGAGCCCTGGCTGCGCAGGCGCTATCCCATGTTGAAGGTCAGAAGGGCGGCAGTGAGGAGATACCCCTCATCCAAGGTAAGGAGCAGCGGCTGAGCTTTGCTGGAGCAGCCGTGAAGAGATACCCCACACCCAAGGTAAGAGAAACCCAAGTAAGATGGTAGGTGTTGCAAGAGGGCATCAGAGGGCAGACACACTGAAACCATACTCACAGAAAACTAGTCAATCTAATCACACTAGGACCACAGCCTTGTCTAACTCAATGAAACTAAGCCATGCCCATGGGGCCACCCAATATGGGTGGGTCATGGTAGACAGGTCTGACAGAATGTGGTCCACTAGAGAAAGGAATGGCAAACCACTTCAGTATTCTTGCCTTGAGAACCCCATGAACAGTGTGAAATTTCCATTAACTTCCCCTTATTTTCTAGCATTATTACTATTTTCAGTTCAGTTTAGTTCAGTTCAGTCACTCAGTCGTGTCGAACTCTTTGCGACCCCATGGATCGCAGCACGCCAGGCCTCCCTGTCCATCACCAACTCCCAGAGTTCACTCAAACTCATGTCCATCTAGTCGGTGATGCCATCCAGCCATCTCATCCTCTGTCGTCCCCTTCTCCTCCTGCCCCCAATCCCTTCCAGCATCAGAGTCTTTTCCAATGAATCAACTCTTCCCATGAGGTGGCCAAAGTATTGGAGTTTCAGCTTTAGCATCAGGCCTTCCAAAGAACACCCAGGACTGATCTGCTTTAGAATGGACTGGTTGGATCTTCTTGCAGTCCAAGGGACTCTTAAGAGTCTTCTCCAACACCACAGTTCAAAAGCATCAGTTCTTTGGTGCTCAGCTTTCTTCAGAGTCCAACTCACACATCCATACATGACTACAGGAAAAACCATAGCCTTGAGTAGACGGACCTTTGTTGACAGAGTAAGGTCTCTGCTTTTGAATATGCTATCTAGGTTGGTCATAACTTTCCTTCCAAGGAGTAAGTGTCTTTTAATTACATGGCTGCAGTCACCATCTAGAGTGATTTTTGGAGCCCCAAAAAATAAAGTCTGACACTGTTTCCACTATTTCCCCATCTATTTCCCATGAAGTGATGGGACCAGATGCCATGATCTTAGTTTTCTGAATGTTGAGCTTTAAGCTAACTTTTTCACTCTCCACTTTCACTTTCATCAAGAGGCTTTTGAGTTCCTCTTCACTTTCTGCCATAAGGGTGGTGTCATCTGCATGTCTGAGGTTATTGATATTTCTCCTGGAATCAAAAGCTTGATTCCAGCTTGTGTTTCTTCCAGTCCAGCGTTTCTCATGATGTACTCTGCATATAAGTTAAATAAGCAGGGTGACAATATATAGCCTTGATGTACTCCTTTTCCTATTTGGAACCAGTCTGTTGTTCCATATCCAGTTCTAACTGTTGCTTCCTGACCTGCATAATACTATTTTGCTTGGTGCATTTTCCCAGTTACATTAATTGTTCTTTGCTAAATAAAGATATATCTTCAACTTGTACACTGATGCATCATAATCACATGACGTCCATAGTTTAAGTTGGATTCATTCTTGGTTTTATACATTCTATGGCTTTATGCAAATGTATAATGACATGCTCCCACTATTCTGGTATCATACAGAGGATTTTCACTGCCCTAAAATTCCTTTGTGTTTTACCTATTCAATTCCTGTCAACCCTTGATCCTTTTATTCTCTCCATAGGTAAGCTCCTTCAAGAATATCACATACTTGGAATTATATAGTATGTAGCCTTTTCACACTGGTTTCTTTCACTTAGTAATATGTATCTACATTTCCTTCATGCTGTTTCATGACTTATTTGATAGCTTATTTTTATTTAACATTGAATAGTATTTCATTGTCAGCCTGTTCCACAATTTATGTATCCATTCACCTACTGAAAGATATTTTGGTTGCTTCCAGGTTTTGGCAATGATGGATAAGCCACTTAAAACATCTATCTGTTTTGTGCAAACATACACTTATTCCTTTGTGTCAACACCATGGAGCATGATTGCCAGATCATATGGTAAAAGTATTGATATGTTTTGTTCTATTAAAAACTATCAAACTATCTTCTAAAGTGCTATACCCATTTTGCATTCTGGCTAGCAATTAATGAGAGTTTCAGTTGTTCTACAGTCTTGCCACCATTCAGTGTTATCAGTATCCTGGGTTTTGGTCATTCTCATAGAAGTGGAGAGATATCTCACTGCTGATTTTATTTGCATTTTCTAGATGGCATATGATACAGAACATCTTTTCACATGCACATCATTCATATATCTTCTTTAGTAAGGTGTCCATTAAGGCCTTTGGCTGATTTTTTATTTTTTATTGCTGAGTTATATGTGTATTTTCAATAACAGTCCTTTATCAGATGTACATTTTACAAATACTGTCTCTGTCTTTCACTTTTTTTATTCATTTGATAGTGTCTGTTTTAAAACAGGAGTTTTTAAATTTTGATGAAGCCCAGTGTATCAATTATTTCTTTCACGTATTGTATCCTTGGTGCTGTATCTAAAAAGTCATTGCCAAACACAGTTATTTAGATTTTCTCCATTGTTTCTTCTAGGAGTTGTGTAAATTTTCATTTTACATTTGGGCCTATGATACCTTTTGAGTTCATTTTTGTGAAGGGTGTAAGGTTCACGTGTAGATTCCTTTTTTTACATGCGGGTGTCCAGTTGTTCCAACATCGTTTATTAAAAGACTATCTTCCCCTGTATCAAAGAGTTGGTGCTTATATTTATATGAGCCTATTTCATAGATCTCTGTTGTTTGATTGATCTATTTGTCTATTCTTTCACCAATACCACATTGTTATTAGGATTTTGATTGAGATTTCCTCAAATCTATAGATCAAGTTGGGAAGTGCTGACATGTTGACAGTATTGCATCTTCCTACTCTTGAATATGGAATATCTATTTGTGTGATTTTTCTTTCATCGGAGTTTTATAGTTTTCTTCATACTGATTTTGATTATATTTTGTTAGATTTATAACTAAAAATTTTATTGGGATGCTAGTGAAAATGGTATTGTTTTTAATTTCAAATTTCACTTATCCATTGCTGGTACATAGAAAGGGATTGACTTTTCCACGTTAATCTATCCTGCAACTTTGTTATAATTGCTTATTAGTTCTAAGATTTTGTCAGTGCTGTTGATTCTTTTAGATTTTCTACATGAATGATCATGTCATCTGTGAACAAAGTTTTACTTTTTATTACCAATCTGTATACCTTTTACTTGGAGAAGGCAATGGCCACCCACTCCAGTACTCTTGCCTGGAAAATCCCATGGGCAGAGGAGCTTGGTGGGCTGCAGTCCATGGGGCCGAAAAGAGTCGGACACAACTGAGCGACTTCACTTTCACTTTTCCCTTTCATGCGTTGGAGAAGGAAATGGCAACCCATGCCAGTCTTCTTACCTAGAGAATCCCAGGGATGGCGGAGCCTGGTGGGCTGCTATCTATGGGGTCGCACAGAGTCATACACGACTGAAGTGACTTAGCAGTAGCAGCATACCTTTTACTTCCTTTCGTATTTTATTACATTAGCTAGGACTTCCAGTATGATACTGAAAAGGAACAAGAGGGACATCATTTTCTATACCTGATCTTAGTGGGAAAGCACTGAGTTTCTCACTATTAAACATAAAGTTAGCTATGATTTTTTTTTTTTTTTTGGTAGATTTCTTACCAAGTTGAGGCAGTTCCCTTTTATCCCTATCTTGTTGAGAGGTTGTTTTGTTTTGTTATCATAATAGCTGATGGATTTTGTCAAATTCTTTTCCTGAATCTATTCAGACGATCATATGGTTTCCCTGTTTGGTCTGTTAATGTTGATGGATTACATTAACTGATTTTTGAATGCTGAACCCAGCCTTGCAGGCCTGGAACAAACCATATTTGTTCATGGTATATCATTCTTTTTGTATATTATTGGATTTCATTAGCTAATATTTTTTGAGGATGCCTCCATCTATGTTGGGGCTTCCCTGGTGGCTTAGAGGTTAAAGCGTCTGCATGAAATGCAGGAGACCCGGGTTTGATCCTTGGGTCAGGAAGATCCCCTGGAGAAGGAAATGGCAACCCACTCCAATACTCTTGCCTGGAGAATCCCATGGCAGGAGGAGTCTGGAAGGGATCACAAAGAGTCGGACACGACTGAGCGACTTCACTTCACTTCACTTCACATCTATGTTAATGAGAGATACTAACCTGTGATTTTTTTCTTGTATTGTCTTATCCTGGTTTTGGCATTAGTGTAATTCTGGCTTCATAGAATGAGTTTTGAGGTATTCCTTCTGCTTCTGTCCTCTAAAAGAGAATTGGTATAATTTCTTACTTAAATATTTAGCAGAGTTCACCAGTGAATGCATCTGGTGCTCTATGCTGTGGAAGGTTATTAATTATTAATTACTGATACAGTCTCTTTAATAGATGTAGGCCTATTCAGGTTGCCTGTTTCATCTTGTAGACATTTTGACAGATCATGTTTTTCAAGGAACTGGTCCATTTCTGTCAATTTTGTGGTCAAAGAGTTGTGCACTGTACTCCTGAATTATCCACTTAATGTCTTTGGGGTCTGTAGTGATGTCTTCTCTCAATTCTGTATGAGTAATTTGTGTCCTCTCTTCTTTTTTCACACTTAGCCTGGGTAGAAGCTTATACATTTTATGATCCTTTTCAAAGAATAAGCTTTTGACTTTGTTCACTTTCTCTATTGATTTCCTGGTTTCAATTTTGTTGATTTCTGCTTTAAATCTTATTTCTTTTCATCTACTTATTTTGTATTTAATTTGCTCTTTTCTAGTTCCCAAAGTTAGACACGTTTGATTGCAGATCTTTCTTCTTCTATGGTATAAGCAATTAATGCTATAAATTCCCCTCTAATCTCTGCTTTTACATCACTCTATGAATTTTTATAAGTTGTATTTTCCTTTAGAACATGTTTTTGTTTCCCTGAGATTTTCTGTTTGAATCCTGTGTTATGGAGAACGTCACATATTTGGGAATTTTCCAGTTATCTCTGTTACTGACTTCTAGTTTGATTCCATTCTGGTCTCAAAAAAAAAAAATCATATAATTTCTACTATTTTAAATTTATTAAAATGTTTTTTGGTCTGTCTTGGTGAGTGTTTTATTTGTGCTTGAGGAGAGTGTATATTCTGTTGTGAGATAGCCTATAGATGTAGCTAATATCCAAGTTATTATTACTGTTGTTGAGTTCAACTATGTCCATACTGGTTTTCTGCCTGCTGGATCAGTCCTTTCTGATACAGAGGTATTGAAACCTCAAACTAGGTAGTGGAAACATCTGTTTCTCATTTTTTTGCCTCATGTATTTTGATGCTCTCTTGTTGGGAACATATACATAAAGGATTATTATGTCTTGAAGAACTGACCCTTTATCATTATGTGATGCTCTTGTTTATTCATAATAAATTTCTTTGCTTTCAAGTCTGCTCTGTCTGTAATTATAATAATATAGCTACTTTGGTTTTCTTTTCATAAATGTCCACATAGTATATTTTAATTTATTTTTTTGATTCAAAATATTTTTGAATGATTTCTTTTTTGGTGGCCTCGGAGACAGAATAATGAATATGACTGCCATAACTGTTGTTTTCATGAGGCTGAGCTATTTTGAGGAGAGACAGGCAAACTTATATATGAGAAATCAAAGGGCATAGCAAGAGAAAGCAATGATTTCAGTATTTGTATTAAAGAAATACAGTATTTGCTTTTAAAGAAACCCTGCAGTCAGGATAGGAAAATTTAGGAAGAATGTAGACTAATAGACCCCCATGCCCAATGACATTTTGTAAATGATATACACAAAACATCAGAGAGGAGAATTGAGACTGTTGCAATATTTGAACTTCATATGAAAACTGGACTAGATTCCAAGATGAGAATGTAAGAACTTGCATAAAGGAAATTCATATGAATTAGTGATACTAATAAAACTAAACTCTATGGAAGACATATTACTCATAGAAAGTATTTACACATTATATAATTTTTTACCTTATTAACATTTTCTATCTGAATTCAGAAAAATACTTATGCACATTTTTTGTTAGTTGTTTTTTTTCATTTCAACTCATCTGCCTTAGGTATTTAGTCCTCTGCATTTTCCAGACAAATGCTGTCAGTATCTTATTATAGCTAGAATTTAGGACAAGAAATTATTTATAATGGAGCACATTTCAATAACAGCAAGAACAGCAACTTTTCCTTTCTTTCACATTTGAAAATTTGAGATTGGGTACATTTGTAAATCAGTGGAATCAATAATTTATTCTGCTTAGATATACACTGATGAACCAACACAGGATTCTTCTCTAAGAAGAGAAATATGACTTTGATAATTGCTTACAGCAGTGGTCAAAGATCATTAGGTGATAGAAAATAGGAAAACTAAAGTACACACTCTATTTCAATAAAATTTTCAGGATCACTGAAAACGTAGTTCTTTAGTTTCTCTTTTTTCTTATTTGAGGGATAATTGACATAACAGTATCTTCGTTTCAGGTGTACAACACAATGATTTAATATTTGTATATATTGCAAAATTATCACCACAATTAGTCAAGTTAATATAAATCATCATACATAATGCTTTTTCTCCTTAAAATGAGAACTTCCAAAATTGACTCTCCTAGGTACTTTCAATGGAGAAGGCAATGGCACCCCACTCCAGTACTCTTGCCTGGAAAATCCCATGGACAGAGGAGCCTGGTAGGCTGTAGTCCATAGGGTCGCTAAGAGTCGGGCACGACTGAGCAACTTCACTTTCACTTTTCACTTTTATGCATTGGAGAAGGAAATGGCAACCCACTCCAGTATTCTTGCCTGGAGAATCCCAGGGACAGAGGAGCCTTGTGGGCTGCCGTCTGTGGGGTCATACAGAGTCGGACACGACTGAAGCGACTTAGCAGCAGCAGCAGCAGCAGGTACTTTCAATTATGCAATACAGTATTATTAATCATAGTCACCATGCTATACATAAACCCCTATAACTTATTTTATAACTAGAAATGTGTACCTTTTGACTTCATTTCACCCATTTCTCTCACCCACCACTTCTGCTCTTTATATCTATGAGCTCTAAGTTTGGGATTTTGTTTGTTTCTTTGCTACATTTCACATATAAGTGCGATCATAGGGTATTTCATTTTCTAACTTATTTCACTTAGTTAATGCCCTCAAGGTCCATCTATGTTGTCTGAAGTGGCAAGATTCCATTCTATTTTTAAAGCCAAATAATACTATAACATATATACACCACAGCTTCTTTATCCATTCATCTATCAATACACATTTAGGTTGTTCCCATGTCTTGACTGTTGTAAATAACACTGTGATGAATATGGGATATATATATATATATATATATATATATATATATCTTAGCGAAGTAGAATTTTTGTTTTCTTGGGATAAATAACCTGAAGTGGAATTGCTCGATTATATGGTAATTCTATTGTTGATTTTTTTTTTAAGAAACTTCCAGCTGTTTTCTTTAAGGGCTATAAGAATTCCTTTAAAAAGAATTGTATACTTTCTAAATGATAGGAGGTGTTATCTTCTTGTGGTTTGGTTTGCACATGATGTACTGGGTTAAAGGAACTGCTGGTACAAATACAGCTTTAGTAAAGTAATGGTAAAGTGTGAGGAGAGGGAAGCAGTCTATAGCCCTGTGATTTCTGAGAACTCCTGTAGTGACCTTGTGTTCTGAACTGTAAACCTCACTAGAATTTCTCAGTTTTTTTTCCTCCCCATTTCAATGTGATAGTGTAGGCTGGAATTAGGTACCTGTCTTCTCTTAGGTGGAAGGATAGAGTGGGGTATTCTCTTTCTCCCTGGTCCATTAGTCTGAAAATAACCAAGGAAGTCATGCTCTGGTTAACTAACTTCTCTGGCGGGTAGGCCTTGTTCTGGAAAATTTCAAATAGTTCTTGTTTCCTTTCACCTGCTGGAAGCATGAATGTTTTATCTCTGATATGTATTGTGAGAATCAGGTTAAACTCCTGGAGGTAAATCTCATAATCCTTTGAGGAGCCATCTATGACTAGGTGTCCCTCCAGCAAGTTATCAGTTGCAGTTCAGGTTTTCCTTCACTGGCACGGTTCCCCGGGAGCTTTCCACTTGTTAGTATCTGTTCTGTGAGCCTCAAATACAGTATTCACCTGACTCCTCAATCTTGATGGCAGCAGTTTGCCCTGTGTCCTCCTCTCTCTTACAGATCCAAAAAGAGTTGATTTTTTTCAGTCTGGTCATCTTTTTTCTTACTGTTAGGACAAAGCATCGACCTCCCCACTCCTTACATGTGGAACTAGAAACCGGAAGTCCTAATGCTTGTTAGAAATTTACAATGTAGATTTTACTATTACAAAATTTCCAATGCAGCAGACTTCATGCTGGCCTGCCAGTCTGCATCCACAGTCTTTCAAGGAAATTTTTTTTTAAAGACATTTCTGTGTCCGTGAAATTAAAAAAGAAGAGGGGTGTCTAAAATTATTTGGGGGTGAACAAGTATCCTAAAATAAAATTTAAAAAAACAGTTTCTGTGAGTGAGATAGACTAGAAATATCTATATTTAAATCTCAAGTATCCTTGAAAGAAGAAAATGAACATGGATTTGACACTGTTGCTTTCAGGCAGATCCCATAAAATAATAAAGGAAGTTTGTTCTTGTATGATCCTATTAAAAGGTATTTAGAAAGCACAGATCTAAGGGGTGTGAGAAAAATACCATGGAAATGCTTTGTGAGTGCTATGAAAAGAAAGTTGCATCATTCTAAATTTCCTGGTAGCTTATGACTGTAATATACAGAATGTTGTTTTTCAGTCACCACTCATGCCTGACTCTTTGTAACCCTAAGAAATGTAGCCCACCAGGCTTCTCTGTCTATGGGATTCTCCAGGCAAGAATACTGGATTGCCATGCCCTCCTCAAGGGGATCTCTCCAACCCAGGGATCAAGTCCAAGTCTCACATCTCCTGCATTGGCAGGCAGGTTCTTTACTACTAGTGCCATCTGAGAAGCCCTGATTTGATGCTATAAGCAACAGTTAGAACTGGACATGGAACAACAGACTGGTTCCAAATAGGAAAAGGAGTACGTCAAGGCTGTATATTGTCACCTGCTTATTTAACTTATATGCAGAGTCCATCATGAGAAACGCTGGGCTGGAAGAAACACAAGCTGGAATTGGCAGGAGAAATATCAATAACCTCAGATATGCAGATGACACCACCCTTATGGCAGAAAGTGAAGAGGAACTAAAAAGCCTCTTGATGTAGGTGAAAGAGGAGAGTGAAAAAGTTGGCTTAAAGCTCAACATTCAGAAAACGAAGATCATGGCATCTGGTCCCATCACTTCATGGGGAATGGATCACTGCAGATGGTGACTGCAGCCATGAAATTAAAAGACACTTATTCCTTGGAAGAAAAGTTATGACTAACCTAGATAGCATATTGAAAAGCAGAGACATTACTTTGCCAACAAAGGTCCGTCTAGTCAAGGCTATGGTTTTTCCAGTGGTCATGTATGGATGTGAGAGTTGGACTGTGAAGAAAGCTGAGCACCGAAGAATTGATGATTTTGAACTGTGGTATTAGAGAAGACTCTCAAGAGTCCCTTGGACTGCAAGGATATCCAACCAGTCCATTCTGAAGGAGATCAGCCCTGGGATTTCTTTGGAAGGAATGCTGCTAAAGCTGAAACTCCAGTACTTTGGCCACCTCATGCGAAGAGTTGACTCATTGGAAAAGACTCTGATGCTGGGAGGGATTGGGGGCAGGAGGAGAAGGGGACGACAGAGGATGAGGTGGCTGGATGGCATCACTGACTCGATGGGTGTGAGTGTGAGTGAACTCCGGGAGATGGTGATGGACAGGGAGGCCTGGCGTGCTGCGATTCATGGGGTCACAGAGAGTCGGACACGACTGAGTGACTGAACTGAACTGAACCATCTCATTCTGTTTCCCCTTCTCCTACAGAATAAGGAGCTACTTTCTTTCAAACTTTCAAATCTTAGAGGAACAAGACCTTTGAGTGGACACTTTTAGCCAGCTAATGAGGTTGGCAGTAAACTTAGATATACCTGTTCTTTTCAGTTTCCCCCCCCTCAGGTTCTTACCTAGCAAAAAGTAAAAATAAAAAACAAAACTCTTGCTTTCCCTTTAAAGGTTAGTGCCCTGTGATCTATTTTGCATCCTCCTTCCAGATGTAGTTAATCTCATGCTTTGGGTACAGTGAATGTTCAGCTTTGCTACCTTCATAAAGAAAAGGGTATATTAGTTTTAGGTTTCAAAGTATTTGAACTGGATGGACTGGAGCACCAGCTCTAACACTATTGCACAGTTACTTTCACATGGTGGGGAAAAAGCAAATATATTGGTACCAAGTTAAAGATTATCAGAATATTATATGTGTACAAAGTCAGGTATCTAATTAACAATAGCTTCTTGTTATTGCAGACATTCTAGAGAAACCCTGTATTAGTCCCATGAAACTTAAAGCAGAAACACAATTCCTTCAGGAAAGTTCTCTTAGAAATGGAGATGAGAAGGACAGGGCAAGTTCTTTCCTTGCACACCTGAGAGGTACTTGTTTCGCATTTCTCTCACATGCAGTAGTAGTCACTTGTGATTCTGATTTACTCTGACATAAATTTGGAAGCTGCCACTCTCAGATATAAAGTGAATGTGACTAGAGAGATGAATGGTTCTTTTAGCCCTGAACGATTTTAAAGATACCTTTACACAGGATAAACTTACCAGGAGTAGCAAGTGATAAATGAGAGTTATAAAAATTTAGGAATCTTTTACTTACACTAATTGATGACTTTCACAAGAAGATTCATAACTTTTGTTAGTTGCCTCTTTACTTTCTTCAGTGTCTGGAATCTGAAAATAGCAGAGTTTGGAGGGGTTTCTGTAAGTTAATTAATGTTAATTGTGCTGTGAATTACTTTAAGGAGTCTGCTGAGTGACGGACACAGTAAAGGGGGTCGATACCATTTAATGTTCATTGGGGATAATGCTGGTCTTTGGCACCATTTTATGATCATTAAGCTCATGCAAGAGCTTGTCAGGAAAAAGCTCTAAAGATCAGTTGTTCATGGCAATTAAAACAATTGAAAATGACCTGATATTACATTATACATGATGCAACACTGCTCCCAGTATGAACAACTTTCATTCCATTAGTGATTTCCAATCTAATACCAAGCACTGCAATTTATTTTTCCTGGTTACCTTACCACGACTGCCTGTGTACTTCTAACAGGATATTATTAATATTTATCCTATTATCTCATACAACATTTCATGCTTAAAGCACTTCACAATCTTAACTAATTAATCTTTGTGTCCTGCCTAAAAGGATGGTAAATACCCTTTCAGAGTTAGGGAAACTGAGTTCAGAGTGGTTAAGAATTGGCCATCAGGAAAGTTACGTGATAAATCCCACAGTCTGGGTTTAGGGCTCTTTTATCCCTAGGGGGTAAAAGTAATGAAACTTTGGCTCTGAAGATCATACTTTGATATCTAGATGACTATTCCTCACCCCAGAAAAAGGTAAGTGGAATGACTTTTTTTAATGGAATTTACTCTTTTGATTGGGCCTAAGAAAAACATTTTAAAATACATCATAAATGAGTAAAGAGAATAGAAAAAAGTTTGGTATTTTTTTTTAATCTCCCCTGAACTCTATTATGGGGATGTTCTTGATCCCTGTCTCCTGTACAATGCCATGAACCTAAATCCATAATTCATCAGGTACTCTGTCTATCAGATCTAGTCCATTAGATCTATTTCTCACTTCCACTGCATAATCATAAGGGATTTGATTTAGGTCATACCTGAATGGTCTAGTGGTTTTCTCTACTTTCTTCAATTTCAGTCTGAATTTGTCAATAAGGTGTTCATGGTCTGAGCCACAGTCAGCTCCTGGTCTTGTTTTTGTTGACTATATAGAGCTTCTCCATCTTTGGCTGCAAAGAATATAATCAATCTGATTTTGGTGTTGACCATCTGGTGATGTCCATGTGTAGAGTCTTCTCTTGTGTTGTTGGAAGAGGGTGTTTTCTATGACCAGTGCATTTTCTTGGCAAAACTCTATTAGCCTTTGTCCTACTTCATTCCATATTCCAAGGCCAAATTTGCCTGTTACCCCAGGTGTTTCTTGACTTCCTACTTTTGCATTGCAGGCCCCTGTAATGAAAAGGACATCTTTTTTGGGTGTTAGTTCTAAAAGGTCTTGTAGGTCTTCATAGAACCGTTCAACTTCAGCTTCTTCAGCATTACTGGTTGGGGCATAGGCTTGGATTACTGTGATATTGAATGGTTTGCCTTGGAAATGAACAGAGATCATTCTGTCGTTTTTGAGATTGCATCCAAGTACTGCATTTCGGACTCTTTTGTTGACTATGATGGCTACTCCATTTCTTCTAAGGGATTCCTGCCCACAGTAGTAGATATAATGGTCATGGGAGTTAAATTCACCCATTCCAGTCCATCTTAGTTTGCTGATTCCTAGAATGTCAACGCTCACTCTTGCCATCTCGTTTGACCACTTCCAATTTGCCTTGATTCATGGACCTAACATTCCAGGTTCCTATGCAATATTGCTCTTTACAGCATCGGACCTTGCTTCTATCACCAATCACATCCACAACTGGGTATTGTTTTTGCTTTGGCTTCATTCTTTCTGGAGTTATTTCTCCTCTTATCTCCAGTAGCATTTTAGGGACCTACCGATCTGGGGAGTTCCTCTTTCAGTATCCTATCATTTTGCCTTTTCATACTGTTCATGGGGTTCTCAAGGCAAGAATACTGAAGTGGTTTGCCATTCCCTTCTCCAGTGGACCACATTCTGCCAGACCTCTCCACCATGACCCGTCCATCTTGGGTGGCTCCACATGGCATGGCTTAGTTTCACTGAGTTAGACAAGGCTGTGGTCTGTGTGATCAGATAGACTACTTTTCTGTGATTATGGTTTCAGCGTGTCTGCCCTCTGATGCCCCCTTGCAACACCTACCATCTTACTTGGGTTTCTCTTACCTTGGGTGTGGGGTATGCAAATAAGTAAAATGGCTGTCTGGGGAGGCCTTACAAATAGCTGTGAAAAGAAGAGAAGAGAAATGCAGAGGAGAAAAGGAAAGATATAAGCATCTGAATGCAGACTTCCAAAAAATAGCAAAGAGAGACAAGAAAGCCTTCCTCAGTGACCAATGCAAAGAAATAGAGGAAAACAACAGAATGGGAAAGACTAGAGATCTCTTCAAGAAAATTAGAGATACCAAGGGAACATTTCATGCAAAGATGGGCTTGATAAAGGACAGAAATGGTATGGACCTAACAGACGCAGTGGCACCCCACTCCAGTACTCTTGCCTGGAAAATCCCATGGACAAAGGAGCCTGGTAGGCTGCAGTCCATGGGGTCGCTAAGAGTCGGACACAACTGAGCAACTTCACTTTAACAGAAGCAGAAGATATTAAGAAGAGGTGGCAAGAATACACAGAAGAACTGTACAGAAAAGAGCTTCATGACCAAGATAATCACGATGGTGTGATCACTCACCTAGAGCCAGACATCCTGGAATGTGAAGTCAAGTGGGCCTTAGAAAGCATCACTACGAACAAAGCTAGTGGAGGTGATGGAATTCCAGTAGAGCTATTTCAAATCCTGAAAGATGATGTTGTGAAAATGCTGCACTCAATATACCAGCAAATTTGGAAAACTCAGCAGTGGCCACAGGACTGGAAAAGGTCAGTTTTCATTCCAATCCCAAAGAATGATCAAACTACTGCACAATTGCACTCATCTCACACACTAGTAAAGTAATGCTCAAAATTCTCCAAGCCAGATTTCAGCAATATGTCAACTGTGAACTTCCAAATGTTCAAGCTGGTTTTAAAAAGGCAGAGGAACCAGAGATGAAATTGCTGACATCCACTGGATCATGGAAAAAGCAAGAGAGTTCCAGAAAAACTTCTTTTTCTGCTTTATTGACTATGCCAAAGTCTTTGACTGTGTGGATCACAATAAACTGAGGAAAATTCTGTAAGAGATGGGCATATAAGACCACCTACATGCCTCTTGAGAAACCTTCAGGTCAGGAAGCAACAGTTAGAACTGGACATGGAACAACAGACTGGTTCCAAATAGGAAAAGGAGTACGTCAAGGCTATATATTGTCACCCTGCTTATTTAACTTATATGTAGAGTACATCATGAGAAATGCTGGACTGGAAGAAGCACAAGCGGAAATCAAGATTGCCAGGTGAAATATCAATAACCTCAGATATGCAGATGACACCACCCTTATGGCAGAAAGTGAAGAGGAACTAAAAAGCCTCTTGATGAAAGTGAAAGAGGAGAGTGAAAAAGTTGGCTTAAAGCTCAACATTCAGAAAACGAACATCATGGCATCTGGTCCCATCACTTCATGGGAAATAGATGGGGAAACAGTGGAAACAGTATCAGACTTTATTTTTCGGGGCTCCAAAATCACTGCAGATGGTGACTGCAGCCATGAAATTAAAAGATGCTTGCTCCTTGGAAGGAAAGTTATGACCAACCTAGATAGCATATTGAAAAGCAGGGACATTACTTTTCCAACAAAGGTCCATCTAGTCAAGGCTATGGTTTTTCCACTGGTCATGTATGGATGTGAGATTTGGACTGTGAAGAAAGCTGAGCACTGAAGAATTGATGCTTTTGAACGGTGGTGTTGGAGAAGACTCTTGAGAGTCCCTTGGACTGCAAGGAGATCCAACCAGTCCATTCTAAATGAGATCAGTCCTGTGCGTTCATTGGAATGACTGATGCTAAAGCTGAAACTCCAATACTTTGGCCGCCTCATGCGGAGTTGACTCATTGGAAAAGACTCTGGTTCTGGGAGGGATTGGGGGCAGGAGGAGAAGGGGACTACAGAATATGAGATGGCTGGATGGCATCACTGACTCGATGGACATGAGTTTGAGTAAACTCCAGGAGTTGGTGATGGACAGGGAGGCCTGGTGTGCTGCGATTCATGGGGTCACAAAGAGTCGGACATGACTGAGGGACTGAACTGACTGAATTGAACTGAACTCTATTATGAGAACTTCTTACAAATGTTTATACCCAAATTTTCCCCTTGAAAAATATTAGTTATGATTAGAAAAACATACATTTATACAAAGTCCAGTTGATGAGCTTGGTTTTGAGCTATAGTTGTTGTTCTGTTGCCAAGTCATGTCCAACTCTTTGTGATCCCATAGACTGCAACATGCCAGGCCTCCCTGTCCTTTACTATCTCCTGGAGTTTGCCCAAGTTCATTCCATTGAATCAGTGATGCCACCCAACCATCTCCTTCTCAGTCACCCTCTTCTCTTTCTGCCTTCAATCTTTCCCAGCATGCATGTCTTTTCCAGTGAGTCAGCTCTTCACATCAGGTGGCCAAAATATTGTAGCTTCAGCTTCAGCATCAGTCCTTCCAATGAATATTCAGAGTTGATTTCCTTTTGGATTGACTGGTTTGAACTCCTTGCTGTCCAAGGCATCAATTCTTTAGTGCTCTGCCTTCCTTATGGTCCAAATTTCAACATCTGTACATGACTACTGGAAAGACCATGGCCTTGACTATACGGACCTTTGTTGGCACAGTGATTTCTTTCATTTTCAATATGCTAAGTTTATGCTGTTTAGGCTTTTCTTCCAAGGAGCAAGCACCTTTTAATTTCATGGCTGTAGTCACTGTGTGCAGTGATTTTAGAGCCCATGAAGAGGCAATCTGTCACTGCTACCACATTTTCCCCTTCTATTTGCCATGAAGTGATGGGGCTAGAATACATGATCTTCATTTTTTTTTAATATTGAGTTTTAAGCCATTTTTTACACTCCTCTTTCACCTTCATCAAGGGGCTCTTTGATTCTTCTTTGCTTTCTGCCATTAGGTTGATATCATCTGCATATCTGAGGTTGTTGATATTTCTCCCACCAGTCTTGAGTCCAGCTTGTAAATCATCCAGCCTGGCATTTTCCATGATGTGCTTACGTATAAGTTAAATAAACAGGGTGATAATAAAAAGTCTTGTTGTACTCCTTTTTTAATTTTGAACCAGTTGTTCCATATAAGGTTCTACATGTTGCTTCTTGATCCACATACAGATTTCTCAGGAGACAGGTAGATGTTCTTGTATTCACATCTCTTTGAGCTATACATTATATAATTTAAAATCAGTGACACTTTGCTTGTTATAAAATGTAAGCAAGTTGATCTTTAAATTTTTTGGCATCTTGACATTGAAAATTAACTGTGTCTACCTAGACCTCAAGAAAAAAAACAGAAGAAATGCTGGTGCTTGTTTCAGTTTTTTCACAGTACCGTATGTACTCCAGTACACATCTGGAGCACATATGAAACACATGTGCATTGTATACAGTTCAGTATACTGTAGTGTACATCCAATGTACATTGTGTACAGTCTATTGTAGATCCAGTGTACAGCACAGTGTACAGTCCAATTTACATTGTGTATAGCTCAGTGTACAGTCCAATGCACATCCAATGTATATGTATATTATATACAGTCCAGTGTACAGTAATGTACATCCAATGTACATTGTGTACAGTCTATTGTAGATCTAGTGTACAGCGCAGTGTACAGTCCAATTTACATTGTGTATAGCCCAGTGTACAGTCCAATGCACGTCCAATGTATATGCATATTATATACAGTCCAGTGTACAGTAGTGTACATCCAGTGTACATCGTGAAGTTTAGTGTACATCCTAGTATACAGTCCAGTGTATAGTGTACAGTCCAGTATACACTCCAGTGCACATCTGCTGTCCAGGTCAAGTGCAAACTGGACAATCTGGTATGCAGGTCTAGTGCACATCTTGGACACGTGTGCACACATCTGGTGTACAGTCAAGTTCACACCTAGTGTACAGTCCAAGAGCACAGTCCAGTGTACATCCCAGTGTTTGTCCAGTACACAGGTTGATGTACAGTGTACAGAACACTGTACAGTCCAGGACACACCAGTGTACACCTCGTGTGCAGCCTAGTGTACAGTGCACTGTACACGCCACTGAGTAGTGCCAGGTACATTCCACTGTACGGTCAGTACACAGTCCAGTGTATAGTGCACAGTGCAGTGTATGTCCAGCATATGTCCAATGCACAGTGAAATATATACTCCAGTTTGTGTCCAGTACACAGTCCAGTGTATGTCCAGTGTACAGTGCAGTGCACATCCAATGTACATCCAGTGTCTCTGTGACTCTTGTCCATGTCCATAAAATCCTATGAATGGCTTTTAGAGTCATTCTGACAAGAAGTGGCAAAAACCAGATTGTCAATAGGTTCAAAGAAGGGAGGATAAAAGGAACAAAATTTAAGTGAACTGAAAACTGGATTGCTTGACCCTGAATTCAGGTCAGTGATGTTCCAGAGCTCTCTTGTTCTAGGCCACACGAGCAACATTAAAAACATCAGGAATTTTGTCAGCTGACTGTTAAGCCCTTTGAAATTAGCAAGCAACACAAATTAGGACTTTTGGTTATCAGGGAGTCTGTGTTGACATCCACGATTATGGTATAGTCAGTCCAAGCTCATGTCCATGCAACAGGTGATGCCACTGGAGCTCCTGGATGCCAGTGTCTGGCAGGTCGTATGCTAAGTATCTCCCTGCTGTGTCTTTTCTCTCTCATCCTGCCATCTCTGCTTAGTTCCTATCTTGATGGTCTCTGTCCTAGATGGTCTCTGTTGCCTTCTAGCCAACGGTACCACTGGAACAATATTATTTTTAAATCTACCACTAGAGGGAGGTCCAGTGGCTAAGACTCTGCACTCCCACTGCAGGGGGTGCAGGTTCGACTCCTGGTCAGGAAACTAAGATACCACACGCCTCTGCAAAAAAAAAAAAAAAATCTACCACTAGAATAAGGTTTAAGTAAGAATCCTGCCAGTCTGGAATTGAAGGAAAGAAAGAAAGAGGCTATCTTCAACCATTGGGAAAAATAATGTATAACACTTTCCTTTTATAAACAGGGCTCTTTTTAAAAATTTATTTTTAATCAGAGGATAATTGATTTACAGTGTATTGATTTCTGCCACACAACAAAGTGAATCAGCCATAACTATACATATATCCCCTCCCTCTTGAGCCTCCTCCCACCTCACCCCCATCCCACCTCACTCCCATCCAACTTCTACAGATCATCACAGAGCACAGAGCTGACCTCAAATCACACATTTTTGACTGACTATAAAGTTGGTGGGGTTTTTTTTTTTCTGTTTTGATATAGGCTTCTACACATTCAGTCTATGCCCATAGAACTCTCATTTTTAAAATAGTTGGCTGTGGCTGGGTTACAGCCTGTAACCATGTGACAATAATATGATCATAATGGTGTTGACCACATGGCTTCTGATGATTGTCCTGTTCTAGCTAGCTTATCAAAAGCAATTCATCAATGGAAATATCCACCAGAGGGAATGCTCCTGTGGGGAATGGTTAGACTCATCTCTGTCCTCACTCTGCCCTGAGATTAGTCTGGGGAAAGATTCCTCCAAGTTGCTTCAGTAGCAATTTACAGTCACCCAGCCTGGTGTAGGCATGTCCATGATCACCACTGGTCGTCAAGCAGAAATGCAAGGATACGCCACGTTTTCTTCTGAGTCACGCAGCCTCATTAAGAAAGTATAATGTTTGTGAATCTCCTGCAGGTTTTCTCCTTCTGGGTTGTGGAAGCTCTCTGGCTGTCAGCACAGCACTCTGGGCCAAGAAATTCCAGAGAATCACTTCAATGATATGGCAGCCTCGACCATTTAAAATGGAATTCAATTCTGGCTTCCCTCAGAGGTATTCACCGAAATTCTGTGCACAAGCCATTCCTATAGTCACTTATTAGTGCGCCTCCTGTTTTCCTCAAGTTATCAGGATGGACTGGGCTTCCCTGGGATGCCTGGAGCATCCACGGCTCATCCTGCATCTTCTCCCGAGTAGTAGGATCTGAGGCCATTGCTGGGCCATCAGGTCATCATGTGAACATGAGTGGGAGGCTAGTGAGTTTTTTTAATTAATTAATTTTTTTTTTAGTGTTAAAACTACTATCTAAAAACAACAACTACTATCTATATAGAGAAACTATTAACCTAAATTTTATTCAATGCACATAAGATATGTGTAATTTTTTCAAAAAATTGTTGAGATCAGTAATATAAATATAGTAATATAAATACACGTGCATGCTAAGTCACTTCAGTTGTGTCTGACTCTTTGAGACCCTCTAGCCTGCCAGGCTCCTCTGTCCATGGGATTCTCCAGGCAAGAATACTGGAGTGAGTTGCCATGCTCTCCTCCTCCAGGGGATCTTCCTGACTCTGGGATCGAATCCATATCTCATATGTCTCCTGCATTGGCAGACGGGTTCTTTACCACTAGCACCACGTGGGAAACATGCACATAAATACATAATACACAATATAATACAGTAAAGATTTCCTAATAGATACCAGACAGATATCAGGTGCTTTACAAACACAATCCACCTATAGCAATGATTTGGCAAATGTGGTATTTACCCACATTGGGTGACAAGGCAGCTGAAACTTTATTAAAGAGTTTCAAGGACTTGCTTGCTAGTGACCAGAAAGTTAGTAAAAGACAATTTTTAGATTTCAAACCCAAATCCATCTGCCTCCAAAGTCCTTTGATTTTTAAACTGCAAAAATGCTCGTTCGCCAGTAAACAAAGACTAATCTCCAGTTAATAAATCCTGTACTTGACAACAATGATCTGCTCTTAGATGTGGTTTCTTTAGATTCACCATTTCTGCCTTGTAACAGACATCCTACCTGCAACCCAGTCAGAGCACAACCCTCCCACCCCTCTGCATCCCTTCCCTGGAATATTGAAAGAATTCATTTCAGAGCCCTTGCTCCCACAAAATCTGATTTCATCATTGCCACAGGGGGCCGCACTCTAGCCTGAATAGGTTTTTCCCTTCTGTCTCAGACTCTTATCAGTACTTTCATGGGTGCATGTGTGTTAAGTCGCTTCAGTTGTGTCTGACTCTTTGTGACCCCATGGACTGTGGCTCGCCAGACTCCTCTGTCCATGGGATTCTCCAGGCAAGAATACTGGAGTGGGTTGCCATGCCCTCCCCTTCAAGGGTTCTTCCTGACGCAGGGATCTAACCTGTGTCTCCTGCATTGCAAGCAGATTCATTACCAATATCACGACCAGGGAAGCCCCAATTTTCAGGGGTAACGGTATCCAAATTTTAAACAGTGAACTTAAATGAAAAATTTAAACCAACCTTATAAGTAACTGAAAACATACAGGACCAATTCTGATGTCACTACCATCCTTCCCTACTCATTCTCCTCCATCTCTTCTTCAAGTCCTCATTCCATGATTGTAATGCATGACACAATAACAGGAAATATTATTTCATATATTCGGAGGGATTAGTTTAAGTCGATTTTGCCTGGGTGACTGAGATTTCTTCTAAAATGATTACTCCTTGTATCCCCACTGGAAGTTTTAAACAACATGATGCACTCTGGGGAAAGGCCCTGCTGCTAGTAGGAGGGTCTGTCATGGGAGTCAGTGTGGTGACAAGTATGCTTCACAGGGTGGACCACTGACCCAGGTGAAAGGAAAGCACAAAACCCGTAATTAAGCTTATTAGTAAACATCATGTTTGTCTAAGTCAGCCTGGGGCTGCCAAAACAAAATAAGGAGCACAGAAACTTCTCACAGTTCTTTCTGGAAGCCAAGAAGTCCCAGGTCAGGCACTGGCCGATTCTGTTCCCAGATGAAGGCCCTCTTCCTGCCTGTAGGCAGCCAGCTTCTCACAGTGCCCTCAGACGGTGGAGAGAGAGGAATGAAGTCTTCTGACATCTCTTCCATTAGGGCAATGATCCCCTCAGGGCACATGAGCCCCACCCTTGTTACCTCCTCTAAACCTCATCACCTACCAAAGGCCCAGCTCCCATCTACCAAAGGGAGGGAAACCATCTTTCCCCTATCCTTCTGAGTTGTTAGATGAGGCCTTTGTGAGAAAACACAGGTTAACAAGAGAAAAACGGAAGTTTATTAACATGTATACCCCATGTATACAGGGGAGAAAAATGAGTTACTCCCCAAGGTGGCCTCAGTTCAGTTCAGTTCAGCTCAGTCACTTAGTCGTGTTCGACTTTTTGCGAACCCATGAATCGCAGCACGCCAGGCCTCTCTGTCCATCACCATCTCCCAGAGTTCACTCAAACTCACGTCCACTGAGTCAGTGATGCCATCCAGCCATCTCATCTTCTGTCGTCCCCTTTTCCTCCTGCCCCCAATCCCTCCCAGCATCAGAGTCTTTTCCAATGAGTCAACTCTTCACATGAGGTGGCCCAAGTATTGGAGTTTCAGCTTTAGCATCATTCCTTCCAAAGAACACCCAGGGCTGATCTTCTTTAGAATGGACTGGTTGGATCTCCTTGCAGTGCAAGGGACTCTCAAGAGTCCTCTCCAACATATGGAGGCTGAACAACCTGCTGCTGAATAACCAACAAATCACAGAAGAAATCAAAATATGCACAGAAATGAATGAAAATGTTCAAAAGCATCAATTCTTCGGCGCTCAGCTGGATTCAGAATTAATTGGACAGAGTTTGAGCAAACTCCAGGAGGTGGTGAAGGGCAGGGAAGCCTGGCATGCTGCAGTCCATGGGGTCACATAGAGTCAGACACAACATAGTGACTGAACAGCAACAGGGAAGTGGAGGTGTAGCCCTCCTAGGCAAGTGTAAATGGTTATTAGGAAAGATGACTAGGCTCTTTCAAGAATGGATGGAGGTGTGATAGTTTGTTGCAAAATTTGTTGGCATGTGGTGTTGACATTCAGCCTTCTGGTTGATGGCCTGGGGAGAGATGGGACTTCCCAGGTGGAACAGAGGTAAAGAATCTGCCTGCCTATGCATGAGACATAAAAGATCTGGGTTCGATCCTTGGGTTGAGAAGATCCCCTGGAGGAGGAAATGGCAACCCATAAGTCTATTCTTGCCTGCAGAATCCCCCTGGACAAAGGAACCTGGTGGGCTATAGTCTATAGGGTCACAAAGAGTCAAAAGACTGAAGCAACTGAGCACAAACACACAGCACAATTCCTTTTGGATGATCTGTCTTTAGGCAGTTATGGGGGTTCAGGAACAGCCTCTCCTTGTGCTTGCTGTTTTCCAAGTGCCTACAGATGGAAATCATCAATATACCAACGTGGCATATTTGGGGTATAATGTTCTGCTGCCCTTGAGCTCTAAATATCATCACACTGGGAGTTAGCTTCAAAACACGAATTTTGGAAAGAATCAAATATTTAGTCCATGGTAACTCTTATCATCTATTTGAGATGATAAATAGCACACTGAAATATAAACTACAGTGATCCTAGTAATTAAGTGCCCCAAGTGACTACTGGAGTCAGGAACTACTGCAGAAATCCTGAAGAGGTAACGTTACTTTTAATTCTCCTGACTTTTAAAAATTTATCCTTTTAAGGTGAATTCAAGAAAAATGAAAAGATTTCAGTGTATGTTTAGCCGGGGCTATTGGGGTGGTGATCCACATTTTTGAGTCATAGCTTATATACTTCCTGTGAGAAGGCATATTATCATGTCTGTGCTCATTTAAATGATACGGAAAAAAATGAGTCTGATGTGAATGGTGGATGCGCAGTTGCATTCTGGACTTGAACTTACTCTTTCCAGCTTCTAGGCTTGTGTAATAAGTAAGCACAACAGCATTCTAAAAGCTGTGATCCATACCCCAGCGTTTTACATAGGTGAGTCCTGTAAAACATCAATGCATTATTATGACTGTATCAATAGTATGAGAGTATCATCTAAAATGATTTTTTTTCTACTTTATGGATATTTAATATGAGATGATTTTGAGCAGAGTGCTCAAAACCACTTTGGTCTAGTTCACTTTTTGTACAGTGGTAAATGATGTAAGTGTAGAAATGCATGGCATGGAACACGCATTATTGACCCTGAATTATTGAATGGAGCATACTATGCTTCATATTAGTGAGGATGCAGTTGGACACTGCTCACCTGGAACTTTGTTGGCTGTTGCAAGAATAAAACTACATGTCCCATCAATATCGTCTAGCAAGTCATGTAAAACAGATAGTTTGGGGATTTTTGACAGCATCAAAAATCATGCCAGCTAAAGAAAAATAAGATAAATCCCAAGAAATTTATTTCTTTCCCCCCAAGCCTTCCAGCTTGTGTCTTACATCAAGTCATTCTCAGTTTCTTTCATTTAAATATCTTTTCTAACTCATATTAAACTACTAAGCTAATGGTCTCTAAAGATAGATTTACATTTGATTTCCTACAATGTACTAAAATAGTAGTTTTTTACTATTAGGTATGTTGTTTATTTTAAAGTGTGCATGCTTGGAGAGAGAACCAAATAACTTTTAAAATTCTATCTTAGAACAATTTGTAAATTACTGAGAACAACCTAGTAGAACTTATATTCTGGGTGAATTTGGAGCTGCTTGTTTGTTCCTTCAGCAATATCTAGTAATGCACAAACAGCTCTGTATTAGATTATTTGTCAATGTTATTTTATGAAGAAATTTAATAAAATTTACTACTCTGCAATCCATTGAGCACTTCCTAACTTAATTGTCATATTCTACATTTCCTGAGATTTACAATTAAAATTGTGATGAGCCAGACATACAAACTACCCCTTGTATGACAAGACAGGTTATTTGTATTTTACCAAAATTACATGATATATTCATTTATAAAATAGAAGTTCTATTGAAAATTTATTTTACCCATCTACAAGTACCTACATGGGATATACTTTAAGTCTGAATTTTTTTCAGCCCAATTTTCTCTTAATGCCCACCACCAAAAAAAGATAGTTCAATTTACTATTTATGCTCATGCCAGATCCAGTTAATAAAAAATAATGACTCTGACATTTTATATTTTCCAAGGATGATCAAATAAGAAATGGTCTCCAGACCAGAATAAACATTTATTTTGATTAAGAAATGTTTAATCTTCCTTATATTGTCACTAGTCACCAATATTACTTCCTAAATTTCTAAAACTACATCACGCAATGTATTAACTTATAATATTTTATGCCATTGTGTTTTAAACCTAACTTTAATTGGTAGAAAGACCAGTAATAATATTGAGAGACCACATTTCCAGTATTATTGCTATTCTGGATGATAATATGTGGTTTGTAAGTAGAAAACAGTATAAAAACAAATATCAAGGACTCATTTTTATTATATAATTTTGAAGATGCATTTATCTTTAAATATTCCTGATAATTTCACACTAGCTTTAACAAAAATAAGAAATTCCCAGTTGAATATGGATGCAAAAATCCATGTTTCTTTATGCTCATCCTCCTGTGGGTTCTTTCCAATATCCTGGGTGATCACAGTAGGAATGAAGGATGTAGAATGATGAATGACTTTGTAAATGATTTCACAGAGGCATTAAATTGAGAATCAACTTTAAGAACCATTTGCTTAGTCATTTCACTATACTTTCAACAAATACTGAGTTTCAGGTTTTAGGCTTGATGACAGGCTGATTAAGAAAAGGATAGTACTGATAACTAAGAAATTTGAGAAGGGGAGACCGTTTGCAACTAATGTTGGTTAACACTTGAAGTTCAATGTAAACAGTGTTTTTGAGCAGTTTTAGATTTGCTTGGACAAGTTTTAGACATATTTAAATATCTTGATGCTTGATACCTGAGTGATTTTTGCTTATTTGATTCATCGGATGGCTTGTAAAATTCACCACTTTGAGCATAAGCATCCTAAACATAAAACAGAATTGATATCATATGTCTTAAGAGTATTGATATGATTGAAAACAAGTATACACATAATACATGTGAAGGTGCTTTGTCAACTACACAAAGTTACATAAATGAAACACATTGCTATTAAGACACTTAACTAGAAATAGCCAGAGAATGGACATGGAACATGAAGATACGCAGGTCTGTAGACTTAAAAAATTTCAGTTGTAAAAAAAAAAATAATTTTAATAGACATCTTAGGAGCACTTGACCTATCCTAGCCAAAAAGTAGGGGAAATAGGGCAGAAGCTAAATACAGAATCTTAGAATACATGAACAAAAATTATATGGTAGAAGAAAGACAAAAATCCAATGATAAGTGAGGAGCACCCAAGATGTAAAAGAAAAGCAGAACAGTGCAGTAGTAGAAGCCAGAGTCGTCAGACCTAACAGGTCATGGTGGAAAACCACACACCTCCTTGACAGATCTGTAAGCGCTCCTTTATATTCAGGAGGTGGTTTTTCAGCAGAATAATCATGAAGAAAGTTTAAGAACTTAAGATGGAATAAAATGTGTTGTTTTTAAAAAGTCACTCTCCTTTATCTCCAAATTCAATCAACTTGAAAGAGAAAGAGGCAATGTGGAACTTGAGGACAAGATGACTTTACTTCTAGGTCTGTTATTAACCTGCTCTGGCTGCCGTGAAAAATACCACAGCTTGGGTATCTTAACAGAAATGTGTGTCCTCACAGTTCTGGAGGGCAGAATCCAAGATCAAGGTGCCATCGGTGTTGGTTTCTGGTAAGACCTATCTTCCTACCTTGTAGACAGTCACCTTCCTGTCATTTCCTCAGAAAGAGAAAGATCTCTGGTTTCTCCATCTCTTCTTACAAGGACACCAATCCTATTGGATTAGGGCCCCACTCTTAAATCTTGTTTTAACCCTAATTACCTCTCTTAAGGACAAATGGGGTTTTGGGATTCAACATATGAATTTTGAGGGGGGTGTAACTCAGTCAATAACAAGACTTGAATATGTCATAGGGTTTCCCTGGTGGCTCAGATGGTGAAGAAGCTGCCTGAAATGCAGGAGACCTGGGTTCAATCCCTGGGTCAGGAAGATGCCCTGGAGGAAGCGAATTCCGACCCAGGGATCAAACCCAGGAGTATATCAAGGGTATACATGACCACTGATTAGTGAAACTTGCTCTGATCCAATATTTAGGATGTTGGTTATAAAATATTGAATTCACAAAACTATTTCTCTCTGAAGGAAGCAATTCGAAATAAGATAAATACTTTTCTCCCACTAAAATGTCTAACTAGCATTTCTCCCGTGTTTCCTGTCTTGGACTTTCCAAACTATCCTCTGCATAGATATGGTTACATTCCTAAACTTTTCAATCAGATTTTTATTCCTCTCCAAAAATCTTCAATGATTCCTCACTGCTTAATGAATAACATCTAACATTTTAATTATTCATTCATTTCTCAATGGGGCTTCCCTGGTGGCTCAGATAGTAAAGAATGCACTTGAAATCCAGGAGACCTGGGTATGATTCCTGTGCTGAAAGATGCCCTTGAGAAGGGAATGGCAACCCACCAGTATTCTTGCCTGGAAAATTCCATTTCAGAGGAACCTGGAGGGCTACAGTTCAGAGTCACCAAGAGTCTATTGAGTAACTAACACTTTCATTCCTCAATAACCTGGCTCCAACATGTATTTTGTGTCACCAGTCACTCTACACTTCAGCCACAGAGGACTAGACATTGCTACTTGGACTTTTGATGACATTACACCTATGCTAACACTGCTCCTTCAGCCTGGAATGTCTTCTCCCTCAAGGCTCAAGGCCCACTTCTAAGTTCCAGGGCTTCAGTGAAGCCTTCCTTGACCTTAGACTCCCAGATATAGAGATCAGACTTGTGGTTGCCAAGGTTGGTTGAGGGGGGAGTAGGTGAGTGGAAGGAGAGGGATGGGCTGGGGAAGTTGGAGTTAGTAGATGCAAACAACTACATGTAGGATGAATCAACAAGGTCCTACTGTATAGCATAGGGAACTATATCCAATTTCCTGGGATAAATCATAATGGAAAAGAATATAAAAAAAGAATGTATAAATGTGTATAATTGAGTCACTCTGCTGTATGGCAGAGATTACCACAAGATTGTAAATCAACTATACTTCAATTAAAAAATAAATCTAACAAATAAGTTAATTACTTACATGTCTGTCTTTTCCAAATTACTGAGTTTCTTAGGGCAAAGAATGTTTTACTTGTAGCTTAGCCAGCATAGTTTTAAAAACAAAAGCAAACAAACAAAAACTTGTCATATAGTAAGCACTGAATAATTTCTCAGTGATTGAAGAAATTGAAGAGGCTATCTAGAATAGTCCTTAGAAGTGTCTGATAGGTAAAGAAAGGTAAAAAATAGAAAATATCCTTTAAAAGTTGGAGCTTTTTCTCTAAGAGAAGAAAATATCTTTATTTTATAAAATAAGCTACAAACATGCTTCCAGTGATCATCTATACAGAGTGGTCTCAACAATGAGACAACCACATTGCAAATCAGTAGGCATTCCAAAATACAGCTCGATTCCCAAAGATACACATATCCATTTTCCTGTTCAAGTAGCAGGAGTAACAAGAGAAGAGGGTATAAGAGGAAAACACTTAGATATGCCCTAAGTTCCTTGGCCGTGTAAAGTAAAAGTCCCCATACCTCTCTTTTTAACCCAGAAAATTGTAGGAAAATGTTCCATGGACTAATAGTCTACTAGAGTGAGGAAAAAAAAAAAAAAAAACTTGTTCTGAGTTCACACTGAGTATCTTTTCATAAGAAATTATATTGCAGCACAATTAAGATGAAATACTAATTGCAACAAGAAAAGATGGCGGCTGCAGAATATAACTCAGCCTTAATAGATTTTCTAATGCCTCTCTTTATACCAAAGGGGAGTAGCCCTTTAGCCAATAAAGTAAATTTTCTGATCTCCAAATGGGTACTTTATCCTCATTCAGGCTGATATTGCAGCGACATCATGAATTTCTCAGACAGCTTTGTGAATCAGCAGAGTATTTCAGAGGAGAGCATTGACTGCTAAAAGCAAAGTCGTTATTTTTTAAACAGCCTTTAAACTAGTAGATGAAACATTTCATTTTGGGTCAAGGATGCATTTGCTCCAGCAACCTAGAGGAGCAGAGAGGGTTGAACCAGTCGAGAAGCAATAGAATAATGTTACTGTGTCAGCCAAACCTCAAAGTATTCAGTTATTGCAGGTCAGATATTTTTTCTTTTTCTTTTTACTATCCATGTCTATAATTCTTATTCCCAAAGAGTTTAAACATTAATCTTCCATGAAATATTATCCTATATTTCTAAAGTAGTTTTGGAAAGCCATTAACTAATTTGCTCATAATAAACTTTGAGGTCTAGAAAAAAACTAGTTTCTTTCTCTTTAAATAACCTCCAAAAAGGAAGCTTGGGCAAGAAAGACCTATGCCTCCTAGTACATCCACTCAGCAAATGTTCTGGGTGCATCTGTCTTCCAGGCATTGTGTTGGGTGCTGGGAAGACAATAGCAGTAAGACACAGTCCTTTACCTCACTCATACAACAGTATACAGTGTTCAGAGGCCAAATTGATTGGATTTAAAATATCTCCATACTTCTCTTTTCTTTGTTCTGGTGCACTGATGAGTGTTTTTGAAGCTTTCATGGGCTAAAATTGTGGTTTAAGTCTGACTCACAGTCTTAAATTGCTGAATATAGACTTAGTTTCCTCAAATCTTTGGATATGTTTTACTTTCCACTGATGTTATTGATGTTAATATATCTTATTTGGGGAATTCTCGCTTCATCCACGGAAAAGGCAGTGGCAACTCACTCCATCCAGTACTCTTGCCTGGAAAGCCCCATGGACGGAGGAGCCTGGTGGGCTGCGGTCCACGGGGTCGCTAGGAGGCAGACGTGACAGAGCGGCTTCACTTTCCCTTTTCACTTTCATGCATTGGAGAAGGAAATGGCAACCCACTCCAGTGTTCTTGCCTGGAGAATCCCAGGGACGAGGGATCCTGGTGGGCTGCCCTCTATGGGGTCGCACAGAGTCGGACACGACTGAAGTGACTTAGCAGCAGCAGCAGCAGCTTTTATCCAATTTCTTTAAAATGTTAGATTGCATAAAGAACGGGGTTGAGAGTACAGTGTAGAAAATTTATAAAAATATCTAATGCTAAAGTTACATGTTGAAAAAAAAACACATTTTCTTATGCAGAATAATTTATACATCACTGGCAAGGACATTGATTGATTGCCAAGGGTATGTATAGCCTTTGGAATTTATACACATGCATTCTTGTATTTGTTGACTCCAACAGACTTATGGGTGTGTACATAGTATGGGTTTGCCTGGGATTGATATCCCATATCACAGATGATAGGAAACATTCTATAGGAAGCAATGCTTTAAAATAATTCTTGATAGAGTTAGGAGTATGGTGTGTATCTGACCCTTTTCTACTCCATGAGTGGCCATTCTTAGCCCCATAAGTAGGGTGCATTTTTGTCAATTTCTGCACAAGAGTGAGGAGGGTTAAAGGACCCAGGCTGATATTTCTGGTTAGGAAGGGATAAAGCATGGCTTGCTGAATGGTATTTTGAAACTCTCCTCTAGTGTTCTTGTTGTTAGATTAAGAAAAAGTGGTCCAGTGGCTAAGACTCTGCGCTCCCAATGCAGGGGGCCCAGGTTCAATCCCTCCTCAGGGAACTGGATCTAACATGCTGCAAGTGAAGATTCTGCATGCGGCAATTAAAGATCCAGCATCCACAAGTAAGATACAGTGCCATCAAATACATAAACGGAAAAAATCCTCATTTCTTCTCTAAAAAATAAAAACGTGGTACGTTGATCCAGAAAACAAACATGGTTGATTAACAGATATACACTTACTATATAGAAAATAATCAACAAGGACTTAGATGGCCTACATTTCTTTAGTTTTCCCGAAATGTTTTAATAATTATTCTATCATAAATTACACGAATGTCTGATAGTTCTAGACAAAGAGCTTTAATATTATGTATATATTTTGAGTTTTATATATAATTATCCACTCATCTGCACTTCCATCAATGGTTCTATATTTAGAATTCTGAATGATGCATATCCCTTGCCTGAAAATTTGTGACTGTTGGTAATTAAGATCAGTAATATTTGGAACACAGTATCAGCATCAGGTGGCATAAGACAGCTGTCCATTTGTCCCCCTATTCAATAAAGAACTAGACATCCATCCACAAATTAAAGTGTCTGTGTGAAACACATGCCAAGGGACTCAGAAAGATTCTTGCCCTCATGTGCAAATGGCAATAGGCAGACAGATCTTGGTATCTGCTGTTGCAAAAGCAACACAACCACTCAATCCCACGTGACCTGCACAGAAAACTAAACAAGAAAGAAACAAAAGTTCAGCTTCCCAAAGGGAAATTCAAGCACACCACTGGAGGATGCTGCTGCTCCTGCTGCTAAGTCGCTTCAGTCGTGTCCGACTCTGCGCCACCCCATAGATGGCAGCCCACCAGGCTCCCCCGTCCCTGGGATTCTCCAGGCAAGAACACTGGAGTGGGTTGCCATTTCCTTCTCCAATGCATGAAAGTGAAAAGTGAAAGTGAAGTCGCTCAGTCATGTCCGACTCTTAGTGACCCCATGGACTGCAGCCTACCAGGCTCCTCCATCCATGGGATTTGCCTGGCAAGAGTACTGGAGTGGGGTGCCATTGCCTTCTCCCCATTGGAGGATAAAACCCCACAAATTTTGACATAGTGAAGATCATAAAATTTTACCAGCAACCCCCGCTCCTCAGCCATCACCAAAGCAACACTGCATGGAGTGTCTATGTGGGGCGATAACCTCTCTCATAAGGGAAAAGAACAGCCATGAATGAGTGCCTGGCTATGCAGTGGTACCAGATGCATCTGGAGAAATCCATTTCTCTTCAGAAGCACTGAAGGTGGGACACTCAGTATTGGATGGAGGGGTTAAAGCTAGAAAGAAGCAGGTAAGAGTTTCAAAGGGCCTTAAAGGGACATAGTTCCTGTTTACTGCGTTAAGCAGGCACTACACCCATGAGATTCTGGCAGATCCATACCTAGAGATCTCCCTACTGGGATGGCAAACACCTCAGTGCCACAAGCGCTAAGCCCACACCTCTCACCACTCTGTGGCCACTCCTGGGGTGTACTTTGAAGTGACACTGTGAAAACAAATTCTGGTAGACAGGGAGTTAGCTGAGAAAACAGGCCAGGGTCTTTGGGCAAAGGAGAAACTATAAACTTGAGTTGTATTACCACCTTCCAGGAAACAAAAAAGAAAGGTTTACAGTAGCCAGACTGGGGAGAACCAGAGGGGACATACAAGGTTAAAAATTCTGCCACAAAATGTATGGAGAAGGTGTATCCATACAAGTACCATGCATAAACAGGACAAATGAAGACTGTCTCCCACAAGAAGAATTAAAGATTTGAGGAGTCCACAGCTTCAAATGTGAGAACAGCAATGCAAAGCTCCAAGGACATGAAAAATCATGGAAATCTGTTATCACGAAATGATAACAACCCTCCAGCAACCAAACTCAAAATCATGCAATTTGGCAACTTAGCTGATAAATAATTCAAAATAGCTTTTTTTTTTTTTTTTAAAGAAAACATGCTGCAGGAAAACATAGAAAGTAAACAAAATCCAGAAAAAAATTCATGAACAAAATGTGAAATTTAACAGAGACAGAAATTACAAAAAAAGAAGCAAAAAAATTCTGTAGGCAAAGAATTCATTTAAAAAATGAAAAACGCAGTAGAGAACATCTATGATAGAAGAGACCCACATTCAATCCCTGGGTCAGGAAGGTCTCCTGGAGAAGGAAATGGCAACCCACTCCAGTATTCTTGCCTGGAAAAATCCCATGGACAGAGGAACCTGGTAGGCTACAGTCCATAGTGTCACAAAGAGTCAGACACGACTGAGCGATTTCAC
Source organism: Bos indicus x Bos taurus (assembly GCF_003369695.1). NCBI lineage: Eukaryota > Metazoa > Chordata > Mammalia > Artiodactyla > Bovidae > Bos > Bos indicus x Bos taurus. The sequence continues at coordinate 97,827,805 of NC_040079.1, read as the reverse complement.
TTTCTTTCTTTTATGATAGAACAGAATAAACAGAAGACAGAATCACTGATCAGAGGATACAAACTTTGAAATGAGCCAGTCAGAGGAGAATAAAGAGAATAAAAAAGAGTGAAAAGGAGTTAAGACAGCCTACATGATCTGTAAGATATCATCAAATGCACAAATAGTTGGATAACTGAAGTTCCAGAAAGAGATGAGAGGGAGAAAGAAGCAGAAAGTTTATCTAAATAAATAATAGCTGAGAACATCCCCAGTGTGGCTTAAAGCTGGATATCTAAGTTTACAAAGCTAATAGATCAACCAGAAAAGTCTGCCATGCTGCAGTCCATGGGGTTGCAAGAGTTGGACACAACTTAGCAACTGAACAACAAAAGGTCATCCATTATCTTAAAGTAAAAAGACCTTCTCTAAGACACATTGTAATGACACTGTCATCAAACATAAAGTTGACCCAAAGATCAAACAAACCTGTGACTTATTTCTCCTGCATTGGCAATAAGGTTCTTCAGCATTGCCACCTGGAAAGCCCTTCTGAGTCTTACTACTATATATTTAATTTACCACAGTGTTGGATATTTTTCCATGTTTTCATGTCACTGTGGTGTTTAATCTTAGCTTAAGACTCAGGAAGATCCCCAGAGAAGGAGATGGCAACCCCCTCAAGTATTCTTCCTTGGAGAAGCCCATAAACAGAGGAGCCTGGTGGGCCACAGTCCATAGGGTTGCAAAGAATTGGACATGACTAAAGCGACTTAGCTGGAAGGCGATGGCACCCCACTCCAGTACTCTTGCCTGGAGAATCCCAGGGATGGGGGAGCCCGGTGGGCTGCCGTCTATGGGGTCACACAGAGTCGGACACGACTGAAGCGACTTAGCAGCAAAGCGACTTAGCACAAGACTTAGAAAGCTAATTCTGTTAGATGATGGTAAGTTAACCACTAGCAGTAGAATAAAAGTCAATGAAAAAGAGTATTAAAAACAATTATAGATACTATAATTATTTATAGTATGATAATGAGGACCATGGCATCTGGTCCCATCACTTTATGGCAAATAGATAGGGAAAAAGTGGAAATGGTGACAGATTTTATTTTCTTAGGCTCCAAAAGCACTGCAGATGGTGACTGCAGCCACGAAATTAAAAGACTCCTGCTCCTTAGAAGAAAAGCTATAACAAACCTAGACAGTATATTAAAAAGTAGGGACATCACTTTGCTGACAAAGGTTCATACAATCAAAGCTATAGTTTTTCCAGTAGTCATGTGTGGTTGTGAGAGTTGGACCATAATGAAGGCTGAGCACTGAAAATTGATGCTTTTGAGCTGTGATGCTGGGGAAAACTCTTGAGAATCCTTTGGGCAGCAAAGAGATCAAAGCAGTCAATCCTAAAGGAATTCAACCCTGAATATTTATTGAAAGGACTGATGCTGAAGCTGAAGCTCCAGTACTTTGGCCACCTGATATAAAGAGCTGAATCACTGGAAAAGACCCTGATGCGGGGCAAAATTGAGGGCTAGAGGAGAAGGGGGCAGTAAAGGATAAGATGGTTGTATGGCATCACTGACACAATGGACATGAATTTAAACAAACTCTGGTAGATAATGAAGGATAGGGAAGCCTGGCATGCCACAGTTCATGGGGTCAGAAAAAGTCAGTCACAACTTAGCAAATGAACAACAATAGATACTATTTTTTAACAAGTATACAAATATGGAAAAAGGTAAATATAATAAAAATATAAAAGATGGGAAATAAAATGGTGAAATTTTGTAGATGGTTACAGTTGTTATCAGCCTAAAATGAACCATTTTACCTATGCAGTATCTTATGTAAGCCTCAAGTTAATGGCAAAGCAAAGATCTAGAGTTAGATGCACACACAAAAAAAAAAAAAAGGAAAAGAAAGAAAAGGAAAGAAAGCACAGCTGCAGGGAAATTTACAAATTCACCAATTTACAAAGGTAGATATAAACCAAGGAAAACAATTGAAATACAAAATAAACAGAAAACAGTAAGTCCATACATAGTAATAACAACAATAAATGTAAATATTAATAGATGAATTCATGTCAAAAGGCACAGAATGTTTAAATGGATAAAAAACCAAGACCCACTTATCTCATGTCTACAAGAGGCTCACTTCAACTTCCAGGACACTTAAGAGTGATGGAAAAAGATATTTCATGAAAGTGCAAACCAAATGGGGAGCAGCTACACTTATCAGACAAAATAGACTTTAACCTACAAATAGGTCAATAGAAAATGATAAAGGAAAAAAAATAATAATTAAAAAAAAAAGAAAATGATAAAGGAACTCAATTCATCAAGAAGATATAATAATCCTAAAAATACATGGATCAACATTGGAGTACATAAATATATTAAGGGAATGCAAACAGATTTGAAAGGAGAAATAGACAGCAATAATAGAAGAGGACATTGATACCCCACTTTTAGCAATGAATAAATCAACCAGGCAGAAAATCAACAAGGAAATGTTGTCCATCAACCCATGGACAACATACATTTATAGACAATTCCATCCAAAAGAAGGAGAGTACACAATCTTCTGAAGTACACACAGAGCATTCACCAGGACAGACCATATTATAGGACAAAAACCAGGTCTTCATAAATTTAAGAACACAAGGCATACCAAGGATATTTTCTAACCGCCATGGTATGGTATAAGCAAAATGTTGGGAAAATGTACAAATATATAGAAATTAAATAATACACTCTTAAATAACCAATGAGTCAAAGGAGAAATCAAAAGATATAAAAAAAATCTCAAAATTAATGATATGAAAGCATAACATACCAAAATTTTTGCACTGCTGAAAATTCGATTCTTAGAGAGAAGTTTGCAGTAATAAATGCAAATATTAAGAAAACAGAACTCAAAGAAGCAACCTAAAATTATACTTCAAGGAGCCAGATAAAGATCAAACTCAGTCCAAAGTGAGCAGAGAGAAGGAAATAACAAAAATTAGAGTGAAAAAAAATAAAATAAATGAGAAAAAAAATAGGAAAAAAACTAAGTATTTGAAAAACTAGCTGTAAAACAAAATTCACAATACTCTACTAGCAAGACTAACCAGGAAAAAAAATGACTCAATATATAACATCAAAAATGAAAAGAGGAGACATTACAACTGATACTGTAAAAATAAAAAAGATCATACAGGGTTACTTTAAACAATTATATGCCAATATACTGGATAACCTGGGCTTCCCAGGTGGTGCTAGTGGTAAAGAACCCATCTGCCAATGCAGGGGACATAAGAGATGCGGGTTGGACCCTTGGGTCAGGAAGATGTCCTGGAGGAGGGCATGGCAAGTCACTCCAGTATTCTTGCCTGGAGAATCTCACAGACAGAGGAGCCTGGAGGGCTTCAGTCCATAGGGTCACAAAGAGTCGGACACGAGTGAAGTGACTCAGCACACATGCACATATTGGATAACCTAGAAGAAATAGATAAATTACTAGAACCACACAACCTTATCTCTCCTACAAGGAGAGATAAGAAAGCCTTCCTAAATGATCAATGCAAAAAAATAGAGGAAACTAGAGATCTCTTGAAGAAAATTAGAGATACAAAGGAAATATTTCACACAAAGATGGGCACAAAAAAAGACAAATTGTATGGACCTAACAGAATACCAGACCACTTGGCCTGCCTCTTGAGAAACCTATATGCAGGTGAGGAAGCAACAGTTAGAACTGGACATGGAACAACAGACTGGTTCCAAATAGGAAAAGGAGTACGTCAAGGCTGTATATTGTCACCCTGCTTATTTAACTTATATGCAGAGTACATCATGGAAACGTTGGGCTGGAAGAAGCACAAGCTGGAATCAAGATTACCAGGAGAAATATCAATAATGTCAGATATGCAGATGACACCACCCTTATGGCAGAAAGTGAAGAGGAACTAAAAAGCCTCTTGATGAGAGTGAAAGAGGAGAGTGAAAAAGTTGGCTTAAAGTTCAACATTCAGAAAACAAAGATCATGGCATCTGGTCCCATCACTTCATGGGAAATAGATGGGGAAACAGTGTCAGATTTTATTTTTTTGGGCTCCAAAATCACTGCAGATGGTGATTGCAGCCATGAAATTAAAAGATGCTTACTCCTTGGAAGAAAAATTATGACCAACCTAGACAGCATATTGAAAAGCAGAGACATTATTTTGCCAACAAAGGTCCATCTATTCAAGGCTATGATTTTTCCTGTGGTCATGTATGGATGTGAGATTTGGACTGTGAAGAAAGCTGAGCACTGAAGAATTGATGCTTTTGAACGGTGGTGTTGGAGAAGACTCTTGAGAGTCCCTTGGACTGCAAGGAGATCCAACCAGTCCATTCTGAAGGAGATCAGCCCTGGGATTTCTTTGGAAGGAATGATGCTAAAGCTGAAACTCCAGTACTTTGGCCACCTCATGCGAAGAGTTGACTCACTGGAAAAGACTCTGATGCTGGGAGGGATTGGGGGCAGGAGGAGAAGGGCATGACAGAGGATGAGATGGCTGGATGGCATCACCGACCTGATGGACATGAGTCTGAGTGAACTCCGGGAGTTGGTGATGGACAGGGAGGCCTGGCGTGCTGCGATTCATGGGGTCGCAAAGAGTCAGACACAACTGAGCGACTGAACTGAACTGAACAGAAGCAGAAGCTATTAAGAAGAGGTGGTAAGAATACACAGAAGAACAATAGAAAAAGACCTTAATGACCCAGATAACCACGATGGTGTGATCACTAACCTAGAGCCAGATATCCTGGAATGTGAAGTCAAGTGGGCCTTAGGCAGCATCACTATGAGCAAAGCTAGCAGAGGTGATGCAATTCCAGCTGAGCTATCTCAAATCCGAAAAGATGATGCTATTAAAGTGATGCACTCAATGTGCCAGCAAATTTGGAAAACTCAGCAGTGGCCACAGGACTGGAAAAGGTCAGTTTTCATTCCAGTCCCAAAGAAAGGCAATGCCAAAGAATTCTCAAACTACCACACAATTGCACTCATCTCACATGCTAGCAAAGTAATGCTCAAAATTCTCCAAGCCAGGCTTCAGCAATATGTGAACTGTGAACTTCCAGATGTACAAGCTGGATTTAGAAAAGGCAGAGGAATCAGAGACCAAATTGCCAACATCCACTGCATCATAGTAAAAGCAAAAGAATTCAGAAAAATATCTACTTGTGCTTCACTGACTACACTAAAGTCTTCAACTGTGTGGATCATAACAAACTGTGGAAAATTCTTCAAGAGATGGAAACACCAGACCACCTTATCTGCCTCCTGAGAAACCTGTATGCAGGTCAAGAAGCAACAGTTAGAAATGACATGGGTCAAGGACTGGTTCCAAATCAGGAAAGGAGTACATCAAGGTTATTGTCACCCCGCTTATTTAACCTATATGCAGAGTATATCATGCAAAACGGCAGGCTGGATGAAACACAAGCTGGAATCAAGATTGCCAGGAGAAATATCAATAACTTTAGATATGCAGATGACAGCATCCTTATGGCAGAAAGCGAAAAAGAACTAAAGAGCCTCTTGATAAAGGTGAAAGAGGAGAGTGGAAAGCTGGCTTAAAACTCAACATTCAGAAAACTGAGATCATGGCATGTGGTCCCATCACTTCATGGCAAAAAGATGGGGAAACAATGGCAACCAACACAACACTGTAAAGCAATTATCTTCCAATTAAAAATATTTTTTAATTATTAAAAATAATATGGAGGAACGCCAGTGCCTTGGGAAGGGATGGCGGGAGGCTACAGCTTAGTTGCTGGAGCCGTAGTTGAGTTGGTGAGGAGCTCGGGGTCGTCATGAAGCAACGGAAAGCTCAGGGGCCTGGGGGCGGCCGTAGCCGCAAGAATTTAAAAAAAAAATAAATAAATAAAAATAATATGGAAAAAATCTAAAAAGGTATAGATATATGTGTAATTAAATCACTGTACTGACTTAGCAGCAGCAGCAGCACTATATACCCGAAAGTAACACAACATTATAAATAAACTACACTCCCAATACACAATAATCTTTTTTAATTAATTTAAAATAAATTTAAAAATGCAAAGTAATCTCTAAACCCAAAGAAGAAAAACAAAGTTTTCAAGGAATAAAAGCTTGAGATCAACTACTGTATTAGAAAGCATATTAGACATTGAATCAATTATATAATACTTCTTATAGAGCTTGTCTTAAACAGAAATAAAAATAGATTACTCTAGAAGGCAATCTCTGAAACTTAAGTATCTCAGTAGCTCTCAATATACTTATTTTCCCCTTCTCATAGGCTCATCTTATTTATAGCTTCAAAAGTTCTTTACACTAAATATATTCTAATTTCCATCTAACCTGCTAACTTTTACTTTGATGTTACTAAGTTGATTAAAAGCATTTAGAATCTAATGCTATCAAATATAATTTGTAATGTCATATTTCTTAAGGTTATTTTGTCAACACTTTGCACACTGAATTTTGATCAAGTTATAGATAATATTATCTTGTTTACAACTGTTAGTCTATGGTAATTGTCATAAAAATATAGCTCTAGCTTAAATTAATAATTGATGAGCAGTTGGAGAAATAGCAGATCATTTCATTTGATTATATCCTTCCAAACCAGCAGATGTGAAGAAATTTCAAAAACGCTGCTTCATACTTTAGGCAATTATAAGATACTTTAAACTTCACCCATTGATTTGTTACTAAAGACTGAAGGACTAGGGGAGTGTATCTCTAAAGAATATCCTCTAAATAAATAAAATGCTTAACTATATTCTTAGAGAAATCCACCTATAGAAATAAACTATTCTAATCCTATAATTCATTTTGCTTTTTTCTAAGCAAGAGAACAGTGACCTAGTGGCAACTGTTGACTAGGACTGGTTGTTTGTGTCAAACCCTTTTCATGTTTGCCAAGAAAATAAAAATTATAAATAATTGGGCAGTAATTATTATTAAAATTATCTTCAAAATTAGTCTGGTCCACAAGACACACCCAATAAAAATGCAATCAGGATTAAGATCTCAAGGGTGTGGATATAAAATCCTTTGTTAAGAACTGAGAAAGATTTAAGAGTGTGCCTCATTGAAACTTCCTTTTAGACAACAAGCGTTCTAATTATCAGTCCAAGGTAAAGACGGGCCTTTTTCAAAGAAATTTCCATCTCTTCTGGCTAGTAGAATGGACTCTATTTTTATACTCAGGAAGTCCACAAAGTTTCTAAGGGATTATACCAGCTTGTACTAAATGGAAAAATGATCATTCAAAATTAAAACAGGCCTTTGAGACTCCCAACCTTTTGCAACTAGGACACAGACTGAAAAAGCCAGTTATGCACAGGACCACTGTTACAGACAAGGATGACCCATTTAGGATATGGGAGCCCAGGGGTAAAGTCAAGAGGCATGGAGAATCAATGGCTAGTTTAAGGAACTAGCATATGCTCAGCTAAATTTCAAGATTTCTATGGACCTGTGACTGCTATTTGTTTCCCTGCTTTTTGAACCAAATGTCCATTCTACAGTCCTTGTCTCAGCATTACACATTGAGTTTATGGGAATTAGGTAACATCTCTCAGATGTTTACAGATCTTCACATCCAGAGGAGCCTGAAGAGCCTCATCTACACCAGGATCCTCCGTCCATGGGATTTTCAAGGCAAGAAGTACTGGAGTGGGTTGCCATTTCCTTCTCCAGGGAATCTTCCCAACCCAGGGATTGAACCCAGGTCTCTCACATTGTAGACAGACGCTTTACCCTCTGAGCCACCAGGGAAGTCCTATATCCAGAGGAGCCTGAAAAGCCTCATCTATACCAGGATCTGATTTAGATAATAAGATGCTGAACTATGAGCCTGATGCCATGATGAGATGAGACTTTGATGATCTTGGGATTGGTGAGGGTATTCTGCACATAGAATGAATTTATGTAATATGAGTCTGGAATAAAGAGAGCCAAACAGTTCTTATTATTCTTCCCATGAATATGTGGAGTTTATTCCCTTCATACTTGAATCTGAGTTGGTCCTGTGACAACTTAACAAACAGACTGTAGTGGAAATGACAGTGTGCCAATCACAGATATACTTTATAAAGAGAATTTACAGCATCTATTTCTTCCCTCTAGGATTTTTGACTCTTAGAATTGGAATTCAGCCACTATGCTACGCAAAAGCCCAAGCTACCTGTTTGGGAAGTCTATTAATGTTTAATTGAAAGTCTCAGATGAACTCCAGTCAGCATCAAATGCCAACCATGTAAACCAGCCATCTTGGCTCTTGATCACAATTGACCCCACACATGACACAGCCAAAGCCGATGCTATTAAGTGAAAATGTCATGCAGATTAGCTCAGGCAATACCGAGACTAGTGAGAAAAAACAAAATTGTTGATGTAAGCCATTAAATTTTGGAGTGGTTTATTATACAACAATAGGTAACTGAAATAGGAGTCTTTGCTGTGTGAGAAGTAATGAAGCCCTTAGAGTGAAAGTGAAAGTCGCTCAATCCTGTCCCACTCTTTGCGACCCCATGGTCTATACAGTCCATGGAATTCTCCAGGCTAAAATACTGGAATGCATAGCCAGTGGATGTGACCTAATAGGCAAGTTTGTCACATGAAAGAAAGGAGGTTTAGAATGGAATCCTGGAAACTTCAAAATAGAAGAATAGAAGATAGTAACAAAGTCTGTGAAATATGTTCATAAAGGTAGAAGGGAACAGAGGAGACTTTCCATGACCTGTAAGCCAGTGGAAGAGGCCAGTGCTAATGAGAGATCAAATAAGACACAACTGAGAATTGCTTGTTACATTTAATGACATGGAAGTCAAAGGTGATCTTAGCAAAAATAGCTTTGCAATACACCCCAAGGAAACCAAAATTGAAAAAGACACATGTATCCCATTGTTCACTGCAGCACTATTTACAACAGCTAGAACATAAAGCAACCCAGATGTCCATCAACAAATGAATGAGTAGATAAGCTGTGGTACACATACACAATGAAATACTGCTAAGTCGCTTCAGTCATGTCTGACTCTGTGCGACCCCATAGATGGCAGCCTTCCAGGCTCCTCCGTCCATGGGATTTTCCAGGCAAGAGTACTGGAGTGGGGTGCCATTATTCAGCCATAAAAGGAACACATTTGAGTCAGTTCTAATGAGGTGGATGAAACTAGAGCCGATTATACTGAGTGAAGTAAATCAGAAAGAGAAAGATAAACACTGTATTCTAACACATATATACAGAATCTAGAAAAATGGTACTGACGAATTTATTCACAGGGCAGCAATGGAGAAACAGACATAGAGAATACACTTATGGACATGGGTAGAGGGGAGGAGAGGATGAATGTATGGAAAGAGTGACATGGAAACTTACATTCCATATGTAAGATAGATAGTCAACGGGAACTTGCCGTATAGCTCAGGAAACTCAAACAGGGGCTCTGTATCAACCTAGAGGGGGTGGGATGGGGACAGAATAGGAGGGAGGTTCAAAAGGGAGGGGATATATGTATATCTATGGCTGATTCCTCCAGTACTCTTGCCTGGAAAATCCCATGGATGGAGGAGCTTGGTGGGCTGCAGTCCACGGGGTCGCTGAGTCAGACACGACTGAGTGACTTCACTTTCACTTTTCACTTTCATGCATTGGAGAAGGAAATGGCAACCCACTCCAGTGTTCTTGCCTGGAGAATCCCAGGGACGGGGGTGCCTGGTAGGCTGCCATCTGTGGGGTCGCACAGAGTCGGACACGACTGAAGCAACTTAGCAGCAGCAGCAGCATGGCTGATTCATGTTGAGGTTTGACAGAAAACAACAAAATTCTGTAAAGCAATTATCCTTCAATTAAAATATGAAGAAATTAAATTTTTAAAAATCTATCTTTGCAAGCTGACAGGGAAGAAGCCAGATTATTAGAGGTAGAGTTAGGTGTGGAATGAACAGCAAATGCATAGACAGAAAACATATATAAAGATTTAAATTACCTTTAAAATGCTGATGAGAAAACAAAAGAGAATACATGTCAGGGTAGGAGAAAAATATAGGTGAGTAATATGTTACTCTTTCCAGAAAGGATCCTCAAATCACAGAACATCCATTTGGGCACTATCTATGTCCACTGTCCAAACATACAGTAACCTAAAAAGAACATTTGCTACAAAGCAGACTTTGTAATAACTTAGTTGTATCGCGGATCCAAACAAAATTGTTCACTGACATATCCAAATGACCTTGTGAAAAATCATGTAATGAAATCCAGAGTGGAGATTTAACCTTAAGATTGTATAACTCAAAAGACTATCTTTTTAAATTTTAGGCAAGTTCATTCCTCTAAGATGAGCAGTGAAATTTACCTTTTGAGTTTTGGAGGGGAATAATTACTGGAATGATATTCAAAATATGAAAAATGTCTACTTACTGGTATGAAAAAGAATATATAAAATTTGTTGCTTAACAGCCTTCAGAGTAAGAGTGTGGGTACATAAGATTGTGCTTAGAGTTAGATAATGCCCTTCCCCAAAGTATGTCTGTTCATCTGTAAACTTACATAGAAGAAGAAGAGACTCCTGAGAGTAGAATGGCTTGTACTTTTTTCTTTCTCTACGTGTTTCAAAGATGTGAAAACCTGTCTGATGGAATGAGTTGCTATACTCAAGTAATATTAAAGAATAGCAAAGAACAATGACACTGAAAAAGGATACAAGAAACGGAAGATTCTAGACCAGTGACTCAGTATCAACACTGGAATAGAATTTCCTGAGAAGAGCATGTGGCTTGATTCCAGAAGCTATCTTGATCCCGGTTCCCTACCAGGGGCAGGGATCTTGGGAAAAGTACTTTGAGGATGCGAGGTAAAAGATAATATTATACTAAAAATCAGAAAGTCATTCTTCAGGGTGAAGGCAGTTTTCCTGGAGAAATTTTCCTGGAGCTAAACATCCATTCTCCCCCAGTCCTTATAGTCTGAGGAAATCTGAATGCTTGAACTTGGAAAGTTGGGTGAGTCAGGCCACTGATCCAACTTTTTTTCTTCTACATTCCACCTCTATTCTCTGGGTTTCTCCGGTGGCTCAGTGGTAAAGAATAGGCCTGCAATGCAGGAGATGTAGGTTTGATCCCTGGGTCAGGAAGATCCCCTCAAGGAGGAAATGGCAGCCCACTTCCCATGGACAGGAAGGCTATTGTCCATGGGGTTGCAAAAGAGCCAGACACAAATGAGCAGCTGAGCATGCACACATACCCTTTTTCTGATTGCCTAATTTACACTTCTTCCCTTAATATGAATTTTCTTTGCCGACTCATTTTCTCCTGAAATTAGCCATACAGGAAATTAGCCAAACAGGGAATTTTCCTCCTGTTCTCTTCCCTTTTCCAGAACTTGGAACTTGCCATTTTCAGGACACCATGAAGCATAGCGTAAGTAAAACTCTAAGATCTGTTAACAAGACCATATAGGGTTATTTGTTTCTAAGATAAACTTATGAGACAAAAGCACAAACCAGAGCATAATATTTCATAATTTGTAAGCAACAACTTACACATTACGTATTCAGAGTGCCTGAAGAACTGTGGACAGATGTTCGTAACATTGTACAGGTGACAGTGATCAAAAACATACCGAAGAAAAAGAAATGCAAAAAGGTAACATAATTGTCTGAGGAAGCCTTACAAATAGCTGAGAAAAAAAGACAATGAAAGGAAAAGGAGAAAAGGAAAGATATACCCATCTGAATGCAGAGTTCCAAAGAATAGCAAGAAGAAATAAGAAAGCCTTCCTAAGTGAACAATGCAAAGAAATAGAGGAAAATAATAGAATGGGAAAGAATAGAGATCTCTTCAAGAAAATTAGAGATACCAAGGGAACATTTCATGCATAGATGGGCACAAATATAGACAGAAATTGTATGGATCTAACAGAAGCAGAAGATATTAAGAGGTGGCAGGAATACACAGAAGAACTATACAAAAAAGATCTCAGTGACCCGGATAACCACAATGGTGTGATCAATTACTTAGAGACAGACATTCTGGAGTGTGAAGTCAAGTGGGCCTTAGGAAGCATCACTACAAACAAAGCTAGTGGAGGTGTTGGAATTCCAGTTGAGCTATTTCAAATCCTAAAAGATGATGTTGTTAAAGTGATGCACTCAATTTGCCAGCAAATTTGGAAAACTCAGCAGTGGCCACAGGACTGGAAAAGACCAGTTTTCATATTCAAACTACTATACAATTGCATTTGTTTCACATGCTAGCAAGGTTTTGCTCAAAATCCTCCAAGCTAGGCTTTAACAATACATGAACCGAGAACTCCCAGATCAAGTTAGATTTAGAAAAGGCAGAGGAAACAGAGATCAAATTGCCAAAATCCACTGAATCATAGAAAAATCTAGAGAATTCCAGAAAAATATCTACTTCTGTTTCATTGACTACTCTAATGCCTTTGACTGTGTATATCACAGCAAACTGTGGAAAATTCTTAAAGAGATGGGAGTACTAGACCACCTTACCTGCCTCCTGAGAAACTTGTATGCAGGCCATAGGAGGTAAGAAGCAACAGTTAGAACTGGACATGGAAGAGTGGACTGGTTCCAAATTGAGAAAGGAGTACATCAAGGCTGTATATTGTCACCCTGCTAATTTTACATATATATAGAGTACCACATGCGAAATGCAGGGCAGGATGAAGCACAAGATGGAATCAAGGTTGCCACGAGACATATCAATAACTTTAGATACACAGATAACACCACTCCTATGGCAGAAAGCAAGGAGTTTCTTGTGAAGGTGAAAGAGAATAATGAAAAAAGCTGGCTTAAAACTCAACATTCAAAAAACGATCATCACATTCAGTCCCATCACTTCATGGCAAATAGATGGGGAAACAATGGAAACAGTGACAGACTTTTATTTTCTTGGGCTCTAAAATCACTGCAGATGGTGACTGCAGTCATGAAATTAAAAGACGCTTGCTCCTTGGAAGAAAAGCTATGACAAACCCAGACAGCATATTAAAAAGTAAAGACGTTACTTTGCCAACAAATTTCCCTCTAGTCAAAGCTATGGTTTTTCCAGTAGTCATGTATAAATGTGAAAGTTGGACCATAATGAAGGCTGAGTGCCAAAAAATTGATGCTTTTGAACTGTGGTATTGGAGAAGACTCTTGGGATTCCCTTGGACTGCACGGAGATCAAATCAGTCAATCCTGAAGGAAATCAACCTTGTATATTTACTGAAAGGACTGATGCTGAAGCTGAAACTTCAATACTTTGACCACCTGACGTGAAGAACTAACTCACTGAAAAAGGCCCTGATGCCGAGAAAGATTGAAGGCAGGAGAAGAGGATGACAGGGAATGAGACAGTTGGATGGCATCACTTACTCAGTGGGTATGTGTTTGAGCAATCTTTGGGAGATGGTGATGGACAGGGAAGCCTGGCATGCTAGAGTCCATGGGGTAGCAAAGAGTTGTACATGACTTAGTGACTGAACAACAACAAAGCATCAACTACTCAATGCCACCTGCTTCAGTGAAGAAAAGTAAGCAACAGGAACATGGGGCAATGGAATTCTTCCAACAATCAAGTGTACTTTCATTGATTTCTAGTTCCCCTAATTAGGAAGTTTCTATAAGCTCAATGTGTTTCCAGAATATGCCTCTGTGCTGGCTAAGTCCAGCCAACTATCACTCTTTCTAAGCATTCTCAATATTTTGATAATAATTGTGGATGTTTTCAAAGTTATAAAACTACATGCATCAAAAATTATGTGCCATAATGCTATAAGGAAAATTGACTTTTTCCAGTCCTGTGGCCACAGTTGAGTTTTCCAAATTTGCTGGCATATTGAGTGCAGCACTTTCACAGCATCATCTTTCAGGATTAGAAATAGCTCAACTGGAATTCCATCACCTCCACTAGCTTTGTTTGTAGTGATGCTTCCTAAGGCCCACTTGACTTCACATTCCAGCATGTCTGGTTCTAGGTGAGTGATCACACCATCGTGATGATCTGAGTCATGAAGATCTTTTTTGTACAGTTCTTCTGTGTATTCTTGCCAGAGGATGAGATGGTTGGATGGCATCACTGACTCAATGGGCATGAGTTTGAATAAACTCTGGGAGTTGGTGATGGACAGGAAGGCCTGGTGTGCTATAGTCCATGGGGTCCCAAAGAGTCAGACACAACTGAGTGACTCAACTGAATTGAATTGAATCACAATAGTTGAACATCTTTCACTAAGTGCTATAAGATTCTAGTTTTGTGTCCTAATTGTTAACATGGATCGAAGACAACAAATTAAAAGCAAATAAACACAGTTAGAATACTAAAAAAAACTATTTGGTTTACTTAGCACCAAATCACCAATAATGAGTAGAAATTTTAAAATATTGTCCACTTTCAAACTAAAATGGTACCAACAACATGAAAAGAAGCTCAAACATCACTAATTATTAGAGAAATGCAAATCAAAACTACAATGAGTTATCACCTTATACAGATTAGAATGGCCATCAGCAAAAAGCTACAAACAGTAAATGCTAGAGAGGGCGTGTTATAAAGGAAACCCTCCTACACTGCCGGTGGGAATGTAAATTGGTACAACCATTATGGAGAACAATATGAAGGTTCCTTAAAGGAGTCTCCTTAAAGGTTCCCAAATATAGCACTACCGTGTGATCCAGCAATTCCACTGTTGGGCATGTATCTGGAGAAAACCATAATTTGGAAAAATACACGCAAGCCAATGTTCACTGTGGCATTATTTACAATAGCCAAGACATGGATGCAACCATTAAATGTCCATTAGATCAGATAAAGAAGAAGTCATACATATATACAATGGAACATTACTCAGCCATAAAAAGGAATGAAATAAGACCATTTGTAGCAATATGGATGGACCTATAGATTGTTACACTGAGTGAAGTGAGTCAGACAGAGAAACCAAGTATCACAAGATACCACTTACGCTAAGCGGAATCTAAGAAAAACGGTACAAATGAACTTATTTACAAAACAGAAATAGAGTCACGTATGTAGAAAACAAAACTATGGTTTACAGTATGGGAAGTGGGGGGATACTTGGGAGATTGGGATTGATCTGTATCACTACTATATATAAAATAAATAACTAATAAGGATCTGCTTTATAGGTCAATACTCTGTAATGGCCTATATGGAAAAAGAATCTAAAAAAGTGTGTATGTGTATGTATAACTGATTCGCTTTGCTGTATATCTGAAACTAATGCAGTATTGTAGGTCAACTATAGAACAAAAAAATTTTACAACTGAAGCCGTCCAACTTCCAAATTGTAGAAGGTATATAATTAGAGCAATAATTCTCAACTGGCAGGTTGGTGCCAGATTTGAGAAATCCTGAATTAGGGTTATCATAAAGTTCAATTTCACCTTCTTTATTTAAGAAGTCCCGTCTGCTTTATGACAATAAAATCATAACACAGGCATGTAAGAAGAAATATAGGTTTCAGTTCATTATGGCTTTCAGGGAATGCAGAGGGAAATGACTGTTGCTATATCTGAACACAATACCAGATCATTAAGTATTTAAGAAAAAGAGTATCCAGCAGACTGGAATTGTTGTACAAATTTATCTTTCAGATAAAGTTCAGCAATGCTTTAAAATATGAATAAACTCTCAAGTATTTTGAGTTTACAAGAAACTTTCTAGAAGGTTTTAAGCATTTATTTTTCGCATACAAATGCCATACAACAATGAAGGTACTGAGAAGCAAAGCGGCCTTAGATTTCTATAAGTGACTCTAACATTACAATGATTACTTAAAGTTATGAAGAAACTAACAAGGTTTAATTAAAAGCATACTATTTAAATTAATTCAGTTAAACATTATTAATCAGTACCCACTTTCACTTATTTTATTTTTCCAACCAGTCAGGCTTATACGCTAGTTTTCAGAAGCAGTAAAAATGAAGAAAAGGATATAGAAAGTTTTCACATAGATTCTGGGGCAGTGATGTCAAATGGCCCAGTGGGAACAGCAAATTTAAGGAGGTGAGGGAAGCAAATTGACTCTCTGGGAACTTTATTAGGTAAGAGGCAGACAGGCTTAAAAAATAGCCCTGTGCTGAAAAGAAGAAAAATCTTCCCTAGCAACATTTGCTTTTCCTTTCTAAACATTTTATTTAAAAGAAATGCCATGATTAAAATTTGGGGAACAAAGTCTATAACCTATATGTTTCACCTTATGTAGACACCTACTTTAGGAATCCAAATGACAGGCCAAGGGTTCATCTGTATTTAGCTTTAGCAAGAGTGTAACCAGAATACAAAATTTCAATTATCTTTATATTTTTTAATTTTAACAACTCGAGTAGATGGACTCATTGTTTTGAAATACATTAAAATCTCCATTGAGAGAAATGCATTTCTTCTGGTCAAAACATTATTGTTTTCAATGCTGTATACTTCCAATAGCTATTAAAACCATAACTTGAATTATTCAGTAAGTGCTAGTAACAGATTCCTAACTTAGAAAAGCAAAGGGTAATGATTTTTAAACTAGGATGATGAATTAACCCAAAAATTTCTTTTCTCAAGGAGAATCCTTAGAACATTATTTTCTTAAGTTGCCACATGGAAAATTATGATACCTTGGAGGTTTGGAACATACTTATATTAATTCTTCTTTGAGATTAAAGAAGCCTTGAGAAGTATGTATTAGAAGAGCCTTTGAGAAACCTAGTTAACTGTTTCTAGCCAGTTACAAATTATCAGTTGTTTTGCTCGGTTACTCAGTGTGGTGTTAACACCAATTAAGGTGTTAAGGAGTTAATTTTCTGAGTAAAATTTAGGAAATAGGTATCTAAGACATGAATTGTAAATGTTGGGTGTATTAACTATCAATTCTATGTAACAAAATTTATTTTATCTTGGTTTCCACTAGGGGTCAAGGGGGGAACGGGTCAAGGAACAATTTAACTGGGTTTATTGTTCAGGGTGTCATAAGACTGAAAACAAGAGTAGACTAGGGCCTGAATCATATCTGAAGCTCAAGAGCCTCTTTCAAGTTTAAATGTAGTTGACATAATTCATTTCCTTGTAGCTAATGGATTCATAGTGCCTTGCATCTTCAGGGTGGCAAGAGGGGAGAGTCTGTGGTGCTTCAAGTCTCTGGCCTCTAGTCCCCCCTTTAAAGTATTCACCTGATTAGATCAGGCCCATCCAGGATCATCTCCCTTTTGATGAATTTAAATCAATTGTTTGTGAACCTTAATTGCATCTACAAAATCCCTTTATTTTTGCCTTAATACATAGTCTAATCATGGGAGTAGTTCCTCATATTAAGAGGTCCCACCTACATTCAAGGGTGGGTTATACAAGCACTTGGATTCCAGAAGACAGGAATCATGGATCCTTTTGAGAATCCAGCCTACTACACTGGGAAACTTTAAGAAAAGCTATAAACATAGTAGATAGCCAAAGGAGAAGACAAAAGGTTGTAAAAGAATCTTAGACCCACGATTAGCCAATTTACCAAAGGCATACACGTGGCCAATGTTCCAACAGAAACATTATTACCATGTCACAGACTGCATTCTTCAGACTGCCTCACTTAAAAGACAAAGTAGTTTTCCTAAGACAAATAGCAAAACAGATCATGTTTCTATTCAGGTATCTATTGTGGAAAGTTTTAAGCCAGTCCTAAAATAAAAATACAAGGAAATAGCAAATGTTTTCTAGCACCTTTTCAAACTTTTTAAAATTTGAAATTTTAGATTTTTTTTCAAATGTTTTTGAATTTTCTAAAATGTTCTGGTGTTTTCTTTGAATAAACATTTACCTGTGTGCATATTGAATCACTTCATTGTGTCTGACTGTTTGTGATCCCATGGACTATAGCTCACCCACTCCTCTGTCCTTGGAATTTCCCAGGCAACAATACTGGAGTGGGCTGCCATTTCCTACTCCAGGGAATCTTCCCAACCCAGGGATCGAACCCACATCTCCTGTGTCTTCTGCGTTGGCAGGCAGATTCTTTATAGATGTATCAGCTGGGAAACCCTAATAAATATTTAGACCCACTAAGTCAGAAGACAAAGTAGGAAAAACATACTGTGTCAAATCTGGCAGGTAGTGAAAAAAATTACCAAGGTTTTCATAAGAAATGGAAAGACAGATCAATGGATAGATAAGCTATGATACAAGCTCAATAGAATTTGTCAGAATTAATTTCTAGTGACTGGAATCTAGATTTCAAAAGTCATATTTTGTCAGTTTATCTTCACTAAAAGAATGAAAATTTCTTTCTGATTATAATCACTTATAACATATTTTTACTATCTTGACATTAAATAAGCCTTTTTAAAGATTTACCTAAACTTTACATTATATTCAAACATAAGAGGAAGAAAGAAAACACCAGAAAAAGTGAGAATATAAAATATTTTTATCATCTTTCTCAAATAAATCACATTTTTAATTTAGAAACACAAAGTATAAAAATAGCATAAACTGAAGTCTGTCTTTGTTGTTTTATTAAACTATACATAACATGCTTTTTAAGTGAAAGTAGAGTCTTATGCCTGTATTTACAATCATGATTTTTAGCCTATTGATTTAAAAAATATTTTGCTTCTCTTTCAACAGGAAGTATGAGATCACTGATAAAGCTTAAGCCCATATGTCTTGATAGAGCAATGTTCTCTCAACCAGTTATACCCTGTACTTATTGCATATTTTAAATTATTTATATTTCAGACGAAAGGGTTAGCTAGGTGATTTATGTACCAGTGGTAAAATCCCAGTCCACAAAATGAGCTGTACAGAAGACAACTGAAGCTTACTTCTGAATATTTATAGCTATTTTTGAGAATTACATTATTATCCTAATTCTGCACCTAACATTGAAAATGCAAGAGAAGTTCCTTTTGGAAAAAGAGAACAGCAGACTCAAGTTTCCAGTCCCAGTGGACTGGGACATAAATCAGGTAGAAAGATATAATTTCATACAGAGCTGATTCTCTATTAGAAAGGGGATGTGGGTTCTGGGAGGCAGGCACTTAATTCTGACTTATGCACACCACATTTTGGCCCACAGACCTGTACAAATCACCCCGTGAAAAAAGGTTCATCCAATGTATAGCGTGACTTAGGAGAAAATGCCTGGGATGGCTGACCAATTCGATTCATATCTGCTGGTGGAGATCCATAATGTCTCAATTCTTAATTATCTAGTCTTTTGTGCATTTTAAAAAAATGGCCAATAAAATGTCAGCCAAGAAACACACTGTTCATTCCTTTCAGGTTTATTTTAAACCTATTGCAGTTAGGCTAGAGCTAAATCAATTTTTCATGAATATCTACCCTGGTAGATTGCACCTCAAGCCAGTTCAGCTCCCCAGAGAATTTTAAAAAAGAGATTTATCAAGTAACAAGTAACACCTCAGGAAAAAGAAACAGGGTTTTTAATTGCTTTGTGCGCTCTGTAATTGAAGGCAGGCACCTTCTTGAGGCACTCACTGCCAGGAGGAGTGAGACTCCAGTTGGCCCTGCCTAATTAATCCTGTGATACAAACCTTCTGGCTTCAATTTTCACATTTCTGTCTCTTTTTAGAGGTGATAATAAAACTAAAAATTTATGTTGGTTACTGTATGACTATAACTGTGCCAGCAGAACACAAATAAAACCATATGGGCTAAGGAGACCTTGTAGCTACATTTCTGGTTTTTCCATGGTGAGCGGCACAGGGGCAAGCTTTGTGTTAGCAAGACAAGGTAGGGAAAATTCAGGAGTGGGGCAGAAGTGCAGGTCAACTCCTTCTTATGAGTCTGCTCTGTGAGGATGACTCACTGAAGCATATGCCTTTTTTATTGACAAAAAAAAAAATTCTCAAAATAGAACTGTATGCTCTGAAAGCACAACAGCTCAGTGACTGCAAATCACAAAACTACCCAAAGCTTTTAATGAAAGACAGATTAGACAGCTTAGCCTTTATAAAAGCTGTCAGAGTGACAAGTACACAGTCTTTTATCTTAATAGCTTACATATTAAGACTAGTATAAAACACTGTGGGAACAGCAATGTCCTCAGTTGAGCTGTGATGCGTAATACATCTCTCATCACCTATTGGCTCCATTTTTGACATGGGTCAAAATAATTTTGCTTTTATGGAGACTGTGATTTGTAATGTGACATTAGTGTTAAATGTCTTGTAGAATGATACTTATATAAAGAGGAGGTATCATTAAAGATGCCCTGTCAATAATATATAGTCTCAGGACAAAAATCTGTGAGCACAAAAGCATTAGGATTTGTCCTTATATTAACTGCAAGACATACCATTTGTGTTACTTAAAACATAGTAGGAAAATACTAAAGCCATTCTAGCACTGACATTTTGAGAAATTTTTATCCTGCTGCTGCTGCTGCTAAGTCGCTTCAGTCGTGTCGGACTCTGTGCGACCCCATAGACGGCAGCCCATCAGGCTCCCCCATTCCTGGGATTCTCCAGGCAAGAACACTGCAGTGGGTTGCCATTTCCTTCTCCAATGCAGGAAAGTGAAAGTGAAGTCGCTCAGTCGTGTCCCACTCTTCTCAACCCCATGGATTGCAGCCTACCAGGCTCCTCTGTCCATGGGATTTTCCAGGCAAGAGTACTGGAGTGGGGTGCCATCGCCTTCTCCGAATTTTTATCCTACATAAACTCCTGCTGCTGCTAAGAGCATGGTTATTTTCCAAAAGTGGAGTAAACACCTGAAAGGTATGAATACATTGTGTCATGCTGTTCACGTAGACATCATACTTTTTTTTAAGGGAGAAAGAAATTTCCAAGTTATGGAACGTCAATTATTTTTGTATGCTTATGATGTTCACAGGTTATCTCACTGTCTTTAACTTCATTCCTTTTAAATCTATGTTTCTATATTTTGAATAGAATTTCCACTCTTTCTGCTGAATTTTTAAAAATATGGGAGCCATCTGGTGGTCAACAATTATATTATTTTTCTTAAAAATAAAAACAATTTTGTGTATTGTAAAATAAAGTGTCATTCTATTTTAAAATATGTAAGCTTTTGTTCTCTTAAGTAGAAACATTTTAACAAAGGCACTAAATCTTCACTCCCATACACCTAGTTAAATGGATTCTGAACAGTGAAACTAATTTTTCAAATACTCCTTTTTCACTGGACATGCCATTTTTTACTTTTCCATATATTTCCATACTATTTGCCATGTATTTCATGCATTTACAAAAGTGCTTTAAATTATGCAAGAATCTGAGAAAATATAAATATATTGTTAAAAGTTTTATAATATTTAGGTTTTCGTAGTTTTTTAAAAATAAAACTTGTTTTATTTTTTAAATTATTTTATTTATTTTAATTGGAGGCTAATTACTTTACAATATTGTAGGGGTTTTTGCCATACATTTTTTTTTACAGAATATGCTTTATGAAGGGCTAGTTTAGAAACATAGGTTCAGGATTTCCATGAATATGTACAGATGTGGAATAGAATTTTAAAAGGCAAGATTAGAACAGAAAAACTATAAAGGTTCAAGTTCTTGCCAGTGACATGGAAAACATCAAAACAGAGCTGACATTAATAATAATGAAATTCTCCATGCCTTGTTCATACAGAATTAAAATAATCTGTTCATCTTTGACACTGGTATACTGAATATATATACAAACATATACACATATATTAAATAAATATATATGCACACGTATACATTATAAAATGAGGCCTCGTGTGAATATGTTAATACATGATTTCACTCTGCCAACTTATGACTAACTACAGAGTTCTTTTTGTTGTTCTCATTATACTTGATTAGCTGGCTCCACTATTAACATTCATTGAGTATTTACTGTGTGGCAATTCTTGACTAAAAGCTTTTATAAACTGTTTTATTGAATCCACGCAAAACGCTACCTCATAGATACTATATTCTCCCATTTAACTAATGAGACATATGACACTCAGAGGATTAGTTTCAATAAGAGTGAGTGGCTTTGTCTTAACCTCAATTCTAATTCAAAATATTATACTTTTATCTATCACTCCAAACCAAAATGACAGGTAGACACCCTAATTACTTGCAGTTTTACTATGTTTTTAATAATATAACTATGAATTCAATTCAGCTTTTAACTAGTAGGTAAGTCACCTACCTTTAACTAAATCTGCTACTTATCTACTAAGTAATGCAGAAAGTAAGTTAAAACCAAGGAATCAAGGAATACCTGTGTGATTGTCACCTGTTGCTTTAGTCCATCAGGCACTTTTTCTTCTCCATGGTCTAGAATAAACTCCTTCCTTTCCATTCAGGCTCAGCTGTCTTTCTGCTCCATCTGTGGAGTTGAGGGGAGGGTACCAATGCCAGAACTCTGGAAATTAGACAAGTAACTGAGGGTTGGCCACAGTGACACATTCTGGAGAGAGTAGGGAACTTGGATTCCCTATGACAAGCAGAGACATTCCCTGGAATATTTTTCCATTTGGACTGGGGGAAAAAAATGGAATGCACACACTTCTGTACTTGAAGGAATAGAAAAGAATGAGGTGAACACACAAAGAAACAGACACAAAAAGCAGAAATCCAAGAGTAGATGCAGCCTGCTTATCTATTCCTAAAATCCCCAACCCAGTGCCATTCCTACAGGCTTTCCTTCACTGTCTGATCTATTTCAGCAACCTTCTAAGAAACCCGTACTGGTTGTTGAGTTTTGTTTTTACTGTTGCTATTTTGGCTTGAGCTAGTGTGAGTTGGATTTTTGTCACTTGAACACAAGAAGCCATTAGACCTGTACAACGATTACAAAATATTAAGTTCCTTATGGCAAAAAAACAGGGACAACCACTGTTTAGCCAATAGTGTCTTCTGAGTGTGTTTTAAAATAAACAATTTCCCTAGGAAAAGAGCCAATGTGCCTGCATATGGCAGGGAAGTGTGACACAAAGCACCAGACTGGTTGCAGCAAACACAGGAATGAGCCAATTTACAAAAGCTCAGCAGCTTTAATCCCCACCAGCAAGCAATTTTTGTTTTTATCTCACCCTTATATGTGTAAAACTGGACAAAATTTGCACACTTAAGGAAGCACACAAATACACACACACTTACCTGCTTTTAACATGACCACATTCAGGCCAAGAAGTAATTCCTCTTTGAATTCCATCATCTTACTCTGCTGATAAGTGGTAGACATATTGGAAAAAATAGTATAAATTTGGAGGAAGTCATAACAAACTTAGTTATTGTGATAAGAAACAGAATGAAATAAGTCCAATAACATATGCTTTCAAGTTGTCCCAGCTTTGCACTTATCACTTATATAAATTGCTTAGTCTCCCTGAATCCTCATTTCCTTTTCAATACAAAATAGGAATACCATAGTCAATTCCAAGAATGGGGATAATCTATGAAAATAAACTAAAACAATTGATCAGTTATATGGCAGGTGTTGCTGTCATTATAGCTTTTAATTAATAAAACTGTTATTAAGTCTGCATATACTTCTGTTAACTAAAACACTAGAAAAAACATACAACAAAGAAAAAAGCTAAACTTATTTACTAATTTTATTTTTCTGAATATTCACAATAAGCTTCTTCTAAAGGCACTAGCAGTCAAAACTAATAGTTGAAAATGTAATGGTGAAGTATGTCATTACTGCAAACATTAAATATTGTGATTTTTTTCAGAGATTCTTTTCATCTTTTTCCTAATACTATTTTTATTTGCCTTTTGTTTTCTAAAGAGCTATTTGTGTCTTATAAACCAGCCCCATTACACTCACTCATAAGACACACAGTACTTATATAACCTCTACTCAATAGTTGTTAGGTATATACTTGGACAAAATTATTATATGAAAATATTTAAACTGAGAAGGATTTATTTTAAGCAGAGTAAAGCCAAGCTTTAAAGTGATGTCCATTATATATGATAAAAGAGCTCAGTTGGTTCCCAAACCTTTTTGCTCTTTGCAATCCCTGGGAAATTTGAAAAAGTACTGAGTTTCACTTCCCATCCACCTGCTAGATATATCATTTAATTGTCTGGGGTGTGATCTTAGCTTTGCAATATGTAAAAGATCACATAGTGATTCTAATATGCAGCAAATTTCAGAAACACTGGATTAGCTTCCATGCTATTCTCATCATTGCTTAAAAAGTTTTTGTTTCATTTATTTTCCTCTAAGTCCAACCATTCATTATAAGAACTTTCACAGGAAAAAAACTCTTAAAAACTAGATTTTTGAATTAATGTTTCCATCTCCAATAGTCAATATACTCTGGTAGGGACTAAAGAGTAAGGAAAAAGATACAAGATACAAATTCTTTCATAAAATGTTTACAATATAGTTCACATAATAAAACAAATACACATAAAATATTAAGATTCTAAATGTCTCTTCAAGAATAATAATCCTGAAAGGAATCAATCACTTAAAGACAGTGAAAACATTTTTTTAAAAATCTAAGTGAAGTACTTAATGCAGCCATCATAGAGGAATTCCCAGATAATCTTCCTCATGCTGTTGTCTATGTGACCCTATGGACTGCAGCCCACCAGGCTTCTCTGTCCATGGGATTCCCCAGGCAAGAATACTGAAGTGGGTTGCCATCTCCTTTTCCAGCAGATCTTCCCAACCCAGAGATGGAATCTGTGACCTCTGCATTGGCAGGCAGATTCTTTACCACTGAGTCACCAGGGAAGCCCTAATTTTCCTTATACACCTCTTTTGTTAAAATTAAGTCTGATATCTAGAAGCTTCTTGGTTATGTGAGAAGATAAACAAAATTGATAAAATTTTAGCCAGACTCAAGAAAAAAAAAGAAAAGGACTCAAATCAATAAAAGTAGAAATGAAAAAGGATTTATAACTGACACTACAGAAATACAAAGAATCATGAAAGTGTCAGTCAGTCACGCCCAACTCTTTGTGACCCCATGGACTGTAGCCCATCCGGCTCCTCTGTCCATGCGATTCCCCAGGCATGAATACTGGAGTGGGCTGCCATTTCTTTCTTCAGGGGATCTTCCCAACCCAGAGATTGAACCTGGGTTTCTGTCACTGCAGGCAGATTCTTTACCATCTGAGCCACCAGGGAAGTAGACTACTGCAAGCAACTACATGCCAATAAAATGAACAACTTGGAAGAAATGGACAACTACTTAGAAAGGTACAACCTTCCAAGACTGAATCAGGAAGAAATAGACAATATGAACAGACAAATAACAAGTAATGAAATTGAAACTGTGATTCAAAATCTTCCAACAAACAAAAGTCCAGGACCAAATGGCTTCACAGGTAAATTCTATAAAACATTTAAAGAAGAGCTGCTGCTGCTGCTAAGTTGCTTCAGTCGTGTCCGACTCTGTGCAACCCCAGAGATAGCAGCCCATCAGGCTCCCCCGTCCCTGGGATTCTCAAGGCAAGAACACTGAAGTGGGTGGCCATTTCCTTCTCCAATGCATGAAAGTAAAAAGTGAAAGTGAAGCCGCTCAGACGTGTCTGACTCTTAGCAACCCCATGGACTGTAGCTCACCAGGCTCCTCCATCCATGGGATTTTCCAGGCAAGAGTACTGGAGTGGGGTGCCATTGCCTTCTCCAAAAGAAGAGCTAACACCTACCTTTTTCAAACTCTTAGAAAAATCACAGAGGGATCACTCACAAGTTCATACTATGAGGCTACCACCGCCCTTATACCAAAACCATCTGAAATATAATACACACAATACAAAAATTACAGGCCAATATCACTGATGAACACAGATGCAAAAATCCTCAACATAATAATACTAGTAAACTGAATCCAACAACACAGTAAGGGATCATATACGCTGACCAAGTGGGATTGATCCTAGGGATGCAAGGATTCTCCAATATATGGAAATCAATTGATGTGATATACTCTATTAAGAAAGTGAAGAATAAAAACCATATGATCATCTCAATAGATATAGAAAAAGCTTCTGACAAAATTCAACACCCATTTATGATAAAAGCTGTCTATAAAGTGGGCAAAGAGGGAACCTGCATCAACATAATAAAGGCCATATATTAAAAACCTACAACACATTATTCTCAAAGGTGAAAATTTGAAAGCATTTACTCTAAAATCAGGAATAAGACACAGGTGCCCACTCTCACTACTATTACTCAAAATAGTTTTGCGAGTCCTAGCCAAAGCAATCAGGGAAGGAAAAAAAAAAAAAAAGGAATCCAAACTGGCAAAGAAGAAATAAAACTTTGTCACTGTTTATAGATGACATGATACTAAACATAGAAAATCCTAAAAATACCACCAGAAAGCTAATCAATGAATTTAGTAATAGGATACAAAATTAACACACAGAAATCTCTTGCATTTCTATATACTAACAATGAAATATCAAAAAGAGAAATTGAGGAAACTATCCCATTTACCACTGTAACAAAAAGAATAAAATACTTAGGAATAAACCTACCTAAGGAGGCAACATACTGGTTCCAAATAGGAAAAGGAGTACATCAAGGCTGTATACGGTCACCCTGCTTATTTAACTTATATGCAGAGTACATCGAGAGAAACGCTGGGCTGGAAGAAGCACAAGCTGGAGTCAAGATTGCCGGGAGAAATATCAATAACCTCAGATATGCAGATGACACCACCCTTATGGCAGAAAGTGAAGAAGAACTAAAAAGCCTCTTGATGAAGGTGAAAGAGGAGAGTGAAAAAGTTGGCTTAAAGCTCAACATTCAGAAAACGAACATCGTGGCATCTGGTCCCATCACTTCATGGGAAATAGATGGGGAAACAGTGGAAACAGTGTCAGACTTTATTTTTTGGGGCTCCAAAATCACTGCAGATGGTGATTGCAGCCATGAAATTAAAAGATGCTTACTCCTTGGAAGGAAAGTTATGACCAACCTAGATAGCATATTAAAAAGCAGAGACATTACTTTGCCAACAAAGGTCCATCTAGTCAAAGGTATGGTTTTTCCAGTGGTCATGTATGGATGTGAGAGTTGGACTGTGAAGAAAGCTGAGTGCTGAAGAACTGATGCTTTTGAACTGTGGTGTTGGAGAAGACTCTTGAGAGTCCCTTGGACTGCAAGGAGTTCCAACCAGTCCATTCTGAAGGAGATCAGCCCTGGGTGTTCTTTGGAAGGAATGATGCTAAAGCTGAAACTCCAGTACTTTGGCCACCTCATGCGAAGAGTTGACTCATTGGAAAAGACTCTGATGCTGGGAGGGATTGGGGGCAGGAGGAAGACTGGACGACAGAGGATGAGATGGCTTGATGGCATCACTGACTCGATGGACATGAGTTTGAGTGAACTCCAGGAGATGATGATGGACAGGGAGGCCTGGCGTGCTGCAATTCATGGGGTTTTGAAGAGTTGGACACGACTGAGCGGCTGAACTGAGCTGAACTGATGGAGGCAAAACACCTGTAATTGGAACACTATAAGATACTGATGAAAGAAATGTAAGACAACATAAACAGATGGAGAGATATACCATGTACTTGGATTTGAAAAGTCAATATTATGAAAATGACTATACTACCCAAAGCAATCTACAGATTCATTGCAATTCCTATTAAATTACCAATAGCATTTTTCACAGAACTAGAACAAAAACTTTTACCATTTGTATGGAAACACAAATGACCTGAAACAGCAAAGCAATTTTGAGGGAAAAAAAAAAAATCAGAACTGGAGAAATTGGGCTCCTTGACTTCAGACTGTACTACAGGGGCTACAGTAATCAAGACAGTATTGTACTGGCACAAATATAGAAATACGTATCAATGGAACCGGATTTTAAAAACCCAGAGATAAACCCATACACATATGGGCATCCAATCTACGACAAAAGAGGAGAAATGACAGTCTCTTCAGTGAATGGTGCTGGGAAAACTAGACAGCTACATATAAAAGAATGAAATTAGAACACTCACTAACACCATACTCAAAAATAAATTTAAAGTGGATTAAAGACCAAAAAGTAAGGCCAGGCGCTATAAAACTCTTAGAGGAAAACACAGGCAGCATACTCTTTGACATAAATCACAAGATCATTTTTGACCCACCTCCTAGATTAGTGAGAATGGGAATTAACTAAATTTAAAACGCTTTTGCACAACAAAGGAAACCACAGACAAAATGAAAAAACAACCCTCAGAAGAGGAGAAAATATTTGCTAGTAAAGCAACTGACAAAGGATTAATCTCCAAAATATACAAACAGCTCATACAGCTCAATATGAAAAAAAAATAAAAATGGGCAGTAGCCCTAAATAGACATTTCTCCAAAGAAGACATACAGATGGTCAACAAACACATGAAAAGATACTCAGCATCACTAATAATTAGAGAAATCAAAACTACACTTAGTCATCATCTCACACTGATCAGAATGGCCATCATCAAAAAATCTACAAACAATAAACACTGGAGCAGGTGTGGAGAAAAGGGAACCCTCTTACACTGCTGGTGGGATGTAAATTAATATAACTACTAAGTAGTTACTGTAAGTAGAATAGTATCAGTTCAGTTCAGTTCATTTGCTCAGACATGTCTGACTCTTTGCGACCCCATGGACTGCAGTACGCTAGGCCTCTCTGTCCACCACCAACTCCCAGAGTTTACCCAAACTCATGTCCATTGAGTTGGTGATGCCATCCAACCATCTCATCCTCCGTCGTCCCCTTCTCCTCCTGCCCTCAATCTTTCCCAGCCTCAGGGTCTTTTCAAATGAGTCAGCTCTTCACATCAGGTGGCCAAAGTATTGGAGTTTCAGCTTCAGCATCAGTCCTTCCAATGAACACCAGGGACTAATCTCCTTTAGGATGGACTGGTTGGATCTCCTTGCAGTCCAAGGGACTCTCAAGAGTCTTCTCCAACACCACAGCTCAAAAACAACAGTTCTTCAGCACTCAGCTTTCTTTATAGTCCAACTCTCACATCCATACATGACCACTGGAAAAACCATACCTTTGACTAGATGGAGCTTTGTTGGCAAAGTAATGTCTCTGCTTTTGAATATGCTATCTAGGTTGGTCATAACTTTCCTTCCAAGGAGTAAGCATCTTTTACTTTCATTGCTGTAGTCACCATCTGCAGTGATTTTGGAGCCCAAAAAAATAAAGTATGTCACCGTTTCCACTGTTTCCCCATCTATTTGCCAAGATGGAATGATCTTGATTCCATCATGGATGCCATGATCTTAGTTTTCTGAATGTTGAGCTTTAAGCCAACTTTTTCACTCTCCTCTTTCACTTTCATCAACAGGCTCTTTAGTTCTTATTCACTTTCTGCCATAAGAGTGTTGTCATCTGCATATCTGAGATTACTGATATTTCTCCCAGCAATCTTGATTCCAGCTTGTGCTTCATCCAGCCCAGCGTTTCTCATGATGTACTCTGCATATAAGTTAAATAAGCAGGGTGACAATATACAGCCTTGACATACTCCTTTTCCTATTTGGAACCTGTCTGTTGTTCCATGTCCATTTCTAACCGTTACTTACTGGCCTGCATACAGGTTTCTCAAGAGACAGGACAGGAGGTCTGGTATTCCCATGTCTTTCAGAATTTTCCACAGTTTATTGTGATCCACACAATCAAAGGCTTTGGCATAGTCAATAAAACAGAAATAGGTGTTTTCTGGAACTCATCAAAAAAGTAGAATAGTATAAAGGTGCCTTAAAAACTAAAAATAGAACTACCATATGATCTAGTAATCTCACTCCTGGGCATTTGACTGGAGAAAACCATAATTCAAAATGTTCACTGCAGCACTATGTTCACTGCTTCAGGACATAGAAGCAACCTAAATGTATATCAGTAGAGGAATGAATAAAGAAGATATGGTACATTACACCATGGAATATTACTCAGCCATAAAAAGAAATGAAATTCTGACATTTCAAGAGATGTGACTGGACCTAGAGACTATCATACAGAGTGAAGTCAGAAAGAGAAAAACAGATTTGTATATTAAAATACATATATGGAATCTAGGAAGATGCTATAGATGAACTTATTTGTGAAGCAGAAATAGAGACACAGATACAGAGAACAAATGGATACCAATGGGGCATGGGGGGAGTAGGGACTGGGCGATCGGCACTGACATATATACACAACTATGCATAAAATAGATAACTAATGAGAACCTACTGTTGGAGAAGACACTTGAGAGTCCCTTGGACAGCAAGGAGATGAAACCAGTCAATCCTAAAGGAAATCAGTCCCAGATATTCATTGGAAGGACTGATGCTGAAGAGGAAACTCCAACATTTTGGCCACCTGATGCGAAGAACTGACTCACTGGAAAAGACCCTGATTCTGGGAAAGATTGAAGGTAGGAAGAGAAGGTGATGACAGAGGATGAGATGGTTGAATCACATCACCGACTCGATAGGCATGAGTTTGAGCAAGCTCCGGGAGTTGGTGATGGACAGGGAGGCCTGGTGTGCTGCAGTCGATGGGGTCACAACAAGTTGGACACGACTGAGCGACTGAACTGAACTGAACTAGTGAGAACCTACTGTATAGCACAGGAAACTCTGTTCAGTGCTCGGTGGTGACCTAAGTTAGAAGGAAATCCAAAAAGGGAGGCTGCTGCTGCTGCTGCTAAGTCGCTTCAGTTGTGTCCGACTCTGTGCGACCCCATAGACAGCAGCCCATCAGGCTCCCCCGTCCCTGGGATTCTCCAGGCAAGAACACTGCAGTGGGTTGCCATTTCCTTCTCCAATGCATGAAAGTGAAAAGTGAAAGTGAAGTCGCTCAGTCGTGTCCGACTCTTAGCGACCCCATGGACTGCAGCCTACCAGGCTCCTCCATCCGTGGGATTTTCCAGGCAAGAGTACTGGAGTGGGGTGCCATTGCCTTCTCCGAAAAAGGGAGGCATTTATGTATAAATATTGCTGATCAATTTGCTGTTTAGCAGAAATTCACACAACATTGTAAAGCAACTATACTCCAATAACAACAACAACAAAATCCCATCTAACACAACAAATTGGCATTAATATAAAATTTGCAAGTTTTGTGTCCCAAGAATGCAGTCTCTCCATCAGGCCAATGATGATGTAAAAGAAAGCACTTAACATTGTACCTGGGCTATAGGAGCCACTCAATAAATGTTTGTTTTCAAAACAAAGATAGTATCCAATTCCAAAAATGATTGAATTAATTTAAAGTGTTCATAAAATATTCCTTAAGATCTTTTATAAGACAAGCATGGTCTCACTTCAATGAAATTAATACCAACTACTACCAAACTTTCTGATTTTCTTTTTAAGCTTGCGATATGTTTCCCTTAATCGGAGTTCACTTTTTCAAAATGAGTAGTTGTTGATTCCTGGCCTGAGTATATCCAAACCTATTCTTGCCAAATGAAGAAGGCTGTGAAAGGGATGCATAAATAATTAGAGGTAGAAAATCATTTACTTCTGTGCTCTTCATTAAGTTTTCACCCTTTCCCCAGCCAAGGCGGAAGAAACCAAAGTCACAGAACATCTGAACTCTGTCCAAAGTTCAGCTGCATTTTAAAATTTCAGGTTAGGATGCATAATATATTAATCCTATACAACTTTATTGTCTTCACTTTAAAATTTATATTAAGTAGACTGCTACATTATGGTAATGTACTAAATTACCTAAAGCAAAGTAATACAATGATTAACTGACTATAAACATTGGTTTATGGTCAGATTATAAAGTACTACAATGATTAACATTATGCATTTTCATAACACTAGAAAATTGCAGGATGAAATATCTGTGGATTGACTCAGTGCCATTAAGAATAATAAAACAGTGGTATAACTCAGTCTCAAGTTACATCTTGAGAGTAAACTTGGTTTTAAATCTCCCCTCTAAGTGGTTGAGAAATTCATTAATTTAAAACGCCCAAAGCTCACCAAACACAAGGTAGAGAATGCAAGTATTCATGCAAATTTATGATATTAAGAAAAATAGGATTTAACCAACAATTTTTTAAAGTACTTGTCTCTAATACTTTGCTATAGACCAACCAGAACACATCAATTTTATTTATACTGTGTTCTTTCAATGATAAAATAAAATTGATATACTCAAGATTTATCTCACCTTCTTTCAAAAATAGAT
The DNA here is from genome assembly GCF_003369695.1 of Bos indicus x Bos taurus. Classification (NCBI taxonomy): domain Eukaryota; kingdom Metazoa; phylum Chordata; class Mammalia; order Artiodactyla; family Bovidae; genus Bos; species Bos indicus x Bos taurus. The sequence continues at coordinate 97,795,659 of NC_040079.1, read as the reverse complement.
CTGAATTGGGCTACAACCTTAAAAATACACTCTCAGATTTAAAGAAGCCTAGTTCATCAGTTCTATAACATAATGTAATAGACTGATTCTTTGTGGAAAGCAGACAACACAGAGAAATAAAGCGGAGAAGGTTATGGAGGAGAAGTTATGTATTTTTCTGTTCTTTACAGGTAGGCACCAATATAAGATTTGGACATCAAGGCAGAAGTCTAAGAAAACTCACAGTGATGGTGTAATACTAGAGAATACTGCAGCAGAAGTGTCTGGGCTTGAGTTCTTACATTGACACATAAATGCTATGTAAGTTTAGGCAAGTTACCCTCATTTTATCATCTGAAAAATGGGCATACCTCTCAGTTGCTGAATTAATTAAATAAAAATTATAAAGTGAACAGCCCATAATAGATAATAAATCAGTTATTTTCATTAATGTTATCACTATAATTAACACTAGTTGATTACAACCAGTTGATTATCATTAGATTCTAATGATAGCAAACAGTTTCAACAAAAGAAGAAATAAAGCAAACCTGGGAAGGCCAGTTTAAGAATACTGCCTTGATGGAACTGATATGAACTTGGGAAATTGTATTAATTTCTAAAATATATATGCTGATCATTTTATATTATACAATGCCATCTGCCTGGTCCTGGGAAAATAAATAGAAGAGTCTGAGTCTTTCCTGAAATTGAACTTTCATTATAAATATTGCTTCTTCACTGGGTAGCCCATCACAATACAATTACTTATGCTTTTATCCACTTTTCCATAAATTACAAGCAGTTCTCAAACAGTGGGTCATATTTTCTATGATCTTGGCTCCCAACATAATTATAAGTTTTTAATAGCTGCTCAGTAAAGATGGGTTAGACTAATAAGAAATTTAACATATGCCTAAAGAAAAACAGAAAATTTTCCAATTAATGAAACATTGCTGGTCTATATCGAGCTATTGTACATCCATTATTATGGGCTTCCCTGATAGCTCAGCTGGCAAAGAATCTACCTGCACTTCAGGAGACCCCAGTTTGATTCCTGGGTCGGGAAGATCCCCTGGAGAAGGGATAGGTTACCCACTCCAGTATTCTTGGGCTACCATCTGGTGGCTCAGACAAAGGAATCTGCCTGCAACGCAAGAGATCTGGATTCGATCCCTGGGTTGGGAAGCTCCCCTGGAGGAGGGCATGGCAACCCACTCCAGTAATCTTGCCTGGGAAACCTCATGGACAGAGGAGCCTCGGTCGGTCAGTCGGTTCAGTCACTCAGTCGTGTCCGACTCTTTGCGACCCCATGAATCTCAGCACGCCAGGCCTCCCTGTCCATCACAAACTCCCGGAGTTCACTCAGACTCACGTCCATCAAGCCAGTGATGCCATCCAGCCATCTCATCCTCTGTCGTCCCCTTCTCCTCCTGCCCCCAATCCCTCCCAGCATCAGAGTCTTTTCCAATGAGTCAAGTCTTCGCATGAGGTGGCCAAAGTACTGGAGTTTCAGCTTCAGCATCATTCCTTCCAAAGCCTAGGGGGCTACAATCCATGGGGTCGCAAAGAGTCAGATACAACTGAGTGACAGCACAGCCCAGCATCCATTGGTATCCATATGTCCATTTAATTAACTTTATAAACTCATACATATATCTATTTAGCTGCGTGTTTGAAAAGCTCCTCCCTACTTTGTCTATTATATAACATTAAAAGAAAATATATTAATAAATTGAACAAGTCAATCACACATTTTTCACTCTGTGTTTCTCAGGATGCAGAACACAGGCATAAATTGAGTAATACTAGACTTTTCAACATGATCACTATAACATAATGTTCTGAAAATTAGAAAAGTCAAACTTACTGGTTCTTATTGTCTGCAAAAATATCAATGTAATGCTCCTGGATTGAGTGGGTTGTGTGGGTTGTGTGACAGGCAAAATGACACCAAAGTCATTTTGTATCCATAGAAAGGAATTTAATATTCCTTGATAATAAGAAACTTACTAATGAGGTGGATGAAACTGGAGCCGATTATACAGAGTGAAGTAAGCCAGAAAGAAAAACACCAATACAGTATACTAATGCATATATACGGAATTTAGAAAGATGGTAATGATAACCCTGTATGTGAGACAGCAAAAGAGACACAGATGTATAGAACAGTCTTTTGGACTCTGTGGGAGAGGGAGGGGGGGATGATTTGGGAGAATGGCATTGAAACAGGTACAATATCATATAAGAAACAAATCACCAGTCCAGGTTCGATGCAGGATACAGGATGCTTGGGGCTGGTGCACTGGGATGACCCAGAGGGATGGTACGGGGAGGGAGGTGGGAGGGGGGTTCAGGATGGGGAACACGTGTACACCCGTGGTGGATTCGTGTTGATGTATGGAAAAACCAATACAATATTGTAAAGTAATTGGCCTCCAATTAAAATAAATAAATTTAAACACACACACACACACACAAAACAACAAAGGCAAAGAGTTTAGTTTTTTTTTTTAGTTCCATACCTCTCTATATGGTATCCATATCCTTCTTGCTGAACTCAATTTTGTTCCATTTTTCTTACCCCTAAAAAATTTGGAGAACAAATTTTTGACCTCAGGATCAGTATATAAAGTATTTCTGAAGCAGAACTCTCTCAGGGTTTCTGTCCTGCTTTTTAATTAATCTGTGTGAGATAAGTACAGAAATTTTAATTGCCCTCATATGTATACCAGTTCTGTGACTCTTTGTTGTCTCTCTCTCTTATGTCTGTTCTGATTATACTTGGCAGAAAACAACAAAATTCTGTAAAGCAAATTACCCTTCAAATAAAAATAAATAAAATTTAGGCTTGCATTGTGTACATATTAAGTTTATTTTATAAGTAATGCATCTTTATTGCATTTCATCAAATTGGGAAATGAAACTAGTTAGTTTGAGAACTAGAAACTTCTCAAACCACGGATAGCTTGAGAAGCACTCTTCTAGAATATTATGATCTTTCCTCCTTGCAGTTTCTTAGAAAGCAAAAAGAACAAAAGCAAGTATTTTAACTTATTAAATAACTTGTACTACTTCGTTGTTTAATCCTCTCTGGGTGCACATTCCAGTTGTTATTTATGTGGATGCAAAGCAGATACTACTTTAAGAAGCCACAGAGTTGTCAAACCTGAGTTTAACAACAAGCAATCTGATCACATTACTTTCCTGCTTCAAATGCTTCAATGACTTCTCTGAAGATATGAAACACATATCTTTAATGCTTTCGAAGGCTTAAAATATGCTCCAAGGTTGGCCTGTGATTACTTTTTAGTAATCACAGGCTAATCTCCTCTCTAGTCCCCATTCTCTTCCCCTCCAAGCAGACCACAGACACATACTCTCATTGCCAGACCTCCAGTTATGTTTACCCTCTCTATGTCACCCTTCTCTCACCCTCTCTCCCTCTCTCTCTCTAAATCCCTTCCCCTCACACACCAATACACATGCACATTTGTGTACACCTATGCACATCACTAACATTGTTAATTCCTCTTTCTTTAGATGTCACACTATACTCCTGAGTCCTTGGCTTCTTTCTGTTAGTTCTTTCGATTTTCCTTCCATAAAACCGACTACATATGTAAAATGTATTTAATAGCTATGTTTTTCATTGGATCATGGCTCTGTAAAGGCAGGAAACTGATTTCTGTCTAGGCTTTTGCATTCCTATTGAACTGTGGTGTTGGAGAAGACTCTTGAGAGTCCCTTGAACTGCAAGGAGATCCAACCAGTCCATTCTAAAGATCAGTCCTGAGTGTTCATTGGAAGGACTGATGTTGAAGCTCCAATACTTTGGCCACCTGATGTGAAGAGCTGACTCATTTGAAAATACCTTGATGCTTTGAAAGACTGAAAGCAGGAGGGGAAGGGGATGACCGGCGATGAAATGGTTGGATGGCATCACTGACTCAATGGACATGAGTTTGGGTAAACTCTGGGAGTTGATGGACAAGGAGGCCTGGTGTGCTGTGGTCCATGGGGTTGCAGAGTCAGACATGACTGAGTGGCTGAACTGAACTGAACCTAGCTAAGTGTCTGACATTCTGTATGTTCTCAATATTTATTAAATGAATTAATGCATAGAAGTGATACAAGAACTGATGATTTAGAATTACAAATTCTCATCAGTTGTTTGTTTACTTTGTATCATTCTGCAATGCCCTTCATAACATTTCAAAACCACTATGTTAACTAATAGGAAGAATACTATACTCTTTGCTATTTATAAATCTTACCATTATATGCATCTTCCCTATAGAGTATTTGCTGTACAAAGAAGTCTATTGTCAAAAAATTCAGCTTGTCATCAGGCAGTTTATTTTTCCAACTCATCGAGGGTATTTAAAGTTTTAATCCTTTCCTTACTGTGATACAAAAACGTATTTAAAGACAATCACTAACTTAGGAAGAAGGATGGGATAAAAATCTCTGGAATTCAGTGTTCAGTTCAGTTCAGTTCAGTCGCTCAGTTGTGTCTGACTCTTTGCGACCCCATGAATTGCTGCACGCCAGGCCTCCCTGTCCATCACCAACTCCCGGATTTCACTCAAACTCATGTCCATCAAGTCGGTGATGCCATCCAGCCATCTCATCCTCTGTTGTCCCATTCTCCTCCTACCCTCAATCCCTCCCAGCATCAGAGTCTTTTCTAATGAGTCAACTCTTTGCATGAGGTGGCCAAAGTATTGGAGTTTCAACTTTAGCATCAGTCCTTCCAAAGAACACCCAGGACTGATCTCCTTTAGAATGGACTGGTTGGATCTCCTTGCAGTCCAAGGGACTCTCAAGAGTCTTCTCCAACACCACAGTTCAAAAGCATCAATTCTTCCATTCTCAGCTTTCTTCACAGTCCAACTCTCACATCCATACATGACCACTGGAAAAACTATAGCCTTGACTAGACGGACCTTTGTTGGCAAAGTAATGTCTCTGCTTTTGAATATGCTATCTAGGTTGTAGCTGATCTTAATTTGAAATTAGACTCTTTAGAACTCCATTATTTGTGATTAACTAACATTAACTTCATCTGTAGATCAGTCTTCAATATATGTGTTTTCTTGCTTTGTTCTTTTCAAATAACATCTATTTAATTTGTAAGTTAATTACTATTTTTATTTTATTAATTTTAAAAGATTTGTTTCTTGCCCACCTACCAGGAGCCAGACACTACACTAAGGATTTTTACAAAGAGTTCATACTCATTGACATCTCTGAGACTACTGTTATTTCTGAGAACCTGAATCCTAGAAAAATGTGTGATCTATATGAAATCAAGTAGATCAAGTAGCTGAACTCTGGCAGAGTCAAAATTCAAACACAAGCTGACTGACTCCATACCCAGAACTATTCCAAATTTTCTTCTTACCATCATCACTGATATTTTAAAATATGTATATAGTTTCTCTAGTAGCTTTTAAGAATATAAAAATCTATATAATAGACTTCAAAAGCTGAAACGTAAAACACTTTCAGTACATTCACTAAACAAATTGAAACCTATATAAAAGCAAAATATAAAGGAGAATGGTTTTCACATAAGTGATTTTGGTGCACAGTAAGAAGTAATGAATGATAATCCCATGTCATCGTGGCTGGCTTGATGGCAAAGGGGCAATAATTCATCCTGTTCATAAGTCAGTTGAGTTGCCTCGGTGGTAATAGCATGGGCAAGGGCAAGGCTGTATAATTAAAATACACATTTTAATAATTTTTAAATCAGGAAAATCTAGAAATCTTCATATTCCTCCCAAGACCTAAATAGACATTTCTCCAAAGAAGACATTTAGATGGCCAAGAGGAACATGAAAAGGTGTTCCTAAAAGGTGTGGCTAATTATTAGAGAAAGGAAAATCAAGACAACAATTATGTATCATTTCACATCGGTCAAAATGGCCATCAAAAAAATCTACAAACAATAATTACTGGAGAGCTGGAGAGGGTGTGGCGACAAGGAACCTTCTTGCACTGTTGGTTGGAATGTAAATGGATATAATCACTATGGAGAACAGTATGGAGGTGCCTTACAAAACTAAAAATAGAACTATCATATGACCCAGGAGTCCACTACCAGGCAGATATTCTGAGAAAACCATACTTCAGAAAGACACATGTACTCCAACGTTCATTGCAGCACAGTTTACAACAGCCAGGATACGGAAGCAACCTAAATGTCCATCGACAGATGAATGGATAAAGAAGATGTGGTACATATATGCAGTAGAATATTATTCAGCCATAAAAGGCAATGAAATTGTGTCATTTGCAGAGATTGGGATGGACCTAGAGACGAATATACAGAGTGAAGTCAGAAAAAGAAAAACAAATATCATGTATCAACGCATATATGTGGAATCTAGAAAAAGCTATAGGTGAACTTATTTGCAAAGCAAAAATAGAGACGCAGACATAGAGTGGATGTATGGACGTAATAGGGGAAGGGGAGGGTGGAATGAATTGGGAGATTCAGATTGGCATATATATACTGCTGCTGCTGCTGCTAAGTCGCTTCAGTCGTGTCCGACTCTGTGCGACCCCATAGACGGCAGCCCACCAGGCTCCCCCGTCCCTGGGATTCTCCAGGCAAGAACACTGGAGTGGGTGGCCATTTCCTTCTCCAATGCATGAAAGTGAAAAGTGAAAGTCAAGTCACTCAGTCATGTCCGACTCTTTGCAACCCCATGGACTGCAGCCCACCAGGCTCCTCCATCCATGGGATTTTCCAGGCAAGAGTACCGGAGTGGGGTGCCATTGCTTTCTCCGATATATATACTACCATCTGTGAAAAAGATAACTAATGAGAAACTGCTATATAACATAGGGAGCTGTTTGGTACTCTGTGGTGACCTAGATGGGTGGGATGGTGGGGGGTGGGGTAGGAAGGAGGTCCAGGAGGGAGGGAATATATATAATATATAACCCAACATTGTAAAACTATACTCCAATTTTAAAAAGCCTATCAGATATGAAATAAAGGTGGATCAACTTGGTTTATGTTCATTTCCTAAGAGACAATAATCAACTGCATACCAGATTCACTAACTCTATTCACACTTCTACTCAAGTATAAAGGCTAAGAAAGATACCTGTAGGAAATGTGCTTTCCTGTCAAATGGAGGTCACTTCCAAAGACAGACTGTCTTTTCCACAGGTCATCACATTCCTCACATTCCATGATCAAAGAATGTTGGCTGAGTTGGTTAGAACTTACCTCAAATGTGACCAAGCTAATTACCCAATCATTCAGCCATAGAGTGAGTTTTCTCTTATGCACCACATCACATGGCCACCTATGTCACCAAAGTTTGCTACTGATCACGAGTGGGATCAGATATAAGAATCTAATTGGCTAAAAAATAAGTTAAAACATGCAATCTTCGGTTATCTCCCACTACATGAGAAAGCAAACCTGATAACAACTCTGTAGAAACTCTGATAATTTAAGTTATCAAACATGTACCTGTTCATTTCCATATATATATATATATATACACACACTTATATAAATAAATCACATTCGCCTTCATAGCAAATAAAAGTAGTAATTTTAAAACAAACTGCTCTTCAAACTTGCAAGTAGATGCTCAGTTTGGAATATGAGTGTTTTTTGATCTCAGTATATAGCTTTGTCTTCTGAAGAAAAAAGAATCTTAAAAAACAAGCAAACAAACAAACTATGATTTACAAACAGGCAACCAGAAATTTAAACCGAACCATACTGTAATAAGAAAGATTGGCTCCCAGAAAATGTACAAATGTCCTTCAGAATAACATTCACATGAAATGGATTTTGATTGTTGCTTTGATCATAGGATTAGAAATGATGAAGTAGGAAATCTTATCCACCACATAAGCTGAGTGCGGAAACCTATATTAAGCAATCTGAGAAGCCTAAGTACAGAACATTAAGTCTCTAGAAATGTCTTACACATACAACTGAAATGGCAGAAAACAGAAATCTTCAGCCTTGCATATATTTCCACTTTTCAATTTATAAGAGCAATTACTGTAGGGATGGATATTTCATGGGGATTAATGACCACCTGAAGGTAATAATTCCTGCCCTCGTGTTAGGCCATCAACTCCCTTCAGAGATGAAACCTAATCAATCTGTCATTATTGAGCTGATGTTATATAGGTACTTAAAAAAAAAAAAAAAACTATCTCATTTGATGCCAATAAACTCCTGAAGATAAAGGAACATAGCCTTCTTTAGCAGGACCATTCTGATTGATTTTGTTCCAAAAATATGCAGAGAAATTTAATAGTCTAACTAGAAAACTAAAATACTTGCCTACCCAAGACTAGGACTTCCCAAGCTAGTGATCAAGAACCTGCCTGCCAATGCAGGAGACACAAGAGACATGGATTTGATCCCTGGGTCAGGAAGATTCCCCTGGAGGAGGGCATGGCAACCCACTCTAGTATTCCTGCCTGGAGAATCCCATGGACAGAGAAGCATGCTGGGCTTCAGTTCATGGGGTTGCAAAAAGTTGGACATGATGGAAGCGACTGAGCACGCATGCACACACCCGACACTAGAGTCACATCCTGACAGCTCTTGTCCAGGTGTGCTAGAGTCCCCACAAAGAATCTGCTGGTCTTGATGCACTGGTGAGGGCAATCAGCCCCCAGAAGTGCCCAGGTCAGAAACATGCCTTCCCTGGCTCCAAGATGTAGTGGATTGGGTTACTACAAATTTCTGGGGAAAAGTGGAGTAGGAAATGACAACCCACTCCAGTATTCAAGATTCCAAAGCAGCCTGTCATCCCGAAGGCCAACTTCTTCAGCAGAAGAGCTGAGGAGAAGATTAAGGGTGTGGGAAGGGCTTGAGTCCTGGTAGACTGAAGCCATATGGTAGAAAATTCATTAAATGTTAACAAGTGCTTCTCTTAAAAAGAAAGAACTGAGTAGAGCTTCTCAGGTGGTGCTAGTGGTAAAGAACCCACCTGCATAATGCAGGAGATGTAGGAGACTGCGGTTCAATCCCTGGGTTGGGAAAATCCCCCGGAGGAGGCCATAGCAACCCACTCCAGTATTCTTGCCTGGAGAATCCCACAGACAGAGGACCCTGGTGGGCCATGGTTCATAGAGTCACAGAAAGTAAGACTTGACTAAAGTGACTTACCACACAAAGGGTGTTAAACCAAAAATAAATAAAATATATAATATAATATAACACTTGCCTATAGCCACATTCATAGTAAGTCACTGATTGAACTTGAAGCCACAACTTCTCTGTAGCTATGAGAGTCATTTGTAACATGTGTAACAAGACCTTTCACTCACTAAATAAACTTTATTTGGGGAGACAATAAGTAGCAGTCACTGTCACAGGGGCTAGATATATAAATATATGACTAATAAGGCATATATAGCTCCTGCCTTTAAGAGATTTTTAGTCTGCTGGGAAAAATAGTCAAGTGATAAAGGAATTTCAAAATAAACTGCAAAACTCTACTATGGCTGGTATCCAGTGGTAGAAATATGTAATGCAGTTCTCCATAGGAGGGGGTTTGACAGGAGGAGACTCTTGATGAAGGTGAAAGAGGATCAAAAAGCAAAAAAATGAAGACCATGGCATTCAGTCCCATCACTTCATGGCAAATAGATGGGGAAACAATTGAAACAGTGACAGGCTTTATTTTGGGGGCTCCAAAATCACTGCAGATGGTGGTGACTGCAGCCATTAAATTAAAAGATCCTTGCTCCTTGGAAGAAAAGCTATGACGAACGTACACAGCATATTAAAAACCAGAGACATTACTTTGTCAACAAAAGTCCATTTAGTCAAAGTTACGGTTTTTCCAGTAGGTATGTATAGAGGTGAGAGTTGGACCATAAAGAAGTCTGAGCGCTGAAGAATTGATGCTTTTGAATTGTGGTGTTGGAGAAGACACTTGAGAGTCCCTTGGACAGCAAGGAGATCAAACTAGTCAATTCTAAAGGAAATTAACACTGAATATTCATTGGAGGAACTGATGCTGAGGCTGAAGCTGCAATACTTTGGCCACCTGGTGTGAAGAGCCAACTCATGGAAAGACCCCGATGCTGGGAAAGATTGTAGGCAGGAGGAGAAGGAGACAACAGAGGATGAGATGTTTGTATAGCATTAATGACTCAATGGACATGAGCTTGAGCAAGTTCTGGGAGATGGTGAAGGACAGGGAAGCCTGGTGTGCTGCAGCCCATGGGGTCACAAAGAGTTGGTCACAACTGAGCAACTGAACAACAACAACAATAGGAGGGCATTAGAAAAGTTTATCCACATAAAATGACCTTCAAACAGCAAATAATTGGGCTAAAAAGTGGATCTGGAAGTAGTGGTTATAAAATATGCAAATGCCTAGAGACAATTAAAGAAAAAAGCAACACATTCAAGCCACTGTAAGCTGTCACAGTTTGACCCAATAATTCAGGGCCTGGGTGATGAGAGATGTGGCTAGAGAATTAAGAGTAGCTAACAGCTTATTTTCTTGGGCTCCAAGAAAGTAATATGGCAGCAGCAACCTGAAGAGGCATTGGTGGCCTGGGAAGCAGCCTTGCAGAGATCACAATGAAGATGGAGGCGGGAGCAGTATAGTGACCAGCACCCCCAATTCCCAGTGCAGAGTCAGAGGAGAGGAAAGACTGGGGCCAAAGCTTGGCAATGGCAGTGGAATGGCCCCAAGGCGACCAGAACCAGCAGCGAGTCGGGATGCCTTTCACTCCTGGGCATCCTACAACATTGGTTCCAGCCTTCCTCAGACCCCCATCCCAGCCACTCCAGCAGGGCCTTTGCCTCAACCCCAGGCCACATGTTGACTGACACCCTATGGCCTGTGATGGATAACACACTCAACAAGGACCAGCAGTGGGACCATTAGGGCTCCAAGCATGTCATCCAGCCACATGGAGCAGCTGAAGGGCATGTCCCTGCTAGTTAAGGCCTGACAAAATGTGTCCACTGGAGAAGGGAATGGCAAACCACTTCAGCATTCTTGTCTTAAGAAACCCATGAACAGTATGAAAAAGCAAAAAAAGATATGACACTGAAAGATGAACCCCCATGTTGGTAGGTGTCCAATATACTACTGGGGAAAAGTTGAGAAATAGTTACAGAAAGAATGAGGAGGCTGAGCTGAAGTGGAAACAACGTCCAGGTGTGGTTGTATCTGGTGGTGAAAGTAAAATCCGATGCTATAATGAACAATATTGCATAGGAACCTGGAATGTTAGGTCCATGAATCAAGGTAAATTGGAAGTGGTCAAACAGGAGATGGCAAGAGCGAACATCAACATTTTAGAAATCAGTGAACTAAAGTGTTCAGGAATGGGTGAATTTAATTCAGATGACCATTATATCTATTGTGGATAAGAATCACTTAGAAGGAATGGAGTAGCCCTCATAGCCAACAAAAGGGTCAAAAATGCAGTACTTGGTTGCAGTCTCAAAAATGAAAGAATGATCTCTGTTTGTACCCAAGGCAAACCATATCAAAATAATCCAAGACTATGCTCCAGTCGCTAATGATGGAGAAGATGAAGTTGAATGATTCTGTGAAGAGCTACAAGACCTCCTAGAACTAACACCAAAACAAGATGCCCTTTTCATCATAGGGGACTGGAATGCAAAGTAGGAAGTCAAGAGATACCTGGAGTAACAGGCAAATTTGGCCTTGGAGTACAACATGAAGCAGGGCAAAGGCTAACAGTGTTTTGCCAAGAGAACACACTGGTCATAGCAAACACCCTCTTCGAAAAACACAAGCGACAACTCTATACATGGACATCACAAGATGGCCAATACCCAAATCAGATTGATTCTATTCTTTGCAAGGGAAGATGGAGAAGCTCTATACAGTCAATGAAAACATAGAGACCTGCAGCTGACTGTGGCTCAGACCATCAGCTCCTTATTGCCAAATTCAGACTCAAATTGAAGAAAGTAGGGAAAACCACTAGACCATTCAGGTATGACCTAAATCAAATCCCTTATAATTATACAGTGGAAATAACAAATAGATTCAAGGGATTAGATCTGATAGAAAGAGCGCCTGAAGAACTGTGGATGGAAGTTCATAACATTGCACAGGAGGAAGTGATAACCACGATGGTGTCATCACTCACCTAGAGCCAGACATCCTGGAATGTGAAGTCAAGTGGGCCTTAGGAAGCATCACTATGAACAAAACTAGTGGAAGTGATGGAATTCCAGCTGAGCCGTTTCAAATCATAACAGATGATGCTGTTAAGTGTTGCACTCAATATGTCAGCAAAGTTTGAAAATTCAGCAGTGGCCACAGGACTAGAAAAAGTCAGTTTTTGTTTCAATCCCAAAGAAATACAATGCCAAAGAATGCTCAAATTACTGTACAATTGCACTCATTTCACATGCTAGCAAGATTATGCTCAAAATCCTTCAAGCTAGGCTTCAGCAGTATGTGAATTGAGAACTTCCAGATGTACAGCTGAATTTAGAAAAGGCAGAGAAATAAGAGATCAAACTGCCAACATACACTGGATCATAGAAAAAGCAAGGGAATTCCTAAAAAAAAAAAAAAAAAACATCTACTTCTGCTTCATTGACTACAATGAAGCCTTTGACTGTGTGGATCACAACAAACTATGGAATATTCTTAAAGAGATGGGAATACCAGACCACCTTACTGGCCTCTTGAGAAACCTGTATGCTGGACAAGAAGCAACAGTTAGAACTGAACATGGGATAACAAACTGATTCAAAATCAGGAAAGAAGTACATCAAGGCTGTATATTGTCACCTGCTTATTTAACATATGCAGAGTACATCATATGAAATGCCTGACTAGGACTAGAAGAAGCACAAGCTGGAATCCAGATTGCCAGGAGAAATACCAGCAACCTCAGATAGGCAAATGATATGACTTTGATGGCAGAAAGTGAAATGGAACTAAAGAGTCTGTTGATGAAGGTGAAAGAGGAGACTGAAAAACCTCCCTTAAAACTCAGCATTCAAAAAACAAAGATCATGGCATCTGGTCCCATCATTTCATGGCAAGTAGATGGGGAAAAGTGGAAACAGTGACAGATTTCATTTTCTTGGGCTCCAAAATCACTGCAGATGGTGACGGCAGCCACTGAATTAAAAGATGTTTGTTCCTTGGAAGAAAAACTATGACAAACCTAGACAGCATGTTAAAAACAGAGACATTACTTTGCCAACAAAGGTCTGTATAGTCAAATCTATGGCTTTTCCGGTAGTTATGTATGGATGTGAGATTTGGACCATAAAGAAGGCTGAGCACCAAAAATTGATGCTTTTGAACTCTGGTGCTGGAGAAGACTCTGAACATCCCTTGGATAGCAAGAAGGAACCAGTCAATCCTAAAGGAAATCAACCTTGAATATTCATTGGAAGGACTTATACTGAAGCTCCAATACTTTGGGCACCTGATGTGAAGAGCTGACTCATTGGAAAAGACCCTGATGCTGGGAAAGATTGAGGGCAATAGGAGAAGGGGAAAACAGAGGATGAGATTGTTGGATGGCATTATCAACCTAATGGACATCAGTTTAAATCAACTCCAGGACATAATGAAGTGAAGCACAGGAAAGCCTGGCATGCTGCAGTCCATGAGGTTGCAAAGAGTGAATAAAAACAAGAGCTTAGTCATCTGATGTAAACATTAGTAGGGCTTACCCTAAACTAAATGGCAGGGTTATCTGAGTTTAAAGTGAAGAGCTGACAAGGTCAGATTTTAGAAAACTAAATGTGAGCAGAGGGAATGGTGGATCATGGTGGAGCTCAGCCTCAGCACTGTTGTCTGGAAAACCAATCTTCCAATGCAGTCAAGAGATGACAGTGGCAGGGGGAAAGGGGAAGCATTGAGATTATTACAAAATAATGAGGAAGTAGGAGGTGACATTCCCTAAGAGAAGGTGAAAAGGAAAACTTCAAAAACTCTCTCTTTCCCTGTGGAGAGAGTGAAGTTTTACGGGACATCCAAGTAGAAATGTCTGTTAGATATGTGGATGCAGAGGCTTCATGCTGAGGAGAAAAGGCTGGGATAGAAATAAAGTCTTAGTAAATATCTGAACACATATGCTGATTAAAGCTCTCAAAGGGGATCAAATTCCCTAAGGGGTATAGTGAGAAGAGAAGAGATAAGAGAAATGAACCAAGAAGTCAGCTAAGTGTTTGAAACCTTATGAGTGATGAGAAGTGACAGAAGGTACATGAAGGCACAACAAAGTATGCAGATGAGATGGGAAAACATTATATGAGTGTGTTGTCACAAAGGCTCTAATAGCAATTGTGTATTTTTATTTCCAGTATCCATTCCCTCTTCTTATGGGAAGGCTATCTTAACTTTGATTAAGATCGAAGGGTCGACTCTTCATTCCGTCTCAACCATTTCTTCAGATGCAAGACTTCACCCCTAGGTTCCAGGAGGTGAATACATAAAATAAACAAAACCAGTTAGCCTATTTAGTCCCTTCCTGTCTACAATGATTGTTTCATGGAAAGGGCAGGGCACACACCTCTAATCAAGTCAGTCAGTGTCAATAGATATCATGATTGCATGCTGAGTTACTTAGGAAAAAGATTCTTCTGTTGAATAGGTATTGTGATTCTATGAAGTTGAATCTATAACTTTTCTCCATAGAGTCTGAGAAGGGAGCCAACCCAAAGATAGGCAAGGAAGATGGATCCTACTAACATCACAGGAGCTCTCAATCAGAAGCAGGTTACAGTTTGAAGTTCATCTTCCCCATCTTCCTACCAAGAGTCTCTATATCCCAAATAGTCCCATGTTTTCTCCTTTCTTGTACTCAAAATTACCTAGAAACTTCTGCCATGTTAACTTTCTTATTTTTGTTTTTTTAAAGCAGTTTCTTCTGATTATAAAAGAAATTTAAAGTCATGAGAAAAGTGCATATGGAGAAATGGAGAAATTACAATGAAGATCATAAAAATTATCACTAATCACACTACTCAAGGATACCAACTGTTTAAATTTCAACATAGAGATTGTATATGATATAATTAAAGAAAAACTGTCAAAAAAAAGAAAAAAGACTATAAGGGAGTATGTTAAAATATCAGTTCAGGATATTTTGAATATGCAAGAATGAAGAATTTCTTCTTCTCCCTGTGAGAATTAATATGGCATCTCTGTACACTATCTTTATGTAAAGGACATTCACAGATTTTTTTCCCCCTTCTTCCCAACTGACAGTGGTTCAGCTCTCCCTACCATGAACTGGGGGATCCAGAATTGAGACAGTCAGCATTTATAATTCTCCCTTTCTCCCTGAATAGATAAAAATTCTGTGATTGATTACAAGCCCTTCAAGAAGAGGTGGGTGTCATAAAAATAAAACAAGAACACTATATATAACTCAGATGACCATTACATTGACTACTGTGGGTAGGAATCCCTTAGAAGAAATGGAGTAGCCATCATAGTCAACAAAAGAGTCAAAATGCAGGACTTGGATGCAATCTCAAAAACGGCAGTATGATCTCTGTTTGCTTCTAAGGCAATTCATTCAGTATCACAGTAATCCAAGTCTATGCCCCAACCAGTAATGCTGAAGAAGCTGAAGTTGAACAGTTCTATGAATACGTACAAAACCTTTTAGAACTAACACCCAGAAAAGATGTCCTTTTCATTATAGGGGACTGGAATGCAAAAGTAGGAAGTCAAGAAACAACTGGAGTAACAGGCAAATTTGGCCTTGGAGTACAGAATGAAGTAGGGCAAAGGCTAATAGTTTTGCCAAGAGAATGCACTGGTCATAGCAAACACCCTCGTCCAACAACACAAAAGGAGACTCTACACATGGACATCACCAGACAGTCAACACCGAAATCAGATTGATTATACTCTTCGCAGCCAAAGAGGAAGAAGCTCTATACAGTCAGCAAAAACAAGACCGGGAGCTGACTGTGGCTCAGATCATGAACTCCTTATTGCCAAATTCAGACTTAAATTGAAGAAAGTGGGGAAAACCACTAAACCATTCAGGTATGACCAATATCAAATCCCTTATGATTATACAGTGGAAGTCAGAAATAGATTTAAGGGGCTCGACTGATAGAGTGCCTGATGAACTATGGACAGAGGTTTGTGACATTGTACAAGAGACAGCGAGCAAGACCACCCCTAAGAAAAAGAAATGCAAAAAAGCAAAATGGCTGTCTGAGGAGGCCTTAAAAAAGAGCTATGAAAAGAAGAGAAGCAAAATCAAAGGAGAAAGGAAATATATACCCATTTGAATGCAGAGTTTCAAAGAATAGCAAGGAGAGATAAGAAAGCTTTCCTCAGTGATCAGTGCGAAGAAATAGAGGAAAATAATAGAAGGGGAAAGTCTAGAGATCTCTTCAAGAAATTAGAGAAACTAAGGGAAACTTTCATGCAAAGATGGGCACAAAAAAAGAGAGAAATAGTATGGATCTAACAGAAGCAGAAGATATTAAGAAGAGGTGGCAAGAATACACAGAAGAACTATACAAAAAAAGATCTTCATGAGCCAGATTATGACGATGGTGTGATCATTCACCTAGAGCCAGACATCCTATAATGTGAAGTCAAGTGGGCCTTAGGAAGCATCACTACAAACAAAATTAGTGGAGGTGATGGAATTCCAGTTAAGCTATTTCAAATCCTAAAAGATGATGCTGTGAAAGTGCTGTACTCAATATGCCAGCAAATTTGGAAACTCAGCAGTGGCCACAGGACTGGAAAAGGTCAGTTTTCATTCCAATCCCAAAGAAAGGCAATGCCAAAGAATGCTCAAACTACTGCACAACTGCACTCATCTCACACACTAGTAAAGTAATGCTCAGAATTCTCCAAGCCAGGCTTCAGCAATATGGGAACCATGAACTTCCAGATATTCACACTGGATTTAGAAAAGGCAGAGGAACCAGAGATCAAATTGCCAACATCCATTGGATCATCAAAAAAGCAAGAGAGTTTCAGAAAAATATCTATTTCTTCTTTATTGACTATGCTAAAACCTTTGACTTTGTGGATTACCATAAACTGTGGAAAATTCTGAAAGAGATGGGAATACCAGACCACCTGACGTGCCTCTTGAAAAACCTAAATGCAGGTCAAGAAGCAACAGTTAGAACTGGACATGGAACAACAGACTGGTTCCAAATAGGAAAAGGAGTACGTCAAGGCTGTATATTGTCACCCTGCTTATTTAACTTATATGCAGAGTACATCATGAGAAATGCTGGACTGGATGAAGCACAAGCTGGAATCAAGATTGCTGGGAGAAATATCAATAACCTCAGATATGCAGATGACACCACCCTTATGGAAGAAAGTGAAGAGGAACTAAAATGCCTCTTGATGAAGGTGAAAGTAGAGAGTGAAAAAGTTGGCTTAAAGCTCAACATTCAGAAAACGAAGATCATGGCATCCGGTCCCACCACTTCATGGGAAATAGATGGGGAAACAGTGGAAACAGTGTCAGACTTTATTTTTCTGGGCTCCAAAATCACTGCAGATGGTGACTGCAGTCAGGAAGTTAAATGACACTTGCTCCTTGGAAGAAAAGTTATGACCAACCTAGATTGCTTATTAAAAAGCAGAGACATTACTTTGCCAACAAACGTCCATCTAGTCAAAGCTATGGTTTTTCCAGTAGTCATGTATGGATGTGAGAGTTGGACTACAAAGAAAGCTGAGTGCTGAAGAATTGATGCTTTTGAACTATGGTGTTGGAGAAGACTCTTGAGAGTTCCCTGGACAGCAAGGAGATCCAACCAGTCCATCCTAAAGGAGATTAGTCCCTGGTGTTCATTGGAAGGACTGATGCTGAAGCTGAAACTCCAGTACTTTGGCCAACGATGCAAAGAACTTACTCATTTGAAAAGACCTTGATGCTCAGAAAGTTTGAAGGAGGAAGGAGAAATGGATGACATAGGATGAGATGGTTGGATGGCATCACTGACTCTATACACATGAGTTTGAGTAAATTCCGGGAGTTGGTGATTGACAGGGAGCCCTGGCGTGTTGCAATCCCTGAGGTTGCAAAGGGTCAGACATGACTGAATGACTGAACTGAACTGACAAAGGTTATATATAATTCCAGAGCACATGTTTTAAAATGTTGTTTTAAACTAGTAAGTATGATTATATTTATTAAAGTTTGAATGTTAACATACAAAATTAACCATATAATCTTGACAAAATCATCCTGGGGCAAGAGTTTGCAGCTCTGGGTTTAACCAGCAATCTAACACCAACCAATATGGGCAAGTAATTTTGTCCACTTTTGTAAAGTAATGAATTTTCCCTCTTGTCAAAATCAACTTAAAATGAGCTCAGTGTGTTTCAAGCACTCAGTATATCCTGGCAGTGGGGGTGGGGGTGTAGTTAGCAAATAACCTTCTATAAAAATAATTTTAAAATTCATTTAAAAATTACATTTAGAAAACCCATTTCTTTACAAGTAAGAAGTTGTACGCTAAGAAGTGGCATCTTAATTTACACACAACTCTCATGTAGTTCTCTGGAACTTAATAACAAAATAACATTTGAGCAATAAATAATATATCAAATGCTTTCTCTTCTGATAGGTCACACTTTAATATAGATTCAATGTGTGCTACCTCTGAAAGTCCAAGTGAGATTTAAGATGACTCCCAGATATTTTAATTCCATGATATAAATTAATGGCTTCAGCAAATATTCTAATGTTACATTTCTCCTTACAAGAGTTCTTTCAACAGTCGATGAGTCCTAACTATGGCTGATATTAAAATCATGCTCTGGAGAAACATAATTTAAACCTGTCAAGTGGCTCAGATACTTACCAAGGTAGAACAAGGATTAATTTCATTTAAGGCAATAAAATTTACAGCATCAACCAAAACTTCATAGAAATTATATGAGATTCACTCTCTTACTCTAGAGTCAGAGATGCCCTTATCATAAGGGTCTATATAAACTTCCTTCTCTGTCTGCTCCAGTCCTTCCCTACAACCTATGGATGGTCTTTCCACTCACGAGGTATTTTAATATTTCCTCTCTTTAATGTGATATGTGTGTTAGCTTCAACAGATAAAGCATTTGAGAGTTTTGCTTTGCTTTTTTATGAAAAGATGACCTACAACCATTAACTATTAATATTATTCAGCATGTATATTGTGATTTCAAAACTTCCCAATTAAAAAATCACAGTATGTCTTATACTGCTGTGGATTAGTTCATTTTCAAAAGATATGCCTCCACTGCTTTAGACATTGTTGGCTGAAGTATATGTGCAATGTTTTTTTTGGGGGGGGGGGAGGGCTGGGGTGGGGAGGAGATAGGAATGAGGGATCCTGGGGAAAATGGCTAAGATTTCTTATTTTTAGGACCTCCTACCTCTTAAAGAGGACTTTAAGAGGACTTTAAAAAGTCACATCAGGACTCAAATCATGGTGGGGGTGGGGGGAGTGAAAGGGAAGGGGGATGCCCATGAGTTCCTTTAACCTTATGATAGCTATCCCATAACTCTTTCCAGAATTTGACTCCTGTTCTAACTTAGGGAGCAATTAAAAGGCCCAACTCTCAGCCTGAGTTAAATGCTTTACACTTTTCTATTAAAGGAATGTTTGTCTCTTAAGCCAAGATTCCAGCCTGTTTATCCCTAGGCTGGAAAGGCTCCTCATTTACCCAGCTGTTTAGATTAAGCAGAGATAGGAGGCTGGAGGCCTGACCTCTCATTTAGCTTCTACAGGAGCCCCCAAAGCACCTCTGTGAAATTTCAGGGCTACATGAAGCACAGAGTGAAAAATCACTTGTGTAGGATGGTCTTTCAGAGTCCTTCCAGGTCCCAAATCCTTGAATTCAACATAACCTGAGATAGTCAGTTTCTTTAGGTAACATATGTCCTTCCTTATTTAGGATTTCAATGTGGCTCCTCATATTCAACTGTGAGTGGTTACATTAGGGACCAAGTGTCCAATACACCTACCATGATTTGGGGACACAGCTGTGGAGCAGTGACATTGGTTCTCTCATCGGTCAAGAATGCTGAGATTTGGGTTATCTCCCAAGGGATGGGAGATAAAACTACTATGCTAACGTTGGGGGAGTTTGTAATTTCCTCGGTTCTCTCTGGCCATAGCAATTATTTTAAGTGACGGATGGGCCAGTATTGTATCTTGGTGTTATAGCTCAGTTTTATTTGGCAAGCAAAAGGATAGTATTACCCTCAAGGCAGGAGGGTGGGCCGACCCCAAAGGAGAGGCCTAAATCCATCTTGGCTTCCTCCTTTTATATGTTAGTCTCCTTCCCCCACCCCCACCCGCCCCAGCCTGCCCTATGTAAATTGGGCTAGCCAGGAGGGCTGTTTGTTTCACCTGAGGTTCTCACTCTGGTCCTCAGATTTTCTCTTGTTCCATTTTTGTGGGCTTTTTCCTTTCTTTGTCTTTTAGCCACCACCATTTTGGGCTCCTTTTTCCTATTCTAACTACCTAACATTTCCCCTTCAAGAGATCAGAGGCCCAATTCTTTGGGAATAGGGGTGGCCCAGGTCTCTCTGGTTACATCCTGCTGAACTGGGATGGTGAGGGGTATTGGGCCTCCCCCTCTTGCTAGTCTCAAGCCTCAGAGTCCTTATAGTGGTGTCTATCTAAGGGTGAGTGATATTTTTCATGGTCCAGTGTAGTTTTATATATCTTTGTTGAACTGTCACTGCATGTTGTAGCTTGTTGACCTGGGCAGAGACAAAATGCGTTAGGCAGTTGATAATACATGGAGCAATCATAAGCAGCATTAATATGGTGATAACAGGGATTAGTAGGGGCATAAGCCAACTCTAAATCCCCCCTTGCCAAGAGAAGGAACCCCAAAGAGAGACTATAGCCACCCTGAGAACTCTCCAGTTCATTCTTTGAAATCCAGTAGGATCTGAATGTTGTTCTTGAGGACTGTGCAACTTTTTTTTTTAACTTAGCAGGAGGTATTTACCCAGAAACAACATGTCTCATTCAAGATGGCTCAAGTTCCTCCTTGCTCAGGGATCAGGAGATCTGTCTCCTGCCTATTTTGGAATACAACTCCTGCCAAGCTGTGTCAGCTCTTTAGAGCTATCCTGAGAAATCTTATCCCCAGAAACTTGATTTTGGGGGTGTTTGTTAGAATGGCACTCATTGTAATCCTGAATAGGTATCTGAGATCTCCAGGGGCTCACAAGTATATTGAATGTCCTCTTCTGTTTTCTTCCATAGCTTGACTTGTGAGGAGTGAATTCAGGAGTCATGTCCTGGTACCTAGACTGCTGTGGGGGTAGAAAGTATTACAGGATAGGGGCCCTTCCACGTGGGCTGGAGTTGAGCCTTTGGGGACCCATCTTTCCACACTTTAATTAGGACTTGAGTCCCTTGCACATATAGTGGTGGCTCTTTAGAATCTTTTGGGTCCTGGTTGATACCCCACAAGCGTATATCCTGTTGGAATTGTTCAGTGGCCATGGTGTAAGACTGGAGGGTCTAAGCCTATGGATCTAGGAAGAGGTCATTGAGATAAACAAAAGGTTTCCCATACAGCATCTCATAAGGACTAAGACCAACCTGTTCCTTAGAGGCAATATGAGTGTGGAGGAGAGCTATTGGTAAAGCCTCCTTCCTTCCCAGGGAGGTCTCCTGGGTTATCATTTTTATCACTGATTTCAAGACTTGGTTGGCTCTTTCTACTTTTCCTGAAGACTGAGGCCTCCAGGCACAATGGAGATAATAAGTAATGCCCAATGCTTTAGAGACCCCTTGGGTGACCATAGAAGTAAATGATGCCCCATTGTCACTTTGTAATGACCAGAGCAGACCAAATCTCAGAATGATTTCATGGAGCAGTTTTTTTAAACCACCTCCTCAGCCTTCTCAGTCTGGGTGGGAAAGCCTCCAAACCACCCTGTGAATGTATCTATCATGATTAATAAGTATTGATACCCTTGAGAAACTGGCATCTGGGTGAAGTCCATCTGCCAGTCCTCTCCTGGGTAGGTCCCATGTCATTGGATGGGCTGTGTCAGCTGAGGTCTTTGAGTTCCTTGGGGGTTGTTTAATTGGCAAGTGGAACGAGAGGAGACCCCTTGCCTTGTAGTCATTTGAAAGCCTGTTCCTCTGAAGGACCTTTCTAGTAATCTTTGGAGGGCCTTCTCCCCTAAATGAGTGGCGGCATGTAATGAGTTAACCAACTTCCATTGGCGGTTCCCAGGCAGAAAAAGGAGTCTCTTCTTTTGGTATCAACCCATATGATCTTCTTGAAAGCCCTCACTCTCAGCTTTAAGAGTCTCACCTTCAGTATATGAAGGCGTTTCTGGCAAATTAGTCTGTGGAACTAAGGTGGCAACCCCTATTAGGTCATCGTTCTGTAATGCTGCTCTCTTAGCTGCCTGATCAGCTACTTGTTTCCCTCGTGCCACTTTCGTGCTCCCTTTTTGGTGGCCTTTACAGTGGGAGACTGAAACCTCAGTGGGCAGATGGACTGCCTCTAAGAGCCTAAGGATTTGATCACCATATTTGATTGGGGACCCTCAGGTGATCAAGTGGCCTCTTTCTTTTCAAATAGCAGCTTGTGCATGTAGCGCCAGAAAGGCATACTTGGAGTCAGTGCAAATGGCTACTCTTTCCTTTTCCCAATTCTAAAGCTTGAGTCAGGACTATGAGCTCAGCCAAATAGGCTGAAGTACCTGGTGGCAAAGATTTCGCCTCTATGGTCTTGAAATTGGAGACTACTGCATACCCAGCTCTTCTTTTTCCATCCAAAACAAAGCTGCTTCCATCAGTGTACCAGATTGCCTCAGGATTGGTCAGAGGATCTTCTGACAATCCCTCTTGGGGATTGTTTCTAGGCAAGAGTGAAAGGGGAGAGAGCCCTCGGGGGTAGGCAGGAGGGTAGCTGGGCTAGGAACCTCACAAGGGAACATAGTCAGGCCTGGATTTTCCATCAGCACTACTTGATATCTGAGGATCCTTTGGTCAGACATCCATAAATGGCCTCTCCCATTCAGGAGTTGTTCCACTTTGTGGGTGGTAAAAATAGCTAGTTTGCCCCCAAAAGAGAGTTTTAAAGCATCTTCTATCAGGACTACAATAGCTACAAGGTTTTGAAGGCAGGGAGAGACCTCTTCCCAATAAGGGAGTAAGACACTTAGGGACCACCAGAAACTGGTGGGAAATATCTGTCCATCCCAGCAACAAAGTGGTCAGATGAATCTTTTTGTAACTGTTTTTCCTGTAGCACCCAAAATGGTACAGGTCTGGGAGGAGAAGGCTCCAGAATAGGAGGTCAGGACAGAGTATGTAGCCCCTGTGTCATCCAATAAATTCTTGGACCTACCTGCCATATCTAGTTGCACCCTTGGCTCCAGCCCCATGATGGTTATCTGTGATAGCCGGGCTGGCTGAAGCAGGTCGCTTCCATCCTGCTGAGCCATCGTAAGGGAAGGCTTGGCACTTGACCTTGAGGCTCTTGGATCCTGAGGGCAGAGTGTGGCCCGATGTCCCAGCTGATGGCATTTGTAGCAAGCCATTGTAGGGACTTGTCATAGTTTGGACACTCTGTGGCCCAATGTCCTGCCTTTCTATAGATTAGGCATTTGCCTTGTGCCTTGTCCTTTAAGGATTCGGGGTTTGCCATAAGGGTTCCCTACAGGGTGGCCAGCATCTGGGCATGTCCTGTCTCTTTCCCTTTCTCCCTTTGCTGAGCCTTGACTTTCCTCTCCTGTTCTCTGTTATAAAATGTATCGGTGGCTGTCTGGACAATCTCATCTAACAAGGCAGCAGGGTCCTTCTGCTGCAGCTATTGTAACTTTATCCTGATGTCTGATGTATATTGGGACAGGAATTCGCCCTTTAAAATCACCTATCCCTTGAAAGAGTCTAAAGTCCAGATTAGGAAACTTTTGGAGGGCCTCTTTTAGCCTTTCCAGAAAGGCAATGGGGTTCTCATTGGGCTCTTGAGTTACTGCTGAGACTGGGCACAGTCCCACAATTAATAGGCTTCCTTCTATTTCCATGGGTGCACTTCCTTAGAGGTGAGTCCTTCTGAAGCTTATCCTGTTACAACCTGAGAGCCAGGTGTCCCCGGATCAGAGTGCAGATACCCTGGCAGGCTGAGGCATGACAACCTCCTGGAGATTTAATTCCCAGGCAGGTCGAGACATGTTAGCCTCCCAAGAATTGGGTCCCTGGGAAGGTCGAGGCATGTCGATCTCCTGGGACCCCTGGACTGGCAGATCCCCGAGCAGGTTGAGGCATGACAACCTTCCAAGGACCAGATCCCTACGCAGGTCGAGGCAGGTTGACTTCCTTGGACCCCAGGCTGGTGGATCCCTGAGAAGGCTAAGGCCTGACAACTGCCTTGGGACCGGATCCCTAGGCAGGTCAAGGCTGGGTGACCTCCTAAAATCCCCAAGCTGGAGTTGGGCATCCCAAGGTCTCCAGCGTGACTAGTGCTTCCCAGTGACTAGTGCTGGGAAGGATTAAGGGGTTGTAATCTTAACTCATTGCCAGTTTGTCCACTGCAGATGGACAGATAGATGGACAAACAGAATAGATACCATGATGTAAAGCAATCCAAGTCTGTGCCCTGAGACTGGGAACCTATCATAAGGCTCATGAAACAGTCATAAGCCTTATCCTCTTATTGCTCTGAGGGAATGTAAATCACCGATTCCTCCCCTAGTCCTCCACAAGAGCAGTTTAGGGTGTTTCCAACGGTAAACATTTCATTGTCACAGACCCACTCTAGGTAATAACAGAAGTAATGACAAAGGAGTGGGTTATCTGGTCCTGTTAGGGGCATTAAGAGTATTTTAATAATAAGTGGGGTGGAGTTATGTTGCCTACAAGAGGGCAGGGTCCTGGTTGTAGGAGTTAGTAAGTAGCTTAAGAACAAATTGATAAGAGGCAACAGATCAGATGTTTCATAAAAGTGGAGTGGAGATTTGATTCAGGTGTATGTTTGTAACTTTAAGAGAAGGGTGGTAAGGGTTTGGGCCCAAACGGCCTGCAGGACTAACTCCCAAAGTGGCAAACATTATCCCTGGAAGCCCAAATGCCCTTGAAGGGATGCCACCAGCAGGTGGACTTCTAGCCGGCATTGTGTGCCTGTCACACACGCTAGTTGGTTCACTGAGAGATGCTGTTGTCACACATGTTGTGGAAAACATGGAAGATGAAGGCCTGAATATCTAGAGGGATTGGATATTATACAGTATTTCCCTCCCAAGGGCCAGCTATTTTCTGGTTGTCCCATCAGAAGATTGTAAAGGCAACATTGCAGGCCCGGACAAGGCTCAAGAAAAGAGCATGAAACAGGAGCTGAGGTGGCAGGGCATAGCTTTTGAAAGAATGACATAGCCCAAGGGCATAACATAAACCACTCTTGCCTGGAAAATCCCATGGTGGAGGAGCCTGGTAGGCCACAGTCCATGGGGTCGCTAGGAGTAGGACACGACTGAGCAACTTCACTTTAACTTTTCACTTTCATGCATTGGAGAAGGAAATGGCAACCCACTCCAGTGTTCTTGCCTGGAGAATCCCAGGGACGGGGAAGCCAGGTGAGCTGCCGTCTATGGGGTCACACAGAGTCGGACACAACTGACGAGACTTAGCAGCAGCAGCATAACATAAAAAAATTAAAATCAAATGGGTCCAAGATGGCAGACAAGTCAAATTCAACTAAACCTTGATCCTCAATCTGCAAGCTAAAGAGAGACAATCAGAGGTGCCATGACACTTCCAAGACACTATCAAAAGACCAAGGAGGGGGTGGTTCCCCAATTGTTGGAATGATCCTCCCACTCATTAGCATATGAAATCACCCAGCTCGCAAAAACTAACCACACCACTTTCCATGGCCTCTGCACTCACCCTCTGTGATGGCCCATACTCTTGAAGTGTGCTTCTTTCTTCACCCAAACAAATCTTAACCCTCTTAACTATTGCTGTGTCTCTCACTGGATTTTTTGCAAAGAGACATCATGAACCCGAGCTTCATTAGGTCCTGAAACCCAATTTTAGGTGAACAGTTTTAAACACAGCTTTTAGAAATGGAAAGATTATGGCCTGCCCAATACTTTGTAAGTGGTGGCATAGATGGAGAGAGGAGCTGAAGGACAGGAGGAAAAAGCAGTGGGAAAAATGTGCCAAGGAATCCCCTTCATAACCTGCCGGAAAATCTGCTAAATACCTGACCTGTACTCACAGTTTTCATTGGCCTGATCCTTGGCACAAAGGAAATTGAGGACAGAAAAACCCTCACCAGCTTGAGCAACAGCTACTAGGGCACAGTAGATAGTGGAGCCTTCAGGACACACTGAGGAGAAGCCCCTGCCAGAGTCCCTCAATTTTACCCACTGCTGCTCACCTGTTTGCAGGGGGTTTGAGGAAACAAGAAACAAGAGATTGTAAAGGAATTAAGATTGTGTTAGCCATATGTCCTTCCAGCCATAGGTCCTTCCCATAGACCTCCAGTTGGGACTTCTGGATAGGAAGTCCCAACTGGAGGTCTTCTGGAATCTGAGACTTGGCCACGTGAGCTTTCTGCTAAGTTTATTTTTTCTGTCCCAGTTTCTAGCATGCGGCTTCTTATCATTTCCACTGCACTGGGTTTTCTTCACGTTCAGCTTCCACTGCAGGAGATTTTGCTGAGTTGGGCTTCTGCTTTGCTTGGCCTCTGCCTCGCAGGGGCTGAGCTGAGGTTGTTTCAGCCAGATTAAATCTGAGAAATGGCACCAGAGATGTTGGGGGAGTGTGTAATTCCCTCGGTTCTATCTCATAATAGCAAAAACTTGAAACAGCAGACCAGTGTTACAGCTCTGTTACGGTTCAGTTTTATTCAGCAAGCAAAGGATAGTACTTGCTTCTACTTCTAGAAGTAGAAGGATAGCATCTATTTCTGCTTTATTGATTATGCCAAAGCTTTTGACTGTGTGGATCACAACAAACTGTGGAAAATTCTTCAAGAGATAGGAATACCAAATGAGAATACCAGATTCCCAAGAGATGGGAATACCAGATGACCTTCTTGCAGGTCAAGAAGCAACAGAACTGGACATGGAACAATGGACTGGCTCAAATTTTGGAAAGGAGTACATCAAGGCTGTATATTGTCATCCTGCTTATTTAACTTACATGCAGAGTACATCATGCAAAAATGCCAGGCTGGATGAAGCATAAGCTGGAATCAAGATTGCCAGGAGAAATATTAATAACCTCAGATATGCATATGGCACCACCCTTAAGGCAGGAAGTGAAGAGGAACTAAAGAGCCTCTTGATGAAAGTGAAGGAGGAGAGTGAAAAAGCTGGCTTAAAAACCTCAACATTCAAAAAACTAAGATCATGGCATCCAGTCCCATCACTTCATGGCAAATAGATGGGGAAACAATGGAAACAGTGACAGACTTTATTTTCTTGGGCTCCAAAATCACTGCAGATGGTGACTGCAGCCATGAAATAGAAAGACGCTTGCTCCTTGGAAGAAAAGCTATGACCAATCTAGACAGCATATTAAAAAGCAGGACATTACTTTGCCAACAAACGTCCATCTAGTCAAAGCTATGGTTTTTCCAGTAGTCATGTATGGATGTGAGAGTTGGACTATAAAGAATGCTGAGCATCAATGAATTGATGCTTTTGAACTGTGGTGTTGGAAAAGACTCTTGATAGTCCCTTGGACTGCAAGGAGATCCAACCAGTCCATCCTAAAGAAAATCAGTCCTGAATATTCATTGGAAGGACTGATGCTGAAGCTGAAACTCCAATACTTTGGCCACCTGATGGGATGAACTGACTCACTGGAAAAGACTCTGCTGCTAGGAACGATTGAAGGCAGGAGGAGAAGGGGACAACAGAGGATGAGATGGTTGGATGGCATCACCGACTCACTGGACATGAGTTTGAGCCAGGTCCAGAAGTTGGTGATGGACAGGGAAGCCTGACATGCTCCAGTCCATGCGGTCACAAAGAGTCAGACAGGACTGAGTGACTGAACTGAACTGAGGTGTGAGGGCTGGCTGACCCCAAAGGAGAGGCCTCAATCCATCTTGGCTTCCTCCTTTTATACATTTGTCTCCTACCCCTCTTGCCTGCCCTATGTAAATTGGGCTAGCCAAGAGGGCTGTTTTTTTTTTTTTTTTCCACCTGAGATTCTCACTCTGGTTCTCAGATTTTCTTGTTTTTCCATTTTCGCGGATGTTTTCCTTTCTTTTTCTTTTAGCCACTGCCATCTTGGACTCCTTTTTCCTATTCTAACCACCTAACACTAATAAATGGATATAGGTAAATAGCAAGAAAGGAAGTTTAAAGGATTTGCTCTTTATAAGCAAATAAGCTAGAATAAGCTAGAAAATTTGCATATTCTTTTATATTAAGATCAAGATGACCTCCACTGATAGATACATTAATGGTGTCTTGTCCTGAATTTATTAATCCTTGTAACTAGACCCAACATATTTGGAGTCAATACTGCCCTCTGGCTGCCAATTTGAATTAAATCTTTATAGAACTAGATCTAGAGTTCTTCATGGAGAAGCAGCTTCAGTTTAGGAACTAAAAATTTTTGACAGTATTTTCTGAGAGTTCCTTATCAGAGTCAGGAAGTCAATTCTCTCTTCATACTATCCTGACAGTAGAGCACTTTTAAAGGACTTCATCTCAATTCTCTATTTCAAGCACTTGATATTCCCAAAGAGAGGGAATTTTTGTCAAAGAATCACATTCCATAAAAATAAAAATAAACAAACTTCATAGAAAATAACAATGAGACAAATTCTCTAACCAGCATCTCTGGCTTTCACATGTTTTTGCATAATGAAAGGGCTAATATAACATAACAAATCTTAAACTGTTTTCACAGGGAGTGGAAAAAAGATGTGTAAAAGTATGCTCTGTCTTGCTTCCTTCTGTTCACAATGTATCTAAATAAAACAAATGGTGTTCTTGCTCTTTCTGTCTGTTTCCCAATCTGTTTGGATAGTAGCCACCATTCCGCAGCCAACCATAATATCTGACACTTCCTGACATCATGAAAGCCACCATCTGTCTATCACCAAAACCCTGTACTTTTTAAAGACTACTTGGCTTGATCCTTAATGAAGCTTCACGTTGAATGCACAGATGAGTTTAGAAGGGGTACAGGGAATAACTGACACAAGGAAAATACATAAAAATCACGTTTTCATTAGATTCTGTCTGAAAAACACAAAATGAAATATTAAGGCCCCTTTGCAGGCAGAAAAGGTTGGTTTAGTTTCAATTGTGTTTCATTTCCAATTTGCCTGTGAAAGTTTAGACAGGGCTGGACACCAAGAATAAACCTCAACTAAAACCTAAGCTTTAAATCCAATATTTTCAGTCTTGTAAAATTAAACAGTTAGACATGACTTTGCAGTGTGTATATTTGAGCTATGGAAAAAAGAAGAAGAAAATCCATCAATTACTTTTCCAAGGCTTGAGAAAATCATGCCATTTAAAACTGAATCAACTTCTTATTTAACACCTGAGCGATTATCCAGGAAACAAAAGAAGGCTCTGTACGTCTTCACTTGTAAATGTCACAGGTGAACACAAACAACCGCGTGCGGCCAACATCAAGTCACTCTTTGTTTTATTAAACTATTGTACCTCTATGTGTGCAACAAGGGACTACATTAATAAGGGAGACGCAGGAAGAATATTTTCCTTGGTGAAAAAGTAAGGCTTTCCAGGAAGAAGACAGAATAACAAGTTTCATATACAAATTTCATTAGTGTACTCCATTGAGGAGTTGATTTTTGACCAATTCTTTTTTTTTTCTCATCATCCCAGGATTGTTCCTATGTTTCCTTTAACAGTCTCATAAATTCAAGCTGTGTGAAGTCATAGAATTTCCTCTAGCAATCAAAAAATCCATAATATACACACAGCCTATACTTAAATATATGTACAAGTGTGTATGGCCTTTGTATCTAAACATACAGAGAGAGAAAGACTAAAAAAGGAAGATATTACATTTTTTATAGTCTAGAGCAGCACTTAAACTGGGGGGAAAGCTACTTATGAAGGTGTATATCAAAAGTCCTTGTGGGAGTTGAAGTTGCATTCCTCCAGAAAATATCTTGGTAAAATAAGATGTCTTAAGTGTTTATTCTATGCCAGGTAAAAGGTTAAGCAATTCATATTTGTTATTTTGTTTGACGGAGTTGGTGATGGACAGGGAGGCCTGGCGTGCTGCGATTCATGGGGTCGCAAAGAGTCGGACACGACTGAGCGACTGATCTGATCTGATCTGATAGTAGGTACTGATGTTATCCCATTTCATTGAAGAGGAAACTGAGGTCTAGAGAAGGTAACTAACACAACCAAGAGCCCATAGCTGGTAAGTGTTAGATCCTAGATTCAAATCAAGATCTTTTAATTTAAAGTCTATGTTCGATACCACCATGATCCTCTGTTATCTCTTGGCTAGACTGTACACCCTGATACATTCTAGCTTTAACATTAACAAAACTTGGGGCAGTAGTGGGGGAGGGTAGAAAAATCAGATATGAGAATATTTTCATCAGCATTTCATGAGTGACAGCCTTCAAAATCAGCTCCAGGAAAGTCTACACTTATTCCTGCAAGGATGCTAATGCTCTGGAAGTGCAAATGACTCTATACTGGTGTATCCACCTTAAAAATTAAAAAAAAAACAAAAAAAGGATCTTACTCCATTCTGCCCATGTTGTATATACAGAAAGAGTCCTGAGTTCTTTAAAAAGTAGTCTTGGTTCTATTCTTTGCCTGTCTATCTCCACATCAATGTTTTCAAATGGAAAGTAAAGAATGAATGATCCACTTGAAGTAATCATGAGGGAGGCAGAATGATTCACTTGAGTAGCTTGTCTATCATAACATAGACTCTTACTCTACTCAAACAGAGACTGAAAACCAACAGATGCTCAGACAGCTACATTCAACATGTTATCCCAGTCTTTCCTAAATTGTCATGGAAATAGCTACATACTTTTTTTTTTTTTCTGAGCAAACAGCATAAAGCATGTATCTTTGTGTCACTGAGTCTTCTACTTTTTGCTCATTGACCATGACCTATTGAAAAAAATTGAAAAGTAAAAATGTAAAGCCTGGAGCTGAAACATGCACAAAACCAGCAGTCAGTCCTTTGACTGTGTGTGTTCTGAATAGTCCAGTCCTGTTGGGATTCTCTTGTTAGTTAGTCACTAAGTCGCATCCAACTCTTTTGCAACCCCATGGACAGTAGCCCGCCAAGTTCCTCTGTCCATGGGACTTTTCCAGGCAAGAATACCACAGTGGGTTGCCATTTCCTTCTGCAGCAGATCTTCCCAACCCAGGGATGGAACTCTTGTCTCCTGTATTGAAGGCAGATTCTTTACCATTGAGCCACCTGGGAAGTTGGGATTCTCTATAGACACTTAATTTTACTCTTCAGTTTAATAATATTTAATATCTTCTCATTTACAACATACAAATATGTACTTATTTCACCTGATGCTCCAGGGAAATCAGGTTCATGTTTCTCAATCTAGAGATGGCGTTTAGTTTTTAGAATAGAAACAATACATGAGGAAAAAATGAAATATTATTTAAATTAAAATGGGAATAAATTATTCAGACAAGCTGTTTGGATTTGGAAAGAACTTTTCCATATTGATTAAAACCTCTTAATTTGTTTTGTGAAAGAGCAGGGTGAAAATAGACCCATGCCTACCCTTATTGTGTTTGCTTTTATTCTTTTTTTTTTTTTTTTTTGCTTTTATTCTTAACTCTTATAAATCTGTGATAAAATGACTTTTTCTTCTCAATGAGTCTCTAAGTATAACTATCTTTTCCATGGAACTACACTAAAAATCCCTTGTTAGCTTATCCCAATAATTCAATAACCTTTCAACACTGCAAAACAAATACATTATCAAATGTAGGTAAGATGGCCATGATGTTTATGGAATAGGATCTGATAATTATAAAATATATTATTTGGAAGTTGTATTATACTTTAGTACTTCAGAATTTAATATAGGAATTAGCGTACACACTGGCTTCTCCGGTGGCTCAATGGAAAAGAATCTGCCTGCCAATGCAGGAAACTCAGGTTCAATCCCTGGGTTGGGAAGATCCCCTGGAGAAGGAAACGGCAACCCACTCCAGTATTCTTACCAGGGAAATCCCATGGACAGAGAAGACTTCTGGGCTACAGTCCATGGGTCAAAGAGTTGGACGTGGCTTTGCAACTAAAAGACAACAACAACAGTACACAAAGCTAAAAAATAATAAAGACTTTAACTCAAATATCATCAAAAATGGAAATTCACAAATATGTACATGAACAAAAATAAAGTATCTGGAATTGATTTTTTTAAAACCATCCATTTAGTACACTGAATATCAATGATTTTCAATACATGTATATGCAACAGGTACTTATGTTTTCAATACATAGGCATTATTCTTAAAAACAGAAAAGATTTTTTTCTAGTGCTAAAACTTAATGCTAAATCTTGTAAAATATATATCAAAACTGTGTCTATGTTATTTTATATTACTTGATTTAATCTTCTAAAACAGTGAAACACAAAGAGAAGCTTCCTCTCAAAACTTTATATCTCCCAGGGTTTTTTTTTCCTCTAATACTGTTTCATTTTACAAAACAAAACAACTGCAATGTGGACATCTGCATGAACGTCCCTCATTTGCAAGGAGCTACATTTACAAAAACAAAACACCAGGAAATGTGATAGGGAAAAGAGCTGCCACCCAGAGTCCTGTAGCTAAGCAACAACAGGATGTCTTCTCTTTGGTAACCAAATTATCCCATGGCCCCCTGAGAGCTGCAGCGCTCTCTAGGATTTCCACCACCTGTCTTTAAGTTAAGCCGTTTCTGGACTTTTTCAACTTCAGGCAATCAATACTATCTTGTTAAGCTTATGGGGTATGGATTTCCATCTCAAAATTGGTCACAACTGTCCTCTCAGAGGTTCACTCTTTAACACACCGTCTTATGGAATATTTGGTAGAACTGATAGAAATAACATGAATCACGGATACAGATATCCATGAAAGAGATCAGCTGCAATGAATAAGGGCTGTTTATGTAGAAGATGGATTAATTGCTCTAAGTCTCAATGACATTTTTTCCACATGCAAATTCCCCAATATGAAACATAAGTATAAGTATATGAAATATAAGTATATGAAACATAAGTACAAAATTATATGAATATATATTACTGTCAGAATTGCCTGTAGTGGCCTACCAATGAACTATTCTCTAGAAGAAAACATCCTAAGCTAAACTCTTCTTTTTTTTTTTTTAAATTCTGGAAAATACCTTTAGAAATGTATACATATGCCAGACACCTAGGACTTCTGGAACCTGGCAAACCACAGTTTGTTTTTTTTTTTTGTTAGGATCAATGCCATCTTAACAGATGGGTGATAGTGTAGGCATGCCAGGGAATCAAAATGTACATCACGTTCCACTACAAGGGGGCAGAATCTCATCCAGAAATGCCCGTCTGTGCCACTGGCTAAAGGAATATTCCATTTCAGCCCCACCTCAGAGCCAGATCACTTAAAATAATAACTTCTAAAGCCACAAAACAGTTTGTGTGTGTGTATTTTGTTTTCTTTTCTGTTTTTGGCTTTACAGTGTAAGAATTCACATTCCACTGGGAAAAGTAGGACAGGAGCCATTGTAATGAAAATTTCAAACAACAAAAATGCTGTTAGTGGCCCATTTCACTTTTCAACTGAATGGCTCACTTCAACACAAAAATCATTTTGTAGAAGCCAGCATGTATTTCGTTTTTTTTTTTGTTAAATAGAACCCCACAGATCTTTCTGACTTAATTATTCAGAAGTACTTTTTTCCCCTCCTTGGAACCTATAAAGACCCATCTTAAATCAAGAATGAAAAGTTTCTCTAGAACTGCCCTGCTGAGCAGAGTCCTAGCCACAGCCATAACTGAACACACTGCACAGACTCATCCCTAGTTCAAGGATGTTCACCAACTGTAGTATTAACGAGGCTCTTCACAGATTGTCTGGCTTTAACTAGAGTATAAGAGAGATGTTCCCTGAAAGAATGGAAATTTTGAGCCTTTGTATTCTATGTACTTTATCTCTCTTGGGGCTTTCCTAGTGGTAAAGAACCCACCTCCCATTGCAGGAGAGGCAGGTTCAATCCATGGGTCAGGAAGATCCCCTGGAGAAGGAAATGGCAGATTACTCCATTTTTCTTGCCTGGAGAATTCCATGGACAGAGGAGCCTGGAGGGCTATAATCCATGGGGTCACAAAGAGTCAGAGCAACTAAACAACAATACCAACAAATCTCTCTTGAGTTTATGACTTTGTAATACCTATCAAAGATAGATGGGCTTCTATTTAACAAATTCTAACCCTAGAATTTGTACATTGATAGATATCAGTAAATCATTCATGTGTAATGAGTTTTAATTCTCATCATGCTGCTAAAGCTAAAGTGATAATGGAAGATTGGCGTCAATATCCATTGCAGACAGGCTTTTTAAAAATTAGGCTTAAAAACAATTTTATCTTAAAATTTGCACTTCTCATATCTATATCTGCTTTCCCTACTAGCCAAGTTATGCCATTTATCTATACTAATGTACTAAATTTGACTAGGTATGAAAAGCAACTATTTTCAATAAATTGTTTTAAGAGGTCATTAATTAACATAGTGGGTTGGCCATAGGTTTGTTCAGGTTTTTTGTAACATGGAAAAACCCAAATGAACTTTTTCACCAACCTAATATTTCCTTATCACTGTCATTAAGATACATATTTTTATTTAAGCATTTAGAATAAAATTAAATTAAAGCCTTTTTCACACATGGGATCACAGAATATCAAGAAATATTGTAATCTATATCAGTCATCATAAGTCACATAATCTTAAATGTGACATTTTGCATTTGTGATTTTTTTTAATTCAACTTCTACAGATTTTTAAAATTGTTATTGTTGTTAATGAGTAAAAATGTTCCTCATTCAAAATAAAACAACAGAGTTTAGGTAAAACACTCATCAAATTGCAGTTAAGTATTATAGCGCCCTAACTAATGAAATAGTTATTAGCAAACATACCTGGTGCATGTTGTATTACTACATTTATAAGTTCAAGAGAAAATGAAATAGATATTAAGATACACAGAGAGTCTCTGGTTTTTAAATTAAAAGCAAAACAATGATTACTGGTGAAACTCCCAAAACTATTAATAATACCCACGCATACACCAAATTATAAAGTAATTCAAAGTAATTATCAAATTCAAAGTAATTACATAACTATGAAAAGTGTCATATTAAGTTATATGAACTAGATAAAGGCATAACTCTACATTTAAATGCAAACACCCCAACTAAATTTTTTCACAACACAAACAATAAAAATCACCTGGGGGTTAACAGGTATAAAACAGGAGATGATTTTTTCATTTCCCAAATTGGTAAACTACTGTGGAGAGAAAAAAAAAAGGGCAGCTCAATCAAACACAAAGTTATCTTCCATTGGCCAAGAGAATTATCTAAATGTTACTTGCTTTCATTTGCTCTTCTCATCTGCAAATGTGCCAAGTTGACTAGCCTTTCTATTAAAATAAAGACTACCTTAGCCAAGGAAGAAATTGGACAGATTCTCAGCCTTGTCTGCAAACACGAAGAGGAAAAATACAGTAATGGAAGCAGCGTGATTCTTCATTATGGACCCCTCCAGGTCTTGAAAACCATCCAAGGAGCCATCTCATCAAAAGTTGAACATCTTCCAAGGATCCCTTCACACACACCCTTTTTAAGTAGTGAGTTCCTATCAAAGATTTCCTCCATTCAAAGAGTTGAGAGAGGATTTTGGAATGATTTCCATTTTCTGAACCTTGTCCAAGTTCTATCCAAGCAGTGATAAAGGATTCAATATACCCCATTTGATTTTTAAGGATGGAGTACCTCCAAGGGAGAAGGAGCCTATCACCATGATTTCCAAGGACACATCCTGCCTATCATTTGGTGGTGGAAATTTTCCAGTTGATTCTGTCTTTGCTTCTAAATATATATCTTCCTTCAGCCCCAAGGAATGAAAGTATTCCAAGGTCTCTTTCAATCAAGAATCTTCCCATACACATATATTACAGACATATCTCCTTTTTGCTACTGAAATATTTTCAATTAAGAGCCTTAAAGTTGTGAAAAAGTTTTAACTGCAAAGTAATTCCAATCATATAGTTTTCCTTTTGAAATACCATTTATGTTTCTAATACTCTCAAGCATTTTAAAATACAGGGTAAAAATTATATAGCATTTCACTATATATAGCAGAACATTCACAACAATCCATGAAATATATTTTATGTTTGCTTCTAACAGTTTTTACATATTTCTTCCTATTCTAAATGAAATTCAATTGAGTTCAGTCGCTCAGTCGTGTCCGACTCTTTGCCACCCCATGAATTGCAGCACGCCAGGCCTCCCTGTCCATCACCAATTAATCAAATAATATACAGGGTTTCCCAATATCCAAAAACAGAGCATTTCTATGAAACCTTTCCTAAGCCAAAATGATGTAAAGTAAAACAGCATTTATCTGAGGACACATCTTGTTAATGGATGCACAATAACGCACAGGAGCTCACAGATCCAGTAAAAGCTATGGGGGCTTGATGCTGAGAAGCTGAGTGTAGTTCCCATGGAGGGAGCTTGGCGGCGCCACTCTACCTGCTCAAAAAACATACTGTGTTTCAAAGCAAATGCTGACCACTATTTTCTTTCTTTGCCTATTTTTGTAAAAGTGAGAGTCCTCTTTGGATTTCTTTCAGTTAATGCAAACAGGTACTAATGTAGCTATTTTGTAAATGTTAAGTGGCATAAGGCAAACTTCAAAAAGTAGGGGATACCTGCGCTCCCAAAGTAATAAGTTGAACGTGGAATGGAATCTCTGGATGAGCGAAGTGGAAATTTACAAGTGTGGAGACAGAAGTCAGACTCCAGATGGACCCCAAAGTGTGACTGTTAATAATGCCAGAATGTGAAGGCTAAAGAAGAGAGCAAAGCTATGGATATTCTCTCAAGGTCACTTGCAGAACCACAGCGTGCTTTTTGATTTGATTGTGCTTTATTGGTAGCAATATGTACTTTGGGTTCTTGAACTACAGTGGCACTTTGAATTCCTACCAGTTACTTCTGGCTCCACCTCTTCCTACGTGAACATACCCAAGTAACAAATTTTGAAGAGGGATTTTAAAGTATTCAGCTGTGTACAGGTAAAATGGTAAAATGACAGGTCAGTTCTGTAAGAGCTGACCTTTGAAAGCTGAAAGTGTTTGCAATTGAAAAGTATCCAAAATAAATCTTAAGTTATAGCCTTAAGATAAAATGCTTGCTAAAACTAGATTTTTTATTAAGATACAAAGGAATGTATATCATACTAGTTTCAGATAATGATAATATGTATGTATGCTTGTGTATATGTGTGTGTATATATAGCAAAGTAACCACCATAATAAGACTAGTTAACACTCATTACTACACAGTAATATATTGTTTTTCTTGAAATGAGAACTTTAAGGATATACTCTCTTAGCAAGTTTCAAATATGCAATATGGTATTGTTAATTATAGTCACCATGCTGTGCATTACATCTTCAGGACTTATTTTATAATTGGAATTTTCTACTGTCTGACTGTCTTCATCTATTTTGACCAGTTCCCAAAATCAAATTTTTCAAAATGGTTTGATAAAAACTTTTCAATTAAAATTGGGGAAGTCATGGTCAAATATACTGTTGTTGTTTTTTTTTTCCTTTTTTAACATCTTTAATTCACATCCCTGATAAGTAAATTTAGTTCTTTAGAGCTGATCTTTTACCATCAATGATTATTCGGAGTAAAGCTATAGAAATTTGCAAAGCTATAGAAATTTAGAAAACTGTAACAAAAAGAAAGAGTCAGAATCTCCTGGTCCTAGGATGATAATTTTTATATGTTTACTTTTATTAATTTATTTTTATTGTTGTACTTAGACTGAACAAATAGTATTCTTGACATTTTTTCTACTTAATACCAGAAGCATTTTGTATTTAGTTCATTTTTTACAATGAAACTTTTTAATGAGTGTATTACATGCCATTAAGTGAATATGTCATTGGAAATATAATAATCATTTTTTCTCATTTTTAACATTTAGCTTGTTTCCAATTATTCACTTTTAAATTATTTATAAATTATTTTTTAATACCTTGTAAATATGTTTAGGAATAATTTATAAATTTATTTGGGAATAATTTTAGATTTTTAGAAAAGTTACAAGGATAGTACAGAAAGCTCCCATATACTCATCACATCTTTCCATTTCTTTTAATGTTATCACTCTACATCATCATGGTTTATTCATCAAAACTAAGAATGCAGTATTCTGTTGTGTTCAACTCTTTGAGATCCCATTGACTAAAGCTTGTCAGGTTCCTCATTCCATGGGATTTCCCAGGCAAGAATATGAGAGTGTGTTGCCATTTCCTTCTCCAGGGATCTTCCTGACACAGGGATCAAACCCAGGTCTCCTGCATTGGCATTATTAGGACACCACTATCCAGTACTCTGGCCAGCTCATGCGAAGAGTTGACTCATTGGAAAAGACTCTGATGCTGGGAGGGATTGGGGGCAGGAGGAGAAGGGGACGACAGAGGATGAGATGGCTGGACGGCATCACCGACTCGATGGACGTGAGTCTGAGTGAACTCCGGGAGTTGGTGATGGACAGGGAGGCCTGGAGTGCTGTGATTCATGGGGTCGCAAAGAGTCGGACACGACTGAGACACTGAACTGAACTGAATTGAACTATCAACTAAACCCTAGGCTTTTCTCCAAAGATTTTATTGCTGTTGCATGCTCATATTGAAGAATAAACAAGTAGACAATATTTACATAAACCTGTGAGAGGGCCAAAAATGGTCTATCAGGTTCATCTATTAATTTTTATGTTGTTCAACATGAAATCAGTTATCACCATTAATTTTTAAAGTCAGCTGATTTTTGCTCTAAAATCGAATAGTAAGAGAAAACAGACAATGTTAATTAAACATTAAAAGTACAAACAGATATGTTCCTGTTCAAATTAGAATATCTAAAATGCTATTAGGGAGAACACATTTTAGTGATGTGTATATACATTTTGATTTGTGTTTGAGATAGCCAATCTTTCTTGAACTCCAAGTATGCACTCAGCCCTCTCCCAAGTGCTACAGAAGAAAAGTAATATATCCCTAAAACAGTTGCCTCTCCCTTCAGAAGCTTAAAAATCCCAAAGTCAAGTAAACAACTGTAAATTCATGCTTCATATGGAAGGATCATGGCAATGGAAAGCACAGAAATGACCACCGAAGTTTTCCCGACACATAAATCAAAGAGACATTGAAAAGAAAAATAAAGACTAACAAAGATGTAGGCAAAGTGTCTTGCGGGGGGCGGGTGGTAGGGGGGGTGGGAATAGATTTTTACAGAATTTCTGGCACTTTCTTCGGAGTTACAACAACAGTTACTAGGGATCACCAGTGCTATTGAGGCTTTATTATGTGCCATAAACTTTTGGGCAAGTCATTCATTCTCCAAACAAATGGAAGCATATAGCTCTACAAAAGCAGACAATTCAGATTCTCTAAGTTCAGGAACTGTAGGTTGCAATATAAACCTCTGGATCATTGTTTTTGCTGGGCATCAGAAACATGTGTTTGACAAAACAATATATTAAATATCATACTAAGCACTTAACTGGGCTGTTCTAGGCATACTTTTATATACTGTACATGGATTTACTCACATAACCTTGACAACCTGTGAAGCAAGATCAAGTGTTAGCTCCATATGAAGTTGAAGAAACTGAATCCCAGAAAGTAACACAACTTGAGGTGGTGGGGGTGATTTAGTTGCTAAGTTATGTCCAACTTGCAACCCCATGGACTATAGCCCTCCAGGCTCCTCTGTCCATGGGATTTTCCAGGCAAGACTACTGGAATGGGTTGCCATTTCCTTCTCCAGGGGAACTTCTTGACCCAGGGATTGAACCTGGGTCTCTTGCATTGCTGGCAGATTCTCTCAATCCACATAAATCTTTGTGGATTTAGTGTGTTTTTATTAACATACTTTCATGATCTAGAAACAAGAGAAACATTAATACAAGACTTATAGAGGCACTCAGTTCCTGTTCTTCCTCCTCCTCCTCTCCGTCTTTGCCCTCTTTATGCTAACTTCCTATGATTTTGCCTGCATGCTAAGTCACTTCAGTCATGTCCAACTCTTTGCAACCCATGGACCGTAGCCCACTAGGCGCCTCTGTCCATGGGATCCTCCAGGCAAGAATACTGGAGTAGGTTGCCATGCGCTCCTCCAAGGGATCCTAGGGATCAAACCTGCATCTCTTAGGTCTCTTGCATTGCCAGCAGTTTCTTTACCACTAGTGCCATGGGGAAAGCTCTTATGATTTTAAATTATATTTAATGTATTTTCTGGGCTTTTGAGGTGGTTTCCCTGGTGGCCCAGATGGTAAAAATGTAGGGGACCCAGGTTCAATCCCTGGGTCAGGAAAGATCCTCTGGATAAAGCAATGGCACCCCACCCCAGTATTCTTGCCTGAAGAATTCCGTGGACAGAGGAGGCTGGCCGGATGCAGTCCGTGGGGTTGCAAAGAGTCAGAAACAACTTAGCAACTAAACAACAAAAACTACAGTGCATTTCCTATTATGTATGATTAAGAAGTTGAATACAAGATATTTTTATAATATTTAATGTTCAGATTTGACCCCGTTTTTATTCTCTTGGCTCCACACTGCTCAGAAAAGTAGAAGACATCATTTTTTATGCTATGTAGTCATCATCGTCATTACTAAAGTTCATAGAGAAGGCAATATATGTTTTACAAACACTAAAGCAATCCTTACAACAACCCTGTTAGGTAACTACTATTATTCTATTCTACACACTGGGCCACAAACTGAGGCGCTAAAGCAAAATAAACTGCCCAAGAGTACATATCTATTATGAATTTATTCTGGTACCAAGATTCATCACTGACATTGTGACTCCAGAGTTAAACACATTAATTATCATTTTACTCCATGTTCCCTAATATATTATTAAAGACATTTACAGAAATATACAACAAAAAAGTTACACCCACATTCAAA
The DNA here is from genome assembly GCF_003369695.1 of Bos indicus x Bos taurus. NCBI lineage: Eukaryota > Metazoa > Chordata > Mammalia > Artiodactyla > Bovidae > Bos > Bos indicus x Bos taurus. The sequence goes on along the minus strand of NC_040079.1, from coordinate 97,754,474 downwards.
GTGTGTGTGCTATGCTTAGTCACTCAGTCATGTCCGATTCTTTGCAACCCCATGGACTGCAGCCTGCCAGGCTCCTCCATCCATGGGGATTCTTCAGGCAAGAATACTGGGGTGGGTTGCCATGCCCTCCTCCAGGGGATCTTCCCAACCCAGGAATCGAACCAGGGTCTCTTGCACTGCAGGTGGATTCTTTACCAACTGAGCAATCAGGGAAGCCCCCCATTCAAAGTGAGAGAGAACACATTCTAAAAATAGAGATGGTGAAACTAGTTTTGATTCAGAACCAATATTATATTTTTTAATTCCCCCACTGTTTGTGCTTATCCAGCATCACTGTAAAGCAACGACCCCAGGCACCACTGTGAAAGATGCGATTCAAATGCTTTAGTGGGCACATAATGTCCTCAGTGTTTACTTAAGTGTTTGATTCCATAATTATAATCTCCCCTGTTAATATTTCACCTTTAGTGTTCTTTATTGGGGCACATTTATTGCTTGAGTACTTCTGGTGATAGAAAAAATATATATTCCATGTAACTTAAAATGCCTTCCAATGTGCATATTGTTTCCGAAGCATCAAAGGCCCATGTATGCTGGTGGGAAAAAGACCAGAGACACTGGGGTTCAGTGACAGTTCATTGAGTGCAGGTAACCAAAGTCCTATATGGGGCTTTTGGCTGTTGATATATACTATAAGGCTAAAATAAAACATACTTACTATTTACAACATGGTTAAATGAATATGACTGATTGTGTTTCCTGACAGAATCAATCAAGCCATTAGAAATGTTTTTTTCAATAAAGCAAAGAGAGCAAATATTTCTGTTTGCAATCAGGTGATAAAATTCACCACTATTTCTGAAATAAAGTACAAAGATAATATGTTTTTGTCACCAATATTTGGGTTGGCTACTTACTCCATGACCAAACTAAAATTTCTGAATAGTTCCAAGCTATATAAGAGGTGTTGGTTGTTGGCCTTTTTCTTTGCAGTGTTTTGTTTCTAAACTTCCTAGTAATCGAGAGACAAAGCAATACATAGGTGACATTAAAAGATTTATTATGAAAGATAATTGCCAGTTGGGCAAACTCTGAGAGATGGTGAGTGACAGGGAGGCCTGGCATGCTACAGTCCATGGGGTCGCAAAGAGTCAGACATGACTGAGCAACTAACCAAAAACAATTGCCAGAGTTGAACTGCCTAGAATATAGGAGTTGGGGTGATTCCCATCCTGGAAATAGGGATTCCCATACTGAAGATAGGATTTCTACAGAAAAGATTCTCTAAAATAAACATCTCTAAGAGCATTATTGCTGATGGTAGTTTTAACAACATGACTTTGATAAACCTTTGAAATTGTATTTGTTTTTTTTTTTAAACTTTGAAAATACACAGTTCTAACAAATTGGACAACTTATCTAATTTTTTAAATCCTCAGTATTTTCAAAAATGTTTAGTTTTCTCATATACACAATGGTAGTAAAACTGAAGGGCAAGTATAAGTATTAAATGAAATCAAACATGTTAAACACCCAGAACATACCCTAGAAATTTGTGGATGGGGCATTGCAGTGAAAACCTTAAGCCTTGGCTTTCACTGTTGAGACTAAATTCTTGCTTCAGTTTTAACTAACTGTGTGATCTGAGGACTATATAGAACTTACAATGCTCAGTTGACAACAACATCATGACTTCTCCACTTTCTACTCATAATCAACAATTTTATTCCACTTTTACTATTCTCTTTTCCCTGTCATGTCCCCAATTCTTCCCCTGGTCTTCCTTTCCAGAAAAGTAACAAAAGTATACAGGCTAATACCTGGGACATTGTCTTATTTCCCTTGAAACAGATCAACCCTGGCAGTTGTGCCTCGTCAACAGAAGTTATGCAATTTTAATCTCTTCCAATGAGCTCTCCTCTACATAGCCAGATGTTTTATCTTGCATCACCACTGGACAGATCAACTGAAAACAATAAATTTGGTCCAAATTCATGGCCTAGGGAACATCATGTGACTTTCAATTAGGAAAGTAGTGCTAACTTATAAAGAAATGGCTAACTACTGAATCTTATTTCACAATCCATTTTTTAAAACAAATGCTTTCCAAATCTACCCATTTTAGCTCATGCTTTATTGTCAGAGATAATATTCTTACTGATAACTCTGAAAAACATAAAAACTAGCTGTGGTAACTCTTTGCTCAGAGAAGTGAAATGGTGCACATTACATCTCTTTGGGCTTCCCCAGTGGCTCAGTGCTAAAGAGTCTGCCTGCCAATGTAGGACATACAGGAGATGTGGGTTCAATCCCTGGGTCAGGAAGATCCCCTGGAGGAGAAAAGGGTAACCCACTCCAGTGTTCTTGCTTGGAGAATCCCATGGACAGAGGAGCCTGGTGGGCTACAGTCCATGCAGTTGCAAAAAGCTGGACACAACTGGGCACGAGCACAACATTTCTTTGCACAGTACCCAACAGTGACTGACATCAGCCTTTAAATTACAGCTGCCTTTCACTTTGACTGCAAAGTAACCTATACTAGTTCACGTTAGTTTATATCAAATAACACCCTTCAGTTTCAACTAATACCCAAAAAATAAGCACATTCTCATAAATAAGGAAAACCTAAATTTTCCAAATTAGCCAAACACCGAAGCAAGAGTTAGTCCACAAATGTCCAACACTTCATAAGTCTATAGAGAACAAGATATCAAATGGCAATGTGTAAATTCTTCCATTACTTGCACGCCCTTCCCTCATACTGAGTGGAAAAAGTATAAGCTTTGATTCAATTCATATAAACACAAATCCCAGCTCTATTACTTAACACTTGCTTACTCTTTGGATAGTTAATTTCTCTGAACCTGAAATTCTTCATCTATAAAATGGAAAAGGCAATTATAGATAATTTTTGAGAGGATTAAATAATTCATGTAGCATTCTTTAAAGAATAGCTGGGATACAATGAATACTCTAGAAATGTTTTAATACTTTTAATAATAGCACTGTACAAACTTCATGCACTCTACTCATCACAGAAATATCCCTAGCTGATAAGAGTAACTTATCAAACCACTGGTGTATATCAATAATTTAAATAGTATCTGGGCTTCCCTGGTAGCTCAGACAGTACAGAATATGCCTGAAATACAGGAGACATAGGTTCAATCCCTGGGTTGGAAAGATCCCCTGGAGGAGGGCATGGCAACCCACTCCAGTATTGACTTGAGAATCCCTATGGACAGAGGGGCCTGGCGGGCTACAGTCAGTAGGGTCGCAAAGAGTTGACACGACTGAGTGACGGCATGTATGTATGTATCACCTAACCAAGAGCCAGGCTTTTTGTCTGTATCCTAAAGGTGTGACCAAGACTCAAGAATCAAATGTATGGCTCAGAAAGATCCCTCTGGCAATATTTGAACACAAAACTGAAATCAATCCAAACACAGGATTATGCCAAGAGTCAAAAGGAAAGGTGTTCAAGATCTAAATATAGGCTGCTGCTGCTGCTGCTAAGTCACTTCAGTCATGTCCGACTCTGTGCGACCCCATAGACAGCAGCCCACCAGGCTCCCCCGTCCCTGGGATTCTCCAGGCAAGAACACTGGAGTGGGTTGCCATTGCCTTCTCCAAATATAGGCATAGCTATTATATAAAGGATGGGAGAGACATATGACATGTGAAGAAGATGGAAACTGATATAAATAGATAGCTAATATAACATATATGGTACAAAATAAATTAAACTCTGTCAAGGTCTTTTGTTTAAACTTACTAGAGCATGGATCTGTCTTAATTTTCTCTAGCATATACCTCAGAAAACAACTATGATTAACCCCAAATTAATCTCAACTTTAAAAAAAAATGATGTTTCATTGTAGAAGAAAGAAAATGCTTACATCTGGTAAATAAAATATGATTAGTTTCATTAATATGTCAGACTAAACTATACATATGTTAATCAATATATTTATGTTAATTGCTAATTTTCATGTCTCACAACAAAGGTGCAAATTGTGGCGTCATCTGACCTTCAAAGAACACGTGATACCAGGAATTTTTTTTTTCCTTACTAAGTTGTGCAACTGCTAAAATTAATTGCACCCTAGGGCTATTATATTATGCATGAATTGTCACCCAAATGAATGACAATGTTTGGGAAGCAGTGAAAAAAATAGGGATTTAGATGTGTTCTCAGTGAGCGCTGCCAGCTACATGACAACTGACATGATACTCAATTACAAGATCACTAATTAAGGCTATCAAACAAACCCACGTATTTGTGCCCGTCACTAGGATATTTTATCTCATCCTTTGAATTTTCTTTCAGTAAATGGGGAAAAAAACCATCTCAGAGTGGTTTTTTCTGAGTTTCAGAGAGTAGGATTTATCACTTGATATGTCATAAAATATGGTGATTTTGCTGTGCCCAGTTCTATAATAACATGTAATAAAATAGCAACAATATGCTTTTTTTTTTTTTAATCTCAGCACTCAACAACAACAGGTAATAAATAGTCAGGTCTGGGGTTCTCCTCTTAAGACTGAGCAATGACAGAGAAATCTCAAAAAGTTTCATTTCATGGGAAAGTGAAGAATGTGTCATGAAGAGAGCCTTACAAATATATGATTCACTATTTTCTTTTTTGGAAAGGAATTTAGCCAGTTATAACTATAATTGAGGGGCTTTCCTGGTGGCTCAGTGGTAAAGAATCTTTGCCTGCCAGTGCAGGAGACGTGGGTTTGATCCCTGATCTGGAAAACCCCACATACCCTGGAGCAACTAGGCCCGCGTGCTACAACTAGAGCCTGTGCTCCAGAAAACCAGCCACTACAATGAGAAGCTCATGAAGAGCAACTCGAGAGTAGTCCACACTCACTGAAACTAGAGAAAACCTGGGCACAATGAGACCTAGCACAGCCAAATTTAAAAAAAAGCATAGCTGATATCACTTTATTCAGAAATAAGATGAGCACGTTGACTCAAATCTCTCCATATGTGAAGTAGATCCAGCTTTCCTTTTACAAGATAAGCAATGAATGTTTTGATACTTTCAATGAAATTCCTAGAAGTGTGTGTATATATAGACATATATGATATTGAATTCATTTTATCATACATTATTTTATTATATATTATAGAACCATCCCCATGAAAAAGAAATGCAAAAAGGCAAAATGGTTGTCTGAAGAGGCCTTAAAAACAGTTGAGAAAAAAAGAGAAGTGAGAAACAAAGGAGAAAAGGAAAGATATACCCATCAGAATGCAGAGTTCCAAAGAAAAGCAAGGAGAGATATGAAACCCTTCTTATGTGAACAATGCAAAGAAACAGAGGAAAACAATGGAATTGGGAAGACTAGAGACCGCTTCAAGAAAATCAGAAATACCAAGGGAATATTTCATGCAACAGTGGGCACAATAAAGGACAGAAAATGTATGGAACTAACAGAAGCAGAAGATACTAAGAAGAGGTGGCGAGAATACACAGAACTATACAAAAAAGATCTTAGTGACCTGGATAACCACAATGGTATGATCACTCACCTAGAGCCACATATCCTGGAGTATGAAGTCAGTGGGCCTTAGGAAGCATTACTACAAACAAAGCTAGTGGAGGTGATGGAATTTCAGCTGAGCTATTTCATATCCTAAAAGATGCTGCTGCTAAAATGCTTCACTCAATATGTCAGCAAATTTGGAAAAGTCACCAGTGGCCACGGGACTGGAAAAGGTCAGATTTCATTCCAATTCCAAAGAAGGACAATGCCAAAGAATGCTCAAACTCCTGCAGAATTGCACTAATTTCACATGATTACAAGGCAATGCTCAAAACCCTTCAATCTAGGCATCAACATTACATGAACCGAGAACTTCCAGAAGTACAAGCCGGATTTAGAAATGGAAGAAGAATCAGAGATCAAATTGCCAACATCCATTAGATCATAGAAAAAACAATAGAATTCCAGAAAAACATCTACTTCTGCTTCTTTGATGATGCTAAAGACTTTAACTGTGTGGATCACAAAAAATTGTGGAAAATTTTTAAAGAGATGGAAATAACAGGCCACATTATGTACCTCCTGAGAAACCTGTATGCAGGTCAAGAAGTAACATCTAGAACTGGACATGGGAACAATGAATTGGTTCAAAATTGGGAAAGGAGTATGTCAAGGGTGTATACTGTCACCCTGCTTATTTAACTTATAAGCAGGGTACCTCATGTGAATTGCCAGGTTGGATGAAGTACCAGCTGGACTCAAGATTTCAGGGAGAAATATCAATAACCTCGGATATGCAGATGACCACTCTAATGGCAGAAACTGCAGAGGAACTAAAGAGCCTCTTGATTAAGGTGAAGAAGAAAGTGAAAAAGCTGGCTTAAAATTCAACTTTCAAAAAACTAAGATCATCACTTCTGGACCCATCACGTCATGGCAAATAGATGGAGAAACAATGGAAACAGTGACAGACTTTATTTTATTGGGCTCCAAAGTCACTATGGATGGTGACTGCAGCCATGAAATTAAAAGACGCTTACTCCTTGGAAGAAAAGTTATGACCAACCTAGATAGCATATTGAAAAGCAGAGACATTACTTTGCCAACAAAGGTCTGTCTGAGTCAAAGCTATGGTTCTTCCAAGCAGTCGTGAATGGATGTGAGAGTTGGACCGTAAAGAATGCTAAGTGCCAAGGCACTGATGCTTTTAAATTGTGGTGTTGGAGAAGACTCTTGAGAGTCCCTTGGACTGCAAGGAGATCAAACCAGTCAATCCTAAAGAAAATAAACCCTGAATATTTGCTGGAAGGACTGATGCTGAAGCTCCAACACTTTGGCCAGTTGATACGAAGATTCGACTCATTGGAAAAGACCTTGATGCTGGAAAAGACTGAAGGCAGGAGGAGAAGGGATGGCAGAGGATGAGATGGTTGGATAGCATCACCAATTCAATGGCCATGAATTTGAGCAAACTCTGGGAGATTGTGATGGACAGGGAAGCTTGGCGTGCTTCAGTCCATGGGGCTGCAAAGCATCAAATACAACTGAGAGACTGAAAAACAACAACAATGTATTATTTAATACATATAGTAAAAATAAATGCAGATACATGCATATTGTTTTGTATATATTTAGTTTTTACATGTGTGTGTCTGTCTGTTCCAGGTTTAACCAAAGGAATATAAAATTTGCCTAATATTACCTTGTTGAATAATATGCTAGGGCTTCCCTGGTGGCTCAGATGGTAAAGAATCTGCCTGCAGTGTAGGAGACCTGGGTTCGATCCCTGCATTGGGAAGATCTCCTGGAGAAGGAAATGGCAGTATTCTTGCCTGAAGACTGGTGGACTCAGTCAGAAGCGACTGAGCAATTAACACTATCATAACAGTTAGCACAACTTACAATATGAAGATGCATACACACTCACACAGAGCACCTATTTAATTTATTTAGGGAGTGATGTCAGCACCTTAGGCAGGACCTCTAGGACTGGAGAAAGAGAGATCAGAATGGAGGCAGATGTATATATCAAAGGGTATTTGATGCATGAAGTTCCTGCTGACTGTTTTTATGACTCCAGTAGAAATCTCACCCATGAGCCACTGGGAGAACCTCACCTCCCGCATAGGTATCCCCAATGCTCCAAGGGCCAAACTCAAACTTCCCCACACTTTGCACCTGGCTCCTGATGTTTAATTCAGAGCACAGCTGCAACAGCAAGGTCCAGTAAACAGAAAGTTCCCTCAAAAAAAAAAAAAAACCAAAATGGCTGGGAATTATGGGCAAGAGATAAACTATAACCATTAGCTGCAGCACCGTCTTCTGGGGAGGGAGGAAGAGGTTTCCAGTAGTAGACTGGTGACTTGTAACAACCAGAGAAGATATAAAAGATTAAGAATTCTGATACAAAAAGAAGTAAAAAGATAAAGCAAGTGCATCCATACAAGGTTGGAGAAAGCCCTAGATTTAAGTAGAACCAAAGAAGATTATGTCCCATCAGAAAATGACAAAGATTTGAGCACGTGCTGGTTCATATGTGGAAACAGCAATGCAAAGCTTCAGGGAACCTAAAGTGTCAAGTAAACACACCCACAAAAATATAATAATCCTCTATAACTGAATTCAAAAGCACACAGTGCAGTATAGCTAATAAAGAATTCAAAATAGCTCTTCTGAAGAAACTCAATGAGCACGAAGTAAACACAGTTCAGTGAAATAAGGACAACTGAACAAAATGAAAAACTTAATAAAGAGATACAAATCTTTAAAAAGAACCAACAAGAATTCTGAATCTGAAGAATTCAGTAAACAAAATGAAAAATGCAGTACAGTGCAACTATGGCAGATTAGACCAAATAGAAGATAGAATCAATGGTCAGAGAATAAATAGATACTTTGAAATAACTCAGTCAGTGATGAATAAAAAAAAGAATGAAAAAGAGTGCATTCTATATGATCCAGGGGACATCATCAAATGTGCAAATATCAGATTAATTGTGATTCTGAAAGGAGAAGGGTTGCTGGAGAAGGAAGAAAGTTTAAAGAATTAATAGCTGAGAATGCACCAAATCTGGGGAGACTCTAGGACATCCAAGCTTACAATGCAAATCGACACATTATCTCAAAGGAAAGACCTTCTCCAAGACACTTAGAATGAATGTATTAAAAATCAAAGACAAATATGTAATTCTAAAAGCAGCAAAAGAAAAAAATGTGGTAACCTACAAAGGAATCCTCATTAGTTTATGAGCAAATTTCTCAGCAGAAACACTACGGGCCAGGAAAAAGTAGAATGACATATTTAAAGTGTTGGGAAAAAAAAAAAAAAAACTGCTCAACAAGAATACTCTACAAAGTTATTCTTCACTTATATAGAAGAAAGAAAGGCTTTCCAAACAAACAAAAACTGAGTCAGTTTATCACCAGTAAAGCTGCTTTACAAGAAAACCTGAAAGGTATCCCTCATGCAGAAATGAAAGGATGCTAAGCAGCATCATGAAAATATATAAAAAGAAAAAAAAATACAAAAACTGTAAAAGTAAATATACAGTCATATTTAGAAAACTCTAATTCTGTAACATAAAGATGGATGAAAACAGTATTAAAAATAACTATAGCCATAATAATTTCTTTTTTTCAATTTTATTTTATTTTTAAACTTTACAATATTGTATTAGTTTTGCCAAATATCGAAATGAATCCACCACAGGTATACCCGCGTTCCCCATCCTGAACCCTCCTCCCTCCTCCCTCCCCTACCCTCCCTCTGGGTCGTCCCAGTGCACCAGCCCCAAGCATCCAGTACCGTGCATTGAACCTGGACTGGCGACTCGTTTCATGCATGATATTATACATGTTTCAATGCTATTCTCCCAAATCTCCCCACCCTCTCTCTCTCCCACAGAGTCCATAAGACTGATCTATACATCGATGTCTCTTTTGCAGTCTCGTACACAGGGTTATTGTTACCATTTTTCTAAATTCCATATATATGCGTTAGTATACTGTATTGGTGTTTTTCTTTCTGGCTTACTTCACTCTGTATAATAAACTCTTCCAAAAAATTGCAGAGGAAGGTAAACTTCCAAACTCATTCTATGAGGCCACCATCACCCTAATACCAAAACCTGACAAAGATCCCACAAAAAAAGAAAACTACAGGCCAATATCACTGATGAACATAGATGCAAAAATCCTTAACAACATTCTAGCAATCAGAATCCAACAACACATTAAAAAGATCATACACCATGACCAAGTGGGCTTTATCCCAGGGATGCAAGGATTCTTCAATATCCGCAAAATCAATCAATGTTATACACCACATTAACAAATTGAAAAACAAAAACCATATGATTATCTCAATAGATGCAGAGAAAGCCTTTGACAAAATTCAACATCCATTTATGATAAGAACTCTCCAGAAAGCAGGAATAGAAGGAACATACCTCAACGTAATAAAAGCTATATATGACAAACCCACAGCAAACATTATCCTCAATGGTGAAAAATTGAAAGCATTTCCTCTAAAGTCAGGAACAAGACAAGGGTGCCCACTTTCACCATTACTATTCAACATAGTTTTGGAAGTTTTGGCCACAGCAATCAGAGCAGAAAAAGAAATAAAAGGAATCCAAATTGGAAAATAACTATAGCCATAATAATTTCTTAATGAATACACAACACAAAGAGGTAAACTGTGATAACAAATACATTAAAAGGATAAAGTAAAAGGGTAGAACTTTCATATACAATCAAATTTAAGGTGCTATCAGCATAAAATGGATGGTTTATCCATTAGATGTTTCATGTAAGCCTTTAGACTTCCCTGGTGGCTCAGATGGTAAAGAATCTGCCCGTAATGCAGGAGAACTGGGTTCAAACTCTGGGTTGGGAAGATCCCCTGGAGAAAGGAATGGCTCCCTACTTCAGTATTCTTGCCTGGAGAATTCCATGGACAGAGGAACATGGTGGATTACAGTCCATGGGGTTGCAAAGAGTCAGACATGACTGAGGAACTAAAACTTTCACTTTCTTTCACTTTATGGTGACTACAAAACAAAAATTTATAGTGGATACCCAAAATATAAAACAGGAACACTAGAGCATATCACTATGAAAAATCTCCCACTTACAAAGATAGGAAGAGAGGAAAAAAGAACAATGAAAATGCAAAACAGAAAGTAATTTTTTATGTAACAATAATTATCCCCAAATAAATGGATTGAACTCACCAATCAAAAGACACAGAACACCTACATAGACAAAAAAAAACACCAATTATAGCTGCCTATATGAGGAGGCTCACTTCAGCTTTAAGGAAACACACACAGAGACTTAAAGTGAAGGGATGGAAAAGATAGTCCATGCATGTGTAAATCATAAAAGCAGGGCCAGCTGTACAAAGACAAAATAAAGTTTAAGTCCCAAATATTAAAGAGACAAAGAAAATTATTATATAATGATTAATTATTATATAATGATATCTTGATAAATGATAATTTATCAAGAAGATAAAACAATCATAAATATACATCAGAGCCCTGAATATCTTAAGCAAATACTAACCAGTCTCAAAGGAGAAATAGATTACAGTTCAACAATACTAGGGGACCTCATTATAACTTTCAGCAATGGACAGATGATCCAGACCAAAATTAGTAAGAAAACTTTGGGCTTAAGTTGCACATTAGGCCAGATATACTTTACAGACATTTACATAAAATTCTACCCAAGAGCAGCAGAATACACATTCTTCGTAGGTATACATAAAACATTCTCCAGGAAAGTTCATAGGATAGGCCACAAAACAAGTCTTGGTGCTTTCAAATTTAAATCATGGCAAATATCATTTATGAACAAAATAGTATGAAACTAGATTTCAAACAAGAGGAAGTTGGAAATGTATAAAACCACATAGAAACTAAACAACACTCCTGAGCAACACATGAGTCAAAGAAGAAATCAAAAAGGAAATTTAAAAATCTCAAAATGAATGAAAATGGAAACAAACACAAAAAAATCTATGGGAGGTTGACAAGCAGTTCTGAAAGTGAAGTTCACAGCAATAAATACATAAAGAAACAAGAAAAATCTCAAATAAATGATCTAACTTTACATCTCAAAGAACTAGGGAAAAAATGACAAGGCAACCCTAATGTAGACAGAAAGAAGGAGATAAATATCAGAATGGAAATATATGATGCTGAGACCAAACAAACAGTAAGACCAAAAACCTGAGTTAGTTTTTTGAAAAACAAAAAACAAAATTGACAAACCTTTAGCTAGACTAAGAAAAAAGAAACTGAGTCAAACAAATCAGAAATGAAAGAGGAGACATTATAATTGATACCACAGAAATACAAAGGGCCATAGAAACTACTAAAAATAATCATATGCCAACAAATTAAACAACTTTATAAGATATGGAAAAATGTCAAAAAACATATAAACTACCAAGACTGAATCAATAAAAAGAAAATTAGAGCACTCAAAATTCTCCAAACCAGGCTTCAGCAATACATGAACCATGAACTTCCAGATGTTCAAGCTGGTTTTAGAAAAGGCAGAGGAACCAGAGATCAAATTGCCAACATCCAATGGATCATCAAAAAAGCAAGAGAGTTCCAGAAAAACATCTATTTCTGCTTTATTGACTACACCAAAGCCTTTGACTGTGTGGATCACAATAAACTGTGGAAAATTCTTCAAGAGATGGGAACACCAGACCACCTGACCTGCCTCTTGAGAAACCTATATGCAGGTCAGGAAGCAACAGTTAGAACTGGACATGGAAAAACAGACTGGTTCCAAATAGGGAAAGGAGTACATCAAGGCTGTATATTGTCACCCTGCTTATTTAACTTATATGCAGAGTACATCATGAGAAACGCTGGGCTGGAAGAAGCACAAGCTGGAATCAAGATTGCTGGGAGAAATATCAATAACTCCAGATATGCAGATGATACCACCCTTATGGCAGAAAGTGAAGAGGAACTAAAAAGCCTCTTGATGAAAGTGAAAGAGCAGAGTGAAAAAGTTGGCTTAAAGCTCAACATTCAGAAAACAAAGATCATGGCATCTGGTCCCATCACTTCATGGGAAATAGATGGGGAAACAGTGTCAGACTTTATTTTTTGGGCTCCAAAATCACTGCAGATGGTGACTGCAGCCATGAAATTAAAAGATGCTTACTCCTTGGAAGGAAAGTTATGACCAACCTAGATAGCATATTCAAAAGCAGAGAACATTACTTTGCCAACAAAGGTCCGTCTAGTCAAGGCTATGGTTTTACCAGTGGTCATGTGTGGATGTGAGAGTTGGACTGTGAAGAAGGCTCAGAGCCGAAGAATTGATGCTTTTGAACTGTGGTGTTGGAGAAGACTCTTGAGAGTCCCTTGGACTTCAAGGAGATCCAACCAGTCCATTCTAAAGGAGATGAGCCCTGGGATTTCTTTGGAAGGAATGATGCAAAAGCTGAAACTCCAATACTTTGGCCACCTCATGCAAAGAGTTGACTCATTGGAAAAGACTCTGATGCTGGGAGGGATTAGGGGCAGGAGGAGAAGGGGCCAACAGAGGATGAGATGGCTGGATGGCATCATGACTCGATGGACGTGAGTCTGAGTGAACTCCGGGAGTTGGTAATGGACAAGGAGGCCTGGCATGCTGTGATTCATGGGGTTGCAAAGAGTCGGAAACGACTGAGTGACTGAACTGAACTGAATGAATAAAGAGATTTAATCAGCAATACAAACCTACTAACATTAAAAAGCCCAGTTCCAAATGGGTTTTTCAGTAGTGAATTCCACCAAACTTTAAAGAATAATTAATGCCAATCCTTCTCAAACTCTTCCCAAAAATTGAAGAGGAAGATATACTCCCAAACTCATTTTACAAGGCCAATAATACACTGATATAAAATCAAGGTAATGAATACTACAAGAAAATGACAGACTAGTATCTCTGATGAATATATATGCAAAATATCAACAAAATGCTAACAAACCAAATTCAGCAGCACATTAAAAGGATCATATACCATAATCAAATGAAGTTTACTCCAGGAATGCAAAACTGTTATCATATGCAAATAAACAATCATGATATATGCATTAATAGAATGAAAGATCATATGATCATCTCAATAGATGGAGGAAAATAATTTGACAGAAATACAACATGCTTTCAAAATAAAAAGCCCTCAACAAATAGGGTACAGGAGGAATATATAATAAAGGTGATACATTACAACAAACCCACAACTAATATCATACTCATATCAATGATTAAATATTGAAAAAAATTATCCTCTAACATCAGGGAGAAAACAAGGGTACTCATTCTCAGCATTCTTATTCAACGTGGTACTATAAGTTCTAACTAGAGCAATCAGGCAAGCAAGGGAAATAACATGCAGATGTAAAACTGTCATTATTTGTAAGTGATGTGATATTACTTAGAGAAAACCAGAAACACTTAACCAAAAAATTGTTGGAACTCATCAACAAATTCAGTTAAGTCACAGAAGTTAAATTCAACACATAAAACTCAGTTGTGCCTCTATACACTGACAGTGAAATATCTGAAAAAGAAAAAACAAGGTATATTCCATCTATGATAGTAACAAAATCAGTGAGATACTTAAGACTAAATTTAATCAAAAAAGTGAGAGAAAGGAGAACTATAACTCTTTGATGAAATAAATTAAGGAAGGTACAAATGGAAAAATGTCTCATATTCATGGATTAGAAGGATGAATATTATTAAAATGGACATACTACCCAAAGCCATCTATAGAGTCAATGTAATTCCTATCAAGATTTCAATGGTGTTTTTCACAGAAATAGAAAACAAAATTGTAACACTTGTATGGAACCAAAAAAAACCCTAAAGAGCCAAAACAATCCTAAGAACAAAGCCAGAGGCACCACATTTCCCAATTTCAAACTATATTCCCAAGCTACAGTAGTTAAAGCAGTTTAGTATTAGCATAAAAAAAGATACATATACCAATGAAACAAAGCCCAGAGATAAACACCTGAATATATGTTCAACTAGTTTTTGACAGGGAATATAGAGTATCCAGTAAGGAGAGTCTCTTCAATATACAGTGTTAGGAAAACTGGATAACCACATGCATAAAAGTAAAATTTAACCATTATCTTATACCACTCACAAAAATTAATTCAAAATGTACCTACATAAGACCTGCTACCATGACACTCCAGGAAGAAAACACAGGGGGAAAGCTCTTTCATACAGAACTGATTTTTAAGATATAATTCGAAAAGCACAAGCAACAAAAGCAAAATCAACAAGTGAGACTACATAAAAGTTAAAGCTTCTGCAGAGCAAAACAAAAAGAAAAAAAAAGGCAACGTATGAAATGTAAGAAAATATTTGCAAACCCTATATAAATAGTTAATATACAAAACTTAGAAAGAACTCATTCAACTCAATTACCAATCCCCCCCAAAAAACAATGCAATTAATAAATGGACAAAGGATATGAACTGACATTTTCCAAAGACACACAAATGGTCAACAGGTACAAAAAAAAGATGCTCAATGTCACTAATTATCAGAGAAATTCAAGTCAAAAGCACACTGAGTTATCACCTCACATCTGACATAATGGCTTGCATCAACAAAACAAGAAATAACAAGTGTTGGTAAGAATGGAGAAAAGGGAACCTTTGTAAATTCTTGATGGAAATCCAAATTAGTTCAACCACTATGGAAACCAGTATGGAGGTTTCTCAAAAAATTAAAAATAGAACCACCATATGATCCAGCAGCCCTACTCCTGGTCTATATCCAAAGGTAATGAAGACAGGATACTAAAAAGATATCTGCTACTCGCTCCACATCCCACCCTCTCCTTCTTATCCCCTCACTGTGTCCATAAGTCTGTTCTCTATGCCTGCATCTCCATTGCTACCCAGCAAATAGGTTCATCAATAGCATGAAAACATATATGCTAACATAGGTTAAAAGACGCTTACTCCTTGGAAGGAAAGTTATGACCAACCTAGATAGCATTTTCAAAAGCAGAGAACATTACTTTGCCAACAAAGTTCCGTCTAGTCAAGGCTATGGTTTTTCCTGTGGTCATGTATGGATGTGAGAGTTGGACTGTGAAGAAGGCTGAGCGCCGAAGAAACGATGCTTTTGAACTGTGGTGTTGGAGAAGACTCTTGAGAGTCCCTTGGACTGCAAGGAGATCCAACCAGTCCATTCTAAAGGAGATCAGCCCTGGGATTTCTTTGGAAGGAATGATGCTAAAGCTGAAACTCCAGTACTTTGGCCACCTCATGCGAAGAGTTGACTCATTGGAAAAGATTCTGATGCTGGGAGGGATTGGGGGCAGGAGGAGAAGGGGCCGACAGAGGATGAGATGGCTGGATGGCATCACTGACTCGATGGACGTGAGTCTGAGTGAACTCTGGGAGTTGGTGATGGACAGGGAGGCCTGGCGTGCTGCGATTCACGGGGCTGCAAAAAGTCAGACAGGACTGAGCAACTGAACTGAACTGAACATATGTAAAATAGATAGCCAATGGGAATTTGCTATGTGACTCAGGGAATTCAACCAGGGGCTCTGAAACAACCTAGAGGGGTGTGATAGAGTGGGAGGAAGAAAAGAGACTGAAAAGGAGAAAACTATGCATACCAATGGTTAATCCATGTTGATGTACGGCAGAAACCAATACAATATTGTAATTACCCTTCAATTAAAAGTAAATTAAAAAAAAACACGTATCTGCATATCCTTGTTTATTGCAGCATTATTCACAATAGTCAAAATATGGGAAGAACCTAAATGTGCATAAACTGATGAATGGACAAACCATGAGAAAGAACAGCCTATCATTTGGAGCAACATGGATGGATCCTGAGGCCTTTGTGCTAAGGGAGATGAGTCAGAAAAAACAAATACTGCAATTCCACTTACATGTGGAACTTTAAAACATAAGATGCACAGAAGCAGGGTAGAATAGTGGTTACTAAAGGCTGGGCCATGGAAGAATTGGGAGATGTTGTTTAAAGTTATAACTTGCAGCTTCAAGATCCATAAGTTCTGGAGATCTGATGCACAGTACAGTGAGCCTGGCATGCTGCAGTCCTTGGGCTGCAAAGAGTCAGACCCAACTGAGCAACTGAACAACAGTGAGTACAGTCAACAGTACTGTATTATAAACTTCTAAGTTGCTAAGAAATTAGATCTAAACTATTCTTATCACAAAAAAATGATAATTACATGACATGATAGAGGTGTTACCTAACACTAAGGTGGTAATCATATTACAACAGATAAATGTACCAAATCATTTTATACAATGTACCAAATGTACCAAATCATTGTATACAATACACATTGTATACAATGCACTCCTTACATTTGTACAATACTGTATGTCAATTATGTCTCAAAAATAATTATATTGCTATATAGAAGTTTTCCAAATTTCATTAGAAAATGATAATCACATTTACCTCTAGGATTAGATCTCATGGTCAAATGGATTTGTACTTTGTTTCTCTAATTTAAAAATTATTTCAGCTTTTCTTACATTAATTCCATATATCTTAAACTAAAGCCCAGTGATTATTCAAAATCATGTATTAATAATTGACACCTAGTAGCAGAGAAGGCGATGGCACCCCACTCCAGTACTCTTGCCTGGAAAATCCCATGGACAGAGGAGCCTGGTGGGCTGCAGTCCATGGGGTCGCTAGGAGTTGGACACGACTGAGTGACTTCACTTTCACTTTTCACTTTCATGCATTGGAGAAGGAAATGGCAACCCACTCCAGTGTTCTTGCCTGGAGAACCCCAGGGATGGAGGAGCCTGGTGGGCTGCTGTCTATGGGGTCGCACAGAGTCGGACACGACTGAAGCGACTTAGCAGCAGCAGCAGCAGCAGCAGTGGAGTGCTAGGTCATTTCTTGCCAAAACTCCTTAAATTATGATGAAAGGAAAAGGAAAGTGGGTATGGATGAGAGCAGAAGCCGAAAGGTACAGAAAGGAGATGGGCCACTAAGGAAGCCCTGAACACCTGCATTACAACAGAGAATGGATCGGCAGTTGTCTACCAATGACTTGGAAACAATGCTGCTATTACTCATTAGACTCTTTTTTCTCCATGTAGATGACCTCGTTTTTGAGTTTGGCACCCACCTCATGACAGAAATCAGCCACACTGTTCCAACTAGACTAACTGTCTAGCAAACCCACAAAATCATGAGAAATAACAAATCTCTATTATAAGCCATTGAGTTTGGGGTAGCTGGATAAACAACTGGTGAGAACTGACACAGTGTCTTAATCTACTGAGACTGTGAGTTGATTCAACAACTAGGTTTTCTCTTGCTGACAAATATGACCAGTAACACAACTGGTCACACAGTAGAATGTCACATTCCATCGTAGAGAATAAACGGCCTAGGTGACGGTCAGTTAAAGCCTATAACTGAAAACACTGTCAGTATATTTTAATTTTAATGGTTTAAAAATTGTTTTGTGGAAGTCCTGGTTTTCAGGACAAGCTTCAAAGCCTGTCTTGAAAGAAAGGCCAGTATTTCACTCTGATTCTAATGAACTACAGGTGTTAAATATAGGGCTTTCATTTTAGAAAAAGTTTTCATTTCATGAAAAGGCCCACCTGAAAATAAACTTTAATAAAGATATGAAAGTCCCTAAAATCATCCAATTGCACTAGAATTTTTTAGCCAAGACCCAGAGAAGTAAGGTGGTTTTAGTTCATGAACCTGAACATGGGCGTGATAGACTCCAAACTCTTCTCTATTCACCTAACTGGGGTTTTCATCTCCCGCAACTTCCTGATATTGTCAATTTGGAGAATGAGGTCTTGGCAACCGCAGGTGCCTACAGGCCAAGAGATGACTCGGAATCTGTGACTTTATTTTTTTTTAATTCAGTCAAATATTTACTAAACGGCAGTCACTGTCACCTACATATAGGTCCTACCTTAGACATGTTTCCCTTTGAAGAAGGAAGTCAACCTAGAGTTATAAAATAGCAGGAGGACTAGGATAGCATTTCTACCAAGCTCTAAGTCTCATTAGCTACTGGGAAAGTTTATTAAGGTAAGTAAAACTTGATTCTCCTTCCCCCTTTTTCATCCTAAAATATGCAATCCTTTTGGTCTTACAGTCTATATATACACAGCTTTACTATTGTGTGTTTGCTTTTATGTAATCCAATAGAAAGATAAGGAAATTTAGCTTTAATCTTTAACTCAATATAAGCCATCATTATATTGGATTGCCAACCATTAAGGTTGAGTTTAAATATTATAAACAAGCTCCATTCATTTTGCAAATCAAGAACAAGTCAATAGTGTTTGCTTACGAGGTCAAGACTAAAGAGTACACTGCATTCCCTCTTTCTTCCCCTCTGCACCAAGTAATGAGCTCTCTGATGGAATATGTACAAGGAAATAACTTTTGCATAAAGTAAAACCATATACACAGATTAAAAAAAAAACAACCTTATTCTTGTATAAGGATACCTTAGTCTTATCGTAAATCCCACATCTGGTTTACCCCAGGTACATCGTTATCAAGCATTCTTTACTAGGTCTTCCCATACCCATTTCCCAAAGCGGAATAAATAAAGATGCTTACGAATAGCAAATATTTACAAACAAGTTATCACATTCATCGGAGAAGGCAATGGCACCCCACTCCAGTACTCTTGCCTGGAAAATCCCATGGACGGAAGAGCCTGGTAGGCTGCAGTCCATGGGGTCGCTGGGAGTCAGACACGACTGAGTGACTTCACTTTCACTTTTCACTTTCATGCATTGGAGAAGGAAATGGCAACCCACTCCAGTGTTCTTGCCTGGAGAATCCCAGGGACAGAGGAGCCTGGTGGGAGGCCGTCTATGGGGTCACACAGAGTCGGACACATTTATCAGGTCAACAGAAGCATAATAAAAAGTTACCAGAAACCATCGTGCACAGAAGTGAGCCAACTTTTAAGTGTCATACAGTAAGTCTCTAAGCTACACAGACTTATTAATGAAGAATTTGCTATTTTTCAGATACATTTTGGACAGTACACTCTTCTCTAGTACTAATGGGGACTTCTCACATTTCATACTTAGTATGATTGATGTAAAATTAGCTAAGTTTATCTTACCACAAAGAAGAATAATCACATCCCTGCCTTAGAGGAAGAAATTATAAAAAGAAGGTGTTATTCTTTTACTTCAGTTTCAACTAACATCATGAGAACTAAGTGCTGGACACTTTCACTACCTTTGATCATTTAATTCTCTGAGTAGTCTGACAGTGCAAACATACTTCCTTTTCACAGAAGAAGAAACAAAGTCGAAAGTATGTATGAAAAAATAGTAACTTTTTAGTAGCAAAGATATTTGCAGACAATCTATGGTTAGCAGACTAGAGATCCTCACTACTCACCAAAAAGGTATCTACATCTTCATCATTAGAACCTGTTAATATGCAATGCTATGCTAAGTCACTTCAGTCGTGTCTGACTCTGTGCGACCCCATAGACGGCAGCCCACCAGGCTCCCCCAACCCTGGGATTCTCCAGGCAAGAACACTGGAGTGGGTTGCCATTTCCTTCTCCAATGCAGGAAAGGGAAAAGGGAAAGTGAAGTCGCTCAGTCGTGTCCAACTCCTAGCGACCCCGTGGACTGCAGCCTACCAGGCTCCTCTGTCCATGGGATTTTCCAGGCAAGAGTACTGGAGTGAGGTGCCATTGCCTTATCTAGCAAAGGCAAATTAAGGTTGTTAATCAACTGACCTTAAAATAAGTAGATTATCTTAGATTTCCCCCATAGACCCAATATAATCATCAGTACAGTTCAGTTCAGTCGCTCAGTCATGTCCAACTCTTTGCAACCCCATGAATCGCAGCACGCCAGGCCTCTCTGTCAATCACCATATCCCGGAGTTCATTCAAACTCAGGTCCATTGAGTCGGTGATGCCATCCAGCCATCTCATCCTCTGTCGTCCCCTTTTCCTCCAGCCCCCTATCCCTCCCAGCATCAGAGTCTTTTCCAATGAGTCAACTCTTCACATGAGGTGGCCAAAGTACTGGAGTTTCAGCTTTAGCATCATTCCTTCCAAAGAACACCCAGGGCTGATCTCCTTTAGAATGGACTGGTTAGATCTCCTTGCAGTCCAAGGGACTCTCAAGAGTCTTCTCCAACACCACAGTTCAAAAGCATCAATTCTTTGGTACTCAGCTTTCTTCACAGTCCAACTCTCACATCCATATATGACCACTGGAAAAACCATAGCCTTGACTAGATGGAGCTTTGTTGGCAAAGTAATGTCTCTGCTTTTCAATATTCTATCTAGGTTGGTCATAACTTTTATTCTAAGGAGTAAGCGTCTTTTAATTCCATGGCTGCAGTCACCATCTGCAGTGATTTTGGAGCCCAAAAAAATAAAGTCTGACACTGTTTCCACTGTTTCCCCATCTATTTGCCATGAAGTGATGGGACCAGATGCCATGATCTTACTTTTCTGAATGTTGAGCTTTAAGCCAACTTTTTCACTCTCCACTTTCACTTTCATCAAGAGGCATTTTAGTTCGTCTTCACTTTCTGCCATAAGGGTGGTGTCATCTGCATATCTGAGGTTATTGATATTTCTCCTAACAATCTTGATTCCAGCTTGTGTTTCTTCCAGCCCAGCGTTTCTCATGATGTACTCTGCATATAAGTTAAATAAGCGGGATGGCAATACACAGCCTTGACGTACTCCTTTTCCTATTTGGAACCAGTTTTTTGTTCCATGTCCAGTTCTAACTGTTGCTTCCTGACCTGCATATAGGTTTCTCAAGAGGCAGGTCAGGTGGTCTCGTATTCCCATCTCTTGAAGAATTTTCCACAGTTTATTGTGATCCACACAGTCAAAGGCTTTGTCATAGTCCCCTTAAAAGAGGAAAGGAAGGTTGAAGATGTTGGCCCAAGGTAAAGATGCTGAGATGATAGCTTTGACGATGGAGGAAGACAAACCAAGAAGTGCAGCAGCCTCTAGAAAGTAGAAAAAGAACAGAAAGAAGCTCTTTTCTAAAGCCTCCAGAAAGAAATGCAGCCTGCAAAGAGCTTAATTTTAGCTGACACTCATGTTGTACTTCTAACCTATAGAACTGTCAAAAAATAAGTTTGTGTTGTTTTAGGACACTAATTTAGTTGCTAAGTCATTTTTGACTTTTCTGTTACCCCATGGACTGTAGCCTGCCAGGCTCCTCGGTTCATGGGATTTCCTAAGCAACAATACTGGAGTGGGTTGCCATGTCCTCCTCCAGGAGATCTTCCCGACCCAAGGATCAAACCTTCATCTCTTGGGTCTCCTGCATTGGCAGGCAGGTTCTTTACCACAGAGCCAACAGTGAAGTTTCAAGACACTAAGTTTGTGCTAATTTGTTACTGCCGATACAGGCGACTAATACACCAGCATAACCAAGCCACACGTTTCACGTCACCAGCAATGCCATGTGCTCTGAGCACAAAGTGACGAGCAGGACGTCTCATCACTGTGAAATCCTTTCCTTAAACTCATCACCCTAGTCAAATGATGAAAAGACATCAAACCCAAATGGGGACTTTTCAGAAAGTACTTCAAGTATACTCTTCACAACATTCAAGGTCATGAAAAACAAGAGAGACTGAAAAGCTACCACAGACTTGCGGAGCCTCAGAGGACAAGATGACTAAATGCAACGTTGCATCCTTGGCTGGATCTTGGAGCTGAGAAAGGACATTTGTGGAAAACTTAGTGAAATGTGAATAAAGCCTCTAATTAATAGTGTTGTTAATTTCTTAGTTTTGACAATTTACCATGGTTAGGATATCATTAGGAGAACAGGGGAAAGGGAGATGGTAAGTAACTCTACCTTGCAAAATTTTGTAAACCAAAAATTATTCCCAACTAAAGATAATTAAAATATATATATATATATATATAATTATATTTTATGCGTGCATGTATTTTAAGTATTTATACATTCTTTATATATGATTATTTATATGTAAACCATATATTTGGAGTAGAAAATGGCAATCCACTCCAATATTCTTGCCTGGAGAATTCCATGGACACAGGAGTGTAGTAGGGTACAGTCCATAGGGTCACAAAGGGTCAGACACCACTGAGCAACTGAGCAAAGCATATATTACAAGCAATGTGTATGTTAATTCAAACACACCAAAGCCACAGGCCTTACAGAATCCACTTCAGAATCCATGTCTTCTAAGTTCTAGTTCCTCATTTCCTCCCCACTACCCTATTTTCTCTTCAGTCTCATCATCCACTCAGAGTGAACTTGCCTGACCCATCTATACCATTAACTCAATTAAAGTCAGAACTATCTAGAATAAAGAACAAGGTTCAATTACTTGCTTAAAAATAAGAAGTAAAAGGTTAAAAAAAACTTAGAAGTTTGTGGATAAGGAACATCCCTGCTGCTGCTGCTGCTGCTAAGTCGCTTCAGTCGTGTCCGACTCTGTGCAACCCCATAGACGGCAGCCCACCAGGCTCCCCCGTCCTTGGGATTCTCCAGGCAAGAACACTGGAGTGGGTTGCCATTTCCTCCTCCAATGCATGAAAGTGAAAAATGAAAGTGAAGTCGCTCAGTCGTGTCCGACCCTCAGCGACCCCATGGACTGCAGCTTACCAGGCCCCTCCATGGGAGGGGAAATCCCGTCCATGGGATTTTCCAGGCAAGAGTACTAGAGTGGGGTGCCATTGCCTTCTCTGAAGGAACATCCCTACAACTAACTTTTTCTCAGTTGCCCGCTTCTTTCCTGCGTAGTTACAACTCTTTTTGTGGGATTTTACTTTCAATAAGGAATAATCTATCTAGGGTAGTTCTGTTATTGATGTTGCTTCAAACTCCGGGTGTCCTGAAGCAAGTGCTGTGATGAAGACATCTTATCACATCATTGAGATTAAGTGGGGACTGATGATCATATGAGTTACAACCATAAGAATATTCAGCATTCACTGAGCTTACTATGATCCAGCCACTGTTATCAGCCCTTTAAATGGGTTTATCTCATTCAATCCACAAAACCTTATGATGTGGAACTATCATTACTCATTTCCAAGTGAAGAAACTGAGACAAAGACCAGTTAAGTGACTTGTTACATGTAGAGGCAGATTTCAAACCTCACCAGTCTGATTCCAGAATTCAGTATCTGACTATAACAAACAGCACAAATTTGGGGCTAAGAGTATGGTTCGGTATATCCTTATGTTAGTTTATTTCATTTTTTTTAGAGGGATGAGATATTAATTCAAAGCTCCATTTTACATGGAAGTTTCATTTCCTTTTTAGATCTTTTGGGATCATTATTCATTCCACTGATCTTAATTTTTTTTAAACTCCGTATTGGGGTATAGCTGATTAACAGACAATACTGTGTCTGTTTCAGGTGAACAGAGGAGGGACTCAGCCATACACACACACACATCCTTCCTCCCTGAAACTCCCCTCCCATTCAGGCGGCCACGCAACACTGAGCAGAGTTCCATGTGCTATACACTAGGTCTTGCTGGCTATCCATTTTAAGTATAACACTGTAGTACATCCTCTATATAAATGATGATATTAAGAGCTAACACTTAATAAGGGTGATTGCAGCCACGAAATTAAAAGACACTTACTCCTTGGAAGGAAAGCTATGACCAAACTAGATAGCATATTAAAAAGCAGAGACATTACTTTGCCAACAAAGGGCCGTCTGGTCAAGGCTATGGTTTTTCCAGTGGTCATGTATGGATGTGAGAGTTGGACTGTGAAGAAAGCTGAGCACCTAAGAATTGATGCTTTTGAACTGTGGTGTTGGAGAAGACTCGAGAGTGCCTTGGACTGCAAGGAGATCCAACCAGTCCATCCTAAAGGAGATCAGTCCTGGATGTTCTTTGGAAGGACTGATGTTGAAGCTGAAACTCCAGTACTTTGGCCATCTGATGCGAACAGCTGACTTATTTGAAAAGATCCTGATGCTGGGAAAGATTGAAGGCAGGAGAAGGGGACAATGGAGGATGAGATGGTTGGTTGGCATCACCGACTCAATGGACATGAGTTTGGGTAGACTCCGGAGGTTGGTGATGGACAGGGAGGCCTGGTGTGCTGTGGTTCATGGGGTCACAAAGAGTCGGACACAACTGAGTGACTGAACTGAACTGAACCTCATTTCAACTTCATGACCATGCCCATGATGGAGGTACTTTCACTGTAACTGAGCAGGTTCCCCAGGCAGTAGACTCAAGAGATGAGAGTGCAGGAGGTTTATGGGCAAGCGTGCCTCAACACTGACACCTGAAGGGGAAGGGAGGGGAAGGAGACTGTACAGAAGAGAGGCTGGACTGTGATGAAGCCCCCAAAAGTTCTCAGCCATTCCCTGGGGAGCTCTGGAGCTGACAGGGCCCTGCAGAGATGTACAAATTGGGATAAGGCGTCAGGTATTTACCTGCTCCATGACCAGTTGCTGGATATGGGCTGCCCAGGAAATGTTGAGTTCTTGGGTGAGGGCAGAGGGTAAGCTCCAGAGGGTACTCAGCTGTGAGTCAGCTCCAACACTCTCAGCAGCTGGAAAATCAGCACTTCATTCGTGGAATATAGGTGGAGTGCTAAGCGGGGTGCCAGATATTCACAGGTGAAAACACTGAGGAGTAGAGAATAAACTGCACGTCCCAAGTCAAATAAATAGAAAGCAAGAGATGAGGCATGATCCCAGCTCTGCTGGACTTAGCTTCCCTGGTGGCTCAGTGGTGAAGAATCCACCTGCCAATGCAGGAGACACAGACTTGGTCCCTGGGTTAGGAAGATCCGCTAGAGAAAAACATAGCAACCCACTCCCAAATTCTTGCCTGGGCAATCCCACAGACAGAGGAGCCTGGTGGGCTAGAGTCCACAGGGTTCTAAAAAAGCTGGATATGACTTAACAACTAAATGACAACAACAACAGCAAGATAGATGAGGCATAAACTCCAGCTCTGCTAACTTTAGGACGAGTTCTTACCAGTGTGCTATGCTGCCTCAGGAACCTAAGAACGATTAAGAACCAAAAATGGGTTAGCTGAGTATGGTAGGAACAAATACTCTTAAGGCAACACAACTGTAACAGAAGCTACCTCATTCAGTCCAGGGTGTCAGAAGGCAAGGTCAAATGACCCCTGAAGCATGACTGAAGAAGGCAAGAATGAATTCCGTGTACATTTTTAATTTAGTTACAGTAATTGTTAGCTATCTTTTTTAAAGGATGATATCAAATTTATTTCCTGCTACTGCTGCTGCTAGGTCGCTTCAGTTGTGTATGACTCTGTGGGACCCCATAGACAGCAGCCCACCAGGCTCCCCCATCCCTGGGATTCTCCAGGCAAGGACACTGGAGTGGGTTGCCATTTCCTTCTCCAATGCATGAAAGTGAAAAGTGAAAGTGAAGTCGCTCAGTCGTGTCTGACTCTTAGCGACCCCAAGGACTGCAGCCTACCAGGCTCCTCCATCCATGGGATTTTCCAGGCAATAGCACTGGAGTGGGTTGCCATTGCCTTCTCTGATTTATTTCCTAAAAAGGGCAAAAAATTAAATTTTCTTAAAGTTTACATGCCCAAACCATGAAAGATTAAAAATAGAATTTCAGAAGTGTTAGTATAAGAATAGAACTCCCATATCAGCAACCTCCAACTTTATGGGAAATTAGGCTTTCTTCAGCTAGAATTCACATATGTGTAATTAACTCTGTTCATAGAGGGCAAGGGAATAGAATTCTCTGTATAAACATATTTTTGAAAATTGATATGATGATACATTTTAATGTATTTACTCTAGGTCAAATTATTACATGATTAACAGTCATGAATAACCCTCAGAAACATTTCACTTTTTTGGGTAATTGAACAGGAATTGAATGGGCTGTTTGATTAAACTTGTTTTCTAAAGTACAGACCTTGTCTTATAATACCTTTGAAAGGCTCTAACTTCCAATGTATCAAAGAGAGAATCTTATCTTTCTATTCCACATTTAACAGATGTGAGCAAATTGAGAAGATCTGAAGAGAAGTAAGTCCAAATATACATGGGAGGGTAACTAGAAAAATCAGAAAGAACAAAATGAGGGGATGAAGAATGAGGTGGAAAAGGAAGAGGCAGAGATGGAGGAGCTAGTTTAAGGTTTGACTGTAGAAATAGTAACCATGAGGTCATTAGAATGGAAAAGATATTAGAAATTTTGTATTTTAGGTTCTTTCTGATTTATCTCCACAAAACTACCAATAAGTCCCACTCTTCCCATAATTCTACTTTCATATTTTCTTTAAACATAAAGCTGAGAAACTGTCAAATTCCTTTCTAAAAATCAAGCTATAATATGTCTATAAGGGCATTCCTCCAGATTTTCTCCTGTAATAAACACTGCCTCAAAAGGAAATGACTCTGATCTGGCATTAGTTTCTAAAAATGTATTCTATGATCACTGCATTCTTTTCTAAGCTATTCATGAAATGACTGTTTATTAGTCTATCTGAGAGCTTGACCAGGGCTGATGTCATGCTCTCACATCAAATCTATACTTCAGAATTATCCTGCTCTTTTATACTTGCAAGAGTTCTGGGGTCTTTGGCACCAACCAGGTTGTCAGTGGTTAACAGTGGTAAACAGTCCTAATGATAAACAATCATAGAAGCTATTTTTGAATGAAATTTTCACTGTATTATACAATAACATGAAGATTATTCTCTCTAGTTGAAAAAGACATTCACAAAGGAACAAAACCTCCATGCACAAAAGTACTCAAGCAAACACAGGACAAGTCCATGTTGGAGAGTAAAGTGCTGCTTTCTTTTCTGTCGTCTATGGTGGCTCAGATGGCAAAGCATCTGCCTACAGTGTGGGAGACCTGGGTTCAATCCCTGGGTTGAGAAGCTCTCCTGGAGAAGGAAATGGCAACCCACTCTGGTATTCTTGCCTGGAAAAACCACTAAAATAGAGTCCAACCTCTTTATGCTCACATACCCTAATTTTTAGAAACAGTGCATTATTTTTACTCTCTAGGGCAGTGGGGTCAAGGGTCACTATAGGGAACAGGAATGCACAAGAATAAGAAGGACTGTTGGGGCAAGTGTGGCAACCTTATTAAAATCCAAACCTTTAATGGAAAAAAAAAAAAAACAAGAAAAAATAAATATGGCTATTTGGGATTAATTTCCATCTCACTGAATATTGGAAAAGCTAAGAAGTCAGAGGAAGGCAAATAATAAGCTTAAAGACAATGAGATAATACATTTCTAAGTATCTATAATAAATATTTATTTCTTAAGTTAAAATAAGTATCTGGGAGAGAAAGAAGATTCTGGGGAAATGGCTGCCTGACTTACATTCCTGGCCCCTTTGTCTTCCCCTCAGCTTCCTGTCCAAAGATTTAGTCATAAATTAACAATGATGATAAAAATTCCAGAGAAAAGCACAGCCCTTGTTGGTGGGCCTGTGACATAATCAATATACCAAGAGAGCTTAAGGTTAAGGCTACTGACCTAGGCTTTTGGTGTCAGATACTGGTAGACACTGGATTTGGGTAGGAAATGGTGTTTCTGCTATTTCCTTTCTTATGAAGATGGCCTGTGTAGCTATTAAAAGCAATCTAGAAGAAACTATACTCATAAACTGAATCATATGTGGTCCATTGGTTAAGAGATGCCATTTCTCTTTTGCTTCGTCCTTAAGATTCTAAAACTGAGAAGCCCTTCTCCTTATTCCCCAGTAGACTACTCACAGATTTTCCTGCCTGATTCTCTCAGAGATGCCCCAGGATTGTTGTCAACTGAGTTCCCAAAAATCTGTCTATGCTGTACTGGAGTTACTTATACCTATGAGCAGGCAAAGAAAAATTAACACATCTTTAATGTAGACACCACAAAGAGATCAACTGGGACAAAATATTTATATTTCATGGATAACAAATATTCTATAAATATTTATATGAATAAATAAAATCATACATTTATTCCATAAATAAAATGGAGTAGCCATCATGGTCAGCAAAAGAGTCTGAAATCCACTACTTGGATGCAATCTCAAAACGACAGAATGATATCTGTTTGTTTCCAAGGCAAATCATTCAACATCACAGTATCCAAGTCTATGCCCCAACCAGTAACACTGAAGAAGCAGAAGTTGAACGGTTCTATGAAGACCTACAAGACCTTTTAGAACTAACACCCAAAAGATGTCCTTTTCAGTATAGGGGACCAGAATGCAAAAGTAGGAAGTCAAGAAAAACATGGATTAACAGGCAAATTTGGCCTTGGAATACGGAATGAAGCAGGGCAAAGACTAAGAGAGTTTTGCCAAGAAAAAAACACACTGGTCATAGCAAACGCCCTCTTCCAACAACACAAGAGAAGACTCTACACGTGGACATCACCAGATGGT
Source organism: Bos indicus x Bos taurus (assembly GCF_003369695.1). Taxonomy (NCBI): domain Eukaryota; kingdom Metazoa; phylum Chordata; class Mammalia; order Artiodactyla; family Bovidae; genus Bos; species Bos indicus x Bos taurus. Next base: position 97,725,527 of record NC_040079.1, on the reverse strand, counting down.
CAACACCAAAATCAGATTGATTATATTCTTTGCAGCCAAAGATGGAGAAGCTCTATACAGTCAGCAAAAACAAGACCAGGAGCTGACTGTGGCTCAGACCATGAACTCCTTATTGCCAAATTCAGACTGAAATTGAAGAAAGTAGGGAAAACCACTAGACCATTCAGGTATGACCTAAATCAAATCCCTTATGATTATACAGTAGAAGTGAGAAATAGATTTAAAGGCCTATTCTGATAGAAAGAGTGCCTGATGAACTATGGAATGAGGTTCATGACATTGTATTGGAGACAGGGATCAAGACCATCCCCAAGGAAAGGAAAGGCAAAAAAGCAAAATGGCTGTCTGGGGAGGCCTTACAAATAGCTGTGAAAAGAAGAGAAGCGAAAAGCAAAGGAGAAAAGGAAAGATATAAGCATCTGAAAGCAGAGTTCCAAAGAATAGCAAGAAGAGAAACGAAAGCCTTCTTCAGCGATCAATGCAAAGAAATAGAGGAAAACAACAGAATGGGAAAGACTAGAGATCTCTTCAAGAAACTTAGAGATACCAAGAGAACATTTAATGCAAGGATGGGCTCAATAAAGGACAGAAATGGTATGGAGCTAACAGAAGCAGAAGATATTAAGAAGAGGTGGCAAGAATACACAGAACTGTACAAAAAAGATCTTCATGACCCAGACAACCACGATGATGTGATCACTCACCTAGAGACAGACATCCTGGAATGTGAAGTCAAGTGGGCCTTAGAAAGCATCACTACAAACAAAGCTAGTGGAGGTGATAGAATTCCAGTTGAACTATTTCAAATGCTGAAAGATGATGCTGTGAAAGTGCTGCACTCAATATGCCAGCAAATTGGGAAAACTCAGCAGTGGCCACAGGACTGGAAAAGGTCAGTTTTCATTCCAATCCCAAAAAAAGGCAATGCCAAAGAATGCTCAAACTTCTGCACAATTGCACTCATCTCACATGCTAGTAAAGTAATGCTCAAAATTCTCCAAGCCAGGCTTCAGCAATACATGAACCATGAACTTCCAGATGTTCAAGCTCGTTTTAGAAAAGGCAGAAGAACCAGAGATCAAATTGCCAACATTTGCTGGATCATGGCAAAAGCAAGAGAGTTCCAGAAAAACATCTACTTCTGCTTTATTGACTATGCCAAAGCCTTTGACTGTGTGGATCACAATAAACTGTGGAAAATTCTGAAAGAGATGGGAATACCAGACCACCTGATCTGCCTCTTGAGAAATCTGTAGGTAGATCAGGAAGCAACAGTTAGAACTGGACATGGAACAACAGACTGGTTCCAAATAGGAAAAGGAGTATGTCAAGGCTGTATATTGTCACCCTGCTTACTTAACTTATATGCAGAGTACATCATGAGAAACACTCGACTGGAGGAAACACAAGCTGGAATCAAGATTGCCAGGAGAAATATTAATAACCTCAGATATACAGATGACACCACCCTTATGGCAGAAGGTGAAGAGGAACTAAAAAGCCTCTTGATGAAAGTGAAAGTGGAGAGTGAAAAAGTTGGCTTAAAGCTCAACATTCAGAAAACGAAGATCATGGCATCTGGACCATGACTTCATGGGAAATAGATGTGGAAACAGTGTCAGACTTTATTTTTCTGGGCTCCAAAATCAGTGCAGATGGTGACTGCAGCCATGGAATTAAAAGACGCTTACTCCTTGGAAGGAAAGTTATGACCAACCTAGATAGCATATTCAAAAGCAGAGACATTACTTTGCCAACAAAGGTCTGTTTAGTCAAGGCTATGGTTTTTCCTGTGGTCATGTATGGATGTGAGAGTTGGACTGTGAAGAAAGCTGAGCGCCAAAGAATTGATACTTTTGAACTGTGAGAAGACTCTTGAGAGTCCCTTGGACTGCAAGGAGATCCAACAAGTCCATTCTGAAGGAGATCAGCCCTGGGATTTCTTTGGAAGGAATGATGCTAAAACTGAAACTCCAGTATTTTGGCCACCTCATGGGAAAAGTTGACTCATTGGAAAAGACTCTGATGCTGGGAGGGATTGGGGGAAGGAGGAGAATGGGATGACAGCATGAGATGGCTGGATGACATCACTGACTCGATGGACATGAGTCTTAGTGAACTCGTGAGTTGGTGATGGACAGGGAGGCCTGGCGTGCTGTGATTCATGGGGTTGCAAAGAGTCAGACACAACTGAGCGACTGAACTGAACTGAACTGAGTATCTAAAATAAATACAAATTATAAAAAATGCTACAGAAAAAGTTAAATGACCCTAAAGAAAATATGGCCAAAGAATATGAAAAAACAATACAGAAACACTCACCCTGGAAAAACTCTTGCACATATATACAAGAAATCATGTACAGATATACAGATTTCAAAATTATAGGAAAGTGGGAACAACCCATATCTTAAATTATTGTTTAATCATGTATTTGAATACTAAATTAAGGTGAATTGAATAGAAACACATGAATCAATATGGATAAATCTCAAAAACTTAATAATGAGAAAAAAAGCACATGGACTAAAATATATTGATATGTGTATATTATATATATATATACATATATATATACATACATATATATGTATATATGGAAGAGGGGAGAAAGAGACTTAAAAATCTGCCCAGGAATGAAAATCAACAAAATGGGGATTATGATTATTTTGGAAAGGAAGAAAAGAAAATATGACCAGAGAACTTAGTGAATCCAGATATTGCTTTCAAATATCTAATATTTCATTTGTAAAATAAACAAAAAAATAGAAAATAAGGCAAAAATTATGATTTAAGTTATGTGTTCACAAAAGATCATATCAGATCAGTTGCTCAGTCATGTCCAACTCTCTGCGACCCCATGAATCACAGCACGCCAGGCCTCCTTGTCCATCACCAACTCCCGGAGTTCACTCAGACTCATGTCCATCGAGTCAGTGATGCCATCCAGCCATCTCATCCTCTGTCGGCCCCTTCTCCTCCTGCCCCCAAGCCCTCCCAGCATCAGAGTCTTTTCCAATGAGTCAACTCTTCGCATGAGGTAGCCAAAGTACTGGAGTTTCAGCTTTAGCATCATTCCTTCCAAAGAAATCCCAGGGATGATCTCCTTCAGAATGGATTGCTTGGATCTCCTTGCAGTCTAAGGGACTCTCAAGAGTCTTCTCCAACACCACAGTTCAAAAGCATCAATTTTTGGGGACTCAGCTTTCTTCACAGTCCAACTCTCACATCCATACATGATTATTGGAGCAGTTCCTTTTATCCAAAACATCAGGTACATCAATCCAGAAAGCAAAAGAAAGACATGCAGCAAAGGTTTTCTGACAGCAAGTGTGCAGCAAGTAATATGTACCTTTTCTATAATCATCCATGTAATTTTGAGGAAAATATGACACATGCTTCTACCAAATGACAACTTATAAGGACACCATCCCGGATGAAGCACAAGCTGGAATCAAGATTGCCAGGAGAAATATAAATAACCTCAGATATACAAATGACACCACCCTTATGGCAGAAAGTGAAGAAGAACGAAGGAGCCTCTTGATGAAAGTGAAAGAGGAGAGTGAAAAACTTGGCTTAAAGCTCAATATTCAGAAAACGAAGATCATGGCATCTGGTCCCATCATTTCATGGCAGATAGATGGGGAAACAATGGAAACAGGGGAGACTTTATTTTCTTGGACTCCAAATTCACTGCAGATAGTGATTAAAGCCATGAAATTAAAAGACGCTTGCTCCTTGGAAGAAAAGCTATGACAAACCTAGACAGCATATTAAAAATCAGAGCCATTACTTTCCCAACAAAGGTCCATCTAGTCAAAGCTATGGTTTTTCCAATAGTCATGTATAGAGTGAGAGTTGGACTATAAAGAAAGCTGAGCACTGAAGAATTGATGCTTTTGAACTGTGGTGTTGGAGAAGACTCTTGAGAGTCCTTTCGACTGCAAGGAAATCCAACCAGTCCATCTTAAAGGAAATCAGTCCTGAATATTCATTGGAAGGACTGATGTTGAAGCTGAAACTCCAATACTTTGGCCACGTGATGTGAAGAACTGACTCATTTGAAAAGACCCTGATGCTGGGAAAGATTGAAGGCAGGAGGAGAAGTGGATGACAGAGGATGAGATGGTTGGATGGCATTACTGACTCCATGGACATGAGTTTTAGTAAGCTCTGGAAGCTAGTGATGGACAGGAAGCCTGGCATGCTGCAGTCCATGGGATCACAGAGTCAGACATGACGGAGTGACTGAACTGAGCTGAACTGAAGCACACCATCAGCGAAACAAAGGAAAACAAAATTTGATGAGTAGCAAGCAATGATTTTTAAATATATATATGTATACAAATACTCAATGTTATGTGACTAGGTATTATAATTAAAATATTAATCAATGATTTTTAATATAGATATTATTATATTCATATAATAAAATTCCAAACTACTTAAATCCAGGAGTTGGGGAAGTAAATGCATTCCAAACATTTTCCTCAGTAAAGATTTTGGAAAACCAGTCATGGGAAATTTCCTGTGCAGGTTCAGAAATTATTTAATTAACTCTGATGTAGATATATCTTTACATAGATGGTTACAGCAAGAATGTAAGCAGTACTAGAATAAGAAATGCAATGGTATTGTATTTCCAATTTAAAGTAGACAGTAAAAGCAGAACAGAAAGACATTTAATCAAGCCAGCATAGGGCAAACAAGTTAGAAATAGGGGGAAAGGAAACAAATGTACTCAATAATTAACATGAAGTATGGTGAAAATATTTTAAAATGTCATTAATCACAATAAATATGAAGGACTGAATTTATTTATTCAATGGCAAATAATATCAGATAGAATGAAATAAGAAACTCTAGTGGCATACCATTTACAAATGATACATATAAAACAAAATATCAAAGACAGATTGAGAACAAAGGAATGAGCAAATCATAGAACTACAAACAAAAGGACAGTAGCATGGCTCTTATTAATATCAGACAGAGGGCAATTCAAGGTCATAGGCAGGAAAAAAGACTAATTGGATCTGATGATTACTGCATACTTGCTATTTACAGTAAACCACAAAAAAAAAAAAAAAAAAAACCTGTCATTTTTAGGTCACAAGTAGTCAAATATTGGCAATTTCCAAAGTGTCAGCATATACCTGTTAAAAGTATTTTTAAAATAAGTCAAAACTTTACTTTATTGTAAGTCTAATAAAGCAAAGATCATTCACCACTGAGAAAAGTTTAACATTCTTTAAAAAAGAAAACTCATAGATTATATCAATAATGCCAACATATTTGCTAAAACATTTACAAAAGTTCATTAACTTTTTCTAACAAAGTTTCTAAGAAACACTGGACTAGGAAAAAAGACACTAAGGTACAAAAAATTTTAAATTAATATAAAATATTTATTAAACAATGAAATGATACAGCTCAAATAAAATCAGAAATACGTGAAGATGACCACTATCACTACATTTATTCAACTTGCTTTTAATAATAAAGGGAAAACAGCTTTTTAAAAGTAGTTTAGGAATTGAGAAAAACCAGTGTTTTTTTTTTTTTCTGATTATATGATTGGTTTTAGAAACTCCAAAAAATTCTTCTGATAAATCTTGTATTTAATAAGAGATATTTGCACTGCCAGCTTCCCAAATGGTTCAGTGGTAAAGAATCTGTCTGTGAATGCAAGAGACACAGGAGAAGCAGGTTCAGTTCCTGGGCTGGGAAGATCCTTTGGAGTCAAAAATGGTAACCCACTCCAGCATTCTTACGTGAAATATCCCATGGACAGAGCCTAGCAGGCTACAGTCCATGCTGTTACAAAAAGTCAGAACCAACTGAACATATGCACATGAATTTGCACTGTAGTTGGATAAATTTGCAAACACAGTAGTATTACTTTATAATTTGAAAATGCAGTCAAAACAGAAAGAAAGAGAAAAGTCATAATAACTGTTGACTATCAACTCACTGAAGAGACCATCAAAGTAATCTTTTTATCCAGCGAAGCCAAATTAATTGTTCTGTATTAAGGAAGAAGACCACCTCCATACATTCTCTGTAGAAACTTGGCAGGAGAAAGACAAAGGAGGGATATGTTTAAAGTTTGGGAGGGTTGATCTAAGGTTGATTTTCCCACACAGAGTGGAGGTCTTGATTGGGATAGAACAAAGCTTATTTAACTTATGTGCAGAGTACATCATGAGAAACACTGGGCTGGAAGGAGCACAAGCTGGAATCAAGATTGCTGGGAGATATATCAATAACCTCAGATATGCAGATGACACCACCCTTATGGCAGAAAGTGAAGAGGAACTAAAAAGCCTCTTGATGAAAGTGAAAGTGGAGACTGAAAAGGTTGGCTTAAAGTTCAACATTCAGAAAACTAAGATCATGGCATCTGGTTCCTATTTCCAATAGGGAAATAGATGGGGAAACAGTGGAAACAGTGTCAGACTTTATTTTTGGGGGCTCCAAAATCACTGCAGATGGTGATTGCAGCCATGAAATTAAAAGATGCTTATTCATTGGAAGAAACATTATGAGCAATGTAGAGAGCATATTAAAAAGCAGAGACATTATTTTGGCAACAAAGGTCCATCTAGTCAAATCTATGGCTTTTCCAGTGGTCACATATGGATGTGAGAGTTGGACTATAAAGAAATCTGAGTGCCAAAGAATTGATGCTTTTGAACTGTGGTGTTGGAAAAGACTCTTGAGAGTCCCTTGGACTGCAAGGAGATCCAACCAGTCCATCCTAAAGGAGATCAGTCCTGGGTGTTCATTGGAAGGACTGATGCAAAAGCTGAGACTCCAATACTTTGGCTACCTCATGCAAAGAATTGACTCATCGGAAAAGACTCTGATGCTGGAAGGGACTGGGGGCAGGGGGAGAAGGGGACGACAGAGGATGAGATGGCTGGATGGCATCATCGACTTGATGGACATGTGTTTGAGTGAAATCCGGGAGTTGGAGATGGACAGGGAGGCCTGATGTGCTGCAATTCATGGGGTCGCAAAGAGTCAGACACGACTGAGTGACTGAACTGAACTGAACTGAATGTTATAAGAGTTTGTGATTGATGGACATAAGGAAATAAGAATTTTGAAGCAAATCTTAAAGAGTAAAGCCCAAATAACCAAACTAATTTTTATGAGAAATCTGTTTATCCTGATGAGAGCAAGTTAAAAATGTTTTCTTTGAATAAATGAATAGTCTGAAAATTCTTGAAACAATATAATTATATCCTGAACAAAAATTCAGTGTTATTAACCTGAACAAAAATTCCCTGGGAAATAATATTCTGTTAATGAAGATAATCAAATAGTAAAATCACCTTGATGTAAAGTTTTATACTTAATCCTATTAATTTATTACTATTAATGGTTTTATATCTCATGGCCAAAATTGTAAAATGCCATGGACTAAATTCAACAAGATAGGTACAATACAAACAGAAATTTGTAAAATAAGGTATAATAAAGACTTGGGTGAGAATGCTTAAAATAGTTAAACTGTGTTTTTTCTAATTATTACATAAATATAATGCATTTCCAATCAAATTTTTAGAAAATGTGGTGGACAGAAAGGATCACAAAATTAATTTTAAGTTTCTTATAAACAAGTATCTTGTAAAAGCTGCTTTAAAAGTTTGGGGAGAAACATGAAGCGTATGGTAAAGTTTACTATAACTCTTTATTCAAAACTGTTCGAAATTGACCCAAAAATAAGTAGCTAAATTGTAAACAAACGAGAGAGTCTAGACATGATTTAAGTGTATTAGAGAGGATAATATATTATAAAACTGGCATTTTAATTGAATAAGAAAAAGATCTTTAATCTGGTATACATGTAATCTAGTTCTTGCACAGTAGCTATGTGTGCATGTCAGTTACTCAGTTGTGTAACTCTTTGCAACCCCATGAACTGTAGATCACCAGGCTTCTTTGTCCATGTAATTCTCCAGGCAAGAATACGAGAGTAGGTTGCCATGCTCTTCTCCACTATTCACCCAAAGTAAACCATATAGATCACTTTCTCACAGTATACATTAACAATGTAGATGGAACAAAGTTTTAACTGTTCAAGAAAAACATTAATTTAAAAGTGAAGAAAAATTTGGAAAATATTCCTGTAACTTTTAGGTGATAAACTTTCATGAGAAAAGAAAAACCCATAAAAGAAAAAAAGATACATTTGACTATTTATATATATATTTACTTAACAGACACAATTATTAACATTAAAAGACATGAGAGAGACTGGAAGAAAATTTTTCTGTAACATATGAAAAAAAAGATTAATATTCATAATAAGATGAGGAAAAGATAAAGCACTCAACAGAAAAGAAACACAGGACCTGAGCAGGCAATTCACAAAACAAGAGTGGCAAATGACCAATAAACAAGAAAGGATGCTTAACGTAACTAGTGGTCAGGAAAAGTGAGATACCATTTTGAACACATTAAATTCACAGAGACAGAAAGAAAACATTCAACAGGCTACATGTGGATATAGGCTCTCATATTCTATGTATAAGGTTAAAAATCTTCACAACTTTTTGAAAGTTTACTAAGTTAAAAAGCTGCACTTTGAACAAGTAAATCTCCTTTTGGGTATTTATCACACAGTATTTACCAGTTCATAAGTGATTTTTATTTGAGTTTCAGTAATATCATATCATACAAACAAACCAAAAAAAGTGATGCTGTGAAAGTGCTGCACTCAATATGCCAGCAAATTTGGAACAGTCAGCAGTGGCCACAGGACCGGAAAAGATTAGTTTTCATGTTTTCATTTCAATCCCAAAGAAAGGCAATGCCAAAGAATGCTCAAACTACTGCACAATTGCAGTCATTTCACACACTAGCAAAGTAATGCTCAAAATTCTGCAAGCCAGGCTTCAACAGTAGATGAACCGTGAACTTCCACATATTCAAGCTGGATTTATAAAAGGAAGAGGAACCAGAGATCAAATTGCCAACATCTGTTGGATCATTGAAAGAGCAAGAGTTCCAGAAAAACATCTACTTCTGCTTTATTGACTATGCCAAAGCCTTTGACTGTGTGGATCACAGTAAGCTGTGGAAAATTCTTCAAGTGGTGGGAACATCAGACCACCTGACCTGCCTCCTGAGAAATCTATATTCAGGTTAAGAGGCAACAGTTAGAAATGGACATGGAACAATGGACTGGTTCCAAATTGGGAAAGGAGTACGTAGCATATACGTACTCTTTTTAACTCTGCATGTAAGTTAAATAAGCAGGGTGACAATATACAGCCTTGACGTACTCCTTTTCCTATTTGGAATCAGTCTGTTGTTCCATGTCCAGTTCTAACTGTTGCTTCCTGACCTGCATATAGGTTTCTCAAGAGGCAGGTCAGGTGGTCTTGTATTCCCATCTCTTTCAGAATTTTCCATAGTTTATTGTGATCCACATAGTCAAAGGCTTTGGCATAGTTAATAAGCAGAAATAGATGTTTTTCTGGAACTCTCTGGCTTTTGTGATGATCCAGCAGATGTTGGTGATTTGATATCTGGTTCCTCTGCCTTTATGCAGAGTACATCATGAGAAATGCTGGACTGGAGGAAGCACAAGTTGGAATCAAGATTGCTGGGAAAAATATCAATAACCTCAGATATGCAGATGACACCACCCTTATGTCAGACAGTGAAGAAGAACTAAAGAGCCTCTTGATAAAAGTGAAAGAGGAGAGTGAAAAAGTTGGCTTAAAGCTCAACATTCAGAAAACTAAGATCATGACATGGGGTCCCATCACTTCATGGCAAATAGAGGGGGAAACAGTGGAAACAGTGACAGACTTTATTATTTGGAGCTCCAAAATCACTGCAGATGGTGATTGCAGCCATGAAATTAAAAGACACTTACTCATTGGAAGGAAAGTTATGACCAACCAGCATATTAAAAAGCAGAAACATTACTTTGCCAACAAAGGTCCATCTAGTCAAAGCTATTGGAGAAGGCAATGGCACCCCACTCCAGTACTCTTGCCGGGAAAATCTCATGGATGGAGGAGTCTGGAAGGCTGCATTCCATGGGGTCACAAAGAGTCAGACACGACTGAGCAACTTCACTTTCACTTTTCACTTTCATGCATTGGAGAAGGAAATGGCAACTCATTCCAGTGTTCTTGCTTGGAGAATCCCGGGGACAGAGGAGCCTGGTGGGCTGCCGTCTATGGGGTCGCACAGAGTTGGACATGACTGAAGCGACTTAGCAGCAGCAGCAGCAGTCAAAGCTATGGTTTTTTCAGTAGTCATGTATGGATGTGAGAGTTGGACTATAAAGAAAGCTGAGCGCTGAAGTACTGATGCTTTTGAACTGTGGTGTCGGAGAAGACTCTTGAGAGTACCTTCGACTGCAAGGAGATCAAACCAGTCCATCCTAAATGCAATCAGTCCTGAATTTTCATTGGAAGGACTGATGCTGAAGCTGAAACTCCAATACTTTGGCCACCTGATGCAAAGAACTGACTCATTTGAAAAGACTCTGATGCTTGGAAAGATTGAAGGTGGGAGGAGAAGGGGATGACAGAAGATGGGATGGCATCACGGACTCGATGGACATGAGTTTGGGTAAACTCCAGGAGTTGGTGATGGACAAGGAGGCCTGATATGCTGCAGTCCATGGGGGTCACAAAGAGTTGGACACGACTGAGAGACTGAACTAAACTGAATATCATACATTTACAATAAAGTACTTATTCCATTTTCCTTAGTTTAAAATAACACACACAAAGAGGATGGTCATCAAATAATGAATGGTTGACCACATTCTGGTACAGTCATTCTATAGAATAGCAGAAAGCTGTATCATACATAGGAGAGGGGAAATTCTTCTCTACATTCTTTGAGTTCCTGACTGGGCTGACTATTAAACTAATTTAAGACAGGTTAATAGGACAAAAAGCACACAAACCTAATTAAATTTTATATGTATATGGGAGCCTTCACAAGAGAATGGAAGACCCAGAGTCAGGAAGCTTCTCTGCATTTTAAACAAAGAAACAATAAAATTGTGAAGAATTGACAAGCTGATCGGTTTGGGCTATGGATCGTAAATGTGAAGGAGTAGGTGGAAAGATAAGACTCTTAACAGAACAACTGCATCATAAAGAGAACGAGTGCTCGAGAAACCCCCAAGGCCAAACTAAACACTAAGCCTACCAGAGGAAAAAACTTGCCAGAAATAAAATAGTTTAAAAAAAAAAAAGCCAATATATGTCATGATTTTAACACTTCCTGTAATAAAGTTTATCAGTTTTCACCAAAATAGAAATTAAAAGTAGTGCACATTTATAAAGCTATTCATTATTAACTTATCTGGCAATTATCTCTAGCAGTTTTTTCACCTAGTCAAATGTCATTCTTCCCTAAATGACATAATTTCTAAACTATGAAAGTCTTAGGATAAATTAGCCAATGTTTGACAGAAAATAACATGTACATAACTCCTTTTTAAATCTTAAATTCCATATAGTCAAAGTCTAGCATTACCTGCTCACTAAAATGTCTTCACCTTAATGACTCCATTTCTATGAACCTTTTTAATTAAAAAAACCAGAAAACCATCTCTTGTTCTTTATTTATATGCAAGCTGTCTCTAAGCCACATTATATTTTTTTCTTTTTTGAAAAAAATATTTATTTTTAATTGGAAAATAATTGCTTTACAATGCTGTATTGGTTTCTCTCATACATCAGCATGAATCAGCCATAGGTATACATACATCCCCTCCCTTTTGAACTTCCTCCCACTTCCCACCCGATCCTACCCCTCTAGATTATCACAGAGCACTGGGTTGAGCTCCCTGTGTTACACAGGGAATTCCCACTGGCTATCTATTTTACATATGGTAATATATATGTTTCAATACTACTCTCTCAATTAGTCCCACCCTCTCCTTTCCCTACTGTATCTACAAGTCTTGTTTTCTATATCTGCATCTCTATTGCTCCTCTACAAATAGGTTCATCAGTATCATCTTTCTAGATTTCATATATATGCGTTAATATATGATATTTGTTTTTTCTCTGATTTACTTCACTCTGTATAACATCTAAACTTCATTGTTTTCCATTTGAAAAATTTCTCTCTTACATTTCACACTGATAGTCATTACTCTTATCAACATTTTGATCACTTTACACCTAAATTACTTACATACTTTATACCCAAATCTCATGATAGCTATTCTCTGTCTTGTCATCTCCTCTCCTCAAGTGCTTTTTCAAACCACACATCTACTGTCTTTTTCAAGTGCCTACCCTCACCACTTAATAGAATAAATCCCAACAGCTCATTCTGTCTGGCTTGAGTTCTACTGTACATACTTACTGTCTCTTATTAGGCTTGCATGCATGCTTGCTTAGTTGCTCAGCCATGCCCAACTCTTTGTGACTCTTTGGACTGTATGTAGCCCACCAGGCTCCTCTGTCCATGGGATTTTTCAGGCAATAAAACTGGATCAGGTTGCCATTTCCCTCTCCAAGGGATCTTCCTGGTATGAACCGAGTCTCCTGTGTCTTTGCATTGGTAGGCAGATTCTTTACCACTGAGCTACCTAGGAAGCCCTTAATACTAGTATTAGTTTTGGTCTTTTGCAATAGCAGCCTTACACTTCCATCCAGAAAAATATCAAGAGCAAAATCTGAGCAGGAATATTATGGTTGCCCCAATCATGCTAGCAATTTAGTAATCTTTTAAAATAATAAATTTTGACTTCCATTTAGAACAGAGCCATGTACAGTTTGAAGAAAGGCAGGAAAAAGACTCCTCTATTGTTGCAAGCAACTTAGCTTTATCAAATTTATAGTATCACCTCTCACAAACAAGCCTTGATGCTTGCCAAATCTGTCCACTGCAGAATTAAATATAACAAATGTCCATATTAACTCTAGCCTTTTTCAAACTATTCTTCCAAGAATACAGAGTATTCATTCTCTCTGAAAGAAATTCTAGGAAACATAATTTTCTCTTCCATGTTATATTTCAATGATGTTTTTCCTCTTCATTGTTTTTTTCAGTTCCATTTGTAGTTAGGTACCAGAATGACTGACTGTCTACAAGTTAATCTATCTTCATGCACAATTCTTTTTGACTCCATACTTCTGCTCTTTCATACATGAAATGCTTCCTTCATTTCTGTCCACCTGCAAAAATGCAATGTACTCACAGGACTAACCAGAATTTCACTCTTAAAGCCTTTTCTGGTTAGTCAGAATATATTTATCCCCCTTATGGCAAATGTTGTCCTGTTACTGTCTCAACTATGTTAGTCTTGTCTCCTGAAGGTAATTGCAAGTTATGAGTGAGTAAGCATCCCACCTTTTCTTTCTTTTGTGTCTCTCTAATCACAGAGCTACTGTCTCTCTAATCACACAGCTAATAATCACTATGGTGTGATCACTCACCTAGAGCCAGACATCCTGGAATGCGAAGTCAAGTAGGCCTTAGGAAGCATCACTATGAAAAATGCTAGTGGAGGTGATGGAATTCCAGTGGACCTATTTCAAAGCCTAAAAAGTGATGCTGTTCAAGTGCTGTACTCAATATGCCAGCAGATTTGGAAAACTCAACAGTGGCCACAGGACTGGGAAAGGTCAGTTTTCATTCCAATCCCAAAGAAGGGCAATGCCAAAGAATGTTCAGAATACTGCACAATTGCAGTCACCTCACATGCTAGCAAAGTAATGCTCAAAATTTTCCAAGCCAGGCTTCAACAGTATGTGAACCATGAACTTCCAGATGTTTGAGATGGATTTAGAAAAAGCAGAGGAACCAGAGATCAAATTGCCAACATGAATTGGATCATAGAAAAAGCAAGAGAATTCCAAAAAAAACATCAGTGACAGACTTTATTTTCTTGGGTTCCAAAGTCACTGCAGATGGTGACTGCAACCATGAAATTAAATGACGCTTGCTCCTTGGAAGAAAAACTATGACCAACCTAGACAGCATATTAAAAAACAGAGACATTACTTTGTCAACAAAGGTCTGTCTATTAAAGCTATGGTTTTTCCAGTAATCATGTACGGACGTGAGAACTGGACTATAACAAAAGCTGAGCACCAAAGAATTGATGCTTTTGAACTGTGATGTTGGAGAAGACTCTTGAAAGTCTTGGACTGCTAGGAGATCAAAGCAGTCAATCCTAAAGGAAACCGGTCCTGAATATTCATTGAATCCAGGACTGATGCTGAGACTGAAACTCCAATACTTTGGCCACCTGAGGCGAAAAACTGACTCATTGGAAAAGACCCTGATGCTGGGAAAGATTGAAGCCAGGAGGAGAAAGGGACGACAGAGGATGAGATGGTTGGATGGGATCACTGATTCAATGGACATGAATTTGAGCAAGCTCCGGGAGCTGGTAATGGACAGGGAAGCCTGGTGTGCTGCAGTCCATGGGGTTGCAAAGAGTCAAACACGTCTGAACCACTGAACTGAATTGAATCACACAGCACATACTCAGTCATCAATGTGTATTTGTTAATCAATTAAAAACCGTAAGCCATAACATCTTATTTGACAAATCACTGTAGAAATAAATTTATGACCAAAACTAAACTTAATTACCATTTATATCCTCAGTAATATGTTGCAATGGCACAAAAGCCTTCACCAACCAATGTATAAGTCAAGACACACAGACTGTTCGTTATTTACTCAATATATTTGACAATATCAATGTAAACTGGAATACTATATATTGTAACATTTTATGCCCAGAGATATTAATTCAAACTGTCTAAAATCCTATTTTTTTTTTTCCAAAAAGACAACTCTTCTTTGTACCTGACGACATCCAACAGTCACTGTGTTCCAGTTAAAATAAAATAATAGAGCATGAGGAAATGCAAGAGTCTGAAAAATGCCCTAAAGGAGAGGAAACAAGGAAAAGTTTCCATTTAGATACTCTATTGGAAGTATTTCTTATATTTTAGATATTCTTCAGTTCAGTTCAGTTCAGTTCAGTCGCTCAGTCGTGTCCGACTCTTTGCAACCCCATTTGCCTCTTTCCCCAGGGAGGTAGCATGCCAGGCCTCCCTGTTCATCACCAACTCCCAGATTTCACTCAAACTCATGTCCATCAAGTCGGTGATGCTATCCAGCCATCTCATCCTCTGTCGTCCCCTTTTCCTCCTGCCCCCAATCCCTCCCAGCAGAGTCCTTTCCAATGAGTCAACTCTTCACATGAGGTGGCCAAAGTACTGGAGTTTCAGCTTTAGCATCATTCCTTCCAAAGAACACCCAGGACTTAGGATGCTAGAAAAGAGGAATTAGCTATCCAGTGACATTTGTGAACATGACTACCTGGGGAACTGACATCAGAGCATGCTGACATGTATGTTACATAACAGTTCTGAAAATCCTTCCAGATCTATTCATGTTTTTGAGAACAGATGTATCTTCTTCTAGATTTCTTTTTTCTTTCAACATTGAGAAGCTGAATTTGAAGTTTGGGATCAATTTATAGATTTCCCATACTGTGAAGTCATTTTCTATAACATTCTGTTTGGAGTAAAAAATAATGTTTATCTTTATAGCAATGAAAAAAATCTCCATTTGGAATATAAAATGGGACAGTCAGTATGATTAGGAAATCAGTTAAATAATATGTTTTTCTTGAAGACAATCTGTTTTGTTTTGAATTCTTAGAGGAAAAAAAAGTCAATTATTAAAAATATCTGTTAAAGTAGCACTAATTAAAAATTAATTAGGTCTTTATTTAAAAATTTGTTTTCATCAATTTCCCACAACTCATCTAATCTAGCTATGAATGAGTTATTTTTAGAATCATGTTTCCTGATTCAGCCTTAATGGTTCAAAACTGGTGAATGTTGAATCTACTAGTTTATAAAAACAGTGAAATCAAAATATTTTATGACACCAATACAAAAAAGTAGGAAACGAACGTAGAAAAGTAATGCAAATGAAACTTTAGTACAACTCAAAAAAGCCCACAATGAGTTAGAAAATATGGGTAGAACAGGTCAATAATTTCACTGACTCACAGGAAAGAGTTTACATATTTACCAACACAAGTCAGCATTTTATTAAAGATTTTCCTAATAAATAGACATAACAACACAAGCAACACCACCTGTATTAAACAAGTTTTTTTTTTTTTTTTAATACAGCAGACTGCCTCCTTCCTTCCCTAGCACTTTATTAATTAAAGCTTAAATTTAAAACTTCTGGAGCTTTTGTTTTACATATAAATCCTATGACTATCGGAGAAGGCAATGGCACCCCACTCCAGTACTCTTGCCAGGAAAATCTCATGGATGGAGGAGCGTGGAAGGCTGCAGTCCATGGGGTCGCTAAGAGTCTGACACAACTGAGTGACTTCACTTTCACTTTTCACTTTCATGCATTGGAGAAGGAAATGGCAACCCACTCCAGTGTTCTTGCCTGGAGAATCTCAAGGACGGGGGAGCCTGGTGGGCTGCCGTCTATGGGGTCGCATAGAGTCGGACACGACTGAAGCGACTTAGCAGCAGCAGCAGCTATGACTATGTATTTATTATATTTTCCTTCCAATAAGTGAAATCAGTCTTGTTGATTATTCCTCACTTTACATGAGACAATTAACTATTATAGCCATCAACTACTTAAGACGTATTTTTACCATTTTATTTTTTTAATGACCATTCAATCACACTTTAGTTAAGAATTATCCAAAGATGAAGCTGAATCAAATGGATTTTTAGATTTTTTTATAATAAATGTCACTGCTGCTGCAGCTGCTATGTCGCTTCAGTCATGTCCGACTCTGTGCGACCCCAGAGATGGCAGCCCACCAGGCTCCCCCGTCCCTGGGATTCTCCAGACAAGAATACTGCAGTGGGTTGCCATTTCCTTCTCCAATGCATGGAAGTGAAAAGTGAAAGGGAAGTCACTCAGTCGTGTCCGACCCTCAGCGACCCCATGGACTGCAGCCTACCAGGCTCCACCGTCCATGGGATTTTCTGGGCAAGAGTACTGGAGTGGGGTGCCATTGCCTTCTCTGAATAAATGTCTCTAATTTTCCTTAATTAATTTTTTTTACTTTTTTCTTTTACCAATATATAATTTTGAAAAAACAGTTCTAAAGGATACCAGGAAGTTGGAAATTTAAGCCAGTCCTAACCACCCTTTAATAATTAAAATCCAAGAATTTTTTTATTTATTTTTTTTTAGGTGTAATAATATTTTATTATGGTTCTACAAGTCTTTTAGAAATGCTTTTAGAAATACTGAAGTATGTATGCATGTCATATGCCTGGGTTTTTCTTCACAATAATTCAATGGACTGGAGGGAGTAAGATGAAACAGGATGGACCACTGCTGAAGCCAGTATCTTCTCTCTTACAGTAAGCTTTTAATGTCCATGAACTCAATTTTTGCCACCCCAAAATTTCCCCAAATGGATACCATTTAGAGCTACTATATGTAAAATTATCTTTTTGTAGCTCATTAACAGCTCAATACAAATTCTTTATTTAGTTGAATAGCAGTATTCTTTCAAGTTAGTACAATGAACTAAATTGTATTTTCCCACAGAAAAACACATTATTAGAAATACATGATTTTTAATGCCAGTCCTAACCACCCTTTAATAATTAAAATCCAAGAATTTGTTAGACATTTTTTTGCGTGAAATTAAGCAACAACTTCTACCTTTGGCTGATAATTGATCACAACATGAGTGAGGGCCGAGTGAAGATCAATTATCACACAGTGGTACCCAAATATAAAGATAACTGCAATTATGAACCTTTAAAAAAAAAGAAAACAGATTTAGTCAGCGTGTTTCTTCTCTCTTTTCAATAACTGAGAATAAAATCTTCCTTCTCAAACCATGTCTAGTCTTAAAAAGTGGTTTAAGTGAGTTGAGGCATTGCTTAAGTTTAATAAATTTGTTTCAGAACCTACAATCTGCTTCATTTTATTGCTAAGTTCACTAGTCCTTTGGAAATTCTATTTCTCTTTTCTATCATATAATCAAACTCACAATCAAACTTGAAGACAGATTTAAGAGACGATATTTCTCACATAATCTTTACATGCATTTTGTCATATAAAATTTTCTATGTACCAGATTGTGACCCTGATAACTATTCCCTGAACAAAGTTCAATCACCCATCTAGTCAGTAATTATACTGTTAAAAGATACATTTTTTGGAGAAAGTATAAATTATGACACAGGAACTCTAATTTACCACCACCTCCAAAAAATAAAATACGTAACACTCCTCTCACAGATTTCACTTATTTCACTTATTTTCACAGAAAAAGTACTTACTGAATGAATTTGTTTATATTAACCAAGGGCTAATTTAGTGTTCTCACCTTTACATATAGATGAACATATAGAAAATCAAATACAATGATATTCAAAGAATAAGATTTAAGGGAAACACAGAATTTTATTTTCAAATGCTGAGTGTCAAATCTGAGAAACTATAATAATCAGCATTATAGAAAGTAATCTTGAGTAGCAATTATTTACTATTTTCATGAAAAGTTTAATAAAAAGATATGCTCACATTTAAAAAAATTTGAGTAACAAATGAAATGCAAAAGTTAGAAACAAACAAAAAAATCTAGAAAAACCAAGGCAAGATAAACCTTTTATAGCAATAAACATGTTTTGGGTGATATAAATTATAGGCATATAAAACATACCATGTGCTTTCAAATCTGGAGAAGATGTTGGGTTATGGATTGACAATGAGAATGAGCAAATGCATTACATTTAGCTAAGACACAGGAATTGGGCACAGGGCATGGCAATGCCCTCCAGTATGCTTGCCTGGAGAATCCCCATGGACAGAGGAGCTTCACAGGCTACAGTCCATGGGGTCACCAAGAGCTGTTCATGACTGAATGACTAAGCACAGCACAAAGATATAGTTAAGCAAGGGTTACAGAGGTCAAAAGATCAAAGAGTTAAATCTCTGACCTCTATTTCCCCTTCACTGTGGGCATTCTTGTGCCCAAAAGGAATTGGTCAGAAGCCTACAGTTCAACACTGTGCATCATGAGGCAGGATAATACACTTAGATTCACTTAACATTCATTCAACAATTATTTATTGAATGTCTGTTGACTATATTTCTGGTACTCTGTAGGTATGCTGTGTATACAATGAAGGGCAAAACATACATGATCCCTGCCCTAAAGAGCTTATGATCTAGTGGCAAAACAAGCACTAATAATCAAGACACAAGTATACAAATGAAGGCTTGAATAGTGTAGTAGAGGAAACATACAGAGTTCTGTCTTATGTTGGTTTCCTAGAAACAGAGCCTGAGATCAGGATTCTTGTTTAAGTGACTTATTCACAGAGTATTCTCAGGAAGACAGAAGTAAGAGAAGCAGGATCAACAGGGAAGAAATTTAAGCAAGAATGGGTACTCGGCTGGAGATTAGTTTGAGCTTGACCCCAGAGGGATCTCTGGGTCATGAACTGCAACACCGAGTTGATCTCACATTGAGGCAAGGAGGCATACTTTCTTCAATTCTGATCAGTCATTGGGTGAGGATAGAGTAGGGGTGGTTGGAGAAGCACATTTCTTTTGTAAAGATACCTGAGTTGAGATCAGAAGCTTGAATAATGTTTACCTTAGAAAATAAAAGGACCTAGAATATGCAGTGAAAGAGGTCAGTAGTAACCAGGTATCACAAGAAGATGATACAGTACAGTGCAGGGAGGCAGACAGGAAATACACTATGAAGAATCATATAGAACGTGTTAAAAATGTTGGTTTTTATTCTAATACCAATGAACAACTTCCAAGGTGGGGCACTTCACCAGATACGTGTTTTTGAAAGATTTTTGGAAGAAAAAATATCAGAGACAATCAAGTGTAGATCCTGGAATATAAGTCAGATGGTAACTGTAGGAGTCTAGGAGAAAGTAATGATGGTTTAAACTATAATGATAGTGCATATGAATATGCATAATTGGATTAAAGAGTTAATTACCATGTTAAACTGACAGGACATGTTTATGAATGGGTACTACCAAGAATACAGTGAGGTAAAACAATACCATACCAGTTCTCTGCTGCTGCTAAGTCACTTCAGTCGTGTCCGACTCTGTCCGACCCCATAGATGGCAGCCCACCAGGCTCCCCCGTCCCTGGGATTCTCCAGGCAAGAACACTGGAGTGGGTTGCCATTTCCTTCTCCAATGCATGGAAGTGAAAAGTGAAAGTGAAGTCACTCAGTCATGGACTGCAGCCCACCAGGCTCCTCCATCCATCGGATTTTCCAGGCAAGAGTACAGGAGTGGGTTGCCAGTGCCTTCTCGGATACCAGTTCGCTAGCTTGTATTATTTTCTTTAGCTTTGCTGTATTACCCAGCGACTACCACAGATAAAAAGGTCAATAAAGTTTAACCAGATTTGATTATTTGCCTGAATATAATGAAAAGGCAAAGGTGTAAGAGAGGCTAAGTCATTGATGAGAGAGTTACCGAAACAATGGATCATAGAATTCAAATCGGACCAAGAGATATTGAAAAAGCAATGGGTTTACAAGCATGAAGAGATGAGGCATGGACAAGCTGAAGCTATGCACTGAGTAGCATAGAGATTTGTCCTGCCTACTATGTAGAGTTACTCCAATTGTTCTAATTGCAAACTGACCCAAGTTAAATATATTAAATAGCAATAAGCCCCTGGAAGAATGCATAAAGGAAGTTAAAAAAATTTTACCAAGAGAAAAAACTCTGTTTATACATTACCAATGTAGAGATGCTACAACAATGCAATTCAATGGTACTCAAAGCAAATCCATCACTGATTAGATGGACTTCAAAGTAGTGTGGACTATTAAAAGTTTGGTAACTATTAGACAATATATTCATCACATTATTTATAAAAACTGTACAGTGAATTCTTCATTGCAACAATAAAGCAGATTAAGAGAAATTTGGAAAACCAGTGGAACCATACAAAACGCAAAGCAAAAATAATCTTAAAATGAGCCAGGGAATAAATTCTGAGGTCACAGTGATCTTCCTGTTTGATCTGCTTGGATAATTTCTTCAGTTCTTCATTTTTGAATCTATATACACAATTTTGTGAGTTTTCGGTAGAGTTTGGAGTCCTTGAATTTCATTACTGTAAAGTAAGTGGAAACAGGAGTGAAATCAGAAAGAGAAATCAGCAGTGTATTCTCTGGAATGGTTTGGAACTGCCTGACAGACTGCCCCAACTGGCAGTGTGGATGTTAGATCCATGAAAAACACAGCTGCGTAGACCAGGGTGTAGATCAAAGGTTAGAATGCCTATTTTTATTTTAATGTTGTGAAAAATTCCCTAGTCCAAGAACCACATAGATTTTGACATAAAGGCTGCATAGAGAGAAGTCAAAGGCCTTCAGTTCAGAAGTTCCTTGGAAGGATCATATATTAGTGAATACGTGGAAATGAAAAGGCTCAGATTAAAAATTAATCACATAAAATTGCAGCATGAATTTTGGAAGTCTAAAAATACCCTTATTGCAAGCAGAATGGAGTTTTAAAAACTTCCATACTAAACTTCTACCTCTGAAAATAAACAACATGCTGTTTATAGCAACAGTGAGCTGTTGTTCTGAGTTTCTTGAAGGTGATTATAAATGTGTCAAGATGATATTTGGGGTTCCAGAAGCAGGCTGATCTCATTATCAGAAACTTCTCTGGCTGCACTGGGACTGCCACTCTCTTAGTTCTACTAGAAAAACATGGTAAGGCTCTAATCTGTGCTATTAAATATGTTTTTTAAGTTTTAGCAGGACTGAATTAACCGTTACATGTCCCTTTTCCCTAGGGTTTCCCTGGAGGCTCAGTGATAAAGAATCCACCTGCAATGCAGGAGATGCGGGTTCAATTTCTGGGGAGGAAGATCCGCTGGAGAAGGGAATGGCAACCCACTCCAGTATTCTTGCCTGGGAAATTCCATGGACAGAGGAGTCTGGCAGGCTGCAGTCCATGGAGCTGTAAGAGTCCACACGATGTAGTGACTAAACCACACTTTTTGCATAATATGGAATCACATCTCCTTCCCTTACTGCCTCAGTCCAGCATTTGCCTCAATATATATCTTCCTGAAGCCAAGAAGACCTGCAAAAGTGTTCCTGATAACCAGACACCTATTTATCTATACCTGAAACAAAATCCACCGGATCATTATCTCCTATCATAGTATAAGCCCCTACTGTCCAGTACCCTTTCAAAAGCTGTTGAGTTTTGTACTAAACTGTGATATCAGATATGCCCTGGTCAATACTGAAAGGGCAAACCTCCAACAACTGAATACAACAGAACTTTCTACTCCACACGTGGTTCCCCAAGATTTGAGGGAGGGGGCCAGCAGTTCCTAAAATTTACCTGGGTAGCTTTTGGTCTCTCATTTAGCAGGAATTTTTTTGGAGGGGGGCAGTGTTTTAGATTCCTAATAAATGCTAGTTCTCAAAAATACCTGGGAAAAACTATTAAAAAAGAGCAGAAAGATAATGAACTCTTTTAAATAGGATCTAAAAATGTCCTGTTTTTCCTTCCCCCTTTTATAATCCATGTGATGTTTAGGGAAGTCATTAGAGGATTTTGACAGCATCTGTGACCTTAACGAGGGTGGACTTTTAATGCACTACAGACATATGTCTTAGCAACTTCAGCGTATGCCATGCCTTTAAACTGATGGGTGTACTATAAAAGTGATTGACTTTTAATCTGAATACATTACTACCAGAGCAATGTATAGTTAAAAAAGTTCTATCTGTAGTTAATTATTTAGCTCAGAGATTTAAAGCTGTGTGGTAAATGGGTTTCTCATTTTCTTAACAGAAGGTTAGATCAGGCTTTTAAATGCTATCACAAGTTGGCAGCCAGGAGATCTCTGGTTGGCCTCTATTCTTTCAATTTGTTAGATGCTACCTGCTATCAGCTTCAATATCCAGGTTTGCCAGCTGCGCTCATGTATTCTGGGTAGCATCACGCAACGAAGCTATTATGTACAATTACACAACCATTCCCAACCACTTAAATCTAACATTACCCTAGAACAGCAAAGGCAAATAGGTCCAAATCTATTCCATTCCATGAGTGTACTAATGTGTCAAATGATTTTAAGAAAGGTTTCATATCAAATCTATTAGGGGATTGTGAGGAAAATAAAAGTTCACCCTGCCTAAAATCAGAATCGTCTGCCTCTCTCTCACTGTGGGAATACGAATATTCTGCTGAAAGCTAGGGTAGCTGTTGTTCTCTGCTACTCCTGTTTTCCAGGCCTGGGAACAGATGGTGCACCACCTGACTCAGAATAGTCTAATGTAAGATTCATTGTGCTTCACGGGAAATCAAAGATCAAGCAACATTACAGAAGGTGACGCAGCACCTCGGCAACCAGGAACCCAGTATGATGCAGTGGAGTGGTGAAGGGAGAGGGGAGGACAGCTAGAAATTCCGAGCAAAAACTGGAAAAGACAAAGATAAAACCTTCAGTTCTTGAAGTCTAGTATTCGAAAATACTATCAAAGTGAACGTGTTAGTCACTTCAGTCATGTTGGACTCTTTGGGAACCCTATGGATTATAGTCCATCAGGCTCCTCTGTCCATGGAATTCTCCAGGCGAGAATACTGGAGTGGGTTGCCATCCCCTTCTCCAGGGGATCTTCCCAACCCAGGGATTGAACCTGGGTCTCTTGCATTGCAGACAGATTCTTTACCATCTGAGCCACCAAGCAAAATATATTTGAAAACACTATCAAACTCCATCCCAAATGTTTAGCCCAAAACAGTAATAACTCTTGCTCCGAAGCACTGTAGTTATCTGATCATTGTTAACACTAAAAGATTATTCTAATACCATGTCCTTCAAGATATGTCTTAAATTCAAATCACCTTTAAGGCACAACTGTGGAGGATGACAGTGACAAGTAGAAATTTGCAACTTTTTGAAACTATGGATAAGAGGCCTAGGACAGAATAACTTGGATTGTGTGACCTAAGGTGTTCTCACAGCTATTTTAAGAGGATAGCAATACAGTGGTGTAAGCATCTGCAGAGTCCTCCACCACTTAACCTAGAAATGAAGTTAACAAATGATGGCTTGTGCAGCAAATTTGGCTGCTGCCTGTGTTTTTAAATAAAGTTTTGTTGGAATACCGCTGCACTGATTCGCTTGTTTTCTGCCTATGGCTGCTTGCACACAACATTAGCAGAAGGTAATATTAATAGCTCAGAGAAGGCAACAGCACCCCACTCCAGTACTCTTGCCTGGAAAATCCCATGGAGGGAGGAGCCTGGTAGGCTGCAGTCCATGGGGTCGCTGAGGGTCGGACACGACTGAGTGACTTCCCTTTCACTTTTCACTTTCATGCATTGGAGAAGGAAACGGCAACCCACTCCAGTGTTCCTGCCTGGAGAATCCCTGGGACAGGGGGAGCCTGGTGGGCTGCCGTCTATGGGTTCGCACAGAGTCGGACATGACTGAAGCGACTTAGCAGCAGCAGCAGCAGCAGTATTAATAGCTATGGCAGAGAACATACAGCCCACAAAATTTGAAATACATTTACTGTTCTGACCCTGTACAGAGAAGGATCAGAAACTCTGGTCTAAAACCTATTTGCCTCTAATAATCTACACACAAACACGAATGTTCACCCAATCCAAGAAGTCCATGAAAACCTAGCTATAAGAGTAGCCTATGGGCTTCCCGGGTAGCTCAGCTGGTAAAGAATCCACCTGCAATGCAGAAGACCCTCGATTCCTAGGTTGGGAGGTTCCCCTGGAGAAGAGATAGGCTACCCACTCCAGTATTCTTGGTCTTCCCTGATGGCTCAGATGGTAAAGAATCTGCCTGCAATGTGGGAGACCTGGGTTCGACCCCTGGGTTAGGAAGATACACTAAAGGAAGGCATGGCAACCTACTCCAGTATTCTTGTCCATGGAGAATACTGTCCTGGGACAGTATTCTTGTCCATGGAGAATCCACATGGACAGAGGAGCTTGGCAAGCTACAGTCCATGGGGTCACAAAGAGTTGGACACGACTGAGCGACCAAGCACAGCATGGGCTTCCTCAGTGTCTCAGCTGGTAAAGAACCCACTTGCCAGTGCAGGACACGCAAGAGACAAAAGTTTGATCCCTGGGTGGAAAGATCCCCTGAAGAAAGAAATGGCAACCCACTCTAGTATTCTTTCCTGGATAATTCCAAGGACAGAGGAGCCTTGTGGGCCGCAGTGCATGGGGTCACAAAGAGTCAGACATGACTGACTATGCATCACAGTCATATATTTGACTTTCTTTCTCTTTTAGAAAAAAAAAAAAAAACAGTTCTTTTCAATATAAATCCCTGGTCACTCAGAAGCAATGTTGTTTCTCTGGCTCCACCACCCAGTACCACCCACCACCACCAGTATTTCAAATAAGCATTAGGAGAAAATATATTAAGATGGCCTCTTCATGCCTGACTGTCAGCTTCTAACTTCCTCATAAAAAGGACTTTTATGTATAATGCCTTTGGGCAACTGTATGCTAATCTGTAGCCTTCCTACCCTTAGGCTGCTAAATCTTGTTGAATCATTTGTTCCTGTCAGGCTGTTAGGACACAAAAAGTTTCAGGCCCTAGACAAATGTCACGTTGAGGATGTATTCCTAACTTCGTTATCTCTGTGACTGTTTGTAACACAGACTCACCCCCCAGAGACAGAGTGGCATTAAAGTGCAGTCAAGACATTTACAAATAAATTACTGCCTGAAAAAATCATAATAAGTGAAACAGCATTTCATCCACAAAGAGCACACTTGAAAATCCGTTATCGAAGTCAATTTGCTATTTCCACCCTACATTAGCCTAATACAACGCACGCGACACGCAGTCGGTGGTGTTCCAGCACAGGCTCTCTGAAAAAATAAGACTTTAAGGATTTCAAAATCTCTGAGCAACTGCATTACTGGTCAAGATAATGGCATTTTTATAACAAATGAAAAATAGCAGCTGAAATGCACAAGGGCATGAGATTGGGCATGAAAAATCTGGTTCCAATACAATCTCACCATCTGCCACTTCATGCATCATTCTGAAGCAAGTCAGTGCTTCACCTGTTTTATGTTTTAAGTCAGTATCAGCCAGGGGGACAACCAGGAGACACAGGAACACCACTTTTTCCCATCTTTTTCCAATATTACATTGATAATGAGAATTCCTCCCTTTGTGCAACCAGTCTTCCTCTACTTCAACCCAAAGATACTTTTCTCCCTAAAGAATGAGACCATAATTTACAGATGGCAACTAGTTGGAAATATTGAGGATAATTTCATTCTACAGGAAAAAAAAAAAAAAAGTTTACACAATAGGAAAAGGAAAAAGTGAAAAAAATTAATGGACTTATTAGTAGTACATGTATATTCCTCTTCCAGTTCAGCATTCACTTTCACTCATGTTAAGTAACAAGAACATCATAACTCACTGAGGAAATGGAAAACTCCTTGTTACTCTCTTTGAAACTTTTCAGCAGACACACACACACACAAAAACCTAAGTATGTTACTGTACGAGCCCATGGAATTAGGACTAGTACTAAAGGGATTTGGTTGCCAATTAGAATCACCTTGCCATGGATGGTGGCTTTAATAATATGCACCATGACTCACATACATACATTACATGTATTCTTTTGTGTTCCAAATATTTCACAGTAAGAACAGGGAAAAGGCAAATTTAAAAATATATATACTTTGAAAGGCGATGATTTGGATCTTTTAACTCACTTAACAAATCTGAAAGAATTTTGTCAGGATCATGGTTCTTGCTGAAGTGGGCATAGTAACTATAAAGATTTTTGGTTTTCTTCTTGGAAGAATGATAGTCTGTAAACATTTCAGTCTATATGACCCAAGACTTTCAAGAGTATAATCCAAAGAATAAACTTTGTAGTAAGGCAAATTACAACACAAATGCCCATCAACATTTTCTTCTATGGTAAGAAAATAAACTGCTGAACCTATCAATGTAATTGAGGATAAATCCAGAGTTATCAGTGTCCTTGTGACTTCTGTCACTGTCTCAGTTTACAGGTTATAATTTCATCTCAAGATTGAGCATACTAAAATGCTATTGCCTTGCAGAACTAAGTAAAAACAATGTAAATTATAGCTTGCAGCAAGAATTTAATCTTTGATTCTCCAAATTTAAACAAATGTAACTAACTAACTTGCCTTGCAGAACTAAGTAAAAACAATGTAAATTATAGCTTGCAGCAAGAATTTAATCTTTGATTCTCCAAATTTAAACAAATGTAATAACTCAGATGGTAAAGAATCTTCCTACAGTGAAGAACACCTGGGTTCGATCCCTGGGTCAGGAAGATTCCCCTAGAGAAGGGAAGCTACCCACCAAAGTATTCTTGCCTGGAGAATTCCATGGACAGAAGAGCATGGTGGGCTACAGTCCATGGAGTCGCAAGGAGTTGGACTGAGTAACTAGCTTTTACTTTGACAATATTTGCCTACCTGTTTACATTTGTAGTGGTCTATTCTGATGGTAAAGAATCCGCCTATAATGTAGGAGACCTGGGTTCAGTCCCTGGGTCGGGAAGATTCCCTGGAGAAGGGAATGGCCACTCACTCCTGAGAAATCCCATGCACAGAGGAGCCTGGCAGCCTACAGGCCATTGAATTGCAAAGAGCTGGACAAGACTGAATGACTAACATTTTCACTTTCATATACATAATTTGTAGTTTTATAGGAATTTTATACAAATATTTTCTATTTACTCAAATAGTAGCATATGAAACCAACTTCTGATGCTATAAAGAGGAACTAATTACACAAAATTTGGGAAAACAATTATTCCAAGAGGAGAAAAGAGCTCAGTCCCACTTTCACAGCCCCACATGGAATAAATCAATGCAAGAATACTAATTTTACATTGACCTGAAAATTAGTATTGGTAGTTCTAATATAATGTTGACATGTTTTCAGATGATTCTCCACTTAGATCAACAAAATGAAGGAGAGTAATTCATTCAACAAACATTTACTGAATACCTCCTCTACCCTATAGGGAACAGGAGATAGTTTGCAGTGAAAGCATTATGAAGAAAATGACACCTAAGTGATTTCTTAGGAATTAGCTAGGTCAAGGATGAAAAAGGAGAGCAACTTCTTAAAAGTGAGAGCAAAGACACAGGGCAGAGCAACTGAATGGTGTCAGACGAAAACACAAGTAGTTTGGTTTTGCTGATGCAAAAAGTGTAAGACATTGGGTAACCAGAGGTATGCTGGAAATTAGACCAAGACCAGATGAGAGAGCTTTTGCCCTGAATTATGATGCATAAGAATGTATCTCCTAAATCACAAGAAATTTAAAGGCTTTTATCAAAGAGTCTTAAATGTTTAAATCTGATTTTCTGAAGGGTCATTCTGGCAAATGGACTGAAGATAGATTTGGCTGGTACAAGGATGGATAAAGGAGACCAATTAAGAAACTAATCAAGAGAAAGCAGTCAGAAGAGAGAAAATAAGGACTTGAGCTAAAATAATGACCATGGGGATGAGTTGGGATTTAAAAATCAGCAGTAACCAGGGAATTCCCTGGCAATTCAGGGGTCAGGACTCTACACTTTCACTGCCAAGGGCCCCAGTCCAATACCTTGTCTGAGAACTAATATCCCAAAAGCCATCAAACACACACACACGCAGCAATAATCTAAAATTAATTATATATGGATAGTGGATAAAGGGGAAGAATAAATTAATTACAAATTACTATGCAAGTTTCCTGGCCATGATTCCATTCATAGAGCTACAAAATATGGGATAAGGAGAGAAACTTGGTATGGAGGAGACAAATTTGCTTTTTGACATATTACAGGTAAGTTTCCTATGGATCATTTGATCATACCGAGTAGATTCTGAGATATATAAATCCAGGATGAGGTTCGAATGATACATTACTGTTTGTTATGTGAAACTATGAGTAAATGAGACACTCCAATGAGCATGAGAAACTGCTGTGGAGGAGGAGATGAATAAGAAGACAATGAAGAAGCAGTATCAATATAGAAGACCCAGGATAGTGCCTGATCACAAAAACCCAAGGATCAACAGTGGCAAATACAGCAGATAAAGTAAACAACTAAATAATAGGAAAGGCCTCTCTTAGCAATTAGGAATAATTAGAAGTGATATTTGAGTGGATCAAAGACTAAATAGGAGAGAAGGGCTTCCCTTCAGACAGTAAAGAATCTGCCTGAAAAGCAAGAGATCCCAGTTCCATCCCTGGATTGGGAAGATCCTCTGGAGCAGGGAATGGCTATCCACTCCAGTATTCTTGCCTGGAGAATTCCATGGACAGAGGAGCCTGGTGGGTTACAGTCCATGGGGTCACAAAGAGTTGGACATGACTGACTAACAATGACACACTGTGGTGTATTATAATGATCAGACAAAATTACTGGGCAGATTCTCAAATACCAGTAAAAAGAAAACAAAAACCATCATTTCTAGTTATTTTTTTTTTTATAGACCAGGCAATATGGTATAATTTTTCTGAACCTCTGACTCTGTGCTTATTGCACATTTGATTATAAGAAAATGAATCTTGAAAAACAAATAGATATCAACTTTAGGAGTCAGATCATATGGCTACTTAACAGAAATGACACCTAGGAATAATGGCAGTGAAAAGGAAAAATAAACAAGGTAAAATTGGAGCTTGGAGGGTGGCTAATGTCCACATTATATTCTCACATACGACCAATTTCTATCCACCCGTCACTTTAGCAGGAAGTGCTTCGTGCTTATACACTAAATGGAGGCCAGCTTTGGGGACAGGTAATATTTTGAATGGCAATGGTAATAGTGATTAAGTCACATTACATTCTAAGCAAATGTGTCCTTTAAAATGTGACCATAAGTTATATACCACCATATTTTTCTCCCCAATTCTATTTTTTACTGAACAGTAATACAAGACAATAATAGTTTAAAATCTGATTTGTAGGCAAAAACTGCTTCCTTAGAAAAGAGCCAATTTCTCAAAGCCACTGACGAAGTTCAGATGATTGAATCACCAGTCTCAGCTTTAAAGTGAAACTTGTACATACTTTCCCTCTATTTTGGCCAGAATGTATTACTGCTGCAAAGCAATTTGCACTTTGCAACTTTAAAGAGAGCAGAAAGGACTAGACTTGCCAGAAGGCACTTGGGCAATTGTCACAAACAGATTGTTTATTCTACCTAGAGGTTTATTATTATTTTCTTAGTATTCCACAAAGATCAAGCAAAAGTGCTAACAGACTCTGGTGCTGGTTTTTTTTAAAGGTGGAGTTTAAAGTATCATAAAACAATAAATCATCGAGTTGCTAAACAGGTTATACAAGTAGCTTTGTTCGTGTAACTGTATTAGCAGGGAATATACTATATTTCCATTAATTCCCTAACTACGAGTCCTAGCCAAAAGGACAATCTAAATGAATTATTTTTTTTAACTTTTTCAAATTTTTAGGCTAGCTTTGCAAGTGATTCAGTGCTAGACTCTACTAAACCTATAGTAACTGAAAGAGGAATCAACATTGGCATGAGAAACCATGGTTCTATCCATTTCCAACTCCAAACACAATTCATAAGAATAGTACAAATTCGATAATAAAAGCAGCATTCTCAGAACTTATGAGGGACACAGATAAGAAAGAAGCTTCCTTTGTGCTGACACATAATGGAAAAAAAATCAAGTTCATATCATGTTCCTCACTATGAAATAAAATCGGTCAAGCTGGGAACCTAAGAAGCATCTATATTAGATTCCTGAGGACTCTGGAACAGAATACGATAAACTGGGTTGTTTAGTCTTTCCCATTCTATTTTTTTCCTCTGTTTCTTTGCATTGATTACTTAGGAAGGCTTTCTTATTTCTCCTTGCTCTTCTTTGGAATTCTGCATTCAGATGGGTATATTTGCTTTATTCTTTGCCTTTAGTGTCTCTTCTTTTCTCAGCTATTTCTAAGACCTCCTTAGACAACCATTTTGGTTTTTTGCATTTCTTTTTCTTGGGGATGATCTTGATCAGTGCCTCCTGTACAATGTCATGAACCTCCATCCATAGTTCCTCAGGCATTCTTTCTATCAAATCTAGTCCCTTGAATCTATTTCTCACTTCCACTGTACAATCATAAGGGATTTGATTTAGGTCATACCTGAATGGTTTAGTGGTTTTCTCTACTTTCTTCAATTTAAGTGTGAATTTTGCAAAGAAGAGAAGCTAAAGGCAAAGAGAAAAGGAAAGATATACCCATCTTAATGCAGAGTTCCAAAGAATAGCAAGGAGATAAGAAAGCCTTCCTAAGTGATCAATGTAAAGAAATAGAGGAAAACAATAGAATGGGAAAGATGAGAGATCTCTTCAAGAAAATTAGAGATACCAAGGGAATATTTCATGCAAATATGGGCACAATAATGGACCTTAAAGCAGAAGATATTAAGAAGATGTGGCAAGAATACACAGAAGAACTATACAAAAAAAATCTTAATGACCTGGACACCAATCATATCAGATTAGATCGACACCACACTCCAGTATGACCTCATTCTAACTAATTACCTCCCATTGTAGGGTAAGGGAATTAGAGAAGGTGAGGTTCCGAAAAAGAACAAGACCGGCACTTTACAGGAACAGATCACCTTTAATGAGGCCAGAAGGGGCAGCAGTGAGATTAGTGAGCTGCTGCACTAACCCAAGAGAAGAGTAAGTATATATAGGCATATATGTGGAAAACTACTGTCTTAAGGGGGCCTGTTCTTCTCCAAGGTTGTTCAGAGTAGTCATCTCTTAAACAGCTGGGGCAAAGAATTCTGGAGATAGGCCAGAGGCTGGACCAGCTGGGAGCTGGGCGTAATCAACCTTAATATCTATTTTTTTTCCTTCGGGTGAGAGAGTTCTTTGTTTTGCATAGAATGGTGGGGAGGACCCGGAGGAGAGTTTTAACTCCACACTATTTTGAGCCATGTAACTTTCCTTCAGCCATGACCCTATTTGTAAATAAGATCACATTCTGAGGTACTACCAGTTAGGATTTCAACATACTAATATGATGGTGGGCAGGGGACACAATTCAGCTCAACACCTCAGATGTCTCTATCTTTCCACACTGCTGTGTCAAAGTCCAGTTTCATCCATCTTCAATCCTCTCCTGTGTTTACTCCTTTCTCTCCAGCTCCACTATTGCCCTTGCAGCATTATACTTCATCATTGTTAGGCTGTGATTCTACAAAAGCAGGGCCCATGACCACTTCGTTCCACAGTATATGCCTAGTGACTCATCTCATGCTGGCTTGCTCTTAATATAATATCTGTTTAATGAGTTTCAAGTGAAAGCCTCCTCATTGATTATTAAAATTTATTTCTAATTAGACTTCCTGTTTTTAAACCTAATCTCCACTTCAAAACAGATCTTTCGCTACAACAGAAAAATCTTTGAAATATTTTTACCATGCTCAAAAATTTTCAATGGCTTATCATCACTTACAGGATAAAACTCTTAAGTCCTTAGCTGGCACATAAAGAACTTCATCCTTATTTCAGTTCACCCCCTTCAATCTCATCCCCTCAACATCTTCTCCTACTTCTTATCTAGTAAAAGCAGTAAATGGAATTCCTTGAAAATTCTCATGCTCTCCCATGCCTACACATCTTGGTAAATCTTCACCTTGCCTTTTCTTTATATTTCTCACTTTTGCCTCAAACACATTCTCCTGTGTGAAGTCTTCCCCCACCCTCTAGTCCATCTTTTCTGTGCACCATACATTAGAATAGCTTATATAGAGTCTATTTAAACCATTTAAACACTTGTTTTTGTGGCTCCCTTTCCACAAAACTATGAACTCCCTCTGCTTCTTGAAGACCAGATGCAAAAGCATTTTTTCATCTTTGCATTCTCAGCACATAATATGGGGCATGGGCAGGCACTGAAAAAAACATTTGCAGAGTAAACAAATACATGGGAGAAAAACTATATGGACCAGTGTACATTTACAGAGCTTACTTGGGACACTTTTTGCAGGATATATGCTTGAAAGTGTTTGTAGCTCTTCCAAATCAGGAGCCAGAGTCAACAGAATACACGCTTCAATAATAACCTCAATGTCACCATTCCTCCTGTCAAACCCAGGCAGGCCAGCCAGGACAGAGAAGCTGAGAAGCTCCCTTTGTTTCTAGTACTTTTCAAATATTTCCTGAGACTGAGGCAAGAAAGAAACCTCAATATACCCTGGCTTATAATCTCATGATGCCTGCCTAGTGAAGGCCATGATTCTAATAAATCATATATAAATGTGGGCCAACATTTGCCCTTTCTTTCTTAAGCCATGTTAATTGAGCAGGCAGTTAAACTCTTGGCTTAGACAATAAAGTCAAACTAAATCTAAAATGAACAATATAGAAAAAGGTTTTATTTGTTTGTGTGTGTGTGTGAAGTAGCTACCCTACACAGCATGATCACAGCCACAGAGATTGTTCTGTTTAGTGTCAATTTTCAGATGGAGAGATTTACACTTATTCAGGGTTTCCTTACATATGATAGCTGTGGTGACATTAGCAAAAACTCTGCAAGGAGATGTTCGATGCATGAAGGTGTGTAGCTATGAGGCACAGGCATTGCTACCTCAGACATTTATTCTTCTATTTCTAGCTTTTGTCATTTGGGCAGCAATTAACTATGGGAGCTGGCAGATTAATGTTCCATGCCTTTGGGTACACATGGTGGCCTGGTATATATGAGATGCTATTGCTGGCAATGGAAATGAAAAGCTGGCTTCTCTACTCAAGAAGGTCACAACCTATTGAGCAAGGCACTTGTTCAAGTAAGTAATTATGACAAAATGTGTGTCAAAAAGTTTTGTGGAAAGTACACTGGCATCTTAGAAGAAGAGATCTCTAACATTGTCTCAATTGTCCATAAAAAAAGGAAAATAAATTAGAATTCCATGAGGCTTCATTTCTTCACTGTATCACTGGCAACATTTCCCAAAGCTGCGGCAGCAGGTGGGGCAGGGGAAAGGTTGGAGGGAGATGGGAAGAGGAAATCCGTGTGCTTCTGTCTGAGCTGGGTCAAGGTGAACTTCCAGTGGGAAACTGGAGGGTAGAAGGAGCCACAGGAGCCCAGTTATTTCTGTCCTTCCCTCACTGCCTTGGGCAGCGTCTTGAAGAGTAGCTATGTGCTCTGCACAGCTCCACACAGGCCAGTCAGTCCCGCCACGTTTCGTGAATTTCAGAGTCCTTTATCCTCCATTTCAGGGAGGGCAGTAGCCGTCTGTGTTATCTGATCTCTGTGTTACCTACCATCCTGTTTGGCTTCCTAGCTCTTCCATCAACTGTATAACCCCTTCTGCATATTGAATTCCCTGTTTTAAATCCTTTGTGATTTCCGATTTTGTTTTGGACTTTGATACACATAATACTAAACAAAACAAAGGAAGAATGGAAGATGTGAACTCTCTCCAAAACTAGGATGTTCTATGTGCAAAGAATTAAGTAGTTAGATACTTTACTAGTATTTCTCTCTATTATTTCACTTTTTTATACTTTAAGATCAGTTCTGGAGTCCAAATTACTAGTAGTGTATTATTGAAAAATCAATGCTGGAAATTCTGAGATTTTTTTTTTACATGGAATGGCACAAGTTAGTCAAATAATTAAGATTCAAAGGCTATGTGTAAAACCTAGCACAGTTCCACAGCAGAAAATCAATATTCTAATCTTCATAAATGGAAAACGCCAGTAATTTTCCTTTCAATTTCAAATTTATTTATAACTTTGACATTAATAATAATCTAATGATCCTAGTGAGAGGAACTGAATATTCTCTGTTTTCCTACTTAATAACAATACTAGAGATAATATGACATAAAATTCAATATTAATATCAATCATGTTAAATGATTTAAAAATATTAATGACAATAGTAAGGATATAAAACAAACATCTCTGAGTTGTTTTCAGGTATTTATCTAACTGCATTTAAACATTTGGCAAAGACACAAATTCTTAGGGCTTCGGTTTTTTCCTGGAGAAACTAATGGGTTTGGATTAGAATAGGTTTTCCTAGTCATTGGTTCACAGGTATAATGTTCCTAAAATTCAAGACACTATTGATCTCTACTGAAATTTCTATTCCTTGAATAAAAAATAGAGTCATTATTTAAGAAATGTTCCCTTTAAAAAGAAATAGACTCTTCATATGTCCTCAAGTGAGGGTTTTCGATGTTTGGAGGAGGTCAGATGAGCTGGCTCATGACTCAGCCTCTTAATTTCTGATTCAGTAGATTATCTTGTCTAGTACATTAGTTTTAAACAGCACATTGCTTTTTTTTTTTTAATTCTCAGTCAAATATTGTTTAATTTATATCCATAATTAACTATTCGTTAAAGGCAGGAAGCACAAGGCACAGAGATGTTGAAATGCAATAAGGAAACTAGAAGCATAATGATATAATTCTGCAAATTTTGTTCAATTTTCCCTTCATCAGACCAAAATTCTTGTGTATGTTTAGTACTTTAAAAATCAATTTGAAAAGCATAAGCTAATGAGTATTAAAGATGGCTTAGCATTATGGGAAATAATTACACTGCATAGAGTATGTTATTTACAGACTTTTCAAATAACATTGTAAATCTCATTTCTTATCTATTTAGTTATGCATAAATGTAAAAATTAAAAATTAGCTCATTTATTTTTATAAAGGGTAAGAACTCTACACATCTGGTCACAATCACACTTTTTTCTCATAACATGCATTAAAAATATTTTATAGTCTGAGGACATAAAGTATAACATAAAGACTATAGTTGATAACATTGAATTCTATAATTGAAATTTTAAGAGTGTCAAACTTAAATGTTCTCACCCAAAAAAGTAAAAAAAGGTAAATATGTAAAAAAAAAAAAAAAATTTTATAGATATTTATTTACTCACAAAACCAAATATGATGTGCCTTTAGGTTGTTAAATTTACTTTTCAATAAATTATGACCTTTAAATGAAATTAAAATAAAAAGCTTTTACTTTTAATGGAAAAGATTGCAGTTTATATTTTTTGTATTATTTCTCTTCTGAAGATAGCATTAAAATATTTTATATTTTTGGATAATGTGTTAATCCAAAGCTATCTACCTATATCTATATATATTTACTTAAATGTATTTATTATATGCCATTCAAAAATTATTTTAAAAAGGAAAGCCCTACAGACAAGATGGAATTACACATTCCACTGAAGAGCTTTTTCCAAGTCAAAAGTACTTTGAAAAATGCTTACTTTGGCTAAATTCAGATCTTTCTAGTTAAGTCTTCATGAATCCAGTGGTTTTGATGATCCAAAGTGGATTATTCTCAAGAGAATCCTAATATTGTTATTTAGGTCTATAAATGCCAAGCTTAAAGGTAAAACTGAAAGGAAAGAAAAGCTGTAGAAGAATGATCCATTAAAAAACCTCTTTCAGATGCAAACTATTAGATAAAGAATGGATAAACAGCAAGGCACTATTGTATAGAACCAGAAACTATATTCAATATCCTCTATGCTATGCTAAGTCGCTTCAGTCGTGTCTGACTCTGTGCGACCCCATAGACGGCAGCTCACCAGGCTCCTGTCCCTGGGATTCTCCAGGCAAGAACACTGGAGTGGGTTGCCATTTGCTTCCCCAATGCATGAAAGAGAAAAGTGAAAGTGAAGTCACTCAGTCGTGTCCGACTCTTCGCGACCCCATGGACTGCAGCCTACCAGGCTCCTCCGTCCATGGGATTTTCCAGGCAAGAGTACTGGAGTGGAGTGCCATTGCCTTCTCCACTAGTAAGCCATAAAGTGAAAAAATGAAAGCGTTAGTTGCTCAGTCAGGTCCGACTCTTTGCAACCCTATAGACTGTAGCCAGCGAGGCTCCTCTGTCCATTGAATTCTCCAGGTAAGAATACTGGAGAGGTGAGCCATTCCCTTCTCCAGGAGATCTTCCTGACCCAGGGATTGAACCAGGATTTCCTGCATTGCAGGCCAATTATTTAGTGTCTGAGCCACCAGGGAAGCCATAGTAAACCATAATGGAAAATAAATAAAATTTTAAAAAATCTCTATCTTTTACTTTCTTCTCCTCTCTCCTCCTGTCCTCCTTCTCGGCTGTAGGACCCAGCCTGACACAAGATCAGCCATTATGAAAACATTAATGTCATCTGCAATTATTTTTTAAAAACTTATTTTATCACATTTTGAAGTTAAGGATTTCTGTTTGAGACATTTGAGAATCTGGTGCCTAGTATTTAGGGTGTCCACTTGATCTCTCCTGCTTTCATTTCTAACTTTTCAAAACACAGAAACCAAAAGAAACTGAGTCCAAATGCTTAGTCATAATGGGGCCTGAACTAGATAGAAGATGATCTGTATATAGATACAAAGTGTTCTTGATTTGAATGTTTATATAGAATCCATGCCTGGAGAAGGGCATAGCAAGCCACTTTAGTATTCTTGCCTGGGAAATCCCATGGACAGAGGAGCCTGGAGGGTTACAGTCCATAGGGTCGCAAAGAGTCAGACACAACTGAAGTGACTTAGCATGCATGCATGCATAGAATCCATGGTGGTGGCGGTGCATGAAGAATTAAAACCAGAGAATTCTCATGGGTAGTATATACATTCTTTGGATTCCAGTCACTCTGTTTAAATTATAGAATACCTGTGAATATTTACTTGATAAAATTTCTGGCTTCCAACACCATTCACCTACTCTCCCTGAAAAAACTCAAAAGAAAATACACAAAATTTTGCTACCAGTGCTGACAGCCCTTATGTCGTGAGATCACAGTTTAAATCATGACTGTCGTGTAAAATTGTCACTCTTGGGGTTAAGTGAAGACTTGCCCTTCTTGGGGAAGAGAGAAGAAAAGCAAATCAGTATCAGAAAAATTGCTCATAGGCTTAATAGCGGGCATTTTGCATTTGGTAATTATTACTAGCATCTAATCTCCAGGAGTTGGTGATGGCCAGGGAGGCCTGGCGTGCTGCGATTCATGGGGTCGCAAAGAGTTGGACACAACTGAGCAACTGATCTGATCTGATCTGATTGGTGTTTTTCTTTCTGGCTTACTTCACTCTGTATAATAGGCTCCAGTTTCATCCACCTCATTAGAACTGATTCAAATGTATTCTTTTTAATGGCTGAGTAATACTCCACTGTGTGTATGTCCCACAGCTTTCTTATCAATTTATCTGCTGATGGACATCTAGGTTGCTTCCATGTCCTGGCTATTATAAACAGTGCTGCAATGAACATTGGGGTACACGTGTCTCTTTCAATTCTGGTTTCCTCAGTGTGTATTGAACAACTTTTAAAACTTGCAAGTCCAAAGTCATCATGAGCATATGTAATACCACTCTAGAGATGTACAAAGTTAATTGCATTTGTCATACCCTTTGTTACAAAGAGAATATTTTTGTAGTGACTTTTTTATTAGTTCAATACTGAGTAATCCAAATATAGCTATACTTGGAAATAATAGAGAGTCAAATCTTACAATATAGGCAATGTTTTTATAGGGATATAATTATTTGGATAATAAATTCTTACATTCTTTGCACCTTTATACTTTAGCTTTATCTAACATTTCAGTTCAGTTCAGTTCAGTCGCTCAGTCGTGTCTGACTTTTTGCGACCCCATGAACCACAGCACACCCCCAGGGCCTCCCTGTCCATCACCAACTCCTTAATGTATATCTATTGTAAACTAGGCAAAGTCATGGATTGATGTTTATATAAACATCACTTAATATTCATAACGCTCTTACAGGGTGGAAACCACAACCTTATTTTCAGAAATTTTAATATTTAGAATTTTAAAAAGCCACTCAAATTTCTAACTCTATATTGTCTTTATAGCAGGGAATTTCATAGAAATGAGCAAGTTTTATTCAGCCAACACTCCCTCTCGTTTTTCAGAGATGACACTAATCACTTTGTTTGGTATTAATATCCCTCCTTGAATCACCTGCTCTGTCAGAGCATGGCGCAGTCTCTTTGGCCAAGCCTCAGTCCTTTGCTTATGCTTAGACTGCAGGGTATGAGTGGGGATCACCAGTGTACATAAATCACATAGACCAAGGCAAGGAAGGCTTCCCAAGTGACACAGTGGTAAAGAATCTGCCTGCCAATGCAGGAGATGCAGGAGACATAGGTTGAATCCCTGGGTCAGGAAGATTCCCTGTAGGAGAAAATGGTAATCCACTGAAGTATTCTTGCCAGGGAAATCCCACGGACAGAGAAGCCTGGGGGGCTACAGTCCATGGGGTTGCAAACGTGTCAGACACGACTGAGCAACTGAGCATGAATGTGAAGGAGAGGAAAGGAGTTTCTCCCACAGAAATTTTGAACTGAAGACCAAAATTAAAATGCTTTTATTTATAACTAACACTTTCACTTTCAGAAGGGGGACACAGGAAATTCATAATTAAAATTCAAGTACAGTCTTTATCCTAGGAATGAGAAGATCTTTGGCTCTGTCCCCTGACCATGAGTTGTTGCTCAGTCTATTAATTGTGGGTGCATGGGATCTTTTAAAGGAGGTAGTCAATATCTTCATTACCTTCACCATAGTTTGGCCCCAGATAAATAGCAGGGAGGGAACATAGCTCCCCGATCAACAGAAAATTGGATAAAAGATTTACTGAGCATGGCTCCACCCATAAGAAAAAGACCCAGTTTACACCTAAGTCATTCTCTCCCATCAGGAAGCTTCCATAAGCCTCTTATCCTCCTCTGTCAGAGGGCAGACATAGTAAACCCCAATTACAGAAAACTAACCAATCTGATCACATGGACCACAGCCTTGTGTAAGTCAATGAAACATGAGCCATGCCATGTAGGGCCATCCAAGACAGATGGGTCATGGTGGAGAGTTCTGACAAAATGTGGTCCACTGGAGAAGGGAATGGGAAACCATTTCAGTATTCCTGCCTTGAGAAACCCATGAACAGCATGAAAAGGCAAAAAGATAGGACACTGAAAGATGAACTCCCAGGTCAGTAGGTGCCCAATATGCTATTGGATATCAGTGGAGAAATAACTCTGGGAAGAATGAAGAGATGGAGCCAAAGCAAAAACAACACCCGGTTGTGGATGTGACTGGTGATAGAAGTAAAGTCCAAAGCTGTAAAGAGCAACATTGCATAGGAACCTGGAATGTTAGGTCCATGAATCAAGACAAATTGGAAGTGGTCAAACAGGAAATGGCAAGAGCGAACATCAACATTTTAGGAATCAGCCATCTAAAATGGACTGGAATGGGTGAATTTAACTCAGATGACTATTATATCCACTACTGTGGGCAAGAATGCCTTAGAAGAAATGGAGTAGCCAGACTGGTCAACAAAAGAATCTGAAATGCAGGCCTTGGATGTGATATAAAAACAACAGAATGATCTCTGTTCATTTCCAAGACAAACCATTCAATATCACGGTAATCCAGGTCTATGCCCCAACCAGTAATGCTGAAGAAGATGAAGCTGAACGGTTCTATGAAGACCTAAAAGACCTTCTAGAACTAACACCCAAAAAAGATGTCCTTTTCATTATAGGGAGTTCATTTCAGTTTAGTCACTCAGTCATGTCTGACTCTTGGTGACCCCATGAATCACAGCATGCCAGGCCTCCCTGTCCATCACCAACTCCCGGAGTTTACTCACATTCATGTCCATCCAGTCAGTGATGCCATCCAGCCATCTCATCCTCTGTCGTCCCCTTCTCCTCCTGCCCCCAATTCCTCCCAGCATCAGAGTCTTTTCCAATGGGTCAACACTTCACATGAGGTGGCCAAAGTATTGGAGTTTCAGCTTTAGCATCAATCCTTCCAATGAACATCCACGGCTGATCTCCTTTAGAATGGACTGGTTGGATCTCCTTGCAGTCCAAGGGACTCTCAAGAGTCTTCTCCAACACCACAGTTCAAAAGCATCAATTCTTTGGTGCTCAGCTTTCTTCACAGTCCAACTCTCAAATCCATACATGACCACTGGAAAAAACATAGCCTTAACGAGACAGACTTTTGTTGGCAAAGTAATGTCTCTGCTTTTTAATATGCTATCTAGTTTGGTCATAACTTTCCTTCCAAGGAGTAAGCGTCTTTTAATTTCTGGCTGCAATCACCATCTGCAGTGATTTTTAAGTCCCGAAAAATAAAGTCTGACATTGCTTCCACTGGTTCCCCATCTACTTCCCATGAAGTGATGGGACCAGATGCCATGATCTTAATTTTCTGAATGTTGAGCTTTAAGCCAACCTTTTCACTCTCCTCTTTCACTTTCATCAAGAGGCTCTTTAATTCCTCTTCACTTTCTGCCATAAGGGTGGTGTCATCGATATGTCTGAGGTATTGGTATTTCTCCTGGCAAACTTGATTCTAGCTTGTGCTTCTTCCAGACCAGCATTTCTCATGATGTACTCTGCATATATGTTAAATAAGCAGGGTGACAATATACAGCCTTGACATACTCCTCTTCCTGTTTGGAACCAGTCTGTTGTTCCATGTCCAGTTCTAACTGTTGCTTCTTAACCTGCATACATGTTTCTCAAGAGGCAGGTCAGGTGGTCTGGTATTCCTTTCTCTTTCAGAATTTTCCACAGTTTATGATGATCCACACAATCAAAGGCTTTGGCATAGTCAATAAAGCAGAAGTAGATGTTTTTCTGGAACTCTCTTGCTTTTTAGATGATCCAGCGGAATTTGGCAATTTGATCTCTGGTTCCTCTCCCTTTTCTAAAACCAGCTTGAACATCTGGAAGTTCATGGTTCACATATTGCTGAAGCCTGGCTTGGAGAATTTTGAGCATTACTTTACTAGCATGTGAGATGAGTGCAATTGTGTGGTAGTTTGAGCATTCTTTGGCATTGCCTTTCTTTGGGATTGGAATGAAAAGTGACCTTTTCCAGTCCTGTGGCCACTGCTGAGTTTTCCAAATGTGCTGGCATATTGAGTGCAGCACTTTCATAGCATCATCTTTCAGGATTTGAAAGAGCTCAACTGGAATTCCATCACCTCCACTAGCTTTGTTCATAGTGATGCTTTCTAAGGCCCACTTGACTTCACATTCCAGGATGTCTGGCTCTAGGAGCGCGATCACACCATCATGATTATCTGGATCATGAAGATCTTTTTTGTATAGTTCTTCTGTGTATTCTTGCCACCTCTTCTTAATATCTTCTGCTTCTGTTAAGTCCATACCATTTCTGTCCTTTATCGAGCCAATCTTTGCATGAAATGTTCCTTTGATATCTCTAATTTTCTTGAAGAGATCTCTAGTCTTTCCCATTCTGTTGTTTTCCTCTATTTCTTTGCACTGATCACTGAGGAAGACTTTCTTATCTCTCCTTGATGATGATAAAGTTGAAACTCCAGTACTTTAGCCACCTCATGCAAAGAGTTGACTTATTGGAAAAGACTCTGATGCTGGGAGGGATTGGGGACAGGAGGAGAAGGGGACGACAGAGGATGAGATGGCTGGATGGCAACACTGACTCGATGGACGTGAGTGTCAGTTAACTCCGGGAGTTGGCATTGGACAGGGAGGCCTGGCGTGCTGCGATTCATGGGGTCGCAAAGAGTCGGACACGACTGAGCAACTGATCTGATCTGATCTGATCTGATTCAGATGCTTATATCTTTCCTTTTTTCCTTTGCTTTTCACCTCTCCTCTTTTCACAGTTATTTGTAAGGCCTCCTTAGACAGCTATTTTGCTTTTTCGCATTTCTTTTCCATGGGGATGGTCTTGATTCCTGTCTTCTGTGCAATGTCATGAACCTCCTTCCATAGTTCATCAGGCACTCTATCTATCAGATCTAGTCCTTTAAATCTATTTATATTTCCACTGTGTAATCATAAGGGATTTGATTTAGGTCATACCTGAATGGTCTAGTGGCTTTCCTTACTTTTTTCAATTTAGTCTGAATTTGGCAACAAGGAGTTCATGAACCAAGCCACAGTCAGTTACCAGTCTTGTTTCTGCTGACTGTATAGAGTTTCTCCATCTTTGGCTGCAAAGAATATAATCAACCTGATTTTGGTGTTGAGCATCTGGTGATGTCCATGTGTAGAGTCTTCTCTTGTGTTGTTGGAAGAGGGTGTTTGCTATGACCAGTGCGTTCTTATGGCAAAACGCTATTAGCCTTTTCCCTGCTTCATTACTTACTCCAAGGCCAAATTTGCCTGTTACTCCAGGTGTTTCTTGACTTCCTACTTTTGCATTCCAGTCCCCTATAATGAAAAGGACATCTTTTGGGGTGTTAGTTCTAAAAGGTCTTGTAGGTCTTCATAGAACCATTCAACTTCAGCTTCTTCAGTGTTACTGGTTGGCCATAGGCTTGGATTACTGTGACATTGAACGGTTTGCCTTGGAAATGAACAGAGATCATTCTGTCGTTTTTGAGATTGCATCCAAGTACTGCATTTCGGACTCTTTTGTTGACCATGATGGCTACTCCATTTCTTCTAAGGGATTCTTGCCCACAGCAGTAGATATAATGGTCATCTGAGTTAAACTCCCCCATTCCAGTCCATTTTAGTTCGCTGATTCCTAAAATGTCGATGTTCACTCTTGCCATCTCCTGTTTGACCACTTCCAATTTGCCTTGATTCATG
The DNA here is from genome assembly GCF_003369695.1 of Bos indicus x Bos taurus. Taxonomy (NCBI): domain Eukaryota; kingdom Metazoa; phylum Chordata; class Mammalia; order Artiodactyla; family Bovidae; genus Bos; species Bos indicus x Bos taurus. Next base: position 97,681,846 of record NC_040079.1, on the reverse strand, counting down.
GACCTAACATTCCAGGTTCCTATGCAAGATTGCTCTTTACAGCATCAGACCTTGCTTCTATCACCAGTCACATCCATAGCTGGGTATTGTTTTTGCTTTGGCTCCATCCCTTCATTCTTTCTAGAGTTACTTCTCCACTGATCTTCAGTAACATATCATATTGGGCACCTACCGACCTGGGGAGTTTCTCTTTCAATATCCTATAATTTTGCCTTTTCATACTGTTCGTGGGTTCTCAAGGCAAGAATACTGAAGTGGTTTGCCATTGCATTCTCCAGTGGATCACATTCTGTTATACCTGTCCACCATGACCTGTCCATCTTGGGTCACCCGACATGGCATGGCTTAGTTTCATTGAGTTAGAGAAGTCTGTGGTCCATGTGATCAGAATGATTAGTTTTCTGTGATTATGGTTTCAGTGTGTCTGCCTTCTGATGCCCTCTCACAACATCTACCATCTTACTTAGGTTTCTCCTAACTTGAATGTGCAGTAGCTCCTCTGGGCCCTCCTGTGCTTGCGCAGCCAATGCTCCTTGGACGTGGAGTTGCTCCTCTAGGCCGCTTCTCATTATAGGGAACTAGAATGCAAAAGTAGGAAGTCAAGAAACACCTAGAGTAACAGGCAAACTTGACCTTGGAGTACAGAATGAAGCAGGGCAAAGGCTAATAGTTTCACCAAGAGAATGCACTGGTCACAGAAAACACCCTCTTAAAACAACACAAGAGAAGACTCTACACATGGACATCACCAGACAGTCAATTATTGAAATCAGATTGATTAGATTCTTTGCAGCCAAAGATGGAAAAGCACTATACAGTCAGAAAAAACAAGACCAGGAGCTGACTGTGGCTCAGATCATGAACTCCTTATTACCAAAATCAGACTTAAATTGAAGAAAGTAGGGAAAATCACTAGACCATTCAGATATGACCTAAAACAAATCCCTTATGTTTATACAGTGGAAGTGAGAAATAGGTTCAAGGGATTAGATCTGAAAGAGTGCCTGATGAACTATGGACAGAGGTTCATGACATTTTGTACAGGAGACAGGGATCAAGGCCATGCCCAAGAAAAAGAAATGCAAAAAAGCAAAACGGCTGTCTGAGGAGGCCTTACAAACAGTTATGAAAAGAAGAGAAGCAAAAGGCAAGGAGAAAAGGAAAGATATACCCATTTGAATGCAGAGTTCTAAAGAATAGCAAGAAGAGATAAGAAAGCCTTCCTCAATGATCAGTGCAAAGAAATAGAGGAAAACAATAGAATAGGAAAGACTAGAGATCTGTTTAAGAAAATTATAGATACCAAGGGAACATTTCATGCAAAGATGGGCTCAATAAAGGACAGAAACATTTAGGATGTAACAGAAGAGGATGATATTAAGAAGAGGTGGCAAGAATACACAGAAGAACTATACAAAAAAGATCTTTATGACTCAGGTAATCACGATAGTGTGGTCACTCAGCTAGAACCAGACATTCTGGATTTGGGCCTTAGGAAGTATCATTACAAACAAAGCTAGTGGAGGTGATGGAATTCCAGTTGAGCTCTTTCAAATCCTCAAAGATGATGCTGTGAAAGTGCTGCACTCAATATGCCAGCAAATTGGGAAAACTCAGCAGTGGCCACAGGACTGGAAAAGGTCAGTTTTCATTCCAATCTCAAAGAAAGGTAATCCCAAAGATTTCTCAGACAACTGCACAATTGTACTCATCTCACATGCTAGGAAAGTAAAGTTCAAAATTCTCCAAGCCAGGCTTCAACAGTACATGAACCGTGACCTTCAGATGTTCAAGCTGGTTTTAGAAAGGCAGAGGAACCAGAGGTCAAACTGCCAACATCCACTGGATTATCAAAAAAACAAGAGACTTCCAGAAAAATATCTATTTCTGCTTTATTGACTATGCCAAAGCCTTTGACTGTGTAGATCACAATAAACTGTGGAAAATTCTTCAAGAGATGGGAATAGCAGACCACCTGACCTGCCTCTTGAGAAACCTGTATGCAGGTCAGGAAGCAACAGTTAGAACTGGATGTGGAACAACAGACTGGTTCCAAATAGGAAAAGGAGTACGTCAAGGCTGTATATTGTCACCCTGCTTATTTAACTTATACGCAGAGTACATCATGAGAAACACTGGGCTGGAAGAAGCACAAGCTGGAATCAAGATTGCTGGGAAAAATATCAATAACCTCAAATATGCAGATGACATCATCCTTATGGTATAAAATAAAGAAGAACTAAATAGCCTCTTGATGAAAGTGAAAGAATAGAGTGAAAAAGTTGGCTTAACGCTCAACATTCAGATAACTAAGATCATGGCATCTGGTCCCATCACTTCATGGCAAACAGATGGGGAAACAGTGGCTGACTTTATTTTGGGGGGACTCCAAAATCACTGTAGATGGTGATTGCAGCCAGGAAATTAAAAGATGCTTATTCCTTGGAAGAAACATTATGACCAACCTAGATAGTATATTAAAAAGTAGAGACATTACTTTGCCAATAAAAGTCCATCTAGTTAAGGCTATTGTTTTTCCAGTAGTCATGTGTAGATGTGAGAATTGGACTATAAAGAAAGCTGAGCGCCGAAGAATTGATGCTTTTGAACTGTGGTGTTGGAGAAGACTCTTGAGAGTCCCTTCAACTGCAAGGAGACCCCACCAGTCCATCCAAAAGGAAATCAGTCCTGAATATTCACTGGAAGGCTGATGCTGAAGCTGAAACTCCAGTACTTTGGCCACCTGATGCGAAGAGCTGACTCATTGGAAAAGACCCTGATGCTGGGAAAGATTGAGGGCAGGAGGAGAAGTGGAGGACAGAAGATGAGATGGTTGGATGGCATCACCAACTCAATGGTCATGAGTTTGATTAAACTCCGGGGGTTGGTGATGGACAGGAAGGCCTGGCATGTTGCTGTCCATGGGGTCCCAAAGAGTTGGACATGACTGAGTGGCTGAACTGAACTGAACTATTAATTGTTTCTCAAAATTTTTTGCTCTGATAAAATTTCCCTTGACCTTTGTTTTACCTGAAGAAATATGAGTTGTGCAATGGAAGGAGGGGTGAGAGCCCTTCAGCAGCCCAGGTCCTATTATAATGGATCATGAATTTCATTTTAAATGAAGAGCAACAATGAGATTTGATTGTCAGCCTTTGGATTTCTCCCTCAATATATTGCCATTACTTTCGTATCCTTTAATTACTTATTTTTCCAATTTCTTATAGTTGCTATTTATTTGGGCTTGTCAGTGACTGTCTTTAACTTGCTTATTTTATTCTTTTCAACTATGGGTGACATAAACCTCAAGCCATACTTCAGATCTATCATTAGGGGATGAGGGTCTGAGTAGTGATAAGAACAGCAGAGAAACATCAGGGAATATGTAAATAGTCTTTGGTAAATTATCTAACCTCTCTGAGGATCTTTCCCAGTGGCTCATTGAGAAAAACTTGCCTGCCAATGCAGGAGACTTGAGTTCATTCCCTGGGTCAGGAATCCCTGGAAGAGGATTCCTGGAAGAGGATTCCAGGGTCCCTGGAAGAGGAAATAGTAACCCACTCCAGTATTCTGGCTGGGAAAATCCCATGGACAGAGGAGCCTGGCAGGCTAGAGTCCTTGGGGTGGCAAAGAGTCAGACATGATGAAACATGTACGTACTAATCCCTCTGACTCTCACGGTTTTTAGGATTAGAAAGATTGTGTTGATCTTTAGGACTCTACAAATATAGTCCGACTTTCTTTTAAACACACAGTAAGATTGTAATTCCCTGAGTGCGGCTACATGTAGCCAATGAAATGTGTCACAAATGGATGATTAAAGAGTCAGTGGAGAGTGACATCACCAAGATGGTGGTATGAGAGGCCCCAGCCTTCACCCCTGAAAAAGGATCAATAATCAAACAGTTATCCATGAACTAAAATAGCTCTGGGAGAGCTCAAGAGTCCACTTAAAAAACTTTAGCAACATAGTACAAAAAAAATCCTGGGAATAATCACATAAAAAGGGAAGGAAGCCTAGCTTCATTTTGTCTGCTTCATCTCCTTCTCCCTGCTGGCACTGCTAAGCACTAAGAGGGAATTCCCAGCTGGAAGGAGTTCCCTTGGATTGGAAAAGAGTAAGGTGAGCAACTTGTTACCCTATCCTTTCAAAACAGAAACCCACTTTAGTTTAACTATATCTGGAGATTTGCAAAGCTAAGACACAGAGAACGCTAGGAGTCAGGATGAAAGGCAGGGGATACCCCTACCAGCTACAGAAGGGAGCACAGTTCCCAATGATCTGCTCTGCAGAAGATCTCAGCCACTACTCTCACTGAAGAAAGCAATAGCCAGCATGGCTGCCATGGACCCACTACAGATATCACAATATTTCAGCCTATGGGCTACTGCATTTGCAAATGTCAGCTGCCTGAGTTACCTCCACACTTCTTCCCCCCACCATCATGTTCTAGGATCCCCAGTAGCTCTTTGGCTGCACCAGTGTTGTATGCCAGTAGACCCTAATGATGGGAAAGACTGAAGGCAGGAGGAGAAGACGACGACAGAGGAAGAGATGGTTGGATGGCATCAGTGACTCCATGGACTTGAGTTTGAGTAAACTCAGGGAGATAGTGAAGGACAGGGAAGCCAGGTGTGCTGAAGTTCAGGGGTCACAAAGAGTCAGATACAACTTAGCGACTGAACAATGAGACCCCTATGGCCGAACTCAACCACCATACGCTGCTTGAGGTCAGCCCTTGCAGTTGGGCACCAGCATTTCATAACATTGGCCATAGGGGTCTTGTTTTCATGTTACGAAATGCTGGCATCCACTGTTATGCTTGTCCCTGTGGCAAGACTACAGCAACAAGTGTGACTGTGCAACAGGAGTGTGCACTGACAGCCAAGGCACCCCAGAGCTGCTAGTGCACAGGCAGTCCAGCCCAGCCCTTGCTGCTGACCCTGGCCCCTCACCATTATGTGAGCATCTGCATTCAGCCCCTGTCACTACATAGACACCTATAGCTGGCATCCACAGCCAAGAGTATCACACCACTGGCCCAGATACTCCTGCTACCTGCCCTGGTCCCCAACTTCTGGTCTTGAGGGACACTGCTGAGGACATCCACAGCCCTTGCAGGAACGCAAGTGGAACCTCAGAGAACTCACCAAGGACCACACAGTTGTTGACTCCCATGACCTGAGCTATGGAGATGCCATATACTCTTGAACTTGGCATCCTGCATCACTGTGGCCACAGCATACTCCACCATGCCCCCACCAGTAGGTGAAGGGCTTTCCTGGCCAGTGAGTTCATAAAGCCGAGAAGAGATGACTGCTTCTGCTTCTTCAGATGTGCAGACACCTATGCCAGGCTACTGGGATTGTGCAGAATCAAGGAAACAGGACACCATCATAGGAACACAAAAAACTTCCAGTAACTGACCCTAAAGAAAGGGGAACATGTGAATTTCCTGACAAAGAATTCAAAGTAACTGTCCTAAAGATGCTCAGAGAGCTACAAGGGAACCTGGATAAACAATCAACGAAATCAGGAAAACAATATAAAAACAAAATAAGAAGTTCAAAGAGAGAGAAAATATAAAAAAGAACCAAATGGAAACATTAAACTGAAAAGTATAATGACTGAACCAAAATACAATACAATTTCAATAGAGAGCTTCAACAGCCAAAAGCCCAAAGTTAGCAAAGGCAGTACATAAGAAAGATCTGACAAGAAATAAATGAAATAAATAATAGAAAAGTGATAGGGAAAAAATCAAAGACACTCAGAGTTGAGTTTTTGAAAAGATGAACAAAATTGACAAAGCATTAACTAGACTACTAAACAAAAAAAGAGAGAAGATTCAAATAAATAAAATTATAAATGAAAGAGGAGAAAAAACAGAAATGCAAAGAATCATAAGAGACTTCTGTAAATAATTATACGCCAACAAATTGGATAACCTAGAAGAAATGGATAAATTCTTAAAAATACACAAACTACAAACACTGAAGCATGAGGAAACAGTATCTGAACAGACCAGTTACCAGAAAGGAGACTGAAGCAGTTATCAAAAACCTTCCAACAAGGAAAATTCTGGATCAGATGACCTCAGAGGTAATTCTACCAAAATTTTAAAAAGAATTAACACCAATTCTTCTCAGACTTTTCCAAATATCTGAAGAGGAGGAAACATTCCCAAACTCATTTTACAATAACAGCATTACCTTGACACCAAAGCCACATAAGGGCACTATAAGAAAACTACAGGATAATATTCCTCATGAAAGTATATGCAAAACTTCTCAACAAAACACTAAAAAATGAAATTCAAAAGCACATTAAAAGTATTAAAGGACTATACATAATTGTCAAGCAAGATTAATCACTGAGATGCAAGGATGGTTCAATGTATGCAAATAAATATGATACATCACACTAAGAAAATAAAAGACAAAAGTCATTATCATCTCAAGAGATGCAGAAAAATCATATGACAGAAATCAACAACTTTTATAATAAAAAAGCCTTCAACATTCTAAGCGAAGTCAGACAAAGACAAATACTACATGATTTCACTTATATGTGGAAATTAACAAAGTTGAGCTCAAAGAAACAAAATGGATTAATGGTTATCAAGAACTGGAGTACTGGGTAAATAGGGAGAGGCTGGTCAAACAGCATAAACTATCAGTTAAACGATGCGTAAGTTCCAGTTATCTAATGCATAGCATGGTGACTATAGTTAACAATGCCATATTGTATCCTTGACAGTGCTATGAAACAACACTTTAAATGTTCTCACCGTGACAAAAGAATAACAAAAAATGAAATTATGTGAAATGAAGATGTCAGCTAACCTTATTTTGGTAAACATTCTTTAATGTATACATGTATCAAATCATCACACTGTACACGTTAAACTTAAAGGAGTTATATGCCAGTTATATATCAATAAACCTAGGGGAATAAAAAGAGCCAGGAGACAATTCTTTCTGTTCTCTTTCCCTGTTTCCATAATTGTCAAAGCTCCTGTAAAGCTCCTTCATCAGTAAGGGCCCCTGAATAGGTGTAAAGCAACCCTATTGGCCCATGTCAAATTTGCAATGCAAATAAGATGTACCTTCTATTCAGTTATGCCACTGTGTTCCAGAACTTGTTTGCTACAAGGATCAAACAACACGACATGTTTAGTTTTCATAGTGTACAACCCACAATAAAAGCACATAAATATCTGTCTCCTTTATTCTGGTCACAAATATTTAATCTTATTCAAATACTGCTCAGTTTTCCCCATGTATAAAGTTGAAATAATTTTAATTCATTAATAATTTGATTCAAATATCTACTATGAAGCTCAATTAGCTGATTACTTTCATCAGTTCAATTGTTTTTATTTTCATATTTATTTCCCTATAATACTGTCACTAATAAAATGTTCTCTTCAGTTAGTTTTAGAAAAAAGTGTCTTCTTTGAGTTATTAAAACTTATTGATTATTTTTAAAGAAGTAAATCACTAAATTTGAATTGGCATCTTCTCAGTAACCAGATAGCTCCAAGATCCTTGAAAGATGGCATTGTTGTTGTTCAGTTGTTAAGTCATGTCTGACTCTTTGTGACCCCATGGACTGCAGCATGTAGAGTTCCCTGTCCTTCACAATCTGCCAGAGTTGACTCAAACTCACACTCATTGAGTCAGTGCTGCTATCTAACCATCTCATCCTCTGCCATCTGCTTCTCCTCTTGCCCTCAATGTTTCGCAGCATCAGGGTCTTTTCCAATGAGTTGACTCTTTGCATCAGTCAGTTCAGTTGCTCAGCTGTGTTCGACTCTTTGCGACCCCATGAATTGCAGCATGCTAGGCCTCCCTGTCCATCACCAACTCCCAGAGTTCACCCAAACTCATGTCCATCGAGTTGATGATACCATCCAGCCATCTCCTCCTCTGTCGTCCCCTTCTCCTCCTGCCCCCAATCCCTTCCAGCATCAGAGTCTTTTCCAATGAATCAACTCTTTGCATGAGGTGGCCAAAGTATTGGAGTTTCAGCTTTAGCATCATTCCTTCCAAAGAAATCCCAGGGATGATCTCCTTCAGAATGGACTGGTTGGATCTCCTTGCAGTCCAAGGGACTCTCAAGAGTCTTCTCCAACACCACAGTTCAAAAGCATCAATTCTTCGGCACTCAGCTTTCTTCACAGTCCAACTCTCACATCCATACATGACCACTGGAAAAACCATAGCCTTGACTAGACAAACCTTTGTTGGCAAAGTAATGTCTCTGCTTTTCAATATGCTATCTAGGTTGGTCATAACCCTCCTTCCAAGGAGTAAGCATCTTTTAATTTCTGGCTGCAATCACCATCTGCTGTGATTTTGGAGCCCAGAAAAATAAAGCCTGCCAGTGTTTCCACTGTTTCCCCATCTATTTCCCATGAAGTGATGGGACCAGATGCCATGATCTTACTTTTCTGAATGTTGAGTTTTAAGCCAACTTTTTCACTCTCCTCTCTCACTTTCATCAAGAGGCTTTTTAGTTCTTCTTCACTCTCTGCCACAAGAGTGGTGTCATCTGCATGCTGCTGCTGCTGCTAAGTCACTTCAGTCGTGTCCGACTCTATGCAACCCCATAGATGGCAGCCCACCAGGCTCCCCTGTCCCTGGGATTCTCCAGGCAAGAACACTGGAGTGGGTTGTCATCTGCATATCTGAGGTTACTGATATTTCTCCTGGCAATCTTGATTCCAGCTTGTGCTTCTTCCAGTCCAGCGTTTCTCATGATGTACTCTGCATATAAGTTAAATAAACAGGGTGACAATATACAACCTTGACGTACTCCTTTTCCTATTTGGAACCAGTCTGTTGTTCCATGTCCAGTTCTAACTGTTGCTTCCTGACCTACATACAGATTTCTCAAGAGGCAGGTCAGGTGGTCTAGTATGCCCATCTCTTGAAGAATTTTCCACAGTTTATGGTGATCCACACAGTCAAAGCCTTTGGCATAGTCAATAAAGCAGAAGTAGATATTTTTCTGGAACTCTTGCTTTTTCGATGATCCAGCAGAATTTGACAATTTGATCTCTGGTTCTTCTGCCTTTTCTAAAACCAGCTTGAACATCTGGAAGTTCACAGTTCACGTATTGCTGAACCCTGGCTTGGAGAATTTTGAGCATTACTTTACTAGTGTGTGAGATGAGTGCAATTGTGTGGTAGTTAGAGCATTCTTTGGCATTGCCTTTCTTTGGGATTGGAATGAAAACTGACCTTTTCCAGTCCTGTGGCCACTGCTGAGTTTTCCAAATTTGTTAGCATATTGAGTGCAGCACTTTCATAGCATCATCTTTCAGGATTTGAAATAGGTGGATATAAAGTATTGGAGCTTCAGCTTCAGCATCAAACCTTCCAATGGATATTCAGGGTTGATTTCCTTTAAGATTGATTAGTTTGATCTTCTTTCTGTCCAAGGGATTTTCAAGAGTCCTTTCCAGCACCACAATTCAAAAGCATAAATTATTTCGCACTCATCCTTCTTTATAGTCCAACTCACATCCATTCATGACTATTGGAAAAGCCATAGCTTTGACTAGACAGAACTTTGTCAGCAAAGTGATGTTTTTAATACATGCTGTCTAGGTCTGTTATGGCCTTACTTCCAAGGAGCAAGTGTCTTTGAATTCTGTGGCTACAGTCACCATCTGCAGTGACTTTGGAGCCCCCCAAAATAAAGTCTATCTCCATTTCCACTTTTTCATCATCTATTTGATTTCAGTCTTTTGAATGTTGAGTTTTAAGTCAGTTTTTTCACTCTCCTCTTTCACCTTCATCAAGAGGATCTTTAGTTCCTTTTCACCTTCTGCCATTAGAGTGACATTATCTACCTATCTGAGGTTGCTGATAATTTCTCCTGGCAATCTTGATTCCTGCTTGTGAGTCATCCAGCCTATCATTTCACATGATATACTCTACATAAAAGTTACATAATCAGGGTGACAATATACAATCTTGATGTATTCCTTTCCCAATTTTTAACCATTGTTAAAATGTCCAGTTCTGTTGTTTTTTGGCTTGCATACGGGTTTCTCAGAAGGCAGGTAAGGTGATTTGGTATTCCTGTCACTTTACGAACTTTCTACAGTTTGTTGTAATCCACATAGTTAAAGGCTTTAGTGTAGTCAATGAAGCAGAAATAAATGTTTTTCTGAAATTCTCTTGCTTTTCCTATGATCCAGTGGATACTGGCAATTTGATTCCTGGTTCCTATGCCTTTTCTAAATCCAGCTTGAACATTTGGAAGTTCTCAGTTCATGCACTGTTGATGCCTAGTTTGAAGGATTTTGAGCATTAACTTGCTAGCACATGAAAAGAGCTCAATTGTACAGAAGTTTAAACATTCTTTGGCATTGCCTTTCTTTGGGACTGGAATGAAGACTGACCTTTTCCAGTCCTGTGGCCACTGCTGAGTTTTCCAAATTTGCTGGCATATTGAGTGCCATACTTCAACAGCATCATCTTTTAGGATTTGAAATAGCTCAGCTGGAATTCCATCACCTCCACTAGCTTTGTAGTGATGATTCTTAAGGCCCACTTGACTTCACACTCCTGGAAGTCTAGCTAGGAGAGTGATGACACTATCATGATTATCGGGGTCATTAAGACATTTTTTATATAGTTCTTCTGTGTATTCTTGCCACCTCTTCTTAATGTCTTCTGCTTCTGTTAGGTTCATAACATTTCTGTCCTTTATTGTGCCTAATTTGTATGAAGTGTTCCTTGGTAACTCCAGTTTTTTTGAAGAGGTCTCTATTCTTGCCCATTCTCTTGTTTTCCTCTATTTCTTTGCATTGTTCATTTGGAAGTCTTTCTTCTCCTTGCTTTTCTCTGAAACTCTGCATTCAGTTGGGTATATCTTTTCCTTCATCTTTGCCGTTCACATCTCCTTTTCTCAGCTATTTGTAAGGCCTCCTCAGGAAGCCATTTTGCCTTTTTGAATTTCTTTTTCTTTGGTACGGTTTTGGTCACTGCCTCCTGTATGATATGAGTCTCAGTCCATAGTTCTTCAGGCAATCTCTTAGAGTTAATCCTTTGAATTTATTTGTCACCTTCACTGTATAATCATAAGGGATTTGATTTAGGTCCTGCCTGAATGGCTTAATGGTCCTCCCTACTTTCTTCAACATAAATTTGAATTTTACAGTAAGGATCTCATGATCTGAGACATATTCATCATCAAAATCAAATTCCAAAATAAGGCTGTTGAAGACAACAGTAAGAAAAGGATATATATATCTAAGAACAAGAATTCATCCAGAGAGAATAAATTAAAAAAATAATATAGAAAGTATAATACAGACGTGTATGTGTGTGTGTGTGTGTGTGTGTGTGTGTGTGTGTACTGGAGAAGGAAATGGCAACCCACTCCAGTACTCTTGTCTAGAAAACTCCATGGACAGAGGAACCTGATAGGGCTACAGTCCATGGGGTCCCAAAGAGTTAGACACGACTGAGTGTTGAACACAAACACACACACACATACAGATGTGCACATGCATGTATATATACACACACACATATATACTCAGATATGCAGATGACACCACCCTTATGGCAGAAAGTGAAGAAGAACTAAAGAGCCTTTTGATGAAAGTGAAAGAGGAGAGTGAAAACCTGGCTTAAAGCTCAACATTCAGAAAATGAAGATCATGGCATCTGGTCCCATCACTTCATGGCAAATAGATGGGGAAACAATGGAGACAGTGACAGACTTCATTTTCTTGGGCTCCAAAATCACTGCAGATTGTAACTGAAGACATGAAATTAAAAGACGCTTGCTTCTTGGAAGAAAAGCTATGACAAACCTAGACAGCATATTAAAAAGCAGAGACATGTCTTTGTCAACAAAGGTCCATCTAGTCAAGGCTATGGTTATTCCAGTGTTCATGTATGGGTGTGAGAGTTGGACTATAAAGAAAGCTGAGCACCAAAGAATTGATGCTATTGAACTGTAGTGTTGGAGAAGACTCTTGAGAGTTCCTTGGACTGCAAGGAGATCCAACCAGTTCATCCTAAAGGAGATCAGTCCTGAATATTCACTGGAAGGACTGATGCTGAAGCTCCAACACTTTGGCCACCTGATGCGAAGATCTGACTCATTTGAAAAGACCCTGATGATGGGGAAGATTGAAGGCAGTAGGAGAAGGGAATGACAGAGGATGAGATGGTTGGATGGCATCACCGACTCAATGGACATGAGTTTGCTCAGTCTCTAGGAATTGGTGTTAGACAGAGATGCCTGGCATGCTGCAGTCCATGGGGTCACAAACAGTCAGACACGACTAAGTGACTGAACTGAACTGAACACACATATACTTATTAATGTATAAACATATTATATAAAGAAGTCTCATCTTTAAATGGATAATTGACATGTCTTTTCTATTTAAAGGTAGGCTACATCCATGAAGGGTTTAGCTTATACTTCTAAGCCCTATTTTTTTTTTTTCCTGGCCTTTGTTTTTTTCATTGTTTCAGTGTGTATTCTAGATTTACAAACATTCTGCAATGAGCTTTTAAAACTCCATTTTGGCAAATATATAGAGAGTTCTCTATAACTGAAATTGTTGCCATTATGAAACAGTATGGCGAGGGAGGGAGAGCCCAGCTTAGAAAAAGACAGAACAATCACCTGAAAGCTGGCCAGAGACCAAGGTTCCCAAAGAGCTACTATGGTGACAGTTAGTAGTTTTCCCTATCTGGGGGAAAAAAAAAAAAACCACCCTGCTCTGGTTTTCCCAACAGCAAAACATAATTTATAATATATTTTCAATGCAACATGTTTATCTCATATAAGGTTTTTCACATATTAGTCAATGAAACATCAGCTGTATGATCGGATTGCCTCTCTTAAGCTTCTATTCTGCTCTGGCTTTTCTCATTGAAATTCCCTGTTTACAGGGACACAAAGAGCTGTTTTAAATAGGAAGCCAACATTTGGGTGCCAGACAGCAAGCTAGTGCCACATTGCATTCATTCCATAGCAAAACTGCTAACCAAGACCTTTCTGTGCTAAATGCCGCCGTATCTCCTTTTCTCCTTCATTGGAGAAGATACACTCCATGATGCCAGCTGCTTTTCTGGCAGCAGACATGAAGACTAAGGCCGAATTATCCTCGCTCCAACCATCGCTGGTATCATCGTGCCAGACGCACCACTCGGACCTCTTTTACCAGTCTATGTTGGAAGGCTCATCTCCTCTGGGCCCATTTTAGATTTTTTTCTTGTTTTCCCTGGATCTTGTACCTCTGCGCCATTCTTGTGGGCGCTGTGTCAGATAAAAGAGCTGATTGCTATTATTCACGAATGAATTTCACAGCTCTTCATGCCAAGGCATGTTGCCTTTTTCTTCATGACATTCCCTATAATGAGAATGATGTACTTCAACGAATCACAAAGAAATGAGAATTAATAGTTTATCTTCAAGGTGACACCAAAGGCACTGTATTGTTGGAAATCTGTCTCTTTACCACAGCAGAGCTCTGTGAACGATTTTCAAGCAGTCCTCGGTGTAAATTACGGGTGTATGGGGGTTACTAGCTTTGTGTATTTGATAACCATTTTTCCAGAAGTATAAGTATTTCACAATGTCCACTTCTTTCTTTCATATTTCAGTTTTATTGACATGTAATTGACAAATAATGTTCACTTCTTTTTATTTAAAAATATACAACCCCTTCACTGCTCTACAATGTAAAGCTGATGCCACAGACCAAGGATCACTGTCCTTTGCTGAGCTACAGGAAAGAGTATCTGGGCACAGGATCAATGACCGCAAAGCAATCTGCACTTGCACGCTAAGATGCTTCAGTCATGTCCAACTCTTTGTGACCCCACTGACCGTCAGGCTCTTCTGTCCACTGAATTCTCCAGGCAAGAATACTGGAGTGGCTTGCCATGCCCTCCTCCAGAGGATCTTCCCAACCCTGGGATCAAACCTGCGTCTCTCATGTCTCCTGCATTGACAGATGGGTTCTTAACCACTAGCACTATCTGGGGAGCCCTAATCTGCACTTATCTGAGTCTAAAAAATGGGGTGGGGGAGGAGCTTATACTGTGTCCAGAAACCAGTCCTCACCCCACTAGGAACTCTACAGTTTAAGAAACAGAAAATAAAAATCAAACCGACTTCAACAAAAAGAGGATTTATTGGTATATATATGTGGGACAAGCAGGGGTAGATAGGGCTTCATATTTGGGATTGACTCAGAAGCTCAAGGGTATCATTAAGACACTTCCTCTTCCCCCATTCTGCATTGACTTCCTAGCATCAGCTTTGTTCTGAGATGATCTCAGTTGTTGCCACAGTTCTAAGACCATATCCACAAGCCATACCATGCAGAAACACAGCAGCTGCAGACCCTAGCCAGCTCTCGTAGAAAGGTGAGGAGCTCTCTTTCCCCAATAGCACACCATCCACCTATGTTTCCTAGGTGGATATCCAACTCTGTGACCTCATGGACTGTAGCCCACCAGGCTCTCTGTCCATGGAATTCTCCAGGCAAGAATACTGGCATTGGTAGCCATTCCCTTCTCTAGGGTATCTTTCTGACCCAGGGATTGAACCCAGGTCTCCTGCATTGCTTGCAGATTCTTTACCCTTTGAGCCACCAGGGAAGCCTTAAACCAACTCAATTGACACGGGAATAGCACGAAAAGCTAGACTTCTCTGATAGCATGGGGTGTTAGAGCTCTCTGAAACAATCAACATACCTGGAGGGGGGAGATCTTCACGAGGGGGCCATTCTGGGCATATTCATAGGTGGGGTACCACAACCACCCCTTACTCTTTGCTCCTATACAGGGGGATTTTGAGAGAAATGCAAGATAATCTCAAGATCCATATTCTTAGCAATTACTAAAGGCTTTACCTTGCTCTGAAAAAGTTTTGCCCACTACGCAAACCTTTATCAATAAGCTTTCTCAGAACTGACAAAGCTAAGCTCCTGTTCCACATTCAGAGTACTTCTGAAATGAAATCACAAACTGCCCTAAAATACTTTATAGTCTTTAAAGTACAAGATCTCCCGAACAAGTTGACAAGGATAACACAACCTGTTTACAGAACTATCTTGAACAACTGGTTTGGTGAAAAGTCAGACAGAAAATAAAAGATAGTATTGATATTATCTCTAGGATAAAAGAGTAAACTATGATCCTGCTTTTTTCAAAGTTGTTACCAAAGGAATATATAAGGATAAATATAGATACACATTCATATATATACATGTACTCACACATACATATATTCATATATACATATATATACTTTGGCCACTTGATGTGAAGAGCTGACTCATTGGAAGAGACCCTGATGTTGGGAAAGATTGAAGGCAAGAGGAAAAGGCGGCAACAAGGGGACAAGAGGATGAGATGGTTGGATGGCATCATCAACTCAATGGACATTACTTTGAGCAAACTCTGGGAGATAGTGGAGGACAGGAAGCCTGGAGGGCTGCAGTCCATGGGGTTGCAAAGACTCAGACACAACTTAATGACTGAACAACAACAACTCATACCCACACAAATATGCAGTATGATGTATATGTAGATATGAATATAAAACACACGTGTGTGCCTATATATATATATATATATATCTGTGTATATAGATTGATACTTTACTTGTACAAATTCCTGTCTTAAACCAGGTCCAATTTATAACTTCCAATCCAGCCTCTAAAGCTATTAGAATACACCTATCAGAGATGCGATCAAGATGTAGTCACATCCTGTCTTACCATAGGCATAAAAGTTAAATTAATAACCAAGCAACTCCTTGGTGAGCAAGAAAAAAATAAATAGGATGGCACATGTAGGTGAAGATGAGGACACTCAAAACTACCAGAGATTTTGCTTGCTTTTATAGTTTTCTTATGACAATATACTTTTTTTTTTTTTTTTTACAGACAGTGGCAAACAAAATTGAGTACGTGACAGCTTTAGCCATGGTAAAGTAGCCACCCAACAACCTAGTTATGAAATTTGTTGTTAGTTGTTTCTAGACTCCTTAGTCACAGATTATTACTTTAGTTCAGTTATCTATATGGCTGACTGAGCTCAGTTGTTTTGTGATAACTGTCTAATTTCATTCTCAGAGGGAAATCTTAATTCTAAGAGCTCAAGTTACCTAGCACTACCTCCTAGGTACTAACCACAATTTTCACTATGGGTGTTAAAGTCAAGATTTAAAAATATTGGTCAGAGTCACAACATGACATTAAATTGATATTGAATTCTTTTCCCTCTTTTAAACATTTTCCTAGTTCTCTCTGTAGGGTTATGTTTTCTCTTCAATTCAAATATAATAACACAATTTTACAGCACAGAATTTGCATACATATTCTTTCTGACATTCTTGGTATTGAACAATCAGTGTTGGGTACAGACAGCATTTGAACCTGGTAGGTCATCTCTCATATGCGAGGCTACATAAAGGGGCTTAATAAATTGAAAAAAAACCACACACCTTTTCAAATTATGTGATGGTATAGAAATTTTGTGGACCAGAAAGGATGGAGCTGTATTTCCTCAGGACATTGTCCTTTTGGCCATTTTCTTCCTACACCTAGAACAACGCCTGGCACATATAAAGGGTCTGATACACAATTTTGAATGAACTAATTAATCACAAAAGTTAGAAAGCAATCTCCAAGAAAATCTATTCTCTAAGTTATTTAGACTACCAGGATATTTCTTACAGAGAATCTCACCCAAGGTGAAAATGCAGATACTAGCCAAACAGTGAAATAACAACTGATTCCTCCATTTCAACAACTATTACTTCCAAATTCTATTTATGATCAATATAATTTTTCAAAGGTCACAGGTAGAAACACTTGTTTCTATGCTTTGTTTTAAGTAAAATCAGATACTTTTCTTTAAATGGGGCACATTTTTAGGAACAGGTTTTTTGTAAATACAGCTACTAAAATGATATTTTATGTCCTAAAGAGACTCTTCTTAAGAAGGATCAGCATTGAAAGTAAAACATATTTCTCCAGATGTGGACAGTGAGGTGTTACAAGGGTTATTTGTGTGGTTATTTTGATTTCCTTAGCTGTAGCAATATGCCAGGAAAGTACACTTTACATGTGTTGAGTAAAATTAAATTAAAAGCAAGGCCCATACTATTAGCTGTGACTTGTTCAGCTCATTTAGAATTTTGGATCATAGACAAGCTTCAGTTGAAAATAATTATTAAAAGCAGTCAATCGTTTTCTGGGTGGTGAAAGTTTGGTGAATAATAGGTTAGAGCAACAGGAAAACACAGATGAGAAACCATCACCAATACCACCTATAACTTTCTTTGGTCTAAGCAAATCGGAATGCAACTTCATTTCACTTATAATTCCAGCTTGAATCAAAGCATCTTCTACCCCAAGCATGAATGCTCTTCAATATCTAATTTCACAGTTTTCTTAACACGTATCTCATGTTATTTATTGTAGTCAGAGGCATCCCAACACCTTTGTCCATCCTTGCTACCTTTTAAATGATTTATCTGGCAAACCATCAATCACAAATCATGAAACATATTTTAACCCAAGTAAGATCAGTTAAGAAAGAAAATAAAGCTTGTGTACCCTAATTGGAAACATTACTCACATCAATAAGTGATAAATGCTTGTTCTAGGAAAGATTTTTCCCTCAGATCTGTCTGTAATGTATAATATGGCCAAGATTAAAATCTCCAATCACCTTCTAACCTGAGGCCATACAGATATTGATAAAAACAACCCAAAGTTTGTAAAAAGTTTCAAAATTCTATTTAAGGTGCAGAAGATTGTTTTTATTAGCAAACAAGCAACAATATGTTTTTATTTATGACTTATGCTCTGGTTAAAACCAGAGCTAACAAATGACTTGGAAAAAAATGGGTAATCAACATATACAAATGTTTTGGTATGTCACAAAAGCCTCAGTAAATTTGCTTATTGGCTTTACTCTGTATAACATGTGCTGGAAGTTTTCAATAATCTCTTATTTGATATTTAAACTATTCAAATAACTTGTATGATAATACTATAAAATGTATAATTCAGAATTTATTAACATTGCATATAGTATTTTCTATGTTATATGCAGGATACCTTAAATATATCCCAGTAAACATCTTCTCAAAATAGGAAAAGACCTAATGTTTCTTTCATGAAATTTTATTTTAAAGGACACAGATGTGCTCACTTATTCCATGAGGTCAGTTTCACTACCACCACCACTTTGGCCAGGTGATGTTCATTTCACATCACAGGTGATTTATTATCACAGCAGCACTGTCACAGCGGTGGTTCACACAAATAATTTCACTTAGGTAAACACCATTTTCCAGTAATGACAGAACAAAACAAACTTTAGGAGCATTTATGAACAGTAACGTCTTATTCTCAGTACACATTTGCCAACCGATCTCTGCTGTTTGCAAATGAATTAACAATGGCTTGAAAAATCATTAGAGCCATCTGCTTTGATGGTAAGGAAGAACTGCTATGATCACTTTATTATAGGAAAAGAGACTCGGTACTATTGTAGCGTATTTTTAGCATCATTTACCTTATATTTCACATGCTATCTCAAAAGTTACCAGTTACCAGTTACTCACTGAGGCTCCTTGTAAATCCATTTACTGAGAAACCACTTTGCATAGGTAACTGTGCAGTTTTTCAGAGATGTAAACAAGGGAAATGTCCATTTTTTCCCTCCTGTAAAATTGATCATTATAACTTTTTCTCAGTATGTTTTAATGTCTCAAGTAAAAACTGATGAAAGAAAAAACAACAGTTTAACAAATTAGTTCCTTTGGTTTAGTCAGTGGATAAAAATGCATGTTTGTTCAATATATTTCCCTGTTCAAACAATTTATGTGAATGTTATTTTCAATGCTACCAACATTTGAATAGCAATTTGTTTCACTTGTTTCTTAAAAAGTGTCTGTCTTTACTTTCCTATCAATCTTCGTTTCAGGAACACATTTGTAATGTAACTTTTAGTATTTACTTGTATTTGACAGCCATAAAAAAAGGAGGAAGAGAGGGGAAAAGTTCACTAATATTTATATTTCAGGGAAAACTTCCAATAAACACAGAGTTTAAATAGTATTTGATACATAAAGATGTATGCTTTGTCATAAAAAATATTTTTCTTCTCTTAGGATAGTAGTGGTACAGAGATGACTGTAAAGGAGGACTTGTCCATTTTTAAGTGCATTGAATGCAACTGAATTTCAAGAAGCAGGTATATGTTGAACATATATGGAAAGATGAGTGGATGGATGGATAGAAAGATATATTTAATTGTATTCTATCTAAAGCTAAATTAAAAGCTAACAGGGTAAAATTCTGTCTCTGTACTGAAAAGCAGTCCTCTTTAAACTTAGAAAAACATCTTTTCTTATCTGGGTTTGCAACTAAGAAAAAAACAAGTATATAGTTTTAAGCCATCAAATTAGCTGATTCAAAGTTCTGAATCCGAGGGGTGAGAAATACGCTAAATATATCTTCATTATAACTGCATTCAGAGTTGTCTTTATCAATAGGATATAAAAAGGGGTAAGCAGGTAGATTTTACAAGCGTTTCTCATAATTGTAAATATAAGTAGCCAAGTGGCAGATATACTTAAGGCAGTGAATATAATTGCATATATATTTTAAAGCTTAGATTTGTGTATTCAACATTTCACAATCTGATAACTGATTTTTTTTTCTTTTATATTTTGAGAAAAATAGCATTACATTCTAGAGGTAGTTTAAATGAGTGAAACAAACAGTTGGTCACAGGCTGCCAGTAAGTACTGGTCTCTTCCTCTGGCTAGGCAAGCAATCTGAGAGAGAACAAGACAGAGGGCCACTGTCTTTATACCATATAACCTTGAAAATAACACCCCATCACTTCTGAGATATTCATCAGAAGCAAGTCACTAGGTTCCTGTCCACACACACAAAGGAAAGAAATTACACAAGGGAGTAAGTATCAGGAAATGGAGATCACTGCCTACTATTCCTTAAACCACATCAGTCCCTTCTTCATTGATTTATTACAAGACATTGCTCTACTCTGATTTCAATAATCTATTCTACATTCAGATCTGATACCAATTAATTGATCCACAGGTAAGCCATACTTTCCTTCTTCCCATAGATCTTAGGAAAAAAATCCATTTTCCTACCTACCTCATAGGGTTATTGAAAATGTTAACTATGATAATGAATACCTAACACCTTCTAAAGTACCTATGATATACAGTAGTCCTATTGGCCCATCTTTTATTACCAACATTGTTGCTCAATGTTAATTCCTAAACCTCTACTCTGGATTCCATTTCTACAAGTTCTTGCTTCAGTAACCCCTCTGCTGCCTACTTCAATAGCAGTAATAGACAATTTCAAGTCACTACCACTTTATTCATTCATTTATATTTCAAATCAGTTCAGTTCAGTCGATCAGTCATGTCTGACTCTTTGTGACCCCATGAACCATAGCACGCAAGCCCTCCCTGTCCGTCACCAACTCCAAGAGTTCACCCAAACCCGTGTCCATCGAGTCGGTGATGCCATTCAACCATCTCATTCTCTGTCGTCTCCTTCTCCTCCTGCCCTCAATCTTTCCCAGTGTCAGGGTCTTTTCCAATGAGTCAGCTCTTCATATCAGGTGGTCAAAGTATTGGAATTTCAGCTTCAACATCAGTCCTTCCAATGAAGACCCACGACTAATCTCCTTTAGGATGGACTGGATGGATCTCCTTGTAGTCCAAGGGACTCTCAAGAGTCTTCTCCGACAACACAGTTCAAAGCATCAATTCTTCAGTGCTCAGATTTCTTTATAGTCCAACTCTCATATACATACATGACCACTAGAAAAACCATAGCCTTGACTAGACAGACTTTTGTTGGCAAAGTAATGTCTTTGCTTTTTAATATGCTATCTAGATTGGTCATAACTTTCCTTCCAAGGAGTAAGCGTCTTTTAAAAATTTCATGGCTGCAATCACCATCTGCAATGATTTTGGAGCCCAGAAAAATAAACTCAGCCACTGTTTCCACTGTTGCCCCATCTATTTCCCATGAAGTGAAGTGATGGGACTGGTTCCCATGATCTTAGTTTTCTGAATGCTGAGCTTTAAGCCAACTTTTTCACTCTCCTCTTTCACTTTCATCAAGAGGCTCTTTAGTTCCTCTTCACTTTCTGCCATAAGGGTGGTGTCATCTGCACATCTGAGGTTATTGATATTTCTCCTGGCAATCTTGATTCCAGCTTGTGCTTCCTCCAGCCCAGCGTTTCTCATGATGTACTCTGCATACAAGTTAAAATAAGCAGGGTGACAATATACAGCCTTGACATACTCCTTTTCCTACTTGGAACCAGTCTGTTGTTCCGTGTCCAGTTCTAACTGTTGCTTGCTGACCTGCATACAGGTTTCTCAAGAGGCAGGTCAGGTGGTCTGCTATTCCCATCTCTTGAAGAATTTTCCACAGTTTATTGTGATCCACACAGTCAAAGGCTTTGGCATAGTCAATAAAGCAGAAATAGATGTTCTTCTGGAACTCTCTCGTTTTTTCGATGATCCAGCGGATGTTGGCAATTTGATCTCTGCCTTTTCTAAAACCAGCTTGAACATCTGGAAGTTCACGGTTCACGTATTGCTGAAGCCTGGCTTGGAGAATTCTCAGCATTACTTTACTAGTGTGTGAGATGAGTGCAATTATGTGATAGTTTGAGCATTCTTTGGGATTACCTTTCTTTGGGATTGGAATGAAAACTGACCTTTTGCAGTCCTGTGACCACTGCTGAGTTTTCCAAATTTGCCTTCCCAAATCTTTCATCTTTAGCAGTAACTGCCATATCTCTTCAGAGTCAAGTTTCTTAAACCATAAAAGGAACTGTTGAATGTACTTTCTGATTGCATTGCACTCTAGTTCCCCTTGCCCACCATGCTCCTCTTCTAAAGACTGACAGAGATGCTCCAAGTGACTAAGCCAATGATTCTCAAAATATGTTACTTTGATCATCAGCATCAGTGCCAACTGGGATCTTGTTAGAAATGCACATTTCGGGGACCTTCCATAGACCTACTGAAAATCTGGGGCTGAGGTCCAATAATCTTTGTTTTAACAAGCCCATTAGGCCATTCTGATGGCTGCTAATGTTGGAGAACCACTGGCTTACACCATGATTAAAAACCACTGGCCTAAGCTAATGGACTCTTTTCGGTCTTTATCTAACTTTCTTTCTGAGGCATTCTTCTTCCTTTAAAGAAGATGTGATACATGTATACAATGAATATTACTCAGCCATAAAAAATAATGAAATATTTTAAATGACAGGCATGGGCCTAGAGATTGTCGTACTGAGTGAAGTAAGTCAATGACAAACATCATATGATACCACTTATACATGGAATCTAAAGAAAGGGTACAAATGAACTTACTGATGAAACAGAAGTAGTCACAATGTAGAAAACTATGGCTACCAAGGGGCGAAGGAGTGAGGGATAAATTGGAGACTGGCACAAACATATACACACTACTATATATAAGATAGATGAATAACAAGGACCTACTGTACAGCACAGAGAACTCTGTTCAATACTCTGCAGTGGCCTAAGTGGGAACAGAACCTAAAAAAGAGCGGATATAAGTATATGTGTAAGTGATTCACTTTGCTGTACAGCAGAAACTAACACAGCATTCTAAATTAACTATACTCCAATAAAAATTTTAAAAATAAAACAGACTCCTTATAAATTTCATCACAAATATCCATTCATTCTCTTCTTGACACATTGTCTTCTCTTCTGCCAAAAAATTCTCTTCTCCTAAACGTTTCTCTTTCTTCCTCGCATAACTCATTCTTAGTGCTTTTTTTGCTCTTGTCTTGCCCCACCTGTCCCTGGAAGAATGGGCTGGTTCTTGGTTTTCTTCTTTTATTATTATGTATTCCCTCGTTAATTCTCTCTATCCCATTAATTTATACATGGAGCTGCTAACACATATCAAACTCATCTCCCTTGCACAGTCAAACCTCTCAGGTACAGACTTATATTTCCAAGATTCTAATCAGGGTCATTAAATGTATCTCCACCATAAGTTTCAAATCAATATGTCCAAAACTAAAACTAGCATTTCCCCTCCAACCATTTCCAAATCTATTCCTCCTATATTCTTTATCATAATAAAATGCAACATCATTTTTAGAGTCACTACATTTAGAAAACTGGCATTCAACCTACTGAACACCATCCTTCCATACTTCATAGAGTCAATCAAGACTTTCTTCAGATTATGTCTCTTTCTCTTTCATGAGAATCCCACTCTGGATCTTTAAGCCATTCCTGGAGCTGGAGGTTTTCTTATTTTACTCTTAAAACTTTTTTTCATTATTTTAAAAGTAACATTTCTATGAAACATAACTATTATTTTCAAAGCCAAACAGAAAAAACTACTGAGAAAAGTGCCATTGTTTTAAATGTATGTGAATCTCATTAATGACTGGCTTAATAAAACATAACTGAATTCATATCTGCTCCTGCAATCAACCTGATGTGTTGTGTTGATTGAAGGGAATGAAGAAAACCCTGCTTCATTCAGTGTAGTTCAATTGATCAGTCGTGTCCGACTCTTTGCGACCCCATGAATCGCAGCATGCCAGGCCTCCTTGTCCATTACCAAAACCCAGAGTTCACTCAAACTCATGTCCATCGAGTCGGTGATGCCATCCAGCCATCTCATCCTCTGTCGTCCCCTTCTCCTCCTGCCCCCAATCCCTCCCAGCATCAGAGTCTTTTCCAATGAGTCAACTCTTCGCATGAGGTGGCCAAAGTACTGGAGTTTCAGCTTCAGCCTCAGTCCTTCCAATGAACAGCCAGGACTGATCTCCTTTAGGATGGACTGGATGGATCTCCTTGAAGTCCAAGGGACTCTCAAGAGGCTTCTCCAACACCAAAGTTCAAAAGCATCAATTCTTCGGCGCTCAGCCTTCTTCACAGTCCAACTCTCACATCTATACATGACCACTGGAAAAACCATAGCCTTGACTAGACGGACCTTTGTTGGCAAAGTAATATCTCTGCTTTTCAATATGTAATCTAGGTGGATCATAACTTTCCTTCCAAGGAGTAAGCATCTTTTAATTTCATGCCTGCAATCAACATCTGCAGTGATTTTGGAGCCCCAAAAAATAAAGTCTGACACTGTTTCCCCATCTATTTCCCATGAAGTGATGGGACAAGATGCCATGATCTTACTTTTCCAAATGTTGAGCTTTAAGCCAACTTTTTCACTCTCCTCTTTCACTTTCATCAAGAGGCTTTGTAGTTCCTCTTCACTTTCTGCCATAAGGGTGGTGTCATCTGCATATCTGAGGTTATTGATACTTCCTCCGGCAATCTTGATTCCAGCTTGTGTTTCTTCCAGCCCAGCATTTCTCATGATGTACTCTGCATAGAAGTTAAATAAACAGGGTGACAATATACAGCCTTGACGTACTCCTTTTCCTATTTGGAACCAGTCTATTGTTCCATGTCCAGTTCTAACTGTTGCTTCCTGACCTGCATACAGATTTCTCAAGAGGCAGGTCAGGTGGTCTGGTATTCCCGTCTCTTTCAGAATTTTCCACAGTTTATTGTGATCCACAAGGTCAAAGGCTTTGGCATAGTCAATAAAGCAGAAATAGATGTTTTTCTGGAACTCTCTTCCTTTTTCCATGATCCAGCAGATGTTGGCAATTTGATCTCTGGTTCCTCTGCCTTTTCTAAAACCAGCTTGAACATCTGGAAGTTCACGGTTCACGTATTGCTAAAGCCTGGCTTGGAGAATTTTGAGCATTACTTTACTAGCATGTGAGATGATTGAAAAGGTGCAGTAGTTTGAGCATTCTTTGACATTGCCTTTCTTTGGGATTGGAATGAAAAGTGACCTTTTCCAGTCCTGTGGCCACTGCTAAGTTTTCCAAATTTGCTGGCATATTGAGTGCAGCACTTTCACAGCATCATCTTTCAGGATTTGAAATAGCTCAACTGGAATTCCATCACCTCCACTAGCTTTGTTCGTAGTGATGCTTTCTAAGGCCCATTTGACTTTACATTCCAGAATGTCGGCTCTAGGTGAGTCATCACACCATCGTGATTATCTTGGTCGTGAAGATCTTTTTCGTATAGTTCTTCTGTGTATTCTTGCCACCTCTTCTTAATATCTTCTGCTTCTGTTAGGTCCATACAATTTCTGTCCTTTATCAACCCCATCTTTGCATGAAATGTTCCCTTGGTATCTTTAATTTTCTTGAAGAGATCTCCAGTCTTTCCCATTCTGTTGTTTTCATCTATTTCTTTGCACTGATCGCTGAGGATGGCTTTCTTATCTCTCCTTGCTATTCTTTGGAACTCTGCATTCAAATGCAAATATCTTTCTTTTTCTCCTTTGCTTTTCGTTTCTCTTCTTTTCACAGCTATTTGTAAGGCCTCCTCAGACAGCCATTTTGCTTTTTTGCATTTCTTTTCCATGGAGATGGTCCTGATCCCTGTCTCCTGTACAATGTCATGAACCTCCATCCATAGTTCATCAGGCGCTCTATCTATCAGATCTAGTCCCTTAAATCTATTTCTCACTTCCACTGTATAATCATAAGGGATTTGATTTAGGTCATAGCTGAATGGTCTAGTGGTTTTCCCTACTTTCTTCAATTTAAGTCTGAATTTGGCAATAAGGAGTTCATGATCTGAGCCACAGTCATCTCCCGGTCTTGTTTTTGCTGACTGTATAGAGCTTCTCCATCTTTGGCTGCAAATAATATAATCAATCTGATTTCGGCGTTGACCATCTGGTGATGTCCATGTGTAGAGTCTTCTCTTGTGTTGTTGGAAAAGGGTGTTTGTTATGACCAGTTCGTTCTCTTGGCAAAACTCTATTAGTCTTTGCCCTGCTTCATTCCATATTCCAAGGCCAAATTTGCCTCTTAATCCAGGTGTTTCTTGACTTCCTACTTTTGCATGCCAGTCCCCTATAATGAAAAGGATGTCTTTTTTGGGTATTAGTTCTAAAAGGTCTTGTAGGTCTTCATAGAACTGTTCAACTTCAGCTTCTTCAGCATTACTGGTCGGGGGATAGACTAGATTACTGTGATGTTGAATGATTTGCCTTGGAAATGAACAGAGATCATTCTGTCGTTTTTGAGATTGCATCCAAGTACTGCATTTTGGACTCTTTTGTTGACCATGATGGCTACTCTATTGCTTCTAAGGGATTCCTGCCCACAGTAGTAGATATAATGGTCATCTGGTTTAAATTCATCCATTCCAGTCCATTTTAGTTCACTGATTCCTAGAATGTCAACATTCACTCTTGCCATTTCCTGTTTGACCACTTCCAATTTGCCTTGATTCATGGACCTGACATTCCAGGTTCCTATGCAATATTGCTTTTTACAGCATCGGACCTTGCTTCTATCACCAGTCACATCCTCGACCGGGTATTGTTTTTGCTTTGGCTTCATCCCTTCATTCTTTCTGGAGTTATTTCTTCACTGATCTCCAGTAGCCTTTTGGGCACCTACCGACCCGGGGAGTTCCCCTTTCAGTATCCTATCATTTTGCCTTTTCATACTGTTCATGGGGTTCTCAAGGCAAGAATACTGAAGTGGTTTGCCATTCCATTCTCCAGTGGACCACATTCTGTCAGACCTCTCCACCATGACCCTCCCATCTTAGGTGGCCCCACACAGCATGTCTTAGTTTCATTGAGTTCGACAAGGCTGTGGTCCATGTGATCAGATTGGCTAGTTTTCTGTGATTATGGTTTCAGTGTGTCTGCCCTCTGATGCCCTCTTGCAACACCTACCGTCTTACTTGGGTTTCTCTTACCTTGGATGTGGGGTATCTCTTCATGGCTGCTCCAGCAAAGTGCAGCCCTTGTACCAGGTAAGGAGCAGGGGCTGCGCTTTGCTGGAGCAGCCATGAAGAGATACCCTGCTTCAAACTATTATATTATTGCAAAGATGGAGAGAAGTATTTTAATAACTTTTACATATAATTGTGAATATTCCTACGTGATATCATAGTAAACTCAGCAAGTAGCAGTTTCTCAAAAAATAGTTGTAATGTGGTATCTGAAATCATATCAGTAAACTTTCTATAATATGTTACATTAAAATCATTGGTTTATTATGCACTTTGAATGTATCTGTTATCACATAATCATACACAGACTGGTTCAAAAATTATAATTTATTAAATTGTGTTGATCTTCCAAATAATGACCCAGTTTATCATATATTTTTAAAATCAAGTTAATTAATATCACCATTAATCTCATCAGAAAAACCTCTTTGTACTACAAAGTAGTGGATATGTTTCTCAAATTTTTAATTATCTCTTGAACACTTAAATTTTTTCACTGACATCAAACTCTGTCAGCTGTTTCTCTTCAAGTGATAAGCTCACACTTGTTCATTTTCAATAAAATGTGTCTACCACCGAAGTGGGAGGGCCACAGTTTTGTGCCTATGCCCTTCTTTCAAGTAAAACCTGTGCTCCTGAAAAAGATGGCCAATTCAGCTTGCACCCGAAACAGTCACTCAAGTGCTTTTGAAATAACTGTCACACCTTAATATTTAGCAGATATTCCTGGAGTCCTTCTATTTCTTCACACAAAATAATAACAGACAGACAGGAACTCCTAGATTGAGATTTAGTAAGATCAATATTTCTACGGCTTTCGCTCCTAGGTAAGTAAATAGTGGGAAGGAACATCATGACTGCTAATTCCATTTAATGCCAAGGCCTCTAGCTGTACTAAACACCAGAAATGTTGCCTACCATTGCTTCTGTACCATGAACACAAAGGTCAATAGTGAAAATAAGTAATAAACAAGATTCTGACTTTGCAGACTCCTTAAAGGGATGTTGGGGATCATTCCAATCACCCTAAGGGCTCCACAGACAATGGTTTGAGAACAGCTATGCGAGGCATTCTGTCTCCACAAATGAAAGTGAAAGTGAAAGTCGTTCAGTTGCCTTCGACTCTTTGCAACCCCATGGACTATACAGTCCAATGGAATTCTCCAGGCCAGAATACTGGAGTGGGTAGCCTTTCCCTTCTCCAGAGGATCTTCCCAACCCAGGGATCGAGCCCACGTCTCTCGCATTGCAGGCGGATTCTTTACCAACTGAGCTACCAGGGAAGCCCTGTCTCCACAACTCATGCCCTAATTTTACACTCATTCTCCACCCTGATTAGAGATTTATTACGGTGGACTTTCCAAGTACATGGTCTCTGGAGTTAGAATGCTAAGATTTGCAGTATCAGTTGTGTTATTCTAAACTACAAATGTTACCTATAATTATGATTCCAGATAAAGAAACTGCAGTTAAGGAAGTTGATAGACTAGCATTTCAATCCAGGGCTGCCGGCTGGTGCCTACATTTAAAATCCTACGCTCCTGGTGTGCCATTCAGGACTCCCGTAATCAGATTTGGTCTCCAGTGCCCCTCCTTGCCTTCCTCTGGCTCTACTCCCAGACAGCCCCAACCCAGGGCCCCAGGACTGTACTGCCTGCAGTCCTGACATTTGCAAACATATCAGAAGATGCACTTCACATCTATTGACCTTTGAATACTCTCTTGGTGGTCTTTCCATCTCTAATGCTAATCCCAGTGCTGAGGCCCTTACACACTTTTATAAGAATATTTGTGCATTTTACTCCAGTTAAGTCTTTACATAACTGGTTTCCCTTTCTTGTGGGCAGGCATCTCTGTACAGTGGAATGGGTGAAATAATCATTGTTTTTATAACTTTCAAAGACTTCAAAACACAATGTAGGTTTAATTTGGAAGCTATAAAAGAAGGGGATTTATTGCAAAGCCCTCTCATAAATATGTTGGCTTTCAAAGGAAATGATGAGAAATTTCCTTGCAAAGGGCTGGAAATTTCTTCTTATCTAGAGATCAGTAAGTAAGTAGTCTTAAATGAAATCTGGCTTAATTACCGTATTTAAAGCTGACAAAGAGTAAACTAAATTACCATGTATAAAGGAAAAACGCGCTGACATAGAAGGAGTGCAGAGGTGGAAGGAGCCCTTCATTGAAGGATTAAGCTCGTCAAGAACCCGTGATGGATATCTTGAAACTGGTAAGGGATACAAACCAACATGTGAACAGTGTTTTCTTTTGTTAGTGGAATATGCATCCATGATTTTATCCACAAGTTTTCTTTTTTTCCCAAAGTTTCTACATTGGAAAGATGACAAATTTATAATTTGAAAAAAAATGTTATTTTGAAAAATACCTGAAAAAAACAATACAGAGTTGCCCTATCAGAGTAGATAAAAGTGAAGTTTAGAAAAGAGAAAATAAAGGTTCAGAAAAGTTATTGTTTAATCACAGGATGGCAAAAACTATTTTGTGGAAAACCAAAAGCAGGGAGGAACATTCAATGACCTTTAACATTGACTCCTACCAATCTTGCACACACACCACACACAGACACACACATTTTCAAGCACTTCTAAATATTCTTTGGGATATCCAATCAAGGCTTATATATCACAACCACATCTGCTCTCTTAATATTTACTGCAAAATAATCCATGAAGCAGACAGTAGAAAAAGTTAAAACCTATTCATACCTGGATTTCATCATTAATAAAGAGAAAGGCTTACTAGTACCTAGGGTTGCTGCAAAGGGTATACAAATTAATTCATTAAAATGACTTAAAATAGTTTGAAAAGTTCCTTGACCAATAAATGGTAGCACATAACTGCTATAACTATTACTGTTGCTGTCAATGATTTTCTAATTCCCTGATGGCTCAGTGGGTTAAGAATCCACCTGCAATGCAGGAGACACAGGAGACGCAGTTTCCATCCCTGGATCAGGAAGATCCCCTGGAGAAGGAAATGGCAACCCACTCCAGTATTCTTGCCTGGAGAATTCCAATGGACAGAGGAGCCTGGTGGGCTACAGTTCATGGGGTGGCAAACTGTGAAACACAACTGAGGGACTAATACTTCCATATTCAAAAATATATATAATGATGAGTTTTGCAACCAACACATGGGAGATTACTGACACACAGAAGAAAAGACCAGACTAAATTTCACTTCTACCTAGAGATTGCCTAAGTTCAGCAAGGTGACATGCTCTTTCTATAACTGTGTTCAGTTCAGTTCAATTCAGTGACTCAGTGGTGTCTGACTCTTTGCGACCCCATGGACTGTAACATGCCAGGCCTCCCTACCATCGCAAACTCCCTGAGTTTATTCAAACTCATGTCCATTGAGTTGCTGATGCCATCCAACCATCTCATCCTCTGTCATCCCCTTCTCCTCTCACCTTCAATCTTTACCAGCATCAGGGTCTTTTCAGACGAGTCAGTTCTTTGCATCAGGTGACCAAAATGTTGGAGTTTCAGCTTCAGCAGCAGTCCTACCAATGAATATTCAGGACTGATTTCCTTTAGGATGGACTGGTTGGATCTCCTTGCAGTACAAGGAACTCTCAAGAGTCTTGTCCAACACCACAGTTCAAAAGCATCAATTCTTCAGCACTCAGCTTTCTTTATAGTCCAACTCTCACATCCATACATGACTCCTGGAAAAACCATAACCTTGACTACACAGGCCTTTGTTGACAAAGTAATGTCTCTGCTTTTTAATGTGCTGTCTAGGTTGGTCATAACTTTTCTTCCAAAGAGCATGCTTCTCTTAATTTCATGGCTGCAATCACCATTTGCAGTGATTTTGGAGCCCCCAAAAATAAAGTTTGTCATGTTTCCCCATCTATTTGCCATAAACTGATGGGACCAGATGCCATGATCTTAGTTTTCTGAATGTTGAGTTTTAAGTCAACATTTTCAGTCTCCTCTTTCACTTTCATCAAGAGGCTCTTTATTTCTTCTTTGCTTCATGCCATAAAGATGATATCATCTGCATATCTGAGGTTATTGATATTTTTCCTGGCAATCTTGATTCCAGCTTGTGTTTCTTCCAGCCCAGCATTTCTCATGATGTACTCTGCGTAGAAGTTAAATAAGCAGGTTGACAACATACAGCCTTGATGTACTCCTTTTCCTATTTGGAACCACCAGTCTGTTGTTTCATGTCCAGTTCTAACTGTTGCTTCCTGACCTGCATACAGATTTCTCAAGAGGCAGGTCAGGTGGTCTGGTATTCCCATCTTTTGAAGAATTTTCCAGAGTTTGTTGTGGTCCACATAATCAAAGGCTTTGGCATAGTCAATAAAGCAGAAGTAGATATTTTTCTGGAACTCTCTTGCTTTTTCCATGATCCAGCAGATGTTGGCAATTTGATCTCTGGTTCCTCTGCCTTTTCTAAAACCAGCTGGAACATCTGGAAGTTCACAGTTCATGTATTGTTGAAGTCTGGCTTGGAGAATTTTGAGCATTACTTTACTAGTATGTGAGATGAGTGCAATGGTGTCGTGGTTTGAGCATTCTTTGGCATGGCCTCTCTTTGGGATTGGAATGAAAACTGACCTTTTCCAGTCCTGTGGCCACTGCTGAGTTTTCAAATGTGCTGGCATACTGAATGCAGCACTTTCACAGCATCATCTTTTAGGATTTGAAATAGCTCAACTGGAATTCCATCACCTCCACTAGATTTGACTGGCTCTAAGTTGGTGATCACACCATCATGATTATGTGTGTCATGAATATCTTTTTTATACAGTTCTTCTTTGTGTTCTTGCCACCTCTTCCTAATATCTTTTGTTTCTGTTAGGCCCATACCGTTTCTGTCCTTTATTGTGCCCATCTTTGAATGAAATGATCCCTTGTTATCTCTAATTTTCTTGAAGAGATCTCTAGACTTTCCCATTCTATTGTTTTTCCTCTATTTCTTTGCACTGATCACTGAGGAAAGCTTTCTTATCTCTCCTTGCTATTCTCTGGAACTCTGCATTCAAATGGGTATATCTTTCCTTTTCTTCTTGCCTTTTGCTTCTCTTCTATTCAAAGCTATTTGCAATCTTCCTCAGACAGCCATTTTCCTTTCTGCATTTCTTTTTCTTGGGGATGGTCTTGATCCCTGCCTCCTGTACAATGTCATGAACCTCCATCCATAGTTCTTCAGGCACTCAGTGTATAAGATCTATTCCCTTAAATCTGTTTCTCACTTCCACTGTATAATCATAAGGGATTTGATTTAGGTCATACCTGAATGGTCTAGTGGTTTTCCCTACTTTCTTCAGTTTAAGTCTGAATTTGGCAATAAGGAGTTCATGATCTGAGGCACAGTCAGCACAGTCTTGTTTTTGCTGTCTGTATAGAGCAAAAGGAACTTTTCCTGCCTAAAATTCTCTTCTAGCTCCTCTTACCAGCTTAGTAAGTTTTTAAGTTCTTCAATCCTCAACTTAACCACTGTGAACCTTCCCATTCCTCTTATCCCTTACTTCCCACTTCTCTCTCTTCTACTGGCAATTTCCGTCTCACTATATACATAGGTCTGTTTTTTGGCACTATCTTGTATTGTAATTGATTATGAATTAGTTTTTCCTACTTGATTATGAATTCCTTGAGAGTAAAAAAAAAAGTCAGTGAATTTCATCTCCCTGGTGGCTAACCCAAACACGGCAGTCAAGAATTACCTGTGGAATAAATATTAAATGGTCTCCTTCTCTATCTTGATGTAGGGATGGGTCGATTTCTTTTCCTCTTGAGTGGTATAGGAGAAACAAAACATAAAAGAAAAATCTAAGAAGGGTAAATATTTACATACATTTAACATGTATTTATATTATATTTTATGTATTATATGTAAAATATGTATGTATGTATATTACTTTTTACATCTGTGTGTGTGATTCTTTTTTTTTTAATTTATTTATTTTAGTTGGAGGCTAATTACTTTATAATATTGTAGTGGTTTTTGCCATACATTGACATGAATCAGCCATGGGTGAACATATGTTCCCCATCCTGAACCCGCCTCCCACCTCCCTCCCCATCCCATCCCTCTGGGCCATCCCAGTGCACCAGCCCTGAGCACCCTGTCTCAGGCATCGAACCTGGACTGGCGATCTGTTTCACATATGATAATATACATGTTTCAGTGCTATTCTCTCAGATCATCCCACCCTCGCCCTCTCCCACAGAGTCCAAAAAAACTCTGTATGTGCATATCTCACAGATCTCTTTTTCTCAGATTGCTAAAATCTGGTCAGAGATTGATTGTACAATATACATCTCCTTGGTGGCAACAAATTTAGTTTCCCTTCAGTTCTGTCTGACATTGATGTTTGACCAATATGCTCAGATTTCTAAGCTGGGGAAGGTTCCTAGGAAGCCCACATGATGTGGGGGAAGGGATTCACTTTAGAGGCATAGAAAATCTCAGTTCATGTTTTGGCTCTGCCACTTGGGAGCAGGATGACTTTGATCAAGGTATGTAAGCTGTTGTGTTTATCCATTATTTTATCAGTAAATTAAAATTATAAAGCTTAACTTATGGCTTGCTTTTTTTTTTTTTTTAAACATAGAATTCAAAATCCTAGACACTGCCTGGCATAGGTGGGTTTCTTTATACACAGTGTCACTACTGACACGCATGAAACACAACCACTGTCTCCTTCTAAAATGGGGTTTGCACTTTAAAATTATTTGTTAATGTTGGCTGATTGCCTTATTTCTTTCATATAGTAAATTCCTTGATGACAGACTCCGTGTCTTTCTCCTCTTTATTATCACTTCAGGGCTAAGCCTGGGACAGAAAGCTTGCTGAATCAATATTTGTTCCTTGAATTGAACTGGTGGTACGATTTCC
Source organism: Bos indicus x Bos taurus (assembly GCF_003369695.1). Lineage (NCBI taxonomy): Eukaryota > Metazoa > Chordata > Mammalia > Artiodactyla > Bovidae > Bos > Bos indicus x Bos taurus. The sequence goes on along the minus strand of NC_040079.1, from coordinate 97,648,047 downwards.
CTCCAGTTTGGGTTATTTTCAGTGTGTGCTAATGTAATGGATGATCCAGATACACGGTTCGTGTGCCCTTGCTCAGTCTGCCAGGCTGTGATCACCAGCCAATTTTCAGCTGCAAGCCCACAATTTTTTTTTTTTATTCTGGGAAGTTATAAAAATAACAATTCTGCCATCACTTTCTAATTCACAAAGTGACTTTAGTCTCCTGCTCTCTAATTCCTTTCATTTCTCCTTTAAAGGCCTGCCAAAAACCTTGGCCTTTGCTGGCCTCACATATTTAATCAGACTTACCAATGCTGATGATTTTTACAGGGAATTAAGTTTGATTTGTTTTGAAACATTTATTTATTCCATATGGCATGTAAAGTGACTGAATTATTTTTGGTTTTGAAATGAGGTTGCATGAACTAGATTTGAATTTTCTAAAAAAAAAAAAAAAAAAGAAAAGAAAAAAAGTCAAAAACGCAACCAAAAGCCCAAGAGTAATTTTGTTCTAAAAAAAAAAAAATCCTCTGTAAAAGGAATAAAAGGGATTAATATACAATTGAGGAGTCAGACCAGAAGACTTGGCACAAATTACCAAGATAATTGGCTAAAGTTAAGTCTTCAACATCAATCTCAGGCCAAAACTTGGTTCCACGAAATACTGATCATCAAATATTGCCTAAGTCCACTAACATGGATGTGAACCAAAATATTCAAAATATTGCCTTTATAGTTTCAGCCAATATGAGTTGCTTGCATTCAACAACAACAGAAAATACTGATACATAAGCAGAGATGCAGAAAAGCAAATGTATAATTAGTAAATCCCTTGCTGGGGTCCTTCTGCTGGGGTAAGTAGAACATGTACATTATTTCACACATTCCCTCATAGAAGTAAGATTGTCTTTCAGACGTTAACTATGCTTAGGAGGAAAGATTGTGCTGGGAAGACCACGGTTTCTAATGTACGTTACAAAGTTAGTGCTAATGTGCATTTTAAACCAACTGAGTGCATCACTGCTGTTTCTCTTCTATGGTGGTTAAGAGGTGTGAGTCACGCTTCCTGTTAAGCCCAGAGATGGTGCCTCTGTTTGAGGTTTTATTATTTGGTAACAAAATGGAAAGCACAGGGTGCTGTGTCAGTGAGCTGGAAGCAATCAACATTTATACTAGGCTTACACACACAAGAAATGCAAATATGTTTCATTTGCAGGGATATGGGTTGGTGGCTTGACTCAAACAGTTCATACCCCCAGGAAAAAGGAAGTTAAACCACAGGCTTAATCCTTGACTAAATCTTGAGGCATTTGGAACCACAAATTAGAAAATTAAAACCAAAATGCATTCTGCCATTCCAAAACCAAAGAGCTAAGCTCTTACTTTAAAGGCTGGTAAATCCACCACCTTGGCCCATTTCACTTGATTCTTACCCACTGGCTTATTCTGATGGCCTCCTGCCAGCTCTCTAAGGCAAAGCTCTGAAATTATGACTCTCAGCTATGGAACCAGAAACTGGGCTGTAATTAGCCTTAAGAAGATACCAGAAACTTCCAGGGATATTTAGTTGCTGAATTTCTGGGGATAACCACAGCATATCTTTGGGCTGTCTGAGAAAATATATTAATCTGAAAACTCACAACCTTCATAGTTGGTATAAAAAGCATTAATTATAAAGTGAAAGGTAGTTTTATTTCAGTAGAGATGGTAATGCCAAAAAAGGTATAGAAGAAGTGCTATCTGTATCACTCAATATACAAGGTTCTCAGCAAACAGTTGATAGTGATGATACATTTACTTTAAGAGAGCAAAAAGTAAGAGTTATTTGAATTTATCTTATAAATACCTAAATTCACTTCACCTCCACACAGATTTTACCAGGACAGACAGGAATTAAAAAAAAAAAAATGCAACAATTTCTGAGCATTGTTAAGCTGAAATTTTTTATTTGAAAAAAAAAAAAAAAAAACCCAGAGAACAAAGGTTGTTTATGACTCATTTAAAAAATGAACCATTTGTGAGAGCACAGAAATAAACATAAGCATGTAGAGTCAACTTATGTTTGATAAAGGAGCCAAGAAAACTCACTGGAGAAAAGACAGTCTCTTCAATAAATGATGCTGGGAAAATTGGATATTCATTTTTAAAAGAATGAAACTAGACCTCTACTTTATACCACTCTGCAAAGCTAACTTGAAATGAATTAAAGACCCAGATGTAAGATCTGAAGCCATAAAACTTCTAGAAGAAAAGACAGGAAAGAAACACTTTGACATAGATGTTGGCAGATTTTTTTGGATACGACATCTAAAATACAAGCAACAGAATAAAAAATGCACGAGTGCAACTACATCAAACGAACAAGAAAGCTCCTTCACCACAAAAGAAGTGATCACACAATGAAAAGACAATCTATGGAATGGAAAAAATATTTGTAAGGGGTAATATACAAAAGAATATAAGGGGTTATATACAAAGTTGTGTCCGACTCTTTGCGATCCCATGGACTGCAGCCTACCAGGATCTTCCGTCCATGGGATTTTCCAGGCAAGAATTCTGCAGTGGGTTGCCATTTCCTTCTCCAGGAGATCTTCCTGACCTAGGGACTGAACCCAGGTCTCCCGCATTGTAAGCAGACACTTTACCATCTGAGCCACCAGGGAAGTCATATACAAAGAACTTATATAACTTTTTTGTTTTAGCAAAGAAGCAGACAATCCAATTTAAAAAATCGGTAAAGGACATGAATAAACATTTTTCCAAAGAAAAATTTATACAGATGGTCAAGAGGTACATGAAAAGGTATTTTATTTCACTAAATGTAGAGAACTCTAAATCAAAATCACTATGTGATATCACTTTATACCTATTCAGTTCAGTTCAGTCACTCAGTCGTGTCCGACTCTTTGCGACCCCATGAATCACAGCACGCCAGGCCTCCCTGTCCATCACCAACTCCATACCTATTAGTCATTATACCTATTATTAGTCATTATACCTATTAGTCAGTGATGCCGTTATACCTATTAGGATGGCTATTATCAAACAAACAACAAATGCTGGTGAGGATGTGGAGAAAAGGGAATGTCTGTGCACTGTTGGTGGGATTACAAATTGTTACAGCCACTATGGTAAACAGTTTGGTGGCTACCCAAAAAATTAAAAGTAGAACTCAGATATGATCCCAGCAATCCCATTCTTGGATATACATATATTCAAAGAATTATAATCCATATATGGAAGAGCAACAGGCACCCCAATGTTCATAGCACTGTTATTTATAACAGCCAAGATATGGAACCAACCTCTGTGTTCACTGAAGTACAAATGGATATAGATGTGATACACACACACACAGGAATATTACTCAGACATAGAAAGAAGACAATTCTGCCTTTTGCAGTAACATCCAAGGATCTTGAGACCACTATGCTAAATAAAATGTCAGATGAAGGAAGATAAATATTTTATGATCTCACCCATATGTGGTATTTAAAAAACCAAAACAAAACAATGTCAGGCAGTCAGTCAGTCAGTTCAGTCCCTCGGTCGTGTCTGACTCTTTGCAACCCCATGGACTGCAGCATGCTAGGCCTCCCTGTCCATCACCAACTCCCGTAGTTTACTCAAACTCAGGTGCATTGAGTCAGTGATGCCATCTAACCATCTCATCCTCTGTTGTCCCCTTCTCCTCCCACCTTCAATCTTTCCCAGCATCAGGGTCTTTTCAAATGAATCAGCTCTTTGTATCAAGTGGCCAAAGTACTGGAGCTTCAGCTTCAACATCAGTCCTTCCAATGAACATTCAGGACTGATTTCCTTTAAGATGGACTGGTTGGATCTCCTTGCAGTCAAAGGGACTCTCAAGAGGCTTCTCCAACACCAAATTGAAGTTCAAAAACATCAGTTATTAGGCATTCAGCTTTCTTTATAGTCCAATTCTCACATCCATACATAACTACTGGAAAAACCATAGCCTTGACTAGACGGACCTTTTTGGCAAAGTAATGTCTCTGCTTTTTAATATGCTGTCGAGGTTGGTCATAACTTTTCTTCCAAGGAGTAAGCGTCTTTTAATTTCATGGCTGCAGTCACCATCTGCAGTGATTTTAAAGCCTTATCATAAAAGAAATCAGTTTGTGGTTACCAGAACTAGGTTGAAGTAGGGGAAGGAAGAAAAGTTGCATGAAGGTGGTTAAAAGGTACAAGTTTCTAGTTAGAAGATAAATAAGTACTAAGCTTATAATGCACAACTAGATGATTGTAGTTAACACTAATGTGTAATAAGCTTGAAAATTGTTAAGAAAGTAAATTTTAGAGTTCTTATTACAAGAAAAAAACCCATTATATATATACATATATATATATATGAGATGAAAAATGTTAACTTATTGGGGAAATCATTTCACAATATATGTAAGTTAAATAATTATGCTGTATACTTTAAATTTACATAAGGAAGTCATGGCAATCCATTCCAGTATTCTTGCCTTGAGAATCCCCATGGGCAGAAGAACCTCATGGACTAGATAGAGTTCATAGGGTCTCAGAGAGTCAGATATGACTGAAGTGAGCATGCACGTATGTCAGTTATATTTCAATAAAATTGGTAAAAAATGAATGATTTAGAAAAATGAGGTAGAGAAATACACAACTAATTTTGAGAATCTGCAATATATAAATATTTAATTTTCACACTTTAAAAAAAAAATCAGTTTCTTCTAATCAGAATTCCAGAGATGACGCCATGTTATTCTGTGCTTCTACAATGATCCCAAGATATTCTAATAAGTGCTGAGAAGAGTTAAAAGCAATATGTTATATCTTTTAATTAATTCAGTAACTATTTATGAATACTAATATAATTGCAAAATATACAGAGCTATGGGGCTACAAATGTGGATAAAAGTGAAATTTCTGTCTTCAAAAGGTCATCACCTAGCAGAAGAAGAAAGGCATGGGCTGTGTGCCTCTAGTTAGTATTTGGGATGCAACTGTATCCCAGATATCAAGTTTGTAATTTAATGCTATTTCATTTAAAACTAGTACATTAGCCTATTTCTGCTTCACAGACACCAGCAGAAGACAAGAGACTCCTGGTTCAGAGACTAAGGACTTTGTTAATCATGCATGACATAGTAAGCACCATGAGCATCAGCATGGTTATGTCAATTCCTTCTGCCCCACACCCAAGTCCAGGGGGTGATGGAGAGGGCTGCAGATACATATCTGTATCCTCAGTAGACTGTTTTATAGCAAAGGAACACTGAACTAGGAAATCTGTTACTTTCTTAGTAAGCAGTAAGCAAACCTGCTGCTCAACATGGAAGGAGACTCTACCTAATCTGTTGAAGCTGCTCTCTGTGAACACAATCCTGAGAGAGAGCAATCAGGGTCTTGCATTCTTGGTCTACCAGCAAGACATGTAGGACTGCACAGCCTTTCCCACAACACCAGAGAGGATTCAGAGTTCAATACTGTTAATGCTGTGTGTTGGTTGAAAAGTCTAATCTCTCTCCCTTCAACACAAGCTACTTTCTGCATTCCAAATGTGAAGGATTTCAGCATAGGAAATCACTGGGAAGACGGGGAGTTAAGATGAGGGAAATTACTATTCTCAATCTCAACCTAAATTTCCAAAGTGGATGGCTCTCCGTAACTCTGCAGGAAGGTGATGCAGTTCTCAAGAATCTCCTGAATGTTTCCAGTCAATATCTCAATGGCTATGGACTAAATTGTGTGCCCCCCAAATTCATATTTTAATACTTAACCAATCCAATGGGATGGTATTTGGAGGTGGGGCATTTGGGAGGCAATGAGGACTAGATGAAGACACAAGGCTGAGTCCCTCATGATGGAATTAGTGCCCCTATAAGAGGAAGAGAGATTAGCACTTACTAATCTCAACCATACTCTCCCTCTCATGCCCACTCCCCAGTACCCACTCCTATCCCACAACTACAGCCATGTGAGGACGTGGTAAAAAGGCTGCTATCTGCAAGATAGAAGAAATCTTTCACCAAAACCTCATCATGCTGGCAACTCTGATCTTGGACTTCCCAGTTCTGAAAACTGTGAGAAATAAATTTCTACTGTTTAAGTCATGCCACCTATGCTATTTTTTTTTTTTTTTGGCAGTCTAATACATCAATTTAGAGCTGCAAGATGAAAGGGGAGTCTTGTCTGTCAATAATAGGTCTGGCTGTTTCTGCCTAGGAAGAATAGCTAACCCCATTCACATGTCAAATCTCATGCAAGAGTTTCATATTGAGAAACTCTAACCCAGAGACATGCAATGAAGTAAATTATGGGAACTATTGCACTCATCTCACATGCTAGTAAAGTAATGCTCAAAATTCTCCAAGTCAGGCTTCAGCAATACATGAACCGTGAACTTCCAGATGTTCAAGTTGGTTTTAGAAAAGGCAGAGGAACCAGAGATCAAATTGCCATCTGCTGGATCATCAAAAAAGTGAGAGAATTCCAGAAAAACATCTATTTTTGCTTTATTGACTATGCCAAAGCTTTTGACTATGTGGATCACAATAAACTGTGGAAAATTCTTCAAGAGATGGGAATACCAGACCACCTGACCTGCCTCTTGAGAAACCTGTATGCAGGTCAGGAAGCAACAGTTAGAACTGGACATGGAACAACAGACTGTTTCCAAATAGGAAAAGGAGTATGTCAAGGCTGCATATTGTCACCCTGCTTATTTAACTTATATGCAGAGTACATCATGAGAAATTCTGGGCTGTATGAATTGCAAGCTGGAATCAAGATTTCCAGGAGAAATATCAATAACCTCAAATATGCAGATGACACCACCCTTATGGCAGAAAGTGAAGAGGAACTAAAGAGCCTCTTGATGAAAGTGAAAGAGGAAAGTGAAAAAGTTGGCTTAAAGCTCAACATTCAGAAAACTAAGATCATGGCATCTGGTCCCATCACTTCATGGCAAATAGATGGAGAAACAGTGTCAGACTTTATTTTTCTGGACTCCAAAATCACTGCAGATGGTGATTGCAGGCATGAAATTAAAAGATGCTTACTCCTTGAAAGAAAAGTTATGACCAACCTAGACAGCACATTAAAAAGCAGAGACATTACTTTGTCAACAAAGGCCTGTGTAGTCAAGGTTATGGTTTTTCCAGGAGTCATGTATGGATGTGAGAGTTAGACTACAAATAAAACTGAGTGCAGAAGAATTGATGCCTTTGAACTGTGGTGTTGGAGAAGACTCTTGAGAGTGCCTTGGACTGCAAGGAGATCCAACCAGTCCATCCTAAAGGAGATCAGTCCTGGGTGTTCATTGGAAGGACTGATGTTGAAGCTGAAACTCCAATACTTTGGCCACCTGATGTGAAGAGCTGACTCATTTGAAAAGACCCTGATCCTTGGAAAGATTGAGGGCAGGAGGAGAAGGGGACGACAGAGGATGAGATGGCTGGATGGTATCACCGACTCAACAGACATGAGTTTGAATAAATTCCGGGAGTTGGTGATGGACAGGGAGGCTTGGCCTGCCGTGGTTCATGGGGTCACAAACAGTCAGACATGACTGAGCGACTGAACTGAACTGAACCCAGAGACATGCAATGAAGTAAATTATGGTAAATATAGTTCCAACCTCTTTTCTGTGGTAAAGGGAGTAGTTATGATGCTAAGTGTATATGAAATATTCTATCCAAATTAGATTATTAAACTAACAAGATAATTATGTAAGTTCTATATGGATATTAAGAAGTAAGTAATATGAGTTTGATGGGCATCCCTGGTGGCTCAACGAAATCCACCTGCAGTGCAGGAGATGCAGGAGACTCAGGTTCTATGTCTGGGTCAGGAAAATCCCCTGGAGAAGGAAATGGCAACACACTCCAGTAGTCTTGCCTGGAAAATTCCACGGACAGAGGAGCCTGGTGGGTTACATGCAGTCCATGGGGATTGCAAAAAGTTGGACATGACTAAGTAGAGAGAAGAACAGTGATATAGAACATAAACATACTCCTGATTCAGTTCAGAGCTGGGGTAAGCTGTGATGCCCTAGAGTAGCAGACACAGTTCAAACTATGATTGACCCCGCTCACTGGGTACTTTTCAGAAGATGGACAGCTTATTGAGAAAAAAATAGAGACCGTTGGAAGTACAAAGGTGGGACAACCTTCATTATCAGGTGGTAACAAGCATCAAAATAGTCATTCAAAAATAAAACAATCAAGTTATATTTAAGGATACACTTAATGAACTGTATTTTCCAAAGAATAAAATGAAATGGAGTATAGATTTTCCTGTGGATGATGGGGAATGACATTGGAACAATGGTTTGGATGTATTTAGAGAGACCATTGGAGGCTAAGCAAGATGAACTTTGGTCTGTAGGCATGAAGGGAACAAGTGAAGACTTCTGAACAGAGGAATGACATGAACAAGGCAGTTTGCAAGATGAGTTGAAGGGGGAGCAAACCTGAGGCAGAAATAAGGTAAAAACTAGGCCATTGTATTATTTAAAGTGATGATAATCGACATTCCAAGTGCCCTGAAAGGGGCAAAAGAGGATTTATGGTCAACATTGTGAAGAAACAGAGTAACTTAGTGACTTGGAAAGAATCTTTTTCAAAAAACTTGAGAATGCCTTTCATCTAATGTTAGAGATTTATATTCACTGAAGGCAGTCCAGTGCCTTTTATAGCCACCTTCTTGATCTTCGATTTTAAATCCTCTTATTTGAAAAGTAGAAATAGACACACAAATGTACAGAACAAAGGTATGGATACTGAGGGGGTTTAGGGGTGTGGGATGAATTGGGAGTTGGGATGGACATATACACACCACTGCATATAAAAGAGATAACTAATGAGAACCTGCTATATAGCACAAGGAACTCGCCTCAGTGCTCTGTGGTGACCTAAATGGAAAGGAAATCCAAAAGAGGGGAGATACGCACACACACACACCTTCACTTTATTCACATTCTCATTCTATAGAGTAGACACTAACACAGCATTGTAAAGCAACTATATTCCAGTAAAAATCCAAAAAAAATCAATCCTTTTAACTATGATCTTGACTTCATCTTTAAGAGGATTCATCTTTAAATGCAAGTTAGAAAAAGAGTAGGCATTTAGCTTTCTTGCCTTCTCGCTCATGTTATCTCTGCCTAAGTCCTGAGGCTATTCTTGATCCTCTCTAGACCTGAATATGATTGATAAATTCTTTTGCATCTTCCCTAATATTTTTTCTCAAATTACATTTTTTCATCTACTCATTCCTTAGAGAGTGGCTACTATTTGCCAGACTCTGTACTAGATGTTTGGTATATAAATATTAATAAAGGGTGGCCATGATTGCAAGGGGTCCCCGTTCTATAGCCGTGCACACAAGTTTGCCAGATAATATAATAAATAATATTTTTAAAGTGTATCATTAGCACAAAGGAGAGATTAGCGACATGCGCTCATGGCAAGGCAGTTTGCAAAGGCTTAAAAAAGGAAATTTTACTTTAACTTTACCTTAAAGAAGAGCAGGATTGGCCAGGTAGACAAGATCAGGGGAAGGAAATCCAAGCAGCTACAAGGTAAAGAGTAAAAAGGGGCCACGACTTTGGATGTAAACTATCTGCACATCTGATATTTCACATGCTTCTTACATACATCACTCAAATTTCTGTAAGCAGATTGACCATTTTCAAGTTACCTAGGTACACTTAAAAATACTGCCTGTTTTTCAGTGGATTTATATTTTTATGAATTGTTGAAACTATCTACATATTAGGATGTGTCTGTTATTTTCAACCCCAAGGAAACACAGTAATTTGTTTGAGTCTCTTGCAAAAGAGAGGCGCCCTGATGCTGTATTCCAATACTGGGAAAAGTGAGAGTTCAACTGAGATTAAAAAAAAAAGGCAACAATAATAGACTATTTCAATAGAGAGCAATTTTAGCTATTTTTTTATCATGCAGTTTATAGTTGGAGATCTAAACTATGGCTCTAATATGTTTTATTCTTTGTATGCCATTTACAGAATGCTACATTTGGATGTCATTTTAACTTTGAGAAGTTAACATTAAATTCAATCTGCATTTAGCTTTGGTCTTTAGTTACATGTAACTACCTCCTCCCAGGTCACCATCATCAAGGCACCAAGTTTAAGCCACCTAGTAATCACCAGTTATCTGTATTGATGACTCTGGTTTTACATCTCTGCTTTCATTCTTTATGGATGCCCTGTTAAAATTAGATATTATCAGAGATTGCACTTTACACCTTTTATTTTAGTCTCTTCCTCCTTACAAAGTTGTTGTATTTGGACTCTGTTATCTCTCTTTTTTTTTTTTTAATCATATTTTGGATTCTGTATTCATGGCATCCTAACATCTTTTTCCTGAGAGTTTCTCTATCTGTATCACACTATTAGTCTGTTAGGGCTGTCATAACAAAGTACCACAAACTGGGCGGTTTAAAACAACGTAAATCTATTGTCTCATACTTCTGAAGGCCAGAAGTCCAAGATCCAGGTGTTGGCAGGATGGCGTTTCACATATTTCCTGAAACCTATAGTAGAGTACTTCCTTACATTTTCTAGCTTCTCTTGGTTTGCTAGTAATGTTTGGATTTATAGAATGCAAGCCAGGGGATGCCAGTATCTGCCCTCTTTGTCACATAGGGTTCTATGGAGTATCTTTCTCTTTCCACAGCCAACTTCTTACAAGGACACCAGGCACCTTGGATCAGGGGTCCACCTAAGTCCATATGAACTCAACTTAATAAATTACATCTGCTACAACCCTAAATCCAAATAAAGTCACACTCTGTAGTTAAGAGTTTAACACATCTGTTTTCCTGAGACACATTCAAACACATAACAATTACTAATATTGAGACACAGGGTGATGCCCAAGATTATGGGCTTTGGAATGAAAGAGCTCTGGGTTCAAAACCTCATCCTACTATTAACTGGGTTTTCCCTGGTGGCTCAGTTGGTAAAGAATGTGTCTGCAATGCAGGAGACCCAGGTTTGATCACTGGGTTGGGAAGATCCCCTGTGGAAGGAAATGGAAACCCATTCCAGTACTCTTGCCATGGACAGAGGAGCCTGGTGGGCTATAGTCCATGGGGTCATAAGAGTCAGACATGACTTAGTAACTAAATCACCACCACTAACTGTGACCTGAGTCAATGTATTTTATCTTCCTAAGAAGACTTGGTTTTCATGGATAAAGTAGAAATAATGACAATATCTTGGAAGTTTTTGAGGATTAAATAAAAAATCATGAGGTGATTATATCAGTACCTGAATGATAGTAAATATCAGCAATTGATATTAAAGTGTATCAACTATTCCTCAATATATTCAACTATCTCTACTTTGAATACTATAGAGGGTAAAATAGTAAGGAAGGACAAAGTAATCACCAACTTTAGCCTAAACTGTGTCATCTGTTGAAGTTCAGATATTCTGGTAATGTCTATAAATGGATGAAGAGGAACTAGGAAGAGGACTATTTGCATGGGGAACAGGGAAGCCTTCAGGGCATGAACTCATTCCAAGGGAAGAGTTTTCAAGGACCAGTTGGATTCCCTACAAGATGTTTCTTTTCAGAACAGAAAAGTGATTCTCATGCCAGGCTGTTATTGGCCTATCAGCATGGATTTCTCTCTGGGTGTTAAAAGAAAGACAGGACTCCGAGATCAAAACTAAAGGACAATTTTATTGGAAACTTTATAACTTTGGAGCACAGCATGTATTTTTTGGCATGCCTCTAAAAAATTCTAAAGCAAAATGGTGGCATTCTATTCTAAACTGCTACAAATAGCTGTGAAACTTTGAAGACCTTTGTAACAACTAGTAGTCACAAATGTATGTAGGAAAGGGTCAGCATGAGTGACAGAAACTGAAATTGTACCTGAAGGACATTAATAGGGAAGGAATACAAGAGCATAGATGGAGCCAAAGTCAGAAGCAGTGGTGCTTGCAATGCTGAATATACTTAAATTGGTCCTAGCAATCACCCTAGTAGAGAAGGGTTTTTATTATACCCATTTTACACAGAAGGAAAACTGAGAGTTGAGCAGTGGCAATGTCCAATCCAAGACTACAGAATTAGTAGGCAGAAGAAAATGAATTTCAACCCAAGTAATCAAATTTCCAGGACTGAGAATTCTCTAAAATGCATGTTGAATATGGAGATTTCTCAAAAAACTAAAAATAGAGTTGCAATATGATCCAGTAATGCCACTCCTGGGCATATAATCTGGAAAAACTCTAGTTCAAAAAGATACCTTATGTTCCCCACCCTTATGTTCCCCAGAGCAGCACAATTCACAATAGCCAAGACATGTAACAACTTAAATGTCCATCGACAGATGAACTGGTAAAGAAGATGTGCTACATATATACAATATACTATTACTCAGTCATAAAAAGAATGAAATAAGGCCATTTTCAGCAACATAAATGGAACTAGAGATTATCACACTAAGTGAAGTCAGTCAGAAAAAGACAAATGCCATACAATATCACTTAAATGTGGAATCTGAAGTATGACACAAATGAAGTTTAATGAAACAGACTCATAGACAAAGAACAGACAAGGCTAGAGGGAAGTGAGAGAGCTAGATTGGGTTTAGGATTTGCAAACTGTTATATACAGAATGTATAAACAATAAGTCCTACTGTATAGCACAGGGAAACATTCAATATTCTGTGATAAACCATAATGGAAAAGAATATGAAGAAAAGAACACACACACATATATATGAATCACTTGGTTGTTACAGCAAAATTAACACAATATTGTTCAGTTCAGTTCAGTTCAGTCACTCAGTCGTGTCTGACTCTTTGTGACCCCATGAATCGCAGCACGCCAGGCCTCCCTATCCATCACCATCTCCTGGAGTTCACTCAGACTCACGTCCATCGAGTCAGTGATGCCATCCAGCCATCTCATCCTCTGTCGTCCCCTTCTCCTCCTGCCCCCAATCCCTCCCAGCATCAGTCTTTTCCAATGAGTTATCTCTTCGCATGAGGTGGCCAAAGTACTGGACTTTCAGCTTTAGCATCATTCCTTCCAAAGAAATCCCAGGGCTGATCTTCTTCAGAATGGACTGGTTGGATCTCCTTGCAGTCCAAGGGACTCTCAAGAGTCTTCTCCAACACCACAGTTCAAAAGCATCAATACTTCGGCGCTCAGCCTTCTTCACAGTCCAACTCTCACATCCATACACGACCACTGGAAAAACCATAGCCTTGACTAGACAGACCTTTGTTGGCAAAGTAATGTCTCATTGTAAATCAACTATATTTCAAATAAAAAATATGTAGGCCAAAATGCATGTTAAAAACCCTTTTAGTGCAGAGGTCAGAGATTTTTTTTTGTAAAAGGTTAGATAGTAAATATGTTCAGCTTTGGGAGCTTAATGGTCTCTGTTGAAACTACTTAGTTTTCCCACTGTAGTGATAAAGCAGCCAAAGACAATACATATACAATGACCATGGCTATATCTGAATAAATGCTTATATCCAAAAAACAGAAATCAGCCAGATTTGGCCTACGGGACATAGTTTGCTGACCCCTGCCACCTTTTAACTGCTGTGGCAAGTGATTTGTTCAGTCATGAAAACACACATATAACAACAGCATTTGTATTAAAATAGCATTTAAGACAATGTCACCTCTTTCTCTTCCTCTACCCCAAAACCCCTTAAAACTACTAGATGGGAGAAATCAGCACTGATTAGTTTCACTTGGTGAGAATAGTCCCCTTTGGTAACAGAGCTAGAAACAGCCTCTTGATGTGAATTTTCCATAATAAATCATTAATCTTTGCACCTCTTTTGCTGCACCTGTTCATTGCCTAGACGCTGCATGTTTGCATTCACACTCCTCTTGTTCTACACCTGTACCAGCCCATCTCCTCTTTCCCTTTTATTTCTAAGCTACCTTTTACTGATGTTTCTGTAATTTCACTTGGTTCCTAAACTTCTCATTTTTTTCTTCCTTTAAATCACTGACATTTTTCCATTTGCTGTATTTATTTCCCTTAAACAGCTGTGATTGCAACACATTTACTTATAGAATTTGTGTCTCTGGACACTTTCAAATTTTGCTATTTTCTACCTTTGTCTACTACCAAAACTACATAACAGCTCTCTGTTTCCCTCTACCATTATTCTGGTCCATACATATCCCTGTGTCAGTTTGCCAGGGTGCCTATAACAAAGTGCCATAAGATTGGGGGGCCTAAGTCATGGACAGGTATTGGCCCACAGTTCTGGAGGCTGAGTCCAAAATCAAGCTCAGCAAATTTCTAGGAGTCTATCTGAAAGAGCTGGTTCATTTTTGAGGGCTGGAAGGGAGAATCTTTGAGACTCTCGTAGGTTCTGATTGTTTGCTGACAATCTTCAGCCTTCCTTGGCAACGTAAATCCAGTCTCCACATGGCATTCTCCCTGTGTTTCTGTGTCCAAATGTTCCCTTTTTAAAAGGCCATGTTTCAGATTAGGACCCACCCTAATGACTTCATCTTAACTTGGCTACATCTGCAAAAACCTTGTTTCCAAATAACATCAGGTTGTGAAGTACTGGGAGCTAGGACTTCAAGATATGAAGGGAGCAGGGTGGGAAATCACACTCCTAACAATCCCATTTGCGTTTCCAAGTGTATATGCTTAGTTGCTCAGTTGTGTCAGACTCTGTGATGTAGCTCAGGTTCCTCTGTCCATGGGATTTCCCAGGCAAGAACACTGGAGTGGGTTGCATTCCCTTCTTCAGGGGCTCTTCTCGATCCAGTGATCGAACCTGAGTTTCTTGTGTCTCCTGCATTGCAGGCAGATTCTTTACCTGCTGAGCCATCAGGGAAGCTCCATTTGTGTTTCCAGGCTGTACAAAAGCAGTTATCTTTTATTAAACATTCCCTTGACTCCAGGCTCAGGAAGTATTATATTCTTCTGAGCCCTCTTCCCACTTCATGACAAGTTTCTGGAAATCAGGGATTATAGTTTTCTTAGTTTGCTATTTTATCTCCTAAGTCCACCATGCTCTGTAACATGTAGTAGACCTCCCCCAAATATTTGCTGAATTGAATAGTCTGTTTCTCTCCCTTAAGGGAGGCAGGGGTTTTTCTGTGGTTGGAAACCAGGCAAGAGCTCTCCATCTCCCAGTCACATTTCCACCATTATGCTGAGAGACAGCATAATACTCTGGTTAAGAGGTTGGACTAGGCTCAATACCACTTCTGTCACTTAAGTATGTATTATAGATAACCTTATGATATTTCTTAATCTTTCACAAATTTATCTCAAATGTCCTCTTTTATGAAGCATAACCTGTAATCCATCCCTTAAAGAATTTGACTGAAAACTGATTCAGATACTACAGGCAGCTTTCTAAACAATGGTAGCTAATAATACTATTATATAGGAAGGCTACAAGCTTAAAGTGTTAAAATGATTTTGCAAGACTTGCAAGAAGTTTTTAAAGAATTTGGCATAACTACAAGGAGCTCAACACAGTGCTCTGTGACAGTATAGAGGGGTGGGGTTGTGGGGGATAGATGGGGGATAGGAGGGAGGTTCAAGAGGGAGGAGGCATATCTATATGTGTGGCTGGGTCATGTTACTGTATGCAGAAACCAACATAACATTATTGGAGCAATTATCCTCCAATTAAAAAAAAAAAAACTTAGCCTGACTATAGATCACAGAGGGGCCTCCATTCACACATAGAAAAACCTTGTGAGCCAGATTCAGGAAGAGGTTAAAAAATAAAAAAGAATACTTTGTAGGACTTTGAGGAAACAGTGGTCACTACTGGTCAAGGAGAACAGACAGCAATTGTACAGAAGTAAGCTCCAGAGCCTACCTTTGACTTTTCAGTGCCCCCGCACAATTAGTCAGAAGAGCTGTTTTCAAATATCAAGGGCAAAATACAAATAGAGCTATTATCATCACTCACTCTTCAAAGCAGTGACCTTTACTTTGGACTAGTTGATTTGGCAAGGAAATTTGGCGTGAAGCTGCTAAAGTAGCGTTAAACAGCAAAAATCAGATCCTACAACTCCCCTCTCTCAATGGTAGTTTAACAAAACACCTAACTTAGCGCTTTGGGGTAAAACTGCTTAAGATACCCTCCCTGAGACTCCCAGGCTGCATATTTATCAAAACAAGTTAAAGTCACCTTCTGAGTAATTGCCATGTAGGTGTTTGAGCTCAGCAGACAGGCACATTTTTCGTGGGTTGACCGATTGATCACTAAGTTCTAGTAACAGGTGCATTTTGCTTCTGGGGCCTTGAAACATGACAGCCTGTAGCAAGACTATTAAAATCGCTTTGCTAGCAAAGAAAAATCAATTGTTCTCCACAAGGAGGTGCCGTCAGGCACAATCAATATACGAAAGCACAAGGTTGGGCTGTAAAGCCTGGGAATGGATTGAAGCTTTTGATTAGGTAAAGGTATAAACAATAGCCATTTCTCCTCTCCCTGATGGACTGAGAGAGATAAAGATGTGTTTTGCTGCAAGTTGCGTTTGGTTCGCCTTCAGCAGATCAACTTGTTAAAGGACAGTCTTGTTGTTGTTTTTTTTTCTGTCGAGTATAACCCTTTCTCAAGTATCATTTTACCTGTTTCCAGTTCAAAGTCTGGGGGGAGAGAGGCAGAGTTGATAAGGGACCTACTTATGAGATTAGTTGGAAGAATCAGAATGGAGAGACACATGGAAGCCATGACACCATCAACCGTTAAGAGCTCTGTTTGAAAAGTATATCATATTTGTGATTTTTCTGTTAAATATAAGAGACATATGAATGGAGATTTGGGTGAGGTCTTGGTAGTTTTTGTGCGTTTTTCTACCAATAAATCAATAAAGATCTGTCCTTTACAGGCATATATTTCAAAACTAGAAAAAATGGTATTTTCATGGCATTTACAACCTCCATGTATTTTCATAAAGCTTTACTTGTATGCCAATAATCTTTAAACCAGGCACAAAATTCAAAATAAAACTCAATTCATGCTGTTCTGATGAGTAAAAGATGCACTCTCCATAACAAAGAACTTTATGTTGAGAACATGAAGTGCTGTTTTACTCAAAGGAATGTTATATTTGAAGAGCTCATACAAAACCCATTGAACAATCATCAGTAACTTTTCATGCCTAGCTAGAACATGTATACATTAACAGATTTGAAACTCAATGTCAAAAATATTAAACAGTCTTGATTTTATACATTAGCAACATACATAGTTCAGTATTTTCATGGAAAATTAATTATATTAATGAGCATAAAAATATTTTGTAATTTACAAGGTATTGGGAAGTACACATCATTTAGGTGGTAACTTTTGTTCAACATTGGATCAACTAGTAAGTATCATTAAGTAAAACTTCCAGTCTCATGAGTTTGAGTTTAACCAGATTAATATCTGATTTATCTTGTCCTTGTAGGGATGTTTTGCCCATAAAGAAGTCAGGTAGATTGCCCAACAGAAAGCAACATAGTTCTCAGTCTATGTACCCAAAATAAGGAAATATCCTGAAGTTTGACAGTGTCAGGAACTGAGGCCAAAATTCTAAGACAAAAGAGTCAAAAACCAGGAGAGGTCTATGAGATTGTTTGCTCTAACAGCCTCCTTCATACTACTGCCAACTTTTCAACTGAAATTTAACAGTTGTAAGTTATCCTGATCTGCATCTCCAGGGAAAGGCTATTTCACCTCTGATCAGACGCTCTCATTATCCATAGGTTTTGCTCAATAAATTCTAAAGGGAGATTTTCAGCAGATGAAATTGATAAAAGAGGGAAGCATAAAAATGACAAAAAGGTATTTGAAAGAGCAACGCATTTGGAAAGCCATAGACAAACCTATTGGCTTCTCCTATTCAACAATGTAAATCAGCCATAAGTACACATACATCCCCTCTCTCTTAAGCCTCCGCCCTACCCCACCATTTTGTTAAGGTCATCATATTGACTGGAATAGTAAAGGTATTAAGTTATATTTGACTTTTTTAAGTCAAAAAGTGTGTTATGATCTCTAGGGCAGATGTTGATATGTCAAGGAATGTTATAACAGCAAAAATAGTACAAGAATGTGTAACTAACAAACTAATCTGTAAGGAATTGAATAATTATATACAAAGGAAGACTTAGAAAGAGAAAACTATATACATAGGACAATAGAAGAAATAGAAAACAATTTAACAAGATAGCAGATTTAAACACCAATATATAAGTAAAATCATTAAATGTAAATAAAATTACAAATAAGGGATGAAAATTTCAATACTTTAAAACAACTAAATTCAAAAAAGAGATATAGTTTCAATATTAATTTCAGAGAAGTTAAAAATAAAGAATTAATGAGCAGTATAAAAGGAAGTTTTTGAAACTATACTTATATTACATAAAGCAGACTCTAAGCAAAGATACACTATTAAAGATCAAAGATACATTTCACAATGATAAAGGAATGAAACCACTGTAAAACTAGAATAATTATAAATATGTATATACATAATAACATAACGTCAAAATAAATAGTGAAATATTTCACAGTTCTACAAGAAGAAAAACAGTCAATTTCACAATTATATTTAAAAAAAGTTTTAAAAACTCTCTCAGTGACTGATGGGAAAAGCAGATAAATCAGAAAGGATCAAACTTGAATAACATAACTAATCAATTTGACATAATTGACAAATATCCAAACCAGTGGCCACATAATATAAACTAATTTAAGCTAAAGGCATCTTCCCTGGGAGTTCAGCTGGTAAAGAATCTGCCTGCAATACAGGAGACCTGGGTCCAATCCCTGGGTCAGGAAGATCCCCTGGAGGAGGGCATGGCAACCTATTCCTGTATTTTTGCCTGGAGAATCCCCATGGACAGAGGAGCCTGGTGGGCAACAGTCTATGTTGTCACAAAAAGTTGGACATGATTGAGCTACACAGCACAACACAAGCTAAAGATAAAGGGAATCTATAATTTATTATAACTAGGAAGTCTATCGGAGAAGGCAATGGCACCCCACTCCAGTACTCTTGCCTGGAAAATCCCATGGATGGAGGAGCCTGATAGGCTGCAGTCCATGGGGTCACTGAGGGCCGGACATGACTGAGCGACTTCACTTTCACTTTTCACTTTCATGCATTGGAGAAGGAAATGGCAACCCACTCCAGTGTTCTTGCCTGGAGAATCCAGGGACTGGGCATTCTGGTGGGCTGCCGTCCATGGGGTTGCTCAGAGTCGGACACGACTGAAGTGACTCAGCAGCAGGAAGTCTATGCTTGGATCATCAGGAATCAGACATCATTGACCAAGGGCTGAAAATACACTATGGATGTTTTGCATTTTTTTCCTAGCTCAGTTCTGCCTAATTTTACATGTTTGATCCCATTATTTCCTGATGTAAATAATCTTTTTGAGACCCAGTAACAGCAACCCAAGCAATTCTAAATTTATATTATTCAGGAAATCTGTCCTGGGTGTTCATTGGAAGGACTGATGCCAAAGCTGAAACTCCAATACTTGGGCCACCTCATGTGAAGAGTTGACTCATTGGAAAAGACTCTGATGCTGGGAGGGATTGGGGGCAGGAGGAGAAGGGGACAACAGAGGATGAGATGTCCATCACTGACTCAATGGACATGAGTTTGAGTAAACTCCAGGAGTTGGTGATGGACGGGGAGGCCTGGCATGCTGCGATTCATGAAGTTGCAAAGAGTCAGACACGACTGAGTGACTGAACTGAACTGAAAATTTCAAAGGCAAGATATAGTCATTGCTAGTTCAGTTCAGTTCAGTCACTCAGTTGTGTCTGACTCTTTGTGATCCCATGGACTGCAGCACGCCAGGCCTCCCCGTCCATCACCAACTCCCGGAGTTCACTCAAACTCATGTCCATTGAGTTAGTCATGCCATCCAACCATCTCATCCTCTATTATAACCTTCTCCTCTTTCCTGCAATCTTTCCAAGCATCAGGGTCTTTTCAAATGAGTCAGCTCTTCACATCAGGTGGCCAAAGTATTGGAGTTTCAGCTTCAACATCAGTCCTTCCAAAGAACACCCAGGACTGATCTCCTTTAGGATGGACTGGTTGGATCTCCTTGCAGTCCAAGGGAATCTCAAGAGTCTTCTCCAACACCAGTGTTCAAAACCATCAACTCTTCGGCAATCAGCTTTCTTTATAGTCCAGCTCTCACACCCATACATGACTACTGGAAAAACCATAGCCTTGACTAGACTTTGTTGGCAAAGTAATGTCTCTGCTTTTTAATATGCTATCTAGGTTGGTCATAACTTTTCTTCCAAGGAGTAAGCATCTTTTAATTTCATCACTGCAGTCACCTAATGAAGTGATTTTGGAGCCCCAAAAAATAAAGTCTGACACTATTTTCACTGTTTCCACATCTATTTGCCATGAAGTGATGGAACCAGATGCCACAATCTTAGTTTTCTTAATGTTGAGCTTTAAGCCAACTTTTCACTCTCCTCTTTCACTTTCATCAAGAGGCTCTTTAGTTCTTCTATGCTTTCTGTCTTAGGGATGGTGTCATCTGCATATCTAGGTTATTGATATTTTTCCCAGAAATCTTGAATCCAGCTTGCAATTCATCCAACCCAGCGTTTCTCATGATGTACTCTGCATATAAGTTAAATAAGCAGGGTGACAACAAATAACCTTGATGTACTGCTTTTCCTATTTGGAACCAGTCCATTGTTCCATGTCAAGATCTAACTGTTGCTTCCTGACCTGCATAAAGGTTTCTCAAGAGGCAGGTCAGGTGGTCTGGTATGCAAATCTCTTGAAGATTTTCCACAGTTTATTGTGATCCACACAATCAAAGGCTTTGGCAAGGTCAAGAAAGCAGAAATAGATGTTTTCCTGGAACTCTCTTGCTTTTTCAATGATCCAGTGGATGTTGACAATTTGATCTCTGTTTCCCTTGCCTTTTCTAAAACCAGCTTGAACATCTGGAAGTTCATGGTTCACATATTGTTGAAGCGTGCCTTGGAGAATTTTGAGCATTACTAGCATGTGAGATGAGTGAAACTGTGCATTAGTTTGAGCATTCTTTGGCATTGCCTTTCTTTGCAATTCTTTTCTTATACTTCCCTGGTGGCTCAGACGGTAAAGCGTATGCCTACAATGTGGGAGACCCAGGTTCAATCCCTCGGTTGGGAACAGCTCCTGGAGAAGGAAATGGCAACCCACTCTAGTATTCTTGCCTGGAAAATCCCATGGACAGAGAAGCCTGGTAGACAACAGTCCATGGGGTTGCAAAGAGTCAGACACAACTGAGCAACTTCATTTTCTTTTCTTTGCGATTGGAATGAAAACTGACCTTTTCCAGTCCTGTGGCCACAGCTGTTTTCCAAATGTGCTGACATATTGAATGCAGCACTTTCATAGCATCATCTTTTAGGATTTGAAAGAGCTCAACTGATATTCCATCACCTCCACTAGTTTTGTTCATAGTGATGCTTCCTAAGGCCCACTTGACTTCACATTTCGGATGTCTGGCTTTAGGCTGGTGATCACACCATCGTGGTTATCTGGGTCATGAAGCTCTTTTTTAATAGTTCTTCTGTGTATTCTTGCCACCTCTTCTTAATATCTTCTCTTTCTGTTAGGTCCATACCATTTCTGTTCTTTATTGAGCCCATCTTTGCATGAAATATTCCCTTCGTATTTCTAATTTTCTTGAAGAGATCACTAGTCTTTCCCATTCTATTGTTTTCCTCTATTTCTTTGCATTGATCACTGAGGAAGATTTTCTTTTTTTTTTTTATTATTTTTTTTGGAAGATTTTCTTATCTCTCCTTGCTATTCTTTGGAACTCTGCATTCAGATGTTTATATCTTTCCTTTTCTCCTTTGCTTTTTGCTTCTCTTCTATTCACAGCTATTTGTAAGGCCTCCTCAGACAGCCATTTTGCTTTTTTGCATTTTTTTTTCTTGGGAATGGTCTTGATCCCTGTCTCCTGTACAATGTCACGAACCTCCATCCATAGTTCATCAGGCACTCTGTCTATCAGATCTAGTCCCTTAAATCTATTTCTCACTTCCACTGTATAATCATAAGGGATTTGATATTGGTCATACATGAATGGTCTAGTGGTTTTCCCTACTTTCTTCAATTTAAGTCTGAATTTGGCAATAAGGAGTTCATATCTGAGCCACAGTCAGCTCCGGGTCCTGTTTTTGCTGACTGTATAGAGCTTCTCCATCTTTGGCTGCAAAGAATATAATCAATCTGATTTTGGTGTTGACCATCTGGTGATGTCCCTGTGTAGAGTTTTCTCTTGTATTGTTGGAAGAGGGTGTTTGCTGTGACCAAGGCATTCTCTTGGCAAAACTCTATTAAGCTTCATTCTGTACTTTGCCTGGCTTCATTTGCCTGGCTTCATTCTGTACTCCAGCCTGGCTTCATTCTGTACTCCAGCCAAAATTTGCCTGTTGCTCCAGGTGCAGTGGTACTTCATAAAAAATATGGGGAGTATTCTGACTAACCTGGATTCAGTCTCATGTTAATCTCTCAGTTAAACACTGAGGGCTGGAAATGGATGAAATATTTAACTCGATAACAGCCCCACTAAAATCACATGGGCAGAGGAAGTTGCCAATTAAATGTGCCATATGACTACATAAGAAATTCTAAACTTCCATCTTCCAGTTACATGACCCTCAAAGACAGATTTTGATGTTGGATCAGAATAGTAGAGCTATTAAAAAGTTATGATTGGTCCATTTGGGGTTATAAATTCATCCTTGAACAACTAACACAGACACACACACAGAAGTCGCTCAGTTGTGTCCGACTCTTTGCGACCCCATGGATTGTAGCCATCCTTTATAACTTTAGGGAATAGAGAGTATTCTTATTTTCTCTTTCAACTTTTTATTTAGAAATAACTTCAAATTTTCATAAAAATTATTGGAATTCCATTATTTCCTTCACTCGAATTTACTAATTGTCAACATTTGGTCACATTTAAAAATTTATCATACTGTTCATTATGTGTATATGCACTTATGTTTCTAACCCATCACAAAGTATGTTGCAAACATCATTGCCTTTCCCTACTCAGCACTCATTTTCTAAGTACAAGGACATTCTTTCACACATTATAACCTAATAATCAAGATCAAGAAATCTAATGTCAATAAAATGCTATTATATAATATATAGTCCATATTCAAATTTGATCAATTATCTCAATATTTTTAACCAATTTAACAAATATGTTGGATATTTACAATCTTCTTTACTATCCACACTCATTTTAATCCTATACTTTCTAAACTTCTGTGTACCATGGGAGATTATCTATCTTCTGTATCTCCTTTGTCTTGTTGCCTTCTACTATTTTCTCCTATTATTCCTTCCCTGTGTTGCATCTTTTAAATCTAAATATACAGTTGGTGTTTCCTCCTTTCTCCTGCTATAAATAGCTACAGTACTGTGTTTATCCCCTTTTGATGTCAGCAGTTATGCCTTAGGTTTGCATGTATATACTTTAGGATTCTATGATACAATAGCCATAAGATTTATTCACTATAATAAAAAATTTTTTTTCTTCAGAAAGAAAAAGGAGATAATGTTCCTAGGTCTTTTCCAATGTTCTTCCTAACCTGAAGTATATTTACATCTCCCTGTAGCTAGTCAACTACTCTAAAATTCAATTAACTACACTGAACTTCTAGTCACTTACCTTAACTGAAAAAATTTCATTGATTTCTTTTTGCATGGTTACCTTTTATTCAGGAATATGGCTTTGTTATTTTCTCAAAAGTGACCTTGACATGGATTTCCTACTGGTTGATTAAACTTCAGCAAAAGTTAAAATAATGCTACAACAACACACTCTGTAACCCGGGGCTTCACCCCTAAGAATTAAACAACAAAATTATAAGATAAACATACAAAGATAAATCTATCTAAAATTTTTAAAATACAGGGGGAGAAAACTCCCTAGAAATAACTAAGTATCCATATTTAAAAACTGGATAAATACATCATAGAATACCTATACAAGTAAGCATTCAGTTCAGTTCAGTTCAGTCACTCAGTCGTGCCCAACACTTTGCAACCCCATGAATCGCAGCATGCCAGGCCTCCCTGTCCATCACCAACTCCTGGAGTTCACTCAGATTCACGTCCATTGAGTCGGTGATGCAATCCAGCCACCTCATCCTCCGTCGTCCCCTTCTCCTCCTGCCCCCAGTCCCTCCCAGCATCAGAGTCTTTTCCAATGAGTCAACTCTTCTCATGAGGTGGCCAAAATATTGCAGTTTCAGCTTTAGCATCAGTCCTTCCAATGAACACCCAGGACTGATCTCCTTTAGAATGGACTGGTTGGATCTCCTTGCAGTCCAAAGGACTCTCAAGAGTCTTCTCCAACACCACAGTTCAAAAGCATCAATTCTTTGGCACTCAGCTTTCTTCACAGTCCAACTCTCACATCCATACATGACTACTGGAAAAACCATCGCCTTGACTAGACGGACCTTTGTTGGCAAAGTAATATCTCTGCTTTTCAATATGCTATCTAGGTTGGTCATAACCCTCCTTCCAAGGAGTAAGCGTCTTTTAATTTCATGGCTGCAGTCACCATCTGCAGTGATTTTGGAGCCCCCCAAAATAAAGTCTGACACTGTTTCCACTGTTTCCCCATCTATTTCCCATGAAGTGATGGGACCAGATGCCATGATCTTGGTTTTCTGAATGTTGAGCTTTAAGCCAACTTTTTCACTCTCCTCTTTCACTTTCATCAAGAGGCTTTTTTGTTCCTCTTCACTTTCTGTCATAAGGGTGGTGTCATCTACATATCTGAGGTTATTGATATTTCTCCTGGCACTCTTGATTCTAGCTTGTGCTTCCTCCATCCAGAGTTTCTTATGATGTACTCTGCATATAAGTTAAATAAACAGGGTGACAGTATACAGCCTTGATGTACTCCTTTTCCTATTTGGAACCAGTCTGTTGTTCCATGTCCAGTTCTAACTGTTGCTTCCTGACCTGCAGATAGGTTTCTTAAGAGGCAGGTCAGGTGGTCTGGTATTCCCATCTCTTTCAGAACTTTCCATAGTTTATTGTGATCCACATAGTCAAAGGCTTAGGCATAGTCAATAAAGCAGAAATAGATGTTTCTCTGGAACTCTCTTGCTTTTTCGATGATCCAGCAGATGCTGGGAATAATCTCTCATTCCCTGCCTTTTCTAAAACCAAATTGAACATCTGGAAGTTCATAGTTCACATATTGTTGAAGCCTGGCTTGTAGAATTTTGAGCATTACTTTACTAGCATGTGAGATGAGTGCAAGTGTGCAGTAGTTTGAGCATTCTTTGGTATTGCCTTTCTTTGGGATTGGAATGAAAACTGACCTTTTCCAGTCCTGTGGCCACTGCTGAGTTTTCCACATTTGCTGGCATATTGAGTGCAGCACTTTCACAGCATCATCTTTCAGGATTTCAAATAGCTGAACTGGAATTCCATCACCTCCACTAGCTTTGTTTGTAGTGATGCTTCCTAAGGCCCACTTGACTTCACCTTCCAGGATGTCTGGCTCTAGGTGAGTGATCACACCATCGTGATTATCTGGGTCATGAAGCTCTTTTTTGTACAGTTCTTCTGTGTATTCTTGCCACCTCTTCTTAATATCTTTTGCTTCTGTTAGGTCCATACAATTTCTGTCCTTTATCAAGTTCATCTTTACATAAAATGTTCCTTTGGTATCTCTAATTTTCTTGAAGAGATCTCTAGTCTTTCCCATTCTATTGTTTTCCTCTATTTCTTTGCACTGATCATTGAGGAAAGCTTTCTTATCTCTCCTGCTATTCTTTAGTACTCTGTATTCAAATGGGAATATCTTTCTTTTTCTCCTTTGCTTTTTGCTTCTCTTCTATTCACAGCTATTTGTAAGGCCTCCTCAGACAGCCATTTTGCTTTTTTGCATTTCTTTTCCATGGGGATGGTCTTGATCCCTGTCTCCTATACAATGTCACGAACCTCCATCCATAGTTCATCAGGCACTCTGTCTACCAGATCTAGTCCCTTAAATCTATTTCTCACTTCCACTGTATAATCATAAGGGTTTTGATTTAGGTCATACCTGAATGGTCTAGTGGCTTTCCCTACTTTCTTCAATTTAACTCTGAATTTGGCAATAACGAATTCATGATCTGAGCCACAGTCAGCTCCCGGTCTTGTTTTTGCTGACTGTATAGAGCTTCTCCATCTTTGGCTGCAAAGAATATAATCAATCTGATTTTGGTGTTGACCATCTGGTGATGTCCATGTGTAGAGTCTTCTCTTGTGTTGTTGGAAGAGGGTGTTTGCTATGACCAGTGTGTTCTCTTGGCAAAACTCTATTAGCCTTTCCCTGCTTCATTCCATACTCCAAGGCCAAATTTAATTGTTACTCCAGGTGTTTCTTGACTTCCTACTTTTGCATTCCAGTCCCCTATAATGAAAAGGATATCTTTTTTGGGTGTTAGTTCTAAAAGGTCTTGTAGGTCTTCATAGAACCGTTCAACTTCAGCTTCTTCAGTGTTATTGGTTGAGGCATAGGTTTGGATTACCGTGATATTGAATGGTTTGCCTTGGAAATGAACAGAGATCATTCTCTCATTTTTGAGACTGCATCCAAGTACTGCATTTCAGACTCTTTTGTTGACCATGATGGCTACTTTAATTCTTTTAAGGGATTCTTGCCTGCAGTAGTAGATATAATGGTCATCTGAGTTAAATTCACTCATTCCAGTCCATTTGAGTTTGCTGATCCCTAGAATGTCGACATTCACTCTTACTATCTCCTCTTTGACCACTTCCAATTTGCCTTGATTCAGGGACCTAACGTTCCAGGTTCCTATGCAATATGGCTCTTTACAGCATCAGATCTTGCTTCTATCACCAGTCACATCCACAAGTGGATATTGTTTTTGCTTTGGCTCCATCCCTTCATTCTTTCTGGAGTTATTTCTCCACTGATCTCCAGTAGCATATTGGGCACATACTGACCTGGGGAGTTCCTGTTTCAGTATCCTATCATTTTGCCTTTTCATACTGTTCATGGGGTTCTCAAGGCAAGAATACTGACGTGGTTTGCCATTCCCTTCTCTAGTGGACCACATTCTGTTAGACCTGTCCACCATGACCCGTCCGTCTTGGTGGCCCCACAGGCATGGCTTGGTTTCATTGAGTTAGACAAGGCTGTGGTCTGTGTGATCAGATTGGCTAGTTTTCTGTGATTATGGTTTTAATGTGTCTGCCCTCTGATGTCTTCTTGCAACACCTACCATCTTACTTGGGTTTCTCTTACCTTGGAGGTTGGGTATCTCTTCATGGCTCCTCCAGCAAAGTGCAGCTGTTGCTCCTTACCTTGGATAAGGGGTATCTCCTCACGGCCACCCCTCCTGACCTTGAACATGGAGTAGCTCCTCTCGACCCTCCTGTGTCCACGCAGCCACTGCTCCTTGGACATGGGGTTGCTCCTACAATTAAGCATTACATAACTTTAAAAAGCTATAATAGACAGCTATACCCAAGAAACAGAAAGTCAACCAGTTCAATATATCAGGTTATAAACTTATTATTCTAGGATTATTCCCAGATTTGATAGGAAAACTTGAGTTTATATGGATTTCTTACTCTGGGTCTGATACACCCAGTCAACACAGTCCAGTATGATTCTGCACATGACCTTTATGGCTTCTATCTTCTGTTTCTAGAGCACAGAGACAGAGGACACTGCCCTGCTGGGTCACATGGGGTCCAGTTTGGCTCTAGACTGCCCAGTTCATGAATGTCCATGGTTATCTTCATGTCTGTGGATATAAGATATTTGGAATTCCATTGCCCCATCGTCCTTGCAGTATTTATCAAACCAGCAATTAGGCCCATTGATTCAGTGTTTGTTTAATTATTGGGCTCCAAAATCACTAAAGATGGTGACTACAGCCATGAAATCAAAAGAAGCTTGCTCCCTGGAAGAAAAGTTATGACCAACCTAGACAGCATTTGCTAACAAAGGTCCGTCTAGAAAAGCTATGGTTTTTCCAGTAGTCATGTACGAATGTAAGAGTTGGACTATAAAGAAGGCTGAGCACCAAAGAATTGATGATTTTGAACTGTGTTGTTAGAGAAGACTCTTGAGAGTCCCTTGGACAGCAAGGAGATCCAACCAGTCCATCCTAAAGGAAATCAGTCCTGAATATTCATTGGAAGGACTGATGCTGAAACTGAAACTCCAATACTTTGGCCATCTGATGCAAAGAACTGAGTCATATGAAAAGATTCTGATGCTTGGAAAGATTGAAGGCGGGAGGATAAGGGGATGACAGAGGATGAGATGGTTTTGCATGGCGTCACAGACTTGATGGACATGAGTTTGAGTAAGCTCTGGGAGTTGGTGACGGACAGGGAAGCCTGGCGTGCTGCAGTCCATGGGGTCGCAAAGAGTCAGACATGACTGAGTGACTGAACTGAAATGAACAAGTCACACAAGGTCAAATTTAAACAACATACTACTTCAATTAGCCATGAGACATTAATACAAAACATACACAGAATAAGCAAGGAAATACAGGTGGAGGGTGAGTTTTAGATTTTCCAGAGTAAATGTTTATAGGGTGAGCTGAGGGGCCACAGCAGGAGAACAAAGGGCCTGTGACAGGACAGTTGCTGGGCTGGTTTGGGACACATTCCATTCAAGAGTGTAGTGGAATATCCAGGTTGAGATGACCAGTAGTAAATTTGAAATTAAGATCTGGAGCTGGAGTTGCATATTAGATTTCTAGAATACATCAGAATAAGAGGTGATAGGAACGATAGGCTTCAAAGAGAGAATCCAGGGAGAATCCACAAAATGACACTAGAAAATGGTAAAGCATGCTAGCAGAGCAAGAAGAACACACTAGGGACTGACAGACATGACCACAGAGGCAAGACAGAACGATACCTGGAAATGCCTTAAAGACAGAGATAGTGGCCAAGTGTTACTACCAATAAAAGGCTTTATTTGTCTCTAAACCCCCTACAAGACAACCTAGAACTCAAATTTCTATAAATACTAGCATTATTTTCACTATAACATGCACGGGAGAAACTACCCCTTCTGATCAGAAGAATCTACTGCATGTGAGAAGGTTCCTTCCAGTTTTCCTTGGTGTAGGCTACCTATTGATATGTGTGCTGACTCTGACTGTATTCAACCTTTTAGGTCCTGTTAAGATCCTTCCTGTAGAATTGGTTTCTGGTCACCTTAAAGACAGGGCTTCCCAGGAGGTACTAGTGGTAAAGAACCCGCTTGCCTACGTGGGAGCCATAAGAGACACCAGTTTGATTTCTGGGTTGGAAAGACTCCCTGAAGGAGGGCATGGCAACACATTTCAATAATCTTTCTGGAGAATCCCATGGACAGAGGAGCCTGGCAGGCTACTGTATGTAGGGTCTCAAAGAGGTGGATACAGCTGAGCGACTTAGCATGTACCATGAAGATGGGCCTTGACCAGCTACTTCTTTCACTTTCTCTCAGCCCTTGACCAGTCCCCATCCACTCCTGTTCACACTGTGATGCTACCAGACCAGAATCTACCTATTCTGTGGTTTCTACTGGCATCAAAAGTTTTCAACTACCCTCTGTTTCTCAGTGCCAGTTATTCTAACAGGCCCTAAGTGATGGAGGCCTGAGCTAGACAGAGCTATTTTTGCTCTTTTAACTGTTTTCAATCTTTTGCTCTTTAGTACCTGTGAGTGGGAGCATTGGTAATAGAAGCCAGGTTGATTCACTAGCCTAAATACATATATATATTCAAGTACATTCAAAGACACTCTATTCAGTAATGCATAAAAGTCCACTTTCTCAAGCTGGAAGCCCCAAAACCCCACCCTGGAATTTTGAAGGGTTAAAGACACCCATTCAATTTCCAATCCTGAAGCTCACACAGTATTCTGCAGCAAGTGGCAACACTGAAAAATTGTTCAGATAGACCTGTTCCTTTAGTCTCTTCTGACATTTATAAATGAGGCAGGATGCTGCTACTGAGCTGCAATTTGGGGCAGAATGTAAAAGACCTTCCAACCAACTTGTGCAGATGTGAGCGTGATGCTGACCTCCCCAGCATTACCTGTAAAGTACTGAATATTTAAAAGCAATCTCTCCACAGCAGGATATCACTGTTATCCATGCCCTTTCTTCACCTCTATTCCACTGCACCCTTTCTTTCTAGGTTTATTTCTTTATATCATTTGGGAATGCCAGATTTTAAGCTTCTTGTGAACAGATGTGAAGATGATAACTTTGTATTCTTCACAATTTTCTTGTGTTTTTAACATGGAGAGCAGACACAACTGTTGGGTAGGGGAAAGGGAGAAGATAAACCCAGCACCCTTCTCTTTTGTTTTTCCCAGAGGAGCTCACAGTCCCTAGAAAATGAGCTTCTAGGGTCTAATTATGATCCTCACCTATCTCTTGACTCAGCTAGCTGCATTCTAATTGATGAGCTTGTCTCCATGCTGCATCCTCGAATATATCTGCACATATCTATAAAAGAACATTTTTTTAAACAATGGCAACCCACTCCAGTACTCTTGCCTGGAAAATCCCATGGACAGAGGAGCCTGGTAGGCTGCAGTCCATGGGGTCGCCAAGAGTTGGGCACGACTGAGCGATTTTGCTTTCACTTTTCACTTTTATGCATTGGAGAAGGAAATGGCAACCCACTCCAGTGTTCTTGCCTGGAGAATCCCAGGGATGGGGGAGCCTGGTGGGCTGCCGTCTATGGGGTCGCACAGAGTCGGACACGACTGAAGTGACTTAGCAGCAGCAGCAGCAGCAACCTCTTTCTACTTATGTTTAGGGACTCTTATGGCTCACTTTGGCCAAAAGCTGAGTTTCTAAAATTTGCTTTATATTAACAATCATATGAGGCCTTCTTTGGTGGTCCAGTGGCTAAGACCCTGAACTCCCAATACAGTGGGCCTGGGTTTGATCCCTCGTAGGGGAACTGGATCCTACATGCCACAACTAAAAAAAGGTCCTGCGTGCCACAACAAAGACTTAGCACAGCCAAATAAATAAATGTTTTTTTTAAAAACCCATTAAAAAAATAATCACTTGAGCCTCTTAATTTGACTGATATTTTATGAATTAAATTAACAAACAGTAAAATTAAAGATTTTCCTACTGGTTTGTAATTATATGAATTTTATGTAGCTCAATGCCTACATGTTGTGGTAGGCAGAATAGTGGACCCCCATACTTACAGACTTTATGAACCCTTATCTTTCCACAGGAGAATTTCAAGCTCTAGTTTCAGCCTCTCCCAATAACCTCAACTCTAGGTACACTTCCTCGTATTTTCCATCCCATATAAGTGAGGTTGATGGATCTTGTACAGTAGAATCACATGGGATTAAGATTCATTGGAAAAGACTCTGATGCTGGGAAAGATAGAAGGCAAAAGAAGAGTGTGGCAAAGAATGAGATGGTTCAATAGCATCATTGCCTCAATGGACATGAATTTGAGCAAACTCCAGGAGATAGTGAAGGACAGGGAAGTCTGGTGTGCTACAGTCCATGGGATCTCAAAGAGTCAGACACAACTTAGTAACTGAACAACAACAAGAATCCCAGTCTTACTGAATCTGAAACTTGGGAATCTTTATTTTACATCAAAGTCCCAAGTGACTCCAGTGTTAAAGAACTCAGTTGTGTAGGTGGTTGTCCTACTAGAGAGTAGAGCAAAGTATTGAGTGGTCATGGTGTTTGTATGGGTTGTGTATTCATTAGAATTATCTTTGAAACTTTATCAGCATAAGCAAGTATCCTGCTTTTTGTCTGTTGTGTCAGTGGGAGTTGGGGGATGGGGATGCATGGCTTAAGAAAGTTTCCAAGAAGATTCTGACATTCCCAGATTTTCTCTTTCTTCTCACTTGCCAGACCCTGTTATCTACTTGAAATTTTCCACCAAATTTATAAGCTTGGGCTATATATCATTTCATCTATAAAGATGTCTCCATATCCACATTCAAGCAAGATTAACTGCTCTCATAACTGTACTCAGATACTTATTAGATATTCATATACAAAATTTCCCATACTGAATTATAGTCAGTGATCTGTGTCTTTCTTGCTTGCAAGACTGAATTCCTCAAGAGAGGAAGCTTCTTTCTTTTTGTAATTTTCAGAGCTTATTCAATAAATATATGTTGAAGTAATTAAGAATTCTTGTTTTACAGACACAACAAACCAAATATCTCAGGTAACAGTAGTAAGAAAGTCAGTGAGACCAGTTCTAGTGTGGCAATTTTGACCCTCTCATCTCTAGAAAACTCTGTGTGGCCAGAGGCAAAGCAGTTCTATTCCATGACTCCCTAAAATTTTTACTATGAATATCAGTGTAGCAACCATCACATTGTTTAAAGATGTCATTTTCCCATTGGGAAATTTTATGATGAATTCCAATGGTATTTTCCTTGAAATTCAAAACGAATATTAAGAGCCAAAGAAAGTTTATTTACTCGTATTAAATGCCCTCCCTCCCCCAGCAGAAATGCTGTACATTCTTACTCTTTGGAACTCAAACTTAGGGAAGTGACATTCTTTGGCTGAGTATGAACAGAAACTTCATAGCAGAAGCTCCAAGAGCTATGTTCTTCTTCCCTATAAGAACCATCACTGCTCTGCCGTAAGACTGCACCATCAAAAAAAGTCTGGGATGAGACTGCAGCTGAACAGAAAAATAGACTTTGTTTTTGTAAGTCACTCAACACAAGCAAGATTCCTGTGACACTACACTCTTGAATTCTCCAAGCAAGTATGACAAAACCCTTAAATATGGAAAACTTAGTTACTGAGATTTCTATGGTGAGTGTTTAAAAATTATTTTTTTAACTTTCTGGGGAAGAGAGTGATGTTAAGGGCAGTTAGAAATTGTGTGTATGTGTATGTAAGGGTTTGACTGTTATCATTACTAGAGGACATACTGGCATGTAATGTCTGGGACCTGCAGATGCCATACATCTTACAAAGCATGAGAATCTTGCTCAAGAATTGTCTGGCCCAAATGCCAACTGTTCTGCTAGTAAAGCACTGGACCAGACAAACCACTGAGAAACACACAGGTTAACCATACAAAAAAAAAAAAAAAGGAATGAAGGAAGGAAGGGGCATGCAGATCCAACAGTTATGGTCATAATGGATTTATAAAAAATATGTACTGGGATTTGAATTTTTATTCAAATAAATTATTGAATATATCAGTTTGTCAAGAAGATTCTTAAGTTCTTGGCAAAGCTTTGTTCAGAAAGCCATTGCATTTCTCTACAGTAATCAAAACAGCATGGTATTGGCACAAAAACAGACATGGATCAATGGAACAGAATACACAACTCAGAAACAAAGCACACACCTACCATCAATTAATCTTAGACAAAGAAGACAAGAATACACAATAGAGAAAAGACAGTCTCTTTAGTAGGTGGTGTTGGGAAAAGTTGGACAGCCACATATGAATCAGTGAACTTAGAACACACCACACACAAAAATTAACCCAAAATGACTTAAAGACTTAAATATAACACCATAAAACTCTTCCAAGACAATAGAGGTGAAACATACCCTGACATATATCATACCACTGTTTTCTTAGATCAGTCTCCCAAGGGGGCTAGGGGATGGATGGAGAAGGAAGGTGGGGTTAGCAGATGTAAACTATTATACATGGAATGACTGAACAACAAGGTCCTACCATATAGCACAGAGAACTATGTTCAGTATCCTATGATAAACCACGATGAAAAAGAATAAGAAAAAAACAATGTATATACATTTATTATATAGGTATTGCTGAATCAGTTTGCTATACAGCAGAAATTAACAACACTGTAAATCAACTATACTTCAAAAGAAAGGTACATTTTGGTACATTCTCAAGTCAATTATTTAATCAAAGGGTAAAATCTAAAGACTTTCTCAGACATATAGTATCTCCCTTTCTCAGGATTTTATTTTTTATTAATGTGGCTATAAACTTACTAATTCTAAGTTTTTTAAGTTGAGTATTCTTCCTTCTCTTTAGAAAATACTTTCTTTTGCTACTCAGCCTAACAGATGTTATACATATATATATATATATATATATATATATATATATAATTCCTTTCCCTTTCAATAATGCTATATATATTTTTTTCTTTCATTGTGAGGCTATCCTCTACTTCATAATCATTTTTTTGTTGCTGTATTCTGACTTCTCTCTGTACCTTTTTCTTACTCTGGAAAGGATGTTTCCAAAGGGAATAAACTCAGTCTTCCAGAAGGCACTTGAGCATTGTGTTAGAAACTGATGGATCTTTTATAAACTCATCTAGTAGATCAAACATCCTGTTACGTCTCTTGGGTGGTATCGGATATTGTAAACTCACACGCAAGTTGCTGTTTCCTGTCGCCTCCTGGCATGCTCCGGCTCACTGCTGAAAGTCTTTCTCCTTTCCAAGTGACTCTTGCACTTTGCATTTGACATATACATTTCTCAGTTGTGCCAGGGCACCAGTTATAATTTTACTGGTCTTACTGCTTTTTAGCAGCACCTCCCGACTTAGTATCAACTGCGGATTTTATTGGAATGCTTCTGTGTGTGCTAAGTTAGTCGTGTCCGACTCTTTGCAACGCTGTGGATTGCAGCCTGTCAGGCTCCTTTGTCCATGGGATTTTTCAGGAAAAAATATTGGAGTGAGTCGCATTTCCTTCTCCAGGGGATCTTCCTGACCCAGGGATCCAACATGCATCTCTTCTGTCTCCTGCATTGGCAGGTTGGTTCTTTACTGCTAGAGTCACCTGGAAGGCCCCATGTTAATCACTTGGATGTGTTGGACTCTTTGCAACCCCATGGGCAGTAGCCTCCAGGGTCATCTGTCCCTGGAATTCTCCAGGCAAGAATACTGGAGTGGGTTGCCATGCCCTCTGCCAGGGGATCTTCCCAACCCAGGGACCAAACCTAGGTCTCTTGCATTGCAGGCAGATTCTTCACTGTCTGAGGCACCAGGGAAGCCCCAAAGAAAAGGGCTCATCCGGGACCTGAATCTGGGACCTCTCATTGCCTCAGGCAGGAATCGTACCCTGTAGACCAACCAGCCAGCTTCCCACAGGAAGAGGGAATGCTTCTACTACTTTCTATTTATTTAATAGGTATCCTTTGAACTTGCACCTTAAGGGCAGTATCTACCATGAAGTCCAGATAGAGTGGTGGGATTCGAGTCACTTGAACACTAAAAAGTTGGGGAACCGAGAGCTTGTGTTGTCTTCAGTGATCTTTAGTATAAGGCCAGGCAGACTTACAGTAAATTATAGTATGATTTACCCGATATAAGAAGATGGATGACATAAAAAATGGGCTAGTCTTGAGACACAGAAAAAAGATCAAAGAATAGCATCGTGACAAAACTCAGAGCACTAAGTGAATTCAATGATCCAGTGACACATATTTTTAAAGCCATCAAAAATACGTGAGTTCAAGTCTATTTTCTCCTTCCCCTAAATCTGCATTGACTTTATATACAGCCTGAAACCAAAAGGTGCATTCTGAATTCTTCATTCCATTTCTTTTTATCAAGCCCAAGAAAGCTGTGTGAATGTTAATATGGACTGAATAAATCCTGTGATCACTGTAGCACCTTATAACGATGTGTTCCCAGGCTGCCACATCACGGTTGAGTATTATTTCTTTTTCTTTGCAATCCTTCATTAATTTCCATTCCTTATCATGGTGTTAATATTCCTGACTCTTTAAATTCATTTTAGATTTCATGAGATACTCTATCAAATGTTTTGCTAAAACCCAAATGTATTACATCTCCCACATTGCATTCATCCACTAATCTTGTAATTCAATAAAAAAAGCAATCAGGTTTGTTTGGCATGATTTGTTCTTTGTAAACCCAGGCTGCTTATTGCTCAATGGTGCTTAAATGATAAGTAGTGCTCAATGCAAATTTCCTCATCTAACTTCTCATTTTAGCTCAGAAAAGCCTATAGTGTTTTTGTTCATGGATTTTTCTCCTAGCACATAGGAAGTTTATAGGTCCTAAAAAACAGAGACCAGAAGCAGTGTACTGATATTATTAGGGTTGCCACTTTTCCTTTTTGTTTTCTTTTTGTTTTTATATGATTTCTTTTTCCCATTTATTATCCCTACAATCCCTTATTAGATTTTCATTATATTATGTGAGTAATCCCTTCATTTCTATTTTCCTCTAACATCTTTTTAGGAAAAGTGTTCATTGGTAAAAGGAAGAGGACTGAGAATAAAACTTATTTTAAACATTCTCATTAAGAATAAAGGGCAATGCCTCAGTTATATTTATGCAATATATTTGTCTACATTAGTCATGTAATATAAGACACATACAGTTGTAATTTGTCTTAAGCTTAAATCTTACACGTAATGGATAATAATCATTTCATTTTAATGGATTCTTTCGTTCAAGCCTAACTTAAGTACCTGCTATGGGTTTAACTGTGTCCTCCCTGAAAAAGACATCTGAAGTCCTAACTGCAACATCTCAGAAAGTGACCTTATTTGGAGATGACGTTGCTACTGAGCCAGGTTTGCCTTTCCTGTCAAGTCAAAGCAGGGGAGACGCCCAGGTTTGCAGGCAAGAGAGGGCTTATGTGCAAGGCAGCCCAGCGAGGAGACAGGAGAAAAGTATCAAAGCCACCTTCCCCAACGCAAGGGGTCCTGGGTACTGATAGGATACCAAATAAGAAAGCAGGATGGTTTGAGGCCCCATAGGAAAGCAAAGAGAGGTGATTGGAGGAAAGGTGTGTGGTTCTGCGCAGGTGTAACTAAGCTAAGGCATCTGCAGCTAGCGCGTGCCTAGTTGTACGGTCAGCGATCCTAATCAGGCTTTAACAGAAGCAGTTTGATCGAGGGAGAGCTGACTCCAAGTTCCTAGATAACAACACGGGAACACATCTTATTGTTTAGGCCATGTGCGGCTTGGAGAACATGCAAATTTTAATGAACCTTGATTGGTGAAGGAAGGTGAAATGGATTTAACCACGGTTTCAGGGTCTTGGGTAAGTAATAAGGTCGTTGGGGTTAGCCCTAACTCAGTGTGATCAGTATCCTTCTGAAAAAGGAGAAAGTGAACACAGAGGCAGATTCAAAGGAAAGATTAAGAAAAGTGGGAAAAAGAAGAGCAGCTACAAGCCAAGGAAAGGGACCTGGAACAGATCGAGCCCTAGGTACCAATCCTGCAAACACCCTTGATTTGGGACGTCTAGCCTCAGAACTTGAGAAAATAGGTTTCTGCATTTTAAACCACCCTGTTGGTACTAAATACATTGTTCGGGTGGCCCCAGTAAACTAGTACCCATCCTAAACTCATATTGTTTTGCTCTCATCGTTATTCCTCTTATACTCTTAGAGAACTTGGTAAAGACATCCAGTAATTGTTACTCACTGCTTTTATGCACATTACCATGTCAGCAGGCTTTAAAAACCCATAGGAATCAAAATACTCTTGAAGGAAATGGAAGAACAAAAAGGACAAGCTATATTCAGCAGTTTTCCTATTCTGAAGATGGATGATGATAATAATGTTATTTGGGGGGACTTTGAGAAAGACGACACCAGCAGGCAATTTCACTTCTTAAGTTGCCAGTTACTTGAGGGACTTACTTCTCATCCAGCATTCAGGGGCTTGATGGGACAGTATGATCTATGCCCATTTACAGGCAAGGAGTGAGGACATAATCCAAGGGCAAACCCTTGTGCTCTCCTGGACTCTGAGTCTTGGGTAAAGTAATGCAAGAATGGAAAGACAGTTGGTAATCATGGATTTTGGCAAAGGTGACCTGAATAGATTGATGATTATTTCTTGCTACTAGGAATGTACACATAAAACAGCAAGTGGGCATTTGATAAATGCTGTTAATCAAGATGTTCAGGGTCAAGGAAGCCCAGAAGTTAATGAAATAAGTTGTCTGGTCTGCCTTGATTTTTAGTTAAATGTTCAGTATTCTTCTCCATGATGGGCCACACAGACTGCATGCAAGTCTATGATTAATTGAATGCTTCATTTTATAGTAACAGGCACTATTGACCTGAAACACTCATTATATTTTGGGCTTCCCCAGTGGCTCAGTGGTAAAGAATCTGCTTGCAGTGCAGGAGCTGCAGGAGACACGGGTTTGATTCCTGGGTCGGAAGAGCCTCCGGAGGAGGGCATAGCAACTCACTCCAGTGTTCTCGCCTGGAGATTCCTGTGGAATTCCTGTAACCTTGGTTGGGGTTACAGTCCAGAGAGTCGCAAAGAGTCGGACACAACTGAAGTGACTTAGCATGCACGCACGTGCACATTATATTTGAATAAAAGTATACCTGCTTCTACTGTCACAAGCATTCTTAAGTCCACTTTTTAAAATCATACTCCTTTTCCATAGAGTGTAGGCATTAAATAAGGGGTTATTGATACACCATATGCAGTTCTCTAAGGATGGGTTGGATTCACATGGGTTAGTCTTATTTAGTTTGAAGTAAAGGATCACTTTTATAAACCTACTATATCTTCTATAGAGTCTTCCTGTGGGGAGGTATACCTAAATTGCATGTGGTAGAAAATGAGATGGTTGAATGGCATCACTGACACAATGGACATGAGTTTGAGCAAACTCCAGGAAACAGGGAAGGACAGGGAAGCCTCGTGTGCTATAGTCCATGCAGTCACAAAGAGTTGGACAAGACTTAACCACTGAATAACAATAACAACAAAGTAGAAAACCAACTGATTTTATGTGTGCATGTGTGTTCAGTTGTCTGACTCTTTGTGACCACATGGACTGTAGCTCACCAGGCTCCTCCGTCCACAGGATTATCCCAGCAAGAATGGAGTGGGTTGCCATTTCCTCATCCAAGGATTGAACCTGTGTCTCCTGTGCTGGCAGGTGGATTCTTTGCCACTGAGCCACTGGGGAAGCCCAACTGATTTGATAGCAGTGTTTAATATCAGTTTGTAGAAGATTCATAATTGGTAATTTTGAGGGATTAAATCAATAGATTTCCCAACAAAGAACAAATTGAAATGAATAACTCAAAATCTCTTCTAATGAGTGAATTAATATTGACTCAATGAATAAATCAGTTTGTGATGTATTTCTCCTTTGAGATAGAAATTATTCAAATATTTATTTTCATATTTCTCCTTGTTTTGGTTTTAGAAACACTGCCTCAGAGTTTCTACTCAATCACAAATTGTTATGAAAATAACTAAACAGTAAATTCTAGGGAAGAATTCCTTTTTTCAGTTGATTCTATTTCACAGTTTTCTTGATACTGAATTTCAGAGGTTAGCTCATGAAATAATTTAAATGGAAATATTATGGGTTATTTGTTATACCTGCAAGGCAAGCTCCTCATGAAACAAAAATCAACAAACAAATTTGGAATGTTATCACAGTTGGGCCTGATATTATATATCTGAGAAAAAATGAATAATAGAATCTTCTGTTTTCAGATGCTGTCTTTTCAATAATAAAGCAAAATTTAATCCATAAGTGAATGATTCTAAACAAGTCATCTTGTGATTAAGTACCATATTTCAGAAGACAGGTTTTGAAAGGAATCTATGAGATTTTAAAAGTCACAGAAAAATATTCAATTTGTTTTAATTTAGCAAGTTCTTAGTGTTTAAACTAAAAATATTGTGAAGGATGGTGGCATGGTGCCCAATGTAGTGTGTTAGTCTGATTATACATTAATAAAATACATTTTTATTAAATCTATCATGTTTCTGTTTGGGATTTTTTTCCTTAAAAATTGTTATCTGAAACTATCACTGTATTAAAGAGTTTAAGTGTAGCTTTTGTATCTTTGTGTCTTTATGATCTGTTAATCAGATCTGTCCATTCAAACTAAAGAAGCTTGAGTGCAACCTGTCAGTTCTGTTTGATGTGGTTTGTTTTAAAGTGCTGGGCTGTTTTACTTGTTAATATAGAGATAAATTACTGAGTTATTTTCAAACATTTAATAAACTCAGTATCTAAGTGAACTTTTTTTCCCTGCAATCATAGAGAATTTGCAGACATAGTATTTTTTATTGGAATATATTTGTTTACAATGTTGTGTTAGTCTCTGCTCTACAGCAAAGTGAATCAGCTAGATGTATACATTTATCCCCCCTTCATTCCATCTTCTTTATCAATTCTTCTGTTGATGGACATTTAGGTTACTTCCACGTCCTGGCTACTAGAAATAGTCTTTATACGGATTTTTTTTTTCTTTCATAATGTTATTAAACCACAGTATGAAATCAAGGCCAACATATTAATAAAGGAACTATACTATGTGAATTATTAGAAAGCATAAGATTGCATTTTTACATTTTTAATATATAACAAAATATTTCATAGATTTTTAAACAATGTTTTAGGAATAAAATAATCTAAATGGATTGGAAATACTAGCGGTGATGATTGTACAACACTGTGAATGCAATTAATATCACTCAAGTGGACACTCAAAATGGTCAATTTTATCTTACATATATTTTACTATAACTTTTTTAAATGGGAAAAGTTTAAAGAATTTTTAAATTTTAAAATATTTTCAAGTGTAAAGTAAAATATTTCTTGAGAATTAGATAACATTTTGCAATTTAAACTGTAATACCACATGTACTACCTTATTTTCTCCACTTTTTTGATGCCATATTTTTCTTCTTTCAATTAAATTCACATAAAGTTTTCTACAGGACAAATAGTTTTATGGGCTGTTCACAAAATTTAAACACACATAAGATATCATAGTCCCCTCTGAAACAATATGATAGTTTTTAAAAATTCAGATTGCTTTGAAAAGATAGCTGCTGTGATTTCAGTTCTACTTTCTATTTTATTTTTTAATTGTATTGATTTACTTTATTTTGTCTTTACTGGAGTTTAAGGCTTCTCTGGTGGCTCAGATGGTAAAGAATCAGCCTGCAATGCAGGAGACTCGAGTTTGATCCCTGGGTTGGAAAGATCCCCTGGAGAAGGGAATGGCTACTCACTCCAGTATTCATGCCTGAAGAATTCCATGGACAGAGGAACTTGGCAGGCTACAGTCCATGGGGTCACAAAGAGTCAGACATGACTGAGCGATTAACACTTTCATTTCTCATAGTTGCTTTACAGTGTTGTGCTAGTTTCTGTTGTACAGCAAAGTGAGTCAGCCATACCTGTACAGACATCCCCTCCTTCTTGGCTTTCCTTTCCATTTAGTCCACCAAAGAGCAATGAGTAGGGTTCCCTGTGCTATACAGTAGGTTCTCATTAGTTATGTATTTTATGCATAGTATTGTGTGTATTACAATCTCAGTCTCCCAATTCATTCCACTCATTTGTTGCATCTTCTGAATCACATGACTCCAAATCACATGACTTTTACCACGCTTTAAAAGTTTTCTGGGAAATCTATTACTTTCAGAAATTATGTCTAACAGCATTAGTTATGGGGGCCGTGTTTACAACATCCTGAAGTTGACCTGTCTCTTTTGGAATCATTAAGCTGTATCCTTCTCCAGTGGAAAAACCAAAGTGATACTTCAATCATTTTGATTTCTAAATGCTTAAAGGCTCAAAAAAAAAAAAATCATGTTTTGATATTGCTATTGTTTAAGTAGTACTTGACTTCTTTTTCAGATTTTCTATAAAGACTAATGAAAAATGTTTAATGAAATACATTTTAATTAAACCTGTTTCAGCAAAATGTGAATCATTGTTACATACATTTTTGTTAAAGTTTAAATCAAGAAAGTAGCTAGGTTAAGATTACAGAAAAAAGAAGGGTTTATAAACTTGTCTGTGATCACTTGCCTGTGATATCTTAACACAAAGACTCTGGTTTTGTTGTTAGCCTCAGCTTCTCAGACAAAGCCAATGTGATGAAAGCTGTAACATGTGTCATGCATGCATGCTGGTTGGCACATCAGAGTCACTGAAATAATTTAGACAGCTCCTTTCCCAGAATTTCTTCCTAATATAGTTGAACAGATTAAGAGAAAAAATGCATTTAAAGAGATAGAACACAGTTCAAGAAAAAGATATATCAGGTGTCCTAGGACCTAAGGGCCTCCCTGGTCTTCTCCACCTGCAATGCAAGAGATGCAGGAGAATCTGTTTCAATCCCTGAGTCGGGAAGATCCCCTGGAGGAGAAAATAACAACTCACTCCAGCATTCTTGCCTGGGAAACTCCATTGACCGAGGAGCCTGACGGCTATAGTCCCTGGGGTTGCAAAGAGTTGGACAGGACTGAAGCTACAGAATTCAAGGGTCGTGGCCATAAATTAAATGATTAAAATGATTCAAAAGCAAGTCAAACATTTAGATAATATTTATCAGTTTTATATACGCCACCTTCCAGAGTGATCACGATAGTGCAATATTTTCAGTTTCTGGGCTTTTATTTTAGACTTAAAATTTGAGCATATTTATTTGCTATAATCACATAAATTTCATAGAATGTTTTCTCAAACTGTATGTGTAATTTTAATACATCCAAGTGAATTAAAATTTTCTTCTCCATAGAAACATTTTAGAATAGAACTAAATAAGAATATTGGAGTCTATATGCAAAAACAGAAAATAATCCTATTTTACATGGGTTTATAAACCATAGCTATTTTATATATACTTTTAATAGAACATTCTAAAAATCATCAGTATTTTTTTTCTATAAAGGCATCCACTACCCTGATCAAATTCTCCTTTTCTTAAGCTATATTTTTCTATAAACTGGGTTTTTAAAATAAATACATTTTTCTAAAGTAATCTCACATTAAAGGAAAAAAAAAATAACAGCTAAGTCCTACAAGTACTAGTTAAGTTCTGAATAAATTGAACCAATTATCATGTCCAACACTGGTGTCTTAGGAAAACTTAGTTTTTATGCAATTCTTATCACAATTGCTTAATATGTTCATTTGCCTTTTTTAACTTCCTTTTATTATTTTTTACCTTTTCTTTTTTCTTGCAATTCTGTTTTTCCCCTTCCTCATATCAAACTGCAACTGGAAAATATCACTTATTTCTTATTTTCAAATTCAAGTTTTTCTAAGATACCAAGAAACATTCAAGTGGTCTTCCTTTCTGTAATGTTTTGTCATTATAAGGCCTGAAAATGCTGCCTGATAAGGATATGCCTTTTGGAAACATCTATTATCTGGCCAAAGGCTATACACCAGGTAATATATTTTCTTCCTTGTCAAATAAACATGAGTTGACTCATATTTTAGAATTGTCCTTTTGAGTAATAGATATATTCTATATATTATTCTTTCTTAAACAGTAATAGCTTGTATATGTTAAGATTGTACAGTAATAACTCATAATCTCACCAAAAGAAGTTTCTGTTACAAAATATGATCTGGCTTGGGCAATCTAATTCATTCTGCTACGACTCTGTAATTATCACTTTTTAATTTTTCTCTCTCATTACATAATGTTTACACAAGAGGGGATTAAATAATCTAAGCTCTATGTGATTACCAGACACTTTATTAGAGTAGGTGAACTTTAACCTAAGATGTTCTTATTATCTTTTATAAAGAGTATAGTGAGACTATCTTAATGGTAAAAAAACCAACGATCTTTAGTAATTTCTAATCCTAGATCAATAAAACATTTTTGTCCATACGTTAAGTCAATCAGTATTTTTAATACGCCATGTCTTCTTCTGTGTAGTAAAGTGAATAACAGCCATCCTTTCCCCCTCATATCCTTTATCCACCCCCTGATCCCTGTGAATAACTTACCTGGCAAAAGGGACTTGAAAAATGTGATTAAGTTAAAGATTTTGAGATAGGGAGATAACCCTGGGTTATCTGGGTGGGCCCTAAATGTAATCACAGGTGTCCTTACAAGAGATAGGCTGAGGGAGATTTGACTACAGCAGAGGAGAAAGACAGACATGTCACCACAAAAGCAGAAACTGGAGTGGCAAAGCCAGGAGACAGAAATGACAACAGGGTGGGGCTGTCCCCTGAATCCTTCTATAGCCCCTTTAGACTCACTGTGGACTTCTGATCTCTAGAATGATAAGA
Organism: Bos indicus x Bos taurus; assembly: GCF_003369695.1. Classification (NCBI taxonomy): domain Eukaryota; kingdom Metazoa; phylum Chordata; class Mammalia; order Artiodactyla; family Bovidae; genus Bos; species Bos indicus x Bos taurus. The sequence goes on along the minus strand of NC_040079.1, from coordinate 97,603,985 downwards.
GGGTAAATCTGCTTGCTTTGAGTAACTAAATTTGTGGCAATTTGTTATGACATCAACATGAAACTGATAAAATCTGTAAAAAGGAGCTTCAAGTATATGACCTCCAAGATCTTTCTATAATTTGAGGAAACTGCTCTGCACTGTCAGCTGTGTGAATTTTTATTTTTATGCATTTTTATAGGCATAACTTAAGGAAAGTCATTTTTCATTACTTATTTGAGAGGTGCCACTCTTTATTGTAATTAACCCCTTGGGTATTGGCATCGAGAGGCAGCAAACATGAGGGGAGATACTTCTTTAGTTTCTTTTACCAAGTTGAAGGAAAATGTTACATTATTGATTTCTATGTTTGAATAGCCAATTCAATTAGAAATTCAAAACACAAGAATCTTGCAGAAATCAGCTGCCAGATTTATTAATCTATCTGAAAATAAAAATACAACCAAACAAAAAGTAGAATAAGAACAGAACTTAAAAAAAAAAAACCCTTTAGATACATTTCCCAAAAGAGTTTATAATGTAATGTTTTGAACCCTTCTGTGTTGGAAATATACTTAATGTTGGCCAATTACTTATTTTATTCAGTGAGTTACTACCATAAACAGCAAAATATATAATTTGTCCTTAAATACTATATAATCAATACCAATTCTTCCTTGATTCTTTAAAATAGCTCATAGTCCGATTCTTTTTCACTATCAAACTAGAATTTTTAAAAGAATAAAAGAAAATGAGAGAAAAAAGAAAAAGTATTCTCAATATAATTTTCACTTGGATCATATTTTAAAGACCTACTTTCAATTTCTCCAAATGTGTCAATTCTCTTTCCAATAAAATTTTAGCTGAATATTTTAAAATCCATTTTTGTTCTAAGAACTGTAAATGGCCACATGAGCATAGTGGGTAGGGGGGGATTCTGATTTTTAAGGCATATTTGTTAACCCATAATGGGCCTAATGATATATAATGTAAATGTAGAACAACCATTGAAATCACAGGTTACATAAATATGTTGAAATTAGAATTATTTTGGTAGGAATAAATGTGAGTAAGTATAGGTTATGTTATGTGGGTTTCCCAATAACTGTTGAGTTTAGAGACATGAACTGTGATCAATGTCATGTTGGAAAATGGGTAGCCAGGAGATCATCTTTCAACAATTTTTCCTGTGTTCATCATGAAAATCTTTTGTAAGTTGATTTTGGCTTTGTGTTAAGGATTTTTAAAAAAAATCCATTTTGCTATTGACTCTCTAAAATTTTTTTCCTCTGAGATAGTGAACAAAATTTATGTTTTTTGCTTGAATCATTTTAGCAAGCTAATCAGAGATACTATAACACCATTTACTTATGGTTTGTCAAGGTAAACAGAACAACATACCCTGCTTTCACTATTTCCTCCAAATGCAAAACAAAACCAAAACAAAAACCTTTGAAACTTCAAATCTTTAAATCTTTCAAACAATCCAATCACATTTACACAAGTGTCCAGAACAAGATGATGGATAATATCAGTGCCAGCACTATGTCATACAGCAACTTGCTCATATTCTTGAACAGTTTGTAAATAATTTTCCATTTCACCAAAAGTTTCCACAATTTCCCTTAGCAAGCTGAAGCTTACTCTTCATTTTGTCAATGTGCATAAAAGCTGCTTATAGCATAGCATGGCAGAAGCTATTTTTTAAGCAATAAATGGTTTGAGTCATCTATTTTGTCCTGAAATGCTATCTGTAGTTAACTGCATTGCTTATAAATGGTCATAGTAAATTCAGCATGAAAGAGAATATTACAGAAAAGACAGCAGCAGAAGCATTAGCATTATCTAATATTTATATATGTTATCAACATAACACAGCAGTAAAAGGTTTAAATGCATATCAATGGGTACCATGTCTAAAAATTACTATAGTACCTATTTAGTGTATTGGATATTTTTCTTAAGAAGTGCTTGCTGTATCTAGAACAGCATAATATGTGATTTAGTACAGTTAATTCTTATTGATTAAATAATGTTTTTATGTACTGAAGGAAGTGAATGGAGACAGATATTTTTTGCTTCATTGCGATCCCAGATTTAACATTTAAATGAAGATCTCAAAGGACCATGAAAAATATCATTATGTAACTGAAATGGGTTTCAAAATATTTAAAGGACAGTATTATCTGTATCTAAATAGCAAGGTGGCACCAGATACGTGTACTGCTACTGGCCTTGTGACTCAGTTTGGAGCCAGAGTCCAAAATTGTGCCCCTCATTTACAGTCATGGTGATTACTCAGCTTCAGAGAGAATACCCATTGTATGGTTTTCCTCTGGGAGTCATACATAAAGCAAAACAAAACAAAAAAACAGTAAATGCAATCTCTAAATAACTTTTTACAAGAGGTGCAAAAACAGTCATTTCTAACAATTAAACTGCCTTTTACAGTAGTTTTTTTTTTTTTTTTTTTTTTGTACACCTTGCGGAGACACAGAAATGCTAGGGGGAAAATGCCCAAGGCAGATAGTCTCCAAGTGGATATTTACACAATGTGAATTAACTGTACCATAGATACCCAGAGGAAATGAACATTTTCTAGGTTGTTATGAAATCAAATCAACATGATATAGCGTCATCATACTTAAAACTTGTAGGACCCCATCCCAAGCCTAAGTAAAAAGTAATACCCCAATCCCCCCTCCCATTCGCCCATTATCTTCCTGTTACACAGAATAAATGTTTAGGTTACCCCCACCCACCCTCAAATAAAGTGCGCAGTCCATTGCAGACCATAGAACAATGCAACAGGAAAGCCCCTTTTTGTGTATTATTATTTAAAAATAAAATACAAATGACAAAAATCAAATATTGAAGAGAATTCAGAGATTCTCTTCATCTTGCAAAAGAGCAGAAGCGCGAGGAGGCCCTTGACTGTCACTGTGTTAATACACATAGCCTTCGTTATAGGGGTGGGGGTTGCAGCAGCCCCCTTCCGGCATGTAGGCCATGCTCTCGTCAAAGTGGGACAGAGGCACCGTGTCCTCTTCGTTGATGTGGCGCTCCATGTCTGTCTTCAGCAGTGGGCGCTGATTATCTGGAAAGGCCATGGAGAAGAGGGCTTCTGGATCACACACAAATTTGTAGACATATCTCTCTCCAGCCACCTGAGGGAAACATGGAAGAAAAAGCCCATCCTTATGTGGGATGTCGGGATGGTACCTAAACTTAGAATAGTGAGCATTTTGCAAGAGATACAAATATCCAATCATTATATTTTACATTGGAAGCTAATGCAAGGTTGTTACGTCAATTACACCTCAATTAAAACACACACACACACACAAACACAACCTCATCTTCACCATTTCCAAATGGGGAATGCAGGGAGAGAAATGAACAAAAAACATGGTTTAATGCTCCAGAAAGGATGGATAACAAAAGAAAAGGCAATCAAGTATTAACAGATACAGATAGGGAAAAAAAAAAATTCCTCACTTTGTGGGATAAATTACAGTTCAAGCGAGGGAAATGCAAAATGCTGACCTTGAGTGATAATTACATTCATTTTAGATAAAACTGGAAACTTAGCAGTTTGTTGTTTTAATATAAATGTAAACTTACATTGTTATTTGGGGGAAAAAAATCAATGATTTCATGCAGGCATCTCACATTAAATTTTTTTCCCCTCTGTTTAAAAAGGTTTTGTACTTATAAAATAACAAGACATTTAAAGTGTAGTGTTTCCCTCTTAACATTATATTTCTGAAATTATAGAAAAGCTAAACTTTCAAACCTTAAAAGAAAAAAATGGACTGTGTTCCTAATAAGACTAGACTAGTGCTTCACTAATTCGCAGGATGAACTATTCTTTCTCTTTCCTTTAATTTTTTTCTTTTTCGCTGTATATTCTCATCTGAAAAAAGAAAGACGCATAGCCTTATTTAAATGAAAGATGGATCAACAGGGCAGTATTATCCTGGGTACATCACTTTTAAAAATGAAAGCAAGATGCCTTAGACAGACGTTAAGGATGTGTATATAGTGTCAAATTGAATTAAGAGGTGTAAAAAAAGTGAAAGGAATTTAAAATATACAATACATAGGGAGGAAATGAGAAAAAGAAATGTGACAGCTGCCTGAAATAAAGGAGAAGTAGTGTAATTTGTAGGAAATGACACGTCCCAAAGTTAAATTTTGAAGAGTAATGCTTCTCTAGGAAATTATAAACAATTGAGTGAAACAAATACAGCCCTCCCCCGCTGCCATTAATAGACAATGCTGAGCTTCTCAAAAGCCCAGAGGGTTTGGGGTAGGGGGTGGGAGTGGATGAATACAGTTCTTTGTATTAAGTTTGATACTGACTTTGTGTGTGTATGTTGAGTTCAGTAATTTTAGAAAGGTGAAAATCAGTCAACACCTCTACTAGTTGCTTTGAAACGTGGGGGAATGGTGAATTCAAGGTTTATAAACTGTCTGTGCTTGTTTGTAGGAAAAAAATTACCAAAGAGCACTGTTGTTCTAGACTCAGATTTAGAATGTTTTTTGCCCTGGATTTTTTTTTTTTTTTTTTACCCTATAAGAGAAACCAATTTCGAGAATTCAAGAGAATTCAAATACTGTGAATATCCTTAGGCTTGAAAACAGCCAACACTTACAAGTTTCTTAAACCACCCTCGGTTCCCCTTTTTTTTGATGAAATGGAGGCAGCGATGGCTTCTTGGAAAGCCTGTTACAAGACTGAGATGGAAGTTTCTAGCACAGGGCATGCAAACAGAGGAGTCTGGCATAAGTTTATTCACTTTAGCCCTTTATAAAAAGGAAATTAAGTTCATAAAGGTGAAATGGTGTAACTGCCATAAAAGTAAAAATAGGCCCTATCAGAAACAAAGCTCAACAATACTAAATCCCAGTTTTCATGTTATTCCTTTGTTCAAAGTATTTTGAGAAAAAAAATGAAGTAACTGGCCAGCATATCTCAGAGCATTTAATAACTGGCTTTGTTTTGCTTGTGGCCACTGAGAAGGAGGCATTTGCTTTGCTTTAGACTACTGGAATGTTTTTGTACAACCTGTTGCTAGTGGTTATAATTAGAAATTATTTAATAAATTATTGTGGGGAATTAAAATGTATGATATGCAATCAGCATTATAAAATCTCTTAAGGACCCTGCCTTGATACACTGTTTTACTTCTTCTTTCAGTAAACATATTTAGAGCTACTACTCTGTTTATTGGATTATGTTAAATGCCACAGAGTTTAGAACAAGGTCTGATAAACAACCAAGGAACATAATGAATCCTCTTATTAGTAATACAATTACAATATGGACAATGTTATACATTGAGTATATATAAATAGTAATGCTCAGGTAAAACATTAATTTTGCAAGAGAGATGAATCAGAATTAAACAAGGAGGTTAGCTTTTGAACTGTGCTTTGAAAGGCTAGCTATTTAAATTATGTGTTAACTCTTAAAATTTCAAAAATAGTACAGTAATATTGGAGGAAAACTTGAAATTACAGATTAAGCCAAAAGAAATAATAATTTGATTATATCATTCAGAAATAACCAATACTTAAATGTCTATATATACTTTTATTTAGGCACTTCTAAATTTTGAAGTAAAAACATACATGTATCGTCTATAATGTATAATAATCATTACTTCATCATTTCTTCCTTCATAGCTACTGAAATAATTAGGGTTTCTTTCATGTTTTGATACACTTTGGTTGTATTTTCTAATTTTTCACTTAATATTGACATACACTACATATACACAGAATTTTAAGTTCATATACAAGCATCATCAGATAAACATTTTCCCCTACACATTAAAATATGTAATTCTACCTCATATTTTTTTAAAGGACTGCACAATTTTCCTCTGAATGACTATCTTAGGACTTACTTATCCATTATGTTATCAGGGAGAAAATGAAGCAATGAGAAAGCCACAGGTGTATCAGAGAGCAGCAAGTAGACCGGCTCAACATGTGTAATGAGTAAATACGTATGTCTGCAAAAACTGTCAAGTCTTGATTGTTGTGCTAGTTGTAAGTACACTTCAACTTTTGCGTTTTCACCTTTAAACGGTCTATTCTTCCTTGTATCATATGTGATACCCAAAAGGCCTGTTAAGTACACATTTTGCTATCCTATGTTGGCTGATAAATAGTTACTAATAGTTTACCTTGGCAATTACAGCCTAATAGGGAAAATATGAGGAGCCACAACATTTTTCTCTGTATTCCAACATCTATGCTATCATTTGATCATTTGAAAGCATCTTGCCTTATTATTTTCTTAAAATAAGAGGTAAACAAATGGGATGTGTGATAACTGGATAAATAAATGGGAATATGTTAGTAATGATATCAATAATAAGCATAAGTTTGAATACCTTTGAGAATATCTAAGACCAGACATAACATCCTGCAGATACCCCTTTAAACACTGTGTAAAAGTTGAGGTATGATTAGATATTTTGAGATACTTTTTAGCCTCTGTGACTGCTCCCTTTATTAAAGGGCTTACTAGTCAAGATATACAAGCTAAATATGTCTTGGCTTCAAGGTGCAAGGTTTATTCACAGATACCATCTGCTGAAGCCTTTCACTGCACCAGGTACAAGGCAAGCGTCTCAAGCATATTATTTCATTTAACGATCACAGCAGCTTCATGAGGAAAGAATATTGCTGCTTACTAGCAGAAGAATCTGTTCAAAACCAGTCATCTCACACGACGCTAACATGCAAACCAAAGCCATGACTGCATTTGTTACTGCTGTGTACCACTGCGCAGGGGACCCGCAGAGACCTACTGTGCCCGTTTACTTGCTTTGCCCGATTACGAAGATGGTGATGAAAACTGAAAGGATGGTATGTATCTGAAAAAGGCTGGCTGTGAACGGGAGTGGTTGGTGAAAGAAAGGAAGAATTAAAAAAAAGACTCCAGGACTGAGATGGAGAAGACGGAGCAGACAGTAACTGGTTTTACAATTTGAGGGTGAGATTCAGGGAAACAGGAAGCAATTAAGAATCCCATTCAGCCTTATCTTTTAAGGCTCTTTGAAGTTCTAACTTACTGGCTGGCTAACCAGACAGCAGATTGCCTTTGGTCCAGAAAGCCCAAATGATGCTATTTCCCCCTCTTCTTTTACCATTGTCATGGACCAACTGGTATAGTTTTTCTTGGCATAGCTATGGTGACAGTAGCTATGGAAAGAATAGCTACGGAGAAGGCAATGGCACCCCACTCCAGTACTCTTGCCTGGAAAATCTCACGGATGGAGGAGCCTGGTAGGCTGCAGTCCATGGGGTTGCAAAGAGTCAGATATGACTGAGTGACTTCACTTTCACTTTTCACTTTCATGCATTGGAGAAGGAAATGGCAACCCACTCCAGTGTTCTTGCCTGGAGAATCCCAGGGGCGGAGGAGCCTGTTGGGCTGCTGTCTATGGGGTCGCACAGAGTTGGACACGACTGAAGCGACTTAGCAGTAGCAGCAGCATGGTGACATAAAACTATGTCATGATCTGTAATATGTAACTATGTTCATGTTTCCACAAATGAACAAAGGACACATAATGAAACTATAATGTAACGTTCACAATGGATAAATCCTAAAACGCCGTTCACAGTCAAGACTAATAGATTGAGTACAATGCAAGGCTGAAGGATATTAATAATAACAAATGCCCAAATGTTTTATCTTTATTTATTCATTACCTTCTTCAAAAATTTTAGATTTTGTCCCAAGTGTAATTCATTTGTTTTATCTCACACTTTTTAAACAAGCTACCTTGAAATACTAAGACACTGATTTGAAATAAAGCATATTTAATGTCCTTATGCCAACAAGATAAGATTAAATACTCATTTCAAATCAACTGTTTAAGATGTTAAGCTGTCAAGTAATGAAATCAGCCAAGAAAAGATGTTTTTCAGAATGAGAACAAGAAATGCTCTGACTGTTCTAAGAATCAGAAAAAGAGGGGGAAAGGAAACATTCAGCTAATATTCAAAATTGTATAATTGTGGAGAATGAGCAAAATGTCAACAACTTTTAGGGACATATATTGCCATATATTGCCATATTAGTACTAAAGCAGGATTTTTTTTAACCAAACACAGCAAAGTGGGGACTTTCAGAAAATCTATTTTGTATTACATATTTGCCTATAATGCTCATAAATTTATAAACAGAAGGCCCTGTAATAGGAAAACCAACAGCTAAGCATACGTTAAAGTGAGCGAAAACCTTGCTTCAGCAATGCAATGATATGTGGCTTTGAAGTATGACATGCGGATGAATGTGAAACATTTCAATAAATTTTAATGCTGTGTTAGCTGCTCACCTTTTGCATGATTCCTTTCTCATAATAATAGCGGAGTGAACGGCTAAGTTTATCATAGTTCATAGCTGGCCTGTTTTTCTGAATGCCCCAACGCCTGGCCACCTGCCATTGAGACAGAACCACATTGTTGTGTTAAGTATTATCTTATCAACATATTTCATAAAAATTAAGTTAATTCATTAACTACTTCCAAACCATCTAAAACATATCCAAATCGATGGCATACGTGTAAGAGGCAAAAGCTATCAAGATCTGCATTTCCTGGGTCCTGGTTTGCTTTCTCAACCAGGCACTAAGTGATCATTCTGAAACATCACAATAGAATTCATTGTCACTATTGTTTTGGATACAAAATTAAATGGAAATAAGGGAATGTGTTTACAACAGGACTGAACAGGCTGCAATTCACCAAAATGAGGCATATTTCCCATTCTGAGGTCTCATTTCTGCTTTTTCCTTCTTATTTCTTTTTCAGATTAAAAACTAAAGATCAAGAGCAACTTTATCTATAAATAAAGATCTCTTGGTAAAGGTGTTTTTCAGGTTATGATAAGTCAAAGGAAAAAAGATACCCTGCTTGACACTGGCTAAAACACACTGGCTAAAAGACAAGTGGCATAGTGTGCACAAATTAGTAAGTTGAACTGTACATAATTTTTATTGCCTGAAGCAGCATCAGAAAATAAAAAAAGTGCAGTCAATACTAAACTGGTGGAATTAAGCATTCATTTAAAGAACAGTAATTAGATGCTAAAAATAAGAAGGAAGCAAAAAAGGTCACCATGTATATGAGTCCACAAACAAAAATCTCTAAAGCAGAATATCCATTTTGTGGTTTTGTGAACAATCTCCGAGCTTTTTATAATACGACTTTGGAAGTGCAACTTTTCTGGCAAAGACGAAGTTCTTCAATAGAGCTTTAGCAAAACCTCCTTCCTCAATGAATCTGTATCCCCTCCCTCCCCACGACCCTGGGCTAGCTGTAGATGATCCAGAACAGGGTAGCCTGCTTTTGTGACTCCAGTCAAAGTCACATCCTCATTCATTTCCACTTTTGCTTCATCTGAGCAGAAATTGCAGCCCCCGTGTACACCTAGGCAACCCGGAGAGAGTATTTTCTAATTGGGTTAGCGTTCGCCTTCAAGTTCTCAGAATTCCAAGTTGTTGTATGTCATATAGCAACATCTTATACAATGCTTTGCAGAAATACTCTATTTTATTAGCAATAACCTTTCTCTGTGGTTTGTTTTTTTTCTTTAAAAAACACTGATCTTTCCTATTTTCTCTCTCACTAATTTCTATTTCCTGAATGAAGATACAATGTAATTTAGTCACATACATCAGTATACTTTTTAAAAGCGAAATATGAGATGTCACATCCCTGTGACTATGTATCTCCAAATAGAAAGTCACAGTGACAGGCACACATTAATATTCCATTAATTAATGGATTAACTAATGGATTCCATTAATATTAATCAACCCATTAATTAATTTCATTAATTAAGATAAACTTAATTTTAATGTAAATGTTGGGAGCAATAGTGTGATGGGCAAGTGGCAATAATAAGTGAAACCAATACTTTCTAAATAAAACATCTTTTAAACAGCTAACAATGGACATCAGTGAATCTTTAACAGACAGGACAACTGAAGAGCCTGCAAACCTGGAGGGGATGTGAAAATAAATTATCAGTATCTCCTTAAACTGAACAACAATTTCTGAATACTTTGGCATTTCTTAATAATTTTTTTCTAGCTCACCAGGATATACCTAGAAAGCAAAATAACCTGCGACAAACTTAACAACAACTTTCTCTCTCCCCAAAGGAGTCTTTAGGGAGAAAAAGATGCCTTTTTTTTTAATATCGTAAGCAGAGTTTGACTTTTCTGATGCCAGCTAATTCACAGCACTGTGGGTATCAGTAGACATATTAAAACAATCAAATTTATTTTTAGAGCTATTTCAATATCACATTTATCATAAAGTTGAAGAAAATGAGACATACCCATATGCCTAGGAGATGTAGACACATTATAGAAGATAAAGGAATGAGCTCTAGAAATTTGCTTTAACACTGTGCCTCTAGTTTACAATATTGGACCAAGCACTTAAAAACTGGATAAGAAGATACATCCCATGTTGTGTTCCTATCATAAGAAAATCGTTTTAAAAGACTGAAACTTAAAATGAACAGACAACATAAAAACTTCCAGGACAGGTTAGACCATCCAACAACTAATAAAGTCCATCCAGCCCTCACGAATGACCCATCACAATCACCACTATATCCAGCCAAAGGACCATTTTCAACATGGAGCATGTACAACGGTAACAATACTTCTAGTAACTTCCTTATAACATTCTTTCAAATGAACACGTTGGCTGTCAATGAGGAGAGTGGAACGATCTATGTAGCACTATAGCAGTTACCCTTATTGTCAAATGAATTAAATAGGACAATGTAATTGTTCAATTATTAATATTATTCAATTTATTTTAAAAAATCATGCTTGAATATGCAACAGTAAACCTAGAAACCACAGGCTATCAGACTTCTCGATAACTCTTCCAGCTCAACAATCTTGAATATTACCAAAAGACTTCTACTTAGGTGGAATTAGTAGTAAAAACCCACCTGTGAATAAAGGAGATATAAGAGATGTGGGTTTGATCTCTGGGTCAGGAAGGTCCCCCAGAGGAGGAAATGGCAACCCACTCCAGTATTCTTGCCTGCAGAATCCCCATGGACAAGGTAGCCTGGTAGGCTATAGTGCATGGGGTTGCAAAGAGTCGGACACAACTGAAATGACTTAGCATGCTGTGTCCTGTAGATGCTTTGCTATGTCAATAACTGTTCCCTGAACCCATGATTAATTCAAAAATAAGATCCCATAATTTCAAACATCTCAAAGAAGAGAAGGTAAAGATTATGCGCTTGCTGAAGTTATCCTAAACACACAGAGCAGATGATCAGTGCAAGACTGAAATCTCACTCAGTATCATTTTAAACTGCAAGATGGAATATAAACAAGTGGAACTTAAAGTAATTCCAACAAGGATGGTTTCACAGCCACCTTTCATGAGCTGCGCTGTCGCAGACCCTCAAAGAACTGCTGTGTGATTGAAAGAAGAGGGTGACCGGGGGCCACGGAGACTAAAGGAATTTCACAAACACTTCTCAAAGAAGAAATTTAAACATAAACAGCAGAGTCATTGCCTGATGGAAGCAATTGCAGCAGTGAGCAATGCAGCAATCAGAAATGGAATGTTTCATTTTGAACAAAAGGCCTTCGGAGACGTTCAGTGCTTACTTCCCTATTACCAGGGGGTTAGTTACTATTTGGAAATGGTCTGCCGACTCTCTGAATTCCTCATCTCTTTTTTCACTTTCAGAGTCTGCTACAGAAAAGGTATCTAAATGCTAGTCTGTCATAAGAACAGATATAATTGTATTCCTTCTAGGCTAAAAAAATAAAAAAGTCACAGAGATTCACAATCTGATGTAACATAATGGTCCTCTGGTCAAGTCTCCTATTCTAGTTGTTTCAACACAATCAGCTTAAAAATCAATACATAAAGAACTTAATCACTTGCCTAAGAATTTTTACACTTCTAAGTGGATCAATAATCACTGATGTAATTCAGTAATACCCCCATCTTAACAAATGAAAGTGAAGTGAAGGCCGTCCGACTCTTTGCGACCCCATGGACAATACATGGAATTCTCCACGTATTGGAGAATTCCAAGTCCATGGAATTCTCCAGGCCAGAATATTGGAGTGGGTAGCCTTTCCCTTCTCCAGGGGATCTTCCTGACCCAGGAATCAAACTGTGGTCTCCTGCATTTAAAGCAGATTCTTTACCAGCTGAGCTATCAGGGAAGCCCATGGCAACAATAAAAAATTCTGTTTCTGCTCACTTTAATCACAGATGGACAGAAGTAACTGATATAAATCCCTGCTGGATGTCCTTAAGGTCTAGCATGAACCAACTCTTGCAGTGATTATTAACATCTTTCATGAGATGAAGAGCTCACATTCTCATCATTACTTAACAAGCTTTCAAATTACTTTATGTTAAGTGATTCTAGCCTCAATCTTTAGTGCTTCACATTTTTGTGGTTCTTTCACTTACATTATTTAAGTACATCTACATAAAGATGAATTTCCTTTGACAGCCAAATTAAGTTTTAGACACAATACAAAATTCAACTACCCAAACATTTAGCCCATACTTGATAATGGATACTTACAGTTTTGATCCTAAGCCCTCTGTGTGTGAGTAGGTATTATGCATGTATCTGTGTATACTTGGTGTGGGGCTAAAGAAGATGGAAACATACCCTCTCACTGATATAAGCTGGAGTTGACTTAATTGTGCTCATTAGTTCTTCTTATTTCATACTTTATTCAATCCATACTCAAATCAGATAAATCCCTTAAATCTTTACAAGTACTATCATCTTATCTTCTGGATATCAAATTAGGACATATTATCTGATTATGACTGAATACACGGACTCACAGAGCAGATAATATAAGATGTATATAGGCCCATTAGCCTAGGTTGTAGATGTCAAATCTACATGAAACGAATTAATTTAAGGTAAAAAAAATAGATATCTCTGAATTTTTTTTTTTTTTTTACTTTTCTGGGGTGTTTAAGATACAACAGCCAATCTGAGTCATAGCTATGTTAGCTAAAAGTCTCCCAATGCTTTCTCAGCTAATGTAAAGAGAGAAAGCATCTTTCATGAAAAGACACAAACTTTAATGAAAGTTGGCCCTTCAAACTTCCCTGCTGGTATAGTGGTTGAGAGTCTGCCTGCTAATGTGGGGCACCTGGGTTTGATTCCTGGTCCAGGAAGATTCTACCTGCTGAGGGACAGCTAAAGCTGGCGTGTCACAACCCCTGATCCTGTGCTTTAGAGACCCTGCTCCACAACAAGACAAGCTACCACATGAGAAGACTGCACACTGCCACCAAGACCCAGCACGGACAAAATTCTTCTAAAGAAAGTGTAAATAAATATAAAACGTCGCCTTTCCCTTGAGGTCCAAATGCTATTTGGTAGGTTACACTGTAATAATAACAGTAGCCTTAAATCTAAAGCTACTCCCGAGAAGAATAAACATTGAACTGGGAAGTTTTATAGGAAAATACTCCACTTGTATGTACACAAGGGCAGGCTGGAAGGGGGTAAGACAACTGAACAGAATGAAAGGAGCTCCATTTACCCATTGTATCTCTATCCAGAGTCCTCTCATTTGGGCAATTTCTTAGGTATCATGTGACATTTTAAACTTTATTCTTACCTTCCAATGGAGTGTATACCGCCCAGCTGATCCAAAACAGGTATTACCATTAATCAAAGGGAAACAATATTCCTATGGGTCTGTGTCTCCTAAGAGACACCCAAGGAGTGAGAATTTCCCACTATGGCCTTTGAGTGCCTGTATTCCCACAGCTGTGTCTCCCCTACAGCCCTCTTACACATGACTTAGTTCTCTAAATGTTTTTCTCCGACCCTCCTGCCAAAAATCAAGACTGTCCAATTAATAGCTTCTAATTCTCAAGAACAATTCCTCTCTCCCTAAAATGAGTTGAACTTGATGCACGTTCTTCTCTTTCTCAAAGACCATCCAACAAGCCCAACTTAGAAGCACCTTTAGAGAAGGCCCAGGCCCTGCCCTACAGAGTCAGATACAGCTGAAGTGACTTAGCGCGCATGCACAGTAATGTTCCCGTTGATTTTCTTCAACATCAGTTCTATAGGATAGTATTCAACTGGAACAAGCCTGTAACATGTTCATTTCTTATTTTACACGTAGCTTGCTTTTTTTCCCTTTGGACTACCTTTTCACTCAAAATGTTCCCCTAAAGTTTTAAAATTAAAAAGTGAATTTTTGGCATATTAATCAAGTATGTGTCTTTCTATTATGACATAGCTGATTTCCCTAAATAGAAGCTATGAAACTCACCTCCTCAGGCTCAATCAGTTTAAATTCCATGCCTCTCCCAGTCCAGGCAATAAAATGGGAATTTGAAGGGTCGTCTAGAAGAGCTACCAAAAACTGCCAGAGCTGAAGTGATCCCCGCCGCTGGTATGTGGGTCCTTCCCGATACATCCCTGGCTCTTGTTTTATGTCTCCTAAATTAAAAACATTTTAAGTTTCTATGATTAGCATTATTATGACATTTATATAAAATTTATATTAAAATAATCACTAAAAACGGTTAAACCACAACTAATTTAAGAGTTTCTATGAAATATATCTTTTTCATTAAATAGGGATTTAACACAGTTAAATGGTTGAATATAAACCAGGAATCTACAAACTTATAGATAACTACGCATAGGTCAATATAAATGCACACAGGGCAAAATAAATGCACAGATGTCACTGACTTATAAAAACGCTGTATCTTTTGTTTTCTTCAGATACATTTTAAAAACTATAGTATCTAATCCTACTTCTTTACTTCATTGTTAATGCCATCTCTTACTGCTCTAAGCAGGGCTTCCCTGGTGGCTCAGATGGTAAAGAACCTGCCTGCAATGTGGGAAATCCAGGTTAAGTTCCTGAGACAGGAAGATCCCCCTGGAGAAGGGAATGGCTACCCACGCCAGTATTCTTGCCTGGAGAAGTCCATGGACAGA
Organism: Bos indicus x Bos taurus; assembly: GCF_003369695.1. NCBI lineage: Eukaryota > Metazoa > Chordata > Mammalia > Artiodactyla > Bovidae > Bos > Bos indicus x Bos taurus. Next base: position 97,588,978 of record NC_040079.1, on the reverse strand, counting down.
GAAGCCTGGCAGGCTTTACAGTCCATGGAGTCGTAGAATCGGACATGACTGAGTGACTAACACACACACACACACACACACACACTACTCTAAGCAACAGTGGAGAGGCAGTAATCAATTTTAAGCTCCAGGCATTTTATTTATACAAATTAAAATTTGCAAACTACAATTTATAAATACCTCATTGATTTGCATGTGACAAACTATTGAAAATTTAAATGCAAATGTTTCAAAGCAAATTTAATAGCAGCTTAAACTCTGTGAGCTAAGTAAAAATCAGGAAAATATCATGGGTAATGCAAGGCATACTGGATTACCATCATGCTATCTTTCTACCACACCTTCATATTGCCACCATGCTTTGCTCAGCTGGCAGCAAATGAAAAGTCTCTCATTTTTCCTTATCTCTTGTTTATATTGCACTTATTTGAGTTTAGCTTGTTATTCTTTTTCTGAGAGTCCAATTCAAAAATACATATACACATAAAAATGAACACACCAGAGTTTTCTGTAAAGCTGTATTTTTAAACAAGAAAGGATTGTTTGTGCTACATACAAACTGTAAAAGTCTATTAAATACATTACAGCAATAAAGGTGTCAGTTTCCAATTCTTTGGTATAAATCTGGTCAGATATTTTGGTTTTACCAAAAGCAAACGAACGAACAAAAGAAAACACACACACACAACTCAGTTTCATGACTACTGATTATACATTTCCAGGTCCAGCAAACTGTCTCAAAAATATGTGGAACCAATCACATTGGGAATTGAATGTCTAAGGCCCTATAAGCATATCACTATTAATGCATGAATTTCTCTCCTTCATGCAGAGGGAAATTGTTTAGAAACAATTTAGACAGAATATACTTAAGGTGATATACTAACATGAAGAGTGAATTATAAAATAGCCCAAATCACAAGCTTTTTAAAACTTTCCTTTGGTCAGAAGACAGAAATACACCTCTTGAAATAATGATAGAAAAAATACTTAAAAAAAATCAAAGTAAAATTTTTCACTCAATAGCTGCTAAAAATCATTATGCTGTTTTGGTCTAAGCTATAGAATATGGAAGTGTCTCTTCATATTGTTCAGTGATAGTTTTATTTATCTTAGTTTTTCCTTCTGAGATTTAGAAATTTTCATGGGGGCAAAAGAATAATTTTGCAGATGGAATGAAACACTGTGAAATATTCTAACCTTTAGATTGCTTCTGCCTATAAAACTGACTGATCATATTCGCCTTGCACAAGGAAAAAAAAAATTCTTTGATTTTCTTTCTTCTTGTTCTCTGTTCCTTATAAAATGTAAGCCCAATACTATTTTGCCCAAAATATTTCCTTAGTATGAAGCTGAGAAGTATTTAAAAATCAAAGGGAAAAAATAATCAAGACAATTAGCTTCCCCAAACACAAGTGTGACTCTGTCTTCGCCCTGTTAGATTACACCCTGATCTTGTCTATATTTTGAACTGTTTTTCTTCCTTGCATGCCCATACTAATTATCGTCATTTCTTAAAAAGTTAACTCACTGACTATGAAAGGAACTGATGAAGGTTATTCCAAAAAGTAGACCTTCTGCTTTATTTCAAGAGAAAAAAAACTAGATTTTAAGCATTTTGATACTCTGCTAATGGTGCTAAATACAATAACAGACATCACACCTCTGAAACTCAAAGGTTAAAACTAACATTTATTATAGAATAAAACTGAAAAGGTGATCTGTGTTAGAGTTTAACCCATGACCTTGAGATGAATTTAGCATATTAAAGGGAGGCTAAGGAAACAGATATTCCCAAGACTGGTCATCCTGTCTGATAAGTCTAAGAGTAGCAAAAGCATCGAGAACAGAGTAGTCTTCAAGCAACTAATTAGAGATAGACGAGTAATCTGTGCATATCCTTTGCTGTTTAAATAATGACAATTAAAACTCCCAAGAGCTACCAAGTCATTACAGCCATGATCCTGAAAGTTTGTGCAATCAGCTAATCAGAAGGCCCCTGCTCATTTCCTGTTAAACAATCAAAGCAGGAAATAGGGAGACCACTCTGAAGAACCACTAAGTCAATCAACCGTTTGCTTTTTACCCAAGCCTCCTTCTAGATGCCCACTGTTTGCAATCTTTGTCAAGAGAAGAAGAGTCTCTCGAACTTGACACCCCTTACCCTTTTCTAACATGTGGGGGTGATGTTTTCATTTTCATTGCCACAGCAAGTGATATTAAAAAGGTAATGCTTTCCTAAATCCATTTGGAGCAATTACAAACTAATGTCGCATTAGTAATGAACATCTTCCAAAGAAAAAAAAAAAGAGGATGCACAATCACTAACTAAATGGGCAGCTATGTTGCTCCTGTGTTCCATAATGCATCTTTTCATGAACAATAAAAGGCAAGAGGCTACATTAGTCAACTGTGCGTCCACAGGAGCAAGCTTTCTGCTCTGCTTTGTTAATTACGGGATCAGCTTTCAATACATCTCAAACAACAAGCTGCATGTACTCAGTCGGGCAATGGAAAGGGCCCTCTCTTATTCTACATAAAGCTCAGCAAGAATGATACTCTGTCTGTCTTTAAAAATGGGATCTCTCATAGGACAAAAGAGAAAAGCTTCTTAATGGGAAAAGGAAAGGGAATTTATAAGAGGCAAAGTTTAGCGAGACTTGAGTGCACCGTAAGTGATGAGCATGAAAATCTTTAAGTAGCGATGTTGACTGCTTTCAGGAGAGGTAAGGGTATCTCTCCACAGCCTCTTACAGAAATCAACACTTGATACACAATGAAAAACCTACCATCGAATTTCTCTGGGACGACACAGGTATCATCATAAAACTGCCTGGGGCCCTTTTCAAACATGCAGCCTGTGGAGGGGAAATGGGATACATTTATTCATGACAGAAATAAAACTCACAAACAATTCAAAATATAACCATGAATGCAAAAATGGAGGCAGAAAAGGACTTCTCTGCTTTTCCACTCTGTGACCTTGGACAGATTATTTGACCTCTGTGCCTCAGTTTCCTCATCTATAAAATGGGAATGAAAATAAACCACCTATCTTATAGGGCTGTTGTGAGGATTGAATGGTTCAATATATGCAACTTTAGAACAGTGACTGGCACATGGTAATATATGAAAGTTAGCTATAGATATTATTACTAACCCATAATGCTCATGTAAACACTGGCAAACCTGCGATATAAAACAGATTATCTTCTTTTTTGTTTTCTTCCAAGTTTCATTATTCAAACAGATGAGAATTACTGACATTTATCTTGCATTATGACCCTGATGAACTGAAACAAATACACTTTATTCCCTCACTCCTTTACAGAAATATTTAGCTGCGTTAACCTTTTCATGATTTCATCTTCAATAGACAAGTCAGATTTAAAAAAAAAAAAAAAGAATTTTCCTTTATTGCTAAATCCTTAGAAAAAATGCAAAATAAATTGATGGCTTTCTACAATCATTTTCTCCCCCAAATATCCTTGACTGTGGGACTTTCATTTAATTGCTATTATCTTCAATTACTAGGAAGAAATTTCACATAATTTAATCACAGTTTTATTTCTCATAAGTATTGGTCTCTGTGGTAGGTACATAATATTAACAACAACAACAATTAAATTGCATTTGTGCAAAATTTTGGTCTCGTATATTCTGGATTTACCATCTCATTTTACTATCCTTTAAACACAGGGGTTAACTTCTACTGATATCATTTATGCAAAACAACCAATGTTAGACTCAACCTAGAAGGATGGATCCAAGTCGTTTCACTGATGACACAGACTGTTGACATCAAGGACCGTGCACATAATTCAGGAAATACTTTAAAGGTTAGTCTATCCCGATAAAAGAACTTTCATACATGACCTTGCAAATACCATGCCCATTAGAACAAAACTTTCCCACCTCAGTTACTATAACACACCCATGAGAAAAACACCTTTTCTAAGCCTCTTATGTGAGGCTTAACAATTACTTGTCCCAAAATGTAAAATCCAGGATATTTAAATGTGAATGTATTTAAATCAACTGCATTTTATGTCAACACAATGACTTAGCTCTCTCAAGCAAAACTGAAAATTCCTTGAAGATACATTTCAGCAGACAGCAGTAAGGTGGGTGATCTATAAAGCACATGTTCTATTTTAAAAGGATATGGTTGTTGGCAAAAAAGAACAGAGAAATCCACTTATCAGCTGTTTATATGCACATGACTCATGTTAACAGAATATAAGAGATCATGACCTGAAAAATCTTACTTTTACTTCAAAAAGTTTTAAAACAATGGTTTAGTGGACTTAAGTGATTCTTCCCGTATATCATGATAATGTGACAGCATCCTGAAGATGGCTGATTATGTTGACAAGTATTTATAAGAATTTCAATAATGGAAAACTTAACTTCTGTTCTGCTGGGATGAGTCAGGAAGCCTTCTTGCCTCATATAAATGGAGTGGCAGCTAGGCACTTCTGAAAGAGGAAACAACATCGGTCAAAGAGATGTCTGGAGCTGAAAACATGTTGTTATCAGTGAACGGAGTGCAGATAGGAAAGTAACAGAAACAGACACGAGTCTCCTGAGGGGAACTTGTCAACACATGGTTAACATTGCAGGTAGGGCCTGCACTCGAGACGGAAGGTTGAGAACCATACCATGGTGAGCAGTGATTCCCCTGAACAGGTGTGTGAATTCGAAGTTTTACCCACACCAACCTGACTAAACTAAAGGTAGGCTAAGCAACAGCACATAAATGTGATGGAGTCCTCAAAACAAACAGCATCATGAGTTAAAAGACATTTCAGGACACGTATGGGATAAATTTGTTTACCCAGTGGCAACCAAAGCAAAGGTCAATACAAGACTCGTTCATAGTTTATTTCATGAACATTGGCTAGAAATCATGATGGAAAGACAAAATTGTTATGTCTCTTATAATTACTTCAGCCTAGTAAGATGACTGCTATTTTTTTTTTCTTCAGACAAAAACAAGACTGACTTTTCATTTTATTAAGCCCACAGGCCATATTCAAAGCCAGTGAGGCTATAAAACAGAAATCCAACAGCAACAAATCCAACAGCAGAAATCCAATAGCAAACACCATTGCTACCCTAAAAGCAAGGCCTTACTTGTATGACCAACTTAATTCATTCCTGAGAAAACAAAACTCGGTTAATGGTTAACCTTGAGTCATAGTGATGGCTGTGTATGTAATGTGTTTAGCAGCCTAGATATGGGGAAAGGGAAAGAAATACAGATTTAAGAGACAAAAGATAAAAATTCAGGTCCTTCATTTACTACTAATAAAGCTATATGACTTTAGAGAAGTTATTTTCTAAGTTTATATAAAATAGAGGACGGGGTCACATGTTATCTGAGTCTGCTCTTCTTTGACTCTGAATTTGGAAGTTCACTCACGTAAACAAGAGGTCAATTCAGGGTGAATACTGAAGTTTCAACCTCAAGACCCTCCACTTGCAAAAGTGCTGCTGAGACCTTAAGCCTAATTTTGTATATGCCATTTCATTTACTTTTTCTTTCAGGTTCCACATTTTATAGGTTTTAGGTACCTAAAACCTGGGTCCAAATCTGAATATAACATACACAGTTTCCACAGAAATGCATAAACATGATTACGTTGATTCTACCTTCTGCATGTATTACTAAAGATTTTAAAGCAACATCTACAAAAATAAACATATACAAAAAAACAAAAAGGGCTTCCCTGGTGGCTCTGCCTGCAATGCAGGAGACCTGAGTTCTATCCCTGGGTTGGGAAGACCCCCTGGAGGAGGGCATGGCAACCCACTCCAGGATTCCTACTTGGAGAATCCCCATGGACAGAGGAGCCTGGCAGGCTACAGTCCATGGGGTCACCAAGAGTCAAGACATGACAGAGCAACTGAGCACATACAAAATTAGATGTTTAAAATATATATGACAGGTTGCTATTTAATATAAGAATACAACCTCCTTTCCACCCCTTGTAGTAATTCTGAACAAGTAATAGCATTTAAGTGAATTGGAATCTAAAGGCTCTTATCAGTCTATAAACTTTCATGCTATAACAGATAATGACCATTATTTAGTCCAGATGTCATTTTTTTTAGGTCCAGAATGTTCCATTTTTAAAGTCTATCTGATTTTCTAAAAATTTGCCTGGTGATAAATGTCAACCAAAATATGAGATATCATTTCACAGAAAAAAAAGCATACATTATAAGATCTTGGTCAAAAACATCTTAATGGCGATCCCTAATAGCAATAACGTTGAAAAGCATCTAGCAATCAATAGTTTACAAGCTGAAAATAGTGTCAAACTCATTTTCAAACATTTTATTGTGCTGTGCCTTCTTTAAAGTATTATGCAGTTTATAGATCTAACCCTATAAAAGGCAGGGTTAAACCTTGTTTTCTGATATCAGTGCTTATAATAGGGTTGCAATGGAGCGGATCTTCTGGGTCTCCAAATAATTAGCAATCCATTTTATCCCAACTTCTTAACCAATGGTACTTCAAATTAATGTTTAATGTTATTTTGATTTATTGCCAAGGCATAAGGTCCCTCATGCAGCTGGGCCTGGAAGGGACTGTGTTAATGACTCTGCCATCAGCTCAGCAGCTGCTTAGAGGCAAGCATTTTGTCGAACTGATGTTGACACCCTGCCACAAAATACTTTTACTGACTGCTGCACAGCTGGAGTGTGGCTGTAAAAACAGCTGGCTGGCCCTGGAGGCAGCTAGAAAACGTACAGGTTAAACTCTATTATATATAAGAGGGACTAAATGTAGCCCTTCCTCCCCAGAGGCGGAGAAAAGAAGTTTAAGCATTTCTGAGAAAGTTGAAGGGCCAGTTTATAAAAGTACTCCAACATCACACAAAATAAGCATATTCTAGAAAACTAGACATTGGACATCAAAGATAGGATTCGATGGGTAATTTCACGAACACTCAGGTATTTACCGAACTGGACGATTTACTGTTTTCTGCTGTACTTTAATATTCTTCATACATTCTCCTTATTAATCTATGAGGTATAAAGTATACTAATTTAAAATTCGCCATAAATTAATGACATAAAATACACCTGATGCCAGGCTTCCATTACATCTCCAAAGGCTCAACTTATGATCTAAGTTCCAAAAAAAAAGCATCAAACAGCAATTTAGAAAAAAAAAATGCATATATGAGAATATATTTGTGTTTATGCCAGATCTTATACTATTTATTACACCTCAGGGTAAATAAAATTAACATCTAGCTCTTGAAATTGAGACACTTGGCTGCATTGTCTAAATTCAGTCTGTCTTTAAATTCAGCATCCTTCATACAGAAAAGAGAAGCCTGAAAAAAATATGGTTAAGAGGAGTTTATTTCCCTAAAGTAACTAAAGTCATGTTATCCTAAAGTGATATCAGTTAATTTATGACCATCAGAGTGGGTCAGACTCTAATCAAATTGTAGAAACATTTCCAAAGTGATTATTCAATCAAATGACTAACATGGTTAATTAGGAGCCATAAACATTGCTCTGAAGTTCATCAAAGTAATGACTTGCCCAGAAAAATTACTGCTAATTAAATTGCCTGCTGCTTTCATTTCTACCTTATCTAATAAAAAATCCAACCAATGAAGTTTGGCATTACATTTTAACTTTTGCTAAATGTTCAACTCAGATCCAAACTAGCCAAGTGGCGACTTCAAAGGCAAATGTTTTGTAGCAGGGAATAGAGGCATTTCATACATATTCATTTATGTTTATTCATGAAATAAAACTTCTATAATTCAGTGACAATCATAAGCTGCAGTTTAGCCTATGCACAAATGTTAAGGCGACTGCATATTTACACTGTCTTAATATGCATCTATAATTACAATCTTAGGACCATTAGTATGGCAGTGATTACAAACATATACCTTGTCATCTAAGACCTGCTTTTGAAATCTCAGTTCTGATATTTTGTGAGAGTAAAACATTTTGTTATTTATTTAACATCTCTCTCAACCTCCACATCTGTAAAATGGGAATCACAGTGATTTCCTTCAAAGATAAGACCATATGGAACAAGCCATGGGTAACATTATACCCAGTTTCTGAGAACACTAAGAATTTAATACAAGGTACTTATTATTAACAGAATCTATTTTTAAGTGAATCTCATAAGTATTTAAAGTGTGTGAACCACAGTACTTACAACAAAAAGTAATTATGTATCAAAATTATTTTTGTATCTTAATTTTCTATTCTTATATAAGGTATCTACTGAGATGGCTGACATTGCTTATTCATATGCTTACTCATAATATTCTTCATAAATATATTAACCTGTGATATTTAAAATATTGATTTTAAATTCATTATAAATTTATGATGTATAAGGTTTAAGTGAGATGCTCCATTATATTTTCAAAATATTTGGAGGTACTTCTTTTAAGCTTCCTTTTTACAGTATTATCCCCCAATTTTGTTGCTATATTTAGACTTTCATTTAAAAAATTTTAAATTCAGTCTGTAAATTGAATCATGTATATTTAATTTAGGATAAATAATTTTTTTTAATTTTGAAACTTATGGATCAAAGAACATGTCATAAAGACACAGCCAAATCAGCTTGCAGAAACTAAGCTGCTTATAATTTGTCACAGATGAGTTCATGGTGATGAAAGCTGATCTAATATGCTGCAAAAACTCAAAGCAGCAAAACACTGTTGTTATTTTAATGCCCTAAACACTGTGGGGGGAAGTTAAGAGTAAACTAACACCCTAAACTACCTGATTTGATTAAATCTTCACCTTTAGTCATACTGTTAAAATTTCCTTTAAATAAAGATGTGAAGGTATGAAACTAAAAACTCAGTTTCTGTTTCTTGACCTGCATTTTACAGCTGTATTGGGAAATAGAATACTGACTTGGGAAGCTTTACCAAAGATCTGCTCACAAAGTGCAGCTGTGCTTTTGCCAGGCACTTTTCTGGTTTGCCTAAGTGCCACCCTGTAGTACAGAATGAAGGTTCCTCTTCAGGGCATGGTTTGCCTAAAATTTCTAGGAGCTGAACAGGCCAGATCAGAGAGGAACTATCTGCCACATTTGTATGAGACATCCCTACAATGTGTTGAAACTGTTTGTTATCAAATAGTGTACAAACCTGAAAACACTCCAGATTGCAAATTCTATTTAAGAGGAGAAAGCACCTTGCTTTCATTTGATGCTTGTAGTTAAATTCTTGAAAAAAATAATCGGTGTGATAACTTAATCAAGCATACAAATCTCAAAGAGTAAATGAGAAATCCCAGTAAAATAGGAATACACTGGATGTTGTATTTTAATGTGATTTTTACTTTCATATCAGTGTGCAATGCAGGAATGGATTGATTACACACTTAACTAACTCCTTGAGGAGGTGATGTGAGAAAATCAGGTCCACCTCAATTTGTTTAATGCATAAGGATGACAGTGGAAAATTTGGCACATTAAAAGCGGAGGGCCCAGTCCAGGTTCGATGCACGATACTGGATGCTTGGGGCTAGTGCACTGGGACGACCCAGAGGGATGGTATGGGGAGGGAGGAGGGAGGAGGGTTCAGGATGGGGAACACATGTATACCTGTGGCGGATTCATTTTGATATTTGGCAAAACTAATACAATTATGTAAAGTTTAAAAATTAAAAAAAAAAAAAAAAAAGCGAAGGGCCAAAATGAGTGTATTGACATACATCAGAAATTAACAGGTACTTGGTGAGAAATATGTTTCTGTGTGTGTGTATTTCAAAGTAAACATAGGAGTTTAAATAAGTTTTGCAAAAACATTTACCAAAAAAATATTGAGCTGTACCAAGAAATAATGGCATCAATTTCATTCAAGAAACATGAGTATTAATGACAGATCTTGCCTAAGTTTTGTCTGTCTTAAATTTAATTTTTTTGTTTCTACTCATTTCCTGGCAAACTCACAGTTTAACATTTAAAATCCAAAGGTTTTCCAGGGTATGTAAATAGCATAAACTTCGTAAGGATGTATTTAAAAGCAAAACTATTCACATACATACTAGTGTATCATCCTTTGCCTCTGCATATCCACTTGCCACGTGAATAGATTTTTATAGGTGATAAAAAAACATATTTTATGAAGTTCCCTGAAAAAGATGCTAATGTGAGAAATTTTTTTTTTACACCCATACAATCGTTCTATTATGGAACAAACCTGAAAATAATTAGTTCTAAAAATAAGGCCCAGTACCAGTATGTTTGAATTAAAGTGTGGCGAAATCAAGTGTGATGGCTAAAATGTTGAGTTTTATAAGAGGTATCTGTTGTCACTCACAAAATCTGTATGTGAATGTAATAACTTAGTCATTGAAACTCATGTGAAGAAGGCAGAAAAGCTGGAGTTTTACTTCATTCACACTCAGATGGGAAATTTGTCATTAGGATTTTTAGTAAACTGTAAAAATGAATAATGTAAAATCTGCAGAGATATTTCTTTTGTCACAGTTCAGATGTACTGAATCTACTGCTAACATACTTTGAGGACAGAAAGAGAACTATGTCAGTCTTTGTACGCCCAGAATAGTGCTTGCAAAGCTTTAAAAAAGAGAGAAAAAAAAAAAGCTTAAACAGTTATCTGCAGTCAGATGCTTTTAAATCTTAAAGGCTATGTAATTTAAAAGAACTAAAGGCCAGGGAAGCCTGGAGTGCTGCAGTCCATGGGGTGGCAAAGAGTAGGACGTGACTGACTGACTGAACAACAACAACATATCTAAAATAACAGGACAGACTTTTACCACAGACTTCTCTTGGAAGCATCTCTTTTTAGGGTGAGGACAATATCCTACACAAATAACCACCACCTTCAAACAGGATTGGCTTATTGTGATCTAGTTGGCTCACTGTTTTACAAGTTTTATAAGCCTGTGGAGGTTTTGTTGTTAAGAGTTGAAAATAAAGCTGAAATGATAGGAAATACAGTTACATAAAATAAGTACAATTTTAACTTTGACTATTTATTAATATTAGATATTACTGTACTCTGACAACCAGTAGAAGTTTAAAAGAAAAGATACCATTAGTTGCCCAAACAAGCCCCTCCAAACTTTCTGAGGTGGGGGAATTTTTTATGATGAGCTTCAATACTGAATTGTTCCCTTTCTGGAATCCACGTGATCTGAAACAAATACACCAGGAACTGTCTTCTCACTTTCATTTCTCCCTGGATCACCACAACATTCAGATGATTTCATCTACTTGCTTTGAACACAGGTAGTCCTAGTAGTAAGTTGAGTAGGATTGTTTCACTACATTAGAAACATCCTAATACTATAGTATCTTATTGGCCATACACAACATGATTGCTTTAACAAAAGAACTTCTCTATTCTGTCTTATCCTTTAGCACCAAAGTGTATTTGTAAATGTTAGATGTAACGGTGGCATTTCATTCAAGAACTAGCAACAGTCTTTGAGGAAATCTCTAGGAGATAAAAATCATACCAACAGAAATCCTTATTATAATTGCCTGGACCCTTAATACTTTAACATTTACAAGCACAGTCATATTGAATCCTTCAGTCAGTTCAGTTCAGTCGCTCAGTCGTGTCCAGCTCTTTGCGGCCCCATGGACTGCTGCACAAAAACACAAAAGTATAGGGATCATTTGTCCCTTTCTATGAATGACGCAACTGAGGACAAAAGAGGTAACGACGCCCGCTCAAAATGACACCAGTTAGTAAATAGCTAACAGGTCCAGGCTTTAGTATAATGTTTCCAGTGTCATACAAAGTGGGTGGTTTTATTTTTTAACACTAAGAATAATAAAAACAAGTGAATGAAAACAGTGAACTGTGAGCGCCCACACTGAGTGGAAGGGTTAGCAGAATGGAACATGTAAGGATACTTTTCTAAACTTCAGAGAACAGTAAATACATCACGATGACACATGCATGTCGTTCTTTTAGTCTTGCCTCGCTCTGTTTTTCACATGTGCCTTTGAATAGCTGTTTTTGTAAAATTTCCAAGACTGTATTAGAAGCAATTCAATAGAAAATGCATATACAAGATAACAAAAACAATCAGCTATTTGACAAAAATTCCTTGAAAAGATTTCCATTAAGTTATACACGTTAGGTAAAAATATTTTATGAAATATAAAGTCTCCTTTTTCTCTAAACTATTAAATAGTTAAGTCCCTAAAGGATAGAGTATAAAAAATTCTATAACAATATTCTAAACCTAAAAATATATACTCAGATATATACACTCGTAAAAAAAATATTTATTTCCCTCTCTTATTCACTTTTATGAAGCACACACACAGGGAGAGATTCAAATGTACATCCTTAAACTGTCTCATTTAATTGCAAATCTTAAAGTTGCACACATGAAAACAGTTGTATATTCATTTCACCCACTTGGAATAAGCATTTCTGGGCCTAAGCATCGTGGTCATTTTCTCTAAAAAGAAACTAAAAATCCCACCCTAAAAAAGTACACTCCCCTCCCCATTCTAATTCCCTTTTTTCACGCTAGTACAGCTCACAAGCCAACTATCCCTCCCTTCCCCCTTTCCTGCCTGTAAAATCCAAGTTAGACAAACACTGTGTGGCTGAAATGACATATTTGAATGGAATTCAGACCCACCAGTTCCTGTTTATGTTTCTGATTTGAGAATGTTGTCTTCTCCGTTCACTATACATTATGAACACTGCACGGCCTTACATAGGGTCAGGTTACATGCAGGCAGGACCAATGAGCATTAATCATTACTTCCAGGCAACTGGCAAAAGCAGCAGCTGATGGAACACTACACCCTTCAGCTCTGTATAAATGGACATTCCAGAGAGTCAGAGTGTGTATGTGTGTGTGTGTCTGTATGTTTTTCCTTTCAGTCTCCATTTTATGAATGAAACTCCAGGCTCTATAGAGTCCATTCATGTAGGAGAAATGCTTACAGGGCTCTGCCTCTAGGGATCAATCAGTCATGGGTAAAACTGATATGATTGGTTTAAAACAGCCTTCAGCCTTCCATTACTGACTTAAAATGCAGTCCCTGTCCATTTGACCTGTGTTAATGCATAAAGAGTAAATCCAGACCATGGTCTCAATTCTCAAATCAAATCACTAGCCAATGCCACTTACTGTAACTGTAGATTTAGAGCATATTGAAGTATTTCTTAGAAAAACTGACAGAGTGGACCAAATCTTGGAGAGATTTGCTATTTTCACTCAGAACTGAAATAGGAAAACTCATGTGAGATCTGATAAGCAAAAAAAGGCAATGTCAAGTTGTGAGGCCAATCCATGACCTCTCTTATAATAACAAGATCAATTAGGAAGACATCACCATCACTTTTCACATTTGAAGCACCTAAAAATCAGAGATTATGTGACCTACTAATCCACAAATTACTGGCTGAATAAAAGAAAATTATCTTTGGATGTCAGAGAAACAGGTAAGATGTTACCATTTTCTGAACAATCCAATAACTCATTCCTTTAAATTCCCAAGTGATTTTCCAATTCTTCGAGTGACAGTTTTAATGTTAAGAGGGAAAAAAAAACCAGTTGCCTTGTTTCAGGAGAAAATGTGACCATAAGCAAACGATGCTCTGTCATGGAGTAGGGCCAACTCTTGGCCTTTGGGAGTGTTAAATATCAGGTACAAAAAGCCAAAGTTCATGGAACCATAATCATCACTACACTGGAAATTACTAAAGATGGTAACACTTAAAAATATCTAGAGTTTTTAGGAGGGAAAAAAGCTATTTATGAGCAATTATGGGAACAATTTGTAAAGACCCAGTCCACTACCAAATACTGTCAAAACATATCGTGGGTTTTATCAGCCATCTGTAACTTGGTCCTTGACCCTGAAGGGAAGAAAATACTTCTTTCTTCCAGTGACCTGAAGCCATTTTGCGAACTGGTTGCAGTCAACAATCCCTGGGTAGATCTTTAACTGATTTCTCAAGGAATCTTCACTATGCTTACAGAAGAAGGAATGAGAAGAAACACGAAAAATGCATGGTCTTTGGTTTTAAATGTGTGCAAGATTTGCTAATATGATGTTATAATAATTTAATATTTATCTTCTAATTTCTAATATCTGCCAAATAAAATGATAGTAAATAAATAAAGTTACCAGCATATTTAACTTTGAACTAAAATTAGAATACTTGACATAGCCAGGAGAGATGATAAGGAAACCTACAACATGTCATCCACAGGAAATACAGAACAGAACAAGACTGCTGAAGAGTCAATATATATTCAATTACTAACTCTTAAATAATATTCTTTTTTCAAGGTTTAAAAAAAACTTCAGTATCTAGAACTAGTTTCCATGGTGGTTCAAAGATAGGTAAGTAAAAATGATGAAGTAAAGCTGAATATTTACAAACGTTGTATTTCGTATTTTTAAAAATTAGAATTATAATTATCTGTCTTGAGGCCTTCCATTTTGGAAATGACAAAGCTTTATGGGAGACCTGAAAGTGTAAAATAAGTATCAGGAGCTCCTGCTAAATCGCTTCAGTCGTGTCCAACTCTGTGCGACCCCATAGACGGCAGCCCACCAGGCTCCCCTGTCCCTGGGATTCTCCAGGCAAGAACACTGGAGTGGGTTGCCATTTCCTTCTCCAATGCATGAAAGTGAAAAGTGAAAGTGAAGTCATTCAGTCATGTCCGACTCTTAGCGACCCCATGGACTGCAGCCTACCAGGCTCCTCCATCAATGGGATTTTCCAGGCAAGACTACTGGAGTGGGGTGCCATTGCCTTCTCCGAGTATCAGGAGCCCTTACTTCTATTCTTACTGTTCCATCTAAATCTAATTAGCATTTTCAACAGTTTTCTTTTGCCTTCACTCCACTCCTTGTTATTTCTTGAATAATATTTTTGGTTGTTTACTTACGTATGGATCAATTGTTCATTAAGCATGTAAGAATATTTATCATAAAACATATATGAGGCCAATTTCCCTAAAATACATATCTCCTCTTATAAAGTAAATAATCAGGAATCATTAAAAAAAAAAAAAGATATCCTGATGACAGAATTCCTGAGATATTACTACAGTAGTAGTAGTGTAGTAGTAGTAACAATCATAATAGTAATAATTTAGAAATAAACTGCTGAGTAAATTTAGCCTTCTGAATTGTCTATTTTTAATTTTGAGCAAGTTGAACCAGTTGATGAGGCCCTGACAAATCATCTTCAACCCAAAATAAAGCACTATTTACTCATATTTCTATGTGGCTGCAGAAAATAATTATCTTTTTCTTGCTCTACTAGCTATTGATTTCATCCCATAAATTTAAAATCATATTCTAAATTTTACAAGAAAAATTCCAAGAATGCTCACTAAGAGCAGTGTTAGGAATTACTTCACTATTTTCTTTGCTATTTAAGATGAGTACCCATCAACACAGCAAAACATAGAATAACATTTACAACATAAAATTTTTCTCTCACCATTTCAGAAACCCAAGACTATTTAACTCTGATGACTGCAGTGCCAGCTTGGGCCTATGTGACTACCAGATATATTTGTCAGTTCTAACAGTTGAAAGTTAAACACATTTCTAGTTTTTAACATATTTAACATGAGCTAAATATTTTGCATTTATTTGATCATTTCTCTGCCTACATATAATTTTTCTACATGCTAAGAACAGATAATTATTCTCTAAATTTGAAGGTTTGTCTACTGGCCTTCATTAAAGTCCTTAGATGATGAAGAAGTATATGGAGAACGTAGAAAGGGTTGCTTGGATTTAAAATTGAAAGTGAGAAAAGGCTCATCTTATTTTTCCAAATGTAAGCTTTCTTTACATATTTCAGTTCTTCATAAGTTTTCTACTAAAAAATAGATTGAGCTGACACCAGTTTGAAAATGACTCTTGCATTTTAAGCCATCAAGTGATCAAGTGTTTTTAACAGAGTGAAGTGCAATAAGAAAGAAGGCTCAGACAAACTCAAAGTTTACATAATCAAAGAATTTTAGAGCTGGCTATGACGTGTTTGTTGGAAGAAGTGATGCTAAAGCTGAAACTCCAATACTTTGGCCACCTCCTGCGAAGAGTTGACTCTTTGGAAAAGACTGATGCTGGGAGGGGTTGGGGGCAGGAGGAGAAGGGGACGACAGAAGATAAGATGGCTGGATGGCATCACTGACTTGATGGACATGAGTTTGGGTGAACTCCGGGAGTTGGTGATGGACAGGGAGGCCTGGCATGCTGCAATTCATGGGGTCGCAGAGTCGGACATGACTGAGCGACTGAACTGAACTGATGACACTGATTTGTTACTTTTCCTTCTAATTATCATTCATCCTTTTTCAGAAGAACTATTAGGAAAAGTCACTTATCTGACAATCTCAAATTTTGATAATGTTTATGGTGCATTTTTAAAAAGGAGACAGAACACATTTTAATCCAAAATATCATTTGAAGTTTTATATTTTCCTGTCTTACAACAGTGAGTACCTAACAACCAGAATAAAATTTGAGGACTATCTAACATGAAATGAATACCTTCAAATTAGAAAAAGCATACCTTAGGTTTTAATGCAAATGCTTTCATTGCCCTGCATCATGTAGAGCTTTTCAAAATCATATGCAAATATTCAGGCTAAAATTAGAGAAAAGAATAAATAATACATCTAACAAATTATGAATTAAAAAACTTTACTTTGGACAATTATATAGAAAGACTGTAAACTGTACACTAAGAATAAGTTCTAGTTTTGGCTGCTTCACAGGAGAACTATGCAACTGATGGTAGTTAACGTGAATGAGCCTTGGACATTTTATCTCTACAGTGGAGTGTAAAGAAGGAATTTCAATGAGGTGATCCCCAAGAGTTTCATGAGCTTAAAGACTTATGATTCTATGAAACAACTATTTGTGTCAATTTCCCAATTGAAAATAATGCCGCATTTGCCAACACATACATATGTCATGCCTCCAAACTGAAAGAAGGACTCATCAGTACCAGAAGGAATGACACTAAAAAACACAATGACCCTAAAAAACACTTACAAAATACAGAAACCTTTTCTTTAGAAAACATGATCCCAGCTTTCGCCCCCACCCTTTAGAACTGCTTCCTTCCCTCCTAAAGCTACAAGCATGCACTTTCCCCCATTTTCTTATTTCCTGTCTCTGAAAGTTCTTTCCCTTCTTCATTCCCAGCTCCTGGCTAAAACTGCTCCAACACAAGGTGGGGAGGCAGCTTTTCAAATTAATTAAAGTAACAGAATAGGCCCTGAGTGTTAAAAACACTTTACTAATGTATCACCTCTTCAATCAACTACTGGGTTAAGATTTTTAGTCACCAGCCGCAAATGCAAAGTAACATAACAGCATTAAATAATGGGGCTTCAAGCACAGCGCAGGGATGAGCCTGAAACCGACCAGGTATCATATGCATTCTCCTCCCTCTCTAAGGCAGCCCTGGAAACAAAGGAATAGAAGCCAGGTTTGCAACAAATGAGACTATGTCCTTCTTTATTTAGTGTTCTTTTTACTTATAGGACTGATGTGATTAACTTGAACACTTTTCTTTTTCAACTCTAAATTGGGTGATACTTGACAATTTAATACTCTGATTAGAAAAGCTGTACTAAGCATAATTAAAAGACAAAGCACTTTATAGACAAAGTAGATACTGACTATATTATCACTGCCTATATAGCGCTACAGTGTTTCTATACTGGGTCTTATTTTTACCTGAGCCACACTTGACGTGTATAATTTTTTTACGCAATAGTGTCATTTCATTAAATATTATTAAAAGTCTGGCTTCTAATGACTGCATAATATTTGCTATTGAGAGCCATAACTTACATTACCAATTACTCTATGATATTCCTCCACCACTAAATATTCATCATGTGTCTCCCCTTCCATAAGATAATTTTCTGACAGTGAAAATAGCTGATCAAAGTGTATGAACATTTTGTGCTGATATTTTCTTGAGTTAAATTTTAGTGTCATGTGTTCACCACCCTCCTAAAAATACTACCCTTAGCTATCCAAAACCAAAACAAAAGACCAGTCAATGAACACATAAATTCTAACAAAATATGTTTTTGCGAATATCTAAAATATTTACCTCATTGGGCATTCAGAATCTGCAAAACCTCTTCTGCGAGTATGAACACGGGAAAACAGCCACAATTTTATTTAAATAGAGCACTGTATCCATATGAAGCACAGTGCTTACTCAATTCTTTTGAACTCAGCCACAGGGACAAAAAAAGAAGAAATCAGACTGGATTCAGTAAAACCCAACCAACCAACAAAAAAGCCTGTGTCCCTGCTTTGTGCAGCGATATTAGGCTAGAGAAACAGAGAAGGAAAACAACAATAATAGATAATTACATCTATTATTGTACTGGACTGTTGAGAACTTAATATTATAATCATGATCATATTGTACTGGTTCATCAAATTGGCCCTAAATATCAATTGTTTTTTATCTTTTCAGAGTCCTCTGATCTAAGTTTTTTTCCCTTTCTCTTCATAAAAATTTCTACTCTACTAACATAATATTTTGTAATTTTTAGCTTAAATACTCAGCAGTTGAAATTGCATTCCTGTAATTATAATTATGACTAATAGACCTTCCATTTCCCATGTCATAATTAATGTCAGGCTTTATTAGAGCATAATCATGTTGCCTTTTCACTTACAAAGCTTCTTTTATTTTCACAACATTTATGTTATATTGAATTAAGCAATGAAGAGTTCTAGAGGCCTTCTTAAAGGACAATCTGTGGATCATAGATGCTGAATAAAAGGATTATGAAATGTTTCTCGCATTGTCTTTAGATTACATAAAGTATTTTCTAATGTGCTATTTGTTCAACATCAGTAAGTGAACTAAGCACTCAATAATTCAGGGATAAATACATTATATTTTCTAAAAAAAAGATTAATAAATTGCTAGCGAGGATGAAAGAACTAAAGACAATAAAACAAAATATCTGGAGATCATATTGTGACAGCAATGAAGGACATATGCAGATGTGTCAGCCTAATTGCTGCAAGTGGGTAGTCAGTATAACACATTTTGAAAGGCACAGGTTAATTTTTCATCAGCCCTGGTTACAGTTACTATAGTTCTTCAGACCACATCCATTCAGAAGATGTAACTTTACTATTGAACTATTTATTTTACTATTTATTCAAGCAAAACTGAACTGTATCTTATTGGCAATATTGAAATTAGAATTCAAAGGTACTGTCCAACTTTAACAACTTGAAATGTAATTTAGAGGGGAGAAAGTTACATTAACAACTTCTTAAATATTAAACAAATGTTCCAGAAGTCATTTGCAAGGTATATGGTAACTTACAAAAAAAGATGCCCTATGTACCTTTAAAATAGGATATTGCACTCTTTATGGACTGAATGATCAAGTTCCCTAAAATTCATTGTGAAGCCTTAATGCTTAACATGACGGTATTTGGAGAGGAGAGCTTGGAGAGGTAATTAGAATAAGACCAGGCCATGAGGGTGGGGCCCTCATGGTGGAATTAGTATCTTTAAAGGAAGAGAAGGAGAGAGGAGAGCTCTGTCTTTCTCTGTTACATGATGACACAGTGAGTAAGTAGCAATCTGCAAGCCAGGAAGAGAAGACTCATCAGGAAATGAATCCGCTGGCAGTTTTGATCTTCGACTTTCCAGCCTATAGAACTGTGAGAGTTAAATGTCTGCTGTTTAAGCTTTCCAATTGATGGTATCTGATGATAGCAGGCTGAGCAAAAGCATGGACTATCCTTTTTTGGTTATAAGTAACTGAATCTGTGCCTCTGAGGACCAAACAGCAACTGACTTAGAACTCTATATTACATATGGCCCAAAACTAAAGCAATTAAACCTCACCGTATCAGTTCTTCTTTTTTTTTCCCCCCTCATTGGATTACTTAAATCTTTTTATTTGGTTCACATCTTCTTAAGAAAAGTTACACATTCTCAATACCATGTTATATATGATTTTATATATGATATAAATATAAGGAGAATGTTGTATTAATATAAATATATGCATATTTACATATAATATAAATAGATGGAAAACCAAAGAATCAAGAAAATTATTCCAATTATAATCTTTCTGAGATATAAAATCATTTCTAGAAAACATGAAGAAATTTCTAAAAATGCTATGCCCTGCAGTTCCTTCTGAACCAATTATTTGGGCTAGTTTAAATGATTTACATGCCAAGATTCTTGAAATCACAATGAATTCAAGAAACTGTGTAGCAAATTAAAATGAGGTTTGGAGAATCAGGATAACATCAGTTAACAGGATTAGAAATTTACAGAAAAAAATGAGCCTTATCTGTAATAAAGCCGATGGTAGTGCAGGGTTCTTAATTATGTGCATAAATCATGGACAAATATAAAAGGTTCTAAACTATAACCACTATGGTACATTGTAGGTTGGTCTTGAAATTACAGGGTCCAGGACAAGCATTCAAAGAAAGTCCCTCACACCATATGTTTAAATTTTTAGAACTATATGGGGATTTCCCTGGTGGTCCAACGGTTAAGACTTTGCCTTTCAGCACAAGGGGTGCAGGTTTGATCCCTGGTTGGGGAACTAAGACCCCAGATGCCTGGCAGCCAAGAAACCAAAACATGAAACAAAAGCAATCTTGTAACAAACTCAATAGAGATTTAAAAAATGGTTCATATCAAAAACATCTTTAAAAAAACTTTTAAAACTATGAATCAAACAAACTTATAAATAAATATGTTCTTTCCTCCTATTTGAAAATGTGATAACATAGCAACTAGGAAGGCCAGGTCAAACCTAGACTTTGGGGAAATTTCTAGAATGAGAACTGAAAGAGAAAATGGTATGGAGCCAGTTTTCAGTTTTCAGACCCCAGCCCACCCTATTTCCTGCCTCACTTCCTATATCCCTCAAGCCCACACTGCTCCATACCACAGGAGCTTCACACACCAAACTTATGGGTACAACCAAGCTCCATCCTCATCCTCTCACAAACAGCTGCCCGTTGGCCACCTCCTTGGACTTAAGAGGTATACACAAGAGCAATGTGCTCTGCCTGGAAAACCAGGCCTGGGATGAACTTGCTCCAGTCCTGGAAGTGGACTCAGGGCTGACTGGGCAGGGAAGGCATGGGTCCTGGGTAGCTAGTGTACCTTCTAGAAGTAGAGTCCGAATCTCTCAGCAGAACTTCCTCTTAGTTCTTTGAACTTGTTGTCCAATGAGAAAGGATGGCCGGAAGGAGGCTCTCAGTAGGGCTCCTTCTTGCTGAGCTTTAAGATCAGTTTATAATAAAATAGGTAACTTTATAGAAGTTAACTTAAGACAAGGAAGCAAGACCAGGAGACAGTTTTCCTTCATCAAGTGGAACTGATAGAAAAACTCAGCAGAGTTATGCCTAGAGAAGCAATTGTTCCCTCATAAAGAATATCCATAACTTTTTTCCACATGAAAGGAAGTCACTTTGCTTTCAAATATTTTTAAGTCTACAACCATCTATTGATCATGCTTACAATAATGTTAGCAATTTTTTTGCCTGGTGCCCTTCTTAGAAGCATTAGCTTTTATTTCATACTATTTTTCAAAATTCCCAAGATTTCTGAAAGGCAGGTGTCTTGATTTCGAAAAATGTATTCATTTTGTAAAACAAATTCATTTTGTTTGAATGTAAGACAATTCATTTCGTAAGTGTATTTTGAATGTGATTCATTTTGAATGTATTCAATTCATTTTGTAAAATAAAATGAATACAGATTATGTAATTTTTCTGAGTTCTCAACGTTGAATATTGGCAAAGTTTTTGGCAACATTAACAATAGACAAAAATGTTCTTTATTTCCAGGTAACCCAATTCTCCACTTTGCCATATTTAGCAGGGCCTTTCTGGCTCAGTGAGACAACAGCTAAGCTTTATTATTGCTATTTTTGCTATTCTTTGTCCAGTATAGAAGAATTCTTATTCGTGCCTTGGAATCTTGCCATACCAATAAAGAAAAAAATAGTTAATAAGCAATAAGTTAGTACAGAATATTAATTTCTGTAAATATTGTCATTAAATAATGCCACAGGAGCAAATAGAAAAACAAACCCAGAATTTAGAAAAGAACAATCCTGTTACTCTCCTGGCCTGAGATAGGAGAGCTTAATTTTACAAATTGTACTTTTCCTCAAACAGGTTTCATTCCTAGACACTATTTCAACCATCGACTCATGCCAAAATAGTTTGATAGTCCAACCCTTCACATAAAGAGAAAGATTCAAAGAAGGAATAAATCAGAAAGTTTCAACCAAAAAAAAGGTCAGGAGCCACCTAACCTGCAGCCAACACTAATGAAAGCGACAAGCAAGTGAAAAGATATCATAAATGTAACTTAAAGCACAGGCCTACCTGAATCATATGCAAAATCTCTGGGCTCCTGTTTAATCATCAGAGGAGGGGGGAAGCTTTGGCTGGCTGCACCACCAACCATGGTGCTGTGTTCATACACTGGGTCGTGGTACTCCTGCTTAAAGCCTTGAGGTGGGAAGGGGATGTTTGGCTCAGACATCTGCCGTTGGTACATGGGACGTCCTTCCCTTGGCATTGTTGGCAAAGGAGGAAAGGAATTACAGGGTTCAGAAAGTTGGCGGCGAAATCTGGGAAATAAGAGAGCATATTTCAAATAAAAAGGTAA
Organism: Bos indicus x Bos taurus; assembly: GCF_003369695.1. Classification (NCBI taxonomy): domain Eukaryota; kingdom Metazoa; phylum Chordata; class Mammalia; order Artiodactyla; family Bovidae; genus Bos; species Bos indicus x Bos taurus. The sequence continues at coordinate 97,566,278 of NC_040079.1, read as the reverse complement.
CAAGAAATAGCCTTTAAAAATACTGGCACAATTTTTAATCGCTTAGTTAGTGAACATGACACCAGCTGACTGACCCAAAGTGTAAATCTTCAATGAAGATGAGATTTCTCCTTCCTGGGTCAGTAGCAATATGCTTTCTAATCATAATACACCTTGTGTTCCTCTTCTAATTAGTTCCATTCAGCACCATTTCAGTGTATTACCAGAAGTTAAAGGTGTGCCTCAAGTAAGGCTAAGGAGAGCGATGTAGCATTTGCAAGAAATACATACCCTGACAGTTAAAATGCCCAGTGAGAAATCAACTTGGTAGCTCACCAAATTTCCTTATGAAGTGAGTTAAAATAATTATAGACAAGGGAAAAAAAGCAAAACAGAGACTCTGGAAAGAATCTGATCTCAAACTGCATCCTCTATCTTTTAATTGTTATCAAGCTAATCAACAAACAAAATATCAACCAAATAAAAACCTCCTTAATGGTTTTCCATTTCTTATCATCGATTACTGAGGAAAGAAGAAAGGAATGGCTTTCTTTTCAAATGGGTGGGACTCTTACATCTTCAACAATGTCCTAAAGAACACTGTATTCTAATGAGAAATTAAACTGGGCAATATTATAGAGAATGAAATCCAAGCTAGTTTTTAAAGACCACTTCTTTACTGTCAAAACAGCAACACAGAACACACTGGCTTCCGAGAGCTTCAGACAAAATATCAGGTCGATGAAAATAAGCATAAAATATTACAGCAGACCTCTGAAGATGGAAAGAACATTCATGCATTACATAGCATTGCAACACGTCATGATGTTAGGTCATGTGGAAGCTCCGAGGCCTTGGCAGAAGGCTGACGGTAAGTTTCTACACTCCTTCCTTCTTGGTTATCTACCGTACTGACTGGCTCATCACATCATCATTCAGTTCTGTGTGTCTCATCCTAATACCATTGACCCACCACAAAGATGTGGATTAATTAAAGATTTAAAAGTGCTCTAAAATGCCCAGGAGTGCTTAAAAATAACCTATCCGACATTTCTATGAGCAAATGTATGCCTATTAATTCCCCTGCACCCTTCTAAAAGCATTCCTGTGACTTTAATTTGGAGAGTTAACATTTAATTTTGGTAACGTTAAATGAAAACAAGGGAAAAGCAAAAGAATGGCGGAGCGATTGCTTTAGCGTTTCTCAGAACACTCCACCCTGTGATTTAACTCTAGCCTCGCCAGCTGCCATGAAAAGCACTGAAATTCCAACTACACCTGCAGAAAACCAACTTAGAAACTCAGATATTGCCAAACAATTAGGCTGACTGGCACTGCATTCATTTCCCTTCTCTTGCTTATTTCATTAGCCAAAAAAAGAAACAGAAATTATCATTAAGAACTGTCAAGGAGTGAATCGGAAAATTGTAACTTGAAGTTAAAATAAGAACTCTTGCTCACTTGGGAAGCCACACAAGGAAGTTAATAATACTTCTGCTAAAAGCTTTGTTTAAAAAAAAAAAAAAAAGTCAAGCCATTTGTTTGCAGGAGTCAATGTGCTTCCAGTTGGTACTCACTGAGGACCATGCATATATCAACACACATATGCTTCCTAAGAAACTACAAGTTTGTGGTGATGTTCTTATGACTGATAGTAAAGAGAAACGGACTCAGAAGCTTCTGGAAGAGAGTGCATGGGTAAGGAGAGCACGCTGATGAACTCTTGGGTATAGAAAAACAGCGTCTAAGTGGTGGGAAACAGAGAAAAAGAGACAGGACTCCTGCACAGTGAGTTCAGGGAAAAGTGCCAAAGGGCTGGGCCGAGGAGCAGAGAGAGGCAGAGGAGAGGAAGTGGGGTGCAGCCCAGTTGGCCATGAAGTGTTCCCTGAGAGAGGTTGGGTGCTGGGCTGGAGGGGGCTATTTGGGGACAGGATCTGTTCCCAGAGCAAATTTGCCATTTATAACTGAGGGACTGTCATTTGTTGGCGAGAGCTCTCCAAGAAATCCTCCTCAGAAACATACGGCTTCAGAGATTTTCCTGGGATGGGCCAGCTGGTACTGGCCTCCACGCTCCGCGGGGGACACTGGGAAAAGACCTGAGCTTCCCTCTCCTAGTTCCGGGCCGGCTGTTCGCAGTCTCAAATATTTGACTTCAAGTAGAGACGCTCAAATGGATTTGGCTATGGCAGCTCTAGTTAGGTCACCTAAAAACAGCCACACTGCTTGTTTAGCAGTCACCTTCCATAAGAGAGAACTTCAGAGAGCGCCAACCGTTCCACCTCTAATTCTGACCCTCGTCTGAGGGGGAGAGAGGCTTGGTACCAAGAACTCTGGGAAGTCCCCAGAAGTAGACAAAACAAAACTTGCTTTTTTCTGCATCGTCCTCTCTATGCCCCCATCAGTCCTACACAATGTGCATCTGTTTAATGGCCCACCCGGCAATAAGATTTCTTTCATCTGTATTTACAAAACTGTTTACACAGATGCTCATACCATTACACTCTGAGAAAGTCTCAGGTCCACAGGGTGAGAAGAAAAAGATAATGGACAGCGTTTCATAACCAAAGCACAAGAGGACACAGGGATGGAAACCAAGGTAGAAACATTATTATTTGGTTTCATGCTGGAAAGAATGCTTTCATCTTATCCTTTCATATCAGAAGAGTGACTAAAATTGAGATTGAGTCCCATTAAATAATCTATAAAAAGCAGAGCTGAGTATTCCCTTATTTTCAGAAAGTTGCCAGTGGCTCATCTTTGGGTTTCCTTTGCTGATCTGGAGGATTCCTGGGCTGAGCTATTTTTATAATGCTGTGTCAGAACCCCTTTGCACAGGCTTATTGTTAAATTTGGGGTTCTCTGGTGGCTCAGAAGGTAAAGAATCTGCCTGCAATGCAGGAGACCTGGGTTCAATCCCTCGGTTGGGAAGATCCTCTGGGAAAGGGAAAGAATACTCCAGTATTCTTGCCTGGAGAATTCCATGGACAGAGGAGCCTGGTGTGCTGCAGTCCATGGGGTCGCAAAGAGTCAGACAGAACTGAGCAACTGAACAACAACAGCATGCTAACCATGGTCTCGAGATTATGCCTGTTGTATCTGTTTGGTAGAAATACTACTATTTCATGGCATGTTACTATACATCTCTTTCCAATTCCACATTCAGGGTTGTCATACTGATAGCTTGGAATCTGCCATGGGGGCAATATTTACATCACAGACTCATCAAATGCTACAGATCAAAGTCTTTTGGGTTTTCTTCCATAGATCCTATTGTTATCCATTTACCAACACACCACTTGTTCTATAAGTACAGGGTAGAAGGGGAAAAAATAAATGCTGTATACAACTGAACTGTGTTTTTAAGTTGTATTATTAAGGCCTCTAAGGGTCCTTCAATATTTTATTTAAACACAAATTTTTAAATCTCTAAGAGTTGAGAATTACCTGACATAGCATGTTCTCTATGTTGTGTCTTGCCTTGTTCCTTTCTAAGGAATACTAATTCAGTCTCTACCACTTTAATGTTATATTCTCAGTGTTCAGGGTCATGCATCTACTGACATTAAATATCCATCACTTGCAAAGGAGGAAAGAGAGTTCTATCATATAAGTTCTCTTCTGCAAAACTATGTACAGCTAAACCAGTCAGTCTAAGGTAAAGAACCTAATTCCATAAGCCACCTACTAAAATTAGTCTCCTAACTTTATTTTTCAAGTACACACATATGCTCATAAAAATGGGATGATCTGATTTAAAGTTTAAGTGAAGCAATTTAATTCAAGCAAAGAGAAAGGGAAATGTTCAAATGTCAGTATATAGATTAATTTTCCATTTTAGCAACCAATTTAAATGTTTATAAAGGAATGTTTACAAATGACCTTCTCCACAAATTATTTATAGCGAAAGACAGAGCAAACTCTAAAAATATTTTGCACAGATGTGCAAAATTAATACACTCGCCTTGAATTTACTATAGGTCCTAGGAAGTGGTAAAAGGAATTTCTTCCAAGAATGTTAAAAACAGTTTTGCTTTGTTTTTTTTTTTTTTTTTAATGGTACTTGCAGTTACCAAGGGATAAGGGGTAGGGAAGAATAAATTGGGAGATTGGGACTGACATATGCACACTACCATTGATAAAATAGATAAATAATAAGGATATATTTCATAGCACTGGAAACTCTACTCAATACTCTGTAGTGACCTATATGGGAAAAGAATCAAAAAAAGAGTAGATATATGTATAACTGATTCACTTTGCTGTATAGCAGAAACTAACACACACATTGTAAATCAATTATATTCCAATAAATTTTTTTAATAAGGTACTTGCACTTTACCTGTGATCCATGGGGTAGCTACTGTCTTGGATGGGCTGCGATGGAGGGAGGTGAGCTGGGAAGGCGCGGTCAGGCTTTGAAGTGTGAGCTGAGTTGGGAGATGCATGGTGCAGGGGGGACACTGGAGTGCTGGATGGTGTTGGGGGGTTGGAGGGCCTCATTCCCACTTGTGGCTTCTGATCATAGGCACTACCCAAGAGATAAGAGAAAAGAGAATGTGAGTTTCTTGGGAAAAATTAAAACTCTGTCCCCACCCCAAACAGTCAAGGAAAGAAAAAAATATTTCAGGCTAAAGTCCTAAGGAAGCTTAGAATGGTATGGCTTTTGGTTTTTGCAATTCCAAAACATGTAATCATCAAAACAGCCACACACTTAAACAGAAAATAGGATAATCTATCACTTGGAAACAGTACAAATATAAACCATCTATTTTTAATACATATACAAACAACATAACATAAGGAAAATCTCTGTCAGCAAAAGCAGTGACATTATTTCCATCTATTCTTCGTTGTTTTTTTTTTGGCCACACTGTGAGACATTGCAGGATCCTAGGAGGGATCAAACTTATGCTCCCTGCATTGCAAGTGTGGAGTTTAAACCACTGAACTACCAGGGAAGTCCCCATTACCATCTGTTTTTGATATGTCTCCATAAGCAAGTTTCATAGATCTTTTCTAGATCATTAAATATTTCTGATATTATAATCCTTCTACATTACAGAAGACTTTACAGTAAGAAGTCGTATCAGTTTAACGAGATGCAGATCATACCTGACTCACCTTTATTTGTTGTAGAATTCTAAGCCGATGCTTTTGCCTTATTTTCATTCTTTTAGTGTAAAATAAATGATGCCTGGCATTAACTTCCTCACATGAGATAATAAAGATTTATGAGGCAAATTAAAACGTCTCTGATATATTTAAACCTTCTTGGAGCATAAGAATAGGCACAAAATAATGTTCTTAAGAATAAAATCCTGTTATCACAGTCTAATTTCTAAACATAATTACAAAAGAATAAAATGAGTAAGCTTGTTTTTATACACATTATGAATTTAAGTTGCAGTCTTTAGCATAGTTCTCAGGGATATGATTTAACTAATTCTTCTAATCTAAAAATACTTTATTGAAAACAAATTATATTTAAGTTTCTGAACAAAAAATATCTAGGTTAAAACACTCTGTTCCTTTTAAGATAAAAAGCATTTGCCAGTATATTTTTTCTTTAAAAAAGAAACTTAAAACAAAATTGACTTATGTAATAATTTATCCTGTTGCTCCATCCATACAAAAGAATTACATCCATGCATGAAACTACAGAAGTAGAGGAGTATGGGCTGCATAAGTCTTTCTTCCTTTACAGCAAAGTCCACAAACTCATACTATTTGGTTCCACCTGTTTCCTTTACCAGTATTTCTGAATGAGAATGTACTTCTTTTATAAAATGGTTCACCTGTCTCATTCCCATGTGAAAAACAGTGATACAACTTCTGTCCTAGGATATTACTTTTTTCTCATAAAATGCTATACTGTGTTACACTGTTCATATAGAAATGGAAAAAACAGAATTAATCCAATAAATCACTGTGGGAATTATTGGTCTTTGAGAAGAATCTCAAAATACACAGGTAATTCTACCATTAATTTATGGAAGTCAGATGTCATTTTTGAAAAATATGTCTATAAACCAGTAGTTCTTCCATAATCACACTTCTGATCAATGCTAAAATGCAATGACAATTCTATACCTATTTGGTTTATTAATTAAAAATTCTCCAATATGTTAAATAATTACTCTGTGAATACATAGTATTATTCATAAGGAGAAAATGCAAAAATTAAAAATGTGATAAAATAAAACTGAGATTGATCAATACTGTTTTATCTGAACTCAGTATGCTTTAATAGTAGGCTTCTATAAGAGATACATCTTATAAAAGCTTTGCAGTTCAACTGGACCACCTTTATCATTTCAGACTCTGTGAACTGTCTAGGAAAGAGGATGTAGAAGACAAGTTTGCAAGAACAAATAGTAATGAAATATCCAAGCACCGGTCGGTACCATGAAACTATACAAACCAAAGTTTTTTGAATCTTAAATATCTTAAACAACGAACTAGTGAATGTAACAAAAAGGAAGTAGACTCACAGATGCAAAGAACAAGTGAATGCTTTCCAGTGGGTAGAGGGAAGCAGGAAGAGCAATATAGGGGTAGGAGATTAAGAGGTACAAATTACTAGGAGTAAAATAATCTATAAGAACAGATTGTACAACACTGGCAGTGTAGCCAGTATTTTATAATAACTATAAATGGAGCATAACTTTAAATATTGTGAATCACTATATTATACACCTCTAACCTTCAGCTATGCTTCGATTTAAAGAATGGGAAAAAAAATAACATTATTCTGCAGAAGGAAACAGAGTATAGGTAAAAAAAACAAAAAATCTGAGGAAACAGAAGACTCCTCTGAATCATAATGCATTATGAACTTGAACTTGAATCAACATAATTTATAAGACCGCAAATATCTGTAATCATTTTTATAAGTTTCTAAACTAACTCCTTTAAAGGACTATGTCTCTACTGTAATTGAGAGTAATAACATACAATATACAGAGCCAACTTTTTCCTTATGCAATTAGGGGCCAATACGAAAAGTAGCAGAATGCAATTTACTGTGAAGGGTTTTTAATGAACATACATGTTATCAAATTTTCCAACAAAGGAACAATGTACTTCTACTGCTCCACCCTTTATTATCATCAGAAGGAACAACTGGGTTTTTAACAGATAATAGCCTCTGCTAAGCCTTATAAAATTCTAACTTTACTGCAACTGTCCATGAATGCATCTTATAGATCATCTGCAAAGCCTGTCAGATAACTAATGTACTGTTCAGACCTGCCAAATGCTTCATTGTTTTCCCCCTACAAACTCTAAAGTGCATAATGCATTCTTTCTAATGAGAACTGAACTTTCGGTACCTGCTCATGCCACCTAAGACCCTTTTTACAATCTCAGGATGCATCCCCTAACGGTTGTGGAAAAGCAGCTCATGATCTGGATAAAAATTACTCCTTTAAAATGATTCTAGAAGTATATGATCAGACAGTAAACGGTCCTTTTGAGTTCTGCTCAACATATGACCTAATTAGCTTGTTACATGTTGAAGATGTAACTCTTATAAAATACGACTTGAGATTTTATATTATGGTAAATCTGTGTTTCTGTAAGAACCATCAGGTGCTCACTATACACTCAATTACTTTACCTGACATTGTACAGGCACTTTTCTCCATAGCTGAATTTAAAGGGCTGTTCTTGACTGCAGGCAGAGCCGAGTTCTGAACATGGACTGTGGGGTTCTTTCTTGATTTTCAGTGGGAGGCCATGAAAAGCCACTAGAAAACAAAAATACCCGCAAAAATGAAATCCTGTTAGGAATTAAGTACACTAACCTGTTCTATCCCTCTTGGTTAAAATGTCACTAACATTTCATATTAACTCTCATACATAAGAAAAATCACACTGGACAAATTTTATGCAAGAAAAGATTCTGGAGAATTTTATATACTCTCCATATACTCATTGTTTGCTTTTACTGTATAACAAAATGCACGCTTGAACTTTCTCATTACTGAAAGTCAAATGAACTATTTGTAACTGGCTTAGCTGACACTAACAAAATGAGAAATTCAGTTTTCAGAAAATAAACTTGAAAATATTTCAGCAAGTTTTCCAATAACTCAAGCAGGGGGGAAAAAAAAACACAACTGACTATTCAAGAATTAACTGAAAATAGAAGCATAATTTTAAGAATTAACTGAAAGGAAAATATTTCAAGTGCATCAATAGTAATGGTTTAATGGAATAAAAATTGAACTATGACGAAGAAACCCCAGCTGCCGTTCTTAGAGTAACTAATGATACTTTGGACAAAAGGATAAAAACTCAACATCTTTGTGGACAGTGCTTATATATTAAACTACAGATAAAAAGTACTTATCTAACTATTTAAGAGAAGTGTGAAGATACATTGTGAGAAATACATTAAAGTTATTTTTTGTATATTATGACCATAAAGCAATTGTTCTATATGAAATGATAGTTTCTCCTTTTTCATATGACATTGTCATGTCATTAATGTTCAATATAATACAAAGATAATATCACAAAATATGAAGAAATATGTGTATTTAGGTGGAATCATATCTCTTAAACCAAAAAATAAAATAAGGTTATATATTTTTGTTATTTTAAGTGAAGCTGAAAAAAATATATACTAGAGATCCTCAGAATAACTGAAGTTTTAGTAAAAATGGAAAAATAAATAAAAAGAAAAGAGGAAAAACAGACATGAGAATGAATTTTAGTTTCATACAATATGCACAGGTAAGAATAATCAAGGATAAGCCCAAGAAGGACACACTGTGGATAGTTATCCCAACTCTGTAAAACCTGAGATTAAAATACAAAATATTAAGTACATATACTATAAACGAAGATAAAAGAAGAGAAACTTTGTGGTTTATGATGCCATTCAATCTTGATCATAACATTATAGCATTATGAACTTGTACTTGCTTGAATGTCATATATAATTTTAGTATAAGAAATTGATATCAAGAACTATCAAGCTCCAAGAAAATAAATTTGTTAATATAAGCACATAATTTTGACTAAAATGTTTAGTGATATTAAAGAAACATCTGAAGCACTGTGGAAAACAAATTTGTCACCTAAATTAGTTGTCTAAGGAAAACTTAATAAATAATAATACAATTATTTCACTGAGTGATCTATTTCAAAGTATTTTTTCTAATTTAATGTGTGTTTAATATACCTACTCAGAGAAGAGAGAGTCAGAGGAACAGAAACAAAGAGGAAATTATGTATGTTTTCATATGCAAATGGTACATATGTTCATTAACTTTACCAAGTCAGAAAGTTATAATTTATAAAATGCTAAGATGAAAGAGGCTTAACAACCTCAGGATTCACTTCATAACCTGAGGACTTGCTTGGATTCTGATTTGAACATAACAACTAAAAGAGACCAATGAGTAAGACATTTTAATGTGGACTAGGTAAGAAATTATTGTTAATTTTGTTGAATGTGATAATGAAATGGCAGTTGTTCCCAAAAAAGGTTTAAAGCTAAAGCTTCATAAAATATTTACGGATAAAAAAGTAAGTCCTGGAATTTCATTAAAATAATCTAGAAAAAGATGTGTAGGGGAAGAATCAAATAGAAAAATGTTGATAAATGTTAAAAGCAGACTGATGGGTCAGTGGGAGTTCATTACATTATTCTCTTTACTTTTATCTAAATTCTAAATTCACAAGATAAAATGCTTTTAAATTATGAAACAAAAACACAAAGGATTTAAAGTAGCATCCTTTAAGAAAATGTTTTGCCCTCTGCATGTGTATGTGTGTGTGTATGCTACTTCTTAGAATGACAGATATTGCACAATGAAATCTTGTAATATGTTAATCATGTATTTGCTGCTTTCTTAACAAATAGTTTTCAACTCTTTATGACTTACTTGAACATATACAACAAAATGTGTTAAGTTCAGCACTTTAGATTAAGTATTGGGTTTTATATTTTCCTAAGAAAAAGCAGTACCAACATCAAAGGAACTCAAATTATACCTGAGAGATCAGAACTAATTTGTATGAATAAAAATGGATAAGATCTCAAAAGCTAATAAATTGGTACTACAATGCAAAGTTGATCATATTTATCAAAATATCAGACATCATCAGAGACTACTATATTCAACATTACTGTTTTAAAAGTCTTTGGGACCACGAAGTAGGAAAGGATTAGTGAACAGGATGCAAAGGCATTAACCACAGAAGAAAATAATCTATGAATTAGGCTTCATTGCAGTTAAGAACTTCTCTTCCCCAAGACACTAAGCTACACACACCAAGAAGTTACTTGCTATAGAAAGATCAAAGATATCATACTCAACCTAATAAAAATTGTTACAAAGAGAGAAAAGAAACAACCCAATTAAAATTGGGCAAAAGATTCAAACAGGCAGTTCATAAAAGAAGATATCCAAATAGCAAAATAAATAAGCAACAAAATGAACATATATGAAAAGGTATTCATCTTTACTCATCAAGAAATTGCAAATAAAGTCACATCAGGTTATACTATATACCGACTAGGATGGCTAAAGATTGGCATTGACATTGACATGAAGAAGACCTAAAGCAGTAAGAACTTTTAAATATATGCTACTGAGAGTACAAACTCACATGTACACACAAACACACAGTCTGGAAAACTTTTTGGCAGTATCAACCAAGTTTTTATATAAGATTTTATATAAGATCATATTACTATGATCTAGTAATAACTCTCTTAGGTGGATATCAAAGAGAAAGGACTGAATATGTTCACCAAAAGGACATATTCATAGCAGCTTTATTCATAATACCAAAACTGGAAAAATTCCAGTGTTCACTAGCAGAAAAATGGATAAATAATGTGTGGCTTATTCATACAATGAAATACTCTACAAGAATAACAAGGAACACACTGGTTACACACAGAACGTCTCTCAGATGGTAAGCTGATAAAAGAAGACAAGCACAAAAGAGTATGTAGTAAAGGAATTTGAAGAACAGACCACCCTGATAGTGAAAGAATCTTCCGGTGGTGGATGGGAGTATTAATGACAGACAGGGATCTAGTAATCTAACGCTGATGTTTAGTCACTAAGTCATGTCCGATTGCTTCGTAACCCCATGGAATGTAGCCTGCCTGGCTCCTTTGTCCATGGAGTTTTCCAGGAAAGAATACTAGAGTGGGTTGCCATTTCCTTTTCCAGGGGACCCTCCCAACCTGTGATCAAATCTGCATCTCCTGCACTGGCAGGTGGATTTTCTACAGAGCTATAAATATTTTATATTTGCTCTATGCAGTGATTACAAGTATATACATATGTAAAATTTACCAAGTTTTACACTTAAGATTTTTACATTGAGATAAATGTTTTGCTCCAAAAAAAGGTTTAAAAATATGAGAAACGTCAAGCAACGCTCTAAAAAATTGAGATGTTTGAAAATGCCTGGCCTCCTGTTCCAGTAGAGACATCTGATAATGTGCTTTAACCTCACAGGATAAATAATTCCAGATGAAGCAGGGGAGGGAGGACAACTCTGGGGTACCATCAGGAAAGATTCCTAGCAGGACACTAGCCTTCTATCAAAATGTCCATTAATATCAGCCTAGAAGCAAAAAAGCATAACTCATCCTTGTAGATACACCATCTGGAGCTTTCAGACTGGCCCCAAGAACTTCTTGGAGTAACCATAGAAGAAAGAACATAAGGACACCCAACGTGTACTCAGAGGGAAGCTGATCCCTAAACAGAGGATCCCCAAAGTTGCCCAATCATCAAAGTACTCAGAGAAATTTTGAAAACAAACAAACAAACAGGGATTCTACTATTCCATATGTCTTAGTTCAACTGTGTCCCCTCCAAATTTTAACTTGAAGTCCTACCTCAGACGTGACTTTATTTGGAAAACTAGTTGATGTCACTTTAGCAAATAATTTGTGATATATTTCTTTGAGTTGGTTTTCTTTTGGGGAGGGTAGTTAATTTGACAAAAAAAAAAAAAAAAGACAGGGTCATTAGAGTGGAATCTAATCTAGTATTACTGGTGTCCTCGTACAAATAGGGCATTAGGACAGAGAAACACAGTGAGAATACCAAGTGAAATGAAGGCAGAAATTAGAATGATGCTTCTTCAAGCCAAGAATTGCCAAAATTGCCTGCAAACTGCCATAATCTAGGGAAGAGGCAAAGAACACTCTCTCTCTCATAGCCATCAGAACCCTGCCAACACTTTCATCTCAGACTCCTAGCTTCCAGAGCTGTGAGACAACAAATTTCCACTTTTTAAGCCACCTAGTTTATGATACTTTGTAATGGCAGCCCTGGGCTTCATTGGGTGCTCAGTGGTAATGAATCTGTTGGGCAGGAGGTGTGGGTTGGATCCCTAGGTGGGGAAGATCCCCAGGAATAGGAAATGGCAACCCACTCCAATATTCTTGCCCGGGAAATCCAATGGACAGAAGAGCCTGGTGGGCTACAGTCCATGGGGTCACAAAAGAATCAGACATGACTTAGTGATTAAACAACAACATAAATGGTGACTCTAGCAAACTCATACACCCTTCCCAGGAACTCTGCTTCACTACAGCTGGCATATAGATCAGCATTATCTTTGAAAATTTTCTAGGTGATTCTCATAACCAGACAAATTTCAGATCCACAATGATCTTAGCAACACGTGGATCCAGTGTATGCTACCCTGAAACAGGTCCAAGACTTGAAAAGACTTTAAAAAAAAAATGAAGTTGAACAATGTCTCCCTTTTTGTTAGATGCCAACACTCAAGGATTCTCACAGGTTCTCCAAGAGGTTTAGGGCTCCCGTACTCTCTCCGTGTGTGGGCCTCTTAATCGCTGTGGGCTCTTGGAACCATGACTTTTTTTTCTAATCATAAGCCAAATACTAGGTTTTTTTTTTTTTTTTTTTTAATTGCTGTGTTGAGGAGGAAAAAAGAAGCCAACCTGAGATCTTCAATCTTTTGCACAAGAACCAAAGCAACTTTATTTTCCTCATTTTCAGTCTTCTGCATCCTGGAGATCTCGGATCTCAAAAATGACTTCTTTATTCTTTGGTAAGGGTAGTACAGAGACTCCTTCCAGAGGGGAGACCAGGTTTGGGTATTTCATCACAGGGCTGAGAGTCGGAGCGTCTGCGAACAGGCAGTTTTCCAGCTCGCTGGCACGGGTACAAGTGGAAGCAGCACATTCATTTCGTGCAATTTGCTTTACCTTCCCACATGGAGTTGGTGCATGTAAAAGGCTGTTAAGTACTAAATTATTCCTTATCAAATCACCATCATCTGGAGTCATGATCAACACTAATTAAATTACTTTCACTGAACATGGCTCCAGCCTGCTGCCGAGGCTGCTAGGTACATTTCATCTCGCTTACTGTCCTGTCCTGCCTGTGTCGGCAACAGAGGGCTACAGGCATCAGCATTGTTCGTAGTTTTAATTACAGTGACTCTTTCCTTCTTCAAGTGTATCAAATCATAAGAGTTAACTCCTTCATTTACAAACAAGTGATGGCTCCCAATGTATATTACATTCTATCCCTGACTTCAGACAATTCATATCATTCATCTGCTGACTTCCTCAACCACATTTCCATGCAAACTTTTATGACCCGCAACTCCTCCGGACAATCAGATTTTTAGGAGGAGAAGCCAAGAGAACTCTCCAGAGATGCATCTTGCATTTTTGCTTTGATGGAGGCTTGACCTTTAAAACCACATCTTAAGGCTGACTTGCAATGACTGAGTTCCTCTAATGGTTAAATTTAAGAGCTCCAAAATACCAAGACGTTAAAAAATGCACTTCCAAAATAAACTTAACCACTTCTTAATTCAAAAAGTTTACTTGGGGTTATGGTATTCATCGTAAAGTATTTGCTAGATTAGCGATTGTTTTCATTTTGGAACAATGAACTCTGAGGCATCATCTTGGCTTCCATTTTTTTTCCTGCCCACATTTTAGACCAGAGGCACACTCCTGTCATCATTCTCCTGGAGCACAGAGTGTAGGGCCCGTGGCTCTCCAAATGCAACAACGCTGGCATACAACCAAGTTTTGGTTCAGGGTGGTGTTTAATCACAAAGTTGTGTCCGACTCTTTTGTGACCCCGTGGACTGTGTAGCCCACCAGACTTCTCTGTCCATAGGATTTCCCAGACAAGAATACTGGAGTGGGTTGCTATTTCCTTCTCCAGGGGATCTTCCTGACTCAGGGATTGAACCTGAGTCTCCTGAATTGGCAGGCGGATTCTTTACCACTAAGCCATCAGGCAAGTCCCTTGGTTCAGGGTAGACATATGATAAGTCATATGTGAACATCTACAATATTGATGTAGAAAATAAATTTAACAATTTGCTCATAGAAGAATAATTTCCTAAATAATCATGACTCTGAAGTATTTTTTTGGTTACTACTAAACTGAAAACAGACCATGTTATGATTGATTGGTTCATGTTAGTTCAGACAATAAACAATGAAATCTATGAATTCAGTTTTTGTTTATATTTCTATAGTGAACATGAAGTAAATTTAAGAAAGATAATATGCTTAACTTTGGTGTTAATATTAATATATTGAACTCTCATTGAGTTTGGAATAGTGATAGAAAACTCTCCTACAAAGCCTCAAAAAACTCAGATTTACACAGTATTATAAAGTTTCCGAAGAATCTTCAACAACTCTGGATTTTCATCATTCAAGACAAGGACATTAGCATTCCAATTTTGGGAAAAAAAAAAAATTTTAAGAGGCATAAAGAAGCTAAGCTTTATGCCTAACTAAAAGCCTAGGACTAATTTATTATAGGTAGGAATTAAAGTCTTGGGCTTTGGGCAGCAACTCTTGAACCCTTGACCATACAATTCAAATTTACTTTGTGTAGGCACACTTAAGATTTCCATCATGCATGAGAACCACTGTAACATTATATCAGATGTTTCTTTATCCATATATTTCTTCATTAATTCATCCATTTACTGGCCTAGACATTATGCCATTTGCTAAGGGACAGGACATGTGGAGTTACAGAAGAAGTTGAACAGTAAGTCCTACCATCAAGAACTCACAGAACTCCAATTGGAGCTTCATAACGTTGCTTTTTTTTTAAGAAAAGTTCTAATAAGTATATTATCCAGTCTTCAAGTTTGATTAATTCATGTGTATGCAATGCATATTTCTATATATATAACCTTAGTAATATATTCTTGGCACTTGCATCTAAATGAAAACAATTCTCAGAGCATTCATGCTTGCTTTTAGGCATTCTGCCTTCTTTCAATTTATTGCTGGGACCAAAGGCATTTAAAAATTCACACTACTCATATTCCACTGAAGGAAAAATATTGCTATCCAACAACTAAAGCTTCCCTGTGACTCTGATAACCAAAATGTCACAAATGATGGGTCCCCTTCTCTATGTGGACAGTGAGCATAAATACAATGATAAGTTGTCTCAGCTGTGACCTTTCACTTTGCTTTCCTCCCAACTCTTATCATATATGCAAGTGAAATACAGCAGTAATTTCTGTGAGTGCAAAACAATTACCCTGGGAAGAGAAACACATCACATTTTTAACTACTTATCTAAATAAAACTACATCTTTGAATCACATCTGTAGTTTTTGAATCAATATTAGCTGGGAGTTTAGAGCCTTGATGAGAATCTCTTGACTTTGATGGTGAGATTTCTGGGCTGTGCAAAAAAAATCTATTTTAGAATGATCTACTGAACAAATTTCTTGAGAGTCCCTCAGACAGCAAGGAGATCAAACCAGTCAATCTTATAGGAAATCAACCCTGAGTATTCACTGGAAGGACTGATGCTGAGGCTGAAGCTCCAATACTTTGGGCACCTGATGCGAAGAGCCAACTCATTGGAGAAGACACTGATGCTGGGAAAGAGTGAAGGCAGAAGAAGAAGAGGGTGACAAAGGATGAGATGGTTGGATGGCATCACCAATTCAATGGACTTGAACTTGGGCAAACTCCAGGAGATGGTGAAGGACAGGGAGACCCGGTGTGCTTAAGTGGCAGAGTTGGACACAACTTGGCGACTGAACAACAACAAAAAAACAGTATTCTAGAACAAGAGTTGGCAAATCACACAGCCCATGGGTCAATCCAGTTTCCCACCTGTTTTGGTAAATAAAGTTTTATTGGGACACTTTTCCACCCATTCATTTATGTAGTCTAGGACTACATTGAGTAACAATGTGACAGAAACCCTTTGACCCACCAAATCTAAAATATTTACCATCTGATCCTTTACAGGGAAAAAAATAAAAGTTTTCTGATCCCTATTCTAGATTATGGTCTGCAAAGAAAAAGAAAAAAGAAAATATCAGAGTGGATGGATGGCATAGTGACACCTCCTAGTGTTAGGATATGCTAAGTTAGTTAACAAGGGACATTCGAGTTTGCTTTATTAACCCTGTGTTTACTCTGACTCTCCAAATCAGATAAACAGCCCTGTGTGGCCTATTTACAGGGATATACACAAACATGATGGTGAAAAAAATGACATATTATTGAGGCTCTAAAACACTAGAAATTTATGTGCTTTGAGGAATTTCAAAGCATTTACTTCGACCATGGTTATGTATAATGCGGAGAGTTTTCTATACTTGTTTACAAAATATAACTGAGAAAGTCAAAACAAATCACTCTGTGGACACTAAAGCACTTGTAAAAAAAATTTCCCTTGGTTATGGCAGTGAATTTTCAAAAAGCCTCTGTAAAAAGGGGAAAAAGTAAATGGTATACATAAATTAGGTTATTTAAGGCCAGATACAAGTATGGCATGAAAAATGCATGTAGCCTTTTATATAAATATATGTAGTTGGAAATACACTCACCAGATGAAAAGCATTCACTTTAAGTTAATATCACTTCAATTCCAAGTGATAAATGGGTGGCAATGACCTCAATTAGTACAGGGTTAAATTCCAGAAGCAAAGGCGAACGTTTGTGTACAAATAAAGACAATAGTGTTACATGCTTAATAAATCCATCTTCCAAGACTTACAGAAAATCGGCAGGCACTTCGGCCGCATCTAAGCCTCTCATAGATTCTTTTCCAGTACATTTACCTCTTTCAAGCTCGCCCTGCCCCCACCGCGGACACATACCACTCACACATACACACACTGACATCCATTACTAAAGGGCCTAATCTCAGCTATCAGCAGAGTGCCTTTATGGGGCCATTAAACCATTTCTCTTGTTTACAGTACCCGAAGAAAGATGTGAATTATGTCTGTGACAAAACAAGCGATAACATTTCTAAACCGCTATCAAAATGCAAACTGAAACACATTTTAAGGACAGAGACCCTGATTCCCGTTTTCCATTATTTTCCGTTATTTGCAGCATCTGGAAACAGATTCACCTATAATACTTCCGAGACAAAAATTTAGACCATAGCACAGCAAGTTGATGTGTATTTTTTCTGTGTTTTAAAAGGAATATTATCAGTGGGGTTAGACATCATATCTAGTTGGTCCTTTGATGGTATTGGCAGCACACAGAACTCTGGGCAGTAACAATCACAAAGGTGAACTAAGGGAGATTTTCACCCCTTGTTGTGGGTCCCAGCATTCTTGAATTGAAAACATTATATGTGATCAAGTTTTAGGGACTGAGCTGATATTTCTACCAGAAACCTCTGTGCTAAAGGAATCATAAGTGAATACCCTATGGGTATGACTCTTTTTCCAAACAGCCAATTCATTGGATGCTGGGAAAAGATTGAAGGCAAAAGGAGAAGAGGGTGGCAGAAGATGAGATGGTTAGACAGTATCATCGACTCAATGGATATGAATCTGAACAAACTCTGGGGAACAGTAACAGGACAGGGAAGCCTGCAGACCATGGAGTCACGAAGAGTTGGACACAGCTTAGTGACTAAATAATAAAAATGGGTAAAAAGATAAAAAAGAGGAGCTACTTTTTTGATTACAAAATACATTTTTTTTTGCTAAAAAAGAAAAGCCAAAGCAATTACAATAGTAACATCAAAGATCACTGATCACAGATCACCATAACAAATATAGTAATAATAAAACCGTTAGAAATATTGTGAAAATTACCAAAATGTAACACAGAGACAAGAAGTGAGCAAATCACCTAGAAGCCTTGCTGTGCTAAGAGGAGCACGCTGGAGGAAGATCAACAGTCATTAACCCATCCCTACATTGCTACCGAAAGTAAATACTCAGTACCTGCAAGGAACTTCCTGGGCAGTTTGGAAACCAGAACTGAATCTCAGAGAAGCCACACATTTCTCAGAAGGGGACAATCCGATTTTTTTTAACTAGTACCAAACTCCAAGTAGTAATAGGGACTACACACTCCACTGCAGGGATTCCTAAATGGTCCTGCCAGGGGGCTGTACATACCTGAACAAAAGAGAGGACAGAGTGTATAATGGTCCCGGAAGTCATTCCACACCTCAAGGCCCCATCCAGAATCAGGTGTGATATCTACAGACTTGAAAACCAGTGCTGAGGACAGAGCCAAAATCAGAAGTCAAAATCTCGGGGTCTGCAGAGTAAAGCCTTCTGACAAGGTTGCACAGCCTCACAAGACAGTTATTTCTTAGAAGTACACTTCATAATTCAACTCTCTACATCACAGTGTACCATCATGCCATTTTAACAGACAAAAGAGGATGGACAAGTATTCTGGATATGGGACCCATCCTCTTCTAAAATTAGTGGTGATACCATGATGTAGTCAACTCTCTCTCACCTGAAGATCATTCATCTACCTAGCAGTACTGATGGTCTAAACCAGAGGGTTTCTATTTGATTCACATAGGAGCTTCAGTTAATTTCAGTTAGTTGAGATCATTTAAAAATAAGCTTCAAAATCTCTTTCTGGTTTAAAAATCCAAAACTCTGGCTTCTCTAGGAAAAAAAAAATACACAATATCCAGCAACACTGATTCTACTTTCCAGCCTCAAAAGTTGACTGAACTCACTGTCAGCTTCCTCTTCGGCCAGAACCTGTGTTTTCCTCTCTGCCACAGTCCTCACTATAGCTCCCACTCCACACTCCATTATCTCCTGCACTAAATTCACTTCCCCCATTTCTACACTGGGCATGAGTGTTTTCTACACCTCACCAAACACGTAGCTAAGAAATCATTAGTGAGTGTGTTTCTACATGTGGATGTGCACGTGCTCAGACACATACACATTACCTCTAATCAGCAAAAATAAATATAAAACTCATATCACGTTCAGGCTTAGGTACTCAAGTACCCTTCTCAGGCAATAAGGCATGGCTGCAAAGGTAGCAGGTACTTCAATCTGTCAGGTTTCAAAGTTTGCCACCACTTTGACTTACCAGTAGTAAAACTGAGCAAGCCTCTGTGCTTCACTTTACTCTCCTATAAAAAATGGGCATGATAACAGCAACTGACTCATAGAGTTGCTGATAGGATTAAATAAATAGGACACTCTATGTGCAGTGTGTAAGTACTCAGTAATATCCGCTATTGGTATAGTTATTATTCAAACCCAGAATATTTAGGCACAACAGCTAAGAGAGCATTTAGATCATCCAGAGACATAGCAGCAGTGGCTAAGAGCATGGAGAGGAACCTTGGCTTTGCTACTTACTGGTTTAAGGACTTCTGGTCAACCAGGTAGCTACTACAAGATTTGGATTCTCCCTATATAATATGAGGCTTATCATAGACCTTCCACATGGAGTTTGTGTGACAGTTCAATGAGGTAATGCACAGGAGAATTTCAAATAGTACCTGGCAATGGTAGGCACTCAGGAAATGTTGGTTATTACCATTATGACTCCAACCACTTCCTTTCACAGAGGGTAAACTGAAACTCAAGGAAGTAAAGTGACTAATGACAGGAGCAGGACTTCAGCCATCAGAGTGTTACTTGCACTACTTCTTCTATTTCATCTTGTTTTCAATTTCACATTATTAAGTCAACTACTTACTAAGAGCAAAAAATGTGTACATGGAGAAGAATCTGTAAGCAAGGCACCTTGAGAGAAGGAAAAAGCAAACAGCATGGCCTGGTAGAATGAGCACTGGATGAGGAATCAAGTAATCTGGACCTAGTTCCCACCCCACTGCTAGCTAGCTGTGTGACTCCAGGCATACTGTGCAACCTCTCTGAGCTTCAGTTCCTAATCTCCAAATGAAAGCATCACACTAAGCAACCTTGCAGTTCTAAAATGTAACTCTGGATGTAAGTAACTGTTCACTAATATCTAAGAAAAATCTAAAGATTTGACATAAGACATTCAGAGGGCATAACATTCTGAGGCCACACAGCTCTAAGTACCTCAATAATAACTGAGGGCATTACTGCATTTTAGCAAACGGTGGTCACTGGAATTCATAATGGGCCTTAATCACTATGAAAAAGCACAATTGGGTGTAATCCACTATATTCAAGGGAGGGTACCTAATGCACATTAGAAAGGTGAACATATGGTTAACATTTTAAAATGCCTGATGCTTTAAAAGGCATTTCATGGACCACCTACTTTCCACTTGATGATGGAAAGTAATGCTATTATTAATATATTGATAAAACAAAAAGCAGGATCAAAAGATAAAAAGTTATATTCCTAATTTAAAAGCATTACAAGCACCATTAATTGAAAATTAAAGACAAACAATGCTCGGACAAACAGCGTTGATTCATTCCTCTAAAATTTAAAGCCTAATCCTACGATAATAGTACTTCTAGTAGTGCTAAATGAACCTCATCTTCACAGTCTAATTGCCAGGAGAAAGTGCCCTGGAAGGAAACTGGTTCTTCCATCTGGAAAAGGGTAAGAACAGGGAAAAGAAGGCCTCCTGTTAGAACAATCCAAATCTAATCAGTTTTGCATTCTGCATTGGCTTCAAATCAGATCTTCCTACCCCTACTGGTCCAGTAGATGGAAAGCAGCACGACACTATTTTTTTGGAAACAGATTCCATATAGTGAGCCCAAACAGAGAGTACTTCATATCCAGCTGGCAGGAATCAAACCTGAACAAGCTGCAGCTATTTGAGAAACAGATCTAATAAATTGAAATGGCATTCTGAATCAAGATACCCACCCAAACCTGCACCCCTCAAAAACCACCCTCCTTCATCAATTACCAAATTAAAACCTTTATAAATATGGAAGACACCTCTTCTGCAGAAATTGTTCCACTATGCTTTGATACAGTTACTTGTTAAGCCCTATAAAATCACAAAAATAAATATTACTTCCCTACCTTGTAATTCTGTGATTTCTTTCAAATAATGGACAACACTTTTTTGGAAAAGGCTGAGCAGGATCTATTATTATTCCTAGCTGAGTTGGAAGATACCCACACTACCTGGTGTTTCTCAGTCTAGCATGAAGAAGTCCTGAGGGTGGCCATGACAGATGGCCAGAATATCCAGACACCAAGGGTGCTCTGTTCTCACTACAGTGTGATCATGAAGACAGGTCCTTCTCATAGGAAGGACAGAACAAGGTGGGCTTTTTCCATCCTGCACTGCTGCCTCCTCCATCTCTCCAGAACAACCCCCAGAGTGCCAGCCCCTGCAGACTAGATCTCTAACAAATGGTTCAAAATGGTGTTAATATATTCTTTGAAATCTATTGATTAAAAAAAGGAAGCAGACAATACACAATAGAAAAGAATGAAGGAAATGGCAACCCACCCCAGTATTCTTGCCTGGAAAATCCCATGGATGGAGGAGCCTGGTGGGCTACAGTCCATGGGGTTGCAAAGAGTCAGACACAACTGAGCGACTTACATTAATTACTCTATAGACCATAATAACATAAAAAAAAAAGAAAGTAAGATAGTACTTCATTGCCAAAGAAGACTGCCAATTACTAATATGCCTGTCACCAATTTAGAATAATAATTACTAAAAAGACCAGCAGTTTTCTGTAATTTGTAAGTTTTACTAAGAACATGTAGTCAAATAAATAAGCTTTTATGCAATTAAGTATAGATATAACCACTTTTCTCCAGTATTCTTTTTTAAGCAATGAAATAAATAGTGATGCAAAGACTTGCTTAAATGAATTTATTATCATGGTCTTCAAAACTAGAGCAGTATAATTCTAAATTTAGAATTCATCTCACATGTAATAGTATGAACTAGAAAAGTCTTTAAATAAGCCCAGAGGTATGAAAAATGGTACACAACCTACAAAGTGAATATCCCCAAGAAGGCAACTGAAATTCCAAACCTATATTTCACACCCACACGTCTAAAAAATTATACCATAGCTCTATTTCTTCAAATGTTTGGGCCTTACTTCTTTTAATACTAACCTCCTGAAAAGAATCTTTCCATTTGGATTTGATGACCCCATACTGCTTGAAAGATTCGATTTTGTTTCAAGTTAGTGAATCCTCACTTTTGATTCATAATTTCAACATACTTTTCCTCCAGGCTGCATGTGAAAATAGTGAGATTCTGTAATTTGCCTGGTCTTAAATTGACCACTTCAGTACCAAAATCGGAGAAGGCAATGGCACCCCACTCCAGTACTCTTGCCTGGAGAATCCCATGGATGGAGGACCTTGGGGGGCTGCAGTCCATGGGGTCGCTATGAGTCCGACACGACTGAGCGACTTCACTTTCACTTTTCACTTTCATGCATTGGAGAAGGAAATGGCAACCCACTCCAGTGTTCCTGCCTGGAGAATCCCAGGGACGGGGGAGCCTGGTGGGCTGCCGTCTATGGGGTCGCACAGAGTCGGACACGACTGAAGTGACTTAGTAGTAGCAGCAGTACCAAAATGATACACCGGATAAGCAGGAGGCAAGACTCAAATGACTGAAGTATACCTGTAGTATTCTGATGTCACTCTCCTGAAAACATGATTGAGAACAATTCAGACATTATTTGTCACTTGGCTCCTTGTTCAAAACGACCCCATCGGCAGAAAAAGTTGAAAATATGGTCTGAATACCAGAGCTAGCAAAGTTTGCCCAAAAACAGAAAGGCAGCTGGCAAGAGCCAAAAAAAAAAATTACCTTTCAGTAAATACCAATAAAACTTACAGGCTGCCAAAATAACAAGGATAGAGTAATTACAAAGGAAACTTGGCAATTTTCCTGACAATAAACACCTTCTTAAGAAGAAATCATCTGTCAGTTGACCTCAATGGTTACAGCTGTTAATACTAAAGCGGGTAAATCCCACAGACACATTTTACTTAAACCAACCACTATGTAGCTCAAAATTTTTATAACTTCTTCCCCAAAATAAATTTGGAGATTTTCTCTAAACATGCTCTGTAATATTTAATTCAATGTATTCTAGAGCATTTTCCATTAGAAATGACCATTTTTACAGAAAAGCTTGCACTCAAACTATCTTGCCTACCGTGAAAAAGATTTATGTAACTGCACCAGATTAAGAATGCTCCCCAAGAAAGGCAGATGCATGAGAGATAAAAGTAAATACTAGGATTTGGGAATCACACTTTTTAACCTCAAAATAATCTTTAGGAAGAAAAAATTATTTAATTATTATGTAGAAACCTTTAGAAAACTACGTATTTTTTTCATACAGCAGATAATATTGTTGATCAAATTTCCTTATGGAAATCCATCAAGATTTTCTTTAAAAATAAGAAGCATAGCTAAGTATCAGTGTCTGCTTTCAAAACTGTGACAAGATCATCAGCATCTCCAGATGCCAATCAAGCCCTTTTTTCCATTTCTTAACAATAAATATCAACTTAAAATAATCTATAGCACAGAGACTTCCCTGGGGGTGCAGCAGATAAGAAGCCACCTGTCAATGCAGGGGACACGGGTCAGATCCCTGGTGCGGGAAAATTCCGTATGCCTTGGGGCAACGAGAGCCCATGGGCCACAACTACTGATCCCGCATGCCCGAGAGCCTGTGCTCCGCAACAGGAGCGGCCACTGCAGTGAGAAGCCTGCACACCACAATGAAGAGTAGCCCCCACCTGCCACAACTGGGGAAGAGCCCGCTCAGCAACGAAGACTCAGCAGAGCAGAAATAAAAAATAAATAATTTTTAAAGTGTGCAGCATAAGAGTGATATCAAAACAATAACTATAAAAGTCTCTACTGACACAGGCCCAGCCTTCATCAATATAATAAGCAAACAAGTCAAAAGCTAGTAAAAAAGACCAACCAAGAAAGCCTTGGCTAGGCTTAACCAAGGTCATGGAATAAATAATCAAGAGATACCACATAAAATGCTGTATATAAGGAGCTGATTTCACTTTCAAATGTTGCAGGAAGCAAATGTAAAGGATCAGTATATACACATATCTCATTTCCACAAATAAAGAATATAATCCCAAGAAAAGAGTTATTGGAATAGAGTTTCAGAATTATATTAGCATTATATAAGTGATTTCTGTAATTTTTTTAACATACTCATTTTTTATAGATAACTTCCTTTGAATATGTTTTTCTTACAAAAATGTATTACATGATAGATTATAATTTTTTTCTACAGGAACACATCTTTAATTTTTAATCAGTGTAACAGTTGGTAGTTATGAATCACAAATGAACCAAGTCAGTACACAATATTACATAAGGAGTTTAAGAGGTTACTCTTGTACACTTTCACAGTCTTCACAATGAACAGTTACTGAGAATGACTTTATCCATGGATATACAATTTCTTAAATCTGATTTTTATACCCCACAACCCAATTCATTTTAAGACATATTTATATAAATTTACAATTAAATATGAGTTAGTTGATATGATCTAGAGATACATAAGAAGCTTCCCTGGTGGCTCAGACAGTAAAGAGTCTGCTTGCAATGCAGGAGACTTGGGTTTGATCCCTGGGTTGGGAAGATACCCTGGAAAAGGAAATAGCAACCCTATCCAGTATTCTTGCCTAGAGAAATCCATGGACAGAGGCCATGGGGTCACAGAGAGTTGGACACGACTGAGCAACTAACACATACAGGGATATATAATTGTTAGAATAACTAAAATTATGAAATCAAGTATTATGCAACTATTCATTAATTACACACGCTGAACACCTAAGACATTTCCTTAATTTTCATCTTCTTCACAGTATTCCAGAAGGGCTCCTTAAATGTGTTGAAAATTATCCCCCAATTTTTATTACACTTCATAGAGTTGTTGATATAACTTCCCAGCTGCTAGCTCGAAGAATGTCTGTACCTTCATTTCCTACTCTAGAGCCTTTCTACTGCAGGGTCCCAACAAGGGCATTCTGGAGGCCACATTACAGGGGAAAAGCCATGTAATAAGATTGTTCTGGTCCTTCAAGAAACCACCCCATCTGACAGAACCAAGATTTCTCATCAGTTACTAAATTTGGCTCCAGGGCCAATAATGTCATGGCAACTTTCCAATGTATATTTTTTTACTTTGACTTGCTAACTGCAAATAAGGGGAAATTCGATTACCATATTAAGCATAACACGTTGAGCATAACTGGATAGCAGTATTGTACAGGTATTATTGGAAATAGAAAATCATAGCATGGAAGCAATAATATTTCAATATTAAAAATCTTTTTACATCTATTTTGGGCAAAGCATTCTGTGGTAACATCAAAGAAAAATGAAAGTGTTAGTTGCTCAGTCATGTCTGACTCTTTGCAACCCCATGGACTGTAGCCCACCAGGTTCCTTTGTGCATGGAATTCTCCAGGCAGTAATATTGGAGTGGGTAGTCATTCCCTTTTCCAAGGGATCTCTCCAACTCAAGGATTGAACCTGGGTCTTCTGCACTGCAGGCAGATTCTTTACCATCAGAGGCACCAGGGAAGCACATCATTAAAATACATATCAAATCATACTAATCCTCACACAATGCAAGTCTTTATGTTACAATATATAGATGCACTAACCAGTTAGTAAATTACCCACTAGATTGAATTTTCCCATAAATTTCATTTAAATATTAGCTACTAAGCTCAACATTCAGAAAACTAAGATCATGGCATCTGGTCCCATCACTTCATGGGAAATAGATGGGGAAACAGTGGAAACAGTGTCAGACTTTATTTTTTTGGGTTCCAAAATCACTGTAGATGGTGACTGCAGCCATGAAATTAAAAGACGCTTACTCCTTGGAAGGAAAGTTATGACCAACCTAGATAGCATATTCAAAAGCAGAGACATTACTTTGCCAACAAAGGTGCGTCTAGTCAAGGCTATGGTTTTTCCAGTGGTCATGTATGGATGTGACAGGTGGACTGTGAAGAAGGCTGAGCGCCGAAGAATTGATGCTTTTGAACTGTGGTGTTGGAGAAGACTCTTGAGAGTCCCTTGGACTGCAAGGAGATCCAACCAGTCCATTCTAAAGGAGATCAGTCCTGGGTGTTCATTGGAAGGACTGATGCTAAAGCTGAAACTCCAGTACTTTGGCCACCTCATGCAAAGAGTTGACTCATTGGAAAAGACCCTGATGCTGGGAGGGACTGGGGGCAGGAGGAGAAGGGGATGACAGAGGATGAGATGGCTGGATGGCATCACCGACTCCATGGACATGAGTCTGAGTTGGTGATGGACAGGGAGGCCTCGCATGCTGCAGTTCATGGGGTTGCAAAGAGTCAGACACGACTGAGTGACTGAACTCATCTGACTGAATCCTTGTGGATTTTAAAAATTAAAGATGTAAGGTCTATATAAATGGATCTCCCTGCTTAAATGAGGTGGTATAGCCAAACAATCAACATATTCTAATGTTTAACTGCTTTATTTGAAAACTGTCAAAACTATGTCTGCTGCTATGTCAACCTGAACCATCTCTTTAAAATTTGCCTTTTGAGACGCTTAGATGTTAACAGCAAGCCCATGTGAATATAAACGAATATTATAATGTCTGCTGCTGATCACAAATTATACAGGAATGATCATTTTTCTACCACTTAGTGATCAAAGAGGATGACAAACATTGACAACAAACAGCACTTCTTTTCAAGCCCCTGTATTTACCAACATAATATAATGTAAGAAACTCACAAGCAGAATGGACTTCTTTTTTAGATTTCCATTTTATGTTGTATTCTGAAATATAATCTCATTCTTTAGTACACAGAGCTCTGTCAATGCATCTGTTATAACTGCAGGTGTAAAGTGACTATAAGGTGTGTCAAATACTGTCACCAGCTAACACATTCGGCAGCTTACATTAGCACCAAAACACACAAAGAATTTATTTAGCCCTTTTTTTTGTAATGGATAGCTCCAAGAAACTACAAAAATATGAAGATGAAAGAGGACTCGGTACTCTTTCCATGTGTGCAAATAGAAAAGATGAACTTTGGAGAAACACATGGAGACCACCTGCAAAAAAACTATGATCACCAACACAACAGGCCTGGTTTGCATTCTCCACCTCACCCCTTTGAAGTTAACAGGAGCTTTGTAAACTGAGGGTGTGCAGAGGATAAATATTAAGTCAGATAAAGCTTGATTCCCGTCTCCTGTTACAATGCTTGCATTTAAATTCTCAGCCACTGCACATTTCTTAGACTTACCACATTAGGTTCCACTGATACAATTAAAACAATTCTGACAGAGGTGCATTACTTAGTATGTATGTTTTTAAAATATGGTTAATGACAGTGTGCCTATCTGCTGAAACCTATGTACAAAATATATATATTATGTATGTCCCTTTGCCTTTTTCTTTCTACTTTCTCTTCCTCAAGAATGTGACATCTAATTGCATGCTTAGAAATTTCCAAGTTGGCCTGTTTGTCCTTAGGAATAAACCCCAAATATACCTGATTGATTTTTGTTGCCTCACAGATGTTGACTTACATTGACCTTCAAACTCCAACTCTCCTGCTATCCAATGACACCTAATCTCCAAATACAACTGCCTTTCTTCCCAAGGGACAGAGAATGTTCAGATTTCCCGCAGAGAAATTAACACCTGGCCTTCATCTAACCTAACGGGTCCTCCCATCATGACTGGGGAAATCATACACATCATGAGAAGCCAACCAGGGTGCTAGATGCACAGAAATATTGAAAATTAGGCACTAAGGAGGATTAAGTGCCTAACGACCTGGGCATCAACTACTAGTCACCTTGGCAAATTCTCTTGCCCCGTAACCTTAGTCTTGGGCACAAAGCTCTATCTGGAACAGTGTAGGAGAGTGGTTACAGGTGTAAACTTGAGAGCCAGATCTGCAACCTGGTCACTCTATGATGATAAACAAGCCACTTAACTACTCTGTGCCTCAATTTTCCCACCTGAATAAAAGGAGATAATAGCTCACAGAACACAAGTCTGGTGTAAACACAGAATAATACATGAATATACATATAAAGTGCTTAGAAAAGCACCCAGCACACAAGGAGCACTGAGCAAGTATTCACTACTACTACCCATGAAGGGTGGATAATCTCCAGGCTCACTGCATTTCATGGGTCATTTTATTCTAAGGATCTGATTTCTAGTTCCAGGTCATGTTCCATTTTCTTCATGCAGGCATTCTTAACTATTCCAATTTACAATAATCTCTTACTTTTAAAAACACTATAGTATTTATGCAGCATTCTTTTCATTGTTAGTCATGCAGGACTTTTCTTAATTTTATAATAATAATGATGTTAATTATGAATACCCTGTTTAGTTTTATTCTTGTTCTACATCTATAGCATCTTTACCACTGAGAGCCTTTTTGTAAGCTCCAGGAAGGACTGGAATGGAAGTATTGGGAAATTAAGTGACTTGCCAAGGTCACTCAGCTAGAAGTAGTAGATTGAGATACTGAGCCTAACTAGTTAGGATCCCAGAACCTACAGTACACTCTTGGTTGCTATGTTAACTTCTCACTCTACTGTATCTTAACCATCCCAGACATATTTCACCCTCTTCTTCCAAATTTCCTAGTATGATTTTGAATTCAAGGATCACGGTTTGGTTTGGTTTTTTTAACATACCTTTATGCACAAAAACTGTATTTCATATGAATGAAGACTTAAATATTTGTCTATCTTTATCTTGGCATCATATCTGTACAAATAATTCACACAATTTCTAAAATAGGATGACTCTTAACCATGGTTTAAAAATGGTTCCATCTACGTATAGCACAGGGAACTATAGTCAGTATCTTGTAATAACCATGATGGAAAATAATTTCAAAAATAATATATGTGTATATGTATAACTGAATCACCTTGCTGTGTCCCTGAAACATTATAAGTCAACTACACCTCAGTAAAATAACATATTAAGAAAAAAACGGTTTCATCTGTCACACCACCTTTTTTTTCCAATTATGAGTCATAAATACACTGTCTTTCTTAGTGGAAATACTTCAAGCACTGGGCATAGACAACCTACCACACAAACAAGAGAAAGCACGGGATCTTTCACAATTTTGTAAGATAACACTGCTACATCTGTAGTGCTCCTTCCTTTTGGGTTGGTAATGGAAAAAATGGTGAGATCTTTACTTTTTAAAGAATAATATAGTCATGATCTCTATCTAGGATAAGTATATTATCAGCAGGTGGTAGGCAGCAGGAATGATGAAACAAACCAAATTTCTTCACCTCTATGTCAACCGTATGCAGTCATTTTCAATTCTTTTTAACTGTATTATTGGCCCTATGATCCTGAAACTGTCACTGGTAGCTTAAGAAATCCTCTGGCCTCAAAAGAATATAGACACAGATAATGTCTTCCTTCTACACAGAGTGTGAGTTATCAAATACTAACCTGTATACCAAAATCTTGACATAAGACACCTCATTTAATCATTACATCAATCCATTTACTTTCCCCTTTACATACAAGGCTTAAAAAAGGTAATTGGCCCAAGATCCCAAATATGGTAAACTGTACAATTTCCTTAGTGATCAGTGCAAATAAATAGAGGAAAACAATAGAATGGGAAAGACTAGAGAGCTCTTCAAGAAAATGAAAGATACCAAGGAAACATTTCATGCAAAGACGGGCATGATAAAGGACAGAAATGGTATGGACCTAACAGAAGCAGAAGATACTAAGAAGAGGTGGCAAGAATACATATAAGAACTGTACAAAAAAGATCTTCACGACCAAGATAATCACAATGGTGTCATCCCTAACCTAGAGCCATACACCCTGGAATGTGAAGTCAAGTGGGCCTTAGAAAGCATCACTACGAACAAAGCTAGTGGAGGTTAAGGGATTCCAGTTGAACTATTTCAAATCCTGAAAGATGATGCTGTGAAAGTGCTGCACTCAATATGCCAGCAAATGTGGAAAACTCAGCAGTGGCCACAGGACTGGAAAAGGTCAGTTTTCATTCCAATCCCAAAGAAAGGCAATGCCAAAGAATGCTCAAACTACCACACAATTGCACTCATCTCACACGCTAGTAAAGTAATGCTCAAAATTCTCCAAGCCAGGCTTCAGCAATATGTGAACTGTGAACTTCCAGATGTTCAAGCTGGTTTTAGAAAAGGCAGAGGAACCAGAGATCAAATTGCCAACATCCGCTGGATCATGGAAAAAGCAAGAGAGTTCCAGAAAAACATCTATTTCTGCTTTATTGACTATGCCAAAGCCTTTGACTTGTATGGATCACAATAAACTGTGGAAAATTCTGAAAGAGATGGGAATATCAGACCACCTGACCTGCCTCTTGAGAAATCTGTATGCAGGTCAGGAAGCAACAGTTAGAACTGGACATGGAACAACAGACTGGTTCCAAATAGGAAAAAGAGTACGTCAAGGCTGTATATTATCACCCTGCTTGTTTAACTTATATGCAGAGTACATCATAAGAAACGCTGAAATGGAAGAAACACAAGCTGGATACAAGATTGCTGGGAGAAATATCAATAACCACAGATATGCAGATGACACCACCCTTATGGCAGAAAATAAAGAGGAACTCAAAAGCCTCTTGATGAAAGTGAAAGTGGAGAGTGAAAAAGTTGGGTTAAAGCTCAACATTCAGAAAACGAAGACCATGGCATCTGGTCCCATCACTTCATGGGAAATAGATGGGAAAACAGTGGAAACAGTGTCAGACTTTACTTTTTTGGGCTCCAAAATCACTGCAGATGGTGACTGCAGCCATGAAATTAAAAGACACTTACTCCTTGGAAGGAAAGTTATGTCCAATCTACATAGCATATTCAAAAGCAGAGACATTACTTTGCCAACAAAGATCCATCTAGTCAAGGCTATGGTTTTTCCTGTGGTCATGTATGGATGTGAGAGTTGGACTGTGAAGAAGGCTGAGCGCCCAAGAATTGATGCTTTTGAAGTGTGGTGTCGGAGAAGACTCTTGAGAGTCCCTTGGACTGCAAGGAGATCCAACCAGTCCATTCTGAAGGAGATCAGCCCTAGGATTTCTTTGGAGGGAATGATGCTGAAGCTGAAACTCCAGTACTTTGGCCACCTCATGCAAGAGTTGACTCATTGGAAAAGACTCTGATGCTGGGAGGGATTGGGGGCAGGAGGAGAAGGGGACGACAAAGGATGAGATGGCATCACCAACTCGATGGACATGAGTTCGTGTAAACTCCGGGAGTTGGTGATGGACAGGCAGGCCTGGCGTGCTGCGATTCATGGGGTTGCAAAAAGTCGGACACGACTGAGCACTGAACTGTGCAACTTAAGATTTGAACCTAGACATTTGGGCTTCAAAGTCATTGTGTCACCTTGTGAAATTACAGCTACTGTTTAAGATGTTTACTTTACTTAGTGCTTGACAATCATTTAATGTTAATACTTTCAGGGTTTTTTTTTAATACAGCTAGAATCTACTTTTCTTAAATTTAGCACACAGAGCCCAATTGCTGGGTCAAACACAACTGGACTGGTAGAAGTTCAGTCACTCCCTAGCTAATTCATTCATTCTATTTTATAAGGAGGACCTTAGGTTATTCACAACTTAAGCAACCAATTAACTTTTAAATGTGCTTCCCCAGGCCCTATCTAAAGCTGATATGGCTTTCAATGCACGCAGTGTGTTACAGCAAAGGTCCTGGGGGTTAATTTTTATTATTTAAATAAGAGATGATCATAAAATTAGCACCCTTCTAATATAGTTCTCATCTTGATTATTGCTATTTAACTGGTGAAATATTTTCTTCAGGCTGAGTGAACACTATAATTATTATTGCTTTGCATTGTAAAGGTTGCATCTTAATTGAAAAATCAACACTTTTTTCCCTTTCAATGAATACATCAACTTCAAAACCAACAAAAACATTGAAATGCAGGCAATTTTGCTAGAGCCACAAATTAGGGTGTCCTTGATCAACCAGAATGCATAACCCATAATCTGAAACATAAGATGGTAACAGATCCTATAACCAGGCCTTTTTTTCAAGTATCAAATGTTTCCCGTTCAACCTTCTGTTTATGAATCCTTATGGTCAAAATGACAACAGGTTTGTACAAACACTTCCAAGTGTCTCTTGACAGCATCACTGTGGATATGCACTGAACTGCTAGTGTAACCCATACTAAAAGATCAAATCACTCTTGTACAAATTTACAGTATGTTTAAATAAACCTTTTAAGTAAGGAGGTGTAGATATAATTTCTAAATATGGCAAAAACAAAACACACAACACATAAAGGTAAGTTATTCAAAATGAGTACATTTGTGAAATACTGCAATGATTTTGAGCACATTTTGGGAGACAGTGAAGAACAGGGAAGCCCAGTGTGCTGCGGTGTCCGGATTCACAAAGAATCGGATACCACTTAGCAAATGAACAATAATATGAATTGTATGTTTCGTATATTTCATATATATTTGTGTGTATATAGAATAAAACCATACCTAGGGCTTTCTCTGTGTCAGTCATATTATAATCATTCTGTAGGTATCCTCAGGGTATTAGATCTAGGATCTCCTCCCACTTGTGAATACCGAAATCCTGATACTCAAGTCCCTTACATAAAACGGCACAGTAGTTTATCACTCACTGATTATTACTTACATATTTTACGTAAAAATACACAAGTTATCCTAAAACTCAAGTTACCCTAGGGGATGAGAACATTATTATCCAGGTCTTATCTTGCGTTGCTTACAAACCACACGCCAAGTAAACAGAGATCTGAAACCAAGCATCCTAGATCCAACACCTTGCTCTCATGCAGTATACTGCACTTGGTTCGTTGAAAGGATTCTATATCTATATTACATGGTGTAATACATATACCATGTATATGTATATGTATTTAGTGTCTTCAGCATTAATACTATAAAATAGCTGAATAAATATAAAAAAAAAGCTGACAAAATGCCAAATGTAGTGTTCAGTTAATTTCAGGACAATATTGGAACATTTTTCTGGCCAAATTACACAATGTCCAAAGAGAAATAGTGTTCCAAATCAAAATTTAAAAATTCTCTTTGGAGCGCTTCATTATTTTGTTAATCAAACATCCAGGATTCCGGAAGCTGCAGGCTTATGTAGACACAGGACTTAACCACACTTCTACAATTCAAAGTATGAAGGTGATTTTCATAGGGTAATAGGGAACTTAAAGGGCTGTCTATTCCACCTTTGTTTTCCATATATGATTTATTTTGGATATTAAGTTATAAATTAGAAGTCATCCATACACAATAAGAAACTTTTGGATGTTTTCCATATTTCCTTTAACTTATTATATAAACAAATTTATGTATATATATATATATTAATATTACCAAAATACTCATATGTTTTTAATTCACTTGCCCAGCGGTATCATTTCAATGAATGATGGGTTATTGCAATTTGTCTGATGGGTATAAGAGAAAACACTACAAGATAAGTTTTGGTTCTGCCATTCACTATCTAAGAGACTGGGAATCTCATTAAACCTGCATGAAGTTGTCTGCTCTGCCTAAATCCCAGGGCTTTTGCGAGGCACAAATGAGATGTGGGTGTGAAAATAACCTACAAATTCTAAATTGCTAAACAAAGAGAGATTAGTATTATCACTAATATTGCTTTTAAATTTCATTCTATAGCATCTAGCATAATGCCTGACAGTATGAATATTTGTTGGCTACACTTATTTTTCATTATGGAGAAAAAAAAAGCAATGGTAGGAACTCAACCAAGAGAAAAGGCTAAAGATGCCAAATCTTAAGATTGTTAAACTATTACCCATTTAATAACTTAATTAATAGGAAAATAAGAGGTGTTCTTCCTGATATCACAATTACAGCATTTGAACCTTTTTTTTTTCTATGTGTGCATTTATTGAAAATTCACCTTAGAGGTTCAGAAGACATCATAACATCAGTTCTGACAAATACAGGTTTTATACATTTAGAGAGAGAGAGAGAAAGAGTTACTGATTAGAATTTGAAAAAAAAGTAAGGAAAATCAGAAAAATATTTTAGATAAAATCCAGATAGACATTTTTATATGTGGATCTGCTTATGTGTACATCAGACACAGTTCATAAACTCTAGTGACCGCCTCTCAATACACGTAAGAACATAGGGCTATACTTTCCACAAGCACATTCTTCAAACCTTCCGAAATTGCCATTTAAAAGCTAAGGGCCTAAATTTCCACTTTGATCAATGAAACAGCTTTATCACTAGATGGGATGACTGAAGTTTATTGATTAGCTGATAACCTAATGCACCAGCCTTTAATCTGACATAAAACTGTGAATGAAAGTAGAGCTTTCAGAAAGGAAAACAAGGTTTGGTTGCCCAAGAAGGAAACAAGAATGTGGGGCTACTGAAGAAGGCAAAAACATCCTGAAAGATGGAGCAGTAACATCCAGTTACTTGGCTTTCCCTGCAGTCCTGTGAGTAGAGATAACTGAGTCATCACCTGATGCTATAGCCCCAGTGCCAAGGACTAGAGAATCAAATCAAATCAACATAATAGGCTGTTGTGTCCATAAAGTCGGAGAAAAACAAGCTCAAACAGCAGAAAAAGCTCAAAAAAGCTCAAAAACTTCTTCGCATGACCACTATCTCAAAGGAAAAAGCTCACACTACTGAAGGGTTTACTTCAATGTTATTCATACATCTTGTTAGGAAAGAACCACTTTTCACCGAGTCCAGTGGCCTTTGGAGGATTTGACAGAACTTCTGCTGGCAGCTCTGTGGCTAGAAGACAATCTAAGAAGAGTATATCATGCTTTAGGATTAAATGTCAGTGTTAAAAAGTTCAGAGGAAAAACTGGACAAAGAGGGGGGGCCTATATTTCTTTTTGATCAAAATACATCCAGAATTTTATAGTGGTTTATAGATTCTTGATTATACTTATTTAATGTGAAAAGCCTAAGTAATACTAAACTAAGAGGAGAAGAAAACGGCACCCCACTCCAGGATTCTTGCCTGGAGAATCCCATAGACAGAGGAGCCTGGTGGGCTGCAGTCCATGGGGTCACAAAGAGTCACACGACTGAGTGACTAAACCACCAGCACCACAGACACACTAAAATGAGTAGTGCAGATACACAAAAGACTGGTATAAAGACATTGTACTCAAATTCATTCTTTCATCCAACAAATAAATATTTGTGCTAATAAGTCTGCAGAACTTAAAAGTACCTTCTTTAATAAGAAAACGGTTGAGAAAAAAATTTTTTCTACTCCAATGTTACAGAGAATTCGATAAAGAAAAATTCCCCAATAAGCTAAAGTGCCTGGGTTCGCATAATTTTTACTTGCTGTTTTCCCACTTTGGCACAAGTATGAGCGTACACTTTTTTTTGAAGCCAGAGACAGCCCAATAATATTTTTTTTTTTCAGTTTTTCATCTTTAAAATAAGACTGCTAATATCACTAATCCACAAGCTGCCGCTTTGGGATCTTCATGAATATTTACTACTATTTTGGCAATTCCATCAATACTACTACTGTGACTAGTACTACTTCTACTAACTCTGCAGCTGCTAACTACAACTACTGTCTTAATTACCCAAGCCATTCTTCCCCATCCACCCTCCCCCAATAAGGAAAATATGCCAGGTCTCAAACATTTCTGAAGTCAAAACCTGCACATAAACATGAAAATATATTGTCATAAATCTCTCCAATGCTAGATAAGTAAGATAAAATATTTGAGGAAGAGGAAAAAAAAAAAATTCACTGTAACCTAGATGAGAATTGGTATAGTTCCCAAATACCAAGCCCTCCCACCATGCTTTCCAGCTATTACCTCACATCAGCTCATAGAATATCTTTCTTGGGGCTGCTGCTAAGTCGCTTCAGTCGTGTCCGACTGTGTGTGACCCCATGGACTGCAGCCTACCAGGCTTCTCTGTCCATGGGATTCTCCAGGCAAGAACACTGGAGTGGGTTGCCATTTCCTTCTCCAATGCATGAAAGTGGAAAGTGAAAGTGAAGTTGCTCAGTCGTGTCTGACTCTTAGCGACCCCGTGGATGCAGCCTACCAGGCTCCTCCATCCATGGGATTTTCCAGGCAAGAGTACTGGAGTGGGGTGCCATTGCAAATCCCTATGAAAAAGGTGCTCTTGGTCTCCCTCAGCTTATCACACCTTAATAGGAATTTGCAAACAATATTTATGTTCCCTATGAAGAACATTCTTTGTGATGTATGTTTTTTTCAAGATTAATAACAGTTTTGAAATCTACCAGTGGGCTAAATTTGGGCCCTCAGGGAAGGGAGATCTCCACAGAGAGAGCCAGAATGAGGGTGTCTGACCTCTCGAATCTCAACCCTGTGCCTTGTTACCAGATTATTTCACATCGCAGATTCTCTCTGAATAAAATGGGAACAATACTAAGTAACTTAAGATTATTTGTGCTAAATAAAGATTACTGAGAAATGTATTGTGAGATATGAGTCTTAAGTAATATTTATCAGAGAGCCCTTATCTGATAACTGAGACTTAGTTCTAATGTTACTTAAGTGGGAACAGCTTTCCATTATCCCTCAAAGGAAAATAAAACACAGGAAAATAAAAGCAGATATTTGTACAAGATTTTAAACAATGCAAGCTACCTCTGAATGAATGTTTTTAAAAAGAATCTAAGCACCCAAGAAGCTAGTCATTCAGTTCAATATTCAGTGAATACCCACCACATGTGAATTATACAAGGATGAGTAGGACATGATCCATTCTCTACAAGTCAATTGAAATCCTGTTTAAATTGAGATGTATACAAAGCATCTGTGGGCACACAGAAGTCATCAATTCTAAGATAATTAAGGAATAAAGGACAAATGAACTGAATCTTCGAGTATGATCTCAAAAAGTAAAGGTTAATACATTGTATATGGTAATATACAATGTATGCTATTAACATGAGAGTACATAAACTTTAAAAAGTGATAAAAATATCTTCTTTTAGTCAACCATCACAGGAATTTAGGTTTAGGAATAAAGAGGTGTGAACACAGAGACATCCCCTGGGAAATCCAGTGGCTACCACTTTAAGCAGAGTGCTTTTTGTGGAAATAAACAAAGTTTGAAAAAATACCCAAGTATATTTTCTTCAGAACATAACAGATTGGAGTCTGAACACACAATGATTATGCATACACACTGACCCCTGATACAACTTCACATCCCTCAACATGAGATGAGTGAGACTTTATATTAGTTACACTCGGTAAGAACAAAAGCTTCATGAGAGTAGAGGTAATTTTTTCTGGTTTTCCCACCACTGTTATCACCAATGCCTGGATCAAAGCATGGCATATAATAGGCTTAAAACACATTTGTTGAATGAATAAATCTTTGGTGCCTTACAAACTTACTTAATGGGCTTCCCAGGTGGCTTAGCGGTAAAGATTCCACCTGCCAAGGCAGGAGACACATATTCAGTTCCTGGGTTGGGGAGACCTCCTGGAGGAGGAAATGGCAACCCACTCCAGTATTCTTTCCTGAAAAACCCCATGGACAGAGGAACCTGGCGGGCTACAGTCCACAGGGTCACAAAAAATGTGGACACAACTGAGCACAGGCACTAAACCCATCGAGCATCCTTAATATAAAACCATATAGACATGTGTACCAGTAACTAAGTTAAAATCTCATAAGAAAAATTAAAATGTTTACCACTAAGATCTATTATTCATATTTCAAATCATAAAAATGAATATAATGGATATGGCTCACATTTGTAAGCATATACAAGCACTCCAATTTTGCAAACAGAAATATGAATATAATATTTTCCTATACACATCAAGGAACAATCACAGTTCAAAACCTATTCCATGGGATCTAATAATTACTCTTAACATGACTGTAAATCCAACAAATAGGAGTAACTGAAACAAACCTAAGTGGTTTAACAATGTAGCATCTACAGAAAAATGAATTTTTGGCTAAAACTTAGATTTAAATAAGCTTTAAAGATGGCATACAAAACCATTCCACAAGTAGTTTTTCTTAAAGTTTAATCAGACATTATATAAGTAGGATTTTTAATTTAGCCATTCCTGACAAATTTTGACAAATTTTCAATAAATACATTCTTGAGTTAACAACAGCCTCAGCTAAAGCCAAATCACAGTAATACTTGTTAGGGCACAACTCATTAGATTTAAAAAAGCAACTACATTAAATCAACCACTTTTACTTAGTGAAACACAGCACAAACTCTCATTAGGAGAAAATTCAATAACAGACAGAAGCAAATATGCACTATGCATATTAAGCAGACAGTTAACGTTAAAAAAGGGAAAAAACGGAAAAAGAATGATATAAATACAACTCCATAAAAACACTAAACATACAATTATGACAGAAAGATTCACATAGACTAGTTTAGCTCAGATTCTCTCTTCATGTCTCCTTTACATCTGATTACATGAAATTTACATACAAAATTTGGTGGCTCAAAAATGTACTTACTTTCATCATTGCTTTGGCTTTATTTGTAACTACTAATCAATGTTGTTTTTGCTTTTTTATTCATCACTATACATAAGTGTCTTGCATATATTAAAAATACTAAAAAAAAGAACATAATTTTAGTTCTGCAAATAATTTTCCACCTTCATCCCTTACCTAAATTTTCCAATAGATATGGTTTGGCTCTTAGACTAATAAGTCCAGTTACTGCATAACAGTATACTTATTTAACATTGAGTAAAGTTCAACCAAAGAAGGCACAGATCACTTTTCTCAAAATAATTTGATACTAATTATAGGCAGGGTGACTGGAAAGTATTTGTTGACATATTCCCTTTGAGTGTGTTTCTGAAGTTAATTTCTAGGATAATTTGTTATGCTGAAGGCCAAATTAAAGAATAAATA
The DNA here is from genome assembly GCF_003369695.1 of Bos indicus x Bos taurus. Classification (NCBI taxonomy): domain Eukaryota; kingdom Metazoa; phylum Chordata; class Mammalia; order Artiodactyla; family Bovidae; genus Bos; species Bos indicus x Bos taurus. Next base: position 97,527,100 of record NC_040079.1, on the reverse strand, counting down.
AAATCTGAAACAAAAAGCAAAAATCTTGTGTTGTGATACCTAATTTTAGCTGTCAGCTATAAAAACCCCAATTTTTTTTGGAGGGTGGTTGTTTTGCTTTGTCTTTTGGTTTTCATTTTGGCATTGAGTCTCAACCATCTATCTTATGAAGAATAAACTGGTAAAACCAAAAACTGTTAAAAATATCTATCTACTAGAGTATATTTTAATAAAACTGATGCAACTTTTTACTTGTAAGTCCATAGTCATCTACTATAATTTCTATTTATACATTTCCCCATTAATTATGCTTTTTCTAAAGTTCATTTTTAAATGCAAGCAAGCATTTACCATATTTAGATGTTACTTTTCCTTTTTCTCCCTTGAGTGTAGAAAAAAATGTCACAGAATCATAATGTGGCATGAGCCTGAGAGATTATTTCTTTGCATTTTATGTTTAAGTAAATAAAGGTTTAAAAAAAAAAAAAACAGGGCCAAGGTGTATAATTTAGATATACTTCTCTTGAATTCAGTGGATTCCTGGTGGGTTATCTAAAATGAAAATTATTGCAAGATGCAGCTTATTTTCCAATGGGTTTCTATTTTGATTTGAAAAATATATTCCTTATGAAACAATCATAGAGAAGGAAATGGCAACCCACTCCAGTATTCTTGCCTGGAGAATTCCAAGGACAGAGGAGTCTGATGGGCTACAGTCCATGGGGTTGCAAAGAGTTGGAAATAACTGAGTGACTAAACACACTGAGTGCATGAAACAACCAAGCACCAAACTAAAAATTGATTTTGCTGAAAATGTGGCTGCTGGACTCCAAAATGACATACATAGGGCAGATGTGTACTACCAATGTCAGAGTGAACTCTCTGATAACAAGAAACCTTAACGGAGGTACTTGGAACAGGACAGGGCACAGTGTTTGGTTTTTTCTAACCAGATTGGGAAGATTCAAAGTTTACTAGGTAGCCTTCTAATGTAGAATTGATTCTAGGATGACAGGGATGAACAATCAGCAATGACTTACAGCTAAAGGTTAGAGAAAATAAGTAGAAAATAGTCTTTGGAAATGGGAAACACAAATAACTCAAGCAAAAATGAAAATGAAGAAACCACTTCAATAATATCATTTTTATATAGACTAATTCCCTAGTATTTTCAGTAATAATATGGTAAAATATTACTTGTTAACATTTTCAGAAACTGTATCTATTACATAATGAATTGAGTCCACCTTACAATTTAATTGCAAAAAAAAAAAGAAATGATGTTGCTGCCTTTATTTTACAAATAAGTAAATGACAGGATAAAAAAATGTCTAACCTTATTTCCATGGAAGGCCTGTATCAGAATCACCTAACAGCTCGTTAGAAATTCCAGGGCTCAGTTCCAGACTTAAAAGGTCAAACTCTCACAGGATTGGGACCATGATGCTGTACTTGAACAAGCTTCCCAAGTAATTCATGTTCATACTCAAATGAGAATAAGATTACTGTACTCATATAAAATTATATAACTGATGACTTTCAGGAAAATAATTTAAAATTTACCCCAAATAATTATCTATCTGAACAGGGCAAAAGAAAAAAATATAAAGTTGATAAATCAATAAGTTGCAGTACAATTACATCACTTAGTATGTGAGCTAACTACAAAGGGAAAAAAAAAAAAATGGTTGCCTCTATGCCTCTACAGAAGAGGACTGTGAAAATGGGGACTGATCTGACTTGCGCTTTTTCTCCTCCTCTATCAATATATTGCTTTGATAAAATATTTAAACTGTTAAAAAAAAAAAAGCAAAAGACAAAAAACAAAGCAACAAACAGACCAAGAACAGCCAAAACCACAACAAAAAGCAGCACAAAGCAAACACCTTTCAAGGGCTGGAGACGGCTGAGATCTTAGGCACACAGATGATCTCAGATGAAAAAGCAGGAGACACTTCATCCTTCAAATGGAGAGTTTGAGTCTGAGGACAGCAACATACTCAAATTTTCCTCAGAAAATGTTTAAAAAGAAGACAGGACACAGTTGCAAAATCATGCACTCCAATCCCAGAAACGGAATTCCTCTGTGAACGTGTGTTCTTGTTGTTCAGTGGCTCAGTCGTGTTCAACTCTTTGGGACCCCATGGATGTAGCCTGCCAGACTCCTCTCCTCTGTCCATGGGATTCTCCAGGCAAGAATACTGGAGTGGGCTGCCATTTCCTCCTCCAGGGGATCTTCCCAACCCAGGGATAAAGCCTTTGTCTCCTACAGGGGCAGGCAGGTTCTTACCACTGAGCCACCAGGGAAGCCTGAATGTGTACGCACCTCTGGTAAAAGAAAAATGAAAGACAAAACCTTCCTGTCAAGTCACATCCAAAAAACGAATTGGGTAAGAAAGGTTTCAAAAGTAGTCACAAAAAAGTAAACTTTATAAAGTACTCATTGTCCACGTAGAAAGGAACAGAATGCAGGAAGGTAGCTTAGTAGAAAAGAAAATTAAGAAACACAAACGGAACTTTCCAATCTAGGAAATACATGTTAATATAAAAGGAATTATTCAGTTAGGGTCTGCATAGACCTGTCTAACTTCAGCTTTTTTTCAGAAGCAGATTTATACAAGAATCTGTTAAGGTATTTTTATCTCTACTTCACTGCAAAAGGGATCCAAAGTGCTATTCTTAAAAAAAAAAAAATAAATAAGAAAATGAAGTGCAGCTATGAATTTAATTTACATACACAAAGTATCACCCATATAATAATGACTTCAAACAGTTAAGTTCCCACACACTGGTTTGTCTTTATTTTCTGAATGGGTCACTAGTATTATTGTGTTACAAATTTCAGTTAAAGTAAATTGCAACCTTTTTATATTTACTTTCATAAATAAACCAGAGAAGAATCTAGGCAATATTATTCCTTTAATGACATCCTTCTAATTGACTTGCATTCCAGTGTTTTTTCTCAGGTATAAAAGAAAGAAGTATAGTTACAAGGAATTGTGCTACTGGGAATTGTGCCTAATCCTGGCTATACCCGTGGGAATGTTCTGGAAGAACATAAAATGTAAATGTGAACATCATCTATTGTGTGAATCAGTGTAGAGCAAGCACAAAAAGAACTAATGTCATCAAATGGAAACAAGCTAGTTAGAAAAATAATAACACAACTTTGTAAAGGAAGAAAACGAGGGGTGGTAGATTTTAAAGGATTAGCTATGTAAAAATATTTTATTTAAAATATAAGGTTATCAATGTATTGTATTTAAAACACATGATTTTCAAAAATTCAAGGTGTACACAAATTTGTATCTACTTTGGAAACATAAGGTTGATCTATATTCTAAACACTCTTTCAATTCTCTTAAGAGTATAATTCTACTTCATCTGGACGAAAGGGTATCCTATAGTTATTCTGTTTTTTGTCAGCAATGTCTGAATTCTGGACTCATTTCTAAGAAACAATTTGTTCAAGCCAGGTAATTGTTTTTCTTAGCCTCCATTCATTTCCTAGGATGGGCTTGTAGGCGGTTTTTTGTTTGTTTTCACTTGTTTTTAATGTCTATACATGCTTAGAAAGTCAGCATCCTTGAAAGGTTACCAGACTATAGCATGACATCATTAAAATTCCAGGTTTCTGAGTGAAATACTTTATAAACAAAATAAGGAACGCTCAGGAAAATTTTTAGAAAAACACCCAAGTGTTACAGTTTAATTTCATTTTTCAGATTTTTTGAATGCTCTGGTCACTACTCTTCTATATATGTTTATATGTGTTACAGTCAAACATATGTTCTAGAATACAAAGTTGGGAAGGAATTTGCCATTCATTCATCTAGCCTACATTTACCAAACAGCTAAAGCAATAAAAGCAAAAACAGAAGCATTTTATTTGATTGAGGTATGTAAGGAAATCTGATTATTCACAATGGAAAAAAATAGCCCCACAGAATTAATAGACGGGCCACACAGAGAGGATGTAGCTTCTTTCTGCTCCTAGAGATAGGGTCCCTCTGCCCCACTAATCTTCTCCAGACAGACAAGTATCAAACATTTATAAAGGGCATTTAGGAGACAATATAGCCTTTCAGTTCCAATATTTGATAAACTTCTCCACCCAGAAATCTTCTTTAGAATCTAATCCATATGCCCTATTCCTCTTTTAAAATTATATCCCTCTTGTTCCATCCTCAGCAAAGACTGAAATTAGCTGGTCACCATCATCAGAACAATAGTCCTTTATTTCAATGAAACTTGAATAAATTGCACTTCTACTTTCCTTTTTAGTAGACTCTTTCAGATTTATTTTTACTTGTGTTTATAGGTTTCCCTTTATAATGACGTTCTTTATTCAGAAGTCCCAGAGCCATATTTGTTAAACTGTAAATATTCACTAATTGAAGGAAAATTTCAGCATTCTGAAAATGCCTGGCTAAACATTCATGGTTTCAGCATGTTTTCCAGATGAAAGCTATATATATTCTTTAAGGCATGATCATATGTTTATACCTTAAGAAGGGAATTGGGACTTTGAAAATACTTGAATGAAAATAAACACTAAGACACTGATCGTGGTTATGACAATTTTAATTATTGTGCTTCTAAAATAGGCCAGGCATACTGAAATATGACATGCTCCTAGTCCTCAAGAAGTTCACAGTCTTACTGACATGTATCTAAGATATAATAATAAATGAAACATACAAGATGCCATGAGTCTTAACTCTGCAGGCTAAGGATGAAAAGAAAGGTCAAGAAAAATCTCAGTATGATGAAGTCTCAGCTGAATCTGAAGCTGGAGATGCCCCAGACTGCAAAGAATGATCTTAAAAATGTTAAAGCAAAATGAACATGTGCAAAAGTAAAGAGGCATAAAGGAGCTCACTCTTTGGGGGAACTGAAAAATTAGAAAGCTTCAAGTTTAGAGAATGGGGAGGGACAGGGTACTGGGAAAGCAACAGTTAAAACTGAAAAGGTAGCCAAGGCCCAGGACATGGAACTATGTTCTGTACAGCTAAATTAGAATTTTGTGTTGAAAGAAGTTCAAAGAAAATTAACAAAGTCAGATGGCTGTGCGTCAGGATCACTGCAGCGGGCAGAATGGAAGGAAATCTGAAGGCAAGAGCCCCCATAGAAAGGCTGACTCACAAGTTCAGTGGAGGCAGATATGGGTGTGAATTAAGGTAGTGAAAGAGAAATGGAAATGAGACCATGAAATTAAGATACTCCTGAGAGGAGACGTAGAATTAACAACGTGGTAACCTAAGGGAGTGATGATAAAGAACTGGGAGGGGTTGAAGATAAAGGTTTTCAGCTTGGACTGGTAATATCATCAACTTAGGCAACAGAAGTTGAAGAAAGATGCTGGGCAGAAAAAAATGAAAGACTTCACTGTTGGCCTTAGGGAATGTGAACTCGCAGTGAAGCCTCACAATGAAAACAGGGGGTGTTGCATAAATGGTGTTTTATGCTGATGCTCAGCTGAGGGTGGAGGGGATGAGTCCAGAGGTGCTGTGTAGTTATAATTTGCACAAGGACCCCAGTGGTGGATCAGGGGCAGATATTCAATAGACAGGAGCAGACTGGAGAGCAACACTACAATAAGCAGTGTAGGAAACCTATTTCGACAGAACCGTGCTGACCACTACAGTAGCCGATAGCCACATGTTCACATAAATTTAAAATCACAAAATTAAATATTAATTTCTTCAGACCCATTAGCCACATTTCAAGTGCTCAGTAACAAATGTGGTTGGTGGTTACTATACTGAACAGATATAGACTGTTGGTCTATGGAACTGTGCAGGCATGGCATAAGAAACAGAAGAGGAAAGGTTTGCAGACAAAACCCTGGGCAAGAGAGAGAAGGTAGATAAGTGATGTGAGGAGTAATCAGAGGAGTAAAAAGAGAAAGAAAAATAATCATATGCTGTGAACCAAGAGAACTGAGTTCAGGAAGATGAATTAACCAAGAATATGAAAAACTGCTGCTGCTGCTAAGTCGCTTCAGTCGTGTCGGACTCTGTGCAACCCCATAGATGGCAGCCCACCAGGCTCCCCCATCCCTAGGATTCTCCAGGCAAGAACACTGGAGTGGGTTGCCATTTCCTTATCCAATGCATGAAAGTGAAAAGTGAAAGGGAAGTCGCTCAGTCCGACTCTTAGCGACCCCATGGACTGCAGCCCACCAGGCTTCTCCGTCCATGGAGTTTCCAGGCAAGAGTACTGGAGTGGGGTGCCACTGCCTTCTCCGATATGAAAAACTAAGAGAGGGCAAATAAGATGTAAACAGTTATCTTTAGGCATTTGTGAAAGGTGAAAGGGTTAGTCGCTCAGCTCTATCTGACTCTTTGTGACCCCCATGGACTGTAGCCCACCAGACTCCTCTGTCCATGGAATTTTCCAGGCAAGAATACTGGAGTGGGTTGCCATTCCCTTCTCCAGGGGATCTTCCTGACCCAGGGATTGAACCCAGGTCTCCTGTATTACAGGCAGATTCTTTACAGTTTGAGCCACCAGGGAGCAGAGTATTAAAATTACCAATTTTTTTCAGATGTAAAGTGACTCCATGAGACTAACTCTCCTACTCAGATGACAGGTACAGTATTTAGAAAGAACTCTAGTTCCTAACAGGAAAGGACATGCAGAAATGTGACTATTCTCTTCCTACACTTTATCAAAGAAGGGGAAGCCTTGCCAAGCTGTTATCCTTAGCCATCATCTTTCTGGGAATTTCTGAGAGTCTCTAATGAAGGTCTGTATCTTAGCTGAATAGGTTTCTGGAAATCCTATGTCTAATAACTATATTCAGACAACAAACAGCACAGAACATTATTTTCTCAGATTAAAAGTTAAATTGATAGAACAGCAGTTATCAGGGGCTGGAGGCAGGGTAAGTAGGGAGTGAATTTTTAGTAATCGTAGAGAGTTTCAGTAGAGATCATGAGAAAGTTCAGATAAATAGTGTTCATGTTTGCACAACAGTGTGACTGCCCCTAAGTGTTACTTGCTCAGTTGTGTTCACTTCTTTGCAATCCCATGGACTGCAGCCCACAAGGCTCCTCTGTCCATGGGATTCTCCAGGCAAGAGTACTGGAGTGGGTTGCCATGCCCTTCTCCAGGGGATCTTCCTGACCCAGGGACTTAACCCACATCTCCCACAATGCAGGCAGATTCTTTACCATCTGAGCCACCAGGGAAGCCCCACACTGCACACTTAAAAATGGTTCAAAAGACAAATTTTCTGGAATGCATATATTTTACCACAAATGAAAAAGAACTTTAATGATGCTGAACTAAACTATGTAAAATGGGAGAGAACCTGGAAGAAACCACTTACAACCCTTGACACCTGAGAAATAAAAGATTTCAAACATAAAAGTTGAAAACATTGCACACAAACATCTGTTCCTCAAAGAAACGTAGGTATTTGTATTAGATTTATGATATTAGGTGTGAAAATACGAGTTTGATAAGTTATAAGGTATTAAGCATCTGTTGTTGCTCTTGCTACTGCCTCCTGTGAAACTGTCAATGGTCTGGAAAAATGAAACAAGTTAGAGTTTTAAATGGTGCTAAAAGAACAAAAATGACACTTCTGTGGCAGTCCAGTGGTTAAGACTTCCTGTTTCCAATGCAAAGGATACGGGTTCAATCCCTGGTCAGGGAACTAAAATCCCACATGAGGCACAGCACAGCCAAAAATGATAAAAAAATAAAAAGTAAAATAAATAAAACTAAGGCATGGTACGCCATGTTCATTTTAAAAATTTTAAAAATAAAAAATAAATAAGAGAACAAAATGTGTTAGATCAGTTTTAAAATCAGGATGGCATTTATACCTTTTTCTTTACTATTCCTACTCAGGCCAATAGCTGCAGTTTGCTAATAGAGGCAACCATGCTTATACAGGCAAAATGCTCATTGGGTGATTAGAGGGCAGAACCCCTGAATCAGTTCTCTTGCATCCTCTGAAAGGCCCTGGAATGAGGCTCAGGGAAAGAAACATGAAGGGACTCTAAGGGAAGCCAATGGCAACTTTCATTTGTGTCACTGTGTCCATCCAGGAAGCAAATAATGAAGATAAAAATGAAATCCGAGCAAGTGAATGTTCATTAATGTAAAATAATACAATAAGCCAAAGAATGCTTGTTCCAAGATTTTTACGTCATACAACAAATCTCTTCAGGATTTTAACTACTGACTGTCTGCCATCGGTATTCAGACTTTTCCTGGTGGACCCACTGAAAAGCTGAAAGTAAACACCTGAGCATTCATGGATGGCACCCTGTTTCTTCTCCAAGGATATTAACCAAATAGGGAACAGGGTCCTCTTTTAGTCCAGCCAGTTTCCCCAAGCTCTGTTCAGATCACAGAGGAATTCTGCTGTACAACCTAACAAATACAGTTACCTCATGACTGTAAGCTGAAAAGTACCAAGAACAGACACTGGAAGAGGAGACCAAGCACACGGAAAGAATCAAAGGAGGAAACAAAGACAAATCCAAGGGATAAGTCATACTGTACTTACGACTTTCAGCCTGGTAGTCTGGCACAAACTGCTCATCATTGTCAGGTACCTGAGCTGAAGGGAAAAATGAAAAAAAAAAAAAAAAAAAAATTAAGAGAGAAACTGCCAAAGCATAAAGAATGTCAAGTAACATCTCTCATGGGAGATTTTTTTTTAGGTTGAGACCAAATCTACCATTATTTGCCAGTGAGCTCCTATTTCAAATGGTATTGACAGCAAAATTCAAGAAGGGAAATAGAAGCAATCATCAATGTCAACCAGCAAACACATATATCAGAAATAAAATGGTGGCAGTTGTAGCTTCTCTGCATTTTACTTGCCACATGGAAATAAAAAAAACATGAAAATAAAAGCAGCTACAGGAATTCTATTAGCTGCAGTGTTTTGGTTTTTTTTTTGCAAGAATGGAGTAAGAAGTATTTCAATTCACCTACTGCCGATGTTTAAACAGCCCATTTACATTTATCAGAGAATTCTTTCAAACGATGTGCAGTTATTACACAAACCCCTCTTGCCTTTCAGAAATGTCTGTTTTTGATGTGTTTGACCTACTGCTAGACTACCATAATTAACATTTGCCCTAAATTTGGCCAAAATACGTGATAATGTTTTTTACATGAAAGACAGTCATTGATTTTGGTCATATGGAATAAAATATTATATCTCAATGATTATGGTCACAATCATAAAAATAACAGTTAACAAAAATAAACCTCATATTTTTATTCACAATATTTTCCAGGTGACCATTCAACACTAACAAAAAGAATATCACTATTTCATCAGTCTTAATATCAAATGACTTCCCTGTCTTTAGTAAAGGAATAAAACAATGAATATAGCAAGAACTTAATGTATTCAGCAATCAAAACAGAAGTATATATTTTACTTCTAGAATATTTTTATCACAGTTAATTCAGGCATCAAAATAACCTACTCCAAATTGACGTAACATTACAAAAACAAGTTTCCATATACACACAAAAATATGCACAATTACACACATACAAACTACATAAAAGTGGGGTCACTTTTAATTTGGCAAAAATATAATGAGTTATCATCCTAGTTAACTTTAGGTATAATCTGATCAGCTAGTATTATTTAACTAATATTACCTAATCCTGAAACTTATCTAATCAAGTCATATTAAAACAGACGTAATTTTTTTTAAGTACCTATTCTGTGAAAATAATCAGTCTTTGTTGAAAAAGTTTTGGGTTGGCAATAGAGTTAAGAAAAAAATCCATATAAAGAGAAATTCGATATTTAAAAAATTCTATATAAGAAAGTAATACAATATACACACAATTCAAATGTCTGGTGTGTCAGCTTATGTAATAGGATATAAAAAAAAAACATATCTTTTGAAAAAAATTTGTTATATTTCAAGAGCAGAATAAATGATAATCTTGCAAATTGCCAAAATATATGCAGCAGGACATTCAACTATTTTCTAACAACTTTCTTCTGTTCACCAATACTTAAGTTTATTACAGATAAATTACATCCCCTGCCACTAAAGGAAATGAGACAAATTAAGAACTTTTTTTCCAAATTAGAACTGATGCCTGTTTCACCAGCCTGTACTGGAGGAAAAGGTATATTTTCTTCAGGTTCCACTAACATCTGATACCAAGGTTAATCAAATCAAGCAACTTTCAAATCATTTTTCTGTGCTCTGCTGTGTAAACTATGCAACATTATTTAATCTCCTTGAACTCCATTTCACTCATCAGTTTAACAGTGATAATACATATTTTTCATGAAGACTAAATGAAATAGTTTAAACACAATGCCAGTCACAATATCAGATATTCAAAAAATGTTACATATTTTCTTCTTTCCCAACCTCCACCACCCACAATTTTTTTCCTTTCACACACGAAGTACTACTCAAATTACTATAATGCAAGTTTAATATTTTTACTTCTAATGAATTAGATTGGATATGAAAAAAAAATCACAGCTAAAATTTGTACATTAGTATTCTCTTAGTTATAATCATTTTTTGACATTGCAGTAAGCCTCATTTTTCTCGAAGACTCACAAATTATGTAGAGGAATGTCCTTTAAAGTAAGTGTTTTCACCAAAAATAGTACAAAAATGTTTTAAATATTTATTTAATAAATGACAGTGGGCAGACAGAATCAAACCCTATACATTTTTTCTATCATATCTACACGTTTTGGTTTTTGCTCTAAATTCACAGCTAAACAGAGATAACCATTGAGATGCGAAGTTATCAACCACAGCAATTACTACGCTTTTAAAAAGCCAACATTTACAAGAATCTAATAAAAATGTAATATCCCTTTACAGGAATAGTTAAAAATAGCAAATGAGTAACAAATATATTTGTAACAGAATATGCTGGTATGAATGTCCTAAAGGCCAAACTTTTTTTTTCTTACTATCATAAGACAAATTTGCAACTCCATGATATATATCACTGCAAGAAAGGTATAAAAATAACTGGTGGATAAGTAGTATATATTGGCATATGTGTGGGGTGCGGGTCGGCGGGGGGGAAGTTGTTGAGTGGAGAGGGCAGAGGCAAAACTTTGGGAAGAGAAGAAATCAGAAGTTATACCTCACAGAGACAGAAAATAGCTACATACTAACAATTTTGTAAAAAGAATAAGAATTGCTATTTCTAGTCTAACTCCTTAACATACTGAATAAATACTTCACACTTATGCCTGAACATATTACAGAATTTTAACAAAAAACATATGACTCACAGTTTCACAGAAGCTAATCTTGAGAAACCGAATAGACCAAATGAAGCAGCATGCCACTTAAATAGACAAAGGCTTCAGTCTATCTCTAATTTCAAGTTAGAGTCAAAGGAAAGCAGTTAACGAAAAACACAAGTTGGATCTGGGCAAGGAAAATATGACAAAGTATTGCCACACTCATATCATACATTTCCTTTTTTGCCTCCATTCACGAAAATTCTATGAAGTAGCAAACTACAGCTGCCTGAAAATTTGTGGCAAGCCATACCCACTCCAAAGAGGAAAATTTAACAATAGAGGCCAACCTAAATATATATATATATATATATATATATATATAGTTATTTTACTACTATCTATTATAAACTATGCTTGGAATAATCACCTTTGGGGAATGAAAATGTTTTCCCACACTCTGTAATTAAAGAGGAAGGGGAAGAGTAAGAAAGGGGAAGAGAAAGTATATACCAAAAGACCAATAAAAGGCTTTCAAGAAGATGAAGCATGTGGATTTTATTGGTAATAGCTGGAGCGCTCTGTCAGTTCCTTGCACATTAATAGACAAGCTGCCATCAAGTCTCAGGACTTCGGCTTTAAAAGCATAGTATGTGCACTCTCAGCTACTTGCTTTACCTAGACTATCATTGAAAGTTGTTTTTTTCTTCCCCCCTCTCTCCTTCTCTTTTTTATTACATTGCAATATATATTATGAGAGAGAAAATCATGAAAATATTAACCACAACCTTGATGTCACAGAATCATTAATCCTTATTTTGAATTTTAATATATACTTTCTTAACTGACATTGCCTAGGCAAGGGGGTGAGGTGGAGAGCAGACAATTTTTAAACAGTTTGTCTCTCTTTTGTGCTTGCTTTTAACGTTCAAATAAAGCAGTAATCATTACTTAAGAAAAGGTGAATGTTGAAATATTTTCCAAGTTTGGCTACAGACAAGGAAAAACCGTCTTATTCTTACAAACTAGGCGCCTGTCGGGTTTTCTTTTAAAGCTAGGGAAAAAGTGGAAAACTTACAAATGAAACAAATGTTAAGTTGAAAAGGGGTTAATATTTAATTAAAACCAGTTCTATCCACTGTAACAATGACCTGGAGCCAAACAAGGCGGAAGATGTATGAGTCATTCTTTCTGCCCGTGAATGAGACAGCTGATCTCCTCGGCAATTCCTCCAGACAAGCAGGCAGAACTGGAGTTCTGCCTCCATTCACAAAAACACAGTCCAGCATGAGCCATGTGGCTCAACCGCAATCTTTTCATGTCACACCCTTCCAGAGAGTTAAGGCAAGTCAACTTGAACTTGCAATATAAACACACCAATTTTACTGCTCTATCTCAAATACAGCTCAGATCCATCAAGGTATATGTTTAAATAAATGGCAAAATGAAATCCATATATACATTTACATATATTTAATCCATCCTGCTCTATAGGGTAACTTGTCACAGAAACTTGAATGTATAAAACTAAGAAGAGGGAAAGACAGATGGATGGATGGATGGATGGATGAAGCAAGGATGGAAGGAAAGAGGAAGGGGAAAAAATGACAAAGCATTAAAGAAATACCTTTTATTTTTCTTGCTTATTCTTCAAATGCTCTTTTTATTTTAAGATTATAATAGCCTATTGCTTAACTTCATAGCATTTCCCTCTCACAGGATAAGAAACAAGTTTCTCTGAAGAAATTTAACTTTTCTTTTAAATAAAACAATAAGAAAATCAACCTTCACACAGTCGTATTTTGTTTAATCCTACAATGAAGCGTCAGGCCATGGAACGAAATAATCATGAAACCTCTAAGCCAGGTTTTATACCACATCCTCTTTTAACGTTAAAATGATTGTACCAATGTATAAGCATTAATTAATGCAGAGGTATAAATATATTTAAACAGCCCAAAAAGGGGGCTATTCTTCCATGGCAAAAAAATCTTTTATAGTGATAAAGTCATGCTTTGTGTATGCTCAAAGAGAAAGAAACCAGTAACTTTCAGTTGTTTTTAGCCTTAAATCAACTTCAATTTCCTAACTTTAACTTATATAGAGGTTTGAAAACTTACGCATAGCTCAGAGCTGTTGCTGTCAGCAAAACATTCTCTATAAGGTACTGAGAGCTGACTTATATTATTATTGTTATTATTATTATTTTAATTACAATGTTGCACAACAAAGGGAATAAAGTTTTCCTATGAAATTTAACAAAGTACACATTTTCTGTAACTGAATTAGCTTAGTAATTTTATTAACATATATTAAGACCTTCTGGAAAAACTATATCTAGGCTGTACGAGATCCAAATTTTATTTTTTTAACAAATATTTCTATTTTGCAAATAGATTCTAGATGAAATGCATTTATATATTGTCAATAAATGCTGAAAAATATAATATGTTTATTCCAACTGCTATCCCTTAGTCAGGTCCAAACAAGAAGTCTTTGTTTCATAGTTTAGAGTATTTCGTGGTACAAGAAAAAGATGGGCAGTAGCTCCCTTTTGCCCCCTCACAATGACTCTTGCTCAACACTAAGAAATAGTATGGACTTCTGTAATTTGATGTCTAATTCTCAATTCCTCTTTTTTTAAAAAAAAAAAACACACAAATAATGAAGTTTTTAAGCCTTTTCTCCTAACTGCATCACATGGAGGAAAAAAAAAAAAATCTATGAGTACATATCCAATTTATGTTTGATTTCAAAAAGAAAGTGTAATTTTTGAAAAATAAAAATGAATGCATTGTAATAGCTTTGTATTGTGGGTGACATTATGCACATTGAGTAACAACATATCATTTAAAGAAATTCATGATAAATGATTTTGAATATAAATTTAGTATCAACCACTAAAGTTGAGGAGATACGATGATATCTCTGCTTTTCAGCAAACCTGATTATTAATGGAAGGTCACAGAAAACAAAAGGAAAAAGCTTATCTGCACAAGGGCATGAGGTAATAATAACCTTTAGAGTAGAAAAGTTATTTTTAGAAATACAACTTTGACTCAAGTGTCATGGCAGCATGAAATTTAACTTACATCACAACTGAAAAACATTCTGCCCTGATAGGGGCGAATCATTGTTGACATTTATCCTTAAAACTACTAACGAAAGGAAACCTCACGGACATCTAGACCAACATCAAAAATAACACTCAAAAGTTGCTATATATTTATATTAGCTACATATGAAATGTATCATTTCTCTTTAAGTTGTGTTAGCAGGTAAGCTTTAATGAGTAACTTTTAAAAATGTGAGCCTCTTTTAACTCACTTCTACATCCTTCTATTTCTGTCCTCCACATATAAAAGGTTCCATTTTAACGATGAATTACTAGGATACATTTCCTTAAAGCACCACTAAAAAAGCATGTTACCAAGATGTTATTAGAATGGACATTTGAACTCATTATTCCATGGATCAAATAATTGGAATTGCCTTTCTGTCAATGGCAATCTAATTCAAAAGTCAAAGAATCAATAAAGAATTGTACATGGAAAATGACAACATAAGTAAGTGGCTTTGGCAAAATTTTAAATAAGCACATTCTCCATTTTTTAACTGCTACTGTGGCCACTGAAGACATAACCTTTTCAATTTTCTTCAGAATGAGATGTGATTAAAGTGTGGCATATATGTTAAAAAAAAAAAAAAAAACCTTGAAATTGCAATGTTAGTACTTCAAAAGTGATCTAATATAAAGTTATATTCTTCAAAAATATATTTTTGATCCCTGTTCAGAAATTGCGGTGGGGGGTGGGAGGGCGGGGGGAATGGAAGTATATATTTTTGGAGAACACTTTAGTGAACCGAAAAGACTGGTTCCAATCTCACCCTCAAACAAATCCTGCTTTATCTACCCCAAATTTTTCCTTGGACATACAACACATTTCATAATCTATAATAATCTACTTATGACTAATTCATGGTGCACTTTGGGTCTACTTTATAAAAAGTCTTATAGAAAAAAAAAACAAATTAAACCTGAGAGAATGTATTGTTTCCCAAGTATTTAGGGACTCTGATTATTTTTTTAAAAATTCCTATGACACATCAGAACTAACTTGACTTTCCTGTCTAATACATTTTTAGACCTGTTTAACTTTCCAATGGGATTCTTACTCAGGGGAGAATCTTGGTTAATTGCTAATGATCTTTTTTTTAAAGGGTCAAGATGCCTTAAATTCTATGGTATCCTTCTTAGAGATAAAACATTATGAAAAGAAATAAGTAAATGGTTCACAGTCTGACAGCTTGGCAATGTTTTAATTTCTGGATGTCCAGAAGGACATAAATGAACAGATCTAGCTACCAACGAATAAACTAATGTAACTTTGAGATCTCAGCTAATGTTGATCAAGATGTAGAATAAGTTAAAATGCTAATGCAAATATCATATAAAATTGCTAAAAATAAAAATAAATGTGCAGCCCATTAACAATAAAAAGAAAAATTCACCTTTCTTCTTACTATTAGATTTTTAAAAAATCAAGTTACTGTTAATGCTTATATCATCATAGAATTAAATTATTCTAAAATACAGTCTTATTCATGGTTTGTAAAAGGAGCCCACCTGGTTATTCAATAAAACACTCCAAGGATTAATCCCTGAACTTATTTAAGCTTATAAATTCTTTTACAAATAAAAGTCCATGTTCTTTCAAATACATCAATCACTTCCTAGGTTTATTTTATAGAAAACTAAATCTTCAGATCCAATTTATAGGTTAAGTTAATTATCACAGGTAAGAATATTCAGCTCAGAGTTTTAAAATAAACTCAGATAAATTACCAAATCACTTATCTGAGTAACAAAGAAACAAAACAAGTCAAAAGTGAAACACTGCACTGAAACTGATTATAAAATGGTAAGAGTCTGTCACAGTTCCACATTTTTAAATTCCAGGAACAGAGTTGCTATGCACATTCAAAATCTGCCAGCAAGTGCACTGACTTGGAATCAGTGAGACTTAAACATCTTAAGAACCAACAAACCTTCCAGAACAATTAAAATAGATATTAGAAGGTATTTTGGAAAAGCGAATAAATTCCCTCATAAATGTAATGTTCTTACAACCTTCAACTCTGCAAAACTTAACAGACAAAAGTTCATGCAAGAGCCTCTGTGCAGATTTTTGCTGAGAAAGTTATGTTTGAATATATGGTTTATGTTGCAATAATAAGTAATCTATTGCAGTAAGTTTCATTTACAGAGACAAGCAAAATGACCTTTAAATATAACTAAAACTTTCATTAACATACAAGTACAGTGACTCTTTCAAAGGGCTCCTGGAAAAGCTATTATTTAACTTAAAAGCTTCATAAAGATTGTAGGAGCTCTTTGGAAAAACTAGGATATCAGCAACACAAAGAAACTTATTTTATATGCTAACAGCAATTTGATCAACTACAAGCAAGACCACCGAAAAACCACATCAGTCTGCCTCAAAGTAGCAACAGCAATGCTCAATTCCATTTTAAAGACCCTCTCTCTTCTTTGAACCATTTTTTTAAAAATCTGTTCCAAAAATTGCATGTTTCCCATATAATGTAAAGATAGAAATAACACAACTGTACTCAATGCTTAAATATCTATAATTTTCTCTTTGTGTTTCCCACAAGATACATAATATAATAAAATTATTTCACATTTAGCATAACAAATCCAAAGGAAAAATTTCAAATTATAGACACCAACAAAAGTCCCTCAGCATTAGACATATCTCAAGTTGCATAAAGCTGTACTGAAGCAGTATCTCCTTGTTCCTATAAAATAAAGTTTCACACAATAAAAGATACAATAGATGGCAACACAAAATGTTATCCAAAAGCAATCAAAATTAAAAGCAATGCCTTTAAATGTCTCTTTGCTACATTAAATAAATCCTAATACAAGCAACAAAATAGCAAAAGTCAATTTCAACAAACATCACATCATAGTAACACACAGAAACATTTAAAAAATCTTCCAATCCCCCTAAGATTTATTTTAAAGCCATACATATCCTTAGCATTGGATACACACCTAACGTTCTGTGTTGTGAGCAAGGTGGAAAGAAGACACTTGCACTTAAATCTTGAAGCATCCCGTCCCGATGAACCCAGTGAAACTAATTTCTGCCATCAGAAAAGTCCTCCACCAGAACACCAAATAATGATATGCGCTGCTCTAAAGGAAACAGCAAGCCGGGTTCTGGCTCTAGGAGGTCTCTCGAGGTACAATAATATAAACCTGATCAATTGCAATTAAAATCTGAACAGAGGCTTAGAACTTGAAGTCTTGGTGCATTAGTTCTTGCCAAAAGCAGATGTGATTGTGAGCTGGAAGCAATTTCTCCTGGTAATTTGTGATGACACTGGGTAGTGCAGTCCCAGATTCCCCAAAGACAAACTCATCAGAGGCTCTAATGTATGCATGACACATGAGGTGGCTCTTTTAGAGCTCAATTAATTGGGCTGAACATTAAGACAGCAAGTTCAGGACTTTTTTTTTTTTTTATCTTTCCCTTCTAGAGTTGCTTTTCCCCTCCTTTGAAAGCAATTTTTTGCCTTACCTTCTGCAAGCCATGTTTCCTGTAATTGACTTAGATCTTGAAAGAGTTCTAAAAAACAAGTCAAAGACATAAACAAAAGATTTGAAAACCTTTTAGGCAACATTAAATAGAAATGTTTGTCATGAAATTAGTCCTATAGATCAATTTAATTTGGGGAGAGGCATCAATAAAGAAATGAGGATTCATAACTTAATTATACCAATAATCCTGCCCATTTTGATGCCTACTAAGCAATGCTTCTCAGTATCTTTTTTACCCCCTTTTAATACATAGCTTAATAAATAAGCCTAGAGACCTCAAACAACACACTTACAGTAGAACTCAAAAAGGTTGAGATGAAGGTGTGTCTATCCTCAGAAACTTTTTTTAAACATATTCAATTCTTGATAAAATAGTGTTAGGGGAAAAATCAGAAAGACTAAATAACATTTTATTTCTGTCTTCCAAATCTTCTATCAAAGATTTAACAGGACATGGTATAATTCTCAAAGTACTATATGTTTTGATGTTCAGTGCTTCAGAACTCAAAGGGACAACTATTAAATACAAGATTTTAGAAGAAAATTTGTACACTAATAGGTTTACAAAAGTAAATAGATAATTCCCAGGCACCTGCTTATTATCAAGTGCAAAACTGTGTATTCTGTCACTGGGGAGGGAGAGGTATGTGTAACTTATTCCTACTTATATGAAGATTTGAAGAAGTTTGAGAATTCAATATACCTAATCTAAATGGCAAACTGAACTTTGATAATTAAATCTAAGTTTATTAAGTTTATTATGAATGCCCCCATACGGCTGGAATAATTGATAACATATTGACCTCCTATCAATAGTTCATAGAAAGAATCTGCAACTTAATTTCCTAAATATGTATTATAATTATTAATTAGGCCTTAATTATGATTCATTGACCACTTAAAAGGCCTATAAACAAGGTATTATGACCACACCATGTAGTCATCAAAACCATCTCTGAAAAGTTTGGTAACAGTATATGGTTTAGTGTAAGGAGATGGGAAACCAAACAGTAACTTATATTGCTCAACTTCTAATGGAGGAGAAAAGAGTAATTAAGCTGTGCGCATAGCTGTCTAATTTGTTCCTCTGTGTTGGATATTTTCAAATTGTTACCTTAGTGTATAGGATTGCTTATATGCCATATGGACAAAGGTATTTAAACACAAAATGGTTAAAAGAAGGATGTCACTCTTATTATTTCCTTCTTTCATTAGTTTGTGACAGGGCCATAAAACAGCAAACTGTCATATCACATTAATTGCTCCAAATACAAGTCTTGCTTAAATGCAGTCATTTGAAAGTTTATTATTCTTAAGGTAAGACTGAATGCTTCTCTTCTTTATGAGGGTGGGAAGTACAGGTAAAGAGGGGGAATTCAGCTCTAAATCAAACCTCACCTTCTGAATCATGAGCCAGATCTCTGTTAATGAATTTTCTTTTCCTGACATTTGTTGGTTTCTCGTTACAATTTCTCCCACGCTGATTCTACAAAGGGAAAGATAAAATTCTTTTAAAAGAATGTAAACCTCAGATGTCACACAGACACACACACGCACACACACAGGCATACAGAAGTCTACTGGATCCTCTCCTTAAACAGAAAAATAAAAGTCCATGGTATCAATCCCAATATCCATTTTCTGCATTCATTTGACAGTGAAAGCATATGCTGAGAATTCAACAGCCAGGGAGAGTTGCTTCCCTGTGCGGATCTGAATATACTGTGTATCAGTCATAGATTCATGGTATCTCAGCATCAAAACAACATTAAGCAATTACACTTAAAGTCGTTTTTAGGCTAGATCGAAGCTAGATTAAAACACAGTTGAAGTTTATTCTCTCAGATAATCCCCTAAAAAAAGAACAAAAAGAGAGTGATGAAATGAAAAACATAAGAGAGACAATGAGAAAGAAGAAAAAAAAAAAAGAAACAAAACCCATGTAAACAAAAAAGTGTCAGCATTTGTCTCAACTTCATTCTTTTCAATGTGGCAGACAAACCCAGCCAAAAACTTTGAGTGCAGCAGCTGCTGCTGCCCTCCTTCTCTTCTTCCACTCATCTTGAGCACTTTAAACAGAAAAAAGGGGGGGGGGGTCTTAAAAACAAAACTATGCCTTATCCAAATCACTGAAAGGTAAGCTCATTTTGAAGACTGGGCTTCTAGAAGCAGAGTCGCCCTACAGTGGCAACAAAGCAGATAAAGTATCTGCAGTCCCAACCCCCTTGCTCCCTCCCCCCCCCCCCCCCCCCCCCCGCTTTCTCACTCGCCCTCCTCCCCCCTCTCCCCTCCGTCGGAGTCAAGTTTATAAACAGCAACTTTCGAACTGATCACTCACATTGGTGACCATGTAAGGCACTTGCTGGTCATAAAATCCATCCATTCTGCTGCTCTTCGCAAATCTCAGCTCAGTGTTTTATATTTTAAGCATCTAGCTGGAGATTTCCTCGGAATCTGGACTTCTATCAACCTAGAGGGGAACAAGATGGCTTTTAGGCTTTAAAAAAAAAAAAAATCATGAATGAAGCTCTTGAATTTGCATAGCTAATTATCCTCCGACAGTCCCATTCACAAAAATAACCCTCCCTACACAGCCTCCTTCACCTGGATCCAAAGAGAGCCAAGAGAGTTCACAATTTACATATTTTCCTCAGTAGCAAAAATTCGAACAAGAGGCGATGTATTTATTTTCACTCTCGATGTTTCCCTGCGCGGTCGGTGTACCCCGGGCAGCTCTGATTCGCAAACGTGTGCAAAACTAGCAATGGCGATCAGCGAGACTTGCTTTGCACCTAACGGGACTAAAGAGACGGAGACACCTCTTTCGTAAGGATAGTTTTTGCAACCCACAACCATGCAATTATCTGGAGAGACATAAAAAGTTGTCGGAAAGACCCACCTGAAAGCCACGCTAGGCGAACGGCTGCAAAAAATTCCCTCCAATTTTAATAAAAACATTAATTATTGCCCAGCACTTCCCCCTTGGAAGCCGAAAGCGCCTCTGACAGAGCTCAATTCGGTGGTTTTTCCTCTACTTCTCCTCCAGGGGCCTCCAATCCAAACTGATGGATCGCTGCCTCCCATTGGCTCCGCGTCTCTTTCACAAGATCAGATTTCGGGCTGTCAATCAGGAGGCTCGCTGCCCCTTCTCGTGAATCTCCCGCGCCCCTCTGCCCAAGGTGGTGCTGTGCCTGCCGGCGCTGTGACCACAGCCTGGAAACTCCACAGAGCAAATCGGCTGCCGTCCTAACCTGCTGCTTATTGTTAAGGCGCCTGGGGACACCGAAGCCATGTGTATCGAGTCGCCAGTTCTCCTAACTGGTGTGTTTGGTCCACTATCGGACTGAAGCACTTTCCTAAAGCACTTTCGTTCGCGGCAGATACATACTCTGAAGCGCGATCTTCCAAGACCGTGGGTCCGTAGTCTCCTACCTCACCTTCCTCGAGATCTCCAGTCCCTCCACTTTGAACCTGATAAGGAACCCACCTCGCAATACAGCCTCGTTCCTACTAAGCTTTTGGCCCAAGTTCTCTTCCCGTTTTTCAACGCCCACCATCACCGTTATGATGTATCAAAAACATTTTTTTTTAAACGTCATCCTCAAGTCAGTCTTTCATGGGACAGTAAGATCTGTGGGGAAAGCTCTTAGGAGAAGCAGAGGAATTGCTTTTTAGAAGGGGTTGCGTTGGGAGGGGGAACTGAGAGAACTACGGAGCTATCTAAGTGAGGAAAAGTATAAAATGTGTCCCACGTGTGCACTGCAACTAGGTGTTTCGAGTCCCCAGTGGAGGTGGGGAGGGGCAGGGATGGGTTGGGGTAGCTCGGATATCCTAGGGACTCGCACGTTTCCTGAGCTTTTGTTATGTATACACGGAGGCGGAGGGTGTCACTTACTGTACTTGACGCTTTCACTTCCTCTCCAGTTTTTAAACTGCTAGAGCCGGGAGTTGGTGGCGAGGGGAGAAGGGGGGTCGGGTTTCAAGGACAATGACTAGGACGTTAAAAAGGGAGGGCTGCAATTCTGAAACCACTTGCCTGACCCTCCAACTGGGCTTAGAGCTGTAAAGAGTCACTTAAGAAAGCCTCGGCCCAACAGGGGCTGAGAGGCCTCAGAATGGCACCGGGGACTCAGCGGTGTTAAAATTCATTTGTGATCCTGGTGGCGACCAGAGCTAAAGACCAAAGGAAATTTTCGGCAGCTGTTCAGCCCGTTGGGAAACGTGCTGCAATTCTCCATTTCTAATTCAAAGTTTTTCCTTAAATGGAACATTATGGAGCCATATTAAACTGCAGTATGAGTGCACAAGACTCAATTCCGGACCCATGGAAGTCAAGGGTCAATTTTTTTTATTAATAATAATAATATTAAAAACCTTAATACTGGGGAAACACCCAATAACTGTGGACAGCAAGGGCACACACCGTGAGTTCTTTAAAAGCAGTGAATCAGAGTTAGCCGGTCCTAAGGCGCGCACCTACAAGTATTTTAAGCGGGAACCGCACATTTACCCCGGCCAGGGAGAGGTTTGGGCGCAGCCTGGCTTCAAGGCCGGCACAGTGAGGCTCTCGGGTACTTTCCCAGGGTGCAATCAGGCAGCAAGCGTGCCCCGCCGCCCAACAATCCCGGGATAGCCCAGCCCCTCTAATCTGGGCAACAGTTTCCAAAGACCTTCTCTGCGCCTGGAGCCGGACGGGTAACCAGGGTAACAGGAGGGGGCGGAGCTTCGGGCTCAGCCCCCGCGAGGTTCTCTCCGCAGCCAATAACGTACCGTCTGTTCCCAGCCCATTGTTGTTTATTGCTGACCCCGCAGCGCTCCGCTAGGAGATTGGCCGCTTTAGGGAAGGAGGCGGAGCTTCTCCCTCCCTTGCACCCACCTTTCAGCTCCATTCACAAAATTCCGGCCTGTCTTGGTCACGTGGTGGGGGCGGGGAGCGGTGGGGGAAATGACACAACAAAGGCCCAAGTTTTCCAAACCACAAAACTTTTTTCTGCCTCGCTACCTCCTCCAAGCCCCGTCAACCAACAAATATTAGAAGATGAGGAAAAGTAGGCTTGGGTCTTGGAACATAAAGGGTGGGAGTTGGGGGTTGGGGGGGGGGGGAGTGCGGCGGGAGCTAGAAATCAAAGGAAGACTGGGGTTAATTCCAGGGTACACTGCATATGAGAAGAGCTGCAAAAGAGGAAAGGAAGAGAATTTAAGCAGAGGTGTGAGAAAGCGTTAAAGACAAACTAGGAACTTTTGCTTGTTGCTGCAAGTCACTGCTTTTAGACTGACAAGCAGTAAAATGGATTTCAGTTTTTTCACAACATTCTGTAATGTTCATTTCTACCTTAGATGCATCCCATAGTTTATTAATTTTTTAAAGTTTCCTTTACGAACACTGCAGGCTTTCGCTGGCTGACAGTTTTAGTTTCCATTTCCCAAAACTTCACTCTTTCATAGGCACCCCAAAGCACTGCCGCTTCTCCCCACCTAGGCTGGATTGACCAACAGAAGCGGAGACTTAATCCTCGGATTTGATTACGTATTGCAGGGGCTCCATATTTCCCCCTTTGGATTCTTTAAACGAACTCAGCTTTTAACTGTGTGATCTTAACAGCAATTGAATATGATGATACATATTCAAGCCAGGCTACAGCTCAGTTTTGTGGAAAGAGTACACAGTTTTGAGATAAATCTTTCTGTATAGCAAATGGACTATCAGACTATTCTCCCTCCTCTCTCTTTCTCTTCTGTCCTTTTTCTCTCTGTCCTTTTTGTGCCGTGATACTTAGTGAGACACTAGCTTGTAGTTTGGTTACTGTTTATCTTCTATGCTTGGTGCTGGGAAAAACCAGTAGACCCAGTGGCTGAAGACATTGAAAGGGCTACAAATTCGTTTTTCAGAAAACATTACCATTGTGGAAAATGTCTACAGAGGCAGCTGTTCTATTCACAGAGGAACGTCCAAAGTTGCACAAAGTTTCCACTACTTTTAAAAGTGAGTCTTTAAAAATCAGCTTAGTAAATGCCAGTTCTTCTTGAATGGAAAATTTCATTTTGGCAGGATTTCAGGCATAGAATGGCAGAGCAGAGGCCAAGAGGCTTTGACATTTATTTACTTCTATTTTGAAATTCCTTTTGGGTTTTGAAATTAAAACTCTTGAGAGAAAGCCCATTTCTCTCCCCCCTCCCCCCATAAAAATCCATTTCTGAGGTTGGAAAGTTTTTAACTTGCATATAAAGCTATTTAAATCTTTATAGTTCCTTTGCTGTTATTTAATAAAATAAAAATCACTATTATTCTGGAGTTAACTTATTATAGCATTATACTGAAAATGCATGGTGGTAAATAGAGCACATTTCTAAAAGCAAAAAGAGAAACTAAGGGTACTGATTGATTCAGTGGGTGAATATGATTGAAATTAAGTAAAATTTTGTCCAAATTGGGTTGATTATTAAGTAAAACAGTAACCTTATAATTCTTTAAATACTTTTTATAGTAAATTGCTAATGGCCTAGTTTGCACAGAGCTACATCAAATAAATAAGGAAAAGATAGACTATTAAAATAGCCAAGTGGAGATAGGGATGAACAAGTGAACATAAAACTCAGAAACATATACCAGAATGGTGAAAGACAATTAGTGGCTATAGTGGGCTCCCTGTGGGAAGAGAAGCAGCGATTTGAGAAGAGGGTAGACCCTAGGAAGCAGGTAAAGGTGTCAATAAAATTAACACTGTATACAAGGTGTTAGCTTCCACTCTAACCTGCTATTCTCAACAAGGATATATCTCCAAACTCCTCAAATAAAGAAAATGTAAACATGTGTTTTCTAAAAATATGCTTAACTGCATTGGAAGTCAGAACATTTTTCATTTAAAAAAAGAAAATTTTTAAATCTTTATTCTATCAAGAAGAAAAACAATTCTAATGTCCAGTGATGTTACTGTTGGGATAAGGACACTCATATATATTTCTGGTTGGAATGTAACTTTCTGCACCCTTTTTAAAGTAAATTTGCAGTATCTACTAGACCCTAAAATGTACAATATCTATTAGACCTTAATTAGACCCAGTAACCCTGATTTTTTAAATCTATAAAAATAAAAGCAATGTGCAAAAGGACATTTACTGAAGTATTATGTATAGAGGGGGGAATTTAGAAGCAACTTCAATACCCACCAATAAGGACATGGTTTTTAATACAGTATGGTCATTTCTTACTTTGGCATCCAATTATGGAGGTAATATATCTGTTAAAAAGTATGCTGTGTTCTTGGTTATCAAACTTGAGATTACATAAGAAACTCCTTGTTAAAAATTCATGTTCCTGGATGGATCCATAGAGTTTCTGATTCAGTAGACCTGAACTGAAGCCCAGCAAGCACATCCCATGAAAATTCTGTGCAAGGAATTTTGTTGTAGTTGGCTTCTGAATCAATCTGGGGAAACCCCAGGTTGGACCTCTACCAGAAGTCCAAAGGGAGACCTGCGATGTTTACTCGTTCGGACATGTTTCACTTGACCCACAAGATGTTGACACACTTGGAAAATTCGATGTCAACACGTAAAGTTTGTATTTCCACTATTGCTTGGCAAATCAGAGGATATGATAACACTGAGACCAAATTTCCACATAGCAGCCTTCAACTGGAGCCGAATCCCACTTCCCCCTTGTGTACAGGAGCATGGGTATCAGTTTTGCTGTCGTCCACACCTCTTCCCTAATTCCTGTTTTTCTTATTTATGTTACCTACCTGATCCCTGCAAGTATTGGCCTGTGTAAATCCTGCTTTACATGTGACATGCTGTTGTTCAGTCGCCCAGTGGTGTCCAACTCTTTGTGACCCCATGGACTGCAGCAAGCCAGCTTTCCTGTCCTCACCATCTCCTGGAGCTTGCTCAAACTCAACGTTCATTGAGTTGGTGATGCCACCCAAACATCTCATCCTGTGCTGTCCGCTTCGCCTCGTGCCTTCAACCTCTCCCAGAGTAAGGGTCTTTTCTAAGGAGTTGGCTCTTCATATCAGGTGGCCAAAGTATTGGAGCTTCTTCAGCTTCAGCATCAGTCCTTCCAATGAATATTCAGGACTGATTTCCTTTAGGATTGACTGCTTTGATCTCCTTGCAGTCCAAAGGACTCTCAAGAGTCTTCTCCAACACCACAGTTCAAAAGCATCAATTCTTTGCCATATGTGACATAGCATATTAAAAAATAAAAGCAAGGGACAGATACAGAATATCATATATTGTTTTGTTCTAAAGGAAAAATAGTGAGCATAAAGATGCCTATATATACATATATGAGACATATGTGTATATATACTTATACACTAGTGTTACTCAACATTTTTTTATTATTACCCCCCAAAGAGCCTTTGTGGATATTTTTTATTCCTAACTTCCCTCCTATTAAATTTTGATATTATGGATACACTATTTATCTGTTTATATCCTGTAGTCCTTTGTAAGATCAAAAATTAGTGTAACACTAGCATCCATCCTTCCAAGAACCAATTTTCAACACTTGGGGCAATATCAGCCCCACTGCCAATCTATAATGTATAGTGTATATACCTATATTTTTCTCTTTCTATAAGTATTGAATTTACCCAGAAATATTGATTTTTATCATCTAAAAGAAGAATACACAGCCTATCTCTTACTATTAATTACATGTACCTACAGGAAGTCTGATTAGAGTTGTGATATAAAAGATCTTTACATTTTTCTTTTAGCAAGTGGAATGGTTTATTACAACATGCACATATCATGGTCATTTTTAGTCCATATAAGGGATGAACACATTAGCAGTTTATAGTTAGTTTTGTAAGAACCACAGAACTTTTCACATAGAATAACGATATATCTAGATAGTCATGAATCTTAACTTTGAGTGACTTGTAAATTTTGAAATAAATAATGAACAAAGAGCAAAACATAAATCCTTTACCTTTCTTTGGAAAGAGGACCACTGGCATTTCCTCTAGATTTGAAGGCATGGCACTGATAACTTTAAACAGTAAAGTGTCAGCAGAGGTCACCAGTCTCTATCCTCATAGTTGTTTTCTGGCCCACGGTGGGAGATGCAGGTGTGGTGGAGGTGCTTTCCTCAAATATAAAAGACAAGTTAGTGAAAAAGGGATTCTCAAGGTCCATTTTAGAAATGGAATTTTATTCTCCTGAGACACAACTTGATTTAGAACAATCTAATGACTAACAAGTTAATCATTTTATTATCAATGTTATTACACATTGGGAAGAGGCTTTCAAGATGGGCTTTCCAAAGTACTTCCTGGAAATATAGCTTTCTTTCTGGAAGTATAGTTTGCTTTTTTACTCCAAGGTAGAATTAGGAGCATTCCTTCCTGTGGCCTCTCAGAGCTGGCATTTTTTGATAGCTCTAAATACTGTGTAAATGTTAATTACCATCCTTCATTCAATAAACTTCTTCGTACTGTGATTACAATTGTGTTCTCAGCTACTGGCATATAGAAGGTGTTGTAGGATGAGTGAACCAGTGAATGGACACCATGCTACTGAATTGCCTTATTCTACAAATATAAATGCATTTCAAATATTCCCTAAGCAATGTTGTAGGCAGTGACTGTTCTGAAAACAAACCAAAATTTACTGGATAGTTGAAAAGGACTGACTGCTGCTGCTGTTGCTAAATCGCTTCAGTCGTGTCCGGCTCTGTGCGACCCCATAGACGGCAGCCCACTAGGCTCCTCTGTCCCTGGGACTCTCCAGGCAAGAACACTGGAGTGGGTTGCCATTTCTTTCTCCAATGTATGAAAGTGAAAAGTGAAAGTGAAGTCGCTCAGTCGTGTCCGACTCTTAGAGACCCCATGGACTGTAGCCCGCCAGGCTCCTCCATCCATGGGATTTTCCAGGCAAGAGTACTGGAGTGGGTTGCCATTGCCTTCTCCAAAGGACTGACTACCTGCGTACAAATGGCTTCTAGATAAAAATTCTTAAAATTATCATCAAAAAGAAAATTAAAAGATGCACTGAGCTAAATATATTTCTCCTATGTATTGGTTTCTTTTCTTTTTGACACAGATAAACATTCTTTGTGATTTCTAAGGATCTGATATGTGACCAACAGCAAAGTATCTGAATTATATAATTCAGAATCATAACCTGTACCACTGTGACCTTTCTTTCATTTTTAAGCACATTAAATAAAGAGTTTGATGCTCTTGAGATCCCTTATGAAAGAAGTCCCCTAAGTTTATTATTTTTAGTCAATGACTGTGTTAAATAAAATCACTCATAGGACAATAAAAAGTGGTGTGGTGAAAGAGGATTTGGCATCAGACAGTCATGGACATGAATGGTGGCTCCAACAAAGGCCAAATTGCTTCATCTCTCTGAGTCTCAGTTGCCACGTCTATGTAATGGATATAAAACCTATCTTCCAAAATTGCTATGAGGAAGAAATGAGCTAATGTATTCAAATTGCCTCTCAGAGTTGGTACTCATAGAAGTTGCCTTTCATGTCCTGTTTATTAGAGCTTCTCTCTGACATCAAACAATAGATTCCGCCTCTCTGGGTCAGTCCTCCTTGGCCTGAGGTCACAGATCTATCCCTATGACCTTCCAGCTAACTTTTAGAATGGTCCTTAATACATGGGACTGGTCTGCCTGGCTTCCTGCCCATGTTTTAAAATAATTTTCCAGCTTCCCATCGACGTGGGAGCAATTCCTGGTCTCTGATATTTTTCCTGCTCCAACCAGGGACTGACACCTCAGATTCCTTTCCCTAGTCTCTTATGATCGGCCAACTTGATGCCTGACACCACATGCTAATTACCTGCAATTCGGATCTCCTCACTGAGTTCAAAAACTCTAGCCTAGTAGTTGAAGGAGACAGAAAATGTTGCCTGACAGCAGAGGGATTAGTCTCAAAAAAGTAAAGCAGAAAAGTGGTCCAAAACAGAGTGGTTTCTGAAAAGGGGCAAAAGAACAGCTTCATGTCCATCACTTCCTTAAAAGCTAGAAAAGTCGTCCCAGAATGAGGGTCACCAATGATCCTTAAGTCAGCCTCTTGGTATTTGAAGAACAATGTGTCTTTGAACTTTGTAATAGTGATTTCACTTCTCTGTGATCTTCCCGAGAGTTCTCTTTTATATTTAAAATGTTCCTTTTGTCCCGAATTTCTTCTCAAGTTTAAAAATAGCCCTTTGACTACAGGCATTTCATGTGAGCACATCAAAGAAAGCTGCAAATCTTCTTTGTATCTGTAAGACACACTCTAAATACAACTTGGATTTTTATTCTTGGTTCATTTTTATGTTCTAAATTGAAATTACTACCTGTTTCTCTGGTGTCAAATAATATCAATGCTCATAGGTTTATCAAATGTATTTTGGAGAAACATAGTCTACCCAGAAAAATAAGTTTTTTATGATGAGAGCCTTACCTTTGTTAGGAAAGATTTGTATCTGATGCTCTAGACATCATTTGAGTCCATAAAGGAAGGCATTATCAGAAAGGCATTCAGGAAGCAGGTATGTATATGAATGAGAACTAAAAATAATTTTGCATTTAGAGTTGAGACAACGATATTCTTTCTTCTACATATACACATTCTGACACCCACTCCTACTGATAACTCAGAATTCTTAAAATAATAAGTGTTATCAGTTAAAACAGAGGAAAAGGCCATGACATTCATTATAAATAGCTCTTGTTACTTGACTCTTTCGTGACATAAATGTGAGATATCAATGCTTGGATCCTGGGTAACTCAATCTTACAGCTCAAACAGACGCCAGTAGTGCATCAATTTTGGTATCAACGCCATTGCTACTCTTCTTATTTTTCTAGCTTATTGAGAGCTTATCAATTCTCACTTAAGCTTTCCATATTTGACCATTGATCAAGAACACTCTAGATCATTGTCTCTCAAATCATCTGCACTGAAAGATCTGCATTAGTTATCTATCACACAGTTACAAACTACCCCAAATTTAGTGGCTTAAGTTAATCCACATTTATTTATCTCACAGTTTCTGTGAGTCAGGAATCTGGGAGGAAACGTGCTGAGTGTTTCTGGCTCAGGGTCCCTCTTGAGATTCAAGCTGTAGACTGGAGCTGCAGACATCTGGAGCTAGGAAATTTGCATCTAAGTCCACTCATGTGGTGGCTGGCCATCTCAGCTCCTTGTAACTACTGGCCACATAGCTCGGATTTTCACCATGTGTTCCTCTCCACAGAGCTGCTGATGACATGGCTTCCCAGTGCAAATAATCCAAGAGAGGTAGCTCAAGATGGAAATCCGTCTTTTACAATCAAATCTTGAAAATGACTAACCAACAGTTCTGCCACAGGCTACTGGTCATACAGACTAATACCTCATGAGAGAGGGATGGTACAGAAAGCGGAAGAATAACAGGAGGGTGGGATCATTGGGGGCCACCTTAGAGGGTGACTATAAGAACTTCTCTCTTTCCAAATGCCCAGTCCATCACAGACTGAATCCATTTATTTGACATTCAAATTTATGCCACAATTAGACGCAAGGCTCCAGGAGACAGGAATTCCTCTTACTCATGGTTGTATTCCTGTCACCTAGCTGAGGAATGACTCTTAAGGGAATTACTAAACACATCCTATTGTTAAAGATGCTAAAACAAAGCATATGGACTGAATATCTATGTTCACCCCTTCCAAAAGAAAAAAAAAATTGTGTATGTTGAAACTCTAACCCCTAATCTGATGCTGCATGTGTGCATGCTAAATTGCTCAGTCATGTCCAACTCTTTGAGACCTCATGGATGGTAGCCCGTCAGGCTCCTTTGTCCATGGTGATTCTCCAGGCAAGAATGCTGGAGTGGGTTGCCATGCCCTTCTCCAGGGGATCTTCCCCTCCAGCGATCAAACCCTCGTCTTTTGAGTCTCCTGCATTGGCAGGCAGATTCTTTACCACTAGCGCCACCTGGGAAGCCCCATCTGATGATTGCTGCTGCTGCTAAGTCGATTCAGTCGTGTCCAACTCTGTGCGACCCCATAGACGATGGCCACCAGGCCCCACCATCCCTGGGATTCTCCAGGCAAGAACACTGGAGTGGGTTGCCATTTTCTCCTCCAATGCATGAAAGTGAAAAGTGAAAGTGAAGTCACTCAGTTGTGTCTGACTCTTAGCGACCCCATGGACTGCAGCCTACAAGGCTCCTCAGTCCATGGGATTTTCCAGGCAAGAGTACTAGAGTGGGTTGCCATTGCCTTCTGTAATTAGGATTAGATGATTCCTGAGGGTAGGGCCCTCACAGTGAGTTTAGTGCCCTTGTATAAAGAGTAAGAAGGGCAAGAAAGAGGGATTATCTCTCATTCTGTCTCTCTCTTGCCCCTTCCCACTTTCTTTACAATAAGTGCCCTACATTCGAACATTCAAGTTGCAAAATTTCAAAGATGGAAATGTGCATCTGGTTCCGCCAGGGAACCAGAACCTGTGCCGTCAATGTCAGGTGAAAGTGACAGTTAGTTTGCCCTGTGTCCTACTGCTGACAATCCTTCAGCTTTGTCATTTCCCACCTCCTCTCCTGCTCGTCAGTAACTCTTCTTGACTGTTAACGGCAGCCCCCGTATGTCAACTGTTGTACTGTACTACTGTACTTCTCAAGGTACTGTAAGATTAAAAATGTTTTAATTTGTGTGTGAAAAGTATTATAAACCTATGACAGTACAGTTCTATATAGCTGACTGTGTTAACTGGGTATGTAGGCTAACTTTGTTGGACTTTAGAACAAATTGGACTTACAAATGCACTTTTGGAATGAAGCTTGTCTGTGGGTAGGGGACTTATGGTACTTCACTCAAGCGCACATTGAGAAGCCAAGTTGGCACCCACATCTTGTATTTCCAGTCTTTGCAATGGTGAGAAAATGAGTCTCCATTGTTAAGCCGGTCTGTGGTATTTTGCTGTGGCAGCCTGAGCAAACTAAGACCCAGAGGAAATCGAGAACTGCAAATTACAACACCATTTAGGGATTTAACACTTCAGGATTGGGATATGCTTAGTAATAACTAAACTAAATCCCTTCTGCTGAAGTGGAAACTTATTTCCTCTTGTTAAATTCTCTGTTTAGCAAATGGAGAAGTGCAGCTGCTACCAGCAGGTCTCAGCACTCATCATCACAGTGTGCCAGGCGCTGTGTTATATGAGGAAGACACAAATAACATAGCACCCCCGCCAGACAGAAAGCATAAGCTGGAAGCAGAGACAGCACAGTGAAACAGCCTTTTAGAAGGGCCCTCCATGACTCACCCTGTGTCTCCCCTACCTCATCTCTCCCGCATATTCATCTGCTTTACTCATCATAGCATTTAGCTTGTCTAAAATGTTCCCACTTGTTTACTTATATGCCCGAGTTTTTATTTGTTTCCTGATTCTTCCTTCTCCACTCCAAGACGTAAGCTCCGGGAAAGTAGTATGGATTTTTTTTTTAATATTTATTTATTCAGCTACATCAGGTCTTAGTTGTGGTCGGTGGGCTTAGTTGTTTCGTGGAGTTGGGCGGGTTCTGGTGTTCTTGTTCATTATTTTATGTACAAGCCTGTCTGGAAATGGACTTGGCCCACACTGAGCGTTCACCAAATACACACTGAATAAATAGTTAACTAGAGGCATGCTCAAGGCAACATGAGATCTATTACGCTTTTCTATAAATTCTCTCATATTATCCATAACAAGGCTTAAAATTCTACTTCCTTCATTTATGCTTTCACTTAAGTTCTGACCTTTCAACATTCTGATCACTGATTTTTATCCTCTATGAGTTTGAGTAAACTCCGGGAGTTGGTGAAGGACAGGGAGGCCTGGCATGCTACAGTCCATGGGGTCGCAAAGAGTCGGACACGACTGAGTGACTGAACTGAACTGATACTGAGTCCTCTTCTTAGCTTTCTAAGCTGTAGAGCCAGAATACAAGCACAATATAGATATGGACAACTGAATCACTTTGCTTTACAGTAGAAATTAACACAACTTTGTAAATCAACTCTATTTCAAAAAAGTTTTTTAAAAATGATAATAAACTACATTTTAGTTTTCAGAACATTTTCAAACCTATATCACCTGTCCACCCTCAAACAAAAAACTGGATCTCCATTAAATTAATGAGACCTAGTAAAATAATTTGTTTGACTTTACTCCTAGGCTTTGTGAAATTGACCTCAGCTACCTTTTACTGTGTCTGCTTTTTAAAAATGATTTCAGTATGCAGTTTAGAAGTAAAAATTGATATTTGCATGAAAAGGATGATTTTCATTTCTTAATTTGTTTTAGTTAGGAAGAGATAATGACATATCATTGCTGATAAATATGAAGGATGCTAAATAATAGGCAGATAACTATTGGGGAAGTTATTTCCACAAATAAACTTAAGAGTGTTTGACTGTGAACTTTATTTATAATGAGAAGCATCATAGCACAGTGATTAAGAACATGGCTAAATTTGACTTCTGTGGATCCTGATCATCTTTGCTTTCATGGGGTCCTTCCTCCTTTAAATATTATTAATAAAATATATAATTATATTGTTATATTTTAAGATTGTGTTGGCATAAGAAATAATTATTATATATTCAGAATTACTGCATTATTGTTGGGTTGTTTTTGTTTAGTTGTTAAGTCATGTCCGACTCTTTTCAACCCAATGGACTATAGCCCACCAGGCTCTTATCCACGGGATTTCCCAGGCAAGAATACTATAGTGGGTTGCCATTTCCTTTTCCAGGGGATCTTCCTGACCAAGAGATCAAACCTGGGTCTCCTGCTTGACAGGCAGATTCTTTACACTGAGTCACCTGGGAAACCATTAATTATATGTATTATATTTTGATATTATATTTACTATATACTTGATATTATTAACTTCATTTTTATTTCCATTTTTTTATTTTCTTTAAAAAAAAACTCAGATTAAAGCACATTTATGGTCTTCTAAAATATGGCAGGCCCTTGGCATTGTGTCTGTGTGCCTAATAGAGAAATCAGCCTTGCTCAGGAACATAGGGTCTTGAGCCAGATTGACTTGTTGCAAATCCTAGCTTCTCTAATTAGCAGCTGTGTGACCTTGGGCAAGTTATTTTACTTTTCTGTGCCTTTATCTGTTCTTTTGAAAAATTGGAATAATTAGATACCTCCATCACAGAGTTGATAAAAGGAATTATCTCTTATCTAGATCAGTGCATGGTGCATTCATTTTCTAGCAGATTATACCAATTTATTTTATCATCTTAAAAATAACTGATATTGCAGTTGAAGTTCTTCTGAATAGAAATAGGCTTCTACTTACCTAGGAAGCCAAATAATCATATATTGGGACTTCCCTGGTGGCCCAGTGGCTAAGATTTCACACTCTCAATGCAGGGGACCTGGGTTCAATCCCTGGTCAGAGAACTAGATCCCACATGCTTCAACTAGGAGTTCACATGCCACAACTAAGACCTGGTTCAGTTCAGTTCAGTCACTCAGTCGTGTGTCTTTGCGACCCCATGAATCGCAGCACGCCAGGCCTCCCTGTCCATCACCAACTCCCGGAGTTCACTCAGACTCACGTCCATCGAGTCAGTGATACCATCCAGCCATCTCATCCTCTGTCGTCCCCTTCTCCTCTTGCCCCTAATCCCTCCCAGCATCAGAGTCTTTTCCAATGAGTCAACTCTTCACATGAGGTGGCCAGAGTATTGGAGTTTCAGCTTTAGCATCATTCCTTCCAAAGAACACCCAGGGCTGATCTCCTTCAGAATGGACTGATTGAATCTCCTTGCAGTCCAAAGGACTCTCAAGAGTCTTTTCCAACACCACAGTTTAAAAGCATCAATTCTTTGGCACTCAACTTTCTTCACAGTCCAACTCTCACGTCCATACATGACCACAGGAAAAACCATAGCCTAGACTAGACGGACCTTTGTTGGCAAAGTAATGTCTCTGCTTTTCAATATAGACAAATAAATAAATATTAACAAAAAAAAGGAAATAGGTTGCATTGAACATAGAGAAGATGGGAGAAGAGGTGGACACTGAGAAAGATAAATTCCTCGGGCTATACCTGTTGATTCCAACCTTGCTTCTGCCATTTAACAGCTGTGTGATCCCAGGCAGTTTGCTTAATCTCTCTAAGACCTGTTATTACATTGCTGAAATGTAACATCCAGTTTATAAGGTTTTTGTTATTAAGGTTATAGTCTAAATGACCAATTTTTAATACTTATAATAGCAGCTATATACTATCAAAGATTATTTTCATTTAATTTTCTACCAGCTGTTTTGCACTTTATTTCTCCCTTATTACTGCCACCTTTCCTTGGAATCCAGAATGTTGGCCTCAACTCCAATGATGTGACAGCTGTAGCTATAGATGGGGAAACCATAGTGTCCTCTGCTTCATCCTCTGATCCAAACTGTATAAGAAACTATGAAACTAAGGAAATCCTACAGTATAAATATAATTTTCATCATTGAAAAGATTCTTTCTCTCCATTTTCTCATTAATCTCCACAAGCACAAATCCCTTCTTAATTTGTATTATCAACTTAGCCATGACTAAAATACTAAAGTGGTGGGATGTAGGCAATGAGAGGTAAGTATTAAGGGTAACTTCTAACAACATTTGCTGTATATATTGTTTGTTATAAAGAAGAATCTCTGATAAAATATCATTACTAAGAACAACTGAAGTGATGTTTAAATGCAAATCAATCAATCTTTTCAGGGCAAAATAAAATTTAGGGACAAAAATACAAGTGAATGTCTATTTAAGTATGTGGATCCTTGTTAAATGCTGAGTCCCCTCTTGTCTAGGACAGGACTGCTGTTTCTGCTGCTGCTATGTCGCTTCAGTCGTGTCCGACTCTGTGCGACCCCAGAGATGGCAGCCCACCAGGCTCCCCCGTCCCTGGGATTCTCCAGGCAAGAACACTGGAGTGGGTTGCCATTTCCTTCTCCAATACATGAAAGTGAAAAGTGAAAGTGAAGTCACTCAGTCATGTCCGACCCTCAGCGACCCCATGGACTGCAGCCTACCAGGCTCCTCCGTCCATGGGATTTTCCAGGCAAGAGTACTGGAGTGGGGTGCCATTGCCTTCTCTGAGGACAGGACTACTTGGAGGCATTGTAAGTCTCTCCTATTACCTTCTATTCTCCCACACTTTCAAGAATGAAAAGGGTAGGAGAGATATATATATTTGTGCTTCCCTGGTGGTTCAGATGATAAAGAATCCACCT
This sequence comes from Bos indicus x Bos taurus, assembly GCF_003369695.1. Classification (NCBI taxonomy): domain Eukaryota; kingdom Metazoa; phylum Chordata; class Mammalia; order Artiodactyla; family Bovidae; genus Bos; species Bos indicus x Bos taurus. Next base: position 97,491,046 of record NC_040079.1, on the reverse strand, counting down.
GCATTGCAGGAGTCATGGGTTCGATCCCTGGATCAGGAAGATCCCCTGCAGGAGAGCTTGGCAACCCACTCCAGTATTCTCTCCTGGAGGTGCCTGGCTGGCTGCAGTCTATGGGGTCTCAAAGAGTCAGACATGACTGAGCAACTAAGTGTGCATACATTTCCCTTATATTCTCCCAAACTTTTAAGAATGAAAAGAGTAACATACATATGTATATTTGGTATTCATAATTTCATTCTAATGGTTGACTTATGTTCAATGTAATTCTATAACTCAATGAAGTGGCATATCTTTAATGCAATAATAATAAAGAAGAAGAATGACATTTCCTTTTTGCTAAAGTGAATAACATATATAGAATTTAGGAAATGACTGCTATAATTGTCAGGAGTTAGTTATAAACTATTATGAAAGATTTTTTTTCCAACTGATATCATAGTTCAGTTTAGTTCAGTTCAGTTGCTCAGTCATGTCTGACTCCTTGTGACTCCGTGGACAGCAGCACACCAGGCTTCCTTTCCCAGAGCTTGCTCAATACCATCCAACCATCTCATTTCCTGTTATCACCTTCTCCTCCTGCCTTCAGTCTTTCCCAGAATCAGGATCTTTTCTAATGAGTCAGTTCTTCACATCAATATTGGAGTATAATGAAGCATTGGAGATTCAACTTCAGCATCAGTCCTTAAAATGAATATTCAGGAATGATTTCCTTTAGGATTGACTGGCTTGGTCTCCTTGCAGTCCAAAGGACTCTCAAGAGTCTTCTCCAACACCACAGTTCAAAAGCATCAATTCTTCAGTGCTCAGCTTTGATTGTGGTCCAACTCTCACATCCATACATGACTACTGGGAAAACCATAGTTTTGACTAGATGGACCTTTGTTGGCAAAGTAATGTCTCTACTTTTTAATATGCTGGGCTTCACTTATGGCTCAACTGGTAAAGAATCCGCCTGCAATGTGGGAGGCCTGGGTTTGATCCCTGGGTTGGGAAGATCCCCTGGAGAAGGGAAAGGTTACCCACTCCAGTATTTTGGCCTGGAGAATTCCCTGGACTGTATAGTTCAGAGGGTCACAAAGAGTCGTACATGACTGAGAAACTTTCACTTTCACTTTTAATATGCTATCTAGGTTTGTCATAGCTTTTCTTCCAAGGAGCAAGTGTCTTTTAATTTCTTGGCTACAATCACCATCGGCAGTTACTATGGAGCCCAAGAAAATAAAGTCTGTCACTGTTTCCATTGTTTCCCCAACTATTTGTCATGAAGTGAAGGGACTGGATGCCATGATCTTCTTTTTTTGAATGTGGAATTTTAAGGCAGCTCTTTCACTTTCATAAAGAAGCTTTTTAGTTCATCTTCACTTTCTGCCATAAGGGTGATGTCATCTGCCTATCTAAGATTATTGATTCCAGCATGTGCTTCATCCAGCTTGGCATTTCGCATGATGTACTCTGCATATAAGTTAAATAAGCAGGGTGACAATAGACAGTCTTGACATACTCCTTTTCGAATTTGAGAGAGAATAAGATGGCAGAGTAGAAGGACGTGCGCTCATCTTCTCCTGCAAAAACTCCAAAATTACAACTCACTCCTGAACAACTATCTACAAGAATATTGGATCCCACCAAGGAAAGATACCCCATGTCCAAGAACAAAGGAGAAGTCCCAACAAGATGGTAGGATGGGCGAAATCATATTTAGAATCAAACCCCACATGCACCAGAGATGCTTGGAGGGCTCAAACAAAACTGTGTGCACACCAGGACACAGAGACCCCACAAAGACTGAGCCAGACCTGCTTTAGAGTGTTTGAGTGATCAGCAGTGGCCTGACTCAAGGACAGGGCCTCTGGCTGCAGCAGAGCTGGGAGTCACAGTGTGTGAGCCCCACCATGGAGCCCACCCAGCAGATGTCCCACAAACTAGAGAGCAATTATACCAAAGAAATTCTTACACTGTTACAAAAATTCTAGGACTCACAACAGATTTCCCAACCTTGGGATCCAGCAAAGGGATTGAGAACCCCAAGGGAATTTGACTTTGGAGGCCAGTGGGATTTGATTATAGAACTTCCACAGGACTAGGGAAATAGACTCTTTGAAGGCACAAACAAAACCTTGTGTACACCAGGACCCAGGAGAAAGGATCAGTGACCCCACAAGAGACTCAGCTAGACTTGCCCATGAGTGTCCAGGAATCTCAGGCAGAGGTGTGGGTTGACAACGGCCTGCTGCAAAGTCAGGGGTACTGAATAACTGCTGGCATAAGCCCTTGTGATGGAGGTCACCATTATCCCTACCATAGTTTGGCCTCAGGCCAAACAACAGGGAGGGAACACAGCCCTGCTCATCAACAGAAAATTGGAATAAAGATTTACTGAGTATGCCCCCACCCATCAGAACAAGACCCAGATTCCCCCAAGCCAGTCTCTCACATCAGGAAGCTTCCACAAGCCTCTTATCCTTACCCATCAGAGGGCAGACAGAATGAAAACTAGAATCACAGAAAACTAACCAAACTGATAACAAGGATCACAGCCTTGTCTAACTCATTGAAGCTATGAGCCATGCCATGTAGGGCCACCCAAGACAGATGGGTCATGGTGGAGAGTTCTGATAAAACGTGGTCTACTGGAGAAGGGAATGGCAAACCACTTCGGTATTCTTGCCTTGAGAACCCCATGAACAGTATAAAAAGGCAAAAAGATGTCATATATACGTGTATAATTTCTTAAGTCTAGAAAGGAAAAAGTTGAGAATTTTAAATCAGGGATTGAAAATATGGGTAATTTAGAGTTCAATTCAGTTCAGTTCAGTCGCTCATTCGTGTCCGACTCTTTGCGACCCCATGAATCGCAGCATGCCAGGCCTCCCTGTCCATCACCAACTCGTGGAGTTCACTCAGACTCACATCCATCGAGTCAGTGATGCCATCCAGCCATCTCATCCTCTGTCGTTCCCTTCTCATCCTGGCCCTAATTCCTCCCAGCATCAGAGTCTTTTCCAATGAGTCAACTCTTCACATGAGGTGGCCAAAGTACTGGAGTTTCAGCTTTAGCATCAGTCCTTCCAAAGAAATCCCAGGGCTGATCTCTTTCAGAATGGACTGGTTGGATCTCCTTGCAGTCCAAAGGACTCTCAAGAGTCTTCTCCAACACCACAGTTCAAAGGCATCAGTTCTTCGGCGCTCAGCTTTCTTCACAGTCCAACTCTCACATCCATACATGACCACAGGAAAAACCATAGCCTTGACTAGACGGAACTTTGTTGGCAAAGTAATGCCTCTGCTTTTCAATATGCTATCTAGGTTGGTCATAACTTTCCTTCCAAGGAGTAAGCGTCTTTTAATTTCATGGCTGCAGTCACCATCTGCTGTGATTTTGAAGCCCTCCAAAAATAAAGTCTGCCGCTGTTTCCACTGTTTCCCCATCTATTTCCCATGAAGTGATGGGACCAGATGCCATGATCTTTGTTTTCTGAATGTTGAATAAGAATGTGTGTATAGGAGCTTCCCAGGTGGCTCAGTGGTAAAGAATCCTCCTGCCAATGCAGGAACCATAAGAGACACAGGTTTGATTTCTGGGTCAGGAAGATCCCCTGGAGAAGAGAATGGCAACCCATTCTAGTTCTGCCTGGAAAATCCCATGAACAGAGGAGCCTTGCAGGATACAGTCCATGGAGTCACAAAGAGTCAGACACACCTGAGTGTACACACACATACATACACACACACACACACACATACACATACATATATATACCAGATCAGATCAGATCAGTTGCTCAGTCGTGTCCGACTCTTTGTGACCCCATGAATCGCAGCACGCCAGGCCTCCCTGTCCATCACCAACTCCCAGAGTTCACCCAGACTCACGTCCATTGAGTCAGTGATGCCATCCAGCCATCTCATCCTCTGTCATCCCCTTCTCCTCCTGCCCCCAATCCCTCCCAGCATCAGAGTCTTTTCCAATGAGTCAGCTCTTCGCATGAGGTGGCCAAAGTACTGGAGTTTCAGCTTTAGCATCATTCCTTCCAAAGAAATCCCAGGGCTGATCTCCTATATATATTTAAATATGGGATGAGGGACTTCCCTGGTGGCTAAGACTCTGAGCTCTTACTGCAGGGGGCCTGGTTTGAACCCTGGTCAGGTAACTAGATCCCACATGATGCAAATGAGAGTCCACATGATGCCAACTTAAGATCCTATGTCTCTCAACTGAGACCTGGCATAGGCAAATAAATAAGTAAACATTAAAAAATAAAATAAATATGGGGAAAGAAAAATATTTATGCCATGTTTGTCTAATCACACAAATTTTTACAATCTGAGTGCTTAGCTTATCTTCTGTGGGTTAAAGAAACTAAAGATAAGATTTCTTTGCTGTTTAGATGTAAAAATTTCATAGATGCTTCACAAGGCAGACTGCATTCCTCCCACCGCCTGTTATTACCTACTTCATGTCAGTTATTCTTATTCTTTTTCTTTAAGAAGTAGACAAAAACTTTATTTGCTAAATATTCTTGTACTTTGGTAGGCATAAAGGACAGCCAGAACATTTTACTGACAGAATTAACCCATCTGACTTTCTTTTCATCCAACGGAAGATAAGTGTTTAAGTATATAGTTATTATACAACAATATAGTTGCTAAACAACATTTTCAGGGGTGTTGCCATGGAAATTTTCACCAATCCTATTGATGTCACATGTTAACTGAAGTCTGCATTGATTGTTCTTTTTTTCTTCGAGACTACTATCTTGGTTCTAACACATGAAGAGGACTCCAGAATGTCTTAATGGGAGGACTTCAGATGACAATCAGCCAACAATCTCTTCTGACTGAGAGGAAGGGCAGTGTAACATGTAGTGTTTTTGCCTCAAAAGCATAATGTTCTTATATAGATTTTATTTAGGGTGTCTTGGGACATCAGTCTTCCAGTCAAATAGAAAGACAAGAAAAGGAAGGCCATTGCCAATATTCTATTAAGTGTCTTTGATAGTTATCAATTTTTCAAAAAGAAATGACTTGCTGGCTACCTATTAAGGTAGTATAACTGATAAATGCATGCAGTGTTCTTCTGAATAAAACTGATGTTGACTTAAAAAAATGTACATCATGAGAATTGCGAGTTAAACTTTATTTGGGGCAAAATGAGGACTGCAGCCTGGGAGACAACACCTCAGATAGCTCTGAGAAACTGTTCTGAAGAGCCAGAGTGGAAGGTCAGTATATATGTGTGATTTTCAGGAGGAGGAATACATGCAATCAAGCACATATTTTTCTAGGTTTCTACCAGTCTCATGAAGCTTTCTGTTAGTCACAAGGAACAGTCGTTACTATGAAAGATTTTAGTGCCATTCTAGATATGGGGAGATCTAAAAATTGGGCTCATTAATTCAGCTCCTGAATATATCTAACTATCTGAAGACCTGTCCTGCTAGTTTCTTGCCCCTCCCCCGAATCCCTGAGCACAGAGTGCCTCATTTCTGCTCTCCACCCTGAACTCCTTCAGGGAATGATAAAGGTCAGCAGCTGCGGCAGCACATGATTTAATCCTTGCAGAGGTAGATGGCAAGTGCCAATTTGTAGCTGACTCTACGTCTTTAAAAAAATTCGTTATGCTCTAGGTTTAACATTGCCTCCTCCATAACTTTTGGATTTCAAATTATGTCTCTGCTTCACCTAGCTATAAAATGGAGCCAATAGTTTTTCTTTCCTGCCCTCAAATCCTGTGTACTTATCTGATTATTCAGAGTTTCAAATGAATGCCTTTGATTTTAGTCTCATTGAAGTATTGCAAACAGTCCTTTGATAAAGGCTAATGTGCAAAAAAATAAAATAAAAAAAGTATGCCCATTCTGAGCGTATTATTATTGAACTGAGTTCCAGCAAACATTCTAGATCTTTCCATTCAGAAGAATGCTGGAGCCCTGATATTTCGGCTCTCTATTAGTGGTGGGCACATGACATAACAGATGCCTCTAGAAAAGGGCATTTCTAGAAGAAAATAGTAAATAAGGCAAACATACAGGCCTTATATTTAGTGAATTAAATATATCGACTAAAGGATGTTGTTTATTTCAAAGATAACCGCCATCACCTAAAACACTTTCAGATCTCATCCTTTGTAGCTGGCATCAATGCCTGCAGCATATTCTTGTTGAATAATTTTAATATAGGGGAGTCTTAGAGTGTGGATTTTCTTTGAAACAACTTATATCTTTTGGAGGGCATCTTGTGATTGAAACAAAGTTGATAATGTTGCTTTTCTTCTAACACTGCTATGAGTTTAACATACCAGTAATGAGATTCACTTTGTTGTGTAACTCAGATGGACTCTGAACACATAAGCAAACAAAATTCTAGAAGTATTAGCTGATGAGAGAATCTTTGTAGTGACTCCTTTAACTGCCAACATTAATACATGAATGGCAGTCAAGATGGCAGTTCTTAGCATATTTGGCTAAAGGCTAGGGAAATAAACTATTTGGAAAAAATAATCATTGTAATAGCAAATTCAAGCTGGCTGAAGCTTTGGAGTATCTCATTATGATCTTTTTAACCTAGAGACAATACTTCTGAGAAAAAAGTTAGGCAATTTAACCAAGTACGCAGATGTCAAATTAGAAACTAGGGCTAGAATTAGGATACTTGACACACAAGAGAGTTTTTTTCCCACAACGGCTTCATGAATGGTGACAAGTTCACTGGGCTGTCTCTCAAAATAACTAAGCTTTGTAGAGGCAAATCTCTTGAATGCATAGTAATGTACAAAGATAAGGAGTAAAGAATGCTGTATTTTTTTTATGTTAGGCTTCACCCCTTGGCTTTGTAAAAACAAATTTGAAAGCTTTAAATTTTTCTGTGCATTGAAAAGTCCTAGAAACAGAAATAGTCTCACAGAGTACAGAATAAAGTTATGGTTGTCGGGGGTGAAGGATTTGAGTAGGGGATAATTAGGGAGTTTGGGGTAGATAGGTACACACTGCTATATTTAAAACGGATAGCCAACAAGGACCTACTGTATAGCACAGGGAACTCTGCTCAATGTTGTGTGGTAGCCTGGCTAGGAGGTAAGTTTGGGGAAGAATGGATACGTGTTTATGTATGGCTGAGACCCTTTGTTCTCCACCTGAAACTATCACAATATTGTTAATAGGCTATATTCCAGTACAAAATAAAAAGCTTAATTAAAAAAGCAGGAAAAAGTACTAAAGGTACTAAAATATAAAGTTTTAAAATTTCATCTATTGTCTCAATTTGCCATGGTATTTATATGTATATATACTATAGAATGCTGCTCTAAGAAAACAAAAATTAACATTTTAAATTATTATCATTAATTTTATCATTCCTCTCTATATTGTGTAAGACATGCTTTAAGTACAAATATTAAAGCGCTGCCTTCTCCGTAAGTCATTTGTAGAATTGCTGAAATTATACACTTTTATTTCATAAAAAAAGGTCTTAGAAAGTTTTACCTATGATGATACTTTCTAACAACCATAACACTACTTTTAGTCTCTTGGAACATATATGTCTCTTTGATATACATAGTTTGAACTTTGCCTTTCAATGTTTGTAACAGAGGAAAGTAATTCTAATTTAATTATTTGGAGTTACGTTATAGTTAATTTTCAAAGGAATTTTTATTTCTCAATACTTGCTGTCATAATTTTGAGTTTCTAAAACTCACAAACAAGAAATGTCACATTATCTTTCTTGTCATTAAATCTAATTGAATTAGACTCCAAGCCTCTTCTTGTTTGGTTGATAAGTGATCCAAATTCAATTATTTTGGCAACATCCATCTGCCTTTCCAGGACCACACAGAAACCCACAAGTTCTACAGAAAAATTGGATAATGGGAGAAGGCCTCAGTTTCTTAGTCAAGCATGATTTTAATGATATGCTTAATATCCAGGCTCACATTTTTCCAAAAAAAATCATATTTTAATTTAATTTTTTGCTCAATTTATTTAAACTAAAACAAAATGGTTCTTCCATTTATCCCTGGTAATCACTTCTCTTCTTTGTACCTATAAACTTAGTTTTATAGATATATTTTTAATGTATACACACACACACACACACCTACCTATACAGTATTTGTCTTTCTCTGACTTATTTCAGTTAGCATGAGGCTCTTGAGTTCCATCTATGTTGTTGCAAATAGCATGATGCCATTTTATTTTATGGATTAGTAATATTCCATTGTGTGTGTGTGTCTTCTTTATTCATTCACCCATTGATAGACGTGTAAGTTGCTTCCATATCTGAGCTATTGTAAATAATACTTCAATGAACATGAGCCTCTATATATCTTTCTGAAGTAGGGTTTTTGTTTTCTTTAATTAATGCCAGCAGTGGAACTGTTGAATCATACAGCAGTTCTATTTCTAATTTTTTTAGAAGCCTCCACACTGCTTTTCCATAGTGGCTGTGCCAATTTACATTTCCACCAACAAGGCACAATGGTTCTCTTTTTCTCACATCCTCGCCAACATTTGTTATCCATAGCAATGAAAACAAAACACACAAATTGATATTTCAATAAGTTATCCTATCACATGGTCTGTCATCAATGTACTTTGTATTTTGATCATTACAAATACTGATAAATAAAAATAATGGCTAAGTACAGCTGTCTATTACTCCAGTATCCTATCATCAGAAGGGACCTGGAAGCTCATGACAGTACCAATTCCTTATTTTATAGGAAATGAAACTAAGATCCAGAGTGAGACATCCTCTTTCTTACCATCATGTACTTTGGTAAAGTTAGTATTAACTCCCAATCCAGGAATTTTGTGTTAGAGAAATTCAAACACTTTACATTATGAATAAGGAAAAATGATTCCAATGAAAACCAAAGAATTTCTTAAAACACCAACATTGCCAAACATGACTATAGTTTCAGAGCAATTTGCACATGTATCTTGGCTGATATAAACCCTAGTTGAAATCAATCAATAAAACAGTAAATGCAATAGAAATGGAAAATTCATTTTCATTACAAATTGTTTCAGATTAAAGCATTCTTCCTGCCTCTCCACTCCACCTTACAAAACAGCAGAAAATCAAAATGTTAAGGCAGGAATAAATGATTTTTTGTTTACGATGTAATGATGTAATGATAGTTTGGGGACCCACTTGCTTATGAAATCTGTCTTACCTGATCTCTAACTGGCAACGAGAGGCAGATAATATACCTGAGGGGTTGCCCTCTTCATAATTCCTAATGAGAACGAGAATAGCAATTATTTAACAGTTTGTGGGAGAAAAATTCAGAATTGTTAGGCCTATTTTGACATGGAAATTCTAATAAAACTGGGCCAGTGGGTTTTGGCTTAGATAGTCAATCCAAACAAATATAAAATAACAGAGTTAGAGAGATTTCAGTATTTCATCTTTAAATTTGCTACAGTAACATCATTTACAGAAGTTTTTACCTTCAATTTTCATATCCAAGGTCTTCAGTATGAGTGTGGTACAATAGTTCCTAGTTGCATATTAATTTCCAAGGGGAAAAAACAGTTAACTAAGGAAAAGGGAGAGGAACCAGAGATCAAATTGCCAACATCCATTGGATCATTGAAAAAGCAAAAGAGTTCCAGAAAATCATCTATTTCTGCTTTATTGACTATGCCAAAGCCTTTGACTGTGTGGATCACAATAAACTGTGGAAAATTCTTCAAGAGATGGGAATATCAGATCACCTGACCTGCCTCTTGAGAAACCTATATGCAGGTGAGGAAGCAACAGTTAGAACCGGACATGGAACAACAGACTGGCTCCAAATAGGAAAAGGAGTACGTCAAGGCTGGATATTGTCACCCTGCTTATTTGACTTATATGCAGAGTACATCATGAGAAACGCTGGGCTGGAAGAAGCACAAGCTGGAATCAAGCTTGCCAGGAGAAATATTAATAACCTCAGATATGCATATGACACCACCCTTATGGCAGAAAGTGAAGAGGAACTAAAAAGTCTCTTGATGAAAGTGAAAGTGGAGAGTGAAAAAGTTGGCTTAAAGCTCAACATTCAGAAAACGAAAATCATGGCATCCGGTCCCATCACTTCATGGGAAATAGATGGGGAAACAGTGAAAACAGTGTCAGACTTTATTTTTGGGGGCTCCAAAATCACTGCAGATGGTGATTGCAGCCATGAAATTAAAAGACGCTTACTCCTTGGAAGGAAAGTTATGACCAACCTAGATAGCATATTCAAAAGCAGAGACATTACTTTTCCAACAAAGGTCCATCTAGTCAAGGCTATGGTTTTTCCAGTGGTCATGTATGGATGTGAGAGTTGGACTATGAAGAAAGCTGAGCACCAAAGAATTGATGCTTTTGAACTGTGGTGTTGGAGAAGACTCTTGAGAGTCCCTTGGACTGCAAGGAGATCCAACCAGTCCATTCTAAAGGAGATCAGTCCTGGGTGTTCATTGGAAGGACTGATGCTAAAGCTGAAACTCCAGTACTTTGGCCACCTCATGCGAAGAGTGACTCATTGGAAAAGACCCTGATGCTGGGAGGGATTAGGGGCAGGAAGAGAAGGGGACAACAGAGGATGAGATGGCTGGATGGCATCACTGACTCGATGCACATGAGTTTGAGTGAACTCCGGGAGTTGGTGATGGACAGGGAGGCCTGGTGTGCTGCGATTCATGGGGTTGCAAAAAGTCGGACACGACTGAGCGACTGAACTGAGCTGAACTGAATCCCTAAATTATCGTTACTTTGAGCTGTCTAAAACTGTCTCATTCAGCATATAAAGGAATTGAAAGGAATTTCAGTATTACTGACCATCTCAGTATTAATAATACAAAATTTAATTAAATGCATAGTGATAGATAATACTAAGTATCATGGCAAAGTAGTGGGATTTTTAAAATAAAATTGCATAATATATAATATATTATTTAGACAATAGGGGATCACTAGTAATCACTCAAGGTAGCAAAGATTTAGTAAAAGTAGTAAATGCTGAATATTTTGTTTAATGATATCATTTTCACAAGGAAGTCCATTTCAATGTGTAGAAGATTCTGCAGTGTATCTATATCAACATAATCCATGATGTTTCCCTTTTAAGGAAGTGTTGACTGAAACTGATTTTGGGTAACATGTATCAGAATCAACCAGAGTAAATCCTGGAAATTCAGATCTAACCAATTTTCTCATGAATTTCATTTTTGTCCACCAAAAATTGTACCTTTTAATTTTTCTATTTGGTGCAAACAAAAAACACAAACCCCTCAATATTTTTGAGTAATTTTGTTTTCTTATTAAGCTCTTTATTTTGTATTGGAGTATGGCTGATTAATAATGTTTTGATAATTTCAGGTGGACAGCAAAGGGACACAACCATATGTACACATGTATCCGTTCTGCCCTAAACTCCTCTCCCATCCAGGCTGCCACATAACATTGAGCAGAGTTCCCTGTGCTGTACAGTAGGTCCTTGGTGGTTATCCGTTTTAGATATAATGGTGTGATATTTTAAAACATAGCTTTACTCATTTAAATTGCTAACATTTAAATGAAATCACTATAATTTTTCATATAGTAGAAATATTACCAAATAAAGAATAATAAGTATGGACTAGTCATTAAATATTTTGTCAAATATAGAGACAAAACCTAATACATATATACATATTTCCAGTTTAATAATGGAGACAGAGAAATTAAACTTTCATATTGGTTAATTTTCATTTATTTTCTTACAAGTTGAACTTGTTACAAGGACCATAATAGTATCTTTAGAAATAAACCTTTTTGACATACATTCACATTTCAGATATTACATATAAATGTAAATATAATAAAAACTACTCTCTTTGGCCAATGGAATGTAAGCAGAAATGATAATGTGACAATTTAGAAAAAAGCGAAAAAACAGTATGCCCTGGATAGCTGCTGCCCCTTTAGCTTGGACATCAGGAAAAAAACACATGAATAAAACCTGAACCCAGTCATCAGTCTGTAGCTAAGCCCAGCTGAACTGTAGCTTATTCCAGAAATCAGCATACTTCAGCTGAAAAACTGTGGATGTCAGTCTCCTTAACCTGAGGATCGATGCTTCTTGCTTGTCAATGGAACTCTGATGATTATACAGGATTGTTGAAGCAAGAGAATAAGTTTATACAGGAAACTTCTACAAATGTGAAATATAAATATGCTAATATATAAGTTTTCAGTTCAGTTCAGTCACTCAGTCGTGTCCAATTCTTTGTGACCCCATGGTCTGCAGCATGCCAGGTTTCCCTGTCCATCACCAACTCCCAGAGCTTGCTCAAACTCATGCCCCTTGAGTCAGTGATACCATCTAACCATCTCATCCTCTGTCATCCCCTTTTTCTCCTGCCTTCAGTCTTTCCCAACATCAGGGTCTTTTCAAACGAGTCAGTTCATTGCATCAAGTGGTCAAAGTACTGGAGTTTCAGCTTCAGCATCAGTCCTTCCGATGAATATTCAGGACTGATTTCCTTTAGGATTAATTGTTTTGATCTCCTTGCTGTCCAAGGGACGCTCAAGAGTCTTCTCCAACACCACATTTCAAAAGCATCAATTCTTCGGCTCTCAGCTTCTTTATAGTCCAACTCACATCCATACATGACTACTGGAAAACCATAGCTTTGACTAGACGGAACTTTGTTGGCAGAGTAATGTCTCTGTTTTTTAATATGTTGTCTAGGTTAGTCATAGCTTTACTTCCAAGGAACAAGCTTCTTTTAATTTCCTGGCTCTACTCATCAACTGCAGTCATTCTGTAGCCAAGGAAAATAAAGTCTGTCACTGTTTCCATTGTTGTCCAATCTTTTTCCCATGAAATGATGGGGCCGGATGCCATGATCTTTGTTTTTTGAATGTTGAGTTTTAAGCCAGCTTTTTCACTCTCCTCTTTCACTTTCATCAAGAGACTCTTTAGTTTCTCTTCACTTTCTGCCATAAGCGTGGAATCATCTGCGTATCTGAGGTTATTTGATATTTCTCTCGCAACCTTGATTCCAGCTTGTGCTTCATCCAGCCTGGCATTTCGCATAATGTACTCTGCATGTAAGTTAAATTGGCAAGGTGACAATATACAGCCTTGACGTACTCCTTTCCCAATTTGGAACCAATCTGTTGTTCTTTGTTCAGTTCTAACTGTTGCTTCTTGACCTGCATATAGATTTCTCAGGAGGCAGGTAAGATGGGCTGATATTCCCATCTCTTGAAGAATTTTCCACAGTTTGTTGTGATCTGCACAGTCAAAGGCTTTGGTGTAATCAATGAAGCAGAAATAGAAGGGCTTTTTTTTTTTGAATTCTCTTGCTTTTTCTATGATCCAGTGGATGTTGGCAATTTGACCTCTGGTTCCTCTGCTTTTTCTAAATCCAGATTGAACATCTGGAAGTTCATGGTTCATGTACTGTTGAAGCCTGGCTTGGAGAATTTTGACCATTACTTTGCTAGTGTGTGAGATGAGTGTAATTTTGCAGTAGTTTGAACATTCTTTGGCATTGCTCTTCTTTGGGATTGGAATGAAAAGTGACCTTTTCCAGTTCTATGGCCACTGCTGAATTTTCCAAATTTGCTGGCATATTGAGTGCAATACTTTCACAGCATCGTATTTTAGGATTTGAAATAGCTCAACTAGAATTCCATCACCTCCACTAGCTTTGTTCATAGTGATGCTTCCTAAGGCTCAATTGACTTCACATTCCAGGATGTCTGGCTGTAGGTCAGTGATCACACCATCGTGGTTATCTGGGTTGTGAAAATCTTTTTTGTACAGTTCTTCTGTGTATGCTTGCCATCTCTTCTTACTATATTCTGCTTCTGTTAGGTCCATATCATTTCTGTCCTTTATTGTGCCCATCTTTGCATGAAATGTTCCCTTGGTATCTCTAATTATCTTAAGAGATCTCTAGTCTTTCTCATTCTATTGTTTTCCTCTATTTCTTTGCATTGATCACTGAGGAAAGCTTTCTTTCTCCAGTGGACAAAATGTGGTCCACTGAAGAAAGGAATGGCAAACCACTTCAGTATTCTTGCCTTAAGAACCTCATGAACAGTATGAAAAGGCAAAAAATATAAGTGTACATATATTCAAATGAAAATATATAATACGTTTGAACAGAGGATTAGTCCAACACACCTTTGGACACAGTATCATCCTTAATAGTATGACTTGGGCAAGTCATTGTGTTATTTGCATTCCTCACTGTAGTTCTAGTGTTGGATGGGTTAGTTTTTAAAGTTCATATGTGGTCAATAAAGCGAGAACACCTTTGTATTCAAAGAACAATTAAAAATGCCAAAGATAAATATTTCGTAATTTGAGTGTCTCTAGAAAACTATTATTTAAATTTACAGGTTGCTACCATTAATTCATTCAGTGGTTCCTTTGAAACAACCATCCTGAGCCCAAAAACTTATGCCAAGTACAACACGAGATGAATAGAAAGAAAAGATGATGTGTTTCTTTTGTCTGTAAGAAATGAAAAATCTAATAAGGGGACATAATAGAAAATAAGAAAAAAATCTAAGTGTTTTAAGAGTGTTACTGACTTTAAGACAGCAATCTCTTGCAGCTAAAGAGATTAGGCAAAGCTCTTGGGAGGAAGTGGCATTCAAACAGGATCTTGAAGGAGATGATTTCAATGGGAAGAAATTTAAATTCAATTGTTGACTGATGGAAGGGCATTGAAATGGGGCAAAACTAGTATGTGAAATGTTGTTTTTGTTTTTTTTTCCTTCAGGAGAATACACTAGGTCTGGGATAGGGTAGATACATGGCTGAAAAGAGGTAGGGGCCATATTTTGAGGATTTTGATTTCTATGATCAGAAGCTTAGACTTTATAATATAGAAGATGGCTAACAACCAAAAGTTTTGAAGATGCATGGTGAGTGCTAGAAAGTTCTAGCTGATTATATGTAGGAAGAAAAGAGCTGAGGAAGGCTCCAGGGGGAGCTGGAAGCAGTTTTCAATGCCCCTGAACTAAGGTGAGTTGGGGAGAGAGCAGACATTTCATTTTCATTTTATTCCTACAGTTTTACTGAGATATAATTGACTACAGCTCTGTGTAAGTTTAAGGGATACAGCATAGTGTACCCCTTATATATATATAAGGGGTATATATATATTTATACTATATAAATAAACCATTTTAACTATAACAAAATGGTTACCACAGTAAATTTAGTGAACATCCATCATTTTATGTGGATAACATATTAAATAAGTACAAAAAAATTTCCTTGTCATAAGAACTCTAAAGATTTACTCTCTTGAAAACTTTCATATATAACATACAGCAGTGTTAATTATCTTTGTTATGTTGTACATTACATCCCCAGTACTTATTTATCTTATAACTGGGAGTTGGTACCATCCTTCCTCCACTTCCCCTTCCCCACAACCCTAGCCTTTGGTAAATACAAATCTGATCACTTTTTCTATGTGCTTGTTTTTGAAGTGCAATTGACCTACAACACTGTTAGTTCCTGGTAAACACTATATTGATTTGATATTTCTATACTTGCAAAATGATCTCCATGATAAATGTAGTAATCATATGTCACTATACAATGATATTACAAAATTAATGACTATATTTCCAACACTGTACATTTCATCCTGTCACTCATTTGTTTTATAACTGAAAGTTTGTACCTGTTAATTTTGCTCACATGTGTGCCTCCTCCCCCAGCCTCCCTCACCCCTGGCAACCACCTGTTTGTTCTCTGTATTAAAAAGCAGAGACATTACTTTGTCAACAATGGCCCATCTAGTCAAGGCTATGGTTTATCCAGTAGTCATGTATGGATGTGAGAGTTGGACAGTGAAGAAAGCTGAGTACCGAAGAATTGATGCTTTTGAACTGTGGTGTTGGAGAAGACTCTTGAGAGTCCCTTGGACTTCAGGGAGATCCAATCAGTCCATTCTAAAGGAGATCAGTCCTGGGTGTTCATTGGAAGGACTGATGTTGAAGCTGAAACTCCAATACTTTGGCCACCTGATGCAAAGAGCTGCTGACTCATTTGAAAAGACCCTGATGCTGGGAAAGATTGAGGGCAGGAAGAGAAGGGGACAACAGAGGATGAGATGGTTAGATGGCATCACCAACTCAATGAACATGAGTTTGAGTAAACTCTGGGAGTTGGGGATGAACAGGGAGGCCTGGCGTGCTGCGGTTCATGGGGTTGCAAAGAGTCGGACACAACTGAGCAGCTGAACTGAACTGAACTGAACTTATTTACAAACAGAAACAGACTCATAGGTTTTGAAAACAAACGTATGATTCCCAAAAGGGTTTGAGATTAATATATGCACAATACTCTCTCTCTCTCTCTCTCTCTCTCTCTATATATATATATATATATATATATATATCCTTTTTCTTATATATAACATGTAAAAAAAAGGACCTACTGTATAGCACAGGGAACTCTACTCTACTCTGTAATAACCTATAAAGGAAAAGAATCTGAAAAAGAATGAATATATGTATAACTGAATCACTTTGCTGTGTACCTAAATCTAACACAACTTTGTAAATCAACTACACTCCAATAAAACTCTAAAAAAATAAGAAAAGATACATGTGCTTCAATGTTCATAGCAGAAAAACAGCACCATTTACAAAAGCCAAGATATGGAGAGGGCTTCCCAGGTGGCAATAGTGGTAAAGAACCTGCCTACCAATTCAGGAGACATAAGAGACATGAGTTCAAGCCATGAAGCTAAAAGACACTTGCTCTTTGGAAGAAAACCTATGACAAACCTAGAAAGCATATTAAAAAATAGAGACACCTCTTTCTGACAAAGTTCTAGACGTAAAAGCTATGGTTTTTCCAGTAGTCATGTACAAATGTGAGAGTTGGATCATAAAGAAGGCTGAGTGCCGAAGAACTGATTTTCAAATTGTGGTACTGGAGAAGACTCTTGAGAGTCCCTTGGACAGCAAGGAGATCAAATCAGTCAATCCTAAGGGAAATCAGCTCTGAATATTCTTTGAAATGACTGATGCTGAAACTGAAGCTCCAATACTTTGGTCATCAGATATGAACAGCTGACTCATTGGAAAAGACCTTCATCTGGGAAAGTCTGAGGGCAAGAGGAGAAGGGGAAAACAGAGGATGAGATGGTTGGATGACATCACTGATTCAATGGACATGAGTTTGAGCAAACTCCAGTAGATAGTAAAGGACAGGGAAGCCTGATGTGCTGCAGTTCATGGGGTCACAAAGAGGTGGATACAACTTAGCAACAGAAGATCAACAACAACAAAGATATGGAGTGATCTGGAGTCATCTAAATCTTCACTGACAGAGAAATGAATAAAAAAGATATGGTACATAGACACAATGGAATAGTACTACTACTACTACCAAGTCACTTAGGTCGTGTCCGACTCTGTGGGACCCCATAGATGGCAGCCCACCAGGCTCCCCCGTCCCTGGGATTCTCCAGGCAAGAACACTGGAGTGGGTTGCCATTTCCTTCTCCAATGCATGAAAGCGAAAAGTGAAAGTGAAGTCGCTCAGTCGTGTCCGACTCTAGCGACCCCATGGACTGCAGCCTACCAGGCTCCTCCATCCATGGGATTTTCCAGGCAAGAGTACTGGAGTGGGGTGCCATTGCCTTCTCCGAATGGAATATTAATCATCCATAAAAGGAATGAAATAATGCCATTTGAAGCAACATGAGTGTACCTAGAGATTATCATACTAAGTGAAGTAAGTCAGACAGAGAAAGACAAATGTGATACCGCTTGTATGTGGAAACTGGGGAAAAAAAAAAAAAAGATACAAATCAACTTATTTACAAAATAGAAATAGACTAACCAACATAGAAAAAATAATTATAATTACCTAAAGAGAAAAGGGGGGATGCATAAATATATATATATATATATATATATATATATATATATATATGTATGTATGTATATATGTATATCTGTGTCTGTGTGTGTTGTTGTTTTGTCACTAAGTCGTGTCTGACTCTTTTGCCACCCCTTCGACTGTAGCCTGCCAGGCTCCTCTCTCCATGGAATTTCCCAGGCAAGAATACTGCAGTGAGTTGCCATTTCCTTCTCCAGGGGATCATCCCAGCTCAGGGATAGAACTCACACCTCTTGAATTCCAGGCAGATTCTTTACCACTAAGCCACTCGGGAAGCCCATAAATGTATGTATGCATGTATAATTGAGTCACTAGGGTCTACACCCGAAACTAACATGACATTGTAAATCAACTATATTTCAATTTTAAAAAATTAAAAAAAAACTGATTAAGAATGGGAAAAAAAGTTTTAATATACATAAAAATAACCTGGGGTTCTTATGGAAAATACAGATTTCTGGGCATCAGCCCTAGAGATCTTGAAACAGTTGATACTGAGAGAAACCCAACATTTGCAGTTTAATAAGTTTCTCAATTGATAAAAATGCAGGTGATTGCAAATCATTTTTTGAGACTCCTCATAATGTAATAGTAACAATAAAAGGAAACACTTATTGCTGACTTGGCTAAATACAGGCATATAGTATCTCACTTTACTGTTTTGTAAGCCTAAAATGTAGCTGTTAATAATATTTCTCCAAGTTACTGAAAATGGAGAATAAGAGGGATTTTACAGCATTTTGAAAGTCATATAGCTAACTCGTAAGTTCAGAAGTGAAGCAAAGTGAAAGTTGCTCAGTCATGTCCAACTCTTTGCAACCCCATGGACTACGCACTCCATGGATTTCTCCACACCAGAATACTGGAGTGGGTAGCCTTTCCCTTCTCCAGTGAATCTTCCCAACCCAGGGATTGAACCCACGTCTCCCACATTGCAGGCGATTCTTTACCAGCTAAACCACAAGGGAAGCCCAAGGAGACTGGAGTGGGCAGCCTATCCCTTCTCCAGGAGATCTTCCCTGCCCAGGAATCGAACCAGGGTTTCCTGCATTGCAGGTGGATTCTTTACCAACTGAGCTATCTGGGAACTCAGAATGTGAGTCAAAGACTGTCCAAATTTAGAACGCACATTGGGTAAGTTCCTGTTATTAAAGACTGTAGCTTTTGTCTTTCTTCTCGTACCTTCTCTTTTCGACACATTCAGCGGATTGGGATGAGTGCCACATTTAACAAGGTTGTCTGATTAAATTTACTCCAGTAAAAATTTTCGCTCCCAAGTAGAGAAAGACCAGCTGGAACATAATCAGTCATCATAGTGGGATGCCCTAGATATGAAGATGCCCATCCTACCAAGAATAATACATATGCACATAGCAGTAATTCTAAAATAAATATAGGAAATTTCTACAGCATGTGTTATTGTAACTATTTAAGCAGACACACGAGAACTTTAAAGTGGGACGTTATCATTGCCTTGAACATTTTTCTCTCACTATCTGAAAACTGACAGCTCAAAATAAATTCATCATCTAGAAGTTGAAGCATTGACTGTTGAAAGGAATGGTACTCTATAAAACATGCTGAATGTCAGATTTAGCTTTATTCTTCTTCACTGTAGGCTCAAACCTCTATTAAGACTAAAGCACCAGTCATTTATCCACATGTCTTATGATTATGAAAGCAGTAGTAACTTACAATGCATGAAGAAAAGGAAATAAGTTAAATATGCTATGCGCCACTATTCAAATTCTAACCAACCCAGAACAGATATTGCAAACCCACTCTGAGAAACAGGCCTAAAGTGTCAGACTTTATTTTTGGGGGCTCCAAAATCACTGCAGATGGTGATTGCAGCCATGAACTTAAAAGATGCTTACTCCTTGGAAGGAAAGTTATGACCAACCTAGATAGCATATTCAAAAGCAGAGACATAACTTAGCCAAGGGTATGGTTTTTCCAGTGGTCATGTATGGATGTGAGAGTTGGACTGTGAAGAAAGCTGAGTGCCGAAGAATTGATGCCTTTGAACTGCGGTGTTGGAGAAGACTCTTGAGAGTCCCTTGGATTGCAAGGAGATCCAACCAGTCCATTCTGAAAGAGATCAGCCCTGGGATTTCTTTGGAAGGACTGATGCTAAAGCTGAAACTCCAGTACTTTGGCCACCTCATGTGAAGAGTTGACTCATTGGAAAAGACTCTGATGCTGGGAGGTATTAGGGGCAGGAGGAGAAAGGGACAACAGAGGATGAGATGGCTGGATGGCATCACTGACTCAATGGTCGTGAGTCTGAGTGAACTCTGGGAGATGCTGATGGACAGGGAGGCCTGGCGTGCTGCGATTCATGGGGTCGCAAAGATTCGGACACTACTGAGTGACTGAACTGAACTGAACTGAACTGAACTGAAAGATTAAGGAGAAACGAATGCAAAAAATTTCCAGAGTTGGAGAAGCAACTGATATCTGTCATCAGTTGTAATTTTCCAGTTTTAAACCCAAAAACTGCTCATTGTTATTTGTTTGTGAAGATGGTGACTGAGAAAAGGTAGTGGTAATATGTTGTCACTTTAAACTGATAACAGAATTTTTATTTGCTGTTCTTATCAGTGATATTCTTTCTGGTGATTCCTTTGCTCTGGAAGGGTAGAGCACAGTGTTAAAAAAAAAGTTCCTTTTAATTTCAGATTAAATAATCAAGGCCCATTTATAAAGTTTTCATCATTTTTTTCTGGGCCTTGTCTTTAAACTTATTATTTTATATAGGAGTATGCTGCTGCTGCTGCCGCTGCTAAGTCGCTTCAGTCATGTCCGACTCTGTGCGACCCCATAGATGGCAGCCCACCAGGCTCCCACATCCCTGGGATTCTCTAGGCAAGAATACTGGAGTGGGTTGCCATTTCCTTCTCCAGTGCATTAAAGTGAAAAGTTAAAGTGAAGTCGCTCAGTCGTGTCCGACTCTTAGCGACCCCATGGACTGCAGTCTACCAGGCTCCTCTGTCCATGGGATTTTCCAGGCAAGAGTACTGGAGTGGGGTGCCATTGCCTTCTCCAATATAGGAGTATAGTCGATTCAAAAAACTAAGATCATGGCATTCGGTCCTATCACTTCTTGTCAAATAGATGGGGAAACAATGGAGGCAGTGACAGACTTTACTTTCTTGGGCCCCAGAATCACTGCAGAAGCTGACTGCAGCCATGAATTAAAAGATGCTTGCTCCTTGGAAGAAAAGCTATGATCAACCTAGACAGCATATTCAAAAGCAGAAACATTAACTTTTCCAACAAAGGTCCATTTAGTCAAAGCTATGGTTTTTCTAGTAGTCATATATGGATGTGAAAGTTGGACTATAAAGAAAGCTGAATGCCAAAGAATTGATGCTTTTGAACTGTGGTGTTGGAGAAGACTCTTGAGATTCCCTTGGACTTCAAGGAGATCCAACCAGTCAATCCTAAGGGAGATCAGTCCTGAATATTCTTTGGAAGGATTGATGGTGAAGCTGAAACTCCAATACTTTGGCCACCTGATGCAAAGAACGGACTCATTTGAAAAGACCCTGATTCTGCGAAAGGTTGAAGGCAGGAGGAGAAGGGGAAAACAGAGGATGAGATGGTTGGATGGCATCACTAACTCCATGGACATGAGTTTGAGCAGGCTCTGGGAGTTGGTGATGGACAGGGAGGCCTGGTGTGCTGCAGTCCATGGGGTCGCAAAGAGTCAGACACGACTGAGCAACTGAACTGAACTGATGGCTGATTAACAATGTTGGTATAGTCAGGGGCACAGCAAAGGGGCTCAGTCATACATATACATGATTGAGTCTCCCTCAGACTCTCCTCCAGGCCTTTCAGAGGTAACTTTTATTTAAAGTTCATTCAGAACCAACTGTATTCCAGACACTATGCTAAATTATTCACAGGACACCGTGGGGGTCCTGATTTCTTGGCTTTCTTTTCTCTTTGTATCCAGCTTGCTGTGTATCTTCTTTTATCCTCCATGAACTCATTACTCCTTAAAGCATAAGGGAAAAATTAAAAGTCTACTCAGTACTGTGGACAGAAATTTTGACATAAGAACAAGTATGTATATTTGAAAAATCCATGAAATGAGAGTGGCAAAATTTCTTTAATCTTTAAAGCAGTCATTCATTAGAGGTGCCAGACATTTGGTCCTGACAGAAGATGTATCAGATAGCCTTTCAAGATCCCATTTTGCATATGTCCTCTAGTCTATATACTTCAGTATACACTTTTGGGTTGCTTGATGATGCAGAGAGAGCCTGAGAAATGGAAGACTGACAGCAGGATGCCAAATTATTTACTTCAGTTCAGTTCAGTTGCTCAGTCATGTCCAACTCTTTGCGCCCCCATGAATTGCAGCACACCAGGCCTCCCTGTCCATCACCAACTCCCACTCAGACTCTCACGTCCATCGAGTCAGTGATCCCATCCAGCCATCTCATCCTCTGTTGTCCCCTTCTCCTCCTGCCCACAATCCCTCCCAGCATCAGACTCTTTTCCAATGAGTCAACTTTTTACATGAGGTGGCCAAAGTACTGGAGTTTCAGCTTTAGCATCATTCCTTCCAAAGTAATCCCAGGGCTAATCTCCTTCAGAATGGACTGGTTGGATCTCCTTGCAGTCCAAGGGACTCTCAAGAGTCTTCTCCAGCACCACAGTTCAAAACCATCAATTCTTTGGCACTCAGCTTTCTTCACAGTCCAACTCTCACATCCATATATGACCGATGGAAAAACCATAGCCTTGACTAGACAGACCTTTGTTGGCAAAGTAATGTCTCTGCTTTTGAATATGCTATCTAGGTTGGTCATTTCCTTCCAAGAAGTAAGCGTCTTTTAATTTCATGGCTGCAATCACCATCTGCAGTGAGTTTGGAGCCCCCAAAAATAAAGTCTGACACTGTTTCCACTGTTTCCCCATCTATTTCCCATGAAGTGATGGGACCGGATGCCATGATCTTCGTTTTCTGAATGTTGAGCTTTAAGCCAACTTTTTCACTCTCCTCTTTCACTTTCATCAAGAGGCTTTTTAGTTCCTCTTCACTTTCTGCCATAAAGGTAGTGTCATATGCATATCTGAGGTTATTGATATTTCTTCTGGCAATCTTGATTCCAGCTTGTGCTTCTTCCAGCCCAACATTTCTCATGATGTACTCTGCATATATGTTAAATAAGCAGGGTGATAATATACAGCCTTGATGTACTCCTTTTCCTATTTGGAACCATTTTGTTGTTCCATGTCCAGTTCTAACTGTTGCTTCCTGACCTACATATAGGTTTCTTAAGAGGCAGGTCAGGTGGTCTGGTATTCCCATCTCTTTCAGAATTTTCCTCAGTTTATTGTGATCCACACAGTCAAAAGTTTTGGCATAGTCAGTAAAACAGAAATAGATGTTTTTCTGGAACTCTCTTGCTTTTTCCATGATCCAGTGGATGTTGGCAATTAGGATATGTTTATTTATTAGAAAACCAAAGAGAATCAACTGTAACTTTTAAAGCCAATGTAAATGTATCAATACAAAAAGTGTTACAAAATAAATACATCTAAATAAAAAATATTCTTACTTAAAAAGTACATTGAGAATAAAAGTATACCCCACTTCTACCAAAAGATAAAATATCAGTTAGCAAGCATAAATTCTAAAATACCAATTAGTAAGCCTAAAAAACAGACAGAAAAGTCACTAGAAAATTAATACCTTTTTATATAGCATTCGTAGAAATGAAAAGACAGTAGATGGGAATATTCATTATTGAAAGATGTTGATACAAGCCTCCCTTGTAGCTCAGTTGGTAAAGAATCTGCCTGCAAAGCAGGAGAACTAGGTTTGATTCCTGGGTGGGAATGATCCCCTAAGAAGGAAATAGCAACCCACACTGGTATTCTTGCTTGAAAAGTCCTATGGACAGGGTAGCCTGGAAGGCTACAGTCCATGAGGTCGCAAGAGTCGGACATGACTTAGCAACTATACCACCACCTCCTCCAAAGATGTTGATCCATTTCAAGTGAATCCTAGAAATTTAGGATTTAGCACAATTCCACTCAATATCTGAATATTAGATTTTTCCTACAAAAATAAACAAGTGCCTTTCCTTGTTCATGAAATGGTTTTCTATTTCCAATGTTTGCCTCATTTTCTGGCAACAATTTATATTCTTTAAATGAATTGTTGTTTCGTCACTAAGTCTTGTCCAGCTCTTTGTAACCTCATGGACTGTAGCCCACCAGGCTCCTCTGTCCATGTGATTTCCCAGGCTAAAATACTGGAGTGGGTTGCCATTTCCTCCTCCAGGGAATCTTTCCAACCCAGAGATCAAACCTGAGTTTCCTGTAACGGCAGGTGATTCTTTACTGCTGAGCCACCAGGGAAGCCCTTAAATGAATTATCAGGAGGCAATGCTTCTATTAACTCACTCCAGTGTTCTTGCTTGGAGAATCCCAGGGACAGGGGAACCTGGTGGGCTGCCATCTATGGAGTTGCACAGAGTCGGACATGACTGAAGCGACTTAGCAGCAGCAGCAGCAGCAACAGCAGCAGCAGCAGCAATGCTTCTATTATTTTTTTTAGTTTAGAAAAATCTCTGTCAACCTCACTTATTCTTCAAGCTACCATTCATTTCTTCTTGTTCTCTTTACAGCAATAATACTCCAAAGCTTTGTCTATATTTTTTAAAAAGTTTCCTCTATGTATTCTTTCTTCAATTCACCCTCTCTGCCAGAACACTTTTATCAAAGTCACCAAGCAACATGGCATCCATATTGCTAAAACTAATTTTCCACTTCCCTTTCATACAATAAGAAAGCTTGTTGTATTTGATCTGTCAGCAGCCTTTGACAAGCATACTTACTTTGACAAGCAAACATACTTCCACAGCGAGTGGAAGTATGTTTTTTCCTTGGCCCCCCAGGACACCTCACCATCCTGGGCTTCCTTTTTTTCCTCTCAGGCACCTTCTTATGAACCCTCCTCAACTGCAATCTCAAAATTTT
This sequence comes from Bos indicus x Bos taurus, assembly GCF_003369695.1. Taxonomy (NCBI): domain Eukaryota; kingdom Metazoa; phylum Chordata; class Mammalia; order Artiodactyla; family Bovidae; genus Bos; species Bos indicus x Bos taurus. The sequence continues at coordinate 97,466,136 of NC_040079.1, read as the reverse complement.
GGGGTGACTCCCATTTTAGTCCTTAGATCGTTTCTCTTTCCTGTTGACAAATAAGTCCTGGGTGGTATGATCGAAACTTAAGAATTTAAATACCACCTATAAATATTCTGAAATTCCCAAGTTCCATGTTTGCAAGTGGGCCCTTTCTATCGATTAACTGACCCAGACATTCAGTTGATGACTCGAAGCTTTACTTGGATGTACATTACATGTATTCACAGGACAGGCTTCAAACTCAGCTCCTTTATCCAACACCTCCAAACCTCCTCCTTTCGTAGAATTTTCCCCCATCTTTGTAGATGGCAGATCCATTTTGCCAGCTATGTTCAAGACATTCTGGACATTTTCCTTTCTTTTTCACACTTTTCATCTATTCCATTAGCAAAGACTTTTGGCTCTTTCTTCAAATGTATCAGATTCTAACAACTTCTTAACACCTCTACTGCTGCCTCCCAAGATTAAGCCTCCATCTTCTCACTTGAACTAGAACAAAAGCCTCTTAACACTTTGCTATGGACTGCATATTATTGTCTCCTCAAATCATATGGAAAAACCCAGTGCCCAATGTAATGGGATTAGGAGATGGGGTCTTTGAAATTTGCTTAGGATATGAGACTGGAGCCCTTATGAAAGGTATGAGCACTCTTATAAAAGAGGCCCTGAAGAACTCCATAAACCCTTCTCTCATGGGGAGGTACAGCAAGAAGTCAACAGTCTACAACTTGGAAGAAGAGGTTCTCACCAGAATCTGAATATGCTGGAACCCTTATCATAGACTTACAGCCTCTGGAATTGTGAGCAATATATTGGTGCTGTTTATAGGTCATCAAATTTATGATATTTTGTCATAGCAGCTGAAAGCACTAAGATACTCTTCTAGCTTATGTCCTTATTCTCCTACAATTATTCCCAATGGAGAGGCAAGAGTAATCCTTTCAAAATGTAAGTCATCACTGCTGTGCTTACAACTTTTCAAGGGCTTTTCATCTCAGCCAGAGTGATAAAAAGTCACCACAATGGCCTATAGGATCTCTACTGTTGTTACTCAGTCACTAAATCATGTCCAATACTTCGCAACCCCATGGACTGCAGCATGCCAGCCTTCCCTGTCCTTCACCATCTCTCCAGGTCTGCTCAAACTCATGTCCATCGAGTCAGTGATGCCATCGAACCGTCTCATCCTCTGTGCCCATCCTCATGCCCTTTTCCTACTACCCTCAATCTTTCCCAGCATCAGGGTCTTTCCCAATGAGTTGGTTCTTCACATCAGGTGGCCAAAGGATTGGAGCTCCAGTTTTAGCATCAGTCCTTCCAATGAATATTCAGTGCTGATTTCCTTTAGGATGGACTGGTTTGATCTCCTTGCTGTCCAAGGGACTCTCAAGAATCTTCTCCAGCACCACAGTTCCAAAGCAACAATTCTTTGGCTCTCAGCCTTCTTTAGGGTCCAACTGTCACATCCATATGTGACTATTGGAAAAACTATAGCTTTGACTAGATGGACCTTGGTTGGCAAAGTTATGTATGTGCTTTGTAATATGCTATCTAGGTTTATCATAGCTTTTCTTCTAAGGAACAAGCATCTTTGCTGTCAATACATTAATCATCTATGGTGTATAACAACTTACCCAAAAATTTAGAGGCTTAAAAGAAGAAACATTTGTAAATCACAGTTTGTGTAGGTTAGGAATTGTGTGCAAATTAGTTTGTTCCACTGGCTCAGGGTCTCTTAGATGCCACAATCAAGGTGACATCTGGGGCTGTTGTCTCCTGAAAGGATCCACCGTGGAAGACCCACTTTTGGTCTCACTCATGTGGTTGTTGGGCAGGTTTCAATTCCTTGCTAACTACTGGCTGGAGGTCTCCCCTGGTTCTTGCCACGGGCCTTTCCTTCAGGTTGGTTCACAACATGGTACCTGACTTCCATTAGATCAAGGCAGCAAGAAAGGAAGAGAAGTCAAGTAAATTTGGAATCCAAGTGTTTTTAAACTTAATCTTGGAAGTGATATCCCAGGATTTCTGTTTTATTTTCTTCACCAGAAACAAGCCACTAGGTCCAACGTGCACTACATCATTGGGACTGAAATATGAGCATGAATACCAGGAGGTGAGCACCCTTGGCAGCCAACTGAAATCTGCTCACCACAAATGACTGCTCCTCTTCCATTACACACTTGACTTTTTCTCTTGCCATTTTCCTCTGGGTCACTCTGCTTCAATCACATTGGCTCCTTGGATATCCTGTGTGAGCTATACCCTCTCAGGCCATTTGATCTAGACACATTGAAGAAATGTTCGATTTTTAAAGCATTGCATCCAAATCCTAAGAAGTTTTTGGAAACAACAAGGATGGTAGCAATCTTATCACTGTTGTCCTTAAGTCAGGAGTGTGTTTAAAATCTTGCTGCTAAGAGTAGGCAATGTAAGCTATTACCATGAATTCACAGCATTGTGCATGATGGAAAGTATCTCAGAAATCATATGAAGCTGGTCTTGTGACCTGTATGATTTTCCTGAGCAGTTTTGATTTTATCAGTAGGTAGGAAATGAATCTCAGTTATTCAGAGCTAGTTTATTAGTTAAGATAGATAGCTAGTGGGAACCTGCTATAAAGCATAGGGAGCTTAGCCCAGTGCTCATTGATTACCTAGAGGGGTGGGATGGAGGGGATTGGGAGGAAGGCCCAAGATGGAGGGAATATATGTGTATTTATAGCTGATGCACTTCATCAAAATCCAGAGATTAACATGATATTGTAAAGCAATTATACTCCAATAAAAAAAAAAAACGCATGCTATGGTGGCTGCAATATTTAGAATGATCAGAAGAGAAATACTCTGTAAAAAGTCACAAAACAAATTCAGATGGAAAACAAAAATCATAGTGCTAAACAACAACAACAACAAAAATAATAAAGAGAAAAATAAAACTATTACAGAAGTTAAGCAGGTTGAATTTCACAAGACTTGAAGTGAAAACTAGAGACAACTTACAAGGTATGAATAAATTAATTAAAAAGTGAGTATAATAGAATAGGTGTAAAATATACCATTATTATAATAGAAGTAAGGTCAGGGATGTGTACCTATATTGTGAAGGTAAAATAGCACACGTCATTTATCTGTTTTGATGAAACAGCAAGAGGAAGTGAGAAAATCCAAAGGACAAAAATATTATAAGAAGAACTTCATTGTTATACAATATTTTGCCTTTTTTTCCACCAGCTCGTTCATTAGTAACTTCTTACAAAGGCTGATTATTTTAGCAGATACTCTTTCAGATAACGATCAGGCTTTGTGGGTTTCCATATAATTTTATTGATGATTAATAAATATTAAATAATTAATTTCAACTCAGCAAACAATGACAGGATCTACAATAACAGCACTACATTCTCTGGACTGCTACATTATCCACAGATAAAACAATTTTTAAAGAAAACTTAATCGTATTTTTAATTAGGGTATATCTTTTTATTAAGTTACTATCTCCTATAAAACATTTATCGTGCATTGGATATAAACTCATATTTTCTATTTAAATACCAGATACAATTTGTGTAACCTAATTACCAATGTAAGTATTGAACACTAACAAAGAATATTTTAAAAGAAGTAACTTTAGCATTTGGAGGAGGGCCTGGCAACCCACTCTGGGGATTCTTGCCTGGAGAATCCCATGGACAGAGGAGCCAGGCAGGCTATAATCCATAGGGTCGCAAAGTGTCAGACATGACTGAAGGGACTCAGCACACAATTTTACCATAGTATGAAAAGGCCCAGACATTTAAAAATTCTTACTCTGTAAAATGTTTACTGAAACTTAGATTACTAACTCAAACATTCCCAATTGCTAAATAACACATAAATAGTAAGGTTTTTAATATTATATGTTAATGAAAGGGATTGTGGTTTAGATTAAATGTTTCTAACACAGAGTTCTCTTTACTTAAGATTGTTACCTGACATATAAAAAGAGGAAGAAATGCATCTAAAATCTATACTACACGTTCAAAATTGATAGTTTATATTTGGTATAAAAGGGATAAAATTTATAGTCCTGAGTGACAATTTTATGTAACAAGGCATGAGAATGTAAAATTCCATTCAAATTCACCTCTTATCACTATTCATGAAAACAGCATTTCTCAGCTGGGAAAGCTAACAGTGGTATTACATGGTGATATTATTTCAGAAGAGTTGTCTATGATGCAGAATATCTAATTTTTTCACACATTAGTAAGGACTATGTAAAATTTAGCATTTAATTTACATTCTATACACAATATTTTAAAGGGCAAGAGTAAGTATTTTTTGAAATAATAACCTAAATTAGTTTCAAAGCAAAATTTAATATGCATGTACTTCTTTTCTTTTAATACTTTCCAAATATAATAACTTTTCAAAAAAAAAGTATATCTTGATATATTAAGAAACAAACACTATTATTGCTGCTTTAGTAAAAAGGAAACTGGAGCATGGAATTGCATAAATGATTTTTTAAAGGGAATCCAAATAAAGTATAGGGTAGAGGAATCATAATATAGCCACAGGATTCCTCCTTTTAATGCTTGATGCTTTTGTTTTAAATATTAAAACCAGTAGAACAGCCCAATAACATCATGTGCAAGCAAGGAAGATGTTAACTGCACTGTTTTCACTACCTTAAGGAATCACAGTTGAGGCAAAACCATGCAATTTAATTCCCTGTCTTTACGGATAAGGAAATTTAAGTTTAGAGGCATTGTGACTTGCCCAAGGCCATAGTGTGTATAGGAAGCACAGAGAAGAATCAAGCTCAGGCATCCCTTATCCCTCGTATAGTGCTGTATCCACTATGATTAAAATGAACAAATTTAACCCCATTGCCAGATACTTTGATCCTTCAGTTAATTAGATTCATGGTAAACAGAGTTTTGGTTTTGGCTTTGGTATGTTTCAAACATAATCTGCACATGAAGCATTATTTTCACCTATCTTTTATACTTAAGAGGGAACATAAGTTTAATAATTAGTTTTACCTAATTCAGAAATAGAGAGAAATATCTGCTACTCTTCACATCTGATTCTCCACTTATTTATTTTGTAACAAAATACCACCACATTTCATATTTCTGCAGGATAGCCATATAAAGCAGATGTCAGCAATCTTTTGCTGTAAAGACATGGGGAGCAAATGTTTTTGTAACCACACAATTCTGGTATAACTCCCAGGGTTTGTAGCCTGAAAGCAGCCATAAACAATATGCAAATGAATGAAAGTCACTGTGGTTCAATAAAACTTTATTCACAAAAAACAGGTCATTGGCCCATGGGCTGCAGTAGTTTGTTGGCCCTGATCTAAAGCATGGTGATTGAGAATGAAAGACCAAGGTAATGATATGCTGTGGCATTTTGATTCAGGAGTATTTCAGTTAAAGCTGAGAGTTCTAGTTTTCCAAGTGATACCTAGAGACCTGCTGAGTTGACAAACTTTTTAAAACATAAAACTTCTTAACTTTAGAAAAGAAATCTGAGAAAAGCTATCTTTGTGTTATTATTATTCATATTTTTAGGAGAGAAAACCGAAGAATTAGACAATATATAGAGTTGAAACTTTTTTTTTAGCTGTACCATGCAGTTTGTGTGATCTCAGTTCTATGACCAGGGATCAAATTTGCACCCTCAGCAGTGAAAGCATGAAGTCCTAAGCATTGGATCAACAGAGAATTCCCTATAGGTTTTAAGCAACAACACATTATCTACTTTCTTTTTTTTTTTCTTCCTCTCTCTCTTTTTTTTTTTAATTTTTTAATTTTATTTTTAAACTTTACAATATTGTATTAGTTTTGCCAAATACGGAAATGAATCCACCACAGGTATACATGTGTTCCCCATCCTGAACCCTCCTCCCTCCTCCCTCCCCATACCATCCCTCTGGGTCGTCCCAGTGCACCAGCCCCAAGCATCCAGTATTGTGCATCGAACCTGGACTGGCAACTCGTTTCCTACATGATATTATACATGTTTCAATGCCATTCTCCCAAATCTTCCCACCCTTTCCCTCTCCCACAGAGTCCATAAGATTGTTCTATACATCAGTGTCTCTTTTGCTGTCTCATAAACAGGGTTATTGTTACCATCTTTCTAAATTCCATATATATGCGTTAGTATACTGTATTGGTGTTTTTCTTTCTGGCTTACTTCACTCTGTATAATAGGCTCCAGTTTCATCCACCTCATTAGAACTGATTCAAATGTATTCCTTTTAATGGCTGAGTAATACTCCATTGTGTATATGTACCAAAGCTTTCTTATCCATTCATCTGCTGATGGACATCTAGGTTGCTTCCATGTCCTGGCTATTATAAACAGTGCTGCGATGAACACTGGGGTACACGTGTCTCTTTCCCTTCTGGTTTCCTCAGTGTGTATGCCCAGCAGTGGGATTGCTGGATCATAAGGCAGTTCTATTTCCAGTTTTTTAAGGAATCTCCACACTGTTCTCCATAGTGGCTGTACTAGTTTGCATTCCCACCAACAGTGTAAGAGGGTTCCCTTTCCTCCACACCCTCTCCAGCATGTATTGCTTGTAGACTTTTGGATCACAGCCATTCTGACTGGTGTGAAATGGTACCTCATAGTGGTTTTGATTTGCATTTCTCTGATAATGAGTGATGTTGAGCATCTTTTCATGTGTTTGTTAGCCATCTGTATGTCTTCTTTGGAGAAATGTCTATTTAGTTCTTTGGCCCATTTTTTGATTGGGTCATTTATTTTTCTGGAGTTGAGCTGTAGGAGTTGCTTGTATATTTTTGAGATTAGTTGTTTGTCAGTTGCTTCATTTGCTATTATTTTCTCCCATTCTGAAGGCTGCCTTTTCACCTTGCTAATAGTTTCCTTTGATGTGCAGAAGCTTTTAAGTTTAATTAGGTCCCATTTGTTTATTTTTGCTTTTATTTCCAATATTCTGGGAGGTGGGTCATAGAGGATCCTGCTGTGATGTATGTCAGAGAGTGTTTTGCCTATGTTCTCCTCTAGGAGTTTTATAGTTTCTGGTCTTATGTTTAGATCTTTAATACATTTTGAGTTTATTTTTGTGTATGGTGTTAGAAAGTGTTCTAGTTTCATTTTTTTACAAGTGGTTGACCAGATTTTCCAGCACCACTTGTTAAAGAGATTGTCTTTAATCCATTGTATATTCTTGCCTCCTTTGTCAAAGATAAGGTGTCCATATGTGCGTGGATTTATCTCTGGGCTTTCTATTTTGTTCCATTGATCTATATTTCTGTCTTTGTGCCAGTACCATACTGTCTTGATAACTGTGGCTTTGTAGTAGAGCCTGAAGTCAGGTAGGTTGATTCCTCCAGTTCCATTCTTCTTTCTCAAGATAGCTTTGGCTATTCGAGGTTTTTTGTATTTCCATACAAATTGTGAAATTATTTGTTCTAGCTCTGTGAAGAATACCGTTGGTAGCCTGATAGGGATCGCATTGAATCTATAAATTGCTTTGGGTAGTATACTCATTTTCACTATATTGATTCTTCCAATCCATGAACATGGTATATTTCTCCATCTATTAGTGTCCTCTTTGATTTCTTTCACCAGTGTTTTATAGTTTTCTATATATAGGTCTTTAGTTTCTTTAGGTAGATATATTCCTAAGTATTTTATTCTTTCCATTGCAATGGTGACTGGAATTGTTTCCTTAATTTCTCTTTCTATTTTCTCATTATTAGTGTATAGGAATGCAAGGGATTTCTGTGTGTTGATTTTATATCCTGCAACTTTACTATAATCCTTGATTAGTTCTAGTAATTTTCTGGTGGAGTCTTTAGGGTTTTCTATGTAGAGGATCATGTCATCTGCAAATAGTGAGAGTTTTACTTCTTCTTTTCCAATTTGGATTCCTTTTATTTCTTTTTCTGCTCTGATTGCTGTGGCCAAAACTTCCAAAACTATGTTGAATAGTAATGGAGAAAGTGGGCACCCTTGTCTTGTTCCTGACTTTAGAGGAAATGCTTTCAATTTTTCACCATTGAGGATAATGTTTGCTGTGGGTTTGTCATATATAACTTTTATTATGTTGAGGTATACTTTCTTAATTTAAAGCTTTCCAAACCTTTGACACGCACACCCAATTGTCTCATCACTCATCTTTGTCTCAGAGTCCCAGGAAAACACCAATAAAAGAATCAAACCAAACTAGTGTATGTAACAAAAAAGAAGGAGACTCACAGATGTAGAGGACAAGTTAGTTACTAGTTACTAGTTAGGTTACTAGTGAGGTGGAGGAGGGGCAGTATCAGAGGAGGGGATGCAGAAGTATAAATTATTAGGTACAAAATAAGCCACAAAGATATACTATACAACACAGGTGATATAGCCAATGTTTTGTAATAACTATAAATGGATTATAACCTTCAAAAACTGTGATTCACTGTACTGTCCATTTGAAACAAATAATATTGAACAGCAACTACACTTCAATTTAAAAAAGAAAATAATTTAAAAAGGTATAACCCACAAGGTTACAGACAACTGGAGTGAAATAAGGGGCCAAAATTCTAATTGTATGTTTCTAAGTTGGGAAGCAGAAGGAGTGGTGGTGACTTAGATTAGTGGAGGAGGCTAAGTACTAGTGGAGGAGGGCCTGGAAGAGAAATGGGCTGATCTCAACCTCAAACTGCAAAATATTAGCGAGACTCAGCATTTTGAAGGCCAGCACCGAGGCAAGTAGACAAGGAAGTTAAGATGTGAGGCATTGGTTTAAAGTTTGCATATGAAATGTGTAGTTGCCGTCTCCCTACCGCTGTGGTCTCAACTCTCTCACAGACTCACGTTCCTTCAGTGTCTCCGTAATCAGTAGGAAATGGACATTTACTTGGAAGTAATGAACCTGAGGAGCTCAGGGCTCAAGGCTTTCCATTCTGATGGGGAGCTGGAGAGGAATGGGACAGAAAACAAGGAAGTCAAGTTACAAGCACAGTGAATTTGAAAGCTTCCAGGCTTCCTTGCTTATCTGGCTCTTAGAACACCAGCCATAAACCCAAGGAGACTTCTCCTGAGGAACTAATAGTCCTGGAAAAGAAGTTAGAATCTCACCCCACTATATCTTAATATATGAGAGTCTCAGTCACTCAAATTCTACTACCTCAAGTTAAGGGCATGTGGATTATGACATACTGTAATGACACAGTGAGAATAAAACATCAAACAATGAAAAATCTGGGTCCTAGAGCTCAGGATAAAGATCATCAGAATTATTGGAAAAGAAGAATTATTCAATATTAATTAACCATTTAGAATGCATCAAGAGCTAAGACAAGCTTTTTAAACATATACATACTATTTTACTCTCAATGACAACCTTGTGGAATGATTAAAACTACCTTTGATTCCTCAATTAGTAAGTTGAGACCAAAAAAATATTTCTCCATCTTTCTTGTACAAACTCCCCTCCCAGCCCCCACAGCTCCTCTGGGCTTTCCAGCATTTTATTATTGTATGTGATTTGTCAGCTAAAGGTCACCAATTATTGCAAGAAAATCTCTGACATAAAAAGAAGACACCAAATAAAACATTACAAACAAACAAGAAAACACAGAAACAGGAACCTAGAAGAAACAGACCTCACAAAGGAGACAGAAGGAAACTTACATTTAATAGCATCAAAGAGATAACAATATTTATTACATCTCCAAAATGGAAACAGAATGCTATTATAAAAGGCTGACAGTGACTATAAATCAAAGTAGAAAGATAAAAGAGAAAATCTCATAAATTAGAATAAAGAAGCAAAAAAGTGAAAAAAAAAAATCAGAGGATTGCTCTGAAATGACCAACATCCAAGAAAGAGAGTTTTTTTGAAAGACACAAAAGAGAAGGGAGTTAAATTATCAAAGAAGCAGCAAAAGAAAAATTCTAGGAAATTATAAATATTTTTAAAGAAATTCATAAAGTGTCTTGAGCATATTTTAATATTTTTTAGTCTGTAGTTCTTTTATATATAAAGAATGGCTGTAATAGGGATCAGAAAATGTGATACTATTAAAATTTAGAGCAGTTTTAATATATTGACAAATGAAATGAATTATGCGTAACAAAGAGGCTAACTTTAATCTACTCTGCTTTAGTCATATTGGAAATGGGATACTATATTCTGTATCATACTTTCAAGGGACAGATATTCCAAGGATGAAGTAATGGAATAAGCACTGATGTGTGTGGTGTGTGCCCAGTCACTCAGTCATTTTTGAGTCTTTTTCCACTCCATGGACTATATCCTGTCAGGCTCCTCTGTCCATGGGATCTCCCAGGAAAGAATACTGGAGTGGGTTGCCATTTCCTACTCCAGGGGATCTTTCTAACCCAGGGATTGAACCCAAGTCTCTTGTGGCTCCTGCACTGGCAGGCAGATTGTTTACCGCTGAGCCACCAGAATCTACCTGGCAATGCAGAAGCCACAGGAGGCTTGGGTTCAACCCTGGGTCGGGAAGATCCTCTGGAGGAGGAAATGGCTATCCACTCTAGTATTCTTCCTGGGATAATCCCACGGACTGAGGAGTCTGGCAGGCTATAATCCATGGGGTCACAAAGGATCCGACATGAATGAGAGGCTGAACAACAACAGCAACAACAATTATTTTTTGGTAGGTAACAAACCACACCAAAACTTTGTGGTTTCAAACAACAGCTGTTTCATTTGTTCATGATTCTGGAAATTAGCAATTTGAGCTAGGCTCAGCCAGGCAGTTCTTCTGCTGGTCTTGTCTGGGGTCATTCATGCAACTACAGTCATCTGGTCTCTAGACTGAGACTGGAGAGCTCTTTTATGTGTCTTCAGATTGCTGGTGACTGACAGCTGAGCCATTCTCACCCTCACGGAGATCACCCCAGACTTCTTCACATGGATGTCTCAGATTCCAAGAAAGAGAGACTAGAGGCAATGAGACCTCTTTGGAATTATATTTAAACCTCACATAATCTTATTTCTTTCATATTTTATTGGTCAAAGCAGGCTACAAGGCCAATCTGGATTCAAAGTAGTGGAGCAACTACATCCCTCTATTCTTGTGACAAGTTACAAAGGCATGCACATACAGGCATGGGAAGAAGCTGTGACCAGTACTTTGCAATCTGCTGTATTTACTCCAAACCATGCCACATGAAGAATGCTTGAAAAATTAGGCTGATTAGCCAGCAGTACAATGTATTAGCTATGGTCATTAGTTTTGACATTTGAAGTGTTGTCATGTAGAGAGGATATAACACTCATTTTTTATGGACCCTAGAGATCAAATGAAATAGGTGTACAGAAGTTTCAGAGAGTCAATTTTTGAATAATATAAGAAAGAATTTTTTTTTTTAAATTGTGATTCGCTTGGTCAGAGGATGGATTCAGGTGTATTAGGAGCACTGTTTCTTTAAGATGTGGCAGGAAGTATCTGTTATAGGATGACAGCTATGTGGCTTTTAGTGTGTTTTTCAATACTGGACTCTGACCTGTCTTTGCAGTTTGTAGAGAATATAATAGAGTGATCAGGACTAAATATTGTATTTGGGAGTAGCCTGTGAATAAGCAACTCACTTCAGTATTTGGATGGCATCATTGACTCAATGGACGTGAGTTTGAGCAAACTCTGGGACATAGTGAAGGTCAGGGAAGCTTGGTGTTCTGCAATCGATGGGGTTGCAAAGAGTTGGACAAGACTGAGTGACTGAACAACAACACAATCAGTAGCCTAAGTTTATAAACAGAAAGAAGAGTCAAAGAGAGGCAGACCCTGAAACTCTAGGTGGGGAGGAAAAAGAAGTAGTCCCATAGAAAGGAGTAGCAGAGAAAATTTAAAAACAACAGATCAGCATCACTGACTTTACACGGTATGTTACCTCAGCATTATCTTCACATGGAAAATTTTGTACTGTATTTAGAATATCTATTTCACTTCATTCCTCTCTGATACATAAATCTTTTTCATCTGAAATTTCTATTTGTGAAGTTATTGCTTGGTTTCAGAGTTATTCAGACTCAAATGGCCCCCTCCCCTCAGTTTTCCATTTATAATACCATCCTAACTAGTATATCTTTCCTGAGAGGATAAATTACCACAGCTGTGGGTTTAAAAATCTATGGTTACCTTCCAGCCTCCTGAATTTTTAACTGAGTTTATATTCAGGCTCTTCTGAGAGAAATATGACTAAACAACCAGGAGAAGGTTGCATTACCTAATCCAGTGATACATTAGTGGCAGGATGAAAACAAACTATAGCCCCAATAAGAGAGGTAGACAGTTTCCTGGAGACTCTTCTGTTTCCTAGTTTTCTATTTACCTCTTCAGTTCAGTTCAGTTCAGTTGCTCAGTTGTGTCCGACCCTTTGCGACCCCATGAATTGCAGCACGCCAGGCCTCCCCGTCCATCACCAACTCCCAGAGTTTACTCAAAATCAAGTCCATTGAGTCGGTGATGCCATCCAGCCATCTCATCCTCTGTTGTCCCCTTTTCCTCCTGCCCCCAATTCCTCCCAGCATCAGGGTGTTTTCCAATGAGTGAACTCTTCGCATGAGGTGGCCAAAGTATTGGAGTTTCAGCTTTAGCATCAGTCCTTCCAATGAACACCCAGGACTGATCTCCTTTATGATGGACTGGTTGAATCTCCTTGCAGTCCAAGAGACTCTCAAGAATCTTCTCCAACACCACAGTTCAAAAGCATCAATTCTTCAGTGCTCAGTTTTCTTCACAGTCCAACTCTCACATCCATACATGACCACAGGAAAAACCATAGCCTTGACTAGACAAACCTTTGTTGGCAAAGTAATGTCTCTGCTTTTTAATATATTTACCTCTTATGTGGGACTAACTTCAATAAGATAGTGGTGAAGAGTTACTGATACAGAGACGCCACATTCTTATGAATCCTGCCCTACTCACACAGTCATAAGACCTTTATAAATTTAGTATTTGAAAGCCCACAGAAAGAATAAAAACAAAACTGTTAGTAAAAGATTAATTATAAGAAAGCTTTTCAAATAGAATCATGAAGTAAATTGAGTCAATGTAAAAGAAATGTATAAGCGGAAGACATTATGTGCAGACAAGATAAGAACTGGGTTCGTTCCACACTCAGATTTAACACTGAATGATGTGTGATGTGGGTGTGTTGCTTTAGTGAGGGGGGTAAGGCAAAAGGAGGGAATGGCGTGGCTAGAACAATTCATGGGTTCATGCAGCACCTTCCTCCAGCCTTCTGGAGATCAGTCGGTGAAGCGATGGGCACGTGTGCTGCCTGCCTAGGTTTTTCTACCTGGAAGCCCTCTGTGGGCACAACTGACAATCATTCTACTGAGGTGTTTCTAGCCACGTAGCTGTGTCCTACTACATCCATCATTAATATTTTTCTACATTCTTTAAACTGGACTATGTCTAAGAAATTAATATTCTTCCTTCCAAATTCTTCTACTAGGGCACTCTTTTATGACAAGGTAATCCATGTAGTTGGAGAAGGCAATGGCACCCCACTCCAGTACTCTTGCCTGGAAAATCCCATGGATGGAGAAGCCTGGTGGGCTGCAGTCCATGGGGTCGTGAAGAGTTGGACACGACTGAGCGACTTCACTTTCACTTTTCACTTCTGTGCATTGGAGAAGGAAATGGCAACCCACTTCAGTGCTCTTGCCTGGAGAATCCCAGGGACCAGGGAGCCTGGTGGGCTGCCGTCTATGGAGTCGCACAGAGTCGGACACGACTGCAGCGACTGAGCAGCAGCAGCAGCAGTCCATGTAGTGCCACTTCACCCAGCTCTCTAAATGAATCTCAAATTTGAACATTCACATAAACTTTACTTAAATATATATTATAGATATAAGAAAATATTTATATGTATTATATATAAAATTTATTTAGAGGCATAAATATATACCCCAGGTCTCAAAGACCATTTCTGTTAACTACTGCATCCCTACCAGGATTTCCCATTTCCAATATCAGTGACATTGTTTCAGATCAACATACATGGTTCTCTCATTAATTTTAATAGCTTACATAATAATCTTCTATTCTACTTAATGATCTCATGTAGGATTTTTTTTCACTCCATTATAATCAATGGTACAATGAATGTACACACAGAGGTATACACTTAACACTGTTTTTTTACTATAGAGCATAATTTTGTAAGTAGAATTATTGAGCAAAAAACAAATTTACCTGCTAAACAAGACTCTATCAAATTTGTATTCTCATTAACAGTTCTTGAGAGGATCTTTTCTTCAATAATCCATTTCAAAATATTTTAAATTTTTTAACAATGATGGGTAAAAATATTTAACTGGTATTTACTTAATATTTTAGTGGGAATAACCATTGCTACATAATCTTTGTTCATTTTTGAATTGGACTATCTTATTTTTTTGTATTGATTTGTATCTAATGATTTGGATATCTATATTTATGGCTCAACATAGATCTGTTATATTTGTTACAAATGTTTTTCCATTAATTTTTCCTATGAAAGGTCTCTGTGTGCTGTTTCCTAAATATACCCTCTTACCTGCTCCCACTCCATAGAGATAATCATCTGGAAATTTATTTCTTTTCTCATTTCTTGCTATTTTTCAGAAATATAATTTTAGCACATATGTATGTACTCCTAGACATGGTGCTGAATTCTGCTTGTTTTTGAACTCTGAAAACATGGACCTGTACTATTTGCATTCTTCTGTATCTGGCTTTCTTCACTCAAAGAAGTATTTCCAAAATTGATTACATGCTGACACTTATATCTGTAGTTCATTTCTTTTCAGGTATTTTTCTTATGCTCAAAAAACTTGCTAAATCCTATTTTTAATTATAATTACCCATGTACTTTGTTGTGTTTTCTATGTAGGCAATCATAACACCATTAAGTAATGATTGTTCTATTTTGTCCACTCCAATTGCTGTCTCATTTATTTGTTTTTCTTCTTTAATTGTTCTTAGCCCTCTACTCGGTCACATTCTGACAAACAAGCTTCCTCCTATGGAGCCCCACCTTCCCCTCACCCTCTACCCTGAAGTCCTTGATTTGTAGTATTTGCCATTTTCAGTGATACAAATGATTCTTGGTGGTGGTTTAGTTGCTAAGTCATGTGTGACTCTTGGGACGCCATGGACTGTAGCCCGCCAGGCTCCTCTGTCCATGGGATTTCTCAGGCAAGAATACCAGAGTGGGTTGCCGTTTACTTCTCCAGCAGATCTTCTGACCCAGGGATTAAACCCAGGTGTCCTGCAATGTAGGCAATTTTTTTGCATTGCAGGCAGATTCTTTACGAACAGAGTCGTCTGGAAAGCCCTTACTGTGGTCATTTTCAAGCTACCAACAGTATCTTGGAGGTGGAAAGAGGGAGAAGGCTTCCTAAAGGACTCTATTTGAGTCTATGAGTAGGGTCTAGCGAGTCCATCAAATTGTAGGCATTTTAGTCTTGTCCTTAGCCTCTTTTTATAGTTCAGTCAGATGATTGCTGTACGTTTTTTTCTTTTTCTTTTTTTAATAGATAACTTTGATAGGTTAGAGAGTTCTCTTCTGTCTCAAGTTTGCTAGTTTTCATTATTTTTTTAATATTCCAGCAGGTTTTCTGTACCTAGTGAGATGATCTTTTCCTTGTTCCTTCCTCCTTTCTCTGTTAATATTTAAATGAAATTTAGAAATTTTCTAGTGTTGATACCCTTTATTTCTTTGGTAACCTAACTTGGTGATTATCTATTAATATAATCTTTACATCATGTTAGATTGTATGCTAATGTTTTGTTTGGGATGTTTTATCTGCATATAAGTGGTAGTTTATATCGGAGAAGGCAATGGCACCCCACTCCAGTACTCTTGCCTGAAAAATCCCATGGACGGAGGAGCCTGGTAGGCTGCAGTCCATGGGGTCGCTAAGAGTCAGACATGACTGAGGGACTTCACTTTCACTTTTCACTTTCATGCATTGGAGAAGGAAATGGCAACCCACTCCAGTGTTCTTGCCTGGAGAATCCCAGGGACGGGGGAGCCTGGTGGGCTGCCGTCTATGGGGTCGCACAGAGTCGGACACGACTGAAGCGACTGAGCAGCAGCAGCAGCAGGTAGATTATATAATACCATGTGGCACTGTAATACCTTTAGTCTTAACATAGTTTGGGAAGATTTTCTTCTTTATATGGTTGAGACTATACATGTTCTTAATTATCTGTTCCAAAAATATTTGGTGGAATTTTCCTAAAAGTTGATAGAGACTAGTGCCATCTTTGGAGAAGGCAATGGCACCCACTCCAGAACTCTTGTCTGGAAAATCCCATGGATGGAGGAGCCTGGTGGGCTGCAGTCCATGGGGTCGCTAAAGAGTCAGACACGACTGAGCGACTTCACTTTCACTTTTCACTTTCATGCATTGGAGAAGGAAATGGCAACCCACTCCAGCGTTCTTGCCTGGAGAATCCCAGGGACGGGGGAGCCTGGTGGGCTGCCGTCTATGGGGTTGCACAGAGTAGGACACGACTGAAGTGACTTAGCAGCAGCAGCAGTGCCATCTTTGTAAGAAGATTTTCAGTTAATAAGCTTAACTAATGAATATAGAAAACTTCAGGTTTTATTTTTTTTCCATGCTTTCTGAGTCACTTTTGGTAAGGCTTTTTTTTTTCCTAGGAATTTTCTATTTTTTGTATTACGTATTTTTAATATAGATGAGTATTTCTTTGTGTTTTCTACCTTTTATCCTTTATTATATCCCTAATTACGCTCCATTTCCAAATGGTCTTTTTTCATTTTTTTCTTCATTATTCTCATTAGAAGATTGTACATGTCATAGTTTTTTTTATCAAAGGACAAACTTCTGTTGTTCTTGGTTGAACCTCTATTGTAATTTTGTTTGTATTTTATTAAGTTCTGCTTGTATATTTTTTCCTCTATGTTCTTTTGTTTTTATTTGCTTTTTAATACATTTATTCATGGTATAGTTTAACATGTCCAAAGTAATAAAAGTGATATCATATCATTTTTTCTAGTACTTTTATCCTTCTTTTGTTGTTGATACTTATGTATTAAATCCACTTGGGATTTACTTTTGTCACGGGGTGTGTTATTTTTCTTCCAGACTGACAGTTAATTGTCCCATCAAGTTTTAGTAACTGCTTTCAAAGCTTGATATCCTCCTTTGAAAACCATGTATTAAACTCCTGTCTCTGGATTCTTCATTCCATACTACCTAGTTAGTTATCAATTTATCTCGTGTAATATGCTCTCTTAATAACATGCTTAATAATATGCTCTCTTAGTAACTTTACAGATAATTGTAACATTTGATAATAAAGCCCCCTCTCATATTTTTGTCATTTTATTACAATTTTTCTTAGCTGTTTTCACACACTTGTTTTTCTTGATGAACTTCATTTCTTTTAGGACTTGGTAATATGTACATGTATTACAAAATTCACGAAAAGAAATATAGAGAAAAACCTCTTTGTACAACTCTCTGCCAGCTTCTCTCCCTTTAACCTCTCATTGGACACAGTTTCTCTTATTAGAGACGTTCTATGCAAGAACCAAACATAAAAATATTTTCCTTTTACTCTCACAAAATAACAGCCTGTATTTTGCCTTCTTAAAATGGTGGCAATTTCGTCAACACTGGACATAAAAGGTTATATCTGATGAACATCAGAAGCAGTTTGACAAATTTTCAACCAAGTCTATACGCTCTCTCAAATGTATGACAAATGCCATTTTCATATGCTATTGCCAGCAATTTAAATCCAGGGAGGTAATATTTTATCATCATATGAGGTCCATTTTTCAATTAAAACAACAAATTATATCAATCCGTGGATAACATTATTTGAAAGTTGAAATATGCTAGTGTTTTGTCATCATAATGTACTGAGGAAGGAAATATTAATTTAAACATAAATATATATATATATATATATATATATATGTTGCTGTTGTTTAGTCACTAAGTCGTGTCCAACTCTTTTGTAACCCCATGGACTATAGCTCACCGAGTTCCTCTGTCAATGGGATTTCCTAGGCAAGAAATCCCATGGACAGAGTAGGTTGTCATTTCCTTCTCCAGAAAATCTTCCAGACCTAGGGGTCAAACCTGTGTCCCCTGCATTGGCCAATGGATTCTTTACCACTGAGCCACCAGGGAAGCCCACATACATAAATACACTCATATTTTTCATAAATTGGGGCTAAGTACTATTCTCACTATGCCCCAGTTTCCTTTTATGGCAAATTTGAATGAAATATTCGAGATCACTTTCAGTTCTAAAAGTATACTATTTTTATTATATTCTCAAAGCAATTATTTCCTGTTAACTCAAATACAGTAGACAAAATATTGGAAGGATATTGTAATAAATCTTTGCCTTCCTGGAAGAGGTGAATGATTGATATTTAAAAAGTTCTGTGATCATAGCAGTATCAGAGGTCTCAGCAATTGCCAGCCTCAGGCTGTTTTGCTAAGTAAAACTCAGCAGTGGCCACAGGACTGGAAAGGGTCAGTTTTCATTCCAATCCCAAAGAAAGGCAATGCCAAAGAATGCTCACACTACCACACAATTGCACTCATCTCACACGCTAGTAAAGTAATGCTCAAAATTCTCCCAGCCAGGCTTCAGCAATATGTGAACCGTGAACTTTCTGATGTTCAAGCTGGTTTTAGAAAAGGCAGAGGAAGCAGAGATCAAATTGCCAACATCCGCTGGATCATGGAAAAAGCAAGAGAGTTCCAGAAAAGCATATATTTCTGCTTCATTGACTATGCCAAAGCCTTTGACTGTTTGGATCACAAAAAAGTGTGGAAAATTCTGAAAGAGATGGGAATACCAGACCACCTGACCTGCCTCTTGAGAAATCTGTATGCAGGTCAGGAAGCAAGAGTTAGAACTGGACATGGAACAACAGACTGGTTCCAAACAGGAAAAGGAGTTCGTCAAGGCTGTATATTGTCACCCTGTTTATTTAACTTATATGCAGAATACATCATGAGAAATGCTGGACTGGAAGAAACACAAGCTGGAATCAAGATTGCCAGGAGAAATATCAATAACCTCAGATATGCAGATGACACCACCCTTATGGCAGAAAGTGAAGAGGAACTCAAAAGCCTCTTGAGGAAAGTGAAAGTGGAGAGTGAAAAAGTTGGCCTAAAGCTCAACATTCAGAAAATGAAGATCATGGCATCTGGTCCCATCACTTCATGGGAAATAGATGGGGAAACAGTGGAAACGGTGTCAGACTTTATTTTTCTGGGCTCCAAAATCACTGCAGATGGTGACTGCAGCCATGAATTTAAAAGACGCTTACTCCTTGGAAGGAAAGTTATGACCAACCTAGGTAGCATATTCAAAAGCAGAGACATTACTTTGCCAACAAAGGTTCGTCAAGTCAAGGCTATGGTTTTTCCTGTGGTCATGTATGGATGTGAGAGTTGGACTGTGAAGAAGGCTGAGCGCCGAATAATTGATGCTTTTGAACTGTGGTGTTGGAGAAGACTCTTGAGAGTCCCTTGGACTGCAAGGAGATCCAACCAGTCCATTCTGAAGGAGATCAGCCCTGGGATTTCTTTGGAAGGAATGATGCTAAAGCTGAAACTCCAGTACTTTGGCCACCTCATGCGAAGTGTTGACTCTTTGGAAAAGACTCTGATGCTGGGAGGGATTGGGGGCATGAGAAGGGGATGACAGAGGATGAGATGGCTGGATGGCATCACGGACTCGATGGACGTGAGTTTGAGTGAACTCCAGGAGTTGGTGATGAACAGGGAGGCCTGGTGTGCTGGGATTCATGGGGTCACAAAGAGTTGGACACGACTGAGAGACTGATCTGATCAGATCTGATCATTGATATGATTGATTCAGTCTTCTAAACTTCCCTTTTCCCTGCCTCTGGGTTCAAAATTGTAAGTTCTTAGGATGAAGTATCTGGACTGACTCAACCCGACTTGAGTTTCCAGCCACCTGTGGAGGAAGGGGCCAGTGGTAGCAAGACATATAGAATAATTCTCATTGTTAGAGCACTTCACTGTGAATTCAAGCTCTTCTGAAAAGAGGACACGATTGTTATGACCTTGGTATCTGTATCAACAGGTGTTTATTCAGCCAGTATGAAAGGTACTTGAAGTATAATTTTTTAATAGTAGGTATATCTTAGTTTTTATAGTACATTAGGGAGAAAGTACTGAAAACCATCATTAAGTAAATATTTCTATTTCACAAGGGCAGTTCAACTGTAAATCTAAATTTGCAGTACTTTATTTCTACATACATACAAATTATTGAATTTTCTTTTCAGTTTACCTTCTTGTATATATATGAAATTACTGCCAAAATGTTAAGTTTCACTCCTTGAAAAGATGTTGAAGTCTAATAGAAAATGGAGTACGTGGTATTGATTTCACTAAGTCAAAGAATATAATTTCTAAGATAATACATTCATGTTTGTTATTATATAGCTCCTTACTTAATGGGTATGGCAGTAGTTTGAAAATCAAGGCATGTTACTTTGTTTATCTCTAAATAAGGACTAATAATTTTGGCCTATGGAAATAAGAGACTGTGAAGGTTAAATAATGTATTTAGAGGAATTTAGGAATAAAGGAAGTTGAAAAGGTGACATTGCAAAGGTTTATTCATGGCCTAGCTTTTCCTCAATAGTTTTACCAGGTGATTACTAGCTTGTGAGCTCTCTAAGGACTGGAATCAAATTCTTATCACTTATTTTCCCTAGAAATTGTGGCAAATGATCAATGCTTCTGTATTTGACAGAAGAAAAGTGATCCTAGGGGAAAAGAGAAATGGGATTACAATACAAAATATACTTAAAATGAGACTAATAAAGCCATAATTGCAAAGGTGAACTGGCATAGGAACTCGACAGGAATGCATACTCAGAGGAAACAGAATCAGGGGAAGTGGAGGTCATAGTCTGGCTGGGCCAGACAACAGGCGCGCACAGGCGGGTATGACCAGCGCTCTGTTACCCCAGGTAACTGTTAATCATCATCTTGTCTTTGTGCCAGCCTGTCACTCTCTGATTCTTTGAAACCATACCGATTCTACAATAGTCCAAGGAATATTTCTCTTTTATGGCTTTGAAGCTTTAAATCATATTCGGTTGATATTTGACATACTTGTTGACAGCCTAAATGGATTTTTTAATAGTGTAGCTTAGATAAATCTTCTGTTGTAGGGAAGCCAAAAACGTTTTTATGGCTAACTCTAGCTTAATAAGCAGCAGAGCTTTAAAAAATGTAACCATTTAATTTTTAATATGGATTGGTTCCTTTTGGTAATTAAAAACAAACATTTTGTAAAACTGCCAAGATATTAATCAAAGCAGTATAGGGTTATGGATGTCAGGCACTTATATATGTTTTAAACCTTTCTGAGGTGGAATAGTGGAATAAAATTAAAATAGATGGAAACAAGGCCCTTAATTGCCTATTCCCAGTGTAAAGCAAAGGTCATATATAAAGTTCATTTAGGGCCAAAATAAATTTCAGTAGATTCTAAGGGTTACATGAGGTAATATATATCTAAATGCTGCATCACTATATTAACATGTAGAACTAGGAAATAAAAGAACTATCTTTTGCCTAGGCCTCAAAATTCTTGCTATTCGTCAAGATTAATAAATGATTCAAATTGGTTCCATTTTTCTCATTAGTAGCAGTGCTAATATGCTGCTCTTAGGTCAGAATAACAATATATTATAGCTATTTTTTTTTGTTTTGTTTTTGTTTTGTTTTTTGGCAGTTTAGAGCTAGAAACTCTCTGTGTTAGCCAGAGACCAAATTTAAAAGGCCCCAAAGGAGAGTTTTCGTTCTTTTTGTGCCTAGAAGTCTAAGTGATTAGTAAGCTTCCAGACATAAGGATTATCAAGTGTAATTATTTCAAGGGTCTTGAAATGATTGTGCTTTGTGCAGTTTGTTTAGTGTTCTGGCATTTCATCCACTTCTATTATTTCTGTACAGCCAGAGACATTCTAGATTTTTTTTTTTTTTTGCCATCTTAGTTATTACATCAGTAAAACAGACATCAAATACTAGTTATCTTACATTGGTTTGAAATAAAAGTCAACATGTTAACAGGTTATCTTAATATTAACATCATGTATCTTATGCCTTTGCTAATGTCTTACTAACTTTTAACATCAAATCCTGATATACATGTGTTTGTATAATATTATCAATATATTATGCCATCCCAGCAGCTTTCTTGGTTTAATTGGAATATTAAGAATGATCAGACAGCAAATGAAACCACAAATGATCCCCAATAGCCAAAGCAATCTTGAGAAAGAAGAACAAGGCTGGAGGAACCATAATTTCTGATTTCAAAGTATACTACAAAGTTAAAGTAATCAAAATAAGGTAGCTTTGCCATAAAAAAACAGATACAAAGATCATTGAACAGAAGAGAAAGACCAGAAACAAATGCGTGTAATTAACTGACAACAAAGGAGCCAGGAATATACAATGGAGAAAGGATAGCCTTTTTGATAAATGGTACTGGGAAAACTGGATGTTCTGTGCTTAGTTGATCAGTCATGTCCGACTCTTTGTGACCCCATTTACTGTAGCCTGCCAGGCTCCTCTGTCCATGGGGATTTTCCAGGCAGGAATACTAGAGTGGGTTTCCATGCCCTCCTCCAGGTGATCTTCCCAATTACCCGTGGATTGAACCCATTGCCACATTGCAGGCAGATTCTTTACCATCTGGGCTACCAGGAAAACTGGATATCCACATGCAAAAGAAGGAAACTGATCCTTATCTTACACCATATAGAAAAGTCAATTTCAAATGTTTGATAAAGATTTGAACGTAAGGTCTAAAAACTTAAAAGTCCTAGAAGTAAACACAGAGGGTAAGCTCTTTGACACTGGTCTTAGCAATAATTCTTTTGGATTTGATGCCAAAACCAGAAGCCAACAGAAGCAAAAAAAAAAACAAAAAACAAAAAACGAATGGGACTACATCAAACTAAAAAGTTTCTGCCCAGCAAAAGAAACCATCAACGATAAGGCAACTTATGGAATGGGAGAAAACATTTGCAAACCACATGTCTGGTTAGAACTTGATATACAAAATATATAAGGAAGGCATACAACTCATTAGCAAATAAACCAAATAATCCAATTTAAAAATAGAGAATCTGAAGAGACTTTTTTTTTTCAAGAAAGACATACAAATGGCCAACAGGTCCATGAGAAAATAGCATTACTAATCATTAGGGAAACTCAAATCAAAGCCAGAATGAAAAGCTTCTTACCACCTTACACTTTCAAAAATTATTACCAAAATGACAAGAGATGACAAATGTTGGTGAAGATGTAGAGAAAAGGCAATCCTGGTAAATGGTTGGTGGGAATTTAACTGGTATACCCCTGTGGAAAATACTATGGAGGTTCCTCAAGAAATTAAAAATAGAACTACCACATGATCCAACAAGTCCACTTCATATATATATATATATACACACCTTGAAATCACTATCTTCAGGAGATTATCTTGGAGGTAAGGTATATTTATATCTTGGATATATATAATGAAATCACTATCTCAACGAGGTTATCTGTGTTTCCACATTCACTGCAATATTAATCACAAAGGTATAGAAACAACCTAAATTTCAGTCAATGGATGAATTGGTAAAGAAATGTGATGTATTTATGAACATTAATATGGGTATTAAATATTATTAACTTGACATTTGTGATAACTTGAATGAAACTGGAGGTCACTATCCTAAGTGAAATAAGCCAGACAGAAAAATTCAATTACAACATAGTTTGACTATATGTGGAATCAGAAAATAATAAAAGTCAAACTCATAGAGATTAGAATGGTGGTTGCTAGGGTCTGGGATTGAGGGAAGTAGGGATAGGTGGTAAAAAGGAATAAACTTTAGTTATAAGATGAATCTGGGTCTGAGGATCTAATGTATAATATGGTAACTATAGTTGACAATGTATTGTGCAATTAAAATTTGCTAAGAGGTGAACTTAAAAGTTCTCAAATAAACTCCACAAAACACAAATATGTGAGTTAATGGATATATTAATTAACTCGGTGGGAATCCTATCACAATGTACAATGTCATTTCACTGGTCAATTAAACCTCCCTAAAGCTGCAAATAAAAAAAAGGGAATGATCAGACATATTTTGATTTTGTTAATCCCGTTCTTTCAAAAGATTGTGCTGCTGCTGCTGCTGCTGCTAAGTTACTTCAGTCGTGTCCAACTCTGCGACCCCATAGACGGCAGCCCACCAGGCCCCCCCGTCCCTGGGATTCTCCAGGCAAGAACACTGGAGTGGGTTGCCATTTCCTTCTCCAATGCATGAAAGGGAAAAGTGAAAGTGAAGTCGCTCAGTCGTGTCTGACTCCTAGCGACCCCACGGACTGCAGCCCACCAGGCTCCTCCGCCCATGGGATTTTCCAGGCAAGAGTACTAGAGTGGGGTGCCATTGCCTTCTCCAAAGACTGTGCTGAGAAAGTCATAAAATTCTTAATACTGAACTTCATTTTTCTTAATAAGTAAAGTTAGCTTACTAGTAATGATCATCAATTAAACGATGAACTCAGTGCAGTTAATTCAACACACTGAATCCGAGAGAATATCCCCTCTCTTTTCAGAGAACTGGTAAGTTTCAAGTGCTCATAGTTTGGCCTACATAACATTTACAAGTTTTAAGCACTTTGAAATGACATGAAGATGCAGATGGAGTTTGGACTGAAACTTGAACTACTATATAGATCTGTCTGCTTCCTCCTGATTGTTAGTTTTTCCATGTACTTTTGCAGAACTATGAAGGTGAAGATCAGTAGACTCTCATTTTCTTTTTGTTGATGGAACCACTGAAAGCCCCAAACCACCACAAAGTCAGGAAATGCAAAGTGTGGTCGCTTTCCACAACCTATTATGAAACAAAATTGCTCAGTCTTCTTGTGTTATGTGAGGTTTCAGATATTGATCCGGAGCATACATCATCAAGCAAACAAGTGAATGTGGTCCTCGTCCCCCGCCCTTTATTCTCCGTAATAATCAGCCTGATATTGTAGCCAGCCACAGAATTCTCTCTGCCCCCCAAAAAGATTAGTATAGGTGCCCCACAAAAAACAGCATGTTTTTATTATTGTATATTATTAATGTGCAGTTTATTTTTGTGATGAAACTCTAAAACTACTTAAAAAAGAAAGATTGACTGTAGTTCTGTGTTTGGCAAATGCAAGTGTAAACAATAACCAATGCTCCAACTTGTACAATATACTCAGTTTTGGCTGTTGGAAAGTAAGATCATTTTATACATACCACTGAATTGAAATGGTCTTTATTTACTCCCCCAAAATTGCACTTAAATTTTGCCAATTAATGCAGCTCTCCAAAAATGTATAGGCTAAAATAAACTTCCATTAAATATATATATATATTTTGCCAGAGCATCATTTAAACTTTTCACATTTTCTTCAGAAATAACTTCAATTTTCCCCTGAAATGATCTACCTTATTTACAGCTACGAACTAAGATTATTAGGAGATGATTTGAAAATTCTTTACAGTTTATCTAATGCCTCCAAAAGTCTGTGGTGCAAAAATACTAAAGGATTTAAATGTGTTCTTTGTTTTAGGATCATTCCCATCTTTATAAAAAATAAAACAAATTCAAGCCAAAATCCAAAACTAAAAATCCCAAACCAATTCTATAATTAAATGTAGTGGTTGGGCTTGTAGAGTTTGGAACCAGGGCAACTTGGGTTTGAATCTCAGCTTTTCTCTATTACCTTGGACAAAATATTAGCTTTTTAAAATTTTCAATTCATATATAAAATTCTGGGCAATGACAATGTCAATCTTGTGAGATTCTTGGAAAGAGTCCATGATATGTCTGTTTAACAGAAGAGATGCCTTATAGGAGACAGTGGTTTTCAGGCAAACACTTGTTGGCTTTCATCAGACTTTATTGTTATGAACTGATTCATTTAAGTCCACCCAAAACTCCTACATTGAAGTCCTAACACTCCGAATGTGACTGTCTTTGGAGATAGGGCCTTTCAAGAGCTGAGTAAAGAAAAATGAGGTTATATTTGTGGGCCCTAATCCAGTATGACTGATGTCCTCAAAAGCAGAGATTTTTACACAGATATATGAGCACACAGAGGAAAGAGAGAAATCAGCTAGCCACAAACCAAGGAAAGAGATCTCAGAAGAAATCGACCATGATGGTACCCTGATCTTAGACGTCTCATAGGCTTGCAGAGCTATGAGAAATTCAATGTCTGTTACTTAAGCCTGTGATATTTTATTATGACAGCCCTAGAAAACTAAAACATTTACCCTGACAAATTTCTCCTCCTGTTTTAGACCTACTGCAGTGGACAGAAGGGTTGAGCTTTTGGCTAGGCTGTGATCATAGCACTTTCTAGCAGCAGTAGTCATCTGTCCAGGCTATGCATAGGATCGTTCAAAGTCCTTCTGTAGGCTTTTTCTACTGAAGGAGGTAGCATGTTCTGTAATTATTTACCTAGAGGGCTCACAGCACATGGACCTAGAACTTCTGGTAATCATATGCAGCAATGCAGGGATAAGCTTGAGAAGATATAATACATACCCAGAGAGAAGCAAAGGTGAGAGGCAGAGCGATACACGGTTCCAGAGCTCCCCTTCGACTCAGCAATCCCCTTTAATTTTGTGAGCTTCTCTCCAAAACTTTTTTTCATTTTAAGTTGGGTTGCTTTTAGCTAAAAGAATACTGACCGTTATTTTGTTTGTTGTTTAAAATTGAACATATAGTTCCTTGAAGGGAAAAAGCATCCTTACATCAGCAGAGTTGATGTGTAATGGGTTTAATTATATCTTCTCAGTCCCCAAAATAAGATATGTCAAAGTCCTAACTTCTAGTACCTCAGAATGTGACTTTATTTGCAAATAGAGGTTTTGTAGATATAATTAGCTAAGATCAGTTTATATTATAGTAGGGTAGGCCCCTAATCCAATATAACATATGTTTATAAGAAGATCACCATATGAAGAAGCAGAGACACAGGAGAACGGTTTTTAAATGTAGGTATCATTTCACATTTTTAATAACACCAATGGTCTTAAATATAGTAGATTTTAAAAAACTACTTATTGAAGCTATTTTCATACGAGGGTTCAATTCCACCAGCAGAATGTCTTGTTTCAAATCTTAGATCACTCTGCCATTATGTATCAGAAGAGTGTATCTCTTGAATTGTTGGTTCTGAAGTTAGTCTTTATTTTTTTTCAGCTATTATTTTATTTCACTTTTCCTATTTTTTCATATCATATTTTCAGTTTCAACATGCTATAAACTCAATTGAATGGAATATCCAAATGAATGAGCACATTTTAGGTTTGTAGTACAACAGGTTCTTATATCTGGGAATACTGTTGTACTGACAAAAATTACAAAACATTTCCATAATTCTCTTCAAAAGAGTCATAGCAGATAAATTATATATAATTAAGGAATGCACTCTTAAGGAATGCTTTTGGCTGATCATTATAACTTTTTTCTTTATGGACACATTAAAATGATAATATTCTAGGTTTTGATATTATACAGGTGACAAGTAACTTATCATTGAAGAAAGAATATACATGATTTCACTGAAATGTTTATCATTTTGGAAGATATTTCAGAAAATCTTTTACATAAAGGGAACATAAAAGTCTCTGGACTGAATTTCTGAAAGTCAGACTGAGGTTTAACTGCATAATAATTGTGATTTAGAACCAAATGACTTAAGTTCTTAGCATTTCAGCTTCCTTTCTCATATATTATCTTCAAAGCATCTCATCAAGGTAAATAAATGGAAAGCCTCATTTTTCTCTTCTCTTAGCAAGGTCATACTTGCATGTGAGGGTACAGTCCTTTCTTTAAAAGCAAAATTTCCTGGCTTAGTCAAGTAGTAGTCAAAGTCACTCAGTCGTGTCCGACTCTTGTGACCCCAAGGACTGCAGCCCACAAGGTTCCTCTCTCCATGGGATTCTCCAGGCAAGAATACTGGAGTGGGTTGCCATTTCTGTCTCCAAAATTTAAAAGCAAAATTTCATGGCCTAACTAGTCCTAAAATGAATAGTTAAGCATAAGTGTAACCAGTACATAGTAGGGAAGACAGGCTATGGTTTCCTCCCCTTCAGATTATGTCCTAGTCATGCCATGTAGATTGAAAAACTGAGACATTTTGCCTTCCTTCAAACTGCTTGCTTAACTAGCATTCAGAGAGTTTAGCATTTGAGTAAAACACATGCTAAAGGAATGAGAAGAAAGAAAAGAAAGGAATCAAACATGCATCCACTATAAAAGGAATCTAAAAGACTAAATGACTTGGTGGAAAATACTCTAAATTGCAGCTATACAAGGAAGACATTTTAAGATGAAATTCTATATCTGGGCTTCATAACCTCACATCCACTAAACCCTGGATCCATAAACATATTTCAAGGGCTACATGAATGAACTTGTATGGGGAAAGATCACAACTTTCTTTTCATTATCCTCCAACTGAAATTCATATTTCCTTCAATGATAAATGCAGGCAACTGTAGAAGCACTACCTATAATTAAATCATCAATAGAAATCAGAGATGTTTAAGACCACATTACGTTTGTGATATCACCAACTACTGTTTATGCTCATCACTTTTTCGACAGTGATTCTACATGTTGCTAAGTCTTATTATTCAGTGTGTTAATGCTGCTGCTGCTGCTAAGTCGCTTCAGTCGTGTCCGACTCTGTGCGACCCCATAGACGGCAGCACCAGGCTCCCCTGTCCCTGGGATTCTCCAGGCAAGAACGCTGCAGTGGGTTGCCATTTCCTTCTCCAATGCATGAAAGGGAAAAGTGAAAGTGAAGTCGCTCAGTCGTGTCCGACTCTAGCGACCCCATGGACTGCAGCCTACCAGGCTCCTCCATCCATGGGATTTTCCAGGCAAGAGTACTAGAGTGGGGTGCCATTGCCTTCTCCACAATGTGTTAATAGAGTCACACAATTAAAGAAAATTAAATAGTCGCATTTTCATATAATTGGTTTTGTTTGTAACTCCATTTTTGTTTGTAACCCCATTGCTTTGTTTTATTCATTTCAAAACATCATTCTCAGAACTTAGTCTGTAATCCCTAGACTAGTACCAAAAGGTCCGTAAGTTAAGAATCGCTGATAGGCTGATACCCTGTATTAAATAAGTATAATCTGCGAAGATTTGTATTTTAAACCAATTTTAAGAACAGAGTAAAAAGAATTAGGTGAAATTGTCCTAAAATTAGAAAATGGTATAATATTATAAATATTTTTAAAAATCAATATTGAAAATAATATAAATTAAACATAAATTTATATGTATATATTATCAACTGGTGGGAGGGTAACTATCTTCTAATAAAGCATGCTAATACAATCCTAAATGCTGACCCTCTGTCAGAAAAGGAAAACTTTCTTACCTCTTGCAGACTCTCTCTGTAATATGGATGTGTCTGTCAGAGAAAAGACAGTAAGTCTTTCCATTACTTTGACAATGCCTTTGAAGATACACGTGTGAAAATTCAGAGTTTTTGACACATTGAACATCAACTTCTGTACTGTTTGCACATTTTTGTGAAGAAATGTTCGTGGGCAACATTGTCCACGTGATGGAAACATAATTTAAAAAAACAGGTGTCTTTTTGTAAGTCTAAGAAAAGAAAATCTTTAAATGTAGCATTGAATTTGGAGCCCCACCAATAAGATTCTCACCAATCTTCACTTTTTAGGGCATCTCTGCTTCTAGAAAAATTTTCACTTTCTTTAATTTCTAAGGAATTATTGAGATGTTTCTTTCCTTGCATTTTGTTTAAGTGGACATAAAAATGTCCATGTTTCATGTCACTATTGCAATTGAAAAACTCTATAGGTGGTAAGAAACCACCAGACTGGTTCTGAAAAGGAAAATGAAGCATACTGACAAACAAAAATAAGCCCCAATATCAGTAACAAATTGATTGTTAGTCAAGGAATAACAAACCAAATTAAAAAACTACTGGGCTTGAAAACAGGGCTAATAAATATTATTTATTTTAGAAAAGCCATACTGTGTGACTGTCATTTGCATATTAGTTATGATTTATATTTGAATGTGACCCTTAATATCCTCTAAATTTTTTCTCTGTGTTTATCTTTCTCGAACTTGAGTAGAGTGAGAGGTGACAAGGAATGATAATGAGATATTTTAATCTTGCTTGAAAATTTTATGGTGTAATGGATACCATCTCTTCTAACCACAATCTATACACGAAAATAGATATTATGATAATCCTTAAGATATTATGATAATCCTTAATCTCTCCATAGGAATTTTTCAAATGTGTATCTTATAAGGTTAAATCAGAATTTTTTTTTTTAAATAGGTAAGTTAATTCAGAAACTATGAAACCAAAGCCACAGGTATTAAATAACCTATTTAACAGGTCATTAATAGGTATTAAATATAAATCTCAGTTCAGTTCAGTTGCTCAGTCGTGTCCGACTCTTTGCGACCCCATGAATTTTAGCACGCCAGGCCTCCCTGTCCATCACCAACTCCCGGAGTTCGCTCAGACTCACGTCCATCGAGTCAGTGATGCCATCCAGCCATCTCATCCTCTGTCGTCCCCTTCTCCTCCTGCTCCCAATCCCTCCCAGCATCAGAGTCTTTTCCCATGAGTCAACTCTTCGCATGAGGTGGCCAAAGTACTGGAGTTTCAGCTTTAGCATCATTCCCTCCAAAGAAATCCCAGGGCTGATCTCCTTCAGAATGGACTGGTTGGATCTCCTTGCAGTCCAAGGGACTCTCAAGAGTCTTCTCCAACATCACAGTTCAAAAGCATCAATTCTTTGGTGCTCAGCCTCCTTCACAGTCCAACTCTCATTTCTCCACTTTGGTAAACAACATATGACCCACAGTGATGATAAGAAAGTGAGAGTTCAACAACAAGGGGTACCTTCTATGCACCATATAAATGATGTCATTTTTTGAAGTGTTAGTGGTTAACTCTTTTTCATCATATCTCTTATTATTGAATAGAAAGGAGTCTTGAAACTGAAGTCTACCACAGTATTCCAGAAAAAAATGACCCATAATTTAAAGGAATATTTTACAAATTTTATAGTTGGTCCTTTAATCTATAGAGAGAAGCATGTTAAAACATTAAAATTACCAAAAAGAAGACGACTAAATTAACTTTTTAAATCTTGAATGAAAAAAATGGTTAAAATCTCCCTCTATTTTTATAATCAGGAAACCTTTTGTCTAACGCATCTGTGGAAACTTAGCTCATTGTTCATTTACTTGTTAGTTACTCTCTGAAAATATGTCATAAATTCCAACACAAACAAGGCAGGGACTCTATCTTTTGCCTTTCTTACTTGCTCTAAAACATCTCAAAATATAATGATCCTTGATGAATGATCCTCATATGCATAGATTTTTACCAAATGTAAGCTCTCCCTCACACATGATTTTATTCAATTCTTGCTAAAACTCAGAAGTAGATGCTGTGGTGTTCTGGAGCCAGCCTATCTCATTTCCTGAGAGCTGATTGCTAAATTTTCAGAAATAAGTTCAATAAAATTAAATATTAACCTATGTAACTTATAATCACATAAATTATATTTGAAACAAAGGTACTAAATACTCAAGACATCGTTTCCTAATTACTTCACCCACAAATTCTATCAATCAGGGATTTTTTTTTTTTTCTCCTCCACTAAGTAGTTCAGAAAACTAAGATCATGGATCTGGTCCCATCACTTCATGGGAAATAGATGGGGAAACAGTGGAAGCAGTGTCAGAATTTATTTTTTGGGCTCCAAAATCACTGCAGATGGTGATTACAGCCATGAAATTAAAAGATGCTTGCTCCTTGGAAGGAAAGTTATGACCAAACTAGATAACATATTAAAAAGCAGAGACATTACTTTGCCAACAAAGGTCCGTCTAGTCAAGGCTATGGTTTTTCCAGTGGTCATGTATGGATGTGAGTGTTGGACTGTGAAGAAAGCTGAGCACCGAAGAATTGATGCTTTTGAACTGTGGTGTTGGAGAAGACTCTTGAGAGTCCCTTGGACTGCAAGGACATCCAACCAGTCCATCCTAAAGGAGATCAGCCCTGGGTGTTCTTTGGAAAGAATAATACTAAAGCTGAAACTCCAGTACTTTGGCCACCTCATGCGAAGAGTTGACTCATGGGAAAAGACTCTGATGCTGGGACGGATTGGGGGCAGGAGGAAAAGGGGACGACAGAGGATGAGATGGCTGAATGGCATCACGGACTTGATGGACATAAGTTTGAGTGTACTCTGGGAGTTGGTAATGGACAGGGAGGCCTGATGTGCCGCAATTCATGGGGTCGGAAAGAGTGGGACACGACTCAGTGACTGAACTGAACTGAAGTAGTTATTATTAGCCTATCTTTATTAATGGGAAAACTGAATCTTAAAGGGTGGAGGAAGTGAGTGACTTACTCAACACAATAGGAATTAGAGTGGGGCCTCTAACTCTTATATTCTCACTCTCATTTTAAGGGTTCTTTTTTTCTTTTGTTAGTTACATAGTCCACAAATATTGTACACTAATCAATAAGTGAAAAGCATTATAATTGGAAATTTAGAGTGAAAGTCTAACTCTCCCTGCATCCTCACTCTCAGCTGATGACTCGCTCTGCATACCATCAAGAACACAGAAACTGTCAGAAGAGAATGTACTCAAGGTCCTTCAACCACATTTGCATCCTTGCATCTCCCATCATCTTAGGTATGTTATTAGCATCATTTCATAGTGAGGACTACTCTTCTCTGATACTTCCTTCTCTGGTATTCTAGGATATCACTGTGGGCTAATTTTTCTCTTCACCTTTCTGGCTGCACCATCTCACTTGCTTTCCTTCTCATCTCACTGACTCCAAATGTTGGGCTGTGAATAGGGACTATCAGAAAAGATCATGATGCTGGAAAAGATTGAGGGCAAGAGGCGAAGTGGATGACAAAGAATGAGATGGTTGGATGGCTTCCTTTAGGCTTTTCATTTCAGGTCCCAAATCTTGATTCCTTTTTTTTCATTACCCTCCAAGCCTACCTAAAAGCATATTCTTTCAGTATTATTTTTGTAATATATGTAGAATCTGCTAGCTTCCCGACACCCCCTTGGCCACCAGTCTGGCCTAACATGACCATTGAGCCCTTACCTTGAATAGAGCAACAGCCTCTTAACTCATCTTTCTCTCTCCCCTTAGGCACCTGTAGTCTGTCACCAACACAGTAACCAAAGTGGTGCTCTTAAACCTTGTCAGAGCATGCCACTTCTCTACTTGGAACCTTCCAGAGGCAACCCACCTCATCTGGAATAAAAGCCACCATCTATACTGTGACTGAAAGACTCATTGTGATTTGGGCCTCAACATCTCAGTCCCTCCTGGTCTCACCTCCCCCTGCCTGTGGCTCTCTGACCTCATCCCCTAATGTGCTTCCTCTTGCTTATTCTGCTAGTCTTTCAACACACTCAGCCGAAGGCCCCATTGTTTGTTTTCCCCTGTCTGCCTAGAATTTTCCAAGTATGCTCATAGTAATGCTCTTCTACTGAATGCTCTTGTACGTGAAAGTTGTACTGAAAAGTAACTGTCCCTGTGGCCTATTCTGGCCACTTCATCTAAAATTCAACACCCCACCTTCCTTCCTTCAGTATTTCATATCCCCTTCCTATGTCTTATTTTCTTTTCTTTTTTTTTTTTTTTTTGTAGCATCATCACTGTATTATAAAGCAGGGGTCCACAACCTCTGGACCACAGACTGGTACCTCCTGTCAGATCCAGGGTGGTATTAGCTCAGAAATAAAGTGCACAGTGAATGTAATGAGCGCAAATCATTCTGAAACCACCCCCCGCCCCCAATCCCATTAATAGAAAAACTGTCTTCCATGAAATTAGTTCCTGGCACCAAAAATTTTGGGGAATGATGTTATCAGGTATGATTAACTTTTTTATCTTCTTTATGGAATATCCCTTTCTATAACATAATTTTCAGGAGATCAGGAATTTATTTTTCTTGCTCTGTTTAGTGTCTTGTTTTAAAACCTAAAAGAGTGTCTAAAGCATCAGCCAGTCAGTTCAGTTGCTCAGTCGTGACCGACTCTTTGCGACCCCATGAATCGCAGCACACCAGGCCTCCCTGTCCATCACCAACTCCCGGAGTTCACTCAAACTCACGTCCATTGAGTCAGTGATGCCATCCAGCCATCTCATCCTCTGTTGTCCCCTTCTCCTCCTGCTCCCAATCCCTCCCAGCATCAGAGTCTTTTCCAATGAGTCAACTCTTCCCATGAGGTGGCCAAAGTACAGGAGTTTCAGCTTTAGCATCATTCCTTCCACAGAAATCCTAGGGCTGATCTCCTTCAGAATGGACTGGTTGGATCTTCTTTGCAGTCTAAAGCATAGATGTTGCTAAATAAATATTTGTTGAATGAAAGATTAAATGACAAGACAAAATATGGAAACTAGAGCCGTGAATTATACCAGTTAGGTTTCTATTGATATAAAGAAGGGAAATTCAGCCAAAGTTTTCCAATTTATGTAGAAGTGATATATACTGAAGAAGTCAAGAATTCTGAGGTTTGCTACCAGGTCATACCAAGTCAGTTCAGGGGATATAGGCAATAACAGTTTTTGGATCCTCACTTAAGCACTGAATCTTTAACTTGATTCAGCAGCTCTGGGCAGGTCTCACCATTTTTCCTCCCTGCTTTCATTTTATTTTTTTCTAACTGCAGAGTTTTTACTCTCTCATGTCCTTGCTTTGAGCATAGCCCAAGTCCATCCACACCCACACCCTATTTCTGGCTTTATATATCAGCTTTTTTTTTTTTTAATATATCAGCTTTCAGCTTCCTTGCTGTTTTTCTCTCTTATACATAAATCATAAATCATAAGAGGTACAATCTTCTCTAGCAGGTATATTTGCAGTTTAGGTAACTGTTCAGTTAGAATTGGCTGTTTTTGTTTCAGACACACTCCTAGATCACCATCTGGTAAATGGCAATAAGTGTCTTATTTTACAAAATGGTTTCCTAGAAAATCAGAGATACCAAAGGAACATTTCATGCAAAGATGGGGTTGATAAAGGGCAGAAATGGTATGGACCTAACAGAAGCAGAAGATATTAAGAAGAGATGGCAAGAATACACAGAAGAACTGTACAAAAAAGATCTTCATGACCCAGATAATCACAATGGTGTGATCACTGACCTAGAGCCAGACATCCTGGAATGTGATGTCAAGTGGGCTTAGAAAGCATCACTACGAACAAAGCTAGTGGAGGTGATGGAATTCCAGTTGAGC
Source organism: Bos indicus x Bos taurus (assembly GCF_003369695.1). Taxonomy (NCBI): domain Eukaryota; kingdom Metazoa; phylum Chordata; class Mammalia; order Artiodactyla; family Bovidae; genus Bos; species Bos indicus x Bos taurus. Next base: position 97,430,769 of record NC_040079.1, on the reverse strand, counting down.
TATTTCAAATCCTGAAAGATGAGGCTGTGGAAGTGCTGCACTCAATATGCCAGCACATTTGGAAAACTCAGCAGTGGCCACAGGACTGGAAAAGGTCAGTTTTCATTCCAATCCCAAAGAAAGGCAATGCCAAGGAATGCTTAAACTACTGCACAATTGCACTCATCTCACACGCTAGTAAAGTAATGCTCAAAATTCTCCAAGCCAGGCTTCAGCAATATGTGAACCGTGAATTTCCTGATGTTCAAGCTGGTTTTAGAAAAGGCAGAGGAACCAGAGATCAAATTGCCAACATCCGCTGGATCATCGAAAAAGCAAGAGAGTTCCAGAAAAACATCTATTTCTGCTTTATTGCCTATGCCAAAGCCTTTGACTGTGTGGATCACAAAAAAGTGTGGAAAATTCTGAAAGAGATGGGAATACCAGACCACCTGACCTGCCTCTTGAGAAATCTGTATGCAGGTCAGGAAGCAAGAGTTAGAACTGGACATGGAACAACAGACTGGTTCCAAATAGGAAAAGGAGTTCGTCAAGGCTGTATATTGTCACCCTGTTTATTTAACTTATATGCAGAGTACATCATGAGAAACGCCGGACTGGAAGAAGCACAAGCTGGAATCAAGATTGCCGGGAGAAATATCAAGAACCTCAGATATGCAGATGACACCACCCTTATGGCAGAAAGTGAAGAGGAACTCAAAGCCTCTTGATGAAAGTGAAAGTGGAGAGTGAAAAAGTTGGCTTAAAGCTCAACATTCAGAAAACGAAGATCACGGCATCTGGTCCCATCACTTCATGGGAAATAGATGGGAAAATAGTGGAAACGGTGTCAGACTTTATTTTTCTGGGCTCCAAAATCACTGCAGATGGTGACTACAGCCATGAAATTAATAGACGCTTACTCCTTGGAAGGAAAGTTATGACCAACCTAGGTAGCATATTCAAAAGCAGAGACATTACTTTGCCAAGAAAGGTTTTCTAGTCAAGGCTATGGTTTTTCCAGGGGTCATGTATGGATGTGAGAGTTGGACTGTGAAGAAGGCTGAGTGCCGAAGAATTGATGCTTTTGAACTGTGGTGTTGGAGAAGACTCTTGAGAGTCCCTTGGACTGCAAGGAGATCCAGCCAGTCCATTCTGAAGGAGATCAGCCCTGGGATTTCTTTGGAAGGAATGATGCTAAAGCTGAAACTCCAGTACTTTGGCCACCTCATGTGACGAGTTGACTCATTGGAAAAGACTCTGATGCTGGGAGGGATTGGGTGCAGGAGGAGAAGGGGACGACAGAGGATGAGATGGCTGGATGGCATCACTGACTCGATGGACGTGAGTCTGAGTGAACTCAGGGAGTTGGTGATGTACAGGGAGGCCTGGCGTGCTGCAATTCATGGGGTTGCAAAGAATCGGACACAACTGAGCGACTGATCTGATCTGATCTGATGGCACCCCACTCCAGTACTCTTGCCTGGAAAATCCCATGGATGGAGGAGCCTGGTAGGCTGCAGTCCATGGTGTTGCTAAGAGTTGGACATGGCTGAGCGACTTCACTTTCACTTTTCACTTTCATGCATTGGAGAAGGAAATGTCAACCCACTCCAGTGTTCTTGCCTGGAGAATCTTGGGGACAGGGGAGCCTGGTGGGCTGCCATCTATGGGGTCGCACAGAGTTGGACACAACTGAAGCAATTTAGCAGAAGCTTTAAAAAAGTGTCATATGCTGCAGTTTGCTTTCTTTTCATATAATGTAATGTTTCTCAGTTTTATCTGTCGTCTTTTGTGTGGCTGCAATTCATTCATTATCATTACTGTGTAATCCTTTGTAAATTGACTATCACAGTTTATTCAGCCTTTATCCTAATCATAAACATTTTGCTTTTGTCTAGTTGTGTTTCTATTATGAGCAATGTATTTCCCATTGCACATGTAGACAAGAGTCTACAACATGAACCAAGGAAAAGAATCGCTACATCACAGATAACTGTCACATTCAACTGTTCAAAAAAAAGTCAGCTTTTGAAATCAAAGTGATTATCCCAATTAACATTCTCACTAGCCATTTGTTAGAATTCTCATTGCAGCAGATCCTTACCAAAGCAAGAAATTTTCCAATTCTTAAATTTTGCCTGTGTAGTTAGTAAAACTAATATCATCTTGATTTTAGTATGTGTTTTCTTGAGTAGTAGTGAGGTTGAATTCTTTTTTTTAAATGTTATTACTATGAAGTTTTCCTGTGAAGTAGCTGATCACCTATTATTGTCCCTTTTTATGGGTTGCTTTTTAAATTATTAATGATATAAAATTTTAATCTGGATATCTGTAATCCTTTACTATTAACATGATTTGAAATACTTTATTCTAGGCTGTGGCTTCTATTTTTACTTCCTTTCTGGTATTACTTGGTGAACAGATATTCTTACTTTAGAATCATTTTAATGTTAGTGATTTTGAAGTCTTAATAACAAATCTTTCTCAATAAAGAAAAATTTTCTTCCCTGGTGGCTCAGATGTTAAGAAACTTCCTGCAGTGCAGAAGACCTGGGTTTGATCTCTGGGTTGGAAAGATCCCCTGGAGAAGGGAATCACAACCTATTCCAGTATTTTAGTATTCTTGCCTAGAGAATTCTGTGGACAGAGGAGCCTGGCGAGCTAAGTCCGTGGGGTCGCAAAGAGCCAGACACAACTGAGTGACTAACACTTTCACTTTTTTTCTTACCTCAAGCTTATAAAATTACTTTGTTTCCTTATAAAATTGTACAGTTTTTTTCACAGTTGCATATTTATTTTAGCCAACTTTTGTTTGGCTAATTCTGGACTCAATAAAAACTATCTTTGTTTAAAGTATTTTATATAAAACTTTACAAAATAAGTATAAGTACAGCGGATTAGACTCCCTGGCAAAGACTCTGAGATTTTTGACAAGAGGTTAATTTTGGGAAGAACAACCATGAGGTGTGAGAGTAACTGGACTGGGTAAAGGGAGAGATGAACTGTGATGAAATTACAACAGAGGTCTCAGTGACACCAAGGAGGTGCCCTGGATGCCAGGCCATGCAGAGTGGTCCCAGGTGGGTTAAAGACCAGGCCTCTGTTCCCCCTTTCCCTCTTCCCACCCCAAGCAACCACCAGTGCAGCTGCTAGAGGGGCTGTTACTTTAAAAAGGCAGTCTCCTTAAAACCAAAGGCAGTTTCTGGAGAGGGACTGAGGTCTGGCCTTCAGGACCTAAAACCCCTCACCTTTGAGGGGATGATCACCCTGAGGGGCATCTGAGCAGCACACAAGTCCATAAAAACTTTAATGAGTTTACACAATAGGGGTAGAAAATTATGTTCTATCTCCAATAAACAGTGTGTTAGAAACATAGTGTCATTCAATAAATGTTGAGAGAATGAGTGTAACAGGAAGTAGACCCAAGGAGACAATATTTCTATTCCCCCTAAGTTGCTTTTTATGTATCTAGTGCATTAAATTGCTGAATGCGTCACACTGAATAGACTTCGTTGAAGTCTATTTTCTGATCATCTTAACTGATAATTGTTGTGTTCAGTAGGACTGCTGTTGCATGCAATGGAAACTGAACTTGAACTAGATGATTGCTTGCCCTCCTCACCAACTTATTCAACTACCCAAACACCCCTTATGATGTGCCCTCCACTGAATTCATCTCTTACTTTATGATTCTGTGAAATAGCTATAAGATTTTGGTTGGAGGCTTCTGCCTTCCTAGTTAAATGATATGATAATGATTATCATTAACATAATCATCATGATAATGATGAGTTTTGAAATATTTCACTTTCAGTCGTTCCATCAGACCATGAATGTTGGTTTGTTTAATAGATGCCGCTCAATTAATGTATATGGGACACAATACTTGCCTGAGATATTTCTTCTTCTTTCTATGTCAAATTGATGTATCTGGAGGAATTTTTGCCACAACATTTTAAAATTTTTCAGGTAATAGCCAAGGTTATATCACTTTACAGTCTATATTGAACAGTCATGGTAAAAGCTCTTCTACAATTGCAATGAAGTTCTGTTTTAGAATTTGAGGTAAGTTGGACAAATATGACTAGACAGAACTAGAGAGTATTATGTTACAGAGCAAAATACTTCTCTTTGAAGAAGATTAGCTGGTTTGAACTCTTGCTAAATTTTTCAGTAATCTGAATTATACTTTCAGTATAAAGCACATAATTTTAGTCTTCGACAGGTATTGCTCAATGTAGCTTGGTTTTTTTGTGATCCTCACTTTACATTATTTTCTACTTACTAGAACAAAATATGTACATCCTTTGCTTAAGCTTGCTGTGTGTTAAGAAATGATTATACATATATATATATATATCTATCTTTTAAAAAGTCAAGTATTCAACTGTAAGTTGAATAGGTTTTCTCCACTTATCTTGAATTAGCCCTCCAGGCTCCTCTGTCCATGGGATTTTTCAAGCAAGAATATTGGAGTGGGTTCCCATTTTCTTCTCCAGGGGATCCTCCCGACCCAGGGATCAAACCCAGGGCTTCTGTGTCTCCTGCACTGCAGGCAGATTCTTTACCAACTGTTGACCATCACGAAAGCCCCCTTAAAAAGTCTGGTATTCAACTACAAGTTAAAAAGTTTTCTCCAATTGCAAGGAACTCACAGAATTTTTTATACAACTTAGTTCTTTTTTGTGTGAGAAGATATTGTAGAAAAGAAGTGATACATTTAGAAGAGTAATTACTGGAGTTTTGTTTTTTTTTTTTTTTTTTTTTTAGAATATTTTAATCTAAGACAATCAGAATTTTTTGATCAAGTGATAGCATAAGGGAGTGAGAATGAGCCTGATGACCAAATACTCCCTACTTTTGAAAATTACCTTCTACCCTCATACATATGGTTATGGGGGGCGTGGGTGAGTGGGTGAGCTGTTTGGCATACTATCTCTCAGCGCCTCTTGTCATAGTATGCTGTTGTTGTTTAGTTGTTAAATTGTACCTGACTTTTTTGTGACCCTATCGACTGTAGCCCACCAGGCTCCTCTATCCATCGGATTTTCCAGGAAAGAAATATTTCTTGTCATTTCCTTCTCCAGGGGATCTTCCCAATCCGGGGATCAAAACTGTGTCCGCTAATTGGCAGGCAGGTTCTTTACCACTGAGCTATCAGAGAAGCCCTTGTATTAGTTTATCAATCCAAAATGTGCATCTGACTTAAATCTGGTTCTCTAGCACCCTGTTTCAGGATTTTTAGCATTGTCATCTAGAATAGTAGGTGTCAGTTCAGTTCAGTCACTAAGTCATGTCTGACTCTTTATGATCCCATAGACTGCAGCATGCCAGGCTTCCCTGTCCTTCACCAACTCCTGGAGCTTGCTAAGACTCATATCCATTGAGTTGGTGATGCCATCCAACCATCTCATCCTCTGTTGTTCCCTTCTTCTCCTGCCTTCAATCTTTCCCAGCATCAGGGTCTTTCTAAATGAGTCAGTTCTTTTCATCAGGTGGCCAAATATTGGAGTTCCAGCTTCAGCATCAATCCTCCCAATAAATATTTAGGACTGATTTCCTCTAGGATTGATTGGTTTAATCTCCTTGCAGTCCAAGGGACTTTCAAGAGTCTTCTCCAACACCACAGCTCAAGCATCCATTCTTTGGCACTCAGCCTTCTTTATGGTCCAGTTCTTACATCCATACATGACTACTGGAAAAACCATAGCTTTGACTATATAGACATTTGTCAGCAAAGTAATGTCTCTGCTTTTGAATATGCTGTCTAGGATTGTCATAATTTTTCTTCCAAGGAGCAAGCATCTTTTAATTTCATGGCTGCAGTCACCATCTGCAGTGATTTTAGAGCCCAAGAAAATAAAGTCTATCTGTTTTCATTGTTTCCCCATCTATTTGCCATGAAGTGATGGGACCGGATGCCATGATCTTCCTTTTTTGAATGTTGAGTTTTAAGTCAAGTTTTTCACTCTCCTCTTTCCCTTTCATCGAGAAACTCTTTAGTTCCTCTTCACGTTCTGCCATAAGGGTGGTGTCATCTGCATATCTAAGGCTATTGGTATTTCTCCTGGCAATACCGATTCCAGCTTGTGCTTCATCCAGCTTGGTATTTCGCATGATGTACTCTGCATATAAGTTAAATAAGCAGGTGACAATATATAGCTTTGATGTACTTCTTTCCCAATTTTTAACTAGTCTGCTGTTCCGTGTCTGGTTCTAACTGTTGCTTCTTGAACTACATACTCATTTCTCATGAGGCAGGTAAGGTGGCTTGATATTCCAATTTCTTTACAAATTTTCCACAGGTTTTTGTGATCCACACAGTCAAAGGCTTTAGTGTAGTGATGAAGCAGAGGAAGATGTTTTTTATGCAATTCTCTAGCTTTTTCTATGATCCCACAGATGCTGGCAATTTGATCTCTGGCTATTCTTCCTTTTCTAAATCCATCTTGAACATCTGGAAATTCTTGGTTTACATACTGTTGAATCCTAGCTTGGAAATTTTGAGCATCACTTTGCTAGCATCTGAGATGAGTGTAATTGTGCAGTAGTTTGAGCATTCTTTGGCATTGCCTTTCTTTGGAATTAGAATAAAACCTGACCTTTTCCAGTCCTGTGACCACTGTTGAGTTTCCCAAATTTGCTGGCATATTGAGTGCAGCACTTTCACAGCATCATCTTTTAGGATGATGAAATAGCTCAGCTGGAATTTCATCACCTCCACTAGCTTTGTTTGTAGTGATGCTTCCTAAAGCCTGCTTGACTTCAGACTCCAGGATGTCTGGCTCTAGGTGAGTGATCACACCATTGTCATTATCTGGGTCATTGAGAATCTTCTTTTTGTACAGTTCTTCTGTGTATTCTTGCCATCTCTTCTTAACATCTTCTGCTTCTCTTAGGTTCATACTGTTTTTGTCCTTTATTGTGCCCATCTTTGGAGGAAATAACCCTTGGTATCTCTAATTTTCATTCTTTCTTTTTTTTTTTTGAAGAGAGCAACAGTCTTTCCCATTCTATTGTTTTCTTCTATTTCTTTGCATTGATCACTGAGGAAGGCTTTCTTATCTCTCTGTGCTATTCTTTGGAACTCTGCATTCAGATGAATTTATCTTTCCTTTTCTCCTTTGCCTTTAGATTCTTTTCTTTTCTCAGCTACTTATAAGGCCTCTTCAGACAACCATTGTGCAAATTTGCTGACATATTGAGTGCAGCACTTTAACAGTACATTTCTTTTTCTTGAGATGATTTTGATCACTGCCTCCCATACAGTGTTACAAACCTCCATCCGTAATTCTTCAGGCACTCTGTCTATCAGATCTAATTCCTTGAATGTGCTTGTCACTTCCACTGTATAATTGTAATGGATTTGATTTAGGTCATACCTGAATGGTCTAGTGGTTTTCCCTACTTTCTTCAATTTAAATCTTAATTTTGCAATAAGGAGTTCATGCTTTGAGCCATAGTCAGCTCCTGGTCTTGTTTTTGCTGACTGTATAGAGCTTCTCCATCTTTGGCTACAAAAGAATATAATAAATCTGATTTCTGTAATGACCATCTGCTGATGACCATGTGAGATTTGTCTCTTATGTTGTTGAAAGAGGGTGTTGCTATGGCCAGTGCGCTCTTCTGTCAAAACTCTGTTAGGCGTTGACCTGCTCCATTTTGTACTCCAAGGCCAAACTTGCCTTTTATTCCAGGTATCTCTTGACTTCCTACTTTAGCGTTCCAGGCCCCTATGATGAAAAGGACATCTTTTTTTGGTGTTAATTCTAGAAGGTATTTGAGGTCTTCCTAGAACCATTCAACTTCAGCTTGTTTGGCGTTAATGGTTGGAGCATAGCCTTGGATTACAATGATATTTAATGTTTTACCTTGGAAATGAACAGAGAATATTCTGTCATTTTTTAGATTGCACTGAAGTTTTGTATTTTGGACTCATTATTTGACCATGAGGGCTACTCCATTTCTTCTAAGGGATTCTTGCCCATTGTATTAGATATAATGGTCATCTGAATTAAATTTACCCATTCTGGTTCAGTTTAGTTCACTGATTCCTGAAATGTCGATGTTCACATTTTTGCCATCTCCTGTTTGACCACTTCAAATTTACCTTGACATGGACCTAACTTTCCAGGTTCCTATGCAATCTTTACAGCATTGAACTTTACTTCCATCTCCAGTCACATACACAACTGGGTATTGTTTTTTGGTTTGGCTCAGCATCTTCAATCTTTCTGGAGCTACTTGTCCACTCTTCTCCAGTAGCATATTGTGTACCTACTGACCTGGGGAGTTCATCTTTCAGTGTCATATCTTTTTGCCTTTTTATTCTGTTCATGAAGTTCTCAAGGCAAAGAGAACCATGCTTAGTAAATCTTTAATACAATTTTCTCTTGATGGATGGGACAGTGTTCCCTCCCTGTAGTTTGGCCTGAGGCCAAAAAACTCTTGTTGGGGTAAGTCCTTCAAAAGGAATTATGCCAGTATGCTGCATCTTCCAGGACTGTTGTTTTCAGTGCTCCTGGCCCCAGGGCAGGCCACTGTCAACCCACGTCTCTGCCTGAGACTCCTGGACACTCCCAGGTAAGTCTGGCTCAGTCTCTCATGGGTTCACTGCTCCTTTCTCCTGTGTCCTGGTGTGTACAAGGTTTTCTTTGGGCCCTCCAAGAGTCTGTTACCCCAGACCTGTTGAAGATCTGTAGTCAAATCCCACTGACCTTCAAAATCAAATTCCCTGGGGTTCTCAGTCCTTTTGCCAGACCCCCAGTTCAGGAAATCTGTTGTGGGCCCTAGAGCTTTTGCAACAGTGTGATAACTTCTTTGGTATAATTGTTCTGTGATTTGCAGGTCACCTGCTCGGTGGCTCTATGGTGGGGTCAATGGTGACCTCCTCCAAGAGGGCTTATGCCACACATGTGCCTCCCAGCTGCTGTGACCAGAGCTCCTGTCCTAGTGGCAGACCAGTGCTTACCCATGCCTCTGCAGTAGACACTCAAAGACTCAAAGGCAGGTCTGGCTTGGTCTCTTTTGGGGTGCCTGGATCCTGGGGTGCACAAAGTTTTGTTTAAGCCCTCTGAGCATCTCTAGAGGGTATGGGCTTTGATTCCAAACACTTCGCCCATCCTATAGTCGTGTTGGGGCTTCTCCTTTGCCCCTGGATGTGGTGTATCTTTTTCTGGTAGGATCCAACATTCTCTTGTCAATGGTTGTTCAGTGGTTAGTTACAGTTTTGGAGTTCTTGCAGGAGAAGATGAACGCATGCCCTTTTACTCTGCCATCTTGTGATCTTTAGAAAAATAAGCTTGTCTCTTTCTAATGGCAGTGGTAACATGTAAAATGTGAGTTGTTTGAGGCTAATCTGAAGAAAAGCTGGCAGAAGAAGAAGAGCAGAGTTGAGAGATGCAAAGAATATTCTGTGGCATCTGCATCCCTGTATTTGGTGATTCCTCTCATCCAGGTACATTCTTGTTCTTGAGTTCATCAGGCATAGTATCTCATATTAATGATATTTTTGGTTGATTATGAGGGATGAAATATTGTTTATGTCAGATGCAACCAAAAGAGTTCAACCCAGGATAATTAGTAGTTCCCCAGTAAGCTCTAGCTAGTAGTCAAAAGTTTTTATTTTGATGTCAAATATAGTCCCTACCAGAACTAGCTGCCTGTGATATTGGGTTGAGATGGAATTTAAGATATATATAGGATTTCCAGGTGGCACTAGTGGTAAAGAATCTGCTCACCAATGCAGGAGATGCCATAGACTCTGGTTGGATCCCTGGGCCAGGAATATCCCCTGGTGTAGGAAATGGAAAGCCACTCCAGTATTCTTGTCTGGAAAATTCTATGGACAGAGGAGCCTAGTGGACTGCATTCCATAGGTTTACAAAGAGTTGGACATGAGCGCGTGCACACAGACACACACACACTCATATGTTTATATGTGTGTGTATATATATATATATATATATAGAGAGAGAGAGAGAGAGAGAGGAATAGAGGGATTAAAAATACGGAGATAGAGCGAGACGGAGAAGTGGGCATGATCATGTAGAACAGGGCTTCTCAACACACACAACTGACATTTAGAGATGAAAATTTTTTGTTGAGGGCTGTGGGTTGCTATTCTGTGCATTGTAGGATGTTTAGGAGAAACTTTGGGTCTACTACTAGATGCAAAAGAGCCTCCACCCACCCAACTGTGACAACTAAAAATGTCTCCAAAATTATTATCTATCTCCTGGGAGGCAAAACTGCCATTGGTGAGAACCACTAGTACAGAGATATTTGCAAGGGATGGCAAAGTAGCAATAAGTAAACCAAATGTTTTCTAACCCAATTTAGATCACATAAAGTGTGCATCCAACTTCTCAAAAGATAATTTATAATGGATATTTATTTATTTGTAAGTTAGCTGCTGTTTCAGTTAAAAAGATAATCACATATATTCACATGTTTACATATAAGCTAAAGAAATCCACAGAAAGAAAAGAACATGAGCACAACCAGATTTTACACTCCTGTTATTTCTCCATGGGCAACGTGATATATGTCCTCGGTGACACCACTTTCATTCCTGCGAGCAGTAATCATTGGCTGAAACTGCTCTGACACTCTTCTAAAAGTGACAGCAGTCTAGAATAGTGAGGGTTCTCAAGTAGAGAGAAACCATAGGGGATTAAGCCACCTCAGAGTAAAGCTGAGTTGAGAAATGGGTAACATCATTCGAGTCTGGAACCCAGCAGGAACTGAAGTCAGTATTTTTCAAATACATGAGGTAACGAATCTCCCTTTCTGACTTAGACTGATTTTAGTTGTTTCCCTCTTTTACAACTATAAAGATCCTGAGCAATGCAAAAAGTATGTCTAAGAAAAATCAGGATATAATTCTTTCATTATAAAGTTTTTTATATTCATTTTGACTTTTGCATACCACAAGGAGATGTTATGAAGACCATGAAAGTGGTCTAGTGAAAATATTTTATGAAATAGAAAAATGAATTTTATGAATACTGTTTGTAGACTAGGAGTGGTCTCAAAGACAGTTAATCTAGAGGGAATAAAATATAAAAGGGCTTAGGTATAGTTGACTGATTTCTATGAAAAATTTTGCCGTGTATCAAGATTGCTGGGAGAAATATCAATAACCTCAGATATGCAGATGACACCATCCTTATGGCAGAAAGTGAAGAGGAACTAAAAATCCTCTTGATGAAAGTCAAAGTGGAGAGTGAAAAAGTTGGCTTAAAGCTCAACATTCAGAAAACAAAGATTATGGCATCCAGTCCCATCACTTCATGGGAAATAGATGGGGAAACAGTGGAAACAGTGTCAGACTTTATTTTTTGGGGCTCCAAAATCACTGCAGATGGTGACTGCAGCCATGAACTTAAAAGACGCTTACTCCTTGGAAGGAAAATTATGTCCAACCTAGATAGCATATTCAAAAGCAGAGACATTACTTTGCCAACAAAGGTCCGTCTAGTCAAGGCTGTGGTTTTTCCTGTGGTCATGTATGGATGTGAGAGTTGGACTGTGAAGAAGGCTGAGTGCCGAAGAATTGATGCTTTTGAACTGTGGTGTTGGAGAAGACTCTTGAGAGTCCCTTGGACTGCAAGGAGATCCAACCAGTCCATTCTGAAGGAGATCAGCCCTGGAATTTCTTTGGAAGGAATGATGCTAAAGCTGAAACTCCAGTACTTTGGCCACCTCATGCGAAGAGTTGACTCATTGGAAAAGACTCTGATGCTGGGAGGGATTGGGAGCAGGAGGAGAAGGGGACAACAGAGGATGAGATGGCTGGATGGCATCACTGACTCGATGGACGTGAGTCTGAGTGAACTCCGGGAGTTGGTGATGAACAGGGAGGCCTGGCGTGCTGTGATTCATGGGGTCGCAAAGAGTTGGACACGACTGAGCGACTGAACTGAACTGAACGGATATAATTATATGCCAAACTTAATAGAGACATCGTCAATCAACATGTCTCAGTCTGTGGCTCTTCCTCTTGCAATAGGGGAGGAGAACTATTTCTCTGTGACTCCTGCTGAAGAGCTTTTTCTGGGAGCCATGTTTTATCCATGCGACCCAGCTCCCAGGTACAGAACTAGTTAGGCTAGGAGTGGTCTCAAAGACAGTTAATCTATACATGTAATGATGTCTGGAGTAAAATAATGAACTTTCCTAAACAGATTCCCTTTTTCAAGAACTTGGGACATTAGGTCCTGATAGAATACATGTTACAAACGGATGTTGAAGCTGAAATGTCTCACAAAGAAGCAGAGTGACTACAATGAACATTTAAGTTTAAATGATAACAAAGCAACCCAAGAATGAGAGAAGGGTAGATTTAAGAGAGATACCTTGAGACAAGACCTATGGTTAGGAGGAAAAGAAACAGAAAAAAGGAACTGGTCCCTAAGCACAGGCCTGACTGCTCATGATTTTCTAGTGTCATTCCATAGGTTCATTCCATTCACAGTTGTGCCAGTTACCACTTGACTGCCTCTCAGCTCCACATTCACCCTTCAGTACATGTTCTTCAATCATGGATTTGACTTCAAGCATTTCTCCCTTACATGAACACATGTTCAACTGTCCGTAGAGGGCACAGGAGAGACATGGCGGGAGGAAGAAGACTTGATTCTGAGGTGCTTGTTTTGTATTTTATTTTTGGCTCCTACTGTGTGTTCTGTTAGTCTGTGAATGTATAGGCTCTCCATTGATACTGTCCCAGTTATACCCCTAGAACCTGCACTTCCTCAGTGACTTTGCAGCCTCTCTGGTTACTATCTAGGTGGTCTTCTCTCCCAGAATACCACGTACTTAAAATTCCCCACTCGGTATGCTTCCCCACCAGCTCTGCCTATGAACACAAGCACTCCAGGACTCATGGCAGTTCTTTGACATCCCTTTGTGCACCTGTCCCAAGCCTTGGCTTGTTTGCACACCTGGAAGAGTTGCTTCCTAGGGCCCTGTCTACACCACAGGCTGTAATTCTCGAGCAAAAGACCCCCCAATCTCTGTATACCTCACTTAGGGTCTTGACTATCTGTAAACTTACATCCTGTTGTGGTAAAGTAACTCTGACCTAAGCAACCTAGCAAACTCTCCTGGGGGCTACAACCACACCTTTTCTAACAAGATCCAGTTTGTTGAAACCCTGTCCCCGTGCCACACCTTTGCAAACTTGCCCTTCATTGCACATTTTTCCTAGCCCTTGACTAACCCACAGAGTTCTCTGTATGTCCTTACTAATTTCTCTTTTATCTTAATTTAATCATTCTTTACACTATAATTTGCATACAGTCAAATTGTTGTGACTCTTCTCCTTATTGGCCTCAGATGGATTCACCCTCTTTAGTAAATTCCATCTCTCTTCGGCTAACTTCAATAAATTTTTATATTTTGTGATCACAAGTTGCCACACACATTTGTTTGCTAAGTTGCTTCAGTTGTGGCCAACTCTTTGCGATCCCAAGGACTGTAGCCTACCAGGTTCCTCTGTCCATGGGAATTCTCCAGGCAAGAATACTGGAGTGGGTTGCCATGCCTTCCTCCAGGGGATCTTCCTGAGTCAGGGATGGAACCCCAGTCTCTGGCATTGGTAGATGGATTCTTTACCACTGGTGCCACCTGGAAAGCCCAAGAGCTGGATTCAAAAAGCCAGGACACATCAACTAATTCTTCTCTCTGAGATTCAGATGTTTCTGCTTTTTACTTTTATTTCCACAGAATTTCATTAAGTTGACTTCAAGACCTAGATATGACTGAACATGCCAGAGTACAAAACACTTAGATCAGTTTTGATGAACAGAGTTTGACATATTTGTCAACAGTACCAAGGATAGTTTTGCATACTAGAATATTTAACAGCCTCAGGAGAAGGGCAAACCAATATAATTAAGGTTAAGAATATGTGGAGTAACTGGCTCAGAGAAGCTTAATGTCTCCCTATTTCTGTTGTAACTCTGTTCAGGTTCATGAATCAATGAGCTAGAGAAAAGATAACTAAACAAAGTAAATATTCAAACAGAATTTGCTTGAGTTTCCCAAGGTGGATTATTAAGCATGCAGTCTAACTTATTCTTTGAGAAAGCAAGTAATTTTCCTGATATGTTCATATGCTCTTGGGCTGCAGGTCAGTTCTTTCATTTAAGAAAAAAAATCACAAATTATCTTCAATAATTATTCAATGATTGATTTCATTAAGGTATATACCAAACAAATTTCTGTAAAATTAGATTCACAGATGTTGGTCCACTTTGTCATAGAGAATTTTTAAAGATGGAGATTTGGAACAAAACTTCTATAACCTATCAATGCATTCTATGTTTAGATATGCTTGTAATAGTCATTAATTACATCAACTAACAGGTTAACAATCTGCTATACAATTTGTTCTTTTTGATTAGCATTGATATAAAAATATTGAATAGATCTAGGAAAAATGGATATAACAATATTTGAGGAATTTTTAATATAATAAATATTTTTAAGTGATGTAGTCTATACTAACAAGGGAAAATTAAAAGTAGTTTGACAGTCAATAATTACGCAATAATACTAGAAAGAGCAAAGTAAAGTGATTTTATTTTCAGTATAGCTGACCCTTTAATTACAGATAAAACATCGTATGGAAAATGAAAAGATGAGTATTTCTGCTTAGGAAAGCTGATTATATATTATAGTGTACAATCAATATGATGTTTGCAGAACATAAAAAATTAGTACTGAAATATTAACTACCTCCAAGAAAATGATGGCTAGGTCATGCTACATTAGACAGTGACATTGAAAGAACTCACTAAAAAATGTCTTTCTGAAGAGTTTACTTTTTCATAGTAAAACATAAAAGTAAGGGAAATGCCCCTATAAATATTCTTGAAATAGCATTTAACTGAGAGCAACCCTTCCACTATCTCGACATATTAATAAAAACAAAAAAGGAATGATAATTATGGGTGAGAAGTGGAGTACCAATTGGGTTATCACAGAAACTATTTCTCTTAAATTAAGCACATTTGTGTGTATGTGTGTATTAGTTGCTCAGTCATATTCAACTCTTTGCGACCCCATGGAGTGTTTCCCACCAGGCTTCTCTGTCCATGAAATTCTCCAGGGGAGAATACTGGAGTAGGTTGCCATTCCCTTCTCCAGGGGATCCTCCTAACCTGGGGGTGGAACCCAGGTCTCCTGCATTGCAGGCAGATTCTTTGTCCAATGAGCCACCAGGGGAGTCCAAATTAAGCACATAGATATTATTTAACAATATATTTTTGAACATATGGAATCATGCATTTCTAATACAAGTATACTTACTCTAAAGAACACACAGTATTTTGTGGGGATATTTCTTAACTTAAATATATTTCTTATATGTAGAATCACAATTTAGGGTATAAATCAAAGGTATTCAGAAATTTTAAGTGTTCAACAAAATTGAAATAAGAAAGACTGAGGGAAAACTCCCTGAACAGTAAGAATTACAGATTGCTAGTGAAATATATTTGAATGCAAGAAGAAAAAAAACAATGATACTATGGGAAAACATTAAATGTGTACCTAAGGTTCTAGACAATAAAATAAATAAATAAATTTGTAGAAGAAATAAAATGAAAATATATGTACAAAAGTGAAACCATTATGCTTTTTTTTATAATGGAATTTATGGACAATATAGTTCAAAAGCTAATAGATAACATTTGGAAAAAAAGGGCTCAATTATTCCTTAGAGATACTGAGTCACCTTTTGTCATATTCATCACATGAGTTCAAATGTTGTCCATTCTACCTCTCTTGAAAATTCTAAAAGCCTTTTGTTTCCACAGGACTATGGAAGGGTAATATCAAATACTGCATATATGTACAATCCCATTCAACTCTATGCCTTATTACCTTGCTGAACTTGGACAATTTTCTTAGCTCTCTGTACCTTAGTTGACACCTGTAAAATGGGAAAATAATATCTATCTTATGAGATTATGTGAGTGTCAAATAAGTACATATAAAGTGGTTAGGACACTGTAAAATGCATAATAACCACTGAATATTATTAGAATATAGTCTGGTTTATTTAGTACCCTTTCAACAGCATTGGTTTTTATACACACATGACACAGTAATAATTAAAGATGATAATTATCGTTTTGCTCAGCCTACTCATTCCATCCAAAATAACCTTATTCAATTTTCATCATTCTATTCCACTGTTAAAGAACTAAAAATGCTTCCCTACTGCCTAGGCCAGCAGAGGTAAGTTTTATTTGGATCCTAAAACTTCTGTAATTGAAGCCAGTCTTACTACTTTAAGCTCCTTTCCTTTTTACCCCACATTATGTTCCATTTGTTGTACTTGAGATGGCCCATTCTTTCCTACAAGGGACATGCCTTTGTTGATTTGTCTCACTGGCCTAAATTGCTATCCCTTTCCCATTCTTTCAGAGACAGTTCGAAATGAAATTACATTTCTTTTTGCTTGGAATTCCCTTCATTAATCAGGAATACTTGAATAGCTAATCTTTGCAAGGCCCTGCTAGATACAGCAGGGAGTTAGCCAGCATGATCCCCAATCTTAGTGACTGTACAGATTTGTAGAGGAGACCTACAATGAAACAAGCAATCAAACTATAATTGCTATGCCTCTGTGCTTACACTTAGTCACTCAGTCCTATCTGACTCTGCAACCCTTTGGACTATAGTCTGCCAGTCTCCTCTGCCCATGGGATTTTTCAAGCAAGAAATACTGGAGTGGGTTGCCATTTCCACCTCCAAATTGGTCTGCCTACATTGTCCTTTTCCAAGCTCTTCACAAGACAAGCTCCATCTAATCCTTTAGGCCTTAGCTCCAACAGTACCTTCTCTAAGATGGTTTGGGGATCTTCCTGACCCAGGGATTGAATCTGCATTTCTTACTTATAGGAATCCTGCATTGGCAGGCAGGTTCTTTATCACTGGTGCCACCTAGATTTTTTTGACCATCCCATCTAAAAACAGTACCCATTCTATGTACAGTCAGTGTCTGTCTCATTACCCGTTGAATACTTTTATAGCATTTATATTATCTTAAAATGTCATTTCCACAGATGGATTTACTTGTCAAGAAGAGAGTTGCATTATCTCCCCACTCAAACCCCCAGTTATCGGTTAACAAAATCATTGCTTGGTACTGATACTCCTCAGCATCAGAGTGGGACATGATTGGCACAAATTCATCAGAATAATTTCTCCCCCCTTGCCAGAATAAATGGTTCAGAAAAGGTCAGTACCACAGACCTAATCTATTCTGTGCAAGACATCCTCCTGGCCACAAATGTACAACTTAGAGTCCAATGTTTGGAAAGGGAAGAGAAGAGAAGAAAAGATTTCTCTTTTGTTCTGAACAGTGCACTGTACACATATGAAGTCTGAAATTGCTACAGACATTTGGCTGCAAATAGGGCAGTTTTACTTCTTCCTTTTCAAATTGTGTGTCATCTATTTCCTTTTCTTGTCCTACTATGGTAACTAAATCTTCTGGTAATATGTTGAATATGAGTGATGAGAGTGGATATTTATTCCTTCTTCTTGATATTAAGGGGAAACAACCCAGTCTTTCATCATTAAGTACTGTGCTGTTGGCTACAAGTTATTTTATAGATGCTTGTTGGCATCTTGAGGTAATTATATTTTATTCCTAATTTGCTAAAATGTTTTAAATCCCAAATTTGTGTTGGATTTTGTTAAATTCTTCTTCTGGGCCAACTGGCATGATCCACACAGTTTCCTTTTCAACCTATGGATATGATGGACTACACTGATTTGATAGTCAAATATTTAACCAGACTTGTATATATAGAATAACTACCACTTGGTCATAATAAAGAGTTCTTTTAATATTTTGTTGTGTAAGTTTCACTAATATTTTTATAAAAGGCATTTATGTATACATTCTTGAGAGATACTGATCTGTCATTTTTTGTACTGTCTGACTTTGGTATCAGAGTGATTCTGGCATCATAAAATGAGTTGGGAAGTGTCCCTTCCTCTTCTACTTCTGACATAGATAGTGTAAAATTTGTAAAATTGGTGTTAATTCTTCTTTAAGTGTCGGTAGTATTTTCCAGTGAAACCAGCTGGAGTTGGAGTTGGCATTTCCACTTTCCACTTTTGCAAGCTTTTAAAATATGGACTCAACTTCTTTAATAGTTATCCAACTATTTGGATGATCAATTTCATTTCAGTTCAGTTTAGGTAGTGGTAGCTTGTGGTGAACCAGATTTCTGATCTCTGAAGAAAAAGATTTAGCTTTAGGATCAGTGTGACCAGTCTTGATCACTCAGAGCTTTTATGTGGCAGAAATTTTATTACAGTGAAAAGGGACAGAAAAAACTTCTGATATAGACTTTAGAAGGTGGATAGAGAATGCCCTACTTCCTAGTCTTATCAAGGCCTTATATACTTTAACCAGACCCACTTCCACAACATACATCTTAAATTAACAAGATTAGAACTAACAAGGGCTTCCCTTCTGGCTCAGCTGATAAAGAATCCACCTGCAATGTGGGAGACTTGGGTTCAATCCCTAGGTTGGGAAGATCCCCTGGGGAAGGGAAAGGCTACCCACTATAGTATTCTGGCCTGCTCAGTTCCATGGTTGTATAGTCCTAAAACTAACAATAGAGAGGTCTTACCAGAACCACTCCCTTATAAACGAACAGGATTAGTCAAAAGGTTCCTGTTAAGAAGAAAAAACATGTCCTCAAGCAAGATACATTGTTGTTATGTAATCATTAGTACAGAGCTTAAGGAAAAACCTACCCTTGAGCAAGATGAGTTGTTTTGTTGTGTAAATATTAGCTCTGGCCTTAAAGAAAGTTAGTCTTAAGGATTGTTGTCATAACAACTCAAAGTTTAAGAAAACTCTTGAGTTTATGTGACTAAGACAAAGCAATGTAGAAAAAGTTTGTCCCTTTCTCCTTGAAAGCCCAGGACCCCTATCTCCTCCTTGAGGGCCCCAGAATCCTTCCTCCTTGAGGGCCCTGGACTCCTTATCAACCTACCTAAGAATTAACTCTCTCAGTTGTTCACAGTTTTCCAGGTATCCAAAAAGTTTTCATTTTTTCTAAGTAGTCAAATTCGTGAGCATAAACTTATTTGCTCTATTACCTTAATGTTCTTTTAATGGCTACAGGATGTGCGATGATAGTCCCTATTTCATTCCTAACGTTGGGGATTTGTATTCTTTGTTTTTATTGTTGTCTGTCTTGCTAGAAGTTTGTCGATTTTATTGATTACTTTTGAAGACCAACTTTTGGTTAATTGATTTTCTCTATTGTTCCTTTGTTTTTAATTTATTGACTTCTGCTCTTGATTTCCTTCCTTCTACTTTCTATGAGTTCCTTTTGCGCTTTCCTTTTTTAATATATTCTTCATGTGGGAACCTAGAAGACTGATTTGAGATCTTTCTTTGTTTCGAAAGTAAGCATTTAGCTATATATTCTCTTCTCATAGTTGTAGTTGCATCTCACATATTTTGCTATATTTTAGTTTTCCTTCAGCTCTATGCTTTTTTAAATTTCCTGTGAGTCTTCATCCTTCACTCATGAATCTAAGTTTGTTGTTTAATTTCAACATATTTAGCAATTTTCCTATTGTCTTTCTGTTACTGATTTCTAGGTAAATGTATAGTCAGGGAACATACTGTATATGATACCAATTTAAACAAAATTTTTTTAATTTTACAGCTCATCTTGATGAATTTTCCATGTGCATTGTGCTCTTGTTGGGTGGAATGTTTTGTATACATGAATTGAATCCTCTCAGTTAATTGTGCCTGTTCAATTCTCCTAGATCCTTGATAATTTTCTGCCTATTAGTTCTATTAGTTGCTAAGAGGAGAATGTTGAAATTTCCAGCTGTAATTGTAGGTCTATTTCTCCTTTTAACTTAATTAGCTTTTTGCTTCATGTATTCTGAGACTCTGTTTTTTGGTGTATATACATTTAGGATCATACATTTTCCTGGTAGATGGATTATTTAAAAAAAAAATCATTAGAGCTCATCCTTCTTTGACTCCAGTAATTTTCTTTGTTTTAATGTTCATATGACTAGATATTTATGTATCCACTACTTTTTGTTTGTTTGATAAATGTTTGCACAATATATCTTCCTCCACGCTTTTAGATTCAACTTAGCTATGTCACTGAATTTGAGATGAGTTTTTATAAATAATATGCAGTCTATTTTTAAAATCTTTCATACCAAACTATCATTTGATTGACATTTAGGGTAATTATTCATATTAGGACTTAAGTCTATCATTATATTGTTTGTTCTCTGATATTCATCTATTTCTCTTTTCCTTCCTTTATATGGATTACTTGAACATTGTTTTTTTAGTGTTCCATATTATTTATAGGCTGGGTATCATAATATACAAATGCTATTTATCACAGTCTACTAGTATAAATATTTTACCGCTTATAGTGACATGAGAGATCTTCACTTCCTCTTAGGTTCCTTTACTTTCCATACTCTAAATATCACTATCTAGAGTATTGGATGGCATTACAGTTTTTTCTTCAATCAGTTCAGTTCAGTTCAGTTGATCAGTCGTATCTGACTCTTTCTGATCCCAGGGACTGCAGCACGCCAGGCCTCCCTGTTCATCACCAGAGTTTACCCAAACTCATGTCCATTGAGTCAGTGATGCCATCCAGCCATCTCATCCTCTGTCATCCCCTTCTCCTCCTACCCCCAATCCCTCCCAGCATCAGAGTCTTTTCCAATGAGTCAACTCTTCACATCAGGTGGCCAAAGTATTGGAGTTTCAGCTTCACCATAAGCCCTTCCAATGAACACCCAGAACTGATCTCCTTGAGGATGGACTGGCTGGATCTCCTTGCAGTCCAAGGGACTCTCAAGAGTCTTCTCCAACACCACTCAAATATAATTTATAAAATTCATGAGGAAAAGATAATCCATTTTATCTACTTGCATTTTTGCTCTTTCTGTTGTTCTTTCTTCAGTCCCAACACTTCAAGATTTTCTTTTATTTCATTTCTTTTCTGTTTAAAGGACTTTCTTAGACAACCTTAATGTATGTATGCTAGTGAAAATTTTCTTTAGTTTTCTTTCTTCTGAGAATCTTTATTTCTCCTTAATTCCAGAGGATATTTTTATTAGATATATAATTCATAGTTGACAGTACTTTTCTCTCAACACTGGAAAAATATTGTGCCACTTGCTTTTGGTCTTCTTTGATACAGATCAGAAACTATCTGAATTGATGTTCCCCCAAAGGTAACATGTTCTGTCTCTCTTGTTGTTTTCATGAATAAATTATAATGCACCTTGGTATGGATTTCTTTGGTTTTATCCTGGTGAGATTCATTTGACTTCTTAGACCATAGGATTGTGTCCTTTGCCAAGTTTAGAAAGTTTTCAGTCATTATTTCTCTGAATACTCTTAGTCTATCTCTTCTTCTTGGATTCCAATTATATTTATGTTGGATATTTGTTATTATTAAAGAGGTCCCTGAAGCTCTCTGATCAATTTTTTTCAGTCTATTTTTATGCCTGTTATTCAGATTGGGTATATTTGATTGTCTTTAAGTTCACTGATTTTATCCTCTGACATCTCCAGTCTAGTATTGGATCAAACCAGCAAGCTTCTTATTTTGTTACTGAACTTTTCAGTTCTATATTTTCCATTTTCTTCTATTGGTTCTTTTTCTATAACTTTTATTCCTTTCCTAAGATTTCTGTTTTCATTTGTTTCAAGACAATTTATAATGGATGTGGAAATATTTTTATGAACTACTTTAGACTGAATGCTGACAAATTCAATATCTGATTTATCTCTGTTGACATATGTTGATTCTCTTTTTTCATTGTAGTTTTTGTTTTCTATATTATTTTATCGTAGTTCTTACTATAATAAGGGATTTTTGTTTGTACCCTATACCTTTGCCCATTGTGTTAACAGGCTCTAGTTCTAATTTAAATCTTCTCTTTTAGCAATCAGCCATTCCATTTAGCATGCAGATTCTAGCCTTGTTTGGTGGGCTATTGTTCCAATGACAGCTTGATTTTACGGGGTTTTTATTTTAGCCTTTTGGTTTTATTTTGGTCTTTATGGCTTATCTTATGCCACTAGGGCTCTCACTGCTTCTTGTTGGTATTGGCTGAGGTAATGTGTGGGTAGGGATTTAACCAAAGCAGACTGCCTGGCCTCACTCAGTAGTAGAGGAACTCAGGCCCACGGGTTCCTTCTTGTGTCCCTCCACTCCAAAGGAAACAAAATTCCTAATGGATACTTGCCCCCTATCCTAGCACAATTATACTGTAATAAAAGAAATGCTACTAGCAATATACTGCAAGTGATTTTGCTGTTGAACCCTAGACAAATGTAAAAGAAGCTTGCATCCCAGATTTTGTATCCCAGCTTCCTCATATGAAATTTTAACATTAAGCACTCAGCTGTGTCCAAATTCTTTGCCATGCCATATTCTGTAGCCTGCCAAGCTCCTTTGTCCATGGGATTCTCCAGGCAAGAATACTGGAGTGGTTTTCCATTTCCTTCTCCAAGGGATCTTCCTGACCCAGGTAATGAACCCGAATCTCCCACATTGCAGGCAGATTCTTTACCATCTGAGCCATGAGGGAAGCCCCTTAACATAATGAAAGGAGGCAGCCATTCAGGACATAATAATATGCAGGTATGGAGATGGTTATTTATAAATGCTATGTAACAGAAGATTGACAGTGTGCTCACAGAAAGCTTGGTAGAATTTTATAGGTAACTTAGACACAGCCTTTGCCTTGAACTTTCTAGGATATAAAAATCTCAAGTCTGATATGCTCAATATGAACATAGAACAATAACAGAGAAAGTCTGATGGGCCTCCAGTATTGGTTGTCAAAATGTTCCATGTAAGAAGAAAATTGACATGAAGATCAAGGTCACTTGATCCAGTCTCCAATAAAGTGCTTCAATATTGGTGAAGTGGATTGAGGGTTGACTAGAAACATTTTTAGGTGTATTAGATAAGAAAGTACAGTGTATAGTACTGCCTAGAGCTGATAATAATCCTCTTAATAGTGTAAACTTAATGTATAGGGAAATGGATTTGCTATAGTAGTAGGGAAAATTAATCTTTGTTTAAATTTTGGAATGTATGATAAAAAATATATATGTCTTGATGGCATCTATATTACTTGAGTAGATAATTGGTATAGACATAATAACTGAATGAAAATTCCTCCTAACCAGATCCAAATGAAAAGATCAGTTCAGTTCAGTTGCTTAGTCATGTCCTACTCTTTGCGACCCCATGGACTGCAGCACGCCAGGCCTCTCTGTCCATCACCATCTCCTAGAGTTTACTCAAACTCATGTCCATTGAGTTGGTGATGACATACAGCCATCTCATCCTCTGCAGTCCCCTTCTCTTACCTTCAATCTTTCCCAGCATCAGTGTCTTTTCAAATCAGTCAGTTCTTCCTATCAGGTGGCCAAAGTATTGGAATTTCAACTTCAACATCAGTCCTTCTAATGAACACTCAGGACTGATTTCCTTTAGAATAGACTGGTTGGATTTCCTTGCAGTCCAAAGGACTCTCAAGTGTCTTGTCCAACACCACAGTTCAAAACATGAACTTTTCGATGCTCAGCTTTCTTTATATTCCAACTCTTACATCCGTACATGACCACTGGAAAAACCATAGCCTTGACTAGACAAACCTTTGTTGGCAAAGTAATGTCTCTGCTTTTTAATATACTATCTAGGTTGGTCATAACTTTCCTTCCAAGGAGTAAGCGTCTTTTTGTTTCATGGCTGCAATCACCATCCGCAGTGATTTTGGAGCCCAGAAAAATAAAGTCTGCCACTGTTTACATTGTTTCTCCATCTATTTGCCATGAAGTGATGGGACCAGATGCCATGATCTTAGTTTTCTGAATGTTGAGCTTTAAGCTAGATTTTTCACTCTCCTCTTTCACTTTCATCAAGAGGCTCTTTAGTTCCTCTTCACTCTCTGCCATAAGGGGGGTGGCATCTGCATATCTGAGGTTATTGATATTTCTCCCGGCAATCTTGATTCCAGCTTGTGCTTCCTCCAGCACGGCATTTCTCATGATGTACTTTGCCTAAAAGTTAAATAAGCAGGGTGACAATATACAGCCTGACGTACTCCTTATCCTATTTGGAACCAGTCTGTTGTTCCATGTCCAGTTCTAACTGTTTCTTCCTGACCTGCATACAGATTTCTTTAGAGGCAGGTCAGGTGGTCTGGTATTCCCATCTCTTTCAGAATTTTCCACAGTTTATTGTGATCCACACAGTCAAAGGCTTTGGCATAGTCAATAAAACAGAAATAGATGTTTTTCTGGAACTCTCTTGCTTTTTTGATGATCCAGCGGATGTTGGCAATTTGATGTCTGGGTCCTCTGCCTTTTCTAAAACCAGCTTGAAGATCTGGAATTTCACAGTTCACATATTGTTGAAGCCTGGCTTGGAGAATTTTGAGCATTACTTTACTAGTGTGTGAGATGAGTGCAATTGTGCGGTAGTTTGAGCATTCTTTGGCATTGCCTTTCTTTGGGATTGGAATAAAAACTGACCTTTTCCAGTCCTGTGGCCACTGCTGAGTTTTCCAAATTTGCTGGCATATTGAGTGTAGCATTTCCAAATCATCATCGTTTAGGATTTGAAATAGCTCAACTGGAATTCCATCGCCTCCATTAGCTTTATTCGTAGTAATGCTTCCTAAGGCCCACTTGACTTCACATTCCAGGATGTCTGGCTCTAGATGAGTGATTACACCATCGTGATTATCTGAGTCATGGAGATCTTTTTTGTACAGTTCTTCTGTGTATTCTTACCACCTCTTCTTAATATCTTCTGCTTCCGTTAGGTCCATACCACTTCTGTCCTTTATTGAACCCATCTTTGCATGAAATATTCCCTTGGTATCTCTAATTTTCTTGAAAAGATCTCTAGTCTTTCCCATTCTATTAGTTTCCTCTATTTCTTTGCACTGATCACTGAGGAAGGCTTTCTTATCACTCATTGCTATTCTTTGGAACTCTGCATTCAAATGGGAATATCTTTCCTTTTCTCCTTTGCTTTTGGCTTCTCTTCTTTTCACAGCTATTTGTAAGGCCTCCTCAGACAGCCATTTTGCCTTTTTGCATTTCTTTTTCTTGGGGATGATCTTGTTCCCTGACTCCTGTACAATGTCATGAACCTCCATCCATAGATCATCAGGCACTCTGTGTATCAGATCTAGTCCCTTAAATCTATTTCTCATTTTCACTGTACAATCGTTAAGGATTTGATTTAGTTCAAACCTGAATGGTCAAGTAGTTTCCCCTACGTTCTTCAACTTAACTCTGAATCTGGCAATTAGGAGTTCATGATCTGAGCTACAGTTAGCTCCCGGTCTTGTTTTTGCTGACTGTGTAAAGCTTCTCCATCTTTGGCTGCAAAGAATATAATCAATCTGATTTCGGTGTTGGCCATCTGGTGATGTTCATTTGTAGAGTCTTCTCTTGTTTTGTTGGAAGAAGGTGTTTGCTATGACCAATGCATTCTCTTGGCAGAACTCTATTAGCCTTTGCCCTGGTTCATTCTGTACTCCAAGGGCAAATTTGCATGTTACTCCAGATGTTTCTTGACTTCTTTCTTTTGCATTCCAGTCCCATACGATGAAAAGGACATCTTTTGGTGGTGTTAGTTATACAAGGTCTTGTAGGTCTTCATAGAACCCTTCAACTTCAGCTTCTTTAGCATTACTCATTGAGGCATAGACTTGATTAACATGATATTAAATGGTTTGCCTTGGAAACAAACAGAGATCATTCTGTCGTTTTTGAGATTGCATCCAAGTACTGCATTTCAGACTCTTGTTGACTGTAATGGCTACTTCATTTCTTCTAGGGATTTTTGCCCACGTAGTAGATATAATGGTCATCTGAGTTATATTCACCCATTCCAGTCCATTTTAGTTCACTGATTCCTAAAATTTCTGTTTAGTCTTGCCACCTCCTGTTTGACCACTTCCAATTTACCTTGATTCATGGACCTAACATTCCAGGTTCCTATGCAATATTGCTCTTTACAGCATCAAACCTTGCTTCTATCACCAGTCCCATCCACATCCCTTCAGTATTTTGGGGGTTATTTCTCCACTGATCTCCAGTAGCATATTGGGCACCTACTGACCTGGGGAGTTCCTCTTTCAGTATCCTATCATTTTGCCTTTTCTTTTTTTTTTCATTTTGCCTTTTCATACTGTTCATGGGTATGAACAGTATGAAAGGGTATTCAGCTCTTCCAAGATCCTCATTGGAAGAGCTGAATTATAGGCTCTGTTCCTTGCAATGATAAAAGAATTGGAAACAAATAAAAGTTCTACTATTTGGGTATGCTGACTCTTGGGATTGTAATTTTTTCTGTAAAATGGACAAAATGGGTCATGAAGAGGACCTTTATAAAGGATACTACACTTTGAAAAGTTCTACAGAAATTCTGAGATAAAATCAAAGTACGATATACTGATGTTTAACCAAAACAACCCTGTTCCGGGTTGGGAGATAATTGGAATCATGAAGTTGACACACTAGTTTGATCTCTTGAAGTGGCAGCTTAGAAGTCCACAACATGAAAAAACATAAAGGAACTCAAAGCATGTAACAATATGCCAAATGGTGATATATACTGGTTGCTGCTGCTGCTGCTAAGTCGCTTCTGTCGTGTCCGACTCTGTGCAACCCCATAGACAGCAGCCCACCAGGCTTCCCCATCCCTGAAATTCTCCAGGCAAGAACACTGGCAAGAAAAGGTTGCCATTTCCTTCTCCAATGCATGAAAGTGAAAAGGGAAAGTGAAGTCACTCAGTCGTGTCCGACTGTAGCGGGCCCATGGACTGCAGCCTACCAGGCTCCTCCGTTCATGGGATTTCCTAGGCAAAAGTACTGGTAGCTCCCCCACAAAGTCAAATGTTGAACAACCAGAAAAGGCAAAGTCTATAATTCATCCTTGCCAGCACATAGTTTGCAAGTATATTACTTTTGCTTTTTATCTATGTCTAGGAACTTCCCAGAAGGCACAATGGTAAAGAATCCACAATGATAAAGAATCCACCTGCCAATGCAGGAGATGCAAGAGACATGCGTTTGATCCCTGGGTCAGGAAAATCCCTTGGAGAAGGAGATGGCAACTCACTCCAGTATTCCCACCTGGAAAATCCCATGGACAGAGGAACCTGGCAGAATACAGTCTGTGGGGTCACAGAGAGTTGGACATGACTGAACGCCTGAACATGCACACACACACACACACACACACACTAGGTAGGGAAGAGGGCTTAAATGGACACTGACAGGACTTGATTCATATTCCAGGTTGGAATTTCCATATGTATAAACTGAAGTCAATGCTTTAATACTATTAAGACTGGGAAACAATGGAATCAATGCTAATACTATAAAAAGACTAGGAAAAATAATATTTTACCAGTTTGACTCTCACAATTACATTTTATCAGATCAAGGCATTCAATTCTCTATCCACCTCATGCAACAGTGGGTATAGAAGTGCATCACTCTCAATGAATTCTTCTTATTCCTTACTATCCTAAAGGTGGTAGGTTAATAATACCTGACACAGTCAACTAAAACATTTATTTATTTATTTTAAATTTTATTTTATTTTTAAACTTTACAAATTGTATTAGTTTTGCCAAATATCAAAATGAATCCTCCACAGGTATACAAGTGTTCCCCATCCTGAACCCTCCTCCCTCCTCCCTCCCCATACCATCCCTCTGGGTCGTCCCAGTGCACTAGCCGCAAGCATCCACTATAATGATAGATGGTGACAAAAGATTAAAGGCTAGTCTGTGAACTTCCAGCCTTATTTTTGCAATTTAATGCCAAGGGATCTAATTATGGGTCTTCATTAGCTAAGTCGTTATGCATTTGTGGTGAAATTGGGGAAGAAGGTATGAGGGCTGATGATACAGGAACTTATGTACAAGTTTTCTCTTGCATTTAAGCTCAATTTTTTTCAATGCCAATCTCAGTAGTTCCTAGGCTAGAAATAAGAAAGTACATCTACTGATTTGAAACTAACTAAAAAAATTTCGAAGGATTTAAGGGATGGATTATATCTTCTCCATACCTTACCAAGTTTGGGTTGATGGTTGTAATCGTTTCATTGCCAAATGAATGTGATAGTCCTATTTCTGAGTATTTGTTCCATATGACCCTCCATAGGTAGGAATGGGATAAAAGAGGTGATTCATCTTGCTGCTAGCAATATGAATAATCAGTGTCAGAACCTATCTCAGCAGGAAAGGTTTAGATGAAAATTAATGATAAATGAAAGAAAGGGGAGATCATAACTGAGGGAGAAGGAGTCAGTGAATGCATATGAAAAAAGGGAAATGTTAATATATATAATTTTGGTGCCTTGAGAGAAGCTTGGAGAAAAAGAATAATAGCTCCCTTAGCTTTGACTGATATGCATTTGGAGGGAAGCACTCTGTTGAAACCTCGTCCTGGTATAAAGAACTAAGTGGTGAGATGGATGATAGCGATTCTAACACATACTCAAGAGTTGTCTATGTTGTCAAAATGAATAAAATGATATGAACTCTGACTATGACCATAGTGAAATGAAAGTGAAAGTCGCTCAGTTGTGTCCAACTCTCTTCGACCCCGTGGACTATACAGTCCATGGAATTCTCCAGGCCAGAATACTGGAATGTGCAGCTTTTCTCTTCTCCAGATGATTTTCCCAACCCAGGAATCGAACTGAGGTCAAGCAATATTAATACAGTTATGTGTTTTGATTCTCACTTTCTGGGATGTGTCTACTACCAAGAACCCATGACATGAAGCAACTTAGAGGGAAGATTTACTAAGTGCAATCTGGAGAACACAAATTCTTAATAATCATAATAATCTGAATAAACACTGTGTGACCATTAATTATGATGGCAAAAGCTTACAAAGGTGCTGAGGATTGTTCATATAAGTTTATCTGCTGCATGTCCCAACTATCATAATATTACTTATAAAAATAGCTAATACCATTTTTATGGATGGAAATATTATAAGAGCTGATAAAACATACAATAAAACTGATATTGATGCAACCAAAAAACAAAAATAAGTAACCTGATTATAAGATTAATAAAGGACCAGAATAGATATCTTCCCAAACAAGATATACAAATGGCCATTAAGTATATGAAAAGATGCTAAAATCTCAATCATTAGAGAAGTGCACATCAAAACCACAATGAGATATCACTTCCCACCTAGTAGGAAGACCATTACAACCAACAATCAACACCAAAAAGAAATGTTCATGAAGATGTGGATAAACTGGAATGGTGGCACACTATTTGCAGGAATGCAAAATGTTGCAGTTACTGTGGAAAAATTGTATGAAGGTATTAAAAATAGAACTACCACATGATCCTGCAATTCTACTTCATATATATACATACATATATATACACACACGAAAGAGTTGAAAGAAGAATATCAAAGAGATATCTGCATACTCATGTTCATTGCAGAATTATTCACAATAGCCAACAGCTAGAGGAAGCCCAAATATCCATGGACAGATGAATGAATTAAGAAAATGTGGTATATATGCATACCATGCAATATTATTCAGCCTTGAAGAATATGGAACTACTGTCACATGCTACAGTATCACTGAAATTTGAAGAAATTATGCTGAGTTAAATAAGCCAATAACCAAAGGACAATACCAAATACCACATGATTCCACTATATGAGATATCTAGAGTAGTCAAAATCATGAAAACACAAAGTAGAATGGTGGTTTCTGGGGATGGGGATGGGCAGTAAAGAGGAAATGGGTATAAAATTTTAGTTTTGTGAGATGAAAGGGTTCTGCTGCTGCTGCTGCTAAGTCGCTTCAGTCGTGTCCGACTCTTGTGCGACCCCATAGAAGGCAGCCCACCAGGCTCCCCCGTCCCTGGGATTCTCCAGGCAAGAACACTGGAGTGGGTTGCCATTTCCTTCTCCAATGCATGAAAGTGGAAAGTGACAGTGAAGTTGCTCAGTCATGTCCGACTCTTAGTGGCCCCATGGACTGCAGCCTACCAGGCTCCTCCATCCATGGGATTTTCCAGGCAAAAGTACTGGAGTGGAGTGCCATTGCCTTCTCCAGAAAGAGTTCTAGAGATCTATTATATAACAATTAAATACAGTTAATTCTACTGGACTGTATACTCTTAACAGAGGGTGAATTTTACTTTTTTTTTTTTTGCTACAATTAAAAATTCTTAAAAATCACTGATACTGATGTCAAATGTACTGGTAAATTAAATGAAAACCTTGCCAGGTGACTACACCCATTGAGGAGAATTGGCCTGAAGAAGATTCAGTCATGACTACTGATAGATATTTTAGACTTACTATAGTTTTTAATCACTCAGTAGATGTGTACCATAAAGTACAGATAGTTGAAGATCAGATGCAAAGAATTGTAACATTAGTACAAAAATACAAGGAATTTGTGCTAATGTTTTTGAATGATTAAATCCAAATCTGTTTAAACCCATACTGGCTATTACAAAAGTACAAAATGTAATCTTTGGACATCTTAATTGTCTATTTGATATCCAGTGTTGTCAGACAAGTGAACAGTTACTGACTAATGGAATGACTATCACTCCTGAATCTATTATTGATATTTCACCATAATATGTGTACATGTGAGCCCAAATTGTATCTTCTGTTTCTTAATGCTAGTAATTTTTGTGAAATGACATATACACAGGAGAATAATTGTCATTTCTGGCCTGTCTTCCTATTCTAAAGAGACTTTTATGCTTTATTTCTATTCTTCTTTTAAAGAACAGTATATGCTGGTAGATGTTTTTCAAGTTTGTTAGATTTTAAGGAATATAGGGGGAAAGTCAATTCCTTCATTCATACAAAATGATTAAGACTTGTATGATAGTTATTTTAAAATCTGATACTTCTTACACTTATTATATAATTTTTATGGTATCAACTGTAGAAGTACAATATTCGATTATTATTGTCTCTTCTACAGTTTCACAGAAGGACTTGTCTGTTCACTTATCTTAATGGTTTTGAGACCTAAATCCTAAGTTAGAATAACTAGTACTATATTGGATAATGAATATTGACGATAACATTTTTTAAATGTTTTTTGGTGAGATGCTTATTGAGCACAGTGGGGATTTTCAGAATAGTTTTGAGGAAGAAAAGAACTGTTAAATAAAAAGTGCTGTAAATATTTCTACCAGTTATCCTACCATATACATAATTATTTAACTAGTTTTAAGGAAACACATACACATAGATTTCCAGAATTGAAATTACAGATAGTTACTCTAGTCATTCACAACTTTTTTTCTCAAAAATGACACATTTTATAAATGTCTCTGCAAATTATTAATTTAAATGGTGTTATAAATTTAGGGCTTTCCTGTATTTCTATTTTTGTGTAATTTGTTCAGTTCTGTAGTTGGTCTATTTGAATAAGTGCAAAACTTAAAGTCAGGAGAAACTACCCTAATTCTCATGAAAGTGAAAGTGAAGTTGCTCAGTCGTGTCCGACTCTTTGCAATTCCATGGACTGTAGTCTACCAGGCTTCTCTGTCTGTGGGATTTTCCAGGCAAGAGTACTGGAGTGGGTTGCCATTTCCTTCTCCAGGGGATCTTCCTGACCCAGGGATCGAACCCAGGTATCCTGCATTGCAGGCAGATGCTTTACCCTCTGAGCCACCAGAGAAGCCATAATTCTCATGAATTAGCTGTCAATTGGCATCTGGGAAAGGGCATCATCTTAGGTTTTGTTTTTTAGTCTCCAAAGTGAGGCATTGATAATACCATTGATTAATTTCTTTTTTTTTTTAAGGTCCTAGGAAAGGTTTTTCAGATGAAATCTTACAAGGAAACTTAAAACGCAAAACAGGTGAGTCAACCTTCCCTGATCATAATGGGAAGGCCTAGAGGAACCCTACTTACTTCTATTATCCACATTCGCCAACCCTTGTTTCCATTGAATCCCCACCCAAAGGGACTCCTTGAAATTACCAGAAATCCACTTAGCTCAATTTGAAAACCTGCAGATTCAACTATTTTCAATTTCATTTATTGACTTAAAATCTCAGGTACAAAAACCTAATTTACATGTAAATGTTTAATATAAAATCAGCCTAAAATTTTAGCAAATTTCTAATTATTTAAGGAAATTAAACAAGATGTTACTTATAATTTGTCCCTGCAAGATTCCAGGACAAAATAACATGAAAATACAGCAATGTGGTATTTTATATTTCTGTAGCAAGGGATTCAGAGTTTGAGTTACATTGTCCTGTTGCTGCTGCTGCTAAGTCACTTCAGTCATGTCTGACTCTGTGTGACCCCATAGACGGCAGCCCACCTAGAACCTCATAAATTAGATTCCATTTTTTTGTGAGACAGCCAGGAGAAAGTGTGAGATTCCTAAACTGCATTTAATTCAAGTCAAAACAAGACTAGATACTCAAAAGAAGTATGTATTCTTATTAAATTCAGAACTCATGTTAAGAACCCAAGTTTCATCAAAGCACAGAAATTTTAAATAATTGTTTGAAGGACATTGGTACTTATTTATGTCATTGGCAGTTTAGCAACATGGAGTGAAAAAGAAGCACTTAGCCCAAGAAAAGTAAAACAAATGTATAGGTAAAATAAGGCACAGGCATGCATTGGGTGACCATGTCATGAGTATTCTGATGTTAAGTTTTCATTTCCTTCATTAGACCCAGGTGGTATAATTTAGGAGCTGGCAGGCTACAGTCCTTAGGGTTGCAAAGAGTCGGACACGACAGAAGCAACTTAGCACAGAAAAACACAGCACAGGAAAAAGGCAAAAACAAGATGCTCACAAACTAACAGACTTCCAGTGATGAAAATGTGACTGTTAATTGCAAAGTTTTATTTCCAGATGTTCAGATAGCTGAGTGCTTTTCAAACAGCACAAAAAGCTTGACAGAATAGGTCCAAAAAGTAAAGGAAGATAAGAGATTAAAAACAAGGACAACATAAAACTACTGAAGTTTGAGATCTATGAACCCACCATAAAGGAGTGGATATTCAAAACATCTTGGTGAGAGGAACATCTGGAAGATACATAGAAGATGCACTAGAAACCAGAACAACCAGTTTAAGCTCACTTTATGAAAGCTAAAGCTCATCCTAATTTATTTACCTTGAATAGTAAGGGATATAATATACTTCTTTTTCTAGGCCATGAGTTGTGAACATCAAGAATTCAACAGGAAGAAAATCAATATGTTGGTTTCTTGTTTAAATAAGAAAAATGATTCTCGGCAAAATTGACATGATTCTTTTTTTAAAAAAGTGCTCCTATAGTTCATCATTTTTTCAAGAAGAAACAATTCCTCCAATGCAGAACACTGTTATATCTTTATTTAAGGACAGTTGCAAATTTCTGTGGATATATATGTCCTATAAAATCAGATTCTACATATGTATCAATATTCTTCAGCAAAGACCATTGAAAAGCTTAATTTCTTCTGGAGTAAATTTGTGAACTTATTAAAACGAGTGGCTTTTGGAGCAGTGTGAAAAGTGAAAATGTTAGTCAATCAGTCCTGTCTGACTCTCTGGGACCCATGACTGTAGCCCACCAGGCTCCTCTGTCCATGGAATTCTCCAGACAAAAATACTGAAACGGGTTGCCATTCCTTTCTCCAGGGGATCTTCCCAACCCAGGGATTGAACCCAGGTCTTCTCCATTGCAGGCAGATTCTTTTCCATCTGAGCTACCAGGGATTCCCTGGAGCAGTGTAACAGGGTAATTTTCATCAGTTGAACTCTAAACACTGTTGATCATATATCAACATTTGCAAAACAGTTAAAATATGTACACCTAGTACATGGGTATTAATTTTGGTAATAAATAATAACCTGTACTTTTGTTCTAGCATTCAAACTACATTATAAAATATATGTAAAATATTTTTAATATATATTTTAAAGGACTAAATGGCTTCTATGTTATGTGCTATATATTGTGGTATGCCATTAGTTTAGTTGTTGTTCTACTAAAACAACTAAAACTAAAAAAAGGATAACATAAATAAAATTAATTTTCAGAACATCAGAGTACTCTGGATTAGCAAACCTAAGTGAAACCAAATTCCCAAAATGAAATGAAAGCCCTCCTGCAGAGCTCCGGATCTCTAGTTGTTTCCTTTTTTGGGAGTATTTACCAAATATGAGCTGAGATTAGTTTAGTTTAGGAAGAGGGTCCCTGAGGAGGGAAAGGGAAACCAGCAGAGCTTTAACCAACTGTACATCCTTAAATTACGGATTGTTATTTGAGGATTCTCAAATGCGTGGCTACCTTTCATCCTGGGATATTTGCTGACTTCTATGGCTGTGTGGAAGGCTGGGTTAGAAGGATTCTAAAGCAGAGTGAAATATTCTGTAGTTTTGTGGTACTTAACACAAAGTTTTCCTAGAGGGACTGCTTCAAATTCATAGTCATCATTGTCTTTATATATATATATATATATATATATATATATATATATACACATCATATTTTGAACCTCAATAAAGTAGAAGTTTATAAAGCTTATCTCAAAACCAAATAATCAGAGATCAGATCAGTCGCTCAGTCGTGTTCGACTCTTTGCGACCCCATGAATCGCAGCACGCCAGGCCTCCCAGTTGGTCCATAACCAACTCCCGGCGTTCACTCAGACTCACGTCCATCGAGTCAGTGATGCCATCCAGCCATCTCATCCGCTGTCGTCCCCTTCTCCTCCTGCCCCTAATCCCTCCCAGCATCAGAGTCTTTTCCAATGAGTCAACTCTTCGCATGAGGTGGCCAAAGTACTGGAGTTTCAGCTTTAGCATCAGTCCTTCCAAAGAAATCCCAGGGCTGATCTCCTTCAGAATGGACTGGTTGGATCTCCTTGCAGTCCAAGGGACTCTCAAGAGTCTTCTCCAACACCACAGTTCAAAAGCATCAATTCTTTAGCACTCAGCCTTCTTCACAGTCCAACTCTCACATCCATACATGACCACAGGAAAAACCATAGCCTTGACTAGACGAACCTTTGTTGGCAAAGTAATGTCTCTGCTTTTGAATATGCTATCTAGGTTGGTCATAACTTTCCTTCCAAGGAGTAAGCGTCTTTTAATTTCATGGCTGCAGTCACCATCTGTAGTGATTTTGGAGCCCAGAAAAATAAAGTCTGACACTGTTTCCACTGTTTCCCCATCTATTTCCCATGAAGTGGTGGGACCGGATGCCATGATCTTCATTTTCTGAATGTTGAGCTTTAAGCCAACTTTTTCACTCTCCACTTTCACTTTCATCAAGAGGCTTTTGAGTTCCTCTTCACTTTCTGCCATAAGGGTGGTGTCATCTGCATATCTGAGGTTCTTGATATTTCTCCCGGCAATCTTGATTCCAGCTTGTGCTTCTTCCAGTCCGGCGTTTCTCATGATGTACTCTGCATATAAGTTAAATAAACAGGGTGACAATATACAGCCTTGACGAACTCCTTTTCCTATTTGGAACCAGTCTGTTGTTCCATGTCCAGTTCTAACTGTTGCTTCCTGGCCTGCATACAAATTTCTCAAGAGGCAGATCAGGTGTTCTGGTATTCCCATCTCTTTCAGAATTTTCCACAGTTGATTGTGATCCACACAGTCAAAGGCTTTGGCATAGGCAATAAAGCAGAAATAGATGTTTTTCTGGAACTCTCTTGCTTTTTCCATGATCCAGCAGACGTTGGCAATTTGATGTCTGGTTCCTCTGCCTTTTCTAAAACCAGCTTGAACATCAGGAAGTTCACGGTTCATGTATTGCTGAAGCCTGGCTTGGAGAATTTTGAGCATTACTTTACTAGCGTGTGAGATGAGTGCAATTGTGCAATAGTTTGAGCATTCTTTGGCATTGCCTTTCTTCGGGATTGGAATGAAAACTGACCTTTTCCAGTCCTGTGGCCACTGCTGAGTTTTCCAAATTTGCTGGCATATTGAGTGTAGCACTTTCACAGCATCATCTTCCAGGATTTGGAATAGCTCAACTGGAATTCCATCACCTGCACTAGGTTTGTTCATAGTGATGCTTTCCAAGGCCCACTTGACTTTAAATTCCAGGATGTCTGGCTCTAGGTCAGTGATCACACCATTGTGATTATCTGGGTCATGAAGATCTTTTTTGTACAGTTCTTCTGTGTATTCTTGCCATCTCTTCTTAATATCATCTGCTTCTGTTCGGTCCATACCATTTCTGTCCTTTATCGAGCTCATCTTTGCATAAAGTGTTCCTTTGGTATCTCTGATTTTCTTGAAAAGATCCCTAGTCTTTCCCATTCTGTTGTTGTTGGAAATGGCACAACAACACAGAATGTGGTCCACTGGAGAAGGAAATGGCAAACCACTTCAGTATTCTTGCCTTGAGAACCCCATGAACAGTATGAAAAGGCAAAATGATAGGATACTGAAAGAGGAACTCCCCAGGTCAGTAGGTGCCCAATATGCTACTGGAGATCGGTGGAGAAATAACTCCAGAAAGAATGAAGGGATGGAGCCAAAGGAAAAATAATACCCAGCTGTGGATGTGACTGGTGATAGAAGCAAGATCCGATGCTGTAAAGAGCAATATTGCATAGGAACCTGGAATGTCAGGTCCATGAATCAAGGCAAATTGGAAGTGGTCAAACAGGAGATGGCAAGAGTGAATGTTGACATTCTAGGAATCAGCGAACTGAAATGGACTGGAATGGGTGAATTTAACTCAGATGACCATTATATCTACTACTGCGGGCAGGAATCCCTCAGAAGAAATGGAGTGGCCATCATGGTCAACAAAAGAGTCCGAAATGCAGTACTTGGATGCAATCTCAAAAATGACAGAATAATCTCTGTTCCTGTCCAAGGCAAACCATTCAATATCACAGTAATCCAAGTCTATGCCCCAACCAGTAATGCTGAAGAAGCTGAAGTTGAACGGTTCTATGAAGACCTACAAGACCTTTTAGAACTAACACCCAAAAAAGATGTCCTTTTCATTATAGGGGACTGGAAATGCAAAAGTAGGAAGTCAAGAAACACTTGGAGTAACAGGCAAATTTGGCCTTGGAATATGCAATGAAGCAGGGCAAAGACTAATAGAGTTTTGCCAAGAAAATGCACTGGTCATAACAAACACCCTCTTCCAACAACACAAGAGAAGACTCTATACATGGACATCACCAGATGGTCAACACTGAAATCAGATTGATTATATTCTTTGCAGCCAAAGATGGAGAAGCTCTATACAGTCAGCAAAAACAAGACCAGGAGCTGACTGTGGCTCAGATCATGAACTCCTTATTGCCAAATTCAGACTTAAATTGAAGAAAGTAGGGAAAACCACTAGACCATTCAGGTATGACCTAAATCAAATCCCTTATGATTATACAGTGGAAGTGAGAAATAGATTTAAGGGCCTAGATCTGATAGATAGAGTGCCTGATAAACTATGGAATGAGGTTCGTGACATTGTACAGGAGACAGGGATCAAGAC
The DNA here is from genome assembly GCF_003369695.1 of Bos indicus x Bos taurus. NCBI lineage: Eukaryota > Metazoa > Chordata > Mammalia > Artiodactyla > Bovidae > Bos > Bos indicus x Bos taurus. The sequence goes on along the minus strand of NC_040079.1, from coordinate 97,393,186 downwards.
CATTCCCATAGAAAAGAAATGCAAAAAAGCAAAATGGCTGTCTGGGGAGGCCTTAAAAATAGCTGTGAAAAGAAGAGAAGCGAAAAGCAAAGGAGAAAAGGAAAGATATAAACATCTGAATGCAGAGTTCCAAAGAATGGCAAGAAGAGATAAGAAAGCCTTCTTCAGCGATCAATGCAAACCTAATAATGGTAGAAATTAATCCCTCCCAGTGTCTCAGAACCAAAGAAGAGATCTGCCAGGCTCTCAATCAAAACCCACATGATGGATAGACTAAAGCTCAAACTCATCCAGACACACTCTTTCTTTTTCTTTCAGCACTAGGTAATTTCTCTATTCCTTTCTTGCTTGCATGGTTTCTGAAGAGAGATGTATGATGTTAATTTTTAACTTATGTCTGTATAAATCAAAAATTTTTGTTTGACTTTGGTTTCTGCAGTTTGAACATGATATGTCTAGGTGTGAATTATTTGTTTTTTTCTTGTTTGATAAAATATAAGTTTCTTCTTGTCTGGAGAATCCCATGAACAGAGGAGTCTGGTGGGCTACAGTCCATGGGGTTGCAAAGAGTCGAACATGACTGAGCGTCTAACACTAGCATTTTCAAACTCACAATAGATTTTCTGGCTCCAAGTCACCCTTTGAGGAACTGCCTCATTTTGTACTGTTTTGCGTAAAAATAAAGACTATTATTTTAGACAAAAAAAGAAAAAGATAAGCTTCTTTAAGCTTCTTGGATCTGTCATTTGGTGTCTGTGATTAAGTTTGAAAGATTTTTAGCCCCTATTATTTCAAATATTTTATCTGTTTTTTTCTCTTTTTCTCTTTCTGTTATGCTTATTATGCTTGTGTTACATCTATTGTAGTTTTCTCACGGTTTTTGGATCTTCTATTTTGTTGTTGTTTTTGTTGTTCTTTTTGCCTCTTTGCTTTTCAGTTAAACATATTTATTGACATATCTTCAAGCTCACTGATGCATCCCTCTGCTGTGTTCAGTCTACTAATCAAGCCAAAAGCATTCTTCATTTCTGTTAAAGTGATTTTGATTTCTAGCATTCCATTTTGATTCTTCCTTAGTGTATCTATTTCTCTGCTTCTATTACCCATTTGGTTTTGCACATTGTCAATTATTTTTTCCACTAGAACCTTTCACATATTAATACTAGCTGTTTTAAATTCCCAGCCTGATAAGTGCAAAATCTCTGACAGGTCTGCATCAGGTTCTAATGCTTGCTTTGTCTCTCCAGAATGGGTTTTCTCTAACTTTAAGCATGCCTTGCAATTTTCTTGTTTAAAGCCAGACAAGGTGTATCAGGTAATAGGAACTGAGATAAATTGGCCTTTACTATGAGGTTTTATGTTTATCTTCTAGTGTTCTTGTTGTTACCTTGGGCTACCATAGAAATTTTTCTTAGAGTTGAGGTCTTTCACCTCTATCAGTTATAATCCACTGGTGTTTTATTAAGCTATGTTGAAGTGTTGGAAGTTATTGGGGAGGTGAAGCAGTCTATGCTTTGCTTAAATCTCAGGTTTTATTTTATTTTTAAGAGAGTCTTTAATTTCTGTTATGTGACTTTTTGGAGAGTCTCTTAGACTTTTATTTTCCTCCTCTTATGTAGACAGGGAGGCTAGCTTGGCTGGAGTTGTCTAACAGTCCTTGTCTTAGGCTAGATAAGGCTCTGCCAAGGTAGCTTACCCTGAGAATACAACTACAATATGAAGACCTGAATACTGAGCTGAATGCTCGAGTTGTGTTTTTGAAATGGTCACTTTCATCTTTCTGCCATTCCAGAGCACAAGGAGGCTTTTCTCTGATCTTTATCATGAGAATCTGGAGAGGATCCTGAAGGTTAAACTCATAAAAATGTGAACAACCCAAGACTGTATCCATTAAAAATATATTAATTTTTTCATACTTAATAATGATTATAGAGTGAAACTATCCATTATAGAACTGAAACCAACATGTTTGGAATAAAATATCAAAATCCTCTTTTGACACCCACCAACTGCCATCTTCTCCTCACAAGTAACTACTTTGATGCACCTTAGATTTCGAGGAAGGCCATCATGTATTCTGCAAACATGTTTTTCTCTTTCTAACGTTTATACCACTTCTATTAGACACATATTACATTCAGCTTTAGATCCTCTTTTGCTCACATATCTGTAGTTTTGCCGATACTCCCACTGGCCTTAGACTTCAGGGCTTCACTTTTAATACTGAAGGTATAAAACACTATTGATTCTCATGTATTTAAAGACAAAAATTTGCATGTGTCAACTCCCTATGGGAGATCAAAATGTCATGGAAGTCATTGGATAAATCTTATAACTTCATTTTCCTCCCAAAACAGACTTTTTAAAGATAGTTCTACGAGACAGAGCAACCAACTATCTTGACATCAAGCAAAGGCCAGCTCAGAAATGCAACCTTGTATTGTCATTTTTTCTCTTTCCTAACTCATGCCTGCTTCCTAGTAATTGTACTCCATAAAAAAATAGCAGCATAAGAACTTTTGCATTGAGGTTTCCTTCTTAACATAGGCTAAGACACAATTTCCCCCTTTTCTTACAGTATTACATTGGCCAGGACCTCCAAAAACATGTTTAAAGATTCTGGATTCTGGAGCTTACATTCTTTTGGGGGGTGAGAATTTAAGAAATCTTGGCAGGGAACGAGAATATTTTGCTGTGGAAGTGTTGTGAATTTTGGATGACAGAGTGAACTGTAATATAGAGCCTCTAAGATACTCTATAGATATTCTAAGATATTCTCTACAGGCTGTTTTTAAAAGTATATAAGCTCCAGAATCCAGAATCTCATCATCCAGATCAGCTCAAGGATAAAGCACTTGAATAAATCCTTACAGGCTTCCCAGATGGTGCAGTGGTAAACAAATGCAGGAGAGAAAAGAGATGCAGTTTGATCTGATCCCTAGGTAAGGGAGATTCCCTAGAGAAGGAAGTGGCATCTGACTCCAATATTCTAGCCTAGAAAATTCCATGGACAGAGGAGCCTGGTAGGCTAGTAGAATCGGGAGTGACTGAGCACCCACAAGATATTCTATGCTTTTTATTCTGAACCTTAGAGTAGCATGTATCTATAACTAAGTTCCCCCCATTTCAATTTTGTCTTTGATATTTTCTATCTTAAGACTTGAATCTTTTCTTCAGCTTGGGAAAATGTTCTTTAGTTTCTCCCTCTCATTTTCTTTTCTTCTTTATAAATTTCTTCCTTTTCATTCTTTTCCTTCTAACCCTCTGGGGATGAGATGCTCTATTTTCTGAAAATAGTGTCTTTTGACTTGATTCCTATTTTTTTTTTTTTGGTTTTGCTCTATAGTCCAGAAATTTGATTTTATCTTATATGGTACTATTTATTCTATAGATTCACCTTATTAAATTTTTATTTTGGCAGTGACATTTTAACTGTTACTTGCTCATACACTGACTCTTTCATATAATCCTATTTTCTTTCTTTTTATTTTTCTAGTTACAGTAACTTCCAAACACTGTGAAAGTGTTATAAATCTTACAGTCTTTTACTTCTTGATTATATCCCTTTCTATGGACTTAACTGTTCTGTTTATTCACTGTGGTCTTTTTCTCTTCTGTTGTCAATCTTCCATGACAGATAATCTTAATCATCTGTTTATTCTTGCTTAAGCAGTAAATGGAATATCTTGACTTTCATAAATGAAATGTCTAGGAGTGAGTACGATCTCTTTCTTCTATTTCTAATCTCCATTTCTTATAGGTTCTTTTTATTTCCAGACAATAGTCTTCCAGTACAGAGATGGCTACAACTACTCCAGGCTAATAATACTATCTTCAACTCTAAAACACTAGCTTTACTTTTGAAAACTTTAGCAAATGCCCTAGAAAATACTCTTTAGTCTGACTTAGGTCATATATTCTAAGTCCGTTTTTGAAGAATTACCAAGGAAATAAATGTTAGTTATAACACATTTCAATCTAAAACATAATATTCTTTTTAAAAATAGACCCCTCACTCTTAGTTCAAACTCTTTTATAATACATATATTTCCTCCCACAGCCTTGGGTCATATGAAGTCAATCGCTTTTTTCAATAACATTTGAAAGGAAAATTCTTCATTTTAAAAATTGCTCTTTGCCATGTAACTAAAGGCTTCACAATTCTGCTTTCTGATATATTATGAAATCATAAGGAAGACTCTCACTTTATTAGAATAAATACCAAAAGATTGGACAGCTGTCTTGATGGAGCACAAATGAAAAGGGTGAGACCCTGTGAAAATGTTACTTTTTTTTAATATCTTCTAATTTGTAAGTTCATTTCTGAACATATATGGAATATTAGTGCAAATATAGAACACAAAGTCTTAAGAAGCTACTACTTTTTACTCTGATTATTTCATAAACCCAAATTATAGGGTTTAGGTCAAGTGTTGTAACTTTTGAAAGATTGTGTGTTAATGTATTGCCTTAAAGATAGGTTTTTCTGTACAATCTCTTCCTTGTACTACCAAATCTATGAATTATCCAAAACACCCATACTTATAGGTTAAATTATATTAATATGGAGAGAAGGACTAGCCTATTGGAAAGCAGAATATCTTAAGTACAAAGAGATCACTACCAACCAGCAAGAAGTAGAATAAAGAATCATAAAGATCAGCAGGAACCTGGGACAATTGCATTGAAGACATGTAACCTGGAGATGAAAAAGCCTATTTCAGAAAAAGATCAAATCACTAACAACAGAGAGAAAAACTGCAAAAGGAAAATGTTGGGATGTGATCATTGAAATAACTCTCTAGATTTTAGTACCAAATGTCTCAGAAATTAAAGTTTTACAGAAAGTGGAAAAAAAAAATAGAAGTTCCCTCTTGTTGGAATGAACTTGTTGAAATTTTGTTGCATCATTCCCAAAACACTTTGGACACGTCATGGAGGGTTTCTTCAGAGGCTCAACCTATTCAACAGCGAAAAGTTCTTTAGTGGAAACAGGGAGAAGAAAGGATTTTGTTATGTAATGTGCTATGCTTAATTTGGAAAACTTCACAGGTCTTGAAGTATCTATTGTGCATATACAGGTTAAGAAAGGTACAAAGGGACACACTCTATGTAACTGAACTTCATGTTAATTCAGTTTCCACCTGTGAAATGGGGCCAACATTGCACTTTCTGAAGTACGGGCTAGAAGATGGATGTAATAAGAGTGGGAAATATTTTGATACAACACATTTAACAGACTTGTCTGGATTACTAAGAGCTTGTGCACACCTCTATTAGTAATATATAGCAATATTGAATTTTGCTAATTGTTACAGTGAGTGACTTACAGCACAAGGCTGATGGATAGAAAGGAACTTCAGCTAGTGAGTGAGATGACCGCTTGATATGTGAGATGATCCACATTCATTGTGGATTTGAGCTCTTGTCTAATATTTATAGTTTATAAAATTCTACTGAAGGGCTATGAAACTACGTTTTATATGAAAAAATGACTCTGAAAGAAATCCAGCTGCCAGCGGTAGAAAGTATGTTAGTCACTTAGTCATGTCTGAGTCTTTGCAACCTTATGAAATGTAGTCCACCTGGTTCCTCTGTCTGTGGGATTCTCCAGGCAAGAATGGAGTGGGTGGCCATTCCCTTCTCCAGGGGAGCTTCCCAACCCAGGGACTGAACCCAGTTCTCCTGCATTCCAGGAAGATTCTTTACCATCTGTGCCATCAGGGAGATTCATTAAAAGTATTAATGTTCTTATCCATAAATTAACATTTTGGATAAATTCAAAGCAGATTGCTGAATTATATGGTGGCTTGGAAATCTGAAATTGTCAAGCCCATTGTTAGTTCTATGTGGAGACATGAAAAAGTGATTTGTGAATCTGATTTGGCAAATTTTCTAAATAGTCCAAAATTTGTTCTTATTGTGAAAGATGAAACTTCAGTAAAATCTGAAAAACCAATTAACTCCTAACTAACTTTAGAAGGAAATGTGCTTTTGGAGACAGGTATTTTAATAGCTGTATAAATAAACCATTGTCCCATATAACAGATGCATTAAAAACCCAAAGGTATCACTGGCATTTTCCAGTTATACTCGATTGTATTTGAAAGAACAAAATATATGCTTAGAGCTATTCCTGAATTTGAGAAGGTCTTAGAAAGCATTTTACCAGAATATGAAAGCTTTACTATATTTCACTCATAATTATCAGAAAGAATTCATGGTGGAGTGGAAATAAGACATGATTGGAAGCCAGGAAATCTGGATTCCAGCCTTGATATTGGTACCAGATAGATGTGTGATTTTGTTCAGGGCATTTGACCTTTCCCAGGTTAGAGCCTTTCTCTTTTAACTACAGGGGTAAGGGGTGGAGTAGTAAACTCAAGAGGGCCCCTTCTAACTCTTAGCTACCAAGCTTCCTCTGATATTCTTTGGCCAAAAAAGACATACCAGTGTCTCAAAGTATCTGCAAATGATTATAAGTCACTTCAGCTGGTCCTCACTTTCCATGCTGGCAGCACTACAACTTAAAAAAAAGAAAAAGCCTTTCTGCCATGAGATGAGTAAGTGATTGGGATCTGTCTACTCCTGGCTCTTCTTCCCTGCCACACACCCTCAAAGTGAGTGGGATGCGCCTGCCAAGCCAAACATGATGAAACTGTGGATTTGAACATTAGCCTAAAACAGGAAAAAAGTTAAATGCTATGACAACTGTCTGTGCATCCATCTATGCTTCGACTATGACTTCAATGATAGTATTCTGTCATTTAAATCCATTGTGATGTTCAAATATTTCTGCAGTGTCCTCTCTTCTCTGTCAGCAATTTATCCTTGAGAATAGCATTTGTGGCATTATATCTGTGAAGAAATGTAAGGGGCAGTGGAAACAACGGTTTTCATCATACCAGTCGCTGATGTTCTGTTTTCATCTGTGCCTTTTGTGAGAGAGAATTAAAGAAGAATGAGGCATCTAGAATTGGTGTGAACCCCTCACCTTTACTTAAAATTGTAAGAGTGATGTGCAAGTCAAGTTCCATTATATATTTAGTTTTATAGGGCAGAGATTTTTATAATGTTCCTTGATAGATGAACACTGAAATAGGCTGCAGCTTGGAGTCAGGCTTCAGGGTCGGTCCAGATGGGAGCCTCTGAACCTTGCCTGCCTCCACTGAGCAGACTCCACACTCTCTACTCCCAGTCCACGTGGCAAACATAGGTCTTACCACCCATCAGTCCTTGATGTCATCTATCTACTTGTTTGCAAACATGATGGAGAGGTCCTAGAGCATAGACGTGTCCATTTTTTTATACTTTAGAAACTAGAAGCCATCTGGCACCTAGCAGGCACTTAATAAATGCTTGTTGGATTAACCTGTGAGTAATGTTCCCTAGATGTTCGTTACATCCTCTGGAATTTCTTTGCTAGAAGTCCTGCAACAGACATGGCAGAACTTTGCCCAACAAATTAATTGCCCAAACTTAAGATGAATTGCAGAGAAGGCAATGGCACCCCACTCCAGTACTCTTGCCTGGAAAATCCCATGGATGGAGGATTCTGGTGGGCTGCAGTCTATGGGGTCGCTAAGAGTCAGACACGACTGAGCGACTTCACTTTCACTTTTCACTTTCATGCATTGGAGAAGGAAATGGCAACCCACTCCAGTGTTCTTGCCTGGAAAATCCCATGGATGGAGGAGCCTGGTGGGCTGCCGTCTATGGGGTCGCACAGAGTTGGACATGACTGAAGCGACTTAGCAGCAGCAGCAGCAGCAGCAAGATGAATTGAGGTTGTTTTTTTGAAAATGAGAAAAATTTTATTCTAGCTAATGTCTATGGTGGCTATTATTCAGGTAGAGCTTAATTCATGCCAAGCTATGTCCTAAATTCTTTATGTATATTAACTTAGTCCTTACTCAACCTTCTGAAAGTTGTCATTATTATTCCCATTTATGGAAGAAGAAACTGAGGCAAAGAGAGGGAAAGTAACTTCAGCAAAGTTTTACAAGCATTGGTAGAGCTGGGAATCAAAGTCACATAGACTCGTTACAATGCTCACATTCTTCAACATTTATGCTATGGTTCTTGGGAGCTATATTCCGTAGTCGGCTGGAACCATAATTTTTGAATTAATAAAACTAATTTAGTTCATTAGAAATGAAATATATCATTCAGAGGAATTCTTAATCAGATATACAGGTTAAAAATATTCCCTTTAGTCTTGTTTCTACTATTTAAAGAAATAACTCTGTAGGATAAATGTAAAGGATCGCCCCATTTAGAAAGAGAATTGACTTTGCAAAAAATCTTTTGCCATCAACTTTGCCTTGCAAATCTGAGGAAGTGGACTCTCTTAGCTCTCGCCCATAGTTCTACTGTAGCTGTTTGTTAAACCAATGAGCAAACTCAAGAAACCTTTACAGATTCTCATATGGCTGGCCACATGTGAGTTTTGTTTTCCATGGTGCCTTTACTGACCTTCCAGTACTGTGCTGGCTATCTGAGGATCCTTGTGAAAATGAGAATGAAATTGTGATTATGTAGATTTCTGTGATCCAAAGATTGAAGGTAATCTAGGCAGTCTTAAAGACTATAACCCACACAAACAGACTGCTGCCTTGCATTTCAGCAGGGGAATAAATATATTATGAATGTAAGGGTGCCGTAAGAAATAGAAAAGAAAGGGAAAAAAAGGCTAAAAAGTAGACACATGCTTGGCATTAGGCCCTGTATTGTAAAACACATTTTGAATCTGCTGTGTCCATAAATTATTACAGTACCAAGCGAATAATAAATATGCATTTGTAGGGGGAAAAATATCAGTGTTAATAAATCTGTCAGACTTGAGGGAGGCATTCCCTGAATTGTCAAAGGATTTCCTGTTGCTTCAAATTCAGCTTCTCTTTGATAAACTGATTTTTGTAAACAAGTATCTGAGGATCTGACAGGATCTCTATCAGTTTTACATTAAATTCCTTTTCCTGAATGAGTTACATTTACACTACTTTGTGTGTGTGTGTGTGTGTGTGTGTGTTTGTCTTTGAGAAAATAATCACTTAAGGTATATTTGCTATATGTATAATAATTATTAGGAAATGGAAATTTGAATTACTAATCCAGAAAGTTTTACATTAAATTCCCATAGATATTGTATTTCATGTAGAAACTGTGCTGGAAAATAATCAACTGTGATGGATTATTTTACTTTATACATTATTTCTCCACTATTGGTGAGTATTTGGAGTTTAAAAAAAATTGGACTAGCACCTGTCCTGAAAATGGCTTTTACAGAGGGTGATGTATAATTTATTTAAATTACTGTATCTGAAACAATCTTTTAATATAGATTATGCTTACAGTGATGAAATTAAGATATATTTGAGTATAGTAGAATGATTTTCAGAAAATCTGAAAACCTAGTAGAGTCTCATTTCAGAAAATTTGGGACTACCGCAGAAGTAGGAACTATATTTGTCCCATGTCATACAAATCAACTGATACTTTTGAAACATCTTGCTTATTTACCTTTTGGCATTATTTTTCACCCTATTGATTTATTGCTCCCTCTTGTTGAATGGATTTATAGTACAATTTCTTAGTGGTTTTTCTCTGATTTCTCTGGCTGTGTCTTCTGAGTCTTTTTTGCTATCCCTTTCTAATCAACCCATAATTGTTGATGTTCTTCTATATTCACAGCCCAGATATCTCTCCTAAGCTGTTTTTTTTTTTTTTTTTACATATATTTAACTCAACATCTCCATTTGAATGATTATCATTTTCCACTCTCCAAAATAAAAGCAGGTCATAATATCTATGCTCCTGGGCCAATGTTTCCTACATTTAACGATTACACCAATGGCCGTTCCATTGCTTAAACCAGAAATGAGGAAGTCATTCTTTTTTATTTATTTTATCTCTTCCAATCAATCATCAAAAGCTATAATATTTTACTTTTCAAATAGTCCCATATCACTCTCATTTACTTTATTTTCTCTATGTTTTCCTCTCAGGCTAGAAGCAGAATGCAGAATAATACTAAGAGTATTGTTTATAATATTAATACTTTTATAATTGCATCATACTTCCTATCTCTGTTCATCCTGGTCACCACCAGATGCTGGATCTTTCCAGGTAAGACGTTATCAGTCTAATTTCTACTCCATGCTTGCTATCCACTCATCCTACCTAAGCACCCCCGCAAACTTCTTCACAAACCTCCTACAATAACTACTGGATTACCCACTATGATCAGAAAGCTCCCCAGGACCTTTCACCTCCTCTTGGCATTTTCTTCTCTCCTCCTTGCCTTTTGTGAACTCCAGATGTCTACTGGAGTAACTTCCTTCTATTCTTAATTTGTTTCAGTTTTCATTCCCCACCAGTCTGAGGCATACTACTCAGAATGTCTCAGTGTCTATTATTCCTTACAATCCACTACTTCAACTTCATTTTTTTTTTCAGATTTATTCCTCTTGGTAAATTGCTTCGTCATTCTCATTCCCACTGTCATCAGTCTTTTTTGTTTTTCACCCAGCTCATTCACTTAACACCAGAAGCTAACAGTTTTTCTATTGATGTCCTTTTCTTTAAACTTCAAATGTCTAAATCCTCTCCCTAGGTTTTTCAGTTTTCTGCTCTTCTGTTTCCCAATGACCTTTCATTCATTCTACTGCTGCTATTCCCTCTTATTATAATACAAATAAACCATATTATCACTAGAAAATTTAAATAAATAAAGCAATCCACTGTAAGATCAACAATTTCATTCTTATAGCTTTCCTATCAAATATTTCTATGTCTACAAATATCTGACCTCATTGAGACCCCCAATGTGTTAACTCCACCAGTTTTTCAATATCCATCTGCTTCCTGAATCAGCCTAATTTCTGTGGTCCATAAATAACATTTATCTTTTACAAATATTCTCAATTGGTTGTGTGACTCTTCCTCTATTTTATTCAGCTAGGAACACGGTAGGTCTGGATGAGCCTAACAACTTCCTTTTCTGTATGTGAACTGAACTGCAATATTGCTATTGAGGAAATCACCCACCTGAGCCCAATGAGACTTTTCTGCACATTTTTGACATTTACATTTACAAATTTAACATGGTATATTTAAGATTTTCTTTTTTGCACTCAGTGTAGCCCAATAATTTTATCTCCAATAGACTGATTGCCCCACAACCTGAAACTATCTTATACCACTATCTTGGGGCAGAAATTAGTTAACTTTTATCTAAGCCATTTTCTTTTTCTCCTGGACTCACAAGCTGACTATATTCCTCTGCCTCCATTGTAATTGAAAGCAGTCAAGTTCCTGAGTTCTGGCCAATGGAATGTAGGCAGAAGATGTAGCCATCACTTTGGGACCTGGCCCATAAAAATCTTCTACACACAATTCTTCTCTTTCTATTGGCTGAATGGAAGAGCACAGTGAGGACCTAGATGATGGTGAAGTCACAGGTTGGAAAGAATCTATGCCATGAGTAACTGTGAGGAAGATAACTGGTCCATCATGAATATTCATGTGGGTTTTGTGTACACAATAAATAGGGATTTATTTTTTTGTTTGTTTTCTTTTGCTCTCAGTTGCTAAGAATTTGAGATTTGTTTTGTTATGTTTACTAGTATTTTTATTCTAATACAATATGCCTTCCTCCTACTGTATTTTCAGATAATATACAATTTTTGTTAAGAAAATTGAAACCATTAGAATCAAATTCTCACCATTTTCCATCCCTAAACAACTGGCTTACATTGTACCCATTTTTTCCTCTTCTCTTTTTCACAATGGAATCACTAGCCATCGTTGTTTCCAAGGACAATCACCCTGCTAGTGCTCTGGGTTCCATTATTTATAACCTCTTCAAGGAACCATAGTCTTTCTGTTAGTTATCTCCACCTCACCCTCAGCATCAATTTGCATCTATATAGCATCTCTCACCGGAGAAGGCAATGGCAACCCACTCCAGTACTCTTGCCTGGGAATCCCATGGACAGAGGAGCCTGGTAGGCTACAGTCTATGGGGTCGGGAAGAGTCGGACACGACTGAGTGACTTCACTTTCACTTTTCATTTTCATGCACTGGAGGAGGAAATGGCAACCCACTCCAGTATTCTTGCCTGGAGAATCCCAGGGACGGGAGCCTGGTGAGCTGCCGTCTATGGGGTCCCACAGAGTTGGACACGACTGACGTGACTTAGCAGCAGCAGCGTCTCTTACATCAACAAGAAACATTGTATAGTTTCCTCTAATAAAATCCCTGTCTTAAGTCCACATTTTCTTCCAATTATGGCATTTTCTCTGACTTAACCAAAATCTTTTCAAACACACTTCTACATTTATTCCTTCTACTACTTTACTTACATTCATGTTTTATAATTTTTGGACAGTAAAGTGGGCTGAGGGAATCAGAACACAGCAGAAAAAAAAAAAAAAAGAAGAAAGTAATCATTCACATGTCTACTACCCTTAATTAACTCTGATTAGCATTATGAAGGTATTTCATTTTTTTAATCACTTTATTGTTTTTCAAAATGATAAATACAAATTATAAAGCTTACACATTTTGCCAAAAAATTATAAAGATAAAAGATTTGAGAAAAAACCTCCGAATACCACTTCCCTGAAATTATCTTCATTGACACAAAGCAAGTGCATATATCATTTATACGTGTAAAAATGAATGATTCATATTTTATAAAAATGGAATTATATTGCATGTATTTTAAATAAAAAATTTTACTTCATTTAAATTTTGCTATTAATATTTTATACTCTATAAACCTATGACTTACTTCTTCTATAAAAATAATTATTCTCAATGTTATTTACAATTAGTTTTCTGAATTTTTTGGTCTAATGTTTACCACTATTCATTTTATGCTTTTCTCTTCTTCATTGACATCTTTTAATTTTTTGAATTTCTTTGTCAAACATTTTTCCCTCCAAGAAGCATGTTTAGGTTGTGGATTCCCTGAGGTTTTTTTTTTTTAAATAATTTTATTTATTTATTTTTGGCTGTGCTGGGTCTTTATTGCTACACAGGCTTTTCTGTAGTTGGGGTGAAGGGGGGCTGCTCCCTATTTGTGGTGCTCAGGCTTCTCATTGCAGTGGCTTCTCTCATGGAGGAGTACAGTCTTTAGGGCACATGGGCTTCAGGAGTTGCAGCAGGCAGGCTCAGTGATTGTAGTTCCCAGGCTCCAGAGCACAGCCTCAGTGGATGTGGTGCACAGGCTTAGTTGCTCTGCAGCACGTGGGGTCTTCCTGGGTGAGGGATCAAACTCATGTATCCTGCATTGGCAGGCAGATTCTTTACCACTGTGTTTCTAATACTTTGGCCACCTGGTGGGAAGAGACAACTCATTGGAAAAGAACCTGCTACTGGGAAAGACTGAGGGTAGGAGGAGAAGGGGGTGACCAAGGATGGGATGGTTAGATAGCATCACCAACTCAATGGGCATGAGTTTGAGCAAACTCTGGGAGATGGTGGAGGACAGGGAAGCCTGACGTGCTGCAGTCCATGGGGTCACCAAGAGTCAGGCATGACTGAGCACCTGAGCAACAACAGCGCAAGGAAACACCCTGATATTTTTCACAGTTGAGAATATATCCCTGTTGCCTTTATACTTGCCTAATACTTTGACTGGGGGTAATGTTTTTGGGTCATACTTTTCTAAGACTGTTGTGGAAACTACTTCCTTGTCTTCTGGCTTTGAAGGTTGGTGAGTAAAACTTTGATGCAAGCCTGGTTTTCTCCAATTGTAGGTGATTTGAGTTTCAAGTCTAGATATCCTAAAAAGACTTCTTTTAAAATACTACTTAAATATCTGACTTAGAAAATACTTTGGTGTTGAAATTTCTGTATCAAATTATCCTTGAATAGGGTTCTCTTTCGAATTGTAGATTTAATGATTTCTTTATCTCAGGGGATTTCTCTGTTGAGTGTTTCTAGTTTAAGAGCAAAAATTATAGTTAAGTTCAGCTTATCTTTTTCTACCATCCACGTCCAATTTTTTCATTCTGCTTCTTTAAGTTTTCTAAATCTGTGATTGTTTCAAATCCTTCCTCTATGTCAGCAATTTTATTTTTAGTTGTGTCATTTTTGTTCCTTGCTAATTAATATATTAATTTTATTATGGGGCTTTAATTCTTACTTCCTCTTACATTTGCAATTATTTTCAAACTACATTTTATCTTATCATTTCATCTTGGAGCTTTTTATAGAAGCCACATTTCTCAATTTGTTCTACAATGTGAAGCAATTGAGAAGAATTTCCTTTTGTGCTTCAAGTAATAATTGCCTATTGGATAAGCCCTTTTTCTTTCTTCCCATGCTTTCTCTCTTAAGCTGTTTGCCATAGTATATTTGCTTGGTTGCCATGACAGTTAATTTTTTCTTTTTTATTCTTGGTTGCACCGATCTAGACACTCCATTTGCTTGGCTAATTGTGAAAGTAACTTGGCTATCTTCCTGCAGTATCAAGGCCAGGACCGCTTTATTTTCTCCCTGAGATGCAGTGTTAAGGCTGCATAATTGTTTCTGTCCAATTTCTGTGGGACAAGAAACAGTCAAAAGGATAGAGATGGTGGTGTTACTTCCAACTGAATCTCTGCTTTTTTCTTTATGAATTTTTTATGTACACTACTGTTTACTCTTATTAGTTATAGGCAAGGGTAAATTGAGATTGAGTGAGTTTACAAAAATTTTAGAGCCCTTGTTAAGGAACATATGGCAAAATTATGAAAACAAAATTAGGTCCAAAGGACTCACATAAGTGAGGGAACCCTGAAGCTTAAGCTTTCTTGTGTTAGTGAAAGTGCTAGTCACTCAGTTGTGTCTGACTCTTTGAAACTCCATGGACAAAGCCTACCAGGCTCCTCTGCCCATGGAATTCTCCAGGCAATAATACTGGAGTGGGAATTCTCCAGGCAATAATACTGGAGTGGGTTGCCATTCCCTTCTCCAGGGCTTCTTCTTGACCCAGAGATTGAAATTGGGTCTCCTGCATTCCAGGCATTTTCATTACCAACTGAGCCACCAGGGAAATCTGAGTGGCCTACAGTAAATCTGCCTTAACTAGGTGCTGCCTGAATCCTTTATCCATGTCACTCAAAGTTATTTTTATTATGCAATGTGTAGTCCTGATACCTTTCTTTCTATCAGAGTCATCTTCTCCATTTTCTTTCCCCACTTTACAGACTCTACAGAAGTTTCCAGATACAGTTTCCTTTGTTTCACGATCAGAAGAAGAATAAGAGAACGTTCCACCTTTGGTGGCTTCACCGATATTTTGCCATATTGCTTGGGATTGTCTGTGCAAATGACACTGTGTTTGAGTCAGGGTTCTCCAGAGACACAGAACAAGTAAAATACATATATTGATATACATATGAGGAGATATGTTTTGGGAATTGGCTCACATCATCATGGTAAACAAAAAGTCCTAAGATCTACTGTCTGTAAGCGGAGAAGAAGGAAAGCCTGAAGAATAATTCAGTCTGAGTACAGAGGCCTGAAAAGTGGTGAGCCACTGCTGTACCCAGAGTCTGGAGGCCTGAGAGCCAGGAGCTCCCACGTCTAAGGTCATGGGAAGATGGACGCCCCAGCTCAAGACTGGAATGACAATCCACCCCTCCTTTGACAGTTGTTCCCTCAAGGGATTGGGTGAGGTCCACCCACATTGGTGAAGGCCATCTTGTCTGTGCAATCTGCTGATTCAAACGCTAATCTCTTCCAGAAACACCCTCACAGACACACCCAGAAATACTGTTACTGGCTCCCTGTGTACCCCTTAGCCCAATCAAGCTGGCACATAAAATTAACCATCACTGGGAGGGACAGGATCCAGGCCAAGCTCTACCTACTCTTGGGGAGAGTCCTACACACTTTCCCTTTCCCAGTTTCCTAATTTAAGTTATTATTGTTTGTTTACTATTTATAAATTTTATCACAGGTCTTATTTTAGGAAAGAAGAGACAGATTTTGTGAGAAACTTCTTAGGGTAAAATTCTCCATTCACTCCTTAATCCTTCCAAACTGCTCCCACCACTCCTCTGTTCCATCAGGGGGTGCAGTAGCCTCCTTGTTGGTTAAAAAACAACAAAACAACTCCTTGAACCCGTCTTTCTCGATCTCCCAACATAATTTTCTAATATTATTTATTGACTTTATTTAAATATTTTTCCCCTCGGGTTTCCTGAAACAAACTGCTCCTAATTCACTGGCAAGGATTTTGCTGTCTTTTGGCTCAATTCTTCTCCTTGACTTCTGAAGAGAAGTTACCTTCAGGTTACAGTCTGGAGCCATTTTCATTTCCTCCACACCTGTTCATCCCTGGCTTACATACCTGTTAGTTGAGCTAAGAGTTCCAAATTGATATCTGTAGCATGAACTTCTATTTTGAGCTCGAGAAACAAATACCTCTCTGCACTTATATATTTCACAGCTATCTGTAACTTAAGTGACCATAAGAGAATTTTACCTTTTCTTGTCTCAGATCTCTACCTTGCATTCCACATGATTGTATATTTTATTAAACATGACAATTCATATTCTTGCTCATCTATTCACTGTTGAAAATAAAGCAGATGTGCAAAAGATACATGTGTACATAATGTACAATTTAATGACTATTAAATGGCTATTAAGAAAATAAACACATATGGACATGCTAGTGACCCTAATTAAAGAGATTAGTATTAGTAACTTTGAAGCCCTTCTCAGATGCATCTCCTACCCAACTCCCCCATGTAATCACAATCATGATATTTCTTATGCTTACTGCATATATGTTGGTGTCTGAATATAACTATATATATGTATGTTTATTGGAGAGGGAAATGGCAACCTACTCTACTTTCTTGCCTGGGGGATCCCATGGATGGAGGAACCTGGAGGGCTGCAGTCTTCGCCGTCATAAAGGGCTGGACACAACTATAGCAACCTGAGCACACACACGTATATGCTTATATGCATATGATTTGGCATGGAAGCACGCTCAGTTCAGTTCAGTCGCTCAGTCATGTCCGACTCTTTGCGACCCCATGGACCGCAGCAAACCAGGCCTCCCTGTCCATCACCAACTCCTAGAGTTTACTCAAACTCATGTCCATTGAGTCAGTGATGCCATCCAACCATCTCATCCTCTGTCATCCCCTTCTCCTCCTGCCCTCAATCTTTCCCAGAATCAGGGTCTTTTCAAATGAGTCAGCTCTTCACATCAGGTGGCCAAAGTTTTGGAGTTTCAGCTTCAACATCAGTCCTTCCAATGAACACTCAGGACTGATATCCTTTAGGATGGACTGGTTGGATCTCCTTGCAGTCCAGGGGACTCTCAAGAGTCTTCTCCAACACCACAATGCAAAAGCATTAATTCTTCAGCACTCAGCTTTCTTTATAGTCCAACCCTCACATCCATACATGACTACTGGAAAAATTATAGCCTTGACTAGATGGACCTTTGTTGGCAAAGTAATGTCTCTGCTTTTGAATATGCTGTCTAGGTTGGTTGTAACTTTCCTTCCAAGGAGAAGCATCTTTTAATTTCATGGCTGCAGTCACCACCTGCAGTGCTTTTAGAGCCCCCCAAAATAAAGTCAGCCACTGTTTCCACTGTTTCCCCATCTATTTACCATGAAGTGATGGGACGAGATTTGCCATGAAGTGATGGGACCAGAAAACATTCTTAGTTTTCTGAATGTTGAGTTTTAAGCCAAATTTTTCACTCTCCTCTTTCACTTTCATCAAGAGGCTTTTGAGTTCCTCTTCACTTTCTGCCATAAGGGTGGTGTCATCTGCATATCTGAGGTTATTGATATTTCTCCTGGCAATCTTGATTCCAGCTTGTGCTTCTTCCAGCCCAACATTTCTTATGATGTACTCTGCATATAAGTTAAATAAGCAGGGTGACAATATACAGCCTTGACATACTCCTTTTCCTATTTGGAACCAGTTGTTGTTCCATGTCCAGTTCTAACTGTTGCTTCTTGACCTGCATACAGGTTTCTCAAGAGGCAGGTCAGATGGTCTGGTATTCCCATCTCTTTCAGAATTTTCCACAGTTTATTGTGATCCACACAGTCAAAGGCTTTGGCATAGGCAATAAAGCAGAAATAGATGTTTTTCTGGAACTCTCTTGCTTTTTCGATGATCCAGCGGATGTTGGCAATTTGATCTCTGGTTCCTCTGCCTTTTCTAAAACCAGCTTGAACATCAGGAAGTTCACGGTTCACATATTGCTAAAGCCTGGCTTGGAGAATTTTGAGCATTACTTTACTAGCGTGTGAGATGAGTGCAATTGTGTGGTAGTTTGAGCATTCTTTGGCATTGCCTTTCTTTGGGATTGGAATGAAAACTGACCTTTTCCAGTCGTGTGGCCACTGCTGAGTTTTCCAAATTTGCTGGCATGTTGAGTGTAGCACTTTCACAGTATCATCTTTCAGGATGTGGAATAGCTCAACTGGAATTGCATCACCTCCACTAGCTTTGTTCATAGTGATGCTTTCTAAGGCCCACCTGACTTCACATTCCAGGATGTCTGGCTCTAGGTGAGTGATCACACTATCGTGATTATCTGGGCCGTGAAGATCTTTTTTGTACAGTTCTTCTGTGTACTCTTGCCATCTCTTCTTAATATCTTCTGCTTCTGTTAGGTCCATACCATTTCTGTCCTTTCTCGAGCTCATCTTTTCATGAAATGTTCCTTTGGTATCTCTGATTTTCTTGAAGCGATCTCTAGTCTTTCCCATTCTGTTGTTTTCCTCTATTTTTTTGCATTGATCGCTGAAGAAGGCTTTCTTATCTCTTCTTGCTATTCTTTGGAACTCTGCATTCAGATGTTTATATCTTTCCTTTTCTCCTTTGCTTTTCGCTTCTCTTCTTTTCACAGCTATTTGTAAGGCCTCCCCAGACAGCCATTTTGCTTTTTTGCATTTCTTTTCGCATGTCCAATTCTCTGACCCCATGAACTGTAACCTACCAGACTCTTCTGTCCATGGTATTCTCAAGGCACAAATACTGGAGTAGGTTGCCATTAGTTACTCCAGGAGATCCCTCCGACCCAGGGATTGAATGCCCGTCTCTTGTGTCACCTGCATTGACAGGAGGATTCTTTCCTGCTGAGCCACCTGGGAAGCCCCATATACATATACTCTTATACACACACACACACACACACGTGTGTGTGTGTGTGTGTGTGTGTGGTGTGTACACACACACACCAGGATCCTCTGTCCATGGGATTTCCCAGGCAAGACTACTGGAGTGGGTTGCCATTCCCTTCTCCAGGGGATCCTCCCGACCCTGGTATCAAACCTGTGTCTATAAGCATTGCAAGCAGAATCTTTATAATCTGAGCTACCAAACTATGGAATAAATGGTACTGGAACAATTATGCATATGGAAAAATCTAAACTGAATTCCTGTATCACTCTGCTCTTACAAAATCCCTGTTTATTTAAAATAAACACATAGTTAAAACAGTCTTTTGGACTCTGTGGGAGAGGGAGAGGGTGGGATGATTTGGGAGAATGGCATTGAAATACGTATAATATCATATATGGAATGAGTTGCCAGTCCAGGTTCGATGCACAATACTGGATGCTTGGGGCTGGTGCACTGGGATGACCCAGAGGGATGGTATGGGGAGGGAGGAGGGAGGAGGGTTCAGGATGGGGAACACATGTATACCTGTGGTGGATTCATTTCAATATTTGGCAAAACCAATACAATATTGTAAAGTTTAAAAATAAAATAAAATTAAAAAAAATAAAAGAACACATAAATGCAGCAAGACTTAAGAAACAGGGGTGGCACACATCAGAACAGGAAGATCAAAGAAAGATGCCATTCTCTTACACATAATAGCAGTTCTCTCCACTGTTCAGCTGTGGTGCAAATAAGTCATAAAAATAAGTAACAGATAACTTTAAGAAGGAAATGCTGTGGTGTGCTGTGTCGCTCAGTCATGTCCAACTCTTGGTGACCACATGGACTGTAGCCTGCCAGGCTCCTCTGTCCATGGCATTCTCCAGGCAAGAATACTGGAGTGGGTTGCCATGCCCTCCTCCAGGGGATCTTCCCAAGCCAGGGATTAAACCCAGGTCTCCCTCATTGCAGGCAGATTCTTTACCATCTGAGCCACCAGGGAAGTCCCTAAGAAGAAAATGTGATTTTTAAAAGAACAGAAAACTTTAAACTGATATTAAAGCAAAATTTCAAACCTAACAGAATTGACTTAAATGTGAAAGAGACAACCAAAAATTAAGACCAAAGAGTAAAACTGGGGAAAGTATAAGACTAAGAATATATGTTAGACTAAAATAATACTTAAAATAAGGACGACTATAAAAGTTATGGAGATTTTTTTGAGTGGTGAAGTTGAGATATATCTGATAGCCAAAAGATAAAAGTTTAACATTTTGAAGAAACATAGTTGAGAGTTAACAGAAGAGAAGGAAAAAGTAAGTAAACAGCGTTAGAAGGAGACAGGAATCGTGTATTGTGGGGTTTTGAGGGCTCGCCAACTTCTTTGGGAATATCGTATTCTACCATGTATTTCATGTCTCCATTTTCTTTTTGGACATCTGAGAGATAGAGTCATTTATTATTACTTCTTTTTATTCCATTTTTCATTCTACTGCACATTACAGAACTTTTTTACTTCTAGTATCCTCTCCTGCTTATATTGCCATTTGGGTCTTTCTTCCCCTCTTCCTTCAGAAAGGAAACCTCAGTTTGTCCATTGAACTCAAAGTTTGAACATCGTTTTCATGTACAAATAAAACTCAGACAGCAAACTTTTTACAGTGTACTGAGCATAATTTATATATTTAATGGCCATTTACTTAATATTCAAGGGCAAGAAGATCATTAGGGTTATTTAAAAGCAAATTAAGGTTGACTGAGATTCTAATACGAGAAATTTGGATCTCTCTGTTGCTCTTCCTCTACAGCAGAAGCTGAGGTTTACACGAAGTGTGGAACATGGGAGAGTTTGCTGAAATCACAGCAAATCCTGTTGTTACCGTTTCTCCTTCCAATCACAACCAGTGAACACCTCCTCTTCCTATTTCTGTCAAGCAATGATGCCTCTGAGAAGCTCAAGGGTGAATCTCACTCATAGCAGGCTTAACTATAAAGAACTTTGCTGCTCCTCTCTAGGGCTCATGTTTGTGACCCGGGCTTCACAAGCATCCTAACTCCACCTCCCCTCCAGCTTGCCAAGAACAAGCCATCACTGAGAAAACTACACAGACTGTACAACAACCTCGTCCCTTCCTAGTCAAGGAAGATGAAAAGTATTGCTTTCAGGTCCACAACCTAAGCTCAGTAGCATCTGTTCACATCCATTCCCCTCCTACATGCACACACACATACACACAAATGTGTATAAATTATATACATGTAAGTTCCAGATGATGAAAAATGCTATATTAGAGGTTGAAAATCACCTCTCTGCATCCAAAGCACAACTACTGAGTCCTAAGGAAAGAGAGTAAAACACACACACCATGCACAGAGGTAACCTTTCATTCTTTCAGTCTCTTACTCTGGTGAAATCAACATCTTAAGGATGAATTTCTGTGTCAACATGACAATCTTACCTGAATCCTTTTTACACTGTCCCCTTATTTTCCACTCGTGGCCCTGCTTCTATGGCTTTCAGTGCCCATGTTCCATGACCATTTATTTCTGCAACTGCTCAGACTTTGTCAACTCTATTTCTATGGTTCTAGCTGCTCTGGCCACTCCAACACCTTTATTATCTAGTCTGCTTAAAATCCTGTCTTTGACCCTTGCAAAGTATGAGGTCCTTTCTCTTCGTCTGACTGTATCTTCACTTTGAATATTTTCTTTGCTCTCTTCTATACTCTTCTTCTACTCAGAAAAACTGGGAGGAATAGTATGGCCCTGCCTGTCTTTTAGATGAAAGAAAGAAGCTTTCAGATCGCCTTTGACCCCGAGCCTTCTTTGATACATCTTGAATTGTAGCATCAAACAGCACCTTCTTTCTCCACTTCACCTGAAATGGTATAAAAATTCACAGCCTAACTGTTTCCTGCCCACCTCCCTGTAGGCTATGTCAAGAGATTCTAGTGTTTCCACATTCAGCCAAATTATGAAAAGGTTTTAATTAGAAACTTATGCTCATTAAAGAAAGCTCACATTTTATTAGCTGACTTTCTTCCCTTCATGACAAAAGAAATGGGGGCAATGTCTCCTGTTAGCAACTAACTCCACCCTTACTTAATCTGATAAAATGCAGATAGGATATTGCTTCTCTTTCCTAGCTCCGCTATACTTAGGTTTTCCTTTCTTGAAGGTTAGAAAAAAACACTGACAAGGAAAAAACCAATGGTAATTACTGTTCAGATTTCATGAATTAACTGACTTTGAAATTTTTGGTTTTGTGCTAAAATAGTTTTCTGAATGACTAAATTATTTTATTGTTAGACTTTTTTAGTTTGTTTAGAATTTTGCAGTCTAAAATGTGTCTTGGGGCAAATGTTTAAATTTAAACTCAGTGAAGTATTCCTACAGTAGTTTGCTCCAGCCCTCTGTTAAAAAATGCTACTATTTCTTTTATTGTTTAGAAACATTTGAAAGAAACTTTCAGTTTCTCCACAATTGTCTTAAAATTTAGAGCTCTAAAATACAGGATGAGTCTAAAAATCAAGGATCAGTTGGTAATTTCTTTTTCATAAGTCACAAAACTGGCTAGGATATTAAACTAACTTATATTAGAAGTCACTATTCTATAATGCAGGCTTCCCTAGTGGCTCAGTGGTAAAGAATCTGCCTGCCAATGCAGGAGACTCAGATTAGGTCCCTGGGTCAGGAAGAGCCCCTGGAGAAGGAAATGGCAACCCACTTTAGTATCCTTGCCTGAGAAATTGCGTGGACAGAGGAGCCTGGCAGGCTACAGTTCATAGGGTCGCAAAAGAGTCAGACACGACTTTGTGACTAAACAACATTCTATGATACAAGTTAGCCCTGCTTTCATACTCCCAGGTCATTCCTATTCTTGTAAATTGCATAGAATAAACACTGACAATCATGTTGCTTTTCAATAATTGGGACTGAATTTCTTTTTCATAAGAAACCACTTAAAAATTCTTTCAATGCAAGTTGGGGTGAGAATGTCTACTTTATACCTGAACTATGGGAAAAACATTCAGCTGTCCGAATGTACACTCCATGCAGACCGTCTCGGATAGCACCTTTCTATTAGTCCTTACTCTATTAGCACTACTTTTGATGTTTATGACCTTCAATATCAGAGAAAGTTCTTTTGATACCAGTCTGATCCATGTGCACTGAAATTCAGATGGAAAGCATAAACCTAGCTTGAGAGAAGCAAAGGTATTTATAGTTTTGAACAATTCTGCTGGTCTTGGCTAAACATTTTAGCCTTTAAAACACAATTTACTAGAAATTAAATGTGAAATATATGTTAGTAGTACCTACTGAAGCTATAAAAGAATGGCTATATTTTATACCGCTTTGCTATGGCTTAGTTATGACAGTCTATGAAACTCTGAAGTGATATTCAGGGAATGGCTCTCTCAATACCCACCTCTGATCACTGTATAAACCTTACTCCATTACCTCAAAGAAGACTGACGATATTTTCTCTTGGCCTAAGAAAACAATGTATCCTTTTGTTACAAAGAGGTTCAAGAAGTTAGCCACACTAAATATGATTCTGGTTTTGATTATATAACAAATGCCACAGCCTGTACTGATGGCAAAGTCACATCACTCTACTGCAGATAGAAAATGAGAGAACTGGAACTTGCTGTGCTAAACTGCTGAGATCACCATCATGCATTATTAATTAAAATAAATAAGAAATAAAAGAAAAAAATGACTTTTGCTCCTGCTACTTGAAAGGTCTGTAGTCCATTATCTAATCATCAATTCAATTTCTTTTTTACCACATCATGCATCCAGACATCAACTCTGTGGGTGACAAAATTCTCTCTCTGACCTTGTCATTTCAAGTACCCCCCTGACCCCAGTATCTGTCTCATTGTCATTAGAAACTCACTTCTTGAATCTTATATTCAAAAATCACAGAGCCTTGGGAAAAAGGTAAAGCTGCTGTCATTGATGGGTTATTTCAAAATGACTAAAAATAATATGAGTGAATCTGTCACTGGAAAACTTAGAGTGAGTGCTGCATTTTGCTGGGTGACCTTGCAAGAAACATTTATGTTATGACTACTAGATTTCCAAACAGACAACTGTGGTGGCCAGATGAGGAAGACAGCCAGTCTTAGAGAAGAGAGGAAAAACTACAGGAGGAAGAGAAAACCTACAGGAGGAGGAGAAAACAGGAAGGAAGAAAGATATTCAATTTATTGGAAAAGCCAATTTATTTTCCATTTTATTGAAACAGCCAATTATCTTTTAGTGAAGTTACTAGCTATTAGAGTAAAATAATCAGTCTTTTAAGCAAAAAAAAAAAAAAAAAGGAAATTTTAATCCTCCAGATAATCTTCAGTGATTTCAAAATATTTCAGCAAGCTCACTGACATTCCTTGCCTCAAAGGGAGAAGCTTAATTTCCCTACCATTGAATGTGGGCTGGAATGGAATTGTGAATCCTTTTTGGTAAACAGAATTTGATGAAAAGCAAGGCAAGGTCTCAAAAAATGAAAACTTTTTTTTTGGTATCACTTCTAGAAGAAGCCGGCTGCTACAATATGAAGATACTCAGGCAGCCCTGTGGAAGGTTTATGTGGAGATCTGAGGCTTCTCAAGACAGCCAGCACCAGTTTGCCAATCATGTAATTGAGCCACCTTGGACGTGGGCACTTCTGGAAGAGTTAAGACATCAGATAATACTTGACCAATATCTGACTACAGCATTGTGAGAAGCATCAAGCCAGGACTGCCCATCCAAGCTGCTCCTCAGTTCATGACCCGGACAAGCTATGGGGGATTAAAAGTGACTGCTGTTTTGAGACCAAAGTTTTGGGGAACCAGACAAGGACACTACAAGAAAACTGTAGGTCAATATCTTTGATGAACATAGATGCAAAAATCTTCTACAAAATATTGGCAAACTGAATTAAAACATTAAAAATATCACACACACTACAGTCAAGTGGGATTTACCCCAAGGATACAAGAATGGTTCATCATCTGCAAATCAACTGATGTCATGCAACATATTAACAAAATGAAGGATAAAAAGCCTATGATCATCTCAATAATGCAGAAGAAACATCTGATAAAATTCAATATCGATAAAAGCCTTCAACAAGGTTGGTATAGAGGCAACATATCTCAACATACTAAAGGCCATATACAACAAGCCCACAGCTTTCACTTAGTGGTGAAAATCTGAAAATGTTTCCTCTAAGATCAGGAACAAGGTGACGCCCACTCTCACCATGTTTATTCAGCTTAGTCCTGGAAGTCCTAGTAATGGCCATAGATAATAATGAGTCATAATAGATTTTCATTCTTTACCATTTACTCTTTGAGTTAATGATGGAGATGACTGTCTCTTTTGTATATATTCAGGGCTTCCCCAACGGCTCAGTGGTAAAGAATCTGCCTGCCAGTGCGAGAGATGCAGGAGATGGTTTGATCCAAGGTGGGGAAGATCCCTTAGAGGAGGAAATGACACCCCACTCCAGTATTATTGCCTGGGAAATTTCATGGACAGAGAAGCCTGGTGGGGTACAGTTCAAAGGGTCACAAAGAGTTGGACACAAGAGAGCAACGGATACTTGTATATATTCTACTATGATTTTGTTTCTTGTGTTTCTTTGCTTAAATCCCCAAACAAAAATAACATAATAGAAACAAATATGAATTCCTATTAAAGATGGCTTTTGGATGTGATGTAGCAAATAGTCTCAAGGATTGTGTTTATTTCTCTCTCTACTTTTATTTTTTGCAGTTAATTCATTTAACAGACATGTATTGAAGTCCAACTCTGTGCCTGCTAGTGGGAATCTAGTAGTGAAGATTACAGACACTAAGCAGTTTACAGAGAAATTGATCTATACTGTAATTAATTTATGCTATAATATGAAGAGCCTGAAGTGATTAAGCATACTCACATTGTAGCGAGAAGAAAGGCCCTCCACGGAAAATCTCTTTGCCTGTGCTACTCAAAGTTCTTGTCTATGAGGAGGTCCATGAGTGTGCCTGAAGGAAAATCAACACACTGCTGCCTTCATTGAAAAAGTCTTACTAGGAAAAAAACAGCAACTGAAGTTAAGAGTATACTTCATGATGCAGGTAATTTATGTTCTGGTACAAGCTCTGTATCTCATTATGCAAATTCTACGAAGGTCCTTTCTTTATAGTCCAACTCATCCATACATGACCACTGGAAAAACCATAGCCTTCACTAGACAGACCTTTGTTGGCAAAGTAATGTCTCTGTTTTTTAATATGCTATCTAGGTTGGTTGTAACTTTCCTTCCAAGGAGTAAGCATCTTTTAATTTCATGGCGGCAATCACCATCTGCAGTGATTTTGGAGCCCAAAAAAAGAAAGTCTGACACGGTTTCCACTGTTTTCATCTATCTGCCATGAAGTGAGGGGACCGGATGCCATGATCTTAGTTTTCTGAATGTTGAGCTTTAAGCCAACTTTTTCACTCTCCTCTTTCACTTTCATCAAGAAGCTCTTTAGTTCTTCTTCACTTTCTGCCATAAGGGTGGTGTCATCTGCATATCTGAGGTTATTGATATTTCTCCCGGAAATCTTGATTCCAGCTTATGCTTCATCCAGCCCAGCGTTTCTCATGATGGACTCTGCATATAAGTTAAATAAGCAGGGTGACAGTATACAGCCTTGACGTACTCCTTTTCCTATTTGGAACCAGTCTGTTGTTCCATGTCTAGTTCTAACTGTTGCTTCCTGACCTGCATACAGGTTTCTCAAGAGGCAGGTCAGGTGACCTGACCTCTTTCAGAATTTTCCACAGTTTATTG
This sequence comes from Bos indicus x Bos taurus, assembly GCF_003369695.1. NCBI lineage: Eukaryota > Metazoa > Chordata > Mammalia > Artiodactyla > Bovidae > Bos > Bos indicus x Bos taurus. The sequence continues at coordinate 97,366,223 of NC_040079.1, read as the reverse complement.
TGATCCACACTGTCAAAGGCTTTGGCATAGTCAATAAGGCAGAAATAGATGTTTTTCTGGAACTCTCTTGCTTTTTTGATGATCCAGCAGATATTGGCAATTTGATCTCTGGTTCCTCTGCCTTTTCTAAAACCAGCTTGAACATCTGGAAGTTCACGGTTCATGTATTGCTGAAGCCTGGCTTGGAGAATTTTGAGCATTAGTTTACTAGTATGTGAGATGAGTGCAATTGTACAGTAGTTTGAGCATTCTTTGGCATTGCCTTTCTTTGGGATTGGAATGAAAACTGACCTTTTCCAGTCCTGTGGCCATTGCTGAGTTTTCCACATTTGCTGGCATATTGAGTGCAGCACTTTAACAGCATCATCTTTTGGGATTTGCAATAGCTCAACTGGAATTCCATCACCTCCACTAGCTTTTTTCGTAGTGATGCTTTCTAAGGACCAGTTGACTTCATGCTCCAGAATATGCTCTAGGTGAGTGATCACACCACCGTGATTATCTGGGTCGTGAAGATATAAAGAAAGCTGAGCACTGAAATATTGATGCTTTTGAACTGTGGTGTTGGAGAAGACTCTTGAGAGTCCCTTGAACTGCAAGGAGATCCAAGCAGTCCATCCTAAAGGAGATCAGTCCTGGCTGTTCATTGGAAGGACTGATGTTGAAGTTGAAACTTCAATACTTTGGCCACCTGATGCGAAGAGCTGACTCATTGGAAAAGACCCTGATGCTGGGAAAGATTGAGGGCAGGAGGAAAAGGGGACAACAGAGAATGAGATGGTTGGATGGCATCATCGATTCAATGGACATGGGTTTGGGTGGACTCTGTGAGTTGGTGATGGACAGGGAGGCCTGGAGTGCTGTGGTTCATGGGGTTGCAAAAAGTCAGACACGACTGAGCAACTGAACTAAACTGAATGGAACTGAACCAAGGTCCTTATCTTGCTGCAGACTAGCAAGAAACTATTTAGAGATGGGCAGTCAGTCTTCTGATCTTACGTTGTAATGCACTGCTCTGGACTATATTGCAGCTTTATTGAGAGTGATCAATTGTAGCCTCAGTTCACAAAGGCTGTAATTTGAGTGCATGGATAAGGAAGAGCTAAATCTTAGTATAAAAGGTCCTAAGAAATCCCACTGAAGTGTATACTTTGGGAGGCTAGTACTTGTTATTTCAAACCTGTCACACATGATAGATGAAGGGTAAACTCTTACAACCACAATTTTTAGAGAAATGGTTTCTTCTTTAAATTTGAATCTATTTTCCCTATCATCCATTTTCCCTATCATCCATTATTCCTTTTAATCATTTTTGAAGATTTATATTGGCTACATATTAATAGGAAATCAGTTATTAATATAATGCTGATTAGCATATATCTTTGGATAAGGAAATGGCAACCCATTCCAGTGTTCTTGCCTGGAGAATCCCAGGGACGGGGGAGCCTCGTAGGCTGCCGTCTATGGGGTCGCATAGAGTCAGACACGACTGAAGCGACTTAGCAGCAGAGACTTAGCAGCATATATCTTGGAATTTGTTAGGGAAATGACATATCTAGGAAAATGCTTTTCTTTGCCTGGGGTTAGGGAAAGAAAATAAGTTTTATTCTTTTGTTCTGTATATATAGGCATGTGTTTTGTGGCATTCATTCAATTGCTTTCTAAAACAAAAACAAAACTTATCTAATGTTATTTATTGAGAGCTCCCATTTTATATTATATAAACAATTTTAAAATAGCTTAAAGCAGAGTAGTATAAAGGAAATTTATTATATGGAAACATTTAAAAATTATTTTCCTTGTCAGAAGGTTAACATGTTATAATTTTTGAGCCAAGATCTTAGGATTTATCTGGTCAGACCCTCTCAGCTTATACCATATATTTTTTTCCTATAGAAAAATCAAAGCCCAGTGAGACTGGGCAAAAAGTGGGGTAAATAATGCTAGAGCTTATCTAGCAGAGGCTTTTCCCACTTCTTTATCATCTTGCTGCTTGTTTTAGATATATTTTTATCAGCATGCCAAATTTATATTTGATATCAGTTACTATTTCATTCTGAAATCTTATACCATTTTCTTACTTTCCATCTGACTAGCCAAAGGAACACTGTTTTTCCATATCACAAAAACACTATGACTATAGAACTAAAACTGGCTCAGAAAGTCCAGAGGCTGCTCTGACTTTGTGCCCCTGAGCCCATCACCTGGATCACTAGTGTACAGGGGTAGGTGAATAACTAATACAATTGAACTGCATTCTGGCTCCGTAGTACCTGGGTGTATACAGGTTATTTCTCCTCTACACCTATTTTCTTGAAAATATTTCACTGACCTTTCTACCGGGATAGGTCATCAGTGAAATCTCTCATGTTCTTCATTCTTTTTTTTTTTTTTTCAAAATTGAAATCTGTCTCCTTGAAATTGTTTCAAGGGGCATAGGTTTTTTCCATCCCATACTGCATATTCCTCTCCTGGAGGAGAACTCAGTCACATTTCTGCTTCTTATTCTTTAAAATAATCCAGTTTTTACTCCCACGATTCCATGTCATGAGACCATCCTATCTAGCATCTTTCCTTCACAGGTGGTATGACTCTCTCGTCACTTTTTCACTCCTTGAAAATTTTAATTCCTGCTTCACGGTCACTCTCTCCACCACTACTCCTACCATATTTCTAAAGAACTGTGGTATCCACTTAGATGATCCTTTCAATGTCTTTGCCTAGAGCTCTTTGACATCCTTCCTTCCAATGCCCATGTCTCCAGCTCCTAAAACTTGTTGTTGACAGTAACTACAGTCCCTCCAAATTCCATTTACAACATTCGTTTTCCCTCCAGCAACCACATCCTATCTTTTCAGTGTATTGGTCTAAAATTCCAACTCCAACAAGCTCTTTGAGTCATGGATCTCTACTGTTAACCCGGCCACCTTTGTTTATCCCTCACCCATCCTCCATTTCTACATCCCTCCTATTCTGCTTATTCCATGTTCAGTCGCTATAACCACTCCCTGACCTCTATCTTCAGCTTCCCTGCCTTTCACTTATTTTCTCTCCCCTCTTGACAAAGCCTATATGTACCTGTTTACATTTCACTTATCTCATTTTCTACTCCCTGCCCAAACCAGACAGCTGAACATCCTGGGGGAAAAGACACCACAATTCTTTCAATGTGACTACAAATGTCAAGTGAGCTTTTAATGACACCTGGGATTCACGTTTTAGTTGCCCAATCTAGTGTCTCTTCCCTTTTCCTGGATAACTATTTTAAATGGTTTTCTCTGTCTTCAAACTTCCAACACCTACTCTTTTATGCACATTCTTAGTCCATGACATAGCATATTGTGTTTTGTGAGAATACTGAAGCAACAGAAGAAAATTTCAAAGAGCCCCAAACAGATATGCCTGCTACGTGTACCTGTGCCTATGAACGGTGTCTATTGCTATAAACTGTACTCCAAGCCATGACCAGTCTTTCCACTTACGCGCCAGTTTCACTCAACCATGCAAGCACATTGCTTCCACCAATCTCCCCCTCTGCCCCACCATTGTTTCTTTTCTACTGAGATTTTCCCATAAACACAAAATAATCTCTATTATCTCTCTCCTTAAAACCATTTTCCTTGGAGCTCTCTTTTTTCTTCACATACTACCTCAGATTTTCTTTCATTACTTTGAAGAAAAACTTCTCAAAGTAGTCGTCCTCAGTGGCACTCCATTATTTCTCTTCCTATTTTGTAACTTCAACTCACCTCATTCAGGTTTTCATGCTTCCAACTCCACTGAAATGACTCTTGTCAATGTCACCAGTAAACGCTGTGTTGCTTCTATTCATAGTCTCCATCTATTGTCCTATCTACAGCATTTGACAGAGTTAATGGGTCCCTCATCCTTAAAACACCATCTTAACTTGGCTTCCAGAATGCTCACTGCCATGGATTTTCTCCTGAGTAACAGGTTGCTCCTCCTCAAGCTCTTTTATGCTGTGGTCTCCTCTCCTCACCTATCTCTAAACTTAGAGTGTTCCAGAACTAAGTATTTGAACCACTTATCTTTTTAACCAACACATTTTTTCAGCCTTGAGATCATTTAAATCTTGATGAATTATAAATGAACATCTTCAGCCCATACCTCATCCTTGAACTCCCAACTTGAACAAATAATTGCCTATTTGACATTTTCACCTAGGTGTCCTCAGGTTAAAATATTACAAAATGAACTCTTTAGGTTCTAACTTTCCAAATTGCATTTCCCTGCAGTCTTTATCATCACTTTAAAAGAAGCCCATTCTTCCATTTGTGTGATGCCAAAAATCTTTGGAATAATATTCTAACATCCTAAGTCAATCTGTCAGTAACTCCTTCTGGCTCTCCCTTCAAAATATACCCAGAATTTTTGCCCACTTTTCCACACCTTTAAAAAAGTCTCTCTGGTAAAAGACTTTATTATTATTATTCACTCAAATTAATGCTCAAACCTTCTTGCCAATTACTCAGCATCTGCTATAGGCCTCCTCATTCTGTTCTTATCACAACTGTTAGAGTGCTTCTTATAAAATATGTGCTTGTGAGTAGTCGCTCATCATGTCTGACTTTTTGTGACCCCATGGACTGTAGCCCACCAGGCTCCTCTGTCCATGGGAATTCTCCAGGCAAGAAAACTGCAGTGGGTTGCCACGCCCTCCTCCAGGGAATTTTCCTAACACAGGGATTGAATCCAGGTCTCCCACATTGCAGGCAGATTCTTTATGGTCTGAGCCACCACAAAAGCCCAAGGATACTGGAGTGGGTAGCCTATCCCTTCTCCAGAGGATCTTCCCGACCCAGGAGTCCAAACAACGTCTCCTGCATTGTAGGTGGGTTCTTTACCAGTGGAGCTACCACAAGTCAGATCAAATCAACATTCTGCTCAACTCTTCAGAAGCTTCCCATATCATTCCATGTACAAGTCATTGGAAAACATCTAAATTCCTGTTAAAACCTCTAGCCTCAAAAAAACAAAAAGAAAAGAAAAAAAAATACCCTCTGGCCTTGTGCATGCATGTTTAGTCATGTCCAACTCTTCGTGACCCCACAGACTGTATCCCACCAGGCTTCTCTATCCATAAAATTTTCAGGCAAGCAAACTGCAGTGGGGTGCCATTTCCTCCTCCAGGGGACCTTCCTGACCCGGGATCAAACCCTGGTCCCTTGCTTCTCCAGCACCGGCAGGCAGATTCTTTACCACTGTGCCTCCTGGGAAGTGACAATTGCTCCTTTCTTACTTTGTTTCAGTCACGTTAACCTCCTTTCTCCCAGAGACAAAACAAAAATGCTTCCGCAGGAGGGCCTTTCTTCTCAGTTTCCTCTGGTGGCAGTGTTCTTCTTCGGGACCCTGTGTCACTTTATATCTCCACCAGATCTTAACTCAAACGTCACCTTCCCCATGAAGACTTTTGGCAACTGTACTTGAAACTACACCCTCTATGTACTCCCTATAATTCTTTCATTTTTTTTCTTTCAGTAGCACCATGTAATATGCTATGTATTTCATGGAGATTATTTATGATCTGCATTCACTCACTAATAAACTAAAAGCTTTGTGAAAGTATGGATTCTGCTTTGTTCACAGCTGTATTTCTAGTATCTAGAATAGAGCATGATACAGAATATAAATTTTCATGATATGTATGTTAATTATTGTACCAAGTATTAATGTTATGAAATGAATGAGTCAATGAATCAATGTTGTAAAATGTATTTTTTTGACATTCATGATGGTATGAGCAACATATACTAAAAGTGTATTCCTTTTATTCCTTATAGGTGGTTAGCACTGGGTGATTCATAACACAGAGTACAGAGATTATTAAAAATGGAGATTCAGGGTCTTCTCAGACTGGATAGATATGGCAGGCCAAGCTGAAAACCGTTAGAAGGGGAAACATGATGGCAATTAGCTTAGGGAAAAAAATCTTTTCTTTGACTTTGTAGTTAAAATTGAGAGTGAATAAACTCAGGTACTCACAGAGGAGGGAACATCAAGGTATGGAAGATAATGATACACTCATGTGTCCCATAATTCTGATGAAGAAAAATGGACAGTTTCATCAACGTTTATAAACAAGCAAGAGCTAGCATTCATCTTTTAAATAAGGTGCCAAGGATCAGCAATCACAGCAATCGCTCTACACTATTTTCAAACATGTTTTCACATGTGTTCCCTTATTTGACTTGGAAAAAGCAGAGAGTCATTTCAACGACAGAAAGGAAGTCTAGAATTCATGTGCCATGGCCAATGTCATATGGCTTTACATGAGTAGAACAGGTATCTTTGCCAGCCTCTTAGTTCAAAACACTTCTCTGCATCATTCCCATCAATAAACCAGGCATCCCAGTCGGGCTTAATCTACCTAGAGAGGGAGACCTTCATCTCTGGGGCACGAAGCTGCTGTGTGGCCCCTGGGACAGGACATTCTCTTCCCACCTGCCAAGGCTCTATAGCATGGATTGATCTTTTCAGTGAAGCAGTGCTTCATAACTGTCCCACACAGAGTGAAAGTGAAAACCACTCAGTTGTGTCCGACTCTTAGCAACCCCATGATCTGTAGCCCTCCAGGCTCCTCCATCCATGGAATTCTCTAGACAAGAGTACTGGAGTGGGTTGCCATGTCCTCTTTCAGGGGACCTTCCTGACACAGGGGTCAAACCCAGGTCTTCCACATTGTAGGCGGATTCTTTACCACCTGAGTCACCAGGGAAGCTCAAACATGGTATTGCTGTTATATTAGTTATCTACTGCACATGACAATTCATCTCCAAATTTAATGGCTTCAAACAAACATCTTTCTGTATTGCCTGGATTTGAGAGAATCATAACTGAGTGATTCTGGCTTTAAGTCTCTCATGAGATTATAATCAAGATCTCTGCAACCATCTGAAGTCTTGACTGTGGCTGGAGGATCTCCTTCCAAAGTTGTCATCCCATGTAAGCTCTCAAGTTGCTCTTGACTCTTGGCAAGATTGTCTCCATTCCTTGTCAGTCTGCTTCCCACAGTGCTGCTTGGGTATCCTTCTCTAATACCACCTGGCCTCTCAGGTGACCCAAGAAAGCAAGGTAGAAGTCTCAGTGTCTTTTATTTTTATTTGTCCATTTTCTTTCTTTCTTTTTTTGTCCATGCTGTGCAGCATGAGAGATCCCAGTTCCCTGATCAGGGATTGAACCCATGCCCCTTGCAGTGTGGAATCATGGAGTCTTAGCAACTGAACCACCAGAGCAATCCCTTAATGTCTTTTGTTACCTAGCTTTGGATACCACATTCCATCATTTTTGCAGTACCCTGATGATTGCACAAGTCAGTCCCACTTAATACAGAAGGGCACAATAAGACAGTGATTGTAGGAGGACATGAAGACCATGAGGGGCCATATTAGAGGTTGGCTCCCACAGCTGCCCATGGGAGAACCAGGTCTCACATTTCTAGCATAAGCATTCTATTTTTGAGAGGATGGATCTGCATGCTGAAGGCCTGGATAAATGGACTTTATTCTAAAGTTATACAAATATTTAACTTAGCAGTTTATGTTTAAAAAATAGTTTTCATACATCCCTGGCTGCATTTATAATACACCTCAGCACTCAATTCTCCAGGAAGCTTGGCAAGATCAATCAGTTTAAGAGCGAAATAGTGAGAAGACGGAATCTCTCTGCTCACATCATAATAAAACATCTATTACTGGCACTCTAAGAGTAGTCATGAGTGCATAATTCTCATTAATTTAACATTAAATATCAAGCGAGCATTACCTCATCATATAGGTCCTGTTGCTATAGCAGTACGACGTCAACTGTTTTCCAATCAATTTAAATGTATTTTTGAGCGGAAACAGTGATGAAACCCCAGTAATCTGTAGATTTATAATGTAATTTTTAGGTTGGAGGAGAAAACACACATGATCCAATTGAATTGGATTGATTACACTGAGAATTTCCCAACTCTCAGGGAGTTAGTGTTGTTTTTACTTGTTAACTGATAAGAATATGATTATCTACATTAATACAACAATTTACTTGGGATCTAACAAGAAAAATAGAATAACCACGATTTTAACACATCCTGTAAAGTTGAAAATAACCTAATCCAACATTTAACCCAATAACCACCATCCGCCAACCTACCACCCCAGCTTCAACATGAATAACGAGTGGTTATGTAGACCAACTCTCAGCCAACTTTTTCTGTAGAATTTGATACTAATTATTTTAGATCTGAGAACTAGATAATCTTCCACAAGTAGTCAAAGAGCCTTGGGCAGTACATGGATTAATAAGTGTGGCTATGTTGCAATACAACTGTATTTATAAAAACAGGCAGATACGTGAATTTGACCCATGAGTCATACTTTTCCAATCCCTGATTTAGACAATGGATCATACACTGGCAACCCAGGCCAAATATGAAAACAATAGCAGTTTTCTTTGATTACCATTGAGTTCATGTTTATTTTTAGAATGAAATCCATTAAGCAAACATGTTCTTGGAAATACAGCCATCTTAGACTCTGTTTTTTCAAACTTAGTCAGCTTTTAAACAATCGTATGTATTGTCCACGTCCAAGTGCATTTGAGTCCAAGTCACATTTGGCTCAAATGCCTTCTGTGTTTGGAATCTCAGTGTCTTTTGAGGTAACTTATTAACTGATTGAATGTATTTAAGCAAATTAATCACTATATCCTTGGTTCTCCTTCGGTATATTACATTACTTTCACTATTTATTAACTTTAATAGTATAGAGACTAGTCTCTCCTGCCCAATTGAACATTTTGAGACATGAGATTGTGTCTCATGTACTTTTTAACCTCAGCATCAGGTGCATTGTTCAGCGTACAAAAAAGGGCTTTAATATTTTTTGCTGTTGTTGAATTAAATATGAAAGTTTATCTTCTTTTGAACTTCTTCCCATGGACCTCTACTGCCATTGGGAGACTAATATTCTAATATCACTTCCAAATCCAACCCATGTAGTCATGACACCACTAGGCCACCAGCGTCGCATGTTCTCTCAGGCTTAATTCTGATGACTTCTACTTCTGATGACTCAACACAGTGCATGGCCCTGGGCCCTTCATGACCTCCGTCGTCCATCACTGGACGTGCTTCCAGTTGCTGGCATCCCTCTTAAGATGCTATGCTCACAGAGGCACTCAAGTAAGCATGCCGCCGCACGGGCAAGGCGCTAGTAGAGCTGTGCTTAACCAGGGCAAGTACAGGTGGTGCTTCATCTTTTTCTTTTTCCTTTACCTTATACGTGTTCACAGATTATTTTAAATATGCTGAAATTTAGATCAAGATGGAAGATGAGCCCCTTGGTCTACCAGCACTGTTTCTATACATTTTTCATCCTTTGGCTTCTCCACTGGTCATTATACTGCCTTCAGTAGAATGATAGGGGCTCAAGGAGATTTATTAGAACCCTTGGATACTATGTTTCTGCACCAGAGATAAGACTGTACTTTGCAGTTTAATTGAGATATAATTCATGTAACATTATACAAGCTTAAAGAGTACAATGTTTGATTTGGTACATTTATGTTGAAAAATGATTACCCTCATTGTGTTAGCCACTACCTCCATCAAGTCACATGATTACTATTCCTTTTTTTGTGATGAGAATATGAGATCTACTCAGCCATTTTCAAATATACAATATAGTATTATTAACTATAATCACCATGCTGTACATAGATTCTCAACAAGAGATAAAACTTGAACAGTCACTGCCCTCTTGTAGGCTCTTTATTTTTTACTTAAATTCAGCATGGCAAGTAAGGAGTTTGTTAGATGCTACTGGGACTCTTTTGAAATAGTAATGATGTAAGACTTCATCTGTGACACACATGACAGAATATATTAAAATTTTACAGATTCATTGAAAGGAACTAACAATCTGATTCACAGGCCAGGATAACAGGTAAAATTCATAGAAAAGGAAATCTATGCAGCCTGTAAACCTCCTCAATGATCAGGGAAGCCCTGTAACACATATATGGACACAGGTAGTTACTTTTCATATGTATCTTATTTACATTCCTTGAGTATTCATGTATAGTAAGAATCTGATGTTAAAATGTGTGTTCCTGACTTCCTTAGTGGCTCAGATGGTAAAAAATCTGCCTATAATGTGGGAAATCTGGGTTTGATTCCTTGGTTGGGAAGATCCCCTGGAGGAAGGCATGGCAACCCACTCCAGTATTCTTGCCTGGAGAATTCCACGGACAGAGGAGCCTGGTGGGCTACAGTCTATGGGATCACAAAGAGTCAGGCATGACTGAGTGACTAACACATTCACACTTGTTCAGTGTTTTCTGTATTGGCGACTCTGCTTTCTTTTTCTATGAATTTTAACTCAAGCCATCAAGTTTTATTTCAGTCTCTAATCAAATACACACACACACATAGAGTCATGTTTAATTTCTTTATTTCCTTTAAAACCCCCTTATTTCTCCTAACAAAAGTTTTATAGCACCAGCAGTGCCCAGAAGACTTCCAATTTCTTATTACTTAGATATGTATGTTATGTTTCAACTCGCTTCTAAAAACATTCTAACATAGTAACCTCAGAATTATTGAGACTCAATAAATACTTGCTAAATTGAATGTAAATGCATGATGTGCATTCTGTCTTCCTATGAAGTCATAAAGGTGACAGCAGTGAGCGAGGTTGATATATACCACAGAATAGAGAGATACTTTCTAGCTAGCTGGGCTAAACTTGCCTCATGAGTACCATTCACCAATGGGTATTTTGCAAAGTTCTCTGACACAAATGAGAAACTTTCAGCTCTCCCATCATCTGAGAATCCTCTCTTCCACTTGTATTCTCTTTCTTCCCAAGGCCTGGATCACTGTTTTTCAAACTAATGTTAATGAAACATGAAATCAACTTACAACCAGAATTTTTTAAATAAAGTGTTATTTTAGCCTGAGTCCCTTTCATGCTCCTCTCCCCAAAAAGGAGAATTTGTGTCTAGAATATATGTGTAAGTGGTTTATTTAGGATTTGACCCCATTCCAAGAAATAGTAGTTGGGGACTTAAGAGCGGGGAAGCCAGTACATGGAAAACCAATCCACAGGTGCTTTGTCCAGGACGTTACTACAGGCACAAGGGCAGAGCCCACTGGTTTGACCCTGAAAAGCATGAATCATGCATCTCAGAAGAGGCATGAAAGAGAGGCATGAAAGAGGATGATTTTCCATTGACTCCTGTCCCTTCACAAAAATTACTTCAAAACGAATTAATTATCTGACACTTTCAATAATATGTATCAGAATAGTTCATGGTACTCTCATCTAGGCCAAGGTAGCAGTCAGTGGTTGAGAAGCTTCAGGGCAGAGAGCAAGAAATAGTTGACCCAGCCGAGGCAAAGACTGGCATTGAGATGCATAGCAAGACCCACAGCAGATACCTGGAGAACATTATGTAGCTCCAACACAATACAGTAGGATGGATGAGATGACATAGGATATAGTGGGTTAGAAAATGTCAGAATAATGTCACAGGTAACAATTGTCATTAACAATTGTTAATTGTCATTGCCAATAACAATTGGCAAGTGTCATTTTATTAAAGCTTTACCAGGTGTGTGTTACTGAATAAAATAAAAAATATATTTCTTAGCTTTGTCTGTGGTTAGAGTTTGAAAGCCACTTCGGCAGTGCTCTTCTACTCTTGCACATACTGATACCCGAGTTTCCTCTCCAGAACCCAGATTTTTTTTTTTCTTACTTCTGTGATCAATTTTATATTGAACAATCATAGTGTCTAATAAACAGGACCATACAGAGCAACTGCAACATTGCGATCTTTCTCCTACCATTTATGACTGAGTATTAATTTATAGTTTAAGCACCTGAATCACACACAGAAAGCATTTGGACTGGATTGCGGTTTACCCAGGAAGTTAGGCAAAAGCTATATATTGTGCTTTGTTTATAGCTAAGGAACAATGACTGCACCTTGGCATCTACTATGAGAAAAATCAATCAAATGAAATAGGGGCAATGCATTGAATTTTAAAAGAATTTAACTTCTGCAGTATAAAACCCATCTCTATAAAGTACATTTCATTTTATGCACTTGGTGGATACCTAAGGAGAGAGAAAAACTAAGTAATATTTAGAGGCCTACAAGTAAGGTAAAATGTTCTTTAAAAATTCAGAGTTTTGATTATTAGATGATCTTTCCTGATTTCCTCCTCCATATAAGGTTTTTGACTACTGTTGGGATTTTTCCAGAAGTACAATATTTGAGCACAAAGGAAAGCAGTGAGTTGGATCTTTCACCTATATGGCATTCATGTTGAAAGACCATATTAAGGTATGTAGATTGATAGCTTTGGATAAATTATTTAAAACTCCTCTATGTTTTGGATGATCAGGAGCAGAGTCTTTTTTCTGTAAGGTGTTTGTCAAGGCCGTCCTCAGGGAAATGTTGGAGAAGTTAAGGAATGTGTAGATTGGGGTGGAAGTTTTTATTTCATGCTTAACATGCTTAATACTACTGGTTATCCAGTCTGTGAAGTAGGCTAAGAAAAGGTCATTTACTATTTAAATGTTTTCAACCTTTTAGAATAAAAATAAAGGTATATACATTTCAAGGATCACCTTATCTTTGTTTGGTTTAGAGAATTTGCTTTGAAAATCTTATTAATGATGTCTTGGTTAGCAAACACTTAAACCACCATCTCAAGCACTAGAAGTCAAGTGTTAAATTGAATTTTCTGCCTGTGTCATTAGTGCATGTTTTTTTACTAATACTTGGCCGTCCCTAGCTTTTAAATGAAATAATACTTTCTCAATTTCCATTTTCTATAATACTAACTCTAACAGCTTGAATGCTATTAAAGAGGAGCAGCCACTTCTTTTAAATGTGTGTTTCTGTTCTTAATACTGACGGCATTACTCATAGATAACTAACCAGTGGCATTCCAGCTTTGGGTATGTGGACACTTTATCTGGTTTATCATTCAGTCAACAAAGTTAACTAACCAGGGAAAAGGGCCAGAAGTTGTGATAATGTTCACATTTTCTCTGCTGGGAAAGAAATAGTCATTTGGAGATACAAAACAGATGGGCTTCCCCTCAGTGGCTCGGTGGTAAAGAATCTGCCTGCAATGCAGATTCAATCCCTGGGTCAGGAAGATCCCCTGGAGAAGGAAACGGCAACCCACTCCAGTATTCTTGCCTGGAGAATTCCATTGACAGAGAGCCTGGTGGACTACAGTCCATAGGGTTGCAAAGAGGTGGACACAACTGAAGCGACTTAGCATGCATGCACAGATAAAGAGACAACACATGAGAGGGAACCAGAGGTGGTAGTGGTTGGAGATTGAAGTGTTGTTTTAAAGTCATTAAATAAAATCCCTGATACCTGAGTTTTAATGACTTCCTGTGTTGTTACAGGGCTCCAGGAGAAGCACATGTGTATAGTAGAGAATACTTCAAGTAGCGCCAAATCCTTAGCTGGTCTTTCATCTTGGTAAAGTAAGCTGAACTTTATGTGATCTAAGAAAATTCTTTTTGCTTCTTTAAGGCTCAGATTAAGTCAAACTCAGTCTACCCTAATCTTCTTCCCAAGCTTACATTTGAAGACTATCTTCATACAGTAAGAAAGCATGGAAGATTCAGATACGAAGATGACACCACCCTTATGGCAGAAAGTGAAGAGGAACTAAACAGCCTCTTGTTGAAAGTGAAAGAGGAGAGTGAAAAAGCTGGCTTAAAACTCAACATTCTGAAAACTTAGATCATGGCATCTGGTCCCATCACTTCATGGCAAATAGATGGGCAAACAATGGAAACAGTGACAGACTTTATTTTTGGGGGCTCCCAAATCAACGTGGACGGTGACTGCAGCCATGAAATTAAAAGACACTTTCTCTTTGGAAGAAAAGCTATGACAATCTTAGACATCATATTAAAAAAACAAAAATATTATTTTGCCAACAAAGGTTCATCTAGTCAAAGCTATGGTTTTTCCAGTAGTCATGTATGGGTGTGAGAGTTGGACCATAAAGAAGGCTGAGTGCCAAAGAATTGATGCTTTTGATCTGTGGTGTTGGAGAAGACTCTTGAGAGTCTCTTGTACTGCAAGGAGATCAAACCAGTCAATTCTAAAGGAAATCAACCCTGAATATTCATTGGAAGGACTGATGCTGAAGCTCCAGTATTTTGGTCACTTGATGGGAAAAGCTGACTCATTGGAAAAGACCAATTCTGGGAAAGATTGAAGACAAAAGGAGAAAGGGAAGACAGAAGACGAGATGGTTGGATGACATCATTGACTCAATGGACATGGGTTTGAGCAAGCTCTAGGAGATGGTGAAAGAAAGGGAAGCCTGGCATGCTGCAGTCCATAGGTTCTCAGGGAGTCGGACACAGCTAAGTGACTGAACAACAACACTGAAGACTCAACTCATAGGAAAAGGATACCTCTCCCTCTTAAAAACGTGTGTGTGGCCAGCCACCTCACTCTTTTTGTGGCCCCAAATCCCACCCCATCCTGCTTGACTTTTCATCAGCAGAGAATCAGGTTTATGCTTACTTTTCCATACTCTCTATTTGGGAAGAAGGAAAGGAGATGGAAACTGCTGTCCACGTCCATAAAAACTCATGACCATTTAAAAAAATTCTTATCACATGCCAAGTACTGTCCTAGGCTATTTACATTTAATATCTTATATATTTCGGAGAAGGCAATGGCACCCCACTCCAGTACTCTTGCCTGGAAAATCCCATGGACGGAGGAGCCTCGTAGGCTGCAGTCCATGGGGTTGCTGGGAGTCGGACACGACTGAGCGACTTCACTTTCACTTTTCACTTTCATGCATTGGAGAAGGAAACGGCAACCCACTCCCGTGTTCTTGCCTGGAGAATCCCAGGGACGGGGGAGCCTGGTGGGCTGCCGTCTCTGGGGTCGCACAGAGTCGGACACGACTGAAGTGACTCAGCAGCAGCATCTTATATTTATAAGGTAAGAACTATCATTGTTCTCATTTTACAGATTAAAAACCAAGAGTGCTGTGATTTGAGAAGTCTAATGGGAAACAGCTTGTACGTGGAGGCTCTGGGGTTCAGAAGAGTACCAAAGAAAGACATCGCTTTGCTCACCTCCCACTTCCCATCTCTAGCTGTGCCCTCAAACCACATACCCCATCCTGCACACACAGCCGTGTACCCTCCTTAGGGCAGGGTAGGGAGTGACAGGGAATTTGACTTACAGAAAGTGAGTCTTTCGATGTCATTTATTTTTTAACTTATGGAGTCTATTATTAACATTCTTTCCATGACAATCTACCTAGATTTCCAAGGAGGGAAAATTCTAAGTCTTTGAGAATGGAATCTGTTGCATTATGTGTACTGACTGAAGTGGCTCTACAAATATTTAGCTCCTGTTTGATGCCAGTGTCAAAACATCCTGCAGTCATGCACAGCTCGTCATCTAAAACATGTAGCAGAGCTTGTGCCTTTGAGAGTTAGTATCCTATAGGGATCACCTTACTTAGGATGCAGTTTTGAAGGGGAGAGATATTTTTACCAACTTTTTTTACACTTATTTCACTCTCCTGATGAACTTGCTTTTTCCAAATATTCTCTAAGGTCAGGAGAAATTAATAGTAATGGGCTCATTTGGAAAGCAATGGGCTCATGATCATTTTGGCTTTGTTCACTCTGCTAAATGGCTCCTGCTCACTTTATTTTAGGGAATTTTGCTTAGGCAAGATGCTGAGTGCAGCAAGGTGGTTTTCACTAAAATAAACTTATTGAATTTTGGTGAGCCTCTGGGACAAAAAAAGGAAAGAAAATTGCCTATAAAATGTGGGATTGTTATCTTTTGGTGAAGAAGAACAGTAGGTGTATGCAGCTTCTAAGTGATAAACATGTACATTTCTAACTTCATTTGGACACCTGCCAAATTTCCCCAGCAGCTGTCTACATTACAGCCATCTGAGCACTAATAGAAAAATCCAAAATTTCCTCAGCAACATGCATCATAACTAAACTCGAAAATGGTTTTTCTATGATCAGTTGGAAAGTTTAACAGAATGTATAATATATTTTAGAGTACAAAGTTTGTGGAGATTTTTATTCATTTTGTTTTACATAAACATTATGGTTTCAAAGGAGAGCACATTTAACACTTGGGAGTGAAAAATGGCAACAGAGTCTCTTTCAGGAAGCAAAGCACCTGATATTGGTACAGAGATGTAGGTAGTAACAGTGAAAGTGTCAGTTGCTCAGTCATATCCGACTCTTTGCAACCCCATGGATTATAGCCCTGCAAGGCTCCTCCATCCCGTGGGATTTCCCAGGCAAGAATAGTGGAGTATGTTGCTATTTCTTCCCCAGGGGACCTTCTCAACACAGGGACTGAACGCAGATCTCTTGCATTGCAGGAAGATTCTTTACTGTCTGAGCTACCAGGGCAGCCCTATTTGACCCAAAAATGTCAAGGAAATGGTTGTATATAACAGGTTCCTATTCTCCATGAACACAGTTCTGAATACCTGGGTTTCATTTGTTTGTTTGTGTTTTTCTGGTTGGGAAAAGTTGGGAACATGGAAAGGAATAAACACTTCTTGTTGCTCATGGAGATTCTCCAAGGTACTACACGTGAACCATGAAATGAAAAGACGCTTGCTCCTTGGAAAAAAAGAAATGACCAACCCAGGCAGCGTATTAAAAAGCAGAGACATTACTTTGCTGACAAAAGCCTGCCTAGTCAAGGCTATGGTTTTTCCAGTAGTCATGTATGGATGTGAAAGTTGGACTATAAAGAAAGCTGAGCACCGAAGAATTGATGCTTTTGAACTGTGGTGTTGGAGAAGACTCTTGAGAGTCCCTTGGACTGCAAGGATATCCAACCAGACCATCCTAAAGGAAATCAGTCCTGAATATTCATTGGAAGGACTGATGCTGAAGCTGAAGCTGAATCTCTGATACTTTGGCCACCTGATGCGAAGAACTGATTCACTGGAAAAGACCCTGATGCTGGGAAAGATTGAAGGCACGAGGAGAAGGGGATGACAGAGGATGAAATGGTTGGATGGCATCTGTGATTTGATGGACATGAATTTAAGCAAGCTCCCGGAGTTGGTGATAGACAGGGAGGCCTGGCATGGTGCAGTCCATGGGGTCGCAAAGAGTCAGACATGACTGAGCAACTGAACTGAACTGAACATGTGAGTAGCTCAGAAGTTTGCTTACCTGATGGAAGCCTGAAAACGTAGACTATGGAAGCCTTGCTAGTTTTGGCTTGCATTCCTGAATCTTCTCTTAGTTATTCTGTTGCTTTGTGTAATTTGTTTTGTCTTTCTGCGTGTACCCACTTGAAAAATAAGGGTGAGGACCAGTGTCAACTGTGTTCAGTTATTATAACTGCTAGATAAGATCACATGTGCCAAATGCTTAGCATATTACCTGGAACATATTGCTAAAGAAAGGCAATTGATCTTACTCATGTGAAAGCTGGAAAATTTCATTTGGGAATTGATTTTCAGTGTTTATAAACCAGGACTTATTTGTAAAGGGCTTAGGAAGGACTTGAGAAAGTGTCCTGAAGGCTCTACTTTGGCACCATGAAAAAGGACCTGGGAGGTCAGGTTATGTTGCATAGTGAGGCAAGATACACATCAGAGAAAGCAAGCTTAGTCTCTCATGAAGGAAATGAGGCAGATGACTCCATGGGTGTGTGTGTCTGTGTAGTGTTTGCTTTTGGCATTTGATTGGGAGAAAGGGAATTCAAAAGCATGCTGAAGTTATAGGAGACAGAAATTCCAAAAATCTAAGTTCAACCTCAACATTTAAAGCCAGCAGCATTGGAACGACATTCAGAACTTGATTTTCAGCCTGTTGTTCACTGATACTGGGCAACACATTGCGATGGGATTTTACATGCTTATAAACCTTTGTTTTTCTAATAGAGAAGTAAATAATTCTTTTCTAGCTTCAAAGTTACATGATCTTTCAGGTTTTATAGTCACCTGATAGACTAGAAAATTGATGGCTTTCAAAGCAGGCATAGCTAAATTTGAATTCAGCTTCTCTTATATTGCTATGGAGTCTTAGCCAAGTCAGTTGCTTTAAACTGAGTGTTCATAAGACAATGAAGGTTTTAACACCTGCCATATAGGATTTCTGAGAGAATCAAAGCGAATAATCTATGAAACACCTAGGACAGTGCTTGCCTCATTGCTTGTGTCTGAGAGACTATATTAGTCTCTTTACATTTCATAATGGATTTCTTGATGTTAACTAGCAGTTGTAGTGGCTAAAGAGTTTATGGACATAAACCACCAAAGATGTTTCTTGTAAAAGAGTAACTGAACCAGATAATCTTAGTAAATGATGATTTGGTAAAGCTATTCACTTAGTAACACTGCTGCTGTTGCTAATTTGCTTCAGTCGTGTCCAACTCTGTGCGACCCCAGAGACGGCCACCTGCCAGGCTCCCCCATCCCTGGGATTCTCCAGGCAAGAACACTGGAGTGGGTTGCCATTTTCTTCTCCAATGCATGAAGATGGAAAGTGAAAGTGAAGTCGCTCAGCCATGTCCGACTCTTCGAGACCCCATGGACTGCAGCCTACGAGGCTCCTCCGTCCATGGGATTTTCCGGGCACGAGTACTGGAGTGGGGTGCCATTGCCTTCTCCTAATTGAAACCAAAGCAGGTACTAGGTTAGTTTCTCACATGTATCCCTAAGGCCAGTCCACACAAAAGCCCTCAGATATCAGGAAACATATACAAGCATACAAGCTTAGAGAGAGTCTGCAGTGGTGCTAAATATTGTTCTTGTTAAATGTAGGAGATAAAGATGATCCAGATACAACCCCATGTACACAAATTAGTAAGTAAGCTCTAGTCCTTTTTAAAAAACTATTATTTTCTAATCTGACTTAAAATGGAAGATTAAAAAGAATTTTCTGTAGTTTGGTTTCAAGCAAGACATTAAAATTAGTGACAAAGTTAGATATTCTTTTGAAGTACTATTTTTGTTTTAATGACACTTTATTATTAGTGTCTTAAACTTGTCTGTGGGATGTATTTGTAAAAGAGTTTTAGAGTGTCACAAACCTTCTTAAAGGCAGGAAAATAGCCAGAGTAGGCCATCATAACCTTGGGGCTTTTATTTCAAACCTGCCACAATTTATAACTTTGGCAAAGTGAAAACTTTTTGAACCTCTCCACAAAATCATTGCAATGAAAGTATGATCTTGATTTTGTTAGATCTCGTCTCCTTCAAAAAGTGTTCCAAGTTCATATACGTAAAACAAATACAAATCATTTGAATTATTTGAACTGACTGCTTTTTGGCATAAGGAAACCACAACAGGGAAGCAGCAAAATTTTTCCACGACTGTGAAGAATCTGCTGTGTCATTTTTCACAACACGCTGAAGTGAATATTTAAAATTATTCATGAGACATTGCTGCAAGAAATATTCAATTAAAATCGTTATTCTTTCAAGGGTTGCAGGCTGGTTATGTACATATTCACTCAAAACACATGTAAATTTAATTTTCCTTTATTTTAGATGCCACTGTTGAATAACGTATCAATAAAACCCTTTACAAATCAATCCATATTGAGTTTTCGAATCCTGCTTTGTTCTGGTCATGTTAAATGCAGATTTTCCTATATGAGATGCACATCGTAAGAATATTGTATTGTCATTACTAATACATATAAGAACTGTTCTGTATCAGTTCACTTTGGATATTAGATTTATTCTACCCCTTGCCAGAAGCTTACAGCTTCTGATATCATAAGAAGACTTTTGTTTAAGATTAGAGAGCAAGTATAAAGATTTCAGAGCTTGGTTCTATGAGGGAAACATTAACAAACAATATCAACGTGATTTGGAGCTTTCTAGGACTTAGTGGCAAAGTTCACTTTAACTCTAAATTATTTATAGCACAGAAGGAGACACTTGGTAAATAACAGGAAAAGCTTAGAAATCAAATGCAGATTGTGGTATCTGCTAACATTAACACTTGGGTTACCAAAACCCAAGCCTAGTGATAATTTATTTACTCTGAATTACTTCCCCAAAACAGTTACATTTCTGGTGGAAAAAAAGTAGGCCATTAATTAGCAAATGACTAGAAAAACTTCACAGGGAAAAAGAAAAATCATTCTCCTGATTTTATGTTAAAGCAAATTGTACAAAACTTCTAGGAATCTGAAAATATTTTTTTCTTAAAACTTACAAATGGTTGAAAACAGCCAATCCTATTTCAGTATAAATTAACATGGCATGTTTCCATTAAATGCAATATACCACCTCCAGGACAGTAAACAAACCCTCACAGGAAAGTTAGAAACATAGATATCGTCAGGGGCTTCCCTGATTGCTCAGATGATAAAGAATCTGCCTGCAATGCAGGAAACCCTGGTTCGATCTCTGGGTCAGGGATCCCTGGAGAAGGGAATGGCTACCCACCCCAGTATTCCTGCCTGGAGAATTCCATGGGGTCACAAAGAGTTGAACATGACTAAGGGACTAACACTTTCACTTCAATTCATAAATTGTTACATAGAGGTTAGAAAATTTTATATATATATATATGCATATATATTTATATATATATAGCTTACTTGAGAAAGCTACTAACTAAAGGAAAAAAAAAATCAAAACCAAATACTTTGTGTCAACTCCAAACCAAGTTAGAATTATAGAAAAATTGATCTCTTCTTTCATTCAATGCATTTCAATCTCCTCTGTGGTATGCAAGTAATTATCCTTACTTTTAAAGCATTTTCTTTTAATACTTCAACACTTTTTTATTTAAACTGGCTTCTATTTGTGGATTTCATTTCCGACACTGTGAACTTGAATACTAAGGATTTGGTCAGCCTCCTTTTTCATGGAAGGAAATGGTCACAGATGATGTTTCCTTCTATTAAATTCAGTACAGAAAACTTTCATTGGCATCTGCTCCTGATGACATCTGGTTTATTTGCTACATAGCAAAGTTTTTTTTTTTTTTTTTTAAGCTAAAGTCATAATACTTTTTTTCTTGGAATTTCCCTTAAAGTTTCACTAGGCCTACCTTCTTAAACATTCAGTATTCATTATTTATATTGCTCAAGTTCATGGCAAACTCCCTTTAAATATAAATACCACATCATCCATTTTAGTTTCCAAGTGGCAGAGTCCAAATAGAGTAATACCTAGAGCATGAGTGCAGCTTTCCCTTTTTTCACTCATCTTTGGGCTCTTATTCGGTTCCTCCTTTTCCTTCTCTCATTTTTTTCTTAGGAATTTGGAGTCGAGTCAAGCTGACTGTAAAGCCAGTGTACATTCTGCTACCCAAGGCTGTTTCTTAAAGGAAGGACTTTGTACAACCAAAAATCCCTGAATATCTTAGATCTGGTTATAAACTTTTCTTGTAGACATGGACCATGTTATCAATTTTTTGACCCAAGAGGCAAGTGAGATCTGTTTCAGTGAGACACATTATGCATTCTTGGTAGGATGCAACAATTTATAGTTGAGATTCACAAGGGGACCCTTGAAGAAGATGAGAAACATGGAAGGGAAAAAGAAAAAAGAAACACTGAAAGAAGGCTCAGTTTGCTGAATTTGTGATTTGGACCAAAGCCAGATCAAGACACACATGCTGGAATAAAAGGTACTTGATCAGGCAATGTTTATGATTGTATCTATATATGCATATGTACGTATGTGTCTTCTCCAAGAAGAGCTGCAGGTAAGTATAGGTTTTATGGAATTGTGCAAGGGAGGAGCTAGCAGAGCAGGAAACCTGCAGAATGGTAGGACAGAACCTTGTGACTTCATCGTGACTGATTTCCTGAGGTTCCTTGCTAGTGATGGGGAAAAAGCAAGCAACAGGCATACTTGTGGGAGATTGGAAATCTTGACCCTTGGCCCCTGAAATGGAAAGGTAAAGAGACCCAAAGTAGAACAGGATGTTTTCAGAAGACCTACTGGCAGGGAAAGTAAACATCACTCCCAAAAGAAAAGAGCTGTGAGGAAAGGTAAAGTCTAAGGTAGTGTTTACAATAAGACAAAGGTCTAAATGCTTTTGAAGAAAAGTTGGTGTGAATAAAGCTTTCCCTTGGAGGAGGAAGCCCATACCGATAGAGCAACCACTGCATGGTGTTATATTTTATATTGGGGGGAAATGGCCAAACATTGTGAATAAAGGAAAGGAAAGCCAACTACTTTAGAACCTATGCTTGGGGTGCAGTCACTCTTATGGTATGCAGGAATCTGCACCAGCAGAAACATCACCAACAGGAAGTGTGTTGATAAACTTTAGTGGTGTCACCTAGCAGCTGAAACAAGCAATGGCACAATCGCAGGGGTCAAGACTCCTCTTGGCCTCTCTCTGTACCATCCCCCCAACCTTTCCTCTGCTCACACTACGGGCCCTGGTGATTCCTGCACCAGAAACAGGTATGACTTGGGTTTCATGAGAACAGGCTATGTGAAAACATGAGCAATCAATTGTAAAAATAAATGCGATGTGACTATTTTAGAATCCTAAGTTGATGTAGAAGGTTGAAGATTGAACAAATATACCTTTTCTTCTCTATCTGCCAGAAGAAAATTCTATTAATCTGCTTGTTTCTGTTCTTAGTCACTAAATTGTATCTGACTCTTTGTGACCCTGTGGACTGTAGCCCACCAGGTTTCTCTGTTCTTGGGATTCTCCAGGCAAGAATACTGAAGTGGGTTGCCATTTTCTTTTCCAGGGGATCTTCTCAACCCTGGGATTGAAAGTGCATCTCCTGCCTTGCAGGTGAATTCCTTACCACTGAGCCACCTAGAAAGTCCATTAATCCACTGAAACGGTACACACAGTACGAAACATATATGAGGTATTTACTCTTCAAAGTGTTAAACTAAGAACTTCATTTTATTGGTAAAATTCCTACAAATCAGTTTTTAAAGAAATATGTTTTTGAACCTAAAGGAAGAATAGTATACTCCTCTTTAACCTAAGCATCAAATATTGTTACAACTTTACACTTAATGTTATGACTAGAAAACATACCTGGCTGTAGTGTTTCTTTATTTATTTTTATGGTTATTTGTTTAATTAATTAATTTTTCATTGAAGGAAAATTGCTTTACAGATTTTTGTTATTTTCTGTCAAACCTCAACATGCGGACTGTAGCCCACCAGATCCTCTGTTCATGGGGTTTCCCAGCAAGAAAACAAAAGCGAATTGACATACCATCCTCAGGGGGATCCTCTCCATCCAGGGATCAAACCTACTCTCCTGCATATAAATATCCCCTATACATACATCCCCTCCCTTTTGAGACTCCCTCCTATCTCCCTCCCCATCCTACCCTTCTAGGTTGATACAGAACCCCTGTTTGAGTTTCCTGAGCCATATTGCAAATTCCCATTGGCTATCTATTTCACATATGGTAATATAGGTTTGCATGTTACTCTTTCCATAAATCTCACCCTCTCCTCCCCTCTTCCGTGTCCATAAGTCAATTCTCTATGTCTGTTTTTCCACAGGTGCCCTGTAAATAAATTCTTCAGTACCGTTTTTCTAGATTCTGTATATATGTGTTAGAATGTGATATTTATGTTTCTCTTTCTGACTTACTTCACTGTGTAAAATAAGTTCTAGGTTCATCCATGTCATTGGAACTGACTCAAATGCATTCCTTTTTATGGCTGAGTAATATTCCATCATGTATATGTACCACAAACTTCTTTATCCATTCATCTATCAATGGACATCTAGGTTGGTTCCATGTTCTAGCTATTGTAAATAGTGCTTCAGTGAACAATGGGATACATGTGTCTTTCTCAATTTTGGTTTCCTTTGGGTATTTGCCTAGGAGGGGAATTGCTGGGTCATATGGTGGTTTTATTCCTAGTTTTTAAAGGAATCTCCATACCGTCTTCCATAATGGCTGTATCAATTTACATTCCCACCAACTCCACACCCTCTCCAGAATTTATTGTTTGTAGACATTTTGATGAAGGCCATTGGGTGAGGTGATATCTCATTGTAGTTTTGATTTGCATTTCTCTAATAATGAGCGATGTTGAGCATCTGTTCATGTGTTTGTTAGCCATCTGTATGTCTTCTTTGAAAAAATTCCTGTTTAGGTCTTTTTCCCACTTTTTGATTGGGTTGTTTGTTTTTCTGGTATTGAGTTGTATGAGCTGCTTGTATGTTTTGGTAATTAATCCTTTGCTAGTATTCATTTGCTAGTATTTCCTCCTATTCTGAGGGTTGTCTTTTCACCTTGCTTATAGTTTCCTTTGTTGTGCAAAAGCTTTTAAGATTAATCAGGTCCCACTTGTTTACTTTTGGTTTTATTTCTGTTACCCTGGGAGGTGGGTCACGGGTCATAGAGGATCTTGCTTTAACTTATGTCATTGAATGTTCTGCCTATGTTTTCCTCTAAGAGTTTGATAGTTTCTGGTCTTACATTTAGGTCTTTAATCCATTTTGAGTTTATCTTTGTGTATGGTGTTAAGTGTTCTAATTTCATTCTTTTACATGTAGCTGTCCAGTTTTCCCAGCGCCATTTATTTAAGAGGCTGCATCTTTGCCCCATTGTATATTCTTGCCTCCTTTGCTAAAAATAAGATACTCATAGGTGCATGGGTTTATTTCTGGGCTTTCTATCTTGTTCCATTGGTCTATATTTCTGTTTTTTCTGCCAGTACCATACTGTCTTGATGACTGTAACTTGGTAGTATAATCTGAAGTCAGAATGGTTGATTCCTCCAGCTCCATTCTTCTTTCTCAAGACTGCTTTGGCTATTTGGGGTCTTTTGTGTTTCCATATGAATTATGAAATTTTTGGTTCTAGGGATTTGATAGGTCATTTGATAGGGATCACATTGAATCTGTATATTGCACTTGGTAGTATAGGCATTTTCACAATATTGATTCTTCCTATATAGGAATATGGAATATCTCTCCTTCTGTTTATATGGTCTTTGATTTCTTTCATTAGTGTCTTATAATTTCTGTGTACAGTTCTTTTGTCTCCTTAGGTAAGTTTATTCCTAGAAAGGAGGAGTAGCTGTGCAGTGCAGGGGCAGCGGCCATGCAGTGCATGGGCAGCAGCTGCATGGTGCAAGAGCAGCCGAGAGGAGATACCACATGTCCAAGGTAAGAGAAACCCAGTTAAGATGGTAGTCACTGAGAGAGGGGATCAGAGGGCAGACAGACTGAAACCACAATCACAGACAACTAGCCAATCTGATCACATGGACCACAGCCTTGTTTAACTCAATGAAACAAAGCCATGCCATGTAGGGACACCCAAGACCGATGGGTCATGGTGGAGAATTCTGACAGAATGTGGTCCACTGCAGAAGGGAATGGCAAACCACTTCAGTATTCTTGCCTTGAGAACACCATCAACAGTACGAAAAGGGAAAAAGAGAGGACACTGAAAGATGAACTCCTCAGGTCAGTAGGTGCCCAAATGTTATGGATATGAGTGGAGAAATAACTCCAGAAAGAATGAAGAGATGGAGCCAAAGCAAAAACAATACCCAGTTGTGGATGTGACTGGTGATAGAAGCAAGGTCTGATGCTGTAAAGAGCAATATTGCAGAGGAACCTGGAATGTCAGGTCCATGAATCAAGGCAAATTGGAAGTGGTCAAACAGGAGATGACAAGAGTGAATGTCAACATTCTAGGAATCGGCGAACTAAGATGGACTGGAATGGTTGAATTTAACTCAGATGACCATTATATCTACTACTGTGGGCAGTATCCCTTAGAAGAAATGGAGTAGCCATCATATTCAACAAAAGAGTCTGAAATGCAGTACTTGGATGCAATCTCAAAAACAACAGAATGATCTCTGTTCGTTTCCAAGGCAAACCATTCAATATCACAGTAATCCAAGTCTATGCCCCAACCAGTAACACTGAAGAAGCTGAAGTTGAACGGTTCTATGAAGACCTACAAGACCTTTTAGAACTAACACCCAAAAAAGATGTCCTTTTCATTATAGGGGACTGGAATGCAAAAGTAGGAAGTCAAGAAACACCTGGAGTAATAGGCAAATTTGGCCTTGGAATACGGAATGAAGCAGGGCAAAGACTAATAGAGTTTTGCCAAGAAAATGCACTGGTCATAGTGCACTTTCTCTTCCAACAACACAAGAGAAGACTCTACACATGAACATCACCAGATGGTCAATATCGAAATCAGATTGATTATATTCTTTGTAGCCAAAGATGGAGAAGCTCTATACAGTCAGCAAAAACAAGACCAGGAGCTAACTGTGGCTCAGACCATGAACTCCTTATTGCCACATTTAGACTTAAATTGAAGAAAGTAGGGAAAACCACTAGACCATTCAGGTATGACCTAAATCAAATCCCTTATGATTATACTGTGGAAGTGAGAAGTAGATTTAAGGGACTAGATCTGATAAAGTGCCTGATGAACTATGGATGGAGGTTCGTGACATTGTACAGGAGACAGGGATCAATACTATCACCAAGAAAAAGAAATGCAAAGAGCCAAATGGCTATCTGAGGAGGCCTTACAAATACCCGTGAAAAGAAAAGAAGTGAAAAGCAAAGGAGAAAAGGAAAGATATACCCATTTGAATGCAGAGTTCCAAAGAATAGCAAGGAGAGATAAGAAAGCCTTCCTCAGTGATGAATGCAAAGAAATAGAGGAAAACAATAGAATGAGAAAGACTAGAGATCTCTTCAAGAAAATTAGAGATACCAAGGGAATATTTCATGCAAAGATGGGCTCAGTAAACGACAGAGATTGTATGGACCTAACAGAAGCAGAAGATATTAAGAAGAGGTGGCAAGAATACACAGAAGAACTGTACAAAAAAGATCTTCATGACCCAGATAATCACAATGGTGTAATCACTCACCTAGAGCCAGACATCCTGGAATGTGAAGTCAAGTGGGCCTTAAAAAGCATCACTATGAACAAAGCTAGTGAAGGTGATGGAATTCCAGTTGAGTTATTTCAAATTCTAAAAGATGATGCTGTGAAAGTGCTGCACTCAATATGCCAGCAAATTTGGAAAACTCAGCAGTGGCCATAGGACTGGAAAAGGTCAGTTTTTACTCCAATCCCAAAGAAAAGCAATGCCAAATAATGCTCAAACTACCACAGAATTGCACTCATCTCACACGCTAGTAAAGTAATGCTCAAAAGTCTCCAAGCCAGGCTTCAGCAATATGTGAACCATGAACTTCCAGATGTTCAAGCTGGTTTAGAAAAGGCAGAGGAACCAGAAATCAAATTTCTAACATCTGCTGGATCATGAAAAAAGCAAGAGAGTTCCAGAAAAACATCTATTTCTGCTTTATTGACTATGCTGAAGCCTTTGACTGTGTGGATCACAATAAACTGTGGAAAATTCTGAAAGAGATGGGAATACCAGACCACCTGACCTGCCTCTTGAGAAACCTGTATGCGGGTCAGGAAGCAACAGTTAGAACTGGACATGGAACAACAGACTGGTTCCAAATAGGAAAAGGAGTACGTCAAGGCTGTATATTGTCACCCTGCTTATTTAACTTATATGCAGAGTTCATCATGTGAAATGCTGGTTTGGGTAAAGCACAAGCTGGAATCAAGGTTGCTGGGTAAAATATCAATAACCTCAGATATGCAGATGACACCACCCTTATGGCAGAAAGTGAAGAGGAACTAAAGAGCCTCTTGATGAAAGTGAAAGAGGAGAGTGAAAAAGTTGTCTTAAACCTCAACATTCAGAAAATGAAGATCTCGGCATTCAGTCCCATCACTTCATGGAAATAGATGTGGAAACAACATAAATAGTGACAGACTTTATTTTTGGGGGGCTCCAAAATCACTGAGATCAGCCCTGGGATTTCTTTGGAAGGAATGATGCTAAAGCTGAAACTCCAGTACTTTGGCCACCTCATGCGAAGAGTTGACTCATTGGAAAAGACTTATGCTGGGAGGGATTGGGGGCAGGAGGAGAAGGGGATGACAGAGGATGAGATGGCTGGATGGCATCACTGACTAGAGGGATGTGAGTCTGGGTGAACTCCGGGAGTTGGTGATGGACAGGGAGGCCTGGCGTGCTGCGATTCATGGGGTCACAAAGAGCTGGACATGATGGAGTGACTAAACTTAACTGAACTGAAAATCACTGCAGATGGTGACTGCAGTCATGAAATAAAAAGACACTTACTTCTTGGGAGGAAAGTTACGACCAACCTAGACAGCATATTAAAAAGCAGAGACATTACTTTGCCAACAAATGTCCATCTAGTCAAGGCTATGGTTTTTCCAGTAGTTATGTATGGATGTGAGAGTTGGACTATAATGGAAGCTGAGCGCCGATGAATTGATGCCTTTGAATGTTTGATGCTCTGGTGTTGGAGAAGATTCTTGAGAGTCCCTTGGACCGCAAGGAGATCCAACCAGTCCATCCTCAAGGAGATCAGTCCTGGGTGTTCATTGGTAGGAGTGATGTTGAAGCTGAAACTCCAATACTTTGGCCACCTGATGCTAAGAGCTGACTCATTTGAAAAGACCCTGATGCTGGGAAAGATTGAGGGCAGGAGGATAAGGGGATGACAGAGGATGAGATGGTTGGATGGCATCACCAACTCAATGGATATGAGTTTGGGTAAACTCTGGGAGTTGGTGATGGACAGGGAGGCCTGGTGTGCTGTGGTTCATGGGGTTGCAAAGAGTCAGACAAGACTGAGCTACTGAACTGAACTGATTCATTTTGTTGCAATGGTAAATGTGATTGATTCCTTAATTTCTCTTTCTGAGTTTTCATTGTTAGTATATAGAAATGCAAGTGATTTCTGTGTATTGATTTTGTATCCTGCAACTTTGCTGAATTCACTGATTTGCTCTAGTAATTTTCTGATACTATCTTTAGGGTTTTCTATGTACAGTATCATGTAATATGCAAACAGTGAGAGCTTTACTTCTTTTCCAATCTCAATTCCTTTTCTTTCTTTTTCTTCTCTGATTTCTGTAGCTAGGACTTCCAAGAATTATGTTGAATAATGGTGGTGAAAGTGGACACACTGTCTTGTTCCTGATCTTAGGGGAAATGCTTTCAGTTTTTCACCATTGAGAATAATGTTTGCTGTAGGCTTATCATATATGGCCTTTACTTTGTTGAGGTAGATTCCTTCTATGTCCATTTTTTAAAGAGCTTAATCATAAATGGGTGCTGAATTTTGTCATATGCTTTTTCTGCATATTGAGATTATCATAGTCCCTTTAACATTTGTTGTAAAGCTGGTTTGGTGGTACTGAATTTTCTTTACTTTTGCTTGTCTGAAAAGCTTTTTATTTCTCCATCAATTTTGAATGAGCTCCTTGCTGGGTACAGTAGTCTTGGTTGTAGAATTTTCCCTTTCAGTACTTCAAATATATCCTGCCTTTCCCTTCTGGCCTGCAGAGTTTCTACTGAAAGATCAGCTCTTAAGCATATGAGGTTTCCCTTGTATGTTACTTGTTGCTTTTCCCTTGCTGCTTTTAATATTTTTTCTTGGTGTTTAGTCTTTGTTAGTTTGGTTAGTATGTGTCTTGATGTGTTTCTCCTTGGGCTTATCCAGTATGGGACTCTTTGTGCCTCTTGGAATTGATTGACTATTTCCTTTTCTATGTTGGGGAAATGTTCAACTATAATCTCTTCAAAATTTTCTCATACTTTCTTTTTCTCATCTTCTTCTGGGACCCCTGTAATTAGAATGTTGGTGCATTTGATATTGTTCCAAAGGTCTCTGAGACTATCCTCAGGTTTTTTCCATTGTTTTTACTTTATTCTGCTCTTCAGAAGTTATTTTCACCATTTTATCTTCCAGCTCACTGATTCATTCTTCTGCTTCAGATATTCTGCTACTGATTCCTTCTAGAGGATTTTTAATTTCAGTAATTTTGTTGTTTGTCCCTGTATGTTTATTCCTTAATTCTTCTGGGTCTTTGTTAATTGATTCTTGCATGTTCTCCATGTTGTTTTCAAGGTTTTTGATCATCTTTACTATCATTATTCTGAATTCCTTTTAAGGTAATTTGCCTATTTTCTCTTCATTTATTTGGACTTCTGTGTTTCTAGTTTGTTACTTCATTTGAGTAGTATTTCTCTGCCTTTTCATTATTTTTTTTTTTAACTTATTGGGTTTGAGGTCTCCTTTTCCCAGGCTTCAAGGTTGAATTCTTTCTTTTGGTTTCTCCCCTCCTATGTATGGTCCAGTGGTTTGTGTAAGCTTCATATATGGTGAGATTTACGCTGAGATTTTTGTTTTTGATTTTGTGTTTGTTTGTTTGTTTTTCATCTGATGGGCAAGGCTGAGTGAGGTGGTAATGCTGTCTTCTGATGATTGGGTTTGTATTTTTGTCTTTTGTTGTTTAGATGAGGCATCCTGAACAGGGTCCTACTGGTGGTTAGGTGATGCTGGGTCTTGTATTCAAGTAGTTTCCTTTGTGTGAGTTCTCACAATTTGATTCTCCCTAGGGTTAGTTCTCTGGTAGTCTAGGGTCTTGGAGTCAGTGCTCCCACTTCAAAGGCTCAGGGTTTGATCTCTGGTCAGGAACAAAGTTTCCACAAGTGGTTTATTATGGCATTAAGTGAGATTAAAACAAATACCCAAAACCGATAAACCAAAGAGGAATCCCAGACAAATGACAGTAACAGAATCAGGCAAATAATAATGAAAATAATGGAATATACACATAGACATATACACCCATAAGCAAAGTCAAAACAGTCCAATGAAAATAAAGTACAGTGGACTGACCTGGAGAACAAAGCAAACCAAAAATTCTATCTACCAGTTAAGAACAAAAGTAACTAAAGCACAACCTGGAAAACAAAACTAAACCAAGGTGTCATTTGGGGAATAACGCAATGAAATAAAGCTAACAAATATGTTGAGAGGGAAGGAAAGAAAGAAATGAAAGAAAGAATAGGTGTACAAAGTTAAATAGATGTAGAAAAAGAAGATATATATACATTAAAGATTAACTACAAGAAGAAAAGAACAGTAGGATAGGAAAACAAAGGAATAAATGTAGAAAAAACAATAATAGGTTTTAAAAGTTAAAAATTAAAATTAAAGAAAGATAAAGGGGGGGCGGGGGGTGGGGGAGGAAAACTCCACAGAACTGCAAAAGCTCACTGTAGAGCCAGAGGTTTACAACAACAACAACAACAAAAAATGTGACTGAAAAGAAAAAGCTCAAAAGCTTAATTAGATTTCATAGTACCAATAAAATTGGCAGCTACAAAAGGGGGGCGGATAAAAGGAAAAAAGAAAACAAATCCAAAAGAATCTACTGAACAAGTCAAAACATAAAATTAATAGATGTTTTTCTTGAGTCACTGCTGTCAGAGTCCTTTCCCTCGCTGGGAGTCACAGTCCACCTCACCTCCCTAGGATGCCCTCCAACACTGCTGGTCTCTGGACCTACCGTGGGGGAAGCTCCAGTGTTGATCTGGCTCCTGTGTGTTCTTGCCTCCAACGTCCACAGCTCTCAGAACTAGTGTATTTTCTTTTGTGGAGCTCTCAGTGTCCTTTTATAAATTCCATAGAGAGAGTCTGCCTAGTTGATTGTGTGGATTTAATCCATAGCTTGTAAAGCTGGTGGGAAAGTTTAGGTCTTCTTCATTAGCCACACTGCCCCTGGGTTTCAACTGTGGTTTTATTTCCACCTCTAAATGAGGGTTGTCCACTTGGGTTTGCTCCTGAGGCTGCCCTGGAGGACTTGGGTTTGCCCCTGTGAGGGCCAGGTGTGGAGGTGGTGCAGCTGCTTGGGTCACAGGGGTTCTGGCAGCACCAGGTACTCAGAGGAGATGGCAGCTAGGGCAGCAGGAAATATAGTGTTCTAGAAAGATATGGCAATCAGTATTGGCCAATACACTCCAGTATTCTCGCCCAGAGAACTCCCCTGACAGAGAAGCCTGGCAGGTGACAGTCTACAGGGTCACAAAGAGTTGGACATGACCAGTGCGACCCTGCATGCATAAACAGAAGAATTTTTTTGCCTGTGACAGCTCTGCCCCAGTGAGAGTGGAACGTGAAGGTGGCACAGCTGCTTGGCTTGTGGAGACCCTTGTGGCACCAAGTGTTAAGGACATCGACTGCCTCTGCCGCAGGAGTTATGGCCCTGTCAGTGTCTTTTTTTTTGATCTTCTTGTAGCTCATGATCAAAAGGGCCTCTTTGGCCAGTCTTTCTCCATAGCTCACAGCACATCAGGCACATAGAGAGGCCCCCCTGGCTGGGGTCCTATTCTGTAGATTGGTGCATCAGGCAGTTAAGGAGACCCTGGGTGGGGTCCTACTCTGTAGTTGAGTGTGTCAGGAGTTTGATGGGTCAGCCTCTCCATTGTTCAGCTGGCAATGCTGGCATGTGGGAAGAGAGAGGCTATGGTGATGGCTCAATCCCCTATGTGTGACTCAGCAGTATCACTTTGCTTCCATGGCTGCCTGGCTTTCCTCCACAGGCATTTCCCACCACAGTCTCCTCCCTCACATCCCCTCAATCTGTCTCTCTGCAGTCAACAGCAGCCCTCTCACTGGGATTGCTCCACAATCCCTAAACTCCAGCTCCCAGCCTCTGTGCCTTCTAGGGGACCCGAGTCCCTGTCCAGGGTATGTATGGCTGTGACAAGGACTGTCTGATTCTCATTCCATTTAGGCTGCTACAGATCAGCTGTTTCACTCTCAGCCTTAAATCTTTCTCCTCTGACTTAGATAATTGCCAGTTCCCCCACCTGCCAAGGGCAGGTCCAGTCCTACTAACACTCCTGTTTTCCCCCTAGTTCCTTCCTCCTACTGAGTTTTGCGTGGTTCTATATATTCTTTTCCACTGGTCAGGTACTCCTGTCTGCTCTCAGCTGGTGTTTTGCATGCACTTCTGTGTCTGAAGGTGTATTCCTGATGTATCCAGTGGAGAGACATGTACTCTACAACCATCTACTCCTCTGCCATCTTGTTCTTCTCTGTAGTGTTTCTGAATCAAGTTTTCTAAACAAAACAGAAATAAAAATTTGAAAGAATCTGAAGCCTCAACTTTTAAAATAACAAATAATCAATAGTTAATTTAAGCATATTCATGCTTAGGTTCCCATATTGTTGTTGTCATTATCCTTAGTTATTTCAATTACAACCTTCAATTGCCTAGCTTATTTGGGGTTTTGCATTTTACCCAAGACATATTAAGACTCTGAATAACCTTGCCAACTCATGTCCACCCCACTCCTCAATTATCCCCATTATCAGGTATCGTTCTTTCAGAAGAAACAAATTTTAATATTTGCCTAATAAAATATAATTATGCAAATTGCCTCTACAATTAATTATTCTCTGAAACCAAGTGTTTTGAAAATAGCTATACTACTATAGACTTTTATTGGAGAATTCAGACTTGACTAGAATTCTATTTGAAAAGTCTCTTAGAATTTTGTATTTTTTAACAATTTGAACTATTTATGGAGAAAGAAGTAGTCTTGGAATAGGTGGGTGCTTTATTCCTAGTTAACTATGAGAATATAGACAAAGAACTTAATCTATGCATGCATAATTTTTCAAAGTATGTTTAATGAAGGGTTCTTACAGCCCTAAATGTTTTGTTCTAAAAGTGTAAAATGTTACTGGGGCTAATTTAGATAATTAAAAATATGGTAGAAAGTAAATGATAGTTTTGACAAGATAAAGACACCAGAGAATGAGAATTCTGTTCACATACCTGAAGTACAAATCCCAAGATTTAAAAAACAATTTAAAAACTAAAATGAGCCATAAAAAATTATTTTTTTTAATTTATAAAAGTCAAATTCCAAAATAGTTCAAAAATGAAATGGATATTTTCAGTAATTTAACCATTATAAAATTAGATGCTATTATACTTGTCAAAAAATATATGGACTAGAAACCAATGGAAGATTGAGTTCTAGGATGGAATACTGATTTGATGCTATTGTTTTCTATTTTCAAATGCCTATTATCCCTTCTCTCAAATCAACAGACATTTTTAGTGTAGGAGCATTTATAAATTAGGAGAATAAAATCACTATAAGAGCAAAGGAGTTAAGAATTTATTCTTGAACTTCTAAATATTGTTCTTAAATGCCAAAACTATGTGTTTAGCAGCAAAGTTATTTGAAACCAAAAGATCATTTAGATACCTTAATTTATGCATTCATTAAGGAATAGAGATTATTTTTTAACCAAAGAATCACCACTGATCTTCCAGCTGTATGGACCAAAGGCAACCTCTATTTGGCCTATTTGTTTTCTTTCATAAAAATAAAAAATAAATAACTGAATAAGCATTATCCAATAACATTCAAAATTTCTTTAACACTATAAAGTTTAATGCCTTGAAATTGATACAGGTTATAACTTACTCCCCCATTCTTCAATTATATTTACTTTGCCAAATTGTGTGTGAGGTAGCATGTGTTATGTGTCTGTGAATAAATGAGTGGTAGACAAAACTTGTGTCTTTTCTGAAGAACCTCTCCAAAAGGTAGAAAACACACACTGAGAAGAAAAAAAAAAATCTATGATATAAAAACTTTAAAAGACATGCCAGATATTTAGAGTTGCATATGTTAAGGTAATCTAAAATATTACAAGCCAAAACCCAAGTAATTCTTCATGGATGTGAAAAATAGAGCTCCCAGCATGCAGTTACTAGAGAGCGCAGAAAAAGTTACAAATATGTGCAAACATTTTGAAAATATTTATTAGCTCATCTGCAGCTCTTTATAGATGCTAAGTGTTTTAAACTCCTATTTTATCCATTATTTCTTGCACAATTACATTGTAAATCACAATTTAATGACTGGAGGCAGTGAAACAAGCTTGGAATACATTAATTAATTCTCTAATAAATAATAGGATATTAAAAGCCCTGCATTTTCTAAGATTACAAGGATGTTAGAGGGTAAAAAAATATGAGTGTAGATGTCCTGGAATTCCTTGAAGAGCTCTGAGTTCTACTCAAAGTCTCCTAGGTCAGCTATTACTCAATGCTTTCCTATATATGTGGTGGCTAAGGTCCCTTCTTCACTGTAACATACCTCACTCGATTCTGGACTGTGATTTTGATGAGATGATTGGTGTGTATTTTTATTACTCTTGTTCTTTCCTCCTCCAGTCAAAATAGCTTATTCTATATGCAACAAAGATATTATAAAATTTTTAAAGCTATTTGCATGTACATGGAAAAGAATTCATTTTATTCAGCATGTTTTCATATGTTATTAGTAGTGTATGAGTAATATACCACCGGAAAAGTGTATGGCAAACCACTTCAGTATTCTTGCCTTGAGAACTCCATGAACAGTATGAAAAGGCAAAAAGATAGGACACTGAAAGATGAACTCCTCAGGTTGATAGGTGCCCAATATGCTACTGGAAAAGAGTGGAGAAATAACTCCAGAAAGAATGAAAAGACGGAGCCAAAGTGAAAACAGTTCCCACTTGTGGGTATGACTGGTGACGGAAGTAAAGTCTGATGCTGTAAAGAACAATATTGCATAAGAACATGGAATGTTAGAAACATGAATCAAGGTAAATTGGAAGTTGTCAAACAAGAGATGGCGAGAGTGAATATCAACATTTTAGGAATCAGTGAACTAAAATGGACTGGAATGGCAAATTTAATTCAGATGACCATCATATCTACTACAGTGGGCAAGAATCACTTAGAAGAGATGGAATAGCCCTTCTAGTCAACAAAAGAGTCTGAAATGCAGGACTTGGGTACAATTTCAAAAATGACAGAATGATCTCTCTTCATTTCCAAGGCAAACCATTCAATATCACAGTAATTCAAGTCTACGCCCCAACCATTAATGCTGAAGAAGCTGAAGTTGAACACTTCTATGAAGACCTACAAGACCTTCTAGAACTAAAACCCAAAAATGATGTCCTTTTCATCATAGGGGACTGCAACACAAAAGTAGGAAGTCAAGTGATACCTGGAGTAACAGGCAAATTTGGCCTTGGAGTACAAAATGAAGCAGGGCAAAGGCTAACAGTTTTTGCCAAGAGGACACACTGGCAAACACCATCATAGCAAAGACCATCTTCCAACAACACAAGAGAAAGTTCTACACATGGATATCACTAGATGGTGAATACTGCAATCAGATTTGATTATATTGTTTTGCAGCTAAAGATGGAGAAGCTCTATACAGTCAGCAAAAACAAGACCAGGAGCTGACTGTGGCTCAGATTATGAACTCCTTATGGCAAAATTCAGACTTTAATGGAAGAAAGTAGGGAAAACCACTAAACCATTCAGGTATGACCTAAATCAAATCCCTTACAATTATACAGTGGAAATGACAGATAGATTCAAGGGATTAGATCTGATAAACAGAGTGCCTGAAGAACTAAGGATGGAGGTTCATGACATTGTATAGGAGGCAGGGATCAAGACCATCCCCAAGAAAAAGAAATGCAAAAAGGCAAAATGGTTGTCTCAGAAAGCCTTACAAATAGCTAAGAAAAGAAGAGAGGCTAAAGTGAGGAAAAAAGGAAAGATACCCATTTGAATGTGGAGTTCCAAAGAATAGCAAGGAGAGATAAGAAAGCCTTCCTCAGTGATCAATGCAAAGAAATAGAGGAAAACAATAGAATGGGAAAGACTAGAGATCTCTTCAAGAAAATTAGCCATATGAAGGGAACATTTCATGCAAAGATGGGCACAATAAAGGACAGAAATGGTGTGGACTTAACAGAAGCAGAAGATATTAAGAAGAGGTGGCAAGAATACACAGAAGAACTATAAAAAAATATATTCATGACACTGATAACCATGATGGTGTGATCACTCACCTAGAGCCAGATATCCTGGAATGTGAAGTCAAGTAGACCTTAGGAAGCATCACAACAAACAAAGCTAGTGGAGATGATGGAATTCCAATTGAGCTATTTCAAATCCTAAATGATGATGCTGTTAAAGTGCTGCACTCAATATGCTAGCAAATGTGGAAGACTCAACAGTGGCCATGGGACTGGGTAAAGGTCAGTCTTCATTCCAATCCCAAAGAAAGACAATGCTAAATAATGGTCAAACTACCGCACAAATGCACTCATGTCACACGCTAGCCAAATAATGCTCAAAATTCTCGAAGCCAACTTCAACAGTACATGAATTGTTCAAGCTGGATTTAGAAAAGGCAGAGGAAGCAGAATCAAATTGCCAACATCCACTGGAGCATAGGCAAGCAAGAGAGTTCCAGAAAGCCATCTACTTCTGCTTTATTGAATACACCAAAGCCTTTGTGTAGATCACAACAAACTGTGGAAAATTCTTCAACAGATGGGAATACCAGATCTCCTTACTTTCCTCCTGATACATCTGTATGCAGGTCAAGAAGCAACAATTAGAACCAGACTGGGAACAACAGAGTGGTTCCAAATTAGGAAAGGAGTATGTCAAGGCTGTATATGGTAACCCTGCTTATTTAACTCATATGCAGAGTTCATCATGTGAAATGCTGGTCTAGATGAAGCACGAGCTGGAATCAACGTTGCTGGGAGAAATATCAATAACTTCAGATATACAGATCATACCACCCTTATGGCAGAAAGTGAAGAAGAACTAAAGATCCTCTCGATGAAAGTGAAAGAGGAGAGTGAAACAGTTGGCTTAAAACTCAACATTCATAAAACGAAGATCATGGTATCCAGTCCCATCACTTCATGGCAAATAGGGGAAACCATGGGAAAGTGAGAGACTTTATTTTGGGGGACTGCAAAATCGCAGCAGATGGTGACTGCAGCCATGAAATTAAAAGATGCTTGTTTCTTGGAAGAAAAGCTATGACCAACATAGACAGCATATTAAAAAGCAGGGACATTACTTTGCCAACAAAGATCTATCTAGTTAAGGCTATGGTTTTTCCAGTGGTCATGTATGGATGTGAAAATTGGACTATAAAGAAAGATGAGTGCCAAAGAATTGATGCTTTTGAACTGTGGTGTTGGAGAAGACTCTTGAGAGCCCCTTGGACTGCAAGGAGATCCAACCAGTCCATTCTAAAGGAGATCAGTCCTGGGTGTTCATTGGAAGGACTGATGTTGAAGCTGAAACTCCAATACTTTGGCCCCCTGATGTGAAGAGCTGACTCATTTGAAAAGACCCTGATGCTGGGAAAGATTGAGGACAGCAGGAGAAGGGGACAACGGAGGATAAGATGGTTGGATGGCATCACTGACTCGATGGACACGGGTTTGGGTGGACTCCGGGAGTAGGTGATGGACAGGCAGGCCTGGTGTGCTGCGGTTCATGGGGTC
This sequence comes from Bos indicus x Bos taurus, assembly GCF_003369695.1. NCBI lineage: Eukaryota > Metazoa > Chordata > Mammalia > Artiodactyla > Bovidae > Bos > Bos indicus x Bos taurus. The sequence goes on along the minus strand of NC_040079.1, from coordinate 97,327,925 downwards.
GCAAAGAGTTGGACACGACTGAGTGACTGAACTGAACTGAAAGGAAATCAGTCCTGAATATTCATTGGAAGGATTTATGCTGAAGCTGAAGCTCCAATACTTTGGCCATCTGATGTGAAGAACTGACTCATTGGAAAAGACCCTGATGCTGGGAAAGATTGAAGGCAGGAGGAGAAGTGGACGACAGAGGATGAGATGTCCATCACGGACTCAGGGACTCAATGGACATGAGTTTGAGCAAGCTCTGGGAGCTGGTGAAGGACAGGGAAGCCTGGCATGGTGCAGTCCATGGGATTGCAAAGAGTCAGACATGACTAAGCTACTGAACTGAACTGAATATGTCAGTGTTAAAAAAATACTTGCATCATGCTGTAGGATCACTGAAAGGAGAGCAAAGTGAAAGTGGGTAGATGAGTTATATAATTACTGAGAAGAGTTCAAATGAGAGATAAACAACAAAAGCTAACCAACAGCAGGGGGAATAGAAGTAGAAGACAAACGAGAAGATGTGAAATAAACTGAATAGTGAACCTTGGGTAACTGATTAGATATTGAACAGTGCTATGCTTGTGTGCTTAGTCGTGTCTGAATCTTTGCAACTTCATGGACTGGAGCCCACTAGGCTCCTCTGTCCATGGAATTTCCCAGGCAAGAATACTGGAGTGGGTTGCCATTTCCATCTCCAGTGAAATAGTGGGTCATACCATTTCCATTAAATTGAAAAGGCAGCTACAGACCTGGGAAGTTTGTCAGGTGAGAATGTAGAAGAGTCAAATTTCTAGCACAGTGAGTCCGTGATACCTGTGAACATCCAGGTAGAGTTACCAGGAGGCAGCTGGATTAGGTCTGTGGCTTGGAAATGAGATTGGGCTCTTGGTGAAGATTTGAGTATGGAACAGGGCTTTACCCAAACCATTGTCCAAAGTTCTGACATAATAAACCAGAGAACTTGAGGGACTATTTTCAGTGACCTATTGCAAACCTGAAGTTTCACTTTAATATTTGTTCCATTTTAAACATGTATATGGATTTCCGTTGGTTTTTACATAAAATTTTTTCCCACATTTTAGCTAAATATGGGAATCCCAAAGATACTCGTTCCTTGACACCCGACCTTAAAAGGCATGTATATGTTGAATAATGAGAAGTAGTTTGTAGGATTTAAGCCCCTATTCAATCTCCTTATAGCTAAAAACTCTGAATTATCTTCAACTCCAGTAATTAAAAACAGCAACATCATGTAATATAAATAAAACATTTACCATATTTATGTGTTTGTCCCTTTTGTTTTATTTGTAAAGTCATTTCAGGAAAAGTTCTGAATGAAACTAAGAGCTAATAAAATTTGATTAGGCAAACCAAATAAAGAAGGAAAAATGTCCTAAACTTAGTGATAATATGAAAGTTATTACTTCTGCTATAAACTACTTGTTTATAAACTTCCCTAGTATGGCCTCATGAAAGTTTTTAATTAAAATTTTTAGGTACTGGTATTTTAAATGGCTTCATGGTCCCATCAGTTAGAATATATTAATAATCTACATGAGGACAATGACCTTTGCTTTAGTCACACGCTTTCTGAGGCATTTGGTAATCATTTACAGGCATTTAGTAAACACATTCAGAGAAGGCAGTGGCAACTCACTCCATTACTCTTGCCTGGAAAATCCCACGGGTGGAGGAGCCTGGTGGGCTGCGGTCTATGGGGTCGCACAGAGTCGGACATGACTGAAGCAACTTAGCAGCAGCAAGAGAAACACATACTAAATCTGTTAAAGGAATCAAGAGATACACATCATTTTCACCTCAGTGTTTCAGCATGTTTAACCTCAGTTGAAACAACTGACATCAGCAATGATCCAGACTTCTTAGTAGAGAGAGAGAATGTGGTAAGATAGTAGTGAGTCTCACCATCACCAGGTAGACAAATATCACTATTTTTCCTAACTACAGAAGAGGCAACTTATAGAAGAAAAAAAATTCTTAGTACTTAAAAGTTTGGGGCTGAACAACACTTATACAAGTGTTTTTGCTTGTTTGTTAGCCACACAGCATGTTAAAATTAAAAGATTTCGTACAAAAATCTTAATTTGCCATTCCTCTTGGAAAGTGGAAGAAATGGTGATGTCAGCATACCTTTCTCATTTGGTGGCAATCTGCTTGCCCTCATGTGGCTCCAGCCACCTATAAACCAAGTTTTAGTGTGTCAGTTCCGGCACAGTTCTCACCTTTATCCAATGCCCACTTACATGATTTAACCAAAGGGCTATGGTCCTTATGTTATCCCTGTGAAGGGGGAGAAAAAAAAACAGGTTCAAAATAGAGTTGCTTATGTTAAGCTTCACATGAAACAGACTTAAATACAGTTTCAGCTCTTGAGAAATGGAATCTTAAACCAGTCAGTCCAGAATCTCCTAATCAGTAGTTAGGTATCTGCCTGATAAGATTCCGGCCTCTCACTCAAGCAAAGTAACCTTGCAATAACCACTCAGCTTTTCGGCTCATATTACTTCTTTGTTCCTGCTCCCTTCTGTGTATGAAAGGCTTTCATTTTGGACAGGTCCTTGGAGCTCCTTTCTTTTTGCTAAATTAGATGCTGACTGATTCTAATTGATTTTTGCTTTTTTAAAAAATTAATTATTTTAATTGGAGGATAACTACTGTCCAGCATTATGATGGTTTTCGCCACACATCAACATGAATCAGCCACAGGCATACATGTGTCCCCACCAACATGAACTCCCCCTCCCAGCTCCATCCCCACCCCATCCCTCTGGGTTGTCCCAGAGCCCTGACTTTGGGTGCCCTGCTTCATGCACAGTCATGAAGGTCATCTTTTTTACAAATGATAATATACATGTTTCAATGCTATTCTCTCAAATCATCGCACCTTCACCTTCTCCCATAGAGTCCAAAAGTCTGTTCTTTACATCTGTGTCTCCTTTGCTGCCCTGCATGGATGATCCTTGGTACTGTCTTTCTAAAATTCCATATGTATGCATTAATGTCCAGTATGTGTTTCCTTTTCTGACTTACTTCACTCTGTATAGTAGGCTCCAGTTTCATCCACCTCATTAGAACTGACTCAAATGTGTTCTTTTTTATAGCTGAGTATAACATTCTATTGTATATATGTACCACTCAAATTAACTCAACATGTTTAACATGACTCAGTTTACCTTTTCACACCCTCTTGGCCTCTTTGGGTATTTGTCACCTTTCCCTTAAGCTTTGATAACTAGTTCCCTTTATAAAAGCAGCAGTCTTAGGTAGGATGTTAGTGCTGCCTTTGTGCTCAGAAAAGCTCCCTCAAGACAAGGCTCCCTCCAAAGAAGAGGGAGATTGGGTGTAGGAGATCAGTCTTGGGTGTTCATTGGAAGGACTAATGCTAAAGCTGAAACTCCAATACTTTGGCCACCTCATGTGAAGAGTTGACTCATTGGAAAAGACTCTGATGCTGGGAGGGATTAGGGGCAGGAGAAGGGGATGACAGAGGATGAGATGGCTGGATGGCATCACCAACTGAATGGACATAAGTTTGGGTAAACTCTGGGAGTTGGTGATGGACAGGGAGGCCTGGTGTGCTGCAATTCATGGGGTCACAAAGAGTCAGACACAACTGAGCGACTGAACTGAATTGAACTGAGTTCATGTCGAAGGTAAAACCTGGAAGCAAAAGTGAGAAACAGAGGCAGGCAAGAGACCTAAGACAAGGTAAAAAAAGCGTATGTCAGTGAGGGGGCTACTGCTATAGGCAACTGGGACTCAGTCTCACTGGCAACCCTCTGAGAAACCACACCTCCAAATTGTCAGGACTAAAAGGACAGGAGAAGCTGGGACATTTATCAGTGGACTTCCACTCCAACTGATGGAAAATTGAGCTGGGGGCTAACACTAGACCTCACTTCTGAGTGGAGCCTAGGCATGCCCTAGCAGGTTTAATTCCTTGCAGGTGAGTGTTCCCGGCAGAGAAGGGTCAGTGTAGGGATCTTTCCAGAGCTGCAGGTGAACTCAGGATCTGGGGTGTATGGCCCTTTGACAAGTGCCTATATTACAAAATTGCAAGGCATCAATTTCTTAAATCTTTCCAAGGACAGTAGCAGTTATTCCTACATTCTGATTTTTTTTTTCAAATTATTTGATTGCATTTAATCAAATTATTTGGAAGATAAATTTCTGAAAGGGAATATTATTTTATAGGACTGGAACTTTGAGACAGTCCTTAGACTCTGGTAATATGCCATCGTTATATGAATTTTTCATTATATCAGAGATTAATGGTAATGAAAACATTGACACTTGTTCCCTGACACTTGTTTAAGCAGGGTAAGAACATCATTATTGGGGCAGGGGCTATAGAGAGAGGTACAGGAACTGTAACCCACCAGGACCCCATGGAGCCTTTCTGACTCCAGGGGGCTCCCCACCCTGACTCTCCACCCCTGAGTCCCATGTCTTCCAACTGCCTCTTTGTAGAAAAATCTTAGCCTCCTAGGGCTACACCAGGTTGCAAAGAATAAATTTAATCAGAGAAGTGAGAAAATGCAGCAATGAAGGAAAACAGTCAAGCAAGACAAAATAATAATTTAGCCATTAAATAAAGTCAAGGACCTTTAGTTCCTCCTTAAGGGAACTAAATAATATTCTGAGCCGTATCCTTTGAGCTGCTTTGCAAATGTTGAAACCCCCACCAGGTGGAAGAAGTTAACTGCATGCTGCCCCAGAGCGCATAGACCCCAGACCCCTTGGAACCTGAAGGTTGATGATGTTGTCTCCCAGTGATCTCACTGGCAACCAATCAGAACTTTGTCCACAAGCTGATGACATACCTGGCGACTGTCCCTCACCCTGTCATTAAAAACCGCTCCCTGAAAGCCATCATGGAGTTCCCGCTTTTTGCACACTAGTTGCCTTGACTCAGTGCTTGGTGCCCTGCAGTAAAAACTGCATTTTCCTTCACCACAAACCAGTGTTAGAAGATTGGCTTTACTGTGCAGACCCAAGTTTGGTTCGGTAATAGAACCACTGCAACGGAACTTTACGATAGACGAGAGAGCCTGGACTCAACTGTAAATATGACGTGGGCAATGGGGATTTATAGCTAAGGGGCAAATTACTTAGAATTGGATGGAAAATTACTCAGAATCACCATCTGGGGCAAGGGGGCATTCTCGCCGAAGGCAGGCACAGTGATCAAGTGTCATCTGATGGGTAGTGGTGGGGATGAGAAACCTGATTAGCTATCTCATGATCAGATGTGGAGGTTGGGGAATTTGGCTAAATTGCCTCAACGGGATTCTTGCTGGAGCTGGACAGTGCAGAGACAAAGAAATCCAAAAGTTGAGGCTTAGTTGGAGAAAAGTTCAGGGGAGCCTGAAGTTCAAGGAGGGAATTTTTGTCACTAAACTGTACCAAGACCACCAATTTGATTTAATTTCCCCCAGATGGGTGGGTGGCAATTTCAATGTGTGCAACTCACCATAGTGAAGGTTCCAGAATAGGAAAAGGAGTCAGGTTAAATATATGCTAAGTTTAAGTTTTCATCTGGCTGCAATCTTCCTTTGACTTGGGAAATTCTTGTTTAGAAATAGAATCCAGTATGTCTTTCACATTGTAAAATATTGGCAAGGTATCTTAATTTCCCCCTCAAACTATCTGACACTTTTCACACAAACCAGTTTAAATTAATTAGCGTTTACCAAGCACACTCTTTCAAGGCTTCAAACTGGGATAGCAATCCAAAAGCAAAAGTAGGGCTCTGACCTGGAAGAATGGGAGGCTTCATTAGTTGACTCTGTTCAGCTACTGCTCCCGCTGAAGCTGAACTTGCAAGGGAACGTGCAGGAAATTGTGGGACTGACATAATAATTTAATTTGAGAAGGTAACTCTAAACCTCTCCTTTAAAGTCATCTTTTATCATTCCTTCCTCCTACAGGCAAAGTAGCAAGTGTCATTGGTGTCCCAAGAAGGGGAAAAATCATACTACAAACTTTCAAATAACTAAAACCAGGATAAAGTATATAGTTCAGTTCAGTTCAGCTGCTCAGTCGTGTCCAACTCTTTGCGACCCCATGAATCGCAGCACGCCAGGCCTCCCTGTCCATCACCAACTCCCGGAGTTCACTCAGACTCACATCCATCAAGTCAGTGATGCCATCCAGCCATCTCATCCTCTGTCGGCCCCTTCTCCTCCTGCCCCCAATCCCTCCCAGCATCAGAGTCTTTTCCAATGAGTCAACTCTTCGCATGAGGTGGCCAAAGTACTAGAGTTTCAGCTTTAGCATCATTCTTTCCAAAGAAATCCCAGGGCTGATCTCCTTTAGAATGGACTGGTTGGATCTCCTTGCAGTCCAAGGGACTCTCGAGAGTCTTCTCCAACACCACAGTTCAAAAGCATCAGTTCTTCGGCGCTCAGCCTTCTTCACAGTCCAACTCTCACATCCATACATGAGCACTGGAACACACTCTCAAAGGCTCTCCGACTCTGATCTCCTCTTCTGACTCTGACTGCTTCTACTTTAAAGGGCTCTTGAGATTACATTGGGCTCATCTGGATAATTCAGAATACTCTGTTTTAACGTCAGCTGAGTAGCATTCTTGATTCTTCCTGAGACCTTAATTCCTCGTTGTCTTGTAACGTGTTCACAGGTTCCAAAGATGAGGGGGCCCTTAGTCTGCTTATCATCTCCCCAGCTTCTTTTGGAGAAGGCAGCTGTCCATTGCTCTTACTACAGCACGGGCATGCAGATCCCGTGCAGACTGACTAACATCCATTTGTGTGTGCTCAGACCTGTCAGACTTTTCGCGACCCCATGGACTGTAGCCCTGGAGGCTCCTCTGTCCTGGGATTTCCCAGGCAAGAATACTGGAGTCTGTTGCCATTTCCTCCTCCAGGGGACTGAACCTGAGTCCCCTGTGTCTCCTGCATCGCAGCCAGATTCTTTACTACTATTGGTCACTAAATTCACTAAGTTGGAAATACTGTACTATTGCATATGGGAAAGTGACGGGATGAAAAGGACATTAGGATAAAGTATAAGTTTACTCACCCAACGTTTATAAGGCATAATAAAATACTTCTTCTGTGGTATTAATATCAATTTTATGATTTATTACAGACTTTTCCCTTCCTTTTTAATATTTTCTTCTGAAACAAGGAATACATTTTATAGTGACTGGGACTTATTTTAGTGGTTGTTATTTATTCGTTCAAAAATTATTGGATATCTAATACAGGATAGTCCAGGGGAATAGTTAATGATGAGGACCCAAGGCTAGCATTCAAATGACTCATAAATTTAATGAGAAAATCAGGTATGTAACTATCTAAAATACAGAGTGAAAGAACTTTAGAATAGATGTCAGAGTTTTAAAGGAGCACAAAAATAAACTCATCGGAATAACTCATTCTAATGCATTCAAGACCAGCGTGGCTCCGGAAATCCTTCTGAATGGAGGTAAACAAACCCTTGAGGAAGGGAATGTGGCAGTGATTATAAAATCTTATAAAAAACCAATCTTATATAAAAACAAACTGCATGGTCCTGAAAGAGCATGGTATATTTGGTGAAGGCAAATAGCTGTAACTAAGTTTGCACATGGGGTCAGAGGGGAGAGGACACAGGAAAGGTTGACAAGGCACAACTTCTGAAAGCCCTCTATGCATGAAGATTTTGAACTTTTATCATGTAAAAAACAGTGATCCAATAAGGAAAATCATCTACTTCCAGACAAATACAGTTGGCATTGAAGAGGAAGGGCTGAAGTAGGGACAAAGAGGTTTTCCTGCTGCTGCTACTACCAAAATTACTACCATTATATTTCCATTAAAGCTGAAAAAAGTCATTTGAATGCTTGCCAATAGAAAGTAATTTTGAAAGTTACCTCGATTTAATCTCACAATAACCCTGAAATGCGTGTTGTGTTTATCTGTATTTTACAGGTGAGAAAACTGAGGCTTAGAGAGATTAATTTTCTCCTGAAACATATTCTGTGAAAAAAGCAGCTGGGATTAACTTTACACCGCTGTGTCAAGAACCTTCTTAGGGCTGCCAAAGGCAGAGTTATCTTGAAGTTCCCACGCCGGATCTTCCATTTATCTCACTGGCATGGGCCCACTCCAAAGCTTGATGAATACAGGGATGGAGCAGCAGCCTGCTCAGTCATACGGTTGAGTCCTAGAGCACTGTTTCACTCTGGGGACCAACTCATCCACCAGGACATCGGGCAACACTGCACGTAGCCTTAGGTGAGCTTGCATGCGTGCTCAGCCGCTTAGTCGTGTCTGACTCTTTGCGACCATATGGACTATAGCCCGCCAGCCTCCTTTACCCATGGGATTTTCCAGGCAAGAATTCTAGAGTGGGTTTCCATCTCAATCTCTTCCAGGGTATCGTCCCAGCCCAGGGATTGAACCCAAGTCTCCAGCGGTTCCTGTGTTGGCAAGCAGATTCTTTATCACTGAGCCACTGGGGAAGCCCAGCCTAGGTAAGCATCCATAACTAATCTTGACCTCAAGTAAAAGGGACCCCAACAAACACAGCTCTACTCTGAGTTCAGTGGCCATTTTCATCCTGGCATACTGGCCTCTGGGTCCTGTGAGGATGTGAATGAACTAGACCATGACTAAATTGCCAACATCCGCTGAATCATGGAAAAAGCAAGAGAGTTCCAGAAAAACATCTATTTCTGCTTTATTGCCTATGCCAAAGCCTTTGACTGTGTGGATCACAATAAACTGTGGAAAATTCTGAAAGAGATGGGAATACCAGACCACCTGACCTGCCTCTTGAGAAACCTATATGCAGGTCAGGAAGCAACAGTTAGAACTGGACATGGAACAACAGACTGGTTCCAAATAGGAAAAGGAGTACGTCAAGGCCGTATATTGTCACCGTGCTTATTTAACTTATATGCAGAGTACATCATGAGAAACGCTGGGCTGGAAGAAGCACAAGCTGGAATCAAGATTGCCAGAAGAAATATAAATAACCTCAGATACGCAGATGACACCACCCTTATGGCAGAAAGTGAAGAAGAACTAAAAAGCCTCTTGATGAAAGTGAAAGAGGAGAGTGAAAAGTTGGCTTAAAGCTCAACATTTAGAAAACGAAGATCATGGCATCTGGTCCCATCACTTCATGGGAAATAGATGGGGAAACAGTGGAAACAGTGTCAGACTTTATTTTTCTGGGCTCCAAAATCACTACAGATGGTGACTGCAGCCATGAAATTAAAAGACGCTTACTCCTTGGAAGGAAAGTTATGACCAACCTAGATAGCATATTGAAAAGCAGAGACATTACTTTGCCAACAAAGGTCTGTCTAGTCAAAGGTATGGTTTTTCCAGTGGTCATGTATGGATGTGAGAGTTGGACTGTGAAGAAAGCTGAGCAACGAATAATTGATGCTTTAGAACTGTGGTGTTGGAGAAGACTCTTGAGAGTCCCTTGGACTGCAAGGAGATCCAACCAGTTCATCCTAAAGGAGACCAGTCCTGGGTGTTTTTTGAAAGGAATGATGCTAAAGCTGAAACTCTAGTACTTTGGCCACCTCATGCGAAGAGTTGACTCATTGGAAAAGACTCTGATGCTGGGAGGGATTGGGGGCAGGAGGAGAAGGGGCCGACAGAGGATGAGATGGCTGGATGGCATCACTGACTCGATGCACATGAGTTTGAGTGAACTCCAGGAGTTGGTGATGGACAGGGAGGCCTGGCATGCTGTGATTCATGGGGTCGCAAAGAGTCAGACACGACTGAGCGACCGAACTGAACTGAAGGGGGGTTAAAGGGCTTGAATTCTCTGCAATACCAGCTGATATCAGGCATATGAGGAATGTAAAAACAAGACAAAAATGATACAAATGAACTTATTTAGAAAACAGAAACAGAGTCACTGACTTAGAGAACAAACTTATGGTTCTCTGGGAGGGGAGGGTCAGGGGAAGGCATAGATTGAGGGTTTGAGATGGACATGTTCACACTGCTATATTGAAAATGGATAAAGAATAAGGACATACTGTATAGCACAGGGAACTCTGCTCAGCATTCTTTAAGAAACTAAACGGAAAAGGAATTTGAAAAAGAATGAATCACTTTACACCTGAAAGTAACACAACAGTGTTAGTCAACTATATGCCAATATAAGATAAAAATTCAAAAATATATAACCACAAAAATGTCACTTTGGAGGAATGACCATGGGATCTTACCAACAGGAATTAGAAAGGCAAAACCAATACAATATTGTAAAGTTAAATAAAATTTTAAAAAAAGAGATTATTTAAAAAAAAATTAAAAAAAATTAAAAAAAAATAAAAAACTTATTCAACCATTGTAGAGAAAAGACCGAGTTATCTATTTGCTCTGTAGAAAACTATTACAAAACTGTTATCATTAACACATTGTACAATTAGTATTCTCTATTACTTTAGTTTTCTGTAAATTTTAGAGTTTTTAAATTATATTATTAAGATACTTTTAGTTAAAACTCTCTGAAAATGTAGGCTGGCCAGATATTGCTTGGAGGCTTTCCAAGTCAGACTTGGTAATTGTATTTTTATTTCTCCTTGATTTTCCTTGATTCCAGGATGCAAAATTAATTGATAGTCACTTAATCCTAATCTGGGGTTTTGCCTTTATTCTCTCTCCCTCCCGAATTACTTCCCTTCTTTATTTTTTCCATGCTCCTTTTTTCCCTTTCTTGCTTCTAATAATTTTTTTTAAAGATCCACTATTCAAAGGTCTAATACATGAATTCCCTAATCTTTTGATGAATTGAGGCAACGAAGCCTGAGGACCTGGTTTCTAACCCCACACCCTCACTCATCTTCCCTGATTCAAGAGCTCCTTCTTTCTCTTTGTCTCTTCACATAAAGACAAGTTAGCCTGAAAAGCCATTTGCAGATTTATCTTCTCTGGAGGATTTTTTTAAATCCTTCAACCAAGTAATCTTTTCTCATTTGAATATGTATCACATTTTGCTTAACTTGGTCTTTTTATGCGTGTGTGCTCAGTCGCTTCAGTTGTGTCCGACTCTTTGTGACCCCATGAACCATGGCCCGCCAGGCTCCTCTGTCCATGGGATTCTCCAAGAAAGAATCCTGGAATGGGTTGCCCTGCCCTCCTCCAGGGGATCTTCCTGACCCAGGGATTGAATCTGTGTCTCCTTCTGTCTCCTGCAATGCAGGTGCATTCTTTACCACTGAGCCACCAGGGAAGCCCAACTTGGTCATTTCCTTAGTCAACAATTTAGTTAACTCTTCCAATAGATGGAAAGGCACTTAGGGATTTACATCACGAAAAAATTCTTTAATTTCTGCAGCTCCTTTGTAAAATATTGTGTACCTACTCAGTGCCTGTGAGATATCTGGTGAAGTCTGTTACCCAAAATAAAATCAGAAATCAGTTTCATCCAGAAAATTGAATGTAACCCTCACAGAATCCCCGGTCTAGTCTTTCGGTTCCCTTGATGCAATCAGTGGGTTTGCTGGCATTCCTGGAATTTATAAAATTGGTGGAACATTGTTCTTAGCAGAATCCTGGGGCCAAGCAAAGCAGAAATGGTTCAATTCTTAATGACACCAAAATTCAGTCCCCCAATACTCAGACTCTTTATCTTTGACAAAAGACAGGTGGCCTGCCTGGTACCCCCAGTGGATATCCACCGGGGTAGATTGTCAGCTGCTTGAAGAATTAATTTATGGACAAAAGTTGGGCAAAATGGTGGAAAGGAATGACATAACCGAGTGTTAACATTTTTATTTCAAAAAGCAGAATACTATATATAATAACACTTTCTGAGAAAATAAGATAGCATAATGAAATGAATGAATTCCATGTTTTTAAACACAATGAGGATATAGAGAATCCTTTAAATGTGATTTTATTCAAACTTTATTTAAATAGAATGCACTTTCATTGAGAGACTTAGGGGGTGATTTCTGCATTTCCCCAAATAAAAGCTCCTTGGCAAATTTTTGCTTGTTTATTTATTTATTTAAATTTTACATCCTCAACATATATTACAAGGGCTTAATATTTTCATTTAGAATATATGTACTCTATTTGAATAGGTCTTTGGGCTAATATGTGCCAAGAGAGGACCATTTTCCTTTTTATAACCAATGAGAAACAAACTTCTGACACATAAAGGAATGGGGCTGTTTGAAAGTTTTGTCTTATTCAAGTAGAATACAGTCTGAGATTCAAAACAGATTCTTCCTTGAAAAGCACAACTGTTTCCCATCCTCCTAAATAAGGAAAAAAGAACAAAATGCGAAAAAAAAACATATATATCTCATTCAATAATTCTCACTGGAGTTAAATTTCCCCCTGCAGTAGAATACACTAAATATCTGAGTCTTTTGCTTTATTCTGGCTATAATCACACAATCTGTTTAAAAATAAAAACTCTTTTAAAATTCTATTTTCTTTACTTCCTCCCAGATATATTTTCCTTCCACAATAAATTTAACAGCATCAGATATACATGGTATACACACATAAGTAGAGGAATACATTTATGTCCTTTAAAATTCTCCATTCTACACAGACACCTTCTTTCCTGTTAGCAGCATAGATATCCAGCTTTATTTTGGAATTTCTATTTATCTACTCAGTGTATGGCAATACTCAGCAAAGTACATATCTCTTTTCCCATTTTCCTCTGAACCCAGAAATCCCAGTATGATATTTACTCAAGAGCTTCATCCATTTAAAACCTTATACAACTATATCTACCGTATTTAGAAAAGGTTGACTCAACAATGCAAACGTTGACCCACACACATATAAGAAAAGTTTCCACCTTACAAAGCTAACTGTATTTAATATTTCTATATACCACAGAGCTTTCAGTTTGGAATGTTTCTTAAAATACATATTCTTCACTTGAAGCTGTCAGAAAATGGTGAGAATATCTTCTCTGATTTCAAAACTATCAAAGTAGTTTTTAAAAATCACTTTCCAAACCCCTAGAGTAGTGTTCTTGAAGGGCAAGCTCATCAGTATCTTCGCAAAGTGAGCTGGGGAGAGGAAAGTTCGATTCCTGTTTGAACATTTATGATTGGTACCAATGAATCCCACTGACTGAAGATGTAACTACAATTGTTACTAATTATAACTACATAGCTACATTGAAGGAAAGCTACAGCCCAGTATTTCAACTATTGTGGTCTTAAGCAGGTTGCTTGATTTCTCTCATCTCACTGTCTATTCAACAGCTCTTCAGTGCACAGATTGTTAAAACTGATTCACAAACTGGTGCTGCCTTCAAACTATGAAAGGTAGCCAGGGAATAATTGTATGCTGTCCTGAACACAAAATAATTTGTGCCTTCAGAGTATGTTTCTGACACAAAGCCTGCCGGCCCATTACAGAAAATGTTGTCAGTCTGTGTGAAAATATTTATTACCTGTAACCATAGATACACAAAAATCAATGTGTGTGTTATGTAACATTATGTCAGTAATGCATTTGTTACTGCTTTGAGATTTCTTCTGGTCTAGATGGCTGCTCTGCCAAATAACTTTTATTATACTAGGGCAAGTGATTGCTGTGCTACATTTGCAACTATAATGATAATTTTCCTGAGAATGCTAAATAATGTCTTAATTTATTCAAAAGCTTTTATTTTTAAAGCAATTAAACTTTTGTTGATTTATATTTACCATCCAATGTTCCTGAAACACTAAAAGAAAATGCTTTAGACATAATCTTCCAGGATAGCACATTGCTGGAGAGTAGTTATTTGCTATAACAACATTCAGTTGAGTCTTCCAATCAAAGAACAAAAATTATAGCAATTTAATTTGAAATCCATAAGTCCATGTACAGGATTATGTTCAAGAATCACTAAATGCTATCTGTAATTCAAAGATGAATGAATCAATAGAAAAACAGAACTGAAAATCATTAGTACTTTAATGCAGAATGGAGAGAGAAACTAATAAATCATGCATTTCAAGCACTTGTTTTCCTTATGGCATGTTTAAAAACATAAAACATGCAACGAGGAGATGCAGCTCAATATGAATGAACAATACCAAAACTGCTCAGAACAAGCATTTAATTTTATATCATAGGTTTAAATGAAACACTTAAAAATACTATTCCATAATTTCTTCAAACAATCAGAGAATTCAGCCATGCCATGAAAAACTTTAATAACAATCTAGGGCATTATTTCCAAATAAATATTTGAAAAGTCATGGAGATGGGAGTGCAGGAGTTGAAAAGGGAGGGTGCCAACTGCATGCATGATTGACTTCAAAGAGCTCAATATTATTACAGGGATCAATTTATACTCGAAAGGAAATGATACAATCATTTACTTTCGCAAGTGTACTTAGCTGACCCATTCAAAATTATAGACACCTATACTCACAAATGACCAAAAAAGCAAGAAATTAGCTATTGAGCTTTGATTGTGTTGCATAGCTTATTGTCTGTGAAAGGAGATTTTTAATTATAATTAATGGGTAATCCCTTCTCTTCCAGAGTTTTAGCCATCACAAAATTAATCATTAGAACCATAAATTTTCTTCATGATGCTTAATTAATTATGCATAACCCATTTCTCTCAAGCATCTTTTTCTGAATCTTTGGTGGGAAATACACTTAGGCACATAGTTTCAAACATCTATTTGGTTACTGTTGTGATTAAGAATTTTCTTCTAGATTCACATGCAGAAGGGAATAAAGCTTGCCATATTAACACACTTTACTGCCAAGTACCATGATTTCACTTATGTGTAGAATTAAAAACAAAACTAAACAAAATAAAACCACTTCCTACTTCTCAGCACAAGAAAATTTTACACCTGATATTTTATTAATAAATTCCACTCAGAAGCATATTAATAAATTCCACTCAGAAGCATCAAGAAGTCAAAGGAAAACTATTTAGATACAGCAAATAGACAACTATTTAATAAACCTTTCAATTAAAAGTTGCTCCTCAAGTCATAGGTCAAAGATCATTGATATGCTGTTTGATTCTTAAAGGGAAAAGTATAGCAATCTGCAATTATGATCACTGAAGCATTATTAAGTAGTGCTTATTAATAACTGGAATCACATTTTCTGTGACATTTCCTTTTTTTGTTGTTATTGTACAGACTTTTCTTACAGGTTAGTACGTGGAAATTGGTGAAGGAATGGATAGGAGACATAAAAATCTATGGGAATGCATGCAACAAAAATATGCAATATCACTTCATGTAAACTTCCGCTTTCTTCATGCAAAGATGCCCATGAAAACTGAGACAATAAATTTCCTATTAGCTGAATTTTACATTAACTCAGTCACAAAAACTGTCAAACCGATTCCATGATGTTACATGAGCAGGAGACTTGAACTTGTTCAAAGGTTTCCAGCATAAGTGTTCTATGGCCCAATTATGCTAATAACAGTGCCAACAGTGGAATGATACGGGATTATTCCTTGCTTCGGTTTCTGGTTCTTTTGACGAGGGAGCAGAACAACCCGGTTTTGGGAGGAGGACCCATCAGCATTGGGGCTTGGTTCTTGTGTATAATTTTTATCTAGTGAAAAAAAGAGAGAAAGAGGAGGGAGTAATCCTTGGGTACAATACGAATTTCTGAGAATCTCTGTTAAGGTTAATCACATTGCCTGTGTTACTGAAACAGCACAAGAGTAAAATGTAGTTTCAGAGTTTCTATTATTGCAAAAATATTTTTAAGGAAGATAAGGTATGATTTTAAACCAATGCTCAGGGTGCTAACAAGAAACCAAACTTAATTGAAATTACATTTTAAGTATCATACTATTTCTAACCTGGCTTGTATTAAACCCCCAAATTCCTCATTCATGCCACATGATTATCTAGTATAATTTATTGACCATTAGTTATGTATTATTTATTTAAGACAGGAAAGGATGCACCATTATAGTACTCAGAATCTCAATTATACCCCCACATCAAGATGTACTTGGTACCAAGGCAAGCCTTATTTACCCTGTTAATCAGATTGTTTCTCTCTTTCAACACGAACTGCAAGCCTTAATTTCAAAACAATCATTTAGAATGAAAGTCAAAAGCTAACGTGCATAAAAGGTCAGAAATGATGAACTAGCTTTCTAATTTGTTAATTAATTGGTAATAGAATAGAATCAAATATTGAAAAGCCTGCTTAAAACATTCTGAGAGACTGTTCTAAAGCTCTTCTTTTTGATTTCTTTGAAATAAAACTACGAATCACCTTAAATGAGACAACCTTAAAGTAGATTATGTCTGTAATTTTCTCTAATTCAAGTCTAAATTAGAGAAGACATTTTATGAATATATGCTATGCTCAAAGCTAATTGAAAGCAATTATCAAAGTGGCATTTTGTCTGTGACTTTAAGATACATTGTAAGATAATAAATGATTCTCATTATGTAATAAAAAGGTCACATCATGCCTTTGGGCTAGTGATGCTAAGAGTTTTTCAAAAGCAATCTGAGACATTTTCTTTAGAGAACTGCAACTAATATAAGAACCATCGCTTATTAAATATCAGTTGTCACCTGCACAGCACTTGCATCAGAGATGAGTATTTCTTTCAAAAAGAAACACCGCCTCATTACAAGCTGCAAAAATATATCTCTTAAAGTGCATAGCTGACATTTTCAAGTTAAAATGAATATCCTTCACTTGTCATTTACTAACGGCAATGAAAAAAAAAAAAAGGATGTCACGTGGACTGGATCATTAAAATTCACACTGAGGCCTTTGGGAAATAGAGATCTTTCTAGACAGTCTAGAAAGACAGAAGTATGTCAAGAATCAGGATAAATGAGCAACTTTATTTAACTCTGTGGGAATCAGGTTATTCTGGGAAGATCCAGTGTTCTTTGTGCTGTAAAAATAAATTGCACCTGTAAAGGCCACCAGGTTCAACCAGCCTCAAACTCTCTGTACATCTGATTTCATCAGATTTTACTTTTGTTATCTTATTAACCGAGGAATCAACAGCCAGATACTTAAGATGTCAGAATGCACCTATCTATGTAGATTGAAAAAGATCTCAGCCAGATTTTCTCTCCTAATCATTCACACTTAGATTACACTGTACCTCTTACCACTGAATTTTATACTCCTCTAGAGTATCTAATATACCATCATTCATTCATTTCATAAAATGTATTGAGCTCCTACTATGTTCCAGACACTGTACCAGGAGCCTTTAACAAATAGACAAAGCACAAATCTCTACCCTCAATAAATTCTAGTCAAGTAAGAAACAGAAATTTAACAAGTATGTTCAATAGTGTTATAGATGCTGAAGTATGAGGCTAAGCAGAAAGGTACTATTTTTTAATGCTGAATATAAAAATGAATCTTTTCATACAAAATGTCCTTTAAAAATGAATATGTGAGGAAGCAGTTAACACATGCTGCTTATATAATAATCTTAGATTCAAACAGAATATAAGAAGCCATGGTAAGAAAGTGAAGATTTCTGATTCACAGTTATTAGACTAAATCCTTTAGAGGGTATGTTACTATTAGGGTCTTTTGGAAAACAATATCATTATTACCAAACTATTGTTGTTGTAGGAAAAGAAGTATATCATGCTAGTCACTTAAAAAAGATTAGCATCAATTTATAACAAAGTAGAACCAAAATACCACAACTTATTGTGTATGAGATTTTGTTTGCCTTCTGTATTAATATTTTTAGGTTATTTAGATTTTGTTTCATCATGGCTATCTTTTTATTAACAATCTCTTTTAAAAGAAGTCACGTTACTATTCCTTTGAAAATAGCACAATATCTCACTAAGTGCTCTTGACACAGTAGGACCCTTAATCCATGCTACTGACTACTTTGAAGTTCTAGTTCTAGTTTCTAAGCTGGATAATGGCCAGTCTTATTTTTAAAATCATCTACCCTCTGTCCTCTTAGTTGTTTAAGCACTTCTATGGTCACACACAACTCTTTCACATTATTTCTGTAAACACTGAAATCTGTCTTTTTGTCCATTCTTTATAAAAATGAGAAACAACGGGCTGTTTTCCTCTCAGGGAGATACCATGGAAGAAAGCTGCACTCATGAGATTTCTATGGTGTATCCAGGCTCTTTACATACATTGCCTCATCGAATAATCTTAGATCTTTGAATATTTGAGCGGAAGCAAACTCTACTCCAATAAGGATGAGAATAATACCAGTCCAGTACCAGGTTGAACTGCCAGTTTTATAATCACAGAAAGTCCAGGTGTAGGCTTCAGAAAGCTGTAGGGACTAAAGTGTTACTTATGTTCAGATGGTTCGTGTTGGGGGATCCTGGTTAAGGGTGATTCAATAAGCATGCGATAATGACTCAAATGCCTGTTTCAACTCCACACCCTTATATTTTTATTACTATTTTTTAGAACCTGTTATCCATGAGGAAAAAAATACTGAGAAAGGAGTAACATATCCCTAAAGACATTAGAATAGATTAAATCTCCGCAGTCTGAAAACATGAACCAAACATGAAGATCTCTTTGAGTGCTTCCGTTTTTTTAAGAGTTGGGTAGTTACTTCTTAGTTGTTTCTGAATACATTAATATTTATTGAGCACCAACTATAGCAAACACCCTCTTCCAACAACACAGAAGACTCTACACATGGACATCACCAGGTGGTCAACACGAAATCAGATTGATTATATTCTTTGCAGCCAAAGATGGAGAAGCTCTATACAGTCAGCAAAAACAAGACCGGGAGCTGACTGTGGCTCAGATCATGAACTCCTTATTGCCAAATTCAGACTTAAATTGAAGAAAGTAGGGAAAACCACCAGACCATTCAGGTATGACCTAAATCAAATCCCTTATGATTATACAGTGGAAGTGAGAAATAGATATAAGGGACTAGATCTGATAGATAGAATTCCTGATGAACTATGGAATGAGGTTTGTGACATTGTACAGGAGACAGGGATCAAGACCATCCCCATGGAAAAGAAATGCAAAAAAGCAAAATGGCTGTCTGAGAAGGCCTTACAAATAGCTGTGAAAAGAAGAGAAGCCAAATGCAAAGGAGAAAAGGAAAGATATAAGCATCTGAATGCAGAGTTTCAAAGAATAGCAAGAAGAGATAAGAAAGCCTTCTTCAGCGATCAATGCAAAGAAATAGAGGAAAACAACAGAATGGGAAAGACCAGAGATCTCGTCAAGAAAATTGGACATACCAAGGGAACATTTCATGCAAAGATGGGCTCGATAAAGGACAAAAATGGTATAGACCTAACAGAAGCAGAAGATATTAAGAAGAGGTGGCAAGAATACACAGAAGAATTGTACAAAAAAGATCTTCACAACCAAGATAATCATGATGGTGTGATCACTCACCTAGAGCCAGACATCCTGGAATGTGAAGTCAAGTGGGCCTTAGAAAGCATCACTACGAACAAAGCTAGTGGAGGTGATGCAATTCCAGTTGACCTATTTCAAATCCTTAAACATGATGTTGTGAAAGTGCTGCACTCAATATGCCAGCAAATGTGGAAAACTCAGCAATGGCCACAGGACTGGAAAAGGTCAGTTTTCATTCCAATCCCAAAGCAAGGCAATGCCAAAGAATGCTCAAACTACTGCACAATTGCACTCATCTCACACTCTAGTAAAGTAATGCTCAAAATTCTCCAAGCCAGGCTTCAGCAATACATGAACCGTGAACTTCCTGATGTTCAAACTGGTTTTAGAAAAGGCAGATGAACCAGAGATCTAATTGCCAATATCCGCTGGATCATTGAAAAAGCAAGAGAGTTCCAGAAAAACATCTATTTTTTGCTTTATTGACTATGCCAAATCCTTTGACTGTGTGGATCACAATCAACTGTGGAAAATTCTGAAAGAGATGGGAATACCAGACCACCTGACTTGCCTCTTGAGAAATCTGTATGCAGGTCAGGAAGCAACAGTTAGAACTGGACATGAAACAACAGACTAGTTCCAAATAGGAAAAGGACTACGTCAAGGCGGTATATTGTCACCCTGCTTATTAACTTCTATGCAGAGTACATCACGAGAAACACTGGGCTGGAAGAAGCACCAGCTGGAATCAAGATTGCTTGGAGAAATATCAATAACCTCAGATATGCAGATGACACCACCCTTATGGCAGAAAGTGAAGAGGAACTAAAAAGCCTCTTGATGAAAGTGAAAGAGGAGAGTGAAAAACTTGGCTTAAAGTTCAACATTCAGAAAACTAAGATCATGGCATCTGGTCCCATCATTTCATGGGAAATAAATGGGGAAACAATGGAAACAGTGTCAGACTTTATTTTTTTGGGCTCCAAAATCACAGCAGATGGTGATTGCAGCCATGACCCGTGGCAGATTCATGTTGATGTATGGCAAAACCAATACAGTATTGTAAAGTAAAAAAAAAAAAAAATATATATATATATATATAATAATAATAATAAAAAATTAAAAAAATAAAATAAAAGACTCTTACTCCTTGGAAGGAAAGTTACGACCAACCTAGATAGCATATTCAAAAGTAGAGACATTACGTTGCCAACAAAGGTCCATCTAGTCAAGGCTATGGTTTTTCCAGTAGTGATGTATGGATGTAAGAGTTGGACTGTGAAGTAAGCTGAGCACTGAAGAACTGATGCTTTTGAACTGTGGTGTTGGAGAAGACTTGAGAGTCCCTTGGACTGCAAGGAGATGCAATCAATCCATTCTAAAGGACATCAGTCCTGGGTGTTCTTTGGAAGGACTGATGCTAAAGCTGAAACTCCAGTACTTTGGCCACCTCATGCGAAGTGTTGACTCATTGGAAAAGACTCTGATGCTGGGAGGGATTGGATGCAGGAGGAGAAGGGGACAACAGAGGATGAGATGGCTGGATGGCATCACCGACTTGATGGACGTGAGTTTGAGTAAACTCCGGGAGTTGGTGATGGACAGGGTGGCCTGGTGTGCTGCAATTCACGGGTTGCAAAGAGTTGGACACGACTGAATGAATGAACTGAAGTACAAGCAAGGAAAGTTTGCAACTTGACTGTTTTGTTTGGAAGGAATCTGAGCTTGTAACTGAGAGAGAACTGTAGGCAATCCTAAGCAATGTTGATGGGGCTCCTAGGAGCTGGAATGGCTGTATAAAGGTAGAAGTGTGAAATGTTAGTCGCTTAGTCGTGTCTGACTGTTTGTGACCCCATGGACTGTAGCCCACCAGGTGTTTCTGTCCATGGAGTTCTCTAGGCAAGAATACTAGAGTGGGTATCCATTCCTTTTTCTAGAAGAGCATTGCTAAGATAAATATTGTCAGAATTAGAATGATGTTTTGTATAATTTCTTCATTTCTACTTAGCTATTCCTTTAGAAAGCAACAGCATGAAAATCTCATGACTCTTTCTACTTCCATCTTCCCATGTCAAATTAAGATTGAGCACCTCTAAAAATAGAAACATGAAAATAGTTGGTTTCAGTTTTATAAGTTTTTAATACGAAGTAAAAATGCACATATAGAAACCAGATGAAGGATTACAAGGCACAGTTTTCTTGACTGTGTAGAACTGTCAGGGTTACATAGTATGATAGGTGGTCCCACCTTACATTGTAATATTAACAATAATAATGACAAGATTTGACTCTAAGCATGTGCAGACTATTACACTAAGTGCTTTACACATGATATTCAGATGCTACCTGTCTCATTCTTCTCTTTGAGTTGCTCTTGACAAAAGTCTACTCTCATAAAAGTATTATTATCAAAGCACATAGAATTGAAAACCTATGTCCTAAAAGGGATAGAGGAGAGGTTTACAGCTTACAGTACATGGTGAACAGTGTCTAGTTGACTAGCTATTTGTGTTCTCTCCAAAGTCTTTGTTTTGTTCTTGTTCAGTTGCTTAGTCATGTCTGACTCTTTGTGACCCCATGGACTGTAGCACACCAGGCTTCCCTATACTTCAGTATCTCATGAGTTTGCTAAAATTCATGTCCATTGAGTCAGTGATGCCATCCAACCATCTCATCCTCTGTTGCCCCCTTCTCCTTTTGCCCTCAATCTTTCCCAGCATCACGGTCTTTTCCAATGAGTTGGCTCTTCCCATCAGGTGACCAAAATACTGGAGCTTCAGCTTCCGCATCTGTCTTTCCAATGAATATTCAGGATTGATTTCCTTTAGGATTGACTGGTTTGATCTTTGTGCTGTTCAAGGGATTCTCAAGAGTGTTCTCCAGCACCACAGTTCAAAAGCACCAATTTTTCAGTGCTTGGTCTTCTTTTTGGTTCAGCTCTCACAACCATACATGACTACTGGGAAAACCATAGCTTTGACTGTACAGACCTTTGTCAGCAATGTGATGTCTCTACTTTTTAATACCCTGTCTAGGGTAGTCATAGCTTTTCTTCCAAGGAGCTAGTGTCTTTTAATTTCATGGTTGCAGTCACCATCTGCAGTGATGTTGGAGATTAAGAAAATAAATTTTGTCACTATTTCCATTGTTTCCCCACCTATTTGCCATGATGTGATGGGACTGGATGCCATGATCTTCATTTTTTGAATGTTGAGTTTTAAGCCAGCATTTTCACTCTCTTCTTTCATCTTCATTAAGAGGCTCTTTAGTTCCTTGTCACTTTCTGCTATTAGGGTGGTGTTATCTGCATATCTGAGGTTATTGATATTTCTCCTGGCCATCTTGATGCTAGCTTATGCTTCATACAGCCCAGCATTTCACATGATGTACTCTGCATGGAAGTTAAATAAGCAGGGTGACAATATACAGCTTTGACATACTCCTTTCCCAATTTGGAACCAGTCCATTGTTCCATGTCTCCTTTTAACAGTTGCTTCTTGACCTGCATACAGATTTCTCAGGAGGCAGGTAAGGTAGTCTGGTATTCCCTTCTCTTTAAGAATTTACAACAGTTTGTTGTGGTCCACACAGTCAAAGGCTTTAGTATATTCAATGAAGCAGAAGTAGATGTTTTTCTGGAATTCCCTTGCTTTTTCTTTAATTCAACGCATGTTGGCAATTTGATATCTGGTTCCTTTGCCTTTTCTAAATCCAGCTTGTATATCTGGAATTTCTCAGTTCACATACTGCTGAAGTCTAGCTTGAAGGATTTTGAGGATTATCATGTGAAATGTGAAACTGAGCATGTGAAATGAGTGCCATTGTGTGGCAGTTTGAGCATTCTTTGGCATTTCCCTTTTTTGGGATTGGAATGAAAACCGACCTCTTCCGGTCCCGTGACCACTGCTGAGTTTTCCAAATTTAGCTAATTTTAGTTCCACTAAAACTGAGGAAGAGAGGAAGGTCTTCCTGGATTCATCCTCCAGGCATAATTTGGCCCAGCTCATTGATATTGTCTTTCCTAGCTCCTTGTTTTTCAGCTCTAAATATTCCTACCTACTCTTTGCTGTGAAGAGTATTATTTTTCTTCCTCATGTTGTAGGAACACCATGCTTAACACCCAGTCTCTGTATGCCACATCCACCAAACCAACTGCTTCTCAAAGCATCCTAATAAGATTAGAATGAAGATGGATCTACTCTATCTTCAAGGAATTCTCATACCGAATACCAAAAGAATATTTTTTTCATAACTTTAATTATATATTATCTAAATATACCCTCCCAACAGCCCTAAGGAGGTAGGTGTCAACACCTTTATTAATAATGCAGGACAAAAACCTATGTTCTGTAACATGAAATGCCCCACTCAAGGGGCATGCAAGGGTTAACGGAAGGGCTGTGTTTGAAAGCTGATTCTCAGATCTTCCAAGCACTCCTTGTTGATTCCCACTTCTGTATCTTTGTGCCAAGTACTGCTCTTGAGAACCTCCCAGCAAACTTTGATCCCTGCCCTGCCCAGCTCAAATCACACATTATTTTGAAATTTCAAAGCACAATGACATAAAGAAGATTCTAAATGCCCTCTGAAGCTGAAGTTCCAATACTTTGGCCACTTGATGTGAAGGGCTGATTCACTGGAAAAGACTCTGGTGCTAGGAACTGTTGGAGGCAGAAGGAGAAGAGGGTGACAGAGGATGAGATGGTTGGATGGCATCACCAACTCAAAGGACATGAGTTTGAGCAAACTCTGGAAGACAGTGAAGGACAGGGAAGCCTGGCACACTGCAGTCCATGGGGTCACAAAGAGTCGGACATGACTTAGCGACTGAACAACAACAACAACAAATGCCCTCTGAGAGGAAAAACAGGTCACTTACAGAAACATGAAAATCAGCATGGCATCAGGCTTCTCAAAAACATTAATGGTAGAATAAAACAGAGAAACACCTTTAAACCTCAGAGGAAAAGTTAATTCTATCTTAGATTTCTCAATGTGGTTGGTATATCGATTAAATGCAAGGGTACAATGAATATATTTTCAGTCATAGAAAGATCTAGAGAGCTTGCCTTTTATATGCCCTTTAAAACATATTTGAGGGTGTTCTCCAGCAAAACAGATGTATGAGCTAAGAAAGAGATTCAAAAAACAGAGGATCAAATGGACAACACCAAGAGTAGGTGAGGGTGTGGAGTAACAAGAACTCCCATACATAGGTACTGGGAGGGCAAAACGGTACTTTGGAAGACAGTTTGGAGGTTTCTTATAAAACTGAATATACTCATCATATGATCCAGTGTTTGCACTCATGGAATATATACAAAAAAGTTGGAAACTTATGTCTACGTAAAAACCTGTACACAAATGTTTACAGCAGCTTCTTTTATAATTTTCAAAACTTAGAAACAACCAAGAGGTCCTTCAGTAGGTGAATGGATAAATAAATAGTGGTGCATCAATCAAGACAAAGGAAAACTGTGCGTGTGCGCATGCTAAGCTGCTTCAGTTGTGTTTGACTTTGTCGACCCTATGAACTGTAGCCCACTGGGGTCCTCTGTCCATGGGATTCTCCAGGCAAGAATACTGCAGTGGGTTACTGTGCCATCCTCCAGCAGATTTTCATGACCCAGGGATTGAATCCATGTCTCTTATGACTCCTGCATTGGCAGGCCCATTCTTTATCACTAGGGTCATCTGGGAAGCCCAAAGGAATATTCAGTTCAGTTCAGTCACTCAGTCATGTCTGACTCTTTGAGACCCCATGAATTGCAGCACGCCAGGCCTTCCTGTCCATCACCAGCTCCTGGAGTTCACCCAAACTCATGTCCATTGAGTCGGTGATGTCATCCAGCCATCTCATCCTCTGTCGTCCCCTTCTCCTCCTGCCCCCAATCCCTCCCAGCATCAGAGTCTTTTCCAATGAGTCAACTCTTCGCATGAGGTGGCCAAAGTATTGGAGTTTTAGCTTTAGCATCAGTCCTTCCAAAGAACATCCAGGACTGATCTTTAGAATGGACTGGTTGGATCTCCTTGCAGTCCAAGGGACTCTCAAGAGTCTTCTCCAACACCACAGTTCAAAAGCATCAATTCTTCGGCACTCAGCCTTCTTCACAGTCCAACTCTCACATCCATACACGACCACTGGAAAAACCATAGCCATGGCTAGACGGACCTTTGTTGGCAAAGTAATGTCTCTGCTTTTCAATATGCTATCTAGGTTGGTCATAACTTTCCTTCCAAGGAGTAAGTGTCTTTTAATTTCATGGCTGCAATCACCATCTACGGTGATTTTGGAGCCCCCCAAAATAGTCTGACACTGTTTCCACTGTTTCCCCATCTATTTCCCATGAAGTGAAAGAATATTATTCAGTGCTAAAAAGAAATGAGCTATCTAGCCATGAATGCACATGAAGGAAACTTAAATGCACATTATTAAGTGAATGAAATCAATCTGAGAAGGCTATATCCAGTAAGATTCCAATTATATGACACTCTGGAGAAGGCAAAACTATGGGGACAGTGAAAAGATCAGTGGGCCAGGGGTTATGGGAGAGAGGGATGAATAAATGAAGCACAGAGAATTTTCATGACAGTGACATTCCTTATGATCTTATAATAATAGGTATATTATTATTGTAAAGACCTTATACACTTGCCCAAGCCCATGGAATGAACAACATCGAGTGGACCCAGGGCAAACTATGGACTTTGATTGAACATGATGTGTCTATGGAAGTTTACCGATTCTATCAAAAGTACCATTTGTGGGGTAATTCTGTCAGTGGGGAGGCCATGCGTGTGTTGGGGGTGAGAGCTATATGGGAAATCTCTGTACCTTCCACTTAGTTTTACTGTGAACCTCAAAGTGCTCTAAAATATAAGTCTATTGAAAACAACAATGGCAACAAAAAGAGGATCCAACTGAGACCCTGATCTGGAAGAAACTCAGGAAGAAACCTGCAGGGAAGGGCTTCTGCCATATAAAGAAGGGAGTGGGGATAATGGATTAATTGATATGGTGCAGTGTTTAAGAAATGAGAATTATTATAATGATGGCTTTACAAAGAAAGGAAAAGAGATGATAAAAGCTCTGTAGGAAAGAAAATGTAATTGTGTGTCAGTAACTTGGTTCTACAGTTGATGACATTTTCATAATCTCAATCATTCTATGTTTTATATGGATTCAAATATTCTTTTTTTCAGAAGCAGAATAGAATACTGGTTAAAAAATCAGACTGACAGGATCCTCACTTCCTATCTGGAGACTTTGGACAAATGACTAAATTCGTTTTCACTATCTATACCACAGAGATAGTGCCTATTTCATTGGTTGCTTGTAAGGAGTAAATGAATCAATGCATACAAAATGCTTAGAACATTATCTGGCACATAAAAATCACCCAGCAGATACTAAGTATTAGCAAGATTTAAATGGAGTGATGTTACAAACCACTTTTGTAAAGCATAAACTAAGCAGAATATACCTAAAACTATTAAGTAAAAAAACAAACAACCAAACAAAAAAAAAAAACCCAAAACTATAGCAAAGCAGATTGAGTGAAAAAAGTGTTAATTACTCAGTTGTGTCTAACTCTTTGTGACTCCATGAACTGCAGCCTGCCAGGCTCCTCTGTCCATTCAATTCTCCAGGCAAGAATACTGGAGTGGGTTGCCATGCCCTTCTCTAGGGCATCTTCCCGACACACGGATCGCACCCTGGTCTCCTGCACTGTAGGCAGATTTACTGTCTGAGCCACTGGGGAAGCCTCAGTCAGAAGAGACAGCCAAAGAATCAAAGAATGGATCTGGTGACGCAAATGATGGGACAGAAGCTAGTCATTTTCCTTGAAATTCCATACATTTTGTTCTTTTCAATGTATACATATAATTTTGGTACATGTATTAAACAATAAAAATCCTTCGGCAAGAAACAGTTTTTCTCTCTAGTGTTTTGGTTCTCCAAATGTGGTCCACAAACCAGGAACACTGACAGCATTGTGAGAGATGCAGTCTCCTAGTCCCACCCCAAGCCTGAATCAGACTCCACTTTATAATAAGATTCCCATGTAATTCACACACACATTCACCTTTGAGAAGCCTGGGTCTGTTTGTCACTTGCTTCCCTTTCTAAGGGGGTAAGACCAGTAGGAATCTGTTGACTGACTGAATAAATGAATGTCCAGCACCTTCTTACACTCATCCCCCAAACATATTGCTGAAAGCTAATATCAATGGAACCAAATAACCTAATTTAACTCAATTTTAATTAGCTTGATTGTTCATCTAACAGGTCTAGCTTTTTTCAGTATAGTGATGGGGGTTCCAAGTTGAACAGATACTGTTTAAAATATCACTGAGGTGCACAGAGTCAACTGATGGTAACATATGTAGCAGCAGGATGTGACACACAATATGCTATGGAGATATTCTCAGAGTGCAATGGGAGCACAAAATAATGTCCTTCAGATCATGGGAGAAGGACAGGACATAATTAAATTGAGTCTTAGCAGTGACACTCTGAAGCATGGCTTAGGGGCTGCATATCATACCAGAAACAGGGAGATCAGATGGGAGGTGAATAAAATAATCTAGAAAAGAAGTAAAGTGGATTTTAGTTGCAGCATTGGCAATGGGGACAGAATAGAGGGCAGATCTGAGAGATACCAAGGAGGCACATGTTGCAGGGTATGATGGATGCAGGGAGTAATCAAAAAGAGAAAGGTTCTAGTATGACTTTCATACTTTTAGCTTTGCTTGTTGTGTGTGTGGTGATGCTTTTTCACAGAAAGAGATGTATTTTTTGGCATGAGTGAGAGCCAGTAAGTTGGTGAACTCCTATAGAGTGTGATATTCTAGAGGAGATGCTCAGTGTCTTTGGGATATGTAGATCTGGTGTTCAGAAGGGAGAATGGCTCTCGAGACAGATTTGGATGTAATGATGCTGTAAATAACATTATCCATTGGAAAGAGATGACTAAAAGACAGATGTGTGTTTCAAATGTGAATATCAGACATTATATTACATAATGGGGGAGCATGGACATATAACAGTGAAGCAGGAAATTATATACTATGAAAGAATATGAGGACAAGTAACCTGGGAGTTAGTAGAAAAAACTAGAAAGAAGTATGATCATGCAAACATTTCAAACCTGTCTTCAATGTGGCCTGCTCATTTTCTATTAATGAAGGTGAGACATTCAAATTACATGTATCCGGGCTAGGCATGCCTCCATTTTCACAATGATTTGCATGTAAGTTATGTAAGCTACTAAATTAATACTAATTCTAAATCTAGAAATCATGTTTGAGAGTTATATAACTGCAAGATGCTTATGCAATTTAGGGGTTGGCAAATATTTTCTGTAAAGGGCTAGATGATAAACACTTTAGGCTTTATGGTCTAAGAAGTCTCTGTAACAACTCTGCTATTGTGCACAAAAGTAGCCACAGACTAAATGTAAACAAATGGATGTGACTATGTTCTAGTCAAACTTTACGTATGAAAACTAAAATCTGCATTTCATATACTTTTAACATTATAAACTATTATAATTCTTTTGGATTTTTCAACCATTTAAAAATATTGAAAAATATTCTTAACTCTTTGAGACTATGCAAAAACAGGTGACTGGGTAGATCTGGCCCAAAGATTAAACTTGCTGACCCTTGATGCAATTACAGTCAAATAATGAATATTAATTTAAGACTATGACTTAATGGGTCAATATCTAAAAGACTGCTTGACAGGTGGCTCAAAGAATCCAGTTGCCAATGCAAGAGACACGGGTTCAATCCCTGGGTCAGGAAGATCCCCTGGAGAAAGAAACTATAACCCACTCCAGTATTCTTAACTGGGAAATTCTATCGGCAGAGAAACCTGGCAGGCTACAGTCCACGGGGTCACAGTCAGACATGACTTAGTGACTAAACAACAACAAGCTAAAAGATGAATAAAAATGGAAATAGTCTCATATGGCATCTCTTTGCTATACTGAGTGCCACCATTCATAATTTATTCTGTGAAAATTCTGAATTAGAATATATACTAGCTTTCCCAATTTTAGTAACAGATCAACTGATCAAATTTGGCTTCAATGTTTAATCTCTTTATTGCTTTGCACCAGGGTGGGCTTAATAATATTGTGCTTCTTAGAAATTATCTCAGAAGGTAGGATTTTCCTTTTTAAATATTCCCCCTGCATTTAGCCAAAATTTTCTTTTCCTGATTCATCTCTTTAAGAATTTATTATCACTGGATTTATTCAGCTACCTTAAAAATGAATGGGGTTTTCAGAGCAAAATAAATGCCATAAAATATCTGCAGAGAGAGCTTAATTTAGCAATTATCTGGAACATTAAAAGTTACCTAGCTTGATTCTGGAATAAGAGTGTCTCTTTCCAATAATGGAAACCATTTTGAATTCATGCGTGTAGCTGAGCCATATGACAGTGGGAATAAAGAGCATGCTAAATTTTTCAGGTCCATAACTGCCAAAAAGCAAAGCAATGAAACGTAACAATTTTCTAAAATCCCTGTGCCAGCTTCTTTATGATTCCAGCCATTATTTTCTGGAATGATAGTAATTTCCAAGTTTAATGTCAAAGTCTTTGATCTAACATCAACCTCAAAGAAATCACTGTGGAGATTTACAATAAACTCTCTAAAAGAATGGGTTTGAGAGGTTTACTTGCTGATTAAATTCACAGGAATTTTAAATAGGTATGGCAATAAGAAAAGAGAAACTTTCTCCTGAAAGTGATGGGCTATTTGTCCAAACAGCAGAGGAAATATTCATACCTGGGTTTGAAATCTCTTTTAAGATATAAATTTGGTTTTCATTTTATTTCATTATTATAAGCTGGTAGCCAGGAAGGTCAATGACATTAAAAAAAATGTTTTTATAATTTTCATGTCTTTGCAGAAAAATGATATCACAACTTAACCTAGAAACTATTTTTCTTTTTCAAGGGTCTCTCCAAATATTTGATCATATTGGAAAAAAGCAAAAATTTTAAAAAAGAACAAAACAATAAAATATTTCTCCTTGACTACAACTGGAGAATATTAACAATATTCACAATTTGAGATTCTACTTTTCATGAATAATATTTTATATATCTTCTTTTCTGTGGTCTTTTCACATAGCAAATTGTCACATGGATAAAGCAATGTACAGGCATACTTCCTGCACTTCATTTTATTGTGCTTTGCAGATATTAGGTATTTTTTTTAATACAAACTGTATACTTGTGACAACCTCACATCAAGCAAGTCAATGCACACAATTCACGCAATTTCCCAACAGTCTTCATTCATTTCATGTATCTGTGTCACATCTGGGCAACTATCACAATGTTTCCAACTTTCTCATTATTATTCTATTTGTTGTGATGATCTGTGCTAGGTAATCTTTGATGTTATTATTGTAATTGCTGTAGGGCACCATGAACTGTACCCATATAAGATGGCAACCTTAATAGATAAATTTTGTGTGTTTTAACTGCTCCAGTGATTGGCCATTCCTCCATCTCTCTCCCACATTTCAGGCCTCCCTATTCCCTGAGCACTACAATATTGAAATTTAGCCAAATAATAACCCTACAATGGCCTCAAAATGTTCAAATGAAAGGAAGAGTCATACATCTCTCACTTTAAATCAAAATCTAGAAATGATTAAGGTGAGTGAGGAAGGCATGTCAAAAGCTGAGTCAAGCCAAAAGCGAGGCCTCTTGTGTCGAACAGTTAAGTTGTGATTGCAAAGAAAAAGTTCTTGAAGGAAACTGAAAGTGCTACCCCAGTCAACACAAGAATGATAAGAATGCAAAACAGCCTTATTGTCGAGATGGAGAAGGTTCCATGGTTTGATAGAAGGCTGAATCAGCCATAACATTCCCTTAGGCCAAAGTCTGATAAAGAGCAAGGCCCTAACTCTCCACAGTTCTATGGAGGCTGAGGGAGATGAGGAAACTTTAAAAGTCTGAAGCTAATGGAGCTTAGTTCAGGAGGTTTAATGAAAGAAGTCATCTCCATTACAAAACAGTATGAGGTGAAGCAGAAAGTGCTGATGCAGAAGCTACAGCAAACTATCCAGAAGATCTAGCTAAGACAATTAATTAAGGTGGCAACATTCAACAATAGGTTTTCAATGCATACGAAACAGCCTTATATGGGAAGAAGATGTCAGCTAGAGAAAGCGAAAATGTTAGTAGCTCAGTTCAGTTCAGTCGCACAGTCATGTCTGACTCTTCACGACTCCATGAATCATAGCACGATTCCATCACCAACTCCCGGAGTTCACTCAGACTCATGTCCATTGTGTCTAACTCTTTGCAACCCCATGGACTGTAGTCCACCAAACTCCATGGGATTTCCCTGGCAAGAACACTGGAGTGGGTTGCCATTCCCTTCTCCAGAGGATCTTCCCAACCCAGGGGTTGAACCCAGGTCTCCTGAATTACAAGCAGATTAGCACTGAGCCACCAGGGGTCAGTACTCATAGCTAGAGAGGAGAAGTCAATGCTCGGCTTCAAAACTTTAAAGGACAGGCTGACTCTCTTGTTAGAGGCTAATTCAGGTGGTGATTTTAAGTTGAAGCCAGTGCTCATTTACCATTCTGAAAATCCTAGGATGCTTAAGAATTATGCCAAATCTACTGCGCCTGTGCTATATAAATGAAAGAACAAAGCCTAAATGATAGCACATCTGTTTATAACATGGTTTATGAATATTTTAAGCCCATTGTTGAGATGGAGTGCTCAGAAAAAAAGATTCCTTTCAAAATATCATTGCCAATGCACCTGGTCATTGAAGAGCTCTGATGGAGATATACAATGAGATTAATGTTGTTTTCTTGCCTGCCAACACAATATTCACTCTACAGTCCATGGATCAAGAATTAATTTTGACTTTATTTAAGAAACACATTTTGTTAGGTTATAGCTGCCACACATAGTGATTCCTCTGATGGACCTAGGTGAAGTCAACAGAAAACCTTCTGGGAAGGATTTACCATTCTAGACATTGTTAAGAACATTCTTGATTCACGGGAAGAGGTCAAAATATCAGCACTGCAGGAGTCTGAAAGAAGTTGATTCAACCCTCATGTATGACTTTAAGGGGTTCAAGACATCAGTGGAGGAAGTAACTATAGATGTGGTGAAAATAATAAGAGAACAAGAATTAGAAGTGGAACCTGAAGATATGACTGAACTGCTGTAATCTCACGATAAAAATTCCACATATGAGGAGGTGCTTTTGTGGATGGGCAAAAAAAGTAGTTTCATGAGATGGAATCTACTCCTGCTGGATATTGTGTAAAGAGCATTGAAATGACAACAAAGGGCTCAGAAGATTACATAAATTTAGTTGATAAAGCAGTGGCAGGGTTTGAGAGGACTGACCCCAGTTTTGAAACGAGTTCTCTTGTAGGTAAAATGCTGTCAAACAGCACTGATGCTACAGAGGAATTGACTGGGGAAAGGAAGAATCGATGCAGCAAACTTCATTGTTGTCTTATTTTAAGAAACTGCTACAACCACCCAATCTTCAGCAGCCACCACCCTGATCAGTTAGCAGATGTCAACAACCAGGTAAGACCCTTCTCTAGCAAAAAAATTATGACTCACTGAAGGATCAAATGTAAGTTGCGTGTTTTTTTTTTAAATTTAGGTTTACACTTTCTATTTTAGAAAAGTGCTACCATACATTTAATAGACTACAGTACATGGTAAACGTAACATACAAGCACTAGGAAACCAAAAAAAAAAAAAAAAAATTCATGTGACTTATTGTATTTGCTTTATTGTAGTAGTAGGGAATGAAACTGTGTGGTACAGACATACCTAGGAGATATTGCAAGTTTTGTTCCCTACTACTACAATAAAGCAAATACAAGAAGTCACATGAATTTGACATTACTTTGCCAACAAAGGTCCGTCTAGTCAAGGTTATGGTTTTTCCTGTGGTCATGTATGGATGTGAGAGTTGGACTGTGAAGAAGGCTGAGCGCCGAAGAATTGATGCTTTTGAACTGTGGTGTTGGAGAAGACTCTTGAGAGCCCCTTGGACTGCAAGGAGATCCAACCAGTCCATTCTGAAGGAGATCAGCCCTGGGGTTTCTTTGGAAGGAATGATGCTAAAGCTAAAACTCCAGTACTTTGGCCACCTCACGCGAAGAGTTGACTCATTGGAAAAGACTGTGATTCTGGGAGGGATTAGGGGCAGGAGGAGAAGGGGACGACGGAGGATGAGATGGCTGGATGGCATCCCTGACTCGATGGACATGAGTTTGAGTGAACTCTGGGAGTTGGTGATGGACAGGGAGGCCTGGCGTGCTGCGATTCATGGGGCCGCAAAGAGTCGGACACGACTGAGCAACTGATCTGATCTGATCTGATGTGTGTAATATTTTAAAATCCTCTCTTTTTAAAAAATCTCCTCAAATAAGACATGTGCAACTGTGTTCTGACTATTCAAGGAAATAAAAACAATGAATGATTAAATTTTATTCAGTGTATTTTATTAAGTTTTTAATTAAAATTTTTATTCGAAATTAGTAACCCATCTTGGGACTATTTCTATGAAATACTGTGCCCTGTTCATGGATAAAGAAGGTTTACTCTTGAAAACTTTTAGCAATACTGTATGTTACATTTTGAGGAAAAGTTTAGAATATGTTAGCCATAGTTTCTAATTTTTAATGCACAAAATCAGAAGAAATGAAGAACTAGATAAAGTCTTTCACAAGGGAGAAAGATCAGGTTCAGGCCTAATGAAGCTATAGTTTGTATCCAAAAAAGAGATCTCTGACTGCTTTGGAAAGAAAAAAATCAAACTTATTTATTGGTACAACAATGCCCATCAATTAAGAGACTTACTAACTTTACCCATTCTACAGAAATATATTTAATTTTGAACCAGATTTAAATATAAATATCTACTGGTCCTTTAGAAAGCTAATGACAAAATTCTGTTGAGTGCATATAATTCCATCACTTTTAGCATGTTCAACAGTCCCAGATCACATCAATACAAATGCATAAGGTATTATGTACATATATATTTCTTATCTCAATTTCTGCCCTTTCATGTCTTTGGACATTTGTGTCCACTTTGGGTTTGGAGTTCCTATCCAAGAACATATCTATGAAAGATACTATTATCTTCCAGCTAAGCAGAAATGAACTTTTCTAAATTGAAACAGTGTAGATTAATTCAGGTTTCAAAATGAAGAATAAAAGAACAATGTGGGTTTATTTAACAATATTTAAGTAGAATGTATTAAAGAACTATAAAAAGGTGTAAGTCTAATTGTAAACATAACTCGTTTGGGATCATTTTTAAAATACAATTCAGGAAGAAAATGTTTAAAATATTTTTAATGTTTAAAATATTTAAACATGTTTAAAATATTTATATGTGCTTAAATATGTTTAAAATAATTTTGTGCAAAATGCAAGCAAATCTAATCAGTTTGGCATCAATTAAGCTCTAACAATGTACTTCAGTATCTCTCCTAAGTAGAGCGATCTGTTTTCCCTTCACCCAGGTCGATTTGTGCACATTATGGTGTCATCATAATTTTAAAACATACTGAGAAAATGACAGAGCTGCAAAATTAAAATAAATGATTAATGGTAGTTTTTTCATGTTTTGTACTAATAGGTATTACTGAGACTTTAAATTAATAGAGCTGTCAAGCTCACGGATGTTACAGATCCAGCAATGAACCAAAATGGAAATTATATATTCCACAGACACCTAAAGATGACACTTTGGAATATTTTAAATTTTAATTAGTAGGTGCAATTGTTTTGTTCCCTGTAACTACCGCAAATTAATTGGAAATTAGTCACAACCAATCTTTTTTTTTTTTTAACCAATCTAAGATGAAGAGGTTGGTGCTCTACACCTTAACATCTTTGTTTGCAGGCCAGAAAGCATACATGCAGTAAATTGCATTGTCAATTACAAAAACAACAACTGTTGTGAAATTAGGGAAAAATTATGCACAGGTAAACAAAACTAATTAATGCATAAGTAACAGGGGAACACACAAAATAATGCCACTAAACACTAACATGCTAGTCTTTGGGGGGGAAAAGAGGCTTAGAAATGTAAATCTATGCAAGAGCATTTACCAGTGAAGTTTTAGGTAAAAGGATGCTTTTAGTTTATGTTTTATTTAACTGCTTTTAGAGTCTTACTACCACTCATACCTTAAAAAGTATACCCACAAGAACAGCCACCTGATTATCCAACTGTGTCTCAAGATGACAGAAGACTGTTATTAATAGCTAATTTTCTTTTCCTCAAAATGCCAAGATTTATACCCATAACAAATGAAGAATCTTAAGGTTCATCCTTATTTTATGTTTAAATATTAAGTAAATAGTAATTTTCAGGTGTACACCCACCTATTAACAATTTTCCTACTGATAGTTTATGGGTTACCTCTTTCCTTTTAGCACCAAAAATACACATAACCTTGTCTACTTTTTCCCTTTTCTAAAGTAAGCCCATTAGAACCACTTAAGATTCCTTAAAAATGGTGTATCTGCTAAGGCAGCAAGTGTCAAGTTACAATAGCTGGGTAACTTTGAATGAGAAACTAATTTTCTTATCAAATTTTCAAAATAAAACTTCCCAGGAAGTCAACCTGATGCATTGCTGCTGCTAAGTCACTTTAGTTGTGTCCGACTCTGTGCGACCCCATAGACGGCAGCCCACCAGGCTCCCCCGTCCCTGGGATTCTCCAGGCAAGAACACTGGAGTGGGCTGCCATTTCCTTCTCCAATGCATGAAAGTGAAAAGTGAAAGGGAAGTCGCTTAGTCGCGTCCGACTCTTCACGACCCCATGGACTACATACAGCCTACGAGGCTCCTCCGTCCATGGGATTTTCCAGGCAAGAGTACTGGAGTGGGGTGCCACAACTATTATTTAATGTTATTTCAATCTAATAGACAATGCAAGGGTCTTGGGAGATTCAAGAGTTAGGCGATCTGCATTTTCATGCACTACTCTATTCTGCATGACTTTGAATATAATTTTCCTTTTATATAATTACTAAAGATGCTAAATATTATGGTGAAGTGATATCCTTTCCAATATGAGTTTATCTGTAAATGATTA
Organism: Bos indicus x Bos taurus; assembly: GCF_003369695.1. Lineage (NCBI taxonomy): Eukaryota > Metazoa > Chordata > Mammalia > Artiodactyla > Bovidae > Bos > Bos indicus x Bos taurus. The sequence continues at coordinate 97,291,477 of NC_040079.1, read as the reverse complement.
CAGGAAAACAGTAAAAATCACTGCTATATTTTCTATTAACACCTTGGCTAAATCTCAAAAAGATGTCAAATACTATCCCAACACAAAATACCATGAGTTTAACTATTTTCTCTCCCTGTATGACTCAGAATAACAAGGAAGTTAGTCTAAACACTGAAAAAGAATAAAATCCATGTGTATTATTGGTTATAACAAAACTAATAAACACTAGAAAATAATACTTTTTTAGTGTTGACAAATGAGATACAAACTAATTTTCAACAACCCTCCAGTACTGTCATAATTTGTAGGCAGCTGGTTTTAGTAATAAAGAACCAGTTCCACAAGTAAGCAATTCTCTGAAGTCCAGAGGTCACCAATACAACAAATATGAAACCCCAGATTCTGGTTTTTATTTCTGTTTTCTACCCATTGGGATACAGGTATTTTGCTATACTATTTCTAAGCAACTTTTTCCTCCCCTCCTTATGAAAATAACATAAAACACTATTTTCAAGGAATGAAAAATATTTTTAACCTCAGACTACTTTGAATTTCTGCAAATGGGCTAGAGAAGTGGACTTAGTTATGGATGCCAGTCTCTCAAATTTGCCCCATTCTCCCCATAAATCTTTTCATGGACTGTTTATATTTAGACTTTAGTAGCTTCTGGTCATGATTTGCCTTTAAAAATATTTATTATATCTTTGGTAATCCAGAGAGAGGTCTAAGCACATAAACAATGGAAACAAGTGATCCAATATCAAAGAAAGACAGTGGCAAAGAATGTTCAAACTACCATACAATTGCACTCATTGCACATGCTAGCAAGGTTATGCTCAAAATCCTTCAAGCTAGGCCTTAGCAATACATGAACCAAGAACTTCCAGATGTACAAGTTGAGTTTAGGAAAGGCACAGGAATTAGAGGTCAAATTGCCAACATCTACTGAATCTTGGAGAAAACAAGGGAATTCCAGAAAGACATCTATACTAAAGCCTTTGACTGTGTGGACCACAACAAACTGGAAAATTCTTAAAAAGATAGGAGTAACAGACCATCTTACCTGCCTCCTGAGAAACCTGTATGCAGGTCAAGAAACAACAGTTAGAATCCAACATGGAACTGGTTCCAAACTGGGAAAGGAGTATGTCAAAGCTGTATATTGTCACCATGCTTATTCAACTTCTATGCATAGTATATCATGTGAAATGTCGGGCTAGACAACTTACAAGCTGGAGTCAAGATTGCCAGGAGAAACATCAACAGCTACAGATATGCAGATGACACCACTCTAATGGCAGAGAGCGAAGAGGAACTAAATAGCCTCTTGATGAAGGTGAAAGAGGAGAGTGAAAAAGCTGGCTTAAAACTCAACGTTCAAAAAATGCAGATCATGGCATCCAGTCTCATCACTTCATGGCAAATAGATGGGGAAACAGTGGAAACAGTGACAGACTTGATATTTTTTGGCTCCAACATCACTGCAGATGGTGACTAGAGCCATGAAATTAAAAGACACTTGCTCCTTGGAAGGAAAGCTATGACAGACCTAGACAGAATATTAAAAAGTAGAGACATCACTTTGCCAACAAAGGTTCGTCTAGTCAAAGCTATGGTTTTTCCAGTAGTCATATATGGATGTGAAAGTTGGACCATAAAGAAGGCTAAGTACTGAAGAATGTATGCTTTTGAACTGTGGTGTTGCAGAAGACTCTCGAGAGCCCCTTGGACAGTAAGGATATCAAACCAGACACTTCTAAAGGAAATCAACCCTGGATATTCATTGGAAGGAGTGATACTGAAGCTCCAATACTTTGGTCAGTTGACAAGAAGAGCCGACTCATTGGAAAAGACCCTGATGCTGGAAAAAACTGAAGGCAAAAGGAAAAGGAGGTGGCAAAGGAAGAGATGGCTGTATAGCCTCACCCACTCAAAGGGCATGAGTTTGAGTAAACTCCGGGAGACAGCAGAGAACAGAGGAGCCTGGCAGTCCATGGGGTACATGACTTAGCAACTGAACAAAAACAATCCACCTGATAGTATTGTATTTTCTAATATAATATCACATGAAATTCTCATTTAAATGGTATCCCCAAGCAGAAAGGATTTTCATGATATTCAACTTTACAAGTGGGCTGAAAGGGCCATTAAAACAATCTCTCTTCTTAAAACTATGCAATTTGCTTCTCTATGTAGGTGCCCTCTGCTTGGTTTGCAGTGGTCAGAAGCTGCCTGAGAAAATCTCACCGCCTGGCTCTTTGTTTTACACCTGCACTCCTTTACCCACTACTGTGCATTACAAAAATTTCAGAGGCCTTCTATTTTCTCCTCTTTGAACTTTTATCCTTAGGCAAATAAGCCCAATGAACTGATGATGAGACTAGAAAAAATAAGAAATAGTCCCAGTTTTATAATTCTTTACTTCATGACCTCAAACATTCACCTAACCTCACTGCCACAGTCTAAAACCCTCCCATAAAATCACATAACTTACTTGCAACAGTCTATAAAACATGTTTACCTACACATGAAGTAATCTAAAAAAAAAAAAAAAAACCCTCATATGGTCATCCACATCATTACTGTCTAGACAAATACCTAAAACTTACCTTTATTTGTATGGGAGGGTAGAAAATCTGTCTTTTTGGTTGATTACTTTTACTCAAGTGACAAGGTAAATGTGATCTCTGCTTAAATGCAGGACACAGGAATGGAAGAAAATTGAAGAAGTTTTCTCATAAAGAATAAGATTTATGATTCAAGGTTTAGAGCACTTCTGAGATTTATGACCAACCTAGACAGCATATTGAAAAGCAGAGACATTACTTTGCCAGCAAAGGTCCGTCTAGTCAAGGCTATGGTTTTTCCAGTGGTCATGTGTGGATGTGAGAGTTGGACTGTGAAGAAGGCTGAGCACCAAAGAATTGATGCTTTTGAACTGTGGTGTTGGAGAAGACTCTTGAGAGTCCCTTGGACTGCAAGGAGATCCAACCAGTCCTTTCTGAAGGAGATCAGCCCTGGGATTTCTTTGGAAGGAATGATGCTGAAGCTCTCATGTGAAGAGTTGACTCGTTGGAAAAGACTGTGATGCTGGGAGGGATTGGGGGCAGGAGGAGAAAGGGACGACAGAGGATGAGATGGCTGGATGGCATCACTGACTCGATGGACATGAGTCTGAGTGAGTGTCCATCACCAACTCCGGGAGTTGGTGATGGACAGGGAGGCCTGGCGTGCTGCAATTCCTGGGGTTGCAAGGAGTCGGACACGACTGAGCGACTGAACTGAACTGAGATTTATTTAGAATTTTTGTAAAATACATGTAAGTGGGGAATATACTGTGAAATCTGAAGTTGGCAGATAGGTACTTCTGGCTAATAATATACCAATTTTATGGGGACTATTCATGCAGAGCTCAATACAGCCAAATACAAAATCTAAGGAGAGGGGTGGTGTTTTCTGTTCTAGTCAAAAAAGAAGTAAGCACATTCCGTGACTGTCCCACTGAAGGCAACTACACACCCTGCACAGAACGCACGGCACAGCTAAGCATGGACTGCTGAGAAGCAAGCAACAGTAGGTAGACTGGGGAAGGAAACCAGAGCAGGGCGTGTCCCTGAACCAGTGACATCTTCCTGTTTTTTTCCTCCCCTCTCATATTTATCAGTCTGGAGTTAAATGTGGCTTAACACTTGGAACTGTACAACAAGTACAGATGGAGAGCTCCATCCAAAATCCCTGTGTTTCTGGTTCAAGGGGTAGGAAATGAATGACCTGTCGGGAGAGGTCAGAGCGGGTGAGAGAGGTATCTTGCTTCATTTCGCCCCTCCCCTCGCCGCCTCAATCTCTCCGACCCCAGTCACCTGGGAATTCCATAGCAGTGGGAGGTGCCTACAGCTCCAGTGACGCTCTCCCTGGTCCATGAAACTATGATCCTCAAATCATGGGCAAATATCTACTGATTTTTTCTCTCTTACTTTCTCCCCTTACTACAGGGCCCTGGAGGCAGGAGCTATGAAGAAGTACATGGCAATGCAGAGAAACGAAAGCCTTGTATTTATAATCAGAGGAGCCCTGGGAGTCAAAAACCATCAAGGAGATCCTGGAGTGGAGAGGACCTCAAAAAGACTATCTGTTAAAGTTGTATATGATCCCCTGAATTTTCCCCTGAGGAGTATATGCATAGATTTGACCTTATGAAGCCTAACATAGAGAACTGAATTTTCAACAGAAAAAAAATCAATGACCAAAATAAAAGTTAACTGCATGGGCTCAAGAACAGTATGGAGATAAGGGAGGAAAAAGTCAGTGAGCTTGAATATAGGTGAATAGATATTATCTAGTATGAGGAATAGAAAGAACAAAGAGGAAGGAAAAAATTAACTAAGGCTCAGATATTGAGATACTATATAAATATCTAAAACATGTCATCAGGGTTTAGAAGGAAAGGAGAAAGACTGTGGGCTTAAGTCAATATTTGAAGAAATAATGATTGAAAACTTCCCAATGTGGCCAAAGACATAAACCTGCAGATTCATGAAGTTCAGAGAAACCAAAACAAGAATAAGTTCAAAGAAATCCATGACCAGACTCATCAAAATCAAAACACTGAAGAGTCAAGACAAAGGAAAAAAAATTCTTGAAAGCAGCCTTGGAAAAATGATGCATTACATATTGCAGAGCAATAATTCAAATATGGACTTTGCATCAGAAACCATATTATGTGAGTGAGGTATGAGGAGGAAGTGAAGGTGAAATCATAAAATGCTTACAATTAAGTCAGAAGAGCTGGACAATATCAATAGAAAATATCAATAGAGAGTCACAGGAGTGCAAAGAATCAGTTTATTTCAGATAGATACGGAGTTTAAAAGGTTTCATTAGAAAATTGATGCTAAGCTTGCCATTGAAGGAAGAGATCTTATTTTATTTTTGGTATATGTGCATTTATATTCTATTGCTTTCCAGAAAGATTTTAAAGTAACATATAAAAATATACATATCCCAACAGCACAGGATAATTAATTCAGGCAAAATAATAAACCATAGGAAAGATTAAATGAGTCCTAGAGAACTGTTAGAAGGAACTAGATTCCCTGTGAGCATGCTTGAAGGCAAGAAGAATGTGTCTATTTCTAAACCACAAAATAAGGGATGGAGATTTTAGGTACATAATTAAGCAGTATGAATAGAAAGCCTTTGGAGAGTGGTCCTGACGAAGTATAGTTGGCAGATGGAAGCCTTGGGAGAGTGATTTAATGATGTGACAAGGACACTGAACTCTATGCTGTAAGAAATGAAGAGGCAGTGAACTTTGAGATCAGGAAGTTGGATGATCATAATTATGTTGCTCAGTAGCAATTCTGGCAATCAGATGGATGGCTTTGGCTACACTATTTAATACATTAAATAATGTATTAAACAAAGAGGAAAATGTAAACAAGGTGAAAAAGAACTGAATTCTGTTATAAACGATAAGCTGTAATTGACTACTAATACAAGCAACTGAGTGAGGCGGCAAAACCTCATAATTAAGGGAAAAAGCATTAGAGCCCACTGACTGCCTCTAATTGTGTGGCCTTGAACAAAGTGGTTGGCTTATCTGTTTCAGGTTTTAATTGTTTAATTTATGATATGGTATGGTTTCCCAGGTGGTGTACCGGTAAAGAAGCCTCCTGCCAATACAAGAGGTGCAGGAGACATGGGTTTGATCCACAGGTCAAGAAGATCCTCGGGAGTAGGAAATGGCAACCTATTTCAGTATTCTTGCCTGGAAAATTCCATGGGCAGAGAAGCCTGGTGGGCTACAGTCCATGGGGCTGCAAAGAGTTGGACATGACTGAGCAACTGAGCACACACATAGGAGTTACAATAACTTTACTGACTTCTTAGGGTTGTTTTGAGGATCAAATAAAAATATGAATATACAGGACAGAAACTGGTAAGTGATGCTAAATAATGTTAAACAGTATTACTATGGTTTCTTCCAAACATCTTAATGACATCTAAATATTTTGAAATTCAATTAGCCTTCATCTACATATCACTAAATTCCTGGAACTGGAAAATCTTACATTTATAAAATTTGTGCTTTCTTTCTTAATGTCCTGAGATTAATTTGTATTTCAGCAAATGGTTTCAGATAAAATAACACTTTAAAATTATGATTATTTTAAATAATTACAACAAGCACATCAATAAAATTTAATAGGCCCCAAAACTCTGTTTCTCCTTTAAAGAGTTTGCATTTTAAAACTGTTCTGAATATATTCTCTTTACAAAAACAAGTGTCAAAATGAAGACAAACTCCAAGTAACTTCAGTGTTTAGGGCTGTAGGAAAAAGATCCAACCTTCCTAAGAGAGGGGGCAGGCAAAGGCGAGGCAACTAGCCAATGTCTAAATCAATTAGATGCTAGAGCCAGAGAAGGAAACTGGCATGCAAGCCAGAAAACAGCATCTTACAGAATGGCCCACACAGTGGAAATGGGGACTGAAGGAGGGAGTTGGTTCATGGGCACTCAGTGAGCAAGTATGTGTCACACAAATACTAGGGATCACGCAGCAAGACTACCAGGCTTGGCAGGGACTGCCTGACTACCGAGTCAGGGCTGAGTTGAGTGTTGAAGGTATTTAATATTAGAGGCTGAGATTGGGCAAGTGGGTCAGAGTCCTGAGAATCATCATACAAAGGAGTATATTTAAAATAGGCAAAACAGGACCAAAATACTTGTAAACGCCTTCACTAGAAGTTGCCTTGACTTCAGCTATCACCTTCATATTTCACCTGTGGTCATTTCACCATTTAGTTCATGATGTGTTCCTGACTTCCTTCCCATCCTCTACCACATGGAAGAAAGTTTCAGGCATCCTTTCTGAATTAATCATACACAAAGCGCCCAGAGTGATACTGCATTACAACCTCTTTGGCATCACTTTTCATAAAAGTAACACAAGTAATAATTCACATATGACTATTGATATTTCAACATATTAATAGAACGCAGCCTATACAATGTGTAAAATGAATACATAATTGATAATACAGAAGGAAGTGGCCCAAGAAATTTAATTGTCTTATATCAGGAAACAGATTAAATCTTTTAAGGTTAAGAAAGTATTTCTTCCTGGTACATTCAAAATTCTTTGCTTTGAGAATGTAATGAATAAAGATAACTTAAAATAACTTTTGCTGCTACTGCTAAGTCACTTCAGTCGTGTCCAACTCTGTGCGACCCCACAGACGGCAGCCCGCCAGGCTCCCTGTCCCTGGGATTCTCCAGGCAAGAACACTGGAGTGGGTTGCCATTTCCTTCTCCAGTGCATGAAAGTGAAAAGTGAAAGTGAAGTTGCTCAGTCATGTCTGACTCTTTGGGACCCCATGGACTGCAGCCTACCAGCTTTTACATGTATGTATATATGAAACGTATGAGAATGAATTGCTAGCCAACCTATATTATGTTCAGTGAAAGATTTAGTAGAAAGCATTTTTTAAAATTGTTATACTTCTCTAAGAATTAGTTAAGGAACACAAACTCAAAATACGCATGGTGTTGGCAGCTAATGATGTGTGAGGCACAGTGTTATTCTCTGGAGGTAGAGAGGTGACCAAAATCATAGTGCCAGACCTCAGTAAGCTTATGTCTACCAAGAAGCTAGTCAAAAACCCAATGATTTCAATTTAACATAGGTAGCTCTTTGATAAAGCCATAAAGCACTGGGGCTGAGTTTTTAGACTAGTAGGGATCAGAGATGAGATGGAATGAAGGGAGGGCTGATATTCAAAAAAGGAAGACTGGAAGCATGAAACGAGTCTCAAAAGACGAGTTGTGTAATTCAACTGAAGACGAAAATTTTATTTGGGCAAAAGCAAAGTATATGAAAATATAAAAAAGAAGTAAATGATGATTGCAATGAAACAGGAAGCTTGATTCAAATTATATTTTATCAGATAGAAAGTAATTAAATGTTTTAATTAGAAGAGTGCCAGGGTGAGATTAGTATATAGCACCCCACTCCAGTCTCTTGCCTGGAAAATCCTGTGGACAGAGGAGCCTGGAAGGCTGCAGTCCATGGGGTCGCTAAGAGTCGGACACGACTGAGCAACTTCACTTTCACTTTTCACTTCCATGCATCGGAGAAGGACATGGCAACCCACTCCAGTATTCTTGCCTGGAGAATCCCAGGGACGGGGGAGCCTGGTGGGCTACCACCTATGGGGTCACACAGAGTCGGACACGACTGAAGCGACTTAGCAGCAGCAGCAGCAGTGATCATTTTGGTAGAAAAGTTAAGGATGGATTTAAATAGGAAAAAAAAAAATGGAGAGGGGGAAAGACTGATGAGGTACCTGATGAGAGAGAGAAATGAAATGGGCCAAATCTAGGACAATGGTGGTAGGGATTAAAAGAAAAGACCCAGAAATATGACACTTGATCAAGTGTGCACAGATACTGAATTTTAGGGTGTGAAGAGAAGTATAGGATGACTCTCATATTTCTAGCTTAGGAAACAAACACTGAGCTCCACTAGCTCAATGTGGTAAAAGGAAGGATAGGAATTCAGGAACTTAAGGAGAAGTCATTAATAGTGAGTGGGGAGGAGATGGAAGAAGGTGCATGAAGAGTCCATTTTGGTTACATTGAATTTAAGGCTTAGTATGGTTGCTCCTCACTTAATGAAACTTAAATTAGGCACCCATCACTTGTAATAAATTGGGGTGGGAGGGCTGGGTGTACAGATCCAATATGAAACCTGACCTAGGGCATGACCTCTCATACATTACTACTCTCCCTTCTCTCCTATTGAAACTATTCTTTTTTTTCCTTACCACAATGAGAACATATTGACAACAAAGTCAGTATATTCCAAGTCCTCAGGGAGAAGGACTGGGAAGAAAGAAGATAGGAAGGGGAGCATAGTTAAGTTCTAGACTCCACCCTGAAGAAAGGCTCCTCATGAACTGCTTCAACATAATGTCTTCTAGAATCAACTGTGTCTTTGTCATGCTTATGCAACAGAAGATTAGATGGTTGGATGGCATCACTGATTCAACAGACATGAACCTGGGCAAACTCCGGGAGGTGGTAAGGGACAGGGAAGTCTGGCATGCTGCAGTCCATGGGGTCGCAAGGAGTCTGACACGATTTGGCGACTGAACAACAATTGTTAAATGGTTAAAATCTGTTCTCCATTAACTCATTGACTCCTACAAAACTGAACACAGGCATAACTAACAAGTTTCTGTTGACTACTTTATAGTAAGTTGATAATCATAAAAAATAATTGCAAAGCATACATTTGAAGAGATAGCTTTAAACTCTTGCTTTCCGCCCCCCGCCCCCACTGACCTGATAGTTGAACTTAGAATTGGTAAAATCTGTAAGTGAATATCACCTTAATTTTTTTCAGTTGCTTTTTTTTTTAATTGTGGTACAACATATGTTATGTAGAGTTCACCACTGTAATCATTTTAAAATATATAATTCAATTGCACTAAGTACATTCATGCTATTGGGCAACCATCACCACATCCATCTCCAGAATTTGTATTACTCTGGTTTTTAAAAAGTGTTCATTGATTTAAGAATCAAGACCTATTTGTCATTTGCTTTTCTATTTTAAATATTTCGCTTACAGAAAAGCAGAACTTCTGCTATGCTCTAAAATTATATCTAGAGCAATCCCTTCATAAATTGAGTATCAGCTTATGGATATTTAAATTCAGCAAAGAATTTGAACATTCTATCATTTTGATGTTCTGTAAGAGGAACAATGTGTTATTCAAGTGAAGCAAAGAACACTCTTTGGTCCAACCATACCAATGCTATGAATACTAAATATTCTCTATAGTTAAAATGAAATTTAAAGTTCAGATTTCCATGTGGTTCTAGGAAAAAGAGGGTATGCCAGAATGTGAAATAACAATAATGAGCCATAGTCTAGTACAGTTCTTGGCCCACTGTGTAGACTGCAATAAATGTCTTAAATGAATAAGAGAAATTACACAGACAGAAAACTGAAGCAGACATTATATAAAACCTGTTACTAATTTAACCATTGTTTAGATCATGGTAATTAATAGCTGAAATGAATATCTTGTTATTCTTTGAGAGAAAAGTTAACAAAAGAGTCATTAGAAAAGCTTGTGTGAAATATGCTACATGTATTATAAAATATTAATTAGATTTTAATAGATAACAGACTTCATCTGTTGGCTGCGGAGAGGCAGAGATGATTTATTAATAGCAAAGGTCATGCTGTAGTGTGGCAGGCCACGGGGATGGCCTGGGGCCCTCTCAGGTGGAGAGCCAGGGTGGGGAGCAGCCATGACGGAGCCGGACAGTAGAGCCAGGCTAACTGCATTTTAGCTTCTACTCTGCCACTTAGCATGTGTGGAATCAGGCAAACTAACCTTTGTCTGCCTCAGCTGTTTTACCCATAAAATGAAGCTTATTATATGCTTTCTGGGAGAATTCAAAGTGTCAATACAGGTCAAGTGACACAAACTACAAGCTTAATAAATGTTAGAGATTACTGTTGCCATTAATCTTTCTTGATTTAAAACATGGCACAGGGACTAAATCTCGCTTCTCTCCGAGAAGAGTCCACAACAATGCAGGGTACTCATGGAAGCTGTTTGGTTTCTCTGTCTTTCATTTATTCTTTTGTGACCCAGACTGAAGACCAGTGACCTTTCATTAAAACAAGAATACTGCTATTACCACTGCCACTACCATCCTGCATCCTGACCACGATCACCGCCTACACTGATAGCACCTCTGCCAGTTCACCTTGACCACCACTGGCCGCCATCAGCACTCGCACCAACACCATCAAACTACCATCACCGCAGGCTTCACCATGACCACCACCATGACCACCACCATCCCGATCTCTACAATCAGTGTATCACTGCCACCACTGGCAACAATAGTAACAGGACCTTTAATATACATGTGAGTGTAAAGGTGTAAAGGTCACTGGGAGAGTGAAGAATAAGAAACAAGATGCAAATATACACATGCTGGTAAAAGGAGGAACAGGAAATTTCTTAAAAGATACTTCGAATCAAGCACAGAGATGCAAGAAGGCATAAGAAATTGCCGTCCTCGAAAGACTTTTTGGCAAGTTTGTCTTACATCATTATTATAGAATTACTAGATTTACTGCAGAGTAAAGGGTACTGTCATTCTCAGATGGCAGCTACCTCCATGGTTCATCTCCTTCCCTCATTCCTATCCCTCATCCCAAGGGAACTCTTTAACAAATTCTCCTTCTTTCACCCCCAGAATGTACCTCAAATCCACCCACTTCCTAGCCACTATTGCTGTCCAAGCTCAGAGCGCTTTGTTGAACCCTATGTCCCAGTTGCTACTCAATACAATCCATTCTCCACACAGCAGTTAAGGTGAACTTTAAAAATGTAAGTCAGATGATGCGTAAAGCCTTCAGCAGCTTCCTATTGTACTCTGAATCGGATGTTAATTGTTCACCATCATTTTTTTCTACTCTGTCTCCTGCCCATCTTTTCTACTTTGCCTCTTACACTCTCACCCCACATCTAAAACTTTGGTCACACCATCCCTCTTACTGTTTAACACACTGAGCTTTTGGATCCTTCTTTGAAAAAGGCCTCCCAGACACACTTACCTAAAGTAGTCTTTTTCATACTCCATCTTTAGTTCCTCTTCATCATATTTCATACCTCTTGTAATCAAAAGTTACATTATGCATGTTTCTCTATATTTATTGATTTATTAATTTACTTAATCTCCTATTATCAGAATGTAAGTTCCTTGAGGACAATTATATTATTGAATACATTCTATTTCATGTTCTTATTACTCCAATGTTTTATTATGTGATCAGAGTTCTATTTTTAGTGCCAAGATTAGCACCTAACATATTATTGAAATGTAATATTCACTTAAAAATGAAATTTAGTGAGGTCTAAATGTCTGAATTAAATAATATCTCACATAAAGACACTATAATGCAGTCTTTCTATAGATAAGGAAGCTCTCAAATTCCAATTGGAGGCAAAGAAGAGATGAGTAATACATTTAGGAAGAATCATGTCTGAAGGTCCCATAAATATTTTTCCTATAAGGTATTTGGAAATAATTACAAGAAAGGTTAAGAGAAACCTTAACAAATTTGTTTAGTTTCACAGTTTATAACTGTGGTTATATGTGGTTATATATAGATAACTATGGTATCTAAAGATTACACTTTGGCTAACATAAGCATTCAACTCTCAATCATTGCCAAAGGCATATATTGCCTAAAACCTGAATGCAATGGCTCTGTCATATAAAAAAACAAAAAACAAAGCAAAAAAGGCTCTTGGAGATAGGTCCAAAGCTTAGGTATTGTGATTATTTACTTATAGGAGTATATGATTAGTTAGCTATGGCAGGATATAATATCTGGGAAACAAACAGGAAAGTGACATAGCTTTTAATTACTCTGTACTCACAGTGCATGGGGTCTGCATCCATGGTTCCCCATCAATCTGCATTGGCAGAGACTTGCTGGTCCTGGAGAAAAAAAAAAAACAATCCAAGTCTAGCACAGAAATACTTTATACAGCAGACTATATGTCCCATATAAAATGGTGAGACCAGGGAATGCAAATATGGTAAAAGCTGGGTTCTGTTCTCAAGTAATCTTTTATAAAAGGAACTTCAGCTCTTGACTTGGGCTCCCCGGGAGGATCAATGGTGAAGAATCTGCCTGCCAATTCAGGAGATGCAGGTTCAATCCTTGGGCCAGGAAGATTTCCCTGGAGGAGAAGGTGGTGGCCTACTCCAGTATTCTTGCATGGAGAACCACATGGACAGAGGAGACTGGTGGGCTACAATCCATGAGATCACAAAGAGCTGGATATGACTGAGCACAAACCTTGACTATCAATGAATACCCTGTACCTTAGTTACAAATATGTTAAGTGCTTCCTGGTAAATGTGATGATATACACAAAAAATTCTGGATAACAAAAGACAAATGTAGGGTGTATAGTTAATGACACAATCCAAATTACTTGGTTTGTTTCCAAGGCAAATCATTCAACATTACACTAATCCAAGTCTATGCCCCAAACACTAATGCTGAAGAAGCTGAAGCTAAGTGGTTCTAAGAAGACCTATAAGACCCCCTAGAACTAACACCAAAAAGAGATGTCCTTTTCATCGTAGGTGACTGGAATGCAAAAGTAGAAAGTCAAGAGATACCTAGAGTAACAGGCACGTTTGTCCTTGGAGTACAAAATGAAGTAGGGCAAGGCCTAACAGAGTTTTGCCAAGAGCTAACCCTTTCAACAACATAAAAGATGACTCTACATATGTATATCACCATATGGTCAATACCAAAATCAGACTGATTATATTCTTTCCAGTTGAAGATGGAGAAGCTCTATACAGTCAGTAAAAACAAGATCGGGCACTGACTGTGGCTCAGATCATGAACTCCTCATTGCAAAATTCAGGGTTTAGGGAAAACCAGTAGGCCCTTCAGGTATGACCTAAAGAAAATCCTTTATGATTATATAGTGGAAGTAACAAATACATTCAAGGGATTAGATCTGATAGAGTGCCTGAAGAACTATGGTTGAAAGTTTGTAGTACTGTATAGGAGTCAGTGACCAAAATCATCCCAAAGCGGGGTGGGGGGGAAAGCAAGAAGGCAAAGCAGTTGTCTTAGAAGATTTTAGCAATAGCTTAGAAAAGAAGAGAAGCAAAAGGCAAAGGAGAAAGAGAAAGATATACCCCTCTGAATGCAGAGTTCCAAAGAACAGCAAGGAGAGGTGAAAAAGCCTTCTTAAATGAACAATGAAAAGAAATAGAGGAAAACAATAGAAGACTAGAGATCTCTTCAAGAAAATTAGAGATACCAAGGGAACATTTCATGCAAAGATGGGTGTAATAAATGACAGAAACAGTCTGGCCCTAATAGAACCAGGAGACATTAAGAAGAGGTGGTACAAATACACAGAAGAACTGTATAAGAAAGGTCTTAATGACTCGGATAATCACAATGATGTAGTCACTCACCTAGAGCCTGATATCCTAGAGTGTAACGTCAAGTGGGCCTTAGGAAGCATTACTACGAACAAAGCTAGTGGAGGTGATAGAATTCCAGTTGACCTATTTCAAATCCCAAAAGATAATGCTGTGAAAGTGCTTCACTCAATATCTCAGCAAATTTGGAAAACTCAGCAGTGACCACAGGACTGGAAAAAGTCAGTTTTCATTTAAATCTCAAAGAAGGGCAATGCTAAAGAATGTTCAAACTACAGCACAATTACACTCATTTCATGTTAGCAACGTAATGCTCAAAATCCTTCAAGCTAGGCTTCAGCAATATATGAACTGAGAACTTCCAGATATACAAGCTGGACTTAGAAAAGGCAGAAGAACCAGAGATCAAATTGCCAACATCCGTTGTTCATAGGAAAAGCAAGAGAATTCCAGAAAAACATCTGCTTCATTGACTACACTAAAGCCTTTGACTGTGTGGATCACAACAAACTGTGGAAAATTCTTCAAGAGATGGGAATACCAGACCACCTGACCTGCCTTCCAAGAAACCTATATGCAAGTCAAGAAGCAACAGTTAGACTTGGACATGGAACAACAGACTGGTTCCAAACTGGGAAAGCAGTATGTCAAGGTTGTGTATTGTCACTCTGCTTATTCAACTTCTATACAGAGTATATCATGTGAAATGCTGGGCTGGATGAAGCACAAGCTGGAATCAAGATTGCCAGAAGAAATATCAATAATCTCAGATATACAGATGACACCACCCTAATGGCAGGAAGCAAAGAGGAACTAAAGGACTCCTTGATGAAGATTAAAGAGCACGGTGAAAAAGCTGGTTTAAAACTCAACATTCAAATAACGAAGATCATGGCATCCAATCCCATTATTTCATGGCAAAAAGATGGGGAAAAATGGAAACAGTGACAGACTTTATTTTCTTGGGCTCCAGCATCACTGCAGACAATGACTGCAGCCATGAAATTAATATGCTTGCTTCTTGGAAGAAAAGCTATGACAAACCTAAACAGCATATAGAAAAGCAGAGATATCACTCTGCCAGCAACGGTCTGTATAGTCAAAGGTTTGTTTTTTCCAGAAGTCATGCATGGATGAGCGTTGGACCATAAAGAAGGTTGAGCGCTGAAGAATTGATGCTTTTGAAATATGGTATTGGAGAAGACTCTTGAGAGTCCCATGGACTGCAAGGAGATCAAATCAGTCAATTCAAAAAGAAATCAGCCCTGAATATTCACTAGAAGGACTGATGTAAAAGGTGAAGCTCCAGTACTTTGACCACCAGATGTGAAAAGCCACTCATTGGAAAAGACCCTAATTCTGGGAAAGATAGAAGGCAAAAGGAGAAGGGGCCTCAGAGGATGAGATGGTTGAATGCATCATCAACTCAATGGATATGCGTTTGAGCAAACTCAGGGAGATAGTGAAGGACAGGGAAGCCTGGTATGCTGTAGTCCATGGGGTGGCAAACAGTCAGACATGACTGTGTGACTGAATAAGAACAACAGCAAAATGAGCCTCCTTGTTTTCATGCAATCGCATGTTGCAAATGTGGAGGAAAAGTGTTTGATATCTCACATTTTCCAGTATTAACTTTCATATATGTTAATATAACATCAGTTATATCTGTGCTATAATCTGTAGTTTCATGTTAGTGTAATATTAGACTTTTGTTTTACAGGCATAATTTTGAAAAAGGGTTTTCAAAAGATTTAAATGCAATATACATATAACATTTTACTTCATAATAATTATTTAATTTATAGAAGCAATGGTAGACTTCATGAAAGAATGTATGTTAATGATGCCTTAACAGCATTTTCATTGGGTAGTTTGCCTAGTAGATACTTCAATGCTTCTGTAAATTCAACCGTGTGTGTACCAGACTAGAGGAGATAGAATTTGTATGTTAGAATTGTATCCATGGTCTCAACAAAAGATTATCAAATTCCAATGAACATAGTAAGTAACAGTGAATCAAATCTTTATAAATTCTGTCAATTTCTATTATTTTGAAATGTATCGGTATTAATCATTGATAACAATGTATAGATAAAACGAAATCATTATCAAAATCTTATATAACATTAATCTAAATAATTTGTAGTTATGCCATCTCTGATGGCTTGACAGTAAAGAATCCGTCTGCAATGCGGGAGACTGGGGATCGAATCCCTGGGTCAGGAAGATCCCCTGAGAAGGGAATGGCCACCCACTATATATTCTTGCCTGGAGAATCCCATCCACAGAGAAGTCTGGCAGGCTACAGACCACGGATGGGGTCAGAAAGAGTGAGACATGACTGAGTGACTAATACTTTCACTTCACTTTTCACATGTCAACCTCCTTTCTGAATTACAGAGAAAGGGCTACCTGATGACAACAGAGGAGCACTGAGCCAGCCGCCGCCCAGCACTTTTCAGTCCTGTGTATATTTGCCCCATCTCCATGGCTCCTTCCAAGCCAACCACCTCCAGCAGCTGATCACTCAGATCTGAAAGGAAAGAGAAGCCTTGTAAATTATAGTGTATATGCATACAATGCCATGCCATTAGACATTATGGAAATGAAAAATAAAAGCTTCTTGAGAAAGAAAGCTTCTGTCTGAGATACTATACTAAAAGTAACAAAAAGATGGTCTGTCTGTCTTCTGAAACTCTCAGTTTAAGCTCCCCTTTCCCCACAGGTGCTGTGGGGAAAGATGTGCTGTCAGCTTATTCTACAACAAAATGGGAAGAAAGGATTCTGAGCCAAATTATGCCAAAAAATATACCAGTAGCTTTAACATCAACAAACTTAACATTATTCCACATGTATATATGGGACATTTATACCCCCCACATCAGACATTTGGCAGCAAATACACATTTCAGTACTATAAATAAAGTATGAGGACATGCTGTCAAACGTGATTTTGTTGAATTACTCAAACAAAAGATCTTAGAGATCATGGGATTAAAGTTTCTTATTTTAAAGATAAGAAGACTTGAGGCATTAAATCACTGAGTGCTTGTCCACATGCGGGTTAAGTTGCGTCAGTTGTATCCAACTCTTTGCAACCCTATGGACTATACAGCCTGCCAAACTCCTCTGTCCATGGGATTTTCCAGGCAACAATACTGGAGTGAGTTGCCATGCCCTCCTTCAAGGGATATTTCCAACTTAGGGATTGAACCCACATCTCTTATATGTCTCCTGGATTGGCAGGCACGTTCTTTACGCCACAGTCATAGGTAAACTTGTGCAGAGTTTTTCTTGACCTTGAAAAAAGAAATGTTTTCCTGATGGTAAAGAATATGCTACCAAATTCTAGAGTAGGTTAGATAATTATCACCATATTAATACAGTGTTTTTTCTTTTTTTAACCAGAGGACAGTAAAAAAAAAAAAAGGTTAATTGTATTAAGTACTGCTTGTCGAGTGTTTCCAAAGTACCTGTCACTGCCTAATCACTCGCTCCATATCACGTCACTTGCTCCCCTCGCAAAACCAATTTAAGACAAATACGATTATTAGAATTTACAGACAGAGAAACTTAAAATCAGAGAAGTTAATTCAATTTATTTATATTAACATAAAGAGGAAGTGACAGAGCCAAAATCTGAGGTGTAATCACAATGTTATATTTGGTAAATCAGCCATACCAAAGAGAGATACTTTTAAAACTGATAGAAGTATTTCTTATTGAGGGAGTGACAGTGGTGTCTGCGTGAGCTGCAAGGTCCCTTTCCAACCTGCAGACTTTCACTCTCCAGAGTAGCAGAGGATGTAGTCGTATCAGTAAAACCCTACAGAGCACAACGGTGGCACACAGCCCCTCCACTCACTTAGCTGGCTCAGAATGCCCGAACCCTTGATTTGAAGGCAAAATTTTAGGTGCACATATATGGTCCTTTTCTATCATGATATTTTCATGTAATCCCATGTGTTTTCAAATGCAAATAAATTGTTTAATACTGTTTTCAGTAGCAAAAAGAGCTGGAGGGGTGGCATAGAGTGGTATAAGGTAAGATATGATATACAAGTTAACCGTGTAATAACTAGTCATAGCTGAGCGTGGACTTGAAGCAAAACCAGCATATGTGTGCTGTATGTACTCCATTTTGTACAGAAAGTCCTCATTTCCCACTAGTGAATCCATTTTAGCACAAAGTTCAGAGAGATGAATGATATATTTTCAGTGTTGTTCATGTGTGTGGTAAACAGCACTTTGAAACTTCAAAATTTGTTAGGCCCATGATCTTCGGCACATTTTATCTAAGCTCTGAAAACACACTGTGTGACCAATCCACTGTACGTTTTTTGAATTGAACTGACTTTTAAAAACCATTGTTTTTTAAACTTTAAGCGCGAGCTGCAGCAGGAGATTTCTTCACATGTGGACACAACTATCCAGCCACTGAATCAAAGGCTAACAAGTCATAGTATCTTAGAGCATTCACCTTGCTGCTCTAAACCATATTTAGACTGATTTCTCATCAAACTTATTCTGTGTTTCTAGTTTAAATTTATGTTGCCAAGAACAGATGGACAAGGAATGGAAACATATTCTTTCAGCTGTAGCCGGCACTAAAATGTGCTTGGCTCTATAGCCTGGGTGTTAATATACGCATTTCTTAGATATATGTCAACCAGAAAACTGCACTGTGGCAAGCTCTAAAACCCCAGATGTGTGTCTGGTGATATTTATAAAACAACAACAACAATAACTACCACAGAAACGAAGCTCCTGTTCAGTATTCTGTGTTTTCCACTGCTTGGTTCTTAAATAGGTGAAATTTTACACTGATTTCTGTAATGATCTGGTGGATGGGAACTGTTCTACAAGAAATGAAATACTTCCTCACGACAGAGTTAATCTGTGAGCCCTAACTTTTCCATGAATCACGGGGACTGTCTGCATCTACACCATATTGCTACTGTCTACCACCCTCTTTCTGATTTTTTTCTTTCTTTTAATTTGTCTTTGTTTTTCTCCCTGCAAAAATGCTCCGAAAATCAATTCTACCATTAATCACTGGTAATGAAGACTTTGATTATAGATTTAGAAGACGTAGGCATTTAACCTTTCATGTTCTTGCTAACACAAAGAACTGCATAGAAATAGTGCTATATTTACTAGTGCAAAATTAACAACATATTCCTTTTAATTAAGCATTCAGAAAAAGAAAGAAATTCTAATTTGTGCTGCACAAATTTGCTCCCATAACACTTCAACAATTTTATATACAAAAGCCTGTAAGGTCTGTGTACAACTGCTGCCTCTTACATACTGTCTTTGGGGGCAGGGTCCTCACTGATTTCAGACAAAGATAATTTCTACATAATTTTGAATTCTATTTCTACCTGTGGTATCATCTAGAAACATCAAAACTTCCTCACTTCACATGCTAGCTAAAATTTATTTTAAGCACAGGTCCCCTTGAGATGGCATAACCAACCAGATTCACCTCCTTAATTGGTTTGTTATGTGGCTACTGCTTTGAGCCCATGAACTGAATCAAGCCCACTGTCTGTTTATGTATGGCTTGCAAGAGTGGTTTTTACATGTTTACAAATGGGAAAAAATTGATACATTGTGACACCTGAAAATACATTAAGTTCAAACTTGAGCATTCATTAATTAGTTTTTGTTGGAAGCAGACACTGGTTAGTTGAGGTTTTGTCTATGTCTGCTTCCACACTATAATGGCAGAAGAGAGTGTCTGCAGCAGAAACCATGTGGCCCAGAAAGCCTACAATGTTTATTATTCAGACCTTTAGAAAGAAAGTGCCAAGCTCTGCTTGACTGCTTGAGTGAAATCTTAACTATTTCTGGCCACTGAGGTTTTCAACTTTAGTGCATCTGCGTGCTAAGTTGCTTTAGTCATGTCGGACTCTTTGTGACCCTCTGAACTATAGCCCAGCAGGCTCCTCTGTCCATAGGATTCTCCAGGCAAGAATACTGGAGTGGGTTGCCATGCCCTCCTCCAGGGGATCTTCCTGACCCAGGGATCGAACCCGTGTCTCCTGCATCTCCTGCTCTACAGGCAGGTTCCTTACCCACTGAGCCACCTGGGAAGCCTGGGTTTCACTTTGGTACTGCCTCTATAGATCCTAATGGCATCACAGTTGCCTGAAAGACATAATGTCCGAGCACTCATTCCTTACTGTGTGTGCTGGTTTGTAAAAGAACTTCAACTATAGAATCTCACCATACTCATATACTGTGAGGTTTCCTACAATCAGTTTGTTGTTGATCGTGAAATACCAGTTTCTAAATAACCCCGTTACAAAAGAAAGTAGAGCAGCTTAACGTTCAACATTATGCTCAGTCATTGCATCTGGTTAGCCTTCTCGTGTGTGAAAGTACAGTCATAGGTAGGAAGGCAGAAGTCTCACCCAGGCCTGAAGACACACGTGTGTGTCTACCTGTGAGTCTCCAGCTGAGTACTGAGAAACCCTGACCTCCTGATACTAGGAAGTGTCTCTATTCCAAGGAAGGTGGTGCTTTTGATCAATTTAATGTTGCTTTTGAAGAGGAAAAACAGTACATTTCTGAAAGAGTTAACATATCTTTCCAAATGCCTCCATGGGTATAACAGAGGCGAGGGAATCTGCCAAATTTAGTATTTCCATTTTTAAAATAGAAAGTCTAGAAAAGGTGTTCAGAGGGAACAGATGTCATGAAAAACAAAAACTGGGTATAGTAGAACAAGATTTTTAACACAGGGGCAGTGATTCTGAATGCAGAAAAATATGACTTTTTTACCAACATTAATTAAAATTAAGAACTTCTTTCAATTACAAATTTAGGCAAGAAACCACAGTTGTAGTAGAAATATCTCTGACTTTGTCACTGATAGATATCACACATATTTCCATATCACATTATAGTTGTTGCAATATTTAAAAATTTATACTTTATATTTAAGAATTCTATTTATATTTTAAAAGTCTATTTTTATAATCTTTGACATCTTAATAATTACTAAGCCTCTGCTAGATTTCTAAAAGTAATTTATTAAAATGGGAAAAGAATCTAAAAAAGAGTGGATACACATACACACACACACATATGTATAACTGATTGTGTCAGACTCTTTGTGACCCCATGGGCTATAGCCTGCCAGGCGCCTCCGTCCATAGGATTTCCCAGACAAGAATGCTGGAAGGCTTCCCTGATGGTTGAGCGGGTAAAGAAACTACCTGAATGCAGGAGACTTAGGAGATATGGGTTCAATTCCTGAGTCAGGAAGATCCCCTGGAGGAGGGCATGGCAACGCACTCCAGTATTCTTGCCTGGAGAATCCTATGGACAGAGGAGCCTGGTGGGCTATAGTCCACAGTGTCGTAGAGTCGGACATGACTGACTGACTAACACTTTCACTTTCTTCAGGGGATCTTCCCCACCCAGGGATCAAATCTGGGTCTCCTGCATTGCAGGCAGGTTTTTTACTGTCTGAGCCACACACCACTGTTTATCAACTATACTCAAATAAAAATTTAGAAAAGAAGCACATATATTACTGAATTGAAATCTTAACATTTCAATATTATGGATTTCCTTTGAAGCCTACATTTTTTTTTAAATTTTATTTTTAAACTTTATAATATTGTATTAGTTTTGCCAAACATCAAAATGAATCCGCCACAGGTATACCCGTACTCCCCATCCTGAACCCTCCTCCCTCCTCCCTCCCCATACCATCCCTCTGGGTCGTCCCAGTGCACCAGCCCCATGCATCCAGTATCGTGCATCGAACCTGGACTAGCGACTCGTTTCATACATGATATTATACATGTTTCAATGCCATTCTCCCAAATCTCACCACCCTCTCCCTCTCCCACAGAGTCCATAAGACTGATCTGTACATCAGTGTCTCTATTTCTGTCTCGTACACAGGGTTATTGTTACCATCTTTCTAAATTCCATATATATGTGTTAGTATACTGTATTGGTGTTTACATTTTTTTTAATGAATTTTAAAACATTACTCCAAGGAAGAATCAGTAGATTTTACCAGGATGGCAAAGAGGACTATAGCACAAATATGGTAAGAAACCCTACTTTAATCTGCCTTTGACTTTGTATACCTTTTCCTGAACACTGCTAGTGCTGCATTATTGAGATACAGGTAATCTGGGGGTATGAGCATAAAATCTGAAGGTCAGTAGTGTGGTATAGATTTGAGAACCCAGGAGCAGCACAGCTAATAAATGGATAATACTTCTTCATGCTTAGTCTCTTCATTTTTGACAGTTACACCCTGATAATACATCTCATTATGTAATTGTTTCAGACTGACATATGTAGGGAACAGAAGAGGAGGCACGACAAACACAGACTGAATGTGGGTTGTAGCATTTTGGCATTTCGTTGAATAGAGTGTGTACTGAAGGGAGAGGGACGAGGTGGGGACAGGGCAGGGCACACTCCTTTGTGCATGGTGTCCAGCAACATGCGGTAGCACAGGGGCCAGCTATGTCCTGGGGTACACTCAGTGACTCAGAAAGGACACTCTGTCATCACCTAAATTGCTAATTATATCACAACTCTTAAGGACTTATTGGCCAAGGTGACACCAGGCTAGCTATGGAGTTGTACCTTCTAAGTGCTAAGACTGCATGCCTTCCAGCAATGCTTGTTTTAGCTAGCAAACATTTGAAACATGCCTGAGGATCCAGAATAAACTTTACAACCCCTAGGGGTATATGAAATTACTAAAGTGAATTCTTCAAGGATGATTTTGTAGCATGTCCGTCTATTACCCATTGATTCTTTATTTTTAATTTATTTGGCTGTATTTGGGTCTTAGTTGTGGCACGTGGGATCTTCACTTGTGGTGAGCAGGCTCAGTTGCTCCATGGAATGTGGTATGCGGGATCTTAGTTCCCCCACCAGGGATCTAACCCTTGTCCCCTGTATGGTAAGGCAGATTCTTAATCACTGGACCACCAGGGAAGTCCCTGCCAATTGATTTATTTTAAAATATTTGTTTATTTTTCAACAGTTTATTTTTGGTCTGGGGTACAGTTGATTAACAAACAATGTTGTGACAGTTTCAAGTGAATAGCAAAGGGACTCAGCCATAAATATATATATATATATATATACATATATATATATATATATATACACATACATACACATGTATCCATTCTCCCCCAAACTCCTCTCTCTATAGGCTGCCACATAACATTAAGCAAAGTTCCATGTGCTGTAGAGTAGGTCCTTGTTGGTTATCCATTTTAAATATAGCGGTATGTACATGTCCATCCCAAACTCCCTATCTATCCCTTCTCCCCATTCTTCCCTCGAGCAAGTACAAGTTCATTCTCTGTGAGGCTCATTCTGTTTAGTAAGTTCATTCATATCATTGTTTAGATTCCACACAAAAGTGGTATCAGATGATATTTGTCTTTCTGTCTCTGGCTTATTTCAGTCAGTATGAGAATCTCCAGGTCCATCCATGTTGGTACAAATGTCATTATTTGATTCCTTTTAATGGCTGACTACTATTTCATTGTATATATGTATCTGTGTGTGTGTGTGTGTGTGTATATACACACCACATCTTCTTTACCATTCTTCTGTCAGTGGACATGTAGGTTGCTTCCATGTGTTGGCTATTTTAAACAGTGCTGCAATGAACACGGGTGCATGTATCCTTTCAACGATGTTTTTCTCTGGATATATAACCAGGAGTGTGATTGAGGGGCACATGGTAGCTCTATTTCTTAATTTATATGTACGCCTCATGAACATAAAGCTCTTTTCTCCAACCTCCATAAACTAGAAAATGCAATTAGAAAAGCATCTGAGGGGAGAGAGCTGGAGCAAAAACATATTAACATGAACTCTGTGTTTCAAGTTCAGTTCAGTTCGGTTCAGTTACTCAATTGTGTCCGACTCTTTGCGACCCCATGGACTGCAGCACACCAGCCTTCCCTGTCCATTACCAACACTCAGACCTTGGTCAAATTCATGTCCATTGAGTCAGTGATACCATCCAACCATCATCCTCTGTCGTCCCTTTCTCTTTTGCCTTCAATCTTTCCCAGCATCAGGGTCTTTTCCAATGAGTGAGTTCTATGCATCAGGTAGCCAAAGTATTGGAGCTTCAGCTTCAGCATCAGTCCTTCCAATGAACATTCAGGACTGATTTCCGTTACGATTGACTGCTTTTGATCTCTTTGCAGTCCAAGGGAATCGCAACAGTTTTCTCCAACACCACAGTTCAAAAGCATCAATTCTTTGGTGCTCAGTTTTCTTTATAGTTCAACTCTCACATCCGGTTTTTCTGGAAAAACCTAGAAAAAACATAGCTTTGACTAACAGACCTTTGTTGGCAAAGTAATTTCTGTACTTTTAAATATGCTGTCTAAGTTGGTTATAGCTTTTCTTCCAAGGAGCAAGTGTTTTTTAATTTCATGGCTGCAGTCACCATCTGCAGTGACTTTGGAGCCCAAGAAAATAAAATCTGTCACTGTTCCACTGTTTCTCCATCTATTTGCTATTAAGTGATGAGACTGGAAGCCATGATCTTCATTTTTTGAATGTTGGGTTTTAAGCCAGCTTTCTCACTGTCCTTTTTAACTTTCATCAAGAGGCTCTTTAGTTCCTCTTCACTGTCTGCCATCAGGGTGGTGTCATCTGTGTATTTGAGGTTATTGATATTTCTCTTGGTAATCTTGATTCCAGCTTGTGCTTCATTCAGCCTGGGGATTTCACATGATGTATTCTGCATATAAGTTAAATAAGCAGGGTGACAATTATATAGCCTTGACATACTCCTTTCCCAATTTGGAACCAGTCTTTGTTCCATGTTCTAACTGTTGTTGTTCACTTCTAACTGTTGCTTCTTGACCTGCATACAGATTTCTCAGGAGGCAGGTAAGGTGGGCTGGTATTCCCATCTCTTTAAGAATTTTCCACAGTTTTTTGTGATCCACACAGTCAAAGGCTTTGGCATAGTCAATAAACCGGAACTAGATGGTTTTCTGGAACTCTCTTGCTTTTTTCTATGATCCAACAGACGTTGGCAATTTGATCTCTGGTTCCTCTTCCTTTTCTAAATCCAGATTGAACATCTGAAAGTTCTCACTTCACATACTGTTGAAGCCTAGCTCGGAGAACTTTGGACATTACTTTGATAGTTTGTGAGATGAGTGCAATTGTGCAGTAGTTTAAACATTCTTTGGCACTGCCTTTCTTTGAGATTGGAATGAAAACTGACCTTTTTCAAAGTATCTTTAAAGCAAACTTCTGGCATCTCATAGAACATAGTATACAATTATGTCTGTCAAGGAAATAGAGATTATATATATACATTATATATACACATAATATGTGTATATATAATGTATATATATATATATATATATATATATATATATATATGCTACATCTACCCTGAGAAGACTTTCTGATAGGAATTTATAGGCATTTTTCCATTTAAGACTTCCAACAATGCCTTGAGGCCAGTATTATTCTTTTTTTTTTTGAGGAGGAAACTATGTTATCTATTCAAGTCTTCATACACAGTTGAAAATATGGTTTTCCAACTAGGTTGCTTCACTCCAAAATCCATGTTATTAGACATATTGACAACAGTTAAGAACTAACCAATGAAATGTTATCAGTGACTGAAAGACAAAAGTACAACAAAGAAATATATAATACCATAAAACGGTGCCATTAATAATCATACCACTGAATCAGGTCAGATGTTCTCACCAAATTATAATATAGTATAAAACTCTCATTCACTATGACTACCCTAGGTCATGTAAAAGAATTATACTTAGAAGAATTTTGATAAGAAGCCTAAGACATGCAGAACACTTTTTGAAAGGATTTCTATCCAATGTGGATAGAAATATTTTCATTTTAGAAAATAAAAACGAAAAAGGTTAAAGTGTAGTACATAAAGGATTAGGAGAGTTACTTGGAAAATCTAGCAGTGTGAAGTATCCCATTCTCTGATTAAATCTGAAAAATAAGGAGTTAAGGTATATACAGACACACACACACACACACACACACACACACACACAGCAGAATCACATGCCTGACTTTAAAAATGACTTTTAAAGAATAGATTTGATCATCTCTTTTAAAGCCATCTGTTTTTTAAAAAAAACAACCAGCTATAGCTGACTATAACTTCATGTATTTTCATTCTAAAATTCTGAACTTCCCTAAATGGATCCAAAAAAAAAAAAAAAGAATCATAGTAGTCTGGCATACTGTCAACAACTGCCCTACTGCGATCAAAGTGGTCCAGGCCTGGCAATCACTTTATTATGGCGTACTTGAAAGAGGACTCTCACCTGACGACACACAACCCCAGAAATCAGGGACATTTCATACACAAGGCCGTAGAGAGCCAGCTTTAAGACTCCCCACAGAAAGCTATTGCTACAACTGGCAAAGAGAATTATCAGTAAATGTAGGCATAGAGTTTAGGAGTACAAGCTAGCAGTGATTCTGAACACTGCTGCTTCTGGGGTCTTGAGTCGGTTTGCTCTTGTTAAGCTTTGAGGAGGGACTGAATTTCAGGCTGATGCTTGTTTTCTGTGTGAATGAGCCATTAGGGTGTGAGGGGCTGTTTTCACAACATCACGCTTCCCATGCCTTCTTTCATAAACCAAACTACTTTACGCGTCTCCTCGCATTAGTGCCATCACTAAACAAAGTGAGTGCACGTGAATGAGGGCTGATGTCAGCAAATTCTGAATAACTTCTGGAGGGGCATCCTGAGTTCCAACACTGAAGCCTGCTAAGGGGCTAAAGGCTTCCCTAGTGGCTCAGATGGTAAAGAATCTGCCTGCAGTGCCGGAGCCCCAGGTTCAATCCCTGGGTCAGAAAGATCCCCTGAAGAAGGGAATGGCAACACACTCCAGTATTCTTGCCTGGAGAGTTCCATGGACAGAGGAGCATTACAGCCGATAGTCCATGAAGTTGCAAAGAATGGGACACAATTGAGCAACTCTATCTAAGAGGCTAAAGTGACCAGGAAAATCACCAACCCTTACCTTCTAAGAAATAAGTAGTTCCAATAATTAAAAAACAATTTAAAATCCAACTTAATAGAGGGCAGTGGTGATCTTATTTTACATATAACTATGTGATATTTGGCCTTCCATGGGGCTCAGAGGTAAAGAATCTGCCTGCAATGCAGGAGATGTGGGTTTGATCCCTGGGTCAGGAAGATGCCCTGGAGAAGGAAATGGCAGCCCATTTCTGTATTCTTTCCCGGGAAATGCCATGGACAGAAGAGCCCAGTGGTCTACAGGCCATGGGGTTGCAAAGAATCAGATAAGGCTGAAGCAACTGAGCATGAACATGATGTGATCTTAATATTCAATTTCCAGAAGCACTAGGAAAACCAGCTATTTTCTTGAAATATATTATAGAATATAATAGTATAGTCCAACAGTCTCCTTATTTTAGTTTTAATGAAATGTGAAACACACTTGTGAACTAATAAAATTTTTAAAACTTGGTAATACATTGGAACTCACTTATAAAATTAAGGCTGAAAATTAAAATACAGACAAAATATAATTGTGAGGAATAGTGATTTACACTACAAATTGGCCTGTATAACAGAGCTGGCTTTGATATCCAATTATTCCTGGTTACATATAAATATTATATGCCTAGCAAGAGTAATACATTGGGGTTCCTGTGCTTTCTGAGGCCATTTGCATAAAAGTACTGCTGGTCAGAAGTAAATCTTACTCTCCTGGCAGTTTGTTTTCTGAAAAGAGACTACATGACTAACCAGAATTAAATCCAAGTAATCTTTGGAACTTTTTGGTAGTGGTTAAAATATAGGATCATATCCTGAAATCACTTTGCCGAAAAAGGTCTGTATAATCAAAGTTATGTTTTTTTTCAGTAGACATGCACAGATGTGAGAGCTGGACCATAAAGCCCAGAGCACTGAAGAATTGATGGTTTTGAACTATGGTGCTGGAGAAGACTCTTGAGAGTCCCTTGGACTGAAAGAAGATCAAACCAGTCCATCCTAATGGAAATCAACCCTAAATATTCATTGGAAGGACTGTTGCTGAAGCTCAAACTCTAATACTTTGGTCACCTGATGTGAAGAACTGACTGATTGGAAAAGATCCTGATGCTGGGAAAGATTGAGAGCAGGAGGAGAAGGGGACGACAGGATGAGATGATGGATTGCATCACTGACTCAATGGACGTGAGTCTGAGCAAACTCAGGGAGCTAGTAAAAGACAGGGAAGCCTGGTGTGCTTCAGTCCATGGGTCACATAGAGCCCGTTTAAGGAGTTTTGCTGTTATGCAGGGGCGAGGACCACCACCCACCCCAAACAACCGAGGACAGGACACAGGAACAGGACTGAGACAAGAACTGTGACAGCCTCAAGCACTGACAAACAACACACTTAAATCACCATTGCCTCACCATTTAAAGAGGAACACTTCTTGATTCATTCAAATCAGAGAAGACACTGTTTCATTTGGCTTATGATCAATTACAGGCAGATGGGGTAATGTATCTAATATGCTACCTGTTAACAAGTTAGTATAGATTAAAATACACCTGAATTCTTCTGTTTTCTATCTATCCTCCTTGTTTTTTTCCTTATGCAGTAAGATAATTTTGTTTCATGGCTTTATGGCCACAGAAGAAGAATTAAATTACATTCTGGATTACTAAATTGAATTAATGTTGACATAAGTAGTTTTATTTGGATGAGATTTTTAAATTAATCCCATTTGTAAATACTTATAAGAAATACAATATCCTTTGTCATGTCAATTAGGAAGTTAGCAGAGAAATCCATTACACATATGTGATCACTTAGGAGTGAGACCCTGTAACCTACTACTGTGTAGAAGCTTTGCAGTGTCTATTCAACTCATGACACTTATTAATCATGTACTGACAAGCTTCCAAAGAGCTTGAATTTTTTTAAAAATTAAAGAATAAGCCCTTGTATGTAGACATGTTGAGGGACTCAAATAAGTACAAAAGGTCTCTGTGAAAAAGTTTTTCTTTACATTTTAAAAAGCATGTCATTTTAACTTTAGAAAAGAACCTCACTGATATTAATTCATCTTTTAGGAAATACAGCAACATTCATGACTAATAGTAATGGGGAAAGTAGAAATGGAACATTCAAAGTATGTTCACCCTTAAAAAACACTTGAGAACACAACGGAAGTTCAAATGCAAACTTTCAGATCTCCAATACCAAGAAACTCAGGACTTTATCTCCCCTTTCAAGGACTGCCTTTGGGTGTGGGGAAACCAAAACCTCTTTGGTAGCACAAACTTTACTAACATAACTCATTCTTCTCCTACCCCCTCATATAAGAGATATACCCTTTAAAAAAAAATACTTTAAAGTACTACCACATTGATACCCTCCATACAGAGAAAATTTATTCTATTTAGTAGCATTCTTTGAAAAGTTATTTACTTAAAAAGGCTTTACTGTATCGGTCTTGTAGCCCTTCATACAGCTGAACAAAAGCAGTTCTATGAAAGAAGTCTAAACTTGGACAAACCGTAAAAAAAAAAAAAAAATAGCAAAGTTCCTCTCTGTTTTTATCAAATTTGATTGCTGCAGCTGTTCCCAGTTTCTGTATTTTAAAAATAGCCTTATTCAGTGCCTTGTTGGCTAAAGGCCAGAGTGCCATTAGAACATGCTGTACGGAAAACCTCTATTCAGTTACAGATACAGAAATATATTTAAGATCAGTGGGGGTCATCTGCAGCAAACACTTGGAAGGGAAAATAGAATTTTAATGTGTTTGGACCAATCACCACTTCTACCAGAAAGGTTAAAGCTCCTGTGCAGAAAGTTCCTATTCTTTTTTTTCTCCTAGTTGGGTAAAAATGCAGAATGAGTATCAATTTCACTGGGAAAATATTATTAGAAATGTCTACCCCTCAAATAGTGTTTGTATAGCTGAGATGCGCATTTCAAAGGATACCTACTAGTGGTTTCTGTTGGACAAGTATGGCTGGTATACATCTACCCAGGGCAAAGGTGCACATTACTGAACAAATGCTATGGAAGGAACTGCAACTTTTCTCTGATGTAGGCCACCAAACTAAGGTCATCAGGCGTGAAATAAAATAGTGCATGCAGGGGAAATGAGCCGAGGGACTAATTTTGGACTGATAAATCCATACCTTTGGGCTGGAAGTGTGAGGTCAAAGAATTGAATTATTTGGTAGCATCTTTAAAACTGTACTCAGATATTCAGTTCTTTCCTTTTTTTTTTTATCTTAGTAAAGGATTCAATAAAACTAGCATGTTCAGAATGGAAAGTTACTATAAATTACAAGTAAAAAGACTATTCTGCAAGTATCGTCAATAAGAAGAAATTGTTGAAGCCCAGGAATGAGAGTAATAAGAAAGAATTAAATAGCAGGTGTCTAGAAAGAACCTAGGTGAGAGGAGAAGTTTACACCAGAGAATGTACATCATGATCAAGAAAGGAAGTATCCAAGATTTTACCTTTCTTGAAAGCTACCATGATAACTTGCCATGATCAGAGGGAGTCTGGCAGAAGACCTGAGCTTCTGGAGTCAGAGATCCAAGACTTTATTACCCATAACACTAATGTCAGTGCCCTGAACTCCAGTTTCCACAAGGTGAGGCGAAGAGTATTTCCACTTTAGAGTCAAAGACAGGAAAGAAACCACATCAGCAGTTTGCAGGCTTCTTGGGATAGGAGTGGGCTCACTGTAAACCCAGGGGCAGAAATAAAGCCCAGTTTTCACGTTAATTCCATGAAGAATGGGAATGAAAAGATGATGCCCAGGACTTCTTGGTGCAATACCAGAACCAAATGTTCAGTGGGATTGAACTGGTGGGTAGAACAAAGCTGAACCATAAGTAGGCTATAGGTAGCCCACTGTATTGAACATCTTTCTTAGATCATTAAATTAATACAATAATTGTATTGCTATTCTTTATGATTTTTGAAATAAAAATATTAGTGATGCAAGTATACAATATCTTAGATCTCTGGGAAGACTACTGGAAAATAGGACATTTCTTATTAACTACATGCTTATTATAACATCATGAATAACAGAAACAAAAATGTTAAAACAAAAAAATCAAAGAAAGATTGAAACTATATGTATCAGTTGCTAAGCTAGGTGCTAAGGGTACAGTGGTGAGCAAGACAAAAAACAAAGACCAAATACAATCTTTGGAAAGTAGAATTTCACATTGTAATATAAGTCCAAAAATGAACAAGTCTGAAGCTTCTACAGGGCAACTTGCCACTGCATGAGAGGAGCCATTCTGGTTATTAAATTGTCTGTGCACTTAAGACTCAGCTATTCCTGAAATTTGTCATTGACTTCTTTTTTGGGCTACATAGCAAATGTACACATTTTGTATCTTTCAAAATCATTTTAGATATTTATAAAAAAAAGTGGCCTAGTTTTATCTAGTCAGTTGAATTGGGTTTCTCTCACTTTCAAACTGAAGGGCACCTGAGTGTCATGACTTACAGTTCTTACCATTGTCAAATTCACCCTGCTTAGTGTACTTGGGGCATATCATTCTCTTTCTCTGACACGTTTAATGATTCAGTTCAATTCAGTCGCTTGGTCGTGTCCAACTCTTTGCGACCACAAGAACTGCAGCACTCCAGGCTTTCCTGTCCATCACCAACTCCCATAGTTTACTCAAATTCATGTCCATTGAGTCCATGATGCCATCCAATCACCTCATCCTCTATTGACCCCTTCTCCTCCTGCCTTCAATCTTTCCTAGCATCAGGGTCTTTTTCAATGAGTCAGTTCTTCACCTCAGGTGGCCAAAGTATTGGAGTTTCAGCTTAAGTCCTTCCAATGAATATTCAGGACTGATTTCCTTTAGCATGGACTGGTTGGATCTCCTTGCAGTGCAAGGGACTCTCAAGAGTCTTCTCCAACACCACAGTTCAAATGCATCAATTCTTTGGTGCTCAGCTTTCTTTATAGTCCAACTCTCACATCCATACATGACTACTGGAAAAACCATGGTCTTGACTAGATGGACCATTGTTGGCAAAGTAATGTCTCTGCTTTTAAATATGCTGTCTAGGTTGTTCATAAATTCTCTTCCAAAGAGTAAGCGTCTTTTAATTTCATGACTGCAGTCACCATCTGCAGTGATTTTGGAGCCCAGAAAAATAAAGTCTGACACTGTTTCCACTGTTTCCCCGTCTATTTACCATGAAATGATGGGACCAGATGCCATGATCTTAGTTTTCTGAATGCTGACTTTTAAGCCAACTTTTTCACTCTCCTCTTTTATTTTCATCAAGAGGCTCTTCAGTCCTTTTTCACTTTCTGCCATAAGGGTGGTGTCATCTGCATATCTGAGGTTATTGATATTTCTCCTGGCAATCTTGATTCCAGCTTGTGCTTCATCCAGCCCAGGGTTTCTCATGATGTACTCTGCATATAAGTTAAATAAGTAGGGTGACAATATACAGCCTTCACGTACTCCTTTCCTTATTTGGAACCAGTTTGTTGTTCCATGTCCAGTTCTAACTGTTGCTTCCTGACCTGCATACAGGTTTCTCAAAAGGCAGGTCAGGTGGTCTGGAATTCCCATCTCTTTAAGAATTTTTCACAGTTGGTTGTGATATACACAGTCAAAGGCTTTGGCATAGTCAATAAAACAGAAATAGATGTTTTTCTGGAACTCTCTTGCTTTTTCGATGATCCAAAGGATGTAGGCAAATTGATATCTCATTCTTCTACTTTTCTAAATCCAGCTTGAACATCTGGAAGTTCTCAGTTCACATACTGTTGAAGCCTAGTTTGGAGAATTTTGAGGATTCCTTTGCTAGCGTGTGAGATGAGTGCAATTGTGCGGCAGTTTGAACATTCTTTGGCATTGCCTTTCTTTGTGATTGGAATGAAGACTGATCTTTCCCAGGCCTTTGGTCACTGCTGAGTTTTCCAAATTTGTTGGCATATTGAGTGCAGCACTTTCACAGCATCATCTTTTAGGATCTGAAATAGCTCAACTGTAATTCCATCACCTTTACTAGCTTTGTTTGTAGTGATGCTTCCTAAGGCTCATTTGACTTTGCATTCCAGGATGTTTGGCTTTAGATGAGTGATCATACCATTGTGATTATCTGGACTGTGAAGATCTTTTTTGTATAGTTCTTCTATGTATTCTTACCACCTCTTCTTAGTATCTTCTGCTTCTGTTAGGTAAACACCATTTCTGTCCTTTATTGTGCCTATCTTTGCATGAAATGTTCCCTTGGTATCTCTAATTTTCTTGAAGAGATCTCTCATCTTTCCCATTCTAATGTTTTCCTCTATTTCTTTGCATTTGTTGTTCCTTAAAGTGCAACAACCTTGGCATTTGGCTGTTTGTAATTTTATTTCCAGTATTCCTCTATGCAAATTTTCACACCTTGTTCAAACTAGTATTTTTCTGTTCCCTAAAACTGTCCCATTGCTACTACTCTGCTCCTCACTATTAAGCAAAGCTTTTTCCTCACTTGCCTAGACTCTGTTAATCCTTTAAGGCTTAGTTTAATAACACCTCTTTCTGTACTGCTTTCTTTTATGCCACCAACCCACTGCTAAATGTTATAAAAACACTCTATCTTTATGATCCTTTTGACACTCAACCCACACTGTGAGGCAGCAAACAGAGTACCAAAGATTCACATCGTGTGGACCATGGAGCACCAGACCTAGCAATTCAAAAATGACACAAATGACTTTTCACTTTGGTCATCTCATTGCCTAATGGACTACATGAAAGCTCTAACTGTTGAGTGTAATTGTTATTGATATTTTAGTCCAATTCTGATTTTCCCCCCACACTACTCATAAAAGTAATCCCAACTTTTACATAGCTATTATGAATTTCTGATGATCTAATTTTATTCCATCTTGATTAGGAATTTTGGCAAGAATTTTTATTTCCCTGACTTAAATATCATCTCTATTTTGTTAAATCATATATATTGTTTCAGAAAAATTAACATTCATGCATTCATTTATCCATTCATTTCATACAACAAAGTGACACTGAGCACCAAGTAGATGCTCAGTAGGTCAATATATGCCAGGCACTGTGGAAAGTGACTGAAACTGATGCGAAAGATGTTACAGTTTCTAACTTCAAAGAGGTCAGTATTGTACGAGAAAGGATAAAAAGAGTAAAGAAAAATTGTAATGTAGCATAAATAATGCTACAGTAGACACATATTCAGGATTCCCAGGGAGCACTAGTGGTAAAAATCCCACCTACCAATGCAGGAGATTTAAGAGATGTGGGTTTGATCCCTGGGTTGGGAAGATTCCCTGAAGGAGGGCATGGCAACCCACTCCAGTATGCTTGCCTGGAAAATCCCATGGGCAGAGGAGCCTGGAGGGCTATAGCCATGGTGTTGCAAAGAATCGGACACAACAGAAGTGACTTAGCACACACGCAGACACATATTCTAAGAATACATTAGAAACAGTGTTGAGTGTTTAACTCCATGGATGGTACCTGGGGGTGGGGAGAGTCAGACAGGAGAAGTTTGGGAAAGTCTTAATGGACTGATGATGTGATGATAAATTTTAGTTTCCTGATGTTGGGTTAAGTGAAGCTCTTCCAGGATAAGAAAAGTGTATAGAAACAAAAGGACATTTAAAATAACATGGAATGTTCAGTGAATTATAAAAATCTCCATTTTTCCTGGGTTATAAGAAGCACAGGGAAAAGTTGTGACAAGAGAGGTGATGAGGCCTCACTCAGGAAGGGCCTTATAAACCTTGATTGGAAGCTTGGGTTTTCCCTGTGTTTGACTGGAGGCCAGTTAAGATTTCTAAGCTGAGAAGTGAATACATTTAAATTTAAAAGTAACAGTTAGGGAGTGATGTGGAAGATATATTATAAAGAAAGGAGGTAAGAAGCAGAGTGGGCAATTGGAACACTGCTGAAGAATCCTGGTTAAGGATGACAAGGAGTTATAGTAAGGCCACGACCGTGAGCATGGAAGGGAGTAGAACTGACATACCATGAACTGGGATTCTGGGGGTGTTGGAAGGCACAATGATGCCCAGGTTCATGCTTGTGAGGCCAGCTGATGGCAGTGCCAACAACCAAGATGGGGAAAGTCAACAGAAAAGCAGAAAACATGGTGAATTTGGTTTAGGATATGCTGATATCATGGGCTTCCCAGGTGGCGCTGGTGGTAAAGAACCTGCCTGCCTATGCAGGAGACATGAGAGATGAGGGTTCAATCTTTGGGTGGGGACGATCCCTGGAGGAGGGCGTGGTAACCCACTCCAATATTCTTGCCTGGAGAATCCCATGGACAGAGGAGCCTGGCAGGCTACAGTTCATAGGGTCACAAAGAGTCACATGTAACTAAGTGACTTAGCACCCGCTCAAGCTGATATCACCAGTCTCAGTGAAAGCATTCACGCAGAGCACTCTAAAACTCCAGAGAGGACTGCCTGGAGAAAACGAATCTGTAACTATGAACACTATCGCCAAATTAACTTAAATCTGTAAGACTGAGAATCGTACATGGTGTTGCTTTGGAGTTTGTTGTTTTGTTTTTAGATCCTCAAATGCACAACCTGGCACAGAGCACACAATCAATAAGCATATGCTGAATTAGTAATAAGTATTGTATTAAGTACACTTCAAGCTTTCTGATACTTCTCTAGAAGAGTCTCCAAAAGAAAGACAGGCTCACTTTTGCTAGCTAGGGAACAAAGAGGCTCCTGATTTTAGAGCAACATTCTTGAAGGGACAAACAATGTATTCTTTTTGATTATAGATAAATACTGATAGATTAGGTTTTGCTGTTGTTTAGTGGCTAAGTCATTTCCAACTCTCTGTGACCCCATGAAATGCAGCACACCAGGCTTCCCTGTCCTTTACAAGATTTTCTTTTATGTAGTAGTAATTTCTTACATTTATCTGGCTCTGTTTAGTTTCCCACATTTTTTCATGATTTAATACACTTATAGTACTTAAGGACTAGCCTTAAGCCACGGTTAGATGGAATTTTTTAATTTGCAATGGAAGATTTCTTACTGATACAATTTTACAGATGGAGAAGTCCCAGAAGACAAATTAGGGTGTCTAGGGTTCTTCTCAGGATATCAAAATTCCTCCTTGCATCCCAAGGATGCTGATAGAACGATTCTTTGGACTCTTTGGAAAACTGTCATTAATTAATAATGTCAAGGTCATTTTCAAAGGCAAAAACAGTTGTTATCTAGCCATTTTGTTTTTGGAAACTAGTTTGTCATTACTAATTCTTCTTAACCTTTATCATGACTCAAAAATATTGATAACGTCATTATTTTTATTGACCACGTCACTGCTTTTACTTTTAAAAACTGAAATTGATTACCACATTCTTTGATATATTTTAAGCCACAAAAATAAATTAGGAATACGTCTATAACAATACAATAAAGCGTTATATAACTGCCAACTAAATGTTTTGCTTTCAAATATTTCCAAAACTGATTAGAATTCGATAAGATTTTTAAAATTAAAAAATTCTTTCTTTAAATTAGAAATAGATACTTGTCAGTATAAGAGGCTAATCATATCTTCACGTGGTTAAGTGTTAGAAGTATTTTATGAATTTTGAATTCTATTAAATGATGATTTATTTTTTCCAAAGAAGTCACCATGCAAGAGGCACTTACTTATTACACATGTTTTTCAGCATATGTTGCAAGTTTATTTTAATGCTGAAGAGGCACATTATGATCAAAGCTGAATTCTGCCCAATTTAAACTATTCCAAGCTATTTTCATACATTCACTCATGTAATACTGTAAGATTTACATTAAAATGAATGTTCCTCTACAATTAAGTGATTCAGTCAACATTAAAAAAAAAGGTGCAAATGTGTGCAACGTGAAAAAAAAATCAACAGATGTGCGAATAATCTCTGCTTGGGGTATCAAAAAGAACAGTAGCCCCAAAAAATAAATTTCAAGCTTTATTCTTTCTATCCTCTACAGTTTCTCTGCACTCCAGGAAAGGACACACACACAACATTCTCAGGACTTTCCCTAATACTCATAACTGGATCAGCCAGTGATAAATTGGAATGAGGAGCAAATAATAAACTACAAAACCTATAACAGCACTCAGAGATGGATATATATTTTGATCCAATCTTGTTCTCATGTGTTTTTATTCTGATAATGAATAAACTCCAAGGGCAGCAATGATTCATCCATGTTTGGAGAAATGTCATATGTATAAACCAGAATATTCAGCATTAAAGCATTTACGCTGGAGTGAGTCAGCCAGGATACAGTAACGAAAAGCAAAGCTTCAGATCCTAGAGGTCGCTAAAGCTGCAGGTCAGTGCGCGTAGCTGTCCAGGTTGCATACCACATCACTTTCGGGTCACCAGTCACATCCTTGTCAAGTGAATGGCCTCTCCTCAGATTTTACAGAGCACACCCTATACAGTCACAGACCCCTGGGCCCTGGAAAATGTCATGAAGCTGTAGGAAATGTGAAGAGCTTTATTTAGATGGGATAAACGAGATGCAAGTTCTTCACAAAGCTTCATTTCTGTCTCCATGAGACATATCGTGGTGACCTCTGGAAGGATGTCCAGTCTTCATCTATCTATGTCAGTAGGTGTGGGGCAAAGAAAAACTGGATGCCAACTGACAACCTGTAATATTTAGCTAGGCTGGAGCTGCTAGTTGAATGGCACCCATAAAAGGCACTTCAGCATCATTCCTGTCCTCTCCTTTCCCAAGGAATTTCAAGATAGCTATCCTTTTGTCATGTTAACCGAGCTTCCCAGAGCCATCTACTTGAGAAAATAGAAAATCGGAGATGGTACTCACAGATAAGCATATTACTGACTAGGAGGAAAATGAGTTGGTGCAACTGCACTTAAAAATATTGTCCAGTAGTGTTTTTTCAGCTAATTAACTTTTATGTAAATCACTGATATACGTTATATTAAACCACACACTGCAAAATGAGGACAGGACCGTTCTTTTGTTCACAAATTTCAACATGCTATGCTACAGTAGATGACATTTGGACACACGGAAACTTGTTTGGTGTCTGCTCAGTCCTGCACTCTTTCGCAACCCCATGGACTATAGCCTGCCAGGTTCTCGGTCTATGGGATTTTCCAGGTCAGAATACTGAAGTGGGTTGCCCTTTCCTACTCCAGGGAATCTCTCTGACCCAGGGATCAAACCTGAGTCTTTTTCATCTCCTGCATTGGCAGGAGGATTCCTTACCACTGTGCCACCTGGTAAGCCCTGGGAACTTGTATACTGAGGCTTAATATAAGCATTCATGTTCAGTTCTGACATGACCTAAATGTTCAGCTCTTCTACACAGATCTACAAGTAGCCTCGGTAGGTAAATTGAATCTTCTAAATGTGTCTAAGTGTGTTAGTCTATCCAGATAAATATGAGCAAAGAAACGGTTAGCCTGAAGTCTCTGGTTAAGTCACTGACCATACTTCAATCCATTACATGGTACCAACTCGCCACACACATTTTAAACTGGGAAATATAAAACTGCTGAGAAAATATAGGGTTTATGATTGGCTGAAGAGTTAATATGATCTAAATTATCTCATAAAAATCTTCACTAGCTTTTTACTCATGAGAACTAAAAGGTTTCAGTTCTTAGTGAAATGGCTAAAAGGAGACCGTGTCTCTGAAACACTATGAAATAGTTAAGACCCCTGTCATAACAAAAGGGCAGCAATTATTTTCCACACTTAGAAAGGATATTGAAAGAAGGGTCATGGGTATGGAAGAGGAACACATGCTCAAGTGGATCAATTCAAGGAGAAAATAAATAAATTAATTGTTTCTGTTCTTTATCTCTGGTAGTTATTTTCATGCAACTCTTTGAAATCAGGGGATATGCTTTTATTTGGAAAAAATAATAATTTGAATAATGCATATTGTGTGTGTATGTGTGTGTGTGTGAACCCACATTTGGTATTCAACAAAAATATTATAGCCTTTACTTTCTGTTAATCAATGTAATTGTGCTTAACATTTTCCCATTATCCATCTTCTCTGTACACTCCATCTCAGATATTTTAAAGAACCTTTCCTCTCTGAAAGTTGTATAATATCCAGGACAATTTGAAATAGGCTGTCATGTTTAGTGTCATATTACCATGATTATTCAGGGTCACAAGCTTGCGTTTTGATGCCATGAACATGTGGAACTGAGGAAGATTTCTGAGACTTGTCTCGGGGCTTTTTCTCAGCCCTTCCATCTGAGGACATCTTCTCACCTTCTCAGGACTCTTCCAGGGCACTGCCTGTGGTGCTACACTGTTCTCAGGACCCATCCCCACAATCCTTTCCCTGGCTGGTCTAGCAGAATCTCTCCTTTCCCCTTAAAGTTCCTCTTTCTTTGGAACATCTCATATCATCTCCTCAGAGAGCAAAAGTCACAAATTGTTGGCCAGAGGGATGAATCTGCTTCACACACTTGTTTGACTCATACTATCAAATGTTCTAAACTTTTAAATTGTTGCTAACTTTTTATTGGACTTTCCTGGTGGCTCAGTGGTAAACAATCCACCTGCCAACGCAGGAGATGTGGGTTTGATCCCTGGGTCAGGATACCCTGGAGAAGGGAAAGGCAACCCACTCCAGTATTCTTGCCTGTAGAATTCCAAGGACAGAGGAGCCTAGCAGGCTACAATCCATAGGGTCGCAAAAGAGCTGGACACAATGTAGCAACTAAACAACAATCATGAATGTCAAACCTTTTATTAATCTCTCAATTTTTTAAAACAAAACTATATTATTAAGGTATAATTGACATATAGAAGCTGAATATATTTAATGTATACAATTTGATGAGTTTGGAAATAAGAATACACTCATGGAACCATCATCATAATCTATGTCATAAACATCCCAGTTCCAAAAGTTTCCTTCCCTCCTTTTTTGTGATAACACCAAAACATAAGATCTATCCTCTTAGCAAACTTTTAAAGTATACAATACAGTGTAGTTAACTATAGGCTCTATGCTCTACAATAGATCTTTAGGAGTTTTCTTCTTGTACAACTGAAATTTTGTATCCTTTGAAGAACCCCTACATGTTTTTCTGTTCCTGAAGTCCCTGGTACCCCTGGTTTTTATTCTTTGCTGCTTGTTTGCTCAGTTGTGTCCAAGACTTTGCAACCCATAATCTGCAGTCCACCAGGCTCCTCTATGCATGGGATTTCCCAGGCAAGAATACTGGAGTAGGTTGACATTTCCTACTCTAGGAGATTCTCGCCTTCTGTGAATTAGACTCTTAGATTCCTCATATAAGTGGGATCATGTAGTATTTGTTCTTCTTTGTCTGGCTTATTTCCATTAGCATAATGTCTTCCAATCCATCCATACTGTCACAAATGGCAGGATTTCCTTCTTTTTTTAAGGTCAAACAATATTTCATTGTATATATACCAAGTTTTCTTAATTCATTCACCCATTCTCTATTCACGAACATTTAGGTTGCCTTCACGTCTTTCCTATTGTAAATAACACTGCAGTGTACATGAGAATACAGACACTGCTTAAACATTCTGATTTTTGTTCCTGTGGAAACATACCCCAAAGTGGAACTGTTCAATGATATGGTAATTCTACTAACTTTCAGAGGAACTTCCATACTGTTTTCCATGGGGGCTGCACCAATTTTTACATTCCTATCAACAGTGTACAAAGTTGCCTTTTCTCCACATCTTCACCAACAATTTTTTTTTTTTTAATTTGCATCAGGTCAGATCAGATCAGTCACTCAGTTGTGTCCGACTCTTTGCAACCCCATGAATCGCAGCACGCCAGGCCTCCCTGTCCATCACCAACTCCCAGAGTTCACTCAAACTCACGTCCATCAAGTTGGTGATGCCATCCAGCCATCTCATCCTCTGTTGTCCCCTTCTCCTCCTGCCCCCAATCCCTCCCAGCATCAGAGTCTTTTCCAATAAGTCAACTCTTCGCATGAGGTGGCCAAAGTACTGGAGTTTCAGCTTCAGCATCATTCCTTCCAAAGAAATCCCAGGGCTGATCTCCTTCGGAATGGACTGGTTGGATCTCCTTGCAGTTCAAGGGACTCTCAAGAGTCTTCTCCAACACCACAGTTCAAAAGCATCAATTCTTCGGCGCTCAGCCTTCTTCACAGTCCAACTCTCACATCCATACATGACCACAGGAAAAACCAGAGCCTTGACTAGACGAACATTTTTTGGCAAAGTAATGTCTCTGCTTTTGAATATGCTATCTTGGTTGGTCATAACTTTCCTTCCAAGGAGTAAGCGTCTTTTAATTTCATGGCTGCAGTCACCATCTGCAGTGATTTTGGAGCCCAGACAAATAAAGTCTGACACTGTTTCCACTGTTTCCCCATCTATTTCCCATGAAGTGATGGGACTGGATGCCATAATCTTCGTTTTCTGAATGTTGAGCTTTAAGCCAACTTTTTATCTCTCCACTTTCACTTTCATCAAGAGGCTTTTGAGTTCCTCTTCAATTTCTTCCATAAGGGTGGTGTCATCTGCATATCTGAGGTTATTGATATTTCTCCCGGCAATCTTGATTCCAGATTGTGTTTCTTCCAGGCCAGCGTTTCTCATGATGTACTCTGCATATAAGTTAAATAAACAGGGTGACAATATACAGCCTTGACGAACTCCTTCCTATTTGGAACCAGTCTGTTGTTCCATGTCCAGTTCTAACTGTTGTTTCCTGACCTGTATACAAATTTCTCAAGAGGCAGATCAGGTGGTCTGGTATTCCCATCTCTTGAAGAATTTTCCACAGTTTATTGTGATCCACACAGTCAAAGGCTTTGGCATAGTCAATAAAGCAGAAATAGATGCTTTTCCATGATCCAGAGGATGTTGGCAATTTGATCTCTGGTTCCTCTGCCTTTTCAAAAACCAGCTTGAACATCAGGAGGTTCACGGTTCACATATTGCTGAAGCCTGGCTTGGAGAATTTTGAGCATTACTTTACTAGCATGTGATGTGAGTGCAATTGTGCAGTAGTTTGAGCATTCTCTGGCATTGCCTTGCTTTGGGATTGGAATGAAAACTGACCTTTTCCAGTCCTGTGGCCATTGCTGGGTTTTCCAAATTTGCTGGCATATTGAGTGCAGCACTTTCACAGCATCATCTTTCAGGATTTGGAATAGCTCAACTGGAATTTTATCACCTCCACTAGCTTTGTTCGTAGTGATGCTTTCTAAGGCCCACTTGACTTCACATTCCAGGATATCTGGCTCTAGGTCAGTGATCACACCATTGTGATTATCTGGGTCGTGAAGATCTTTTTTGTACAGTTCTTCTGTGTATTCTTGCCACCTCTTCTTAATATCTTCTGCTTCTGTTAGGTCCATACCATTTTTGTCCTTTATCGAGCCCATCTTTGCATGAAATGTTCCTTTGGTATCTCTGATTTTCTTAAAGAGATCCCTAGTCTTTCCCATTCTGTTGTTTTCCTCTATTTCTTTGCATTGATTGCTGAAGAAGGCTTTCTTATCTCTTCTTGCTATTCTTTGGAACTCTACATTCAGATATTTGTCTTTCCTTTTCTCCTTTGCTTTTCGCTTCTCTTCTTTTCACAGCTCTTTGTAAGGCCTCCCCAGACAGCCATTTTGCTTTCTTGCATTATTTTCCATGGGGATGGTCTTGATCCCTGTCTCCTGTACAATGTCCCGAACCTCAGTCCATAGCTCATCAGGCACTCTATCAGATCTAGGGCTATCCTAAGAGGATGAGGTGAGAACTCATTGATTTGCATTTCCCTGATGATTACTGTTGCTGAGTACCTTTTATACACCTGTTCTTAATTTATATGTCTTATTTGGAGAAATGCCTATCTTGTTTTGTTTTGTTTTTGCTAATCAGTTGGAGGGAAGTTCCTTATATATTTTGGATATTTATTGATTATCAGATACATAGTTTGCAAATACTTTCTTCCCACTTGGTTAACATTTAAAAAAAGTAGACTCCACATAAATATGTAATTGTGAGATTCTTGAAAGGCGGGAAGATCTGGCAACACTGGGCCAACCTGCCCTCCTTGCAAATCTCCTTGTCTCACTCAACCACATTCCCGCCCAGAGCATTTCACTTTTGGTTCCGCTTGGCAGTTGTGACTTTGTCTTCTGAGCTGATGATATTAACTGCAAAAAACCCCACGCTGGAACATGGAAGGGTCTTACTGTATCTGTAAAACTGGGAACGGTAAAATACAGGCAGACAAGTCAAATAATAATATATTGTGTATAAATAAAATACAGATGCAGTCAGAAAGACGAACAAGCAGACATAAACAAGAAAAACCAGACTTTGAAGAAGACAGTATCTGCTATTTCATACTAAACAGGTGATAATTTATTAATGCACATATTCAGAAGAAATGTATGTACTAAATAAAAGCTGTCAATTTCCTTAAAGAGCTAGCATTTCTGAGAAGAATTAGGAAGACATGGTATATATTCTCACAGAGATTCCAGCCTAATAAAGAGAGGAGGTGGTGTGGGGAATTCACATAGGCAAACAGTTCACTAACACACTAACTGAAAAAATGCGATAGGGATTAAGATGGGGCTAAGTTCAAGATGCTGGGTAGCATGGAAGAAGGGAAATTCTTAAGGAAGATTTCTCAGAGGAAACTAGGAACAGCAACAGCCTGAGAATATGAGACTCAGCTAGGTGAACAGGTAGGCAGTGGCAGTTTTAGGCAGAGCAATAGCATGTGTAAAGGTACAGTGAAAAGTGAGAAAAATCCTGGTACTTAAAATGACTCAGAAATGGTTCAATACGACTGCAGCATGGAAGTTCAGGGATTATGAAGGAAGAGGCAAATTAGATTCAGAAAATAAGCAAGTGCTGGGCACAAGGTTTTATAAACTACCTTAAAGAGTTTGAATTTATGTTGAAGGGCTGCTGGTCTTCCACTGAAACACTTTATGTGACAGATAACAAAATCAGGTTTAGGGCACTGAGACCCCTCTGAAATCTAGTTTCTTCAATTTGTAAAGTGAAAATAATGTCATATAACAAGCTTGTCTTATTGGACTATTGCAGTGGTCCAATAATAAATGCTAAAGTGCAGCCAACTCTAAGATACAAGTAAACATCACATTGAATAAAAGTAATTTCTTTTGACTATTTTGTAGCAAGAAGTCTGATAGGGAAGTAAATTTTATTACTGGACTGCAGTGGTAAAGGACAACTTACAGCAGTTGCTGAGAAAATATTCAACTAAAAGACATATATGATAGAGAAAATGTTAAGTATTAAGGTAAAAAAAAAGTATGAGATGGAGAATAAAGGTGTTGAAAATAACTTTTCATCTTTTCTCTTATTCAGCAGTGAAGATATTTGCTTTTTTTTTCTCTTGCTGCCCAGCACTTATAAAGTCATCTCCCTGTGTTTTAGGAATATAAATACTGCCTTCAGCAGAGCGCAGCAGCTCACTGGCTCTGCCTTCTCTGGAGTCAGCATATGATCCGTCAGCTTGTGACCCACCGGCACATGGTCTGCCTGCACGTGACCCAGCACCTGGGATCCAGCAGCATGTGACGTGGGCATTGCCAATCAGGCACATCATGTGAGGCTTTCATTTGGAATGTGGTGCCCTGAAGGAGGGGCCAGGCAGAAAGGA
This sequence comes from Bos indicus x Bos taurus, assembly GCF_003369695.1. Classification (NCBI taxonomy): domain Eukaryota; kingdom Metazoa; phylum Chordata; class Mammalia; order Artiodactyla; family Bovidae; genus Bos; species Bos indicus x Bos taurus. The sequence continues at coordinate 97,246,778 of NC_040079.1, read as the reverse complement.
CTCTGGCCAGGATGGCATGGCGAAAGTGTTTTCTGAGGGGAGAATGTCAGAAGGGAGCATCCTGCACCTCTGTTGTAAGCTACCGTGCTCCTCCACAGAAGCCGTGACAGTAGCGGTCCCTGTGCAAAAGGGAGGCGATGGACTTTGCTTGTGGTTCCTGGCAGTGCAGCTTTTAAGCCTGATTCTGTCCTTTGGAGAGGCTCTGGAGCTACTAATACCATGAAATAAAGTCCTTCTTTCTTGCGCAAGACTGGATCCTGTTGTTTCCAACCAAAAAATCTGATATTATATGTGTGTGTGTATATGTTAAGTCACTTCACTCAAGTCCGACTTTTTGTGACCCTATGTACTGTAGCCTGCCAGGCTCCCCTGTCCCTGAGATTCTCTAGGCAAGAATGCTAGAGTGGGTTGCCATGCCCAACTCCAGGGGATCTTCTTGACCCAGGGATCAAACCTGCATCTCATATGTCTCCTGCATGGGCAGGTGGGTTTTTTACCACTAGTGCCACTTAGAAAGCTCAACACACATACGTATATATACATACATACAAAGCAAAGTTGTTATTTTTATCCTGAATTATGTCTTATTCTACTTGGGAACTAGGGCATGAAAACACTGAGGGTGAGATTGTAAATGTGGAAAAAAAAATAGGAGAAAAAATGCAACCCAATCCTATATCCTCTTGGCAAAGTAATATATAATCTTACAAATTAGCAATCTCAAAATTTAAATATTACTTAATACCATTTCTCATGTGATCCTTGAACATGTCTACAGAATTTTGTTTGTAAAATTGCTCTATGATCTTCTCAGTAAAGTTTGGTAGTGATTAAACATGGAAACTTTATGAGATGTGAATCCACATTGTTGTGACTTCAGTTACTAATTATGTGACCTTGAAAAATATTTAAACTTTGCAAGTACCTGTCTCTTTGATTGCAAAATAAAATATCTATAAGAGAATATGTTTAAAAAGAAAGCACCATACTTGGTACAGGACAGGTCCTCAATAGTTGTTGCCAATATTGTTAAAAATAAAAGCATTTCATTTAACTAAGAAAGCATTCCAAGGGTTGAATAGTAATAGTGAGTACTAGTACTCCAGGTTCTTTTTAACAAATTATTATTAATTTATGTTTCTGTGAATTTATTTATGTATGTATTTATTTATTTTTGGCTGTACTGGGTTTTCATTGTTGTGCTCAGACTTCAGTTCCGGAGAGAGGGGGATACTCTCTAGTTACGGTGCACGGGCTTATTATTGTGGTAACTTCTCTTGTGGATCACACACTCCAGAGCACAGAGACTTCAGTGGTTGTGGTGCACAGACTTAGTTGCCTCGAGGCACGTGGAATCTTCCTGGACCAGGGATCAAACTTGCATCCCCCTGCAATGGCGGGTGGATTCTTTATAGTTGGACCACCAGGGAAGTCCCAGTGCTCCAGATTCTTGAACTGGAGTGGCAGTGTAGTATTAGAAGGCCTTCAAAGATCAAAAAGCACAAAGATTAGTAATGCTATTTTATCCTCATTTTTGAAGTAGGCGGCAGGGAGGATTAATGGAGACTCAAGTCTATTTCAAATATTTCCTGTTTATACTGGATGCTAGGGATTGCCAGACAGCCCTGATTTCTTCCTCTTTATATGTCTTCTTCTTTCTTTCTTCTAAGTTATGGATTGATGATTCTTTGCACCTATGTGTACACATACGCTGGCTTTTTTGCACAGAATCAGAGTTCTAAATGGAAAGAGTTAACATTAACTTTAGAATATTTAAGAGACTCCCTTTACTGCTTTCTTCTTGATTTTTCTGCATTCCGGCTTTATATCTTTAACTTTGGAATACAGCACTACTAGGTAACCGCCACAGCTAGCCCAATTCCATAACTATTCACTGAATACACTGCCAGTGTGTGTTCAGTCCTGTCCTAGAGCTCCAAGAGGTATCAGAAATAAATAAAAGGACATTCAGAGCCTTCTGGGCTCTGGGTATAACTCGTTTTAATTTTTTTCATTTACTTCTTTTGTTTCTTCATTCTTCTTGGGTTCTCCTCTTCTTTCTACTCCGTCTCTTAATTAGCTGGCTTCTTGATTGCCTCAATATTCTGCACAAAGAATTACTAAATTACTCCAGTAATATTGATATAATGGCACATGTTGTTTCCCTTTTCTCTGTGGGCACATGTATAAAGTCTCATGCAGAATATAACTGTGGCCATGTGCAGAATGGAAAGTAAGCAGGACATGAATATAAACCTGGAAAACTATTACTACTGATGAAAAAAACTTTGAAAACCATCACCACTTATCTATTTTTAAAATGTAGCTCATGTTTAAACATTTATTTGTTTCAAATGAATAATGAAAGGCAGTTCCATTTCCCCCCCAGACCAAAATTAAGTAGCACTGAAATTCCTTCTCATAGAGAGAGATCTTTCAAAATTAGCTATTTGGAAGGCTACAGACGCTGCTTGCAATTATGAAAACAAGATCAAAACATTTTGATGCCCTTTCCCTACTTCAGTAAGATAGCAACTACACAAGGGTATTCTCCAGAGTAATGATCTTGCCTCCCTCCAAAGGTTTTTTTATCCCATATTCAGGAGGTCACATCCAGTCTCCAGCTGCACAGAGCTCTCTGCTATTAATTTAAAATGGGGCCTTCAGAGGTTCACATACAGGAAAATCTGCTCCTTAAAAGGTAAGCTCTACCAATCTATTTGAAGAGAACAGGAGAATTTAGCTTTGAACAAAATAATCCATTTATATAACCTATCTTCACTAATCAGAAATAAAAGCTTAAACTGGAGGTCCATAAAATTATCTTTGCTTAAGCATAATTCAGTTTACTTCAATGTCTTAATAACATTGTTTTTATTTCTTTTTCTTAGAGGGGGAATCTGGTATTGTTATTTTTATCATCATCATCATCATTTTTGTCAAGTTATCTGGCAGATACAGAAGGTTATTCACTCTATAGCTCTCTCATTAAAAAAATGTTGAGCAGTCATTGAAAAGGATGAAAGAAATCTGGTTGAAGACGCAGGTGCACTAACAAATGGGTGGTCTTTGGATTACAGTATTTATGTGTGCTATGGCAAAGCTGAGCAGAAACCTAAATGTTATACATACAAAGTGGTACAACAAGAACATCTGTGTTGCAAGGATTGAACTGGCATGGCTAACACCTCCAGTGCCAGGTGCAAAGGAAATTTCAATACAGCTTGAGTAATCTTGACTGCTAGCATCTGCCTGCATGAGATTATCTCCTGTGTTCCTAGTCCACCATTCTCCATTAGAGCATTTATGTGATACATCTGGTGGTGCCATGGCCAAGCACGAAGGAGCGATGCCTCCACCACTGGGGGGTGAATGCCTGACTCTTTAACTCAACACAAAGGCAAAGAGGAATTCTTTTCAGGATCCAGGGCAGCCAGCCAATTCTCCGAGACTGGTTAGCAGACAGCACTCCAGAAAGATGGCAGCTTTCATCTTTTCCGGTTAGTTAGATGTGTATCCATGAGCGTAATATGGAGAAGGTTAGTTCTTCAGTTTACAATTCTGTTTCTAAATATTATTGCCAGGAAAAGGACAGAATTTTAATATGAGAACTGAAACAGTTTTAATGCGACTTGGCTCGGCACACAGTCTCTGCATACAACTCATCTTCAGAATCGATCAGCACGATAGGGTGAGGATGGTAGAGATGATCCATCCAGCAGTCTGCAGCACGGAGCCTCACATAGATTATGTCCCTCTCTTCAAATCTCCCCTACCCTCAAGAAATGACCACAGCACCTGCTGCTGAGAAACTAGAAATCGCTAGAAGGGCACTGCTTCAATAGTTTTCTGTTTTAGAGCCTACACAACCCAGCACCCACCTGGTCCCCTTTGTTTCCCATTACAGTAGATCTGTGGGCTCTTTATAGAGCAAACCCATTTCCATCTACATTATCCTCATCTTTGCCTGAATTTTCATACTCTCTCTCCCCTGGATTTTTGCCCTCTGAATTAAACCCACTTAGGATTCCCTCTTTAAAAGAACCCCCTCCCACCCCAATGCTTGCTCCCCTGCAATGGTCACCTTTCACCATTGCTCACTCTTTCACAACTAAACATTTTTACAAGTTTCTTTATGTTGTTCCTCTCCCACCTACCTCTCAAACCATTCAACTCTGGCTGCTTTCCTTAACATTTCATTAAAATTCATCATGTTGATGTCATAAGTCATCCCCTTTGTGATGCTAAAATCAAAGGGTTTCATCATGCTCTTAGAGATGCCTGTGGCATATGATATATGTGACTACTCTTTCTCAGGCAGTCTCTTAACCTTTGCTTTGTAACATCCCTTCATGTTTTGTTTCCTGCATTTCTGGCTACATATTCCTAGTTATGTATTCACTCCCCATTTTCTCTAACAATTAAAAGATGGAATTCTGCAAGGTTCTTTTTCTTGAGTCCTGTTAATACTCGTTCTTTAGAAATTTTCATTTACCAACACGATTTCAGATCAATTTTGTAGCTGACTTATACATTTTAATCTCCACTTTTCTAAAACTCAGGCTTCCCTCGTGGCTCTCCCTCTTTCCATTTGCTCCTTCCCAATTGCTCCTCACACTTTCTCATTTTGTTCTCTGATACCACCATCCTAGCCCAAAGTAACTGTAGCAGCTTCTGAACTGGTAGCCTTGCATCACTCTGTGTGCATGCATGCTAAGTCACTTCAGTCGTGTCCAACTCTGTGCAACCCTATGGACTGTAGCTCGTCAGGCTCCTCTGTCCCTGGGTATTCTCCAGGCAAGAATATTGGAGTGGGCTTCTATGCCCTCCTCCAGGGGATCCGTCACCCTCAAATGCAGATCTGATCACATCACTTTCCTGGTTAAACACATTTCAGGTCAGTTCAGTCCCTCGGTTGTGTCTGACTCTTTGTGACCCCTTGGACTGCAGCAAGCCAGGTTTCCCTGTCCATCACCAACTCCTGGAGCTTGCTCAAACTCATGTCCATCGAGTTGGTGATACCATCCAACCATCTCATTGTCTGTCGTCCCCTTCTCTTCCTGCCTTCAATCTTTCCCAGCATCAGGGTCTTCTCTAATGAGTCAGTTCTTCACATCAAGTGGCCAGAGTATTGGAGCATCAGTTTCAGCATCAGTCCTTCCAATGAATATTCAGGACTGATTTCCTTTAGGATGGACTGGTTTGATCTCCATGTAGTCCAAGGGACTCTCAAGAGTCTTCTCCAGGACCACAGTACTAAAGCATCAATTCCTCGCCACTCAGCTTTCTTTATGGTCATAAATACACTTAGTCTTTCTGATTAACCTCAAGACAAAACTCCAAACCCTTGACAGAGCCAACATGGCCTCATATTTTCTTCTCCCTGCTCACCTCTTTGCTCCTTTCTTGAAATAAACTATAATCAGCAGCTAAAATAAGGTGAAGATATAGTATTCTCTATACTCCTATGGTGAGAATAGAAACTATATGGTTATCACCACAGTTTTATAAATGTTGGTGGAAGACACAAGACTCCTGGATTACAGATGAAGTTTAGTTTTATACTCTTAGCAACAGTAGTAGCCATAATATCAGTAGTTTTTTTTTTTTTACTGATTCCCCAAGCCTTATTCCCCACAGAATGACTTAGAGAAGGCCAGATAACATCACCTATTGTCATCATTTTCTACAGCAAACATAGGTTTTCCCTTTCTTGAATATGCCATAGACTTGTTTAGAGGATGTTCATTTATAAAATCAAATTCAATATGCTATTTCAAAATTATATTTCCAAAGAAATTTATTATGATTTCACATTTTGGAAATAAAAAATTAAAAAAAAAATGTGTTCTGGTTGTACATTGCAATATAAATAAAAGTATAGGAAGAAAACATACAGAAATTTTACATGGCAGTTATTTCTGAGTTGTAGGATCAATACCTATTTCTTATTTTAGTTATTTTAATTCCATATTCTTCTCTTTCCTGCAACAAACATATTTTATACTTTACCAGGCAAGAGTATTGGAGTGGATTGCCACTGCCTTCTCTGACTCTTTAATTAGATTATATTTTCTCAAAATCTGTCTTTTTTTTTTGCCATTATTTTGTGCTTTTCCATCACATTATTGCAACAAAACAATGAAACTTCAAATGTGGTGCATGGTTCTACATGCAAGAATGCAGCACAAATTTGAAAATAGCAAGAGAAGATTAAGTGTGTGAACTACTTCTTTGCTTACTGCTTAGTCACTTCAGTCGTGTCCAACTCTGTGCGACCCCATAGACGGCAGCCCCCTGGCTCCCCCGTCCCTGGGATTCTCCAGGCAAGAACACTGGAGTGGGTTGCCATTTCCTTCTCCAATGCACAAAAGTAAAAAGTGAAAGTGAAGTTGCTCAGTCGTGTCCGACTCTTCGAGACCCCATGGACTGCAGCCTACCAGGCTCCTCTGTCCATGGGATTTTCCAGGCGAGAGTACTGGAGTGGGGTGCCATTGCCTTCTCCGGAACTACTTCTTTATCCTCACCTAAACTAACGTCAAATTAATCAGAACTAAGGAAAAACAGCATTAAGCTGAGGGAAAATTCCATCGCCTGTTTGAGAGGTTTTAGAGCCACACAGTGCTGTCTCGGCTTTTGCTATCCTCTTGTTCTCACTCTTTTGTTCCTCGTCCCACTCAACACTCAGGAAGCACCATCTAAGCACAAGGATGGCTGCTAAACAAGTCGAGGAGCTCATGGGGAAACGGAGGAGCTGATTTAGGAACACCTACCCTCATCATGATGGCAAATGATAAGACAGAGCATGAAGACAATGGTTACGATGAGAGGTGCCATTTGAGTGGAGCCTCAGGGACAAAGTGGACACGTGTTTGGTGGCTGAGGTATGCAGTGAGATTTTTCATATGAGGGAAATAAGAATGTTTCAGGTTAGGCAAATAAAAACAATTTCATAAGAGAGGAACCTGTTATATCAGCATGCATGTATGACAAGTTGGTTAATGACAAACCTGGGAGAAAATGAAAGTTTTAAGACAACTTTTTTGTAAGGGCAAAATATGGATAATATAGTATAAGCACTTCACAAAGTGTGAAGTGAATTCAAAGTCACTCAGTTGTCCGACTCTTTGCAACCCCATGGACTATATAGTCCATGGAATTCTCCAGGCCGGAACAGTAGAGTGGGTTTCCTTCTGCAGGGGATCTTCCCAACCCAGGGATCAAACCCAGGTCTCCCACATTCAGGTGGATTCCGTACCAGCTAAGCCAAGTGCAGGCTCATGGTAAGCATAAATATTAATGTTCTTCCTTTTCTATCACTTATGTGCACAATTTCTTTCTCTTAAATTTCATAGCAGTCTGTGCATGCAGATAGGCCCACGATAATAGTGGTGATAATGATAACAATAATATTAATATTCAGAACATTTAATAAGTGCAGCAAGTATGGAAATGGAAATCACTTTCACTCAGTCATGTCCAACTCTTTGTGACCCTGTGGGCTGTAGCCTATCAGTCTGATAGGATTTCCCAGGCAAGACTGGATTGGGTCGCCATTCCCTTCTCCAGGGAATCTTCCCAACCCAGGACTCGAACTGGTCTCCTGTATTGGAGGCAGATTCTTTACTATCTGAGCCACCAGGGAAACCCAAGACAAGCAGTAGTATACAACTGTTTCATATGTTTTACCTAATTTAATCCTCAAATTGTCCCCAAAAGAAGTTACTAGTATCTCTATTTTACAGATGAGAAAAACTGAAGTAGAGTTAATTAACTGGCCTAATTAATTAATGCTAGAGATGGGATTTGCAAGCAAGTAAGCTTACTCCTTGGAAGGAAAGTTATGACCAACCTAGATAGCATATTCAAAAGCAGAGACATTACTTTGCCAACAAAGTTCCATCTAGTCAAGGCTATAGTTGTTCCAGTGGTCATGTATGGATGTGAGAGTTGGACTATGAAGAAAGCTGAGCACCGAAGAATTGATGCTTTTGAACTATGGTGTTGGAGAAGACTCTTGAGAGTCCCTTTGACTGCAAGGAGATCCAACCAGTCCATCCTAGAGATCAGTCCTGGGTGTTCATTGGAAAGACTGATGCTAAAGCTGAAACTCCAATACTTTGGTCACCTCATGAAAAGAGTTGACTCATTGGAAAAGACCCTGATGCTGGGAAAGATTGAGGGCAGGAGGAGAAGGGGACGACAGAGGATGAGATGGCTGGATGGCATCACTAACTCGATGGACATGAGTTTGGGTAGACTCCCGGAGTTGGTGATGGACAGGGAGGTCTGGTGTGCTGCGTTTCATGGGGTCGCAAAGAGTCGGACATGACTGAGTGACTGAACTGAACTGAATCTGATTTTGGATTTGAGGTCTTATCTAATACGTTTAATACTGATGCTATTTCTCTGTGTACTAAAATCATACACATACAGAGAGAGAAAAAAGACTCAGAAGGCATGTGTTTTACTCATAAAAGTCAAACATTTTGAAACATATTTGTTTATAGAATGCTAAGCTTATTTTCTCTATAAGTGTGCCACTATGTACACATGGCCTGGATATTATTTCCTTAAGCAGATTGACTTGAAGTTTCACTTACAAATAGTTTTAAACTCTACTATGTGTCAAGGTTTGTGCTAGAACTTCAAAGGGTTGAAAACAATTAGATACCATTCCTGCCTTCTTGGAGTTTACTGTCTAATAACATTAGCAGATTAAAAAAAAAAATTACTAAGATTAACAAATTATAAAGAATCAGTTCAGTTCAGTTCAGTCGCTAAGACGTGTCTGACTCTTTGAGACACCATGGACTTCAGCATGCCAGGCTTCCCTGTCCATCACCAACTCCTGGAGTCTACCCAAACCCATGTCCATTGAGTCAGTGATGCCATCCAACCATCTCATCTTGTGTTGTCCCCTTCTCCTCCTGCCCTCAATCTTTCCCAGCATCAGGGTCTTTTCAAATGAGTCAATCCTTCGCATCAGGTGGCCAAAGTATTGGAGTTTCAGCTTCAACATCAGTCCTTCCAATGAACACTCAGGACTGATCTCCTTTAGGATGGACTGGCTGGCAAATTACTATGAAGGAAATGAACAATATACTACAAGGGGAAAGAATAATAAGGGAACACAATTTTGATCTTTACCTTTTTAATCAGATTGGAAGTTGAAAGTAAGGAATACATTTAAGAAAGAATAGAATGACATGGGTAAAATGTGGTGAACATTACTCCAATTTCAGCCATGCCCAATAGTTTTTGGACTTCTTAAAGTTATGCTAGTGTATTTGTTATGTCATGAATGAGAAATTTTGTTTAAAATATTATAAATTATAGAAAGAAAATGATTGTTATGAAAATAGAAATGGTATGTTACCACTTCTGCTAGTGAATATGTGTGGGAGGGGCCTGGAGACAAAGTATTGTGAGTTCAGAAAATAGTTTGAAGAATTTGTACGAATGTGTTGCTCATAGTTATTTTTGAAAGAATTATGAATGATATTTATTCCTTTTCAGAAGTACATATTTTCTATACATTTCCCTGATGGCCCAGATGGTAGAGAATCTCTCTGCAATGCAGGAGATCTGAGTTTGATCCCTGGGTTGGGAAGATCCCCTGGAGAAGGGAATGGCAACCCACTCTAGTATTCTCGCCTGGGGAATTTCATAGACAGGGGAGACTGGAGGGCTACAGTCCATAGGGTCACAAAGAGTCAGACATAACTGAGCAACTAACACTTTGATTTTTTATCAATTTTACATATTATGTTTCACTAAAAAAATACATAAATCTATAATATATAGATATATTATATAGATATAATATATAATACATTATATATAATATATATATTATATATATAGATATATATAAAGTTAGTGGAGGTGATGGAATTCCAGTTGAGCTATTCCAAATCCTGAAAGATGATGCTGTGAAAGTGCTGCACTCAATATGCCAGCAAATTTGGAAAACTCAGCAGTGGCCACAGGACTGGAAAAGGTCAGTTTTCATTCCAATCTCAAAGAAGGCAATGCCAAAGAATGCTCAAACTACTGCACAATTACACTCATCTCACACGCTAGTAAAGTAATGCTCAAAATTCTCCAAGCCAGGCTTCAGCAATATGTGAACCGTGAACTTCTTGATGTTCAAGCTGGTTTTCGAAAAGGCAGAGGAACCAGAGATCAAATTGCCAACATTCGCTGGATCATGGAAAAAGCAAGAGAGTTCCAGAAAAGCATATATTTCTGCTTCATTGACTATGCCAAAGCCTTTGACTGTGTGGATCACAATAAACTGTGGGAAACTCTGAAAGAGATGGGAATACCAGACCACCTGATCTGCCTCTTGAGAAATCTGTATGCAGGTCAGGAAGAAACAGTTAGAACTGGACATGGAACAACAGACTGGTTCCAAATAGGAAAAGGAGTACGTCAAGGCTGTATATTGTCACCCTGTTTATTTAACTTATATGCAGAGCACATCATGAAAAACGCTGGACTGGAAGAAGCACAAGCTGGAATCAAGATTGCCGGGAGAAATCTCAGTAACCCCAGATATGCAGATGACACTACCCTTATGGAAGAAAGTGAAGAGGAACTAAAAAGCCTCTTGATGAAAGTGAGAGTGGAGAGTGAAAAAGTTGGCTTAAATCTCAACATTCAGAAAACGAAGATTATGGCATCCAGTCCCATCACTTCATGGGAAATAGATGGGGAAACAGTGTCAGACTTTGTTTTTCTGGGCTCCAAAATCACTACAGATGATGACTGCAGCCATGAAATTAAAAGATGCTTACTCCTTGGAAGGAAAGTTATGACCAACCTAGATAGCATATTCAAAAGCAAAGACATTACTTTGCCAACAAAGGTTTGTCTAGTCAAGGGTATGGTTTTTCCTGTGGTCATGTGTGGATGTGAGAGTTAGACTGTGAAGAAGGCTGAGCGCCGAAGAATTGATGCTTTTGAACTGTGATGTTAGAGAAGACTCTTGAGAGCCCCTTGGACTGCAAGGAGATCCAACCAGTCCTTTCTGAAGGAGATCAGCCTGGGATTTCTTTGGAAGGAATGATGCTGAAGCTGAAACTCCAGTACTTTGGCCACCTCATGCGAAGAGTTGACTCATTGGATAAGACTCTGATGCTGGGAGGGATTGGGGGCAGAAGGAGAAGGGGACGACAGAGGATGAGATGGCTGGATGGCATCACTGACTCAATGGACATGAGTCTCAGTGAACTTGGGGAGTTGGTGATGGACAGGGAGGCCTGGCGTGCTGCGATTCATGGGGTTGCAAAGAGTCGGACACGACTGAGCGACTGAACTGAACTGAAGGTGGCAAAACAACTGTACTTGGAAAACTAGAAGATACTGATGAAAAACATTAAAGGGAACATAAACAGATGAAAAGATATACTGTGCTCATGAGGCGGAAGAATTAATGTTGCTAAAATTACCCAAGGCAACCCACAGACTCAATGCAATTCCTATCAAAGTACCAATGGCATTTTCCCACAGAACTAGAACAAATAATTCTAAAATGTGTACACAAACACAAAATAACCTGAATATATCCAAAACAATCTTTGATAAAGAACAAAGGTGGAGCTATCACCTCCTTGATTTTAGACTATATACTACAAAGTTACAGTATGCAAAACAGCATGGTACTGGCACAAAAATAGACTCATAGATACATGGAATAGAATAAAGAGCCCATAAATGAGTCCACACTTACATGAGCCATTAATCTATGAGGACGAGGCAAGAGTATACAATAGGAAAATGATACTCTGTTCAATAAATGGTGTTGGAAAAACTTGACAGCTATATGCAAAAGAATCAAAGTGGACTTTTGCACACCATGCATAAAAATATGTTCAAAATAGATTAAAGATATATATATATATATAAGGCCTGAACTAATAAAACTTCTAGAAGAAAACATAGACATTTTGCCCTTTGACATTCATCTCAGAAATCCTTTTTTTTGGATATGTCTCCTCCAGCAAGGGAAACAAAAGCAGACATAAACGTGTGGGACCACATCAAACTAAAATGCTTTTGCACAGTGAGGCACATTTTCAACAAAATGAAAAAGCTGCCTATCGACTGAGAGAAGACATTTGCTAACAATATATCAAATGAGGAGTTGATACCCAAAATATACAAAGAACTCTCACAACTCATTGTTGAAAAATCCAACCTGATTAAAAAAGGGTAGAGGAGCTGAACAGATGTTTTCCCAATGAAGATATACAGATGGTCTATAGACATATGAAAAGGCTTAACATCACTAGTTACCAGGTAATGAAAATCAGAATCAGAAGGTGATATCACCCAACACCTATCAGACTGGCTACTATCAAAAAAAAAAACAACAAATAACAAGTGTTGGTCAGGATGTGGAGAGAAGGGAACCTACATGCTCTTGGTGGGAATGTAAATTGTATAGCCATGAAGAAAAACAGTACTGAGTTTCTTCAAAAAATTAAAAATAGAACTAACATATGCTCCAGCATTTCCACTCCCAGGTATGTATTCAAAGAAATTGAGAACGCTAATTAGAAAAGATACATACACCCTTATGTTCACTGTAGCATTATTTATAATAGCCAAAAGATACGGAAGTAATCAAAATGCCCAAGAATGGATAAAGAAGAGGTGATATACAAATATATATATATATATATATATATCCATACACACAAACATACATATATATATATGTACACATACACACAGCAGACTATTGCTCAGCCATAAAAAATAATGAAATCTTGCCATTTGCAACAACATGGATAGAGCTACAGAGAATTGTGCTAAGTGAAATAAGTCAGACCAAGAAAAATACTGTATGATTTCACTTACATATGGAATTTAAGAAACAAAACAAATGAACAAATGTGACAAAACAAAAACTGTCAGATACAAAAATCAAAGAGGTGGCTGCCAGAGGGGCCAGGCATGAGGGGGGAAGAGAAACAGGAGAGCCAGATAAACAGGTACAAATTTCTAGTTGCAGCATAAATGTCATGAGGATGCAATGCACAATGTGGGGAATATAGGCAATACTTATGTGATATCTCTGTAAGTTGACAAATGGTAACTAGACTTATCTTGGTGGTCTTCTTGAAACATAAGAAATACCAAATCACTGTTTTGTAACAGGAACTAACAAAGTGTTGTAGAAAATTATACTTCAAAAACAGTTCAAAGAGATCAGATTCACTGTTACCACAGGTAGCAGGTCAGGGGAGGGGGAACTAAGTAATCAAATTATAAGATAAATACTAGGAATGTAATATATAATACGATATAGGTAATCAACACTGCTATATGATATATATGAAAGCTATTAAGACAGTGAATCCTAAGAGTTCTCAACCCAAGGAAAATTTTTTTTTCCTATTTAATATTGTAACTTTATGAGATATGTTCACTAAACATATTGGGACAATCATTTCATGATCTATGTCACATCATTATGATGTGTACCATGAATCTGTGCAGTACTCTATGTCAATTATATCTCAATAAAACTGGGAGAAAAAAGTCTGTGATGAGGTCATAGTGGTAATTACAATAGATCTGGCTAGGACATAAATGGAAAACAGCAAAACAGACCTTACAATAAGCTAAAGGAAAGTTATACACAAATCTGGAAAAAGCGGCATCATTCCTTCACATGTAGATAAACGAAAATTTCCATTTAGGCTTGAAGCTATTTAATTTTCTTCCATCCCTGTAAAGTCACCACAAGTTTGCCAGGTGAACTGAGCCTTGAGAGAAAGGTATGCTCCTCTCAAGGCAGCTCATTCGCTTTCCCCTCTTCCTCCCTTCATTAGTTGAGGTCTAGGTAGTAACAACTTCACTGCATCTGATACCCTGGTCCTACTCACGCTTTTGTAGTAAGTCCTTTGTAAATAAACCCTCCTCAAATTAGCCTTACTTGAGTGTTTAATCAGTTTCCTGTTAGGGTCCTTACTAATGGGCAAATGTTAAATTTCATTTGACTTTGAAATAAGATAAGTTTTATTTGGTAGGGTAGATTCATATAAACCTAGATATGCCTACCAGATGTGGCTTTATGTTCCTATGACTGCAGTCTTTAAAAAGAATTTGAACAAAAAGAATAATCATTTTCAATATGAGGATTTTAATATTAATGTGTTCAAAACAGAGAACAGAAAAAGGAACGTACTGGTTTACTCAGAGAAAATGGAGAAAGAATTTGAAATCTTTTTCAAATAGATACTAAATTTGAGCTCTATCCTAACGTAGTTATGACACTTGAAATCATATTTAAAAGGTAGTTTTAAAAAGTTATAAATCTTGATCAAGATTATATGTCTCAACATTGAAATCATTTTGCAAAAGCACTCAATTGTTATATAAAAATATCACTCTAATAAAAAATGTGTAAAAAGCACAATGATATTTGCTCAACCTCATAGGTGAATTTGTTGGTGGTCTAAAACTGTCTGCCAGAGAAAGCTCTTTCTGTGCTCTGAATTGACCAAAGGCCAAATGCTAATGGGAATGAAGACCTGGTCTACTTTGGAAGTGGCTCTTGCCCATAATGAATAAGATATGGCCTAAAGGAAGATAAGGGGAAGCTGATCATATTTTTGTCCATTTATGGACTTTCCACACTACATACTTTGGGGAAGTAGCTAAACCACCTGGGGCAGAGACTGTTTTATTTATTTATTTTTTTTTTTTTTATGGCTTTAGTGAAACAGAATTCACATTCTATAGAATTCAGCCATTTAAAGTATACAATCCAATGTTTTTCAGTATACTCAAAGTAAACTTTAGAACATTTTTATACCCTTTAAAAGACACCCTGTATCCTTTAATATTGTCCCCTTAGTCCCTAATCCCCAAATCTCTCAGTCCCATTCTCTCCCCAGCAATTACTAACCTACTTTCAATTCCTATAAATTTGCCTATTCTGAATATTGCATATAAATGCAATCATATGATATGCTGCCTTTTGTGACTTGCTTCTTTCACTTGGTATAATGCTTTTATGGTTCATCTATGTTGTAGCATATATCAATACTTTATTCCATTTCATGGCTGAATAATAATTCATTGTATGAATATATTTTGTTTATTTATCCATTGGTAGATATTTTGGTTGTTTCCAACTTTTGACTTCTATAAATAATGTTGCTATAAACATTAATATAAAACTCTTTGTGTGACCACATGCTTTCATTTCTCTTGGAAATTTACCTAGGAGTGTAATTGTTAGGTCATATGCTAACTCTCAGTTGGTAAAGAATCTGCCTGCAATGCAGGAGACTCCATTTTGATTCCTGGGTTGGGAAGATCTGCTGGAGAAGGGATAGGATACCCACTCCAGGATTCTTGGGCTTCCCTACGGCTCAGCTAGTAAAGAATCTGCCTACAATGCAGGAGACCTGGTTTCGATTCCTGGGTTGGGAAGATCCCCTGGAGAAGGGAAAGGCTACCCATTCTAGTATTCTGGCCTAGAGAATTCCTTGGACTGTATAGTCCATGGGGTCACAAAGAGTCGGACACAACTGTGCAACTTTCACTTTCATGCTAACTCTATGTTTAACCATTTGAGTAAGTGCCAGACTGCTTTCCAGAGTGGTAGCAATCATTTACAATCCAGACAGCAAGGTATAAGGGCTGTGATTTCTTTACTTCTTCAACACGTATTATTAATCTGACTTTTTAACTCTAGCTATCCTAATGGATATGGAATGGTAGTTCACTGTGGTTTCAATTTGCAATTTTCTGATCAGTAATGACGTCAAGCACTTTTGCATGTGCTTATTGAGCATGTGTATATTTTCTTCAAAGAAATATCTATTCAGAAACTTTCCCCATTTTCGAACTGGATCATTCATCTTTTTGTTATTGAGATGTAAGAGCTCTTTATATATTGCAGATACAAGTCTCTTGTCAGATACATAATTCACAATTGCTGCTGCTAAGTCGCTTCAGTCACGTCTGACTCCATGTGACCCCATAGACAGCAGCCCACCAGGCTCCCCCATCCCTGGGATTCTCAAGGCAAGAACACCAGGGTAGGGTGCCATTTCCTTCTCCAATTGATTCACAATTACTTACTCTTATATGTGTGCTGTCATTTCACTTTCTGGATAGTGTCCTTGAAGCACATGCTTCCAATTTTGATGAAGTTCAATTTATATATATATTTTCTTTTGCTGCTCATGCTCCTGGTGTCTTACATAAGAATCCATTGTCAAATTTAGGAATCAAGATATACCCCTACATTTTCCTCTAAAAAATTTATAGTTCTAGATCCTCAATTTAGGTCTTTGACTCAAGTTATTTTTGGTAAATGTTATAAGGTAAGAGTCCAATTTCATTCTTTACCTGTGTCTGGCTTGTCCAGGTGTTGCAGTTCTGTTTGTGGAAAAGACTCTTATTTCCCCATTTAACGGTCTGTGTGCCTTTGTCAAAATCAGCTGACCATAGACACATGACTTTCTCATTTCTATTCCATTGACCTGTATGTCTATCCTTATCCAAGTGCAGCACTGTCTTGATTACTTAGTGCTTTATACTACTTTCTATTGGGAAATTTCTATTTCTAATTGGGAAGTGAGAATATTTCAAATTTGCTCATCATTTTCCTGATTACTTTGGCCATCCTGGATCCCGTGCAATTCCATGTGAGTTTTAGAATCAGCTGGTCAGTTTCTACAAAAAGTCTGCTGTGATTCTGACAGTGATCACACTGAGTCTGTAGATCAATTTGGGGAGTATTACCATCTTAACCAACCTAGACAGTATGACCAACCTAGACAGAATATTAAAAAGCAGAGACATTACTTTGCTGACACAGTTCTGTTTTCTAGTCAAAGTTATGGTTTTTCCAGTAGTCATGTATGGATGTGTGGAGAAGGCAATGGCAACCCACTCCAGTACTCTTGCCTGGAAAATCCCATGGACGGAGGAGCCTGGTAGGCTGCAGTCCATGGGGTCATGAAGAGTCGGAAACGACTGAGCGACTTCACTTTCACTTTTCGCTTTCATGCATTGGAGAAGGAAATGGCAACCCACTTCAGTGTTCTTGCCTGGAGAATCCCAGGGACGGGGGAGCCTGGTGGGCTGCCATCTACGGGGTCACACAGAGTCAAACACGACTGAAGCAACTTAGCAGCAGCAGCAGCAGCATGTATGGATGGGAGAGTTAGCCCATAAAAAAGGCTGAGTGCCGAAGAATTGATGATTTTGTACTGTGGTGCTGGAGAAGACTCTTGAGGGTCCCTTGGATGGCAAGGAGATCAAAACAGTTGATCCTAAAGGAAACCATTTCTGAATATTCATTGGAAGGACTGATGCTGAAGCTGAAACTCCCATATTTTGGCCAACTGATGTGAAGAACTAACTCATTTGAAAAGACCCTGATGCTGGGTAGATCGAAGGCAGGAGGAGAAGGGGACGGCAGAGGACAAGACGGTTTGATGGCATCACCGACTCGATGGACATGAGTTTGACCAAGTTCTGGGAGCTGGTGATGGACAGAGAAGCCTGGTATGCTGCAGTCCATGGGATTGCAAAGAGTCAGACACGACAGAGCAACTGAACTGAACTGAACATCTTAACAATTTAAAATTTTTCATTCATGAAGAGGAAATGTTTAGAGTTTCTTTAATTTCTTTCAACAAGTTTTTAGTTTGCAGTATTAGTTGAGTTTTGAATTTTGTTTAACTCCTAGTATATTATTTTATGATGCTATTATAAATGATATTTTTTAATTTCATCTTTTGCTTAATTGCAAATGTTAGAAATATAACTGATTTTTATATAATGATCTAGTATCTGACATGTATGTTCAATTTCAGTTCTAATAGTATTTTAGTA
This sequence comes from Bos indicus x Bos taurus, assembly GCF_003369695.1. NCBI lineage: Eukaryota > Metazoa > Chordata > Mammalia > Artiodactyla > Bovidae > Bos > Bos indicus x Bos taurus. The sequence continues at coordinate 97,228,904 of NC_040079.1, read as the reverse complement.
GATTTTTAAAAATCTCTAAATACAAGATCATGTTTTATAAGAATAGAGATAGTTTTACTACCTCCTAGTCTTTGAATATAAAAGGTATTCTATAGACAGAATAGAGTAGGATTATTTGTTTTTTTGTTTGTTTTCCCCTTTGACAACTTCTGCTTTTGATCAGGTTTTTAAACTAGTCACATTTAATGTCTTTTTTATATTGTTGGATTTATGTCTGTCATTTTACTTTTATGTTTGTATTTTGGTATGGATCATATCGTTTTTGTATCTTTTTATGGATTTTTTTGCAAGTAAATGTTTTCTAATGTAGTATTTCAATTAATTTAATGATTTAATTACTTTAAAGACTTTTTCACCATTATTTTCTTGAGCCATGTCAGCATTTGCCCTGAGGCCTACCAAATACATTTTTATTTATAAAAATTAGCTTCAAATTAACACTAGCTCAATTGCAGTCACATATAAAAGTGTTACTCCTATTACTCTATTCCTTTTTCTACCCTTTTATGATATTATTTTTATAATTATATCTATAAATGCTAATATTTTAATATTATATTTATAATTGTCACATTATATACTTTTCTGTCTTTTAAAGAAGTTGGGAGAAGAAATGAGAGCAAATAAGCATCAATTCAGTTCAGTTCAGTCACTCAGTCACGTCTGACTCTTTGCAACCCCATGAATCACAGCACGCCAGGCCTCCCTGTCCATCACCAACTCCCAGAGTTCACTCAAACTCATGTCCATCGAGTCAGGGATGCCATTCAGCCATTTCATTCTCTGTTGTCCCCTTCTCCTCCTGCCCCAATCCCTCCCAGCATCAGGGTCTTTTCCAATGAGTCAATTCTCTGCATGAGGTGACCAAAGTACTGGAGTTTCAGCTTTAGCATCAGTCCTTCCAAAGTACACCCAGGACTGATCTCCTTCAGAATGGACTGGTTGGATCTCCTCGCAGTCCAATGAACTCTCAAGAGTCCTCTCCAACACCACAGTTCAAAAGCATCAATCTTCAGCACTCAGCTTTCTTCACAGTCCACTCTCACATCCATACATGACCACTGGAAAAACCATAGCCATGACTAGATGGACCTTTGTTAGCAAAGTAATATCCCTGCTTTTTAATATGCTATCTAGACATGGGAGAAGGCAATGGCACCCCACTCCAGTACTCTTGCCTGGAAAATCCCATGGATGGAGGAGCCTGGTAGGCTATAGTCCATGGGGTTGCTAAGAGTCAGGCACGACTGAGCGACTTCACTTTCACTTTTCACTTTCATGCATTGGAGAAGGAAATGGCAACCCACTCCAGTGTTCTTGCCTGGAGAATCCCAGGGACGGGGAAGCCTGGTGGGCTGCCATCTATGGGGTCGCACAGAATCGGACACGACTGAAGCGACTTAGCAGCAGCAGCAGCAGCAGCAGCAGGTTGGTCATAACTTTCCTTCCAAGGAAGGAGTAGGCATCTTTTAATTTCATGGCTGCAGTCACCATCTAGCTTTTCTTAATTAACCTAACATTTCTGATCTCTTCATTTGTTCCTGTGAATCAAGTTACTATTTGGAATCAATTTCCTAGCCAAAACAGCTTAGATTACTCACTTCCATTATATTATTTTGCCAAAAGTATTACACATGTATATATTACAGGCCAAATAACATATAAAATTTTTAGCCTGTAAAATCAGTTAAGAAAGGAGAAAAAAATATGTAAATATGCTATATTTTATAGTTACATTATTAACTTTATTATTGTTTTCATATGACCTGGTAAATTTCTGTTACTGTATGGGGTCAACTGCTTTTAGCCTAAAGATTTTCTTTTAGTATTTCAAACCATGTGGGTTTCTTAGAAACAAATTCTCATGCTTTTATTTGGGAATATGTTTATCTTGCCTTCATTTATAAAAGTTTTGCTCAATATACAATTTTTGGTGACATTTTTTTCTTTGAGCTCTTTAGAATGTTATATATCCTCCACATTTGTGGTCTGCCTTCCACTGTTCTATTAATCTTATTGGAACTTTCTTTTAGACTGTTTTTTCTTCTTGTTGATTTGAAGATTTTCTCCTTATCTTTGGATTCAATACTTATACTTCGATGTCTCTGACTATGGACCTCTTTGTGTTTATATGACTTGACATTCACTGAGTTTCCTGGATGTGCAATGTTTTCAATAAATTTGGCCAGTTTCTTTAGCTATTATTTTTAAATGGTATTTATGCTTCTTTCTCCTTTCCTTCTGGTACTCCTATTATATGTATTTTGGTACACTACAGTGTCTCATATCTCTCTGCACTGCATTTTTCTTAATTCTTTTTTACCCTTCAAACTGTATAATCTTTATCAATCAATTTTCAAGTCATTAATTCAGTTTAAATCTACTGAATTTTTCACTTTCGGGATTTATTGAAGTACTCAGTAAGTCAGCTGAATAAAACGTAATATTCAATTTTCTGGTTGTGCTTATTTTTTAATATACATTTTTGTGATATAACACTGTCATCATACTTTTACTTCTTTTATCATTTTTTTAAAATTTCTTTGAATACATTTAGGTGACTACTTTGAAGATTTTGTCTGTTGACTCTAACATTTGGTTTAATCATAGAAAGTTTCTGTTGTCTTCCTCCCCTGCCCCCACTCCCCTTGTACATGGATCATATTTTGGGTTTCTCTGTAGCTGTCCCTCTCTCTCTTTTTTTCTGAAACTTGACACTTTAGATAATGTGCTTTGGTAACTCAAGGTACTTCCCTCTTACCCTAGGGGCTTGTTATTATTTGCTTATTTGTTTAGTGATTATTTCAGGCAATTTTCCCACTACTACCAACTCTCCACTCACACCCCTTAGCATTAAGCCTCTGATGTTGCTCCTCAGGGAACACAATCTTGGATATTGCTACAGTTGCTCTGGGAAAACAAGAATTTTTGTGGGGCTCTCTTTGTTTCCTTCCCTTACCATAACCAGGCCTAATACTTGGTAATTATCTGTGCTCTTATTTTCAACAATGTCCTGAGGCATAAACTGCTTGACAGACTGATCCAATCAAACTTGGGATCATCTGAAAGAACAGTTCCTGAGATTCTTGTTTGAAATTTGTTTTAATCCAAGGAAGCCACTTCCCAGATACATCTGTCACTGATTCTTCCCCTTGAAGTAGCCAACTTAAGGTTCAGCTTATATTTCCATTGAAGCTGTCAGTCTCCTCCCAACTGTCTATTTTTCATAACCGAAACTACATCTGAGAGTATTCTTCACTTTGAACTTCTCTACATTTTATTGCAGATGATGCCAGTTCTTGTGGAAAGACGTGGAGCTCTGAGCTCAAGCTCTGAAGCAGAAGTGGGGACGATAGAATACTTCTCTCTGAATTTGTAACACCTTTACTTTATGAGCTGAATATTCAATTGATGGGGCTGGGTACAATAATTCTAGCAGATTTTGAGTGCTTCTTATCTGTTCATTATATGATATATGTTTGCCTTGCTTAGAACCACTTAAGAGACTAAATGTTCCCCTAGGACCATTTCTGGAGGCAATTTTTTAAAACAATTTTTTTTCACTAGAATGAATCCACAGAACTAAAAAGTCCAAAAGGACTACCATGTCAAAAGTGAAACTTTAGAGGTGTTTTTTTGGCTGAGATTTGGGACTGGATTTACATAATTCAGCCACATTTTTACTTGAAATGTTTGTCCTTTTTTTAAATAGCTTGGTGCAGTCAAGCCACGGAACCAGATAATTATTATATACAGACATTAAAAAGCCAGTGACTGGTAGAATATTGTGATGAATTAATTTTGATTAGGTTAGCTAAAGAAAAAGATAATCATGTGATCTATTAAGGTGAATTGATAGAAATCAAGACAATAATAAAAATGAGTTTATTAACTAAGAAAACTTTTAAATTTCCATGCAATAAAAAATGCTTAATTTACTCTGTAAAGTCAGCCAGGTTTATGCCTATGAAATGTGCTATTTCTGTATGAAGGGAATTTATTATTTTAGCATAACAATTCAGGACATTTAATTTTATAGTTAGTTTCTCTAAAATAAATTAGAAAAATATTATTCTCTTCCATACTTAGTAGAATTTCTGTTTATTTTTCTCTCCCCATTAGGCACTGATTTTCTAGTTTCTACACTAGTCACTGACTTTCAGTTTGAAATATCTGAAGGTCAAATTATTACTTAGCTATAGAGATCCAAGGATTAAAAAAATGTCTAATCACATCATAAATAACATTTGAGACTCCCAACAAGGTAAAATAGAAATGAAATAAGTAAAAATAAATCCACACACAGAGACAGAAGCATATCAAAAATTATTACAAAAGGTTGAATTTCAGGGAAAATGTTATTACAAGTATGTAATCCCTGGTTACTAATTTTCCCCCAGATTCTTAGATTTAAAGTCAGATTCCTTCATTATTTCTGACCTGATATGAAACACCATCTGGCATGTGAATGTTAGGAGGATTATATGTAAGCAAAATAGATATTTTTTCTCTTTCTGATTCTAAGACTTTTTAAATTAGATTATTTTTAAGTTTGAAATGTGAATTACAACCAAACTGATAAAGAGACAAGATGGTTTTCAGTATTAATTTTTTAAAGGAATTACACATTACCTATTTTAACTGGTATTCTCTAATTCTCTTTTTTTGTAATTCTCTTATAAATTTCAGCCTCATGACTATTTTTCTTCAAGAAAGATTTTAAATCAAGACTTCATAAAGCAAATGATAACAAATATTTTTATAATTATTTTATGATATATACACACATCAAACTGAATCATATAGTTCACCAAATCTATGTTGGCAAATTTTTTCAGATAATTAGCAAATACTTATCAATATCCAGTGGTCTTACTTATAATACATGAAATGAATCACATGTAAAAATAATTATGGCATTAGAATTAATTTCTATAATTACTTTTTTAGATGAGACACTTACGCTGTCTTTAACATTCACTTAGAATCATAAACTTTTAAAGCTAGTGGCTAATAGGTCATATGGTTAAAATATTTAATTTTAATGATAAAAAACCTGAGGTCTACAAAGTTTACATAATTTATCTAATGACTGAGTGAGATATCCAGGGTTATACTGCTGCTGCTGCTAAGCCGCTTCAGTCGTGTCCGACTCTGTGCGACCCCATAGACGGCAGCCCATCAGGCTCCCCCGTCCCTGGGATTCTCCAGGCAAGAACACTGGACTGGGTTGCCATTTCCTTCTCCAATGCATGAAAATGAAAAGTGAAAGTGAAGTTGCTCAGTCATGTCCAACTCTTCGCGATCCCATGGACTGCAGCCTACCAGGCTCCTCTGTCCATGGGATTTTCCAGGCAAGAGTACTGGAATGGGGTGCCATTGCCTTCTCCGAGGGTTATACTATAGGTTATCAAAGTTCTGGTCCACTCTACTTTGAACTCTGCTTTTTTTCATAACCTTGATGAACTCCTGTCCAGAAAATCTCACTCTGGAGAGTTTGAGAGATATATGGTTACCTCATCCTCACTTACAACACACTGTAAATTAAAACTAGACTTACGCTTTGAAAAGTTCCCTTTTCTTAATGTTTTACTCAAACATATAATTAAATGTTTGAGTTTCAAAACATTTTTCCCAAATGTGCAAGTTACTAGAGAAATCTATGAAAAATAGCCAAACAAAAATAGCCAGTGTAAATTTAAAAAATAGACTATATAATAAATAAAAACAAAAATTATTTTCTAAGATCAATTCATCAGGAATAAGTGTCAACTGAATTTCTGTTTCAAGTATGGAATTTCACTGGGTTCTACCTTGATAAAATTACACAAGAAGAAGAGAAAATGAAGGAGGAAGAAGGGAAAAAGAGAGTCAGCAACCTCGTTTATTGTTTCAGTCCTTCATGTTGGACTCAATGAAAAAATATGCAAATACCCAAAGCATGGAACAAAGAGATATAATTCATACATATTTCATATATACATATGTAATATTTATCTATGATTTCATTGAAATAGAAAACTGCAGGTAAAATAAAACTGCTTCCCTGATAGCTCAGTTGGTGAAGAATCAGCTTGCAATGCAGGAGACCCCGATTGGATTCCTGGGTGGGGAAGATCTGCTGGAAAATGGATAGGCTACCATCCCAGTATTCTTGGGCTTCTTTTGTAGCTCAGCTGGAAAAGAATTTGCCTGCAATGCGGATATTTGGGTTCGATCCCTGGGTTGGGAAGATCCTCTGGAGAAGGGAAAGGCTACCCATTCCAGTATTCTGGCCTGGAGAATTCCATGGACTATAGTCCACAGGGTTGCAAGGAGTCAGACATAACTGATCAACTTTCACTTTCACTTTAAAACCTGAGGTTCTGTTAAAGTTTGATCTACTCTGTTTCATCTCTTGCACAAAAGATCATATCTGTCTTCAGAATTCTGGACAACTATGTGTGCTACTGAAAAATATTAAATAAAATAGTTTAGTGAGGCTCATTAGTGTTGTTTGTTCTGTCTGTGAAGTGTATCATCAATTAAGACAGCATTTATCAAGCCATTGTCTATGCTGACTAGCTACTGTACAGAGTGGTTTAACTACTCATGTTCTTTGGGCTCAGATAACTCAATATCAGTATCATAAAGAATCTGGCTTTGAAAACTAAGGTTGCTATGTCATGAGCTTCTGTGGCTCACTAATCCCTCTAAAAACAGGGTTCTCTGTAATTTATTTTAATTTAATTTTATAACTGATGCTATTTGCCTAGTGACCACGGGATAGAAATAGCTACGGAAGTTGGGGATTTGGGGTTCTATATATTGGGAGCTCAAATGTCAAAACAAACAAAAAGCCAAAAAGACTGAAAAAATTAACTCTTCTTGGATCCTTCGGTGAGAGAACACAGATCAAATTGGTCTCCAACTGACAGGCAAACGTAGGGAATCTAGGCTTAATGCAACAGACTTCAACTCATAAGCAAAAAGTACTATGAGCATCACTGCTGAGGTAGGAAAAGCTAAATGGTAAATGATAAATTGCTGGAGGCTCAGTAAGAACAATTCAGAGTTAAAAACCCCAGGGGGCTTCAGTCATAGGGAGCCCTCAAAATACTGTAAGATTTACCTCCAAGATCTTAACCAGATTCCCACATTAAATAACAGAGAAAAATCCCCTCAGGCTTTGTGCATGAGGACAGTAAAAGGAACCATTATATATATACCAGAATATTTTTTTATTTTTGACAAAGCTTGTCTTGGGAAGGGAGGAAGGACTAATTAATCATAGCTTAACCTGCTGTAGTATTACCAGAGTTTAACTGAGTAGTGTAAAGGAGATACCCAACTCCAGTCCATTCAAGCCATTCAGGGAAGGAACCACACAAAGAGGGAGAAAAAAAGCAAAAATACTTCTCAAGTTTACAGTCAAGAGAGCTAAAAGACCTAAGTGTAGGACTACAGAATGCTCCCTTTCTCTGACAACTCACTACCCTCACTACCCCATGGCTAAAAGTCAACTTATAGTTGTTCCTATTACTTGATACATCATATTCCACTATCAAGAAAATTTTACAAGGCATAGAATAAGGCAAAAAGGAAAATTTAAAAAGAAAGAGCAAGCATCAGGACCAGATACAGCAGGGATGTTGGAATTTTCAGAGCAGGAATTTAAAACAAGTATGATTGATATGCTAGTACTCTAATGAGGATAGTATGCAAAAATAGAGAATATAAGCAGAGAGACGGGGATCCTAATAAAGAATTCCAAGGAAATTCTAGAGATTAAAAGAAAAAAAAACACTTTAATAGGAATTTTTTAAATGGAGAAGGGAATGGCAACCCACTTCAGTATTCTTGTCTAGAGAATTCCATGGACAAAGGAGCCTATGGGGCTACAGTCCATGGGGTCGCAAAGAGTCGGTCATGACTGAGTGACTAACACTTTCACTTTATGGGCTTAACTGAAGATGACTGAGGAAAGAATCTGAATGAAGACTGAAAAATACAGAATATAATATCTAAGGACTGTAGGACAACTATAAAAGGTGTAACATACATGTAATGGGAGTATCAGAAGAAGAAAGAAAAGGAAGAGAAGAAATATTTGAAACAATAATGACAGAATTTTCTCAAATTAATGTTAGATACCAAATCACAGATCAAAGAATTTTAGAGAATACCAAGCAAGATAAATGCCAAAAACACTCTATCTGGGCATATCATTTTCAAATTAGAGAAAATCAAAGGCAAAGAAAAAAATTTTTTAAAGAGGCAAAGGAATAAACACTTCGCCTAGAGAGGAACAAAAATAAAAATTACACACAACTTTTCCTGAGAAGTCATACAAGTAAGAAGAGCGTGGATAAAATATCTAAAGTGTTACCAAAAAAAAAAAAAAAAAAAACCATCACCAACCTAGAATTCTGTACCCTGTAAAATTACTCTTCAAATATGAGAAGGAAATAAAGACTTTCTTAGACAAGCATAAATAGAAGACATATGTTGCCTGTACACTTGCCTTGTAAGAAATATTAAAAGGAGTTCTTTAGTGAGGAGGATAACAATACAGGTCTGAAACTCAGATGTACATGGAAAAAGGATGACGAAAAAGAAGAAATAAGTGAAGATAAAAGAAAAAATGTTATTTTTCTAATCCTTAATCAATCTAACAGGTAACAGTTTATTCAAAAGAATAGTAACAACAATGTATTCATATATATGCTTATGTGTGCTTATGTATGTGAAATAAATGACAGCAATGAAAAAAGGGAAGAGGGGAAGGAATTAAAATGATTTTGTTATTATAAGGTACCTACAGTACTCGTGAAGTAGTATGGCTTCATTTGAAGGTGAATTTTTCATAACCACTAGAGAAAGTTAACAATATCACAACTATAAGTGATAGGCTAAGGACAGAAACAGAATCATATGAAATGCTCAAATAAAATCACAAAAAGCAGAAAAAGAGTGGAAGACAAGAAAGGAACAAAGAACAAGGGCAATAAATAGAAAACAGTAATTAATATTGTAGCTGCTAATCCAACTGTATTAATAATCACATTTTTAAAAAAGATTTACTAATTTTATTTTTTGGCTGTCATGGATCTGCATTGCCGCATGCAGGTTTTGTCTAATTGAGGCAAGTGGGGGGTACTTTTTAGTTGTGGTGAACAGGCTTCTCATTGTGGTGGCTTCTCTTGCAGCAAAGCACAGCCTTTAGGGCACGTGGGCTTCAGTAGCTGTGGCACATGGGCTCAGCAGTTGCAGCTCCAGGCTTTAGAGCACAGGCTCAATAGTTGTGGTACACGGGCTTAGTTGTTCCGCAGCATGTGTAATCTTCCAGGTCCAGGGATTGAACCCATGTCTCCTGCATTGGCAGGCAGATTCTTTACCACTGAGCCACCAGGAAAGTCCTCAATAATCACTTGGAGTGTCACGGGTCTAAATGCCCCAGTTAAAAGACGGAGCTTGCCAGAGAGGATCAAAAACTACAGCCCAACTATATGTTGTCTATGAAAAAACCACTTTAAGGGAACGTATTAATAGATTAAAAGTAAATCGATGAAGAAAGTATATCATGCTAACAGTAATCAAAAGAAGGCAGAAGTAGCCATATTGAATATCTGACAGAGCAGACCTTAAAGCGTGGAAAATTTTCAGAAATAAAGAAGCACATTATATAATCATAAAGGCACAAATTCTCCAAGAAGACATCACAATTCTCAAGGTGTGTGTTCCTAATAACAGAATATCAAATGAAATGAGGCAAAAACTGACAGAACTGCAAGAAAGAATAGACGAATCTACTGTCATAGTTGGAAATTTCAACATCTCCTTCTCAGAAGCAGACAGATCTTGGAGGAAGAAAATCAGTAAGGACATTGCTGAACTCAACAATATCATCAATCAAATGAATATAATTGATATCTATATATCATTGAACAATAGAAGAATATACATTTTCCTCAAGCTCATAGGACACATCACCAAAATGGACCACATTCTGTACAAGAAAACACACTTTTATTAAAAAAAAATCTTACTCAAATAATGTCTACTCTCAGATCACAATGGAATTAAATAAAAAATTAGTAACAGAAAGATAACTGGAAAATGCCAAGCAAAGTACATGGAGATTGAAGAGTACATTTATAAATAACACATGGATCAAAGAACTGAATGAAAATGAAAACACAACTTATTTGTGGGATTCAGCAAAAGCTATGCTTAGAAGGAAATTTATAGCGCTGAATGCATACATTACTACAGAAGAAAGATCTAAAATCAATAATGTAACTTTTCATCTTAAGGAACTAGAAAAAGAAAAGCAAATTAAATTCAAGGCAAGCAGAAGAAAATAAAAAGAATTAGAGCAGAAATCAATGAAATTGAAAACAGGGACCCAATAGAGAAAAATCAATGAAACCAAAAGCTAGCTTTTTGAAAAAATCAATAAAGTTGATAAGCCTCTACCCAGGCTAACTAGGAAAAAGAGACAGGGTATGAATTATTAATATCAGAAAACGAAAGAGCAGATATCACTACAGATGCCATAGAAATGTAAAGAATAATAGAGGACTACTATGAACACCTCTATATTCACAAATTTGAAAATACGATGAAATGGACCAATTTCTCAAAAGACACAATTTGCCAAAATTCACACAAGAAGTAGATGATCTGAACAGGACTATATCTATTAATGATATTGAATCAACATTAACAATCTTCCAAAACAAAAAGCACCAGGCCCAAATGGGTTCAACAGTGAGTTTGATCAAACTTTTTTTTTTTTTTAAAGAAACTGTACAAATTCTATATTATTCCTTTGAGGCAGAGGGGATACTTCCTAACTCATTCTATGAGGCCAGTGTTACTATAACGCCAAAACTGAACAGGGACATTATAAGAAAACTACAGACCAGTATCTCTCAGAAACTTACATGAAAAAATCCTCAACAAGATATTAACAAACTGAGTCCAAAATGGTATAAAAAGTATTACACACCATGACCAGGTAGGATTTATCTGTTATGCAAGATTGGCTTAACATGGGAGAAACAATTATGTCTTTTTTCAACACAACAATAGATAAAACAGCAAAATCACATGATTCTTTCAATAGGTGCAGAAAAAGCATTTGACAAAATCCAATACCCATTCTTGATAAAAGCTCCCACTAAACCAGGAACAGAGGAGAACTTTCTCAAGTTGATAAAGACTATCTACAGGAAACCTGCAGCTATCATATTTAATGTGAGAAATTCACAACTTTCCTTCCAGGTATAAAGTTATCCTTTCTCATTACCATTGGTCAACATCAGACTGGCAGTTTTACTAATGCAATAAAGCAGGGAAAAGAGAAGGAATGGTGCCAAGATATGGAACAAGAAATATAAAATTATCTTTGTTTTCAGCTGCCAGGCTCATCTATAGAGAAAATTTGAAAAAAAAAATAATGGAAAAAACTCCACAAACTCCAAGAGCTAATAAGAAATTACAGTAAAGTTGCAGAACAAAAATCACTTGTTTTCTATATACACATAATGAACAAGTGAAATTTGAAATTAAAAACAAAATACCATTTACACTGACACCTTCCTAAATTTAACACTTAGGTATAAATCTAACAAAATATATACATGATCTATAAGAGGAAAACTACAAAATTCCAATAAATAAAGTCAAACAAGTAAATGGAGAGATATTCCATGTTCATGGATAGGAAAACTCAATATTGTCAAAGTGTCAATTCTTCCCAAATTGATCTGTAGATTCAATGCAGCAGCAATCAAATCCTAGCAAGCTGTTTTATGGATGTTGACAAACTGATTCTAAAGTTTATGTGGAGAAGTAAAAGACTCAGAATATTGAAGGAGAACAACTGAAATGAGAAGACTGATGTCACTTGAGTTCAGGACTTGCTATAAATTTATAGTAATCAAGACAATGTGATAATAGTTAAAGAATAGAAAAATAATCAGTGGAACAAAACAGAGAGCCTACAAACTGACCCTCATAAAAACAGTCAGTTGATCTTTGACAAAAGAGCATAAGCAATACAGCGAGGCAAAGATGGTCTCTTAAACAAATGGTACTGGAAAACCTGGACACCCAGAAGGAAAAAGGAAAGAATCCAGACAGAGACCTCATATTCTTCACAAAAACTAACTAAAAATGGATAATAGGCTTAAATGTAAAATATATATTTATAAAACTCCTACAAGATGAGAGGACCAAGATGACTTTGAGAATGGTGTTGCCTTTTCAGACATAATACTGACCCATGAAAGAAATAATTGATAAGCTGTACTCCATTAAAATTAAAAGCTTGTCCTCTGAAAAAGACCACATAAAGAGAATTAGAGGAAAATACTTGCAAAAGGGGAAACTACTTGCAAAAGACACATTTGTTTAGATTTGTTGAAAATAAACAAAGAACTTTTAAAAATCAACAGTAAAAACCAAACAACCCAATTAAAAAACAGGCCAAAGATCTTAGCAGACACCTCATCAAAATCATATATGGATGAAAATATGCATATGAAAAGATGCTTCACATTATATATCATCAGGCAAATGCAAATTAAATGAGGTACCACTACATAGCTATCAGAATGGCCAAATCCAGAACACTGACAATACCAAATGTTGACAAGTATGTGGAGCAATGAGAACTCTTCACATTGTTACTGGGAATGCAAAATGGTACAGCTACTTTGAAAGACTGTTTGGAGGTTTCTATAAAACTAAACATATTCTTACCAAACAACCCAGCAATCATGCTCTTTGGTATTGATCCAAAGGAGTTTAAAAGTAGGTCTTCACAAAAATATGAACATGGATGTTTATAGCAGCTTTATTCACAACTGCAAAAATTTGGAAGCAACCTAGATATCTTTATGTAGGTAAATGGATATATTAACTGTAGTAATTTGGAAGACTGTAATATTAAAGAGCTTCCTGATGAAGGTGAAAGAGGAGAGTGAAAAAGTTGGCTTAACACTCAGCATTCAAAATACAAAGATCATGGCATCTGGTCCCATCACTTCATGATAAACAGAATGGGGGAAAAAAAGGAAACAATGAAAGACTTTATTTTCTTAGGCTCCAAAATCACCACAGATAGTGACTGCAGCCAAGAAATTAAAAGACATCTTCTCCTTGGAAGAAAAGTTATGACAAACCTAAACAGCATATTAAAAAGCAGAGACATCATTTTGATGACAGAGGTCCTTCTAATCAAAGCTGTATTTCCTAGTAGTCATGTACCGATGTGAGAGTTGGACCATAAAGAAGGCTGAGTGCTGAAGAATTGATGCTTTTGAAGTGTGGTGCTAGAGAAGACACTTGAGAGTCCCTTGGACAGCAAGGAAATCAAACCAGTCAATCCTAAAGGAAATCAAATCTGAATACTTATTGGAAGGACTGATGCTGAAGCTAAAGTTCCAATACTTTGGCCACCTGATGCAAAGAGCCAATTTATTGGAAAAGTCCTTGATGCTGGGAAAAATTGAGAGCAGGAAGAGAAGGGAGCAATAGAGGATGAGATGGCTGGATGGTTTCAATGGACATGAGTATCATGTATAGACATGAGTTTGAGCAAACTCCAGGAGATAGTGAAGGGAAGGGAAGCCTGGTGTGTTGTGGTCCATGGGGTTGCAAAGTGATTGACTGAGTGATTGAACAACAACAATGTTCAACATTAAAAGAAATGAGCTATCTAGCCATGAAAAAATGTGGAGGAAATTTGGTGGCTCAGATGGCAAAGAATCTGCCTGCAATGCAGGAGAACCAGGTTCAGTCCCTGGGTTTGGAAGATCCTGTGGGAAAGGGAATGGCGACTCACTCCAGTATTCTTGCCTGGAGAATTCCATGGACAGAAGAGCTAGATTGGTATAGTCCATGGGACTGCAAAGAGTCAGACATGAATGAACAGCTTACACACAAATGAAAAAAGCCAACCTGGAAAAAGATCAGTGGTTGCCATATATTTGTGGGGAGGGACAAATGAACAGGCATAGTGCAGAGGACTTTTCAGTCCATCAGTTCAGTCACTCAGTTGTGTTTGACTCTTTTTTTAGGGCCATAAAAATACTCTGCATGAGACTATAATGTTGGCTTCATATTATTACATGTTTGTTTAAATACACAGAATGTACAATATCAAGTTGAACCCTAATGCAAATTATGAACTTTGGATAACTATTATGTTTCAGTGGAGATTCACTGATTGTAACAAGTGTAACAAGGTCTGTATAGTCAAGGCTATGGCTCTTCCAGTGGTCATGTATATATGTGAGAGTTGGACCATAAAGAAGGCTGAGTGCTGAAGAATTGATGCTTTTGAACTGTGGTGTTGGAGAAGACTCTTGAGAGTCCCTTGGACAGCAAGGAGATCAAATCAGTCAATCCTAAAGGAAATCAATCCTGAATATTCATTGGAGGGACTGATGCTGAAGCTGAAGCTCCAAAACTTTGGCCACCTGATGCGAAGACCCGACTGATTAGAAAAGACCCTGATGCTGGGAAAGACTGAAGGCATGAGGAGAAGGGAACAGTAGGTGGTGGCAGAGGACGAGATGGTTGGATGGCATTACCAACTCAGTGGACGTGAGTTTGAGCAAGCTCTGGGAAATGGTGAAGGGCAGGGATGCCCTATGTGCTGCAGCCCATGGGGTTGCAAAGAGTCAGATAAGACTAACAACTGAACAACAACAAGTGTACCACTTTGGTGTGGGATAGTGATAATTAGAGACCCTTTGCAAGTGTGGGAAGCAGTGGTGATATGGGAAATCTCTGTATTTTTTCTCAATTTTGTTGTAAATCTAAAATCGCACTAAAATATATATTTTTTTAAAAAGTCATAGACCAGGACCAAGAAAACATTATTAGGACAAAAATGCTCAACACAATTTGCCTCAAAAGAAGAGGTTAACTTAACATATGGTAAAAGATGCTTTCTCTTCAGTCCCTCACTTGGCAAATCCACACAATTGAAATTTATTTTGTGTGAATTATTTGATTAGAAAATCTGACTTACCACAAATGGGTGAGTGAATTTTGGCCTAAAACATAAATGTCAACAGAAAACCTCTTATGGTCAAGTCACTTAGTATATTCTTGGGGGAAAATGCCATTTCACTGTGAAAAATATGAAATCTAGTCTATATATTTTCAAAAACTGTTGTACTGAAAAGTCATTAACTGAAGAATTTTTAAAATTAATTTATTTTTTATTGAAGGATAATTGCTTTACAGAATTTTGTTTTCTGCCAAACCTCCACATGAATCAGCCATAGGTATACATATATCTTTGTGAGGTAATCTGTAACGTTAAATATCCTCAACAAATGAAGGAAAAGGAGAAATTAATGATATCAAGATAAGACATTGACTGAAAAACTGGTATGACCAGAAGATTATGGTAACATTAACAACTTTGCTACATTTCATATAGCAATACAGATTCATAAGTATTTTAAAATGTTAAACTTCAGAATAAACTTGCTAGATCAGTAGACCATTCTCACTAGTCTTGTCCCTTTACATTCTCTTTGATGTTTACTTTCCTTAGCTGAAATAAAGAAAGTAAACTCACTTTAAAAGACCCTGACGCTGGGAAAGATTGAAGCCAGGAGGAGAAGGCATCTACAGAGGATAAAATGGTTGGGGATGGCATCCCTGGCTCAGTGGACATGAGTTTGAGCAAACCCCAGGAGATAGTGAAGGACAGGGAAGCCTGGCATGCTGCAGTTCATGGGGTTGGAAAGAGTCAGACACAATGTAGCAACTGAACAACAATAAAAACAATCAAGACCCAGCCTTCTCTACTTGGTGTATCTCTCACACATGCTAATATATCTGGCTGGAAAGTAAGCTTCTCCCTATGTCCTGCTAAGTCTAAATACTTCAGGGCAGTCATCCTTTCTCTCCTACCAGATGAAACATGTCCCAAAGGTGTAGATCTATTATAAATATCTTTAAAACAATTAAATAATTATTATGTAAATATTTGTATCTTCATTATTATGCTGTAGTCCTCCTGGAACACGTTTCAAGTCTCTGTTGCTCATTTTTGATTGACAAATTGGATTAAGCAAGAGTGTACCTTTTAAGGACTACTCAGGTGATGCCACATTTGCTAATACTATTCCACAAAAGAAAACTATTCTGTAAAAAAGTAATTCATTAGCATTTTGAAGAACTGAGTATATCAGAAATTAATGACATAATTTCTACAAAAGAATAGTTCAGTATATGGTCAAATTAAATTTTATGTGCATATACGTATGTGCATATTTGCACATGTATGCTGTATTTGTGGTATATACATACATTAAAAAGTTTTAGTCACTTAATCATGTCCGATTCTTTGCAACTTCATGGACTGTAGCCTGCCAGGCTCCTCTGTCCACAGAATTCTCCAGGCAAGAATACTGGAGTGGGTTTCCATTCATGTTTTCCAGGGGATTTTCCCGACCCAGTGATCGAACCTGTGTCTCCTGCACTGAAGGCAGATTCTTTACCATCTGAGTCACTAGAGAAGCATATACATATATGGGTGGGTTTCTACATATATCTACGTGTTGTATATTTATATATATAGCCTCTTGGTATGGAATGAAAGATAATTTTTTGTTATTCAGGAAAAATATCGCTTAAAACTAGTTACTATGTTATTCTTTGACAATGCTGAAGTTTTATGGTATTGTAATTCTGATGAAAGAGAATCATGTCTACTGAGTTTCTGAAGGAAAAAGAAAAATTTAGTTGATATGCATTTATAAGGGGAAAAAAAGTACATACTATCAACAATATTATTCAAATATCCCAAATTTATCAAGTCTGGCTTACAATGTTCAATTTGGAAGCCCCTTCCTCTGAGTTGGGGAGAAGTTGATTAGGTTTTATTGAATTTTCCTATTAATATTTTTAAGAGTTCTCAGGAATGCTTTCACACCACACAAACCCGCCAAGGACTTATCTCCTGGTGACCACTGCCCAGATTCTTCTGCTGGCCCACTCCAGTGAGCTATGAACTACTGGTTCAGATTGTTGTATTCCTTCTGCATTCTTCTGCCTCTCCTTTAACTCCCCTCCCATCTATGATACAACTTAATAAAGATTTAACAGGAGGGAATTAAATGAAGGAAAGTAACAGATTACAGTGAGTATTAAATATCCCCTCTTCTAGAACGCAGGCTTCTAAAATGGCTCAGTGGTAAAGAAGCCATCTGCCAACGCAAGAAACCCAGGTTTGATCGCTCAGTCAGGAAGATCCTCTGGAGGAGGCAATGGCTACTCATTCCAGTATTCTTGCCTGGAGAATCCAATGGTCAGAGCAACCTGGTGGGCTACAGTTTATGGGGTTGCAAAGAGTCAGACACAACTGAGCTCTTATGCTTCTAGAATGTGTAAGTCTCACCTCCCCAGAAGTCCTACCTATGGGCCCTCTTTATCCTTAGTCCTTAAGTACTTGGAAGTTTCAGAAGCCATGTGTCTTCAGTAGAAAAACAGCTGTTCAAAATCCCTTCCATTCAAAGTTCAGGGAAATTTAGGAGGGGAAAAAATGAGCTCTTTCCCTCAGGATCCCAAAGTTGCCTTTGTGTTTGTATGATTAAAAGTGTGACCATGTATCTGCTATAGTAGAATATTTACAACCTACCATAAAGGGTGATCCAGACCATGGAGACAAAGGCAAGCGAATCTTTAAAGTAGAACGACTGGGTCTCAAAATCTGTGATTAAGTCTCACTCTCCCTGGCATATGCATGCTCTAAGCACAGGGTGAGCTCAGATTCCTACTGGAATTAACTAATCTTTTAAGGACATCCAAAATAGGAAAGAAGCACCTCTTACGAAGCACCTAAGACACGTTAAGTTAATATTTACTGTGAATTGTCTAGTTACTAGTTCAAGGTGTCTCTCAGAGCCATGAAGAGGTATCTGTATGACTAAAACATGCTCTGCAAAGTGCACCTCCCAGAATGATGAGCATGCCCAATTAGAGGACAAATTTCAGGCTCCCTGTGAAGCAAAAATTCTTCACAAGCCCTAAGATATCTGCTTCTAAGCTCCAACAATTGTGAGATACAGACTACATCCAAACCAACAGGAAGAATCCGCCGACCATTTAAAAATAGCCTTTTGTCTTTGACATACAGAAACAACTCAAGCTTATTATCCATGCTTGATATTTTGCTTTAATGGTTTAAAAAAGGAAGAATGATTTCTTGAGGTGTCTTGGCTAGAGTTGGAAGACAGAGGGTAAAACATGAAGGGAACTCAAGACAACACAAGCCTATGTATTAAAAAGGCTTGCCTTAAGCTATGAGCAGGCAAAGAAAGACGAAAGGGAACACAGACAGGAAGTACTGGGAAATGATCCTTCCAGACAACACACCACCCTAGTCTGGTGAGCTAACAACAATCTGGACTATACGGAGAGACTGAGTGAAGAACAGTGTATGAGTATCTCTGTCTTTCTTTTCCTTGTACTTTATCTCTTAGCCAAGGGAGGATACTTGTATTTGCTATTTTGTAAAGAATTCATGCCAACGTCTTTTCTTCTTTCCCATAAATGGAGTCCCAGAATTTCCTTTTTGATGTCCTGTTGAGTCCCAGGACTCATTTTTTTTACCACTCTGAGTTGCAAACTTAGCAGTGCAAATATTCTCATTTGTTCCTTTTGTTCTTTTGTCTGTCTTTTTAGCAAGTGTGAGAGAGGGTGATCGGGAAAAAAAGTCTTTCCTCATCAGAGGTCTGTACTGCTCAGTAATAACCATTCTTGGTCAGAGGGATTGAAAATAACTCCCTGAGGTAAAGGTAATAATGGTGTGTGCTTGCTCTGTTGTGTCCGACTCTTGGTGACCCCATAGTCTACAGTCTGCCAGGCTCTTGTCCATGGGTTTCTCCAGACAAGAATACTGGAGTGGGTCGCTATATCCTGCTCCAAGGGATCTTCCAGACCCAGGGATCAAACCTGCATCTCTTGCATCTCCTGCACTGGCAGGCAGATTCTTTACCACTGAGCCACTGGGGAAGCTCAGTTGTGACATGGGGAGAGACAAACAGAAGCTTTATTTCCTGCTTCTTTCCCTTTCTGGGGGTAGGAGTACAGATCGCAGGGACAGAGGTAGGAGGCTCTCTTCTCTCCATCTTCGGAGACATGCACCTCACCCACTCCCTCTACTCTGCTTCCTGTTTCTTAATGTTCTTAATATAGATAACATTCTTCTGGGACTACCTGCCCTCCTCCCAGCTCCATATAACTTAATATTCTTAGATAATGAATATTCTTAGATAATGATGATCTTGGCTTCCCTGATGGCTCAGATGGTAAAGAATCTGCCTGCAATGTAGGAGATGTGGGTTTGATCCCTGGGTCAGGAATATCCTCTGGGGAAGGAAATGGCACTCCCACTCCAGTATTCTTGCCTGGGAAGTCCCATAGACAGAGGAGTCTGGCAGGCTACAATCCATGGGGTCACACAGAGTCAAACACAACTGAGCGACTAAACAATGTCACAATTGCCTTAGCCAGAGGAAAGGCCTGGCAAGGGCGATTTTAACTGTGATGCTCAGAGGAGGAAGTACACCTAGTCTGAGTTCAAAAAAGGGAAACCAAGTTGTCTAGAAGGCATGGTATCTTCAAAGTACTCCTTGTCAGGCAAGTAACAGCTCTTGAGAGCTATAAACCTCTGCGTGCATGCTCATTCTTCTACCTTTCATTGGGGTGAAACTTTCCAGCTTGGAGGAAAAGTAAGGAATTTAGTGATGGACTTTGAAATTCAACATACTACAAAACCATGAAGGGAAAGCAAGTCCTCTATTCCTTCTCACAAACACAGTTCCATATATACTTGTCATTGCTAAGTAACTGGGGAATTAAGGATCAGGTATTAACCACAGATTTAAAAAGAAAATACATTTCATATACTACTCTCCAAAAGTAAATGTGGTTTCTGCAAATATGCAAACACACATATGTATTTTTATGGTTCTTAGACTATTTGGAGGGCTTCCCTGGTAGCTCAGATGGTAAAGCATCTGCCTACAATACAGGAGACCCGGGTTCGATCCCTCAGTCGGGAAGATCCTCTGGAGAAGGAAATGGCAACCCACTTCAGTATTCTTGCCTGGAGAATTCCATGGACCAAGGAGCCTGGTAGGCTACAGTCCATGGGGTCACAAAGAGTCAGACACGACTGAGCGACTTCACTCACTCACTCAGACTATTTGGAACTATCTTAGCAATATCTCCCCAATAAAATATTCCTCTCCTTGAAAATGTGAAAAATACAATGCTAAGAGAAATACTTGCTATAAATATTTTCACAAATATTTACAAATGCTCTAAATGTCAAATTAATTGCTAGAAATAAAGATAATATTTTTGAAAACAGTTTCATGTGGATGGATTGTTTATGCAGACACAGATTTAAACATCTGAATCAAAACAATAAAATTCAGTTTAAAATAGCCTCATTATAGTATACCACCCTATCCAGATTTTATCAATACTTACACTCTTGGAACATTACTTCCTTATTGATACTTTTCCACTGGCAACAGTAAAATTCCAAAGGAATTAGAAAAGGTGATGGATCTAGTCTTAGATATAGAAGTATTCACTTTAAAGCAATGTAATCCTTTTCTGTTTCTGCCCCAACATTTCATAATTATGTCATTTTACAAGAATTGTGTAATTTACATAACCACCTAAATTGTCATAATTGCTAGAAAGTGCTGAAAAAGCATACGTTAGGCATTTCGGATTCATTTCTGCTCTCTGTTTTAAATGCATTTGAAATGCCTTTTGCATAAAAATTCTTTTGGTCAACAAAAAAGTAACTTGGGTTTGATTTTGAAGGAACCATCTCTTCTGCTCAAGCTGGCTCCTCCTCCTCTTCCTCCAGGGAGCCTTTGCCAGGTGGATACCGAGGTTCCACGGAGGTAAATAAGTCCCTCATCTGGTTTTACAGACAAGGAAACAGACCTGGAGAGGTTGGCTGATTCCATCTGACTCTCCCAGGTCACCTCCATGGATTAAAGTTAGAACTCACTTTTTTTTTTTTTTGACTTGCATATTCTGTTTACTGCTCCATACCTTTATCCACTGCATTCAGAAAGAGGAAAAAGGAAGGATAAAAGAAGGGAATGGTTTCTCCACAGTTTTCTCAGCATGCCATTTCCATTATAATTATCTTAACCATCTGTTTTGCTTGGAACAGGCAAAGGAATTTGATATTAAGAAACTAAACTGTCATTCTGTACAGCAGAGAAGGGCTTCAGAAATGGGACCCTATTTCAGGATGCGGGAGTGAATATCAATTTTATCAGGGGTTTTTATCAGCATCAGTGAAGCACAATGCCAATATTTGATCACTACTCCCTGGAAAATTAGTGGTTTGTAATTTCATAAATAAAATTTTATAATTAAACATCATTGAAACATATTGTATATGGTACTTGCTAAAAGTGTAATCAGGCAACATGTGAAGTAAGGTACCGATAGATAGTTAAATGTATTTCAAAATGCCAACTATTTCTCTTTAACTCTGCTTCAACATCTCCTCTGAAAAGCTAAACTATCCTTACATATTGAAAAGCAATGAATTAATGTTTAGCTTCTTGAAGCTAATGTGGATGTTATGTAAATCTATAAAATCTCATGGCAATAATGTGCATAAATAGCAAACCATGTTTTTCCAGTGCTTCTGCCCCCATGCACACACATGTATGAACACACGCAGCCACACAACACACATGCACAGCTAATTTATGATACTCCTAAGTCAGGCTGACTTTTGAAATAAAATAAATAAAAAGGAGCTCATGTACTTATTTAATAATCTTTATCAAAAGTTACTGCAAAATATGCATTTTAATCCTGATTTTAAAATAGAATTCAAAGAGTGATGTAACTGTTTTGCAGTTACAGACTTTTCAAATTACAGATACCATTTGAAGAACCAATAATACTTCATAATCATCACTTAAAATGAATTATAATTGTTACAATTTAACCAAGCATCAGAACAAGTAACTATCAACAAAAAAGGCAGCTTATCATTTCCCAAATAAGTAGGGATGGCACAGCAGTTTTCTAGAAAAGTGAAGTTTATTCAGTACAATTAAGGAAGAAAGTAATGATAAATTATTATTTCTGCCAAAAAATTGGGGCAATATTAGCAAAGCTAAGGAACCAGAGACCCTTTGAACAAATCACTATTGTTCCAGAATATATAATTTATCATAATGTCACCGAAGAACAAAAAGGTTAAAAATAAAAAATAAATATATTTGATAAAAGGACAATTTTGAGTTTTCAATGAAAATCAAATTAAGAATCAAATTTCACACAGCTGATGAATGTAACATAGTCCTCTGATTTAAATAATTTTAGAAATAGTGGGAAATCTTTAACTGAAAAAAAAACAACGTTCATAGAATTTTCTAAAAATCAAAGCAATTAAACTTTTCCCAACTCTGAATTATTTATGAGAAGTAATTTAATCTCAGATTTCTCTTTTCTGACATAGTTGCTAGCAAAACATTTATGAACCTTAACTTATCAAGTCAACAGACTTAAATGAATTCAGTTCTCCCACCAGAAATACTAATAGGATGACTATATTTCAAAAATTAAAACTAACTGGAAAAAAGTTTTAATGAAAATAAGCTGTGGACAACTAAACATTTTCAGAATATTAGGTCTATTTTTTTTTCTTCCTGGACACTTTTCTTTTTTTCCTTTAAGTCTTAATATAATATTTACCCTCCATTTTCTAATTTTTTCATAACATCATAGAAGATCAGTAAATCAATCTGGTAAACCAACAATCACCTAGAGACAGACATCCTGGAGTCTGAAGTCAAGTGGGCCTTAGGAAGCACCACTATGAACAAAGCTAGTAGAGGTGATGGAATTACAGTTGAACTATTTCAAATCCTAAAAGATGATGCTGTGGAAACTGTTACACTCAATATGCAAGCAAATTTGGAAAACTCAGCAGTGGCCACAGGACTAGAAAAAGTCAGGTTTCATTCCAATCCCAAAGAAAGCCAATGCCAAAGAATATTCAAACTACCACACAATTGCATTCCTTTCATACAAAATAGCAAAGCAATGCTCAAAATTCTCCAAACTAGGCTTCAACAGTACGTGAACTGGGAACTTCCAGATGTTCAAGCTGGATTTAGAAAAGGCAGAGGAACCAGAGATCAAATTGCCAACATCCATTGGATCATCATAAAAGAAAGAGAATTCCAGGAAAAAAAAAAATCTACTTCTGCTTTATTGACTATGCCAAAGCCTTTGACTCTGTAGATCACAACAAACTGGAAAATTCTTCAAGAGATGAGAATACCAGACCATTTACCTGCCTCCTGAAAAACCTGTACGCAGGTCAAGAAGCAACAGTCAGAACCAGACATGGAACAAAGGACTGGTTTCAGCTGGGAAAGGAGTCCATCAAGGCTGTATTTTGTCACCCTGCTTATTTAACCTATATGCAGAGTACATCATCCAAAATGCCGGGCTGGATGAAGCACAAGCTGGAATCAACATTTCTGGGAGAAATATCAATAACCTCAGATATGCAGATGACACCACTCTTATGGCAGAAAGTGAAGAGGACCTAAAGCGCCTCTTGATAAAAGTGAAAGAGGAGAGTGAAAGAGCTGGCCTAAAACTCAGCATTCAAAAACTAAGATCATGGCACCCAGTCCCATCACTTCATGGCAAATAGGTGGGAAAACCATGGAAACAGTGACAGACTTTATTTTCTTGGGCTCCAAAAATCACTGCAGATGGTAACTACAGCCATGAAATTAAAAGACACTTGTTCCTTGGAAGAAAAGCTATGACAAACATAGACAGCATATTAAAAAGCATAGACATTACTATGCCTACAAAGGTCCATCTAGTTAAAGCTATGGTTTTTCCAGTAGCCTTGTATGGATGTGAGAGTTGGACCATAAAGAAGGCTGAGCACTGAAGAACTGACACTTCTGAACTGCGGTGTTGGAGAAGAGAGAAGACTCTTGAGAGTCCCCTGGACTGCAGGGAGATCAAACAAGTCAATCCTAAAGTAAATCAACCCTGAATATTCATTGGAAGAACTGATGCCAAATCTAAAGCTTCAATACTTGGGCCACTTGATGCAAAGAGCCGATTCATTAGAAAAGACTCTGATGATGGGAATGACTGAAGGCAGGAGGAGCAGGGGACGACAGAGGACGAGATGGCTGGATGGCATCACTAACTCAATGGACATGGGTTTGAGCAAGCTCAGGGAGATGGTGAAGGACAGGGAAGCCTGGTGTGCTGCAGTCCATGAGGTCACAAAGAGTTGGACACAACTGAGCAACTGAAGAACAACAACCATAGAAAAGGTGAATTCAGTTAATAAAAACAGGTATTTCCTAGTAAATCAGCAGTAAAGAATTGTCTGTAATGCAGGACATGTGGATTCAGTCCCTGGGTTGAGAAGATCCAGGAAATGGCAACCCACTCCAGTATTCTAGCCTGGGAAATCCCATGGACAGAGGAGCCTGGCGGGCTACAGTCCATGGGGTTGCAAAAGAGTTAAGACACGACTTAGTGAGTAAACAGCAACGATTCCTAGAAAAAACTTAAGTCAAAGCTGTATCTGATTTGACATATACTTCTTCAAACTAATATTTGAGGAAAATTTTAGTTGATTAACTACATACTATATCTATGTATAAATGATGATTAACTTTCAGATGCTTGTTGAAGTATTATAGGAATATTGCCTAAGAAAGTTAGCATGCTTTGTCTTACATCTTAATTTTTTTTTTTTCTTTTAACTTGTCAAAAGGAGATAGAGGCATATAAAGCAATGATTATACTACAGTGAAGAGAGATTCTGTTCTGTCAGCAATAGAACATCTTCCAAGGGAGATAGATGAATGCCCACTCCCAAAGCCTAACTTTGTAACTGCTTGTTCTGTTAGTTTCCTCTCATTCATTTTGCATCCGTGTTAGGCTTGCATCTGTTTATGTACTTGTCTATTATTCATCTACAGGATAACTGCTCAGCAGTCGTTACTTCCTTTCATATCTTTTCTGCATCTTTTGTTTCCATGGGTTGTTTTGGCAATAAAACCAAGAAAAGGGTACAAAGCTTATAAAAAAGTGCAGTTGGAACATCATGTTTTTACAGCTCTAGGAATGTTATTGCTGATTTCAAAAAGTTTAAAAAAAATGTTAAAATGCATTCAGCAAAGTTTAAAGCTCATAGGTATGATAAATGTGAAAATCAGAGAGCATGGAATTTAAAAAGTGCTTTCTAAAAGAGTTCACTTTGATCTTTACATGGCAGACTGCTTTGTGCAATTTTCTGTAGACTATGTTTTCACACCAAAGTCTCAAGCAATGCAGTCACGGTAATTCTTTACATTTGTATAGCACTTCATCATTTCATCATGTGTTTGCTCATCCATTACGTACTCTGAACTTTCTAGGTAGATGATTAGTATTTTCATAGTAACTAAAAAAAAAAAAAGAATTGGTTAAATTATCTGCTAGGTCAAAAGGTCAATGAATATCTGAGCCTTATACCAGAATCTACATTTACCGGACATCCATCCAGCCTCGTGTAAACCAGGAAAAACTCCACAGTATTGTTGCCCCAGGCTTCTTGTGGACCAGTGAGAGTAAAACATAATTTGGAACTCAGTTTATGTAAGCATAGTTCTATGTGTGATTTTAAATTAGTATTGTGTTCTCAAATTCAGTAAGACTCTGTTGCTGCTGCTGCTAAGTCGCTTCAGTCGCGTCTGACTCTGCGTGACCCCATAGACGGCAGCCCGCCAGGCTCCTCCGTCCCTGGGATTCTCCAGGCAAGAACACTGGAGTGGGTTGCCATTTCCTTCTCCAATGCATGAAAGTGAAAAGTGGAAGTGAAGTCGCTCAGTCGTGTCCGACCCTTAGCGACCCCATGGGCTGCAGCCTACCAGGCTCCTCCGTCCATGGGAGTTTCCAGGCAAGAGTACTGGAGTGGGGTGCCATTGCCTTCTCCGGAAATAAGACTCTTGGTAATTAAAGTCCATTACCCCTGAACATGGGCTTCCCTGGTGACTCAGACGATAAAGAATCTGCCTGCAATACGGAAGACCTGGGTTTGATCCTTGGGAAGACCCCCTGGAGGAGGGCATGGTATTGTTCCCTGGAGAATCCCCATGGACAGAGGAGCCTGGTGGGTTACAGTCCATGGGGTCACAAAGAGTCAGACACAAATGAGCGAATAAGCACAAGAACACAAAATTTTTATGTTTTACTTCTGAGGGATGATTATGGATTCTCTGAACCCTTTTTATTCACCCCAGAATAAAAACTTCAACTCTGTATGATTAATTTGGTCTCCTTAAGCTACATTGTTTCTTAAGAATCTGTTGAATCTGATTTAACATGGTAAATTGGGCCCAAACATAACGCTAGGTTATTTTCAGAAAAAAATAAAATAAAATTGAAGGTCCATAAAGCCAATTCAGATAATCAAAAGCAAGACATCTGTATAAACTCATGAATTCAGAATACGCCTACACTTCTTCCTTTGTGAAAACTGCATATGTTACATGAGATGATCTGTAGAGTATTAGGACTAATTGCTCTTTTCCTTATTCAGATACATATTAACCTGTTCAATAAGCCTTCACAGCTGTGAAGAGCATAAATAACTATAAAAGGCAACTGCAGTGTTATTCCTTCATATATAAAGCCCATTAACCATGACAATATTACATTCCTTAAATCTTGATAGGCACAATAAAAGGAACAATGAAAATCACGGTAAAGTCCTTGTATACGATACTATCAATACTTAGGCTTGGTTGAGTTAAAAATGTTGAAAATGTCACACACAATTGGTTCTGACTAGGGTGAGAATTTTATCTGAATGATGCAAAATACTCTATGGTTTGGGATGCCTAAAAGTTTTCTCAGATTTACAACAGTATTGTGAAAATGAAAGTCACTCAGTCCTGTCCAACTCTTTTCGACCCCGTGGACTGCAGCCCACCAGGCTCCTCTGTCAATGGAATTTTCCAGGCAAGGATACTGGAGTGCGTTACCATTTTCTCTGGGGATCTTCCCGACTGAGGAATTGAACCCCAGTCTCCTGCATGGCAGGCAGACTCTTTACCCTTTGAGCCACCAGAGATTCTTTCAATAAAAGCCAAAGACTTCTACTGGAGCCTATAGGCTGCTGCTGCTGCTAAGTTGCTTCAGTCGTGTTCAACTCTGTGCAACCCCATAGACGGCAGCCCACCAGGCTCCCCCATCCCTGGGATTCTCCAGGCAAGAACACTGGAGTGGGTTGCCATTTCCTTCTCCAATGCATGAAAGTGAAAAGTGGAAGTGAAGTCTCTCAGTCGTGTCCGACCCTTAGCGACCCCAGGGGCTGCAGCCTACCAGGCTTCTCTGTCCATGGGAGTTTCCAGGCAAGAGTACTGGAGTGGGGTGCCATTGCCTTCTCCATTAAGATAGGCTAGGATTTCCAAAACAATGCTGAGTGGGGTCATTGGTGATGAGACCATGCCTCTAGCTGTCCTGATTGTTATGAGACTGACATTTAGTTGGTACAAGGGATTAATATGAGATGAGAGCTTTAAGATAAACCTATAGAGATATATGTATTTAACCTTATTACAATTTATATACCCTATAGGAACACATTTAATGTTGATGAGAAATATATTAATAATTTAAAAATATCGTAATTGCCTCCTGGCCATGATACACAAATTGTTTTTAAAACATTAATGGAAAGGAAAAGGTGAGGAAGAGAAGAAGACAGCACAGTAGAGGTCCACATATCTTCTGTGTCCCCCTTACCAATTATGCATTGCTAATATGTTGTTATTATCCAGAAAACACTTTTATGCTTAAGAGATTTCATTATTAACTCTCTCTGTTCAATGATTTCAACCTTCTACATCCCAGGGTGGCAAGAGAAAAACAAGGTGATCCTCCAAAGCCAAGGTTCTGCTTAAAAGAATTTTTCTTTGGTGACTAGCAGTACTTGTGAAAAATCATGGCATTTTAACAAGCCATTTGTATTGCATCCAAAATAACCAAGAAGTGTCAACATTTAAATAGCTGTGTAATTATTTTAAAAGTTCTTATCTTTGGACTGGTTAAGCTATCATTAAGTGATAAGTGGCAAATGATTTTATTTTGGCCTGTGACATCCAGGATTCTCCTCTGAAACCTATGTCTGTGCTTCCTTATTATTATCAGCACAGTCACTGTAGCACAAGATGCCTTATAATAAAAAGAAACCGCTTCCCTCTTTCAATCCCCTCAACCAGAAATGTCATAAAGTGCCCCTTACCTTTTGTTCCCTCCCCAAAAGAAAGATCCTTGAGAAAGGGCTTAGCTTCTGCCATTTGGGACTCCTATTTACTTTTATCAAAAAATAAAGAGAAAGCAAGTGGCAAGAAGCTGCATTTGCTCTGACATCTTGCTCTTCCTTGTTGTTTTTCAGTTGCTCAGTAATTAACTCTTGATAAGCTAAGACATCTTCAGTAAATAGTAAATGGTTACTGTTTATAAAGATGAATAGAGGTGCTATGCTATTTAAAAAAAAAAAAAAACCTAATAAGCCAAAGGAGTCCCTGGAAATTTTTAAAGTACCTCTTACTGAATTTGTGGGGCTTCCCTCATAGCTCAGTTGGTAAAGAATCTGCCTGCAATGCAGAAGACCCCGGTTCGATTCCTGGGTCGGGAAGATCCGCTGGAGAAGGGATAGGCTACCCACTCCAGTATTCTGGCCTAGAGAATTCCATGGAGTGTATAGTCCATGGGGTCACAAAGAGTCAGACATGACTGAGTGACCTTCACTTTCACTTTCTTTCTTTTATTGAATTTGTAGAATCTGTGAGTTAATCATTTCACAAACCATTTGGGGACGTTCTCTTCAAGTCTCTTTCAAGTAACTATGACCACAGATACGTCCTTAAAGCCTATGTGACGTTTATCCTCCTTTTTGACTCTTGATAAATAAATGCCTACCAGTCGTTACAAACTCAAACACCACCAAGAAATGGTCCAGAAGTGACTGCACTGCTAACTGACTTAGATTTAGTCAGATCATTAATTAAATGTATGGAGCTTTCTTCTAAGCTCATTCCACAGGCATATAATTAAAGTAAATGGTCATTATTATTATTGCTATAAACTATAACATTAATAATTGCTATGCATACGGTACATCAGATAAAAACTCAAAATATAAAAACAATTAGTAATCTTGAATATTCATTGGAAGGACTGATGCTGAAGCTCCAAAACTCTGGCCACTATATGCAAAGCATGGACTCATGGGAAAAGGCCCTGATGCTAGAAAAGATTGATGGCAAGAGAAGAAGGCATCAGAGGCATGAGATGGCTAGACAGCAACACTGACTCAATTGACATGAGACTGAGCAAACTCTGGGAATTAGTGAAGGACAGGGAAGCCTGGCATGCTTCGTCCATAGGTTGCAAAGAGTCGGACATGACTTAGCCATTGAACAACAACAAAAGCCCAATTTTCTCTTAGTAGTTCAAACATACAATTTCTCCTAGCTAAGATCTTTATCTTAGCATTTTCTTCCATGGTGATTCATAACTCTATAAAGGCTATCAAAATCCTGAATAACTTTGATCATGTGAAGAGGAGTCCTACATAAATTCTAATATATTAAAATTACATATGTGAGTGTTATATTCCTAAACTCAACTCATACAACTTATGAAAAATGACACAATATTCTACAACACTTATTATGCCTGTCCTAAAATGACTTTTAAGCAGCTTATATTCACTTAACATGAAACAGTACAAATTAACAGGCTCTTAAAAATTTAATTGAATTAAAAATGTTCTGTTTTAGCTGGTTGGCTTTTACCTGAAAGTAGAAAAGTAAAGTAAAATGAATGAATAATATTGATATGCCTGAACTCCAGGGAACTTATATATATCATGAGAAAATTTACGCAGATGTAAGAAGAGAAAGAAGGCACGTGTGAGAGATACAGCATGTGAAGTCCTGGAGAAAATATTAAGAAAGAAGCAATTTTACAATATTATAAAATAATTGCAAATTAGTGATTAAAATAAAGTATAAAGAAACTCCCTTGCAATATCTTATTTTTAGAAGTAACAGGTATCAACAAGCTAGCTGGGGTAATAGAACAAATTGTATTACATTACTGACCTGCAGTGATTTATATATTTCAACACATCAGTACAAAAAGGTCAACGTGAAATAAATCAACATTCTCTGGTCCATATTTATTAGGCATATGATGCCTGGCAGACAAGAAAACCTACACTGATTTCATTTGATTCCACCAGTCCCTGACCTGCCTGCAGGCTGACATCATTTTCCTTCATAGACACCAGTTTCTGGTGGTTACCAGACTTGATCTCATCTAGTGGAGAATGAGTTCTCTTTGAATTACTGGAACGGGGTGTACCCAGGATGGATAAATCAGCCAAAGAGAAAGGCCTCACAGGGCAAAGAAGCAGTAGGGCACCTTTCCTTGCATTGTCCTGAAAATGACCTTGAGAGTGACTTTCTGCAAGGTAAGAGGTAATTCTGTCTCCACTTTGGTGCGGCTTATATCACTCACAGTAAAGGTCACAAATCCTGACAGCCTTCTGTGCTTGAGAATCAGATTACTATTTGTCTAAGAAGGCGTGCAGAGCCACGTGGCTTGCTTCTCTTAGGAATCTAGGTCAGAATTCATCCAGTAACACCACCCAGGCCCTTCAAAGCAATATCTTACATTGTGGAAATACTTTGAGTGTATCCTGATGGTTGTTCATAAATTATATTACAACCTGAAGGAAGAAAAAGTTATTCTGCTCTTCTTTTGACTCTGGCTTTTCATAAGGTAAGTTATAAAATTTAATTGGTGACCTTGGAGAAAGGTCATAGTTCTTAAATTCAACTGTACCCTTCATAACTTCCAAGTCAATAACAATAACTGAAGATGATGTTAGTGCTTTTAAATTCTATAGAAGTCTCATAAATATAGAAGAACCACATCCAAATATATGAAGGCTGTGTGTGTGTGTGTGTCTGTGTGTGTGTGAAGCTTTCTGGCGTTTCTGAGACACTGCAAGAGTTCAGAATTAGGACTTCATGCAAATAGGAGGCAAACACATATTTCTTAATAAAGATGACAATATGAAAATTGGTAATTTGAAGACGATCTGATGGAAAAAAATTACAGTAATAGAATAATCTTTCTTTGAAAATGTAGTTTGACGTTAAATGCAAATAAATGAGAAAGTCCATAAGCAAATGCATTAAGCCTATTTTCAGGCAATTTAGCTTTTCTTAGACTAAGAAAAGAAGAGATGGATAAGAAAAAGCTAAAATATAAAAGAGGAGACTTGGAGAGAAACTTGCATGTTGGTCCGAGGCTGTACAAAGGTTGCCAAAGCTACACCCAGTGCCTTCTAATGAGTGGGAGATACAATTTGCACTGAAGAAAGTGTGTGCTGTGACTGCAGCGTTTGGAAACCTATCGCTCCTATGGATGGAAATGAACTTTTAGTTCTATCAAGGGGCAGACAAGTCAAAGGAAGTGAATAAGTGATGGACTGGTGATGACACACAGCAATACATTTTAAAATTCCCAGAACTAGATGTAGATGGATGCTTTTTATTTGCTTTTAATATCAAGTAACTAACTCAGATGGAGAAGGCAATGGCACCCCACTCTGGTACTCTTGCCTGGAAAATCCCATGGATGGAGGAGCCTGGTAGGCTGCAGTCCATGAAGTCGCTAAGAGTCAGACAGGACTGAGCAACTTCACTTTCACTTTTTACTTTCATGCATTGGAGAAGGAAATGGCAACCCACTCCAGTGTTCTTGCCTGGAGAATCCCAGGGACAGAGAAACCTGGTAGGAGGCAGTCTATGGGGTCGCACAGAATCAGACACAACTGAAGCGACTTAGCAGCAGCAGCAGCAGCAACTAACTCAGATATCCTGATTTTTACCTTTCTTTTTTTTTTTAATTTAATTTTATTTTTAAACTTTACATAATTGTATTAGTTTTGCCAAATATCAAAATGACCTGTGGTGGATTCATTTTTATTTTTACCTTTCAATGTCAAGGTCATATGCTGAAATTACCAACATCTCATCCACTTAAGTGCAGAAGGCAATGGCACCCCACTCTGGTACTCTTGCCTGGAAAATCCCATGGATGGAGGAGCCTGGTAGGCTCAGTCCATGGGGTCGCTGAGGGTCGGACATGACTGAGTGACTTCACTTTCACTTTTCACTTTCATGTATTGGAGAAGGAAATGGCAACCCACTCCAGTGTTCTTGCCTGGAGAATCCCAGGGACGGGGGAGCCCAGTGGGCTGCCGTCTATGGGGTCGCACAGAGTCAGACACGACTGAAGTGACTTAGCAGCAGTAGCAGCATCCACTTAAGACATACTCAATATAGGGAAAGCACAATTTTAGCTTCTGATATGGCATTTCAGTTTCCAAAGCAAACAGATTCAGGAATGTCTTTTGAAGCATTAGCACACCAAAGCACATGGCTATTCAAATACTTCATGTAGACAAAAAATATTCAAGTTGGTTATTTCTTTAGCATACTATATCTGATACATGAAATCTTCCCTCTTAATAGTATTACTGTCCTCCCAATAAAACTGAGATGACAATTACCTTTGACTGTAGCCTCTTTCTGAAATTAGCCTGTAATATTGTCAATGTTTCCTTCGAAATAACGCTTACTTTAAGAGCTGGACACAAGTACTGAGCGACTCTCACTTCACTCTCTCCTTTTATTTCTACAGCCATGCCATAATCTGAACCTAAACTGAGAGTCACAATAACCGATTTCTAGTCCCATCTTTGTTATTTGATACTGGTCAAAGCTTCTAACTTTACTTCTCATTTTAATAATAAACATGATCCAAGCCTTGAATAATGAGAATAATGTTAAAAAGATAGAGAAGGAAGTAAGAATGAATTTATCCACCATCATTCTTTTTAATAATTTTCTCACAATTTATTTTTTCATAAAATCTTTGAGCAGTATCACTAAATGCCAACCACTCCATGGAGGAGGCAAAGATTGCTAAATGCAATTCCTATTATTGATATTTTCCTTCTATATAAGATATTATGAGGGATTTTATGGGAGCATGGGGAGCAGAGATCCACTTTACAGGTACTTATTAGTACATAAAGAGAATAAGGAGACTTCTAGTAAAATGAGAAAGACAGGGGAAGACATAAAGAGGAAATAGAAGATGATCCAGGCCTTGAATAATGAGAATGACATTAAAAAACTAGAGAAGGAAGAGATTCATTTATATGAGGGAAATACACACACACACACACACTCATTCACACACACTATGATAAACTTTGGTAATAATAAAAGAAAAGGCTGTCTGGTAAAATAAATCTTCTCCTGAAAACTTTGATGAAACCTCAAATTCTAATTACTATTATTTAGGGATGTGGTCAGATAAAGAAGATTGAAATTTGACTGCAGTTAAGTAAAAACAACAACAAAATGACATGTTTAATGATATCATGACCTTTGGGGAAAATATCTCACAAAACAAAAGAGGAAGGTGAATGAGCCAAGTAAGCACATGAAAAGAGGTATTCGAGAAGTTAGTGGGCTTCCCAGGTGTCTCAGTGGTAAAGTAATTGTGCCAACACAGGAGACACGGGTTCGATCCCTGGGTTGGGAAGATTCCCCTGCAGAAGAAAATGGCAACTCACTCCAGTATTCTTGCCTGGAGAATTCCATGGACAGAAGAGCCTAGTGGGTTACAGTCCCTAGGGTTGCAAAGAGTCAGACATGACTGAGCAACTAAACCACAACAGTGAAAATCTCCTGTGCTAAGAATGGCATGTAACTCATTGTACAACTGTGTAACGAGTTATAATTCTAAAGAATGCACTCAGTGGCTTTTGAAATAAAATTCTATGTTTTTGCTTTGTTTTTTTGGGGGGGAGGGCGCTAAGGAACTAGGGGCAACTAAGAAGTGAGGCACAGTGATAAGACCTATGAGTCGGGGTCTGCTCCGTTTCCTGGGTCCCAGCTGTCTGGCCCTGGCTATCAGCATTGGATTATCTAATGTCTCCTGAAAGGCCTGCATTACCTAGTCTTAATAATTGATTATTAACCACTGAATAGCTACCTCTCCCTATTTCCCCATCCTTAATGCTCTTATGTTTGAAATCTCTCTGGCAACCAATTTTTTTCCCCACCTGCCAGATTAGAGTTTTGAATACAGTAATGAGGACAATTTTTAAAAACACCTTCAATAAAATCTTTTTCTGCTTGGAGGTGAAAATTAAAAGGCCCCTCCCCTTCCTCTGTCCTCCTCTCAGAAGCATGTGTCTGCTCCACCATGGTGAGTGACTCCACCACACTCACCACTCCATTTGTCCTGCTCTTCCCTGTTGGCCTCCCCCCCCACACACCCTGTCATACTCCACAAGAGGACAGAACTGCTTGTCTCCATCAGTCATCTTCTGAAGTGAACATGTCTGTTTGGCTCGTCCTTGTGTGGAGAACGGTCTACCGTTCCCCAGAATACACTGTGCAGAGATGTGACTTTGGTTTAAGTACTAATGGTTATC
The DNA here is from genome assembly GCF_003369695.1 of Bos indicus x Bos taurus. Classification (NCBI taxonomy): domain Eukaryota; kingdom Metazoa; phylum Chordata; class Mammalia; order Artiodactyla; family Bovidae; genus Bos; species Bos indicus x Bos taurus. The sequence goes on along the minus strand of NC_040079.1, from coordinate 97,194,262 downwards.
TAGTACCAGCTATGACCAATTTAATAGGATCTGAAAAATGATTTTATGCTTAGATGCCAAAACGTCATTGCTAAATTCATGAGGGTTATGGGGAAAATTTATTTTTTGAGTTATTTTTGGCTCTCCAATGTAACTATGAAACACTTTCTTAATAACAAGGCATTTAAACTCAATAACATTTGGTTTTCCTTTCATTTATGAAGAAGAGAAAGAAGAAAGAGATGAAGGAATAGAAGAGGAAGAATGAGGAGAAAAATAACAAAAATAGCTACATTTCATATAGGCAAAATCTGAAACACAGAGGGAATGGAAAACTTTTGGGAGGATATGAAAGCAGAGACATTACTTTGCCAACTAAGGTCTGTCTAGTCAAGGCTATAGTTTTTCCAGTGGTTATGTATGGATGTTGAGAGTTGGACTGTGAAGAAAGCTGAGCACCGAAGATTTGATGCTTTTGAACTATGGTGTTGGAGAAGACTCTTGAGAGTCCCTTGGACTGCAAGGAGATCCAACCAGTCCATTCTGAAGGAGATCAGCCCTGGGATTTCTTTGGAAGGAATGATGCTAAAGCTGAAACTCCAGTACTTGGGCCACCTCATGCGAAGAGTTGACTCATTGGAAAAGACTCTGATGCTGGGAGGGATTGGGGGCAGGAGGAGAAGGGGACGACAGAGGATGAGATGGCTGGATGGCATCACTGACTCAATGGACATGAGTCTGAGTGAACTCTGGGAGTTGGTGATGGACAGGGAGGCCTGGTGTGCTGCGGTTCATGGGGTCGCAAAGAGTCAGACACGACTGAGCGACTGAACTGAACTGAACTGAACTGACAAGTATCAAAACTTGAATTGAATGCAAGATGCTTGCCTTGAACTGCTATCACCTGAATCCCAGAATCGACTCCATGTTCTTTTTAAGAGGTCTTCTCTACACTCTTGTGCTTATCATATGTTTTACCAATCTTTCTCTTGGTCACTCGCTCTCTCTCTCACACACTGATACACACACACAGAGTACTTAATATATTTCAATTATTTAAAGCTACTTCTAGATACTTAAAAATCTTTTCTAAATGTCAAAAACTGTGTTCATTTCCCTGCTTTTTCTTGAGAGCAAACACAGTAGTGCGTTACCAAGTTTATCCTAAAAGATAAGAAATAAAAACTAGAAGCCAATTGAGTTTCCCTGCTTTTTAAAATCCCATCTCAAACCTTTCCTTAATACTTCACATAGAATTCGTCCTTCTGTACATATTCAAAAATACTGATGACTTCCCAAGTGTGAACAATGCTCCTTAGCACTGAAAAGTATAAACAATAGGATTTTTCTTTTCTTCTTGGCAGAGCAGTCAATGGAAACTGAAGGAAGTCCCACATCTGATCCATTAAATTAACTTCAAAAGAAAAATTCACAAATTTCTTTCAAGTAAAAACGATTACAGCAAGAAAAAAGGGTACAAAATAAAATACAGATGTGGAGGACAATGAAGTGGGGTGTCAAAGCAATTAAATTTGCCTTCTCTTAAAGTTTGTCCCCATTGTTGGAGAAAGAATTATTGGAAATCAAAACAAACTTGAAAAGTCTTGTTGAAAGACAGATATAAATGTTGCAACAAAGATGAAAACATTGCCATATTAAGCCTTGGAAAAAATAAAATAATGTAATTAGAGGTGTTTTAATGATTAAAATATTTTAATATTAATCACCCTCCTATTGCTACTACACATAATGCAATCAGCAGAGTCAATATGGGTATACTTTTATAATGACAAAAAACAAGACACAGAATTCAATTAAAGACATTTCACTTTACTCAAAGCATGTCCCTTGGCCCCTAATTAAGTGGGAAGGAAAAAAAAAAAAAACCTATAAAAAGTATCTTGAAATATTTTCAGAGACCTGTAAACAGGAACCATAGCCAGAGGTTACTTGGAGACCTCTCTGCTGTTTCGAAGGTAAAAGTGGAGAAAAAAGCTAAAATGTTGTCTTTTCCGAAAATTATTCTCTTTTCCACACAGAGACTAATACTATGAATACCAGCTTCCAGCTCCCAAACTCACCTCCCTCTCCTAATTCTCTCACTGTGGTTTGTGAAAAATCTCCACTTCTTTATTGGATTATCCTCCCAGCTTTTTCTCCTCATCTTCCCTTCACAGCTTTTAGCAAAATTATTGAGCTTTATTTTCTACATCTGCCATTCACTCTTCTGTAACTGCATTCAAGCTTTGATCATGTGCTCTGACCCCACTGAACCTATCCAGAAAAAATCATTGAGGTCCTACTAAGTATTAGACATAATGCACATATATTTCATTTCTTTTTCTCTTGAACTTTAGGGGGCTTGTGAACAACTCTTTCCAGAAATTCTCTTGTTTCAATCTCTTCATTCTAATGTCCTCTTACAATTCTCATTGTTTATTTACCATTCCTTTTAAAGCTCAGTACTTTTTTTTTCCCATTATATTAACTCTTCCCTGGTGACTCAGACACAAAGAATCTGCCTGCAGTGTGGTACACCTGGGCTTAATCCCTGGGTTGGTTCAATCCCTGGGTTCAGGAAGATCCCCTGGAGAAGGAAATGGCAATTGAGCCCAGTATTCTTGCCTGCAGAATTCCATGGACAGAGGAGCCTGGCGGGCTACAGTCCATGCGGTCACAAAGAGTCAGATACAACTAAGCAACTAACTAGACTTTCGAAGAACCAGTCCTTTTATTTGCTTATCTATGGAGTCTTTGTTTTCTAGTAAGTCAGTTTCTACTATTACCTTTTATATGATTTTCCCCTTACATGATTTTTGCATTTATGCTATTTTCCTAACATTCTAAATTAATTTCAATCTTTCTTCACTCCTAGTACTTACATTATAGCTAGATATTTTTCCCTCTAAATATTGAGTTACAACAGACAAAGTAAATAGCAGCATCATGAGAAACATAGGAGAAATGTGAGTAAAGAGTGAGCAAGGGCCAGGAGTAAGTACTTTTTATATGAGTCTTTTCTAATTAAATAATAAGTGTAACTCATATTGGGTCTAAGCTTTAAGTTATCTGAGCCTGCACTAATGAATTGCACCTTTAACAAAAACACAGATATGATACATATTTATTATCTTAGTAAACAGATGTCAATGTAAAACAATGGTATTCTTTATTTGGAAGTGTCCTGACTAGGAAAGATAAAATAAACCAAAGGACCATGATGAGTATAAATTGATGTGCATAGCAGTACAAGGACTTCCTTGTAACTGTCAAAAGCCTTTACATTAATAAATCCTGCTTAACATTCACTGTTTTTAAAACCAATAAGGTTTTGTGTTATATATCACTTCCCTGATATCCTTAATTTTTGATGGGCATCCAGAATAAAATGCTGTGTTTGTGTTAGAGATAGGAAGACTTGAGCTTGGGGAAGGAACTTTGGATTAGAAGAGGAATACAGATTCTTTTCTGTTGGTGTCTTAAGATTTTTTTTTCATAGTCAAGAATCAATAGACTGTCTGGATTAAATGCATTTTAGACTTGTAGCCCAGAGGAATAACTAAAGATACATTTTCAAGACCAAAAGATGCAATTTACAAACTGCTGAATTTAGAGTGAAATGCAATAGGACACTTTGTCTTATAGCTTCCTTGCATAATCCAAGAACATTTAATCAGTTCAAATTTGCCTGAATGGAAGAGAACAAAAATTGCTAGAGGGTGAAAGAGATGGGAGGGAACAACCCAGAGATGGCAACTGCAGCTGTAGCTCTCCAATGGCAACAAGTGTTATGGAAATACACATAAGCACAATCAAGTCTATGTACAGCAGAAACTTGGTCTTTGGTACAAAGAGGAACAGACTTTTCACAGTTGATTTAATTTGTCCATGTCACAAGATGGAATAATGACTCAATAAGGAATGAAAAAGGGATCTGGAGCTCTAGGGTGAGTGTGTTTCTTCAACTAGGGTCCACCTCTCTAAAAAAAAAAAAAGTGATTAGCCCAAGAAAATCTGTAGCTTTTAAATTATTATTGGAAGGCATTTATTTTAAAACAAGAAAATTCTGATTCTTAAAGCATGAATCAAATACTGCACTAATTTGTAATGCAGATGTCTTATGCATTTGTCTATGAAATTTGTTCAACAGGTTTGAAACAGCTATTCAATAGCACAGCTTTTTCCCCCCTTGAACTCTACACCATTTCCTGTTAACATGACTTAAGAAATTCCTTGGACACCCATCTCTTTCCTACCTAGATTACAGATTCACTAATGGGCATTGATGGTCTCTGTCCTACCTAATGAAAATTTTCATTAAAAGAAAAAAGTTAAATGCAAACTCAGAAGTGTACAACTATGCTCAATAAACTTTGACATAAAAGGGCTATTTCAAATATTTATCAACAAGAATTATTTTTTAAAACAATGCAACATTGGCAACATAACAAGGTTTGTTAACTTCAATGAGATTTTCTGTATTTGTTCAAAATATAGTAAATGTTCATACAGTTAAGTGAACATATTTAAAATGTTGATTTTCATTGCATTTGCCTTACAACTATGCAGTATATGATACTGTCAATGGAAAGCTATGGGTTTCTCTTTTTAAATAAGCAATAGGTACTTCTGATATTGTCATTGAAACATTAATATCATAGAAATTTTTAATTGCATTTCTTCCTATTTGTCTTTTCACCTTTGATTTAATGTTAAATGGTGTGTCTTAATTTCACAAGAATTGCATTATATAAAATAAATACAATTTGTTGAGCACTTTATCTTCTTAGTTGGCAATTATGCATGTCCTGACTTTGAAACTTTATTGCCGATTAAAAACAGATTAAAACACACACACATATACACACACAACCTTGAATTTGCTTAGGAAAGAAATCCATCAAAATAAATAATTCATGTTGGGATGGACTGAAATCTAGTCTTTTAGGAGGTGCCAACAGATGGTTTACATTTATAGAATGCACACTTGCTGACTTCCAAACAGAAATTAAAATTCATAAAGTATGTCATTAGTACTCCTTATAAGCAGGATTATGTTTATGATACGAATTTGGATTTTCCCAGGTGAACAGTTTTCCATCATAATTTTACTAAGAAAAAAGTGAAACAAACTGCTTTACAGTTACTATTTTGTGTTAGCAAGTTTAAAATTAAAACTTGCTGGTGATCATCCAGCAACATAAGCCAGTGGGCTCAGAGCTAGATGAGACTGTTGTTTTCATGACATGCAAGATATCATAAGAACTCCTAAACATTATCCATCATTCAAATAAAAGAGATTATTACAAATAATAAAATAAGGCAGCATCTCTAGCTTTCAATTCTTATTGCATCAGTAAGGTTAGGAACTTTCAACCAATATAATTAAGAGTGAGACTTCAGCTTATTAAAGGTCAGCCAACTAGGCATTTTTAGTTAATTTTAGCCACTCTTGGGGTCTATGTGTGACCATTTAATACCGTGGAATTACAGTAACATTTCATTTCTGTGAACCTTACTACTAACCAAAATGTTAACATTTAACTCAGGTAAGGTTATGATTAAAACTTGCTTTAAGCCCACAGAAAGATATGCTTTATTGCTCATTAAGATTTTGTCTACCCAATAGAAAGGGAATATTGCCAACTATACACTGACTACAATTAAAAGTCAAGAAAACCATTAAAAAAATAATTCTGGGACTTTATTCACTAAGTGCAGTTAGCTAAATAAATATCAAAGCTTCTTTAGAAAGACTGCATTTACACTTGCAGAATGTAAGAAGATTAAATAAATGGACTGGGCAATTGCTTGATGATTTTAACATGTTTTAACTGCTTTAAATTATGCAAGGTATGCTTTTTCATTCCCTTTTCAACATATTGGGTTGCTTGATGTCAAAGTAATTCAGACAAATATTACAGAGGCAAAAAAGCCATTTCAGTCAAATATATATGTTTGGGTATCACAGAAATAAAGCAACTAATGCATAGACTGGATTTGCTATTTTTCAAGCAATATTTTCAAAATGTATAGCTAGCTCCTTCAATTATTTGAAGAAATGAAATCGTTTCCCTTTGTAAACTGCAGATGGTGAAGGATGAGAGACAGAAGTTTTGGACACAGCTATTCAAAACCACCTAGAATTAGGTTGATATTTTTGCTTTTTTAGGACTGACTTGATATTCTCTTTAGAAATTATAATAGACATTATATTTAGATTCAATTAATCCATAATAAATTTAATATATAGTATACACATGATCAGGCTTCCTTGGTAGTTCAGCTGATAAAGAATCTGCCTGCAATGCAGGAGACCTGGGTTCGATCCCTGGGTTGGGAAGATCCCCTGGAAAAGGGCAACCCACTCCAGTATTCTTGCCTAGAGAATTCCATGGACTGAGGAGCCTGGTGGGCTACAGTCCATGGGGTTGCAAAGAGTCAGACACGACTGAGTGACTAAGCACAGCACAGCACATACACATGGTCAAATATAAAATAAGATTGAGCAAGGTCCTCTTCCTTAAAATGAATGTAGGAAGAAACCAAAACATGGTCTATATAGCTGTATTTTATTCTAACAAAGAAAATAATTTTTGCTATTTTAAAAAAAGTGCATTACTGGTATCTTTTAAATGTTTAAGTACCAGGATTTGATATTCCTACGGTCTGATTCTTTTTCAACTAGACGTGCAGTATTCCAAAAGATATCCTTATGAACACAAAACAAAAACAAATTCTTTCCTGTAAAGCTTCCTAATGAAATAACTTGAGACCAAACTGTGAGAATAAGACTGCTTAGTAAAATGTGCTTTACATGTTACAGAAGACTTCGAATAACTTCTGGGGTTTTGTGGTGAATAATTAAGAATGGGGATTTATCTTCTCTGGCTTTGAGTTAAGAGAGGTATAGTGAGGCCAGTGGAGAAGGCAATGGCATCCCACTCCAGTACTCTTGCCTGGAAAATCCCATGGGCGGAGGAGCCTGGTAGGCTGCAGTCCATGGGGTCGCTAAGAGTCGGACACGACTGAGCGACTTCACTTTCACTTTTCACTTTCATGCACTGGAGAAGGAAATGGCAACCCACTCCAATGTTCTTGCCTGGAGAATGCCAGGGACAGAGAAAACTGGTAGGAGGCCATCTATGGGGTCGCACAGAGTCGGACACGACTGAAGCGACTTAGCAGTGAGAGCAGAGGGAGTTTTCTAGAGAGTCAGAGCTCCCCAGATGGTAACACAGAATTTGAATTTTCAGCTTCTCAAAATAAACTCAATATCTAATGGTGTTGAGTGGAAAGAGCCATCTCTTTTATCTTGTAGCTAGGCTGAAACCCAGATATACACTGTACCTGGAGGAATGGCTGGGGTGCCTCCTGGGCTCAGAGCCAGGAACCTGCCACGGGGCTACTGCAGAGCATAGTTCAAGCAGATGGAGCTGTGAAACACCCAGACAGAAAGAGGATATGAGATGCCACACACAGGGCTCTGGCCAAACCAGCTCCTACTAGTAAGACCACATTAAACTGTAGCTCAAAACACCAAACTGTAGCTCAAATCAAACTGTAGCTCAGAATACTAACTGGACAAGCGGTGATGAGCAACATAAGGTTTATCACTCTCAGACTCAAGGGAGATAGAAGACACTTTATCCAACAAGTCAAACTTTCCTTTCCTATCATGAGGTGAGTTAGGCCACACCCTTCTCATCACACATCCAAATGAGATCCTAAAAATCTGAGAAGGGGGTGTACATTTTATCTTAGAATCACTAAACATTATGTAAAGAGATTCATTAGGTGCCTTAAGTGCATTTTAAAACAGACAGGACTATATTTTGTTTCTTTCCTGCTGCTCAGCAGATGGTAGTAAATCAGACCTGATTAATTATTGGTAAAATAAACTAAATGTTGTCCACATACCTGAGTAAACTGTAAGTTAGCAACCTTTTAAAAGCAGGCAGTATTAATATGTTATGTCTTTATTTTGTGATGACATACCCTACAACTAGATGAAGGAGGAAACCATGAAAAGATCAACTTTTTAGTATTCATATATTTTTATAGAAATCTCTCTGAAAAAGCCATACCAAATATTCTGAGTTTAGCTTTTCTACATTAAATAAACCCAAAGATAAGTGAAAACATTTGTTTCCAGGAATACCTCAGTAGGACATCTAGGAATGCTCTTGTTTGGTTTTCCCGGTAGGAATCCTAAAACGATCATAAGTCCTGATCGTAATTAAGGTTCTTATTTAAGAGTATGGCTTCCCAGGTGATACAGGGGTAAAGAGTCCATCTGCCAATGCCAGAAACTCAGGAGACATGGGTTCGACCCCTGGGTCGGGAAGATCCCCTGGAGGAGGGCATGGCAACTCACTCCAGTATTCTTGCCTAGAGAAATCCATGGACAGAAGAGCTTGGTAGGCTACAGTCCCTAGGGTTGCAAAGGGTTGGACCTGATTGAGCAATTGAGCATGCTGTTAGGGTGTAGGCTCAACTCTTGTGAGTGGCAGAGATCATCAGTGAACAGGGCCTACACCTTAAAAAGGCTAAGGAGCTACTGTGTTTGCACTTATGGGAGTTCCAACTCATCATATAAGAAATGTGACTACTCTCATGGAGTGAACTTTAGAGAGGTCATGTGGAGAATGATTGTCAAGCCTACAGGGAAAGAAAGAGAGGCCCAACTGTCCAAGTGTCCCAGCGTGGGTGCAGCATGTGAGTGAGATGTCTTGGGTGTTTCCTTCCATTTGTGCACCTGGATGAACCATAGCTTCAGCCGACATCACCAGGAGCAGAAAACCTGCCAAGCTGAGTACAGTAAATACACAGAATCATGGGAAAAGAAAATGGTTGTTTAAGTTACTCAAATCTGGGTTGGTTTAGTGGCAAAACACACATACACACATGTTACATGGCAATAAGTTATAAAGCTGAAACATTACCAGAAGTATGGTTTTGCTAAAACATAAACCAGTCAGTCCTAAAAAAAATCAACCCTGAATATTCATTGGAAGGACTGACACTGAAGCTGAAACTCCAATATTTGGTCACCTGATGCAAAGAGCCAACTCATGGGAAAAGACTGATGCTAGGAAAGATTGAGGGCAGGTGAAGGGGGTGACAGAGGATGAAATGGTTGGATGGCATCATTGACTCCATGGACATGAGTTTGAGCAAACTTTGGGAGATAGTGAAGGACAGGAAAGTCTGGCATGGTGCAGTACATGGGGTCACCAAAGAGTCAAGACATGACTTAGTGACGGAACAACAAAAACCAAAAATATGTAGCATTGTCTTTCTGACAGGGATCGAGCAGAATCTGGAAGGACTTTGAGAAGATGGTCATGAGAGCTGGAAGGCTTCTTCTTTTAGCTTTCCATCCGTGACTCACATTTATGTAATAGCAACTTCACCTTCCTGTCTCTGGTAGTTTTTTTTTTTTCCCCAAGCCAGAGCTCATTTAAAAAACAAATATGTCATGTTAGATTTTAAAACTTTCAAAGTAACTTCTTTACAAATTGGATAAAAATTTTTACTTTTGTACCTGGTACTTCATGATCATGCTTTTTTACCTCTGGCCCCAACCATCAGCACATAACCTTTTGGCTTCAGGAACTTTTCTCTATATTTGGAATGCCTCCCTTTCTCTTGCATTCTCTCTTTTTTTTCCTTAGAAGTTTTAGTTCATATGTGATTCAACTTACGACATACTCCTCTACTACCCACCCATACTGTTAGTTGCTCCAGCTAACACATCTTTTCTTATATCCTGATAGTCATATTCCTTTCATATTCCAAATCTTTTCCTTGACTGAGCTAATTCTCAAAATGTCCTTTTGGTCTTTCTTTTGGGAAATCTCTCCCCAGTTTTCCAAAACTGAGTTAGGATGCTACGTTATCCCATCCTTGTCCCAGTAACTGCATTTTCCAACTATCTGTTTATGTGTATTTTCCCTTTAGGTTCTTACTCTATTGAAGGCAAGAACTATGTCTATTTCTCTCTGGCCTAAGCACTGATAATAGTATCTGGCACATAGTAGGTTCTTTAAATATATTCTGAATAAATGAATAAGTTAGAAAATGAAAAAATGATTGAGCCAAGCAGTTGTTCATTTTTTCATAATATAATATTCTTTCTGGCAAAGTAAACATACAAAAAATGTCTTCCAATTTGGGGTGTTTATGTGAGTTTTAGTGTGCTATTGCTTTTATTGCAAGGGGACTATACAGTGAAAATGGTGGTTAAAACAGGGTAGTTTGGGTTGCTGTTGAAGTACCCTCTTGCCCTTGGCCCAGACTAAGTAGGTAAATGCTACTGAGTGTATGTTAGCGCTACATAAAAGGCAACCTTTTCTATGGTGGTCTATTCTCCGTGCTCATTGAATTGTTATTTTACAAAGCAAATAGCTATCAGTGTGTAGAGAAGCTATCAAGCTCTTATAGATGGTTTTAAAATACTGTTTTTAGTTTGTATGTCTTCAAATTGCACTTAAATAACACAGTTATTTTTGACTGATTGATTCTAAGAATTTTGCTATTACAGCCAAACTATGACATTTTGCATCATATATTTTTAGCATTTTTAAAGAATGAAACGCTTTTCTATTTTTTAAAATGATTTTTCATTTTGAGTTTCAGCCAAATATCTCAAAAATCCATAGCTCCTAGAACTCAGAGAAAATTAGCAAGGCCAAATAAAATATATGTGGCTTACAGCTGCAGCTGTATATTTTAAAGAAAGCTAATATATCGACTGGTTCTTAGAAGAGCATTCATAATTGCTGTCTTTGAAAAATGTTTGCAGCTATAAAGGCTAGAGATGATGTCATTTTGCTGCTACAGGTAGAGGCTTCTGTGCATTTGACCTTTTAAGTATTTCTATTGAGAGTCTAAATACCAATGTACCAAAATATATTCACCATTATTTATCCAACATGTCCAAAATAAAACAATATTCCACTGTATCATTTTATATTTATATACAATTTTACTCTCTGGTTATTTTAATGGCTCAGTTGCCTTTTAATACACAAAGAAATACATATTGTTTTAACTAAATGGACAATGTTGTTCATTTTAATACAGTCTCATAATTTAAAATGATCATCTAATCCATTTCCTTGATACTAATATTAGATCACCAACAGCATTACCATGCAGTAATACTTAAGCAAGCAAATGTGCTTCAGTGTAACTGAAGCTTTTATGTTTTAATTTCTCTGTCATTAGTCATTGGAAGGACTGATGCTGAAGCTGAAGCTCCAATACTTTGGCCACCTGATGAAAGAGCTGACTCATTAGAAAAGACTCTGGGAAAGATGCTGGGAAAGATTGAAGGCAAGAGGAGAAGGGGAGGTCAGAGGATGAGAAGGTTGGATGGCATCACTGACTCAATGGGCATGAGTTTGAGCAAACTCTGAAAGACGGTAAAGGATAGGGAAGCCTGGCATGCTGCAGTCCATGGGGTCACAAAGAGTTGGACATGGCTTAGCGACTGAACAACAACAACAACATTACCTTATATTTTAAAACCAATTTCACTTGAAATATAGATTATGAGCAAGTTGGATCCCTCTAGAGTTATCTGTTGTTTATGAGACATACTGGTGCAGTCTTCCAGGATGCGACAGATTAAAGCTGCCGTAATTATTTGATGTTTTTCCTATCATGCCCTAGAAAGCTCTGGATTGTTTAAACCAAAAGACAACAGCAGAGGTGACACTGTGCAGTTTCTGGGGAAGCCCTTAGGAAAACTGGCAACCTCCTCCTCCTGTCTGTTGGAACTACACGGACCATAAGATGGACCCACGTGGACTCGGCCTTAGCTCTACACTAGGGCCGAACTGGCGTCCAGGAAGCGACGTGATCCCAGTCATACCACAGGGAACGAAGACATACTCAACAAATTACTGACCCAAAGAACCTTGAATTTTACTAAACTGTTGTTGTTTTAAGCCGCTAAGCTTTGAGCGTTTTGTTATAGAACAAGAAATAATCAGAACATAGGGCTTCTCATGTGGCTCAGTGGTAAAGAATCCACTTGTCAATGGAAGAGATGCAAGAGACCCAGGTTTGATTCCTAGGTTGGAAAGATCCCCTGGAGAAGGTGATGGCTACCCACTCCAGTGTTCTTGCCTGAAGAATTCCAGGGACAGAGGAGCCTGATGGGCTATAGTACAAGGGGTCGTGGAAGAGTCAGAAACAACTTAGTGACTAACAACAAGGGTAAATGGTGCAAATCTCTGGCTTGACACTCCATTTTGTGATTGTCTTTCATGAAACTATTTCAGAACCATTCTAATAACTAGGCTACAATAGGCCAAACATCTAAATATCAGAAACTAATTCATTATAAGAATATACAGAAATAATGAAATAATTAAGTCCTCAAACCCAGGGCTAAAGAAAAATCTCAGGGATGCCAACCAAGGATTACCCTGTGTTCATGTTTGTTTTAGAGATGTCAAGTCTGTTAGTTTCTAGCCCACTGATCTAATCACTGAACAGAACAATCTGACTTGCAGATTTTAAACATCTATCTTAAACATCAAAAAAACTCCACGTACTTATCACCAATTTTATAAGTCATCTTATAAAGATTCTGTGAGCTAAGCAGTGAATTCACCTACCACCCACAGGCAGCTGCTTCTTGGGGAGGAATTAATCTTCAATGGCAATAAATAAATAAAGCAAAAATGGAATGAAAAAGAACATATGCATTTTAGTATTCATATATTGTGTATATATGTGTATAAGTACAAGATTCTTTAAGCATATGCAAGATTATTGATCTAGAATTCAAAATGAAGAGGTACTCAAAGAATCCAAGGAAAAACAATGTAAAAACATATAAGAAATTCTTCTTCTTCTTGGTTTCTTTTAAAATTTAAAACTGACTTAAGAAATGATTAAATGATCATTTAAGCATGATTTAAGAAATAAACATGTTCAAGGATATAGAATCTTTGGGAATTCCTGAACAACAACAACTAATCCGTTTTGGAAAAAGTGAATCTTGTTTTCCCTTAAGAAAAGCATGCAAATCTTTTATTGGTTGAACAAGGTAATGGCAACCCACTCCAGTACTCTTGCCTGGAAAACCCCATGGACAGAGGAGCCTGGTAGGCTGCAGTCCATGGGGTCCCTAAGTCGGACATGACTGAGCAACTTCACTTTCCCTTTTCACTTTCATGCATTGGAGAAGGAAATGGCAACCCACTCCAGTGTTCTTGCCTGGAGAATCCCAGGGATGGGGGAGCCTGGTGGTCTGCAGTCCATGGGGTCGCACAGAGTCAGACACGACTGAAGCGACTTTGCAGCAGCAGCAGCATAACATATTTACAAGTATACAAAGTATAACATATTTAGAACACACACTAAACATTTTGAAAATAGGGTACATTATGTATCATTTCTGATAGGGAACCTGCTGCTGCTGCTAAGTCACTTCAGTTGTGTCCGACTCTGTGCGACCCCATAGATGGCAGCCCACTGGGCTCCCCCGTCCCTGGGATTCTCCAGGCAAGAACACTGGAGTGGGTTGCCATTTCCTTCTCCAATGCATGAAAGTGAAAAGTGAAAGTGAAGTCGCTCAGTCGTGTCTGACTCTTAGCGACCCCATGGACTGCAGCCTACGAGGCTACTCCATCCATGGGATTTTTCAGGCAAGGGTACTGCGGTTATGGACAAATAATTTGAATATCACAACATTAAGTACCTTTGAGTTTGATGGTCTCTCTACAGGATGTAAGGGTAGGGTGTATATGTATACCTGTGTGTGTGTGTGTGTGTGTGTGTTGCTCACTCATGTCTGACTCTTTGTGACCCCATGGACTGTAGCCTACCATGCTCCTCTGTCCATAGGATTCCCATGTCAGAATTCTGGGGTGGGTTGCCATGCCCTTCTCCAGCGGATCTTTCCAACCCAGGGATCGAACCCAGGTTTCCTGTGTTGCAGGCTGATTATTTACTGTCTGAGCCACCAGGGAAGCCCCAAGGGTAGTGTACTAGTTATCTGTTATAGGTGACACATTAACTTCAGGTTTAGCAGCTTAAAATTGCAAGCATGTATAAATGCAGAGTTTCTGTTGGTCAGGAATCAGACAGGCTGATTATTACTTAGTTTCTCATGAGGTTGCAGCCAAGCAGTCACCAAGCATCTGAAGATTTACCAGGGCTGATCTGCTTCTGGTAATGGCTCACTCACATGGCTACTGGCTGGATGCCTCAGTCCCTCACTGGCTGTTGGCAACGGCCTTAGTTCCTTGCCTGAGGATCTCTCCTGACACAGCAGAGGGAGGGATCAGAGAGAAAGGAGGGAGTTGCAATGCCTCTTATGACCTAGTCTCTGCAATCACATACCACAATGTGCAATTATTCTAGTCCTTAGCCGTGAGCCACCCAGTCTACCCTGGACTCAAGAGGAGGAGAATTAGGCCCCACCTGTGAGCAATATCGAAGAATTTCTAAATGTATTTTAAAACCACCACTGCTAGACTGGATGAAGCACAAGCTGGAATCAAGATTGCTGGGAGAAATATCAATAACCTCAGATATGTAGATGACACCACCCTTATGGCAAAAAGTGAACTAAGGAGCCTCTTGATGAAAGTGAAAGAGGATAGTGAAAAATGGCTTAAAATTCTACATTCAGAAAACTAAGATCATGGCAAATAGATGGGGAAACAACGGAAACAGTGACAGACTTTATTGTTTGGGCTCAAAAATCACTGCAGATAGTGACTGCAGTCATGAAATTAAAAGATGTTTGCTCCTTGGAAGGAAAGTTATGACCAACCTAGACAGCATATTAAAAAGCAGAGAAATTACTTTGCAAACAAAGATTTGTCTAGTCAAAGCTATGGTTTTTACATTAGTCATGAATGGCTGTGAGATTTGGACCATAAAGAAAGCTGAGCGCCAAAGAATTGATGCTTTTGAACTGTGTTGTTGGGCAAGACTCTTGAGAGTCCCTTGGACAGCAAGGAGATCCAACCAGTCAATCCTAAAGGAAATCAGTCCTGGGTGTTCATTGGAAGGACTGACGCTGAAGCTGAAACTCCAATATTTTGGCCACCTGATGCGAAGAACTGACTCATTTGAAAAGACCCTGAGCTGGGAAAGGTTGAAGGTGGGAAGAGAAGGGAACCACAGAGGATGAGATGGTTGGATGGCATCACTGACTCAATGGACATGAGTTTGAGTAAACTCTGGGAATTGGTGATGGACAGGGAGACCTGGCATGCTGCATTCCATGGGGTTGCAAAGAGTCGGACACGACTGAGCGACTGAACTGAACTGACTGCCAGGCCCAAAGACTCCATTGGTTTGTTTGGTGACAGTCTAGTGCACACTGCACGGCTTTAAGTCATAGGTAGCATATCGTTCTGAAGACTATATTCTCTCAAGGACTGTTTCTGAATTCACATTTCTCCAGTTCCACCACTCAGTCTCACAAAAATCAAATATATTCTCTCAAAATGCAACTTCATATTCTGGCAGTGTGGCAGCAATTCAGGTCAAGGTACTAGCCGGATCAGAGGAAAATAACCAGCACTGAACTGCCATTCATAGATTTAGAAACTTTGTGTTTAGATGCAATCCATTCTTCTTCTTTGTTTTATTTGTTAAGGAAATTTGGTTTTACTCCCGAGAAATATTGGGATCTGATTTGAATCTAAAATACATCTTAGAATGAACTACACAGAGAAGGTTTTATGATACTTCTTAAGACAGGTCACAAATATTTAATTACCTGTGTTTAAAACCCTGTAACATTCCATAAGATAGAGAATTAATGGGTAGGCATTTAGAAAAACTGATTTTTCTAAATCAGGGGTCAAGGAATTCTATGCCTTTAATTAAGTGTATTGTTTATTGTGTGTGTGTGTGTGTGTGTGTGTGTGTGTGTGTGTATTACTTGCTTAGTCATGTAGGGTCGGACTCTTTGCGACCCCATGGACTGTAGTCTGGCAGCCTCCTCTGTCCACGGAATTCTCCAAGAATACTGGAGTGGGTTGCCATTCACTTCTCTAAGGGATCTTCCCAACCCAGGGATCAAACCTGGTCTCCTGCATTGCAGGCAGATTCTTTACCATCCAAGCCACCAGGGAATAAGGCCTTTTACTGTTGCTATTTCAAGAGAAGAATTGGAAAGGGGTTTAATTTTCAAGACGTATGTGGATACAAGTGAAAACAGAAAAGAACAGCTATCAAAAGTGATGCAATTCCAGGTCGGGTCACTCTCACTGTCCCTCTCACAGGCTGCACACTGTCTCTCATGGCATTTTCACTTTTTACTGCACATATGCTACATCTTCCTCTCTTCCTCCCTCCTAACCAGGCTCTTATGCTTACTCACAGTTTCTATTCCCTCCCAACTTGAGCTGGCCTTTGGGATCCTAGCTGTTCTCACCCCTCTGTAAACCATGCATTTCAGCTGTGAAGTCACTCCTCAGCCCAGGTTCTGTGTTGTGTAATTTGGGTCAGGACCTCACCCATCCTTTCCATCAGCTCTGACTGGGGTAGATGTGAGCATAGGGGGCTGCAAAACACTGCCTCTTCAGGAAGAGACCTGGGAAATTGGCTCCTCTCAGAAAAAGGTTTTTGGTGGAACAGGCATTCTGAGTCCTTGTTCAAGCAGTACAGTGTTTAAGAAAATAGGCGAGTTTATGAATACACTATTTTAGTCCTATCTTTCTACTAATTTCCTATGTGATCTCAAGAAAATAATTTTATACATATGTTTTATCTGTCAAAGATATATTCATTTTGGTAACTAAATAGACATATTGAAGGCTTCTTTATGAAGCCATAGCTAAAACTTGTGGAGTTCTGAAAGATGCTTAAGAAGTTTGTTTACCTTCAAAAGCTTCTAGTGATTAACAGGATGGATGAAGCATGTAAACAAATGGGTAAAATACTTAAGGTTTTTGTACCTTAAAATATTTAAAGTATAAAAACAAATAAAGCAAAACTGACTTTTTAAAAGAGAAAATTTAAATATGTAGCTGTTAGGATTTAGATTAAAATTGGATAAACCATTATTATTATTATTCTGATATTGCTCAGCCATGTATGACTCTTTGTGACCCCATGGAATGTAGCTTACAAGGCTCCTCTGTCCATGGAATTCTCCAGGCAAGAATACTGAAGTGGGTTGCCATTTCCTACTCCAGAGGATCTTCCTGACCCAGGGATTGAACCTGGGCCCCCAGCATTGCAGGCAGATTCTTTGCCATTTGAGCCACCATAAATCACAGAAAATAATATCTCCCTTAAAAACTTTATAGAAAATACAGTATTCCACCTGATATAATACGGGTCAAGCTTGAAGGGAAAAAACTATAGGAACACATTTTGAAAAGAATAGAGTCCTATGGGAATACAGGCTCTCTTATGAGTAAACAATGATTTAGGAATTGATGACTGACTAAAAAATTTAAAGAGCTGCCTTGAACTTTTAAAAATGGTTTATAAGACTCTCAGACCTTTTCCAGAAGAAGTCTGTAGCTAAATTTAAATTCATTTTCTCAATACTTTAATAGATATCAGAACTTCCATTCAAAGGAAAACAGTATGAAAAACAGAATATGTCATGGACCAAGCTATGCTGCTTGCTGTTTTATGTTGTTGTACAAGTCTGAATTTCCAAGGCCTCAGTCTTCCTTGAAAACATGAAATGACGTAGAGCGAAGAATTTGAAAATCCGTGTAGCTCTGTGATTCTATTGAGCCTGGCCCAATGAGTCAGAGAGTTACCTATCATTACAGAGGCTGTGGTGTATACATTGTAGCACCAAACCACAATTTAATAACAGGGCCCAGGAGCCACAATGCCTCCTATTCTCTTCCATTACTAATTTATCAGGGGCTAAAAGCAACCAAACTGAGAATCCCAGGCAGACAATGGTGCCTTTGAGGGCAGGATAAGCATCTTTAAAGGGAAAGCATCACCATCCCAAAATAGTGGCAGAGCACATGGCCTGCGTGCTCTGAAAGAGAGCACTACAAAAAAGGTATTCTCAGCTTAAATGCCCTTAACACAAAAGCTTCTAGTTGGGATTTATAAGGGAAAAGAAAAAAAGAAAATAGCTCCCAAGAACTTGATTTCACCAGTATCCTTTTGTATGTGTGCTGCTGAGGAGGGGGTGGGGGTAAGGGCAAACTCTGATTTGCCAAAAATCTAACAATACTATGTTTCTTATTTAGAACAAAACCCTAACGTTTTGCTGATGAGGATAAAGAGAGCAGAAGAGAGGTTTCTGTGTTCTTGCCTGGTTTGGTTATGGAAAGATCATGCATACGGCCATATGCCTTCAGTGTGTTCAAGTTACAGTTCCATGTCTCTAGCCTTCTTCTTTCCTTGACACTTTGATTTAAAACAAGTAAACAAGCATACAATACTATAGGTGCAGATGTGACAATTTAATTTGCTTTGAAGGGCAGCAGTTAGACTAAAAAGCAAACAACTCTTGCTAATCATGCCATTTATATATTATCCTTCACCAACATCACAGGATGATATTATATTTTTATTTGGAGAATTAGATGAATTAATCATTTTTCAATTTAAAGAAATGTAAAAGATATATGTGAAAGCAACCTTTTAATATCCCTATCAGGTTGGCAAGGCACTTGGTCACAGACTCTCAGTACTAAAGTTCTTTAATTGTAAAAAATTCTATACAAATGGCAGACGTTATTATTACCATAAAGAAGGCAGATAGCAAAGAATTTGCCTTTGAACTGTGGTGCTGGAGAAGACTCCTGAAAGTCCCTTCGATAGCAAGGAGATCAAACCAGTCAATCTTAAGGGAAGGGAAATCAACCCTGAATATTCAGTGGAAGGACTGATGCTGAAGCTGAAGCTTCAGTACTTTAGTCATCTGATGAGAACAGACGACTCATTGGAAAAGTCCCTGATGCTGGGAAAGGTTCATGGCAGAAGAGGGCATCAGAGGACGAGATGGCTGATCAGCATCATGGATGCAATGAACATGAACTTGGGCAAACGCTGGGAGATGGTGCGGGACAGGCAGGCCTGGAGTTCTGGGGTTGTAAAAAGTCAGACATGACTGGGTGACTGAACAACAACAACAACATTACTACCATATACATATGTGTAAGATTATTGGTTGGAAGAAAAATCTCATGTGATAAAAAAAGGAATGTGTTTTTTAAATCTATGTAGAGGACCATGAACTACGAAAGAACATTTAAAATTTTCAATAAGAAAAACATATTTTCCAATTGTTTTTTGGGTTGAGATTTATGTCTTTGAAGAAGCTATGCAGTTAGCTGAAGATTACACTGTAGTTTTTTTTCTGCCATATTGTTAGAATCTTCTTCACTGTGTTTATTTTCACTCTCCCTTTAATGTTTAAACATCCACAACTGAAAACACTTTTTCTCTCTGACCCGTTACTGTCTCTATATAACAAAATAAATCACGTAAGAACCGAGAGATGTTCATAGTTCATAAGAATTTTTATATTTTAGAAATGGCTGTTGCCCCAGCATTCTTAAATGAAAGATTCCAACTGCAAATCCATTCTGAATAATGAAAGATTTAAGCAGGAAATAAAAATGCAGATGGTAGTACTGAGACTAGGGAGCCTATTTTTGGTGGTAGATAGAATAGTTGGATGAATGGATGTTTCTGATAATAGGATATTTAGAATAGCAGAACCAAGAGGTGAAGATAATGCAACCCAATGTGTGTCCCATCATCAGTCTAAATTCATAACAAGGATCACAACTTTCCTCAACAGGAGATGTGATGATGTGTTTGGCAGTCTCATTTCAGATGAGATTCTATAACAGAATAAGAACATGAAACTGATGTGCATGTGTAGTTTATAGATTCAGGTTGACTACTTAATACTCATAGCCAGTATGTTTCTGTGAAGCACTGTGAGCTCTCTGGTTTATCACACTGTGCTGGTAATGATGGCAAGGCTGGAGGGCTGGATTTGGGATTGATTAGGATTGTGCTATGGAGAAGGCAATGGCACCCCACTCCAATACTCTCCCCTGGAAAATCCCATGGATGGAGGAGCCTGGTAGGCTGCAGTCCATGGGGCTGCTGAGAGTCGGACACGACTGAGTGACTTCACTTCACTCACTTTTAGGATTACGCTAATCCTTGGAGGGACTAATGCTAAAGCTGAAGTGCCAACGCTTTGGCCACCTGATGTGAAGAGCCGACTCACTGGAAAAGATCTTGATTGAGGGTGGGAGGAGAAGGGGGTGACAGAGGATGAGACAGTCGAATGGCATCACCGATTCAATGGACATGAACTTGGCCAAACTCTGGGAGACAGTGTAGGATAGGGAAGCCTGGTATGCTGCAGTCCATGGGATAACAAAGAGTCAGACATGACTGAGTGACTGAACAACAACAAGGATCTTACTGTTCTGATTAGCACGAAAGTGAAAATGTTAGTCACTCAGTCATGCCCCACTCTTTGTGACCTCATGGACTATAGCCTGCCAGGTTTCTCTGTGCATGGGATTTCCCAGGCAAGAATACTGAAGTGGGTTGCCATTTCTTTCTCCAGGGGATCTTCCTGACTCAGGGATTCAGCCTGGGTCTTCTGCATTACAGGCAGATTCTTTACTGTTCTGGTTAGCATAGTATATTATAATGGCTGGTATTCATGTAATATGGTACAGAGAACAGATTATAATTGACTGACAACTCTACTTACAAATGTTGTGTATTATATATTTCCACTGATAAAATTCATCTCTTGTTCTGCAAAGGCATGTTCTAAAACTGCATAGATATGATATTACTCAGTTGTTACTAGTTAAGGGTCTTTACTTTCCCTTCTCTTTCCTTTCCTTCCCTCCCTCCCTTTTGTTCATGTTGAAGAGAGTGTGTGTGCATTTTTGCAAAGATATATCTGCATATTAGTAATTTCATTTTGTACCCACAGATAAGCAATATGATAATATATGGAGTTATTTCATATTTTACTTGCAGAATGATTTTTAGAGGGATTTTAAATCATTGGAAGCATACTTATATTTCATCGAATTGTGAAAAACTGTTCTAGATTTGACCATCTATGTCCCTTTTTTTTATGGGCTTGAGCAATGCACTTAGATGGGAGTTGGGTTAGTAAGACAGCATCACAACCTGCATGCTCTTGTGCATAAACCACCTAGGATTTGAGGTAAAAGGTGAATTCCTGTGTGGTCACTGACTTCCTACTTGCTCCAGGTAGCACCTCACACCCCCACCACCAAAATGTGACAGTCTTATGCTTCAGTTTCTTCCTCTGGATTTTGGCATTCTATTTAGAAGTTTCCTTGCAAGTATTATACAATGATCTGTCCTGCTTTTGGCAATAGTCTCCAACTTTTAACCTTGTTTTCTCCTCTTATAACAACTTAATCCTACTTTCATATATCTCGTCAGAGTTTTTGTTTTTTGTTTTTTTTTTTTCACTAAGATGCCTACCTTCTCAAATCTATGAAAAATCATCAGTGATTTCTAGTTATTCCAAATTCAAATGTGTTGGCATAGCAAAAAGACCCTTTATGAACTGATTCTTCCCTACCTGGCTTTAAATTGTTTTGATCACTTGATACTTGTTCTCTTTAATATCAGACTTAGAGCTTCTCACATTCTGCTATTTCTCCTTGCATGTGTAGCACAAATGCATTTTTGTCTACTTTGAAAGGCTTTCTCCTTTGCCTTAGATAAATTTCTCTTCTTTGTTTAAAATTCAGATTAAACATCACTACCTATGAAATGTTCCTCTACCACCTTTGGGCAGAACTAATGGAAAAGGAGTACCTCAAGGGTGTATACTGTCACCCTGCTTATTTAACTTACATGCAGAGTACATCACGAGAAACGCTGGGCTGGAAGAAGCATAAGCTGGAATCAAGATTGCCAGGAGAAATATCAATCACCTCAGATATGCAGATGACACCACCCTTATGGCAGAAAGTGAAGAGGAACTAAAAAGCCTCTTGATGAAAGTGAAAGACGAAAGTGAAAAGGTTGGCTTAAAACTCAACATTTAGAAAACAAAGATCATGGCATCTGGTCCCATCACTTCTTGGCAAATAGATGGGGAAACAGTGGAAACAGTGTCAGACTTTATTTTTCTGGGCTCCAAAATCACTGCAGATAGTGACTGCAGCCATGAAATTAAAAGATGCTTACTCCTTGGAAGGAAAGTTATGACCAACCTAGATAGAATATTGAAAAGCAGAGATATTACTTTGCCAACAAAGGTCCGTCTAGTCAAGGCTATGGTTTTTCCAGTGGTCATGTATGGATGTTGGACTGTAAAGAAAGCTGAGCGCTGAAGAACTGATGCTTTTGAACTGTGGTGTTGGAGAAGACTCTTGAGAGTCCCTTGGACTGCAAGGAGATCCAACCAGTCCATTCTAAAGGAGATCAGCCCTGGGTGTTCTTTGGAAGGAATGATGCTAAAGCTGAAACTCCAGTACTTTGGCCACCTCATGAGAAGAGTTGACTCATTGGAAAAGACTCTGATGCTGGGAGGGATTGGGGGCAGGAGGAAAAGGGGACGACAGAGGATGAGATGGCTGGATGGCATCACTGACTCAATGGATGTGAGTTTGAGTGAACTCTGGTAGGTGGTGATGGACAGAGAGGCCTGGCATGCTGCAATTCATGGGATCGCAAAGAGTCGGACACGACTGAGCGACTGAACTGAACTGAACTGAATGTCACTTTTTATGTTACAGTTGCTTTGAATATACTTAACTCCCATGGTTTTGCTTTTTTTCATTCCATTTTTAAATGTGTATATATTTACAATGTTTCTGAATTTCTCTTTCTGTTTTCTCATTGTTAGTTTACAGGAATGAAACAGATTTCTCTGTGTTAATTTTATATCCTGCAACTTTACAATATCCATTGATTAGCTCTAGTAATTTTCTGGTGGAATCTTTAGGGTTTTCTATGTAGAAGATCATGTCATCTGCAAACAGTGAGAGTTTTACTTCTTCTTTTCCAATCTGAATTCCTTTTATTCCTTTTTCTTCTCTGATTGAGAAGAAACTTCCAAAACTATGTTAAATAGTAGTGGTGAGAGTGGGCACCCTTGTCTTGTTCCTGACTTTAGGGGAAATGCTTTCAATTTTTCACCACTGAGGATAATGTTTGCTATGTGTTTATCAGATATGCCTTTTATTATGTTGAAATATGTTCCTTCTATGCATGCTTTGTGGAGGGTTTTTATAAAAATGGATGTTGAATTTTGTCAAAGACTTTCTCTGCAACTATTGAGATAATCACAAGGTTTTTATCTTTCAATTTGTTAATATGGTGTATCATGTTGATTGATTTGTCAATATTGAAGAAACTTTTCATCCCTGGGATAAAGCCTACTTGGTTATGATGTATGATCTATTTAATATGTTGTTGGATTCTGTTTGCTAGAATTTTGTTGAGGATTTTTGCATCTATGTTTATCAGTGATATGGGTCTGTAGTTTTCTTTTTTGTGGCATCATTGTCTGATTTTGGTATCAGGGTGATGGTGACCTCATAGAATGAGTTTGGCAGTTTACCTTTCTCTGCAATTTTCTGGAAGAGTTTGAGTAGGATAGGTGTTAGCTCTTTTCTAAATTTTTTATAGAATTCACCTGTGAAGCCATCTGGTCCTGGGCTTTTGTTTGTTGGAAGATTTTTGATTACAGTTTCAAATTCCATGCTTGTGATGGGTCACTTAAGATTTTCTATTTCTTCCTGGTTCAGTTTTGGGATGTTATACTTTTCGAAGAATTTGTCCATTTCTTCCAAGTTGTGCATTTTATTGGCATGTAGTTGCTGATAGTACTCTCTTATGATCCTTTGTATTTCTGTGTTGTCTCTTGTGATTTCTTCATTTTCATTTCTAATTTTGTTGATTTGATTCTTCTCACTTTTTTTCTTGATGAGTCTGGCTAATGGTTTGTCTATTTATCTTCTCAAAGAACCAGCTTTTAGTTTTGGTGATTTTTGCTATAGTGTCCATTCTTTCCTTTTCATTTATTTCTGCCCTAATTTTTGTGATTTCTTTCCTTCTACTACTACAGGGTTCTTCATTTCTTCTGTTTCTAGTTTCTTTAGGTGTAAAGTTTATTTGATTTTTCTCTTGTTTATTGAGGTAACCTTGTATTGCTATGAACTTTCCCCTTAGCACTGCTTTTACTGAATCCCACAGGTTTTGAGTTGTTGTGTTTTAATTTTCATTCATTTCTATGCATATTTTGATTTCTTTTTTGACTTCCTCTATGATTTTTTTTGTTATTCAGAAGCATGTTGTTTAGCTTCCATATGTTTGTATTTTTAATAGTTTTTTTTTTTTTTTTCCCTGTAGTTGATATCTAATCTTAGCACATTGTGATCAGAAAAGATGCTTGAGATGATTTCAATTTTTCTGAATTTTTCAAGGCTAGACTTATGGCCCAGGATATGATGTATGCTGGAGTATGTTCCATGTGCACTTGAGAAAAAGGTGAAATTCATTGTTTGGGGGTGAAATGTCCTATAAAAATCAATTAGATCTAACTGGTCCCTTGTATCATTTAAAGTTTGTGTTTCCTTGCTAATTTTCTGTTTAGTTGATCTATCCATAGGTGTGAGTGGGATATTAAAGTCTTCCACTCTTATTGTGTTACTGTTAATTTCTCCTTTCATACTTGCTAGCATTTGCTTTACATATTGTGGTGCTCCTTTGTTGGGTACATATATATTTATAATTATATCTTCTTCTTGGCTTGATCCTTTGATCATTATGTAGTGTCCTTCTTTGTCTCTTTTCATAGCTTTTATTTCAAAGTCTATTTTATCTGATATGAGTATTGCTACTCCTGCTTTTTTTGGTCTCCATTTGCATGAAGTATCTTTTTCCAGCCCTTCACTTTCAGTCTGTATGTGCCCCTTGTTTTGAGCTGTGTCTCTTGTAGACAGCATATATAGGGGTCTTGTTTTTGTATCCATTCAGCCAGTCTTTGTCATTTGGTTGGGGCATTCAACCCTTTTACATTTAAGGAAATTATTGATAAGTATGATCCTGTTGCCATTTACTTTGTTGTTTCAGGTTTGAATTTATAACCTTTTCTGTGTTTCCTGTCTAGAGATGATCCTTTAGCATTTGTTGAAGAGCTGGTTTGATGGTGCTGAATTCTCAGCTTTTGCTTGTCTGTAAAGCTTTTGATTTCTCCTTAATATTTGATTGAGATCCTTGCTGGGTATAGTAATCTGGGTTTTAGGTTTTCCTCTTTCATCACTTTAAGTATGTCTTGCCATTCCCTTCTGGCTTGAAGAGTTTCTACTGAAAGGTCAGCTGTCATCCTTAAGGGGATCCACTTGTGTGTTATTTGTTGCTTTTCCCCTGCTGCTTTTAATATTTGTTCTTTGTGTTTGATTGTCGTTAATTTGATTAATATGTGTCTTGGGGTGTTTTGCCTTGGGTTTATCCTATTTGGGACTCCCTGGGTTTCTTGGACTTGGGTGGCTATTTCCTTCCCCATTTTAGGGAAGTTTTCAACTATTATCTCCTCAAGTATTTTCTCATGGCCTTTCTTTTTGTGTTCTTCTTCTGGGACTCCTATGATTCGAATGTTGGGGTGTTTAACATTGTCCCAGAGATCTCTGATGATTTCCTCATTTCTGTTCATTCTTTTTTTTTTTTTTTTATTTTTTCCTCTCTTCATTTACTTCCACCGTTCTATCTTCTACCTAACTTATCCTATCTTCTGCCTCAGTTATTCTACCTTTGATTCCCTCCAGAGTGCCTTTGATATCAGTTATTGCATTATTCATTATTGATACTTTTTTATTTCTTCTTGGTCCTTGTTAAACATTTCTTGCATCTTCTCAATCTTTGTCTCTAGTCTATTTATCTGTAACTCCATTTTGTTTTGAAGATTTTGGATTTTCTTTACTATCATTATTCTGAATTCTTTTTAAGGTAGACTCCCTATCTCTTCCTTTTTGGTTTGGTTTGGTGGGCATTTATCATGTTCCTTTACCTGCTGAATATTTCTCTGCCTTTTCATTTTTTTTAGATTGCTGTGTTTGTGGCGGCCTTTCTGTATGCTGGAAATTTGTGGTTCCTCTTTATTGTGGAGCTTGCTTCCTATGGGTGGGGTTGGACTAGTGGCTTGTCAAGATTTCCTGGTTAGGGAAGCTTGCATTGGTGTTCTGGTGGTCAGGTGGATCTCTTCTCTCTGGAGTGCAATAAAGTGTCCAGTAGTGAGTTTTGAGGTGTCTGTGGGTTTGGTGTGACTTTAGGCAGCCTGTATTTTAATGCTCAGGGCTATGTTCCTGTGTTGCTGGAGAATTAGCATGGTACGCCTTGCTCTGAAACTTGTTGCCTCTTGGGTGGAGCTTGGTTTCAGTGTAGGTATGGAGACTTTTGGATGAGCTCTTGTTCCCTGGAGTCAGGACTTTTCTGGTGTTCTTAAGTTTTGGCTTTCAGTCTTATTCTTACAGTAGCCTCAAAACTTATTCATCCATACAGTACAGGTGATAAAACATCTAGGTTAATGGTGAAAAGATTTTCCACAGTGAGGGACATCTAAAGAGGTTCACAGAGTTACATGGAGAAGAGAAGAGGGAGGAGGGAGATGGAAGTGACCAGGAGGAGAAGAGGGGGAATCAAAAGGGGAGAGCCAGTAATCAATCCCCTATGTGCTCTCCAAGTCTGGAACACCCAGAGAGATTCACAGAGTTAAGTAAAGAGGAGAAGGGAGAGGGAAGAGCTAGAGGTGACCTGAGGGAGAAAAGAGAAAGTCAAAATGGGAGAGAGCAATCAAGGCAGTAATCACAACCCTAAGCAAAAATGGGTACTGAAGATTAGATTCTTAAAGGTGCAAAACTGATAAAAAAATACCAAAAAGCAAAGATTAAAAATCTAGAGTAGAGGTTAGACTCTGAAAAATACAATATTAAAAATACAAAACAAAATCAGTCACAAAATTATAAAAAATATATATGAGATTTGCTTTAAAAATAGGGTTTTTTTTTGCAAGGTAATAGTAGCTTATAAAAATGAAAATTAAAGGAGTAATAAAGAACTTAAAAATAAAAAAGATAATAGTAAAACTATATCTAGGAATTTCTCTGGAGCTGTTGAGGGCAGTGTGGGATCAGTGCAGTTTCAGATAGTTCCTTGTTCCAGCTTATACTTCTTCTCAAGGTCTATAGGCCCCTTCCAATCATTAGTCATGCTAACTACAGGGTTTTAATCTGTTGCACCTGTCACTTCCAGAGCAGTTCCCTCTTCTTGGTTTATTTTGGCTTTCTCTGTTTGCAAGTCTCTTCAGTGTTTAATTTCTGTCCTGACACAAGGGGGTGAAGGTGGTCACTTGTTTAGGATCACTTGTTCAGTTGTGCTGTGGGGAGGGAGGAACACTGCAAACAAATATCACTGGTGTGTGCGGGGAGTGCTTGCAGTGTATGGACAACACTGGGTTTGCCCCAGCTCATGGTGTGTGTGCTTTCCCGTGCTTTCCTGACCAGGTGCTTGGAGAGCCATTGTCCCAGGTGGGCTATGCATCTTAATCACCTCCCTGGTCTGGCCACTCGGTTTCCCGGTGCGCTGTGGGAGTGTCATTTCAGGTATGCTCTGTGTCTCCTCTGGGGAGCTGATCTCTGGCTGTGACCCTCCTGGCAGATGTCTACCCTCCAGGATCCCAGGAAGACCTGGTTAGCAACTGGGAGCCTGGTCACAGTTTGGTGGAGGATGCTTTCTCTGGGGCCAAGATTGCCCCTCGCCTTTTGGCTCTGGATGTCGCCTGCCTGCCTCTCTGCCTCTGGTGAGGGGATGGGCCAATCCACAGCAGGCTAGCTCTCCTTTGGTATTTGCTCAATCCTTTGTTCTGTGAGCAGATCAGGCTGCACCTTAGGTTAGAGTTTTTCATGGGAAAGTTCTCTCTCTCTTTTTTTTTTCTCTTTCTCCGGCTATCCCACAGTTTGGGTTGCTGTCTCATGTTAGGTCCCTCAGCTTGTCCTCAGGGCATTCGGGTCAGGTCCTTATGCTTAGCATGCAACCTGCACCTCTGTGTTCAGCCCCTGCTCGCTGGTGGCTGATGCAAGCGTCTGGGCTACTTCTCCACTGAGAGTTGTGGTTAGGCGCGTATTTTGTGTGTGTGTGTGTGTGTGTGTGTGTGTGTGTGTGTGTTTCTCCTGGTTATGTTGCCGTCTGAGATTTCTGAATGCCTGGTGTTCTCTGCCAGTGTTCAGAAGTTGTTTAGAGGAAGTTGCTCAGCATTCAAATGATCTTTTGATGAATTTGTGGTAGAAAGAGTGGTCTTCCCGGCCTATTTCTCTGCCGTCTTAGGACCGCCCAGAATTATTGCTTAATGTTAAATTTAAAATAACTTATTAGAAATAACTCATTCCTAATATATATATTTTATTGATTTGACCATTTATGTACACCAAGCCCTAAGTACACTCATAAAATGTACTGCCATTGCATGGGTGCTACAAAGTTGAACAAGACATGAAACTTACTAGTGTGTCCAGAAAGTTATTGATTGCATCACAGTTACTGCTATAATAGAGAGGCTACGAAGTGGTAATGGACCTAAGTGGTGGGAGGGATGCAGTAAGTAAATGTCTCAGAGAAGATGCCCTCATAGGTGATGAAGATACCCTAATTTAGGGGTTTAAGCTGCTCATCCTATTCATCTTTCTCAAAGGCATCCAAATGCAGCAGACTGAGAACTGACAAAGAACTAAAATTAAGTATACAACAATTTAGCAGAGGTAAGGAAATGTTATTTGAGACAAAAGTCTCATAGATCACTTTGTGGAGGACAAATCAGCTGGGTTAGGTTCACTGATGGTTACGCATACCAAGCTGCATCTGATGACTCACAATATACATTAATTGGACCCCAATTAACTATGTGCCAAAGATGGACATTAAATGCTTTTTACTTTTGAAATCAATTATGAAACATACTTTGGGAAGGTAGATCTATGTATATAGGAAAATGTTACATAAGTAATTTAGAGAAACACAAATTTAGCACATTTGAGAAATCCTTGACCTTAATAACCCTGATAACAGTCAGCATTTCTGGATTAACTTCAAATAGTTAAATATCACATCATATTTGTGTTTAAACATTTTTTAAAAGACCTATGTTTGGAACTGCCTTTTCTGTATTACTAGAAATTATTCTGTATACATCAATGGACTGGTATACGATTTTCTTTTTTAAAAAATTTCCTTTAGAAAGTGACAGCAATTAGATGTTAGAGACCTCTTTGCCTACTGATCCACAAAATTTTCAATGTCAGAAATCATTATTTATAATTAGTGCAAGTATACAGCTGAGCATTCTCTTCAACAACCGTGGGAAGCCCTTAATGAAATCTATCTTATGTAACAGACAACACCTGTGAGCCAGCTTTGCCCAGGTCTGTGTGGTATCACTTCTTATCTATCCAAAGTGTGCACTTCACTGAGCACTGGAGCATAATACTTTGGAAGGGCAGAGTACATATAACTGGACAAACTTAAGGAATAATATAAATTCACACATTAGCATGCTGACAATATGGGCTTTATGGCATCTAGACTCTTACAAGTGAAATGAATAATTAGAGAGAACTGCTTAAGCACTAATATTTTGTACTAAAGAATATGAGAGGAGATAAAATTTGGATTTGGATTTCAGAATCTCTTATGGTAACTAATGATGTTCAAAAGAGGAGAAGGCGTCTGAACTGAGAATTGGGTAAGCATTCATACATGGAAAAGTTTACTTAAAAATGACATTCATGGATACTGTTCACTGTCCTAAACTCTCATTTTTGCAGTTCTGTGGGAAAGATTGAGGGCAGGAGGAGAAGGGGGCAACAGAGGAAGAGATGGTTGAATGGCATCACTGACGCAATGAACATGAGTTTGAGTAAACTCCAGGAAACAATGAAGGACAGAGAAGCCTGGTGTGCTGCCGTCCATGGGGTAACAAAGAGTTGGACACGACTGAGAGACTGAAAAACAGAAACTGTGTTGCATGACATTTTTCAGATCTTTTTGGATGGGAAACTTTTGTAAGTTCATAAGAACTTTTTCATAAGTTCATTGATCATTAAATGTCTGGATAAATTCTGAGATTCCAGACTGTTTTTCAATAACTGCAGTTATAAATACATAAGCATATTACAACTTAACATATTTTAGTCATTATTGGAATTATAAAATACATGCCAAAATCTAAGACAATGTTAGAAAAATGTTTCCATTGAAAAGTTAAGTGAAGTGAAGTTGCTCAGTCATATCCGACTCTTTGCGACCCTGTGGACTGTAGCCTACCAGGCTCCTCCATCCACGTACTGGAGTGGGTTGCCATTTCCTTCTCCAGGGGATTCCCGACCCAGGGATCGAACCCAGGTCTCTCGCATTGGAGGCAGATGCTTTAACCTCTGAGTCACCAGGGAAGCTCCTTTCCATTGAGAAGAAGGCACCAAAAACATAAAATTGGGAATGTCAACCCATTCCAGTATTCTTGCCTGTGAAATCCCATGGACAGAGGAGCCTGGTGGGCTACAGTTCATAGGGTCACAAAAGAGCTGGACATGACTTAATGACTAAACAACAACAATAATGAGTTCCTGAGTTCTACATTTCAGTATTTCTTTTCTAATTAGGTTACGGTTAATTCAATCAAGTAGGGTTTGTGATGCCATTTTTTCTTGTCTCCGGAATTTTTAATGGAAATTTTCTAGGAACTTCTAAGTTGTTCTAAATGTGTTACCATAGTTAACAATTGGTAGATGCACAATAGAGATGTGTTGAACTAATACTCATTTAATGACTGTTGGTTTTCACCTACGTCTATTGCATGGACTACATGACGGATATGGAAGCCATGTCACTGTAAACACACGATTAGAGTCCATGGTTCACGTGATACTAGATCTTCACTAGGAATAACTGACAGCCATAGGCTTCAAACAAAACATTTAAGTGAAGCACTCTTTTAAACTAGGTGGTAGAGTAACGAGAGAACAGCAGAGAAAGTGAGTGCAGAGATTTTTCAGTACATGGGTCCTAGAACTTGGTGCCAAATTGTTGTATTATTATACAACATGAAATAATAACAGATTTCATTAATATGCTTATATCCAAGGCATTTTAATAATTTTAGTTTCATAGAAGGGCCATGTCCAATGGGTTGAGCCTCCCAGAACCTACTGTGAAATATATCTGAAAGGTCAGAATTTTAAGCACAACTTAATCCCATGGCACTGTCTTATTTTCACCTTGGTTCTTTTGGGGTACACTGGAACGGGTAATGGAATGGAAATGGCACAGGCAACTGAGCCTATAACACCAGGAATAATAGAAGCTTTCTTTGCTAGTTTTCTTAAGATTCTTATGATCCTAATGTTATCAGGATCAGAAATGGACAGAATGAAAAATACCATGTCTAAGCCAAGAAGAGCATGTTTGTGGGTATATAAGAAAAAGTATCTTGAACTTTCTGAACTGGTTGGGGAGAACTTGAAGGTGTTAGAACTCCTGACATTCTGGAAATGAGGCGTCTATCTGAGTTTTTACTATTAATAATCCTGGATGACTTTGGCCTGGGAGAGATCATATTTATTATTTTTCAATATTTTTAGTGCCATTGTTGTTGTTTAGTTGCTAAGTCATGTCCACTCTTCATGACCACAGGGACTGCAGTATGCCAGGCTTCCTTGTTCTTCACTATCTCCCTGAGTTTGCTCAAACTCATGTCCACTGAGTTCGTGATGCTATCCAACTGTCTCATCCTCTGTAGCCTTCTTCTCCTCTTGCCTTCAATCTTTCCCAACATCAGAGTCTTTATCAATAAGTTGGCTCTTCATATCAGGTGGCCAAAGAATTGGAGCTTCAGCATCAGTCCTTAAAATGAATATTCTGGGTTGATTTCCTTTAGGATTGACTGGTTTGATCTCCTTGCAGTCTAAGGGACTCTCTACTTTTCTCTAGCACCACCACGTCTATGGTATATTTCATACACTGAATTAATATACTAAGTTCATGGAGTTGCAAAGAATCAGACACGACTGAGTGACTAACACTTTCATTTGCACATTCATAATTTGAAAAGAACTCACTCAGGAACTGACTGTAAGAACATATTTTAGTAGTTAGGCCTCACTCATGGTTGCTATGATTTACTTCTGACCAATTATATACTCCCAGGAGTAAAGTGCCCCTTGCACTTTTAACCACTACCTTCTCCTATGTTCTTCCTTGCAACATTTTCCATGCTTTTCTGTTTCCCTTTTAACCCTCCATTTAATTGACACCCTCTTTCTACTCTCTTTACCTTCATCATTTTATCCTTGTAGAGTAGCCAAAGTCAGCCTGTGCTTGTTAGTCAGACTCCACGGGCAATTCCCTCAATGTTTTCGTTGTTTACATAAAAGCATCCAAATGTATAGCAAATAGACCAGCTGGAAACCTCCTCACAGACAGACGTACCCAAACAGGAGTTTCCTTGATGTGTTGTGGTGGGTCAGTCTGGTTCTGCTACCAGAAAGCACAGCCCACACCCATATGCACTGTTGCTCCTGAATGCAAGGCTTGCGATAGCATCCACGCAGGCTGGGTCTCAGCCAACACTCAGCCCCTAGCACATACAGTGATACAGAAAGATGTGACGACAACAGAATTTTGGAGTACTGTTTGTAGCATGCTGTTCTTTGGCATAGCTCTTCAGGATCTAAGAACAGATTTCTCCTAATTTCCCAAGACACATGGTTTATTATAGAAACAGTCTTTGAAAATGTCTATAGATCTGGAAGCAATTGATAGATTTAATATTAAAGTCAACATTTACTGTAGATGTCTTAGAAATTGTTTTGAAATGTTGCAACAGAGACTCATGCTTGAAAAAAACACCTAGTTTTTAGTGTTTTTTCAGAGTGAGGGAAGAAGAATATTAGTAATGAGACAAATGCACTGATACTTTATTCTAATTGGAAAAATGCAGTGAAGATTTATGAATAAATGTAAAATACTTAAAACTGAAGTAAATATATTTGAAGGCATTCTAGAATACAGGCAATTTCTGAACACAAATAATATATTTGAAAAAGTGTGCATTTATATTAGACAACATACTTAAATTTTATTAAAAATAAATGCTTCAGGTAATTTTGAATATTATAGGATATGGACTAATCACACAAATTTAACCAGAAAGTATTTTGTTATAAGTGATTTGAAAGAGTAATCAATTATAAATTTCTAAGTCATGATAACATGCAATAACAAAAAAGGATAATACCATTAAATACTGTCTGAATTTTAATTTGGTTTTTTAAATACCTTTATCACTATACTTTAAAAACGAAAAGAAAAATTCCACAAAATTGTAACAAAAACAATTCTATAAGAGTAGTGGGTTGGAGACACATATTGTTAGCCTCTTCTAAGCAAATGCCTGGGTAAAATATAAGTGTGGCTTTGTAAATCTGTATGCAGGTCAGGAAGCAACAGTTAGAACTGGACGTGGGACAACAGACATGGTTCCAAATCAGGAAAGAAGTACATCAAGGCTGTATATTGTCACTCTGCTTATTTAACTTATATGCAGAGTACATCATGAATAATGCTGGGCTGGATGAAGCACAAACTGGAATCAAGATGGTCAGGAGAAATATCAATAACCTCAGATATGCAGATGACACCACCCAGAAAGCAGAGAAGAACTAAAGAGCCTCTTGATGAAAGTGAAAGAGGAGAGTGAAAAAGTTGGCTTAAAACTCAACATTCAGAAAACTAAGATCATAGCATCTGGTCCCATCACTTCATGACAAATAGATGTGGAAACAATGGAAAAAGTGAGACTCTTTTGTGGGGTGAGGGGCTCAAAAATCACTACAGATGGTGATTGCAGCCATGAAATTAAAAGACGCTTGCTCCTTGGAAGAAAAGTTATGACCAACCTATATAGCATATTAAAAAGCAGAGACATTACTTTGCCAATAAAGGTCCGTCTACTCAAAGCTATGGTTTTTCCAATAGTCAGTATGGATGTGAGAGTTGGACTATAAAGAAAGCTGAGCATTGAAGAATTGATGCTTTTGAACTGTGGTGTTGGAGAAGACTCTTGAGAGTCCCTTGGACTGCAAGGAGATCCAACCAGTCCATCCTAAAGGAGATCAGTCATGAACATTCATTGGAAGGAATGACACTGAAGCTGAAACTCCAATACTTTGGCCACCTGAGGTGAAGAACTGACTCATTGGAAAAGACCCTGATGCTGGGAAAGATTAAAGGCCAGAGGAGAAGGGCATGACAGAGGATGAGATGTTTGGATGGCATCACCGACTCAATGGCCATGAGTTTGAATAAGCTCCAGGAGTTGGTGATGGATAGGGAGGCCTGGCGTGCTGCAGTCCCTGGGGTCACAAAGTCAGACACGACTGAGCAACTGAACTGAACTTGCATATCTGTATGATTAGTATCAAGAAAAACATCTGTATTTTTCTGACCTTTATGCTTGCTACTCTGGAGTGATCAACCTGAATTACAAACTCATTAATTGACATTCAGGAAATGTGCAAAATTAAATGCTATAACCCAATCCAAAGTGCATGTAACACTGTTATAAATTTGGCATATATTACAATCAACATGGAACCACATGTATGGAAGGATGCACATAGACACAGTAAAGGAAAGAGAGGCTTTGGCTTGACCCCAAAGCCCAACACAGGTACAAGGTGAAAAGCTGTTCCTTATTCTAAGCAACCTCAGGTTTTCAAGGCACTGCATTCCAAGAGATTTGGAAAACAGAGGAGTGAGCATTAGACCTCTTATCCCTCTTTGGGAAAGACATTAAATTGAATTCCAGAGACTGATTGAAAGTTAATTATTTCATCTTCTACAATCTGAACATCTTGAAAAGAATGACTTCTTAGATTTAACTTTTGGCATTGGAAAACATAGGTTCTGAGAGATCAATGATGAGAGATCAAAACAAAGAACCTAAGTTCTTGGTGACTTATAACCAAAAAGCTTTATTTTTATCTGTGCTGCACATTCAAGATGAATTCTAAGTTGGCTGCATATTTCCTTCAAACTATCTGGGACACTGCTGGATGTTGTGATGGGGGTGGAGAGAGACATGCTAACTATACATTGCTTCTTGAAGGTTCTGCCCAGAGGAGACACCAACTACTTCTTCTCATATGCTATTCAGCAAAAAGGGTCACATGTCACACAGGAGGTCAAGAGGTTATAGGAGCAAATGTATCCTTTTCTTCTATCAGGGGAATATTTGTGAACAATAATTCAGTTTACCACAGATAGCATAATAGAAAGTGAAGTCACTCAGTCGTGTCTGACTCTGCGACCCCATGGACTGTAGCTCACCAGGCTCCTCCCTCCGTGGGATTCTCCAGGCAAGAGTACTGGAGTGGGTTGCCATTTCCTTCTCCACAACCTAATTTCCAGGAGTTAAGTAGAGCTAAATCAGGGAATGTCAGACTCTCGGATGGACTGGGATTGCAGAGTCAAGGAAAATGATCACAAATAACAGACCCATTGTGTCTCCTACCCCCACAGAGTACTACTAGGGAGGAAGTGCCAAAATACCACACTATCTGAAAAGTAGACAAATGCTGTTCATTGTTAAATACAAAGAGATGAAACATTAAATCATTTCCTAACTTGTAAATTTAAGGAATTTCTTTATTATTGACCTAGGTACAAGAAAGACTTTCATTTATATCTCAAGGAGACATGAGTTTGAAGTGAAATTGGTCCTAAAATGTCTTCTCAGATTTTGGCTCTTTCCTTGGTAATCCCCAATTGTTTTGATTCAGGAATCTTAAATCTTCCTCAGGGGGTTCCCTCATGGCTCAGTGATGAAGAATCCTCCTTCCAATACAGAGGTCATGGGTTTGATCCCTGGGCCAGGAAGATCCCACATGCTGCAGAGCAACTGAGCCCACGTGCTGCAACGAAAGTGCCCTAGAGCTCATTCTCTGCAACAAGAGAAGCCATTGCAATGAGAAGCCTGCACAGCACAACTAGAGAAAAGTCCATGCAGCAGCAAAGACCCAGCACAGCCAAAAATAGATAATAAATTAAAAATATCATTTAAAAAAATCCTTCTTAGAGGAAATTCTCCAGTCTTATAGTTATCTATAGTTTTGGCCCAACAGAAGTTTGAAATTTGACCATTTTTGTTTTGATGAGAAAATTTTTCAGTATAATCCATTTTACATGACCCAGACAAGAGTTCCAGTTTTAACAATTTATTTTCAGAAATTTTTTATAGATTTCTAATAGTAAAGAGCAGGAACACATCGAGGTAATTGATTCTATGTAAGCAGAAAATTCTGCCACTACTAGTAAAATCACAAACCCTATAAGTAGGTAACAAAGATTTTGTTGCCCTAAACATTTTGCTTCTCTAAGCAACAGATCATAAGGTTATTTTAGACAACAAAGCAAACACTGGCCAGAGAGCCAAGAGCTAATCTCAGGAGTTTCACACAAAGTAACTTCTGGAAATTGTTAGTACATCTACTATTTACCTCCTATTCAATTTCTTCATAAAAGAGGCACAATCTCTGAGGGACAAATGCTTGCTTTTGAAGTCTGAATATTATGTTTAACATGCTGTGAAAAGCAGTAGAAATTATGACAACTTATTCATTTTGTTTGTGAAAAGTCACTTTGGCTTAATATATTTTTGGTTTTAAAAAGTAATTGTTCATGTCTTTGGGAAGATGTTAACTATAATGTTGAAGTACAAACGTCCTTCCCTATGAGAAGTCCGTTTTCACTGCGCTTTTATCTATGGTGGCTCTGACATGACTCACTTATGTGGTCTTCTCTTTGTCCTGCTGCGTCTTCCCTTGCAAAGTGGTGCTGCGCCATCGGCACTGACTCAGAACGCAGGATCGGGTGAGGTCGTCTTTCTCACAGTATTTTAACTGCATTCAAGCTGTGAAAAGGGTTGCAGCAACACTCCCATTCTCTGTCAGCTGAACTCTGCTTGCTTGTGTTCATATGTTGGCTTAACTACAATTCAAACCTGGTTCTTTTTTTAAATAAACTGGTACAAAGTAAAAGATATTTCAGCAGTGTTTTGGAACTTTTAAATAGGGAACCAATCTTTGGACATATCTATTACCTTTCTGTCTGGTGGAGTATCAATCCTTAAACCAGCAGGTGAAAGTACATGTTATTAAATGGCTCATTCTAATTCAGATCCTGGGTGGTCTTACTTATTGGATGAATTATACTACCATCCTAAGAAAACTATTTAACCTATCTGCACATGGAGAGAGCCTCTGCATACCTGCTATATGATTTCAAACCATGAGATGAGCAGTTTCTGGCTTTGAAATCAGATTTCTCAGAGGTGCTGGTCTTAACAATGGCTCCTACTTCAGTCATTCCCTTCTCCAGGAGATCTTCCTCATGCAGGGATCGAACCCAAGTCTCCTGTATTGCAGATAGATTCTTCACAGTCTGAGCCACCAGGGAAGCCCTCATTAAAAACAGTATAAGTATGCAGAGCTTTGGCTACTACTGGTTTCATTTGAGACCATCTTTACATGATGCAATTTATCAGATCAAAAATTAATCATCTAGTGTATTGGGTCTTCTGGATGGTCAAACCACAGATTGAGAAAACTAGAATGATTGTGTCTAAATCATTCTTAGGATGAGAAAATACAAGGAAAAAAAGTTCAGTAGACACCTACTGACATGTCCTTTGAACCGCTTTATTTAAAAATAATTTTCTTTATATTTAAATTAGAAATACTGCTATTTGTTGAATATGTGCATTTAGTACATACATTATACTTAGAAACACCAATCACTAAATAGTTTGGAAATGAAAATTCTTTTATAAATTTTCTCACTTAAAAATAGAAAAACTCCTCAGATATCATGTCAAGAAAGACAGTTTACCTGAATTTGCAGCTGTATGATAAAAATATCTCAGTGCCCAGTTTCTATTTGTACCTGCCAGGATGAAGGGGAACAGAGGAAACTGTGAAATCTCCCCATGGTTTCTGTATTTCATTCCATCATGGGATACCCAATGTCGTTTTCTCTTCTCTTCACAGAACAGGACCTAATTATCTCATATCTGTGGCTGATTTATTCTCTATGTTCTTTGCCATTTATTGATTATTTTTTAGCATACCATGTAAAGTGTGCTCAATAAAGAAACTTGTAAAACAGAAAGAAAAAAAATAAAAAAGAAAACACATGAATTACCTGACCTGTCAAAATTCAAAATAGCTAATGGTAACATGGTTTGGCTTTCTGGTACTTTTTTCTTTTTCTACTCCTCATCTCTTCCTGGGCTTTCTTCCTCTTTCTATCTGCATCCTTTTTCTAGGTGTTATCCTCCCGGCTTATCTATAATCCATCTTCCACAGAATGGACTGAGTTTAATTTCTAAAATTCTATAGTTTAAAACCGCTCCATGGTTTCTTACTTCGCTCTGAATAAATTTCAAAGTCCTTATATGCTGTTCTTGCTGAATCTTTCACAACTTTCCTTTCTGATTGTGTACAGTCTGGTTTTTTTACTCTCCTCCCCTTTATTAGTTTTCCATTGTTGAAACAAATTAGCACAAACTCAGTGCTAATCAGTCAGGAAGACAAATTGTTAATCTTTCAGTTCTGGAGGGAAAAGTATAAAGTTGGGTCTGAATAAGCTAACATCAAAATGTTGGTGGATATGCTCCTTTCTGGGGGTTATGAAGGGGAATCAATTCCCTTTGTCTTTTGCAGCTTCCAGACACCATTTGCATTGCTTGGTGCCTGGGCCCCTTTCAAAGCCAGCAACTTTTGGCTGCATCTTTCTCATGCTGCCTTCTCTCTGGTTTTCTCTCTTCTTAATTCCCTCTTCTAATTATAAGGACTGTAATGGGTGAATTTAACTCAGATGACCATTATATCTACTATTGTAGGCAAGAATCCCTCAGAAGAAATGGAGTACCCATCATGGTCAACAAAAGAGTCCGAAATGCAGTACTTGGATGCAATCTCAAAAACGACAGAATGATCTCTGTTTGTTTCCAAGGCAAACCATTCAATATCACAATAATCCAAGTCTATGCCCCAAAGAGTAACGCTGAAGAAGCTGAAGTTGAACGGTTCTATGAAGACCTACAAGACCTTTTAGAATTAACACCCAAAAAAGATGTCCTTTTCATTATAGGGGACTGGAATGCAAAAGTAGGATGTCAAGAAACACCTGGAGTAACAGGCAAATTTGGCCTTGGAATACAGAATGAAGCAGGGCAAAGACTAATAGAGTTTTGCCAAGAAAATGCACTGGTCATAGAAAACACCCTCTTCCAACAACACAAGAGAAGACTCTATACATGGACATCACCAGATGGTCAACACCAAAATCAGACTGATTATATTCTTTGCAGCCAAAGATGGAAAAACTCTATATAGTCAGCAGCAAAAACAAGACCAGGAGCTGACTGTGGCTCAGATCATGAACTCCTTATTGCCAAATTCAGACTTAAATTGAAGAAAGTAGGGAAAACCACTAGATCATTCAGGTATGACCTAAATCAAACCCCTTATGATTATACAGTGGAAGTGAAAAATAGATTTAAGAGCCTAGATTTGATAGATAGAGTGCCTGATGAACTATGAACTGAGGTTTGTGACACTGTACAGGAGACAGGGATCAAGACCATCCCCATGGAAAAGAAATGCAAAAAAGCAAAATGGCTGTCTGGGGAGGCCTTACAAATAGCTATGAAAAAAAGAGAAGCAAAAAGCAAACGAGAAAAGGAAAGATATAAGAATCTGAATGCAGAGTTCCAAAGAATAGCAAGAAGAGATAGGAAACCTTCTTCAGCGATCAATGCAAAGAAATAGAGGAAAACAACAGAATGGGAAAGACTAGAGATCTCTTCAAGAAAATTAGAGATACCAAGGGAACATTTCATGCAAAGATGGGCTTGATAAAGGACAAAAATGGTATGGACCTGACAGAAGCAGAAGATATTAAGAAGAGGTGGCAAGAATACACAGAAGAACTGTACAAAAAAGATCTTCACGACCCAGATAATCATGATGGTGTGATCACTGACCTAGAGCCAGACATCCTGGAATGTGAAGTCAAGTGGGCCTTAGAAAGCATCACTACGAACAAAGCTAGTGGAGGTGATGGAATTTCAGTTGAGCTATTCCAAATCCTGAAAAATGATGCTGTAAAAGTGCTGCACTCAATATGCCAGCAAATCTGGAAAACTCAGCAGTGGCCACACGACTGGAAAAGATCAGTTTTCATTCCAATCCCAAAGAAAGGCAATGCCAAAGAATGCTCAAACTACAGCACAATTGCACTCATCTCACACGCTAGTAAAGTAATGCTCAAAATTCTCCAAGCCAGGCTTCAGCAATATGTGAACCGTGAACTTCCTGATGTTCAAGCTGGTTTTAGAAAAGGCAGAGGAACCAGAGATCAAATTGCCAACATCCTCTGGATCATGGAAAAAGCAAGAGAGTTCCAGAAAAACATCTATTTCTGCTTTATTGACTATGCCAAAGCCTTTGACTGTGTGGACCACAATCAACTGTGGAAAATTCTGAAATAGATGGGAATACCAGACCACCTGATCTGCCTCTTGAGAAATTTGTATGCAGGTCAGGAAGCAACAGTTAGAACTGGACATGGAACAACAGACTGGTTCCAAATAGGAAAAGGAGTTCGTCAAGGCTGTATACTGTCACCCTGCTTATTTAACTTATATGCAGAGTACATCATGAGAAACGCTGGGCTGGAAGAAGCACAAGCTGGAATCAAGATTGCCGGGAGAAATATCAATAACCTCAGATATGCAGATGACACCACCCTTATGGCAGAAAGTGAAGAGGAACTAAAAAGCCTCTTGATGAAAGTGAAAGAGGAGAGTGAAAAAGTTGGCTTAAAGCTCAACGTTCAGAATTCGAAGATCATGACATCTGGTCCCATCACTTCATGGGAAATAGATGGGGAAACAGTGGAAATAGTGTCAGACTTTATTTTTGGGGGCTCGAAAATCACTGCAGATGGTGACTTCATCCATGAAGTTAAAAGACGCTTACTCCCTGGAAGGAAAGTTATGACCAACCTAGATAGCATATTCAAAAGCAGAGACATTACCTTGCCAACAAAGGTTCATCTAGTCAAGGGTATGGTTTTTCCAGTGGTCGTGTATGGATGTGAGAGTTGGACTGTGAAGAAGGCTGAGCACCAAAGAATTGCTGCTTTTGTACTGTGGTGTTGGAGAAGACTCTTGAGAGTCCCTGGGACTGCAAGGAGATCCAATGAGTCCGTTCTGAAGGAGATCAGCCCTGGGATTTCTTTGGAAGGAATGATGCTAAAGCTGAAACTCCAGTACTTTGGCCACCTCATGCGAAGAGTTGACTCATTGGAAAAGACTCTGATGCTGGGAGGGACTGGGGGCAGGAGGAGAAGGGGACGACAGAGGATGAGATGGCTGGATGGCATCACTGACTTGATGGACGTGAGTCTGGGAGAACTCTGGAAGCTGGTGATGGACAGGGAGGCCTGGCGTGCTGCAATTCATGGGGTCGCGAAGAGTTGGACACTACTGAGCGACTGAACTGAACTGAATTATAAGAAACCTTGAGATTACACTAGACTGAACCAGTTAATCCAATATAATCTCTTTATTTTAAAGTCAGTAGATCAGCAGCCTTAACTCCTCTGCAACCCTCTTCTCTTTTGCTACATAACAACATAATTCACAGATGCCAGAAATGAGAGGATGCGGTCCTCTTGCAGAATGGGGAGCATTATTCTGTTGACTACACTCTCAATCATTCTCTGGAAAGTCAAAGCTGGCTATGCACTACTCTCAAAAGCATCAAGCACACAGATCCTGTGGTTGCCCATTGACAGCCACTCTGATGTGAATAGTGTCATCTTGTGCCTAATGAATCATTTGAAAAGTTGGAAATGTTGGAATATTGCCAATGGAAAGTATAAAAGATGAGGAGGACATGAGGATGAGGGTAAAGTTATTCAAAGTTTATGAAGGATAATAAAAATACTTGTTTTGTTCTACTGATCTCTGTTCATTGTGATTTACCAAATAGAGACTGTTTTCTTTGTATATAATTTCTTTGGGAATGCATCCTGTGTTTTATTGCAACTTGCATTTTGGTGGCTGTCTGTTATTCAGTCATTCAAAAGATTATCTGAAAATCTATTATGGGATGGCTTTGGGGAGATCGTTGTGACTAGGACCTAGGACTGGGCTTTTAAGTGACTCACCAGTCCACTGAGAGAATCAGATGGGTAATAAGAACAATTAGCTTAGGTTTCACAGGATCTTTATGGGGGCTAAAAAGAGACTAACCAGAGTTACCTGACCTGTAGAATAGGGAAGTTCCAGAAATTTTTCCAAATGGAGCAGCTATTGAGGCATGGGATGTGTCATTGTGTACTACATTTCTTTCTCTGTTATCTTTTTCCTCTCAAAAGCCTCATGAGAGAAAAAGATCTTTCTCTTGATCATTACTGTTTCCTCAGCAGTAGTCCAGTTCCTGGCACACAGTAAGCTTTGTATAAATATTTAATGAAAGTCAGTATGATTGCATGTATAGAAAATATCCACTTTTTCTTTATGGAAAGGGCATTGTACTGGATGAATTATTTGGTAACTTATTTTATTTTCAGTTAGCAAATATGTCACCATCATTGCCTGATCTCATTTTGGTAAAATTTAACCTCAAATAAATGTTTCATAGGTCACTTTACATTAGATTTATTTATCTAGAATTATAGAATAAAACACATTATTTCCTTTTATTTCTTAAATGAGCTTCAGGGACCAAAAATGTGTTTGAATTATAATTTTTCAAAGCTCCAAACCTGCATGTATCTGTTAAAAGGCATTTGTGCTTTAGATCTTTACTTCTCTCCATTTTCTATCTGAGTTCAGGGTTATGGGGCCTGCAACTTCACTTACCTTTTTCTTGGACATGGTTTTCTGGATAGTTTACTTTTTACATACTCTCTCAAAAACATAGAACATACTCTTGCTTCCAGTAAATAAGTATCTGAATCGTCAACCCTCCCTCTACCTTGTTTCATGACCTTCTATAATTGGTTCTTTTCTAACCAATCCTCATCATTTCAGTTCATATTTATCCAAAGTTAGTGGAGGTGTTGGCTGTGGAAGTGGATATTAGAGGAAAGGTAGGTAGTAGCAGGCAGAAAAAGTGAAAGGACATTTTATACAAGTTCCAGGCAAGCTATAATGTAGAGTTTCCAAGGGAAAAAGTAAATGAAAAAATGGCTATGTGGAAAAGCCTAAAAAAATGTAAAATGACATTTCTATAATAAGAATCGTTTGATCAATGTATCATAATCTTCTAGAATAGTTTTTGATACATTATAAGGACTCAATATTAAATGGGTGAATGAATAAATGACAGAATATCTTAAAAAAAAGTTTTGGGGAAAAAGATTTGCTTCAGTACAGAAAGCTAAATAAAAAAAAACACTATTGATATTAAGACTAATGTACTTCATTTAGACCAACAACTACTACAAAGTATTATCCCCATTTCAGCTCATCCTTCTTTATCTTTCTCCCTCCCTCCTTCACTCTCTCTCTCTCTCTCTCTCTCACACACACACACACACACACAATATATATATCCACTGTGATAAAATTTTATGAATCAAACACTGAGTCACATGGTTTAAACCACATGGACAGGAGAGTATATGAAGAGTTTCTGGAAAGGCAGAAAAGGGGCGACAGTTACAAACTCACTTGGGGGTGTTTTACACTTGGTACCTCTCTTATATTTTCTTACAGGTCCCCATGGGGCACAACCTACATTCCTCATGCCCGAGACATATTGTAGTTTGTGTTATACTTGTTGCTATTACTGAGCCCAAAGAGAAACAACACACCCACCAAAATCCCTGTATTTACAACCATTTGTTGTTCAGTTGCTAAGTCATGTCTGACTCTT
This sequence comes from Bos indicus x Bos taurus, assembly GCF_003369695.1. Taxonomy (NCBI): domain Eukaryota; kingdom Metazoa; phylum Chordata; class Mammalia; order Artiodactyla; family Bovidae; genus Bos; species Bos indicus x Bos taurus. The sequence goes on along the minus strand of NC_040079.1, from coordinate 97,150,283 downwards.
TGCATCCCCAAGGACTGCAGCACACCAGGGCTCCCTGTCCTTCACTATCTCCTGGAGTTTGCTCAAATTCATGTCCATTGAGTCAGTTATGCTATCTAACCATGATGTCCTCTGCCACTCTCTTCTTTTGCCTTCAATCTTTTCCAGTGAGTCGGCTCTTTGCATCAGTGGCCAAAGTATTGGAGCTTCAGCTTCAACATCAGTCCTTCCAATGAATATTCAGGGTTGATTTCCTTTAGAGTCGACTGGCTTGATCTCCCTGCCATCCAAGGGACTCTTAAGAGTCTTCTCCATTGATGTGCAGAAGCTTTTAAGGTTAATTAGGTCCCATTTGTTTATTTTTGCTTTTATTTCCAATATTCTGGGAGGTGGGTCATAGAGGATCCTGCTGTGATGTATGTCGGAGAGTGTTTTGCCTATGTTCTCCTCTAGGAGTTTTATAGTTTCTGGTCTTACGTTGAGATCTTTAATCCATTTTGAGTTTATTTTTGTGTATGGTGTTAGAAAGTGGTCCAGTTTCATTCTTTTACAAGTGGTTGACCAGATTTCCCAGCACCACTTGTTAAAGAGATTGTCTTTAATCCATTGTATATTCTTGCCTCCTTTGTCAAAGATAAGGTGTCCATTTGTGCCTGGATTTATCTCTGGGCTTTCTATTTTATTCCATTGATCAATATTTCTGTCTTTGTGCCAGTACCATACTGTCTTGATAACTGTGGCTTTGTAGTAGAGCCTGAAGTCAGGTAGGTTGATTCCTCCAGTTCCATTCTTCTTTCTCAAGATCGCTAAAAGCTTCTGCACATCAAAGGAAACTATTAGCAAGGTGAAAAGACAGCCTTCAGAATGGGAGAAAATAATAGCAAATGAAGCAACTGACAAACAACTAATCTCAAAAATATACAAGCAACTCCTACAGCTCAACTCCAGAAAAATAAACGACCCAATCAAAAAATGGGCCAAAGAACTAAATAGACATTTCTCCAAAGAAGACATACAGATGGCTAACAAACACAAGAAAAGATGCTCAACATCACTCATTATCAGAGAAATGCAAATCAAAACCACTATGAGATACCATTTCACACCAGTCAGAATGGCTGTGATCCAAAAGTCTACAAATAATAAATGCTGGAGAGGGTGTGGAGAAAAGGGAACCCTCCTACACTGTTGGTGGGAATGCAAACTAGTACAGCCACTATGGAGAACAGTGTGGAGATTCCTTAAAAAATGGAAATAGAACTGCCTTATGATCCAGCAACCCCACTGCTGGGCATACACACTGAGGAAACCAGAAGGGAAAGAGACACGTGTACCCCAATGTTCATCGCAGCACTGTTTATAATAGCCAGGACATGGAAGCAACCTAGATGTCCATCAGCAGATGAATGGATAAGAAAGCAGTGGTACATATACACAATGGAGTATTACTCAGCCATTAAAAAGAATACATTTGAATCAGTTCTAATGAGGTGGATGAAACTGGAGCCTATTATACAGAGTGAAGTAAGCCAGAAGGAAAAACATCAATACAGTATACTAACGCATATATATGGTGTTTAGAAAGAGGGTAACAATAACCCGGTGTGCGAGACAGCAGAAGAGACACTGATGTATAGAACAGTCTTATGGACTCTGTGGGAGAGGGAGAGGGTGGGAAGATTGGGGAGAATGGCAATGAAACATGTAAAATATCATGTAGGAAACGAGTTGCCAGTCCAGGTTCGATGCACGATGCTGGATGCTTGGGGCTGGTGCACTGGGATGGCCCAGAGGGATGGTGTGGGGAGGGAGGAGGGAGGAGGGTTCGGGATGGGGAACACATGTATACTTGTGGCGGATTCATTTTGATATTTGGCAAAACTAATACAATTATGTAAAGTTTAAAAATTAAAAAAAAAAAAGAGTCTTCTCCAACACCATAGTTCGAAGGCATCATTTCTTTGGCGTGCAGCCTTCTTTATGGTTCAACGCTCATATTCGTACATGACTAGTGGAAAAACTGCAACTTTGACTATGCGGACCTTTGTCAACAAAGTGATGTCTCTGCTTTTTAATATGCTGTCTAGGTACTTTCAATCAATTTTAACATTTTCTCAACTTTATATTTAACTCCTACATTAGATGTTTCTTTTTTTTTTTTAATACTTGTCCTTTAAGCCTAACTTTCTTAAGCATCCAGAATCCAGTTTTAGCAAATACATCATTCACAGAAACGTCTCCTCTGAAGCTCTACTCTTCTTTTTTGTTGTTTCCTGGCTTTGAATAGTTTTACTTTTAGCTTCAACAAGGAACTTTAAGAGACTTCCTTTCAACTAAGGCAAATGGTTGTTGAATTCACTGATTCACTCAGCAGAGAAAGTTATTAGACATTGGTTTATCAGTCAAAGATGACTTGTTTTGAACCAGATGGGTTTTCTTAAGGAAATCCTTCAACTGGATGCAGCTTTGATCAGATTTAATTTTCCTACATTATTAGGCATTGGAGTTTCATAGGTTCACACATTACCTGCAATACACTTGACATGATTTTAATAGTCAAGGTTTTAAAAATAAATTATTGCACTTTTCCTTAAGTTTATCTGTGGCATTTGAAATTTTATTTAATAAATGCATCATCCTATAATTATATTTCCAAAATGCAAAATCTGAGAACATATTTTAAAAATGGAAAAATAACACCAAAGAAAACAATCTCATTTGACTAACATATCAAGTTGCAATGAAATAGGAATAGCTTATCCTGTACAGAATTTTCCCTTGGAAGTCAAGTTATTTAACACCTATATTTCCCATATCCTACATACCTGACAACTGGAAAGTCCTGAGATTCCTACCTAAAGAAAAATAAGCTCTCTCCACAGATATCATATCCAGCCAAAGACATCTTCATCTATTGTGCAGACAACAGAATTATTGATCTAGCTTATATTCTGCCTTTAATTCTTACCACTTAAGTAAATTCCATTCTTCTTAAGGTAGTCAGTATTTTTAAAATATAAATTAGGAAGGCTTTACTTATTGTGATAAGAACTAGGTAATTTGGGCCAGTTCTACAAAGAAGATAAGTAGTGTTGTTGTATACATACATGTCCATATGCATAAGCATATCCATATATATGTACATGCCCAGGTATATGTGTATATGCCAACAAAGGTCTGTATAGTCAAAGCTGTGTTTTATTCTAGTAGTCATGTATGTATGTGAGAGTTGAACCACAATAAAGGCTGAGTGCTGAAGAACTGATGCTTTAGAACTGTGATGCAGAAGAATACTCTTGAGCGTCCCCTGGAAAGCAAGGAGATCAAACTAGTCAATCCTAAAGGAAATTAAACCGGAATATTTATTGGAAGGACTGATGCTGAACATGAAGCTCCAATACTCTGGCCACCAGATGCCAAGAGCTAACTCACTGAAAAAGACTCTGATGCTGAGAAAGATTGAGGGCAGGAGGAGAAGCGAGCGACAGAGGCTGAGATGGTTGGATGGCATCATTGACTCAATGGACGTGAGTCTGAGCAAATTCCGAGAGACAGTGAAGGGCAGGGACGTCTGGTGTGCTGCAGTCATCCGGTTGCAAAGAGTTGGACATGACTCAGCAACTAAACAACAAATGTGTGTATATATGCAGGTGTGTGTATATGTATATGTCCATCTACTTGAAGGCTTAGAAAGCTAATAAGGAAGTAAAGAAACTGGGTCACCCTCTGACTAAGGATGGACATACCCAGGATAGTGGACTACTTTTACCCTGTGGGCTTTCCTTCATTTCAGGAGGAATTTCAGGAGAGTGAAGAACGTTCTTGTCACAGTCATGGGGCTGAGTTCCAGGCCACCAACGTAGGTGGCTTGCAAAATACTGTTTGTCTTGGTTTGGGACCCCGAGTGGCAGAACTTTAGCAATAAGAGCCAATTGAAATCATGCGACTCTCACAGGAACTGCATTCTACTTTGATTTTCTCAGTCTCTGCAATACTGTATAGCAACAAATATGAACAAACCAAAGTCAAAGACAACAAAATGAGCAGATTTCACAAATATAATACTGAATAAATAAATGCAGATACAGAAGAATAAATGACTGAATTTATTTCAACACACAAGTTAAACTATAATGTTTAGGGATACAGTCTTAGGTGTTAAAATTAGATGGAAAATCATGAAAGCATTTATCATCAAGGTCAGGATAAGGGTCTCTAATGTGGTGGTTCAAGGCTAGAAGATGAAGAGAAAACATAAGGAAATTTTCTGGGGTGCTGCCAATATTCTATATTTTTGGTGATGTTACACAGGTGATTTTACACAGGTGATGTTACTCCCTGATAAATCACGGCAGGGTATTTTTTGTTTTGACACGTGTGTTCATGAGTGCTATATTTTGTCCTAAGATCAATGAAGTGTTTATTAGATCATGGTCCCTACTGAAAACCTTCCAATAATCTGCCATTGTCTTCTCCTATTTTCATCTGTAAATAGCCTGCCTTCCCTCTGCTCATTTCACTCTAGGCACACAAAGTTCCTTGCTCTTGCTCAAAAAGACAAAAATATTTTGCCCACATCAGGATCTCTGCAATTCAACTTCCTTCTTTACCAGCCATATACCTTCACTGGCTCATCACGTAACTGTTTCCTCGTTTTCCTGCTTCAAAGTAATGGAAGCTTTCTTAGAGAAGGATGCCTCACCACTCATTCTAAATAGAAATACATCCATCAATTACTCTATACCATCTTGTTTATTTCTCTCATATCAGAAAGTGCCATATAGTGAAACTGAATTTATAAATTTTTGTGTATATTTACTTGATGTAAAATCTTTGCTATAATGTAAGATCTATGACAGCAGGTATTCTTTTAGTCTTTATTCTCAACACAGAATGAATCTTTGGCCACAAAAAAAAATATCTTTAAGAGTCTCAAGAATAGTCTATTATGCTGTAGAAGTTAGGAGAAGCCCAAGATCTCATTCAATAATGTGGTTATCATAGATATGTTGCAAGGCAAAAAGAATATTTATTTATGCCAGCTATCTAGAATTATATTAGACTAATTTTCATATGCATTCAAAATGACTTTCTTCCTGGCATACCTAAGTGAAGTATTTCTCTCAGGGACATTATGAAACATGGAAAGGGAAGACCATAGGTGGTAACGACAATGTTTAATTGTAATATAACAAAGTACAAGTGAAAGTGAAAGTGTTAGTCTCTCAATCATGTCCAACTCATTGCAAGCCCATGAACTGTAGTCTGTCAGGCTCCTCTGTCCATGGAATTCTCCAGGCAGGAATACTGGAGTGAGTGGCCATTCCTTTCTCCATGGGATCTTCCCGACCCAGGGATTGAACTTGAGTGTTCTGCATTGCAGGTAGATTCTTTACCATTTGAGCCACCAGAGAAGCCCAACATAATGACAAACATGACTGTATTTCATTTTTATTTAAGGAATTGCATAGGTTCTTCAAGAAAATTTGTCTTGGTGTTTATGACTATTTTTCCCTGCATGGAAAAGTAAGATTAATTTATTTTTCTTTCTTTCACTTTAAAACCACATTCACCCCTCCACGATAATAAATGGATACTTAGCCTAAATTCAGAAAGGATGTATGTCTTACTGATTATTGATCCTTTTGATACTGTGCTTCTTTCTACTTCATTAAATACAATAACTTACCTGTTATATTTACCCTTTGAACCCTGGTTTGCTTTCCCATTTAATTTTTTTTTTTTTCCCTTTGCTGTTTGATATTTCTTTGTTCAGACCAGACCTGGTCTTGATCCAGCTGCACTGTGCTTGTGTTCAAGTTCAAATACATGCACTGAATCATGATGGTACTCTCTATTAACTTATAAGCATTAGAGAAAGTCAGTTTAAACAGGGATAGAAATCCCAAAGGTCAACTGCCACTTATACTGAAACAACAGCTCCAGGTAAACACTGAAGTCGTTTCTTTAGTTAAGAATAATGAGTGGCCAGGAGCCCTCTGAGTGCAGGCTGCAGAGTCTTTATGCAGCTTGTTTTCAGTCTTCTTTTGCCATCCTGAAAATCACGCGAGGACTTAAAAATCTATCATAGAGTATAAATGCTATCATACACACAAATAATTCAAAGTTTTAATGAAATCCTAAATTGGAAGATAGGTTTGCTTCTTCATTTTTATTTTATTTTTTATGTTATATGTCTGTTAGTCTACATAGCTTCCTCTTGTAGAACTAGCATCACACACACACACATACACACACACACACACAAATACACACACACACCCTCATATATACACAAACCTTAAGCAAAGGAGGTGGCTGCAAATAGATTTTCTCAAAAATAACAAATCAACCTGTAATTCTTCATGTTCAAGTTTATTCGCTTCAGGTTAAAATGACTGACCTGAAGATGAATTATCTTTTTCTTTTTAGTTTTTATTTATTTATTTATTTTTTTTTTTTTGAGATCTGCCTACCCTGTCAGGGTTCTACATTTGGCATCATTACACCCAGTTAATGTAAGACAGCTTATTTTTGCAGTGTGGTGTTTTATAGATTTTTTTTATTGCACCATTAAGAGCATTTTGATTTCTGCAATATTTCCAGGTTTTCTTGTCACAACATTCCACAGTCTCACTTTGTGCTAAGCCTCATAGCATTCACTTACATCCAGTTTTCTACCTCAGAAGGCCAGGTAATGAGATGAGCTTCCAGAAAAGAAATTGCAGGCTTAGTTTCTTACATTAGAGTCCAAGCAGATTGTTTTCTCTTCAAACATTAGCCAAAGCTCAATTCACAGACATTTCCTCTGGTAAGCAATCACTGCAGTTTAGTGTCCAGCAGTGAGTTCATAAATGTATTTGACTTTCAATTTTTAAACTGAGAAATAAAATGTCTATTTTAATACACTGTGGATTTTAATGGAAATTTTGTGGAATTTTTCAACTTCTCAATAAAGTAAAAAAATTGTCCATTTATGACACAGTAGGCCTATTTTAAGCCTAGTGAAAACCATTACGAGTTTAGATTATTGATACTGACTACATCTGGCAATATTATAGAATTATTTCAATGACAGAAAGCAACCTCCAGATTTGAAGTTTACATAGTTTATTACTGTATTATCTGTGACTTTTTACTCAAAGTACATACATATCTCAAAAATACTAGTTGAGATTTGTACCTCATTTTGTTATTGCCTGGAGAATCCCATGGATGGAGGAGCCTGGTGGGCTGCAGTCCATAGGGTCGCTAGGAGTGGGACACGACTGAGCGACTTCACTTTCACTTTTCACTTTCATGCATTGGAGAAGGAAGTGGCAACCCACTCCAGTGTTCTTGCCTGGAGAATCCCAGGGGCGGGGGAGCCTGGTGGGCTGCCATCTATGGGGTCGCACAGAGTTGGACACGACTGAAGCGACTTAGCAGCAGGAGCAGCAACAGTTATTATTTAGTTAATACAATCTACTTGCACAATATTTTTTGTTTTGTTTGCTTGTTATTTTCTTGCCTCATTTCCAATCATATCAAGTAGGGATCTAATTTCTTGTAGTCAGGTGTGAGGTTGACATGCGGGACAATAAGGCAGTCATGATTAGAAAGAACCAATTTTAAAGACAATGACTTTTTTTATATATGTGGATGTATGTTCACAATCACTGTTCAAATGCTGAAATTCAAGGCTTTCTGAACATGTTTTATGGCAATTTTCATTTACAGATCAAGTGGTTTGTGATCCATCAGATGGCCCCCTTGTCATTAACTTCAGAGACAAGAAGGTCTTCTTGGCACTGTTCCAATACATTGTATCAGTGTAATTTTAAGACTATGATTTGGTAATGAACGTATCATAGCAGTGATCCTTAAAGTCTTTTCAGGTTTCTTACTTCAAAAAAAATTTTTGGAGGATAATTGCTTTACAATGCTGTGGTGGTCTCATCAATGCAAATCAGTCATAATTATTTATCTCTATTCCTCATGAGCATCCCTTCCCCATATTCTACCTCTCTAGCAAGAAGATCCAACCAGTCCATCCTAAAGGAGATCAGTCCTGGGTGTTCTTTGGAAGGACTGATGCTGAAGCTGAAACTCCAATACTTTGGCCACCTGATGTGAAGAGTTGACTCATTGGAAAAGACCCTGATGCTGGGAGAGATTGGGGGCAGGAGGAGAAGGGGACGACAGAGGATGAGATGGCTGGGTGGCATCACCGATTCGATGGACGTGAGTTTGAGTGAACTCTGGGAGTTGGTGATGGACAGGGAGGCCTGGTGTGCTGTGATTCATTGGGTCGCAAAGAGTCGGACAGGACTGAGCGACTGAACTGAACTGAACTGAGGTCATCATATAGTACCAGGCTGGGCTCCCTGTGTTATAGAGCAGCAGGTTTCTTATTTTAAAAGACAAATATTAGAAAGCAGAAGGTTCTGTAGTAATTGCCAGAGCTTGACAAGATGACTAGATTGCCAACTTGAGTATTTTTTTCAGATGTTTGTATTTAAACTTTTATCTAAATGATAATGTCACTTTGCATGAGAACAGCAGAGTGCAAAAGCAGATGAATTTTCAAGGGTTAAAAAGAATGGATGAGATCAAGTTTAATTCTAGGACTTAAATTTGAAGATTAGATTTATTCATCTAGTTGGCCTGAAATCTAAGTGATATTTTTTTTTTTCCCTTAGAGCTGATAGTCTCAAGTAAGATTTTTAAATTCATTACAAAGCAGTTGAAATTTTTGAGAAACTATTTACTTATCTGGAATCACTTGTTTTTTGTTTTATAGTTTGAATTTTTTTTTTTAAATTTTATTTGTAAGCCAGAAAGAATCATTTGGTTTTATCCAGTGGCACTGAGTCAGTCAGAGTCTCTGTCTCTTTCTCTCTCCACACACACATACACATCTATATTTTTGTGATGTTTACAGGTAATCACTCTGTGATAAATCACAGTAAAACAAGATAAAGAAGTTAGACTAGAATCAACAAAAATTAATAATCCAAAAAGATACATGCATCTCAACGCTCACTGTAGAGCACCATTTACAGTAGCCAGGACATGGAAACAAATATCCATCAACAGAGGAATAGAAAGATTCCTATCTGTGAAGATGTGGTACATACATACAATATGTGGTACCTATGACTTAGCCACTACTAAGGACAAAATAATGCTATTTGTGGCAACATGGAGGGACCCAGAGCTTGTCATACTGAGTGAGTTACAAAATAGAAATACAAATTAGATGGTTTACCAGGGGGCAAGGGGATGGGAAGGGATAAAATGGGAGATTGGGATTGACACATACATACTGCTATATACAAAATGAGGCTTCCCTGGTGGCTCAGACGGTAAAGAACCTGCCTGCAGTGCAGGAGACCTGGGTTTGATCCCTGGTTTGGGAAGATTCCCTGGAGAAGGGCATGGCCACCCACTCCAGTATTCATGCCTGGAGAATCCCCATGGACAGAGGAACCTGGCTAGCTACAGTCCATAGGGTTGCAGAGAGTCAGACACAACTGAGCGACTAAGCACCTAGCACATATATAAAATAGATAACTAATAAGGACCAGCTGCATAAGCACAGGGACTGTTACTCCATACTCTGTAACGGCCTGTATGGAAAAAGAACCTAAAAAAGACTGGGTCTACACCTATGTATAACTGATTTATTTGCCGTACACATGAAATTAACACAACCTTGTAAATCAACTATATGCCAATAAAAAGTTTTTTAAAAGCTTAATAATGTATAAAATAAAGTGAGCAAGAAGGGAATAAAATAAAAGATATTAGTTTAAAAGCAAAGAATTAGTAGAGGGATTAATGATCCTATAGCTGGTTTCTAAGAAGGGGCTGTTAATTAATATAGCAAGAATATGGCTGGGACTTGAAAGTGCTTCTTTTTGGCCAATAATAACAATGAAATAGGTACTGATAGTGGTTATTATATGTTTATATTGTGGCTTTTATCAAGTGAAGTGATTTTCTTCTCAGAATTTTTGGCTGGCAAGGTTGATAAAGGACTAAAATGGAATGATCCCTGGCTCCTATGACTCCATACTTCAGAATTAGGCCTGTGGTTTTGTTTTTTTTTCTAAAGAGTTATGATGTATATTGGAAATCTTTCTAGCTTTGGGCAGAACTGAGTTCTTCACTTCACTGTATACCCACTTAATGAGTTTGAGCACTGTTTTAAACTGGGTCAGTTGCATCACTAGTAGGGGTAATATTAAATTATCTATGTGATGTGTATGAAGTCTGTCCTCAGCCTCAGGGTTTCCAGTTCTCCTCTGGCTTTGTTTTGTTTTCACAAATAATCCTTGGGTTACTACTCTGTACCAGGAACCAAGCTCAGTCCAGGGGAATATAAAATGAAACAGAAAAGAATGTTTCTTGCCCTCATGATTCTCACAGTTTAGCAGGAGAGAAGGGGACACAATGCAAGTAACCAGGCCAATCATTAGCTAGTTCTAATGGGACTTCTTGCTGAATGTCTTCAGCTCTTCAAATGTGTCCTCCTGTCCCACCAGAAATCTGTTGTTATTATTTAGTCATTAAGTTATATCTGACTCTTCTGCAATCCCATGGACTATAGTTCTCTGGGCTTCTCTGTCGGTGGAATTTTCCAGGCAAGAATATTGGAGTGGGTTGCTAGTTCCTTCTCCAGGGAATCTTCCTGACCCAGGGATTAAACCTGAGTTCTTTACCACGGAGCTACCAGTGAAACCCCATCAGAAACCTAGAATAATAAAAACATTTATCTCCATCTCTAGATACTTAATTCATTCTCATTCTTCAAGTCTTCACTTAATGTCATCTGTTTTCTAACTTCCCTAATCTCTTCCACAAGCTGTGGTGCTCCTAGTATATATTTCTATCACTAGTACTTCCCCTACAGTTGATCATATACTTTATTATGGGCCTTCCCTGGTGGCTCAGACTGTAAATAATTCACCTGCAGTAAAGGAGACCTGGATTTGATCCCTAGATCAGGAAGACTCTCTGGAGAAGCGAATGGTTACCCACGCCAGCATTCTTGCCTGGAGAATCCCATGGAGGGAGGAGCCTGATAGGCTACAGCTCATGGGGTTGCAAAGAGTCAGATATGACTGAACACATACTTTATTATAATTGCTGGTTTAATTTTATTTTCTACCTTCTATTCAAATCTATCACATTGCTTAACATATAAACTAGCACAATAATACTAGTAGAAAAATGGCTAAATAATTGAGTAATATGCTTAATTCTATGTTTGGAGCATAGTAGAGATCAAATACCTAACAACTATTATCACTATCTCAAACTGTACTTGTCTCTAATTTCTAAAACAGGAAAATTTTTAACAGTATAAAAAAATGCTTAGAGTCATTTAATATTTCTAGACTTCAATTAATTAAAGTCTTTCATAGAAAATGATGTGGTGTTATAAGCTTTCATCTAAGACATTTAATTCTAGTTTTAACATATTTCTAATGTATGACTGGGCATATTAATTAGATAGTCAAATAACAGTAAAGGTTAAAGACTAGAGAATTTTCTAAATGAAAGATGAGCTGCTGGCTGCTATATATGCATATAGGAAAAGAACAGCTGGAACTTTCTTAGGATTAGAGAAATGTGGCCATATGTGTACAAATAAAATAAAATATAAATTTTACCATGTACAGTACTGAATGCCAACTCATAAATAAACTGTTCTGTGATGGTAAACTCAGTATCAGTAGTTAATATGAATAACAGTATATGTTGCTAACTACATCCATTGTGCTTTTCCCTAAATATAATAATGCATCATTGACTTAATTTTTCTTTTTCTTCTAAAACCATAGTATCTTACTCAAAATTTTATATAAGCTCTTTAGATTTGTTCAAAGCCACTGATATATTCCCATATTGACATCCTGAAATTATGTGTAAGTATCTTTTACTTTTGGAGAAGGAAATGGCAACCCAGTCCAGTACTCTTGCCTGGGAAATCACATGGACAGAGGAGCCTGGTGTGGTGCAGTTCATGGGGTCACAAAGAGTCAAACACTACTTAGTAACTGAACAACAACAACATCCTTCACTTTAGCTCAGATGTATCAATTAACTAATAATCCCACTGGCTTAGGGACTTAGGGTAAATATCAAGAAGACTTTTTAACAACAAAATATTGTGAAATACTATATTTTCCTGTTTTGAAAAGTACCCACTCTAGTATTCTTGCCTGGAGAATTCCATGGATAGATGAGCCTAGCAGGCTATACAGTTCAGGGGGTCACAAAGAGTTGGGTGCAACTGAGTGACTCACATACAAACATAAACTAATTATAGAAAATTTGGAAAAAATAAAAAATAAGCTATTATCTCATTTTGGAGATAATTCTTTATGTACTTCATGTATATGTATATACTAAAAATAAAATAATAATAATGCTTTTTGTATAGTTTTATATCAGTTTTTTTGTGTATAATTCAACATCATAAATATCCTTAAATATTATTAAATTTCTGAGAGCATATTGCAATATATAAATGTATCAAATCAATACATGTATACCTTAAATCTATATAATATTATATGTCAATAAAATACCAAGTGAAAATATAAATGTAAAACAAAACAATACTTCAACATATGATTTTTGATGGCTATGCCATAACTAGTACAACATTTTCCCTAAATTTGGACACTTACATTTCTCTTTATGAAGTGAATATATTCAGATTAAGTTGCTTCTCTATTTATTAACTTCTAATAGATTTCTTTAATAATGCTTATTAAAGGACCTAAATTTTTACACTATACTGCTAATATTAACATGCTATTTAAATGGTATAAAAATATCTGTTCTGTGGCGGATTCATTTTGATATTTGGCAAAACTAATACAATTATGTAAAGTTTAAAAATAAAATAAAATTAGAAAAAAAAATATCTGTTCAGAGAATAGCCAAAATAAAAACATGTTTTTTCTTTTAATTACAAACATTTCTGCAAATCTTACTATAAAAGAGAACAGTACAGAGGCATAAGCATCTTTTTTTTAACACAAATAAGGTGAGGTTATCGAATTAGTTACAAAATTACAAACATTAAGCAATGGTTTAGAACTATTAGGTAAATCTAGAAATAAGTGTAGAACTATAAGTATCAATATAGACAGAGGGGAAATGTACAGGCTACATGAGGGAGGAACCAGGGAATATTAAACCTGATGGGAAACTTAAGGGGAAAAAGCCCCTTAGAGGCTGTGCCAGGGTAGAATGAGGTCTTGTTCCTAGAATAAGCTAAAAATAGGGGACACACTTTACTCACTTCTATAAGTAGGTCTCCAGCGGTGTCTATGCTCTCTGTTCTACTACTGATAAATGACCTGAGTTTCTTCACCTTTAAAAATTGGCAAAGCTCTGCTTTCTTTGCAGGACTGTTGCTAGGATTAAATGAAAGGATCTGCTAGAGGTAGAACACTCTCTCTTGTTCATTGTGTATACTCAGGGCCTAGCATGAAACAGATCTTCCATACAATTTGTTTTTTAAAATTGCTCAAGTGAAAGCAAATAGTATACTTGATTAATCACTAATTCCAGGCAAAAAGGGAAAGCCAGAGGGCTTCTTATGCAAAATTTAAGGATATCTAACCCTCTATAGCCAGAGAGCAAGGACAGGAAAGGACCAGGCCTGGCACTTAGTCATGAAAGCACCGGACTTCAGAGAAGTTTGATCTCCTAATCCATGATCAGAAGAACATTCACAATTGTGGAATTTCTTTGGTGGTTCAGTGGTTGACACTTTGCCTTCCAATACAGGGGATGTGAGTTTTATTCCTGGTACAAGAGCTAAGATCCCACATGCCTCAGGGCCAAAAAACCAAAGCGTAAGACAGAAGCAGTATTGTAGCAAATTCAACAAAGATTTTAAAAACAGTCCACATTAAAAAAAAAAGAGAGAGAGAGAGAGAAGAATCCTGAGAGCTACAACTGTAATACCTGGATAGATGCAATTCAGAAATCAGATTTCCTAGATTCTCCCTGGGCTTGTAAAAAGTGGCTCTATCTCTCTTTTTATAAGATCTACTCTGCACAGTCCAACTTGTAGACCAGGTAGAGACCTGACAAGAGGCAGGTTTCTGATAAATAATCCTGCCTTCCCTGTGAATTTGCTGACATCAGTCCCCCTGACAACCAGACAAATGTTAATGGTCACATATCAGCACCACCAGGCCAGAGATGCTATGGGGTGCTAAGAGATGGAGGGGCTATCAGTGAAGTTGGTGAAGGATCTGCAGGAGCTGGGAGAGTATGCACAGCATGGATCCTGAGGGTCCTTGTCAACAGGTGACAGAATACACATTGAGATACAATAGTTAATTGATACAAGAGCACTTTCCTGTGATACAGAATTTAAAACCCTGGCACATATCCTAGGAAATGGTATTAGCAGCTGCCAGGATGGTTCTTAGAAATTTGAGAAAATTTATGACCTATGCTAAGTGGGTAGAAATTCCAGAACTCCCATGGGAGATGAAGGATGAAGAGATCAAAGACTCAGTGAATTGGGCATGCCTGAGAAAAAATAAATATGTAAGGTCAGAAACCCCACCAGCTAACTATAATCTAGGGGCGAGCCCATCAGATGCTCCATTTACCAAATACTAAAGAATGTGCTATGGGGAGGTACATCAGTATCACTGAGAAGCTCAGTGGTAGCTGTCTTCTGTAGGGAAGGTTGGAAATGACATTAAAGACCTAGGATTCCTGATAAAAATGTGAATGACAGAATCTCTAAATAATAAATACCAAGAAGTGGCACTTAATGACCAGAAGAAAGGCAGGTGCAATCATTGCAATAAGCAGGAACACAGGCGTGGCAAAACTGGGTATTACTTTTAAAAAAGAAGATAGAGTAAATAAATAGAATATGGAGTTCCCACATCAAGATAGATGGGCAGGGTGTTGCTCAATTTACACAATGAGAATAAATCAAGAACAGATGAATAGCAGACTAGTTCAGGTTTCCCTCCTTGATCTGTTCCTCCCTCTACATCACTCCCACTTTCCACTCACCATCTCTTGAACAGTTTGGAGAACTGGGTTGAGTCTCAGACTTTTGTTTGAAGACTATCTGCTGAAGGACAGGACAGATCTCTAAGAGGTGGCACCAAGCAGTGTCATGATAGCATGAAGTCATAATTCCCATACTCCTTTTCCAAAGATTCTTAAGACCCTTTACTCAAGGGACTATGCATTGGATAAAGAGAAATATCCAGAACTTTCAAGGACTGTTCACTCAGAGTCAAAACTAAAACTGATATCCTGAGGCCCAGAATGATTCAACAGTCCTCCTAATAGAAAAGACATGGGAGGGAGCCAGATAATAAACAGAATTCTGGCCTTCATCTGGCACATGGATGTCCACAGACCCATCAGGTGCTCTTTTCTGAGACCTCTAAATATATTATTGGATTGCACATCTTTGCTAATTGGCAGATCCTTCCCATTGGTTTCTTGTTCTGTGTATAATGAATGTCATTTACAAAGATTTAAAGAAGGCAGAAGTAGTAGTCTCTGTCTTATTCTCATTTATGACACCAGTTTAACATCTGTTAAAAATAAGGGATGGATAATTGCCTAGAACAGTAGAAAACTAAACTTTACAAAATAGCAACATCCATTGCATTTGCTCTGCAAATATGGTATTTTTCTGGAGCAGAGTAACACAGCCTTCAGTGTGAGGTACAGAAAATGTATGTATTTCTATCTCTTTCAAAAGGAAGAAACAAAATAAGTTTGCATCCATGTGAAATAGACAACTGTAAACTACAGAGTCTGGAGAAGGGAATGGCAAACCACTTCAGTATTCTTGCCTTGAGAACCCCATGAACAGTATGAAAAGGCAAAATGATAGGACACTGAAAGAGGAACTTCCCAGGTCAGTAGGTGCCCAATATGCTACTGGAGAAATAACTCCAGAAAGAATGAAGGGATGGAGCCAAAGCAAAAACAATACCCAGTTGTGGATGTGACTGGTGATAGAAGCAAGGTCCGATGCTGTAAAGAGCAATATTGCACAGAAACCTGGAATGTCAGGTCCATGAATCAAGGCAAATTGGAAGTGGTCAAACAGGAGATGGCAAGAGTGAACATTGCACTCTAAGAATCAGCGAACTAAAATGGACTGGAATGGGTGAATTTAACTCCAATGACCATTATATCTATTATTGCGGGCAGGAAACCCTTAGAAAAAATGGAGTAGCCATCATGGTCAACAAAAGAGTCCAGAATGCAGTACTTGGATGAAATCTCAAAAACGACAGAATGATCTCTGTTCGTTTCCAAGGCAAACCACTCAATATCACGGTAATCCAAGTCTATGCCTCAACCAGTAACGTTGAAGAACCTGAAGTTGGACGGTTCTATGGAGACCTACAAGACCGTTTAGAACTAACATCCAAAAAAGATATCCTTTTCATTATAGGGGACTGGAATGCAAAAGTAGGAAGTCAAGAAACACCTGGAGTAACAGGCAAATTTGGCCTTGGAATACAGAATGAAGCAGGGCAAAGACTAATAGAGTTTTGCCAAGAAAATGCACTGGTCATAGAAAACACCCTCTTCCAACAACACAAGAGAAGACTCTATACATGGACATCACCAGATGGTCAACACTGAAATCAGATTGATTATATTCTTTGCAGCCAAAGATGGAGAAGCTCTATACAGTCAGCAAAAACAAGACCAGAGCTGACTGTGGCTCAGATCATGAACTCCTTATTGCCAAATTCAGACTGAAATTGAAGAAAGTAGGGAAAACATCTAGACCATTCAGGTATGACCTAAATCAAATCCCTTATGATTACACAGTGGAAGTGAGAAATAGATTTAAGGGACTAGAACTGATAGATAGAGTGCCTGATGAACTATGGACTGAGGTTCGTGACATTGTACAGGAGACAGGGATCAAGACCATCCCCATAGAAAAGAAATGCAAAAAAGCAAAATGGCTGTCTGGGGAGGCCTTACAAATAGCTGAGAAAAGAAGAGAAATGAAAAGCAAAGGAGAAAAGGAAAGATATAATCATCTGAATGCAGAGTTCCAAAGAATAGCAAGAAGAGATAAGAAAGCCTTCCTCAGCTATCAATGCAAAGAAATAGAGGAAAACAACAGAATGGCAAAGACTAGATATCTCTTCAAGAAAATTAGAGATACCAAGGGAACATTTCATGCAAAGATGGGCTCAATAAAGGACAGAAATGGTATGGACCTAACAGAAGCACAAGGCATTAAGAAGAGGTGGCAAGAATACACAGAAGAACTGTACAAAAAAGACCTTCACAACCCAGATACTCACAATGGTGTGATCACTCACCTAGAGCCAGACATCCTGGAATGTGAAGTCAAGTGGGCCTCAGAAAGCATCACTATGAACAAAGCTAGTGGAGGTGATGGAATTCCAGTTGAGCTATTCCAAATCCTGAAAGATGATGCTGTGAAAGTGCTGCACTCAATATGCCAGCAAATTTGGAAAACTCAGCACTGGCCACAGGACTGGAAAAGGTCAGTTTTCATTCCAGTCAATGCCAGACAATGCCAAAGAATGCTCAAACTACCGCACAATTGCACTCATCTCACACACTAGTAAAGTAATGCTCAAAATTCTCCAAGCCAGGCTTCAGCAATACATGAACCGTGAACTTCCTGATGTTCAAACTGGTTTTAGAAAAGGCAGAGGAACCAGAGATCAAATTGCCAACATCCACTGGATCATGGAAAAAGCAAGAGAGTTCCAGAAAAACATCTGTTTCTGCTTTATTGACTATGCCAAAGCCTTTGACTGTGTGGATCACAATAAACTGTGGAAAATTCTGAAAGAGATGGGAATACCAGACCACCTGACCTGCCTCTTGAGAAATCTGTATGCAGGTCAGGAAGCAACAGTTAGAATTGGACATGGAACAACAGACTGGTTCCAAGTAGGAAAAGGAGTACGTCAAGGTTGTACATTGTCACCCTGTTTATTTAACTTCTATGCAGAGTACATCATGAGAAACGCTGGGCTGGAAGAAACACAAGCTGGAATCAAATTTGCCAGGAGAAATATCAATAACCTCAGATATGCAGATGACACCACCCTTATGGCAGAAAGTGAAGAGGAACTAAAAAGCCTCTTGATGAAAGTGAAAGAGGAGAGTGAAAAAGTTGGCTTAAAGCTCATCATTCAGAAAACGAAGATCATGACATTTAGTCCCATCACTTCATGGGAAATAGATGAGGAAACAGTGGAAACAGTGTCAGACTTTATTTTTGGGGCTCCATAATCACTGCAGATGGTGACTGCAGCCATGAAAATAAAAGACGCTTACCCTTGGAAGAAAAGTTATGACTAACCTAGATAGCATATTGAAAGCAGAGACATTACTTTGCCAACAAAGGTCCATCTAGTCAAGGCTATGGTTTTTCCAGTGGTCATGTATAGATGGGAGAGTTGGACTGTGAAGAAAGCTGAGTGCCAAAGAACTGATGCTTTTGAACTGTGGTGCTGGAGAAGACTCTTGAGAGTCCCTGGGACTGCAAGGAGATCCAACCAGTCCATTCTGAAGGAGATCAGCCCTGGGATTCCTTTGGAAGGAATGATGCTAAAGCTGAAACTCCAGTACTTTGGCCACCTCATGCGAAGAGTTGACTCATTGGAAAAGACTCTGATGCTGGGAGGGATTGGGGACAGGAGGAGAAGGGGATGACAGAGGATGAGATGGCTGGATGGCATCCCCGACTCCATGTACATGAGTCTGAGTGAACTCCGGGAGTTGGTGATGGACAGGGAGGCCTGGGGTGCTGTGATTCATGGGGTGGCAAAAAGTCAGACACGACTGAGCGACTGAACTGAACTGAACTGAAGGACCCATAGTTTAGGGATAACCAGGATCCGGGCAAATACATCAGACAAGCTGCCCAGTTCAGCAGAAATACTAGCTGAGTTTTAGTACATATTTTTAAGATAATTACATTTTTAAACATAAGAAAAATTTTGGGTGCAGATGGCTTCAGAGAATATATTAAGATAGTAAACTCCTTAACTTGTATTACAAGGCTGGCATAATATTAATAACTTTAAACTAGCTAGTGAGCTTAACTAATGAGCTTAACCTGGTTTACCTTGTTAATTCAACCTAATAGTATCATTATAAGAAAGTAAGTAGTGATGATTCTCATGAATGCTAAATCTATTAGCAGTAAATTCAACCCAGTGCTGCACAGAGACGACAGAACATCATGCCAGGTTAGATTTTGCAATGGAATGCATGGTTGCTTTAAAATTTGAAAATTAAAGTAATTCAAGGAATGAAAAAGTAAATTTGCATGCTTTTCTCAATACATATGGAACCAAATTTTGATAAAATTCAACACTCATTTATAGTAGAAACTTAGTAAACTTGAAGGCTAAATCTTTAGTCTAAGATGTACCTATAAAAGCATGCAGCAAACATCAGATAAACAGTGAAATACTAAAATTCAGCTCTTCACTATCCAAAATCAAAGTCGCTATCATCACCTGCATTTAGCACTGTACTGCAAACTTTAAGAAGGCAACTAAGAAGAGTAAAATGGAAAGGTCTAAGAGCAGAAAAAGAAAAAAAAAATACAGCTGCCATCACTTGTATCTGATATGAAAACAGATATTTAAAATCCAACAGAATCGATGCGTACACTGTCAGAACTGATAAGTAGCTTCAGCAAGTTTTATATCTATATAACAGCAACAATTAGGAAGTAAATATCAGAAAATAGGCTATTTAGAATAGCATACCCAAACATCAAATATCTATGCATAAGACTACTACACATCAAAAATTATGAATCATTATTTTGAGAAATGTTTTTAAAAAGCTAAATCAAGGAAAGATATAGTATGCTCATGAATTGGGAGACACAGATTGTAAACGTTAATTTTGCCTAAATTCACCAATGTAATTCCAATTACAATCCCCTCAGTTATTTATTTACTTATTTCTTGACTGGAGGAATTAACATGCTGATTCTAAGATGTGTAAGAAAAACTTAAAGGGAATATTCTTCTTGAAAAACAAGACATTAATGAGGACAGTGTGGTATTGACATAAACATTGACAAATAGGCTGATGGTGGTGAACAGGTGTCAGCAAACTGTAGCTATGAGTCAAATCTGGCCTGCCACCTGTTTTTGGAAGTACTTTTACTGGAACAGAGCCATGTGCATTCATCTATGTAGGGTTTTTGACTGCTTTTGTGCTACTGTGACAGAGTTGAATAGGTGTGATAGAGAGCACATGACCCCCAAATTTTAAATATTTATTCTCTGACATTAGAGAAGTTTGCCTATTTTTAGTATAGAATATAGAGTTCAGAAATAAGTCAATACATAAACAGATACCTGAATCAACATTATGTTACCATTAAACAATGGAGTTAAGGAGGCTTTTCAACAAAGTGTGCTTTGTAAATTGAATAATTATATGCAAAAAGCAATTATCCCTGACCTCAATCTTAAACCATGCACAAAAATCAATTTCATTTAAAAGTTAAACAAATAAAGCTTCTCCAAAATAACACAGGAGATGTTAAAAGATTTAGAAAAATAATTTAAAAGACCTAACCACTGATAAAAAGCAATAATCAAAAAGGAATAAATATACTAAAACAAATCAAATCAAGAGGTTCTGATTTTCAAAAGACATCAATAATAAAGAGGTAAGCCACATAGTGGGAGAATAAATTATCAATCCAAAGAACCAACAAGACTCTAGTTCTTTCAAATATAAATACACAGTGAGCTAGCTAGATTGACCCAATAAAAAATAGGCAAGAAACTAGAGGATATCCAAATAACCTGTTCACATAAAATGGTGCTCCACATTATTAGTCAATCAGTAACATGTGTATTTAGAGCACAACAAAACAGAATGACTAAATTAAAAAGACTCATCATACAAAGTGTTGGTGAGGATATGGAATCAACTGGAAGCCTTGTCTGCTGAATGGAGTGTAAACTGGTAAAACCACTTCTAGCAGTATCTACTACAGCTGAATATACACAAAATCTATGATCCAGTAATTTTCATTTCTTAGTCTATATTCAGAATATATATAGATATACATATACACATCATATGTGTATATGATGCATATACACATCAAAAGACCTGTATAAGAATGTTCATAGCATTAGAATTTATAATAGCTTCATGATGAAAAAAATAGCATACTAATACCATGAATAAAATTGAAAAATGAAATTATGAAATTAAAGAAGCTTGACATAAATGAATATATGCTACATGACTGTACTTATGTAAAGTTTAAAAACTGACAAAACTTATTCATAGTAATAGAGGCCAGGATGCTGAGGAGGAAATAGGTTTGGGCTCTGTTCTGTGAGGTTGGTAATATTCTGTTTATTGATCTGGAAGAATTGCTACATAGATGTGCTCACTTGCCAAAACTCACCAGTTGTACAACTATGATATGTACAATTTTCTGTACAAGTGTTTTAGTTCATTAATGTGTTCAATTTTTTAAAAAGGATAACACATAGTAAGACAGGGGTAAGACAGGGAGTAGGGAGTGGGAAGGAACAGCATGATATTTTAGGTATGTGATCAGGGAAGCCCTTTCCAAAGGGAGCATATTTTATCAGCAATCTTAAAGAAGTGAAACCATGTGAAGCGCTAAGGTCAGAATATTCCAGGCAGAGGGAATATCAATGCAAAGGCTCTGAGATGGTGCCATGCTTGGTGTTTGTGATGAGCATCAAAAAGATCAATTTGGCTTGAGTGGAGTAAGTGAGAAGGAGATGATCACAAGTCCGATCGGCTGGGCATGTATGAAACAACTGAATGAATATCTTGTGTGTATCTTGTTGTTTCTGGTCTTAATATCATTGCTCTTTGTTACCTATTCATTAAGCATACATGTATGTTCAGCCACTCAATCATGTCCCAATTCTGTGTGACCCCATGCCAGGCTCCTTTGTCTATTGAATTTTTCCAGGCAAGAATACTGGAATGGGTTGCCATTTCCTACTCCAGGGGATCTTCTCGACCCAGGGATCAAACACGTGTCTCTTGTGTCTCCTGAACTGGCAGGGAGATTCTTTACCACTGAATGACTTGAGAAGCCCTAAGTATACATAGCACACTGTAAAATGATTTTAAAAATCCTACCTACTAACTTCAGAAAAACAGATTTAAAATGAGGGAAATAAATTTGCTCAGTTGAAGAGCTTATTCCTGTTTAACTCTAAAGTTCTGTCCATCCTACACAATTTCTAATGAAGACAAAAACCATTAGTTAATCAAGAAAACAGGTTGAGAAAAAAATTGTTAGTAAAAGCATAATCTGTTCATTCACTGATCATTTATGAAAAAAGAGTTACATGCATTCTCTCTCTCTCCCTATATATATGTATATACATATATATACATATATATACATATATATATATATATATATATATATATATGAAAGTTTACACAGAGATAATGCTAGATATAAGACTTTGCACCAGCAATCCAGCAATAATGGAAACAATGGACTGGTTCCAAATTGGGAAAGGAATACATCAAGGCCGTATATTTTCACCTTGCTTATTTAACTTATATGCAGAGTACATCATGCAAAATCCCAGGCTAGATTTAGCACAAGCTGGAATCAAGACTACCAGGAGAAATATCAATGGAAACAGAAAAACAGAACATCATACTTTAAAGGGACATATCACAGTTAACCTAGTAGAGATTAACCTAGTCAATCTCTACTAGGGTTATCCAGGAAATACTAATAACTTATATATGCAGATGACACCACCCTTATGGCAGAAAGTGAAGAGAAACTGAAGAGCCTCTTGATGAAAGTGAAAGAGCAGATTGAAAAATCTGACTTAAACCTCAACATTCAAAAAAAGAAGATCATGGCATCTGGTCCCATCACTTCATGGCAAATAGATGGGAAAACCATGGAAACAGTGACAGACTTTATTTTCTTGGCTCCAAAATCACTGCAGATGGTGACTGCAGCCATGAAATTAAAAGATGCTTGTTCCTTGGAAGAAAAGCTATGACCAACCTAGACAGCATATTAAAAAGCATAGACATTTCTATGATGACAAATGTCCATCTAGTAAAAGCTATGGTTTTTCCAATAGTCATGTATGTACGTGAGAGTTGGACCATAAAGAAAGCTGAGCGCCAAAGAATTGATGCTTTTGAACTGTGTGTTGGAGCGGACTCCTGAAAGTCCCTTGGACTGCAAGGACATCCCACCAGTCAATCCTAAAGGAAATCAGTCCTGAATATTCATTGGAAGGGCTGATGCTGAAGCTGAAGCTTCAATACTTTGGCCACCTGATGTGAAGAACTGACTCACTGGAAAAGACCCTGTGATACTGGGAAACACTGAAGGCAGGAGCAGAAAGGGACCACAAAGGATGAGATGGTTGGATGGCATCACCAACTCAAAGGACAAGAGTTTGAGCATGCTCCTGGTGTTGGTGATGGACAGGGAGGCTTGGCATGCTGCAGTCTATGGGGTCACAAAGAGCTGGGCATGACTGAGCAACTGAACTTACTGACTGACTATACCACACTCTAACTCTGTGAGACTTTTTCCATATCAGTTTAAAAATACTAGTGTCAACATCACCAACAATAGTAAAACAACACATGCAATAACAACAAAATAAAAACTCAAAGTCTTGAGACAATACAGAGTTCCCTGAGAACTGGGAGTGACCTGTAATGACACTGCAAGCCTGCTGCCTAGAAGGAGCTGTTCGAAAGCAGGAGGCTGTGAACAAGTTAGAAAACTCCGACTTTCCTTTTCTTACCAAGTCTATGTTCAGTTCAGTCCAGTTCAGTCGTTCAGTCGTGTCCGACTCTTCGCGACCCCATGAACTGCAGCACGCCAGGCCTCCCTGTCCATCACCAACTCCCGGAGTTCACTCAGACTCACGTCCATCGAGTCAGTGATGCCATCCAGCCATCTCATCCTCTGTCAGCCCCTTCTCCTCCTGCCCCCAATCCCTCCCAGCATCAGAGTCTTTTCCAGTGAGTCAACTCTTCGCATGAGGTGGCCAAAGTACTGGAGTTTCAGCTTTAGCATCAGTCCTTCCAAAGAAATCCCAGGGCTGATCTCCTTCAGAATGGACTGGTTGGATCTCCTTGCAGTCCAAGGGACTCTCAAGAGTCTTTTCCAACACCACAGTTCAAAAGCATCAATTCTTTGGTGCTCAGACTTCTTCACAGTCCAACTCTCACATCCATACATGATCACAGGAAAAACAATAGCCTTGACTAGACGGACCTTTGTTGGCAAAGTAATGTCTGTGCTTTCAATACGCTATCTAGGTTGGTCATAACTTTCCTTCCAAGAAGTAAGCGTCTTTTAATTTCATGGCTGCAGTCACCATCTGTAGTGATTTTGGAGCCCAAAAAATAAAGGCTGACACTGTTTCCACTGTTTCCTCATCTATTTCCCATGAAGTGATGGGACCAGATGCCATAATCTTTGTTTTCTGAATGTTGAGCTTTAAGCCAACTTTTTCACTCTCCTTTTTCACTTTCATCAAGAGCCTTTTTAGTTCCTCTTCACTTTCTGCCATAAGGGTGGTGTCATCTGCATATCTGAGGTTATTGATATTTCTCCTGGCAAATTTGATTCCAGCTTGTGTTTCTTCCAGTCCAGCGTTTTTCATGATGTACTCTGCATATAAGTTAAAAAAACAGGGTGACAATATACAGCCTTGACGTACTCCTTTTCCTATTTGGAACCAGTCTGTTGTTCCATGTCCAGTTCTAACTGTTGCTTCCTGACCTGCATACAGATTTCTCAAGAGGCAGGTCAGGTGGTCTGGTATTCCCATCTCTTTCAGAATTTTCCACAGTTTATTGTGATCCACACAGTCAAAGGCTTTGGCATAGTCAATAAAGCAGAAACAGATGTTTTTCTGGAACTCTCTTGCTTTTTCCATGATCCAGCGGATGTTGGCAATTTGATCTCTGGTTCCTCTGCCTTTTCTAAAACCAGCTTGAACATCTGGAAATTCATGGTTCACATATCGCTGAAACCTGGCTTGGAGAATTTTGAGCATTACTTTACTAGCGTGTGAGATAAGTGTAATTGTGCAGTAGTTTGAGCATTCTTTGGCATTGCCTTTCTTTGGGATTGGAATGAAAACTGACCTTTTCCAGTCCTGTGGCCAGTGCTGAGTTTTCCAAATTTGCTGGCATATTGAGTGCAGCACTTTCACAGCATCATCTTTCAGGATTTTAAATAGCTCAGCTGGAATTCCATCACCTCCACTAACTTTTTTCGTAATGATGCTTTCTAAGGCCCACTTGACTTCACATTCCAGGATGTCTGGCTCTAGGTCAGTGATCACACCATCGTGATTATCTGGGTTGTGAAGATCTTTTTGTACAGTTCTTCTGTGTATTCTTGCCACCTCTTCTTAATATCTTGTGCTTCCGTTAGGTCCATACCATTTCTGTCCTTTATCAAGCCCATCTTTGCATGAAATGTTCCCTTGTATCTCTAATTTTCTTGAAGAGATCTCTAGTCTTTGCCATTCTGTTATTTTTCTCTATTTCTTTGCATTGATCTCTGAGGAAGGCTTTCTTATCTCTTCTTGCTATTCTTTGGATCCCTGCATTCAGATGCTTATATTTTTCCTTTTCTCCTTTGGTTTTCGCTTCTCTTCTTTTCACAGCTATTTGTAAGGCCTCCCCAGACAGCCATTTTGCTTTTTTGCATTTCTTTTCCATGGGGATGGTCTTGATCCCTGTCTCCTGTACAATGTCACAAACCTCATTCCATAGTTCATCAAGCACTCTATCTCTCAGATCTAGGCCCTTAAATCTATTTCCAACTTCCACTGTATAATCATACGGGATTTGATTTAGGTCATACCTGAATGGTCTAGTGGTTTTCCCTAGTTTCTTCAATTCTATGTTAAGTCTATATTGAAGGGCCATAAATCTTGCTGATCGATATTGGCACATCAACTGGCGCACAGTCAGTACCAATTTGAAAAGATTTTTGCAGCTTCAGTTCAGTTCAGTTCAGTCGCTCTGTCGTGTCCGACTCTTTGCGACCCCATGAATTGTAGCACGCCAGGCCTCCCTGTCCATCACCAACTCCCGGAGTTCACTCAGACTCACGTCCATCGAGTCAGTGATGCCATCCAGCCATCTCATCCTCTGTCGGCCCCTTCTCCTCCGGCCCCTAATCCCTCTCAGCATCAGAGTCTTTTCCAATGAGTCAACTCTTTGCATGTGGTGGCCAAAGTACTGGAGTTTCAGCTTTAGCATAACTCCTTCCAAAGAAATCCCAGGGCTTATCTCCTTCAGAATGGACTGGTTGGATCTCCTTGCAGCTTAGCTAGCTCCTATTACCTGCCCCTTGCCCTCTCCTAAAATTTATGTTCACTCCAGCAGACAGCACCTCACAAAGTCAGTAATTTGTTACGCAGCTTGTCCTTTCCATTACAGCTTACTTAAGCGAGGGATTCCCTGGTAGCTCAGTTGGTAAAGAATCCGCCTGCAATGCAGGAGACCCTGATTGCAGGGTCAGTTCCTGGGTTGGGAAGATCTGCTGGAGAAGGAATAGTCTACCCACTCCAGTGTTCCTGGGCTTCCCTTGTGGCTCAGCTGGTAAAGAATCTGCTTGCAATGCTGGAGACCTGGGTTCGATCCCTGGGTTGGGAAGATCCCCTGAAGAAGGGAAAGGCTACCCACTCCACTATTCTGGCCTAGAGAATTCCACAGACTGTACAGTTCATGGGGTCACAAAGAGCTGGACATGACTGAGCGATTTTCACTTTCACTTATAAACAAACATCTCTATGAATCACCAGTAATGCTGCCAGGAGGGGAAACCAAATTTTAAGAGCAGCAGGTACAATTTGAACTGATGGGCAAAGCAACTTGGTGGGCAATTTGCTTATCTGGCTCCCAAAGAATCAGTACTATGGCCACCACAATCCTAAGACTTTTGTGAGAAAGAAAAACGGAAGGTGTGCAATCGAAGGGAGTGCAGAAAGGAAACATTTTCCACAATTCACCATGAAGAAGAGAGGAATGAATGAGCAGATGAGACTCCAAGAAACTAACCAGCATAAACAAAATATTTCTATCATCCCAACACCTGGAAAGAGTGAACTGAATTTTAATCAACTTTGGTTGGCACAAATATTTTAAAAGGAATTTCCATTTTCTTGGGAAAGGATGATTAATAATTGTTTTACTTCAATGGTAGATCAGTACTTATTTCCGTGTCAGATCTCATTTAAAGATTTCAAGTATTGAGAATTCTACTATTTAACCATAAAACAGTTTCTCAGGAAAAGAAATATAATTCATAATGTGAAGTAAGAATCCTATTTATTTTTATAATTCTGAAGAATGAGGATTAATTCTTAGAAGGGCTAAATTTTCCATGGATGGAGAATGACTGCTTAATCTTTGCCTCCTCTCTCATAAATGTGGGCCAAACACACAAGTGCTTCATACACTCTCGGGTGATAGCTTTGTCCATATCCTTAAGTTGATCAAATATGCACCTTACGTTTCTATAGTAAATTATTTGAAATGTGTTAATATGTACAAATCACTCTGTAAGGTGAAAACATCATAAAGGATTATTTTCATTTATATACAGGTTAGAAAACAGACTTGCCAAGTTAACAATTGGTCTGAGGTCACAGATTTCTTTCTCTTTTCCATAAATAACTTATTATTGCTATATTCTTACAGTCCAGAAAATCAAAAACTAAAGTCTATCTATAAGAAATTCACTGACCTACAATGTCCAGGTCAAAAGTCTTTCCCCTCAGGGGCTGTTGATTTGAAAAGACAGTAGGAAGAAGTCAGCCTGGATTGGCATGAGGATTTTGTTTAAGACAAACAATTGGCGTGATATTATTTTGCTCATTTTTTTTCCTTGCCATGGAA
Organism: Bos indicus x Bos taurus; assembly: GCF_003369695.1. Lineage (NCBI taxonomy): Eukaryota > Metazoa > Chordata > Mammalia > Artiodactyla > Bovidae > Bos > Bos indicus x Bos taurus. Next base: position 97,122,335 of record NC_040079.1, on the reverse strand, counting down.
TATAAACTTCTTTTTATCACACACATCATGAGAAGACATATAATCAAAAAATAAAACAGTGAATACAGTATAGTCAACAACACTGTACTATAAACTTCAGAGTTGCCAAGAAACTAGATCTTAGTTATTCTCAACACAAACAGAAATAATAATTACGTGACATGATAGAGGTTTAGCTAACACTATGGCGGTGATCACATTGCAAAATATAAATGCATCAGATCAACAAAGTTGTACAGCTTAAACTTATACAACGTTATACGTTCAATTATAGTTCAACTTTAAAAATGAAAGAAAGGAATGTCAATGCTGCATTGGTAAACAATGTCAGCTATAAATTGGCACTTGCCATCTACCTCTGCAAGGATTAAATCATGTGCCCCTGCAGCTGCTGATTTTTAACACCCCCTGAAGGGAGTTCAGGGTGCAGAGCAGCAAGGAGACACTCTGTGCTCTGAAGAACTCTCAGAACAGGTTTTCAGATAGTTAGGTATTTAGGGGAGCCAATTTTATGAGCCCAATTTTTGTATCTCCTCACATCTAGAAAAGCACTAAAATCCTTCACAGTAACAATTGTTTCCCGTGACTAGCAGAAATCTTCAGGAGACTAGTAGAATCCTTCTGGAAAAACATGGGATTGACTGCATGTACTCTCCCTTCACCAAAATCACATAAATACTGTCTTTCCCCCCACCTCTTCGGAGCAGCTTCTCAGTGCTATCTAAGTGCTGTCTCCTCAGCTATAATCTTCATTTTGCCCCCAGTAAAACTTAACTTTCAACTTGCATGTTGTTCGTTTTTTTTAAGTCGACACAATTTTCCTATAGACCTTCAGAAACTACTGTCTTCTGATTCATAAGTAGGTGTAAACGTACTGCAAGGATTGATCAAGAGGGTTCAGATCAAGAGTGTTTGGCTACTGTTACAGGGTCACTCTGGGATGGGCTTGCTCGTCTGAAGATAGAAGAGTACGGGAATCTGAAGACAGCATTATTCCCAAAGGATAGCATAAAGTGGGGAAAAAAGGAAAGGAAGACAGAATAAAGAATTCCCTTCTACCTATTTTCATCTCTTTTTCCCTTGGAATAATGGGATCATGATTTGTATTTTAGAGAATGCTTTGTTCTATCATGCTCTTTCTATTGCTATTAAAACAAAAATAAAATTTCCCTTCCTTTCTTAAAGCAATGCTTTGTTTCCCCTGCTTTTCTTTCTGATTGGAACTTCCAAAATAAATTGTGTTCAAGTGATTCACTTCCATGCATCATTGGGATACCTGCATGTCCATATGTCTTACCCCATAAACCATCAACATATATGTCTACCTACAAAGGCACACACGCATACAAACTCTGTCCCAGCATATACACGATTAAGGCATTTTATTTGTGTACTCACTTAATACACTCTTCTATGAAGTCTACCAAAGGTATTTAAAATGTCAGATTTATAAAAATTTTAATTCAATTTTTAAGCCTAAATTAACACATTTACTTCATTTTTTGCCTATTTTCGATAACTTTGATTTCTTGGCTTTCAATGGAAGTTAAATTATGATATCTACCATAAACAGGATATTCATTCCCTTCTTCAAGAATCAAAATACCTATCATAATCTCTTGTTAATTCCTAACTTTTGTATGAATATTGGATGAAATGTTTACAAATGTAACATATATAAAATATTCAGAAGCTAAATAGCACAAATAAAAAAATGAAACAAAAAAGAAATCTAAAAATAATCTATCTTATAAAAAAGAGATGAAGACCTATATAATCCCTTCAGAAGAAACAGGTTTCATTAATAAAAAAGGACAGAAAATATATAATGAAGAATTATAAAAATAACACCTAACTACAAAAAATGCACAATATCTCATATTCAAACTTTGACTCCAAGTAGCATTGTTAATATATCAGCATGTTTTAGTTGCATACACATAAAATGAGACACACAGATTATTTCATTTCACAGCTCTGGGAGTTCTTCAGATCCTACACATGTTTAAAATTGCTATTTATATTTGATACAATTACTGTCTTTAAAAAATCAAATAGCATCTTTTATATTTTTATACTGAATAAAAGATGCACAGACTCTCTGCTTCCCACTAAGCTCACTGAATATGATATCCTGCACTACAGTTTTAGCAATCTGGGCTGGACGATGTTAAGAAAAGACTACAATATACAAACTCCAGGAAGAAAGTGTTTATCATCAAGTATAGAAGGCTTGGCAAAATCATCAGTGATTGATATATTATTTTATTACTGTCCAGTTACTTACCATACAGATTTATGTTGATTTAAAGCCTTTGCTTGCATGTGACCATGGGTAGCTTATTTCACAGTACCAACATGTTTAAATATGAGGTGCTATGTATTAGACCTATTTTCTATTGAAGTCACATTTTTGTGCACATGAATTTCCTTTTACTTTTGAAAAGACATTTAGTCACAAATTCTATGCAACTTCCTTGCAGTCAGTTTAAAAACAGAAAGTTCTTTGATATTGGTTAACATTCTACTTATTATTTTTCTAAAAAGATACTCTTAAAATGTGAATGACATTTATTTAGTAAGAAAATAGTATGATATAATATTTGGATGAAGTAAATATTCTCAAGCACCTGTAGTGAAGAAGACTATATGCTAAGGGCTTTAACTATCAGAAGAGATATAGGTTAAATCACTGTACATAAAAAAGATTCTTAAATACTTTTTGCTATTCAACATTAAAAATGTTTGTTTCATTCATAGAAATTGAGTTCATTTCAAATAGCAGCTGATTCCTTCATTAAATCAGAACCAAATTACTAATTTCAGTATTAATGGTTAGCTTTGACATGTTTAAAAAGGGTAGAAGATACTTAATAGACTTGTCTTCCACCTTGAAACGAACTGTTCAGGGAAATGGAATTGTTCAAAGATACATTTTCTTTCTGCCAATCTGTGAGATATAATTATTCTCTTAATGAACCTCTCAACGAGTGGCAATCTTTCAGAACTTGAACAGGTAAAATATAATGATAATGGGAACAGCTTTATAAATATAAGGATAAAGTGAGGTTGTTATTTTATACCATATTATGGGATAATTAGAATAACAGTGCAGCAATTGAACTTTCTCAAAAAAGCCGCTTGTGGGCTCATTTAAATTAGTTATGTTTATCCATAGATGTTTTTAGTCTTTTTTCAAGTGACTGTCACTTTACAACATTCAGGCCTCAATTTTTAATTTACTCTGATTAATAGCTGTACTGTACACCAGCCAATAGACAATGCCTCAAACAGACACCACCTGCACCCAAGTTATAAATCTATAATTTGTCCAAGGAAGAATAATATGACTGTTTTTATTTAACCAGGAGAATAATTATTCAGTATGGAAGGAATTGTGATCTATATGAATCTCCATCAATTTCCACAAAAACACAGTTGGCTGGATATTGTCCAAGAAATTACCATTTCTATGCTAACTAGCTCTATCATGTATTTGTAAAAAGTAAAATTCATGGCAGTGGTTAGTTATTTTGGTTAAAGGTACATACAGGCTAAAGATAATTACTTATGGTGAGATTTGATTCTTTCAAGGAACAAGTCTCTTTGCTCTCTGCTAGATCCTACCCTGACCCTGGAACACTTTGGTAGTTAAGACAACTGTCTGTAAGGAACACCAGGAGCCAGACTGGCGTTTGCATTATATCCATTAAGGTAATCAAATATAAAACACTTATAAATAAAGAGGGGTAAAATAAAAAGTTCAATGTCTCTATCATGACATGAAATCATTAGACATAATATCACTTCAAAAGATGGTATAATTAAAGCTTCATTCTCAATAAGATTATATGTTTTCTTGGTTATTTTCTCTCGATGGAAAAGAAAATATGGTGTTTAATACAAATAGAAAAAAAATGGAACCATGACTCATATTTAAGAATTTATGTAACTGATTTCATGTCTTTTTGATAGTTCTTTTGTGTTTACTGTTTAAAAAAAATTCTCCTATAATCAGGACATATGAAACCATTTTTATATGTACTTATTAGCCAACACAACACCACCACCAATAGCACACGAACTCAAGATGAAAATAATATATTGGTAAGCTGTTCTAATCAACTTTAAAAGCTCTGTGTGTGCTGCTAATATGAAAAGATTGTCTCTCCTCCTTAGCTTCCCATTCTATTTCACCATCTCTTCAAAGTTATGTCCCAGAAAGCCTGAAAATTTATCTGCTGCTGCTGCTGCTAAGTCCCTTTAGTCGTGTCCGACTCTGTGCGACCTCATAGATGGCAGCCCACCAGGCTCCCCCGTCCCTGGGATTCTCTAGGCAAGAACACTGGAGCGGCAACCCACTCCAGTACTGATTATAGGAAAGCTATTTTAACTTCCCTATTAGCTGAGTGTCAAACCATCATCCTCAAATGACAAAGTTATTTGTATATATTTGCTTTATATTTAGGACACTTCTATGAATGGCCTCATATTGGGAAACTTTATGTGACTACTGTTTGAAAGCATACTCTACCAGTGTTAACGAGTCAAGACTTACATAATCAGCCAGTATTTATTTAACTTGGAAATATGCTTTGTATTTCTACCATGCACAGGTTAAATAGATTAAAATTTATACTGCAGTTTTAGCCTGAGTAAATAACTTGCCATTATTTAAAAAAAAACTCATGATTCTATGCTATATCACAGAAACAAGTAAGATGGTTGTCTTATCCCTAATATCAGACATCAGCATTGTGGAGAAAATGACCTGTTAAAGCATTTATATTTTCCATCTTTCTCTGAATTTAAAATTAAACTCAGAAGTTGAATTTTAGTTAGAAAATAGTTAGAAATACAGAAATAATAGTCAGAAACACAGAAGAGTCTGGGAATAGCATTAGCAATTTGAAATGAAGAAGATACTTTGCCTCAGAAGACAGAGAAGGTAACAGCTGAACCTTCATTTAAAACTCCAAGTAAACAAATTCCTTTCCCTTTTCCCTTGCATCAATTGCCAAATCACATATTTTTCAAAACGCAACCATTACTAAAACCTCATTTTTTTTTCAAATTTCCTAGATTTATTAGGTGAAAGCAAATGGCCCCTTGTTCTACAATTCCTATCTACCTGTTCTTTGGATTTTCTTCATTTTCCTAATTTCAATTTGTTTTCAGGAATAAACCTTTAATTTCAATGATATCATTAATATGTATAAGAAAACACCACATTTCTGTTTAAATGATAACTTATACTGTATTATGTCCAAAATAATTTTGTAGCCTTACTGATTTCACTATAATAAATTCAAGAGTTGTACTGCATGTCAGATTTTATTTCTATAATTATACTGTCTGTCAGATTTTGAAACTTTGACTATTGAACATGGGGTATAGGGCAATAATCCTAGTCACAAAATGGTATTTCATATAGCTCCATAATAAATAAAATAATTTTCTAAAGATTGATATTTTAAGTTTTTATAGTGTCATGACAAACAGGAATTTCATAAATACTTCTTCAATATATGCATGATTTTATAGGACAGCTAGGGAAGTTATGACCAACCTAGACAGCATATTAAAAAACAGAGACGTTACTTTGCCAACAAAGGTCCATCTAGTCAAAGCTATGGTTTTTCCAGTAGTCATGCATGAATGTGAGAGTTGGATTATAAAGAAAGCTGAGCGCCAAAGAATTGTTGCTTTTGAACTGTGGTGTTGGAGAAGACTCTTGAGAGTCCCTTGGACTGCAAGGAGATCCAACCAGTCCATCCTAAAGGAGATCAATCATGAATATTCATTGGAAGGACTGATGTTGAAACTGAAACTCCAATACTTTGGCCACCCGATGCGAAGAACTGACTCATTTGAAAAGACCCTGATGCTGGGAAAGATTGAAGGTGAGAGGAGAAAGGGACAGTAGGAGATGGCACAGGACGAGATGGCTGGATGGCATCACCGACTTGATGGACATGAGTTTGAGTAGACTCTAGGAGTTGGTGATGGACAGGGAGGCCTGGAGTGTTGCAGTCCATGGGGTCACAAAGAGTCGGACACAACTGAGCAACTGAACTGAACTGAAAGGCCAAATATAAGAGCAGATGATCTTATATTTTGAAAATATATTTTTATACATAAGAAATGTTTTGTATTTTATAACTTCTTTTTATAGTTGTTTATAAATTTTAAATTCATGCCTTTTGTAAAAAATAAAACTAAAAAAAGGAGAGAGACCTATCACATTAATATATCCAGGCCTATGATGTAATTTTCAAATGGCAAACAGAAATTTTGATATTTAGATGGCTTTATTAAGTACTTGCTATTACTTGCATTATCCATTGCTAGAAATTTTCAAAGGAGGCAGTTTAAAAACATACAATTAGAAACTCAACTTGAGACATCTCCTTAAAGGTTACTAGACAGCAAATGTGTGGATTTATCTATTTTAAACTAATGAAATTGTCATGGTATTGGTATACGCATATATCTCTGTAAAATGCAACATCTCAAATGCCATGATCTTTTTTCAGCAATTTTAACATCGAGGTATAATAATGCAACATGAAATCCTTTTTTTGCTTCTAAATGTAATTGATTTAATCACTGAATTTAAATGCCTGGAAATTGTTCTACTTGCTGGTGTTTGAATGCCAAATTCATCATCTACAGTTCTAAAATGAATGTTGCAGTTATATTTAGACAACTTAAAAAAAAAATGCCTTCTAAATTACCCTACATAACCCATAGCAATGTCTATAAAATGTATAATGCATGACAAATGTCCATTTTTATCAAATTTCAGGTGTGGGTTAGTTGCTCAGTCGTGTCCAACTCTTTGCAACCCTATGGACTGTAGCCCGCCAGGCTCGTCTATCCATGGGATTCTCCAGGCAAGAATACTGGAGTGAGTTGCCATTCCCTTCTCCAAAGTTACAAAAGGTAATTGTAACTTTTACAAGGAGTAGGAAGTGTTCGATTCTTATTATTTAAATATCCTTTGTGCAGTTTTCTAGGCAAAACAGTAACAGCACACATAGGTTAATCCCAACTCTTCGAGAACTCACAATCCCCATTTTAACGATAAAGACCTTGAAGCCAATAACCTTATTTATTTTCAGAAACAAAATTCAACTTTAGCCAAGCTGTCACAGATCTCAACTCATTTGTTTTCTTCAATAAGTTCGGCTTGGACTGACCTTTTTTTCCTTTCTACTTCTTCAGAGTTTTCAAAAAAATAGATAAAGTCATTTGATAGAGAGAGTCCATGACAGTTAATCACATACACAGTTTTACCCTCTAGCTCCTAAAAAGAATGAGGGTTTTAGTCTCCCCAGTACAGAGTACAGACATCAAATAAGGTGGGGTAGGAGTGTGTGCAGTGTAAGCTTATTTGGGGGGAACTTATACATAGTAAATTTCATACAAGATAATGAAGAATAAAAAAATATGTTTACACTAAGTATACAAAAGTGGGGTTATGCAAATAAAACAAAGTGCTGGAATCTGTAATATTAGCCTTCATGAAGTTTTCTACACTTTAGTCTTTCTGGTCCCACCATCAGTTTTTTCCATATCCACATACTTCCTCTATTATTTTTTAGTTTTGGCTCAGTGGTAAAGAATCCGCCTCTAACACTAGAGCCGCAGAAGACATGGGTTCAAACCCTGGGCCAGGAAGATGCCCTGGAGGAAGTCACGGCAACCCACTGCAGTATTCTTGCCTGGAGAATCCCATGGACAGAGGAGCCTGGCAGGTTACAGTCCAGAGGGTTGCAAAGAGTTGGACGTTACTGAAGCAACTTAGCACAGCACTATTTTAATTAAATGAACTTATTTCAAAAATGAAATTATTTAAAATTACAAATTAAGAAAAAAGTACCCCTTACCAAAAAGAAAACAGCAGCCACTGTACATATAAAAACTATCACACTTTAAAATATTCATCTGAGTACAGCTCAGTTTTCCTTCAGTGGAGTATATGCTACCCTGAGAAATTTGGCCCAAAGAAAAGAATTAGCATTGGTAAATGGGAATGAAAACATTGAAGATTTTATTGACAATATCGTACGTTAATTAGCTTTTAAAATAAACTTTTCTATCTGTATCCATATCTGGGGTAGACAGTCACCTAGTTAATGAGGTTTCAAGCAGGAAGTCCAGCTGCTCCTGACAGTACCTCCCTTAGCTTTTGGCAAATGTTTGAAATTCTACGGCTTGAATGTAATTACTTTTGCTCACTGGTTTTCAAACTTTTTAAAGCAGTCAACCTTTTTTTTTTTTAAATGAAGCAGTATTTTTAAGACCAGTAAATTAAAAATAAAATTAGAATTTTATGTCTGCAAATATATTTCAGAGGTTCAAATTGCTAACACCTGTGATATAGTCACTCTATGGGAATAATGGAGTTATTATGAGGAGGGCAGCTGCAGCGTTATAGGCAGCCTATTTTTTATTGATTTCTGGAGTTCTTTTGTTGTTGTCGTATGACGTCGTATGATATTCTGATCAAGCTGCTGCTGCTGCTAAGTCACTTCAGTCATGTCCGACTCCGTACGACCCCATAGATGGCAGCTCACCAGGCTCCCCCGTCCCTGGGATTCTCCAGGCAAGAACACTGGAGTGGGTTGCCATTTCCTTCTCCAGTGCATGAAAGTGAAAAGGGAAAGTGAAGTCGCTCAGTCGTGTCCAACTTTTAGCGACCCCATGGACTGCAGCCCACCAGGCTCCTCCGTCCATGGGATTTTCCAGACAAAAGTACTGGAATGGGGTGCCATTGCCTTCTCCAATCCTGATCAAGACAGATACGTAATTGTAAATGACATGAACTTTGTACCTCTCACTTGACAGTTTTGCACCATTCTGCATTCCTTACTGGAAAATGGTATAGTTAGACTTTTATCTTCAAAGCTTAAAACCATTAGAATACGTAAAAACTGCTTACATTACTTGAGAGGTCCTTGATGTTAAAAAATAAATTTTACAAGTATCCTTTTAGTATAGTTTTTCAACTTTGTCAATAAAATTTACTTGCTGCATGCTTCAGATGTTAACTCAAAGCTTCAATTAGTCAAATTTGTCTTATTTCTGCATATTATCTGAAACTGTTTCAGTTTCATCCGTTGTCTCTTTAGCAGAAGTTGTAAGCATGTTTGTATCATAAATCTCTGTTAAAACTCCATTGTAGTACAAACTTCTTATTTGGCGGAGACAGTTAACTAATGCAATTTCCTATAACGCAAAAACTTTTCTAAGTGACTTCCATTTTCATTAAAAGTATTAATTACATTATTATCACCACCTTGTTTTCATTTCCTTTGATTGTTAAGCTCTGTTTATTGCTTGTGCCAAGCAAAAGTACCTGAGCTTGCTGGCCTTTTAGTTGTGATTCACATACACTGTGGTGGTAATGTACCCATTTGTACAATTTTCCTCATTAAATATACAATGATGTATATTAAAATGACCATTGCACAGGTAGAACTTTCCAATTAATGTCACATTTATCTATTTAGTCATTTAGACATGTATATGTTTACAAACGTGTGTAGAAAGAAATAACCATCATGTTCTCCATCTATCTACAGATCAATCCAGCCACTGGGAAGAAGAGGAGGTGGAACAGGAGGAAGAAAGGAAGCTGCTTTGTGTAGTAACACAATTTGATGATTTAAGAACAGTCAATATGACAAAATGTTTCTATAGAATGCACTTTACAGGGTTTTGTTATAGGTTTTCTGCTGTTGTTTCAAAATATGACAGAAATGAATCATAAACAAGAACTGCAGTTATAGCTCAATGGAACACAGTATGAAAAATAATGGTTTAGCTGAAGGCCTTTGCTTCTCTTAAAATGCAAATACCTCTACATTCATGGGCAGTCATTTATATATTAATGTGAAGGAATTTATTAGATATCTTTCTGATGCTCGGATTTAATGCAGAAGAAGTGGAGAAGAATATTTACTTAGCAACTGAAAGAAATGGGAAAGACTATTAAGGCTAAGGGCACTGAATATCAAATTTAATGATTTCACAAATTTGCTTAAAGACCATGCTGTCAATATATGATACACACATTTGTATTTCCTAAAGAAGTAAAAGAAAGCAGACAACAAAAATAAAACAAAAAGACCAATGCACAAAGAAAACGTCTGAATTAGATAAATGTACAAAAATGTTTTAGAATTGCATCCAACTGTTCTAGAATATTTTACTAGAACAATAATAGAATTTAATTACTTATAATTTTGATCAACTCGAATTAAATCAACCGTAAAGTTTCCAACAAGTGAATTTATTAAGTGAAGATACTCTGATCTGATACTCTCAGTGTCTTCAAAGATTGCAAGCAAATAAATTGTGTAGGAGTTGCAGATCATGTAGGGCAAAGTATAGATGAGTATGTCATGCTCCAAACCTGATCTTGTACCTTATATTTATGACATTAAAAAATTAAAACAAACTTGCAAATTTTTTTCTTAATTTAAATCTTTCCACTAAAGAATTAAACATTCTTTATTTCAAGAATCAAGTTAGATATGCTCCCCCACCTCCCAACCACCAAAACTTCCTAAAGTTTATGGCAACAAGCTTACATTTTAATACAGCAAAAATTTAGTTTAAACTTCAAATCTTTTACAGAGCCATATCAGAAAGTTGCTAGTTAATATTTAAAGAAGTGCATCTTAAAAAGAAGACATTTAAATTATTAACCTATTTAATTTATTTAATTCTATCTTTCTAAGAGTGAAATTATTAATTTGAACCTAGGTTAAATAAGAAAACTTGTTGGACTAGAATTATATTCTCTGTATTTCATTCTACAGACAATACCTGTCCTTTTATGTAAATTTGAAAATACAGTTAGATTTAAAATACTGATTGACCTTTAATACTATTTATTATTTTGGCATCAAGAAATTGAAAACAAGATCAAATGATAGAAACAATTACCATTTCAAAGAGGGATACATGCAGATATTTTAAGTAGTAAGTTTCTTTCATTGCTGATAATTAAGTATAACATTTAAGAATTGATAGAATGAATGTGAAATCAAAACTTAGAAACATTTTGAGATATTCTTAACTATTCTGTTGTGAAACATATCAAAATGAAAAAATCTTGATAAAATTAATAAAAGAAAAGACTGGTTAATACAGAAATCTTTACAAAAATATTCAGCTGATAAGGTAATTTTAAGCATTAACCTGCTCTAGTATTCTTGCATGGAAAATTCCACAGACAGAGGAGCCTGGTGGGCTACAGTCCATGGAGTCATGAACAGTTGGACATGACTGAGTGACTGAGCAAGCATACTGATCTTGAAGTAAAATTAATCCAAACTTACAAGCACATTTGGTACAGAGAGTAGAAAAACAGTTTAGCCAAATCCATTATAAAGCATGCTTTTGTACTAATACAACTTTTGAAAACTCTGATTTCTGATGTTTTTCCTGATCTTTGTACGCCCTGGTGGCTCAGATGGTAAAGCGTCTGCCTACAATGTGGGAGACCTGGGTTCAATCCCTGGGTCAGGAGATCTCCTGCAGAAGGAAATGGCAAGCCACTCCAGTATTCTTGCCTGGGAAATCCCATCGACGGAGGAGCCTGGTAGGTTACAGTCCAGGGGGTTGCAAAGAGTCATACACAACTGAGCAACTTCACTCACTCGTACTGAGAAAAATGCATCCTTAAGTCACAAACTCTGTAGTTTCTCACTTCTTTCTTTCCCAAGATTATGGAAACTCGAAACCAACAGTTTCATAGTACAAAGCAAGAAGATAGGATGGGAAGAGAGACCTTTTTCTAGAGTTATAGGCACTGACAGTCTATACTTCTGGCTGATCTGTCTGTTCTTCACACCAAATGTGTATTCCTCAGCATACCATGGGGAATGAATGAGGTCATGAGTGTGTGCTAAGTCACTTTAGTTGTGTCTGACTCTTTGCGACCACATGGACTATAGCCCACCACGTTCCTCTACCCATGGATTTTCCAGGCAAGAATCCTGGAGTCGGTTGCCATTCCTACTCCAGAGGATCTTCCTGACCCAGGGATCAATCCATGACTCTTATGTCCCCTGCATTGATAGGCACGTTCATTACCACTAGCGCCACCTGGGATGCTAGATCCATAGTGAGTCTACAGACACTTATCCTGGTGGAGCACAGCCATGAATTTTACAAACTTTAACAACATCTCATTGGGTAAACGTAGTTGGCAGCTGAGCACTGAGAATCAATTCAGATACACACCTGAAATATCTACATACAAAGGACATGCCAAGTATTAACATATAGTGATCAAACAGAAAAAATAAATGTAGAAATTATTACATACATATTATATATATATACACAGACACACATATATATATAACTTCTTTTTTAACTCTGTGGATTATATTATTATATGTTCTCATTGCTTCCCTAGGGATAGAAGCAGAGATTTTTAGGTTTTGTCTTAGTATGGTTCTTGAACTAATTTTTTAACTTAGAAATTTTTTAGAAATCTTTTTAGAAATCTACATTATTAGTGTCAACAACTCCTAGAAATAGTTATACCTAATTCCCCTCATTTTAAAATTCATATAGCACAAATTGATTCATTTTTTTCTATGTATCTCTCCAAAAACCATTTTTCTCCATGTTTTCATGCAGTTATATTAATTCTGAATATAAAGCTTTTTAATTAATTTGGTACACACTTTCTTGCATTAAATTCCACAACTCTATAAGATTTGTCTTTTTAGGATCGCCAATGCATTTAATAGGCATAAAAACTTTCTGTTATTGGCAGGTTGTAATAAACACTTTCAAGAGGATACTTAATTGCTTCCTCGTCAGTTTTTTTCCACCTTCATGGTCACCAAATTCCACATTACAGAAGTCTCTACTGAAACTTGAATCAGATACCTGAAGACACCAAAACATGAAGCTATTTCCCACTAGCATCAAGCTGATCAACCATGCTCACGTTTTATTTCTTTATTTAAAAAACAAATTTTTATTTACTTTATTTATCCCATAAGTTTGTAACCACTTCCCATTTTGTCTTTGCTACACACGGCTGGGCCAATATGTTTTCTTGGCCATCTGAATGCCATCAGTGGTTTTAGGTAGATTCTAGAAGGCTAAAAAAATAGTATGGATACATAAACTGGGACATGATCAATTATTAGAATACCACCAATTTGGTGTCTATGTAAAATCTATCAACAAGAATTAGTTGTCATGTCCCAAGGTGAACTCTATTTCAGTGGAACTGAAAATTAATCCATCACTATTGCACCCTATTTGTTAACCCTTTACCTTTTGTTTTCCAGGCATTCCAAGTTTTACTAAATTTCTGGAAAAATAGAAGCAGATAATCAAAACTGACCATGGGATATTTAAACATGCCATTATATATGATGTTTATGACAACAGCTTCATGTAAGAAAGCCAAGAATAAAACTTGCAACACACCTCAGGAAAAGTGTTAATCTAGGCCCTGGTTATAGCAACTCAAACATCTTAACCAAGATGATCACATTCTAGAATTTAATGTATAACACATCCTATATTATAATCTACTAAAAACTCACATACATTTTACTTCCTGTGTAAAGAACTATATCCAGAAAAGGAGAATAAAGAGAAAAAGTCCATGAAAAAATAGACAGTTACATGACTTTTAGAATCTATTATGATATAACAATCTCACTTGTGTATCTAATATCATTAAAAATATAACCACATAAATATACAGGCTATAGGGAAATGGAAAACTCTTTAATTTTAGAGTAGCCTTCAAGAGCTGATTATTAAGCCACTTAACAATTAAATGTTAGAAAACTTACCTTGACTTGCAAACTTCAACTCTTTGGCATCTATGAGCGTGGTCCTTTTGTCAGACCCTTTTTTCTCTATTCGGCGATGGCTTCGTCTTTTCTTAGACTCTCCCCAAAGATTGGACCCTCCATGCATGCTGGGTATATTCAAAATAGCAATTCCTTCCAGAGAGATGTTTATTAAGTCAATCTGTACTCCATCACACTGATCAGAAAGATGAAAAGAACAGAAACAATTTGGTAAGAATTTTTAAATCTATAATCTTATCCTTTCTAAATTAATCTTTATAAAAGATAAAGCAGTCAATAACATTTACCAGGTATCATGAATAGTCTTTAAAAATGATCAAATTAAGTCATTGACGTATCTTTGTTTACAGAACACCTTTGGAAGGCACACTTTAGTGTCTGCACATATAATGAGCTGCAGATTTCCAATGCATTACAGAGGTTGACTCTGTTAAGCTTGGTGACATTTCAGACTGAAATTGTAATGACTGCTTCCTATTTAGAACACACTCCAGGGTTTTATTGGGGAAAAATTAAGAAACAGAATTCATAATTCAGGGTCTCATTTTTGGGGAGCAGAGAAAGAAGTGGCTTAAAGACTTTCAAAAAGAGAAGGTAATTCAAAGAGATATGAATTACACTCAAGTGGCCAAGGATATTTCCCTGGACTAGATTAAGTCCCAAGCACAGTGTCAAAGGCAGAGAGATCACAGCTATTTAGATGAGTGTGGAGGAGCAGAGAGGCTGAGCAAAGGAAATGCCAAGATCAGCCTCAGTAAAAGGAATTCCCATCCTATCATTACTAGGAACTACGGTAACAAAAGACTGAAAAATGAAACCAGTTAGTCCAGCCAGATTTTTTGTTTGCTGGGTGATAAGACATCCTTCACCCTTCTGACTGTGCAAAATAGGAAACATTCTACCAGACAACGCTATTCAGAATGGTCACTGTTTATTTTTCAAATTTTCTATACATTTCCACTGATGGATATGGGTGGAAAGTGACAAGGCATACTGTATTTTTAAAGTATTATTATTTATTCATTTGCTTTGGGTTTTCTAAAATGATCATTGGAGTAGTTTATAAATATATCCCAGATATTCCTCTGCCATTTTCAGTTAGAAGTTAATATGAGCAGATTAACTTGCTTTACCAGTAAGTAACCCTATGCTTTACAAGTAAATATTGTTAGGAATATGAACTTCACATATTAAAGTATAGCTTCAGTGGGATTGTTTATTTGCTGTGTTTTTATTACAGAAAAAACTGTGGACATAATTTCATCATTTTCTTTCAAATAGTAATCATTGATTTTTGAACTCAGAAGAGATAATCTGCCACCAAAATTATAAAAACAACAAAAAAATTAATTGTAAAAAACAATGAAAAAAACCACAAACCTCTCTTCTCCCACATTTTCCTGATCATACTGAATCTAACACTGTATCTTGTTCACTAAGATATAAAAACTGTGAAATAAAGCAACACATCTTGAGCCTACTTGGAGGAGCTAGAAACAAATTCTAGAGACCGTGCCAAGTTTTCATTCAATTTGTTTCAACGAGGGTGAAACCAAGATCTGGGTGATGCTTTTCTTTTCCGCCTTAGAAACAACTGATTTTTTCCCTCTTCTTTTCATATATTAAATTAAGACGATTTCTTTTTACTAAAGAATTCTGCTCATGTGTACACTCACTTACTGCTATATATTCTAGATAAACAGATATTAATTTCATAATTAAAAGTAATCTTGTGTAAATACCCTGCAGGCCTCCATGAATCAAACACATACTGTGTGTCAGGCCCCCCACCGTCTTCAAGTGGAATGTACTGGCTGGATAATTAGATAGTACATATTTTTTAACCTTATTTGCATGCATATTATATCTTTTGCACACTGACAAGCAGCAGTAACAACAAAAGTCAGATTACCACAGGGAATTCCCACAAAGAAGTCTTCATTCCTTATAATTTGCAGCCTAAATTAAAATAATTTGATCTTTGACAAGGATGAAATGTCAAGCAGAAGGGGGTCCTCTACAAGCCACGGCCTGTGGCTTCTGAAATCTGCCTAATTTATGTCAGTCACTTCTTAATACATATTTAAGTATTACACGAAAAAGATGATAAATATGCAATCTGACACCTTTGGTATTTCCCTGCTGTTAATTTATAAAGGTCTGGCTTCCCCCAAACTGACTAAAATCATTTAAATAACAGAAGAATTGTGAAATAAGCTGGAGTTGGGGCCTGGCTTCCATTTTCACTCAATATTGAACACAGCAGGCAGTACGCTAAGACAATTATTTGACTAGGCCTCCGAACCCCACTGTGACAAGTTACTTTCAGAATTAGTGAAGGAGCATTCCTTTGTTCATCTGCAGAAAAGGAGAGCATGCTGCAAATAGGTTTTTTTGTTTGCTTTTAATTGAACTCAGGGAATCACATGTGACAACTTAAAAACATCAGTGTAGACTATTATTCATGTTTTCACTCTCCATAGTCTTGTCACGTGTAGGTTTAAGGAAATAGTAAGCAGCTCTCTGAAAAGTCGAAAAACTCCTTAAGAAATCCCAAAGAAGAAGGACCGATGAAGAACACTGAGGTTCCTATGAAAACTGGACAATGTTCTCACATAAATGCCTATTTATTAATAATTTGTTTCCACTAGTTTTTGACCACAGGCTACCTTCGTCTGTTGGCTTTAACACTGTGTTGATTAGTCTGGAAATTTCCAGAGCTGGTTCTGATGGAGACCAGGAGTTGTGGCATACCAGTTTGAGTGCATGGAAATAAAAGCTGAAGTGAAGGCTATGAAATATAAACAAGTTATAATACTGTGTCAGATAATATTTTCATCCACTTGGAAGATTTATGATTTTTAAAAAGGTAGCTACAGAGGAAAAGAATTTAAAGCTAACAGCCTCAGTGAGTCAATAAATCCTGAATATTTTTATTATGTTGAAGAAAGGTTATTAACATATAGTACTCTAGGAGCCATTTGCAGAGTGCAAGGTTGTCAGGCCACTGTCCACTCATTTCAGTTTTGAAACGGAAGATCTTATTCTAGAGACAAATTTACCAAAAAGAAAAGAAAATGGTTTACATTTTTCTTCAAATATATTTTAATCCTAGATTATAAATATACCATGCACCATACTACATAGAAGTGTTAAAGACAAATTTTTATATGTGATTTTAGTGTTTGAGATTCAGTTAATGAGCATTCAAAACTTGTGAAGAACTTTGAAGAGCAATAAATGTGCACAACAAATCTGATGAGATATGATTAATGATAAACTGTAAATATTTTTTCATAGTGACTTTAATTCTATGCCCAGGTCAGATAAAATTATTCATAATTTTACTTACTAAAATGTAAAACATTGCTTTGTTCATTGTTTAAAATGGCATGGTGTAAAATGACTTAAATAAACCTGATTTTTAAAAGAGTTTCTGCAAACTTATAGGTAATTCATAGCACAGAATTACGTTTTACAGAAAACCACAGCAGCAAATCTACAAGTTAAAACAGACACATACACATAAGTGGCTCAACGGGACTTCTGATATTTAAAGGCTGTGTACTCTGTATTTCACCAGTGATTAAGCTCCGTGTTTTTTGAAATGCATTTTAAAAGTATTATCCACAAAACACACTGTAATATAGGGACTCAGAATGCCTTTTAGGCAATTTTAGTATTAGCTGGTAATCTGGTGATGGTGATAAAAGTGCTGATTACAGATAATCGCATAGTTTTTTTTTTTTTTTTTACAGTGGAATGGGAGACAGCAGGCAAAGGAGAGGAAGATGGAAGCACACCGCATACCTGGAAACAGGAATATTGAGAAACTGGTACCATGCATGCACATACACAGCTGCTGAGCATGCTGAGAATGACAACAGTGCTTTGGGTTCAAGATATCAAGCACTAGCCGTAAGTATTAGCAGAAAGCCACTTTAATTTTACATGTTCCTCTTTTTAGGAGATTCTGTGAAAGTCAGAAATTATAGTTGGGATATTAAATTTCTCACTAAAAGCTATTAAAAATAACTTCAGGTAAATATAGAAATTTCACCTGTTGCTTACCTTTTACCTGTCTCATTTTTTCCTCACCCTCCTCAGTAAGAAAATATAAAATATATTTATCTTAATGAAATGGTAACACTGTCTGACCCCCCTCACCAAATTTCTTATTTTTTCCTGGAATAAGGAGGTATTTTTTTGTTTGTTTGTTTTGGACTTAATGAATTCAATTTTTGTTTCCTATGATCATCTTGGTGAGGTCCACAGCTTACTGTTTCCCTTCATTTTTGCTTCTGGAATTGCATTCCCCCCCCCCAAAAAAAAACAACACCTGTGTAACTTTAGAAGCAAGGGAAGATCTTTTGACTATTCTTATCACTTATGTGTACACACACATACATACACACACATGTGCACACATATAGAAAGAGGGCAAGGAGATACTTTTGGAGGTGATGAGATGTTAATGGCTTTGATTATGATAATTCCACAGTATTTCTTTTCTCCAAACTCATCAAGTTGTCTACATTAAATATGTATAGCTTTATATACGTCATCTATGCCTCATTCAGGGTTTAAGAAAGAATATTCATCCGCAAGTTTTATTTCTCCCACTCCAAGATAGTCTTTTGGAGGGGGAAGGCTGGGCTCAGGTTCTCTAAGTACATGCTGACATATGATCCAGGATGATTTTGATATATGGGGCACAGACAAAGCTGTGAAAACCTGCCTTGCTGCTGCTGCTGCTGCTAAGTCGCTTCAGTCGTGTCCGACTCTGTGCGACCCCATAGACGGCAGCCCAGCAGGCTCCCCTGTCCCTGGGATTCTCCAGGCAAGAACACTGGAGTGGGGTGCCATTTCCTTCTCCAGAAAATCTGCCTTACTACTGCCTTTAATAATTTTGCTTTCTGGGTTACTGGTCAATCAGAATCTTGTCTTTCTAATTCTGCTAATTAACTTTGTGTCCCTGACACACTTCTTGCAATTTGTTAATTCTTGAACTCATTTAGGTTTTATGGAAATGTCTAAGTTTTATGTCTTAATCATTAAGACAAAGCTCAGGGTTGGAGGATGGAAGTTTTGGCCTTAAAATAACATCCTCCCAAGTCTCACCAAATACCAAAAGACTGAAATACTTTGGAGAATGGGGCATTTTATTCTCTCATGAACCTTGCCGGTACAAAGAGTAAAGTAAAAATTCATGAACTTCGTAAGATTCAATCCCAGTTGACGACATGAGAGTGTTAGGTACATATCCATGCTCCAGATAGTTTAGTATAAATGTTGCTTTTAATATATTACCTTGTAAATTTAAATTATTAATTTAATTTTTAAATTTCTTTATGTTTTGTTATGAAGTTAGAAGATAAGAAACTCTTCAAGTTAAAAATTTCACCTTTGTTAAATCTCTTTCACTGTATTTGGGCAAACTCCAAGAGACAGTGAGGGATAGGGAAGCCTGGCATGCTACAGTCCACTGGGGTGCAGAGTCAGACACGACTTAGTGACTGAACAACAAAAATATGTGTGTGTGTGTGTGTGTATTCATTCTCCAACTGATTTGTTTTCTTAGATTTAAATATTTTGGCAGCAAGCAATACAATTCTTTTTTTAAATTATGAAAAAAATGCTCATATGTCTCTGCGGTAGAGAAACAATAGAATCTCTTTAAATGAAAGGATTTGGGGGAAGACTAAATCAGGCAATGGATGTGCATTGCTTAGCACCAAGCATGAGGTATATTTAATAATTGATAAATCTTAATATTATTATTATCAACTATTATTGTTCAGTCAGTCGTGTCCGACTCTGCAACCCCATGGACTGCAGCACACCCTATTACCCCTTGATATTAACATTATTCCAAATATTCACCTTCTTTGGGGGAAAAAAAGAGCTTCCTAAATAAAAGAGAGATGTGAAATAAAGGGTCACACAGCAAATGGTTTGTTTTGAAGAAGCTGTCATTAAAATATATATCTATTACTTGAGGTACTCTTGTACTGAAGTGCTTTTATTCTGTTATATATTTTCAAACCATAGTTGGTATAATTTTAGGCCAAACAGGAAGCAAGAGCAAGCAGAATCAAATTTCCAAATTGCTGTTTTTATTATATTTAATTAGGAAGTAACCTTGAGGGTACAAAGGCGTATATTCTGCTAATATGATAGACTGGATTCATTAAAAAGTGAGTAGAGAAGCAGATTTTACATCACCATCCATACACACAAACACACACACAAACCAAGTTTTAGAAGTAAGATAAATGCATACAAATTATAACAGTATTTCAAGATATACAACAATAGAATGAGGAGTGCACAGCGCTGGCTCTGACTTAATAAATGCTACCCTAGTGGTGGCTAGAGTAAGGCAGTAAAGGTAGAGCTGGGAAGCCAGACTTGGAGGACATGTAGAAACACGAACCTAAAGAGTTCTCAATATGTAAAGCTTGGTGGAACCAAATCACTGAATCTTATCACTTGTAATGTTAAAATCAATGTTTTCCATACTTATTTTCATCACATGTCTTTTGCTATATGATATAAACTTTTCCTTGAACATTTTTCACTTTGTGACTAGCATATTACTGTATGATAGATTGATGTGTTTTCTTTTTGGAAATTAAGACTTTACTTTTTAGAGCAGTTTAAGGCTCATGGCAAAATTGAGGGGAAGGTACAGATATTTCCTGTATACTTCTGTTTCTACAAGTGCATAGCCCCTCCCACTGTCATCATCCCCTATCCGAGTGGTACATTTGTTACAATTGATGAACCTACCTCAACACTTTATAACCACCTAAAGTTTACAGTTTCCATTTGGGTTCACTCTTGGTATACATTCTATGGCTTTGAAAAAATGTATAATGACATGTAGTCACCATCATTATATCACATAGAGTATTTTTATTGCCCTAAAAACTTCTGTGCTTTGCCTGTTCCTCCCTCCCTCCTCCTTAATTGGCAATTGGAGATCAGCCCTGGGATTTCTTTGGAAGGAATGATGCTAAAGCTGAAACTCCAGTACTTTGGCCACCTCATGCAAAGAGTTGACTCATTGGAAAAGACTCTGATGCTGAGAGGGATTGGGGGCAGGAGGAGAAGGGGATGACAGAGGATGAGATGGCTGGATGGCATCACTGACTCGATGGACGTGAGTCTGGGTGAACTCCGGGAGATGGTGATGGACAGGGAGGCCTGGCGTGCTGCGATTTATAGGGTCGCAAAGGGTCGGACACGACTGAGCTACTGGTCTGATCTGATCTGATCTTTTACTGTCTTCATAGTTTTTTCTTTTCCAGAATATCATATGCATTATACAGCATATAGCTTTTTCACCATGACTTCTTTCACTTAGGAAGATGCATTTATGTTTCCTTCATGTCTTTTCAGTTTGGTAGCTTTTCAGCCCTGAATAATATTCTACTGTCTGGATATACCACAACTTATTTTTCTGTTCATCTGCTAAAGGACCTCTTATTTGCCTCCGAGTTCTGACAATTATTAAATAAGTTGTTATTAACATCCATGGGCATGTTTTTGTGTGTACATATGTTTTCAGCTCCTCTGGGTAAGTACTAAAGAGTAGGATTCCTGGATCATGTGGTAAGGGCATGTTTAGCTTTGTAAGAAACTTCCAAACTCTCTTCCAAAGTGGCTATACCACTTTGCATTCCCACTAGAAATGATTTAGACCCCCTATTGCTCCATATCCTCACCAGCTTTTGGTTTTAGCAATATCCTAATAGCTGTAGAGCAGTATTTCATTGTTGTTTTAATTTGCATTTTCCTTATGAAATATGATGTGGAGTGTCATTTCACCTGCTCATTTGTCATCTGTGTATCTCCTTGGGTGAGGTATCAGTTAAAGTCTTTGGCCCCGTTTTCAATAGGGTGGTTTATTTTATTATTGTTGAATTGTGGGGGTTCTCTGTATGTTTTGAATATACAAAGTTCTTTATCAAATATGTCTTTTGCAAATATTATTTCTTAGTCTGTGACTTGTTTTCTCATTCTCCTGACACTGTCTTTCAAAAACCAGAAGTGTTTAATTTCAATGAAATCTGGCTTATCAATTCTTTCTTTCTTGTTTTGTGCCTTTGGTGTTATATCTAAAAGGCATCATTATATCCAATGCCATTTAGATTCCCTCCTATGTTATCTTCAAGCTTTAGAGTTTTGTGTTTTACATTTAGCTCTGTGATCCATTTTCAGTGATTTTTATTAAAGGTGAAGGCCTGTTAAGAGGGTTTTTTTGTGTTTTTTTTTTTGCCTGTGATTTCTAGTCATCTCAGCACTATTTATTTAAAAACTTTCTCTTCTCCATTGTATTGGCTTCCCTCATTTGTCAAAGAATAGGTGATTATATTTACGGGAATATATTTCTGGGTTCTACAATCTGTTTCCTTGCTTTGTCTATTCTTTCACCAACATCACACTGTTTTGATTATTTTCTAGTAAGTCTTAAAGACAGATAATGTCAGTGCTCCAACTTTGTTGTCCTTCAATTTTGTTTTGGCTATTCGGGTCTTTTGACTCTCCAGATAAATTTTAGCATCAGTTTGCTGATATTCACAGAATAATTTGCTGGAATATGGGGATTGCATTAAATCTTTAGTTCAAGTTGAGAAGAACTGACATCACTACCACAGTGAGTTTACCTAACCATGAGCATGAAGTATCTCTCTCAGGTAGTTTTGTTCTTCAAACTATGTTCAGTCTATGTTCAATCTATGTTCAGTGGTAGGCGAAGGTAAAGAGAAGTGAAAGAGGTTTCACAGTATTTACCCTATATTACCCCACTCCAGTACTCTTGCCTGGAAACTCCCATGGACGGAGGAGCCTGGTGGGCTGCAGTCCATGGGGTCGCTAAGAGTCGGACACGACTGAGCGACTTCACTTTCGCTTTTCACTTTCATGCATTGGAGAAGGAAATGGCAACCCAGTCCAGTGTTCTTGCCTGGAGAATCCCAGGGACGGGGGGAGCCTGGTGGGCTGCCGTCTATGGGGTCACACAGAGTCAGACACGACTGAAGACTTAGCAGGAGCAGCAGCAGCAACCAAAAGCCACACTTCAATTTTTTCTTTTTCATTTTTGCCTTTTGCTACAGATTTTCTTTAAACAACAGTTTTTGAGGGCAGAAATACTTAAGATCTACTATATAATGAATTTTTAAAAATTTATATGCACATATAGCTATATAAGTATATATATATTTAACATATATACACATTTATCATCACAAATACCAATCACAGAAAGTCCATGTTGAGCCCAAATCCTTGACCTTTTGTGAAAATAATCCTTTTCAGGATTATGAGCTGATTCAGTCATGAAGGGCCTTTCCCGTACCATGACAATCCATTCTACCTGTAATACTTTGATTTATTTATCAATCATGATGAGGAAAAAGTCCGAAGAGATATAGTCTGAATTAGTACCACTTTTGCTGTTATTAACAGTAAATTAGAAAGCTGAGATAATGAAGAACCTAGCCAGATGATCATATTTCTCTGTGGTCCCTAACTGCTTTTGTCTACCAAACTTATTACCTGAAAAGTTGCCACTAAAGATTTAGGTCTCAGCTGACAAGTTGTTTCTTTTTCAAATGAAAAGTGTTAAAGCCAATATTTCTCAATTCACATAAGCTAGTCATTAGGCATCCTTGTTTCATGATTCTGTTCATTTGTCTTTACTACTTATCAAAATTTAACTTTTCCTTTTTCTTTAACCCCTAAAATCCTCTAAATAAATCTAAGTCATTTTCTATTATAGCCTGTCTCCAAATTTTTAGTCCTACAATGTATTTAATTTTGATAGACATATTTGCTCCAAACCTTTTTAAAGTCTATCTTTTCTTGCTATCTTCACTCTCTTTCTTGACTTTTTCACTTTCTACAAATGTAATGGGGAATGGCAACCTCAGGAACTGAGAAAACCTAGCTAATGAATGGGTATGGGGAATGGAAAAGTATATTTTTTAACCTTTATTCATGAAAGTAAGTACAATTTTAGTGAACTGTATTTTTAAAAGTTATATGATATTGAGACCTAAAAATAATATGTTTTTTCCATGTATTCTGCAACTTTTTTCTTTCCCTTCAAGTACTTTCTTTTATCTTACAGCTTTCTGTCCATACAATATCCAGTGATATCTACAGTTATTTCCACCTCTCAATTATTTTATGCTGTATTAAACAATGCATACTCACACTTAGCTTTTCATTAGTATTTCAGATAGTGCTAAATTTTCAATAAGTGACAGAAATGACATTTTAGAATACTGGGTAAAGCTATGTGGATTGCTAAAATTCTAACTTCTTCCATGGGCTATCACAACAAATTAATACACTCAAGCCATTTCATAGAATTATAAAGAGAATTCATTTTCTTACTTCTATTTCTACAGATTCATGTAGCTTCTTGCAGGTGGCTGAGAAAGTTTCAGATGTGCCAAACTCAAAATACCAAAATTTGTTCTTCATTCTGAAAAAGGAAAGGAAGAAGCGGCTTAGGCAATTATTAATAACAAAAGGTATTTTTAAAAATTGAGTAGACCTGTCTTGTATTATGAGTGATAGAAAAGGTGTGAGGACATGTACCATCTGTTATGTAAAAAATGCTCACATAATTTTCAAAGTTTAAGTGCTATTGTCAAATTATGTGATTGTCCTGGAGGGGATTATAGGGATGTGTTGATCTATAATAGTGGTTGCTCAGATTTTAAAATATGGTTTTAGTGCTTATGATTTGTAGCTAGTTCTTAGACAACTTGATTTGAGACCAGCCACTGTGTAACCATAAAGAGAAAGAGAAAAAAAAAAGCATAGACTTTTCATGAGATCTTTTTTTTTTCCTTTTTCAAGAAACTGAACTGAAATATGCTCAATTTTTCTAGATGGCTATGCATTGACTAGAAATTACCATGATTGGAAAGCATATTAAACAGAAAAAAAAAATAGTTATCCACAGGGTAAAATTTAGCATTTTTTAGATAACTATCAATTATCATTTGAAGATACTGTCCTCTGTTACATGAACGGCAGTGGGAAATTATGATACAGCCTGATAGAACTAAAGAAGTAATAACAATATTTTATCAGCAAACAAAGTGGTGAAGAAAATATAGTTTTAAATTAGTACAGTATTTAATCTGGAATTAAGATATTCAAAATTTATTTTCTCCCAGAAATCAGTGACCATATCTTGGTTTCTTTGTACAGGTAATTAAATTAATGATCATTTAAAGTAATTGTACAAAGGATGACTAGATTTTTATGTAATCTTGTACTGGATCTAAAAATTAATTTTCACAAAAAGCTGCAGTTTTTAATTATACATAGTCTAACATACTGTCATGCCCTCAGTTAGAAGAAAATACAGGTAAAATGAGATATATGTTTTCACACATGAAGGTAAAACAAAAGAAAATTTTTATAATGATATTCAAATGTCTCTACAACAGCAAATTATTTTTTTCTTTATAAACACTGACATGTGATTTTCACATTAGAATGTAAAGCATTTCGACAATCAAAAAAGACACTTGGCAGGGACCTCACTATTTAATGCAAATACTATTACTTTTTATAAAAAATGACATGGAGTACTTATTGTTATGCTGTGTTGTATAGAGTTCTCTGATATGAAATATGAATTATAAAAATAATCTTATCTACCTAGACACATCCAATAATATTTAATTTCCTACAAGGCTTATTTGCTTACAAAACTTTCACTTGCCTTCTTGCACTAATCACCATATTAAGGCCGATAATCTAAAAACCAAGGTAAGTTTCAGAGGATTCTAGCACTATGAATTATCATTCTTTTTCTCGAGACTGTCTTCCTTGCATATGGCCTGATTTCATATGTCTGAGTAGATAGAAATAGATGATAACTAGTTAGAAAAAACAATGACAAACATTTAACAGTAAGACCTGTGGGTCTAGGCCTACATGTATGTTTATGTTAAATTAATGAAAACAGTCTACTTTATAGAATAAATGTAGTTTTACAATTTTATACATTGGTTGAAGTTTAGGAAAATTAAAAATATTTTCCTATTAATGCACCATTATCATAAAAAGATACCATTCAATAAAATGATAGGAAGACATTGTTCAGTATCAAATAGTATCTAGACAATCTTTGAATATTATTTAGTATATATTTTATGCTGCTTCTATTTGGAATTGTCTTTCTACATTCAAAAAGTTTTCTAATAATACTTTTCTGTTGATGTTTTATCCAGACCTTCCTGGATTCATTTATTCATCACTCATGCAATCAACTTTCAGTGAGAACATTCACTTCTATATTCTGTGTTTATCCTAAAGATACAACTATGAACATGATTATCTTCGTCTCTAAGGAGCTCAGGATGTTAAAGGTTATGGGCATATAAAATAATTAAAAAGTGAATTCTCTAAATTAAATATGACTGAAATATTGTGAAGAAACACTTTGGTGAATCTCCTGCTTTTACCTCCAGGGTCCAAAAAGCTTTAGAAGAGAATAAGCAGAAGATAAACAGGAGGAAAGGGAGACAAGTTCTGGAGCAGGTTGTTAAGAGTTCAGTGTGACCTGGGGGGTAGGGATGGGAGGAGGGAGGGATGCTCAAGAAGAAGGGGATATATATACACTCATGACTGATTCCCAGTGTGGTATGGCAGAAACCCAACACAACATTGTAAAGCAATTACCCTCCAAATTAAAAAAAAAAAAAAAAAAGCGTGCAGAATGACTTAAAGAGATTCCTAAGCATGGGCTAACTAGGGGTATGCCAAGTTAAGGGGTTTAGACTTGATATGACAGATTTACAGGATGCTATAGAAGTCTGTTAGCACTGGAGGGATGTGGCCAGTCTTGTTATATGGATAAAATAAAACTCACAGAAATGAATAACTGAGTGGCAATGTCGAACTGTTAGTGCTATGGACAGAAATGTGGTAACTGGAATAGCACAGGTGAAAAATAACCAAGGGGCAAGGAAAATGGAAGAAGAGGCTCAGTTTAAGAGACATAAATTCGGGTGCATCAATACGAACTGGTAGTATTAGATAACACTAATTTCTGCCATACCTGGGTTATCTCTGGGGGTATATGTGGGGATATCAAAGTATTACTCCAGGAAAAAAGAGGGGGGCTATGAGTTCATGAGTCTACATTTTGACAGGTTTGGTGATATTTTCAAACTTCACTGTATTGAAGTTTGAAAATTATATACATGACTTCAAATTGCATGTAAATGATTACTCCCAACTTTTTTTCCCAAAGTTCTTCATAGCTTAACCGGGATGATGAGGAGATTGTATAAGCTAACCAAGATATACTTACTTTAGCAAACACATCACAAGAAACAGAAATTCTGAGAATTTACATTCAGGCTTTATTCACCATATTAGTTAGCATTACTGCTCATGTGCAAAAGCTGCTTTAAATTCTCCATTATTACAACCATTTTATGTTTCACTTAGATAAATATATGGAGGCAATAAAAAGCACATAGGATCAGATTCCACATGACAAATTAAAAGCTGTTAAATTTTATTTTTTTCCACAAAACTAGTTTTTAGGTTGTAGAAATGCAAAAAGCACATTTAAGCATGTATGCTATTTATTTTTATCACTCACATTAGAAAACGATCCAAATAATTCAAACTCAAATTTGTCAGAGGAAACATATAGCTTTGGATTTGAAGAACAAGGTAACAGGACATTTAACCCCCTATGAAATGTTCACACCACAGTCAAATTTATTGTATCCTTAGACAAGTTTCGTGATTACAGGTATGATGACATAAGTCCTCCAAAAAAAAAACCAGTTATTCATACTATTATAATTTTAAGCTGTTAATATATTAAATCCTATTTCAATGAATTTAATTGTAGGTCTACAGCCTTCAGTTTAATATTTAAAGTGCTTGGCTACCAGATGTTCAGGTAAAAATGAAATTGACATTCATTTGCCAGGCATTTATTTTTCTTGCTACCAGTAATTTTGCTTCTTTTACACACTCTCAGGAAAATGTGAACTATCAGAGATATTGCTCAGAAAGACAATTATTCTTGTCACAATGAAATGTAGGTAATATTTAGTTCCACAAGTTTTGTTCAAATAGGCATTTTAATTTCTAGCAATATATTTAACCTTAGAACTTGTCTTCCTGGTTTACAATTTTTTTTAAAACTTTTGTCTGCTAAGTAATGATAATGTAGCAAACATAAAACAAAACAAGCAAAACATGAACTGCCAGTGCAATTCCCAAAAAAGAATACCAAAGAACCTAATTAGATATGAAGTTCACTTTAGCAAAGATACAACATAAAAAGGGTGAAATTGCTTCATTTACCTTACTGTAGCAAACTTGAAAGTCATAAACACAGAAAAAGTTTTAATTCAGTCAAATTACTCTTAAATATCATTTTTTTTCTTTCACAGGTGTGCTTTTTTTTCCCCCATGTATTTAGTGGTGATGTAGAAGATACTGGAAGACCATTTATATATGTGTAAAACTGAATAGACACCTGAATCCATTCTCAGACATCCGTAGCTAAGGGATTATATCTATACTATCTGAATAACATGCTCATCAGATAAAATAAAATTCTGACCTTTGCTTTTCAAATGAAAGCAAAAACATGAAGCCCTCAGTAGCTTAGTCAAAACGGATTTTAAATGAATATTTTTTTACTCATTAAGCATGCTTCAAAAACCTCATTTATATTAGCTTGATTTCATTTTTGCCCTGTTATCCTGTTATGTAAGCATTTCAAAGTCATTTCAAAACTTGTTTTAAAATTATTTTCCATGGAGAACAATGCTTCTGACATTTCAATAACTTTATTTTAATAATAAAAATTCAGTCTCACAATTTGATGGAATACTCTAGAAACAGGAATTTTGAATTTGGCTAACAATGTTGGTGATGAGAGATGTGGCACTGTTGACTCATAGCAATAGGGTAAGGGTTGAAAGTGGTGCACTATGTCATAAAGCTCAGATCAGGTTTGCTTTTCACTGCCAAGAGACGTTACAACAAACACCAGTAATAGGGCTACTCTTTCATTCCCAACCGAGGTGAGGTGTTACTCTTAATATGATTATGTCTTATAAAAAGAACTACATTTCATTGAAACCCTCAAATCTATGCTTTTTTTTTTAAATAGGAAGTTATACTCTCTCATAGCAAAAGAATAATGATGATAATACCAGTTCATAAGGAAGAAACATGGCTGTAATGACTACAGTGGAGTCACTTTATATTCATATGGAAGACAGCAAACTTTCCTCATATTTGCAAACAACAGGTAGAGATACATTTTTTGAAATGACATATAAAAATGCTTGTATCTAATGTGCATCCTTAAGGCACACTTGTTAAGCCCTCAGGAGACAATGAAACATGCTACAGAAACTTCAGACAGAATCAGAAAACATTCTAACTTAGTATGTAAAAACAAAAGAGATGGGTAGTCTAAAAATGCAACTTTTAACCTGAATTACTTGTATAAGATTAAAGTTGCTCATATGTAAGGTGAAAGCTGCTCTCAAAGATTGAATATTTTAGTATGTTTTAATTCTCTGGAAGAAAGAAAAATAATATGTGGTTATATAAGACTACTTTTATATAAGAGGACTTTCTTCCTTAACAGAAAACAATTATTTCTTTCCTAATGTTCTTTCTCCTGCTTTTTGATTCCCTGGTAGCTCAGTTGGTAAAGAATCCACCTGCAAGGCCAGAGACCCCAGTTTAAATCCTGGGTGAGGAACAGCTACCCACTCCAGTATTCTGGCCTGGAGAATTCCATGGACAGAGGAGCCTGGCAGGCTATAGTCCATGGGGACTCAGAGTCAGACACGACTAAGCAATCTGCACTAGAAAGAATTAGGAGTGTTAGAATGGAAAAGTATAAAAGCAGTACGATGAAAGTGAGAGAGGAGAGTGAAAAAGCTGGCTTAAAGCTCAACATTCAGAAAACGAAGGTCATGGCATCTGGTCCCATCACTTCATGGCAAATAGATGGGGAAACAGTGGAAACAGTGTCAGACTTTATTTTTCTGGGCTCCAAAATCACTGCAGATGGTGACTGCAGCCATGAAATTAAAAGATGCTTACACCTTGGAAGGAAAGTTATGACCAACCTAGATAGCATATTCAAAAGCAGAGACATTCATTACTTTGCCAACAAAGGTCCGTGTAGTCAAGGCTATGGTTTTTCCAGTAGTCATGTATGGATGTGAGAGGTGGACTGTGAAGAAAGCTGAGTGCTGAAGAATTGATGCTTTTGAACTGTGGTGTTGGAGAAGACTCTTGAGAGTCCCTTGGACTGCAAGGAGGTCCAACCAGTCCATCCTAAAGGAGATCAGTCCTGGATATTCACTGGAAGGACTGATGCTGAAGCTGAAACTCCAATACATTGGCCACCTCATGCGAAGAGTTGACTCATTGGAAAAGACTCTGATGCTGGGAGGGACTGGGGGCAGGAGGAGAAGGGAATGACAGAGGATGAGATGGCTGGATGGCATCACCGACTCGATGGATGTGAGTTTGAGTGAACTCCGGGAGTTGGTGATGGACAGGGAGACCTGGTGTGCTGCGATTTATAGGGTCGCAAAGAGTCGGACACGACTGAGTGACTGAATTGAACTGAATGTCATATTACAGAATCTAAAATTCTAAAATCCAAAATCTAAAAATCTAAAATCTATATATAAATACATAGTAAGACCTCAAAGAACAAGGATAATTAATAATTAAATCAAATGTGTCTAAACGGGTGTTTAAGATGTTTAGAACTTAGTATCTTTTAAGAGCAACTAGATCTCTATTATTAAAATAAGTATTTCATAATCATAAAATGTTCTTAAAGAAAATTGTTAGGGAGATTAAATGAATCTGTGATAGTAATATTTGTATTGTCATTCAGCATGGCACTGTCACAGGTGAACCCAAAGAGGTTTAAAGTCACTCACCCAACCTAATATGGGAAGCAGCAAAATCTAACTCAGAAATTCTACCTTTTTTCTCATACTGCCTCTTATTAAATATAATAATGAATGCAGCATCACATGACACCTTTTTCTAAGCCATTAGGGAAATGTTCAGAGAAGGCAATGGCACCCCACTCCAGTATTCTTGCCTGGAAAATCCCATGGACGGAGGAGCCTGGTAGGCTGCAGTCCATGGGGTTGCTAGGAGTCCGACATAACTGAGCAACTTTACTTTCACTTTTCACTTTCACTTTTCACTTTCACTTTTCACTTTCACTTTTCACTTTCATGCATTGGAGAAGGAAATGGCAACCCACTCCAGTGTTCTTGCCTGGAGAATCCCAGGGACAGGGGAGCCTGGTGGGCTGCCGTCTCTGGGGTTGCACAGAGTCAGCCACGACTGAAGTGACTTAGCAGCAGCCAGGAAATGTTAGAGGTCAGATGGGTGATCATCACTAAATGACTCTTTTGTTCATATTTCTATTTTAAAAGTATTTTTAACTCCCCTTTCTTGAAATGAGTCAATTAAAGGTGACAATGTAATCTAGAGCAGACCAATGGGACCTGAGAGATGTTCCATTCTAAAAAAGAGACATGTAGAATGTGAAAGCAAGGCTCATTCTTTCTCAGATGGTAAAAAATCTGCCCACAGTGTTCGAGACCTGGGTTTGATCCCTGAGTCAGGAAGATCCCTTGGAGGAGGGCATGGCAACCCACTCCAGTATTCTTGCCTGGAGAATCCCACGGACAGAGGAGCCTGGTGGGCTACAGTCCATGGGGTTGCAGTCTATTACTGGCTCTCCACTCATGTGAGATTGGTAAATAAGCTCATTAGTTACTTCATATATTCTGTTACTTGTAGCCAAAAGCACACTGACAGCACTGTCCATTATAGTTCAAAAGAGAATTTTCACAATATTATTACCAGTGAGATATTTGGAAAACCCCAAAGAGATATATATTTGTTATACAATACAATTTTTCTAGATGTGAAATTTTGTGGTAACTGAATTAAGGGAGTTAAGGTAGTGAATTCGGAGAAGGCAATGCCACCCCACTCCAGTACTGTTGCCTGGAAAACCCCATGGATGGAGGAGCCTGGTAGGCTGCAGTCCATGGGGTCGAGAAGAGTCGGGCACGACTGAGCGACTTCACTTTCCCTTTTCACTTGCATGCATTGGAGAAGGAAATGGCAACCTACTCCAGCGTTCTTGCCTGGGGAATCCCAGGGACGGGGGAGCCTGGTGGGCTGCCGTCCGTGGGGTCGCACAGAGTCGGACACGACTGAAGCGACTTAGCAGCAGCAGCAGCAGGTAGTGCATTTCTGTTTAGCGTAATTCCCTGTGCTTATCTTGTGACTAGACATGCAAATATCCCTGAAAAGCTATCACCTTAAATTTTAAGGAATGATTTCTATGTTTATATACTTGAAATAACCTCAGGGAAAAAGTCACAAACCACCCCTTTCTGAAGTGTTCCTAATTTGCAACTAATACTCTTATCGGAGTTATAGACGAGAAACCAGCTGGTAAGTTCACACTTCCCACTTTCCTCTGTCCCATATCCAAAAACTTAGAAATCGAGTCAATGATATTTGAATTAATAAAATAGACCATGATGTCTGAGATGATGTACAAAAATATTTAAGGTAGAGTATCTCTCACTAATATAAATAGGAACACCTTTACACAGCCTAGCTGAAGTTGACAGTGAAACTCTAATGAAGGTTTGTATGCCTCGATATAAAATAAAGGTCTACTTCTTTTCAGTGGATTGTGGAATTCATAAACAGAAAATGTCCCTAATACAAAAATTCCCTTCAGTATGTATAAAAGCAAAAAGAGGTGTGTGTGTGTGGTCAGGCTCTTCAGTCATGTCCAACTCTTTGTGACCCTATAGACAGACTGTAGCCTGCCAGGCTCTGTCCATGGAGAGGAAGGCACTACAGATGCAGGAATTAGGAAGTTTCCATGCCTAACTCTGAATGTCAGGGGAAAGTAGAGAAACTTCTGCTCTCTATGGGGAAAAATTCATTTATCCATATTCTCAACACCTACTGCAAGGAGATCCAACCAGTCCATTCTGAAGGAGATCAGCCGTGGGATTTCTTTGGAAGCAATGATACTGAAGCTGAAACTCCAATACTTTGGCCACCTCATGCGAAGAGTTGACTCATTGGAAAAGACTCTGATGCCAGGAGGGATTGGGGGCAGGAGGAAGAGGGGACGACAGAGGATGAGATGGCTGGATGGCATCACTGACTCGATAGATGTGAGTCTGAGTGAACTGCGGGAGTTGGTGATGGACAGGGAGGCCTGGCGTGCTGGGATTCATGGGGTCGCAAAGAGTGGGACACGACTGAGCGACTGAACTGAATCTAACTCTAGACATGGAACTGTGACAGACAATGGGATTACATCTGTACACAGGATGGAAGTGTCTGCTCACATTACACTTAACTTCTAGTTAGGAAAAAAAAGTGTATGAAATGATTTAATATCAAATGTGATAAGTTCTAAAAAGGAGGTTCATAGGATGCAATAAGAGTGAACACATTAAAAAGGAACAGCAAATTTCTTTAAGGAAGGAAATTGGCCGGGTTTTCCAGAGTCTGAGACCCATCCCTTTCCTTTGCTCTAATACCATAGTTAATAAGCAATCTGGAGCTATTCTGAAATTCCATGGATTTTGATATCATGAATATTGCGGGGAGCGAGCTCCGCCTCTGGCAAAGGTCATGAGGAAGGAGGCTTGGCATACGCAAAGGCGGGATCAAGCCTCAGGAGTCTCCCTGGAAATTCTCGAGCAATCTACCCCCAAAACCAGAGTCTGCCTACTTTCTGCTTTGTGCTTTCACCTACACCTCTGACTTTACGGGGGGCTGTCCCCCACTACCTCTCTGAAAAAAGTTAGCTTACAGCTCCAGTTAATAATTCCTGGGTGTGACAGTGTTTAACCTACAAACTCCTTTGGAAATCCTCTAGCCTGCCTGAATAGGTTTTTCCGGCCTCATGTGATTGTTCAGAGCCTCCCAACTGTGAGAGGCAGGAGATGTTCTAAACTGTCTAAACACAGATTCTTTTGAGTAGTTAAAAGATTGATTAGAAATTGTATTGGTGAAGGGATTTTCACTTGTTGGGCCAATGTTTGCTGCTAAGTTTCCATATCCCTT
Source organism: Bos indicus x Bos taurus (assembly GCF_003369695.1). Taxonomy (NCBI): domain Eukaryota; kingdom Metazoa; phylum Chordata; class Mammalia; order Artiodactyla; family Bovidae; genus Bos; species Bos indicus x Bos taurus. Next base: position 97,088,286 of record NC_040079.1, on the reverse strand, counting down.
ACCTGCTGTGTCCCTGGCAGTGTATTGATTAATATAATTGGTGTAAGTAGTAGCTTTAATGTTTGTAACCTGGGACCCTTGAGTTAATTCTTTTTCTTGTTATAGCCCACTACACCTTTGCTCTGTAGGAATGCAACTTTATCTAATGCTTTTTGGAGGCTGGCGCCTGACTTTAGAATAATCACCTTTAGAGAAAAAGGCCTCCAGGCCAGAAGATGATGCAAATCACCTAAACTTTTGCATATGATAAGTTTGCAGGAAGAAAGCCTGGCTTACTGCATGACTCTACCCCTTCCCCCATTATCCTCTATGCATAACTTAAGGTATAAAAACTACTTTGGAAAATAAAGTGCGGGCCTTGTTCACCGAAACTTGGTCTCACCATGTCGTTCTTTCTCTTACCTTCTGGCTGAATTATTCAGCCTCTTTTCTCCACTGAATTTCCTCACTGAGCTATCCTTATTTCAGCCTCTTTTCTCCACTGAATTTTCCTACTGAGCTATCCTCATTCTATTACTCTTTATATCCTTAATTAACGTTTAATTAAGCAATTGTTTCCTGATCTTCGCCGACGCCGTCCCCGCTTTGAATTCCCTGGATCAGCCGGGGCTGGTCCCCGGCAGAATATGATGTCTTGAATTATGGAACTGTTCATTTTACTCTGGAGAGGAATCACCACTATTTTCCCCCTATTTTAAGTGGTTCAGAGGTTAAAGCATCTGCCTGGAATTCGGGAGACCCAGGTTCGATCCCTGGGTCGAGAAGATCCCCTGGAGAAGGAAATGGCAACCCACTCCAGTATTCTTGCCTGGAGAATCCCATGGAGGGAAGAGCCTGATAGGCTACAGTCTATGGGGTCGCAAAGAGTCAGACACGACTGAGCAACTTCACTTCACTTCACTTCTTCATACATTTTATTATATGGTAACTTCAGCAAGTGATTAAGAGCCCGGTCACTTCTGGGTGCCATGATACAATGATATTTTTCCATTTTCTAAAAATGAGGATGAGACTGGGCTAGGATCACACAGTCAACATACTGCTCCCTGGGAAGATGTCTATAAGACAGCTTCAAAGGCCACTAAGACATCTAGCTTGATAACAAATCGAGTATGTTGATCTAGATAATAAAACAATTTCTTGCTATATCCTCTTCTTTCTACTATTTGCCAGTTGACTTTCTTGGTTATATTTGTCTCCATCTCTGTCTCTCTCTTTTCTCTGTTTTATTTGCTTTTACTGAATGCACTAAGCCAATCAAGTATTTAAGCACTAAATACAAAACTATAAGGCCTTCCAAGGTGGCACTAGTTGTAAAGAACCTGCCTGCCAATGCAGGAGACACAAGAGATGCGGGTCCAAACCCTGGGTCAGGAAGATCCCCTGGAGAAGGAAATGGCAACACACTCCAGTACTCCTGCCTGGAGAATCCCATGGGCAGAGGATCCTGCTAGGCTGCAGTCCATGGGGTCACAAAGAGTCAAACAAGACAGCAACTGAGCACGGAATTTCCCTAGTTTCAGGGAATTTAACTAAATTTAATAGTTTCAGTAGACTTACAGGAAAAACAGCTCCAGTTTTCTGACCTGACTCATGGACAAGTCTTTAAAGCTAGAATATGAATTAATTTATAACTTTGTGCATTTGACAGTTATGAGAAGGAGTCAACATTATTAAACTAAGTAACTCTGTTTAATGGCATTTGCTTTGCATGTTAAAATATTAATGACATCTGAAATCACTAAACTGGTTTCAAACATAGGGAATTCAACATGTGACAAAGATTACATGAATATTTTTGCAAAATACATCTACTTTTCATTACTGAAAGGCCAATTAATTCTTTTCTATTACTATCCTCAGTGTCATAGAATAGCTTGCAATCAATAATGATGAATCATTATAAAATATTATACCTTGCTATATTTTTAATCTGTTTCTCTTAAAGAATTTTTAGATACTCTATTTTGTAAAACTTACAAAAAATAAAGAAAAAAAAGTTACACCTATCTAGCTCCTTCACCAGAGAAGGCAATGGCAACCCACTCCAGTACTCTTGCCTGGAAAATCCCATGGATGGAGGAGCCACATAGGCTTCAGTCCATGGGGTCGAGAAGAGTCGGACAGGACCGAGCAACTTAACTTTCACTTTTCATTTTCATGCACTGGAGAAGGAAATGGCAACCCACTCCAGTGTTCTTGCCTGGAGAATCCCAAGGACGGGGGAGACTGGTGGGTTGCCATCTATGGGGTCACACAGGGTCGGACATGACTGAAGCAACTTAGCAGCAGCAGCAGCTCCTTCACGCATTATTTCCCTTGCCTATATTCTGTTGAGGACTAACACAGCTTCACAACTTAAAAAAAAATTACTTCTAATAAAACTTGTTTCTACTCTCTGAATATTAATGTTTTACTTTTGTTTTTCCTCACACATCAGCAGTCCTTTTCCAATTCTGCAGCAAGAGCCACAGCTGTGCATTTTGAAAATGCTATTCACCTTAAAACTTCTCTCACACTGGAATTAAAAATGAGACAATCCTCCTTTTCCCAATGCTATAGAGGGATGGTTTTACCAACACATTAGTTATTTGTATAAAAATGATAAGGATAGGAATCAGACTACTTGAGTTATATTGAAAATACTGATATTTTCAATCAAATTGAAGAATTATATAGTCTAACACATGAATAAGTAAATCTGTGACTATTTAGATTGCATTTTTTGTCACTGATTTATATCCTGAGGGACCCAGATGACTCCCTGAAATATCATGATCTGTTTTTGTTTCTAGTCAAGATACTAAAATTTATATAAAATATTCAGGCTGACTTGTATATGAACTAATTGACAGATGTAGGGATTATTATTTGGGGATTAATCATTGTGCTGGTACATTCAAGTACACGTTAGACAATTCTAAGAAAGATTTCCTTGTCTTTTCTCTCTAGCATTATCTATTTTTTATTAAAAAATTATGCCAAGCCCATATTCTATGCTCTACTGTTTGAAATTATGCTCAAATAAGCAGATAATAAGTGGAGATGAATTATGGTTGAAGATATTTTATAAGATACAACTTTTTCCAATCTGCATTACCATCAACAAATCAATAAAGTAACATTTTTTGCTATAGTAATATACTTAGCAACACGTTGCATCACTTCCCAGAATTTAAATAAAAAGTCATCAAGTTCGATGCAGGATACAGGATGCTTGGGGCTGGTGTACTGGGATGACCCAGAGGGATGGTACGGGGAGGGAGGTGGGAGGTGGGGTTCAGATGGGGAGCACGTGTACACCCGTGGCGGATTCATGTTGATGTATGGCAAAACCAATACAATATTGTAAAGTAATTAACCTCCAATTAAAATAAATAAATTTAAATTAAAAAAAAGTCATCTGCAAAAGAGACACTGATGTATAGAACAGTCTCATGGACTCTGTTGCAGAGGGAGAGGGTGGGAAGATTTGGGAGAATGGCATTGAAACATGTATAATATCATGTATGAAACGAGTCGCCAGTCCAGGTTCGATGCACGATACTGGATGCTTGGGGCTAGTGCACTGGGATGAACCAGAGGGATGGTATTGGGAGGGAGGAGGGAGGAGGGTTCAGGATGGGGAGCACATGTATACCTGTGGTGGATTCATTTTGATATTTGGCAAAACTAATACAATTTGTAAAGTTTAAAAATAAAATTAAATTAAAAAAAAAAGTCATCTGTATTTTTCAGCTGAGGAAAAACAAAATGATACTTTTGTTCACAAAAATTTTGCTGAATCCAGATATAGTACTGAAGTCGTTTCATACTGAATATTATTAGATATGTATAGTCACTCATTTAGGTTAGTGACTCAGTGATGTTTCCTATTATGAACAGACTATAGAGAGTGCAGAGGCTATCTTGTTATTTTTATCAATCAATATGAAAACAAAATCTATTGGAGGCTCTTTTTAGTAAGTCGTCAAATGTAAAATAATTATAATATTATTCATATGTGTGTAATATGTTTTATTATCGCTAAATCTTGACAGAATTCATTCTTATGGATTCATGGATATATTCATGGAAATAATATCTCACATAAAAACTCAAATAAACTTTTTGAACAACTCAATACGTGGATGAGCAGAAACACTACTTGTCCCTCAGCCTTTTCCCAAAAAATTTACAACCTAATCATTTGAGACAGATGAAAAGAAAAAGTGACTTCCTTAAGAACATAAAAAGGAAGATCAAAGAAAAGGATGTCTATTAATTTTTCTCATTCATTCATTCATTCAACAAATATTTATTAAATACCTCTTATGTACCAGAAATTATTCTAATTGCTGGAAGTTCATGATTAAGTTCCTGCTCTTATACAGCTCACAGCCTTTATTTATCTAAATGTGAGATTAGATCGCCTATTATCTCTTAGAATTGATGAACCACTCTCTCCGTTTCTTCTCATTCTTAGAGCATAGTGTATATAAAGTAAAATTCCAAAGCAAATACAATAAATGATAAAACATATATATCAGCCAATTCCTGAACTAGCTTCAAAATTAAATTATAGTTGCATTTATAATTAATTAAAATATTACTGAATACAACAGTAGATTGTTTAACAGACACAAATTCTTCCCAATCCTGCATAAATGCCATTATGCAACAGGACTATGCTACATTTCCTTTCCAGAGGAAAATCTTTTTCTTCACCCCCTTTGCATCTGGACTAGCCCTAGTGACTGACCAACAGAATACAACAGAAATGATGCTGTGCAAGTTCAAGAGCTTAGGCCTCAACAGCTTTGTAAAGGCCACCCTCCCTCTCATGGAGCACTGTCTTAAGAACCTTTTGCCTAGGGTGGAAAATGATGTGATGAGAAAGATCTAATATCCTAGCTGAGCCCAAGCCCAGAAAATCCACCAGCTTATTGTAGCTGAAGAGCTGCCTTGCTAACCCCAAAAGTATGAAAAATAATAAATTGCTGTTATTTTCAGGCACCAAGTTTTGGTGTGGTGAGCTGTGTAAAAATGGATAAAAGACAGAGACTTATTACACAGAAGTGTAATACACATTACACATCATTACACATTATAAGTTTTGTAATGTGCTAAGCATAACATGGATGGAGAAGGTAATGGCACCCCATTCCAGTACTCTTGCCTGGAAAATCCCATGGATGGAGGAGCCTGGTAGGCTGCAGTCCATGGGGTCGCTGAGAGTCGGACACGACTGAGCGACTTCACTTTCACTCTTCACTTTCATGCATTGGAGAAGGAAATGGCAACCCAGTCCAGTGTTCTTGCCTGGAGAATCCCAGGGACGGGGGAGCCTGGTGGGCTTCCGTCTATGGGGTCGCACAGAGTCAGACACGACTGAATCGACTGAGCAGTAGCAGTAGCAAGCATAAAATGGAGAAGGCAATGGCAACCCACTCTAGTACTCTTGCCTGGAAAACCCCATGGATGGAGAAGCCTGGTAGGCTACCGTCCATGGGGTCACTAAGAGTCAGACACGACTGAGTAACTTCACTTTCACTTTTCACTTTCATACATTGGAGAAGGAAATGGCAACCCACTCCAGTGTTCTTGCCTGGAGAATCCTGGGGACGGCGGAGCCTGGTGGGCTGTCGTCTATGGGGTCCCACTGAGTCAGACATGACTTAAGTGACTTAGCAGCAGCAGCAGCAAGCATAACATATAAAGAAGTCAGCAAAAGCTTCCATCAATTCTGCCTTAGAGACTCTGCCCTACAGTACAGTGGGAAAGACAGTAATTCCTCAAGCACACACAAGTGAAATTGCTATGGTACCATGGGAAGGAGAAGAATGAGAATGTTTTCATGAGAGGTTATAAACTAGGAGGGAAGCACATTTCTAGCACAGGTGACAGTACAAAGGCCCTGTGGCAGAAAACATACCCAAAGCCAAGCAGAGGAGACCAAACAGCCCAGACTAGAATGTTAGCTCAGTGTGTCTAAGTGCTGCTACAGGAGGCCAGACATTTTGCTGCATAGTATATTTTTCTTATGATGAATACTGTCAGTGGCAGCACTTATACTGAATTTGTATTTCTTTGTCTATGCATATTATTTCTTTTGATACAATTATTTGCTGCATGAGCATTCAGGAAGTGGTAGCAAAATACGTTCCTAAAAGATCAGCAGATAAATGCTTGAATTTCATTGCTAAAACCCTGTGCATAACCAAAGCCTCAGAGCTGAAACTAAGTAACCTGAATAAATTTAATAATGGAAATGAATTAGAGAGAAGAGCACTCTGGTAACTGTGGTTGTATTTGTCTTTCAATTGAATGATTTAGACTTTTACACCAGATGAAGAGGAATATGATAGGGCAATTAAATACAGTAATAACTAGGCAAATCAACAAGTCTCTGTTGTACAAGTTGACTCTGTACTATGTGGTCATAAATTTCATCAATTCAGCATCACATAAAGAGGATGCAACATTCTGAAAGGGAGATACAATTTCTCAGACTCTCACTGTTCGCATAAAAGGAAAGCGTCAAGTGAAAAAGTAACAGTCAATTACTTCCAATCAGATAAAACTACTGAAATATTTCTGTTGGAAACAAAGTCTTGCTTTCCTCTCAGCTCAAAAAATATAGACATAGCGAATTAATGTTCCTGGATTTCCCTTCATTTGCTTATTAGACTCACAGTTACATGATTGCTCATAAGGATGAGGAGGCATTTGGGGAGATTATTGGTTTAAGCAAGAACCCATTAAAGCAAGGCAAGCAGAAAGAAAAAAGAAAGAAAAGAAAAAAAAAAAAGGACTCTGAATTCTTTTTGTTACACACAATCGTCACAATAGAGTAATTTTCTCTCATCATCCATAAATCTATCATCCTGCTAATACTTCGGTAAAATCATTTCATTGTAGCACATAATATATATTAATAAGCTACTAGACTTTTTCTAATAATCTACTTTCCTTTCCACTTTAGATTTAACAATCATATAATAATCACTGTTCTGCTTGCGAATGAATCATATGCAATAGTAAGGAAATAGCTAAGAGGGAGATGCAGCCCATGAGAGATTTAATCATAGGAAATGGCTGACTTTTTATTTCCAATAACCATCTGCACTCATGGTAAATCAGGTGCTAATGAAGCTCAGGCCCAGACTGCACGGGAGCATAAATCTCAAGAACCAAAAGTCGTGGAGCAACAGACTTCAGAAAAACAGAATTTCCTAAGGAAATGCACCAAGATTATCATATAGAAGGTCACCATCTGCAAATGTGTCACATAAATGAATATATTTGGTAGTCCTAATTCCACTTTATGACGCTGGCTGTGAACATCAAATATATACCTTTCTTTTGAAACATCATTTTAAAGTATTGTGATCATTTATGGTTTCCTTCTAGAGAGTCAACATTTTAATGATTGAGACTCCATGCTGCTGCTGCTGCTGCTGCTAAGTCGCTTCAGTCGTGTCCGACTCTGTGCGACCGCATAGACAACAGCCCACCAGGCTCCCCCATCCCTGGGATTCTCCAGGCAAGAACACTGGAGTGGGTTGCCATTACCTTCTCCAGTGCATGAAAGTGAAAGTGAAAGTGAAAATGAAGTCGCTCAGTCGCGTCTGACTCTTAGTGACCCCATGGACGGCAGCCCACCAGGCTCCTTCCTCCATGAGATTTTCCAGGCAAGAGTACTGGAGTGGGGTGCCATTGCCTTCTCCAAGACTCCATGCTCATTTCATTTTGATCTTCTTCATAGTGCCACAGGCTTAGAAGTACTCAATACTTAGAAAATCAATGATGAAAACAAACATTAATTGTGGAATCTCACTTTTAGAGCAGAAAAGTACTGCAGAGCTTTTTTTTTTTTTTTTTTACCGCCTCCCCCCCCCACCCCCAGTGAATGAGGATCTAAAGTGGGTAGAATTGGGGCCAGACATGGGATTAGACTCAAGTCTTCTGAGAATTGATCAATATGACAATGTCTTCTAAGACTTTCTGTCTCCATCATCATAATTCTCTACTTTTTGCCTCATTCAGCCACTGTTGAAGTCATATCCACAATACGAATCAACACAAAAGTAGAGGGGCAACGAACAGCCCAGCATCTACAGTATCAATCAAATTCTGTCACATGCACAAGAAAAGGATTCAGTACTAAGCACTGAATACTGACCTCTTTTCAATACGGACTTTGTCTAGCCCCATGATTTTTAATGATTATATTCTTAACCTTTTGCAAATACTACAAAAACGAGGACCTGGAATTACAGGTAAAGATGAGGCATGGGTTTTATATTAACACTTGAGTCAACCTAAATTTCCCACCATCCCCAGTGTAATGTGGCTTCATCATTCTCGATGTGTTACCATGTATGCAGGAATTCCAGTGAAGTGCTAAAAAGTCTTTTCTCTCACTTTTGTAAAAATAAATTAGAAACCATGTAAAAGAAATCTAGATGCAATAGCCAATTAAACTGTAACTAGCTTTATGAATTATGTGAAGTAAATACAAAGAGCAATGGTTCATAGCTTTCTGTGGGTCATGGACACCTTGAGAATTCAATGAGTCATGAACCTTCTGTGCTGAAATACACAGGACACATATGTAAAGGTTATGCCTAAAACCTATAGAGTTTTTCAGTCTTCCTGAATTCTACTCATACTGTCCAGAACTACATAAATTCAAGTTAAAATTCCTGACATGGTCATATTTTAAATCTTGAGAACTAACAAAAATCTTAGGTCATATGTGTTGTAAATGATAGATCTTAAAGATAATGTATCTTTAATTTCTTACTCAAAGTTACTTGATATAGCATTTATCATGTTAGAGCACAAATGTCATTTTCAAACTATATTTTCCCATTATCTACATAAAGTAATTAGATAACTTATTTCATTTCAAATTCAGTTCAGTTCAGTCACTGAATGGTTGTATGAAGAGCTACAAGATCTTTTAGAATTAACACCCAAAAAAGATGCCCTTTTCATGATAGGACTTCCCTGGTGGCTCAGATGGTAAAGCATCTACCTACAATGCGGGAGATTCGGGTTTGATCCCTGGGTTGGGAAGATCCCCTGGAGAAGGAAATGGCACCCCACTCCAGTACTCTTGCCTGGAAAATCCCATGGATGGAGGAGCCTGGTAGGCTACAGTCCATGGAGCCACAGAGTGGGACACGACTGAGTGACTTCACTTCTCTTTTCATGATAGGGGACTGGAATGCAAAAGTAGGAAGTCAAGAAACATCTGGAGTAACAGGGAAATTTGGCCTTGGGAGTACAGAATGAAGTAGGGGAAAGGCTAACAGAGTTTTGCCAAGAGAACACACTGGTCATAGCAAACACCCTCTTCCAACAACAAAAGAGAAGACTCTACACATGGACATCACCAGATGGTCAACACCGAAATCAGACTGATTTTATTCTTTGCAGCCAAAGATGGAGAAGCTCTATACAGTCAGCAAAAACAAGACCGGGAGCTGACTGTGGCTCAGATCATGAACTCTTTATTGCCAAATTCAGACTTAAATTGAAGAAAGTAGGAAAAACCACTAGACCACTCAGGTATGACCTATTTCAAACCCCTTACAATTACACAGTGGAAGTGAGAAATAGATTTAAGGGACTAGATCTGATAGACAGAGTGCCTGATAAACTATGGATGGAGGTTCATGACATTGTATAGGAGACAGAGATCAAGACCATCCCCAAGAAAAAGAAATGCCAAAAAGTAAAATGGCTGTCTGAGGAGGCCTTACAAATAGCTGTGAAAAGAAGAGAAGTGAAAAGCAAAGGAGAAAAGGAAAGATATACCTATCTGAATGCAGAGTTCCAAAGAATAGCAAGGAAAGATAAGAAAGCCTTCCTCAGTGATCAGTGCAAAGAAACAGAGGAAAACAATAGAATGGGAAAGACTAGAGATCTCTTCAAGCAAATTAGAGATACCAAGGGAACATTTCATGCAAAGATGGGCACAATAAAGGACAGAAATCGTATGAACCTGACAGAAGCAGAAGATATTAAGAAGAGGTGACAAGAATACACAGAAGAACTATACAAAAAAGATCTTCATGACCCAGATAATCACGATGGTGTGATCACTCACCTAGAGCCAGACATCCTGGAATGTGAAATCAACTGGGCCTTAGGAAGCATCATTTTAAACTGAGAGGCCATATTTTACTAATTGGTAGGTATTTTAAGGATATGATATTATAGTTATATTATTGTTTTGATACTCTAACAAGAATTCACAAAATTAGAGTTGATTATATTTTATGCGTGAGTTTTAATCCTCAATCTATAATCCTACCTCCTGCAAATTTACTTCGCTGTATCCTAAATACATTGACATTTGACTTGTGTTAATTGCTCAGTTGTATCCAACTCTTTGTGACCCCATGGACTGTAGCCCACCAGGCTCCTCTATCCATGGGATTCTCCAGGCAGGAATACTGGAGTGGGTTGCCATTTCCTTCTCTAAGGGATCTTCTCAATCCAGGGATCAAACCCAGGTCTCCTGCATTACAGGCAGATTTTATACCATCTGAGCCACCAGGAAAGTCCCTAATTTGCTATTAGAGAGAGAAGTATTTTTACATGTATCATATTATTTTCACTTTGATTTGTCTTCTTCTCTCATTTATTTTAACACATAGTAAAGAACTTATTTTTTGCTTCTTATACAAATTATTATATCTGAAGCCAAATCCCAATCTATATTCTTAATTCCACAAATAACATGAAGTACACAGTGATTTTGTCATCTAACATTGCACTTGGGTGTATTTTTGAAATAATCAATTAGTATTCATGATAGAGGATATTAAAAGCTAAATATTAGCTTTGAACTTAAAGTTTGCCTCAAGGATTCCCTCTAGAGAGGAATATACTTTTATAATTATATCCCTGACTGTATCAAACATATTAGAAATTCTGCAAATCACAATATGAAGGAAAATACATTTAGTGATATAGCCTATAATGAAAGTACTGAATACATCATAACTTGTGGCAATAAGTAGCAGAGTTTTAAAAAATATGCCAAAGCACTGCAACGGAAATATCTGCAGCCTTGTGACTCAGCTTCTCTTTGTTTCATGATATCTTTACCATTAGAGGAATGTACATACAGAAAGAATTAAATATAGCCACGATTTCCTAAGGCAATTCCTAGAGCAATTAGATGGTAACAAAGGTGTTACGTTTATATTTATTAATCTATTACTTTACATATTCACATTGTTTTATTCACTCATACACTTTCTTAGAACTCATATAAATCATAAATATGCTTTCAAAATTATACCTCTAGAAGACTTTATTCAAGTATATCCTTCAAATCCAGTCATTTAAAGTTTTATTTCTGTTACTTTAATCTCAGTCATTATCATCAATTGCCTTGATCATTTAATCACACAACTGGATAAATATTTTCCCTTTGGGGAACAAGATGAATTATATTTCCTGGTCCGTGTAAGGTAGGATGGGGCCATGTGGCTACTTCTGACTAATGGGATGTTAATGAACACAACGTGGGTCATTTCAGGACTGGAATATTTAATTGTCCTAAAGAGCTCCTCTGAAATCCTCTCCTTTCTTGAACATTGAATGACAAAGTACAAATACATGGCTGTGCTATCAACTTGGATTCTTGATTGGGCAGAGTAAACCAAGCTCCTCTGTCCCTGCAAAGAAATTGAGGGCATGATGGAGACAAATCTTTGGTGGTTTTCGGTCATCTTTAGTCTGGGATTGTTTATTATCTTAGCGTAACACTTCTTAACATGTTCAAAACATGCTCTAACATATCTTTCCAAACATGCTGTTCCACTCCCAAACTACTCTCAAAGAGTAGACATTTTTTTGTTTATTTGTTCAATTATGTAACCGTCATATTGAATTAAACTGATTAAAGTGAGGTTATCACAAAAAATAACTTTTGAGATTTGCTTTAAATTTATTCTATAATTAGTTCTTTGCTCAAAATGAAAGTTTTACATCATTAATTAAAATGCTAGTTTCCTCAAAACTCTTAATCTAATTTAAAGTTGACATTTCTTCCCTGCCATAGCTAATGGTTGGTGAGAGAAGAATGCCTATGGTAAGGAAAAGGGAGTCAAATTCTTCACTCCTTTCTCACCTAGACCTGATTCTTTTCCTGCTCCATCTTACTAGCTATATTCTCTGGCCCTTTTGATTTACAACACGGAGCAGAAGAGGCAAGGAGAGCAAGATAGTTCTCATTTGTTTTGTATCACAATGGGAAAACTTCTGTACTTCTGTAATATCTTAAAAATTCCCTTTTCCCTTGGGCCCTTGCCTTCATTCTTTAGAAATTCCTCCCAACACTGTCCTCTACCCCTTTCCCCCAACACTGGAGCTATTTCAACCGCAGTCTCCTGAGACGGTCAAGATTGTTGTCACTCCAGCTCATTCTGCCCTTCTCCACATTCTCTGGAAGACAATCAATCTAACTTCCATCTCCTGCTGCAGCCACTTCGTCCTTTTCGAAGGATCTAAAACAATCCCAGAGCAGCTCATGTTCTCCCCTCTCCTACCCCACCTCCTCTCCCTGCACATGGCATCTTGCCCTCAAGCTGAATGATTTGCTCTGGAAAATCCAGAGAGCACAATCCTTTTTCAAACTGCAGTCCTCCACTCTGCTATCAACAGCTGCCTCAGTCAGCCACCTACTGTTTACCTCACTCAGAAAAAAATCCCACGCAATGTCCCACAAAGAGGCAGAGACAGAGAAAGATCTCCAATTCCTCAAATCTCCTTTCCCTACATGGGTGAGGTGGGATTTGCAGGGACTGACTCCACTAGGAGGGTGAAGGGGACCCAACAGCACATCTTCCTCCAGAGAAATCCACTTCAAAAACCTTCCAGTTTATACCTATTAGACTCTTTGGTACTTTGGCATGGTGTGTGCTCAGTCACTCAGTCCTGTCCGACTCTGTGCAACCCCATGGACTGTAGCCTGTCAGGCTTCTCTGTCCATGGGGTTTTCTAGGCAAGAACACTGGAGTGGGTTGCCATCTCCTTCTCCAGGGTTGCTGTGGTGGAACATTTTAACAAGTCACACGTTGGTTCTGTATGAGCACCCATCTTTGGAATGTCATGCCACAGCGGAGATTCCCATTGTCATAATCTGCTCCAAATATAAGTCAAGTTTTGCCAAATCCATTTTTCCCCCATAACGTCACACCACTGCCACCCACAGACATCTGATTAAAATCCTACAGTGAGTTTATTTGAATTTAGGATACAATTTAATTAAGCCTATAAAGTCCTATGAGATTGTTTGATCACCCTTCAATGATAAGATCTAGTCATAGGGGTCTTCCTTTTTTTTCACATAAGACCATTTTCCTGCCTTATAGCAGGATAAGGGCCAAATCATTCTTTGTTGTGGGCCTTGTCCTGTGTGTTACAGAATATTTAGCAGCACCCCTGGCCTCTACTGGGCTTCCCCTGTAGCTCAGATGGTAAAGAAACTGCCTGCAATGTAAGAGTGTGTGTGTACTTCGTTGCTCAGTCATGTCAGACTGTGACCCCATGGAAGGTAGCCCAGCAGGCTTCTCTGTCCAGGGGATTCTCCAGGCAAGAATACTGGAGTGGGTTGCCATGCCCTCAGTGCAGGAGACCTGAGCTCAATCCCTGCATTAAGAAGATCCCCTAGAGAAGGGAATACCCACTCCAGTATTCTTGCCTGGAGAATTCCATGGACAGACCATGGGGTCGCAAAGAATCAGACACGACTGAGTGACTAACACTGGCCTCTACTTATGCCAGTAGCATTTCCTGCCTTGTGACCATCTAAAATGTCCTCAGACATTACCAAATGTAGCCTTGAGAGATGGACAAACTGTCTACCTTCTGTCTTAGAAACTTTGTCAAGGATACTTCCTTTGCTGGGGTTCCTTTTTATCATTTTTCACCTAGAAAATTCTTACTTATCTTAGACTTGGCTGACCCAAATTAAATAAGCTCTTCTCACCAGAAAGCATCCCATAGGGCAACCCCTTGGACTGAAGCATTCCTGGCTTCCCCGTCCTTCACTATCTCCCAGAGTTTGCTTAAGTTCATGTCCATTGAGTCAATGATGTCATCCAACCATCTTATCCTCTGTCAGCCTCTTCTCCTCATGCTCTCAATCTTTCCTAATATTAGGGTCTTTTCCAATGAGTCAGCTCTTCACATCAGGTGGCCAAAGTACTGGAGCTTTAGCCTCAGCATCAGTGCTTCCAATGAGTATTCAGGGTTGATTTCCTTTAGGATTGACTGGTTTGAGCTCCTTTCTGGCCAAAGGACTGTAACTGTTTATATTTCTCAACACTCTTTAACTTCATGAGTTACCTAATCCATCAAGTAATATTTTAAATATATTTTCTATCTTTCTTGTCACAAAGATTATGAAAACAGACATATTTTCACCATAAAAATAACCTTACATCAGTTGAAGATTCTAGCAGTATGCCTCCAAAACAAAGTTACTAGTTATGCAATGTTCCATTTAAATTCCTGTCTCCAGAAACCTATTAAAAGTTGAGCACTTTATAGCAGAGGTAATGCTGAATGTTCACAAATTTGAGAAACCATTGTTACAATGCTCCAAACTCTAGCAAATAGAATGATAAAAGCCTCAGAAAAACCATGACTGTCCCACCTCTGACCCTTAAGAAGCATGTGTGTTGCTTATCTAAATATAAACTCATGTAAAGCCAACTTATGAATCTTATGTGCTAAATAATTTTCTAAGGTGATAAAGGATCACCCAGATATTTCCATGCAGGAAGACTGGTGAGAAGTTGGTCTTTTAAAACAGAAGCAGTCTTTCTATAAATAACAGAACTTGGCACAGAAGTTTGCAGTTGGTGTGAGAGTCTGGGACCTCATCCTTTCCCCCAAAACCATGGGGAAATTTTCCAGGAGAACCAGGGCACAAGGCAGCCCAAGGCTTCTGTAACAAGCCAGTATTTCGGAAATGTAAGTGCCCGACTGTCTCTGCATTTTGCAGGTTCCAGTGATGATGTTACAGTACATGGGTTAAAGTTGGGGGGCTGGTTTATGAATCATGAGAACCCCTAAATTTGAGACAATTCTGTGCCGTGAGATTCTGAGTTCTTGCTCAAGGGACTTTATCCTTTGAGCCATTGTACAGAATGGTTTCCTAATCAGGCTCTTTCAAAGCTAAAAGGGACAAAAATGGGGTCAAGCAGCAAGCCGCCAAGTGTACCTTTTATAAATCTATCTCTAAACTTGCAGAGAATTCTAACAATGGTTTCATTAATTTAGCAATCACTCAACATCATATCTATTATAATGTACTAAACTCTTAAGAGAGAAAGAAAAATGAAAATTGTTTTATTCCCATGATTTAATCTAAAACGAAAGATAAAAAACTGCAATGATAATCGTCTTGTTAAACTTTTTAAATTCTCTTTATGATTTAAAGTATGGACTTGCTTTCCTTGAGGGGCATGCTTTTGTCTTCTATTTTAAAACTCTTCAGTGTCCATTCTTATCTTTCTAAGGGCAGGTATGACACCACTGAACTGAGGAGCTGACTGTGGCTCAGACCATGAACCCTTATTGCCAATTCAGACTGAAATTGAAGAAGGTAGGGGAAACCACTAGACCATTCAGGTATGACCTAAATCAAATCCCTTATGATTACACAGTGGAAGTGAGAAATAGATTTAAGGGCCTAGATCTGATGGATAGACTGCCTGATGAACTATGGACTGACGTTCGTGACACTGTACAGGAGACAGGGATCAAGACCATTCCCATGGAAAAGAAATGCAAAAAAGCAAAATGGCTGTCTGGGGAGGCCTTACAAATAGCTGTGAAAAGAAGAGAAGCGAAAAGCAAAGGAGAAAAGGAAAGATATAAACATTTGAATGCAGAGTTCCAAAGAATAGCAAGAAGAGATACGAAAGCCTTCTTCAGCGATCAAGGCAAAGAAATAGAGGAAAACAACAGAATGGGAAAGACCAGAGATCTCTTCAAGAAAATCAGAGATACCAAAGGAACATTTCATGCAAAGATGGGCTCGATAAAGGACAGAAATTGTATGGACCTAACAGAAGCAGAAGATATTAAGAAGAGGTGGCAAGAATACACAGAAGAACTGTACAAAAAAGATCTTCATGACCCAGATAATCACGATGGTGTGATCACTCACCTAGAGCCAGACATCCTGGAATGTGAAGTCAAGTGGGCCTTAGAAAGCATCACTATGAATAAAGCTAGTGGAGGTGATGGAATTCCAGTTGAGCTATTCCAAATCCTGAAAGATGATGCTGTGAAAGTGCTGCACTCAATATGCCCGCAAATTTGGAAAACTCAGCAGTGGCCACACGACTGGAAAAGGTCAGTTTTCATTCCAATCCCAAAGAAAGGCAATGTCAAAGAATGCTCAAACTACCACACAATTGCACTCATCTCACATGCTAGTAAAGTAATGCTTAAAATTCTCCAAGTCAGGCTTCAGCAATATGTGAACCGTGAGCTTCCTGAAGTTCAAGCTGGTTTTAGAAAAGGTACAGGAATCAGAGATCAAATTGCCAACATCCGCTGGGTCATGGAAAAAGCAAGAGAATTCCAGAAAAACATCTATTTCTGCTTTATTGACTATGCCAAAGCCTTTGACTGTGTGGATCACAATAAACTGTGGAAAATTCTGAAAGAGATGCGAATACCAGACCACCTGACCTGCCTCTTGAGAAATTTGTATGCAGGTCAGGAAGGAACAGTTAGAACTAGACATGGAACAACAGACTGGTTCCAAATAGGAAGGAGTTCGTCAAGGCTGTATATTGTCACCCTGCTTATTTAACTTATATGCAGGGTACATCATGAGAAATGCTGGACTGGAAGAAGCACAAACTGGAATCAAGATTGCCGGGAGAAATATCAATAACCTCAGATATGCAGATGACACCACCCTTATGGCAGAAAGTAAAGAGGAACTAAAAAGCCTCTTGATGAAAGTCAAAGTGGAGAGTGAAAACGTTGGCTTAAAGCTCAACATTCAGAAAACGAAGATCATGGCATCTGGTCCCATCACTTCATGGGAAATAGATGGGGAAACAGTGGAAACAGTGGCAGACTTTATTTTTCTGGGCTCCAAAATCACTGCAGATGGTGACTGCAGCCATGAAATTAAAAGACGTTTACTCCTTGGAAGGAAAGTTATGACCAAACTAGATAGCATATTCAAAAGCAGAGACATTACTTTGCCAACAAAGGTTCGTCTAGTCAAGGCTATGGTTTTTCCTGTGGTCATGTATGGATGTGAGAGTTGGACTGTGAAGAAGGTAGAGAGCTGAAGAATTGATGCTTTTGAACTGTGGTGTTGGAGAAGACTCTTGAGAGTCCCTTGGACTGCAAGGAGATCCAACCAGTCCATTCTGAAGGAGATCAGCCCTGGGATTTCTTTGGAAGGAGTCATGCTAAAGCTGAAACTCCAGTACTTTGGCCACCTCATGCGAAGAGTTGACTCATTGGAAAAGACTCTGATGCTGGGAGGGATTGGGGGCAGGAGGAGAAGGGGACGACAGAGGATGAGATGGCTGGATGGCATCACTGACTGGATGGACGTGAGTCTGAGTGAACTCCGGGAGTTGGTGATGGACAGGGAGGCCTGGCGTGCTGCGATTCACGGGGTCGCAAAGAGTCGGACACAACTGAGCGACTGATCTGATCTGATCTGATCTGAACACATATTTAAATGCAGTGCTCGGTTGTGCATGACTCTTTGCGACCCCATGGACTGTAGCCCACCAATCTCCTCTGTCCACAGACCTTTCAGGCAAGGATACTGGAATGAGTTTCCATTTCCTTCTCTATGGGATCTTCCTGACCCAGGGACTGAACCCAAATCTCTTGCGTCTACAGCACTGGCAGGCGGATTCTTTACCACTAGTGCCATAAAACTTGGTAACAAATCCAGCCGCAAAAGCTGCATATACAAAAAGTGCATATCAAAACAACATACCTTACCAGGACCCCAAGGTATCTATGGTAACAACAAAGTACCATGTCTCCCATCAATAATCATATACCTCACACTGGGCCCCTGTCCAGGATCCCTGGATTTTCTGGGGATTCTTGCCAAATGCAGTCAGCAGGTCCCATGGGAGGATGTGCTTCTTTAGCGTTGTGCACAACTGTTCATAGCCGGGGCTTGTGGTTTTCCCTCTGAAGTGTATTTGTAGACAGTACAATACCATCCTGTCTTTACAGTGTTCCTTGGATGGTGACCTAAAACAACTGTCTTTTCAATCCACAGAGGGCTTTCCTAGACTGGAAATGCACCGGGCCTGCCAGCCTACTCAGTGCCCCGGTGATTCTGCAGTGCAGCTGAAATCTATCAAAGATACTCTGTCAGAGACATTCTCAAGATAGTTTAGATTGTGCCCAGGATGGCACAGCCAAACCTGTGTAAATTGTGTGATTGCAGGGGTGAAAGTCTTCTACTGAAAGCAAAAAATATGAAAAAGAAAAACAAATGAATTTAATTCGAGGCTCAAGAGGCCCTTTTCCTCCCTGCTAATTTTGAAATTGACCTCTTTATGAACACTGTTCTCTTCGGAGATTCAGTCATTTCTAGGGGAAGAGAATGACGTTCTCTTTATGTGCAAATACCTTTGCATGTATAAACAGAGTTAAAAAAAATAGTAATGTTAATTTATCAGTTTGGGATGTTTACTTCTTAGTTTGGCAAATGTCTTATGACTAAGTTGTTAACTTTAGTGGAAAGTGGGTAGAAGATGAAATTATTTCATCATTCTGGATTTCCCCGTCTCTGTGCATCTCTGGGTATATAGAAATTCTCTATACCATCTTTGCAACCTTTCTGTAAATCAAAACTTTTTCAAAAATACGTATCTGACTCAAAATAGTATTTAGTGATAGAAGTTGAGAGAGTTAATTCTCAGGTAGGTTGATAATAAGCCTGGGGTACCTGAGGAGGAAAAAGTGTCTGGGGCTCTCGAGGAAGAGAAAAAGACAAACTTTCTTCCACCCCCACCCCCAACATCCCTTTCTCTTAGTCACATTTTTTTTTTTTCCCCTTAAGCCCAGATCTAATGATTACACAACAAAACAACTCATCTGGCTCAAGGATATGTTCTTCCTTAAATGCTAAACACTATATAACAACAAGGAGAAGGCAATGGCACCCCACTCCAGTACTCTTGCCTGGAAAACCCCATGGATGAAGGAGCCTGGTAGGCTGCAGTCCATGGGATCGCTGAGGGTGGGACACGACTGAGCGACTTCACTTTCACTTTTCACTTTCATGCATTGGAGATGGAAATGGCAACCGACTCCAGTGTTCTTGCCTGGAGAATCCCAGGGACGGGGGAGCCTGATGGGCTGCTGTCTCTGGGGTTGCACAGAGTCGGACACGACTGAAGTGACTTAGCAGATATAACAACAATATATCCTGCTGGAGGACATGTTTCTCCTTAAGAACCTTCTGACTAATCTTGTTATCTAAAACATGCATTATGGGAGTGGGAAGATCTTTCTATTATTAATTCTAATCCTGTTATCTTAAAATGTAAATTATGGGAGTGGGTCTGGTAATACCTTTACAACCTTGAGATGTTTTTCCATTTATTGTTAATAAGCAGTTGCAAAAGAATATAGCTCCCTTGCTAAAACTAATGACAGGGTCCTCCCCCTTCCTTTTCTGATGTCTGTGTCAGAAGCTTTCTCTGTGTTTTTTCACTAATAAAACTTCTGCCACAGAAAAGCTCTGCGT
Source organism: Bos indicus x Bos taurus (assembly GCF_003369695.1). Classification (NCBI taxonomy): domain Eukaryota; kingdom Metazoa; phylum Chordata; class Mammalia; order Artiodactyla; family Bovidae; genus Bos; species Bos indicus x Bos taurus. The sequence continues at coordinate 97,068,512 of NC_040079.1, read as the reverse complement.
GATCAAGCCTGGTCCCTGATCCTGAAGCTAAATCTTCTTCAGAGATCATGAATCCATCATGAATCCTACATCCTTCACCATAAGCTATCAAAGTCATCTCCAGGAATTAAAAAAGTCAAGTACAGGGGGCAGTCCTAAGATGGCAGAGGAATAGGATGGGGAGACCACTTTCTCCCCCACAAATTCATTGAAAGATCATTTGAACACTGAGCAAATACCACAAAACAACTTCTGAATGCTGGTGGAGGACACCAGGCACCCAGAAAGGCAGCCCATTGTCTTCGAAAGGAGGTAGGACAAAATATAAAAGATAAAAAGAGAGACAAAAGAGTTAGAGATGGAGACCCATGCTGGGGAGGGAGTCATAAAAGATGAGAAGTTTCCAAACATCAGGAAACCCTCTCACCGGTGGGTCTTTTGGGAGTTTTGGAAGCTCAGAGGGCAACATAACTGGGAGGAAAAAATAAATAAATAAAACCCACAGATTACACGCCTAACTGCAACTCCCAGCGGAGAAGTAGCCCAGACGCTCGTGTCTACCACCAGAAAGCAGGGGCTGCATTGCTTAGGGTAAGGACCAGGCCTGAATGCCCTGAGGACAATCTGAGGGAGCTAACATGAGAAAGCAACCCAAAACCTGGGATAGCCAGAGAGAAAAAAAAAAAAAAAAGAGGAGAGAGAGAGAGAGAGAACTTTTCCTTCAAAAGCTCTAACCTAAGGCACTGCCAGGCCCACTCACGGAACAAAGGACTGAGTGAATACCAGGGGACAGTTATCTGGTTTCAGACCTGCCCATCCCCTGATAGAGGCAGGGAGGCAGGTGGGCAACATCCAGAGCTGGAAGGCAAGGGGCAAACTCGGCCCCAGAGATGGTATCCCCTGCCAAACTGTGAGCAGGCTCCCAGTTGCTAACCAAGTCTTCCTGGGATCCTGGACGGTTGACATCTGCTGGGAGGGTCTCAGCCAGAGATCAGCTCCCCAGAGGAGACACACAGCACCCCTAAGCCAGCGCTCCCGCTGTGCACCCAGGGAACCAAGTGGCAGGGACCGGGGAGGTGAGAAGACCTACTGCAGCTGGGGAGAGTGCGCTCACGGAGCACCTGGTCACCTGAGCTGCTCGCACCTGGGAAGCGCACAAAATGCAGGCCCAACGGAGTCTGCACCTTTCTGGAGTACCCGAGAACCTGAACCCGAGTGGTGAACACACAACCCAGGGCCCGCCTTAGACATCTCCCCTGTAGAGCAACCTGGAGCCTGAGCAGTGTAGACAAGGAAAACACACACGCTGTGAGCGGGGGCAAACCCAGCGTGGCCCAGGCACTGCAAGCACTCCCCACACACGCCAGTGATATTTGTTTGCAGTGTTCCTCCCTCCCTGCAGCACAATTGAACAAGTGAGCCTAAATAAATGACCACCTTCCCCCCCTTGTCTCAGGGCAGAAGTTAGATACTGAAGAGACTTGCAGAGGAAGCCAAAATAAACAAAGAAGAGGGAACGGCTTTGGAAGTGACAGGTGCAACAGATTAAAACCCTGTAGTTAGTACTGGACACACTGGAAGGAACCTATAGACCTTGAGAAGAAGTATAAGCTGGAACAAGGAACTATCTGAAACTGAACTGACCCCACACTGCCTTCAACAGCTCCAGAGAAATTCCTAGATATATTTTACTACTATCACTTTTTAATTTTTTTTAAGTTCTTTATTACTCCTTTAATTTTCATTTTTAAAACATACCATTACCTTCAAAAAAAAAAAAAGACCATATTTTTAAAGGAAATTTCATTTTTTTAATAACTTTTGCAATTTTTTTTTAATATTGTATTTTTGAGAGTCTAACCTCGACTCTAGAATTTTAATCTTTGCTTTTTGGTATTTGTTATCAATTCCATACCTTTAAGAATCCAATCTTCAGTACCCATTTTTACTTAGGAGTGTGATTACTGACTTGATTGCTCTCTCCACTTTGGACTCTCCTTTTTCTCCCCCAGGTCACCTCTATCTCCTCCCTTCCCCTTCTCTCTCTACTTAACTCTGTGAATCTCTTTGGGTGTTCCAGGCTGTGGAGAACACTTAGGGAACTGATCACAGGCTAGATTGGTCTCTTTCCTTTTGACTCCCCTCCTCCCCTGCTGGTCACCTCTTATGTTCTTCCTCCCTCTTCTCTTCTTTATGGAACTCCGTGAATCTCTCTGAGTGTTCCAGACTGTGGAGAGCAAATAGGGAATTGATTACTGGCTAGATTGCTCTCTCCCCTTTTGATTCCCCCTTTTATCTTCCTGGTCACCTCTACCTCCTTCCTCCATCTTCTCTTCTCCATGTAACTCTGTTAACCTCTCTGGGTGTCCCCCACTGTGGAGAATCATTTCACCATTAACCTAGATGTTTTATCATCTATGCTGTATGGATGGAGAAGTCTTGAGGTTACTATAAGAATAAGACTGAAAGCCATATGCATGAGGCCTAAATCCAACACTTGAGAACACTAGAAAACTCCTGACTCCAGGGAACATTAATGAACAAGAGCTCATCCAAAAGCCTCCATACCTACACTGAAACCAAGCTCCACCCAAGAGCCAACAAGTTTCAGAGCAAGACATACCAAGCTAATTCTTCAACAGTGCAGGAACATAACCCTGAGCATTAAAACACAGGTGGCCAAAAGTCACACCAAACCCATAGACACCTCAAAACTCACTACTGGACACGTCACTGTACTCGAGAGAAGAGATCCAGCTCCACCCACCAGTACACTGATGCAAGCTTCCCTAAACAGGAAACTTTGACAAGCCTCTCATCCAATCCCACCCCCAGGAAGCAAGGTCCACAATAAAGAGGAACTACAAACTTCTAGCATATAGAAAGGCCACCCCAAACACAGCAACCTAAACAAGATGAAAAGGCAGAGCAATATTCAGCAAGTAAAGGAACATGATAAAAGCCCACCAAACCAAACAAAAGAGGAGGATATAGGGAGGAGTCTAACTGAAAAAGAATTCAGAATAATGATAGTAAAAGTGACCCCAAATTTTGGAAACAAAATGGAGTTACAGATAAATAGTCTGGAGACAAGGATTGAGAAGATGCAAGAAAAGGTTAACAAGGACCTAGAAGAAATAAAAAAGAGTCAGTCAATAATGAATAATAAAAAAACTGAGATAAAAAGCACTCTGGAGGGAACCAACAGTAGAATAACTGAGGCAGAATATAGGATAATCGAGGTGGAAGATAGAATGGTGGAAATAAATGAAGCAGAGAGGAAAAAGAAAAAGAATTAAAAGAAATGAGGACAACCTAAGAGACCTCTGGGACAACGTTAAATGTCCCAAAATTCGAAAAATGGGAGTCCTAGAAGAAGAAGACAAAAAGAAAGGCCATAAGAAAACACTTGAGGAATAGTTGTAAACTTCCCTAAAATGGGGAGGAAATAGCCATCCAAGTCCAAGAAACCCAGAGAGCACCAAACAGGATAAACCCAAGGCAAAACACCCCAAGACACATATTAATCAAATTAACAAAGATCAAACACAAAGAACAAATATTAAAAGCAGCAAGGGAAAAACAACAACACACAAGGGGATCCCCTTAAGGATAACATATGATCTTTCAATAGAAACTCTTCAAGCCAGAAGGGAATGGCAAGACGTACTTAAAGTGATGAAAGAGAAAAACCTACAACACAGATTACTGTACCCAGCAAGAATCTCATTCAAATATGAAGGAGAAATCAAAAGCTTTACAGACAAGCAAAAGCTCAGAGAATTCAGCACCACCAAACCAGCTCTTCAACAAATGCTAAAGGATCTCCTTTAGACAGGAAACACAGAAAAGCTTTATAAACTCGAACCCAAAACAACAAAGTAAATGGCAACAGGATCATACTAATCAATAATTACCTTAAATGTAAATGGGTTCAATGCCCCAACGAAAAGACAAAGACTGGCTGAATGGATACAAAAACAAGACCCCTATATATGCTCTCTACAAAAGACCCACATCAAACCTAGGGACACATACAGACTGAAAGTGAAGGGCTGGAAAAAGATATTTCATGCAAATGGAGAACAAAAGAAAGCAGGAGCAGCAGTACTCATATCAGATAAAACAGACTTTGAAATAAAGGCTGTGAAAAGAGACAAAGTAAGACACTACATAATGATCAAAGGATCAAGCCAAGAAGAAGATATAAATATATATGCACCCAACAAAGCAGCACCACAATATGTAAGGCAAATGCTAACAAATATGAAAGGGGAAATTAAAAGTAACACAATAATAGTGGGAGACTTTAATACCCCACTCACACCTATGGATAGATCAACCAAACAGAAAATTAGCAAGGAAACACAAACTTTAAATGATACAATGGACCAGTTAGACCTAATTGATATAATATCATTAGGTCAATTGATTATATATATATATATATATATATATATATATATATATATATATATGATATATATGATATATCATACATATATTGATCTATATAGCATATATAGATCATATCCTGGGCCATAAATCTAGCCTTGGTAAATTAAAAAAAAAGTGAAATCATCTCAAGCATCTTTTCTGATCACAATTCAGTAAGATTAGATGTCAACTACAGGGGAAAAAACTATTAAAAATACAAACATATGGAGGCTAAGCAAAACACTTGAATAACCAACAAATCACAGAAGAAATAAAAAAAGAAATCAAAATATGCATAGAAATGAAAACATACAACCTAAAACCTATAGGATTCAGTAAAAGCACTGCTAAAGGGAAGGTTCATAGCAGTACAAGCCTACCTCAAAAAACAGAAGAGAAATCAAATAAATAACCTAACTCTACAGCTAAAGCAACTAGAAAAACAAGAAATGAAGGACCCCAGGGATAGTAGAAGGAAATAAATCATAAAAATTAGGGCAGAAATAAATGCAACAGAAACAAAGGAGACCATAGCCAAATCAACAAAGCTAAAAGCTGGTTCTTTGAGAAGATAAATAAAATAGACAAATTATTAGACAGACTCATCAAGGAATAAAAAGAAAAGAATCAAATCAACAAAATTAGAAATGAAAATGGAGAAATCACAACAGACAACACAGAAATACAAAGGATCATAAGAGACTACTATCAGCAACTATATGCCAATAAAATGGACAACTTGGAAGAAATGGACAAATTCTTGTAAAAGATAACTTTCTAAAACTGAACCAGGAAGAAATAGAAAATCTTAAGAGACCCATCACAAGTACAGAAATCAAAACTGTAATCAGAAATCTTCCAAAAAAACAAAAGCCCAGGGCCAGATGGCTTCACAGCTGAATTCTACCAAAAATTTAGAGAAGAGCTAACACCTATCCTACTCAAACTCTTCCAGAAAATTTCAGAGGAAGGGAAACTGCCAAACTCATTCTATGAGGCCACCATCATCCTAATACCAAAACCAGACAAAGATGCCGCAAAAAAAAAAAAAAAAGAAAGAAAGAAAAGAAAACTATAGGCCAATATCACTGATGAACATAGATGCAAAAATCCTTAACAAAATTCTAGCAAACAGAATCCAACAACATAATAAAAACATCATACATCATGACCAAGTGGGCTTTATTCCAGGGATGTAAGGATTCTTCAATATTCATAAATCAATGTGGTACAACACATTAACAGATTGAAAGATAAAAACCATGTGATTATCTCAATAGATGCAGAGAAAGCCTTTGACAAAATTCGAAATCCATTTATGATAAAAACTCTCCAGAAAGCAGGCATAGAAGGAACATATCGCAATATAATAAAAGGCATTTCTGATAAACCCCTAGCAAACATTATCCTCAATGGTGAAAAATTGAAAGCATTTCCCCTAAAGTCAGGAACAAGACAAGGGTGCCCACTCTCACCACTACTATTCAATATAGTTTTGGAAGTCTTGACCAGAGCAATCAGAGAAGAAAAAGGAATAAAAGGAATCCAGATTGGAACAGAAGAAGAAAAACTCTCACTCTTTGAAAATGACATGATCCTCTACATAGAAAACCCTAAAGATTCCACCAGAAAATTACTAGAGCTAATCAATGAATATAGTAAAGTTGCAGGATATAAAATTCACACACAGAAATCCCTTTCATTCCTATACACCAACAATGAGAAAACAGAAAGAGAAAATTAAGGAAACAATTCCATTCACCATTGCAATGAAAATAATAAATTTAGGAATAAATCTACCTAAAGAAACAAAATACCTGTATATAGAAAACTATAAAACACTGATGAAAGAAATCAAAGATGACACAAATAGATGGAGAAATATACCTTGTTCATGGATCGGAAGAATCAATATAGTAAAAATGAGTATACTACCCAAAGCAATCTATAGATTTCAATGCAATTCCTATCTAGCTACCAACAGTATTTTTCAGAGAATTAGAACAAATAATTTCACAATTTGTATGGAAATACAAAAACCCTTGAATAGCCAAAGCAATCTTGAGAAAGAAGATTGGAACTGGAGGAATCAACTCGCCTGACTTCAGGCTATACTACAAAGCAACAGTCATCAAGACAGTATGGTACTGGCACAAAGACATAAATATAGGTGAATGGAACAAAATAGAAAGCCCAGAGATAAATCCATGTACCTTTGGATACCTTATCTTTGTCCAAGGAAGCAAGAATATACAATGGAGAAAAGACAATCTCTTTAAGAAGCTATGCTGGGAAAACTGGTCAACCACTTGTAAAAAATGAAACTACAACACTTTCTAACACCATACACAAAAATAAACTCAAAATGGATTAAAAATTTAAATGTAAGGCCAGAAACTATAAAACTCCTTGAGGAAAACATAGGTAAAACATTCTGACATAAATCATAGCAGGATTTTCTATGACCCACATCCCAGAGTAATGGAAATAAAAGCAAAAATAAACAAATGGGACCTAATTAAACTTAAAAGCTTTTGCACAATGAAGGAAACTATAAGCAAGGTGAAAAGACAGCCTTCAGAATGGGAGAAAATAATAGCAAATGAAGCAACTGACAAAGAATTAATCTCAAAAAATATACAAGCAACTCCTGCAGCTCAATTCCAGAAAAATAAGTGATCCAATCAAAAAATGGGCCAAAGAACTAAACAGACATTTCTGCAAAGAAGACAAACAGATGGCTAACAAACACATGAAAAGATGCTCAACATCACTCATTATCAGAGAAATGCAAATCAAAACCACAATGAGGCACCATCTCACCCTGGTCAGAATGGCTGCTATTAAAAAATCTACAAACAATAAATGCTAGAGAGGGTGCAGAGAAAAGGGAATCCTCTTCCACTGTTGGTGGGAATGCAAACTAGTACAGCCACTGTGGAGAACAGTGTGGAGATTCTTTAAAAAATTGGAAAGAGAACTGCCATATGATTCAGCAATCCCACTGCTGGGCATACACAGAGAGAAAACCAGAACTGAAAGAGACATGTGTACCCCAATGTTCATCACAGCACTGTTTACAATAGCCAGGATGTGGAAGCAATGTAGATGTCCATCAGTAGACGAATGGATAAGAACGCTGTGGTACATATACACAATGGAGAATTACTCAGCTATTAAAAAGAATGCATTTGAGTCAGTTCTAATGAGGTGGATGAAACTGGAGCCTATTATACAGAGTGAAGTAAGTCAGAAAGAAAAACACCAATACAATACATTAACACATATATATGGAATTTAGAAAGATGGTAACGATGACCCTATATGCAAGACAGCAAGATACACAGATGTAAAGAACAGATTTTGGACTCTGTAGGAGAAGGCGAGGGTGGGATGATTTGAGAGAATAGCACTGAAACATGTATATTATATGTGAAATCAATCGCCAGTCTAGGTTCGATGCATAAGACAGGGTGCTCAGAGCTGGTGCACTGGGATAACCCTGAGGGATGGGATGGGAAGGGAGGTGGGAGGGGGGTCAGGATGGGGAACACATGTACACCCATGGCTGATTCATGTGAATGTATGGCAAAAACCACCACAATATTGTAAAGTAATTAGCCTCCAATTAAAATAAATCAAAAAATTTTTAAATAAAAGGGAAAACAGAAAAAAAAAAGTCAAGTACACACTAGGGAATGATGAATTCAGTCTATATAAAAGATGGAAAATTACCTAGTTTCCATCCTAGATACAATGACTGTTTTCATTAGAGATGTGTGTGTGCTGTGCTTAGCTGCTGTCCTGCCCGACACTTTGTGACCCCATGGATTGTAGCCCACCAAGCTCTGTTCACAGGGATTCTTCTGGCAAGAATATTGGAGTGGGTTGCCATGCCCTTCTCCAGGGGATCTTCCCAACCCAGGGATCAAACCCAGGTCTCCTGAATTGCAGGCAGATTCTTTACTGTCTAAGCTCCACGGAAGTCCTTTTATTACAGACTAACAACAAATACTTCAACGAAGTATTTATGTGTAACACTTACAGACTCGGGGGAATGCATACAGTGGGATACAGACTGAACACTGAAAAACTCAAAAGGACCAAAATCAACCCTTGTTTTTAATAAACTGTTTACCTGTAAGCATCTACCTACTTATTTTCTTCAGATCTCTTTTTTTACTAGGTGCTTATGCAAAGCATTAGGAAGGGGAGGAGGGAAATTAATGTTCTTGTTCTTGTCTATTATAAATACTTACACAACTTGGTGAAATAGAAAAGAAGTTGTTAGAAAAGTTTTCTTGAAAGAGTAGGAGGAAATGTTGATTAAAAAGAAAGCATAATGACGTTGACGAAAATGTCATCTGTGGAAGAATTTTTAATTTATTTTTTAGTTGTAGCCAACATTATTTTTTGAGAGTGCTGAAGACAATTTTGTTACACACACACATTTTAAGAATTTTCCCTACTACAATAGATACTTTCAGTTTCTAAAGTGTTATCTCTAAGTCAGATTTATTTTACCGACTTCATCTTGTCTTTATATTAAGCTAAATTCAGTGAGTGTTTTGAACCCTCTTTAAGTAAAACCTGTTATTTGTTTTTTTCATCTGCAAGTCCTCCATGAAGGAGTCCTTGGGCCTAGAAAAGAAAACTGTCTCAAAGGCCCTTGCTGAATCATCTGACTTTGGGGAAAACAAAACTGAACTTCAAGCCCCTCCGTGATACCCCTGGCCTGTTGCATCTACCTGGGACTTATCACCCCCTCCCCAGAAACTTCCCACCCCCTATTCAACTACAAATGCCATCTCAACTAAAGATTACCCAAAACGTCCTGCCTGACTAATGTTTCCCTTATCACTTCCACAAACCTCCCTTTAAATATGAAGCCTCCCTGATCCCTCTCGCCTCAGCCTGATCTTTAGGCTGGCTGTCACCCCTCCTTGCCTGAATAAAGGTAATTACCTCTGCTGAGGTTGTCTCTCCTTCTTTTCTGCCTCGGCCCAAACTATACTTTACACTCCATGTACAAAATCATTTTTTCTTGCACCAACTTCACACACCACAGTTACTAAAAATTCTAAGATAAATCTATCATTAAGTGCCTCAAAGAAATTATGGAGTTGGTTTTTCACCCAGTTTCATTTCTAGTCCATATGTGGAAGTTTGAAGAGTCAGGAAAAGAGGAAATAGAGTGGGGTGGGGGGAATCCTGACTGATGCCATGTGTTTGGCTAGTTGATGACTTCAGCTGATTTTAAGCAACTGCTTTTAATACAATAATTCCTCTTTTAATGTCTTCCAAGATAGACCTGTGCCCACCTCTAGAGACTGGGCAGTCCTCTCTCCTGATGACAGAATATGCTGGTAGGACCCTTAGGCTCAAGGGTTGGCCAAGGAGATGCTGTGTTCAGGAGGTATGTGCAGACTGAGGTGCCCCTGTAGATGAAAGCTAAGCCCCCTATAATGCTCCATGGAGCTGCAGTTGGGAAAAGAAGAGGAAACGTCCAGCTGAGGGCTGTGGCTAGGGCCTCATTTTCTCTGTGCTGTCATCTCCAAGTGAGAAACTTCACAAAGTTGGAACATGGCCCTCTATGTTGTTGTGCCAAGTTAATCAGGTACAATTTATTTTATTCAGCATTAATAAACAAGTTGGTGGTTGCTGCTGCTGCTGCTAAGTAGCTTCAGTCATGTCTGATTCTCTGCGACCCCATAGACGGCAGCCCACCAGGCTCCCCTGTCCCTGGGATTCTCCAGGCAAGAACACTGGACTGGCTTGCCATTTCCTTCTCCAATGCACGAAAGTGAAAAGTGAAAGGGAAGTCGCTCAGTCGTGTCCAACTCTTCGCGACCCCATGGACTGCAGCCTACCAGGCTCCTCCGTCCATGGGATTTTCCAGGCAAGAGTACTGGAGTGGGGTGTCATTGCCTTCTCTGTTAGATCGACTTAAAACTTATAAATATTTAGATATATGTATGGTATGCGGACCTCCATTTTTACTTTTTTTTCTAAGTCCTAAAATCCGCAGGTAAAACCCTAAGAATAATAATCCAGTGATTAAAATTTAACTGAGTGGCTTCTATGTGTCAGACACTATGTAAAAAGTTCTACATGTACTACTTTATAGAATTCAGATAACAACTCATTGAGATAAATCACTTTGTACACACATTTTAGAGATGAGAAAATGGAAGTTACAGGAGTAGAAATGTATCTTACTAACAGGTTTTCCTTTAAGTCACAGATTTTGTAGGAATATTTCTTTTTTTGGCACTGAGGTAGTAGATGTCCTCCTCAGTTTCTTTCTGTATTTAGACATGGCCTAATCATAAACCTCGGAGAAGGCAATGGCACCCCACTCCAGTACTGTTGCCTGGAAAATCCCATGGACGGAAGAGCCTGGTAGGCCGAAGTCCATGGGGTCGCTCAGAGTTGGACATGACTGAGCGACTTCACTTTCACTTTTCACTTTCATGCACTGGAGAAGGAAATGGCAACTCACTCCAGTGTTCTTGCCTGGAGAATCCCAGGGATGGGGGAGCCTGGTAGGCTGCCGTCTGAGGGGTCGCACAGAGTCAGACATGACTGAAGCAACTTAGCAGCAGCAATCATAAACCTAAGTGACAATCCTAGAAGTTCCAATAATTTGGATACGTGATGCAAAGAGCCAACTTACTGAAAAAGATTTTGATCCTGGGAAAGATTGAGGGCAAGAGAAGAAGGGGACAACAGAGGATGAGATGATTGGATGTCATCACTGACTCAATGGACATGAGTTTCAGCAAACTCTGTAAGATGGTGATGGACAGGAAAGCCTGACGTGCTGCAGTCCATGGGGTTACAAAGAGTCAGACACGACTTAGCAACTGAACAACAACAATCACAAACCATTTCCTAAAACATACTGGTCTTAGAAGAATGCTGATTGAGTTCGCCACAGTTTCAATTCCCTTCTGTGCTTAAAGTGGAGTAGCACCCAAACAGCAACCTTTAGCTTTGGTTACTGATTCTGCCAACTCTTTGTAATAATGCAATCTTTTCATTTTGTCAGCATGATATCTTTCTGGACCCTGAATTATGTATTTCACATGGGTTCAAATTCAGCCATCATTCTTCAACTTCTTTTTACAAGACGATTTAGTCTTAGACTACAAATAGCCTTCATATCATATTTCACCTGGTAGTCTGGTAACAGTTGCCTGAATGGCCCTACAGAGAAGGACAATGGGACTGTATGTGGATACAGTAGGGGAGAGCAACTTAGAAGACTAGAGTTGGGGTACACCATCTATGAAGTTCTTACCCACAATTAACAGGCTTCTCTGTGCACAGAGGTAGCATTTTTGTCCACTAAAGTGTTATTAGAGATACCAAGGGAAAATTTCATGCAAAGATGGGCTCAATAAAGGACAGAAATGGTATGGAACTAACAGAAGCAGTAGATAATTAAGAGGCAGCAAGAATACACACAAGAATTGTACAAAAAAGATCTTCATGACCCAGATAATCACGATGGTGTAATCACTCACGTAGAGCCAGACATCTGGAATGTGAAGTCAAGTGGGCCTTAGGAAGCATCACTACGAACAAAGCTAGCAGAGGTGATGGAATTCCAGTTGAGCTATTTCAAATCCTAAAAGATGATGCTTTGAAAGTGCTACACTGAATATGCCAGCAAATTTGGAAAACTCAGCAGTGGCCACAAGACTGGAAAACATCAGTTTTCATTCTAATCCTAAAGAAAAGCAATGGCAAAGAATGTTCAAACTACCACACAATTGTACTCATCTCACATGCTAGTAAAGTAATGCTCAAAATTCTCCAAGCCAGGCTTCAACAATATGTGAACCATGAACTTCCAGATGTTCAAGCTGGATTTAGAAAAGGCAGAGGAACCAGAGATCAAATTGCCAACATCCGCTGGATCATCGAAAAACCAGGAGAGTTCCAGAAAAACATCTATTTCTGCCTTATTGACTATGCCAAAACCTTTGACCATGTGGATCACAACAAACTATGGAAAATTCTGAAAGAGATGGGAATACCAGACCACCTGACCTGCCTCTTGAGAAACCTATATGCAGGTCAGGAAGCAACAGTTAGAACTGGACATGGAACAACAGACTGGTTCCAAATAGGAAAAGGAATATGTCAAGGCTATATATTGCCACCCTGCTTATTTAACTTATATGCAGAGTTGATCATGAGAAACGCTGGGCTGGATGAATCGCAACCAGGAATCAAGATTGCTGGGAGAAATATCAATAACCTCAGATATGCAGATGACACTACCCTTATGACAGAAAATGTAAAAGAACTAAAGACCATCTTGATGAAAGTGAAGGAGGAGAGTGAAAAAGTTGGCTTAAAGCTCAACATTCAGAAAACTAAGATCATGGCATCCTTTCCCATCACTTCATGGCAAATAGATGGGGAAACAGTGGCAGACTTTATTTTTCTGGGCTCCAAAATCACTGTAGATGGTGATTTTCATGGTGACTGCAGCCATGAAATTAAAAGACGCTAACTCCTTAGAAGGAAAGTTACAACCAACCTAGACAACATATTAAAAAGCAGAGACATTACATTGCCAACAAAGGTCTGTCTAGTCAAGGCTATTGTTTTTCCAGTAGTCATGTATGGATGTGAGAGTTGGCCTGTAAAGAAAGCTGAGCACTGAAGAATTGATATTTTGTACTGGATTTGGAGAAGACTCTTGAGAGTCACTTGGACGGGAAGGAGATCTAACCAGTCCATCCTAAAGAGATCAGTCCTGAGTGTTCATTGGAAGGACTGGTGTTGAAGCTGAAACTCCAATACTTTGGCCACCTTATGAGAAAAAATGACTCATTTGAAAAGACCCTGATTCTGGGAAAGATTGAATGGGGTAGGAGAAGGGGACAATAGAGGATGAGATGGTTGGATGGCCTCACCGACTCAATGGACATGAGTTTGAGTAAACTCCAGGAGTTGGTGATGGACAGGCAGCCCTGGCGTGCTGCATTCCATGGGGTCACAAAGAGTCAGACACAACTGAGCAACTGAACTGAACAGAAAGTGTTATTCAAAGAGGCACACAACATATAAAGAGGAATATCTCTGTATTCATTCATCTTTCCTTTCCTTTTATTTTCTTATCAACCATCCCCAAAGACCTTTTTAAATACTTGCATACGTATGCACATATACATTGATGCACACATAAACCCACATGTCCCCAAATGGATAAAACATTATGTGAGAAAAAGATCTTGATTCTGTTCACAAAAGAAATTATACTTCTTACTGATAGGTATGATTACCTAAAAACACTTACTAAGGTAGTATTAAAACCAAAATAACAACTCTTACAAAATTAAGCATTTCAGAGAACCTGAAGATATTTTGTAAAATAAGAGTGTTTCCAATAGCATACTGGAGTGGGATACCATGCCCTCCTCCTGGGGATCTCTACCCAGGGATGGAACCCGTGCCTCTTGTGTCTCCTGCATTGGTAGGCGGGTTCTTTACTACTAGTGTCATTTGTGAAGCCCAAGCATGCAAAGGTATTTTGTAAAAGAAGAGTGTTTATAAAAGGAAGGATCATAAAGTTTATGAGGTTTTAATGCCATGGGCTTTCCCCTGTAGCTACAGATTGAGAAGAAAGAACAAAGATGGTGCCTGGGGGTTCTGGGACTATATTTCTGAACCTGAATGGCTAATGCTGGTGACTCTCAGTGAGGTGGACTTTGCAACAGCAACAGGGGCCAGTGGGTGGTGAATGTGGAAGTGCCAGTGAAGAGACAAGAGGGGATCCTTCAGGAAATTTAAAATATGAAAAATATAATAACCGCATGCAGGGCAGGCAAGAAACGAAATAATCTCATTGCTATTCTGACTGCCCATGGGGTAACATTTTGATAGGTCTGAGCAAGAAGAATTTCCTCCTTCTTTTCTTTTAGAGTAGACTGAAAAGTAAGATTTTTGATAAAAACAAAGTTCAACAGCAAAGTTTTTTTTTTTTTTTTGCAATAAATAGTTCCTATTTATAATGGTTCTCAGGGAAGAACATCTCTGGAGAACACAGGGTTTCCAAATAACATTTCAGATCTCCTCACCTCTTTTCTTTTGGGACTAGTGTCCAGGTAATACCCCTGGAGGAGGGTATGGCAACCCACTTCCGTATTCTTGCCTGAAGAATTCCATAGACAGAGGAGACTGGCGGGCTACAGTCCATAGGGTCGCAAAGAGTCTGACATGACTGAAGTGACTTAGCGTGCACGCCCAGGTAGTTGGTCTGAAGTTTACCAGTTCCTTAAGTACTTAGGAAGTCAGGCTTTCATATGATCACCCAATGAACATTATAACCATTTTCAAACTTATGACTAATTCCAAGTGTGATTATATTTTATAGCCCATAACATAAAAATCCAAAGCCACATTTAGTTTAAAAAGTTAGGAGTGTATTCATTTTTCATGTAGCAGACATCAGTAGGTACACAGTCTTTTGTGCTGGCTTCTTAGTGTCATAAGGGACCCAGATTCCTATCTTTCTGCTCAGCCATCCTCAATGTGTGGTTTCTATGCCCATTGTCCAAGATAGCCTCTACTGCTAAAGCCCTCATATCAAATGCCAAGCCAAGAAAACAAAGATGCCAAGGAAAACAAAAAGAGACTCCTTGCTGGTAAACTATTTAAAATCATCCTTTCTGAATATCCTGCACAACACATCTATGAGCTATGTCTCAGGCCACAGCTTGAGTCATACAGTCACATGGAACTGGAGAAAAGCCTGAGAAATGTAGTCTTTTAGCTGAATGCATTATCACCTTGCAGTAAGCCCAGGGTTCTAATTCTAAGGAGAAAGGGGAATATGGCTATGCAGTGGTCTCATTTAACATAGCCTGTCCACAGAGGACATGTTAATTGGCTTTCATACTGAGGTTTTAATAAAGCATGTAGTTTGTTTATAGGAACCAAGATTGACTATACTGTGTGGCTGTCTTTGGTTATAATCAATCATTTACTGAAAGGCTTTTAAAGATGAGGTATGTATTGTCTAACATTTCTGTAACAATCCACTTACTCATTTCCACCTTATTTTCAGGCACAAGATACATAAATGTTAACAAATCTGTGAGGAATACATCACACTGATTCATTAACTTATATAAACAAATCTTAGATATGACACAGCGTAAATTTTGAAAATTAGTATAATTAAATTATTAGTTGAATATATTGAATACATAAAATGTTTCTCAAAAATCATCTTTCCTTATTTTAGACCTAAATTAATAAGTAGCATTTAAAGTAAGGGTGAGAAACCTAGATTGCTGGACAAATTTAGCTTACCATGCTTTTGGTATAAATAAAGTTTTATTGAAACCCAGAGACTCAAATATTTACATATTGTCAGTGTCTGCTTTCACTACATGATGGCAGAACTGAGTAGCTGTGTCAGACGGTCTGACCCACAAAGCCTAAAATATTTACTATCTGATGACACAGAAAAAGTATGCTGATACTTGATATAAGGCCTAACAAAATAAATAGCAGGACATACTGAATTTTCCTCACATTTAGAAGTAAGGGCCACAGAACACTCTTGAAAAACTGCCTGTGTAACTGTATCATTAATTATATAACAGATCAATCAGTTTTCACCTTGACTCTGAAATGTTCCTAAAGAATGACAAATTCTTTTCTCTTACAGATATTTACTCCAGTGGTTCTCAAGTGGGGCCAATTTTGCCTGCCAGGAGACATCTGCAGTATCTGGAGACATTTTTAGTTGTTGCAACTGGGGCAGGGAAGGATGCAAGAAGCTGCCACTGGCATCTAGTGAGCGGAGGCCAAGGGTGATGATAAGCATCCTGAAATCCACAGGACATAGCAGCTTACTGTAACTATCTGGCCCCTCATGCCAATGGTGTGGGTGTTGAGAAACCCAGTGGCAAATGAGAACATGAACAAGTGGTTGCCAATGATCAATCACTTCCCTTGAAAGAAAGTGTCTTGTGGTATTCTATCTCAGTGGTGGTAGCCATGCTATATTCATACCTCACCTATTTTTGTTCTCTCTCTGAATCAAAACACCATTTTTACTTGCACTTATCAACTCAATGTTTTCCATTTATCACTTAAAATGTACTAACACAATGTTTCCCACACAGGTTATCAGGTTAAATGCTAGCTCTTAAGTTCTGTTCTGAAAGAGAAAAGGATTCCATGGCAAAAAAGAATTGGGGGAAAGATGCTTAGAATATCATAGTAACATCTTTTTGGAGATTCACATTTACATAGGCTCTGAGAAGTCTGGTGGTGAAAAAAACCTAGGAACCTCGGGCACGTTGATCCCACTGAGGCAGCCAGGTATAGACAGAACTCTAGAATAATGTGGTAGATCCATGGAGCAAAGGTCATGCCAAAATTTTCTCAAAAGTGTCCCCTGGAAGACTCATTCCAACTTGATTGTCAGTGGGAAAAATAAGGATTCAAAAATAAATAATTTTGAAATTACTAGGTTAGACATAATTGAATAAGTTTATTCCTAGCAAAGGTTTTCAACCACTTTTCATGTAACAGATCCTTTTGACAGTCATCGATCCCTTTTCAGAATAATGTTATTAAATACAGAAAACAAAATCTATAGAGTTTTAAAGGAAATGAATTGTACTGAAGTGTCATTACCAAAAGATAAAAATAAGTTTGTGGCAAATATCAATGCAAGTATTTATTAACATATTAAATAAAATCTAGTAATAGGTCAAATAACTACAAAAATTATAAAATAGGGTTGAGTATAAACAATTCTTCATTATAGTTGCAACAACCCTAATTTGATATGAAAACATCTGTAATTTGTAACTGGAAACAAAGTCTCAGGAACTAGTAGAGCTTTGTATCTTCATTCAAATCAAAGGGAATACTGAATTTCAATGAGAAGCTAGTAAAAAACTAAAATATAAAATATCACGGAGCCTTTAAAATGTTATGCGGATTGTGAATTTCCTAGAGTGAGGGTTATAGTACTTATTTGAACTTGTTTAAATATGAGAACTATTAATTTATTTCAAAACTACAGTTCCACATGGCATGTGGGAAATTCTGCTCTGAGCTAGTGCTTTCGGCCTGGAAGCTTCTAATGTCATAATGCAGTATTGCATTTATAATCATTGTTTTAAACTAGCATTTTCAAATCCAGTTCAGCTCCCTGACAACAGCTGTTGTTTTTTTTAATGATACATTTCACTTTCAGAAATAAATTTTTAAAAATTTTCTTTGAGCTTCCTACTTGTTCCTATCAAGAATCTCCATTTAAATTCCAAGGATAAAATCGCTCTACACTTAGGGATTTAGGGCTGCGTGTGACCTTCTGCCCTAACATGTGACTATGTATCAAGGATAATTCTTTTCTAATTCAACAACCTCATTCATCGAGAAAGATCTGTGATGAGAAGGTACTTTTATGCCACAGGGATCACTCCACAGCTATGTGCTGGTTGCTGAGACAGTGGCACAGATTTTAGTAAAAAGAAAGAGATAAGTGAGAAAGAAAGTACGAATTGTCAGCCCATGAATTACTGCTGTCCCTGGTCTACAGTAATTACAGCAAAGCAGTGGCTAACTGTCCCTCTGGTGAACTCCAGCAAACATGCGTTTTTCAAGCTTATCAGCTTGACATGTACCGCTCCTCTCCCAGGAGGTCTAGCCTCCTCTAAATGATCAAATATTTTGATAGGGGAAATGAAGGACAAAAGGGAGGGGGGAGAGAGCGAAACAAAAAGATTATTAACATCAATCAGATTTTTGCATTTATTCTATTTGGAAGGTCTTTCAAATAGGAGGCTTCTATGTTATGGTTTCACTAAGCGGCACTTGCCGTTTTAATGACAATTAATGGATATAACAGAAAACTCAGGTAGCTAAATTTTGTACTGTGAAAGAAAAATAAAGAATCAGGTAAACCACATTTTAAGCTATAAATTCAAATGATTGATCACCACTGCTATTACTTTATAAAATACTTTCCTCTCAAATATCTCATGTGGTATGTGCTCTATTATTATTCCCATTTTACAGGTTATTACTGTCAGATGGAGAAGTGTCCTTTTCAAACCCCACTGCTAGAAAATAGTTACTGATTTGAAGGAAAATTCTCTTTTACAGATTATGTAAAAATGCTCCTGAAATAATTTTAATGAAACAATATGCAATTTTCCCAAAGTTTTGGTTTTAATATTAAGCAAATATACATACAAATCTAAACCCCCCTCCCCAGAAGAAGACTGAAAGGAAAAGTACTAAAAGATAACAGTACTTATTTTAGATTGAAGGACTTACGGGTGATCTTTTTAATACTTAAAATTTTATTTACTACCTAAATTTTCTGCCACATGCAAATATGATTTTATTGTCAAGAAAGAAAATATTATAAAGATAATTGTATATTATTAAAAACTATAATCGATTGATGAGTGCAAAGTTCTCAATTGATTTTTACTGATAATACGATTTTTAAAATTCTTTCAGTAAGGTGAGAAAGAAGAATCCCTGATAACTTTTCCAAACAGCAAAATATCAAAAATTTAAAAGACAGTTATGGTGATGACAACTGAGAAGAGCACAGAGATGAAATGTGAAGCTTGTTGAACTCCTTTCTCCCTCTGTGGCCAGCGCAGGATAGAGAACTTCCATATAGAATTTCAAGGGCCATCCTTCACCCCTTTGTTAACTCAATCTAAACATGAAGACAGGCACTCTCGGGAAGGTCATTTAAAACACTTAACTGGCCTTTCATTGCAGTCTTGTCATGCCCTTGCCCGAGTGAACAGTAAGTCACAGACAATTTTTCACTGTTATTGTTGAAGCATATCTTTCAATATTATAACTGATTTAAGTGTTGACGTCTTTTTTTAACAGTCGGACTAACAAGGTACCATCTGGGATGAGCCCTCCTTTGTGTGTAGGCTTCATTTCTTTGTTGGAGTTACACATTTTCTGTGTGTGGGATTGAGGAATCATGGAAAATTGCCACTTGTGTGATAAATTACTGTTTTCACCCATCAAACATCGAAAATGCTCCATGCAAGCCTTGCACACCATTATGTTGTCCCATCCAGGACCCTTTGAAAGTCAGCGGGGTGCATTTGGCTGAAATTCAGTCAGGCGATTAAATTTATTCAAGCTTAGTGAACTTGAGAGCTTTCAAAAAGACAGACACCAAAGTGATGAGATTATAGTCCTGACAGGGCTCTGGAAAGGTGTATGACATCTGACGGTTCATAGTGAGGCATGATACCTTGTTCCCATTGATTTGCAACAAAGTCTTTCTCAATAAGTCTTTCCACTTAACATTTCCTCTCAGGGAACCCGTGCAGTTGAAGATATTTACGAGTTGCTTTCAGCTTAAAAATAAATCACCTCTAATTCTTCTAAGCGAAATCAATCAAAAACCTGTAAAAAATGGACTGGTTGTTTGGTCGATTCTGGCAGAAAAGTAAACAGCACTTCAGCTTTTCTCCGCCATTAAGGCCTAAATGGCCTAGAAAGTAAATCAATATTTCTAGTCAGCCTTCTGGCTATTGTTTAGCCAGTAGATATAGATTTGCTCTGGCTTACTGCACTCTGTCGGGACTAACCTATAATCCTCCGAGAGGAATAATAAGTTCGTTATCTAGTTCAGCTCTCTGTTGTACATTTAAATGGACCACATCCATCAACGGCCCTTGTTAAAGTTAAAAGATGAGGGCATGCCATTTAAGCCCCTTTACAGTGAAACACTTCCAACATGTACGGGGTGGGGAGCATCGTAACTGGTCGGCAAATGACCTCCAAACCCTATGCGGGGGTGCAGGCAGTCATTTGAATGTAAGGAGACAGAAGTATATCACAGCTGTTTCCAGAGAGAAAATACTACTTCCCATTTTCTGAGTGAACTGTGAGCCATACATAAAACTATCTGCTAACAGAATCTTGCCTACTAATCCCTCTTCAATATTTCTATTTAAATACTAGTGTAATTCCAAGTGGTCAGAGCTATTCAGAACTTACTTCTCTTCTGATGCTGCAAGCCAAAATGTTTCCTTGTCTTATGCCAGCAAATGAAAATCTCTCATACTCATAAAATTTCACCTTAATTATTTGTCTTAATAACTTGATAATAAAGGTCTTGAGGATCCTAGAAGAGGCTAATCTTAGGGAAGAGAGATTTTCTTAAAGAAATAAATTTTTACTTGCCCTTTTCAGCTTGATAAACTAAAATTCTCCTTTAAGTGCCATCCATGGCTTAACATGAGAAAGTTATAATGAAGGAACAATTTATCTTTGAACTATTTTATACACTTAATTCTTATGTCATTTCATCGATTTCTTGACAAGAACCACAAAGAAAAAGATGAATTATAATCATCTGAAATTTTGAACATAGATATTTATAGTACACAAGACATTTCTTCAACAAAAAGACAACTACAACAACAAAACAGAAGAAATTGGGGTTATTTTTCACATATCCAAGAGCCAAAGGTATTTCATTTTATCTTGGTTTATATTTCATACAGAGATCTTTTCCATGATTTTACTTAAATTATCACAAGAGAAGTGAGAAGGGGAAATATAATTATTTACATAAAATATTGCAAAAGAATTTAGAAGATGGAATAGGTATGCATAAAATACTCATTTAGGAGAGAAAGGTGTACCAATTAACCAGTATTGATGTAGAGTAGATAAAATGACTTGTTCTGAGGAGACATTTTTGATGTTTCCTTTAAGAACTCACCTCTTCAATTTCTGGAATGTTTGTTTTAGCTTCAACCAAGTTATAACTTAAATTAGAGAAAATATTTAATTCTTTGGAAATTTGTTTTTAGCAAAAATTAATAAAATTCAGGAAAAATCAACATGAAATCAGTATGTATTCAGTTTGACATATTTATTAATTCCACTTGCTAGTTAGAGGTATTTTTGTGATTAAAAGAACATATTTAGTAACAATATCACATTAATTCACTTTTAAGTATCCATGTAAAACCAATTGTGTATGGAAATGTATAATTTTATCTATTTTGTTCTTTGCTGTGTTTAAGTCTGTGGTAAGAGTCTGACTGAAATTTTGACACTTACAAGTTGAGTCAACTTTCTTTCCCCACAACCTTTCATATTCTATCATCCTACTTGAGCCAGGAGCTTCTAAGGAGAATGGAAGGAGATAACTTGAAAGATATTGGAAAATGGCCATTTGTATCTTTCAGACATGATACATGGACACTTCAAATTCATACTTCTAATTCTTTGGTAATACACATATGCTAAAGATAAAATGAAAAATTCTGTGTTTTCATTGTATCACTGGATTGGAAAGATATAATACTGAGAGCCTTTAGATGAGAATTAGACAAATAGTTGATTTAGAACATTGAGTTGATTTTTATCTTTGATTGTACTTCCCATGTGGTTCTAGTGGTAAAGAACCTGCCTGCCAGTGCTGGAGACATAAGAGACCTGAGTTTGATACCTGGGTGGAGAAGCTCCTCTAAAAAAGGGAATGGGTACCCACTTCAGTATTCTTGCCTGGAGCATCCCATGGACAGAGGGGCCTGGCGGGCTGCAGTTCATAGGGTCACAAAGAGTCAGACACGACTGAAGCAACTTAGCATGCACACACACACCTACTTGAATATCCCCGTTAAAACAGCTATATTAAAACTGCTTGAAAATATACATAAAAGCAATAGCTCCGAGGGTATATTTTATATAAACTTCATGCGCTTCCTCAAAGAATATATGAATAGCATGATAACACCAAAAAGTACCTGACCGTATTTTCTTTGTCAAGAAAGTTTTATGTTCTTTGATGTTAACTGCTTCAGAAATTTTAAAGCATTCTACTTTTACTTTCTTCATTCTTCTGATCTATGAAAAACACTAATTTACATAGAAAATACACAGTTGAATTTTTCAGGCAAAACATTTTAAGACTGTACGACTGTAACCTTTTTCTGGGAACTGTGAGTACAAGAAGACAGGTAACAAAAGTCTAGCTTATTTCCTTATGTAGTTAATATCATGATGTAATCGTGAAAATGGGGCTTCCCTGGTGGCTCAGTGGTAAAGAATCCACCTGCAGTGCAGGAGCTGCAGGAGCTGTGAGTTCAATCCCTGGATTAGGAAGATTCCCCTGGAGAAGGTAATGGCAACCGACTCCAATATTCTTGCCTGGAAAATCCCATGGACAGAGGAGCCTGGTGGGCTAGAGTCCATTGGGTCAGTCAGACATGACTGAAGTGACTTAGGACAGCACATTCATGAAAATATTCACAGAATATTTCTGTGTCCTCATAATTATCAATGAGTGGAATACTCTATGTATTCAATAGGACTGCTTAAAGAAAGTATACATAATTAATAAGTAAATTAACATATATGAATATACATAAACAATCATTTTGTTTCTGTAATAGAAGCTTAGGCCATTTATCCATCGATATTTTGGGTATCACTTGGGCACTAAAAATCACTGTCAGAGTGAATTCAGCAAGTGAAGCAGATTTGGTATTCCGGGCTGCACTTAGGAAGTAAAGAATGGTTGGGTATATGTGATTTTGGTCAAAATTTATTGGAAATTCCAAAACCTGTGGGTAAAAAGTAATTTTGATATACAATTACAACTAACAAAATAGAACACGTTATTGTCTATTTGAAATCTTTTGAGAAGATTTTCCCCTGAAAATTCTTCTTACAAGAAAAAAAAAATTGTTAACTGAGTGTGATAATGCATGTTAATTGTGTTTTGGTGATCATTTTGCAATATATATGCAGGTCAAATCATCATCTTTGTGTACCTAAAACTGATATAATGTTTTATGTTGATTATATCTTAGTTTAAAAGACACACAGTGTTCATTATAAAACAAAGCTTATAAATAAGAAAAAGAAAGAATTCAGGGATATTTGATCACACTTTTAATTGACTAGAAAACCTTTATTCTACACTTTGGGTACAGCTCTAGTTTGGGGTCCAAATACAGATGTTTCAGGTAACTTTGGGCTAGGATTTCACCTAATTTTCCCATACAAGAGATAAAACATCTATAGCAAAAGCTCTACCATAGGTCCAAAATACGTTAAGAAAGGACTTGGTAAGGACTTGCAGATCCAAACAAATCTGTTTCTATATAGTTGGTATGTTTACAACTGATTTGATGACAAGGAACACAAAATTTGAAACAATTAAGCAAAGTATTACTCCCTTAAAATAGAAAATCCATTCTCATTACTAAACATGTATTACCAATATAGCACTCAACAAATATTATATTTTAATGTCATCAATAAAAATGTATGAAAATGTATTTTCTTTCTTGTTATGTAATAACATATACAATATTGTTAATTTTGCACCTTACCCTGAAAGTCCTAAGCATTTATTATTTGCTTTTACAGAAAAAGTTTGTGAACCCCTTTAAGAATAGGGTATTATTGCTCTATTCCCTCAAGCTCATAAAATGTTTACACTGCTAATTTACCTGATACAACATCTTTGGGCTTCCATCTTTTCTGTGTTTCCTTTACCATTCATTTACCTGTCTTACTGGGCTTCCAGTTGCTGATGGAGCAATCTGAGGATAAAGGTTTTATAGTTTCTAATGATTTATTTGTTTCTAAATCAGGACAGGAAACTGTGACTACTACTCTGTTCTAGAAAAGCTATCACCCAGCTATCTGAAGTGATTTATATAACACAAATATTGCATATATCACCTCAGAGCCACTAAGAACAATATCAGGCAAGGACACAGACAAAAAGGTGGCTATAGACACAGCTTGATTTCAGCTTGTGTTTCATCCAGCCCAGCATTTCACATGATGAAGCACAAGCTGGAATCAAGATTGCTGGGAAAAATATCAATAACCTCACATATGCAGATGACATCACCCTTATGGCAGAAAGTAAAGAACTAAGAGTCTTAGTTCTCAGTCATCAAGAGAACTAAGAGTCTTCTGATGAAAGTGAAAGGGGAGAGTGAAAAATCTGGCTTAAAACTCAACATTCAAAAAACAAAGATCATGGCACCCAGTTCCATCACTTCGTGGCAAATATACCATGAAACAATGGAAACAGTGAGAGACTTTATTTTGGGGGGCTCCAAAATCACTGCAGATGGTGACTGCAGCCATGAAATTAAAAGACACTTCCTCCTTGGAAGGAAAGTTATGATCAACCTATACAGCATATTAAAAAGCAGAGACATTACTTTGCTGACAAAGGTCGGTCTAGTCAAAGCTATGGTTTTTCTAGTAGTCATGTATAGATGTAAGAGTTGGACTATAGAGAAAGTTGAGCACTGAAGAATTGATGCTTTTGAACTGTGGTGTTGGAGAGGACTCCTGAGAGTCCCTTGGACTGCAAGGAGACCCAACCAGTCCATCCTAAAGGAGATCAGTCCTGAATATTCATTGGAAGGACTGATGTTGAAGCTGAAACTCTAATACTTTGGCTACCTGATGTGCAAAACTGACTCATTTGAAAAGACCCTGATGCTGGGAAAGATTGAAGGCTGGAGGAGAAGGGGACGACAGAAGATGAGATGGTTCGATGGTCACCAAGTCAATGGACTTGTTTGAACAAGCTCTGGGAGTGGACAAGGAAGCCTGGTGTGCTGCAGTCCATGGAGTTGCAAAGAGTCAGACACAACTGAGTGACTGAACTGAACTGAACTGAGACATGGCTTTATGCTGTGTGTGTGTTTAAGCTGCTCAGTTGTGTCTGACTCTTTGCTAACCCATGGACTTTAGCCTGCAAGGCTCCTCTGCCCATGGGATTCTCCAGGCAAGAACACTGGCATGGGTTGCCCTGCAGTCCTCCAGGGGATCTTCCTAACCCAGGGATCAAACCCACGTTTCATTATGTCTCCTGTATTGGCAGGTGGGTTATTTACCACTAAGGCCACCTTGCTAAACTTTTAAAAATATATATATAATAAACACTTGCAAGTCCAGTTCATTTCTTTTTATTTTAAATAGTAAGAAGGTAATCTTTTCCCATTTAATTTACAGTAGTATCTAGAAATCAGTGATGGAAAAGAAGATCAATTAGGTCATTTAGTTCCTTTCCAAGGTTTCCATTTTCTCATTCAGCATAATAACTTCTGCCTGTCCAAATTTAAGTGACTAAAGAGATAGGTTTCCACAACTTAACTTAGGAGATATTTCTAAATCAAATTCATCTGTATCAAAGCATCATTAAACACTTTGCTATTAGAATTATCCTAAATTGTTCTGTGCTTAATTGCATCTCATTTGTCCTTTATTGCCCTTGGCTAACCAAAGCAAACTATTTTTTTCTTTGACTACATATATTTTATACCAGTGAAGTCCACATATATTATGGATAAAGAATGTATAATTAATGGTTTCTGTTTATTGGATGTGTTGTTTCATAAATATCTGTGTTCCTTTGCTCAAATTACTGTGAAAGGGAGGTGTTTATATTAAAATTTACCACATTTCATAGGAGAAATTCTTAAATTCAGCAAGGATTCCAAGGGCTTATGTGGAACATTTTCTAGCTTTATTTTTCAACATGTCAAACCATGAACACCTATAACTTGCTCTTATATGTGCAGTTTCTTCCTGCCATGTGTTTCCCTATCAATGCTTGCATTTTGATTTTCTGAAACCTCAATCACTTTATGCATTTCTTTTTCTGCAATAAAGCACAGCCTCTCTACCCTTCATTGATTATGTCTAACAAGAAATTCTGAGGATGCTCGGTTCCCTGGCATATTGTTCTCTTCTTCCTGCCCAGTTGATGGATATCCTGTAATACAACCTTGAATCACAAAATTAGCTGATTAAAGAAGTATTAAGAAAATCCATATATATGACTAAGTCAATCCATCAGTGTTTTGTTCAGTAGGGTCAACTTTTTCTGTATGGAGAAAATAACGCTGCCAGGAGATAGTAATGAACTATGACCTCTGAGAGTTTTGTAGCAGGAACTAATGACAAGGAAACAGTTGCTATTAGACCAAATAGACTTCTAATCAACATATTATCGATCCTTCATTTTTGTCAAGGTCATTTTGTGCTTTAAAAAATGATCCTACAATGAGGCTTTAACAGGAAAAGTGGACTAATTTGATTTAAAGAGTAAATGCTATTAATTATGAAAGACAGTCAATAAAAAGCTTGTTCTTCCAAACATAAAGGCAAATCTTACAGTGCCTTTGATTTATGGTAATGAACACAATGATAAAATATTTTCACTACTATCTCTTACTTCCATCCCACCATTTGCTCTTTTTCATGCTCATACATTAGAAAAATCTTTAAAATAATCTTTGTAATCCAAAACAAATTTTGGTTAACAATATTTCTTCATAATTTTATTACTATGCTTCTCAAATATATAATAGATAAATCTGTTAGTTAACAGTTTGATATTATTTCTGGAATAAATGTAAGTAAAGAAAAAATCTTTTAGTTAAAGATCTAGGTAAAAAAATTAAAGACGCTAATTCTAAAATGTTGATGTTCGAATTTACCATTGAAAATATAAATGAGAATTCCAGCACTATATGAAATTCATATAAAAACATTTTAGAGAGCCATCATGTCTAAATGATATCTTACCATATGTACAAATATGTACATTACCATACCATACATATAAATATGTACAAATTCCTAATATGCAATATCTTAGATACTTGGATCTATCAAACACTTTTAGGTTTAATTAACATATTATTCACGTTATATATAAAAAAAAACCAAGGTATAAACTATGTAATTGATAAAACAATAAACTCAGTTCATTTAAGATAATAAAATCCTTGAACATTTATGCCTACCTATTGAATTTCTCCAAGAAAACGGTAAATATGCCCCCCCTAAAAATGACTTCACTGAAACAATACAAGCTACTCCATATATCACTTTCATAACATAAAATTTCTTGGTTATAAAATATGCATTTGAAGAACTGCCTTCAATATAAGTTTTCCCATTGTGAGTCGTAATATATGAATTGTTTGCTCTCCTAGACTGTAATTATGTGACTCTGTCACCAAAGAGTGACCGAGCAGGGCAACCTTACACCTCTGTAAAGATGCTTTCTATTTGCTTCTTTATATGTGGAGTAAGTTAGGAAATAATATATTTTAAGTATAATAACTAAATGAAAGTAAATGTAAATTCCCAGAGTTTAGTTTGATTGCAAAATGTTACCAAAGAAATCCCAAATATTATTCTAAATTTTACTGAGGATTTATTTATTTGGAAAAAAAAATAATATCAAGGTAAAAATCCAATAGCAATCTTATAAAACATAAGAAACAGAGAAGTTTAGCTCTGCATGGTGATTAAGTGATCAAAACTTTATATGAAACAAATATCTTAGGCCATTTGTCTCAATTATTAAAAGATTATCTTTTCTAAATAACGTATGTTGGCTTACCATTAGGAATCTCATTAATTATGGACTCAGAGCCATTATTAGTTAAACCTTACATACCAAGATGTAGCACAAAGACAGTAATCAAGCCCACCCCAAAGCAAGAAGAAGCCCAGGTCTTTGTTGCTATGGGCCAAAAGGCTGTTATGAGCTTTTGTTTGTTGATTGGGATTTTTCAAACAGCATAGTTAACAACATTGATGATATGTACGTCAAACTGGTTTCCCATGTGGCTCAGTGGAAAAGAATCTGCCTGCCAATGCTGGAGATGTGGGTTCAATCCCTGGGTCAGGAAGATCCTCTGGAGTGGGAAATGGCAACCCATTCCAGTATTCTTGCTGGGAGATACCACAGATAAAGGAGCCTGGTGGGCTATAGTTCATAGGGTTGCAAAAGAGTAGGACATGACTTAGTGATGAAATAACTACAAGAAGAACAACGCTGATTGCACATTTAAACAGAATCAGCATTTCTTTTTTTAAGTGCTGTAAGACTTGTGCTTTATAGTGCTTCTTGCTGCCTTTCATACCAGGGTGGTAATATGCTTCAATCCACACCCAGCTCTCCCACAGCAGAAGCTGCCATGCTATGTAAATATCTACTAAATTGATAGAGTACTAGAACTCTAAAGACCAAGTAAAGAATAAAGCCAAACAGCTTTGTTATTGAATAAAAGAGGCAGAATATGCTGCCTGTTATCTACATCTGACTAATTCAGAGCAAGGAGAATTCCCAACTCTGAATTGGGTTGAGAAGTTGTCTACTAATCACTTCCCAAGCTTTCTATTGTAAAAATTATGCTACATGAAGATATTGGAGGGATATAATATTCTGTCCAAGGAACTTTTCAAGTTTTCTGAGAGAGTTTTATACTGATTTATATAAACTGGGGCACAGGAATCTCCAAAAGAATTACTGTGTTCTTTCAATATTGTTTAGGCAGTCAGAACATGACAAACTTTATTAATGACGGCAGATGAGATTATTAACGTTAATGACATGTGTTATACTCTGTGAAGAGCTGAAATTAGAGGTGTCAGTCTTACTAGCACAGAACTGAAGAGGGGATAAGAACTGTCAGTGCATTAGCTGTGGATGTTTGCCATCCTCAGACTGTTTAAGCACAGTGGCTGGTCTACTTTTACCATGCAGACTACTTGGGAACTACAGAAGTTTCTGCTCATTTACCTCTTTCTGCCTTCCCATTATTACCCAGTCACTAGAAAGAATCTATGGGCGTATCTTCAGGTTCTAATGTGGTGACTTAGATCTTAGCTTCTCTTCTCCTTGTAAGGTAGCTCACCTCTAGGAGATACTTTTCATGAGTTCTGGAGTCCAGAACCACTGTGGTTCTACCAACAAAGCCGCTTTTGCTACTATGCCTCTTCATGGTTCGGTTTTCTTTAGCATTATAGTCTCACTCACCACTTGCATCACTATCATTACCTGCATCGTTGCTACCATGGTCCAATGAACCCTTCTTTAGTGTGTCTTCCCTGTTCACTACACAATTCCACTTTCACTTGGGTTTATTCAATATGGCTACTCTTTTGCTTCTTAGCTTTCATGTGAAAAAAGTGGATGGTTCTCATCAGCTGATGAGAGTATGTACTATTTGGCTGCTTTATTATATCAAGTATAATCTTTGAGTCTTCTATTTCTTTTGGATAACTTTAGTTGTTCCTAGTTGCCTAACAATTAGACTCTGTTTTCAAGGAATTGGACCTCCTTCTACTCATGTTCTTTCAAGATGAATGGGGGAACAAGAAGTCTGGTTTCAGATAACCAAAATTTTACTGAACTCTCTGAACACAGCATTGGTAGAAAAATTGGATTCATTTCAAAGAATGCTTTATGTGTTGCAGAAAATGTGACATAAGCACCATAAATGCTCACATACTGTATGCAACTACCTAAATATCTACTTTGATCTCATCCTCTTGAAGGATTTTGATCAATGATAATGACCAGCTGTAAGATTAAAGATGGTAAAACAAGAAATACCAAGTTTTATAGTATCCATTGTAAAACATTATGCAAAACCACATTTACCAATAAATAGTCTCCTATGTTTCCTATGAGCTGAGGTTTTGAAAACGTCCTTGTGAATACAAAATGAGTAATTATAAAAACAGAAACACACCTTACAATGGACATCAGTGTGATTGGTGTACACGGTTCTAAAGGTATAATTCATTCAAAGGCTTCACAATTGACAATTAGGGCTTGGAGCACAAATTCAGATTTATGATTCTGACAAATTCATGTTATCACTTCAAAAATGAACAGAGAGGCAAAGCTACAGCTACTTCCATAAAAAGGAAAACTCACTGGCATGTGTGAAGGCAAAACCTTGAACTCTGTTTTTACTATCATTTTTTCTTCTCAAAAGAGAAAATGATCTACTGGAATAAAGGACTCAGTAGTAATTTATCTCTGATGAACTAGAAAGAGGGTGCAGACAGAACAGTGGTTACAAACACATCATGGGAATGGAATTAGAATGAACAGTGGTTGGCATTTATTATCTGGAGTCATCTGTGAAGTAATGTGAGCACAGATGTTAACCCATAGTCTATGACTGCTGCTGCTGCTGCTAAGTCGCTTCAGTCTCCCCTGTCCCTGGAATTCTCCAGGCAAGAACACTGGAGTGGGTTGCCATTTCCTTCTCCGACTAAAAGGGTGCAAAAACAAAAGGTAACAGCCTGCCTAAGGTCTTATTTTGAAAGTCATTTGGGTTTCTAAGCTGGCCAAATCAGTGGTGGGGCCAGTCTAAGGCTACAAATATCAAGGACTATTTAAATCAACTTTAGCAAGCCATCTTGAGATACACCTGCAAACTCTACAGATAAAGGATTCCTACTCACATTTACACCTGGTGCAAATGGAA
Source organism: Bos indicus x Bos taurus (assembly GCF_003369695.1). Classification (NCBI taxonomy): domain Eukaryota; kingdom Metazoa; phylum Chordata; class Mammalia; order Artiodactyla; family Bovidae; genus Bos; species Bos indicus x Bos taurus. The sequence continues at coordinate 97,037,763 of NC_040079.1, read as the reverse complement.
GAAAGGTATGAAATTAGTAAGAAATTTTGAATAAAAAATGAATCTCCTGAATTTACCCTCTAATTTATAAAACATATGAATATGAACCAATGTTTTAAATTCTGTAAGCCTCAATTTCTTACTGGTAAAACAGGAATATAACTATTATCATCATGACCATTACTACTCCTAAAAAAAAAAGCAGTCTCTAACTTTTGAGAACGGAGAAGGCAATGGCACCCCACTCCAGTACTCTTGCCTGGAAAATCCCATGGAAGGAGGAGCCTGGTAGGCTGCAGATCATGGAGTCGCTAAGAGTCGGACACGACTGAGCGACTTCACTTTCACTTTTCACTTTCATGCATTGGAGAAGGAAATGGCAACCCACTCCAGTGTTCTTGCCTGGAGAATCCCAGGGATGGGGGAGCCTGGTGGGCTGCCGTCTATGGGGTCGCACAGAGTTGGACACGACTGAAGCAACTTACAAGCAGTAGCAGCAGCAGCAGCTTTTGAGAATGTATTTCTCAAAATAAATATATTAAAAATGCTTAAAGAAAGCACTTTAGTATGTAAACAATATATTTTTTGATGTTCAGTCACCCAGTTGGGTCCGACTCTCTGACACAATGAACTGAAGCATGCCAGGACTTCCTGTCCCTCACCACTTCCCAAAGTTTGCCCAAGTTCACGTCTATTGCATTGGTGATGTCATCCAGGCATCTCATTCTCTGATGCCCTCTTCTCCTTCTGCCCTCAATCTTTCCCAGCATTAGGGACTTTTCCAATGAGTCAGCTGTTCACATCAGATGATCAAAATAATGGAGCTTCAGTTTCAGCATCAGATCCTTCCAGTGAATATTAAGGGTTGATATCCCTTTACATTGACTGGTTTGATCTCTTTGCTGTCGAAGGGACTCTCAGAGTCCTCTCCAGTGCCATAGTTTGAAGGCATCAATTCTTTGGCAATCTGCCTTCTTTTTGGTTCAGCTCTCACAACCACATATGACCATTTTGAAGACCATAGGCTTGACTATACAGACCTTTTTTTGGCAGAAAAATATCTCTGCTTTTCAACACACTGTCTAGGTTTCTCATGGCATTCCTGCCAAGAAACAATCGTCTTCTGATTTCATGGCTGCAGTCACCATCCACAGCATCTTTGGCTGCAAAGAATATAATCACTCTGACTTTGGTATTGACCATCTGGTGATATCCAGATGTAGAGTCATTTCTTGTATTGTTGGAAGAGGGTTTTTGCTATGACCAGAGTGTTCTCTTATCAAAATTCTGTTTGGCTTTGCCCTACCTCATTTTGCACTCCAAGGACAAACTTGCTTGTTACTCCAGGTATCTCTTGACTTCCTACTTTTTCATTCCAGTCCCCTATGATGAAAAGGACATCATTTTTTTGGTGCTAGTTCTAGAAGGTCTTGTAGGTCTTCATAGAACCATTTGACTTCAACTTCTTTGGCACTAGGGGTTGGGGTACAGACTTGGAGTACTGTGATATTGAATGGCTTGCCTTGGAAACGAATAGAGATCATTCTGTTGTCTTTGAGATTGCATCCAAATACTGCATTTCGGACTCTTGTTGACTATGAGGGCTACTCCATTTCTTCTAAGGGATTCTTGCCACAGTAGTAGATTTGATGGTCATCTGAATTAAATTCACCCACTCTGGTCCATTTTAGTTCACTGATTCCTAAAATGTCGATGTCTACTCTTTCCCATCTCCTGTTTGACCACTTGCAATCTACTTTGATTCATGGACTTAATAGTCCAGTTTCCTATGCAACATTGTTCTTTACAGCATCAGACTATACTTTCACCACTGGACACATCCACAACTGTGTGTTGTTTCTGCTTTGGCTCAGCCTCTTCATTCCTTCTGGAGTTATTTTTCCACTCTTCTCCATTAGCATATTAGGAACCTACTGACCTGGGAAGTTCATCTTTCAGTGTCATATCTTTTTGCCTTTACACTGTTCATGGGGTTCTCAAGGTAAGAATACTGAAGTGGTTTGCCATTGCCTTCTCCAGTGGACCACATTTTGTCAGAACTCTCCACCATGACCTGTCTATCTTGAGTGGTCCTACATGGCATGGCTTGTAGTTTCATTGAGTTAGACAAGGTTTTGATCTAGGTGATTAGTTTGGTTAGTTTTCTGTGACTGTGGTTTTCATTCTGTCTGTCCTATGATGGATGAGGATAAGAGGCTTGTGGAAGCTTCCTGGTGGGTGGGTTTGGCTGGGGGTAAAACTGGGTCTTGCTCTTGTGGGGAGGGCCATGCTCAGTAAAATGATGATGCTGTTAAAGTGCTACACTCAGTAAGCCAGCAAATATGGAAAACTCAGTACGGCCACAGGACTGGAAAAGATCAGTCGTCTTCCAATGACAAAGAAGGGCAATGTCAAAGAATGTTTAAACTACAGCACAATTGCACTAATTTCATATGCTAGCAAAGTAATGCTCAAAATTCTCCAAGCCAGGTTTTAACAGTACATGAACTGAGAACTGCCAGATGTTCTAGATAGATTTAGAAAAGGCAGAGGAACCAGAGATCAAATTGCCAACATCCATTGCATCATAGAAAAAGCAAGAGAATTCCAGAAAAACATCTACTTCTGCTTCATTGACTATGCTAAAGTCTTTGACTGTGTAGATCACAACAAACTGTGGAAAATTCTTCAAAAGTTGGGAATACCAGACTACCTTACCTGCTTCCTGCAAAGCCTGTATGCAGGTCAAGAAGCAACAGTTAGAACTGGACATGGAACAACAGACTGGTTCCAAATTGAGAAAGGAGTATGTCAGGGCTGTATACTGTCACCCTACTTATTTAACTTATACACAGAGTACATCATCCAAAATGCCAGGCTGGATGAAGCACAAGCTGGAATCAAGATTGCTAGAAGAAATATCAATAACCTCAGATATGAAGATGACACCAGCCTTATGGCAGAAAGTGAAGAGGAACTAAAGAGTCTCTTGATGAGAGTGAAAAGAAGAGAGTGAAAAGGTGGCTTAAAACTCAACATTCAAAAAACTGAAATCATGGCATCTGGTTCCATCACTTCATGGCAAATAGATGGGGAAACAGTGGCAGATTTTATTTTCTTGGGCTCCAAAGTCACTGCAAATGGTAACTGCATCCATGAAATCAAAAGATGCTTGCTTCTTGGAAGAAAAACTATGACCAACCTAGACAGCATATTAAAAAGCAGAAATATTACTTTGCTGACAAAGGTCTGTCTAGTCAAAGCTGTTGTTTTTCCATTAGTCATGTATAGATGTGAGAGTTGGACCATAAAGAAGGCTGAATATGGAAGAATTGATGCTTTTGAACTGTGGAATTGAAGATGACTCTTGAGAGTCCCTTGGACTGTTAGGAGATGAAACCAATCAATCTTAAAGGAAGTCAATCCTGAATATTCATTAGACGGACTGATGCTGAAACTCCCATAATTTGACCACCTGATGGAAGAGCCTTAGAAAAGATTAGAAAAGACTCTGATGCTGGGAAAGATTGAAGGCAGGAGGAGAAGTGTACGACAGAGGATGAGATGGTTGGATGGCATCACCGACTCAGTGGACATGAGTTTGAGTAAACTCTGGGAGATGGTGAAGGACAGGGAAGCCTGGTGTGCTTTAGTCCGTGGGATCGCAAAGAGTCGGACATGACTGAGACATTGAATAACAACAAAACTATGTTTTGAATACGGATATAACTGTGGGGATAAAAAGGAATTTATCACTTGAATGTTCAGTTCTTCAGTAATTATCTATAGCTCTATTTTATGCCATCAACCAAAATATTACTCAGAAGAATTTATTTGATATTAGTCAAATCCAGAATCATTATATTGTATCATTAACACATGAGATCACTTAGTACCTCAGTTCTATAACAAGGATATTTCTCTAACAGAAACAAAGATGAAAACTTAGACTCTATATTTACCTACATTATAACCTTTAACTAATTCTATAGCCAATCACTAAGGTTTGAGACAAGTAAGTTGATTACCATGTACAGTGATTATCCTATATATTTACTCCTATGAAAAAGTGAGCTTTGCTTTCGGCTTAAGGAAAAAAAAAAACAAACACAGAAGGGATCGCACTTTAATTGAGACAGACTGGAGAGTGACATTCAAAGTGTATGTTTCTAGAATGACAAAGAAAATCTACTTCAACATGGTGTCCTTTTAAAAAGCCATTTCTCCTGAAGTTCTCAGAATGAGGCAGAACAGGGAACAGACTATTTTGAAATCTTTGAATCTAACAAAATGAAAATTTAACAATCTTCAGACTGCCAAGAGTTTTCTCTTTTGATAGAAGAGATACATGATAACAACATCAACAACAACAAAAATTATTATGAAAATGACCATTAATCCTGACAAGAATAATAGAATTTCATCTCAAAGTACTTCAAGGAATGGTTTACACAAGTATTTACGAGACTATTAAAACCATTTGTACACTAGAGTGTGTGTAACAATAGTTTTCTAGAAGTTCATTTTGAAATCCCGTATAAGTTTTTTTCAACTGAGTTGTGAGTCTAAGATGAAAACACCCTATATGGTCTCCCTTAGAGTCAGGATCATGATGTTACTTCCTTCCTATTCTCAGTCATGCCAAATGTAATGCATATGCAGTAAACAGAATAACCCACAGATTTCCTTGCATTATATTTAATAATTTGTGACTCTTAGAGAAGTAAAGCAGTGATTCCTGAGAGAAATCACCCAACTAATCCAATAACAATCTGAGTACTTCAGGCCTCTTCTGCTGTTTCTACACTGGCCAAGTACAAGCGTATACTCTGGCTTTTGGACAAATGCTGGTGCCTGTACAGAAAGCACCATATTCTCCAGATATCTGGCAAGTCACAGGCTTCATCTTGCCAGTGTAGAAATAGCATTAGAGCAAGACTAATTGCTGGAAAGCCTGTTCAGAAAGATTTGTCATTCAGGAGGGTAAAAATAATCCCACTTTTTAGAGTACATTCAAACTTAAAAAAAAAAAAAAATTCCAGTATTTAATAGAGATCAAAACAGCTCCATTTCTACAAGTGAATGCACTTTATGTAATACAGTTACTTCCTTTGATTTGAGTTCAAGCAGAGAAGCTAAAATGAAAGAAAAAAAAATCTGTCTAGACTTACCATGTTTGTTCCTCATGTAAGATGAAATTTATTAATTCTAAAATGTGGCTTTAGGAAGTATTCATGTGTTCCATAAATATCTTATTGAAAAGAATCAATGCCAAGAGGGAGAGATCTTTTAGATACACACTTAAAATTACAGTAGAGTATAAACACGTTAGACTGAAGTGATAGACCTAGAGATGTACAATAAAGGGAGTTCCATGAACCTGTGGGCCAAGCTATCCTTCACTGCTTCTTAACTTAATTTGTTACCCTGTGTTAGAATGTGACACCTGCTACAAAAATACCACCCAAAATTCTTGCTTGTAGCAGCACTAGCCAGCACCTCTCCTAACTTTAATAATATTCTGTCTGTGGCCATATCTCTCATACAATCCATTGCCTCTTATTATTTTAAGTGTGGGTTCAAACTTCGGATTTTTATTTTAAATGTCCTCCCTTAGAATTACAATCATAATCCAAAGTATCTTCCATAGTGCAGGGTCAGACTGCCATAGTCTTAATCAACACAAAGTCCAGATGAAGTCAATTTTCTTTACTCTTAACCTTTAATGGTGATGTGAACATAGCTGTTGTATTTCCAGCATATTAGTATCCTTATCTCCATCCCATGAGCCTAAGGAAGCGTATCTCTGGTTAGTAACACAAGAGAGCCAACATAACCCCAGTAAATAAAGGAGAAACATGTTATGATGTTAAGCCATGTGCAGTGCTTGGCATTCGTTCAGTTCACTGTAGCTGAAAAAATAACTGTGAAGTTCCATATCCCATTAACACAGTGTTAATTATTGTCATTGTCTCATCAGTGGTTTGTTTATGACAGCTCTGGCTGACAGGAATAGTGGGATGTTCTGTCAAGGCCATCACCTGATGAGATTTTTATTGGCAAAAGATCTTTCTTCCTTTTACTCGACTATATTAGGGGAATCAGTGCTTCATTAACTCCAAACATAATCGTTTGCATTAGGCTAGTTTTAAAATGTTTTAGATAATTAGTATAATAATGTCTTTCTGGCTTTATAGTTAACAAATTCACTCTTTAAAAATGGAGAGACTCTTCAACCTTTCTCAGCTCAAAAAATTGAACTCAGGGGCAGTGAAAGGGAAACACTGCCTCACTGGGGGAGACTTTTTAAATATTGGTAGAAAAATTTCTCTCTTTATGTATGACATCTGCAAGTAAGAGTAATTCCATAGGAGGGATAATCCATCTCAAGGGGGAAAAAAAAAAACTATCATTATATATGCATACACACATCCTGTTCAACAAATACGAATCACTGCCCCTTTTCAACTGTGAAGACGTTTCAGTCTCCTTCAGAGGGAGGGGGACTTCAGATTCCTTTGCAGGGACTGAAGGATTTCTCTTTAATTCTCTCTCCTCCTCTCTAGCTATAGATACAAGGTTATCTGAAAGAAGTAGGTGTGTTTCATTTCTTGAATGATTTTCACATTTTTCAAAAGAAGAAGACAGAATCATTCTTACCATCAAAATTATTTTGTCACAGTTCACCAATTTCTGTTAAGTAAAAATAGTTCAAGCTAAATTGAAGCTGCTTACAAATTCAAATGCATAGAATAATTTTAATTTAATAATAAAGATGTTCATACCAAAATAACCCAAATAACACCTAATTTGAATTCCAGGAATATATTTTCTTATTAACAATTTTCTATTGGCTGCTAATTCTATTCTTTATGACACTGGATGTGAACTTCAATGTACAATTTAAGACTTTAATGTTTTAAATGATTCTGTTCCCTTATTTATCTCAATGGACTCAAATTTGCTTCCCTGCTTAACTTGCAATAATGTTGGGAGAGTATGAAATTTATGACTATATAGTATGTAAAACTTTAGTTATCAAAATGTGAGAGTTTATTATCTATAGCACAGACCTGGCTATAAGTAGGTACAGTTAAGTCTGTTAGTTAATTTTAGACATCCACTTAGTCAGCTCATGATGCTCAAACACTGCTACTAGGTCAAACATCAGTCTGTGTGCTGTTGTGAAGGTGGTTTTCAGATTAACATTTAAACTAGCTGACTTTGAAAAAGTAGGTAACCCTCTGAAATGTGGGTAGGCCTTATCCAATCAGTTGAATGCATTAAGAGAAAATACAATGGTCCCTTTGGGGGAAGGGATTCTGCTCCCCAGATTGCAACACAGAAAACCTGCCGGAGTTTTCAGTCATTGGATTCATGACTGTAATACTAGCTTTAGCCAAAATTTCCGGCCTGCTAGCTTGCCCTGTAAATTTTGTCAGTCCCACAATCCAACCACATGAGTCAATTTCATAAAAAAAGTCTCTTTCTCTTATACTGGAGAAGGAAATGGCAACCCACTCCAGTATTCTTGCCTGGAGAATTCTGTGGACAGAAGAGCCTGGTGGGCTGCTGTCCATTGGGTCGCACAGAGTCATACACGACTGAAGTGATTTAGCATGCTTTCTCTTACATACATATGTGTATATATACATACATACATACATACATACATATATATATATACATACATATATACCATGTGCATATAAGCTTTTATATGTTTTATTACATATGTTACATATATACTATAGTATATATCCATTCTATTGGTTTTATCGCTCTAGAGAACTCCGACACTTCTCTTCTAAACTGACTTCAGAATCCCTTCCTTGATAACAAAATATCTGACATTCCGGAGTAAGGAATCTCACTGTATCATCATAATTTTCTGCTCCTACTACATTTCTGCCCACAGATACTGTATCGTCCTTCCTCTAGCCTTATGCAAGCATGAAAGTAATTAATTCTCATGCTTATTTGAGTTTGGTTTGGCTTTGGCACAGCATGCTTTCCTTCACAAACCATAATTGATTCTGAATAATTGATCAGCGACAAACATTCAATTTTCTTTATCTTCTCTTCCCTCATTCTTCTATGATATATGTTTTCATTGGGGGACCATTTTCCACTTAAAAAAAAAAGCCTCAAATGCAAGGCCTTTTAGTGATCAAATCAATTTATGCTGCTTTCTGCCAATTCGCATCAATTCCAATGCAATTCCTCTTGGAGAACTCTTAGGGAACACTAATTAGTGTCCCAAAGTATCCATTAGTTTTCAATACGGAAGTGAACTTCTCACATAAAGACCTCAGAAACTATTTACATATGACCACTTTGCCATCTACCTAACCACCACAGTGACTTGCTCTTTTCAAATAGCCTTTGACAAAGATTGTTATTGAAACCAGTAAACTCTACATGAATCATGGAAACTGGGAGGATAGGCACCTAAAATCAAGACCTGTGATACCTGTGTGTGTGTGTGTGTGTGCATGCACTTTGTTAATTTGCTTAGTGATTATCGTCTTCACTGAATGTGAAAGTAAGGTTACATTATAACAGCACCCCCCACTTATCTAATTGTTATAATTTTTTTAGCCATGAACACAAGACCTTCTTTTAAGAAAGAAGTAAAACAATTCCTTTGAGGAAGATAGTTTTTAGAGAGTTCATCTATTTTATCATGTCAGAAAGAAGCATATATCCTTCTGGCCAAAGTCATGCTTACTGTAATATACAAAGTCAGTTTAGAAAGGTTGAAAATCCTCTTTTCTCCTACAGTCAAACATAGATATTAGGTAAAAATGTCAGAGTAAAGTAGGCTAGAAACTGTTGAATGCTGATATTGCGAGATGCATCTACACACACTCTCAGATCACTCCATTTAACCTACTGTTTCCTTCAGAAGCCATGCTCTGCTTTCCACCTCAGAAATCGGAAACAAAAATGCTACCATTGGCTTCTGTTTATTGAATGCTATGCTATGTTATCCAAACCTTTCCAACCTGGTCAACTAAACATTTAAAAGAGCAAATCCACAAACGGACTTTATTTTATTATTCATTCTCCCTAGGAGCAAACTAGCATATACAGTCAATTGATTTACTCTGCTATAAATTATTCCTCAAATCAAATTATAACTCAATATTCAAGGTGATCCTGTTGCATGAAATTAACATTTACTGGGTAGTCACTATATGCCAGAAACTGAGCCCAGTGATGAAAAGAGAGATGCAACCTCATTTCATAATGAATTTCCCAATGCAGTGGTCTGTATGTACTTTTTTTAAAAATTAATTTATTTTTTTATTGAAGGGTAATTGCTTTACAGAATTTTGCTGTTTTCTGTCAAACCTCAACATGAATCAGCCATAGGTATATATATATATATATATATCCCCTCCCTTTTGAAACTTCCTCCCATCTCCCTCCCCATCTCACCCCTCTAGGTTGATACGGAGCCCCTGTTTGAGTTTCCTGAGTCATATAGTAAATTCCCATTGGCTATCTATTTTACATATGGTAATGTAAGTTTCCATGTTACTCTTTCCAAACATCTCATCCTTGCCTCCCCACTGCATCACTATTTACAATGGCTAGAACATGGAAGCAACCTAGATGTCCACTGACAGATGAATGGATAAAGAAGCTGTGGTACATACACACAGTAATGGAATATTACTCAGCCATAAAAATGAACAAAAAAAGGAAACATTTCAGTCAGTTCTGATGAGGTGGATGAACCTAGAACCTATTACACAGAGTAAAGTGAGTCAGAAAGAGGAAGATAAAAACCATTTTCTAATGCATATATACTGAGTCTAGAAAAATGGTACTGAAGAATCTATTTACAGGGCAACAATGGAGAAACAGACATAGGGAATGGACATACGTATTTTTTGATTACCTCATCCATTATCAATGGCTTTCAGTGGCTGAAAGCCAAATCCAATGCCAGATGACCCAATAACCTGGCAAATCCACCCTAAGAATTCAACCTTCTAGCAGAAAAAGCAAAGGTCAAGGAACTGATCTGAGAACACAGTGGGCCAGAAGTAGCAGAAGATTCTTCAGTTCATTAAGGCTCAACATATTCAATACTTTGGGGAAAGGACCCTACTGTGAAGTGAAAGATGATGACCTATAAATACTATATTTTTAGGGATATAAAGAAAAATACTGCCTATCCCTTATATAAGAAGATGGGAAACAGACAAAAGTTATATACTACTGATCAAGACCACACTTAAAGGCCCTATCTGGCTGACTCCCAGAAAGATGGCTCTGTATGGAAAATGGAAATAAATTTTGATGGTGACCTTGATTTCTTTAGAAGGAAAACAAGCTTAAGGGTGCATAGAACTGGCCCACTTTGTGACTGTCTAAACCTTTTCACTCTGGGAAATAAATAGAGTGAGAGAAACCTCTAGAAGATCTTACACATTCTGCTCTTAAGCTAAGTAGCATCTTGAATAATTCATGAGCTACGGCAATATTTGCATCTCATTTTGTGGAGTTATTTAAGTTATACAATTTCCCACGATTATACTACTAGTCTGACTGAAGAAAGAATATAAATTGCGGCTTGATCTATGTTTGGGGTTTGCAGGAAAGATATATAGCAAATGAAAGAGAAAGAGAAAGTACTCGAGTGACTATGGGTTCTGTATTGAATAGAAAGTTTAACTCAAGGAGATGCTGACAGTTATGGGAAAAAATGGAGGCATCAATACATGAGTTTTTTTTGAGGTAGAAAAGCAATTAAGAAGGAATGCAGGAGTGAGAGAGCAAAAAGGATAAAAAACAGAAGTCAGAGAGTGAGGGCAATGATATATTTTATGTATGAATATGACAAGGAGTAGAGGAACACAATAGAAATGATAGTTCTTTTAGTTCATGAATTTCAGAAACTATAATCTTAAAAGCTAAAAAGTTGCGAAAATGGATTTGGCTTCATCAAATGCATTAAGTAATTATAATATCTGCTAATTAGCTTTGGTCACTAATAAACAATTTCAAAAATCTCACTAGTATATAATAACAAACGTTATGGTCTTAAGCTCATGGGTGTTCATTTTGACTGTATTTAGTTGATCAAGGTTGGGCGTACCTGGGCCATTTTGTGCTAAGGTGCTTGTGTGGGATCTTTGCTCCAGTATTTAGATCTCCCCTATGTTGTTCTCATTTGAGCGGCCAAGCTGACGGGAAAGAAACTGCCTTGGCATGTTCTTCCCATTTTGGGTGACAAGAGGACAAGAGAGAGCCTTAACTCAACTAATATATGCTAACATTGCACTGCCCAAAATAAATTACATGACTCAAACTGAGATTAAACTGAGATCAATCAGGTGGGGAAAAATAATCCACCTTTTCTAATGAGTTGTATTACAAAGTAATATGGCAAAATCTGTGATTAAAGATAGTGAAGAATTCAAATGATGATGCAATAAGAATGAAGACAAATATTATAAATCAGGCACCTTGAGGCTACTGGCAAGTGAATGGGAGGTCAAAAGAACCACCAATAAGGACAGATAGAATAAACAGAATTAGGAATTAAATTTCAAAGATTAAACCCTGCTGCCCTCCTCTAGACGAAAACAAAAGAGTAACAGCCTGGACAGAACAATAATGCAGCATTAAGAATAGAAGCTCCCATCCTCTGGGAAACACATGGAGGGGGTGTGTGGGTAACTTTGTGTTAACTATATTCTCTGTATTTTTCTCTGCATAAACAGTATATGATCAGTAAAATACACTTGTTGGCAACTATGAATATTGACACAGAGAGATGTCAGAGGTGAGAGAATTGTCAACTCTAAAACAGTTTTGTACAAAATATAAAATCCAACAACACTGGAAGACATCACTTTTCAATTCTTGGGGGTCCATACTGATAACTGTTATTCACTTGGAGCTAAGGTTGTATAATATATACTCTAAGAAGGTAGAACACATTTTGCACATAAAGTTGTGAAGAAAAAATATGGTGGTTCTTGACAAAGTAAAACATATCCTTCACCCAGTGTGTAGTGATCAGTTACTCATTTGAAGTTTTGGTCTCTGAAGGTTTAACAATCAGCTAGGCATTATTAATAAGCTCTGGGTGTCAGAAGAAATCAGGGATGCATCAATTATCATGGAAGTACTCCAGATTTTATATTGGGGAGAGTAAGCACTGAAATAAATTTTTCAAATCAATAAGCAAACAACTATATATTTATTGACAACCATATGACCAGTATGGTTCAGTTAAAATAGGCAATTGGAGAAGGAAATGGCAACCCACTCCAGTGGTCTTGCCTGGAGAATTCTGTGGATGGAGGAGCCTGGTGGGCTGCAGTCTACAAGAGTCGGACATGACTAAGCAACTCACACACACACACACACATACACACAATAGGCTATATGGAAGGATTATAGAACAAAGCACTCATATACACAGCATATATGAGAGTGAAGTTAACCTCATTATTAATGTTACCGGGCTTTTAGGTAAACAGGAAATGTTTGGATAATTATTTATACTGAAAGTGTTAGTCGCTCAGTCATGTTCAACTCTGAGACCCTACTGACTGTAGCCTGCCAGGCTCCTCTGTTCATGGGATGCTCCTGGTGGCACAGTCGGTAAAGAATCTATCTGCCAGTGCAGGAGACACAGGAGACACTGGTTCAATCCCACTGGTTCAAGAAGATCCCCGGGAGAAGGGAATGGCTACCCACTCCAATATTCTTGCCTGGTGAATTACACGGACAGACAAGTCAGGCAGGCTACAGTCCATGAGGTTGCAAAGAGTCAATAAGACTGAGAGACTAATACTTTCAATTTCTTTTATCATACTGAGGTGAGAGCAAAGTAATTTGGGGAGGTACTTTGCAAATTTATGCAACTATTCCCATTTCTAACTTATTCTATAATCTTATTCCTCTAGTTCACGGCATTCTTTATTTTAAATTTTTTAACATTTTGCATTTTTTTCATTATAGCAACAGTCATGGAATTTCAATGAATATAACACTATGATACTACAATTTACAACACCCTATCCATATGTAAAGCCCTTAGCTATTCTTCCATCAATTATTCTGATACTTTAATCACACCAAGCCTGTTTAGATATATATATGTAAATATATACACACACATATATGTATATACATACATACACACACATATGTGTATATAGATACACATACATATATACATACTTTTCAAAAATAATCTTTTAGCAGAATATTTTAACATATTTTAAAATTTATAATAGCATATATTTTTATGAAGTCTGGTTATGAATAACTTTCTATTCATTTTGTTCCAAACTCATTTCATGTGTACATTCATTCTATTTCTAAAACCTTTAGCTATTCCTATTTCTAAGACATTTTTACTCAGCAAGACACACCTAAAATAAATTTTATCTACTTATATAACCAACCATATTTATAATTTATATTTCTAAGCACAATTCTTTCAAGAATTAACCTTTACCCATTATTAAAATGTTGTCAAAAGTCAAATCTTGAATATGATAAAAGCATATAGTTTTAAATTATTTGATTAAACAAGAGTTAAATTGATTGTAACAGTAAAAGTACACACACATACACACATACACTTCATAAACTAAGTTAAAAGAAAATTAATAAAATAGGAAAACACCTGTAACAGATGAGGCACACAGTTAATGCCCTTAATATAGAAAGAGCTCTGGAGAATCAATCATATTAAAAAAATACACTAGTACAAATGATAAAAGACCAGACAACTCAGAGAAAGATACAAATGTACTGAAACTTATTTATACTCAAACATATAACAATGTACTAAAGATAAATTCATATGTCTTTAAATGAAAAAAATATATTTCCTCTGTAAGACTAGAAAGAGCATTAGTATCGATGGAACAGATATGGAGTATAGACTAGTTATAAATTCTATGGAGGGAAAGAAATTTAAAATGACTATCAGTTCAGTTCAGTCGCTCAGTCATGATCGACTCTTTGCGACCCCATGAATCGCAGCACGCTAGGCCTCCCTGTCCATCACCAACCCTTGGAATTCACTCAAACTCACATCCATCGAGTCGGTGATGCCATCCAGCTGTCTCATCCTCTGTTGTCCCCTTTTCCTCCTGTCCCCAATCCCTCCCAGCATCAGAGTCTTTTCCAATGAGTCAACTCTTCGCATGAGGTGGCCAAAGTATTGGAGTTTCAGCTTTAGCATCATTCCTTCCAAAGAACACCCACGGCTGATCTCCTTTAGAAAGGACTGGGTGAATCTCCTTGCAGTCCAAGGGACTCTCAAGAGACTTCTCCAACACCACAGTTCAAAAGCATCAATTCTTCAGCACTCAGCTTTCTTCACAGTCCAACTCTCACATCCATACATGACCACTGGAAAAACCATAGCCTTGACTTGATGACCTTTGTTGGCAAAGTAATGTCTCTGCTTTTGAATATGCTATCTAGGTTGGTCATAACTTTCCTTATTATTAATAAGTCTTAATGTAATCAGATAGACTAGGACTCAAATTGTTGACTCTCCATTTGCTTGTCTTATAATCCCAATAGTTTCCTTCATGCCATGAGTCTTAACTTACCTTTCTGTACAATGGAGATCATAATAACCATCTTACAGGATGCTTGTCAAATAAACAACATAACAAACATTAGATCTGACAAATAATAATTGCTTTTAAGAGCAATTAATCTGAGGGATTAAAACTGTTAGTATTTCATTATGCTTCTTTATCTCCTTATTTTAATCTGGACCTAATTACAGATATAAACAGAGCTTAATATCAAAAATGCTAACCAAGTTATCATCTATAACAGTAAAATAAGATGATGGTGATTTAAAACATCTTTTCACATTCATGTGGTGGGATAATACACAGCCATTTAAGTATCACTATAGAAAAAATAATAAAATTATTTAATAAAACTAGGCCATGTTGATATAAGAAAAAAAAAGATTGTATACATATGTTTGATTATCAAAATTTGTATACATATGTGTATGGGATAGGTGTAAGAGCAGCTATTTATATGTGAAGGTCATGTGTAGACATGATATGATGTGTATGAATAATAGTGTGCATACATGTGTAAGTACAGAGAAAAATGGACATTAAACATTCATTTATTAAAATATATATAATGAATACCTGCTATAAAGCAGATACCACACTAATATCTGATGATAAAAGTTCTCAGAAAAGATAAACACAAAGCACAGATTTGTATAATATAATTTGGGGAGACAGATATTGTCAGAATAATCTCATGAACAGATTTCAAATAGTAATTGGAATAATGCTATAAAGGAAAAATTTATAGAAAAGTGTGTAACAGGGATACTGACTTATAAAAAGGAGTCAGATCAGGCTTGCCTACTAAAGATGGAATGAAACTGAGATCTGAAGGAAGAGCAGGCTATATACAGTAAAAACTGGAGGAAAGATAGCTCAGAGAATGCCCTAGATTGGAAAGAAGCAAGGGACTTGATGAGGTTTTAATAGGTAAGTATAGTATCCAGTAAGGCTGGAGGGTCAGGTGAGTGACAGATTAAACATGGGATATAGGTGTTATTAATATTTAAGGAGGTGTTCATATAGGGAAATGATCAAAGATGTGTTTGAAAAACATCACTCTGGATACAGATTGAAGGCTAGCAAGTCAGTGAAGAGAATGGTGAAGTTATCTGAGTAATGCAAGTGAGAGATTACAGGACCTTGGATGAGGAAGGTGTCAACAGAAATGAAATGATAAATCTAAAATTTATTTATGAGGCAAAACTAAAATTATATAACAGTGGATTGGATATGGAGAGTACAGTGTGAAGAAAATGATGGTATCTTCCTTCTAGAGTTATGAAAATGAAAAGACAGTACGTCACTTAAACAGTCAGCACAGGGACAGGGCACAGAAAGGGCCAGTCCTGAGTGAGAAGGAGCTGATGAAGGTGGTTTACAGGACCCTCACTTGCAAAATGAGAAGAACATTGCTGCCATCGCAAGAGACGGCAAATGCTGGAATGGCATCAGGTTTCAGAAGGAAAGTTATTAAATCCATTTTATATATCCTTACCTTGGATTTACCTTCAAAACATACAAGAGCAGATGCCAGTGGGGCACTTGGATAAATTAGCCTGGTCCTGAGGAGAGATCTGGATTGCATGTATATTTGAGAATTACACATGGGGTCAACAAAGTAAAGGTAAAAGAGGTTAATAATGAGTCTTTAGCTATTCCAGATGAGAGGGGAATCATCCTGAAGGGGAGATGGAGCAGAAGTTGCTAGAGATACGCTATCATAGTATTCAAGTGAAAAAAATGTTTTTAGAAGTATCCAACTGTGATATCAATCATAAAGGCAGTCAATCAGTCCTGAATATTCATTGGAAGGACTGAGGCTGAAGCTGAAGCTTCAAAACTTTGGCCACCTGATGCTAAGAACCGGTTCACTGGAAAAGACCCTGATGTTGGGAAAGATTGAAGGCAGGAGCAGAAGGTGAGGACAGAGAATGACATGGTTGGATGGCATCACCAACTCGATGGACATGAGTTTGAGCAAGATCAGGGAGTTGGGGATGGACAGGGAAGCCTGGCATGCTGCAGTGCATGAGGTCACAAAGAGTCAAACACGACTGAACTGAACTGTAATGAATGCTGCAGAAAGCTCATGTAAGGATTGGTTAAAAGGAATCTCACCTTAAAGAGATTCCTTAGAAGAATCTCTTAAAAGAAAGTGACATGAAGGTAACAGGCACCCACAAAAAAATACCCACGTAGGTAAGATTGGATCAGACTTGAGTAGTGGAAACAGGAAATATAGAAATCTCCTTCAGCAGTTTGGCTATAAAGAAAAGGGGCTATAAAGCATATTAGCTAGAAGGCCATGAAAGCATTAGTCACTTAGTTATGTCCAACTCTGCGATCCCATGGACATCGTCTGTCCACGGGATTTCCCAGGCAAGAATTCTGGAGTGGGTAGCCATCCCCTTCTCCAGGGGATTTCCTGACCCAGGGACTGAACTCAGATCTCCTGCATTGCAGGAGGATTCTTAACCATCTGAGCCACCAGAGAAGGGCATAAACTATGCAAATAAAAGAATCTGTTTTCCAGTGGGAGAGATTAGGGCATATTAAGAATAGAGGTTTGCTCTTAGAAGTTAGAGGCTAAATCTACAATAATCCAGCCCAGAAATAAACCCTCACCCTTACAGTTAATCTACGACAAAGAAACAAAAGATACAATGTAGAAAACAGTCTCTACAGTAAGTGGTGCTGAGAAAATTGGGCAGCTAATTGTAAAATAATGAAAACAGAACATTCTCTAATACCATATATAAAAATAAACTCAAATTGGTTTAAAGACCTAAATGTAACACCAGAACCTATAAAATTCCTAGAGGAAAATGTAGACATAACAGTCTTTGACATAAATCACAATATATTTTTGTATCCACCTCCTAAAGCAAAGGAAATGAAAGCAAAAATAAACAAATGGGACCTGATGAAGCTTAAAGTTTTTTGCACAGCATAGGAAATTGTGACAAAACCAAAAGAGAACTTATGGAAAAGAAGATATTTGCAAATGATATGACTGATGTGGTATTAATATTCACAATACATAAACAGCTCACACAACTCAACATCAAAAAAACACCAATAAAACTATTTAAAAAATGAGCAGAAGAATGAATCAAAAATATTTACATTATTTTAAATAGATTGTACATATTTTAACTTTACAGGCTTACAATCTTTCACAGGCAGTTTAAGAAAAAGAGTAAATGAATACTGGAAAAAGATGTCTTAATACATAACAATAAAAAGATGAAACAGACGAATATTAAGGACTAATGAATATCCCTTCCATATGTCTAGAGTTTAGAAAGTGAAACTTTCCAAACTTTCTCACAGTGAGAAAGTTTGTAAGATACTGGACAGGTCAGAGAAAAAGTGTGTATAAGGAATATGAAGGAGGTTAAGCAAAGTTTACCCTCTGAAAGCAGAACAGAGCAAATTTTGGAACGATTTTTAAATTTATCTGAACAGATGAAAAGAATCACATGATATCAAGAAGGCCATTTACATATTGCTCTGGAGATGGTAACAGTACAGTACAGCTGAAAAGTCCCTTTCCAGAAGTCAGGTGCAAGGGCTTGCTCTGATCTTCATCAGTAAAAAAGAGGGGCACCTATTTAAGATATTTAATTAATCCAAGTTTTAGTTTCTTTACCAGTATAATTCAAGAATTTGCCTACATTATATGTCTCTTACAGCACGAAAATTCTTTACTTCTGCTACCTAAAGAAGAGAATAGGTACGCTGCAAGAAACAAAACAAAACAAAACAAAATAAACAAACAAACAAACCCTGAAATAATCTGAAGTATCCGTATATCATGATATAGAACTTTTTTTTAATTGTAGATTCCTGTGTAACTGAGAATAAAAGCTCCACACATTCCTTGGCTTAATACTGAATAGGTTGGCAGAGTTGTGAAATGACATTCTCCAGCCTTAGGCGTGTGTGAAGGGCACTTCACATTTCTGACAAGCTGAGTCATTTGACTTTATACCCTTAGTAACTTATCCATTAAAATCTTATTTCTTGTGCACATAATTTGACAACTATGTATAATTGAAATACTCCAAATAAGACAGCAAATCATTTCAAGACTTTTTAATGTGATCTATATTTAAATCAACAAAACACTACAACAGAGCATTACTAAAGAATGGATTTAAAAGTTAACACATATTTCCTGAAGTAAACATGTTAAAAAAAAAAAGTGTGCAAAAATAGTGAATGAATGACATATAAAGTAATTACAAGTAAATATATCTATTTCTTTTTGGAAGCTTTATTTTCTAGTAAGAATTTAAATTAGTTTGGTTTTATGCATAAAATCAATGATTAACTTTGAGTCATATTATATTCATGTATTTATAAATATGGCTTTGCTTTGATTTCATTATATCTAAAGGAATAAAATTCTGTGCTGCTTCTCAGCTGTCTTATGGAACTGGGGAACTTCTGATATTTTGGAAGATTTCACTTTCATTTTTTAAATTATCAAGACCGAAATTTAAAATTTTCTAAGATTATGTATCATGACCAAAATCTTGCACTTAACCTTAAATTTATTCTTAAATAATTTAAATTAGTTCATTTCTGTAACTCCAATCAAAATTACTCGACATTTCCTTTGGTGGGAGACTCATGGAAATCTTTTCTAAGTTGCAGTTCACGCTTTCAATGGTCAGGACTGTGCTCTGCTCACCAGGCATCACTCATACGATGACTCTTTTTTCTTCATGTTAAGTTTCTGATACAATCACATTCTAACAGTTACTATGCATATCACTGATATTAAAGATATCTAATGGAAAGAGCGAGGATCATAGGAACAGATATAATATTTTAGCTTTTCCAGTAAAGCATTCTATGACATTGTGGAAGATATATAAGTTCTCTGCTTCTCTACTATTTTCACTAAGGATCGTTTTCTGTTCAAACTATTGCACAATTGCGCTCATTTCACATGCTAGCGAGGTAATGCCCCAAATCCTTCAAGTTAGGCTTAAACAGTACATGAACTAAGAACTTACAGAAGTACTAAAGATGGATTTAGAAAAGGCAGAGGAACCAGAGATCAAATTGCCAACATTGTTTGGATCATAGAGAAAGCAAGGGAATTCCAGAAAAACATCTACTTCTGCTTCATTCACTATGCTAAAGCCTTTGACTGTGTGGATCACAACAAACTGTGGAAAATCCTTAAAGAGTTATGAATATGAGACCAATTTGCCTGCCTCCTGAGAAACCTGCATTTAGATCAAGAAGTAACAGAAACAATCAGGGAACAACAGATTAGTTCAAAATTGGAAAAAGAGTACCTCAAGGCTGTATACCATCACCCTGCTTATTTAACTTCTATGTACTGTACATCATGCAGAATGCTGGGCTGGATGAAGCACAAGCTGGAATCAAGATTGCCAGGAGAAATATCAATAATCTCAGAAATGCAGATGACACCACCCTTATGGCAGAAAGTGAAGAAGAACTAATGAGCCTCTTGATGATGGTCAAACAGGAGAGTGAAAAAGCTGTCTTAAAATTCACACTCAAAAAGCTAAGATCATGGCATCCAGTCCCATCACTTCATGGCAAATAGATGGGGAAGCAATGGAAACATTGACAGAATTTTATTTACCTGGGCTCCAAAATCACTGCACACGGTGACTGAGCCATGGAATTAAAAGATGCTTGCTCCTTGGAAGAACACCCATGACAAGCCTAGACAGTGTATTAAAAAGTAGAGACATCACTTTGCTGAAAAAGGTCTGTTTAGTCACAGCTATGGTTTTTCCAGTACTCATGTATGGATGTGAGATTTGTTCCATAAAGAAGGCTGAGTGCCAAAGAAGTGATGCTGTCAAATTGTGGTCCTAGAGAAGGCTCTTGAGAACTCCTTGGACAGAAAGGAGATCAAGCCAATCAATCCTGAAGGAAATCAATCCTGAATATTGATTGGAAGGACTAATGCTGAAGCTCCCATACTTTGGCCACCTGATGCAAAGGGCTGACTCATTGGAAAAGACCATAATGCTGGGAAAGATTGAAGGTAGGAGGAGAAGGGGTCAATAGAGGAGGAGAAGGGGTCAATAGAGGATGAGATGGTTGGATGGCATCACCGACTCAATGCACATGAGTTTTGGCAAACTCCAGGAGGCAGTAAAGGACAGGGAAGCCTGGCATGCTGCTGTTCATAAGGTAGCAAATAGTTGGACATGGTTGAGTGACAGAGTAACAGCAAAAGTGTTTTTTGAAATCACATTCCCTCTAAGTTATAGGATTCTACATTTTTGAGTATATTTATGATGATTAATTGCATAATATCAAAGAATTCAGTGTTTACACTTATTTTGTTGTTGTTATATATAGACACTACACTAGAATAAAACAAAAACTGTGAAATAACTAGAAACTTCAGTGTTCACGGCTTCCCTGGTGGCTCAGATGGTAAAGCATCTGCCTGCAATGCGGGATACCCAGGTTCGATCCCTGGGTCAGGAAGATCCCCTGGAGAAGGAAATGGTAACCCACTCCAGTACTCTTGCCTGGAAAATTCCATGGACAGAGGAGTATGGTAGGCTACAGCCCATGGGGTCGCAAAGAGTCGGACACAACTGAGTGACTTCACTTCACTTCATTTCAGTGTTCACAAAAAACACTTCAGGGAAACATAACAAACAGACTTACTATGGTTCAGTAAGATAAGCTATAAATTTTTTGAGTGGTAAAAGCTGTTAGAATAAGTAATCATCTTTTATTTCAGAATATGAAAATTTTCATATAGTTTCTGAATATTTTCCTGTTTACTTCACCCAAGAAAAATTTATTCTTGAACTTCAACAGAAAAATTTGATAAGTAACATTTAAAATGAATAAAAATCATTCACCATACAAATTAACTTATTTACAAAACAGCTAGAGTCACAGATATAGAAAGCATACTTATGGCTACCAGGGGAAAAAGGGAAAGGGATAAATTGGGAGATTGGGGTGACATATACAAACATTAACAGGCTTCCTTGGTGGCTCAGTGGTAAATAATTTGCCTGCCAATGCAGAAGATACAGATTTGATTGCTTGGTCAAGAAGATCTCCTGAAGAAGGAAATGGCAACCCACTTCAGTATTCTTGCCTGGAATATGCCATGGACACAGGAGTCTGGCACGGTATAGTCCATGGAGTCTCAAAGAGTCGGACCCAACTGGGTGACTGAACATGCATGCATCCAAACAGATTACACACTATTATATATAAAACAGATAACTAATGAGAACTTGCAGAAGATAATAAGAGGTGGCAAGAACACACAGAGGAACTATACAAAAAAGATCTTAATGACCCAGATAACCATGATGGTGTGATCGCTGACCTAGAGTCAGACATCCTGAAGTGTGAAGTCAAGTGGGCCTTAGGAAGCATCACTATGAACAAAGTTAGTGGAGGTGATGGAAGTCCAGTTGAGCTATTTCAAATGACCAAACTTTATGACAGAAATTGAAGAGGAACTAAAGAGCCTCTTGATGAAAGTTAAAGGGCAGAGTGAAAGAGACAGCTTAAATTTCAACATTCAAACAGCTAAGATCATGGCATCCAGTCCCATCACTTCGGCAAATAGATGGGGATACAGTGAAAACAGTGAGAGACTATTTTCTTGGGCTCCAGAATCACTGCCGATGATGACTGAAGCCATGAAATTAAAAGATGCTTGCTCCTTGGCAGAAAAGCTATGACCAACATGGATAGCCTATTAAAAAGCAAAGACACTGCTTTGCCAAAAAAAGGTCCATCTAGTCAAAGCTATGGTTTTTACAGTAGTCATGTATGGAAGTGAGAATTGGACCATAAAAAAGTTGAACGCCAAAGAATTGATGCTTTTGAACTGTGGTGTTGGAGAAGATTCTCTTTTGAAGAAATCTCTAGTCCTTCCCATTCTATTCAGTCTGTTCAGTTGAGTCACTCAGTTGTGCCCGACTCTTTGCAACCCCATGAATGGCAGCACGCCCAGCATCCCTGTCAATCACCAACTCCCAGAGTCCACTCAAACCCATGTCCAAGGAGTCGGTGATGCCATCCAGCCATCTCATCCTCCAGCATCCCCTTCTCCTCCTGCCCTCAATCTTTCCCAGCATCAGCTCTTTTAAAATGAGGCAGCTCTTCGCATCAGGTGGCCAAAGTATTGGAGTTTCAGCTTCAACATCAGTTCTTCCAATGAACACCCAGGACTGATCTCCTTTAGGATGGACTGGTTGGAACACCTTGCAGTCCAAGGGACTCTCAAGAGTCTTCTCCAACACCACAGTTCAAAAGCATCAATTCTTCAGTGCTCAGCTTTCTTCACAGTCCAACTCTCACATCCATACATGACCACTGGAAAAACCATAGCCTTGACTAGACGGACCTTTGTTGGCAAAGTAATGTCTCTGCTTTTTAATGTGCTGTTTAGGTTGGTCAAAAGTTTCCTTCCAAGGAGTAAGCATCTTTTAATTTCATGACTGAATTCACCATCTGCAGTGATTTTGGAGCCCAGAAAAATAAAGTCTGACACTGTTTCCATTGTTTCCCCATCTATTTGCCATGAAGCGTTGGGACTGGAGGCCATGATCTTAGTTTTCTGAATGTTGAGCTTTAAGCCAACTTTTTCACTCTCCTCTTTCACTTTCATCAAGAGGCTCTTTAGTTCCTCTTCACTTTCTGCCCTAAGGGTGGTATCATCTGCATATCTGAGGTTATTGATATTTCTCCTGGCAATCTTGATTCCAGCTTGTGCTTCATCCAGCCCAGTGTTTCTCATAATGTACTCTGCATAGAAGTTAAATAAACAGGGTGACAATACACAGCCTTGATGTACCCCTTTTCCTATTTAGAACTAGTCTGCTGTTCCATGTCCAGTTCTAACTCTTGCTTCCTGACCTGCATACAGGTTTCTCACGAGGCAGGTCAGGTGGTCTGGTATTCACATCTCTTTCACACTTTTCACAGTTTATTGAGATCTACACAGTCAAAGGTTTGGCATAGTCAATAAAGCAGAAATAGACGTTTTTCTGGAACTCTCTTGCTTTTTTCCATGATCCATCGGATGTAGGCAATTTGATCTCTGGTTTCTCTGCCTTTTCTAAAACCAGCTTGAACATCAGGAAGTTCACGTATTGCTGAAGCCTGGCTTGGAGAATTTTAAAATTACTTTACTAGCGTGTGAGATGAATGGAATTGTGTGGTAGTTTGAACATTCTTTGGCATCGCCTTACTTTGGGATTAGAATGAAAACTGACCTTTTCCAGTCCTGTGGCCACTGCTGAGTTTTCCAAATTTGCTGGCATATTGAGTGCAGCACTTTCATAGCATCATCTTTTAGGATTTGAAATAGCTCAACTGGAATTCCATCACCTCCACTAGCTTTGTTTGTAATGATGTTTTCTAAGGTCCACTTGACTTCACACTCCAGGATGTCTGGCTCTAGGTGAGTGATCACACCATCGTGGTTATCTGGGTGGTGAAGATTTTTTTTGTACAGTTTTTCTGTGTATTCTTGCCACCTCTTCTTAATATCTTCTGCTTCTGTCAGATTCATACCATTTCTGTCCTTTATCGAGCCCATCTTTGCATGAAATGTTCCCTTGGTAACTCTAATTTTCTTGAAGAGATCTCTAGTCTTTCACATTCTATTGTTTCCCTCTATTTCTTTGCATTGATCCGTTGAGGAAGGCTTTCTTATCTCTCCTTGCTATTCTTTGGAACTCTGCATTCAAATGGGTATATCTTTCCTTTTGTCCTTTGGTTTTCACTTCCCTTCTTTTCACAGCTATTTGTAAGGCCTCCTCAGACAGCCATTTTGCTTTTTTGCATTTTTTTGGGGGGGGATGGTCTTGATTCTTGTCTCCTGTACAATGTCACGAACCTCCATCCCATTCTATGTTTTCCTCTATTTCTTTGCATTGATCATGGAGAAAGACTTTTATTTCCTCTTGCTATTCTTTGGAACTCTGCATTCAGATCGGTATATATCTCTTTTTCTCTTTTGCCTTTAGCTCCTCTTTTTTTCTCAGCTATTCGTAAGGCCTCCTCAAACAACCTCAAACAACCATTTTGAATTTTTGTATTTCTTTTTCTTGGGGATGGTCTTGATCTCTTCCTCCTGTACAATGTCACGAACCTCTGTCCATAGTTCTTCAGGCACTCTGTCTATCAAATCTAATCCCTTGAATCTGTTTGTCACTTCTACTGTATAATCATCAGAGGTTTGCTTCAGGTCATACCTAAATGGTCTAGTGGTTTTCCTTACTGTCTTCAATTTAAGTCTGAATTTGGCAGTAAGGAGTTCATGATCTGAGCCAGTGTCAGCTCCCAGTCTTGTTTTTGCTGACTGTATAGAGCTTCTCCATCTTCAGCTGCAAAGAACAAAATCAATCTGATTTTGATATTGACTATCTGGTGATGTCCATGGGTAGTTTTCTCGTGTTATGGAAGAGGGTGCTTGTTACGACCAGTGTGTTCTCTTGGCAAAACTCAGTTAGCCTTTGCCCTGCTTCATTCTGTACTCCAAAGACAAACTTGCCTGTCACTCCAGTTATCTCTTGACTTCCTACTTTTGCATTCTAGTTCCCTATAATGAAAAGAACATTTATTTTTGGTGTTAGTTCTAAAAGGTCTTGTACATCACCATAGAACCATTCAGCTTCTTCTGCATTAGTGGTTGGGGCATAGACTCGGATTACTATCATACTGAATGGTTTGCCTTGGAATTGAACAGAGATTATTCTGGCATTTTTGAGATTAAACCCAAGTACTGCATTTTGGACTGTTTTGTTAACTATGAGGGCTCTCCCTTTCTTCTAAGGGATTCTTGCCCAGAGTAGCAGATATACTGGTCATCTGAATTAAATTCTCCCATTCTAGTCCATTTTAGTTCACTGATTCCTAAAATGTCATTGTTCACTCTTGCCATCTCCTGTTTGATCATTTCCAATTTCCCTTGATTCATGGACCTAACATTCCACGTTCCTATGCAATATTGTTCTTTATAGCATTGGACTTCATCACCAGTCACATCCACAACTGGGCGTTGTTTTTTCTTTGTCTCCATTTCTTCATTCTTTCTTGAGTTACTTCTCCACTCTTCTCTAGTAGCGTTTTGGGCACCTACCAACCTGGGGAGTTCATCTTTCAGTGTCATATCTTTTTGCATTTTCATACTGTTAATGGAATTCTCAAGGCAGGAATACTGAAGTGGTTTCCCATTCTCTTCTCCAGTGGACCACGTTTAATCATAACTCTCCACCATGACCTGTCCATCTTGCATGGCCCTACACAACATGGTTCATAGTTTCATAGAGCTAGACA
The DNA here is from genome assembly GCF_003369695.1 of Bos indicus x Bos taurus. NCBI lineage: Eukaryota > Metazoa > Chordata > Mammalia > Artiodactyla > Bovidae > Bos > Bos indicus x Bos taurus. The sequence goes on along the minus strand of NC_040079.1, from coordinate 97,011,856 downwards.
ACGCTGTGATCCATGGGATGAGTTTGGTTAGTTTTCTGTGATTGTGGTTTTCGTTCTGTCTGCCCTCTGATGGATAAGTTCAATTCAGACACGAGCTAACTAAATCCTTACCTAAGTGATGAGAAAGAAGCTATCATTCACACATTACAAATGTATATGCTCATTTGTTTCTCAGAACTTACTTCATTCATTCATCGAAATGGCTCAAGGTATTTTAGAAAAGCCTTATGTGCTAGTTTCTTGCTGTTAGGCCATAAGCAAATGACTTTTATGGACAGATAAATCCCTGGATCAGGAACATGCCCAGGAAGAGGGCATGGCAACCCCCATGGACAGAGGAGCCTGGCAGGCTACAGTCCATAGGGTCTCAGAGAGTTGGATGCGACTGAAGCAACTTAGCAAGCATGCATACAAATAGATAGAAAGACAGAATGATAAAGATAACACATTTCATAGGTTTTGCTCAGGCTTAATAAAATAATTTATTTTAAAAGTACTTCTTAAACTGTAAACTATTACATAATTTATCAGTTATTGCCCATGTTTTCTCCCCCCACAAGTCAAATAAAGTGGAAAGTGGATATTTGTTCTAAAATAAGTCACTCAAATTATCTAGAATTACTGTTTAAAAAAGAAGAAATTTTAAAAAGAAGAAATTTGCCTTTCACCCTTTATCAATGGAAAACATTTCACTCAATCTTAAAATATAATTTCCATAGATATTTTATTGGGTAGAGTATATTTTAAAAGCTCTAAAATAAGAATATTGTTGTAATGGAAAATAATGTTTAGTATCAACATTGAATAGGCAAAAAGCATACTCCTGTAATTAGACACACTTAGACAGACAGCTAAAGAAACTATACCTCTGGGAGAAACTGTGACTGCTATTACTGTTCTCAAACGAATATGGAACTCAAAAATACCTATTTCAGTGCTGATATTAAATGTCTCACCATGTTCCCATTATAAACCCTTCTTTTAGGAGTTTATAACAGGCAATAAAAATTCACTTCAGACAATACTTAGCATCCAAAAAAGCTATTACAGCCTTCTGGGTAAATAATAAGAATATTTATAGAATGTATATATATAAATATCGATATATTATGTTTATCTATTTTTAAAAATGCACTTGTAACAACTAATCTCCTTTATCATATTGCTGAATCATGTTACCATCTTCACTTCCAGTAATCTAAAAGGAAAAATACAATTAAATTTAGTGCTCTTTAATTGCTTCTAAATATGATTAATCAAGTGTCAAGCAGGTATCACTGTACTTCAGAATTTGCTTGCTGGCCTCTAGAAATATCAAGAGAAGGGTCAGTTCCCTTAATGTTAATAAATTCATATATTTTTTTGAAATTTATTTTTGTGTTATTGTTGAGGACTGCCATTGCATAAATGTATGCAAATAAAACCTCTCTTTTTTCTATTAAATAAAGAAAGAAACATAACAGGAGAGATAAGAAAGGCTTCCTAAGTGAACAACACAAAGAAACAAAGGAAAACCACAGAATGGGCAAGACTGGAGACCTCATCAAGAAAATCAGAGATACAAAGGAAACATTTCATGCAAAGATGAGCACAATAAAGGACAGAAATGGTATGGACCTAACAGAAGCAGAAGATATTAAGAAGAGGTGGCAAGACCACACAGAAGAACTATACAAAAAATTCTCAATGACCCAGATAATCATGATGGTGTGATCACTTACCTAGAGCCAGACATCCTGGAGTGTGAAGTCAAGTGGGCCTTTGGAAGCATCACTATGAACAAAACAAGTGGAGGGGATGGAATTCCAGCTGAGCTATTTCAAAACCTAAAAGATGATGCTGTGAAAGTGCTGCACCTAGTATGCCAGCAAATTTGGAAAACTCAGCAGTGACCACAGGACTGGAAAAGGTCAGTTTCCATCCCAATCACAAAGACAGGAAATGCCAAACAATGTTCAAACTACCGCACAATTGCACTCATTTCAGATGCTAGCAAGTTCAGTTCAGTTGCTCAGTTGTGTCTGACTCTTTACGACCCCATGGACCATAGCATGCTAGCAAGGTATTGCTCAAAATCCTTCAAGCAAGGCTTCAATAGTATGTGAACTGAGAACTTCCAGATGTACAAACTGGATTTGGAAAAGGAGGCAGAACCAGAGATGAAATTGCCAACATCTGTTGGATCATAGAAAAAGCAAGAAATTTCAGAAAATATCTACTTCTGTTTCACTGACTATGCTAATGCCTTTGACTGTGTGGATCACAACAAACTGGAAAATTCTTAAAGAGATAGGAATACCAGACCACCTTACCTGCCTCCTGAGAAACCTGTATGCAAGTCAGGAAGCAAGTTAGAATTGGAGATAGAACAATGGACTGGTTCAAATTTGGGAAAGGAGTACCTCAAGGCTGTGTACCATCACCTTGCTTATTTAACTTATATGCAGGGTGAGTGAGAGAGTGAGAGTGAAGTCGCTCAGTCGTGTCCAACTCTTTGTGACCCCGTGGATGGTAGCCCACCAGGCTTCTCCATCCATGGGATTCTCCAGGCAAGAATACTGGAGTGGGTTACCATTTGCATGGTACATCATGCGAAATGCCAAGCTGGATGAAGCACAAGCTGGAAGTAAGATTGCTAGGAGAAGTATCAATAACTTCAGATATGCAGATGACACCATCCTTATGGCAGAAAGCAAAGAAGAACTGAAGAGTCTCTTGATGAAAGTGAAAGAGGAGAGTAAAAAAGCTGGGTTAAAACTCAACATTCAAAAAACTAATTCATGGCATCTGGAACTATCACTTCATGGCAAATAGATGGGGACACAATGGAAACAGTGACAGAATTTTACTTTCCTGCACCCCAAAATCACTGTGGACAATGAATGCAGCCATTAAATTAAATGATGTTTGCTCCTTGGAAGAAAAGCAATGACAAACCTAAACAGGGTATTAAAGAGCAGAGACATTACTTTGCTGACAAAGTTCCATATAGTCAAAACTATGGTGTAGGGAGAGAGTAACTTAACAAAGATGGCGTATTCAAACTGTCTTCCTCCACCTTTTGTAGATAATGACTATGTAACAGCTAAGGTCATTTATAGCACTGAGCATGTGCATCGCAAGGTACTCATTTGGACACAGGCTGTGTGCTGTATGCATGTATGAGCTTCACCTAGAAAGTCACGTCATTACTGCTGTGTTACAGCTGTGTCCATTGGGTCTACCATGAGAGGAGTGAATATAGCCTGTCCACTGCTACGGCTGCTGCATCAGCTAGGAGAGAAGACTGTTAATGGCACTGTGTCAGCCAGGAGACAGGTTGTGTTGTGTTAGGTTATGCTATGGCTGCTCCTACGGCTGTTGGGTCAGCCAGGAAAGAATAAATATGTCTGCAGTTCCCTGGCTCCTCGAGTCTTCTTCCAGCCTTTTAGCTTGCCCCTTGCCTACCTCGGGTTCAGCAAACAGTGTGGACAGTGTGAACAACAAGACAACTGGCATCACAAGCAGGATCAATGTTACACATGGTTTTTCCAGTAGTCATGTACAGATGTGAGAGTTGGACCATAAAGATGGCTAAGCACTGAAGCACTAATGCTTAGGAACTGTAGTGCTGGAGAGGACTCTTGAGAGACCCTTAGACTGCAAGGAGATCAAATCAGTCAATCCTAAAGGAAATCAGTCCTGAATATTCATTGGAAGGACTGATGCTGAAGCTAACGCTGCAATACTTTGGCCACCTTATGTGAAAAACCAACTCACTGGAAAACCCTCACGCTGGGAAAGATTGAAGGCAGGAGGAGAAGAGAATGACAGAGGACGAGATGGCTGGATGGCATCACTGACTCAATGGACATAAGTTTGAGTAAACTCCGGGAGATGGTGAAGGACAGGAAAACCTGACAGGCTGCAGTCCATGGGGTTGCAGAGAGTAGGATGCAACTTAGCAACTGAACAACAACAACAAATACTGTCTTTAAATGATTACTTTTAAATCAGAAAAGCTTAAAATTCATGAACATTTTATTCAGGTAAAAGATTATCCAATTTTTCCACACTTATTCACATATAGCAACATGGAACAAAAAGAACTCCCAGGCTTTATTTATTTCAAATATCAAAGGATGCTCTTGAAAAGAAAATGCCTTTGATGTATTTTATTTGATAGTATTGTTTTAAGATTTTATTTCTCTTACAGGATATTTTTAATCTTAACTGCTAACAAGTTCTTCACATTAACATATTTTTAATGCTTAATGCTATGTTATTCATCTCGAGTTTGAGCTATTAAAAATTCCATAAGTACAGTAGAATCATCAAAATCTAAAAATAATAACAAAGATTAATAACAATATAAGAAATATTACCAGCAAGCAATTATTGGTACTATCTATATCTCTGGTATGGTGTTAAGATCTTCACATACATTATGTCATTAAATTACCTCTATGAAGTCACTGCATATTTTGATGAGAAAACTAGGCTTTAGGGTACAAAGTGACTGATGTACTATTTTATAGGTAAACACTGGAAATGCTTGGACTTAATTTTTTTTCTGAGAATATAGCCTGCATTTCATGATCATGCTCTATCTCTCTTACAGAGAACACCATTATGATTTGGTAAAAGTCCTAATAATAGGAACATTACACCTGACCTAATTAATAGATGGATAACTATATGACAAGATAGCCAGATGGCTAGACAGTAAATAATATAATATCTATATGATATTGAGATGCAATAGCATAATGTATTTTTGCCATCCTAGAAATTATTCTTTAAATTTATTACACACTTTGTATTTCAGTCTGAAAGGTAAGATGAATAAAACGGCCTATGTTTAAAATAACTGTCAAAGAGAATAATGCTATTTGTCTTGAAATCAGCAATGGAATATTAATTGCATGAACACTAATAAAATTATCTGACATTTAAGAAGTTTTAAATGGCTTCATAATTTACACTTTTAGTCTTTACTAAATAGGTGCTCAAATATCATCTGGTCCATAATTAGTATATAAAAGCCAATGAATCTTGTTATGCATAAATTTTTTATTTAACTGTCATTACTCCTTAGCAGTTCATTAAACTGGTTTGGAAATATTTTGAAAGAGTTATCAGTAGCTTTGCATCTTTTAACTCACAAGAATGTTATTTCATATAAAGTTTAACTAAAATTCAGAAAGGAGAATTTCTGAAAAAAGTTAACTGAAATCGTTGACATTTCACACAGTGATTACATCTAAACCACTGACATACATTTAACATTTATAACTATTCCAATCTTTGAATTCGGTACATGGAAATCAACTGAAAATAAAACTCATGATCTGTTCCTCATCAATCTGATTCTCCTACAATTGTCTCCCCTTAATAAATGATTCGTCTACTCTTCTAGTTGTTCAGGCATAAATTTTAAAATTTACCATGTATTTATCTTTCACATCCTACATATAATCAACCAATGAATCCCATTAATCACCTTCAAAGCATATCCAGAATGGAGCCTCATCTCACCCCATTCCAACTAGTATCACTCCCGGCCTGGACTGGTCTTGCCACTTAAATCCTTATTTCCGTTCAGTCATTATTCCAGGCAGAAATCAGAGGGGACCCAATACAACTTGCCAAACCCCACCAATCAGTAAACGTAGTCCTTATCACTCTAAGAGGCCCAATGTGGCCTGGACCTCTGCTCTTCTGTCCTCATTCTGCTCCCCCCCCTCCGCTTTTTCCTTTTGTTCACTCTCTTCCTATGGCATTGCCCCATTGCCTTGAATATACCAAGCCTGGATTTGTTCCTGGTTTTTCATACCAGTTCTCCTTGCTGCTCAAAATACTCTTCACTCCAGATTTTCTGTATGTCACATTCACAAGCAGGATCTTAGCTTCCTGACCAGGAATGCCCCTTGCATTTGGAGCACACAGTCTTAACCCCTGGACCACCAGGGAAGTCCCCAGATTCCCCTCCTTTTCCTAAGTCTCTGCCCAAACGCCATTTAGCAAAAAGCTTTTTTTGACCTCTCTTATATACAAGAATTAAGCTCCATCACTTTCTTTCTGAAAGTTTCATTATATTAATATTCCAGGCACCCTGCTAAATGTATTACATACACTATCTCACAATCTTCAAAACAACTCTAAGAAGTAGGTTTTATTTTTTCTCTTTCGTCCAGAAGGCTGGAGAACTTAAGTAACTTACTAAAATCTATCAAATTCTCTAGACATATGACTAAGAATCAAACTGAGTCTCAAGATTCTTTAGTTCTTGCTCTTTGTCAACTACCCCATCTTGTGTATTCTTCCGAATTCTCCCATTTTTACAACGGGACATGAGAGTGAAGAGTTTAAGAAAATTGTTCAGGATCCCATAGCAAGTAGATGGTAGAAAAGGGATTCAAACCCAGGTTGATCAAACCTGGCGGTTACTCCCCTGCATCACACTGTCTAAGATATGTGTTAACCCTGCATTTCTTCCCAGCTTCTTATTCACTTACTCAACTTTGATTTAAGTAAATGATTACTTCAGTTCTATCATTTGGTTAGAGTTGAAATATAAGAAAAATACTCATATTATAAAGAACATCACCAATACTGACTTTATCCCAGAAATTATTTAGAGTTGAGACTTATGATTCCCACTGATTTTTCCTTCTTTTATTGGCTAATTTATTCTATCCTCTTAATAATGCAACTGTTAAACTTCTCATTTTTCAATGTCTACACTGGACAAATGCATGCATTAAAATTCCTTTAAAATAATAACTAGGAATGCCTTTAAATATACTTTTAGCCATAATATAAAGCATATTCTTTTATAATCTTTGTGATGGACCACTGGCATTAAGGCCATAACACAAATTCTCTTGTATTGCTTTTATATTTAGTGAAAGATAAAGATCGATTGTGCAATACATTTGTTTATATATAAATCAGCCTTTGGGGCTTCCCTCATAGCTTGCTGGTAAAGAATCCACCTGCAATACAGGAGACATGGGTTCAGTCTCTGGGTCCAGAAGATCCTCTGGAGTGGAAAACGGCAAGCCACTCCAGTGTTTTTGCCTGGGAAATCTGATGGACAGAGAAGCCTGGCAGGCTGCAGTCTATAAGGTCACAAAAGTTAGACACAACTGAAGTGACTTAGCACAGCACACACCTTATGTATCACATTACATGAATTACCTAACACAAAATACCTGCAGGTATTGAAGCTGTTCAGTCTACTTTTGTTTGTTTTTTTTTTTAAAGCTTATTTCAATGGAAATTTTCTATATGTACATTAAAGAGTAAAGTTGGACTTAGAAATCTGTATACTAAGATAAGTGACTTGAGGATATGCCATCTGTTTATGAGATATATGAAATCAAAACCTGATTCTTTACTGGAAAAATAAACCTCCCCTTGAATAGAGTAGGAGATCAATAAATGATTGTTAAATGAAGTATGGCTAGATGGCCTAACTTCCTTATATAATAAAGCCATCCATCGCAGTAAAGAAGGACAGAGTGGGAAATAAAAAGTCTTTGCAAAATAATTTGACTAAAAGATTTTAAACCTTACTGTACCCCTCTGCCTGGCCTCAGATATAAGCGATTTTTTGATAACAAAGTATTCCAGTCATTTCTTACTCAAATTATAAGTAGAAGAAAGAAACTATTAAGCAGATTACAATTATCATGAAAGCTATCACTGAGCCGTGTGTTTAAAGTTTGTTGAATCCAATACAATTACTTCTACTAAATCTGTATTAAGCAATACTACTATGGAAACTTTATTTTTACTTAAGGACAGTCATATCTCTATATCCATTTGTTACATCATTGTTTTATTGTTTAATGAGTGAAAATTATGACCTTTTTTAATTAAAAAATTGATTTGAAATAAGTCTGTTTGCTTAAAAAATGATTCAAAACCTAAAATAATTAAATATTTCTTATATCACTAAAAGGTATCAGAGTATTCCCAGCTTAAGATACTTAAGCCATTTCCTTGTTATTTACTTTACTTTAATTCAATCTATTCAAGTTTCCATTAACTTGCATTTGTTTCTTCAATTCAATTTTAAAATATTTTATATCTATTTGTTCAGTTTGAATAGTTCACATTTCTCCAATGTGAAAACTAAACTGACCATAACGTTCATGAAAGTATACTAAGTCGCTTCAGTCATGTCTGACTACTTGCGACCCTATGGCTCCTCTGTCCATGGGATTATCCAGGCAAGAATACTGGAGTGGATTGCCATACCCTGATCTTGCTAACCCAGGGATCAAACCAGAATCTTTTATGTTTCCTGGGCTATGGTCCATGGGGTTGCAACAAGTCAGACACAACTGAATGACTAAGCACAGTACAGCATTGGCAGGCGGGTTCTTTACCACTAGTGCGGCCTTGGCCCCATAATGTTCATACCAATGCCAAAAACAATGATTAATATAAACAGGTGACCACTTCACTGTTTCTAATGATAAAGTTTTCCATATGAATTATTTTATTATGCATACTTATATGACTTGACATCTTAGATCCAATTCATCTCAAATCAAGATTGATTAAATACAGCTAAGACAAAGGAACTAAGTACTTTCATTTATCAAAAGCATTTATTTAAACAACTTCCTTGACGTCATTATATGAAGACATGTTTGACTTTGCTTATGGTTTCAACTAATGTTTTACCTAAGATAAATTAAAATAGTTAAGCTTATAATAAATTTATATACGATAATAAATAACAACAGAATATACTTCATATATTATTAAATATATAGATCTGTATTGCTTCATTATTTAAATAAAATTGTTAAAAAGAAATAAGTGGTCCAAAATGGAGTCACTTTTAAGCCCCATCAAAACTTAATACCTAACCTAATTGCAATTTTAGCCTCCCAGTAGAATTTTAAACCAGTCTGTTTGGAATTTCCTTATCAAGGCTAGCGAAATAATCTGCCTGATAAGACCCTAGTCCTTCCTGGTCCCTAAGAGGAGGTAACCTTACCAAAAACAATGTATTCTTTTCTTTCACTAATACCCTTCTTGTCCCACAGTGTTTCTGCCTAATAAAGCCTTCCATTTTGTACAGCACATCCCAGTGTCTTTCAACTTACTAGATATGATGCTGCCTGATTCATGAAATGTTGAATAAACCAACTAGATCTTCAAATAAACTCAGCTGAATTTTTAAAAATAACTTAAAATTAATTTAAAAATTAATTTAAAAAGTTAAAAATTAACTTCAGTTTCTATTTATTTTTATTTATATTTTCATTTGTTTTATTAACAATATTTACAGAATGGAATTCTCAGTCTCAGTTATACATATATGCAACCTGTAAGATTGAGGCAAAAGGAGAAAAGGGCAGCAGAGGATGAGATGGTTACATAACATCACCAAATCAAAGGACATGAATCTAAGCAAACTGATGGATGGTGAAGGACAGAGAAGTCTGCCTTGCTGCAGTCCATGGGGTCACAAAGATTTGGATACAACTTAGCTACTGAACAACAACATGCAACTTGTAGTTCTTTCATTAAAGTATCTTTAGGAATGTTTTTTGCACGTTTAAAAATATTTATATCAAAATAACATTTTAGCTGGTTAAAAATCTTGGGATTCACGCTTTACATATTTAAGAATTTCATAGGAAATTTTTCCTACCATCTTCCAGCACTGAATGTTTTTTTGTGATAAGTCTCAGACCAACCAGAAATGTTTTTCTTTAGGGCCAAGTTGAAATTTTTTGCCTAGATACTCCAGAGAGTCTTTTTCTATATTTCAAACCTAATGTAATATTGTTGCTGAGTCCAAGTTTGGTCTGCTAGCCATAGGACAAGCCAATTAATCAAGAGACAAGGTGTTGAGGCAAGGAATAAGACTTTATCCAGAAAGCTAGCTGACCAAGAACATGGCAGATAAATGTTTCAAAATAACCATCATGGGGGATCTGGATGCCAGATTCTTCTATAGGTCAGAGAAAGGGAGGGGTTGAGGAAGTATAGACTGTTATCTTGCAAATATCTTCCAGATGGCCAACCTCAGGGCAAGGAAGTATTAATCTCTTCAAGCAGAGGGACAGGGTTCCTGAAGGCAGGGCATTATGTATGATTATAAAAACAATAGCTGAAAAACAAAGGTTAAAGTCAATGGAACAGAATGATCACAGAGTCAGAACTGGCTCCTCTATAGAATAATACAATGTTTCAGTGTTGGTCATTTACATTTCATCCTATAAAACTGTACATTCAAGTCTATATTCATTTAAGTATATATTTATATTATTTTTATGTGTGCAGTTTTCTTTCAGAACATCTATTTTATATAGGTTTATTATTTGTTCAAATGGCATTTGGCAATAATAAGGCTTGTTATGTACTAGACACTGTCCTAGGCTCTGTCTTATAATTTTTTCTGATATATACATATGTGTGTGTGTCAGAAAAAAAATTTTTTTCTACAGTCACTTCCACTTTCATTTAATTTCAGTTTGCTCTGCCTCATCAATTCTGTTCTCTGCATCCCTGACTCCTTCCATCAGTGGCATTCTGCATTACTCTCCCCGGGATTTTCTTTTCTGTAATTGTTTTCTTAAATACATCTTCCACACCTTTCTTAATCTCTCTCTTCCAGTTCAGGTTTTACCTTTGTAAATCCTGAGGTATTGAAGTTTGCCTTCTTGACTTATTGCACTGAGGCTTTTGATGGGCCTGAGGGAGTGCGCATTTCACAATAATAAGACAGATGTGATTTCTTTCTGCTCATGGCAATACTTTTCTGGTGTGTTTTTTCAGCCTGTATTTCTCTATTGCTGTACCACTGTATAGAGTCTGCACTGGTACCTTTTCTTGATTACTGCTCTTAAATGAAGTATATAGTTTATTTGGACCATGGGGATAACTTGGGAACTCTAAGGCAGGATAGCAGAGACATTTTTGATTTATAGAAAGCTTGTTAGGAGAAAAACATATTTGTGCAAATATGTGCATGTATATATTTCTGTATTACATTATAAACTCTCTCCTCTTTTAACCTTGATAGTTATTCATTCAGATTAAGGGAAGACCTAAAAGCAAAGGAAATTGAGCCTTTTTATCATATGTAGCTAGAAACCTTCATGTAATTAATAACCAGGCTACTTGTTTTAGGAAGGAAAAATTTTATTTTGTCAGGAAAAATAGGAATTTTTGTGTTATTCATGATAGTAATTTATGAATGCTTTGTGTGGTTTAGTCACTAAGTCATGTCCAACTCTTGTGACTCCATGGACTGTAGGCTGCCAGGCTCCTCTGTCCATGGGATTTCCCAGGCAAGAATACTGGGGTGGGTTGCCATTTCGTTTTCCAGAGGATCTTCCTCACCCAAGGATCAAACCCAGCTGTCCTGCTTTGCAGGCAGATTCTTTACCATCTGAGCCATCAGGCAAGCCTATGAAAGTATTAGTCACTCAGCCAGGTCCCATGCTTTGGATGTGTTTAATCCTTGTCACATGTAATGTATATCTCAAAGAATCTAATCTACACTTCATCCTGGTATTTTTCTACTTTCTGATGGGTTCTAAAATAAATAAGAAAACCTATTATGGGGAAATATTGGCAAACCTACTAGTTTTAACACATATTGTTCTGGCTTCCCTAAGTAAAATCTTTGGTTTTACTGATTTTGTCCTTTTTCTAGACTTCTTACTTTCATTCTTTCATAGAAATGTTGTTGGGTTGGGCTAGACTGTATTTGTTGTTAAGGTATACAAAGTCCTCTTTGGTCCATTTTGGCTCCCAGCAGGGCAATGATTAGCTTACACTTCCACATATCAATGGAACCTTTCTGAGCAAAATGAAGTAAGACTCAGAATAAGATCTATGCTTTTATATCCCACCATACATTTGTCTTTTTAAAATATTTCACATTCCCACCACTTTTATTTGACACAGTAGCAAAAGTCCTAGATGACTATCAGGCAAAAAATATAAAAGGAATTCAAATTGGAAGGGAAGAAGTAAACTGTCACTATTTGCCAATGATATGATACTATACACTGAAAACCCTAAAGTCTCCACCAAAAAACTAGTAGAACTGATACATGAATTCAGTAAACTTGCAGGATACAGAGTTAATATACAGAAATCTATTGCTTTTCTATTTACTAATAATGAACTATCAGAGAGACAAAGGCAAAAAAGAAAAACAGTCTGGTTTAAAATTGCACCAGAAAACAACAACAACAAAGAATAACTTAGCCAAGGTATGCTACGAAAAACTACGAAACACTGACGAAAGAAACCGAGGATATCAAGAGATGAAAAGAGTCTCCATTTTTAAGGGCTGAAAAATTAGTATTTTCTAAATGTCCATACTACCCAAAGCAATATATAGATTTAATGCAATCCCTAACAAAATGCCCGTGACATTTTCCACAGAACTAGAACAAATAATCTTGATATTTATATGGAACCACGGAAGACCCTGAATATCCAAAGCAATCTTGAAAAAAAAGAAAGCTGAAGATCTATACTTCCTTGCTTCAGACTATACTACAAAGCTATAGTCCTAGCACAAAAACAGATACATAAATCATGGAACAGAATAGATAGCTCGGAAATAAACACACGTACTTGTCCATTAATCTAAAATAATGGAAGCACAAATGTGCAATGAGGAAAAGACAGTCTCTTCAATAAGTAGTGGTGGGAAGACTGGACAGCTGTATGTAAAAGAATGAAATTAGTTCATTTTCTCATACCTTGTACAAAAATGAACTCCAAATGGATTAAACACCTAAATTTAAGACTGGAAACCATAAAACTACAGAAGAAAACATAGGCAGAACAGTCTCTGATATAAATTGCAACAATATATTTTTGTCTCTGTCACTGAAGGCAAAGGAAACAAAAGTAAAATAAATAAATAGGACCTAATTAAATATAAAATGACTTCTACACGGCAAAACTGTTGACAAAATGAAAAGACGACCTATGAGTGGAAAAAAATATTTGCACAGAATATGCAATAAGGGGCCAATGTCAAAATACATAAATAGATCATACAACTCAATATCAAACAATTAAAAAATGGGCAATGGATCTGAATAGACAATTTTCCAAAGAAGATATAAGATGGCCAACAAGCAAACAGAAAGATGGTGAGGATGTAAACTGATGCAAGCAGAATGGAAAACTGCATGGTCATTCCTCAAAAAATTAAAAACAGAACTACCATATAATTAAGCAATTCTATGCCTAGGTATATATCAAAAGAAAAGAAAACACTAATTCTAAAAGCTGTATGCACCCCGATGTTCATAAAGCATTATTTACAATAGCTAAGATATGGATGCAAACTAAGGGTTCATCAGGAGATGACTGGTAATGATGATGTGGTAAATACACACAATGAAATACAACTTGGTCATAAAAAAGAATGAAAATTTGCCATTGGTAACATTGATGATCCTAGATGGCATTATGCTTAGTGAAATAAGTCACACAGAGAAAGACAAATGCTGTACGTTATTTTGTATATGTGGATTATAAAAAATAAACAATTCAATATAGGAAAACAGGAACAGACTCACAGATACAGAGAATGAACTAGTGGTTAACAGTGGTGAGAGGAGAAGGGGAAGGGGCAACATAGAGATAGGAGACTAAGATATACAAACTACCATGTATAAAATGAGATACAATGATACATTGTACATTAGAGAGAATATAGAGAATATTTTATGATAACTTTAAATGGAATATAATCCATAAAAGTACTGAATCATTATGTTGTACATCTGAAATGAATATATTTTATATCAACTAAACTTCAATAAAAATGAATAAATAAAATATTTCAAATTACGGTGCTTTTTCTTTAATGCCTAATACTATTGGTTATATTTTGGCTGCTCTTTTGAGATTCATGTGACTATCATCTATAATTCTCAATCAGTAAAATAAGTTGTTGCATATTTAGACATGGAAGATATCATAATCTGTCAATTTATTATTATTTTAAATTACATCCAGAAACAAAAATCCATGACTGTTTCAGTTCAGTTCAGTTCAGTTCAGTCGCTCAGTCGTGTCTGACTCTGTGCGACCCCATAGACAGCAGTCCACCAGGCTCCCCTGTCCCTGGGATTCTCCAGGCAAGAACACTGGAGTGGGTTGCCATTTCCTTCTCCAATGCATGAAAGTGAAACGTGAAAGTGAAGTTGCTCAGTCGTGTCCGACTCTTCCTGACTCCATGGACTGCAGCCCACCAGGCTCCTCCATCTGTGGGATTTTCCAGGCAAGAGTACCGGAGTGGGGTGCCATCGCCTTCTCCATAGATATCATTAGCCTATATTTTATTTTATTTTCAGTTTTATTTATTTATTTTTTTACTTTACAATATTGTATTGGTTTTGCAATACACTGACATGAATCCGCCATGGGTGTACATGTGTTCCCCATCCTGAACCCCCCCTCCTATCTCCCTCCTTATCCCATCCCTCTGGATCATCCCAGTGCACCAGTCCTGAGCACCCTGTATCATGCATTGAACCTGGACTGGCGATTCATTTCACATGTGATCATTTACGTGTTTCAATGCCATTCTCCCATGTCATCCTGCCCTTGCCCTCTCTCACAGAGTCCAAAAGACTGTTCTATACATCTGTGTCTCTTTTGCTGTCTCGCATACAGGGTTATCATCACCATCTATCTAAATTCCATATATATGCGTTAGTATACTGTATTGGTATTTTTCTTTCTGGCTTACTTCACTGTATAATAGGCTCCAGTTTCATCCACCTCATTAGGACTGATTCAAATGTATTCTTTTTAATGGCTGAGTAATACTCCATTGTGTATATGTACCATAGCTTTCTTATCCATTCATCTGCTGATGGACAAATGCCCTGGCTATTGTAAACAGTGCTGCGATGAACACTGGGGTGCACGTGTCTCTTTCAATTTTGGTTTCCTCGGTGTGTATGCCCAGCAGTGGGATTGCTGGGTCATACGGCAGCTCTATTTCTAGTTTTTTAAGGAATATCCACACTGTTCTCCATAGTTGGCCTATATTTTTTATGAAAATAACAGTTATCTAGTTTCCCTGGTGGCTCAGCCAGTAAAGAATCTGTCTATAATGTAGGAGACCTGCATTTGATCATTGGGTTGGGAAGATTCCCTGGAGAAGGAAATGGCAACCCACTCCAATATTCTTGCCTGGAGAATGCTATGGACAGAGGAGCCTGGCAGGCTACAGTCCGTGGGCCCACAAGGAGTTGGACATGACTGAGCAACTAAGCACAGCACGTTCATACCATACCACACTGATTTCCTAACGCTAACCATCACCCCCCACCCCAGACAATACTAGCTCTAGATTTGTGTTCAAGTCTACATAGAAATATCTAAACTAGAAGTATGTCCCTGGAATTGCCTATATCACAGAGGGATTTCTTCTAAAGCATCATTTCCTTGCTGTCAGTCTCTCGCCTTCCTTGTTCTGCTCTATCAGTTGGCATGGCTTTCTTTCCTAGCTGTGGCTGATTTTCTGAATCTCTGATCATCTCCCAGGGTAAACAGTTACTTCTCTCTTGTACTGCTGGTTTTCTACTTCATTGTTACATATCCTTATTAGACTTTTCCTTTCTTGACTGGGTGATTTTCTCCCCTGACTCATCTGATTTGGTGTCTACTTTTCTGGCCACATACCTGGCATCTGACCCACTATCTGTTCTACAGCTTCATTTTCACTACCAGTTGAATTTCCTTAAACTTTACATTTTTTCTACCTCCAGTGAGATATTACTTAACTGTTGCACTGTAATATCCATTTGAAACACAAATCTTCTGCTTTTCTAGGTGAAAAAGTAGTTGAATGACAGAAATTTAATTGGATCAACCTAATCTTAAGGGTAGACATAAACTGTGTTGCTGAAAATGTTTGGAAAATAAAACTACTTCAACACTCTAAAACCATTTTATGAACTAAAGGAACAATCTGACAGCTCTCACATAGATTTTTAAATTATCTTCAAATAACATTAAGTACTTACTTTCTTTAAGGCAATGCTCTAACAGCCTTAAGCTTCATCTGTATTAAGTATTAAACAAATATTTTCTGATAATACTTTAGTTTTATACTTAATCCAATAATTAAGTTATATTTATATTACTAAAGTATTGATAAATTCTTAAGGAGAAAGAGGCATATATTGATTTATATGAGATTTCTCATAAAAATTATACTGAAACAAAAACAATTTATATGTATGTAATCGCAGGAGCAGTGGCTGAACAGTGCAGGAGCGGTCGAAGGAGATACCCCATGTCCAAGGTCAGCAGTAGTGGCTGAGAGGAGGTACCCCATGTCCAAGATCAGGAACGGTGGCTTTGAGGGGATACCCCACAACCAAGGTAAGGAGTGGTGGCTACGCTTTGCTGGAGCAGCCGTGAAGAGATACCCCACATCCAAGGTAAGAGAAACCCAGGTAAGACAATAGGCACTAAGAGAGGGCAACAGAGGTCAGACAGACTGAAACCACAATCACAGACAACTAGCCAATCTGATCACATGGAGCACAGAGTTGTCTAACTCAATGAAACTATGCTATGCCGTGTGGAGCTACCCAAGATGTACAGGTCATGGTAGAGAGGTCTGACAGAATGTGGTCCACTGGAGAAGGGAATGAACAGTATGACAAGGCAAAAAGATAGGACACTGAAAGATGAACTCCCAGGTCAGTAGGTGCCCAATATGCTACTGGGGATCAGTGGAGAAATAACTCCAGAAAGAATGAAGGGATGGGGCCAAAGCAAAAAAAAAAAAAAAAAAAAAAACCACCCAGTTGTGGATGGGACTGGTGATAGAAGCAAGGTCCGATACTGTAAAGAGCAATATTGCATAGGAACCTGGAATGTCAGGTCCATGAATCAAGGCAAGTTGGAAGTGGTCAAACAGGAGATGGTAAGAGTGAAAATCAACATTCTAGGAACCACCAAACTAAAATGGCCTGGAATGGGTGAATTTAACTCAGATGACAATTATATCTACTACTGTGGCCAGGAATCCCTTAGAAGAAATGGAGTAGTCATCACAGTCAACAAAAGAGTCCAAAATGCAGTACTTGGATGCAATCTCAAAAATGACAGAATGATCTCTGTTCATTTCCAAGGGAAACCATTCAATATCATGGAAATCCAAGTCTATGCCCTGACCAGTATCACTGAAGAAGCTGAAGTTGAATGGTTCTATGAAGACTTACAAGACCTTTTAGAACTAACACCCAAAAAAGATGTCCTCTTCATTACAGGGCACTGGAATGCAAAACTAGGAAGTCAAGAAATACCTGGAGTAACAGGCAAACTTGGCCTTGAAGTACAGAATGAGGCAGGGCAAAGGCTAATAGAGTTCTGCCAAAAGAATGCATTGGTCATAGCAAACACCCTCTTTCAAAAACACAAGAGAAGACTCTACACATGGACATCACCAGATGGCCAACACCAAAATCAGATTGATTACATTCTTTGCAGCCAAAGATGGAGAAGCTCTATGTAGTCAGCAAAAACAAGACCGGGAGCTGGCTGTGGCTCAGATCATGAACTCCTTATTGCCAAATTCAGACTTAAATTGAAGAAAGTGGGGGAAAACTAATAGACCATTTATGTATGACCTAAATCAAATCCCTTATGATTATACAGTAGAAGTGAGAAATAGACTTAAGGGACTACATCTGATAGAGAAACCTGTATGCAGGTCAGGAAGCAACAGTTAGAACCCGACATGGAACAACAGACTGGTTCCAAATAGGAAAAGGAGTATGTCAAGGCTGTATACTGTCAGCCTGCTTATTTAACTTCTATGCAGAGTATATCAGGAGAAATGCTGGGCTGGAAGAAGCACAAGCTGGAATCAAGATTGCCGGGAGAAATATCAATAACCTCAGATATGCAGATGATACCACTCTTATGGCAGAAAGTGAAGAGGAACTAAAGAGCCTCTTGATGAAGGTGAAAAAGGAGAGTGAAAAAGTTGGCTTAAAGCTCAACATTCAGAAAATGAAGATCATGGCATCTGGTCCCATCACTTCACGGCAAAAACATGGGGAAACACTGGAAACGTGGCTGACTTTATTTTTTTTGGCTCCAAAACCACTGCAGATGGTGATTGCAGCCATGAAATTAAAAGACGCTTACTCCTTGGAAGGAAAGTTATGACCAACCTAGACAGCATATTCAAAAGCAGAGACATTACTTTGCCAACAAAGGTCCATCTAGTCAAGGCTATGGTTTTTCCAGTAGTCATGTATGGATGTGAGAGTTGGACTATAAAGAAAGCTGAGTGCCGAAGAATTGATGCTTTTGAACTGTGGTGTTGGAGAAGACTCTTGAGAGTCCCTTGGACTGCAAGGAGATCCAACCAGTCCATCCTAAAGGAGATCAGTCCTGGGTGTTCATTGGAAGGACTGATATTAAAGCTGAAAGTTCAATACTTTGGCCACCTGATGTGAAGTGCTGACTCATCTGAAAAGACCCTGATGCTTGGAAAGATTGAGGGCAGGAGGAGAAGGGGATAATGGAGGATAAGATGGTTGGATGGCATCACTGACTCAATGGACATGAGTTTGAGTAAACTCCGGGAGTTGGTGCTGGACAGGGATGCCTGGCATGCTGCAGTTCATGGGGTTGCAAAGAGTCAGACACAACTGAGTGACTGAACTGAACTGAATTACAGGAAAGCCACATGAATATATGGTAAGAGAGATCATGTCTTTATTATGATCTTCACTTGCACATTAACATGATTATTTATAAGGTACATTATGCAATGTCTTGACATTTGTTAGCTGTGAAAGGGTATGCCAGATATGCTTCAGTGGAAAATGAAAGTGCTTGCCCAGAAATATAAAAACAATGATGACTCTTCTCCTAATATTTACACGTTTTTATTTCTGTTGATAAAACAGACTTCAATATGCTTTCTTGCTACTGTTGTGCTTATATATATGCAAAACCCCCAATTTACAAAATCCCTTACAATTATTGATTTCTCACTGCTAAGTGAAGAAATTGCTACCATCAAATCAGAAATGTTTCCCTTTGTAACTTTCTGTCCTTATTGTTACATCTATAAAGGGTCACTTTGGCTATGAATTATGTAATTTTCAGAAGAGAAAGTAGTAAGAAGTC
Organism: Bos indicus x Bos taurus; assembly: GCF_003369695.1. Lineage (NCBI taxonomy): Eukaryota > Metazoa > Chordata > Mammalia > Artiodactyla > Bovidae > Bos > Bos indicus x Bos taurus. Next base: position 96,992,695 of record NC_040079.1, on the reverse strand, counting down.
CATACAATAACCCTTCCAAGAATTATGGTATTTTACTTACATGCAGAGTACATCATGCTAAATGCTTGGCTGGATGAGTCACAAGCTGAAATTAAGACTGCTGAGGAAATATCAACAACCTCAAACATGTAGATGATACCACTCTAATGGTAGAGAGCAAAGAAGAACAAAAGAACCTCTTGATGAGGGTAAAAGAAGACAGTGAAAAATCTGGCTTAAAAACTCTACATTCATAAAACTAAGATCATGACATCTGGTCCCATCACTTCAAGTAGATGGGGGGAGAGTGGAATGCCAAACTTTATTTTCTTCAGCTCCCAAATCACTGCTGATTGTGACTGCAGCCATAACATTAAAAGACGTTTGCTTCTGGGAAGAAAAGCTATGACAAACCTACACACTGAAAGCAGAGACATCACTTTGCTGACAAAGGTCCAAATAGTCAAAGCTATTGTTTTCCCATGTATGGATATGAGAGTAGGACCATGAAGGCTGAGTGCCGAAGAATTGATGCTTTGAACGCTGGTGCTGGAGAAGACTCTTGAGAGTCCCTTGGACAGCAAGGAGATGAAACTAGTCATTCCTATAGGAAATCAACCCTGAATATTCCTTGAAAAGACTCATGTTGAAACTGATGCTCCAACACTTTGGTTACCTGATGTGAAGAGCCAACTCACTGGAAAAGATCCTGATGCTGGCAAAGATGGAGGACAAGAGAAGGGGGCAACAGAGGATGACATAGTTGGATGGCATCATTGACTCAAAGGAAATGAGTTTGCGCAAACTCAGGGAGATAGTGAAGGACAGGAAAGCCTGGCATGCTGCAGTCCATGGGGTTGCAAAGACTTGGACATGACTTTGCAATTGAATAACAGCAACAAAAAGAGTCATATTCATATATCACCACCAGCCTCTTTTTGGACTTCCCTGGTGGCTCAGACAGTAAAGAATCTGCCTGTAATGCCAGAGACCCTGCAATGCGGGAGACCTGGTTCAATCCCTAGGTTGGGATGATCCCCTGGAGAAGGGAATGGCTACCCACTCCTGTGTTCTCGCCTGGAGAATTCCATGGAGAGAGGAGCCTGGCAGGCTACAGGCCATGGGGTTGCAAAGAGTCGGACACGACTGCGTGACTTTCACTCACTTCACCACCTCTTTCAGTGAACACTCACTCACTGTGTGAGTGAAAGTTACACTGGGCTGCAAACACTATCAATGTGTATTGCAGTCTCTTCCAAATCAATTTGCTCTTTCAGGATATATTTATAAATTGATTCAGCCCCAAAGTCTTTCCACCTCTTCTCCGTTTCTTATTCGTGATTCTACTTCTATTTCTCCAGGTTTGGTCTGCGGCCCTCATCTCTCAGAAAGAGTTTCAATTCCCCTCCATGGTCTTTGGCTTTTATTTGCATCCCTTGGGTTTACTGGCTTGCTACTACTTTTAAAAGTTATACACAGAAATTGACCTGTAAGATCCATATGGAAATGAGTCTGCGCAAATTCAGGGAGATACTATGAACCATAATCTATGAACTAATAATCTATGAGCCATAATCTATGGTTCTATGAACCATAATCCCCCAAAGAAGGATATTGGAGGAGTGGTTCCCCTGTGTGTCTACCTGCTGCCAAAATTCTGACTTCTCTATCCTTGTCCCAGTTCTAATTTCATTGCCTCCATTTCCCTCATTCCATGCTTCACTTTCTATCTCTCCTCTTGTTTTCTTTTCTTCAGTCTGCTCCAGAGCCATGTTTCTTTTGCAAGTGACACATTTCAGATGTGCCTAGGAGGAATAAGGAAGTATGAAGCCCAGAAACCAGTTCTAGGGAAGAAAATCAAATGCAGTAAATGGATGGAACTCTAATAAGCACAGATGGAAAGAACACATGAGGATAGTGGATATTCTAGCTATCTTCCTATTTCCTCCCTTTGAAGACTAATGTTCCCATTTTTCTAGTTGCTGGAAATACTGACAGCTGATCACAGCTGGGCAGGGAAGAACCTCTAGCCTTACCTCATAGCTTCTCCTGGGGAAGTACGTCAGTCAAAGACAGAGGAGTTTCACCTTTTGCTTTAAGAATTATTCTCAAGGGCCATTCTAGCTCTAGAACTCTCTCCATGGGATCAACTGAAACTTTTTTGAGATTTAATTAAAATTCAACACTTTTAATCATAATTTTTTGTTCCCTCACCATTGTTGATACCAATGCATTTCCTGTATACAAAACTCCATTTCAGAATCATTTTCTGGGGAACTTGACTTTAAACTATAGGCATTGGGGTCAGAGAAATCTGGGTTTGAAACCAAGCACTTTAATGTGCTGTGTGACCTTGGGTTCTTAAGCATCCTCAGCTTCTGTCAACAAAAATGGCAATATGAAGGCAACAGTATTGTATTTTATGAGAATGACATCATGGATTTGTGCAACCTGATTATCTGGAAAAAATGATTTAAATGAAAAATTAAAAAATTAAAAAAATTAAAAAGACTCAATAATTATATATGTGTATATATATTCCTTTCTAACTTTAGGGAGATTGATGAAAATGAGAGGGCAATAAAGCACAGTTAATTAAAAATATATAATTACCATTTTTGGAATATAAGACAGTCATCTCAGAAGCAAAAATACTTTAAGATACTTTAATTGTATCAATAAATCTAAGCTAGACAAGCAGTTTCACACTACTGTTTGCTGTGGTTTGTTTGTTTGTGTTTTTTTGACCAGGAAAGTTTACTCTTTGTATTAGGCAGAATAATCCCCACCTCCCTCAAAGTTGTCTAATCTTTTATGTCCTCACCCCCCAAAGCGATGACAATGTGACAGTACATAGTCAAAAGAGCTTTCCAGATACGATTAAATTTAGGACTTTGCATGGGGAGATTATTCTGGATACCTAATTGAGCTCACTATGATCACAAATGTTCTTAAAAGTAGAAGGCAGCAATAACTGACTCATTTTGACCCAACTTTTTGTTTTTTGTTACAGATGGCTTCATTATAGAGGAAAAGACAAACAATATAGACATTTCTTTCTGTGCACGTCTTACACATGGAAAAAAACAAATAAACTATATATATGTTGGTTCCATTCCTCCATTTACTGTACTAAAGGATTACTGGCACATACCAAATGGTTATTCCCCCTGAATACATATATGTTCATGTTTTCATGGGTTTTCCACAACTGTATAAGAGCTTATTGGATCATTTACTCTAAAAGGTAGAAATGTAAATAAATAATTGTTAATATTTAAAATCAATGAAAATATACTCTGTTTTAACAGACATTGTCTGCTAAAGCTGAAAGGAAATAAAGAGAAACCTCATTTTTTTTCTTCTATATTTACTTTGGGAAAGTTTATAAAATTTTATTTCATGGAAAAAATTAAAACACATTTTCAAAGATAAAAAAAAAAAGTAGAAGGCAGAAGAAAATCAAAGGGATATGTGATAGTACAAAAGAGATTAGAAGATATGATGTGAAAAGAACTCAACCTGGATTTGAAGATAGAGAACATGGATTGTGCTGGAAAAGTCTGTGCTGAAAATGGATTCTCCTGTAGAGGAATGCAGCCCTGCCAATACCTAATCCTTAACACAAACATGTGGCAAAAATTTCTGACCTAGAGAGCTGCAAAATAATAAGTTCTGGGGGTTCTTTATTTCCTTTCTAAGTAGTTTGTAATTTCCTAGAGACTACATTTAATGTAGACTACATTTAGACTATTTATGTATAGACATGAATTTCTTTCTTTGTCTGAAGAGAACTCAGTTTTGGTCAGATTCTCAAAAGGAGATAACTAGTGGTACAGGATGAGAAAATGCGTCTGCTGTACAGTGTTTATCACAGATTTGTAACATGTTGTGGTCTTGATAAACCAAAACCTTAAGCATTTGTTATTTTAAATTTTTAGATCTTAAGTAACAAATCAGAGACAATGTTGAATATCCCTTCCCAAACCACATCTATGCCCCATCACCCCCTGTTGCTGTAAGACACTAGGTTTGAGGTAATATGCACAGCAGCAAAAGAAAACTAATATAATCTTCATGACTCATGCATAGGACTAAGTGGTCAGATAGACTTAAGCTCAGTTTTTGCTCCCTCATTGGGTCAGTACGTGATATTGAGAAATTTATTTCAATGTCTAAATCATAGTCATCTCTTCTGAAAAGCAGGCTGTACTGACCCAATGGGGTGATTTTGAGTACAGTAAGTGCAATTAAAGTATTGTGGCAACTAAATAAAAAATAAACAATTTATTAATAAATGACATTATTTATTATTATTTTAAGAATCAATGAAAGTAATAAAGAATGCTGTGACAATGTTCTCAACATGATAATCAATGTCATATTATCTTCAATGGTTTATCTGCTTCATTTCACATACTTTTCTAATTTCTGTTATTTCTCTTATGCAAGAAAAAAGCAAACTTAATTGCTTTTATCAGTTGGAAAATGTAATTATGTTTGAAAATAATATTTAATTTTCTACTGTAAATCATGACAGAAAGCAAGTTTTCTAAATATATTTATGAAAGCAATCTCTAGAAATATGTTCCAAGCTCCAAACAAGAAGATATAGTTGTTAAATGTGACATGTCATACTAACATTTCTTTTCTGGAAATATAAGGCAAATGGGTACTATAATTGATTATGATTTAGAAAAATACCAAAGAAAGGATCTGTAGAAATTATCAGTGTTCTTCAGGCAAAGAGTATTTCAAATGGAATTTAATGCCTAACTATCCTCATTACGTGCATTAGCACTTTAGAAAAATGCAGAATTTTAAAAATTAATTTCCAATACCAGTATTAATTCTTATTTAAACAGTACTGAATGTTTAACTTTGAGCAAAGAGAATTATGAAATAAATAAAAGTTAAACATTAAATTCATCAAACTAATAGTTGTTACTAGAGTTGGATTCATTTAACAACAGAATGGATATTGCACCTCTTGTCTGGCTGCTGCTGCTGCTGCTAAGTCGCTTCAGTCGTGTCTGACTCTGTGCGACCCCATAGACGGCAGCCCACCAGGCTGCGCTGACCCTGGGATTCTCCAGGCAAGAACACTGGAGTGGGTTGTCATTGCCTTCTTTTGTCTGGCTAAGGACTGAGAATTCTTGATCCTTGTCTTCACAGGCATTTCTGCCTCTTGGACAGTTGTATTGGGAGCGTGTCCACTCGGGGGAAGGGTATTATACAACTCTGACCACTCTCCAGCTCAGAGAGAGTGTTTGTGTGTGCTCAGTTGTGTCTGACGCTGCAACCCTGTGGACTGCAGCAGGGATCAAAGCCACATCTGCATCCCCTGCATTGGCACATGGATTCTTTACCAGTGCACCACTTGGGAAGACTCCCCTTAAAAAAAAGAACAAAAACAGTGTTTGTTTTTTTAACTAAATTTTTCATTTCACTCTTAGTGACTTAGTGATTCATCAGTAAGTAGTGTATCTATTTCGCTCATAAAGTTCATTGAAGATAGTCTTGCCTTAGCTCAAACTCTAGGAGGCTGACCTTCATTTTAATTAGAATTTTCAGTATAATATTATTAAAAGTACTAGAACACAAAAAAGCAAGCATAATCTTCAAAAATATTTAATGACTCTCAAGACTGAAATTACCTAAGTGAACTATTAAAAACTATATAATTGTTAAAATGCTTTCACAGAATTTACTAAGACAACTAATTTCATGTTCCTTAATGAACTTAATTTGCATGAAGCCTTTTTTTTTTTTTTTGCTTCTCTTTTTGCTTATTCGTGTGTTTCTGCAGTAAAGAACTGCAACCTCAGCAAACCATAAATTTCATTTTTATACACAAAACACTTTTCTGGGAACCAAGACTTTATGATTTATGGAGATGCATTTCATTTTTAAATATATAAAGGAGATGAAATGATAATAACAGAAAAAATCTTTATATTGAGGCTCAGAAAAAGTGATAATAACTAAAAACTAAGCTAGAGTTGACTGATTCAGTAACCAAGTCCACAAAAGTAGAGATTGAATTTTTACATTACTTAGTATTGCAGAATTAATATAAAATGACTTTGATACTTTTAAAACTATTCATATTTTTATATTGATTTCAAACTTCCTCCACATTGGTTCCTGGTTTAGAAAAGTAAAATTTAGTTTAAGCTGAGGAGCAATACAGAAAGTATGTTCCACTCTTTAAAACGTGCTAAACATATTCACTAAAATTTTCATTAGAAATTATTTACTTACCAAATGTGACTACATGCCAGCTTTCTTTAAGTGATTTATTATTTTTAATTGCATTATCTCCTAAACATATTTTCGACTAAGATAACTGTGTTAATTGGAATCTTTAAAGACAATCTCCAAAACAGAGAATTGTCTTTTATCTCTGGGGATTTAAAATATTTTCAACAATTTATCATGACATTTTCAAAAGTCAATTTCCCCACTTACACTGTATAACCCCTCAAATTTCCCCTGCTGCTGCTGCTGCTAAGTCACCTCAGTCGTGTCCAACTCTGTGCGACCCCATAGACGGCAGCCCACCAGGCTCCCCCGTCCCTGGGATTCTCCAGGCAAGAACACTGGACTGGGTTGCCATTTCCTTCTCCAATGCATGAAAGTGAAAAGTGAAAGTGAAGTTGATCAGTTGTGTCCGACTCTTAGCGACCCCATGGACTGCAGCCTAAGAGGCTCCTCCGTCAATGGGATTTTCCAGGCAAGAGTACTGGAGTGGGGTGCCATTGCCTTCTCCCAAATTTCCCCTAGTATTCTCCTTTAAGTCTTTCTTAGAAAATAACTGTAAGATTGTGCCTTAGAGAATTCTAGGGAAAGCATTTTCAAGGCAGAATTTACTGGCCTTTAAGTAACTGAAAAATAAGACAAAGAAAATGAAGCTTACAGGTTAAAAATTTCTGCTCAGTATGGGAAAGATGAAATTACAAAATTTAAATATTATATTACAAGATAACAAATAACAAAAATCATTAATACATGACAGTACCTAGATGGCAAAGCCTTATTATCAAGTCTGCAGTTTCTGAAGTTTTTAAGTATTGTGTTCTATGTGTATCTATCTAAATCAAACAGAAATGCAAGGATACTAGGACAAATTAATTCGGACTGGAGAGTTTGCTGATCCAACTTGTCAGTGTAACAGTAGAATAGCCAGGATTAAGAAAATGGGGCTCAATCTCTCCACCGTGTTATCAGGTTTTACCCTGACACTGATGTTTAGTGAGCCTGATGGAGTTGCATTAGTTGGTCAAGAGAGCAAAAGTAGTCTTTTTTTTTTTTTTTTTACAGTCTAACGAAACGTGACATTTTGGAGGAGGACTTAGTAAAGAAACCATCAAAAGCAGTGTTATTTTTGTATTCATGTTCTAAAAAGAAAAATAAAAGTAAACGTGGACTCTCTTATTAAAGGAATACTGTCAAGCTAGACTTATGTGTTATTGAGAACCATTTACTACCCAAACCCACTATATATACAGTCAACATAGTAATTTAGATAAAAACAGAAAGTGCAGTGAATCTTGCTTCCTGGAGTGACAGAGGTTGGAGCATGGGTGAGATTTCAATGAACTTCACTTAGGAGTGGCCATGAATTATAGATGACAGCATTGTTAGATGCATTATTTTATCTCAAATTAGACCTGACAGTGTGAAGCAAGATGTCCTTCTAGCAATCTAAGTAAGTGTTGGCAGCAAGAATCGGTTTCAATCTAGAAATATATTCCTTAAAGAAACATTCAATTAAGTATCACCTAATTATCTTCTCTATGCCTTTTGAAAGGTTAACACCTCCATGTCTTAAAATCTAAGTAATAAGAAAAAAAAAATACATAGTGAACTGAATATATCCCCTAACCTTTAACAATTTCTAACATTTTAAACATTTCCAATCCTTTAATGATGAAAAAATTATATATTACTGGGAGATAGCCTTACTATTTTTTAATTCAGGCTTTCTCCAAGTCAAGAGTGCCTGATATTTAATTGAAAACATAGTCAGATGAGACGTCACCAACTAAAGTATGTTTAAAGGAAACAAACATGAAAGGAGGTGTGGCTTTCCTAAGGTAGGCTTGCTTTTATTACATGTACTTATATCTAAACTTCCTCTTTATACTTACTCTGTATCACACTCATTCCTGAAATAAGTTGATGTAATGTCAGTGTTACTCCTACTTCAGTGGAGAAGAAAATGAGATTTTATGGCATTTGCAAATGTTTGTTAAAGTATTTCAATATAAAAGCCATACACTTTTCTATTTCTATTGAAATATTATTACAAAAATTTTATATATGACATGATGAATAGAAGTATTATAAAAATACTGGTGATCCCGTCAGATAGTTCCCCTCCTCTCTTTACACAGATAACTACTTTCTTTCACATAGATAACTACTGTCTTTAATTTGACACTTGTCATCTCCATGGATTGATTATGCTTTCTCTATGTATGAATTTCTAAAACATAAAAATGTTTGTAAGTTTTAAAACTTTCTGAAAATATTATTAGAGATATGCATTTTACTGCACTTTCCTTTTTTAGATCAAGCATTGGGGTCTATAAGATGTATTCAGGCTGACAGATGTAACTCAAATTCTTTCATTACCATTTCTGAACACTATTCCACTGTTCAAATTTGCTACCACAGTTTATTTATCGACCTACAGTTGATGGCATGAGCTTCTCTTGTGGCTCAGCTGGTAAAGAGTCAGCCTACAATGTGGGAGACTTGGATTCAATCCCTGAGTTGGGAAGAGTCTCTGGAGAAGGGAAAGGCTACCCACTCTAGTATTCTGGCCTAGAGAATTCTATGGATTGTATAGTCAGTGGGGTCACAAAGAGTCAGACATTACTGACTGACTTTCACTTCATTGTTGATGACACAGTAGGAAGACTCAAATTTATCTTTCAAGTACAAACAATGCAAAGAATGTTTACCATTTTCAAACAAGTCTCGTGGTATATATATGTTAGAATTTCTCTAGAATACATAGCTAGAAATAGAAGAGCTGGGTCTTAGCATATGTACATCTTTACATCTACTGATACACTGTTCTTCAAAGTGTTCCTATCAACATAAACATAATAGGCAGTGTTTAAGATCTGCCTTTGCTTCTCATGCACGCCAACACTTGGTGTTATCCGACCTTTAATTTTTATTATTCTGAAAGCTATAAAATGGTAACTTTTCATTTGCTTTTTCCTAATTGAAACCAATTGAATAATTTGTCTTCACTGGGTATACATTTTCCCTTATAGAATTGTTTTCTTCGTATCTTTTGTCAATTTAAAAAAACAAAAAACCTCACTTTTCTGTTTATAACCACAGAAAGCTTTTTCATGTTCTAAATAATACTTTAACAGTTACAGACATTACAATTATTTCTCCCTAGATACAGCTTATATTTTGTATTGAAGTTTTATTTGAGATACAGATGTTATCAACTTATATGAAATCAGTTTTATTAACATTAAACTTTTTTTTAAGTTTGTGATATAATATAGAGATCTGATTTACTCTTTCCGAAATAGACAAATAATCCCTGAAGACAATTTAAACAATCTCCTCTTTGATTTACAATGCTATTTGACATATGTTACGCTTTCCTGTGGTGGGACTTGTATCCAGGTACTCCTTTCTAATTGCTGTTGCTCTTAAGTTGCTCAGTCATGTCCAAAACTGTGACTCCATGAACTGTAGCAGAGCAGGCTTCTATGTCCTTTGCCACCTCCCAGAGCTTGTTCAAACTCATGTACATTGAGTTGGTGACACCATCCAACAATCTCATCCCCTGTCGTCCCTTCTCCTCCTGTCTTTAACCTTTCCCAGCCTCAGGGTCCTTTCTAATATGTCAGCTCTTCTCATCAGGTGGCCCAAATATTGGAGCTTCAGCTTCAGTACCAGTTTTTCTCATGAATATTCAGGGTTGATTTCCTTTAGGATTGACTGGTTGGATCTCCTTGCTGTCCAAGGGACTCTCAAGAGTCTTTTCTAACATTTCAGTTCAAAAACATCAATTCTTCAACACTCATCCTTCTTTATGGTCTAACTCTCACATCCATACATGACTACTGGAAAAACCATAGCTTTGACTAGATGAACCTTTGTCGACGCTGTATTATCTCTTCTTTTTAAATATGCTGTCTAGGTTTGTCAAAGCTTTCCTTCCAAGCAGCAACTATCTTTTAATTTCATGACCACAGTTACTATCTGCAGTGATTTTAGAGACCAAGAAAATAAACTCTGTCACTGTTTCCATTGTTCCCCCATCAATATTCCATGAAGTGATGGGACTGGATGCCATGATTTTAGTTTTTTGAACGTTGTGTTTTAAGCCAACTCTTTCACCTTCATCAAGAGACTCTTTAGTTATTCCTACTTTCTTCCATAAGGGTGGTGTCATCTGCATATCTAAGGATACTGACATGTCACCCAGCAATCTTGATTTATGTTCAAACTAATGCACAGTTGCACTCATTTCACACATTACCAAAGTAATGCTTGAAATTCATCCAGCCCGGCATTTCGCATGATGTACTCTGCATAAAATTTAAGTAAGCAGAGTGACAATATACAGCCCTAATGTATTGCTTTCCCACTTTTGAACTAATCCATTGTTCCACGCCTGGTTCTAACTGTTGCTTCTTGACCTGCATACAGATTTCTCAGGATGCAGTTAAGGTGTTCTGGTATTAGCATCTCTTTAAGAATTTTCTACAGTTTGTTGTGATACATAAAGTCAAAAGCTTTAGCATAGTCAGTGAAGCAGAAGTAGATGTCTTTCTGGAATTCTCTTGTTTTTTCTATAAACCAATGGATGTTGGCAAATTGATCTCTGGTTCCTCTGCCTTTTCTAAATCTAGCTTGAACATCTGGACGTTCTCAGTTCACGTACTGTTGAAGCCTAGCTTGGAGAATGTTGAGCATTACTTTGGTAGTGTGTGAGATGAGTGCAACTGTGCATTAGTTTGAACATTCTTTGGCACTGCCTTTCTTTGGGATTGGAATGAAAACTGACCTCTTTCCTGTCCTGTGGCCACTGCCGAGTTCCCCAAATTTGCTGGCGTATTGAGTGCAGCACTGTCAGAGCATCATCTTTTAGGATTTGAAATAGCTCAACTGGAATTCCATCACCTCCACTAGTTGTGTTTGTAGTGATGCTTCCTAAGGCCCACTTGACTTTGCACTCTAGATATCTGGCTCTTGGTGAGTAATCACACCCTTATGGTTATCTGGGTCATGAAGATCTTTTTTGTACAGTTCTTCTGTGTATTCTTGCCACCTCTTCTTAATATCTTCTGCTTCTGTTAGGTCCATATTGTTTCTGTCCTTTATTGAGCCCATCTTTGCATTAAAAGTTCCCTTGGTATCTCTAATTTTCTTGAAGAGATCTCTAGGCTTTCCCATTCTATTGTTTTCCTCTATTTCTTTGCATTATTCACTTAGAAAGGCTTTCTTATCTCTCCTTGCTATTCTTTGGAACTCTGCATTCAATGAGTATATCTTTCCTTTTCTCCTTTGCCTTTTGTTTCTCTTCTTTTCTCAGCTATTTATAAGGCCTCCTCAAACAACCATTTTGCCTTTTTGCATTTCTTTTTCTTGGGGATGGTTTTAACCACTGCCTCCTCTATAATGTAATGATCCTTTGTCCATATTTCTTCAGGCAATCTGAGATCTAAGCCCTTGAATCTACTTGTCACTTCCACTGTATAATCATAAGGAATTTTATTTAGGTCCTACCTGAATGGTCTAGTGATTTTCCCTACCTTCTTCAATGTAAGTCTGAATTTTGCAATAAGGAGTTCATGATTTGAGCCACAGTCAGCTCCCAGTCTTGTTTTTGTTGACTATATAGAGCTTCTCCAGCTTTGGCTGCAAAGAATATAATCAATCTGATTTCGGTATTGACCATCTGGTGATGTCCACGTGTAGAATCATCACTTTTGTTCTTGTTGGAAGGTGTTTGCTATGGCCAGTGCATTTTCTTGGCAAAACTGTTTTAGCCTTTGCCCTGCTTGATTTTGTACTCCAAGGCCAACCTGCCTGTTACCTCAGGTATCTCTTGACTTCCTATTCTTGCATTCCATTCCCCTATGAGGAAAAGGACATCTGTTTTTGGTGTCAATTCTAGGTCTTGTAGGTCTTCATAAAACCATTCATCTTTAGCTTCTTCCGCATTAGTGGTTGGGGTATAGACTTGGATTACTGTGATATTGAATGGTTTACCCTTGATACAAATAGAGATCATTCTGTCATTTTTGAGACTGCACTCAAGTAAATGTTTTGTTTTATTGACTATAAGGGCTACTCAATTTCTTCTAAGGGATTCTCGCCCACATTAGTAGATATAATGGTCATCTGAATTAAATTCTCCCAATCTGGTCCATTTTAGTTCAGTTCAGTTGATCAGTTGGGTCCGACTCTTTGTGATCCATGGTCTGCGGCATGCCAGGCTTCCCTGTCCATCACCAACTCCAGGAGCCTGCTCAAACTTATGTTCATCAAGTCGGTATTGCCACCCAGACATCTCATCCTCTGTCGTCCCCTTCTCCTCTTTCTCCTCCGTTTTTGTTCACTGATTCCTGAAATGTCAATGTTCACTCTTGCCATCTCCTGCTTGATCATTTTCAATTTACCTTGTTTCATAGAGCTAACATTCCAGATTCTTATGCAATATTTTTCTCTACAGCACTTAATAATCAATTTAAGTAATATCTTCTTTGAGTCACAATGTTATTTGTCATATATTATGCTTTCCTGTTTGGGGGGGGGGCTTGTTTTCAGGCACTCCTTTCTAACAGTATTTTTCCATTTTTGCACCCAAACCACATTTCACATTGCATTAATTTTCATAGCTTCATAATACATATTAATATTTGGTAACAAACTCTTATACTCTATCTTGATTGTTTGTAAACATTTGCCTTCCATATACATTTTAAGATAAGCTTGTCCAGTTCCATTTAAAAAAATACATTTTTAGGATTGTAAATAAAAGTTAAGGTGAACTGACATTTTGATAGCCTTCTTACTAATGAATAGGTTTTTAATCCCCTTCCATAATGTATAAGATGGTAAAGAATCTGCCTGCAATGCAGGAGACCCACATTTGATCCCTGGACCAGGAAGATCCCCTGGAGAAGGGAGTGACAACTCAGTCCAGTATTCTTGCCTGGAGAATTCCATAGAAAGAGGAGCCTGGCAAGCTACAGTCTATGGGGTTGCAAGACTAAACATGACCAGGCAATAATCAGACATGCATAGCGTCTAATCCTAACTTCACCATTTACTGGCTGTGCCCTCCTGAACAAATTCTATAATCAGGGCACAACTGAGCGACTAACACTAACATAATAAATGCATCTTATTTTTTTGTTCTTGAGGATCTTATGCAACTTTTGTTAGATTTATACAGTGTGATTTTTATTTTCTGACATGTTTGTAAATAGGACTTAATTCTCTCTCCTTTGGATTATATTTGAAAACTACCAAATATCAGATGGCTCATATTGTTTTTAATAATTTGAATGTAGACTATTTAGTGTTCTCCATATAATCATGTATATAACAGATAACAAGGACAATCTAGTTCCTTCTTTCCCAGTCATAGTAAATTTTGTTTTACTTCATGCTTTTGACTTACTAATCTGATACGTTCTGGTATAGTGTTCCACAGAAATAATTAGATTGTAAGTATCTTTGTATTCTTCCTCTACATAAGTATATACTTTCAATTTTCACCATTATCTATCAAGTTTGTTAAATTTTGTAATAGATATTCTTCATCTTTTATTCCCAGTTGCTAAGGATTTTACTTAGCAGATCTTAATTGTATTTACTGTCTTTCTTTTAATATTTTAATGGGATATGTAAAAATTACTTTAAAATGTTTGCTTTTGATATATGTCTACTATAAAAATACTCTAATTTTGAACAACTCTTGTAATCTTGGGATAATCTACTTGATATAGTGCAGTTAATATTTTAAAATCTGATTTAGGATTTGATTTCCAAGCATTTGCTTAGAATTTTGCAGCTATTTTAATATTTGAAATCAGAACTAATTTGAAATTAGTTCTCCTTTATCATTCTATTTTGGACTATGCTTATCAGTATGTTCAAAAAATAAAATGAATGGTTTAGAGTATCCTCTTTATACTCTCTAGCTGGTATGTACACTATTTAAATTCACATATCCTTGAGTATCTGTCCAAGCATGTTTTAAAAAACATTTGTGAATGAAGGAGTGGTTTAATTTTTAACTGCTATTTAAATGTTTTTTTGTTTTATACCTAACAAGTTTTACTTTTGTTAACAGTTTTATAAATTGTATTAATCTTACAAATTGCCCCTTTCCAGATGCACTGTATTCAAGTTATTTATTTTTATTATCTTGATTTCTGCATTTCAATTTTCTTACAAAATTCCTGAAATTCTTGCTAAAAAGAATTTTTAGCACCTAACTTGCTAAAAAATTTTATCTTCTCCATAACCAAATATTTAACTTTTTTTCAAATTTGGGTTTTTGTTCTATATATATTTCTTTAATATCATCTCTTATAAATATTTGGAGAAAGAAATGGCAACCCACTCCAGTACTCTTGCCTGGAAAAATCCCATGGACGGTGGAAACTGGTAGGCTACAGTCCATGAGGGTCTCAAAGAGTCGGATGCAAATGAGCGACTTCATTTCATTTTCTTATAAATATTTTAAAGATACTAAATATTTTAAAGTATCTTTAAATTATTTGAGGGTATGCTAACTTTTTAAGTTAATGATTGACTCATTAATTTACCTTTTTCCCCCTAAGGTAAGTGTTTACAGCTATGACTTTCCTTTAATTACACACTAACTCTATCATAAAAGTTTTAATATATTTTCATTATACTTCATTTCTAAATATTTTCTGCTGTCCATATGACTACTTTCTTTGATCTATAATTTGGCATTTCTAAATAAGGGTTTTATTTATTTTCTTTCTGTTATAGATTATAATTGATATGGCTGATTAACTTTTTGTATAAAAATATACTTTTCATTATCATGATTCTTGAAAACATAGATAATATCACATATAAGGCAATTTCATAAATACAAATTGCCAATGACTGTTCTGTACCTGTCAAGTTTAATACAACATAATATGTTGGGTATGCTTTTATGTTCTCAATTTTATTCCATTTTCTGTAGCTCTTTTGCAATTTCTTTTATCTTTCTTTGTTTTACTTGACATTTGATTGCTTATTTTTTTCTTTACTGGTTTGGAAGTAGGGTTTTACTTCTGAAGCATACTGTAAACCTAAAATCTTTATACTCCTTCATTTCTCTCTCAACTTATGTGTTTGAATTATACTGTTATCTACCTCTCAGTTAAACATTATTGATTTATTCAGCCAATACTTAGACTTGTCCACGTTTATATAAATATCTTCTCACATGCTAAATTTTATTTTGAACATAAGTTAAATTGAGAACTTCCTGAAGTAAAAGTTTATTGGAGATAAAACCTCTTATTTATTGTGGAAGCATGTTTCATTGTTTTGTGGTCCCCAAATGATAAATTCACTGATTTTCAAATCATGGGTTATTGGTTACTTTCTCAGAAATGTAAAGATACTCTGCAGTACTCTGACTTTTATTGATAATGTTAAATAATTAATTGTCCCGTGTGTTGTGTTCTTCTGAAGAGAACCTGTCCTTTCACTCTGGCATTTTTTTAAGCCTCTCTCATTCCGTTTCTCTCCTTCACTGGTACTCTGTAGTTTTACTAAGATGAATCTGGAAGTTTTTTTTTTTCTTACTTTTTGGATTATTATTTTTACTATATCAGCTTTGTATCTAGGCCAAAATATGTTTTTTTTTTTTCCTACTGGCTGAGAATGGATTTTTCTTTCACCTCTCTTTTCATTCAGTTTAAAGCATTTCAAGTGTTTAGCTTTGAATGGGAAAGACTAGATATCTCTTCAAGAAAATTAGAGATACCAAGGGAACATTTCATGCAAAGATGGGCTCAATAAAGGACAGAAATGGTATGGACCTAACAGAAGCAGAAGATATCAAGAAGAGGTGGCAAGAATACACAGAAGAACTGTACAAAAAGGATATTCACAACCCAGAAAATCACGATGGTGTGATCACTGACCTAGAGCCATACATCCTGGAATGTGAAGTCAAGTGGGCCTTAGAAAGCATCACTACGAACAAAGCTAGTGGAGGTGATGGCATTCCAGTTGAGCTATTTCAAATCCTGAAAGATGATGCTGTGAAAGTGCTGCACTCAATAGGCCAGCAAATTTGGAAAACTCAGCAGTGGCCACAGGACTGGAAAAGGTCAGTTTTCATTCCAATCCCAAAGAAAGGCAAAGCCAAAGAATGCTCAAACTATGGCACAATCGCACTCATCTCACACGCTAGTAAAGAATGCTCAAAATTCTCCAAGCCTGGCTTCAGCAATATGTGAACCGTGAACTTCCTGATGTTCAAGCTTGTTTTAGAAAAGGCAGAGGAACCAGAGATCAAATTGCCAATATCCACTGGATCATGGAAAAAGCAAGAGAGTTCCAGAAAAACATCTATTTTTGCTTTATTGACTATGCCAAAGCTTTTGACTGTGTGGATCACAATAAACTGTGGGAAATTCTGAAAGAGATGGGAATAACAGACCACCTGACCTGCCTCTTGAGAAATCTGTATGCAGGTCAGGAAGCAACAGTTAGAACTGGACATGGAACAACAAACTGGTTCCAAATAGGAAAAGGAGTACGTCAAGGCTGTGAACTGTCACCCTGCTTATTTCACTTCTATGCAGAGTACATCATGAGAAACACTGGACTGGAAGAAACACAAGCTGGAATCAAGACTGCTGGGAGAAATACCAATAACCTCAGATATACAGATGACACCATCCTTATGGCAGAAAGCAAAGAAGAATTAAAGAGCCTCTTGATGAAAGTGCAAAAGGAGAGTGAAAAAGTTGGCTTAAAACTCAACATTAAGAAAACTAAGATCATTGGAATCCAGTCCCATCACTTCATGGCAAATAGATGGGGAAACAGTGGAAACAGTGTCAGACTTTATTTTTTAGGGTTCCAAAATCACTGCAGATGGTGACTGCAGCCATAAAATTAAAAGACGCTTACTCCTTGGAAGGAAAGTTATGTCCAACCTAGATAGCATATTCAAAAGCAGAGACATTACTATGCCAACAAAGGTCTGGCTAGTCAAGGCTATGGTTTTTCCCGTGGTCATGTATGGATGTGAGAGTTGGACCGTGAAGAAGGCTGAGCGCCGAAGAATTGATGCTTTTGAACTGTGGTGTTGGAGAAGACTCTTGAGAGTCCCTTGAACTGCAAGGAGATCCAACCAGTCCATTCTGAAGGAGATCAGCCCTGGGATTTCTTTGGAAGGAATGATGCTAAAGCTGAAACTCCAGTACTTTGGCCACCTCATGCGACGAGTTGACTCATTGGAAAAGACTCTGATGCTCGGAGGGATTGGGGGCAGCAGGAGAAGGGGATGACAGAGGATGAGATGGCTGGATGGCATCATTGACTCGATGGACGTGAGTCTGAGTGAACTCTGGAAGTTGGTGATGGACAGGGAGGCCTGGCATGCTGCGTTCATGGGATCGCAAAGAGTCGGACACAACTGAGCAACTGAACTGAACTGAACTGAACTGAGCCTTCTAACACCAAAATAAAGACACTGTAAATCTTAGCTAATGACCCCATTGGAATAGGTAAAATATAATTTTTGAGAATACTAAATTCTGTAGACATACCCAAAGCAGTTTTGCTTCCAGTTAAATTTAGATTATCATTGTTCCTCTCCCAGTTTTTGAACACTGAGAAACTCCCTCTGTATTGCAACACAGCCATGAATTTATATTTTACATTTTATCATAGCCAAGAATTTATATTTTACTCAGCAGTTTTAAGTGTTTGGCTTGAGGGTCATCACAATATCTATCCACTAAAATTGTTGTTCAGTCACTAAGTCGTGTTTGACTCTTCGTGACTGTATGGACTGTATCCCACCAGGCTCCTCTGTCCATAGGATTCTTCAGGCTATAATACTGAAGAGGGTTGCAATTAGCCATTTGCATGCATCTTCCTGACCTAGGGATCGAACCCACATTTTCTGCATTGGAAGGTGGATTCTTTACCATTGAGCCACCAGGGAAGCCCATCCACCATAATGCCAAGAAATAAAAGACTATTTAATTACCTGCATTTTTTACTTTGGAAAAGAAATTTATAAACATTGGTTATTACATGGAAATAATTATACTTTATAAATAAAATTAAAAATCATATTCACTGCAAATATTCTTCTTATACATATACGTTAGATTATAATGTCAACAAGTTTAGTTATTATACTGCCAAATTTTATAGATCATTTTTATATCTACAACTGTAGTAATTTGATAATGATGATTCTCAACAATATTCATAATGATTTATTATATCTGTAAGCTATAATAAAGTCACATGGGGATTTTAAATTATCCATTCCTAATAATTGCCAACATCTGCTAGATCATCAAAAAAGCAAGAAAGTTCCAGAAAAACATCTATTTCTGCTTTATTGACTATGCCAAAGCCTTTGACTGTGTAGATCACAATAAACTGTGGAAAATTCTGAAAGAGATGGGAATACCAGACCACCTGACCTGCCTCTTGAGAAATCTGTATGCAGGTCAGGAAGCAACAGTTAGAACTGGACATGGAACAACAGACTGGTTCCAAATAGGAAAAGGAGTACGTCAAGGATGTATATTGTCACCCTGCTTATTTAACTTGTATGCAGAGTACATCATGAGAAACGCTGGGCTGGAAGAAACACAAGCTGGAATCAATATTGCTGGGAGAAATATCAATAACCTCAGATAGGCAGATGACAGCATCCTTATGGTAGAAAGTGAAGAGGAACTCAAAAGCCTCTTGATGAAGGTGAAAGAGGAGAGTGAAAAAGTTGCCTTAAAGCTCAACATTCAGAAAACGAAGATCATGATATCTGCTCCCATCACTTCATGGGAAATAGATGGGGAAACAGTGGAAACAGTGTCAGACTTTATCTTTTGGGGCTCCAAAATCACTGCAGATGGTGGTTGCAGCAATGAAATTAAAAGACGCTTAATCCTTGGCAGGAAAATTATGACCAACCTGGATAGCATATTGAAAAGCAGAGATATTACTTTGCCAACAAAGGTCCATCTAGTCAAGGCTATGGTTTTTCCTGTGGTCATGTATGGATGTGAGAGTTGGACTGTGAAGAAAGCTGAGTACTGAAGAATTGATGCTTTTGAACTATGGTGTTGGAGAAGAATCTTGAGAGTCCCCTGGAGTGCAAGGAGATCCAACCAGTCCATCATAAAGGAGATCAGTCGGGGGTGTTCATTGGAAGGACTAATGCCGAAGATGAAAGTCCAATACTTTGACCACCTCATGCGAAGAGTTGACTCATTGGAAAAGACCCAGAGGCTGGGAGGCATTGAAGGCAGGAGGATAAGGGACAACAGAGGATGAGGTGGCTGGATGGCATCACCAACTTCATGGACATGAGTTTGAGTGAACTCCGGGAGTTGGTGATGGACAGGGAGGTCTAGCGTGCTGTGATTCATGGGGTTGCAAGGAGTCAGACACGACTGAGTGACTGAGCTCACCAAATAATTCTAAATTTCTGGGTCGGATTTTGATATTATATTAATATATGGTTGCTATAATTTTTAGTATTATCCAGTTGATATGTATTAGGACTGTTTTTCTCACTAATAATTGTATACTATTTTTCTTTATAAAACTTTAATGTCACAGCAATATCATTGAAAAAAAGATATGGTATATTTGTTTATTAACACATTATAGCATGTTTGCCAAATTCATAGACTTCAAAGATGGACAGATTTTAAGGATGGATGGATAGACTTGAAAGATGGAGAGATAGGAATTCAAATATTGTATCCAATAATTACAAGTTTTACAATTTATGTGACCTTTCTTACCTACCTTCAGTTTCAAATCTGGAAAATTGGACAGTGAATACTGTATCATTAAGTGCTAAAGTAACAATAAAAATAACAGCAATGACAAAATAGATAATGCTGAAAATTTACTGAAATTTGCACTAAACATTTGTTATTGATCAGACTTTTCATCTTCACAGGAGACGATAAATGAAGTCCTATTATTATTCCCACGTTACAAATATATGCAATGTATATAAAGCCCTTAGCTTAATACCTACTAAATTATAAATACCCCCCAAATTAATATTTGTTATCTTTATGTATTGTTATAGCTAGTATTACTAATTTTAAAACCTACAATTTCAAGATAAACTCATGAATACTGTGTTCTTAGGAATGTTATTTAAAATGGCATAAAACAATAAATAATATATTCTATTTGAAATACCTTAAACCACCTCAGAATATACCTATTTATATCCTGTAGCAAATTCACTTGAGAAATATGATGATTAGCTATTCGTTTGCTAAATTAAAAAAAATTAATTTTCCAATTAAAGAGTTGGACACGACTGAGCAACTGAACTGAACTGAATGAGTAATAGACATAGCATTAACCTTTAATATATTTCAGATTATCTACTATTTTCCGCAAGATCGCTGTCATTTATGTACTTCTACATCTTCCTTTAATAGCCATCCTGATGGTTCCTTTATCTTTCTATAAGATCCAGGACTAATTTCTTTTCTGATCCTTATGGTTACCTGATACCAATTCCCAGGTTTCTTACACTAATACAAAACAAATAGCAGAGTATAATTTGAAGGTCAAACAAAGAAAATCAAGGAGAAATGTTAATCTTTTCTCATGTATAGGATCTATTAATTATGATATTTTTATAACATCTCCTATTTTCCATGTTACAAATGAAAAAAGACTGCATTTATTGTTTTTCCTTCACTGAATGAGTTTAAAATACTATAAAATCTATCAAAAGATACATATTTATTAGCTGTAAAATGAAGGCATTTAAGTTACAAAACATGGAAGACCAAAGAAAATACAATTTTAATTTGAAAGACCGACTAATACATAGAATCACATATCTAAATAATTTAAAAACTTAAAACAGAAAACGAACCAACTATCAACAGTCACTCTTCATGTTAATCCTTGAATGATTTCTTATTTTAAGTTCATGTAACCATATAAACTATACTAGATCTTCAAGATGACTATTTTCAAGGAATTGTTCAAAAATAAATGAGCACTTAAAGGTTATTATGGCCAATTTAATTTAAAAAAACTGATTAAACATTCCCAGGAAAAATTTGTGCAGGCAAATTTTAGCACCATCTTTTAGCAGATGACCATCCTGTAGAGACATTTAATAGGAAAGAAAATTGGGAGAAAATGTTCAAATCCTAATGCTCCAGCTGTAAGAAAAACAAAACCAAAAAACTCTGTATAATATCAAAACAACTTATTACATACTGCAAAATCATTTCATAAAAAGTATAGTTGTTAAAAATTTGAACTAATCATTTCCCTAGCTTATTTCTTAATTCTTGCTGTTTCTTTCTTTGTGGCACCTTGGCATGATGTATATTTTAAAATGTGCATGGCTTCTAGTATGACAAACTGTGATGAAAATGAAGAAGTAAAGCCTCTTATCTCTTAATTTCCTGTATTTTAATGATATATTTTGGATATACTATCTGAAAGACTGTCCACATTCCACTGCATTATTATCTTCAAGGTGAAATTAGTATTTATTATCAAAGCAAAAATTGATCTAAACTAAAAAAAAAAAATCCAAATAGAAATATCCCAATTTTGCATGTCTTTTGTCTTATTTGTTAATCATATTTCTTTTTATTTTCCAAAGTTATTTATTAATGATTTGCTAGGACACATAAAATTCAGAAGTATAATTAAATAAGATGAAGCAACAGAAAAGAAATAATGGAGAGAAGGTCATAATAATGGAGCCCCAAATACGAACTTTGGCTTTAATTGATCAAGATAATAAGACTAGATAAATCATTTTCTTTAATTTTAAAAGGTGGAAACTATTTCCAAGGATCATTAAAAAAAAAACAAAACCCTGCATCTTCAAAGATAAAATGTCCATAATGTCATATATTCATTAAACACAGTCACAAGTTTCATGTTTCTTAAAAACCAAGACATCGATCAAGATGCTATTTTTTTGTTAGAATTATGATTTTCAAAACAAATGCAAGTCTTAAAATAATGCTTTCTATGAAACTCAACTACTTTTTGTTGCAGAAATTCCCTTGAGTTCACAGTTCTATCAGAAGAGGAAGTCTACACTGAATTTTTTAGAGGCTTTTTCTTTTTTCAATTTTAAGTTAAATTTCAATCAGCATAATCTAATTATTATGAGGATTAACATGAGGGAAATCCATTTTTCATTGACTTCTTTGGCTGTTTATCCTCTCTTTTATATACATCACAATCAAAATTGTCTCCAACACTTCTAGCAATCTCCTGTTCAGTCAATGTATAGGGCCTCCCCATACATCATGAACTGAATTCCCTTTGAAGTCAATTTGTGTTCTAAAAGGAATGGAGAAAACCCTGTCAACAGTGTACCCAAGAATCATACAAACTCTGTGTGTTTTGAAAGGCAGCTGCTTAACTAATGTTCCATTCCAACAAAATGTGTTCTTCTCTAGGACAGTTATCTGCACATCCTTAGAACCACTTCTAAGATCCTCATCAAACCTTCCTGAGAACTTAGGTAAATTGGTTTACTTAGTTGTTTTATCAATTGCTCTATTACCTCCTTAAGAATGATACAAGGGGGGAAAGAGGTATAGTTTTCTTTAATAGAAACTTGCTTTGTTAGCTTTTTCACACTCCATATATGACTTTAACACATGACATGCAGCCATAAACTGCATGTTATCATGAATGTCCATTTAAAAATTCAATTAAACATTGACCAATGATCAAATCTTTGATTAATAATATTTCTGAAAAATTATGATAAAATACCAACTTGTATTCCATGTGTTTTAAGAGCTTTGTGTATTTCTCTCTTACTCAATTTACCACTTGGTCAATTTGTATCTAAGGACACATTTAAAGTCTCTCCTCCAGAGTTCTGGCTAAGAACTTGTCCAAGGACATATGGAGGCTCAAATAAAAACAAGCTCATAGATATTATTTAACACAGGTCAGAATGGCCATCACCAAATGTTTATAAACAATAAATACTGGAGAGGGTATGGAATAAAGGAAACCTTCTTACACTGCTGATGAGAAAGCAAATCGGTATAGCCACTATGGAAAACAGTACAGAGGTTCCTTAAAAAGCTAAAAATAGAGCTAACATATGATCCAGCAATCCCAATCCTCCGCTAATACTCGGAGAAAATTGTAATTTAAAAAGATACATGCACCCCAACAACAGCACCATTACAACAGCCAAGACTTGAAAACAACCTAAGAGTTCATAGACAGATAAATGGATTAAGAAGATACGGTGTACTTATACAACAGAAAAGAATGTCATAGAAGAATGAAATAAGGCTACTTGCAGCAAGGATGGATCTAGAGATGATCATACTAAATGAAGTCAGACAAAGGGAAGTATCTTTTTTATATCACTTATATGTGGAATCTAAAAAAAAATACAAATGAACTTATTTACAGAAGAGAAAAAGATTCACGGACATACAAAAAAACAATTACCAAAGGGGAAAAATGGTGGGAGGGATAAATTAGAAGTGTGAAATGAGCAGATACATACTACTATATATAAAATAGATAAACAAGCACCTCCTGTATGGAACAAGGAACTATATCCACTATCTTTTAATAAACTATAATGGAAAGAATCTGAAATATATGTGTATTTATGTGCATAAAACGGAATCACTTTGCTGTACACCAGAAACTAATGGGATGGAGCAGGGATCTGTAGGGCCCACCCTGGTACAAATTCTTTCCGTGTCTCCTGTTTCTTGTTTGCAGAAAACAGGCTCCATTCATTCCCCTTGACCTCCCCTGCATTCTAAAGGGGTGATTCAGTTGCTGATTAGGAAGGCAAGGGAATACAGACACAAAGGAGGA
Organism: Bos indicus x Bos taurus; assembly: GCF_003369695.1. Taxonomy (NCBI): domain Eukaryota; kingdom Metazoa; phylum Chordata; class Mammalia; order Artiodactyla; family Bovidae; genus Bos; species Bos indicus x Bos taurus. The sequence goes on along the minus strand of NC_040079.1, from coordinate 96,968,605 downwards.
ATGGTCAATTATAGCCTTGGGGCAGGGTCCTGGTTCTTCAGGAAGAAATTATATATATATATATATATATATATACACACATATATATATATACACATATACATATATATACACACATGACATCATCCTTGAGTTCTTCTGTAGGAACTAAGGCTCTCATCCAGGTGGAGGGCAATAACTTCAAGCTGAACACAATGAACAAAAGACTCCTGGAACACCGCCCTGTTACCTCACCACCAGTCAAAGAGAAGAAAGTCATATACCCTGTAATCCACACACCAAATTTTGCCTTTAAAAGCTTCTCTCCCAAAATGATAGGCGAGTTCAGATTTTTTGACCTCATTAATGCCAGGTTCTATTCTAGTAGCTTTCAAAATGTGGATCATGGATAGGATACATCATATATTACAATGGGTCTGAAAATTCACATATCCAGAAAACAAGTTAGAAATATTTTGCACCTATATACACAAGTAATTCTCAAAGATACTTATCTTAATTAGGTTATAAGATACACTCATTTTAAAGCTTTGGTATATTTATGCTACTTTGTACAATTATTTTCTCAGTCACTGGATACTGCCAACACATCCAGTTCTCAGACTTGAAATCATGAAAACCCTTCTTAATATGAACAGGCCTATGCTAATAATCATGCAGAGGCTATGTTGACTGAAGAAAAGATGCACAACTTGAGAGCTGTGAGTTAAATTTTGTTTGGGGTAGAATGAGGACTGTAGCCCGGGAGGCAATATCTCAGAAAGCTCAGCAAGAATGTTCCAAAGAGGCATTGGGAGGAAGTTCAGTATATAAGGTTTTGGAGAAGGGGGAGTCCAATGCAATCAAGTGTGTACTTTACAGGAGGTTTTCCGCTACTCAGGAGGATCTTACGTCACCATGAAGGGATTTAGTGCTTTTCTAGACATGAGGTCAAGTGTCAATTTTACGAAGTTGACATATCAAGTGCCAATTTGTAGTTTACACATCAACTACAAATTGGCACTTGCCAAGTGCATTGCCAATGACTGAACAACAAGGGCATTTGCTATCTGCCTCTGCAGAGACTGAATTCTGTGCTGTTGCAGCTGGTGACCGTCAAAAGCCACTGAGGGAGTTCAGGATGGAGGGAAGCACTCTGTGCTCCACGGAATCTGGTGGGACAGGTCTTTAGATAGCTGGATTTTTTAGGAACAGATTTATGATCTCAATCCTTGCATTTCCTCATATCTACATATTGATCTTCCTCCCAATGTCTCGTTGGAGCAGTCTCTCAGAGCTGAGATGCTACCTCCCAGGCTACAGTCCTCATTTTGCCCCAAATAAAACTTAACTTACAACTCTCAAGTGCATCTGTTTTTAGTTGACAGCTACAACTGTTGCTTCTGTCATAGCACACCCACTGGCATTCTCCAAGATAAAACCCATTAGCTGTTTCTAAGCTTCTGTGTGTATCAAAACATTTCTCTGACCTTGGTCATCTCAAGCAACACTAATTCTGTGCTTTCATGGAAAATTTTAAACTAAGTATCTGATTTTTAGTGGGCTCTTGACTAGAGACATTTTCTTAAATCTGACAGAATGACACTGAAATTCTGAGAACCTCAGGCCTTCTAATCTCTTTAAAGCACAAGAAATCCATTTGTTGGATACTTTGATTTATGCATGCATTTACTTATCTGCATATTCATTTTCTCACTCACCATATACTTAGGAGCATCTTTTGCGTGCAAGGATACACACTGAGTGCTGATGCTCCATATACTCTTTAAGAATTTAGCAATTTAGCTAGAGAGACACTACGGATTACAAAAACAATTTATTACCAACATAACATCATTATATGTGTGTTTGAGGAATTGGGAAGGGGATATACATCAGGAGAGGGTGAAAAAGAAAACCATGACACAGGAGACAGGGTAAAGGAGGTATCTGAATGTTGTGCCTGATCTAATATATAGCTTATGGATGGAGATGGGTATGGTATTGGAATGCTGATTAGCATCCTAGTTTGAGGAAAGCTACAGGTTAAAAGATGCAAGCAAGAAAATACAAAAGGAATGGAATACCTGCCTATGGAAACAAGGTTGGTTAAGACAGGGAAATCAAAGGCTGGTTGAAAAGACCTTGAATGCCTTAGAATTTTTAATTTTCTGTTGTGCAGCAGAGAGTCCTAAAGTTTTCTGAGCATGATCATGACCTTTATTTAGCTAAACACAGTGCACTTGAGAGGTGTCCAGCATCGCTTTAAATCTTTTGCAAATAATAACACATTTATTCTTCTTAATGAAGCCAAGTAGGACCATGTGGGACTCCGGGTACCAAAGCCTTTCTCTGTTGTGTCCCAAGTTTCTTGTTTGTAGGAAATAAGTTTCAGCCTCCATGACCTTCCCTGAGATCCAAAGAGCAGGTTCAAACAGTTGCTAACCGGGAAAGGGAGGAGATGCAGAGACAAGGGAGGAACAGCCAGGAAACAATAGTGCAGTCTTGGGGCAAAGTCTCTGTTCCGCCTCAAGGGATACTCATAACGATATCTTTGAGCTCTTCTATAGAATTACCACCCCATCCAGTGGAAAAGCATTCTTCACTCCATAGAGAAGGTCACAGTGTGATAACATTGAAAATCACAGATCATCCGGAGACCACCGGAGGCCAGATTAAAGGGATGCAGGCCATGCACACACTGATTCTTATCAGCAACCCTGCCCTTGAACCACTGCCGTAAAACTCCGCATCAAATCCACCCCATCACAGGTTGGGACACAGTTTTTAAGGCACAAGCCCCTCTGTCCCCCTTTGCCTGGCAAAGCAATAATGCTAGACTTCACCCAAAACTCTGTCTCCAATATTTGATTCGGCACTGGTGCACAGAGGTTGAGTTTTCGTGTCTATAACAACTTTCTAAGGTAAGTACTTTTATCATCCATGTATTTGATACATACTTTTAGAGCTAGTAAACTGAGAAGTTAAGTAAGTTGCCCAGATCATAACTAGGAAGAGGCAGGACTGGGACTCAAGCCTGGGTAGTCTGTTTCCAAGTTCTATATTCTTATCCATGAATCTATCCAGTGAATGAGTAAAACCAATTTTTAAGAAAATCAATCTGAATGTAACATATTGGTTTCTTTAACTGGAAAGGCTGGGAACGGAATTAGATTTTTCAGTGGTACTTGCATGGGCTAATGTTATTTAAACCAAAATGGAGGTTGTAAGTAATGGCTGGATGGGATAAATTCGAGAGTCAATTGTGAACTCAGAAAACAAACATAATGACTCCACAAGTTAATCCATGTCATTTCTCAAACAATCTATGTGTATAAATATAAACAGAAATCTTAGATGTTAATCATATTTTTAAAATGCTTGATGAAATCTGATCTTTTAAAACTCAAACTCAGAAGGCATATTAGTAAGGTTTTCCTAATTAGGAAATTATTTTTTGTTGATAAGCAATAGCCAAGTGTTAAATGTGAAAATATTGACCACGGTTTTCTAAGTTCTATTTTACGCGGTGTTAACTTTCTGTTTGTGTAATTTTGCATTTTTCTGATTCCTTACGGCCATAACTATGTCTTTGTGAATTGTCTGTAAGCTTTCTGGGATATAAATTTCAGGTTATTTTGAAGTTATGCCTGTTTGTATCATTCGCCCACTCAAGATATCACACATTCTTCCAACCACCCCCTACACTTGGAACAGGCACTCAATTAATATATGCCAGGCAGGCAGGCCACCTTGCTCTTCTCCTTCAAAAACTCCTAAAAAACCATCTGCTCTGGGAGGCATTCCAGCTAAAATAACCACCTACTACTTTCAATTGCCTATAATATCTACATCTACTTTCTTGAGCACAGCTGACATATTTTACCATTACAAATTCCATAAGATTTTTAAAATATCTTGTCATGGTATTTAACCTCCCCTCAAACATCTACATTCCCTTGATATTCTTGCAAGCTTTTCTTTCATGGCCGATTAAGGAAATATCAGCTTCAAAAGAATAAGAGAATTAACATTTAATTTGTGTGTGGCTCTTGAATCAAAATGTTTAACCAACCCAGTTAGTTATTCTGATCCAGTTTTGTGCCAGACTCACATGGAGAACATTCAGTGAAACCATCTAATTGGAGACTTTATAAACATACTACATAGCATAGAAAGTAAACAAAGGAGTGAATTGTGTAATTAAATTAGTGGACTTTGATTTTCAAAGCTCAGTATGGTTTACTTTTAAGGTAAAAATAACTCACTGTAATTTTATGATATTTCTGATAAATTGTTTCATAGAATAAAAAATAATATAAGAACACATTTTATGATTATGCCACATAGATGCAACAAAGTTGTTTTTCTTATTTTTGAAATATTACATTCATGTTTGTCTTGCTGGTTAATAACAAAATCATGAATGCCTGTGAATCCCCTACTAATTACATAAACATGGATATCATTGTGGGGATGGCATTATCCAGGTAATCAACTAAAGACACACATTTCTGACTTTTTAAAAAAACAGGCCTACTTGAAAGACAAAGGGCCCTTGTACTTCCACAGCAGAGACTTACAGACTTGCAGAGACTTACAGACTTTCAGAGACAGGTACCAGAAGATTGAAATGAACTAATGCACAGAAACTGCAGAATAAGGAGACATAGTAGGGATTCCTGATAAACGAGAAGGGCAAAGCCCTACTGTTACTGGGTTGCAGTGGTGGGTGACAAAATGGGAGAAAAAATACTGGTAATGGAAAGACAAGAGATTATGTCTTAGTGTTGCTTTCCTCACTCTTCCAGTCAACCCCTCAGATTGGCAAAGGAAGGTACCTACATAGGATGAGGCAATCAAAGAACCTAAGAGTAATCTAGGGATATCCTATCTGTGAGTAGAAAGAACAATGTTTGTATAATTCCATGTCCTACGTGGCATAGGCTAAGTGAAGAAGTAATGGTGAAAGAGGTGTCCAGTCAATGCATCTGGAGAAAGACCTCAAGGGTGACAGAGACCTTACTATGGCAAAGAAAAAGCATCTTGGAATTCTAAGACCCTTCCAAAACATGGACTCAAAAGTGTTAAGAGGATGAAAGAGGAGGAGGCATAGATTAAGGACAAGTTAGTAGTGAGTGTGGAATACTGAGAAAGAAAGCCCTTACACAGTCCACAGTCCTGAGGAGCAGGTATCAGCCATCTCCACAGAGGATATCAGACAGAGGAAGATGCCCAGTGACTTCTGCTCCATTTCATTAGAGATAGAGGCCACCTGATAGAGATGAGGGAGTTTTTTCTGTATTAAGAGGAAATGTCTTATGCCTTTTATATCCAAACACTGTTCTGGGAAGGAAAATGGGCAGGACAAAGGCAGTGAGTAGAGACTGATACCTAGAAAAATTAGGAAGCTAAATGAAAGAGAAAAATCTTTTTTTTAACTTTTTATTTTATATTGGGCTAGATGGCATCACTGACTCGATGGACGTGAGTCTCAGTGAACTCCGGGAGTTGGTGATGGACAGGGAGGCCTGGCGTGCTGTGATTCATGGGGTCACAAAGAGTCGGACACGACTGAGCGACTGATCTGATCTGATCTGATAGCCAATTAACAAAGTTGTGATAGTTTCAGAAGGAAAGCAAAGGGACTCAGCCATACATATACAAGTATCCATTCTCCCCTAAACTCTTCTTATATCCAGGCTGCCACATAACTGAGCAGAGTCCCTGTGCTATACAGTAGGATCTTGTTGATTGCCCATTTAAAATACAGCAGTGAGGAGTGTGTACATGTTGATCCAAAACTCCCTATCTCTTCTCCCCGCTCTTCCGCCCAGGTAACCATAAGTTCATTCTCTGTGAGTCTGTTTCTGTTTTGTAAATAAGCTCATTTGTATTGTTTCTCTTTAGATTTTTGCATGTAAGGGATGTCATAAAATAAAGAGAAAAAAAATTAATAGAAATGACAAGCATTTTAATTGACAAAACCAATTGTTTACTCCTTTGATGAGAATAGGGACTCAAAAACGAGATCAATTACAGAAATTAAAGAAAGGCACTTTTTTGCAGATTTATGATTGCTTTATATTTTACTGCTTGTATTAATATGGTTATTGCCAAGGCTAGTAATTTATATAATAATGTGAAATAAACTTAGCTACTCTTACCATTAACTCTATTCCAAAAATATTTAGAGATCATTAAAACTTCCATTGAAAGGTAACAAGAGACATTTATATCTTAAAATTTATATCCTTCAATACACTTTGAATTATCTACTGTGTACTAGGCACTTGATAAAGAAGATACAAAGATGAATAAAGCATGATCTTTATCTTTAAAAATTTAACATAATCCTTTGTAACAACATTCAAAATTTGAAGACTTTCAAGATAATTTCTACTTCTTTTTTAAGTTCTTTTTGAAGTCATTCAACAAGTTTGTTTTGAGATCTATTTGGAAAGGTACACCTGTTTTCTGACTGTTTAGAAAATATTAATTATCACCATCAATATGCTTGCAATATTTCTTGCCAAATAGAAAAGAGCATACGTGACATACATCTCTGAGCTAGAACATCTCAAGATCACATAAAATAATGCAAAAAAGTAAATTTGAAACTGTAAATCAGTATGTACATGTATTTTATTATTTAAAAAATAATGATAAGGGTCAAAATTTTTTTTAGAACACAAAAAACAAGCTGATAATTACCTAGGGTATATTAACACCTTTATTCTTATATGAATTTAAAACTATTCAATTATGTATTTTAAGATAATATTTATTTAAAATTAAGGATAAACTTGGAACCCTAGAATTGCAAATTTTGTCCTTCAGTACAAAAGTATGCTTCACTTCATCTATTGAGGCCCCAAAGAAATATTTATATAGTGACTAACATTTAGATAACTATTGTTTGCAAATCACTTTATAATACACTTTCTTGACTGAAATTTTCAGATAAGATTCCATTTGTCCAAACAGATATATCTATATGAAGGTAAAATTAAACGATAGCCCTATGAAGGCCAAAAAAAAAAGGTCAAATGAGACTGAGTTCACACTGCACGATGTAAATCATAAATAGTAAATAGAAATAGTACAGTTAACATAAACTAATATATGCATGTGCATGGAAACACAAGTAGCATGGCTTATGCAAACTGTGATTAGTACACGCCAGTCCTAGTTCTTTGAGTTTGACATTAACTCATACACTGCTTTCCTACTCTCAAGGACGGGAACTACAGTCATGTCCTTTTACAGAGAAGGAAACCAAGGCACAGAGAGGGTGCCTTGCTCACCAACTGGTAAACAAAGGAGCCTGGATTGAGACCTAGGCTGTCAGATTCCAGAGTGTGTCCTTGTCATTGAGGACACTGTAGCCATCTTCATCACTATAGCCATTTCTAAAATCAAATTAAATGTTTCTGGTATGCGCTGCCTTTCCTAACAAATAAGCAAAAGCTGAACCAGATACAGACTAAACACAGAGTATCTATTTCACATGTTGTCCTAGGTCACAATTTTGTGTAACACATATGGATCAGAACTAGAATGTATTACCTTTTGGAGAGAACTCCTTTCTCCACAATTGCTCAAAACTCACACATGATTTAAGATCAGAAGCCTACTTAAATTCCTCATCCACAGTACAAGTAAGCCCCAATTTTTTGCAAGTTTGCTTTACGTCGTTTCACTTTTGTGAAAGACTACTTATTTTCCCTAACCTAAAGAAATCCTGACAGGATCTTCACTTCCATGGAAAAAGGAGAAAAGCAAAAATAGTGTTCAGGTTGATTTTGTAGTAACAGCAGGCACCCCAACAGCAGAGTAACACATTCAAGCTCCTTCCCTGAGAACTAAACTCAGCATTTCAGCAGCAAGTCATCCTAGTTCTGAACTGCATCTGTGAGCACCTCTACTTTATATTGAATTATCTTGTGTATCCAAAAGCAAGCTTCTTAGCTTTACGCCATTTTGGCTTAACAAAAGATATCGTAAGAATGGCCCATTTTCAGATAGTTAGGGAAACCTGTGCTTCTCAGTTGTATCTATTGTTTATGTCCCTATGGTATAGAACTGGATTTTCTTCCCTCCTTTCATATCCTCTGATATCTACCCTCACTCTTTTGAACCTTTTCTCCATAATTATAGTTTTCTATCTCTTCCAGGGGGTAAATTCTTCTGTAAAGGACCTGATACTAAGTAACTATTGAGGCTATGCGGATCACATGGTCTCTGTCACAATTCAACTCTGCCCATGTGGTTTGAACACAGGCATAGACATCAGGAAAACCCAGAAACTTGGCTGTGTTCCAAAAAACTTTTTTTTTTTTTTTCACAAAGCGAGCAGAGAAATGGAACTGGTATGGGGCACTATAGTTTTCTGACCCCTGATCTATCTTGCTTGGCTGTACTAGAAATTGATCATAGCTTGTGCTGCCTTTCAGGAGGGAAGGATATTCTGAAAATGCTCTTCCATCTAGAGATACTGCTGAATTCTATGGCATTCTCTGTATGTACTTGCGGGTTAAGTTGCTTCAGTCATGTACAACTCTTTGTGACGCTATGGACTAGAGCCCGCCAGGCTCCTCTGTCCATGGGATTCTCCATAGGAGAATACTGGAGTGGGTTGCCATGCCCTCCTCCAGGGAATCTTCCCAACCCAGGGATTGAACCCATATCCCTTATGTCTCCCACATTGGCAGGTGGGTTCTTTATCACTAGTGCTACCTGTATGTATCTATCAAATTTATCTTCTCTTTTTGACTGTGATTTTTATCGGCAAATCATCCTGAGCCAGTTCTTGTGCTAGCCTGTGTTTTCACGAACATTTTCACACCAGAGAGGTACAATGAACCAATGACGTGTCTGATCAAAATCATTCCAGTTTATAGAGGACATAACGTCCATGACCAGGAATAATAACATAGCTTTGTAATCTAAATTCTGTGCTCTTTTTACTATATCACATAATTTTTGCATTACATAGAAAAATCATATGTGATTATCAGACACATGCTACTTTTTTTTGTTTGTTTGTTTGGCCATGCAACATGTGGGAAACTTGGTTTCTCAACTAGGAATCAAACCTGTGCTCCTTGCATTAGAAGCAGAGTCTTAACCCCCGGACCACCACGGGAGTCCCATGCTATTTACCTGTTAAATACTCACTTTTTCAAAAACCTCCTACTTCATTTTCCATTTTCTATAAATCACTTAGTATTTCTGACCTGCCTTCCTAAATTCCAGAGAATAAATCACTTAGGATTTCCGACCTGCCTTCCTAAATTCCAGAGAATTACTGGCCCCTGTATTCTGACATCAGTATTCCTTATGCACTTCAAATGATAATATTGATAGTAAATTCTGATGGGAATAAAAAGGAAAGAAAGTAGTATTACTTTAGCTGTATCCTCTGCATTATTCAATTTAATCTTTTAACAACCCTGAGAACTAGGAATTCTATTATGATTCTGTACCTGTTTCTGTTGTTTTAAGTGATAAAATGGTGCTGATTCTAAATAATTTGCCCAAAGTTTCAGAGCTGGTAGGAAGCAGAAACAGAATTCACACACTGTGTGCACTCTCTATGACAACATGACAGGCCAGTTTCAAATTTCCGCTTCATCAGTGTACTTTTTCTTATGCAAGCCCTGTTTAGAGTCTCAACAATTCTTAATGAGGACCAGGAAAACTTGCTCGTATCATTTGAACAATAAAGTTAAAAATCACAGAAATAACTTCAGTATGAGTTTTATTACTGTTTATGTGCTAGAGAGCTTGAACCATTCAGAATGAAATTAAAATGCATTTCATTGGTATGGAATCATGGACATTTGTCAAGTTGTTTTGTGCAAAATTCTCTAGGTTTTCACAGCTGTATAAAAGCTCCCTCAAAGAAATAATTGCAGAATGAATAAAAACAGATGTGGCATTTTTGCATATTATCAATAAAATCTCCTTTTATCTTGCCAGTGTCTTACCATAACTTCATTTATGTCGTAATTCTGTATATAACATGCATAAAGAAAGTACATGACATTTGCAGCACATGTAACAAGGTTTTCTGGTTACTTACATTTCTCTACAGATTATCCTTAAACAGGAGCTAATTCTGTATGTTTTCTAACTAAAACCCAACATTTCATGATGTACACTCAAAGCTACACCAAACATTCTTCACTCTATTAAAAATAATTGAGTCAGAACATATAAAGGTATTTTAAATGAATGTGCACTGAACAGTCTCCAACTTGGTTCAGGAAATAGATTTAAGAAAGTTTTTAATACTCTGAAAACTTTAAGAAGAGGAAATTACCTTTGGTTATTTAAAGCTAGAGAAAATGAGGCTTTAGAAATTTAAGACAACGTGCTATCATCAAGCACAAGGCAATGAGAGTTTTTCTTTTTAAAAAAATCACTTAGTGTTTTGCTTTTATAAATTCTGTTTTCACTGTTGGAAATTCAAACACCATAGAGTACTTTCCAGGTGCCTATTTGGGGGACTGAGTTAATTTTGTGTAATATAAAGTTAAAAATGAAATATAATCATTTATAGTATCTCATTAAGCCCTCAACATTAGAAATTGAGGATGTTAATATACATGCACAAACTAATTCTATGTGACTTCTGAAAGATTATGGAAAGAGCAAGAAATTAAATCAGGATATGAATGAGTGTAGTTTTATTAGGTAAATGTTCCAGCAAAGCCTAATACTATTGTTTTACCTAAAAAGTTAATCACCTCTTACATTATTTTTCCAATTGTTAACCTTCCAAAGAGTGATGTTAGCTTAAAATTAACTTGGTATATTGGCTGTATTCACCTAAAAGTTCACACAGAAAAATATTTTACAGCTTTTGTTTCAAGTTTGTATAAAGGATTAAATATATTTTAACTTGCATCTATATAACAGACATGATTATTTTATCCTAATCTGAAAACCTAATTATCACCTTCTTATGAAGGACAGGGAACAGCTTTAGAGGCAAATTAATGTATCCTATCAGTGGGACAGTTTGTCACTTTATTAAATAATCATCATCTTGGCAAACTTGGCAAACAAAATTGTTACAAGCTTCATCAAATGAAGAAAAGAGGCTGGACCCCCTCACACTATTAAACATTAAAATTAACTTCCTGCAGGTTTCTAAACAGTTCACTACACTTTCACTGTGTTGGATCATAAAGTAGAAATGAGAATTTTAACTTCTCTTTATAACATATGAAGCAAACATATTTCACAACAGCTTTTAAAAGTAAACAGATTTCAGAAACTCAACAGATATAGCATGCATTTAATCGTACACAGTTTAAAAGTATGCTGCATGTTACAACAACAAGAAATCAGTGTGTGCTAGTAAAGAGGGCATTTAAAAGGGCCAGCATCATTAAAAACAAATTAATATTATTAAGCAATTACCTAAAATACACAGTTGCCAATAAAGTAGGTACGTTAAAAAGCTTCTCTGAGTTAAAAATGTTTTCCTTATTTTCTTATCTAAATGGAAAATTTAAGAAAATAATAATAAATATATGTAAAATATGAAATTAGCTAAAATGCTTTTTAAAGAAATATATTACATTTTTTAATATTTAAAAGATAATATTTTTGCAAGATCATTAAATATTCTAAGCCCAGGAGGAAAGGGATGTTGAAAAAAATCTTAGAAATAATTTATGTATTATAACATAGTAATGCTATTGGTCTTTAATTATCTAAGAATTTTTTAAGTAATATCTTTTCTTAGAATGCCCTCAGTTCCAATTAGACAATTGCTACAGACATTTGGGCTTTTTTTAAATTAGTAATGCTACAATTAAGAAAGTATCAAAACTTTGACATTCAGTTTGCCTTAAGTAACATCCTTTCCACATCAGATTAAATCTGGTCCTGTCTATCAAATGTGATCAAAACCTCCTTAGTTGGTTAGCAGGACTAGGGTATACAAATGTCCTTTGGCCTCTCAACACAGATTGCTCAGATTTTGACTTTTTATAACAAACTCTCAAGTGTTCAAATACAACTCAAAGTACACTTTGCTAAAACAGATGCATATTTACACAAGACAAGGACTACTGGTATAAATATCTACCTTCTGGTACTAACAAAACTCTCTGCAAAACAATTACCTTGCCAGTGAGCTTATTAAGAAAGAACTCCCTGCCTTGTCTTGATGACAAGGATCGCTGCAATGACTGAGCGTGTGTAGGCCACCGCCCTCTGCTGGTTTGATTTTTCAACTTCTTCTTTTTTTTTTTTTAATTTTATTTTATTTTTAAACTTTACATAATTGTATTAGTTTTGCCAAATACCAAAATGAATCCGCCACAGGTATACATGAGTTCCCCATCCTGAATCCTCCGCCCTCCTCCCTCCCCATACCATCCCTCTGGGTCATCCCAGTGCACTAGCCCCAAGCATCCAGTATCGTGCATTGAACCTGGACTGGCATCTCGTTTCATACATGATATTTTACATATTTCAATGCCATTCTCCCAAATCTTCCCACCCTCTCCCTCTCCCACAGAGTCCATAAGACTGTTCTATACATCAGTGTCTCTTTTGCTGTCTCGTACACAGGGTTATTGTTACCATCTTTCTAAATTCCATATATATGTGTTATTATACTGTAAAGAATCGTTTCAAGACTTGTTATGATAGGATGGCCTGTCTTTCTTTCTGGAATTAAGACTCTATGGAAAGGAAACTATGTAAGAATGTGAACTTTAAACTTAATTCCAGGAGTTCTAACAAAATGTTTTCTGTGAGTGTCACAATAAAGGTTGATTCTTAAATTTCTTATCCAAAAACAATTAAAGACACAATTTAATAAGCTAATATTCCAAAATAATAAATAATGCTTCTGAAAAAATAGCCTAAATAAGCAAATAAATAAATGCCTCTTATAAAACTAGTAATTAATAATGTACATATTACATATATTACTAGAGTTATATGTAATATAATTCTATCTTATAATATGTGAAAATACATTAATAATTCACTATTGACTTTAAGTCAGTGTCTTCAAAAAGCCACTTATTATAACAAGTATATTTCAAAGTATCCAAACCCAGTGAAAGGACAGAGTTATCACTAATCTGGATCTTATCAATGCTCTAGCTTATAGATGATGTGCCAAGAATGGTTCTTTTAATAGCTCTTCATCTCAATCCCAGACACTCCATATAATGCCAGGCCAGTAAAAGGATCTACTGTCTGTGGAACTGATCTGGTTTTTCCATAGACAGATATCTCACATTCAACAAGCATAGAATGAAATGCATCATCTTCCTCCCACATACCACCTCTTCTTCCTATATTCGCCTCTTGGTCGGTACTGCTACTATTCTGCCTTCATTCAAATATTTTCATTCCCTATTTCCTTCAAGTCCATACTCACAGCCATATCAATTAGTAAGTTTGATAACATTAGCTCCTTTTCTAAAAATCCATTTCCTTGGTCTATATGCGTGTTTTTAAACCCTATTATTGTTTCATATTACCTCAAGGATATAAAGTCCCAGTTTCCAGTGCCACTATCCAAGTTCTTTGTGATCAGAGTATGATCAACAAATACCCTTCAATTTTCCATTTTTTACATTTCAAACTCATCTATCTATCCATCCATCCATCCATCCAACCATCCATCCATTTATCTGAAACTATTTATGGTTCTCACTGCATATGGGTGTGTTTTATGCCTCTTTACCTTAACTATGATATTTTTTCTGTTAACTCCACAATCATCTTTCAGAACCATGTTCAGGAATTACTTTTTCTACAAAGCCTTCCCTTGTGCTACCACATGAAGATTGTCTTCACCTTCATATACTTAGGTATGATGTGATTACTGCATTCATTTCATAGTATGGTAAATATTTTCCCCATGTGTGTACATAGTTGCTAAGCCATGTCTGACTCTTGGTGATCCCATGGACTGCAGCCCACCAGGCTCCTCTGTCCATGGGATTGTCGAGGCAAGAATATTAGAATGGGTTGCCATGTCCTCCTCCAGGGGATCTTCCTGACCCAGGGATCAAATTTGCAATCTCCTGCATTGGCAGGGGGATTCTTTACCAGTGAGCCACTTGGGAAGCTGCTACTGAGCCATGGATTCCATGCCACTGGAATGGTTTCAAACTCATCTCTTACCCTGAGCAATAAAAATATTTTCTGGTTAGTAGATATATACTAAATGACTGTTCTTCAGAACAGAAGGCTTGTAACTTGCTGAATATGTAAATTAAACAAGTTCCTTATAACTCTAACTCTACTTTCCAACAAAGAGTGGGAATAATGATAGCCCCAATGTCGTAGGTTTGTGTGTAGACTAAATAAAATAATATAGAAAAACCATTTGGTAGTGTAACTAGAACATAGTGAAGCCTTTAAGACATTTGTGATGAGTTTTATTATAGTACATGGTTGCTTCAGCAATATGTGAACCATGAACTTCCTGATGTTCAAGCTTGTTTTAGAAAAGGCAGAGGAACCAGAGATCAAATTGCCAACATCTGCTGGATCATGGAAAAAGCAAGAGAGTTCCAGAAAAGCATCTATTTCTGCTTTATTGACTATGCCAAAGCCTTTGACTATGTGGGTCACAATAAACTGTGGAAAATTCTGAAAGAGATGGGAATACCAGACCGCCTGACCTGCCTCTTGAGAAACCTATATGCAGGTCAGGAAGCAACAGTTAGAACTGGACATGGAACAACAGACTGGTTCCAAATAGCAAAAGGAGTTTGTCAAGGCTGTATACTGTCAGCCTGTTTATTTAACTTATATGCAGAGTACATCATGAGAAACGCTGGACTGGAAGAAACACAAGCTAGAATCAAGATTGCTGGGAGAAATATCAATAATCTCTGATATGCAGATGACACTACCCTTATGGCAGAAAGTGAAGAGAAACTAAAAAGCCTCTTGATGAAAGTGAAAGAGGAGAGTGAAAAAGTTGGCTTAAAGCTCAACATTGAGAAAACAAAGATCATGGCATCCGGTCCCATCACTTCATGGGAAATAGATGGGGAAACAGTGGAAACAGTGTCAGACTTTATTTTTCTGGGCTCCAAAATCACTACAGATGGTGACTGCAGCCATGAAATTCAAAGACGCTTACTCCTTGGAAGGAAAGTTATGACCATCCTAGATAGCATATTCAAAAGTAGAGACATTACTTTGCCAACAAAGGTTCGTCTAGTCAAGGCTATGGTTTTTCCAGTGGTCATGTATGGATGTGAGAGTTGGACTGTGAAGAAGGCTGAGCGCCGAAGAATTGATGCTTTTGAACTGTGGTGTTGGGAAAGACTCTTGAGAGTCCCTTGGACTGCAAGGAGATCCAACCAGTCCATTCTGAAGGAGATCAGCCCTGGGTGTTCTTTGGAAGGAATGATGCTAAAGCTGAAACTCCAGTACTTTGGCCACCTCATTGGAAAAGACTCTGATGCTGGGAGGGTTTGGGGGCAAGAGGAGAAGGGGCTGACGAAGGATGAGATGGCTGGATGGCATCACTGACTCGATGGACGTGAGTCTAGGTGAACTCCGGGAGTTGGTGATGGACAGGGAGGCCTGGCGTGCTGCTATTCATGGGGTTGCAAAGAGTCAGACATGACTGAGCAACTGATCTGATCTGATCTGATCTGATGATTAGAACAAAATACAACTATCAGATTTGTAACTACTAGGCTATGAGAATATAAGATGGGTACTAATAAATGTGAAATTATGTTAAGTGTTCATGGTAATTCATGGTATTTCTTAATGAAATATTTTTTCTAATAAATAATGAAAATTAATAAAGAGAAACAATATAGTATTTATTAGACTTTGTATTCTTTTATGCATGCCATATGATTGTTTCAGCTAGTTTATATATATCTGAATACTGTTTAGATAATACAAAACAGGCTAAAACATCTAGTTTGAAATGTAAAAATGCCAATAAATATAAAGTGACTGAGTATGAATATAACTATAGTTATACTCATAAATTCACAGATTACATGAATTAAAGGACATGAATGTTTCTGTACTTCAGAAGTTATTATCAAAATTCCAAATGACCTTTGTAATTTGAATATGACTTAAAAACTAAAGCAAAATGAATTAAATAAGGGGAAAATGTAATGACAGCAAGATGAAAATATGTAAAAAATACATGTAAAGAACTGAATATGTCTATGTGTAAGAATAATCCAAAAAAAATTATGCTGTCACAGTGAATAATGAACTTTTCATCAAACTAAAGGGTGACATAAGTGGCATGTGCCCTGCCTAGAGATAAACAGACAAGTAAAGATTTAAAGTTAAAAGGTGATAAATATGGGACTGACCACTTGTATTATGAACAGGATTTATTATGTAAGTGTTTTTTCACACTATCTTTAAGTATTTTTGTTACGTCATTAAGCATATGTAATAGAAGATAAAGACCACAGAAATTTAGACATAACTGACTTCTGAAACCTGAGAAAGTGAACTAAATATCCTAAGGTCCATGAACAGCCCAACTCACTTTTACAATACATTTAGATTTTGGCAGAGTCTGCTGATCAACTTCCATTTTCTTTCTTTCTATGTGTAGCGCTTCCCAGGCTTCAAGTGGGCATCTATCCCCACAGTGGGAGACCACATTTTCCTGAGCTCTTGCCTTTCAGGATGGCTGTTTCAGAATCACACCGTGAGCAGAAGTGAAATGTGTGACTTTCAGAGGAGGGACTTGGTGACGATGCTGTAAGCAGTGGACGTGACTACGGAGAAGACTAATTTTTAAGGGTAATAGCCTCTTTCCTTCTTACCTCTAATAGAACCAGACACTTCCTCCTAGTAGCACACTGCACTCAATTTTGCAGTTAACTTTAGCAATAGTTTTTACCACATTTTATTGTGATTACATGTTTGGTTTGACTTTCCACTGCCCTAGAGGCTTTTCAAGGGCAGGGAGGATATTTCATTATTAACCTCACTTATTTTCCAAGGACTTTTATATTAAAGACCTGGAATAAACATTTCTCTCATGTTACATGACTGAGTGCCTAACACACACATTGAATGGAGAGGGTAACAGGGAATCATATACATTACCATCTGTAAAATAGTTGGCAGGTGGGAATTTGCTGTATGACACAGGGAGCTCAATCCCTCCATGACAAACTAGAGGGGTAGGATGTGGTAGGAGTGGGAGGGAGGTAAAAGAGGGAAGGGACATATGTATACTTATGACTGACTCATGCTGATGTATGGAGGAAACCAACACAATACTGTAAAACAATTATCCTTCAATTAAAGATAAACTAAAAAAATAATGGAAAAATATGAAACTGTGTTAAGGGTGTTTGTGTTAAAACTGTGGAACTTTTTAAAATTTGGTAGTAATTGTTTTGCTTTTATCAATAGATTGTAACTGTAAATCTTTAATTCTCTACTGCATAAGAAATATGAGTATTCTTGGAATATTAAAACATTCAGCCATAAACTAAGAAGTGATTAATTTTACGAGAGTCAATATTTGCCTAAGAGAAGTATATATATTTGATGTACATACATGGAAAACTTCTAACATTTTAGTTATAGGGTAAACCTATTTGTTGATTAGTTAGACAGTTTCTTAGAAACTTATACTCAAGTTTCTCTCAGCACTTATAAAAATTTTCAGAGATGAGCCACTGCACACCAGAGACAAAGAAGACAAAGAGAGAGAGCTGGAAAAAGTAAGACCCAAAGAATTCACATTTACTTAATCATCTGAAGATCCACATGTACCTAATTATTTGAGGATCTAGCTATGCTAGACCCTATCATCTTTTGGAGAACAAAATTATTTTAATGCTGATTATAACTCCTTTAAAGTTTTCAGGCAGCTTAAGTAATTTTATACTGAGCTTAGGACTTGCACAGATATTCATATACCAATATTCAGAGCAGTGCTATTCACAATAGCTTAAAGGTGAAAAGAACCCAGATGTCCATCAACAAATGAATGAATAAACAAACTGTAGTATATATGCACAATGGAAGATTATTCAGCCTTAAAAAGGAAAGAAATTCTGACTATAATACACTACAAAAATGCTACAATATGGATTAACCTTGAAGACATTATGCTAAGTGAAAGAAGCCAGTCACAAAAGGACAGATATTGTATGGTTCCCCTTACATGCAGGAGTCAGATCAGAGAGACAGAAAGTAGAGTGGTGGTTACCAGGGACTGGAGAGAGGGGAGAAAAAGGATTGTTGTTTAAAGGGTACAGAGCATTACTTTGAGAAGAAAGAAATTTCTGGAGATAGATTGTGGTTAGGGCTTCCCTGGTGACTCAGACAGTAAAGAATCTGCCTACAATGTGGGAGACACAGATTTAATCCTTGGGTCAGGAAGATCCCCTTAAGAAGGGAGGGCTACCTACTCCAGTGTACTTGCCTGGAGAGTTCATGGACAGAGGCGCCTGGTGGGCCGCAGTCCATGGGGCTGCTTAGAGCTGGACAGACTAAGTGAGTAATTGGAATGGTTGCACAGTGATGGAAATGTACCAAATGACACTAAACTGTGCACATAAAAGTAATTAAAGCCGTACAATTTTGCTATATGTATTTTACAACTTTAAAAATTAGTTAAAAACACAAAATATAAATCAAATTTTGAAAAAAAACATTCATCAAAAGAAAATAAACATCTGACTATGACTTTATTTATGACCTTATGGCAGAAAGTGAAGAAGAACTAAAGGGCCTTTTGATGAAAGTGAAAGAGGAGAGTAAAAAAGTTGGCTTAAGGCTCAACATTCAGAAAACTAAGATCATGGCATCCAGTCCCATCACTTCATGGCAAATAGACGGAGAAACAGTGGAAACAGTGGCTGACTTTATTTTTCTGGGCTCCAAGATCACTGCAGATGGTGACTGCAGCCATGAAATTAAAAGATGCTTACTCCTTGGAAGGAAAGTTATGACCAACCTAGACAGCATATTAAAAAGTAGAGACATTGCTTTGTCAACAAAGGTCCGTCTAGTCAAGGCTATGGTTTTTCCAGTGGTCATGTATGGATGTGAGAGTTGGACTATAATGAAAGCTGAGCACCAAAGAATTGATGCTTTTGAACTGTGGTGTTGGAGAAAACTCTTGAGAGTCCCTTGGACTGCAAGAAGATCCAATCAGTCCATCCTAAAGGAGATCAGTCCTGGGTGTTCAGTGGAAGGACTGATGTTGAAGCTGAAACTCCAATACTTTGGCCACCTGATGTGAAGAGCTGACTCATTCAAAAGGACCCTGATACTGGGAAAGATTGAGGGCAGGAGGAGAAGGGGACGACAGAGGCTGAGATGGTTGGATGGCATCACCGACTCAATGGACATGGGTTTGGGTGGACTCCAGGAGTTGGTGCCGGACAGGGAGGCCTTGCGTGCTGCGGTTCATAGGGTCACAAAGAGTAGGACACGACTGAGCAACTGAACTGAACTGATGACTTTATTAAAAGTCATACAAGTGTGTCTACATTAATAGTCTTTATTCAGCATTAAAAAATTGTTATGTGTTGTATATGATGAAGCTTACATTAAAAAAAACTGGTCTGAAAACTGAAAATTTGGAATTATGAAACAACCATAACTAGATTTGAGAAGTAAAACTAGGAAAATTTAACAACTATAAAGCACATTGGAAATAGAAATCAGTAAGGTCTTCCTTTATTTTTTCAATATTTTCATGGCTTAATGCAATTGTCATTCTTTTCCAGGCATGACCAACTCCAACATTAGTTTCCTAAGTACATTGCTCTTTATTGTCAAATTGCTTTGAAGCGCCATAAAACTACATATTTTCAAATAAAGCTTTTCTGTTGTTTCAGATCACTTCAGAGATTCTGTAACATAATTATGACTACAA
This sequence comes from Bos indicus x Bos taurus, assembly GCF_003369695.1. Taxonomy (NCBI): domain Eukaryota; kingdom Metazoa; phylum Chordata; class Mammalia; order Artiodactyla; family Bovidae; genus Bos; species Bos indicus x Bos taurus. The sequence continues at coordinate 96,948,729 of NC_040079.1, read as the reverse complement.
CATAAATATCATGCCCTGAGTCCTTCAGGCTTCCACTTTGATATTCACAAGCCAGGATTATGAAATTTTAAAATCTATTCTCAAACTTTTATCTCTGACATGAATTTCAAGTATTTTGAAATTTAATAACTGAGATTTGTGACCCCTTCTTCCCTAACCTTATCATGAAGTAGTTGCTGTTGTTAAATCGCTAAGTCATGCCTAACTCTTTGCAACCCCATGGACTGCAGCATGCCAGGCTACCCTGTCATTCACGATCTCCCAGAGTAGAAGATGCACTAAAATACAGTTTGGAAAAAGGAAGAGCCTGGAAGTTAAATCAAAACTCTTCAAGGAATTAAAAACACAGCAAAGACTGATCCTCTAAAAAATATACAAAAAGAAAAGTATAAGGTAGTTCAGGAGCCTAAAACCCAGTCAAGTGAAACAAGAGAGAGCCATCCTTAGGAAGCAGTAACTCAGTCAATATCATTCTAAGGAACAGCAACAGCCAATCTAAAAGGCTGCTGCTGCTGCTGCTAAGTCGCTTCAGTTGTGTCCGACTCTGTGTGACCCCATAGACGGCAGCCCACCAGGCCCTGCCGTCCCTGGGATTCTCCAGGCAAGAACACTGGAGTGGGTTGCCATTTCCTTCTCCAATGCATGAAAGTGAAAAGTGAAAGTGAAGTCGCTCAGTCATGTCCAACTCTTAGCAACCCCATGGACTGCAGCCTTCCAGGCTCCTCCGTCCATGGGATTTTCCAGGCAAGAGTACTGGAGTGGGGGAGATGCAAAAACAGCAAAGGACAGAGAAAACGTCAAAAGTCAGGCCAGGAAACAAATCATGGAGTGCCTTATAAACTAGTAGGGATTTGAGAAATTAACGAGCTTGATAAAGGAAGGTGGGTTAACTCTCACCTTCCTTTGAGATCACTCTCAAAGAAGTTTCTGGAAAGACTCTCAGAATTTATTCATTATTTCATGATAACAAGAGGATCATTAAAGTAGTTGTTCCTTCTTGAGAAGTTCTGAGATGCAAGTCATTATCCCATTAGAGTTTGGGATAAAGAGCCAGGATTTTCCCCAAAATAACAATTTGCTCTTAAAATTTAAGTTGTCCTTTAAGTTACAATAGCCTGGTTTCCGAACCAGGTCATCTCAGTTCTGTCTATAGACATGAAATAGTGTCCATGTTATTTATATAACCTGTCTAAAGAAGATTATATGTAAAATCTAGCATTCCCTTTGTTACCCTCACCAACCCTTAGCAAATTATAGGCACCTAATAAGCACAGTGAAGATTTGAGTACCTGGGACAGGTTTCAAACTCAGCAACCATGGTTAGCAGTAACTGGTATTAATGAAACACAATCAGCATTAAAACTACTGAAATGTTGTTACCAGATATACAGGATCCAGAAAATGAAGAAGCAACTGGGAATTCCAACAGAAGATCTAAGTCAAGAACCAAAAGTGAGTGCCAGGAATAAGGGCAGGGCATGAAGATAGTGTGAAGACATCATTTACTCTTGACTATGCTTATGTCTGAAGGGCATGAGCTTTGGTTCTCCTACTGTGAAGTGTTTTGTGGACAGTAACCATGTCTACTACACGTCTACTACTACTACAAAATAAAGACAGCAATAGTTACAGAGCAGCCTTTCTTTACGGATTAAAGAAGATATATGATAAACTCAATTTAATGATGTGAATCCCAAAGGAAATCAACCATAAACATTCATTGGAAGGACTAATGCTGAAGCTGAAGTTCCAACACTTTGGCCACCTGATGTGAAGAGCCAACTGACTCACTGAAAAAGACCCTGATGCTGGAAAAGATGGAGGGCAGGAGGAGAAAGGGGTGACAGAGAATGAGGTGGTTGGATGGCATTACCAAATCACTGGACCGGAGTTTGAGCAAATTCCAGGAGATAGTGAAGGACAGGGAGGCCTGGCATGCTGCGTGCAGTCCACGGAGCTGTAGAGTCGGACATGACTGAGAGACCGAACAGCGGCAAAAACAAATGATGTGAAAGTGTTATTCCTAAATAAATAGTAGCTTCTATTAAGTGGTATTTTGTGATATTTTTCCCATTAAACTCTAAGCTGCTTTGAAACAAGACTTTAGTATTCTACATCATTGAATCCCTTCTGTGAAGGTTACAGAACATATCTCAGTATTCCTCTGGAAAGATATCAGTGTCCCCTCCCTTTGAATCTGACTAAGCCTTTGAATATTTCAACCAATAAAAAGTACAGTGAACATGAAACTCTGTGACTTCCAATACTAAGTGATACAGCGTTTCCCTGTCTTCTCAGGACACTAACTTTTGGAGGCCTGAGCTGCTGGTGTCCTAGACCACCAGACTCTGAAAATGCCCAGGCCACAGGGAGAAGTCATTTGTAGGTCACTGATAGTTAATTTTATGTGATAATTTGGTCACAGGGTGCTGCAATTAAACATCATGTCTGGGTGTGTTTGTGATAGTGTTTCTGGATGAGACTAGCATTTGAATTGGTGGACTCAGTAAAGTAAGGTATTCTCCCCATTGTGGGTAGGCACTCTCCATACTGTGAAGGACCTGAATAGAATAAAAGGCAAAGGAAAGAGGAATTTGCCCTTTTCCCCCTGCCTCACTGACTGAACCGGGACATTTTATCTCATCTTCTCTGGCCTTCAAACTGAGATTATCACCATCTGCTCCTCTGAGCCTTTGGCTCAGACTGAATTACACCACTGTTCTCCTGGGTCTCCAGACTGCAGAAGGTAAATTCTGGGACTTTTCAGTCACTACAGTCATATGGTTGATACCATATACTGGTTCTGTTTCTATGGAGAACACTGACTAGTAAATGCTTCAGATAAGGTCTCAGCCAACAACCGGCATCACCCACCATTGTTTAGTTGCTAAGTCGCATCCGACTCTTTGTGACCCCATGGACTGCTGCCTACTAGGCTCCTCTGTCCATGGGATCTTCCAGGCAAGAATACTGGAGTGGGTTGCCATTTCCTCTGCCAGGGGATCTTTCCAAGTGAGGGACCAAACCTGTGTTTCCTGCATTGGCAGGTGGATTCTTTACTGCTTAGCCACCAGGGAAGCCATGATCCCATCAAATCACTTCCAACCAGTGAGTCTTCCCAGCTGAAGACCAAGACGTGGTGAAACAGCGAAAAGCCATCCTTGCTTTATACTGTTTGTACTGCTGACCCATGGAAGCTATGCATATAACAAAATGGTTGTTTTACATTGCCAAGCCCTCAATAGTTTATTATTTAGCAATAGTAAAGGAAAGAGATTTTGATATGTGGAAGTGAAAGGCAGTAAATCAGAAAACATGTGACAACTGCCTTGGAACTGAAGGTTGAAAAGAATCTGGAAGAGACAGGATGACACTGACAAGACTTAGGATACTGCTAGGGAGGGCTTCAACAATAGAGGAACAATGTTATTGGAAAAGGGAAGAAACTGAACTCCTATGGTGGCAAAGAGCTTGTTATGGAGCAATAACAAAGAGAATACCTTGGCGATTCTTAGCGTATTTTGGCCCCTTGTAAGTGTTTGCCAAACAAAATCTTAAAAAAATACAATAAAGTTATACCATGTTTGCTATTTTCCTTGATAGAAGCTGAGGTGGAGAGGGAGATAACTTCTAGGATGTTAAAATTAAAAATTCATAATAAGTCAAGATTTTTTGTACTTCTACTTTCTTAGTCTCCTCAGAAATTTATCCATTAAGGAAATATTTTTCCATGTTCTGGCTATTATAAACAGTGCTGCGATGAACATTGGGGAACACATGTCTCTTTCAATTCTAGATTCAAACCTAGATGTCCATCAGCAGATGAATGGATAAGAAAGCTGTGGTACATATACACAATGGAGTATTACTCAGCCATTAAAAAGAATACATTTGAATCAGTTCTAATGAGGTGGATGAAACTGGAGCCTATTTTTCAGAGTGAAGTAAGCCAGAAAGAAAAACACCAATACAGTATACTAATGCATATATATGGAATTCAGAAAGAGGGTAACGACAACCCTGTATGTGAGACAGCAAAAGAGACACAGATGTATAGAACAGTCTTTTGGACTCTGTGGGAGAGGGAGGGGGGGATGATTTGGGAGAATGGCATTAAAACATGTATAATATCATATAAGAAATGAATCGCCAGTCCAGGTTCGATGCAGGATACAGGAAGCTTGGGGCTGGTGCACTGGGATGACCCAGAGGGATGGTATGGGGAGGGAGGTGGGAGGGGGGTTCAGGATGGGGAACAGGTGTACACACATGGCGGATGCATGTTGATGTATGACAAAACCAATACAACATTGTAAAGTAAAAAAAAATAATAATTTAAAAAAAATTTTTTAAAAAGGAAATATTTTTCTTCATATTTTAGGGCTAGTACATAGAATAATGAGGGTGACTTAGATTCCCCACTTTGTGAAAATACTGGTCATATAGAAATACAAAGCAGAAAACACAAACTTCAAGATGCTGCATATTTGAGAATATCACCTTTTTCTCCAAAGAAAACTGTATGTGAGAAAACCTTTTTTTTTAAAAAAAAGTACCTGCCATTCAAGGTTAATCTTTTAGAATTAATTATATTTAGCCAGAAAATAATGCCGAACATATCCATATAAGAACATGTATTCCAAAAGGAAAAGCATTAGTAACTAATGCTTAGGTGGAGCAAGAAGGAATGGAGAGCATCTAATTAGTTCCAATTAGCCATGCAGGAGGATTACTCTCCAGGTAAAATTACCTTATAATGAGGTGATTAACCTCTTTGGAAAGAGTTCAAGATAGACTTACTTTACACTTAATATGTCTCATAAAGAACTGGTATAACAAGGGTCCTCAAGGATCCACGCCAGGGATAATTTTTAACAGGAATCAATAGATTTTATTTTGGAAAGCCCCCAAATATTTCTACTGTTATTACTGATGGAATAAATCCTAAAGCATCTGGATACTATAAATGAGGCATTTAAACTTCATATCAAATTAACTAACTTATCTGGGACTAACTTTATCTATACTAAAGAATGTAGGAATTGAACTCTTAATGAATTACAAATGCTAGCCTCTAGATTACCGATGAACAACTAAAGGAAAAAAATTTCTGTTCTTCACACTGGTCAGCGTTACAAGCTCTTTTGCCAAAATCTTTTGTCCACTGTCTAATTAGTGCCGTGGATCCCCTCAGCCCCTAGAGCACATTTGGTTCTTGTTACAGTTAGACTAATGCTAAACCGGGAAAGGGGCCTGAACACAAAGGAAAGAGAAGCTTCAGTATTTCCAACAATAAAACACTTGGTAAATTAAGGCAGGGTTCTTAGAGCTCTATCCTCAATTCAGAGCTTAAAAAACAGCAGCTTCAACTTATGGCTAGGCTTATCTTTGGTTTTTCTCTTAAAATCGATCATTTATCATGGACTTCTTGAAATTTTATATATATATATATATATATATATATATATATATGTACACATTTATATATATTACATATATATATGCTGTCAGCTTAAACAAGAAATAATTTAGTGTTTCAATTTGATAATTATTTTCTGAAAGATTCCATGTACACATAGAATCTATAATAATGAGCAGAAATTCTTTTTAAATTGCCTTCAGTTTAAATTCTTCCCTGTAAGAAAATACTTTATATCTTTGATTATTTATGTCTTGGATTATTCAGTTGTGACTTTTTAGACATCATCTCTGAATTAACCACTGTTACTTCACAAATCTGGTTTCTTAATTTGGTATCCTAGGAATTGTGTTTGTGTGTGAGTCAAAAGTTTTGCATAAAACACTTGCAAATTCATGTAAAGCAAAAACACAAATCCTGAGAATAGAGAGGCAAAATCAAGGAGGAAAAATTTGGAATATTTGCATGGAGATGATATTAATAAAATATCTAAAAGTATCTTGCAAACAGAAACTAACACTGTTTCTTCTTCAGCTAAATCAGATAATATATAAGCAATATATTGTACAATACTCTTTAGAGCTCAATGTTCACCTTAGCTTGGGGGCCCCATAAAATATCCCTCTGTACTCTTACAATGTAGACTTTTCTCCCAGTTTACATTCTTCTGCAGGACCTAGAACCATTTATGGTTTTTGTATAACCCCAAATTCATTTTCCTCATTTGTCTTAGAGAGTTTAAAAATTTAACATCTGGTGCACTGCCCATCACATGAAAAGAACTACTTATTAAATGTCAACCAAATCAATAGCAGATACTGATATTTTATCCAACTTCAAGACCATCACTATTCCTTCTGTTACTCCTCTGCAGTGTCAAAAATAAACAAAACAAACAAACAAAAAAAAGGGAGCAGGAATAAGAAAGCCGGAGAGAATGAAGAAAAGACAGAATGAGAGGCAAAGATGGAAGAAAAGTTACTGAATCTTTTCCTGATTTATGCTCCAGTTCTCACTAACTCTATTTCAAAGAGTTATCTTACAAACATGGTTTTGAACAACTCTGATATAAAAGTTAGCATTTCAGTTTAATGGTACCAGGAAATAATGCACAAAGATTCAGGGGAAGCGAATCTCTTGTGTCAGAGGGCACATGGCTTTAACTCGCTTAACCATTTACATTTCCATCTGCTCAGATCAGACACATATTTAATGAGTTTCAACATACAGATGAAACTATATGGATAGGATAGCATAGTAACTAAATTATTTTAACTTCTGTATTACAAATACAGCAATAAGACATACAATTATGAAAAACTTAATATATGTATGATATGAAAAGCTGAAACTCTCAGAAAATATATATAGCATAAGTGTACACAAATAAATAAGTCTATGGAACACAAATGTACATTTGCATCCCCATGGACTATATAAGCCTGCCAGGGTCCTCTGTCCATGGAATTCTCCAGGCAAAAATATTGGAGTGGGTAGTCATTCCCTTTTCCAGGGAATCTTCCTGACCCAGGGATAGAATCTGGGTCTCCTGCATTGCAGGCAGATACTTTACCAACTGAGCCACCAGGGAAGGTGTGTATATATGTACACAAAAGTATAAATCTATAGTTTATATACCCATCCATTTAACTATGCAATATGTCTTATATGAGGGTAATAGTTTAGCCATCTGGAAAAGCTGACCTAATAATGCTTATACAAAAAATGAAAGAAATGTTATTTAAATGATATAATTGAGTAGTCATTCTAAGTGCCAATGAAAAATGAGTACGTTTTGTTTTTAAACATAGATCAAAGTTGGCTAGGTACACAGAAAATAAAGACATAAAAATGCTTTAGGTCATGAGAATCTCATGGTATATAATTCTGTCCAAAACGTCCCTGTTCAATGTGAAAAATTCTAATGAATACAGCTTTATTCAAAATACTAAATGACAAATATTCAAAATTTTAATATCAATAGTGTCATTTCCCTAGTTGGTTTTTAAAAGATGGTATCATTTACAAATGTGGAAGTTTACAGTGAAACATAATCTGTATTTTTAAATAGAAAAAATGTTTCACTATGCAATAATGAAGTTGTCTTGACTGGTGGATGCAAAAGTGGGGTCAAAGGCCTAAAATACAATGCCACACAGAATTTGAACATTGCTTGTGAAGCTTTGAATGTTTATTTTATTGAATTCTAAGAATATATCGGGCTTCCCAGGTGGCACTAGTGTTTAATGAACATAGCTGCCAATGCAGGAGACAAAAGAGACATGGGTTCAATCCCTGGGTCAGGATGATCCCCTGGAGAAGGAAATAGCAACCCATTCCAGTATTCTTGCCTGGAAAATTCCATGCAGAGGACTCTAGTGGGTTACAGTCAATGAAGTAGCAAAGAATTGGACTCAACTAATCAACTGAGCACACACACACAAGAATATATTATGACTGGTTTTGACTGATAAAAAATATTTGTGTAGTAAAATATCTCTTCAGGTTGTTATAATTTAGGCAAGATTTAATTTTATTGTCTTTTACTTAATGTCACATGATATACAACTGCAAAACAATTATTGTATATACATGTATACACAGAGGTAAGACAGAGAGATCTTTTCTATTCACTCTTTAGTTAAACGCCATCACAGGGTACGTGCTGGCTCAGTCACTTCAGTCGTATCTGACTCTTTGCAACATTATGGATTCTAGCTCGCCAGGCTCCTCCGTCCATGGGGATTCTCCAGGCAAGAACATTGGAGTGGGTTGCCATGCCCTCCTCCAGGGGATCTTCCCCACCCAGGTATCAAACCCATGTCTCTTATGTCTCCTGCACTGGCAGACGGGTTCTTTACCAGTAGCGCCACATGGGAAGCCCAAGGTAATATTAATAACTGAGAATTACATATTGTTAACCTATAAAGTTGATAATACAAGTGTTACAACAAATCTATAAGTAAGCATGTGCTATTAATTAGCAAAGCATTCACAGTGCTCAGGGATTTATATAGTAAAAATTTGTTAACACTGCTGGCTGAGGTCTTGGGATATTAAATACATGAATACAGAAAAATCTTTTAGTACCTAAAAGAAAAGTTATTTAGAATCAAGACTCATTGTAGGCATACTTCAACTTTCTTTCCATTATCTTTCTTGGCAATAAGTAATTAAGATATTTCAAAAACAAATACACCACTTAATAATGTATAATTTAATGAATAAATTTAGTAAATATCTATTCACTGCTCATTATATTCCATGCACTACATAGATACTAAAGTCCCAGAGAGAAAGAGTCTCATTCCATGATCTCCCAAAGCCTATTATCAGGGAAAGAAGTCAAGAATCACTCCACAGCATAAGTGTGTTCTTAAAGGCAGAGGCAAATCTTCTAAATTCATGTTGACTATTACTTTGAGCAATCTGCAGAGCACAAATTCTTTTCAAAGTTAGGTTTTATTAATATAGTGGTGGTGGCTTAGTCTCTAAGTCGTGTCTGACTCTTGCAACCACATGGACTGTAGCCCACCAGGCTCCTCTGTCCAAGGGATTCTCCAGGCAAAGAAACTGGAGTGGGTTGCCAATTCCTTCTCCAGGGGATCTTCCTGACCCAGGAATTGAACCTGGGTCTCCTGCATTTCAGGAAGATTCTCTACCAACTGAGCTGTAAGGGAAGCCCCTTATTAATACGGTAGTATCTAATTATTAGTCCGGAACACTAATTTTTCAGTTTTGTTTCTTCTCACATATTTAGAAGGCAAGGCTCTCTGTCATATCTTATATCATTACCTAGATTCTTAGTTAAAATGCATTATTAAAATTTACATACCAATTTAAGTTTTCTATTTACAGATTTCTTCATAAAACAGCAGAAAGTAGGACAGAAATAAGGCTCATACCTTTGAACAGGGGACTAAGAAAATGATCTTTGTTTCATTCAGAGAGTTAGAGACGAGATACTTTTAAGTGATCAACATGATATAATGAAACAGCATCTTTGTGGAGCACTGCTAGCCCTCGGTGTTTGATAGCAGGTGCATTAAGTGTTGTATGTTAAGAATTGGAATTTGTACTCTAAAAACAAGTTATGACTACATTATTAAGAAGTTTCTGCAAATCACTAAGGCTTTTTCTATAGTTAGCTGCATTTTGCATATTACTTATAAGTCCTTGTTAATTTTACACAGATTTATACATAGAATTCAACCATTTTCTCCAAATTATTATAACCCTTCATAATTATGTTAATATATATTTTAATGTGTTTATGTGCAGTTAATTTTTTTAGGAAAAGCAAAAACTTAAAATGCTTCTTCTAAATAAATTGGGAAAGGTATAATGAATTTGAATTATGAGCATAAGACATAGTAGCACAGACACTTCAAGAGAACAGAAATATTTATTTAAATTCAGTTTGATTAAAGACTATCTTAAAGTTTAGAAAGTTGAAAAGCACATTCCTTTTAACAGTTAACATAGATTTATGTAGAAATTTTGGAAAAAAATATGATATAAACCTCTCAACTAGCACTTGCTTAAGCACCACCAGAAAAATCATTATCTTTCCCAGTTCTTTCAATTTCTGTCATAAGAAGCATAGAGAACAGAACTATATATTTTGGTAATTGATTTCCTTAAGATAATGTTAGAAACATCATGTTCTTTAAAATATAAATGAATTTCAAGGTGAGCATGCTAGAGGATAATATTAATGGCGTATGATTTATTGTGATAAGAGATCTGATCTGAAACACCATTATTAGGAATACTTAAAAAAAATCCATTTGCAAATTCCTGAAAATATGGAAGTGCCATAGCTGAGCCTGTATCGATGTTGAAATCTAGAAAGTTGTCCTTGTGAGTATGAAAGTGCTTGTGCACACTATCTGGCCTTCCTCTTCATATAAATTTATTAGAAAATTTTCATATTCTGAATATGCTGCATTGTAGTGTGGGGAATTACCTAAATGCTCCTAACATTGAGTGAAGACAATCTACAAAAGTTCAGAGTCAATATATATGGATAGTTAACTTGGTAATGTATATCATTTTAGGGCTGACTGTTACCTTAAAAAAATAGTCAGCGATAATTCACTGAGCAACTACTGAAATAGCTGGCATTCTTTGAACTCATACTAGAAACATGTGAGCTGTGTCAATATAGAAAGGATTTTCTATGTTATTACCGTTCCAAATGAAATACTCCCTTTATATAAGCGAGAGTTACTTTTGACTTAAATTTACACTTACGCTTCAGTAAGATGCAGTTTTACATCTTCTAAACTTGGGATACATAAGCACATTGTAGTCAATGATATCTAACCACATGTTAGGCAGTGAGCAATGTCATAGATTAGTACTGCAGTTAATAATAAAAAACTTAAATAGACATATATGAATAATAGAAGTCTTCATTATTAAAATAATTAAAACTATTCTGGAGAACAGAATTGATTAGCTTCGAAGGAGCATTATAAATACTGGCATTCTAATAAAGGCCATCAAACGAGCATCTCATAAATATATCGATACACTGCTCTGTACTCTTCTCCTTTCTCCCTCCCCATTGCACATGTCTCTCTTTCTGTTTCTCTGGTTTTCTCCACTCTCTCCCTCATCCTATCTCTGTTGAATAAGTTTGGAACAAAAATTTTCCCCCTTAAGCATATTTTAATGCATAGATGGGCTTTTAAATTGTAAAACTCCTAAAGGGGTGCACTGCATGCAGCATTTCTCAAGTAGCATCTTTTTGGCTTGAAACCTATTTTAATATATGAATATCAACACATGAAAGACTCATAGAATGGCACTGGGGTAAGCATAAGATAGTTGATTCTATAATATGGCTTTATGTGCTTTAACAAATGTGTTCGTTTCCAGTACATTCAAGGTGGATCATCAAGTGCTAAAATACTTACAAAGTAAATGTAATTTTATTGTTACATCATTTTTACATAAATTTCATGAAATAAAATTAAATCTTGTAAAATGAAAATGTATATTCTAGATATAAAGAAAAATGGTGTAAAGTTTTAAAGAAGTTACTTTTGACTTAATTTTGTAATATAGATGGCATAAAATTAAAATACTGCAATAAAAATTCAGTATCCATCCCATCCACTTCTTTCCCTTTTCCAGAAGAAACCAAAGTTGAAAGATTTTTGCAAATCTTTCTAAAGATATTATATGCACATATACATATTTATTACATACTTTCTTTCCATTTTCCTTAAGACAAAATCATAGATGCTTGAACTATGAAAGAAAAAGTAAACCATAGCATCATGATTTATCATCTGTAGGGTAGGAAGATCTCAAGGTGATACCTGGGGTACATTTTAGAAATACATTTTCATATGTCTTGCTAAAACATTTAATATAGATCAATATAATGAAAAATTAGATAGGATCTTGCATGAAACTATTTAATATGATAATTCTTATATAAAGTAGTACACTAAAGTCTATTGTTAAAACATCTAAAATAGATTTAAAATACATTCATGTATTATGGAATCACATGGAAGAAAAGTATGTCAATCTCCTGGTGTATAACAAAACTGAAATAAACAGAAGAATTTTCAGTACTTGTAAGTGTTCTATAACACTCATGTTATAATGTCAACCTAGCCAAATAGAGAGATCCCAGGGCCTTTGACTTTGAACATTAATATACAAATCACTTAAATATGTATATATAAATGTTGACTATTATTTTGTAACTGTGAAATGAACAGAGTAGAAATGGGTATAATTAAACAAAATATACTTTTGCCCAAAATTTCCTGGGTAGTGGGGTGGAGATGGCCATATTTCCTTCTAGAAATGGGGAAGATAACAAAGCCCATCTTTCTCAATTTCCCTGAATATCAGCAAAAGTCAGTATCTACATTTCTGAGGAAATAATGTCTGTGTATTGTTATAGCAGCAAAACTAATTTTGGCTTTCAAGGGCTTTTGCTCTGAAGAGAAAGTCTTTAACAGTAGTTTTTGTCAGCACTTATATTTCTCTGGTTAATTTTCCATTTAGCTGAAGCCAATACAGGACTGATAGTACAAAAATTAGAGGTCTTATATGATACCTGTGGAATGTACAGTTACTCAGCATGACCAAATCAGAGCCGCGTGATTCTCCTTCAGATTTAGGATGATCACCCCTCACATACTGGGCCACGTAAAGGCTTCCAGTGTATCCTCATAACTACCTTCACCTTATACTTGATATCTGTCTTCTCAGTATGAAAATGGACCAAAGATGACCTCATTGTATTCCCCATTATAACCTCCCTAAAATTTAGCAAGGAAAATTAAATATGTTTACATTTATGTCTTAATACTTATACACATGCCAAGCCCTATTCAGTCATTCACATGTTAAATGCTTTATATCATACAGTGACCCTTTTTATGACACAGTCCATCAACAGCAACCATAATTACAATGAATCATTTTTTCATCTTACCTACTATTGAATTTTTCTGGGTGTTTCTCTCTCATGATATGGAATCTGTGTGCAATGGAAGCATCCTAAGGAGAGAAAGAGAAACAAAAGACAGGACAGTTTATGATCCTAATATCTTGTGGAAACAATTAAAAGAGAAAAAATTAAAGAATAATAGTTTAAATTAACCTTTCCTAAAAAATACCATTGTCAAGAAGATATTGTGTAATTAGGCAGAAACGAGTAATACACGTAAATTCTGTACAAGTATGAATTAGTCACTGTTGGTTACTTTTCATATTTACTTCAAGGAATTAATTTCTATATAATGCATACACCTCCTCTACATGCTTTTGGTCTATGCTTAAAGAATGTTTAAAATAGTTCATTTGTACATAAATGCCAAAAAATATTTAAAATTCTTGTTATACAAAAGCTAGAAAGATGGTGTAAGTGGAGAAATGATCGAGTGCAGAAGCTCTTACTCTCCTCATCTTTTGAGATTAATTATGGCAAAAAATATAATGTGAATGTTTCTATCTAGTACAGGTAAGTTTGATACATGACTTCAAAGTTTGTTAAGAGTGTACTGGATGTGTAGTTATTAACTGCTCATTCCACAAGCTACTTTCGGACTTATCTTGATTACCAGAGAAAAATAACAAAGGGGAAATTTACTTTTGGAAAATTGGTGACAAGTGTATCTAAACTCTGAGATCCCAAATATACCAGTTCCACACCCTAATGGATGTTTCTTCCATTTAGGAAATGCATTCAGAATTTCTATGACACAGAATCACACAATATGTGAGACTGGTGGAATATTGTGATTCATGCTTCTCAACTTGCTGTTCTTTCTGACTTTTAATAGTTGTCTCTATTATTCTAAGCAAGGAGATATTTTCCCTTTCTTCATCGACACATGATTAATCACTCCAATGAGAAACTAATATATTTACCAGTCATCTCAGAAGAAATGGGGCAATTTTAGCGAATAACTGTTAATTTTGTTTCCTAGTAGGGATAAAAGAAAAAGAAAAACCAAACACAAAGGAAATAAAGAAGCTGTGTATTTGAAAGAATCCTGAAAACACTAATCAAGGATTAAAAGTCTAATGAATGAAATGAAAAGGCTAATGTGCTTACTCATGCATAACAAAGCATTAGCCACAAGAGAGGGACCAATGCCCTCTGCAGATGGCAGACAGAGCACTGCTTTCCCCCAAGATAGAGATGTGATAGAACTCTAAATGCTTTTGTATATTTTATCCTCTAAAAAGTGTTGAGTAATTGAATTAATCCACAAGGGTAAAGGACACGAAGGTATAGACAGATGTGTAGTGAAACAACACTTGTAAAATAAAAGTTATTGAAAAATTCTATGTTTTGATATTCTGATATAATTTTGTTATACATACATGGTCAATTTCCTGGTTTGCTAAGTATGAATATCAAGGTGTTCACTCTTATTAGTCCAGTAGCTTTGAAAAAAATTTTTCACTAATAACTCATAAAAATACATTTTAAATAAAGCAAAGTTCTGTTGCTATGGTATGAAATTATAGGAAAAATCTGAGTTGGGCTATTATTGGTGTATTATACAGCGTTATCATTAATTAATTTTTAAAAATCATTTATTTTGATTTTATCCCTAATCTGGTTCAAAATCGATTTGGAATATCTTATTATGTAGTTAAATGCCTTCATCCAATAGACTATTTAAACAAAACTAAAGAAACATGAATCGAGTACTAAGAATGAATGGTCAATATTAGTTATCCACAGGGATATGATCAGTGAATTTACCTCTGCTTGAATTATTTGTTTCTAAGTTATAGAAGTGAAACTTTTAAAAGTAGATTGCTTCATAAGCATATATTTTTGCAATAATAGATCTCTTGCTTTCCAAAACAACATAAATAGGACAGATGGAGGGAGGGAGGGAGGGAGAAGAAGAGAAGAGAAAGGAGAGGATCAGATCAAAAGACCATTTATGTAGACTGGACTATAACTGACTAAATTCCTAGAAATACAGAACAACACACAGCCAAAGACAAACTTCGACTTAGATCCTCTATTTCCAAGACACTCAGGCAATGAATCATGTAGGAAAGAGACGGGGGAAATAAAAGCTAGTGAAGAACACTGGCATGCCTTTTCCTTGTGTTGAATGGGTCCCACCACAAAGAGAGAGCTGGCATTGCTGAGTAAAGGATGGATAAGGAACAATGACAGCAGGTGTTCATTTGGATGAAAATTCAGACTAAATTCCCATGGGACCCTGTCCCTTTGGCATAACCCCAAGAGGCTTCAAAGAGAACTGCCAAACCCTGCAAACTTACCCAGCAGCCATATTTCAGGGACACTAAAGGTTCTCTAAGAAGACCAAATAATAAAACACAGGCTTCCCAAGTGGCGCAGTGGTAAAGAACCTGCCTGCCAATGCAGGAGATGTAAGAAACATGGGTCTCATCCCTGGATCAGGAAGATTCCCCAGAGGAGGAAATAGCACTCACTTCAGTATTCTTGTTTGGAAAATTCCATGGACAGAAGAGCCAGATGGGCTAAAGACCATGGGTTCACAAGAGCTGAACACTACTGAATGTGCACACACACACAGTGTTGGTTTTTTACATGAACTTTGCCCTTTCAGGCTCTCTATATTGCAGTTTTTAGGAAACAAAACTTAAACTGGCATCTCTTTCATATCCTAGAATGGTTAAATGTTGAGTTCAGACAGACTTTCACTTTCAAGACTTGTTACTTTGAGCAAATTACTTATTTACCATGAGTCACGGTTTTCTTATCTTTACAAGAAGATACTAATACCCCTTTATAAAAGTACTGTGGTGAGATATTTTTCGATTATTTTGTATAGCAATTGCAATAGTCTTCTGTATAACTGGGGTATTCATATATTCTACACCCACATTAGAATGTTACTGAAAGTTAAGGAGAACGCTAAAAAATAGTTGAATTTGATAATTTTGAAAGATATATTTACTGACTCTCAATTTGGTTTTATTATTTCCTGAATTTTAAAAAATTTTCATCTTAATTTAAAAAATAAAATCAGATAGAGAAAATAAAACTTATTCATTTTTTTAAAGCAAAAAAATTTAAATCTCATTAGGTTGATTTTCAAAGCAGAGTATTTTGTGTAGTACTTTATAATTTATATATATGTAAATATGTACATATGTGTGTGCATATATATGCATACATATATAAATATGTATATATACAAATATATATACACATGCATACAAATATATCAAAGAATTAGCTTCTTAGCCATATCTACCTTTAATACTCTGTACTGGTATTTTTCTAAAGACTAATTTTTTTCTTTTCCTATGAGAGCTTATTATTTTTTTTAAAAATGAAGTTAACTTAAATCTCCAAAGTGGCATTTTAAGTTATGAAAAAGTTGATTATTTTCTGTAGGTTATAACATTTTAAATAGAGCAAACAAAATTTCTGAGATATCTATAAACAGCAAACTCTACTAAGAAGAGGACATTATCAATACTAATCTTTTACTTGAGGTGTAAAATATACTTACCCAAATATTATCATAGGTACTATATTTTTAATTCATTTAAAGAATATTTCTCTGACAATTATTTTTACAAAACTTGACAAATAATTTATTTCTGAATATTATAGCAAATTAAACATTTTCTCAATTCCATTACAGTTTAGGATAGAATATAAATCTAATGAATGACAAATGGATATTATCAAGAGTTATTCCAAATGCAACCATAGAATTTAAAATTAAACTTTGTATACTAGATGAATTTTCACTGATTTCCTGAAATAGTTCAGTTCCTCCTTAGTTTTGGATGAATAAATGACTTCCTGTGTGTGTTTTTTTTTCTTTAATAACTGCGATTTCTTCAAGAGCTTCAAGAGCTGAAATGTGTGATGTTCCATTTGTTATTTTTTGAATATTTTTCAAAGATTTTCAAATGAAATTTTGATGTATTATTTACATATAATAAAGTTTACCAATTTTAAGTGTACAATTAAATGTCCTGAGGAAGGTTTTAATAACTACTGTCAACAATCACGATACACAAAATTTCCATCACCCCAAAAGTTCCATAAGGCCCTTTGCATTTATGTACTTTCATACATATATACATATACAAATCATTGATTTGCTGTCTTTATAGTTTGTCTTTTCTAATATTTCCTATAAACGGAAATTAAAAGTACTCTCATGTCTGGCTTCTTTCATTTACTACAATGTCTTTAAGATTCAGTCATTTGTTCCAATGTCAGGGGTTTGTCCCTTTTAATTGCTAAGTAGTATTCTATTAAATAAGTATACTGCAAGCTGTTTGTTTATTCATTAATTGCTGACATTTGGCTTTTATGCATAAAAGTGCTATAATCTTTTGAGCACAATTCTTTTTGTACACATGTGTGATTATGCCTTTGTGTAAAAACTTAGGAATGAGACTGCTGTGTTCGATGGTATGAGTATATTTAACTTTATATAAAATAAAAACATCACCTTATTTTTCAAAGTACTTGTACCATTTTGCATTCCTACTAGTAAAGTATGTGAGTTCCAGTTACTCAACATCTTTACCCACACTCCACATCTACAGCCAGTCTTGATAGACTTTTTAAATTTTACCCTCCTAAGAAACAGTATTCTGTTTTAGAGCGTTAACCCTTATTGAGTCACACTATCTGCTTCAGTACAAGGGTCTGTCAATTCTGGCAAAATTATAGGATTTCAAGGTTCTGGTACAGATTTAATAAATGCTTCCAGCTTTATCACAATTCATTCATTCTCACAGCTGTTAGATACCTTCTCAGCTTTGCTATATTCAACAATTACAAAAGAGCAATGAGCACTTTGAAAGTCCATTTGTGCGTTCAACTCAACACTCATCCCATGCACAGCCTCAAGGATTTCAAAGGATTTTTTTTTTTTTAATTCCTTCAAAAGATTTTCAGAGAATATCTTAGGGTATCTCTTTTTAAAGAACTAGAGCTCTCAAATTGATTATGATCTCTTTTTTTTTTTTTTGTTAAAGTGAAGTAAAATTGTTAGTTGCTTCAGTCTCTCCAACTCTTTGTGACCCTATGGACTGTAGCCTTGGGGGTTCCTCTGTCCATGGGATTCTCCAGGCAAGAATACTGGAATGGGTTGCCATGCCCTCCTCTAGGGGAACTTTCAGACCCAGGGACTGATATGTAGTATTAGTTAGTTAGTTGCTCAGTCATGTCCAACTCTTTGCAATCCCATGTACTGTAGCCTGCCGGGCTCTTCTGTCCATGGAATTATCCAGGCAAGAATATTGGAGTGGGTAGCCATTCTCTTTTCCAAGGGATCTTCCCGACCCAGGTATTGAACCTGAGTCTCCTGCATGGCAGGCAGATTCTTACCATCTGAGCCACCAGGGAAGCCAATATACTTTAAATAAAAGCAATATTTAAAAATTCAATGTATATAAAAGTATATGAAATGTGAAAGACCCACTTTTCCCCAATTTTAATTCTGAGAGATAATAACCAAGGTCCTTGCTATGCATCATTTTGAAAACAGCCTATCTAAAAATCATAAATGTATGAAAATACATATGCACAACTGTATATTTACAAAAATAGACATACAAACTGCGCTGAAACTTGGATTTTTTTTTCACTTATCAATAAAGCATATACATATCCAGGAAACAGGAATTTTCCTAATGTTTTTAATGCCAGTAGCCTATTGCCCTTAATAGATGTGCTATTATTTATGCAGCTATCTCCTTTTTGTAGTGGTTTGGGTTTACTATTTTGCTACCAAAATTAATATATAATGTTTTGTTACCAAATTCTATACAACCTTCATGCATCTCTGTGAATATATATTTACAACAAATACTCAGAAGTGGAATTCCTGGCTGAAAGTGTAGGTAAGTATTATGTTTTATTGTGTAGTGAAAAATTACTCTCTAAAATGTTAACACATTCCCACTAACAGTGTCTAACGTGACTAGTCATCATTAAGATTATCAACTTCTGAATTTGATGGGCTAAAAAGTATTGACACAATTGTTTAAATAAAGTTTTGTCATTGTTGATTGAAGTTGATCTTTCCATATGATTTTGTTCATATTTATTGATTTGTGGACTACCTACTTAAGTATGTTATCCATTTGGTCTATGTACATTAAGAAACTATTTATGTTAATAACCATAGTGAGGAAATAGTACTTAAATATTTACTACTACTGACAGAATGTGGTCCACTGGAGAAGGGAATGACAAACCACTTCAGTATTCTTGCCTTGAGAACCCCATGAACAGTATGAAAAGGCAAAATGATAGGATACTGAAAGAGGAACTCCCCAGGTCAGCAGTATGCTGACCCCAACTGGAGATCAGTGGAGAAATAACTCCAGAAAGAATGAAGGGATGGAGCCAAAGCAAAAAGAATACCCAGTTGTGGATGTGACTGGTAATAGAAGCAATGTCCGATGCTGTAAAGAGCAATATTGCTTAGGAACCTGGAATATCAGGTCCATGAATCAAGGCAAATTGGAAGTGGTCAAACAGGAGATGGCAAGAGTGAACGTCGACATTCTCAGAATCAGCAAACTGAAATGGACTGGAATGGGTGAATTTAACTCAGATGACCATTACATCTACTACTGTGGGTAGGAATCCCTCAGAAGAAATGGAGTAGCCATTATGGTCAACAAAAGAGTCCGAAATGCAGTACTTGGATGAAATGTCAAAAACGACAGAATGATCTCTGTTCATTTCCAAGGCAAACCAATATCACAGTGATTCAAGTCTATGCCCTAACCAGTAATGCTGAAGAAGTTTAAGTTGAATGGTTCTATGAAGACCTACAAGACCTTTTAGAACTAACACCCAAAAAAGATGTCCTTTTCATTATAGGGGACTGGAATGCAAAAGTAGGAAGTCAAGAGATACCTGGAGTAACAGGCCAATTTGGCCTTGGAGTACAGAATGAAGCAGGGCAAAGGCTAATAGAGTTTTGTCAAGAAAATGCACTGGTCATAGCAAACACCCTCTTCCAACAACACAAGAGAAGACCCTACATATGGACATCACCAGATGATCAACATTGAAATCATATTGATTATATTCTTTGCAGCCAAAGATGGAGAAGCTCTATACAGTTAACAAAAACAAGACCAGGAGCTGACTGTGGCTCAGATCATGAACTCCTTATTGCCAAATTCAGACTAAAATTGAAGACAGTAGGGAAAACCACTAGACCATTCAGGTATGACCTAAATCAAATCCTTTATGATTATACAGTGGAAGTGAGAAATAGATTTAAGGGACTAGATCTGATAGATAGAGTGCCTGAAGAACTATGGAATGAGGTTCATGACATTATACAGGAGACAGGGATCAAGACCATCCCCATGGAAAAGAAATGCAAAAAAGCAAAATGGCTGTCTGGGGAGGCCTTACAAATAGCTGTGAAAAGAAGAGAAGTGAAAACCAAAGGAGAAAAGGAAAGATACAAGCATCTGAATGCAGATTCCAAAGAATAGCAAGAAGAGATAAGAAAGCCTTCCTCAGCGATCAATGCAAAGAAATAGAGGAAAACAATAGAATGGGAAAGACTAGAGATCTCTTCAAGAAAGTTAGAGATACCAAGGGAACATTTCATGCAAACATGGGCATAATAAAGGACAGAAATGGTATGGACCTAACAGAAGCAGAAGATATTAAGAAGAGGTGGCAAGAATACACAGAAGAACTGTACAAAAAAGATCTTCACGACCAAGATAATCACGATGGTGTGATCACTTATGTAGAGCCAGACATCCTGGAATGTGAAGTCAAGTGGGCCTTAGAAAGCATCACTACGAACAAAGCTAGTGGAGGTGATGGAATTCCAGTTGAGCTATTTCAAATCTTGAAAGATGATTCTGTGAAAGTGCTACACTCAATATGCCAGCAAATTTGGAAAACTCAGCAGTAGCCACAGGACTGGAAAAGGTCAGTTTTCATTCCAATCCCAAAGAAAACCAATGCCAAAGAATGTTCAAACTACCACACAATTGCACTCATCTCACACACTAGTAAAGTAATGTTCAAAATTCTTCAAGCCCGGCTTCAGCAATACATGAACCATGAACTTCCAGATGATCAAGCTGGTTTTAGAAAGGCAGAGGAACCCGAGATCAAATTGCCAACAACTGCTGGATCATGGAAAAAGCAAGAGAGTTCCAGAAAAGCATCTATTTCTGCTTTATTGACTATGCCAAAGCCTTTGACTGTGTGGATCACAATCAACTGTGGAAAATTCTGAAAGAGACAGCAATACCAGACCACCTGACCTGCCTCTTGAGAAATTTGTATGCAGGTCAGGAAGCAACAGTTAGAACTGGACATGGAACAACAGACTGGTTCCAAATAGGAAAAGGAGTACGTCAAGGCTGTATATTGTCACCCTGCTTATTTAACTTATATGCAGAGTACATCATGAGAAATGCCGGGCTGGAAGGAGCACAAGCTAGAATCAAGATTACCGGGAGAAATATCAGTAACCTCAGATATGCAGATGACACCACCCTTATGGCAGAAAGTGAAGAGGAACTCAAAAGCCTCTTGATGAAAGTGAAAGTGGAGAGTGAAAAAGTTGACTTAAAGCTCAACATTCAGAAAACAAAGATTATGGCATCCAGTACAGTGGAAACAGTGGCCGACTTTATTTTTCTGGGCTCCAAACTCACTGCAGATGGTGACTGCGGCCATGAAATTAAAAGACGCTTCCTCCTTGGAAGGAAAGTTATGACCAACCTAGATAGCATATTCAAAAGCAGAGACGTTACTTTGCCAACAAAGTCCGTCTAGTCAAGGCTTTGGTTTTTCCAGTGGTTATGCGTGGATGTGAGAGTTGGACTGTGAAGAAAGCTGAGCAACAAAGAACTGATGCTTTTGAACTGTGGTGTTGGAGAAGACTCTTGAGAGTCCCTTGGACTGCAAGGAGATCCAACCAGTCTATTCTGAAGGAGATCAGGTCTGGGAAATCTTTGGAAGGAATGATGCTAAAGCTGAAACTCCAGTACATTGGCCACCTCATGCGAAGAGTTAACCATTGGACAAGACTCTGATGCTGGGAGGGATTGGGGGCAGGAGTAGAAGGGGACGACAGAGGATGAGATGGCTGGATGGCATCACTGACTCGATGGACGTGAGTCTGAGTGAACTCCGGGCGATGGTGATGGATAGGGAGGCCTTGCGTGCTGCAATTCATGGGGTCGCAAAGAGTTGGACATGACTAGCAACTGTACTGAACTGAACTACTGAAGCACTGTTTTAAAAGCTTTATAGTAGTATTTCATTTAATCCCATACAAAATTTTATGAGCTAACTATTGTTATCTAGCATTACAAATTAGGAAATAGGATTACAGAACTTTTAATCATCCCAGACCATATGAGAAAGTGATATAGAATTATCAATTGAATAAAAGAAATATCTTTAGAATGCAGGCATTTCATGCCCTTTTCACTAATATAGAAAAAGCCATGCATTGCAAATATTTCACAAGTCTGTTTTTTTACTTTTTACTTTGTAGAGTTTAAACTGTATTTCAGTTATATCAACATTTTCTGAGTTTTGAGTCATGCTTAGAAATCTCTTTCTTTTCTCCAATTTAGGAATAATACTACTTTTTGTATATCTTGCCATTATTGTTAGGGGAAGCACACTGATTGAAACCTCCCAACCTAGCCAGGCACCACAGTAACCATTTGCATGAGTTTTATGACAAGAGATCCTGATAAGGAATACGGAACTAATAAGCCACCACCAACCAGAAGAGTTCAGGAAAGGTCTAAAGGAGACACCGTGTGTCTGTCCACTTCCCCGAATCCCTCTCATTAGCATCCATCTTGGCTGAGCGATGAGTGCACCACCAGGAAAGACTCTGAATTAGAATGATTGGCCAAAGACCACAGAAAACTAATCCCATCACCATAAAGCCCGAGACTGCGAGCCACGCGGCAGAGCAGTTCTCCTGGGTTCCCTTACCCTACTGCTCTCCACTCGGACGTCCTTTCCCAATAAAATCTCTTGCTTTGTCAGCACATGTGTCTCCTCGGACAATTCATTTCCGAGTGTTAGACAAGAGCCCAGTTTTGGGCCCTGGAAGGGGTCCGCCTTCCTGAAATACTATGACTTCATATTTTACAGTGTCATATCTGAATCTTTTCATATTATTTTGGCATAAGAGTTAAGCAGAAATTTTGCCGAATTTTTGCCAAAATACATATTATTTATGTTAATACGAGTTTGTCAACAGTTCATGTTTCCCTCTTTGTTTGAAAGACACTCTTATATATAATAAATGTCCATCTCTGCATTTCTCTGTTACTCTGAACCAGTATACCAAATTATTTCAATTATTGTAATTCTGTAATCAATTTTCATATTTTTGGGGCAAGGATCATATTCCTCATTTAACTCTTTTACAAATGTATGATTATTTAGAAGATTTGGTAAAATTTGACATCATTTTTATTCACATTACCTTGCTATGAATATTCAGCTAAAATCCTTGGGTGTTGCAATTAGATCTGATTTGATAGATAATTTTGGAAGAATTAGAATGTTTTATAATATTACATGCTATTTTTTAAGATGTATTTCTCTGCTTACTATATTTTCTCATATGATTTTTAGTAGGGTCCAAAATTTTCTTCACATTAAGTCTGATATATTTTTATTAATCTCATACATACTTTATACTTATCTGACTTTTGTATTTACCATAATATGATTCTTTATTATTTTGTCTTTTTAACTAGCTATGTTTTATATAGAAAACATTTTTATTATTTATTATTAATCTTTTAAACCTTATAATTCTGTTATTTTATATGGTTCCCTTCAATTGATTGAGTTTTTCTTGGAACTCAGTCCTACCATCTATAAACATGCTCCAGCTCCTTTCAGACATTTCCACCTCTAAGTCTTTTTTCTTATCTAATTGCTTTACATAGTACACCCAGAACAATACCAAATGGAAATGCTGGTATACATTTTGCATATTTAATTTACTAATAATATATGTAATATGTTGTTATTACTCAAAATGCTTTCTTCACTTTTGAGAAATTATGTTTTTATCAGACTTAGAGATGTTTTATTCAGTTATATTTTATTAAGAGTTGTCTCCCTTTCTTGCTTTATTTTTCTATAATACCAATGATCATCTTACACACAGCATGCTAACACAATCTGACAGGCTATGTATTTGTCTTTTACAGCTTTTTTATCATCTTCTCCTCTTAAGTACTGTGCAAGGTGATGTAGGCTCAGTGAGTATACACATTTTCTATGTGTCTGATTCACTTCCATATCACAGAATGGGATATCATATCATTTTACTAGCCTACGAAAGAACAAGCACTCAAATTGTGATTGACTGAATGGATAAATTATTAAAATAATCACTAGACACTGACTGACGATAGCAGAGAGGTTGAGAACTTGGACTCTGGAGTTAAACTTCCTGAGTTTGAGACCTGCTGTAACCTTAACTGGATCTTTGACCTTAAAAAGTTGCTTAGGCTATTAGTGTTTCTAACTTCCCATTTCTAAAATAGGAATGATACTAGTACTACCTGCTTTACTATGAAGACGTGGATGTTCTAATAAAATAGTGCCTGACATTATAAAGCAAGCAAATAAATGCTAGCTCTTATTATTACAGAAATATATTTATCACTTTGAGAGTCACATGATTTTCTCTTTTGGTTTACTGGTTTAGTAAATTAAATAAATTCCTATATGCATTAGATGAAGCACTTAAGAGACAGTTGGGCTTTGGTATTTAAAACTTTGTGGACTTCAGAAAAGTTACACTATTCATAAAAGATACATTAAATAACAAACCCAAAGGGTCAGGAACAACATATTGTAAAATTCACATATTTCTGTACTAGGACATATGGATATTGACTTAAAGAAAGATAAATTAACACTGCAAAGAATATGCCAGTTCAGATTATACATCTCACAAAGTAAATAATGAAAATATTAGTTTTCTGAGCTTTGTTAGTTTTGAAATTTTGAATAAGAGATTACAGTCCTATAATATATTTCCCACCTGCAGTTAATCTGTGTTCTCCTGACACTCTTTACCTGAATATCTGAAATACACAATGTATTTTCTGTTAATATTTTATTTGAAACATTACATCGATAGCTACAGACAAGATTATTTCATAGGCAGATTTTTGTCAGATATTGATATTCGTTTTGTTGGCTTAATAAAGGGAGTCAGGTTTCCATTTTATGGCTTACAATAGTTAATAAAGCAAAGAGTTTATTCTTTGAAGGTTTTAAAGGACTATGTGTGAATTACTGGCCTAGCAGTTTTTGGAAGAAGCAACATCATGACAATTTTCTAAATTTCTGTGATTTACTTAGGTTTCCTCTTTACATATAAGTCAGTATTTTTCATGATGTCATCTGTAGGCTGAAAGGTGGCCACCTCATTCCTAGAAGGTATTAAAACCTAATTCTGACAACCTTGTAAACTTCTTGCAGATGTTTCCAACTCAAGTATTGATATTGCTTGGGGTCGATTACCCTGTGCTATCTTGCCCTTTCTTTCAAGGAGGAATGTTTAACTGTTACACTGTGCTTGTTTCATCACCATAGAAAGCAGTTAACTTGGTTTCTAGTTTTATACAATAAATAATTTTTTTTCTGAGTCTCATCTATAACTGATTCTGATGATTTAGAAGATGGGATTTGGTACTGTGAGGTGATGACATTTACATGAAACTTCTGACCAGAGGTGTGATTAAAACAGTCATAAAATAATAAAGTATGTCTGAAGATTCTCCAAGCCAGGCTCAAAATTCTCCAAGCCACACTTCAACAGTACATGGACCCAGAACTTCCAGATGTTCAAGCTGAATTTAGAAAAGGCCAAACCAGAGATCACATTGCCAACATCCATTGTATCACCAAAAAAGCAAGATAGTTTCAGAAAAAAAAAATCTACTTTTGCTTTATTAACTAAGATAAAGCCTTTGACTGTGTGGATCACAATAAACTGTGGAAAATTCTGAAAGAGATGGGAATACCAGACTACCTGATCTGCCTCCTGAGAAACCTGTATGCAGGTCAAGAAGCAACAGTTAGTCCTGGGCATGGAACAAAGGACTGGTTCCTTTGAATCAGTCTTATGAAAGGAGTAGGTCAAGGTTGTATATTGTCACCCTGCTTATTTAACTTTTATGTAGAGCACATCATGTGAAATACCAGGCTGGATGAATCACAAGTGGGAATCAAGATGGCTGGGAGAAATATCAACAACCTCAGATATGCAGATGATACCACTTTAATGGCAGAGAGTGAACTAAAGAGCCTCTTGATGATGGTGAAAGAGAAGAGTGAAAAAGCTGGCTGAAAACTCAACTTTCAAAAAACAAAGATCATGGCATCTGGTCCCCCATCACTTCTTGGCAAACAGATGGGGGAAAAGTGCAAACAGTGACAGATTTTATTCTCTTGAGGTACAAAATCATTGTGGACAGTGACTGCAGCCATGAAATTAAAAGATGTTTGCTCCTTGGAAGAAAGCTATGACAAACCTAGGCAGCGTATTAAAAAGCAGAGACATCACTCTACCAACAAAGTTCGTATAGTCAAAACTATGGTGTTTCCAGTAGTCATGTATGGATGTGAGAGTTGGACCATAAAGAAGGCTGAGCACCAAAAAATTGATGCTTTTGAACTGTGGTGTTGCAGAAGACTCTTGAGAGTCCCTTGGACTGCAAGGAGATCAAACCAGTCAATCCTAAAGGATATGAACCCTGAATATTCATTGGAAGGACTGATGCTGAAGCTCAAAGTCCAATACTTTGACCACCTGATGCAAACAGACAATTCACTGGAAAAGACTCTGATGCTTGAAAGACTGAGGGCAAGAGGAGATGGGAGTGACAGAGGATAAAATGGTTAGATGGCATCACTGACTCAATGGACATGAGGTTGAGCAAACTTAGAGAGTTAGTGAAAGACAGGGAAGTATGGCATGCTTCAGTTCATGGTGTCACAGAGAGTAAGACATGATTTGGTGACTGAACAGCAACAACAACAATACCATGTGACTCTATAAGGTAAATACTATGGTAAAGAAAACAGCGACGTTTCATCAGTTTGTATAACCTATCATAGGTCATCAAGTTGGAGTAGTCACACACAGAGACACATCCACACAGGAAAATAATAATCCACTGTCTCCAAAGGCCAACTGCTTCCAAAATTATTCTAGCTTTATTAAAAAATGATTTCCAAATGATACTATGTTCTTTATGTCTTAAAAATGATACTAAGAAATGGTTGGTTTCAGTAGGTACCTGAAGGTGACAATGTATGCTCTTTTTACCTGGTCTATCTTAGAGGACAAACTCACTGGAGTACTGCACTGCATTTCATTTTCCTGTCCTCTTTCCCATTCCTGCCCCTCCACCTTCTCTTTCCTATCTATCTGTCCTCATTCTCTGTCTTTCTAAATACACACACACTAAAAGGTAGATTTCATCTTTTTTTCTCCAAGATACCCCTTTCCTAGAACTGTATACCTACCCATGGCATTTTGGTTCTAACAGGGTTAAACTGGGCTGTGGCAGATGCCGCCTGATGCCTTTCCAACATGTATTTCCCTCCTCTTTTTAACCAATGGAACTCTCATCTCATCTGGGCAGCTGTGTACCCACCGAGCTAATAAACACGTGATCAAGCAGAAGCAAGCAAACCCTAAATCCTCAAGGTTCCTCTTTATGGCAACAAACTGATCTAGATATAGCTCCTTTCCATCCTTTACCACCACCAGTCTCACCACAAATTTAATCACAGGAAATTGGATGTAATTCCTAAGAGGTATAAGCAGATAACTTGACAACATAAGGATAAAAGTCACTGCTTAAAATTGCAAAGGAAAAAAATAAGAAGCCTGATTCTTTAAAACATCTTGATGGCCACAGTAGCGTCTGAACACTAGATGTCCAGCCAAAAAAAAAAAAGGATTCTCTGATTTGTCATTTTGTAATTGCTTCATGAAGTCAAATACAATAGAAGAAAACACAGGTGATAACTTCCCAAGCAACTCATTCCTCTGAAAACATGACAATGAAAAGTGAAAATGTTAGCCACTCAGTTGTGTCCGATTCTTTGAAATTCCATGGACTATAGCCCACCAAGCTCCTTTGTCTATGGAATTTTCCAGCAAGAATCCTGGAGTGGGTTGCCATTTTCTACTCCCAGGGATCTTTCCAACCCAGGGATCAAACCTGAGTCTCCTGCATTGCAGTCAGATTCTTTATAGTCTGAGTCATCAGGGAGCAACTTGTTCCTCTGAAAACATAATGACAGGGAGTCTACAAATTCTGTCATGGTGATTTCTGGGAAATATTTCCCTTAACTATTTTTCCTTATGTGTAAAATTCAAAATGCTATATTTGTACAGATACATGATTTTTAAGGGATTTCTGGAAAATTATCTATTTTGTCCCCATGCATTTTACAAAATTACATATTTACATTTTTTGATAGAAAAGACAGATATTAATATCTTTATTTCAGAATGCAAATATCTGTCTGGGTTTAATGGTCCTTCCTGAGGTGACACACCTCACCAGATGGACAAATGACTTCAGTCTTTCATCACCCAGTCCATTGCTCATGGTGTGACCCCCTTATTTAATCCAGCAATATGGATAGGTCACTTAATGTTCCTTTTGATCATATTCTTGTCAAGAGGTATTTCACCATTAACTGCTGTTAATGCTATCAGCATATTTCCTAAAACAACTATTATTATTTAGAGAATCAGGAGACACTGCTTGCGTCCATAATTCTATTTGCAATGTAACAGTAAGCACAAAGTGAAGTTGACTGGTAATCATTAAATAAATAAATTTGCCCTTATTATTTGTCCTTAAGAACAAATATAACATTAGCTGTCGTTTCCTGTAATCATATTCTCTCCTTGAAGAGAATAAAATCAGTAAGTCGGTAGCTTGAGACCATAATCAGAGGTTCCTGATTCATCTAAGGTAGAAGAACTTGACTCCAAAATCCCTCACCCAAGATACTTTTTGCCTTAGTGCTACAAAGAACATCATACAAAGTGACTACAGAACTCCCACATCAGTAAACTAGTAACGTTAATGAGGATAAAGAGCTATAACATTACCCTTATGAATTAGTAATATTGGTAAGTAAGTTTATAAGAGATTTCAGAGACAAAAGTACTTTCCTTCTAACATAATAATAATAAAAAAAAGTTTACTTAGTATCTAGGAAAAGTTAACATTATAAGGGAAAGTTGTCCTTTCCGTCTGTCACACAACTCCAAAACAAAATTGTTTGTCCTACAAAAGATTTATCATAGTGGCAAATAAAGACCTGTAACCCTTACGTGTTGTAATGTATACAACACTAATTGTGATAGGACACACTCTTATCACCCAAGGACTCACAACTTCTTCCTCTGATGTTTGCCCACTTCTTTTTCTCTTTCTCTATCTATTGCAAATGGAAAGTTCAGATACCTCTTAAATTGAATTTTGGAGAAAAGCACTATTACACAAATAATTCCATTTCTTATGAGATACCTAAAAGAGTCAACTTCATAGAATCAAACAGTGGAATGGTGGTTGTCAGAGGCTGGGGAGAGGAAAACACAAAGTTACTAATTCAAGGGCATAAACTGTCAGTCAAATAATATGAATATACTTTAGAGATTTGCTGAACAACACTGTACCTGAGTTAGTATATGCTGCTGCTGCTGCTAAGTCGCTTCAGTTGTGTCCGACTCTGTGCGACCCCATAGACGGCAGCCCACCGTCCCTGGGATTCCCCAGGCAAGAACACTGGAGTGGGTTGCCATTTCCTTCTCCAATGCATGAAAGTGAAAAGTGAAAGTGAAGTCCCTCAGTCATGTCTGACTCTTTAGCGACCCCATGAACTACAGCCTACCAGGCTCCTCCGTCCATGGGATTTTCCAGGCAAGAGTACTGGAGTGGGGTGCCATTGCGTCAGTATATATTGGACACTTCAAATTTTGTTAAGAGGCTGAATCTCAGTGTTTTTTTTTTTTTTTTACCATAATAAAACAACATAAAATATAATATCCAGAGGGAGGATATAATATCTGAATGGGGATATAATATATCTGATGCACACCTTGTGGGGCTATATCATCAAAAAGAATGGAAGGATGAAGAAGGCAACATAATGCAAGGGAAGCCATTGAGTGCTGTTGGAACTGGGGAGTTTAGAGGTGCTAGAGACGAGTTCATATGAGTTGTGTTCAAGGAAAATAATTCTGTTTGGCTCATCCTTTAAACTGAATTTTACTCCAAAATAAGCTAGTTGGTCTACAGTTTTTAACTGAATGACTTTGACCTTTTGGACATATTAGACATTCTTACTCTTTTCACACCTGTGAAGGTGGACTTATTGCCTATAACACACACACACACACACAGCTTACCAAAGGAAATTTCCAAATATACAAGTTCTCTTCCCCTCTAACACAGGTCCCCTTCATCCATTCCAAGATCAGCCCCCAAACCCGTGCTTAGATCCTATCTCTTACCGATCTCTTAAGAATCACAATACCTCAGGAGTTTATACTCTTTCTCTACAGTACCTCATCCTCTTCCTCTTTATTGGCTCTTTTTCTATAACATTAAAATTGCTTGCTGCTGCTGCTGCTGCTAAGTCGCTTCAGTTGTGTCTGACTCTGTGCGACCCCATAGACAGCAGCCCACCAGGCTCCCCCGGCAAGAACACTGGAGTGGGTTGCCATTTCCCTCTCCAATGCATGAAAGTGAAAAGTGAAAGTGAAGTCGCTCAGTCTTGTCCCACTCTTAGCGACCCCATGGACTGCAGCCACCAGGCTCCTCCGTCCATGGGATTTTCCAGGCAAGAGTGCTGGAATGGGGTGCCATTGCCTTCTCCATAAAATTGCTTAAAAATACCATAAAATTGGTATCCATAAAGTAAACAATAATCCCTTAACTCCTGTACTACAAAATATTGACACTTTTCTTCTCACTTTTTACTCAAACTTCTTAAAAATACTGACTAGACTTTTTGACTTCACTTTGTCAGTCTCTCTGGCCATACTGAAGTCTGGCTTTCAATATCACAACTTAAAATTTTCAACTATGATTTCCCTCTTTGCTTTCTCTACTTTTACTCCCTACCCTATTGCCATCTAGAGTGTAATTTATCAGTCCCTCATCAATGATAGCCTTGATCTCAAGGTAAATCGGATTCTAATTTGTTTTATTCCTTTAATACTCTCCTTCATTTATTTGTATCAGACCAACTCAATTCCTGGTTTTCCTTCTATTTTCCAGGTCATTTCATCTTGGATTACTTCATTACTTTTCTGCATATCACTTCAATAATAACCTTTCTTGGAATTCAGTCCTCACATTCCTTTTTACTAACTCTACACAACTGGATCTTAAAAGTAAAGACTATTCATGTTAGGAAGATGAGACTTCATTCTAAAACCATGAAACTACAGAAATGTCTTACACCAGGCATCTTGTTTGCATTTTAGAACTATCACTTGGACACTGTATGAATGATTTATTTGGTGGGCTCAATATTAGGGAGATACAGTATAACTGCTGAGTTAGAACTGCAATATATATAATAGTAAGGGTGGAAAGGAACGTACTTGCTCATGAAATAATATAAGGTCAATACTTTATCAATACCTGATGATTGATTGATTGATTGCTTAGGCACTGACTGAGTGCTAAGCAGGAAGAAAGGATTAGAAATGATTCAATGGTTTTGGGTTTGGGTAATTTGACTTTTTTTTTTGGGCTCCAAAATCACTACAGATGGTGACTGCAGCCATGAAATTAAAAGATGCTTACTCCTTGGAAGGAAAGTTATGACCACGCTAGATAGCATATTGAAAAGCAGAGACATTACTTTGCCAACAAAGGTCCGTCTAGTCAAGGCTATGGTTTTTCCAGTGGTCATGTATGGATGTGAGAGTTGGACTGTGAAGAAGGCTGAGCGCCAAAGAATTGATGCTTTTGAACTGTGGTGTTGGGAAAGACTCTTGAGAGTCCCTTGGACTGCAAGGAGATCCATTCTGAAGGAGATCAGCCCTGGGATTTCTTTGGAAGGAATGATGCTAAAGCTGAAACTCCAGTACTTTGGCCACCTCATGCGAAGAGTTGACTCATTGGAAAAGACTCTGATGCTGGGAAGGATTGGGGGCAGCAGGAGAAGAGGACGACAGAGGATGAGATGGCTGGATGGCATCACTGACTTGATGGACGTGAGT
This sequence comes from Bos indicus x Bos taurus, assembly GCF_003369695.1. NCBI lineage: Eukaryota > Metazoa > Chordata > Mammalia > Artiodactyla > Bovidae > Bos > Bos indicus x Bos taurus. The sequence continues at coordinate 96,916,515 of NC_040079.1, read as the reverse complement.
TTGGGTGAACTCCGGGAGTTGGTGATGGACAGGGAGGCCTGGAGTGCTGAGATTCATGGGGTTGCAAAGAGTCGGATACGACTGAGTGACTGAACTTAATTTGATTGATAAGATATCTCCCTCCAACTGAGATAGAATAAGATTAGGAAGTTCATAAGAGACAACAAAACCCTCTGTGATCATACTGAAACTTTTTGCTAAACTTTGCATTGAAATTTAACATCTAGTTTATAAAAGTGTATACAATGAATAAACGAACACAACTGCATAAGCAACATTCTGAACAACAACAAAAATTGAATATTTGTGTGGTCGCCAAAAGTCCAGCCCCATCATGAAAAGTAGAATTTTAGTCCTATAAGATTTTGTAGTGAGTTCCTGACTTGTTCAAGTGTAGGTCATATATAAAAATTATATAAACACCTAACACACAAAGCTTCACCTAAATATTACAGTAAAATATGCGATTTGACTAGAGTCATTGCCTATGTCTTTGAAAGGCTTAATGGCTAAAAGCCTACTTAAAGTTATTTCTGTAATTTACGAACTTATATGAAACTATAATTATGTCATGGTGTCATGAATGACTTTTAAATAACAAAACAGTACAGTAGACTGGAGACTATTATTAATATGAGAGTCTGTGTTAACTAGAAAATATTAAGAATATTAGAATATCAAATCTAAACTTATGTGATATGTTGCTATAGTATTAAAAAACTGATTTTTTCTAGATTTTATGTTTTCTTTGAAAACTGGCTTCCAATTGAGCTATTTCAAATCCTAAAAGATGATGCTGTGAAAGTGCTGCACTCAATATGCCAGCAAATTTGGAAAACTCAGCGGTGGCCACAGGACTGGAAAAAGTCAGTTTTCATTCCAATCCCAAAGAAAGGCAATGCCAAAGAATGCTCAAACTACTGCACAATTGCACTCATCTCACAATTGCTAGTAAAGTGATCCTTAAAATTCTCCACAAAAACATCTATTTCTGCTTTATTGACTATGCCAAAGCCTTTGACTGTGTGGATCACAATCAACTGTGGAAAATTCTGAAAGAGTTGAGAATACCAGACCACCTGACCTGCCTCCTGAGAAATCTGTATGCAGGTCAGGAAGCAACAGTTAGAACTGGACATGGAACAACAGACTGGTTCCAAATAGGAAAAGGAGTACTTCAAGGCTGTATATTGTCACCCTGCTTATTTAACTTATATGCAGAGTACATCATGAGAAACGCTGGGCTGGAAGAAACACAAGCTGGAATCAAGATTGCCGGGAGAAATATCAATAACCTCACATATGCAGATCACACCACCCGTATGGAAGAAAATGAAGAACTAAAGAGCCTCTTGATGACAGTGAAAAAGGAGAGTGAAAAAGTTGGCTTAATGCTCAACATTAAAAAAAACTAAGATCATTGGAATCTGGTCCCATCACTTCATGGCAAATAGATGGAGAAACCATGGAAACAGTGGCTGATTTTATTTTTCGGGGGCTCCAGAATCACTGTGGATGGTGATTGCAGCCATGAAATTAAAAGACGCTTGGAAGGAAAGTTAAGACCAACCTAGACAGCATATTAAAAAGCAGAGACAATACTTTGTCAACGAAGGTCTGTTCAGTCAAGGCTATAGTTTTTCCAGTTATCATGTATGGATAAGAGAGTTGGACTATAAAGAAGGCTGAGCACTGAAGAATTGATGCTTTTGAACTCGATGTTGGAGAAGACACTTGAGAGTCCCTTGGACTGCAAGGAGATCCAACCAGTCCAACCTAAAGGAGATCAGTCCTGGGTGTTCATTATAAGGACTAATGTTGAAGCTGAAATTCCAATACTTTGGCCACCTGATGCGAAGAGCTGACTCATTTGAAAAGACCCTGATGCAGGGAAAGACTGAGGGCAGGAGGAGAAGTGGACGACAGAGGCTGAGATGGTTGGATGGCATCACCGATTCAATGGACATGGGTTTAGGGGGACTCTGGGAGTTGGTGATGGACAGGGAGGCCTGGTGTGCTGTGGTTCATGGGGTCACAAATAGTTGGACAAGACTGAGTGACTGAATTGATTGATTGAAAACTGGAAATCATCAATGCTTAGATAAAACTTAAAATTACATATATGAATAAATTTATGGAATGCTTATATGTATATGAATAATTCAGATTTTGCTACTTCATGATTCGAGGAATGTCTATTCTTATTTTTTTTATACATTAAATGAACAACCATTCAATTTTTCAGTTGGAAAAAAATCAAACATGACTCAGTATTAAATAATTCTTACTTTAAATATTTTCTTCATCATTTACTAGCAGTGGAATCCTGGGGAAATTTTTTCTACTCTTCGAAGTTATGGTCAGGATTAAGTTAGAAAATAATTTGGTAAAGCAGTCAAACTAACAGCAATATAGAAAATACTTGATAATGAAAATGATTATTTTCTTTTTTCATTTTTTTGGATTTACTAATGTAAAACTTGTCAGTTTAGTTCAGTTACTCAATCGTGTCCGACTCTTTGCAACCCCATGGACTGCAGCATGCCAGGCTTCCTTGTCCATCACCAACTTCTGGAGCTTGCTCAAACTCATGTCCATCGATCAGATATGCCATCCAACCATCTCATCCTCTGGTGTCCCCTTTTCCTCCTGCCATCGATTTTTCCCAGCATCAGGGCCTTTTCCAATGAGTCAGTTCTTCACATCAGGTGGCCAAAGTATTGGAGTTTCAGCATCAGCATCAGTCCTTCCAACAAATACTCAGGACTGATTTCCTTTAGGATTGACTGGTTGGGTCTCCTTGCAGTCCAAGGGACTCTCAAGGGTCTTCTCCAATACCACAGTTCAAAAAATCAATTCTTGGGTGCTCAGCATTCTTCATAGTCCAACTCTCACATCCATATGTGACTACTGGAAAACCATAGCTTTCACTGGATGGACCTTTGTTGGCAAATAATATCTCTGCTTTTTAATATGCTGTCTAGGTTGGTCATAGTATTTCCTTCAAGGAGCAAGCATGCTTTAATTTTATGAATGCAGTCAACATCTGCAGTGATTTTGGAGTCCCCAAAAATAAAGTCTCTCATTATTTCAATTGTTTATCTATTTGCCATGAATTGATGGGACTGGATGCCATGATCTTAGTTTTCTGAAGTTTTTAAGCCAACTTTTTCAATCTCCTTTTTTCACTTTCATCAAGAGGCTCTTTAGTTCTTCTTTGCTTTCTGCCATAAGGGTGGTGTCATCTGCATATCTGAGGTTATTGACATTTTCCCCAGTAATCTTGATTCCAGCTTGTGCTTCATCCAGCCTGGCATTTTGCATGATGTATTCTGCATAGAAGTTAAACTAACAGGGTGATAATATACAGCCTTGATGTAATCCTTTCCTGATTTGGAACCTGTCTGTTTTCCATGTCCAGTTCTAACTATTGCTTCTTGACCTGCATACAGATTTCTCAGGAGGCTGGTCAGGTGGTCTGGTATTGCTGTCTCTTGAAGAATTTTCCACAGTTTGTTGTGATCCACATAATCAAAGGCTTTGACATAGTCAATAAAGCAGACGTAGATGTTTTTCTCAACATCGCGCTTTTTCTATGATCCAACAGATGTTAGCAATTGATCTTAATCAAATGCCATAAATATCTGAATGGGGAAAAAGTTCCATATTTTGGTACCAACATATTAGTTTCAATCTTTTAGGGGCTTTGAATGTTTAAACATATAAAAGTGCTTTCCAACTCAAACTATAAATCCTCCCTGCTTAGAGAAGATGTATGACTAAAATGTATTGTCTTATAAAAATTGTCTTTTAAAGAGTAAATCTTTAGTACATTTAGTATTTATAATTTTATCCTACATGGTAATCTGGTATTTTAGTTTATTTAGTGCTTCATAAAATGACAAGATTTTACATGTCTAACTCAAAACATATGCATAGCTTAGGACAAACCATATTTAATATTTCCAATGGGATAATTTTTTCAGTTTTGTGCTGGTCTTAACTCAGGATCCCATTATTTAAAAGAAGTACAAAATCTCTCAGTTTTTCCAAATATAAAAAGATAAATTTACACTTTATCTCTTTTCAAATTACAAACATTTATAAAAATAGCTTTCAATTAAGAATTATAACCACTTAAAATTAGTCTCACAAGCAAAATATTATGGGGCACCTTGGACTGAAATGGTTTGCTAGGCCAAGCATCACTGACTCTGACATTAAATATGAAAATAGAAGGTTGAAAGCACCTATGGCTTTCTAAAGATATTCAAAATTAAATGTCTGTAAAACACTACTTTGCTTCCATGATTTAGTTAAATCATTTTATGGAACTTAAATTATATACTATTCTTTCACCCTAATGTGAAATGAAAAAAAAATACATATATATAGACAGTAATCCAGTATCTAGTATGACTATTCTTGGCAAGCCTAGTGAATATATGTGATATGGCTTCATGATAAACAGTCATCTTTCCATGATTAACAATAATGGTTCAACAAATAAACTAAAAACAATCCTTCAGAAAGCCAAAGGTATTAAGGTGGTTAAAATCAAATTTGATATTATTTTTGATATCTATCACAATCAAATTATTTTCGTTGTTTAAATGAAAAGTCCAAATGCATTCCTATTATATTTCAGGTTGACCTGTGAACATCTACATGCAGTTGCCACTAATTAGTGGCACCATGGAATTCAAAAACAAGTCTTTCCTGATACACACAATGGAAAAGACTTTAATAAGTGAATGCCTAAGAATCTATAATACCATTACACAAAGAGAGCTATAATAATAGTCAACAAATGGCTTTTTAAAAATGTACTATTTGTCACTAAACACACTCCCATTATAACAAGAAACCTTTTGTGCTTTAAAAGGGTAACTTTCTCTCAGTAAAATATTTATGCTTTATAAATTACCAGAATATATAGCTCATCCACAACAATTTCATTGTTATTGCATAAAATAGTAAATTATTTCTTTTAAATTATTAATTTAATAGAAAAAAGAATTTTTTCAGGCATATAGTCCTTTGAAAGGACAGCAAAATAGATGAAACAAAACCAAAATGACAATTTCAGCATTTAAAATTTACACATGATAATTCAAACAAATGTTATGACATTTAAGATAATGAAACCCTTCATTTATTCTACTATCTGGTATGAGTTTTGTTTCACATATAAGGAGTCAGAACAGATGTCCAAATATTGTAATGCCAAAAGAAAGTTAGGGCATATCTTGATTAATACCCTCAGAGCAGTCTGAATTGTCTCTTTAAAACTGGCATGCATTACCTCAAAACAACTCCAAATCCATTCTAGGAAATATAGCTAGTCAAAGCATTCCAGAGACAAAAAGAAAACAATAAAGCTCAGAATAACCCTTTTAGCAATGTGAGTTGCATATTATTGACAGATCATTCATTGCAATCAGGGAATGATTAATTGCAAATTTGTTGCTAAATTGACCACACTCAAAAAAAAGAGATAGGCTTCAGGCTACTGTTAAAGAGGAAAAACTTATGTTAAAAATGATGGGAGACTTTTTGCAGTGAATTAATTCTAATCAATATGCTTGTTGACTACAAAGTAGAAAAATGACTTCCTTAAATAGCAGAAGTACCCATTATTGCAGACATTGAAATTAATATTTAACCTACTGACTTGCAGTTTTAAAAATTTATTGAAGTAGCATTTTCTTGCTTTACCTTTAACAAATAAATAGTCCGTGTTTTATCAAACATGTGTGTAAGATTTGTTTTCCTATTTCACATGTAGATTGCAAAAGTAATACCCATATGGTCAAACTTACAATAACTGCCTGAAGCATTTTGTTGTTGGATTTTTACCTTAGTGGCATATTAAAAATATAAAAGGTGATAAGATAGTACAATGTGTAAGTATTTTTTTCTTATTTACAAATGGCTGTTATTTCTTAACAAACAGAATGCCCTCAGGTTCTTTTATTCAAATCAGAGTGATTCCGGCAAAAAAAAAAAAAAAAAGAATGGTACAGGGGTATATTATTATTACACGTTGTTGAAAATGACTATTTTCATCAAACTAATTTTCAAAGTAATTTCTTGTATAAATATTTATTCAGAACCTACTATTGGCTAAACATTGTGCTGGGTTCCAAGCTGACAAACATACTTAGACTTGTGCTTAGGTAAATCACAGCAGCTGTAAATTTCTATTTGTCTTACTTTTCTTTGATGCAACAGTGACTAAAAGGCAGGAACAATACTCTGACATTCTTGTAAACAGAAGAAGCAATGTTTTTTGCAATAAAACTGAAAACAGAAGGTAGAGTTGCTTCTGGTACTTACAGAAATTATATTACTGCTCTATAATTATGTGGATGATTATGTGATTCCAATTTCATGTAGAGTATCAAAAAGTCAACATACCTAATAGGAATGTAATTCTAAAGATATGTGAGAACGCTTCAAGATGTAGGTTGTACAAAGCAGGAGAGTGGTATAAAAAGTGAAAAATCTTTAAACACTAGCCCTTCGTATTGACATTATTTATTTGGGAAACGTACATCAAACTCTGAACTTCATCCCCCATGTTACAGAGAATGTCTTCTGTGGCTAACTTCATGCTCCTGGGTTCTTCAAACAAGGCATCTAATAGAATGTGTCACTCTATTTCCCAACACACATCTAGACAGGCACAAGTAAGCTTAAACAGCCTGTACTACACAACTTAAGAAAATACCAAATGACCCAGAGTTTGTAAGCAAGAACTGAAACTTGGCAGGATCACCAAGAATAATAACCAGAGAAAACCATAATTCAAAAAGATATATGGACCCCAATGTTCACTCTTGCACTATTTACAACAGCTAGAACATGGAAGCAGCATAAATGCCCACTGATAGAGGAATGGATAAAGACGTGGGGCGGGTGTGTGTGTATGTACACATATACATATACGCACGATGAATATTACTCAGCCATAAAGAAGAATGAAACAGTGCCATGTGCAATAACATGGATGAACTCAGAAACTGTCATATTGAGTGAAGTGAGTCAGAAAAAGACAAATGTCATGTGATATCACTTATAAGTGGAAATCTTGAAAACTGGTACAAATGAACATATTACGAAACTGAAATAGAGTCATGGACAGAGAAAACAAAATTCTGATTACCAACAGGGTAAGGGAGGGAGGGATAAATTGGAAGATTAGGATTAACATATATACCCTACTATATTTAAATAGATACAATTAATAAGTGTTTACTGTATAACACAGAAAACTCTACTCAATAACCTGCAATGACCTATCTGGGAAAAGAACCTAAAAAATAGTGGGTACGTGTATATGTATAACTGATTCACTTTGCTGTACACTGAAACTAATACAACACTGCAAATCAGCTATACTCAAAAAAAATAATTGAAAATAAAAATAATCCACCGAGTTGGATATTATTGTATACATAGTTGAACAAAGTGACGTTCAACAATGCTCAATAATCGTGCAATGTTTCAAAATCAATATCTGGTTTCAAGTGGTATTCAAATGGCTCTGTTCTAGGAGATAGTCGGTTATCTGATTTACATGTCACCGATGCTGATAAAACTGCTATCACCAAATGCTACTCAAGGAAGAGCATTTGACATCCTAGCATTACTAAACCTCAAGGCAAAAGTTTGGCTGTACACTTAATTGCATTAATAAAAATATATATTTAAAGTGCTTTTAGACTTTTATATCCCACTTATATTGAATTAAATTCTTATAATTTTAAAATATATGGGAAAATAATCATAGTTTACTCTATCTGAAGGGTTTAAGTCCAGTCTAGGAATATTTTCTATTTCAAAAGTTATGTAATTTTTATCTGTTCCTTAATTTGTGAAAAGTACCTTTTGAAGCAAACAGAAATTGTCTTGGAAAAGCAAATTTGCTGCTTTATTTAACAGCATTTGTTGAAGATGCTTACTTTGCTTAAATGCCTTTAAAGCTCATTAAAATATACTCACAAACATTAACTATTACATTAAAAAAACTGCTCTACTAAGGATGCATTAATATAGCTAACTTAATTAACACACAGTATTATAAAATTATACAGCTAAAAACTGAAAAGAAAAATAGCATAAGCAATAAGCCATGGAACTCTAAAAACTTGAAGAGGTTTTCGAGAGTCAAACTCACAGATTCAGAGGATAATCTGTACAACACATTATTCGAAATCAAAATCCATTGTAAATTAAATCATTTTAATTAAGGTCACGAAGCAATTTCAGGGAATTATCAATCTTTTTTGCCTCAAAAAGTATAGAATTCTATCAATGAGTATCAGGATTTATCTACAAGCACTTGTCAGCTTTTTGCTAGCAAGGGCATATAGGACCAAACTAATTTGGATTGTACAGTGAGAAAACATTCATCCCAACAGACTGAAAATGTCAAAATTACTAATTACTTTAAATAGTGATATATATTTACTTGCCTTACATTTATTAATTGCTCACATATGGGGAACAATTATAATTGATAGGGAAGCAGAAGAATCACTTGGAGATGAAGTTAGAAGAACACTGGATTTTTTAAGAGAACAAAAAAAAAAGACATTTGTATGAACGTGAAAAGGCTGTGACAATGTGAAGGTAAAGAGTTTTAATTTGATTTGATTGACAATTGAGTCCTCATCATATACTCTTGAACAGAGTGGGTAAAGGGTATATCTTAAGAGTCTCAATCTAAAAAGATAGCTGTGATTCTGTTTTGGAAAGCTTACCTTTTTACAACATTAATAAAAGGTTTTTACATGTGTTTCTTAAGTGGTAAAATGCAGTAAATGATGTCCCAAATATGTTTATGCTCAAACTTATTTTCTGTCCCTTTCACTGGTTTTGCACAGCAATATAACTCTGTTCTGAGCTGGCATCAAGTAGTTATTTGAGGCACAGCATTACCAGCTTTACTGGGAAGCAAGGTTTTGTTTGATTAAAATAATAAATGTTTCCATTTTTCAGTATGTTTTGTTTATCTGGAACTATTCAAGAGAGATGAGTGAGTTTTTTGTTACCATACAAAGCTTGACAAACTCTGGGAGATGGTGAGTGACAGGGAGGCCTGGCGTGCTGCAGTCCATGAGGTTGCAAAGAGTCAGACACAAGTTGGTGACTGAATAACAACCATCTACAAAGACATGATTTGTATTGGCTATCAATATCACTTTTGAAAGATTCATTTTTGATTTGACTCCTCTGTCTTCTGGTGCAAGAATTCTTAAATACCGAAAATGAAATTAAGATATTTCAGATCAGGGAGAGATTAACATAATCATAAATATGTAATCTCACAGATCATCTTGTTTGAAAATTTCTTGTACAAGCAAGAAAACTGAGGGAAACACTCTGAATGGAATGATTTGCAAATAGTTAACGAGCTGTGGCAGCAATATCTGTCTCTTGAGTCCTAGCATATGCCCTTATACTACATAATCTAACTTTAATGCCAAGTAGCAAATAAATCAAATACTTTCTGAAGAGTGGTAGAAGTTGCTCAAAGCATGGCTGAGTGCAATAATAGAAAATATAGAACAATTAATATTTTTCTACACACTGAAAACAGAAGATCTAAGAACTGTCAAAATGGATCAGACCCACGGCTATTCTAGTATTTTCTTTCTGGCCATGGCAGTGAGAAGAGGACACATTTCTTCTTCCACAGGTCAAGCCCCAAATTAGAAAATACATTAAGCTGAAGCACAATTATCCTTGTGATGTTATTATCACGAATCTGTTATAGCTTTTCTGAATATTTTATATATTTCTGTTTCCCAATTTTATATGGTCTATAAATAATATTCTTAACTGAGTTTTATTTGGTATAAATTAATGTTAACTTTCAAGAATCAAACAATGGCTAATTTTCTTGTATTTTTAGTTTGATTAACATCTTTGCCCTTTTAACTTTACCAACCTAGACTATAAGTCATCTAAAACTTCATCTTTTGGGATAAAAAGTTCGTAAGGTTTTCATGGTTTTATTGATCAACCTTTCAAATAAAATTATCTTACCTTTCTCTGCATTTAAAAATTGCTCTTTTTTATGGTACTGATGATGGTACGGATGGTAATTATGATGCTCTTTTATGATACTCTTTTTTTATGGTAGGGCAGGAATAGAGAGGAGAAGGAAATGGCAACCCACTCCGGTGTTTTTGCCTGGAGAATCCCGGGGATGGGGGAGCCTGGTGGGCTGCCCTCTATGGGGTCGCACAGAGTCGGACCCGACTGAAGCAACTTAGCAGCAGCAGCAGCAGGAATAGAGATGTAGACGTAGAGAAAGGATTTAGAGGGTGGAACCATCTGAGAAAGTGGCATTGACATATATACAGTACTATGTTTAAAACAGATTGCTAGTGGGAAGCTGCTGTATACTGCAGGGAGCTAAGCCTGGTGCTCTGTGATGACCTAGAGGAGTGGGATGGGGAAGGTGGGAGGGAGCCTACCGAAGGAGGGGATGCTATTTATACTTATAGCTGATTCACACTGTTGTAAAACAGGAACCCAAACAACCTTATACAACTAGATTCCAATAAAATAAATACCATTTTTAAAAACTGCTCATATTTTTACTATTAATTCACTTGAATTTTGATATATGTTTGGTACCAGAATTAGGGCCTGAGTAACAAAAGGACATGATTGAAAAGTTCCTTGATTTTTCTATTGCTAGCATAACTTTCCTAACAGCTAAACATAAGCAATCTACTGGTACTGTAAGCATTTTTGCTGAAAGTATTGGTTTGGGGGAGTGGCTGATGTGCAGAAACTCAAAGGATATCAGAGCATCTATTGGTGAAATTTGAATTGTTGTTCAGTCACAAAGTCATGTCCAACTCTTTGCGACTCCATGGACTGCAGCATGCCAGGCTTCTCTGTCCTTCACCATCTCCCAAAGTTTGCTCAAACTTATGTCCATTGAGTCAGTGCAAAAATGGTACTGGGAACTGGAGAAAAGAGGACCTTTGTTATATAGTGGTGAAATGCTGAGTAACATTTCTCCTCCTTCTTACATGGAAGAAAGGAATGGTATCTAATAAATTCATGAATATGGTCACAACAATTTCTAGGCAAAATGTAAAAAACAATCCGTTCACATCTTCTAGTTGCCTGTAATAAAATGCAAGACAGAGAGGGAGGGAAAGATGAACCAAATAACAAAGGAAGTTTTAAAGTAAATGTAAAGGAAAATAATAATGAGCCAGGATTTGATGGGTTTGAAAAATTTGTTTCTCATTCTCAATCCCTCTCATCAAATATTCTCAAGAATTGGCTTCAGAGGGAAGATAAAACCCAGGTACTACAAATAACACATGGAATCAGGCTTAAGATCACAAAGTTGCTACTACGGTTCTTTGTTAAGATCTCAAACAATTTTAAGGTCTTGCTTAATGGGTCTTCTAAGACTCTTAACAGTATGCTTTATAGACTTTCAGTTAATAGGGATTGGGAGGGATTGGGGGCAGGAGGGCAGGATATAAGATTTAAATCTTAAATCTCTTAAGATTTAAAAATCTTAAGAGAATTCTTCCACAGGAGACTCTTAGCAAACCCAAGTTAGAGAAAAGTCTATCAGGAAGATATATAGGGGTATGTCTGTTGTCTCGTGGGGTGGATTTATCGTTTGACATGTAGACAGCATGAAAAGTTTTTTCAAGAAATTCTTCCAGTTGGACCAATGGGAACAGAGACAGAACAGAATGAAAAGAAGTTGCTGTAGCCCCATTGTCCTATGGGAAGGTAGCAAGCTGAGTAAAAGTTTAACAGAAAATACGGACTACATTTTTCTGGAAACAAAACAGTGTTTCAGATAGCAGGACTAGGCCTTCAGAAAATCATCTCCAGGAAGCTGAACTAGACGCTAAACACAAAACTGACAAGATGTGCTCTGGTGAACTTCAGAACTGTTATGAACCAGTCACCTCTATGTCTTGATACTTCGCATTTCCTAACTTTTGAGTGGGAGTGTCTACGGCTTCTTTTCCCATGTCATTGTATGTTGGGTGTGTATAGAGGGTAGAGAGCTCTTCATAGATCTTCATTTCAGGATAAATCATACTCAAGGTATTGTAGCAGAGGAAGTGCACTCAGGAACCTCGTCTTTGCTTGCACCTGACTTCAATAATGACTTTCTGGAATTTGAGCTGATGTCATACTGGGCTGAGGCTTTTGAAGGAGATGGCATATTCTGCATGTAATATGGCCATAAATTTGAGGACGGGTGAATGTTATAGCTTGTCTCAATAGCAGTTGTTTTCTATTCCTGTATCATACCCACATGAAATGTAGTACAGTCAAATGTACAGTGTATTACCCTCTTTATGTACCTGGGCCCGACTGACAGAATGGAGTGGAAGTGATATTCCAGGTCTTGCAGCTTCCTCTTTAGTCTCTTGGAGCGCTGTTTCTGAAATATTTGCTTTGTGGGGGACCCACCGGGCCTCCATATAAGAAGCTCAACTAAGCTGAGACCTCCATGATGTAAGAGAGAGAAGAGCCTTGCCATCCTCGAGGCAGAGAGGAAATTCAAGCAGAGCACCACCGGACCAGATACGTCGGGGAAGAACCTATTTTGGATTTAGATCCCACAGCCCCAGCTGCCAGAGATAATGTCCATGAATTAGAGATAAATCACCCACTGATCACTTTCCAAATCTCTGCCCTTCAAAACTGTGAGAAAGATAAAATGGTAGTTTTAAGTCCTCACAGTTTGAATTAGTGTGTTACACAATGACAAAATAATTTTTAACTAAGCCAAACACACCTATCCTGTCATTTCACTATTCATTTATGATTCGGAAATCCTTTGGCAATTGTTTTTTTCTGGCACTAAAATGTTATTTATAAAAGTTGAGCCTTGAATGCAGTTGATGGAAATAAAAAGATCACAAGATCTGACATTAGATTGACGACTTAATTCAAAGTTGGATTTAGACTGTCTTGAGTTTTATAAACACTGTTAAAATGCCAATACATAGTCCTTGAAAATATGGTGAAATCTGTACCATTGCTCCTATCACAGTGCATCCCAACTGCAAAACTGCTCTTGCTGCTTGTCCATATCACCCAAAGCCCCTTATATTTCCTACCAGCTTTCAAAAACCTTACCTAGTGTTCTGACTCTTAGACTTCCTTTCTCCTTCACTTAAGAACTTTCTACTACCCTCAGCTACATTGTCTCCAATAGTGGGCTACATTATCCCCCAATCTTCCATTCAAGGATCAGTTTTCTTATTTTAAAACAACAACAACAGCAACAAAAACTGAATCAATGAAAGCATCACTAGAGAGCTTAAGATTTCAAAGGTCTTGCTCTGTCCTTCTTTCAAATATTTGCTTTCACTTCAGCAATTAACTTTTTGTCCTTTTCCCCTTGTGATTTTGCGTTTCTGCAGGATTTAATGTAAGTGACTATATGCTGTTGCTAGTCTTTCCTTAGAAACGTCTGCATTCTTGCACAAATTCTGCATTTGTAACTATTTTCTCCAGGAACTGACCAACCCTCGTCTACTGTGTTATCATTATGGAGGAGACAAACCTCTTTCTTTCTGCTATAACACTACAAGGGTTACTTACATACACTGATTTTTCACATACTTTGAACTAATGATCTATATTCAACTCCTTTTTATTTAGGTAAAAGTTTAATCATTTTATTAAACTGGGAGTATATTTTACATACTGGTATTCTGCCCAAAGTGGGGCCTCCCTGATAGCTCAGCGGTAAAGAATTTGCCTGACAAGGCAGGAGACATGGGTTTGATCCCTGGGTTGGGAAGAATCCCTGGAGAAGGAAATGGCAACCTACTCCAGTATTCTTGCCTGGAGAATCGCATGGACAGAGGAACCTGTTGGGCTACATTGTCCATGGGGTTGCAAAAGAGTTGAACATGACTTAGGAACTAAACAATAAACAATTTTCACTACAGAAGCGTTTTTCAAAGATTAGTATAAATAAAATCAATTCCTAGGCTTGTACAGAGGATCTGGAAAAGAGCTTAAAATCTGCATTCCAGAGGTTTCTGGTTCAGAAACTACAGTGTAAACAGTGCTCTATACAATGAGGTTAAAAGTCAAGACAATTGTCTACTAGTGTCTGCTAGTAACATAAAGAGGAGAAGGCAACGGCACCCCACTTCAGTACTCTTGCCTGGAAAATCCCATGGACGGAGGAGCCTGGTGGCCTGCATGCAGTCCATGGGGTCGCTAAGAGTTGGGCACAACTGAGCCATTTCACTTTCACTTTTCACTTTCATGCATTGGAGAAGAAAATGGCAACCCACTCCAGTGTTCTTGCCTGGAGAATCCCAGGGACAGAGGAGCCTAGTGCGCTGCTGTCTATGGGGTCGCACAGAGTCAGACACGACTGAAGCGACTTAGCAGCAGCAGCAACATAAAGAAGTGACAGACTAGCAAACGGGTTCAGTTAGAAAACCTTTGTAAAAGTGCAATGAAGAGCCACCAGAAGCCTGATCTAAGCAGTGGAATTATGGATAGAAAGGAGGGGACAGATGGCAGCTAAACTAGCTATTAATAATTTTGTGCAACTGTTTTCTATAAAAGCTGCCTTGAAACAAAAAATGAAAATGTACTGTTGTTAAGTACTAAAACAAACACAACCAAAAAATGTTTTCTTAACTAGGAAATTATGATGTGCAGTTATGTTTGGTACGTCAATGCAAATTCTGCATGGAGGCTGCATTTATGGAAGAACCGAAAACCACCACAATATACCATATTATAACAAAAACAAAACAAACTAGCTGTACTTGGCATAGTAATGATAAACCCTTTAAATTAAAGCTTTATGCAGAATCTATTTCCTACTCCAAACTTTTCATGGAGCCTGTGTAATTTTGATGTGTAAACCAACAAATGGATATGCTCTGTGTACTGAGTAGCTGGTTTGGGTACCAGCTGGCTTGGCTGCATGCCTTTCTAATGGTAATGAAGTCACACAGCTGCTAGGACAATCAGCTGGAGTTCAGATTATCTCTAGCTAAATGGATATCCATTGACTTGCTTCTTATCCGGACTCATTAAAGTTCAGTATTGACAAATGAAGAGTGGTTAGAAGGTTGTAGCTAAGAGGCATCTAGAAATGAACTTGTTGACTTTTTTCCCCTATAGGTTTCTCCTTGTGATTCACAGGGTACCATTCATCCATTTGAGATGTGTAATTACTAATGTACTATAAAATTTTAAGTACTCTTCCATTACTATTTTTAAAGCGAACAAATACTCCAAAGGGACTAGTGACTATGCATCACTAAGAAGTTGTCAATATATGAAAACAAAATCATCACCAATAAGTACTGTTTTTCTTTAAACCAAACAGATAAAGACATGATTCTCACAAAAACTTCATAGTTGAACTGAAATGGCTTTTTATTTAGAGACTCTTCTTTGCAGGCATTTTAGTGGATAATCTCCAAAATTTGACTCCAACTGCACAAGTCTGTGTGTCACTGAAAATGAAATTTCTTTCAACCAAACAAACCAGGTAAAGTATGTCATGTAACTTAGTTACTTCTATAGGTAATCATCCCTTGAATGTGTTAAAATATTTTCAAATCCTCAAATTCACAAGGATTTGCATTCAATACCTGTTACACTCTAAAGATCAGAAGCAGAAAATAAGATTTTACATTACAACAAAGCTCTCTAATGTTGTTCTTTTAGCCCCTGCTGTAGTCAAGGCATAGAGCTCAGAAATAATGTCCCCTTTCTGAACTTGTCAACTATTTATTTCACGTTCTTAATTTTTGTTTCATCTTGTTTCAAGACCGCCTAACCTTATTTCCCACACTCATCTGCATCCTCCATTATCTTGTAGACTACCTTCTACTTGTCACAAGTTCACTGCCTTTGCAAAGATTCTAAAAATGCTTAGTCCATGTTATTCAAATTATACTTTAAAATCACTTTAAAATTGCCTTTAAAATCACTTTAAAATTGCCTCCTAAACATATATGTATATAATTATTTGCCTTAGGCTTTGATTAAATATTCTTTAGACCCTTCCTCTTTTTGAAACAGAAAATAAATCTTTAACTCACGTTCCTCAAGAAAATGGGTTTCCCAGGTGGCGCTAGTGGTTAAGAACCAGCCTGCCAATGAAGGAGACTTAGAGAGATTCCTGGGTTGGAACGATCCTCTGGAGGAGAAAATGGCAACCTGCTCCAGTATTCTTGCCTGGAGAACCCCTTGGACAGAGGTGCCTGGAGGGCCACAGTCCATGTGGTCACTAGAGTATGGAAATAGCAAAGTGCTGGGGCAGTACACATGTGAACGAAGCTCAAAACCCTAGTTTATTTTATTTGCTTCTTTACAAAGTCCACATGCAAATTCTCTATCCCCTCTCTGATCTGCAGCACATTTGTTTAATATCTAGGTCTCTTCACTGGTGATTCTAAGGACAGAGCAACCTTCTTCCCCTGCCAGCAACGTGACTTCAAATGCTTTCACTTTTAGCTACACACAGATTCTTCTGTAAGGGCTGCATCGCATTTTCAAGTGTAAGGACCACAAGGCAGGACTTATGGCATTATTGAATGTATATCCTCTAACTCAGAATGCACTACCGCCATGACTAACCACACTTCCTGGTAACTTAGAAGAAAAGATTTTGGCAGAATCCTCTTAATAGGGAAGAACAAAATTCCAGGCCTCCCACAAACTAATAACTGTAAATGAACCCACAGGAAGGATGTTGTCCTGACTGCACAGAGCATGCTTATGGCAAGTCCAGACCGTTACCCGACGCACATTTGTGGGGAGGCAAAACGGCAAACTTCTATAGTCAAAAATGACTTTTTAATTATTTTTTAAATTTCTTAAATTGAAGAATGATGTTGTCCAGCTTCAAAATATTTACGCAAAAAAAAAAAAGTAGAAAATCTGCAAATAAAGTGTCCTATGTATTGGAGCAGAGCCTCACCTGGAATCAGAAGATCTGGCTATTTTGGGAATTCATAAGAATCATTTAATCTCTTTTGAGCTGAGTAGTACAATAGGAGTTCAGTTTTCATTCATTCATAAAACAAAAACATGCCACAGACTGTGCAAGGCACTGGAAACACAGAATCAGAAAGCCATGAATAGACCTGTGAGGAGATGACACCTGGGATCCCCAGGGTATATGAAAATTCAAGATTCTGTTGGCAGGTGAATGGGTAGGAACATCAGGACACCCTTGGATCTTCCACACAAAAAAATATTTACTGCTGACATCTTCTGCTGTAGCAGTGGCTGCTGACACTCCCTGATACTCTCTTTTCCTCTGTATTTCCTAGCAGGTTAACCACTGACTAGTTCCGGCCAGTAGATTTTCAGTGGAGGAAGTAGGAGTAGTAGCTACACTTGTGTCCAGGTGTAGTTACCTGTCCAGGGCTCCTTCTTTTTGCCCTATTCCCCACTCCATCTGTAGGCTGGATGATACCAAGGTGACAATGGACTTACAACATGGCAGAGGTAGTAGCTGCAAGAGCCTGGGGTATTTAGAAGACAACTGCCTAACCCATGGACAACATATAATGTCTACTGGGTTAAAGCATAGAGATTTAAAGGCTTGTTTGTTGTTGCAGCATCAGCTAGCATTTGTTCTTGTTCAGTTGCTCAGTCAAGTCCGACTCTGCGACTCCATGGACTGTAGCACGTCAGACTTCCCTGTCCTCACTGTCTCCCGGAGTTTGCTCAAGCTCATATCATTAACCTGATCATCCAAACATAACCTAGCATATATGCTTAATTCAAACAACTATATAATATTAAAAGTCTCACTCACTGACATAAAAAATTAAGATCAACCAGTGCTTTCCATGAAAATTCTAAAACCTAGCATCTTATTCTTTGACCCGCAAAATTCAAAAGTACCATTTAAGCTCTGATTATTTTTTCCAAGGAATACTGTGATTTTAACAAAACACTTAACTCTCTGAGCATATTATTGGATATGCTCCTGAAAAAGTAAATGTGCCTATAAAAATCTTAGTGGTCTATTACTAATCAACATTTTCATGGAGGCTCCACATATGACTTAATTTTAAATATGTCAAGCCATAAGGTGTATGACAATGTTTTCATTTTGTACTTGTATAGACATTGTCACAGCATTCTTACTTTTGTTGCCATTTGGGAGTATCTGTGGATTTCTTGTCTCTGTTCACCCTTTCTCCTCAGGTATCCATGGAAGGCCATATGTTGAACCAACGTGGTGCCCCCTGAAGCAGGTTTTCTCCTTTAAAATGTTATATTTTGCAGCATTCTATGTACCATCCATCTACATTCCATTATGTTGGCACAGGTCTGACCAACTTGCAAGTGGGCATAATGCCAAACACACAGATGGCATGATGGGGGGGGAGCCAAAAAAAAAAAAAAAAAACCACAAAACATGTGACTTAACTGTGTGTACTGATGGCACAATTCCCAGACATGAAAGTCCAAACACTTGTCCATCCTAAGCTTATAGTGCATGCTCACAGATACACAGATTTGTCAACAGTCATCTAGCACTGATGGATTCACGTTATAAAACATTTTTAAAGCCACCTTTGGTTGCTGAGGATAATAGCTACAAGGCAATACTGCTACAAATGCTGATGACAGTCTTCTGTCAACCATGTGACTCTCCAAGAGACAACTGGGCGGGACTCTTTAAAAACTGTTTCTAACTAAATCAGTTATAAACAATGGAAAAGGTGTGTCTTGGCTTTATTCATATATACTGTACAATCAAATCAGGAGACAAATGTTAATAAACTATACGTTAGGACCAACGATTACACAGCAGGCTTCAAACTGTGGCTTTGTTAATATCCATCTTTCACCCTTCTATCTGTGTGATCAAAAAATGTATTGCTTCATTTTATGATTTTTAAAGAATATTTATTTATTCATTTGCCTGTGCCAGGTCTTAGTTGTGGCATGCAGGATATTCCATCTTTGTTGCAGTGTGTTGGACCATTATTTGCAACATGTGAATTCTTAGTTGCAGCATGTGGGATTTAGATCCCTGATCAGATATGGAACCTGGGGCCCCTGCATTGACAGCACAGAGTCTGAGCCGCTGGACAACCGGAGAAGTGCTCAAAAATTGTAAAAACTAGTAAAATATTATCAGGATTGGATCTGTGAGCACCTGAAATGGACAGTATATGACTTGAGGATCTTTAAAGGGATCATCGACTTAAAGAATGCCTTCC
Source organism: Bos indicus x Bos taurus (assembly GCF_003369695.1). NCBI lineage: Eukaryota > Metazoa > Chordata > Mammalia > Artiodactyla > Bovidae > Bos > Bos indicus x Bos taurus. The sequence continues at coordinate 96,897,265 of NC_040079.1, read as the reverse complement.
CTACTGTCTTGACAGGCTGCCTAAAATTTCTTAAATTACTGCTACTTAGGTTAAGCTATTTTACCTCCTGAAGATGCCTATTCGAAGGAAAACATTTTCTTAGGGAAGAAACAACAGGAGATTTTGATTTGGGGGACAGATAATGTGCAATTATTGCAGCAAAGGCCCTGTGGACCTATTGGGAAAGACTCCCAGAATCCCTTCTCCTTACTTATGAGCTATATGGGAATTATCCCAACTGAAGGATTGAACCTAGATCTCCTGCATTGCATGCAGATTCTTTACCATCTGAGCTACCAGGGACATCCATACTAAGCATAATTCCTATTAAATCAGTTTTAGAGATAACATATATTAGATAAGTTGATACTGAACTCCTTGAGGCTGAAAATACTTATAAAATTAACTTAGGACCTAGATAACCTAATTAATATATTTAAAGTGACTGAGTGAGTCATATATTTAACTCAGGTTTCTTGAGCCCAAATCCACTGCTATTGTTATTATCCCATTATCCTTCCATCTTACAGAGTTGAATTAGTTCATCTACATAACGTTTACAGTTTAAGATGTGAATAGGAATATTATATTCAATTTTTAAGTGACCTTTTATGAAATGTCTACTATTATATATGATTTCAATCAGGAATGGAGAAAACAAGTTGTCCTTTCTAAATGGTTGATTAAACTATGTTATATTTCCATAATTTTCTTAAATTTCATTGCATATAGTATACACAGACATTTAGTCTTTTCTATAATTAGACAGCTCAGCTGTCTAATTATTTAACCAAGAAGGTTAAATGTTTTAACCTAACCTTCTTGTTGTTCAGTGGCTCAGCTGTGTCCGACTTCTTGTGACCCCATGGACTGCAGCATGCCAGGACTCCCTGTCCTTCACCATCTCTGGGAGCTTGCACAAACTCATGTCCACCAAGTTGGTGATACCATCCAACCATCTCATCCTCTGTTGTCCCCTTCTCCTCTAGCCTTCAACTTTCCTAGGATCAGGGTCTTTTCCAATGAGTCAGCTCTTTGCATCAGGTGGCCAAAGTATTAGACCTTCAGCTTCAGGATCAGTCCTTCCAATGAATATTCAGGACTGATTTCCTTTAGGATTGACTGGCTTGATCTCCTTGCAGTCCAAGGGACTCTCAAGAGTCTTCTCCAACACCACAATTCAAAAGCATCAATTCTTTGGTGCTCAGTCTTCTATATAGTCCAACTCTCACATCCACACATAACTACTAGAAAAACCATAGCTCTGACTATATGGACCTTTGTTGGCAAAGTAAGGTCTCTGCTTTTTAATGTGCTGTTGAGGTTTGTCATAGCTTTTCTTCCAAGGAGCAAGCATCTTTTAATTTCATGGCTGCAGTCACCACCTGCAGTGATTTTGACCTGGTATTAAATTTTAACCTTGATTCCAGTCAATTTGCGTCCATCATCTATAGGTATCTTATTTACCAAATGATGAATACATACCCCCAATACAACATATTCACATTTGTACAGCATTAAATACAGTCACAGAAACTGGTATATGAGAAGTCTACTATAATGCTTATTTTCCTACAAGACGGAATTATTTGGCTTCATTTGATTACCAAAGAGGATCTATATAAGGGATATATATTTAACAACTACTCAAACAGAAAAGTTTTTTCAGTCATACCTTTGTTTTTTTGAAAGATAGTAAAATGTTAAGAAATAGATTTTCTCTTGAAGTGTACCTGCATATGTGATAGTATTATGCCCTTAGATAGCTTGAATCTTCTAAAATGTCATCCGGAGAACTGTATCTTTAATTTGTCTTAAAATGTTCCTATAGATAGCTCAGATTTTAGAGAATGGATTAATAGTCGTTGCCAAAAATAAAGAGTATCATACATATCTCTCAAATTATAATTAAGGTATACAACCTGTAAACACTTACTGGGTCATCCATTTTTCCTACTAAATATAGTTGAGAGTCCCGGTCCATTAATATACCATAGTACTCAATTATTGAACAGTTCACCATTACAGAGGTTTCAAAAGATGACAAATCGAAACTACCTGGCAGTAGAAATTTACACACCAAAACCTGAAAACAGTTTACCTGAACTAAAGAAAGAGATTTTTTCTTTGTGACAATTGATTTCTTTTCTTTTTTATTCTTTCTTTCATTTAATCATGAGGTCATTTATGCATTCACCAAACAACTGGTAAGCATTTGTTACATGTCAAGAACTGAGGCAGTTATAAAGAAAATATGGTATGTGGTCAACAGAAAATTCCTCTGGTACAAGATTCCAAATTGAAAAGATTATATAACTTCTGCAATGAATACATGAAAGGAGATGAGATTTTCATCCAAGGTAGAAAATGACATCCATTATAAAAGCGCTATTAATAACAGACGTTTAATATTTAATAGAAGAGAGTGATTAAGACAGAATCCATACTTTATTATTCTATCTTCTATGTATTAAGTAGGTTTCACCACATTTGGGGGTATTACATATAATTAAGAATAAAAGTAAAAAAAGAAAATTAATGTCTATGGAACATAGTAGATGCTTCTGTCCATTTAGAACAACTGTATCTATGTCAAATGCTTATTCTGCTTTTATTACATGCAAAATTGTGTAACTTTTAGTTTCTCACTAAAAAAATAAATAAAATGAATTAGCTCTGTGACCATAATGAGGGGAAGTTTTTTGAGAGTTTATTCATTTAAATTTTAAGAGACAGACTCACTCTAATTCTGGAAGCAATTAAGACTTAAATAATTATTACCTACATTTTCCTATTATACCAACAAAAAGGTTTTACTAAAACAAGATTTTTTCAACATGCCTACTAGATTTTAAACACTATAGCTGAAGGTCAATTTTTTATCATGAGTGTTGCCAAAATTTTATAGTGAAATACATTCTTTTACTAGGCTGTAAATGTTCTTATGGGAAGAACTATATGTTGTTCAGCTTTGCTTATTCCCTAGGACCTAGGATAATGTCTCATTTAATGAAAGAGTGTTAGAATGAAATTAAAATTGTGAACATATGGATGATTTTCTAAATATACAACTCCTCTATGTAGTTACTATGTTCCACTGATTACTACTGGTTAAAATGTTCTACCTGCTATTTTGTGCCTAAATTTGCTGGTTCTGCTTTTGGGTTACCAACATTTCTAGGCAGTTAATTACCAAAAAGTAATCTGATTATCATTTTAAAGTTCCATTTCTTTGCAAGGCAAATTAAAATCTTTAAACCCAGGAGATAAATGATAAATGTTAACTGTATAAAAGTGCCAATGAAAACCCTACTAATTAACTTGAAAACTGATTATATTTTGGATACTATTTAAATCACAAGGTGTTTATAGTTCTAGCTAATGAAATACTTTTTGGAACATCTTTCTAAATTGTGATGTAAATAATAAACAAAACTTTGATCTTCTTTTCAAATCATGCAGGTACATCACCCACTACAAAAGTAACTTGTTTTAAAAAATTTTAGTTTAGAACTGACAAATGAAAATATATGAGGGTCATATTCTTACCTCAAAATAACTTTTAAAATAGGACATTAATTTGACTTTCTTAGAAGTTATACTCAAGTAGAACTGTATAAGTATCAATTTATTAGTTGAATACTATTACTTATACGCCACAGAGTTGCTTATAATTGCAAATAATCCTTTATTTAAATATCTGAATATGAAATATACTATGGATTGGTAATCTAATTATAAAACAAGCAAGTGATTAAATATGTTATGAGCAAAACATGCTAATAAGCACACAGATATCAACAGATATTGAACCATTATTTTGTATCAAATTAATCTATTTTTAATTTTACCTTGTATCAAGTATAGTAATTAAAATGAATATTCTGAATTAATTTTTACTACAACTTTACAAGAAAGGTGCTATTAAATTCCCAATTTAAAAGATTAGTAGACGAAGAGTTAGCAACTTCGAGATCCCCCTCTCAGAGCTGAGATATTCCTTCAACAACATAAATTTTTAACTAACAACTCTCATCTTTAGAGAATCAGAAAGTCAGTTAATAAATATTAAAATCAGCAAAAATAAAAAAATGGGGACACTCATTATAAGTATAGTTTCACTTGTTTCTATTTCATTACTAATTTGAGGGAAATTATTCCAAATCTTTGAGAAAATTGATGATAGCCGATTCTGTGACTATTTGCCAGGAAAATAATGAAATCAGCAGTGGCAGTATTCAAGGTCTCAAAATACGGAAAGGAGTTGTTTGCCCTGAGATGGATTATCTCGTAGTTGTTCCTGACAGGCAAATCAAACACTTCTCCTTCCACTATTATGAATAAATCAGAAACTGATTCAAACAACCTAACATGTTCAATAATTTAAATTTATTAAACTATCTTTTCATTAATCTATTAAGTTGAATATCACTGTTTTCAAAAAGACTTAGGCATCTAGTCAAAAAAAGTATGAATCAGGGAGAGGGAAAAATCAAAACATTTCACATTTCAAGGGTTTAATAACAAAATATTCACACAGTTTGCTACAATCTGGCCACCACCTCAACCTTCTACCTTTTCACCTAGAAATAAGAACTTCATCATTAAATTTTCTAAATAAACACCTTATCTTTTTTTTATTAAAGCTATATAGGTTATAAATAAATAGTATGGTTATTACAGAAATGTAAGAAGATTTCTCATTCAAAATTGCTATCACAGAAGTTCTATTATTTTAAAAGACAAAAACTGTTTTACCAACACAAGCAAATCTATCCACTCTAGGAATAAATAAACTATGACTGAGATTCCTGGGACTTAAAAAAAAAAGTAAACCCTCCACGTAAGTACACAATGTGAACAAAGTCATTGAACTAACTGAAAATATGGCTACGAAATCAAACTCTACATACTATCTCCCAGAACTGTTAAAACAATACTATATTAAAAATATTTTCTTGCATGCCTGAATAATTCAACGTAGTTTCCAAAATCTGTAATTTGTACTGAAGTAGTTTGGGATCCACTCCAGCACTCTTGCCTGGAAAATCCCACGGACAGAGGAGCCTGGTGGGCTGCAGTCCATGGCGTCGCTGAGAGTCGGACACGACTGAGCGACTTCTCTTTCACTTTTCACTTTCATGCACTGGAGAAGGAAATGGCAACCCACTCCAGTGTTCTTCCCTGGAGAATCCCAGGGACGGGGGAGCCTGGTGGGCTGCCGTCTACGGGGTCGCACAGAGTCGGACACGACTGAAGTGACTTAGCAGCAGTTTGGGATTTAATTGAAAACTAAAGGTAAGGAAATTAGACCCCAAAGGGTCATGCAGATAATGAAGATGTGTGAAGGAAGCTCTGTGGGATGAAGACACACGAAGAGCCCTCTGTGTCTCAAAGGCTACGCAGGATCTGTTCCAGCTCAATACTGTCATGGAGGGAAGACCAGAGGACTATTGCCTCATCTTGTGGTTTTTTTCCCAAGAGAAACATGAATTTATGCTTTTGTATATAATACTTATGTTAAAAGAATTTGCCTATTCAACCTTAAAAAATAAATAAAAACAACATTTGGCTTGTGGAGACTTAGGAGCTGTGTATTTATTTTCTCCCAGAGAAAGAGAACCACACTACTATAGGAATAGGAAGGTATGTGGCTCTGAAATTTGAGCATACAATAGAATCAAGGTGAAGGCTTACTAAAATAGATTGCTGCCGCCCCTGCCCAAAGTTTCTGATTCAGGAGGTCTGGGGTAATGCTTGATAATTTGCATTTCCAAGTTCCCAGGTGATACTACTTCTGCTACATTGTGACACTGATGTACATTATTCCCTTTTGAGTAAGAAGTAACAAATCATAAGCCTCCATTAAAATTTTTAAATGTTACTGAATAGAGATACAAGTAGTTACACCCACATAACTTTTCATTTCTCTTGGATGAATTAAATTTTTAAGAAATTGCCTAACTTATTCAAAGTGGTTGTTCCACATAACCCATCAGAAATTAATGTGGGTTTCATGTTTTGCACATTCTCTCCGTCACTTAGTATTACCTGGCTTTTGATCATAGATTTCCTACTGGGTATGCAGCAGTATACTTCAGTAAGCATCACTACAAATAAAGCTAGTGGAGGTGATGGCATTCCAGTTGAGCTATTTCATTTCCTAAAAGATGATGCTGAGACAGTGCTGCACTCAATATGCCAGCAAATTTGGAAAACTCAGCAGTGGTCACAGGACTGGAAAAGCTCAGTTTTCATTCCAATCCCAAAGAAAGGCAATGCCAAAGAATGCTCAAACTACTGCACAATTGCACTCATCTCACAAGCTAGTAAAGTAATGATCAAAATTCTCCAAGCCAGGCTTCAACAATTCGTGAATCGTGAACTTCCAGATGTTCAAGCCGGTTTTAGAAAAGGCAGAGGAACCAGAGATCAAATTGCCAACAACTGCTGGATCATGGAAAAAGCAAGAGAGTCCCAGAAAAACATCCATTTCTGCTTTACTGACTATGCCAAAGCCTTTGACTGTGTGAATCACCACAAACTGTGGAAAATTATAAAAGAGATGGGCATACCAGACTACCTGACCTGTTTCTTGAGAAATTTGTATGCAGGTCAGAAAGCAACAGTTAGAACTGGACATGGAACAACAGACTGGTTCCAATAGGAAAAGGAGTATGTCAAGGCTGTATACTGTCACCCTGTTTATTTAACTTATATGCAGAGTACATCATGAGAAACGCTGGGCTGGAAGAAGCACAAGCTGGAATCAAGATTGCCGGGAGAAATATCAATAACCTCTGATATGCAGATGACACCACCCTTATGGCAGAAAGCAAAGAAGAACTAAAAAGCCTATTGATGAAAATGAAAGAGGAGAGTGAAAATGTTGGCTTAAGCTCACATTCAGAAAACTAAGATCATGGCATCCGGTCCCCTCACTTCCTGGCAAATAGATGGGGAAACAGTGGAAATAGTGACCAACTTTATTTGGGGGGGGGCTCCAAAACCACTGCAAATGGTGATTGCAGACATGAAATTAAAAGACGCTTACTCCTTGGAAGGAAAGTTATGACCAACCTAGATAGCATATTCAAAAGCAGAGACATTACTTTGCCAACAAAGGTCCAAAAAGCTATGGTTTTTCCAGTAGTCATGTATGGATGTGAGAGTTGGACTACAAGCTGAGCACCAAAGAATTTATGCTTTTGAACTGTGGTGTTGGAGAAGATTCTTGACAGCCCCTTGGACTGCAAGGAGATCCAACCAGTCCATCTTAAAGGAAATCAGTCCTGAATATTCATTAGAAGGATTGATGTTGAAGCTGAAACTCCAATAATTTGGCCACCTGATGCAAAGAAATGACTCATCTGAAAATACCCTGATGCTAGGAAAGATTGAAGGCAGGAGGAGAAGGGGACGACAGAGAATGAGATGGTTGGATGGCATCAACAACTTAATGGACATGAGTTTGAGTAAACTCCGGAAGTTGGTGACGGACAGGGAGGCCTGGTGTGCTGCAGTACGGGGCATCGCAAAGAGTCAGACATGATTGAGTGACTGAACTGAAATGATGCAGCAGTTTATTATTGTAATTTACTTTCCTATTGATTAAGAATGCTATGCTCTTCATGTACTTATTTGTTTTTTTAAAAACTATTTGAAAAAAATTTTTAAGTCTATATCATATGCAACGCTGAAACAACCCAGAATAATTTTCTCAAAATTACAATTTCCTGGACATCTCTGTCATTGGAGGGCCTACAATGGGGAGGAGTAGTTGAGAATCAAAGTGACTTTTTTCAACCTGCAGGCTCATATACCTTGAACAAATTAATGTTTGATACTAAAAGCATTAAATCAAATATAATTTATTCTGTACCTTAAAAAAGTAAATAAAAGTTTTTGGTGAAATATATATTCATTTGTCCATTTTATTAATCAAGTTGTTTTATTATTCTTGGATGATACTTATTTACATAATATGGATACAAGTCATTTATCAGACATCAGATCAGATCAGATCAGTCACTCAGTCATGTCTGACTCTTTGCGACCCCATGAATCGCAGCACACCAGGCCTCCCTGTCCATCACCAACTCCCGGAGTTCACTGAGACTCACGTCCATCGAGTCAGTGATGCCATCCAGCCATCTCATCCTCTGTCGTCCCCTTCTCCTCCCGCCCCCAATCCCTCCCAGCATCAGAGTCTTTTCCAATGAGTCAGCTCTTCACATGAGGTAGCCAAAGTACTGGAGTTTCAGCTTTAGCATCATTCCTTCCAAAGAAATCCCAGGGCTGATCTCCTTCAGAATGGACTGGGTGGATCTCCTTGCAGTCCCAGGAACTCTCAAGAGTCTTCTCCAACACCATAGTTCAAAAGCATCAATTCTTCGGCGCTCAGCCTTCTTCACAGTCCAACTCTCACATCCATACATGACCACAGGAAAAACCATAGCCTTGACTAGACGGACCTTTGTTGGCAAAGTAATGTCTCTGCTTTTGAATATGCTATCTAGGTTGGTCATAACTTTCCTTCCAAGGAGTAAGCATCTTTTAATTTCATGGCTGCAGTCACCATCTGCAGTGATTTTGGAGCCCAAAAAAATAAAGTCTGACACTGTTTCCACTGTTTCCCCATCTATTTCCCATGAAGTGATGGGACCGGATGCCATGATCTTCGTTTTCTGAATGTTGAGCTTTAAACCAACTTTTTCACTCTCCACTTTCACTTTCACCAAGAGAATTTGCAAATATTTTTCCGATTTTATCTTTTTGAAAATTTTCTTACTTCTGTCTTTTAAAGGGCAAGAAAACTCACTTTGCCTAATCCAAAGTCACAAAGATATTTACCAGTTTTCCTCTATGAAACTGTTAGTCACTCAGTCATGTCCGACTCTTTGTAACCCCATGGACTGTAGCCCACCAGGCTCCTCTGTACATGGGATTCTCCAGGCAAGAGTACTGAAGTGAATTGCCATTTCCTTCTCCAGGGGATCTTCCCGACCCAGGAATTGAACCTGGGTCTCCTGCATTGCAGGCAGACGCTTTACCGACTGAGCCACCAGGGAAACCCATTATAATGACTACTTGATATCATACTGTGTATTTAAAAATAATTAACAGATAAAACAGGAAAACTGGACTCACAGAATCTTTTTGTATTTCCTTACATATTTACCATTTCCGGAAATCTTAACTACTTCCTGTAAATCTGAGTTATTCACTGGTGTCACTTTCTCTCATCTTGAAAGACTTCTTATAGCACGTTTTGCATGGCAAGAAATTGTATAGGAAATCTTTCAGTCTTTGTCTGAAAAGATCTTTACTCACATTTATTACTAAGGATAATATTGCCCAATAAATTATTCTTGTTGACAGTTTTTTTTTTCTTGCAGTACTTTGAATAAATTACTCCACCTTCTTATCACCTTCACTGTTTCTGATTAGAAGTTGCCCATTTTCAGTTCAGTCATACCACTGTATGAGTTCTTTCTCCCTTGCTACTTTCAAGATAGTGATTTCATCTTTGAGCAGTGTGACATATGGCATGTCTCAGTGTGATTCACTTAATATTTATCTTATTTGATTACTTCTTGATTTCCAGGAGTTTCAATTAGTATTTTTCATCGTTTTGAGAGTTTCAAACCACTGTATCTCAACCCCCCTTTCTCATTCTAGGACTCTCATTATCTGTATTTTGGTATATGTGAGAGTTGGACTCTGAAGAAAGCTGAGCAATGAAGAATTGATGCTTTTGAACTGTGGTGTTGGAGAAGACTCTTGAGAGTCCCTGGGACTGCAAGGAGATCCAACCAGTCCATTCTGAAGGAGATCAGCCCTGGGATTTCTTTGGAAGGAATGATGCTAAAGCTGAAACTCCAGTACTTTGGCCACCTCATGCGAAGAACTGACTCATTGGAAAAGACTCTGATGCTGGGAGTGATTGGGGGCAGGAGGAGAAGGGGATGACAGAGGATGAGATGGCTGGATGGCATCACTGACTCGATGGACGTGAGTCTGAGTGAACTCCGGGAGTTGGTGATGGACAGGGAGGCCTGGCGTGCTGTAATTCATGGGGTCGCGAAGAGTCGGACATGACTGAATGACTGAACTGAACTGAACTGAACTGAATATTGTCACCAAAGTCCCACAGTCTGTTCATTTATCTTCAGTATTTTTGTGTGCTCAGATAAGAAAATTTCTATTGCTCTGTGTTCATGTCCACTGGTTCTCTTTTCCTTCTCTTTTTTCATCAATCTGCTATTGAGCCCTTCTAGTGAACTTTTCATGTTTCAGTTATTGTACTAACACTTTCACAATTCCCACTGCTTTTTAAATATTTTTGCCCTTGTATATAATCTATTCACTGAGTCATTATCTTCATATATACTTTAATTCTTTTAATAAACTTTATTTTATTTTTAACATATTTATAATAGCTAATTCAAAAACTTGGCCTACTATTTTCAACATTTGGAAAAATTCAGACAAATTTCTATCTTTTTTTTTCATAAGTAGGGTCACACTGTTTCTTTGAACATCTCATAATTTTGTTGAATATTGGGCTTTTTAGATAATAAAACAATCAGAGTATTGCTTTCTTTGCTTAAAGCTATTGCTGTTGTTCTGCTAGTTTGTTTGTTTAGTTTGCCTAGACTAAATTTATGAAATTTCTCTCTCCAGCAATGCATGATTTACAATGTATATCTCCGTTCAGTTTGCTTTTTAAAGCCTGGCATTGTAAGAGCAGCCTCTGTCATTATATAGCTTACTGTCCAAAGAAAAATTTGGTCAATGTTTGCTGAAGCTGAAACTCCAGTACTTTGGCCACCTCATGCAAAGAGTTGACTCATTGGCAAAGACTCTGATGCTGGGAGGGATTGGGGGCAGGAGGAGAAGGGGACGACAGAGGATGAGATGGCTGGATGGCATCACTGACTTGATTGACATGAGTCTGAGTGAACTCTGGGAGCTGGTGATGGACAGGGAGGCCTGGCGTGCTGTGATTCATGGGATCGTAAAGAGTCAGACACGACTGAGCAACTGAACTGAACTGAAGTGAACCTCAGCCATTAAGGCTTTTATTTTCTGATGGGTCTACTTGTGACCCAGATAGTACACTTAAACTTTAGACTGTGTTTTCAAGTTCATCCTGGGTTTTACTTCTTATAAGGCTCTCAGACGTCTGTGCCACTCAGTGGTTCTATAGCCAAAGACTGCAGGTTTCTTAGGACTGTTTTGTTACAAGAAAGCCTGCAACAAGACAGCAAAAGAAACAGAGATGTAAAGAACAGACTTTTGGACAATGTGGGAGAAGGTGAGGGTGGGACGAAATGAGAGAATAGCATTGAATTATATTACTATGTGTAAAAGAGATGACCAGTGCAAATTTGATGTGTAACGTAGGGTACCCAGAGCTGGTGCTCTGGGACAACCCAGAGGGGTGGGGAGGGAGGTAGAAGGGGGGTTCAGGATGGTGGGACACATGTACACTCATGGCTGATTCATGACGATGCATGGCAGAAACCACCACAGTATTGTAAAGTAATTAGCAGCCAATTAAAATAAATAAATTAATAAAAAAATTAAAAAGAATGCATCTAAGATCTAAGTTTTTGTCAACTTGTGATACATGGAAAGTTTGCCAAGCCCTCTATGTCTTCTTGACCTCCTAAACTTCTGTTAAGTTTGTGGACAGTCTCCTGGACCTGCATATGCCATACGGGCTTGTGCACTAAGTCTTAATAAAGTATTCATCATCTTTGTCAGTTTGCTCCTGAGATGACCACTTTAAGTGACAATACTCCAAACTAACTGAGCCTCAATTGGCAGGGGCAGCAAGAAAGCCCCTCCCTGATTTAACTACCAGACTGACACAGGGGAAGGGAGTGTAGGAGCATATCCAGGCAAAGATGATATATAGACTTGAAGTGTTCTCACCTAAAGTTCACATTTTTCATGAATCAACACCCTTCCCTTTATATTTTTGCTTTAATTCTAGAGCAAATAACTGTTTGCTTTATGTTTGTCCAGCTTTAGACTTGTTTGGGGGGTAAAAGGATTTGTTGACTCTTCATTTGGTTATGCCACCCACTGACTTTTGATTTACAGAAGATTACTAAAAAAAATAAAACAAGCTATTGAGATCAAGAAACCTAACTCTTTTTGTGAAGAAAACATTGAGACACGAAAAAGTATAAAACTAACCAGATCTGAACTGAATGTGTTCGACTAAGTTGAACCTAAACCCAGGTTTGATCAACAGCCCCATACCAACTATCACATTATGCTTCCAGGAGACACAAGAGACACGGGTTCAATCCTTGGGTTGGGAAGATCCCCTGAAGGAGGAAATGGCAACTCACCCCAGTATTCACTCCTGGAAAAATCCCATGGACAGAGGAGACTGGTGGGCTACAGTCCATGGGGTCACAAAGAGTCAGACACAGCCTAGTGTCTGAGCAAACACAGGAATGGACTATTGATAATTTAGTGTTTTCTGAGTCAAAAAAGTCAGAATTTGTTGATGCTAAGATAAAATATAAATGTCAATAATAGGAAGCTGCAAATTCAGATCAAATGGATAATATCCTTTCCTCTGTTTCTTAAAAAATTCTCTTTAAAAGCATATTTGAAGGTAAAAATTATCAATCATAAGTTCTCTAAAAGTCATTTAATGTTGACAACATCTCCTTTGACAGAAGATATCATGGAAACTGAGAAGACAGACTTCAATTTCTCTTGTTCATGAAAGTTGTTTAAACTAAAGAGATACAGTCTTTCAAACAACTGGTAAAAGACATTCCCCAAAAAAGTTTGTCATAGGTACAACCTTTTTGATTAACAAAAAATAGGTTATTCCTCTATACTGAAGAAATGCTTCCTTCACACAGTTCAGTTAACAACCTAGAAGACAGGCTCGCCTACAGTGAGCTCTAGATCCCTAAGAATATCTGTGCTAAAACTATACTACAAGGCTACATACAAAATATAAATGTTTATATATTAGAACACAGTGTAATACAGATGATGTCAATAAAACAGTCATATGCCATCTTGTTTGGATATAATTATTATATACAAATGTTCTCTACAAATAATTATGAGTCACAAGATATAAAACTGCTGCTAAATATGTTTCATAGGAAACACAGCATACTGCAGTAGAAAGAGCCTGAGTTTCAGATTAAGACCACATCGACGTTTGAACGCTAATTCTACTACCTATTAGCTGGGTGATTAATGTGATTAAGTCTTTCTCTGTTTCAGATTCTTTATCTGTATAACAAGGATTGCAATAGCATGCATACTGTATATCTCTAATAACTAAATAATGCACTATACTATATAAAGATAATTATTCAAAAATCTGACATATATGCCAGAAGTAAAACCTGTCCTTTTCTTTGCACCCCCAGCTCTGAATGGAGGCATATAGGCATACTGAATAAATTAATTGCTTTGTTCTCCTCAAAGAGTCACTTTGGAAATGTCTAACATTGATTTATTAAGACCTGAGAGTGACTGTCTATTAAATTTTTGTATTGTATATTTATTGTGTTACTTTCAAAATATTATAAGATACATTCCAAAAGAGTTTCCTAGGAAGCACACTAGTAGCTTAAATTTAAACGTGAAAAAAACAAAATCCAATGTTCTTGGAAAACAGCATTCCCAGTGAACTGGTTATAGTTCCTTTCTCTGAGTGTAGGCAACTATTCTCACTCCCTGCTGAATTCCAGACAAGAGAATTGTAAAAGCAACACTCTCTTCCCAAATTGGAGCTAGGCCACTTGTTACTTGTGAAATCCCTAGACCCTATCTACATATTTCAAAATAGTTCATCCATTAAATTATACCCAATTAGCCCAATTTAATGTGTCATTTTTTTCTATTAGGATTGTGAAAACATTAAGGGATTATTGCTAATTTTGTTAAATGTGATAAATAGTAACTGTATAATAATGCCTTTAGCAGTTAGAGACACATACTATAATCCTTACAGCTGAAATAAAAATTGGCAAGATTCTATTAATTATTGAAGTGGCTTTAACGTATATAACCATTCTCTCCAGTTTCTGGTTTAAACATTTCCATGGTAAAAAGTTAATTATTTTTTTAACTATTCCTACTTTTTTTTTTTTTTTTTCTATTTTAGAAAACTATCGCTACTTCAAATCCCCTTGATAAGTTATTTTTAGCAGTATCTCTGATTTGGTGGCCCTGCCATGAATACAAATAGAAAAACCATTTTTAAGACAAGTGGGTTAGTATTTTCTGTTTCGTCCACTCTGTAACTCTGATCTTGGCAACTTTCTCCAACTTCAGTTAAAATTTTCTTTATGCATGATTCTAAACTTCATCTTCATTTGTTTCAGGGGAGCTCTAGGTTTCATTTGTGATGTTAGATTGAGATTGAAGGAAAAAAAAAAAGAGAAATATTCTGAGTGGTTTAAAAGTTAGACTTCGCTGGAAACAAGAATGACTGTTCTGGAAATTATACTCTTTTGCTACATTTCTACCATGTCTTGAAAAGAGTGTTATCAAGTTGTCTCCATGAAGCAGCACAGGAAAGATCATTCTGCCCAACAAGGAATTCTCTCTCATTTGGCTAATCATTGGGTACATGCCCTTGGCAGGTCACTTAAGTGACTTGGTCTAATGACCTTTAAATTAGAGCCATACACTGTTCATAAAAGGCAAGACCTGATGATCCAGTTGCTATAATGGATGTAGAGACAATGGTAATTCAAAAGAAATAACCAGTAGGCAGACTGAGACAGTTTTACATGTGGAACAGTAAAAATATTTTAGCCTTTTTTATTATTTACTAAGCTAACTACTCATCTAAACATATTCCCCATGAGTTATTAATCTCTATTAATAGCATCATAACAACTGTGTCCACAGTTTGGTTATGAAAGAAATATTTGAAGAAAATTAGCATTAAAAGGGAAAATTTTAGGATTTTTATGTCATTAAGAAACTTTTTATATATGCTGAAAATTATCTTCCTGCTTCCAAAAAGCTAGGCAGGCTAATTTTTACTTTATACTTTATATAATACTTTTCAAACTCAATTTCATGTAATTTTTTATTTGTGTATGTTTTAAAAGATTTTGAGCAAAAAAGAAAACATTCTGCTAAAATTCTATAAGGTGAATTATAGACTCCTAAGACAAATGTATGCTCATTCCTTTTAAGCAGGGTTTTCCAATCTCAGGTCTATAGAATTAGAACTGAGTAATTCTTCATTGTGGTGGGCTGTACTGTATACTGCTGTGTATAGTATTTATACTAAGGACTGTACTATATACTATTTAGGAAAAGCCATGGTTTCTATTTAATAGATGTCAGTAGTATCCCTCCTAAGTTGTGACAACCAACTCATCCCCCAAAATTTCAAATGTGCCTAGGGAGACCAAATTACCTGCTGTTGAGAAGCAATGCTTTAAGGTACGTTTTGCTTTGTATCTACCTAAATTCTAATTACTCCCAAAGGATTATAAGTTAAATAAAAGGAAGAGTAAAACAAGAAGAAAGCATGAAGAATTTTGAAAAGGGCATTGAGATTAGAAGATTTCAATTAAAAACATTTTTAAACTAAATAATTTCAAGTAATGTTAACTGAATGTGAGGATCTAAAAGAGAGTACCACAAAGAGCTGTTGCTTTAAAATCTAAGTTGCTTATACAGCCCAGGAAATAGTAGGATGACAAGCAATGCATTTTTCACCAATTTGCTTTGATACATTTTGATCTAGAACAGTTCATCATAGAAAAGGAATGAATTTTAAACCTTAACACATCCAACCAAAACTGGCCAAAGGTAAATACAAACACACACATTTTGATAAGAGAAAACTTAATTTTTAGTTACTTAACATTTAATCTATTTTTCCACCTCCTTTTTTAAAATATCAAGTGATAATGTTAAATACAGTTGAACAGCTAACTGAATTTCCTCTTCAGTAGTTCAGTTCAGTCCCTCAGTCATGTCCAACTCTTTGCGACCCCATGAATCGCAGCATGCAGGCCTCCCTGTCCATCATCAACTCCCGGAGTTCACTCAGACTTATGTCCATCGAGTCAGTGATGCCATCCAGCCATCTCATCCTCTGTCGTCCCCTTCTCCTCCTGCCCCCAATCCCTCCCAGCATCAGAGTCTTTTCCAATGAGTCAACTCTTTGCATGAGGTGGCCAAAGTACTGGAGTTTCAGCTTTAGCATCATTGCTTCCAAAGAAATCCCAGGGCTGATCTCCTTCAGAATGGACTGGGTGGATCTCCTTGCAGTCCAAGGGACTCTCAAGAGTCTTCTCCAACACCACAGTTCAAAAGCATCAATTCTTCGGCGCTCAGCTTTCTTCACAGTCCAACTCTCACATCCATACATGACCACAGGAAAAACCATAGCCTTGAGTAGATGGACCTTTGTTGGCAAAGTAATGTCTCTGCTTTTGAATATGCTATCTAGGTTGGTCATAACTTTCCTTCCAAGGAGTAAGCGTCTTTTAATTTCATGGCTGCAATCACCACTTGCAGTGATTTTGGAGCCCCGAAAAATAAAGTCTGATACTGTTTCCACTGGTTCCCCATCTATTTCCCATGAAGTGATGGGACCAGATGCCATGATGTTAGTTGTCTGAATGTTGAGCTTTAAGCCAACTTTTTCACTCTCCACTCTCATCAAGAGGCTCTTTAGTTCCTTTTCACTTTCTGCCATAAGGGTTGTGTCATCTGCATATCTGAGGTTATTGATATTTCTCCCAGCAATCTTTATTCCACCTTGTGCTTCTTCCAGCCCAGCGTTTCTCATGATGTACTCTGCATATAAGTTAAATAAACAGGGTGACAGTATACAGCCTTGATGTACTCCTTTTCCTATTTGGAACCAGTCTGTTGTTCCATGTCCAGTTCTAACTGTTGCTTCCTGACCTGCATACAGGTTTCTCAAGAGGCAGGTAAGGTGGTCTGGTATTTCCATCTCTTTCAGAATTTTCCACAGTTTATTGTGATCCACATAGTCAAAGGCTTTGGCATAGTCAGTAAAGCAGATATAGATGTTTTTCTGGAACTCTCTTGCTTTTTCCATGATCCAGCGGATGTTGGCAATTTGATCTCTGGTTCCTCTGCCTTTTCTAAAACCAGCTTGAACATCAGGAAGTTCATGGTTCACATATTTCTGAAGCCTGGCTTGGAGAATTTTGAGCATTACTTTACTAGCGTGTGAGATGAGTGCAATTGTGCGGTAGTTTGAGCATTCTTTGGCATTGCCTTTCTTTGGGACTGGAATGAAAACTGACCTTTTCCAGTCCTGTGGCCACTGCTGAGTTTTCCAAATTTGCTGGCATATTGAGTGCACCACTTTCACAGCATCATCTTTCAGGATTTGGAATAGCTCAACTGGAATTCCATCACCTCTACTAGCTTTGTTCGTAGTGATGCTTTCTAAGGCCCACTTGACTTCACATTCCAGGATGTCTGGCTCTAGGTCAGTGATCACACCATCTTGATTATCTGGGTCGTGAAGATTGTGAAGATCTCCTGTGTATTCCTGCCACCTCTTCTTAATATCTTCTGCTTCTGTTAGGTCCATACCATTTCTGTCATTTTCGAGCCATCTTGCATGAAATATTCCCTTGGTATCTCTAATTTTCTTGAAGAGATCTCTAGTCTTTCCCATTCTGTTGTTTTCCTCTATTTCTTTGCACTGGTCATTGTGGAAGGCTTTCTTATCTCTTCTTGCTATTCTTTGGAACTCTGCATTCAGATGCTTATATCTTTCCTTTTCTCCTTTGCTTTTCACTTCTCTTCTTTTTACAGCCATTTGTAAGGCCTCCTCAGACAGCCATTTTGCTTTTTTGCATTTCTTTTCCATGGGGATGGTCTTGATCCCTGTCTCCTGTACAATATCACGAACCTCTGTCCATAGCTGCAATGGCGCACAGAGCGTGGCCAAGAGGAACTACCCCACATCCGAGGTCAGGGGCAGAAGCTGGGAAGACCCCATGCCCAAGGGGCGGCGGCCAAGAGGAGTTACCCCACGTCCGAGGTCAGGGGCAGCGGCCGAGAGTGCCAGGCTGCAACTGCACAGGAGCAGCGGAGAGGAGCTATCCCACGTCTGAGGTTAGGGTGGCAGCCAAGAGGAGCTACCCCTTGTCCGAGGTCAGGAGCAGTAGCCAAAAGTGCCAGGCTGCGATAGCACAGGAGCAGCGGAGAGGAGCTACCCTCCTCCCGAGGCCGGGGGCGATAGCTGGGAGAAGCTACCCCCCCACCTGAGGCCAGGGGCGGCGGCTGAGGCCAGCAAACCCATGTCCAAGGAGCGGTGGCTGCGGGGGTGCAGGAGGGCCTAGAGGAGCTATTTCACGTTCAAAGTCAGGAGGGGTGGCAGTGAAGAGATACCCCTCGTCCAACATAAGGAGCAGCAGCTGCACTTTGCTGGAGCAGCCGTGAAGAGATACCCTACATCCAAGGTAAAAGAAACCCAAGTAAGACGGTAGGTGTTGCAAGAGGGCATCAGAGGGCAGACACACTGAAACCATAATCACAGAAAACTAGTCAATCTAATCACACTAGGACCACAGCCTTGTCTAACTCAATGAAACTAAGCCATGCCCGTGGGGCCACCCAATATGGGTGGGTCATGGTAGACAGGTCTGACAGAATGTGGTCCACTGGAGAAGGGAATGGCAAACCACTTCAGTATTCTTGCCTTGAGAACCCCATGAATAGTATGAAAAGGCAAAATGATAGGATACTGAAAGAGGAACTCCCCAGGTCAGCAGGGGCCCAATATGCTACTGGAGATCAGTGGAGAAATAACTCCAGAAAGAATGAAGGGATGGAACCAAAGCAAAAACAATACCCAATTGTGGATGTGACTCGTGATAGAAGCAAGGTCGGTTGCTGTAAAGAGCAATATTGCATAGGAACCTGGAATGTCAGGTCCATGAATCAAGGCAAATTGGAAGTGATCAAACAAGAGATGGAAAGAGTGAACGTCGACATTCTCGGAATCAGCGAACTAAAATGGACTGGAATTTCCTCTTAGGTATTTACAAAGCCTGGGCTTCCCAGGTGGCATTATTGGTAAAGTACCCCCATCTGCCAAAGCAGGAGACATAAGAGACATGGATTCAACAATCACTGGGTCAGGAAGAGGAAGGCATGGCAACTCACTCCAGTACTCTTGCCTGAAGAATCCCCACAGACAGAGGAGCTGGGCAGGCTACAGTCCATATGATCACAAAGGGTAGGACACATATAAGGTGACGTAGCACGAGCACACACTTACAAAGCCTGCAAGTGTAAATGATTCATTTATTTAGCTTCTGAAAATATATTCTAAATAGCATGAACACTTAAGTTCAAACAGCCTTGAACTACTTTGAATGTGCTTGCATATCTTAGCATTGATCTCTGGTTGATTTTATGCCTACCAGTAAACAGGAAGCTCATTTGGTTAGCATTGTCCAGTGTACAAAGAAAAGTATTAGGACGACAATAAAATCTGAGTAAGTATTTAAGACTTAAATTGAGAAACATTTTCCCCTGTTTTGTGGTTACCTTAAGTTTTAGTATCTCCATCAAAGAAAAGTCAAAATTAAAGAATAATAAAAGCACACATCCAAACCACTGGTGAACTACCATCTTCACCAATTTTTACATAGATAAATTACCTAAGAGAATTAAGGTTAGATGGATTTCAACTCAGAGTTTCCCTGGGATTTCTAGACATGCCTGCTTCTGTCTGAACTACTTTGGGGAGTTTCAAAGAAAGTGTAGGACAATATTACCATAAATGTTATAAATTTGTTTGGGTTTGAGATTTACTTCTTTCCTCTTAACACCAATAATGCCAATTTCTTTTAATGAAACTTGACTGTAATTAAAATAAACATGTAGAAAATAAAGCATTAAAAGAATCACATAGCTCAGTATGCAATTCAATCATGTAAAGCTATTTTTAAAGCATCAACTTTTATTTAACTCTCAAAGTGAAAAATTATCAATTCTTGCCATGCAACAACTCAATAAAAAGAAAATGTGCTAACTATGATCTTTTGCTGAGTGCCAGGTGCTGGCACTTAAAACTTGTCGCTATAAGAAAGTGAGATGGGAATTTTTAGTGTGTGAACCTTGTACTGTATAATTTAAAATGGTCTATTAGTAGCCCCCCAAAAAGCATCTTTGGATAAAGTGAAAAGAGATACTGTAGCAAAAATGACTTGCTGAAAAGAACAAAGTGATGGGCTACCAAATTTTAAAGAGTTAATATAAATTCTAGGTTTTTTTTTCTGTACATATTTTATAGTTACTTTTAAAAATGTCAAAAATCTCAAAAACCACTACTTCACTTTGATAGGCCTTTCTACTCTACTGCCATCTGCTCTCACCTTTACAACATGGCCCCACTCCCTCAGTTCTTCCCCAGTGCAGCCTGCAGTGACCTTTCCACGCCTGAGTCATGAATACCTAAACATAGGGGACGAAATCACTGACATGCCTTCCATATGCTGGTGTGAATGCACTACAATAATTGCTCTGTAATTGCATGGTAATTATTGACCATTTAAGTACATTTAAGAACAGGGTGAGTACTATGTAATCAAAGACTAATTATCTAATTATTTCTGTCTTTTAAACTGCAGGCTTACAAGATATAAAAATTGCAAGTAACATGATGATTAGTCATTGAACTACATGCTAACTTGAAGTATAATTATGAAGTAATCTGTAGAAATCGTATTTTTATTGTGGGTCTCCTCAAAGGTAATTGCAGAGTAGCTATATTGTAATATACATTCTCTAAAGCGATAACAGAAAAAGTCATCAATATGTTATACTAATGGAGCATGCATATGGGTAACCAAACATATCATACAGTTCATTAGAAAAACATGTGACTGGGGATATACATTTTACAAGATAGGTAGTAAACCTCTGATTGTATCTTTTCACAGATGTGTAATATTTTTGCATATTGCTTCAACAAAGATGACAGGGCAAACGGCAATTAACTATGATAGGGAAAGAGAAGTAGAAGGATACTACAAGGTCAAAGCAGAATAAGTTCAGAGACTGATCATTTGTACTGGTGTTTAGTGGCAGAATCCAAACCAAGAGTGAAACTTAAAGTGTATTACTAATTCGTAGGACTCAAGTTGGAATCTTCGCTGGTGGCTCAGGGCTTCCCTGGAGGCTCAGACAGTAAAAAAAAAAAAAAAAAAAAATCCTCCATAAATGCAGGAGACCTGGATTCAATCCCTGGGTTGGGAAGATTCCCTGGAGGAAGGCATGGAAACCCACTCCAGTATTATTGCCTGGAGAGTCCCATGGACAAAGGAGCCTGGTAAGCTATAGTCCATGGGGCCGCAAAGAGACATGACTGAGTGACGAAGCACAACAAAGATATTTACTTAAATTATTTCAAAGCTTCGACTTTAAGTTTGGAAATGGATAATTACGGATTCTCTCCTGAAAATTTATCTGATATTGTCTGAATTTAAAAACCTAAACAAATACTAAAAGTGCAGCGTGGCAATGATAAATACCAGGAGAAGGATTTTGTGGAATATGGTTTACATATGTATTTGCTGAGGGTGAAGATCAACTATTTTGCTGAGGAATGCCCCTGCTCTCTAGCACTTATCTGGGATTGCACACTTACTTTGGTAACAAAATGTAAAACTGTCTGTCAACTCTGGATAAAAGTCTTTAAAACTCAATACTGAATCTAATACCATTTCCCCCTGTGACAGTGAAAGATGCTCTGGATGGGGAAGACTCTATCAGCCTGAGTCCCCTGAATTAGCACACACAGAATATTGTGCCTGCTGGACTGTGACAAATATATAACACGTTAGCAAGAAATAAACTTTCAATGTTTTTTAAGTTCCTAGATTTTGAGGATTTGTTTTCTCAGCATAAACAAATCTATCTTGGCAAGTACACATATTACTTTTATTTAACTTGTTACTCTTTTATCCAGTAATTGTACCTGTAAAAATACTAAGTCAAAAATAACAAATCAATTTTTTCATAGTTCTTCAATCGTCTCAGCTAGATTACAGTCATCTTTAGAGGAAATATTGCTTATTATGGTACTTAAATAATACTCTTACCAACAAGGACAATTATATTCATGTAGGTAGAAAGCAATGGCACCCTACTCCAGTACTCTTGCCTGGGAAATCCCATGGACGGAGGAGCCTGGTAGGCTACAGTCCATGGGGCCGCTAAGAGTCAGAGACGACTAAGCGACTTCACTTTCACTTTTCATTTTCATGCATTGGAGAAGGAAATGGCAACCCATTCTAGTATTCATGCCTGGAGAATCCCAGGGACAGAGGAGCCTGGTGGGCTTCCATCTATGGGTGGCACAGAGTCGGACACGACTGATGCAACTTAGCAGCAGCAGCAGCAGCAGCAGCAGGTAGAAAGCAAGGATTTGAATTAATCTTTCAGTTTCCTTCTTTAGTGACTTCCCAAGTTTTTTTAATGACTTTTGGTGAGCATATTTTTGGCTTTGCCTACCAAATAACCCTTTCCTCTTTTTCATAATAAAATCTCTCTTTATAATGGACACTTATTCCTTGTAACTCAAGAAGGAATTAAAAATCTGTAAAATCAATTTAAGCAACTATTTCTTATTTAATATTATAATGAAAAACATCAGTAACATGAGCCCTGAAATAGAGATAATGTCAATTCCATTACAAAGTAATTATGATGATATTTTGTATGTAATGTTGGAATGGAGCTCTGGAATGTGTCAGTACCATCACTGTCCATGAAAAAAATGTTTTGAGCAAAAGATAAAATTTTCTTACCTAAAGGATAAAGGTGATTTGACAGCATCCAGAGAAATGATAATGCTATCATATTGGAGCTTACTTACTTTCAAATTCTTTGCAAAAATTTTCAACATAATCCAAATGCTGTTATTTTTTAGAAATTGTCTATTTTTTCTCCAAAGTTCCATAAAATACAACATATACCTTCAAGTATTTCTGCATGGTTTATTTTAGATTAAGACTTAATTTATATTGTTTTGCCTGCTGTGTTTCTTCTCCACGGAATTCTATACTACAATAAATTATAATCTGAAGTACTTTCAAATATTGTCCTGTACAATTAGCCAGATACAAATGCATAGTCAAGTGAAATGCTATTAGTAGTCACTTATGAATTTGTTAGTGTTTTGACCTGGGCAGCTACTCATAAAGTGAAATCCAGAATGGACTATGGTAGATTTATTTGATCAGCATCGATTAATTCTTATGTCATTAATGAAGCATTTTTTTGATTGAGATCTCATTAAAGGTTTCTGCCTTACATAAAAATGTCAATAATCTTTCAGAGACAGGAATGCCACTTTACTGAGGCTATATTTTTTAATGTTGTAACTAAAAATTATTTATAAATGCTTTCCCAAAGTGAATCGCTACACTATTAATTTTTAAAATAAATTACTATACACTGCTTCATGAAGCATAAAAAACCGGGAGGTAATAAATAAAGATCATGCATTGAGTAATGCCTTTGGTCAGCCTGAAGAAGGGAGTTGGTAAGTAATTAACATGGCTAGCCAGTCTGTATGTACAATAACTCATCTCAAGTTGCCTCCTCCCTTGATTATTTAACTGAAATAGCCTACAATTTAAAATTCCTGTCTCCTTTATAAAGAGGGAACGGTGAAAAGTGAATGGCATATATAAAATACGAAAAGATGTTTTAAGTGTGTTTACCATACAATATTGGTGTCTCAAGAACACATCCATGAGATCAAGCTACTCATACTTAAGTTCCTGAGAAGAAACATGTCATCATACAAAAGACGGCAAAGGTGGATCAAACTGACTTAACAATCGCACCATGAATCATTTTTGTAATTTACCATTAGACTAAATATCTCCTTTGTCTTCCTTTCCCTTACTAATTAATTCTCTAGTACAGGATAACATTTCTCATAAAATAAAGAAGGTAGCATAAAATACCATGAATGGATACCAAGTTTTCCAGTTCATTTTATCTAGGCCGTTTCCCCCTATAAAATAATTAAAGAAAATATCTAGTAGACCTAAAGACTCTAAATCTAAAACAAAACATTAAAAATTGCTATATAATATGGAATAAAAAGTAATTTTAGTCTGTTTAATAACATTATCAAATATTGTCAAAAATATTCTGCAATTAGGTCACATTTTTATATTGGCAAACACATAAAAAGCAAAGTTTGTGTCCTCAAATTCACTTGAATATAGCCCTTAAAAATTGCTACACTAAATGGAATATCTACTTCATCACTTAAAATCAAAGCTTCAGCTAAAGGTTACAGCTAGAGCAACAAAGAAAAAAAAAAAAGGAATTACATATGTCCAAAAAGAAAGAAAGGAAAACTGCATTTTATTTGCAGATGACATAATCCTTTATGCAGAAAAAGGATTCCTCCACTCCTACAAGCCCAGTAGAAAATTACTAAAACAAGGACCTTGCTGGTAGCTCAGCAGTAAAGAATTCTCCTGCCAATGCAGGGGATATGGGTTTGATCCCTGATTCAGATGGACCCCACATGCCATGGAGCAACCAAGCCTGTGCACCAAAACTACAGAGGCTGTGCTCTAGAGCTCAGCACCAACTACAGAGCCAATGTGTCACAACTACTGAAGCTCCCACATCCTATAGCCCAGGCTCTGCAACAAGAGCAGCCACTGCAATGACATGCCTGCACTAGAGACTAGCCACCACTCACTGAAGCTAGAGAAAAGCCCAAGCAGCAATGAATACCCAGCACAGTCAAAAATACACATTATTTTTTTAATTACTAAAACAAGATACAAAAGTCAATCTAGGAAATTGATTCTATTTCTATATATTAGTAATGAACAATCTTAAAGCAAACCAAGAAAATACTATTTATAATAATTCCTAAGACTAAAATTCTTAAAAAATACCTGAACAACACATTGCTAAGAGAACTGAAGGAAATCTAAATAAGTGAGAGATATTTTATTTTCATGGGTTGAAAAACAGTGTTGTCAATATCACAACTTTACAGAAATGCACTACAGATTAAATGAAATCCTTTTCAAATGCTTTTTCATACTGTTCATGGGGTTCTCAAGACAAGAATACTGAAGTGGTTTGCCATTCCCTTCTCAAGTGGACCACATTTTGTCAGAATTCTCCACCATGACCCATCCATCTTGGGTGGCCCTACACTGCAAGGCTCATAGTTTCATCGAGCTGTCCATGTGATCACTTTGGTTATTTTTCTGTGATTGTGGTTTTCAGTCTGTCTGCCCCCTGATGGAGAAGGATAAGAGGCTTCTGGAAGGTTCCTGATGGGAGAGACTGACTGAGGGGGGAACCTGGGTCTTGTTCTGATGGGCAGGGCCATGCTCAGTAAATCTTTTGTGTTGATGGGCAGGGCTGTGTTCCCTCCCTGTTGCTTGACCTGAGGCCAAACTATGGTAGAGTCAATGAACCTAATGGTGACCTCCTTCAGAAGGTCCCGTGCCCCTACTACTGTACTCAGTGCCCCTGACCCTGCAGCAGGCCACTGCCGACCACGCCTCCACTGGAGACTCCTGGACACTCATGGGCACATCTGGGTCAGTTTCTTGTGGGGTCACTGCCCCTTTCTCCTGGGTCCTGGTGTGCACAAGGTTTTGTTTGTGTGCTCCAAGAGTCTGTTTCCCCAGTCCTGTGTAAGATCTGGTGGTTCCATAGCGGGGAGATCCAACTTGTCCATCCTAAAGGAAATTAGTCCTGAATATTCATTGGAAGGACTGATGCTGAAGCTGAAACTCCAATACTTTGGCCACCTGATGTGAAGAACTGACTCATTTGAAAAGACCCTGATGCTGGGAAAGACTGAAGGCAGGAGGAGAAGGGGAGGACAGAAGATGAAATAATTGAACGACATCACCAACTCAATGGACATGAGTTTGAGTAGGCTCCAGGAGTTGGTGATGGACAGGGAGGCCTGGTGTACTGCAGTCCATGGTGTCACAAAGAGTCGGACACAACTGAGCAACTGAACTGACTGACTAATTTATCAAATGCTGGTAGGAAATTTTGGATTACTGACAGGATGATCATATGACATATGTGGAAATAAAAAGAACCCAGAATAGTAAGAACAATTGTTAAAAGGAACAAAATTGAAAGACATACACAATCTAATTTCAGAACTTACTACAAAGGTGTAGCAATGGGGCATATGGTATTGGTATGTATAATGATAGCCATGTAGACTAATAGAACATATTTAAGAGTTCCAAAATAAACCCTTAAATTTATAGTCAACTGAATTTTGACAAGGACATCAAGTTAATTTAATGATGAAGAGGACAGAATTTCTGCAAATGGCAGTGGGATAACTGGATATCAAACTATATACAAAAATGAACTAAAAATGGATCCTACATCTGAATAGATGAGTTAAAACTACCAAACTTCTGGAAGAAAATATAGGAGAAAATCTTCATGGCCTTTGGATTGGACAAAAGAGTTTGTAGACATGACACCAAAAAACAAAGATTCACAAAATTTTTAACCTGGACATGATTAAAATTAAAACTGTTAAACAACAAAAGACACAACTCAGAAAAGGAAGACAAGTCACAGACTGGAAGAAAACATTCAAACATATATCTGATAATGGGACAATGCCCAGAATACACAAACATCTCTTATAATCAACAGTAGAGACCTTTTTTTTTTTTCTTTATGGGACAAAGTTTTAAGTAGATATTTAACCAAAAAGAGATAAATCCTATATATGCTAATATACACATGAATAAATGATCACTGTCATCAGTCATTAGGAAAATGCAAACTAAAATCATGAGACACCGCTGCACCCCTTTCCTGATGACTCAAAAAATGACCATATCAAGAGTTAGTGATGATGTAGAGAAACGGAACTGTTGGTGTAAGGCAGGTAGGAATATAAAATGGCACACAGAGCCCCTGTGAAAAACAGTTTCACAGTTTCTTAAAATGTTTAACAGGTACTTGCCAAACGACTAAGCAGAAATCTATCTGACAGAAATGAACATGTGTATCCACATGAAGAAATGTATATGAATGCAGAATTATTTATATTACTCATAGTTCAAACTGGGAATAATCCAAATACATATTAAATGAAAGAATGTACACCACTTGATATAACTATATAGCAGAACACCATTCAATTAAAAAAAATTAGACTACTGACGTATGCTATATTACAAAACTTAAAACATTTTGCTAAGTGAAAGAAATGTCAAAGTATAGTTGTGATTTTAGTTTTATAAATATTTATAGACATTTATCCAAGGTAGACATATACATGGCCAAACAAGCACATGTAAAGATGTTCAGCTTCACTAATCAGCAAGGAAGTGCAAATCAAAATCACAATGAGACACCATCTCACACCTGTCAGAATGTCTACTGTCAGAAAGATAACAAATAATAAGTATTGGCAAGAATGTGGAGAAAAGGGAGCCTTCTTGCTCTATTGATGGGAATGTAAGTTTGTATAATCACTATGGAAACAGTATGGAGATTCCTCAAAAAAAAAAAAATGTAGAATCACCATTTAATCTAGCACTTCCACTCCTGGGTATTTACACAAAGCAAATGAAAACACTAATTAGAAAAGATAAGTGCAGCCCTATATTCCCTGCAGCATTATTTACAATACCCAAGATATAGGATCGAGCTAAGTATCCATCCATAGACAAATGGATCAAAAAGATGTAATATGTGTATGTATGTTTATATTAATATACATACATATACACAGAAATATATGAATATATATATAATAGAATATCACTCAGCCATAAAAAGGATGCAGTCTTGCCCTTTGCAACAACATGAATGGACCTAGAGGGTATTATGCTAACTAAAGTTAGAGAAAGACAAATACTGTAGGATTTCACTTATATATGGAATCTATAAAAGAAAACAAATTATAGAATATAACAAAATGGAAACAGAGTCAGAAACAGAGAATAAGAAAGTGATTACCAGAGGGGAGGAGATGGGGAGAGGAGAAAAATGGGTGATGGAGATTAAGAGAAACAGACTTCCAGGAAGAAAATAAATGAGTCATGCTATAAAATATACAGTTGGGGGACATAGTTAACAAATACATAATATTTCTGGAAATAGAACTCCCATAGGACCCAACAATCCCACTGTTGGGCATACACACTGAGGAAACCAGAATTGAAAGAGACACCTGTACCCCAGTGCTCATCACAGCACTGTTTACAATAGCTAGGACATGGAAGCAACCAAGATGTCCATCAGTAAATGAATGGATAAGAAAGCTATGGTACATATACACAGTGGAATATTCAGTTCAGTTCAGTTGCTTAGTCATGTCTGACTCTTTGCAACCCTGTGAACCACAGCACGCCAGGCCTCCCTGTCCATCACCAACTCCCAGAGTCCACCCAAACTCATGTCCATCGAGTTGGTGATGCCATCCAACAATATCCTTTTGTCGGTGATGCCAGCCAACCATCTCATCTCATCTTGTCCCCTACTCCTCCTGCTCTCAATCTTTCCCAAAACAATGGAATATTACTCAGCTATTAAAAAGAATGCATTTGAATCAGTTCTAAGGAGGTGGAAGAAACTGGAGCCTATTATATGGAGTGAAGTAAGTCCAAAAGAAAAACACCAATACAGTATATTAATGCATATATATGGAATTTAGAAAGATGGTAACGATGACCCTATATGCGAGACAGCAAAAGAGACACAGATGTAAAGAACAGACTTTTGGACTCTGTGGGAAAAGGCGAGGGTGGGATGATTTGAGAGAATAGCATTGAAACATGTATATTACTATATGTGAAACAGATTGCCAGTCCAGGCTCAATGCATGAGACAGGGTGCTCAGGGCTGGTGCAC
The DNA here is from genome assembly GCF_003369695.1 of Bos indicus x Bos taurus. NCBI lineage: Eukaryota > Metazoa > Chordata > Mammalia > Artiodactyla > Bovidae > Bos > Bos indicus x Bos taurus. The sequence continues at coordinate 96,868,339 of NC_040079.1, read as the reverse complement.
TGGGATGACCCTGAGGGATGGGATGGGGAAGGAGGGGGGAGGGGGCTTCAGGATGGGGGCCACATGTACACCCATGACTGATTCATGTGAATGTATGGCAAAAACTATAACAGTATTGTAAAATAATTAGCCTCCAATTAAAATAAATAAATAAATAAAAATATTTTGGTACAGTAACAATAACTAGACATATCATGGTGATCAATTTGAAATGTATAGAAATATCAATCATTATGTTGTTTATCAGAAATTACTATAGTGTTACAGATTACTGAAATTTCAATAACTAAATAAGCCAACAGCATCAAAGAAAAAGAGATCAGAGTTGTGGTTATCAGGGGTAGTGGGTGGGGAAAGGAAGAATTAGAGGAAGGCACTCAAAAGGTACAAGCTTCTAGTTATAAGATAAATAAGCACTAGGAATGTACAGCATGATAAATAACACTGCTGTATGTTATATATGAAAGTTGTTGAGAGTAAATCTGGAGAGCTCATCACAAGGAAAAACATTTTCTATTTATTTAGTTGTGGATGGCAACCCAGTCCAGTATCCTTGACTGGAAAATCTCATGGAAAGAGGAGCCTGGTGGGCTGCACTCCATGGGGTCACAAAGAGTCGGGCATGACTGAGCGACTAACTTTCTTAACTTATATCTATGTAAGATGATGGATGGTCACTAAATTTATTGTGGTAACCATTTCATGATATATATTATTCAAATCATTATGCTGTACAATTAAACTTATACAGTGTTGGATGTCAATTATATCTCAATAAAAAGATATGCAGGTCAGGAAGAAACAGTTAGAACTGACATGGAACAACAGACTGGTTCCAAATAGGAAAAGGAGTATGTCAAAGCTGTATATTGTCACCCTGCTTATTTAACTTCTATGCAGAGTACATCATGAGAAATGCTGGGCTGGAAGAAGCACAAGCTGGAATCAAGATTGTTGGGAGAAATATCAATAACCTCAGATATGCAGATGACACCACCCTTATGGCAGAAAGTGAAGAGGAACTCAAAAGCCTCTTGATGAAAGTGAAAGAGAAGAGACAAAGTTGGCTTGAAGCTCAACATTCAGAAAACGAAGATCATGGCATCCGGTCCCATCACTTCATGGGAAATAGATGGGGAAACAGTGGAAACAGTGTCAGACTTTATTTTTGGGGGCTCCAAAATCACTGCAAATGGTGATCACAGCCATGAAATTAAAAGACACTTACTCCTTGGAAGGAAAGTTATGACCAACCTAGATAGCATATTCAAAAGCAGAGACATTACTTTGCCAACCAAGGTCCATCTAGTCAAGGCTATGGTTTTTCCTGTGGTCATGTATGGATGTGAGAGTTGGACTGTGACGAAAGCTGAGCACCAAAGAATTGATGCTTTTGAACTGTGGTGTTGAAGACTCTTGAGAGTCCCTTGGACTGGATGGAAATCCAACCAATCCATTCTAAAGGAGATCAGTCCTGGGTGTTCTTTGGAAGGACTGATGTTAAAGCTGAAACTCCAGTACTTTGGCCACCTCTTGCGAAGAGCTGACTCATTGGAAAAGACCATGATGCTGGGAGGGATTGGGGGCAGGAGGAGAAGGGGACAACGGAGGATGAGATGGCTGGATGGCATCACTGACTCAATGGACATGAGTTTGACTGAACTCCAGGAGTTGGTGATGGACAGGGAGGCCTGGCGTGCTTTGATTCATGGGGTTGCAAAGAGTTGGACATGACTGAGCGACTGAACTAACTAACTGCAATGTCTAGAAAAGACAAATAAATTCAGACATTGTATATTAGTAATAGTTTGACTGAAGATGGGACTGGTAGTAGCTTTAAGTGAACATTAAGAAGCCAATGAATGGTATACTTAAAATGACTTAATTTTAGACCATGTAAATTATACCTCAACTGCTGTGAAAAAGATTAGAAGAATAAAAAAAGATACAGAATAGAAATTTAAAATCCAAAAAATGAGCAGTAAATGAAGAACAAAGGAACAAAATTTCACGCTATCTGCAGAAAATAAAGACAAAACAACAGATGTGAAAACATACCAGTAATTATAGAAATATGAAAGGACTTATTACTTGCAGAGATGATCAACTTGGATACAAAACAAGATTCAACTATAATCTGTCTACAAGAAACATGCTTTAGATTCAAAGACAAAACTAGATTGGAAGCACAGGGGTGGAAAACAGTGATAACAGGTAAACAGTAATCCTGAGAGACCTGGAGTCAATATAGTAATACATAAGAAAATAAACTTTAAGTATGAAAGACCACTAGAGGCAACAAGTTTCACAATGACAAACTGTCAAACATAAGGAAGTTATGATAATCATAAAGGATACTCATGTCACAATAGATCCCAAGATACATAAAACAAAAAGTGACAAAACTGGAAGGAAAACAGACAATTTAACAATTATATTTAGATATTTAAGTACTTCACTCTTAATATGAGGTAAATCAACGTAAAAATAGATGGCTAAAACAACACTACCAACCATATGGACTAAGCTGACATTTCTTGAACACTAGATCCAAGAATGGAAGCTACACATTCTCTTCTTGTGTACAGGAAGCATCATCCAAGACAAACAATTTAAACCAATAAAAAGAATCAGCAACTGTAAATTTACTGTAATGGATCACTTCAAAGGATGTGCTTCAATCGCAACATGAAACTGGAAATCAACCACATAAAAAATACAGAGAAATTGCCAAACATTTGTTAAATGTCACTCTTCCAGGTACACATTGGTCAAAGAGGAAATCATTAAGGAAATAGAAAATGTCTGAACTGAACACATATCAAAACATGAAAAAAAGAAAAAAGTATGGGTTGCAGCTAAAGGGACGCACAGAGGGAAACTGATATCTTTAAAACACTGTCATTTCTATAGGTATTGAAAAATAATTTGGTAAAGTACAATAAAACTCATTATGACAATCTATCAACAATCCAGCATTAAAAAGAAAGTTTCTTACCTTTAGAAAAGACACTTGAATTTAACTGTTAATCTCGAATTTATCCCTACTATTGTAAACAAGAAAAGTATACCCACTTACCACACTGTAGTCAGTGCAATAAAGAAACAAGAGACTGAAAGGAAATTGCTAGATGTTGGAGGTGGCTGACTACAGAGCTGACTGCATGAAGGACTGACTGCAACTCTAGGGATGAGAGAAATGTCTTAGAACTGTTTTATGCAGATGGTTACACAGCGATACAAATTTAGTAAAAATCGTTGTGTGTGTGCTCAGTCGTCTGACTCTTTGCAACCCGTGAACTATAGCCCACTAGGCTCCTCTGTCAATGGGATTTCCCAGGCAAGAATACTGGAGTGGGTTGCTGTATACTCCTCCAAGGGATCTTCCCCACCCAGGGATCCAACTGCATCTCCTACATCTCCTGCATTGGCAGGTGGATTCTTTACAACTAGCACCAACTGGGAAGCCAACCTGAGTCCTATTTACTGTGAAAAGCACACACACACAGATACATATAATTTATATATATTATTTATATATATAAGAGTTTGGGACATTTGCAGCTATATAGTGGATAACTCAGAGAAGGCAATGGTAAGACAGTCCAGTACTCTTGCCTAGAAAATCTCATGGATGGAGGAGCCTGGTGGGCTGCAGTCCATGGGGTCGCTATGAGTCGAACACGACTGAGCGACTGCACTTTCACTTTTCACTTTCATGCATTGAGGAAGGAAATGGCAACCCACTCCAGTGTTCTTGCCTGGAGAATCCCAGGGACGGGGGAGCCTGGTGGGCTGCCGTCTATGGGGTCGCACAGAGTCAAACATGACTGAAGTGACTTAGCAGCAGCAGCAGTGGATAACTAGGAAACAGCCCCATGATACTGAACTAGATGTTATGATGTTATTTGTTGTTATTTTAGACACCCTGTCATGTCTGACTCTTTTGCAACCCCATGGACTGGGATTTTCCAGGCAAGAATACAGGAGTGGGTTACCATTTCTTTTCTCCAGGGGATCTTCCTGACCTGGTGATAGAACCCATGTCTCCTGCATTGGCAACTGGATTCTTTACCACTGAGCCACCTGAGAAGCCTCCCAAAATCACTGAACTTTATTCTTAAATGAGTTAATTCTATGGTGTGTAAATTTTATTTCCTAAATATTTCAAAAATACTGCTGAGATATGAAACCTGAGTAAATTACTTACATTTCACAAGAATTTTTAAATGTTTCATTTTTAATTTCAAAAACAAAATTCTTCTTGACAGCCAGAGGCATTCAGGTTGTAATAAAAATGATAACCCTAGAGTTGCTTCTGCTCAGTGTTCTGTGATGATCTAAATGGGAAGGAAAACTAAAGATGAGGGGACATATGTGTGTGTAAAACTGACTCACTTTGCTGTGCAGCAGAAACTAACAGCATTGAAAAGCAAATACCCCGCAATAAAAAAAATCAATAAAGAAAATAGCACAATCCTACAGTTGCTATCCAATTACTCAAGCAGCATACTAAAATAGTTTATATTTAGGACATGCCTTCTGGTCACCTTCACACTACCGATTTGTGTCTATACTTAATCAAGATCCAGAGGTGGATATTGATCATTAAATAGTCACAGTATGGGGACTGTCTTTCAGGAGTAACCCCTTCATAGCATAATACTTAGACTTTTTAATTATTGATTGCAACATACTATTAATTCTCTGTAGTGATTTGAAAAATTTTGACTAATCTCCCACAGTACAAATGTTCACATGATAAGCAGATAAAACATCATTGAGCCCATTTCTCTCATCACATCATTGTTATCCCTTAAGCGAAATATGTGATAGAATGCAAAAGTCCTTTGTTCTTCTAAGGTATAGGTCAATAATGTTATGGTACAATCAATAGTATCATTTGATACAGGAATTTTCCCATACATCATTTTTGGGGGGGTATGAGATTTATTAACCTTGCAGATGTTCTTATAATACTCTCAGCAACCATGTGACATATTTACTATGAAAATGTGACTTTAATGATGCCTTTGAAATGCTGCTCTTTTCCTTGCCTTTGGCAAAAGTAATAGTAATCAATTTTGTAAACACTGTATTATGACTGTTCTGAAATAACTCAATTGGTTTGCCACAGACGTTATTGTTCTTTGTTTGAAAATTAAGCATAAGTTCATACCCCCAATTGTCAGAGATATCTAACCTAAAAAGCTCTAGGGTAAGGTATAAAAAGTCATTAATACAATAAAATCTAATTTTAAAAGATTTTTATCTTCATAATTCCTATCATATCATTTTCTGTTTTGACTGCTTGTGCAAAGTCATTACACTTGTTAATGTGCTTCCCTGAGAATATTCAGTTTTATCTTCTACACTTACAATACAGTCTGGTTCACAGTTTGAGTTACAACTTCATGACTGATTTCATTATATTTATATTTGAATGGCCCATTTTGAGGCTCTAGTTAACTTTCAATGAGTTGTGGATAAAACTCAATGTAACAGTAAAAATGACAAATGCATATTTATAACATGCAAGCAATAAATGCAAGTAACATGAACATATCAGGTGAAAGGAAATTCACCCTGTTATCTGAACATGTTTTAAGACAAGTGATCAACACTGTCCTTTTAGCATGGATACACCCTTTCAAATGCAACTATTATTATAGTATAATAGGGTATTTAGAATTAACCTTATTTTCAAATTAGTGTAATATATGTGGACAAAACTTCACTGTGGTTTCATCTAAGCCACCAGACACCTTGCTGACATTTGATAGGTCATCAGTATTCACTAGTGGTTCATGGTTTACACTTGGAAAAATATTCCATTAAAAATGTTTTTCCAGACATGTTCATGACAAGTGATGCCCTATCCAAAGATCTGTGATATTCTTTCATTCATGAGAACAAAGATTAACTCAAAGTCAATAACAACTGCAGCATTACAAAAATAATGATTCTATGCTCATAAACATTGAAATAAAAATCATTCAGAAATGTGGGTCAGTTATAGTACCATTTCACTTATAAGGCATAGTGAAGTGCTTCCCAACTGAATTAAAGATTTGGCAGTGCTTTATAGCCCAAATGGGACTGTAGGAAATATATCTGGGTACTTGCTATACATGAAAAATGAAGCAAGAATGAACTGAGCCCAAGTATAAATAATAAAAGATAAAATATAACTGAGATTTCCCCACAAATACACATATAGAATAACATATTTTAAAGTAATTATTTGTGCTTTAGAGTTCCTATATTAAGAAACAATAGACATTTTTGTTTCTGATATTTAGAGAACTGCTGCTGCTGCTGCTGTCGCTTCAGTCATGTCCAACTCTGTACAACCCCAGAGACGGCAGCCCACCAGGTTCCCCGGTCCCTGGGATTCTCCAGGCAAGAACACTGGAGCGGGTTGCCATTTCCTTCTCCAATGCGTGAGAGTGAAAAGTGAACGTGAAGTCGCGTCAGTCGTGTCCGACTCTGTGTGACCCCAGAGACGGCAGCCCATCAGGCTCCGCGGTCCCTGGGATTCTCAGGCAAGAACACTGGAGTGGGTTACTTAGAGAACTATACAGAAGCAAACTCAACATTTTAAAAGTCCCCAAGGTATGTAAATGACTTATTCTCTCATTCAGAGACTACTTTTTTTTTTTTACATTCTATATCATTTCCCAATGATATCCCATAATAATCTATGCTCAAATTTACTACCACATCCTCTTTTGTGTTACAGACCTGAATTTTCAACTCAATCAGACAGTTCTGAAGTCATACATTTTTAATAGCCATGTGGACCTCAATTCAAATCCATTACCAAAATTTCTCAATTGTTCCTTGGGTCTTTAGCACAGCTTGACTTCTGATATCACCATTCTGTTTCATTACATCATCATCTAATACCATGGAAACTGCTAGCCTCTGAGCTCATTACTGGTCTGCCTGCCAGCACTTTTAAATACATTTATTGGCTGCAGTCAGATTATTCTTCCTAAAATATCATTCCTTTCAAATGATCGACTGTTTTCTCAAATTCTTCAATGGTTCTTTACAGACTGTATCTTAACCTCCAAACCCCTTATCAATTTTTTTCATGGTGAACCAGACTGCCGTTTTTGAACTCTCATAGGGTCATCTACCAGCAAATACCTGTTAAGTCACAGTCGTCACTCTCCCTGTCCCCTGAACATGGTTGGTGCTACCTAAATTCCCTACTTCATAACTGCTCACATCATTCTTCTTGTCCAGGAAACTTGTGCATAGTTCATTTTCCTAGATAACTCTTACACTCCCTTAAATAATCCTGGAGAAAAAGATTTTCTGTATAGTTTTACCAATTTTGCATTTCATTCATTTGCCTGGTCGCCTGAGCCAACCTGTAGCTGCCTCTCTCTTGTGGAGCCAAAAGATTCAGACATTCAGGCAAGAATATAACACTTCTGCCTGTCAGTGGCCCATGAACATAATTTGCAGATATTCTGCTGGGAAGGATCCTGTTTGGGCATGTCTTCCTGAAACTTCAGTCATGCCTCCTCCCGTCTCTCCCAGTAGATTGCCAGTCAGATTACTATTGAGGCCCCAGTACTTCAGGAGATATTGATGCACAAATAAAATGCCCTATCTCTACAACTAAACTGTTCCCAAATAGAGGATTATCTGACTTTGCTGTGATGGCTTTGAAAATAGAGTGGTTCCATTGGAACCATTTAAGGATTCTGCAATAAAGAGTTACTTGCACAATTTTATACTATGGACCATAATATATTATAGGTCCACATCATATTTTATTCTTTCTTAAAAAGATGAGAAATTAATTTCTATATATAAAGTGATGAACAAATTTCCATATTATCAAGGCTATTTTAAAAGGATGTGTTTATGAATAAGGAGATAATAATAACAGTTACAAAACCTACCTGAAAAAAAGGGGGAAAAAGTAAGAATTTTTACATCATCCTCTCTTTTACCAGCTGCATCAATATGGTAAAAATGACCTCCCTGAATCTCATTTTCTCATCAACAAGAATGAGAGAGGAGTTGTAGTCACTAGCTCACAGTGATGTGAAGATAATCAAATGAATTAAAATTTGTAAAGCATCTATGCTATGCTAAGTCGCTTCAGTCGTGTCCAACTCTGTGCGACCCCATAGACAGCCGCCCTCCAGGCTCCACCATCCCTGGGATTCTCCAGGCAAGAATACTGGAGTGGGTTGCCATTTCCTTCTCCCATGAAAGAGAAAAGTGAAAGTGAAGTCGCTCAGTCGTGTCCGACTCTTAGCGACCCCATGGACTGCAGCCCACCAGGCTCCTCCATCCATGGGATTTTCCAGGCAAGAGTACTGGAGTGGGGTGCCATTGCCTTCTCCAGTAAAGCATCTAGTACCAAGTAGAAGCTTGGTACTTCTTTCACATATAGAAGAAGCTCAATAAACAATAAGACATTATTATGGTAATAAATTTAAAATCAAGACGCTACTACCTCAAAAGCTATGGATTGCTTACAAATGCTAGGGAGAGAGTTCCACAAATTATTTCTGGACATCTTCATATACCTCAGGGATTTCAAAAAAGATAGAACATTGTAGATGTAGAACACCATATGCATTTTATAAAAGTTACACTTTGATAAAAAAGAATATTAACTAAAATTCTTTTTTAATACATTATTAAACATATTACTTTGTTTTAAGGATAGAAGGTTTACTTCTTTATGATCTAGCCATTAATTCTGAAATTTCAAATCACCTTGAAATAATTTTAAAATATTCAAGTTACAGTTATAAGATAACCATCAGATATGTAAAAATCACATATATTTAGGACATTTCAGCAGAAAATCACAAGACAGTCTTTGTGTTGGTTCAAATTATAATAATGAAAGAAAATAATCCCCTCTTTAGGTGCAGTCATTATGAATATTAAATGACTAAATTCATCAAATAAAAATTACACAATATAATTTTTTATAATGTTGCATTTATGAATATTTAGCTGGTGGGAGTATAAATCAGTGCACTCATTATGGAAAACAATATAGAGGTTATTCAAGAAATTAAAAGTGGTGGTGGTAGTTTAGTTGCTAAGTCATGTCCGACTCTTGCGACCCATGTACTATAGCCTCCTAGGCTCCTCTGTCCATGGGATTCTCCAGGCAAAAATACTAGAGTGGGTAGTCATTTTTTCTCCAGGGAATTGTCCCAATCCAGAAATTGAACCTGGGTCTCCTGCAATGCAGGCAGATTCTTGATCATATGATGCAGAAATTCCATTTCTGAGTATACATGCAAGGGAAGTAAAAACAAGATCTCCGCGAGATATCTGCATTGCCATATTTACTGCAGCATTACTCACAATAGTCAAGTTATGGAAACAATCAAAATATCTATCTAGAGAAAAAATGATATATATACATAGTTATGTATGACTCCTGCAAGCCTATGGACTATATAGCCCACCAGGCTCCTTTGTCCAAGGGATTTCCCAAGCAAGATTACTGGGGTGGGTTGCCATTTCCTTCTCCAGGGGATCTTCCTGACCCAGGGTAGAACCTGGGTCTCCTTCAGGCAGTCTCCTGCATTGCAGGCATGTTCTTTACCGACTGAGACACCAAGGACATCTATGTAAGTATAATGGAATATTATTCAGCTATGAGAAAGAAGGCCATTCTGCTGCTTGTAATATAGTTGGACATGGACGGCATTAAACCAAGTGAAATAAATTGGAGAAAGATAAATACTGTATGATATCACTTAAATGTAGAATCTAAAAAGCTGAACTCATAGAAACAAATGAGAATGGTAGTTACCAGGGGCTGAGGGGTAGTAGGTGTTTCAGACGGTAAAGCATCTGTCTACGATGCGGGAGACCCGGGTTCGATCCCTGGGTTGGGAAGATCCCTTGGAGAAGGAAATGACAATCCACTCCAGTACTACTGCCTGGAAAATCCCATGGACAGATGAGCCTGGTAGGCTACAGTCCATGGGTTGGAAAGAGTCGGACACAAATGAGCAATAATATTTGATATTTGATTTGAGGGGTAGTAGGAGTGGAGAGACACTTGTTGAAGGGTACAAATTTCCAGCTATAAGATGAATTAAGTCCTGGGGATCTAAAGAAGAATATGGTGATTATAGTCAATACTTTTATATACTTCAAACTTACTAAGAGAATAGATCTCAAATGTTCTCACCACTGAAAAGAAATAATAATTATGTGACATGCTGCAAGTGTTAGCTGACACAATGATAAGTAACATTTTGTAATTTATAAGTGTATCAAATCAACATGCTATACATCTTAACCTTTGACAATGTTATATGTCATTTATATGTCATTTACATCTCAATAAGGTTAGAAAATCTTACATAATTTTGTATTTATAAATGTTAGTAGAAGAGCAGTGATTTTCATGTGCTTTGAAGATACTGGTCAAGGAATATAGGCTTATAAAACAAAGGAAATACACCTAACATAATCATTCAAATAATAGAAAATCTTCATTAAAAGAATTTAAAATTCACCAACACATGTTTGGAGAGTCCCTCACTTTTTTGGTATAAAAATGTCCAGTTATATTTGATTCTCATGGGTCCCTAACACTGCTGATACACAAGTCAAATTTTTGTCTTTAGTGGAACACAATTCGGGGTTGGATTTCAAAGAATATTCAGATTATCTGGCACCTTTATTATTAGGATTACATGGATAGTCAAATATGTTGGGGTATGAATAATAGTAATGATAAGACTTCACATGCTGTTTTTGACAGGAAAATTCTTCTAGGACAAGAGTGTTAATAAATTTCTTAGTAGTGTTGTTTTCTCTTTTTATAGAAATCCATTTTTGCTTTTCAGGCCTGTCACACTTTTTTTTTTTCTCTATATAAGTCAGTTCTTTCTTTGCTTTCTAGGCTTGCTCCCAAATGTCAATTTTCCCTTTCATTCACTCCCACTTGTATTCCTACTGTCAGATGCCTCTTCATGTTGATGCCAAGATATGCTTTTTCAAAAAATAAACTCAGGTTTTGAACGTTTACCATTTCCTTTATACCTCCTTTTCTACCCATTTTATCACCATCCCTCTAACCTCCCTCTATTGCTAAATGTTTTATCCCTTTTACAGGTTTTCCTAAAATTGCATTACTTTTTCTACTCCTCTTTATGCATTCAAGCTAGGATAATCATTAGGGTTGTTTATCCATATTTCAGTTTCCTTTTCCCAGGCACTGACAGGAATTAGGAAGTGGGTATGTGACTTGTTAAAGGAAAAAAGAAATTAAGTGAACCAAAGTGATACATATGACTGTCAGTCAGATGCTTTGAAGAGCCTGTGTGTACTTCACTGTATCTCTTTTCCGCTGCCAAGACAACCATCAACTTTCCAAGTTGTAGAGACAACATCCAATTATGGTCCATGAATGAGGATGATATGGATCAGAGAATCCTGGCAACATATGCTGGACACAGAGCTTGAATGAAAAATAAACTGTTTTTAATCCACTGAGACTTGGAGTGTTTTTTGTTACCACACTATAACAGAAATTGTCATCTTATAGAGGATATTATCATGATTTGAAGAAAAAGGGAAAAAAAAAAAAAGAAAGAAACCCTTATGACATTGGCGTAGCAGTTAGGCCTAGGATGCTGTGTAGTAAGGAAACTATTATCAAAGATAGTAGGAAAGAAGGTTATTACACCTTGGTGAAAATGAATGGGATCATTCACTAAACATCTAGAGCTCTAGGAGAAACCTTTAACGTAAGTATTGTGTGTTGGTTGCCACTGCTAGCATTTGGCAAGGTATTTCAAGAAAGAAATGAGCACAGGAAAGAACTGGAGGTTTGTAATGAAAAATAAAAGAAGATAAAGATAATTCATTAGGGCTGGAAGAGGAAATTTCTCAATCTCATATGGTACAAGATAAAACTGACACAGTTATAGAGAAACAAAAAAAGCAGATTAAAACTCAGTTTTTATAAAGAAAGAGTACAAGGTTTATACCTATTATTAAAAATTTTCAATTTACTAAACTGGCTCAAGATAAGGATGATTCAAGTTACAGTCTTTCTCCCATTGTTATGGGCTTCCCTGCTGGCCCAGATGGTAAAGAATCTGCCTACAATGTGGGAGACATGGGTTTGTTCCCTGGGTTGAGAAGATCCCCTGGAGAAGAGAATGCAACCCATTCTAGTATTCTTGCCTGGAGAATTCCATGGACAGAGGAGCCTGGTGGCTAAGTCCATAGGTTTGCAAACAGGCAGACATGAATGAGCATTCATTTTCACTTTCCACAGTGTTAGAACCTCTGAGAGATTAGTACTCACTACAGAAAAAGCTAGGCTAATGTGTGTGGCACACAGTAAATTCTTATAGTTGCAAAAGATGGCTCAAGGAAAAAAAGTAAGATCAAATAAGGTTGAATGTCTATAGTTGAAGTTTATATAAATTAAGTATCCTCAATTAAAAGGGATTGTGGGTATATGTATTGGACCATGTTGCTGACTGGAATCAAACAGTTAGCAAGTCAACTTATGGGTCAAAATACTGTATATTTATTTCCTACTCTTTTTATGACATCATTCTCACCATAGGTCTTAACACACTTTTATTTACGTATTTGGCTGTGCTGGCTCTTCGTTGCAGCACACTGGATCTTCCATCTTTGTTGTCATGTGCGGGATCCTTAGTTGTAGCATGCAAACTCTTAGTTGTGGCATATGGGATCTACTTACCTGACCAGGGATTGATCCTGGGGCCCCTGCTATGCCAGCTGGGAGTCTTAGCCACTGGAACACCAGGAAAGTTCCAGTAATCAAAATATTTAACAAGTGGTGCTGGGAAATCTGGTCAACCACTTGCAAAAGAATGAAACTAGACCACTTTCTAACACCATACACAAAAATAAACTCAAAACGGATTAAAGATCTAAACGTAAGACCAGAAACTATAAAACTCCTAGAGGAGAACACAGGCAAAACACTCTCTGACATACATCACAGCAGGATCCTCTATGACCCACCTCCCAGAATATTGGAAATAAAAGCAAAAATAAACAAATGGGACCTAATTAACCTTAAAAGCTTCTGCACATCAAAGGAAACTATTAGCAAGGTGAAAAGACAGCCTTCAGAATGGGAGAAAATAATAGCAAATGAAGCAACTGACAAACAACTAATCTCAAAAATATACAAGCAACTCCTACAGCTCAATTCCAGAAAAATAAATGACCCAGTCAAAAAATGGGCCAAAGAACTAAATAGACATTTCTCCAAAGAAGACATACAGATGGCTAACAAACACATGAAAAGATGCTCAACATCACTCATTATCAGAGAAATGCAAATCAAAACCACTAGGAGGTACCATTTCACACCAGTCAGAATGGCTGCAATCCAAAAGTCTACAAATAATAAATGCTGGAGAGGGTGTGGAGAAAAGGGAACCCTCTTACACTGTTGGTGGGAATGCAAACTAGTACAGCCACTATGGAGAACAGTGTGGAGATTCCTTAAAAAACTGGAAATAGAACTGCCTTATGATCCAGCAATCCCACTGCTGGGCATACACACTGAGGAAACCAAAAGGGAAAGAGACACGTGTACCCCAATGTTCATCGCAGCACTGTTTATAATAGCCAGGACATGGAAGCAACCTAGATGTCCATCAGCAGATGAATGGATAAGAAAGCTGTGGTACATATACACAATGGAGTATTACTCAGCCATTAAAAAGAATACATTTGAATCAGTTCTAATGAGGTGGATGAAACTGGAGCCTATTATACAGAGTGAAGTAAGTCAGAAGGAAAAACATAAATACAGTATACTAACGCATATATATGGAATTTAGAAAGATGGTAACAATAACCCTGTGTACGAGACAGCAAAAGAGACACTGATGTATAGAACAGTCTTATGGACTCTGTGGGAGAGGGAGAGGGTGGGAAGATTTGGGAGAATTACATTGAAACGTGTAAAATATCAAGTAAGAAACGAGTTGCCAGTCCAGGTTCGATACACGATACTGGATGCTTGGGGCTAGTGCACTGGGACGACCCAGAGGGATGGTATGGGGAGGGAGGAGGGAGGAGGGTTCAGGATGGGGAACACATGTATACCTGTGGTGGATTCATTTTGATATTTGGCAAAACTAATACAATTATGTAAAGTTTAAAAATAAAATTAAAAAAAAATCAAAATATTTTAAAAAGCAAGAACTAAAAAAGCTTAAATCTACAAGATTGTAATGACCTGTGAGGCCTTAACAATCTTTGAGTAGAAACTTTGCTGAGAACACATATCATTCCTCAAGAGAGACTAATTTCCAAACACCTACCCTAGATGTAGCCAAAGAGGACAATGAAAAAGACTAAAACAAAGGCACTGTGAAAAATGAACAGCAGGGTCTCTGGAAAGCAGAAAATAAGTTTAATTAGGTTCCATCACACTTTCCCATTTAGCCTTTTTGCATTTCTTTTTCTTGGGGATGGTCTTGATTCCTGCCTCCTGTACAATGTCATGAACTTTTGTCCATAGTTCTTCAGGCACTCTGCCTATCAGCTCTAATTCCTTGACTCTATTTCTCATTTCCACTGTATAATCGTAAGGGATTTGATTTAGGTCATACCTGAATGGGCTAGTGGTTTTCCTTACTTTCTTCAATTTAAGTCTGAATTTGTCAATAAGGAGTTCATGATCTGAGCCACAGTCAGCTCCCAGTCTTGTTTTTGCTGACTGTATAGAGCTTCTACATCTTTGGCTGCAAAGAATATAATCAATCTGATTTTGGTAGTGCATTCTCTTGGCAAAACTCTATTAGTCTTTGCCCTGCTTCATTCTGTACTCCAAGGCCAAATTTGCCTGTTACTCCAGGTATTTCTTGACTTCCAACTTTTGCATTCCAGTCCCCTACAATTGGTGTTAGTTCTAGAAGATCTTGTAGGTCTTCATAGAACCATTCAACTTTAGCTTCTTCAGCATTACTGCTCAGGGCATAGACTTAGATTACTGTGATACTGAATGGTTTGCCTTGGAAACAAACAGAGATCATTCTGTCATTTTTAAGATTGCATCCAAGCACTGCATTTTGGACTCTTTTGTTGACTGTGGTGGCTACTCCATTTTTCTAAGGTATTCTTGCACATAGTAGTAGATGCAATCGTCATCTGAGTTAAATTCACCCATTCCAGTCCATTTTAGTTTGCTGATTCCTAAAATGTCGACGTTCACTCTTGCCATCTCCTGTTTGACCACTTGCAACTTGCCTTGATTCATGGACCTAACATTCCAGGTTCCTATGCAATACTGCTCTTTACAGCATCGGACTTTACTTCCATCACTGGTCACATCCACAACTGGGTGTTGCTTTTGCTTTGGCTTCTTCTCTTTATTCTTTCTGGAGTTACTTCTCCACTCTTCCCCAGTAGCGTCTTGGGCACCTACCAAACTAGGGAGTTCATCTTCCAGTGTCCCATCTTTTTGTCTTTTCATACTGTTCATGGGGTTCTGAAGGCAAGCATACTGAAGTGGTTTGCAATTTCTTTCTCCAGTGGACCACATCTGTCTAGTCAAAGCTATGGTTTTTCTAGTAGTCATGTATGGATGTGAGAATTGGACTATAGTGAAAGCTGAGCACTAAAAAATTGATGTTTTTGAACTATGGTATTGGAGAAGACTCTTGAGAGTCCCTTAGACAGCAAGGAGTTCCAACCAGCCCATCCTAGAGGAAATCAGTCCTGAATATTCATTGCAAGGACTGATGCTGAAGCTGAAACACCTGATGCGAAGAACTGTCTCATTTGAAAAGACCCTGATGCTGGGAAAGATTGAAGGCGGGAGGAGAAGGGGAATACAGAGGATGAGATGATTGAATGGCATCACCAACTTGATCGACACGAGTTTGAGTAAATTCCAGGAGCTGGGGATGGACAGGGAGGCCTGGAGTGTTGTAGTCCATGAGGCTGCAAAGTGTCGGACACGACTGCACAACTGAACTGAACTGAACACTTCGCCACTGTTGGAACCCTCACAGTTATATAAGCTCAAGAACCTTTAAGAAATGCTAAAAATTAGGGTCGGCTGGGTGATTTCCATTCTTTCCCTTTGTGGGAGCATGTATGTGGGTCATCTTGTTCTGAATCATCGTATACATGGTGAGAAAGAGGGCTGGAAATTGCTATTTTTAATTCTACATTTCTAACTCAAGAGAGGTCGAACAAAGAACTGAGATAGACTACTTTCTCAGCTCCTGAAGAAGAAACAAGTATGATTAGGTCAGAGATTGTGGACTGTGACCAGTTTGGATGTGACTGGCTAGGCGTGTAGGGTTGGCATCCTTGATCAGAGCACAAGTGTACTGGGTATGGTGTAGCGGTTACACTATTTCCTAACCAAAAGATCTAATTCTGCTAATCACTGCACATATTCCTCAATATTCTTATTATTCTAATGGCTTGTGTGTTATTTAGTTGTTTTTTAGTTGCTAAGTCACGTCCTACTTTTGTGACATCATGGACTGCAGCCTCCCAGGCTCCTCTGTTCATGAGATTTCCAAGGCAAGAATACTGAAGCGGTTTGTCAATTCTTTCTCCAAGGGATCTTCCAAGCCCAGAGATCAAACCCAGGTCTCCTGCACTGGCAGGCAGATTATTTACCACTGAGCTTGTTCTTCTAATGGGCACATGGGGCAAAAATAAACTTCCCTGCCCCCTCACAGTTATCTGGGACTTCACATTTCCTTTGATAATGAAGTGTAAAACTGTTTTCTGTCAGCCTTGGGCAAAAGCTTTTAAATCCAACATCAAATCCAATACCATTTTGCCCTGCCATAATGAAAGGAGATGTTCCGGATGGGGAAGACTCTTATCAGCCCGAGTCCCCTGAATTAGCATACCCAGAATACTGTGCCTTCTGGACTGTGACGAATATGTAACACATTAGCAAGAAATAAACCTCTGATTTTTTTAAGCTCCTAGATTTTGAGGATTTGTTTCCTCAGCATAACCTAGTCTGTTTTGGCAAATACACAATTTTTTTTTTTTTTTTTTACTTAACTTGTTATTCTGCTTTTATCTAGTAATTGCATCTGTAAAAATAAGTCAGAAATAACAACTCAATTTTTTCATGATTCTTCAAATCTTCCCAGCTAGTTTGCAAACACTTTTAGAGGAAATAATGCTTATTAATGTACGTAGGTAATATTCTTACCAACAAGGAATTATGTCCATGCATGTGGAAACCAGGGCTTCCCAGGTGGCACTAGTGGTAAAGAACCCATCTGGCAATGCAGGAGACGTAGGAGACACAGGTTTGATCCCTAGGTCAGATAATTCCCCTGCAGAATCCCATGGACAGAGGAGCCTGGTGGGCTACAGTCCAAAGGGCCGCAAAGAGTCAGACATGACTGAAGCATTTTAGTGCACACACACAAGTGGAAATTGAGGATTTGAAAAAATTTTTACTTGAATTAATCTCTCAAGTTTCCTTCTTTAGTAACTTCCCAAGTTTTTAATGACTTTTGGTAAGCATGGTTTTGGCTTTACCTACCAAATATCCCTTCCTCTGTTTTTCATAATAAAATCTCTCTTTAAAAAGGACAACTTATTCCTTGTGACTCAAGAAGAAGTAAACTCATCACCATCAGCACCACCCTTCTTTGGTACAATAGTTCCTCAAGACACGGGGACTGCTTCAGGCAAGAGTCCATGCTGAGCTGGGATTCAGGGGCATAGGACTTGTGTACTCACAAAGGGCTTCATCATCAGGAGGGTCCTTCAGTAGGTTCTACTATTTTATTCTTGAAACTCTTAACTGCTGAACAGAAGGCTCTTCCTTCTCATTTCGCACTGGGCCTCACAAATTATGTAGCCCATCTTGAATGTAGGTCCAAAAGTTTTTCAATCAAATGCTTCCCTAGGGTTTGTGGCTGCAACTATGAGGCAAGACTGTATCTTTCTACTATGGATGTAGAATTTCAGGAAATGAGTTCTTCCTCTAGACGAGGTGAGTCTGAAGTAGACCCGAAAATTGAGATAAGTTCAGAATTATCCAGATAATACTATCTGGACCTAAGCTAGAAAACAAATCAAAGATCAACTGAATTGAGGGACAAAATAAGTAATACGGTATTGATGATTGTGTTGAGCCTCTAAACCCAGCTTCTAGCCTGAAACACTACTTGATCAGTTATGTGAGTCAATTATTCCCATTTTAGCTTAAACCAGCATGAGTTGGGTTTTGACCATGTGAATTCCAAGCAGTTCTCTAGAACCAAATCATGTTTTAGATCTGTGTTGAGTCTCATTTGTTTTCCTAATTCACTAAAATGTTCTTGAATGTGTCTAGAAAAGCACCATACTTTGAACAAAGTAAGCTCTCTCCTGGTAACTCATAACCATAACAATCACTGAATGCCTGAACTTGTGAAGATTCAGTATTCAGTATGGAATGTATGGAATAAATACCTGGTTTTCAAAGTCAGTATTTACTTACTTTCTTTGAATCTTTTCTTCTTTACGTGTACTCAGTGCAGACTGAATGCCACACCTCTGCTTTAATATTTATTGTATACATCTCCACATTCTCAAAGAATTCAAAATAGACCTGCTGCATGAAGTGTCAGTGAGAGGTAATCACAATAAATCAGGCTTTATCTTCAATTTATTCATTTCTGTACATGCAATGTGAAGAACTGACATCTAATCCTGCCTTTCAAACAGAGGGGTAAATGGAATAAAATGAAAATGGATGACAATTATATTATGATAATATGACTGAAGTATTAAGATGAACTGTTAATCATTACTTAGCAAATTACAACTTTCATATGGAGAAAATAATACCTTACATATATAATGAATAACATTACACTTGGACTAATATGGCTGTAAGTTAATTACAGACTACACAGCTGATTTAGTTTCATTTACCTAAGGAGCTGTTCTCACCCTGTTGCAGATTAATTACATCTTCACGAATATAGTCTCATTTATCAATGTCACTTGCAGCATTATAGCTCTTACCAAGTGTGTAGGGCTTTTTTTAATATTAAAAAAAATTCCTTGTCTGTGATACATTTTGCATGTTTAGTCATTAAAAGCACATGACAGCTAAAACCAGGTAAGATTAAATTAGTTATGGAACATTAGGAAAGTCCATGTCCCAGAAATTAAATGAGTTTACGAAAATAAAATTCTGTTAAAACCGTTCAAGTCAGAAAAGGCTTCTCCTGTATTTACAGATTGTTTGAGAAGACCCCATGCTTTGAAATACATGTATGAAAAATACGTAACACACTATGAATTCATTTATACACATTAAGCAGATTTACAATATTCCTATTTTCCAAAATTAGTAAAAATAATTAAAAGAATACCATGTTAAACTTTCTACATATATAGAAAAATTTTAAGTTATGATGGAAAATTTTTAACGCTTGCTTTTCTCTAACAATGAGAATGTTTTTGACTAAATGTGAGCAAGAAAAAGAACCACAGAGATCTGACTGTAGTTTGGAAAGGAGTGGAATATGTATTCATTCACAGTAAATGAGCATTTAATATCTATTAACAAATGCTATATGCTGACGTGTGTGCAAAGAATAGGCACACCTGAATAACTTACCTTGCTAATCTCAAAGTGCTCAGTTTCTAGGGGAAGACAAACAGATGACTATAAAATGTGATTAATGTTAAATAAAGGTATGTGAAGAGAGACATGAGGTACAAAAAAAAAGAGTGTCAAACCTAGTCTGACAGCTCAGGAAAGAATTTTCAACTGAAACATAGCATGAGTTGATTATTCACAAATGTACTGCTGCTAACCTTATAATTTGCGAAGAAGAAAAGGGTAGATATATTGGGGGAAAATTAGTGATGGGGGCTGGGGGATTGATGAAGGGGATCTGTTTCACCCTGACAGAACTGCTGGCACGAGAAAAACTATAGATTAGGGAAAAGCATTTCAGAAAGGACAGGCAGTTTCCAAAATAGAGATAAAGCTGAAGATATGTCAGGGCCAGACATGATAAGGTTAGGGTTCATCTGTATGACATATCCAGCCACTGAAGGTATAGCTGCTTAGGCAGAGCCTGGATTTGAAGAATTAAGATGGAGGCAGAGAGGAGCCACATGGAGAAACCAGAACAGTGAAAATTAGAGGTGCTAAGAGTCTGAGCTCTTTAGAGGCAAAATAAATAAATAAAAAATAAATAAACCAAAACAGAATAAAAGAAAATTGAAAAGGACACACTTACAGAATATTCACATACAGAAGCATCACAATTCCTTGATTAGGTGTGGAGATTTGTGAAACTCCAGAAGACATCTACATGTGTGATACAGAGATTGCTACCCTATTTTCCAGATAATGACTAAAACCACGAGGAGGAATGAAATAGCCTACCAGCCATAGAGAAAAAAGAGCAGAGCTGGTAATTATTTACAATTAAGGGAGAGATGAAGTTAGTAAAGTACATGAAGGTGACACATAATCAGCAAGGTGGTCAGAAAAGAATTCTAAGTTTTGAGAGGGTATGGGGCCAAGGAAGTGCAAAGAAGTGAGAAAAGAGATTCAATAAATAGAAAGTGATTCACAGTTTCTTGTTGTTTAGTAGCTAAGTTGTATCCAACTCTGCAGCCCCGTGAACTGTAGCCCAGCAGGCTCCTATGACCATGAGATTTCCCAGGAAAGAATACTGAAGTGCATTGCCATTTCCTTCTCCAGGGAACCTTCCTAACCCAAGGATCAAACACGTGCCTCCTGCATTAGCAGATGGATTATTTACCAGTGAGTCACCAAGAAATACAAAGTGATTCACAGTTAAGTGCAGCAAAATATTGGGAAACCAGTGTCACTGAATTGGTGAATCTGAAGGTCAAGGATAACAAAAAGAAGTTTTGGGAAAGTGATATGAGAGAAAGAAGAGATAACAAAGCCATCTTGTACTGGTTCTGCAAAAGGGAGAGGAAGTGGAGGCAACTAAAATTCTCTGAACTGAGATTTTACCTAGGAATAAATATTTCTTTTTTTAAATGTAATGTGTGTTTTACAGTTTCCTTCTTTTCCCAAATTTTATATTCTATTTAAAATTTTACAATAAAATTTTATATTTCATTTGAAATTATTTAATATTTAATTATTTTATATTTTAATTAAGGATTTTAAACACTGCATGTATCATCTTCACAGGTCTGTGTCAATAATCAAAACCACTATAAATTTTCTTGAGTGATAAAAGAAGTGCAGGATAACTAACTCAAAGTATTTAAACCTGCACATTAAAAAAATTGAATACCTGGAGAGAAAAAAAAGGCAGTCAGAAAATACAGCTACTAGAGGCTTAATGAAAGAGCAATACTTGAACATTTATTAATATATGAACAAATTTGTCCCAACTTCAGATACAATGTTTTAGTTTGGAGTTTTTGGTTTGGGGGGTAAAATATAATTATAGTATCATCAGTTTTTATTTGATGGATCTGTTTTTTAAACAGCTCAATCCAATCAGCAAAAACAAGACTGGGAGTTGACTGTGGCTAGGATCATGAAAAACTTTCTGCAAAATTAAGACTTAAATTGAGGAAAGTAGGGAAAAATCACTAGACCATTCAGGTATGACCTAAATCAAATCCCTTATGAGTTTACAGTGGAAGTGACAAATAGATTCAAGATATCATATCAGACAGAGTGTCTGAAGAATTATGGACAGTGGTTCATGACATTGTACAGGAGGCAGTGATCAAGACCATCCCCAAGAAAAAGAAATGCAAAAACACAAAACGGTTGTCTGAGGAGGCCTTATAAATAGCTGAGAAAAGAAGAGATAGGAAGGCAAAGAAGAAAAGAAAGATAAACCCATTTGAATGCAGAGTTCCAAAGAAAAGCAAGGAGAGATAAGGAAGCCTTCCTCAATGATCAATGCAAAGAAATAGAGGAAAACAATAGAATGATAAAGACTAGAGGTCACTTGAAGAAAATTAGAGATACCAAGGGACCATTTCATTCAAAGATGGGCACAATAAAGGATAGGAATGGTAGGGACCCAACAGAAGCAGAAGATACTAAGAGGTGGCAAGAATACACAGAAGAAATATACAAAAAAAAAAAAATCTTTATGACCCAGATAACCACGATGGTGTGATCACTCACCTAGAGCCAGGCATCCTGGAATGCAAAGTCAAGTTGGCTTTAAGAAGCAACACTACAGACAAAGCTAGTGGAGGTGATGGAATTCCGGTTGAGCTATTTCAAATGCTAAAATACGATGCTGTTAAAGTGCTACACTCAATATGCCAGCAAATGTGAAAAACTCAACAGTGGCCACAGGACTGAAAAAGGTCAGTTTTCATTCCATCCCAAAGTACAGCAATGTCAAAGAATGTTCAAACTACTGTACAATGGCACTCATCTCACATGCTAGCAAAGTAATGCTCAAAATTATCCAAGTCAGGCTTCAACTGAATGTGAACCATGAACTTCCATATGTTCAAGCTGGATTTAGAAAAGGCAGAGGAACCAGAGATGAAATTGCCAACATCCGTTGGATCACCGAAAGAGCAAGAGAGTTACAGAAAACATCTATATCTGCTTTATTTGTTACACCAAAGTCTTTGATTGTGTGGATCACAACAGACTGTGAAAAATTCTTAAAAAGATGGGAATACCAGACTACCTCACCTGCCTCCTGAGAAATCTGTATGCAGGCCAAGAAGCTACAGTCAGAACTGGATATGGAATAACAGACTGGTTCCAAGTCAGGAAAGGAGTACAACAAGGCTGTATACTGTCACCCTGCTTATTTAACTTAAATGCAGAGTACATCACGCAAAATGTCAGGTTGGATGTAGTACAAACTGGAATCAAGATTGCCGGGAGAAATACCAAGAATCTCACATATGCAGATAATACCACCCTTATGGCAGAAAGCAAAGAAGAACTAAAGAGCTTTTTGATAAAAATGAAAGAGAAAAGTGAAAAAGCAGGCTTAAAGCTCAACATTCAGAAAACTAAGATCATGGCATCTGTTCCCATCACTTCATGGCAAATAGATGAGGAAACAATGGAAACTGTGAAAGACTATATTTTTGGGTTCCAAAATCACTGTAGATGGTGATTGCAGCCATGAAATTAAAAGACACTTGCTCCTTGGAAGAAAAGCTATGAGCAGCATAGATAGCATATTAAAAAGCAGAGACATTACTTTGCCAACAAAATTCCATACAGTCAAAGCTATGGTTTTTCCAGTAGTCATGCATCGATGTGAGAGTTGGACTATAAAGAAAGCTTAGCACCAAAGACTTGATGCTTTTGAACTGTGGTGTTGGAGAAGACTCTTGAGAGTCCCTTGCACTGCAAGGAGATCCCATCAGTCAATCCTAAATGAAGTTAGTCCTGAATATTTTTTGGAAGGACTGATGCTGAAGCTGAAATTACAATACTTTGGCCACCTGATGCAAATAGCTGACTCACTGGAAAAGACCCTGATGCTCTGAAAGATTGAAGGAGAGAGGAGAAGGGGACGGCAGAGGATGGTTGGATGGAATCATTGACTCAATGGACATGAGTTTGAGCAAGCTCCAGGAGTTGGTGATGGACAGGGAAGCCTGGCGTGCTGCAGTCAATGGGGTCACAAAGAGTTGGACACAATTGAGGGATTGAACTGAACTGTTTTGAAAAAAATTCTCAATATTTTATATGACACTTAATGAATAAATTATTTATCATTCAGTAAAGAGTAAGTTGATTATTCTGCAATTTACTAAACAGTTTAATGTGGCTGAGCCAATAAAAGAGAAACACTATCTAATTTTAAGAAAATGGTTAGAACTAAATTTGCACTGAAATTTTGTAGATAAATTGCTGTGAAGTAAATTTATCAAGTATTTGAGATCACTAATTTTTGGTGCTTGGCAATTTACTCAAATACTATAAATCTTTTAAAAATAGCCTATTTCAGAAACAATATCTAATGAGATGGAATCTTCCAATAAAAATATGAAGTTGACTATCCAGAAAAAACATATTATTCAATATAGCATTAATATTATTATAAATTTCTCCTTGTCATAAAATGTGGAAAAACACATTTCAAAACAATGTCATTTTATAATGAGAATTGTAGATGTTACTTGATTAATGTTTCTAACTTCCAAAATGTATAATCCAAATTCCTCATTTAAGAAAATACACAAATTATTACTGGCTTAATAACATAATTATCTTTAGACCAATAGAATTCAGCCAAAACAAATTTAAAGTTAAGTAATAAATGGGTTGTAGCTTAAAAATTATATAATGTTTATAATAAAAAGGACCTTTTACCTTTTTGAAGTGTCCACTTTTTGAAGTGGACAAAGCAAGGAAATGAGATTTTAAAACAAAACAGATTTGGTTTAAATCTGTTTACATTTAAACAGCCTCAAATCTGTTGAGTCTAATTTAACTGATTTCAGGACCAGACCAAAAACTCTATGTTGTTAACCAGTCTGTGATCATAACTAAATGTATGCATGTGTGCTAAGCTGCTTCAGTCATGTTCTTTGCAGCTGTATGAACTGTAGCCTGCTGGGCTCCTCTGTCCATGGGATTCTCCAGGCAAGGGTTGCCATGCCCTCCTCTAGGCGACCCAGGGATTGAACCCATGCCCCTTAGGTCTTCTACACTGGCAGGTGGGTTTTTTACCACCATTGCCACCTGGGAAGACCAGCTAAATGTATAAGGTTAAGATACTTCCTTTGTATTTTCAGTAAAGGCGTAGGGAAACATGTAAGACAAGGCTAATGACTATAAGAATTCTGATTGCTAACTATTCCACTAACTTGATATTTATGGTTATGAGAATTAAGTAGTCACATTTTTCCTATACTGGAGAAGTAAGAGGCTCTTAGTGACTGACTAGGCTTGAAGGCTATTAAATCATAGCCATGCAAATATCTATTTGATAGGACATGTGGGTGGTAATATATATGATGCACTAAAAGTCTCCTAGTCTTTCTCAGATTTCTTCCAGACTCACAGAGTAATTCTAAAGGAATCACAGACCCACTTCCAATTTCAGAAGTACAAATATGAATAAGGTTTTAAATTTCATGTTGGCTTTCACTTTTTACACAGCGTGTGATACTAACTTGTTTCTGGATATGTTCTGCAAAAACTGGAGGACCTTTCCAGAAGCCTTTGAAATTCTTTTTGCCTTGCTTGTTTCTGCTCACAGTGCTGACTTCTGTGTTGAAGAGTGTCCAAATTGGAACTTACTGGGATGATTAACAGCTGCTACAAAATCAATACTCTATGTAGGGAAAACAGAATTGGACTAAGATGATCTTACATGAGCACTAGTCTGTGACTGAATATCTACCAATGTCAACAAGCCAGATACAATTCATGTTAGTGGAAGCGTTTCCATGGATATAATCCATGGGCTTGTCAGAATCGCCCTTAGAAACCTAGAGGGTGGGGGAGATAACTCATAGGTTTTAATTATGCATACTTATGCATTTTCTCAGTTGCAAAGCTGATCACTGATATACTTAGTGAGAAATGGGTTTTCTTAAATCTTCCATTATTTTAACATTTATTATGGTTGAAACACTCAGTCATTCTATTGCTACTGCAATGAAAGTGAAAGTCGCTCAATACTGTTCAACTCTTTGCGACCCCATGGACTATACACTCGATGGAATAATCCAGGCCAGAATACTGGAGTGGGTAGCCTTTCCCTTCTCCAGGGGATCTTCCCAACCCAGGGATCGAACCCATGTACTACAGGTAATACAGATGGTATTAAAAAAGGTAATACAGATGTTTGTGTATTTATTTTATTATACACTGATCCTCCAATTAACAGTAAGGTAATAGCTGGCATACATCCTAAAATTCCTATCTATTTTGGAAAGCTAAGTATTCTTTATAATTATGTATTGTTTTCTTTATGCTATGAAAGTGCTGCACTCAATATGCCAGCAAATTTGGAAAACTCAGCAGTGGCCACAGGACTGGAAAAGGTCAGTTTTCATTCCAATCCCAAAGAAAGGCAATGCCAAAGAATGCTCAAACTACCGCACAATTGCACTCATCTCACACACTAGTAAAGTAATGCTCAAAATTCTCCAAGCCAGGCTTCAGCAATATATGAACCGTGAACTTCCTGATGTTCAAGCTGGTTTTAGAAAAGGCAGAGGAACCAGAGACCAAATTGCCAACATCCGCTGGATCATAGAAAAAGCAAAAGAGTTCCAGAAAAACATCTATTTCTGCTTTATTGACTATGCCAAAGCCTTTGACTGTGTGTATCACAATCAACTGTGGAAAATTCTGAAAGAGATGGGAATACCAGACCACCTGATCTGCCTCTTGAGAAACCTGTATGCAGGTCAGGAAGCAACAGTTAGAACTGGACATGGAACAACAGACTGGTTCCAAATAGGAAAAGGGGTTGTTCAAGGCTGTATATTGTTACCCTGTTTATTTAACTTATGTGCAGAGTACATCATGAGAAATGCTGGACTGGAAGAAACACAAGCTGGAATCAAGATTGCCGGAAGAAATATCAATAACCTCAGATATGCAGATGACACCACCCTTATGGCAGAAAGTGAAGAGGAACTCAAAAGCCTCTTGATGAAAGTGAAAGTGGAGAGTGAAAAAGTTGGCTTAAAGCTAAAGATCATGGCATCCGGTCCCACCACTTCATGGGAAATAGATGGGGAAACAGTGGAAACAGTGTCAGACTTTATTTCTCGGGGCTCCAAAATCACTACAGATGGTGACTGCAGCCATGAAATTAAAAGACGCTTACTCCTTGGAAGGAAAGTTATGACCAACCTAGATAGCATATTCAAAAGCAGAG
Source organism: Bos indicus x Bos taurus (assembly GCF_003369695.1). Lineage (NCBI taxonomy): Eukaryota > Metazoa > Chordata > Mammalia > Artiodactyla > Bovidae > Bos > Bos indicus x Bos taurus. Next base: position 96,841,490 of record NC_040079.1, on the reverse strand, counting down.
ACATTACTTTGCCAACAAAGGTCCGTCTAGTCAAGGCTATGGTTTTTCCTGTGGTCATGTATGGATGTGAGAGTTGGACTGTGAAGAAGGCTGAGCGCCGAAGAATTGATGCTTTTGAACTGTGGTGTTGGAGAAGACTCTTGAGAGTCCCTTGGACTGCAAGGAGATCCAACCAGTCCATTCTGAAGGAGATCAGCCCTGGGATTTCTTTGGAAGGAATGATGCTAAAGCTGAAACTCCAGTACTTTGGCCACCTGATGTGAAGAGTTGATTCATTGGAAAAGACCCTGATGCTGGGAGGGATTGGGGGCAGGAGGAGAAGGGGACGACAGAGGATGAGATGGCTGGATGGCATCACTGACTCGATGGACGTGAGTCTCAGTGAACTCCGGGAGTTGGTGATGGGCAGGGAGGCCTGGCGTGCTGTGATTCATGGGGTCGCAAAGAGTCGGACATGACTGAGCAACTGATATGATCTGATCTTCTTTATACTTAATATCAATGTTCAGTTCAGTCACTCAGTGTGTCTGACTCTTTGTCACTCCATGGATGGACTGCAGCACGCCAGGCTTCCCTGTACATCACCAACTCCCGGAGCTTCCTCAAACTCAGGTCCATGGCGTTGTCATCCAACCATCTCATCCTCTGTCGTTCCCTTCTCCTCCTGCCTTCAACCTTTCCCAGCATCAAGGTCTTTTCAATGAGCTAGTTCTTCACATCAGGTGGCCAAAGTACTGAAGTTTCAGCTTCATCATCAGTCCTTCCAATTCAGGTCTGACTTCATTTAAGATTGACTGGTGGAATCTCCTTGAAGTCCAGGGGACTCTCAAGAGGCTTCTCCAACACCACAGTTCAAAGGCATCAATTCCTCAGCATTCAGCTTTCTTCACAGACCAACTCTCACATCCATACATTACTACTGGAAAAACCATAGCTTTGACTAGATGGACCTTTGTTGGCAAAGTAATGTCTTTGCTTTTTAATATGCTGTCTAGGTTGGTTATAACCTTTCTTCCAAGGAGTAAGCATATTTTAATTCCATGGCTGCAATCACCATCTACAGCAAGTTTGGAGCTCCCAAAATAAAGTCTCTCATGTTTCCATTGTTTGCCCATCTATTTGCCATGAAGTGATGGGACCGTATGCCATGATCTTAGTTTTATGAATGTTGAGTTTTAAGCCAAGTTTTTCACTCTTCTTTTTCACTTTTATCAAGAGGCTCTTTAGTTCTTTGCTTTCTGCCATAAGGCTGGTGTCATCTGCATATGTGAGGTTATTGATATTTCTCCCAGCAAACATGATTCCAGCTTGTGCTTCACCCAGCCTGGCATTTTGCATGATGTACTCTGCATATAAGTTAAATAAGCAGGGTGAATAACACATAGACTTGATATACTCCTTTCCTGACTTGAAACCAGTCTGTTGTTCCATGTCCAGTTCTAAGTATTGCTTCTTGACCTGCATACAGATTTCTCAGTTAATACCATAACCTTAAAATATAAGATAAAGACTTCCCTGATGGCTCAGCTGTAGAGAATCCACCTGCAATGCAGGATACCTGGTTTCGATCTCTGGGTAGGGAATATCACCTGAAGAAGGGAATGGCAGCCCACTCCAGTATCCTGCCCAGAAATTCCATGGACAGTGGAGCCTGGTGGGCTACAGTCCATAGGGTCATAAGAGTCAGACATGATTCGGCGAGTAAACCACCAATAAGATAAATATGCTGACAGTTTAAAGGGACTAAATTAATTCCCTGAAACATTACTTATTGGTATATCTTCTAGCCACATTAAAGGAAAGATGCATGTATGTAGTGATTTATGTCCAGCATGGTGGAATTCACACTTTTTTCTGGCTTAGTATTCATCTTTGTACCCACTATAATGCTTATCAGGAACTACAACATGCACTGAATAAATATTTGTAGAATACACTAATAAATGAACTCCCTTGTGACTAAAATACTAATCAGAACTAGGGTACTAAATGACCATGATGAGTCAATATTTTAGATTTTATGTTAATGCAAGTACAATCAGAAGTTATGAAATATTTATTCTATATGCCATTTATAAATTCTAGTAAATGGCCCATAAGAATATTCTGCTGTTCTTTTAAACTGGACCCTGTACTAGGAGTACCTTTGGTATTAACATCCTTCCTTCTCTGATCTTATACACGAATACTCTCCTTGTTGCAATATGGCATGTTTTGTTTAGGTGGATGATTACAAATAGGGCAGGGAAAACTTCATAGTTACAGGGACTTATAATGATCTTTTGGGTCTTCCCTTGTGGCTCAGCTGGTAAAGAATCCACCTGGAATGCGGGAGACCTGGGTTGGGAAGATCCCTTGGAGAAGGCAAAGGCTACCTTGTCCTATATTTTGGTCTGAAGAATTCCATGGACTATATAGTCCATGGGGTCGCAAAGAGTCAGACACGACCAAGTGACTTTCACTTTCAATGAACTTTTTGTGTATTTGAGGCAGCTATTACTAATTTGAACTATACCCTTTGCATTTTAAATATATAATCTCTCTTGCTTTCTGTACTGGTAAGAAAAGTGAATCAACAGAGAACTTTCACAGAGTATGGGTTCTACAGTCTCCAGATGTACACGCTTCCCATGAGTATTTTAGCCAGGAATTGACTCACCAGCGCAAAGCCACAAAAACAGAAACATGAGAAGGCAGGGTCCGTGTCATTATGGACGAGGAAAGCCACAGCTATCGATAAAACCAGAAAGCTGAAAAATAAAATTAATGAGCCAGGCATCTAAGGCTAATAATAAGTACCTTGATACACTTGGGATATATAAGGCAAAATCACCAAAGGGAAGATAGCCAAGAGAAAGTGGAGTTGTAAGAAGCAAATGGAGAGAACACTAATTGGAAAAGATACATGCACCCCCAAGTTCATTCATGCACTATTTACAACAGTCAAGCTTTGAAACAAGCTAAATTGAACTGATGGATGAACAGATAAATGAGGCATAGTGCACAATGGAATATTAGCCATAAAAAGAAAGAAATCTTGCCATTTTTGACAACATGGATGAACCCTGAGAACTCTATGCTAAGTGAAATAAGTTAGAGAAAGTGAAATACTGTAAGAGTCTCACTTGTATGAGGAATCTAACAAAATAAATAAACAAAATCAAGCTAATAAATACAGAAAATGACTAAAGGATGCCAGGAGAGGGGATGCAAATGGGTGGAGGGGGTCAAAAGGTATAAACTGCCAACTATAAAGCAACTGTGACTGGAATGTAGTACACAGCATAGAAACTACAGTCAGTAAGACTGAATTGCATATTTCCAAGGTGCTATATAAGAAACTAGGTCTCAAAGGTTTTCAACATGAGGAAAAAAGAAAAAAAAAAAAAACAAAACTTGTAATCGTGTATGGTTCAGTTTAGTTCAGTTGCTCAGTAGTGTCCGATCTTTGCCACTGCATGAACCAGAGCATGCCAGGCCTCCCTGTCCATCACCAACTCCCAGAGTCCACCCAAACTCATGTCCATTGAGTCGGTGATGCCATCCAATCATCTCATCCTTTTCATCGTTCCCTTCTCCTGCACTCAGTCTTTCCCAGCATCGGGGTCTTTTCAAATGAATCAACTCTTCGCATCAGGTGGCCAAAGTATTGGAGTTTCAGCTTCAGCATCAGTCCTTCCAATGGACACCCAGGACTGATCTCTTTTAGGATGGACTGGTTGGATCTCCTTGCAGTCCAAGGGACTCTCAAGAGTCTTCTCCAACACCACAGTTCAAAAGCATCAATTCTTCAGCGCTCAGCTTTCTTCACAGTCCAACTCTCACATCCATACACGACCGCTGGAAAAACCATAGCCTTGACTAGACAGACCTTCGTTGGCAAAGTAATGTCTCTGCTTTGTAATATGCTGTCTAGGTTGGTCATAACTTTCCTACCAAGGAGTAAGTGTCTTTTAATTTCATGGCTGCAGTCACCATCAGCAGTGAGTTTTGAGCCCAGAAAAATAAAGTCAGCCACTGTTTCCCCATCTATTTGTCATGAAGTGATGGGACCAGATGCCATGATCTTCGTTTTCTAAATGTTGAGCTTTAAACCAATTTTTTCACTATCCTCTTTCACTTTCATCAAGAGGCTTTTGAGTTCCTCTTCAAGTTCTGCCATAAGGGTGGTGTCATCTGCATATCTGAGGTTATTGATATTTCTCCTGGCAATCTTGATTCCAGCTTGTGCTTCATCCAGCCCAGTGTTTCTCATGATGTACTCTGCATATAAGTTAAATAAGCAGGCTGACAATATATAGCTTTGACGTACTCCTTTTCCTATTTGGAACCAGTCTGTTGTTCCATGTCCAGTTCTAACTGTTGCTTCCTGACCTGCATACTGGTTTCTCAAGAGGCAGGTCAGGTGGTCTGATTATCTTGGTCGTGAAGATCTTTTTTGTACAGTTCTTCTGTGTATTCTTACCACCTCTTCTTAACATCTTCTGCTTCCATTAGGTCCATACCATTTCTGTCCTTTATCGAGCCCACCTTTGCATGAAATGTTCCCTCGGTATCTCTAATTTTCCTGAAGAGATCTCTAGTCTTTCCCATTCTGTTGTTTTCCTCTATTTCTTTGCATTGATCACTGAGGAAGGCTTTCTTATCTCTTCTTTCTATTCTTTAGAACTGTGCATTCAGATGCTTATATCTTTCCTTTTCTCCTTTGCTTTTCACTTCTCTACTTTTCACAGCTATTTGTAAGGCCTCCCCAGACAGCCGTTTTGCTTTTTTGCATTTCTTTTCCACGGGGATGGTCTTGGTCGCTGTCTCCTGTCCTTTTATATTCATATTAATAGTTAATTTTATAAAGGAAGAATTTACGGTCATTTTCCTATATATTTACCTAGTATTTGGCAACTGAAATTGATTTACCAGTTTCATTTTTAGCTGATGCATATTGACTATATATATGACATTGTGTCATCTCCAAATAACATTACGCTTGCCTCTTGTCAATATTTACACACTTAAATTTTTATTATTAAATTAGCTCATTTTCCTAGAAATGCTAACTACAGTGGTGACAAATATAATCCCTGCATTCTTTTTGATTTTATTTGGGATGCCTCTAGTATGCCACTATTAATATGATATTACATGTTAATTTGTAGAAAATGGTTTACACATTTTCAGTAGTTTTCAATTATAAAAATCACAAACCTGCTTCTTTTTAAAATAATTATGCTAATAACACATTTGCCTTTGTTGAAATAAACCCTCCTCTGTTAATAGGTTGTATTCCTTAATTTCAATACTTGAATTTACTTGCTAATTTTGTTGTTTGCAACTGTTGTATTTATATACATGTTCTTTTTTGGAGTTTTGTTAGTGAGGTTTTTATACTGAGGTTTGCTAGCTATACAAAATGAAGGGGGAAACATTCTGTCTTTCTACTCGGGAACAATTTTTAAAACATAAGAATTATCTGTGCTATGAAAGACTGTTTAAATGACACCAGTTTTAATAGCTCTTTTACTATGTTTTTACTTCTTCCTCTTTGGTTGTACGCTTAGAGAAATGGTTCTCAAAGTGTGACCATGGACAAGAGATACTGGGACCACCTGGGAGATGTTAGAATCATCAGTTCTTGGACTCCATTTCAGACCTACTGAAAGCCTGGGCTTGAGGGTCACAATCTGCATTTTAAAAAGTCCTGCAGGTGATTTTGATACATACTTAAGTTTGAGAACTATTGCCTTAGATTGCCTACCCTTCAGCAGGGGTTCCCAATTTCCTGAATCTAATCTGTAACGATCTAAGGTGGAGCTGACATAATAATAACAGAAATAAAGTACACAATAAATGTGATGTGCGTCAATCACTCTGAAACTACCACCCCCACCTAACCCCCGAAAAAGTGGCTTCCACGAAACCGGTCCCTGGTGCCAAAAAAATGTTGGGCACCGCTGCCATTCAGCGTATTTCACTTTTTCCATTTAGATGGGCAATACTCAATTTCTTCCACATTGTATAGTTTACTGGCACAGATGCACATGATTTACTCTTATAACCATTAAAATATTTTCCATAACTGTGGCTGTATTTTCAGATTTATTAAGCTATGTGTTTATTTCCTTTTGTTTAAAAAAAAAAAACACACACACAAAAACCTTGGCGAGAGAAGTGGGCAAGATAGTGCAGGGGGCGTTTTCAGCAGTCACCCGCCCGCCATCCCCTCCTCAAGGAATACAGCTTTCGACAATCACTAATGAATAGATAGTACCTTCGCCGAGTCAGGGAGTCCAGCGGAGAAGTTCCAGCACAGCAAAATATCCAAGAACAGATCCACTGAAGGGGGTTAGAACACTTTTCCTTTACTGGCATGGCCACTCCCCCAGCGTGGCCCAGCTCAGTTGCAGAAAAGGCTCCATTCAGTCCCAGATTTCCCTCAGCATCGGGATGGAGTGTTTAGCTTCCTGTGCCTCGCAGGATGCTGCCGCAGAGGCCACTTCTTTCTCATCTCACTTGGAGCACAGAGGGTCTCAACACCAGTTTGGTGGGGAGTGGGTGGCAGAGGCTGGGAGCAGGTAGGAGAGAGAAGGCCTCACAGTCACTGGGGCATTTTGAGCGACTGATCTGATCTGATCTGATCTGAGGGGCGATGGAGCCTACAGATCAACGCAGAGATTCCTCCAGGAGCATGGCCCCTGAGCTGCTTCTGGAAGCCTACACTGATGATTTTAGCAGGCAACTGACCCACCTGGTGCCCGCACAGGTTTGTGGGCCTCCTTCCTCCCCACCTCCTGGCTGGCACTCCGTGCACGTGCCCTGTGCGTGCTGCATGCCGTACGTGCGTCCCACGTGGGACAGCAAGCAGAGAGCAGGTGAGCATCTCCAGATGGCAGGCTAACTTCAGGTGACTAGAGGAAGGTTCTAAATGTGAGCATTTGGGGATTCTGCCCTAAGGAAAACACAGGTGGCGCTCAGCACCCAGCCAGGCTTTGGGGAATGAGAGAAAGCAATCCTAAAACTGCCTCTCCCCTACCTTCTCCAAGAGGGAAGGAGAGGTGGGGAGTTCATGTATCTATAGAAAAGAGCCTAGAGAGCTTCGGGATCTCTAGCTGGGCTGACAAGGTGTTTCTCTCTCCAGCCTGGTTAATTAAGACTGGAGAAATTGACAGCTTTTTAAAATGCAGACTACAGATCTATTTAAAAATATATTTAGTATTTATTTTGCTGTCCTGGGTATTAGTTGCGACATGCGAAATCTTTAACTTATGGCATGAGAACTCTTAGCTGCAGTAGGTGTGATCAAGCTCCCTGATCAGAAATCAAATCCATGACCACTGCACTGGGAGCTTGGAGTCTTTAATCAGTCGACCACCAGGGAAGTCCCAAGACTATGACTCTTGAGGCTGCCCTGTAACCTGGCTGCAGTCCCTCTTAGCTATGGTAACCGGGTCCTATTTGCTTAGGGATCCAGAAGAAGACACGCTCATCCTTGCACCAGAGGAGGCCCACTTACATCTTTCCTATTGTCCCCTGAAGATACTGAAGCTGCCTGTAACTCAGTATAATTCCAGCCCCTCTCGACTATTTCCGTCTGCAAGTGTTTCCACATTCTGAGGTTTATACTTACCAAGAGTCATTTGTGTGGTTTCCAACACTGTTTATGCCAATTTTAGTCTTTATTATAATTATATAATTTAATTACCTATTATAGCAATGGAAAATATAATTACAAAAAGAGCCTTTGTTTTATATATGAAAACAAAGATGATTTGGGAAGATTGGATATAAATGCAGTTGTGAAACTGCCATAGAATTATATGTTCTTTGCCATAGAATTATATGTAAGAGAGAGCATTATAAAAGATTTTTGAAACTATTGTAAAAATCTAAAAGGATTTTATACTCAGATTGCTTCACAAGTATCTTTTGGGTCTTTGTTCCACTTAAAAGAATCTAAAAATGGAAATAACAGATGGTTTATTATGGAGTGTGATTTATACAAGCAAACTTTGTAGAACCCCCATTGATGACCGAAATTCAAAGAAATGACAGTAGCTGGGCCTTTAAGAAAAAATTGGCCAATTCAGTTATTTTTATAGATTTTAGGTTAAAATGAAATATCCAAAGCTATATGGATCATTTTTATCACACTTGTTTTACCTTCTATTAATGTCTTACTTCACCTCTAGTAGAAGACCTTCTGCTATACATAAATTGGACTACTTCATTTCCTGACTGTATTCACTGAATCATTCAATGGCCTCTCTTAAAAAACAAAGACCACATCTTGGCTTTGAAGCATCTTTAAGACACAGGAGCAGGCATTTATGCTATTGTCTGTTTTGTTATTCATTCCCAGCTTCTCTCTTTATGTTCCAGGCACACTGACCTTGTAGGTCAGAACACACCAGGCCATTTGTCTCCTCAGGCTCTTCACATACAGTTATACCTGCTTGGTATGCACTTTCCATCTATTTGGTGTCCACCTGACTTACATGTATTCCTTAGATCCCCTCTTAAATGTATCTTATTTATACTGACCTTCTTTTACTATGAGAACTAAATTTGTCCCTTATTCTAGCTCTTGGCAACTTTTCTTGTCTTTCACAGTATATATCACAATTTACCCCCCAAAGTTGTATTTGTGCATTTTTTAAATACTTGTACTATTGAGCTCGGGATTTTAATAATGAGGTAATCTGTCTCTTTTATTCATTTCTACAACTCCAGGGCCTGACCAAAAAAAAAAAAAAAGATACTTTTTTTTAATAAGCAAATGAATGAAGAATCAACAACGAGGGTGAAACTAATGGCATATATGAATTTGATGTTATCCAGTAGATGAAAAATTTTCTAACTGTAAGTTCTGAGATTATCTATAATCATTAAAGTACAAAATCAGACTAAAAGGTAGCAACTATCAGTTTTTCTTAGTAATTTCCATCATCTATATTTCTAATACCCAGATGATAAATCTCTCATGACAATTCTGTCTCACCTCACAGTATTGTAAGTTTAGTGATTACATAGACTTCTTCTATCCTTTTCACTGCCAATCCTCAAACAGTATCTAGCACAAGAAGATAATTAATAAAGAAGCTTTTATTTAAGGATCACCACTATAGATGAATACCTATTTTCAGAGTTAACCGTGACTTCAGAATTATTTCCACTGTTCTGGCTAAAAGTGAAGGGCATTACAAAGAAAAAATTAGGAGAAAGTGGCTAGTTATTTACCAATTTCCCCTTTTCATCTTGGGCAAACAGAATTCCTTTCCGAACAGTTGTGTGCATGCTAAGTTGCTTCACTCACATCCAACTCTGTGCGAACCAATGGACTATAGCCCACCAGGCTCCTCTTTCCATGGGATTCTCCAGGCAAGAATTCTGGAGTGGGTTCCTGTGCCCTCCTCCAGGGGATCTTTTCAACCCAGGGATCAAACGTGCGTTTCTTACATCTAACCTGCGTAGGCAGGTGAGTTCTTTACCACTAGTGCCACCTGGGAAGCCCGTCCTTACAATTAGGTGTAACTGATTAGGATACAGCCAATGGGTTTTAAGCTGAACATCTTCCAGCCCTGGTCCATTTTAAAAGAAAAGCACTCACAAATGTCAATATTTCATTCTCTTTTATCACCCAGTTGTTGAATAGAGAGGACTCTGTATCTAGAGGAGGGTAGAGCCATAATGGCACCCCCTCCAGTACTCTTACCTGGAGAGTCCCATGGACGGAGGAGCCTGGTAGGCTGCAGTCCATGGGGTCGCTAGGAGTCGGACACAACTAAGCGACTTCACTTTCACTTTTCACTTTCATGCATTGGAGAAGGAAAAGGCAACCCACTCCAGTGTTCTTGCATGGAGAATCCCAGGGACGGTGGAGCCTGGTGGGCTGCCGTCTATGGGGTCGCTAGGAGTCAGACACGACTGAAGCGACTTAGCAGCAGCAGCAGCAATGACTTGAGGTACATGATTCAGTTATTTTTGTTGTCTGCTGGATTTACTCACCGGGGCAGAGGATCATAAGTTGATAAATAGAACTCATTGAGTGAAAGCCAGAACTTGAACTCTATAAGGTCTCCTGGTCTGATTTGACACTGAGTGTTGATCCTCTGTCTTGCTGAGACAGACGCAAATATTTCAGGCAAGAATGCTTTCCCTCTTTTCACACCTCTCCTTCCCATGTCATATTCAGTGAAAGAGGCTGCAAGTTAAATAGAACAGCACTCTTCTAAAGAAAACAATCAAAAGCTGCCTTGTTTAGTTCTGTGTTACCTTAATATCATATATGAGTGCCATTGCATATTATTTTATACTTTTATTAGGCCCTAAACCTTGCATTTCAACTTTAGTACTTCAGTATTTCTAGCAATTGCCTATGTAATGTGAGACAGAGTTCTAACAAAATTTCCTCTCCCTAGGAAGCTAGTGTCTGAACACATATCAACTGAGCACCATTATTTTTCCAATGAGATTTCAGGCTACATCCATTCTGTCAAGTTTCTGTATGTGTCTCTCTGCTTTTCCATTGAGTTCTTCATCTACTCAATTCATTACATTATTTTATTATAATTATGCAATTCATTTGTAGCATGTCTAATTTGGTAAAATAGTTCTTTCTTCTTATTAAGATGTAATGAGCTACTTTGTTACATATATTTTGGAAAAAGTTTTTCAAATTTTTCATACAAATCCAGCTCTAATTTTGATTAGTTATAGGTTAAAGGTATACATTAATGTGCAATATTATATTAAGCTATCTCATCTAATAATAGAAACTATCTCTATTTATTCTCATCTTTTATGTCTTGTAGAGAGTTTTAACATTTCTATTTGTAGGTTTTGGATGCTACTGCTGCTGCTGCTAAGTCACTTAAGTCGTGTCTGACTCTGTGCGACCCCATAGACGGCAGCCCATTAAGCTCCTCTGTCCCTGGGATTCTCCAGGCAAGAACACTGGAGTGGGTTGCCATTTCCTTCTCCAATGCATTAAAGTAAAAAGTGAAAGTGAAGTCGCTCAGTTGTGTCCGACTCTTAGCGACCCCATGGACTCCAGCCTACCAGGCTCCTTCGTCCATGGATTTTCCAAGCAAGAGTACTGGAGTGGGGTGCCATTGCCTTCTCCGGTAGGTTTTGTATATTCTTTATCAATTTCTAGATACTTCCCATTTTTGCTTGCTGTTTTTGTAAATGTGTTGATTATTGCTTATATAATGAAATACTATTGAATAAATTTATTTTATATTTAGTAACTTTGCTACACTCCCTTATTTAGTCTTAATATATTTTCAGTTAGGATATTACTTTTTGTCTTTATGGAGGGATTTTTGGTCTTTATCATTCTATATTATTTGCAATTCTCTTTACAATATTTTTAAAACATCAGTTTTGCAGTAGATTTGATTATTTCCAATAATCAAGTTTTATTTCATTAACATACTCTTTTTTGCTCTTGTTATTCTTTGTCCTGTCATTTCTATTACAGCTTTTTCTTCTCATTTCTTTAGGTTTTAGCTATTTCCCGTTTTCCAACATCTTGAATTTTGTAATTAATATTTTTTTCTTAATATCAAAGTTTCTCAGCCTCAGCTGTATTGACATGTTGAACTATGTGGTTCTTTCTTGTGCATTTGGGGGGCTGTTCTATGAAATGGGAATGTTTAGCAGCATTCCTATCTTCTATCCATTAGCTGGCAAGAGCAATACTCTCTCACCCATGACAAGCAAATGTGTGTCCAAACATTGCCACATGTCTCCTGTGATGGAAGAGAAATAATTTCTGTTGAAGACCACTGAAGATTCATCAGAGGCATATAACAAACTGACAACTGTTTACCAAAAAAAAAAACTACTGAACCTAAGATAAGAATGCTGGCAATCTGATGTTTCAATCTTGAGCTGCTACCTCACACTTCAGTTCCGTCAGTGCGATAGTTCTAGCGGGGTTGGGCACACTAAGAAAGCAAGCGACTTTACTGTCGGGGGAGCCAGCATGATTTGGAGTGGAAGCTAGAGAAATTCCATTACCCAGAGAGTTATCTAAAATAATAGTCATCTCAGTGGCAAATGTAGCAGCTTGCCTAAGTTTGCAAAACTGATTAAGGCAAGCAGCTAACCAGGCAACTAGCCCTATTTTCAATAGGAGACCTTGGGAATGATGCAGCCATAATGGGCCTCAATGCTGCAGCTGCTTAGTTGGTTCAGTCATGTCCGACTCTGTGCAAACCTATGGCTGTAACCTGCCATTCCTCCATCCGTGGAATTCTCCAGGCAAGAACACTGGAGTGATTGCCATGCCCTTCTCCAGGGGATCTTTGCAACCCAGGGATTGAACCCAGGTCTCCTGCATTGAAGGCGGATTCTTTACCATCTAAGCCACCAGGGAAGCCCCATGGGCCTCGATAGGTTGCCACATACTCCTTGCTGTCTGAAACACTAAATGCATGGTTGTATATATGTGCAGGACAGGTGAAAGAGGGTTGCATCTGTGTTCAGGACAGAGTAATGCAGGCCCTAGTTATCTACACATCCTTGGCTAAGTGAGAAGGCTTGTACGTGAGCACAAGACATAAAAGGGCCAACAGATATTAAAAGCTGAATTAGATTAATAACTGCCTGAAGTTTGTATGCATTCCCCAATGAACATACAGCAGCAAAGGGATGAAAACCTACTGTCTCAAGGGTTTTAAACACAAACTTTGGTCATTCATACCGACATAGGAACAATCCTCAGAAGCCAGTGTTAATATAAAAGCAAAAGGAAAAACAAAAATTCAGAGGCAGCAGTATATTCATACACTAGAAGGGAGAACAGCTCCATATAATTAGTTCTGGGAACTCCCTAAACAAACACAGGAACAACCATAACCCCTGTGGGAGAATGCAAATCCACAGCTGTTAAATATGTTGTAATCTCTAGTTTCCAACCAAATATTCACAAACACGCAGAGGAATGGGCAAGTGTAACACATACTTTGGAAAAAAGCAAACAATGTCTCTGATGGATTCTAGATGTTGGACTTAGCAGACAAAGACTTAAAAACAGTATTATATGTATTTTGATGTATTATATCAAATTATGATGTATTATAAATACATCAAAGAACTAACATAAACTATGCTTAAATAATAAATGAAAATATAACGATGACTATTCAAATAGAAAATGCCAATTAAAGGCCTAAAAATACAAAAAAAAATAACCAAATAGAAATCCTTGAGTTAAAAAGTATACTAACTGAAATAAAAAAATTTAATTACAGGGACTTAAAAGAGTAACATTATTCATAATATCCAAGACTGGAAACAATCTAAATCTATATCAATTTGTGAAGAGATAGACAATATATTATAAGTCCATACAATGGGATACTTACTACTCAGCAATACAAAGAATACAGTATTTCATGTAGTTCATATAAGTGAACCTCAAAATATTATGTGAAGTGAAAGAAACCAAATGCAAAAGACTATATATCATATTATTTTTTTTCATATGAACTATCCATAAGGGCAAACCTTAGAAAGATTAGTTGTTGTTTGGAGCTAGGGTAAGGACTCAGAATTGACTACATGTGGGCATGAAGATTCTTGCCTTGCTGATAAAAACATTTTAAAATGAGACAGATTTATTAAAATCATTAAAAGGTTTACTTAAAATGAGTGAATTAGGTCAGTAAAGATGTTAAAATATTGCTATTCACATTCATATCAAATATAAACAGGATTTTTATGGATCAAATGCATTACATTTTTCTTGAAAAAAATAATTATTATCATACTATAGTAACAATTGTATACTTAGCCTTCATTATGCATCATTATATGAGGCTCTTTACATGTATAATCCCATTATTTATTACTATGAGGGAGAAAATAATAACCATCATGACACAGGTAAATTGATGGAAACTAGGAAGAGAAAAAAATTGTTAAAGAACTCTTACCAAGGTAGCTTGACTCCTAAGTTCATGGACTCAACCAATACTTTCGATAGTTTGCTATTTGTGTTTGTGTGTGTGTGAGTGTGTGTGTGTGTACATGCATATCCATAAGAGAGAAATGAGACATGACGTAAATTAATATTGGGCGACTATGTTCAATAAAATGTAATGCTGTAGATATATATTTTAAGACGTCATAAGTCTGGGTAATATATAAATACATGTAAAATCACTGTTAACTTTATTAATTCCTTAGGGATTGAAATTTCAATAACTGTTTCAATTGCCAAATGATATTTTAATTTCAGTCTCAAAGTTATCAAGAAATTAAGACAAACATTAGTTTTTTACTAATTAACCACTTGAGAATACTAACAGCATTTTTCTTAGACTTTAAAGTAAATCATAATTTTAAAAATAATGTCTATAAATAGAAAACTAATATATTGTGATATTGTAATATAGATTTCAAAATAAGATAACGATGCATTCTTGTCACACTTTTAGAATGTGAAACTTATAACCTTATAAACCATTTTATAAACCTTATAAAGCATTTTAAGCTTAATTTTACTAAACAATTATCAAACAATTACATATAGTTTCTTTCCTTTGTTTAGCACATGAAAAATCTATCACTGATTCTCTGATTTTAAATAAATTCAGAAGTTTTACTACTATTAACCATTAGAAGAGGTGTTTTGCTGACACAAAGGTAAAATAAATTACTTATAAGCAGTAAATCTTCGTAAATAAGAGTTTATGTCAGTGATTATGCAGAACTGGTTAAAAAAAAAAAGAATGTTTAGTGGAAAATCTTACCACGCCAATGGAAAAATAATTATTGATGATACTGTAAGGCACTGGGTCTCCCTTCTCATCTTTGTCATTAGGTATGACTTCAAACTTCCACCTGTCCAACATGATTTCTGTGCTGTTTTCAATGTCTTTTAAGATTTTCATCAAATTCTCACCTTCATAACCTAATGAAAAAAAATTTTATCTTGAGAAAAAATATAACCAAACAATAAAAGCTATTACTTATATTTAAGTGTGTGAATGCTTGTATCATTCTAAAGTTAAATAATGCATGTCAAAGCAAATTTAATGCAAGTTGAAGAATTAAGACCAATCTTATTATACTCATATCAATATTTTATCTGTAGCTTTAATTTGCAACTCATATTTCTCTCCTGTGGTACAAATTCTTAATATAGCCACTGCGTACCTCTCACAAAACTTTTTATCAATATGTTCAAAATGGAATTGATGATCTGTTTGGGTATCATCCTCCTGTGAATTCTGCCTCCCAAAGATGACACCCTCCACCCACTTGCTAAAATAAAAGTTCTTGCTGCCATGTTGAACTTGTCCTCTGCTTCTACTCTCTCTGCAGGCTTTACATTTGATAATACTTTTTCCCAGAAGCCACCCTCCCAAAATGATAGATTTTACACAGGACCATAACATACAGTTTTCAAAACCAGCCATAGCATAGAACTAGTATACTGCACTATAATTATTTACATCTTTCTCCTTAGATGTTCCTTTTCCCAGATGTACCCTCCAATAATGCTCAACAAATCCATTTTTAAATAAATCTACTATAGATAGTAACCATGGCCTGAAAGTTATTGCTTAATATTATATTTTCTCTTAAATGGACCTTTAGTTATGTAACATTATAGTTAATTAGGGGCGTAGCCTAACCCTGGCTGTGTTATTTACTGAAGTGTTTGCTTTTAACATTCAAAATAGCTTCTTTCTCCATAAAAACTTAGCTTTGGTGTGAGAATGAAGTGAGGAAAAAAGAGAAAATACATAAAGGGTCTTAGTCTATGAGGCAAAAGAACAGAAAGTTGTCAACAACAATACTGATGATGAAATTAGGATGTGAAATGTTATACTAAGTTAAATAATGTATCTCTAACTCTAATACACACAGATTCTTGAAATGATGTTTTGAGTTGGACAATATTTTCATAGATGTTTTCTGTGTCCAACTCAGGTTTATATTTTAATAATTTATCTGTTGAATAAGTATATGCCAGAGGCTATGAGTCCTCATTAGAGGTGTTAACATACATACACTTAAAAAAAATGAATTGGATTAAAAGAAAAAAGAATAGGTACCATAATATGCCAACATTCTCTAAAGACAAATAAATTATATTTATGGTGTATTTGTTGAATTAACTATTAGAGAATTAATTATTAACCAGAAATCAGGAATATTCATCCTGGAACCTACATCTCTTATCATACACGGGTCTAAAAAAATAATTATGAACTATTCAACACACACAGCAAAGAGTACAATAAACTGTGATTACACTGACATAAACATTAAAGGAAATAATAGATGTCATACCATATTTATAGCATAATTCAAAATTGATGAACATATTTAAAATGTATAGAATAGTACTCAGTGATTAAAAATGAATTGTTTTCACTGCAAGGCAACAAAAATTAAGTGTACTTATTTTTCAGATCTTCTTAATAGTTCTACGCTCATTCTCAATATTTATTTCCTTGTTAAATTTCTTTTAAAGCTCCCAATTATATATATATATACATATATATATATTCCACATTGAATGGAATAAAAGGAGTTTATATTCATATATTTTCCAAATTCTATTCTTATTTGAAAATAAGTTTGATGGTTTTAGATATAAATAATTTACATATATTAAACTAATATTATATAATATAGTATGAAAATATACACACACTCAGCATAAATATAAGTAAACGATAATGCTTTAAACAAACATTGAGCTTCTTTTCAGCTACAGCTTATGTTAATAGAAACAGGAATGGAACTGATGAGGAAAGAACACAACAGAATTTAATTTAATGAAAGTATTAATAAAATGAGATTAAGTAGGGTCAATCAACTTAAATTCTTTAGCACTGGAAATGTTCTCAAAGTTTTTATGGGTAAGTATGAAAAAGGCTGGGCTTCCCTGGTGGATCAGATGGTAAAGAATTTGCCTGCAATGCAGAAGACCTGGGTTTGATCCCTGGGTCTGGAAGATACCCTGGATAAGGAAATAGCAACACTCTTTAGTATTCTTGCCTGGAGAATTACATGGACAGAGAAGCTTGGCAGGCTACAGTAAACTGGGTTGCAAAGAGTTGGACATGACTGAGCGACTAACATACACATGAAAAAGGCCGGTATCAATCAGTCTTCTAGCCAAATAAAAATGGAAAGATAGAGGCAATAAATCTATTTTGAGAATCATACATGAAGTTCAGTATTAATTCACAAAGGTGAAGAACTCCAAATTGTTGTTCTCCACTTAACAGATATCTATGCCCTACATGTTTGTATTTATCTGTGCTCAAGCTTGTTAAATAATGATTCATAACTATAAATAGCATTCCTGAACTCAGTAAGATTATATTTTTTAAAAAAGAAAAACTTACAAATAAGCAAACAAAAGCTTGCTCTAGAAAAGAATGATGATACTTTGTTTCTATTATTTTGATTTAAAGCCTATAATCACTCTAGGCTAAGAAATCAAATGAAAACATAATTAGTATTTATCTTCCATTTAATGATATGATGTTATCATAATAACTGAATCTATCTAAAAAGTCATTTTTACAAATGTAAGATCACATGAAGAAAAGCAATATCTAAAAAGTCATTTTTACAAATTTAAAATCACATGAAGAAAACATTTGTAAGAGTGTGTTGCATCTAAAACTCTGTCTCTTACTCCCTTACTCTTCACGGTATTTTTTCTTGCAATAATTTTCAGAATTTTGTTTGAGGGATTAAGTATTGCCAGAAAAAACTGCAAAGGAAATGAAAATAAAGTATTTTTTCAAATGCCCTGAGAAGTCCTACATGTGTACATTTTATATTTTTCAAAATTTGCAATACATTCATAAAAATTAAACTTCCCAGTCAATAGATTCCAGTGACATTAAGTGAACCAAATGATTATTAGTCAAATGAAGTAATTTCTTTCCCAAATGTTAAGTATAATGATAATTAGTACAATTACAAGAAGGGCTCAGACACTGGGCAAATAACTTGATATCTAGGGTGTAAGAACCCACAAGGTAGGGTTCTTAGTGCAAAATGTCAGTCACTCAGTCATGTCTGACTCTTTGAGATCCTATGGACCATGGCCCACCAGGCTCCTCTGTCCGCGAGACTCTCCAGGCAAGAATAATGGAATGAGTTGTCCAGGAGATCCTCCCAACTCGGGGGTCAAACCTGTGTCTCTTCTGTCTCCTGCACTGGCAAGTGGGTTCCTTACCACTAGTGCCATCTCCAACTATTTTCTTCAGGTTCTGATGAAGAATCTGAAGCACACAGTTTTAAGCAACTTGCTCAAAGTTAGACACCTGACAAGAAATAATTCACACCACTTCAGAGTATGTGTCTTTATTAGTAAACTCTATCAAATGGCACCCTCATTTTCCTAACTGCTCATCTTGAGCATCTTGTAGTGCCCCCTTAATACCCCACTTTCACCAAAGCCCCCACCCAATCCATGGGCAAGCTGTACCAGCCTATCCCTGAAAATGTCAGTGTGTCCACTTGCTTCATTAGCATGACCACTGCCCTAGCTTGGTCTGTTCATCCTCTAATTTCAATGGTAATACAAGTTCTGATCTCTAAAACTATGCTTCCCCACATCTCCATATTTTCTTAGCTTTTTTATGTCCCCAAATTAACTTATTTTGAAAACATAAATGTCATTGCGTCACTCTGCTTTTGAAACTCTTCCAAAGTTTTGCTATGTGCTTCAATAACATAAGTTTCTACCATGACCACCAAGACCTACCTAATCTGCTCTTACTTCTCTCTCCAACATCATACTATTCCCACCTCCCTCCTGAGGCTATACCTATCGGTCACCCAACAATCTCCTAGAGTTACATCATCACTTTTCCTTCATTCCTCTCAATACAGAGAGCGCTTTCTTTTTCTGCATATTTTAAACCCAGCTTAAATGTTACTTCCTAAAGGACATCTTCTTGACTATATAGCTGAATAGTTTTCCTCTGTGTCTTGCTGTGCTAAGTCGCCTCAGTCATGTTTGACTCTTTGCAACCCTATGGACCATAGCCCAACAGGCTCTTCTGTCCATAGGATTCTCCAAGCAAGAATACTGAAGTGAGCTGCCATGCCCTCCTCCAGGGGAGTTTCCCTGTATTATTCTCTAAAAATACATTCTGATTCTTTTATAATCTTGACCTTATTTTGCAATTATATATTTCATTATTCACTGATCTATTGTCTGGATACTCAATGAAAATATAATTACCAAATAGTAAAAGCCCTTTATTTCTCATTCACTGTTTAGCACATTGAACAGTGCCAACATATACTAGATACAAAGAGTTCATCATCAATATACACTCTAACAAATACTATAATCCACCTGTCTCTGTCCACTGATAATAATATCTTTAAAACTGTTTTATAAGGAAATAATTAGAGGATACTCTGGAACTTCTATACTCAATTTTGAGATTTAAGGCATTTGCCAGTTTCAAACCAAATAAAGTTATTAATTTTCAAATACCAAAAGTACTTTTGAGAAGAATATATAAGAAGCCACATGAATGAGTCTCTTCTTTTTAATCAATATACAAATATTAACACTGGAATACATGAGCATCTCATAAGCAATGGTTCATTCTTTCTATCTATCTATCTTTAGATTCTATACAATTTAACACATCATTTTATAATATTCTTTTATTGTTATATCCTTAATGAAAATCACAAATATATCATATGCCATGTTTTTAACTTGGTTTCAAATTCTGTCATATATACAAATACATATATATGTCGTAGAGTCCATAAGTTATCCAGGTACAAATGGAACAATTGTTCTCAAATTTTTCTGTGAATCAAGTTACTTAGGGAGTTTGCTTAAAAAGGAAATCACCTGTGCAGTTTCATCTCTAGAGATTCCAATTCAACATATATGAGGTGAGGTCAATCCACTGTATCTTTAACAAGCTCCCCAAGGGTTTCTGATTCACATTGTCTTAGTAGACACTTTTCAAACTTCACTGGGTTTAGATGCTAAAAATATTTAGGATTCAGTTCTTGCTTCTTAGCAAATATGGTTTTCTTTTCTTTGATATCTTCAGGTAAGATTAGCCTATTAATGATATTTCAAATTATTTTAAGATTTCATCTTGAAATATTCTCCATTTTCTCATCTGCTCCATCTACAGTATTCCATTTTTGAGTTCCTTCAGTATGTCAAGTGACTTCCTACCTCTAGAGGTATAAACCTGATGTTTATTCTGCCTGTCAAGCCCACCTTCAATACTATATGGCTCTGTCATTATCCACCTATTAGAGTACTCCCTATTTTGGGCTTTTCTCTCAGCTCAGATGGAAAAGAATCTGCCTGCGATGCGGGAGACCTGGGTTCAACATGGAACAACAGACTGGTTCCAAATCAGGAAAGCAGTATGTCAAGTCTATATATTGTCACCCTGCTTCTTTAACTTATATGCAGAGTAAATCATGCAAAATGCAGGGCTGGATGAAACACAAGCTGGAATCAAGATTTCTGGGAGAAATAGCAATAACCTCACATACGCAGATGACATCACCATTATGGCAGAAAGCAAAGAAGAACTAGAGTCTCTTGATGAAAGTGAAAGAGGAGAGTGAAAAAGTTGGCTTAAAACTCAACATTCAGAAAACTAAGATCATGGCATCCGGTCCCATCACTTCATGGCAAATAGATGGGAAAACAATGGAAACAGTGAAAAACTATCTTTTGGGGCTCCAAAATCACTGCAGATAGTTACTGCAGCCATGAAATTAAAAGACGCTTACTCCTTGGAAGAAAAGCCATGATCAACCTAGATAGCATATTAAAAAGCAGAGACATTATGTTGCCAGCAAAGGTCCAGCTAGTCAAAGCTATGGTTTTTCCTAGTCAGGTATGGATGTGAGCACTGGACTAAAAAGAAAGCTGAGTGCTGAAGAATTGATGCTTTTGAACTGTGGTGTTGGAGAAGACTCCTGAGAGTCCCTTGGACTGCAGGGATATCCAACCAGTCCATCCTAAAGGAAATCAGTCCTGAATATTCATTGGAAGGACTGATGCTGAAGCTGAAGCTCCAATACTTTGGCCACCTGATGTGAAGAGCTGACTCATTTGAAAAGAACCTGACGCTGGGAAAGATTGAAGGCACGAGGACAAGGTGACAACAGAGAATGAGATGGTTGGATGGCATCATCAACGCAACAGACATGAGTTTGAGTAGGCTCAGGGAGTTGGTGATGGACAGGGAAGCCTGATATGCTGCAGTCCATGGGGTCGCAAAGAGTCAGACAGGACTGAGCAACTGAACTTATTTGGGGCTTCTCTCTTAGCTCAGACTGTAAAGAATCTGCCTGCAATGCAAAAGACTTGGGTTCGATTCCTGGGTTGAGAAGATCCCCTGGAGGAGAAAATGGCAAGCCACTCCAGTATTCTTGCCTGGGAATCCCATGGATAGAGAAACCTGGTGAGCTACAGTCCATGGGGTCACAAGAGTGGGACACGACTTAGTGACTAAACCTCCACCACCCCTCAAGTTCTCCCTATTTTACCTTGTCAGTTCCTAAGTAAGCTCATTCATTATGCTGATTATTATCTTGCTTGTCAGTAAGAAGTCTCACAATTTACATATGACTTCATATTCCACTAGAATTTAAGGCCCTTTATAAAGCAGATCTTGTGTTCTTTCTATTCTTAACTGTCTATCCCAAGTGCAGAACATACCACATAGTGCAAAGTGAGTCTCAGAAAATTGGTTACATCTTGTACTCTTCTGACTTCCCTGGTGGCTCAGACGGTAAAGCGTCTGTCTACAATGCAGGAGACCGGGGTTCAATCCCTGGGTTGGGAAGATCCCCTGGAGAAGGAAATGGCAATCCACTCCAGGACTATTGCCTGGAAAATCCCATGGACAGAAGAGCCTGGTAGGCTACAGTCCATGGGGTTGCGAAGAGTCAGACACAACTGACCAACTTGACTTTCACTTTCTTGTACTCTCCTGGACAAGTTGTCCTTTCATCTTTCAACACTTTTCCTTTGTTTGTGATTCTTTCACACAAGTCAGAGATTAAAAATATGAACATTATTTTAAATTTAACCCATGCTTGCCTCATGTCTTAAGTTGGAAACCCAAAAACCAGAGAAAGAGAAAGTTAGATGCTTGCCCTCCCATCTAGCGTATAATTAGCAATCACAGTCTAACTCTTGGTCCACCGTTTGTTTCTCTACCCCAGACTATTATTCAAAATTATATTACATCTGACAGCAATTACATTTGCTAAAAGCACATGAAAGCTGTCATGCAGTGAAGAAATGCTAAATTTAGTTTATTGAAAGAGGGTGCTCTGCACTATATTACTGTTTTTTAAAGATTTTTGTTGTTGTTGTTGGTTTGTCATATCTATTTACCTCCTCCCCATCGCAGGCATCTTGCTAGATCATTGCCGGTCCCGAGAGGCAGAATAGCCACTGGAGGATGCTTGACTACATTAGCCTTTTCTGTATAATTGAAAAATTAAAAGAAAAAAATTGGTCATTGACTGAACAACAATTAAAAAAAAAAACACAGCTTGGCATGGAAGACATTCTACAGGGTACTTAGAAAAAGTCACATTTTATATATATAATATACAATTATAAAATATGATTAACTTATATGCATTTGTAGCAATTTATAAAACAAGTAAATAACATAATTCACAGGGTGACAGGAATTTTTAAGACTTATATGTGAGGAAAGACTTTTAAATATGTTAATTTAGTTAAAAATTGTAGCACATTTGACTTAACTCAGTTGAAATTCTCAAGGGTGCAGGTATATGCAACACAAGGATAGCGCTAAAGTGGAAAAGTAGGTTCTTTAGAAAAGTCCTTTGGCAACATCAAGTTTAGGTATACTTTAAGAAAAATATATTTTGAAAACAGTTGAATTCTAAAAGTTAGTGAAATGGGGAGAGTGAAAAAGTTGGCTTAAAGCTCAACATTCAGAAAACGAAGATCATGGCATCTGGTCCCATCACTTCATGGGAAATAGATGGGGAAACAGTGGAAACACTGTCAGACTTTATTTTTTTGGGCTCCAAAATCACTGCAGATGGTGACTGCAGCCATGAAATTAAAAGATGCTTACTCCTTGGAAGGAAAGTTATGACCAACCTAGACAGCATATTAAAAGCAGAGACATAACTTTGCCAACAAAGGTCTGTCTAGTCAAGAATATGGTTTTTCCAGTGGTCATGTATGGATGTGAGAGTTGGACTGTGAACAAAGCTGAGTGCCAAAGAATTGATGCTTTTGAACCGTGGTGTTGGAGAAGACTCTTGAGAGCCCCTTGGACTGCAAGGAGATCCAACCAGTCCATTCTAAAGGAGATCAGCCCTGGGTGTTCTTTGGAGGGAATGATGCTGAAACTCCAGTACTTTGGCCACCTCATGTGAAGAGTTGACTCATTGGAAAAGATTCTGATGCTGGGAGGGATTCGGGACAGGAGGAGAAGGAGACGATAGAGGATGAGATGGCTGGATGGCATCACTGACTCGATGGACATGAGTTTAAGTGAACTCCGGGAGTTGGTGATGGACAGGGAGGTCTGGTGTGCTTTGATTCATGGGGTCACAAAGAGTCGGACAGGACTGAACGACTGAACTGAACTGAACTGAACAATGGTTCTATTACTCTGTGTCAGAGTCAACAAAAGAAGACATTACCAGATTTTGTTTGAGATTCAAGTTGATATAGTGTTTGGGTTCAGAAAATATCATATCACTGAAATTCCACATGCTTTTGTTTGAGTTACTAAAGACGTCTCACAAACACATATTACTTTATTTTTCTCCCTTCTCAGTGCCTCAGAGTAAGCATATGTGGGTAAAAAATGGGTAAGGAATAGATTATGTAGGGATGTGCCACAGTATACTACCAAAGGCTTAGATTTTAGGGACTAATGAAAACCAATAATTCCTAATATTTTCACTAAAATTCTTACAAGTCCTCAAACACTGTTCAAGGGACTCCTTAATTTTGGTAGTTCTTGAACTCTGGTTTTGTCCTTAAAATATCAATACTATTGACATTGTTTATTGGAGGGCCAAAGAATACAATTTTCCCTTTTCTTTTCGAAAAAAAAAAAAAAAGGTTAGTAGAGTAAAATTGTTAGGTGCTTACCAAAAGGGTATTGACAATATGTATTCATTTTTAATCTGAATATTTTTTAGGGTATGAAAAGGTCGAATATTCTCAACTGCATTGATTGAATAAAACTTTGCTTCAATACATATAGATAGTAAAACTTCTTTTGAATCAGGTCTTTCCTTTTTATGAAAGGATCTATTTTTAACAAAGAATTGGTCAGTCCAGATCTGGAAGTATCTGTGAAAGTCACTCAGTCATGTCCAACTCTTTGCAATCCCATGGACTATACAGTCCATGGAATTCTCCAGACCAGAATACTGGAGTGGGTAGCTGTTCCCTTCTCCGGGGGATCTTCCCAACTCAGGGATCAAACCCAGGTCTCCTGTATTGCAACTGGATTCCTTACCAGCTGGGCCACCAAGGAAGCGGTTTTATTAAATTCCATGAAAAAAATGAATGAGAAAACAAGCATTTCTAGTTATTTTTAAATTATTTTGACAGTTAAAAATCTGAACTACAGAATAAATTAAGCCATCAATATTCCAGATGTCTGATTGTTATCACTGTGTATTTTATTTAACAAAGATATGGATGTGTTAAATAAACAAATGAAATACACAGAATTTAAGGTTTCCACTCTCACCCAAGCCACATTAAATACGTGTCTTCATTACCTATGCAGTCCAAAATCCACCCCACAGTTCCATCTCCACCACAGGCTAACACTCTGAAATCAGGAACATCACGGAAAAAGTTTAACCTGAAAAAGAAGCATGTTACAGCACATGATTGATATTTCAAAGTTAGGACATTTTTATTTTTGTATATTTAGCATTTCATCTAATGAAAGATTTAGGTTTTGTTGAAAAATAGTAAACCCTTATCTACAATGAAATTCTAAAATAGAAGTATCAACATATCCTAATTTAAATGTTATCATTATAAATTCTATATTCCATAATACTTATATTTTTCTTTTAACAACTCTAAAGTGAAAAAATAAAATTAATAAATTAAAATAATTTTCATTAAGGTACAATCCCATACGTGATATGCAGTTTACCTAGACTATACAGATTACCTAGACATATGTATACAAATATGTTTTATTTACTAATTTTTATATCCCATACGTGATATGCAGTTTACCTAGACTATACAGATTACCTAGACATATGTATACAAATATGTTTTATTTACTAATTTTTATTGACCAACAATTCTCTCTTGAACAATTATATAAATGTGACTAATAGCTCAGTAAAAAATGTCTTTGAGAGTTTTCTGCCTTCTCCCTTACTGGGAGAAATTGGTCAGGCTGTATCTGAGGTTTTAGCCAACTGTTTTCAGTATTTCCTTCTGACTTTGAATCTGCGAATAGAAGCCAGGCTTCCTCCTCTCTTTTGACCTCCTTGGCAGTGGTTACCACCCAGGAACACACAAAAATGTCTGGGTTGGGTGTGAAAAATGCTCACCATTTCTGCTGCTACTGCATGCAGCATGCTTATGAATGCAACCTACCTTGGGGAAAACTACAAAGACAAATAATGCATCCAGTTATACAATCATGCATGCCTATTTTCTTGAAAAAAAAAAAAAATTTGAAACAAGACAGAATATCTGGGAATGTGTCTCTTCAACTTTCTAGCCCTGGTGGTAACAATATAATACAACTGGCTCTTCCTATCTGTAGATTCTACATCTGTAGATTCAACCAACCAGGAGTTGAAAGTCTTTAAAAATAAAATCCAGGAAGTTTCCAAAAGTGAAACTTGAATTTGGTGAATCACAACTTATTACAGAGAAGGTATATTGTATTTTACAGCTATATACATAGCATTTCCATTTTATTAGGTATTATAAGTAACCTAAAGTTCATTTCCAATGAGTCAACTCTTCACATGAGGTGGCCAAAGTACTAGAGTTTCAGCCTCATTCCTTCCAATGCTGGGAGGGATTGGGGGCAGGAGAAGAAGGGGACGACAGTGGATGAGATGGTGGATGGAATCACTGACTCGATGGATGTGAGTCTGAGTGAACTCTGGGAGTTGGTGATGGACAGGGAGGCCTGGCGTGCTGCAATTCATGGGGTCGCAAAGAGTTGGACATGACTGAGCGACTGAACTGAACTGAACTGAACTGAAAGTTCATTTAAATGTATGCCAACAATTGCCACTGTTTGTAAGGGACTTAAAGCTCCTGTGAATTTTGTTATCTGGAGAGTCCTGGAACCAATCACCTGTGGATATCAAGGGAAGACTATATGCAGTCATCTAAGAACATTTTCTTTAATATTACATATATAAATGTACATGTCAATTTTATCACACTGGGGCTTCCCTGGTGGCTCGGATAGTAAAGAATCTGCCTGCAGTGCAGGAGACACAGGTTCAATCTCTGTGTAGGGAAGATCCCCTGGAGAAGGGAATGACAACCCAACTCCAGTATTCTTGCCTGGAGAATTCCATGGACAGAGGATCCTGGTGGGTTACAGTCCATGGGGGTCACAGAGTCGGACACGACAGAGCGACTAACACAATATAACATTTTATGATTAAAAATAATGTCATTTCATGTACTTTATTTTTAGTGTTTCACTGCCACAAAATAACAGGTATTGTAGTTAATGTTGTTTGAATACATTTATTTGAGCAAGTGTATCAGTTTTGAAAGCTAATCTTCTAGAAGGGAAATAATTACAACAACACATTACCCTCTGGATGGTTCCCACTATAGAAAATGTACATGTCCATTTCCTTGAAACTCTAAAACACTACTTATAAACAACTTTATGATATTTCTTCAATAAGTAAGAAAAAAAAATACCATGGTGCTATTATCATAAAATCACATTCCCCTGTTTACTAGCTGTTGAACGTATTTTGTAGGCTCACAGACCTGTGACCTTCTTTGTGAACTGCATCATCAAAGCATTGTACCTCTTTCCTATGAGTTGTATTTTATTCTTATAAACACTAGACATTATTAGTAATATTTTCATTCAAATTAGTATCATTAAATTTTTGGTTAATGTAATACAAAATGTGTAAATATAATAGTAATGTAAACAAGTCAACTGAACCACTGCCACCTAGAAACAGGAAGCACAGACATTTAGAACACAAAATTGTCCTGTACTTCATTGTGTATTATATTGTGGATATTTACCTTTTGTTAGACACATTGCAAAATTTTCTTCCAGATTATCACTGGGTTAGTTTGCTCAGATTATATAAGCAAAACAATGTACCAGCTGTCCACCCCAGAGAGTAGAACATTTCTAATAACTTGCTTATGCTTCTGCGTTCCTTCCCCATAGGACCCTCCTCCCTTGTTAACAAAAGTGGGCATTATTCTGAATTTCAGGTTAGCATGCACATGCCATAAACAACACATTGTTTGTGTTTTGCCTTTTCTTCACAGCATTAAGATTCCTCCATGTAGTAGCTGAATTTCCATCCATCAGTAGTTGAAGTCATTTATACCCACTGCTGTGTTCAATACCATTTCTGTGATTATGCTTTTTAAATCCATGCCATTGGATATTTGGAGTATTTTATATTCTTATAAAAATCCATTTTCAGAAATACTTTCTAATGCACATGGACGGTGATGACTCTTGCAGTTTGACAAGATATTATCAATTGGTATCCTATAGTAGTTATAGCAATGCATGTACTTATCAGGAATATTAGAACAAGTGTGCTGAGCCCATCTGTTCTAATACTTGTAATGTCACTTGTTTTAAAAATTTCATGTGTTTCCTCAAATGTGCAATGTCTTCCCCATCTTTACTCCTTATTTCTGGCTGATTTGTAAAAATTCTTTACTTTTTCTTAATTTTAATCCTTTTGAGGATTTTTTTGTTTGTTCAGTTTGTGGTTTTTTGAAAAATACTTCCTACAGGAAGAAAGTCTCTTCTTTTACTTTCCTAAATGTGTATTTTAACAAACAAGATTTTAGTTTTAATGTACTGAAGTTTATCCATCTTATGATAAATGGCTAGCACTTTAGCTTATTTTGTGTAACAAAATAGTTGTTTCCTCAGTGGTCAGAAGAGAACACATGTACTCTCTTAAAATTTCAGTTTTATTTTTGACTAAGAAATTGTCTGTGGGGATGTGAGACAGGATAGTATGAAGTATTAACATAGAAGAGAATATATTTTATACATAAAATATTCACAGCATTCTACACTGGTTGTGTCAAAAAGGGATCCCTTTCTTTTCCCTTCTTCACTACCTTTCTTCTTCCTCTGCTGCTGCTAAGTCACTTCAGTCGTGTCCGACTCTGTGTGACCCCATAGACGGCAGGGCTCCCCCGTCCCTGGGATTCTGCAGGCAAGAACACTGGAGTGGGTTGCCATTTCCTTCTCCAATGCATGAAAGTGAAAAGTGGAAGTCAAGTCGCTCAGTCGTGTCCGACTCTAGCGACCCCATGGACTGCAGCCTACCAGGCTCCTCCATCCATGGGATTTTCCAGGCAAGAGTACTGGAGTGGGGTGCCATTGCCTTCTCCTCTTCTTCCTCTACCCTCACTCTTTCTCTTTCTCCATTTCCCCCTTTCTCACTTCCTGCCTTCCTTCCTTTAAGCTATTGTGCAACAATTTCCATCCGTAAATCCATCTTTTCATGTTTTAGATAACTCAACTTAATATCATGCAGATCCATCATGAATCAAATTTCCATATGTGGGTATTTTTCTTTTAGACTCTATTCTATTTTATTCATGAATGTGTCCATCTCTGCACCAGTACCACACTTATAATAGGTCAGCTTTATAGTTAGTCTATATCTCATTGAGCATGAAAAATTTTAGCTATTTTTTCTCTTTTGCTTTTGAATTTTGAAATATTGAATTTAATTTCTCATATTCCATAAAAGTAAAAATAAAGACACAAAAAATCTTTATTTTTTAAAAATTGGAGTTACATGAAGCCTATGTATGATGTTATTTATTTCCTCATCCATGGATATAGGATGTTTCAATTTACTCTTTAACATCCTTAAATTTTTAAAATTTTTTGCTTGCAAGTCTTTGTTACATTTATTCTTGGATGGTTTGTAGTTTGTGTTAGTATCTTAAACTTTTAAATTGTTAATTAATGTTTTTGTTGCTGGCATGTAAAATACATTTGAGTTTAATTTATTGATTTTATAAACAGCCACATTATTCTTCATTTTTTCTGTTGCCTATATTTTATTTGTAGACTTATTTGGATTTTTATCTAAACAACTATATCATGTGCTAATGACAATGATACTGTTGCTGATCGTCAATCCTTATAATTATTTCTCTCCCTGTCTTGCTGTGCTGGCTATGGAGGGCTTTCATAATTTGCTGAATTAGAGCATACATACATACCTTGTGCCTGAAATTACATGGAATACTTTCAGAATTTCCCCACTTAGGATGATGTCTGTTGTAGGCATTTTGTCCTTCTTTTCTGAGTGACATCTTAGATAAGGTTAATAAAATTTTCTTCAATTCTTTTATATAGAAGGAATTTATATTATAATTCAGTGTTAATACTCTCTGTACCTTGTGAAATACTGATATGATTCATTTAACTGGAAATGTGGGAGTATACATTTACATATTTATGTATCACTAAACCATTCTTACTATGCTTTCACGTGCTCAAATTGACACTATTTATTAACATTTTTATAGAGAATTGGGTTTGGTTTACTAACATTTTATTTACAATGTTTCATGTATATTCATGGACACAATAGATTTAATATATTTTTCTTCATACCACCTCTAATTTTTTATCAAATTATTCCATCTCCTAAAAACCTTTGCAGAATATGCCCTTATTTTGGAGTATCTGTATATTAAAACTGTTAGCACTTGCAAATCAACTATCCAATTTCTGGTGAGTCTTTGATATTTTTTAATTAAGAAATATTAAATATTACAATTAATTTAATAATTACTGAAAAAGGTAATATTTTCTAATTCTTCCTAAATTAGTTTGTACCAACTATATTTCTGTACTAATTTGTCTGTCTCCTACATTTTCAAAGACCTTGTCATTAAAGTCTATAAAAGCTTTTTTCAAATATGCCAGTATGTGAAATGTTTACCATAACTGTTTCAAGTAAAAGCCTAATCACCCATATGACTCACCATTGCTCTTCTATTCCATAATGATATTTCATCTGTTACTAATTCTTATTTTCTTTTAAAATAGTCATTTTTCGTTCTTCTGCAACATCCTACCCCCAAATATAAACTGCGTGTGACTGTCAGATCAGCTTACTCTCTGTAAACTGATTGCTAAATGGATTGAAAAACTGACCTCTCTGTCTTAACTTCTTATTCTACTCCATCCATGCAGTTTTCCCTAGAGATTAATTCATAACTTACTTCATTCATTCCTTGAATACCATGTGTGTGTTAGTCTCTCAGTCATATCTGACTCTTTGTGATCCCAGGGACTGTAGCCTGCCAGTCTCCTCTGTCCATGGGATTCTTCAGGAAAAGAATACTTGAGTGGGTTTAATTCCCTTCTCCAGGGCCTTGAATAGTAGCCTTAGGTGAGCTTCAGTTTGGTATCTTTAAAATGGAATTAAAACCCCTGCTTTATTTGCCTGTATTGTGGAATAAACAAAGGATGTATATAAATTTAATTGTATTATAAGCCATGCTCTGTGGAGACACCCAAGACAGACAGGTCATGTTGGAAAGCTCTGACAAAACATGGTGTACTGGAGAATGGAGTGGCAAACCACTTAGCATTCTTGCCTTGAGAACCCCATAGACAGTATGAAAAGGCAAAAAGATAGGACACTGAAAGATGAACCCTCCAGATTGGCAGATGTACAATATGCTACTGGAGAAGAGCAGAGAAGTAATTCCAGAAGGAATGAAGAGGCTGAGCCAAAGTGGAAATGACACCCAGCTGTGGATGTGCCTGGTGGTGAAAGTAAAGTCTGATGCTGTAAAGAACAATATTGCATAGAAACATGGAAAGTTAGGTCCATGAATCAAGGTAAACTGAAAGTGGTCAGACAGGAGATGGCAAGAGTGAACATCAACATTTTAGAAATCAGTGAACTAAAATGGACGGGAATGCATGAATCTAATTCAGATGACCATTATATCTACTACTTTGGACAAGAATCCCTTAGAAGAAATGAAGTAGCCCTCATAGTCAACAAAAGAATACAAAATGCAGTACTTGGGTACAATCTCAAAAACAAAAGAATGATCTCAGTTCATTTCCAAGACAAACCCAATATCACAGTAATTCAAGTCTATGTGCCAAACACTAATGCCGAAGAAGCTGAAGTTGAATGGTTCTATGAAGACCTACAAGACCTTCTAGAACGAACATCTAAAAAAAGATATCCTTTTCATCATAGAGGACTGGAATGCAAAAGTAGAAGTCAAGACACACCTGGAGTAAGAGGCAAGTTTGGCCTTGGAGTACAAAATGAAGCAGGGCAAAGGATAACAGAATTTTGCCAAGAGAATGCACTGCTCATAACAAATACTGTCTTCCAACACAAGGTACCACTCTACACATGGACATCACCAGATGGTCAATGACAATATCAGATTTATTATCTTCTTTGCAGCCTAAGATGGAGAAGCTCTATACAGTCAGCAAAAACAAGACCGGGAGCTGACTGTGGTTCAGATCATGAACTCTTTATTTCAAAATTCAGATAAATTTGAAGAAAGTAGGGAAAACCACTAGCCCATTCAAGTATGACCGAAATCAAATCCCTTATGATTATACAGTGGAAGTGACTAATAGATTCAAATGACTAGATCTTAAAGTGTGCCTGAAAAACTACGGGTGGAGGCTTGTAACATGGTACAGGAGGTAGGGATCAAATCATGCCCCAAAAAGAAATGCAAAAAGGCAAAATGGTTGTCTGAGGAGACCTTACAAATGGCTGAGAAAAGAAAAGTGAAAGGCAAAGGAGAAAAGGAACAATATGCCCATCTGAATGCAGAGGTCCAAAGAATAGCAAGGAGAGATAAGAAAGCCTTCTCAAGTGGACAGTGAGGAGAAATAGAGGAAAACAATAGAATGGGAAAGACGAGAGATCTCTTCAAGAAAATTACAGATACCAAGAGAATATTTCATGCAAGAAGGGCATGATAAGGATAAAGAGAGTATGGACTAACAGAAGCAAAAGAGATTAAGAAGAGGTGGCAAGAATATATAGGAGAATTGTACAAAAAAGGTCTTAATGATGCAGATAACCAGGATGGTGTGGTCACTCACCTAGAATCAGACATCCTAGAGTGTGAAGTGAAGTGTGCCTGAGGAAGTATTACTAAGAACAAAGCCAGTGGAGGTGCCGTTCCAGTTGAGCTATTTCAAATCCTAAAATATGATGCTGTTAAACTGCTTCACTCAATATGCAGCAACTTTGGAAAACTCAGCAGTGGTCACAACTGGAAAAGGTCAGTTTTCATTCCACTCCCAAAGAAGGTCAATACCAAAAACATCAAACTACTATACAATTGCACTTATTTCACATGCAATGCATCCTTCAATCTGGGCCTCAAGAACCAAGAACTTCCAAATGTATAAGTTGCATTTAGAATAGGCAGAAGAACCAGAGATCAAATTGTCAACATCTACTGGATCATAGAAAAAGGAAGGGAATTCCAGAAAAACATGTATTTCTGTTTTGTGGACTACCTGAAAGCCTTTGACTATGTAGATCACAACAACTATGGAAAATTCTTAAAGAGATGGAAATACCAGACTGCCTTACCTACCTCCCGAGAAACCTATATGCAGGTCAAGAAGCAACAGTTAGAACTGGACATGGAAGAATGGACTGGTTCAAAATTGGGAAAGGAGTACATCAAGGCTGTATATTGTCAACTTGCTTATTTAACTTCTATGTAGAGTGCACCTTGTGAAATGTCAGGCTAGACGAAGCTCAAGGTGGATTCAAGATTGCAGGGAGAAATATCAGTAACCTCAGATGTGCAGATGACATATTCTTAATGGCAGAAAACAAAGAGGAACTAAAGATCCTCTTGCTGAAAGGAAAAGAGGAGAGTAAAAATGCTGGCTTACATCTCAACATTCAAAAAACTAAGATCAAGGCATCCGGTCTCATCACTTCATGGCAAATAGATGGGGATACAATGAGAACAGTGACAGACTTTATTTTCTTGGACTCCCAAATCACTGCAGATGGTGACTGCAGCCATAAAATTAAAAGACACTTGATCCTTGGAAGAACTATGATAAACCTAGATAGCATATTAAAAAGCAGATATGTTACTTTTTTGACAAAGGTCCATATAATCAAAGCTTGGCTTTTCCAGTAGTCATGTATGGATATGAGAGTTGGACCATAAAGAAGGCTGAGCACCAGAGAACTGATGCTTTCAAACTATGGTATTGGAGAAGACTCTTGAGAGTCCCTTGCACAGCAATGAGATCAAACCAATCAGTCCAAAGGAAATCAACCCTTAATATTCATTGGCAGGACTTATGCTAACGATGAAACTCCAAAACTTTGGTCACCTGATGCAAATAGCCAACCCATTGGAAAAGACCCTGATGATGGGAAAGATAGAAGGCAGGTGGAACAGGGGACACAGAGGATGAGATGGTTGGTGTCATCACCAATTCAACAGACATGAGTTTCAGGAAATTCCAGGAGACCATGAAGGACCAGGAAGCCTGGTGCACTGCAGTCCATCAGGTCGCAAAGAGTCAGACACCACTGAGCACTGAATAGCAACGACAATTCAGAGATATTATTAATTAAAGAATTTTCTCTTTATGAAAAGTAGTAAATATATTTTCTAAATCAGATTGTCCCTCCTCTATTTTACCACCGTCTTCACCCATCATGTTCTGACAAAATAGCCTTTTATAGGAGCAAAGCTGGACAGTGATGAAAGTTCTATCTCCCAGCAGAAACTACTGGGAGACCTACTTATGGCAATGCGGACAGAAAGTGCACAGGAAAATAGCTCTGCCTGAAAACAAAGGCAAGAGACTTGGCAGAGTCAAAATGCAAGACTTTGTGTGACAATTTACTTTTCATTCATTAAGCTGCAAAAACCAGCAGATGTGAGGCTCATACTTCTTAAGTCATACTAAGGATGCGGAGGATGAGCGAATGAGGAGTGTTTGAATAGATTCCCCTTTGTGGACACTTTGGTACTGTAGACTATGTTTTACCTGTGAAGGTAAACGTTTCACTTGAAGAACCAGTAGGTTCTTTTTTTTTTTTTTTTTAATTTTGCAATGAAATAATCATGTGTGGGTCCTGAATTTATTTTTTTGCCATTTAATGGAAATTTTTTTTTAAAAATTGGGACACTTTTTAAAGCAAATCAATGATTCTTGAGTTTTCAGTGTTCATCATTGTAGCACTGACTCTCCTAGAGTATTTTTTCTTTATCCCTGACAGCTAAACTCAAGCAAGATCCTATGTAATTTGTGGGTTAAGCAACTCTGTGTCTAACGCCTCACACTTCAAAAAAAAAAAAAAAGGTGAGTAGTAAGATCAAGATGGTTAATGCCAATGAAAGCAAGTAAAAGTATTTCATCTAAGATTCAGAAGTCTACTTTCCATTTTAAGTAAGTATTAGGATAAAACAGGTATAGAAAAATTAGGAAGTTTTCATTGGTGCCTGATAACAATATCTAAAAAGCACATCAGAAAAACTTGCTAAGAGAGAGGAAAAATTGCAGCACTGATTCCATTATCTTGGAAAGTGTCTTATGACCGGATTTTTTAAAGGACAATATGTAGGAATTTCTTTTAATTCCAATTTCACATTTTATTATTCACAGAAAATGGGATACTGACATTTGTATATAATTTTTATATATCAGGTTGAGCATATAAATATAAATAAACATATGGTTATTAAAATGTACATATCATACATTATATATTGCAAAATTATATTCTTTGATACTTGTAGGAAATCAATATGAGACTGATAAATATTGTTAGCATAATGATCCAGAGTGAATGCTCATTTCATTGTACATATTCACTTCGTTGTATTAAGGATCCAAAATAAAGGCTTCCCTGATAGCTCAGTTGGTAAAGAATCCACCTGCAATGCAGGAAACCCCGGTTCTGTTCCTGGGTTGGAAAGATCTGCTGGAGAAGGGATAAGCTACCCACTCCAGTATTCTTGGGCTTCGCTTGTGGCTCAGCTGGTAAAGAATCTGCCTGCAATGCAGGAGACCTGGGTTCGATCCCTAGGTTGGGAAGATCCCGTGGAGAAGGGAAAAGCTACCCACTCCAGTATTCTGGCCTGGAGAATTCCATGGACTGTACTTTTGCTTTCACTTTCATTTTTTCCTTCTTTTAGTTTAAAATAGTTTACTTCAAGAGTTTGCCTTTAAAAAGGTCTACATTTTGATTTAAACATTCTGAGCCAGAAACAAGCATATTTAACTCTTATTATTCAGCTTAATTCATATTCATACCTCCCTTCTCCAGCAGATCTTCCCAACCCAGGAATTGAACCAGGGTCTCCTGCATTGCAGGCAGATTCTTTACCAACTGAACTATCAGGGAAACCCTCATACCTACATATACACAGATACATATTATTCTTACACTTATAAGATTGGATGGCTTCACAACTGTCTCACTAAAATCAGGCAAAAATATTTGGTCTGTGATGTTGTTGTGGTTTGAAAGTATTTTCTTTTTGGTCTAAAAAACCAATTCTTAATACCTTCCACCTTGATTTAGGATACCTACACTGTGTCTATACATACTTTGATATCATTGATATTATTACTGCTGTTTCAGCCAATTTGAAAAAAAAAACTATGCATTTTTATATATTAAAAGTATATATTTGGAAATGTAATTAAAATATTTTTCAGTTTGTAAGTCACACAACTACAACACAGATAAAACTGACTAACAATTTTAGAATGAAGTGAAAAATATGATAAGGGGTTTAATTTAGCCAGAAATTACACCTATTTCCTGATCTTTCAAAGTTAACTTGGAAAAACGCATGCTAGTTCTTAATACTTTCAATTGGAAAGCACAGATATAATCTGTGATACAAACAAAAGTCTAAACCCCTAACATGTAGCAGTAAAAGTGATTACTTTGTTTGGGTCTGTTTGGCAAGGCCACTCAAATCCATTGTGTTATCCCAATGTTTTTAATAATTAGGATGAATTTTATTTCATATGCATCAGATCATTCTACCAAGTGACTTCAGAATGCAAAGAAGTTATTCTAAATTAGGAAATAATCTAGACATATATTAAGCTAAAATTTTACTTTGACTAATATCAAAGTACTTTGGCCACCTCATGCAAAGAGTTGACTCATTGGAAAAGACTCTGATGCTGGGAGGTATTGGGGGCAGGAGGAAGAGGGGACGACAGAGGATGAGATGGCTGGATGGCATCACTGACTCGATGAACGTGAGTTTGAGTGAACTCCGGGAGTTGGTGATGGACAGGGAGGCCTGGCGTGCTATGATTCATGGGGTCACAAAGAGTCGGGCACGACTAAGTGACTGAACTGAACTGAACTGAATACCAAATACAAAAGAATAATTATATCTATAGAAAGGGATACATTTAATAAAAAATCCATATACCTAAAATAATTTATGAATGATATAGGACCTTTATCAATTATTTTATATAATATGCATTTATTAACAACAACTCTGTACCAGAAACTGGGTTCCAGTCCAGAGACTCAAAAGCAGGTAGAGTCCTTGCCATCAAGTATCTTAATTGAGAAGGCAGACAAGAAAATATCCAGTTCATATCACTACGGGATGTTTTCTGAAAAAAGTTAATGCATTTAACGCAGATTAGCAAGAGGAGCCTGCTGCCGTCTATGGGGTCGCACAGAGTCGGACACGACTGAAGCGACTTAGCAGCAGCAAGCAGCAGCGAGAGGAGAATAAATGCATACGAAAGTGAATTTTTTTTTTTCCATTCATCAAGTTATAGTCAGTGAGCAAGTTTGGAAAAGAATGAGAGAATGAAATGTATACAATGTATAAAATGTAAAATTTGAGGTGAACTCAGGGGGAGAAGGGGACAACAGAGGATTAGATGATTCGATGGCATCACCGACTTGATGAACATGAGTTTGAGCAAGCTCTGGAAGTTGGTGAAGGACAGGGAAGCCTGGTGTGCTGCAGTCCATGGGGTCGAAAAGATTCGGACATGACTCAGCAACTGAACTGAATTTAACTAATGGGACATTAGCATGGAATTGTAGACTATTAGTAAAATAAGTCTACATGGGGAGATAAATCTGAGATGCAGTAAAATATTCATAAGGAATCCATGTATACTTGACGATCAAAATCATGAAATAAGAATAGGTTCCCTAAAAACTAAAAACAGAGCTACTGTATGATCCAGCAATCCCACTTTGGGGCATATATACAAAGAAAACTATAACTCAAAAACATACGTGCAACCTTATGTTCCTTGCATCACTGTTTATAATAGCTAAGAAATGGAAGCAACCTAAATGTCCATTGATGGATGGATAAAGATGATGTGGTTATATATATATGATATATGGAGAAGGCAATGGCACCCCACTCCAGTACTCTTGCCTGGAAAATCCCATGGACGGAGGAGCCTGGTGGGCTGCAATCCATGGGGTCGCTAAGAGTCGGACACGACTGAGCGACTTCACTTTCACTTTTCACTTTCATGCATTGGAGAAGGAAATGGCAACCCACTCCACTGTTCTTGCCTGGAGAATCCCAGGGACGGGGGAGCCTGGTGGGCTGCCGTCTGTGGGGTCGCACAGAGTCGGACACGACTGAAGCGACGCAGCACCAGCAGCAGCATATATATATGTATATATATATATATATATATATGATTATTATTAGGGTTAGGGGTGTGTGTGTGTGTGTGTGTGTATATGTGTGTATATGTATATATATATATATTTATATATATGCATACAGAGTTGGGAAGGTAAGTAGCTATACATTTGTACAGAGATTTTCTAATTAAAAATGAGAATGTGCTCAAGTTAACATGTTGCTCACATTTTTGCAACTCTGCAATGACCTAGGAAATATTATTCTGTTTTCCCCTTTGTTCCTGAACCTCTCTCCTCCAACCATTCCTATTTAATCTGTGATTATAACACTTTAATCATCACACATGCTTCCATACACTAACCCATATTATTTTATGCAGAGTAGTCATATATTAAGAGAGCTTACATACTTGAAATACAAAGGAATAGCTCAATATGTACCAATGAGATGAGGTGGATATAAATAATCAAAGAAGCAAGAGGAGCAGGCACCCAGAACAGAAGCTGAATATACGTTATGTAGGAGGAGAGATGCCTCTTCAGTGAGAGAACAGGGAAGGAAGTCAGGATGGGTATGAATATCAACGTGTTCATCAGGGCAGGAGTAATGAAAATAAATTGAGATAATTTACTTCCCATGGCCTCTGATTGATAAATTAGGATTAAGGATGAATACTGATTTTCTGTAATGTGATGTTTAGAAAAATTGGAAATCCTCTATAAAAATATGCAAAAATATATACAAATTTAGGTGTATATATATTATATATACATATATAAATCAACATATACACATAAAATTTATTAAAATAAATCACAACACTGAAAATTTAAGGTAGCTCATAGATATCATCATAAAATCTAGAATGAAAACAATTATATTAATTAGCTTGATATGCTTAAATTTTTTCATTTGATTGGCTTTTCATATGAACAATTTTGAACGATAATTTTATGAAAAAATGAAAAGATAGGTCAAATTGCATATTTCTATAAGCTGATTGCCTCCATATCAGATTATCTTAAACTTGAGTTTTACAGTTTTACATTGATAAGGAGGGCATAATCTGAAAAAGTTGAGCCAGGATAGTGTTATCCATAGAGATTTTAAAGACTTCATTGCCTCAGTGACCTAAGATTTGAGTCTTACTTTTTTTCCCCCCAAAGGTCCCTTAGTGTCTGTAGAATCAGTAAGAGAATGATTGAATAATTTGTGAATGTGTGTGAGCATGTGCGTATGCATACACCTTGACAATTAAGGCTTTCATTGTAATTCATAAGACTGTTAAGGTGTCTTTGAAAGCAATTATGATTTATGTGCATACCACAACCAATTCAAAGCATATATTTTTATCTATGTTTCTTACTTTAATAAAAAACATTTTTGTCATAATGATGTGGTTTACCAAGATGTCTATTTAAATTATCACCACAAAAACAAATAATTGGATCTTCAGGGCTGTACTTTTTAACTGAGTCTATGATAACATTATCAATGTCCAGTGTTTTCCATCATTGAAACGAACTTCCAAAAACTCGATTGAGAGTTCATAAATTGAATGCACTAAAATAATTATTGCAACAAATGAATGTTCTATTTAAAATATTCTGATGCCTCTGATGTAAAAATGCCATTACTTTATGTTTTAAAAGTTTTTCTTTTACTTGTATAACCAAAATTTTAATAAATATTCTTACTTATAACACAAAAAGACAGCTTGAAATAAAAAATGTACATTAATTTTAAAATCACACTATATCTAAATGAAAAAATCGTATTTAAAAATCTGCACACATGCTAAGTCACTTCAGTTGTGTCTGATTCTGTGCAACCCTATGGACTACAGCCTGCCAGACTCCTCTGTCCATGGGATTCTCCAGGCAAGAATGAATACTGGAGAGGGTTGCCATGCCCTCTTCACAGGCATCTTTCCTACCCAGGGATTGAACCTGCATCTCTTATGTCTACCTGAACTGGCAGGAGGGTTCTTTACCATGAGCACCATGTGGGAAGCCCCATATTTAAAAGAGTGATATGCAAACAGATTTTCTGCAGTTTAAAAGATTGCCTTCAAGCAGAGAACTCACGATTAATTTTAAACAGAAACTGATGCTTCTTTAGCATATTTGTGTTTATGGTTTCCATGTGGTCCGTGATATCACTAGAGTTCCCATCACAAATGGAATAGATTGATAAATATTTCATACAAATTATGTATTTGTCATCAATACTTTTTAAAACACAGAAATTCAGAACTTAATTTTTCACTTAATATGCATTTTCCTTTTTGAGAAATATTTGATGAAAAGTTTTATTGCAAAATAAAAATGTATTATATAAAAGTATTTTTTTAATTGGAGAGGCTCAAGACAATATTTATGTATGATATATTCATTTAATAAGACACCTAGGAAGAGTATTCAAACCTCATTAAACGTATTTAGCAGACTGTTCAACTTCTCTTCCTCACATATATTTCATGTCCATCTATTCTATGATTTCTCAATTTTACACTGACAATGCTGATTATTATATCTGTTCCCCTTTGCATCTTACAAGGAGATGAGAGGCACAGGCCACAGCATAACGGACTAGCATAACAAGTATACCAGTTGGCCAACAAGGTTTCCCAGTGAACACTGGATTTTATTTTTGAATTCTCTGTATATTGTATTTAAGAAGAAATTGTTGCTTTCTTCTGGGGAGGACTGGGAAAAGAGTGTTTTTTCCCTGCTTTTTTAGATGAAATATTTATCAGTCAAAATGAAAACTCAGTTCATTAGATGTGTTCATGAACTCTGTTCATTAGACATCTTGCATCTTGTTAGAGGATAACAGTAGAACCATGATGAACAAATTAGACAAATCGCA
Source organism: Bos indicus x Bos taurus (assembly GCF_003369695.1). Classification (NCBI taxonomy): domain Eukaryota; kingdom Metazoa; phylum Chordata; class Mammalia; order Artiodactyla; family Bovidae; genus Bos; species Bos indicus x Bos taurus. The sequence continues at coordinate 96,800,704 of NC_040079.1, read as the reverse complement.
AACCTCTCAAGTTTATTATAATGTACCCATTATATCATGTACCAGTTAATAATAATACTTAAATTAATAATACCAAATTCTTATGCTAATACTAAATTGGGTTGGATGCTGGAACACCAGGAGTAAACCAGGAGAATCCCAGGTAAAATTAATTATTATGGTCACAGAAGCTGTAAGACCCTATGTGATTTGACCCATCAGTACTATCCTAATAAGCTGTCTCTTATTCATTCTGCTCCAGCCACCCTGACCTTCCTGCTAATGTTTCCCAATTATGTCAAATATTCTCCAATCATGATGCTTTTACTCTTGCTCTTTCCTCTGCTTTAAATGTTATTACATCTCCTGCACTGGCAGGCAGGTTCTTTACCACTAGTGCCACCTTGGAAGCCCAGATGTTATTCTATAAATAACCAAATGACTTGTTCACTCATCTCCTTCACGTCTATAGTCAGTGAGTCCTTCCCTGCTCAGCCTATTTAAAAGAACCGTCACAGAACACTGACTACCAATGTACACACTTTGCCTTCCCTGCTGACATATATATATTTTATTACTTTCAGTTCAGTTCAGTTCAGTTGCTCAGTCATGTTCGACTCTTTGCAACCCCATGAATCGCAGCACACCAGGCCTCCCTGTCCATTACCAACTCCCGGAGTTCACTCAAACTCATGTCCATTGAGTCGGTGATGCCATCCAGCCATCTCATCCTCTGTCATCCCTTTTTCCTCCTGCCTCCAATCCCTCCCAGCATCAGAGTCTTTTCCAATGAGTCAATACTTCGTATGAGGTGGCCAAAGTACTGGAGTTTCAGCTTTAGCATCATTCCTTCCAAAGAACAAACCAGGGCTGATCTCCTTTAGAATGGACTGGTTGGATCTCCTTGCAGTCCAAGGGACTCTCAGGAGTCTTCTCCAACACCACAGTTCAAAAGCATCAATTCTTCAGTGCTCAGCTTTCTTCACAGTCCAACTCTCACATCCATACATGACCACTGGCAAAACCAGATGTATGCCTTTTTCTACTAAAATATAAGACTAGGAGAGCAGAAAGTGTTGTCCCTTTTGTTCATACTGGGTTGGCAGTGCTAAGACTTTTTCCTGGCAACTGGTGGCCACTGAATTAATATATGCTGAATCAATTTACATTACTAATATTAAAAATATATATACACCCATATATGTTGTTATTATTAAACTACCATTTCACATTTAGTTGGTGCATCATTATTCTGTTTAGAGTGGACTACATTTAATAGTCCAGTTATTATTTCCAATTAAATTATAGGAGTAGTTTACTAAATTATCATTAATAAAGGATTCAGAGATAATCATCTGCTCTGAGTTTTCTTATTTTCACTCATTAGTAAGACATTGCTATTTGACTCCCTGGGGCTGACAATAAAATTGTGCCAGGGAGCTTGCTTAACAGACTTAGTAACAGCAAACTGAGGACAGTCAACAAAAATAGCTTATGATACTTATTAGAAAGTTGACTTTTGTAGAATAAAATAAGCAACAGGTAAAAGGATACAGATAAATGAATCATTCATTTCCAAAAGCCAATTTAGGAGAAAATATCATTTTTTTACAGTGTTCAACAAATTTGGATAAGTAATCACCTCTAACAGTAGCTTAGGCTCTATAACCTGTTGTTCAGCTATTATTTTCTCTTTGAAATGAATAATAAAAGTTCAGATTTTTCAATATCTTTAAAGTCATAATCAATTTGTTGATGTTTGTGGAAAATGACTATAGAGTTGTAATACCCAAAATTCTTTTGCAAGACTGGAAGTTATATGACTGTTAACTCTAGGAGCATATTGTATTTTTGTTACTTGTATAACCTGCAGATCTTTAGTACAGAAGCATAGTTTGATTCTCAGACTCAGTTGCTAAGACAGAATTATGATCAAGACAGAGATAGAATTATGCCTACACATTTAATTGGGGGGTTGCAAAAACATCTACAGCATATTTTATGATTAATTAGGATTGAAAGGGTAAGTTGAGAGCTTTATTCTTACACTAGCAAAGCAATGCTTATTTCTCTGGAAATTTCCAGTAGAGTCAGATTGAATTTTTTTAAATTAATTTACTTATTTTAATTGGAGGCTAATTACTTTACAATATTGTGGTGGTTTTGCCATACATTGACATGAATCAGCCATGGGTGTACATGTGTCTCTCATCCCGAACACCACTCCCACCTCCTTCCCGATCCCATCCCTCTGGGTCATCCCAGCACACCGGCTTTGAGTGCCCTGTTTCATGCACCAAACTTGGACTGGTCATCTGTTTCACAAATGATAATATACATGTTTCAATGCTATTCATTCAAATCATCCTGCCCTCACCTTCTCCCACCGAGTCCAAAAGTCTGTTCTTTATATCTGTTTCTCTTTTACTGTCTCGTATATAGGGTCATCATTACCATCTTTCTAAATTCCATATATATGTGTTAATTGAACTGATACTGTATTGGTGTTTTTCTGACTTACTTCACACTGTATAATAGGCTCCAGTTTCATCCACCTCATTAGAAATGATTCAAATGTGTCATTTTTAATAGCTGAGTAATATTCCACTGTGTATAAGTACCACAGTTTTCTTATCCATTTGTCTGCCAATGGACATTTAGGTTGCTTCCATGTCCTGGCTCTTGTAAACAGTGCTGCAACGAACATTGGGGTACACGTGTCTCTTTCAGTTCTGGTTTCCTCGGTGTGTATGCCCAGCAGTGGGACTGCTAGGTCAAATGGCAGTTCTATATCCAGTTCTTTAAGGAATCTCTACACTGTTCTCCATAGTGGCTGTACTAGTTTGCATTCCCACCAACAGTGTAAGAGGGTTCCCTTTTCTCCATACCCTCTCCAGTGTTTATTGTTTGTAGACTATTTGATAGCAGCCATTCTGACTGGCGTGAGATGGTACCTCATTGTGGTTTTGATTTGCATTTCTCTGATACAGAGTGCTGTTGGGAATCTTCATTTGTGTTCATTCTCCAATGAACACAATCTTCATTCTCCAATCTTCATTCTCCAAAGAAAACATTTCTTTGGAGAAATGTCTGTTTAATTCTTTGGCCCATTTTTTGAATTGGGTTGTTTACTTTTCTGGTATTGAACTGCTTATATATTTTTGATATTAATTCTTTGTCAGTTGCTTCATTTGCTATTTTTTCTCCCATTCTGAACGATGTCTTTTTATGTTGTTCATAGTTTCCTTTTAAGAAAAAGCTTTTAAGTTTAATTAGGTCCCATTTGTTTATTTTTGCTTTTATTTCCATTACTCTGGGAGGTGGGTCATAGAGGATTCTGCTGTGATTTATGTCAGAGAGTGTTTTGTCTATGTTTTCCTCTAGCAGTTTTATAGTTTCTCGTCTTCCACTTAGATCTTTAATCCATTTTGAGTATATTTTTGTGTATCGTGTTAGAAAGTGTTTTAGTTTCACTCTTTTTCACGTGGTAGACCAGTTTTCCCAGCACTACTTGTTAAAGAGATTGTCTTTTTTCTATTGTATATTCTTGCCTCCTTTATCAAAGATCAGGTGTCCATAGGTGTTTGGATTTATTTCTGGGCTTTCTATTTTGTTCCACTGATCTACATTTTTGTCTTTCTGCCAGGAACATACTGTCTTGATGACTGTAACTTTGTAGTATAGTCTGAAGTCAGGGAGGTTGATTTCTCCAGATCCATTCTTCTTTCTCAAGATTGCTTTGGCTATTCGAGGTTTTTTGTATTTCCATACAAATTGTGAAATTATTTGTTCTACTTCTGTGAAAAATACCATCGATAGCTTGATAGGGATTGCATTGAATCTATAGATTACTTTGGGTAGTATATTCATTTTCACAATATTGATTCTTCTGATCCATGAACATGGTATACTACTCCATCTATTTGTATCATCTTTGATTCCCTTCATCAGTGTTTTATAGTTTGCTATATATAGGTCTTTTGTTTCTTTAGGTAGATTTATTCCTAAGTATTTTATTCTTTTCATCACAATGGTGAATGTTATTGTTTCCTTAATTTCTCTATTTTTTCATTGTTAGTATATAGAAATGCAAGGGATTTTGGTTTTTTAATTTTATATCCTGCAATTTTACTATATTCATTGATTAGCTCTAGTAATTTTCTGATGGTGTCTTTAGGGTTTTCTATGTAGCGAATCATGTCATCTGCAAACTGTGAGAGCTTTTCTTCTTCTTTTCCAATCTGGATTCATTTTATTTCTTTTTCTTCTCTGATCGCTGTGTCTAAAACTTCCAAAACTATGTAACAGTAATAGTGAGAGTGGGCACCCTTGTCTTGTTCCTGACTTTAGGGGAAATGCTTTCAATTTTTCACCATTGAGGATAATGTTTGCTGTGTGTTTATCATATATGGCTTTTATTATGTTGAGGTATGCTCCTTCTATGCTTGCTTTCTGGAGAGTTTTTATCATAAATGGGTGTTTAATTTTGTCAAAGGCTTTCCCTGCATTTATTGAGATAATCATATGGTTTTTATCTTTCAATTTGTTAATGTGGTGTATCACATTGCTGCTACTGCTAAGTCGCTTCAGTCGTGTCTGACTCTGTGCGACCCCATAGATGGCAGCCCACCAGGCTCCCCCGTCCCTGGGATTCTCCAGGAAAGAACACTGGAGTGGGTTGCCATTTCCTTCTCCAATGCATGAAAGTGAAAAGTAAAAGTGAAGTCGCTCAGTCGTGTCTGACTCTTAGCGACCCCATGGACTGCAGCCTACCAGGCTCCTCCGTCCACGGGATTTTCCAGACAAGAGTACTGGAGTGGGGTGCCATTGCCGTATCACATTGATTTATTTGTAAATATTGACAAATCCTTGAATCCCTTGGATAAAGCCCACTTGATCATGATGTATGATCTTTTTAATATGTTGTTGGATTCTGTTTGCTAGAATTTTGTTGAGAATTTTTGCATATATGTTCATCAGTGATATTGGCTTATAGTTTTCTTTTTTTGTGGCATCTTTGTCTGGTTTTGGTATTAGGGTGATAGTAGCTTCAAAGAATGAATTTGGGAGTTTACCTTCCTCTGCAATTTTCTGGAAGAGTTTGAGTAGGATAGGTGTTAGCTTTTCTTTAAATTTTTGGTAGAATTTACCTGTGAAGATATCTGGTCTTGGGCTTTTGTTTGTTGGAAGATTTTTGATTACAGTTTCTATTTCTGTACTTATGATGGGTCTGTTAGGATTTTCTATTTTTTCCTGGTTCAGTTTTGAAAGGCTATACTTTTCTAAGAATTTGTCCATTTCTTCCAAGTTGTCCATTTTTTTTGCATATATTGCTGATAGTAGTCTCTTATGATCCTTTGTATTTCTATGCTGTCTGTTGTGATTTCTGAATTTTCATTTCTAATTTTGTTGATTTGATTCTTCTCCTTTTTTTTCTTGGTGAGTCTGGCTACTGGTTTGTCTATTTATCTTCTCAAAGAACCAGCTTTTAGTTTTGCTGATTTTTGCTATAGTCTCCTTTGTTTCTTTTTCAATTATTTCTGCTCTAATTTTTATGATTTCTTTCCTTCTACTAACCCTGGGGTTCTTCATTTCTTCTTTTGATTAACAGTTTCTTAGCATATTAAGGATTTGTTCCGCTCTCTGACATAACAAGATTTCATAACAAGAGACATAAGTAATAGGTCTTAAATTCTGATTCAAGAGGGTTTTTATTTAAGTAAGAAATTCTGTTACATAAAACAGCATTTTAAATTAAGAAAGTCATGAAATCTGTGGAATGTGTTATGTGTTTTCTAAATTACAAATTTATTTTAACAAGAGAATATATTCCAAGGCTTTAATATGGAATATGTGTAATACTTGGAATATGTGAATCTGTATGTTGACTGTTACATTTTTTAAAAATTATATATGTTCTACATTTAGTTCAGGTAGATGAAACCAAAGACTTTTATAAAGCACTCATTCCAGAACAATTCTTTATGCCTAACTTTGCTGAAAGATCTGGAAAATAATTTATTTTACATAATTTAAAAATATTGATCTTGTATATTTTTTTCAATTCAATAAATACTTGTTGTTTTTTACTTAAATATTTTAGGGATGATATGAGAACAAGCCATCTGTACTTTCATGAAGCTTAAAGTCAGAGGGAATAACCAATATCACATGTATACAGAAAACTTGATATTAACTTTTCATAAGTCACATTAGCATATGCAGTTGGTATAACAGCTAGAGATGTGCATATTTATTATCATGTTGTGAGGGAAAGAAAACTCATCTATGAAGACCAGTGATATATATATATATTTTTTTCTTTTTTGCAACAAATTTGTACCAGCAAACAAATTATTCAATTACATCACAATACGCTTCATTAGGATGAAACAACTTATAGGATTCAGATTCTAGTTTCAGATATCTTTAACTAAAATAGTCATTACCAGAGTGAAAGAATTTATGTAAAGAGACATAATACAAACAAACACCTATTTATGTCTTAAAAACAAAGATAAAAAGGGACGTGACCAGAGAGTTTTGGTAGTTCTAGCTAACTCATACCAGATATTAGCAAGGCTTCAATACATTAAAAAAAAAAAAGCTTCTAAACAAAATATGAGAGAAGAAATAAAGATAAGATAGAGAAGAGATGCATACAAAAAGATTTTAAAAATTGGGGAAAAAGGAAAAATGAAAAAAAGGAAATTAAAAGAATGAATAAAGTTTCTGCAGGTTTAAGGTGGCAGATAAAATATTTCTTTTAAATATATATCTACTTTTTAAAAGTAGCATTGGAAATGTAATAAATGAAAAATAAAAATAAAATCGCAATGGTTATTAGGTTAGTAAAGAAACCTTACAGAACAGAACAGTTTCAAAAGCAATACATTGAAAGTGCACCACTGTAAAGACACCTCCTGCAGCTGACACAGGAACAGGGACGGCACAGCTAGAAGCAGGGATGGGAGGAGTTATAACAAGTGAGCAGGTCAGCTATGGGATTAGTGAAGGCTTACAGCATTGCCTGGCCAGAATCCTGTTTCAGAACAGCTACCTATGGCATTTGCCTCCTGGAATACATCTGAGGAGCAGCTCTCTTAGAAATGCGGGTCTACCACTAGCCATGCAGCCTGGGCACTGACATCAGAGATAAAACAGGACACCCTTCCCCAGTGAGAAAGTAATTTTCCTGCCAACAGTGTGGTCAATGAGAAAGGCAACTATAGGAAGAAAATTTCCAGTTAAAGAATATGAAACCCATTTGCTAATCGTGGGGGGAGATAAAGCTTTTAAATTAAACAATGTAAAAAGAAATGATCAAGATGAAACTGGAAATTCAATCCAATTCCCTTCAAACTCATATTTTAAGATTCAAGACAATAACAACACATTGAGGAGAGTAAATGTCATTAAATTTTGAGGGCATAATAGGGACTTACAAAAGGACAGTCACTAGTGAGAAGCAATAAAAAGATCAATGAAGCAAAGAAAAGTGCAATGATAGTCTAACGTAAATATGCTTTCACCTTATATGAAGGATGTCAAATCAGTGGTATAACGGTGAACTAATGAACAACTTTTGTTGGGACAGCTAGATTGTGATCTGAAGGAAAAAAGCATTCCATTCTGATCTCATCCTTTCTGTCCATGTATCTCTAAGAAATTTGTAATCTTCAAAGATTAAAGGTTAGAATTTAAAACAAAATATAAAAAATAAAATACATAAAGAATATTTCAGTAATTTTGGCTTGAGGAAAGATTTTCCAAAACATAAAATTGAGAAAGCATTCAGCATAGAATTAACAGATGAAATTTTTATATATTTAAATGGGCAAAAAAGAACAAAGTATATAAATTGAAAGCAACTAGAACAAAGTAAAAGAAAACTCTTCCAACATATATAAAATGATGATGTAAATACTTATGCCATAAGATTTTAAAATGAACATGAGAAAAGACAGATCAAAATGAAAATAGGCAAGTAAAAGGGCATATGCTTTACATAGGAAATAAAAAGTTATATACATGTAAGAGAAAGTGTTTTTTTGGATCATCTGTTGCTTTGGCCTTGTTTGATTATAAGAGGAAACACACTGCTGAATACAATATTGGAACATTTATCAAACAAAGAAGCCAGCTATATTGACCCAAACAATGGGATAGGCATGTAGCCAAACCTACGTCTATGAGATATCATTTTTCTAAATTTGAATAAAATCAAAATAGATTCCTGATTCAGCCATATGAGGCAACCTGCAAAAATGGTAACACAAAAGATTCACGGTTGTCTAATAATTTAAAGTGATTATTTATTATTAATTTAATTGGGAAGTTACTCTAATTTCAGCATATCAGTATGGCCTGTAATACCTATTATATAGCAATTAATCTAAATCAGTGGTTATCCATGCCATCTCCATAGAACCAGTTGGGGAGCTTGGTAGGCCCACACCCCAGATATTCTAAATCAGGCTGTACTCCCAAACCCACTTACAATCCATACCTATGTCCTCATAGGGAGTTCTCTATTCTCACTGTTTAAGGATAAAATAAGAGGCACTCATTTTCCAGTGCCTCTCCATGATATATCAGAAGTAGCCAGCAGTAGGCTACAGTGGCAGTACAACTAAACCAGCAATAATTTTGAGTATAAGGAAAAAAATGACATTTGACCAGTGGGCAGTATCTCAAACAATAAAATTTCCTGTTTACCTTTTCTGGATAGAGAGACGTTCAGAGTTGAGGAAACATACAAATTCAATAGTACCAACTAATAACAAATATGTGTCACGCTATTAAGGACTTGGAAAAAAAAAGAATGGACTATTAGCGATGGGAGGAAATTTTATGTAAGTGAATTTCTCAGAGTGGACCCAATATTGGGACTATTACTGCTCCAAAGAAATGCCAGTTAGCAATTTTTCATAGTCACTCCATGAGTGTTTAAAACACTCATGTTCATGTTGGTAAGGACAGAAGCTCTGGAAGGGATAAAAAACATGAATGTAACTTTAACAAGAAGAGTAGTTACTGACTTTGGAGTACTCAATTGTCATTGAATGAACCAATTAGTGAATTCCAATGTTACTATAACTCAAGGGAATTTAACCCATTTACTTAAGGGTAACCTAAAGTCACTGGTCCCTTTCCATAATACAACTGCAGCCATTTGTCCTTACTAACTAGACATTTGTTCTAGAAACTGTACTAACTTTTCCTTCCCATTATGCCTTGTCAATGGTCACAGCAAATGGCTTACTGAATGCTTTTATCATATGCTCAGTCACTCGGTCAGGTCCAACTCTTTGAGAGACTATGGACTATATAGCCCACCAGGCTCCCCTGTCCATGGGATTATTTAGGCAAGAATACTGGAGTGGGTTGCCATTTCTTTCTCCAACAAACTATCATGGTGTCTCACATATTGCTGTCTCCTTTCAAGGAATGCCTTTCACTGGAGAAGGAAGAGAGTGGGTTGAGGCTCTAGAGACATAAAGGTCATCTTATATGTTTTATCAGGAAGAAACAGTCGTCCATAGCACATTGAAATAACCTACTAAAGACTCAGTCACTGAATCAGTAGGAGCACTTACACTATCAAACAGCTACGTCATATGTTCTGAACTATATGATGCTGTTTTACCCAATTCCGAAAATACGGTTCTACAGCCAAAATGATTCTGGAGTTTGGGTATTGAAACTTACAACTTATTATAGTTAATACCCGCTGTGAATCTTAATTTTATGTGTCAAATTGGCTAGGCAATGGATGTGCAGAGAACTGATCAAACATTACTTTGGGTGTTTCTGTGAGGGTACTTTTCAATGAGATTTAACATTTAAATCAGTAGACTGTGTAAAGCAAACTGCCCTCTCTAAAACAGATGAGCCTCATCCAATCAATTCAAAGTCTGATAGAACAAAACGCTGATCCTATCCCAGGAAAGAGAATTCTCCAGTGTGATCACCTTTGAACTAGGATATTGACACTTCTTAGTTCTAAGCAGTTTACCAGCCTGTGAACGCAAAAATAAATATCCACTCTATAAATTTGGATTTGTCAGCCTCAATTAACATGTGAGCCAATTCCATATAATAAATCTTTCTTCATAATATATACTATTGGTTCTGTCCCAGTAAAGAACACTGGCTAATATACTCTTTCAAACATTTTTCTTCACACTCTCTAGGTGTTTAACTCTGATGTTTTAAATGTTTTAACACCAAAGAGGAATGCTACCATTTGAGATAAAATTTGCATTGAATTGAAGCTGAACACTGATACTTGGACATTTTGAGGTGCCTTATACCACTACACAAATAGGCAAAAGTGACAGCTATGATGTCGGTTGGTATACAACTGACTCTGATTCCCAAGGAGAAATAGATTCGCTGATCTACAATGGAAGTAGGGAGGACTAAGTAAGATTTCTGCTCCAATCCCTGGTTTAGTTGTAAGGGTGAGGTTACACACAGCACCACACAACCCCCAATATTAGTGGCATAATCTTACAGAGGCTTATTTATCATTCATTCTATGGAGATCTCGGTTGGGTAAGGCTGGGGATGGGGGCCCTCTCTCACCATATTTTCAGGCCAATACTGCTGATCCCTGTGGTAAATGAAGAGAAAAAGTGGAAACTCTACTTTCTGGTCACACTTTATTATAAGAGAAAGTCAGAGGCCACTCTTTATACCAAGGTGAAAGGAGTAAAGTCAAAATCAAGTGCCTGGAAGGAGATCTGGAAATCTTTGCTAATCAGTACTAAGAGTGCCATGCACTACCATACCTGTCACTCAAAGTAAGTGAAAAATGAATCCTGCTCTACACAAGCAGTACAACCAAAATCTCAGACCTATCAGCTAAAACTGCTTGAGTCCCTACACTAGGGAAGCATTTCCAAGAAGCTGAGGAATGTTTTATGCTTCAGCTACAGCTTTCAACCAGTAGTAAAACTAGGACTATAGACCTACAGACTTTACACATGTTTCATTCTTTGTATTATTAATAATTTCATTTAATGAGATTCACTTATAGTTGACTATACATTTTTCTTATTGTATTTATGTACATTGAGATCAAATGGATAAAGATAAAGGAGAAAATAATCATCCCCAGAAATGTTTCCAAGAACCAGGACTTGAAGCTGGATATAGTAACTATACAAGATGCTGGGTTATCTACATTTAAGGAAGATGTGTATTTTTGCTGACATATTTAGTAGCATTAGTAATGATTGGTATTTTTTTTCCAACTTTTATCTTCAGAAAAGAAAAGATATTGGATAATTCAGTGGATGGATGGTGGTGAACACATACTGCTTACTCCCAACAAGAATTTGTCTTTCATCCTCAGGTTATGACACCCTCATTTGGCTTTGAGGAAACACATAATTTCATAGTAATCTTGTTAATCAAGAAGCCCTATTCCAAAGTGCTAACACTGTGACATGGGAAATAAGACAAACCAAAAATATGATTCTCCTGAGGATCTGAATCTTGAATAGAGGAATAAGGATACCCGAAGCATTTGGAATCAATTTCTCTTAGCAGTAACCTATGGACTCTGTCTTCTTAGTCAGAGTTTCCTTAAACTGCTGTTTTCTTTCCCTTTTTTTTTTTTTTATTGGATAATTGCTTTACAGAATTTTGTGGTTTTCTGTTATACATTAACAAGAATCAGCCATTCCAGTTTGAGGAGTTGCCTCAAACTGCTCTGATTCCTATCTTTTCTGAAACATATTTCTTCATTTTTCCATTAATTCTATGGGCAACTTCATAACTTTTCAGTAAACTCTATTTTGGATCAGAAACTAGATTTTATTTCTGTTGTTTATAGAAAAGTCAATCTAACTAATGCCATATCCAACTTTAAAACTGATTAGCCATGCAAATAAAAATAAGGACATATTTTTACCTTTGACAAAAATAAAAACTACTGAAGATAGCCAATTTAAAAGATGTTATGGGAAATAAAACATTATATATTGCTTTTGGGATTATAATTCAATACAAAGTTTCTGTATGGCAATTCAGCAGAACCTGACAAGTAAAATTTAAGATATTTGAATATGCTTTTAAAAACAGATTGATTGTTAACTTAAATTATTCCAATATTTTTAACATGCAGGCAATATAAATATCTCCCAGTAAGAGTAGCTAAAAACAAAAACAAAAACAAAAACACTATGGAATACTGTACAGCTCTTAAAAACATTTAAACTTATCAGTATCTACTGAATTCAAACAATATTTACCATATGTTTTTGAGCAAAAAGAAGCAAGCTGCAGAGCAACAAAAAACTATACTCTAAATTATACAAAAGATCTATTTCTCTACACAAAACATACATGTAGGTCTATATATGAATACATTGTATATATACGAATGCATTCACTCAGTCATGTCTGACTCTTTGTGATCCCAGGGACTGAATTCCTGCCAGGCTCCTCTGCCCACAGAATTTTCCAGGCAAGAATACTGGATTGTGGTACCATTTCCTACTCCAGAGGATCTTCCTGACCCAGGGATCGAACCTACATGTCTTGCATCTCCTATATGGACAGGCAGATTCTTTACCATTGTACCACCTGGGAAACCCTAATATACATATATTAATATCTATATTTATAGAAGGTCTTAGAGGATACACACAAACAATTCACAATAATAATACCCTGAAAGGTGCTAGACCTTAAAATGGGGCCCTTAACTTAATTTCTAAATTATATTCATTGTAGTGTGGAATTATACAAGTACATATTTTACTTTAATTTTTCAAAATATTAAAATAGATAAGGTAATAGGATGCCTAACAGTCAAAGAGTAAAAGGAAACATGTTATATATATTTAAAGTGCAGTAGGAAAAAAAAATGAAATGTGAAAATAAGGCTAAAATCACTGTTGCTGCTGCTACTGCTGCTGCTAAGTCACTTCAGTTGTGTCTGACTCTGTGCGACCCCATAGACGGCAGCCCACCAGGCTCCCCAATCCCTGGGATTCTCCAGGCAATAACACTGGAGTGGGTTGCCATTTCCTTCTCCAATGCATGAAAGTGAAAAGTGAAAGGGAAGTCGCTCAGTCGTGTCGGACGTTACTACAATATATTTACATAGAGCTACAATGGCACCCCACTCCAGTACTTTTGCCTAGAAAATCCCATGGATGGAGGAGCCTGGTAGGCTGCAGTCCATGGGGTCGATAGAGTCGGACACGACTGAGCGACTTCACTTTCGCTTTCATGCATTGGAAAAGGAAATGGCAACCCACTCCAGTGTTCTTGCCTGGAGAATCCCAGGGATGGGGGAGCCTGGTGGGCTGCCATCTATGGGGTCGCACAGAATCGGACACGACTGAAGTGACTTAGCAATAGCAGCAGCAACACAGTGATTATGTTATTAATTAACATTACTACAAATGATACTGATAACAAAATTCATCAGGGACATATTATGTAGTAAGTACATTTTTATATGCTTCATGGGAATCATCCCAAATTTACTTCATAACGATCCTATGATGCTGGTACTATTATTGCATTTCATGGAGAAGATGATGACAACACAGGGAAGTTAAATGATGAGGTTTACAATTACCAGAGTCAGCAGACATTTAGTTTAACTATAAATTACAAGCAAATCCTAGGTTTACTTGGTCTAGTGGAGCTACAGAGGTCTTGGAGTAGCTCAACTTCTTAAAGCACAGTTCCTTAATCCTGCAGTGAGTGCTGATTAAGTCGCTTCAGTCATGTCCAAGTCTCTGTGACACTACAGACTGTAGCCTGCCAGGCTTCTCTTTTCATGAAATTCTCCAGGCAAGAATACTGGAGTGGGTTGCCATGCCCTCCTCCAGGGGATCTTCCCAACCCAGGGATGGAACCCACATCTCTTATGGCTTCTGCACTGGCACACAGTTTCTTTACCTCTAGCGCCACCTGGGAAGCCCCAGCAGAGTAATAGCTATTTTTTTGAAGTGCAGAGAATATTAAAGAACAAGAAAAAGAGGCACCCTGGTTGAGCATCTGTGTTAATATCAAGGCTTTACTTTTGCTTGTCTTTGACAAGGCTGGAACTTACTGCATGTGGCTGAGTTAGTCAATAATCTGATCATGATCCTCTACTGGAGTTTGACAAAGGCAGTGTTCTGAACTAAATTCCTATGGGGAGCCTGCCTTCTACAGCAAGGTGGTTCCACCCATCACTGCTCAGCATTTGAAACTGGCCCTGGACAACAGGTAGCAGGGAGGGAAGAAAAAGATGAGTATAAGTGTGGGAGCCTGTGCTAATTAATTGCATATAGTTTCATTTATCTAACAGAAGATTTGATGGTGTACATTTTATTCTGAGCATTTAAAAGCTAACTTTAACATTTGCTTTCTCATTTCTGAGAATAACCTAGAAGACTTACTTTGATCATACTGACATATTTTTCAAAAAAAAACTTTGTTTATAGACCTTTTTTCTACTTCATCTGGTTTAATGTTTCCTATCATGTTGACAGACAGAAATCAGATCAGTGAAAGATGACATTAATTAGTTAAACAGGTCAAACTAATAATGATTTATTTCAGTGCATAGTGATGACATCAAAAGTATATGGTATCTGTTGAAAAATAATTGTATTTCATTACATCTTGCCTATTACAAAGTATCTTATAAGACAGTGATAGTTATTGGATTTTGTAGGTAGTAAATGGAAAAATCACATTATGATTTCCAGTCTTTGTTAACCAGCATTTTTTCTTCTGTAGTAGATCTATATCTTATATTTAATAAAGAAAGGAAAGGAAAGCAGCACTTCCAACCAATAGATGGTTTAGTTATTTCAGCATCCAGCTAATATATGTGTATGTTTGTGGTACAATTATTATTATTATTAACATTTGCATAGTATGAGAATTACTTCACAATATTTTTAAAAGGAGGAAAATCTGATTGAAACAGGTCATTTTGAAAAACAGCATCTGCACTAGTTACTCTTATGTAGTTGATATTCAATGTTGTTATCTATGCTAATCTGGCTGCTGTATTTGAATAACATTATTTCTAGGCTTGTCAGCCTGCTTATTTAATTAATTAGTATTAAATAAGTTAATGGTAATAATATATTTAGACTTACCCTGGCATTGGTCCATTTCCAGCAAGACTGTAAACCTGACGAGGATTTAGTAGGTATTGGAATTTTCTGTAAATTCTATAAAGGTGAAAACATAGAAGAAAAAAATTAAATTTAGTGATACCTCCAAGTTTTTATTCTAAAATGCACATTGATTTGGAACATTCTCTATCCTGCTTTTGCATATTATTTATCTAATAAGCTTTCAAATAAATACTTTAAAATACCAGGATAAAATTAAATATCTTTTCTTAATAGATCCTTGTGTAATTTACAAATTGGACCACCCTAACAGAAATGAAAGTTATTTATCCCGTATATATAATGGTTTTGGACACTTTGTATGTATGTTAGTGAAGACTATGCTCCCATTTGCTTAATTACTTCACATAAACAATCAGCTTGATGAGCTAGCTCACAAAATTTGCTAAACTATTTCACCAGGAACATATCAAACAATTCATTTTTTTCTGAAATAAATTAATCATTGTATAACCAATGCAATAGAAATGTTTCTAAGTATACACACATCCCATATCAGAATTCTGAGGCAAAATATCACATGTAAAGAAATATATTTAGTTTTTAAAATTAGTTTTTACATACATGTGAAAATATTACTATATATCTTAATGCATCCATCTCATGTTTACTGATAGGGCTTCCTTGATAGCTCAGTTGGTAAAGAATCCACCTGCAATGCAGAAGACCCCAGTTTGATTCCTGGGTCGGGAAGATCCCCTGTAGAAGGGAAAGGCTACCCACTCCAGTATTCTGGCCTGGAGAATTCCATGAACTGTATAATCCATGGGGTCACAAAGAGTTGGACATGACTGAACGACTTTCACATACACAGACACATTTACTGATAGAAATCTTCAAATATCTGTTTATATCGTCCCACTTCCTTGAGCAATACCCTTGCATTCTAGATCTGGAATAATGATACCACCCAGTATCTTAAGAATGATTTTAGTCATCTCGGGACCTCTTTTTCCCCAGCACCCGAAACAGAGGACAATCCTGTACCTTCTGAGTAATGTCTACCATACCTGGTTATTCTATCTCATGCCTTACTTCAGGCTTTCAAGTTCTCTCACCAGATCTGTGAAAGTCTTGCCTATCCAGCCTTCTTCTGTACTGCTACTTAAGTACAGTCATGCTGTTTTCAAGAAGAAAAATCACTGCCAGTCAGGAAACTTATATAATATTTTATTATATTTTCTCATCTTTCTCCTTCTTCCTCTTAAATTTCAACCCCAATGAATATCTTCTGGCTCCTTACCAAAACAGCACACCCATCCACAATTACGTCTTTTTTCTTCTTTTACCTAATACCCACTTAGAACCAACTCAAAAGCTAGACTTTTGAGTCTTCAGAGACAATCACTGTTTTCCTCTGAACTTCCATGGCACCTTTATTTTAAACACTCTTAACTTCTACCTTGGGGTTATTATAGAAAATCTATTTATGTGTCTGCCTTCCTGTAGGACTGTATCTTCTGTCTCATCCCCAGTTTCTAGCAGAGACTAGATTCTCTCAAGTGTTGCCATCTAAATGATGTGTGAGCACTTCCACAACTGTTGATGGGTATGGGAAACTACCTATGTGTGAATATTTATTTCTGTGACCTTTTCCTGTTTACCTAATACATCAAAGAAGAAAATCTACATATTTTGAAAGGAAAACCCTGAATGCTGTGCTGTGTGCTTAGTCGCTCAGTCATGTCTGACTCTTTGTGAACCCATGGACTGTAGCCTGCCTAGGTTCCTCTGTCCATGGGGATTCTCCATGCAAGAATACTGGAATGGGTTGCCATGCTCTCCTCCAGGAGATCTTCCAAACCCAGAAATCGAACACAGGTCTCCTGCATTGCAGGTGGATTCTTTAGCATCTAATCCACCAGGGAAGAAACATATTTTGAAAAGAAAACCCTGAATAGAATCCCCTTATTTGTGAAAGATGGCTCCTATGCATTCAGGACAATTTATGATCACACACATAATAGATCTCTTTTAAACATATTTACAGTTCTTTTGACTTTAAATGGTCCTTGTTAGTGCATAAAGGACAAAACGTGAGTGTGCATACAGGAGAACTCAAATATCCTCCTTGCCCCATTAAATTTAATTTATTGATAATTTCAGTGTATCTATCTATATTTTTTAAGGAATTAGTTTTAACTACTGGGAGAAGAGAGAGAAAGATATTTCATTTAAGGGTCATTTGGCATGATTAACGTTATTTTAATTTGAGGGGGATTTTTCCATTTGAAAATTCTTTTCACTTTATACTCTGTTTCTAATTTCAAATATGAATTTTAGCCTCATCTATTGCTTTGTGAAGAGTGTGCTTCTTTTCAAGATATCTATAACATAAACAACAAACAAACTATGAGTAGTAAAGGAAGAAATGATTTTATCATCATCATTTACTATTTCATGTGTCTAAAAGAAGGCAACTAGTCTCTTTAGTAAAACATTATAAACACTTTATATCAACAAGCCACTAGTTATTTAAAATAATTTCTATCATATTTAGCAGAGTTTAAAATATATATGTATCATGATAAAAAGGGAACACTTTTTAAGCAGAAATAATATTTTATTGAATGGAAAATGACCATTGTTCATTTAACTGAAATAAAGTTGGAAAGTTAAATGATAGGAAAGGAAATTACTTTTCAAAATTCCATTATTCATAGAAACATTTTAACTTCATTATTTGGTAAAACCACAATAGAAATTTCTATTTTATTATCATAGTGTTTGTGTGAGTGCTTTTATCTGATTGCTCATTTTTTAGCTGGGATCAGTAAAAATTTCTAGAAATTATTAAGGTAACAGGTAACAACTAAATTTCTGTTTATGATACTCCTTAGGATGACATAAGATTTATTCTTCGGTGTGGCAACTTTCATATCTTTAGTAATTATTATAATTTAATCATTAATTTTACAAAAAGGAAAAAAAAATAGTGTCCACAAGAATACTGAGACAATACGTAATGCAGTTCATTATTATTATGAATAAATATACTATTCTTCTCCAGTGTATATGTCATCATGTTCTCCAAACACACATGCAGATAATCATTAAAATATATTTTGTCTAGAAGCTGAATGTGAATTCTGTTTCTTACTACTGGGCAGGTGATGAATTCCGTTCCTTACTACTGAGTGATGATTTACCTGAAGTCACCTGTTGATCATCTAGAGAACCAATTTTCATCCAACCGTATTTATGGGCTGTGCTATATGCAAAGCTCTTTGTTAATGGCTAGGGAAGTCATAGGGAGGGTGGAGAGAATTCAGATATCTGAGATATGATAATAAAATCTCTACAAATGGCCATTACTATATTAAAATTTCACTGTAAAACAGGGAGAGATTATACCAATATACATTGTTACACAGATATGACAGCACCATTTATTTCACATTAAAATTACTGAACCATGAAGGATAATAGTTTTAAATGTTTTTATACCATAAATTTAGTTTCTCTTTTCACATGTATATGACATAGTAATAAAGCTGATTTTTTAAAAAATCAGTAAATAAAGCTGATTTTTAAAAACATACCGTTCTCCTTGCTTCCCACCACTTTTGGGGTTCACAAAAACTAAAAGTGGATGAGTACCAGGAACTGGAGTGATCTAGAAGAAAAGTTGAATATGTGGACAAATTATTTACATTAGATATAAAGAGAACTCCTTGTTATTTCTACTTTACTGCTAAGTCACTTCAGTCGTGTCCAACTCTGTGCGACCCCATAGACAACAGCCCACCAGGCTCCCCTGTCCCTGGTATTCTCCAGGCAAGGATACTGGAGTGGGTTGCCATTTCCTTCTCCAATGCATGAAGGTGAAAAGTGAAAGTGAAGTCGCTCAGTCCTGTCCGACTCAGAGCGACCGCATGGACTGCAGCCTACCGGGCTTTATGACATTCCAATTAGCAAATTCAAGAATATGGTTCATTTGTCCTGTAATGAGGAGATAAACAGCACAGATAGATAATAGATACTAGATCTATTTAATAACCTAGTTAAATCCTGTGCTTTGTCTCCATATGTATCAACAGGAATACCCACTCCACTAGAACAGGGGCAGAGGGTAAGGCAGGTATAATATGAAAAGAGAATAACCTCTCAGTAGCTATGAGATGAAAACAATAGATCCAATTGTGGGACACTAAATAAACCACCTAGAATAAAGCAGAATATAGTGGGGAAGAAAGTTAGGAAAGAAAGAGCTCAAATTAGAGCCATCTTAGAAATGATCCCTACTCCAGAGCTTTGTAGCACATTTGGAATCCATCTTCCCAACGACTTGTGAACGAGACTCTAAATAGATCGTTTGGGGCCACTTTCAGCCTGAGTCCCCATCTGCACAGTAAATTCCTCAATGCTTTCTTTTCCTACTTGAGAAGCAGAATGCCAGTTAATCCAGGCTACTTGCTAAACAGGAATTCATTAAATTGACTGAGTCCCTATATGCCATGCATTTTTCATCATTATATACTCGATTTAATCCAAAAAAGTGCCTGTCCTAGTGGAGCTTATAATCTGCGAGAGAAACATGAGAAACAAACAAATAAATATATATTTAGCAATGAAAAGTATCACCAGAAATAAAGCAGGTAAGGTAATAGCATTTCATTGATGAGGGGGAGAAATCATCTTTTGATAGAGTGGCAAAGAACATTTGTATTTTGTTCAAGTTCAATGTTAAGAGATAAGCTCTTTTAAATAAAAGTATTTCTATTCAACGTATGACTATAAAATTCCCATTTAAACATAGTTTGATGATAATATTTTAATAATAAAACATGCAACTAACATAATTCTCTAAATAAATATTAAGTTGAAAGGTTTTAGATCAGTCTACTTTTTGAAAGTAGATTCAAAATATCCTTTATTGCTCTGGTATTTTTCCCTTAGAAAGTACCTGAAATATTCATTGAGGAGATTAAAAACAACCATTTCATTATATCATATTTTTTCCTTTTGCTTGTTAAATAATATGTTAAAATATCCTACCAATCTATTTTCTTCTAATTCTTGTGAAATGCCATTTTTCTAATGATTATAGGCACTGAGAAATTGGTGACATCTTCAGATGGTATGAGGAGGTTGAATAAAACATTCACAGTTCTTCTACTCGTATTTAACTTGTT
The DNA here is from genome assembly GCF_003369695.1 of Bos indicus x Bos taurus. Lineage (NCBI taxonomy): Eukaryota > Metazoa > Chordata > Mammalia > Artiodactyla > Bovidae > Bos > Bos indicus x Bos taurus. Next base: position 96,780,426 of record NC_040079.1, on the reverse strand, counting down.
CTTCTCACAAGCTATTTTTTCTGACTCAGTTTTACTTCCCTTTGTAAAGAGGGCACACAGATTTTGTTTCTGATTAGTCTCTCTTTCAGTTGGGAGATGAGATGGATGAGCTGAACCTGGAGTAACTTCCCAGCTCTTCTCCCCTGAACTCCATGAGCTCAATTATTACTGTACAGAAGGTGCCTCCGAGGTTAAGCCATTGTGTTACAAACTTGCAGTGTGTCTTCCTCTCTCCTTCATTAAAAGCTGAACACCAAAACACACCTCTGACAACCAGTATTCAGTCTCCTTTACTTCTCACTCTATTACAAATCAGATGGAACTCCTAACATTTTCACATGCAAAAAAGTAACAGATTTGGGAGAATGGCATTGAAACATGTAAAATATCATGTATGAAACGAGATGCCAGTCCAGGTTCAATGCACGATACTGGATGCTTGGGGCTAGTGCACTGGGACGACCCAGAGGGATGGTATGGGGAGGGAGGAGGGAGGAGGGTTCAGGATGGGGAACACATGTATACCTGTGGTGGATTCATTTTGATATTTGGCAAAACTAATACAATTATGTAAAGTTAAAAAAAAAAGTAACAGATGTGGATCTTAGTTGATTTTTTAACTTAATTTAAATGGTCCTTATTTTTAAATGGAAGTAGCATTCTCAAGGTAAATAAAAAATTTTAGGAAAACATAGCATGAACCCAAATACTAAGTTAGGGTAATCATCTCAAAATTCAATCTTCAGCTTACCATTACATGAAATTACATTACATTTATTTGGGCAAATTTTCTATCACTTGAAAATATATCCTGGAATGTCTTTCAGAAAGGTTTATTAATTGAAATGTTGAAAGACATATTATGATTTATCAAAAAAGGTTGGTATCATGCTACAGAAAATTGTGTTCTGAGGAAACAGTATTACGAAGATCCCACCAGAATATAGTATAGTCTGTTGTTTAGTCACTAAGTTGTATCCAACACTTTTGTGACCCCATGGACTATAGCCTGCCTGGCTCTTCTGTCTATGGGATTTCTCAGGTAAGCGGGTTGTCATTTCCTTATCCAGGGTATCTTCCCCACCCAGGGATCAAACTCGTATCTCCTCCACTGGTAGGTGGGTTCTTTACTACTGAGCCACTAGGGAGGCTCCAATACAGTCTGCCGAGGATCTCAAGATACAAAAACCTAGATGGCATTTTTAGGAGTCAGTAGATGGATATAATTATGTCAAATAGATTAAAAAATATGAGAGAATCTAAATAAAGAATTTAGGATAACAATGATACTCTACAAGTCACAAAAGTTAAGTACCGAACAAATGGAAGAACAGAAATAAAACCAAGTTATCAAACTTTTCCTCACATAGCCCCTTACCATAAATTAGACTTGTAAAATAATACTATATAAAAATAAAACATTAAACACTTCAATATTTATTTGTAAGTTATCAGAGACTACAGAATAGTGCCTATTTGACAATTATTCTAACAGATAAGTCACCTGACCTAACATAACTTCCACTGAAGGAGCAATATGCAATTCCCTATCAGAACCACAGAAATTCTGGTATTATGGGATCATTTAACAATGGTGGTATTTATGTATGAAATGTGATGGTTTCAGGCAAATCAGCATCTTTTTCAATGCTCATTCAGAAAGCTTCAGAATTCTGCTAACCTTTGTTACTATAAAGGCTAGCATACTAAATTTGGGCCAGGAGACCAAAGACAGTGTTTTTAGATTTGAGAGCCAAAGACCTACAGTACCACATAGCCATTTTCAAGTCTGGTGCGTTAAAAACAAACAACTACTGTGTTCTCTTATAGTCCTGAAGTAAGAAACAGCAAGCTCTGGGAGATGGTGAAGGACAGGGAAGCCTGGTGTGCTAAACTCCATGGGGTCGTAAACAGTCAGATGTAACTGAGCGGCTGACCAACAACAACGAAGCCGCATCTCAGTGACAGAGACTCTAATTTGTAAATTAATTCTCATATTCCTCTTCATCCTTAGTAAAAGAACCCCGGGCTTTTAGGATTGCCTACATATGAGAACATTCTCTTCTATAAACATAACACAACCATAAAAATCAAGAAGCTAGCATGATTCTGAACTAGTTTCTTTTGTTATAAAAGCATTACTGAGACAACTGATGAAACTAGAATGAAATCTGAAGATTAGATAGCACTAATGCATCAATTTTACATTCAAGTTCACTAATTGTCTCTTGAATTGTACCTAATGTAGTCTTTAACAGGACACATTCTGAATTTTTACTTTTATATAATAACTCTGAAATAAAATATAAAAGAATTACTTTGAAAACTGATTTACTGTCATTCTAAAATCTCATATGCATTTTGTTATAGATTTTAGTGGGATGGGAAAGAGTAAGACAAAAATACAAATATTTTAAAATTCTGTTGTGCCTGTGTGTGTGCTCAGTCATGTCTGACTCTTTGTGATGCCATGGACTGTAGCCTGCCAGGCTCCTCTGTCCATGGAATTTTCTAGGAAAAAATACCAGAGTGGTCAGCCATTTCGTACTTCAGGGGATCTTCCCAACTCTTTGACTTTGGAAGTAAATATTTATATAGCACTTGAAATAATTTCAAGTGGCTGCTGCTGCTAAGTCGCTTCAGTCATGTCCGACTCTGTGCGACCCCATAGACGGCAGCCTACCAGGCTCCCCCATCCCTGGGATTCTCCAGGCAAGAACACTGGAGTGGGTTGCCATTTCCTTCTCCAAGTGGAATGATATATAAAATAGATGAAAAGCAAATTACTCTGTCTGATGTGTAAAAGAACCCTGAACCCGTTCTCAGCTTCCCATCACACCACTCTTGTGCTTGAGATATGTCTATGGAATCCTTCTCAAAGCAGTCTTTAAAAAAACAAAAACAAAACATTGGGAATGGGTAATACAGTATAGCAAAGAAAACACTGATGCTGGGAGAAAGTGTTCAGGAATATTTTATAGCAAGTGTGATACTTGAAATCCTGCAGAATGGTTCTAAATTAGGTGTGAAGGCACTACATGCAGTAGGAAACAGTTCATACTGGAGTCTCCTCTATAAAAATAAATCACTCAAGATTGCATTTACTCATGTAAAGGAGCAGTTTCAATTATATATTGCAAACACTTTAGAATATGGCTTTAGGGTCAGACTGGTTTGGGATCCCAGTTCAACCATTCTCTGAACATATGCTCTCTCTTTAGCGAATTCATATGTGATGGTATTAAGTGCAATCAATATACCTTTCTGTCCCAAATTCATATCTACTCTCACCCCTGAATTCTAGATTCACATATCTGTCTGCCCAGTCAACACTTCTATTTGGATACTGAACAGCATCAGATATTTTACTACAAATTTTATTTATCCAGACCCTCTCCATCTCAGTCAATGGCAGCTCCATCATTTCAGTGCCATGGGCCAAAGTTCTTGGCAATGCCCCTACTCTTCACTTCTTAATGAGACCAATCTCCCTATCTTACATAAATTATAGACAACGCCAATTCTCAGCCCTGACACATCTTATCTTATTCAGTTCCATATTTTCATTTATAACCGAGCACATTTTATATATATGGAGACCAGAACTCATTTTAGGGGTTGTTATAATACCCAAAATATAGAATAGGAATTCCGGACTTAAGAGACTTAAAATGACAATGAAGAGCTGATTATCAGAATCAGTAAGCCTGAGGATCCCAAAGTGGACATACATATAATCAAAGAAAAAGAATAAATTTGATACCCATGCTCTACATTTCTGTGTAGTGCATATATGCATGTGTAGTTTACAGTTTGGGGAATTATAAGAATGAGATCATTGTAAATAATAAAAATGGTAGGGAAAGAGAAAAGCAGTTGTGGTGGGGACAACACTAGTTCACTTTTAGGTATTTCATTATAAAGGTTCCTCTTTATTTTTTGCTAAGAGTATTACACACTATAGACTTTTTGGTTTGTGACACATTCAGAAATTTTTCTCGAATATTTAGGGACAAGGTAACATCGGCATAATACAGTTTGAACAACTGTTCTGTTTTTCTAATTGTTTGTTCTCATGTAGCTAATCATCTGTATTTTCACATTGCTTGCACATTTCAGTTACATTTGATCATATGTATTAAATGTAAACCTATGGTGTGAGCGATGACAAAGACGGAGTGCCTAACCACCTCTATTTGAAGTCCCCTAGGACTCGGGTTAATTAATGAGACTCATCCTAAGGTTATACATGATCTATTACTTCCTCTAATTAGAAATAATAATCCTGATCATTATGCTGGTTAGCTGGAAAGAAGTAAGATGAATGTGCTTAACTGTGATTAATAGTCTATAAGCCATGTAGATCTCTTCTGTCACTGAGTTATATGCAAACCGGGCTGCAACTCAATGCTTTTCGGTGATATATATTTTTATAACTCGCAGAAAATTAATTTTCTGGAAGATATTTTTAAATTTTGTGACAAAGAATAAGCATTTTATTATTTTAAAATGGATTACCACAACAAAAAATATTTTTCTATTTTGTATGAAATAGCTATCCAATAATTTATTGTCTACTTTTTAAATATTTTCTCCCAAATTATGTGAATACATATGTGCATCATATTGTAGTCCATTCTGCTGAGGTGAAAGAGACTGCATGTGAAAGTGAAAGTGAAGTGATTATGTACAAATATTTTTAAGACAAAAATTAAATAGCCTTCATTTTCTGATGGCCTTCATTCTCACCTCACTAACTGAGAGGCCCTAGGAATAATTTTACTTTAGAACATCAATGTATTCATTTTTAAAGTGGTAATAATAATATTTATTATATGTTGGAGACTTAAGAATTCATAATTATCTCAGACATCATTGAGAAGGATCACTTAATATTCATAAAACAGTATTTACTTACTGATGTGTTATAAGGGCTGATGCCTTCCCTTTGCTAACCAACAAATTTACCTGACAATTTTATATGTCAAAGAGAACTATAAAGTTATTATCTGGTTAGAAAAAGGAAACACATACACAGAGAAAGTTAATCATCTATTTTTTACATGATTTAGTTATAATAAGATTGAAAATTTTACATCCTTTAGAATAAAAAAGAAAATACATCTTATATTGCTACGTCAGTTTAAAGTCTTGGTTTTGATGTTTGAGTAAAGACAGGTGTAACTATAGAAATATTAAGAAAGAGACTAAAGCAGTTATAATTCTAGCACTTTCAAATTTTTGTTTCAAAATTTGCAAAAGTAGTACATGGAAGAGCAAGGAGGTCAGAAATTTAGCATTTCTAGACCTGTTAAAATTTGTTAACCAAAGGAACAGGGATATCAGGAATGTAACACAAACTCTGAGTCTGATGGCCTTCATTCTCACCTCACTAACTGAGAGGCCTTAGGAATAATTTTACTTTAGAATATCAATGTATTCATTTTTAAAGTGGTAATAATAGTATTTATTATATGTTGGAGACTTAATAATTCATAATTATCTCAGACATCATTGAGAAGAATCAGTTAATGTTCATAAAATATTATCACAGTGGCTAGCATAGCCTGTTTAACAAATGATGCATGTTTCCCATCTATGTATGTTGGAAGTATGTTGTGAAATATATTTGTGTGAAATATATTTGAATTTTAAAATGTGTGAAAAATATTTAAATTTCAAAATTAGGTTTCCTTTTGTTATTTTCATTGCAGGAACCCAGAGTAACTAAAGATTTAAACTAACCAATATCATCAATTGACCTATTAAAACTACAAATGTTGATTTTTTTTCACTAAAAATTTCACAGGATCACTAAACTTAAAGTTTTTGCTACCATAATTGTGGATAAATTTTATATTTGGGACTTTCAATGAGATTGCTTAACACACAAGTATGCCTTTAAAAATGTGTAGAGATTGATTTCCTCTTTTGATAATTAACTTCTATACTCTCTAACCAATGTAAATAATTTTATCTCTCAGAATTTCCTCTTTTTACATCTGAATTTAATGATTCATAAACAATTTTCTATTCACAATATGTTTTATGATGACAAAAAATCAGTAATCGGATTATCAACATGTAAGCAATAATTATTGTTTTCAGTGAGACACTCAAAAAATGAAAAAGAAAGCATTTACGCAACTACCATGTGATCTCAACTGTCCTTGCAAACGAAGGACATAAAAGACATAACCCATAGAACCACAGATAAAATAATAAGTGAAAACGATATAAAATAATATATATTGAATTGAGGTATGTAACATACTATATCTTTGCGTGGTAAGAGGTTGGTAAGTTTTCTTGGAGCACGTGAAAACTGCAGCATATTCTTAAGGAAAAGAATTAGAAATTGGAAGAGAGAAACATACAGATAGGAAAACAAAACAAAAATGACTTCAGAAAACAAAACAACAACAAAAACTTAATCCATAGATTAAGCCAAGTTCTTTGAGTGTGTTCATGTTTGAAAGGGACACAGGTTCAATTCCTGGTCCAGGAAGATTCCACGTGCCATGGAGCAACTGAGCTCAGGGGGCCAGAACTACTGAGCCCGCATACTACGACTGCTGAAGCCTGAGTAACTAGAGCCTGTGCTCTGCAACAAGAGGAGCCACCACAATGAGAAACCTGAGCACCACGAGAAGGAGATGCCCCTATTCTCTATAACTAGAGAAAGCCAGCGCACAGCAACGAAGACACGGCACAGTCAATTATTAATCAATTAATTAGTACTAAACATTTCAAATATAGATGGTAAGAAATGTTTCTCTTGATGTCAGGGACCCCTAGGGGTAACTCAGAGATTTTTAAAGGACTAAGAACATGATTTTGAGTTACCTGTGTTAAACTAGATACACATATGCAGTTTCAATGTCAACTTAAAACACTGGAAGATATGGATAAATTATAACGGATTCTTTATTTTTATTATTGATTTGAAAAAAATTTCCACACAGAAGAGGTCATTTTATTATTTTCTGAAAACATTTTTTCAGTCAAAATGACTTCCAAATAGATAGAATAATATATATAGGGAGAAAGTATGCTTGTAAATAAATGATGCATACATATATAACAAATGTGTATATTTAATAATAATTTGCAAAAGCTTCAGATTGACAAAAGATCTCTTATAAATTTGAGTTTAAATGAAAACAAGGGCATAAATGATTAACCTAATCAGAATGTCACTTTCTCAATCAACTATAAAACTGACATCTTGATAAATTAATAAAAATGTTTCTAAAATTATCTACTGAACAAATTTTCACATTAAATAAATCTGTTGATAGCTGGACATATGCCCTTCTAAGAGCACCAAAGTAACAAATATGAAAGCTATGAAAATTTGGATTAAAATAATCCTACCTGCAGGCCTTGTCCATCCACAGTAACAGAGTTAGCTCTTTGCATTTTGTTCTTGTCGGTCACTTTGTTTGACTGCTGGGAACTACCCTTTTCCCTTTTCACTGTCGCTTGTCTTTCCTGTTAGGAAAAAATCTTTTATCAAAATATTGAAAATATTTAATTGCTTTACTACAAAGGCAACATAGAGAAGAATCTCATGGCTACTAACTTGGACCCAGCTTCCTAATTTGGGGTTTCTAATGAATAATATGAAACCAGATGCTTTCTACTGGCTCAAAATATATGATAGATGCATGACCATAATATCAGTTAAAGAAAGGTTGTGAAAGAAAACCAAAACATATTATCATAGATGCCCAATTATGACTCTGTTAAAAGTTCTTAAGGACTACTAAAGCTAATCATTTTCATAAAAAATGGTACAGATAATACTACAGGTCTGTAAAGAAATTTGTACTGAGCACTAAATTTAATGCTCATAAATAAATGCAATATTGAAAATAGACCCTTAAACTACTATTAATTATCAAGAGTGACATAAAACTTAAAACACACACTCCTTCCCAGCTAACACTTATATTCACCATAACAGAAAACATTTTCATAGTTGTCTTCTTCCTGTTTCTATTTCTTCTCCTCTCACTCTTTTCAACCCAATCTAATAAACTTTTATCACCACTAATGCACCAAATCACGTTTTATTCAAATCACCAGTGACCTGCTCATTTGCTGCACTTGTTGATCAGTCTTCAACTTATCAATTTTTAAGCAGCATTTGACAGAATTTACCTTTTCTTCTAGAAAATTTGGTTCAACTGGGTTCCAGAACACTTTTCTTAGCTCTCCTCTTACTTTACTAACTTCTCCCTAAGTCTTTTCTGTTATTCCTCCTCCAGCCTTATAATCTCAACATTTAACCCTTGACCTTTCCCTTGGGTCTCTCATCTTCACTGTGTACACACACTCCCTAGGTAACTTCATTTACACCCAAGGCTTTTGACTTCAATTTGATAATGAACACTAAGTTTATATTCCCTGTTAAGAAAAGGAATATTCTTGCCATATCAGTAAACAACGATATCACAGAGATCAGCAATTTCATCCCTCTAAATGTGGATTTCTGATCCCTAAGGGCAACCAGGAAGAACAATACCACCTTGCTGCAGCCACTCTGTATGGTGAGCACTGAGGAACTCAGAGGGTGAAAAAAATGCAGGATACTGTTCTTAGATAGCTGAGATGCATATGAAATCATTTCAGTGTCCAGATTCTTGCATCATCCCATACAGAAAAAGCTTCAAATTTCTTAACTTGAGATATCTGGTTTTAATTCACAAAAATATTTTTGATGTTCATAATACCTGCCTTCTGTTGCAAATTTCTATATATCCTGACTCCTGCCCCCACATCCTCAGAGCAGTTCTCTCAGGGTTACTTGAAATGTTGCCTCTTGGGCTTAAGTCCTAAAAATTCCCACCAAATAAAACATAACCCTGAGCTTTTAGGTTGTAACTATTTTTTATGTCAACACTGTTCAGATTTTCCCCAGGAGCTTAATTCCTATAAATAAATGCCCTTTCTCTCTGTCCATATAAGTATCTAGAATGCATATGAATCCTGAAACAATAAAAACTAATTAAAAGTTTCTCCCTATCCACCTTAAAAATAAATCCCAAACTGGATGATGATTCATCACATCTATCATTACATGTTTTAAGCCCCCATTATCTTATTTGCCTTAATTATTGTGGCCATCACCTTAATGAGTCAATCACTTTCTATTTTGTCTCCCTCCAGGTGATTCTCTATGTAACAGCCACACTCATCCCTTATTATTGCACTCCAGCTACACCAACCCCATCTTTGTTTCTTGATCACAACAATTGTGCCTTAATACAGGGCTCTTACATCCATTCTGCACTCTGCTGGACAGCTCTTCTTGCTCCTGGTCAAACATTATACTCTGTTCCTTTATATGTTTGTGTGTATGCATACTTTTTTTATAATTTAAAATGTTATCTATTGAATACTGGTCTTCCTACACTTTAATCAAAGCTCCATAGAGAAATGACTTTGCTTAACTGTTTCACATTGAATCCTAGATCAGTGCCTGATAAAATCACTATAAATGAATGCAGAAATAAATCAGTCTTAACATTCAAAAAATCAAGCAATTTAAAGTGCCTGAAATATTGTGTTGAGAAGAATTCCTAAGGCATGTCTAAGCTTGATATGAAAAATGGTCCTGATCAATTAGCAATGTCTCCTATGTGTGCTTAAAGGTCTGAGTGCCATGTATTCTCTGTAATATATTCAGATACATATATATGTTTCTGTTCCTATATTTGCATGTATTTTGTCAATTACTTCTCAATTACTGTCATTTAGGAAAATATTTTTAAGTGGAATTAAAAGTAAAGCTCTTTTTATATATATTAAGGCCAAATGGAACAGAAAACTTCTTGGACCAAAATAAATGCTAATCAGCATAGCCCTTTTATAGTCCTTGCAATTTCATGGTGCACTGAATATATTTTTGTGTAGATAAAAATGGCTTGTGCAATAGGATTCCTGAAATTCAAATTCTTTGGAAACTGATATATATTCATATAAGCAGAATTTCTGGCAAAGATATTGGTATTTTAAGGAACAGATCATTCTTTCTAAGCATGTAACTTACATTTTGTCCACAGATAGTTAAGAGTATAATGAATAAATGAGTGAATTATAGGATGAGATTTGGAGTCAGAAATCCCAAGTGGAATCCATCTCCGCTACTTAAATACTATGTAGCCTTAGAGAATTGAGTCTTACTCAAATGGAGTCAGCAATACCTATTTCTCAAAGTTGTATATGACTTAAAAGAAAATATATAAAGTTCTAATGTTGTGCCTACATTGCTGCTAAGTTGCTTCCGTCGTGTCCAACTCTGTGCGACCCCGTAGACGGCAGCCCACCAGGCTCCCCCATCCCTGAGATTCTGTAGGCAAGAATACTGGAGTGGGTTGCCATTTCCTTCTCCAACGCATGAAAGTGAAAAGTGAAAGTGAAGTCGCTCAGTCGTGTCCGACTCTTAGCGACCCCCACAGACTGCAGCCAACCAGGCTCCTGCATCCATGGGATTTTCCAGGCAAGAGTACTGGAGTGGGGTGCCATTCTCCACAATTATGTTAACATGCCATAAAATATTAAACCTGAGACGTTTGTTCTATCTCTAAACAAATCAATCTTAACAAACTGCAGCATTTACTCCATATTATTCCTTCACAGTTGTGTCTCTTTACAGAAACTCAATTTAGATATTGGTTTAAAATGTAATATAAATTAAGGGAAAGCATTTTAGAATACAGAGCTGAGCTGTTTTTGAAAACACGAAAGCAGCAAAATGAAATATTCAACAAATTTCATGAACTGAAAAGAACTTCAAGAAACTATTCAGTAGTCGAACTTCCTAACTCACAGGTAAGTTACTGTAAATTAATTTCTGTAAACCCATACGGAATCCTCCTAACAAAACCTCTTCTATAGGCCTGCAAACTTTTATTGATTGTAACCGAACAGTCTGAATACTCATCAACTTTTTGGAGAGGGCTGTAAAAAACAACCAACCAACCAACCAACGGTCCTAGTGCATGTGCTAAATAAATGAAAGTTATAGTGAATAATGTAAAATAGGTATAGCTTTTCCATTAGGGTGCTCTTTAATATCACCATTATGTAAAATGCTTGTTATATTTTCAAATACATATATATGAAAAAGTTAACTAATTATAGTAGGCATACTTATAAATGAGTAAAGCTCAGCAACCTACATTTGAAAATCCATAGCATGTTGCGCTGAGTTCAAGCATGTAATACTTGGTGGGTGTGGGGATTTTTTTTTCTGAGTTCTAACATTCAGGTAAATAAAATGTGGTAACAGTGTTTTATAAAAATCTACACTGTGAAAGTTATCATTTATATATCGTATATTCTGCTTTGTAATCCAATATTGTTATTTAGCATTAAATTCCCAAATGCTTGAGTTATAAGATCTAAATAAAATTTAAGTTGATTAATCACAATGAAACTCAGTATTTGCATCCAGACTATTTATAAATGTAATTCTGGGCATTTAAAACAAGTGAGTATATGTCTGTAAAGAATTACCAAATTATCAATTAATAATATTTTATTCTTAGCCCATAGAGCTGGGCTTCCCTGGTGGCTTAGCAGTAAAGAATACACCTGGCAATGCTGGGCATATTTTATCCATGGGTTAGGAAGATCCCCTGGAAGAGGGAATGGCAACCCATTCCAGTATTCTTGCCTGGGAAATCCCATGGAGAGAGGAGCCTAGTTGGCTACAGTCCATGGGATCCCAAAAGAGCTGGGCATGACTTAGCAACAAAACAATAAAAAAAGTGTATAGCTGGGGGAAATCCTGAAACTCTAGCTGGCAGAAAGCACTTGTTTAAGTGATTTCATTTCTTTCTAGGGGGGTCATCCCTCTAAGAAAACTGCAGACTAGACAAATCTAATGCTTTCTAGTAGCAATAGTAAAATTAAAAAAAAAAAAATTAAAAACCCTAAATTGACTTTTCAATTGTTAAAACTTTATTTTTAAAGTCTAGAATCATAAGAGGTATATCACAGATTATGAAAAAACTTCAGTCAACTCATCATCTAGATAATAAAACATATTTATTCAAATACACACACACACCAAGAATAAAGTGGTTTCTTTGTTTAATGGAAATATGCTTAGTGGTTGGAATTTCTAGAATTAATCAGACTGACAATTTAAAAACAGGAAAGACTCATAAACCATCTAATATTTTTTCATGGTTTTCTTTGTATTATACTAATTTGTTTCATGTTTACTTCCAAATTGTATGGAAGTCTCTCTGAGCTATTCACTATATTTTACTTAAGCAGCATAGGATAACAGGAGAGTAGTTGAATACTTTTCCCTATTTCCACTAAGAAAATCTTTACTTCTTTTCAATTCTATATGAGCCACAGGAAGGGTCAAGCAATTACATCTTTGAAAAATCTGATGTCCACCAAAATGTCACTGGCCCATGTTGGGGGTTGATTTTCCCTGACTGGCCAAGTTCTATTATGATATCTAAGAATGTTAATTCCAATGCTAAAGTTATAGAAAAATTTCAGGAAGAGCTTGCCAGCATTATTTTGCATCTTTATTCAGGATAAAAGTGCTCTGTGATAATATAGGGCAGTACTTATCACTTCACCTTCAGATTTTTTTTTTTTTTTTATGTTTTGGGGCTCTAAATCACAAACTAAATTAGTTATAATTAAGGTAAATTTTGTCCTGCCAGATAAATTATCCTAGATATAAAGAGTTGGAAAATTATTGCTTCAATCAATAGGAATTATTCAAACACTGAAAAGAGCTGCTTTAACCAAAAAAATGAAAGAACATAGAACATATAACTACAAAATATAAAATACAGTTATCGATATTTCAGCATTTTCAAATATCAACCATTTGTGTTTGCTATGCAGACATTTAAAACATAGAATTCAGTGTCTTGTGATCCTTAGACTCCACTAACTGGGCAATATGTTCTATTAGGATTCCAAAATAATCACCGTCATCATAAACAGAGAAGAAAAGATGAAAAGACAATCCACAGAAGACAGAAAGATGCGATAAATGAAATAAAAAGACGTCACTTTAAAATATGTGCTCTAAAAAAAGTCTTTTTCTGTCTCATGCTGGTTCTCAGAAGTAGAGTGTTTGTAAGTTGCTGAAAAGTGCTTTCACAAAAGAGATGTTTACCACAATACTTAAGCCTGCTGTTATCGATCACTCAGACGACAAGCAGCAAGTGATGATTACCTCAAGCACAGGATTTTCTTCTCTTTGTCCAATCTCAGCATGAGAGACAGGCAGTGGCAAAGCGCCTTGATTGGTACAAAAGCCACAAAGGGTGGGGGCGAGTTTTGCTTGCCTGCCAACAGTATCCTTTACTGGAATCTCACAACCTGCTTTCTCTGCTACTGCATCACTTGCCCAAGTGGTGCCTTAGCCCGTTCTGCTACTGGAGCTAGGCCCTAAGCATTTCCCTGACACTCTAACATTTTAACTCCAGGAACACAATGTAAAATATCTCCCTGAAGCAGGAGTGTTACCATGTTCACCAGGATTTAGACAAGTTACAAACTCCAAGAAAGCAACTTAATAACAGTTGCAAAGCTGCACCTTTAATTATCACAACCTTATTACAAGATTTAAACATGTTCCTGCTGAGAAACATTAAATCATTTCAATCATGGTGAAGGCTCAAAATCTACTAGAAATCCTTAGAAGTTGCAGGGAAACACAGCTGAGTAGCAAAGTAGTCTTGATATTTTTAGAAATATTTTATATAGTTTTAAGCACAGCTATGACAAATGATATAGAGATTTCCATTTCTTTTTAATTAGTTAAATAAATACTTATTCAAAAAGCAAAAAATATTTTGTACAAAGGCAAAAACGTGGGCTTGGAGGCTGTATTCGAGCTTTGTCTCTGTAAGGACTTGGGCAAGTAAGTTGTTTACCTCTCTAAGCCATCCAGTAATTCATCTATAAAATGGGAAGTTTCAAGTGATAATAAATTGAGAAAAAGCAGATAAAGTACTAGCATTAATTAGGCACTCCGTAAATGACAGTAATTTTTAAAATAGTAGAAAAAAAAAAAAAAGGCTACATTTTATCATTAACTCAGGTAGGTTTTTTTGTAAAGATGGGGCTTGTGAAGAAGTACTTTATTTACTTTACAGTATTTTATTTATTTTTCCAGATGTCACCATAACTCAGTGTGATAATCTGAGTCTTTTGTAGGAAGACAGAGGAAAACAACTGAGACAGAATCAATCCTAGTCTTAACATAAGGATTAAGGTGCTACTCACCAACTCAGCCTGAAGGTAAAATTTATACCTTGATCCACAGCCCTGTGGATCATATATCACACATGATAATGTGTATTCTCGTCTAGCATAATTTCATACTGAATGTTAAGTGTGAAAGATTAGAAAATTTCTGTTCAAGAAATTCTGATTAGAAGAAATGAAATTTAGGAGTGGGAAAGTCCATGCCAAAATCATTTGGGCTGTTTACTAGCTATGGCTGTGCCACTAGAAAATTAGGTCCCAGTGTATAGACCTCAACACCACTCACTCTCCATTCCCTTGATAAACCGTAATAATTGATGGCCATGGAAAACTGAAGATTAAAAACCTATAAGTAGCTCTCTTGTATTTTCATAGTCATTATCTCGTTCTATCAGGTGAGTTAAAATCTTAACTTAGTAATTTCTATGTATCTGTTTATGCAAGTTCTAAGTAGAATTTATCTTATATTTTGAATTGTGTAATTTAATTATCACTCAAACCAATGAGTTTTGAGTATACAATAAGGTGTTACCATGAAAAATTACTTACATCCTTTGGAAAGGTACAGAAAACAAGATACGTGTGTGTGTGTGTGTGGGTGGGTGGGTATGTGTGGGTGGGTGTAGGAAGATCAGTCAAGTTGGCCTGGACGCAATGTCTATAAAAGATTTGAGAATTAGTAATAAAAAGTGAGAGGTTTTTACACTGAAATTGATTTGTAGATGTCTGTGAGTTTTTCTTATACTTTTAAACAATTGAAAGTATTTTCTTAATAAACAGATATCTTTTCACAAAATAAGGTATGCTTTTGTTATACTTTGAAACAATTGATAATTGAAACTTATTGTGGGCAATAAGGCTATGATGTATGCAAGAAAGGGTCTATGCCACTTCTAAATAATAGATGTATCCACAAAGAAAAGCTCTTGCTCCCAAGTGAAAAGTTTAGCCAATAAATATACATTTACATATATGCACACACAAAACCAATATAGCTTCATATATATATATATATATATATATATATATATACATATTCAGTATAGGAAGACTTTTTAAAACTTCATAGCAGAAAACAATGACAAATAAAAAAAATCATGTTTTGGAAACAGCAATTTTGGTCTATTAATTTTATTTATAGTGTACAAATCACATGACTAAATATGGGAGAGCTTTTGAGATCAACAGGTCTAAAGAAAAAATTTTTTAATTTGCAGTTAATTATCTAATGAGCTATGATGGGGCAAAAATAAACTCAATTATCTTAACCATAAAGTTAATTCTCTGACATTAAAAAAATTAGCCTAAATAATAAACTTTTCTAATACCTATGTTACCTGAGTGTAATTTAACATGTCTACTTTAGAATAATTATAATAATAATGGTATCAGCTGACTTAAAGAATACCAAAATAGTTTAATATCTCTCAGAGTAGAAACATTATATATGAATCATAGCTACTAGTATATTTTAGGTATGTCTGTAGTTATAAAAGGAAATTTTTAAAAATGTAATGAGGCAGTCTACACTGATTAGAAAATACTTTAGAGCAGAAGAGAGAGAGATTATTACTATTTGTGCAATTATCTATCTTGTAAGTGGTGTTGGAGAAGACTATTGAAAGTCCCTTGGACTGCAAGGAGATCCAACCAGTCCATCCTAAAGGAGATCAGTCCTGAATATTCATTGGAAGGACTGATGTTGAAGCTGAAACTCTAATACTTTGGCCACCTGATGCAAAGAGCTGACTCATTTGAAAAGACCCTGATGCTGGGAAAGATTGAGGGCAGGAGGAGAAGGGGATGAGAGAGGATGAGATGGCTAGATGGCATCACCAACTCAATGGACATGAGTTTGGGTGGACTCTGGGAGTTGGTGATGGACAGGGAGGCCTTGTTTGCTGTGGTCCGTGGGGTCGCAAAGAGTCGGACACGACTAAGCGACTGAACTGAACTGAACTGAAAATAAATCAGACTCATATAGTATTTAGATATCATGAGTAATATATTCTAAGCAAGCAGATTCAAATTATAATTTTAAGTGAAAAAATACCATCTGAGCATATGCTTTAGAGATAATAGCAACTGAATGGGGTATCATCAGAGAAAAATGTAGAGGCTTTACTTCATTAATTTGAAGGTAAAGTTAACACTTTACTGAAAATAAATGCTGTGGCAATGCTTACATTTATTTTCAAAATCAAAGTCATTTATTTAATGACTTATGGTATTCCTATGACTTCCTATGCAATGTTTTATGCTAAGTGATTAATGTAGATGTACTCTTTTAAAAGTGATAGGCACTTCAATGTGAACAAGAGTTTCTCGATTTGCCATCACTGCAAGCTACATTTTAAGGGCTTACACTAGTGAACTGTTTGGGTTTTCTGCAAAGTTTAAATGTGACAAATAGGAATAACGCTATTCTTACACACGGGGTCAAAACTCTGCAAAGTCACTGTTATTTTATCCTGCTTATTCTGTGCCACATAACTTCTTGTTTCCCTAATGCCTGTCACGAAGGTAGATGGTACAGGCTTCAAGTCTATCCCAACATGAAAATATTAATACAAAGATCCCAATTCCAAATATAAGAATATGAGACAAAATAAAACATACAAATTAACATAAGTATGTCACTCTCACAGCCCAAAATGGTCTTTATAACAATACGGATGGATAATGACCTATAATTGTAAGTGTGAAAACCTTTTTTGCTTACGCACCTCAGGGGCTGAAACTCCTGAAGTGGGCAGAGTCTGCTGAAAAAGAGAAGTTCATATTAAAACTGAAAAAAAGTCATACTGAAAGCAAATACCAATGAAAATTATATCACTACACACCTATGAAATAATTGAGTACATTACAAGTGCATTTCTTTGTCATAATTTTTCTTCTTACATTCTTTAATAAGCAAAGATCTCTTCATGAAATAAAGATCATTCTAAAGCAGAAGAGATCATGTTATAGAGTTACTCATTCAAAATACAATTTCATATGTTTAAAGTAGACTAACATTTGGTCAATTTCACAGACCTCTCTATAATAACAGTGATATATTACACTCATATTTTGGAATGAGACCTCATCTCCAAGTTCCATTATCATTCATAAACCATTCTTACTAACTTTTTCACTTGCCCATTTACCAGCCCACTATTTCACTTTCCAGTCCAACTCTCAATCCTATCTCAAAAACACTCATCTTCTTTTTGATGTAGATAAAGCTTATGGAGTTGAATTAACGTGATATTCTGGAAATAAAAAGTACATATTCCATTAATAGCAGTAAGAATTCAAAATATAATGAAATAAGTAGAAAAATTTTACTTGAGAATAATTATTAAAAGATTAAGTTAAATACACTGAAACCAGTCTTTGTGACAGTATATCTTCAATTACCCACTACCTGTTCTTTTCTGAGTCACATGGGGAATTTTTTTGTTTGTTTGTTTGTTTTGTTTTATTTTTTCTGGCAAGAAACAGAGATTCATTTACCAAATTCCAAAAAGCTGTGGCCTATGGGACTTTATACCATAAAACAAAAATCTGGATGAACAGGTGATAAATTACACTCATCATACTAGATAAATATTTTCTTTGGTTCAAGCAGGAGTAGGAAAGGTTGATAGGAAGCTAGTTCTTAGACACTGTATCTCTAGAAAGAAGAGAACACTCAGAATATTTGAGTTTCCTCTCCTGTACCAAGCCATGTGAGGAGAACTCCCAAAATGAGAACAAAAGAGCTGAGAGTTCAGATACTAGTTTATTCCCTTACCCAGTTGAACACCAGAAAGGAAGTAAAACCCAGAAGAATAAATAGCTACATGAGAGGTTCGTGGCTATTGGATCCTTCTAGAAGGATCCAACACATCCAAGAGCAGAACAAAACAAGTGTAAGACAGCCCTAGAGGAAATTAGTGTTCAGGAATAAAACTTTTTGCCATTTTATACTGTGAAGGAGGAGAGTGAAAAACCTGGCATAAATTCAACATTTAAAAAAAATAAGATCATGGGGCATCATTTCATGGCAAATAGAAGGGGAAAAGTTGGAAGCAGTGACAGATTTTCTCTTCTTGGGCTCCAAAATCACCGTGGACACTGACGGCATCCATGAAATTAGAACATGCTTGCTTCTTGGAAGGAAGGCCATGACAAACTTACACAGTGTATTAAAAAGCAAAGACCACTTTGCCAACAAATGTCCATACGGTCAAAGCTATGGTCTTTCCAGTAGTCATGTATGGAGGGAAGAGTTGGACCATAAAGAAGGTTGAGCACCAAAGAATGGATGCTTTCAAATTGTGGTGCTGGAGAAGACTTTTGAGAGTCCCTTGGAAAGCAAGGCAATCAAATCAGTCAATCCCAAAAGAAATCAACCCTGAATATTCACTGGAAAGACTGATGCTGAAGCTGAAGCTCCAGTGATTTGGACACCTAATCTGGAGAGCCGACTCACTGGAAAAGACCCTGATTCTGGGAAAGATTGAAGGCAAAAGGAGACGAGGACTTTTTTGGATAGCATCACCAATTCAATGGACATGAACTTGGGAGAACTCCAGGAGGGACAGGGAGGTCTGTTGTGCTGCAGTCCATGGGTTGCAAACAGTTGGACATGACTTAGCGACTGAACAACAATAACAACAACAATACAACACTGGAATATATTTCCAGACTGTAAGTATAAATTACTATAGCAACAGATTTTCATCAAAAAAAGTTATGGAGTCTGGGAAGATGAACTTGGGACAACTATCCCATTAACAGGAGAAGCCTCTGGGGGCCACCGATGCTGTTTCTCAGATGTATTGACAACAGGTTTGATAGAACTTTCATTGAAAGCTTCTGGTGTTGGTAATACGCTTGACTTCTGAGTCCAAGTCACTCAATATAACAACCCAGGGCAATTGGAGGTAGGGAAATTGTGTGTGTTAGCTTCTGTTTGGGCCAGTTCAGAGCATTTTGTCAGCCCTCTACCTTTCTTACTTCTTGGTTGAAGTTTAGATCTAAATAAACATTTAAAGACACAGATGTAGCTCTTCTATCTTTATTACAATATACAAATGTGTGATCTCCTTAAATCCAGATTAAGTGGCTTATCCTATTCTATGGCATTGACCTGAGAGAGTCTCCAGAGACTCTCAATAAATCAAATAAAGATGCTCAACCAGCAGTCACTACACATGGACATCATCAGATGGTCAATACCAAAATCAGACTGATGATATTCTTTGCAGCCAAGATGGACAAGCAAAAACTGGACTGGGAGCTGACTGTGGCTCAGATCATGAACTCCTTATTGCAAAATTCAGACTTAAATTGAAGAAGTTAGGGAAAACCACTAGGCCATTCAGTTATGACCTAAATCAAATCCTTACTATTAAACAGTGGAAGTGACAAATAGATTCACGGGATTAGATGTGATAGACAGAGTGCCTGAAGAAGTATGGATGGAGGTTTGTAACACTGCAAAGGAAGTAGTAATCAAAACCATCCCCAATAAAAATAAATGCAAAAGGCAAAATGTTGTCTGAGGAGGCCTTGCAAATAGCTGAGTAAAGAAGAGAAGTGAAAGGCAAATGAGAAAAGGAAAGATACACCCATATGAATGCGGAGTTCCAAAGAATAGCAAGGAGAGGTAAGAAAGTGTTCCTAAGTGAACAATGCAAAGAAATAGAGAAAAAAATAGAATGGGAAAGACTAGAGATCTCTCCTCCAAGCCAGGCTTCAGCAATAGGTGAACCGTGAATTCCTGATGTTCAAGCTGGTTTTAGAAAAGGCAGAAGAACCAGAGACCAAATTGCCAACATCTGCTGGATCATCAAAAAAGCAAGAGAGTTCCAGAAAAGCATCTATTTCTGCTTTATTGACTATGCCAAAGCCTTTGACTGTGTGGATCACAATAAACTGTGGAAAATTCTGAAAGAGATGGGAATACCAGACCACCTGACCTGCCTCTTGAGAAATTTGTATGCAGGTCAGGAAGCAACAGTTAGAACTGGACATGGAACAACAGACTGGTTTCAAGTAGGAAAAGGAGTACGTCAAGGCTGTATATTGTCACCCTGTTTATTTAACTTATATGCAGAGTACATCATGAGAAACGCTGGACTGGAAGAAACACAAGCTGGAATCAAGATTGCTGGGAGAAATATCAATAACCTCAGATATGCAGATGACACCACCGTTATGGCAGAAAGTGAAGAGGAATTCAAAAGCCTCTTGATGAAAGTGAAAGTGGAGAGTGAAAAAGTTGACTTAAAGCTCAACATTCAGAAAACGAAGATCATGGCATCTGGTCCCCATCACTTCATGGGAAATAGATGGGCAAACAGTGGAAACAGTGTCAGACTTCATTTTTCTGGGCTCTAAAATCACTGCAGATGGTGACTGCAGCCATGAAATTAAAAGACGCTTACTCCTTGGAAGGAAAGTTATGACCAACCTAGATAGCATATTCAAAAGCAGAGATATTACTTTGCCAACAAAGTTTTGTCTAATCAAGGCTATGGTTTTTCCTGTGGTCATGTATGGATGTGAGAGTTGGACTGTGAGGAAGGCTGAGCACCGAAGAATTGATGCTTTTGAACTGTGGTGTTGGAGAAGACTCTTGAGAGTCCCTGGGACTGCAAGGAGATCCAACCAGTCCATTCTGAAGGAGATCAGCCCTGGGATTTCTTTGGAAGGAATGATGCTAAAGCTGAAACTCCAGTACTTTGGCTACCTCATGCGAAGAGCTGACTCATTGGAAAAGACTCTGATGCTGGGAGGGATTGGGGGCAGGAGGAGAAGGGGACGACAGAGGATGAGATGGCTGGATGGCATCACTGACTCGATGGACGTGAGTCTGGGTGAACTCTGGGAGTTGGTGATGGACAGGGAGGCCTGGCGTGCTGTGATTCATGGGGTCACAAAGAGTCAGACATGACTGAGCGACTGAACTGAACTGAGAGATCTCTTCAAGAAAATTAGGGATACCAAGAGAATACTTCATGCAAAGATGGTCACAATAATGGACAGAAACAGTATGGGCCTAACAGAAGCGATTAAGAAGAGGTGGCAAGTTACAGAGAAGAAATGTACAAAAAAGATCTTAATGACCCAGATAACAACAATTGTGTGATCACTCACCTAGAGCCAGAAATCCTACAGTGTGATGTCAATTGGGCCTTAGGAAGCATCACTATGACCAAAGCTAGTGGAGGTGATGGAATTCCAGGTGAACTATTTCAAATCCTAAAAGATGATGCTGTTAAAGTGCAGCACTCAATATGCCAGCAAGTATGGAAAACTCAGCAGTGGCCACAGGATTAGAAAAGTTGTTTTCATCCCAATCCCAAAGGACAATACCAAAGAATATTCAAACTACTGCATAACTATATTCATTTCACATGCTAGCAAAGTAATGCTCAAAATCCTTAAGCTAGGCTTTAACAGTATGTGAACTGAGAACTTCCAGATGTACAATGTAGATTTAGAAAAGACAGAAGAACCAGAGATCCAATTGCCAACATCCATTGGATCATAAAAACGGCTAGAGAATTCCAGAAAAAATGTCTACTTCTGCTTCATTGACCATGTTAAAGTCTCTGACTGTGTAGACTACAAGAAACTGTGGAAAATTCTTCAAGAGATGGTAATACCAGACCATCATACCTGCCTCCTCAGAAACCTCTATGCAGGTCAAAATCAAAAGTTAGAACCAGACATGGAACAACAGACTGGTTCCAAATTGGGAAAGGAGTACATCAAGGTTGTATACTGTCATCCTGCTTATTTAACATATATGCAGAGTACATCATGTGAAATGCCAGGCAGCATGAAGCACAAGCTGGAAACAAGAGCAGGGAGAATATCAATAAATTCAGATATGCAGATGACACCACCCTTACAGCAGAAAGCAAAGAGGAATTAAAGAGGCTCTTCATGAAGGTGAAATAGGTGAGTGAAAAAAAGCTGGCCTAAAACTCAACATTCATAAAACAAAGATCATGGCATCTGGTCCCATCACTTCATGGCAAATAGATGGGGAGACAATGGAAACTGTGACAGACTTTTATTTTCTTGGGATCCAGAATCACCGTGGACGGTGACTGCAGCCATGAAATTAAAAAATTCGTGCTCCTTGGAAGAAAAGCAATGACAAACCTAGGCAGGGTATTACAAAGCTCAGACATTACTTTGCCTACAAAGATCCATATAGTCAAAGCTATGGCTTTTCCAGTAATCATGTATTGATGTGAGAGCTGGACAGGAAAAAAGACTGAGCACTGAAGAACTGATGCCTTCAAACTGTGGTGCTGGAGAAGACTCTTGAGAGTCCCTTGGAAAGCAAGGCAATCAAACCAGTCAATCCCAAAAGAAATCAACCCTGAATATTCATTGGAAGGACTGATGCTGAAGCTGAAGCTCCAATACTTTGGCCACCTGATGAGAAGAACTGACTCATTGGAAAAGATCCTGATGCTAGAAAAGCCTGAATGCAGGAGGATGAGATGGTTGGATGGCATCACCAACTCAAAGGATGTGAGTTTCAGCAAACTCTGGGAGATGGTGAAGGACAGGGAAGCCTGGCATGCTGCAGTCCATGGGATCACAAAGAGTCAGACATGACTGAGAGATTGAACAACACTAAGGGCATGAATCTCATATGCCTTCTATTCCAAGTGAAAAAACTATAGTTATCAAGTGGCTCAGAATAATAGCCAAGTGCAGTGCAAGAACTTCAAATAGCTCCTGTCCACCCCAGCACTACCAACAAAGAGATAAAACAATCTACAAAAGTCATTTTTAGATAATTATCGGCATAGAAATATAGAAAGAATTATTACTGATTTTGTGGAATAGCTAATATTTTCATAATAATATTATAAATGTTGTTCTTATCTTAGAACTTACCTGCTGAAATATTTAGATATGGTGTCATACTAGTTGCAATTTACTTTCAAAAGGTCCAACTTAATAAATTATATATTAGTGTGTGTATTTTTATAAAATATATACACATGCATACATATAGCCATATATACATATATAAGAATGATTGAAAATTCAATTATTATTTTATGTATTACATATATATATCATAAGAATTACTGATAATTCATACAAGCTTGGGGATATATACTGGATTCATATGTATTGTGTTTGAGAATACTTGTAATAAAATTTGTGGGAAAAATTGATCTCTCTTTTTACCTTCTAACCACATCCTCTAATTCCTAAAAGAGTGCAAAAATCTATAGTGAAATAAAATACATGTATGTGTGTGTGTGTGTATATATATATATGTATATATATACACATTCTCCATGAAAACATGGCAATTCTAAAAGTTTAGGTGGAGACAGCATGATGTGCATGGGAGGCAGTAATGAACACTATTTTCATGGAGACTCAAGAGTCCTCTTTTCAAAATTAAAAAAAATAGGTATTCATCCAGGAGAAAGAAGCTGGGAGAAAGAAGCAAAGAGACACACAGAGAGACCATTTGAAAATAAAAAATAAAAGGAGGTACTTCAAAAACTTTTTTCAGATGAGGCAGAAGCTTATACAAAAGCTATTAGTCTTTTCCAAATCTATTCATTTTGAAAGTGAAAAGAAAGAAAGTGAAAGTCTCTCAGTTGTGTCCAACTCTTTGCGACCTCAAGGACTATACAGTCAATGGAATTCTCCAGGCCAGAATAATGGAGTGGGTAGCTGTTGTCTTCTCCAAGGGATCTTCCCCATCCATGGATCCAACCCAGGGCCCCCACACTGCATGCAGATTCTTTACCAACTGAGCCATCAGGAAAGCCTAAGAATACTGGAGTGGGTAGCCTATCCCTTCTCCAGAGGATCTTCTAGACCCAGGAACTGAACTGAGGTCTCCTGCATTGCAGGCAGATTCTTTACCAGATCGCTTTTGGAGGGGGTGTTGCGAGGGGAGGAGGGGCACAGCACAGGCTTCTCTGGTGGCTCAGCTGGTAAAGAATCTGCCTGCCATGCGGGAGACCTGGGTTGGATCCCTGGGTTGGGAAAATCCCCTGGAGAAGGGAACGGCTACCCACTGCAGTGTTCTGGCCTGGAGAATTCTCTAAGCCACTATTCATTTTGAGGGAGTGTCAAATGGTGAAAAAAAGAGCTCTGAGATTGTACTCACAGGGATTTGGAATACAAAAGTCTATAGGGACCAAGAAGATAATATAAATGGGCCCAGTGCCACAAAAGGCAAAGACTGTGCCAAGTTGAATAATAAAAATCCCATTTTAAGGTATCCCCCATGAAAACACTATGGGATGAAATGGAAGCCTGGCTGCCATTTTGCTACCACTTTCGTAGAGAATCTGTTAGTTACAGATACTCATGTTTGTAAGCTTCATCTTTCTCAAGAGTAGGGGGGATGTGAGTTATCTACAGAGGGCGAGTAAAGTTGGCAGAGAGGTGGTAGAGAGGAAGAAATTAAGGAAATAGTACAGATTTTGTCACTATTTCCCAGAAAATGGGAAAGCAGCTGATGAATAACAGGATCAAGAGAAATTAAGAGCTCAGTGGGAACTAGAAGGAATAAATACATAAGAGAGAAAGCAACCAGCTCTGAGAATTTCACCATCAATGCTCAGCCATCTGACAGCAACACTAGAATTCACTCCAAGAATAAAAGTGATGGAAACAACATATACATGAGCTCATTTTCAATCAAGATATGTAGGCAAAGAGTATACATTAAATTAACTTGCTTATCAGTAGCCTAATCTTGAGTTACAATAAGAAAACATGGCATCTGGGAAAAATAAAAAGAAGCAACTTGACAGAAAACAAAGTCAGAAGTTGCATACTTCTTTTTTTTTCATTTCTGTATACAATTTTTAAATATCAAGGGTGAGCAGAGTAAATGTTTCAGTTTTTTTGAAATTATCATGAATGTGTAACTCTATAAGTAATGTATTTTTAATCAGAATTAATACAAGAGCTGTGTATTGTTTTATTTAAGCAAATGTGAGGTGTGACTACAGAGGAATGTGATTGATTTTTTTTAATCAGTACCATTTTAATATTAAACAGAATACAAAGAACAGATAATTAGTTTAAAAGATACATTTGCCTTCAGGGCACTTATTAAGTTTAACTTAATATTAAGAGTTTTTAAAAATCCTATTATTCTTAAGTATTGAGATATCTCTTGTCTTCATATTTTCTAACATGTAATCATTTTAAATTGACAATTTAATTCAAATTGTCATAAGACAAAGAAAAAAACCTTTGGTGGAGAGATTAGAAGTTTGACAATGTTTAAAACACAATCATAGTATAGTGCTAACATTAAAAGGGTCATAGTTATTTCAAGAGAATGCCAAATTAACAGAATTATATCATTAAATGTATTTACTGATTAACAATGTCTAATTAGTTATAAATCATTATTAATTATATTAACACCTTATACCGATATAAGAATATTCATACATTTTTGAAAATGCTTATGGTATCATTTAATCCTCCCAGTAAAACAAGATATCCCATTTTCCAGATTGGAAAATAGAATCAAAAAGTTTAGATGACTAGCCAAGAAATAAGGTTAGTGACAGAATTCAAACCTATTGCTTCTCTCTGCAGGCGTCATTTATTAAAACAAAAGCAGACTTAACAAAAACTTTTTTTCAAAGCTTTTGTTCTTTAGCCATGTCTCTATTTTTTAAGTGATTTTGAAACAAAATTAGTTTAAATGTTGACAAACACAGCCAAACAGAAACCACAATGTTTCCCTGTTCTGACTGAGAGAACAGGCTTGGATAGCAGCATGGATTAGTTTAACACAAAAATTTTCAGTGCCATGATAAACCTAAAGTGGCCAAATAAAACTAGCTTAAAAAGCTCGTTTCCCTTATATATAATGGATATTTCTGGCATTAAAAAAGGAAAGCAGTTTTGGGTAAAGAAAAATGGTGTTTGTAAAATGATGCACTGCTTATCCCTAAGAGGGTAAATGATTCCTTCCTCACACGTGATATATATATATATATATATATATATATATATATATATCCATCCCGAGGACATCTCTAGGTATAGAAACCAAATATGTTTCTAGGAATTTTATGTTTTACATTGAAGTGTCATAATTTTTTTAACCTTTATGATTTTGCACATTCTTAAGTACGTACACTCACAAATCTGAACACAACACAAATTTTTAAAAAGGAAATGGATCAAAAATGATTTTTATACTTCTGTTGTTTATTAACATCTTTAACCAAAGGTTATTTCAATGTATGGCAAGTGTATCAGAAGAAACATGAATTGTTTCTCTTTTCCCCTGGCCCTTGACATATCTGATTAATATGTGAGAAGGAGGGATGGATTAGCAGGTGCAAACTATTATATATATAGAACAGATAAACAATAAGATCCTGTTGTATCCTATAATAAATGATAATGGAAAAGTATATGAAAAAGAATATGTATATTCATCATATATAATGAACATATATATGACTGAATATATATGCTGCTGCTGCTAAGTCACTTCAGTTGTGTCCAACTATTCGTGACCCCATGGACTGCAGCCCACCAGCCTCCTCCGTCCATGGGATTTTCCAGGCAAGAGTACTGGCGTGGGGTGCCATTGCCTTTTCCACTGAATATATATATTCATTACAAATAATGAATATGTATATACATGATTGAATATATATATATATATATCTGAATCACCTTGTTATATACCACAAACTGAAATACCATTGTAAACTGACTATACTTCAATATTTTTTTTTTTAAGAAAATACACATACTGTAATCTTATCCAGTGTTCTTAGTCTAATCACTTCTCACTGGAGCAAAATTTTGAAGCTTGCACAAACATAACTTTAAAGATTAACATATTTTTCACTGAGATGATTTCACTCTTCTTACAATCACTCACAAAGATGTTCTATTCTTACTTTGGTTGATGTGATTGTTTCTGTGTATTTGCAGACTATGTTCAGGAGATACTGAAGATAAGGGCTCCCTCCTAAACAGCTCACTCAATATTCGTATCTGTGTCCAGAAAGAAAGCACACACATCTGGGAATGCATACACCTGGTAAAATGGACAACTGGAAACAAAAGTGGTGCCAAATGTTTTCAATATAAATATTAAAAATATGTTTAATGGTGATATCAAAATCATTTCAAACATCACTATCTATATATAAAGACAATCAACAAGAAAAATGTTATTGTCTTGCCTCCCTGATTACCTAATGAAATAAAGCCACTAGAAATATTATCCTATTTGGTTAGGCCTCATAAAATTATCAGAAGCCAGTATAGTGAAGGGGGTGTTTTTGATTTCTTTCTGGCTGTGATTCACAATAAATATAACTTCACAAAGACTGCTTACACTGCTCGCCTACTCTCCGATCTATTATTCTCTTTTCATTTCTATTCCCCTCTACTTTACTTCAGTACTTTTCTTCAGCATTTTTCTTCTCATTCCTTTTTTGAAGGTCTAGATGCCCCAAATTTACTTCATACCTCACCAGTTTTGGAGGATGGTAGCATAAACATAAAAGATAAGTTTACAACATGGGATTCAGGGTAAGGCAGGTATTGCTTCTAACACTTGCATGTTGTGTGAACTTAGTATATTCCTTCTCCTCTCTAAGCTTCACTTTCCTCAGATGTAGAGGGGATATCATCATTATATCACCTTCAGAATTAAAAGGATGTCTGGCAAATAAGTTCCCAATTAATGTTAACTGCTTTATGAACCGTAGAACCCAAACGTTTCCACTGCCTGCTCAGGGCTCAGCAAGAAAGGACTGACTGTATTTTCCTCAGCAGAAAACACTTTTGTTGCTAATAAGGAGATGGGACCAGGCAGATTTGTCTTTTAGTGAAAATGTCTATGTGAGGATTATTAGAAGAGAGAAAGAAAGAAAGGGGGTGGGGGTGAGGAGAAGTGATCAAAGCAGAAAGCAATGAACAAAAAGGAGATGATAAGCGAAGAGTTTTAGAAGACAAGAGGGTTGGGAGAAGCTAGCCTCCTCAATCTTGGAGACTGTCTCTTCCAAAATCTGAGCAAAGGAAACAATGAAATTGAGTAAAGAAAGGATGAGAACCAATATTTAGACCATGTCCTTAGACTTTTGCTTGAAATATTACAAAATTCTAAGTATCAGATTTAAACCGCCAAAATGCATTCCAAAATGAAATATATATGACTTATTAGTTATTTTTTCAGAGTATTCTTTACAACTCTTACTTTATAAATAGATAATTAAAAGTTACCTATTTATGGGCATGTATATATAATTACCCTTTGAAAGTGGGGGGCAAGAGTCTGAATGAAATATGTTGGTTTGAAATAATAAAGCACCCTAATACAGTAGACTAATATCTACTGAATTTACATCCATAAAATGAGTAATTCTTCAGGCTATGCCTATTTTTTTCTCTCAACAAATATATGAACCTGTTCTAGAAATGTACCATTCATTGCATCTTTAGTGACTTGCTTTCTAAAATACAGAAAAATCTCTCAAGGTAATGAAATAATATTGATAATAATATTTAGAATTAAAGCATTAGGCTGCTAAGTTTTCCTTTTCATCTATCTTGGAAAAGACCTTGAATTAAGAAATGAATAAGTTATAATGAAATTTCCTTTCATCCTTTGCTCCTCTAAATATCCACTGATCTCACACCAAAGCATCTTCTAACCAGGTTAAAGTCCAATTCTGTATTCACATTTGGCTTAGATTCAGTTGAGCTAGAATTTTACACTGCCTGCCAGTCAACCTTATCATGAACTTTCATTATGTGCATGTAATTAATTGGGTCCAATGAACAATATCAGTACTGAGTTATAGACTCTTTTCCCCCGACCATATAATTAGAATATAATTACCCACAGGATATCAGAATGATGCAAAACCTTTCCTCTAAATGCGCCCTCATTAGGAAACAAGTCTCAATGTACATTTATTCAATCAGTGTGAATTAATTAAAATGTTACTGAAATAAAAGAGGGCAGCGATAAAAAGTATCTGATATCTATTAAGAGACTATTACTTGAGCTCTGCATGCACTTTATATTTAATCCCATTTAGCTCATGTAGGAGCTTTGCTGTGATGTTACATACATCCAGCATGTTAGGAAATCTGAGTAAATGAGTCATGTGTGCCATTATTTCTGAAAAGAGCATAATACAAAATGCATATACACATCTTAAAGAATCTGGATAAAATGCCAGAGGCCCATTATTCCCTGATGAATCCATAAATTTGTTATCATCACATGGAACATATTGGGAGGAAAAAAAATTATTTTTAACTTGAGTATTCAGGCAATTAGGTGTTCATACCTTTTTATTTAAGTCTCATCTATTTATTCTAATCTGGCTTAGGAGATAATGGTTGGAAAAGCACTATTTTCTTTTAATAGAGAAGATATCCTCAATTACTCATGCTAGATCAAGTTCCTTCAAATGTATATTTCCTTTAAGCAGAAGATTCCTGTGTACCTAAGGATATATTCCTTGTAAGAGTACATATAATATCACATCACATATTCTGATTATACAAAATATGGAAAAAATAGCAAATGCATAAAGAAGCCATAGGACATAAGATGCATATCCCACAAGAAGCTGCGGATTCACATAAAGTCATTCTTTCTAAAAGCTATTTATCTTAGTTAAATACCTGGCATAATGTCATATACAATAAAATTTTACTGAATAAATTAAAAGATAAATAACCATCACACAAAGGAATACTCAGGATTGTTCGAGAGCAATATCATAAACAGCAGCAAAAAATTTTAAAGCTATGTAGCATCTCTGTATATTTAAGATAAACAGAAAATGTTAAACCTTCTATGCTACATAATTCCTCAGACATTTTTAGCTTTAGAAGTAGGTTTAATAAAAGTTTATCCTGGTAATCAAAATTCAGTATTCATACTTACAAATAAAATTTGTAAGGAAATTTGTAATGGAAATTCTGAATGAGCTCTAAGATAAACTAACCCATCTACAAATTGCTCTTTTTCATACATGCTTTAGAATTAAACTCCAACCAATCTGTCAATATTGATAATTACAGCTTACTTTTTACAAGATATTTTAACTTCATAAATTATATGTTGGTAAATGTTCTGAATGCATGTTATATTTTCAAAATGATATAATGCTTCATTCAGATATTAGATTGGCCTCAGGAAAATCCAAAACTGAAAGAAATAATGGACTCATTCTTGCTAAGCAAGGAGATTATCGCATACTAGTTTGCTTTATTTTGAATATAAAAGTTTCTTTAGAACTTCAGTTAACAGATATGCAACAATGGTTGCTTACTGAAAATGCTGCGGTTTGAGTAGCATTAACTGAAATAGCACAGGTACTAATAGTAATCACCACAAAAAGAACAAAAAAAAAATCTAATATAATATGAATAATTTAAAAATTGCATCTTGTAGTATACATGAATTTTGAGAATTAAGAAAATATTTATAATATTTCACATGAACTACTGTGCTACTTAAGCTATATTCTTAAAATCCAATTTTAAATATATTAATATCCAGGGGAAAACATCCTAATTCTCCCAGAATTTTTAACTGTTTGCTTAAACTCTCTACCTGCAATACCGCTTTAAACATTAGGCATTTTACAGTACCATCTATTGGATACTTTATATAACTACAACAACATAACAATCACAAGTTTTTCAAAGTATAGTAATAATTATAAAATACCTCAAATGCCACTCCAGAAATACCATGCTAATTTGACATTCACTAATATTATCATGACACACTTCAAACTCAGTTTTATTAGCTTATAACAATAAAATTCAATTATCATTGGTTATCTACAATTTTTTAAAATATAAGCTTCATTATTGCATATTGATTTGTATTTAATATTTCTATCGTTGTGTGATATATTTTATTCCTGACTCAGGAAAGAGAGTGACGACTGTTTGGAATAAAAGAGCTGACTGTTATTCGTTAACTCAGTAAATATTCGTTGAGCACCTACTATATGTCAAATTGAATTAGGTGCTAGACATAAAGAGATACACCATTCCTGGTATATTGGCTTTGAGGCCTCTCAAAGGAAATTTAAAATGTGACATTGAGTATTCAGATCTAAAGGGTATAAGGGAGAACAGAAATATTCAAATGCGGTAGTTGTGCTCATGAAATTGGATGAGGTAATTTATAGACAGCATAATGACATGAGAATATAACTTAAAATGGACATCTACACATATTTAAGAATAGAAAGAGGGCTAGGAATTTAGCGATGTGGATGTGTGGCTAGAGAAGCAGAAGCTAGTAGAAATGCCATAGTTGAGTTTGACAGAATATGACAACAGAGCATTTCAAATACTGTCAAATACTGTCGAGGATTCAAAACACATCCTCCTTGGAAAGGGTGTCTCGTAGATGCTGCTAGCAGTCCAAAGCAGATCCACCTGAACAGGGCATCGATCCCCAGCTGCTCTGAGTATTGACTGCTGAGAACTCCCAGCTATCCCATTTTCTGCAGAATTATCCTTTGCTTATTGGAGCAGGCTCTCCAGGGAGCACCTCCTATTCTGCAGAAGGCCACAGCTAATAAATGACTGATACAGGTTACAAAGGGGCTTCTCAGGTGGCACTGGTGGTAAAGAACCTGCCTGCCAGTGCAGGTAGACATAAGAGATACGAACCCAATTCCTGGGTTGGGAAGATCCCCTAGAGGAGGAAATGGCAACCCACTCCAGTATTCTTGCCTGGAAAATCCCATGGGCAGAGGAGCCTGGTGGGCTACAGTCCATAGGGTCACAAAGAATCAGACATGACTAAAGCCACTTAGCACGCACACATGGGTTACAGAGTGCCACCCCCTTGTTTTAAGAAAAATCCTATGATATGATTTTGTCCGAGAGCCTTCAAGATTTAGGCCAAGGTTTAAACTCTCTCTGTGACCACCTCCTTGCTCAAAGCCTGCCTCTTTCTTCTTCTGCTTCCTCCTCCCTTAAAGATTATTTTTGCTGAGTCATTCAGTCATTTCCAACTCTTTGTGACCTCATGGACTGTCGCCTCCCTGGCTCCTCTGTCCATGGGATTTTTCAGGCAAGGATAATGGGGTGGGTTGCCAGTTCCTTCTACAAAAGATTATTTTTAATAAAGAAATATTCCTCTCTATCACACACAACTAAACCGAGTTCATGTTCTACTCCTTGGGAATCCAACTAAAAAGAGTGCCATTGGATTTAGGAAGGCCAGAGTAGTTTTAGACCCATTTTACAGTCAGAAATTAGAGTAATGTAGGTTGAGGAGGAAGGAGGAAATTTGATACACTGAATGTATCTTTACACCTGCAGATATCTATACACTGAATGTACACCTGCATATACCTGTGGCTACATTAAGAGGCAGGAAAAGACAACAACCATACATAAATATGGAAAACAGTATTGCACATGAGAAAAAACAGCCCCTTCAGCTGGTATGGGCTCTTTGACAAATACACAACTAAGTGTATAAACAGCGAAGTTCAAGTGCTGGGCTCGAATTATAGTGCTGTCAAATGCTACCTATCATAAGCATGTCAAACTGCACCTTGTTTGAGATTTTTTCAATTGGAAGCTTGCAAATCAGTATAGTATTCGATTGTGACTAATACCATAAGGGGAAAAAATTGGGGAGTTCTAGGAAAGAGAGAGCAGACAATGCTTGAATGAAAGTAACTGGAGGACTATAGGCCTTGGATAACTCAAAGATGTTGGAGAACTGGTAACCACATGACATAATTTGAGAATATTAGCGGTGGGGATGAAATAAGAGTAATGTCACAGGAATAAAACAAGAGGTGATGAGCTGTATTCCTCTAGAACTTGGGTTTCCTTGGGTAAATGAGAAGGAATTGGTGAAAGTTCCTGTTAGTGTTAGGAACAGAATTTAGAATGATAGATTTTATCATCTAGACTGAAAAGCAAAGAGTAGGCATGGAGGTCTCCAGCAGAACTAAACTATCTTTATTCCATATTTAGAGAAAACATAGGTTGAACTAAGACTGAGTTAAAAAAAAAATCACTGCAGTATGCATTAAATTGATATATGGACAAAAAGTTATATATAAATCAATTCTGGCTCAGGTTTCAAGTGAAAGTTGAGAATAGACAAGTTATATTTAACAGTAAAACAGAAGAAAGCATGTATATAAATACTTCATGAGTGCCACCATTTCACCTAGAATCATTAAAACCACAAAAACTTAACTAACAAAGGTTACCTTTGCAAGGTGGATTTATTCTTAAATGTCTAGTGGTGAAGGGAATCATTTTTACTGAACTCAAAATTTAAAATGTAGAAGAAAGGAATGATATAAAGCATGTATTTCTACTGTAATGAAATCAGATCTGTATATTTGTCCTGTAAAGAGTCGGACACGACTGAGCGAATGATCTGATCTGATCTGAACCTCAATCTTTCTTTGGGGTAGCGGTGGGATTGGGGCAACAAGCAGAAATATCAACACTAAGATGTTTTGGGGAGCTTTTAGGACAGTTGGGGGCAATTTGATCTTACCGATGTTTAAAGAGAATAGACAATTTTCTAATCATTTTCAGCAATGAGCAATATCATTTCAAAAAAGCTTATTTAATTTTTCAGTGTGATAGTCCTATTTATAAGCTTTAAGTCTTAAAACTATTTTTTAGTTATTTGCATTATTTTTACAAAACAGGGCTTTTTGTTATAATGCTTATGTTTATCTTGATCTGTAAGTTTTAGCCTTTACCATTTTCTAAAGAAAATTTTGACTGGCCAAGGCTATCAACTTTTATTTTTCACTTTAGGAAAAGAAATCAAAAGGCTTTCAAAAGGCAACAATTAAATCCTCAATCCATGTTTGATTCTGGAAAAGGTGGAAAGTGGAATTTATCTTAATTTAGCTTACTATATGGCTATAGAGTAATCTCAACATGCATAAATTCCACTAGCCCCTACCAGATTGGATATGCAACATTCATCATATTCCACACGATTACATATAGTTCAGTATGTTTTATACCTTCTTCCAGTTCTTTGTAACTCCTAGAGCTACTATTCCATCATTTTGATCACTGTAGCTTAAGTAAATATAATCTTAAGATTTGTTAATACAGGTCTTTCCTTACTTTCCTTCCTCAGAATTTATAATATGTTTGTGCACATTTATTCTTTTTGGCAAACTTTGGAATCATTTTGTCAAGCAAAAACTATTACATGGAAATTGCATTAGGTAGATGAGTACATTTGAAGAAATGTAGGTTTTTTCAAGATGGCACAGCGGTAAAGAATCCACCTGCCAGTGCAAGAAATGTGAGAGACACGGGTTCATTCCTTGGGTTGGGAAGATCCTTTGGAGAAAGAAATGGCAATCCACTCCAGTATTCTTGCCTGGGAAATCCCATGGACAGAAGAGCCTGGTGGGCTACAGTACATAAGGTCTCAAAGAGTTGGACCAGACTGAGCACTCACTTTTTAGTTCAACTTGATTTTCTTCAATATATTTAGACATAATAGTTTTAATTTTTTGTTTACGGGGTAGTTCACACACACACACAAGGTCTCTTCCTATCTGCTCATTCTCTTTTCATTGTAGGAGTTTCTTAACCTTTTCCTCCAAATTACTGATTCAGTTGCTCTCAGTGCTGATTTTCCCTGTGTAGATACTGATACATTTTAGTTTCTGCTAAGGCATTACTTTTTTTCTCCACATATTTTCTTGACCTTCTAGATATCCCTTTCAAATCAGTATGCTGTGAAAGAGATGTTTTATTTAGTATTCTTGGTCATGTAACTTTATCAGCATTTTCATCTGTCTGATTGCTCCAATCTTTATTTATTACATCCATCTACCTTTTAACTGCTATGCTTGTTTATTTACTTATTGCAGAATTATTACTATTTTATTTTGGCAATAGGTAGACTCATTTACACTAAAGTACACTTTGGCCACAAGCCATCAGTCTGCATTGACAGTTGTTATAAAAAGTGAAACCAAAGGAAACAAACATTATCAGACTGATTACAGTAATATTACTAAAGCATAGTCCCATACCAATACGATCTCATATGGAAGAAACTAATTTTGAGTCTCAGTAATAACACTAACAAAAAGAAGAGTTTCCTCTAAGAGAATCATTAGTGTTTAAGGTGTGAATGCTGTCAAATCAATATTTTCCCCCTTTTCTGAAGGCTACTAAGTAACTCAGGTACAAATTTTTGAATTATCTTTGTCAACTTTTTAGGATACTTTGACATAAATTTCTAAATCTAACAATTTGGCACAAACATTACGTTTTATATTACTGCTCACTGTATATTCATATAAGTTGCCTAGAATATTGTTGGTAATAAGTTGTCGAATAATAATTCACTAATAGATAATCTCACATCCTCACATTAGAGTCAGGCATACACATGATATTCTTTATTTTGAGTCTATTTCATAGATTTTAGGTTTTGAATATTTTTAATGCTTCATTTTTGTCTACAGGTTTTAGATTTCAATCATATTTTCAAGTAACTGAACTTCCAGTATATCCCATATTAGTCATTTGTTTTTTTGTGGGGTCGCTTGTTTGTTTTTAATTTTGGCTGTGCTGGGTTTTTGTTGCTTTGCACGAGCTTTCTCTAGTTGCAGCAAGTGGGGGCAAGTCTCTGGCTGCAGTGCATGTGTTTCTCATGTGATGGCTTCTCTTGTTGCAGGGCATAGGCTCTCGGCATGCACACTTCAGCAGTCGCAGCACATGGGCTCAGTAGTTGTAGTATGTGGGCTTTAAGGTGCACGAGCTTTAGTAGCTGCAACACACAGGCTCAGCAGTTGTTGTCTGTGGCCTCTAGACCCTGGGCTCAGTGGCTGTGGTGCACAGCTTAGCCACTCCGAGGCATGTGGAATCTTCCCAGAGCAAGGACTGAACCCATGTCCCCTGCACTGGCAGGCAGATTCTTATCCATTGTGCCACCAGAGAAGTACCAGTGTTTTATTTTTGACAAAACCAAAAAGGTATACATTTGTCTCTTTAAAAAAAATGTTATAACTTGCTCTGGATACTGCAATATTTTAGACATAAAATATCATGGAAACTTGTAGGACTATTTCTGCAGTCCTATTAAAAATAAACTAAAAACATTTAGTCTCAGAAATAGAATTCTACCATAATCACTAGGTAAGAATATTAACTATGATATATTAACTTTTCTTCTATATTAGACCTTGCCTATGGGTATACATATTCTGTATAATATAGCCTAAGTTAGCATAAAGATGAGTTCTTCAGGAACCAATAGAACTAACTAAGACAAAGTAATATATAAATGGTTAACCTTACAAGTACAGATGATGGAATCATTACTAAATGATGCTGGGTCCTTTTCAGCCTTCTAGTACTATGGCCCTTTAAATGAAGACTATGCACAAACAAAATGGATCTACAGATATCTTATAAACATTATAGCTCTCTCCAATAATATATCCTTCATTGGATTTTGAAGCAAAAAACCACAGGCAAAAAATATAGAACATTCAGAATTTAATTTTATGTATGTAAAAAATAAATTTAAAAAAGCTGCTCTCCTTTATGAATAATATCATGAAATTGAATCTGAGTTAGATTTTCAAAATATGGGGAAAAATGAGATTCCTTCTTGCCTATCATTACTCTGATGACAATTATGAATTGATCTATAATGAATATTAATTAAATGAATATTAAGTAATGACATTGATGAAACATTTATTGAGCACTGACAATGTGCTTTGTTCCACTCTTTAGACAAAAAGTGAAAATTACATAGGCACAAACCTATGGTACCTTACATAAAGAAATTTCAAGGAAATGGATGACTTTAGTAACTGTGGTTAAGGTTAAAGAGGTAAATGGAAAATGAAGCAGCTGAAATGATGTTAAATAAAACGTGCAGCAAGTCACATCCTTAGCCAACTGTTCACACCTCTCTCCCAGACTCTCTACACTTCTGTGCACTCTCTGACTAGTTCAGGAAATAAGGTTAATGAGAATTCAATAGCTAACATTCAGAATCACAGAGAATTCAAATATCTCCCTCCTTCTTTTAATGAGCTGATGTTTGGTATTGAGGTTGTTGCTATTAACAGTCATTGGTTAGGGTTAAGTGAAAGACGGGACAGGAAGAACTCAGAATCCTGGGACTGTGACAAAGAAAGCGTATGTGATACTTCCACTCCCTAACAGGCCTCTGACATCACTGGGGAGTAAACACATGCTCGAAGGAAAGATTTAACATACTCTCTGCTATTTAAGACTTCCCATATCTACAATGCATAATTTAGTAGAATTCTTATAATAGTGGAAGAGTAAGAAAGATCGGAATAAGAAGAAAAGTTAATAGAGACATATGGTTCTCTGAGGCTGTTATACCTAGAGATACACAGATTGCCGCCTCAGCAATACCATGACTTGGCCACACTGCAAAGTCACAATAAAGAAGAGAAAGGTAGAATTAGAATCATATGAATCAAGTCTAAAGACTATGTTTAAAACCTATATTCTCTCAGTAGTTTTGCTTTCCTTTCTCTGAGCTAACAAGTTTTATTATTTATTTTCTTGGCATTCATAAAGGTGAATTTAAATAGGATATTTAAAGGTGATATTAAATAGGATTCATAAAGGTGAATTTAAATAGGATATTACAATAAGAGAAAATGTTCCAGGAAGAACACACCCCAACTGGTCCAAAGAAGCATGTTGCTGAACCTATTCTTTGTTTTATATCACTTCCCATCAATGAAATACTATCTTTACAGTATATTCTGATAATATTATGTTTGTTGAAAAGTAAGATAAAATAGTCCCACCAAATTAATCTTTTAAATGTTTAAATAAGGAATCAGTTCAGTTCAGTTCAGTCACTCAGTCGTGTCCGACTCTTTGTGACTGTAAAACTAGTGTTTGACTTTAGGATGCATCTCTGTTCTGTATTCCTGACTTGGAGGTGTGTTCATAGTACAGAAAAAAACAAAACAACTGTGAAATCTGATTCATTTGCAGAAAAAAATAAGTTTGTTTGGGGAAAAAGTAATACTTTGTAGTTCTGATTAAAGAGCAACTTGGAAAAGACACTCTTCATAAAGATGTTCACTAAAGTGTTATTTATAAGATCAAAGTAAGAATTGCAAATATGCTAAATATAAACATTGTTTCAACTGAACCATATCTTCAATTAATGAGATATTATACAACCATTAATAGTGATGTTACACAGTATGTAGAAATACATAGACACTTAATGATGTCAGTTTATATGTTAAAATAGGATGGTACATGATATGTCAAGGCTAATTATAAAAACGCCAAAATAAACATTTAAACATCAACAGGTAAACTTAAGTAGTGGTCCTGCTGCTGCTGCTAAGTCGCTTCAGTTGTGTCCGACTCTGTGCAACCCCATAGACAGCAGCCCACCAGGCTCCCCTGTCCCTGGGATTCTCCAGGCAAGAACACTGGAGTGGGTTGCCATTTCCTTCTCCAATGCATGAAAGTGAAAAGTGAAAGTAAAGTCACTCAGTTGTGTCCGACTCTTAGCGACCCCATGGACCACACACAGCCTACCAGGCTCCTCCATCCATGGGACTTTCCAGGCAAGAGTACTGGAGTGGGGTGCCATCGCCTTCTCCGAAGTAGTGGTTCTATTGATATGTTAATAATTGTTCTTATATAACTGTTTTAGAGACTTTTAAATGTTCTTCTAGTCATTTCATATTATTTTAATAAGTTATGTACAATAAATGCATACTTCTCATACAATAAAGGGTTAACACTCATTTTCTGGTTCAACATAATGGACTTTACCATCCTCTGAAATTAATTTATCTTGAAATAAAATCAAGCCCTAATATTCTGTTCTCTGCTACGATCTTCTATCCTCTTTCCCTCATTTTCTTCCTCTGTTGGTGTTTTGTGATTTTTTTTCCCCTCACAACCTAGTCATTATACTCTCATGCCTCCTCTGCTCTCTGCTTTAAATTTACTGTAATTGAATTATCTTTCTAAAACACAAATCTGATCATGTAGTGCTTTATTTATATTGGATAAAGCCCACTTCTTTGACAAGAAAGGTCAAGCTTTTCAGCATCTCAGACTTTGTCTTGTCTGTCTCTCCACACCTTGCATTTATTCATAAAACTTAATAAACATTTTGTTGTTTCAAGATCTCACCCTGTGCTCTCTTATTTCTGAGACTATCCATATAAAGCTCACTTTGCATTTGCTGGCCAAATCCTTGTTTTTTTCAAGATTCAGCTCAAGCATCTTACATTCAAGAAAATTTTCATTTACTCTTTGAATTACCCACAGAATAGATGAAGATTCTGTTCACTGAAAAGCCCTAGTAAGCCAAGATTTACACACTGGAAATGTAATCTCCTTGCCCGTCTTGCCCAACAGAGTCAAAATTACAGTAAATAAGAGAACAGTTCTTATCTGAATTTTTAACTTTGGTGACTTCCATAAAAGTCAGTGGGATAAAGGAAGAAAGAAAGAAGGAAAGAGAAGGAAAAACAAGAGGAATCTGGTGCTACAGCTATTATAAATAAAAATAATATACATTGTTCATCAACAATGATCTGAAAAACAATTTAAAGGCATAGTCTTAACAGTTACATGAAGAATGGATACTTATATGTAATATAAATCCAGATTTAAAGTAATCAACATTACATGGTCCCCATATTTTATCAACTTTACTAATATATGTTGATATAGAAAATTACTAATTAGCCCCTTGTTAGAGAATAGAAGCTTGCTTTTATTTTTTTTTAATTTTATTTTATTTTTAAACTTTACATAATTGTATTAGTTTTGCCAAATATCAAAATGCTTGCTTTTAAATTCTAATGTAAAGTAATTATTTTATAAAGAGAAAATTAAATCACAGAGCTAAATATAATAGAAATGATTTTTATGGTGATCTGCTTTTGCTGTTCAAATAAAAAGTTAAAAAAGCTACTTCCTCAGGAGACATCGCAAGTATGCATTTGTTGACAGGAGCAGAATTAATTGAATAAAACCCTAACACAAACTGAAAATTATTATAAAAACACATGTAATCATAGACACTCAGCCTATCATTAGAAAAAAATACATAAAATTTATAATTAATGTAAGACTAGCAGTACTCTTGCCTGGAAAATCCCATGGACGGAAGAGCCTGGTGGGCTGCAGTCCATGGGGTCGCTGAGTTGGACACGACTGAGCGACTTCACTTTCACTTTTCACTTTTATACGTTGGAGAGGGAAATGGCAACCCACTCCAGTGTTCCTGCCTGGAGAATCCCAGGGACGGGGGAGGCTGGTGGGCTGCCATCTATGGGGTCGCACAGAGTTGGACACGACTGAAGCGACTTAGCAGCAGCAGACCATAGTTCTAGGGAAGTATCAAATTTAAAGCTTCCACTGTAAAATTATTCTGAAAATCAGATGGACTCTATTTGGCCTATTCCATTGATTTCTGGGACCTAAAAAAATTTTGTACTATCAAAAATAATTTGAGAAGTACTGAATGAGACCATTATAGTGAACAAAATTTGTGAAATGGATAACAACAGACACAGACTAGCACACGGAAATAAATAACATACAACTGAGCATCACAGTCAAACGTCAGTATAAATTTAACTCTATTCTTCTTAAGGATAGAAGATGAAACAGGATAATAATACTAACATTCAGAGGTTATTAAACGATGATAAACAGAGCAGAAAGGGACTTCTGTTAGGAAATGAAGGACTCTCTAAAAACATACCTTTTTCGTTACAGCGGAGCAGCTTCATAGTATTTTTTTAAAGCCTTTCAGTGTAGGTTGATGACACAGGGGTACAAAATAATTAAAGCAAATAATTTAGTCCCTCTGAGGGACTAAAACATGGGCCAAATCTGCCTGGGTTAGGAGTAAAACTCATGAGAGAGTGGGCAATTTTCATGCTCCTCAGGTCATGATTTATATGAAATTATTACCATTTTTACATTGACATTTGAGTGGGATTGGGAATCTGAGATTTCTGAGAATCATCTGAAATAAGAATCAGGAATGCATTTTTTATGGAGTCCATTAAAGGAAGAACATCTGTTTTGACTATCATTTGGTAAGGGTTAATGGCTTTTTCTAGAAATTAAGCTGCTGATCAAGAGCCCTGACTAACTGGATTGGATTGGATTCACTTTCCAGTTGTTTGGAAGTGAGATGAGGATAGACCTTCAAGAAATCTACTTTGTAAACAGTTCTGAATTATCTTCAGTATGGAAGTAGAGACAGAATAGTTCTAATCATTTTAATTTTTTTTTTTTTTTGCTGGAAAATCCTCAGAGAAAGCATTATAGGTTCATAAACACAGTCACAAAGAACGTAGATAACTTTTACACGATGAAGCTTCTTTTGATCGTATACTTAAAATATGCTAGAAATCAACTGCAATTCCAGAAATCCATGATTATATTTGATATATGGAATCATTGATTACATTTCTATTTCAATTTCAGAATAGTTGGCTTTATTTTATGGAAAGAGACACTATCAAGACAAATTAACTGTGGAAGTAATTTTTAGTGTATGCTTATAAAAGCATGTCATCAGTGCAAAGAACATGCTGACTTGGCTAATCTTCATAACAGGTGAGCACATATCTATTGAATCATTAAAGCTAATAAGTATCTGGGAGAGTTTGGGGTCTGAGAAGAGAGGTATAGAAATTTTAAAGAATAAATGAATAAAATTAATACCTGAAGGGATGCTCTAAAATATAAGACTGTTGTTACTGACCTTGACCTAGAAGTATGCCATTAAAATGCTTCAACCAGAGATAAGATATCTA
Source organism: Bos indicus x Bos taurus (assembly GCF_003369695.1). Classification (NCBI taxonomy): domain Eukaryota; kingdom Metazoa; phylum Chordata; class Mammalia; order Artiodactyla; family Bovidae; genus Bos; species Bos indicus x Bos taurus. The sequence goes on along the minus strand of NC_040079.1, from coordinate 96,738,307 downwards.
ATCTGTAGTAAGTTTACATTGCTCATTCAATAACCGATTCCTGACAACAGAGTCAAAGGGATTAAAAACTTCAATAAAATGTTAGGTTTTAATTCTTCATTCCATATTTTCTAGAATGAGCTATAAATAATGTTATTGACCACATTGCTACTGAGTTTGAAACTCACGTGATCATGAGAAACTGAGAACTTATATTTTTTAAGAAGAAAGTTGGCATTAGAGAATAAAAAATATTGTATTATGTGTGAGGACTAAGGATTTTCTTTCAATGAAAGTTTAAAAATTCCAGTAGCAGATACAGCTGGGAAGTTATTGAAAGTTCACAAATTAAAAAGCCTCAGAGTCTATCACTTGAAGCATATTAAGCAATTTTGTGTGCAGAACAACTTTATTAATTTGTTTAAAGTTTTAGTATTTAAATAGGCAATGGGTTTAAGAATCAGGTACTAATTTCATGATCAGAAAGCAAACTTTAATTTCTACTTAGCAAGGCAACAAGGCAAAGTGATTCAGGCCAATTTATTGACTTGTACAAAACCACAAAGGCTTTGGAGAGCAGGTATACTTAGAGAATTTCAAGCTTGATTTCTAGCGTGTAAGATGGTGTGTAAGCGATTACGTAGAGTGATTCAGTTAAAGAGCCTTGTTTTCCTTGCTAGTTTGTAATTCAAATAGGAATCACTAAAAATATTTTAAGTATTTTAAAATATTTGAGTAGGAAAATATTTTATTGTGTTTTTGAAAGTGGATCCCGGAAGCAGTGTGGAGAATGCAAAGAAGAGGCAATTCTATAATAATTCTACTAATATTAGGAAAATTCTGGAAAACAATCTGCGAGTAACATATGAGACAGTTACAGTTGGGTTGAAGGCAAAAGAGAGAAGTAAGAACATCAATATAGGCTGCCTAGTGATAAATTTGATATTCAAGATGAAGCACCAATGATAATTCTTAGGCTTCTGGCTTGGGAAGGTTGGAAAATGAAGGTTCTAGAAAAGGCCAATAGGAGAAGATCTATCTTGGGACTTGGAGAAAGGCTAGAAATGATGAGCTCACTGTACAAGCTCTGGAATGATTGTTCTTGGGTTCTAATCTTGGATTGCTACTTCATAGCCATCTGACACCGAAAATTTACTTAATCTCTCTGTTTCTCACTTTTCTCATAGGTAAAATCGAGAAAGTTACAATATTTACTTTTTGGCATCACTGTGATATTTAAATTAATTCATACCTATCATCATCAATAACTGCAACCCCTCCATAACCTCAATTGTTATCTCACTCATTCTGGTAACTTGACATTAATAAGGTTGATTTCAACAATCTTTGATCCCGCTGTAATCCACAAATGTATTTTTTTAACATCCCTTAGTGTACTGTACTCTCCATGTCTTTAACTTCCCTTGTCTCCCAGCTTAAAATCCATAGCCAATCCCTACAATTACTTGCTTGCACACACTCTCAACTCCTTTGATTCCCTCTCCTTTGATCATATTGGGTAAAACACATTCTCATTAAAGCTGACCCATGGCTATTCTACTCCTGGAATTAGAATATAACTGGAGAAATAAGACTGAATATCACCAGAGAAATGTACCCATTCAAGTTTACTTATCTTGTTCTAAATTCACTATTATTAATCCAAGACTGTTCCTTATTCCCTGGCAATCATCTGGTATTTCCTTGATCCACATAGCTCCCATTTTCCAAGTGACTGTTGTGTAATTTCTTCCTGATCTGCAAAACTCTCAAACTATCCTTTTTCTCAGCAATGAGGCAGCTTCCTACTTTTCTAAAGAAAATCTAAGTGCCATTTCGGGTGTTAGCCCGTAAGCACATGTTAGACTGATGTTCTTTTAAATATATAAGTCAGATCATTCTCTCATCTGGTCTGACTTCCAATTTCTTTCACAGTAAAGGCTAACGACCTTAGAATAGCCTAAATTGTCCCTACCTATGCATATGAAAATCTTAAGACATATTTGAAATTCTCTGCTATTATTCGCCCTGCAAAACAGACTCAGTCACTAATGTCTTCAGATAATGTCAGGCTTATCCCGCCTGAGTCTGTGCTTCTCCTCCTGGGTGACTCCTCTGTCTACAGAGTTCTGTTCCCAGAGAGCCACAATGGCAACTCTCTCACATTCCTCAACTCTTCACTCTACTATTTCCTTGAACTCTATTTTCCTTGAACTCTTAACTTGCTTTCTTATAATTGCAGTTCCAACATTCCTTCTTTTCTTTTCCCACTTTAATTTTGTCCTTTAAACTTTAAATGCCACCAGTAAGTTAATATAAAATTGAAAGTGTTTGTTGCTCAGTCGTGCCCAACTCTTTGTGACCCCATGGACTGTAGCTCTCCAGGCTCCTCTGTCCACGGAATTTTCCAGGCAAGAATACTGGAGTGGGTTGCCATTCCCTTCTTCAGGGGATCTTTCCCACCCAGGGATTGAACTTGGGTCTCCCACATGGCAGGCAGATTCTTTACCATCTGAGGCATAAACAGCTACTAAATAACTTACTTATTGCTTTGCTTATTGCCTATTTCCCACCACTGGAATGAAAACTTTATGAAGACAAAGATTTTATTTGGGCTTCTTTCCACTGTTAATACTAAAAAAAAAAAAAAAAACACTTTTTGAATGGACTAAGATATTTAGCATAGTAGCTGGTATAATATATGTGCTTAATAAGTAGAAGTTACTGTTACTACTTATAATAATATATCATGCACGTGAACAACATGGAGCCTCCAGGTTGAGCGCTTGAGACTCATAAGCAGAGGCTGAACTTAGTACAAATTAACACAATAATGAAATAAATGACTAAGCAAGATCTCACTGGGAAGAATGTTAAGAGCAGAAAGCCATGACATGCGAGTGAGGGTAGGGCATATGGATGGCAACCAATATGGGGCAGGCTGAACTCTTGAAAACTAGGAAAGATATGAAAAGCAAATATCCAGAGAAACACAAGAAGAATCAGGAGAGGGTGGGATAATGGGAGTCAAGGAAGGTAGACATTCATGAAGGATGAGGTGGTTAACAGTGCCTAATACTTTAGTTAGTACCAAGAAAATGATAATACAGCAAATGCTGAGATACAAATCATGATAAAAAGCCTTAGGAAGATTTAATGAGAAAATAAATCTTCAGAATCAAAAGTGTCTACAAAAGCAACGAAAGAGTCTGCAAGATTGTTCAAGACAAAACCATTTATTCAACACATGTTCTTTACCTTTGATTCTTTCAAAGAAAGGAAGGATGGGATAATAAAAGATTCTATCTCATTTTTGAGCTTATAAGACTAGAGGCTGACATAAGTAGGTCAAAGAAATAGTCCCCTGGCTCACTGAATTTAGTAGGGTTTTACACAGATAGTTGGATAATAGAATGACATAATAGATTTTTTCCTTAGAGTTAAAATCTGAGATTAAGAATGCGTCTAAACCAGTAAAAATTACTATGTATTTTTTCAAATGCAAATAGATAAAAATTCTACAAGTTCTTTCTCTTTAAGAAAATACTGCAAAAGAATAAAAAAATTAATATGGCTCTCATTAATTTTAATTAATCTTATTTACTACAGGATGTCTTATAATTCTTACATGATAAAGGGAAATTTAGAATTGGTTATTGCTATCCTCAGCAATATGGAGGTATTTTCTTCTTCTTTTTCTTTGCAGTTTGAGAAAATAAAGAGTTTTTAATTTTTTTAAATAAAGGCATTTAAATACATCCAGTATTTTACAGATAATTACAAAATGAATCATAAGTGGGTGCAAATTGAGTAATTTGATTAATTTCTAAGTTGACCTTTACAAAAGTATTTGTCTAACATTTCTTAGTTGTTGTTATTTTTTTACATCAAACTGAAGTTCCAGCTAGTTAATTTCCATGTTGTTAAAAAAAATGAGAACTGCATTATGGATATAAAATGGTTTGTTTTGTAAAATAACTGTTTCACTTTAGAAACAATTTGGATTTTGAAAGGTAATGTGAATATTATCTTTGAATAGCTGCTTCTCTTTCTATCAGGATTTGCTCTTATCAAGGTAACTTTACTTACGCATTTTTTTCGCTTGTATATTTATTGAATCAAGTAACTGTTCTGCAGGTAGTTAAATTTATTGTTCACTAATAAAACATAAAATACACTTCGTGGCAGTGCACAGCTCTCTTCCAGGTGGGTGTCCTCATTCTAAGTAGCCTCTGGCTTAGGTGAGAGACTTCCCAATTGAAGATACATAATGTGCATCTCCAGCAAAACTGCCCATAAGAATAACTTCATTATTCTGGGAAGCTCGATCTATAAAACACGTAAAATGTGGAAGTGTTCTGCCTATACAATTTCTGGTAAGTACAACATGACTGAGTGATAAAACCTGAGTCAGCTTCAGTTAGAGCATACCTTACTGATAAGTTTATTGTGCCATGAAGGCAAAAGGAAATATAGTGGGCAAAGAGGTCTTCTCTGAAGTAAGGAGGTATTTTAGGTCTACTGAGCTCTGCCTTGATCAATGGAAAATGACCTCTGAAAGCATCAAGTGGTACGGTGCACCAGTTAGTTACAGAAATCCCAAGTCATAGCAGAATAATGAGAAGGAAAAACTCACCAGTACCACTGGACAGATTGTGGTGGGTGGTAAAATATGGTCCTTCAAAGGTCCGCAGTCACATTCAGGTTTCAGATGAGAAGCACATTTATTATGCAGCTAGGGAAGGAGAAAGAGGAAACTATCATTTTGCATAACAACAGCAAACATGAAGCAGATTCTACTTCACCTGAGATGCAGCAAATACATTTAAAGAATTACAAGAACAAACAAATGGGATCATAAAGGGACTCCTATGACATCTGTTCTTATACAGTCTGCCTTAAATAAACTGAGCAGCAACCTCCGTGACCCAGCCTATATATTTTCTAATTCTCAGAAATGTTTATATTAGAAATGTCCTTTAGGTTTTTCCCCTGAAAAGCCTGATTCCTTTGACAAACACACATTATCATCCATTACAATCCTTCCTATGCTTATCTGTTAGCATAATCTTGAAACCACTGTGCACTGTGGCTGCTTTTTTTTTTTTGACCCTCCTGTTTTCTCAAAGTCATTCCAAAGTGCACAGCTCAGTATGGGGCATAATTGATCCCATCATTAGTTTTAACTTTCTAATTCAATATGTAAATGTAACCAGAGATTCATCTCAGTGGGAGCAGGATATAAATATAAGAAGATGATTATGATTATAAAAATTTATCTTTATATTGTATTTATCAGCTCTACATTAAGTAAGTGTATAATCATAAGTGTAATTTACTTCTCAACATGTATGAATTTAAACTGATATTTTTATCAAACCTGGCCACAAGTTGAAATTAAGGTATTATATTATGGTATATTAAATAAGTGATTTTTTTTAAATTGAGGTGATAATTCTTATTGGAGCCATATAGAATTGTTAAGGTAATAGTTGTTTAAAAGACCTATGGATGCCTTTATCCCCTACTCCCTATCAATGGAATATGAAATAGTCCTGCTTTTAAAAAAATTACAGATGTTAATAAAATAACATGTTTTGTTCAGAACCAAAAAGGAGCGGACTTATTTTTCAGTTCTGAACCAAAAGCTACCCATTTCAATCTTGGTTATATTAATTTCCCACACAAGCCTACCTTTGTAACAGTTCATTAACAACCAAGCACAGGATCTAATGAGAGTAGATGTGCTGCTGGCGATAAGAGCTCACCTGAGTAGTTCACTATCGAAGGGGTATTTCTGTTGTCCTTGGATCTAAAACATCTATCATGGTAACGTCCTGCCTTGAAATTAAGGCTACTTGTACTATAATTAACTCACACTAGGCCACAGTACATGAAATAAAAATACCTTTACACATTCATCCATAATTAGCAGTTTTGCTTCTCAGTGACACGTAAACTCCTTATTAAAAAAGTGGTTTCATCTTACCAGGCATTGCTTTGTCAAGAGGCAAGGGGAATTCAAGATAAAGAAGCACTTGGAGCCATATGCAAAATAGAACTAAATTAACAGGCAATCATCTGGCCAATGGAAATGCATAGTTTCCACAAAATAAAATTAGTGACTGGTTTAAATATATTATTAATATATTAGACTTCATCAATTTTCTCAGAATAAATCATGACCCTGAAATTTGCGATTCAGACCAAACAGATTATCAAGTGTTGCAGGTTAAATTGAGTCTTTCCCCAATTAATGTCCTGAATTCTAGTATCTGTACAACATGAACTCATTGAGAACTAAAATCTTTGTAGGCATATTCAAGTTCAATTGAAGTTATACTGAAATAGCTTGGAGTTTAATCCAGTGACCGGCTTTCTTATGAGAAGAGAGACATCTGGATATAAAGAGACAGACGTAGAGGCAAGAGGTCATTGACAACAGAAGCAGGGATTTGGTGATGAAGCCAAAGGCCAGGGACCACCGATGATTGGGGCCCACTCTCAGAATCAGCAAAAGCTGAGGGTGGATTCTTCACTACAGCCTTCAGAGGGAGCATGGCCCGCTAACATCTTGATCTTGGGTTTCTAGCCTCTAGAACTATGAAAGGATAACTTTCTGCTCTCATTTTGTAGTGTTTCATTATGGTGGCCCTTGGAAAGGAATGTACCAGTTGCTACGAAAACTGAACCAAAAATCAAAGTCAGGCTGTGTGTCTTGAAGGCTCTTTTGTACTGTGGTGTCACAGAGAAAAAGCTTCTGCTTTTCCATCCTGCACTACCTATTTAAAACTGACAATGCAAGACTCTAAGATAAAATTTCTGTGTGCACAGAGTGAGAAAAAACTGAATTTTCAGGCTTGCAGTGACTGAAGTTTTACATGCAACTCTGAAGGACAGAGAGACAGGATACTGAGATCTTGCCAGCACTGACCACCTACACAAGCTCAGCAGCTCAGCCTCCACCCTGCCTCCATCCCATGCATTTCTAACAATCTGCAACTGATATGGGAAGGGATGACTAACCTCTCTATACAGTTATTTGAGGGTTACCAGATGTAATAAAAGACAACAAAAATAAAATGAATTTAATGACAGCTTTTTGGTATTTAAGCTAGTTTTCCAGCAAAACAAACAAGGAACTGAGCACTCAGAAAGAATTACAAAGTTGTTAAGCCAAACAGAATATATGGAGTACCTCTTCATATTGAGGTTTGAGGGTTGCAGAGCATAGGTACTGGAACAGGTCCTATGAAACACTGCTCCCGGCATGTGTGCTGCGTGCTAAGTCACTTCAGTCATGTCTGACTCTTGCAACCCATGGACTGTAACCCACCAGGCTCTTCTGTCCATGGGGATTCTGTCCAGGCAAGAATACTGCAGTGGGTTGCTATGCCCTCCTCCATGGGATCTTCCCAATCCAGAGATCAAACCCACATCTCTTATGTCTCCTGCACTGCCAAGTGGGTTCTTTACCACTACCATCACCTGGGAAGCCCTGGCTTCCCTGCAGAGCTACATGAAATCAGCACGGCACTGCCCGTTTGATTGCCATGTGGTCCCAGGTGGCTATGAGACAGAGTCTTGCAGGAACAGAAGCATGTAGCAGGATCCACAAGGACGTCAGTAACCATATCATCGTCAGTGAAACAGGAAGACACAGTGCAAGAAAATTCTCCTCCTTAAGAAGTCTGTATTAACTAATAACGTATAAGGTACCTTACACTTCGCTTAAGACTGGAATCTGGCAGCTGCTAAATATGTGTGGGTGTCCATCAACATCATGACATTATTTGTAGCTGGAAGTATCAAAGCTGAGGACACCACATTGGAAAATCCTGATTTTTCCACAGTGTGTATAGCAGGGCTACCGCACTGAACATATTGTTCATAAACATACTTGAAGACGAACTATAAAATATGAAGGACAATGAGAAAATGCTTATGGTTCCCAAGACTATCAGGATTAAAAGTGTATTTCATTTTTGCTCTGAAGTTAAAACTTTGCAACAAATGAAGTCTATTTAAAAAAATAGGAAATACCAACAAAATAGAAACCATATAATAGAATTTAAAAGCCACTAGCCCAAAAGTATTTCAGGTTACTGGTAATGTTTTGTTTCTCCATCAGGTGTTAGCTACACATGGTGCTCATTTGTGCAAAATTCACTAAACTCTCTCCCTGGGATATTTATAATTTTCTATATGTATGATATGTTTTAAATAAAAATGTAAAAAGGAATAAAGTGAGTATAATCAGTAATAATAACAAGTTGCTTAAACTCATCACCATGCCATTTTACAGAAAAAAAAAAAAAAGTCAAAGCTGAGTCCTTGTCAGTGACAGTTAAGATACTGAAGTCTGACAATTCTCTTAAAGATAACCCAGATTGTAAATCAACAAAACAGAGAAAAAGACTCATCAAGAAGAGCAATAAACTAGACCATTAATGAGTGCTGCCTCTTAAATGGAATGGCCAATGGAGCCCCAGAGTAAAGAAATTGTTACCTTTTAAACAGTGTTTTTATTTTTGTTCACAGTTACCTTGCATTTTTAGACTAAGGCATAGAAATCATCAGGTCATATTTTTTATTATATGTACAGAAACTTCCATTTCTGTGTAAGGGTATCAGTATCATAGCTAGAAAATTCATAAAATATAAACCAGCTATTTCTGGAAGTGAATTAAACACTTGGAAATAATTTCAGAGTTTACAACATTTCTAATAGCACTTAATTTAGAGCCAGATCTGTGTTTATTGAAAAAAGCTGTCTCAATTTAGGAAGAAAAAGAAAATGTGTGAATAAGCTTGTGTGTATGTGTGTATATGTACATGTGTTTATGGGATGGAGTTGAGAAAAGAGTGATGTATTGTACTGAGAAGAAAACAGAATCTAAAAAGTTGAAAGGAAGAAAAATAGAAAATAAATTTCTATAAGAATTTGGAAGAAAAAAGAGATAGTTTTTCTGCAGAAAAATGAAGTGACCAGATTCGAGGAATATTTGTTGATTTATATGTATTTTTGTTTCTAACATTTTTCCATTTCAGGTGCTGCGTTAACGCTGGCATTTGCTAAAGCATGAATCTTTATATTGTTAAGTCATTAGAAACCTTTAAACATTATTGCTAGGAGTTGACTATTTTAAAAGAAGTAGTAGTCCTACATGATACCAAAAGTCAATAATCTATAGCCACAATATAGGCTTGCTTTTGCCAAGCTCAAATGAAAAGTATCCACCGATACTGTGAGTCCTGCCTGACCATGAACATTTTACCACAACCAGGAGCAAATGACAACCTATTTTAAGAGAATGTCAAGAAAATGCTTTCAGGGTAGAAATCAACAGGTATAAAGAGTGAGATCTTTTTTTAAAAAAAATTATTTTTAATTGAAGAATGATTACAATATTGTGATGGTTTCTGCCATATATCAACAAGAGTCAGTCATATAGCTATACATATTCCCCCTCCCTCTTAACCTCCCTTCTATCTCCCTCCCCATCCCACCCATCTAGGCTGTCACAGAGCACGAGCTTTGGGTTTCCTGTGTCATACAGAAAATTCCCACTGGCTATCTATTTTACACACGGTAATATATACATTTCAATGCTACTCTCTCAAGTCATCCCATCTTCTCCCACACCTACTGTGTCCAAAAGTCTGTTCTCTATGTCCTCCTCTCCATTGTTGCCCTGTAGATAGGTTCATCAGCACCATCTTTCTAGATTCCATGCTGCTAAGCTGCTGCTAAGTCACTTCAGTCGTGTCCAGCTCTGTGCGACCCCATAGACAGCAGCCCACCAGGCTCTGCAGTCCCTGGGATTCTCCAGGAGAGAACACTGGAGTGGGTTGCCATTGCCTTCTCCATTGTGTGAAAGTGAAAAGTGAAAGTGAAGTTGCTCAGTCGCGACCAACTCGTAGAAACCCCATGGACTGTAGCCTACCACGTTCCTCCATCCATGGGATTTTCTAGGCAAGAGTACTGGAGTGGGGTGCCATTGCCTTCTCTGTTCTAGATTCCATATATATGCATTAATAAATGATATTTCTCTTTCTCTTTCTGATTTACTTCACCCTGTTTAACAGGCTCTAGGTCTGTCCATCTCATTACAACCAACTCAAATGCATTCCTTTTTATTCAGTTCAGTTCAGTTGCTCAGTCATGTCCAACTCTTTACGATCCGATGAATTGCAGCACGCCAGGCCTCCCTGTCCATCACCATCTCCTGGAGTTCACTCAAACTCATGTCCATCGAGTAGGTGATGCCATCCAGCCATCTAATCCTCTGTCATTCCCTTCTCCTCCTGCCCCTAATCCCTCCCAGCATCAGAGTCTTCTCCAATGAGTCAACTCTTCGAATGAGGTGGCCAAAGTACTGGAGTTTCAGCTTTAGCATCATTCCTTCCAAAGAACACCCAGGGTTGATCTCCTTCAGAATGGACTGGTTGGATCTCCTTGCAGTCCAAGGGACTCTCAAGAGTCTTCTCCAACACCACAGTTCAAAAGCATCAATTCTTCGGTGCTCGGCTTTCTTCACAGTCCAACTCTCACATCCATACACTACCATAGGAAAAACCATAGCCTTGACTAACGGACCTTTGTTGGCAAAGTAATGTCTCTGCTTTTGAATATGCTATCTAGGTTGGTCATAACTTTTCTTTCAAGGAGTAAGCGTCTTTTAATTTCATGGCTGCAGTCACCATCTGCAGTGATTTTGGAGCCCCCCCCCCAAAAAAGTCAGCCACTGTTTCCACTGTTTCCCCATGTATTTCCCATGAAGTGATGGGACCAGATGCCATGATCTTCATTTTCTGAATGTTGAGCTTTAAGCCAACTTTTCATTGTGTATATGTACCATAACTTCTTTATCCATTCATCTATTGGTTCACATCGAGATGGCTTCCATGTCTTAGCTATTCTGGTTTCCTCAGGGTATATGCCTAGTAGTAGAATTTCTGGGTCATAGGGTAGTTTTATTCATAGATTTTGAAGGAATTTCCATACTGTTCTCCATAGTGGCTGTATCAATTTGCATTCCCATCAACAGGACAAGAAGTTTCCCTTTTCTCCATACCCTTTCCAAGATTTATTGCTTGTAGATTTTTGATCATGGCCATTCTGACCCGTGTGAGGGGATGCCTAACTATAGTTTGGATTTGCATCTCTCTAATAATAGTGATTAAACAGTGATATCTTAAGGATCAGAGAATGTCAGCAAGAGGAGGAAAAAAGAAGCAATGAGGACATTCAGCCCAGCTGATTGAATTGCAAGCACAGGGAAGTGGCTGCCTAAATGTTAGAAGGCAGTTTATATTGTTCTTTCTTAGGATTTTCCTGTTTTCATTTTTAAGTGGTGAGACTTACAAAAGGAGATAAAACTCAGTTCTAAGCGCCTAACTTTCTTATCTAAATGATGGCAAAATTCTGTAACATCAAGAATCCACAGGTTCTGAATAAAAAGGTGGCTGGTGGCTCAGACTGTAAAAATCTGCCTGCAGTGTGGAAGACCTGGATTTGATCCTTGGGTTGGGAAGATCCCCTGAAGAAGAAAATGGCCACATACTCCAATTCATCCCTGGAGAATTCCATGGACAGAAGGGCCTCACAGTGTACAGTCCCTGGGGTTGCAAAGTGTCGGATGCTACTGAGCGACTAATACTTTTTTATATCTTTAAGTATTTGTATACACACACTTGTATACCTGATGTATATTTGAGGATTACAGGATTTAAAAAAAAAAAACAATTTAAGTCATACATTTAAAATTCACTATTTAGCAGTAAGAAGAAAAGGATATCTGTCATGAAAGTGAAATTGTTGAGGATATCCTCTATATTCGGCACTGAATCAAGATTTAGGGTAATTAGGGTGATCCAAGGTATATATTGGATCTGGAGCTGGATAAGACTGTGATCGAGCAGTGTAGACAATGATAGCATGCAGACATGACAGTTCTAGACAGCATTTCAGTCTTCATTTGGTATGGAATAAAAGTTCGGAAAGTATTCAGAAAAAGTAAACATATAGTGTCAAGGAAAATCTCAAGGGAAATACGGAACTTAATTTGGTTCTTGAAGTGTAGTTAGAATTTGAGTTGGGTGCATTCGGGACAATCGGAGTGAGCAAAGGACTTCCCTGGTGGTCCAGTGGTTAAAATCCACCAATGTAGGGGACACGGGTTCAGTCACTGGTTCGGGAGGACCCCACATGCCATGGGGCAACTAAGCCCATGTGCCGTAACTACTGAAGCCCACTCATCCTAGGGCCTGTGCTCTGCAACAAGAAAAGCCACGGCAGTGAGAAGCCCGAACATGGCAACTAGAGAGTGGCCTTTGCTTGCCGCAACTAGCGAAAGCCCACATGTGGCAATCAAGACCCAAAACACAGAAAAATAAACAAATAAAATTTTTAACAATTCTAAAAGATAAAATAAAGCAAGGTGAGCTAAATAACAAGGGTGAAGCATGGCTTTCCCTGGGAACTGTCCACAGACAAACTCAACTTATAGCAGGGTCTGGGCATGGAGGGGAATATTACATATGTCATGTGCTTAGGCTTGGCTCTCATATTTGGGGAAATGAAAACCAGGTTGAGGTGGGAAGAGGTGAGGGCTGCATTTATTTTCACAGAACTATTATGGGTTGCCAAAGGTGGCATATGATAACAAAACAGTATTTTCAGAAGTTGATTCTGGAGGTGGTTTTCAGCCTGTGTTATAGGAAAAGTACCTTCTGTTAGGGAGGTAAGCCAAGATTTCTGACTCTAATCTAGTTAAGAGGTGCTAAGAGCTTGCACTTGGGCTGTGAATGGTGAAGACAAAAACCAAATCTGAGAGAGATATTTTAAGGAGGAAACTTAGAGGCTCAGTGATAGGTTGAATATATGAGATAGAGGTGAAAGACAAGGATAAGAGATTGACTTCCAGCTCTATTTCCAATCATTGCAAGCATGATGTTACTATGTTTCATAGAAGAGAGTTTGTGAATATAAATAAATCAGCTTAGTCTAGGCTTTAGTGATATTCAGGACCACATGTTTCTGAATGCTTTTAGAACATGCAGGTGTTATTCTTAGACTGGGAAATTAGAGTTCCTTCCAGAAGGGAGAGAGAAGGTTTGAGTAACATTCATGGAGTACCCTCTGTGAGCCAGAGGTTGGGCTTTGTGCCTCCACATGACAATTTACCTGGGCTTCCCAGGTGGTACTAGTGGTAAAGAATCTGCCTCCCAATGCAAGAGATGCAAGGCATGTGGGTTCAATCCCTGGATTGAGAAGATTCCCCTGGAAGAGGACATGGCAACCCACTCTAGTATTCTTGCCTGAAGAATTCCATCAACAGAGGAGTGTGGTAGGCTACAGTCCATGGGGTCTCAAAGAGTCAGACACAACTGAGCATGCACACACACACACACACATGGCATTTTACCTAGCCTTCACTGTGAAAGTAATTGTCGATCACTAAGCACTAGGCACTTCCCTGGTGGCTCAGGCGGTAAAGTGTCTGCCTACAACACTGGAGACGTGGATTCAATCCCTGGGTAGGGAAGATCTCCTGGAGAAGGAAATGGTAACCCACTCCAGTATTCTTGCCTGGAGAATCCCATGGACCAAGAAGCCTGGTAGGCTACAGGCCATGGGTTCGCTAAGAGTCAGACACGACTGAGTGACTTCACTTTGAAGCACTAGTATGGGCTTCCCAAGTGGAGTTAGAAGTAAAGAACATGCCTGCCCATGCAGGAGACTTAAGAGACTCGGGTTTGATCCCTGGGTCAGGAATATCCTCTGGGGAAGGAAATGGCAACCCACTGTGGTACTGTTGCCTGAAGAATCCCATGGACAGAGGATCCTGATGGGCTACCGTCCATGGGATCGCAAAGAGTCAGACACAACTGAATCGACTTAGCACACATGCAAGCATTATTATGTATGAGATTCTGCACTAAACATATTTATACAGATTTTTTTTAATTCATTTAATTTTTATAAAAAATGTCTTACAAGATAGGTATCATTATATCCATTTTGACAATTCAGAAACTGGCCAAAGCTTGTATATACTTTGTCCAAGATTATACAACTACTGCCTTAGTTGTTGAACAGAAACACTTATAGAATATGGTTGGTCTAACTTATGACTAAATTAAGACACAAGCAATTGCCAAAGCCCTAGGTTTAAAGGAAGTGATAGCATTTGTAAAACCACTGAAATGAAAGCAGGTTTCATTCTCTTTGTTTCTCTCTACAATCTATTCCATGCAGACTCCATTCAGATAGGCCTCCCTAACACTCAGCTCTGATGGTGCATATCCCATCACTTTCACAGCTTCTGCTAGCTCTTTACTATATTTATAGCACTTTCTGGGAAGCATAAAGACATAAGAAAGTACATTCAGTTTGTTTAAAGGCAAGCAGGGGACTTCCCTGGTGGTCCAGTGGCTAAGACTCTATGTTCCCAAGGCAGGAGGCCCCGGTTCAACCCCTGGTCAGAGTAGATCACACGTGCTGCAACTAAAGGACCCCTGTGCCCCAACTAAGAGTCGGCGCAGCCAAATACATAAATAAATATTTTTTAAAAATAAAGGTTATCAGGAGTGTGTCAGTCAAGACCAGATCCATTGAAATTGTTAGGAACTCATTCTTCTGGCAAATAGTCTATAAAAAACCTCAGTGCGCGTAATATTTAATGGTGAAAGAATGTTCCTAATATTGGGAACAATGCATGGTGTCTACTCTTGCCATTTCTATTCATCATTGTAGTGGAAGCTTGAGCAAATGGAATAAGCCCCCTACCCTGACAAATCCATCTGAATTGGAAAGAAATAAAGCTTTATTTATAAAAAAAAAACACAAAACTTTAAACTGAATTCTTCATACAATAGTTCAAGAATGAAGTATAGATCATACTAAATATAGAAATGGTCAGAGGTAGATATCTTCTATTTAACCTAGGCAGATAATCAATAAATTAATAAATATATTCATATAATTGCTTAACGTTAAAATGCCAAAAGAGTACAGAAGCTGAAGCTACGTATAAGAAGCTTATATATATATATATGTGTGTGTGTGTGTGTGTGTGTGTGTATATATGTATTCTTCTGGAAACATGAGAACTTTTTTTTTTAATTTTGAGTTTTGTTTCATGAACCAAACACTCACAGAACCCTGGAGATCATGGTTTATAGCAAATAAAGCTGAAGTTAGCCAGAAGCCTCAGGTCTTGGGAAAGTTTAGTAAGCTAAGAAGCACCCTGAGAAGCTCCATTTCTCTCTGACTCTGCATTAAACCCTTCCGTGCTCGTGCTCTGAGTAGAAGGTGGGGTTTGAAGACATTTATAGCTTATAAAGTGCTTTGTTGTAGTGACAAAAGAGTCATCTTCAGGTTCACATTGACCTTAAGAGGAAGATGCTAGGGTCATGTTGTCTGAACTGAACTGCACCTGAAATCCTCAGATTATACAAGCAGAATTTATTCAGACACAGTGTCTTCTTTCCTGTAAAAAGAAAGGCCTAATTTCTTATAAGACTAGGATCAGGATCAAGACCAAAAATAAGTGTATAACTGGAGATTTATGGGGCTAGAAATGTAAATTTTCAGTGTCAGAACCAAGAAACAAAAGAAAACAAGAAAAGCAAAATGGAATATAAAACAAGAAAAACATTTCAAGATGCTTTGATTATCACTAAGACACTATTAGCAATGGTAACTCTGAGGAGAGTCATTCCCATAGAATGAAAAAGGCAGAAGATATTAAATAGGGGAAAGAGAAGAGGAGTCAAATAAAGAAACTTAAAATCTCTAAAAGCTTTTATATCAGGAAAGGAGGCAGTGCATAATTTTATAGTGTTCACATTTTAAATACACAATTTAAAAAATCCTGCAATGTTCACTGCAGCACTGTTTGCAATAGCCAGGACATGGAAGCAACCTAAGTGTCTATCAACACGGGAATGTGTACAGAAGATGTGGGCCATGTAGACAATGGAATACTACTCAGCCATAAAAAGGAGTGAAATTGTGCCATTTGCCAAGACGTGGATGGACCTAGAGACTGTCATACAGACTAAAATGAGTCAGAAAGAGAAAACCAAACGTTGTATATTAACACAAATACACAGTGGGACAGATGGACTTACGTGCAAAGAAGGAATAGAGACACAGACATAGAGAACAAATGTACGGATACCAAGAAGGGAGGGATGGGGAACACGTGTATACCTGTGGCAGATTCATGTTGATATATGGCAAAACCAATACAATATTGTAAAGCTAAAAAATAAAATAAAAAAAAGAAGGGAAGGGTAGGTGGAATGGATTGGGAGATAGGAATTGACATATATACACTGCTGCTGCTGCTAAGTTGCTTCAGTCGTGTCCGACTCTGTGCAACCCCATAGATGGCAGCCCACCAGGCTCCCCCGTCCCTGGGATTCTCCAGGCAAGAACACTGGAGTGGGTTGCCATTTCCTTCTCCAATGCATGAAATGGAAAAGTGAAAGTGAAGTTGCTCAGTCGTGTCCGACTCTTAGCGACCCCATGGACTGCAGCCCACCAGGCTCCTCCATCCATGGGATTTTCCAGGCAAGAGTACTGGAGTGGGGTGCCATTGCCTTCTCCGATATATGCACTACCATGTATAAAATAGACAACTAATGATAACCAACTACATAGAACAGGGAACTCTACTCAGTGCTCTGTGGTGACCTTAATGAAAAAGAAATCCAAAAAAGAGGGACCGTATGTATACATAGAGCTGATTCACTTTGCTGTACAGCAGAAACTACTAACACAGCATTTTAATGCAACTATACTCCAATAAAAAAAAAAAAGAAATTGAAAATGGGAAAAAAAAACACATTTGAAATGTATTAATGATGGGAAATAACTTGAAATACAAGGAAGAAACAAATTCTGATATTCTCCAAATTCAGTTTGCAGTAAAATAAAGATATAACTAACAAAAATGTACTCTGTGGGGAAAATAAGAGGAATAGAGTTATATAAGATCTGAAACAAAAATTAAATTTTGTATAGATGCTTAGAAAAGAAAACTAATATTTTAATGAGCACAAGGTTTTTAATAAATAAAATAGGTATGGTCTTCTTAAAACTGAGAAATCAATGTGTTTAAGTAATTCACATGTATAGTTTAAATCATTGTTAGACGTTTTATTATAATACCCAATCACTTCAAAAAAATAAAACTGTCTTTCAAAATTGAGGAAATTTCAAATGTAAATATAATTTAACTGAGTAATAGCTGAAAATGATTGAAGAAAATGTGTTCATTAAAAAAAAAAGTACTTAATTGTACTTTTGAAATACAAGTCACAGTTTGTTTTTCTCATTATCCCGTGTGTATGTGTGTGTGTATGTGTACTTACGAAAAATTTTAAATGGTGTGTGTGTTGGGGAGGACTGCTCAGGGGCACTACACAGAAACTTATTTGCTTAAGTGATACACTGCTCTCTACTGTTTAATTCCCACAATGCAAGAACAATTTGTCCTATAAATAAGATGACCCATACACTAGGTGTAAAGAGAAAACGAAGTCAATGGGGGGAAACTTCAGCCCCATAAATGTTTTTGTACTAAATGGTAAAAAAATGGTTATTCTTAAAAATGTGCATTCTAATTAGTTTCCAGAAATACAACATGAAATACTAGAGGTACCACCTAATAAATATGTTTATCCCAGAAGTTATTTGAAGCAGCTTTTTCAATTATGCAAGCCAGGGAGAGTGCAAAGATTTCCCAGGAAAGACCAAGTGACCTTTCTTCATTGTCAATGCCATTCATGGTTAGCATTTACATCCACACCTGTATCCCTCAATCTATGACTTAATGAAAGAGCAAGACAACAACACATTGTAAATAAGGGTTAAGTGAGTTCTTAGAATCATCAAGAACTAAAATATGGACACGCCTGCATCTCTACTTAGCTGTGTGGTCATTAATGATTTGCTTAAATTTTCTTGGTCTTAGTATCTTCACTATAAAATTAAGTCTTTGAATCACATTATTCATGGTTCTATCCTTTTTAAGCCTAATAGATTCTACACTCAAAATAAATACAGAATATGTAGAATAATAAATTCTACCAAAATAGAGTTTCAGGGCAGAGAGCTAGCTGAGCTCTACCCAGTCAATATTCCAAGCTCACTGCCCATTCACAGCCACGGTGCCTTGTTACCTTTCTAGAACTCCACAGAGCACAGTTTGAAAGCCTCATGACAGTACTATCTCTAAGGTTAGCTCGAAAATTCTGGACCCTCTGAGGTCAAATTCGACTCTGACCTTTATCCCTTTGGGAGCCACACATGAGATGAGTGGCTCCCATGATGCTATGCTAACTTGGACTTAGTCTAAAGTCAAGATGGCCTTCTAAGACTCATCAGAGAGCATGGGACACGGCGTGTGCATCAGGAGTGAGTGGAAGAGATACATTCTCTGATGTTACTCACTGTGATCTGACACCAAACACAATGCAGTCCCGTCAAGCCCTGGTAACATTTGACCGTTTTGTGGCACTTATCACACTTGGTTGGGCAGTTGCCTTCAACCCAGTAATGATGCATCACCTAGAACAGAACGAGAGCACTGCAGTGAGAAGAAGCATCCATTAACAACACACTCCCAAAGCCAGCATGGCCATGCACTCACATCAGTGTTCTTCTTGGACTTCACGTAAGTCTTGATACATGAAGGAGGCGCTCTAGCCACGCAGCGCTCATGGACTGTGTACTTGCAAACTGTAAGAAAACACATACACAAATTCAGAGCTCATCCTGGCCCAGACTGCAATTTTACAGAGAAAGAGTGACATTAACAGAACCTTGTTTCATAGCCGCTGCTCCCTAATCAATCCAATCAGCGGCATCAAGAAAAAGTCCAAGTCTACTGTTTTGACCATGGAATACAAAAGGCCAATTAGTACAGGAAATATTACGCATGTGAAAAACCAAGACTCTTCTACCATGGCATAGCAGGAAATGCTTAATTAAATCAGGCCTCACTCAAATTTTTCACAATAATTCCCAGATGACAAAAATATTAAAGACAAATTGATGACTGCCAAATGGCTTGGTGTCATTTGTTAGAAGGAAAAGATCTATATTTTACAGAGTATAGGCATGAGAGCAGCTGGCAGGCATGGGAGTAAAAGCCCATGAGTTTCTGCTGTTTTGTCTATTGATTTATCTAAATCTTAAATAGCTGGTTAGTCTATTTCCAGAGAATAGATTTCCTCATACATGCCAGGCCTTCAGTTAAACTTCATCCTTCATAGCCATCATGGCAATCTGTCTCCAAAAGGAAAAACCTTTGCTAGACAGCATATGGGATGTGTGTGTGTGTGTGTGTGTGTGTGTGTGTGTGTGCGCGCGAGCATGCATGTGTGCATGTTTATGTATGTATTTTATGATATATAGATGCAAAAATTAATATATATGTACAAATGTGTATATATACACATATACAAAGATATACATGTGTATATATATTTATATTTTGTGTATATATATATATACACAAAATTAATATGTATATGCGAATATGTATGGGTTTCCTTGGTGGCTCAGATGGTAAAGAATCCATCTGCAATGCTGGAGACCTGGGTTCAATCCCTGGGTTGGGAAGATTCCCTGGAGGAGGGCAGGGCAACGCATTCCAATACTCTTGGCTGAAGAATCCCCATGGACAGAGGAGCCTGGCAGGCTATAGTCCATGGATTTCCAAAGAGTCAGACACGACTGAGCGACTAAACACAAATATGCATATATTCACAAATACAAATATATATATGGGTGTGTGTGTGTAAAATGTGACATAAAGCCAACATATACAGTTTATTGGCATCTGTAAATCACTACATGGCTTGATTTTGAGTATAACTCAGGGTCTTATAAAGATATTCTTTAATAAAATACTGGTTTCTAATTAAGAGTAACAAATGCATAAATACAGGGAATAAAAATTAAGTAAAAAAGCAACCAGGTAGCTCTCTCAACAAAACAAAAAGAAATTAACCACTGCATGGAATTAGAATGAAAAAAATACTAAGTTCACATAATACTTATATAGTAAAACTCTTCCCCAATAGCCACATCTGTGACTCCCTTTGGCAACAGTGAGGAAGAAAATATAGTTTCTCTTCCCTTCCCTAATGGTAATAATGTTGTATATTACATTTGCTACACTTACCAGTTAGAATTTGTGAGTAAGATTCTCACTCTTACATGACACTGCCCACATTATTTGAGAATTACCATTTTGTTTCATAAGCTCCCATCAATAGAAAATACTCTGAAAAATTATTTTCCTTAAAAATAATAAATCCTTGAAAATAAAGTACTTCCTTTGTACATGGAGAATGTTATGGGGTAACCAGCCTCTTAAGTGTGGCCACCAGAAACAGCCCTCTGAAGTGGTATGACATAATTTTATGTTACTTTATCAAAATCTGTAAACATTTAAAAGCATCCTAAAATATGGTTTTTAATGTCAAATAAAACATCTGAAAGTCTTCTCCCAATTATGCTACCAAAGAAGCCATTAGCTAAAATTAATATCTGAAAAGTATGTATTATATGGAAGCCAGGTAAGAAATTAGATTTATTATAAATGCACAAAAATGGGATGTGTCCAATAAACCTGACAGGTTTTGTGAACATACACTGCAGACGAGGGTTTGGTTGGACAATGTGCTGGACTGAGACAAAGTCACCCTTAGTGAGGAGGACTCAGTATTCCCCCTGTTTTAGCAGAAGTATCACAGAATGCAAAAGTTCCTCAGGAGTACATGCTGTTGGTTTAAAAATTCTTAAGTGCCTTTTATAAATTGATGCAAGCATTATCTGAAAATTCCAGTGGGCAGTATTTCGTAGAAGAAAATAAATATTGCAAAGTTAAGTGTGCTGAAATAAAAATAATGGCTGCAATTCATGAACGGGCAAAACTTTGCATTCTAATACCTGTTAACCATATATGAAGAACTTCTCCATGATAGAATTAAAACTCATGTGTCTGAGGTACAAGGTTAGTTTTTATTCCTTGTGATTTCTTAATCTGAGTGCAAACTGATCATGTAATTATTTTTATTTATTTATTTTTTTAAATTTTACTTTATTTAACTTTACAATATTGTATTGGTTTTGCCATATATCAAAATGAATCTGCCACAGGTATACATGTGTTCCCCATCCCAAACCCTCCTCCCTCCTCCCTCCCCCTACCATCCCTCTGGGTCGTCCCAGTGCACCAGCCCCAAGCGTCCAGTATCATGCATCGAACCTGGACTGGCGACTCGTTTCATATATGATATTATACATATTTCAATGCCATTCTCCCAAATCATCCCACCCTCTCCCTCTCCCACAGAGTCCAAAAGACTGTTCTATACATCAGACACACACGATCATGTAATTATTTTTAAAAGACTAAAAGGAATAAGCTCATTATAGGAAAACAATGTGAATAAAGCAACTAACTTGGGGAAAAAAGGACAAATATGCGTAAATGTAAGATATAAGTATGAGAGGCCAGTGGAAATTTTCCTAATACTCGCAGAAGCAATGAGAATCATGAATAAACTAAATTACAGTGGAAAGAAAATGGCTTGTGAGTTGGAAAATGTCCTTATTCCTTTCCCAAGGAGAGGGCTTTCCAAAACTGAAGGAAGTTAAAACTAGAATGACCTAAGCCTTCAGAAACATATTACAGGGAGACATAAATCATAGGTACAGGAAGGGTCAGGTTAATTTCTTGACTCTGTCTGCAAATGGGACTGTGCCATGAAATCAACCTTTCCTCACCGGAGGTGATGATGTCCAGGCAAAGGAAACATACTCACAGGAGCAGCAGAGGCCCTGCTTCCCTACTCCGATCAGCATGTTCAGGCAAAGATTGCAGTAGGCAGGTTTGTTAAAGTGCTTGAGTCGCCACACATGCTGTCCGTCATCCTTCACATTCTGCACGGGACGTAAGAGAAACAGATTTCACTTAATGAAATAAACAGTGGAATAAGAAAATGCCAATAAAATTCAGAGCTGGACGGCAGCATTTGAAGACAATCTGTTATTTCATCCCTGACTTTCTGCAAGATCGCCACAGAGTCTAGAAAAACACATGTGCTCTAGTGGAATGAGATCCTGCTAACAAATCTCAGATGCTACAGCAACCCACAGATTCTCACCTAATGTCAACAGTTCAACAGGAGGTCCCGAATCAGCATCACGGTCAGCCCAACTGAGCACTGCTGAGAACAGAGGCTTGTCTGCCTCACCTGGATATCTTATTTTTAGGACAATTCCATAAACAAATATGTGAATAAAGAAAGACAAAATATTCTTGAGTGGAAGATTCTGAGAGGTGAAAGCCTAGACAGAATATATTAACATTTGATCTTCCAGACCAAAGGATCAAACCTGGGTCTCCTGCACTGCAGGCAGATTCTTTACTGACTGAGCTACCAGGGTAGCTCCATAGCCTTGCTTAATAGTAGGAATATACAAATTTCATGATGGTGATTAGGTCTTTCTTATAAGGAAGCAGAGGGGTAGGATGGGATGAAAACATAAGACTTAAAAGTAAGTTACTGATGGTATTCTAAGGCTTCAGTTGGGGGATTCCTTACATGTTATAATTTACATTCATATATTTTTGTATGTCTCCAATAGTTAAATTTTAAAAATAAGTATTTGTAAGGCTCTAATTAATTTTTTCTTTACTTCTCTTTTGCAAAACATGAATGGTTTAAGTAAGATATGGGCATACTAACAGGATAAGTAATAGTAGAAGCATGTGTGTGTTTGGCTGTGACCATGGCATTTCCTGACACTTGTCCGAGTATTTCCTTTGATGATTAACATCTCTCACCAAACAATTTCCTTGTCTCCATCAGGAAGTCCGAATAACCCAAATATTAGGATTTAGAATTCACTACACCATTTAGGGTACTTTTCAAAAAAAAAAAAGAGGAAGTGAAGTGTTAGTCGCTCAGTTGTGTCAAAGAGAAGAGGATGACAAGTGTTCATAATACTGTTGAGTTTAGTCACTAAGTCATGTCTGACTTTGTGACACTATGGACCATAGCCTGCCAGGCTCCTCTGTCCATGGCATTTCCTAAGCAAGAAAACTGGAGTGGGTTGCCATTTCCTTCTCCAGGGGAATCTTCCGGACCCAGAGATCGAAACCGTGTCTCCTGGTTGGCAGGCAGATTCTTTACCACTGAACCACTGAGGAAGCCCAATTGTTCATATACCCATAGTTTTATTCCAATTTGGAACAATAGTGTATTCAAAAGTAGGCTACAATAATAAAACTTCTTTTTCAGTTACTAGCATTTTTCGTAAAATAATAAATTGAATATCCACTAATAAATAACTGAAATAAAAAAAAAAGAAAATAAAAAATATGAATGAATTTAATTTCATAGAAAAAATGGCAAAATATTAACACTGTTATTGTCTTTATTCGTAACAATCTCTATCATTTTTTACCACAATAAAATCCTGAGTTAATTAATCCAAAATCTTGGCAAAACTGTAATTATCATTTATTCTTCTAAAATTCTATATAATATCACAATAGCTATCCTCTATCGGACACCTAATTACATCTGCATCGTCCAACACTGAAGGAAAACAAAATAATAGGATGCTTACAAATCTCTTGAATTCCTTACAAGGAGGTCAAGATATTAAATGAAGTTACTATATATTTATCACTTTTTTCACCATCATTTTCTGTATTAACATATACTCCTTGTACATCATTCACCAAATTGTATCCAACTCAGATTAATTTTAGACATCATTTATTGGGATTCTATAGAAACCACTGCAGGTCTCAATTCTTCAGGTCAGTCAAGTTGCCATATTTCTTGGAACACACAGACCTAATAATTTTTTGAGCACCTATTATGCACTGAGTCACTAATACAAATTCTGTGGGAGTGAAATAATATAAACATGTCCTGATCATCTTGTTTCTCTAAATAATACAATATTAATAGTAATGCTTCCTGACCACTTTTTCCTATTCCTAGTCAAGACATAAACCACCAGATTTGAAGCACTCAATTAAATTCATAGTAACTAATTCTTACATTAGAACCAGAAATGTCAAATTTGCATCATAATATGAAGCATTAATGGAAATGCTTCCTGGGAGATAGTTCTCCATGGGTCTCTTGATCATCTGCACATTTTGTAAGCAGAAGAACTGTCCTCTTTCAACAACGTACAGCCTTGCATTGTAGAGACATATCTCCCTCCAGAGCAGAGGGCAGGTTTACTTACAGTCTGATATAATGAAAATAATCTCTCTTTTATAGACAAAGGTTAAGCAAGCTTGTTTACTGCATATGATAATAGCTTCCCCGGTGGCTCAGACCGAAAAGAATCTGCCTGCAACACGGGAGACCTGGGTTTGATGCATGGCTGAAGAAGATCCCTTGGAGAATGAAATGGCTACTCACTCCAGTATTCTTGCCTGGAGAATCCCATGGTCAGAGGAATCTGGTGGGCTACAGTCCATGGGGTTGCCGAGTCAAACATGACTGAGTGACTAACACTTTTCATTTCACTTTAGTTACCCCAAGCCAGAGAGTTCTCGGCTTTGATGTTGTTACTTGGGCCTCTGCATCACCCCAAGAGACTTTGCAGGCCTGGAGAGCTAGATCAGCTCTGAGACTCTTACTGCTTCTTTGCGGTGAGACAGCAATCTTGGTTTCTGACCCAGACACTCACGTCCTCTGCCAGCACCCACAGAACTGTGGCAAGTTCATTTGTTCACATACAAATAGGTAACTCTTAGAACCTTCACAGTTCTTGATAATACTCAGCTTCATTTTCCCAACAAAAGACTCACAAGCTCTCCACAAAAGCACTTCTGCAGAAGGTGTCATGGAGAGGACATCTCAAGACAATGGGGTTTCATTGTTTCCCCCAAAACTTAAGAAATAGCTTTTATAGTAATTTCTGAATCCAATTCTGGTTTGCTTGAGTCATAAGATTTCTAGTATCTTCGTTATATGAATGGAATGCTTTACGCAAGCATGTACTTAGTCGTGTCGGATTCCTTGTGACCCCCATGTAGCCTGCCAGGCTCCTCTCCTTGGCATTTCCCCAGTAAGAATACTGGAGTGGGTTGCCATTTCCTTCTCCAGGGGATCTTCCCAACCTGGGGATCAAACCTGTTACTCTTGCATCTTCTTCATTGACAGGAGGATTCTTTACCGAGTCACCTGGGAAGGCCAGGTGGGAAAGCTTTATATATTTGCTTAATTCTGCTATAGTTTATAATAAACTGTCTATATTTAAAATTTTTCTATTCTTTCAAATAAGAATAAGGTAGCCTGATACTAAAAGATTAAGAGATAAATTTTTTTAATATATATTGATAAATTTAGCATTAAATGTTGATAGGATCAATGCTTAAAAAACATTTTTAAGTGAAAAAGAGAAAGGAAAATTTAGTTCTCATATGTATGACTGTTCTCATAATCCCTGTCATTTTATTTTTAAATGAGTGTCCATTCCATGTGAATAAGCCTCCTCCCGTGGAAGAACACATATGGACTAAGTTAGCTGGCATTTTCCTTATCAAAAAATAAACAAGTCTGAACGTGGGTGTTCTGTCAATCAGAACACTTAGCCATGTTACAGGCTGTCACTGATGTACAAATCCATTATCCAGACATAAAACGCTTTACCAAAAACAAATTAAATAGCTTTATAGCTCTTAGCTGGATACATTGCCAAACTATGCAAAGGATGAAATATGTATGTGACTTCAAGAGAAGAAATTGAAACCAGGAGCCAACTACTTCTCAGCAGTGCAAATTACACTCCAACGCTCTGTATTTTCATGTCTTGTCTTGTTTGTCTTATTTAGATGGTAAACTTGGTGGGGACGGGGGAGGATGGGCCCCTTACTATATTCCATCAGCGGGGACAGCATATGCCTATTAGTACTTCTATTGCAAATAAATATTTATTGTCATAGAAAGGAATTCATTTTTCTAAAAAAGCAATGAAGAGCCAATCTGGAAGGCTTGATTCCTGGCCTCTGATGAAAATGTGGATAAGCCATTTCACCTTTATTTTCCTCTCTAATAAAATGACAGTAACCACTTTCCTCACCCAGACCGTGCTGTGAGGTTTCATTATACAATACCTGTGAAGTCAATTTAGCTCCTCAGAAGATTGGTGTTACATAAACAGCAAATATTATTACCATCATTGGGTTGAGTTGTGTAACATCCCAGCATTTCAGCTAAAAGATTTGAGAAGGATGTTTGTAGATTTAAAATGGCTTATTTCATAAAAATTGTGTTCTATTTTTTCCATCATTAGACATTACTCTTAACAAAAATGTATTCCTGATATTTAGTAAACACTGTATTTTATAATGAAGTAGTTCAGTTCTGTGCTGACGTCAGAGAAATGTTTAATGAAATCCAGGAAAATTCAGAGCGGCATCAGGGTCTTCCTCACCTTTTAATTCCTTTTGACCTTTTAAGTCAAAAGGAAGTTTCAAAGAGAAGAATGCTCTTTGGAAAATATTGAAAACTATTTCTTTATCTAGTGATTTGTAAAGTTTTAGCTTTTTCCCCTTAAATACCTCCAGGATTGTACATAGTGCTCAAGTGAACTAGGAATGTTATAAATATCATTATGTTCTAAAGATGGAGAAGGAAACGGCAACCCACTCCAGTGTTCTTGCCTGGAGAACCCCATGGGTGGAGGGGCCTGGTGGGCTACAGTCTATGGGGTTGCAAAGAGTCGGACACAAATAAGCAACCTACACACACACACACACACACACACACCTTTTCTAAAAATGTCATGGAGAAATTTCACTGATGTCAAAGCCAGAATGCTCCCATTCCCCTGCTAAGCTCATTTCAACTGCCTTCAATTACAACACATAGAGAGCTAAGGTTGCAAATGGATTCCAACTCAATCAACAATAAGCACCATTAAATTATCTTACTTTTCTGTTCAAGGTCTCAAAAAAATATAACAATACAAAAGAAACTGCCCTTTAGACAAAAAGAAAATGTAGAGAGAAGTTTTAAAATTCTGAGCAGAGCTACAACCAACTATCCTTCTCCAGATCGCACATTCTGAAATCAGGCTCAGACCCTGATAATCTTATGGTTCAAATGCCAATTCAACAGACTGTAACATCACATGGTTATTTTCCTTGAATGACCTGATGTGGAATCTCAAGAATGGTTGCATTTATCCAGCTTCATAACTCCTTTCCTGATTGAGCAATGTATAAACAGCAGAGCAACACTGCAACCAAATTAAAAAAATAGAGTGTGAAACATTACTTTTCCAAATACAGCTTAGAATACATCATCTTCTGCTCTCCATTCATATTCACCAGGGGACAATCTTCATCAGAAATCAAACCAAACAATACTTTTACTTTATTGAATCAGGCACAAAAATACATATACCAAAACATTAAAAACAATGGCAAAGTTTACACTGTAAACTGCCTATAGGGTTTAAAAACCAGGACTCTGAACAAAAATAAAGAAGTCAAAATAAATAACCATTCAAAAATCACACAGGCCAGATTTGGCACCAACAATCCAAGACTAAGAATTTAAGGTATCCTTATTTTAAGCCAGGCTTCTATTTAAATCTGTATTCCAGTTTTTATGATAGTGTGAATTTAGAAACTTTCTTTGAAAAATCTAACAATGATCCCAGATCAAAGATTTCAGGAATTGGAGCATCATTAATTGGGGCTTCCCAGGTGGCTCGAGTGGTAAAGAACCTGCCTGCCAATGCAGGAGACATAAGAGACGTGGAATCAATCCCTGGGTTGGGAAGATCCTCTAGAGGAGGAAACGGCAACCCACTCCAGTATTCTTGCCTGGAGAATCCCATGGACAGAGGAGCCTGGCGGGCTACAGAACAAAGGTTCGCAGAGAGTCAGACACGACTGAGCAACTTAGGACACGCTCACAGCATCATTAATTATCTTGTTCATCTAGTACAACAAACCTTTGAACTGAAAGAATATTAGAAAAGGAAAGGGATATTCCTGACTAACTTCTTTGAACACGTCCAGAGAAGATGACTGTCTAGCAAGAAAATCACCTGGTCAGTTCATAACCAAGCTGGTTATTGTTGTTGTTTAATCGCCAAGTCATGTCCAACTCTTTGTGACCCCATGAACTGTAGCCCACCAGGCTCCTCTGTCCACAGGATCTCCCAGGCAAGAATACTGGAGATGGGTTGCTATTTTCTTCTCCAAACCAAGTCAGGGTGAAGGCCAATTTGATAATGTTAACTGCCATTCTATCATCTCTTCATTGGTCCTTACTGGAATGATCTAATTGATCTATTTTTTTTAAATCAGACTTTTCTTTCCAAAATGATTTAAAACCAGTTAAAACTCATTGTATTTTATGACAGAATATATAATATGTAATTTGTGATATGGCATAATAACAATAGAATAAATCAGGGGTCAGCAAACTATGGCCCTTGGGTCAAACATAGCCAACAAGCTATTTTTGTAAATAAAGTTTTATTAGAACACAGCCCTGCTCTCTCAGTTAGGTGCTGTCTGTGGTTGCTTTTGCACCTCAGAGGCACAGTCTGGCAGTTGCAACAGAGACTTTATGACCCACAAACTTTAAACTATTTGCTATCTGTCCTTTAATAGGCAAAGTTTGTCATCATTCGGAGTTTATTGCTAGACACAGTTATTTTAATAAATTTTATCCATTCAAAGTAAGATTAAAAAAAAAACATATTCTTAATTGAGATGAATGCTGAAGGAAGAATGACTCAGTGTCATACATAAATTTTTTATTGTAATCAAATGTCCCCCCCCCCCAAATGACAGACTATATCATTTTATACTGGGTCTCATGAAGTTTGAAGGACTCCTTCTAAGGGAAGGAAAATGACTCTTACCCTCTAGCATTTGATAAAGAACAAGGTTTTGATAAACTACGATTCTGCTTTTGGCACCAAAATAGGTATAATGTAAAACAGTGTAGTTTTAAAGATCCTGTTGGTGGAGAAAACTGAACTCCAGTAAAATCACAGCTGCTCTGTGTAACATTACAAGTGAGGACTGTTCTCCCAGGACAATTTTCTATCTGTGTAATTGGGGACATACACCATGGTCATTTTCAAATACACTGTGGTATTTAACAGGCACTATCAATTAGCATCTACTCCCTGAGCTCATAATAGACAATAGACAAGAGTATATAGGACAACAATAAGACAGGCCTCATATTAAGTGGCTGAATTCAACCTAAAACTTCTAGATTTCTAATCTGAAAAGTAAAAGTAGGGGGTAGGATACCGGGGAAATGGCTCCATGAATTAAATTCTCTACAGGTAATAATATAACATATTAATTGCCTACAGAAAAGGAAATAAATCTCAATTACTAAAAAGAAAAGGCCCTCATCACTCAGTTGTCATTCCTGGTTTGTAAAACACTTACCATGTCTGGGAATTAAAAAGCTCTTTTTAACAAATAGATGCTCTGATTTGTGAATATAATTAATGGCTTATCTATTTTACAAAAGACAATATTAAAAACATTATCAGCTTTTTTTTTTTTTAAGAAGTGAAGAAAACACTCTCAGAATTGTTCTTCAAAGGGAAAACATCCAATCTCATAGGCCATCTACAAATGTTAAACAATGTAGCCCTGCCATCTAGTGGCCATCACTGGGAACGCAGCTCAGGTTTCTTTGAACCCTGAATTTCTCCCATTAAGCACTTGCTTGGAAAATCCCATGGACGAAGGAGCCTGTTAGGCTGCAATCCATGGGGTCGCGAAGAGTCGGACACGACTGAGCGACTTCACTTTCACTTTTCACTTTCATGCATTGGAGAAGGAAATGGCAGCCCACTCCAGTGTTCTTGCCTGGAGAATCCCAGGGACGGGGGAGCCTGGTGGGCTGCCGTCTATGGGGTCGCACAGAGTCGGAAACGACTGAAGTGACTTAGCATAGCATAGAATTGGAAAAGACGGAGAAAGCAATGGCACCCCACTCCACTACTCTTGCTTGGAAAATCCCATGGACGGAGGAGCCTGGTAGGCTGCAGTCCATGGGGTCGCTAAGAGTCAGACACGACTGAGCGACTTCACTTTCACCTTTCACTTTCATGTATTGGAGAAGGAAATGGCAACCCACTCCAGTGTTCTTGCCTGGAGAATCCCAGGGACGGGGGAGCCTGGTGAGCTGCCGTCTATGGGGTCGCACAGAGTCGGACACGACTGAAGCAGCAGCAGCATTGGAAAAGACTCTGATGCTGGGAGGGATTGGGGGCAGGAGGAGAAGGGGACGACAGAGGATGAGATGGCTGGATGGCATCACTGACTCGATGGACGTGAGTCTGAGCGAACTCCGGGAGTTGGTGATGGACAGGGAGGTCTGGCGTGCTGCAGTTCATGGGGTCACAGAGTTGGACACGACTGAGTTACTGAACTGAACTGAACTGAAGCATCCCCCCCAAAAAATCTTTTAACGAAACACATACACTATAAATCTAAGAATATCAATATAAAGTAAATTATGTAACATTAGCATGATGGAAATTAATGGCAAAGAACTTTCATTCCCCTGAATTAAAGAAGTTGCTGCTAGAAACTGGAAGGAAAGGAAAGAGAAGTCGCTCAGTCATGTCCGACTCTGCGACCCCATGGACTGTAGCCTACCAGGCTCCTCCGTCCATGTGATTTTCCAGGCAAGAGTACTGGAGTGGGTTGCCATTGCCTTCTCCAGGGGATCTTCCCGACCCAGGTATGGAACCTGGGTCTCCCTCATTGCAGCAGACTCTTTACCCTCTAAGCCACCAGGGAAGCCCTCTAGTATCTGGGGTATACCATATTGGTTTAAAATATTTTTAATTAACATGCATACAGATTTGTGGACTATATTTATCCAGGCAATGTTCATAATTTCACAAATATCTGTACTTATTAGTAAAGCTGTAAAAAATTTATAAGCAATGTCTTCCAAAGAAAAATATTATTTCAAATTTTTTCTGGGATATTAGAAATATAGATGTTTCCAATTCCCCAGGTTCCTGTCAAACCTGCTTTTATCAAATAAGTTACTTGCTCATTCCTAAATCTTCTCTCATACTAGAATTTCCATAAATGTTTTAAAAAAATTTAGTTTTAAAAACATAAAATTCCATTCTCAGGAACCACTATCATTGGAACATCTTGAATAGTCATACCAACTATTTTTCAGTACAGAACATATACCAAACCTTCTGAAGTTAAGATTTTGTCAGTTTATTTTCTGTTTTCACCCAATATTCTGATTTACATATGCCTTTGTCAAAGGTATATTAAAAAACGAAACAAATATTTTTGATGCAGAGATACATAGTAAGTTATTACAAGAAGATACTAGGTTATGTATAGTATAAGAACATCAGACACAAGAAGTATTGCTTCATTAATTCTCAAAATGTGGAACTATGTATCTATTAATAAGGCTGATATTATCTTTGTTTTAATAAATTATTTACCTTAAGATTAATTTCCTATTTATCATCTATTAGTAATTCTACTTTTCCCTACTCTGACCATTGCTAAAATCCAATGGGCCCCATAAGATTAACCTGAATGTAAAAGAATTTGAAGATCCAGATGAAACAGATGAATTCCACCATCCCAAAGCCCATTTATATATTCCCAAAATAATATGTAAAAATGTGCAACATATTTTTACACACTATCACATATTTCACACAGACTGCAAGAGTTCTTGGGAACTGACTTAAAAATCGGGGCTCTTGAGTTAACTATAGCATAGTCTTGAATTTGAAAAACTGTTATTGCTGGTAACAAGAAGTGTAACAGGGGCTTCCCTGGTGGTTCAGTGGATAACAATCTGTCTTGCAGTGCAGGGGGTACCAGTTCAATTCCTGGTCCAGGAAGTCCCCCATGCTGCAGGGCAACTAAGCTCAGCTGCCACAACTACAGAAGCTGTGCTCTAGAGCATGAGAGCTGCAACAAGGAAACCACTGCAGTGAGAAGCCCATGCACCGCAACTAGAGAGCAGCCCTCTCTGCAGCTAGAGAATGTCCACACAGCAACACAGACCCAGGGCAGCCAGTAAATAAATACTTGAAAAAGCAGAGAAGCAATGAACACTATGATCTTGCATCTCAAAAGTCTAACTATTCCATGTGCCATGCTGCTTTCCATATGTAACGCTCTTTGAATCTAATTATACATTATACTATCTGAATGTGGTAGTTAATTCTTGTTTATTAAAGCTAAGTGTAAAAATCCAGTGTCGAATTTTTAAATTAACTATTACCGAAATTCAACCAAACTGGGGTAGTAAGCTCTAGATTCAAAGTCACTATCATATCACATTCTGATCTGAGGTTGGTATGTTATTCCCCAAACCACCAGTTTTAATTACCACTGGAGGCAGTGATATGAGAAAACATTGACAGGATTAGAAGGAAAAACTGTGACAAACTACTGCTACGTAAGGAAAACAAAAAGATACTTGCTCCTTGGAAGAAAAGCTATGACAAACCTAGACAGCGTATTAAAATGCAGACACATCACTTTGCCAACAAAGGTCCATATAGTCAAAGCTACTGTTTTTCCAGGAGTCATGTACAGATGTGAGAATTGGACCATAAAGAAGGCTGAGCGTTGAAGAATTGATGCTTTCTAATTGTGCTGCTGGAGAAGACTCCAAGAGTCCCTTGGATAGCAAGGAGATCAAACCAGTCAATCCTAAAGGAAACCAACCCTGAATATTCACTGGAAGGACTGATGCTGAAGTTGAAGCTCCAATACTTTGGCCACCTGAGGCAAAAAGCCGATTCATTGGAAAACACCCTGATGCTAGGAAAAATTGAGGACAGGAGGAGAAGAAGGTGACAGAGAATCAGATGGCTAGGTGGCATCACTGCATCAATGGACTTGAATTTGAGCAAACTCTGGGAGATAGTGAAGGGCAGGGGAGCCTGGTGTGCTGCATGCAGTCCATGGGGTCGCAGAGTCGGACACGACTGAGCGACTGAATGACAACATATATGGAGTGCTGTGGAGTGTTAGTCGCTCAGTTGTGTCCGACTCTTTGTGACCCACAGACTATAGCCTACCAGGCTCCTCTGTCCATGGGATTCTCCAGACAAGAATAATGGAGTGGACTGCCATTCCCTTCAACAGAGAATCTTCCCGATAGGGGGATCAAACCCAGGTCTACTGAATTGCAGGCAGATTCTTTAACGTCTGAGCCAACAGGGAAGCCCATGTCCAAAATATGCTTACACTTACATGTATATAGAGTCAACCACCTTGATTATAATTGGCTCCTCCACTTACGGGTTTGTTTACCAATAAACTAGATCATCTTCATGAGGAGAAGTATAGAAATGGATGGAGTGTGATAAGAACCACAGCATGCAATCATGCTCGGGTGTTTCTTCCATTAGACAAAAAGAGATCAATAATTTTTAAACTAGATTGCACTTTAAATAGTGGGGAAAAGAGAGCAATTATGTATTAAATAATAAGGTAATACCTAAAATGAACTAGTATATTCATGGCAAGTATTATTATACAAGGAGCTACTGTTAAATTGCACAGAGTCATACATATTAGAAGGATCAGGCACTCAATAAATACTTAATTGTAGAAAATAGATGAATTTATAATCAAAATGTATAAAAGAGACCTCCACTGACTTACCACCATGTTACCCCATCTATGTAAATACTTACATTTTCTAAGCCCAGGAGCACAAGGAGTGGAATTGTTGTCATGCCTCCTTGAATCCATTCCTCCAGAGAGACTGTTCCATCATGATCATAGTCAATTTCTTCCATCATTTCATGGAGGATCTAGAATAGAGAAGATGAGGAAAAATTTGAAAATGAATCAATAAAATAAGTTTCATGTGATACAACCAAGTATTACAATGAATTGATTATAATAAACTCTGTGTGTGTGTGCATGTGTGTAAGTTGCTTCAGGAGTGTGTGTGTAAGTTGCTTTGCGACCCTATGGACCATATATCTCTGCAGGCTCCCCTGTCCACGGGATTCTCCAGGAAACAATACTGGAGTGGGTAGTGATGAAACCCGGGTCTCCTGCCTTGCAGGCAGATTCTTTACCATCTGAGCCAGCAGGGAAGCCCAATAAACCGTGACTAGCAGCGAACTGCTTCCCAG
Organism: Bos indicus x Bos taurus; assembly: GCF_003369695.1. NCBI lineage: Eukaryota > Metazoa > Chordata > Mammalia > Artiodactyla > Bovidae > Bos > Bos indicus x Bos taurus. Next base: position 96,704,109 of record NC_040079.1, on the reverse strand, counting down.
GTGGTGCTACTCGTAAAGAACCCATCCGCCAATGCAGGAGACACGGGTTCAATCCTGGGTTGGGAAGATCCCGAAGAAAATGGCAACCCACTCCAGTATTCTTGCCTGGAAAATTCCAAGTACAGAGAAGCCTGGCAGGTTAAAAGTCCAGGGGGTTGCAAAGAGTTGGACATGACTCAGCATGCACACCCACATGTGCACGGGTACACGCGCGCGCACACACACACACACACACACACAACAGCAGCTAACTGGGAAGTTGAGGTAACTATCTAGATAATTTGTTACAATGTTAATCCTGTCATTGAGAATAATAGTAGTTTTGCTATGATTTCTAGAACATGACTACTTATACTGACTAGCTTTTAGACATAATTGCTTAACTTTTTAATATTTTCTCACTGAATGGCAGAGCTTAAACAAAAAGGTACCTTTAATTTATGGATGAAAGTGATCTTTAATTGCTGTCTCTAGATTATTTTTTTTATTCAAATATATGCCAGATAATGACTGAACAAATTAACTTCATGGCAAAGAGCTGAAATAATTCTTTGCTAAGTGGTATGGGGCAGGGGAATTAAGTCGCTTTTAATTGCCTATCAGAACTTAATAGAGCCAAGAAGTTAAACAATCAGACCATTTGGATTAGATTTCTTTTCTAAAGATGACTTGCATACAGTATCCCGAAGTGTTCTCCACAGTATGCGGAATACATTTACCTCTTGGCTGCATAGTGCTAATATGTGTTGTTAACTCCAAGGGTTGGTGTGAGAGTTAGATGTGCTAATATAGTCTAAGTATCCTTGAAGAGTATCTAGCATACATAGTAAGTTTAATATAGCTGTCGTTAGGGTTATATTATATGTTCAGTGGGTCAGTCATGTCCAACTTTGTGGCCTCATAGACTGTAGCCTACCAGGCTCTTCTGCCCATGAGACTCTCCAGGTAAGAATACTAGAGCGTGTTTCCCTGTGTTTCTCCAGGGAATCTTCCCGATCCAGGGATCAAACCTACGTCTCTTGTGTCTCCTGCACTGGTAGGCAGAGCCTTTACCCTAGTGCCATCTGGGAAGCCCCAAGTTACATGAGCAGAAATTATATTACTGTTGCTGGAAAGGCGTAGTACCTCCTACCTAATGGCACCAAAGAGGAAAATGTGGAAGACTCCAGGGAAGGAAGTAACTCACCACCTTTATCTAATATGGAAGTTTTAATCCATTAAAAAAAAAAAAAAAACAAGAAAGAAACACAGAGCGCATTAGAAGAAAAATTTGAAAAGGTGCAATGAATGGAATACTTGATATGTTTGTTGATAGAAGGATCATTTGCCTCAACATCGCTGAACCTGGTTGATTGGTGTTTTTCCTCAAGAAGTATTTTAAAATCAGATAATTTTCCTTCCTAGAAACAAATGTATCTATAGGTACTGGAGAGTCTTCTTGGGAAAAAATGATGCTGTAATAGTTTCATTACTCTCAAAATGAAGGACAAGGGAATTCATTTAAAATTGGGCATAAGGTCTGATTAAAAGGCCCTGCCTCTTGAAGGCACTCTCATGAACCAGCAGAAATGAACAAACGGGATGAGAACTAAAACACAGAGCATTTGTTTCAGAGAACTGATCCATTCATTTCGTACTTAGTAAATCTAATGGGAGAGCCTGGATTAGTTTTTAAGAACTCTGTTCAAGGACATCTCATCTCCCCTACTAACTGCCATCAACATCAAATGTATCCTTCTCGTTATTCATCATGCCAACTTACGAGTCAAACAATGCATATAAAAGCGCACACACACTTGAAACAGGGAGAGCTGCTGAATCATCAGGCAGGATGAGGCAGTTATTATGACAGCAGCTACAGACATAGGCAAGGCTTTTATCTTGACACTCCATACTGCCCACAGAAAGGACAGACTTATTAGTATATGCCACAAATGACTGATACTGCTATTTAGCTTATTAATCGCATTTTCCAGTATGTATTTGTTCTAATTAGACCACACAGCCACCACTAGCCCTTCCACAGAGCATCCAGATCCCCATTTTCTCAAACCCCACCACCACCAAATTCTTTTCTTGTGATGTAGTGGTGCTTCCGTCTGCTTAGAAAGCTGACTAAAAAAATGGTTCTCTTCCCTTTATTACTCCAGTAAGCACAAGAGGCTTGATTAATAGATAAATTATATTCACAGGTATTAAGTATGATAGAGAAAGCTGTTTTACATAAACACAACCAACAAAGGCAGCAGAACTTACAAGAAGTCCTTTGATTTCAGTGCAAACAGTATCACAGTGAATCAAGAAATATTCTTCTAATTAAATATGTTACCATCCACTTTATTATTCCATATGCAAACTGAAATTTTGTTAATGATATCTGCCACTCATTATGTGTACAACATATGCATTTCCACTTTCAAAAAGGAAAAAGAAAAACCAGCTGAGTTAAAACTTGGAAAACCCTGATCCCAGTAAGAATGGTGCTGGCCCTGTACACAGCATTGCACTGATTTGGTTGCACTTTAACTGCACTAGTTTGCAATGCAAGGAAAATGTGATTTGAGCTCTCCTATCACATTATCATGCCATTACCATGGAGCTGACTGCATAAATGGGAATTTATGTGGTTAAATGGGCTCTTTGAATTCATATAAAATGTAAAACATTTAAATTAAATTGATTTGTATTTACTTAACTAATGTACAATTTGCTAAATTGAGTTGGTTTCAAGAGAAACTAAAATCAATAACATTCATTAACTCTCCCCCAAATATTACCTGTGACTGAAGTAAAAATTTCAAACCACTTTTGTTTTAATACACATTTGAATAATATTGGTAACTTGGATATAAATCTATGGAAACAAGAGGTTTTTATGCTCTTATAGGCACTGTTCGATACTGTTTCTTTAAACAACATGATTAATGTTTCCTAGCTCCATCTTTCACTAGCTAGAGAGTTTGGGAGCAAGTCACTAATACCATCCCTGGTGGCTCAGATGATAAAGCATCTGCCTACAATGCCGGAGACCTGGGTTCAATCCCTGGGTCAGGAAGATCTCCTGGAGAAGGAAACGGTAACCCACTCCAGTATTCTTGCCTGGAAAATCCCATGGACTGAGAAGCCTGGTAGGCTACACGCCATGTGGTCTCCAAAGAGTTGGACACGACTGAGCAACTTCACTTTCACTAACATTTTGGAGTCTCCCTGCAATCCTGAGCATGTATCTGGAAGAAACTATGATTCAAAAAGATACATACACCCCAATATTTATTGCAGCACTTTTTACAACAGCCAAGACATGGAAGCAACCTAAATGTCCATTGAAGGAAAAGTAGATAAATAAGACCTGTTACATAGATACAATGCATTGTTACTCAGCCACAAAAAATGATGAAATAGTGTCATTTGCAGCAACAAGGATGGACCTAAATATTATCATGTAAAGCAAGTCAGCCAGACAAAGACAAATACCATATGATGCCACTTACATGTGGAATCTAGAATATAATGCAAATGCACTTACCAACGAAACAGAAACAGACTCAGCCACAGGGAACAGACTTGTGCTTGTAGGAAGGGGGTGGATGGGAAGGATGGACTGGGAGTTTGGGGTTACCAGATGCAAACTATTATACACAGGATGGATAAACTACAAGGTCTTACTGGATAGCACAAGGAACTCTACTCAATCCTGTGATAAACCATAATGGAAAAGAATGTGTATACAAGTATAACTGAATCATTTTGCCGTACAGTAGAATGTAACACAACATTGTAAATCAACTACACTGCAATAAAATAAATTAAAACAGAAACCTTTGGGGTCTCAATTTCCTCATGTGTAAAATGAGTCAAACAGTAGTGTCTACCTCTTAGGGCTGCGAGCCTTAAATAACACAGAAGGAAAGACAACAGTGCTCTGTGCACAACCATCATTATCATCTTCATAATCACCTCTTCCTCTTTCAGATCGACTACTCCAGCTATTCCCAAATAAGGGAAAACATGGAGATCCTAAAATACGTATCTATTTGACTTTTTCATGGCATGGTATGACCTTGGTAGTGTCATCAACAGCTTGTTTACTTACACTTATTTAAGACCATCAATTCAGATTAATTTCCATGAGAAAGAAAAGCAAGATATCACTGCTAAGAACCTCAGAAAACCACATACATTATTTTATACTCAGAATCCACTTTGACTACTGATTATAAATAGTAACTTAAGAGTTATGAAAATATAAAATTAAATGCCAGTTACATACTAGGATGGCAAAAAAGATGAAAGAAGCAAGTGCCTTCTAGAAAGTAGCCAAGAGTTAAATCATCCCTATACCTACTGGATTCAGTTCAGTGACGTCCCATTCGAGGTACTCGGCCACGTGCATCATCTGACTGATGATATTTTCTAGTTCCTGGAGGAGGAGAGGAGAGGGAGAGAGACAGGATGAATACAAGGTCTTAGTAAGTTCTTCAACTTTGACTTACAGGAATTGATTTGTTCAGCGTGTAGCTCAAACACTAAAAGAGTGCAATGATTACTTTTATATAAAAAGTAAACATATGCATGCATGCTCAGTCATGTCCAACTCTTTGAGACCCCATGAACTACAGTCCTCCAGGCTCCTCTGTCCATGGGATTTCCCAGGCAAGAATACTAGAATGGGCTGCCATTCCTCCTTGAGGGTATCTTCCCGACCCAGGAAGCTAACCAGCATCTCCTGTGTCTCCTGCATGGGCAGCAGGATTCTTTACCACTGTGCCAACTGTGAAGTCGACTATACTAAATATCTGCTCCTTCTGGACTTTGTCTAGAAAGCTTCACCAGGAGAGGGCACAATTATACAAAGAAAGATTTCCTTCCAGCAGAAGATTTTTAGGAAAAGTTTTGTTTGGAAAGCAGTATCTGATGAAAGTAGGAGCATGCATAATTTCACAAGCTTATCATTTTTTTTTATTTGTTCTTTAACTGAAGGTTAATTGCTTTACAGAATTTTGTTGTTTTCTGTCAAACTTCGATAAGAATCAGCCACAGGTACACACACCCTTGTTCCCTCTGTTCCAAACTTCCCTCCAAGTATCCTTACTCCACAGCTTGAAAACAGGTGTGGAAGGGTGGGAGGAAGCGTTTGAGGGTAACTCTAAGGTTTATTTTTATTCTGATATAATGAGAATGTATATTGACTATTTTAGCCATTTATTGGTATAATTTGCTCTGCTAGAGGTGTGTTCAGGTCAAGGTTTGGAGGCTAAGGCATGTAGAATTTATTTTATGAGGAGACAGAATTTTAGGTTGAATTTTCACATTCTTCTGCTCAATAACAACTTTGTGAAGAACTGATGGTTAATATAGATGCCTTGGCTAAATAACTTAAAATATATTTTCATACCGATTTATTTAATGTTTTAATTCTTCTGTATCTTTAGAACAGACTAAATGTAGTTTGTGAATGTTAACAACTTAAAGTCAGTAAGTGATATAATTAGAAGTAGTGTTTTATAATATGATAAAGTATAAGAAGTATAAAAGAAGAAAGCTGAAAAGCATATTAATAAAATATACGCAAATCTCTAATCTAATATATATGGTTAATAAAAATGAAGAAGAAAATATGGTTAAAGAGGTTCTCTTGATAGAAGGATTTGTGCATCCCTCTGAGAAACTGAAAAATATAACTCTAATCATAAAAGTATTATTTTTATAACATAGGCTGTTTCAGAAACAACGCAAATACAAATGTGTTTATTTACTACAGATAAGAAAAAATTTCAAACACATTTGACCAGGATCAAGTGTAGTATCGGGACTTTGCTGTAGCTCAGATGGTAAAGAATCTGCCTGCAACACAGGGGACCCGGGTTCGATCCCTGGGTTGGGAAGATCCTCTGGAGAAGGGAATGGTAACCCACTCCAGTATTCTTGCCTGGAGAAACCATGGACAGAGGAGCCTGGCAGGCTACAGTCGGTGGGGTGGCAAAGAATGAGACATGACTGAGCAATTAACATTACTATTTTGGAATTAGAGGCTAGAATTTATGTATGTGTGTGAATCCATGGGGTCGTAGAGTCGGACACGACTGAGCAACTTCTGTGTGTGTGTGTGTGTGTGTGTGTGTGTAACTAATCTTCCAGGTACTTTATCTTGGCATATATACACCTTCCTACTTCTGACAATCCCCTCATTGGGCTTCCCTGGTGGCTCAGTGGTTAAGAATCCGCCTGCCAATGAAAGAGATGCAGGAGACGCAGGTTCCATTCCTGGGTCAGGAAGATCCCCTGGAAAAGGGAATGACAACCCACTCCAGTATTCTTGCTTGGGAAATCCCATGCTCAGAGGAGCCTGGTGGGCTACACTCTTTGAGGTTGCAAAAGAAGTGTGCATGATTTAGTGACTAAACAACAATGATTTGGGACCATTGAAGTCTCTGGATATGTTTTGAGAAATTGAAACTATTTTGGGTGTGCTATTGTATGGGCATGTGATATCAGATAAGTCATTTAACCCCTCAAAGATTCAGTAAAAATGGATATGCTAATAGTACCTAGTTCATAGAGTTGCTACAAAGATTAAATACATTATATAAAATACATTGATCTTATCTGAGACAAGTAATCAATAACATTAACTAGTATTATTAGACATACTGGTCATTTTTCAAAGTATTAATTTTCTTCTGCTGTATTTCCAATATATGAACAGCTAAGCCTTTAAATTTCTAAGAAAATGACATTGGAATTGCAGTTCCAACCTGGTGGTGAAGAAAATCTCCTGGGGCAGAAAATTGTGTGGCCAAAAACCATAGAGCTTTATTTACAAAAAAAGACTAATTCAATCATAAGCAAACATTTATCCTCAGCTTGTTGTATAATATTCAGAATATAATTATAAATATTGTTAGTAATTTACTATATGTTAACCAAAAAATGTCCAGAGACCAAAAGAAGCATTTGACTGGATTTTCAAATTAGTTGCCAACCCATGGCTAAAAGTCTAGTAAAGACACATTCTTTAATTAAAAAGAAAATTATTTAAATAAATTAATTTTTTAAAATAAAGTAATAGAACTATTAAAAAAGAAAAATTAAAACAAATCTGATTTTAAAATAAATTTACATTGGTATAATCAGAAGTGTTACAATAAGCATATTGACATATATAGAAGAAATCTAAATGACTAGCCATGAAATGCCCCCAGAAAATGAGCGAATGTATCATGCAGCTTAATATTCCTAAGTGGAAAACTGAACACTACTAGGCACTAAAGATAACAGTATTTGAAAAATTAGAAATACCCTAGCATAAGAAATCCCACAATCACAGCATCAACTCAGACTTCTAAATGAGCAATTGTATATTTTTATCTCTCTGTGGAGAAGCTAATGTACCATTATCCTACTCAGTGTTACATTAATGTATGTCCAACTTCGTTGCTCTGCTTGTAAAAATCTGTTTGAGTTCTGCCATTGGGAAGTACATCAGATGATGAGAAAAACTCGTTGTCAGAAGTGTTTATTTTAATCAGTATTCAGTATATTGAAACATTTGTTTTTATAGGTACCTATGTACTTCAAAATTTCCATAATCTGACACTTATTCTTTCAGTAATATTCTTATATTTTCTTCATACAATAGGACATGATATAATATACAAAATGTTAGGCAGAAAATATATCTGAAATACATATATACATTCATCTGTTAAACAGATATATTTATAAGGTTCTGATTTGAGAACTAAGAAGCTAACTACTCCTTGAAAGCTGTGAATGATATGCCTATATTATGAATAAAATAAATATTTATTGCTTTCTATGAGATTATATTTTCTTCTATTTCTTTTTATAACTAAAACTATAGAGTATAAAATGGGATAAGGTGTTTTTCAAAGGGAAGTTTACCAAAGCAATTTTAAAGATAACGGCCTATTTTATCAACATATGAGACTAAGCACCCCACTCCAGTACTCTTGCCTGGAAAATCCCATGGATGGAGGGGCCTGGTGGGCTGCAGTCCATGGGGTCACTAGGAGTCAGACACGACTGAGCGACTTCATTTTCACTTTTCACTTTCATGCATTGGAGAAGGAAATGGCAACCCACTCCAGTGTTCTTGCCTGGAGAATCCCAGGGACGGGGGAGCCTGGTGGGCTGCCGTCTATGGGGTCCCAAAGAGTCGGACACGACTGAAGTGACTTAGCAGCAGCATGAGACTAAGAGTACTTTTAAAACATGTGTGGGTGCTATGCGTTGTCATGTCTAACTCTCTCCGACCCCGTGGACTGTAGCCCGCCAGGCTCCTATGTTCATGGGGTTCTCCAGGCAAGAATACTGGAGTGGGTTGTCATGCTTTCCTCAGGGGATCTTCCCCACCCAGGGATCAAACCTGTGTCTCCTTCTTTGGCAGGAGGATTCATTACCACTGCACCACCTGAGAAGCCTCTTTAAAAAGTGGGAAAATAATAAAATGACTGAATTGAATTTATAACTCCTTTAAATTCTACCTGTGTTCTTGACATTTTCCTAAGTGTCAAATCTCACTGATATATATATAGAGAGATCTTTTTAAAGCATTGCCCTCATCTTTCTCTTACACTTTATTCAGAAAGGGCTGGGGTCTTTTTTATCTTTCTTTGTATAAAAAGTCACTTTTCTGTAGTAAACTTATTTAATAGAACAACTATAATCCTAATAGTTTCCTCTGATCACTTGCTTTCAAAAAGTCAGATGATAAAAATGTTGTATCAGTGCATGGAAATTATATTGTGTCTTCTGTGGTAATAGCTATAAATTTATTCATTGCACTTTTCAGAACAAACTACTCTTAAATTTTCACAGAAAATTTGAAGAAAAAAATTACCGAGCTGTCCAGGAAGCCATTTCCATCTGTGTCATAGAGGCGAAACATAACTAGAAATAAAAGAGGTGTTGAAAAGAAGATTAGAGGTGAGTAAGATCAATGCTGGAATAAGGCATACTCTTGAAAAATTATTTTCTGTCAGAAATAAATACTACTAAATCCCTCCCCACCTTCAAGTAACTGATTTATGGGATCATTTAAGCTTTCAACGTGAATTAATCATTAATCATTAATAACAGTACTGGATATCAGATATAAGTTCTACTGATTTTTGTTATTCAGCTAGAATCATGACAAACTGCTATTGTTTGCTCAAATTTTTTTACAAGATCATTAAATGGAAATTCAAAAATAAAGGAAGAGAAGGAGTTTAGACATTCAGAGTCTGGATATTAAAGAACAGTGTGGATAAGAAGAAATAACTGATTTAGAGGTTTGGAGATCAATTATAATCTGAAAACTGCCATCCACTGTTATGTGAGCTCAAACACTGCTTTCTTATCTATACTATGAGAATCCTCACCATGTCCTAAGACACATATTTGTTGTAAAAGTTAAGCAAGATGACACACACAAACATGTATCAAAAGCTATAGGTCATGGCACACAGATAAGCCATTGATCTGACTGATCATTAGACAGCATGTGAAAGGAAAACTTAGTGTAAAATAAGGGAATTTTTCTGATAGAAGATGCAGAAACAAAACTATGTTATCGTCATGGGTATAATGATATATTTGTTTAAATCTGAGGGTTAGTTTCATGGGGTAACCAATTTTTGAACTAATCAAACATGAAAATGATGCTGTTGGCTCCACCGCAGAGAGCTCAGGAAAGCAGCATGGCAGAGGTCCATGGCTGGCCTAAGGACCCCTTGAAGAGCTCACACACCATGAGGAGACTACAGAAAAGGCTGCAGGTGCTGGGCTGAGATAACAGAGAAGAATGCCACAGCTGTAAAAATAGAGGAATGGAAATGAGGGTTGTGTTGGGTTTGTATAATTTCCTGAAGAGTCTTGATGTCTGAGGCTTATAACATGAACTAAAGACAGTGACAACTAGGAGACATAGTTATGAAATGACTTTAATCTGTAACTCATTATTTTTCATGTTTAAAAATGAGTATTATATTTAAAAAATTCTAAGATATTTATAAGATGCAAAACTAGCCTGCTGTTGTTCAGTTGTTAAATCATGTCCGACTCTTTGTGACAGCAGGAACTACAAGACTTTAGACTTACCTGTCCTTCACTATCTGCTGGAGTTTACTCAAACTCATGTCCATTGAGTCAGTGATGAAAACTAGCCTGCATATCATTAAAAGAAAAAAAAATGCTACCAACCTAGCTATGATGTTCTATTTATTATAAAATGGAAACAGACTTTAAAGATGTTGAAAAGTAAGGGGAAAATGTATACCTATTGAATTAAAGGATACAATGTTAGGGCTTGCTTAATGACATAAATATCTTGCAAACCATGATAATTGTTCTTATGTACTAAATAATAAAATTCAGGAAGAAAAAAAGAACTTATCACAAGAAAGACCATGCATTTCAAGATTTTCTAGTATACTACAAAGCTACAGTCATCCAGATAGTATGGTACTGACACAAAGACAGAAATAGAGATCAATGGAACAAAACAGAAAGCCCAGAGATAAATCCATGCACCTATGGATACCTTATCTTTGACAAAGGAGGCAAGAATATACGATGGAGAAAAGACAATCTCTTTAACAAGCGCTGCTGGGAAAACTGGTCAACCACTTGTAAAGAATGAAACTAGAACATTTTCTAACACCATACACAAAAATAAACTCAAAATGGATTAAAGATCTAAATGTAAGATCAGAAACTATCATATTCCTAGAGGAAAACATAGGCGAAACACACTCTGATGTAAATCATAGCAGGATCCTTTATTGACCCACCTCCCAGAGTAATGGAAATAAAAACAAAAATAAACAAATGGGACCTAATTAAGCTTTTGCACAATGAAGGAAACTATAAGCAAAGTGAAAAGACAGCCTTCAGAATGGGAGAAAATAATAGTAAATGAAGCAACTGACAAAGAATTAATCTCAAAAATATACAAGCAACTCCTGTAGCTCAATTCCAGAAAAATAAATGACCCAATCAAAAAATGGGCTAAAGAACTAAACAGACATTTCTCCAAAGAAGACATACAGGTGGTTAACAAACATATGAAAAGATGCTCAACATCACTGTCAGAGAAATACAAATCAAAACCACAATGAGGTACTATCTCACCCCAGTCAGAATGGCTGCTATCCAAAAGTCTACAAATAATAAATGCTGGAGAGGGTGTGGAGAAAAGGGAATCCTCTTACACTGTTGGTGGGATTGCAAACTAGTACAGCCCCTATGGAGAACAGTGTGGAGATTCCTTAAAAAACTGGAAATAGAACTGCCTTATGACCCAGCAATCCCACTGCTGGGTATACACACCGAGGAAACCAGAATTGAAAGAGATACCCGTACCCCAATGTTCATCGCAGCACTGTTTATAATAGCCAGGACATGGAAGCAATCTGGATGTCCATCGGCAGACAAATGGATAGGAAAGCTGTGGTACATATACACAATGGAATATTACTCAGCTATTAAAAGAGTGTATTTGAATCAGTTCTAATGAGTTGGATGAAACTGGAGCCTATTATACAGAGTGAAGTAAGTCAGAAAGAAAAACACCAGTACAGTATGAACGTGAAAGTGAAGTCGCTCAGTCGTGTCCAACGCTTTTTGACCCTGTGGGCTACAGTCTACCAGGCTCCTCTGTCCATGGGATTTTCCAGGCAATAGTACTGGAGTGGGGTGCCATTTCCTTCTCCAGGTGATCTTCCCAACCCAGGGATTGAACCTGGGTCTCCCGCATTGTAGACAGATGCTTTACCATCTGAGCCACCAGGAAGTCCCTAGTACAGTATATTAATGCATATATATGGAATCTAGAAAGATGGTAACGATGACCCTATATGCAAGACAGCAATAGAGACACAGATGTAAAGAACAAACTTTTGGACTCTGTGGGAGAAGGCGAGGGTGGGATGATTTGAGAGAATAGCATTGAAACATGTATATTATATGTGAAATATATATATTATATGTGAACCAGTCTAGGTTTGATGCATGAGACAGGGTGCTCAGGGCTGGTGCACTGGGATGACCCTGAGGGATGGGATGGGGAAGGAGGTGTGAGGGGGGTTCAGAATGGGGAACACATGTACACCCATGGCTGATTCATGTGAATGTATGGCAAAACCCACCACAATATTGTAAAGTAATTAGCCTCCAATTAAAATAAATTTTATAAAAAACAAACAAAACAAAAAAGATTTTCTAGTATAGCATAAAATGATAAAAATATCTTTTTAAGTGGCAAGAATTCTTGCACCACTCAAAGAAGGGGTTAAATGCCAGGAACAAGGCAAGGACTTCCCAAAAGCCTAACTATATTTTAGAATGAGGGACAGCTGTGACTCTGTTAATCTTTATTGGCATAAGGATTAATTAATGCCAAACAATTTCATACTGCTCTGCTAGGTGGAAAACCTATGCCTACTGGTAAGTTTTCATGGAAATATGAACTCAAAGACACACACATACATGGTGTGAATTTGTGGGTATCTGCCATTCATTTTGGGCAGCATCTGAAACTTCTTCCTAGATTCTAAAAGCCAGACTTATAAAGCACCATAACAGATGAAAAGTTAGATACCTTTTCTTCACTAGCCTGACTTGAAAATAGAGTTTGCACAAGAGGCAGCCTCTACCTATCCGAAGTACAAGCCTAGAAGATTAATCAGATGGTAATGACCCAAGAAAAAAAGGACCTTTTCATAATCCATGGTGATGACAGGCAGCAGCAGTAATCATTGAAGAGAAGGGTGTGTGGCAGGGGGGCTAACACTGAAAGGTGCTGTCACAGAGAAGCAGCAAGCAGTTGGCATACATATAAGAAAATAATTATTAAAACTATCTTTAATTACAAATAATGCATTTGTATGTTTACAAAATGCTATTGAATCATCACAAAGAATTGGAACTTATATATAAAAATACATATTTCATATATATAAGAACTTACATATGTATTAGAACTTACATAACAAATATGTTATATACATATATATGAAAGTGAAAGTGTTAGTTGCTCAGTCATGTCTGACTCTGCAAACCCATGGATTGTAGCCCACCAGACTCCTCTGTCCATGGAATTCTCCAGGCAAGAATACTGGATTGGGTTGCCATTCCCTTCTCCAGAGGATCTTCCCAGGGATCTAACCTGGGTCTCCTGCTCTTACCATCTGAGCTACTAGGGAAACCCCATCATATATATATATAGAGAGAGAGAGAGAGCAATGTCTTACATTAAAACATATATATAATATTTATTACACCTATATTAGAACTTATATAACTAATATAACTATGTTAAGTATTACATCTTATATAACATAGGTTATATATTATATTAGAAATTATAATGTATAAATACTGATATATACGTTTACATATAAATATATATATGTATACATATTCAGTGATGTGGTAAGAAAAAAAGGCAATTGCAGTTTTATTACTTACAAAGAACAATTAGAAATTGAAACATAAAATATACCTTTTACAATAATATGCAAAAACCTAAATACATAAGAAAAATTTATCGCATTGGACAAGACCTTTGTGCAAAACGTATAAAACCACCAAGAAAAACTATATAAAACCTATAAAGATATACCATGTTAATGAATTGAAACATTTAATATTAAAATGTAAATTCTTCACAGATTGTTCCATATAAGGGAGACAATCTCAACAAAAATAACAGCAGCTTTGTTTTAAATAATCACATGACTGATGACTCAGCAGATAAGTATCTTCTGGCAATGCAGAAGACACAGGAGACTTGGGTTCAATCCCTGGGCCTGGAAGATCCCATCAAGGAGGAAATGGCAATGCCTGGGAAAGCCCATGGACAGAGGAGCCTGGTGAGCTACAGTCCAAAGGGTTTCAAAAAGTTGGACATGACTGAGCGACTAAGCACACAAATATAAAAATTTAAAAAAATAAACTTGGAATATCCAAACTTTGAAAAGAAAAAAACAAATCTGAAGGATTTACATTCCCTAACTTCAAGAGTTGATAAAAATCCAAGGAATCAGGACAGTGGCATCCTGACTATGCAAATAAAACAACAGGAGCTATAGGCGACAGAGATCCATACATGTACGGTCAACAAGGGCCAAAACAACTCAGTGAGATAAGAAAAGTCTTTACAGAAAATGATGATGGAACAGCTGGATGGATATTCATGCTAAAAAATCACCATGACCCGTACTTCACACCAAGTATGAACATTAGCTCAAACTGAATTACATTAAGGCAGAGCTTTAAAGATTCTAGAAGAAAATATAAGACAACATCCTCATAAATCAACGTAAGCTAATATGAACCATCAAAGACTGTATTTTTCAGTAGATAAAATTCATCAAAATTAGAACTTCCGTTCATCAAAAAAAAGACTATTAATAAAATAAGTCAGCTGCAGATTTGAAAAAATATTTTCAGAACACACATCTATACAGCAAAGGACTTGTTTCTAGAATATTATGAACAGATCATATAACTCAGTAATAAAAAAAACAATGCTTTTAAGAAAGAGGCAAAAAAGTCAAGCAGATACTTCAGAAAAGGAAGATGTATGAGTAGTTGATCATAACAAAGTACTCAAAGTTATCCATTATAAAGAAACTGGAAATTTACACCACACTTAGAAGCATAATACACTTGCTAGAAAGAGTCCAGAATTCAAGTTTTTCCCCCAAGATCTGCCTACCAAAGCTCCTTACCTTTTCAGCCTCTCAGCCATCTAAGAAACTATAGTTTAAAAATATTGGCAAAAACCTGGCTCCCCACTCCCACGAAATTTACCCACAAGTTGGACAATGTTGTCTTGATAAGTTTCCTAAAATTTACAAACAATTTTTTTTATATATATAGAGTTTAAATGTTCTAGTTGTTTTGAGCAGGAAAGTTGATCTGAAAACACTTTGTTGCAGAAAAGAAGCCAATTCTGACTCCATGTTGGCACTGTTTCTTTGACTTGCTTTTAGTTGCTTTTGTTATTATTATCATACGGAATGGGCTGCCTCAGAGAATCCTGTCCCTCTACCTGACTGTTGAACCACCTTTGTTCAGAACTAGATCCACCTGTAATTGGCAGGAAGGAAGAAATTAACACATCCCCTGCCAGAGGCTTGCCATTCTAGAAGATGTTTGCAAGCTTAATAGCCGTTTTACTCTGCTTCCTCACCTCCCCTCCATTTCTGATCTATAAAAGAACCTGGCCTCCAGACCCTGATAAGATAGTTTATTTTGAGGCAGTAGCCTGCCATCTTCTCAGTCACCTGGCTTTCCAAATAAAGTCGTTTTCCTTGCCTCAACACCTCCTCTCTCAGATCCACAGAAACAATTTTACTACTGAATGAAATAGAAGCCCTAGTATATTTTTAGTGTTGATTTCTAAACACATTAACAGCAGTTAACGGCTGTCTACAAATTCAAATTCATCAGGGAAGAAAGCTGGAGAATTTCAAGTTTTAATTATTATAGCAATAATAAAAGTAACATACATATATTGAGCACTAAGTATCCAATAGTCCAAATCTCATCAAGTATAAATCAAAGACAAACATTTTCTTTGATCCTGGATTAGACATAGGAATTCTAAAACTTCTATTTTCAAAAGTAAGTCTACTTTCCTAATTTAAAATTGTAGTGGTGTTGTGCAAAATATGAAATATTAAAGATGTGCATTTATGCTATCTTTCTATTGAAAGTCCACCAGCAACAGTTAGGGATGAAACGGGCATAAACCCACAACTACAAAGGAAACGTGAGGGGAAATAAGAACCATAAAATTTTAGAAGCTGGAAAACACATGGGGACGGACTGAGAAACCTAAGGAATATAAAGTTAAGCTGGCGGTGAAGAGGAGGCACAGATTCACACAGAAAGGGAAACTAACTTTTTCATGAAGATAAATTAGTCCTTTAAGTTCAACCCCTAACACCTTGGACCTGAGGGTATGCCAACCCCCTAATTTATAGGATACTGGATCTCTGACCTTTACAGCAGTCAAACCACGGGGCTCTGAGCTCCGGGTAGTCAGGTATTCTGACGGTAGGTGTATCATACCAAACAGACTGTAATCACACGAAGGTGTATACACTGAACACTGAGAAAAGTGAACTCCCTCTTCCTCACCTCTCATGAGTCAGGCTTAAACCTCACCCACCCACTCACCTACCCACAAGCACCAAGCAGTTGTTTCAAATCAAGGCAAAGTATTTTGGAAGAAACCAGAAAGCAGGAAAGGAGGAAGGGGAATCTTATAACTAAGAGGAAAGTTTCAAGCTATGAAATAATAATAAAGGTAAATAAGGATGGTGTTGAGAACAAAATGGAGTCTCTGTGAAGTGCAAACTATGCTAGAAAGAGTAAAAAAAAAAAAAGTCATCATAGATGTAGAAGATGTGCTCAGTCATGTCCAACTCTTTGGGACCCAGTGGACTGTAGATGGCCAGGCTCCTCTGTCCATGGGATTTCCCAGGTAAGAATATAGAGTGGGTTGTTGTTTCCTCCTGCAGGGGGTCTTTCTCAAACCCCTGTCTCTTGTGTCTCATCTCCTGCACTGGTAGGCTGATTCTTTACCACTGTGCCACCTTGGAAGCCTGTAGTAGATGTCTCAGATGTCAAATAAAAGACAAAAGAGAACAAGTTGTAAAATTTAACAATATTATAATTCAAAGTTCTGTCTTGGAACTCTAATGTCTAAAAATAGTGATTTCAAAGACTGAGCAATTAAGATAAAAGGGGAAGGTAACTAACAATGAAAAGATGAGGGAATGGATGAAGAGCACAAGTTTCTAAACCAGAATTTAGGGTGGAAGATTTGAAAATTAATTAGTTATATAGGAATAGAGAAACTAATCAAATAAAGAAAATAGGACAGTTATTAACATCATGGAAGATAAAAATTATTTGGCGTGGTAAGCCTATAGAAACTTTCTGTTCTAAAATATGTCTGAATAATATTGATAAAATTAATATCTATCCTCAAACATTATAATAAGCCTATTTTTGTTAGAATTTAAAAATATAATTAGACTCCAAGGTCAAGTGAATTATTGAACCAATAGATTTTATTTTTAAAGCCAATAGGACATAGATTTTTAGGTGCAAAATTAATTTAAGCTCAATATTAAAATTATTCTGTCAACATGATAGCTTCCAAAGATGGGTACCTGTTACAAAATCACAAACTCATTTAAACCACTTTTTTTCTATTTTTATCCTCATGCAGTTACACTTTATATAGAAACAATTATGTGCCCACACATGAATTTGGTTAAAAGATCAAAGGAAAGGCACATTATGTAATATGAGAATAATTCTATCTAGAATTAATCTGTTTTCCAAAAGATTTGCAGGTTTTTAATTTATCTTTGCATTGAATATGTCTTTGTTTTTTGCATAATGTTATTGATATGAAAATATTATTATGGAAATTGTTTTTAAAGATTACAGTCTATATTTTAAAAGATGTTTAAGCCGGAATTTCTTTAACTCATAATTTTTTATTGTTTTATATATTTCAAGACCTACTTAATAAACCATAAGGGCAGTGGCAAAAATAATACTTAGAGCTTTGGTATCTAAGGTAATGGTATTATACTTTTTCCTATTTTCTACAATAGAAACAATAATCTAAAAAAGGAAAGGCAGCTTTGCAAAATAAAAAGAGCATCAAGTCAGAGGGGCTTCCTTGATGGCTCACAGTAAAAAATCTGCCTGCAATGCAGGACACTTGGGTTGTTCCCCTGGAGAAGGAAATGGCAACCCAATCCGGTATTCTTGATGGGGAAATCCTATGGACTGAGGAGATGGGTAGACTACAGTCCATGGCGTTTCAGAGTTGGACATGAAAATGACTAACAGACACACAGCAGGTCAGAAATCATGCATTTTAGTCACAGCCAGCTAAACTCGTGGCATAAATAATAATCAACCTCTCTGGGCTTTAGATTTTTCATTGACAATACAGGAAGGTTAACTAGATGATATCTAAGGTCTTTTCAATATTAATTTTCAGTAGTCCTTAAATTGATACTAGACATAGCAATAACTTTAACGTACAGGGTAGTTCTCATTATCTGTCTGTCAATTACTTATTTTCTGGATATTTTTGTACTGATTTCTTTTCAGTAACTGTAAGTTAACTTAGAACTTATTCTAGCTAAGTCATCAATAACTTGAAAAACACTAATTCAAAAGTGAATGGCAAGTATTTAAAATAAAAAGTGTAAAATTAATATTATTTGATAACTTCAAACAGTTCAGTTCTGTTGCACAGTCGAGTCCGGCTCTTTGCAACCCCAGGGACTGCAGCACACCAGGCTTCCCTGTCCATCACCAACTCCTGGAGCTTGCTAAAACTCATGGCCATTAAGTTGGTGATGCCATCCAACCATCTCATCCTCTGTCGTCCCCTTCTCCCCCACCTTTGATCTTTCCCAGCATCAGGGTCTTTTTTTTTTTTGAAGTAAATATTTTTTTTTAATTTTTATTTTATTTTTAAACTTTACCTAATTGTATTAGTTTTGCCAAATATCAAAATGAATCCACCACAGGTATACATGTGTTCCCCATCCTGAACCCTCCTCCCTCCTCCCTCCCCATACCATCCCTCTGGGTCGTCCCAGTGCACTAGCCCCAAGCATCCAGTATCCTGCATCGAACCTGGACTGGCAACTCATTTCTTACATGATATTTTACATGTTTCAATGTCATTCTCCCAAATCTTCCCACCCTCTCCCTCTCCCACAGAGTCCATAAGCCTGTTCTATACATCAGTGTCTCTTTTGCTGTCTCGTACACCGGGTTATTGTTACCATCTTTCTAAATTCCATATATATGCGTTAGTATACTGTATTTATGTTTTTCCTTCTGGCTTACTTCACTCTGTATAATAGGCTCCAGTTTCATCCACCTCATTAGAACTGATTCAAATGTATTCTTTTTAATGGCTGAGTAATACTCCATTGTGTATATGTACCACTGCTTTCTTATCCATTCATCTGTTGATGGACATCTAGGTTGCTTCCATGTCCTGGCTATTATAAACAGTGCTGCGATGAACATTGGGGTACACGTGTCTCTTTCCCTTCTGGTTTCCTCAGTGTGTATGCCCAGCAGTGGGATTGCTGGATCATAAGGCAGTTCTATTTCCAGTTTTTTAAGGAATCTCCACACTGTTCTCCATAGGGGCTGTACTAGTTTGCATTCCCACCAACAGTGTAAGAGGGTTCCCTTTTCTCCACACCCTCTCCAGCATTTATTATTTGTAGACTTTTGGATTGCAGCCATTCTGACTGGTGTGAAATGGTACCTCATAGTGGTTTTGATTTGCATTTCTCTGATAATGAGTGATGTTGAGCATCTTTTCATGTGTTTGTTAGCCATCTGTATGTCTTCTTTGGAGAAATGTCTATTTAGTTCTTTGGCCCATTTTTTGATTGGGTCGTTTATTTTTCTGGAGTTGAGCTGTAGGAGTTGCTTGTATATTTTTGAGATTAGTTGTTTGTCAGTTGCTTCATTTGCCATTTGCCCACTCTCTCCACTATTGATTCACCTCATCTCATTTGGGTCGCCTCTAACTCCCTCCTCCCTCTTCTCTTCTCCATGTAACCCTGTGAACCTCTCTGAGTGACCCTCACCGTAGAGAAACTTTTCATCTTTAATGTAGATGTTTTATCAATGGTGCTGTATAGAAGGAGAAGTTTTGAAAGTACTGTAAAAATAAGACCGATAACCGGAAGCAGGAGACTTAAGTCCAAACCCTGACTCCAGGGAACTCCTGACTCCAAGGAACATTAATTGACAGGAGCTCATCAAATGCCTCCATAACCGACACTGAAACCAAGCACCACACAAGGGCCAATAAGTGCCAGGGCAAGACATACCAAGCAAACTCTCCAGCAACAAAGGAACACAGCCCTGAGCTTCAAGATAAAGGCTTCCCAAAGTCACCCCAAAACTATAGACATCTCATAACTCATTACTGGACATTTCATTGCAATCCAGAGAGAAGAAATCAGGGTCTTTTCCAGTGAGTCAGTTCTTTGCATCAGGTGGTAAAATATGGGAGTTTCAACTTCATCATCAGTCCTTCCAATGAATATTCAGGCTGATTTTCTTTAGGATGGACTGGTTTGATCTTCTTGCAGTCCAAGTGACTCTCAAGAGTCTTCTTTTGAACACCACAGTTCAAAAGCATCAATTCTTCGGTACTCAGCTTTCTTTATGGTCCAACACTCACATCAATACATGAGTACTGGAAAAACCATAGCTTTGACTAGACAGACTTTTGTTGGCAAAGCAATGTCTCTGCTTTTTAATATGCTGTCTAGGTCGATCATAGCTTTTCTAAGAAGGAGCAAGCATCTTTTAATTTTATGGCTGCAGTCACCATCCACAGTGATTTTGGAGCCCCCCAAAATAAAGTGTCACTGTTTCCATTGTTTCCCCATTAATTTGACATGAAGTGATGGGACTAGATACCATGATCTTAGTTTTCTGAATGTTGAGTTTTAAGCCAACTTTTTCACTCCCTCTTTCACTTTCATCAGAGGCTCTTCAGTTCTTCTTCGCTTTCTGCCATAAGGGTGGTGTCATCTGCATATCTGAGGTTATTGATATTTCTCCCGGCAATCTTGATTCCAGCTTGTGCTTCCTCCAGCCCAGCGTTTCTCATGATGTACTTTGCATATAAGTTAAATAAGCAGGGTGACAATATACAGACTTGATGTACTCCTTTCCTGATTTGGAACCAGTCTGTTGTTCCATGTACAGTTCTAACTATTGCTTCTTGACCTGCATACAGATTTCCCAAGAGGCAGATCAGGTGGTCTGGCATTCCCATCTCTTTAAGAATTTTTCACAGCTTGTTGTTATCCAAAAAGTCAGAGGCTTTGGAGTAGTCAGTAAAGCAGAAGTAGCTGTTTTTCTGGAACTCTTTCTTTTTCAATGATACAACAGATGTTGGCAATTTAATCTGTGGTTCCTCTGCCTTTTCTAAATCCAGCATGAACATCTGGAAGTTCATGGTTCATATACTGTTGAAGCCTGGCTTGGAGAATTCTGAGCATTACTTCACTAGCGTGTGAGATGAGTGCAATTGTGTGGTAGTTTGAACATTCTTTGACATTGCCTTTCTTTGTGATTGGAATGAAAACTGACTTTTTCCAGTCCTGTGGCCACTGCTGAGTTTTCCAAATTTGCTGGCATATTGAGTGCAGCACTTTCACAGCATCATCTTTTAGGAATTGAAATAGATCAACTGGAATTCCATCACCTCCACTAACTTTGTTCATAGTAATGCTTCTTAAGGCCCACAAGACTTCTGACTCCAGGATGTCTGGCTCAAGGTGAGTGATCACACTATCTTGGTTATCTGGGTCATGAAGATCTTTTTTGTACAGTTCTTCTGTATATTCTTGCTACCTCTTCTTAATATCTTCTGCTTCTGTTAGGTCCATACAATTTCTGTCCTTTATTGTGCCCATCTGTGAATGAAATATTCCCTTGGTATCTCTAATTTTCTTGAAGAGATCTCTAGTCTTTCTCATTTTATTGTTTTCCTCTATTTATTTGCCTTGATCGCTGAGGAAGGCTTTCTTATCTCTCCTTGCTATTCTTTGGAACTGTGCATTCAAATGGGTATATCTTTCCTTTTCTCCTTGACTTTAGATTCTCTTCTTTTCCCAGCTATTTATAAGGCCTCCTCGGACAGCCATTTTGCGTTTTTGCATTTCTTTTTCTTGGGGATGGTCTTGATCACTGCCTCTTATACAATGTCACAAACCTCCATCCATCCATCTATCCAAACCTCCTCTGTCCACAAACCTCCAAGCACTCTATCAGATCTAATCCCTTGAATCTATCTGTCACTTCCACTGTATAATTGTAAGGTATTTGATTTAGTCATACTTGAATGGTCTAGTGGTTTTCCCTACTTTCTTCAATTTAAGTCTAAATTTGGCAATAAGCAGTTCATGATCTGAGTCACAGTCAACTCCCAGTCTTGTATTTGCTGACTGTATAGAGCTTCTCCATCTTCAGCTGAAAAGAATATAATCAATCTGATTTTGGTATTGACCATCTGGTGATGTCCATGTGTAGAGTCTTCTCTTGTGTTGTTGGTAGAGGGTGTTTGCTATGACCAGTGCGTTCTCTTGGCGAAACTCTATTAGTCTTTGACCTACTTTGTTTTGTACACCAAGGCCAAATCTGCCTGTTACTCCAGGTATTTCTTGATTTCCTCCTTTTGCATCCTGTTCCCTATAATGAAAAGGACATCTTTTTTGGATATTAGTTCTAGAAGGTCTTGTAGGTCTTCATAGAACCATTCAACTTCAGCTTCTTCAGCATTACTGGTCGGGGCATAGACTTGAATTACTGTGATATTGAATGGTTTGCCTTGGAAACAAACAGAGATCATTCTGTCATTTTTGAGATTGCATCCAAGTACCGCATTTAGGACTCTTCTGTTTACTATGATGGCTACTCCATTTCTTCTAAGGATTCTTGCCCACAGCAGTAGATATAATGGTTATCTGAGATACCTTCAATAATTTCCATTATTTTTCTCTTGTCAAGCACCCATAGTCTGCAGTTCCATATAACTATCCTTAATCGAGCACCTATCTTTTGAAAAGTACACAGACACAAGTGGTAGGTACTACAGTGGGAAGTTATACCCAGCATAAGGGTACAAGGAAGGAGAGTGAAATACTTCAATTAGAAATGGCAACACGATTCATGATGTGAGCAGGGCTTTAAGTGCAGACTATACCAAATGGAGATAGTGGTAAAGAACCCATCTGCCAATGCAGGTGACATTAGAGACGCAAGTTCAATCCCTGGGTTGGGAAGATTCCCTGGTGGGAGAATCCCATGGACAGAGGAGCCTGGCGGGCTACAGTCCATGGAGTTGCAAAGAGTCGGACACAACTGAAGCAACTTATCATGTACGCACAGACTGGATCTAATATACCATGGGAAACATATACATATCT
The DNA here is from genome assembly GCF_003369695.1 of Bos indicus x Bos taurus. Classification (NCBI taxonomy): domain Eukaryota; kingdom Metazoa; phylum Chordata; class Mammalia; order Artiodactyla; family Bovidae; genus Bos; species Bos indicus x Bos taurus. The sequence continues at coordinate 96,681,082 of NC_040079.1, read as the reverse complement.
AGCAAAGGCACATTTTAAGCAAAGGCATGAAGCTGGAAAAGCTCCGGGTTTGTCCAGTGATTAAAAAGTAGATTCATGAGCCTGGGACTTTTTATGCAGATCAAAGCCAAATGCAAGATGGGCCAAGTAGGTTGGGGTCAAATTGTGGAGCTAGATTTGTATACGGATGCAAAGTTAAGGGCTCACTTTTGTGTGTTACTCAGTAGGGAATGATCAAAGACACACATTCATCCTGAGTCAGAAGAGAAAGAGGAAAGTACAGGTGTAGAAGCTGACAAGTTTTAGGAAGTTACAAGAATTCACAGCTCAGGGAAATGATGATTACATAGTAGGTGTTTGAAGTTACAAAACACCTAAATGAACTTCTAACTAGAGTAAAATAAATGATTAGAGAAACAATAAAGGCACTGAAGGCCAGCTGAGGTTTGTGAGTAGAGTTATAATCCATTGAATTGTATTTTTATTTCACAATATCTCTGGCAGCTTAGTATATTAGCAAATAAACTGTATTGTCCAAACCTAAGTGAGAAGGAATGGTTGACCTCAAGGATTATGAATCAGTCTTTACATGATGGGGTGGGAGATGCAAAAAATGCAGGCAAGCTCAAGAGGAAGTGGTCAGGGGGTGAGAATTCTCATTTTTATTTCACTTAACATTCACATAAATGTAAAGGAATTTAAGTAAGCAAATAATGGTTCATTTAATTCCCGTAGGAAACATACAAGATAGACATTACTATTATATCAGTTTTACAGCTGAGGAAACTAAGGCCTAAGAGGTTTTACACATGTGCCCAGATTACTTAGATAGTAAGGGTCAAAGCTAAGATTCATTCAATTAGTGAAATGAAGGGTTCAAGTTCTCGAGAATTGTGCTATAAATATTTAAATCAAAAGTTGGAAAGTAAGTTAAGTGAACACAGGCTGTGGTACGAGTAAAATCCCAGAATTTAAATTTTTCAAATAAGAGTAGTCTTTGGAAATTACAAGGCTTGCACATGTGTGCTAATTCGTCCCCGTCATGTCTGACCCTTTTCGACCCTATGACTGTAGACCACTAGGCTTCCTCTGTCCATGGGATCTCCAGGCAAGAACACTGGAATGGGTTGCCATGCCCTCCTCCAGGGGAATCTTCCCCGACCCAGGGATTGAACCTGCGTCTCTTCTGTCCCCTGTATTGGCAGGCGGGTTCCTTACCATTAGCACCCCCTGGGAAGCCTTACAGGTTTTAGGGTATAGCAACGAAAGTGAGCGGCTGAAATAAAATGGAGGAGAGGTCATAGAACTGGAGGAATGTAAGGAGACCCTAAGAGGGATGTACTGAATGACTCTCCATAAAGCACTGTTGTGGGCTTAAGGGGAAGAGGGCAAGTCGGCCCTGGCACAATGTTCTCATCTATGTGTCTGGATGGTTGGTAACTTGTGCCAACGAGGAGACATAAAAATAGAATTCCTCCACAACTTCAGGACACGCACACACATGTGTGCACACATACTTTCCAAGGGTGCATGGGAGCAGGTGAATAAATATCTTGTATTGATCAGGGGTGAGGGTGGTCTCAGTACCTGCAAAGTCCACATTTGGGCACTAGGACTGAGTTAAAGATCAGTGATGGAAAGCAAGTTGAAGATGATGTAATCAGGGGAAAGTTCAAGAGCTTTGGTTTGTTAGTTTCCTTTCAATGGAAAAAAAAAAATGCTTTCTTCTAAACATTTTGTAAATGCCTGGCAAAGAGAGATGGAGAGATTAGAAGTGGCAGCAATCACTGAATAGATTTATAAAACATTGTTTTGTGGGGGGAAGAAATTTAAAACAGTGCCATTCATTTATGTAATAACCCAGGCAAGTGAAGTGAAAGTCACCCAGTCGTGTCCGACTCCCCATGGACTGTAGCCTGCCAAGCTCCTTTGTCCATGGGATTCTCCAGGCAAGAATACTGGAGTGGGTTGCCATTTCCTTCTCTAATAATCCAGGGAAAAGCATATCGAATGCTGTCACCGACAACTCCAAGAAACAATTGTAGTTTCAGGTGAATTGTGTGTCTGTGTATGTGTGTGTGTGTGTTATGTATTTTCATTAGACAAAAAGAATTGCATAAACCAATGCTTCTCAAAGTGTGGTCCCTGCCACATAAGCATGACCTGAAAATTCTAAAATCCCATTCCAAGCCTGATGAATGACATATACTGGAGTTGGGGCCCAGTAAGTGTGTTCATAAGTCCTACAGATGATTCTACATGTGATAAAGTTCAAGAATCTCTGACCTAAGGCAATGTGTCTCTACTCCTTTATTACTTACCTACTTGAAAACTGAGATTCCAAAATAACACTCAGCTGCAAAAGTTAATTATATCAGGTGCTTCATCATATCCACTTTGTGGTAATTTTAATTTTCTTAGTTTCTTCTCTCTAGTATATATTGTGTTTAATAAGTCATAACCATTTTGGAAATAAGTATGTATTAAATTAACTACCAGGGGTTTCCTTGATGGCTCAATGATAAAGAATCCTCCTGCAATGCAGGAGCTGCAGGAGATGCTGTTTCGATTCCTGGGTTGGGAAGATTCCTTGGAGAAGGAAATGGCAATTCACTTCAGTGTTATTGCCTGAGAAATCCCATGGACAGAGGAGCCTGAGGGGGTACAGTCCGTGGGGTCACAAGAGTCAGACACAACTAAGTGACTAAGTACACAGGCACACCAATTAACAACCATTAAATTTTTTTAAAAAACTTATTGAAAACCTTTTCAGAATCTGTAACTGTAATACAACATATGAATGTTCAGTTCAGTTCAGTTCAGTTCAGTCGCTCAGTCGTGTCTAACTCTTTGCGACCCCATGAATCGCAGCACGCCAGGCCTCCCTGTCTATCACCAACTCCTGGAGTTTACTCAAACTCATGTCCATCGAGTCAGTGATGCCATCCAGCCATCTCATCCTCTGTCGTCCCCTTCTCCTCCTGCTTCCAATCCTTCCCAGCATCAGAGTCTTTTCCAATGAGTCAACTCTTCGCATGAGGTGGCCAAAGTACTGGAGTTTCAGCTTTAGCATCAGTCCTTCCCATGATCTCCTTTAGGATGGACTGGTTGGACCTCCTTGCAGTCCAAGGGACGCTCAAGAGTCTTCTCCAACACCACAGTTCAAAAGCATCAACTCTCCAGCACTCAGCTTTCTTCACAGTCCAACTCTCATATCCATACATGACCACTGGAAAAACCATAGCCTTGACTAGACGGACCTTTGTTGGCAAAGTAATGCCTCTGTTTTTGAATATGCTGTCTAGGTTGGTCATAACCTTCCTTCCAAGGAGTAAGCATCTTTTAATTTCATGGCTGCAATCACCATCTGCAGTGATTTTGGAGCCCAGAAAAATAAAGTCTGACACTGTTTCCCCATCTATTTCCCAAGAAATGATGGGACCAGATGCCATGATCTTAGTTTTCTGAATGTTTAGCTTTAAGCCAACTTTTTCACTCTCCTCTTTCACTTTCATCAAGAGGCTTTTTAGTTCCTCTTCACTTTCTGCCATAAGGGTGGTGTCATCTGCATATCTGAGGTTATTGATATTTCCCCCAGCAATCTTGATTCCAGCCTGTGCTTCTTCCAGCGCAGTGTTTCTCATGATGTACTCTGCATAGAAGTTAAATAAGCAGGGTGACAATATCCAGTCTTGACGAACTCCTTTTCCTATTTGGAACCATTTTGTTGTTCCATGTGCAGTTCTAACTTTTGTTTCCTGACCTGCATATAGGAATTTGTAAATGTGCAATTGTAAAAGGGAAAATGTATAAGTACATGGCTAGGGAAGTACATGAAAGAAATGTTTCTGATTTAATTGGTAGAGCAAGGAGCCAAGCACTGGCATTTAAAAAACAGACACAAACACAAGCTCCAGATGAGTAAGAACCAGGTTAAAGTCCTCCAAACTTAAGGATGGTAGAGAAGAAAACCACAACATAGCTGGTACCTTCATGTGCTTCTGAAATTGAAATGCATTTACTTTGCAGACCTGGTAAAAAACCACAGCAGTAATGTCAGGAGCTAACAGGTCTGTCTATGAGGAAAATCTAAAGATATGGTTAAGGCAAAAAGAAAATGCAACTGAATGTTATAAGTTCAAAAAATTGCTGGAAAACTCAAAGAACAGACAGAAGGGGATTGATAACACTGAAGAAAGGTGAGCGACAGGTCAGGTTTGACTTGATTTTTCCAATGTTTTTGAATCATTCCTGGGTTAACATTCTGCCTTGCAATAGTGGACAAAGACTATGGATTCAAAGATTTAAACAGAGAACTTAAAACATACCAAAACATACCTCTTAGGAATTCTACCTTAAAAACAAAATACTTCCAGTTGGCCTAAAAATAATTAAACTGGAACACAAAGACCGTGTTAGGAGAAGTGATGTTGTCTTTATTCATTCTCAGACCTGGAATAGAATATTTGTCTTTGGATTTTTAAAATCATCCCAAACCTGGCCCTGATAACACCTGAGAAAACTTTCTTGCTGGCCTTTACTTCAATAGAAATTCACTAAACATTAATATTTATTTTGGAATGAGAGAGATTTCTACAGGTTCTTAGGAATACAAATAAATCTTGAAATGCAAATATTCAACATTTAGAACTAATAAATATGTATTTAAAGAATGATGTTAATATGGTTTATTCATAACCTAAGCAGGTGTGACTTAAATAATCATATATTAAATTCTTTATTAGTAACAGAAATATTTTTAAAAAGTTATCATTAAATTTAACCAAGCATGCTACCTAACCATAATTCTGAGCTCTCATAATATTCTACATTTGATTTAGAAATATCAAATTTAGGATTCATTGTCTTTACTATCATCCCAGTAGCAAGAATATTTAATTCATTTTAATGCTATCTATTATAACCAGGCTAATCAGATTACCGAGCAAACCACCAGCTCTCTATTTAGCAAGGACTTTAGAGACAGAATAGATTATTAAATGATTGGGCTTACAGTAAAGGTTTAAAAAAAGTATTTTCCTGCCTTGTAATGAGTACAGTCCGCCACCAGAGAGAGCTCAGTAACTGTATTTTCTTAAAGAGATCACATTTCCTTTCAACTAGATTGAAATTCTCTATCAGAAGTGCCTGCTACATGCTAGAAGGAAAATAGCTATTCTTTAATTATAATATTCAGAGTCAGTTTCTAGAAATGAAACTCTCATATTTGGCATTTAAGAAATTATTTGTTCCTAGCAAAGAAATTTAGTGCAGAAGGTTTCAAGGAAGATTTCCAAAGAGAAAGGCTCAGGTTGACTGTGTATAATGAACTGAACCCTCTTTCTGACTAATGAGAAGATCTTTTATATATTAGAAGTAAGTATGTTTTCAAAAGAACACAAAAGATACTTTTCAACATAACCTGGTTAACAAACTGAGTAAATTTAAAAAATAGGTCAATTGATAAACTTACTCAAATACTCAGTAATAAATGGACTTTGATCAATAATAACCTAAAATTGCTAGATTCTTAATATCTTTTAACTGTCTGATTTTCAGTTGGAGGATTTTTTATTATTAATAACCAAGGTCACTTCATTTAATAAGAATGTAGGCAACCATAGTAGAAACAATTTTAAGTTTGTCAATATCCAGCCCCTTCCACCACCCCAATCATGATAAGTAAATTAAATGAAGAAGCACATACACTCCAGTTTATCCTCAGGTCTTCCTCTTTCAAGGAGAGACAGGTAACAGACTATATCCTTCAGATGGATTACTTCTGGGGAACACGTGTTTGCTGGAGAAGTACGAGGAGGGGTGATGGCACCTTTGTTCATTTTCAGACCTGGAAAAAAAAAATATTTGTCTTTACATACTTAAAGAAATTCACAGTGCTCTCAAACAAACAAACAAAAAAGGGAAATGGAGAGATAACGATTGCATAGACCATATAAAGAACTGTATGTTTCTAAGGCATCAAACAACCCAAACCTCTGGTACTAGTATAACAGAGACAGACATTCCATGACTCTTTTAAGTAATATAGAGTTCTTTGGCATTCAGGGACACGGGGGCTGCTCTGCAGACTCACTGGAGGGTATGTGGGTCAGAATTCTGTAGCCCAGGGTTGGTTGGTGGACAGAATCCAAAGCACGAAGCACTACTTCCCTATTCCACCTTTCTCCACTTTAGGCAGTGACAGCTGTAAATCATTTGGAAGACTGAAAAATGGTCTTTCATTTAAAAAAAAAAAGCTGAGGAAATGTGAATCCGTCACAATATGATTTATATACTGACAACCAGGTATCATTCATACATAAAAACATGCATTTATGTCCAGTCATGCAAAAGACATCCTTTTCACCATCAAGGAATCTTCCCATGGGCAAGAGAAAAAGAACATACAAAAAAACCTGGATAAACATGACAGATTTAATTAGCGAGGTAAGACTACACAACTGCAGTTTAAATACGGTCCATACTTTATTTCTGACACCTATTCTTTGTGCCTATTCCAAGACAAGGGTGAAGAAGTGGGTGAAATGAAGTCGCTCAGTCGTGTCCGACTCTTTGTGACCCCATGGACAGTAGCCTACCAGGCTCCGCCGTCCATGGGATTTTCCAGGCAAGAATACTGGATTGGGCTGCCATTTCCTTCTCCAGGGAATCTTCCCAACCCAGGGATTGAACTGTATCTCCTGCATTGCAGATAGACACTTTACCGTCTGAGCCACCAGGGAAACCCCCAAGTCAAGGGTAGTGAACGTGAATGCCTAGTCATAAGAGCTGATGACTGCAGATTATCTGGATGATGATAAATAAGCTGAGACCTTTTCACAATAAATAGTTCCATCTTATGAGAGAAGCCTCTAAAACAAGACCATATGCATCTGACAAGGTAAACCCCGATCATCCTTTGAGGTCTGTTTGGTCATATGAAAAGCATGAGGGTGAGATGCCTAATGGGGCAAATGGCTACATAGTTCCTAATCAACCAGGAGTTACTGGAACGGAAGGAATAACCTTAACCAAATACAGTCTAAACACCGGTCATTCATCTGTCATTCACCAGCACACCTCAACCTAACGACATCTGTTGCTCCAGTTTATTTCCTTCCATGTGTAACTTTGATAAAATACCTGTCATTTCCTTCAGCCATTTCAAGATATCCAGGAATACAGTTTCATGTATTATGAAAAGTCAGAAGTTAGTTTAGTAGTCACAAGGTTACTACTAAGAAAATGTGTCATTTACTGAGTGTATGATATGTGGTAGGAACCATGCTGGGCACTTGAACATGAAACATCATCTTACTTAACTCTCCCATTACCCCTGTGAAGGAGACTGCATTATTACCACTTTACAGATGAGAAACAACCTTAGTGAAATTAATTGCTAGAGTTTCATAAGTAGCAAATTTGTCCTCTTTAGTCTACATTAATAGCTTACAGACTATTTTTGTTCAAGGCCAATAGGAAGAAAAAGTAAGAAAAACAATTTACATCTTCAGTTCAATTCAGTCGCTCAGTCGTGTCCAACTCTTTGCGACCCCATGAATCACAGCACACCAGGTCTCCCTGTCCATCACCAACTCCCGGAGTTCACTCAGACTCACGTCCATCGAGTCAGTGATGCCATCCAGCCATCTCATCCTCTGTCGTCCCCTTTTCCTCCTGCCCCCAATCCCTCCCAGCATCAGAGTTTCCAATGAGTCAACACTTCGCATGAGGTGGCTAAAGTACTGGAGTTTCAGCTTTAGCATCATTCCTTCCAAAGAAATCCCAGGGCTGATCTCCTTCAGAATGGACTGGTTGGATCTCCTTGCAGTCCAAGGGACTCTCAAGAGTCTTCTCCAACACCACAGTTCAAAAGCATCAAATCTTAATCCAGCACAAATACAAACACACACATATACTAGTAGGTTTCCTACATGTGCCATTATTTTCTTTCCTTTGTTAACCTATTCTCTTCTATTTCATTCTTAAAATTCTTTTGTCAAAGATCCCTTAAGTTGAATTCATTATGGGCCACAGTTTTCAAATCCACAGTTTGAAAAACAGTGCTTTATATCTTTCATTTTTACCAAAGCCTTATTTCAAATATACCTTTATGCTTCACATTAATGCTACTTCTGTTCACCGTTATTGAAAAAGATACACACACACACATATATATATATGTTATAAATTGATTTCTCCCCTTGACAAAAGTGTCACTGTATATCTAATGCAAAGTAATATGGTCACTTTTATAAACCAAGGGCAGAGAATAGAAGACAATTCTGAGCTTTAAAAAGAAAATACCTGACTACTTCTAACTAACCATCTAAAGCCTCACCAGCTGTAGGAATAAGCAGTCTCAGTCTATGATAAAAGACATTTTGGCACTGATCCTTCACATGGCCATAACTTCCAGACTTGGAGAACACAGCACTTGAATTATGGTTGGATAAACTATGACCTAACTCATCCTGCATGATGAGCTAATCCTCTCTTCCATGCCCCCCCCTTTATGGCAGCGAAATGCTTTAATAAGTTACATTTAATTATTTTACACTACAACTCAGCACAAAATAAGAAAGAATAAAAAGCGTGTGTCATCACATTCATCTGGAAGAAAGACAAAAAGTATCCATTTTCACTTACATCTTTTCATTTATGATCATCTGTATTTATAAAATTAAGGTTATGGTATCTCAGTATCAGTTTTCATAATACTGAACAAAAAAATTTGGAGAACATGAGTATCACAGTTTTCTGCTTGCCTTTCTTGTATGTCATGTACATACTGAACATGAACATAAATGTATAATTTAAATTTAATACTACTTTTGGTCAAGAAACATGCTACTCTACTAAGATTGCTTCTGCTTGACAAAATGACCATCTGCCATTTGCAATTCATGATATGTTGTAAACTAAAAGTTTTATGATGCCTTGAATTGCATCATAATTTCACATATAAAAGAACTGAAAAGTTATTAAAAAAGAAATTATGGGCATATATGACAACACACAATGAAGAACTAATTCCAATTCTCCTTAAGCCCTATTTCAGCTAAACTTGAGAGGTAAAATGTATACTTTTTGCAAAGATTTATAGGGTGCATCAGAGAAAACAAATAAAATGTCAAAGGCCTTTTTCACAATTACTTTACAACAACAACAAAAAAATATAGAGAGCTGGACTACTAAACCTTAAGGTATGGCATTAAAAAAGCTTGGGATGGTTCCTGCCCCAACCTTCTCCCTTAGATCAGCCCACTCTTTCTTATGTGATGAAAATGTTTATTTTTTCATTTAATATTTTGAAAACAGGTCATAGGGCCTCAATCTGTCTTCACAGAGGTTATTTTTACATCCGTACTCTACCCTGTAAAAAATTTTTTCCTGTCCCTAAATTTGGCTGTAGGTCTTACCCAGTACTTACTCATCTCTCAGAAAGTACACTTCCCTGAAGAAAAGTCTTTTTCCTTTTAAGCCGTCTGTGCTACGGGTTCTACAGAAAACACAGGAGACTGTGCAAATGGCAAATGAACATGGCAAGCCTGGTTTCCTGCCTATAGCATCTCATGAAGTGAGATGGTAAATGGAAACCTACACTTCTCTTTAGCAGTAATAGCCTCTGAAGAAGAGGCTCAAAAGCCTACTTCCCTTTAACAAAGCCCATTTGAACCCATCCAGTCACTGGTGAAACTCTCTGTTCACAACTGGAACTGTATGTGAAGCTAGGTATAAAAGCAAGGTGTGTTTGTTTTGCCTTAAGTGGTCAATATTTAGTCCTGAAGATCATGTGATTGACATCCAAATTCACACATTCTCTGACTTGCCCAAGGTTATGCTTCTTTAAATATTAACCCACAAAATTGAAGTATATACACCTGCACACATGCCATTTATGTCTGCAGACCCATATATAGCTATACACATATAACATATATTACAAGGTACAACCAAGTACAAAATAAGTGAAAAATAAGCATGGCAATTAGAGTCTATTAGTTTTATTGGGAATAATTAAATTGTACTCTGATGGCATTTTTCTGCTTTTATGATGATTTTATATATATGTATATATACATATATATATATAAACATTCTTCTCTGCAAAGTTTTAAGTACAAAAACAATTAACATTAGTCAAATTGAATATTGTTAATAACCAACAAATTCTTCAAACACCTTATTTTCATTGTATTCTGATATGGATACTCCATTTCTTGAAACAATGACTTTAAAGGTTCTGTTCTAATAGATACATTTAATTCCAGTCTCAAGGTTCAATTATTAGCAAATCTGTCTTGGTACATGTTCAATTACCGTCTCTGCTCCAGTTTATTTTATCTTCAAACACTAGCATTACAGAAAATGAAAACAGTAGTGTTATCTCCATTATTTCCATTCCTCTATTAAAATGAAATATTCAAAACTAATAACACAAATTAAAATTCTAAAGTTATCACGCAAGAAAACACTCTGGTAACTTGGTTTTTCCAGTTTTTATACTGGTTCAATTTGCAGAAATTTATCGGGCTTCTCAAGCAGTTTATCACATAGTATAATCACATATCGAGGCTTCCCAGGTGGCTCAGTGGTAAAGAATCTTCCGGCCAATGCAGAAGACACAGGAGATGTGAGTTCAGTCCCTGAGTCAGGAAGACCACCTGGAGAAGGAAATGGCCATCCACTCCGGTCTTTCTGCCTACAAAAATCCCATGGACAGAGGGGCCTGGTGGGCTACAATCCCAGGGGTCACAAAGAGTCGGACACGACTCAGTGACTGAGCATACAAGCACGTCTTATTTCAAACTTCAGGCTCTTTTCAAAAAGCAGTAAAAACAATACTTTTCTATCAGTCCTGACCAGTATAATATTCTGCAATGATAGAAATGTTCTATACATTGCACTGTTTAATACAGTGCTATTAACCACACACAGCTGTTTAGGGCGTGAGACGTGGCTGGTATTTGAGTAAAGAACTGAATTGTTTTAATTGATTGTTAAATTTAGATTTCAGTGGTACCTTGAGCTCGTGGCAACCACAGTGCAGGTGACACATTGTCCACAGGCAGCGTATTGAGAGTTGGTTGAATTAATCTCAGTTCCCTAAATATACTCTGAGTGTGGGAATTAAACCATCACATGTGAAAAGTCATGTTACCAAAATTCCTGTATTTGTCACATCGAAATGAAATCTCCATAATACTTTTTATTTTTAATTAAATCATTAACTAATTTGGCTGTGCTGGCTCTTCATTGCTGCATGCAGGCTTCTCTCTAGCTGAAGAGAGTAGGGGCTACTCTCTAGCTGCAGTGTACAGGCTTCTCATGTGGCGCTTGTTTTTTGGCAAAGCATGTGCTCTAGGGCCCACAAGGCTTCAGCAGTTGTGGCTCTCAGGCTCTAGAGCACTGGCTCAGTATTTGGGGCCCATGGGTTTAGTCACTCCACGGCATACAGGACCCTCCTGGACCAGGAATTGAACCCATGTCTCCTGCACTGCCAGGCAGATTCTTATCCACTGTAACACCAGGGAAGTCCCTAATAATACTCTTTAAATTTTAATATATTCTTTCTGGGTGTATGATATTGTAAGGGGGAAAAAACTGCACTGTATTTGCAAACTGAAATATAGAAAAATGACCTGTTTGTGAATAACAGTAATAGCTGGCACTGTTAATGTAAATTACATTTTTGAGTCTCACACGACCCAGTAAGTCAGACATTATTTCCATTTTGCATTCAAGAAAACAAAGACCAGTTGTGCACCGACAATTTAAAAGGCAACCTGATGCAGGATTATTTTAAGCTTTAAGTATACTTTTGCGGCGCTAGAGAGCAAAAACCAAATCAGTGAAATCTGTCTCCTGCCTCTCAATAAATGACCTTTTAAGACTCTGGTTTTCAAGACTCTTGAGAGTAACTACATTGATTATTTCATAAACTTCTGGAAGGAAATTAGAGATCCTAGCCATAGCTGAGAGCTCTTAAATGTTCACCTTCCATTCAGATCAGTCCTTGGGCCATCCACTTAATACAGGTTTGTGAGAAGACTTTGTATACACTGGCTTGCATGTATAAGCATGCACACATAAAAATACATATTTACCAAATCTTTACCTGCATTCTCATAGGGAAATGGATTATGAATGATTTTTCTTTTCGTTTAATAGATATGCAACTAGCATATTCTTTATAAGCATGTTGTTGTTAGCTAGCCACTTAGTCATGTTTGACTCTTTTACAACCCCATGGACTGTAGCCCAGCAAGGTCTCTGGATTTCCCAGGCAAGAATACTGGAGTGGGTTGCCATTTCCTTCTTCAGGGGATCTTCCCAACAGAGGGATAAAAAAAAAAAAAAAAAAACGGTCTCTTGCATTGGTAAGTGGATTCATTACTGCTGAGCCACCAGGGAGTCCCAAAACTAAATAAATATTAAAGACCTTTAGTGTTATTCATGTAAAATTAGGTTCTAGGCACTGAAGATCAAATATTGAACAACACAGATGAAAATCCCATTTCCATAGGGCTTCTGGTCTAGCGCATAAAAACAAATACCTAATATCATGGCATATTTTCTAGCTTGCTACTAAATATTTTTAGAACACATCACAAAGTAAACCATACCTATGATTGATTTGAGGCTCTGTAAATTAATCAAGCTGGTTTTAGAAAAGGCAGAGGAACTAGAGATCAAATTGCCAACATCCGATGGATCGTGGAAAAAGCAACAGAGTTCCAGAAAAACATCTACTTCTGCTTTATCGACTATGCCAAAGCCTTTGCCTGTGTGGATGACAATAAACTGTGGAAAATTCTGAAAGAGATGGGAATACCAGATCACCTGACCTGCCTCTTGAGAAACCTATATGCAGGTCAGGAAGCAACAGTTAGAACTGGACATGGAACAACTGACTGGTTCCAAATAGGGAAAGGAGTACGTCAAGGCTGTATATTGTCACCCTGCTTATTTAACTTACATGCAGAGTCCATCACGAGAAACACAGGACTGGAAGAAACACAAGCTGGAATCAAGATTGCCAGGAGAAATATCAATAACCTCAGATAGGCAGACGACACCACCTTTATGGCAGAAAGTGAAGAGGAACTAAAAAGCCTCTCGATGAAAGTAAAAGAGGAGAGTGAAAAAGTTGGCTTAAAGCTCAACATTCAGAAAACGAAGATCATGGCATCTGGTCCCATCACTTCATGGGAAATAGATGGGGAAACAGTGGAAATAGTGTCAGACTTTATTTTTGGGGGCTCCAAAATCACTGCAGATGATGATTGCAACCATGAAATTAAAAGACGCTTACTCTGTGGAAGGAAAGTCACGACCAACCTAGATAGCATATTCAAAAGCAGAGACATTACTTTGCCAACAAAGGTCTGTCTAGTCAAGGCTATGGTTTTTCCAGTGGCCATGTATGGATGTGAGAGTTGGACTGTGAAGAAAGCTGAGCGCTGAAGAATTGATGCTTTTGAACTGTGGTGTTGGAGAAGACTCTTGAAAGTCCCTTGGACTGCAAGGAGATCCAATCAGTCCATTCTAAAGGAGATCAGTCCTGGGTGTTCATTGGAAGGACTGATGTTGAAGCTGAAACTCCAATACTTTGGCCACCTGATGCAAAGAGCTGACTCATTTGAAAAGCCCCTGATGTTGGGAAAGCTTGAGGGTAGGAGGAGAAGGGGACGACAGAGGATGAGATAGTTGGATGGTATCCAACTTAATGGGCATGAGTTTGAGTAAACTCCAGGAGTTGGTGATGGACAGGGAGGCCTGGCATGCTGCAGTCCATAGGTTCACAAAGAGTCGGACACAACTGAGCAACTAAACTGAACTGATGGCTAATAAAGAACCTTTACTGTTATAAGGGAGATTCCCTGGTGGCTCAGATGGTAAAGCATCTGCTTGCAATGTGGGAGACCCACGTTCAATCCCTGGGTCAGGAAGATCCCCTGGAGAAGGAAATGGCCATCCACTTCAGTACTCATTCCCGGAAAATTCCATGGATGGAGAAGCCTGGTGAGCTATAGTCCATGGCGTCGCAAAGAGTCAGAGACGACTGAGCGACTTCACTTCACTTCACTTTACTGTTATAAAGTTAATATTTTGGACCCTGGGAACCCAACAGGAATATACAGAATGAGTGTTTGAAGCATCTAATGAACCATACAACCTCCTCTTCTAATCACCCTACTCTTAGAGAAAGAAATGTTACAAATGTCACAAATATTACAGTGAATTGCTATCTTATACAAAAAGAAATACAATTTAGCTGAAGTGGGTTATTCCTAGGAATGCATGTGCTACAACAGTCACAGGTGGGAGCTGGAGATAGGCAGGGATATGCCAGCTATCCTGCAGATGTCAGATGGTGGGACTTTTACAAGGGTGCCCACGGTGCTTCCCAGCTGCATTCTCTAGGGACCCCATCTCTCCCATCACTGCATCCCTAATACGGAACACAGCATACCCTTTTGAATTAGAATAAAGCCCTCTCTGAGACATGAAGGAACTGTGTTTGCTGTGAAATAAGGGCAGAGGAAACAGCATGCAGAAAAGTTCAGAGTCCTGAGTAAGCAAAGCACATGTTAAGTCACAGCTAACAGTTGGATATGAAAAGGATCTGGGTGCATAGGGCAAGGAGACAGAGAATGAGGGCTGGAGGCAGCCTAGGCAAGCTGCATGTGCCTGCATGCGTGTATGCTCAGTCATGCCCAACTCTTTGCAACTCCATGGACTTTCGCCCACCAGGCTCCTCTGTCCATGCAATTCTCCAGGCAAAAATACCGAGTGCCTTGCCACGCCCTCCTCCAGGGGATCTTCCCAGCCCAGGGATAGCACATGTATCTCTTAGGTCTCCTGCATTGGCAGATGGTTCTTTACCACTAGTGCCATCTGGGAAACCTCCTGCAAGCTGCATGGCATTGGGCTTGAAGTGAAGTGGAGTGAAAGTCATTCAATTGTGTTCACTTTGCGAACCCATGGACTATACAATCCACGTAATCCTCCAGGCCAGAATACTGGAGTGGGTAGCCTTTCCCTTCTCCAGGGGATCTTCCGAACCCAGGGATTGAACCCAGGTCTCCTGCATTGCAGGTAGATTCTTTATCAGCTGAGCCCTTGGGAAGCCCATGGGAAGCCCATGGCATGGACTTAATGCTATGAAACTCAGACTTTGTCACCTTCTTAACTGTCCTGCCCAGGCCCTGGAGGCTCAGCTAGGGCACTTCAGGATGGGGTGTATCCAGCCTGGGGAAGCGGGGGGTGATGAGGGGGTAGGAGGGAGGCAGAAAGATTAGGACTTCCCTGTACTTAGACCTCTCCTGTACCATCCCCAAACAAAAGAACTCAGCTTTGCTGCTAAGTCACTACAGTCGTGTCCGACTCTGTGCGACCCCATAGACGGTAGCCCACCAGGCTCCCCCGTCCCTGGGATTCTCCAGTCGAGAACACTGGAGTGGGTTGCCATTTCCTTATCCAATGCGTGAAAGTGAAAAGTGAAAGGGAAGTCGCTCAGTCATGTCTGACTCTTAGCGACCCCATGGATTGCAGCCTACCAGGCTCCTCCATCCATGGGATTTTCCAGGCAAGAGTACTGGAGTGGGGTGCCATTGCCTTCTCCAGGAACTCAGCTTTAATTGACTTTAAATAACTAGGATTTAGATTTACTTGGAAAATAAAGGTTTAAAAAACATTCCACCAGGTGACAGTGAAAGCCAGAACCCCAAAATAATATTATCAGGCTGCTGTGTTAGAAAAACCATTCTGCACACAGAAGGGTAGGGCCTGGCTGGGAGTCATGCTAACTAAAAGTCTATGACACAATGATGAGTCAAATGACACTGGCAGAACGTTTGAGAAGAAGTTACAACGAGTAACAGAGAGCACTTTTCGATTAATTAAACGTGAGGAGAAAAGCAATGAAGGGTAGGGAGAGTCCAAGATTTTCAGGTAGGGAAATTGATAAATATGCAGGTTCCATTCACCAAGAAAGATGATAGGCATAGAAGCAGATTTGGGTAGAATATAATTATTTGACTTTCAGATACAATTAGTTTGATTCCTTATGGAACACTCAGACAAAGGGCTCCAACTGGAATATAGTAATATATATTCTCCAAAAGGGTAATAAAGAGTTTTGGATCATGTGAGAAATAACTGAGGCATTTTATGTTAGACAATGCCTGTTGTGTATGTGTGTGTGTGTGTGTGTGATGTTAATAAAAAATGTCATCTGTTGAGAGAGAGGGGAAAGATACGAATAAACTAAAAGAGGTTTCAAAAGTTTAACTGATCTAGGAGACGGGAACAAGAATAAATACTTTTCAGGGGATTTTTTTTTTTTTTTTTAAGCTGAAGAGGTGTTAAGACCATGTTAATACTGGGTGTTAGCCTGTTGTTCTTTAGTTGCTAAGCTGTATCCATTATCTTTGAGACCAAATGGATTGTAGCCCATCAGGCTCCCCTGTCCATGGCATTTCCCAGGCAAGAATACTGGAGTGAGTTGCCATTTCCTTCTCCAGGGATCTTCCCCAACCAGGGATCGAACAACCATCTCACACTGGCAGGCAGATTCTTTACCACTGAGCAACCAGGGAAGCCCGTGGGTGTTCAGTCACCATGAGTAAATTAGATAGCTAGCAGGAAGCTGTGGAGAACCGCAATGGCAACCCACTCCAGTACTCTTGCCGGAAAATCCCAGGGACGGGGGAGCCTGGTGGTCTGCCGTCTATGCGGTTGCACAGAGTAGGACACGACTGAAGCGACTTAGCAGCAGCAGCAGGAAGCTGTGGTACAGCACAGGGAGCTCAGCTCTGTGCTCTGTGATGACCTGGAGGGAGGGAGGGATGCAGACTGGGAGGGAGGCTCAGAAGAGAAGGGATACATGTGTACTAATGACTGATACATGTCGTTGTACAGCAGAAACCAACACAACCTTGTAAAGCAATTATACGCCAATCAAAAAATAAAAGAAAAAAAATATCTGGTGTTAGGAATTTATAGTGACAAAAATTTGTGTATTTATGAGATTTCTCTCTGGTTATGCTGTGCTCAAATCGTAGGGACTGAAATATGGGATCATAATAGTGATCCATGACTGAGAGTTTGTGAGCCTCTTGAAAGGAAGAAAAAAAAAAGGATTCCAAATGAGAAAACCATTTTGTAAAGGCAATAGTTCAAGTGATAGATTCTAGAGAGGGTAAAATGAGAAATGTGTCACTGGAATAGTAAAGAGATTTGGAATTAAGGACTTGGCATTTACAATTAAGCAGAGAGGTTATGGGAAAGGTGGAAAGATGGTACATAGATACATTCAAAAACTAAGAGCACAACATGGGAATAATAGAATTAATAATCATCATATATTTAAATAGGTGATAAGAGGCACTTAAGGGCAACAAAACGTTCCAAAGCAATATATCATCTGCTACATGAAACGCCAGGTGGATCATTCAGTTCAGTTCAGTTCAGTTCAGTCGCTCAGTCATGTCCAACTCTTTGCAACCCCATGAATCGCAGCATGCCAGGCCTCCCAGTCCATCACCAACTCCCGGAGTTCACTCAAACTCACGTCCATCGAGTCGGTGATGCCATCCAGCCATCTCATCCTCTGTTGTCCCCTTTTCCTCCTGTCCCCAATCCCTCCCAGCATCAGAGTCTTTTCCAATGAGTCAACTCTTCACATGAGGTGGCCAAAGTATTTGAGTTTCAGCCTCATCTTCATTCCTTCCAAAGAACACACAGGGCTGATCTCCTTTAGAATGGACTGGTTGCATCTCTTTGCAGTCCAAGGGACTCTCAAGAGTCTTCTCCAACACCACAGTTCAAAAGCATCAATTCTTCGGCGCTCAGCTTTCTTTACAGTCCAACTCTCACATCCATACATGACCACAGGAAAAACCATAGCCTTGACTAGATGGACCTTTGTTGGCAAAGTAATGCCTCTGCTTTTGAATATGCTGTCTAGGTTGCTCATAACTTTCCTTCCACGGGGTAAGCATCTTTTAATTTCATGGCTGCAGTCATCATCTGCAGTAATTTGGGAGCCCCCAAAAATAAAGTCTGACACTGTTTCCACTGTTTCCCCATCTATTTCCCATGAAGTGATGGGACCAGATGCCATGATCTTAGTTTTCTGAATGTTGAGCTTTAAGGTGGATCATTAGGCTTTACAAGTTCAACAAACACAACTACCTACACACTCATAACACTTAAACCTATTTCTGTTTATCTTAAAATATTTTATTCTATAAAAACTAAGTATTTTACTTTTACCAAATACATGATCATTGTTCATTAACAAGAATAATAGTTTTTCCTTTTAAAATGTATGTCTTCTAGTTAAGAAGCCCTTATTATCCAGTCTATATACAATCAAGAACGGCTATCATAGTCCTGCTGGTAATCTGGTGATGAAATAGATGAACTCTCAGAGCGATCAACAAAGCAGATTATAGCACCTCATTATTCAATAATAATTTGTGATTTTTTTCAAACATGAATACATCTTATGTAGATAACTTAGATTATTTTAAGTCTCAAGGAATTTTATATATATATATATATGTTTCTGAGTCAAGGTTACCCCAGATCTTGAAAATTTTATTTTTATCCAGTGTTCTTTATTTCCCAGAAAAAAAAGACTATCGAAGGTAATCCTGAAAAGTACATAGGATGAGAAAGAGTACTACCAAGGACACTATGCACCTATGCTTTAAAATTGGAGGCCATGCTTTGAAAAGGCATCATGGTTTAATTCATTCTTGTGCTATGAGAGTTACATAGCCTACCTTATAATTCCTTTCAAGTAGGTCTTTGCAGAATGTGTGATTATCTCAAATGAAGTACAAGCTGTTAGTCCTTATTTTTTCCCTATTTTGAAACCCCATTTGATCTCTACTCCTTGTAAATTTGGCATCTTACATGTAGCACTTACTATATCTATCTAAAGAAAAGAGGGTTTGAGACTTGAATTTCTTATGAAACTACCAAAATAATTCAACTTGTCTCTTTCTTCCAAGTCTGACACAATTAGTCTGAATCTGTTGACTCAGAGAGAGAACATATCAAAAAATGTTCCCGCTTCTTTTTCAAAACCCAAGGACAGTATTGCTTGCTCATGTAAATTTAAATAAGGGACAACTTTGCTATGTCTGAATGTGCAAACCATTTATAGAAGGAAACAGAGAATACAGAAGTTTTAATCTCTAGATCCAAGTAAGAATCTGTACCATTTAAAAATATGCAGCACAGAACACTGGTAAGCTGAAACCATACATCAGAATAAACTAAATGAATTTCACTCAGAGAATCAGCAAGTGTGGGGAGTCCTCTCAATTCATGAGATATGGGGAATTATTTGAGGAACTAAAATATTTGATGGGTAAAGGCTATAAGCATATTAATTGTTTAATATTTTGAAGGGATCAAAATATCACATATGAAAGGTATACATCTATTTTAAAAAGCAGGGAACAACAAAATTACCCAAGGAAAAATATATGACTTCTTTAACAGAAAGGGAAGGACTACAACATAAGACTTAACAGTGTGGACTCTTCATCAGATTGCTCAATTTTGGTTTATGACTCAATCACCTATTTCTTAATTACATGCTTTAAACTTTTTATTTATTAGAGTGCTAGCTAGTAAAATTCCCCTCACTTCTTTACTCACACTTTGATATTCTACATTGTAATGTCAGGGCAGGAAGTCTCTAGACCTGTGGCTCCCATGGGATAGATGAGTCTCTCTCAGGGGATTTGTAAGGTCAAAATGGTATAAGTGTGGTTTCTGAGCTATCATTTGTTTTTTTCACTCTCATTTTCTCATGAGGGTACAGTGGATTTTTCAAGGGGTTACATGACATATATGTCGACACAGAAGCAAATGTGGTTACTCAGCTGTCTTCTATGTAGCTGGACATTAGTCATTTGTAACAATGTAATATAATGTACACCTTTTCATTTTTAGTTTGAAAATAATCATTTTTCATAAAGATAATATTGTTGTCAACATCTAAGGGGTTTATCCAAGGGAATATTTCATGCAAAAATGGACACAATAAACACAGAAATGATATGGACTTAACAGAAGCAGAAGCTATACAAAAGAGATCTTAATGACCCTGATACCCAAGATGGCGTGATCACTCACCTAAAGCCAGTCAGCCTGGAGTGCAAAGTGAAGTATGCCTTAGGAAGCATCACTACAAACAAAGCAAGTAGAGGTGATGGAATTCGAGCCGAGCTATTTCAAATTCTAGAAGATGATGCTGTGAAAGTGCTGCACTCAATATGCCAACAAATTAGGAAAACTCAGCAGTGGCCACAGGTCTGGAAAAGGTTGGTTTTCATTCGAATTCCAAAGAAAGGCAATGCCAAAAAATGTCAAACTACTACACAATTGCACTCATCTCATACACCAGCAAAGTAATACTCAAAATTCTTCAAGCTAGGCTTCAACAGTACATTAACTGAGAACTCCAAGATGTTCAAGCTGGATTTAGAAAAGGCAGAAGAACCAGAGATCAAGTTGCCAACATCCGTGGACCCTAGAAAAAGCAAGAGAATTCCAGAAAAAAGCCTATTTTTGCATCGTTGACTATGCTAAAGCCTTTGACTGTGTGGATCACAACAAACTGTAGAAAATTCTTGAAGAGATAGAAATACTAGATGACCTTACTGGCCTTCTGAGAAACCTGTATGCAGGTAAAGAAGCAACAATTAGAACCAAACATGGAACTACAGTCAGGTTCCAAATTGGGGACATCAAGGCTGTGTATTGTCATCCTGCTTATTTAACTTATATGCAGAGTACATCATGAAAAATGCCTGGATGGATGAAGCACAAGCTGGAATCAAGATTGCTGGGAGAAATATCAATAACCTAAGATACACAGATGACACCACCCTTATGGCAGAAAGCAAAGAGGAATAAAGACCCTCTTGGTGAAGATCAAAGAGGAGTGTGAAAAATCTGGCTTAAAACTCAACATTCAAAAAACTAAGATCATGACCTCTGGTCCCATCACTACATGGCAAGTCTATGGGGAAACAGTGCAAACAGTGAAAGACTCTATTTGGGGGCTATAAAATCACTTAGAAGATGACTGTAGCCATGAAATTAAAACACACTTGCTCCTTGGAAGAAAAGCTATGACAAACCTAGACAGCATGTTAAAAGCAGCGACATTACTTTGCCAACAAAGGTCCATCTCGTCAAAACTATAGTTTTTCCAGTAGTCATGTATGGATGTGAGAGGTGGACCATAAAGGAGGCTGAGCACCGAAGAACTGATGCTTTTGAACTGTGGTATTGGAGAAGACTCTTGAGAGTCCCTTGGACTGCAAGGAGATCAAACTAGTCAATCCTAAAGGAAATCAGTCCTGAATGTTCATTGGAAGGACTGATGCTGAAACTGAAACTCCAGTAGTTTAGCCATCTGATGCGAAGAACTGACTCACTGGAAAAAAACCTGATGCTGGGAAACATTGAAGGCAGGAAGAGAAGGGTACAATAGATGATGAAATGGTTGGATGGCATCACCATTGCAATGGATATGAGTTTGAGCAATCTCCAGGAGATGGTGAAGGTCAGGGAAGCCTGGCGTGCTGCAGTCCATGGGGTCACAAAGAGTCGAACACGACTCAGTGACTGAACAACAGGGGGTTGATCATTATCATTTATAGAATGTGTCATCTTTAATATGACAAACAGAAATAAATATCACACATATAAACAAAACTGTTTCGGGGTCTGTAAGGATTTATGGTGTGATCACTGACCTACAGCCAAACATTCTGGAATGTGAAGTCAAGTGGGCCTTAGAAAGCATCACTACGAACAGAGCTAGTGGAGGTTATGGAATTCCCGTTGAGCTATTTCAAATCCTGAAAGATGATGCTGTGAAAGTGCTGCACTCAATAGGCCAGCAAATTTGGAAAACTCAGCAGTGGCCACAGGACTGGAAAAGGTCAATTTTCATTCCAATCCCAAAGAAAGGCAATGCCAAAGAATGCTCAGACTACCACACAATTGCACTCATCTCACACTCTAGTAAAGTAATGCTCAAAATTCTCCAAGCCAGGCTTCAGCAATATGTGAACCGTGAACTTCCTGATGTTCAAGCTGGTTTTAGAAAAGGCAGAGGAACCAGAGATCAAATTGCCAACATCCGCTGGATCATAGAAAAAGCAAGACAGTTCCAGAAAAACATCTATTTATGCTTTATTGACTATGCCAAAGCTTTTGACTGTGTGGATGACAATAAACTGTGGAAAATTCTGAAAGAGATGGGCACACCAGACCACCTGACCTGCCTCTTGAGAAACCTGTACGCAGGTCAGGAAGCAACAGTTAGAACTGGACATGGAACAACAGACTGGTTCCAAATAGGAAAAGGAGTAGGTCAAGGCTGGATATTGTTACCCTGCTCATTTAACTTATATGCAGAGTACATCATGAGAAATGCTGGGCTGGAAGAAACACAAGCTGGAATCAAGATTGCCAGGAGAAATATGAATAACCTCAGATATGCAGATGACACCACCCTTATGGCAGAAAGTGAAGAGGAACTAGAAAGCCTCTTGATGAAAGTGAAAGAGGAGAGTGAAAAAGTTGGCTTAAAGCTCAACATTCAGAAAACTAAGATCATAGCATCTGGTCCCATCACTTCATGGGAAATATGTAGGGAAACAGTGTCAGAATTTATTTTTGGGGGGCTCCAAAATCACTGCAGATGGTGACTGCAGCCATGAAATTAAAAGACACTCCTTGGAAGGAAAGTTATGATCAACCTAGATAGCATATTCAAAAGCAGAGACTTTACTTTGCCAACAAAGGTCCATGTATTCAAGGCTATGGTTTTTCCAGTGGTCATGTATGGATATGAGAGTTTGACTGTGAAGAAAGCTGAGCGCCAAAGAATTGATGGTTTTGAACTGTGGTGTTGGAGAAGACTCTTGAGAGTCCCTTGGACTGCAAGGAGATACAATCCATCCACCCTCAAGGAGACCAATCCTGTGTGCTCATTGGAAGGACTGATGCTGAAGCTGAAACTCTAATACTTTGGCCACCTCATGCGAAGAGTTGACTCATTGGAAAAGACTGTGATGCTGGGAGGGATTGTGGGGAGGAGGAAAAGGGGACGACAGAGGATGAGATGGCTGGATGGCATCACTGACTCGATGCACATAAGTTTGGGTAAACTCCGGGAGTTGGTGATTGACAGGGAGGCCTGGCCAGAGAAGGCAATGGCACCCCACTTCAGTACTCTTGCCTGGAAAATCCCATGGGTGGAGGAGCCTGGTAGGCTGCAGTCTATGTGGTCGCTAAGAGTCGGAGGTGACTGAGCGACTTCACTTTCACTTTTCACTTTCATGCATTGGAGAAGGAAATGGCAACCCACTCCAGTGTTCTTGCCTGGAGAATCCCAGGGATGGGGGACCCTGGTTGGCTGCCATCTATGGGGTCGCACAGAGTCAGACACGACTATAGTGACTTAGCAGCAGTAGCAGCAGCAGGGAGGCCTGGCGTGCTGTGATTCACGGGGTCACAAAGAGTCGGACACGACTGAGTGATTGAACTGAACTGAAGGATTTTTCAGAAGCCTTAAAGAGTCCTAGATAAGAGTTTGAGACATACTGCTGAAGATTACATTTCTCCATTGACTGATGGAAACTGGCTGGGTTCAGAGAGGGCATGAAAGAGACCTGAGAAGGGAGGAGAGAGAAGGGCTTGGTTCCTGCCATTCTACTTCCACTTCCTCTTAGATCTCTCCAACATGTCACTCTCACAGAACCTGGTTCCAGCAGCAACTGGCCTCTAGTCTACAGCTTACAGCCCGCCATTCAGTCCTGCAGAGACCATGGTGATGTTGAAAGAGGTCTGACTTCCAGGGCTATGGGCTCCTCCCTGAGTTCCTGAGCTACCAGAGCCTGTCAGATAGGATCCTCTGCACAGGAGTCTGATGGTTCACATCTGCCAGGCAAAATCCCCCACCTTCAAACTCTGCCTTCCAGCTCAAAGAGGTTCTCCTTCCTAGCTTCTAGGTTTTGATGACTCCAACCTGGGGGAGGAATATGCTTCCTGTGGTTGTACTGCCGCATGCCTCAGTGTTCATCTTTGCTTTTCAAACTCTCCAACGCTGTTTTACCTGTTTCCTATTTCATATTCCCTAAAGTAACATAGTGAGATTTCTGTTTTCCTGACTTTGTGGAGAGTGACACATTTATTGACAAGTAGTAATGGATTAAAACCTACACCTAATAAGAAAACTAAAATCTCTGTGGTGACAAAATTGAATTAAGTATCTAAGAGGAAAAGTAATACTCTGAGGTTACAAATCTAAAAATGTGAAAGAATACCGGTAATTTGAACAAGTAATATTAAATACTATGTTTTCAGACATAACTGCCTTGTGACTACTGATATATGATACATGGTGTATGATATATATTATATATTTTCCAGTCATTTAAAAGAGCACTTTCACGCCAGTCAGAATGGCTGCGATCCAAAAATCTACAAACAATAAATGCTGGAGAGGCTGTGGAGAAAAGGGAACCCTCTTACACTGTTGGTGGGAATGCGAACTACCATAGCCACTATGGAGAACAGTGTGGAGATTTCTTAAAAAACTGCCTTATGCCTTATGATCCAGCAATCCCACTGCTGGGCATACACACTGAGGAAACCAGAAGGGAAAGAGACACGTGTTCATCGCAGCACTGTTTATAATAGCCAGGATACAGAAGCAACCTAGATGTCCATCAGCAGATGAATGGATAAGAAAGCTGTGGTACATATACACAATGGAGTATTACTCAGCCATTAAAAGGAATACATTTGAATCAGTTCTAATGAGGTGGATGAAACTGTAGCCTATTATACAGAGTGAGTTAAGCCAGAAAGAAAAACACCAATACAGTATACTAACGCATATATATGGAATTTAGAAAGATGGTAACAATAACCCTGTTTACGAGATAGCAAAAGAGACACTGATGTATAGAACAGTCTTTTGGACTCTGTGGGAGAGGGAGAGGGTGGGATGATTTGGGAGAATGGCATTAAAATATGTATAATATCATATATGAAACGAGTCACCAGTCCAGGTTCGATGCATGATACTGGATGCTTGGGGCTGGTGCACTGGGATGACCCAGAGGGATGGTATGGGGAGGGAGGAGGGAGGAGGGTTCACGATGGGGAACACATGTATACCTGTGGTAGATTCATTTTGATATATGGCAAAACCAATACAATATTGTAAAGTTAAATTAAATAAAATTTAAAAAAAAGAGCACTTTGTTAAATTTTATGGAAGTATCTCTTAAAATTATTACCTAAAACATAGACTTCTAAGACACTGTAATGACAAGTGATGTATAGTGATAAAGTATATTTTCTCTAATGTTTAGTTACACAATCTTAGTTTGAAAAGATAAATCCTGCAACAAAGGTAATTTCTAAGCAAATCATCTCATCTTATAGAGAACTTATACTGACATTTCCCTTTGAGGTTTTTGCATTATATAGATTTTTAGTAAATACTTGGACTTACCACTTGAGAGGAGAGCAGGCTTACTTTTTACCATTGGACTAGAATGAGGAAACTTGTTGCTAAATGACATGAAAAGGTGTGTTGTGAAATCATCAGGAAGCTCGGCTTCCAGGAATGTCTTCATAAATAGCTTGAAACCTTCAAAATCTATTGTCTGAAAAGAAAAAAAATTTAAATATATATTTTAAGACTCAGCCAATGTTAAGATTGTTTGCAATGTTCAAGAGCATTAGCAGGAGAAATGATCTCAAACATTCTTACATCCAAGTCTACAAAAGGACGGTAACTCTTTGAGAAACAAACCAGGCAGCCCTACGCTGACACGGGTGATTAGATTTCGATGTCTTACCTGCAGCAACGGAGCAAGAAAAACAGGAGCTTTCCAGTCGGGCATCCCTATTTCCACAGTGTCTGTATGGCCTTAAAAACTTTACTCTTAGAAAGTTAATTTCCTCCTCTGTAAACTGGGGAGAATATTCACAATTCCATGGAGTTATGATGATTAAATCAGACAACTACCTGAATGTGCTGATGCAGAATCAAGAACACAGCATGAATACACAAAGCTATCCCTCTTGCCTCCTTTCTTTGTCTCTAATAATAAACACTGTTTTGAACCACTGGAGAAAGTGGTTAACGTGAAAGTTTTACCTTAACACCAAGACCAATGGATATAAAATCCTAAAGTGAAATTCTAAATCTTCCTAGGCAATTGTCAAAGAAATCTACTTCAAGATCTCCGCCCACTCTTAGTGCAGAGCTATAAAAGAGCTGACATTTGCACGCAAAGATCCATTGCTACACTGAGAATCTCCATGTCCACTTGGGGAAATGGTGATGGGAGCTACCTTCTATTCTCAAGTTCACAGGAGAATTTCACAGGACTGACTGAGAGAGCTTGCTTTCTCCAAGCAGATGTGAACAGTGGGCCAAGATCTGACTCCTGCCTGGGAAACTGAGAACAAGGCTGCAGGTACTTTAGGGCCAAGACAGGACAATGGTATTCCCTGGGCTTGCCACTGCCCGGACACTAGTGCATAAATGTTGCCTGGGAAACAGATGTAGACTTCATGGAAGAGAAGGCTCCTGGAGTTGTGTAGGGTACTACCTACTAGGCCACTTGAAGGGACTAGGAGACCTACAGATAGAAACTGAGATGAAGCCACATCTGTCCAGATCAAAGGACTGCAAGTGCTATAGGCCTCATAGGAAGCCCTGGAAAGGTACTTTTTTTTTTTCCCCTTACCAATTAGTTCAATATAATGGAGATGAAACTAAAAATAAGGCAAAAACAAAACTTGGCAGATTAATGCTCCCAATTTTTTTCAAACTCCTGGCAGATGAGAATAAACTTAATTCAATAAACTGCAAATTTTGGATACAAAAAGCTTGTTTTTTCTTACATAAAAATATTGGGGTATGGTGGTAGAGAATGACCAATTTTATCACTGTACTATTTTGAATAAACCAAAAATGGAATAAGACATATAAGGATATCAATATGAGAAAGTAAATTTTTGCAGATTAGATCATATAACATTTAACTACATATACTGTGTATGCTTTTGTACCTAATATTATCTCAAGCCAATATAAAAAAAATGTATTTTATTAATGATTCTAAGATCCTGTCTGCAACTTAATCTGACATTTTTAATTAAGTCTTGTTTTGCTTATCCATTCTCAGTAGGGCACTTCAAATATTTATACATATATATGTGTCTAAGTATATATATATATATGGCAGTGGTGGTTTAGTTGCTAAGTCGTGTCTGACTCCTGCAATCCCGTGGACTGTAGCCTGCCAGCCTCCTCTGCTCATGCAATTCTCCAGGCAACAACACTGGAGTGGGTTGCCATTTCCTTCTTTTATATATATATATAGTTGGTTCTATATTGGTGGTGGTAAAAAGACTTCATTTCTTTCCATGTTCAATGAATCATCACCACCACAGAATATTACAAATTCTACTAGTAGTTCAGTTCAGTCTCTCAGTTGTGTCCGACTCTTGGTGACCCATGGACTGCAGACTACAAGCAGACTGAACCACAAAACTAAAATCTATGAATAACATGAATATATAAAGAACAGCATCAATCAGCTGAAGTACTTTCAGAAAGCATTTGCTACAATGAGTGAAGGGAACCAGGAGTTAATTCAAAAAGTTATAGGAAATTTGTGTGATAAACATATTCACAAGTATCATGATTAAAATCAAAGTTACTTATAGTATTTCTTCACTCTGTACCCTTTGGTAAGTCAGCATTATGTTTGAAAATAGATGATAGAAGCATGGTCTTGAAGTCAGACTCCTTGGATCAACTCTTGACCCAACACTATCCAGCTGTGTGACAGTGGGCAATTTATTAATCTCTCTCTGTGACTCAAGTTCTTCATCTATATTAACAATCTCTTAGTTTGTTAGGAAAAATTCCCAACAATACTGGAAGAATGAACCTTAAACCACATCAACATAAATGTTTCCATTTGCATTTAATAGATCATTACATGGTCCACTTTTCTTTGTTGTTGGGCATTTTTGTTTGTTTGTTATTGGCTTTTCCTTTGTTTTTGCTTTTGAGAGATCTGGTAATTAAATCTGAACAAAGGACTATAATTACTGAATTTTTTCCTCTGGGTCTTCCTTTACAGTAAGATTCTATTTTAAAACAGAAGTCTTTCAAGTCAAGGGTTTAACACAGGAAAACAACAACAGCCAACCAACAAAAACAACAACCAGGACTTCAGAACAAAACAATTTTGTTTCATATTCCAATACCTCCACTCACCACCTGAGTGATTTGGGGCAAGACATGCATCTGCTCTTTTAAGGAAAACTCTGCCTCATCCCAAGTGTGTTTATGCCCTTTATAGAGCCCTACATCACCCACATAGAACAACCTTGAAATCGGTGCCTGTGATTTAATGATGAAAACCAGGAAAATAGCCAGTCCAAAAGAAAAAAAAAAAAAAAAAAGTGAACTTAATGTATGACATCTCTCTTAATAAGGAATACATTTCTCCTTGATGCTTTTTTTTTCAGGTCTCAGGAAAACTTTTTTGAACTTGCTCCAGGGTTGTAGCTCTCCCATGCTCAGCAAGCAAAAAAATAGCTTGTTTTTATTATCTGACACCTCGAAACCTTGATTTCCTCCATATAAGATGAACCATTCAGCAGTGCTGCCTCAACATAATAATAAATTGATATAAAGCACTTAATGTACCTTTGAGCATAAAGGATGTAAAAGAAATAAAATAGTTTAAAAAAGGAAAGGGAATAAATAAAAAGAAGCACTGATTTGAAGTTAGACTTTTATAACCTTAATTTGCCCTAGTCTATTGATTCAGAAAATTAGAAAATTCATTGCATTTTTCCAAATTTAACCCAGAGTTTTTGTGTCTTAGATACTGTGCTGTAATTGTTCTGGGTCAGGCAACATTGGCAAATGACTGCCTTCAGAAAGCAAGCCTTTAAAAAGAGATTAACTTACTTTAAAATAACTAAAAGCCTTTCATAGACATAAGAATAGAATAAAAATTTCCTTAGCTCTTAAATGATTTCCACAAGGTGATGTCATCCTATTTATGACTGAAGTTTTAGTGATGATGTCAGCTTCTTCCTCTAGCTTCTTTACAGTGTTGGTAGGAGCAAACTTCCTTTCTCTTACATTTCCTGTCATTACACACAGCTTGCTCCTGCTGCTGCTGCTGCTGCTGCTGCTACTGCTAAGTCGCTTCAGTCATATCCTACTCTGCGCGACCCCATAGACGGCAGCCCACCAGGCTCCCCCATCCCTGGGATTCTCCAGTCAAGAACACTGGAGTGGGCTGCCATTTCCTTCTCCAATGCGTGAAAGTGAAAAGTGAAAGTGAAGACGCTCAGTCATGTCCAACGCTTCGCGACCCCACGGACTGCAGCCCACCAGGCTCCTCCATCCATGGGATTCTCCAGGCAAGAGTACTGGAGTGGGATGCCATCGCCTTCTCCGTACACACAGCTTACAATGTTGTAAAACCCAAACTTCTTCAAAGCCAAAAGGCAGCTGCTTCAGTGTTTCATGTTCATTAAGGAATTAATCTTCAATGCCTTTCCTGGTTAAGTCATTTACTTCTCATTAGCAAAAGATCTTCCAATCTTCTCTAAAATTTTGTGTTTTCCAGAATATTAACACTTCCATACATTGATACTATCCTCAATCTGTACATTTTTATCTCACGATTTAGCAGAATATTTCCAAATTTACATCTCTTATTTTCTACTGCTGTCATGTAGCAGCATTAGCATTGGTTTCTGAAGATCGTGACCTTTAAATAGAATGAAATCATTTATATGCATAGCAATAGAAATGAAACACTCACGCAAAAAGTAGGATCAAACAACTAAATGAGTTCTCAAAAATCAAATTGGCTGGAAGTTCAGAGACACACAATCCAAATTATATTTAAGATTTTGAAAACTTTTTTTTTTTTTCATTATTTTTTTTTTTAACTTGACGGAGCAGCCACAGACTATTTAGGGAGATAGAATCTCTAAAGAATACAAACTCGGGAAGCTGCTCAGAGCTTGCTGCCAAGTTGGCACAAATTCAAAACACATTTCTATGTGCCTTTCATTATTCTATCTGACCATCTGGATTCTTGATGTTTAAATTCCTGCTAATACTAAAGAAATAACTCTAGTATTCATCCAAGAAGATTCAAAGTGAATGAAAATAAATGTCGTCACTCTACCATTAATTTATTTTGGCAGTTTCAGGATGAAGATTTTCTCATATTCAGCAAATGTACATTATGCATATATCCACTTTGTACTGGGCTCTGTTCTAGGTCATGGGGTAAAAATGTTACTGATAAATGCAAAATCCTTCCATCAGGGGGCTTATCTTCTAATAAAAGGAATAAGAAAAAAAATAATAGCTTAAATGTATAGTGTTTGAAGGTATTAAGTAGTGTGTACATATGTGCTAAGTCATATCTAACTCTTTGTGATCCTATGGATTGTAGCTCACTGTGCTTCTCTGTCTGTGGGATTCTCTAGGTAAGAATATTGGAGTGGGTTGCCACTGCCCTCTCTCCAGGGGATCTTCCCATCCATGGATCAGACCCACATCTCCCGCTTTTCCTGCATTGCAGGTGGATTCTTCACCACTAGTGCTAACACCAGGTAGCCCAATTAAATGTTGTATAAGAAATAAAGAAGGAAGATATTTGTATATTGGGGGTGGTGCTTGTAGTTTTAAACCTGATGATTAGGAAATGAGAATCTGTTCTTTGAATAAAGACTGAAATGAGATGAGGGAGCAAGCTTCACACATATTTGGAGAAAGAACATTCCAGAGAGATAAAAACTGATGGTGCAAATGTCCTGAGGCATTAAGATGTTCTTGTTTTAGAGGATTTTCTATAAGAGGTACTGAAGAAAAGCAAGAGACTAGAGCAGGATTGAGGACGGACTAGAATTACAGAGAGGAGGTAAAGGACAGGATCTTTGGTGGTGTGTATATGGGGGCAGACTCTGTAAAAAAACATTTTAGACCATCAATACAGTGCTATGGTGAGACTTTCCTGGTGTCCAGTGGTTAGGACTCTACACTCCCAATGAGAGGGCCCATGTTCAAACCCTGGTCAGGGAACTAAGATTACACAAGCCACAACTAAGCTTGGCACAGCCAAATAAATAAGTAAATAAAAATAAATAAATTTTAAAAATAAACCATTATGGCTTTAAAGTCGAGTGAGAGCAACAGTTATTGGAGGGTTGCAGCAGGAAATCATGTGATCTAACATATTTTAACAGGATCATATCATCATAATAGGGCTTCCCTGGTGGCTCAGATGGTAAAGAATCTGCCTGCAATGCAGGAGACCCAGGTTCCATCCCTGGGTCCAGAAAAGCCTCTGGAGAAGGTAATGGCTACCTATTCCAGTATTCTTGCCTGGAGAATTCTATGGACAGAGGAGCTTGGTGGGTTACAGTCCATGGGGTCACAGAGAGTTGGACATGACTGAGTAACTAACACTTTCATGATCACAATAGGATAGTAAGACTAATAATAATAGGATCATTTTATATAACAGGATCTTATAACATTTATATCAGACAAAAGTCCAATTTTCACAATTGCTAATGAGCTTGCATACACAGCTGATTAATAGGTGATCTTTAAAAGACAAAAATGAATCACTGAAGTATCAAAGATTAAGTAGCTAAAACTATTAAGAAAGAAATTACTTCAATTCATTTATCATTAAGTGTTCACTGAATGCCTACTATGTATACAATACTGCTGGCTATCGAGCGAAAGAACTCAATGAGGTAGGCAGTAATTTAAGTTAGTCAGTAACTTAAGTTAGTCAGTAACTTAAATTAAATGGTGAAAGTAATTCTTTGACTATTTCCATGTCAATTTTCCTAGTTTGTATTATTATATGTAAATTTATAACATTTATATCATTAACTAATTATGTTAAATCAAACACTGATGTAAAGGTTACTGAACCAAAACATATACATTAATATGTAGTATGGCTAACTTTCTGAGATTCTAAATACATAATTTTGATATTAAAATATTTTCAGAAAAGAAAATCTACATTTTAAATGTCTCATTGCTTATGCTTGTCAGAAGGCAATGGCACCCCACTCCATTGCCTGGAAAATCCCATGGACAGAGGAGCTTGGTGGGCTGCAGTCCATGGGGTCATGAAGAGTCAAACACAACTGAGCGACTTCCCTTTCACTTTTCACTTTCATGCATTGGAGAAGGAAATGGCAACCCACTCCAGTGTTCTTGCCTGGAGAATCCCAGGGACGGGGGAGCCTGGTGGGCTGCCGTCTATAGGGTCACACAGATTCGGACACGACTGAAGCGACTTAGCAGCAGCAGCAGCAGTACTGAAGTTGATTCTGCAATAGACTGTACATTACTTCAGATTTCAGAGCACTCCTGATAGTCTCCTACACTGCCATGGAGGAACTTCCATTAAAGAGAAACAGTGAAAGTGTGAATTTCACATTGGATATTTAAAACTTAGTTTTGGCAAATGGAATTATCTTCACTACCTCAGAAGTGCATAATTTATTAACTGCACCAGTCTTTACTTAAAACTAACATCTATTAAGTCTCACAGAGAAAAATAGACATGGGGTTTTCAGTAAGAGATGGCAAATGGCAAGAACAACCAACAATGATACTCCAAACTATTTTAGTAATTATGAAATGCACATAATAGATTAGAAAAATTTTAAGCGGGTTACTTTTACTGTGATTTTCAGTATATCTTGTGATCAAGAGTCTGTATCCAACTAAATTTTGTACTTGGGCTGACATCTACTCTTTTATAAAATTTTTACTGGAGTATAGTTGATTTACAAAGTTGTGTTAGTTTCAGGTGTATAGCAAGGTGAATCAGTTATGCATATACATATAAACACTCTTTTTAGATTCTTTTCCCATATAGACCATTGCAGAGTATTGAGCAGAGTTCCCTGTGCTATACAGTAGGTTTTCATTAGTTATTGCTTTTATACATAGCATATATATATAAATACATGTCAATCCCAACGTTCCAACTTATCCCTCCTCCTCTAACCCCCTTAACCATGAATTTCTTTTCTACATCTGTGACTCCATTTCTGCTTTGTGGACAAGTTCATTTGTAGCATTTTTTAAAAATCGACTCCACCTTCATCTCGTAGGACGCTGTCCTGTCTATGCTTCAGTGTTGTCACTAGAACTGGTGTGAGTTATTACTGAACCACACGCCAAATGCTCTAAAAGGTATTTCTCCTCGAAAAATAAAACAGAATAAAGATTTTGCGAATAACCATGCATCTAAAGTTTTTAAGGATTGCATACTTGCATCTTCATGGAGGGAGATGGGAAGGAGGTTCAAGAGGGAACAGATATATGTACACCTATAGCTGATTCATGTTGATGTCTGAGACAAAATAACAAAATTTTGTAAAGCAATTATCCTTCAATGAAAAAAATAAATTAATTTTTTAAAATTCCCAAATGAGTCTCTTAACACAGGTATGTATACAGGCAGAATTACAAGTATCTCTTGTTCCCTGCTAGACTATAAGATCCAACACAGCTCTGCACCACAGAGTGCTTAACATAATTCTTTTATGTTGCAGGGTATCGTGATATATTTGAAGTATGGACACTGGAATAGCAAAAACAAAGAAGCACAATTTCACTTAATACCTCTTTGTATGACATCTAGTAAGAAAGAAAACTGATTCAGGTAGGATGGTAAGAATTTATGAAATAGAATAAACGCAAAAAGTTTTTGACCAGGAATATATTGTTTTAATAAATCTCAAATGAGATTATTTTAAAGTATGATAGCATATGGATATATATGTAATATTGTAGCAAATTAAAATAAAACTAAATCAACAAAACTATTGATAATATAACAAAAAATTTGTATAAATGATTTCAAATACACATTATCCTAAAAATTCTCTTTTTTCTAATCCATCAAGGCCCAAATATGTCTGGGTTATTATTGGGAGAAACATCAAGATGACAAGGT
Organism: Bos indicus x Bos taurus; assembly: GCF_003369695.1. Lineage (NCBI taxonomy): Eukaryota > Metazoa > Chordata > Mammalia > Artiodactyla > Bovidae > Bos > Bos indicus x Bos taurus. The sequence continues at coordinate 96,646,979 of NC_040079.1, read as the reverse complement.
ATAGAAGACAGATCAGGAAACGCTCAGCTAGCATGTGAGAGTGAGGGATTGAGAGTCTACAGGGGGGTCAGGGAATTCATTGATTATTTTCAGTACTTAAGAATTCCTTTGTAGTTTAGTGTTAGTCTCTCAGTCATGTCCAACTCTGTGACCCTATGGACTGTGGCCCGCCAAGCTCCTCTGTTCATGGCATGCTCCAGGCAAGATTTCTGGAGTGGATTGCCATTCCCTTCTCCAGAAGATCTTCCCGACCCAGGGATCGAACCTGGGTCTCCTGCATTGCAGGCAGATTCTTTACCATCTGAGCTACAGGGAAGATTCCCTAGTTGAAGTATTTTGCCAGCAGTTTGTAAATTACATTTAATTACTTGATACTTCTTGGTAGCAAAGGTCATCTTGACCATTTCTATTTCTTCCACATGTCCAGATACAATGAAGGTAAAAGTGAAAGTGTTAGTCGCTCAGTAGTGTTAGACTCTGTGCAGCCCTATAGACCTCAGCCCACCAAGCTCCTCTGTCCATGGGATTCTCCAGGCAAGAATACTGGAAAGTGTTGCCACTTCCTACTCCAGGGGATCTTCCCAACCCAGGGATTGAACTCGTGTCTTCTGCACTGCAGGCCAATTCTTTATTGTCTGAGCCACCTGGGAGTAATATCTGATACATAATATACATGCACTGTTTGGGATGCAACCCAATAATTTTTGTTCGAAGTGCTTTTCTCACTTTTTATATGTTTATCCTCACTTTTTTTGTGTGTGAACTACTTCTTAAAGCCTTCAACCTCTCCTTTCAATCTTTATAGTCAGTAATATGCTCTATTATCCATAAATGGAAAAATAAAATTAGGATTTCCCTAAAGTGTTTGTTGTATATATGGAAACTTACCTAATGTTATTGTGTTCTAGGAACTGCACTAAGAATGTTCTGTATACACTATACTTCGATAATCACTATAACTCCATGAGCAAATGTGACTATCACTCCTATTTTATAGACAGCAAAGCTGTAAATGAATTTTCTGAGCCTCAGAAAAATCAAGTAAAATGCCCAAAGTCAAAGGTTCCTATTTATTGCCTGGGAGCTGAATATTTCTGATTTCAAAAGCTTCTATGTTATAGTTAAGTATAATTCTATAGGCAGATCTTGATTTTCCGATATCCGTATCTAGTACAACTGGTTTGTCACCATCAACTCTGTTGACTAGTCTATCAATAAGCTAATCATTAGACAAAAAAGGGAAACAAATATAAAAATAAACAGTGATGGTATAATTATCTCAGTTTCACAATCTTGAAAACTCTGAGTTGACTATAATTCTTTTTGATATTCTAAGTGTAACCAATTCCTTTTGACCACATATCTGAAATATATTCTAAATCTGCCCTCAGGCTCTATTATAGTCCTCCTTGCCCTTCCAGCTTTCATCATTTGATTGGATTTCTTCAATAACGTATACCTGGTCTTCTCTTGAATGCAAGCCTGTTATTCCCATTGGCTTTAGAAATAATTTAATAAATAGAAAATTTAACTTATTGATCTTCCGTTCAGTTCAGTTGCTCAGTCACGTCTGACTCTTTGTGACCCCGTGAACCGCAGCACACAAGGCCTCCCAGTCCATCACCAACCCCCGGAGTTTACTCAAACTCAAACTCATGTCCGTTGAGTCAGTGATGCCATCCAACCATCTTGTTCTCTGTCGTCCCTTTCTCCTCCTGCCCTCAAGCTTTTCCAGCATCAGGGTCTTTTCAAATGAATGAACTCTTTGCATCAGGTGGCCAAAGTACTGGAGTTTCAGCTTCAACGTCAGTCCTTCCAATGAACACCCAGGACTGATCTCCTTTAGGATGGACTGGTTGGATCTCCTTGCAGTCCAAGGGACTCGCAAGAGTCTTCTCCAACACCACAGTTCAAAAGCATCAATTCTTCGGTGCACAGCTTTCTTTATACTCCAACTCTCAAATCCATACATGACTACTGGAAAAACCATAGCCTTGATTAGATGGACCTTTTTGGTAAAGTAATGTCTCTGCTTTTGAATATGCTATCTAGGTTGGTCATAACTTTCCTTCCAAGGAGTAAGCGTCTTTTAATTACATGGCCGCAATCACTATCTCCAGTGATTTTGGAACCCAAAAAATTCAAGTCAGCCACTGTTTCCACTGTTTCTCCTTCTATTTGCCATGAAGTGATGGGACCATATGCCATGATCTTCGTTTTCTGAATGTTGAGTTTTAAGCCAACATTTTCACTCTTCTCTTTCACTTTCATCAACAGGCTGTTTAGTTCTTCTTTGCTTTCTGCCATAAGGGTAATGTCATCTGCATATCTGAGGTTATTGATATTTCCCCTGGCAATCTTGATTCCAGCTTGTACTTCTTCCAGTCCAGCGTTTCTCATGATGTACTCTGCATATAAGTTAAATAAGCAGGGTGACAATATACAGCCTTGATGTACTCCTTTTTCCTATTTGGAACCAGTCTGTTGTTCCATGTCCAGTTCTAACTGTTGCTTCCTGACCTGCATACAGGTTTCTCAAGAGGCAGGTCAGGTGGTTTGGTATTTGCATCTTTTCCAGAATTTTCCACAGTTTATTGTGATCCACACAAAGGCTTTAGCATAGTCAATAAAGCAGAAATAGATGTTTTTCTGGAACTCTCTTGCTTTTTCAATGATTGAACGGATGTTGGCAATTTGATCTCTGGTTCCTCTGCCTTTTCTAAATCCAGATTGAACATCTGGAAGTTCACAGTTCACATATTGCTGAAGCCTGTCTTGGAGAATTTTGAGCATTATTTTACTAGTGGGTGAGATGAGTGCAATTCTGAGGTAGTTTGAGCATTCTTTGGCATTGCCTTTCTTTGGGATTGGAATGAAAACTGACCTTTTCCTGTGGCCACTTCTGAGTTTTCCAAATATGCCTGCATATTGAGTGCAGCACTTTCACAGCATCATCTTTTAGCATTTGAAATAGCTCAACTGGAATTCCTTCACCTCCACTAGCTTTGTTCGTAGTAATGCTTTCTAAGGCCCACTTGACTTCACATTCCAGGATGTCTGGCTCTAGGTGAGTGATCACACCATCATATCTGGGTCAAGAAGATCTTTTTTGTACAGTTCTTTTATGTATTCTTGCCACCTCCCAGTCTTGTTTTTGCTGACTGCATAGAGCTTCTCCATGTTTGGATACAAAGAATATAATCAGTCTGATTTCGGTGTTGGCCATCTGGTGATGTCCATGTGTAGAGTCTTCTCTTGTGTTGTTGAAAGAGGGTGTTTGCTATGACCAATGCATTCTCTTGGCAAAACTCTATTAGCCTTTGCCCTGCTTCATTGTGTACTCCAAGGCCAAATTTGCCTGTTGCTCCAGGTGTTTCTTGACTTCCTACTTTTGCATTCCAGTCCCCTATGACAAAAAGGACATCTTTTGGGGGTGTTAGTTCTAGAAGGTCTTGTAGGTCTTCATAGAACCATTCAACTTCAGCTTCTTCAGCATTACTGGTTATTGATCTTAAGAATATCATTTATCATTTCCTTTAGCTATTAAAAAAAAAAAAACTTAAAATCCTTAGACACTCTAAGTCCTTATACACAAATGTCCAGATTTTCCACTAATATCCTTAAATATATTCCTGCTGAAAAAATCTATTCCTATTGATGCAAGCATACAAACAAACACAACAGACAAACCTTCAGATAACCTTCAGATAGGTGTAGCAAGCATCTAAAGAATTTTCCCTATTTGTCTTTGTGCTTTGTCACTCAGTCATGCCTGATTCTTTGCAAACCCATGACTGTAGCCTACCAGGCTCCTCTGTCCACAGGGATTCTCCAGGCAAGAATACTGGAGTGGGTTGCCATGCCCTCCTCCAGGGGATCTTCCCAACCCAGGGTTCAAACCCAGTCTCCCACATTGCAGGTAGGTTCTTTACTGTCTGAGCCACCAGGGAAGCCCAAGAATACTAGAATGGGTAGCCTATCCCTCTCTAGTGGATCTTCCCAACCCAGGAATCAAATGGGGGTCTCCTACATTGCAGGTGGATTCTTTACCAGCTCAGCTACCAGGGAAGCCCCTATTTTTCCTTAAACAAGTAAAAAAGATCACCTGAAGTTCCCAACATCGCTTTTTCTCTGATTTTTAACTCATATGAATTATTTAATAAATGTTATTAAAAAAAATGAAAGACCATCTGCAAGTCTTCTTTGGAGAAATGTCTGCTTAGGTCTTCTGCTCACATTTTGATTGGGTTGTTTGTTATCTGGTATTGTGTTGCATGAGCTGCTTGTATATTTTGGAGATTAATCCTTTCTCAGTTGTTCCATTTACTATTAATTTCTCTCATTCTGTCTTTTCAACCTGTTTGTAGTTTCCTTTGCTATGCAAAAGCTTTTCAGTTTAATTAGGTCTCACTTGTCTATTTTTGGTTTTATTTCCATTACCTTAGGAGGTGGGTCATAGAGGATCTTGCTGTGATTTATGTCATTGAGTATTCTGCCTATATTTTCCTCTAAGAGTTTTATAGTCTCTGGTCTTACATTTAGGTCTTTCATCCATTTTGAGTTTATCCTTATGTATGGTGTTAGGGGAAAAAAAAGAAATGAAAGAGTAACCTATACAGAATGTTTACTACATGTCAAAGTTAGCGCTTATCATCAAATTAAAGAGAGTTACCAGCCTATTTTTCAAATTATTTAAGCTTGTTTTAGCAGCTCATCTGTAGAAAAAGCAATTGGAAGCAATTAGTATAATTACATCTTATATATTCTAAATATTTACCTATTTTCAAATTTCTGTATATTTATTATAGAACATTAAGGGAGAAATGGATCATTTGTGACATGTTGACTGTGACAGACATCACCTAGTCACTTAAGCAGTTAAATCATTAAGCTTGCAATTTAGGATAAGATGTGGCAGATGGTCCATTCTCAAACTCTAAATATTTTCACAGATATAAAACAGTGTGTTTTTTTGGAAATGATGAGATTTGCTCCTCAGTGCAATTACTAGAAACCTGCAAGGAGTTATTCAAATTGATTTGTTTAATTATGACATAACTAATTAATCTCACAAGGAGCTATGCAAATATTTTCTCAAATTTTTGGACATGGTCCATTCCATGTGAGAGCAATTCTTGGAGTATCAAGGGGATAAAAACTGAGGCCACGTGTTGAAATAAAAGTTACAAAGTATTTCAACAATAAATAATGCATAATCAAAATTAGGTTAATGACAGGATGATAGTAGGCATTTTATTCTTCCATTTCATGGTATGTTTTCAAAACTGTGTTCTGGCTATAAGTTTGATAAGAGGAGGAAGATGACTGAAAGTGTGTTGATAGCAATAGGGTAGAGGTGAAGCAGAAATATTGGTAAACAGGTTACATCCATTCCTTGCTAACTAATTGTCCTGGCATTTATGCAGTTGTCGGGGGTGGGGGACAACAGACACCCTAATTCTACCACCAGGACAGCATTCTAGACCACAACGAGGCTTGGTGGAGGAAGCAAATCACATGACTTGTCCTCCACTCATACCTTAGAAGGAAATCAATTGAGCGATGGAGAAAGACATCAGAGTCACCATGTTACACCTCCTGACTTTTTGGATGAGAAACACTGAGGCTGTGAGAAAACTGAGGTTCTAGGATTGGTTGGGATATCTCAGATATTCTTGGTTTTATCGTTTATATGTTCTCCAGAACTTTCATTGAAAGCCTGTTGCTCCCTACAGTGTGACCAACAACCACTGCCTCGAAACATCAGTGGAACACCCGTCAGACACAAGGGTTAAATATTTTACATCTACTTTAGAATGTTACCCTTTCAACAATTAAGCAGAGGCAATACTCTCTTCATTTGATAGGTGAACAAACTGAGGCCAGGAGAGATGAAGTAACTAGTCTAAGACCTGCTTGTATGTCGCAGACGTGGAATTTGAACTCAGTTCAGTTGGATTCCTAAGACTGTATTTTCTCTATTACACTTTCAAGGTGGTTTCTTTAATGGCAAAGGTTGAATTTTATTCTGGAAGGACAATTATAGCTTAAAATAGAAGGTTGTTTATCTTTGCTACTAATTATAATAGCATCAATATCCTTTTTAAAGACATTTAAAATATACATTAGGTTCTGAATTCCCAGGTTTCTTCCTAAGGGATTGAGGCAACTCACTTCTCTGAATATAAAGGGTATGCACATTAGCATAAACCCAGTACAGAGTACTGAGTACAAAGATAAGGTATACCCAGGGAGCTATAAAAAGTTAACTCAGCCTTGGGCCAAGAATCATCTACTGACAGGAAATATAAAAACACAATCTTACACTCACAGGACATGATAGACAAAAAACACACGGAGAACAATAAGTATGCATGGCTCATACTACTTTTTCCCTTGGGCTACCCTCAGCTTTCCACGTTGTTTATAGTCTGCAACTGAAATGGCTTCCCTGCTAAACTGCATCCAGAGCAAAGGCTGAACAAGGAATAGGAAGGAGGCAGCTCACTCGGCTGACGCCATACAGAGACAGGCTCATCTGCCACCAGTTTCAGACAGCCTGGAGGGGGAGGGCAGGTTGTGTGGGACGGTGTGTTTGTGAACCAAAGTACACAACAAACGCCCTTCAGAAGCTAGAACCTGCTTCATGAAAACAACTGCTTATTCTCAAGTGGTTGTTGTTTAGTCGCTAAATCATGTCAGACCCTTTTGCAACCCCGTGAAATGTTGCCCACCAGGCTCCTCTGTCCATGGGAGTTGCCGCCTAAAACACAGACCTCATGGAAACTGCCTTTGGGGGAGCTAGTAGGTTTCCTGAGAGGTCAGGTCTGAAAGGGGCTGGTAACAATTATCACCACCAATGAATTTCCATTTCACCTGTGTTGCAACCTAGGAGAGTGTAATACATAGGATCAGCATCTAAGTCAGTCAAGTTCATTCTGATGTAATCAATCATACTGGGACATGTCAGGGACGAAACTACAGTGCATCCTGTCATTGAAACAACATGGAAACTAGCGAATAAGAAGCAGCTCGTACATTTTTCTCCAAAACTCTAGATAGCATTTCTAAGGAGTAGCCATATTTAAAAGCAACTGGACTACATGATGACCTTTTATCCAGCTTGTCTCACTTTTTCTATTTCATACTCAATGCTTCCATTTCATTTAGTTTGTTTTCCAATGTCTCTATCTCTTCTTTTTTTGATGTTCTTTCTAAGCCTTTATCAAGCATAGGAAAAAGCCTTTTCTTTTGTGTATTATGTATAATATATATGTTTTAGAAAACTTGAATTTTTTCCTAGCTAAAATTTTTATTACATTTTGATCCCATTTGTTTGACTTAATATAAATAGAATGCTAGATTTCTAACTTAAAACAATAGATACACAACAAGCAAAAAGGGTTAAATGTATAGCATGGGGAACTACAGTCAAGATCTTGTAATAATCTATAATGGAAATCATCTGAAACGGAATATATGTGTATATGTATAACTGCATTGTGTACCTGACACATTATAAGTCAACTATACTTCAATAAAATATATATTTTAATTAAAAAATAAGCAGCTAATACATACCTAGTATGGCCCAAGGGAGACAATATGGTTTTAGACAGCTCGTGCATTTTATTAATAGTAAAATTGCATGCACACACTCCTACTGGGATATAAACATCCATTCAGAGAACTCAACAATGTATTGTAATTCTGTGCATCCAACTGAACTATGGACCTGAAACCTTCTTTACAAAATGGACATGACTAGGAGAGAGTTGTTGAAACCACAGAAGTGTTTACTCTTTTTCCCAGGAGGGTGAAAATCAAGAGCTTTTCACTCATATTTTCCTCACATATGCTAATAGCATTGTAGACCAGTCAAAAGTTCTTATCAATTCCATTTAAATCCTTTTGTTAAATCTCTCATCATAAATTAATAATTTAGGGCTTTTATTAAATAAATCTTTTTACCAAATCCTGATGCCATTTTGGTGAAATTAGAAAAACTAAGCTCAAGAGTATACAAAACTGAAGCCTGCACTCTGGACCCTTTTGGATTCTACTGAGGTATAGTTTCTCTGTCTGAAAAACTTGAACAAATATCAGTCACTTTTATCTTTATAAGCATTACAGTTAATCTTATATATGCATCTCACTGGTACAGAAGTATAGCTCAGTGATATGGATGAGAAATTCATAGCTCACATCAGAATAAAGAAAGAAAAGACAGATTATAATACAAAAGAAAATGTCTTACTTGATTAAGAATGTCTTGTTTCTGTGCATGCAAGGAAAGAAAGAATACATGTGTTAATGTAAGATAATTTATACTCATCATCTCATATTGCTGATAATGTAACTACAAAGCCAAGTTTACAGACTGATTTGAAAACACACTTTAGATGCATGGGTCTCAAAATGTGGTTCCGAAATAGCTTCAGCATCAACTGGGAAACTGATAAAGAGAAATTTTTGAACTCCATTCCAGAAACTAAAGTGGGGAGTCAGGGGACTATTTTAAGAAGACCCCAGGTGATTCTGATGCCAGCTACAACTTGAGACTCATCGAACAGATCAATCTTAGAATGTAATAAGCAAACAGTTCTAATTGACATAGGCAAATATAATGAATAACACATACACTATAATGGAAACCTTCCAGAGAAGAATATGAAAATAGAATATATAAAGGTATATTTGATTATACTTATTCCCCACTTCTAATGATTCTTCCTGTTAGAATAACATGCCTAGCTTCTCTCCATCTCTTTAAAGGTAAATATTTAATTTCTCTCTATATATGCCACTACTTAGTTTCTTCCCATTGTTTTAGATGCCAACAAAACAGTTTGATACGGAATTTGAAATCCAGGTGAAAATATTTATATTTTCAATAACAAACTGATGTTCATATTACAAAATTCTACTACTCTCATGAATCTATTATATCTGTGATGTTCTGACTGGTTTACTATGAACCTTCTCACCAAGAATGGATGGCCATTACGATCTACCTATAATGACAGGCTTTACATTGCTCACATACGATTAGGTGAAACTAGTAGGCATCTCTTACCTTGCTGGGTATGATTTAGTAATAATTGGGTGCAATGGAACACGCCATGCTCATACATAAGTAATGCCATTCAATGCATATGAAATGCGTTTTCCTTCCCCTCATCCTTCTCATATCCCCTGGTTTTCCCTTATTCTAATGGCCTCATTAATTAAGTAAACAGGAAATATCTTAAACTGGGATTACACACATCTAGGTTTTAATTATATTTATTGTCACAAACCTAGACGGTACATCTTGGGAAAGGCATTTTACTTTTCCTAAAATGAGTTTCTTTATTTACCATCATATTTGGTTATCTCAAGACCTTCCTCAAGCTTTTATGCTTAAAACATCTTTAAAGCCATTGTTTAAATGTATATTTTATGATTCTGTCATTTATTTCCTCATAGGAACTAAAAATAAATGATTCATCCATATATTACACTTAATATTCTCTGTTCACACAGACTAAAACAGGCCACATTTTCATTGGATTAAGTCTGTGTACACAGCTTTTATAATTCAGTAATTCAAGCAAGTGATAACAAAAATAATGCATCTACCCTTGAAGGAGCTTTACTTAGTAAAGGAGAAAATGATTTGAGAGATATTTAGGTTGTAGTCTCTTTGAAAATACATTTTCCATGGATGATACAGACTATGTCTATTTTAGAAAACAAAGTATTAGTCATTTACTATAAAGCATGACTAGATTAATCACTTTCCTAGTTTTTCTTGTATAGCTGAACATTAATTAGGTAACCAACTATATCTACTCTGAGCTCAACTTGACCAGTCAATAGAGAGTGATATTTTCACACATGTGAGCTGACAGTATGAATTATTTCCTACTATTAGAGTAAACTTTTATAAACTTGATGAAGGTATGTACCAAACAGAATCTTTAGACCTTGAAGTTTTAATTCTAAACATTGAATATTTCTAAATATTTCCTATTGATTTTTATAAAAGACATACTAGTGTTTTTTAAGACTCATAAAAACTTTAAATTTTCTTCTGAAGGGAAAATACCTATCAACTTTAAAATTTGAGAGAGGTTTTACTCAAATTAGAGATACTCTTGAGTCTTAAAAAGATCTAACTTTTTGTTTTTCGACTGTTCATTATTTTAATAATGCATTACAAGAGCAAGTCTGTGCATTTATGGAGAGGTATTACATTATTGAGAAGGCTGACATCATTTGCGTCTAATAACGAATCTAGTAACTACCTCAATGAATCCAGTTATCAGTCAGATTAAGTCCTGAGAGTCCTTTAAATAAGAAATAATTGAAGCAAAAAGTCTATTTGCAAACAAGATCACATTCCAAATGAATTTCTAGATGACAACTATCTTTAGGGAGAAAAAAACTGGTTTTCTCTCTGTACATAAATAGGTACATGCAGGTTTTCAACTATGTTTGAGTATGTAAATAATTACTGAATTTTAGAGGTCTTATAACAATTCAGTAAAGCTGTCATTTTTACCTCTTCAACCCTGCTTTCTTGGTCTTCGAGATTTTCAGTTCTACAAATTTACCTGCCAAGATTTTTCTCTCTTTCTAAAGCATCTAGGAAAATAAAATCTGAGCAGAATGAGGGCAAATATGTGATTTTTCCCCCATGATGTCGGCAAATGGAAGTGGCTTTGTCTATTTTCTGCATCATTTGTAGGCATGTACATTATGTAAACTTTAACTTTATTTTTAAAAAAAAACAAAATGAATCTCAGATTAAAAAGTTTTAAAAAGTATAGTAATGTACTGGAATGCAGACAGAATAAAAATATAACAGGAAAGAGAGTAATTATTATAATAAAAATAGTAAGTTTTGAAAATACTAAAAGGAGGTCAGAATTTAAAGACTGAGTTTTGACTAAAACATTAGTTCTATAAATCCCAGAGAAGCAAAATATTAAGGATAGCCAAAAACTGTCATTTTGTAAACATTCAAAACCACAATAACAATGATAACAAAAACCAAATCACATTTTAATCAGCAAACAAATCTGTCTAAATACCTAGATAATATATCCAGGTAAAAGAGTTCTGGGCAGTTTGTTTTAATTCCCATACAACCCAACTATTTGGGCAGTTTAACTCCCATAAAACCCAACTATCACTTGGTAAAGGTGCAAAAGAACTTAGAGCAATGATGATCAAACATTTAATATGTAGCATTTCTCAGCTAACATAAAAGACAGGGTTATTAACAAATAATTAGGAAGGGAAAGGCATTCATTCAAGAAAGTGGTTTCAAAGAAATTGGACAGTACATCGTTTTTATAGGGAAAGAATTTCAGGGACTCAAAAGCTTACTGGTACCAGACAAAAACAAGATAAGAAGAATAAATTCCTCTCTTTGTATCAAAGCTTGCTCTTTAAAGTAATAGATCACTTATATCCATCATTTCTTCAGTCAAGGTACCACTTCCTGCCCCGATGCTTAGTTAACATTAAGTAACGTCTTAGAGAGAGTCAGAAACACTTTCTCTCTTTTTCTATCTAAAAGTGTTTCCTAACTTTTAGGAAAAGAACCTAGCATATATTATAGATAAGCTATACACTTCCAAGTATACAATATAGAAATGCTATTTTCATTAGCAAAACATTTTTGGATGAAAATAAGCAGTACACCATTTAATGTGTCTTCCAGAATAGCATCTCATTATGAATTTCATTTTGGATATGAATATATATTTCCAAGAACTCTTCATTAAGAAATCCCTCCTCCAAACATCTATATGAAACTTAAATAAAGAAAAAAAAGGCTTTACCCCTTCAGGATTATACTTTGCAAGCACACCATTACCATGGAATTCTTCAAGAACATCTTTTAATTTCTTTGTAGAATCTATAAGAAATAGAAAACACATTGTTTATATCTGCTAGTACGCTGGCATAACCCAGTTCAGAAACAAAGACTTTTTAAAATATAAATAAATACCACCAGATACTAAATTTTAAGATAAATATGCAAAACATTCTTTATCATTTTTGAATGGATATATAATTGGAAAAGGCCATCACACACACACACACGAAAAGAAAGAAATGGGAATTTTCTGGTGGTCCACAGGTTTGGGCTCAGTACTTTCACTGTTGGGCCCAGGTTCAATCCCCGGTCAGGGAACTAAGATCCAATAAGTTGTGTGTGTGGCAAAAAAGAAAAAGAAAGAAAGAAATAGAAAAGAAACAGAAGAAAACATGTCCTGTCCAAGAATGGGGCCACTGTCTATTACTATACAAATTAGTATGCAAATAATGAATCAGTAGCATGTTTTTCCCCTTTCTTTTCTTTATAACATTTAAGTGAATGACACAGTTTTAAAAAACAGAAAACCTAGCTATTCTTTGTTGAACTTTACCATACACAGTGCACCTTCCATATACCACTCCATTAACTAAAAATAGCCCTGCTGGATAAATAAAAAAAATAGTATCCGTTCAGAGGCAAACTATACATCTTAATATTTTGCAGGAGAGAATTTTCTAAATATCTGTAAGGTTCAATTTACCTATGTCAATTAAGAAAAAAGTTTAGATATGTTACCAAAAGTATTTTAAATCATGATTTTCCAAAATTTTTATACTTTTAAGGAATTTCATCATATTAAGATGGTAAAAAAAGAATTGAATTAACACAGGAAATCATGTCATGAAAGATCACAATTATGAGCTTAAAAATTATATATAAATGTAATAAAAATGTATGTAGTCAATCTGGTAACATAATGTTATCATATCAAAATACAATTTTGACCAAGAAATCTAAGAATTACAATATATTTAAAGAAGAAAATTACACAAGTATCATTGTGTTTTAAATATTCAATCAAGTTTAAATAACAATGATAAAATGAGCTTGAAACTAAAATGTGGGAAATAAGCAGATTTTTAGTTTTCTATTAGGGGATAGGGAGTGGATACTATTTTCCAGCACTTGAATATAATCCTTCCTGCCTACCCTCAAAATTCAGTTATATCTGAATCACCATAAAACATTTTCCAGTTCCCAAAACAACTAATTTACAAATGAGCTTTTGAAAAACTCTTAGAAAATTCACTCTTAGATGCCCATTAAGTGCATGATGCCTATATTTTACAAATTATACTTTTATTTGGAATTTATAATTTTCTTTATATTGCAAATTGTGTTTAGTTTTAAGTGTTTGTGACTGTACTTTTTTACCGTGATAAAATTCACAGAACATAAACCTCCCACTTTAACCATTTTAAAGTATACAAGTCACTGGTTTATTAGCATATTCACAACACTGTGTAGCCATCACCACCATCTACTTCCAGAATATTTTCTTCACATCAAAAAAGAAACCCATATCCTAGACATTTCATACAAAAGGGATTATATAAGGCATTGTCTTTGTGTTTGACTTCTTTCATTTAGCATAAAGTCTTCAAGGTTAATGTATGTTGTAGCACATGTCAGTACTTCATTCCTCTTTACAGCTAAAAATATGACATTTTACGAATATACCACATTTTATTTTTTATTCATCAGCTCATACATAATTGAGTTTTTTCCATGAATAAAAATGCTACAAACATTCATGTATACATGTTTTTATTCAAATATATGCTTCAGTTCTTTGGGTATATGCCTAAAAGGAGAATTGCTGGGTCATATGGTAATTCTATGTTTAAAGTTTTGAGGAATTGCCAAACAGATTTTCACAGGGCTGTACTATTTTACACACCTACCAGAAATGTATTAGGGTTCCAATTTTTCTGTATCTTTGTCAATACTTGCTATTTTTTTAGTTTTTGTCCCTTGGACTGCAAGGCGATCCAACCAGTCCATCCTAAAGGAGATCAGTCCTGGGTGTTCATTGGAAGGATTGATGCTAAAGCCACCTCATGCGAAGACTTGATTCATTGGAAAAGACTCTGATGCTGGGAGGGATTGAGGGCAGGAGGAGAAGGGGACGACAGAGGATGAGATGGCTGGATGGCACCACCGACTCGATGGACATGAGTTTGAGTAAACTCCGGGAGTTGGTGATGGACAGGGAGGCCTGGCGTGCTGCAATTCATGGGGTCGCAAAGAGTCGGACACAACTGAGCGACTGAACTGAACTGAACTGATGGATAAAATGATTACGATTTGTACTGGAGTAGTCATTTACTAAAGACTAATGATCTTCAACATCTTTTCAAGTGCTTATTGGCCATCTGAATATCTTCTTTGAAGAAATGTCTCTTCAAGACTTTTGACCATTTTTAAATGGACTGTTTTGTCTTTTGGCTGAGATTCTCTGGTGTGAGTGTTTGTGTGTGCATGCACCATAACATGCTTAAAGCCTGTGCAGCTTTCTATAAATAATTTTTTTCATTATATATTTTGCTAGCAATTTCCATACTGTGCTCCAGGTTAAATTGCTTTATTGTGTCCCTTGCTAGATTGTAGGTGACCCTAGAGAAGAAAATTAACATTTTTTTTTATTTTTGAACAACATTCAATTTATTACAAAGCTGAAATAATAGAATTGCAATAAATATCTGGATTGAAATGATCAGAGCTATTCCTAAAATACAACAAATTACAGTAATTGCTTTGACATGCACCTTGGCAGAAACTTATACTATTTCAGAGACCAGGTGCTATGTTAAAAAGAATAAAAAGCTGATTCTTTATTCTCAAATCCTTCTCTGTAGATAATAAAGGCACTAGTCTAAGTTAGGACAAAACCTTTTACTTCCTCTTGCTTATAGATTTAGGTGTATAACCTTCTGTACGTACCTATAGAGACATACACATATATAGACATACATATATCCATATGTGTAAAAACTAGAATAATCCTAGTAGAATATATCCCAGTGGACAATTTTAACCACAGCTTGGCTCCATAATAAAACTGAAGGGAAAAAAGAAAAAGTTGGTTTCTGATACACAGGCCTTACAGAGAACTTTAGAGATACCACCTGAAGATGGGCTTTTCATTTTAAGCATGCACGGGAATGAAAAACACATTCAGTAATCATTTATAAATACCCCAAGAGAAGACAACAGCCTTCAAATTTATTCTTGTCACTTTTTAACAGTTTTCTGGTCATAGTTCACACTGGAATAGTTTTAGAGGGAGACCACTAAGAATAAACTAATGAATTAAAAGCCAAAATCTCTATTTTGATGACTGCATTTTCCATGATCTGAGGCTCAGTGACGATCAGGGTCTGGGACAATTTAAGAAGCTCTGATTCATATTCAGATGAATCACCATCAACTCAACTTGTACTCCTCTTCCAATTCTCAAGTTCCATTTTTAACGTCTTGACATCTGAAGTTTACCCACAATCCAATCCCCACTCCATAATCTAGTTTAGAACCCGGAACCTTATCTTGCTCTTTTATTCATGTCCCAGGAACTTCTCTTGGGTCCAGTCTTTCAAAGACTGAGGTCTTGACTTTTCTAGCCAATCTTCTATAGATAGAGATTTTGGTACGGAACATCAAAGCATTCCAGATATCTTGTCTTAGCCTCATGCTTTTTAAACAGAATCCCCTTATGTAAATTGTTTACACATCTGCTTGGATTCCCAAATTGTGCTAGACTGTAAAATGTCTACTGCTGTGTGCTATGTGCCTTTATAGGAGAATTACATACTAACTTATTTTGTATATCAGTTGCTTTTCTGGATTTCACCCTATTACCTATAATCATAAATATTGCTAACTTTTTGCTTATATCAACTCTGAATCATGTCTGTCTAAAACAATACTGGGCAGGAATTCCCTGGTGGTCTAGTGGTTTGAACACTAGCTTAAACCGCAGGGGGCATGAGTTCCCTAGCTGGCCAGAGAACTAAGATCCCACAAGCCACATGGCACCTCCAGAAAACAAAAACAAACAAAAAAAAATGGAGCAGCAAAAGAAGAAAGGATGGATAACTATATTCATCCTACCCTCTAGCAGAAGACATACCAAGGAAGTGACGCCTAGATGAACAGATAGTAGCTGAGTGAAAGACATAATTTCAGTCATAGTTCAGCTAATATTAGAGCTTCAAGTACAAGAGCACAGTGACAGATTCTGGGCTGAGAAATCCAGGCAGGAAGCCAAACAGGCAGGCAGCTGTGAACTGGGAGATCAATTCACAGTTAATATGTATTTGTAATGGGACAAAGGTCCAGCTTCCAAAAAGATTGACAACTGAAATACTGGGCAGCCAGATTCAAACAGCTGGTTTAACCCTGGGAATAAGGAATCAGCATAGATGCTCAGCACAAAATACCGAGTCTCCTACAAAGCCAAGGAGGCTCGTGACTTGAGGCAACTCTGAAATAAAGGGCTAATTCCAGAGTCCTCAAAGCTGGCCCTGGCTACTAGGAAAGGAAACTTGGAGAAGAACACTGGATACCAACTGCTGCCTTTTGACTAGCATATCCATCCTAGGAGGAAGTAGTTTAACGTTAATAACCACAACAAAGAGAATGGATTCACTTTAGCTGGTCTTTTCCATCACTCTTGCCGCTAAGTCGCTTCAGTCATGTCCAACTCTATGTGACCCCACAGACGGCAGCAAACAAGGCTCCCCCATCCCTGGGATTCTCCAGGCAAGAACACTGGAGTGGGTTGCCATTTCCTTCTCCAATGCATGAAAGTGAGAAGGGAAAGTGAAGTCGCTCAGTCGTGTCTGACTCTTCGTGACCCCATGGACTGCAGCCCACCAGGCTCCTCTGTCCATGGGATTTTCCAGGCAGGAGTACTGGAGTGGGGTGCCATTGCCATCACTCTTAGCCTGATCTAAAAAGCAAGGTGGTACCGAGTGTAAAAGCAGGGGTAATTTTGTTCAGCAAAAACCTTTGATGTATGCTTGAATGGAGGAAATCTACCTGGGAATTGATAGAGGAGATTTTGGCTTGTCTTTCTAACACCTGCTCTACTGCATGAGTTGTTCCAGAAGTCTTTTAAAGGGCTCAGTCTCTGAATCCTTTCAAGTTTGGCTGAGTCACAGAATATCTAATGCCATGAGAGCTAAACTAGTTACATTTTAGAAATGTACAGCTAGTAACATTCTGAATGTGTACATGATTTTCAAGGAAAATTTAAATCCTTTTACATAATTCTGACATAAAAATAAAGTGATCAGTGTATTTGGCAATGTTAAGAAAATAAAAGAATAAAACTAAAAGGTCCTATAAAACACAGCTGAAAAATAGAATGTTTCATATCTCTTTAGGTATTTGTTGTATCTCAAGAGAGCTTCCTTTGTGATTTCACTGCCTCTTTGCTTCCTTATTCCAAAAAAACTCAACATGCATTTGTCAGATTAATTGCAAAGGTCCCATGGAGTCTTGGAAAGATTTAAAGGCAGATAAATTTGGATTTGAGTCTTGGCTCCAGAACTCTTGTCTGAATGTCCCTGGGTATATATTTAACCTCTCTGTGGCTCAGTTTTCTAATACTTAAAATTGTAATAATGACACAGACCTGGAAACACTGTGTATAGCAAAGGGTCAAGTATCCAATAAATGCCTCTTCCTTTCATGTTCCATCCTAAACAGACTTCAAACATATCACCATATTTCAATGCTTCCTGTTGCCTTTGAACTGAAATACAAGCTCCTCCTGTTGGCATCACAGATGTGTCCAAATATGATCTACAGCTACCTACAAATAATCATTTTCTGTGCCTTCCCTGTCAACAATATACAGACATCTAATTCCCAAGGTAACTCATGATTTCCGAGCCCCTCCTCTCTTCATGACGTTCTTTTCACCCAGAATCCCCTTCAATATCAAGTTCCAGGATAGTGTATCCCGTATTTATCTGACACCTTGTCCGTAAAACTCTCAGGGTCACCTTGAACTGTAGCAGACAACAATTTGCCCTGTGTGGAGCTCATCATAATTCTCTTAAAATCTATACCTGCTTTATGCTCTGAATACTATGGACACTATGAATTAAAGTTTGTACGTGTAGAGTGCTTTGGAGATTGCAAAGTTCTTTATCTTAAATTATTTAAAACTCAAAATTACCTTATTACTTAATCAAACTTTCTCCCCACTTAACACATACAAAATCAAGGTTAAAGAAGCCATTATTATTCAAAGTCTCACAGATAAAAGAGAGTAGCATAGTGATCCAAACTCTTTTATATAACATAAATCTGGTCTCTTTATGACAGAAAAAGAAGTAATAGAATTTTCCATTACAGCCAGGTCTTCTCCTTTGGAGTCCATGACTTTTGTGAGTTCAGAAAATTATATTACTTGTTTTTCTAGTACAAGAAAATAGTCTATATTTTATTACTGACTTAAATTAACAGATGAAGAATATGTCATCTATGTATACAACAAACAAAATAGGAGGGGCCAAGATAGTGGAGTAGAAGTTCATCTCCTCCCATGGCACACCAAAATTACAACTCTTTACAGAGCAAACAGCAATGAGAACAATCTAAAGACTAGCAGAAAAGATCTTATAAAACCAAGGATACAAAGAAGCCACAAGACTATAGACGGGATAGAAATGTGGTATGGTCAAGACCCACAAACTGGAAGGCACATCCTGGAAGCCTTGCACTAGAAAGACAAGTCCCCAGAACATCTGGTGTTGAAGAAGAGTGGGACTGGTATTCAAGAGAATGGAAAGATGGTGGGAAACAGACACTCTCCCCTTCAAGGGTACACACAAAGTCCTCACATGATCTGAGACCCAGAGCAAAGGAGTAATTTCAAAGGAGCCTGGGTTGGATCCATCTACTGATCTTGGCTCTACGACCCAAAGGCAACCTCTACTTGCCTTTTGGAAAGGCAAGTCCCCAGTGTCTCGCCTGGGGACACAGGACAGCCAATAGTTTTACTGTCCAAATAACAGTCATAGCTAATAAGAGAAGACAATCATATTCCACAGGTTAACAACATGACTTTTCAACTTGTCAAATTCATTCACCATTTTTTAAAAATAACAAGTTTTAAAGAACTCATAATAAATTAATAATCTTGTCCTTTATTTGCCAAACTAGATAATGCCATGGGTCCCTACTTCAGTGAGGACATGGGGTTTTCAGGGAAAAATGACCTGAAGGAGGCTACCAATGCTTTTAATCTTCATGTTACATGGGACTATAGAAAAGCCATCTTTTAGTTCTCTCAACTCAGTGTTTTCAAAAGTTTCCTTCAAAATCTAGACTTATCAGCAGAGGTTTTCCCTTTTATCACAAAGAAGGTTTGTGGCTTAGAAATCTTTCCTGTGCCCAGTCAGAAGCATCTTGGAAGCAGCTGTTTTAACCCTATAATAGTAGGGTTGCATAGCTGCAACTGTGTAAAGAGAGACACACTTTAGACATACTTTTCTAATACAGGTACTGAGTTAGCATTCATGTGTATAACATACTAGCACAGATATTTGCAATTTTGATGGGGTAATGTTCTAAGCCCAACATAAGCTACACGTACCATAACTTGAAAACACATTTAAGACACCTAATATCTCAGCAAATACCACAGCATAGCCTAGCCTAATGGAAGTATGTTCAGAACATATGCATTAAAGTTTTTATGATTCAGCAAAATCATCCAACACAAAGCCAGTTTTACAATAAAGTGTGGAATGTGCATTCAGATGCTAGTCATGTCTGACTCTTTGAGGCCCCATGAACTGCAGCCCACCAGGCTCCTCTGTCCATAGGATTTCCCAGACAAGAATACTGGAGTGGGTTGCCATTTCCTTCTCCAAGGAATCTTCACGACCCAGGGATGAAACCTGCGTCTCATGTGTCTCCTGCATAGGCAGGCAGATTTTTACCAATACCAACAGTGCCACCTGGGAAGCTAGTGGATGTCATGTGGAATATCTCAAGCAATGTTCATTACTGTTGTTGTGGTTCAGTTGCTCAGTCATGTCTGGCTCTGCAACCCCATGGACTACAACACACCAGGCTTCCCTATCCTTCACTGTCTCCCAGAATTTGCTCAAACTCATAAACATTGAGTCCATGATGCCATCCAATCATCTCATCCTCTGTCGCCCCTTCTCCTCCTGCCCTCCATCTTTCCCAGTAACAGGGTCTTTTCCAGTGAATCGGCTCTTCACATCAAGTGGCCAAAGCATTGGAGTTTTACCTTCAGCATCAGTCCTTCCAATGAACACTGTATTGAAAGTCAAAAAAACGAATGATTGTATGGGTAGACACTGGTGGTAAGTGTGTGGGTTGGTAACCCTCGCAATCCTGCGGCTGACCGGGAGTTGCAGCTCACTATTACTGCCCAGCATCATGAGTGAGTAATGCATTGCATGTGACTAGCCTGGGAGCCCACACCAGTGTTCTTGCCTGGAGAATCCCAGGGACGGGGGAGCCTGGTGGGCTGCCGTCTATGGGGTTGCACACAGTGGGACACAACTGAAGCAACTTAGCAGCAGCAGCAGCCTTGGAAAAGATCAAAATCCAAAATTCAAAGTAGAATTTCTATTAAATATATATTTCTTTTGAACCACCAAAAAATCAAAAAAGCAATAAGTTAATAAATTGGGGACTATCTGTAAATGGCACAAAATTATATGTGATAATTAACATTTCCCTTAGCAACATATGGTATTTAAAATTAGCAAAAGAGTCAGACATCCTGGAGTGTGAAGTCAAGTGGCCCTATGAAGCATTACTATGAACAAACCTAGTGGAGATGATGGAATTCCAGCTGAACTATTTCAAATTGTCAAAGATGATGCTGTTAAAGTGCTGCATTCAATATGCCAACAAGTTTAGAAAATTCAGCCATGGTCACAGAACTGGAAAAGGTCAGTTTTCATTCCACTCACAAAGAAATGCAATGCCAAAGAATGCTCAAACTACAACACACTTGTGTTCTTTTCATATGCTAGCAAAGTAATGCTCAAAATTCTTCAAACCAGCCTTCAACAGTACATGAACCAAGAACTTCCAGATGTACAAGCTGGATTTAGAAAAGGCAGAGGAACCAGAAATCAAATTGCCAATATCTGTTGGATCAGAGTAAAAGCAGGAGAATTTCAGAAACATCTACTTCAACTTCATTAACTATGCTAACCCTTTGATTGTGTGGATCATGACAAACTGGAAAATTCTTAAAGAGATGAGAATACCAGACTACTTTACCTGCCTCCTAAGAAAAATATATGCAGGTCAAGAAGTAAAAGTTACAACCCAACATAGAACAACAGACTGGTTCAAAACTGAGAAAGGAGTACATCAGTGCTGTATATTGTCCCTCTGCTTATTTAACTTATATGCAGAGTACATCATGCAAAATGCCAGGCTAGATGAAGCACAAGCTGGAATCAAGATAGCTGGGAGAAATATCAATAACCTCAGGTGTGCAGATGACACCACCCTTATGGCAGAAAGTCAAGTGGAACTAAAAAGCCTCTTGTTGAAGGTGAAAAAGGAGAAAGAAAAATCTGGCTTAAAATTCAACATTCAAAAAACTAAGATCATGGCATTCAGTCCCATCACTTCATGCTAAATAAATGGAGAAAAAAATGGAAAGAGTGGCAGATTTTATTTTTGGGGTCTCTGAAATCACTGCAGACAGTGACTACAGCCATGAAATTAAAAGACACTTGCTCCTTGAAAGAAAAGTTTTGACAAACCTAGATAGATCATTAAAAAGCAGAGACATCACTTTGCTGACAAAGGTCCATATAGTCAGAGTGATGGTTTTTCCAGTAGTCATGTACAGATTTGAGAGTTGGACCATAAAGAAGGTTCAGCAAGTAAGAATTGATGCTTTTGAGCTGTGGTGCTGGAAAAGCAAGATCAAACCAGTCAATCCTGAAGGAAATCAACCCTGAATATTCATTGAAAGGACTGATGCTGAAGCTGAAGCTCCAATCATTTGGCCACTTGATGTAAAGAGCCAGATCACTGGAGAAGATTCTGATGCTGGGAAAGATTGAGGGCAGGAGGGAAAGGGGGCAACAGAGGATAAGATTGTTGGATGGCACCACCAACTCAATGGATATGAGTTTGAGCCAACTTTGGGAGACAGAGAATCCTGGTGTGCTGCAGTCCCTGGGGTCTCAAAAAGTAGGACACAACTTAGCAACTGAACACCAACAAAAAGCTTTATCTTTGTCCAACAAAAACAGTTTTTTGTCTAATCCAGTGGTACTCAAACCTAGATCCATCTTACAATCACCTGTGTAACTTTTAAGTATACTGATGCCTGGGCCCAAAACATTGGTCTGGGATGGATCTCAAAGACCAGGAGTTTTTAAAAAGATTCTCACATGATTCTCATATTCAGATAAGGTTGAATTAACCATAGCTCTGATTCTCTAAAAGATATACAAATAAATTGAGAATTAATCAGCAATTAGTCCCTGCTGCATTTTCCTATGCGAGTGTGTGTGTGTGTGGTGTGTTTGTGTGTTTGTGTGTAGTCTGGTTATTGCTCAGTTAGCTTCAATTCATGAAATAAAATCATACTAGAACATTTTATTTAAACATTTTTGAACTTTCACTCCAGTCACAATGGCCAAAAAATGGTATTTTGAAAATCCAGAAATTGATATTGCTATTAAAGCAATTCCTCAGGTGATATAGAAGATGCTCTACTTACACTCTATTCAGTAGCAGAAAAGGAACACCTACGGCAATATAAAATAAGATATTTGGAGAACTAGTCATCAGGAGACAGAAGTTCACATCTCCTTGTATGAAAATTACAGTAAAAGCACCAAGAGACTGGAAAAAAAAAAAGTGTAACTTGTTAAAAGTGAAGAGTCACGGTGTAGCACCACTAGAAACCTGTACACTTGTATTTTAAAAGAACATCCTGAGAAGAATATTCTAATGATACAACTACATAGGGAAGAGATATAAAATAAACTCTTCACCTGTTCTCAGTGTATGTTTCCTCTCCACATATTCTTGCAAATTTCTCAGGATTACTATTAACTTATAAGGCGAAGGCCATAATATCATAGAGAAAAGGGCTACAGGCACGGCAGTAGCTATGGCCATTTTTCCAGAAAGACAAATATT
Source organism: Bos indicus x Bos taurus (assembly GCF_003369695.1). NCBI lineage: Eukaryota > Metazoa > Chordata > Mammalia > Artiodactyla > Bovidae > Bos > Bos indicus x Bos taurus. The sequence continues at coordinate 96,623,929 of NC_040079.1, read as the reverse complement.
TAATTTCAGAATTAACTGTTGGTTTGAGACTATGAAGAAAATTTCCTTTCTCCTTTTAATATTCATTATTTGCTGATAATGCTCTTAAACAACTAATCCTGAAAACACTTTTATACATTTGCTCTTACTTCTTCCCTTCTTCATCTACCTATATTCAACTTCTTGATGTGTGACTGCCGTGATGTCTTAGACAGGATATTCGTAGGAGAGAATCTTGGATAAATAAAATACCTGAGAATTTTGTTGACAAACTGAACGCATCTGGATACTGTCCTAAAAGCCTGTGAAATAATGTATATTGTATACACACTGTATTGAAAGGAAATGGAAAATATATACTTTTATTTGAGCCACTCATCTATACAATACCACAAAATTCATAAGGAAAACAATTCTAATTAAGAATTTTAATTGGTGGCTGAATTGACTGTCCAGATTCAGTGTTGTGCTTGCAAATATTTAACAATTACTGAGGATACAGGGTGCTGACTTGATGTGCTTGCTGATTTAGCTCTTATAAATATTCCCATCATGGCCACTTCAAGCCTTCGACGAGACATCATGAATGTGGAGTTGGGAAGAGATAATAACACTGGACTCATATGGGCAGTATTTAATGAACTAATAAACACAAAATGTTTATATAAAATATACTTCAGGGAGAAAGAACAGGTCTTTCATAACAAACAGAGATAAAGACAAAAACAAAAGCCCCAGTTTTAAGTGTGCAATTATTCTTCCAAATATTTTTGTCTAGAACAGGTATTATTCTAAGTCCCTGGAATATATTATTGCACAAAACCAAAAATATTCCAGTTCATCAGGTTTATAGTCTAGTACAAGAAGATAGAAGATAAAAATTATACACAAATATAGTATGTTAAGAGATTTCAACTACTATGGAGAAATATTATAAGGTAAGAAGGATTATCAGCTTGCAGAAAGTTTATGGTTTAAAATAACAAGATTAGAGCAGACTATTGTGAAAAATCAAGATATGGGCAAAACCCTTTCTAATTTGTATTTTAAAAGAAGCACTCTGTTCATGTAAAACTGATGAATAAGTTTTGTGGATAATACCAACATTTATTTTCTGGTTTTGAGAGAATTTTATAAACTGTAGTTACATAAGAAATAACCATCTGCAACTGGTACATGGAGACTCCTGTACATATATTTTGGTAAGTTTCTGGGAGTCTATCACTATTTCAAAATATTTTTTAAAGAGCACTATATTGTTTTTTTTTTTTAATTTAATTTTATTTTTTTATTTTTAAACTTTACATAATTGTATTAGTTTTGCTAAATATCAAAATGAATCCGCCACAGGCATACATGTGTTCCCCATCCTGAACCCTCCTCCCTCCTCCCTCCCCACACCATCCCTCTGGGTCGTCCCAGTGCACCAGCCCCAAGCATCCAGTATCGCGCATCGAACCTGGACTGGCAACTCGTTTCTTACATGATATTCTACATGTTTCAATGTCACTCTTCCCACCCTTCCAAATCTTCCCACCCTCTCCCTCTCCCACAGAATCCAGAAGACTGTTCTATACGTCAGTGTCTCTTTTGCTGTCTTGTACACCAGGTTATTGTTACCATCTTTCTAAATTCCATATATATGCGTTAGTATACTGTATTTATGTTTTTCCTTCTGGCTTACTTCACTCTGTATAATAGGCTCCAGTTTCATCCATCTCATTAGAACTGATTCAAATGTATTCTTTTTAATGGCTGAGTAATACTCCATTGTGTATATGTACCACTGCTTTCTTATCCATTCATCTGCTGATGGGCATCTAGGTTGCTTCCATGTCCTGGCTATTATAAACAGTGCTGCGATGAACATTGGGGTACATGTGTCTCTTTCCCTTCTGGTTTCCTCAGTGTGTATGCCCAGCAGTGGGATTGCTGGATCATAAGGCAGTTCTATTTCCAGTTTTTTAAGGAATCTCCACACTGTTCTCCATATGGCTGTACTAGTTTGCATTCCCACCAACAGTGTAAGAGGGTTCCCTTTTCTCCACACCCTCTCCAGCATTTATTATTTGTAGACTTTTGGATTGCAGCCATTCTGACTGGTGTGAAATGGTACCTCATAGTGGTTTTGATTTGCATTTCTCTGATAATGAGTGATGTTGAGCATCTTTTCATGTGTTTGTTAGCCATCTGTATGTCTTCTTTGGAGAAATGTCTATTTAGTTCTTTGGCCCATTTTTTGACTGGGTCATTTATTTTTCTGGAGTTGAGCTGGAGGAGTTGCTTGTATATTTTTGAGATTAGTTGTTTGTCAGTTGCTTCATTTGCTATTACTTTCTCCCATTCTGAAGGCTGTCTTTTCACCTTGCTAATAGTTTCCTTTGATGTGCAGAAGCTTTTAAGGTTAATTAGGTCCCATTTGTTTATTTTTGCTTTTGTTTCCAGTATTCTGGGAGGTGGGTCATAGAGGATCCTGCTGTGATGTATGTCAGAGAGTGTTTTGCCTATGTTCTCCTCTAGGAGTTTTATAGTTTCTGGTCTTATGTTTAGATCTTTAATCCATTTTGAATTTATTTTTGTGTATGGTGTTAGAAAGTGGTCTAGTTTCATTCTTTTACAAGTGGTCGACCAGATTTCCCAGCACCACTTGTTAAAGAGATTGTCTTTAATCCATTGTATATTCTTGCCTCCTTTGTCAAAGATAAGGTGTCCATATGTGCGTGGATTTATCTCTGGGCTTTCTATTTTATTCCATTGATCTATATTTCTGTCTTTGTGCCAGTACCATACTGTCTTGATAACTGTGGCTTTGTAGTAGAGCCTGAAGTCAGGTAGGTTGATTCTTCCAGTTCCATTCTTCTTTCTCAAGATCGCTTTGGCTATTCGAGGTTTTTTGTATTTCCATACAAATTGTGAAATTATTTGTTCTAGCTCTGTGAAGAATACTGTTGGTAGCTTGATAGGGATTGCGTTGAATCTATAAATTGCTTTGGGTAGTATACTCATTTTCACTATATTGATTCTTCCAATCCATGAACATGGTATATTTCTCCATCTATTAGTGTCCTCTTTGATTTCTTTCACCAGTGTTTTATAGTTTTCTATATATAGGTCTTTAGTGAGCACTATATTGTATTAAAAACAGACTGTGGAAAGAAGGATAAAAGCAGGGAAATAATTATGGAAGTATTATATCAATTCACTCAACAGATATGATGACTTTGCATGAAAGCATTAGTGTTGGAGTAGTTATTTTGAAAGCAGAGTCAAAAGGATTTTCTGATGGATTGGATATGGACTGTGAAGGTAGAGTCAACAAGGATCTCCAAATTTTGTTGATATGTTTAAAGAATTAGAAGAATGACATTGCCATAAAGGGGAATGGGGAACACCACAGAAGGAGCACTGAGATGGAGAGTTCTCAAGTTTTGTTTAAGGCAGTTTATATTTGAGAAATCCACTAGACATCCAAATGTAGCCATCAAGGAAGCAATAGCTACTAAGCGTGGACTTCAGAAGAAGATCTGAGCTAAAGAACTAACTTTGAGTGTGATTTGTATAAATGACATTTAAATGCAGAACTGGATGATACCACGTGGAGAGTGAATGTAGAAAAGATACCAAGGACAGAGACCAGAAACAGTCCCAGGTTCAGATGTCAGGAAAAAAGGGGGAACATGCAAGGAGATTAAGAATGAGTACTGAGTGAAATACCTCAGATATGCAGATGACACCATCCTTTATGACAGAGAGTGAGAATGACCATCCTTATGACAGAGAGCGAGAAGGAACTGAAGAGCCTCTTGATGAAAGTTAAAGAGGAGAGTGAAAAAGCTGGCTTAAAACTCAACATTCAGAAAACTAAGATCATGGCATCCGGTTCCCTCTCTTCATTGCAAATCGATGGGGAAAGAGTGGAAACAGTGAGAGACTTTATTTTGGGGGGCTCCAAAATCACTGCAGATGGTGACTGCAGCCATGAAATTAAAAGATACTTGCTCATTTGAAGAAAAGCTACGACCAACCTAGACAGCATATTAAAAAGCAGAGACATTACTTTGCTGACAAAGGTCCATGTAGTCAAAGCTATGTTTTTTCCAGGAGTCATGTATGGATGTGAGAGCTGGACCATAAAGAATGCTGAGTGCCGAATAATTGATGCTTTTGAACTGTGGTGTTGGAGAAGACTCTTGAGAATCCCTTGGACTGCAAGGAGATCAACCAGTCCATTCTGAAGGAAATCAGTCCTGAATATACATTGGAAGGACTGATACTGAAGCTGAAACTCCAATAGTTTGGCCACCTGATGCAAAGAACTGACTCATTGGAAAAGACCCTGATGCTGGGAAGGATTGAGGGCAGGAGGAGAAGGGGACAACAGAGGATGAGATGGTTGGATGGCATCATCGATTCAATGGACATGAGTTTGAGCAAGCTCCGGGAGTTGGTAATGGACAGGGAAGCCTGGTGTGTTGTAGTCCATGTGGTCGCAAAGAGTCAGACACGACTGAGCTACTGAACTGAACTGAACTGAGTGAAATAACAAGAACACCAGGAGAAGCAAAGAGGCATGAAAGCAAAGTGCTATATAATGTAAAGTAAGATGAAGAGCAGACTGGATTTAGCAAGAAGAACGTCATTCGTGTTTTGTCAATAATCGTTTCAGTTTAGAGAAAAAAGCCCAATCAGAGTGAATTAAGAGAAAGTAAGATGAGGAAGGGTGCAGCAAACAGAGGCAACTCATTAACAAGATTGCTCCAACTGGAAGCAAAGAATTTGGGCAGTAGCTAGACTGCAGGAAGTGGACTCAAGATGATTTTTTAAAAGGAGAAAAAAGAAAACAGCATGCTAATAGAAATGATCTAGTAGATGGGGAATTATTGAAAATGAAGAGAAAAAAAAAAAAACCCCACTAAAATAGTGGAAAAGAAATGATGCAACCTCATTCACAGCAGGAAGTCAAAAGGTCTGGGTTAGGTAGGGGTTTGGACAGTTTACCTAAAGAAGATGGGAGAATATACGAGTCCATGTGCTGGGGGAACTAGGTGTCCAGCTGGTATATGTAAAGCTCTCTTCCGATTAGAGTTAAGTCCTCTACATACAAACCTTCGAGTTGTGAACTTTCAAAAATGTGAATGTGCCCCTGTATGCCAGTTGTACTGTAGCACTGTACAAGGCACCGAATTGTGAAATTTAAAACATTTTCTTTGCTTTTTTATATATCATTTGTGTGAAAGGAATTATAAACCTATTACAGTACAGTACTATATAGCCAATTGTGTTAGTTAGGTACCTAGGCTAACTCTGTTGGTTGATGTCCAATTGCTCAATCGTGTCCAACTCTTTGTGACTCCATGGACTGCAGCACACCAGATTTCCCTGTCCTTCACTGTCTCCTTGGAGTTTGCTCAAACTCATGTCCATTGAGTCATTGATGCCAACCACCCGTCTTATCCTCTGTTGCCCCTTCTCCTCCTGCCCTCAATCTTTCAGAGCATCAGGGTCTTTTCCAATAAGTCTGTCAAAACGTGGTCCACTGGAGAAGGGAATGGCAAACCACTTCAGCATTCTTGCCTTGGGAATCCCATGAACTTTGATGGACTTATGAACAAACTGGACTTACAAATGAGCTCTTGGGATGGAACTTGTTTGTATGTAGATGACTTACTGTACTTTACTCAATGAAGAAGAAAGAAAGGGCGTCAGCTGAGAAAAGAGAAGAGAGGAATTCATGGAGATTTGAAGAAAGGTCTGGGGTTTTGAGGGTTTCCCAGATGGCACTAGTGGTAAAGAACCCATCTACCAATGCAGGAGACGTAAGAGATGTGGGTTCAATCTTTGGGTGTAAAGATCCCTTGGAGGAGGGCATGGCAACCCACTCCAGTATTCCTGCTTGGAAAATCCCATGGACAGAGGAGCCTGGAGGCTACAGTCCATAGAGTTGCAAAGAGCTGGACATGACCGAAGAGACTTAGCACATACACTCTGGGGTGTTGAAAAGTCATGCAGAAGACAGCAAAAGTGAACAGATAAGAGAAATGGGGCATGACTATCTCACTAGACCAGTGAGATATATTGCGGGGGAAGAGTTCAAGTTACCTAGGGTTATGGTTTGTCCATCCAAGTGCTATGGAGTGAGATAGGGGAAGAGAGCTGCAGGAGGAAACAAGCTGCTAAGCTGCTTCAGTCGTGTCCAACTCTGTGTGACCCCATAGACGGAAGCCCACCGGGCTCCCCAGTCCCTGGGATTCTCCAGGCAAGAACACTGGAATGGGTTGCCATTTCCTTCTCCAATGCATGAAAGTGAAAAGTGAAAGTGAAGTCGCTCAGTCGTGTCCGACTCTTAGCGACCCCATGTACTATAGCCTACCAGGCTCCTCCATCCATGGGATTTTCCAGGCAAGAGTACTGGAGTGGGGTGGAGGAAACAAGGATTCAATTTCAATTATTTCTCATGGGGGATACCCTTGGGTTTTAGATCATTACTTCAACTTGGGAAGACTCCACTGTGATGTTGTAGGTCATCCTCTTGAGTTTGAAAGAACAATTTTGAGCAGTCGCTATGCTTTTCAGAGCTTTATGCCCTCTACTTAGACACAAACCTCCTTTGTACCAGATATAATGGGATGTGGAAGAGAGAAATTGGCACCTCGGGTTGCTTTCTATGTGTGCTTCCCCAGAGCCAACAGTACCTCAGTGGTCCTCATCTTTCTTTGTGATCCTGTTCTTTCAATTTTCTCTCCATTCTGTTAAGCATCCAATTACACTTAGACACATAATGTTCTGTTCAATAATGGTCCTTTTCAGCCTTCTTCCTTGTTCAGAGGATGACAAAATAGAAAGCTCATGCAGTTCAGCTCTATGTCAGTCATCACTATTCATAATGAAAAGGATTATTTCTCTAGAGAGGCAGGATAAGACTCTTGTCCCCTTTTCTACCACCCCTGCTCTGCCCTGCCTGTCTGATAATGCTCCACCCACGCCAGTACAGACTCACTCAATTCACTTTGGAGAGGGTGAAAAATAACAGTGAAATGATTCTTGATACTCTCCATTCCTTGATGACACTTTCTAACTTGTGTGTGGTTGAAGTTACTTACTTCTCTTCCCAGTCTTTGAACTTAAAGTCAAGCTCATTTATTCTCTATAATTTTTTCTTTCTTTTAAAACATCATTTTAAGTCATTTATCAGCTTCAGTGAAGGTAGGTTTTACATACTGAATACGTTGCATTAATATTTTTTTTCCAGAAAGAGACTATACAGACAGATAGATAGGTAGATAGACACAGATGTATAGTGGCAAGAAACAATCATTCCATGCAGTATTGTTCAAGCAGCTCCTTCACACATATGATGTGACATCTTCAAATTAATGAGCTCCTTTTCAACTAAATATTGATTTTTAGATTGGCTAGTGCCAATTAAGGGGGTTCCCTGGTAGCTCAGCTGGTAAAGAATCTGCCTGCAATGCTGGAGACCCCAGATCAATTCCTGGGTTGGAAAAACCTTGGAGAAGGGATAGGTCACCTACTCCAGTATTCTTGGGCTTTCCTTGTGACTCAGATGGTAAAGAATCCACCTGCAAGGCAGAAGGTCTGGGTTGGATCCCTGGATTGGGAAAATTCCCTGGAGGAGGACATGGCAACCCACTCCAGTATTCTTCCCTCGAGAATCTCTATGGCCAGATGAGCCTGATGGGCTACAGTCCAAGGGGTCACAAAGAGTTGGACATGACTGAGTGACTAAGCACAGTGTTAAATAACTACCATTCACTATTTGTGATGACAAAACTGCTATTTGTAAATGGGATAATGATAATAACTTCCTTGTGCTTCTGCTGAGATTACTACCTGGTACACTTTAACTATGATTATATTATTAACTGTGACCCATTATCATCTGTGCTGTCAGATTTACACTGAGCTCTGGAAGTGTTTTCCAAAATTGCTGGCATATTGAGTGCAGCACTTCCACAGCATCATCTTTCAGGATTTGAAATAGCTCAACTGGAATTCCATCACCTCCACTAGCTTTGTTCGTCGTGATGCTTTCTAAGGCACACTTGACTTCACATTTCAGGATATCTGGCTCTAGGTGAGTGATCACACCATCGTGATTATCTGGGTCGTGAAGATATTTTTTGTACAGTTCTTCTGTGTATTCTTGCGACCTCTTCCTAATAACTTCTGCTTCTGTTGGGTCCATACAATTTCTGTCCTTTATTGAGCCCATCTTTGCATGAAATGTTTCCTTGGTATTTCTAATTTTCTTGAAGAGATCTCTAATCTTTCCCATTCTATTGTTTTCCTCTATTTCTTTTCATTGATCGCTGAGGAAGGCTTTCTTATCTTTTCATGCTATTCTTTGGAACTCTGTATTCAGATGCTTATATCTTTCCTTTTCTCCTTTGCTTTTCACTTCTCTTCTTTTCACAGCTATTTGTAAGGCCTCCCCAGATAGCCATTTTGCTTTTTTGCATTTCTTTTCCATGGGGATGGTCTTGATCCCTGTCTCCTGTACAATGTCATGAACCTCCATCCATAGTTCATCAGGGACTCTATCTATCAGATCTAGTCCCTTAAATCTATTTCCACTTCCACTGTATAACCATAAGGGATTTTATTTAGGTCATACCTGAATGGTCTAGTGCTTTTCCCTACTTTCTTCAATTTAAGTCTGAATTTGGCAATAAGGAACTCATGATCTGAGCCACAGTCAACTCCCGGTCTTGTTTTTGCTGACTGTATAGAGCTTCTCCATCTTTAGCTGCAAAAAATATAACTCAATATGCCAGGAAATTTGGAAAACTCAGCAGTGGCCACAGGACTGGAAAAGGTCAGTTTTCATTCCAATCCCAAAGAAAGGCAATGCTAAAGAATGCTCAAACTACTGCACAATTGCACTCATCTCACACACTAGTAAAGTAATGCTCAAAATTCTCCAAGCCAGGCTTCAGCAATTTGTGAACCGTGAACTTCCAGATGTTCAAGTTGGTTTTAGAAAAGGCAGAGGAACCAGAGATCAAATTGCCAACATCCGCTGGATCATGGAAAAAGCAAGAGAGTTCCAGAAAAACATCTATTTCTGCTTTATTGACTATGCCAAAGCCTTTGACTGTGTGGATCACAATAAACTTTGCAATAAACTGTGGAAAATTCTGAAAGAGATGGGAATACCAGACCACCTGATCTGCCTCTTGAGAAATTTGTATGCAGGTCAGGAAGCAACAGTTAGAACTGGACATGGAACAACAGACTGGTTCCAAATAGGAAAAGGAGTACATCAAAGCTGTATATTGTCACCCTACTTATTTAACTTATATGCAGAATACATCATGAGAAACGCTGGGCTGGAAGAGCACAAGCTGGAATCAAGACTGCTGGGAGAAATATCAATAACCTCAGATATGCAGATGACACCAACCTATGGCAGAAAGTGAAGAGGAACTCAAAAGCCTTTTGATGAAAGTGAAAGAGGAGAGTGAAAAAGTTGGCTTCAAGCTCATCATTCAGAAAACGAAGATCATGGCATCTGGTCCCATCACTTCATGGCCAATAGATGGGGAAACAGTGGAAACAGTGGCAGACTTTATTTTTGGGGGCTCCAAAATCACTGCAGATGGTGACTGCAGCCATGAAATTAAAAGACCCTTACTCCTTGGAAGAAAAGTTATGACCAACCTAGATAGCATATTCAAAAGCAGAGACATTACTTTGCCAACAAAGGTCCATCTAGTCAAGGCTATGGTTTTTCCAGTGGTCATGTAGAGTTGGACTGTGAAGAAAGCTGAGCGCCGAAGAATTGATGGTTTTGAACTGTGGTGTTGGAGAAGACTCTTGAGAGTCCCTTGGACTGCAAGGAGATCCAAGCAGTCCATTCTAAAGGAGATCAGCCCTGGGTGTTCTTTGGAAGGAATGATGCTAAAGCTGAAACTCCAATACTTTGGCCACCTCATGCGAAGAGTTGACTCATTGGAAAAGACTCTGATACTGGGAGAGATTGGGGGCAGGAGGGAAAGGGGATGACAGAGGATGAGATGGCTGGATGGCATCACCGACTCGTTGAGTCTGAGTGAACTCCGGGAGTTGGTCATGGACAGGGAGGCCTGGCGTGCTGCGATTCATGGGGTCACAAAGTGTCAGACACGGCTGAGTGACTGTATTGAACTGAACTGGGAGGGTTGTTTTTTGTCATAACCTTAATTTCAGATTATTAGTGATTTTCATTCTCTTTTGCATTTTCACTACATATTTTAAACTTCTTATTTACAACAATAACCAGGACATAATATAAAATGTTTTAAAGTTATATTTAAATTATTAATTTTAATCTTATGGGAAATTTACTCTTGTAGGCAACAGAATTAAATGGCCATGTATATGTGCTCCAGTCAAAATATTTAATGACATGCAACTATGAGTTATAATTTAAATCTATACATCATTAAAAATTCTGAAACCCATATAAGCTCATATATGTAAGTTTTATTTTACTCTTTAAGTTCTTTTGTGGGCTGCAAAACATGTACTGAGGAACCAGACATTCTGGAAACAATACTGTATTCTGTAGTTGCAATGCTAACACTACCCTGTTTTAAGACAATACAAAAATCATCAAAATTTATAAATAGTTTCTGATCATAAAAATTTCCAGCACTCTGTACATTTACTAACAAACACAGTATTATGCAATCTGGAAAAATGGAAACTTATTTATTTTGCTGGTATACAGATTTCAAAGAACATAATTTGCTCACATACATATTTTAAAGAACATAAAACTCTAAAATACTGTCCCCGTGTTTTAAATTCAAAACAGAACTCAGGGAAATGGGCCATATTTATCTTGCGGTTTTCTGCACCCACTCATCCTTACCATGCCTCCGGAGAAAGTGAAAGCTTTAATGTGAAAAGGAGAGCTGTCACCATACATGGAATTATTCTAGACCCCGGATCTCAGATGATCTACAGCAGTGGTCCCCAGCCTTCTTGGCACCAGGGACTGATTTCATAGAAGACAATTTCTCCACGGATGGAGGTGGGGGGGGATGGTTTCAGGATGACTCATGTACATTACATTATTGTGCACTTAATTTCTAATCTAATGCTGCTGCTGATCTGACAGCCCAGAGACTGGTCTGCAGCCCAGAGACTGGGGATCCCTGATTATAGTATAGCCCTCTCATAAAACAGACCTTCATTTTCTCCCTCTAACACTAAGGAAATTAGAAGAAACAATATTTAAGGACTCTTCCAGCCACAACAGTCAATGACTCACAATTGAAAACATTACCAGATATGCTAGAAGGACACTCAGCTCCACATGCCATAAACATTCCCTTCCTAAGATGCTCATCTCTCTTAAATACATCTCAAACTCCTCTTAAATATTATCCAATTTTTAAATAGAAAGTTCAGATTGAGGCACTTGGAGATTTCTGATCCCACTACCAGATAAAGTGAGAAAAGGAGAGAGGAGCAAGAAATCCAACTTAAAAAGGAATATCCTTCTCTGGCATGTCAAATTCCTCAGGACATCAGAACCTCTAGTAACATTAGCACAGGTATCAGTATTTGAGAAATGTGTTTAGAATTATACCGACTACTCTGAAAAGTGATTGGCTTTGATTACATTCCCTTAAATTGACAACGTTAAACTGAAAATTTTACCTACCATGTGACAATCAATCTTTACATTTTTACAAGTTATTCATCAGAAAATAGACTGGAGATAAAACAGTGGGTTTGGATATTGTCACTTAGTGTTCTGAATATTACTATCGGTATTCAGAAGAGAAATTTATGGTGTTTTTTTTTCATGGTTTCTCTTACATTCTACAACTTACACTGGAATATTTGCTATAACAACTTAAAACTGACTTTACCATAATCTGCAATCAAATAAAAAAAAAATCTTGCTAAAACGCTAATAAATGTGGTGGCTATTCTGAGTGAAAGGATTTATTTCTGATGCAGTTTAACTGTGTTTCAGCCATTCACCTATTAGAGTAAAAGCTTGCCCCACACTATTTAAATATTTTTGAAGATCTATAGAAAAGAAGGGAATGATTAAGGGTGATGATTTTGTAAAGGAGTTTAGTTATAAAGCAGCCAGAAGTGTTTTAAGGACTGTGCACCACTGCACCAGTTAAGAATCAGAAATGAGAGAATGAATGGGGCTGTAGCAGCCTCCCCAGTGAATTACAGGAATCCATTGATCAATGTGTTCTACTACAGAGAACATTCTCAGTCATGTCTGAGAAGGGAAAAAAAAAAAAAACCTGCCACCAATACAAAAGCTGCCAAAGGTAAGCTAACTCAGTTTAGGTGTTTCTTGCTACTGCTAAGTCGCTTCAGTCGTGTCCGACTCTGTGCGACCCCATAGACGGTAGCCCACCAGGCTCCCCAGTCCCTGGGATTCTCCAGGCAAGAACACTGGAGTGGGTTGCCATTTCCTTCTCCAATGCATGAAAGTGAGAAGTGAAAGTGAAGTCACTCAGTCGTGTCCGACTCTTAGCGACCCCATGGACTGCAGCCTTCCAGGCTCCTCTGTCCATGGGATTTTCCAGGCAAGAGTGCTGGAGTGGGGTGCCATTGCCTTCTCCCTAGGTGTTTCTTAAGCTGCTGTAAAAAAAAAAAATACCACAGACCAGGAGGTTTAAAATAACAGAAATTTATTTTCTCATGGTTCTGGAGGCCAGTAGTTTGATATTAAGGTATCATCAAGGACAGTTCCTTCTGCAGGCTCTGAAGGAGAATCCGTCTTATGCCTGCTCCTTAGCTTCTGGTGCTGGAAATCCTTGGCAATCTTGGCCTTGTTGACCCATCACAATGATCTCTGTCCTTATTGGAACACGGCCTTCTCTGTTTCGCTGTATCTGCTCCTCTCCTGCCTTTTATAAAGGACACTGGCCTCTAGACTTAGAGCTTTCTATAAATCCAGGATGGGATCATATGGAGATTTTTAATGACATTGGCAAAGACCATTTTCCTCCAACAGTTTCCAGGGGGCACTGTTCTACCTACTGCACACTAGATTCAGCCAAAACTTTTATGGCAGCATTGCTTTGAAAAACCCAGGGATCTTAATGGAATCTTGTGAGGTTAATTTTTAAACAGTATGTTACCTCAGCTTCTCTGAGATGTTCATGCAAAAAAATGGAGAACATGTGTGAAAGATAAAAGGAACAGGGAGCAGGCAGGGAGAAGCTTCATAGTCTAATGCTGGTCTAGCACTTGGGGAGGAGATGAGAAAGAAGAGAAAAGAGAAGCCAGGCCTACTAAGTGCAGCAGCTCTGAGAAAATCTCCACAAGGGCAGCGAGTAGCTCCTGAGCAAACACCATCCACTGGAAGCCTGTCCTATTGAAAACTGGATCTATTGCCAACACTATCATGCTTGGTCACTGACTAGGAGCAATCCAGGAAGAAGACTGTGGTGAGTCCAAAGTGTAACATGTACAAGATGAAGAGGCAGTCACAGTTCAGTGAAAAGCTTTCTGTCACCATTCACCAGAAGTTTCAATGTTCATTGCAGTACTATTTACAATAGTTAGGACATGGAAGCAACCTAGATGTCATTAACAAACGAATAGATAAAGAAGATGTGATACATATATACAATGGAATACTGTGTGTGTGTGTGTGTGTGTGTGTGTGTGTGTGTGTGTGCTCAGCTCTGTCCGACTCTTTGGGACCCCATGGGCTGTAGCCTGCCAGGCTCCTCTGTCCATGAGATTCTCCAGGAAAGAATACTGGAATAGGTTGCCATGCCCTCCTCCAGGGGATCTTCCCAACCCAGGGACTGAATCCACATTTCTTGTACCTCCTGCATTGGCAGGTGGATTCTTTACTATTGAGCCACCTGGGAAGACCCGCATGCAATACTACTCAGCCATAAAAAGGAATGAAATTGGGCCATTTGTAGAGACAAGGATGGGCCTAGAGACCGTCATACACAGAGAAAGTATGTCAGAAAAACAAATATTGTATATTAACCCATATATGTGGAATCTAGAAAAAAATGGGACAGATCATCTTGTTTATACAGCAGAAACAGAGACAAAGATTTAAAGAACAAATATATGGACAGCAAGGGGGAAATGGGGTGGGGGGAGTTTGGTGAATTGGGAGATTAGGACTGATACATATATACTATTGATACTATGCATAAAACAGATAACTAATGAGAACCTACTGTATAATTCAGGTAACTCTACTCATTACTCTGTGGTGACCTAAATGAAAAGGAAGTCCAAAAAAGAGGGGATGTATGTATACAGAGAGCTGATTCCCTTTGCTGTACACTAGAAACTAACAAAACATTGCAAAGCAATTAAACTGCAATAAAAATTAATTTAAAATAAGTTTCAAGAAGAAAGAAACCTCTACAAACAGCTCTTCTGCTATATCTAGGGCATGTCCTGCTCAAGGACATCCTTCTAGGATTGTTGATTATGAGACAATATACAAGCAACCTTTCTATCTTCCATTCAGTTCAGTTCAGTTCAGTTGCTCAGTCGTGTCCGACTCTTTGCAACCCCGTTGCAGCATGCCAGGCTTCCCTGTCCATCATCAACTCCTAGAGTTCACTCAAACTTACGTCCACCGAGTCATTGATGCCATCTAGCCATCTCATCCTCTGTCGTCCCCTTTCCCTCCTGCCCCCAATCCCTCCCAGCATCAGAGTCTTTTCCAATGAGTCAACTCTTCGCATGTGGTGGCCAAAGTACTGGAGTTTCAGCTTTAGCATCAGTCCTTCCAAAGAACACCCAGGGCTGATCTCCTTTAGAATGGACTGGTTGGTTCACCTCGAAGTCCAAGGGACTTTCAAGAGTCTTCTCCAACACCACAGTTCAAAAGCATCAAGTCTTTGGCGCTCAGCTTTCTTCACAGTCCAACTCTCACATCCATACATGACTACTGGAAAAACCCATTACCATTGTTATTATTACAGCCAGGGGTACTGACAATATTGGAGATATATGATATGATGTGAGTGATGCAGTATCTGTGGTGGGATGCTGATGCAGATGACTTTGCTCTGATGGAAGATTAATTATAATGGTCCTGATATCAAAAAGATACTCAAATAGATCAACTGGAATACAAAACAGATCTCATGCCTAACAATAAATAAAATATGAAAAAAGACCTTGTTTTATACTTTGCTGCTAAACTTTCAAAATTTTTATGAAGAGAAATAACCAAACACCCATCTTGGGTCTAATATAGAGGTCACATTTACTACTATGAACAGTGAAAATATTGCAGAATAAGATTGTATGCAACAGCAAGGAATTGCAGCAAGAAATTCCTTAAAGTAAAGTATTATTATAAATTGAGAGAAAATGTAAATATTTGATGCAAATCTTTAAATAAATATTAGGCCATACAGATAAAAACAATTTGGCAAAACATGTTAAGAAACATAGTCTGTCAATTATTCTTTCAACTAAAACTGGTATCCTATGAGAAAAGAGATTAATTCACCTAGCACCTCCAATAATTATGCAAGTACTTTTCCTTGGGAAAACATATTTCTCTGTCCATCAGAATTAATAATGCCATGTTGGTATTGTTGTTTTAGTCGCTAAGTCTTGAGACTCCATGGACTGTAGCCCTCCAGGCTTCTCTATCCATGGACTTCTCCAGGCAAGAATATTGGAGTAGGGTGCCATTTCCTTCTCCAGGGGATCTTCCCGACCCACCCAGGGATTGAACATACTTCTCCTGCATTGGCAGGTAGATTCTTTGCCACCGAGCCACCTGGGAACCCCCTTATTAATGCATATTTCTTATTCATCTTTTATTACATAGAATATTAAAAAGATACACTCAACTGCAAAAATTGAATTAAACTGATTATTTGTAATGCTTATTCAAAGACACTCTTAATTAACTAAATACATTTTAAAATAAATGCATGTTATCATGACAGGAATATGAATAGCTCAGATTGTCATATTATCACGTTTTATTGACACAAACAAAGGGAATGGAAATGGATATGGAGTTAAGAGTTTTAGCCTCCTGTTGTTATATATAGCATCAGTTGATAGTTTTACAATCATCCATTTCTAGAGTCAAAAGGGCCAAAAGGACAAAGCTGTCTACTAGTTGCATGTACTTGGACATGGCCTTGTACTGAGACATGGTCAAACCACAGGCATTTATTCCTGCCTCTCTCACACTTTCACCAGCCCCCTCCTGTTCCTCTTTCCACTTCAGCAAGCAGCAGCAGCTTTGACTATATCTTCCACCTCTTTTCTCACCACTAAACTTCAATCAAAAAATCTGTTTAATTTAAAATCTATCTTGTCACTTCATTGTTTCTATTTTCTAAAGGTTATTTTTATTTACTGCATCTTTAACACATTAATCATTCTTCAAGTTTGTGCTTAGGAGGAAAGGTAATTTGTATTTCTAATACTTTACATGTCAGTGTCATTATATACTGCACACATATACACTAATACACTCCAAAGTGCTAAATAATTAGGTGTTAAATGATTAAGTAACTGTTGCTTTAGTGCTTTACATTATGCAAAAGTCTGTGGAATTTTATCAATATATAGGTGCTTCAGTATTCATTACAACTTGGGAAAATTTGGGTGTTTTTATAGGCTGGGAATGCATTTTAACTTCCTATTAAAAATAATGGCATAAGACTTCCATTTAAAAAATCAATAGTCAACACATTTTCAATAATAGATTTGATACAGATAATGAGGGATGCATACATTCCAATTACTATGTAGAAATAGAATGTATACACCCAGCGAATTCAAAGTAACTGAAGAATAACCAAGGTAATGAGGAAGAGCCCACAAGAGTGAGAAAAGCCAAGAACGGCACTGGAATTTAATGCAGTCTATCAGAGGATCCAGGCAAACCTGAACAGTATGATCCCCAATATCAGTTGTTCTAAATAAGGAGTAATATTCTCAGGTGTATTTAAAAAAACCATGAAGTCATCAATAGCAAAGAGCAAAGAATACATAATTAAACTATCTATACTGTAGAAAATGTCAGGAAATGAGTATCAGAGGACAAAATATGAGATCATCAGGAGACATAAATGAACCATAAGTAAAAATGACTATATTGGGCAATACCTTTGGGAAATTCTTTTGTGTTGTAACCTGTCAAACATCATGATAAAAGCACCTTTGTATCAGACAGTGATGTCTTCATAAACCCATGAAAGTGAAAGCTGCTCAGTCGTGTCCGACTCTTTGTGACCCCATGGACCTATAGTCCATGGAATTCTCCAGGCCAGAGTACTAGAGTGGGTAGCTGTTCCCTTCTCCAGGGGATCTTCCCAACCGAGGGACTGAACCCAGGTCTCCCGTATTGCAAGCGTATTCTTTACCAACTGAGTCACCACAGAGATCCTCGATAAACCCATACTGCCTCACAAATTTTTGCAGTGTCTGCAGCAAACGGGAAAAAAATGACAATAAGCTCATTTTCCTGACAGTGTGACTTTTGTAAATTGGCTTGAGTTACTAGAATGTATAACAGCCAGCTGCCTTGTTGGATTTTTGGCCCTTACTTGCATCAGAATCATTTGCTCTCACTTACAGAATTGAGAAGAGTATAAGGACAAGTTGGGCTTCCCTGGTGGCTCAGACTGTAAATGGTCTGTCTGCAATGTGGGAAACCCGGGTTTGATCCTTCAGTTGTGAAGGTCCCCTGGAGGAGAGCATGGCAACCCACTCCAGTATTCTTGCCTGGAGAATCACATAGACAGAGGAGCCTGGCGGACTACAGTCCATGGGGTCTCACAGAATCAGACACGACCGAGAGACTAACACACACACATATAGAAAAGTTACAAGCCTGAATGATTGGGCATGAGAGATTTACAGGCTATGCTGAAATCATCTTGATGTTGTTTTTGTGATAGGAGAGACCTGAGAAAACTGAGAAAGTATCTCCTCCATAGTTTAAGAGAATTCCAAGAAATTAAAATAAACTCTTAATTATTATCTAGCAAGAGCTTTATGTAACTCAGGCACATAATTCAAGTACATACACAAATATAAAGAAATTCTAAATAGTTTTGAAAGTTGTTTCTGTTGAAATCTGAAATTATGGAAAAGTTGAGAATAGTGTGAAATGGAAAGTGGTGAAAAGGTTTAGGTTTTCTCTTACTCATTTGTTATCGTTGTCATTTTGCTGTGGCATACGGACTGGTTTTGCTTGAATGTTACTCTGAAGTTATCAGATTAAGTCTGTAACAACTGTCCCTTTGCCAATGCTGTTTAGAGCTTAATCAGATTACAATGGAATATCAATCATTCTTTTTTTAAGTTTAAGAAACTGTGTATCATATGCAACAATCTTTTCCAAATTATTAGATTTTCTAAGAAAGTCTGAGTTAACCAAGACAGATGGCCAATTGTATGAAACTGGCAGCCAATTTATCCAAACTTATGACATTATAAACAATAATTTGTTATTGTCTTAGTATTCTCCAATTCCTTTCCTCCCTTCTGTCACACATTACTTTACATGTCTCAGCTCTCAATGCCCAGAATGACATCATGTTAAGTGGCGTGTGCTCCTTTGCCATTAAAATTTTCACATACAAAGGCAAGATCATTGTATTTTTATGAATATATAGCTAATAATGCTCATTAAAAAAACAGAATGCAGTTAAATATAAAAAGATATAACCATTTATAATCTTTCTACCTGCAAATGACTACTACTATCATTGTGATACCCTTAGGGAATGCTTTCAATATGCATGTATAAATATATATTTAGAAAACTGTCATCAGAACTTATGAAAAATGTGATTATAGATTACATGAAATTTTCAAGTTGCTTTTATATTTAATGTATTTTAAATCTTTTTTTAAGTTGATAGACATATATCCACACCATTAGTATCATTAGAACTGGCTGAAAATTATGTCCTTGTGTGGCTGTTTCATTTATGAATCTCTTATATTTGAGATCTATTTTTTAAAAATATGTTAATATTAAAAGCATCATAGACATGCATGCGTGCATGCTCAGTCATTCAGTCATAGCCAACTCTTTTGTGACCCCATGGACTGTAGCCCACCAGGCTCCTATTCCATGGGATTTTCCAGGCAAGAATACTGGAGTTGGTTGCTATTTCCTCCTCCAGGGGATCATCCTGACCCAGGAACTGAACCCCCGTCTCTTGTGTCTGCTGCATTGGCAGGCAGTTTCTTTACCCCTGCCCCACCTGGGAAGCCCATAATGAGCATGACATATATACATGTATCTTTACACCGTATTTGCTTCTGTCTTTGGATAAATTCCTGAAGGAAACATAGACGGGTCAAAGGTTTAACATATTTTAAGACTTTTTTTTACATCATGTTGATTTGCTCTTCACGAAGTTTGAACCAATTTAACTTGTCATTGCAGTGTATATGTGGTACTGTGTATAGAGTCTGGACATGATTCAAATGTGGTGCAAATCTACTTGCACTCTAACTACGGGGATCATGTGCTCAAGTAAAAATGCCACATTAATTTCAGATTCTATACTGCTATGAATATTAATAATTCAGTTGTGTTAGTTATATCCGACTCTTCGCAGCCCCATGGACTGTAGTCCACCAGGCTCCTCTATTCATGGGATTTCCCAGGCAAGAATATTGGAGTGGGTTGCCATGCTCTCCTCTAAGGGGTCTTCCCAACCCAGGAATGGAACCCACATCTCTTTCATCTCCTGCATTGGCAGGCAGGTTCTTTACCACTAGCACCACCTGGAAAGCCTTAAGTAGACATAGGTATTACTAGTAAATTATTTTTTCTTGCATTGTTGCAGTGTGATTACTGAACATCATGCTCTTAAAGAATATCAAGATAAACGGATTGAAGAATAAAAGTCCTCTCAAGTGGATTGAGCACAAGATTCAGAGTTAGGAGAGCAGTACCACTAGGGCAAATATACTCCTTGAACCTGATTTTTGTTATCTGTAAATAGAGATGATAGATTGGGCAATTTCTAAGCCTTTTCCAGTTGTAAAACACTCTGTATATGCTATATTGCAAACCTTATTAAGTAAATGACTATGACTTACTCCCAGTTTTTTTCCACAGCACCTGATATATAAACTACTTCCATAAAAGTCTTTTGTTTATGGTACACGGATTGCATTAAAATCTTTTCATAAATGAGTACACTAGCTGCTTATTAACCAAATCTCATTTCATAGGATTGTATCAAAATAAACTAAGAATTGATTTTCTAGTATTAATTACTCTATAACCCTTTGGAGATAGAATCATTTTTCCTAATTGCTTGATTTTTTCTAGAAAGTAAAGAGAAAAAGGTTGAGGTCCCATGTAACACTTCTGATACAAAATATCCAGTCCACTAAGAAAGCATTATTTTCTTATTTCTTGCCTTCAGCTAAAAGAACTGAGGAATTGACCTTTACCTTTTATTCTTGTAGTGGCACCCCATTCCAGTACTCTTGCCTGGAATATCCCATGGACCGAGGAGCCTGGAAGGCTGCAGTCCATGGGGTTGCTGAGGGTCGGACACGACTGAGCGACTTCACTTTCACTTTTCACTTTCATGCATTGGAGAAGGAAATGGCAACCCACTCCAGTGTTCTTGCCTGGAGAATCCCAGGGACGGGGGAGCCTGGTGGGCTGCCGTCTATGGGGTTGCACAGAGTCGGACACGACTGAAGTGACTTAGCAGCAGCAGAGATAGCACTGCAGTTTCAATATATGTATTACTTCATTTTTGTAACTTTTAAATACAATATGAATTACTTAGCAGAAAGAAGAAAACATCTGTTCTTATCTTTATGTCAAAGGCCTACATTAACAAAGGGAACTTGAAAGGTTTAATTAAGAGACATAGCTATCATGTTTTAACATTATTCTATTTTTGATTACAGAAATACTATTATTGTAACCATCATTTAAGAATAATATGGTTAAAGTATTTATTTTACACCGGATTAAAATATTCAATCGGTACCAAAGGGTATGAAAGTAAAAAGCTCACCCAAACCCCAGAATTAACCATTTGTATCTCTGTTCTGCTGTTCTGCTCGGCGATCTGTTTCTTGTCACAATATCTTTTATTATAAAGAAAAGAACTGTGTTGCACATAAACCTTTCCCAAAACACACAGATCTACGCAAAATTTTACTGGTTCTATAACTAGTTTTATTTCTCTTGATTAGCATTTTATAACTGCAAACAATTCACTAAAACTCTATCTCTTGATCCTCCAATCTCAATATATCTGTTGTCTGTTCTCTGTGCAGTCTGGGAAAATTGTTCGGTCTACACTGAAACTCCAGTACTTTGGCCACCTCATGTGAAGAGTCGATTCATTGGAAAAGACCCTGATGCTGGGAGGGATTGGGGGCAGGAGGAGAAGGGGACGACAGAGGATGAGATGGCTGGATGGCATCACTGACTCGATGGACATGAGTCTGGGTGAACTCCGGGAGTTGGTGATAGACAGGGAGGTCTGGCGTGCTGCGATTCATGGGGGTTGCAAAGAGTCGGACACGACTGAGCAACTGATCTGATCTGATCTGATCTGATTTCACTACTACTTTTCCCAATTTTTCTTGACCATGTCTTTATGTTTACATTTTTATTCTGTGATGGAGATTCCTCTAATGTAGTAGCTGGGCATATGGCCAGCTTAGATGTAAAAATAGGGCATGGAATACCAGGAAGTTATTTGTGCTAATTCCAAACTGGGACACTTTGATAGTGATGCACCTTCTTCAGGCTTTCTCTTTCCTAGTTTTGCCAGCTGGAAAATGAACAGGACCTACTCGCAGCCTAGAGTGTGCTCTGGCAAGGCCACAGGACAAAAGGAAATGACTCTGTGGTAGAACCACCCACAGCTCTGAAACATTCATTACCTGTTTTGTGCAGGAAGGGTATAAATTTGTTCCTTCTATAAATCAAAGAAAGTTTAGTTCTCTCTGTTTGAGCTTCTGAGTTCAATGTAACAAACACACTTCAGTATTTTCCCTGTTCTTTGATTCTAAAATTTCAAAACCACTCAGCATTTATAAAAATAAGCACTTAATAGTAACATTTACTTCTTAACCAAATAATGTGATTTCTCCCTGAAGAAAGGAGCTGAAAAGCTAATCTTATGTTATTAGAAATGCATCAAGTAGATGCCCTTTTCTTACAGTCAACAGCTCAAACCATTTCACACATTTTAGTCTGCATAGCATTTCGAACATGATATTTTTATGTAGATTTTTTTCCAAATTCCCTAACATCTTTACTATTTCTAAGATTTTTACTAAATGAATATTAGACTTTATAGCTCTCTGTTATTTGGCCCTTTGTACAAAATGGATACATTATTTACACTCACAGCATTAAGGTCTTCTTCACCTATATATTATTTTGTATTAGTCAACATATTTTTAATATTGGCATCATAATTTTAATATTGGAGATGTCTTGCTAATCTTTGTTCCTCCTTCATCATAAAATTGCTGTTTTATTATATAGCAAAATTTCTTAAATCTCCCTAAACAATTTAGTGAGAATTTCTTAAATAACAGTAACAATAATATTTACAAATGCTTTTTTAAAATATTAATTAAATCTATGACTTAGTTAGTGGAAAACAGGTGATTTTTTATACAGCTTCCTAGACATGAATATGAAATATGACACCTTATATTTATATCGGCTTCAATAAATTTTAATAAAACTTTATGACTTTCTCCATTAGGCTGTTGTACATATTTTGTCAGAATTATTTTTAAGTACAGTATATATTTACTGCTATTTTGAATAACATCTTTTTTCTTTTTCTTAATTACATTTTCTTGCTGTTGTTTTTGGAACGTAGACATGTTTTCTGTATTTGTCTTACATCCTCAGTTCAGTTCAGTTCATTTCAGTTGCTCAGTTGTGTCTGACTCTCTGAGACCCCATGAATTGCAGCACGCCAGGCCTCCCTGTCCATCACCAACTCCCGGAGTTCACTCAAACTCACGTCCATCGAGTCAGTGATGCCATCCAGCCATCTCATCCTCTGTCGTCCCCTTCTCCTCCTGCCCCCAATCCCTCCCAGCATCAGAATCTTTTCCAATGAGTCAACTCTTCACATCAGGTGGCCAAAGTACTGGAGTTTCAGTTTTAGCATCATTCCTTCCAAAGAAATCCCAGGGCTGATCTCCTTCAGAATGGACTGGTTGGATCTCCTTGCAGTCCAAGGGATTCTCAAGAGTCTTCTCCAACACCACAGTTCAAAAGCATCAATTCTTCGGCATTCAGCTTTCTTCACAGTCCAACTCTCCCATCCATACAAGACCACAGGAAAAACCATAGCCTTGACTAGACAGACCTTTGTTGGCAAAGTAACGTCTCTGCTTTTGATATGCTATCTAGGTTGGTCACAACTTTCCTTCCAAGGAGTAAGCGTCTTTTAATTTCATGGCTGCAATCACTATCTGCAGTGATTTTGGAGCCCAGAAAAATAAAGTCTGACACTGTTTCCACTGTTTCCCCATATATTTCCCATAAAGTGATGGGACCAGATGCCATGATCTTCGTTTTCTGAATGTTGAGCTTGAAGCCAACTTTTTCACTCTCCTCTTTCACTTTCATCAAGAGGCTTTTTAGTTCCTCTTCACTTTCTTACATCTTGCACCTATTCAATTATTAACACTCAAAATGTGTTTATAAAGCATTTTTTTTTTTGCTTAATCACTAATTTTCAGTTAAGTTCAGTCACTCAATGTGTTTGACTCTTTGCTACCCCAAGGACTGCAGCCCACCATGTTTCCATGTCCATCACCAACTCCCGGCACTTACTCAAACTCATGTCCATCGAGTCGGTGATGCCATCCAAAAATCTCATCCTCTGTCATCCCCTTCTCCTCCCACCTTCAATCATTCCTAGCATTAGGGTCTTTTCAAATGAGTCGGTTCTTCGCATCAGCTGGCCAAAGTATTGGAGTTTCAGCTTCAGCATCAGTCCTTCCAATGAATATTCAGAATTGATATCCTTTATGATGGACGGGTTGGATTTCCTTGCAGTCCAAGGGACTCTCAAGAGTCTTCTCCAACACCATAGTTCAAAAGCATCAATTCTCTGGTACTCAGCTTTATTTATAGTCCAACTCTCACATCCACACATGACTACTGGAAAAACCATAGCTTTGACTGGAGGGACTTTTGTTGGCAAAGTAAAGTCTCTGCTTTTTGATATGCTGTCTAGGTTTGTCATAGCTTTTCTTCCAAGGAGCAAACGTCTTTTAATTTCATGTCTGCAGTCAGTATCTGCAGTGATTTTGGAGCCCAATAAAATAAAGTCAGCCACTGTTTCCATTGTTTCCCCATCCATTTGACATGATGGGACCAGATGCCATGATCTTAGTTTTCTAAATGTTGAGTTTTAAACCAACTTTTTCACTCTCCTCTTTCAGTTTCATCAAGACACTCTTTAGTTCTTCTTTGCATTCTGCCAAAAGGGTGATGTCATCTATGTATCTGAGGTTATTGATATTTCTCTCACTAATCTTGTTTTTAGTTTGTGCTTCATCCAGCCCAGCATTTTGCATGATGTACTCTCCATATACATTCTCTGGAGAAGGGAATGGCAATCCACTCCAGTATTCTTGCCTGGAGAATTCCATGATCAGAGAAGCCTGGTGGGCTACAGTCCATGGGATTGCAAAGAGTTGGACATGACTGAGCGACTAACACACACTCTCCATATAAGTTAAATAAGCAAGGTGACAGTGTACAGCCTTGACATATTCTTTTCCTGATTTGGAACCAGTCTGTTGTTCCATGTCCAGTTCTAACTGTTTCTTCTTGATCTGCATATAGATTTCTCAGGAGGCAAGTCAGGTGGTTTTGTATTCCCATCTCTTAAAAATTTTCAAAGGTTTGTGGTGATCCACACAGTCAAAGGCTTTGGTATCATCAATAAAGCAGATGTAGGTGTTTTTCTGTAACTCTGTTGCTTTTTCTATGATCCAATCAATGTTGGCAATTTGATCTCTGGTTCCTCTGCCTTTTCTAAATCCAACTTGAACATCTGGAAGTTCATGCTTCCCATACTGTTGAAGTCTGGCTTGGAGAATTTTGAGCATCACTTTGCTAGCATGTGAGATGAGTGCAATTGTATGGTTGTTTTAGCTTTCTTTGGCATTGCTGTTCTTTGGGATTGGAATGAAAACTGACCTTTTCAAGTCCTGTGGCCACTGCTGAGTTTTCCAATTTTGCTGGCATATTGAGTGTTGTCTGGTGCTGGAGCAACTTTAAGGAGATATCCCATGTCCAAGGGCAAAGGAGAAGCCATGGTAGGAGGGGTGAAATTTTGTTTAGAATCAAACCCCATATCCACCAGAGACTCTCAGAGGGCTCAAAAATACCTTGTGTGGACCAGAACCCAGAGACCCCACAGAGATTGAGACAGAACTGTGTTTGAGGGTTTCCTGAGGAGGTACGGATCAGCAGTGGACTGCTGCAGGGGCAGGGGCTTCAGGTTCAGTAGACCTGGGTATGGCATAATTCCTCTTGGAGGAGGTCACCATTAACTCCACCATAGAGCCACCAGAACTTACACAGCACTGGGGAAACAGACTCTTGGAGGGCACAAACAGAACCTTGTGTGCACCAGGACACAAGAGAAAGGAGCAGTGACCCCACAAGAGACTGACCCAGACTTGCCCATGAGCATCCAGGAGTCTCTGGTGAGGCGTGGGTTGGTGGTGGCCTACTGCAGGGTTGGGGGCACTGAGTGCAGCAGTGCATGCATGGGACCTTCTGAAGGAGGTCTCCATTATCCTCATTACCTACACCATAGTTTGGCCTCAGGTCAAATAACAGGGAGGACACATAACCCTGCCCTTCAACAGAAAATTGGATGAAAGATTTACTGAGCATGGCCCCGCCCATCAGAACAAGACCAAGTTTCCCCCTCAGTCAGTCTCTCCCATCAGGAAGCTTCTATAAACCTCTTATCCTTCTCCATCAGAGGGCAGACAGACTGAAAACTACAATCACAGAAAACTAACCAATCTGATCACATGGACCACAGCCTTGTCTAACTCAATAAAACTATGAGCCATGCCCTCTAGGGCCACCCAAGATGGACAGGTCATGGGGGAGAGTTCTGACAAAACATGGTCCACTGGAGAAGGGAATGGCAAACCACTACAGTATTCTTGCCTTGAGAATCCCATGAACAGTATGAAAAGGACAGTGAAAGATGTCTTCCCCAGGTCAGTCAGTAGATGCCCAATATATGCTACTGGAGATTAGTGGAGAAGTAACTCCAGAAAAAATGAAGAGATGGAGCCAAAGCAAAAACAACACCCAGATGTGGATGTGACTGGTGATGGAAGTAAAATCCAATCCTGTAAAGAGCAATATTGCATAGTAACCTGGAATGTTAGGTCCATGAATCAAGGCAAATTGGAAGTGGTCAAACAGGAAATGGCAAGAGGGAACATCGACATTTTAGGAATCAGCGATCTAAAATGGACTAGAATGGGTGAATTTAATTCAGATAACCATTATATTTACTACCGTGGGCAGGAATCCCTTAGAAGAAATGGAGTAGCCATCATAGTCAACAAAAGAGTCCAAAATGCAGTACTTGGATGCAATCTCAAAAATGACAGAATGATCTCTGTTCATTTCCAAGGCAAACCATTCAATATCACGGTAATCGAAGTCTCTGCCCCGACCAGTAATGCTGAAGAAGCTGAAGTTGAACAGTTCTATGAAGACCTACAAGACCTTCTAAATCTAACACCCTAAAAAGATGTCCTTTTCATTATAGGGGACTGGAATGCAAAAGGAGGAAGTCAAGAAACACCTCGAGTAACAGGCAAATTTGGCCTTGGAGTACAGAATGAAGCAGGGCAAAGGTTAATAGAGTTTTGCCAAGAGAATGCACTGGTCATAGCAAACACCCTCTTCCAACAACACAAAAGAAGACTCTGCACATGGACATCACCAGATGGTCAATACTGAAATCAGACTGATTATATTATTTGCAGTCAAAGATGGAGAAACTCTATGCCATCAGCAAAAACAAGACCAGGAGCTGGCTATGGCTCAGATCATGAACTCCTTATTGTCAAATTCACTTAAATTGAAGAAAGTAGGGAAAACCACTAGACCATTCAGGTATGACCTAAAACAAATCCCTTATGATTATACAGTGGAAGTGACAAACAGCTTTAAGGGATCAGATCTGATAGACAGTGCCTGAAGAACTATGGATAGAGGTTTGTGACATTGTACAGGAGACATTACCCATAGACTATACTAATTTGCTCCTCTTATTCCAAGCCTGTATCTTTTGTTTCTTTTCTTATTTTACTGATAAGAACCTCCATTATAATGTTCAACAGAATTAGTGACAATGGGCATCCTTGTTCTAGATTTTAGAGGAAACACCTATACTGTCTTGCCATTACAAATAATACTTACTATACTTTTCTGCTAAATGCTTTTAATCAAGTTGAAGACTTTTTTTTTGTTTTTCTAGTTTATAAATAATTTTAATCAAAAATATCTATTGATTTTTATTAAATGTTTTTTAAGCTCCTTTTTCAAGAGTAATTTGATATTGTAAATTGCATTAATTGCACTTTGAGTGTCAAAAACTCTTTCATTCCTGGAGTAAATATAGTGAGATTAGGATATACTGTATTAATAATTTTTTCAACTATCACTACCTACTGACTTGCTGCCCTCAGCCCATGTTCTTTTTTGTACTCTTTTGCTTTGCATGTCCTATCCTGTAACATATTATTTGAATGGTTACACTTGAGAAAAGATTATACATACTTATATTAATAAAGTCTAATTTTAATAAAAATCTGACTAACAAAAGAGCCATTGAAGACTTTAAACATATTCACCTACCTTCCAAATTATATGCAGGTTGATTAGAGTTCTAACTATGCATTTTTTAGTCTTCATAAGAAGTTATTATGATTATTTATATATTTAAGAGTGATTGAATTATTGGTAGTATTCTTTTCCCCAGGGTAACCAGGTTTCTTTGTTCTCTTACCCATTCTGTTTGTTTTTTCCTTTGGAAATTTTTCATGTTTTTATTTTTTTGTGAGTTCAGCAACAATATATTTTAATGCATGCTTACTTTTACAAAACTTCTCAACATGGCTAGACTGCCACACTGCTGAAAGACTCTCTCCTTCTTTTACCAGAGCACAGCTGTCATAAACTAAGATGCTGGCTGTGTCACAGTAACATGTCCTACATCACTATGTACCATGAGATGACGGTACCAATGTGCTTTCTATGATAAAGAGCAAGTAAGAGTCATCTAAATATTTTGAATGACTTTCATCTCTGTTTCCATTTTCCCTTGACAGTTTACATTTATTTTCTCATATGATTATTTCTCATATCAAAGTCTCAGAAAAATGCATGGTAAAAAGTAATACGATATAAAAATATGATACTTCAAAGATTTAGAATCAGTAATCAGCTTTTTAAAATCATTTTCAGATATCTTATTCTCAGTATCTCAAGAAAACTATAGGAAATGACTGGCAAATTTACTAACTCTAAGAAATGCCTTTGGCCACCTCATGCGAAAAGTTGACTCACTGGAAAAGATCCTAATGCTGGGAGGGATTGGGGGCAGGAGGAGAAGGGGACGACAGAGGATGAGATGGCTGGATGGCATCACCAACTCAATGGACGTGAGTCTGAGTGAACCCCGGGAGTTGGTGATGGACAGGGAGGCCTGGCTTGCTGCAATTCATGGGGTTGCAAAGAGTTGGACACGACTGAGCGACTGAACTGAACTGAACTGAATAAATGCCTTTGGTCATGCTTTTCTAACCTTGCCTTGTCATTTGATTTATTTTTAAGTAAAATATTTTGGCTCTAATATTGTTAGGTCATTAAAATCATACATGTATGTATGATTATACATATGTGTAAGCATATACCATACATATATGTAATAGAGAGCTAAATCATACATATATATAATAGAGAACTGAACTAGAAATCTAAGGGCTCCTGCATTAAAAAAAAAAAAAAACCTGTGAGAAAGAGCATGTAACAGGATGAGTGTGACACAAAGAAAGTCAAGTCTGATTTTCCAAGCTGAAAACACAAAATAGAAAATCAAATATTGAAACACAATCGCAAACTGTACAGACACTGTACATTCAAAAAGATCATAAATAATATCATTTCTGAAATACCAGATTAAGATAAATATTTATTTCATATACCAAAATTTGGGGTAACTCAAATTTATCTCAATAGTATTGAAAAGTGCAATATTCAGATACGAAAGGAAGAATTTTTCTTTTCTCACCACAGTTTTTATCTGTGGATAAAAGAAAGCTATATTATAATTTTCTGTCCCATAAGTTCAAATAATTATTTACAAATAGTTTTTGAACTCTTTAGCAGAAAGTCATTAGGAAGCATCACCTATCTCTCTTTTTTTTTTTTGCTTTTCATGTTCCTAAGCAATAACAGATATCTCCTGTTACAAACTTCATAGGAAGCAAAGGTTCGAAAAATTTTCAGGAATACACAAACATATACATTTACAGCATTACAGATTCTGCAAAAATTCATGGCTAAGACTAGGCTGGAGCAGAAGACCAAAAACATGCCACGGGACCCCAGGGGACTGGACTGAGTAACAAGCAACACTAGGCCACCGCTGGGGAAGAGACAGACAGCGCTCTGAACTGATACCAAGCAAAAGCTTGCTGCTATTGAGAGAGGAGCAAGAAAATCCTAATGCCTTTTAGCACATGGCCCTGATACAGAGCAGTGGTATGTTGCCTCTGAGGGAAGGCCAGGAAAATTCGGAACCTCAGGAGCCCTGAGGAGAGGGTGTACAGAATCTTTCTAAGTCTGAGAACACAACAGATGATATGAAATTCTCCACTGTTGTTCCTGTTCCACCAAAAGCATATATATTGACCATGCCTTTTGGTTTCTGTACTATCATGCTTTGATGTCCTCTGGCCTTGCTGAACCTGAAGGGATGGTTCCTTGCAGGGTGAGCTAACTCTCAATCTTGCCTGTGGGCTTCCCTGATAGCTCAGTTGGTAAAGAGCCCACCTGCAATGCAGGAGATCCCAGTTCGATTCCTGGATCAGGAAGATCCCCTGGAGAAGGGATAGGCTACCCACTCCAATATTCTCGGGCTTCCCTTGTGGCTCAGCTGTTAAAAGAATCTGCCTGTAGTGCAGGAGACCTGGGTTCGATCTCTGAGTTAGGAAGATCCCCCAGAGAAGAGAACGGCTACCCACTCCAGTATTTTGGCCTGGAGAATTCCATGGACTGTGTAGTCCATGGGGTCACAAAGAGTCGGACATGACTGAGTGACTTTCACTTCAATCTTGCCTGTGGGGCTTCCCCGGTGGCTCAGTGATAAAGAATGTCCCTGCAATGCTGGAGACCCGGGTTTGATCCCTGGGTTGCGAAAATCCCTTGGAGAAGGGAATGGCAACCCACTCCAGTACTCTTGCCTGGAGAATTGCATGGACAGAGGAGCCTCAGGCAATAGTCCATGGAGTCACAGAGTCGAACATGACCGAGTGACTAACACTTTCACTTCTTGCCTGTGAGCAGATCTTTCCATCTCAATCCAGAACTTACAGTCCAACCTCTCCTTTATGAGGTTTTTACTGTGGACCACTATCTATTTGCTCTGTTTACCCCAGAGTCAAGCACCACGCAACCAGAGCCAGGTCCAACACCCCACAGCTTGCAGAAATTAATTATTCAAATTAACCAATTCTAAACTGACTTACCCTGCCTCACTCATTCTTTCCCTGCCTCAACTATTCTGTCTCACAGAAATCATAATAAAGACTCTCCCTCAAGTTTTCTCCTCGCGTCCTTTGCCTCCTGATTGTCCCTGGTGCTTCCACATTTAGCCCCTCATCACAGAATGTGCCCCTTCTCTTAAGATCTGTGAATGCAACAAGCTATGTTCTCAATTGCAAGCATTCCCTGATCTGTTAGGCTTGCTACACCTAATAATAATACAACCTATTTTTTAAATTTTATTTTCTATTGGAGTGTAGCTGATTAACGATGTTGTGATAGTTTCAGGCGGACAGCAAAGGGACTTGTGTATACATGTATCCATTTTCCCCAAACTCCCCTCCCATCCAGGCGGCCACATCACACTGAGCAGAGTTCTCTATAGGACACAGTAGGTCCTTGTTGGTTATCCATTTTAAATATAGCAGTGTGTACCTATCCATCCAAAACTCTCTAATATAATGTATTTTTAAAACACATTACACCGAGCAACACGGGACTGCAGTCTACTACTGTAGCATGAGAGGCAACAACAAAGTTTCACTGTGCCATAGGCACTGGGGGTCTGCTGAAAGACCGCAATGGATGCAGCAAGGTCACAGAGAAAAACCCGTCAGTACTCCCACCCTGAACCTCAGCAATATGCAGCTGCAGTTTACCACTGGGGGGTGGGGGTGGGGGTTAAGTCATTCATTTATATCTGAGATAACTGTAGATTTATATGTAGTTCTAAGAAATAAAAGAGAGATCTCATGTGTTCTTTTCCTAGCTTTCCTCAACAGTAATATCTTGCCATTTCCTAGTTTCCTCTAGCTGCCACCTCCTTCTTAGTCTGACAAACACTCATCTCTTCTTTGTTTTTATAATTTTGTATTTCCGAAACATGATATATATGAAATCATACAGTACACAACACTTTTGGATGACTTCTTTCTATCAGCATAATCTCCCTTAATTTATCCAGGCTGTTGCATGTGTCAATAGTCAGTTCATTTGTATTTCTCCGTACCATCCATCTGTATGGAGCTCCCAATATTGGTTCAACCATTAATGAGGTGAAGAACAATTAGGTTGTTTCTAGTCTTTGGTATTCATCAGTTCAGTTCAGTTCTCAGTCGTGTCTGACTCTTTGCGACCCCATGAATCGCAGCAATCAAACCTCCCTGTCCATCACCAACTCCCGGAGTTCACTCAGACTCACGTCCATCAAGTCAGTGATGCCATCCAGCCATCTCATCCTCTGTCGTCCCCTTCTTCCCCTGCTCCCAATCCCTCCCAGCATCAGAGTCTTTTCCAATGAGTCAAATCTTCGCATGAGGTGGCCAAAGTACTGGAGTTTCAGCTTCAGCATCATTCCCTCCAAAGAAATCCCAGGGCTTATCTCCTTCAGAATGCACTGGTTGGATCTCCTTGCAGTCCAAGGGACTCTCAAGAGTCTTCTCCAACACCACAGTTCAAAAGCATCAATTTTTCGGTACTCAGCCTTCTTCACAGTCCAACTCTCACATCCATACATGACCACAGGAAAAACCATAGCCTTGACTGGACGGACCTTTGTTGGCAAAGTAATGTCTCTGCTTTTGAATATGCTATCTAGGTTGGTCACAACTTTCCTTCCAAGGAGTAAGCGTCTTTTAATTTCATGGCTGCTGTCACCATCCACAGTGATTTTGGAGCCTAAAAAAATAAAGTCTGACACTGTTTCCACTGTTTCCCCATATATTTCCCATGAAGTGATGGGACCAGATGACATGATCTTTGTTTTCTGAATGTTGAGCTTTAAGCCAACTTTTTCACTCTCCTCTTTCACTTTCATCAAGAGGCTTTTTAGTTCTTCTTCACTTTCTGCCATAATGGTGGTGTCATCTGCATATCTGAGGTTATTGATATTTCTCCCAGCAGTCTTGATTTCAGCTTGTGTTTCTTCCAGCCCAGCGTTTCTCATGATGTACTCTGCATTTATAAGTTAAATAAGCAGGGTGACAATTACAGCCTTGACGTACTCCTTTTCCTATTTGGAACCAGTCTGTTGTTCCATGTCCAATTCTAACTGTTGCTTCCTGACCTGCATATAGGTTTCTCAAGAGGCAGGTCAGGTGGTCTGGTATTCCCATCTCTTTCAGAATTTTCCACAGTTGATTGTGATCCACACAGTCAAAGGCTTTGGCATAGTCAATAAAGCTGAAATAGATGTTTTTCTGGAACTCTCTTGTTTTTTCCATGATCCAGCGGATGTTGGCAATTTGATCTCTGGTTCCTCTGCCTTTTCTAAAACCAGCTTGAACATCAGGAAGTTCACGGTTCACGTATTGCTGAAGCCTGGCTTGGAGAATTTTGAGCATTACTTTACTAGCTTGTGAGATGAGTGCAATTGTGTGGTAGTTTGAGCATTCTTTGGCATTGCCTTTCTTTGGGATTAGAATGAAAACTGACCTTTTCCAGTCCTGTGGCCACTGCCGAGTTTTCCAAAGTTGCTGGCACATTGAGTGCAGAACTTTCACAGCATCATCTTTCAGGATTTGAAAGAGCTCAACTGGAATTCCATCACCTCCACTAGCTTTGTTCGTAGTGATGGTTTCTAAAGCCCACTTGACTTCACATTCCAGGATGTCTGGCTCTAGGTGAGTGATCACAACATCGTGATTATCTGGGTCATGAAGATCTTTTTTGTACAGTACTTCTGTGTATTCTTGCTACCTTTTCTTAATATCTTCTGCTTCTGTTAGCTCCATACCACTTCTGTCCTTTTTCGAGCCCATCTTTGAATGAAATGTTCCCTTGGTCTCTAATTTTCTTGAAGAGATTTCTAGTCTTTCCCATTCTGTTGTTTTCCTCTATTTCTTTGCATTGGTCACTGAGGAAGGCTTTCTTATCTCTCCTTGCTATTCTTTGGAACTCTGCATTCAGATGCTTATATCTTTCCTTTTCTCCTTTGCTTTTCACTTCTCTTCTTTTCACAGCTATTTGTAAGGCCTCCCCAGACAGCCATTTTGCTTTTTTGCATTTCTTTTCTATGGGGATGGTCTTGATCCCTGTCTCCTGTACAATGTCACGAACCTCATTCCATAGTTCATCAGGCACTCTATCTATCAGATCTAGACCCTTAAATCTATTTCTCACTTCCACTGTATAATCATAAGGATTGGATTTAGGTCATACCTGAATGGTCTAGTGGTTTTCCCTACCTTCTTCAATTTCAGTCTGAATTTGGCAATAAGGAGTTCATGATCAGAGCCACAGTCAGCTCCTGGTCTTGTTTTTGTTGTATGTATGGAGCTTCTCCATCTTTGGCTGCCAAGAATATAATCAATCTGATTTCGGTGTTGACCATCTGGTGATGTCCATGTGTAGATTCTTCTCTTGTGTTGTTGGAAGAGGGTGTTTGCTATGACCAGTGCATTTTCTTGGCAAAACTCTATTAGTCTTTGCCCTGCTTCATTCCGTATTCCAAGGCCAAATTTGCCTGTTACTCTAGGTGTTTCTTGACTTCCTCCTTTTGCATTCCAGTCCCCTATAATGAAAAGGACATCTTTTTTGGGTGTTAGTTCTAAAAGGTCTTGTAGGTCTTCATAGAACCGTTCAACTTCAGCTTCTTCAGCATTACTGGTCGGGGCAGAGACTTGGATTACTGTGATATTGAATGGTTTGCCTTGGAAACGAATAGAGATCATTCTGTCACTTCTGAGATTGCATCCAAGTACTGCATTTTGGACTCTTTTGTTGACCATGATGGCTACTCCATTTCTTCTGAGGGATTCCTGCCCGCAGTAGCAGATATAATGGTCATCTGAGTTAAATTCACCCATTCCAGTCCATTTGAGTTCGCTGATTCCTAGAATGTCTACATTCACTCTTGCCATCTCTTATTTGACCACTTCCAATTCGCCTTGATTCATGGACCTGACATTCCAGGTTCCTATGCAATATTGCACTTTACAGCATCGGACCTTGCTGCTATCACCAGTCACATCCACATCCACAGCTGGCTATTGTTTTTGCTTTGGCTCCATCCCTTCATTCTTTCTGGAGTTATTTCTCCACTGATCTCCAGTAGCATATTGGGGTCAGCATACTGCTGACCTGGGGAGTTCCTCTTTCAGTATCCTATCATTTTGCGTTTTCATACTGTTCATGGGGCTCTCAAGGCAAGAATACTGAAGTGGTTTGCCATTCCCTTCTCCAGTGGACCACATTCTGTCAGATCTCTCCACCATGACCTGCCCGTCTTGGGTTGCCCCATGGACATGGCTTAGTTCCATTGAGTTAGACAAGGCTGTGGTCCTAGTGTGATTAGACTGACTAGTTTTCTGCCCCCAATCCCTCCCAGCATCAGAGTCTTTTCCAATGAGTCAACTCTTCGCATGAGGTGGCCAAAGTATTGGAGTTTCAGCTTTGGCATCATTCCTTCCAAAAAAATCCCAGGAAGGGATCTCATTTAGGATGGACTGGTTGGATCTCCTTGCAGCCCAAGGGATTGTCAAGAGTCTTCTTCAGCACCACAGTTCAAAGGCATCAATTCTTCGGCGCTCAGCTTTCTTCACAGTCCAACTCTCACATCCATACATGACCACAAGAAAAACCATAGCCTTGACTGGACGGACCTTTGTTGGCAAAGTAATGTCTCTGCTTTTGAATATGCTATCTAGGTTGGTCATAACTTTCCTTCCAAGGAGTAAGCGTCTTTTAATTTCATGGCTGCAGTCACCATCTGCAGCCTAAAAAAATTTTGGAGCCTAAAAAAATAAAGTCTGACACTGTTTACACTGTTTCCCCATCTATTTCCCATGAAGTGATGGGACCAGATGACATGATCTTCGTTTTCTGAATGTTGAGTTTTAAGCCAGCTTTTTCACTCTCCACTTTCACCTTCATCAAGAGGCTTTTTAGTGCCTCTTCACTTTCTGCCATAAGGGTGGTGTCATCTGCATATCTGAGGTTATTGATATTTCTCCCTTCAATCTTGATTCCAGCTTGTGCTTCTTCCAGCCCAGCATTTCTCATGATGTACTCTGCACATAAGTTAAATAAGCAGGGTGACAATTACAGCCTTGATGTACTCCTTTTCCAATTTGGAACCAGTCTGTTGTTCCATGTCCAGTTCTAACTGTTGCTTCCTGACCTGCATACAGGTTTCTCAAGAGGCAGGTCAGGTGGTCTGGTATTCCCATCTCTTTCAGAATTTTCCACAGTTTATTGTCATCCACACAGTCAAAGGCTTTGGCATAGTCAATAAAGCAGAAATAGATGCTTTTCTGGAACTCTCTTGCTTCTTCCATGATCCAGCGGATGTTGGCAATTTGATCTCTGGTTCCTCTGCCTTTTCTAAAACCAGCTTGAACATCTGGAAGTTCACGGTTCATGTATTGCTGAAGCCTGGCTTGGAGAATTTTGAGCATTACTTTACTAGCGTGTGAGATGAGTGCAATTGTGCTGTAGTTTGAGCATTCTTTGGCATTGCCTTTCTTTAGTTTACTAAGAAACTGCCAAACTATTTGCTAGAGTAGCTGTAACATTCTAAATTCCTGCCAGCAAAGAATGAGCAGTTTCTCCACATTCTCTCCAGCATGTGGTGTTGCCACTATTTCTTTATTTAGCTCTTCTAATAGGTGAGTAGTGGTGTTTCATCAATGATATTGACAGCTTTCCACATGCTTATTTACCATCTGCATATCCTTTTCAGGGATGTAACTGTTCAGGTCTTCTGTCTATGCTCTAATTGGAATGTTTGTTCTGTTTTTTACTGTTGAGTTTTGAGAGTTCTTGGAATATTTTAGATAGTGATGCTTTTTCACACGCCTTTTGTAAATACTTTCTCCCAGTGAGTAGCCTGCTCTTTTTCCTTGTAACAGAGTCAACTGCACAATGTTTTGTTTTGATGAGGTCCATTTTATCAGGTTTCCCTTTTATGGACTGTGTTTATAGTATCAAGTCTAGCATTAAATCCCTAAGATTTTCTTCTATTTGGTTTTTCCTTAAACGTATTATATCTTTAAAACTAAGGTTGTGATTCATTTTGAGTTAATCTTTTAATAAATTTTAAGATTCAGGCTCATTTATTTGAAGCTTTGTTTAGGTAAAGCATGCCTAATCGCTTAAGCACTTCTTGTTTTAAAAGTTCTTTTCTCCATTAAGTTGTGCACTTTTGTCAAAAATTAGCTAGGCATATTGTTTGTGGGTTTATTTCAGTGTCCTCTGTCCACATTAATCATGTCTCTAACCTGAAAAAAACCACACAGTCTTGATGACTGTGGTTATACAATAAAGTTTTGAAAGTGAGTAATTAATTCCTCTCACTTTATTCTTTTTCTAAATTGTTCTGGCTATTCTAGTTCCTTCAGCTTTTTCATATACATTTTAGAAAAATACTGTCTGTATCTACTAAAAAAATCTCGCTGAGGTTTTGATAGTAATTGCATCAAATCTGTATATTATATTAGGGATAATTTCCATCTTTGCTATGTTGAGGCTTCCAAACCATGAACATATCTGTCCATTTATTAAGATTTTATTAGATTTCCTTCATCTCAATTTTTAATTTTGAGCACACCAGTCTTATGCATATTTTGTTAGAATTACATCTAAGTATATTTTGAGTAATTATAAATAATAATGTTTTGAACTTCAGTGTCCATATGTTCTTTTCCAATTCACAGAAAAACAACACATACTGGAATCTTTATCTTTTATCTTGAAAACAGAAACTCTCTTAATAATTCTAAGTTTTAAAAAATTGATTTCTGAGGATTTTCAACAAAGACAACTATTTTATCGGCAGATAGTGATAGATTTATTTCTTTTTTTTTGATTTTTATTTCCCTTTCCAATACTTTGGCCACCTGATGCAAAGAGCCCACTCAATGGAAAAGCCCCTGAAGCTGGGAAAAATTGAAGGCAAAAGGGAAATGGGGTAGCAGAGAATTAGATGGTTAGTTAGCATCTCTGACTCAATGGACATAAATTTGAGCAAACTCCAGGAGATAGTAGAGGACAGAGGAGCCTGGTGTGCTGCAGTGTATAAGGTCACAAAGAGTCATACATGACTTAGTGACTAAACAACATTTCCTGTCCTTTCCTTATTGGGTTGGCTAGAAATTCAAACACTCTTTGAATTAGAAGGGGAAAATAAACATCTTTCTCTTGTTCCAGTCTTTAGGAGAGACATTTTGTCTTTCACCATTAAGCAGAATGTTGGCTGTGTCTTTTTTATAGATGCTCTTTATCAAGTTGAGTATATCCCTCTCTCTTTTTTTGACAGTTTTTCTTTATGACATATATTTAATTTTATCAAATGATTTTTCTGCATTGATTGAAAGAATTGTGTAATTTTCATTCTTTGGCCTGTTAACAAGGTATATTGAATTGTTTGATTTTCTGATATTGAATCACTCTGATATCCCTGGAATATAGCCAAACTCAATTATGCTGCATTGCTTTACACATTGTATTTGCTGAAATTTTATTAAGAATTTTTGCGCCATTTTTATGAGGGATGTCAGGCTATCATTTGTTGATATTCTACTGTCTTCATCTGGTTGTGGTATCAGGGTAATGCTAGCTTCATAAACGAACTGCTCAGTATTTCCTTCCTTTCTATTTAATAGACCAGTATGTGTAGAACCGGTGTTCCTTCTTTAAATGCTTGATAGAATTCTTCAGTGAAGTCATCTAGGCCTAGAGATTTTTTTCAGGGAATTTTATCAAACCACAAATTCAATTTATTTGATCGTCATAGGGCTATTCAGATTATCCACTTCATAGTATGTGAGCTAAGACTGGCTCTGCTCCCTGCTTCATTTCTGATATTGGTAATTTGTGTCTTCTCTCTCTTTACTCTGTCACTGTTTCCATAGATTTGTCAATTTTTATTGATTTTTTTTGAAAGAACCAGCTCTTTGTTTCATGTAATTTCTCTGTTGGTTTGTTGTTGTTTGTTTTCAATTTTATCGACTCCTGCTGTCTTTGTAATTTTCATCCTCCATTCTTGGTAGGATTTAGTTTGTTCTTACTCTTCTAGGTTCTTGAAGTGAGAGACTGGAATATTGATTTGAATTGTTCCTCTTTCTAATATATGCATTTAGTGCTGTCGATTTCCTTCTCAGTCTTCATTCACGTCCCACAAGTATTGATATGTTAAATTTGCATTTTCATTAAGTTCAGTCTTGTAAGGTGATGATCCACCTCATGGTTATGGGAGCAAGAGGTAAAAGAATTACATTGAAGTACCTAGGAAAATGCAAACCAGTCCTTGAAGAGAGCTAACAGAAGCACAGGAAAGGTGGAATTATCAGCTTTGTTTTGCTAATATCCATAAAATATTATAAATAAATCAGAAAATTATTTGGTGCATCTTAAAAACTGTCTTTAATCTGCTTTTCTGAATCAGTTCATAGAGGTTATTTTCAGCTATAACATAAAGCATCTTACAGTCTCCATCAGGAATTAAATATGAACACATGTGTCTTCTTATTGGCTAGTCCTCTGTCAAATGTTCAAAAGCAATAAAAAGTGGACAATGAGATGAATCACAGATCAGGGGGCATCCTGCCAGTTCAAACGGTCTGAAGAATTTTCTGACATTTTCAGTACTGTATTACTTAAAATAGCCATCTAGCTGGGTGTGGTGGTTATTACTGTTCCAGGAATAGATTTGCTTACAAGTGGCAGGAAGCCTTGACAGAATTCAGACTGAGTTGTACGGTCATTCGCGTTGTTTCAGAGCTATAATCCGCTTTGCCTTCCCAGAGCAAAATGTTCCAACATCACCAAATATGAGAATGAAGAAGTGCAGAGCTTATTCATGCCACTCTAATCCCCAAATCCAATTAGCATTCAACCTTGTCATGTAGCTAGCCTTCTCATGCTTTTTTAGCTCCATGAAGTTCTGCAGCTCTGATTAAAAACAGTGGGTGGCCTTGATCATTTAAGATGCTTCTTATAAAATCATCAGAAGCCTAGCATAGAAAGAGGCTAAATAGAAAGATAGAGACTATATAACAGTTCAAAAGAAAAACACATTGCTGTATACCAAGAAAGACATTTTCATCTTAAACCATTCATTGACAAGATTAGATGAGGAAGATGGAAAAGCAGACTCATATTTTTTACAATATTAACTTGAACAATAACATACAAAAAAGAAGATATAATTTTCTACTATATGCCTACTATATGGCTACAATATGCTGCATACTTTCTATATTCATATTAATTACCTCATTTATCCTCATCATGATCTTCTGAGGTATCTATTATTTTTCTCATTTTACAAAGGAGGTAAATGAAGATCAGAGATTCTAAAGAACTAATTTGTGTTCATGGATTCAGTAAGTAGCAAATAAGACTCCAAATCCAGGTCTCTCTGATCCTAATGACTATATTTTAGTGGGGGGGGGAGCGGTTTGGTCTCCAAAATCTCTCATTATATAATTTCACTTTTTAATTTATCAGTTAACTTCCTGGCATCTCAATAACTACACTGTCTTTTATTCACACTACCACATCTCTGATATACCAATTTGAAATGACCTTATCTCTGTAATTACATATGAAATGAATTTGGTAACTGCGAGGGGTGAAAAAAGATCCTTCCCAATTTCTAAAACAATTTCTAAAACATATATATATATATATATGGGGATCACTGAAAAAGGACTGCTACAGCGAAAATTTCCTTAGATAATAAAGAATACTACGTAGCTATTAAGAAATAATGAGAAAGATCTTTATATACAGCTAGGGAAACAGTACCAGTTAAGTAAAAAAGCAAAGTGCAAGAAAAAATATATATCTCAGAAAAATTTTGCCTAAAAAGTAAGAAAGATAATGATGTATATTAGATGTTGCTTATATTTGCAAAAAGAGACACTGGGAAGATAAATAAGAAACCAATAAAATGAGTTACCAACAGGGAACCAGAGATGAGGAAAGGAATGAATAGGGACAGCCCTTCACTGTTACGGGAATGAGACTTCTTAGATTATTCTCTTTTTTACTGTCTACCTTTTAAACCACATACATATTCAACCTATTCAAAAATAATTTAAGAAGAAAACTAAGGACCCATTTCAGACAGTGAGAAGAGTGAGGACAGTAGTTGATAAGGACGACCTTAAGGGATGTTTAGCACAGGATCTCGGAGAAGGCAATGGCACCCACTTCAGTACTCTTGCCTGGGAAATCCCATGGATGGAGGAGCCTGGTGGGCTGCAGTCCATGAGGTCGCTAAGAGTCGGACACGACTGAGCGACTTCACTTTCACTTTTCACTTTCATGCATTGGAGAAGGAAATGGCAACCCACTCCCGTGTTCTTGCCTGGAGAATCCCAGGGATGGGGAGCCTGGTGGGCTGCCGTCTATGGGGTCGCACAGAGTCGGACACGACTGAAGTGACTTAGCAGCAGCAGCACTGGATCATAATCATTTAGTGTTCCATTCAAGTAAAAGATCAAGAAACTTAGTTGTAATGTCAGTTGGGACAAGACTGGAC
The DNA here is from genome assembly GCF_003369695.1 of Bos indicus x Bos taurus. NCBI lineage: Eukaryota > Metazoa > Chordata > Mammalia > Artiodactyla > Bovidae > Bos > Bos indicus x Bos taurus. The sequence continues at coordinate 96,582,659 of NC_040079.1, read as the reverse complement.
ATTGGGACGAACAGTCATGAGTTTAAATTCTAGCTTTCTTGTTTCCTAGCTATGTGATACTTGCCCGTTACTTAGTATCTCTGAGTTTCAGTTGTATTCGTAGTAATAATGGTATCGACATCAATAGGATATAATGAAAATTAAATGAAATAATGATTGTAAGGTACTTACACACCTTAAAGAACTGTCATCATTATAATCATCATTCTCATCATAGAAGTGGAAAGGAAATAGACAGCACTTCTTGGAAGCCATTCAAAGAAGGAGTAGAACAGTCTCAAGTAGCTGCGCAATGATAGACTTAACTGTTCTGTCTACTTTGAAACTTACTTTATGAATATATTAGAGCATTTTGGGTTTGTTTAATATAATGACCCCTCATCTTTTTGCAAAATGTCTTTAAGGAAAATGCATCAGATCTCCAAAATTATCATTAAGCCCTTCATACTTTTTCCATTCAAATACCTTTAAGTCAATCCACTAGAAAATTTTCCCACATGGAAACATAATATTAGTTTCATAAAAAGAAATTCTATAGGAAATTATCTCCATGTTAATTTCTCCATGTTAATTATCTCCATGTTAATAAATTTCTTGAATCTGACAATTAAATAAAAACAAAATACTTTCTTTCAGCAGAACACTAACATCCTCATTAAGGAGAAAAGGAAAGCACATGTCTATGAAAATATATACACGATATAAAAAAATCAGATGAGGCAAAATTACCAGTCGAGATGCTTAAAAAGGACTGCATTGCATTAACCATACTTGTGTATAATATACATTATAATATACATCTTGGAGGAAGAGGAAATGAAAACATCAGAGACAACAGCTAGAGAAGCTTCTTAGAATTCCTAAAGGAAAAGATGCATTTGCTATTCTGCATTAATATTGGGGTGAATTTTAAGAAAAATAATGGCAGTCATTCTGGCAAAAGACTATTGGCAAAGGACTCACGGACTATAAGAAATAGTCCATCGAGCTTCTCAGATTCAGAAAAGACAAAACTCTTTGAATGGGATTCCTCTCTTCATCTTGACTTATCAAGATGTGTCAATCCACCACTAATGTCCCAAGAAAGCATTCCTGCCTCTTCTCCACCCATCCTTCACTTGTGATATTCCAATACTGTATTTCCTCTTTCAGCTTCCAGAACGCATTGACCCTGCATCTGCCTTCTCTGTCTGGGTATCTGAATCTTACAATACTCAGTTTTTAGAAATCAGGGAAGACTGTATGATTTTAAAGTATCACTCAAATATTTTGTATACTTTGTACTCAGAATTTTAAAGAAGACAATTAATAATGCTTGTATACTTTGGCCTCCTGATGCAAAGAGGTGATTCATTAGAAAAGAACCTGATGGTAGGAAAGATTGAAGGCAGAAGGAGAAGGGGATGACAGAGGATGAGATGGCATCACTGACTCAATGGACATGAGTCAGAGCAAGCTCTGGGAGATAGAATGACAGGGAAACCTGATGTGCTGTAGTCCATGGGGTTGCAAAGAGTTGGACAGGACTGAATGACTGAACAACAACAATATTGCTTTCCAGAAGCAGAGAGATGTACACACATCTCAGGTTTTACAAAAACATATGTATGTACAAGTTGACTTTAAAAGCAAACTTGTGATAAGATTAGCAATCTCCCTGAGAAATTTCTATCTAAAGTTACAACTATTGTCAACGTCAAGGATTTTGTCCCTAATTTATGGTCCTTTTAAATCAAGAGTTCACTATTATATTATAAATTAAAGCCTATTAAGTTGATTTTAGTCATTTTGTACTTGATTTAATTTCCAGTTTACAAAATCCCCACCACCACTGTAACTGCAATCTAATTTTAAAGGAGTACTCCTTTCTACAATTCTTTTTTTGCCTCTCTTATTTCTCTGCTGTCATTAATTTTACAAATGCAATTATTTTTCTGCAAATGTTCATTACAACCAGTAGGAATGTGGGGGTTATAGCACTTAAGTTGGTAGATCCATTAAAATCTAGCCAGCCTGATATTAATAAGGCCAATAGTATGTATTTGGCCTCTCTCAGGCTATTTTGTGAAGATCACACAAAATATTATTTTTAATTTCTATGATCATCTCTGAATATTTTTAAAATCCTTATTTGTTAACATTTATAATGTAATTAATTTATGAAACAAGGTTGAAGTGTTATCAAATTCTAATTGATGAAATTATTATTCTATTAGTAATATTTCAAAACTGCAGAGAAGCTTAGAGAATAAAATTATACTCATCAGTGTACCCACCACACATATTTAACAAATGCTGTGTTATATTTTTCTTCAGTTCACTTATAACAATTCAAAATAAAATCCATTCAAAATAAAAAGGTTCATTAAGCCTGTATACATATTCCTATAAATACTACCTATAAATAACCACATCATAAAACTGAAGAAGATCTTCACCATCCTGATTTCTTTTTACATTTGCTGCATAGTTATGAATTCATAAACAGAGAGAGTGTATATATTTAATATTTGCAGAAAATTTTTCATAAAATTTTTAGCAATTTATCTTTATTCATAAACTAAAAAACAAACTATAAACATAATGAAAAATCACAGAAATGACAGTGCTGAAAAATAAAGCGAGAAACGAGGGTTTGAAGTGTTTGAGTTGAGGGTAGTTTCAATATAAATAGAGGAATGAATTTTAAGTTTCTTGGAGAAGGTGTCATTTGAGCAAACATTTTAAGAGGAGAGAGTGGTTTATTTTCCTCCCCTATTATTACATTGGTTTGGATCTCTCAATACCAGGAGACAGCCTACTTATTTTTATTAATGCTTTTGCTTTTAATTCTTTTATCTAGCATTGTTATACCAGCTAATTGTGTGAGTGTGTTTGTGTGCAAGGAGTGATTACAACTTACCTAAATATCTCCTGCCATTATTTTAATTTCACCCTGTCTTGTTTGTTTCTCATGTCTTCATTTTTGGTTGATTTAAAAATATCAAATGGCTTTCTTTTTCTTCAAACCTGTTAGGCACCATCGCTTCATGACTGAGTTAATGTGTTTGACGTAACGATGACTGCTTTTTAATTGAATTTATTTCTATCACATGGTATATGTGAGTGTCTATGTCTTTGTGTAGGTGGGTATGTGTGCTTTTTGTATCGTTTTATCTTTGTTTTATCTTTAGAAAACTAGACACAATGTTTTAAGTTGATTATGCTTATATGTATTATACGAATAGCCAATATTTCTAATATCTAAAACAGTTCTGTTTCTCTATTACAGTTTCAAAAGGATGTTGGCATATTTCAATAACAAGTGAACACTGCCCTCTTATCCTTGTAACTATTATTGGAATTTTAACACTTTCTTTTGAAACTTAAAAAATTCCTTATTATTAATTATTCTACTCAGCAGTGCATTACACTTACCACATTGGTTTCTGTATTGTTTCTTTACATTGAGTTCACTCTCTGTTTTTGGTGTTTTTGTCAGTAGTTTTTAAATTCAGGTAGTTTGGGGGCTAAGCTTTGAGGTTGAGTATTTACTTGCCTCTACTCTTAAATCAGTTGACATCACTTTGAAAAAGTATATTTTTTCCAGTTAATTTCCTTGAGCATTTTGAATTCTTTTTTCATTGTGTGGTGATTTCACTTATTGAAGAAGATGTCAGCCTCTAAGCATTTAAAAAATAAATCAGGTATTGTCTTCTTCATCGAATTTCTTTTAATATTTACTTCTTATATATTCTGCAGCTTCAACATTATAGTCTCAATACATTTTTTGTGTTTCTGTGCTTATCTACATATGCATGTATGTATCTCTTTATTTCTACTCAACCATCCATCCATCTATCCATCCCTCAACCTTTCTATCTTTCCTGGTCAACACTGGGCATTCACTTTCAAATAGAAGATTTGTGTCTTCCTTCAATTCTAGATAATTCATGGGAATCATTTTTCAAACATCAACTAACAACTTCCATTTTCTTTTTCTAGCACTCCCAACAGTCACATGTCACATATTTTCAATCTAATTTTTCGTGTCTCTGTAATGTTCCTTTCTTATTTTAACTTCATCTGTCCTACATTTGGGGAATCATCCTCTACTATCTTCCAATTTACTCATCTACTTATTTCCAACTTAGGCATTTTTCTACCTATTCAGTTTATTGCATCTCAGTAACTTCATGGGAAATAGATGGGGAAACAGTGGAAACAGTGTCAGACTTTATTTTTCTGGGCTCCCAAATCACTGCAGATGGTGACTGCAGCCATGAAATTAAAAGAAGCTTACTCCTTTGAAGAAAAGTTATGACCAACCTAGATAGCATATTCAAAAGCAGAGACATTACTTTGCCAACAAAGGTCCGTCTAGTCAAGGCTATGGTTTTTCCAGTGGTCATGTACGGATGTGAGAATTGGACTGTGAAGAAAGCTGAGCACCAAAGAATTGATGCTTTGAACTGTGGTGTTGGAGAAGACTCTTGAGAGTCCCTTGGACTGCAAGGAGATCCAACCAGTCCATTCTGAAGGAGATCAGCCCTGGGATTTCTTTGGAAGGACTAATGCTAAAGCTGAAACTCCAGTATTTTGGCCACCTCATACAAAGAGTTGACTCATTGGAAAAGACTCTGATGCTGGGAGGGACTGGGGGCAGAGGGAGAAGGGGACGACAGAGGATGAGATGGCTGGATGGCATCACTGACTCGATGGACGTGAGTCTCAGTGAACTCCGGAAGCTGGTGATGGACAGGGAGGCCTGGCGTGCTGAGATTCATGGGGTCGCAAAGAGTCAGACATGACTGAGTGACTGAATTGAACTGACTGACTGAGTAATGATATTTTCTTTCCCAGAGATTTCTTTGCCTCTTTTCAAATGCACCTATTATTATTTCACTTCTATTTATTGTAATTCATTATGTCTTATTCCTGCAGTTGTTTATAAATTCTAGTTCTTTGTGAAATTTTTCAGTCAAAAAATTATTAAAATTCTGTTAGAACTGATTTTTATTGGCTGCGTTTTGTTTGCTTGTTTTCTTTTTCCTTATTGGTTATCATATTTACATTTTTAGGTCTATTTTGAGTAGATTTATTCCTTGTCTTATTCTCATCTCTTTCTTTATAGAAGTTATTTAATTGTCTTCATTCAGTCTTAAAGCCCACTGCCTAACCTTAAGATTTAGGTTGGTGAACTGTTATCCTAAGACCACACAACTCTAGTGGATCCATTTATTTGGGCTACAGTGCAAACCATAACCTTGAGAACTGCGCAGTATACCGTCTAAACACTGCAAGCTGCTGCCCTGTGGAGTACTGCTCATGTGAAAATGGGACTATCACAGAAGTTATAAGCCAGTGGGTAGTCATTCTAAGATTCTAGCTGCTTTGTTTCCCTTTCTTGTTTCTGATGTTCTAAGCAACAAGGACATCATTTTCAAGCTTCTTCTCACTGGTTAGACTCACCAAAGAACCTGTTTCCTAACTTTGACCATATTTCTGGTACCTCCTCTTTCTTGGGGTTCTTTTACCTCTCAATGATACACAAGCACTGAAATCTCAGCCTCTTATATATGAGTCTACAAGCAAATTCCAGCACGCCTACATATTTAGTTACACATCTTATTTCACGTTTCTCTCCAGTTTCTAGTCCATGGAAGTGTATAGTGTTTTTTTTAAGATAAACTATGATTTTGTTTTCAACTACTGAAATACCTAATTTATCAACATTAGTAAGATTTTTCGGAGAAGGCAATGGCACCCCACTCCAGTACTCTTGCCTGGAAAATCCCATGGATGGAGGAGCCTTGTAGGCTACAGTCCATGGGGTCACTAAGAGTCGGACATGACTCAGCAACTTCACTTTCACTTTTCACTTTCATGCATTGGAGAAGAAAACGGCAACCCACTCCAGTGTTCTTGCCTGGAGAATCCCAGGGACGGGGTAGCCTGGTGGGCTGCTGTCTATGGGGTCGCACAGAGTCAGACACGACTGAAGCGACTTAGCAGCAGCAGCAGCAGTTAAGATTTTTAAACAAAAGGTGTGACCTTATAATTCCATCTTGTAAGTATTCCACAGAAATGATCTCTATGCTTCTTTCTGGTTCTCAAAAATTTTAAGCCTATAACTTCTTTCCAAAGTAATTTTATTAAGAATTCATAGAATTTGAATCTCAAGTGTATTTATATATTTTTAATTAAAATATATCCTATATTTGTAATCATGTTTTAAAAAGATCTTTATACCAATTCAAATCATTTCTGCTTACTTGAATTTTCAGTTTTAAAATGTTCTGGTAATAACCACAATTATTTTACATATACACTAGGATGTTAATAGTTCTTCATATTTTATTCCAAAAATATTTGAATATTTTGTGCAAATTTATATGTCATGTTATTCTCTGATTTTTCCATCATAATTTTACACAGTAGTGTTTAGCTTCCATTTTTCTTATAACTCTATCTTAATTTACAATCTTCCTGAATAGCTAACTTTAATTCAAGGTGAAGTTCAGAAAGATTAAAAAAATGTTCTGTAACTAGTTTATATTTGAATGATTCTAATATTCTTTCACATATGTATATGGGATTACTGCCAAGCATTTTACTGTATTTACTGATCATATGGCTATAGGTCTTATAGGTCTTATATAAAGGTCCTAATGAGCATCTGGATCTTACACATATATAAATTAAAATACAGTGAAAATCATGACACAATACCTAGTTCTTCATAACCAGTTCTGTAAATACATGATCCCAAATAAAGGAAAAAGTAAACACAAATAGGCAACTTATTCTCTGCTTTATAAAAGCCATATGAATGCATGTATAGCTAGTATGAGGAAAAATTTTGAATATGAAATCATACTCTTGTCCTTAATTCACATGGAATCACCTTGGTTGATGTACAGTATCCCTCCTAAGCTTCCCCAAGTACCATGTAACATCTTATTTGTCACATCTCATTTTCTGTAATGAATAGCTGTCCTATTTGACTACTTACCAATCTCCTTTAAAATCAATCTCCTTTAAAATCCAGAGGCCCTCCCTGGATAGCACTATAATCGAGACCCAGATAGTCAAAGCCACAGCTCTTGTGACAATGAGCAAGTGAGTTGAGATGCTATTTAGCATCATCAGCTCTAGGATTTCCCTGAACAATCAGAAACAATGACAGCTCTTTCTGCCAGGTTTGTACACCAGTAAGGTATTCATGGATCACTGCTCAAGTCACCCTGCTGCCAGAAGGAAAGACAAGGAAGCTTGGGGGAGAGAAAAATCAGAGTTGAGAGATGGAGACAAATTCCTGAAAGCAGGAAGCTATGCCTAAAGCTAGAACAGTCTTGGAATTTTTCAGGTAATTAGGTAAATTCTCTCTCTCTCTCATTCTCTCATTTTTTCATAGACAATTAAAGCTTAGCTTCTCTGTAATTGCAGGAGCTTTGCCTCCCAGATCATATAATTTCCCATTCTCTCCTTTGTATCACCCACTATATTATGTCTCTTGAGAACAGAGATGATGCCTTATTAATCCTTTTATGTTAAGTTTCTATCATAGTATCCAACTCAAATACTTAATAAAAAAAAAAGAACAAATGAATAAGCATCAATTTTCATAGCTATAAGACTAGATCTTAATAATTTAAAATAATTGATACTTTTGTCTATAAGTCTGAGTTAAATATTTTGAACTGGCACCAAATAAATATTATTTTCCTTCTACACTGCCCCATGGGGGATTACCATGAAAAACTGGAACATTAGTTTAGAAAAACATGGCATCAAATCACACTGAACTTCACCTTGAATTAAAGTTAGCTATTCAGGAAGATTGTAAATTAAGATAGAGTTATAAGAAAAAGAGAAGCTAAACACTATGAAAAAGATTAATATTGATGTGTATCAGAAATTATATAAGTTAAACATAAGCTAAACACTTATGAAAAAGATCAATATTGATGTGTATCAGAAATTATATAAGTGGCATTGAAAGGGATAGTGTTACAAGTCCTAGAAATGCCTCCTAATACACATCTTCTCATCTCTGTCATAGAGTTCCTACATTCCAAAATTATATTATCCAACAAACAGGAGAGAAACATTTGGGTATTACTATTTTAGAGCATCTTCTTAGTATAATAGTCCTTTGTTTGGTTTCAGTTTTGTTTATAAAATTTTCACAGTATGAAAAATGTGCCCTCAAACCAGCTTCAGTAATTGTAGTATTTTGTCATATGTGTTTATCTGTCATTTATCTATGCAAATACATGTTTTGATGTTACTTTATGGTAAGTTATAGACATAATGACATCTCACCTATACTTTCTTCATCATGTAACTCCTAAGAATAAGAATCATGACAAAGTTAAAACACCATTATGGCACCTATAATAACTGACAAAAATTCATATCTAGTCTTTAAACCTTATTCAAATATCCCCAGTTGTCACAAGAGAGTACATTAGTCTCCTTTTTTAAACTAGATTCATGCATTGCAAGTGGTCATTCAGTCTTTTTATTCTAAACTAACAGGATTTCTGTGAGTACTGTTTCAATGAACACATAAATAGGATTTTCCTTACCTGAACATTCCCCAAAATACTACTGCTAAAAATGTTCATGTTTATCGTACATAAAATATTATTATGAAGCAAATAAGTTCTTCAGAAGGAAGAGTCCTATACAAAAGTAATAAATAATTCACAATATGAAGAGGACACATTTGTTAAAAAGTGGAGTAGCTGCACAAAAGATTTTGAAATATTCAAGTCAGGCATAAACACTAAGAGTTCATCACCCTCCATTAAAACTCTGAAGAGTTCAAAAGAAATGTAGTAAGGCTGAATTTGAAAAGAGAGAGAGAGAGAGATTGCAAATTAAAAAGATTTCAAGGACAGTTCAAGGGCACTGAGCTGGAATCAGTAGTCAGTGAAGGAGTATTGTGCAGGATAAAGACTTGATGAAGATAATAATTGGGGGAAGACATAAATGTAGCAAAATTTTTAAATTTTTCATTTTTAATTTCAAAAATGAAATTCTTGATAGCCAGAGCAATTCAGTAATAAAAAATACAACCCTAGAGTTGCTTCTGCTCAATGCTCTGTGATGATCTAATTGGGAAGGAAATCTAAAAATGGGCTTCCCTGGTAGCTCAGCTGGTAAAGAATCTGCCTGCAATGAAGGAGACCCTGGTTCGATTCCTGGGTCTGGAAGATCCCATGGAGAAGGGATAGGCTACCCACTCCAGTATTCTTGGGCTTCCCTGGTGGCTCAGACAGTAAAGAATCTGCCTGCAATGTGGGAGACCTGGGTTCGACCCCTCAGTAGGGAAGAATTCTCCAGTATTCTGGCCTGGAGAATCCCCAAGGACAAAGAAGCCTGGCAGGCTACTTTGGGGTCGCAAAAGGTCGGACATGACTGAGCAACTAAGCACAGCACAGCCTGAATGTAGCACAAGAGATCACAAAAAGGAAATAAAGCATGGACTCGGGCTGTTATAGCAACCCAAGTGAAAACAGACAAGAGAAGAATGTTGCCTTTAATTCACAGGATTCATTTTGCCAGGAAAGGCCAAGAGCTTCTTCAGAAATAGTGGAAACAACTATACCAAGATACAGATATTCCAGGTCTTTACCCAGACGTGTCACTACTCAGCTATGTGAGCCTGTATAACTCACATACCTAGGCCTCCTGAAATCTGAGGGGCAAAACAGATGACAACTAAGGTAACAGTTCCAAGTGTCTCTTACTTCAGGAGTAGCTCAACCATATCAGACACCCTTCATACACACTTAAACTTTAAAGTTTTCAAATGATGTGGATATAGAAGCTCTTATTTTTTAACAGGAGAACTCTAGAAACAAAACTTGAGAAAGTGATAACTTAAATGTAGGCCAAGTTTTCGCGTAGCATCCTCTTTCTAGCTCTTGTGGGAAAGTGTAACTAATTAAGAGGAAGACATAAATCAAAGTATCTCATTGTTGTTCAGTCCCTCAGCCATATCTGACTCTTTGCAACCTCATGAACTGCAGCACACCAGGCTTCCCTGTTTTCCACTATTTCTCTGAGTTTGCTCAAATTCATAAGTCAAGCTCATCTCATAAGAAAGTCTGTTTATAAATTTAAGGATTCTCACTAAATTATTTCTAAGTAAGATAAGTGTTTATATTTAAATATTTATTTGCATGTGAAATTTGTGACTTAATTTACAACAGTATTAATTATTCACCCATAAGCACCAGGTTTCTAGCTGTAGGCCAAGGGTTAATATCTGATATTTCAGGTCAACTACTAATAGAGGTCATATTTTCAAGGTCATATCAAAAGGAGTGAGTGAAACATGAGGTTTAAGATTTCAAGTTCAACTGCAGCTAGGGTCAAGGAGTGTGTGAATTATACGAGAGGTGCCATCATTCCCAGAAACATGGAGGTCTTATTTTACCTTCCATTCAAGTAAGAAAAGCAGGATTTTTTTTTTTACAACAAATATTCTAACATATTTGGGATTCTCTAATAAATGTTCATTTTCATTAGTAAACAATGTGTAACAGTAGGCAATTTTTTTCCATGAAGATTCTTAGGTTTTAGGAAATGTTTTACAAAATCAGTTTGAATGCATGTCTGAACACAGGTATACCTGTGGCGGATTCATTTTGATATTTGGCAAAACTAATACAATATTGCAAAGTTTAAAAATAAAATAAAATTAAAAAAAATAAAACAAACAAACAAACAAAAACATTTAATAATTTAGAGCCAAAAATGCAGCAGAGTTTTAGGCAGTAAAAGGATATAGAGTGAAAATCATCATTCAAAACAGTAAATGCAGTTCTTTCCTCAAGAAAATTTTAACCTTGTTGCTTTAGATTACATATATGAAAGTGAACAACAGATCTTTTACTCAGGAGGCACATTTTAGTGATATCAGTATGCTGCATTAACAGGAAAAATACATCTATGTAGATTTCCAATATGAAACTTCTAGGATTGTGCTTACCTGCCTCTTTTCCACTAACTCTGGTGCACAAGCAAATTCCTGATAAGCCTATTAGGATCTTCTGTTAACTCTTTCAGCTCACTGAATTCCACATTTTTAGTCTCCTATTTAAGTTTTTCCCAAAGACTTGAAAGAATGTACCATAGTGCAAACTTGAATGACTTATTAACTTAGAAATTGTCCTGAAACTAGGAAAAATAACTCTCAAAGGCTCTACTCAGAGATCAGTGGCAGAAGCATCCATGTTGCAACTTTCAAGAAAGACAGAGATTTGGGAACAAGGAAACTATGGTTTGGGGCTTCCCTGGGGGCTCAGATGTAAAGAATACTCCTGCAATGCAGGAGACGAGGGTTCGATGCCTGGGTTCGATGCCTGGGTTGGGAAGATCCCTTGCAGAAGGGAATGGCAACCCACTCCAGTATTCTTGGAGAACTCCACGGACAGAGGAGGCTGGCAGGCTTCAGTCTATGGGGTCACAAAGAGTCGGACACGGCTGAACAACTAACACTTTCACTTTCAAGCTATGGTCTTGTTTCTGGTAATCTAGCTGAAACCTAGTCACTCCTGACAATTAATCTCTATTCTAAGTGAAAGTATCTCATCCTGAAGTGGTTTTCTCATTATGAGGTTCAGCTATGTTTAGGTTATAACATTCTAGGACAGCACTTGCTGTCATTTAAATAGAATGCAAGCCACAAAAGTAGTTTGCCACAAAAGTGCCACAAAAGTTGGTTAAAATTTTGTAGTTGCCACATTAAACAAAGATAAAAAGAAATAGGCAAAATTCATTTAAATAATTTAATTCACAATACCTAAAATATTAACATCTCAACATGCATTGATATTTTAAAATATGAATGAATATATGTACTGATATTTTAAATTATGAATTAATACATTTATCTTACTAAGTCTTTGAAATGTAGTGTTCATTTCATGTTTATCAAAAACTGGAGTAATACCAAGTCACACACTCAGTAGACACTCATGGCGGTAGCTACCGTATTAGACCCTGCAGTTCTGCAATGTTCAGTTTTCAAAAGCTTTAAACAGTGCCAAGTAGAGTGCCATGAGCTGCTAGATTATTCAAATGCTCTTTGATTATCATGGTATAACTAAAAGCTGGGGCTTTGGAGGACTGGAAGAGACCTATTTGAAATATTCCATACTTCTCAATCTCTATTAATATAATACTTGTAAAGTCGTGTTGCTTTAAAACCAAATAGGGATAAATCAGGTATTTGAGAATAACATATACACACTACTAAATATATATATAACCAACAAGAATCTACCATATAGCACAGGGAACTCTACTCAATATTTTGTCTCAACCTATAAGGGAAAAAAATCTGAAAAAAAAAAAGAGATATATATGTATGTATAACTGAATCACTTTGCTATACTTCTGAAACTAATACAATATTGCAAATCAGCTATACTTCAATAAAAAAAATAGCAAGGGCAATGTTAAATTGTTCTCAGTGTTTAATTATAAAGAATTATGGACTTCCCTGGTGTTAATAATTAACTGGAGATTAATAATTAATTGGAGATTAATAACAGTCTCCAATTATTATTGGAGAAGGAAATGGCAACCCACTGCAGTATTCTTGCCTGGGGAATCCCATGCACAGATGAGCTTGGCAGGCTACAGTCCAAAGGGTCACAAGAGTCAGACATGACTTAGCGACTAAACCACCACCACAGGTACTGCAGTAAGAATTCACTTGCCCGTGCAGGGGACACAGGTTCAATCTCTAGTCTGAGAATATTTCTCATGCTGCAGAGCAACTAAGCCCATGCATCACAACTACTGAGCCCACGTGCTGCAACTTCTGAAGCCCGCATGCCTAGAGCCTGTGCTCCAAGGCAACAAGGGAAGCCACGGCAGTGAGAAGCCCACCCCTGTCGCTGCAACTGGTGAAAGCCCATGCACAGCAATGAAGACCCAGCACTGACCAAAGTTAAAAAAAAAAAGAATTATATCTAGGAGTTACACAAGAAGAAGAGTACATACTTTTAAACACTGGCTCTTCTAAAACAAAATTCATAGTTTTCATTAAGTTTTTATTATTCAGAAATGAAGTCCTTTCAATATTTTTTCTTATTCATTCTATATTTATAAAAGTGGAAATGAGTACATTATCTACTTTGAATGAAAGAATATTCAAATTATGTAGGTAATTTGTTAAAACAGCCTAAGATCACAATTTCCTAAGTTGATCGTTTTCATCTCATCACTTAAAGTTTCTGAAACTGGGGAGGGGGAGGCATCACTATTTTTTTTTATTGTGGTAAAATACACATAACATAAAATTTACCGTTGTAACCATTTTCAAGTGTATAGTTCTGTGGCATTAAGTACATTTAGGTTGTTCTACAACCATCACCAGCATCTATCTCCAGAACTTTTTTATTCCTCCCCCAAGGACATGACATGTTCTACCCGTATCAAACTTGAACTCTCCCTTTCCCTCTTCCCCTAATGCCTGGAAATTAACATTCTGCTCTTTGCTCTGAGGACTTTGATTACTCTAAGTACTTCATACAAGTGGAATCATACAATAGTTGTTTTTTGAGACTGAAATATCTCACTTAGCATAATGTCCTCAAGGTTCATCTAATAAAGAGAATGTATCAGAACTTCCTTCTTTTTAAGGGTAATATTTCTTTCCACTGCATTTTGCTCATATATGCATCATTTGATGGACACGGGTTGCTTCCACCTTTTAGCTTTGTGAAAAATGCCACTATGAACTTGGAGTGTACAAATAACTGAGTTCTGGGCTTTTGCTTTTATTACCTACCTAAGTTTGTGAAGCACTTATCTTTCCTATTCTTCTTTCATCAAAATGGTGGCAGCTTTTTTTCACTCTAAAATAAAATTTTTCCTCTTAGTGCTGGCAATACAATATATTTTCCTAATAGAATAGACAAATTTATTTTCTTGAAACTTCTCAGTTTTTTCCTGCCCCTTGCTCCCTAGTTCATATTTCACTATATTCTTCTAAGATTATCATTCTTTTAGTCATTGTCCATGTAGAAATATTTGCATAATGAATTCAGAAAATTAAAAATATCTGTAGAATATTCCAACCTACAGCTCCCTGGGTCCCAGATAAATTATCCCAGTTTCACATTTGGGTTGGAAGTTATCTTGTCACAGACTTTTCAGGCTTCAATCCTTCAACCCTCTTCACTCTATTAGTTCTCTCAGCTCCCACATGTGAACTATTCTTGGTATTAAAAACTCATTTTTAAAGCAATACGATTTCAACAACTAAAATACCATGTGTTCTTGGTTAGGTTAAATTTAGCCTTGTGAAATTGCACCTTAGCAATTTTGCAGCATCAGTAAGTGTTTCTCCTATCTCCAGTTCCCTTTTATCCTCAATCCACAACTTGGATTCAATTGTAATTTCTTCCTCTCTAGTAAATACGGCTTTGAGGGAGCAAGATCCAAACCAAGGAGAAAAATAAACGAAATGATGTACTAAGTATAATCTAAAAATATGAAAACAAAGCTCATGAAATCTTGAGAACTGATGTGCAAAGCAAAAGCAGCCTGTTCTCTTACTTTTGCAATGCCATATTTAAAGTGTTCAAAGACTTGTGAGAATCATAAGATCATTTTATTAATAACCAGCACTATGCCAAGGACCTTGACTGTCTGAATTTCTAACACATTCAGTGCTCCTAACTTGCATCTATTTTCTTTAGCAAACCTTAGTAGGAGAGGAAGAGAGATATAGATGAGCAGATGTAAATAATGCAGAATTCAATTTTTGCTTCAATTGCAACAGAAAAACTACTCTCATATTTAGTATACCTATCAGGCATATTTCCCCAGCTTTCCCAGCCAAGATTTCTCTTGGGAACATCAAGCTATCACAGAAATGAAAAGCAGTGAGAGAGAAAGAGAGATGACATGGAAAAAATATAGGCATACATATAAATGCTGGAGCACTGTGAGCCAGGATTTCCACTGCTGTGGCCCAAAATACTGTTGACAGTAAGAATTTCTTCAAGTAATACTATTTTGCTTAATAAAGAACCAACTGATTTCAAGATCACAAAATATCATATAAATATCTGGGTATTTGCCTCTATTGTGTTCATTTATGAATGGGTTAGGTTTCAAATTTTAAACCTGTTCTCCACTCAACTTTAACTAGAATAACTTCATTTTCTTCTGCAAACTGGCTCTGAAGAGGGAAACCTAAAATCTGATCAAATGTTCTTATTTAGAAATCACCTGCTTAAGTACATATAAATGTTTTCCTTATCCTTCAAAGTTAAAAGTATTATGAGCGTATTCTAGGTAAGCGTTTCTTTTTATTAGCTCTGTTCACCCTTGTGAACAGTAGACTTGTGTCCTTCAGCTCAGAAAGGCATATTCTAATATATAATTAACTACTGTTTATGATCAATTTCTTCCACTCTTTTGTTCTGGCATTTCAATTACAGTATTTTATAATTTCTCTAGTCTTCATATTTTCTGTTTTCCTGGTGATTCACATTATTTTAAATGAAACATTATGAATTATACATGAAATACAATGAATTATGAATAAACACAAAGGGTTATAATCAGGAAATGAAGGGATTAGGAAGGAGGGGCTACTTTTATGTTTTGTTTGTTTGTCTCTTTGGTGCTTCCTTGTTTCCAACTTGCCATTTTATCAAAAGTTTTTCTGAGCTCTTATCCATGTTAATGGTTGGAAGTTATCATTGATCATTGTTTTTGGCCTCTACTTGTTGTAGGACAGAAGGAATTGTGACCATTCAACAGAATAGAAAATGAAAAAAGAACATAGACTATGTAATCAGACATACACATATTCCATTTCTGACTACATAGTAAAGCTGTGCCACCTCTTAAAACCTTAACCTGAGGCTTCTGGTTCAGGTTGGAGTAAGAGAAGGACATGTGCCTATCACCTCCTGTGAGAGCATCACAATTACAACTAGTTGTTGAACAACCATCGAAAGGAGGATGCTGGAACCCACCAAAAAAAGATACCCCACATCCAAAGACAAAGAAGCCATAGCAGGATGGTAGGAGGGAATCAATCATGATAAAATTAAATCCCATACCTGCCAGGTGAGTGACCCACAGACTAGAGAACAATAATACCAAAGAAGTTCTTGCACTATTGTGAAGATTCGGAATGCCATGTCAGACTTCCTAGCCTGGGAACCGGACAAAGGGACAGGGAATCCCCAGGGAATCTGGCCTTGATGCCCAGCAGGATTTGATTATAAGTCTTCCAGAGGACTAGGGTAAACAGAGACTCCAGTCCTGTAGGGCACAAACAAAATTTTGCATGCACCAAGACCCAGAGGAGAGGAGCAATGACTTCAGAGGAGACTGAACCAAAATTGCCTGCTAGTGTTGGAGGGTCTCCTGTGGAGGCCTAAGTTGGCAAGGGCTCGCCACAGGCTTGGGAGCACTGCAAGGTCCTCTTTGGCATAAACCCTGCTGGAGTTTGCCATTAACCCTACCAAAGAGCTCCTAGACCCCAGGGCCAAACAACTATGGGAGAGGGAGCACAACCCCAACCATCAGCAGATAATTGGATTAAAGCTTTCCAGATGTTCAAGCTGGATTTAGAAAAGGCAGAGGAACCAGAGATCAAATTGCCAACATCTATTGGATCATCAAAAAAGCAAGAGAGTTCCAGAAAAACATCTACTTCTGCTTTATTGACTCTGCCAAAGCCTTTGACTGTGTGGATCACAACAAACTGTGGAAAATTCTTAAAGAGACAGGAATACCAGACCACCTGACCTGCCTCTTGAGAAATCTGTATGCAGGTCAAGAAGCAATAGTTAGAACTGTACGTGGAACAACAGACTGGTTCCAAATCGGGAAGGCAGTACGGCAAGGCTGTATATTGTCACCCTGCTTATTTAACTTATATGCAGAGTACATCATGGGAAATGCTGGGCTGGATGAAGCACAAGCTAGAATCAAGATTGCCAGGAGAAATATCAATAACCTCAGATATGCAGATGACACCACCCTTATGGTAGAATGTGAAGAACTAAAGGGTCTCTTGATGATGAAAGTGAAAGAGGAGAGTGAAAAAGTTGGCTTAAAACTCATTAAAGGCAGGAGGGGAAGGGTATAATAGAGGATGAGATGCTTGGATGGCATCACCAACTTGATGGACCTGAGTTTGAGTGAGCTCTGGGAGTTGGTGGTGGACAGGGAACCCTGGTATGGTGCAGTCCATGGGGTCGCAAAGAGTCAAACATGACTGAGTGCCTGAATTGAATTGAACTGAGCAAGGCACTGCCCACCAGAGCAAGATCTAGTTTTTCCCATTGCCAGTCCCTCCCATCAAGAAGTTTACACAAGCCTCTTGGCCTCATCCATCAGAGGGCAGATAGTAGAAGCAAGAAGAATCAAAATCTCACATTTTGTTTTGTGGCTAAAACAAAAACCATATTACAGAAAGTTGATCACAATGAAAAATCAGAAAGTTATGTCCCAGATAAAAGGACAAGATAAAACCCCAGAAAGGTAAGTAAATGAAGTGGAGATAGGCAACATTCCAGAAAAAGAAATCAGAATAATGATAGTGAAGATGATTCAGGATCTCAGAAAAAGAATGGAGGCAAAGCTTGGGAAGATGCAAGAAATGTTTACCAAAGAACTAAAGAACAAACAAACAGAGATGAATAATACACTAGAAGGAATCCAAAGCAGAATAACAGGGGCAGAAGAATGAATGACCTGGAAGACAGAATGGTGGAAATCACTGCCATATAATAGAACATAGAAAAAAGAATGAAAAAAAAAAAAAATGAAGATAGTCTAAGAGACCTCTGGGACAACATTAAACACACAACATTCGCATTATAGGGATCCCAGAAGAAGAGAGAGAGAGAAAGGACCTGAGAAAATATTTGAAGAGATAATAGCTGAAAACTTCCCTAACATGGGAAAGGAACTAGTCAACCAAATACAGGAAGCACAGAGAGTCCCAGGCAGGATAAACCCAAGGAGAAATACACTGAGACACATAGTAATCAAACTGACAAAAAATAAAGACAGAGATAAAATAGTAAAACAACAAGGGAAAAACAACAAACAACATACAAGGGAATCCCATCAGGCTATCTCAACAGAAACTCTATTAGCCAGAAGGGAAGAACCTACAACCAAGATTACTCTACCCAGCAAAACTCTAGTTCAGATTTGATGGAGAAATCAAAAGCTTTCCAAACAAGCAAAAGTTAAGAGAATTCAGCACCACCGAACAGCCTAGGGAATTCTCTAGGCATGAAACACAAGATAAAGAGAAGACCTACAGAAAATAAATCAAACAATTAAGAAAACGGTAATAGGATCATACATATCAATAATGACCTTAAATATAAATGGACTAACTGAAGCGACTTAGCAGCAGCAGCAGCAAATGTACCAACCAAAGGACATAGACTGGGTGGATGTATGTACTTCCACTTACCACATCACTCTGCTTGATGACCCCATCCCCACCCAAATTGTATACAATCATTTTGGCTTGTAATTATCTTTATTTATTTATTTTTTGGCCTGGCTATTAATTGCAAAAACTAATAAATATCTTTTACTATTGTGATTATGTAACTATAACTCATTTAATACCATTGTTATCATGATTGGTAAACAGAAAAATAATAGAACTCTGTATCACCAAAACTAAGATCTAATAGAAAAACCTGTAATCACTTTTTAAAATCCAGATGCATATCAGAATTATCTTGAAATTTTTTGAAAAAATATTAATGCTCAGGTATTCCTTTTTTTTTCTCCAGAGCTCCAGATACATCTCTAATGAGCAGTCATGTTTAAAAACAAATGGAAGATATGATGATCTTGACTTTTATCAAGTTTGTTTCACTTTTTGTATTTCATATCCAGTGCTCCCATTTCATTTAGTTTATGTTCTCCAATTTCTCCATCTCTTTTTTTTAATGTTCTTTCTCAAGTCTTTATCAAGTGTAGTAGAAAAGCTTTTGTGTATATATATATATTTTTTGAAAACATGAATTTTTGCTTTACTAAAAAATGTATGACATTTTGATTCCACTTGTTTGACTTCGTATGAATAGAATGCTAGATTTCTAATTAAAATATAGATATGCAACAAGCAACAAAGCTTTACTGTATAGCATAGGGAACTAGAGTCAATATTTTGTGATATGATGGAAAATAATTTCAAAAATAATATGTGTATCTGCATGATTGAATCACCTTGCTGTGTACCTGAAACACTGTAAGTCAACCATACTTCGATGATTTTATATATATATATATACATATATATGTATATATATATATATATATATATACACATATATATATTAAGGGGCTTCCCTCATAGCTCAGTTGGTAAAGAACCTGCCTGCAATGTAGGAGACACGGGTTCGATTCCTGGGTTGGGAAGATCCCTTGGAGAAGGAAATGGCAACCCACTCCAGTAATCTTGCTTGGAGAATCCCATGGACAGAGGAGCCTGGCAGGCTATAGTCCACGGGGTTGCAAAGAGTCAGACATGACTTAATGATTAAACAATATGTATTAAAAAAACTACAGGGAACATATAAAGGAACAGTGATCTAAATACACATTGGAGGCAATGGAGTAATGACTGCAAAAGTCTGGAATAGAATTATTTCTAACATAGAATTCTATACTCAGCCAAGTGTTCCATCAGCTGCCAAGGTAAAACAAGGATATTTTTAGATATTCAAGATGCAAAACAAAGAAAAAACAAAGCCAGGACACAAAAAACCATGTACCTACCTTAATAAGAATGGAAAGTGTCTGTTACCAAAATATGGAAATAAACCAAGAAGTTAAAAAACAGAGAGAGAAAAAACCCAAAACTAGACAAAAAGGAAAGGTAGGTGTAGTGAAGAGAGAAGACCCGCAAAGCACTTATTCAGATTGAAGCAGTGCAATTCAGGAGACAGGATTTGGGCAGCAGTCACCATGTCTTTCGTCCTTTTCAACCTGACTAAATTACTGAATGATGCAGCCTTTTCAACAAGAGAGTAAAAGAAAGAAAGAAGGCATAAAATCCATGAAATGGGTAAACAAACTCAAAAGAAAGGTAAAGGGAATTCCAAGAATGAAAGAAAAAAGAAAACAAGGGAAGCTCAGATGAAAGAATTTCTCAAAGGATTTCTCTAAGACAAAACATGTAACTACTCATGCTCTAATGTTATGAAAATGACGTTGATAGGTTAATAAAAAGTACGAGAAGAATAAGTGTGTATACATGAATCAGATACAATAATATATAATCAATGCATTAAAAAATGGGGAAAAAAGACTAACTTCAATAACAATAAAAATAAGAAACAAAAAACCCTTAAGCTTTTTAGTCTAAAAATAGTATAAATAATACTGTGTCTTAAGTTCAAAGCAAAGAGTAGCAAAGGCCATAGCACACTGTTTTACATATGGACGCATGCTATTATAGGATGATACCTGTATTCCCTGTGAATGCTTTTACTGCAACAGCAAACACTCAAATTTCTGAACCAACATTGCTTATAATAATAATGTTCACAAAAAGAAACAAACCTGAATGAAAAATGCCCTGTAGTAAAGCTGACATATTTATGCATGTATCATTCAGGGATGAACTCCTGATGCAAAGTATGACTTTATGTTCTACACCGCTGCTAGGACACACTTACCAAAGAGAAGCTCACAGACTACTGACAGCTTTCTGTCTGTAATATGCTCCATTTCATATTACGCATCAATACTCGTCTTTTGATTTTCCTCATTTCAAATCCCTTCTAAAGTTCAGAACTTTTTCCAGTTTTTGAGATTTCATGAAATACCTAAGGGCTAAGAGTATCATGAAGTTCATCTCCAAGTTACTTTAATTTGACCATAATCTCACTCAGGGATTGTGACATTCTGTTTTGAGGATATTGGTTTACAACTGCAACTACCACACACACATATATGTAAAACTAAATGTCATTGAGATACTTTAAGTCATCTGTACCACTAAGAATCCATCTCATAGTCTAGTAAATGCTGCAAGTTTTAATTTGTTAACCATAATATTAATGTCTAGTTACACTTGAATAAGAATTTAACTACAAAAAAAGAAGAAAAAACAGGTATAATATTTTTTAGTTAAAAAAAAAAAAGATGAAATAGAGCCAGACATCCTGGAATGCAAAGTCAAGTGGGCCTTAGAAAGCATCACTATGAACAAAGCTAGTGGAGGTGATGGAATTCCAGTTGAGCTATTTCAAACCCTGAAAGATGATGCTGTGAAAGTGCTGTACTCAATATGCCAGCAAATTTGGAAAACTCAACAGTGGCCACAGAACTGGAAAAGGTCAGTTTTTATTCCAATCCCAAAGAAAGGCAATGCCAAAGAATGCTCAAACTACCGCACAATTGTAGTCATCTCACATGCTACTAAAGTAATGTTTAAAATTCTCCAAGCCAGGCTTCAGCAATACGTGAACTGTGAACTTCCAGATGTTCAAGCTGGTTTAGAAAAGGCAGAGGAACCAGAGATCAAATTGCCAACATCCGTTGTATCATGGAAAAAGCAAGAGAGTTCCAGAAAAACATCTATTTCTGCTTTATTGATTATGCCAAAGCCTTTGACTGTGTGGATCACAATCAACTGTGGAAAATTCTTCAAGGGATGGGAATACCAGACCACCTGACCTGCCTCTTGAGAAATGTGTATGCAGGTCAGGAAGCAACAGTTAGAACTGGACATGGAACAACAGACTGGTTCCGAATAGGAAAAGGAGTACGTCAAGGCTGTATATTGTCACCCTGCTTATTTAACTTATATGCAGAGTACATCATGAGAAACGCTGGACTGGAAGAAGCACAAGCTGGAATCAAGATTGCCGGGAGAAATATTAATAACCTCAGATATGCAGATGACACCACCATTATGGCAGAAAGTGAAGAGGAACTAAAAAGCCTCTTGATGAAACTGAAAGTGGAGAGTGAAAAAGTTGGCTTAAAGCTCAACATTCAGAAAACGAAGATCATGGCATCTGGTCCCATCACTTCATGGCAAATAGATGGGGAAACAGTGGAAACAGTGTCAGACTTTATTTTTGGGAGCTCGAAAATCACTCAGATGGTGACTGCAGCCATGAAATTAAAAGGCGCTTACTCCTTGGAAGGAAAGTTATAACCAACCTAGATAGCATATTCAAAAGCAGAGACGTTACTTTGCCAACAAAGGTCCGTCTAATCAAGGCTATGGTTTTTCCCATGGTCATGTATGGATGTGAGAGTTGGACTGTGAAGAAAGCTGAGCACCGAAGAATTGATGCTTTTGAACTGTGGTGTTGGAGAAGACTCTTGAGAGTCCCTTGGGCTGCAAAGAGATCCAACCAGTCCATTCTGAAGGAGATCAGCCCTGGGATTTCTTTGGAAGGAATGATGCTAAAGCTGAAACTCCAGTACTTTGGCCACCTCATGCAAAGAGTTGACTCATTGGAAAAGACTCTGATGCTGGGAGGGATTGGGGGCAGGAGGAAAAGGGGACGACAGAGGATGAGATGGTTGGATGGCATCACTGACTCAATGGACGTGAGTCTGAGTGAACTCCTGAAGTTGGTGATGGACAGGGAGGCCTGGCGTGCTGAGATTCATGGGGTCGCAAAGAGTCAGACACGACTGAGAGACTGAACTGAACTGAACTGAGTCAGACATTATTACTATAATTTTAAAATCTCAAATAACCAACTATATAAGTAAAAACATAAAAGCTTCTAGGGATTAACTACAACAAAACTGATCAAGTACAGATTAGTAATAAATCCAAGTAAATATTAGATGAGTTTGAAGAGTCTAAAAAATATTCTTTTTTAAGGTATCTAACATGTATGCTTCTTTAGTAATATACTGATTTTAGAATTTGAATCAGAAGAAGATATGTTAATAACATACATTTTTGCTTCTTACTAGGGAAATACATGTTTTCATCTAAAATAAGCACAACTGACACAATGTCTAGATTATACCGCCAAAACCATTGTCTCAGTTCAGTTCAGTTCAGTCGCTCAGTCGTGTCCGACTCTTTGTGACCCCATGAATCACAGCACGCCAGGCCTCCCTGTCCATCACCAACTCCCAGAGTTCACTCAAACTCACGTCCATCGTGTCGGTGATGCCATCCAGCCATCTCATCCTCTGTCGTCCCCTTCTCCTCCTGCCCCCAATCCCTCCCAGAATCAGAGTCTTCTCCAATGATTCAACTCTTCTCATGAGGTGGCCAAAGCACTGGAGCTTCGGCTTTAGCATCATTCCCTCCAATTGTCTACTTAGTGTCTATTCCCATATCCCTGTCACAGATGTTGACAATAATGATACAGTACAAAGTAAAGTCTATTTTTAATCACTTCCCCGTGAAATATAATAATACAAATGTCCATGTGCTTGCCGAAGCACAGAGATCATGGCCTGATGCTGAGAGCAAGAATCAATTCTTGAAACAACAACAGTAAGTACCAGTAGGCGTCACATGTATCTGCCAAGCCTAATTCTGAATTGCTCTACTATGTGCTAATAGAAGAGAAAGCAACCCAGATACTAACTGGGAAAAACTCCAGGTTTTCCCTTGGGTATACCAATCGTGACTTCTGCTAGGAAACTTTGATAATATCAACGTTCCAGAAGATTAGAACATGAATTCTTAAGAGCCTGAAACTGCTATAGGCTCACTGAAGGGCAACCCTGAACAACTAAGCACATTCGTTTCAAAAATATCAGGAGAATTTGAGACATTGTCACAATCCTCCTACAAGGGGCTATTGAAAGTGGTTGAAAGGTATTTTCCAGAAATAAAAATAAAGTGACTGAAATCAGGGGTGGTCCAAATTCTGTTCCTTCTTAATTCAGTCATTTAACTCTGCCCCCTCTAACACATGCAGTTCTAGAATCTTGAACCAGCAGGCTAAGATGAGAATGCCAACCCACCTACATCAAAGGAGAGCAGTAAAGAGCCAGGTGGGGTGGCCCCCTCTGCTCCCCAGCAGTGAGGAGAAACAGTCCATTAAACCCCTGCAGACACCCCTTTCCCTTCTCCCTCCTGCCACAGCACCGGAAAACTGAGTACAGCTGTCAGTAGAGGATCTGAACAAAGGAACAATAAAACAGCTGCAACATAAGGGAAACAGAAGCAGAGGCAATGGCTGTTTGGTAAAGAAAAAGACCTAAAAAACACAATTGCCTCCAGTCCAATTATAGTTAGGATTCCAAATCCAACTTCCAGCTGTTACATGAAGTTCCCATCTTGCAAGCAAGAAGAAGGGAATGATGATAAAGACGATGGCATGTTTATGTTGTTGAAACTATATTTGGATCACTGTATGCTCAGATTCCATGTATTAGGGATGGTACTATCTGAATGAGGGACAGAGAGAACAACTAGAGATGATGGGACTGTAAGGATGTGCAGAAACACAAAGTCAGGCATGAGTGCCTGCTGCGAAAACAGGTTTAGTTCTTATGCAGTTTAAAAATAAATATAAAGCAGCAAATATTTAATTATTCATTAAAAGAACTGATTGCACTTAATCATTAGGGAATTTGCTCTTGCGTTTATGCTACCCACTTTTCATTTTTGCTTCCATTATTCCATTCTCCATCATTTCCAGATGCAAAGGATACATTCACTTTCCAAATTTGCTTTCTTTTGACCAATATCTATCATTTTTCTAATACATACAGAGTGTATACGATACAAAGGGGGAATAAATGGGCATGGAGACATTGATGTCCAGTTATATGTATTCTATTTGGATAAACTAATTGGTTTATTGACCAATAATGACAAGAAGTAAAAATTATACTTACTGGCAGTATGTCCCCATGACATATATACTGTAATCACCTACATTTTACAGATGAGGAAGCTGAAGAACAGAAATGAAGCAGTTTTTCCATAGTTGCTTAGCTTGTAAAGCAAAATTCAAACCTAAGCAGCTTAATTCTAAGACTACATTCTTAACCACTATATCATATGACTTAGTTTTTTTAAAAGTACCTAAACATTAGGTTAAGTCATTAAATGAAAAGTGAAATGAATGGTATATCCAATAAATGTAATAACTTCTGAAAAGACAGAGATTAGGATAGGTTGAAATATTCAGAAAGAAAACCCTCCTCCCTCACCCCCTATGTGTGGGGTTCCTGTGGGTAAGAGAAAAAGCCAGAAAAAGAAGAAAGAGAAGGTGGGAAGAAGAGAGGGAGAAGTTACCCATGTTTTTCACCCTTTCAATACACTGCCGCATGCCAGTTCATTGGACAAAGATCTAGTAGGCTTCAATCGTCATTCATCTAAAGATGCCCTGTGCCTTAAACCATGCTTGGTCACCTTCTACATAAGCAACAGAGATTCTAAACCAATTAAAAAAAATTTTTTTAAACTCAGTTTAAATAACCTCTTTTTTTAAACATCATCCAGAAAATCTTACCCTTTTAGGATAAATATGCAGGCAATCTTGTATTATATAGCATTGGCATATAGTAGGGTCTCATTGTTTTCCAAATTGCTCAGACCACACTCTATTTCAAGATAGCGTTGACTATCTCTATAATCTAGTTCTGTTAACTGCTAAAATCTTAAAACAAACAAACCCCAAAACCAAAAAAACTTGACACTGGCATTTTGCAGTGCCTGATGAGGTAATACATGGAGAAATGCCCTTGTGTTGAGCATTTCAAAACATTTTTTAAAAATTTTAACTGCACATATAAGCAGGAAATAGTGTTTATTTCCTGTATATGGTTTCCCATTAGCTAAAGTCATGTATTAAATTAGCTTGCTCAAAAAAATAATCTTGTTGAAAAATTCAAAGTATTTCAAGTCAAAGATAAATACAAAAAAGAAGTAAAATACTCTCAATGAACTTAGAGTTGATCATTGGGTAGACAGTTAGAAAATGTTTAATGTGAGTGGACTGTGTATGAAATGCTTTGGGGGAGATAGACCATGATATGTCTTTTTTTTAATCGGGTTTAAGCCCAGAAACTCTAACAACGTTAATCTAAAACTATCAGAGAGATTTATCTCAGAACTAGAACTCTGAAAAGTACAGAACAAAGTGTGGCTCTGTTGTTAAAACAAACCCGGAAAACCTTAGTGAGCCCACTGAATACTTTTGGACCCAAATTTCATAGTTATAATCTCAGACTAAACTTTTTAGAAAGACTTCATATATCTGCAGTAAATATGCTAAGTTCTCTGTATACTCTGTGAACATCTTCAACCAGATTCCAAAGGGGTGTCCTACAGACATGTTATTACTTGGAGATTAAAATAGAAGAAGACAAATAAAGGTCCATTTACATTCTTCACATCTAAGTCAATAACATAACCCATGACTAGAAGAAGGGGCATCTTGAAATCAGAAAAGCTTATCTTTGTATCAAAAGTTTATTTTTGTTTATTTTTGAGTATCCTATTGTGTCCCGTTCTATATATACAGACTAGAGCAATTTTCTCTCTCTTTAAGTTTCATTAATTCAGTAGTTTCATATTTACTCAATGCCCATTGTGTGTTAAATGCTATGCTTAAAGTTGGATATACACTTGTGACTTCCAAAGTTATGGAATAATAACAGCACAAATCCAAAATGCAGCAACCTAACAGAGTAACAGAATTGTATTTTAATTTTTGTTTTATTTTGATGGATCAGAAGGGAATTAAGAATTTAATTTTAGACCTGTTAAATGTGAAATGTCAAGGAGACTTCCCACTGAAGATGTCAACTAGACAGCTGCCTATTTAGAGCTGAAGTTGGGGGGAGAGGATTGGGTTAGAAATATACATCTGGAAGTCATTGTCCTATACACTTCATTTAAAGGAAATGAAAGCTGAGTTTTAGAAGGTAAGTGAATAGGAATAAAATACATGCTTCTTTGGCGTAGTGATTATTTAAGCTAGCTGTTTTTAAGAAATGGTCAATACAAAGTAAAGCTCTGAAAACTAAGTACAAGTTACATTTTTGTAACAACAACAAAAATCCATTCAGTTATTGCAGGTCCCAGATTCTAGAGCACAGGCTTAGTAGCTCTAAGGCAAGTGGGATCTTCCCAGACAAGGAATCAAATCCATGTCCCCTGCACTGGCAGGCTAATTCTTAACCACCAAACCACAAAGGAAGTCCAAGGTAAGAATTCTTATGATGTCAGTTTCATAAATCTCTGCCAATAGGGTCTGAGGAAGTGGGAATCCTTTCATTTTTCTAAATTTAGCTTAGCAGGAGAAAATACTTGTGAAAATAATTATGTGAATATAGCTAAAACCGGAGGGAAAGCAGCAGGACACAACTTTCGAAAGAATGACATAGCCAGAGAACACAGCAGAAATTGATTAGAATAAAATGGGTCCAAGATGGCAGAGAGTCAACTTCCACTGGCCCTTGATCCTCAATCAGCGAGGTAAATGGCACACCCAGAGGCACCTTGACAGTTCCAAAGCACTGTCAATTGACAAAAAGTAGGCAGTGGCCCAATTCTTCCACCCCTTCCCCAAAATAGTTGGAATAATTCTCCCATTCATTAGCCTATGAATACCCAGCCCATAAAAACTAATGACACCACATTTTGGAGCAACCGCACTCACCTTCTGCAATGGCCCACACTCTGTCTATGGATTGTGTTTCCCTCTGAATAAATCTACTTCTTTTGTATCACTTTGTCTCTCACTGATTTCTTTCTGCAATGAGACATCAAGAACCTGAGCTTCATTAGGTCCTGAAACCACGTCTGTGATCTCAGTTGGAAGACTGTGCATTTTGGCTGGGTTCGAGTCTTGGCCGCATGGGTTCAAGTCCCAAACTAGGCTTTGGCTGTGTTTGAGTTCTGCCCTCATGGATTCAAGTCCCTACCTGAGGTAAAGGGTTTCAAAGCGACTTCGGTCATAATTTCTTTTAAGTACTCTCGCTTTATGATTCAGAGATAGTTATTGTTTTGTTCTGTGTGTCATTGGTATAAGGAGGAAAATCATAGTTTAATGAGGTTTTCCTTTCATCTTGTTCTATGTCCTGATAGACTGACTCTGTCACCAGTGAGAATATTCCCTCTGGTCTCCACTAATCGGAGGATATATGTACTGGGATGCATTTGGTGGACAGCTGATCCAATAAGCAGCATTCTCTTTGTTCAACCATGATAGCTCTCAGAAGAGTTTGTCAAAAATGGGTTGCTATTCATACAGGGTCTTTGTCATCACAACCTTCATTGTTTTGTTAGTTCTAGGAAAGTCCCATTCAGGTAGCACCTGTACAATAACAGAGATTAGTGGGTCTATTGCTGGGAGCATCTCACATTCTTGGAACCTGGAATGTTCTGTGACAAGGAAAGTTCTTGCTTTCTTAGGCTAACTTTGGGAGTGAACTTTCTGAATCTTCTTGTGTTTTGCCTCTGACACCCCAAGTCAAGCCACAAAATGGCATATTAGTTTAAATTACTACTGAGACTAATAGACCCTACTCATCAACAGACAGATAATGGATCTTTTGCTCTCATCCTGAACAACTGTATTATTGATACCTAAGGAAAGAGCACACAAAGAAGTATAACACCTGGCCATAGGAGTTCCGTAATAGAATGAAAGAACAGAAATTGACTTAAAATAAAAATTAAGGACCACATCCAGTATAAATTCTCTTCACAAAATCTCTCCCCATCTGCCTGTTTTAACTTCCCTTATCTTATAAGATTTGAGATCACTCTAGCCTGATCTCCAGGACCTTGGTATACAGGTTAGTCATGTAAATACTGAAAGCCAGGAGGTGAATTTAGCAAAAGAACCTAGAACAGGCAGTGGGGCTCTCTCTCAACAGATAGTGTTGCTGTCTCTCAACACTCCTCCTGAAATGGAGCAGGACTCTGTGGGACTGTCCCAGGCACAAATTATTTCCATGTCCCCTGTCTCTTCTTTGTAGGAAATAAGCTTGACTTTCCCTGAGTTCCAAAAGGCAGATTCAAACAGCTGCAAATCAGGGAAGGCTCACAGTTTCATTGAGTTAGACAAGGCGGTGATCCGTGTGATCAGATTGGTTAGTTTTCAGTGATTGTGGTTGTCTGTCTGTCTGCCCTCTGATGGAGAAGGATAACAGGCTTATGGAAGCTTCCTGATGGAGAGACTGAGGGGGAAACTGGGTCTTGTTCTGATGGCTGGGGCCATGCTCAGTAAATCTTTCATCTAATTTTCTGTTGATGGGTGGAGTTGTGTTCCCTCCCTGTTATTTACCTGGGACCAAACTATGATGGAGGTAGTGAAGATAATGGTGACCTCCTTCAAAAGGCCCCATGCATGCACAGCTACACTCAGTGCCCCCAACCCTGCCGCAGGCCACCGCCGACCCACGCCTCCGTGGGAGACTCCTGGACACTCACGGGCAAGTCTGGGTCAGTCTCTTGTGGGGTCACTGCTCCTTTCTCCTGGGTCATGGTGAACACAAGGTTCTGTTTGTACCCTCCAAGAGTCTATTTCTCCAGTCCTCTGTAAGTTCTGGTGGGGTTAATGGCGACATCCTCCAGGAGGGCTTATGCCATACCCAAGTCTGCTGCACCCAGAGCCCCTGCCCCTGCAGCAGTCCACTGCTGACCTGTGCTCCATAGGGGACACTCAAACACAGCTCTATCTCAGTTTCAGTGGGGTCTCTGGGTTCTGGTGCACACACGGTTTGTTTGAGCCCTCTGAGCGTCGCTGGTGGGTGTGGAGTTTGATTTTAAATGCCATTTTGCCCCTCATACCATTTTGTTGGGGCTTTTTCTCTGCCCTTGGATGTGTGCTATCTCCTCAAAGTCGCTCCAGCACCATGCAGCCACCACTCCAGTGGCTTTTCATTGGATCATCAAAAAAGCAAGAGAGGTCCAGAAAAACATCTACTTCTGCTTTATTGACTATGCCAAAGCCTTTGACTGTATGGATCACAACAAACTGTGGAAAATTCTGAAAGAGATGGGAATACCAGACCACCTGACCTGCCGCTTGAGAAATCTGTATACAAGTCAGGAAGCAACAGTTAGAACTGGATGTGGAACAACAGACTCATTCCAAATAGGAAAAGGAGTACGTCAAGGCTGTATATTGTCACCCTGCTTATTTAACTTATATGCAGAGTACATCATGAGAAATGCTGGGTTGGATGAAGCACAAGCTGGAATTAAGATTGCCAGGTGAAATGATCAGGTATGCAGATCATACCACCCTTATGACAGAAAGTGAAGAACTAAAGAGCCTCTTGATGAAAGTGAAAGAGGAGAGTGAACAAGTTGGCTTAAAACGTAACATTCAGAAAACTAAGATTATGGCATCTGGTCCCATCACTTCATGGCAAATAGATGGGGAAACAGTGACAAACTTTATTTTGGGGGGCTCCAAAATCACTGCAGATAGTGACTGCAGTCATTAAATTAAAAGACGCTTGCTCCTTGGAAGAAAAGTTATGACCAACCTAGACAACATATTCAAAAGCAGAGACATCACTATGCCAACAAAGGTCTGTCTAGTCAAAGCTATGATTTTTCCAGTAGTCATGTATGGACGTGAGATTTGGACTATAAAGAAAGCTGAGAGACAAAGAATTGATGCTTTTGAACTGTGGTGTTGGAGAAGATTCTTGAGAGTCCCTTGGACTGCAAGGAGATCCAACCAGTCCATCGTAAAGGAACTCAGTCCTGCATATTCATTGGAAGGACTGATGCTGGAGCTGAAACTCCAATACCTTGGCCACCTGATGCGAAGAACTGACTCATTTGAAAAGACCCCGATACTGGGAAAGAACAAAGGCAGGAGGAGAAGGGGATGTCAGAGGATGAGAATGGTTGGATGGCATCACTGACTCAATGGACATGAGTTTGAGTAAACTCCAGGAGTTGATGATGGACAGGGAGGCCTGACGTGCTGCAGTCCATGGGGTCGCAAAGAGTCACACACAACTGAGCAACTGGGCTGGCTGAATCAGGGAAGGAAGGGGAAGGAGAAAAATGGAGGATCAGTTAAGAAACACTAGTGTAGCCTTGGGGCAGGGTCCTGGTTCTTCCTCAAGGAATATACATAATATACAGAACAATACCTTTGATTTCTTCAGTAGGAACTAAGGCCCCCATTCAGGTGGAGGATGGTAACTTTAAGCTGAACACAAGATTCCTGGAGCAACACCCTGTTACCTCAAAACCAACCATTCTGATGAAAGTGGTAGATAACATGCATTCTGACCCCTTCCCCAAATGATTCTCCCTTTCAATGTTTTCATTGGTTTTGGACATGAATATGCCTTCTCCGCAGGCTGCTGGCCTCCTAAATAAAACCATTTTTCCTTTCAACCAACACTTGCCTCTAACGTATTGCCTTACAAGCTACAAGCAGCCAAAACTGAGTTCAGTAACACTGCTACTTCCCAGGCCTCTGTAGATGTATCCTGGATCCCCAACACAAAGAATTTAGTTCCCCTGGACAGCAGCAGATTTCAAAAAACTACTGAAATCAGAGGGTATAAGAAGTTGTTTCATTTTGTAGATCAGTGTCACCAGCTTCCTAAGGAAACTACTGAAATGTTGATCCTTGAACAGTGCAGGATTTAGGGACGCCAACCCCTCACACAGTTGAAAATCCATGTATAGTTTTCCTGTTATCCCTCAGTATTTGTCATTCTACATACATGATTTAAGTCTACTACAAATCTTGTAGTACTACAGTATATATTTATTGAAAAAATCCTGCAGTAAGTGGAACCATTAAGGTCAAACTTGCTGAACAAGGGTGAGTAGTTTGAAAGCCATGTCTTCAGTATTGAAGACATGGCTCCCAGAGTACAAAAGCATGTTTCAGTTGATATAGAACCAAGAGCTCACTACCCAGGTCACATGGTAAATGCTATAATTAAGGGGTCCTTTGCATAGGAGCACCTCATATAATCTTATTGTTGCAAAACCTAAAAGCAGTTTGGGAAAGCCTATTAAATTTGTTGTCTGAGCTTTCCCTTAAGGGTCTTACAGATGCTAATAAAAACATTAAGTTAATTGAGAAGAGTAAGGAGACAAAGGCAGTGCCAAAGAACGCTCAAACTACCACACAATTGCACTCATCTCACACGCTAGTAAAGAAATGCTTAAAATTCTTCAAGCCAGGCTTCAGTAATATGTGAACCGTGAACTTCCTAATGTTCAAGCTGGTTTTACAAAAGGCAGAGGAACCAAAGATCAAATTGCCAACATCCGCTGGATCATGGAAAAAGCAAGAGAGTTCCAGAAAAGCATCTATTTCTGCTTTATTGACTATGCCAAAGCCTTTGACTGTGTGGATCACAATCAACTGTGGAAAATTCTGAAAGAGATGGGAATACCAGACCACCTGACCTGCCTCTTGAGAAACCTATATGCAGGTCAGGAGGCAACAGTTAGAACTGGACATGGAACAACAGACTGGTTCCAAATAGGAAAAGGAGTACGTCAAGGCTGTATATTGTCACCCTGCTTATTTAACTTATATGCAGAGTGCATCATGAGAAACGCTGGGCTGGAGGAAGCACAGGCTGGAATCAAGACTGCTGGGAGAAATATCAATAACCTCAGATGTGCAGATGACACCACCCTTATGGCAGAAAGTGAAGAGGAACTCAAAAGCCTCTTGATGAAAGTGAAAGTGGAGAGTGAACAAGTTGGCTTAAAGCTCAACATTTAGAAAACGAAGATCATGACATCTGGTCCCATCACTTCATGGCAAATAGATGGGGAAACAGTAGAAACAGTGTCAGACTTATTTTTTGGGGCTCTAAAATCACTGCAGATGGTAACTGCAGCCATGAAATTAAAAGATGCTTACTCCTTGAAAGGAAAGTTATGACCAACCTAGATAGCATATTCAAAAGCAGAGACATTACTTTGCCAACAAAGGTCCGTCTAGTCAAGGCTATGGTTTTTCCTGTGGTCATGTATGGATGTGAGAGTTGGACTGTGAAGAAGGCTGAGTGCCAAAGAATTGATGCTTTTGAACTGTGGTGTTGGAGAAGATTCTTGAGAGTCCCTTGGACTGCAAGGAGATCCAACCAGTCCATTCCGAAGGAGATCAGCCCTGGGATTTCTTTGGAAGGAATGATGCTAAAGCTGAAACTCCAGTCCTTTGGCTACCTCATGAGAAGAGTTGACTCATTGGAAGAGACTCTGATGCTGGGAGGCATTGGGGGCAGGAGGAGAAGGGGACGACAGAGGATGAGATGGTTGGATGGCATCACTGACTTGATGGACATGAGTCTGGGTGAACTCTGGGAGTTGGTGATGGACAGGGAGGCCTGGTGTGCTGCTATTTATGGGGTTGCAAAGAGTCGGACACGACTGAGTGACTGAACTGAACTGAAGGAGATAAAGATTCAAAGTTATAGTTACGCTAGAAGTCATGTATGATGTGACAATTAGACCATAAAGAAGGCTGAGTGCTGAAGAATTAATGCTCTTGAACTGTGGTGTTGGAGAAGACTCTTGAGAGTCCCTTGGACTACAAGGAGATCACACCAGTTAATCCTAAAGGAAATCAATCCTGAATATTCAGTGGAAGGACTGATGCCGAAGCTCCAACACTTGAGTCACCTGAGACAAAGAGCCAACTCATTAGAAAAGACCCTGATGCTGGGAAAGACTGAAGGCTAAAAGAGGAGGGAGAAACAAAGAATAAGATGGTTAGATAGCATTACCGACTCAGTGGACATGGATTTGAGCAAACTGTGGGAGATAGTGAAGGATAGAGAAGCCTGGTGTATTGCAGTTCATGGAGTTGCAAAGAGCTGGACAGGAGTTAGTGACTGAACAACAATAACAAAAATAAAATAGATGGACTTGAAGCAAAGGTTTTGATACAACACAATCAAAGGTCTGTGTGACGAAAGGAACCAACTCTTGGTCCCCCAAAATTAAAAGTCCCAAACTAGTCCACTGTAGTTACCCTAGCTTGAAGAAATTTTAAAACTGGAAGGTAGAAATTACAATGAAATATCTGACCAGCCAATGTCCCTTGGCTCAATTCCTCACTGAGCACCCACAGTGTTTTACACAAGAGTCAGCAAAACCATCATGAGGTGAAGGAAAGAAAGTTCCCAGGAGTATGCAGGAGACTCATACACTGTGGCCCAGAAGCCACTGATGAAGCTCTGGTGTGGGCAATGCTTCATCTGAAAGACTACAGGAATGTAAGGGATCATAGGATTCTAAGGACTATAACATTTAAACAGGCTTTATGTAAAGAACTTGTGTCAGTCTTACCTGAATACT
This sequence comes from Bos indicus x Bos taurus, assembly GCF_003369695.1. NCBI lineage: Eukaryota > Metazoa > Chordata > Mammalia > Artiodactyla > Bovidae > Bos > Bos indicus x Bos taurus. The sequence continues at coordinate 96,548,383 of NC_040079.1, read as the reverse complement.
TGATGGGAAAAGTTATTATGTCTGGCCAGGAGCACTTTTCCTATTTACTACGTAAAAGCAAAACTTGTTGATGAAGTTTTAACTATATTCTTATAGTTAGGCTATAAGAGTTGATGGAATTAAGTACAAAGTTTATTTTCTACTAACCCTGAGGTTCTTCATTTCTTCCTTTTCTAGTTGCTTTAGGTGTAGAGTTAGGTTATTTATTTGACTTTTTTCTTGTTTCTTGAGGTGTGCCTGAATTGCTATGAACTTTCCCCTTAGGACTGCTTTTACTGTGTCCCACAGGTTTTGGGTTGTTGTGTTTTCATTTTCATTCGTTTCTATGCAAAATTTTGATTTCTTTTTTGATTTCTTCTGTGATTTGTTGGTTATTCAGCAGGGTGTTGTTCATCCTCCATATGTTGGAATTTTTAATAGTTTTTCTCCTGTAATTGAGATCTAATCTTACTGCATTGTGGTCAGAAAAGATGCTTGGAATGATTTCTATTTTTTTGAATTTACCAAGGCTAGCTTTATGGCCCAGGATGTGATCTATCCTGGAGAAGGTTCCATGTGCGCTTGAGAAAAAGGTGAAATTCATTGTTTTGGGATGAAATGTAAGTAACAATCATGTATATGGCAAGACATTAAAAATTTAACTTTAAAAAAATGTTCTCTGCCTCTCCTCTCTCCCCATTACTGCATTATACATGGACCAAACCTCCCCGTGTACAACCGGCTCAACCACGAAGAGCAATGTTTTCCTAGCACCAACCAGACAACTCCTTAAAAGATAACATTTCCTCTTGATCTTATAAGGGGCTATGATGACCTACCACTTTGTACCTGCAGATCTGTATTGTGTAAACTGTCAATTATACATCATTTAATGCAGAGCTTTCTGTTTCAAAAACATATAACTGTTCTTTGAATTTTAACTGGTGGATTCTAACTATGCTGGGTTATAATCCACAATTTGGCTCTAAGAAAATTTCCCACTTTTTTCTTATACCAACTGATTAATTCTTCATGGACAGTAGGAAAAATGGTATACTTTAACAAGCTTTATGTAGAGTGATTGTGTCTCTTCTATTTGTATTTTGAGGATGAACACTGTAACTCAATGGTGAATGTATACTTTATCCAATACTGTAAAAACAGAAGGCATATAGGGCTAAGCAGGATTATTTGTACATGTTAAAGGGACCAAGAAAACTGCCAGAAACCGCACAGTGTGGCACAGACCCTGGAGGCTGATATTTAAGGCTGGATAGAAGCCACATTAGAGGTTTTTCCCCTTGGAGTGAATTGGTGTAAGATTGAATGATGCACTTAGAAAAAGAATATCCAAATGCCTTTGTTAGAAAGCTTTATCCAGCATTTACAAAGGTGTAAATCTTTTGGTCTCCATCTCAGCTGGAAATCTTCTACATGATATAATAAAGGAAATAGAAGATAATTTAGTTGATGAGTGAGTCAGTGCTTGATATTCAATATGCAATCCAATTCTTTGAGAATTTGGAAGTCACCATTCCCTCGAAGACTCTCGAGAGTCACTTGGACAGCAAGGAGATCAAAACAGTCAATACTAAAAGAAATCAATTCTGAATATTCACTGGAAGGACTGATGCAGAAGCTGAAGCTACAATATTTTGGCCACCTGATGCAAAGAGCTGACTAACTGGAAAAGACCCTGATGTTGGGAAAGACTGAGGCAGAAGGAGAAGGGGCTGGCAGCGGATAAGATGGTAGGATGGCATAAACCACTCAATGGACATGAGTCTGAACAAACTCCAGGAGATAGTGAAGGACAGGGAAGCCTGGCATGCTGCAGGCCATGAGGTCGCAAAGAGCAGGACATGATTTAGTGACTGAACCACATCCCATCAGAAAATCTCCACAAGGCCAGAGGTGTGGTTCCACAGCCAAGTCTAAGCCCTACCAAGACCCAAACCCCTACTCATCCCCAAAGGCCTGTAGGTACTGGGAGATTACAAACAGAATTGTTCTCCACCTAAGAAGAGAAATACATTAAATACTAAGTACTCTAGACCTGTGATAATAAGCAAATGTGCCCTAAAATTCCATCATGGAAAAAAAAAAAAAAGCAAAAAACCAAAAATGTGGATACTTTCTCTGTGCTTTTGTGATTTGGATTCTCTACCACTCCTGTTTTCTAGGACCTAAGAGCCATTCTTTGAAATGCAAATTTTAGAGAGATGTTTCTAATCAACAAAAAGAAAAAAATAAGAAGGAGGGTATTTCGAAATTAGGCAAGAGAAAAATCCTCTCCACAAATATTAAAACTATACAAATTCTCTGTATCTGTTTTTACGCTTATTTGTATCTACACAGGTGCACTGTAGATAGAGTAGTTCTCTACCACTGGATGATATTGCCAACAGTAATTAGTAGAAGAGGGCTAATTAGTCAGGTGGAAGGCAAGGACATAAGAATTGCAAGTATGTAAGGCAAGCAACAGTTAGAACTGGACATGGAACAACAGACTGGTTCCAAATAGGAAAAGGAGTACGTCAAGGCTGTATATTGTCACCCTGCTTATTTAACTTATACGCAGAGTACATCATGAGAAACGCTGGGCTGGAAGAAGCACAAGCAGGAATCAAGATTGCCGGGAGAAATATCAATAACCTCAGATATGCAGATGACACCACCCTTACGGCAGAAAGTGAAGAGGAACTCAAAAGCCTCTTGATGAAAGTGAAAGAGGAGAGTGAACAAGTTGGCTTAAAGCTCAACATTCAGAAAATGAAGATCATGGCATCTGGTCCCATCACTTCATGGGAAATAGATGGGGAAACAGTGTCAGACTTTATTTTTTGGGGCTCCAAAATCACTGCAGATGGTGACTGCAGCCATGAAATGAAAAGACACTTACTCCTTGGAAGAAAAGTTATGACCAACCTTCATAGCATATTGAAAAGCAGAGACATTACTTTGCCAACAAAGGTCCGTCTAATCAAGGCTATGGTTTTTCCCATGGTCATGTATGGATGTGAGATTTGGACTGTGAAGAAAGCTGAGCACCGAAGAATTGATGCTTTTGAACTGTGGTGTTGGAGAAGACTCTTGAGAGTCCCTTGGACTGCAAGGAGATCCAACCAGTCCATTCTGAAGGAGATCAGCCCTGGGATTTCTTTGGAAGGAATGATGCTAAAGCTGAAACTCCAATACTTTGGCCACCTCATGCGAAGAGTTGACTCATTGGAAAAGACTCTGATGCTGGGGAGGGATTGGGGGCAGGAGGAGAAGGGGACGACAGAGGATGAGATGGCTGGAAGGCATCACTGACTCGATGGACGTGAGTCTGAGTGAACTCCGGGAGTTAGTGATGGACAGGGAGGCCTGGCGTGCTGCGATTCATGGGGTCACAAAGAGTCAGACACGACTGAGCGACTGAACTGAACTGAAGGCAAGCAATTCTCATATAAGGATTCAGTTCAGTCACTCAGTCATATCTGACTCCTTGCGACCCCATAGACTGCAGCATGCCAGGCTTCCCTGTCCATCATCAAGTCCTGGAATTGCTCAAATTCATGTCCTTCAAGTCAGTGATGCCATCCAACCATCTCATCCTCTGTCTTCCTCTTCTCCTCCTGCCTTCAACCTTTCCCAGCACCAGGATCTTTTCAAATGAGTCAGTTCTTTGTATCAGGTAGCCAAAGTACTGGAGTTTCAGCTTCAGCATCAGTCCTTCCGATGAATATTCAGGACTGATTTCCTTTACGATGGACTGGTTGGATCTCCTTGCAGTCCAAGGGACTCTCAAGAGTCTTATCCGACACCACAGTTCAAAAACATCAATTCTTCAGTGCTCAACTTTCTTTATAGTCCAACTCTCACATCCATACATGACTACTGGCAAAACCATAGCTTTGACTAGACAGACCTTTGTTGGCAAAAGTAATGTCTCTACTTTTTAATATGCTGTCTAAGTTGGTCAGAGTGAAAGGTTGTTGTTGAACAAAAAGACACCCGATTCTTGGCCCCCGCAGGAGAAGAATTCAAACTGGGGCCAGAGACAAGGCTTGATCTCTCAGAGCCTTTGTGTAATAAAGTTTTTTATTAAAGTATAAAGGAGATAGAGAAAGCTTCTGACATCGGCATCAGAAGGGGGCAGAAAGAGTACCCCACCCCACTGCTAGTCCTCAGCTGGATGTTATATAGTCACTAGCAGTCTGTTAATGAAAGAAAGGAATGTCTTAAAACTCAGAATGGCACCAGGCCCCTCACCCATATGATGCATTTTGGGGTAATCTTGGCACAAAATGGTTCATCTTGGGCCATAAAATGATTAACTTGAATCTTGTAGAAGGACAGATTACCATACAAATAGTTTCATTTACATAGATTAGGGGAAAATATCTGAGTATAACATGCCGGTTTGTCAAGTAGGTTCTGAGCCATTAGGCAGAACCAACTTGAAGACAGAGTTTGGGGTAAATGCATATTACATTAGCATAGCTTAAGACAAACATTTCCATAAGAAAAATGCATTGGTTATCTCAAGGTTTGAGAATAGTTAACTTCAGGTGAAACCAGGTGTCATTATGGCAACACAGTATTTTAAGAGAAAGAGAAGTGAAGTGAAGTCGCTCAGTCGTGCCCAACTCTTTGCGACCCCATGGACACCAGGCTCCTCTGTCCATGGGATTTTCTAGGCAACAGTACTGGAGTGGATTGCCATTTCCTTCTCCAGGGAATCTTCCCAATCCAGGGATCGAACCCAGGTCTCCCACATTGTAGACAGACGCTTTACCGTCTGAGCCACCAGGGAAGATTTTAAGAGAAACCTCCTTTTAAATTTGTATATAGAAGGGAAGAAAATCATATCACTAGTTTGTTTCCTCCTGCCACTTAAGAGAGATAAAAATGTCTGACACTTGCAGCCTATTTCCTCCTTTGGAGACCCCTGGCCTTCCTGCCTGATACCCTCTCAATAGCTTTCCTTCCAAGGAACAAGTATCTTTTCATTTCATGGCTGAAATCACCATCTACAGTGATTCGGGAGCCCCCAAAAATAAAGTGTCTCACTGTTTCCATTGTTTCCCCATCTATTTGCATGAAGTGGTGGGACCAGATGCCCTGATGCTAGTTTTCTGAATGTTGAGTTTTAGGCCAACTTTTTCACTCTCCTCTTTCACTTTCATCAAGAGGCTCTTTAGTTCTTCTTCACTTTCTGCTTAAGGGTGGTGTTGGGGTATACTAAAATTCTCAGAAATATAGAAACTAACCCAAATTTTTTTCAAGTTCATATGATCTGGGGTAATCTTCTGTAAATAAAAGCTAGTTGAAGTTTGTTGGGTTAATTAAAATAGCATATCTTCAGAGCTACAAGGACTTCCCAGGTGGTTCAGTGGTAAAGAATCTGCCTGCCAGTGTATAAGTCATGGGTTCCATCCTTGACTCAGAAGATCCCCTGAGGGAGGAAATGGCAACCCACTCCAGTATTCTTGTCAGGATAATCCTACAGACAGAGAAGCCTGGTTGGCTACAGTACACACGGTTGCAAAGAGTCAGACATGACTGAGCACAGTACAATTCAGAGTTATAAGTATTTCATACAATGCAGACATACAACTTTAATTCTGCCTGGGTTTACTAGTCAAATAAATTCATATTATATCTTTTACAAAATTTGTCAGCAAGAAAATTAGCTTGAGATAATGGCTGAGTTTGTCCAATGTCTATCCAAACAAAATTGTTAGAAGCAAGCGACTTATTGTAGATAGATATAAGTAGGATAAGAGTTTTTAGGTAAACCTTTTGCAATAATTATGTTTTAGGGTGTGTGTGGGTGGGTGTGGGTGCATATGTGTGTGTGCTCAGTCATTCAGTCATGTCTGACTCTTTGCAACCCCATGGACTGTAACTTTCCAGGCTCCTCTCTCCATAAAATTTTCCAGGCAAGAATACTGGAATAGGTTGCCATTTCCTCTTCCAGCGAATCTTTCAGACTTGCATCTCCTGCATTGGCAGGCAGATTTTTTATCACTGAATCCCCTGGGAAGCCCCATGTTTTAGGGTGAAAGTGCAAAACTATTAGTCTCTCAGTCATGTCCGACTCTTTGTGACCCCATGGACTGTAGCCTGCCATGCCCCTCTGTTCATGGAATTCTCTGGGCAAGAATACTGGAATGGGTAGCCATTCCCTTCTCCAGGGAATCTTCTCAGCTGAGGGACAGAACCCAGGTCTCTTGCATTGTAGGCAGATTCTTTTCTGAGCCACCATGGAAGCCCCCATGTTTTACGGTATATATACTTAAAAATAGCTTCATAATATTTTTGATAAGTTTAAAGTTCAGTCTTGCTAACTTAAATAAATGTTGGAAATTTACTGAATTCCCAACAAAGAAATCAAAATTTTAATAATATGTATACATCCTACATAGGCTTCCCATGTGGCACAAAGGTAAAAATTTGCCCTCCAATTCAGAAGATGCAAGAGACACAGGTTTGATACATGGGTCCAAAAGATCTCCTGGAGGAGGAAATGGCAACCCACTTCAGTATTCTTACCTGGAAAATTCCAGGGACAGAGGAGACTGGTGGGCTACAGTCCACGGCGTTGCAAAGAGCTGGACATGACTGAGTGACTGAGCATAGCATATATCCTATATACGTGAGAGAAACCCAGGAAAACTCAAAATACCCATTTTGAGTGTCCAAAATGGCTATAGCCACCAACTTAAATACCATTTCAAGCAAAAGACAAAATAAAGATGTTGACCTAGGAAAGATCATTTAGGGGAGGTGATAGAGAAATTAAGTGGAAACAGTCTTGTTTAGGCTTTAGAGACAAGAAAGCAGAGCAGGCCTCTGACCTTGCTTCTGACCTGCCTGGACACTGTGCTGACTATGTATCTGCCAGTAGGTGCACAGACTGTTACCAGTAAGATGAGCAGGAATATAGATAAAATATGGAGCAAGTCTTGGAATTCTTGAGTCCCTGGAGGAGGTCTAGCCAACCGTATGAGGGCTTAACAAAAGCCTATAACTCGTAAGATAAATAACATTATAAAAAAGATTAACGTGACATTAGACCTGCAATCTGCTCACAAGCTGATGACTATATCAGTTTTTGGTCTGGGACTATAAGTGGGAACCCTCAAAACTGCAATTCTGAAGTCTCACCTGTCGGGTGTACGCACCACCTCGGTGAAAGTGTTAGTCACTCAGTCGTGTCCAACTCTTTGTGACCCCATGGACTGCAGCCCACCAGGCTCCTCTGTCCATGAAATACTTATGCCAAAGAGGTATATTGGGGGATGGCATATTCTGTTCCCCTTCATAGTGAAAGAATAATGAGGGACTACATAAAGGGACAAGGGAGCTTATGAAAGGATCAGCATAAACTACTAAACGACAGATGGAACTACTAGAGCGTTCTACAACTCTTCTTGCAAGCACAAAATCAAAATTTAAGACTTTGAAGTTCTGATTTTGATGGCTTATTTGTAGATTTTTATTTCATCTCAGAAATCATGTATATCTAAAACTATAATATTTTTCAATTCAATATTTTAAGTATAGTTGAATGATGTAATCTATTCTCAGCTAAATTCACTGAAGATTTAAACTAATTTATATATTTTTATTGTGTGAAATGAAATTCATATTTTATGGTGAAACATGAAACATTTAAACATAAAAAAAACTTTTCTCTGCCCTTTATCCTCCATTCTCCCTCCTACTGTGCATTGTACATCTATATTATGCATTGAACAAACCTCCCCATCGGCAGAAATACCTGCTCCACCATAAAGTACAATATTCTCCTAACATCAACAAGACAACTCCTTAAAAGATACATTCCTTCTTGATCTTGTAAGGGGTCAGGATGACCCAACACTTTGTACTTGCAGGTCTACCTTGTGTAAACTCAATAATACATCATTGAATGGGCAGCCCTCTGTTTCAAAAAACTGATATAACTGTGCTTTGACTTCTAAAGGGTAGAACAGTTCTCAGAGCTTTCTGAGTTGCTGCTCCCAGGTTGTACGCTCAGTTTAGCCCAGACAAAATTTTCCATTTCTTTCTTAGATCAACTGATTTTTTTTTTTCATGGACAATTGTGAACAATTCATTTGATAATTAAATTTATATCTACTTATGTCATTTCAACTCCAGTACTTTGGCCATCTCATGCAAAGAGTTGACTCATTGGAAAAGACTCTGATGCTGGGAGGGATTGGGGGCAGGAGGAGAAGGGGACGACAGAGGCTGAGATGACTGGATGGCATCACTGACTCGATGGACGTGAGTCTGAGTGAACTCTGGGAGTTGGTGATGGACAGGGAGGCCTGGCGTGCTGTGATTCATGGGGTTGCAAAGAGTCGGACACGACTGAGTAACTGAACTGATGTCATTTCAGACAAGTTATGAGCCTAATATTTCTTTGTACATTAAAAGAAAACTAAGAAGGAAAAAATCTTTTCAAAAACTATAATTGAGGAAGCAGTGTGATCTCAGTGCAAACTAAAGTTAAATTAGGAAGGACAAAGAAATGACTAAATTAATGGATAGAATATTTAAATACGTAGATAAGAAGTAACATTTAATTTTTAATTGATTAACATTTCTTATATCCTCAATAACAACTTTTGATTCCTAAACCAGCAGATTTTTAAAGCAGTTTCTTAAAAACATTATGTTTGTATATACTGAATATAGGATATTTTTGTCAAATTAGAAATTAGTTTTTGGATGTAACACAAATGATACTCCAATAAAAATCACCTTAAAAAAGAAATCAGTCTTTAGAGGAAAACACATAACTATTATAGCATCTTACTAAAGGTAAAAATATCACAAGGACATAGAAAGCTTTATAGTTTAGTTAATTTCAACTGAGAGAATGCAAAGAGTTTATAGTACTTTACAATATCAGAGATAAATTTTTAAATTTATGATTATTTTCTTACCTGAGAGAAAAATAAGCAATATTTAAAATCAATTACCTTCGAACAAACAACTCTTAGAAAAATAAATTAACAGTGAAGAAAGAAGTGAAACTAAAGGTATTACATTTTTTCCTCTTTCTCTGTATTTTACAGATTACCTGAAAAGAAATACATGGCTTTTAAAGATAATTTTAATTCATTTAATTGTTCTCACTCCCCAGTCTATATTAGCATAACCTGTAACCCTATTAACTTTTCTTTTAGATGTGTTATGTTTTTCACGTCATTTATTTTCTCCCTAAATAAACAGCAAGTAATAAATGAGGCAAAATTCCATGTCAGAGAATAAAATAATTTTGTTTTTTCCAATGAGGATATTAATTTTTCCTAGGATGATAACTTTCTCTCTCAGAATTATGATTAAAAAATGGTATTTGAGGGAAGAAAATAGGAATGAAATAGAATGAAGATAGAATACAGCCTGAGATGAAAAGAGGGTGAGAGATGGATCAAATTCAATTACTTAGGAGAGGAAAATTAGTAGCAAAATATTTTCATTACTGATTAGAATTCAGAATGCTACATTATATAGCTAAAAAAAATATATTAACATATTTGAAAGTTTCTTCATTATCCTAGATTTGGAGAAGTTTGTGTATATGGTTTGATGTACCACAACCAAGTTGGGTTATTCTGGAGATCAGAGACACATTAAGTTTATTTACACCTACCATTTATTTAAATCACTGAATTGATGGTTTGATTAGTCTTTGTTACTTGAGATCACATTACAAAGTTATATAAAGCAACACTTAAGGGTCTATTTTTATTGATTGTAAAATAATAATTTTAGATGTTTCAATTCTCATGATAAAGGAGCCATTTCATATGGATTAGTCCAAACAGAAACAGCTTGCTTGATGGACATATAAATTGGAGCCAAACTAAGAAAATTATGTACCAGGTGAGCAGAACTATTACAAAGCATTCATTCAGCTATTGTTCTGCAAGTTTTCTAGGTGGGGGGAAATACATGGCACCCTACAGGCTTGAACTGAAGATCTCCTTTCTAGAGCCAGGTATCTTTTAGATGTACTAGGCTGGAAATGGCAACCCACTCCAGTATTCTTGCCTGGAGAATCCTAGGGACTGGGGAGCCTGGTGGGCTGCTGTCTATAGGGTCGCACAGAGTCGGACACGACTGAAGAGACTTAGCAGTGTCCGACTCTGTGCGACCCCATAGAAGGCAGCCCACCAGCCTCCCCCATCCCTCAGATTCTCCAAGCAAGAACACTGGAGTGGGTTGCCATTTCCTTCTCCAATGCATGAAAGTGAAAAGTGAAAGTGAAGTCGTGTCTGACTCTTAGCAACCCCATGGATTGCAGCCCACCAGGCTCCTCTATCCATGGAATTTTACAGGCAAGAGTACTGGAGTGGGGTGCCATGGCCTTCTCCGTATATAGTCACTGCTGCTGCTGCTGCTAAGTCACTTCAATCGTGTCCGACTCTGTGCGACCCCAGAGACGGCAGCCCACCAGGCTCTGATATCCCTGGGATTCTCCAGGCAAGAACACTGGAGTGGGTTGCCATTTCAGGCTGTTCATTGGCTACCGCCTTACAAGGCATTGCCCCAACTCTACAAAAATACTTTCCAAAACATTCACAATTTCAACAAGCGATCCAGGCTACTTCTCCTTTCCCTAAAATCAACTCTCTATTCAAAAGAAAAGGATAACTGAATTTCTACCCATTTAAAACAAAAACATAACTGAATTCTTACCTCTACATCCTAGCAACAAAGGATAGACTATGAGGTGGAGTGCAGAAGGAACACAAACACAGAGCTATCCTGGGCTTCCTGGCCAATTCATTTCATTTTTGTCAATTGCATTAACCCTCCAATTGCAAACTTCCTTTGCCCACTTACTAGATTATACCTTCAGCACTTCTTGTTACTGCTGCTGCCTGAGGCAGCCTGTTTGATTTTGCCCACACTGCTCAGGGGCTTGCACAGAGCAGTAGGGTTAAACTTGCAATAAAAAGGAGCCAAGCCTTTAAATGCTTCCTCAAATAACTTGGCAGACCCCATCATGCTTCTTCCTACTAAAGTCCAGAAATAGATTCTGCCTGGGGGAAATATAGCTTCTTCATCGAAACTTCTGTCCATAATCGCTCATTTTTTTCATGAAACTCTTACTGTTTTCAAAGTGACTCCAACTCCCTGCCCATTGGAACTATCTTCAGGCTGCCTTAAAAGGTGTATTTTTACACCTTGTCCAACACTTGGAAAACGATTCATTTCACAGCCCAGCAGCCTTCAAGAAATATCATACTTTATATTTTGTCTTCTTGGTCATAGCAAATATGTGTGTCCTTTATGAATAATTTGAACTCCTTAGGACCTTCATTCATTTTTCTCCTTCCTATTCTCATTTCTGCTGGAGAGCAATTTTGTTTGTTTATACTTTGTTTTAAACTAATGATCAAACAAAGGATAACAGTATAGCATGGTGATTAAATGCATGGATCCAAGGCACAGCCCACCTGATTTGAACCATGTCTCTCTATACTTTAATACCTCTATGACCATAGGCAAATTATTTAATTTCTCCAGACTTTAATTTCCTCATCTGTAAAATGGAGATAATCCTAATAATTGCTGGCCTCATAGAGTTGCTAAGGGGATTAAATATGTCAGCATAGTTAAAGCACAGGTACTTAGGAGAATGTGACCAAAATGAACTCATGGTAAACTGTTTGTAAGTATTAGACAGTATATTATATTATTCATCCAAGATGTGTTCTGAGTAATAATAAATATCAGCATGCAAACATTTGGCTTTCTTTAAAAGCACACCACTCAGAATACTCTAAAATAGACCCAAGGTCTGCAATGAGCTATCTTTTGCCCTCATGGGATGAAGCTATGAATAATAGCTGATCATAACTACCCAGGACACCAAAATAGTGGTCTTGCCAGCTTTGATCCAGTGGGACTCAGGCAGGAGGGATCCAAGACATTGCAAAGAGCTATGGAAAAAAAAAAAAAGAGAGAGAGAGAGACAGAAGGAAAACAGGAGAAGAAAGGGCAGAAGAGATGAACAAATGTTTCGTCTCATTTTTTGTATTCTAGGTTATGTTTTTGATCAGATATTCACGCTGTTACATTCTTTGTGAAACATGGACAGTTCCTGAACACCCCTTGAACTTCGTATGGAGTAATAGCACGGGACTAGTTGGAGAAGGCATTGCCCAGGATTTTTGACCTTCGGAATGGTTACACTTACATCCAAGCATACAATGCTACTGCTGCTGCTGCTAAGTCGCTTCAGTCGTGTCCGACTCTTTGCGACCCCACAGACGGCGGCCCACCAGGCTCCACCGCCCCTGGGATTCTCCAGGCAAGAACACTGGAGTGGGTTGCCATTTCCTTCTCCAATGCACGAAAGTGAAAAGTGAAAGTGAAGTCGCTCAGTCGTGTCTGACTCTTTGCTACCCCATGGACTGCAGCCCACCAGGCTCCTCCATCCATGGGATTTTCCAGGCAAGAGTACTGGAGTGGGGTGCTACTGCATACAATAGACAGTTTCAGAAACTTCCATTGTGGTATTTTACTTGACAGTAGGGTCATAGAGCATTTTAAGAGAAAAGGCACTGGCAACATGGAGATATCTTGGACTCTGAAGTGAACCTGAAGGAGAAATATAAGCTTTGAGAATAATGTCTCCACTCAAAAGTTACGAAAAAGCTGTATTGTGTGTGTGTGCGTGTGTGTGTGTGTGGAGGAAAAACTAGAGAAAATGGCAGTGTCTCTATACTGAGTTCTGTACTATTAGTGGTTTCAAAAGCAAATTTTTATTAGAGAAGGAAATGTCCAGATACCTATGCTAAGTTCTTGATCACCTCGGCAATGGAAGATAAACTAAATGCAATTCTGTGATACACTAGAAAGTTTTTACAAAATAATCTGGAGAGGAGGGCTAAGAAAAAGAAAGCCAGTTACGATTCAAACAAGACCTGGTAGGAGCAACTATATGGCCCAGTGTCATGCTCTGCCAGCCATCCATCTCTCATAGATGTCTGGGTATCTCTGTGGTTGTTATTAATTCAAAGGAATCAAGAAAAGTCAGAGGTTATGGTGAATCAGAAAAAAAAATAGTTGATAAAGCAAGGGCCATATCAACTTATAAGATACAGACAATCGAAAGCTGAGATGTTAGTAGACACTTTAGGTGGCTGAAATGAGAACTTCCCATCTTCACCTTATGAAGTGAGGTGACACAGTGGGCAAGCTACAGGATTCACTTCAAAAAAATCATCCCACCTACTACTGAGGAAGACATTCTGGAGAAATGCATAGTACAGGCTGGTAAATATGTTTCAAGTGGACTCTTCCCTAGAGCTGGACAAAAATGCCATACTATTGCATCTGACTGCACTTCCTGTAATAGTATCCTGCTGGAGCTCCTGACTTGCAAGACCCTGAGAAAAGTGTAACGATTTCAAGGTGTCTGCACTAACAGAGGAAGAATTCTGGACAGAATCTCAGGGGATTATTATTATTTAGTTCACCTCTGGGCATTACTGTTCACATTTCCCTAGAAAGAATATGGGCATATCTCTACGGTCTAAATGTAAAAAAATCTGTGCATCTGGGTTGACTACACTGAGAAGGCTCTGAAGTTGCCAGAGGAGAACAAGGCTTCAGAAAAATCATTCGTGTGGACTCAGCACCTGTAAGTAGACTAAGGCTGCTACCGAAGGTCAATTTCAACTTCTTTTAGGTACTGACCTATTCTTTACCTCTCACAGGAAAGACTGAGTGCTAATCTCCACATGTTCTCCTTACGTGCCTTTGTGCCAACTTGTATGGTCGGTTAGAGGTCAAAATATCATCAGAACAAATCCACATGTCTCAGCCTATAGACTGCAGTGGAAAGGAGCCAACACAAAGTAGAAACTTTTTTGATATCGAAAGTTTTCAGATACCAAAGGACCTGCAAGAAGTAGATGAAAGGGAAACTACACAGTAGGAGAAAGAGCGCTTTCATTTTATATGGAATACGGACTCAGGAATACTGAAGCAACGTATAATTATAGGACACATGGAATTTTACCCGTGATCCATTTACAAATGTCTGTTTCTACAAGATGGAGCCTTTGAAGAATTACATTAAGTAACTCTTAAGTTAACGGTGTTGTTTTTCATTTTTCAACTCTTATGTTTTTTAGATGAGACTTGGAGATAATGTAATATAAGGAAAATGAGCAGAGAATTCAATATAATGCTGAAGGCAGCCAATAGTGGAAGAAGGAGGAAGAGTTCTGCAAGGCTCTTTTGCCAGAAAGCAGCTTGGGAGATGGCAGAAATCATCATTAAATGGACGTGTGCCACGTAACAGTGCCTCGTGAAAGGCCCGTGAAAGTAGTTACTGCTGCTTCAGAAATACTTCCCAGAGACACTGAGAGAAACGCCTGATGTATTTGACACCCAAGAAGAGAAAAGAGGCTGGATATCGTGACAGAGCAAGTTTTCTGGTCCCAAAGACTCCAAAATGTTTAAGATGTCTAATTTTCTTTAAAACTCTGCCATTCGTGAAGTGAATATATAAGGGGAGTGGAAAGGAAAATATGCCCTCCCAGAAAAGTTTATTATTTTTAAATAATTCTGGTTCATAAGCTTAAAAATGTTTACAATATTTTCCTATCATAAAGTTTATTTGATATTGGTAACAGGATATATCAGTAATCATATCAAATTATATCCCACCAATAATCAGAATATAACCTCTGTTCCGTGCTTTCCTTGGGATTCCTTTCATTACAGGCTACCTCCTTGAATATGTAACTAAAGCATATTTTTCATGAGTAAATTTCTAGATAAAGATCCTCATTTGAAAGAATTAAAAAATTACCACTACCAACCTCTGATATCCATAGGGAAACTGTAAATGAGAAAGATTTGGCAGAATTTTGTAAACATCTGGGGGATGCTCATGTCCAAGTCGAAGTTATGTCTACCAGCATTTTACTCTTTTCCTGATTTTTTTTTTTTAATGTGAGAGTTCTGATTTTCCACTGTCTTCAGTTTGGGGGCATGTTTCAAGGGACAGTGGATTATCCTAATTTATCCTAAGTCTTAAAAAGATCTAGAAGTCATTTATCATTTGGCAGCTGTAGAAGCTCAAATGAGCTTCCCTGGTGGCTCAGCTGGTAAAGAACCTGCAATGGGGGAGACACGGGTTCCATCCCTGGGTTGGGAAGATCCCCTGGAGAAGGGAACGGGTACCCACTCCAGTATTCTGGCCTGGAGAATTCCGTGGACTATATAGTCCATGGAGTTGCAAAGAATCGGACATAACTGAGCAACTTTCACTTTCACTTTGAGAACTCCTTGCAATTGCATGAATGTTGAGGGTCCTGCCTCATGTCATCAGTACTTCTGGAGCAGAACGTGTTACTAATTGAGCTTCTGAAAGTCAAAGTCCCTCAGTTCGACTCTTTGAGACCCCATGGACCATTCAGTCCATGGAATACTCAGGGCCAGAATACTGGAGTGGGTAGCTGTTGCCTTTTCCAGGGGATCTTCCCAATCCAGGGATCAAACCCAGGTCTCTCCCATTGCAGGTGGATTCTTTACCAGCTGAGCCACCAGGGAAGGGGCAACATATTCAACAACAGGGGAGAATTTGCCTGGAGTGGAGCTTTTGGTCTCCCTCTCCCAGATCCTTCCTTTCTGTGTTCACTCTATAAAGAAGCAATGAAAAATAAATTAATGATTGCTACTTTCCAGAAAAAGGTGTGTGTGTCTGTGTAACTGTATTTTAAAAGACTGACTTTGAAAAAATAAAATGTAAGATTTATGCCTATTTTTCACAGTAGGCTCTAAAATAGCTTTAACTAACTGTATTTCCCTCATCCTCTCTGGATGAATATAGAAAAGTAGGTGACTCTCCTATCTTGAAAAGTAGGGTGTAAAATGGATTTACCTGAAAATCTAGTGTTAGGGTGCAGGGAAAGAAGAGGAATCAGAGACCAAGACAAGGAGACATCTGGGCACAAATCTGAAGTTGTCTTTCAATGAACTGAAAGGCAATCTGATGGGAAAGTTTTCAACAATTTGTGGGAAAAGGAGTATGTCAAGGCTGTATATTGTTACCCTGATTATTTAACTTATATGCAGAGTACATCATGAAAAACGCTAGACTGGAAGAAACACAAGCTGGAATCAAGATTGCCAGGAGAAATATCAATAACCTCAGATATGCAGATGACACCACCCTTATGGCAGAAAGTGAAGAGGAACTAAAAAGCCTCTTGATGAAAGTGAAAGTGGAGAGTGAAAAAGTTGGCTTAAAGCTCAACATTCAGAAAATGAAGATCATGGCATCCGGTCCTATCACTTCATGGCAAATAGATGGGGAAACAGTGGAAACAGTGTCAGACTTTATTTTTTGGGGCTCCAAAATCACGGCAGATGGTGACTGCAGCCATGAAATTGAAAGAAGCTTACTCCTCAGAAAGAAAGTTATGACCAACCTAGATAGCATATTCAAAAGCAGAGACATTACTTTGCCAACAAAGGTTCGTCTAGTCAAGGCTATGGTTTTTCCTGTGGTCATGTATGGATGTGAGAGTTGGACTGTGAAGAAGGCTGAGCTCCGAAGAATTGATGCTTTTGAACTGTGGTGTTGGAGAAGACTCTTGAGAGTCCCTTGGACTGCAAGGAGATCCAACCAGTCCATTCTAAAGGAGATCAGCCCTGGGATTTCTTTGGAGGGAATGATGCTGAAGCTGAAACTCCAGTACTTTGGCCACCTCATGCGAAGAGTTGACTCATTGGAAAAGACTCTGATGCTGGGGAGGGATTGGGGGCAGGAGGAGAAGGGGACGACAGAGGATGAGATGGCTGGATGGTATCACTGACTCGATGGACGTGAGTCTGAGTGAACTCCGGGAGTTGGTGATGGACAGGGAGGCCCGGCGTGCTGCGATTCATGGGGTCACAAAGAGTCGGACACAACTGAGCAACTGAACTGAACTGAACTGATTATGGTGGTAAAGACCATCACAAGTTTATATTCATTGGGAAACAATTCTCAATGTTTCTTTCATGTTTCTGCCGGTTTTGCAAGCATAGGCACAGACTAATTTTTTCCCAAAACTATCATTTCAAGGATGCTTTTGGAGAGGAAAACCATGACCCCATTTTGGACAAAAAGACATATTTGTTTACTGTCTGTTATAAAATATTCAGGTTCCCCAAACGTGGGAGTTCCCCTTACTCAACTCACTGCTTGTAAAAAGGTCACCTGGCCCTTTTCCTGTTTCCCTGTGGAAACTAAAATAGA
This sequence comes from Bos indicus x Bos taurus, assembly GCF_003369695.1. Taxonomy (NCBI): domain Eukaryota; kingdom Metazoa; phylum Chordata; class Mammalia; order Artiodactyla; family Bovidae; genus Bos; species Bos indicus x Bos taurus. The sequence continues at coordinate 96,531,126 of NC_040079.1, read as the reverse complement.
GGAGCCAATAAAAACACAAGAAACATCATGTTTTCTGTGACATGATTAATAAACTCCTCTTTCTCTGACCCAGGAGTCTTGCATCTTCTAGCATCATGAAGCCACAGCAAGCTAACTTCTAAGGCTATAAGTAGGGTAAGATCTCAGACCCACTATAGTCTTGCCAATGTTCTTCCTTATAAAATACATTTTGGGAGTATGCAAAAATAATCCTTGTACTTGATGATGCCTAGGCAAGGCTTTGAAAGAGGCAACAGGATTTGAAGATAAATTGTGGAAAATTAGGCCACAAGAAACAGGATGGTATTTTTCACATAATCTCACAGAAACAAACTGTACAATTCAATAAATAATAAAATTATAAATGTGTATTTGGGAGAAACAGAGATACTAAACTACAAAAAGGAAAAGAAATAGCAGAATGATAACTCAGAACATTCTAATGATAGTAACAATAAAAACAATAATTAATTTACATATGGTAGTTTGCCATTTACAAAGCATTTCCACACATATTATTTTATTTGAGACTTACAACATTCTTGTGAGTGGGTTTTTTATTTTCTTAATTACACAGTAGAGAAAATTAAACTTTAGAAAGGTTATGTAACTTGATAATGACCAAAACTAATACATTAAGAAAATAAACAGTAGAGAAGGACTTAAGAAAACTGAGTAAAACCAAAACATAATTCTAGATTTGGCCATAAGCTCAAAATCTTTCATCATCAAGTGTTTCTCTTTATATGCTTCCCAACTTGTTTCCTATAAACATGTCTTTCTTTCCTACATGAAAGAACAAAATCCCTCTTTTTATTTGATTAACTTTGAGTCTTTCTTTTTTCTCATGGCTAAGATTCTATAAAGAGCTTGTATATATTCTGCCTCTCTTCCACTCAATATCTTTAATTTCTCCCAATGATTATATGTTGATAGGCAATGTTTTATTAATGCCACTTACAGATTTGTATTATATGACTGGTGGTGAATTCTTTAGTATTGTCTTCATACACATGTCCGTGTACACACATACCTGCTGAGACACAAATATATACATACACCAACACACATTTCCAACTCTTCCCTACTTTCCCAACTTTCTTTCATGCCTCAACACGTGCTCTGATATCTATTTGGAGTTTCTCTGTTTTTTGAAAAACTCTATTCAATACTTTCAATTAAAATTCTTCTCCCTTTTCAACACCTATCCATGTGAAGAAGAGTTAAAAGCTCTCAGAGTCTTGCTAGATTTTGGTTCAAGATGGTGACACAGGAAGCTCCTGAACTCACTTCCTCTACAGCTACATGGAATAATTCCCTAAGTAAGAACTCTGTAAATGAGGAGGATGTGAATAACCCCTACGTATAGGGCAAACAAGAAAAAATCCACATCAAAATAGGTAGTAAAGGCTGAGGTACAATTCTGCCATGAGCCCCAGCCCCACTGTGGTGATCCACAACCAGGAGGGAACTCATAACTACCAGCTTTTCCCTGATGAGCCAGGGGTCTGAACACCACATATGGTGCCCCAGCTTTGAATCCTTTCACTTGAGAGAGGAGCCTCCAAAACATATATCTGTGAAAGCCAATGGGGCTTGTGTCTAGAAGGCCCACAAGGCTTTTGGGAACTGAGAAAATGTTCATTACAGCCCAATCAGACTTACTGTAGCTAAGCCCCCAGGTCCAGTGCAGAAGCAGCAAATTAAATATGTAATGCTCAGATTTCAAAATGAAACTATATTATGTACTGTTTATCAGACATCTGTACATACATAGAGGGATGTAGATATAGGTATATTAATGTAATCAATACCACTGAGAGATCACAGAGTGATGCAGAATTTTAAATGAGTAAAATGATTTCTTCTAGGAGAAAATATGCAACATTTTGTGTAGGAAAGATGTCCAGTCTTTTCATTAAAAAGGACTATTTTCTTAGCTTAAAAGCTGTGGCCTGAGGAGCAAGCATCTAATTTAATACCCATCTAGGGGTTGACTGTAATACTCTCCAGAGACAGGAGGCTGGCAGGCACCATCTTTGCTCTCTCTCTCTTTACCTGCCTTGCTCCAGGTGGCCTGATATTCCAGAAAGGATTTTGCACACAGGTCTGGTACCCCAGATTTTGCAGCTGTGCCCAGAGGATATACCCCCGAATTATCTGGCTCTCCTGGCTAGCAGGGTTTATGTTCCAAAGTCTCACAAGTCTATAACAGAATATCAGATATCTATAACAGAATATCAGTCTGACCCACAGAGCACAGTGCAGAAGCTATGGACTGAAACACCCATTTGCTCAGAGAAAGACGCTTATTTCAGATACCAACAGGGGTGCTCTACATCACTTATCATTAAGAAAATGCCAAATGAAATCACAATGAGATAACACTTCACACCTCTTAAAATGGCCATCATCAAAAAGAGGTAACAAGTATCAGCAAGGATGTGCACGAGAACCGTGTACACTGTTGATGGAAATAAAAATTGGTGAAGCCACTATGGAAAACAGTATGGAGATTCTTCAAAAATTTTAAACTAGAGCTACCATATTTTCCAGCAATTCCACATCTGAGTATTTATCTGAAAGAAATAAAATCGATATCCTGAAGAGATCTCTGTACCTTCATTTTCATTGCAGCATTATTTGCAATAGCCAAGATATATAAACAATCTAACTGTCCAGAGACAAATAAATGGCAAATAAAATTATGTGTGTATGTATATATATATATATATCTAATTTATAATATAGCTATACATATGTTATCTATCCATTAGAAAGAAAGACATTTGTGACAACATGTGCGGTCGTTAAGGACATTATACTAAGTGACGTACGTCAGAAGAGAGACAAATATTGTATAATCTCACTTACATGTGGAACTCAGAATCTTACAGGAAGAAAACCGTGCTTCTCCAAAGGCAAGGGGCAGGGTGTGAGTAGAATGCGTAAGTGTGTTTAAAAGGTACAAACTCCCCTTTATAAGAACAGCATAGTGACAACAGTTAACAATGCTGTATTATATATTTGTAAGTTGCTAAGAGAGTGCATCTTAAAAGTTCTCATCATAAGGAAAAAATCGTAATTGTGGTGATAGATGCTAACGAAATTTATTGTCGTCATCATTTTGCAATACATATCAAATCATTGTGTTGTACACCTAATACAATGTTATATCTCAACTGTATCTCATTTTAAAAGAACCTTGCATATATAATAGCAGGAGTTAAGTATTTTATTGCTTTATCATCATTTGCCATGGTATTTAGTCTCTCTGAATAGACTAAGCTCTTTGATTAAAAGAACCATGATATTCATTTCTGTATTTTCTGAAACCAAGCATACTGCCTAAGAGTAAAAGGTACTAAATACTTCTGACTAAATGACAAGCAATGAGTAAAATTAAATTCCTCTAAATAGATGGGGAAACAGTGGAAACAGTGTCAGACTTTATTTTTTTGGGCTACAATATCACTGCAGATGGTGACTTCAGCCATGAAATTAAAAGACATTCACTCTCCGGAAGGAAAGTTATGACCAACCTAGATAGCATATTAAAAAGCAGAGACATTACTTTGCCAACAAAGGTCCATCTAGTCAGGGCTATGGTTTTTCCAGTGGTCATGTATGGATATGAGAGTTGGACTGTGAAGAAAGCTTAGCACCAAAGAATTGATGTTTTTGAACTGTGGTGTTGGAGAAGACTCTTGAGAGTCCGTTGGACTGCAAGGAGATCCACCCAGTTCATACCAAAGGAGATCAGTCCTGGGTGTTCATTGGAAGGACTGATGTCGAAGCTGAAACTCCAGTACTTTGGCCACCTCATGCGAAGAGTTGACTCATTGGAAATGACCCTGATGCTGGGAAAGACTGGGGGCAGGAGAAAGGGACAACAGGATGAGATGGCTGGATGGTATCAACGACTCAACGGACATGAGTTTGGGTGGACTCCGGGAGTTGGTGATAGACAGGGAGGCCTGGCATGCTGCGGTTCCCGGGGTCGCTAAGAGTTGGACAAGACTGAGTGACTGAACTGAATTATACATACTCATATTAGTGTGTGTGTGTGTGTGTGTGTGTGTGTGTGTGCATGCGTGCATATGTGTGTGGGGGGCACTTCCTGCTAAGATGTAGATGGCAGCATCTATGGAAATTTCTAGAAAATAACAACCTTTAATTTACAACTCAGTTAAGGATGAAGTGCATTATTTAACCTGCATGAATTTTTGTGATAACGTTTGTTACAATTCATCATACTAATATTAGTAAAAACAACAAGACTAATTATTTATAAGTGGGGAGTACTAGCCTCATTTTATAAGGTGAAGAAACAGAACATTAAAGAGATTGCAATGACTTTCTTAATGTTCCATAGGAAATACTTGTGAGTTACTGTTCACATTTGTAGTTTTCACCAAATATTTCTATCTTTCCCGATGCTACACAGACAGAAGGAATGCACTTCTGTACTCCCTTCAAGTTAGATGTGATCATGTGGATTGCTTGGGCCAAAGAAACGTAAGCAATGACGTTATCAGGATGAAGTCTTAAGAGTCAGCCCCCAATGTACAAAGTCTATTTCTCTCTGTCACAGCATGTGCCAATTTTTAAAGCTGAGGACTACTCCATCTGACTGGGACTTGATTAAGGACAATGTGAAATTAAACCATTTGCTGATTCAGATTTGGAAATGTAAATAGGAGCAAGAAATAAGCTTCTGTTTTGTTAAGCCACTGAGATTTTGTTAATTTTTCCAGTCATAGCCCAATTCGGTCCACTCTGATCAAAATACTTCTCAGAAATACTAACTTCAATATTAAAGTTTGTTTGACCATAAATCTTAATTTACGGCTTTGGGGCAATTTTGAAAAGTTGAAAAAAATAGATGTTAAAAGTCATTGAAAACGATGTTTTTTCAGGATACTGAAATAATGGAAACTCAGACATTCATAGTTATTACTTTCTTTTACTACTACAAGATTCAGGTATTGAAAAACTTAAGCTACATGGACCCAGAGAAGCCACCAACAGGAAATTCAGCCTGAAGCAGTACAACAAATAGGAACCAAACCCAGAGATGAGGCAAAAGAGATTATGCAGCCAACATACATTCCAGAAATAAAATCTGGGTCAGAGCCAGGAACTGCTGAGTTAATCAATGTGAATAAGAAGAAACAGGGTCAGAAATGAAAGACATGGATTATCTAAAATAGAGTCACAGATTCCAACTTCAGACAAGTGTCAGGGCAAAGTCAAGACAGTCTGCGTGAGTACTAGAAGTGATTTTCATAGGAAATCACCTCCATCACCACCATTAGGATTCTCAACAAAAGAGTTATTTATTGAGTACTGAGCACATCACAGCCCTCTTCACACTGAATCCTTATTGCAATCCTAGGGCATGGTGAGGAAAACAAGGTGTGCATCACAGCACTTGAACTCAAACCCAGTTTAACCTAACAAGGAGTTATGTGCTTTCAGCCACTATGCTAATTGACTCTGAGCCATTTGTTCTTCTGTCTGGGAAAAGAGAGTAATTAACATTAAGTGGCTTGGCCTCCCAAAATAGAGCCAATGTAACAAAGAGTCTAGGACAAACTGTAAGAGAGCTAATCCCACTGAGATGAATTAGAGGGCTAATATGTGATCTAAATTTGTTTACCAATAAGCTGAATATGCACAGGGGAGATCTAGTCTCTCCCTCCACCTCCTTAAACCTTCAGGTAGGGATCAAGCCCAAAAGATATCTCAAAGATACAGATCATCATGCTGGAGGGTGGGGTTTCTTGGGAGAGGAAAGCTACGTAAGACAGAAAAGGACTCTGACAATTGTTTTATTATTATTACAATTGTGTGCTGATTTTATTCTCCTCTCTTTTCCCTCCCATGTTTTTCATAAGGAAGAGTAAGGGAGGTTCCAGAAATAGGAGAAAGATGTGTGGGCGGGATGAAGAAAAATGACTCCACTTAAGACAGGGCATCATGGAAGTCCACACAGGATCCAGTGCAATGAAGCAGAATAAGAGAGCAGAAAGGCACATTTGGGGGCAAAAGCCACAGGCACAGTTAGAAGCTCTGTCCTGTATACAAAAGCCCTTTGAGAGATGGTTGTGGCTGTTGGAGATAAGAGGACCTGATGAATCCTGGATTCCAGCTTCTCCTATTTGTGAAACATGATTAACAGCCTTTTTAATAACACAGTGATATTTGTAAGAAATATTAAATGAATTATTACTGTTTTGATCTTTGCCATCACTTATTGTGCCACAGCAATGGGCCAAGTAATCTTCCTAAGAGATCATCTGCCTTCTTTAAGGCTTACTGTATTAAATGAATCAATACTTGTATTTAGAACAGGGTACTAAAAACCTATTATTGATGATGATGGCTACTGTCTCATTAAAACCTACAACACTGTGAGGTGGAATTCCACTTTTCCAGGTGAGTAAGCTGAGCCCCAGATAGTATATATAACCTCCCTAAGGCCCTAGGGCTAATAAGTTGAAGATAGAGCAGGGGTTCAACGGTGTCAAATATTAGTTTGCCTGCAAAGCCTGTGTTCTTTCCACAAAGTCATACTGCACGCCTCTCTCCAATGGGAGAAATTGTACACTAGGTCCAAATATTAGGCACACTGGTCCTTATTGAAAAGAACAAGTTCATCATATAATTTTGCAACTCTCTACAATGCCAGCTGCTATAAACAATATGAAATTTATGAAAGTTCGGAAGTGTTCCCACTGTAATAACACAGTATTTCTCAAAAATAATTTACATGCTCTATAACACTCTTTATAAATAGCAAATAAAAAGCTAATCCTAAGTGACAATATGTGGGCAGATAATGAATCACTTGGAAATACTGTGTAGATTTTACATAGAAAATATTTTCATCCATGAAAAGATTTGGAATTTCTTAACCCTTTGTTGTGTCTTGAAACCACAGCAGGAAGCACTGACAAACTAATAATCTGATAAGCTCAATTCTCTACACGGCAGGAGTGAGAGCTCTTCATCTTACAACAACAGTTTGGATGACTTTTTATAAAGAGGGGGGAAGAAAATTATACTCCTCTCCCACATATCAATGGAAATGCTTCCCATGGAGTGACTCAGTCTGAAAACCTAAACAGGAGCATGCGCTCAGCATGCTGTAGGCGGCCACAGCGGGCTTCGCATTAGCTGCCTTGAGCATTTGTGGGGACAACACACATCTGAGGCTGCCAACAGCACCAGAAGCTTCTACCTTGTGAGAAAAATTTGGTCCTGTAGCAGAAAAAAGACATTGGTTCTTCATGCTCCAAAATGTGGCACTTTTTAACTCGATCATCAACAATATGTTCAAACAGCCAACAAAACACTCCCTCCTTCTCTAATAAAATAATGATTGTAAACAGTTACATTACTTGCAACTCACAAGGCACTGTTCTCATTCCTTGACATATATTAACTCATTCAATTGAATACTCACAACATTTGACATATTTATTATTTTTCCCATTTTAGAAGTATGAAAATTGGGACACAGAGATGTTATATAACTTTTGAAAGTCAGACAAAGTACTATACTTTGCTATACTATGATGGGACCAGGACTTGAACACAAACTGTTTGATGTGCTAGCTGCCTAACCAGGAATGCTATGCCAATATCATTTAATTTTTCCCCAATTAATTATGAGGAAAGCCTAGAAGTTGAAACATGTATAGTTGCAGGGTATAACGGACTAAAATTTGTGTCTCCCCAAATGCATAACATATGTTGGAATCCTATTTTGCAATATGAGTTGGGGGGTGAGGGTGATTAGGAGGTAAATGGGCTTCCCTAGTGGCTCAGCCATAAAGAATCTGCCTGCTCTGCCGGAGACGAAGGAAACCCCGGTACAATCCCTTAGTCAGGAAGTTCCCCTGGAGGAGGAAATGACAATTTCTCCTGAGGTCCTGAAGCTAGAACTCTGATTAGAGCCTTTATAAGAATCCCAGGAGAACTTTCTGCCCCTCTTGCTCTTTCAACCATGTGAGAATACAAGAAGCTGACAGTTTGCAGCTCAAAAGAAGACCTTTATCAGAAACCATGCAGGCACCCTGATCTCAGAATTCCAACCTCCAGAACAATGAGAAATAACTCTCTACTCTTTATAAGTTACCCAGTCTGTTGTATTTCATTTTAACAGACTAAACAAAGTAAGACACGATATATTATGGCAATTGTGGAGAGAACTCAAGATCAGATAACTTGAGGAAAAGATCTATAGGGTATTATAGGACTAACACTGAGTGATTTAGTTTTGTGGGGGTAAGAGTTCCATGAATTCAATTCATCTCAACCAAGAAACTGACAACCACACCTTCATTCCCCAAAAGCATATAAAACACTTATTTGAAATATATCACATATAACCTTCAGTTCAGATCAGTTCAGTCGCTCAGTCGTGTCCAACTCTTTGTGACTCCATGAATTGCAGCTCACCAGGCTTCCATGTCCATCACCAACTCCTGAAGTTCACTCAGACTCATGTCCATCGAGTCAGTGATGCCATCCAGCCATCTCATCCTCTGTCGTCCACTTCTCCTCCTGCCCCCAAACCCTCCCAGCATCAGGGTCTTTTCCAATGAGTCAACTCTTCACATGAGGTGGCCAAAGTATTGGAATTTCAGCTTCAGCATCAATCCTTCCAACGAACACCCAGGACTGATTTCCCTTAGAATGGACTGGTTGGATCTCCTTACAGTCCAAGGGACTTTCAAGAGTCTTTGCCAACACCACAGTTCAAAAGCATCAATTCTTCAGTGCTCAGCTTTCTTCACAGTCCAACTCTCACATCCATACATGACCACTGGAAAAACCAATACCCTGACTAGATGGACCTTTGTTGGCAAAGTAATGTCTTTGCTTTTCAATATGCTGTCTAGGTTGGTCATAACTTTCCTTCCAAGGAGTAAGTGTCTTTTAATTTCATGGCTGTAGTCACCATCTGCAGTGATTTTGGAGCCCAAAAAAAATAAAGTCTGACACTGTTTCCAGTGTTTCCCCATCTATTTCCCATGAAGTGATGACCTTGGCATGCTACAAATATAGACTTAAGTTAATAACTTTTAAAAATTGAGTCATTAAGTATATACAAACAATTTCTTATTGAAAGTCACAAAACAATTACAATCAAGAAAGTAATTAAAATCTAATATAGCATTTTTCTAATAGACTATGGAAGAATGTCACCTTGGCAACATTGCATTGCAACATGAAAAATCTGATCCTTAAAGGCTGCAAATAAACTGATGACATGTACTGAATAGCATGGAAAATATATCCCTTTTATAATCTTCAGGCTAATAAGTTTGTTTCCAGTTATGTTTTGACAATGGCAATTTATTACACAAAGATACATCCTAATTGTAATGGTCTTTGCATTTTAATTATACAGGAAACTTCAAGGATTAAATCTAGCACTTTTTATTGCTGTCGAGGTTATTTAAAAAAGAGAAGTTTAATGATCATGGAATCAGCACTATTTATTTCCTTTACAGTTAACTTGTCTTCTTAAAAAATCTGTTTTAATAATGTTCTTATACTCACTGTGTCATTGCTCACTATTTTATTGAATGCCCATTAGTCTTTGTCTCAATAGGTTACAACTTTTATATTTGACAATTTTTATTATACCTATCATAGGTATTTCTGTAAATTTATTACAAAATGAAGTATTTTAATGATGTAATTAAGTGTACTCCCATATTCCTTAGCCAATAAAATAAAAGTAGTAGTCAATAATATATTTAATACTTTAGCATTAAATTCTATTTATCTGTTCAAATGCAATTTTAATATTTGAGCAAATGTTAATCTAAATAATAATTTAGCTGCTGTGGCAATAATTTATCTATTTTATATTAGTGCCTCCATAGGTATGTTTCCTATAGGTACCTGAGCACTGGAAAATATATTTTAAAAGTCCAGGTAAGTTCAATATAACCTAAACAAAACCATTATGTTTATTTTACTTGGGGAATTATGTCACCAAACTCCCCTGTCTTTCCAATCAAATTTTTAGAGCTGAAATCTGCTTCTCTCTCTCTCAATTCTCATATTTTATTATTGCCTAAATTCTCTTCCATTAGTTTTAATGATATAATACTAAATCTATGTTTTTATTATCATCTTTCTCCATTCAAATTTTTAGTTTATTGCAGTAGCTCACTGCCATCATTTCAGTCTGTTTCAAATACTATTCTCATATTTGCAAATTCAGATTCTTGGGCTATAGTGCTGTTCATAACAACCAACCCTTAGCATCCTACAAATACTTTTCACTGTCTAACTCAAGTTGGGTATTGTGTATTTTAATTCCATCTCAGTTTTACAGCCTTAATTCACTCACTTCTTTAATTTGTGGTGTAGCTAAATGTGGCTCATCTCACTTTCTCAAATATATGCTAAATTTTTCTTTTAAAATATATCATGTTTCTGCATGTACCTTGTCTTTTTTTTAATTCATTTCAAATTCCTCTTTCATGAAGATTTCACTTTCTCCCTATCTCAAGTGGCACACTGTAACCCTACAGATACTTAAACTTTGCTTGTAGCCCTTAGATTATATTTTATCTACATCTAGAGTCATTTATCCATCAGTTCCTAGCCTTCATTAAACTGTAAATTCCAAAAATGCACATCTGCATTTCCCACCATGCCAAGCAGAATACTCTCCATAAAGATGTTCAGAAATATTTACAGCAAAGAGCATATAACAATTAGAAAACATAGGTAAACCAATTTTTCAGTTTCAGTTCAGTCACTCAGTCATGTCCGACTCTTTGCGACCCCATGAATTGCAGCACACCAGGCCTCCCTGTCCATCACCAGCTCCCGGAGTTCACTCAGACTCATGTCCATCAAGTCGGTGATGCCATCCAGTCAACTTCAGAACTACTGAGCATAAACACGCTGACAAGAATTCAGCCGTTCTGGACTAAACTGTCCTCATGAGATAAGTCGATGAACCATGCTTTCAGGGGCTCCAAACAGTTTTTGAAGCTGGGACCACATTTTGGTATCAATTATTTGCCCTCCTCCCCCCGATTTGGTAGTTGCTGTTGGTTTGGTTTTGTTTATCTTTAATCATTATTGATGGAGAAAACTCACAGGTTCTTATAGGAATTTGCATCTTCCTTGCAAACACCCACCGGCACTCTCAAAACCTTACCCAGAACACTTCAGCCCTCCAGTTAGAAAGGCTGGAATACCTATTTATTGGCCTTTTCATACAAACAGACATTCTAAGACAGTTCCTGTCTTATAATATGTACCCCATAAATGTGAGTCTTATTATCACTCACCTGTCTACTTATTATTATTCAAGATCCCTCATTTGAGTTTAATCATTTTTTCCACCTCTCCTTCAAAACATCATTCAATCCATTCTTGTCACTTCTCTCCTACACACCCCAACTCTTGGCATAAGCATCTCCAGCCAGCTGCTCCACCTTCTGCCTCCTTCACTACTGTGTGCTATTGGTTCTTTCTCACTGTCCATTTCTTGCATTTTCGTCACTCATAATCACATTCTTATGGCATTCTCTGCTTATTTTTTCTCTACTCATCATGCTCCCAGCAACCTTTTGCTGCTTTCTATTTCTTAGTTGCTTCATTTTCTCTAATACGTTGACACAGCTGCCCCCCATATTTAGAGGTGAAACTCAATTTGTGAAATATATATATTTTCGAAAATCCATGGTAGAAACATAAATACGATCCTGCTGTTCATGTGTAAAGATAACCATATTTAAAAAGTGCACACTATAAAGTAAATCACCATGGCTTATCTTTGTATTAATACACACACCCAAATACCTTCTCTTTCTTTTACAATCTCTTATTTTATTCTTTATTTTTATTTTACAACCTCTTATTATACATGTGGAATTGGCCACAATGTACCTAAGACTCCTTATTCCCAGTCTTATACAAATGTTATGCTAACAAACAAGGTAAAAAAAAAAATAATTCACTTTTGCTCTTCCTTCTGCTAATCCTTCTTCTTGGTTACAGACTCACCAATCTCTATTCTCCCAAACTGCTTTATCCTTTGCATCACACCTATTATAGCTGGAGGGTTTCCCAGTTCAGTTCTGCATCTAACATCCAGTTCTTTTTCTTCTAGATTTAGTGATTTTCCTTTTCCTCATGCCAAACAAGTAGTTTCAAGTCCGCTTACTTGCTAACACAAAAGACCTTTATCCTGATGCTGAACAGGACCCATAATCTGTTTTTGTAGGTATATAATATGTCACTTAAAATAAATACCAAGTAAAATCATATCAATTTGAATACTTACACTCAGCATATTTCTGAAGCTGGGAAAATTCTGAAGGGCTGAGGTGGGCCCACTTTTCCTGGTTTGTCATGGTGGTGGTCAGGAGATCTCTTACATACCAGGTGAGGAATTCTTTATTCAGATTTTGGCAGAATTTAGGCTTCAAAGTTTCCACATGGCATGTTTCATTATAAAATATGTCATGCTTTCAAACTATGCAATCTGTCAACATGAGACCACTGTGGGTATGAGTTTGTAGTTTCAATAAGATATTAAATCACTGTAGAAAGAAAAACATAAAGATTGAAAGATTAGCATTATTGAATGAAGAAAAAACTGACAAGTCTTAGAATGCTAAAGATTTTTAATTCCTAAATAATATATTTCAAAGGTATTCTATTTTGCATGATAATATTTCATTGCTCACTCTTTAATGGCATTTTATATACATTTTCTAATGCCAAATCATAGAAGAAATATGATTAAAAATACAAAGTGTGAAGACAATTTTATAAGGTCTAGTTTCATACAAGTAGTTTTTTTATGTTGTTCAGCTTTATAAACTCCATATTCCAAGAGCAAAGAAAGGTACCACTTTTACCAATCTGAACTTACCAGTTTTTTAAATATCTAAATGAATGTTATGTTTAAAACAATTTTTTAAAATCCTTTATTTATTTATCTGGCTGCATCGGGTTGTAGTTGCAGCATGCAGGATCTTTTTTTTCTTTGTTTTAGTTGCAGCACGTGGGATCTTACTTCCCCAACCAGGAATCGAACCCAGGCCCCCGAATGCAGGCCCCCTGCATTGGGAACACAGCATTTTAGCCACTGGACCAAAAGGAAAGTCCCATAAAACAAAATGTTTAAAAGAAGCTAAGTAAGATCTAAGTTACCTAAACAAACAATCTGCTGGTCTGTCAAATTTCTAACAATGGTTTGGAATGGTCATCAGTGGTAGCACAGATGTCTGTGCTTGTGTGTGTGTGTGTGTGTGTGTGTGTGTGTGTGTCTGTGTGTGTTCAGTCACTCTGCTATGTCTGATCCTTTGTGACCCCATAGACTGTACCCTGCCAGGCTCCTCTGTCCATGGGATTTTCCTGGCAAGAGTACCAGGGTGGGTTGTCATTTCCTCTTCCAGGGGATCGTCCCAACTCAGGGACAGAACCTGCATCTCCTGCCCAACAAGCAGATTCTTTACCACTGAGCCACTGAGGAAGCCCCCAGCATATATATTTACAATTATGCATATCAGTATGGGAGGCGCATAAACTGAATGTTTTCCTAGCAGTAAAAGAAAAATTTAATTTTACCATGTGTAAAACTCCCAATAAAATTTACCAAACTAAAGCAATTTCAAATGTCTGACAGACTTTCATAATGATAGTAGATAGAACTACTATGAATCATGCTTAAAAATAAACCCCTAGGTTGTCATGGCCCTGCATTCACTGCAACATCTATAAAAGCAAAAAAATGAAAAACCATCTGGCTTTAACTTTTTATCAGAGACAGTAATCAATCGCTCAGTGACCCACCGGACTGGCACTCTAATCATCGAAACTAAAATATTTAGAAACAATCACTTAGATATTTATGCAATTAAATCAATGGAAGGCTTAAGTACATAGATGTCATTACCTAAAGGCATGGAACCTGTATTTGGCATTAGTGCCTAATCTGTTTTCAGTATCTCTTTACTCTTCTCCACTATCAACTCTACAACCTTACTATCATATTCTGTCATCTTACCCTGAAAAAAACAACAGCAAATCTCTTCGTGTTGCTCTCATATGTTTACGGTACCAGCAATTCGTTTTACAAGGTGATACTTTACTTTTAAATGGAAAAAAAAAAAAAAATGAAGATACCGATGCATTAACAGAGAACAAATTGCTAGAGCTTTTTTTTTTTTCCTCCCAGGGTATGCTCTTATATCACAACCATAACATTGTGGAAGCAACACAAACTAAAAGGAATGAGACTATGTGATAGATAATTTTGCGCTTTCCACCCAGTTTCTTTCTGCTGATTTCATCCTTCACATTGATTTCATCCTGACCCTTTGCTTCTCTCCAGTTAAATGCCATTTTGGTGGGACTGTAAAACAAGGTGCCCTGTCGTATCCAGAGGGAGACAGATGATTCAGTAACATTTTGATGATCAGACTCCATCTCATGGGGCTTTAACTGTTGAACAGAGTTGCACAAGAACAGCATGAAAATAGCTCTGGTCTTAATGCCTATAGCAATAATGAGGATACCTGTCCCTGTTTGACCCTGACGTTCTAGGTATCCTGTCACTTCCAAAGGTATCATTATTTTAATAATAAATAAGCAGGCCAGAATCAGTTTCTGTTACCTACAACTTAAAAACCTAAACTGATGACAATGGCAGTTCATTAATTTATTCCAAAATGTTTACCAATCTCTTGTGTGCTTGAAAGCATTCCAGACACCAGAAATGTAACAGAGAAACACATAAAAGATGAAAATACAGCAATTTCAGCAATGTGTTAGTTTCACTAAGACCTTACAGTATGCAGGACGTTCCCCTGATAGCATTTATGTGTTGGATTATTCATTCAGTTCAGTGACTCAGTCGTGTCCAACTCTTTGCAACCCCATGAACAGCAGCACGCCAGGTCTCCCTGTCCATCACCAACTCCTGGAGTCCACCCAAACCCATGTCCATTGAGTCGGTGATGCCATCCAACCATCTCATCCTCTGTCGTCCCCTTTTCCTCCTGCCCTCAATCTTTCCCAGCATCAGGGTCTTTTCAAATGACTCAGCTCTTCTCATCAGGTGGCCATAGTATTGGAGTTTCAGCTTCAACATCAGTCCTTCCGCTGAACACCCAGGACTGATCTCCTTTAGGATAGACTGGTTGGATCTCCTTGCAGTCCAAGGGACTCTCAAGAGTCTTCTCCAACACCACAGTTCAAAAGCATCAATTCTTCAGCACTCAGCTTTCCTTATATTCTAACTCTCACATCCATACGTGACCACTGGAAAAACCATAGCCTTGACTAGACAGACCTTTGTTGACAAAGTAATGACTCTGCTTTTTAATATACTGTCTAGGTTGGTTATAACTTTTCTTCCAAGGAGCAAGTGTCTTTTAATTTCATGGCTGCAATCACCATCTGCAGTGATTTTAGAGCTCAGAAAAATAAACTCAGCCACTGTTTCCACTGTTTGCCCATCTATTTGCCATGAAGTGATGGGACCAGATGCCATGATCTTAGTTTTCTGAATGTTGAGCTTTAAGCCAACTTTTTCACTCTCCTCTTTCACTTTCATGCTCAAACTACTCCACAACTGCACTCATCTCACACGCTAGTAAAGTAATGCTCAAAATTCTTCAAGCAAGGCTTCAGCAATACATGAACCGTGAACTTCCTGATGTTCAAGCTGGTTTTAGAAAAGGCAGAGGAACCAGAGATCAAATTGCCAACATCTGCTGGATCATGGAAAAAGCAAGAGAGTTCCAGAAAAACATCTATTTCTGTTTTATTGACTATGCCAAAGCCTTTGACTGTGTGGATCACAATAAACTGTGGAAAATTGTGAAAGAGATGGGAATACCAGACCACCTGACCTGCCTCTTGAGAAACCTGTATGCAGGTCAGGAAGCAACAGTTAGAACTGGACATGGAACAACAGACTGGTTCCAAAAAGGAAAAGGAGTGTGTCAAGGCTGTATATTTTAACTTCTATGCAGAGTACATCATGAGAAACGCTGGGCTGGAAGAAGCACAAGCTGGAATCAAGATTGCCAGGGGAAATATCAATAACCTCAGATATGCAGATGACACCACCCTTATGGCAGAAAGTTGGATTATTCAATCTTTACCAAACAACTCTGTGAGGCACTAAGTCTCCCATTTTGACAAATGAAGAAACTGACCCGCCTGTTATGAATCTGAGAGGAAATCTGCTAGAAACCCACACAATACCCATTCTTTCTTATTTTCTTCGTAACAAGAAACCTAATTTTATTAAATGAAAATATATCCACCTAAACAGATTCCTTGGGTTCTTTGCATGAAGAAGTGGTCAGTGAGATGTGGTAGATGTTGGGCGAGATATACAGGAAGGTTCTATTTGAGGGAAGAGCTGGAACGTGCTCTTTTCATCTCTTCTCTCTGCCTCCAAACTTCCTACCTGGAATGTTGACACATTGGCTATAAATTCAGCAGTTTCTCATACTAGTGAGATAACTTCTAGAATGGAAGCCATAAACTAAGAATGGAAGTCTCATAAAGTAGACCAAGCTTGCCAAACCACTGATTACAGAAAATATTGGCTCACCAGCTACTTATGTAAATAAAGTTTCACTGGAATGCAGACAAGCCTATTAGAGAAACCAATAAGAGGCCAATTTTTTACAGAATTTCAATGCTAAATAAAGAGGTTGGGGCACTATTCAGAAGGAAACAAGGAACAAAAAGAAATACAGGAAAGGTGAGAATCCTGATCACATTGGGAAAATGTCATTTTGGAAAAATGTCGATGTCTTCATTTAGTTTCTCATTCACTTGGATTGTGATAGCTTCTTAACCTGCTCCCCGGGTCTCTCTCCTTTCCTTAACATGGCCTGTCCATGGGTATTCATGAGCTGACATGATTCCAGAGGTCTGTCTGATAAATTACCAACAAGCTAATTAAAATTACAATAGTAATTTATTAACTACAGGTTTCCACCTGGATACCTGCTCTGAAATTTACTAAAATCCCTCAGTTAATTTGGTATAAGAAACTCAAATTTAAAATGATGCATTAACATATATATGGAATTTAGAAAGATGGTAACAATAACCCTGTATACAAGACAGAAAAAGAGACACTAATGTATAGAGCAGTCTTTTGGACTCTGTGGGAGAGGGAGAGGGTGGGATGATTTGGAGAATGGCATTGAAACATGTATAATATCATGTATGAAACTAGTTGCCAGTCCAGGTTCGATGCACGATACTGGATGCTTGGGGCTGGTGCACTGGGACAACCCAGAGGGATGGTATGGGGAGGGAGGAGGGAGGAGGGTTCAGGATGGGGAACACATGTATACCTGTGGCGGATTCATTTTGATATATGGCCAAACCAATACAATATTGTAAAGTTAAAAAATAAAATTAAATTAAATTTAAAAATAAATAAAGTCTGTGGATTGGACTTGAAAAAAAAAATAAAATAAAATGATGCATTAAGACTGTCATACAGAATGAAATAAGTCAGAAAGAGAAATACAAATATCGTATATTAACACATATATGTGGAATCTAGAAAAATGCGACAGATGATCTATGTGCAAAGCAGAAATAGATACACAGGTGTAGAAGATAAATGTATGGACACCAAGGGGGGAAGTGGGGTCGTGGGATGAATTGGGAGATTGGGATTGACATATATATACACATTATTGATACTATGCATAAAATAAATCACCTACATATAAAACAGATCACTAATGAGAACCTACTGTACAGCTCAGGGAACTCTGTTTAATGCATGTGGTGACCTAAATAGGAAGGGACTCCAAAAATGGGGAACATATGTATACACATAGCTGATTCACTTTGCTATAACAGCAGAAAGTACTAACACAAACTGTAGAGCAACTATACTCCAATAAATATTTATTTTTAAAAAAGACTGATTAACGAACATTCTTCAAATCTTTACACAAATTATGTTTTTTCAATAAAGTCTTACCTGGTCATTCAATTTACACTTGAACATTCATACACACCATCCCTCCATTACACTTTTGTTAGGAATATAATATCTTATTATCAAATGTTCATATCAAATTTATTATCAAAAAGAGACATGTCCGACTCTTTGCAAACCCATGGACTGCACAGTCCATGGAATTCTCCAGGCCAGAATACTGGAGTGGGTAGCTGTTCCCTTCTCGAGGGGGATCTTCCCTACACAGAGATCAAACCCAGGTCTCCCACATTGCAGGCAATTCTTTACCAGTTTAGCCACCAGGGAAGCCGAAGAATAGTGGAGTGAGTAGCGTATTCTCCAGGGAATTGGAATTCCCAACCCAGAAATCAAACCAGGGTCTCCTGTATTGCAGGTGGATTCTTTACCAGCTAAGCTACGAATTAAATAACTAAAAATACTTATTCAACTAGCCTTTCATCTGAACCATATTTATTCGATTTTGAGTCACCATCTCCTGTGCTCTAAGATAGAAGTTCCATGAAGACATGGATTTTTATCTGTTCACTGCTGGTTCACAGGGCTTAGAAGGGTGCTTGGGATATGTAAATATTTATAGAATGAACTCACTTAAATGCTTTTTCCATAATGAAAAACAAGGATAGGGCAGTTAAAAGGAGACCCTGAAGTTGATAAAGACAAAATGGCTCATAAAGAAGGAGTCAGGAACAGAAGTCACCAAAGGTTTCACTTTCCCTAAAGCCACTTCCCCTCCCTTCAACTGACTGGATGTAAACAAAATAAGTTGTGCTTAGAGATACAAAGCTTTTACAATTAAAAAAAAAAAAAAAAAAGCTTTACTTCACATAGCTTCTATGTTTGGTTTTTAAATATAACTGACTTTGTATAAATCAGCATTGCCAAGGGATGCCATAATCGAGCTGTCAGTTAAGCAATATATAATAACAACACTTACACATGAACACCAGGACAATATATAAATTACATCTACATATTTAACAAAAATACTACATAGCTTTTCTTTAGCATTATCTTGTCACCTTAGGTCTGTACTTTTTATATCAAGGACAGGATTTCTAAATTGATCTAATCCATTTGGATATCAGCAAGAGGTATTTAGAGGGTTATGACATCCCTGAAGGACTCAAAGTAAGTTCTCTGGTTCTTTGATCTGGTTAATTCCAACACCAGTATGCTCTGAATAGAATTTCTCCTTCTGACTCTTCTCCTAATGGAAGCCTTTTGATTTTCACAATTATGGTTATTTCCAACTCTCACCATATGACATGCAGCCAAATAAGAAAAAAAGTAAGGGTGGGGTAAAAATGAAGATGGTTTTCCTAATCAAATGTTTTAAACTAGATGAACTAACATATCATATTTCCTAAGCAAATATTTTAAACTAGCTGGAATAATGTATCCTAAGTCTGTAAAGAAAAATGTTGCATGTGTAATATTAAATCAAGAGGCATAGCTATGCCTCAGAAGGAGATGGGGATGATGGCAACATCTCCTTATAGTCTCTGCCTCTTTATAAATGTATACAAAGAAAATAACAGTATTTAGCTGAGATTTCTTATGATGCTTTCAACAGACTTCCTGTTTTCCTGCATGGGGTTTTCTCTGGGCACATAAAATGAAAGTCAGGAAGAATCCACTCTGCTGGCTGTTGGAGTGCATTCTCAACTAGTCAATGGACAGGCCACTTTGCTTAGTTGGTGGCAGGAAATGCTTACAGTGGAGGAGCTGGAGAAGGCTCTTTGGCCTGTTGTACCTGAATTAAAACATTTCTCCAGAACTAGGAAAAGAAATCAATCTCTTCAAGAAAATTTCTAGATAAGGGGTTTCCCTGGTGGCTCAGGGGTAAAGAATCCACTGAGCCATGAGGATTCAATTCCTGTGTCAGGAAGATCTCCTGGAGAACGAAATGGCAACCCACCCCAGTATTCTTGCCTGGAAAATCCTATGGACAGAGGAACATAGCTGGCTACAGTCCATGGAATCACAAAAAGAATCAGACACAACTTAGTGACTAAACAACAATAACAACGTCTAGATAAATGGATCTGATTGGCTGGATGTATGTTACTCACATTAAATGTACATTTCTAAATAATTATTCAAAGTCAGTGTGTAATGAGTCCAATCACTGAATAATGTTAATACATGCTAAAGCACACTGAAGACTCCATGTACATGAATTCTGATGACTGAAAATATTTACTGGGATTCAAGGGTCATAAATCCCCAGAAATAAGGTAACCAATGGAAAAATCATAGGAGTGAAAAAGGAGAGCCAAAATATCAATCACAGAATTTCTGAAATAAAAATAGGATGAAATTAAATGGAACACTAAAGTTATCACTTGGTTTATAATTACTTGTTCATTTTTCTATGAAAAGAAGTGTAAATTGAGACCCAGTAACATGATAGACACTGAGCCAAATGCTGGTGATGCAGTTATAAGACAGTTCCTTTGATTTTGTTTGGTTGAAAGATCCACATTCAACAAAACCAACTACTCAAATAAATAAATATAAGCTGCAGTGTGTATGCTCAGCCACTGAGTATGTCTGACTCTTCACCAACCCATTGACTGTGGTCTGCCAGGCTCCTCTGTCCATGGGATTTCCCAGGCAAGAATACTGGAGTGGATTGCCATTTCCTCCTCTAGGGGATCTTCCCAACCCAGACATCAAACCCACATCCCCTGCGTCTCCTGCACTGGCAGGAGGATTCTTTACCACTACCCTAAACTGTGAGTAAGTTATATGAAATACAGGTAATGGAACGCTATGAAAGAGCCCTGATTTAGATTAAGAGTTCCAAAGTGGAATACATGTAGAAGTTTTATTTACATTATGATTTACATTAAATCATAAAAGTTGAGTAATAGTTATAAACTTGAGTGAGAAGAAAAACATTTTGAGCTGAACCTGGAAGTGAAGACACAAACACAAAACAAAAGAATATAAATATTAGAAGACCTCCAGAGAAGGTAAGTGTGACTGGAGCCTGGTGAGGAAGAGGGGAAGGGACACGTGATTAGATCACAGAAACAGGTAAAAGCCACACATGAACTTTCTTAGAGGCCGTGTTGAGGATTTAGCTCAAGTAAAATATGAAGCCACTGACATCTCTTGAGAAGGAGACAAACATATTCCCCATATATCTTAAAAAGTTTTTTTTTCTTCAATGGATTGGAAGATAATACGAATGGAAGTGGGAAGGCCAAAACAGAAGGCTATTCCAGTAACTGGATGAGAGCTGATAGTCGCTTTAAGTAGGAAAGTCATAGTAGAGATGACAGTAAAAAGCCAAATTCAAGATACATTTCTGGAGTCATATCTGATAATGAACAGGATACATTGTGTGCATGATGAGGGGGTCAGGAAGGACTCCTGTAGTTCTGGCTTGAGCACAGTGTACAGAGGGCTTCCCTGGTGACTCAGTGGTAAAGAACCGACCAAGCACTGCAGGAGACAAGGGTTCAACCCCTGGATCAGGAAGATGACATGGAGAAGGAAATAGCAACCCATTCCAGGTATTCTTGCCTGAGAAATCCCTTGGACAGAGGAGCCTGGCAGGCTACAGTCTATAGGGTCACAAGAGTCACACATGAGTTAGCAACTAAACAACAGCAACAGAGGGTACATAAGGGTGGAGTTGAAAGTTTCTAAATACTAGAGCAGTATCAAGTATAAGAAGAAGAGAAAAATCAGTATATTTGTTTCGTGATGTGGTAAATTTGTGAAGAGAACTGGAGGTTTAAAGGATTAGTAGGTAGTGAGATAAGCCTAGAATTAATAAAAGAAATACAGAGGCATGATATTGTGAATTTTCTGATACAGACAATATGTGAAGATACAGAAGAACAGTTCCCCTGATATGGCAACCACACAGCTGTGCTACTAAGCTCTGCTTTCAAGAAAAAACTTGCATTCAGCTGCAAAGGGTTCAGTTAGCTGACAGTTTTGAGTTCTTTTTCCTTCAGAATACATGTAGCTTTTGAAGCAAGGTCACATTCTTCAGAGGTAGAGGTTGATGATGAAAGATGATGGATGTATGAAGGTCATGCCACCTTTGTCCAATGGGGGAATCCTTTAAAGACCCATATTCGCTCTAAAACTCCCCAGTGGACTTGCTGAGACTGGCCTGTCTGTATTATAATCTGATGCTACTCATAACCAAGGCTGCATCTTCCACCTTCCTTGTTTTCTCAGGTATTTGAGCTGCATTGTTGTCTGAAGGCTCTTTCTGCCTTATCTTCCTTTTCTTCTTTTTTATCTTTCACAGGAATAACTTGCAGATAAGCCTTTGTTTCTGTAGCTCCACCTCAGTCTTTGTTTCCTGGTGAAGGATCCTATGTATAAGGATCCCAATAGGCAACAGAAAATAATACTATTAAAATGAATAAGTAGGGGTTTAATAAAAAGATTATTTAGGAAGTGTGGACAGAGATTAGAAAAGCTATTAGAGGTTGGTGCTGTATCCTGTTCTAGCAAAAGCTGGGAACTTACTGACCCTAAGCCCAAAGGGACTAGAGATGTTGCAGCTAAGAAACCTCAGAGTATAGAAGATCATCTGATAGGAACCACAGACTTGCATAGTAGGATACTAGAATGTGTCTCCCTTTCAGTGATTTAGCTGGGGAGGAGATGGGCAATAACTTCCCCTACCATGTTATCTTCCAACTCTCCAGTGTCCTCCCTTGCTCACACTGACCAAACCTAATCATAAGCCATAGCACAAAGACAGCCATTGGTGCAGTCTATATGAAATCGCCCCATGAGTCACCAACCCAAGTGGGAGGAGGATAAGTAGGGAATCTGAAGGGACAAATATGAAATATCAAGCACATCAGCACAAAGTGTGTGGCATGAGGAAGTGGGCCCAGACAAACCTTTAGGGCATTTCCAAATTAGCGATTAAAAGTGGAAAAACACTGGGGGGAAAAAGACTATGGTGTTAAACCGACTACAGAAGGGAAAGAAAAGAATCTTTAAGGACAAGGAAGAAAGGCGCTTTTCAAAAGTTGCTAAGCAGTTAAATAAGAAGAGAACTGAAATATCCAATGGCAATATGCTGGTCTCTGATGACTTCAACAAAGCAATTACTCTGAAGCTGAGTATGCCAGACTGAAATGGGTTGCACAGTAGAACTGAATTTGGGAAGACCGTGAATATCATCAAGTCCTTGAGAACTGTGATTGTAGGGATGAATGGAGAGTCAAAAGGAGTTATGGAGAGGAGAGAAGAATGTGCAGTGGATTTCATTTGTTTGTAGGACTCCCTGGGAAAAAACTTGTAAATTGAAGAGAATAATTTATAGTAAGAGTGATTCAAACTTCAGGAAAGAAAGCAACTGACTGGAGTTTCAAAGTCCTTTTATAAAGGATTTTAAAAGTCATTAATAGCAGGAGAAGATAAGTTCCATGCATTACATAAGAACCAAAATTAATCTTACCAATGTGCATAGATACAAGTGGTTTTATAGATTTGGTGCTGATAAAATGAAAGACTTCTGATTGACAATTTTGGTTTTCTAAATTTTTATATCTCTATATATCTATTATTTCCTGAGAGATTATTTAGGCAATGATAATGGAAGAGGAAAGTAACAGTGTATAATTGAAAACAATTATACACCAGTGTGGTAAACTGAGCTCATTAAAGGCATGTAGTATAAACAACAGGCAGAGTTAAAAGCTAATGGGATATTGCTTTTCATTAATTTAAAATTATAACAGCCTGATTTTAATTGGTTAATTCTTAATATATTCTTAACCTACCACTTCTGAATCTGATAGCTCTGTATCCCCATTCAAGTTTGGAGTTGTCTTCCTGAGGTAAAGCAATTCAGTTAATCTATCTGAGCTTTAGTTCCTTTTTCATGAAAAGTAGATAATACCACGCACCTCCCACAGGTATTATTAATGAAATAACATGTGCTTGGTGCATAACAAATAAAAGATTCTCAATAGCGGTTCCTTTTTCCTTGCTTTTGTAAGTAAGGATCTAAGATATATCTATAGTATTTAATTTATACATATATACAGTATGCATATGCGGGAAACAGATTAGAAGTCTAGAAACCTTTTAGAAGATTGTGTGGGTAGCTTAATATAAGACTCATAATTGTGTTATTTTTGAACTCTGCCAACACTTTCAAGGGAAATCTTTGATGATGTAAAACGGAAATAAATCAAGCCTTGAATTAATAGTCTGCATTTTGTAGTCCTGGTTTTTAACTTGACTATTTTATTCTTCTTAAGAAAATTACTTTATGTGAATTTTCTTTTTCTTTTCACATATAGTTTCAAGGAGGATACCTCTTAAGATAGAGAATAGACAGTAAGGGGAAATGATGATCACGCAGTGGGTACAAGCTTTCTCAATGTAAAATATTGAGTATAAATGCCCTTGTAGAACTCTGTATATATAGAACCTTTCCAACAGGTGCTGTCTGTTTCCTCCTTGTGTAATGGTGAGTACATTTGCAACTCTTTTTTAGCCAGCAGATTACAGTGGAAGTGATGCTCTATGATGCTCTAGAAGAAAGCCTGAGGTAGTCATGTGAAGGGACCACCTGGAGATACCATGTGTAGGCGTACCAGTCAACAGTCTAGGGAAGTCTCGGGCAATATCCAGGATCACTCTCAAGTATGTGAGTGAAGACACCTTCGGATGATCCCACCCCAAGTTATCAAGCAGTCCCCTTCTCCAAGCTGGCAGTTTCCCCAGAAGAGGCACGACAGACAGTAGGAAAAAAAAAAAAAAAAGTGAACCCATGAAGCCCATTCTAAAAGCATGACCCACTGAGTTCATGAGTGCAATAAATGGTTGTTTTAAAGCATAGACTATTTTGTGGTTTGTTATGGGACAGTGAAAAGAACAAGTGACTTGGAGCAATATTTGACACATACAAAAAATACAAAAAATATCATTTTACTATGGTGATGGTGATTACATTTTCATAGATGTTCAAATATGCAAAATGTATGTGAGTATATGAGTGTTTAACTGTTAATTTACTATTCTTACATTATACAGTCAAGTTCATATGGCCAAGTATTTTCTATCTCCCTCTGAAGGGAGGAATAGAGCCTTTGGAAGTGGAGTATAAATATTTAATGGGGGTTTTCTTCTAACTTTGGGCTTTACAGTGATGGATTGCTCAAAGACTGAGAATCTTGGAACAAAAAATCAAAACCTAGCAGGATATATTACTCAAAGGCAAAGATCATGAACTCAGAAAAAGAAAAGATACATTTCATATGCCAGTTTTTTGTTTGTGTTATATTTTGACAGGAAACGAGGCTTGTTTGTCTTCTATAAAGATTTTCCAAGTATAAATTTAAGCCCAAATAAAGAGGAGAAAATGAAAAGGAAAAAGAATAACCCTTTCCTTCCACCTCCAGGATGGAACACGGATTAAGGAAGAATGCCATTAAATGGCTTTTTCAATCTATTTGACCTGGGACTTCTTCAACAGAAACAGTAGCTAGAGTGCTGACTATGGTAAACTGATAAATGTTTCTTTACTGTTTTTCACATCTAGCTTAAGAAAGCAGAAATTCACGAAAAATAATTCTTCAAATATTAACTCCTTTCTTGAAGAGCCTCCAATATAATACATTCAGATTTTGTATTGAATTAAGAATGCAGGTGCTTATAATCTTCATCTATTAATTAAAAAAATAATAAATTCAGTCTCAGGCACTTCCTGTAAATTGATGATTGCTGGAAGAAGTAGTATCTTTCAAACCTTTAATCCCTTGAAAATAATCAACTCTAAAGATGTTATTCAACTTCAAGTTACAATACACAACTGCCTAAGGAAAATCATTATTGAAGTACACCAGGGACCTTTTTACCAAATGAAATTTGATGGTTGCTCTGAGGAACAAGTAATGCTTGCAGTAAATCCACAGTATAAAAACACAGAGCTGTATTCAATTTACAGACACACAGGTAGATATCAGTAATAGAATATTAAACATCTTTTACCAACCAGTCCATTCTAAAGGAGGTCAGTCCTGGGTGTTCTTTGCAAGGATTGATGCTAAAACTGAAACTCCAATACTTTGGCCACCTCATGCGAAGAGTTGACTCATTGGAAAAGACCCTGATGCTGGGAAAGACTGAAGGCAGGAGGAGAAGGGGACAACAGAGGATGACATGGTTGGATGGTCATGAGTTTGATGGACGTGAGTTTGAGTGAACTCCGGGAGTTGGTGATGGACAGGGAGGCCTGGCGTGCTGCGATTCATGGGGTTGCAAAGAGTCGGACACAACTGAGCGACTGAACTGAACTGAACTGAACTGAAAATTACCAAGGGTTCAAGATTAGTGATTTTTTTTTTTTTTTTACCATAAACTACAGAAACTTTTAGAAGTGAGCTTGGCCATTTTTTGAATGTAACTATTTTCCCTAAAATTTATGTAAAAAAATGGTGGTTAGTTTAAATTTCACATGACATTCTATAAGCAAAACATACATTGTCTCCATCCCTCTCGTCACTGCATTACAAAATATCTATATGACATCTTCCCTCATTCATTTGACCTCAGCCCTCTTTATTCCATTATCAGCACTGCAATCAAGGTACCCTTTCTAAGAACCCATCAGCATTTGTAGCTCTGACTTCTGATCTGACCTCTGACATCCTTTAATGGTTCTTTATTACCTACAGAATAATGTCCAATTTGTATCATTAAGCATATAGAAGTCAACCATAAACTCTAAAACTGACTAAGAGAACACAATTTTAGCATAGTAACCTCAAAGCCATATTTTCCCGAAAACTGTTACTTGGAAAAATATTTAACTTCTTTATAACCTATCTTGGGCAAAATTATAATATAAATAATCTCAGGGGGTATTAAATATGTTGTGGAAGGCACCATATTTACTACACTGAATAACTGAATGGAAAGAAGGACTTTTTTTTTTTCTTTTTTTTACAAGTTAAGGTTTTACTCTTAGCCTGCAGAAGTTTGTCCTCAGAATTACAAAAGAACAAATCAACTAATGAAATCAGGCATATGTTAATTGTTTTGAAGGGGGGAAAAAAAAAGTGAACATTTCTATAACCAAAGAAACATACACAAAAAAATTGTTCTAATTCTGGAATTATTCTAAAATTCTGGAGTAATTCTTCAGGAGAAGCATGCTGTAGGGTAATGCATTCCAGACAGCCTGTAGGATGTCCTTCAGAAACCAGAAACACTGACAAACTGAACCATATGACAAAGGTTGTAATGTACAATAGGTTTCTTTAAAAAGGTACTGAAATCCAATTACTCTTTCTGAGAAGAATTCAAGGTGTGAAATGAGGTTGTAATATTTTAAATCAGGTCTATCTCAAAAAAGATTGAGGAACAGCAGCAGCTGTTTGGAGATCAGCAGAGAAATAGCACACCTCAGCCTCTCCTGGTTAGAATGGCCTAAATTTAGCAGCACTTGTAAATTCAAGGAGAGCCTAAATCACCCATGAGAACTCTTTCCAACTAACAGATTCTATCTTCAAAGTTCTTTTAGAGACAAGATGTATATCCCTTCCACTTAAGGCATATACTTTTAATCTTGAGATGTTTGTTACAATTGTTTCTACGACATACTGGACAAGGATGAAGGACTGAACATTTGATTCTATAAATGTGTATCTCCATTAATCAACAGACATAGCTGACTCTCATATACTCACACAAGCACACACACAAAACACATGTACCCATTTTGTCAGAGACAGAGCGTGTTGCTTTCCTGAGTTAAAAGTGATTAAACTCTTTTAGTCTCAGATATTTAGCAAAAGCATTTTTGAATACATGTTTGTGGAAAGATCAGATTCTCTCTATACTCAATTCATTGTTCTCATTTTAATTTCTAAATATTAACACTCTATTCTGATTGCAAATGACTTTTGATAAAACTCTACTCTTTTGAAGAATAGCTCATGTGTACTTTAAAAGATATTTGTTTACCCTGAGAATAGGGCAAAAGTAATAAAAACATAAAATATAATGTAAAACATGCAAAAGACAATATATAAAAATACCATTTTATATTTATACTATGGCATTTAGTGTCAATTTAGATGATGCAATAAATACTAGTAATTAAATTTTTCCTAAACCTATAGAACAACTGAATTTCTGGATTTCCATCCATTTTAATGATAGAAATAATACCATAGTCAAATATGAAATCTTATAATATTCAAGATACTTTTTATAAGGGAACTTATAACTGAACAACTTTCAAGGAATAAACTTTGCCTTATTAGCCTCCTGAGGCTTATTTCTAAGAACAGAAAAATTCCAGATTAAATTGTAAAAACTGTCTGCTTGGAATATAGCACATAGATCCCCAGGTGTCCTTTGAAAAAAGTTTCTCATTGAAATACAAATATAAAAGTTCTTAGTTACAACTGATATTTTTCCAACTGGTAAGCATACATTTTTTTCATGCATACAAACTCACTTACATCTTCTAAAGTTCAGATGTTAACACCACTATTTATCATTTCTGCTGCTGCTGCTGCTAAGTCGCTTCAGTCATGCCCGATTCTGTGCGACCCCATAGACGGCAGCCTACCAGGCTCCCCTGTCCCTGGGATTCTCCAGGCAAGAACACTGGAGTGGGTTGCCATTTCTTTCTCCAATGCATGAAAGTGAAAAGTGAAAGTGAAGTCGCTCAGTCGTGTCTGACTCCTAGCGACCCCATGGACTGCAGCCCACCAGGCCCTTCCATCCATGGGATTTTCCAGGCAAGAGTACTGGAGTGGGGTGCCATCGCCTTCTCCAATTTATCATTTCTAGCTTCTTTTTTTCTTTTACTGTGTCTTTAACATATAGATAGATAGATAGATAGATGTGTGTAGGTATAAAGTAAACACTATATAGTATCATTTTATATGTTTTGTCACTTTATATACTTTGTATAATACTTTCTATAACTTGTATTTTTCACTCAATTCTTCTATAAATAAATATCTACATACATTCATTCATACATATATTTTATACATATATATGTGAATGTATAACTCTGATTCATTCATTTTTACTGCTCTGTGGAGCAAAAGTATTCATTGTATTAATACATTGTATCAAAAAAGAATAAAACAACTTGGAATAAATCTACCTAAGGAGGGAAAAGACCAGTACTCTGAAAACTATGAAAGAAATTGAAGCAAACTCAAACAGATAGAAAGATATACAATGTTCTTGGATTAAAGAATTAATACTTAAAATGACCAAATTACCCAAGACAATCTATGGATTCAATGCAATCCCAAATTACCAATGGTATTTTTCATAGAACTAGAAAAAAAATGTTTAAATGTATGTGGAAACACAAAAGACACTAACTAGCTAAAGCATTCTTGAGAAAGAATTACAGACCTAAGGGAATTAGGGTTTCTGACTTCAGCCTATACTACAAACCCAGTCACCAAAAGAGTATGGTAGTAGCACAAAAACAGACATATAGATCAACATAACAGGATAGAAAGCCCTGAAAAAAGTCCCACGCACTTATGGTAAATTAACTTATGACAAAGGAAGCAAGAAAACACAGCCGAGAAAAGAAAGTCTTTCAACAAGTGGTCCTGGGAAAACTGGACAGCTACACATAAAAGAGGGCTTCACTAGTGGCTCAGCAGTAAAGAATCTGCTTGCCAATGCAGGAGATGTGAGTTTAACCCCTGGGTCAGGAAGATCCCCTGGAGAAGAAAATGGCATCCTCTCCAGTATTCTTGCCTGGGAAATCCCATGGACAGAGAATCCTGATGGGTTACAGTCCATGGGGTCACAAAAGAGTTAGACACGACTTAGTCACTAAACAACACCATGCAAAAGAATGAAATGAGAACACTCTCTAACACCATACACAAAAAATAAAGGCAAAATTAAAGACCAAACTATATGGCTGGATACTCAGAGGAAAATATAGGCAGAACACTCTTTGACATAAATTGCAGCAATATCTTTTTGAATGTGAATCCTAGAATAATGGAAATAAAAATAAACAAATGGGACCTAATCAAACTTACAAACTTTTGCACAGCAAAGGAAATGATAAAACAAAAAGACAACATACAGATTGCAAACTACACAATTAACAAGAGTATTGTTCAGTTATATGTAGATACATATTACACAAACAGTTCATATAGCTCAATATCAAAACAACAACCCAGTAAAAAAATAGGCAGAAGATCTAAGTAAGACTTTTCTCCAAAGAAGACATACAGATGGCTAACAGGTACATGAAAAGATGCTCAATATCTCTAATTAGTAGAGAAACATAAGTCAAAACTACAACAAGGTATTTGTCTCACTCTGGTCAATACCAATCATCAAAAAATCTACAAATAGTAAGTGCTGGACAGAGTGTGCAGAAAAAGGAACTGTCCTTTACTGTTGAGGGACTGTAAATTGGTACAGCCACTGTGGAGAACAGTATGGAGGCTCCTTGCACAACTAAAATGGAGTTATCCGCAATTCCACTCCTGGGCATATATCTAGATAAAATTATAATTCAAAACCATATATTAACCCCAATGTTAATACAGCAATATTAACAATAGCCAAGACATGTAAGCAACCTAAGTGTCCAGTGACAGGTGAATGGATAAAGAAGATGTGGTATATACAGACAATGGAATGTTATTCTGTCATAAAAACGAACAAAATATGCCATTCGCAGCAACATGGATGGATCTACAGATTATGATACTAAGTGAAGTAAGTCAGACAAAGAAATACCATATAATACTGCTTTTATGTGGAATCTAAAAAAAAAAATACAATGAACTTATTTACAAGACAGAAATAGACTCATAAACATTAAAAAACAAATGTATGGTTACCAAAGGAGAAAGGGGGATAGGGAGAGATAAAGTACGAGGGATGAGCATATACTCACTACTACATACACAATAGATAACCAACAAGGACACACTGTATGGCACAGTGAAAAAGTGGAAAAAAATCTAAAAAAGAATACATGTGCAGAATAGTCTCTCCACATATAACTGACTCCCTGTGGTACAACTGAAACTAACACATCATAAATCAGTCATATTTCAATGAAATTATTATGAATATGTCAAATTTATCCATCTACTCTTCTATTTACAGAATTTATATTTTATGTCTTATTTTTCATTATTACAAACAATAATGCAATTGGACATTTTTTCATACATCTATCAGGCACGTAAGTATGCATGTGATTGCTGGCTTTTTAGAGCACATTTTACTATATGCGGCCAAATTTCTCTTCACGATGAACTTATTTTAGCAAGCTTAAGTTTTTGCCCATAAGATGAGTGTGAGAGACACATTTGAGGGTGAATCCCAGTGAGTTACCCCTTAAATAATCCCTTCCCCTTAACTGTGGATGACAACTGTGATTTATTTTTAACCAACTGAATATGGCAGTGGTCACTCCTTTGATGAAGTTTCATTATATGCCAATGAATTTGTAGGTAGTAAAAGTCCTATAAGACCTCTAAGAGCATTCTTTCAACAGAATCCAAATAAATATTCAAGATTGTGTTAAGAATTTGGAATGTGAGCTGAAGCTGTTTTCGAATATTGGCCTGTTGTTATTGTTTAGACACTAGGTTCTGTCCGACTCTTTTGCGACCCGACTCATGAACTACAGTCCATCAGACTCTGTCCATGTGATTTCCCAAACAAGAATACTGAAGTGGGTTGCTATTTCCTTTTCCAGGGGATCTTCCCAATCCAAGGACTGAACCTGAGTCTCCCACACTAACAGGTGGATTCTTTACCACTGAGTCACCTGGAGAGCCAATACTGGCCTATCAGATCAGATCAGTTGCTCAGTCGTGTCCGACTCTTTACAACCCCATGAATAGCAACACACCAGGCCTCCCCGTCCATTACCAGCTCCCAGAGTTCACTCAAACTCATGTCCATCGAGTCGGTGATGCGATCCAGCCATCTCATCCTCTGTCATCCCCTTCTCCTCCTGCCCCCAATCCCTCCCAGCATCAGAGTCTTTTCCAATGAGTCAACTCTTCACATGAGGTAGCCAAAGTACTGGAGTTTCAGCTTTAGCATCAGTGCTTCCAAAGAACACCCAGGACTGATCTCCTTCAGAATGGACTGGCTGGATCTCCTTGCAGTCCAAGGGACTCTCAAGAGTCTTCTCCAACACCAAAGTTCAAAGGCATCAATTCTTCCGCACTCAGCTTTCTTCACAGTCCAACTCTCACATCCATACATGACCACTGGAAAAACCATAGCCTTGACTAGACATACCTTTATTGGCATGAAAGTGAAAGTGAAAGTGAAGTCACTCAGTCATGTCCGACTCTTTGCGACCCCATGGACTATAGCCTACCAGGCTCCTCTGTCCATGGGATTTTCCAGGCAATAGTACTGGAGTGGATTGCCATTTCCTTCTCCAGGGGATCTTCCCAACCCAGGGACTGAACCCGGGTCTCCCGCATTATAGACAGATGCTTTACCATCTGAGCCACCAGGGAAGTCCCAAGAACCACACTTTAGGTTATTTGTTTACAATTGCCTCCATAAGATGATACTTCAGAGATTGTCCACTGCAGATCTTTAGGTTAAAAAATAACAACAATTAAAAGGATGTTGAAGACCAACAGTAATATACATCAAAGAACTAGCATGATTACATTCTTATCATGTTTTTGTAGGGTATGAATGTATATATCCTGAGGAAAGTAAAAACAGAAAGTATGTGT
This sequence comes from Bos indicus x Bos taurus, assembly GCF_003369695.1. NCBI lineage: Eukaryota > Metazoa > Chordata > Mammalia > Artiodactyla > Bovidae > Bos > Bos indicus x Bos taurus. The sequence goes on along the minus strand of NC_040079.1, from coordinate 96,498,366 downwards.
ATACAGAGATAGAAGTGCATGCAAAAGCAATGGAAGGCATATGTAAAAGGGCACAGTCAACTCTACATGAAATTAAGATCCTGCCCCATGGAACACAAACAAAATTTGTTTCGTGAAGTGGCACTCACTTTGAAGGCAGCACAATTTCTTGGCCTGCAAAATGTGTATTATAATTAGGTGGCAGAGCACCACGAGGGATATTAAGTTGTCACAGTGTCACATGGCAACAGATCAAGGAAGGAGAGGAAAGAGAAAGAACCACTAGAATAGCAGGAAGCCAAAGGATATGAATAGGAGCCTCCATTAATGACCAACAAAGCCACCAGGCAGATCATCAAGGGAGCTGATAAAAACTAGCCAGAGTAGACAAGGCACTGATATTCAAATCACACACTCATCAAGTGACAAGTCATGGGTTCTGGAGAAAATAAACATAATTAAGCAGTGTTTTTGGATCTCGGTGAACTCATAGTCTATCTGGAAAGACAAACATAAACACATTCACCTTCACATGAAGCAGCTTGGTGAACAAGTGCACTTTTGGAAGCACAGAGGTGAGAAAGTGATTCTGGCTGGAAAGATCAGGGTGAGCTACAAAGAGGAAGTGTACAATCCAAGTCTGACCTTGAATAACATGTTCACCAGGAGACAGAGAACAGGACAGAGGGCTTTCCAGGCAGCGAAAACATTGTGGTCAGCAGTCAAGAGATAACCCAGGCAGAGAGTATGGATTGTAGGGTATGTCAGGAATGAAAACCAAAATCTGAGCAAAAGGGGATTGGCACCTGGACAAGAGATCTGAATATAACGAAAAGTTGGTGTTAGTTGCTCAATAGTGTCTGACTCTTTGTGACCCCAAGGACTGTAGCCCACTCCTCTGTCCATGAATTCTCCAGGCAAGAATACTGGAGTGGTGTGCCATTCCCTTCTCAAGGGGATCTTCCCAAACCAGATTCAAACCTGCATCTCCTGTGTCTCCTACATTGCTGGCAGATTCTTTATCATCTGAGCCACCAGGGAAGCCTGAATATCAAGAAAAGAAGGTAGTAAAGGGATGTGGTATCAGAGTTGGGTCTCCTTATTAGTCTTGGTAATGACATTTGATTCTTCAGTCATATGTGACAATATTGGGTAAGGAGGAAATAAGTTCTGGAACCAATCCCCAGTGCATACCCAGGGACAAGTGTGTACTGTCATTATCAAATATGCATTTTTTCAGAGTCAGAAACAGACTATATAAGTAAGCCCCACAAAAGATAGGAAAGCTTGACTCCAAAAACATGAACCGAGAGAACTGAAGTACAAAGATCACTGGGTTTTATATTCAGACAAACAAGAGTAGAGAAGGAGGTAACTAGTAGGCTAGTAGTGTAGGATGTTGGAAAGACATTTTTTTTTTCTCATTATTGTTCCAAGAGTTCACATATTTCCTTCTCCAGTCTCCTCCTACCAAACCACTGAAGATTACTGCTGCTTTAATTATGGAATCTCCACGTTGTTTAATAAATACCTTTCTTTCTCACCTCCTTTCTTGGCTAAATGCAAATATTAATACCTAAACTAGATTAAATGCATATCTCACAATAGTTATGTTAGATCCAAGAACTCTTTTATGTAATAATGTCACTTTCAATACACATTAAAGGCACCCAAAGAGATGCAACATATAGCCAAAGTTGTAACAGAAGGCCTAGAGGCAAAAATTAAGGTGATTTCAATAAACAGCCATATGGTCAGAAAATAGTAGCAAGAAATAAGAAAAAATTTGATGGCATGTATTTATTTTCACTATAACAAAATGACAAGAAAAAATTTCATTAACTATACATATATGGGGAAAAGTGGCTTTATATTTTCATACTTTAATGATACAGTCTAACAACAATGTGCCAGGTATTTCCTTTGTTAAATAACTTCTTTGACTATAAATGACAGCATAATAAATACTTTAAATATAATCTATCATTTCTGTCATTTTAGAAACTGAAACATTCTAACTTCAAGCACCTGTTTTAAAATGCTTTATATTTTAGATCTATAAGGGGCTAAGTATTTTCTTACAAAACACAATTCATTTTGAATGACAAAAGTCATCCACTCTTGAAAAGTCTTGGCCTCTTTCATAACATAAGTGCTTCTTAAACAAACTTTGAGCTCTGACAACAATCATTTACATCTATATTTATCTCCCATTATATATTTCTTCTATATGTGTACATAATGCCTAATAAACTGGAACTCAGGAAATAATTTTGTGAAGGGCAGACAGAAACTGAGATAAGACAGGAAGCAAAAGAAAATTATTTTAAAATGGCATTTTGGCATCATTTTCTAAAGACAGATACTATATTCTCTTTTTATTACACTGTAAAATTGGATGATATGTAAATACTAAGAGATATTTCATTTCTCTAGTGATGCTAAAGCTGAAACTTAAATACTTTGGCCACCTCATGCAAAGAGTTGACCCATTGGAAAAGACCCTGATGCTGGGAGGGATTGGGGGCAAGGGGAGAAGGGGACGACAGAGGATGAGATGGCTGGATGGCATCACTGACTCGATGGACATGAGTCTGAGTGAACTCCGTGAGTTGGTGACGGACAGGGAGGCCTGGCGTGCTGCGATTCATGGGGTCACAAAGAGTCAAACACAACTGAGTGACTGAACTCAGTGTTAATCTGGGTTTCCCTGGTAGCTCATTGGTAAAGAATTGACCTGCAATGCAAGAGACATGGGTTTGATTCCTAGGTGGGGAAGATCCCCTGGAGAAAGAAATGGTAACCCACTCCAGTGTTCTTGCTTAGAAAATCTCATGGACAGATGAGCTTCATGGGCTACAGTCCATGGGGTCACAAAAGAGCCAGGCACGACTTAGCAACTAAACAGTGATAACAATCTATATTTATTTACTAATTTTATAGTTTCAAATGGCATAGTTAAATATTATTCACATTTAGAGGATCATGTATAACAATCTCCTTCCTTGAGTTTCTCCCCTCAGGATATTTAGTCATTCACGGACCGTGTCAGGGAATCTTTGAACACCCTATTAATATGTGCAAAATTCTGTGACTGTGTGTATAAACAAGAGAGAAAATTCATAGATTTTGTGACATTCTAGAAAAGCTCTAAGATGCTAAATATTGACTTCCCCTGGGAATTTTGAATGATGCCAAATACTTCCTTCATAAACATAAAACTTCCTTCATGATACATTATATCCCTGTATTACTATATTGGGGTAAGAAAACGACTCTTAGTAGTGATACAAGATATCACTGTAGGGAAAATTCAAACTCAGAATTCAAATTCAGGATGATTTTCCTACAATCTCATTTTATTTCAAGATAGCTGGCATATATATATAATACTAGGCCCCTGAAAATCTTTGGCCACTATATTTAGTTTATGAATCATATAAATCTATGGGTTTTTTTCACTATTTGTATTTTTATTTGTTATCTTTCTCATTCTAGTGTGTGCTCAGTTGTTCAGACATATCAGACTCTTTGTGATCCTATAGACTGTAGCCCACCAGGCTCCTCTGTTCAGGAGATTTCCCAGGCAAGAATACTGGAGTAGGTTGCCATTTTCCCCTCTAGGGGATGTTCCCAACTCAGCGATCAAACTTGAGTCTTCTGCGTCTCTGCATTACAGATGGATTCTTTACTGCTGAGCCACTGGGGAAGCCCCTTCTCAGACTCTAAAACATCCAGTAAAATATACAAAAATATTTCTGCTCAGTTATACTGTCAAATATAAGTATATTAAATAGATTTTACAACAGAAGAAAATGTGTTTAAATGTTTAACTTTCAGCATAATCTAAGTAAACTGTGAAATGGTTAAAAATAGTAAATGATCAATAAATAGAAAAAATAAAAAGATAGGTAACATTTATTAAGTGTTCTCTATAACCTAGATACATGTTTAACTCTTTATATTTATTTAATGGTTATAACAACTTTGCAGTGAGGTAATATTATTTACATATTTCATATAAGAAAACTCAGATGAATATTTATTTGCCTCAAGTTACACAGTTAAATAATGATGGAGTCAGAATTCAAACGCATGGGGTCTAGTGGAGGAACCTCCTCTCAGTGGATTGGAACCACTAAATTCTACTGTTACCTTATTTATAAACTAAATATTTTAAAGGGCCCTCATTACTTCTCTTTTCTTTTTTTCTTTTTAACATATAGCGTTCAGTTCAGTTCAGTTCAGTCGCTCAGTCATGTCCGACTCTTTGTGACCCCATGAATCGCAGCACGCCAGGCCTCCCTGTCCATCACCAACTCCCGGAGTTCGCTCAGACTCACGTCCATCGAGTCAGTGATGCCATCCAGCCATCTCATCCTCTGTCATCCCCTTCTCCTCCTGCCCTCAATCCCTCCCAGCATCAGAGTCTTTTCCAATGAGTCAACTCTTCACATGAGATGGCCAAAGTACAGGAGTTTCAGTTTCAGCATCATTCCTTCCAAAGAAATCCTAGGGCTGATCTCCTTCAGAATGGACTGGTTGGATCTCCTTGCAGTCCAAGGGACTCTCAAGAGTCTTCTCCAACACCACAGTTCAAAAGCATCAACTCTTCGGCCCTCAGCCTCCTTCACAGTCCAACTCTCACATCCATACATGACCACAGTAAAAACCACAGCCTTGACTAGACGGACCTTTGTTGGCAAAGTAATGTCTCTGCTTTCGAATATGCTATCTAGGTTGTATATAACTTTCCTTCCAAGGAGTAAGAGTTTTCTAATTTCATGGCTGCAGTCACCATCTGCAGTGATTTTGGAGCCCAAAAAAATAAAGTCTGAGCAACTTTTGATATTTATTGCTGCTGTTACTGCATTAGTTGCTTCAGTAGTGTCCGGCTCTGTGCGACCCCATAGACGGCAGCCCACCAGGCTCCCCCGTCCCTGGGATTCTCCAGGCAAGAACACTGGAGTGGGTTGCCATTTCCTTCTCCAATGCATGAAAGTGAAAAGTCAAAGTGAAGTCACTTGGTCGTGTCCGACTCTTTGCGTCCCCATGGACTGCAGCCTACCAGGCTCCTCCATCCATGGGATTTTCCGGGCAAGAGTACTGGAATGGGGTGCCATTGCCTTCTCCGTTTGATATTTATTAGACATTTGTAATTTTCTGTCTCTTTTTTTTCACTTTGTCCATTTTCCACTAGGACTCTGTTTTCTTGTACATGTAATTAATATTTTATATTAGGTATTAATCATTTGGTTCTCGTATGTCATTAATATTTCTCATTTAAATTTAAAAAAAATATTGGGTATAATCTGCAATTATAGCAAAAGAAAAAAATAAAAAACAAAACAAAACAGATCATTCTGTGGTAGGGTTCCAAGGTGTGGGATCCTAAAGACCTAAGGGAGATACCCGACGGGTTTTCGGAGGCTTTGTTGGTTTTGGGGGCAGATAGCTGAGCAATGGGTGCTGAAAGGACAGCTCCTACCTGCCCCACTGCACTAGAACAGCACCTCTGTGTGTAGTCTTCCCCTCCAACGCCCACCCTGAGTGGACCACCTTCCAGGCCGAAGGGGATGCTAAAGGAGTCAAGGTGAAGGATGAATCACAGAGAAGATTTTTAAGGTTATCTGCTAAACCCACTCCTTCAAAGTCAGAGCCCAAACCTAAAAGGCAAAACGAAAACTAAAAAGATTTTGATTAAAGTTACATATTTTAGAATGAAATAAAAAAGTAAACTTCACAATATACCATTTAATATGAGAAAAATGGGAAAACCACTTCAAACCTAAAAGGAATGGATATTTACTACATATTTCTAGTTGTGTAAGATTTAAGAATATTGTAAGATACCTTAAAATATAATTTTACAATTTTAGGTAGCATGTGTTAAAATTTAAAAGATACCAAATTAAAAGTAGGATACTGACTCTGCAAAATTATGAACTTTTAATTTAATTTTCCTATAGAAACTACTTTATAATCATCTTTATTTTACATAATAGATATACTTCTGTAGGTATCTCTACTTGTTCTTAAGTCAAATGACAGAGTGTATGTATTAAATTATTAAATACAAGGAGATAAACATGGGCTTTCACAGTGGTAAAGAATCTGCCTGCCAATGCAGGAGATGCAAGAGATGTGAGTTTGATCCCTGGGTCAGGAAGATCTGCTGAATAAGGAAATGGCAACCCACTCCAGTATTCTTGCTTGGGAAATCCAATGAAAAGAGGAGCCTGGTGGGCTACAGTCCATGGGGCTGCAGAAAGTCATACACCACTGAGCATAGTACAGCAAAAGACAAGGAGATAAATACAAATAGAGTTACATATGACTGGGCATTAGAGAAAAGGTTTTGCAAAAAATGAGGCATTTGAGAAGAATCCTATGGAAGCACTAGGAGCTAGCTAGGCTGAAGGAAGAATACATATAAAGAAAGAAAAATAAATAGGTAACAGCTAAGGGTATTATAAATCATTTAAAAGCACTGAAGAGAGGCTATGAAGAAAGGGATGATAGACGATAACTGGAGAAAAAAAAAAATGGAATCAGAGACCAGGCGAGGCCTCCAGACTATTCTTTGGACAATCGGTAATTATGGCAAAAATATAAGCAGGAGAATCTCATGGTTGTAATCATGTTTCAGCAAGAACTGTGCTGGCAGTGAAATCTAGAGGCAGGGCTCCTGTGAGGCAGCTCTCAATTCAGTTCAGGCACTCAGTCATGTCTGACTCTTTGCCACCCTTGGGACTGCCCACACCAGGGTTCACGACTGTCCATCAACAACTCCTGGAGCCTGTTCAAACTCATGTCCATCGAATCAGTGATGCTACCCAACCATCTCATCCTCTGTCATCCCCTTCCTCCTTGCCTTTAATCTTTCCCAGCATTAGGGTCTTTTCAAATGAATCAGTTCTTCACATCAGGTGGCCAAAATATTGGAGCTTCAGCTTTAGCATCAGTCCTTCCAGTGAATATTCAGGGTTGGTTTCTCTCAGGATTGACTGGTTTGATCTCCTTGCTGTCCAAGAGACTCTCAAGATTCTTCTCCAGCACCACAGTTCAAAAGCATCAGTTCTTCAGTGATCAGCTTTCTTTATGGTCCAACTCATATCCATACATGACTACTGGAAAAGCCATAGCTTTCACTAAATGGACCTTTATTGGTAAAGTAATGTTTTTAGGTTTGTCTAGGCTTGTCATAGCTTTTCTTCCAAGGAGCAAGTGTCTTTTAATTTTATGGCTGCAGTCACCATCTGCAGTGATTTTGGAGGCAGCTCTGTAAGGGTGCAAATAGAGCCCTAATGGGCTTCCCTGGTGGCTCAGACGGTAAAAGAATCTGCCTGCAACGCAGGAAACATAAGAGGCTTGCATTTGATCCGTAGGTCAGGAAGATCCCCTGGAGAAGGAAATGGCAATCCAATCCGTTCTTCTTGCCTGGGAAATCCAATGAACAGAGGAGCCCGGCAGGCTACAGTCCATGTAGTTGCAAAGAGTCAGACATAACTGAACGACTAACACTTTCACTTTCACAGTTAGACACAAAAGTCACAGGGGTGGGGATGGAGAGGAAATGGCAAATTCTAGAGATATTCCAGAGCTAATTTTGTAAAGAATTGACCTATTGATGAACTAAAAGATGACCACAAACAACCCAGATCAGATCAGATCAGATCAGTCGCTCAGTCGTGTCTGCGACTCCATGAATTGCAGCACACCAGGCCTCCCTGTCCATCACCAACTGCTGGAGTTCACTGAGACTCACATCCATCAAGTCAGTGATGCCATCCAGCCATCTCATCCTCTGTCGTCCCCTTCTCCTCCTGCCCCCAATATCTCCCAGCATCAGAGTCTTTTCCAATGAGTCAACTCTTCGCATGAGGTGGCCAAAGTACTGGAGTTTCAGCTTTAGCATCATTCCTTCCAAAGAAATCCCAAGGCTGATCTCCTTCAGAATGGACTGGTTGGATCTCCTTGCAGTCCAAGGGACTCTCAAGAGTCTTCTCCAACACCACAGTTCAAAAGCATCAATTCTTCGGCACTCAGCCTTCTTCACAGTCCAACTCTCACAAACAACCCAGGTAAATGTTAATTCCATTAATAGGACTCTAGAATGGGATTCCCTGGTGGCTCAGATGGTAAAGAGTCTGCCTGGAATGCAGGAAACCCGGGTTCGATCCCTGGGTCAAGAAGATCCCTTGGAGAAGGAAATGGTAACCCACTCTAGTAATCTTGCCTGGGAAATTCCATGGACAGAGGAGCCTGGTGGGCTATCGTCCATTGGGTTGCACAGAGTTGGACACGACTGAGCAACTTCACTTTCACTTTCAGAAAAGGAATGGATTTGTTATCATCAAGGAAAAGGACTTCAATGAAATGATCTTTTGAGATATATGAGTTCCAGTCTGCTTATTTACAGTTCCTATTATTCCTACTATAACCTCAGCTCCTTTGCTATCTGAGGTTAGCAAACTGTGCCATAACCCCCATACAGAAACCAGCTCACAGGAGAGTCAGAAAAATTAATCTGGTTTTTAAAAGTTCCAACTAAGTTTAGAATTACAGATGGCACTTATTTTTTTTTTAGTTGTATTTGAATTTATTGGGCTCTTCCTTAGGTATAAGAAGTCCATTTCTAAAAAGCAAAATGAGAGTAGTTGTCAAAGAAATGGACATTCATCAAAGTATGTCTAGTCACAGGCAGAATGTTCCACAAATATCATTTTATCTCTTTTGAAGAGCATCTTCAAATAAAATGACTTTAATTAATTCATTCATTAGTAACAAATAATCTTGGTTGGCCAAGATGGAGAGTGTCATAATACTAATTTTTTGAGCTACAGTATTATACAAAGCTTGTGAAAGTCAGCACAAATAGGAAATCTAAATTATTTTGTATTAATTATGAATAAAATGAAAGTGTGAAAGTGTTAGCGACTAAGTCACGTTTGACTCTTGTGACCCCAGAGGAGCCCGCCAAGCTCCTCTGCCCATAGGATTCTCCAGGCAAGAATACTGGACTGGGCTGCCATTCCCTTCTCTAAGGATCTTCCTGACACAGGGATTGAACCAATGTCTCCTACATTACAGGCAGATTCTTAATCACCTGAGGCACCATGAATAATATAAGCAAGTACTAAGCCTTAGGATAATGTATGAAGGTAGCTCAGATGGAGTTAAAGATGACTTTGATGGGACACAAGCTCTCACGCTGTAACAATTTTTCCCCAGGAGACAGTTGGCAATGTCTGGAGAGACTTTGATTGTTAGGACTGTGGGGTGGGTTTGAGGACACTATCAGCATCCAGAGGGTAAAGGTCAGGGATGTGGCTACATACCCAGTGATGCCCATGACAAGCCCCAAAGAATTCTCTGGCCCCAAATGTTAATAGTGGCAAAGTTGAGAAATTCTCTTATAAAGCACTGTAAACTGGTATCTTTAAGATATTGATATGCATAGTCTTAGGTATGGCAACCCACTCCAGTGTTCTTGCCTGGAGAATCCCATGGACGGAGAAGCCTGGTAGGCTGCAGTCCATGGGGTCGCACAGAGTCAGACATGACTGAAGCGACTTAGCAGCAGCAGGTAAATTACTATATTTATAATATAGTATATAGTAATATATTATATAATATTATAATATAGTAATATAATATAATATAGTAATATAATATAGTAATATAGTAATGGTGACTATTTTAGAGGCCACTTAATTATTTGAAGAGAGTGGTACTGTGTTCTAATCCAATCACATAAATTTATGAAATACTTTCAGAAAATACTCATTTTCTACTTACACTGTTCTTCTAAAATGTCATTTCTCTTGAGTTTCAAGCACTTCAAGAACTCATTTCCAGCAGCAGGCAAAATATATTAAAGCCAATATTTTTCTGCTTACATTTAAAAAAATATACATTCTTGAACTGTGTTTCATTTTATGAGATGGTACTGCTAAATTACTCTTTAAAGCCTGACTTTGTGTTTTTTGAAACTGGAACACTGATTTTTCAAATTCACTTGCTTAGCAGTGTTTATGAAAAACAGTAATAAAGCTCTGCATATTTTTAAATTATTAAAAAGAAAAGGTAGTTAACCTATATAAATATCTGAAATGAATCATATTTTTTCCTTTACTTTTAATGGCATGTGAAACTAACTTAGGCTTCCATTTACTCCTTTGAGAATCATCCTTAATAATAGCAGCAGAGCTGAGAAGTACATTTTCTTAGGACATATTACTATATGCAAGAACCACTAGTACTGATTCTCTGACTGATGTCTAATTCTCAGATATCTGTCAAAACAATCAAATCAGCTATCCAGACATCGTTAACAGAATGATAACTAAGGTATCATCAACAAAGGATACAGCAGTGTCTCTGAGGTGTTTTCTCTTGGCTTTATAGCTGATCTCAAATGGCATGCTAATGGAGTAGCAACATATGAGATTTGGCATCAGATAGACCTGGACTGCACTGTCTTTAACATCTCTGCATCTCCATTTAATCATCAACCTGGAGTCTTCATCTAAGTGAACTTTGTTCTGGCTCTAATCTGACCAAGAACCCTCCTGAGGTCAGTTTTTCTGTGACAACAATGTGGACTATATGTAAGGTTTTACAATACAACACATAAGAAGGAGCTATTACATACATTTTCCTTTAACCTCCCCTGGTCACTGCTCCTCTATAGCTCCCGTGCTCACCTGTCCTATTCCACGGATTCTCACTTAGAGAAGTTCTATGCACGGTGACTCTGGTTCTACCCCCAATCTCATGCCTTCCTCCCACCTTCACTTTAACTCTGCACTTACCTTCAGGAACAGTTTCTCTTCCATTCAACTTTTCTAATATTCCATTTGCCAGTTTCCCTCTTTAGAAGTGGAGAAGAGGGTAAATCCTCCCTAAAATATGAAATGGGAAGACAGTACCTACCTCAAGGGGTTCTGATGGAATTAAAGCATAACCCTAAGAATCTACCAGAGTCTCTGTTGCATATTTCAGCACTCAGTCAATGTTAATAAGCTGTGTACTCCTTGCTTCCTGGCACAAAGGCAAATTTCAGATACCTCAAAAGGAAGATAAAGACATAAAGTAGTTCCAAGAAAATAGTGAAAAAAGAAATCCCTGTCACTGCATCTTCAAGAAAGAATGTTTTTATCAAGCTGCAAGGACATGCCCTCTAGATTTTATAATCTAAACACTGTAAGAATTCTTTATAACTAAATGTTATAAATCCTTGTGATGGCAATCACTAAAATTTAAACCTACAGAAATGAGCAATGACATCTTGCCAAAGGGAAGATGGCATGGCTCTTACATACAAAGAAAAAGAATTACATTGCTCATCAAAATGAGTAATGAAAAGCCAAAAATATCCTATGTAATTCTTGGAAAATGCAATTAAGAATTCAGTCTATGTTTTTATTTTACATCATGGTCCACTCTAGAGACTTTGAGACTTAATCATGTTTTAAAAATTAAATACGTAGAGCTTACCTCAGTCCATAATTTCCTGTACATTTTATTTTTTTACTAATGCAGTTTATCATAGTTTTGTAATTGAGCATACGTTCCTCCAAAAATTAAATATTCATTCCACTATATAGGAAAATGTTTATGCTGCTATGTTGTATCATATGGTTATCAATACCTATTCTTAATAAATCAATCAATCCATAGCAGTAAAGTGTTTTACTTTGAAAAATATATAATTAATCACCCAAATAAAAGTTTCTGGAAGTTTCTTCTCATTAAATTTTATAAAGGTAGTTCACTAATAGGAAAGTAAACATACATTTACTATACACGGGCATTTCTCTGTTCTATAACCAATTTTTCTTTGAAACTATAATATACACAAAATATATTCAGATTTTTAAATTAATTATGCTGTGCATTTATAATAATGGCTGTCGGGGGGGGGGGCTTACAAATAGCTGTGAAAAGAAGAGAAGCGAAAATTAAAGGAGAAAAGGAAAGATATAAGCATCTGAATGCAGAGTTCCAAAGAATAGCAAGAAGAGATAAGAAAGCCTTCTTTAGCAATCAATGCAAAGAAATAGAGGAAAACAACAGAATGGGAAAGGCTAGAGATCTCTTCAAGAAAATTAGTGATACCAAGGGAACATTTCACGCAAAGATGGGCTTGATAAAGGACAGAAATGGTATGGACCTAACAGAAGCAGAAGATATTGAGAAGAGATGGCAAGAATACACAGAAGAACTGTACAAAAAAGATCTTCACGACCCAGATAAATACGATGGTGTGATCACTGACCTAGAGCCAGACATCCTGGAATGTGAAGTCAAGTGGGCCTTAGAAAGCATCACTATGAACAAAGCTAGTGGAGGTGATGGAATTCCAGTTGAGTTACTTCAAATCCTGAAAGATGATGCTGTCAAAGTGCTGCACTCAATATGCCAGCAAATTTGGAAAACTCACCAGTGGCCACAGGACTGGAAAACGTCAGTTTTCATTCCAATCCCAAAGAAAGGCAATGCCAAAGAATGCTCAAACTATCGCACAATTCCACTCATCTCATACGCTAGTAAAGTAATGCTCAAAATTCTCCAAGCCAGGCTTTAGCAATATGTGAACCGTGAACTTCCTGATGTTCAAGCTGGTTTTAGAAAAGGCAGAGGAACCAGAGATCAAATTGCCAACATCTGCTGGATCGTGGAAAAAGCAAGAGAATTCCAGAAAAACATCTATTTCTGCTTTATTGACTATGCCAAAGCCTTTGACTGTGTGGATCACAATAAATTGTGGAAAATTCTGAAAGAGATGGGAATACCAGACCACCTGACCTGCCTCTTGAGAAATTTGTATGCAGGTCAGGAAGCAACAGTTAGAACTGGACATGGAACAACAGACTGGTTCCAAATAGGAAAAGGAGTACGTCAAGGCTGTATCTTGTCACCCTGCTTATTTAACTTATATGCGGAGTACATCATGAGAAACGCTGGACTGGAAGAAACACAAGATTTCAAGATTGCCGGGAGAAATATCAATAACCTCGGATATGCAGATGACACCACCCTTATGGCAGAAAGTGAAGAGGAACTCAAAAGCCTGTTGATGAAAGTGAAAGTGGAGAGTGAAAAAGTTGGCTTAAAGCTCAACATTCAGAAAACGAAGATCATGGCATCCGGTCCCATCACTTCATGGGAAATAGATGGGGAAACAGTGGAAACAGTGTCAGACTCTATTTTTGGGGGCTCCAAAATCACTGCAGATGGTGACTGCAGCCATGAAATTAAAAGATGCTTACTCCTTGGAAGGAAAGTTATGACCAACCTAGATAGCATATTGAAAAGCAGAGACATTACTTTGCCAACAAAGGTCTATCTAGTCAAGGCTATGGTTTTTCCTTTGGTCATGTATGGATGTGAGAGTTGGACTGTGAAGAAAGCTGAGCACCGAAGAATTGATGCTTTTGAACTGCAGTGTTGGAGAAGACTCTTGAGCGTCCCTTGGACTGCAAGGAGATCCAACCAGTCCATTCTGAAGGAGATCAGCCCTGGGATTTCTTTGGAAGGAATGATGCTAAAGCTGAAAGTCCAGTACTTTGGCCACCTCATGCAAAGAGTTGACTCATTGGAAAAGAATCTGATGCTGCGAGGGACTGAGGTCAAGAGGCGAAGGGGACGACAGAGGATGGGATGGCTGGATGGCATCACTGACTCGATAGACATGAGTCTGGGTGAACTCCAGGAGTTGGTGATGGACAGGGAGGCCTGGCGTGCTGTGATTAATGGGATCGCAAAGAGTCGGACATGACTGAGTGACTGAACTGAACTGAACTGAGTCACTATCAAGAAGGAAATGGCAACCCACTCCAGTATTCTTGCCTAGAGGATACATGGACGGGGGAGCCTGGTGGGCTGCCATCTTGGGGTCGCACAGAGTCGGACACTACTGAAGTGACATAGCAGCAGCAGCAGTCACTTCAATGACACAGCAGTAGACAAATAAAGAGATAACTCATTAATGTTCATGCTATGTCAGATCTAGTTTATAATCTGGAAGACAATATTAAATTATGTTTTATAATCTGGCACTTACTTTTTATATTATGCTCTCTTTGACGATACTTCCACCTCTCTATTTTCTAATTTCTGTTATCAACTTTTCTTAATTTCTGCAACACATTGGCCCAGAGCTGTATCTTGTGGGTCTTGACTTTACGTACTTTTGCCTGAGTGACCTCACCATATCTATGGATACACTGACACAAATAAAAAGCCTTCTAAACTTATCTGAGTCCCTAATTCTCATGACATCCAAGCCCACAGAGTCATATATTAAATCAAGCTTTTCATCTAGGTATTCCACAAATACCCTAAATAAAGTTATTGCTTCAATCCCCTGTTTATTCCATTTTGCAGCTTCCTATAATCTGCACTATAGGTGCACAAGCAATTTTTTGGTTTTTGAATAAATGAGTGAAATGAAATAAATACACACATGGAATAATGAGTTAATTCTTTAGAAAATACTTTGGCCTTCTACCAAGGCTATTTTCTCTAATGCCTTGGAGAAAAATCTTTTCTCATTTTCTCTAATTATGGAAATCCTGACAAAGACTAACTTAAGCCTGACCTTCTTGAGAAAATTTGTCTCTAGGTTTCAAGATTAACTTTATTCTGATTTACTATCCTTAAGGTCAGTCCTATACAGTTTATTATTTATTTATAACATGCTTACTGTTTATGCCTTTGATAATGTTAATATACCTAAACATTTGGTATGCTAATATTATCTAGAATTCAGACTCAGAAAGACTAGGTTTTTCGTTTCTTATAAAACATGCATAGTATAGAGCTGAAAAAAAGTCTTAGGACACATAGACCTGCCATCTATCAAATAACAAGCATTCAGTGAGCCTTTACTAAGTACCCAGCACTGTTTAGATCTTGTAAAAACATAAACAAGTTTACTGTTAATTGCTACATATGGGGAGATATAAAGACAGATGGCACAGTGCAGACAATAGCCCATCATTATCAAAATGAACTGTAATGTTTACCCATTTAGTTCCTGTACTTTTATCCTAAATGATCTTTAGAAGCTTGAAATGTTAACATTCTCTAATGTTTTTTGCTAAAACTTCTATCATGGTTATGGCACTTGGCCAAAAACAAGCTATCATTGAGACAGGACTAAAATTCTCAACAACATTCACCTCTCTAAGTTCATTGTGAAGCAAAGGGCAAATGGTGATTCATTAGATCTAAAAATAAATATGAGTTTGTAAAGGATGAATACTTGAGCATCGTAAGTCATTTCTGCAGTTTAATATAAGAACTATTATTTATTAACCTGCTCATATTATTCTTTACATAAATATGCTACCTATAAAGCACAACTACTCTTTTTCAGGGAAATGCCAATTCTAAAAAAGAAAATTGTAGAACAGGGATAGCAAATACATCACATACCTGCTACCACTAGACACTCAAACAGCCACAATAATAAATAAACAATTTAAATAGTTTACTGCTGAGCCAAGAGGCAGACTCAGACATTTCCTCTGTACAAAGCACTGGAGGCAAATACTACCAGTTGATTAATGCTGGCATATGTAATGAAACCTATTTCTATATCCAGGAAGTATCTAGACAAAGTATCTGTCATACATCTTATTATATTCCAAATGCCCAGCACAGTTACTGATTTACGGTAGGTACTAGATAAATGCTTGTTGAACGAGTAAGATAATTATTAGTGAATATTTCTATAGCAGTGACATCATCAGCATTGTTTCAAGAACCCAAGTGGCTCCAAAACTTCTGAAAATGAACTCTGCTTGTATTGCTGCCTTTAGTTATTTTCAGAATTGTGCCCTTTATAAGTGCCTTTTCTCTAACAGTCTTCCAGCCTCACGCTTAGCTCCCAGCAAAGAAAGTTGCTTATTAAAATATTTGCATGCTGTAAATAATACATATTTCTCTGAGAAGCTTCTTCAACTCTGAAATAGCCAATGTGAAAGGCATAAGGAATTTAACATTTTATTTGATAAACAACAGAGTAGGAATACAACTATTTAGTGATAATCACAACATACTCAAATGTAATCCATAATGTAAGTTCAAAAAAGTCATCAAAGAGTGGGGTCATCTACAAGAATTGACAGTGGAATGGAAAATTCTAATCACCGTCAAAAGTAAGAAAAGTATCCTGGCTCAAAAACAGAACTTTCCAAAAGCTCTGTTAAACTTCTTAGGAATAATATATATATAATATATATTATATATAATAATAATATATTATCTTTCAGTTCAGTTGCTCAGTTGTGTCCAACTCTTTGCGACCCCATGGACTGCAACACATCAGGGACAGGCTTCCCTGTCCATCACCAGCTCCC
Source organism: Bos indicus x Bos taurus (assembly GCF_003369695.1). NCBI lineage: Eukaryota > Metazoa > Chordata > Mammalia > Artiodactyla > Bovidae > Bos > Bos indicus x Bos taurus. Next base: position 96,482,014 of record NC_040079.1, on the reverse strand, counting down.
AGAGCCTACTCTAACTCATGTCCATCGAATCACTGATGCCACCCAACCATCTCATCCTCTGTTGTCCCCCTCTCCTCCTGCCTTCAATCTTTCCCAGCATCAGGGTCTTTTCAAATGAGTCAGTTCTTCACATCAGGTGGCCAAAGTATTGGAGTTTCAGCTTCAGCATCAGTCCTTCCAATGAACACCCAGGACTGATCTCCTTTAGGATGAACTGGTTGGATCTCCTTGCAGTCCAAGGGACTCTCAAGAGTCTTCTCCAACACCACAGTTCAAGAGCATCAATTCTTTGGTGCTCAGCTTTCTTTATAGTCCACTCTCACATCCATACATGACTACTGGAAGAACCATAGCCTTGACTAGATGGACCTTTATTGGCAAAGTAATGTCTCTGCTTTTTAATATGCTATCTAGGTTGGTCATAACTTTCCTTCCAAGGAGTAAGCGTCTTTTAATTCATGGCTGCAGTTAATTTCTTGTTTAGAAAGTACAAGTTCAACACAGCCAGCATTCCTTTCTACTACCCCTCTGCAGTCTTCCATTCAAATATAAACTCACTTAACTTCATCTTTACTTGTGTTGGTATAAAGTACAAATAAACATTTTCACATTTTGTTCTTAATCATGAAAGTAGCCTGTTTAGTGGGCTTCCTAGGGGGTTCAGTGGTAGAAAAACCTCCTGCCTAAGCAGGAGATGCAGATTTGATCCCTGGGGTCACAATGACCCCCAGGAGAAGAAAATGGCAACCCATTCCAGTATTCTCGCCTGGGAAATCCTATGGACAGAGGCACCTGGAGGGATACAGTCCATGGGGTCAAACAGCTGGTCACAACTTACTGACTAAACAACAACAGCCTGCTTAGGAGTACCATAATTAACACCTGAAAACATTTATTAATACCCTATACTCTGATCACAATGACAAAATAAAAACATAAGGAAAGAATATAATAAAACGGATATAAATTTAGAAAGTTACTCAAGTAAAAGTAACTCAAGAATAGCAAATAGTAAAAGTTCAAACCCATTACATTTTTTTGAAGACTATACCTATGATTTTGGTGTGAAACATTCCAAATGTAACAAAACAAAAATATCACCAAACTAGTATCAACTATTCCAATAACCTTTTTTTAATTAATTTACTTTTTAATTGAAGGATAACTGCTTTACAGAATTCTGTTGTTTTCTGTCAATTAACTTTTTATATGTTTTTATATATACACATGCACATGCTTATATATACATATATGCAAATATATGCAAACACACGTTTATATATACATACATTTGCACATGTGCATGGTTTTTTATGACACATAGGTATACAATGATGTAGTTACTTCTGAGCTCCACTATTCCTGGGGAAAGTTACCAAAGTGCAAACTTACAAACTCATTATTACTGAAGATCTCTGAACTGAATGAAAATTACTTAAAATTGTTTCAGTTTCTCAAAGAAATAAAAGTGGCAGATTCGGTAATGGCAGCATTTATGTATTCCATTAGTAAATTAATTATAAAATATTACATAGGTGGTGAGTACACAGATATGGAAAAATAAGTTTTATTAGTCAAAATGTGAAAAACTAGAATGCTGAGTTACTAACAATGAATAAAAAATATACAGTTGTGATTTTTAAATATTTTTAGTAATAGCTTTTTGTCCTCTGAATAAAATTCTACTAGTCCGGTCAATGTATCAGAGGATGAATTTCTCTAGCTGAAGAGATGTATCCTCTTATCCTGCAGTACTACCTATGTAAGTGTGCATGTGCATGCATGTGTGCACGTGCAAATTCACACACGCACACACACACAGATATACACACACACACACACTTGTCCTTGAGAAATCTGTTTTGAAAAGGATGATAAAATAAGGACCTGAGTTCTTCTGCTCTGTAGCTTTAGTTGCCCCATTTACTTCCCTTTAATCAGGATTTATTTTATCAGAATTGAACTCATGGATCATTTCAGTAGACATGCATTCACTATAATGCAATTTTTGTGGAGAAAAGTTAGTTGATACAGCTTAGCATTGGAAATAGAATATACTTTCCATATTTCAGATTCAATCCATTAAGGTTAATAATACAAACAAACTGTTTACATCCATTTGTCCTAATATATCAGATGGATTAATGAATGAGAATTTCAATTTTCTTATCTACAAAATCTCACCGTGAGTTTATAATTAGGAAAAATATTATATTACTTTAAAATACAGTAAATGATATGATATTACTAATAGATAATACTAAACATTTACATACAGTTAAATACTGTATACACATATATGATAAAAAAGGAGATTATCACTACAAAAGATTTAAGTCATCTGAAATAGGGCTTTTTTTCAGTAACAACTGGAAAAAAGTAACAATTTCAACAAAATTCATTATATCCTGAGCTTTGAGGCATTATTTGAAATCAATCCCCCTACATGGATTTATTATTAGATACAACAAAAAACTTAGATCACACAGTCCCCTGAATGTAAATTTTCAAGTTGTTCCTCTAAAATAAGAAGGAGGAAAAAATAGCTTTGCAATATCTTCCCTTCCCAAACTCTTTTTTCATCCTGCTAGCTTATGGGAAGAAAATTAAATGACTAGATATTTTGCATAAGTCCATGAGCATCTTTGCATGGTAAGGGATTTTTCTTCTGTGTGAGAAAATAATGCTCATTATCTACAGAGGAGTTCGATGTGTCATTAACAATTTCAGCGTGATGAATTTCCCTGAGTTAAAATGAATTTCCCTGAAATCCAGGACAGCATTCAAAGAATAAGAATTTAACCACAGTTTGATCAACAACACATTAACAGAAGTGACGATGAAGAAATAAAGCTGTCTCTACGAGCTGCAGACAAAATAAGTTCTGTTCCTCTAAAGTTATTTGCCATCTAGGACTTTCTATTCTTTTTCAGGCATCCTCACTAAATGCCAAAACCACTTCTTTTATTTTGGAAGGGAAATTCTGCCTCCTATATCTGCTTGTAGCTTAAAAATCTAAGAATATTTTAATAGTCACCTTTTAGAAGTCATCATGCTTTTTCTCATTAAGCCACAGAGGTAAGTGAATGTTCTATATTTGAACTATACCAATTTGTCCCCTTCTGTAAAATAAAAATGCTTCTGGTAACTACTGATATAATGTCTTATGAATACCATTTAGAAATTAATGTGAATTAATATGTACATACATGCTAAATGTTAGATTTAGTACACACATACTATATCCTTCACTCACAATCATTCATATTGAGATAGAAAGAAATGATCTTTCCTAATACACTATTAAGCATCATTCAAGTAAATAATGTAACTGTTGTGACTACATTTTTGCCTTGAAAACTAAGAAGAGTCAAGCTAGAACCCAAATAATCTTCCTCAGCTGTTTTTCTTATATTTGTTAGGTTTTCATGCTTATCTCAGAGAAGGCAATGGCACCCCACTCCAGGAATCTTGCCTGGAAAATCCCATGGATGGAGGAGCCTGGTAGGCTGTAGTCCATGGGGTCGCTAAGAGTCGGACACGACCAAGCGACTTCCCTCTCACTTTTCACTTTCATGCTTTGGAGAAGGAAATGGCAACCCACTGCAGTGTTCTTGCCTGGAGAATCCCAGGGACAGGGGCGCCTGGTGGGCTTCCATCTATGGGGTCACACAGAGTCGGACACGACCGAAGCAACTTAGCAGCAGCAGCAGTGGCATGCTTATTTATATCAGTGCTACTGTATCAGCTTTATACTGTTGTTTTTTTACATTGTAAGTTGCAACAAATTCAACTCAACATAACTCACCCGCATTTCTGGATTTGTCTTTCCTGTACTGCTGGTGCTCAAATTGAACTGCATGATGCTCTACAGTGTCATCTGATGACATGGGCAGGTCTCCTTAACAAACAGGCTACATCCATGTCTGTACTTCAAATCCACTGTGCCTAGCACTATCTATAGTACATTCAATGTAAATAATTGTCATCAATAGAATCAAATCATAAAAAAACTTTTAACTTTTATTTCAAACTGCTGTCCTCATATCCTGTGTATCCTTTAATGAAGATTAGTAACAGCCACCAAATTCTGTGTTTTTTTTTTAATTTTTAACTTTATTTTATTTTTAAACTTTACATAATTGTATTAGTTTTGCCAAATATCAAAATGAATCTGCCACAGGTATACATGTGTTCCCCATCCTGAACCCTCCTCCCTCCCCATACCATCCCTCTGGGTCGTCCCAGTGCACTAGCCCCAAGCATCCAGTATCGTGCATTGAACCTGGACTGGCATCTCGTTTCATACATGATATTTTACATGTTTCAATGCCATTCTCCCAAATCTTCCCACCCTCTCCCTCTCCCACAGAGTCCATAAGACTGTTCTATACATCAGTGTCTCTTTTGCTGTCTTGTACACAGGGTTATTGTTGCCATCTTTCTAAATTCCATATATATGCGTTAGTATACTGTATTGGTGTTTTTCCTTCTGGCTTACTTCACTCTGTATAATAGGCTCCAGTTTCATCCACCTCATTAGAACTGTGTTTTAGAAATTAAAAATTTCTCAATGTTTGCTGTTTCAAGATCTCGAACTGTGCTTAGTGCTGAGAAGATAATAAAAGGACATTAATAGTTTTAGACATGCATGTGAAAAAATTAAGAAGACTTACACGACCACAGTTTTTTAAATTCATTCATTCATTGATTTTTGTCTGTGCTGGTATTTGTGCTGTGCAGGCTTTTCTCTAGTTGTGGCAAGCAGGGGCTACTCAATGGTGTGGCTTCTCTCATTGCAGAGCACAGGCTCTAGGCACACAGGCTTTAGTAGCTGCGGCACATGGGCTCTGTAGCTGTGGCTCGTGGGCTCTGGAGCACGGGCTCAGTAGCTGTGGCACACGGGCTTAGTTGCTCCATAGCATATGGAATCTTTCTGGACCAGGGATGGAGTACCTGTCCCCTGCATTGGCAGGCGGATTCCTATCCACTGTACCACCAGAGAAGTCTCGACTACAGTTTTAATTAAAGAGTTTTTCTCCTTGTGAAACAATGCTGGGGATGCTAAGGGGAGTTTCGTAACTACTGTCTATCATTACTGTTGTCTCTGAGAATTCACATATGTAGTTTAACCTCTACAGTATTACTGCTGACAATCAGCCAAATTTTTTGGTTTCATTCCTACTTATATATTCTTTTGAAAAATTCTGTTTTGTGTAATCACTTGGGCAATACATTTCCATCACCCTTGTGCACAGCTGGTGCTGGTTTGCATGTGTCAGTGGCTTATAACTTATACATATACCTTCTTTAGCTTTGGAATGTTCTCCAGAATATCAAGCTTGTGATCGACGCTCACTGTTTATTTACTAAGGAAACTTTTCCTAGGGGATAATGAAGTAACTCTCCACAGAGCAGAGTTCTACAAAAAAATAGTCCCTTGAAGCTTTTGAAAATATGCTGATTTGTCATGAGGAAAAATTATATATAGGATAATTAAACCAAAGCCCTAGCTGTGGGGACTGATTGTCATTTTATGATTTTTTGTAACTCTAGTGCCTAATTTATATGTGTTCAAAAAAAGAATTCATATTTGTGCCAATTTTTACAGAAGAGGCAGAAATAGACTTTTCATTTTAACTTACAGTGACTTTGAAATTATCCAATTAATGGGGAAGCTGATAATATTTTATCAGTGAACTGCGTACATATACCAATAAAGTCTGTCAACAATTTTTTTTTATGTCTGACTGTTATACATATGCATTTATAAATCAAGTGAACTAGAAAACTTTATGCCAATAATAATCCAGAATTTAACACTTCCACCTTTCCCTTTATTTCATCTGCATCCATAAATAATAATGGAGAGTAAAACTTGGACTAATGTTCCTGCATTGAAGCTTTAAGTGATGTCAGCAACTACAGTAGTTATACAACTACCTATTTTACTACATAATTTGTAAGCTGGTGAAAAGTTGTAGTTTGTATTTTTATTGAGTATAAAAAACTCAGACGTAAATATTTTTATATTATGTGATCTATTTAAATATCTTACATATTAATCTTGCTTCCCTTGTATTGAATTAATTTTATATCTTGTGTATATTTTAGCTTAGGAGCATAGGTCATAAGATCTCCCCAGGCCATTCAACTTGTATCAAAAACCCAACAACTATTTAAACACCACCACCAAAATAAAACCTATAGTTCTATAAATCATTCTATTTTAGGACACAAAAATTCATGCCTTTCTCTGATAATGAATTGCATACTCACAGCCTCATGTAACCAGACAGAATAATCTATCATACAGATTTCTGATACATCTGTTTTATTAAGGATGTATTGTGTATCAAGGCTCACAGCTCAGGGTAATGTAACTCCTTCCAAACATAACAATAAAAAGATCTATACTGATGTGTTTCAAAACATTCATCACCTGGGCTTCCCTGGTGGCTCAGTGGTGAGAATCCACTGCCAATGCAGGAAACATGGGTTTGATCTCTGATGCGGGAAGATGCCACATGCCGTGGAGCAACTGCTACTGAGCCTGTGCTCTGGAGCCTGAGAGCCGGAACTACTGAGCCTGCGTGCTGCGGCTACTGAAGCCCACAGACCCTAGAGCCCACGCTCCGGCAGCAAGAGAAGCCACCACAATGAGAAGCCTGCACGCCACTAACAGGGGGTAGCCCCTGCTTGCCACAAATAAGAAAACCCTGTGCAGCAACGGAGACCCAGCACAGTCAGAAAGTAAATAAAAATAAAATTATTTTAAAAATATTCATGACCTGAGGTAAAGGATATCCTCTTAAGATATGATTTGTCTATGGTTAGCTGCTGCTGCTGCTAAGTCATTTCAGTCATGTCCGACTCTGTGCGACCGCATAGACGGCAGCCCACCAGGCTCCCCCGTCCCTGGATTCTCCAGGCAAGAACACTGGAGTGGGTTGCCCTTTCCTTCTCCAGTGCCTGAAAGTGAAAAGTGAAAGTGAAGTCGCTAGCCAGGCCTATCTAATGAGACAATTTAATATGATAAGCTTCCACTCTTTGATTCAGTACATGACTCTGGTCAGATAAATCATTTGAAAGAGACTGTTTCTATTACTTCAGTGGGAGTTTGCCCCCTAAATATAAAACACTTAACTCTTCTTCCAAGTTAGTTGGATAGTTTATACTTCATCTTGTCAGAACATCCAAAATAATGCTTCATTCTATCTAAATATTTGTCTTTAGAAGGTTCTAAACCAAATAGTCAAAACTCTTTTTTAAAATCTGAAACAACCTAAGTCTATAAAGTCCAAAAAATAGACCTATGATCTTAAATATTTAGGCTAGTAAACAAACTTATAAAACTCCCTTCTTTTACCCAATGAAAATGTTTCCAATAACCACCTTATAGTTGGGAATAAAGATCAAGCAAGGACAGTCATTCTTATCCAAGGCAAATAAATGCTATGTTGAAATAATCTTGCCACACGAGACTTTTGCATTACAAGTCGAAATTCTTTCTAAATGAAACAGTCCAGAATTGTACACCTGACCCTTGTTTTCTGTCATAGTAGGGTTCTACTTTTTAAAAATTACATTTAATGAATATTTATCTAGTTCATCTTGCAGAGCATGCTGAAAATCTTCATATTAGCAATTCTGAGCTTCATATGAGGTCGATTTGGTTTCTATTAAAAAACTACATTCTCCAGAATCCTTATGAGAATTCATGACTGAGGGACATAATTTCTACTAGGGGATCAAAGTGACAATTACAGGCAAGTGACAAACTGAATCAGCCAAAAAAATTTCGGGAAATATGGTTCCAGCGAGACTGTATGGTAGTGAATAGAAAGTGTTTAAGTTAAGAAAGGATTACTCTTTTTCAAAATAAATTAAAAATTAGATATTATTCCTCAAGGCTGTTTTGGAGTACTAGAGTTGCTCAAGGTCAAGTTGGAGCAGAACTGAATCACAGAAGACTCACAGATGGGGAAAGAAGTTTAGATTGCATTCTTAATGCCATTAGAAGTCCCTTGAAAGATAAATTTACATGTAAACTCAAAAAATTAATGTTCTTTTAAACAAAATGCTAAATTATCAAATTTAAAAATGTATTTCGGAGCCTCATATCAGTCTCATAACTGCAATCTGACCACTGGTAAAACTTTGTGTAACTTTTCTCTGCTGATACAGCCTCATCATAAATAGGAAATACTTAACTCTCTTCTATTAGATGTTTTTTAGTTTTTAAGGATATGATCTTCATGTAAGTCAAATCACTATGCTGTACACCTCAAGCTTATACAATGCCATATGTCCATTATAATCTCAGAAAACTGAAAGAAAAAAATATTTAATCATAAGCTACACATTCCATAGTTTACCATTATTGCTTTAAAACAGAAAAGACATACATGTGATGCTAACATTCTCTGTATCCACAGAATATTACATGTATGGAAGTATAATTTACTCAATAATATCTATTGATGCTTATTTGCTCTTATTTCCAGGTATATGCTATAATAGGTAATGCGACAATAAAAAAATATCACTGCCATATTTTATGCTCAGATATCTTTACTGAATAAAAATTAGTGGAGCTGTTGGGCCAAAAAATGATGGGAAATTTGAATTTTAATAAGTTATGGCCAGATGCTTTTCAAATTTTCCACAGCATTTACAGAATTGCTGACAGTTCCTAAGAGCAATTTCTTTATATCCTTGTCAATACTGGATGCATTTCAGTGTTTTTAAATTTCTCCAATCTAATGGGTGAATTCTCAATTATATTATTGTTGGTGGTGCTGGTGGTATGGTCATCATTTTGTTTCTATGACAACAATTGAGACTGGCATCATTTCATAGGCTTAGCTATCAGAATAGCTTTTATAATTTGTTCTTTCTGTAGCTCCATCACCTTTTCTAAAATTGTTTTTTTACACATCATTGAACATGAGAGAATTTAGCACTTTGAGTATTATTTGAATAAAATGTAGTTCCTCCCAACAAATCATTTTTAAAATTTTAATTGATACCTTTTTCATAAAGGTGATTTAAATTTCCATCTAATAAAACTGTCAAAATATTTATACATTTTACAATTTACTAGGGAAAATATTAGGAGTTAAGAGTATACACAGAAAAATCAAGTCATGCACTTCTGTCTCTATTTGGAAACAGCCAAGGATTACCTGGTGTTATTTCAGTATAGCGGTTGGGTACTATATACCAGACACATCCAAAGGGGAAATTTTATGACTTTACAGGACTGGGTACTTTTGTTCAACTGCCTATTTACTATTGATCAAAATATGCTCAGTTCAGTTCAATCAGTCGCTAAGTCGTGTCCGACTCTTTGCGACCCCATGAATCGCGGCACGCCAGGCCTCCCTGTCCATCACCAACTCCCGGAGTTCACCCAGACTCACATCCATCGAGTCAGTGATGCCATCCAGCCATCTCATCCTCTGTCGTCCCCTTCTCCTCCTGCCCCCAATCCCTCCCAGCATCAGAGTCTTTTCCAATGAGTCAACTCTTCGCATGAGGTGGCCAAAGTACTGGAGTTTCAGCTTTAGCATCATTCCTTCCAAAGAACACCCAGGGCTGATCTCCTTTAAAATGGACTGGTTGGATCTCCTTGCAGTCCAAGGGACTCTCAAGAGTCTTCTCCAAAACCACAGTTCAAAAGCATCAATTTTTCGGTGCTCAGCATTCTTCACAGTCCAACTCTCACATCCATACATGACCACTAGAGAAACCACAGCCTTGACTAGACAGACCTTTGTTGGCAGAGTAATGTCTCTGCTTTTCAATATGCTATCTACGTTGGTCATAACTTTCCTTCCAAGGAGTAAGAGTCTTTTAATTTCATGGCTGCAGTCACCATCTGCAGTGATTCTGGAGCCCCCCCAGAATAAAGTCTGACACTGTTTCCATGGTTTCCCCACCTATTTCCCATGAAGTGATGGGACCAGATGCCATGATCTTCATTTTCTGAATGTTGAGCTTTAAGCCAACTTGTTCACTCTCTTCTTTCGCTTTCATCAAGAGGCTTTTGAGTTCCTCTTCACTTTGTGCCATAAGGGTGGTGTCATCTGCATATCCGAGGTTATTGATATTTGTCCCAGAAATCTTGATTCCAGCTTGTGCTTCTTCCAGCCCAGCATTTCTCATGATGGACTCTGCATATAAGTTAAATAAGCAGGGTGACAAGATACAGCCTTGACATATTCCTTTTCCTATTTGGAACCAGTCTGTTGTTCCATGTCCAGTTCTAACTGTTGCTTCCTGACCTGCACATAGGTTTCTCAAGAGGCAGGTCAGGTGATCTGGTATTCCCATCTCTTTCAGAATTTTCCACAGTTTATTGTGATCCACACAGTCAAAGGCTTTGGCACAATCAGTAAAGCAGAAACAGATGTTTTTCTGGAACTCTCTTGCTTTTTCCATGATCCAGCAGATGTTGGCCTTTTGATCTCTGGTTCCTCTGCCTTTTCTAAAACCAGCTCGAATATCTGGAAGTTCACGGTTAGCATATTGCTGAAGCCTGGCTTGGAGAATTTTGAGCATTACTTTACTAGCGTGTGAGATGAGCACAATTGTGCAGTAGTTTGAGCATTCTTTGGCATTGCCTTTCTTTGGGATTGGAATGAAAACTGATTATATTCTTCGCAGCCAAAGATGGAGAAGCTCTATACAGTCAGCAAAAACAAGACCAGGAGCTGACTGTGGCTCAGATCATGAGCTCCTTATTGCCAAATTCAGACTGAAATTGAAGAAAGTAGGGGAAAGCACTAGACCATTCAGGTATGACCTAAATCAAATTCCTTATGATTATACAGTGGAAGTGAGAAATAGATTTAAGGGACTAGATTTGATAGATAGAGTGCCTGATGAACTACGGACTGAGGTTCATGACATTGTACAGGAGACAGGGATCAAGACCATCCCCATGGAAAAGAAATGCAAAAAAGCAAAATGGCTGTTTGGGGAGGCCTTACAAATAGCTGTGAAAAGAAGAGAAGTGAAAAGCAAAGGAGAAAAGGAAAGATATAAGCATCTGAATGCAGAGTTCCAAAGAATAGCAAGAAGAGATAAGAAAACCTTCCTCAGTGACCTTCCTCAGCGATCAATGCAAAGAAATAAGAGGAAAACAACAGAATGGGGAAGACTAGAGATCTCTTCAAGAAAATTAGAGATACCAAGGGAACATTTCATGCAAAGATGGGCTCGATAAAGGACAGAAAAGTATGGACCTAACAGAAGCAGGATATGCTGCAACCACCTAAAAGTAAAGGTTAACTGGTAGAACTGATTGAAATGCTGATGACCCTTCTTTGAGAAAATTTTAAATGATTTTTGTCTAAGAGAAATACAAGGACTTCTATGACAAAACTCAACTGCTATTATTTATTGCCTTGTATGACTATAATACCCACTTTTGTATCTTTCATTTAGTTAATTTTTCATTGCTCCTACGTGACCAAGTCTGTAAATCTCAACACTGTCTAATTCTCTTTTGAATCATTCTGGGCATTTTACTAGGTCCTTCAGTAACTGATGAAGTGAATAAAATCTTTGGAATGAGCTCATATTGAGTCACTTCCATGAAAGTCATATTTTTTGCTATTAATATTCTGCATTTATTATATACACATATACATGTATACACGCTTTTTGTTTTTATATATTTAATTGTACATATGGGTATATACTGGAGAAGGCAATGGCACCCCACTCCAGTACTCTTGCCTGGAAAATCCCATGGACAGAGGAGCCTGGAAGGCTGCAGTCCATGGGGTCGCTGAGGGTCGGACACGACTTAGCGACTTCACTTTGACTTTTCACTCTCATGCATTGGAGAAGGAAATAGCAACCCACTCCAGTGTTCTTGCCTGGAGAATCCCAGGGACGGGGGAGCCTGGTGGGCTGCTGTCTATGGGGTCGCACAGAGTCGGACACAACTGAAGCAACTTAGCAGCAGCAGCAGCAGCAGCATGGATATATACACATGCACAGACACATTTTTAAATTAGTACATACACATGGTTTAAATTTCAAGAAGTTAACTTTAGATACTAATGTTGTACAGCAGATCTCTAGAACTTATTTATCTTATATAATAGAAACTTTATTGTGCACTTTAAAATATTAAGAGGTTAGATCGCACATCAAACATTCTTCCCAAAATACAAAGAAACCATACACACACACACACACACACACATACCACAGAAGAACACAAGGAAATTTGGGGGAATTTGGAAGTAATAGATATTTCAGCTTTAACAGAAGTTTCCTAAGAAAGAGAATTTGGTGGTTTCAAACAGAATGATGAAAATAAACAGTAGGGGAGTTTGGAAGTAAGAAGACAGAAACTGTAAATATATTTGAGAGAATGAAGAAGAAAGAGGAGTAAAGGATAAGACAGAGAAAGAAAGAATGAGAATTATTAAGGGAAACAAGGCAGTCCACAAAAGGGGAGAGAGTCTGGCAGAGTATATACTGAGACCCTGATGCTGGGAAAGATAGAGGGCAGGAGGAGAAGGGGGCGACAGAGGATGAGATGGTTGGATGCCATCCCTGAATCCATGGACATGAGTTTGAGCAAACTCTGGGAGATAGTGAAGGACAGGGAAGCCTTGCATGCTACAGCCCATGGGGTCCCAGAGTTGGACATGACAGTGACCAAACAACCACAAATACTGAAACCATTAGACTCTATGGGAGGACCAAATCTTCCTCTCATACTAGCAGAAAGAAGGAGGGGTGGGGATGGAATCATTCTGTAATTTGGTAGGCAGTGCTGTATTTCCTGTTCCAAATGTTTGAATTTCTGTTACATGTTTCTACATGAAATATGAGCCACAGTGATCTGAGAATTGCATGAAAAGTAACAGCTGAAAATTTAAGAAGGGAAAAGTTAAGTGTCATTTTAAGCATATAAAAGCCCTTGTGGCTCAGACGGTAAAGAGTCTGCCTGCAACACAGGAGACCCAGGTTTGATCCCTGGGTTGGGACTATCCCCTGGAGAAGGAAATGGCAACCCACTCCAGTAATCTTGCCTGGAAAATCCCATGGATAGAGGAGCCTGTCAGGTACAGTCCATTTAGTCACCAAGAGTCGAACAGAAAAAATTAATGGGATTAGTAGAGTAAAGTGGGAAAAAAAAAAAAAAAGTGAAGTAAAAGTGTTAGTTGCTCAGTCATGCCCAACTCTTTGGGACCCCATGGCCAATAGCCCACCAGGCTCCTCTGTCCATGGGATTCTCCAGGCAAGACTAGTGGAGTGGGTTGTCATTCCCTTCTCCAGGAGATCTTCCTAACCAAGGGATTGAACCGGGGTCTCTTGCAATGCAGGCAGATTTTTCACTGTCAGGGAAGTCCCACATTGAAGTACTTAGTATAATTATGAATGTATAAAGCGACTTCTCTGGGATATACTTTCTCCTCTCATTTTGTTTTTTCCTTACTTCTCACTTTTTGCCTTAGCTAAATAATTACTCTATTATAAAAAGGTTCTGTAACTCTTCTGTCCAAATGATGATGCCCTGTAACAAATTCTGTTTTTACCTTCTGTATATGGCACATGATAAATTTGTCATTTTACATATAATTTTTTTTTCCATTTTGATGTACTTATTTATCTCTAACATTACCTTGTTACACAAAAGACTCAAGGTGGTCAAATGTACCAAGACTTTGAAACTGCCATCAAAAGATGCAAAAAGACAAGTGTTGCAATCAGCAGGCCAGGCAGGTGGCCAAATAAGGTGAGTCAATCTGCTCCTGTTGCCTGAAGAAGGGAGTACACACACCCAGGACAGCCAAGATCTGTTTCTCAAAGGATGGCAGACATGCACATATCCTGATTTGTATGTATCAGAAACTCAGTGTTTTAAGAATTTCAGCTCTGAATCTCTGAGGTTAGAAGTCAGGCAGTGCTTTTCCCTGAAGGATAGGGATGACCAGGATGGGACATCTGGGGGAACACTGGGAATTTTCTGTTTCTTGATCTGGCTTGGCTACATGGGTGTGCACAGCTTGTATTTCAAGGAGTCATACACTTAAGATTTGTGCCTTTCCTCTCAGATAAAAGGTAAATGGGAGAAAAAAATATACATGCATGTGAAGGTATGAATTTGTTTGTGATGTATTGTCAGGGAATGTTTAACAGTAGGATTCCTATGTTTTCTCTCTCTCTTGAGCCCTCTGTTCCTTATCAGTTCTTGATAGGAGCTAGCAGAGTGGCAAGCCACTCCCAGGACTGAGATCAAAGAGATGGGATTCTTTTTTTTTTTTTTTTTTTCTTATTTTTCCAATTTTATTTTATTTTTAAACTTTACATAATTGTATTAGTTTTGCCAAATATCAAAATGAATCTGCCACAGGTATACATGTGTTCCCCATCCTGAACCCTCCTCCCTCCTCCCTCCCCATACCATCCCTCTGGGTCGTCCCAGTGCACTAGCCCCAAGCATCCAGTATCGTTCATCGAACCTGGACTGGCAACTCGTTTCTTACATGATATTTTACATGTTTCAATGCTATTCTCCCAAATCTTCCCACCCTCTCCCTCTCCCACAGAGTCCATAAGACTGTTCTATACATCAGTGTCTCTTTTGCTGTCTCGTACACGGGGTTATTGTTACCATCTTTCTAAATTCCATATATATGCGTTAGTATACTGTAGAGATGGGATTCTTGCATAGGATTTCCTTCATTCATTTCAGTTCAGTTTAGTTCAGTCCCTCAGTCGTGTCCAACTCTTAGCGACCCCATGAATCACAGCACGCCAGACCTCCCTGTCCATCACCAATTCCCACAGTTCACTCAAACTCACGTCCATCGAGTCAGTGATGCCATCCAACCATCTCATACTCTGTCGTCCACTTCTCCTCCTGCCCCCAGTCCTTCCCAGCATCAGGGTCTTTTCCAATGAGTCAGCTCTTCACATGAGGTGGACAAAGTATTGGAGTTTCAGCCTCAGCATCAGTCCCTCCAAAGAACACCCAGGACTGATCTCCTTTAGAATGGACTGGTTGGATCTCCTTGCAGTCCAAGGGACTCTCAAGAGTCTTCTCCAACACCACAGTTCAAAAGCATCAATTCTTTGGTGCTCAGCTTTCTTCACAGTCCAACTCTCACATCCATACATGACCACAGGAAAAACCATAGCCTTGACTAGACGAACCTTTGTTGGCAAAGTAATGTCTCTGCTTTTGAATATGCTATCTAGGTTGGTCATAACTTTCCTTCCAAGGAGTAAGCGCCTTTTAATTTCACGGCTGCAGTCATCATCTGCAGTGATTTTGGAGCCCCAAAAAATAAAGTCTGACACTGTTTCCACTATTTCCCCATCTATTTCCCATGAAGTGATAGGACCAGATGCCATGACTTAGTTTTCTGAATGTTGAGCTTTAAGCCAACTGTTTTTCCTCTTTCACTTTCATCACGAGGGTCTTTATTTCCTCTTCACTTTCTGCCATAAGGGTGGTGTCATCTGCATATCTGAGGTTATTGATATTTCTCCCGGAAATCTTGATTCCAGCTTGTGCTTCCTCCAGCCCAGCATTTCTCATGATGGACTCTGCATATAAGTTAAATAAGCAGGGTGACAAGATACAGCCTTGACATATTCCTTTTCCTATTTGGAACCAGTCTGTTGTTCTATGTCCAGTTCTAACTGTGGCTTCCCAACCTGCATATAGGTTTCTCAAGAGGCAGGTCAAGGGATCTGGTATTCCCATCTCTTTTAGAATTTTCCACAGTTTATTGTGATCCACACAGTCAAAGGCTTTGGCATAGTCAATAAAGCAGAAATAGATGTTTTTCTGGAACTCTCTTGCTTTTTCCATGATCCAGCGGATGTTGGCAATTTGGTCTCTGGTTCCTGTGCCTTTTCTAAAACCAGCTTGAACATCTGGAAGTCCATGGTTCACATATTGCTAAAGCCTGGCTTGGAGAATTTTGAGCATTACTTTACTAGCGTATGAGATGAGTGCAATTGTGCGGTAGTTTGAGCATTGTTTGGCATTGCTTTTCTTTGGGATTGAAATGAAAACTGACCTTTTCCAGTCCTACGGCCACTGCTGAGTTTTCCAAATTTGCTGGCATATTGAGTGCAGCACTTTCACAGCATCATCTTTCAGGATTTGAAGTAACTCAACTGGAATTCCATCACCTCCACTAGCTTTGTTCATAGTGATGCTTTCTAAGGCCCACTTGACTTCACATTCCAGGATGTCTGGCTCTAGGTGAGTGATGATACCATCATGATTATCTTGGTCTTTTTTGTACAGTACTTCTGTGTATTCTTGCCACCTCTTCTTAATATCTTCTGCTTCTGTTAGGTTCATACCATTTCTGTCCTTTATGGAGCCCATCTTTGCATGAAATGTTCCTTTGGTATCTCTAATTTTCTTGATGAGATCTCCTTCATTAGCTTTTCCTTATGGTAAAAAGGATTATCTAAGACCCTCTTTTGACATGGATTGTCTTTTGGCTTTATGGCCTCTATTAGTCCTTGTTTCCTTGGTAACTTGTAAAGTCTGGTCTTTTGATCTTTATCTGAAGAAGCTACCTTGTAATATGGTATATATATTCACACAGAATTCAATAAAGCATCCTTGTTCCACCAGAGACTTGGGTCCCCATGTCCTTCTTTCTCTCTCTCTCTCTATCTCTCTTTCTGGCTGATTCCATGGAGTGCAGAGTCCTGCCAAGCTCATTTTCCTGCCCGGGTTTTCAAGACCCCTCAAGACTTCTTGAGAGGGTACTCTACGCCTACGTGAGTGGTACAAGCTCTGTCCAAGGGGTTTACTGGTTTTCTGCGTAACCCAGGGAATATTAGCCTCTTTCTTTCTTTCACTTTCTTATCATCGACTCCAGATCACCAAGTTCCGGCCCATTAAAGGACCCCAACAAAGTATTAAATATTTATCCTCTCCACTTATGAAGATTTGACAAATTTGGGAGTTGTGCCTTTTTGCTCCCTTTTAGTACCTATCACAGTGCTAATATTTGGTTAGACGATCATCAATGAGTGCTTGTAAACATTTAGTACATAACTAGAACACAAAATATGTAGATATATATAAAGTATTAATACATTCAAATTTTCTAGTTTCTTTGAGTGACTATGTAAGATGGAAGAATACACACACACAGATTGAGATGTTAGAGATGGAGAGACGGAGACAGAGGTAGAGTGTGAGACAGTCTATAGGGTGTTTGCTAGGAGTCTACACTTAAAGCTTTGTGGTTTTACATTAACCACTGTGACCATTTGTACTTTTGAACAAACTGGAGAATCTTGAACCTACAGGTTTAATTGGCAATTTGCTCACACCAGTAGACTGTCTAGCTCTACCACTAATGCCTAACTCTGTGATGTCTAATTAAGCCCCTCATCAATGCTTTAGTTGGATGAGGTTGAT
This sequence comes from Bos indicus x Bos taurus, assembly GCF_003369695.1. Classification (NCBI taxonomy): domain Eukaryota; kingdom Metazoa; phylum Chordata; class Mammalia; order Artiodactyla; family Bovidae; genus Bos; species Bos indicus x Bos taurus. The sequence continues at coordinate 96,464,580 of NC_040079.1, read as the reverse complement.
ATAAATGTATTATCTTTTCACCATTAGCCCTATTTTAAACCCAATTATATCTGACAAATGAATCAATCAGTAAAGTAGTACGCCAATAATTAATAGATGAGCTTCCCAGGTGGTCCAGTGGGTAAAGAATGTGCCTGCCAATGCAGGAGGCACCCTGAGTCAGGAAATCCCCTGGAGGAGGAAATGGCAATCCACTCCAGTATTCTTGCCTTGGAAATTCCATGGACAGAGGAGCTTGGCTGGCTAGTTCATGGGGTCACAAAGAGTCAGACACAGCTGAGTGACTGAACACACACACACACAATAAACAGAGCTCCCATCACAATTCTGTCATTTATCACAATTAGAGCAAGCTTCTTATTCATGTCATTCTAGAAAACAGAATAGAAAAAAATGTCCTTCTTGGCCAGAAGTTAACGATCTTTTTCTTAAAGGATCACCAAGCAAGTACTTTAGGCTTTGCAGGACGAAAGGTCTCTGTTGTGACCACACAACTCTACTGTTTTGGTGCAAAAGCTGCCACAAACAATATCAACAAATGACTTCAGCCACATTCCCATATGTTCTGTTTACAAAAACAGGCCAATCTCTGCTTTAAGCAAAGCCGGCACAGTACTTTATAATATAGTTATTTATTTCTCATGTCAGGATATCTATTCCTGAAACAGAACTTAACTTGCCAGTCTTTCTCAGTTCTGCATTACTGCAGGAAAAAGAAATATTCATCTTTGAATAGTCACAGATTTCAGATTATTCTTTATGCCTGGGCAGCCCATAAATTCTAAACAAAATGGACGGAAAGCCGTGTCAGACTGACCTTCTCCCTTACCTTAAAAAGTTCTCACACAGGTTTTTAAAAGGTCTGTGCTTATCCCGCCCCTGCTTCCCAAACGTGGAGATAAATATGTTCCCTGACAGCCTGACTTTCTCTAAGGCAGCACTCAATTTATCACTGCTCCTGGAGCACATTTTCCAAAACCTGACAAAAACATCCCTGAAACCTTCAGAGGGGAAAAATAAACCCTCATCTCAGGCTGTGTAAATTACCACCAAGTATAGCCATGAATAAAATAAGAATCAATCCTGATTCATGCCTTTGGAACACCCTAAAAACCGGCAGCTCATGCTCCAAAGGCCAGGACTCGGCAAAACTTCGACCACAGGAAATTAGGCAGGAAACAGAAAAGATATTAAATATTCTTCTTTTATGACACTTTTTTTTTAAAGAACCCAATTATTGGAGATCTCTGAGTGGAACAGCATTAAGCCGGCTATTTGGCTACCTCTGCTAAGACTGCTTCCTCCAAATTATGTATAACTGGGAGAAAAAGACACCAAAAAATCCCCCAACTAATGACTTGGAACACAAAGACAGGCCCATTGTTGCCAGAAGGGCTTAGTTAAATGTACTCAGAGTTCCTGAGAGCACAGGAAAACACATTAGCAATGATTGGTTTAGAAGCCTGCTGACTTAAAAGCTCCTATCCTTAAGGAAAAAGATCTGGGACAGGTAATTTGATGTTTCTGGACATGGAGTAGAGCCAAAATCAGTGTGTGAGAAGGAAAAGAGAGTATATGTACAGGTGATTGAAGGAATTGCCCACTTACACCATAGTCATTTCTTTACAAATACTGGAAACACTATGGATGCTACACAAATAAATTTCCAAAATGCAAGGAAGCAACAGACAAGGCTATAGACAAAGAGCTGATAAGATACTGGGTTGGGCAAGATGTTCACTTGAGTTTTTCTGTAAGATGTTACATGTTGATGTATATAAAAATGTGGGGGAACAGAACCTGAGACTGGGGAGGGGAAGGGCTGAATAAGGAATGTTTACAAGAGGGAGAGAGAAGTAAGGAGAGAGGAGAAGGGAGAGGAGAGAGAAAGTGAGAGAGAGAAAATGGACCTGTTCCTTCAAGATATGAAATAATCCAAACAGGAAGAAATTGTGCTGGGGGGAGAATCTGCCAAGAGGAGGAGAAAGCATTCTAGGCAGAAGTATGTGTGATATGCCATGTGCTCAATCACGTCGACTCTTTGGTAGTCTACCTGGTAGTCCACCAGGCTCGTCTGTCCATGGGATTCTCCGGGCAAGAATACGGGAGTGGGTTGCCATTTCCTCCTCCAGGGGATCTTCCTGATACGGGGATCAAAACTGTTGATTTTCTTTAACTTGCTACCCTGTCTAAGGCAATGCTTAGGTTCAAATCTTGACTTTAGCACTTACCAGTTGTGTGATTTGGGTTGTGTTGTTTAGTTACAATTTACATCTCCTCTGTCTCCTGTATTAGCAGGTGGATTTGTTACCCACTGAGCCATCAGGGAAGGAGTCTAATATGGCACCAAAGGGAACTGAAAGGTGTGCTCATGATGTGGTTAAACCTGTGTCTGCATACAGAGCAGGCACATAGTGCAAGACTCACAGAATTATCCCAGAATTTGTATTAAATGAGTGTCAGCTTTGTGCCAGGGGCTGTGCAAAGAGAATTTCATGTATTTTGACATTAAAACAACCATGTAAATGAGTTGCTTTTATTAACCCCATTTAAAAAACAGAAAATTGTAACTAACCAATGCAACCCAAATCACACAACTGGTAATTGCTGAAGTCAAGATTTAAACCTAAGCATTGCCTTAGACAGTGTAGCAAGTTAAAGAAAATCAACAATTTTATTTATTTTTTTTAGCTGAATGCAAACCCAAGGGGAACTTACGGCTTATTTCAAAGGAAATGGGGAGACACTGAATTATTTTGAGCACAGACATGAGAAAGTCAGAATCTTATACTGAAAATTTGATACAGAGGATTAAAAAAGAAGGACAAAGCAAGGAATGGCTTGAAAATGAAGACACTACATAGCAGGTTAAGAGTACAGATGAGTAAAATTCAAGAGTCTGAAATTGCCTGGTTGGGTGAAAAATGGAAAAGAAGGAAGAAAATGTGAGAGAGAACAGACAGGAAAGATCAAGAGGCTTGACCTTGAGTCAGCTAATATGGATGCTGAGAGGGTACCAGGAAGAGGGGACATTTCAGGTGACTGAGCCTGGGATCACAGAAAGGAGAAAGTTGGGAGGATAAAAATAAATTCAGTTTTAATAATACTCTTGAGAAGTCAATGTGATGATAGAAAATTCTAGTAGGCAGGTGAAGAGGGCTCAAAAGTCCCTCAAATGCAAATGAATTCATTAAGGCCCACAAAATTAACAGCAAACCCTTAGAATCCTGCTCCAATTTTCTCTCCATTTGGTACCAAGGTACTGCCTCTCTACACCAAATGTTAGAAGTTTAGAGGTCATTTAAACTTCTCTACTTCATTTCCTCATCATCTCATAACCAGATTGCTATAAGCACTATTCACAGTTCATAAATATCACTCAGATTTATCTTTATCTCCCTTGGACAGCAAAGGAGATCAAATCAGTCAATCCTAAAGAAAATCAACCCTGAATATGCACTGGAAGGACTGATGCTGAAGCTCCTTTGGCCACCTGATGCAAAGAACTGACTCACTGGGAAAGACCCTGATGCTGGGCAAATATAGAGGGTGGGAGGAGAAGGGGATAACAGAAGATGCAATGGTTAGATGGTATCACCAACTCAAAGGATGTAAGTATGAGCAAACTCTGGGATAGAGCAAAGGACAGGGAAGCCTGGCATGCTGCAGTTCACGAGGTCGCAAAGAGTCGGACACGAATTAGCAGCTGAATAACAACAACAACTTTCACTATTACTGCTATAAAGTAGACTGAAAAATCACTAACCTTTATCACCACAATGCCTTGCTAATGGGTTACTCAACTGCCATCAACCTGCTATTCATTTTATACACACTACAGATAGAGTAATCTAATCAAAATAGATAATATTGTTCCCTTAACAGCAGCTCCCTTAAATCATCAGACCTTAAAGCAGCTTTATACCATCTGACCCCTCTTTAAGCTCATACATACTCACTCCAAACTGAAAAGACTTCTCTTTCAGCCATCAAGTATGCCATGCAATTAAGTCTTCTTATATCATTTTCTATTTCTGCTTTATTATCTAGCTAATACTTTCAGACCTCAGTTTATTATCACTTCATAAAACATTTCAAGCCCTCTTGACTAGGTCAAGTAATACTGTTATATTTGGACCATTCATTTTGTGTGTGATTTCCCAACTTATTTGCACTGGTATTTAATTTGTTTTCTTTCTACATGAATACCAACCACTCACATTTCAGTCTGCTTCAGTCTGACTTTTGCCCCTCCAGTCTCCTGAAACTGCCCTTTGCAAGGTCAACCAAGATCTCTGTCTTCCAATCCTGTGATCGACCTGTAGCTATCTTGCTGGTCTTCTCAGTGGCAATTGCACACTTCAGCAGACCTTACTGAAACACTTTCTTATTTGGCATCCTGGGAAGTAGTGATACACTCTCCTGGCTAGCTCCTGCTGCTCCTTCTCAGTTGCTTTTGTAGATTCTTCTACCTCTTCTCTATCCCATGAAATGCTGGTTTACCCCAAGGCTCAGCACTGGACTTTCTTTATCTACATTCAGTCTCTACGTGACCTCCCTTGGTTCCAGGTCTGTACACATGTTCACTTTTTTAAATTGAGGTAACCCTGATTTATAACATTATATGAATTTCATGTACACAACACTGTATTTCTATTTCTGTATACCCTGCATAATGACCATGACCAAAAGTGTAGTTTCCACCCATCACCATATAATTGATCCCCTTTACCCACTTCTTCTTTCTTTCCAACCCTCCTCCTCTGGTAACCACTATTCCGTTCCTTGTATCTCTGTTTTTGTTTGGCTTGGTTTGTTCATTTGACTTGTTGATGCTCACATTTTTTGTCTCCAACAACTTCCCTTAATTTCAACTTTGTTGATCCAACTGTCTACTTAATACCACCTCTTGAATACATTAAAAACATCTTAAACTATTATATACAAAGTAGAAAAACAACAAGGTTCTACTGTCGAGTGCAGGGAACTTTATTCAATATCCTGTAATATATCATAATGGAACAGACTATGAAAAAGACATACACACACCTATATATACATATGATGCTAAAGCTGAAACTCCAGTACTTTGGCCACCTCATGCGAAGAGTTGACTCATTGGAAAAGACCCTGATGCTGGGAGGGATTGGAGGCAGAAGGAGAAAGGGACAACAGAGGATGAGATGGCTGGATGGCACCATTGACTCAATGGACGTGAGTCTCAGTGAACTCCGGGAGTTGGTGATGGACAGGGAGGCCTGGCGTGCTGAGATTCATGGGGTCGCAAAGAGTCGGACACGACTGAGCGACTGATCTGATCTGATCTGATAACTGAATCACTTTGCTATATACCTAAAACTGACCCAGCATTGTAAATCACCTTTACTTGAATAAAAAATTTCAAATGTAATATGTATACAGAGAATGAGACAAATTTTTTAAATAAATATAAAATAGTACAGTATTTAAATTAAAACCTGTTCTCTATCACTTTCTTCTTGTCCTGACTTAGTTTTCTTCATGGCACTCATATATAAAATTATATATTTAATTGTTGAGCTTCCTAGGTGAGACAGTGAAAATCACATGGACAGAGGAGCCTGGCAGCCCATAGGGTCACAAAGAGTCCGACATAACTGACAACTCCTCTAAGAAGATTTAAGTTTTTCAATGTCCTGTTTTTTACACTCCATTTCTAATGCCTAGAATAGAACTTAGCACCACATAGGTGGTCTGAAGTGAAGTGAAGTGAAGTTACTCAGTCATGTCTGACTCTTTGCGATCCCATGGACTACAGCTTACCAGGCTCCTCCCTCCATGGAATTTTCCAGGCAACAGTTCTGGAGTGGGTTACCATTTCCTTCTCCAGGGGATCTTCCTGACTCAGGGATTGATCCCACATCTCCCACAATGGTGGCCAGATATATTTATTAAATTAAATAATAAATGATTAATATCAATCCAGCTCCCTAAACTATAAGGTCAGTAGGGACAGAAACTATTTATGTGTTTGAATGGCATTGTTATCTGAGTGCCTGGCAAATAATGGTCATTAAATGCTTTTGACTGCTTGCATAAATAGAAATGATGCTATAGTAGTGCATTCTTAACACACGACAGAGGATCGAGATGTAACAGTGAGTGAAGCTATCAAAAACGGCTAATGCTGAAGAGGCTGAAGATGACAAGAAATGATAAAAGGTAAATGCACCTGATAATTCAGAAATTATTAATAAATGATAAGGTCAATTATAATCTAGGTGCATGTTGACGGCAACTGTAATTGTTTAAAGAATTAATGGTTGGCAAAATGGTAAAGAATCTGCCAGCCAATGCAGGAGAGCCAGGTTCAATCCCTGGGTTGGGAAGATCCATTTGGAATAGGAAACGGCAACCACTCCAGTATTCTTGCTTGGAAAATTTCATGGACAGAGGAGCCTGGTGGGATACAGTCCCTGGAGTCGCAAAGTGGCAGACACAACTGAGCAATTGAAAACACACACACAGAGGCCACCAGAGTAAGAATTCTATAGCAGACATTATTCTTAACACCCGGGTCTCCTTCATTGTACATGCCAGTGTTGGTATTTCTTGAATCATTTAATCAACTAAGACTCTAATACCTCTCTTCCCTGTGTTTAATGAGTCCTCTTTCCAACTGCTATCTTAAATCTGAAAGGAACAACCCTCTTCATTTTCATATTTTGTATGAAAAGAGAGCCATATATCTGAAAATTAGAAGGCAAGGCCATTGCTTAGAATGTTCAGTTCAGTTCAGTCACTCAGTCGTGTCCAACTCTTTGAAACCCCACGGACTGCAGCATGTCAGGCTTCCCTGTCCATCACCAACTCCTGGAGTTTACTCAAATTCATATCCATTGAGTCGGTGAGGCCATCCAACCGTCTCATCTTCTGTCGTCCCCTTCTCCTCCCACCTTCAATCTTTCCCAGCATCAGGGTCTTTTCAAATGAGTCAGTTCTTCACATTAGGTAGCCAAAGTATTGGAGTTTCAGCTTCAGCATCAGTCCTTCCAATGAATATCCAGGACTGATTTCCTTCAGAATGGACTGGTTGGATCTCCTTGCAGTCCAAGGGACTCTCAAGAGTCTTCTCCAATACCACAGTTCAAAAGCATCAATTCTTCAGTGCTCAGCTTTCTTTATAGTCCAACTCTCAAATCCATACATGACTACTGGAAAAACCATAGCTTTGACTAGATGGACCTTTGTTGGCAAAGTAATGTCTCTGCTTTTTAATATGCTGTCTAGGTTGGTCATAACTTTTCTTCCAAGGAGCAAGCGTCTTTTAATTTCATGGCTGCAGTTACCATCTGCAGTGATTTTGGAGCCCAAGAAAATAAAGTCTCACTGTTTCCATTGTTTCCTCATCTATGTGCCATGAAGTGATGGGACCGGATGCCATGATCTTAGTTTGTAGAGCAGAGAATGTAGAGCATTGCTATGAAGTTTCAAAGTTCGTAACATGTATGTACTGTTTGAGCTCTCTTATTTAAATACTGAAATTAGGAAGTGTAAGTAAACAAGCATTAGTAAGCGTAATATCTACTGGCCTGTCAGAATTTTTTTAAACTTAATGATTTCTGTAATATTTATTAAAACTATACATCTTGCACTCCAGGGGGTATGATGGGGATAAAAAGGAACACCATGGAACCAGGTAGAGGCCGTGGCAAGGAATCTATGTCTAGCCCAGTAAAGATCTTTTCTACCACTGACTCTAATATGGTGAGAAGAAAAAAATCTGGTTCAGATTCTAGCATTGGCAAGAATTAGGACCATGACTCAGCTCTGTTTGGCTTTCACTTTGATTCACAATTACACTAGCAAATAATCCTTGCAGAGAATAAACATAGGATTAAGAATGTAAGTGAGTAGATGCTCCCTGAGGCTTTGTTTTATTCCACACAAGGGCATAGTCAAAGTTCAAAGTACCAGAATACCATGCAGAGGGCGGAATCCTCCCCGCCAACACAGTGTAGGACCTGGGATTTGGATCTTTTAATCCCCATCTGGGTAGGAGGACCATATAAGTACTAAAGGGCCAGCCCTCTTCATGTCACTGGCATTCTTGCTGCACTAAAGAGCTACTTCTTTCTTCTCTTTCCTGCCCTTTATCAGGCCAACCAAACAAACTGCAGAGGGCCTCGCTCTAGCCTACCATAAAGCCCACTGGGAAAATCGTCCCGCTCCAAAACAGATGGGAGAGGAAGGTCATCTCCTAAATCAGTGCTCAGTTTAAGAAACAGAACTGCACGTTACCTAACAGACAATGAACACTCCCGGGTTTGTAACAGGCCACCGACACGCTGCTCATTGTATGCTACTGCTGCTGTTTACTGGCTAAGTCTCGTCCCTCTCCTTGTACCCCATGGACTGTAGCCTGCCAGGCTCCTCTGTCCATGGGATTTCTCAGGCAAGAATACTGGAGTGGGTGGCCACATCCTTCTCCAGGGGATCTTCCCAACCCAGGGATCAAACCCTTGTTTCCTGCTTGGTAGGTGGATTCACTACCACAGAACCACCTGGGAAGCCCAGGTGCTCATCATCGTATAGGGAAGAACAAGTCTTCAGGTGAATCAACGAATAGTTTTTAATTAATCCCTTGGCAATATAAAGTGGAAAATGGAAAGGAAAGATGTCAAATAAGAAAATAAAATTCCACCCCCAACTGACAGAAACAAAAACGTGGAATAAACAGACTCTGGACAAGTAAGACAGGGGGAACCTTGGCTTCCACCACCTTCAATTCAGACCAATCAAGGAAGTCATTTTTCAAAACCGAAAACTAGTTTTTCATTTTTTTTTTCCTGTTTAAAAAAGTGAAAGTCACTCAGTCGTGTCTGACTCTTGGCAATCCCATGGACTATACAGAATTCCATGGAATTCTCTAGGCCAGAATACTGAAGAGGGTAACCTTTCCCTTCTCCAGGGGATCTCCCCAACCCAGGAATCAAACTAGGGTCTCCTGTATTGCAGGCAGATTCTTTATCAACTGAGCTATTCCTGTTTTGCCTACAACAAATGTTATACAGAAATCCATTAACCTCTTTCAGTGATGTAGAAAACCAATAAAAGGAAAAAATCTAGCATATGCAGTTACATGTGTCAGCTTACCGGAATTTACCAAATGTAAAATCTAATAGCTTCCCAGTTTGAAAGCCTTCTCAAAAAAAAAAAAAAAAAGGCTGCTTTTCCCACACAGTTTTAATTTCCTTGTGAAGTTATACTTTTTTCAAATCCCAGAAATAAAATTAATGAGGGCACATACTATACTGAGTTCTAGGCAAAATGACACTCTGGTATTCTTGCCTGGAGAATCCCATAGACAGAGGAGCCTGGTGGGCTACAGTCCATGGGGTCTCAAAAGTCAGACATGACTTAGCAACTCAACAACAAGTTTTTTATAGGTCTCAGTTAACCTTACTTATTTATATTGCTTAGGTAAAAGTACATAGGGAAAAAAAAAAAAAAAACACTAGAAATTCAAAAGCTTTTTCAGGGACACCCTCAGTCTATGATTTCTGAGACTACATGTAAGTGAAAAGTCCAAATTGCAAAGTCCAATTGCAAAGTGTACAGCTATGAATAAATTCACTTGAAGTTAAAGTTGACAGGAATAATATTTCCTCCAGAAAATGCCCTCAGTTATCTCCTTAGTTGAGATCTGCTTCTATGGGAAGACTGGAGGGAGGATGGGGTTATGGGAAAGCAAGAATCTGAACAAGTGACCACCCACACACCAATTGTGCCTGGAAATCACAATGAAAGCTTTCTATAAGAATTTTTCCACATTTTTTCTAATATGTCTGAGAAAACTATTTTTTTTTCTGTCATTGGCACATCATCATTTAAATAAAGCTCTGAGAAAGTGTCCTAGCACCGGGGAAAATAGACTAGGTTATTTTCTATTCTCTCCACATCGGTGACCTCTTAGCTTTCTGTTTACTTCCTATAAGCCCTCAAAGTCTCCCTCCTTGTTCTTGTCAAATATTGAAAATAACCCTGATCCTTTTCCCTCCTTATATTCAGGTTCACAACTGAATGCCAATCATCAATCCGCAGATAAGTCTCACAAATAAAACAAATGCCTAAATCTAATGTAAGCTGCCAATCTTGGAGAAATAAAGCTCTAATTCCTACCCTCATATAAAAAAAATAATCTCTTCCTGTATGGCAGAAACCAACACAACATTGTAAAGCAATTATCTTCCAATTAAAAATTTTAAATTTTTAAAAATTAAAAAAAGATTAATCTCATTCTCTCAAAACAGAATCACATGACTTATATCCAGTTGAGCAAATATATTTATTACTATTATGTTCCAAGGGGAAAACATATGCTAAAGCATAGACAGTTGTTCAGAATCAGTAAAAAATCATGCTGAAAAATGCACAGGGAGGACGTAAGAAATAATGTATTTCAGAGAATGAGGATAAAAACATTGCTGACCCAGTGAGATGCTCTACAAGATAACTCATCGTCCCTAGTCTAGAAAGAGACATTTTCAAAGTTCACTTACATATTCAGTGATTTTTTTTTAGGTACCTGTTTTATACCAGCTACTGTTCTAAGCTCTGAGAAATAAAGAGCCTGAGACACAATGGAGAACAAGTAAGATGAGAAAGGAGCTCTGACAGAAAGGGTATTTTAAGCTGCTTAATGTCAAAAGAATACTGGGCTGGAAGAGAACAGAGTGGCAACAGACATTCTTGAAGAGATAAAGAGGGGCAGTGTCATGGAGTTTTATCTCCATGTATGCTTAGCCACTCAGTCATATCTAACTCTCTGCAACCTCTAGGACCATAGCCCACCAGGTTCCTCTGTTCATGGGATTCTCCAGGCAAGAATACTGGAGTGGGTTGCCATTTCCTTCTCCATTGAGCAAGGTGGGTGGCAATGGGGAACAAAGTTGAAGTAACTGTGGATATTCATATTTTTTAAAATTAAAACCAAAGTTAATTAAAATATTTAAATGCCAGTACAAAAGAGTAAATGACACAGAGGAAAGGTTACAGATATTCAAGTGTTTCTTAAGGAAATATACATGTGTGGCAGGGTTATGAGAAGGCTGCTGTGGAGAATGGTAAGGAAAATAAAATAGGGAGACTTGAAGAATTAGCAAGATGAGACTAAGATGGGAGATCACAAATTTATTATGGTACTAGTTTTCTTTTTTTTTTTAATTTTCACTAGCATTCAGTACCCCAAGTGAAAAAGCAAAGCCAGGGTGCTCAATAGAGAAATGGTAGATTTTGTCAGATATAAAAGAAAAGAAAAGAATACAAAGGAATAAAGATCTGGTTGAGCAAAGAGTTATTTATTTAAGTTGTATACTAGGCCTTGCCTGAATAGTATAGAAAAGGTGAATGAGAAAAAAATCATTGGAAGAAAAGAAGGTATGTCAAGGTACCAGAGGCTGGTGGGAGGTAGAGAGAATTAGGTGATGACTGCTTCATGATTCATTATCTCAAACATGATAAATTTCAGGTAATATCAAGATCCAGACTGGAGTCATTGTCCAGTGGTTAACTTGCAATAGACTGGTATGTTAATGAAGGTAAGGTGGCTAAGGAATTTCTGTAGGGTACTGATTGACTTATCTACCTATATACTTTCATTAATCATTATCAAAATAGGAGATATAAAAAGCTGTAATCCAGATTTCTAAATTTGAAAGAGTAATAAAGAAGATGACAGATGATAGCAAAGGCAGTAGGGGATGATAAAAAGCAAAGCAAAATGAAACAATGTATCTCAGATGAACTGTTTTTTATGCCATACCCTGAACTGCTGAAAGGAGTCACACATTGAGTGATAAACAGCAATTTACTACTATCATTGTAAATTGATTACTTAAATGCCCCCCAATATAATCCAGATTCTAGATTTCTCTTATCATAAAGTCTCCAGCACTGTCAAAAAACTTTAAACGTTCTCCACTTTGTACAAATTCTACAAAATAAATTTAAATTCCAGAAATATCCTCAATTTAGCACTACAAAACATGCACACCTACTCAGATTGCTCTTCTCCTCCTTCCTTTCCTCTTTCTTTATAGAGAATGTTACTCGTGGTCCAAGTCACCAATTCAATGCCACATTCTGTGGTATCCATCAAACATCCCTTTAGCTTCTACATTTTAATTATTTCAACATCTCATAGTTATGTAAACATGCTCAAGAATCTCCCACATTAGAAAAGAAAAAGCTTCCTCAAATTTATATGATTCTTCAGAACCAGCCTATCTTTTCTCAAAAGCTTTGTAGACAGACATGTAGAATGAGTCACTCTATCTCCATTTCCTGAGCTCCTACTCAATCCTTAACACATTTTTTATGTGGGCTTCACCCCAATCACACCACTAGCTAAGTAAGATCAGCATTGAGCCCCCTGTGTTCAAATCCAAGGATTTTTTTCTTTTTCCACTCCTCATCTTAACCTCTCAGCAACATCTGGCAGCTATGAATACTTCGTCTTTCTTGTGGGAGGTTTTTCTCTGGTCCTTGGAATACCACAAATCTCTCACTGTTTTCCTCCTCTGTGACGATTCATTTTCCTCTTCACAATCCCATCTACTCCAATACACTCAAAAATATTAGAATTCATCAAGATTTGTTCCCTAAATTATCTTCTTTCTCATTCTACATTATTTTCTCATGAATTGCTATCTATTTCAAAGGAATGAATTACCATCTGTACCACAAAATTTATATATCTCTTTCCCTGTTTGCTGCTCTCATCTCTTTATTCATGTAACCAACTGTTCACTCAAGAGTTGTGCTGGATGAAAGGAATACAGGTTTCCACATGAGGGTAAAAGAATAATGATCTCTTGTGAGTATATCCTTGTGAATACTTTCATTGCCCTTTTATTTGATAAATTCCAAATTTTCCTCAAGACCCAACTCAAACTCTAAATGATCTGTGATTAATTTCTTAGTGTCTTATTTCTTCATCTCCTATAGCAATCAGGTAATCCTCTGCATCTACTTTTATTGCTGCATGCAGACCACGATATTATAACTTCTACATCTATGTGTCTTCCTGCAACACCCAATTTAGAAGCTACTTAATGTTAGGGCCAGATTCTATTTATAATTTTCTTCCCAGAACTTACTAATCTGATGTATGGTAGACGCTTGAAAATTAGAACAACACATTGTGTTCTGGGGTTTTCAAGTATATATTAATAGATACTTCCATAAAGAGGGATTCCGTGATTAAATAAGGTCAGAGAAGTTTGTACTAAATCTCACTCCAAGAGAATCTAACACACACTTGCATCTGAAGAATTGTAAGACATCCTTAATATAGAAAACTATTTAACTTTGCTTAATGTGTAGATGGGCTTCTCAGGTGGCACAGTGGTTAAGAATCTGCCTGCCAATGCAGGAGATGCAGGTTCAATCCCTGGGTCAGGAAGATCCCCAGGAAAAGGAATGGCAATGCACTCCAGTGTTTTTGCCTGGAAAATCCCATGGACAGAGAAGCCTGGCAGGCTACTGTCCATGAGATTGCAAAAAGTCAGGCACAACTGAGCAACTAAACAACGTTTAGATAAGGAAAGCTTTCTTTCCCTTTTCTTCTCTTAAAACACATTGGTATTTCTCAAACAATTTTTCCTTATTTCTTGAGATAGGATTTTAACTTATTAGGATCAGCAAAACAGATGTCAAAGACCCAAGGGTATGGCACGTCCTCTTCACCCACGATACTCATCAACGTATAACTCCTTCAAAAGAGCTCTGACACTCCTTAGCAGAAAAGAAATTTTGATCAACAAAGTACTACCTTTCTCCAATGGCACCCCACTCCAGTACTCTTGCCTGGAAAATCCCATGGACAGAGGAGCCTGGTAGGCTACAGTCCCTGGGGTCGCGAAGAGTCGGACACGACTGAGCGACTTCACTTTCACTTTTCACTTTTCACTTTCACGCATTGGAGAAGGAAATGGCAACCCACTCCAGTGTTCTTGCCTGGAGAATCCCAGGGACGGTGGAGGCTGGTGGGCTGCCGTCTGTGGGGTTGCACAGAGTCAGACACGGCTGAAGCAACTTAGTAGTAGTAGTATACATCAAGTCTAACAGATTCTTAGTGTTTCCTTTTTTTGCAAAGTTATTAATTTCAAGAATTCAACCAATAGAATAGGAAAATTATTACAGCCACATTGAAACCATTCTTTGGGGGTTTTTTTTGAAAGTGTGCTTATAAAGCTAATACGGGCTTCCCAGGTGGCGCTAAGTGGTAAGGAATCCAGCTGCCAATGGAGGAGATATAAGAGATACAGGTTCAATTCCTGGGTCAGGAAAATCCCCTGGAGGAGGGCATGGCAACCTACTCCAGTATTCTTGCCTGGAGAATCCCATGGACAGAGGAGCCTGGCAGGCTACAGTCCATAGGGTTGCAGAGAGTCTGACATGCCTGAAGTGACTTAGCACACAAAGATAATATAGTTACCTCAACACCAGCTGTGCCACCACGCAGTTATGCAGGTAGTTTGAATGATAGAAGCATTGGTAGCTCCAAAACAGAATCCCCATTTGAAGCTCAAAAATCTTACCACTTTACTCCCACAAAATGCTGTCTAGTACACTTTGGATAGAGCACATTTAAAACCAAGGACCCAAAACAAAACAGCAGCCCTCCGTGAAAAGCTTCTATGCTTTGCTTTCTTCCATGTGTTATAGGGAAGGAACCTCTACTTGCCAAACAGAAAGTTCTGACATATGGCGTGGCAAATAACATTATATAACAATAAAGGACCCATCCTGGTAATCAGAACTCTTATTAGAAACAACAGGATCACAAAGTGACTCATCAGCTCGTGTGCTCTCTCCCGATTCTAGTAATTTGGGACAAGTGTGGGGAAGTTACAAGTTGTTTATGTGCAGCCCAAAATGACAGGCAAGAGAAGTTACTAAGCAACATTAAGTACTTGCATTTTTCTCATCTTTAAAAGCTGCCACGAGCTGAATAATCCTGTAATATAAAGGTAAAGGGAAAAGCAATGTGGGAGTCATGTTTTTGCCTGAATGAAAATGTTTTGCTCAATAATTCTGAAATTCTGATTCACCATGAGTTCATCTGTCTTGGTTTTAAGGATTATCTCAGGTGTATAATCCCCTTCTATTCACTGTGAACACCAGAAATTTGTTCTATAATGAAAAAGAAAAAAAAGAAAAAAAGGGGAGTGTGAAGGGGAGTAGTTCTTATGGGTCTTGAAACCAGTTTGTCCTCCAGTAAATGGGATCTTTGTTCTCTAGCTTTTTGTTTTTTTTCATAGCATGTATTACAACAATAACAACCACAACAATAAATCATGCCCTGGTGTCTTTGTTTAATGTATCTGCTTCCTGTTTCTCTCTCAATGAAATGAGTTCAGTACTGTAGGAACTTGTCTATTATTTTCCACTGCCTTCCCTGAGTCTGGCCCAGTGCCTGACAAGGACAGTAGCCCCTCCATGACTGAGAGATGAAACAGAATCCAGTGTCATGGTATTAGGAGTTGTGTTTCTTAAGAAGATGGTTTTAATAATTATGTCTACTGAACCTTACATTTCCCAGAAATAGCTGAGTGTTGCTGACAATCTCTACCACATATACTACAAAGAGCAGGCAAGTGAGAATTCCCTAGCTCTTATGTCTTTTGACAGCAGCAAAGGGATTCCTTGGTCAAAAGCCCAGGAAGAACTTTTCCTTATATTCTCTGTCTCAGCAAAACAACTTGCTGAATAAACTACAAACTCATCTTTTGTGCTTGAAGTCTGTTTTCAGGTCAAGGATCCTATAATGCTTTTGCACAGCACCTCTCTTTCTTCCTCTTTCCAGTTCATCTAATTCAAAAGGAGCTGATCTAGGGAGTAATCAGTCTCCTCACAGAAGAGGTCACATTTCCCAGCAGGCTTGGGTATAAACAGCAGAGTAGTCAATATCAATGAAAACAAAATATCATTCTGTGCCTTAAATGAATGATGTATGTGTGTTAGTCGCTCAGTTGTGTCCAACTCTTTGCAACCCCATGGACTGTAGCCTGTCAGGCCTCTCTGCCTGTGGAATCCTCCATGCATGATACTGGAGTGGGATAGCTGTGACTATATTTTTAAGAAGAATGAAATTGAAAGACCTCTTATTATGATTCTAGTTAAGAGGAGGTGAATTAAAATTTTGCCAGCCACTCTATGGGTGGTGTTTACATGTGTTATTTAAATGATCTGGGTTAACTGTTACCATTTTTAATAATTCAATAAAAGCCTTTTGGGAAAAATAAAAAGAAGACTCTCTATAGAGAATGTTGATTATAACGTTTAATAGATTTTATGAGTCATATTTTTAAGAATATAAAACTAAGATAAAAACTACTTTTAGATTTAGATTTTATTTCAAATATTTTCTCTGTTATTGATACTTCATTCTTTACCTGAGACAACATCCCCAAAATTAATAGGAAATAATAAATAACTAATACTTTAAAATATTTATTATGCACCTTCTGTTCTCAGACCCTTACATGATTAAATCATTTAATTCTATGAAGTGGGTATCATTTTCATTTATCCCTGCTTTTCAAAGAGAAATCTAAAGCATAGAATTTAACTAACTTGCTCAAGGTCATCCAAGTAGTAAAGGTTTGCAGCTAGGCAATTTGAATATAAAATGTAAGTTTTAACCCCTATATCGTAGTGGCTAAGAAGGGAATAATGAAATTCAAATGAGCATTGTTGCATGTTCAGAAATTATACATGGAGTCAACTTCTCCACATCTTCAAGATGAATCATCAAACTATGATATGAGCTAAGATTCTTTCAACTTAATTGTAATTATATTACAAAAGAAGGCCTAGCCACCTCAGTGGGGTAAGCTTATCCAGAGATTAGTCTGCTGACAGAATTTCAAAGAGATTTTAAATAGCTACCACACTTCTCATTCAGTCTGTCCTTTTCCTGGTTATTATTTAATATTTCATAACTAATTCATGTGGATTAAAAAGAGACTGAAATAGAATCATTTGACCTAAGATGATATTTTTAATAAAAATATTGTATTTTGGAAAGCCTTATGTGATGTCCATCTAGTTCACATTGTTATAATATTTACATACTTACTGAAAGAAATTTTAAAAATCATTTAACAAGTAAAACCCAAATTATCCCATAAACAAAAAATGCTTCTTTTGGAGGAGGAGAAATGGGGATTGATTTTCCCCCCATTATCCAGCTTCCCTTGTGGCTCAGCTGATAAAGAATCCACCCACAATGCAGGAGAACTGGGTTCTATCCCTGGGTTGGAAACATTTCCTGGAGAAGGGAAAGGCTATCCACTCCAGTATTCTTGCTTGGAGAATTCCATGGACTGTACAGTCCATGGGGTCACAAAGAGTTAGACACAACAGAGCAACTTTCACTTTCACTTTCATCCATTTCTTCATTTTTCTCTAGTCGTAGGCAAGTTTCTATCGTCTGGTCACAGATATGACTCAATATTTTTGAGCAATGACTGAATCAAAGCCTCAAGACTTTTCCTCAAAAGAAAAAAAGAGTTCAACAATTTATAAAAAGCACCATTTTGCAACTTTATTGTCCCACAGAGCAAAACATTTTTAATGGATAATTTATTCTAATATTTGTTTTCCCCCTTAAAAATACATTAGTACCATAAACTAGATATCATTAAAAATTTCAATATTATGATTTGGAAATAAGTATGACATCTATCATATCGGAAAACATTATCTCCTATGTTCTAGATATGCAGTTCCAGACAGGGTGAGAAATATCTTGTGAGTAATTTTATAATAATTATGAATTCAGTGTATTAAAATATACTACATGGCTCAGACCTTGCAACTTACAACTGAAAGACTATTCTCTAGCCTTTTTTTGCAAAGGGTAAAGCCTGTGAAGGGCCTCCCTTGTGGCTCACTGATGAAGAATCTGCCTGCCAATAAGATGCCCTGGAGAAGGAAATGGCAACCCACTCCAGTATTCCTGCCTGGAGAATACAGAGGAGCCTGGCAGGCTATAGTCCATAGGGTCGCAAAGAGGCAGACACGACTTAGCGACTGAACAACGACAAAGCCTGTGAAAGGGACTATCTATTTTTTTCATAGAACTGAATTAGAGCTTTGAATTCAGTGTACCAAAAGTGTAACTTATTATTGAACTCCAATAATGTATTAGACACTGTCTGCAGCACTGAAGTCCCAGAGATGAAAAAGGCTTGGCTTCCTTAGATAAGATTATTTCAACCTTCTCTGGCATATTCAATTTTAAAGTCAAGCACACATTTCAGTGGAACCACTGAGAAGGACAGTGGGGCCAGTGGTAAAATACAAACAGAATTCAAGAAGGTCATGATACTAGAGCAGAAGATTAAGAGATACAGACGCATCATCACGTAAAACCTAACAGACTGACTGTATCCAGAAAGAAGTTATAGACAGAGATAGCCTTCTCCAGGGGATCTTCCCGACCCAGGGATCAACCCTGGGTCTCCTACACTGCATACAGATTCCTTACCATCTGAGCAACCAGGGAAGCCCAAAAATAGCCATAAGCAGAAACGAAAAAGATGAACAAGTAGCTTGTAACATGCAGGGTCATAACAAACCAGTGATAAGCTTTTGGTTAAAAGCATGGGCTCCAGAGCCAGACTGTCAGGTTCCCATCCCAGCTGGATCCTAATCTCTAACTGTGGCTGGTAAGTCAATTAACCCTCTTGTGCCTCAGTGTTCCCTTTATAAAATGGAAATGATGATGATAATAGGATTATCCCATATGAGTGTTTTCAAGATTTTATGCTCAAGATGCTTAAACAAGCAACTAGCATGTAGGAAGCACACAATAAAAGTTACTGTCACCATTTTTAAAATATGAGGGCAAGAAAGCCAAGGCACCACATTCAAAAATCAAGCCTTGAAACTGACTCTATTCCTAACCTCCACCAGCAGTATCACAAATGACAAAGAAAACAGAAAGAATCGGGGCTGACATCATGAATGTGTTTGCAAAGCCCCATCACCATACAGATCTATGACAACAGCTCAGTAACATCACCTTTCCTTACGGAGCATGTATATTTATACACGTATTTTGAAGATGACAGCTTTTGTGCTCCTTAATCTGTAGTGACTGGCATATTGCCAATAAGAAATAACTGAGTCAAGGACATTGTGTTTCAAATTTAAAATGCAATCCCTGTTACAAGGCAAATTCTTCATTTCCAATTGTTGACTCAGATAATACTTAAAAAAAAAGAATTTCAGCTGTTTAAATTTAGCATGCTGAGAAAGACCAATCTTAAAATATTGTTTGGCATTATGCCCATAACATTTTCATTTTATTCCTTGTTAGTATTTGTCTTCTGTGATGAGACGACAAATGACAGTAATCATGTTATTCTCCTTAACACTTCAAATTTTACCTAAATGAACCATTTTGCTTTTATCCTCACCAGTTAAAGATGGTCTTTCATTTCCTGGCAAATTTTCAGAAGGTGATTATGCAAGAGCCAGTGATATTTCCAAGTACTGTTTTACCTCTTCGGTCATCATCTGGTCTTTCTCCCTACTTTTCTTTGAATCATCATCTTTACTCTTAAACACACATACACGCACACACACGCAAAGGAGATTATCTGAACACAAGGCTACTCTAATTTTTATAATCAGACCTATTTAAGGAGACATTTTGATTCTCTGCTTTATCTGGGTCTTTAAACATCCCCACCCCACACACAGCCCGAAGAGGTTGTTTTTAAAAGTTCCTCAGAGCACAGAATCTAGACAAGGTCTCAGCCCAGCCTCCCACCATGTGATCTCCTTATTTTACTCCCACATTAACTCCATCATCTTTCTTCCCAGCAAAGATGCCCTCGGCTTCATTTTCATGATTCATGAAGCCAGAGCAGAACACTGAAATTGGAATTGTAAAGTACGCCAAATTTGGTTTGGGGGTCAATTTAGGTTCCAATTTAAGCAGATTCAATCTTGGGTATCAGTAAAGCTGAGAGTTCTCTCTTGACTGATATAATTTTTCAAGCACTCTGAGCCCATACCATCTGCAAAACAATAAGTTCATTCCACTTGATCCATGGTAGAGTACTGTTGTAATAAAACAAAGTGACAAAGTGATGAAGAGTTGGAGCTAGTCACACTTGAGGGCTAATCCAAGCCCACCATTTACTAAATATGTTCCTTTGGTAATTTACTTATTCCCTCTGGGGCTGAATTTCTTATAAATGGGAGAGAATGCCATCTCTTACCTGTAGCTCTTATCCCATAAGTGAGAAAACATATTCAAAGTGCTTAACCTTGGGAAGGGCATGACAGGAGAAGGTACAAACGACTTGGTTTAAAATAAATAAAATACAAAGATGTAATACACAGCTCGGGTTATACAGCCAACATTTTATAATTTTTCAACGGAATGCAATCATAACAATACTGAACCACTATGTTATATACTTGAAACGCATACTGTAAATTGACTACAATTATAAAGCAAACAAACAAAGTGCTTAACCTAAGTCCTGCATTACCGCACTCACCGTAACCAGGAACTTCTGATGGGTTACACAGTGAGAAAACCACCATACATGCAAATAACTTAAGGAGCTATCAAGGAGTTGAACCTACTTCACAGTTAATACCTTAAGGATGAACAGGTGGGTGGGATGCTTACTGGAGGTCATATTTTGTGTTGGTGTTTTGCAAGAGAAAGAAAATGCCATGGATGCAAGAGGAACATTAGGAAGAGGCTTCTCCAACATCTTGTCTAGAGCTTTCTCCAGGCAGGTGCTTCTAAACTAAAGGCATTACTCTTGTAAAGAGCATAATGCTAGAGTACCAAGCATCCATAAGTACAGTTCTATTCCTGAGGCCAGCCAGGAAGAGAAGCACCCAGGAAAGGATATTCTTAAAATATCATTTCAAGCCTAGATATCAACATCACAGTCATGATTGGTAGGCAGAATTAGATTGAGGGACCAGATGATCTTCGTCTGGCTTGTCTGGCCACAACTCTTCCTTCTTTCACGTGTGCAAGGAAAAGCATGAGTCACAGGATACTTGTCTAGTTCAGACTCTGTTCCAAGAAACCTTACCAATGGTTTAAACTTTAAAATAATTATTTTATTCCAAAAATGGCTTTGAAAATCTTCTCGTCAGATATAACACGAGGTTTGTTTACCAATAGGACAACCAAAATACCAAGCAAAGGTATTCCCCAAACTCAATACCACCTGTCTAAGTTTTTTCTTTAAAGAAATCCTGAAGGCCTCCTATTCAATCTAAATTCTTATCAATTTCAACCAGGCTCTCAGGCTGATTTTTATTCTCTTTAGCTAAATTATTGAGGTTCGGGTAATGATTTATTCTAGAGTTATCTGGGAACTACTTATAAACTCACAACAAACATTATTTTAGTCTTTGTATAGATTGTTTTTTCTTTTTTGCTAAAAACTTTAAACACCATCATGCATGCACTATCATAACAAATATATCCCCTGGATTATATTTGACTTTGTGATGTAAGTTTTTTTGCACTGAGAAATTATGCATGTCTGGAATGGATTACCTCCAAAAAGCTGGATATAGCAATAAGAACACAAATATACCTGGAGATCCCTAAGATGCATAAAGTTATTAAATTATATTCAGAATATGTTTATAATAAAACATGATTAGGTGGTTAGAGAAATATTGATAAAACCAAAAACTAAAATATTTGGAGATATTAAAAGAGATATTTCTCTTTTAAAACTATAGTAACATAGTATTGTCTTCAAGGATCCTGTAGCTAAATCTAGTTTTTTTGTGACATATTCTTTCTGCTTGAGAGAGTCCCCTTTTTTTCTCCATTATAAAAATCTAGTCAGTGTAAAAGAGGACCTGGTTAGAAATACCCCAGTGTTCTTAGATTATTCCTGGTTTCCTTTTTGAAAAAGACCTTTCATGTTCTGCTTGTATTCGCATTCATTTGGTCATTTGCTTTACAATGAGCTGACCTGTTTCTACATCCTTTTAAAAGTTGGTTATCTGCAATTTGAGCAACCAGTAGAAGTCATTTTTTTTTAAAGTTTTTTAAGCCTCAATTTTTTTGTTTTTTTTTTTTGCCGTGAACACAATGCTGCTTGGATCTAAGTATAAATCCATGTATGTAATAAATCAACACTTAGAAATTTCAAAGAAGGCACCGTTTAGCAAGTGGAAGAGATTATTGCAGTAGTAAGAAAGTGGGGGAATCCTGTACCCACTAAAGAGTACTTGAATGTTTCTCACATCATCAGTGTTGCCTCAGGTTGTTGCCTAGCAATCATTTAAAGATCTACTTCACGTCTTAATAAAGTAAATCAAAGACTCTTGTTTTGTTTGATGGCTTCTGTACAGGTTAGGAATAAGTCTGGAATGAAACTTAATTAACTGGGCATTTGAAAATCTAAGCCAGCCTCCTCACAAATTTTCTGTAGAAAATGCAAGCTGTTATGCATTAGTAACTTTCAGAAGCCCACTCTTGTAAATAAATCTAGAAAACGCATTTACCAGTGTTGTTGCCGAAAATCACCATAAACAGGGTGCTTCCTGCAGACCTACCCGACAAGCAGTGTCCGTAGGTACCTAACTGAGAGTAACTCGGTTACAGCCTAACTAGGACAGAAGTCAAAGAGACAAACCGATTCAATATCTCGTGGAGAATCCAAAGCTCTGCTTTTCTAACTTTCCTCGCCATTTCTGGTCAGCTTCCCTTCCCCCCGCACCACATACCCAGAAGCCACTCAAATTACCAACCGTGTCAAGCTGAACTTACTGCAGTGTGATGCAGGCGAAGGCTGGGCACAGCTCTGAAGCCAGAGCGACTGCTTTTCCGGAGAGGAACCGGGACTCGCCAGCTAACAGGATCCCTTCCAATTCACACGCTCCGCTCAGTCAGAAGGCTCCCTCACAGCTCGGCTTCCCCAGAGGAGTGGAGCTTCAAGAACTCTGCTCACAGCATCTCCTCCTCTCGACTTCCACCCCCCTTCCAGAACACCCAGCCCAGTCTAACTAGTGTCTGAGAGATGGAAATCCACTTCCAGTCAACAACACGGGCTGCCGGCAGCCTCCCGGTTCCTGACAATTTGCAACTCAAAAACCGCGGAGGCTCAAAGCTGGAGGTTTCCGGATCCTCAAAGTCATCTTTGGCAGCCCCCCTCCCCACCCCTCACTCCTCCCACTTCCCTCCTCCTCTACCGCGGCCGCCTCCAGGCTCCCACTAGGTATCACGAATGATTATTTTATTATCCATACCAATAAGCATCAGGAGGAATTTGTCAGAGATGAAATACTTGTTGTCCATGACTAATGCTCTTCTCTCATGTCTTTGAGTCCTTGATTTATAGCGAGATGCGTTGATATTGAAGTGTGTGTGTGTGTGTGTGTGTGTAGCGAGGAGGAGGCGATCCACTCAGCGGCTGCAAGCAACAGCCTTGCCTATCTCTGGCTGCCGCTTCTACAGCTGCTGTTGTTACTACTGCTGTTGGAACTCAGGGAAAATGAGACAGGAGACGGTGCTCGACAACTATTTAACTGCTGGACCAGTTATAAGACAAGGGAGGAGACTGGACAGGTATGAGTGGCTGTCGTTGAAGCACTGAGCTTGATTCACGGCAATTACTACCATTCAGAATACAATTCCCCTCCAACAGGAAAGCTGATACCTGTCTGTCTCTCCCTTCAGCCAACTAAAGTCCTTGATGGGTCATTGTTCATCAATGACCTGCCTAACCCACTTCTAGAAACTGTAGCAGCTGCACACTCTTTCTATATTCAGACTTGGTAACCTGGGAACAGGTGATTGGGGGATGGATGAGGATGAAGAAGGAAAGGATGGGAGAGAGTAGGCGAATATTAAAAGAGTTGTACATATGTCTAACCAATTAGGGCACAGGTAAAAATGAAAGTTTTGAGTTATGTATATAAAATAATGAATTGGGGGGTAATAAAAATATAAGTCAGTAAAAAAAAAAAAAAAAAGCCTGTTTTACAAAATGTGTGCAAAGCCAGACAGCTATTAAGGAGTGTGTTTACAGCTTAAATGCAGAGAATGTTGATATGCATGCCCCTGGATGTCTCTCAGCTCCCCTGTGATACATCTACTGTGATTTCAATGTGTTAATAACACTGTCGGCTACAAATTCTGGTGAAACCTACTGGTTACCGCTGTCTATGAATGTTCCCTTTCTCCTTATTGGCTGCTCGTTCCCTGCCCTGTTATATCTCGAGATTATTCTCACACAAGGTGATACGCAGCAGAATTTATAAATTAAAGAGGGTCTCCAAACCCCCCAAGACTAGAATACTTCTTAATGACTAAATTTATCTGCTATAGTCTATCTTCATGTTCTTATTCTGTAATAGGATGGGAGACTATGAACACACACATGCACAAGTGTGCACGCATACATCTTAATTGAATATTACTTTTAATCCTCTTTCAGCATTCAATTTTCTGAACTAAAAATAAACTTAATTATTTTTTATTTTATTGGTAATGAACACCTTTAATTATCTCTACCTTGCTCTGAGCAATTTTCATATTTGCCATACATTTTCCCAGTTGTTAGGGATTGTAGAGTCAGGATTAAATTGAACAGATGTTAATGCAAAGAAAAGAAAAAGCCCCTGGAAATACAACAGGGAACCCAGAAGGAGGGAAGAAACCCAAAAGGATTAGACAGTATATCTTTTCCTGATCTGTTTACATTAGAAAAATCACTGCCTTTAGCAAAACAAAGGCCAGTTAATGTTCAAAGCATTTCTCAATTATCCAATAAATATCAATTTTACTAAACCAACCCAACTACAATTGTAACAGAAAAAAAAAAAAGTTTTCTTTTAAAAATCATGCAATACAGTAAATTCAGAGTATCTACAACTTTTCAAATGTCAAATTCTAATGAAAACTGATGCCAAACAGCCACATATTTTTGCCTCAATTTCTTCCGTGGTGTCTCAGATGGTAAAGTGTCCGCCCGCAGTGCAGGAGACCCGGGGTTTCATCCCTGGCTTTGGCAACCCACTCCAGTACTCTTGCCTGGAAAATCCCATGGACAGAAAAGCCTGGTAGGCTACAGTCCACAGGGTCACAAAGAGTTAGACACAACTGAGCAACTTCACTTTCACTTTCATTAAATAAGTATCAAACAACATGCAACTGATATTAAATAGATAGATAGCCAATGAGAATTTGCTATATGACGCAGGGAACTCGAAGGACCCTGTGACAACCTAAGGGGTGGAATGGGGTGAGAGATGGGGTGGAGGTACAGGAGGGAGGGGAGATATGTATACCGGTGACTGATTCATGTTGATGAATGACAAAAACCAACACAATATTATAAAGCAATTATCCTTCAATTAAAAATGAACAAATTAAAAACATAATAAAAAATGTGAAGAGTAATTCCACATTTCATATACAGTGGAACCTAAGGAACTAGGAAAAGTAGTGTACATCACTTAAAGACACATTTGATACAGAGGCTAACTTTATTCCTAAGTGATGTGATGTGAGAGTTATCCTGCCTTTCAAATCCCATAGTTTAGCAATATGGTGGGGGTGGCAGGGGTTCAGCTTTACTTTTACTCTCATTTTAAAAGTCAAATATATTTAGGAAGAGTAGTTACATTGTAAACATTCTAGACAGAGAGAGAATTTCTTAGATATCTTTATTACAGACAAACAGGAAACTAAAGATCCAGCCTAGATAGAAAAGTAAGAACCAGGAAGAATTGAAATAATTGATCATGAGCACTTAGTTTGGCTGGCTTTTTAAAAATTGCTTACAACATTAGTGAGATTTAAAGAAGAAACCACTTTCTTAACAAGACTACCACACAATCCCCAAGGTTTGATAATGGAAGAAGAAAAGTTTAGGTTGGGGATTGATGGCTGATCCTTATCTCTGACCCTAGCAACTCAGTATTTTCCATTTTGGAGGAAAACTTAAAAATAACTGCTTTATAAACTCATGCTCATTTCTCTAAGATGCCTCTTGGCCCCCAGTTCTAAATTTTCAGAAACTTCATAAGGATCATTGTATACTTAATCTAAAAAGATAGTGATAGAAAAATGAACTTGTCCTATAAATTTCCATTAGTCAAAAAAATCTACAATTTATGGGAATACAGAAAGAAATAATTTCTTAACTTTCAACTAAATCTCTTTTGCCATAGAAACATGTACTCTCAAACTAAATTCAGTGATTTAATAATACTCATTCACTGCAAAGAAAAGCCAAAGGTCAGTAAACCTACAATGGCAGAAGTCCTGTTTGTTTAGCTCGCTCATGTATCTCTGGAATCCATCAAAGTGCTTAAAATATGTGTATGCATAGTAAATAATTGTTTTTTTTTAATAAATGAGAAAATGAGTCAATGAATCAGCCTATGAATGCAAGGCATTGGAAAGATAAGTGGACAGGGAATAAAGATGTTTAAATTCACCCAGCCCTTACTCTGCTGGTAAATAACTGTGGCACTTTAGGGAAGTGACTCACTTCTTGTGGTTTCAAGCATCCTTTCAGGCGTATCACTCAGACCCCACAGAACTGTAATAAATGCCTGTCCCCAGTACTTCTCCAAATGGTTTTTCTACTACACAAATTCAATCAATAAAATTCCCTAAAATCTCATTTCCTGAACGTTGTACAAACCAGTAACAACAGGACCCATATAATCTCTAAGAAACACATGGTTTTCTCCCACTTTTGACTCTTAAATCTGCAAATGGTCTGGTGAATACTGGGCCAGATGCTTAAAGAAAATAGGATGTTACACACTTAAATGTGTCTTTCTAAAATAATAGTCCTGAATCAGTGATTACAAGCAAGACCTTTGTTGACCTTCTACAAATAGAAATAAGATAAATCTTATACAAACAAAAAATTATGAGAAGCAGAGCTTGAATAATGTAATACCATAGATTACATACAGTAAATATAAGTCCATGTTCAATCACAGACTTTTATGTAAACTGGTATTTAAAAACACCTTGTCATGTTAATTTTATTCAACAAACATTTACTGAACATCCATTTACTGCAAAGCATTGGAAAGACAAACACAGTCCAATTGCATTTAAAGGACATATGGCCCCATAAAAAATGTATTCCTACTTTGTAATTAAACTTTTTTGACTTAAGTATATTATGATTTATAAAAATAAAATAGTTCAAACTTATATCAAACATGATCTAAAACCTAGCCAAATTTGACTTAGATGATCAAAGGAGAGCTACCTCTTAAATTGAGCAGACTGTCACATGGGGAATATTCCACTGGTTTCCAATCCGTGAATCAGTAGATGTAGGCTGGGAGGTTGGGGAAGATCCAGAAAAGATACAATCTTATGGAACTGACTTTAAAAAGTAATAATCACAACATGCTGGCTATGGGCAGGCCCTTTGACCTTATCTAGTTCAATTTTCATATTTTATAGGCTAGAAACTAACATCTTATTTCATCATGGTTTATTGCTTGGAAGGTTATTTATCGGTTTCTCCACTGTGAAGGAATAGCACAGTGTTAGAGACTGGAGTACCAGACCATCTTACCTGCCTCCTGAGAAACCCATATGCAGGACAAGAAGCAGTAGTTAGAACTGGACATGGAACAACAGACTGGTTCAAAATTGGGAAAAGAATATGTCAAGGCTGTATACTGTCATCCTGTTTATTTAACTTTTATGCAGAGTACATCATGCAAAGTACCAGGCTGGATGAAGCACAAGCTGAAATCAAGATTACAGGGAGAAATATCAGTAACCACAGATATGCAGATGACACCACCCTAATGGCAAGAAAGTGAAGAGGAACTCAAGAGCCTCTTGACAAAGGTAAAAGAGGAGAGTGCAAAAGCTGACTTAAAACACAACATTAAAAAAAATGAAGATCATGGCATATGGTCCCATCACTTCATGGCAAATAGATGGGGAAATAATGGAACCAATAACAGACTTTATTTGCTTGGGGTCCAAAATCATTGTGGGTGGTGACTGCAATGATGAAATTAAAAGAAGCCTGCTCCTTGGAAGAAAAGCTATGACAAACCTAGCAGCATATTAAAAAACAAAGACATCACTTTGCTGGCAAAGATCCGTATAGTCAAAGCTATGGTTTTTCCAGTAGTCATGTAAAGATGTGAGATTTGGACCATAAAGAAGGCTGAGTGCCGAAGAATTGATGCTTTTGAACTGCGGTGTTGGAGAAGACTCTTGAGAGTCCCTTGGACAGCAGGAGATGAAACCTGTCAATCCTAAAGGAAATCAGTCCCGAATATTCATTGGAAAGGCTGATACTGAAGCTGAAGCTCCAATACTATGCCACCTGATGCAAACAACAAACTCACTGGAAAGACCCAGGTGCTGAGAAAGACTGAGGGCAAGAGGAAAAAGGGGCGACAGAGGATAAGATGGCTGCATGGCATCACTGTCTCGATGGACATGAGTTTAAGTAAACTCAGGGAGATAGTGAAGCACAGGGAGGCCTGACATGTTGCAGTTTATGGGGTCACAAAGAGTCAGACACAACTTAGCTACTGAACAACAACAACAACATGTACATTATCAGGATCTCAGGAGAAGAAAGAAATGGGCAGAAAATGCAATTGATGTAATAATGGATGAAAATATCCCTTCACTGAGGTGTAATCCACAAACGTAGAATATATTTAAAGTGTACAGTGTGGTAATTTGAGGTACATATACATTATGAAAGAATTCCCATTACCAACTTAATTAACATACCCATCACTTCATGTATCTGATTATTTTATTTTTGTGAAAACACTTAACGCTTCTACTCTCATAGCAAATTTCTATTATAAAATATAGTTTTACTTACTATGTCACCATGTTATGTATCAGGTCCTCACAATATATTCATCTTAAAAATGAAAGTGTGTGTCCTTTTACCAGCCTCTACCTAATTCTCCCACTACTGTTGATAGTTCAACTATTTTTTTAATTCCATATATAAATAAAACCATGCAGTATTTTTTTTCTCTTACTTATTTTTTTTCTTTTACTTATTTTACATAGTTTAATCCCCTCCAGGATCACCTATATTATTAAAAACCACAGAATTTCCTTCTTTTCAAGGCTGAGTTAAATATATATATATATATATATATATATATGTATATATATATATATGTATGTGTGTGTGTGTGTGTCCCGGGTAATTGCAGAGTGGTGGAGGCCACAAAAAGGAGAACGCTCCTTTTGGATCAACACTGTTGGCAGGTCATGGGTGGGACTCACAGTGACCTCACAGCTGTCTCTTGCAGCTAATGCTCCTGCCTAGAGTGAGAGCTACTCCCTGGTTCCCAAAGGATACCCACCAGAGGACACAGAACAGGATGTCTAGAATGAAAAATGCAACTTAGGCTGAAGGGCAAGGAGAAGCAGATGCTCTGCAGTGGCCAGAGAATGTTTGCCTGCTGAGGTGGAGGTGCATCCTGTTACGTGGGTGTGGGCGTGGGAATAATGGCTTCCCTGGTGGCCCAGACAGTAGAGGATCTAACCACAATTCACAAGACCCAAAGTTTGATCCCTGGGTTGGGAAGATCCCCTGGAGAAGGGAGTGGCTACCCACTTCAGTGTTCTTCCCTGGAGAAGTTCAAGGACAGAGGAGATGCATTTTCTTTATTCATTCATTGGTTCACAGGCACTTAGGTTGTTTCTATACCTTGGCTATTGTGAACAATGCTGTCATGAACATGGGAGTAGAAACACTCAGGATCATGACTTCCTTTCCTTTGGATATATATGTATACACACACAGAAGCGAGAATCTGGGATCATACAGTATTCTGAATTTTCTGAGGAATCTGCATACTGCTTCATACAGAAGTCACATTGATTTATTTTCCCACCTACAATTCACGAGTTCCCATTTTTCACATCCTTGCCCCCATTTAGCTCTTGTCTTTTTTATAACAGACATCCTAACAGGTGTAAGGTACCATATCACTGTGGTTTTGATCTGCTCTGATCTATGTTATTTTCTTCCTTCTACTAATGAGCTTAGTTTGTTCTTTTTTTTTTTTCTAGTTCCTTGAGGTCTAAAGCTAGGTCATTTATTTGAGATCCTTCCTTTTTCTAAATGTAGGCATTTATCACTACCAACTTCTGTCTTCCAACTGATTCTGCTGCACCTCATAAGTTTGGTATGTTGTGTCTCCACCTTCATTTGTCTCAAGTTTTTTTTTTTTTTTTGATCCAGTTGTTGTTAAGGAGCATGCTGCTTAATCTCTACATATTTGTGAATTTTCACTTTTTCCTCTTGCAGTTGGCTTCCAGATGTGCTTGAAAAAGATGCCTGATGTGATTTCAATCTTTTTAAATTATTAAGACTTGTTTTATGTTCAAGCTGGTTTTAGAAAAGGCAGAGGAACCAGAAATCAAATTGCCAACATCCGCTGTATCATCGAAAAAGCAAGAGAGTTCCAGAAAAACATCTATTTCTGTTTTATTGACTATGTCAAAGCCTTTGACTGTGTGGATCACAATAAACTGTGGAAAATTCTTCAAGAGATGGGAATACCAGACCACCTGATCTGCCTCTTGAGAAACCCGTATGCAGGTCAGGAAGCAACAGTAGAACTGGACATGGAACAACAGACTGGTTCCAAATAGGAAAAGGAGTACGTCAAGGCTGTATATTGTCACCCTGCTTATTTAACTTATATGCAGAGTACATCATGAGAAATGCTGGGCTGGAAGAAGCACAAACTGGAATCAAGATTGCTGGGAAAAATATCAGTAACCTCAGATATGCAGATGACACCAGCCTTATGGCAGAAAGTGAAGAGGAACTGAAAAGCCTCTTGATGAAAGTGAAAGAGGAGAGTGCAAAAGTTGGCTTAAAGCTCAATATTGAGAAAACTAAGATCATGGCATCTGGTCCCATCACTTCATGGGAAATAGATGGGGAAACAGTGAAAACAGTGAATTACTTTATTTTGGGGCTCCAAAATCACTTCAGATGGTTATTGCAGCCATGAAATTAAAAGACGCTTACTCCTTGGAAGGAAAGTTATGACAACCTAGATAGCATATTCAAAAACAGATACATTACTTTGCCAACAAAGTAATGGTCCATCTAGTCAAGGCTGTGGTTTTTCCAGTGGTCATGTACGGATGTGAGAGTTGGACTGTGAAGAAAGCTGAGTGCCGAAGATTTGATGCTTTTGAACTGTGGTGTTGGAGAAGACTCTTGAGAGTCCCCTGGACTGCAAGGAGATCCAACCAGTCCATTCTGAAGGAGATCAGCCCTGGGATTTCTTTGGAAGGAATGATGCTAAAGCTGAAACTCCAGTACTTTGGCCACCTCATGCGAAGAGTTGACTCATTGGAAAAGACTCTGATGCTGGGAGGGATTGGAGGCAGGAGGAGAAGGGGACAACAGAGGATGAGATGGCTGGATGGCATCACTGACTCGATGGACGTGAGTCTGAGTGAACTCCGGGAGATGGTGATGGACAGGGAGGCCTGGCGTGCTGCAATTCATGGGGTCGCAAAGATTCGGACACGACTGAGTGACTGAACTGAACTGAAGACTTGTTTTGTGGCCTAACATTTAATCTGTCCCAGAAAATGTTCAATGGGCATTGTGTAGAATGTGTATCCTGTTATTGTTAGAATGAATGTTCTGTGTATGCTTGTTACATCTATCATGTAGCCTAAGTCCACTCTTTCCTTATTGATTTTCTCTCTGGATAATCAACCATGATTGAAAGTTGGGTATTGAAGTCCCCGAATACTGTACTCCTGTCTGTATTTCTCTTCAGATCTGTTAATATTTGCTTTATACAATTATGTACTCTGACATTGGGTGTATAAATATTTATAATTGTTATATAATCATGATGAATTGACCTCTTTATTATCATACAATGGCCTTCTTTCTCTCTTGTTGCCATCTTGGCTTAAAGTTTATTTTCTTTGATATAAACATAGCTACCTCTGCTTTCTTTGGCTTGTCTGCATGAATCCTCTTTTCAGTAAATCACCTATCCCCTTTTCACTAAGATCATTTTCTAAAGATTTATCTTAAAAAAAAAAAAGACTTATCTTGTTCTTTTGTTTAGAACATATTCCTATATTTCTTCCTTTCCCTTGCCTTTCCAAGTTGGTTTCTGAAAATTAGGTAAGACAGCCACCTCTCCTAATCTTGACACACTGCTCTCTTGTAGGAGACGAAGTCTATCAGTCAGTGCAGTTCAAGCTCTGGGTTTTGTCTCAGTCCTTTGTGATTGTCCAAGCTGCAGTCTTTGTTCTCAGTGGCCCCCAGTATTTGAGGGTGTGCCAAGACCTGTCAGTACACCAAACGGAATGCTTGCAGCCGGCACCTAGCAGGGTATCTAGCAGGGTAATTAGAAGCCAGATCCTCAAGTATCAGCTGGAAAAGTATGCAGTTAAGCCTCCACCCAGGAAAAACTAGGACATGGGCAATTTTGCCTGTTTCTTCTGTGTTGAGTATGGGTGTATAATCATGGTGCAGGGGTGAGGTACTCCTGTTCCCATTTAAAAACTTCTTCTTTTTAAATTAAATTTATTTATTTTTAATTGAAGGATGATTGTTTTACAGTATTGTGTTTGTTTCTGCCAAACATCAACATGCTAACACCTGGTTCTTTAGAAGACACAGACACATGAAAAGATATCCTGTACTCATGGATTCTAAGAATTAATGTTTGAAAGTGACCATTCTACCCAAAGCAATCTATTGATTAAATGTAATCTCTATCAAAAATCCAATGACACTTTTTACCGAAATAGAAAAAGTCCTAAAATTGGTGTAAAATCACAAAACACTTCAAACAGCCTAAGCAATCTTGAGAAAGAACAAAGCTGGTGGCACACTTCCTCATTTCATACTGTGCTTTGCTAAGCCGCTTCAGTCGGGTCCAACTCTATGCTACGCTATGGACTGTAGCCCTCCAGGCTCCTCTGTCCATGGGATTCTCCCAGCAAGAACACTGGAGTGGGTTGCCCTGACCTCTTTCAGGGGACCTTTCCGACACAGAGATCAAACCTTTGTCTCTTATATCTCCTGTGGGCTCTTTACTACTTGTGTCACCTGAGAAGTCCAAGTTCCTTGACTTTGTTTCTGGCAAAGATTATTTTAGATATAATATCAAAACACAGGAAACCAAAATAAAAAGTGGACTACAAGAATCTAAAAGCTTCTGCACAGCAAAGGAAACCAACAAAACGAAAGGGCAACCTATGCAATGAGAGAGGATATTTGCAAACCACATATCCAAAAGGGTTAATATCAAAAATATAAATGACATTTACATTACTCAACAACCAAAAAAATAATAACTCAATTACAAAATGGGACAAAGATGTGATAGATATTTTTTCAAGGTAGACATACAAATGGTAACAGATATATGAAAGAGTACTCCACATCACCAGTCACTAGGAATATGCTAATTAAAACTACAATGATGTATTGTCTCTCACCTGATAGAGTGTCTCTCATCAAAAAGACAAGAGATTGCAAGTATTGGTGAGGATATAGACAAAAGGGTACCCTGTGCATTGCGGGTAGGAATATAATTGGTACAGTCAGTGCAGAGACTGTATGGAAGTTTCTAAAAACTTAAGAATAGAATTATCATATGACCCAGAACTTCCATTACTTCATATATATCCAAAAACTGAGAAGAGGATCTCAAAGAGACATCTGCATCCCCATGTTCATGGCATCATTATTCACAATAGGCAAAATATGGAAACCTAAGTGCCCACCAAAGAATGAATGGCTAAAGGTGAAATGTGTATGCACCTATATTACATACATACGGTGGAATTTTATTCAGTGATGAGAAAGGTAATACTGCCATGTTCAACAACATAGAAATCCTTTGATTTGTATACATGCATTAAATCATCACAGTATACACCTTAAATATCATAATTTTACATGTTGATTACACCTCAATAAGGCTGAAACTTTAAAAAATTTAAATAAAAGCTATGAATTTATATACAAAACAGAAAGAGACTCACAGACACAAAATTAAGCTAATGATTACCAAAGGGGTAATCATCGAGAGGAGTGATAATTTAGGAGTTTGAAATTAACATATACACACTAATTATATATATATATATATATATATATATATATATATATATATAAACATTTCAGAATCTTTTGTTGACTATGATGGCTACTCCATTTCTTCTAAGGGATTCTTGCCCACAGTAGTAGATATAATGGTCATCTGAGTTAAACTCCCCCATTCCAGTCCATTTTAGTTCACTGATTCCTAAAATGTTGATGTTCACTCTTGCCATCTCCTGTTTGACCAATTCCAATTTGCCTTGATTCATGGACCTAACATTCCAGGTTCCTATGCAATATTGCTCTTTACAGCATCAGACCTTGCTTCTATTACCAGTCACATCCACAACTGGGTGTTGTTTTTGCTTTAGCTCCATCTCTTCATTATTTCTGGAGTTATTTCTCCACTAATCTCCAGTAGCAAATTGGGCACTACCAACCTGGGGAGTTCATCTTTCAGTGTCCTATATTTTTGCCTTTTCATACTGTTCATGGGGTTCTCAAGGCAAGAATAATGAAGTGGCCAAAGAAAGGCAATGCCAAAGAATGCTCAAACTACCGCACATTTGCACTCATCTCACATGCTAGTAAAGTAATGCTCAAAATTCTCTAAGCCAGGCTTCAGC
Organism: Bos indicus x Bos taurus; assembly: GCF_003369695.1. Classification (NCBI taxonomy): domain Eukaryota; kingdom Metazoa; phylum Chordata; class Mammalia; order Artiodactyla; family Bovidae; genus Bos; species Bos indicus x Bos taurus. The sequence goes on along the minus strand of NC_040079.1, from coordinate 96,429,815 downwards.
AATACATGAACCGTGAACTTCCAAATGTTTAAGCTCATTTTAGAAAAGGCAGAGGAACCAGAGATCAAATTGCCAACATCTTCTGGATCATGGAAAAAGCAAGAGGGTTCCAGAAAAACATTTATTTCTGCTTTACTGACTATGTCAAAGCCTTTGACTGTGTGGATCACAATAAACTGTGGAAAACTCTGAAAGAGATGGGAATACCAGACCACCTGACCTGCCTCTTGAGAAACCCGTATGCAGGTCAGGAAGCAACAGTTAGAACTGGACATGGAACAACAGACTGGTTCCAAGTAGGGAAAGGAGTACATTAAGGCTATGTATTGTGACTTATTTAACTTATATGCAGAGTACATCATGAGAAACGCTGGACTGGAAGAAGCACAAGCTGGAATCAAGATTGCCAGGAGAAATATCAATAACCTCAGATATGCAGATGACACCAGCCTTATGGCAGAAAGTGAAGAAGAACTAAAAAGCCTCTTGATGAAAGTGAAAGAGGAGAGTGAAAAAGTTGGCTCAAAGCTCAACTAAGATCATGGCATCTGGTCCCATCATTTCATGGGAAATAGATGGGGAAACAGTGGAAACAGTGAATGACATTATTTTGGGGCTCCAAAATCACTGCAGATGGTAACTGCAGCCAGGAAATTAAAAGACACTTATTCCTTGGAAGGAAAGTTATGACCAACCTAGACAGCATATTAAAAAACAGAGACATTACTTTGCCAACAAAGGTTCATCTAGTGAAGACTACGGTTTTTCCAGTAATCATATATAGTTGTGAGAATTGGACTATAAAGGAAGTTGAGCAATGAAGAATTGATGCTTTTGAACTGTGTTGTTGGAGAAGACTCTTGAGAGTCCCTTGGACTGCACGGAGATCCAACCAGTCAATCCTAAAGGAGATCAGTCCTGGGTGTTCATTGGAGGGACTGATGTTGATGCTGAAGCTTTAATACTTTGGCCACCTGATGGGAAGAACGGACTCATTTGAAAAGACCCTAATGCTGGGAAAGACTGAAGGCAGGAGGAGAAGGGGATGACAGAGGATGAGATGGTTGGATGGCATCACCGACTCAATGGAGATGAGTTTGAGTAAACTCCAGGAGTTGGTGATGGACAGGGAGGCCTGGAGTGCTGTGGTCCATGGGGTCGCGAAGAGGCAGACATGACTGAGCGAACTGATATATAAACAAAAAGCAATCAAGGGCTTAATGTGTAACACAAAGAACTATACTCAATTCTGTAATAACTTTAAATGGAAAAGCATCTGAAAAAGAATACACATACACACACACACACAAATCACTTTGCTGTATACCTGAAACTGACACAATATTATAACTATACTTCAACTTAAAAAAAAAAAAAGCAAAAGAACAAAACAACTCTGCTGTAGTTCTGTTGGAGTTGTGAATGCAAGCTCTATTGGCTGTCAGAGCCAGGCGATCTGATGGTCACACCCCTCAGGTGGTTGTCATAAAAACTGGGACCCAGGGTCTTTAAATGAGCTATTTCCAGAAAGATGTTGGTGATCTAGTTTTATTGTTAGAGTGCAATGGAGGAAGGAAGCAGTGGAAGTGCCCACTGGCTCCTCCTGACATCATGGAGAATCACAGCTTGCTCCTAGACACAGGCAAATTAGACCTGAGAAAGGAAGCATCATGTGAAGCATGTAATAAAATCCCTTCCAAGTAAAGACTGAGAGCATGGGCATTTTTGCCTGCTCCTCCTGTGTTGAGCCCCGGGGTGATAATTTGGTTAGTTCTTTAGCGCCTGTTAAGAACTGCTTCTTTGTTTTCTATAGCCCAGATGGTTTTGTGGACATAAGCCCCTTTGACTTTCAGAACCGTCCCTCACATGGAAGCCTCAAAAGTTGGTCCATTGAGGTGCGCTTCAAACCATTCACTCCTCAGAAAGAAGCTAGGAGTTAGGGGTTCCCTCCTAAGTATACGGCTCCGTGCCAGGAGTGGGGTTTCTGGGGAGAGGATGTCTCAGCTTTTTCTACCCACTTTGATGTTGGTATTTTCTCATTCACCTGAAGTGGAGGAGTCGCTCAGCTAGTTTCCGGGTTTCTCTCAGCTCTATATTTGTAGCTATGCAAGTGGTGCCGCCGTGAGCTGCTCCTACAAGACGTTCGGGAGCCTATGTTGCCATCTTGGTCCCTCTCAAAAAGAGGATAATAACAGCACCATAGAGGGATTTAGAGACTCAAAGAATTCTGCACGTGGAAAGCACAGAGCTCACTGCCTGGCAGGGTTCCACATGCACTTATGCACCTGTATGCCTGTGCATGTATGCACCCACACATCCACACAGGCATTCACACATACATGCACATACACACACTCACACACACACACACATGCTCACACTCACATGCACACACATTCACGCACACACACAAGAACTATCAGTCTTATGATTATTATCTCTCCTCCTCACTGGAGGTTAAGGTTTAAGTAAACGGCTTTCCTGTTATTTAATTTACTTTGAATGAATAACAATGTAGAATCTGCATGATTCACTTATGGGCAGCAAGCACACCACTAGTATGACAAAAGACACTTTTTAAAATCACACAGAACTCCCCCTCTACTTCAAGGATGGTAAATGGTGCTGTAAAGAGGTCTGACAGAACAAGTGATAATATGAATTACTGAAGAAACAGCTCAACGAAATTTTTTAAAGCATCCACACTGTGTGAAGTCCTGAGCTACACACATGGTTAAGCATTACAGAAAATACAGCAAAACATGATTTAAAGCACAAAATAGAAAGCCTATGACAGAGAAATTGGAGTATTGAAATTGAAGTTTTACATGGGAAATTAGCAATCTAGCCATTCATTTGACTGTCTCCATGATAGATGTGGATTACCCTGTAATTGATTTAGCAGTGGTCATCCACTGAGTGAATCCCAAGACAATTCCTGAAAATGGTCATATTTTATATTGTATGGTCCCACTTTATTAATTGGACCAATGACTTAAAAGAAGACAAAGCATACCTATTCTGCAATGACTGGTTTTTTGTTACTAAGAAACCAGATAGGTGGATTTAAATAATTCTCTAATCCTACAACAACATCCTTGTCATTCTCCCTAACACTCTAGAGCTATTTGTTTGTCTTTTCCAAGATTTACAGGTCAAATTGTATGTCTATTGTATTTGTACATGGCTTACAAACATAAAACACTCATGTATACTTATGGCTGATTCATGTTAATGTATGGCAGTAAACAACACAATATTGTAAAACAATTATCCTTCAGTTAAAAATTTTAAAAAGAGAAAACACTCAAAGATTTTTCAATTGCACTGATATGGACTTATAATAAATAATCCTTTTAAATGCAATTTTTGAACGGGAATACCTAAGTCTTCATTTAATAGCTGAATATTTAAAAGCAAATATGGGATTCTCTTATAGCTCTGTTAGCAAAGAATCTGCCTGCAATGTAGAAGATCCAGTTTTGATTCCTGGGTCGGGAAGATCCCCTCTGGAGAAGAAAATAGCAACCCACTTCAGTATTCTTGCCTGGGAAATCCCATGGATAATTTCAATCTTATTAGCTTGATAATTTATAGATACTTTAGCTTTAAGCTATTTAACTGGTTAAATGTGGTTTACATTACTTAAGTTTAGGAAAGACGGCCATAAGATGAAATGCAGGGATTTCTGACTAGGGGTAGAGGTTGAAAGGCTTTCTATTGTATCCTTTATGTGATTTAAACTTAAATTTCTATTAAACTGAAACTTAAATTTCTATAACTTCTAGAGTGGCAGGTAACCTGGGAAGAAGAGCCTGTATTGAAACCTGTAACAGTAATCATGCCCACCTGCACTATGCATTGACAATGTATATAATACAGGTTGTTTCAGGTGAATTTAACAAAGCACTTTGTTGAAAAGACAAATGCTATACAATCACGAAAATTTTAACAAGATTCATTACCTTTATCTTCACTACTATGAAATCAGCCATCTGTATGATATTTGAAGTTAGTTTGAGAAACTTAGGATGTATCTTTTCAATGAAACTTCTCAGTCCCAGTGAGATAAATATTTACCAAGAGATAAATATAAATACGAAAATATTGAGCACATGCACAAAATAGAGAAGCTCATTCTAAGTCTTAAGTAAATTTCTTTTCTTAAACTGAACTCATTTCTTTGTGATGGCTTTCTATGATTTTTTTGCATCCCGTTTGAAGGAGGGGAAAATCACACCCCAAGCAGCTATGCCTATTAAGGCAAATTCATTTCTCCCTACAGTAATTTCTTCTCTTCAGATTGTAACTATTTTTAAATGTCAGATTCTCAAAACACTCAGCGTATAGAAAGATCTCCTGAAAGAGGGGGTGTTCTGGTGTCCTGTTATCTTTTTCTAATCATTCTTAACAATTTTTATAATCTTGCCATTCTTATGTATATCAATATCAGGTATACACTGCATTATTGGGATTCAGCCTTGTAGTTCTTCTTAGAGTAATATGAGGAGAAACACAACAGTATTTTTCATTGCGGATTTACTAAATAATTATAAATATACCCAACCCACTGTTTAAAACTAAAATTTCTTCACCAATATGAAAAATTAAATTTGCAAATGGGCTTCACTACATGTCAGCCTACAAATAAATTGCATAATTAAAACAGACAATGACTAAATATATTTTTAAAAATCAGTCACTTTTCCTCAGTTGGTATGACCTGAATTCCAGGCACTGTATTTGTCCTGGATGATTTATCTAAAAATGGTTTTTGAGGTTGAATAGTTCCATGAAGTACTGGCTCATAAGCACTTCTATATCAATGGGAATTGGCGTCAAATGCTTACGGGAAAGTTTACACCTATTATGATAATCCTGGGAAGCTGTGATGTCATGATAATTTATACAAAAAAAATTATGACATTATTTTAAAAGCTACAGAAACAAACACCTATAGTAAGCAAATTTTTTATTGGAAAGATTTATTCAAAAATACATTTTTAAAAGCTTTATAGCTTTTTAAAAAAGCTTTATGTTAACTTTTTGTTTCCTTTTCATCCACCAAAATATATTCATGTTCAATAAGAAATCATTTTCTTCTAGGCACTAATCTAAAAGTTATGTAATATACAATGGTACCTCATTTAACAATCAAAACTATCTCAAAAGGCAGATAATGTTGTGATTTCCAGTTTTCAGATGAAGAAACAAAGCACTGAGTATCTAATTAATTCATCCAAGGACCAAATTCAGTGATGAATGGTGAAGGGCCTAGAACTTTATAATGTGGCTCCAGATGTTATATTCTTAACAGCTCTGCATTATCATTTCTCTACTTATAATAGGGAAGTATCATTTAAGATATGAAATTAAAATGCTGAAGGCAATACAACAGACAACTGATTAATCTATGTTTAATCAGTACAGGATGTAACTAATATTTGGCAACATCAATAATTTATATTAACATTAAATTACTTAGAAGTAGATTTCTTGACAATTTAAAATCTTAATTAAGCTACATTTCTCAATTTATTTCAAGCACATGCATATTTATTGTAACTGATAATTTGTATCTATATACATCATACCAAATTAAAGATTAACAGAACCATTAATTTATGTGTTTTAATAATCTTGTTAACTTTAAATGCATGCATGCAGTGGAACAGGCTAAAATAGTACAGTTACTCTGTGGGCTCACCCTCATTACACAATAAACTCAGTGAGGAAAAGACGCTCATTTGCCTTTGTAGTTTTAGTTCTTTGAAAAAAAACTGAAACTAGAAACATGCCATAATTATCACAGTATCAATAAATGTGTCTGTGTGAGGATCTGTCCAAATGCTGAAAATACTTTAAGCAGTTGATTTTACATTCTGCTAAGTCACTTCAGTCATGTCCAACTCTGTGTGACCCCATAGACGGCAGCCCACCAGGCTCCGTCCCTGGGATTCTCCAGGCAAGAACACTGGAGTGGGTTGCCATTTCCTTCTCCAATGTATGAAAGTGAAAAGTGAAAGTGAAGTCGCTCAGTCGTGTCTGACTCTTAGCGACCCCATGGACTGCAGCCTACCAGGCTCCTCTGTCCATGAAATTTTCCAAGCAAGAGTACTGGAGTGGGGTACCATTGCCTTCTCCGTGATTTTACATTATGTAAATGTTATAGCCAGGTGTTGAAAAAGAAGTATGTGTTCCTTTTGAGGGCTTAGGATAATTATTAATTAAATAGTGCATTTGTTGTTTATTTGCTTAATATTTGCCAATGTCACTTGTAAGCTCTATGAGAGGGAGGATTCTAATTTTTCTTTTCTTTTTTCACTATTACAGCTTCAACATGTAGCTCAATGTCAGATAGTCACTAAAGTTTAATGATTTATTAATTACTCACATCTAAATAAAATTAATAAATTCAAGAAGAGGTAGTAAGTCTTTTTGTTTGTTTGTTTTCCTTCAAAAACCACACTGACTTTTCCAAGTCTCAATCATCTGATAAAGATGTATATGATTATCTGAGACTTTCATGAGTGCTTTAAAGTCCATTGTAAGCACCTGTGTACTAAAAGCCAGAGAACTTAAACTGCAGCAATAATTGTATTTCATCTAATCTAAGATGGGAGACCAAGGGCATCGAAGTAAAAGTGAGAGTACTGGTGGAGGTTTAAGTCGTGTCCAACTCAGTAAGTGATTCAATTGGTGGGCCATTTTTCTGTTATTTATTTTCTGACTTTATTTATATAACAATATGTTGGAATGTTGTTGCTCAGTTGCTCAGTCATGTCCTACTCTTTGTGACCCCATTGACTGCAGCGTGCCAGGCTTCCCTGTCCATCACCATCTCCCAGAGCTTGCTCGAACTCATGTCCATTGAGTCGGTGATGTTATTTATATAACAATATGTTGGAATGTTGTATGACACTAAAATAGTACATGGAAGCCATAAAAAAAGAAGAGGTTGGCTATCAGGCTAAGATCTTCAGGCTATATTCAAAATATATCTGAGTTTTGATTTTTGGACTTGTTTTAGTTTCTGTTTACTCCTATTTAGCTCTACTTTCCTGTCTTCTGGTAACAAACTCTGATTTTCCTTTGGATACAATTTTGTTGGATGGTAAATAAAGATACCTTGTTCCTAATGTCAAGGGAACGAACTTAATCCAGTAGCACTCTCTCACTAGAAATTTAAGTTTCCCAAACTATATGAAGATATTACAGTTGATAAACTTCCATAGAAACATCCTCACATGTTTCTGTCTAGATCATCAAGTCAGCCTGTTTTCTAAACTTTCTTAAGCCTGGGCCTATTGTGGTTTATTTAATTTATGAACCATTTTCTATTGGTGGAATGATACTATCTTGGGTCAAGTAGCCAGAATCTGTTTCACTTGTCTGCAACAGGAACATTAGCAGTTGATCAAGCAATGTTGAAACACTCAGAATGTGCTTCAGAAGAATGAGTTCACTGGGAGAACGGTTAGGATGATTCATTTGGTGATAATGAGTAGAATGGACTAGAATAAAAAGAGACAAGCACCAGGAGAATAATACAGGAAACTATTGAAAACTTCACATGAGAAGCCAGAACTGTTTTAATGAAGCTAAAATGAAAAATATTTAGTGTTATATAGATTCAGGGAAGCCTGGTATGCTGCAGTCCACGGGGTTGCAAAGAGTCAGACATGACTGAGCAACTGAACAACAAGTTTCAGCCACAAAATTCATCATTTTTCCCCCTAGATACAAAAGTGAAAGTAAAGTCGCTCAGTCGTGTCTGACTCTTTGTGTCCCTGTAGACTGTAGCCTATGACGCTCCTCCGTCCATGTGATTTTCCAGGCAAGAGTACTGGAATGGGGTGCCATTGCCTTCTCCAGAGGATCATCCCGATTCAGGGATTGAACCCAGGTCTCCCACATTGTAGGCAGATGCTTTACCTAGATACGAAAGTAGAAATAAATAGATGCCAATGCCAAAGCTAAGTATTTTAGTGGAAACCAATTATCTGGGGGTTCCCCCAGTGGTTCAGCAGTAAAGAATCCACCTGACAATCCAAGGAGCAGTAGGAGACACGGATTTGATCCCTGGATCAAGAAGATCCTCTGGAAGAAGAAATGGCAACCCACTCCAGTATTCTTGCCTGGAGAATCCCCTGGAGAGAGAAGCCCGGTGGGTTACATTCACGGGGTTGCACAGAGCTGAACATGACTGAACATTGCCTTGTCTGCTTCCTCACCATTATCACTCTCATGATTCCAATGGTGGCTTCAGGCTTATTTCTTTTGTAGAGTGCTAAGTGTCCTGCACATGTGATGGCCCCACACTTCAAACCCTCTCTCACATTGCCTTGTTCCAGAATCTCTTCTCTGTTCCCTTTAAGTTGCTCCTTCTTGTTTTGAACCACTTTCAATGGTCACTACTCTCATTTCCCTAATAATATACTATTTCAGGCGTTAGGGTTTTCCTTGAGACTCCCACCTGACACAGTCCTCTTACTCAGAACAAATGACCTTGTCTTCCACTTCACCAAGAAAGCTGATGCTGTCATGCATTCTGCTCAGCTTCAGCCAATCTTACACATAATGTTCCAACATATGGATCAGTGAGTCTTCACCCCACCATGTGGTCAGTCACATTCACATTCTTACTCGAAATGTCACCTCTGTTCTTTCAAGATTGGTCCCCCTGGGACCTTTTTTGTTTTGTTTGATTCAAGCAACTCTTTCACATCGAGTTCAGGTTTCTACTTCCTTAAAATACATGAAACTTATCCTCTCATACATAGCACCTGGGCACTCAGCAATGTTTGTATTTTTTACCTTGTATATAGAATGCCTATTAGTTTCCCTGTTACTCCAACTAAAACATGTAACTTACGGTTGCTGCTGCTGCTACTAAGTCACTTCAGTCATGTCCGACTCTATGCGACCGCATAGACGGCAGCCCAACAGGCTCCCCTGTCCATGGGATTCTCCAGGCAAGAACACTGGAGTGGGTTGCCATTTCCTTCTCCAATGCGTGAAAGTGAAAAGTGAAAGTGAAGTCACTCTGTTGTGTCCGACCCTTAGCGACCCCATGGACTGCAGCCCACCAGGCTCCTCCATCCATGGGATTTTCCAGGCAAGAGTACTGGAGTGGGGTGCCATTGCCTTCTCCGAACTTAAGGTTAGGCATCATATTGATCATAATATTCATTATTTTTGCATATGAAAATTAAGCCCTACATGTTAGATATGGTGCTATGCATTATAAACACTGAGATGAATGATACACACTTTCCTAACATAGCTCACCAAGCAAGTCAAAGATTACAGGTGAAGGCGATAGCATTAGTAAAAGTAGGAGAAGGAGAGTAAAGAAGGGTATGAGGTAGATCAACCAAATCAAATAAAAATGGGAAGAAAGTGACATGAAAATTTTCATTAGGTGCTTGATATTTGAGGAGAATTTTTAAGGATGAAGTGATAAATGGAAAGAAAAAAAGATAGTCTCTTGACTCAAAATGTTACCTTTGACATATAAAGAGATTAGAACTTGTCATTCCCATCCTCACATCAAGACATATCGGAAAAAATGGAAATCAATGACTTTTCTTATAACTATTAGAGATCTGAGGTCACAAGGCAAAATATCATCCAAAACTAGAGAGAACAGCAAATATAGAGAATCACAGTGGTAACCAGCTTAGCAGTGGCAGAAGCCATATATTTTGGGGCTTTGTTGAGTATACAATCATCACTGTGTATTCTTGGCAGATGGAACCTTTTTTCATTATGTAATGGCTCTCTTAGTATCTAGTAATTCTCTGTGTTCTGAAGTCTACCTTATTTGATATTAATATAACTATTCCTGTAATTTTCTACTAATATCTATAAAGTATATTATTTCTTTCTTTTTTTTTTTTTTTACTTTCAACCTGTGTATGTTATGTTTAAAGTAAAATTGCTATAGTTGGATTGGGTTTATTTTAATCTGTCTTTTAACTGTTGTATTTTGACTACTTGTATTTTAGTAATTATTCATATCTTAGATCTTAAGTATGTGATGATAATTTGTTTTGCATTTTGTTGGTTTCCTCTTTTTTTCTTTTCTTATATTCCTATCGGTGACTTTAAGTTTGTTTTTTAAGACTTCATCTTGATTTACTCATAGTGCTTTTGAATATTGATACATTGCATTGTATGTTTTTCAGTGGGTGTTCTAGGTATTACTATATAGTGCTTCAAGGAAACTTTAAAATCTCACTTCCCCTTAGAATGCTTTACTTTTAAAAGTGGAATTTTAAGTTAATGTTCACTAACAATTCTTTTTTAGTTTTCTTTTGTCTGAGAATGTCTTTATTTTTTCTCATTCTTGATGTTTATGTTCATCAAGAATTTGCGGTTGGCATTTTTCTTTCACAACTTGAAAAAGGTCATGTCCTTCTTTCTGGCTTCCATAAATTTCAGATAAAAGGTCTACTATCATTCAAATTGGTGCATGTGAGTCGCTTCAGTCGTGTCCAACTCTGTGCGACCCCATAGATGGCAGCCCACCAGGCTTGCCCATCCCTGGGATTCTCCAGGCAAGAACACTGGAGTGGGTTGCCATTTCCTTCTCCAATACATGAAAGTGAAAAGTGAAAGTGAAGTCGCTCAGTCGTGTCTGACTCCTAGCGACCCCATGGACTGCAGCCTACCAGGCTCCTCCGTCCATGGAATTATCCAGGCAAGAGTACTAGAGTGGGGTGCCACTGCCTTCTCCTCAAATTGGTGGATGGGTCCTCTACAATTAATTGCTTGCTTCTCTGTGGTCACTTTTGAGAATTTTTTCTTTGTTTTTAGTTTTCATAAGTCTAGTGATACTGTGTCTTGGATCCCTTTTAAAAATTTAATTCTTCTTTAGCTTTTAGGTTTATAGCTTTAACCAAATTTGTGAAGTTTTCTGCCATCATTTCTTTACAGACTGTTCTAGTCCCATTTCTGCCTTCTCTGCTTCTGAGACTGGATGAGAGGAATGTTAACTTGTACTGCAAATTTAACTTTATTTTCCGGCTGCTTCAATAGCCCCACAAAGAGGCTGTGATAAGCACCAGTGTGATAAGGCTTGCTATTGCTACAAATTACCCCGTTCACTTTCCTATGACTGAGACCTAGTGACATTCAAAGGAACCTATGTAATCCCCTTGCAGCTTCTGTTTGTGTACTCCACCCGACCCCACAAAGGCATTTGTCCACAGGTCCTTGCTTTCTCAGCTTGCCACTGCTTGGTTGAACCCATTCTCTTAGTACTGCTCCCATCTGGTCATCTGTGGCATGTGGTGACTCTGTCTCTCTAGAATATGTGAATATGATATCATTAAATTTTTGTGAGTGTGTGTGTGTATGTGTGTGTGATTCTTTTCTCTTTATCAAGCATCAAGTTTTCAATACAGGCAACTCCTTCCTGTTGGAGTTGTTGGGAGATGGATATATCTACTTAACTCTTTCAAGATGATTTTGATTTTGTGCATCCTGATTTTTTGCAGATGGGGAGGATGGTGGTCTCGTCCACAATGAGTGGAACCTAGGCTCTTTTCTTCTCTCTCCTGTATTGCTATAACAAACATATCACTCATAGTACTATATCTAGATGAGATGAGCACAAGTAATGGAGTTGCTTGGAATTTTGAGATATCTAATTAAATAAAATTTTATTGCAGAAGTCCTTTCAACTTGGCAGCAAAAATCTATTTAAAATTAGATTTATAAATAAAAGTTAATGAAAATAGATATGCTAAAATATAGAATAAGTCTTTCAAATATTCACTGAGCAAATATTATTTGTCAAGCACTAGTAATTCATAAATGAACATAATTATGGCAACATAAAGATTTATCATATACATGAGAAATGCTAACTATATAAATACCTAGTTATCCTAGCAATATGCTAATTATAATCAAGCTTTCCTTAGAATTTTATTGAAACTGTTAGCATCTCAAAATAATATGTTCTTTTCTCTGCCAGATTATAAAAATCTCTTTGATCACACATATTTCTTTGTCTGTTACTGAATTTCTCTGTTCTTTCAAAGCAAACCTTTGTTTCAGTAGAAATATACACAGCCTGGATTAACGCCTTCATTGTTTCAACACACTCTTCTCTGTATTCTGTGCTCTATGTGTCATTTAAACTACTCTTAACAATGTCAGCAGGGCCTCCCTGCTCCACTGACTGTGGATCATTGGTAAAGAATCCGCCTGCCAATGTAGAAGACATGGGTTTGATCCCTGGGTGGAGAAGATCCCCTGGAGAAGGAAATAACAACTCACTCCAGAATTCTTGCCTGGGAAATCCCATGGGCAGAGTCTGGCAGGCTATAGTCCATGGGGTTGAAAAAGAGTAGGATACAACTTAGTGACTCAACAACAATGATGTCAGCAAGGACTTCCCTTCTATCAAAATCAGCTCACATTTTTGGCTTTATCTGAATTACTAGCAGTGTCCCAAATGCATACCATACTTCCAGATTATCGTGCATTTTATTAATCATACAGGCACACTTTGTAACACACATGACTTGTTATACCATATCCACGGCAAAATCTCCCAATGCTTTTTTAATTGAAGTATAGTTGCTTGGCATCAGCAATGTGATGGACATGAGTTTGAGTAGGTTCCAGGAGTTGGTGATGGACAGGGAAGCCTGGTGTGCTGCAGTCCATGGGGTCACAAAGAGCTGGACATGACTGAGCGACTGAACTGAACTGATAGTTGCTACACAATACTATTGGAAATTACAGGTGTACAGTATTATGATTAACAATTTTTAAAGGTTTTACTCAATTTATAGTTATTATAAAATATTGGCTACCTTCCCTGTGTTATACAACATACCCTTACAGCTTATTGTACCTCTTAATCCCATATCCCTGTATTTCCCCTAACCTTTCCTCTCCACACTGGAAACAACTGATTTGTTCTCTGTATTTCTGAGTCAGTTTCTCTTTGTTACATTCACTAATTTGTCAAATTTACCAATGCTGTTCATATCCATTAAGGGACATTCAAGAATTAGGAAACAAGCTAGGCTTTTCAAACATGATTTCTTGCTATAAATGGTTACTCATATATCAAAAGGCTAAAGGAAAAATGGGATATAAAAGAAGTAGTTGCAGTCCCTAAGGCAAGAAAAAAATAAAAATATTCAAAAGTATCATCAGAACTGGGAGCTGAACAAAACTACTTAATGATGGGTGAATTTAATTCAGATAACCATTATACCGTGGACAAGAATTCCTTAGAAGAAATGGAGTAGCCCTCATAGCCAATGAAATAGTCCGAAATGCAGTACTTGGGTACAATCTTAAAAACAACAGAATGATCTCTGTTTGTTTCTAAGACAAACCATTCAATATCACAGTAATCCAAGTCTATGCCCCTACCAGTAATGCTGAAAAAGCTGAAGTTGAACAGTTTTATGATGACCTTCTGGAACTAACACCAAAAAAAATGATATCTTTTTCATCAAAGGGGACTGGAATGCAAAAGTAGGAAGTCAAGAAACACCTGGACTAACAGGCAAGTTTGGCGTTGGAGTACAAAGTGAAGTACGGCAAAAGCTAACAGAGTTTTGCCAAGAGAACATACTTGTCAGAGCCAACACCTTCTTCCAACAACACAAGAGATAAGGCTACACATGGACATCACCAGATGGGCGAAACAGAGATCAGATTGATTATATTCTTTGCAACCAAAGAGGGAGAAGCTCTGTACAGTCAGCAAAAACAAGACCAGGAGCTGACTGTGGCTGAGATCATCAACTCATTGTTAAATTCAAACCTAAATTGAGGAAAGTAGGGAAAACCACTAGGCCATTCAGGTATGACCTAAATCAAATCCCTTACTATTATACAGTAAAAATGAGAAATAGAGTCAAGGGATTAGATCTGATAGACAGAGTGCCTAAAGAACTATGAACAGAGTTTCATAACATTGTACAGGAGGTGGTGAGCAAAACCATCCCCAAGAAAAAAGAAATGCAAAAAGGCAAAATGGCTGTCTGAGGAGGCTTACAGGTAGCTGAGAAAAGAAGAGAAGCAAAGGCAAAGGAGAAAAGGAAAGATATACCCATCTGCATGCAGAGTTCTAAAGAAAAGCAAAGAGAGATAAGAAAATCTTCCTAAGTGATCAATACAAAGAAATAGAGGAAAACAATAGAATGGGAAAGGCTAGAGATATTTTCACAAAAATTAGAGACACCAAGGGAACATTTTATGCAAAGATGGGCACAAAAAAAAGAGCAGAAAAGGTACGGATCTATCAGAAGCAGAAAATATTAAGAAGTGGTGGCAATAATTCATGGATGAACTATACAAAAAAGGTCTTAATGACCCAGATAACCATGATGGTGTGATCACTCACCTAGAGTCAGATCCTGGAATGTGAAGTCAAGTGGGCCTTAGGAAGCATCACTATGAACAAAGATAGTGGAGGTGATGGAATTCCAGTTAAGCTATTTCAAATCATAAGAGATGTATGCTCTTATAGTGCTGTACTCAAAAAAAAAGTGAAGAGGAACTAAAGAGCCACTTGATGAAACAGAAAGAAGAGAGTGAAAAAGCTGGCTTAAAACTCAACATTCAAAATACTAAGATCATGGCATCTGGTCCCATCACTTCATGGCAAATAGATGGGGAAATAATGGAAACAGTGATAGAATTTATTTTTTGCGGCTCCAAAATCACAGCAGATGGTGAATGCCACAATGAAATTAAAAGGTGCTTGCTCTTTGGAAGAAAAGCTATGAGAAACATAGATGGCATATTAAAAAGCAGAGACATTACTGTGTCAACAAAAGTCATAGTCAAATCTATGGTTTTTAGTAGTCATGTACAGATATGAGAGTTGGGCCATAACTCTCAGAAGGCTGAGAATGAAAGAACTGATGCTTTTGAACTGTGGTATTAGAGAAGACTCTTGAGAGCCCCTTGGACTGCAAGGACATCAAAGCAGTCAATCCTAAAGGAAATAAACTCTGAATATTCATTGGAAGGACTGATGCTGAAGCTGAAGCTCCAACACTTTGGCCACCTAATATGAAGAGTTGATTCATTTAAAAAAAAGACCCTGATGCTGGGAAAGATTGAAGGCAGGAGGAGAAGGGAGTGACAGAAGACGAGATGGCTGGATGGCATCACTGACCCAATGGACATGAGTTTGAGCAAACTCCAGGAGATGGTGAAGGACAAGTAAGCCTGGAGCGCTGCAGTTCATGGGGTCACAAAGAGTCGTACGGGGTGAATGACTGAACCACGACAACTGTAATGATGACCAAAGGGCTTCTAGGTGGCATGTAGGAACCTGGCTGGGGATTACAGTGTAAAAAGAAGAGGTGAGGGAATACGGTGGGAACTTTATGGGTAATTCTTAGGCCACCTTGGAAAGTGCTAAGTGGTTGTCTCTAGAAGTACCCAATAGCACTAGGGCTGCTACAGTTTGCTGATGCTAAAAAGATGCAGATAGAAGCTGTAGGGAGAAAGACAATCCTTGCTTTTCTCTATCCTTAACCAATAACACACCATCGCTTCCCAGATAGTAAAGAAATTGCACAAATGGAGTTTGTTGACTCCCATTCCCAATATCACACAGAATACAATAAAATGGATGAACCTGGCACTGAGAAACAATAACCTCCAGAGGATATTTCACTTAGGATATACTTTAACATCCAGATTAATCAGCTACTTAAGCATCTCCAGGCTTCACTGGTGGCTCAGTGGTAAAGAATCTGTCTGCCAATGCAGGAGACGAGGGTTAGGTCCCTAGGTTGGGAAGATCCCCTGGAGAAGGATCTGACTTAGCAACTAAACAACAACAACACCTTCACCACTTACTCTCTATTAGATTATTCTCTGCCACCTGAATACACTTAAACTTGCCATTATGCACATTACATCATGACAACTCTGTATCCCTGGAATTGTTCTGTCCTCTCTTTATCACTGCAAATTGTATCTATCAATCCCTTAAGTCACTCAGTCGTGTCCAACTCTTTGTGACCCCATGGACTGTAACCTACCAGGCTCCTCCATCCATGGGATTCTCCAGGCAAGAGTACTGGAGTGGGTTGTCATTTCCTTCCCCAACCCAGGGACTGAACCTGGGTGTCCCGCCTTGCAGGGAGACACTTTGACTTCTGAGCCACCAGGGAAGTCCATCCATCCCTTAGTTCCTATCTTAAATTGATTTGTTTATAAAGATTTTCCTTATCCCCAGAGTTAAATTTTTATTCTTCGCACAGTGTTGGCATATAATCTACGGGAACTGTGTATGCATGAATCAGTTCCAGCTATGTTTGTACCTCTCTCAAGGTTACTACATTCCACCTTTTTTATTTAAGTAATTATTGTGCTAATTTTATGACTTCACAAGTTCCTTCAGGGTAGAAATGATGTCTTACTCATAACTGCAGTCCCCATATGTTAAGTGCCCATCAATTGATGGAATTTCCAAAAGTGATGAATAAAAAGAAAAGAAAAACATTCACATACACACAAACCTTAATTTTAGGAAGGTAAAATTTCAACTAGCTTCAGAACTCAATTTTTTTTTTTCAGTTTTTCTACTTTCTGCTTTTCTGCTCATTAATTATAGTTAATATTTAAAAGAACAAACATACCTCACTTTCAATGGTTCCAGAAGCTTCTCTATTCAATTGAGGTTTGAAAATTACAAGGCACTGCTTTGTTATTTTCTCTTTTATCAATTATGGCACAGAAGTGAAGAACTGGGAAAGGCTGTCTCCTTAACAATATTACATCTCAATACGTCCTCTCCAGAATCTGCCCCCTGACTCTGTAGAAAAAGGATGCCCTGTCAGTAGTGATTTTTCTTCGTGGCATCACAGAAAATGACGCCCTATCTGATTGCCCTTTCATTGTCTTGTATCTGCAGATGATCAATGTCCTCAGGAAAAAGCGAGCATTTAAAGTACCTGTCAGCTCCAGATTCAGTAAGTATGCTTTCAGTGTTTCAACCTCATGAATAATTTCAACTTCCGTTTGATCAGCAGAAAAATAATTTCAATTATTTTTCCCTTTTGACATCTCTAACACTCAAAATTACTAATTTAATAAATCACTCACAGGTGAGGAACAGTACTTCAAAAAGTTTTAATGGCAAATCTTATTTATCTGTATGCAAATATGCTACAAGTATATTTTAATATGATAAATAAGCATTTGTAATAACAATTAAAAGTATGCTATTTATAAATGCAATTATCTGATAATCTGAAAATTATCAATTCTTTGAGTGCAGGAGTGCTTGGCATTCTATAAATTATCAATATGATCTCATTGAATTAAAATTTCATTTTCATTTATTTATTTTCAGTCATTGTTGAGAGATTAAGCTATTGCTTTTTGAATGTGTTGATTGAAGACCCCAAAGTAGAGAATTTATAAACAATAGGAAATCATTAAATGCTAATTTTAAGAATAATCAAGAGTGAATTTTTATATATATTCTACCACAATTTGTTCCTATTTACATCTATACAATATAATCTGTCTAATATAATAAATTTTATCATGTAAAAATAATATGCAGAAATGGGTATATTTTTGAATGAATACTCACTTAAACAAATGAAAAATAAAGCCAAACAATTACGATAAGAAATGTCTGTTTCAATCAGCCCCCTTAACTTGATTTAAAATGCCATGTGGTTTATTGACCTGTGCTTGACATCTGCCCAATTTTTTTAATTCAATGACTTTTATCAGTGACTGAAGCAAACAAAAGAAAACCCATACAACTGTATTTCTTTTCCATCATCATTTTCTCTACAGCCTAATGTTACATTTGGAGTCTTGTGGTTCTAAAAGCACTTTACTAATGCTGAGACAAGCCTTAAGCTGCTTTGAGTTTTATTGGATGAGAAAGCATTCACGTGTCATCTTTACTTTGGACATATCAACTGACAGATCAGTGGTGACTAGGTCCTATCTCATTGCAGGCTTTAATGAGCTTGCAAATAGGATGCCAATTGAAAGTGGCTTTGGCAGCCTTATTTGTCTGTGAATTCATGATGTTTTTATAGGAAATCTCCAGAAAGGAAGACAGCCTTTATTGTGAAAATGTGTAAGACAGGTGAGTGCGTCACACTGAGGGTATTTTTTTTAACCAAGGAGAAAAATAAAATTTATATTACATCAACAGCAGGATGAACTCTGTAGGTTTTAAATGAACCACGAAAGAGTCTCAAAGACTCAGTAACACCTCAAATAAGGTAATGTCTATCAAGAAATTATTTTCTAAAAATATCCTACCATATAATTCCAGACCAAAAAAATCTTTGTGTAAAAATAATATAATAAAGCTATTACATGCATTTTTTGACTAAAAGTGTTCACATAAAACAGTCACATAAATGTTTATAGTTAGGTTTGATAATCATGAATAAGAGAAATAATGCCATATGAAACAGAAAATGAGGGATTCAGTGCATTAGATCAGTGTCCAATATGCTCTTTACAAGACCTCTAAAGTATATTATGTGCAAAATATTCTTTCTTTATGTAAAGCTTTAAGCAGCTAATCACACCATGAATATCTAAGAGGAAAAACAATCGGTACTCTCTCTTCTGTCTTCTGCTTCCTTTCCTTCCCCTCCCCTTCCCTATTCATCTCTTCTTTCCTTCCTCCTCCTTTCCTCTTTACTTTCCTCCTTCCCTCCCTCCTTCACCGTTCCTGAGTGCCTGTCTCTCTCCAAAAAATTTCATGGAACTCATATTTGACAGAAAATGAAGTATTAGTCATTCAGTCATGGGGTTGACTCTTTGCAACCCCATGGACTGTAGCCCACCAGGCTTCTCTGTCCATGGGATTCCCAAGTAAGAATACTGGAGTGGGCTGCCATTCCTTTCTCCCAGGGATCTTCCTGACCCAGGGATTGAACCTGGGTCTCCTGCATTGCAGGAGGATTCTTTACCATCTGAGCTACCAAAAAAAGATCTTATTAAAAATGTAGGTTTTAATTCAGTAGGGTCTGAGGACTCATCATTCTAGAGTAGCATTGAAACATATACATTATTATATGTAAAACAGATAATTGTGGGATGTTACTGCATAACACAGGGAACTCCACCTGGTGCTCAGTGACAAACTAGAGGGTGGGATGGAGGTGGGGGGAGGGAGCCTCAAGAGGGAGGGGCACATGTATACTTACAGCTGATTCACGTTGCGGTATGAGAGACCAACACAACACTGTAAAGCAATTATCCTCCAATTAAAAATAAATTTGAAAAACAAACAAGCAAAAAATTACCTGATGAGACCTATACAGCTGGTCTCTCAACCATACTTTGAGTAGCAAGGCTATAGGATTCATCCTGAGAAATGCTAATCAGGCAAAAGATAAATGTGCAGCCAGTCAGGAACTATTGCCTATAAAACTGAGAAGAGGGATTTTTCAGAGCCAGAGGTTGAGTGATGAGGAGCATCTCCATGAATTAGTAATAAGAGGATTGATAAGAAAACAAAGGTGATATTCTTAGCAAGAATAGAGGTGTCACTATTTTCCATGGATTGGACTTGCTGGGAAGCAAGTTCCATTTTGGTATGGTTGAGGCCACAGCAGGATAGTAAGTGAAGGACCTAAGCAAAAGTTAGAAATAAAGTTTTTAGTGGAGAAGTCACACTTACACCTATACATTTAGCTGAGGTCTAAACGTTAAATGTTTAGCAGAATGAAAAAAAATGGTTGAAAAACAGCTTAGAAAACACACATATTTTGGAGGTGGGGAAGGTAAGAAATATCATACCAGAGACAGAGAAGTAGCTATCAGAGGTAGGAGGGTAACCACAAACGGAGTGCTTGAAAAACGGAAGAGAAGAAAGTTTCCATCTGGTGCTTTCTGAAAATACAGGGAATATGAGAGTAAAAAGAGTAAGGACATACACGAAACAATTTTATTTGCTAGTTATCTTTTTAAAAACAACCTGGGGAGTATTCAGTATCAGACACCAAAGTGTAGGTGAAAAATAGGGACAAGAAAATGAACCTAGCAGGTATAGAGTAAAAAAAGAGAGAGAGAAAGCAATGAGGAGAAAAAGAGAGACGGATTGAGAGGGTATTAAGATTGAAGGAAAGATTTGTTTTGCTTTCTCTGCAAAGGGCAAGCCTGAGTACACCAGCTGGGAATTGTACAAATGAAAATGAAGGAAACTGATGTAGAACAGTTCCTGTAAAAATTGGTTAAACTGGATCCAAATCACAAGTAAAGTACTCCACCTGAATGAATATGGACATATCTTAGGAGCAGAATGGAGAGGAGGATGAAGAAAAAGAATATCTTGGGAAGCTTCTCTGTGTTGTAACAGCGGGGACTAGGGGAACAGCAGACAAGTATCTCTAGCGGGCACTTTCTGTTCCTTTTTTCAGTCCTTAAATGTCCTGCTTAACTTTGACTTGTCTATACCGAACATTCTTCTGCCCCCTAAAGAAAACACGAAAGGAAGGAGAAGAGGAACCGAGAAGGAAAAGATCACAATTTAGGGTTGCATGTAAACAAAGGGCAGGCTCATCTGCCTGCTCAGCATCCTTTCCACCCTCTTTTGCAAGCGGATGTAGATTTCCCTTTGGGAAACTCTCCTTCTATCATTCTGTATCATCCTGTTCAAATCATTACTCAGGTGTCCAAGTTTCCAGGCCAATATAACTTGCCTTTACAGGAATATTCTAGTAGTATTACACCAGGATAGAGAATGATTAAAGTAAAACCATTCTATTTGTGGGATTTGTAGAAGCATGCTCAGTTGCTCAGTTGGGTCCAACTCTTTGCGACTCCATGGACCGAAGGAAGCCCACCAGGATCCACTGTCCATGGAATTCTCCAAGCAAGAATACTAGAGTGGGTTGTCATGCTCTGCTTCAGGGGATCTTCTTAACCCAGGGATCAAACCCGGGTCTCCTGCACTGCAGGCAGATTCTTTACCTTCTGAGCCACCAGGGAAGCCCCAGATGACTTCACCTTCAAATGTTCTTCTTGTATGCTTTTCTAGCATTCTGTGTGCATACTTTATATCATGTGTAATGATATAAAGTCATCTTACTCATCAAATTTTAAGTCTTCAAAGCTAGACTACATCTTCATTAATATTTCTGTTACATGCATTTTATTCTGTGCCAATCAAGTAGGTGATGAATATATATTTTCCACAGTATGAAAGAAATAGTAATAAATCAGATCTTTTTCGTGCATGTTACAAAGAGTTAGCCTCAATGTTAAAATAATCACTTGCACTTATTTTGGAAACATAAAGTTAGTGATTTGTGAAATGTCCAAAACTCCCGTAAGTGTTTTATTCTTAACCTTGGTGGTAAAATTGTTTTTCTCCACTTAAAATCTTCTTTATGCAATACTCAAATTCTGAGAAAAATTTAACAGAGCAGAGAGCCTGGCAAGAGTGGCAGTGTTCTTTCTTCCATGACATTAAAAAATATATATAATATGTATATTCTCTAAAACATCTGATACATGTAACATGTTATCTCACTTGTAAACTAGGATGATGATTAATACCAGCTTCATAGCATTGTTGCAAAAATTAAATGAAATAATACATATGATACGCCTAGACAGAACCCAAACAAACAAGCCATGAACGAAACATCTGTGCCTTGTCTTTTCTCTCCTCTACTGGTTTTATGGCCTCTGTGCCCAGCTATGGAGAAGGCAATGGCACCCCACTCCAGTACTCCTGCCTGGAAAATCCTATGGATGGAGGAGCCTGGAAGGCTACAGTCCATGGGGTCGCTGAGGGTCAGACACGACTTCACTTTCACTTTCACTTTTCACTTTCATACATTGGAGAAAGAAATGGCAACCCACTCCAGTGTTCTTGCCTTGAGAATCCCAGGGAAGGGGGAGCCTGGTGGGCTGCCGTCTATGGGGTCGCACAGAGTCGGACACGACTGAAGTGACTTAGCAGTAGCAGTGCCCAGCTACAGCATATATAAACCTGCACACAATACACAAGGACCCGAGTAGGCAAACGTGTTAATGCTCACGGATGTGATTAGCAACACAGAAACCATGCAGGTTCTGCATGTTATCTGTACCTCCTCAACACACACAATTTCAAATTGGTTAAAAATATGAATATGTTGTCCATGCCCAAAAGTCCCTGAAAGGATTTTTAAATGCAGTTTTAGAAATGACATCCAAGAGAGGAAAACAGCAAGAAGAGCCCTAGAGTAAAGACTATTAGGCATTGGAGTTGGGCTGACTGAAATAGATAAGCAGATAATAAGGACTGAGTCTCCCTCATAGATGGGCTTCCTTGGTGGTTCAAATGGTTTAAAAAAAAAAAATCTGCCTGCAATGCAGGAGACCCCGGTTTGATCCCTGGGGTGGAAAAATCCTTTAGGGTAGGAAATGGCAACCCATTCCAGTATTCTTGCCTGGAGAATTCCATGGACAGACGAACCCAGCGGGTTACAGTCCATAGGGTTGCAAAGAGTCGGACACGACTGAGCAACAATACTTTTCAGAAGAAATACATAAAACTTTCAGTTGCGTTTTTTTTTTCTTGTCCAATAAAGCAGATCATATCAACAAATGTATAAAGTTAAATATTTTCTTCTGGAACTACAACAATATTTTTCTGTAAGGCATATTTGTCTGGGACCATATTTTGCCAAAAGCATCAAAAATCACTATTCAAAATTTAATATTTCCTATGTTACCATTTTTTTTAACAACTAAGGACACTGATAAATCCTATTTAAACTCAAATATATATATTTTATCATAGTAAGATGTGATTCTAGGTATTTTATTTCATGGGAACATGAAATTAAAAGGTTTTTAATAATTCCTTAGACTGTTCCTTTCAAGTAATGTATGTCCAAAATAAAACTTTGATTGAATATAAATTTATTACTTGAAGTCTCAAAGTGTACAGATCATACCTTTATCTTCAGCATTTTTCCACTGAAGTATAGTTGATTTACAGATCATACTTCTTGTAATGAATGGTAAAGATCATGATTTAAATATTAGATGTGAGGAAAGCAGAGTTATATTTTTTTCATGAAAATTTATGAGATGAATTACTTATTCTTGCTCAGAGCAAAGGTCAACTAACTTCAATAGAGCATAGACAGTAGGAATGATTACCAAAAGAGCTGATATTATCATAAGAACTGCATCTGTTCAAGCACATATAAAAATTATTAAATCAGTAGTGTCTTATATAATGAATAGGAATCTTAATTGGAGATTGTATGGAAGAGGATTTATGAAGAGACTGTCTTATCCATAAAAGAATTCAATGTGTGATTTTAATGGATGATTTTTTTTTATAAAAGATGATTTTTAAAATAGTAATTTAAATCAGAATTCCTATCTTGTGTGTGTGTGTGTGTTCAGTCTCTCAGTCATGTCCAATTCTTTGCAATCCCATGGGCTGTAGACCGTCAGGCTCCTCTGTCCATGCAAATTTCCAGGTAAGAATACTAGAGTGGGTTGCCACTTCCTCCTCCAGAGGATGTTCCTGACTCAGGGATCGAGCACAGGTCTCCTGCAGATTCCTTACCACTGCACCACCTGGGAAATCCCTGAGGCTTGTAGAATTAAGGGGTGCTTAAATGGATTTTATAGAGAGTGTTCACTGTGGAAAACATGTACATAATTCATACATGTATACATTGTTCATGGAGATAGCTGATAGTTTACAAAAATCCTTGAGGTGGTTCTCAGGTAATTAATAATAATGATTGAAATATTGGTGAATAATGTCCAGTACTAACTTAAGTTTCTTGTCACTCATTCTGAAAAATCCTCTGGAAGTGACTAACTAGCTAGAAAGGTCAATTCCTAATCACTTAAAATAATGATTACATAAGATTTGAAAAATAATACTAGATTTTAGAAATTGGTTATAATGTAAAGATACAAAAATTATACTAAACAGTTTGGATAAAAATTAACAAAGTGGATGCTTAGAAGCAGTATAGATTTAACAAGATATAATTTCACAATTTACTAAATTACTACTTCCAACTCAACTTAAGTAACAGTCAATTTTAGAATCCAATTAGTAATAGTTTCTTTGGAGCTGTACTCATTTACGTTAATCTAGTTCACAGATTTATCTTTGCTATTGCATGAAAGATTTATCAGTTCAAATAAACTGAGGAACATAAAGTGACGGATACTGTTTGCCCACTCAATAGCAATTTTCCCCAATCTTACCTTCCTTCTTAACAGAATCATAGATTTATTTTTTAAAAATTACATTAGACAAATAATTTGTTTAGGTAAAATGAGCCTTTGTCCCCACATGTATACCTGTGGCAGATTCATTTTGATATATGGCAAAACCAATACAATATTGTAAAGTTAAATAAAATAAAATTAATTAAAAAAAAAAAAAGATTCTGAATCAAGGATGTCCAAAATGAGGAACTCTGTCCTCCTGTGCCAGTGACTAATTTCTGCTGAGACCTGATGGAGGTTTTCGTATCAATTCAAAAGAGAAAGAGGCATGAGGAGGTGAAACATGCATTGAGAATTGCTTCTCTCTTAGATTGGGCAAAGACAGGATACATAGAGGAACAAAAACAATCCTTAGGCCATCAGAGAAAAAGAATAAAAGACTTGTTGAGCCTTTAAATTGTCTAGAATTGCCTAACTCTCGCTTCTAGTTCGGGATAAAAATAAATTAATGAATATTCCTACTGTTTAAGACACTTTGAGGAGAGATTTCTATTACTTGCAGCTCAAAGCATCCCAAATGAGTGCATGGCGTACTATCTTCAGGTTGTTTTACATGGAAATATTCCTACAGCTGAACTTCGAGTTTTATTCATAATAATGTTCTAAACTACAGATAAGCAATATTTAAATAAGTCTATTATAATTTCAACCACATATGTTGAAGTATCTACTATAATCATGCAAGTTCTAAAGTTTTAGACATAGTATTTTAAAAGAATTGCATATAAAATAATGAATCAAAAGTGTGTTAGAGACCTAGAATAGTGAGTGAATACAAAAATGTCTTTATAATATTTTCAAGTATAAAATTGAATATAGAGTGTAAAAAACATTGAGAAAAGGAAATTTTTCATTACACTTCTTATTTCTTACTCTTAAAAAAGAGCCTGACACTAAAATAATGCATATTAATACTCAGTAAATAAATGAATTAATGAAGCAAATTTCTCCAAATAAAGGTTATTATAACAAAAATGTACACAGAAGATGGAAATGCAGGTTAACTTAACAGGAATAACACTATGTTCATTCCTGTTCACTTGTATTATTATATTATTAATAATAACAACTTTATTTGAAAGTTATTTCTCATATATATTTTTTATAAAGGGACAATTAGGGGTCATAATTTCCCTGTTTTTGTTTTCAGTTCAGTTCAGTTCAGTTGCTCAGTCGTGTCCGACTCTTTGCGACCCCATGAATCACAGCACGCCAGGCCTCCCTGTCCTGTTTTTGTTTTCATATTGTGATATATCCTAACAGGGCTTAGCAATTATTGATTCAGTCTGTGATTCTGTTATCTCTTTCATTTACTGTTCTCCTCAATATACTCTGCTCCAGCTTGCTTTCCAGGTGGCGCTAGTGGTAAGGAGCCTGTCTGCCAATGAAGGAGATGCATGAGACTCTGGTTCGATCCCTGGGTCATGAAGATCTCCTGGAGGAGGGCATGATAACCCAATCCAGTATTTTTGGCTAGAGAATCTCATGGTCAGAGAAGCCTGGTGGGTTGTAGTCCATGGGGTTGCAAAGAGTCAGACATGACTGAAGCGACTTGGGCACACATGCAGATTTCTTCACTTCCCTCTGTCCTTTGAATTCTCCAAACAAGCTTCTGCCTCAGGGCTTTGGCACTTTCCACTCTCTCTGCCTGGAATTCTCTTCCAGAAAGTCTCGCTCCTAGATATGTGCATGACAGAGGTTCTTATTTTACTTCAGCAACAACTCAAACGTTATCTTTCCTAAGGTCCTTCCTTCATCACTTTAAAATACCTTCTCCATTTCACTTACAATCCTCTTCTTATCAAAGAACAAACGTAAATGAATCAACATGAAATGAAGGACAAGCCCTGAAATTAATACAAAGATGTGCTCTATTTTATTCATACCTGGAATAATTTAACAAGCACACTGTAACTGCTCATTAAATATTTACTGGATAACCAACTGACTTATTGAAAAAAGTGTAAGTTTATTTTCTTTATTTTTGTATATAATATAGAGAAGTTTAAAAAAAATATGTATAGATTCCTTCACTTGAGATATAATGAAAGGTCATTTTCTGTTGTATTGTAACATTGTTTTTAGAAGGATGAAAATAGATGTTATCAAAGTTAATGAGGTCTTAGTTTTAGAATGGAAAAAAATCATGTTTATACACATCAATGAATTTCTTTTCTGAATCTAATGCTATACATAATGTCATAGGAAAATAAAACCCCACACACAAAAAATTCAGATTATCATAATAAATCAAGTGTAGCCTACAATAGATAACAATGATTACAACTAGATGGTTATCTTATAGACACATTTTCTGTTCAGGGAATGTATAAATGCATAATCCAGAGAAATTATCCACATTATTTTTATTGTTAGGGAATGATGAAGAGGAGTCTTAGACTCTGGTTTCTAGATAGTGTGATTATATACAGATATTTTTGGCCAGATATTTGGTGAATAGACCTTTGATTGTAATGCCTGTTTTGAGATAACAAAGCACATGTGTAAGTATCACTCATGCATTTTCACACTCAGTGTCCCTCAGTGGTTTGCGAAAGGCAATTGTACCAACTCATGAGAGTCAACTATACACTGAATTTTCAAAACTCTGCTGATTCAATTGTTAAACACAGCCATTGCTAAAATTAACTTACAGTTAAACAAGGTACATTAAAATAAAGTGAATAAATATGCAAATCAATGTCTACTAATTACTACAGTTTACCATTATCAAGTGCATTTCACTCCTCTCTTGGTCTCCACAATTCTTTCCTTCACAGTGTTATTTGATTTCTCTTTAACTGTGAATTACTCTTAAGCTATTACCCTACAAAGACTGTCCCTCCTTCTGTCAAGAAATGTGCCGATCAAAGGTCACTTTATCACTGTAGTAGGGTTTTTCTGGGGGTCATTGTTAAATAAATTCAGGCTCATTGTCAATGGCATCTAGACAATTAGATTTCATTGAATGACCTAATAAATTCATTAGTGTTGTGCTTTATTATCCCAATGTTTCACATACTTTACATGAGGAATTGCATTCAAACCTCAGAATAACTCTACATACTAATGCCAATATTCTGTACAAGGGAGGATTGGGAAAAATAGAGACTCACTAGCTTATCTATTACAAGATTTGTAAATGGTAGATTCAGGAACCCAGCATTATTTGGACCCACTTAACCACAACAGTTTGCATTAGAACTTTTTGGATGTTGCAATTAGCTAATTAAAGAAGAAATCTGTGATACTTGTGAAGAGATGCACTAAGCAATAACTGCTGATGATAAAATTTGGGGGAATTTATAATGAGTTTAAAGTTATTCTTCCAGATTTTGTTTTTAATGGGATATTCATGCTACAATTTGATGTGGAATAAAATTTTAAAATTATTTGTTATGGGGAGACTTCCCTGGTGATATAGTGGTTAAGAATCTGCCTTCCAATACAGGGGAAACCAGTTTAATCCCTGGTATGGGAACTAGGATCCCACATGCTTTGGGGAAACTACTGAGCTAGCGGAGGTGATGGAATTCCAGCTCAGCTATTTCAAATCCTAAAAGATGATGCTGTTAAAGTGCTGTACTCAATATATCAGCAAATTTAGACAATTCAGCAGTGGCCACAGGACTGGAAAAGGTCAGTTTTCATTCCGATCTCAAAGAAAGCCAGTGCCAAAGAATGTTCAAACTATCACACAACTGCACCCATTTCACATGCTAGCAAAGTAATGCTCAAAACTCTCCAAGGGCTTCAACAGAACATGAACTCAGAACTTCCAGATGTTCAAGCTGGACTTAGAAAAGGCAAAGGAATCAGAGGTCACATTGCCAATATCCACTGGGTCATATAAAAAACAAGAGAATTCCAAGAAAACATCTACTTCTGCTTCATTGACTATGCTAAGGCCTTTAACTGTGTGGGTCACAACAAACTGGAAAATTCTTCAAGCGATAGGAATACCAGACCACCTAACCTGCCTCCTGAGAAATCTGTATGCGGGTCAGGAAGCAACAGTTAGAACCAGACATGGAACAACAGATTGATTCCAAATTGGGAAAGGAGTAAATCAAGGCTGTATATTGTCACCCTGCTTATTTAACTTATATGCAGAGTACATTATGTGAAATGCCAGGCTGCATGAAGCACAAGCTGGAATTAAGACTCCCGGGAGAAACATCAATAATCTCAGATATGCAGATGACACCACCCTTATGGCAGAAAGCAAAGAGGAACTAAACAGCCTCTTGATGAAGGAGAAAGAGGAGAGTGAAAAAGCTGGTTTAAAACTCAACATTCAAAAAACTAAGATCATGGCATCCAGTCCCATCACTCCATGGCAAATAGAAGGGGAAACAATGAAAACAGTGACAGACATTATTTTGAGGGGCTCCAAAATCCCTGCAGATGGTGACTTCAGCCATGAAATTAAAAGACACTTACTGCTTGGAAGAAAAGCTATGACAAAACTAAACAGCATATTAAAAAGCAGAGACATTACATTGCCGACAAATGTCCATTTAGTCCAAGTTGTGGTTTCTCAGTAGTCATGTACGCATGCAAGAGTTGGACCATAAAGAAGGCTGAGTGTCTAAGAATTGATGCTTTTGAACTGTGGTTCTGTAGAAGACTCTTGAGAGGCCCTTGGACTGCAAGGAGATCAAACCAGTCAATCCTAAAGGAAATCAACCCTGAATTTTCACTGGAAGGACTGATGCTGAAGCTCTAATACTTCGGCCACCTGATGCGAAGAGCCAACTCATTGGAAAAGACCCTGATGCTGGGAAAGATTGAAGGCAGGAGGAAAAGGGGATGACAGAGGATGAGATCATTGGATGGCATCACTGATTCAAAGGACATGAGTTTGAGCAAGCTCTAAGAGATGGTGATGGACAGGGAAGCCTGGCATGCTGCAGTCCATGGGGTTGTAAAGAGCAGGCGAGGACTGAGCCACTGAACAACAACAACTGAGCCCACACTCCACAGCTGGAGAGCACATGGGCTCTGGAACCTGCACACCATAACCAGAGAAGCCTACGCAGAAGAGCCTGCAAGCTGCAACAAAAGATCCCACACGCTGCAGCTTAGACCTGATGCAGCCAAAAAAATAAACATATATATATTTTTAAAGTATTTGTTTATTAAGTTCTTTTTGTGTGTGCTTTTGGATTTTCATGATCTGCTCATCACCTCCAGTAGAATTTAAGCTTGACTTTTGACAGAAAGTTTTCAGGAAAAAAAAAAAAAAAATCACGCACCAATTCTTGCAGAGAAAAATCAATACACCGTCTGTTTTCTATCACATTTTTCTTTAGGCCAGACTCCACTTGCTTTTACACTCGTTTCTTAATATATTTCTATTTTAATCATGGTAATCTTTGGTTTAAACTGATTTCACTCCCCTTAAAACACACACACATGCTGCATAAAAACAGAAATTTGGGCTTCCCTGGTGGCTCAGTGGTAAGGAACCTACCTGCCAGTGCTTCAATCACTGGTCCCGGAAGATCCCACATGCCATGGAAAAATAGCCCTGTGTGCCACAACCATTGAGCCTGTGCTCTAGAGCCCAGAAGCCACAACGACTGAAGCCCACACACCCTAGAGCCCCATGTTCTGCTACAAAAGAAGCCACTGAAATGAGAAGCCTGTGTACTGCAACTAGAGAGCAGCCGCCCTCTCACCACCAATAGAGAAAAGCCCTGGCAGCAGCAGATACTCAGCACAGCCAAAATAAACAAATAAAATTTAAAAATATATAAATTAAAAGAAATTTAAATCTACACTTCATAGGTTGTAGTTGATTCTGTATCTTTTTAATGTGATATAGCTCAATGACAGCATCCTCAACGCCCACTTCAAAACTATATGCATAATAAATTTAAATTTAAAAAAAAAAACTATATGCATACACATAAACATAAATATCAGGACCTCAAAGTTTCTGACTGTCTTGCACCCAAGGAATCTATGTCATCATGAAAGTGGGGCAAGTTGAAAAATTTCAGAAGGAGACATGACCTGCCCACAATCACATAGCCAATGAGTAATAAAAAAAAAAAAAAGAAAGAAAAAGAAAATTACTCTGTCTTTTGAAATTCCTTTCTCAATACTGTATCTATACCACTTGGCAAGATTCTTCTAACATTTGAATCAAGTTTCTTAATCTATCGTTGTTATACTGGATTGATTCATCAAAACTAGCCACTTTATATTTTTCATCAGACAGAAATAGTGGAAAAATGTTTCCAAATAAAATAGTTTGTTTCTAACATGCAAGAAATAACAAGTTACAACCTAAGAGAATATTTAAATAATATTGTATTTTTTAAAAATAAAAAAAGAATTCACATAGTGAGACTGTTGTTAAGACAAGTGATTAACAAAAAAGGCAGAAAATCTGAAGAAAGAATTATCTGTTGTATACAGTTTCAAGAACTAGTAGAAAAGCAAAATTCTAATTTTTGTAGTGAGTCATCTTTTTATTTTTACTAAGCATCTTTATAATGTTTCAGTTTGTTATGCTTAAACCTAAAAAGTATAAGGTCTGTTTAGGTATCTAAGAGCCTAGCAACAAGAATATTGTTTTAAGCCATTTGTCACTTTGCTTGTAAAACAAATTCCTTTACAAAAACAAAACTGTTCTCTTATGAGTCTTTTAATTTATGTTTCTGTCATTCCACTTGTTTCTAGGTGAATTACTGCTCAAATGTAAATTTCTACCTAATAATTTATTTTTGCATCCTTAACTTTTTAAACACAGGAAATATGTGTACATATATTTAACTGCTATTCTTGTATTAATGAGATTTATTCTGAACACACTGGAGTCAGGTTAATGTAATTATATGATCATATAATAGTATGTACTGAATAATATCCACATAAGAAAACACTCTTCTTGGTTTATATACATGAAGCACTTTAAAATCAAACAAATATGAAAATATATGTGATTATCTTAATTTGTATCATAAATAGTTTATCGTGTATCTTCAAAGAGAAGTTCATGAAAAGCAAATGCTTAAAGAGATATATTAGACATAGCTGAATGTACTCAGTTCCAATATTTTTGTCCAATCATTTTTTTAATATGGAACACTTCACGAATTTGCTTGTCATTCTTGAGCAAGGGCCATGCTGGTCTTCACTGCATCATTCCAATTTTACTGTATGTGCTGCTGAAGCAAGCCCTATCCATGCATCTCTCATTTTTCCTTTATTTTGGTGGCTTCAATAACTCCAATCAGTCCATTACCATTCATCTACTCCTTTCATTGACAACTTTCTACATTAATTCTTAACCTTTCCCAGTCACTAGCTTCCACATAAAACCTGCATATTATGAAGACCCAAAGCAAAATATACTCCTCCCAAGGTCAAAATAATAAAGGGTAAAAAGTCATTTGTTCAACCAACACACCTGGAGCAATCCCTTCTATTAATAGGTAGTTTACAAATCTAAGTATAACATATTGACAATTGTATTTTCCTATCTGAAGAGAAACTTGTCAACAGAAGAAAAATAATTCTTGAGGTCTAGAAAATGCGGTTCAATATGAAGACTGTATCAGAGTATCCAAAATAGAATAATTCTGAGGTTACAAACATCCTAATGTTACCCTTTTCTATCTCCACTGGTTTTTTTTCTTAATCTGGATTGAAAGATTATTTACTTTAAATCCACTCATTATGAAAATTCATAACAACTCTTCCCTCTTATGTTTCTACTGAAATTTTATTTTTTAACTTCAAACTTCTCAGCATGGCATTTAAAACAGTGACGTTGCAGACCAATCCTCTAGAAACCCACCCTCCATCCCACTGAAATATGCTAAGTCTCTATATTAACTACAACATACAAAAATTTAACATTTTACTGGGTCAATTAGAATGTGGAGGACATTTCCAAATTGTAAATTTACAACAACAAACAGGGAGTTTAACTTTCAGCAGAAATAACAGACAAGAAAAACTTAAAGTGTTTTATCTTAAGATATTAGTAATCAGAGATCAGGGTGTTATTACAGGTCCCCCAAGTATCTGAAGAAGCTATCGCTTGCCACCTAAAGTTCAGGACCCATAGCAAGGTCCCAGAAATGCTTATCTAACTAACTTAGGATGTGATACAAGAATCAGTGTTTTTATTTTTTTATTTTTATTTTATTTTTTTTTTATTTTATTTTTAAACTTTACATAATTGTATTAGTTTTGCCAAATATCGAAATGAATCCGCCACAGGTATACATGTGTTCCCCATCCTGAACCCTCCTCCCTCCTCCCTCCTCCCTCCCCATCCACCAGGTATTCCTACCATGCAGCTAAGACTGCGAACTTCTCAGCAGAGCAAGGTTTCTTAAAGTGTGGCCCCTGGACCTGCAGCATGACAGCACCTGGGGACTTGTTGGAAACATGGATTTCAGCCTTTCATACCAGCCTTACTGAGTAAAAGACTCTAGGGGTGGGACCCAGGCATTTGTGATTTACTAAGCCCTCCAGAGGATTCTGATGCTGCTGTAATGTGAGAAGCACTCTATCAGGGGATCAAAGGAGGCTTTTCTAAAGAAGTTTCATCTATGTGGGGAATCTCAGATTTAAGTATGCGTGAAGAGAGAAAATGATGTAGATCTGCTTGTTCAAGTAAAAATCTGGACGTCATCTCTGACTCTTCGACCTCCACATTAAATTGCTCTCTAAGTGCCGAGATGCTGCACTTCTAATAAAGCGACAACTGATGTCCATGGTGATGGCCATGACAAACAGTTTTTTAGTCATGGGTAGAGAGCACTTCGGTGAGATGAGCACTGAGGATGAGTTTGGAGAAATACATTAAATATCAGGTAGGGAGTTATGAGATGAGGCTGAAAAATAAAAAGTTATGCAAAGCCTTGCAAGGAGCACCAAGGTTTTGAATTTTATCATATTACAGTAAGCTGTTAATTGATTTAAGTAGTATAAAGATGAGATTTGCATTTAAAATAATCACTCCAGCCACAGAATTGAGAATAAACTGCAAGAACAGAGAGAGTGAAACTTAGAAGGTTAACAGAAGGCTCTTAGAGTCATTCTGGTAAGCATGGTGATTCTTTTGGATTATAGAGCTGGTGTCAAGATAAGGAAATATGGACCTAGTTGAGACATTCTGGAGGAAGAACCAAATCCAATAATTATTTATATATTAGATATTCAATTCAGTTCAGTCGATCAGTCATGTCCCACTCTTTGCGACCCCATCACTAACTCCCAGAGTTTACTCAAACTCATGTCCATTGATTTGGTGATGCCATCCAACTATCTCATCCTCTGTCGTCCCCTTCTCTTCCCACCTTCAATCTTTCTCAGCATCAGGGTCTTTCAAATGAGTCAGTTCTTCACATCAAGTGTACAAAGTATTGGAGTTTCAGCTTCAGCATCAGTCCTTCCAATGAATATTCAGGACTGATTTCCTTTAGGATGAACTGGATGGACCTCCTTGCAGTCCAAGGGACTCTCAAGAGTCTTCTCCAACACCACAGTTCAAAAGCATCAATTATGTAAAGACAAAGGAGATAAGAAGAATATATAATAAAGTATATTAAATATAGAATATATAAAATATGTAACATAGATGCCTACTAGATACCTAAGTGGGGATTATGAGTAAATAGTTGTCTACATATGTCCAGAGATCTGAAGAGAAGTTTAGGTTCAGGATCAAATTTAGATGTCACTGGTATGTAAATATTTTTCCAAATACATAGAAGCTGCAGGGAGAACACACAAACAGGAGGTGGTATACAGTTGAGTCTGAAGAAAGTCTAAAATTAAAAGGTTCACTAGAGGAAGAGTCGGAGAAGGTGATGGCATCCCACTCCAGTACTCTTGCCTGGAAAATCCCATGGACAGAGGAGCCTGGTAGGCTGCAGTCCATGGGGTCGCAAAGAGTCGGACACGACTGAGTGACTTCACTTTGACTTTTCACTTTCATGCATTGGAGAAGGAAATAGCAACCCACTCCAGTGTTCTTGCCTGGAGAACCCCAGGGATGGCAGAGCCTGGTGGGCTGCCATCTGTGGGGTCGAGTTCTGATAACTTATGAAAAATGTGTAGAATGAAAGTCAAAGAGCAGAATCCCAAGATTTAAGAAATTAAAAGAGAATTGAGCTTGCAAAAGAGATTGTGAAGCACTATTTAAAAAAAAAATTTTTTTTTTTTTTGATCTAGGGTATAGCCAACTAGTAAACAGTATTGTGCGAGGCACTAACTTTGACAAGAATTGTTCACAGGGGTTCTCTCTACTTCTCTTATTCACTCTGCAGTTGAAAAAATCTCTGGCTTCTGCCCTAAAGTTTCTGTTGGACTGGCACCTGCAAATTATCTTCATTGTTGAATCAAATGTGTGCTTCCAAGTCCTAATTTTATTTGACGTGTCAACAACTTATCACAGTTGATCTCACATTATTCCAGACACTTTGTTTTCTTTATACCTGTCAGTCCACAAAAGAGACTTAAGCGAAAGAGTTAGGAAGAATTCTCAATAGGGCTTCCCACATGGCTCAGTTGGTAAAGAATCTGCCTGTAATGCAGGAGACCCAGGTATCAAACCCAGGAAGATCCCCTGGAGAAGGGATAGGCTACCCACTCCAGTGTTCTGGCCTAGAGAATTCCATGGTCGCAAAGAGTTGGACACGACTGAGCAACTTACACTTTTACTTTCTCAGAAGACTGTCAGGTATAAAGAAAACAAAGTGTCTGGAATAATGTGAGATCAACTGTGATAAGTTGTTGACACGTCAAATAAAATTAGGACTTGGAAGCACACATTTGATTCAACGATGAAGATAATTTGCAGGTGCCAGTCCAATGGAAACTTTAGGGCAGAAGCCAGAGATTTTTCAACTGCAGAGTGAATAAGAGAAGTAGAGAGAACCCCTGTGAACAATTCTTGTCAAAGTTAGTGCCTCACACAATACTGTTTGCTAGTTGGCTATACCCTAGATCAAAAAAAAAAAAAAATTTTTTTTTTTAAATAGTGCTTCACAATTTCTTTTGCAAGCTCAATTCTCTAAATTTCGTAAATCTTGGGATTCCGCTCTTTGACTTTCATTCTACACACTTTTCATAAGTTATCAGAACTATACCTTTTCCATTAAGCAAAACTTTGACCTCAGAGCTATTTCTTTATATTTGCCTAAGTTCTTTCTAGAAATAGATTTCTATCTTGAAATTTTCAGTGGTGCTTCAACCCCAACTCTTCACCCCAAATAAACACATGCATTCCTGATCATCCTCCTGTTTTCCTTTCTTCTGTGATTGGCATGAACTTCAACAAAGTTGTTCAAGTCAGAAACTTGGGAGTTACCTTTGACTTTCTAGTCTTGACTATGACTAAGTACAGTCATTCATACATCCTGTTGATTTCTGACTCCCTTACCACTCTATCAAGTACTCTATTCATATGTCAGCCTTTGTTTCGATCCTTTTTTAAAATATTTTTTCAACTTACCTGCATTTTGTTTTTCCAATCTACGGTGCCCTTTCTCTCACAATTTATTCTCAAATTAAATATATTCCATGAATCAAATTTGATCATCTTATTTCCCTTCCTTGAAATGTTTTAGGGTTCCTCCTTGTAACCAGAAGTCTATAGTTTTTTTAGCAAAATGTGCAATTTGTAAAATATCCCTATTTGACAATCTAGTGAAATCACATCCTACCACATTCACTGTCACACCCAATTCTTAAACCATAAAGCATCTAGTTTCCCAAAGCACTGTATTATTTCTGTTTGCTCTCACATGAACCCTTTCTTTTATCTTTAAAACTCTATGTTTTGGGCACACCATCAGAAATTACTTCCTACTCATCTTTCAAAACTCAATTTAGGTATCCGGCTCTCGACTCTTTGTCACTCAGGCATGTCTGACTCTTGGCAACCCCATGGATTGTTGTCCACCAGGTTCCTATGTCCTCAGAATTCTCCAGGCAAGAATACTGGAGTGGATTGCCATTTCCTTCTCCAGGGGCTCTTCCTGACTCAATGATTGAACCTGGGTGTTCTGTATTGCAGGGAGATTCTTTACGGTCTGAGCCACCAGGGAAGCAGGTATATTTTCCCACATTAACTGAGTTTTTAGCCCATTCCCCTTCCCAACCTCTGCTGTTGGGTCTCTTTCCCAGGCTTTCCCATTGTTTCTATTATAGCACCTTTTGCAAACTGTAATTGTGTGTTAACTTGTCCCCTTGACCAGACTGTGAGCTCCTTTTTTCTGTGGCACTAGTACTTGCCATACAGGAATAATTCTGTTAATACTTGGAAAGGAAATGTGTAAATACTACATGTATTAAAAATGGTTGCTTTGCTATTGTATTGAGTCAAAAAGAATTGGAAAATTATTTGTTTTCAAAGTGGGGTGAAATTATTATGCCATATACAATGGTTTAAAACAAAAAATGATAGTTGGAGACAGATGGTTTTGATTCAAAATCCAACTGTAATGTAACAGTCAATGTCCTAGGAGAACCATTTAACCTAAGTTTGTCACTTAAGAGATTTAATGACCCTATAGAATGGTGATATAGACTAAATGTATCCTCCTCAAATTCCTATCATGAAGCCGTAAGCCCCTGCCTCCAGTGTGGTGATATTTGGAGGTGGGACCTTTGAGAGGTAATTAGACATAAAAGAGGTCATGTGGGTTTTGTCCCATGATGGGATCAGTGTACTTATAAGAAGAGGAAGAGACAAGAGCTTGCTGTCTGTTTCCCCCTGTTAGAGGATATAAGAAGAAGGTGGCTGACTTCAAGGCAGGAAGAGAGTCCTCACCAGGAAACCTAGGTATTTGCACTGAGATCATGTACCTTTCAGCCTCTAGAATAGTCAGAAATATTTATTGTTTAAGCTACCCAGGTTCTGAGATTCTGATATAGAAGCCTGAATGAATTAAGACAACGACCAACATCATAGGATAGCCAGGTTTTAAATAAGATACTGCATAAGAAAATGACTTATGTTCTGTGTTGCTTTTAGCAAATATTGGCTACAATTTTGAAGACCCAGTTCATGAAGCTATTGAAGAGGCCGAACAAGGACCAAAATCTAGGTTTATTTACTTTTAGTTCAATAGGTTTGGTTTGAGCATAGCACTGCTTGGATCTCCTAACCTTCCAGAGGGGCCATGTAAGCCTAGAGTGGCCACAATTCATCCCTCTGACTGTAACTGGTCCTTTCCATTTTCTCAATGTACTACCCAAATTGTAATGTTTTGTAATTGTGCAGTGACTGCATCAAATGTAGATATCACTAGCGTACAAAACCAGTCCACCTCCCCCATACTTACTGATGGTCTGTCCTGGTTGTCAGGCTCTGAGTGGTTTTAAAGTAGAATACAAACAGGATTTTGGACAGGGAGCTGTAACCCTGATGCTACTGGCTAGAGGCAGTTTCAATGTCCTTTGGAACCAAAGAGGGCCTGTTTGTGGCTATAGAAATGTCTTTCCAACTACTCCTGCATCAGCTGCATGGTACTTCAATGATACTGTCTGAATTATGGACACAAGGGTCAAATCTCTGAGTTTCCCTTGAAAATTTTATTTTACCTTGCTTTGATTACTTGCACATTAAAAAGCTGACATACTTTGAGGGGCAATGACCTAGCCAAAGGATTTGCTTCCTGAAGGGTAGAGTATCTTAAAGTCAATAGGAGGAAAAAACTCATTACATACACCTTTAATGCCCTTGAGCCATCTGCAGTGGAGGCCAGTCCTCTGATGCCACAAACCCTCTATTTGGCAAAATTTAATGCTAATATTGAACAGGTCCAACTTTTCACTGGGGGATAGAGTCAACCTTCTTGGCTGAGAACAGAAAAGCCAATCCTATAAAAAGCCAGTCCTATAAAATTTTACTTCATGGACTAACGGTGACTTATCTTGAAGGACAGTCAAGTTTGGTCAAAGAACCAGCAAAATTGCTCCAGTTCAAACTGACTGACTTCAAAAAACACCTGAGAGTCATCTCTAAAGACTGCAAAGCATCAGAAGGAGGAGGGAGACATTTAATGATATTCAGGTGAACACGTAGCTTCAGGAAAACCTAGAACTGCTTGTCCAAGAAGACGCCAGCTGGAAACAAAGAGTTCAGGAGCTGGGACAGAAAGACATGCTTTAAAACTTCAACACCCAGTGAAAATGGACGGCAGTGATAAAGAGAACACGATAAAATGACTGAAACTGTACTAAGAGGATAGTCACAGATGATACACAGGATCATGAATATACAGGTAATAACCATGTATTTGCTATACAAGCACTATAAGCAGAAGGCATATCTGAAGGTGGGCATCTCTTCATTTGACTTCAGGCCTTTAGAATGTAATTCTTTAGAAAGAATGATCAGAAGTTCCATTGACAAAGCCAGTATGAGATATATATCTTCTGGGAGACAGTAATACCTGTAACATGGAAAAAGTGATCGTTTTAAGAGAGATATTAAAACTAACATAGGCAAAGCTCACGTGAGGCTACTTGACACTTTTCTAAGAATTTTGAGTACAGTGATTTACGTAGACAAATCTTCCCCAAATCAAAACTAGTTTTGCCTCCTCATAATGACTCCGATGCCCACATAGTAAAGGACTCTAAATTTGTTAAAAGGCTGAGTACTGTTACTGTAAAGTTGATTATCACGTATGTGCTGTTATTAGTTTCATTCAATATCTGGTAAAGATTTTATGAAGCCTTTCTTGAAATTCAAAATCTGCTGCCAAGTAGTAACATATCCATTGTTGTTCAGTCACACCGTTATGTCTGACTCTTTTGCAACCCCATGAACTGTAGCCCACCAGGCATTTCCCAGGCAAGAATACTGGAGTGGGTAGCCATTTCCTTCTCCAGGGGATCTTCCCAACCCATGGATCGAACCCCGGTCTCCTGCATTGGCAGGCAGATTCTTCACCATTGAGCCATCAGGGAAACCCAGTAACATACCGCAGAAGCCCACATTTTTATGGGATGTGAAAGTGTGTTGCTAATTAATTCTATTTATCCAAAAATTGATATGCATTCTATCTGTACCAGAGAGGCTATGTGAATGAGTATGACAGCTTCTCAGCTTTTAATTAGAACCGCTTGGCTTCTAACAACATTCCAGTGTCTGTACAAGAAATATTGTCATAACATCACCAACCAACTTAATTGCATAAAAAATATGGGCTCTTAGAGAAGAAAAAGATAAATATACCCATGTGTGTAGCACAGCAGATGTTAAGATGACGTTTTGGTTGTATATGAAGCATGAGACTTTGCTTTGGTTAAAAAAAAGAGAGAGAGAAAAGGCATTTCATTAAAAAAAAAAATACAAAAGGCAAATGAGCAGAGAACAATGTTAAAACATTCATGTAGCCTTCCTTCTTGTTTCTCTCTCCTTGGCTTCTCTAAATCACCCTTCACAATTCCATTGCAAAAGGACCAGTCTCTCTAACCTGTAGCAGGCCAATCATATGCTAACACCAAATCTGAATTTGTGAGCCTCTTAGTTTTTTAGTTTCATGGTTCAAATTTCGTATTTTTAAATGTATTATCTTCTTAAATATTTTGCTTCATTTTTAAAAACAAAGATGGCATAAAAACCACTAAAAAACTCTAAGCATGTTTCAAGGCCTCCAAAAATTAGTTCTCAGGCAATCTTTGAAAATTGCTGATTCTCTTCCTTTTTTTTTCTTACTATATTATTTCTGAAGCTTTCTGGAAATGTCCCAAGAAGAACTGTGTGAAAGATGCTTTGACCCACTTAAAGAGTTATTTACCCTGTGATACTTTTGGGATGGATAAAATAAATAGTATAGCCTAGTACTGGAGATATTTTCTTATATTACAAATTGAAATATAAAATAGAATATGTTAAAAGTAGGGATTGGGAAGCAAAAGAACATGAGAAGGAAATAGGTTAATTCCAACCAAGGAAGACTGAGAAAGATTACAGATGTGTCTACAAGGATGGGAAGGGTTATGAATGTATTTTCTGCTACTAGTTATTATTCACCTAACAATAACCCTGAGACCCTTTCCTCACATTACATCTTGACATGTGTTTTGTAAGCTCTTCCTTTTTACATGAGTCTGTGATGATTTTTACCATGTCTATTTCTATATACTACAGATTTTATACCTGTCCTAAAATATTGTACATAAAGGCCTAAATAATATAATTTGACAATAAAGCAAATAGACTCATTTATAGAGTTTTGCATAAATGAGTGAATATAACATACAGTGAAATTTCAAAATTAAGTTCTCAGTTGTATAGTTGCACAGAATCTGTTACACTGCAGACTCTATTATATCGTACATGTACAATTTAACTGCACTGTTTTAAAACCCTTATACAACTTCTAAATAATTATATTACTCAAACAATTTTTACAAGAATTAAATCAACATCCAGTCAACCTGGCACCCATATCATTGTATCTTTCAGCATCCCCAACTGCTGTGATAGGCATTTGTTTCCCTTCCATCTGCAAAGTTTTCAAAGATGTAGCTAAGAAGTCCTCCAGGTGGTTCTGGCGACCTCATGAGGATGGGATCTTCAGCAGAGGAACCCTTACATGACAGAAGATATTTTAGTAGATGGCAGATGCTAAACATGCAAAAAGGAATTGGGTAGTTTCCTAACTTGTTAAGCAACCCTGTTAAAAGATAAGCTGCTGCTGCTGCTGCGGCTGCTGCTAAGTCGCTTCAGTCGTGTCTGACTCTGGAGGCACATTTAAATTTTTAAGAGTTGATTTGAGCATACATCAATTTGAATTGGGTCGGATGAAACCCAATGTAGTGAGGAGGGCTATACTGACAGGAATTAGGGGAGACCTTTTTATAGAGAAGATGAGGGAGCAAAGCAAGGACATTGATTGGCTACAGTTTAGACAGTTGCCTTAAACAGGAAAGCCTAGTTGGCTATGTGATGGGTTGTTCTTGGGTTTCATCTCCTCAGACTTAGTGGCTGCATTGACTCTGACTTAGATTTTGGTTTGCTTCCATGCGCTACTGAAGCCTGAGAGCCATCTCGGTCTAGTGGCCTTCTTGTTTAATTATATTAACACCACTCTCCACCAATCCCTCTACATATATTAGATATAATACCAGAAGATATTACCAAAATAGCAAAGAGAGAGAGAGGAAGAAAGGGAGAGAAGAAGAAAGGGAGTGAGCAAGAAAGTCAAAGTTTCAGGAAACGTGTTCAATACTTTTAAGCCCAAACCACCTGATTTTCTTCCTTTAATGATTGATTTTATGACCAAAGTTCCCAAAGATACCATTTCTATTTCTTAAAGTAACTGATATTTTCTTTACTTCAGGGTTTTCAACTCCACCCTCTTTGTTGATCATCTCCACACAGGTACCATGCAGATCCTTAGCCAATTTTTTAATCATCTCCTCATGTCCTTACATCTCGTCTTTTCACAGTGATTCCTATGAAAGAGACCACACCATGGTCTCTTGGTTGTCAATGGGAACTTCTCTTGAGAAGGAACTTTTAGGTGTTCTAAAATTCTAGGCATAAGGAAATGTCCCAGTTCATAGCTGAATAAATAGTTTTATTCTTACATCAAAAGCCAAGAAAGAACCTAGCTATGTAATTCCAAAGTTTCATGGTGGTCATTGTTTTTGAAATTAACTTCTTTTTGTAGAGAAATCACTGATGCTGATTATTTTACTTGGTATTTTGTTTGGGATTGGACTGAGTTATGAATCAATAGGAAGGGAGGTTAGAAGAAACCCGACATCTTCACAAATATGTATTCACATTTAGGAATAGTGAACTTGCTTCCACTTGCTCAGATCTCTCACACTTTTTTAGTAAAATGCTATAAATTTCTTGATACAATAACTGTACCTTTAATGATAGGTCTATTTCTGGGTATTTATAGTTTTTTTCAGTTACACTGTGTAATTGCCTATAGTTGGGTTATGTGAGAACTGCCAATTCTGACAGAATGATTTTTATACCTGGCTCATGACTCGCTTGTTTGCCAGCACAGGAGGGAGATCTTTTTTAAAAACTCATTTTTCATCCTTTTAGGGTATTTCAGGTAAACAAGAGTTATATGCCTTTATTCACTCAATCTGCCATCATGATCCAGTTTCTTGAATTTAATATTTTTAAATTTGAGGGAGGAAACTAAATCGGGTATTCACAGTCCTACAGTCCACTAAGGCCGGCATAACTCATTTGTAACCTAGTAAGCATTTTTGTTACTAAATTACATATTGTGGTGCTAGCTCACTAAGTAACTGCTCCAATGTGCCAACCTGAAAGAGGTCACTGGAAATCTCAGTAATTTAAACATTTTAGTTCTATTCTTCCAGTCCTTGCTGTCAAGAAATGAAAAGCTCTAAACACTAGATTTTATTACTGAAAGTAAAAAAGAAAAAAATGCAAATACAAACTTGTTTATATTATAATTTGAGAAAATTTAATTTATAAATATCACTTTATCTGATAGAGCGGATCTAGCCAAGGAGTGAAAATGACGGTGACAATTGTGATTTTTCCTCCAAAACCTATATTGATACTGACTAGTGTGATACTGCTCTCAATGTCCCATAGCAGATCCTCTTTTTCTTCATTCTAAAGTTGATGTGAATACTGTATGCTCAGTACTGAGAATCCACTTATCTTCTCTCTCCAGATTTTGAAAGTTTTAATAACAAATACTTCTTTTTCTGTCAAATAAAATAAAAGCCATTGGTAAATTTTTCATTAGTCAGGATCTCAGGCAGAAGGGCTCAGACACCAGAGAACATCACATCCGAACTTACAGATTTATTACATGTTTTAATTCCACATACTCACTCGTACATCTGGCAAACTCATTCTTGGAGGCGATAGTTATTTTAGGGGTTGTATGGTTTATTTAATAAATGTTCCAGTTTAGAAAAGGCTTTTTTAGGTCCTTCCTTTATTCCATTTTCTTTGGCATGACTCTACTTATGCTCATCGTCTATTTCCTTTTATCCTTGAATTTTTATTCTATTTTGAAAATGGTTTTGTGTTTCATTTGTTTCGAAGATTTGTATGCATGCATGTAAACTGTTTATTTTTAAGTTTTATTGAACAGAATATTGATTTTATTTCCATATCTCTCCTTCCATTTGCCACTCAAGCACTTTCTGCTGGTAACCACTAGATACTTCAATAAGCAAAACCTTTCTAATTTAAAAACACACTATTTAGAATTTTGGCCAACAGTCCTGTTTCTCAAAGAACTGTGCTTACTAACTTGATTAACATACACCTTTCTTATTAGTCTATGTATCTCCGATGTGCCCAGATGGCTCAATTGTAAAGGATCCTCCTGCAATGCAGGAGACACAGGAGACTCAGGTTTGATCCCTGGGTTGGGAAGATCCCCTGGAGGAGGAAATGGCACTCCATTTCCTTCAGTATTCTTGTCTGGAAAATCCCCATGGACAGAGAAGCCTAGTGGGCTACAGTCTGTAGAGTCGCTCAGAGTCAGGCGTGACTGAATGTGCCATGGTGATGCAAGGACAGCATCCTTGACCAGCTCTGCAGAGCGTGGTTCAGATGATGGCTTCCATTTACGAGGTCTTTCTCATTCATCACAAATTTTGAGCCAAGGCCATTCTTTGGATGCAACAGATAGTTGAGTAAACTGCGGTATACAAGTTGGGTCATTTCTGCTTAACAAAGGACTCTTCTATTGAGTAACCTTTCTTTCAGACTTCTCTGTTGGATTGCCAGAATTTAATAAGTTCAAACCTTGGACTGAACGTTTCTCCTGCAGAATCCTGCCGATTCCTCCTCGCCTACTTTTCTTTCTTTTTTTTTTTTTAACAAGTTTCTTTTTTTTATTTTATTTTACTTCACAATAAACCTTCACATCCCTTCTGAGTAGATAGATCATCAGCAACTACTTCTCAGAGGATCCACATTGCATATAATAGAAAAAATAGAATAACATGAAGACACGTAGTACAGGCTGCTTCATTATGACATCTATCCACAATTCTCCTCTTAGCCTTGATAGCACATGGGATGATATATTTATGAATCCTTTATAAGTATAGTCTCACCAACCACACAACCATTTGTCAAGAATTGTGAAAAAAATACTTGTCAGTATGAACACTGTATGCAAAAGTTTATAATCATCAATAATCATCCGTTTGACTTACTACTGATCATGTAGTGGTTTATGTGTTTTTATGAGGTACTTCAGACTCTCCAACTTGAGAAATAAATTACACATCCATATTATAAGCTCCCCTATTTCTCCAATTTCAGAAATGAATAAGGTACTTTCCATTTGAAAATAGTTGTTTTAAATGACATTCTTCACTTCAGCTGCAGAAGTATAGAGAACATCACATTTTTACTTGAAAATAACAGTAGCAACAACAGCAAAAGCATGGCATCGCCTTTTTCAAAGATCTGAATCAGTTTAGCATTTTATGTTTTGAATAAAATGATTTATTCTGGGGTAGAAAGTACATGTTCACATTAGAAAAAAATGAGCTTTTCATCACAATCCTGGCAAATCAAGATTTTTGATGCAATTCATTCAAAG
Source organism: Bos indicus x Bos taurus (assembly GCF_003369695.1). NCBI lineage: Eukaryota > Metazoa > Chordata > Mammalia > Artiodactyla > Bovidae > Bos > Bos indicus x Bos taurus. Next base: position 96,384,999 of record NC_040079.1, on the reverse strand, counting down.
TATAATGAAACATCTCCCTTTGCCTCTTTAGAACACATTAATGTTTACGTAATTCTTTGTAAATGGATATAGATGTAGTGTGTATGTGTGTGTGTGTACATACAAAACAAGATAGTACTAGTAGCAAAGCTAATAAATGCTTCTATGATTATTTCAAGCGGTAGTTTTCATTTTCCATCTTACTTTCAACAAATATACAAAACCCTGAAGCTGTTAATATAAATACACATATATATGTATATATACTCAATTTTATTTTTTAGGATTCCATTGAGCTTAGGCCAGATATGGACCACAGGTCCTAAGGAAGGCCACCAGAAGTGAGAGCTTGTGAACCGTTTGTGTTCTCTGCCCCTCGTCTGTCTGTCTCTCTCTCCGCTGCTCAACTTTGTCTCTCTTGGCCTACCTGTTTGCTTGTTTGTTTGTTTTAAATAAATTCACATTGGATTAGGGGTGAGTGGGATATCTGCCCTTGAGAATCAATTACCTTACTAAAATCCGAAAACAATTGTTTGATGTGCTAGGGAGTGATGGAGCAAGGTTTGATTGGCAAATAACCTTGTTCTAGAATTCCTGGTGTTAAACATGAGCTATATACCCACTCCACAGCTAACATATATCAAAAATCCTTTACTCTTCCTTTCAGTAGGTGGAAGATTTATTCTAATTCAACCAATATTAATAACAATCTACCATACTGCAGGCACTGCATTAAGCAATGGGAATATGTAGATAAATATAGGATAGACCTTTCCCTGAGGTAGTATATAATGCAATAAAAAAGAAAAAATGTATAAATAAAATTTAAAATGTAAATATATGATATTACCCTAAGGAGTTTAACATATAAAACTTTACATTAGTAAATTTGATTATCTTTAGGGAAAAGGGTTGAAATTTAGGAGTAAGGGAAGACTTTACATTGGAGGTGATGCCTGATAAAAATTTGGAAGAACTGATGTGTTTAATAGTTGAATTTTATAAATAAGAATATAAAGTGCTACATCATAGAGTCACTTTAATTTACATTCCTTACTTGCCATTTATCTGAAATATTACAATTATTCAGAGTGCACTCTGAATAATTGTAAATATTAATATATATTATAATATATATTAATATCAATATAATATTCAGAGTGCACTCTGAATAATTGTAAATATTTCAGATAAATGGCAAGTAAAGAATGTAAATTAGTTTAGTAGACAAAGAATTAGATGGATAGTCAAATCCAGAAGAAAAAAAAAGATTTATAGATTATCAAAAGAACACTGGAATTTATTCTAACATAATTAAAAATTTTTAAACAGGAGTTGGGTAATCTGGGGGCAGTGAAAAATTATTTTTAACTTTTCATTTTAAAGAGATCTTGCTGACAATAGTGAGGAGAAAAGACAGATGAATAACTGACTGTTGGCCATTAAATGAGATAGGGGGCAAGAAGTATAATTTCTTTTTTTAATATAAATTTATTTAATTGGAGGTTAATTACTTTACAATATTGTATTGGTTTTGCCATGAATCCGCCACAGGTATACACGTGTTCCCCATCCTTAAATTTTCATTTTAAAGAGATCTTGCTGACAATAGTGAGGAGAAAAGATGGATGAATAATTGACTGTTGGCCATTAAATGAGATAGGGGGCAAGAAGTATCATTTCTTTAACCAAATCAGTGATGCTCAAGATGGCAGAATGATGATAGAAACTGGAGCACCATTTATAGCAAGATTTGTAAGAAAACAATCTCAATCTACATTTTAGAAGAGACATTAAATTAAATAAAACCAAACCAAAACACTTGTCTCTTAATTGTGGTTTAGTGATGATTTGTATTCATTACATACACAGACCACTTAGTTATCTTTAGGAAATACAGATTTAATTCAAAACATAGAAAAAGAAAACAGAACAGAGTAATAATAGCATATTAACACCACCATCCATACCCTATTAAATCTGGATAGGCCTACCATCAAAAGAACATAAAATATAATGAAACAAATTTCTGATCAGTTCTACAATCATATATTTGACTTTTCAATGCTCTCCATTATTTGGCAGCACTGCCATATATTTAAGATCATTTTCAGGAAGGGGAGGGTGAGATGAATTGGGAGAGTAAGATTGACATATACATTACCTTGACTAAAATAGATAGCTAGCGGGAAGCTGCTCTATAATACAGGGAACCCAGCTCAGTGATGATCCAGAGAGGTGGAAATGGGGCAGGGCCGGGGGGAAGTACATGAGGGAAGGGATGTATGTATACATATAGCTGATTCACTTGGTTGTACAGCAGAAAGTAACACAACATTGTAAAGAAATTACACTCCAATTAAAACAAATCTCAAGTCATTCATAGCAAGCACACTCCAAAATGGCCACTCCCTTCTCCCTCTTAAATTTGCTATTTTCTTTCTGATTCATATATTTAATTATATTTTTCCCATCATAGCCTATCTTTCATTCTTTCTGTCAACAAAACTATAACCTTCCAAGTTCTCAAGGCCTGACTCTAGTCTTTTTCTTCTGTGGTGATTTTATAATAATGGCCCATGCTAATCATTTCCTTCTCTCATTTCCTAGGAGTGAAGGAATAAGATACAATTTAGCTTTTCAATGTGTCTGCCTAGTTAAGACACAGTGTCTTGATGGAAGGACGGCTTTTTTATATCTCACATAGTACAGCATTAAAAGTGTAGTAAAATTTTGCTAAATAACTTTTTAGTGATTCATGCTGGTGATATCAGAATGGATTGGTACCATTTTCCTTGTTCAAGGGAAAAATCCTAATTAGACAGCAATGGGAGAAGTTTGTAAAAGGATGTTCAGTGTTGCATACTCCCAGAGTCTGTGCTGCCTCTATTAAACTGACTGGCCAGATGAGGGATCGAGTTGGATTTTTCCCTTGGCCCCAGTCCATGATAACCTCAGGAGGTCTAATTAATTTTTTAATTTTCTTTTGTGGTTAACTCAAGCACAGGGATATTGTAAAGACAAACAACTGAGAATTGGAGAAGGAAATACTCCATTGGATTGCTAACACGATTTTGTTAAAGTATACCATATAAAATTCATATTATAGATCATTATATAAAAATAAGACGATGGAAAATTCTTCACAGCTAAAGCCCTTTAAATTCCATCTAAAGGACATAATATGAATAAACTGTACATTTTTACAACAGATTCTGACATGTTTTATTCATTCTACATGTAATGGAAATTTTGTAAGAGCCAGTTATTTGAGGTTTCTCTTTTTTAATATTTATTTTATTTATTTGGCTTCACTGGGTCTTCATTGCACATGTAGGATCTTTAGTTCAAGCATGTGAACTCTTACTTGTGGCATGTGGGATCTAGTTACCTGACCAGGGATCAAACCTGGACACCTTACATTGGGAGCTTGTCGTTTTAGCTACTGGTCAACCAAGGAAGTCCTCTGCTGCTGCTGCTGCTGCTAAGTCGCTTCAGTCGTGTCTGACTCTGTGTGACCCCATAGACGGCAGCCCACCAGGCTCCCCCGTCCATGGGATTCTCCAGGCAAGAACACTGGAGTGGGTTGCCATTTCCTTCTCCAAGGAAGTCCTCTAGGAGCCAGTTATTTGAAATGAACAAATTTAATGATATGCCTCAAAATAGTTATTGGTTCAGTTAAACTACTGAATTAATACTAAGTTTCAGACTGAAGCATAGCTGGTTATCTACAGAATTTTTTTTTACATGAAAGATGAAAGCAATTTTAAATGAAAACTTTAATCCAAATGTGCTAAGGAAAATTTAAGAGGATTCTTAAACTCCCAAATAAATAGAAACACACTATTTTATATACTGCTGCTGCTAAGTTGCTTTAGTCATGTCCGACTCTGTGTGACCCCATAGACGGCAGCCCACTAGGCTCCTCTTTCCCTGGGATTCTCCAGGCAAGAATAAATGGAGTGGGTTGCCATTTCTTTCTCCAATGCATGAAAGTGAAAAGTGAAAGTGAAGTCGCTCAGTCGTGCCCGAATCTTAGCGACCCTGTGGACTGCAGCCTACCAGGCTCCTCCGTCCATGGGATTTTCCAGGCAAGAGTACTGGAGTGGGTTGCCATTGCCTTCTCCGATTTTATATACAGCATACCCTAAATAAGAAGAGCTTGCTAACTTTAAACAATGTGATTGACACTTTAGGTGAATGGCTTTTATAATTAAAGAAACTATGAAAAACTACTTTGATGTGACATACTTTCAGACTTGATTTTGGGGCAACATGTAATTGTAGAGTTGAAAAGACTTGAATTATCTTTGCTGATGAACAATATTGTTTAAAATATAAAAATTACCAAAGTATGTACAACTAATAAATTCTACTGGAGAATGTTAGCCAGAAAAATAATTAGAACTCAAAGTGTTTGAGAAACTGAGAGACTTGCAGAAAGACAGACAGGCAGACAGGTTTAAGTTTAAAAGAAAGAATCTACTCTAATAGTTACTGGGGATCTTTCTGGCAAAGAAATAGAAACATGTGGTAGCCCATGAAGCCATATTCTATGTATCAGAGAAATTTGGAACAGAAATATCTGTGTCTACCTTCTGCTTAATGGTGATGGTAACAGAAAATTCAAGAACATTTCTATTATCCTCATACCTTTAAATCTCAGATAAATTTGATCTTTTTGCTTCCTTCTTCCCCACCAAATACTAAAATGCATATGACAATAACAAAAAAAGCTTCTGTTGACTTTCTCTCAGATTAGTCAAGAAACACTAAACAGAACAAGGCTGCTCCTAGTTGATAAGCAGCTAAGGTGATAAGAAACTAGAATGTGAATAAGCAAAAAAAAATTTTTTTAAATGAGCTTCTAACTTGAGGCTTTAGAAAATTTCATTTAAAAGATCTTTGATTTGTTGAGTCTGCATGTATGGCTAACTGAATCAAAATATATGCAACAGTGCTGTTTTCACAGTGAAACTTAGAATATTTATGATAATAAATTACCCATTTATACCTCTTTTTAATACAGAAGGTGAAACCAAAATCATACATTCTCAAGAGAGCTCTCTTGAAAAAGAAATTAATATATCCACTACTTTTGATGACTGGAAACAACAGATTCTGTCTTTTCCCATTTCTTTCTGGGGTTTTTGTTGTTGTTACTGTTTGGGTTTTTTGTTTGTTTGCTTTTTAGTCTTGAATTACTTAGCCAATAGTCAAATTTCAGTCTTGTAAGAGACTTGAATATCATACACTCCTTTCTACTATCCATTACAGGAATTTTCCCTGTAACATGACTGAGAGATAATTATTCATTCTTTCCCCAAAGATCTCCTTGGGGTGAGGGTCAGGTTTCTTGCTCCAGAAGAGCATGAACTAAATTAAATCATCCCTGTTGAAACAGAAGTAAAATTTTAATATCCACCTTATAAATGCAATGCATGATATCCCTTATTTGAGCATATATTTTTATCAAAGAACATGAAATTCCTGGTTTTAGCATATTCACTATACATTTGCATCATTCAAAGAATATGGTATGTTTTGTTCTCACACTAATATTCTGGGCATTTTCTTATTATGCATTGTTGACTATTTTTTTTTAACTTAAATACAAGAATTTCCATTAATTTTTGTAAAACACTAGCTCTTTATTTTGATATGTTTTCTGTGTGTCAAAATTATTTTGATTGTTCATGGCACCCCTAAACTTTCATTGTCCTGTCCTACATTATGTCATTTGTAAGGGACCTGTAGTCCAGTGGTTTAGAATCTGTCTGCCAATGCAGAAGACACAGATTCTATCCATCCCTGTTCTGGAAGGCTCCCACATGCCTTGGAGCAACCAAGCCCGTGCATCACACCTACTGAGCCAACCTGCTGCTGAGCCCACAAGAGAAGCCACTACAGTGAGAAGCCCACGCACTTCTCAAAGAGCAGACCCTGCTCGTTGCAACTAGAGAAAGCCTGGGTGCAGCAATGAAGACATAGCACAGTCAAAATAAATACATATTAAAATAATAATAAAAGTTAACAAAAACTCTGATAGCAACAACTGTGCCAGAGGCAGAGGATGTTGGAATTAGCGCAAGGATACACTCTTGCTGTTACCATCCATCTTCTTTCAGGATTTTTGAATCATAAACAATGTAAAGACAATTAGGGGCTTGGCCTCAAGCGATGGTTCCTTTAATACCTTGTTAATCTCTCACACACAAAAAGTAATTCTAATGCCTGTTGAATACCAATGGGCTGCAAAGATGATGAAAAGGAGAGATTGCAGAAACCCTCTGACTATAGGAAATTCTGGGTTATCTGAAAGTGAAAATGTATGGAATCACTTGGTCATTAAGTACATTAACATGATTTGGGCCTTATCAATGCCAGTGATTCCTCTTGTAAGCCTTCATTCATGCTTTCATTTTTGAACAAACATTTAAAAATTTTAACAAAAGGTAGCTGCTTAATTATTATTATTGTTACTTAGTATCAACACTACTTTCGCTAGATGCCAGGCCACCCACTAGATCTGGGAGAGTCAGCATTGAACAACATGGAGACGTTCTTTTTCTCACAAGGTGCAAATTGTGAGAGAGAAACACACAATGAAGCAAACATTTGTTTGGATGGTATCAAGTAGTGAAGAAATCCTAGACGGTAATAGGAAAATGCAAACTCTCGTATTAGGAGCAAATTCGGCAAATAAAGTGGCTCACAATGCTAAAATGCTTAGTACATACTAGTTGAATGAGTAAGTTAAAAAATGAATGACAAGGGAGAAAGGAAATAAATGAATGAATGACTCGGAGGAGAAAAAGACAAAGAGGATAGAAATCAACCTCAAAATGCGTCCCTCATCAATCTCAAAGAGAATGCAAATAATATTGCCCCTCAGAACTTCCTGCCCATTCCCCAAAGCTGCCTTTCTGGTGATTTTTCTTCTGGGAAAGCTATCCTTGTTTTAACAGGTAAACAAATCTTAATGAGAACATACTGTGCAATAGTCCTTAGACTCTCTTCCAAAAGATGGCCCTGAACTCCTGCTGTGGAAACCATTTATAGATCTCTCTGTTGAGTGCAGATCAGCTGTAAAGACTAGGTTGGCACAGAACACAGGGCTAGAGGGTGGAGGTGTCACAGGGCTCTTGAACCATTTTTGTGCTAAGTCCTAAAGTGAAATTTCAAATGTAAATCTGAATGAAAAATAATTAGCCATTTCTTTCCATCCCAAGGAGTCAGATCAAGTAAACTATTGTATCACAATGAAAAAAAAGAAAAATTCCTCTGCTCCCTAAACGACAATTTCAATTGTTGGAATAACTGATTTCTCAGTTGAACAACATCTGCGCGTCGGATCATTCTTTTGCTGCCTCTGTTCAACTCAAAACATTTTCTGACAGATGGTGATATAGCAAGTAAATAGGGCCTATGTATTTCAGAGCCTGAAACATGTCTGGGCTCACAAAATAAATATCATAAATAAATATATTTTATGGTATCCCTATGCACATTGAGCTCTGAGATGGTAGAGGAAAAAAAATATCTCATTTATATTGCAGAAAATAAAGCTTCCTACCTCCTTTTGCATAATACTAACAAAAGACTCATGGTATATTCATAGCAGAAAAGTCTGGTCCCAGGATATCTCATTTGTGGACACTAAATACAGTCTTTTAAAAACAGTTATTTGATTTAAAATTTGTAGGTGAGTAAAAATATCTATCCGATTTTCCATTTCCTAACTACAACACAAAATCAACTCAATTTAAAACAAACTTTGTGAAACCAATTAGGTTTATACAAGAAAAAAAGAAAGGAAAAAGAATTAGGTATATTAACATTAAGCTTGTGAAATACAATACTGTATGTGGAAAGATTCCTTGATTCATGAAAGCCTTTTATTTTTTTTAGTATCTGATCATACCTAAACCTGCTTATAAAAGAACACTGAATGTAACTTTAAGCTAAATCAAGATGATACTGTTTCAGGAAAGTAATGACAAACTACTTTGCCTCAGGAACTGGATAAAGTAAAAAATCAGTGTCTGAGATCTTTGTCATGTTAGTCACAAATGCCATTTTAACCACACATTGCACAGAAACTAAGGCTCAATATATGCTCTAACATACATACTAGAAAAAAGTTTCCATTTTAAATTGAGTACTTTTTCAAATGTTAAGATTCCCTGTGTGTGGTAAAAGCTATTTGATGTAACTTAAATAGGCAATCTGCAATAAATCAGTCTGTGTATAACACAGAGATTATGCTGTCCTTTCTCTCTAAATTTATAAGCAGTAAATCTTATTTATTTCCAGAGCAATTAAATAAAACACTTGCTTTTTAAATCCTAAAGAAAGAAAAAGAAGAGTACTTCACCGTCTTCTATTTCTGACGCGCTATAAAATCACAGAACTTAAATCTAAAACACTAGGTGAGGGAGCAGTCATCATGTTAAAGTGATTAATTTAGTAGGATTAATATCCTATTAGACCTAAACTATATTCCTTAAGATTTGAACTCCTTTATGATTCTGATGCCCTAGCTCTCTCAGAGATTACCATAATATCTGTGGCTGCTTAAATCTTCAAATAAAAAATTGTTCTCAGGAAACTGAGTTTTAAGTTTGTTTACTTTTGTAAGAATTTTAAAGGACAGACATAAAAATAAAATTATTGTAAACCATATCAGATGGGTTACAGAGAAGAAGAAACATAAAAGCATGTAAATGTATGTTTGTGTCTGTGTGCATGGGAAAAGGCTGTAGAAATTAGGTTAACTTTATAGAGGATACAGGAAATCTAATGCTTGTGTTATTATATGATAAAAATAGGTTAGATGAGTGATACTGAGCAGACTTTTTTAGTTATATACAATATGCTCTGCTAAAGGCTTACTTTAAAATAGAAACTATAATTTGCAGGGGAATTATGCCTCCTGGACACAAATTTTTTAAAGCAATCAATTTGAAGTTGTTATTGTTTTCCCACTAAAAACACAAGTCTGAAATTCGTTCTTCTCTTGTTTCTGCATATCCAACAGACTTTTAATTATTTTTCTTCTCTTCATATCTATGCTTATCTGTGTTTAATTTTTGCTTCAGATGCCATTGAAATATTTTCAAAACATCTTCTATTGAAATATTTATTTTCTTCTTTGTCTATGGTGTTTAATACAGCTATCGTTAAGTAGAATTTGGAAAACAAAAGTTGTTTAATTTAAAAAACAGCATAATCAGGGAGGGAGAAAAAACAGTATAATCAGAATATGTACATTTGTGTTCTAAGACAGAGACTTATACAAAAATATATACATATTGAATGTCGAGTTAATCATATCACTTCTCAGAGAAACTTCAGGATGTTTACAGATAAATATTATCCATGTTCAATTTTTTGCAATTATTTTCCCCAACTGTTTCAGATGGATACTTGAGTAACACAAAAACATACTTGAGTTTTTGCATCAAATAATATAGTTGGAATAGCACGCCTTTTGTCAAAAATGTTTATTTTTCCTTCAGTGTGTCTAGTACCAAATGATGCAACATACATTTACAATTAAGAAAAGTCTTTCAATCATGTTCATTAAGGATTTTGTAATTAAGGGAACACACTGACTAACTCTATGACTGCAACTCCTGTTTCTATATGATATCTGTCATATTATCTTAACTCTCGAAATGAAAGGTAGAATTTCAAAATCCAGATAGGTCATACCTTTGCTTTCCTTTTTATAGGTCAACCAAGTTTTATAAAGAAGGAATTCCTCTAAAGAGTTTCTATTTGGCTCAGATCAAATAAAAAGGCAAACATTCCTGGGAAGATTGACATTTGTCAAATGTTTCATGTCATGTTGTGTGGTGATAAAGTTCTCTAAGCAACAAATGTCAGAATGCTGACACTCTACTGTACAAACCCAAACAAGTACAAAATTGAGCATAAATAATCTAAAAATATAGGCAGCAGAGTGTGTTTATGGGGACTAATATTTTCTCTCTACGGGTACAGCATACCTTTATTTTCTATAGGACATCCCTATTGGGAGGGGAACACGAACGCATGAGAGTCAACTTATTTTTAAAGCTAACAATGAAAACATGGTTTTGAATCCTTGCTTAATTAAAAACGGAACAGTACAAGACGGTGACTCACTTCTATCACAAGAAGCTAAAAGTTTAAAATTATGCAAAATCCTAAAAGCATACAGACTGATTCAAATACTGCTTCACAAAGAAAACTTCAAGTAGATCCCAAAGCTCACTTATTTATTCAGACCGTTTGTTGATACCACAGCTCTGTGCTTCCTTAAATGCAAAACAAACAAAACAAAAAAGCAGATGAAGAGTACTTATTGCCTCCAATAGTTCCTTATAACGATAAAACAATTGATTCCTTTCTAACCTCCTGAAAAATTAAAGTATAGAGTCATCAAATAGTCAAATCTTACCTTTAGGGAAACATAAACGGGAATGGGTTCTTCGTCCAATTGTGATTCGGCACTCCCTAGCCATTAAGGTAATAATTTATGCAGGAAAATAGAAATTCTAATGTGTGTTACATTTTATTCGCAAATACAGATGACAATTCCTTTTACTAGGTAGCTGAGAGTGACTAGTTCTTGTCATAATGTTGTCATAGTGATAGTGACATCAATGTACTTCATGGTAATCAGTGCAGAGATTTATCTGAGAAAATATTAGTGCTGATTCCTGATGCGCTTTATATTTTAAAATGTTGAAAAATAGGCTATCTAATATATTACAGGTAAATGTGTTTTCCTTAAGCAAAGCAGATGGAAACTCTAGACTAACTGATGGATATATAAATATATCCATACATATGAAATACACACACACAAAAACAAGCATCTGAATGGATGATGGGGATATGGGTGAACAAGCCATGAGATCATGATTAAGTGGTTGCTAAGGAAGAGCCTGCTCTCAAGTGCCTTTGCCAAATGCAAAAGCTCCTCTAGTCATGAGCCTGGTTTAATTATTTTGTTAAATCCTTTTTAATATTTTTGGACTCCAAGAGTGATATGGTGCTGATAGTCCTGAATTCTGGATTCCGTCCCTCGCATCTTGGCAAAACACTTTCGGTCCTCACCTTTCATGCCAAAGGGTTGTCATTGAAACTTCAGATGTTGCACTTAGTGGTTTAATTACCTCTTACTCCAACACTTTGCAGATGGATGTCACGATAAGCAAGGAGAGCACTTGCAGAATCTCTCAAAGATGGAGAGAAATCCCATTTTTAGGTCACCAGCATATTAAAAATGAAAACTATATATATATAGTTTTCATATATATATATATATATATACACTTTATATAAATATATTTAAATATATGCATATATTTAAATATATATATTTATATATACACACAAAAAGGATTATAATTCTCTATATTTAAAATGCCTTTTTAGAAACTAACATCAAACTATGATACAATAATTAAGCTTTCACAAAAAATTATAGGATTTATTTTTTAAAATAGTAATTGAAACGTGGATAAATGAAACGTGGATATTAACCAGTAAAGGATTCCAGGCTTAAATTTGGAAGAACGTTGCCTTCTTTTTGTGCACTGATTGTGCAGCCTCATTTTGAGATCTTAATGCCCTTCATGCATGTGTGAATATGGCCAGTCATAATTCCTTATCTATGGGTAATCAATCCTAATTAAAATAAAGGGATATACGAGGCTCTCAGGGCAAAGGAGACCTCACCGTACTCAAATTCCAAACTCAAAAGCTTTTGCTGTTGTTGTTTTTTAATTTTACATTTTCTGATTTGTGTGGTGGTTTAGTCGCTAAGTCATGTCCAACTCTTGCAAGGCACCTCTGTCCATAGAATTCTCCAGGCAAGAATGCTGGAGTGGGTTGCCCACTTCCTTCTCCAGGGGATCTTCTCAACCTAAGGATCAAACCCAGGTCTACTGTATTGCAGGCAGACTCGTCACTGACTGTGCCAGCAGGGTAAGGTCTATCATTTTGTGGAGGATAAACTACAAACCATAATCATTCTCATTGGCTGGACTCTGAGAAGTAGCACTGCATCTTCATCAGCCTTGTAATTTCACTTCAAAAACAGTGACTTAGACATGGCCAAACGTAATAATTTCTCTGCACTAAAAGGACTATCTTCTAGTTGAGTAAAAAAATGATGTGTTTACTCAGGGCTCTATTAATAAAGATAGATTACATAGAGGTGATTTTGATTTGGTATTATTAACCAAGGGTTTTATTTCCACATACGCAATTTGCACAAGTCACAGATTTGATATTTGCAGATTTGAGTATTTACCTTATACCATAGCATCACAGACTGGTTTAGTGCAGAGGGATTGGAGGCCAAAAGCAATATTGAATATTTGCTGTCAGTAGCATGTTCATGTGCTATATTTACATTTATAGAAACATACTTATGAACATATTCATAATTCTGAGAAATGATCATAGAACAGAGCTTCCCAAATACAGGCTATTTTGCCACCCAGGAGACATATGCCAACATTTGGAAACATTTTTGTTTGTCACCATTGAGGGGGTGACACAAATGAGCGGGTGCTACCAGCATCTATTAGGTAGAGGATGTGGATGCTGCTAAACGCTCTGCAATGCATACAGCAGGCCCTCTTTCACAACAGAGACTGACACAGTTGCAGATGACTCAAATGTCAACAGTGCCAAGGGTTACAAACACTGCCACGCACACACACACACAGCACACGTGAACACACACACACATACACACAGGATATATAAAATGAGCTGATAATCATGGCCACATACTGCTGCTCAAAAAGGCAGATCAAATAATATGCATTTTATAAAATGTGAATTTATCAAGGTTTAATCTTAAGCATGATATGTGGGGAACCATCCCCAGTTTTCAGACACACGCTCAGGCTACTTCAAAACCAGTACCAGTGCTGGACAATGTTTCGTGCATGTTCTAAGTGAGTGTGTGGTTTGCTGAACTGAGATGAATGTACGTTGCTGCAATGCATATCTAATTGGGAAAGTCACCATGCTTCCACTCAGCAAGACTTCATAGGCAGTACAACCCAAAAGGATTCATGATGACCTATTCACATTATGCCCACACTCTGTCTGGATAGCCAACCATATTATCAGGAGCATATTTTCAGATCCATTGAGGAAAGTCTTCTGGACATTGCATAAGAGCAAATGCTTGCTGTTTTTGTTTTGTATTACTACATGTGTACCCAGGAAAACATTTACCACCCAGAAGTGTAGAGATCAAATCCAAGATAATATACTATCTCTGGTAGAAAAAAAAAAAAGACTAATCCAAAAGGATTAGGGATACCAAGATTGCACAGAATCTTTTATCATAATTGGTATATCTGTCTTCTTTAGGTTAAAAATGATTTTTTTCCTCTAAGTGCATGCTTTCGTTCTTACTTTTCATCACTTTTTCTCCTAGGTTGTTTTATCTTATCCTTCAGTTAGCAAACATTCACCTAAAATACTGATATATTCCATAATACAATGTCTACAAATAATACTGGAAGTAGTTGAAGGAATTAATAGGCACTGGTATTCCAGAAGACAGCTGTTCAATAGGACTTTCTGCAATGCAAGAAATGCCTTTTTGCACCCACCAGTATAGTCACAACTGGTAGCATGTGCCTACAGAGACCTGGAAATGTGGTGAGTGTAACTTAGGAATAAAAGATTCTATTGTATTTCATTTAACTTTGACTAAGAGCTAGTGCGTTGAAGAGTGCCATTCTAGAATACCAATGACTCAAAAAAAATGACATCAGAGGAAACAGATAAAACTGATTTGAACAGAACGACAGGATAAATACGAAGACAAAAAAGGACAATGATTAAGATGAATCAATGCCTGTAAGAGTTTAATCTTCTTCTGACATTTAGGTTCTTTTGACATTTAGGTCACAAGGCTTTATTGGAGGTGGAAATGCATTTAAATTTGCGGTAACTTAAGGTGACTTATTTTTGCTTTGGGGCAATCCTAAGAATTTAGAAACTTCAGATTTGAGTGAAACATTCCTGTTCTTGCTTTATAGTCACAGAAAATAAACTACATGTTTCAAGAGATTTAAAGATTTTTTGATAGAGGAACAAAACACACTGACATTTAGATAGATGAAAAGGAGAACTCCCTGTCATGTAGAGTTCCAAAGAAGAGATGGCTACCAGACAGGGACATGCAAGAATTCCCCTCCCTACCACCCCATCAGGCACCAGCAAGCTATAGCTATAGAGGGTAGAGGAGAGAGGATCAGCTAGGTCCAGAGGGATCCCTGTGGGCTGGCTACTTTGGTTGCTTTTTCCGGCTCAGGTCATAGGGGCCGTCCTCAGTCGCCTGCTTCCTGACCTTGAGGCAGTTAGCATGGAGGCACAATGGTTCTGAAGGTGGGAGCCTGATAGGGGACATGGTTGGAGTGTGGACTTAATCAGTTGCTCAAGAAGGGGACTGACCACCTATTATTTAGGTCCTCAAAACTGAGTCTAGACAGCACAAAACCAAAACTATATTACAGTTGACCTTTTGTTGTCTCGGCATCAGTTCTCAGCTCAATTATCTAAGGAATTCTAGTAGCCTAGGTAGTAGAGGAAATATCAGAGAGTAGCATATATGTTCCTCTAAATTGCCTAGGAAAATATTTTATTATGAGAGTCAGAAGGAGGAAAACAAGTAGAAGTATAAGTAGGTCAACCTGTAACCAAGTTTCCTATTTGTAAGGCAAAAAACTGACCTGAAATTCGGAAGTCTCTAACAATATCATGGTGGGCTTGTAAGGTGTGTAAATGTCCAAATAATATATTTTTGACAATATTATCTTGTATTCCCTGAGTCAAGGTGGTAGGCGCAGCAGTTTTGTAGATGGAGAGTATGAACTGCTTAGGGCTTCCCGGTTGGAACAGTGGGAAAGAATTACTTGCCAATGCAAGAGACTCAGGAGATGCAGGCTCCATCCCTGGGTTGGGAAGATCCCCCAAAGAAAGAAATGGCAACCCACTCCAGTATTCTTGCCTGAAAAATCCCATGGACAGTGGAACCTGATGGGCTACAGTCCATGGGGTCGTAAAAGAATCACACATGACTAAGCACACACATACACACACACACATGTATTGCTAGTTCGGTAAGGTATATGTAAAGGTTAGTGGTATCTGTTTATAGCCAAGGGGAAGGGGTGGTTATGGTGGCCATACATATAGGGTGGGTGATTGTGGTGGCAAGCTGGAGGGAGAGAGGAAGCAGGAGAAGGCTCTACAGAGTGGGAGGTCCAAGTAAAAGGTGGACCAATGTGAGGCAGTTACCTATTTGGGGAAGAAATAATTTCTATTAATTTTTAGAATGGCACAGACAGCAGTAACCTTTCTAAGATGTCCCTTTAGGTCTGTAAGTGTAGATATAGAGCAAGGAGCATACCATAGGCTAAGTAAACAGCATAAGTCGAGAAACACACAGAATCCCAAATCTCAAAAAATAAATAAATAAAATAAAGAGTCTGTGTCCAGTTGGTTGGTATCTTAGGAGAGTCAATTGGAGAGTGTTGCTGGGATGGTGGTCTCAATGTTCAGGGGTAGCTGTCTCTGTCACAGGGTGCAATTTCCAAGTATTAGGCCCAGGTAGTATTATCTAACATGGTATCTTTTCCAAGAACAAACTCCTAGTCTAGGGCAAAGCAATTTGGGATATGGGACTGAAGTATCTTTATAAATGGATACCCACTCAAGTTAATAAGGGTCTTGTTTTTGTGGCTCTATAGTATTATAACAAGACTGAGCCTCTTGTAAAATATGAAGATGATTTTGATCCTGGGAGCTTGACTTAAAAACATTTTTTAAATCAAGGCTTTGTGGATGTACAGCTAACAAAGATGACGTTTGCCTCAATGAAATTGCCATAAGTGATCCAAAGCACCAGAACCCAACTGACATAATTAAATTCCTAATGAAGGGTGGCCAAATCTAAAAGCTTCTACTGTCCAAGAGATTGTCTAGATGGATGACAAATGGGATTCTATTGCAGACAGGTTTTAAATCACATGACCTATTCGGGGTACATCTTGTTAATGGGATGTCATGTTTGTAAATTAAAATATCTGCGGCTGAGTGTGGAGCTCCAGCACTGCCCCATAGGCAAATCCTCCAATGTAGCCAATTACCATGGGCCCTCTTCCTCAGTTGCTGGTTTGGTGGGTAATAGGCAAGCCAGTGAAGACATCAGGTTGTAGGGATGTGGGTTCCAGAAACTGCCAAATTTGGTTGAAACAGTAACTTAGCTGGAGGACTGGAGCCTCTGAATTGCAAATCAATGAAAGCATCCGGACCAATAGCAACAAGATCAAGTTCTTCAGTCGCTCAGTCATGTCTAACTCATTTGCACCCCATGGACTGTAGCTTGCCAGGATTCTCCGCCCTTGGGATTTTTACAAGTGAGAATACTGGACTGGGTTGTCATTTCCTTCTCCAGGTCAACAGAATAGTATGTGACTGCACTTGAAAGACTTATTTTTTGATGTAGATTTTCCTCTGGCATGTATAATTACCAATAAGGGGTTGTCCGACTTCATCATTATTTGGGATATGATGTTGGTTTTATTATTATCTCCTCATGTTATCTTCATTTTATTTACTAAGTCCAGTTTTCTCCCTTTTGTTAGCCCACACTGTCAAAGGGAATGTTCCCAGGGAAATAATTTTAATTTTCTGGAAGAAATCAGCTGGAGAGCCAAGATTAATTATCCTGGATATTGATGAAGATTCTTGGAGTGGTGGAAGTTTGGGCTCAAATGAGTCCCATGTCAGATGGGCAGGTTCCTGGCTCATGAGACAATCTATGGTGAATGGGTCTATGGGAGGGGAACAGAACTGAAATCTATAATAGCAGGAAAAGACATTATTAAAGGACCTCATATAATGCATAACGCATCTTTATATACAAGTAGCCAGACATCTTTCCCTTTAAATAAAGCAAATGTCTAAAGGAAGGATTTTCTGAAGGCTAGTGTGTGGTATGAGTTGGCTAAGAAGCTTTGACTTAAGAGGGATTAGTGCCTGGGGGCAAGATAGACAGTGTCCAGTGGTTTGTCATCTCTTGACTGAACAGAGAGATTCTGAGGGGCTCATTAGGCCTCTCAATTATACCAGCTGTCTGGGACCTACTGGAGAATTGAGTTTTATTGGCTGCCAGTCCAGCAGCCCAGCACCGTGTATTCTGAGAAGTGAAATATGTGCCTTGATCACTGTCAGCAGTGTCTGGAATGCCCAAAGGGATAAGGAGTGACCTGCTGGAGCCTTATATTGTGACCTTAATACATGCAGAGATATGTGTGACCTTGATTTCTATTCTGGGCTGTGAACAAAGAGGTTCACAGAGTTCTTTATCCTGAACAGAGGGAACAACTTTTAGGCAATGACTCAAGAATATGTATATGTAAAAAGAAAAGAAAAATGCATACAGAGTAATTCACTGATGAGGGCGTCCAGTGCTAAAATGCTTGTCTGAAGTATGGCAAATTTTCTGACTCTTGGGCCCTGTCCTTTATAACAGACTTATAAAGTTCTTACCACTTGGGAGATGGGAAGCACTGCTATACCACTGAAGTGAAGCGAAGTTAAGTGAACGTCGCTCAGTCGTGTCCGACTCTGCGACCCCATGGACTATACAGTCCATGGAATTCTCTAGGCCAGAATACTGGAGTGGGTAGCCTTTCTCTTCTCCAGGGGATCTTCCCAACCCAGGAATTGAATCCAAGTCTCCTGCATTGCAGGCAGATTCTTTACCAGCTGAGCCATAAGGGAACCCCAAAATGTTAGTTGCTCAGTTGTGTCTGACTCTTTGTGACTCTGTGGGTTGCAGGCCTGTCCATGGAATTCTCCAAGCAAGAATACTGGAGTGAGTAGCCAATCCCTTCTCCAGGGGATCTTCCTGACCTGAGGATTGAACCCAGATCTTCTGCATTGCAGGCAGATTCTTTACCATCTGAGCACCTTCCCTGATAGCTATACCATTGAGCTTCATCATTTATGATGGTGGCAATGCCGCCCAATAGTCTACAAAACTGAAATTCCGTTCCATCAGTTGATCCCAAGGGACTCCGTTGGTAGCTAAGGTAACTAGGGGAAAGACAGCCTTATCGAGCAGCCTGTCATCTGGCAAGAGACTGAGGATAGGAAAGACCAAGTGCTCCTCAGGTGGAATATCCCAGAAAACTCAGGTCTGGTTTCATCCCTAAAGAAGAAGGACTAAGTAGAGGTGCTAAGTTTGAGGGGTGCTGCATTTATAAACCAGGGAATAATTGCCAACTGGGTACAGAAGGTCACATGCTTAGGGATCTGTGAGAGCCACCATTTCTAGGAAAGGCCAGTATGTGGCAAGTGATTTTTGGTCTAGTGGTGTATAGCACTGAGCCAAGCTCAGTTCAGTTCAGTTCAGTTCAGTCGCTCAGTCGTGTCCGACTCTTTGCAACCCCATGAATCGTAGCACGCCAGGCCTCCCTGTCCATCACCAACTCCCGGAGTTCACTTAGACTCACGTCCATCGAGTCAGTGATGCCATCCAGCCATCTCATCCTCTGTTGTCCCCTTCCCCTCCTGCCCCCAATCCCTACCTCTTTTCCAATGAGTCAACTCTTCACACGAGGTGGCCAAAGTACTAGAGTTTCAGCTTTAGCATCATTCCTTCCAAAGAACACCCAGGACTGATCTCCTTTAGAATGGACTGGTTGGATCTCCTTGCAGTCCAAGGGACTCTCAAGAGTCTTCTCCAACACCACAGTTCAAAAGCATCAATTCCTCAGTGCTCAGCTTTCTTCACATCCATACATGACCACTGGAAAAACCATAGCCTTGACAATATGGACCTTTGCTGGCAAAGTAATGTCTCCGCTTTTCAATATGCTATCTAGGTTGGTCATAACTTTCTTTCTAAGGAGTAAGCTCAGTTGCTAACATCCAAAAACCCAAGGGCAACCTATGGGCCCCATAAGCATCCTAAAATTCCTGCAGATGTGAGAAGAGGTTGATAAAACCTTTGTAGTGAAGGAGCCACTAATAGGAATGCCTGTCATTTTTTATTTTTCCAACTCAGTGTTTTTAATAAAGAGAAATATGTTTCTTAGAGAAAATAACTAAACTTATTGGTTTGCAGTCCTTCCAATGATACAATCTGATATTTAGCTGAGAATAATTACTACAACTGTTGAGATCAATACTACTTAGTGACTCTGTATTAAGTCAGAGATAAGCCCCACTGGTGCTTCCTTTTAGAAGGGATATATCCACTGAGATGAACGGCCCAACTCAATTTTTCATGAGATGCTATTACTTCAAATTTCATTTTCTGTCCGTCAGTATCATGCACAACGGTGTTCCCTGTGAGGCTATGTTTTACTGCAAATCTTTAGCACCAGCTAGCGTGTTTGCACATAAAAGGGTGATTTTCCTCAAGCAGGGAGAAAATATGACTCTCGAGACCAAGAACAGTTGTGTGGCTTCTACCACAGTTTTGTCTCAGACACTGACACACACTGGAATGTGAGCTTTCACATGTTGCTTTCTGTCACCGCTGCGTTTGAATGTTTCCTGGCACACTTCATTGTGTTGTTTCATTTTTTGTGGTTTCTCTCCCATGTTTTTGCCACAGTGGCCATCCCTTCTGACATAAGTAGCCTTAATGTAGTGATCCACTGTGAGGCATTGTCCTTTTTTTCCTTCAATTATAAGAGGTTTAAGTATAGGTAAAATGTGACTATTAGATAGAGAGGTGGTGGACATAATCACCTAATTAATATAGCACCTATAGTAATTAGGTCTTACATAAAGCTTGAATTTTTTTAAGGCCCTGTTTTAACTCATTGGGCCATCTTAACTATTTTCATTGGGAGGCACATGGAGTCCTTTTATATCAAGTCATTACCTAGCTTCAACTTATTACTCATTGTTTCAGTGTCCATATCCAATATAGAATATTTTAGGGCTACAGATATTACGACTATGGGAAATGTAGGCAGGGCTATAACTTAAAATGAAGAATATCTATTTTTTCTCTTTCATAGTTAGTTACTCTCCTAAGGTTAGAGGGGGTTGCATATTTAAATTTAGCAGGATCTTCTGACAAAACTGTAATATGAGATCCAGTACAATTAAGTGCATGAAGCTTTGTCAACTGGTACACTTTAGAACTTGTTAAAGTAAATTTAGAACCTAATCATTGGCCTTTGAATCCTTTTGTTGAAGAAATTATTCTAGTAAATTTTGGATTTTCAATTGTTTTAAGTTGTGGACCTTTGTTTAAAATATATATACAGTATATTATATATATGTACGGGCTTCCCAGGTGGCATCAGTGGTAAATAACCCACCCGGCAATGCAGGAGACATAAGAAACACTAATTCGATTCCTGGGTCAGGAAGATCTCTTGGAGAAGGAAATGGCAAACCACTCCAGTATTCTTGCCCAGAGAATCCCATGAACAGAGGAGCCTGGCAGGCTACCATCCATGAGGTTGCAAAGAGTCGGACGCAGCTGAGCAACTAACACACACACAGCAGGTCCCTGAAGGTGCAGCCTATGATATTCCTGAGAATCTACAGAGCATAACGTTCCAATGAGATACACAGCAGCAAAGACAAGTAGTTTCTATCCCTACTCGAGCAACACCAAAATGAGACCCAGCTGCCATTTCTCTCTTATGGGGTGGTCTCTCCTATGGGGGAGCCCAATCAACATCTCCCTGAACAGGAGCCCCATGAAACACACAGATCAACCAGAATTCTGCCCAAAACAATAACAAAGAAACTACCACCACCACCAAGAAGAATCCCCTGGAACGGGTCTCTGGCAAACACAGACTGTGACTAAAAGCAGACCTGCAGAATCTTCTGGCCTGGAAAGCATAGCTCAAGGGGCCTCAGGCTTCAAGACTCAAGCTCAAGCTCAAATTCCGTTCCCAAACTGCTCTCTCCATGGTCTGGAGCCAATCAGTGGGCCAGGAGTGGTCTCCCAAGAAGTTAACCAAAAGTCAGTGGTTTTGACCACAGCGCCAATTGTTTTATAAGAGTTGAAGAATTCTTTTGATGGTGGCATACAACACACTGATTCATGCAGATGAAAGGCTGAACACTTTGTTACTTAATGCAATTTCGGAGAGCTGGCCGCTGGGCAGGGCCACTCAGGGAGCTGCAATCAGCGAGGGGGTGACACCATACAGGTAGCTTTGGCAGGCAAGGTAGAGTCGGGTTTATAAGGCTTGTGAGGATGGGCTGATTTGAATCATGAGCAGAAGGGTTATCCGTTGTTGTCTGGTTGTTGTTGTTTAGTTGCTAAGTTGTGCTTGACTCTTTTGCAACCCCATACACTGTGGCCCACCAAGCTCCTCTGTCCATGGGATTTCCTAGGCAAGAATACTGGAGTGGGTTGTCATTTCCTTCTCCAGGGGATCTTCCTGACCCAGGAATAGAACTCACATTTCCTGCATTGACAGGCAGATTTTTTACCACCTGACCATGAGGGAAGCCCAGATGTCTGGTTGTTGTTGTTCACTCAGTCACGTCCAGCTCTTTGCGACCCCATGTCCTTTACCATCTCCCAGAGCCTGCTCAAACTCATGTCCATTGAGGCAGTAAGGCCATCCAACCAGCTCATCCTCCATCATCACCCTCTCCTCCTGTCTTCAATCTTTCCCAGCATTAGGGTCTTTTCAAAAGAGTTGGCTCTTTGCATCAGGTGGCCAAAGAATTGGAGCTTCAGCTTTAACATCAGTTCTTCTAGTGAATATTCAGGGTTGACTTTCTTTAGGATGGACTGGTTGGATCTCCTTGCAGTCCAAGGGACTCTCAAGAGTCTTCACCTACACCACAGTTCAAAAGCATCAATTCTGTGGTACTCAGCTTTCTTTATGGTCCAACTCCCACATCCACACATGACTAATGGAAAAACTATAGCTTTGACTATATGGACTTTTGTTGGCAAAGTAATGCCTCTGCTTTTTAACATACTGTTTAGGTTTGTCATAGCTTTTCTTCCATGGAGCAAGTTTGTACTTGCCATTATTAGGGTGATGCAATGTGGCCCAGACTGTAAGAGCCTGGAAAGGGAAGTTAACTTTCCAGGGCAACATGGTACTAAGTTGCTTCAGTCGTGCCCAACTCTGTGCGACCCATGGACTGTAGCCCATTGGGCTCCGCTGTCCATGGGATTCTCCAGGCGAGAATACTAGAGTGGGTTGCCATGCCCTTCTCCAGGGCAACATGGTGGGCTCCAGCAAAATGAATCCTACACCCAGAAGCTGACAGCAGCCAGATTACAAGGCTGAAACAACCTGACCTGGGATAAATATCCAAGTGCCTTCACAATTTATAGGCAGATTCCATTTTAAAAAAATGTCTAATGATTGACAAAGGCCTTTTTTTTTTTTTTTTTTTTTCCAACTTCTTGGCACATAAATGGGATGTTTAAATGAGGCACTCAATTTTCTTAGTTACTTTTTAATAAACATGAAATACTGGTTCATTTGACAAGATTCTTTTCAGAATTTTCTAAAATTCCAATAAAATACAGATAAATGATGTCAACTCTTAAAAACCTTCCATCTGAGTGCTCATTTTGAAGTCTTGAGAGAGTTACTGAATTTCACAAAGTGTTATATTTGTAAGAAGCCCGCTGACTTAGGATTTCTTACCACAGATTAATTAAGCAGAGTTAGGCAAAAAAGAAAAAAAAAATAATTTTCCTACTCTTGGTCAGTTTTTTAATGTTTGTAAAAAATGAACAGACACTTCAATACATGTAAGTTTTAGGGTTGATAGCATCCAAATTAATATGGCAAAGCAATATAATATTAACAGCCTATCACAATGATTTTATGTAGATTTGTGCAAAGTAGCTTCAATCAGGTCTTTCATACGGCTCAGCAGTCCATCTGCATTACTCTAGAAACTTCCTTTCTCAGTTTTCCCAATGATTGACTCAAACTTTCTTCTCTTCCCCGGTATGTCTCCATCTTTCCTATTACATTAGAGGGAGTTTTTCTTTTCCTATCTAAGGCAACTCCTCCCATCTGTGTGTTTATTTTTTTTTTTTTTTATGAGAGGCTATAAACATATTTTTATATGGAATGCTTTTCTTCTATCTAATTTAATGATATATATATAGAAACATTATTCAACCTTTAAAAAGAAGGAAATTCTGCATTCGTGACAACATGTATTCAGTTGCTAAGTCGTGTCCAACTCTTTGTGACCCCATGGACTGCAGCAAGCCAGGTTTTCTTGTCATTCACAATCTCCCAGAGCTTGCTTAAACTCATGTCCATTGAGTTGGTGATGCTATACAACCATCTTGTCCTCTGTCATCCCCTTCTCTTCCTGCCTTTAATATTTCCCAGCATCAGGGTCTTTTTCAACAAGTTGGCTGTTTGCATCAGGTGGCCAAAGTATTGGAGCTTCAGCCTCAGCATCAATCCTTCCAATGAATATTCAGGGCTGATTTCTTTTAGGATTGATTGATCTCGTTGCAGTTCAAGGGACTCTCAAGAGTCTTCTCAAACATTACAGCTCAAAATCATCAATTCTTCAGTGCTCAGCTTTCTTAATGGTCCAACTCTCACATCCATACATGAATGACTACAGGAAAAACCATACCTTTTACTACATGAACCTTTGTCAGCAAAGTAATGTCTCTGCTTTTTAATATGTTGTTTAGGTTTGTCGTAACTTCTTTTCCAAAGAGCAAGTATCTTTTAATTTCACAGTTGCAGCCACCATCTGCAGTGATTTTTGGACCCCAAGAAAATAGTCTGTCATGGTTTCCATTGTTTCCCCATCTATTTGCTATGAAGTGATGGGACTGGATGCCATGATCTTCGCTTTTTGAATGTTTTTAGTTTTTTTTTTTAAACTTTACAAATTGTATTAATTTTGCCAAATATCAAAATGAATCCGCCACAGGTATATATGTGTTCCCCATCCTGAACCCTCTTCCCTCCTCCCTCCCCATACCATCCTTCTGGGTCATCCCAGTGCACTAGCCCCAAGCATCCAGTATCGTGCATGGAACCTGGACTGGCAACTCGTTTCATACATGATATTATACATGTTTCAATGCCATTCTCCCAAATCTTCCCACCCTCTCCCTCTGCAACAGAGTCCATAAGACTGTTCTATACATCAGTGTCTCTTTTGCTGTCTCGTACACAGGGTTATTGTTAGCATCTTTCTAAATTCCATATTAAGGAAACAATTCCATTCACCATTGCAATGGAAAGAATAAAATACTTAGGAATATATCTACCTAAAGAAACTAAAGACCTATACATAGAAAACTATAAAACACTGGTGAAAGAAATCAAAGAGGACACTAATAGATGGAGAAATATACCATGTTCATGGATTGGAAGAATCAATATAGTGAAAATGAGTATACTACCCAAAGCAATTTATGGATTCAATGCAATCCCTATCAAGCTACCAACGGTATTCTTCACAGAGCTAGAACAAATAATTTCACAATTTGTATGGAAATACAAAAAACCTCGAATAGCCAAAGCGATCTTGAGAAAGAAGAATGGAACTGGAGGAATCAACCTACCTGACTTCAGGCTCTACTACAAAGCCACAGTCATCAAGACAGTATGGTACTGGCACAAAGACAAAAATATAGATCAATGGAACAAAATAGAAAGCCCAGAGATAAATCCACGCACATATATGGACACCTTATCTTTGACAAAGGAGGCAAGAATATACAATGGATTAAAGACAATCTCTTTAACAAGTGGTGCTGGGAAATCTGGTCAACCACTTGTAAAAGAATGAAACTAGAACACTTTCTAACACCATACACAAAAATAAACTCAAAATGGATTATAGATCTCAACGTAAGACCAGAAACTATAAAACTCCTAGAGGAGAACATAGGCAAAACACTCTCTGACATACATCACAGCAGGATCCTCTATGAGCCACCTCCCAGAATACTGGAAATAAAAGCACAAATAAACAAATGGGACCTAATTAACCTTAAAAGCTTCTGCACATCAAAGGAAACTATTAGCAAGGTGAAAAGGCAGCCTTCAGAATGGGAGAAAATAATAGCAAATGAAGCAACTGACAAACAACTAATCTCAAAAATATACAAGCAACTCCTACAGCTCAACTCCAGAAAAATAAATGACCCAATCAAAAAATGGGCCAAAGAACTAAATAGACACTTCTCCAAAGAAGACATACAGATGGCTAACAAACACATGAAAAGATGCTCAACATCACTCATTATCAGAGAAATGCAAATCAAAACCACTATGAGGTACCATTTCAGGCCAGTCAGAATGGCTGCGATCCAAAAGTCTACAAGCAATAAATGCTGGAGAGGGTGTGGAGAAAAGGGAACCCTCTTACACTGTTGGTGGGAATGCAAACTAGTACAGCCACTGTGGAGAACAGTGTGGAGATTCCTTAAAAAACTGGAAATAGAACTGCCTTATGATCCAGCAATCCCACTGCTGGGCATACACACTGAGGAAACCAGAAGGGAAAGAGACACGTGTACCCCAATGTTCATCGCAGCACTGTTTATAATAGCCAGGACATGGAAGCAACCTAGATGTCCATCAGCAGATGAATGGATAAGAAAGCAGTGGTACATATACACAATGGAGTATTACTCAGCCATTAAAAAGAATACATTTGAATCAGTTCTAATGAGGTGGATGAAACTGGAGCCTATTATACAGAGTGAAGTAAGCCAGAAAGAAAAACACTAATACAGTATACTAACACATCTGTGTGTTTAGACCCCCTTATAATTTCTCAGGAATGTTATCTAACTTCCCTTTCCTTAATATTTAACCATACCTTCTCAACTAGACCTTTTCCATGAATATGGAGTCATCCTAGGCTTCTATCATATATCATCCTTACTTACATTCCTATCTCTCTGCCACTCCACAGTTGGTCTTTAAAAGAAACTACTTGTCTTGCTGTCTTCATTTTCTCATCTCCTATGCATCTACTAGCATACTTTATGCCAACATAGCTATGTACCATTTATTTATGGAACAATCTGTCTTAAGGTCATCAAGGACTTCCATTTTGCCAAATCTAGGGGATATTTTTAGTGCTCATTTCATCGATTTCTCAGCAGCATCTGGCACTGTTAACTGCTTACTCTTTCTTTAATTACCCTCTTACTTGTGCTCCCATGATGCAATCCCACTCCTGTGGGATGCCAGAATTAAAGTACCTAAGTGAAAGAAACATCAATAGGAATGTAAGATTAAAGAAAAAAGAAAGATGAAACCCATCACCAGTAAACCCAAAAATAATTACGTGATTGTTGCCAAGACCATCCACCAAAATCCCTTCTCCCTTCTTTAATAGCAACTGGATATAAGATACCTAGTTACATTACATTTTTCAGCCTCCCTTAAAATTGGCTGTGACCACTTGCTGAAATTCCTCGAAAGGTAAGTAAGAAGCACTACAATGGTCCTATGAATGACACATCACCTCACTCTGGTCAGAATGGCCATCATCACAAAATTTACAATCAATAAATGCTGGAGCAGGTGTGGAGAAAATGGAACCCTCTTGCAGTGGTGGGAATATAGATTGATAAAGCCACTATGGAGAAGTATGCATGCATGGGTGCTAAGCTGCTTCAGTTGTGTCTGACTCTTTGGCACCCTATGGACTGTAGCCCGCCAGGCTCCTCTTTCCATGGGATTATCCAGGCAAGAATACTAGAGTGGGTTTCCAGGACCTCCTCCAGGGGATCTTGCTGACCCAGGAATCGAACCTGTGTCTCCTGCATCTCCTGCATTGCAGGCAGATTCTTTACCACCAAGCCACCAAGGAAGCCCAGAGAATAGTGCAGAGGTTCCTTAAAAAACTAAAAATAGAGCTACCATGAGACACAGTAATCTCACTACTGGGCATATACTCAGAGAAAACCATAATTCAAAAAGACACATGCTCTCCAATGTTCATTTCAGCACTATTTACAATAGCCAGGATATGGAAACAACCCAAAGTGTATCAACAGCAGAACGGATAAAGAAGATGTGGTACATATACACAATGGAATACTACTCAGCCATAAAAAGGAATGAAATTGGGTCATTTGTAGAGATGTGGATGCATCTAGAGCCTCTCATGCAGAGTGCAGTAAGTCAGAAAGACAAAAACAAATACCATATATCAGCACATATATGTGGAATCTGAAAAAAATTAGTATAGACTCATTTACAATGCAGAAACAGAGAAGAAACATGGATACCAAGTGGGGAAGGAGGAGGTGGGATGAATTGGGAGATTGGGAATGACATATATATGTTATTGATACAATATATAAAATAAATACCTAAGGATAGTATACTGTATAGCACAGGAATCTCTACTCAGTGCTCTGTGGTGATCTAGGGGAGAAAGAAATTCAAAAAAGAGGGGGTATGTGTATACACGTAGCTGATTCACTTTTCTTTACAGTAGAAACTAGCATAACACTGTAAAGTAACCATGTGTGTGGGTGTGTTCAGCTGCTCAGTCATGTCCAACACTTTTGTGACCCCATGGATTGTAGCCTGCCAGGCTCCTCTGCCCATCAGAGGGATCCACCCGTCTCTTGTGTCTCCTGCACTGGCAGGAAGATTTACCACTGAGCCACCTGGGAAGGCAAAGCAACTATACTCCAATAAAAATTTTAAAAAGTGACACCTAAAAAAAAGAGAGATAAAGAAACTTCCCACATACCCTGCACTGTACTCTTACCTGTTTCATCAGGGCAAGTTGAAGATGGCAGAGATATAATCAGCTTGGGTCTCTGAATGACTTAGTAAGGCAGAGATATCCCCTTTCACTATCATAAACATATATCTCCCTGGGTTGGAAAATTGTCCCACAGATTTTAATGTACATCAGAAATATCTGGAAAATTTACATACATTTTTGGCCCTCTAGACGAGAGTTTCTGATTCAGTACATCTAGAGTGGGGCTTCCCAGTGGTAAGGAACCCACCTGCTATTGCAGGATACATAAGAGACACAGGTTTGATCCCTGGGTTGGGAAGATTCCCTGGAGGAGGGCATGGCAACCCAACTCCAGCATTCTTGTATGAAGAATTCCACGGACAGAGGAGCCTAGTGGGCTACAATCCATGGGGTCCAAAGAGTCAGACACAATTGAAGCAACAGCATGCAGAGAGGGGCTCAAGAATCTACTTCCTTTACAGTTCTCGTACTTTGAGAAGTGCTGTCCTAGACTATTGTGCAGAAAAAAACTAATTTTTTTATGTCTCTTTTTTCAGCCATTACATTCAGAGTCTATTGTTAAAGTACTGTAGCCTCCCCTATCTAACTCAGAAGTGATTATGGAAACATGGTCAAAATCATCATATTTTCATGCTGCTACAAATAGCTAATCCGACGCAAACTACAACACAACCTTGTCAAGCACACTGCATGATTGGGAAAAGGGTCAAACTAAGTTCTCTAGTTTGCCATCTTTCTACAGATTGTCCTGTTTCTCCTACAACTGACCCCAGCTTCTAGGCCACGGTATCGTCCATTGATGCCCAATGTGTGAACAATTGAGGAGTTAAGGCTTAGAGCAGAAGAAATACAGAGACAAAAAAATGGAATGGGAAAGGTACTTCACAAAGCAACACAACTGTGAACTTTGAAAAACAGATTAAATTATTCCAAAATTTATTTTGTAGTTTGGGGTGAGGGGTCTGGAGTAGGGGGAAGAATGTGTATGCTATTTCAAGCCAAATTAAAAAGGACAAATGCTCTTCAGAAAGAATGGGTGTACTGCATAAGAGTCAGCAGAAATGGTCACTGATTCAAATTCTGTAACTTATCAGATGAGAAATCTTGGATGATAGAATTCAACCATGAAGGGAGTGATCTAGATGAGCCCTAAGATCCCAACCAGATGTGACAACCTGACTCTTGCTGAACGGCTTATTTTATAACAGGGAAAAGAATAGATCTTTATCATTCTGTAATGACACATATATAGTACGCTCAAAACATTTTGATGGAAAATATGCTTTTCACGACATTTAACGAGAATAGAGAGAAAATTCCATCCTTAAATCTGACATATTTCGATTTAAATGCCTTGGATATTTTTTTTTCCTATTTTGGTGGGGGAATAAGATTTAAAGCAAGAAATGAAAAATTGAGACATGCTGGCTCTTAAAATTTCCAAGTAATACAGGATAAGGAAGATAGCTTTCCTTCTTAAAAGCCAGTTTGTATAATAGCTTTACTAATATTTAGTGTTTAAATTTGTCTCAGATTTAGGGGATGCCTTTATTTATCTTCTAAATGTCCTTAGGCCACTCAATTACTAAATATAGCCTTTACCTTTCCCAATATTATTTTCTATCTATTTCATATAACCATGATTACTTTAAATTGACAGTCTCTTTACTGGTTGACATTCAAGACACCTTAAAATTTTCAAGAAACCATTTAGAAAATAATGTTTCCTTTACTCCTTCTCTCCTTCGATTAGAAGCATAAACCCTAAAGAAACACAAATATTGTCTTTGTGTTTTCAAAGATACTCCAAATTTTGCTCCTGGAAATACATTTTATAATTTCTCATCATCCCATGTCTCTCTCCTACTTTACTATTACATAAAACAATGGAATTGTTTCCAAGCAAAAACAAAGTGTGGCAACTTACACAAACCAGAAACTAAAACAATAAGATGAAAAAAACACCTACCAAGGAAATCTAAAGTTAATCTGATTCTGTAAGGCAGGAATAGAATTGAATGACGATAACTAATATCACTGTGTGTTAAGCCTCTTCAGCCATGTCCAACTCTTTGTGGCCCTATGGACTGCAGTCCACCCGGCCCCTCTGTCCATGGACTGAACTGTGGCTCAGCTGGTAAAGAATCCACCTGCAATGCGGAAGACTTGGGTTTGATCCCTGGGTTGGGAAAATACCTTGGTGAAGGGAATGGCAACCCACTCCAGTATTCTTGCCTGGAGAATCCCCATGGACAGAGAAGCCTGGCAGGCTACAGTCCATGGGGTCACAGAGAGTCGGACATGACTGAGCAACTAACACATACCACCTGGGAAGCCCCAAATCACTGCATTTTATAATATATTATAGAGGCGCATTCAGTGGAAAGACATGAGAGACTAAATTCTCATGTTAGGGTGATTTCTAAGGATATTAGACACCAGGTTATGTATGCTATGACGTATAAGACCTGAAAGTAAGACGGGAGGTCTGCTATCAAGGCCTAACTATCCCACCTACATCATTTGAGGTTAACTGGCTTATTGAGTGAACTAAATTTGACGGAAATGTGTTCTGGAAGTCTATTTTTAACCAAGTATTCCACTTATCATTCCTTTTTGATCAACCTTCCCTGCTCCCTGAGAGCACATTATGCAAATCTCGTAACTTCCAAGTGACTTCTATTTCCTCTTCAGTTATTATGACTCACTCTCAGTCAACTTTCTTCAAAAGTTCAATTTAGTCTAAATCACAGCTCCAATCTCAAATTCCACTCAGAGCTTCTTTCTTCTCCACAATTCAAGACTGGCCCACGGGTCAAAGTCTTCCTATGAGAAAGGGCCTTTTTCACTTATCTTTCACTTTCCCTCATCCTTCTCCTTCCTTTCCTGCTTCCTCTTGGACTGAGGTGAGAAAAGAGGAATTGAATGAAGAAGGGCAAAAGTCTTTTCTCCTATTTCTGTAGTCTGGCCTTTGTTTTCTTTCATGACAGCATTCCTGAATGTTTGCCGTCTTCAGGCACGTTGTGTGGATTTTTTCAGAGGGTTTGGAGCGGGGTATGAATCTCCACAAGCATAGGATTGTATTGTGGGTGCTGGGCTCTGGGGATCTCTTCTTAGCATTTTCTCTTTCATCTGCTTGTGTTGTGCTTAGTCTCTCAGACATGTCCGACTCTTTGCAACCCCATGGACTGCAGCCCACCAGGTTCCTCCACCAGGCAAGAATACTGGAGTGGGTTGCCATTTCCTTTTCCAGGAGGTCTTTCCAACCCAGGGATCAAACCTGGGTCTCTTGCTTCACAGGCAGATTCTCTACCACTGAGCCACCAGGGAAGCCCAAACCTTTCATTATATTCATGCATCTACCCTGCAGGGATTCAATTAAGCAGTGTCTTGTGTTCTACTCCAAGGAAGCCCACAAGATAAGCCTGTGAGTTTCTGTGACTCCTAAGCATTCAACCATGGGGTAGCATGGTCTGCCTTTCTTTAAGGCACTGTCAGCCTCTATTTGCTTTGCATGGGTCATCTTATCTTGGAGGGAAAGAGCCTCCATGGCCCAGTATTCTCTTCTGAGCTCACAGCTCAACAACCCAGATGAAGTATTTGTTTCTAGATCTTATTTAGACTGAACGAGGTGTGAGTGTGAGGGTCAAGAGAACTGCATTAAGTGAATATGAAGAAGCAGATGGTACACCTCCTCCTGTTATATTTTATCAAAGCAATAATGATGGCTCAGAAAAGGCAAGTCCATTGAAGACAAGGAATCTGACTGGAGGATGACACACCAAATATAAGCCACATGGACCATGGTCCTCACTTACCTCCAGAATAGAAGAGCGGTTGCTGTACCTCAGTTTGATGGCCTTCTTCTTAAGAATTATTGTCACAGACTTTTCAGCTATCTCACCCCACTGATACTGATAATCATTCTAAGCTGAAAGCACTATGGAATGATTGTACACTCCAATAAACATTGCTACTGCTGCACAATCATGGTAGAATTACCTTGTCGAAAGTGCTAGGTTCATTTTGCAGAGATGGAAGCAGGGCACTTTAGCATTGAAGAATGTGGTTGAATGTCTAATTCATAAAGGACTGCTGTTCTGTTGGAGCAGGTGGCCTCTGGTATGGAAGCCCTGTATTTGATGCTGAGCTTGTGAAAACCTAAAATGAATAAATATTTTCCCATCAAAAAACCCCAGCAAAACAAAACCAGACACTAGCCATGCCATCATTTTGTAAGTGCTTTGTGAATTACTTGTAACTACTTGACAGTCTGAAACATGGGAGTGATTTCTGCCTATGATGATAAACTTTGGAGCACTGTCTAAGAACACAGACACAGAACACTTAACTATCTTTTACCGAGGTGTTGTGATACTGAACGAGGTACCTAACCTTTACCTGAGTTCCCCAGCTGGGCTGCTGTATTAATGTCCTGTGAGCGTTATAACAACCTACCACAAACCTGATGGCTTAAAACAATGCAAATTTATTATCTTAAAAAAGTTTTGGAGACTAGAAGTTTCAAATCAATTTAATTGGGCTAAAGTCTTGGTGTTGACATGACTCATTCTTTCTAGAGGCTCCAAGGAATTATCCATTTGTTTACCTTTTCTAGCTTCTAAAGGCTACCTGAATTCATTGGCTCATAGCTCTTCCTTATATCACCTCAACCTCGTTTCCAAATTAGACATCTGCTTTCTCTTGGATCTCCTGCCTTCTTCTTACCAGACCCCTGTGATTACAGCCCATCTGGATGATCCAACATAGTCTCTTCTTCCCAAGGTCCTTAGGTAAACCACATCTATAGGGTCTCTTTTTGTTATCAGGCATCCTTTACAAGTCCTGGGGATCAGGATGTGGATCCTTTGGAGGGTAACGTTCAGCCTATCACAGTTGCTTTACGGATTATATTAGATCATAAAGTGAAAAGTAA
Source organism: Bos indicus x Bos taurus (assembly GCF_003369695.1). Classification (NCBI taxonomy): domain Eukaryota; kingdom Metazoa; phylum Chordata; class Mammalia; order Artiodactyla; family Bovidae; genus Bos; species Bos indicus x Bos taurus. The sequence continues at coordinate 96,352,301 of NC_040079.1, read as the reverse complement.
AGTTGCTCAGTCGTGTCTGACTCTTTGCGACCCCATGGACAGTAGCCTGCACCAAGCTCCTCCTGCACCAGGTTCCTCCATCCATAGGATTTTCTAGGCAATAGTACTGGAGTGGGTTGCCATTTCCTTCTCCAGGGAATCTTCCCGACCCAGGGATCAAACTCAGGTCTTCCACACTGTAGACAGACGCTTTACCATCTGAGCCACCAGGGAAGTCCATATTAGATCATAGACTTAGATAAGTACCTATTATAATATCTGGCACATATTAACACTCAGCACATGTTCATTTCCTTCCTTCTACCTCCTCATTCTATTTACTAGGTTGTAGGATTTGGGTTAAGACACCTGATAACTTAAGAGCCCTTGCTACCTCATCTGGAGAACTGAATATATTTATAGATAGATATATTTATAATATATCCTTTAGAAATGTAATGATGGATAAGACTGACTTAGCATCTGCTATCCTTAAGTTTTGAGATTCACATTCTATTCAAGAGAGCAGACAATAAAATCATCTTATATATGTATTATAACATCTATAGTTATATGGTATTAATTAGTGCCATACAAGACTTTAATCAGGGGAGAAAAGATAATGGGGGAAGGGCAGGATCACACAGAATCTACTCTTCATATTTATTTAGCCTTGTTAAATGTCACCTCCTTAGAAAGGACATGATTGACCATGTGATCTATGAGAGTATCCCTGCCCCCTCTACCTATCTTTCTCCTTTTCCTTGAATTAAATTTTAGGGCACTAATTACTATTCCAAATTGTATGTTCTGATTTTATTTACTAATTTAATGTCTCTCCCTCTAGTACCATATGAGCTTCTGGACAATGGGGGTTCATTCATCTCGTTCATCATTACACTCATAGAAGAGTCTGACAAGAGTGGGAGCTCAGTTAAAGTTTATCAAGTGAATTGAGAGGCTGTTTAAATCTCATTAAATACTACAGTCCAGGGTGTTGCAGAGTCAGACACAACTGAGCAACTAACACATTCCCATGTGGCTGTATATCATCAAAACAAACTATCCAATCAAAATATGGGCAGAAGATTTAAACAGACATTTCTCCAAAGAAGATATAGAGATGGCCAAGAAACACATGAAAAAGTGTTTAACATCACTAATTACTGTTGTTCAGTCGCTCAGTCGTGTCCAACTCTTTGCGACCCCATGAACTGCAGCGTGACAGGCTTCCTTGTACTTGACTATCTCCTGGAGCTTGCTCAAACTCTTGTCCATTGAGTCGGTGATGTCACCCAACGATCTCGTCCTCTGTTATTCAGCTTCTCCCCCTGCCTTCATTTCCCACCATCAGGGCCTTATCTAACAAGTCTGCTTTTCTAATCAGGTGGCCAAAGTATTGGAGCTTCAGCATCTGTCCTTCTAATGGATATTCAGCTTTGATTTCCTTTAGGATTGACTAGTTTTACCTTTCAGTCCAAGGGACTCTCAAGAGTCTTTTTCAGCACCACAGTTCAAAAGCATCAACTCTTCTGTGCTCAGCCTTCTTTATGCTCCAACATTCACATCCATACAAGACTATGGGAAAAACCATAGCTTTGACTATATAGACATTTGTCGGCAAAGTAATGTCTCTGCTTTGTCATATGCTGTCTAGGTTTCTCATAGCTTTTCTTTCAAGGAGCAAGCATCTTTTAATTTCATCGCTTTTGTAGTCACTGTCCTCAGTGATTTTGGAGCCCAAGAAAATAAAGTCTGTCACTGTTTCCATGGTTTCCCCATCTATTTGCCACGAAGTGATGGGACTTGATGCCATGATCATCAGTTTTTGAATGTTGAGTTTTAAGCCAGCTTTTTCACTCTCCTCTTTCACCTTCATCAAGACTCCTCTTTGCTTTCTGCCAAAAGGGTGGTGTCATCTGTGTAGCTGAGGTTATTGATATTTCTCCCGGCAATCTTGATTCCAGCTTGTAATTCATCCAGCTCGGCATTTCATATGATGTACTCTACAGAGAAGTTAAACAACAGGATGACAATATACAGCCTTGACACACTCCTTTCCCAATTTGGAACCAGTCTGTTGTTCCATGCTAGGTTCTAACTATTACTTCTTGACCTTCACATAAGTTTCTCAGGAGGCAAATAAGGTGGCCTGGTATTTCCATCTCTGTAAATAATTTTCAGTTTGTTGTGATCCACACAAAGGCTTTGGCATAGTCAATGAAGCAGAAGTAGATGTTTTTCTGGAATTCTCCTGCTTTTTCTATGATCCAATTGTTGTTACAATTTGATCTCTTGTTCCTCTGCCTTTTCTAAATCTAGCTTGAACATCTGGAAGTTCTCGCTTGGTGTACTGTTGAAGCCTAGCTTGGAGGATTTTGAGCATGACCTTGCTAGCATATGAAATGAGTGCAACTGTCTGGCAGTTTGATCATTCTTTGGCATCGCCCTTCTTTTGTATTGGAATGAAACTGACCTTTTCTAGTCCTGTGGTCACTGCTGAATTTTCCAAGTTTGCTGGCATATTGAGTGCAGCACTTTCCCAGCATCATCTTTTAGGATTTGATATAGCTCAGCTGGAATTCCATCACCTCCACTATTGTTGTTCATAGTGATGCTTCCTAAGGTCCATTTGACTTCACACTCCAGGACGTCTGACTGCAAGTAAGTAATCACACCATCATGGTTACCCAGGTCATTAAGATCTTTTTTGTACAGTTCTTCTGTATATTCTTGCCACCTCTTCTCTATATCTTCTGTTTTTGTTAAGTCCATATCATTTCTGTCATTTATTATGCCTATCTTTGCATGAAATGTTCCCTTTGTATCTCTAATTTTCTTGAAGAGATCTCTAGTCTTTCTCATTCTATTCCTCTATTATTATTAGAGAAACGTAAATAAAACTACAGTGAGGTATCACCTTATACCAGTCAGAATTGCCATCATCAAAAAATCCACAAACAATAAATGCTGGAGAGAGTCTGGAGAAAGGGAACTCTCCTACACTATTGGGTATGTAAATTCGTATAGCCACTATTGAAAACAGTATGGAGGTTCCTTTTAAAAATAAAAATAGAGTTACTTTATGATCATGCAATCTTACTCAGGCATATATCTGGAGAAAAACATGGTCCAAGAGGATAAATGAATCCCAATATTCATTGCAACAGTGTTTATAATAACCAAGACATGGAAGCAACCTAAATGTCTATCAACAGAGGAATAGATAAAGAAATTGTGGTATATATATACAAGGGAATGTTATTCAGTCATTACAAAGAATAAAATAATGCCATTCACACCAACATGGATGGACCTAGAGACTGTCATGCTGAATGAAATGTTAGAGAAAGAGAAACGTAGTATGATATTGCTTATATGTGAAATCTAAAAAAATTGATACAAATGAACTTATTTACAAAACAGAAACAGACTTACAGATTTAGAGAACTCACCCAAGGGGGGATAGTTAAGGGTGTGCGATGGACAGATACACATTGCTTTATTTAAAACTGCTTGCTTGCAAAGTTGTTTCAGTCATGTCCAACTCTGTGTGACCCCATAGACGGCAGCCCACCAGGCTCCCCCATCCCTGGGATTCTCCAGGCAAGAACACTGGAGTGGGCTGCCATTTCCTTCTCCAATGCATGAAAGTGAAAAGTGAAAGTGAAGTCACTCAGTCGTGTCCGACTCTACGCGACCCCATGGACTGCAGCCTACCAGGCTCCTCCATCCATGGGATTTTCCAGGCAAGAGTACTGGAGTGGGGTGCCATAAATAACCAATAAAACCTACCACATTAAAAAAAATGGAGAGGGAAAAGAGACACATAGATGAGATGAGATTGTTCATGTGTTGGTAATTCTTGAAGCTAATTAATGGATTCGTGGGGATTTATTATACTACTCCTTTCACTTTTGTGTATGTCTGAAATTTTCCACAATAAAAAAGGTTTTGAAAAAGATGTTCATCATTTACACTGATGTCCTCATTAATGAATTATTGATTAAAAATAAGAATACATGGTATTTACTGCTTATTTCAACTAATCATTATATATGTATCATAAATATAATTTTGTGTAAATAAGTACATTGGTCAATAATAAGACTCTAGGTTTAGACACATCTTTAAGTAAAATATATATATATATATATATATATATATATATATATATATTCAAAAGGAAACATGTTGCTTGTCTAAAAAATCTCATTTGAGAATCCAATTTCTTTTCAGAATTGAAATTGGTAAAGTTTATCTTCATAAAATTAAAATATATGTTATCTGATCTACAAAATTTAAAAGCAGAGTTCACATACCATTTAAATATTGCTATCCTAGACATTGAAACATACTAGTTTCAACCATCTACAGTATAGTCAGTTTAGTTGTTTTGAGAGTTGGCAAATATGAGCACTCTAAAATTGCTTACAAGCTACATTTTTTGATGAGCTCAAACAACACATTTCAGCAAAAAATACTAGCGGCTTCTTGATGGGTACCACTCAGTGTGCACAGTCCTTCTAGCATCCTTGGTTCCCTCAGGGTTGATGTGTCAGAAGGTAGTAAACAAATAGATTCTACTTGTGTGGGGAGAGGTCCTGCCAGGTGTGAGACAGCAGTGAGTGGAGGCTTCACCCAACTTCTCACTCTCCCATCACAAACTAAATATGACCACAAATACTTTGGTACTCTCCCCATTAAGAATCAGGGTCTCATGGCCCTGCCCCTTAATTTGGGCTGGCAGATGACAAGTGACAAGTAGAATTTGGCACAAGTGAAACTATGCTAGTTCTGGGCTCAGCTTTTAAGACTGTGGGCAGTTTCCACTGTGGTCTTTGGGAGCCTCATACATCCACGTAAGTAGTCTAACTACCTGGTAGAGATACAGAGATATCGTACGGTGAGGCCCTAAAACTACACAGCAAAAGAAAGGAAGAGAAACCCAGCTAAACCCAGCACTCCAGCAATCCCCACCAAGAAATAAGGCATGTAACAGTCTCAGACCCTCCAGTTGGGCTCAGCTCCAACTGGATACCAACCAGTGATCCAAACCACTTCCATGGGGAGCGGGACTGTCCAGATGAGCCCTACCTGAATTTTTAACCCTCAAAGCAGGAGATATATTAAAGTGATTGCTATTTTAATTCACTAAGCTGTAGGGGAGTTTATCAGGGCAGCAGGTAACCACAACAGCTACTAAGCCAGTCATCTTGACTTTAGCAAAATTAACCTTATATGTTTGAAAACAGTCTTGGTCGAGCTGTTATGAAATTAAGCTCCAGAACAGGACACACTGTCTTTACATCACCCATGCTATCCTTCTGCAGCGCCCACAGTGATGAATAGAGGAGAGGACTGTCTCTCACTTGCACAGTAAATCAAAACTATGCAATGTTATAACAAGCATGCAAAATCACTCATGTTCTGCTTGACAAGGTCTAGGAGAAAGTGAGAAGGGCAGAAATGTCATCCTTTAAGATCACTGGCTCTAAAGCAGATCAGTTCGACTTTCCTCTTTGCAAAAGAGCAAACACTGATTGTTCAGTCAGATTCAAGACATCAGAACCATTTTCCACTACCGTATTGCTCAAATAAAATTAATATCAGAGCTCTGTAACATCTAACATTTAAAAAATGTATTGTATTATATAGGCCTTAGCCCCATTTATGGGTTTGAGGTCTTTTCCTTTTCATAGTTTCCCAAATTCATTCCACTAGTATTTTTATGATTTCATTTTCTACCTTAAAAACTGTCAATAATTCCTATTTTGCTATTTTTCAGTTGCTCAGTCATGTCCAACTCTTTGCGACCCTATAGACTTCAGCATGCCAGGCTTCCTATCCTTCACCACCTCACGTGGCTTGCTTAAAATCATGTCCATTGAGTCAGTGATGACATCCAACCATCTCATCCCCTGTCGTCACCTTCTCTTCCTGTCTTCAGTCTTTCCTAGCATCAGGGTTTCTTTCTAATGAGTCAGCTCTTGGCATCAAGTGGCCGAAGTACTGGAGCTTCAGCTTCAGCATCAGTCCTTCCAATGAATGAAAATGAAACGAAAGTGAAAGTCGCTCAGTCACGTCTGACTCTTTGTGACCCCATGAACTAGACAGTCCATGGAACTCTCTAGGCCAGAATACTGGAGTGGGTAGCCTTTCCCTTCTCCAGGGGATATTCCCAACCCAGGAATCGAACCAGAGACTTCTGCATTGCAGGCAGATTCTTTACCAACTGAGCTATTAGGGAAGCAATATTCAGGATTTACTTCCTTTAGGATGGACTGGTTTGATCTCCTTGCAATCCAAGGGACTCTCAAGAGTCTTCTCCAACAATACAGTTTGAAAGCATCAATTTTTCGGCGCTCAGCATTCTTTAAGGTCCAACTCTCACATCCATACATGTGTACTGGAAAAATCATAGCTTTGACTACATGGAGCTTTGTTGGCAAAGTATTTCCTAACTATATGTGATATTAAAAATCAACTTTTCATTCTTGTTTTCCTGTCCTTCCTCAGTTCTAGAGTATTTTCTTCTATCTAATCTTAAAATTACTTAAAAAAAACTCTGCTGATCAGTATATCTAACTGTAGAAAATAATATTCAATTTTGAGAAGGAAAAAGTTACATTCTTATTTCGCTAAAGATAAAGCTGAGGTGAGGCTCACATCAATAGACATTATACATTATTTTAAATTCAGTTTTAAATGTTGAAAAATGTTTTACTTCACCTATGTTCTAGAATTTTTGCCCAGATTGAAGCCAGCATGATAGAGCTGAATAGATAAAGTGGGCTCATGTCCACTGGCGGCTTTCAGATGGTGGCTACAGGGTTTAGGTCAACTTAGAAACTGCCTGATGAGCCTTTCTTTAAAGAGTATTAACTCATATGTCACAATAATAGATTTAGATCAAAGAAAACTAGAGGTAACATTTCCCTGTGGTTAATGGTGGCTCAAATGGTAAAGAATCCACCTGCAGTGTGGGAGACCTTGGTTCAATCCCTGGGTTGGGAAGATCCCTTGGAGGAGGACAAGGCAACCCACTCCAGTATTCTTGCCTGGATAATCCCCATGGACAGAGGAGCCTGGCAGGCTACAGTCCATGGGGTCACAAAGAGTCAGACATGACTGCATGACTAAACACATACACATTGGTTAAGAGCCCATAAAGTGAAAGTGAAGTCACTCAGTCGTGTCCGACTCTTTGCGACCCGTGGACTGTAGCCCACAAAGCTCCTCCATCCATGGGATTCTCCAGGCAAGAATACTGGAGTGGGAGCCCATAACCAATCAGTAAATACCCCTGCTTCTCTCACTCTACCAATCTTAACTGATAATCTGTTTTGTACAATTCATTTTAAAACCACTCAAACCAATCTCCAGTACCCTGTAAAAGCTTCTATTTCCTCAGATTGATAAAGTCCCAAGGCTGGCCTGTGGAGTGTTCTCCCTTGCTACACCAAGCTAAATAAACTTGACATTGTATGACTATAGATGTGTCCTTGGTAGCATTTGGCCAGTGGGCTTCAGAATTACCACTAACAAAACATGTAATTATGGTGTAGTTACACAAAAGTCATGAAACTCACGTCTTTTTCTTTGTATAATACTGATAATACTTAACTTGTAATTTGCAGTGAGGTTTGGGCTTCCCAGGTGGTGCTAGTGGTAAGGAACTCACCTGCCAATGCAGAAGATGTAAGAAAAACGGGTTTGATCCCCAGGTTGGGAATATCCCTGGGAGGAGGGCATGTCAACCCACTTCAGTAATGGAGTCTCCACACTGGAGATTCCCATGGACAGGGGAGCCTCTGGGCTACAGTCCATGGAGTCTCAAGAGTCGGATATGACTAAAGCAACTTAGACCATGTGCTCACGTGGTGAGGTGTAGGGACAATATGGGAAAAGTATTTAGTGTTATACATACTAGATAGTAAGCACTAGTAGATAGTGGGTAATTACTGGTATATTTAAGTTGTTTTTAAAAATACAAATTGCATCTAATAGAATTGGCAGTGCTCTTGATAGAACTCCTGGTTCATTTCTTTTAAACTTAATTTTCATAGTAGCCTATGCCTGGGAATATAAATCTGCATGAACTGTCAGACAGGGACATTTTGAACAGGGATGACTAATGCTAATTTGGAAGACTGAATAGAATGTTCATAGTCTATTGGCTTTTGAAAACTAGAACTGCAACTGGATTCAATGACCTTTCAAAATTTTCTGTCCTTATTAAATCATGCATCTAGAAAAGAAAAAGTTGGTGTCCTGTACTCTTGATGTGATCAAAGTTTGATCAAGATTGCTAAAAAGGAGAAAGAGGGAAGTGGTATAAGACTTTTTGAGACAATGAGCAAAGTAATTTAATAAAATGATGGTAAAGTAATGAGAAGACGCAGAGACTTCCCAATTTCCTGTTAGAGTGTATGCATTTTCAAACTATAATTAATTAGAGAGGAGGCCAATGCCAAGGTCAGTGCCCTAGGTGGTAGACTCCGAGACTGACATTTGTTTGCATACGGTATATTAAATAGTACCCTTCAGAAAAACACCAGAAAGAGAGGTAAGGAGGCAGGATTGGGCAGAAGGAAAAGTCTGACTCTGAAAGGGTGACCACAGAGGACTGATCTGATTCCCTGGGGAGTTCTGGGGTTGGCATTCTACCTAAGAAACTTCCCAAATTGAGGCAAAGGGGCTCAGGTTTTGTTCCCTTTTACTCTTCCACCTGTTCTGGAGAGAAGGTTCCCTTTGGCTGAAGACAATTTTGGGGGAGGGTTGTGAGCCAGGAACTCCCCCATCTGCAGAAGAAACTCAGGCATTACTTCTAAACAGGTGGTCTATCTGGTATACCTCAACATCCACTACAGTAGAGGCAGGAAGAAGCTGCAAATTTATCAACTTTTGTGTTTTAGGACATATTATCTGATTATCTTCTATTTGTCTTTCGAAGAAATAAATATTAATTTAAGATTCATTAAGGAAACAAGTTTGATTAAGTCTATATTATCAAATCCAATAATGAGACATTCTTAAAGTAACCACCCCCTCACCCTTTTAGCACATAGATTGTTGTACTGCTGTTTGACAATTATTTTCACCTCATTCTCTTTTTTTTAAGATTTTTTTTGACATGGACCATTTTTAAAGTCTTTATTGAATTAGTTTCAATATTGCTTCTGTTTTATTTTTTGCTTTTTGGGCCACAAAGCATATGGAATCTTAACTCCCCAAAAAGGGATTGAACCCACATCCCCTACATTGGAAGGCAAAGTCTTAACCATGGGACCACCAGGGAAACCCCCCACTTTTATTCTTTGAAATATTAAACTAGGCTTATGTGTGGTGGAGATGACTGTCTTCAGAATTGGGTTGCTCACACCTTTGTTCCTTAATCACATTTTTGGTGGGTCTCTACTTATTATTTTGTCAATGGCATAATATTGAATTCTAATTTTGCTTTTCCTCTTACACAAAATTGATGGAGGGCTGCATGAGACAAAATGATTTGCCAAGTGCAGCCACTGAGCATTTAATCATTAGTGCCTGGGAGAAAGAAGTTGCTTCAGAGTGTTGGTGTGAGACATACATCATATATCAATTTATGAGCTGAAACTTGCCCCAAACACATTTACTTAGTTTCTATATGAGACTGTTTCCATTTGATTAGTTTATTTACACAGTGATGTAAAGTAATACAATCATTTGTGATATTTGTATCTGGTTTTGTTTTTCCTTCATTGTTTCTGAATGTCAACTCAATGCTGACCTGTGCTAATCTATTTCCCATGGCAGTTCCCAGATCCATAATATGTCTAGTACTTCATCGAGCAAACAGAACAGTTAATAAATTATTTTCAAGTGTGGATCACATGACCAAGAATCAACTTATTTTAAAATAAGAAACATGAGTTAATAATGTGGTCCATCACGTTTAGATTTTTTTTTTTCCTTCTTTCAGGCACTAGCGTCTGTATACTGAAGACCTGATGAGAAGAGTTGACTCACTGGAAAAGACCCTGATGCTGGGAAAGATTGAGCGCAAAAGGAGAAAGGGGCAGCAGAGGATGAGATAATTAGATAGCATCACCAACTCCAATTGGACATGAATTTGAGCAAACTCTGGGAGAAAGTGAAGGACAGGGAAGCCTGGTGTGCTGCAGTTCACGAGATCACAAAGAGTCGGACATGGTGACTGAACAACAACAAATATTTATGAGGAATGCTAAATAGGTAAAGAAAAAATGCTTCCCTGCAAATATTTAAAGTAGATTTTCTAAGATAAAACACTCCCTAGTAAGACAGTAGAACAGGGACATACTTGAAGACAGAGAGAATAAAATATGAGGCTAACATTCAGCTAAGAATGATGGCTTGTTCTGCTTGAGATGACTGATACGCTCTTAGCATGTAACCTATGCTTCATTCTGCCCTGGGCACTGCCATTATTTTATTCTGTCCCTTAGAGTCTTTAAATTTACTGTGGAAATTTCAAAGACCACTTTAACTTATTGGTAGGGATACTGTTGTTCATTTCCCATTCTCTACTGAGACTCTCAAAATCTCTCAATGAGCACTTTATTGTATGATCTCACTGAGCCTAATACATCCTGATGAGTAATCAGAAGTACCTGTGGAACACCTTTGTCATCTTTTGTAAATCTCTGAAGGGTGAAATCACACTAGAAATGAGAAGAATGTCCCCATAAGTGGTTTGTGCTATTTGGAATGCGTAAGACTCTGATTGTAAAATGAATTACCTTTGCTCATCCTCTTTCAGATAAACAGAGGTAAATAGATTTTCTTTTCTGTCACGCTCTGTTTTGAGTGTGCTGTTCGGATCTGTCAGTCAGAAGTTAAAGATAATAGAAGTAAATTGATATGTCTTGGGAACTTCTCTGATTCGATATGTTTGATGAATAAAAAGATGTGATGATTAAAATTTTCAAGTTAAGTAAAAACTATTTATCTTCTCATTCTCTATAATGTGCATGTAGTATGTTGAAAATGTACAACAAATTTGGTTGCTATTATTAAAACTAAGAATTAGTGTTTTAAACGTTAGTATCTCAGCATGCTCTTTTAGAGGTGAGAATAACAGGATACATCATGTCACTAGAATCTTTAGAAAACCTCAAGAGGCATCCAATTTACTCAGGAGGCCTCAGCTCAGACAAGGTAAGTAAGCTGCTTGAGTCCATAATACATCACAGGGCCGGAGCTTAAACTTTTGATTCCCAATGCAGTTTCTTTACTCTTAACCACAGTACCTCAATTTATTGAAATGTACACAGTCCACTGGCCCACATGAAAGATCCTTGCTGATGAAAAATTAATTAAAAATTTCAGCTTATATAGCAATGCTGAGAGCTAAAGAAGGAAAAATGGTAGGTAGTAGTCAATAATTGGATTTAAACACACGGAGCAGCAAGATCTGTTTAAGAATTACATTTCTAAACAACTGCAGACAATCGCACACTCTAGCTTCTTCAAAGATAGTTTACTTGACATGGAGAAAGTGAACATGAAATAGACTATTGCAATGTTTCACAGGCCTAAGGACTTTGTTTGTGGTTCTATCGCTCATACATAAAATAGTGTTTGCACATAGTATACTGAATGAATGAAAGATTTAATAGTTTGTAAGCAGCCAACCTATGGAATGATTTATAAAAAATAGTTCCTTAGCAAATATGTGATTAGATCCTTGAGCAGGAGGATAAAACAACTCTACTATTTTGAGATTACTCATTGAAGGCTGAATGTGATCATAAAATACATCCTTTTGTTCAGAAAGTTTAACTCTTTGATTGATGTTTCATAAATAAATATTATAAAACTAAGTTAATAAACTGTGCAAACTGGAGAATCTATCAATGAATATGGAATGATTTATTTTCATCTCTTACTCAGAAACAGTACAAAACTAATGCCTCTGATTTTAACTCAACATTTCTTCTTTATGGTTTATAATTAGGCTAAAGAGGCCACCAGGAAAGTCCTTCTTGGGGGGAAGCAAACATTGCAATTTATTCAAACCAAAACATATTATTGATGTTACCTTATTTGTAAATAGTTATTTCTGAGGCTTAAAATTCTGACCTTTAGAAATGTCTACAATTTATGGACTGGTAATGCTTTAAAATAATTTACTTTCATTTCTGAAATATTTCCCAAACTCATTTTGACAGGAAGCCATTTGATCATCTTCTGTGTGACATTTTTACCATTAGCTTCAATTACATTTGAAGAGCGAGTTGTCTGCCTCATCAGGTAACAGGCACAAAGAATTACAGAATGTGGAGCTGAGGTGGACCTCAGATAACCTGGTACAGTCATTTTGCTTTTGCAAATGAAACAGAAGGAGATCCAGAAGGAAGATGTGATCTGCCTGAGGTAACAAAGTGAGATGTTATCAGCAACGATAGACAGGCAGAAGCCCAGCCCATTTTGCTGCAGGAGACTCCATTGCTACAGAAACATGGTCCTTAGAAAGCCATGGAATGTTTTTTCCTCTAGATTTAACCCATTTTTGACAATTTACAGGTAGCACTGTGCCACTAAGTGTCATCTAACCATAATCAAGAAAGCATGAAACCCTATTTTCTCTAATCAAAGTATATACTCTGTAGTTTTCTCTGGCTCCTCTTTCTTTCAGGTACTACATTCATCCTGTCACCGCCTCCTTTGGGGCTACTTTTTTTGTCTACCCTGAATTCATTTTCTTTCAAGATTCACCCACCTTGATCCAAATAGCAGTTGGCATCCAATCTGTCTATTGCATTAGTCCTCCTCTAGCTGGCCTCCCCACTTCTAATCCTACCTCCCTATGTCTAGTATCTAAAACAAGGGAAGTCTCGAGGGTTGTACAAGAAACACGAGGGTTTCTCTGATTCTCCATCTTTCTCTGAATCTAAACCAAAGTCCCTACTGTTACCTCCAGGCTCCATGTTAATATTCCCTGAAAATTTAAGTTAAAGAGAGATCCATATTTCTCTCTCTTTCTCTCTGTGTGTGTGTTTATACACATGCACAGATCAACAGTTGCCAAGATCTACAAGTCTCAGTAGAACAGCTGGGGCATATAACCAAATTCACTGCCTGCAAGAGAAGTACCATGGAGTACTTTTTCCTGGTGTTTAAGAGTCATAGCCTGAATACAGATAAAGGAAAGTTTCAGATCCTAGGTGGCCAGGAATAGGTATTCAAGCCAGTGAACTGATATGGGTCTATTTTGAACTAACTGTTATTTACTTCTCAATCCCGTGTCTCCAACGAGGGCAGCAGGTTTTTCCAGGAGATTAAATCATTTAATATCCCATTTAAGAATGCTATCTAAAATTAAGGGTGAAAGCAACCTACAAAATGGTAGAAAACATTTGCAAATCAAATATCTGATAGGGGTTAATACCCAAAATATATATAAAGAATTCACACAGTTCAATAGCAAAAAAAAAAAAAAAAAGAAAACAAACAAAAATGATTCACAACTGGGCAGAGGAACTGAATAGACATTTTCCAAAGAAGACACACAAATAGCCAACGGTATATGTAAAGGTACTCAACATCACTAATCATCAGGAAAATGCAAATTAAAACCACACTGAGATATCACTTCACTACTGTTAGGATAACTGTCATCTAAAAGATAAGAAATAACAAGTGCTGGCAAGGATGTGGAAAAAACGGAACACTTGTGCACTGTAGGTGGAAATGTAAGTTCGTTCAGTCATTATGGGAAACATTATGGAGGCATCTCAAAAATTAAAAATAAAATTATCATATGATCCAGCAATCCCACTTCCGGGTATATAGCCTAAGGCAATGTAATCAGACTCTTGAAGAGCTACCTGTATTCCTATGCTCACTGCAGCAGTATTTACAGTAGCCAAGATATGAAAACAATCTAAGTGCTAAGTGTCTGTCAATGGATGAATTAAGATGATGTGACACACACACACACACACACACATATATATAATGGAATATTATCCAGCCATGAAAAGGACATCCTTACATTTGTGACAAATGACTAGAACTTTAGGGCAGTAAGTGAAATAAGTCACATAGGAAGACAAATATTATATGATAGCATTTATATATGAAATATGAAACAGCTGAACTCACAGCGGCTGGGCATGGGAAAGAAGAGATGTTGGTCAAAGAGTATAAACATCCAGTTATGAGGAGGCTCTAGGGATCTAAAGTACAATATGGTGATTATAGTTAATAATACTGAATTAAGTACTTCAAAGTTGCTAAGAGAGTAGATCTTAAATATTTTCATCATGAATGTGTGCATGCTAAGTCACTTCAATCATGTCTGACTCTTTGTGACCCTATGGACTGTCACCCTCCAGGCTCTGTCCATAGGATTCTCCAGGCAAGAATATTAGATGACATAATGCAGGTATTAGCTAACGTGATGGTGATGATCATTACGCAATACATCAGTGTATTATTTTTATCTCAATTATATCTCAATAAATCTGGAGAAGTTAAATGGGCAGTCTTTTTTCCCCATAAAACAGCCTCTGGAGGGAAAAACCAGTTGAAAAATGTGAGGCCAGATTTGGGTTGTATCACTCATGTTAGCTAAGACTTAGCACACTTATGGGGAGGCTGGGCAGGGATACAAAGCATTCTATAAAGTCTCTCACTTCTTTCCTATCATTTCTACATATCTGTATGTGCTATATATGTGACTAACACAGAGAAAACTACAGTGAAGCCTTAAAGTAGAAGATGCAAATGATAAATAGAGGTGCAAATCAGGGCAAAGTTGCTGTGGGGAACTCATTCCCACAATATTTAACAATTATGCGTGTCTTCGGTTTAAGTGTTTCTATTTCTAGTTGAATTCTATTTTAGTGTCAATACTCCCTCAGAAAAGCACTGCACAACTAAAATGTTATCTGAATGTCTTTATCCAGACCTTTCTTCTTCATCAAGAAAGAAGAAAGTATCCAAAACATGGGGGTAGGGAGGTACTGGATGAGTGGGATGAGAACCGCAAGGAGAGTGGGTAGTTTGGAAAGGAGGTAGCTATTATTTGACCTACAGTACACGTCTGTATACTGAGGTTGAGAAGCTATCCTGCCAGTTGGCTACGTGGAAGTCTAGACATGCACTTATCTATTTGTTGCTGTTAGTTGCTAAGACCTGACCCCGTGACTGTAGTCTGCCAGGATCCATTGTGCATGAGATTTCCCAGGCAAGAATACTGGAGTGGGTTGCCATGCCCCCCCTCCAGGGGATCTTCCTGACCCAAGGATAGAACCTGTGTCTCCTGCAGTAGCAGGTGGATTCTTTATCACTGTGCCACCTGACTCCAGAACTACATGATGATTCGCTAGACCAAAGTTGACCTGAGGTTATATTTAATGTTATCAAGCTGCCTACCTTTCCTTTGCTCTTTCTCGTCTATAGGAATAATGTTCAAAAAAAATGTTATAAACAAATCACAGCAGATAACTGTGAAAGTGAAAGGCAGTATGGCCTGGTAGCTTACAGCACTAAGTAATCTTGGGCAAGTTGTCTCTGTTCCTCAGTTCCCCCATCGACAAAAATGAGACAAAAATACTTACATTCCAGGGTGGTTGTGAGAATCAAATGAGGGCTTAGAATACTGCCTGGCACGCAGAAAACATTCAGGGAAGGTTTTGCTATTATTGGAGTTATTGGCTTCATTTCGAATCTACATCTCGCTTTTTTTTTCAACTGATCAGAATGTCTTCAGTTTTAAAGGAATTTTACTTTGGGAGTAATTTTGTATTTAAAAATATTACATATTTGCTTAATAAAAGGCAAAACTGTTTAAATCAGAAAATTAAAGTGCCTTCGTTCTTCCTCAATACCACTTCTCACTCAGATATTACTGCTTATATGCATATATAATGGCTTCCCTGGTGGCTCAGAGGTTAAAGCCTCTGCCTGCAATTGGGAGACCCAGGTTCGATCCTGAGTCGGGAAGAACCCCTGGAGAAAGAAATGGCAACCCACTCCAGTATTCTCGCCTGGAGAACCCATGGACGGAGAAGGCTGATAGGCTACAGTCCACGGGGTCGCAGAGTCGGACACGACTGAGCGACTTCACTTTCACTTTCATAATATATACAACTTTTTAAGTCATTCCCATTTCTTTTCCTGAGTTGTGACTTTGCTCTTCACAATTTCCAGCTATCAGTGCCCATGAAAATGAACTCCAAACGTTGCTCCTCTTATAACAAACTAGCTAGTGGCAGATTTAAATGTGTAAAGATGCACTTGGAGCAGATAGTGAAGTGCCTGGCGCACTGCTCTGCAGCTGCAAACTCCCATGTCGTGAAGAAAAGAAAGGTGTTTTTCATGCCAGCCGAGGATCACAAAAAGGGGTAAAATAACGCCAGATTGTGAACCCACCACTGAAAATCTCATCTGCAAACCCTAGGTCCTCACTCTCCGCATCCATTTTGCCCTTCCTCCACCCTCAAACACGTGCTAACCCAGGTGCAACCTGATTAAACTCAATTCCAAGGGCAGAGGCAGTAAGTGAGAAGTGGGGGGTATGGGGAGTGGGTGGCAACCGGGGTTGTTGGGATGGAGAGGGGGTGGGAAAGGAGGAGGCTGTCTGGGTTGCCTTGGCAATACACAGAAGAAAGTCAAGAGGGAGGGATTTATCTGCCGATGCTAATTGCTTTTGCTAATTGCATCTATTGTGCTGACCTGCCCACTTCCCCAGTGCTTCTTTCTGAGTCATGAAGCCTCTTTCCCAGAGCTTCCCCAAGCAAAGTGTCCTCTTCCCGTCTATGTCGTCCCTTTTCCCGGCCCCAAGCTGGGTAATCAGAGTGCTACCTTTGGCAACGCGCTGGGGAAGGTTCTGTTGACTCTGCAAGGTTTTAGAAAGCTTGCAGGAAAACACTTCCCTGCTGGAGTGTGCTGGGAACTCCAGCAAAGCAGTTGCTTTGCTGCTCAACCGAAGCATGGATTTACAACTAAAAAAAGCAGCTGGAAAAAAAAAACACACACACACACACACACAGAGAAAATAAATCTGAAAGAAACTTCCCACAGTAAAATGCAGGCTGCAAATGATTCTCCGGGGTGGGGGGCTGGGGGGAATACTGAGCAGTTCCCTCTGGAATCGAGTGTACCTTCAGTTGGAAAGTTGCCTAGACAGGGCTTTGAGACGTGTTCGCTTGCTCCCCCTTGTGGGAGTTCCATTTAATTACAACAAGAATCTGAGCAGTTAAGCACATCTGAATACATCAATAGCTACTTGTGAATAATGCTTTCTTATGCCTCCTCATCACTGAATGGAAGTATTAGCTTCCATCACTTCGTGCAGGTGGTAAAAATCACCAGAACATGACAAAGCATGAAGTTTCAATGGATATGTGAACACAGTCAAAGTCAGTCAATATATTTAAATATTTCAAAAGTAATACATATATGATCATGGCTACCCAGATTGTGCTAGTGATAAAGAACTGCCTGCCAGGGCAGAAACATGAGATGTGGTTTCAGTTCCCTGGGTTGGGAAGATCCCCTAGAGGAAGGCATGGCAACCCACTCCAGTATTCTTGCCTGGAAGATCCCATGGACAGAGGAACCTGGCAGGCTACATACAGTCCATAGGGTTACACAGAGTCGGATGCTACCTATGCATTTTAGCATGCATACACATATGAGATCTAGGTTAAAATAAGTTATTTTTCGTTTCTAGACATATTCACTTTTCCCTTTGATCTTTATTTACAAGCAGAGCCTAAGAATTGGCAAGGTCTTTCCTCAGTCTATTTTTGTTTCCCTTAATTATTTTTATCTCCCTTGATTTAAACATTTGCCCTCCCAGGTCGTTCCATCTCTATTAATTTTCTAAGAGTACGATTTTGCTATTTTGTTCCAACTCCTGCATTTTAACAGCAGACCTCCTCTGAATTCTCACCTGGTGTTTCTGTATTTCTCAGGCACTGAGGCTCTTCACTGCTCAGAGCTCAATCGGCTCTTGCAAGGATATAAAAGGCAGGTCAGGCCTTCTCTAGGCTGTTCGGTGTCTATCATCCTGTTTTGCATTTGGTCATAAAGTATGGCAGATTTATCTGAGTGGAAAATTTCTTCTATGGAAAAGTTTAGTCACTGTATACGTTGAAAAAACACTGCCTGCTGAAGAGCGGACACCATTCCATTCTGAGTCCTTGGTCTCACACCAGTGTTTTTCCCTTTTATAAGCCTATGAAATTTCTTGCAATCATCAGCAATGATATGGGGAAAAGGAGAAAGAAGGGGGCTTTGGCTGGGATCCCTGATCATTTTGATGGATTTGCTATACTTATATCTGAAACAACCCAATCCAGTGTTCTTGCCTGCAGAGTCAGACACGACTGAAGCGACTTAGCAGCAGCAGCAGGCACATTGCTGGCTGTGCGATCCTGAGACCGAGTTCATTAGTTTGCCTTTGTATAGTGTCACAATGGATAACAATAGCAGGTGGTTTGTCATGCTGAAATTGTTAAGGGGAGCAGAATTTATCACCCCAAACTATGCCTTCTTGAAATAAAGGTTATTCTAGCCTGATTCTTTTTAAGAAACAGCAGACATAGGAAAAGCTCTGAAAAATGGGTGGAAATTACCCTTTCGTAAGAGAACTTTACATTTATAAGAGAAATCTCTAAATCTGCAGCAATTCTTATCAATGAAAAAGGCAGTGACCTAAACCTACTTAACTACCATTCCCTTCATGAAGAGCCTTGTTTGCTGTGCTTTTCCCGGTTACCTCCCATAACTGGCCTCCCCACTCCCAATATCTTTCCTTTGTCTTTAGCTGGAGAAAGTATTTAATGTGCTGGTTCTGGCCGTTCTGAACACTCACTTTTCCCAGTTATTTCCCATGTGTACAGGAGATGAAGATGTTATAAATTTTTGTTTTTCTCCTGTTGAACTTTTATTATGGAGGGGGTGTTCCAACCATGAACTTAGAAGCATAGATGGAAAATTATTCTTCCTACACTCCAATTGCCATTTTGCATGAAATTTTAACACAGGGTCTGAATCTGCCTGGATGCGATGTTTGTTTTCTTACTGACACAAAATTTGGTGGGTAGGGAATACCTCAATGGTATTCCAAGCTTGGGAAATGGATGAGACATGTTCTCCCAACCACATCAAAGCCTCAGTTAAAAGAAAAGTAACGTGATTTTGAGAAAAGTGAGAAACAGTCACTAAATCTGTATCTCACTCAGGGTTTCATGAATTTGTGCTTGACTCCTAAGAGGGATGAGTATAAATTTTAAAAGTATCAGGAAATAAATAATTTCATCTCTAAAAAAAATCTGCAGAGGACTGGAATACAAGATACTATTGTTGTTACAAGGTGTAATTCAGGAAAGAGTGAGGAGTCTTGTCTCTTTCTCTGTATATTATTCAATGGAGGGAGTCCACACAGAATGTTTTAAGCACTCAGCACTTTCAGATCAGCAGCAACACATATGGTGGCAGAGACCAGCAATGGTACCTGGTAAGTTGCTTCAGTCATATCTTGATTCTTTGTGACCCCATGGACTGTAGCCCACCAGGCTACTCTGTGCATGGGATTTCCCAGGCAAGAATACTGGAGTGGGTTGCCAATCCCTTCTGCAGGAGATCCTCCTGACACGGAGATCGAACCTGTATCTCTTACATCTCCTGCACTGGTAGGCACGTTCTTTCCCAGGTACTTTTTACCACCTGGGAAGCAATGGTGCCTGAAAGGAAAAAATGGAATTTGACTTGCTGAGAGCTTGGAGCACAGTGGCAGAATCCCTTCACACAGGTCCTTTAGTGGCAAATTATCCATAGTCGAGAGGGAACAGCAGACTTATGGTAACTGACAGGAGTGGTTCATGAGCACATGTGCAAATCCCTTAAGATCTCCCAAAAATAATGGAGGAAGACTGTTTTAGGGATATTTATAAAAATATAAATATAAATTTACTTATATTAAACTAATATAAATATATATACTAATTTATATTAGTAATATAAATTACTAATATAGGATGGCATGTTAACTAATTTCTATTAATGGTAATTAATTTGTACACCCCAGGGAACTGGAATAGCAGAAAAGTGAATTCCCTATTTTCAAATATAAAGTAACAAATGGTTGTTAATGAACATTTATGTAGTTTCACCTCTGTTCCAGGAAGCTTGTAATGTTGCAGTAAACAAGACAGACTTGGTCCTTACAGATGGTAAACAAATTTTAACAGAAAATAGGTTAATTATAAGTGGGGTAAGGGATATAAATAAAAAGGAATAAAAAAATATATTTGGGGGAAACCAATGCAGGTCTCAAGGGCCTCCCTCGTGGCTCAGACGGTAAAGTATCTGCCTGCAATGCCAGAGTCCTGGGTTCAATCCTGAGTTAGGAAGATCCCCTGGAGAAGGAAGTGGCTACCCACTCCAGTACTCTTGCCTGGAGAATTCCATGGGGAGAGGAGCCTGGTGGACTACAGTTCAAGGGGTCACAAACAGTCAAACATGACTGAGTGACTAACACCCACAATACAGGTTTCAGGTGGTGGGATGTGAGGTGGGTAGGGGAAACTTCATTGGGAAGCAATATTCAGTTGTGATTGAAGGAAAAACAGAAAAAAAGTCCAGATAACTGAAAGGAGTCTGAGCTGAAGGATCACTCTGGGCAGAAGAAATGACACCTGTGATGATGCCAAAGGAAGGAATTATGCAGTTCATAGAGAATGGGAAATGTTGGTGCTGACTGCAGTCATTAACGTAGG
This sequence comes from Bos indicus x Bos taurus, assembly GCF_003369695.1. NCBI lineage: Eukaryota > Metazoa > Chordata > Mammalia > Artiodactyla > Bovidae > Bos > Bos indicus x Bos taurus. The sequence continues at coordinate 96,331,563 of NC_040079.1, read as the reverse complement.
CAGGTCCAGAGAACATCAGCCATGTTAAAAATTAGAGGCTTTTTGTAAAATAGTGATGTCTTCATACTAAATATGTATAAGTATTCAAACCATTTATTCCCTCAAATATTTATTATGAAATACCATTTGCCAGGCTAGATCCAGGCTAGACCCTACATGGAAAAAATGACTCACTGTTTACCATGTAATCCTATTATTTTTAAAATAGAGAATAAAGTGTTGTAAAAATATACGAACTAACACACTGTAAATCAATTATACTTCAAAATAAAATTTTAAAAATTAAAAAATCTTTTAAAAACTAAATAACATAAACTAATTAATTAAAACTAATACAATGGTACATACCAATTTATAGCTCATTAGAAAAAAAGACAAATATAGGATAATTTATGATTTGAGAATTTTCAGGAATTTTCTGGGCAAACAAGAAGATGAGATTTCTCCTTTAACCAGAGTTTACATTTGAGGAGGGTAGTTATAACTAGTAAAAAATATGCAATCAAATTAATAGTTTATTAATGGAGACAATAAATCAGGTGATGTGATAGAAACTGAGTAGAAAGGGCTTCATTAGATAAGATGGTCTTGAAATGCCTCTTTGAGAAGACACTTGGGCTGAGACCTGAAACTGAGAAGAAGTCAACTATTCAAAGCTCCAGGAGAAAAGCAACCACCACAATCTTGAGATGGACAAGAGCCTGTCCTCTTCGATGACACTGGGAAGATTAATGTAGCTTAAAAACAGTGAGTGAGGGAGTGGGATTATAAAAAGGCAGGCCATGGAAAAGATTATGGCTTTTATTCCAGTTGGAGTGGGAAGTCACCGGAAGGTTCTAGTGAAAGATTAATGTTGCTGCTGTTCTTGTTGAGGTCCTCTAGTACTTCTCCAGCGCTGACAGAGTAAGGATGAAAAGGGAAAAGAACAGAAGCAGAGAGACAACATAAAGCCTATCACATTGGTCTAGGAAAGTGAAATCGAGCAAAAAGTAAGACCGATGGTGAAGATGGAGAGAAGCACATGTGTTCTAGCTAAATTCTGGAGATTAGGAATGGCATTACTTATTGATGTATTGGGTTACAGGAAGGAATAGAAAGAAGATGATGAAGATAGATGGCTAAACTGATAATGATGCCATTTCCAGAGATAGGAAAATTTAGGGGGACATAGTAAGAGCTCTGATTGGACATGTTAAGCAGGATGACTCTTAGGCATTTGAAGAAGGTGTCTTAGGAGTAGCTGGATATAAATCTAAAGCTCAGGAAGAAGATGATAGTCAAGAGTCAATAAATTTATGGACCAGTGGTCCATGGGCAAAATTTGATCCAAAGATATGTTTTATTGATCTATATATAATTTTATTTTGTTTGAAAATGGTCATCAACATTTAAAAATCAAGGGAATTCGCATAAAATTGGATCTGGTAATAATAGCTCTGCATTCTCACAAGACTCCAGTGACCTGGAGCCGAGTAATGCCTGTGTCTCTCCTATAAGGCTTTTGTCCTTCCATTTGCCGCACTCCCCACCACTCCCCATTGTCTCTTACACAATGAGTCTGAGTGTCAGTTTTCACTAATAAAATTTTTATAGTAGAAAAGTATTTATGTTATACAAAAGCATTTACATTTACTCATGTCTGAACCACCCAGGGAGAAAACAGATAATCCCGAAGACCCTGTTTTATTTGTATCGAGCCTGCACTTACTGAAGTGCCTCACAGGAAACAGTTCCTGTGTTCACAGTATTGAAGGCTGTGATCCCCTCACATAGATCAGATCCCACAGCATACAAGAGAATGGGAATGTAGACACATGGAAGAAGAGGGCCCCATCACAGAGTTCAAGGTCCTGCCACTTGCAAATGATGTGAATCTTCCTTTCAGTCCTATCAGGAAGGGAACCAGTGGAAGATGAGAAGAGAATGCCAGAGAAAGCAGACATCAAGAAGGCAAGGGGAAAAAATAGCAGAGGAAGAGCAGTATTGGAATTTCCCCAGAATGAAAGGAAAAGGATGAAGTCTCTCTCTTTCTCTATCTCTCTCACACACACACCACACACAGTAAATGGTCCCTCAGCGTCTACCTGAGATTACTGAAGGAGAGTCACAGTATGACTTTGTCATGGTTACTAAGATCATTGTAGAGCTCGTGTTATTATAGCTGTGAGTACTAATAAAATTTATGACAGTTTTAGAAAAATAAATCTTCTCCTTTCTGACATAATGAAGGAATGCGGTGTTCTGGTTAGTCAACTATCCTAAGGAATAAAAAGGGCATTTCACCCACATTGATACATCATATATATACCACAGATGTATTTCCACACTGCAAAGTTATAAAAATGATGACTAGTCTTATGCAGAGGAGGTGGCTGCCTCCATCGTATTCATGTCTTAAAATATTTTCATCAGCAGGCTGTCTTAGGCATCAAAAGTCTATTATTCCTTAAAGTAGCCTAGCCAAAATAAAGTGTAAATATTCTACACTGACCTTTCACACACGTTCAAAATCATACAATACAACTATCAATTGTCATAGTAACAAAAGTATGTGCAAATGTTCAGTGATTGGATATTTCCAGATGGTAAGATAGCAGGCAATAGACGCCTTTGCATATACTGTTTTGTGAGCATGCATGCTTTGTGTATTATGTAAGAAGCTACAAGTGTTCATTTATTAAATGCCTATCAGAAAAAAATAAACTCAAGCAGTAGAAGATAATGGGTCAGATCTGATTCAAAGCCAGGCTGACCTGGCCACCACCCTATCAAGAGATAGAATCTGCTTCCCCTCCCCCTTGCACCTGTGCAGTCCTTAAGATGGCTTTGACCAGGAGCACATACTGGGGAGGATTCTGTGTCCCTTCTGGGCTCAACCCTGAGCTCGGGTTGACAGCTCCTCTTTCATGGAAGTCAGCCACCACATAAGAAAAGTGAGTACCCTGAGATCACCATGGTGCAAGATGTCAAAGTCTCACTGTGATGCCAGATGGAGACAGGGGAGCCAAAGGGCGTCCAGAGAGCAGACCTGTGAATGAAGAAGTCATGCTGGAAGTGGGTCATCTGGTCCCAGCTGCTCCATCTGATACCAAGAGGGTCAGAGACACACCTCTCAGCTGAGACTTTCCAAATTCCTGATGCACACAATTAAGTGAAGTGTTATAAATATGATATCTCATATGCCCTTAATAGGGCTTCCCTGGAGGCTCAGATGGTAAAGAATCTTCCTGCAATGCAGGAGACCCAGGTTCAATTCTTGGGTCAGGAAGATCCCCTGGAGAATGAAATGGCAACCCACTCCAGTATTCTTGCCTGGGAAGTCCCATGGACAGAGGAGCCTGTAGGACTACAGTCCATGGGGGTCACAGAGAGTTGGACGTGACTGAAGCGACTTAGCATGCACAGAGGTGGCACTAGTGGTAAATAACCTTACCTGCCAATGCAGGAGATACAAGAGATGTGGGTTCGATCCCTGGGTCAGGAAGATCCCCTGGAAAGGAAATGTCACCCTATTCCAGTATTCCTGCCTGGAGAATCCCATGGACAGAGGAGCCTGGGGGCTACGGTCCATAGGGTCGCAAAGAGTCAGACATGACTGAAGTGACTTTGCATGCATGCATGTTCTTAATAAATTGTAATAACCATAGAAGAAAATAATTATTTGCATATTTCATTATAGTTTATAAAAGATTTAAATTTAATCCTTAAAATTTCTGAGGCAAAACTGCCACTTTTGTTTTATCAATGAGAGTTTAGAGTCAGAGAAAATAAATCATGGCCCCAAGATATCACAGAGCTGTGCCAGAAATAACACCTGGTCTTCTAATTCCAAGCCAGATGCCTAGCCACAGCTGTCTTCTACAAAAAACTTATTTTCTCTTCAAGGCATTGATTAGACTATGGGACTATCTACACTAGGAGGAAAGAAGTTAATCATCTCTCTTCCCTTTTGTATGGTATCTGATTTTACACTGTAGGGAAAGGATTTCTGAGAATCATCCGTATGATTAATCCATGAAGCCCTGAACTAGCATTTATTTCCATAATAAATAGAAAGTGAATCAAGGACAATTTCTTCTGTGCAGTAAAGCACTTTGTGGTATGATTTAAACCAAGTCAAGTTCCTAATTAGGACCAATCATGACTAAATTATAGTAAGATAAAGTGGATTTATAAATATATATATTCACATACATATTTATATTCATTTAAAGTTTTCAAGAACAAACTATGCTTTTTCTCATTATGCGTTTATTTAGTTTCAGCTTGATTCTAAAACCTCTTGAAAAATTTGCTTAGTCATCATTTGAGATTCAAAGACCATGCATGCGCAGTAAGTCGCTTCAGTCTTGTCCAACTCTTCGCAACCCTATTGACTGTGGTCTGCCAGGCTCCTTCATCCACAGGGATTCTCCAGGAAAGAATACTGGAGTGGGTTGCCATGCCCTCCTCCAGGGGGATCTTCCCAACCCAGGGATCGAACCCACATCTCTTACATCTCCTGCATTGGCAGGCAGATTCATTACCACTGAACCACCTGGGAAGCATATACACACACACACACACACACACACACACACACACACACACATTTATGAAACACATAGGGAGCTTTATAGTTCATGCATAAAAACTGAATGCCTACTAGCCAAATTTCCCCTTTAATTGTATTTCAACATAGGACAGGTATTATAAATGATCATGAGTGTTTGTTTTTTTTTAAAGCATCTTTATGTGACTAAAGCAGTAGGTATTACTCCTTTCAAGTATCAAAAGGAAACTTCACATCTCCCTGGCATGAAGTATGATGCAATTAGGGAACAGAGACAGAGGAAGGAGTGATTAAGCATTAGTGAGCTCTCTAAAAATAATCTCAGTTTGAAAAGATTGTAATACTTTGTTCTAAGGCTACATGAGTTATAGTTATTTGATCATTGTATTTAACCAAACAAAATTATGTATTTTACAACCTCACTGTATTAAATAGGGCTAATACAACTCATATGCCACCCTCTAAATAATTACATTTGACCCAATACTTTTAAAAAATATATTACCTTTTAAACAAAATATTTTCCTTTTCTGGGAGAGCTTTTTTTTTTTTTAATCCACCTTCCTCCTCCCCACTTTCCAGCCCACACACATGCATATCCCAAATGGGAACTGAGATATTTTACCACCCCTTGCCTTTGCAATTGCTTTCCTATCCTTTCTTTGGTGTTTTTTCCCCCATTCTTCCAGTTTCTAATATTCTTTAAATCTCAAAATCTCAGATTTGTTTCCTCAGTTGTGAGGCCATTCTCTATAATTCCTACACAGGTATCAGTTCAGTTCAGTTGCTCAGTTGTGTCTGACTCTTTGTGACCCCATGGACTGCAGCACGCCAGGCCTCTCTGTCCATCACCAACTCCCAGAGTTTACTCAAACTCATGTCCATTGAGTCAGTGATGCCATCCAACCATCTCATCCTCTGTCATCCCTTTCTCCTGGCTTCAATCTTTCCCAGCATCAGGGTCTTTTCAAATGAGTCAGTTCTTCACATCAGGTGGTCAGTGTATAGAAGTTTCAGCTTCAACATCAGTCCTTCCAATGAATATTCAGGACTGATTTCCTTTAGGATGGACTGGTAGGATCTTCTTGCTGTCCGAGGGACTCTCAAGAGTTTTCCCCAACACCACAGTTCAAAAGCATCAATTCTTCAGTGCTCATCTTTCTTTATAGTCCAACTCTCACATCCATACATGACTACTGGAAAAACCATAACTTTGACTAGATGGACCTTTGTTGGAAAAGTAAGGTCTCTGCTTTTTAATATGCCGTCTAGATTGGTCATAACTTTTCTTCCAAGGAGCAAGCATCTTTTAAACATTTCATGGCTGCAGTCACCATCTGCAGTGATTTTGGAGCCCCCCAAAATAAAGTCTGTCACTGTGTCCACTGTTACCCCATCTATTTGCCATGAAGTGATGGGACCAGATGCCATGATCTTAGTTTTCTGAATGTTGAGTTTTAAGCCAGCTTTTTCATTCTCCTCTTTCACTTTAATCAAGAAGCTCTTTAGTAGCCCCTTCAAAAAAAAATCTATGTGGAAAAAAAGGCATCCTTTTGTTCTTATCCTATATACATGTATGTATATAGGATATATATATATGTAGGTTATACATATAGGGGTTTCCCAGGTGGCTCAGCGGAGAAGGCAATGGCACCCCACTCCAGTACTCTTGCCTGGAGAATCCCATGGACGGAGGAGCCTGGTAGGCTGCAGTCCATGGGGTCGCTGAGGGTCGGACATGACTGAGTGACTTCACTTTCACTTTTCACTTTCATGCATTGGAGAAGGAAATGGCAACCCACTCCAGTGTTCTTGCCTGGAGAATCCCAGGGATGGGGGAGCCTGGTGGGCTGCCGTCTATGGGGTCACACAGAGTCGGACACGACTGAAGCAACTTAGCAGCAGCAGCAGCATGTGGCTCAGAGGTTAAAACATCTGCCTGCAATGTGGGAGACCTGGGTTCAATCCCTGGGTCAGGAAGATCCCCTGGAGAAGGAAATGGCAACCCACTCCAGTACTCTTGCCTGGAGAATCCCATGGATGGAGGAGCATGGTGGGCTACAGTCCACAGGGTCGCAAAGAGTCGGACACAACTGAGCGCCTTCACTTTACTTATACATATGTATGACCCAAACTAAGGTTCTTATGCCCAAAGTACTCATGCTCACAATAGCTGGTAGCAACACTACACTTAAAACAAAAGAGGACAAAGATAGTTTAAATCATTATTTTTGTATTCCTATTCCTGGTTTTGTCATAGTGGAATGAATACTAGAGACCAAAGCCATTAAACCCAACCTACTACTTACAGAAAAGCAAGCCAAATCCCAGTTATATAAATAAAGTGAATGTATATTGTATTTTGAAGTTAAACATAATAAAAAGGACGTAATTCCAAGTCAAAAAATGAATGTCAGTTACTTTTCTAATATGTGCATGGCTATGAGATTGACTTTATCATGTTTGTACTTTTCTGGGAGCTCGTCTGAAAGAGAAAACAAGTGAGTTCTAGCATGGGGGGTTAGTTGGCGTCTTGTCTCCTCCTCAGCTGATAAAGACCTATGATCACTGAGGCTGTAGCAGAGGGCTTTAACCTTGGCTGGAAATGAGTCACCTGAGGATCCTTTAACATTTACTGGTGACTGAGGTCCTCCCTAGATAAGTTAAATCAGAAACTCTGGTGGCAAGATCTGACCTTAAGTATAGTGAAAAAACTTCCCAGGGCTAGATCTGCTGTAGCATTCTCATTCCATTATTAGGAGGAGGGCGGGGGGGGGAAACAAAAATGATTATTGCCAAGGCCACACACTTTGACATTCTAGGCCTCTGGATTCAATATATAAAACCTGGTGATTTGCTGCTATAGTGAATGCTCTATAGTCTGGTAGGGATTATAAACTTGAAAGAAAACCATGGTGCAAAGATAATCCTTTTGAGACTCTTAAGCAATGAAACCCATGTCTAGATTTCAGCTGTCAGTCTGTTTCAAGCTGGTATGAAGATGCCAAAGTTTAAGCAGCCCTGAGGAACAGCTCTCACCTCATATATAGGTTCAGCAGAGTAAGCACAATGACAGAACTCAAGTGGAAAATGAAGTCTCTCAATCAATAGATCGTACTTTCAGATAAATCATCATCATAGTTGAGTATCATGACGTGGCCTGAATGGATTTTGAAGGACAGCCAGACTGCAAATATACAGGTCCTGGAATATGTAAAGAGCTGGGCAAGGGAACCCAGAAGAGAGAGACTGGGGTTCCATTACAATGATTTCCCTACATTAACAGTTTTTTCTAAGCCTATTTTTTATTTCTGGAAAGAAAAATCATTAATCATTCTGAAGTAGGACAAAGGATCTCTGATTTGTCAGATTATGGATACTTAAAATGTTCAGCTTTTGACCTAATTATAATTGTCTAAAATTAGTGTCTTAGTTCAGAAAGAAAAATATAACCTTATATAAAAATGTAGTCAATCAAACTTAAAACACTTAATTTGCCTATTCCAAAATTCTTTTTCTAGCAGGCATAATATTTGGTTCCATTAAGAATCAATTGTGAAAAAAAAAATTTTGCCATAGTTACAAATGTTCTAAATGGCATGGAACAACTGATGCTTCTATTTTTGCTTCAGTAAATGAACCTTCTCAAAGGAAATGATGGCAGTGAATGAAAAGAAATCAAGTAAAATGTCTTTCTTGAATAAAATTAAGCATAATTCTTTGGAGTTTTAATAAATTTGTGATAGCATGAATAGTTCATATATACTAAACTGCAATAAGCAGTTTTCTTTCTGTACTTTGCTACAAATTCCCTACTACTTATATCCTCACTAGGAACAGTGAGCCAAGGATGTGTCTTGATGTACTGGAGAATGTCCTGCTTTAGAAACCAGGACATTTGGATCCTGGTTCTGCTTGTGCTCTAATATATTCTATGACTTCCAGTAAATCACAAAACAACTACTCTTTAAATTTCTCCATCTCTTAAAAGGGAGCAATGTACCTTATTTCTTCTGAAGACTTTCTCTGAAACTAGTAGACTTCAACAAGATAAAGAACACAAAGCATCTTAAATATGTGTAAAACTACGTTATGTTGAGCAACTTTTGGTATAGTGTGGATATACAGTTTGTTAAAGCAACTTATATGGGTACAAAGATGCATTAATTCCTTCATCTGCGAATTATTCACCTCTGAATAGATAGACATGCTTAACCAAAATGTATGGCTGTGAAGGGAGGAGGAAGAGAGGATATAAAAGCTTGTCAAGTGGTAGTGTCTGGTTTCACAAAGACAAATATAGACGGAGGGATGATGAAGCTCCCCGTTGTCCGAGGGTAAACACCGAGGTGGACAGAATCAGAAAGACCCGCCCACAACGTCAGACTCACGGCAAAAGCGATTCTGTAGAAAGCATGAAGGTAGCTATTGAAATGGGTCAGCGCTTAGGGTTTTCCCCAAGGACAAGGTTTTCCTTCCTCCCAGTTGTTGAGCGAATGTTTAATTAGTGTTACTGGAAGGCTTGTAAACAATATTTGATGCAGTCACATAGGCAATTATAACAGATTGTCCTCACTCAGTTGGGAAACTAACCACATTTTTAGACTACACTAGGCTTAGTTTGTGGAGAAGGCAATGGCACCCCACTCCAGTACTCTTGCCTGGAAAATCCCATGGGCAGAGGAGCCTGGTAGGCTACAGTCCATGGGATCGCTAAGAGTCAGACATGACTGAAGTGACTTAGCAGCAGCAGCAGCAGGCTTAGTTTGAAAAACACTAAGAAATTAAACTTCTTTAAGAGGAAAAATAGATTGTTTACTTAAAAACTATTCATACTTTGTATGAAGTGGTATGTTTAATCCAATTTTTATTAAAGTTTTTCCATTTATGTATTTCTAGCTATCTATTCGTGTGTTCTTCTCTTAAAATATATGAGAGGGATGCATGGAACTGTGTTAATCTAACTTTTTATAGTGTTTGCTTGCACATATGAGGTGATCTTTTACATTTTACTTCTGGATTTAATGCATTTTTAAAAACAGCAAGCATGCACTGTTTTTAGAAAATAAGAAATTCATTTCTTAAAACATTATTCAAACATTTAAATACAGGCATAACAGTTACAGGGGAAATTCTCAAGAATCTACTAATGTGTGGTAGATTTGTTTGTTTCAACCACAGTGAGAAAAATGTAAAAAGTCAGATTTTATCACTGACAATGATTTATGGTCTTTGTCATGCTCCTCTCCACATTTCTATGCAAATTTATTATCTGTGACAGTGCTGGAAACTTTGAATGAAATATACTCACAAATAAGAACGTGACTGGGTAACAAATTCAAGATAGTAGAACAAATTATTTAACTGCTGCTTTGAAGCTATACCTATTCTTTCATTACTTTAGTTGGCATTTAAAAAAATTCGATATCATTATCACACTATCCAATTACTAAAACAATGTTTTGTTTTGTTTTGTTTTCCAATTTCTGCAATTCTCTCTGCCTAAAGAGGTTGCCTGGTAGGCTACAGTCCATGTGGTCACGAAGAGTTGAACACGACTGAGTGACTTCACTTTCACTTTCACTTTTCACTTTCATGCGTTGGAGAAGGAAATGGCAACCCACTCCAGTGTTCTTGCCTGGAGAATCCTAGGGATGGGGGAGCCTGGTGGGCTGCTGTCTATGGGGTCGCACAGAGTTGGACACGACTGAAGCAACTTAGCAGCAGCAGCAAAGAGGTTGGAGAAAGACTCTTGAGAGTCCCTTGGACAACAAGAAGATCCAATTAGTCCATCCTAAAGGAAATCAGTCTTAAATATTCATTGGAAGGACTGATGCTGAAGCTGAAACTCCAATACTTTGGCCACCTGATGTGAAGAACTGACTCATTTGAAAAGACCCTGATGCTGGGAAAGATTGAAGGCGGGAGGAGAAGGGGACGACAGAGGATGAGATGGTTGGATGGCATCACTGACTCAATGGACATGAGTTTGAGTAAACTCCGGGAGTTGGTGATGGACAGAGAGGCCTGGCGTGCTGCAGTCCATGGGGTCCCAAAGAGTCAGACATGACTGAGCTCAGAGTCGTGTCCGACTCTTTGTGACTGAACTGAACTGAACTGAAGAGGTTTAAGTTGCAAAAAGATTAAACTACAAGGTACTTAAGAGTGGGTATCATGTCTCATTCAACTTTATATTTTCTCCTAACAGAGAGCTAAGACCCTGTAAAGCATGGGGGGAGATCAGTGAATCTCTGAAGAATGAATGGGAGAAGCATGGCTCCTGCTTTCTTGCATTTCTACTAGGATAAGAACAGCAAAATGGACTCTACTGACCTCCTGTGTGATAGAGAGAGCATGATTTCTGAATCAGACAAACCTGGACTTCAATCTTGATTTTCTCATTTAATAATACTACTGAGTTTCTCTAAGCTCATGTTTCTCAGCCTACCAAGCAGCCAGTAACCTTCTTTTTGTGTAGGATTGTATGAAGATAAAATGAAATTGAGATGCAAATCCCAAATAGCTCTTGGCACAAAAATTGCCAGATGGAATAATTTTTTTTTCTCTTTGTTAAGCCATTGAAACAAAGAATGACTGACTGAATGATCTGGTTTGCAAAGCTAGATGAATGTGGACAATATAACTAAACCGAGAGTAAACAGGAGGATTCAGGTTTGAAGGTGGGGAGGGGGCGGAATGGTAGATAGGGAGTCCAGACTGGGATGACTTGAATTTATCATGTCCGTGAGACTTCTGGATGGTCTAGTTCATGAAATAAGTCTTTATTACAGATACAGATTCAAAGATTACTAGACTCCAGATGACTAGTGAAGTCTTGGAAGTGATGTGCTCATCCATGGAAAGACTTAACTTTGTTCACCTTCTCTGTGTTATTCACTTCTTTGAGAGACTGGTAAATCTATGAAAGCCTTAAAAACCTTTTTAAATGTGTAGAATTAAATACACAGGGTCTCAAAGAAGACCATTTATTAAAACACAACTCCTAAAATGTTGACAAAACATATTTGAATGATCATACGTTCACCTCTTCACTAAAAAAATCAATAACAGGATCCTGTGGAAAACTAAGAGCTATTATAATTTCAAAGTACTGGTGAGTATAAGTGATATATTGGGTATCTATAGTAAGTGGCATGTGATATAAAACGATTCAATGTCTATTGCAGTCACAAAGATACAGGTATTGTTACTACTACTGTGGGTTTCAACTACATTCAAATTTTAAATGAAAGGTTAATGAACATAATTGTAATTCTTTTTCTTATCCAAGTTCATAGATTCCCGCCCTGAATTATAACAATAACTTTGAGGTCTGTGAACTTCAAGTTAAGAATACCTACCTGACTTGCACTGATAGAACCCTGGGGAGAACTGATCCTTAAAGGGAACACAAGGAGAAGCAACTGCCAGCTAAAGAATAGAAGGAAAAGGAATTAAGAGGGGGAAAAAAATCAAGAAAGAGTGATCATCTTGAAGTCAAGGTAGAATACAGTAACTACCAATATGTGGTGGTCAATGCAATGTAATGCCTGAAGGAGATCAAAACAAGTCTGAAACACAAACAAGGTTAGTAAATAAGATGTCATTGGCATTCCAATGTTCCAGCCTCTATTAGCTATGCTGACACTGAAGAACTCAGTGCCTATACCGAACACAAAATAGAACTTGAGATACTTAATAAAAAAACAATAACTCAGATAATTTTGACCACTACCTTAGATATTGCAGATATTTCAGAATAAACTAAAATTAAAATAATTCAGAAGTTAACAGATGGATATTTACAGATTATTGTGTTCTATATTAGGTCATACCACCTCTACATTACAGTTGCTTTGTATTTTTAACTAAATTAATTAAATGTATAATATATGAACATGAAAAAAATAAATCCACCACTGAAAAAGAGGTCAAACATAAGGATCTCTTCTGAGGTAATAAATTCTCCTCACAAAGGCTATGTCAGTTAACCATCTGTGTACTCTTCAAGAAATTTTCTATGTATATAGATGCATACATATTATATATCAATACATATATAAACCTTTTTAATACTAAAAGGCTACATTATAAAATTTTTTCCACCTTTCATTTTTTACTTATGAATATATCTTAGAGATAAATTGTATACTTTTAAAAAGCTATTGCGTAGTAATGTATTAAATGGATAACAAAGAATAATGATTTATTCAACCAATGACCTATAGGAAGTTGTCAGTTTCAATGTTTTGTTATTGTTAAAAAAAAAAAAAAGCAATGATATATATGCATGAAACATACCTGAAAAATCTATCTCTGGGTTAAATTTTGAACAGTAAAATTTCTAGTTAAAAGTTAGATGTGAATTTCAAATTTTTATGCATAGAAAATATCACTCCTTTCTTGTGGTCCTACCAAGCTACGCTCCCCCAAATTTCTACAGTGTATGAAAAATTCTGCCTTCCTGAGCCCTTATCTTTGTGTCTACTATCAAAATGTGATTTTGCAAAAATAAAAAAAAGAAAGAAAATGTTATTTTGCCAAAGTAATAGGATAAAAACATGTCATTGTTGTAACTGCCTTTATTTAACTGTGATTGGGATTGAGCATCTTTTCAATAGTTCGGAATACTATCTAGATGGCTAGATTTCCCATATCTAGATGGCTGAAATAATCCCAGTGAATGCAGTTGATCTAATTATTTAGGCTATTTCCACAACAGGTTCAGACACACAATCCTATTAAGGCTGCTCCAACAGAGTGTTCAAGACACATAAAATGACAAGATGAAGTCAATCTTGAGTTCCTTCTTTTTCTCACACCCTGCATTTTTTCCATCAACAGATCCAGCATCTGAACCCTTCTCATTACCTTCATAGCTATACTTTAGTCCCATAATCAACTCCTCCCTGGGTTATTATAATCCTATTAATAGATCCCATCTACTCCATCTTTTCAAATCTGCATTCTGTTCTCAACACTCATGAGAGGGATTCTGCTAAAATGTAAACCACATAAAATCAACTCAAGTAAAAGCAACAGTTCTGATCATGCCCTAAAACCCCTCCATGAGCAGGGCCTCTGAAGGCCATGGGCCTTCGTCTGTTGCTATGTCTGCTGCTTTTCTGCTAAGGTTAGGCCCAGCCACACTGACCTTCTGGCTGTGCAGTAAACATGCGCATTAGGCTCAGAAATTTAACACTTCTCAAGTTTCTTTTCTCAGACAACTAGAAAAATAAAAATAAATAGAAAAGACTGAGAGAGGAGAACATTATCATTAGTGGTGGGGGTTTCATTTAGAAGTCTGATTTTGCAATCAGAAGTTTAGGATACCTATTCATTCATAGTAGCACCATATTGGTATATGATAGATGTGGAAATCTCATCCCGATTTTATAAAATATGGTTCCAAGAATAAGTAAATTATAGTTATGTCATTTCTAAAGATGGTATAGCTTTCATTAACAAGTATAGCCATGTCATGTGATTCTCAGATCCAGTTTGCAAAATTCTGGTAAGAGAAGCATGTATAGTTTTGAGAAGGAGGTATTAAGAAAGGATACTCTGATAGATATTATATAGAGACAGCCTGTTAGATGTGTCCCAAAGATTGTCAAGAGAACTGTAAACAATTAAAATGGTTTTCTTTCATGACCCACTGAGCTGGCCAAGGGCAGAACACTCTGAACATCCTCTCTATTGGCTGCCAGCCAATCTAAAAGGAAAAAATTACTTTTACCAAAATCATCTGTATTTGTTTTCTTCTCACTTTCATCTTTGATATAAATCATTTTGCTCTTTCTCCTTTGATGAATAAGAACAATCTATTGATTGTTATACTTTATATGCAGGTGAAAGCATTTCCAAAAATTAACTATATGACTGAATTATTCTTCAGAAGTGTTTATAATAACAAAAACTTTAATCTCCAGAGGGAAAACTTGGATTTACTTTTCAAAAGACTTCTTTATATGTACTTGTCCATTTAATTTTTTGTCTCAACAATATCCAAAACCATTTTGAAAGGCTAACAGGGGCACAGAGCTCTGCGGGTCATTGTGATATATCATGTTTCCCAGTTTGGTCTGTTACAGGAGTTTGTAGTCCAGTGGGAAACAGAGTAAACGAAAATCTTTATCTAGTTTTATTGAAGTTCAATTTCTGCCCCCATTAAGGAGAAAGCCTCATTGTCCCTTTTCCACTATTGTCCGGTTTTGAACTGTTTGTGGGGTAGGAGAGTAGACAAACAGAGATGATATGGTAAATGTTCTTAAACTCTGTTTCTGCAAGATGGAAGACCTGAAATTAATAGAACTATTTCTTCATGAGAGACTTAGCAAGTTTCTCAACGATGGACCAAAGGATTGCAGGCACACGTGAGGCAACGGCAGGAAGATGTGCAGCTCCAGCTGGAGGGTAATGTGAGCCCACTCACTCTTGTGATGGCAAATGTGAACAACCAGTCCTGCAATAGGCATTTCTGATGTGGAGCTCCTGTATTATATGCCTAGGATTGTGAGGGTTTAAACTTTCAGTGTGCTTGAGGTCCTAGGTTGAAGAGTTCAAAGGCTGAACTTCCAGGAGAACTTTTACCTTTCACGGATAATAGAAGACTTGAAGTAAAAAACGGACAAAAAACACTGGGATAATTAGCCAACACAATGTGATTGCCAATGTAAAAATTCTGGATAATTTTTAAATGAGTGGGGAATCTAAGTACCAGTAGAAGCTGGGGAAAATAGTGAAAAAGAAGGGAGAGGGAAAAGAGGGACAGAGGAGGAGAACAAGGAGGAGACAGATACCTCAGTAACTGTTAGCAAAGATGGCTGGCTGGGTGAAATGAAGCAGAAAAGCAGAGAAGAGAGAAAATATACTCATCATATTATTATTAAATTTGCTTTTAGTACCAACATATCTGGAAGCACTAAATCATGATATAACAACTAAGTAGGCTAATGTTCATATTGTCCATTAAAATACATAAAAGTTTGTAAAAATGTAATTGTATTATAATAATTCTAAAAACTATATGGTCAGGAAATTGAGTAAGTCTCTTGGGACAACTAAACTCAAATTTTCTTTGGTGTGCTTTAAACCTGAATGAAGTAAGTTGTACAACTATCTACTTAAAATTAAGAAATTAATCATAGGTGGAAGGGAGGTTGAAGAGGGAGGGGACAGATGTATATCTATGGCTGAGTCATGGTAATGTATGGCAGAAACTAACACAATATTGTAAAGCAATTATCCTCCAATTAAAAACTAAAAAATTATAAAAAAGAAATTATTCATAAATGATATGTAAATAATGTCAATTTCCTTAACATTCCTTAACATTCAATGGATAAACATTTCCTCACTTTCATTTTCAATGCTCACTAGGAGATAAATATTACTCTTTTTATTTTTTTTCCCACGAGTAGGCCTCAGAATTTTTATAAAAAGTTTTGAAATCTATATTAAATCTCCCATTGCCAATGGTTCTAGGGAAAAAAAAGAAAAAAGAGATGGAATTTCAAGATACTTTCAAATGTCTCTTTAACTCTGTTTTTAAAAATGTATTCTTTTTTTGTTGCTATCACAAGTTTTTCTAATCAACGGCATATTCCCAAAGCAATTAATTTTGAAATGAATTATTCAGTGATGAGTTTGGAAATGTCCTGTTTACCGTCCATTCATATTTCAGTCATTATACAGTCCTAAATGATGCTGGAATGTAAGTATCACTAAGAGACTTGAATTAGGATATGTATGTGCCATCCTCATAATTAAAAATCCTAGTGAATACCAGAGAGCTATTTTCTATATACCATGGAAAGAATCTATCCCCTGATTATTTTGACTTATGAATGATTTAGCCAAGGAAACATAAAAATAAACAAATGCATAATGACAAAAGAATTTAGGTCTTACAGCATATTATATGATTTCAACAATACAAGCTAAGAAAATATAGGATATCCACAGCTGAAAGTTAAGAAAGATTTACATAACCATGTATTTCAGTAATTCTTTGTGATGTAGTGGACTGCTTTGCAAGTGTTAATGAGGAAACTAAATTAAGTCTTGGAGGAAAATCCACAGTGACTAGAATAAATGAAGATGAGGATGTAAAATTCATGGCCAAAAGACAAAACAGGAAAGGATTATTAGGAAGAACAAAAGGAAATTAAAAGAGGAATTGAGTTTGATATAAGGATGCAGGGACAGTTTTGTGATATAAAATGAGCGTACAGTGGCCTATTTTATAATAAAACTGATAGGTAAAACTGATAAATATATGTGAAAATTACAATAGACCTCCCTTTCCCTTCCCAATTTTTATTTTAAGAGAATCAAGACCAAATAATATAATATTTTAACTTCCCTTCCTTCTTTCCTTTATAGCATCTTTTTCAATCTTCTCATACATTTTATATGTTCAGAATTTAATCATCAGTTTCTGAAATTCTCCCTATTAGTCACTGTAGTTGTAACCAACAAATGATAAAACTGCCATTTACCCAGCTAGCACTTAAAAGACTGCTTTATCATTTTTTCTATATATGATTGAATGTTAAATTTAAGTATTAAATTATAAACTATACACTAAAAACAAACTATCAGAAAGATAAATAAAGAAAACAATTCTATTTACCATCACATCAAAAAGAATAAAATTCTTAGGAATAAACACCCAAGGAAGCAAAAGACCCATACTTTGAAAACTGTAAGACATTGATGAAAGAAACTGAAGATGACACAAACATATGGAAGAATACAGCATGCTCTTGGATTGGAAGAATCAATATTGTTAGAATGACCACACTACCTATGGCAATCTACAGATTCAATCCCTACCAAATATTAATGGCATTTGTCACAGAACTAGAACAAAAAATCTATAAATTTTTATGGAAACACAAAAGACCCCAAATAGCCAAAATAATCTTGAGAAAGAAGAATAGAACTGGTGGAATCATGCTCCCTGGCTTCAGACTGTACTACAAAACTACAGTAATTAAAACAGTATGGTTCTGGCACAAAAACAGACACACAGATGAACAGAACAGAAAAGAGAGCCCAGAAATAAAACCATGCACTATGATCAATTAATTTATGACAAAAGAAGCAAGAATATATCATAGAAAAAAGAAAATCACTTCAATTAGTAGTGCTGAGAAAACTGGATAGCTACATGTAAAACAATAAAATTAGAACATTCTCTAATACCATATACAAAAATAAACTCAAAATGGATTAAAGTCTTAAACGTAAGACCAAATACTATAAAAGTGCTTGGAGGAAACATAAACAAAACACTCTTTGACATAAATTGTAGCAATATTTTTTTGGATCCATCTCCTAAAGAAAAGAAAGCAAAAATAAACAAATGTGACTCAGTAAAAAGGCTACCTTTAAAAGTTTTGTACTGCAAAGGAAACCATTAACAAAATGAAAGGGTAACTTACCAGATGGGAGAAAATGTTTGCAAATTATATGACTCATAAGGGATTAACATCTAATGTATACAAACACTTTGCACACTTCAACATTCAAAAAAAATTTTTTTAATGGTTAGAAGAACTGAATAGACATTTTACAAAGAGAAATTTTCATATGGAAGCATGTGA
Source organism: Bos indicus x Bos taurus (assembly GCF_003369695.1). Classification (NCBI taxonomy): domain Eukaryota; kingdom Metazoa; phylum Chordata; class Mammalia; order Artiodactyla; family Bovidae; genus Bos; species Bos indicus x Bos taurus. The sequence continues at coordinate 96,313,398 of NC_040079.1, read as the reverse complement.
AAAGATGCTCAATATAGCTAATCATCAAGGGAATGCAAATCAAAACTGTAATGAGATATCACCTCATACCTGTGAGATTGGCTAATATGTATAAAAAACTAATAGTTGTCAAGGATGTAGAGAAAATGGAATCCTTGTACACTGTTGATTGGAATGTAACTTGGTACAGTCACTGTGGAAAACAATATGGAGTTTCCTTAAAAAACAAACAAAAAAGTCTAAAAATAGAACCATCATATGATCCATCAATTCTACTTCTGGGTATGTATCCAGGAAAAAAAAAAGCCACTAATTAAAAAAGATACATACCCCACAATTATGTAGAATTATTTACAGTTGCCAAGATATCAAGGTATGCAAGTCATCTAAGTGCCCATCAACAGATGAATGGATAAAGAAAATGTACACATATATACACACATACACATATACATGGGCTTCCAAGGTGGCTCAGTGGTAAAGAACCCACCTGCCAAGCAGGAGGTGTGAGTTCAATCCCTGGTCAGGAAGCTCCTCTGAAGGAGGAGATGGCAACCCCTCCAGTATTCTTGCCTGGGAAATCCCATGCACAGAGGAGCCTGGCAGACTACAGTCCATGGGGTTGTAGAGTTGGACATGACTTAATGACTCAACAACAACATACAAACAATGAAATACTACTCAGCCATTAAAGAGATGAAACGTTGTTATCTGCAGCACCATGGATAGACTTGGAGGGCATTAATGCTAAGTGAAGTAAGTCAGATAGGGATGGAAAAATACTCTATAATATTACTTATATGGAATCTAAAAGATACAAGAAACTAGCAAATGTAACAAAAAAGAAGCAGAATCACAGATACAAAGAATAAACTAGTGGTTACCAGTGGTATGGGGGCAGTACAGGAGTTGGGGACTGAAAGTACAGACTGTTGGATGTAAGATAGGCTCAAGGGTGGGTTGTACAACATGGGGAATACAGCCAATGTTTTTTAATAACTGTAAATGTAAAGTAATCTTTCAAAATTGCATAAAAATAAAGAGATATACTACAAAAGACTGCTCAATCATTTTTCTTTCTATGTCTGATTGAATGTCAAATTTAAGCATTAAATTCTAAACTTTATCTTAGCACATTAGAGACAATTCAATTAGCTAAGTAAAATCTGGTTAAAAAATAAGTGCAAAACAGCAAGAACATTATAAGATATTTGAGAAATGAGAAATTTAAAAACTCACTATCTGCCTATAGTTAATAACTCAATAAAATTATTCTGACTGCCTTTTAAAATAATCATTGACTATTTTTAAATTAATTTAAAAGTTTTTTTAATGTAAAATACATCAGTCTGTACTGACCAGTCGTTGTTCAAAGGATAAAATATTAAGTCTCATGTTACTGCAAGCAGTTTTAGAAATACAGCAATAAGTGCTGTCTAAAATTGATTGCAAAAACAAACCAACTAAAGAACAGTCCACAAGAGGGAGCAGACAGCAAAGCATGAAGTTAAGGAAACCATGAAGCAACCCTATCGTGAGGACAGAAGTAGAGGGTGGGTCAGCCAATAGGAGAAAGTGTGTGCCTTCAACCCAATAGATGGTAAAGCAGGTCATCTAACAACATGAAAATGACTCCCAGTATATGTGTTCTTGAAAAATTTGTGCATGTTATATATTCCTATTTTCCAGGATAATATTCTGGAGGTTTTTAAAGATCTCTCCAAGAGTAGAAAATAGTATGAATAAATCATCAAGCTTCAAAATACCATTTTTTGACTATATAAATGAACTATATACGTGAAAAGAACTTTTGAGTTTGTGTATGAAGTCGTTTAAGTTATTGAAAAATAATCACAAATATTAAAGAAACTTGTCAGCTTGATCTCAGCTCAAAAGTGGAGGCTGGCCTGAAGGACTTAGCAATGAGACTATCGACTGACCACAGTCTTTAGAACTGGTCAAGGAGTCCTTTCTTGAAGAAGATCTGCGCGGCACATCTTCAAACCTGCCACCATCCTCCCTATGTGTCACACGAGTCCACTTACCCATATACCTTTAGGGAGCCCCCATCCAGAATTTGAGTGCCCCTGCTTTAACGAGGGGACATTTAGAAGGAGGATGTTAATTTGGATAAAATATAGTCCTTTTCACAGCTGCATCTCTCAGGTCTTCCCAGAAATGTAATCTTCTGCTAGAATATCAGGCTTTACCCAGAATATCCACTCTTTCACTTCCCTGAGCCTTTTACTTTATTTCTCAACTGTCTGCCAAAGGATTTCTGGCATTTCACATTTGTGTCCAGCAAAGTCATCACTTTCTACAGGTTTCCAGTACCATCCCCACAGTAAATTTTAGGGTTCTGTATGTGGTATTAAATCCTGTATATCAAAAGAAGTTACAAGTCAATAAAGGCTTTTTTGTCTAGTCTTATGGGTTGGGAAGATCCCCTGGAGAAGGAAATAGCAACCCACTCCAGTATTCTTGCCTGGGAAATCCCACAGGCAGAGGAGCCTGGCAGGCTATAGTCCACGGGGTCACAAAGAGGCAAACATGACTTAGTGAATAAGCAACAACAAATTCAGTCTTATATGACCCTCTTGATCAAGCACCCTTAAAATCGAGTCCTACCTGTATTACCCCAATTCCTGCCAATATCCAGCAGATAATTGCTATAGCTCTTGTGACATAAAGTCTTTCTCTCTTAAGATATGTGACCTGACTAAGATAAGCTGTTACTTCTCCCTTGCTAATGACTTGAAGACAGGAGAGAAAGATCCTCATGATGGCCCCCTGTTGCCCTGGTTGGGAGAGGTTTTGCAGTGTCTTCTCTCACAGGGAGATCATAAGCTCTTAACAGAAAGAACTGGCCACCTATGTGCACTCTGAGGCTTCAGAGAAATCTGAGGAGTGGAATGTTCAGGTTTGCTCACCAAGATCTCATGTGTCAGGGTTCCAGGTTCTCTGACCTGCTCAGCTGAATTTTAAAAATATCATGGAAAACTTAAAACTCTATTAAATCCTTTAGTTTATTATTTTCTTCTCTCCCCCTGCAGGAGATAAAACCCTCTGGCTTTCACACTTAGTTTTCAATTATTTGTTAAAAGCTTTTAGGCTTTCAACATCTTTTAGTTAGGATATGAATGGAATTTAATTTCAGTCAACAGATTCTGTTGACCTTGTATGCATAGTTTTCTCTGCATTTGCTATCAGTGACAAGTTGAAATTTTAGTAACTGGACTGCCATCTTGAGCTAAGCAATATCCAGGCCCCACAGTCTTCTTGATATGTGGTTATCATTTCCAGCTAGGCAGGTAGTGATCCCATTCTAAAACTTCAGTTCTGGCCTCATCGAGTCCTCTGAGAATCAGATACCCATATGGAGTTAGGAGTACAAAAGTTACATTTGGGAGACATATCTGGGAAAGGAAATTGGAAAAAGCAGGATTGGAAAGGGATAGTCATCAAACCACGGTGTAGGTCAGTCTGCAAAATGTGTAATGAATTTGAGAAGTCCCACTCTGAGCAGACACGCCTGTGTCCTGATGCCACAGCCTGACTCAGTCATCAGCCGGGGCCTTTCTGTGCAAAGCATGTCCTCAGTTGCAAAGCTGAGGTAGACTTGATGGAATTTAAGCTGTAAAGCTTCCCAGAGTCCTTGCTTGAAGGGGGATCTTGAGGCACTTCTATGTCCACCATAGGGTGTTAGTTGCTCAGTTGTGTCCAACTCTTTGCTACCCCATGGAACATAGCCCACCAAACTGCCCATGGAATTCTCCAGGCAAGAATTCCGGGTCCAGACCCAGGGATCAAACTTCGGTCTCCTGCACTGCAAGCAGATTCTTTACCATCTGAGCCACCAGGTAGCTCAATAAGCAACTAATTGAATGAATGATGGAACAAATAAGTATTCTGGCAGCAATGATTTCACTAGTAAAGCAGGATGTCCTGGGTAAGACCATGACATACAATAACCAAAGGTTAATTCAGGTTTATCTTCCAGGTTATGATGATCTGTAGCAGATCTCCCAATGTTAATTTGTGGAACCTGGGTTGCACTGTGAATCAGAAACCAGTTTTAGTGATCCATTAAGGACAGACACATCACTGAATTTGTTGGACATGAATAACCCATTTGTAATTCAATATCACAAATGCTTTTTCCAGCTGCACTTTATTCAAAATACCAGCCTTTGCACAAATGCCATTGTCTTCTGTGGGGAGCATTTATTATGTTATATGTATATAAACCAAATTCACTTCAATTCTTCACAAAGTCATAGGACACTATAATAGGGGATATAAATAAACATATTAAATTCATCCAGAGAGGATGAACCAGAAACATGTAAGAAAAACAGTTTTAAAGTAGAGCTGACAGTGAGAAGACTAGTGAGGGTTTGGTAAGATACTAAAACTGGGATCGGTGGAGAAAAAGTGATAACTATCATGCAGAGTGTACAAAATCCATTTTCAGATACTAAACCCAGAAACAGAGTGTCACAGATTGGGGGAAAAATATTTAGAAAAACACATCAATTAGGTATTAGAGGATATTAATTAGGTATTAATTGGAGATTTAGAGAAACAAGAAGGAGTTTCTGATTGAAATCTTATATTGCATTTACTAAAGCAGGTCTACTGCAAAGTAATGAAGATCATGCAATTATATAAAGGAGAGACAAGCCCATTTTCTGAATGCTTTTTCTTTTCTTTTCCCAGGGGTATGGATCTGAGGGAAGGGCAATGGAAAGACTGAGAAATCATGTTCTTAACTAGATAACTGGAAAGCTCTTTATAGAATCAGCCACAAGAAGTAAGCATGTTTGTGTTTATCTATGCATATACTTTAGGGAAGGCAAAATAATTTGCACAAAAATTTGGAGCTACACACTTCATAGAAAGCTACTATTAGCAGATTTTGAAAAATCTGATATTGCAAATATCTGAAACCTCTCTTCAGTTCCCATGTTGTAATTTCATGCTGTCCAAGAAATCTTCTGATTATAGCTTTTGTCCACAGAGAAAGAATGCATAGAGGAGCTTAGTCCCCATACAGCAAGCAGCCTTTACAATTTTTAATGTAAACCAGTGATTTTACCATAGACACTGGTGTCAGTGAGTTTAACTGAATTCCACCTGTGAGAGATTTATGAAGCACCATTTGGTATACAAAACATTGGGTTTCTGTAGCTATGTGGTTGAAGGCTGGCCTATAAAATGAACTGATTTCACTAACAGACAAGTTACAGGGACCTGTCTAATAGGCTTCCATGGTAGCTTAGACAGTAAAGAATCCACCTGCAATGCAAGAGACCAGGTTTGATCCCTGGCTTAGGAAGATCCCCTGGATAAAGGAATGGCTACCCAGTCCAGTATTCTTCCCTGGGAAATCCCATGGATAGAGGAGCCTGGCAGACTACAGTCCATGGGGTGGCAGAATCGGACATGACTGAGCGACTAACACTTTTCAATAGGCACATGATCCCAGATCCCTCATTTACTGTGAGATATCTTTGAAGTTTTCAACTAACTGTGAGTATAAATAATTATTAGAATCTTTTAGAACTTAAGCTCTATGAGTGCAAGCAACTTTGCTTTATTCACTGATGTATCCCAAGTAACTAGAACAATGCCAAGCATAGAGTAAGCACTCAATTAATACCTGTTGTTAACAACTTACTCTCATTAAATAACGTTGTTTCTATGTATACTTTTAGTGTAAGTCTTAGATAAATTTAGATTTCTATAAGTAATTGGGGATTATGGATTTATTAATATTTCATGAAGTACAGAGCAAAACACCACTCCCTATTCTAGAATTTATTACAATAAGCAACATATTGGGTTGGCCAAAAAACTTATTCAGGTTTTTCCATAACCTTTTGGCCAACCCAATACACTGTCAGCTCTTAAAATAATAGTTAACATATTAACTTATCTAAAATTATCTAGTTTACTCTAAACTATTTATTTTTGTCATCTGTGTTTTTGTCCATATTAAAATTTGTTAAGGGTGATGAATTATTTCCATATTTGATAGACTGTTTTCTCCAGAGAGGAATGTACCAGGTGTTGAGAGACTGCATGGGTGAAATTGTAAATTTCAATATAAATTAAAAAGTTAGTACAAACCAATTCTTGTCCTAAGAGTGAGTGCAGACAAGCGTTTGGCGCTTATAAAAGCTGGAAAAGTTGGCTTCCAATTTTCTGTTTTTCTTGCAGCGACAAACTACTTCTGAATTGTGATTTCAGGTATTCCACTGTTACATACTTGAAATCAAGTAAAAGAATGTTTACACTTGCCACATTGTAAATGGATTCTTAGAGTTTCTTTAAGTATGTTGTTTTTCTAAATATTTAAAGATGATGGAACCATCTTTCAAAGTGAGGTACTCTCAAAGAAATGACTAAAGTACAGAGTCAAAAAGTGGTGGAGGGCATAAACCTGAGCACAGTGGCGGGCTGTTATGGTAGTTGCTTTTGATCGCCTGGCATGGTTCTCGCCCGATCTTTCTTCTAGTCATGACTCTGACCTTGGTGAGCCCAGCATACTTCACAGTAATGTCTAGGCACACGACCCAGCAGGACCAATCAGTATCCTTCTCTGGAATTTTATATGAATGTGTGTGTATGTCAGTTGCTCAGTCGTGTCTGATTTTTTGTGATCCCAAGGACTGTAGCCCGCTGGCCTCCTCTGTCCATGGAATTCTCCAGACAAGAATACTGGAGTGGGTAACCACTCCCTTCTCCAGAGGATCTTCCTGACCCAGGGACTGAACGTGGGTCTCTTACATTGCAGGCAGATTCTTTACTGCCTGAGCCAACAGGGAAGCCTCTTCTATAGGAACTGCTGCTGCTGCTACTGCTAACTCACTTCAGTCGTGTCCGACTCTGTGTGACCCCAGAGACGGCAGCCCACCAGGCTCCCCCGTCCCTGGGATTCTCCAGGCAAGAACACTGGAGTGGGTTGCCATTTCCTTCTCCAATGCATGAAAGTAAAAAGTGAAAGTGAAGTCGCTCAGTCGTGTCCGACCCTCAGCGACCCCATGGATTGCAGCCCACCAGGCTCCTCCATCCATGGGATTTTCCAGGCAGGAGTACTGGAGTGGGGTGCCATTGCTTATAGGAACAGTGGGGAGTTATTCCTGCTCTAGAAGTTGATCTACATAAAGTAAACTTGGAATCTGGGGCAGCATTTTCCCAAACCATGAAACAAAAGTTTGTCAACAGAAGGAAGAAACACACCAAGGAAAGCTGGACTGAGATCAAGAGAAGGGCAGTTGCAGTGGAACTGGTTTGATGTTGTTTAGTTGCTCAGTCATGGCCGACTCTTTGTGACCCCATAGACTATAGCCCATCAGGCTCCTCTGGAGCCTGGATCCTCCAGGCAATACTGGAATGGGCTTCCATGTCCTCTTGCAGGAGATCTTCCCAACCGAGGGATTGAACCAAGGTTTCCTGGATCACAGGCAGATTCTTTACCATCTGAGCCACCAGGGCAGCCCTGAGTTTGCTTGGGCTATCATAATGACATATCATTAGTAATATTTATAGGTATTTATTTCTCACAGTTGCAGAAGTTTGGAAGCCCAAGGTCAAGTGCTGGCAGATCCAGTTTCTGGTGAGTGCTCTCTTCCTGGCTTGTAGACAGCCACCTTCTTGCTATGTCTTCTCCTGGCCTTTCTCTTCCTCTTCTTCTAAGTACCCCAGTCGATCTGATTAGAACCTCACCCTTATGATCTCATTTAACCATAATTACCTCTGGAAAGACCCATCTCCAAATATCACCACACTGGGCTGTACAGCTTCAACATTTGCATTCTCTAAGGACACAAGTCAGTCCATTGCAATCATGGAGTGAAATGCCATTTCTTCACTTTTGCTTGATCTCTCCGATAGCAGTGCCTTTATGCTGTGTCTCATCCCTTTAATGGTTACTCATTCACAGCTCAGCTAATCATCATTTCTTCATGGGAACTTTCTCTGACCTCCATGATTAGGTGAAATATCTTTATCACACTCTTATTTTATGTTCTCATACTGCTCCATGCTTTTCTTTTGTAGCACTTTCATAACTGTCAGGTTATTTGTGCAAGAATTTGCTCTCGGTCTGTTTTCCTAGTTGGACTTTTATTTCCTTGGGGCCAAAGACTGTGTCTTACGGGCTCACCCATGTATCTGCAATGTTATCATAGCACCTGGTATGTTGTAACTAATAAGAGCAGTTTCTTGACCAAAAAGATAAAATATAAATATGAGTCATTTGGTTATAAAATAAAAGACCAAGTATTTTCCAAGCAGAGGTAACAGCTTATGCAAAGACTCTGAAATAATTAGGATCATCTCTTACTGAAAAGTGGAAGTGTTAGTCTTTCGATCATGTTTGACCCTTTGTGACCCCATGAACTGTAGCTTGTCAGGATCCTGTGTCCATGGAATTCTCCAGGCAAGAATACTGGAGTGGATTGCCATTCCCTTCTCCAGGGGATCTTCCCAACTCAGGGTTTGAACCTGGGTCTCCCACATTGCAGGCAGATTCTTTACCATCTGAGACACCATGGAAGCCCTTATCTCAGTGAAGGAGCTATGAAAAACAAAACTACACAGAAGGTGAAGATGGTAGACAGCATAGAAGGAATATGATTCTGCACGTTCTTATTTTTCCTGTGAGGGAATTTTGTCTTTTTTCCTAAGAGAAATGAGCAAATATTGAAGAATTTTAAGCAAGAAAACAGCATGCTCTGTTTTGCATATTATTAGAATCTCTCTGACTCCTAAGCGGGAAATAATTGGACAAAATCAAGATGGATATAGGTCAACAGAGGGAAAAATCTAGAAAGGAGATAAACTGAACTGAGGTGGTGATATGGAGATGGGAAACCAAGAATATTAAAAGGTGCTTGAATGAGGACATCCAATAGTTTGTATTTGACCTATAGTAAAGCAGTCCGATGGACGTGAGTCTGCGTGAACTCCGGGAGTTGGTGATGGACAGGGAGGCCTGGCGTGCTGCGATTCATGGGGTCACAAGAGTTGGACACGACTGAGCGACTGGACTGAACTGAACTGAAAGCAGTCTAATACTTCCATTATAACCAGCTAATTCTCCACTTTGCAAATAATATGTCAATTTTCCACTTATGTCAAGACTACTCAATATATGCTGTTATGGTTAAGGTTATTTAGTGCCAAGAAAATAGAAATGAGGAGTAGCAGCAATAAATGAATGGAAAGTCAATGATCTGCTATTAAAATCCTTCAGGCATTCAATTTTATGGAGGCCCTGCAACCAGTTAAGAAAGAAACCAATTCATAAAAATGCATAAATGCGCTCCATAATGTTCAGGGTATGCTCACTTATATTTAGCTGTATTCATAATAAATTTCAGAGCTTAAATCAATAGGTATATGAATTAGAGGTATTTCACTGAGAACTTTGTTTTATAGTCTTTTGGTAAAGTATGAGATGCTTAATTTCATTAAACAAAGAAAAAAAATTAGAGTGAAGCTTATAAAAATTCTCAATAATCAGAAAACATCAGTAAAGTTTTTGAAGGCTATAAGCTGCTTTGTTCTTTCTTTTGTTTTTCCATTGACTTTCAGTCAATAGTTAGGAGTCAGGAATTGGCTTATTATTTTAAAACTAATTTAGTAACTAGTTAAATCATAGTTAAAGATGAAGAAAATATCTGCATAATGATATATTTAGGTCAAGATGTGTGACTGAACACTCAGGTTTTTTTCTTTTTTTTTTTTTTTTTTCAGGTTTTTTTCTATTCCTTTTGGAAAACATATTGAAATGCCAAAAATAAATACTAATAAAATAATACCTATGCCAGTGACCTCAGAAGATTGCAAGGACTTAGCAAAAAGAAAACTGAAGGGTTAACAGAATTGCCTGAGATCTAAAAGGGGTCACTGTGATCGTGAAACAGGATAACTGAAGAGTTGGTAAGCTCCCACCAAAGACAGAAACCAGCTTTAAAGGTGAGTTTTCATAACAGAATTTTGGAATCATCACGAGAAGGGGACTGAGGACTGCTTTATGTAGTCTGCCAAAGGGTGGCAAAACAACTATTTTTATTTTCTTTCTCTAAATGCTGCTGCCTCCAGTGTTAGACATGGCTTCACCAGTGGAGTCAAGTTCATCAACCGCAAATGTGGATGTTTTGATGTAGGAAACTCTAAAAAAGAGTACTGGGGTTGAGGAAGTAGAGTACTGCCATAAGTAATTTTATCAAGAGTTTGTTCTGCATCAATTAATACAACTTTATAAATCTCTTTTTATCCTATTAATATATAAAGTACATTAATTTTTTACTTTAAAACTGCCTTGTATATCTAAAATAAATTCAACTCAGTTTTGATGTGTTATATCTTTTATATTTTATATTTGTTTGTTACTGTTGATTTATTTATATTTTAACATCTATGTTCACTAGAAAGATTAGCCTGCAGATTTCCTTTAGGTCTTTGTCAGATTTTGATATAATTATGCTGGCCATATAAAATAAACTGGTAAGTATTCCTTTATTTTCTGCCTTGTGTAAATTTTACAGAAATTAGTTCTTAAAGTCACCAACGAAGTTCTCTAGTCTGCTGTTTCTTTGCATCATGCCTTTACAAAAAAAAAAAAAAAAAAGTAGCTTCATCAAAGCATAACTCATTCTACTATTCACCCATATAAAGTTTACAATTCAACATTTTTCTTTTTCTATTTTTAATTGCTTTACACTGTTGTGTTGGTTTCTGTCATACAACAATGTGAATCAGCCAAAGTATATATATGTCCTCCTGACCCCTGAACCTCCTTCCCAATTCCCAAACCATCCCACCCCTCTAGGTTGTCACAGAGCACCAAGCTGCCACCCTGTGCTATGCAGCAACTTCCCATTAGCTATCTATTTTACATATGGCAGTGCTTATGTTTCAGTGATACTCTCTCAATTTGTCCCACATTTTATTTCCCCTTCTTTGTCCACAAGTCTGGTGTCTATGTCTGCATCTCTTAAACAGTTTTCTTGTATTCAAAGGTTGGTACAATAATCACTACAATCAATTTTGGAAGATACAGTTTATTCTAAAAAGAAATCCCATATTCTTTGGCAGCCACTTTCCATTTATTCTCAACCCCTACAAACCTAAGCAACCACTAATCTACTTTCCAACTACACAGACTTGCCTAATATAGACTTTTCATATAAATGAAATCATAAAAAATGTGATCTTTTGTGACTCGCGTCTTACACTTTGTATACTATTTTCAACATTACGCAAAAATGTTGTAGCATGCGTCAATATTTCATTACACTGTTAAAGAGATTGGTAAACAATGTCTATAGGTCATGCAGCTCTAAAATTATCCAATCTCATCATCACTCTTTTCATCTTTCAACAGTGGTGTCTATCACATGTACCATTCTCCCATTTATTTGATGATCAGTAACGGAACAACTGGCTTTCTCTGGTCGCTCAGTTGGTAAGAAACCCACCTGTAATGCAGGAAACCTGGGTTCAATCTCTGGGTCAGGAAGATCCCCTGGAGAAGGAAATGGCAATCCACTCCAGTATTTTTGCCTGGGAAATCCCATGGACAGAGGAGCCTGGCAGGCTGCAGTCCATGGGGTCACAAGAGTTAGACAAGACTTAGTGACTAAACTACGATTACCAATGGAACAACTCCTATGCGGCAAGTTCTAGTGTTACAAAATAGTCTGGTCAAGGAGACAAGCAAGTTAAAAGACGGCTGCAATATACTATGAAAAGTAAAATTAGAGAAGCTAAACTCCAGTACTTTGGCCACCTCATGCGAAGAGTTGACTCATTGGAAAAGACTCTGATGCTGGGAGGGATTGGGGGCAGGAGGAGAAGGGGACGACAGAGGATGAGATGGCTGGATGGCATCACTGACTCGATGGACGTGAGTCTCAGTGAACTCCAGGAGTTGGTGATGGACAGGGAGGCCTGGCGTGCTGCGATTCATGGGGTTGCAAAGAGTCGGACACGACTGAGCGACTGAACTGAACTGAATTGAGTACAAGCCTAGTGGGATGCACTGAAAGCTCAGTACCAACAAGAATTACAATAAAGTGAATTTTGAAAGAAAAGTGGAAATTAGTTAACTTTAGTGTTGAGACCAGAGAATAGATTTTTCAAAGTAGAATAGAATTTTCAAAGTAAAGGGGACAGTACATTAAAGAGAGTAAAGAAAATTAATCTGTGACTTTCAAAACCACACATGGCTTTATAGTTGAAGCACTGGGCCTGACAACTGTAGTGACAGGTATCATCTGAGCACACCATCACAGGGAAGTTACCATAAAGTTCTGGGGAGGACTTTAAATTTTCCATTCTATATGTAAGGCCCTTATAAATCATCACTCCAGTCCACACACACACACACACAAAAGGTGATCAAACTGAAAAAGTATGTTTGAAATACACCGAGCACTCCCTGTGCTTTTGAACAAGACAACTGCCTCAAGAGAATCTATTTCATCAGAGCCTAACTGCCTGGGGTTTTACCAAAGCCCAAACTCACCAGGAGAAAGGGAGATATGAAAACATAGCCTTCTCCAGTCTGTGATGTGGGAAAAGAGAAATACCCAACTCAGGCTTACTAAAAGACAGACCTAATCATATAGAATACTTCTCCTTTTCCACACCTCCCTAGGGCTGTTGTACAACAGTAAGGGATTACAACTAAAAGACATACAAGGCTTAGATCCTATTGAAGGACTCTCTAGACCCAAAGACAACATTGGAGATAAAAACAAGGATATTTCAGAAAATTTAGCCTCTGATACCACAGCTATAGCTGTGGAGTAAAGTCTGACTCCTAGTCAGCTAAACTTAAAGCTACACACTAACAGCCTCTCTACCCCAGTTCCTTTAACTTCATACAGTATGTCTGACTTTTACAAAAATTAACAAGATGTGCTGAAGGTCAAAAAACACAGTCTAAAGAGACAGAACAGGTATCAAAACCAGATTCAGTTATGGCAGAGATGTTGGAACTATAAGACTGGAAATAAAAAAGCACCTATGACTAATATGCTAAGGGATATAATTTAAAAAGTGGACAATATGCAAGACCAGATAGATAATAAAAGCATCTCAAATGTTAATAATTAAAAACAAATGTTAAGAAAATACAAATTACAGATAAAAAATGAAAAGATTAGTTATCATTACCAATACCATATTTTTAAGTGGATAATAAGGGATTATTATTAAAAAAACATTATGTTCACAAATTTGATAACTTAGAATAAAACAGACCTATTTCTTGAAAGATGCAATCCATCAAAAGTCACACAAGGAGAAACAGACAATCTCAATAGGCCTAAATGCATTAGAGGAATTGAAGATGAATTAATACCTCTCCAAAGATAAAGTACCATGCATAGATGGGTTCACTGGTAAATCTACAGAACATTTAAGAAGAAATGATATCATTTTTCTACCATCTGTTTCAGAAAATAGCAAAAGGAACATATTTCCTAATTCATTCTATGAAGCCAAACCAGGCAAAGACATTTTAAGAACGGAAACTGCAAATCAATATTTCTTATAATCATAGATACCAAAATTCTTAACAAAACATTAGCAAATCAAAACTAACAATATATACAAAGAATTACACAGCATGACCAAGTGTGATTTAATTCTAAGCACTCAAGTTTTATTCAACATTTGAAAATATTCATGTACTCTGAGGCTATTTTTCTATGTGCATCACATCTAAAATTGTCATGAATTTCACTTTATCATTATAAAGTGTTCCCCTTACAGCCTACAAATGGCTTGAGTGGAAAATATGGTGTGGCTTTAAGTAGGGAGAATTTTTTTTCCACATGTGCAGCTTGAAATACAGTTTAGCCATCTGCAATGAATTCTTCACTTTTGCCTGTTATTATATGAGAAGTCTTGATTGTGCATATTTATTGATATAGCTAAAATTTTCAAGTCATTCTATAATTAACAGTTTATCTTTCAATTTTAGAAAGAGAAATGTGCATTCTAAGTAGGGGAGTTTACTAATATCAAACCAATTTTCTTGTCAAGAACAATTAACAAAGCAGATAAAAGAGAAATAAATCTTATTTTTAAAGGCATCAGAGAGGTACCAGGTTTCCAAGGCAAACCATTCAGAATCACAGTAATCCAAGTCTATGCCCCAACCAGTAAGGCTGAAGAAGCTTTGAATGGTTCCATGAAGACCTACAAGATCTTCTAGAACTAACACCCAAAAGAGATGTCCTTTTCATTATAGGGGACTGGAATGCAAAAGTAGGAAGTCAAGATATACCTGGGGTAACAGGCAAATTTGGCCTTGGAGTACAAAATGAAGCAGGGCAAAGGCTAATAGAGTTTTGCCAAGAGAAAGCACCAGTCATAGCAAATACCCTCTACCAACAACACAAGAGAAGACTCTACACATGGACATCACCAGATGGTCAACACCGAAATCAGATTGATTATATTCTTTGCAGCCAAAGATGGAGAAGCTCTATACTGTCTGCAAAAACAAGACCAGGAGCTGACTGGGGCTCAGATCATGAACCCCTTATTGCAAAATTCAGACTTAAATTGAAGAAAGTAGGGAAAACCACTAGGCCATTCAGGTATGACCTAAATCAAATCCCTTACATTATACAGTGGAAGTGACAAATAGATTCAAGGGATTAGAACTGATATATAGAGTGCCTGAAGATCAATGGATGGAACTTCATAACATTGTACAGGAGGCCATGATCAAAACCATCACCAAGAAGAAGTGCAAGAAGGCAAAATGGTTGTCTGAGGAAGCCTTACAAATAGCTATGAAAAGAAGAGAAGCAAAAGGCAAAGGAGAAAAGAAAAGATATACCCATTTGAATGCAGAGTTCCAAAGAATAGCAAGGAGAGATAAGAAAGTATTTCTCAGTGATCAATGCAAAGAAATAGAGGAAAACAATACAATGGGAAAGACTAGAGATCTCTTCAAGAAAATTGGAGATACCAAGGGAATCATTCATGCAAAGATGGGCTCAGTAAAGGACAGAAATAGTATGGACCTAACAGAAGCAGAAGATATTAAGAAGAGGCGGCAAGAATACACAGAAGAACTGTACAAAAAAAGATCTTCATGACCCAGATAATCATGATGGTGTGATCACTCACCTATAGCCAGACATCCTGGAATGTGAAGTCAGGTGGGCCTGAGGAAACATCACTAAGAACAAAGCTAGTGAAGGTGATAGAATTCCAGTTGAGTTATTTCGAATCCTAAAAGATGATGCTGTGAAAGTGCTGTACTCAATACGCCAGCAAATTTAGAAAACTCAGCAGTGGCCACAGGACTGGAAAAGGTCAGTTTCATTCCAGTTTCAAAGAAAGGCAATGCCAAAGTATGCTCAATGTACCTCACAATTGCACGCATCTCACACACTAGCAAAGTAATGCTCAAAATTCTCCAAGGCAGGCTTCAGCAGTACGTGAACCGTGAACTTCCAGATGTTCAAGCTGGATTTAGAAAAGGCACAGGCACCAGAGATCAAATTGCCAACATTTGCTCGATCATCGAAAAAGCAAGAGAGTTCCAGAAAAATATCTACTTCTGCTTTATTGATTATGCCAAAGCCTTTGACAGTGTGGATCACAATAAACTGTAGAAAACTCTGAAGGAGATAGAAATACCAGACCCCCTGACCTACATCTTGAGAAATCTGTATGCAATTCAAGAAGCCACAGTTAGAACTGGACATGTTGTAGGGTACGGAGTTAAAGAAAGCGAGGTTCAGATAAAGAACGAGACTGGCACTTTACAGGAACAGATCACCTTTAATGAGGTGAAAAGGGGCAGCAGTCAGATTAGTGAGCTGCTCAACTAACCCAAGAAAAGAGTAAATATATATAGGCATATATGTGGAAATCTACTGTCTTAAGGGGGCCTGTTCTTCTCCAAGGTTGTTCAGAGTAGTTATCTCTTAAGTGGCTGAGGCAAGGAATTCTGGAGATAAGCCAGAGGCTGGCCAGCTGGGAGCTGGGCAAATCAACCTTAATGTCCATTCTTTTTTTCGGGTGGGAGAGTTCTATGTTTTGCATAGAATGGTGGGGAGGACCCGCAGAGAGGGGAGTTTAACTCCAGGCTGTTTTGCCATGTAACTTTCCTTCACATGGAACAACAGATTGGTTCAAATCAGGAAGGAGTAAGTCAAGGCTGTATACTGTCACCCTGCTTATTTAACTTATATGAAGAGTACATCATGAAAAACGCTGGGCTGGATGAAGCACAAGCTGGAATCAAGATTGCTGGAAGAAATATCAATAACCTCAGATATGAAGATGACAGCACCCTTATGGCAGAAAGTGAAGAAGAACTAAAGAGATTCTTGGTGACAGTGAAAGAGGAGAGTGAAAAAGTTGGCTTAAAACTCAACATTCAGAAAACGAAGATCATGGCATCAAGTCCCATCACTTCATGGGAAATAGATGGGGAAACAGTGGAAACAGTGACAGACTTTATTTTGGGGGGCTCCAAAATCACTGCAGATGTTGACTGCAGCCATGAAATTAAAAGACACTTGCTTCTTGGAAGAAAAGTTATGAACAACCTAGATAGCATATTAAAAAGCAGAGACATCACTTTGTCAACAAAGGTCCGTCTAGTCAAGGCTATGGTTTTTCCAGTAGTCATGTATAGATGTGAGAGGTAGACTATAAAGAAAGTTGAGCACCGAAGAATTGATTCTTTTGAACTGTGGTGTTGGAGAAGACTCTTGAGAGTCCCTTGGACTGCAAAGAGATCCAACCAGTCCATCCTAAAGGAAATCAGTCCTGAATATTCATTGGAAGGACCGATGCTGAAGCTGAAACTCCAATACTTTGGCCACCTGATGCGAAGATCTGACTCATTTGAAAAGACCCTGATGCTGGAAAAGATTGAAGGCAGGAGGAGAAGGGGATGACAGAGGATGAGATGGTCGGATGGCATCATAAACTCAATGGATGTAGTTTGAGCAAGCTCCGGGAGTTGGTGATGGACAGGGAAGCCTGGTGTGCTGCAGCCCATGGGGTTGCAAAGGGTTGGACACGACTGAGTGACTGAACTGAACTGAACTGAGAGTTACCAAGACTAGTAAGGACTTGAGGAAATACTTAAGTGGTAAAACCCTTTCTACTTTCCCTCAGATAGTATAATTTTTGGAATTTTTAAACAACATAACAAACCTACTTAAATATTTGCTTTATTCTGTAACATATTCTCAAGAGTTCAAAACTACTTCAATATTTCTTTATATTTCTTGAAATAATTTTCAAAATTTCTACACTTGTGTCCTTAAATGAATAGTCTCTAAGAAACCTGAAGTCTGGCAATGCACACTGCAAATGTACATTCAAACAATAGGAATTTTTAACTGATACATATACAGGGGGTATATAATTTTTGCTACATACTGGCCTCACTTAAAACAAAAATCTAATCAGAGACAAAGCTTCTTAGTTAGACAGATGAGAAATTAAGGCAAATAAATTGTCATCATGTCTAAATCTCCTGTGATTGCAAGCTTATATATTTCCTCATTGGCTTCAGATGGAACTGCTCTGCACTGAAAAGGCAGACAGGATTAACTTGCTGTCAAGCAAGGAATGAAAACTAATCCTTGTTGACAAGGTGTATCTGTTGTGAAGAAGTGATGACACTTTCTTCTAAACACTCCATTTTCCAAATGTTCCCTACCAAAATCTTGTATTTTTCAAAGTTTCGTGCAGGCAATTCTCAGTAAGGAATGTTTTAAAAAGCCTGATAAAGACATGCTAATATAATGCCTATATTTACATTTGATTTACTTGTATACTTAGGGCACATTGATTATTTTCTACCAAAAAAATGCAAGTGAGGAAATTTTAGACATGCACATCTGTATCTTTTTTAAGACATGCTTTCTTCTAAGTTTTGGAAGACTACTATACTAGAACCTCTCTACCTGATAGAAATACATTCCAGGACCCACAGTGGATGCTGAAAGTGAGAATAGCACAAAATCCTATATATATTATGTTTTCTCCTATATGTACATACCCATGGTAAAGTTTAGTGTATAAATTAGGCACAGTAAGAGGTTGACAACAAAAATTACCAATAAAATAGCACAATTATAATAATACACTGTAATAAAAGTTATGTGAATGTGGTCTCCCCCTCTCTCAAAATATCTGATTGTGTAAGTGTAATGCCTTTTCCATCTTAACTGAGCATTTATGTACTGTGGCTATTACTTTGCAGTTTGAGGTGCACGGATTTCTTTTTCCTTCATCACAATTTCACAGATGGAAGATCTGTTCTTACTGAACATCTTAGCAATCTCAGCATGTGACTTTTTTTTTTAATCTCATTAAGTCAAGAATTTTCACTTAAAGGAAACACTTGATGGCTTCTCTTTGGCATAAATTGCCAGCATCACTACTTTTGTGCACCGTGACCATTAAGTAAAATAAGGGTGACTTGAACACAAGCACTGTGATACCAATAGATCTGATAATGAAGATACTCCTAAGTGACTAGTGAGTAGGATATGTTAGACAAAAGGATGATTCACATCTGGTGGGCCAGCATGAGATTTCATCCTGATATTCACTGCTCAGTCAGTCAGTCATGTCTGACTTTTTGCAGCCCCATGGACTGTAGCCTGCCAGATTCCCCTACCCATTGAATTTTCCAGGCTAGAATATTGGAGTGAAGTGCCATTTTCTCTCCCAAAGGATCTCCCCAAGTCTCCTGCATTGGCAGGCAGATTCTTTTCCACTAGTACCACCTGGGAAGCCCCATGCTACTAAGAATGATGTGCAATTTAAAATATATGAATTGTTATTTCTGGAATTTTTCATTTCATATTTTTGGGACTCAGCTGACTGTGGGTTAACTGAAATCATGGATGAAACCTCGGATAAGGGGGGTCTGCTGTACTTCAAAATAATGTATCTTTCTCAGTATGTTTTATTACTTGATATAACTCAATTTTATATGTCATAGTAATAATATATCAGGCTGAGGACATTTTGAAAAGAAACATTCTTATTCAAAAGACTAGCAATTCAAGATGCTGAAAATACTTTGCAAGATCTAGGGAATTTTTAATCTCAAATGTACAAAAGTCAGTAACTCTTCCATATTCAGTTCAGTTCAGTTTAGTCGCTCAGTCGTGTCCGACTCTTTGTGACCCCATGAATCGCAGCACGCCAAGCCTACCTGCCCATCACCAACTCCCAGAGTTCACTCAGACTCACGTCCATTGAGTCAGTGATGCCATCCAGCCATCTCATCCTCTGTCGTCCCTTTCTCCTCCTGCCCCCAATCCCTCCCAGCAGCTTTTCCTAAATAAATGATTTATCCTATTTAATGTTGAGAAGTAGTGCTTGTAGAGAAGGTCAGCATTGATTTTTATAATAATTACATGTGTTTAAAGATGTCCTCCAGTATATATAAGTGCTGTGATTATATAAATGGTTTTTCTCCCTTTGAGGCCTCCTCTCTAAACTGAAGGTTTATCATTTTATCACGTACACTTTAGATATTTATTTGCATAATGGAACATACAGAAATAAAGAGTTAGGCATGACTGGGAAGCTCTTTGTTGACAAATAAGATCCATCATTTTGTTGCTACGTTCAATTCTGTAATAGAGAATAGAAACAACCAGTTCCTAGAACAGAGTAATCTGGCTGGAGTGGATTTCAACAAACATTTAGTTGCACAGTTCTTCATTTCAACGTGTGGGAAACAGGACCGGAGAAATCGACTCTTGTCCACATTCTCCATATCAGTGTGAGAAAACATCAAATCTGAAATTTGAACTCCTATGTGTCTATACACAGCCCAGCAAGTATGTCGATGTCCTCTCTGCTGGGGGAAACAGATGCCAGAGAGAGTGAAGAAAAGTGGCCCCAAGCAACCACCAACAGTTTCATTTCCAGTATAATCAATGTATTTCTGAAAAAAAAAATTAAGTTATCATGAAAAAAGATCTGAGCTTGGAGTTAAAGTCAAAAGGAAATTCACAGACACTTTTACTGTTTTGGCCCCAAACAAGTCACTTTACAACACTGAATCTGTTTCTGTTTCCGCCTACTTTCTTTCATAAGGGTGTATGAGATAAATGAGTCATTGAATTTGAAAGCTCCCTGAAATCTGTAGAGTGCTAAAAAGTAAAGGCATTAAAAAATTGTATGAAGCATTCTTAAAGCTGTTTGTGGCTAATTTGGCAAATGTGGAGCCAAGAAGCAGGCCTAGCAATTTATCTCCATTTCCAATATGTAAGATATGCAGAAATTAAAAATTTTATTAATGATATTTTATTCATACATGATATATATATTAAAGATGACTTTATTTTCTCTCCTTAAAGCCTCTTACAGGGACTTGCACATAGCAGGCTCACTAAAATATTTTGTTTACATTATGTAAAATATTAATTATGTGTTCATACACAAATAGAGTTGAATACTCTTTTAGTTTTATTTTATACAATCACTCTTAAACAGAAAAATGGAACAATTAATGCATGAAGAAGGAAATAAAAATATAAAGAGCACATTTAGACTCCTAAAGGACATAACTGTAGGCACCATAAAGATATTAAAGTATATTTGTATTCATCTGTACATACCATAATAGCATCCCAAACCCAAAATATCTATACTTTAAGAGTTGTGCTTTGTCTTTTAAAAATAAAGTATTTGTGAACCTAAAACACATAAAAATACAATAATAATAAATATATTTAGATCATAACAGACAACATGGAAAGCAATATTAATAAAATATTGAAAGAAAACATGAAGCTTCAGTTCAACAAAATACACTGCTCAAATAAAAAATATTTTATTTTATTTTAACATATTTGTCAGTGAGAAACTGTTCAGATAATTTGTTTAGGGGTAAATGAGCATACTGATACTCATCAAATATTTAGTAGTAAGTTCTAGGCTCCCAGATACAAAAGATGAGGGTCCTTTTTTGTGAAATGTGTCAAGTTATAAATTTGTTTTACTCTATGCAATGCATTGTGAGACAGTTGGTTTTTAATTTCAAGGGAAAATATAGAAACTTTCATATGTTTGATTTTTACTAATAAAATATTAAGCCATAATATCCTAAAATATGTCATGTAAAGTTAATAATACTAAAGATCAAAAAAAGCTTGAGTTAGGCATTATATTTAGATGTAACAATGTACCTATTTTGGGTGACAGCTGAGAGGGAATACATCTGACAGGTAAACTTAAAAACACTGAATAGTGCATATTAGCTTATATGGAAAACTTTGGAGACTCCCTTGAAGGAAATGACTTCTAATCAAGTCCATAACTAACATTAGGATATATACAGATATATTTGGTAGATTTGGAAGAACAAATAGAAATGAAACTGTAGGGAACCAATGAGATGCATAACAGATTTCCTCATAATGGAAAATGTCTGGTTTAGAAAGACCAATTTAGCATCAGGATATACCTTTTAGATTGGGATTGGCAGTACTAAGAACGAGAATCAAACTAACTCAGTAATTTAGTGAGTATAAAGATGTCTGAGAAAAATTATTCATTTGAATTGAAAGAATCAACCTAATAAATTCTATAACATGAAAAAATGTGTGCATATTTTAGGAGAGTTTACAAAATTTCAGTCACTTGGCAGCCTACAAATTTTAAGAATATAAGGAGATAAGCTCTATAAATATAAACAAATTGTGGAAATTTAAAACTATTTAAGAAATATTTTTCTTTTATAGATTAAAAGGGCAGAAAAATGTATTATTTTCAATATATGGTTTTCCTATAGATTAAAATTATTTCTACAGATTACAAAAGAAGAAAACTGCAATAAACCTATAATGAATTTCTTAGAGATGATGGTATATATTTAGTTCTGAGGTTTTACAATATGAAGTAATTCTTTTTCCTTTTCCCTTTCTATTCTCCTCCTACTCCTCTATTGCAGACCCTTTTCTGCCACTCACAACTTGCTTATTCATCTCAAGAATTTCTAGCTAAATCATAACATTACTGCTAGCCTTCAGGCTTTTCCCTAGGGAAAAACTAAATAAAATGCACAGAACCTTGGTAGAGAATAACACAGTCTCTCTAGACATGTCTTCTCTTTGTTGAGAAACCAAACTAAAGAAAAAGCTAGTGAATATACACGATGACTGAGAAACCAGCTGCACAGAAGTATTTGTCATTTTCATACAAAATGGTAAACACAATGAACATGGTTCAAAGACTCATATTCACAAATCATTTACTCACTGACCACTGAGACATACACCTCAACTAAAAAATAACACGAAGTGGAGAAACATATCACTATACTATCAACTTAAAATTTAGAAATCCTTATGTCCTAAAATTATTTCTCTAAGATTAAAAGTATTGAGGGTCTAAATTTTTACTGTTTATATGATGTAATAATATAATGAAGAGAGGCATATTAGGATAAAATGGAAAATATGTACATTCATTTGGCCATATTTTTTAATTAGTTAACTTATTTGGCTGTGCCTGGTCTTAGTTGCAACACACAAGCTCCTCCATCTTCCTTGCAGCATGCAGAATCTTTTACTTGCTGCACGTGGGATCTAGTTCCCAACCAGGGATTGAATCCAGGCTCCCTGCACTAGAAGCGCAGAGTCTTAGCAACTGAATCACTAGAAAAGTCCCAAGTTGGCCATATTAATGAATTAAGAATGAAATAGGCAGTTATATCCTTACCATGAAAAGTTTGAAGCTTTTAAACTATATAAGATCCCATACAAAGTTCCCAAGTATAATTATATATATATGGAAAAAAAATCTATGGACCAAATAGTAATCTCTGGCACTTGAAAGGATAAAGTACCAAAGAAATAATATACAAATTTGAAAACAGGAAAAGAAAACCACAACAAAATGGATTATAGCATGCCCTTTTAATGTCATCATGTACCTTTTCTAATAACAAATCTTTCATTTTTTGGACCCAAGTGAGTGTATCTGTTTGTTTGTTTTTTTTTTTTTTTTACTTTATATTTATTATTTAATTTTAGTTCACAAAATGTGATGTTGCTATTAACTTGTAACTTTCTGTCTGGTGGACAAAGCTAGCCCAAAGGTATGGATTTATTGCCTTGTAAGACAATAAATAGAATTGTATGTAATTAACAATCTTATCCTTACAATACTCTTCTCTTCTCTTCCTCCTACTGCCAAGTTGCTAAGTCACTTCAGTCGTGTCCGACTCTGTGTGACCCCATTACGGCAGCCCTCCAGGCTCCCTGGTCCCCGGGATTCTCCAGGCAAGAACACTGGAGTGGGTTGCCATTTCCTTTTCCAATGCATGAAAGTGAAAAGTGAAAGTGAAGTCGCTCAGTCGTATCTGACTTGTAGTGACCCCATGGACTATAGCCTACCAGGCTCCTCCGTCCATGGGATTTTCCAGGCAGGAGTACTGGAGTGGGGTGCCATTGCCTTCTCCCGTCTCTTCGTCATCCTACTCCTTTAACTTCATATACTTCAATAAATTCTCAACTTCTTGAATGTTCTTGAAATAAGCTTTACTGTTTTTATTTGAGTGATTTCCTCATTAATGGGTATTAAATCTTTGACATTTTATTGAGGTGTAGAATGGATCTTTAGAGTTATTTCCAAGTGCCAATATGCTGACAGTACTTTTTGTTTCAGGTTATTGTTCAACTATGGTTCTGATTCTACTTTATGTATGACCAATAACTTATTTCTTACTGGGCTGCAGCAACGATTAGGATTCTAGTTCTGTAATCTGAACTTTTGATAATCTTTTCTGAGGTGATGGAGATCTTTTTCAGTCAGGTGAGAGATGATATAAATCTGTCTATTTAGTTTTTTATTCTGTTCATTTGCATTCTTTGTGAACTTCAATTCAGTTCAGTTCAGTGAACTTAATGAAGAACATAATTCTTGCCCACTAGAAAGAAGAATTGGAGAAGGCAATGGCACCCCACTCCAGTAATCTTGCCTGGAAAATCCCATGGATGGAGGAGCCTGGTAGCCTGCAGTCCATGGGGTCGAGAAGAGTCAAACACGACTGAGTGACTTCACTTTCACTTTTCACTTTCCTGCACTGGAGAAGGAAATGGCAACCCACTCCAGTGTTCTTGCCTGGAGAATCCCAGGGATGGGGGAGCCTGGTGGGCTGCCGTCTATGGGGTCACACAGAGTCGGACACGACTGAAGTGACTTAGCAGCAGCAGCAGAAAGAAGAATAGCTCTTTGAGACCTGCAGCATTGATTTTTTGTTGTTATTGTTTTGTGCTTATTTTTGTGACTGATTTGTAAAAACAAACCTGCAAACTCTACATATCTGTGTATTTAGGAAACATCTGTACCTCTTGATGTGAGTTTTGAAATTGTTCCTTCTTTCATGTTACACCAATATATTGAACTATAAAATCTCTTAAGGGGCACTGGTTAATTAGCTTATAGAGACTAATAAATGTCACATAAACCAAATATTAGGGAACCCATGGCAACCTACTCCAGTATTCTTGCCTGGGAAATCCCATGGACAGAGGAGCCTGGCAGGCTAGAGTCCAGGGGGTCACTAAGAGTTGGACATGACTGAGCAACTAAACAAAGTTTCAGGAAACCTGGGGGGAGGGGGACTTCTAAAACTTTATGCTAATATAAGTATTAGTTAAGAATTAATAAGTCTTCAGTTTCATTTTTGTCTGTAAGCTTAACAAAATGTTCAAAATCCTTACTTAAGGACAAGCCTAGCCCAAAGGTATGAATTTATTTCAAATATTATTGTTGTTGTTGTTTAGTCGCCTAGAGTGTCCAACACTTTGCCACCCCCATGGACTTCAGCACGCCAGGCTTCCTTGACCCTCACCTTCTCCCAGAGTTTGCCGAAGTTCACGTCCACTGCATTGGTGGTGCCATCCAACCATCTCATCCTCTGATTACCTCTTCTCCTTCTGCCTTCACTCTTTCCCAGCATCAAGATCTTTTCCAATGAGTTTTCTGTTTGCATCAGGTGACCAAAATATTGGAGCTTCAGCTACTGCTTCAGTCCTTCCAATGAGTATTCAGGGTTGGTTTCTTTTAAGATTTATGGGCTGGATCTCTGCTGTCCCTGGGACTCTCAAGAGTCTTCACCAGCACCACAGTTTGAAAGCATCAGTTTTTTAGTGCTCTTCCTTCTTTATGGTCCAGCTTTTAAAACCATATGTAACTACTAGAAAGACTATCAGATCAGATCAGATCAGATCAGTCACTCAGTCGTGTCCGACTCTTTGTGACCCCATGAATCTCAGTACGCCAGGCCTCCCTGTCCATCACCAACTCCTGGAGTTCACTCAGACTCACGTCCATCGAGTCAGTGATGCCATCCAGCCATCTTATCCTCTGTCGTCCCCTTCTCCTCCTGCCCCCAATCCCTCCCAGCCTTGATCATACTGAATATTCACTGGAAGGACTGATGCTGAAGCTGAAACTCCAATATTTTGGCCAATGATGCAAAGAACTGAATCCTTGGAAAAGACCTTAATTCTGTGAAAGATTGAAGGCAGGAGCAGAAGGGGACAACAGAGGATGAGATGGTTGGATGGCATCACCAACTCAGTGGACATGAGCTTGAACAAGCTCCAGGAGTTGGTGATAGACAGGGAAGCTTGGTGTGCTGCAGTCCATGGGGTTCCAAAGAGTCGGACATGACTGAGCAACTGAACTAAATGGATACAGACTGCCTAAGTTTGTCATAGCTTTCCTGCCAAGAAGCAATCATCTTCTAATTTCATGGCTGCAGTCACCATCCACGGATATTTTAGAGCCCAAGAAGACGAAATCTGTCACTACTTCCACCTTTTCCCCTTCTATTTGCCATGAAGTGAAATAAAATCATTAATAAACAATATTTTGTTGTTGTTTAGGGATTCCCTGGTGGTTCAAATGGAATCTGCCTGCAATGCAGGAGACACGGGTTCAATCCCTGGGTTGGGAAGATCCTCTGGAGAAGGAAACGGCTACCCATTCCAGCATTCTTGCCTGGAGAATTCCATGGACACAGGAGTCTGGAAGGCTACAATCCATGGAGTTGCAAAGTCAGACATGATATCACTAAGTTGGTTCCAACTCTTTGAGACCCCATGGACTATAACCTGCCAGGCTCCTCTGTCCATGGGATTCTCCAGACAAGAATATTGGAGTGGGTTGTCCTCCTTCAATAGATCTTCCCAACCCAGAGATTGAACCCGTGTCTTCTGCATTAGCAGGCAGATACTTATGAGCCTGCAGGGAAGCCTCCAAATAATATTTAGATACTTTGTAAAATATTACAAAGTGTGAATTTTATATATATATCAGAGGCCTGGCGTGCTGCAATTCATGGGGTCGCAAAAAGTCGGACATGACTGAGTGACTGATTTGATCTGATCAGTTCAGTCACTCAGTCATGTCCGATTCTTTTCGACCCCATGAACCGCAGCACACCAGGCCTCCCTGTCCATTACCAACTCCCAGAGTCCACCCAAACCCATGTCCATTGAGTTGGTGATTCCATCCAACCATCTCATCCTTTGTCGTCCCCTTCTCCTCCTGCCCTCAATCTTTCCCAGCATCAGGGTCTTTTCAAATGAATCAGCTCTTCATATCAGGTGGCTAAAGTACTGGAGTTTCAGCTTCAACATCAGTCCTTCCAATGAACACCCAGGATTGATCTCCTTTAGGATGGACTGGTTTGATCTCCTTGCAGTCCAGGGGACTCTCAAGAGTCTTCTCCAACACCACAGTTCAAAAGCATCAATTCTTTGGCACTCAGCTTTCTTTATAGTCCAACTCTCATATCCATACAGACTACTGGAAAAACCATAGCCGTGACTAGACAGACCTTTGTTGACAAAGTGATGTCTCTGCTTTTTAATAAGCTGTCTAGGTTGGTCATAATTTTCCTTTCAAGGAGTAAGATACACACACACACACACATATATATATGCACACCTTTTTTGTTACTTTAGCATGCTACAGAGTGGCTATACTTGGGGGTCGAGTTAATGAACATGTCCATTTAGTCAATTAAGAATGGGTAAAAGTAGTGTGGGTATCAGTAGGTAGCCCATTATTTTGCTCTAGATCCTTTGTTGTCTAGAAACATGGTTGACACTGACTACCTTCAGTTGCAATAGAACTTACCTGACTGAAAGTTATAATCAATTTTGATGTTTGAGATTAGACTAAGAATTATAATGGCATGGAAAAAATGACTGCATGTATGCAATAAGTTCTTGGTTTTAAGAGAAAGAAAGAGCATAGTCTTGTCCTCAAGCAAGTTTTTAAAAATGAACTGATGCATTTTTTACTGCCACATATTAGTGCAAGACAGAATTTAGGTATCAATTAATATCATAATTGAAGTATGTTGTCATTTCTTAACACCAGTCAGTTCAGTTGCTCAGTTGTGTCTAACTCTTTGGGACCCCATGGACTGCAGCATGCATGGAGTATTGAAATGGTATGCCCAAACAGCTACATTTTCATGCCTCATCAGAGTATCCAAATAAATGTATGATTTTGTTTTGTCCTCATCATGTCCTTGATATTTAAACAATGAAAAATATATTGCTCATCAGAAGGAGCTGAGATTTCTTCTCTCATGTTTACTTAAAGTATTATATTGTCATACTGATTAATTGTTCTTAGACACCTAGGAGCCTATTTTAATCAGATGACCAAATTTTCCGTGCTAATCTTTTTTGTTTTCCTTTAGATCAAACCCTAAATTTAGTCCAAAAAATGCATGTCTTTTCTATCTAAAACTAAGTTTAGAGTTCTTAGAGACATTTGGAGAATAATAAAGGCTTGTTTTTCCTCATTTAATCAAAAGGGAAATAGAAAAAAATTAGATTTATTTGAAATGCTCCATATGTCTTGGCCTAGCTTAACACTATTATAAGAGATGCATGGAAAGAGATTTCAAAGTAAACGATGATTTTATACAAGTAAATTGTGAATTACATAAATATTTCAGAGATTCTACAATTTTCAAAATGGATTTCAAAGCCCTAAAGATTTGTCAATGCCCTCGCTGTCCTTAACATGTCCTCAGAGGCAACGCTGATACAATTCTTATGAAAGAATTATTCCTGATACCCCGATAAAGAACTTTACTCCTCTCCTCACTGATACTGGTCTGTAATAAATTAAACACAGCTATTCAGTCTCATCTACATATGTTCTCTGCATTTATCTCAAGCATCTACAGATATTCTCTGCATTTATCTCATGCTTGGTTCTGTATAAGATATAGGCAAATGTTCATCTTCAACAAAGAAAGGTATGCTTACTTTCCTGGAAACCAATAAACAAGGTTTTTTTTTGTTGTTGTTGTTGTTTTTAAACTACTGATACCTATAGGAATAGACTCACAGTGTTAGGCTTTGGAGCTTAAACCTACCATCATTTAGACAATGGTCAGGCTGTACCAGGAGATTCAATCAGGTATCAAGGTTTTTGTTGTTGTTGTTTTAATCTAGAAGTGGAAAACTATACATGGTCATTTGCAGATTTCTGCCTGGGAGAAAAGACACGCTCAATGGGATTTTATTGCCTCAAGTTTTATATCTGGACTAGAAATCTTCTAACAGTCCCTTTTTTAAAATGTGTAAAAATACTCAGTTGCTCTGGTAACTACTAGGCTTCCCTAGTGGCTCAGACGGTGAAGAATCTGCCTGCAATGCAGGAGACCCAGGTTTGTGCTCTGGGTCAGGAAGATCCCCTGGAGAAGGAAATGGCAACCCACTCTAGCATTCAGGCCTAGGAGATCCCATGGACAGAGGAGCCTGGTGGGCTACAGTCCATGAGATCGCAAAGTGTGGACATGGCTGAGGGACTAACTCTTTCTTCCTTCTCCCTTTTCACTAGGGTGTGATTCTGAATTACCTGTCCTCTGCCCAAATCCAACCCAGGCTTCAAGCCCAGAGAGCCCCTTCCCTTCCATAAGTCTTCCCCCAAGCCCTCAAGTCCTACAGCATCTCGCATCTACACCACTGGTAACTACATTTTAATGCCCACTGGTTCCTTCATTAATGAGTTCAAAATTCTTTGACATGTTCATTCTATATATTTATGAGTCAAGTTCTGAAAAATATGCTTTGAGAAGGTAAATTTGCTATGCTAATTTCTGTATTTTTTAATGCTTACATTGATTTTATATTACTTTGCTATCAGAAAAAAAGTCAAAAAGAAATAAAACAGGTTATTTTGTATCTGATATAGCAAAGCTGTTCTAGGGGGGATACATTATCTTTTGTAATATTTTAATACATGGAAAGTCAAACTTTTTGTTCTTTCATAACTAAAAATACCACAGTTATTTGGTGTTGAGCACCCAGTTCACCTTCAATATATCTGAAATATAAAAGAGATTCAAAATACAGTGGTAGTATGTGATCTCTCAGATATGCTCAAGGGCACTCCTGTTCTTCATTGATTAAAAGTATTCTTACCTTCCCTGACACTACTGGTTATGCCTTCTTACTTATTTATGTGAACTGCGTCTGTCAGACAGTGGCAGCCTGCAAGTGAATGATGGAGAAGAATAGACAGGTCAATGTTACATCCCAAACTCACTGAAAATAGAAACTCAGCACCACTTTTCCGCTTTTTCCTACACACACCCTGAACAAATACTCCCTTGAAGGAAAGGGCTACATACCATTGTCCTACAAAATATCCTATTACAAATGGAGCCCAGTTGCAAAAAGGCAATAAAAACTGTCCTAAAAAATATTTTGGCAGTTTATTTTTATGTTACTTTGGTTGAAGCAGGAAAGAAAATAAAACTCAGAATAAAAATAGATTTATCAGAATTTTATTTCAAGTAAAAATTGTACTAAATGGAAAAAGAAATGTCATCTTTTGCTACATTCCTGTTGGGTTTGTCAGTATAAGACTGAAGAAAAAATTTTTAATGAAATCTCTGTGGCAACAAAATTTGTCACTTAGGGTTCAATTTTTAGATGAAGAGACTGTATCTTAGGTTGCTCCTTGTTTTTGAAGAGTTTGTAATTCTTTCTAGTGATACTTTTTTCCCTGCTGACATTTTCAGTTTGCACAAATTGTATCAACCATTTGAAAAATTTAAAGGCTTTCCAAAAAAGTAGTTTTAGGTCTTTTATGGAAGGATATTTATGGATCATTTAAAAGTTTGAAGAAAAATTCAAGGTGAATTATCTACCCTACCTTCAAAGGCTTGACTAGAAAAGAAAAGCATGCCGTATTGAATAGTGAGATGGTAACATGTTGAAGCTATTTTTGGAACTGTAAATTTGTTCTGATGTTTCAAAGATATTGGTGTTATCTAGATGCTTTGGCTATTTCTACAGGGCTAAAAGTTTCTGAAATAAATTCTCAGATGAAGAAATTCTTGTTTGGAACTTTAGTTAAGGAAGCTACTAAACTTGGAGAAGGCAATGGCACCCCACTCTAGTACTCTTGCCTGGAAAATCCCATGGACGGAGGAGCCTGGTAGGCTGCAGTCCATGGGGTCGCTAAGATTCGGGCACGACTGAGCGCCTTCACTTTCACTTTTCACTTTCATGCATTGGAGAAGGAAATGGCAACCCACTCCAGTGTTCTTGCCTGGAGAATCCCAGGGACGGGGGAGCCTGGTGGGCTGGCGTCTATGGGGTCGCAACAGAGTCGGACACAACTCAAGTGACTTAGCAGCAGCAGCTACTAAACTATAATATTAACTTCAATGTGCTGACTCATTAAGTAAATAAATTTAAAAAAATCTATATTCAGTCCAACAAAATGACCAGAATGAAACATCCAAAAAAATATGTAAGATGTGAAAACATGAAGATTAGTACAGTTATTTGGATATTTTTTATATTTGCTCTTAGCAGAACACCATCACAGATATTTTTACAGCACAGAGATCAGGAGTCATTCCACCCCCTAAAAGATCAAACAGACATGAAGTGACTGGACGCCCAGTGGCTTTCGCCTATGAAACAGAGGTACAAGTGCCCACTCCAGAGAGAGCCCCGCACCTCAATCAAAACTCTCACTTGTCTTCCATTATAGCTCTCTGTTGGTTAAATAACACACTGTGGATATTTCTATTACTCAACTTCCCCTTCCTCTTGATGACTGCAGGCTCCACTGAGTCATTTAACTTGAATGAATTTGACAATAAATAAGTTGTGTATTCTCTGCAACCCATTTCCTTTCGGCTGGATTTTACAGTTCCTGAAATAAAAGTCCAAGAAAAAATATGTCTCCTGTGACTTATTTAGCTTATTTTTATGCATGAATATGCATATGTGTGTATATGAAGAGGAGTTTACTTGGAAGGAGTACTTCTTTAATTTAGAGAAGTAGTTGTACATTAGACAATTCTAAAAACAGCTTATGCCCCCATCCTTTTATGACTTATCCATCTAGGCAAAGTCAAGAGCATAGGGGGAAAATATGTTTCTAATGCATCAGAGAACATTTTGGGCTTAGATTTAAAATTTTAAATAGAGAAAGAAAAAACAATGGCCCCTAAGGAACGGATTGAAAATGAAAAATAATTCAAAGGAACATTTGTTTTTGTTCTTAAATCACTTAGTCACACAAAAAAAGTCACTGTAGAAGAAAAGAATGCTGTACAATTATTTTAATGTAATCTGGAGGAAATATTAGGCTATTTTCAAAAACTAGAAATTTTAAAGTTACAAACTCTAAATGATACTGATATTACTACTTCCCTATTCTGTTTTATTCTTTCTCCTATTTATACTGAGGGAGGAAAGGAACAGGCCGAAGGAAAAGAAGGAAACTCCATCTTGCACTTTCAGTGAGCTTTGGACTATGCGCCTGGTAGCCATGGGGATAACATACCATGGCCGAACTGGCCTCCCAGAATGATAAACACCAGATTCTATACCAAGATTTCCCATTGCCAAAAAGAATGTAATAATCCCCTTGTAGTCAATCACCTCTGTAATCTTTATGGTACCCATTGGTATAGGCTACAATGTATAACCAGCTGACCCTTCTGATTATGAATCATGGCTGTAACCTGATTGTATCTCCCTTTAACACTTTCCAGGCTAGGTTTAAGGAATTTGGGGATGTGGGCTTGAGCAGTACATTTAAGGTATACAAGGTTTTCACAAAGGTCGGTGTGGGTCCTTGGCTAAGAGGAGACTTTGCCTTGGGCCTGCCAGTGTAATAAACTGCTCTCCACTATCTGCATTGTCCTTCTGAGTGAGTTTGTTTCCCAGAAAATGTGGCTACAACAATACTATTTAATGATTTCTTTTATTAATGATTATGCTTAAGGCATCAGTTCAGTTCAGTCGCTCAGTCGTGTGCGACTTTTTGCAACTCCATGGATTGCAGCATGCCAGGCCTCCCTGTCCATCACCAACTCCCATATACTCAAACTCATGTCCATTGAGTCAGTGAGGCCATCCAACCATCTCATCCTCTGTCATCCCTTCTCCTTCTGACCTCAATCTTTCCCAGCATCAGGGTCTTTTCAAATGAGTCAGATCTTCGCATCAGGTGGCCAAAGTATTGGAGTTTCAGCTTCAACAGCAGTCCTTCCAATGAATATTCAGGACTGATTTCCTTTAGGAAATCTTAAGGAATACTTTGAAAAAAATGCAGTGCTTTAAAGTATTTAAGAACAAATAGCTCTATTTGGCCTTTCCCACACTTTTCCGATATATTTTGTTAATGGGAAGAAGTTAAAAGTCTTCAGATCAATGCTTTTGCTTAGAGGAAACTTAACATCTTTATATTTGAATCTTGTAGACTTGTTGCAAATCACAGTAATAAATGATGTCAAACGTATACTTGTAATTAAATGTTCTTCAGGCCTGAAATATTATTTGCAGTTATCCTCTGGTAAGTCACTATTTTCAACTCTATGTATGTGTGTGTGTTATTTCATCACACACACACATATGTATATATGCATTCATCCATAAAAAGACAGAATTGTCAATTAATCTACTAAAAACTAGGTGAGAGGAGATAATTATAATAATTTGCTTATTCCTTGAGTAAACGGAATTTGACATAAGAAATGATTTGCTTGAAATGTTGACACTTAGGCATTAGTTGGTAGCATTACTGATCCCACTGTCAACAATATGCTGGTTTACTAAAAATGAATATATATGAACCTTAAACTATTTGGTAAAAAACTACTTAGTATACTAATGGTCCCCTTTAGGCAAAGAGTCTGATAATTCATTCAGATAATGGAGAGTCAATGTTGAAAAAGCTGTTTATTCATATATCGGTAAAAAGAGTATGTTTGTTCTTAAATATATCAAGAGATAAAATCAGCTTTTTAGATAAAATAAATAGTGAAGGATAGAATACATTCAAATAAATTTTTTAGAACTCTTCTTTTAATTGAACTTTTATTACCATCTTAATATTTGGCAAAAGATACCACAATCCACAGAGTGGAAAAAATATTTGCAGTATATATACTCTAACAAAAAACATATTTAAAATAAACTTATTATAGGAGAAAGACAAAAATCTAACAGAAGAATGTACAAAAGACTTGAACAGATATTTGCAAAAGATACTAGATATTTAAAAGCCAATAAATATCTGAAAAGGTATTCCTTACTGTTATCTATAAATGTTTAGGTTGACTAAAATGGAATATCCTTACAAAAAGATACTACACAGTAACAGGAATGAATGATTTGCAACTAAAGGCAAAAGCATGGATAAATTTCACAAGTAAAATGTTGAAACAAAGAAGTCAGAAACAGACGGGCACATAATGTATGATTCCATTAATAGCAAAAAGAAGCAGAACTAATCTAAGCTCTTAAGTCAGGACAGCAGTCACCTTTATCGTTAGGGTTATTAAGTGAAATGGGGTACTCAAGAAAGATTTTTGGTATCTTAATAATGCCCTACCTCTCAATCTGGGGGGCAGTTCCATTACTGTGTTCAGCCTGGTGAAGACTCATTGACTTTGACCCTTGAGATATGGTCTTTGTTTGACAAAATTTCAAAAATGAAAGTTTATCTCCTGAACACTTCCATGAGAAGAAAGAAAGATATGATATTGTGGAGGAAATTATATTTATGAAAAATAATATATATAATAAAATATGAAACTATTCACCTATAACTCTTACTGTTTTAAAGATATATGTATGACAAGCTTCTTTGAACCATAAGTTTCTTTCCAAATAATTACCATTCATAATTAAAATAAAAAATGAGTTTTATTATACCTATATTTGATTTTAGTTTAAAAATATATCAATATATAATATAGCAATGTATCTACATAAAAAAAGTGAAGGATTCACTATGATTGGCCCCCATTATATCCTCTTCTGAGCTTCCCTGGAGGCTTAGATGTTAAAGAATCTGCCTACAATACAGGAGACCTGGGTCCAATTCCTGCGTCAGGAAGATCCCCTGGAGGAGGAAATAGCAACCCACTCCATATTCCTGCCTGGAAAATTCCATAAACAGAGGAGCCTGGTGGGCTACAGCTCATGGGGTTGCAAAGAGTGGATAGGACTGAGCAACTAACACAGACAGACACAGACATATCCCCTTATATGTTCACTTATATGGCCTCTGGTTAAAACCATATGGATTACAGTAGATGATGATGTAAAGGGCTATAGTGTTATTAATATGGCAGTCTTAAATAAAACTGCCATGTCTCATATGAAATGATTCATTTTCGCACATTCTTTGGCACTTATTCTGTAGAAATTGATTTGACAAAAATTTTCCTCTTCAAAGCTTCCACAAGCCTCTTATCCTTATCCATCAGAGGGCAGACAGAACGAAAACCACAATTACAGAAAACTAACCAAACTAATTACTTGGATCACAGCCTTGTCTAACTCAATCAAACTATGAGCCATGCTGTGTAGGGCCATCCAAGACACATGAGACATGGTGGAGAGTTCTGACAAAACGTGGTCCACTGGAGAAAGGAATGGCAAACCACTTCAGTATTCTTGCCTTAAGAACCCCATGAGCAGTATGAAAAGGTAAAAAGATATGACATTGAAAGATTAACTACCCAGGTTAGTAGGTGCCCAATATGCTACTGGTGAAGAGTGGAGAAATAGCTCCAGAAAGAATGAAGAGGCTGAGCCAAAGCAAAAATGAAGCCCAGTGGTGATGGAAGTAAAGTCCAATGCCATAAGGAACAATATTGCATAGGAACCTGGAATGTTGCGTCCACGAATCAAGGTAAGTTGAAAGTGGTCAAATAGGAGATGGTAAGAGTGAACAGTGACATTTTAGGAATAAGTGAACTGAAATGGACCAGAATGGGCAAATTTAATTCAGATGACTATTATATCTACTACTTTGGGCAAGAATCCCTTATAAGAAATGGAGACGCCATCATAGTCAACAGAAGAGTCCAAAATGCAATCTCAAAAATGACAGAATGATCTCTGTTCATTTCCAAGGCAAACCATTTAATATCATAGTAATCCAAGTCTATGACCCAACCACTAATGCTGAAAAAGGTGAAGTTGAACACTTCTATGAAGACCTACCCAAGACCTTCTAGACCTAACACCAATAAAAGATGTCCTTTTCGTCATAGGGGACTGGAATGCAAAAGTAGGAAGTCAAGAGATACCTGGAGTAGAAGGAAAGTTTGGCCTTGTAGTACAAAATGAAGCAGGGCAAAGGCTAATAGAGTTTTGCCAAGAGAACACAATGGTCATAGCAAATAGCTTTGTCTAACAACATAAGAGATGACTCTACATATGGACAACAACAAATGGTCAATACCGAAATCAGATTGATTATATTCATTGCAGTCAAAGATGGAGAAGCTCTATACAGTTAGCAAAAATAAGACCAGGAGCTGACTGTGGTTCATATTATGAACTCCTTGTTGCAAAATTCAGACTTAAATTGAAGAAAGTAGGGAAACCACTAGGCCTTTCAGGTATGACCTAAATCAAATCCCTTACATTATACAGTGGAAGTGACAAATAGATTCAAGGGATTAGAACTGATAGATAAAGTGCCTGAAGATCTATGGACAGAACTTCATAACATTGGACAGGAGGCCGTGATCAAAACCGTCGCCAAGAAGAAGAAGTGCAAAAAGGCAAAATGGTTGTCTGAGGAAGCCTTACAAATAGCTATGAAAAGAAGAGAAGCAAAAGACAAAGGAGAAAAGAAAAGATAAATCCATTTTAATGCAGAATTCTAAAGAACAGTGAGCAGAGATAAGAAAATCTTCCTAAGTGATCAAAGCAAAGAAATAGAGGAAAACAATACAGTGGGAAAGACTAGAGATCTCTTCAAGAAAATTAGAGATACCAAGGGAACATTTCATGTAAAGATAGATATAATGAAGGACAGAAACTGTATGGACCTAAGAGAAGCAGAAGATATTAAGAAGAGGTGGCAAATACACAGAAGAACTATACAAAAAAGATCTTAATGACCCAGATAACCACAATGGTGTGATCACTCACCTAGAGCCAGAGATGGAGCACAAAGTCAAGTGGGCCTTACGAAGCATCCCCATGAACAAAGTTAGTGGAGGTGACAGAATTCCAGCTGAGCTATGTCTATTCCTAAAAGATGATGCTGTGAAAGTGAGGTACTCAATATGCCAGCAAATTTGGAAAACTCAGCAGTGGCCACAGAACTGGAAAAGGTCTGTTTTCAGTCCAATCCCAAAGAAAGGCAATGACAAAGAATGTTCAAACTATAGCACAATTGTACTCTTTTCACACACTAGCAAAGTAATGTTCAAGATTCTCCAAGCTAGACTTCAATAGTACATGCACAGAGAACTTCCAAATGTTCAACCTGGATTTAGAAAAGGCAGAGGAACTGGAGATCAAATTGCCAAGGTCTGTTGGATCCTATAAAAAGCAAAAGAACTCCAGAAAAACATTTGCTTCTGCTTCATTGACTATGGTAAAGCTTTTGACTGTGTGGATCACAACAAACTGTGGAAAATTCTTAAAGAGATGGGAATACCAGCCCACCTTATCTGCCTCCTGAGAAATCTGTATGCAGGTCAAGAAGCAAGTGTTAGAACCAGATATGGAACAATGGACTAGTTCCAAATTGGGAAAAGAGTATACAAGGCTATATATTGTCACCTTGCTTATTTAACTTATATGTAGAGTATATCATGCAAAATCCTGAACTGGATGAAGCACAAGCCAGAATCAAGATTGCTAGGAGAAATATCAATAACCTCAGATATACAGATGACACCACCCTTATGGTAGAAAGCGAAGTGGAACTAAAGAGCCTCTTGATGAAAGTGAAAGAGGAGACTGAAAAAGCTGGCTTAAAACTCAACATTCAAAAAACTAAGATCATGGCATCCGGCTCCACCACTTTATGGCAAATAGATGGGGAAACAATGGAAATAGTGACACACTTTACTTTCTTGGGCTCCAAAATTACTGCAGATGGTGACTACGGTCATGAAATTAAAAGACGCTTGCTCCTTGGAAGAAACACTGTGACAAATCTAGACAGCATATTAAAAAGCAGAGACATTACTTTGCCGACAAATGTCCATCTAGTCAAAGCTATGGTTTTTCCTGTAGTCATTTATGGGTGTCAGACTTGCACCAAAGTGAAAGCTGAGCACCAAGCCTTGATGTTTTTGAACTGTGGTGTTGGAGGAGACTCTTGAAAGTCCCTTGGACTGCAAGGAGATCGATCCAGTCAATCCTAAAGGAAATCAGTCCTGAATACTCATCGGAAGGACTGATGCTAAAGCTGAAGCTCCAATACTTTGGCCACTTGATGCTAAGAACTGACTCACTGGAAAAGACCCTAAAGCTGGGGAAAGACTGAAGGCAGGAGGAGAACAGGATGACAGAGATGAGATGGTTGGATGGATGACTCAGTGTGCATGAGTTTGAACCATTTCTGGGTGTTGGTGATGGACAGGGAAGCCTGGCGTGCTGCAGTCTATGTGGTCTCAAAGAGTCGAACATGACTGAGTGACTGAACTGAACTTTCTTCTTGAGCTCCATGATAGGGAGCCCAAAAGCAGCTTACTTTTATATGTTAAAGCCAACAGTGCAACTTCAATGTAGAACTCAGATGAATTCTCTTCTTCTATCATAATATACACACATAGGCTTTGATTTTCTTTGATACGCCATACAAAATTACACATGATGTTCTTATATGTGGTCTACAGAACATCATAGACAATCTACTGTATTGGAGCAGGACCCTATGGGGCCATCCTGGGACAGGCCTTCTCCCATAATCTGCTTTAGCTCCTCTCTGAAGTACTTAGACAACAGTATTTGATGCAAATCTCCTGAACTGTTTTGCAGATGTGAAAACCCCCTACCAAAAGGAATATGTTAACTACCTGATGGGTGAGCACAAAGCCCCAGGCTTCCTAGAGCCTAAGGACTGATAATCTTAACCCCTGTGACACCACCCTGTTCCCTCATCATCAGTCAACCAGAGAAATGTGCACAATCTGATCATGCACCCGTGACCTCTTTCTCCCTCACCTGGCTATTAAAAAATGCTTTACCAAAACCCATGGGAGAATTCAAGGCTTTTTAGCGCAGGAGCCACCTCAGCTCCTTGTATGGCCTTGAAATAAACTTTTGTCCACTCCACACTCCCATGTTTCGGGCTTGGTTGGCCTCACTGTGTTGTCTGGCACACGACTTGTGTTAACAAAACTGTTGACCTCAGACTGAGACTTGAACCCATGTGCTGGGTCTCAAACCCAGCCAATACGCGGGTTGAGACTCAAACCCACATGACCAGGACTTGAACCCAGCCAAGACCCACAGTGCCTGGTTTTAGGACCTAATGGACCTCAGGTTCTTGATGTCTCATCACAGAAGGTACTCAGTGACAGATAAAGTGGATTTATTCAGATTCAAAGAAAAGCACACCCCACAGACAGAGTGTGGACCATTGCAGAGGGCCAGTCTGGCAACCTCAAAATGTGGCATGGTTAGCTTTTATGGGCTGGGTAATTTCGGGCTAACGAGTGGGAGGATTATTCCTATTACTTTGTCTAAGGGGTGGAGATTTTCAAGAGTTGGGACACTGCCAATTTTTGGTCTTTTGATGGTGTCTTGGAACTATCATGGGCTTTGCTTGTGGCTCAGCTGGTAAAGAATCTGCCTGTAATGTGGGAGACCTGGGTTCAATCCCTGGGTTGGGAAGATCCCCTGGAGAAGGGAAAGGCTACCCATTCCAGTATTCTGGCCTGGAGAATTCCATGGATTGTATAGTCCATGGGATCACAAAGAGTCAGACACAACTGACTGACTTTCACTCACTGAAACTGTCATGGTGCTTCTGGGTGTGTCATATACCTTGCTGATGGAGGATCAAGACAAGTTGACTTGTCTTCCGTCTTGGACTCACTTGATTCTAATCAGTTTATGTTGTGTTATTGGGCTATACTATTCTTTCAAAAGTTGAGCCCTGCTCAATGTTTTGTTGTTGTTGTTGTCTGACTCCTTGTGACCCCATGGACTGCAGCATGCCTGGCTTCCCTGTCCATCTCCATCTCCCAGAGCTTGCTCAAACTCATGTTCATTGAGTCAGTGATGCCATCCATCCATCTCATCCTCTGTTGTCCCCTTCTCCTGCCTTCAATCTTTCCCAGCATCAGGATATTTTCCAAAGAGTCAGCTCTTCACATCAAGTGGCCAAAGTACTGGAGCTTCAGTTTGGGCACCAGTCTTTCTAATGAATATTCAGGGTTGATTTCCTTTAGGATTGACTGGTTTGATCTTCTTGCAGTCCAAGGGATTCTCAAGAGTCTTCTCCAACACCATAGTTCGAAAGCATCAATTCTTCAGTGTTCAGCCTTCTTTATGACTACTGGAAAAAAAACATAGCTTAATACTACTAGAATAACACCATATTGATCCTGGTGAGCAAAATGCTACATGTATCCTAGATCAACTAGTAATTCATTATCAGAATATAAAAGAGATTTCATGCAGCTGTCCTGCAACAGCTTTTGAGATCCAAATGTGTATATCTCTTCCCAAGTATGGATTCTGAAATGCACTTTGATAATTTGAAATAAGCCATGGTGATGATGCTGAGTAGGGCCCTGTGGGACTCCTGGGCATAGAGGCCTTTTTGTTCCCCATCCTTGCAGGCAACACTCTAGCCTCCATGACCTTCTCTGAGTTCCAAAGGGCAGAACAGTCACTAATCAAAGGAGAAGCAGCAAAGAAACCATCTAAGGCAAGGTAAAGTGACCAGAGAAACACATCAAGATTAGGAGACAACCTAAGACCCTGAACACACCATAAGCTTGTCAGCAACCCCACCCTTTCAAAATTTTGCAGAAAAGAAATGAAGATTATGACTGCCTTGATCCTTATCACATATCTCAGGTAGGGGAAGCACACTGACCGAAACCGCCCATCCTGGTCAGGCACCATAGTAACCATTTGCATGAGTTATTTTAGGACAGGAGGTCCTAGTGGCAGAGCAATTCTCCCAGGTTCCCTTATGCTACTGCTCCAGGGTGCTCCTTACCAATAAAACCTCTTCCTTTGTCAGCATGTAGGGCTGACATGCTTGGAAAAGAATTGTCCAAGTGTTAGACAAGAGCCCACTCTCAGGCCCTGAAGGGGTCCCTCTTCCTGCAACACTCCTGCCTGACTCTATAACCTCTCCCTATTCCCCAGGAAGGAGGGCACAGTTTTTGAGGTGCTAGCACCCTTAGCCTGGCAAATTAATGAAGCCATTCTTTCCTTCTCCTCCATAACTCTCTGTATTTCAGTTTGGCATTGGTGCACAGAGAGCCAAATTTTGGCAATAGTGGAAGTAGTTCTATGAAAGAATTTACATATCTAAAAAAGAGTACTTTTTTTTTCTTTGCTAGAGAGCTAATTGTTAAACATTTCAGTTCAGTTCAGTTCAGTTCAGTTCAGCCGCTCAGTCGTGTCTGACTCTTTGTGACCCCAAGGTCTGCCACATGCCAGGCCTGCCTGCTCATCACCAACTCTAAGAATTTACTCGTTGAGTTGGTGATGTCATC
Organism: Bos indicus x Bos taurus; assembly: GCF_003369695.1. Classification (NCBI taxonomy): domain Eukaryota; kingdom Metazoa; phylum Chordata; class Mammalia; order Artiodactyla; family Bovidae; genus Bos; species Bos indicus x Bos taurus. Next base: position 96,272,369 of record NC_040079.1, on the reverse strand, counting down.
CAGCCATCTCATCCTGTTGTCCCTTTCTCCTCCCATCCTCAATCTTTCCCAGCATCAGGGTCTTTTCCAATGAGTCAGTTCTTCACATCAGGTGGCCAAAGTATTGGAGATTCAACTTCAGCATCAGTCCTCCCAATGAATATGCAGGACTGATCTCCTTCAGAATGGACTGGTTGGATCTGCTTGCAGTCCAAGGGACTCTCAAGAGCCTTCTCCAGCACCACAGTTCAAAAGCATCAATTCTTCGGTGCTCAACTTTCTTTATAGTCCAACTCTCTCATCCATTCATGACTACTGGAAAAACCATAGCTTTGACTAGACAGACCTTTGTTGGCAAGGTAATGTCTCTGTTTTTTAACATGCTGTCTAGGTTGGTCATAACTTTTCTTCCAAGGAGTAAGCGTCTTTTAATTTCATGGCTGAAGTCAATGACTGCAGTGATTTTGGAGCCCCCAAAATAGTCTGTCACTGTTTCCACTGTTTCCCCATCTATTTGCCATGAAGTGGTGGGACCAGATTCCATGAGCTTAGTTTTCTGAGAGTTGAGTTTTAAGCCAATTTTTTCACTCTCCTCTTTCACTTTCATCAAGAGACTCTTTAGTTCTTCTTTGCTTTCTGCGATAAGGGTGGTGCCATCTGCATATCTGAGGTTATTGATGTTTCTCCCGACAATCTTGATTCCAGCTTGTGCTTCATCCAGTCCAGCATTTCTCATGATGTAATCTGCATAGAAGTTAAATAAGCAGGGTGACAATATGCAGCCTTGACCTACTCCTTTTCCTATTTGGAACCAGTCTGTTGTTCCATGTCCAGTTCTAACTGTTAAACATTTACCAACACACTACCGGAGAAACTCTATAGATATTGAGGGGTCTGGATGACAACTGTCTGTGATGTTCTTGGATATTTAAGATAAAAAGAAAGATTTTACATTGTATTATACTTCCTGACACTAACTAAGACAACAGCTTTAGGTCTTTTGAGATTTCAGAAGTAGCATAGAATATACTTGATAATAATATCCCAACTCATTTATTATTATCAGTTGTGAATAGTTGCTAGCTGTGAGTGGATCCCAGTGGAAAGGGATCTGAAGCAAGTTCAAAACTGCATCCATAATCTACATGTTACTGTGTTACTAAGTCATGAAAACATGGGTTATTTCAGAAAATCATCAAGCAGTGGAGATCATCTATCAGGACAGAACTAACGACATTCTAAAAAACATAAGAAAATTACATGAACAGGCAGTTTCACAAACAGACACGTCCATTACCTCAGCCAAACAGGATACAAATACTATCTTTCAGAAAAGTATGGAAAGGGTAATTTAACTTATTTGCATATCTATTATTCTGAAGAAGGGAATGGCAACCTGCTCCAGTATTCTTGCCTGGAGAATGCCCATGGGCAGAGGAGCCTGGTTGGCTACAGTCCATGGGGTCGCAAAGAGTCAGACAACTGAAAGACTAACACTACTGTATCGATCATTTCACTCCCCCACACCTTCCCCCACCTCCAATGCTGGTCAAAGTCGAATTTCATGACAAGAGGAGCTAATATCCCTGATTTCAGGTGTATTACCTGGTCGTTCTCCAGCAATTGCAGAAGTCAATTTCTGGAGGAGGGAATGGCAAACCACTCCAGTATTCTTGCCTTGAGAACCCTAAGAACAGTATGGAAAGGCAAAAAGATAAGACATTGGAAGATGAGCCTCCTAGTTCAGAAGGTGTCCAATATGCTACTGAGGAAGAGTGGAGAACTAGCTCCAGAAAGAATGAAGAGGCTGGCTGAGCCAACGTGGAAACAACACCCTGCTGTGGATGTGTCTGGTGGTGAAACTAAAGTCCAATGCTGTAAACAACAATATTGCACAAGAACTTGGAATGTTAGGTCCCTGAATAAAGGTAAATTGGACATGGTCAAGCAGGAGATGGCAGGATTAAACATCAACATCTTAGAAAATCAGTGAACTAAAATGAATGGAAATGGGCAAATTTAATTCAGATGATCATTATATCTACTACTGTGGGCAAGAATCCCTTAGATGAAATGCAGCAGCCCTTGTAGTCAACAGAAGAGTCTGAAATGCAGTTCTTGAGTACAATCTCAAAAATGACAGAATGATCTTGGTTCATTTCCAAGGTAAACCATTCAATATCACAGTAATCCAAGTTTATGCCCCCAACCACTGATGCCGTGGAAGCTGAAGTTGACCTGTTCTATGAAGACCTTCAAGACCTTCTAGAAGTAACACCAAAAAAGATGTCCATTTCATCATATGGGATTGGAATGCAAAAGTAGGAAGTCGAGAGATACCTGGAGTAACAGGCACGTTTGACTTTGGAGTACATCTGTAAGTAGTGGGAGAATAATGAGACTTTGGGCTTCAGTCTCAAATGGGTGGAAGACCAAGGGCACATGGGTTAGTTGTCCTGGTAGCATCTGCTGGAGCAAGGGAACAGACCAGGAGGCAGGTAAGGATAAAGGGATCTGACATCCACCATGACTGAGCTATGCCCAGCGTACATACATTTACAAAAACTGATAGTCTCACACAAAATTTAAATATATAGCTAAATTTTGCTTACTTGAAACAAAATACTACTGTCAAATACTTATATCAAGTACTTTTCTAAGTGATTTACATATATTAAGTAATTTACTCTGCATCAAACCTGTGTCATGGACACTGTTGACTTAGAAGCTTAAAAGAAAAGAATCTACATAAGAAAATCATGAAAAATAGAGGTGAATTATAATTTTTAAGCAAAGTGGCATGCATGGCAGAAAACAATAAATGTGGAAAGAAGTCACACTATAATATAAGCAAGTATGTATATTGCAAAGGCATAAGGATTAAAAACATATGCCAGCAATGGAGCAATAATATTATATACCTAGTGAAAATGAGCCCAAATCCAGTCTATATATGTCTAAACAGTAACAATCAAGTAGCAACAAATCAAAATGAAAAATTATATTCAATACAAATAACACCCTCATATAGTCTGATGACAGAGAATGCTAAGGCTTTAATACAGAAGGAGAAAAGTAATTCACCACAGAGCATCATATAATCTTTCAGACTATCATGTCATTTCCTTCTCGTGGACAGGCTTATGGGAATGAAAGCAGATGATGAAAAGCTGTACCGAAGACAGAAGAAGGAGCCTAAGCTATGCGTGTTATAATTGCTTTCTAAAAGGAATTTTTAAGTCTTTCCTTACCACTAGTGCTTTCAAATGATTTATAGAGCAATGAGATTATCTAGTTTGAAGGACTGGTAGAATTCCTTTGTGAAACCATTTGAGCCTGGCACTTACACGATAGTTCCTTAATCATTTTCTTGATTAGGGAATTGCCCTGTTGAAGCTGTCTAACTCGACTAGGGTTACTTTTGTTAATGTGTATTTCCCTAAGAAATTATCCATTTCATTGAGGTCTTCAAATTTATTTTAATTGAAAATATACAAACTTATTTAAATTTAAATTTCTTATGTTTCAGTAGTCATCTCTACTTATTATTTCTTATTTTGAATGTTTATGCCTTCTTCTGTTTTTTCCTCATCAATTGAACAGCTAATGGTAGGTTTGTTTTAATACCATATATTCATCATGAATGAAAAATTTACTGTATTTGCCCTATGACAATTTTTTGCTGCTTTAATCTAAAAATTCATGAATACCTATCAGGAAATTTATGAATATGCTTCACTGCTTAATGGTTCAAAGGAGGAAAAAAATATGAATTAAAGAAATCTCAAATTTTATAAAATAAATCACCATCCATTTGTGATTTTAAAACAAATAAAATTCTTAGCAAAATATCAATAGAAGAGATATTTCTATTAACTGAAAAATACTACAATATATTAATATTAGGCAATATAACTATTTTCATTTACCTGAAAATGTTAGCTAATATTCTGCTGGCTCAGATGATAAAGAATCTGCCTGCCAATGCAGGAGACGTGGGTTCAATCCCCAGGTTGAGGAGATCCCCTGAAATAGGAAGTGGCAACCCACTCCAGTATTTATGCCTGGAGAATCCCATGGACATGGGAGCCTAGTGGGCTACAGTCCATGGGATTGCAAGGAGGTGGACACGACTGAGCAACTAACACTTTCACTTTCAGGACTGCTTTTATTTACCTGAAAATGTTAGCTAATATTAAAAGTGAGTGAAAGTCGTTCAATCCTGTCCACCTCTTTGCTGTAGAGTCCATGAAATTCTCCAGACCAGAATACTGGAGTGGGTAGCCTTTCCCTTCTCCAGCAGATCTTCCAGACCCAGGAATTGAACCAGGGTCTCCTGAATTGCAGGCAGATTCTTTACCAACTGAGCTATGAGGGAAGCCCTTAGCTAATATAGATTAGAGAAAAATAAGAGATAAAATATTTAATCAATGGCAAAATTATTAAAGTCTCACAAAGCAAATCAGTGATTCTAAAAATTTGGTGCAACAGTCTCCCTTCCTGGGGGAAAACTGTCATATAATTGTTAAAGTTAAAAAAATTTTGCAAGAAATATATTTTATACCTTTAAAATTCAGTTATTATCTACATATAATGTACAGACAATATTACAAAGACATATTTCTCCTTTTTTTTAATAAAAAAAAGGAGATTATCACATCAGAAAAAAAAGGAAATTAATACAAGCTATCAGTCAGTTCAGTTGCTCAGTCGTGTCCGACTCTTTGCGACTCCATGAACTGCAGCACGCCAGGCCTCCCTGTCCATCACCAGCTCCCAGAGTTGACTCATACTCACGTCCATCGAGTCGGTGATGCCATCCAGCCATCTCATCCTCTGTCATCCCCTTCTCCTCCTGACCTCAATTCCTCATAGCATCAGAGTCTTTTCCAATAAGTCAACTCTTCACATAAGGTGGCTAAAGTACTGGAGTTTCAGCTTCAGCATCATTCCTTCCAAAGAATACCCAGGACTGATGTCCTTTAGGATGGACTGGTTGGATCTCCTTGCAGTCCAAGGGACTCGCAAGAGTCGTCTCCAACACCACAATTCAAAAGCATCAATTCTTCGGCGCTCAGCTTTCTTCACAGTCCAACTCTCACATCCATACATGACTACTGGAAAAACCATAGCCTTGACTAGACGGACCTTTGTAGGCAAAGTAATGTCTCTGCTTTTCAATATGCTCTCTAGGTTGGTCATAACTTTCCTTCCAAGGAGTAAGCGTCTTTTAATTTCATGGCTGCAATCACCATCTGCAGTGATTTTGGAGTCCAAAAAAATAAAGTCTGCCACTGTTTCCACTGTTTCCCCATCTATTTCCCATGAAATGATGGGACCAGATGCCATGATCTTCATTTTCTGAATGTTGAGCTTTAAGCCAACTTTTTCACTCTCTTCTTTCACTTTCATCAAGAGGCTTTTGAGTTCCTTTTCACTTTCTGCCATAAGGGTGGTGTCATCTGCATATCTGACGTTATTGATATTTCTCCTGGCAATCTTGATTCCAGCTGTGCTTCTTCAGCCCAGCATTTCTCACGATGGACTCTTCATATAAGTTAAATAAGCAGGGTGACAATATATAGCCTTGACGTACTCCTTTTCCTATTTGGAACCAGTCTGTTGTTCCATGTCCAGTTCTAATTGTTGCTTCCTAACCTGCATATAGGTTTCTCAAGAGGCAGGTCAGGGGGTCTGGTATTCCCATCTCTTTCAGAATTTTCCACAGTTAATTGTGATCCACACAGTCAAAGGCTTTGGCATAGTCAATAAAGCAGAAATAGATGTTTTTCTGGAACTCTCTTGTTTTTTCCATGATCCAGCGGATGTTGGCAATTTGATCTCTGGTTCCTCTGCCTTTTCTAAAACCAGCTTGAACATTGGGAAGTTCACAGTTCACGTATTGCTGAAGCCTGGCTTGGAGAATTTTGAGCATTACTTTACTAGCATGTGAGATGAGTCCAATTATGTAGTAGTTTGAGCATTCTTTGGCATTGCCTTTCTTTGGGATTGGAATGAAAATGGACCTTTTCCAGTCCTGTGGCCAGTGCTGAGTTTTCCAAATGTGCTAGCATATTGAGTGCAGCACTTTCACAGCATCATCTTTTAGGAATGAAATAGTTCAAATGAAATAGCTCAACTGTAATCCCATCACGTCCACTAGCTTTGTTCGTAGTGATGCTTTCTAAGGTCCACTTGACTTCACATTCCAGAATGTCTGGCTCTAGGTGAGTGATCACACCATCGTGATTATCTTGGTCATGAAGATCTTTTTTGTACAGTTCTTCTGTGTATTCTTGCCTCCTCTTCTTAATATCTTCTGCTTCTGTTAGGTCCATACCATTTCTGTCCTTTATTGAGCCCTTCTTTGCATGAAATGTTCCCTTGCTATCTCTAATTTTCTTGAAGAGATCTCTAGTCTTTCCCATTCTGTTGTTTTTCTCTGTTTCTTTGCATTGATCACTGAGGAAGGCTTTCTTATCTCTCCTTGCTATTCTTTGGAACTCTGCATTCAAATGGGTATATCTTTCCTTTTCTCCTTTGCTTTTTGCTTCCCTTCTTTTCACAGCTATTTGTAAGGCCTCCCCAGTCATTGTGCTTTTTTGCATTTCTTTGCCATGGGGATGGTCTTGATCCCTGTCTCCTATACAATGTCACAAACCTCCCTCTATAGTTCCTCAGGCACTCTGTGTATCAGATCTAGTCCCTTAAATCTATTTCTCACTTCCACTGTATAATCATAAGGGATTTGACTGAGGTCATACCTGAATGGTCTAGTGGTTTTCCCTACTTTCTTCAATTTAAGTCTGAATTTGGCAATAAGGAGTTCATGATCTGAGCCACAGTCAGCTCCCGGTCTTCTTTTTGCTGACTGTATAGAGCTTCTCCATCTCTGGCTGCAAAGAATATAATCAACCTGATTTCGGTGTTTACCATCTGGTGATGTCCATGTGTAGAGTCTTCTCTTGTGTTGTTGGAAGAGGGTGTTTGCTATGACTAGTGTGTTCTCTTGGCAAAACTCTATTAGCCTTTGCCTTGCTTCATTCCATATTCCAAGGCCAAATTTGCCTGTTACCCCAGGTGTTTCTTAACTTCCTCCTACTTTTGCATTCCAGTCCCCTATAATGAAAAGGACATCTTTTGGGGGTGTTAGTTCTAAAAGATCTTGTAGGTCTTCATAGAACCGTTCAACTTCAGCTTCTTCAGCATTACTGGTTGGGGCATAGGCAATTCAATCAATTTAATTCAATTAAATTGTACTTAAAGTTAAAAAAAATAACTTGGAAAATTAAGGAATCCTCTATAACTAAGAGCTAGTATGATACTAGAATCTTTCACATTAACATTAGAATATTGCTGTCAATAGTATTAAGTTCTTCATTTGAAACATCTGGTCAAAAAAAATTTTTTTCAAAGAATGTTGTAGCAACGAAAAGAAAGAATCTATGTTTTTGTGTTGTTTTGTTTATGCAAATCTATATCTGAATGATTTCATCTAGAAAATCCAAGCAATGATTTGGAAAATTATAAAAATTAAAATTGATGATTTCAGTAAAGTGGATCAAGATCAGGGTTGGTAAACAATTCTCTGCAGGCCAAATCAGCTTACTGACCATATTTGTAAATAAAGTTTTCTTAGAACATAACCATGCCCATTCCTTTAGGTGTCATCTATGACTGCTTTTACAGGCAGAGTTAGAGTACTTGTGCCAGAGACTCTATGGCCTTCCAAAGTCTAAGATATTAATATTTAGCCCTTTATAGAAACATTTGATAATGCTGATGAAGATAAATATTTGATAATCAAAAATTTTAACCAGCAATTAATAGTTCCAGAAAGAGATAACAAAGAAAGATACAGGGAGGGCGATTTCTTGGACCTGAATCCTATGGGTTTTCAGATTATATATAAAGACTGTCTGATTACTCCATAGAAAGAAAAACAGTAAGCCAGGCAAGATCATAATGATACTTCAGACCTATATTCAGATCTTTTTTTCAGAGAAGGAAAAAGGTTACATATAAAATTTTCAGGGTATTTCAACCTACAGGTATTCAGGGTATTTCTAGAAGATCAACCTAGAAAATTAAAAGTCAATGAAATAATTCCAGCCTACAATTTAAAGTCAAGTCATGATTACACATATGAGGTCTTTAAATGCTTTACTCTTGATCTCTTAGAAAATACTCCACCTAAATTAGGAAGTAAATACCAAAATGGAACACATGAGATCCAATAGAGAAGTCAGAGGAAGAAAATTCTCAGGATGATGAAAAAATGGTAATATTCAAAGCCATATGTGCAGTGGGTTTTGTGAATAAACAGGTCAGATGGGAGCAAGGGAAACAGAGAGATCCAGGAAGGACATATCAAGGGAAAAATAGTAAAACTTATAGATGTATATTAAGTATTAGATCATATTGAAAATAATTTTACAGTTCTTTGAAAGCATTTGGGTGCTGAGTTAGTGTTAAGTATATAGCAAAAAGCAAATGAAGTGAGTGAGGTAACTCCAAGATAAAGAAAAACTCATACAAGAAATGAAGTGTTAGTGTCTTTAGCATAGAAATGAAGTGTGAAAGTTCTGACAATGACTCAACTGAGAGCAATATTTTCAAAACCATAAAAATGTAAACACTGAAATCTGACTTAACCAGGAAGTTGGATATTAGTATTTTAGGCGAATGGCTATAGAAGTGGAGTCCCAAAGGGAAGAACTCTACGAGGTAAATCCTCTTCTATAATGTAAGTCCATAAGTAAAGTTTAACAATGAAAAATAGACATGGTTCTGTAAACTACATTAGTCAGAAATGTGGAGACAATTTTTGAAAAGGAAGATGGAGGGCAAAGGGAAGTGATAATGGGTGATGGAAAAAAGGGGGGCATTGTTATCACTAGCTGGGTACTACTATTAGAGATTTAGAAACAGAACAGAATTTGTCAATTATGATTCAGTAAAGCTGGAGAAAAGTAATATAAAATGAAATAAATAAAACCCAAACAAAGTATTGCTTAAGAATGCATGTTCTATATTTAAAAGGCCTATGTATAAACTGAACTTGGGCAAATATTAACTGCAACTTTGAGTGACTAAATCTGCCTCAATTTTTTTCCTTTTTAATATAGGTATAATAAAAGTAACTACACAAGAGACATAATAGACAGTATATGAGCTATTACAGGTAAGACTTTTATTTTAAAAACAGATTTTATTTTGCTAAAATAGCAATTATGATTTTAAAATAATAGGTATAAATGAGAAAACAGTATCTTTACAGTAGATCTACAAAAGAATAATCTGTATTAGTAATATCTAAGACCTATACAGTGTTAACAAACTGAAAGAGAGAAAAATTTTGAAAAATCCTGAATATGAAATCAGTCTATATAAAATTGCTATTAATTCTAATAATAAAGCTATGTTTTCTGGTTGTTGAATCAGACTATTTTATTTGAAGACAACTGTATACAACATTTATGAAAAAGGTGAATAGAATAATTTTCATAAAATTTTATAGACATTTAGAAGACTACTGGCCCTTAGAAATTTTTTCCTAGGAAGAAAATCTTAAACATAAAAGAAAAAGGTTCTATGAACATCAACAATTTAGGTAATTTTAGAAATGTTTCTAAGAACCTAGTTTTTTTCAATTTGGTCTCTTACAGATTTCATAATTTATTATGTTATAATATTTACCATTGCATATTCACAACTCTTTTATAGATGTCAGATATCATTCCCATTATACCAATAAAATTTGTAAATTAACCAATAACTATAATTCCTGGTTATTAACAAATATTACTATCCTTTTGATGAGATGGGGAGAACTGCTTTAAAAATGTATATACATAATCTAAAAGCTTGGTCCAGAGATAAACACTTAAAACTGTGTGAAATAGTCCTGAACTCAAAGGAAAGTAAAATAGTTCAAAGATTTTTCCTTTCTCTAAATAGAATAATTATTTTGAATACAGACTGACCTCATGGCAACCATTAACTTTCACTAAAAACTGAAGAATTTAACCACCCAGTGTGTGACATCAACAGGATTTCTAGTCTCAAAGTAGTTTGCCTAACTATACCCAGAAATACCACACCTGCACTTAAGAAAATGTCCTAGCATCATGGGAAAAAAGTCAAAGATCATGCGATCGCTGCTGGTTCAATCCTGCACTCATTACTATTATATGCACATCCAGTTAGTAATGATCCCCTCCCTGGCTTAACTGCAAAAGCATCCCCTTTTTCCAAGACACATTTTAGGATTTTCTAGAAAAAATGATGTAAAATTCCACACTTTCTCCTGACTAGCTAATCTTTTAAAAGGGACAGTATCAACCCACTTATATGGCATTGTAAAAGCATTTTCAAAACTTTTTCTTTCAAAACAGTTTCAGAGAACAAAAACAGTTGCATACTAGGGATAACTGAATAGCTCCCTACCAGAGACAAGAGAATCGGAGAAGGCAATGGCAAACCACTCCAGTGTTCTTGCCTGGAGAATCCCAGGGATGGGGGAGCCTGGTGGGCTGCCATCTGGGGTCGCACAGAGTCAGACACGACTAAAGCGACTTAGCAGCAGCAGCAGCAGCAGCAGCAGAGACAAGAGAGTAACTGGACATAAAACAAGCTTCTTAGATAAAACTTAGCAGAAATGTATATACAGTTAATTGCTGGGGTGGACAAAATACGGTGGGACAATCTTGACTGGCCAGACACAAAATGGGGCAGCAGACATCTCACAGGTGGTGGAGATAGCATATCAGAATGATTACCAGCCAATGACTCAGTGGGTAAATATTCGCCTGCAATGTAAGAGACACAGGAGACGTGGGTTTGATCCCTATGTCCAGAAGATCCCCTGGGGAAGGAAATAGCAATTCACTCCAGTGTTCTTGTCTGGAGATTCTCATGGACAGAGAAGCCAGGCTATAGTCCAAAGGGTCGCAAAGAGTCAGACACGACTGAGCAATTAAGCACACACCAGACCAGCCTGGAGCCCTGCTGAATGGATTTGAATTCCAGCTCTGCGTCTTACTAGCCATGTACTGAACAACAGATCTATCCATTGTGTGCCTTAGTTTAATCATCTGTATAATAGACATAACCCTAACACCAACTTCTTAGGACTGCAGCAAAGAATAAATTGACTCCTGCCTCTATTTAGATCATAGCAAACATCGTCTTCCAACAAAACAAGAGAAGGATCTACACATTGATATCACCAGATGGTCAACACTGAAATCAGATTCTTTGCAGCCAAAGGTGGAGAAGCTCTATACAGTCAGCAAAAAGAAGACCGGGAGCTGGCTGTGGCTCAGATCATGAACTCCTTAATGCCAAATTCAGACTTAAATTGAAGAAAGTAGGGAAAACCACTAGACCATTCAGGTATGATCTAAATCAAATCCCTTATGATTATACAGTAGAAGTGAGAAATAGATTTAAGGGACTAGATCTGATAGAGTGCCTGAGGAACTATGGATGGAGGTTCGTGACATTGTACAGGAGACAGGGATCAAGACCATCCCCATGGCAAAGAAATGCAAAAAAGCACAATGGCTGTCTGGGGAGGCCTTATAAATAGCTGTGAAAAGAAAGCAAAAAGCAAAGGAGAAAAGGAAAGATATACCCATTTGAATGCAGAGTTCCAAAGAATAGCAAGGAGAGATAAGAAAGCCTTCCTCAGCAATCAATGCAAAGAAATAGAGGAAAACAACAGAATGGGAAAGAATAGAGATCTCTTCAAGAAAATTAGAGATATTAAGGGAACATTTCATGCAAAGATGGGTTCAATAAAAGACAGAAATGGTACGGACCTAACAGAAGCAGAAGATATTAAGAAGAGGTGGCAAGAATACACAGAAAAACTATACAAAAAAGATCTTCACGACCCAAATAATCACGATGGTGTGATCACTCACCTAGAGCCAGACATCCTGGAATGTGAAATCAAGTGGCCTGAGGGAGCATCACTAAGAACAAAGCTAGTGGAGGTGATGGAATTCTAGTTGAGCTATTTCAAATCCTAAAAGATGATGCTGTAAAAGTGCTTCACTCAATATGCCAGCAAATTTGGAAAACTCAGCAGTGGCCACAGGAGTGGAAAAGGTCACTTTTCATTCCAATCCCAAAGAAAAGCAATGCCAAAGAATGCTCAAAATACCACACAATTGCACTCATCTCACACACTAGTAAAGTAATGCTCAAAATTCTCCAAGCCAGGTTTCAGCAATATCTGAACTATGAACTTCCAGATGTTCAAGCTGGTTTTAGAAAAGGCAGAGGAACCAGAGATCAAATTACCAACATCCACTGGATCATGGAAAAAGCAAGAGAGTTCCAGAAAAACATCTATTTCTGCTTTATTGACTATGCCAAAGCCTTTGACTGTGTGGATCACAATAAACTGTGGAAAATTCTGAAAGAGATGGGAATACCAGACCACCTGACCTGCCTCTTGAGAAACCTGTATGCAGGTCAGGAAGCAATAGTTAGACCTGGACATGGAACAACAGACTGGTCAAGGCTGTATATTGTCACCCTACTTATTTAACTTATATGCAGACTACATCATGAGAAACGCTGGGCTGGATGAAGCACAAGTTGGAATTAAGACTGCCGGGAGAAATATCAATAACCTCAGATATGCAGATGACACCACTGTCAACTACAAATTGGCACTTACCAAGAGCACTGCCAGTGACTGAACAACAAATGCATTTGACACTTGTCTCTATGGAGACTGAATTCCATGCTGCTATGGCTGTTGTCCTTCAACTGTCCCTGAGGGAGTTCACGGTGGAGTGAGGCACACTGTGCTCCCCGGGAATCTGGTGGGACAGGATTAATATAGTTGGATGTTTTTAGGAACAGATTTTATGATCTCAATCCTTGCATCTCCTCATATCTAGAGAAGCACTAAATCCCTTCATGGTGACATCAGACCCTCATGACTAACAAAAAACCTTTTGTAAATTGAGTGCTTCATGGTATCGAACTCCCCCCTTCACCAAAATGTTAGATATTGACTTTCCCCTACTGCCGCTTTGGAGCAGTCTCTCAGAGCTATCTGAGACACTGCCTCCCGGGCTGCAGTTCTCATTTTGCCCCAAATAAAACTTAACTTGCAACTCTCAAGTTGTACATCTTTTTTAGTTGACACCACCTTTATGGCAGAAAGGGAAGAAGAACTAAAGAGCCTCTTGATGAAAGTGAAAGAGGAGAGTGAAAAAGTTGGCTTAAAGCTCAACATTCAGAAAACTAAGATCCTGGCATCTGATCCCATCACTTCATTGGAAATAGATGAGGAAACAGTGGAAACAGTGTCAGACTTTATTTTGGGGGGCTCAAAAATCACTGCAGATGGTGACTGCATCTTGTGACTGCATCTGGCTGGTGACTGCAGCCATGAAATTAAAAGATGCTTACTGCTTGGAAGAAAAGTTATGATCAACCTAGACAGCATATTAAAAAGTAGAGACTTTAAAGTAGTGCCAACAAAGGTCCGTCTAGTCAAGGCTATGGTTTTTCCAGTGGTCATGTATGGATGTGAGAGTTGGACTACAAAGAAAGCTGAGCGCAGAAAAACTGATGCTTTTGAACTATGGTGTTGGAGAAGACTCTTGAAAGTCCCTTGGACTGCAAGGAGATCCAACCAGTCCATCCTAAAGGAGATCAGTCCTGAATATTCATTGGAAGCACTGATGCTGAAGCTGAAACTCCAGTACTTTGGCCACCTGATGCAAAGAACTGATTCATCCGAAAAGACCCTGATGCTGGGAAAGACTGAAGGCAGGAGGAAAAGGGGATGACAGAGGATGAGATGGCTGGATGGCATCACCGACTCAATGGACATGAGTTTGAGTGAACTCTGGGAGTTGGTGATGGACAGGGAGGCCTGGAGTGCTGCAGTCCACAGGGTCACAAAGAGTCGGACACAACTAGTTACTGAATTGACTTGCTGACTGTGTTTAGAGTAAGAGTAGCTGGTAGAAAGAACATCCACATGGTCGACCAAAGGTATAATTTTCTTGTTCCTCAATTTGCTCCCGGTCTGTATCCGATTATTTCTTTTACCCTAGATTTGCTGCCCTGTGGCCTTTTTAGAGATTATTTCACATCTGTGTGAAATACTTCATATAAAAATTCAGGCAGAAAATTCATGTGAAAATTGACCTCCCTCAAACAAAGATTAACTGGTAAATGATTGCCAAGCACTTGGAACCCCTTAAGTGTTCCAAAAACGTTGCTTGTTAACTCTCCTCATCCTGAGAAGGGCCAGCTGATGACAATCCTAGGCTGAAGTATCTCATGTCATATAAATAGTGAATACAAAGTTTTTGTCAAATTTCCAATTTGCAAGCGGCCAGAGGGCACACTAAGAAGACAGTCACAGAAGAGCATTGCATTCTGCACCTGGCATGAGATTAGTGGCTGCTTCAGGGAGATGTTATTTCCAGCATTTGGTTTTCAATTTGACTTATTTTTTCACATTTTTCACATCTGACTATTTAAGGGAGCCTCACATAGCAATCTTCTTGTCATATAAGAAGATCATATGGTGAAAGACAATATTATCTGAGAAAAATCTGGACTGAGACTATGGAAAAAAATTAATATTTTTTGTGTGTTTAGTAAGTCTTGCAGATGACATCACATTGACAATTTTTATTGTCTTATAATCCTTTAGGAGAGATACTTAATGGTCCCAATGGTATCTTCAGCAGAAGTACACAGTGAAATCTGAAAGCAAGCTGTTTCATGGTATTGTGAATTGCACAGGAGAACCATCGAGAGATAAATATTCATAAGTCATTAACAAATTCCAGATAAGTTCATGATTATTCATCATAAGAGCACATGTACTCAATTTTATATGAATTATTCATTGGCTTTGTTTATGAACATCTTTAACTGATTAATGGTAAATCTTGATGAATATTCCTGAATTGTTCAAACCAAAGCACAGATCATAATGAATGAAGTCATGCATTGCTTTTCAGGAGTGTGAGATGAATAGCTGATACTGGGAAAAAAAATAAGAAATTTCAATGGTTTTGCAAATATGTCTGGTTTGGAAATCTTAGGGCTTAGCTTTTGATTAGTAACACATTGACAATCAACATCCTACTCTTTAAGCTATGAGTTTTGGCTTCAGACTCAGAAAAGGTGATGCAATATGGTGCCAGGAAACATGCCTCAAGCACTTTAGACTTTCTTTGGTCCAGTTTTCTGAAACCAGGCCTCAGCTTTTCAATAGGTAGATCATCTGTTTAAGTAGCTTCTTCAACTATGACATTTAATTCTAATTTATCCAATAATATTAATTTTATTTGTGTTTTACTGTGGCATGAATGCTAAGTTGCTTCAGTCACGTCTGACTTTGTGCAACCCTGTGGACTGCAGCCCTCTAGGCTCCTCTGTCCCTGGGATTCTCCAGGCAAGAATATTGGTCTGGGTTGCCATACCCTCTTCCAGGGGATCTTCCCCACTCAGGAATAGAACCCAGTCTCCTGCATTGCAGGCAAGTTCTTTACCATCTGAGCCACCAGGGAAGTCCTTTACTCGTGTAGTAACTATAGAAATTACTATGAGTTATACCCTCCTAACAGATCTTTAAGTGTATAATGCAGAACTGTTAATTCTAGGCATGATAACATACAGCAGATCTCTAGAATGTATTCAGCATGCATTACTGAAACTTCACACCCACTGCTTAGAAGCTCCCCATTTCCCCTTCTCTCCTAGCCCTGGCAACCACTATTCTCCTCCCTACTTGTATTAGTTTAACTATTCTGGATATCTCATATAAGTGAATTCATGCCATATATATCCTCCTGTGGCTGGCTTATTTCACTTAGTATAATGTTTTTACAATTCATCCATGTTTTTGCACATTGCACAATTTTCTTATTTTTTAAGGCTGAGTAATAGTCCATTGTATTTTTATATCACATATCCACTGACGGATATTCAGGTTGGTTTCCATATCTGGCTACTGTGACTAGTATTGCAATATGGAAATGCTACTATCTCTTCGAGACCCTAATTTCAATTATTTAAATAAATACCCAGAAGTGGGATTGCTAAATCATGAGGCAGTTTTGTTTTTCATCTATTGAGGATCCCCATACTATTTCCCAAAGTGGCATCACCATTTTTGCATTTCATCCAAAAGTTTACAAGGGTTGCAATTTCTCCACATCCTGGACAATACTCATCTTTTCCTTTTAATATCCATCCTAACAGGTATGAAGTGATACCTCATTGTAGCTATAATCTGTATTTATCTAATGGTTAATGATGTTTAATGCCTTTTCAAAAACCTGTTGACCATCTGTATGGCTTCTTTGGAGAAATGTTTATTCATGTCCTCAGTTCATTTTTAATGCTATTGGTAGTTGTTTCAATCTATTCATTGTTTCTTTTTCTCTGAAGAGTTTTAGTTTGACTGAAAGACATAATATTGTTCAGTTCAGTTCAGTTGCTCAGTTGTGTCCGACTCTGCGACCCCATGAATTGCAGCACACCTGGCCTCCCTGTCCATCACCAACTCCCGGAGTTCACTCAGACTCACGTCCATCGAATCAGTGATGCCATCCAGCCATCTCATCCTCTGTCGTCCCCTTCTCCTCCTGCCCCCAATCCCTCCCAGCATCAGAGTCTTTTCCAATGAGTCAACTCTTCACATAAGGTGGCTAAAGTACTGGAGTTTCAGCTTCAGCATCATTCCCTCCAAAGAAATCCCAGGGCTGATCTCCTTCAGAATGGACTGGTTGGATCTCCTTGCAGTCCAAAGGACTCTCAAGAGTCTTCTCCAACACCACAGTTCAAAAGCATCAATTCTTTGGTGCTCAGCTTTCTTCACAGTCCAACTCTCACATCCATACATGACCACAGGAAAAACCATAGCCTTGATTAGACGGACCTTTGTAGGCAAAGTAATGTCTCTGCTTTTGAATATGCTATCTAGGTTGGTCATAACTTTCCTTCCAAGGAGTAAGCATCTTTTAATTTCATGGCTGCAATCACCATCTGCAGTGATTTTGGAGCCCAGAAAAATAAAGTCTGACACTGTTTCCCCATCTATTTTCCATGAAGTGATGGGACCAGATGCCATGATCTTCATTTTCTGAATGTTGAGTTTTAAGCCAACTTTTTCACTCTCCTCTTTCACTTTCGTCAAGAGGCTTTTTAGTTCCTCTTCACTTTCTGCCATAAGGCTGGTGTCATCTGCATATCTGAGGTTATTGATATTTCTCCCAGCAATCTTGATTCCAGCTTGTGCTTCTTCCAGCTCAGCATTTCTCATGATGGACTCTTCATATAAGTTAAATAAGCAGGGTGACAATATACAGCCTTGATGTACTACTTTTCCTATTTGGAACCAGTCTGTTGTTCCATGTCCAGTTCTAACTGTTGCTTCCTGACTGTATATAGGTTTCTCAAGAGGCAGGGCAGGTGGTCTGGTATTTCCATCTCTTTCAGAATTTTCCACAGTTTATTGTGATCCACAGAGTCAAAGGCTTTGGCACAGTCAGTAAAGCAGAAATAGATGTTTTTCTGGAACGCTCTTGCTTTTTCCATGATCCAGCGGATGTTGGCAATTTGAAAGTCCATACTATCCAAAGTGATCTATAGATTCAAAGCAATCCCTATCAAAATCCCAATGGTATTTTTTATAGTAGAAAAAACAATCTAAACTACATTTGGAAACACAAAATATCCAAATAACCAAAAAATTTGGAGAAGGAAGAACAAAGTTGAAGGCATCACATTTACTTATTACAAGATGTACTGCAAAGATACAGTAATTAAAGAAGTATGGTATTAACATAAGGAAAGGCATTCACATCAATGGAACAACATATAGAAAACCCAGAAATAAATCCATGTATCATATGGTCAATCAATCTTTGACAAGGGTGCTAAAAACGCACAATAAGGAAAGATTAGCTTTTTAGAAAAATTGATATCCACATACTGAAAAGTGGATTGGGCCTTAATCTTACATCATAAACAAAAATCAACTTAAAATTGATTAAAGACTTAATTCCCCAGACTCCAAAGCTTCTATATGAGTACACAGACATAAAAGCTCATGACACTGGTCTGGCAATGTTTCACAGATAAAACACCAAGGCAAGAGCAACAAAATGAAAATAGACAAAAAGAGGGGTATACCAACAAAATTCTTGAACATCAAAAATAACCTTATTTTTTCATAAGAATTGAAGTTTCTAGATGAGAGATTATTTTAAAGCCAGTCAATGAAGCAGATTAAAAAATGGAAAATTTTAAAGAGAAAATAGTCTGTTTTTTTCCTATGTTAAAATCTTGTAGAGTTCTTGTACATATTTATGTGTATTCATGAGTCAATTTTCATATATATTTTCTTATTTCAGTATTTTTAACCTGACCTTTGATATTTTACTACAATAACATTTTATGATGGAACTGGAAAATAACATTCTGGTATTAGTAATTCAAATGGCACTAAAATACTAAAGGCAGAGTTATTTTGTGGCATAGACTTTAGTCAGAGTTTACTACTAAGCTATTATTAGAAAAGTCCACTGAATCAGAGCAAGTCTGAGAATGAAGGCAGATCCTTTGGGAAGTCTGGATAAAGGAAAAAACTGGATTATAAAATGAAATAAGTAGAAAAACCAAGTGAAAACATGAAACAGGGAATCTAGGAGGAACATTTTACTGAAGTTAGATATTTATTATTCTTGATTTTTATATTTTAAAAAGTAAGCACAAGGGATAAATCACAAGCCCTAGAATGAAATTTTCCTTTGAATAAATGGCTTACTTCTAAAGTTTCTGTGGATGCTCTGAACCAGATAAACTGCTTGACTGTTCCAAAAATATAAGTACATTCTTCTTAGACCAACCAAATTGCCACACCATATCTCTTGGTATTAATTTTGTTAAGCTAGTGATCCCCAATCAGGTGTATATATTCCAATCATCTGTATGGCTTTTTGAACACATATACACTTTGAGTGAGAATTCTGAGGGAGAGGTGTATGTCTAGGTTAACATGTTCCACAGATGATTATAATCCCTACAGCAGTTTCCAATGTGTTCATATCACATGTGGTAGACTATTTCCATTACTGACCTTCTTCTGCTCCCCACCTAGTGTTCATGTTTTTTGACCTAAAACCAAACAGAACTCTCCCACTATTACTATGGATTTAGGCATAAGACTTGCTTTGGTCGATGGAATATTGGCAAGTATTTTAAAAGCAGGGCCTTGCAAAGTATTTGGAAGCTCTCCATTGTGCCCTTGCATCTCTGTCCTCACTGAGAGAATATGCTCAGCCTAGACATTTAAGGGCGAATGCTGAGAGCCAGCTGCACCAGCTTACCACAGCTAACCTACATCACTTTATAGCTGGTTGATTACTAGATCTGAGAATAAGTCCAGCCAGAATGAACAGAACTGACCAGCTAAGACCAGGTTAAATCAATGAACTACATGTTCACGGGCTAATAACTGCTTATTATTTTAAGCCATTCAGTGTTCATATATTGCATAATTCAGCATTAGACTCTCAAAAGAAAGTCAGTATACCATTTTAAGCAATAAATTATTTTAGCTAGATTCCAATTTATATTTCCAATTTCAATTCTTTGGAAAAGTCCAAGGTAGAATGGGAGAATTATGGAAAATAGAATTAGATACTGAGCATATTTCACGAGAAATATTTTAACTTAGTGATTTTGGTCATATGACCCACCAAATCCGATGACCACATGATATACGCAAATACTTTAATCCCTTGTTATTCCATTATAAATGCCACATAATATCCATTGAGTCTATTAAAATCTGTATCTAAAAATAAGCTACATAAACATTAATGGAGTAATATGTAAAATTTAAGAATTATTTTATTCATTGATCTATTACTTTTTAAGAATAATGTTTTTGTTACTCTACTATATACAAATATATGTTAATTATGATACACATATACTATACATGTGCAAATATATAAGCACATGAAAGAAACCACATAAGACAACAATAAAGATAAGAAAATTACTTATCTTACCTCTCAAAAGATAAACAATCTTAATATTAGAAAGCATATTCTCCATTGTATATCATGCTATTTGATCACAGTTGTTTTCCAAGTTTTTAGAAAATAATGTCATGAATCTGTTTGGCTATAATTATTAATATTCCATTTTTTCAATAGCACTTTAATGACTCATACATTTGTATGTATGTAAAGAAGATATACTGTGTATTAAGAGATGCATTATACAGAGATGGCACATTGCATATGGGGAGAAAATATATTATCATGTACAGATAATTATGTATATATCACAGAAAAAAGAAAGATTCAAATGTAGCCTAATATATTCCAGTTCAAGAGTACAATGAGGAACAGAAATCAGCCTAAAAAAAGGAAAAAATCTGAGAAGGGAAAGTCAGAGAAGTAAGAAGAAAATCAGAAAAGTGTGATGTCCTGTAAATTGCAGAAGCCAGTGTTCCAAAAAGAGGGTGCAGTCAACTGGATTGTCTGTTGCTATTCATGAAAGTCATTAACCTTCATGGAGCCACCATGAAAGAGGTACTCACTTCTCCACTATGGGAAACATAACACAGAAGACATAAGAGAGAATAAGGAGACTGAAACACTAAATATAGTGGAACATACAGAAATCTATCAAAGATAACTTCCTCTGTCTCCAATAGATTATCCAATTAGCTCCAGTGTCTTGGCCTACATAAACTGGGGATGGCGAAGAATGGTAGTACTAAATGGTCAGCAGTCACATGTGGATTTAAAATGTGAGAATCCAGAAATCTGGGATAAATGGAGACAGCAGAAGGTGCAGACAATACCAAAAGAGAAAGAAAGAAAAAAAAAAAAGGAATGAAGGAAGGAAAGGGGGAATCTTAAATGTAAATATCAAAAATGTTACTGTGTCTTTCAGTTTATAGACTTAAAGTGTGCATTATATAATGTGTTATGTTATAGTGATGGAAAGCAGGGGTGATCTTGGAGGTGATCTTGAAAATTTTCTTAGAAATTTTGGTTTTTGACCTGAATTAGAAATAGTACTTAAACTACCTCTATAGCTTTCTTGCACAGAAAAAGCTGACACAAAACTTTATTTGGTGAGCTAGTCATATTTTGTTTTTTTTTTTTTTACTTTATAGCTCCTACAAAAAGCAGAGTTCAAATTCTAGTAATCCAGAGTGTGCAGAGCATTTTGTGGAAACTATATGTGGCATCAGAAAAAAAGATGATGGAAGTGATAAAAACCTGTATCACAAAGAGTAGAGAATTTGAGTACAGCTACTTAGAATGCACTCTCCTACAAGAATTATGAACCCATGCCTCAAACTTGGATTCCTGAATTTTGGGTTTCAAATCATTCCAACTTGTCATTCAGTTCTGTAACTTTTTTTTTTTTTTAATCAGTAATGATATTTGAAATTATAGACTTTAGAGATCTCAGGTTTCCTTATAACAATGCAAAAGAGAAGGAAAAGAGATGAAGGGTAAGAAAAAGGTATTTTTACAGCTAGCTAGGGCTGAGTGATATTTAAGATTTTACTTAAATGGCAGCTCCTATTTTATATATATATATATATATATATATATATATATATATACAGTGCTCACCTGCACTGTTGCAGTAATGTTGGTAGACTCTGGGAACACCATTAAGTACTGGTAGATGAAAAATTATTGAAGCATCAAGTTGAGATACATAATCTTTTAAGTCAAAGAGAACGTCACTTCATCATCAGTGACAAGGGACAGAGAGACCATGTCCTGGGCAACATTTTCTGTCCAGTGTCATCATATAAGAATAATCAAGCCATTTTCCTTTTTAATCTAATTTAACGCAGGTTTTAAAACAGGTTTTTGTTTATTTTTAAATTTTGTTTTAGGACAGACTGCTGTCTCCATTACATTTAGACTGATGTAACCGAAGTATTATGAGTCTGATGTACCGGTGGTATCAAGCTCTGACTGCCCAATTTCATTTTGGGATTGTCTCCTCAGGGCTATACATTTTAGACATCAACCACTATTGCAAATTGAAGCAGAAAGGTTAAGAGGCAGCAGAAAAAGTAAAGTGTAGGATGACATATATAAACAAATGGTAGAAGTGCAGTTACACTCAAGCCAACAAAGTCATGGTCAGAAAACCATTTATCTGGCATGTAGTTGCTTATTCAATAGACAATTTTTCAAAGCAGGTAGATCTGTGGAAGAACTACTGTTAACTGTGTCTGAGAGCAAATAATGATGGAATTTAGGGAAACAACACTGTTTTCATCTCCATATATGCT
The DNA here is from genome assembly GCF_003369695.1 of Bos indicus x Bos taurus. Taxonomy (NCBI): domain Eukaryota; kingdom Metazoa; phylum Chordata; class Mammalia; order Artiodactyla; family Bovidae; genus Bos; species Bos indicus x Bos taurus. Next base: position 96,250,045 of record NC_040079.1, on the reverse strand, counting down.
CCTCAATAATTCTTTCCTATAAAATCCCCAGCTATGGTTTTTCCAGTAGTCATGCATGGATGTGAGAGTTGGACTATAAAGAAAGCTGAACACAGAAGAATTGATGTTTTGAATTGTGGTGTTGGAGAAGACTCTTGAGAGTCCCTTGGACTGCAAGGAGATCCAACCAGTCTGTCCTAAAGGAAAGCAGTCCTGGGTGTTCATTGGAAGGACAGATGCTGAAGCTGAGACTCCAATATTTTGGCCAACTGACGCAAAGAGCTGACTCATTTGCAAAGACCCTGATGTTGGGAAAGACTGAAGGCAGGAGGAGAAGTGGATGACAAAGAATGAGATGGTTGGATGGTACCACTGACTCAATGGACATGAGTTTGAGAAAACTCTGGGAGTTGGTGACGGACAGGGAGGCCTGGCATGCTGCGGTTCATGAGGTCGCAGAGAGTCAGATTTGACTGAGCAACTGAACTGAACTGAACTCCTTTTATTTCACTGATTGTCCCAGTATGAAAATTTTCAAGTTTTTGTTTCAAACTTTCTTTCAAGCTCTCTCCTTAATTTTGATTTTTAAAAATGTTTATTTCAGGATTAGTAAATAGCAATGCTTCAAAGAACTGTATATTTGTGGGCAAACAGAATACATGGGCATGTGCTTTTAGTGGAAAAGATGAATTATCACAGTATAAGCTTGCCATGTTCTAATGAACTCAGTTGATTCAATCCATTGTTTCTAAATTATCTGGGCTATTATCACTTTGCTCATGTGATAGACACCCAAAAGTTCCCAAGTTACCATGACTCTTTTCTTGGATCCACTGGATTATCCATACTTAGATATGATCATACTTAGGTTATTCATACTTAGATATGATCTTCATGGCTTACTTAATGCTTCTTTCAAGGTTATTAGAGATTCTTGCAGCCTGTGGTGGTTTAGTCGCTAAGTTGTGTCTGATTCTTGCAACCCCATGGACTGTAGACTCCCAGGTTTCACTGTCCATGGGATTCTCCAGGCAAGAATACTGGAGTGGGTTGCCATTTCCTTCTCCAGGGGATCTTCCCAACCCAGGGATCAAACCCAAGGCTTTTACACTGCAGGCAGATTCTTTACCAACTGAGCTAGCAGCCTATTCTCTTTTAAATCATTGTCTTGCTCATATCCTTTACAAAACAGAGCCACATCTGAAACTGAGCTGGAGTCCAGGATCAAGGTAAGAACTGAAATGTTTATGGAATCTAACAATGGTGGCTTAAATTCTGCAGAGTTTTATAGATTGGAATGATATACAATTATACATTTTTATGGAAAATTAAGTTTATTGAATTTTGCGCATGACTGGATAAAGATTCTTCTATCCTGAAAATAGTTTAAGAAAAAAGCAAAAAACATTTTGAAGCAAAATAACATAAGCTATATTTGAGAAACACTAAAATGCTCTTCCCAAAAAGCATAAAGTTGCTAAAGTTCAATTATCACTTTTATAAGGTTTATAATAAATATTATGCTTTTTAGATATTTAAAGATCTCTATTATTAAAAAAAATAAAATAAAAAACTTCTACTACTTAAAAACATGTACCCTCCCAGTTGTATTATTTACAAGTCAGATGGCCTTGGGAAAGTTATCTGACTTTTTCTTTATCTCTACATGTGTAAAAGATATACACATGTATATATATATATACTTGTATACATATACAAGGATATATACATGTCCTTATATCAGATGAAATAAAGCTAAATGTGAAATTCTTCATAGTTGAGCTGAATAAATACTACAAAGAAAGCTGTTTTGTGCCAATAGGGTCAAAGAAGCACTGATGATAATACCTCTATTAACAGTGACATGAAAACCATTTAGATGGTTTATGAAAATGGTTCACTGGGCCTTTTATCATTTGACTTGTTACTATGTTGTCAACATTTTAAATCAATTTTATGCTGTTTTTTGTCATTTATTTACAGAAAATGACATTTTAAATAACACCAGAAGGAAGGAGATAAGTGAGTTCATATGAACCTGAAGAAAAAAGCTGTCTAGAAGGGGGAACAATAAAGAGTTAAAAGTGTACACTGGAGCATGCTGGTATATTTCAGAAACAGCACAAATGCAATTGTTGCCGGCACAAGTAAAAGAAGAGGAGCTTGGTAGGACATGAAAGAGATTAGGGAGGCTATATCATATAGAGTCTCATTGGCCTTGATAAGGAAATTATAGTACTTTGAGGAAAGTATGTAACTTTCCTTATATTTAACATGAATAATTGATTTATGGCAGTCTGAGATGCTGATATACACGTAAAAAAAATTAAACATATTAAACTACCACTTCTAAACCAGTGCTCAAAACTTCTAACTAAAACTCAAATCATGCAATTACTTTATTATTCTGTTATAATTTTAAACTGTTCCATTATAGACCACATAGAATCTAAAAAGATATTCATCTAAACTCTTAGCAGTATAATATACAAATAAGTGTTAATTGCTCAATCATTATCTGACTCATTGTTACCCCTTGGACTATAGCCTCCAAGGCTCCTATGTCCATGGGATTCTCCAGGCAAGAATACTGGAGCAGGCTGCCATACCCTCCTCCAGGGGATCTTCCTGGCCCAGAGATCAAACCCAGGTCTCCAGCATTGTGGACAGATTCTTTACCATCTGAGCCACCAAGGATGCCCCAAAGAAATAAACACAATTTTAAAATCTTAATTTCAAGACAAATATAGTGAACATGCTATTTTTTTTAAGTGGGCAATAACTTTAAAAGTTATCCTTAAATAAATTTTTATTTTAAATAAAATTTAAATGATACCACAGGTATATGACTGCCTAATATCAAAAAGAACTGAGTCAACATTAGAAAGCTTTTTTCCTCTTTCCACTATGATAGCACCATGGACAGTGACTAGCCAATACCAAGAGTTAAACCAAGTCTGTTGGTTAATATCGAAAATTCACAAATACCACCAAGTTTTTAAAAGTAGACTTAACTACCTAACAAGGCTCTAAGGTAATAATTAAAATCAGATATATGATTTAGTTCCTAAGCTTCATGAAAGAGCATAGTATAACACAAAGAAAATTGAATCAAGAATAAGGACAAGTATTTAAATATAGCTCTAAATACAGAAAACCAGACTGTCTTTGGTAGGCCAATGAATGTTTCAGGAGTTCACTGTATTTGTTATAAAATGGTGAGGTGGAAAGGAAATTTACAAAATGTTATCTTAGGTCCTCTCTGTTCTAAATTTTAACAATATTACCTAAAAGTTGTCCTACAAATTTGGATGAATGCAACCCTAATTGATACATCCATCCCATTGATACAAACTTTCAATGCTTTCAAATCCAATCAGAAAGAATGTCTATCACAAATAAGTGCTTCAATATATTGAATACCAAGCAGAGACCAGGGTTCATTTCCCTGGGTCAGGAAGATTCCCTGGAGAAGGGAATGGCAACCTACTCCAGTAATCTTGCCTGGGAAATCCCATGGACAAAGGAGCATGGTGGGCTACAGTCCATGAGGTCGCAAAGAGTCAGACATGACTGAGCGGCTAACACTTCAAGCATCAACTATATGCAAGTTAGAGAAGAACCAAAACAAGCTAACTTGGCAGTATAGAAATTTCATATTGCAGCTAAAAAGATCAGAGTCAGAATGACTGGCTAATTTAGTGGATACATTACATCATAATGAGTCATTCTTTCTATGATTTTTCTCTGCCTACATGTATGTTGACTAAGTCTTTTATGTTGGCTCAAGTCATGCTCCCAAACAAGTGCCAAAGTTTCAGGTGTCACAAAGGAATCCATCAGAGAGAAGACTTATTTTGCCTCTACTTTTTCTTGCTATCAGTGAGAATAAGTCTTTTCCAGAGCCCTCCTTGCAGATTTTCCCTCATGTCTATTGAGCCAGAAGTCAACCACATGTTTCAGCCATCAGCATGAAAACTGAATTATAATCATAGGCTTAGCTGAACAAAATTAGCCCCAGGTACATACACTCTGAAATATATGACCTTTAGTATTTGGCTCTCCAGTGCCTGAACAAAAGTGGCGTTCTGTTAAAAAGAAAAAATGAGAAATGGCTATAAAGTCTACATTGTTTAATTTAAAAAGAAACACACATTCTACCCTATCCTGTATTCTTCTCTATATGCAAGCTGACATTGACAGACATGTACAACTGCTTTGCAATGAGGTATCATTTAGGAAATGGACCATTTCTTAATAGAAAGACTCTTCATCCATGACTTTTCAAACTCTTGACTTTTATCAATTATAGCATCACTATTATATGATTTTTAGATTGACAAATTGTAATGTCTTATTAGTACAGCACTTATAACTCTAGTTCAACTGATAGGTTTTTGACGAGTATTACAACTACCTTGTTTCATACAATTATCCCATAAAATTTATCCCAAAAGCTTATTAATAAAGCATGACCATTTCCAGTCATTCTCATTTCCAATTTGACACTAAACTATACTGAAAAATTTTACTAAATTACCTTTTACCAGATATAATGTAACATTATCTTACCTAAAACCAAATCGTTTTCTTAAAACTGCATTTTACCATTTCCCTCAATCTTAATACCCTTAATATCTACATTTTAATTTTTACTGAATGCTAATAACCCTAAATATTATGATATAAATATGATGTGCAATTGACTTAAAATATTAATGTAATTATTCACTTAAAATCTTCTTCAAATCAGGACTTCCCTAGTGGCGGTGGATAAGAATCTGCCTGCCAACGCAGGGCTCATAGGTTCGATCCCTGGTTTGGGAAGATTCCACATGCCGTGGAGCAACTGAGTTTGTGGACCCAAACTACTGAGCCCAGACTCTAGGGCCGATCAGCCACAACAAATGAGCCCCAGTGCCACAACTATGACGCCTACACGTCTTAGAGCAGGCAAGTCACAACTACTGAAGCTGCGTGTTACAACCACGGAAGCTTGTGCACCTAGAGCCTGTGCTCCACAACTAGAGAAGCCATCAACATGAGAGTCCCTGCACTGCAACTAGAGAGCAGCCCCTGCTCTCCGCAACTAGCGAAAGCCCACGAACAGCAGTGAAGACCCAGAGCAGCCAAAAATAAAAACAAATAATAAAGTGGTATAGACATGTCAAAACAAAATCTTAAGAAAAAAAAAAATCTTTAAATCATCCTAAGAGGGTATGCTTTAGTTTTCTTTGCCAGAGAAAGCCATTAGCACCTAACAGTATAAAAGTTTTCAAGTTAACATGCAAAATGTGAAATTTTACTTTCCAAAGCCCTAAGCCAATGAGGAGGTATTAAGCATGATTAGCCTTACTTTATCAATGACACAATGCACAGACAGGTTAACAGATTTCAAACACCAAAATGAGAGACTGAGAACAAGGTCAACCTGAGTATATTAACCAACTCTATTCTTAATTCTCTCCGTCACAAAAATATGATTAATACAGCAAATGCAGGCTTGTTACCTGATTATTATCCCTTCTGGGTATGACATAATCCTGCCTGTCTCTTTACAAATATATTCCATGTGTGATGTTGATCCAGTGCTCTGCAAAACACACCAGGAAGGCATTAAAGACTCTTTGCTCAAGAGAAAAAAATCATTAGATTTATGCGAGCACTGAAAATGGAGATTTATATTGTTAAATGCCATATGCCATTTTAGCAGGGCTCTGGTTTTTCCAAATACGACATCATAATTATCCTATGAGGGAGACAAAGAATGGGAAAAATAGTGATTAGTTGATCCTTCAAAGAGCAATGGCTTTTGGATCTAAAAAAATAGATTATTATGTATCAATCTTCTGATGATGTACTTTAGGCTTCTTTTCTTGAACATATGCAATATGAAAGGTCATATTTCGTCCCATAAAGCATTGGGCTGGGCTCTACTCTTTGTGTCAAAGCCTAAAGTCAATGGATAATTGCCATGAGAATGCTGCTTCTAATCTCTCCTTCACAGACTGCATTTAATATGTCATAGTTTCTGAAAATGAGGGAAATGACAAAGGCAGAGGTAATGAAGTCTGAAGACCCACTAGCTCAGAAGGTATGCACTATCTCTTTATTTATACTGCTTAATATTTGGTGATCACACTTTTTGAGTAGCTCAACCGCCCTGTGAAATGTCAACTTGCCACAGACAGCAGCATCCTTATGAGAACCTAGTGTTTAAAGACAAGTGGTACACATTGGTGGAATAATACTGAAGGGTGGACTATTATCACTTGGAAGCATTTCTCAGAATATTAAGGTCAGGTGGTCTTGCTTTGTGAAATCTCTGCTTATGCATTTAAGTTGTGCACCTTATAAAATCTGCACTTATGGATTAAGAATTGCCTGTAAAACTTTTCTGTATGTAAACTAGGATTTATTAGAATCTTGAAAATAAATTCCTCAATAAAACAGTGAGTAACACTTTATAATGAACAAAGCCTTATGATTGCATAATTAGGCAGAAATACATTATTTTCAGGAAAAATATTTGTAGAAAATTGTAAACATGGAGGTAAAGTAATATTTCTGTTTTCCATAAGAGATTAAAGGTCACAGGTTCAGAGGTCCACAGCCATACTAAAAAGGCAATTAAAGTTCAACAAAATCTATGAAGATTTCATAGCGGTTGTCCTTCTGACTTTAACAGGTCACTAGAAGGCAATGGCACCCCACTCCAGTACTCTTGCCTGGAAAATCCCTTGGATGGAGGAGCCTGGTAGGCTGCAGTCCATAACGTCTCTAAGAGTCAGACACAACTGAGCGACTTCACTTTCACTTTTCACTTTCATGCATTGGAGAAGGAAACGGCAACCCACTCCAGTGTTCTTGCCTGGAGAATCCCAGGGACAGGGGAGCCTGGTGGGCTGCTGTCTATGGGGTCGCACAGAGCTGGACATGGCTGAAGCGACTTAGCAGCAGCAGCAGCAGGTAGATATTGTAAGAAAATCAAATGGATTTGTTAATGTACATAAGTGTGAAGTCAAGATCTTTTAAAAAAGAAAAAAGTTGCTTTATTTTGAAATAAAGCAACAAATGAATAAATGGACAAACATAATTCTTATAAACACTGAAATAATGCAATTAGGTGGAGTTTGCTTTATTGAACACTTATTCTCTGTCAAATCAAATGTTCCTGTAAATCAAATTTTCTGATATTACATGTACTTTTCCTACAGAAAGTTTTAAATTAATTTTGCTTTAGATTTTTTTATTGCTTTCTATTGATTTTTTATAAAATACAGACATAATAAATAGATATGAGGGAGAAAAGATGAACCACCCACAACAGGTATATAAAAAACTGCCTTTTCTCTGATTATCCTGGAGGAAACTTAAAAAGTACACTCAGAAAAATGTAACATTAACATAACATTAATCATTACCCTTTTGTTTTAGCACAAGACTGCCCTATCCAAACATGTGGGTTTTTTAATTATTTTCTTTGGTAGATGTTGAGGGTTTTAAAGAGTTCAACAGTTAATAAACTCAGTTAATTTAATTTACATTTATCAAGTCATATACTACATTTCAGCATCAATAAGTTGCAATTGGAAGTTTATCTCATTTAATAAGATATGAGAGAACTGATTACCAAAGAAGAAAAGCTGGAAAGTATGTGACTCATGAAGACATTTGTTAAATTTTCAGTTTTCTAAATAATTTAGATGGTATAAATTTGCTATGAAATTTTTAACTGAAATTACTATTCCAAATGGGAAAGAAACACAATAAATGAAAATCAACAGTTATTTAAAAATAACTAAAAATTAAAGAATTAAAGTATTGTTTACTCCCTAGAGTAAATGAGATTTACTTGAACAATTTCAGATCTATTATACTAAGACAGTATGTGGAACAATTTTTACACACTTGTTTTCAGGTCTTCAAAATTGTCAACAATTATTTTTCATATCTTGTTGTGGCAAAACGTAGCTACAACATTTACATCAATCTATGTGTTTTTACATTTATGGCAAAACCATAGGATAGTTATCACCTGATGCTTTTATTAAATTGAATAAAACACTCAATTATTAACTAACATTAATAACAACTATTCGCCCAGGATATTCTATGACAGAATAAACTAGATACTTCACCCACAGTTGAAGTCACAATAAACGAAAGATACGGATAGTATAAGAGGAAACTAGAGTTCAGAGAGGTGAAGTGGCTCACCCAAAGTCACTCAGTTGGTCAGAAACAACCAAGATTGAACCTATGCCTATTTGATTCCATTTTGAACTCAGATAGCATATTCAAAAGCAGAGACATTACTTTGCCAACAAAGGTCCATCTAGTCAAGGCTATGGTTTTTCCTGTGGTCATGTATGGATGTGAGAGTTGGACTGTGAAGAAAGCTGAGTGCCGAAGAATTGATGCTTTTGAACTGTGGTGTTGGAGAAGACTCTTGTGAGTGTCTTGGACTGCAAGGAGATCCAACCAGTTCATTCTAAAGGAGATCAGTCCTAGGTGTTCTTTGGAAGGAATGATGCTAAAGCTGAAACTCCAATACTTTGGCCACCTCATGCGAAGAGTTGACTCATTGGAAAAGACTCTGATGCTGGGAGGGATTGGAGGCAGGAGGAGAAGGGGACAACAGAGGATGAGATGGCTGGATGGCCTCACCGACTTGATGGACGTGAGTTTGAGTGAACTCTGGGAGTTGGTGATGGACAGGGAGGCCTGGCATGTTGCAATTCATGGGGTTGCAAAGAGTTGGACACGACTGAACTGAACTGAACTTTTAATAGCAATTATGTGTCACCTTGACAGCTAATATTCTTGTCACTTGCATATCAAGCAGTGCAATGGATTATAAAGAAAAAAATTAGGCTAGAAACCTGTTTAATGGAGTTGGTTTAAATTTAATTCAAAATACTTTGTTGGCATAACCTGAAGCCATACTCTCAAATTGTTGATAAAAGGTTTTTATACAGAAGAACCAGCTATGTAGGGCTAACATTTCTATCATTTATTATTTATTCATTGCTTTCCTCCAAAAATGATCTGGGGCATTTCTAAAATTGACAATACATTTATAATAGCTTTTAACACCCTAAATAATGTGGCAGAGTAAAGACTGGCTGATCCTGGAATTTCCTAACTCAAAAACTAACAAAAGTAATTGATGAGGATATCTGGGTTGTGTGTTTTCCAAAAGCAAAAGGATCCAAATGCACTGGGGAAAAATTCAAAGCTCAAAAATATCTCTAAAAAGGACAGAACATATTCCAACCAGGTGGTGTAAGCCCTGTGACAGAACTCCTGACTAACTGCCAGTTCCCAAACTGAATACATAGTTCTAACTCAGCACTTTTGACCCTAACCCACTCCCACCTTCCCTTACACAAATACTGGCATATGTTCAGGCTCCTGGAAGACCAAAGAGAACATACAATTTATCCCTCTCAGATAAAATGTTAGATGTGGAGACAAACAAGTCTTAGATAAAACAGTAAGAAGAGTTAAGGAAAATTTAACTAAATCACATGAGAAAAACAAAATATAAATACAATTGTTCAAATTAAAAATGAGTGAAACTAACTAAAATAGATAACTAATGAGAACCTATTGTATAGCACAGGGGACTCTACTTAATGCTCTGTGGTGACCTAGTGGGGGTGTCAGTCGCTCAGTCGTGTCTGACTCTTTGTGACCCCATGGACTGTAGCTCACCAGGCTCTTCTGTCCATGGAATTCTCCAGGCCAGAATATTGAAGTGCGTTGCCAAACCCTTCTCCAGGGGATCTTCTTGACCCAGGGATCAACCTGGGGTCTCTTGCACTGTGGGCAGATTCCTTACCATCTGAGATACCTGGGAAAACATTGGTGATATAGATACGAAGAAAATGTTTGGCCACATAGGAGGCTGGTCATCTTGAGACAGAGAGCAAGATACTTATTTCGCAATCAGTGCTACTGATGTATGGATCATTTCTTTTAAATGCCTATAAAGATCAACATTTTGTACGAAAAATGCGTGTATAAAAATTATGTGTTCTCCTTAATTCTGGTGCTTTGGGACTTGTAAATGGATTATTATTATTATACTTTTCACAATAAAAATATTTGTAGATAAATAAAAAAAGAGGAGATGGTATGATCATTCACCTAGAGCCCAACATCCTGCAATGTGAAGTCAACTGGGCCTTAGGAAGCATCACTAAAAACAAAGCTAGTGGAGGTGATGGAATTCCAGCTGAGCTATTTCAAATCCTAAAAGATGATGCTGTGAAAGTGCTGCACTTAACATGCCAGCAAATTTGGACAACTCAGCACTGGACACAGGACTGGAAAAGGTCAGTTTTCATTCTAGTCCCAAAGAAAGGCAATGTCAAAGAATGTTAAAACTACCACACAATTGCACTCATCTCAAAGTAATTACTTTGAGCAAAGTAATGCTCAAAATTCTCCAAGCCAGAATTCTACAGTACATGACCCTCTGTGAACTTCCAAATGTTCAAGCTAGTTTTAGAAAAGGCAGAGGAATCAGAGATCAAATTGCAAACATCTGTTGGGTCACTGAAAAAGCAAGAGAGTTCCAGAAAAACATCTACTTCTGGGTTATTGATTACTCCAAAGCCCTTGACTGTGTAGATCACAACAAACTGTGCAAAATTCTTAAAGAGATGGGAATACCAGATCACCTTACCTGCCTCCTGAGAAACCTCTATGCAGGTCAAGAAGCAACAGTTAGAACCGGACATGGAACAACAGACTGGTTCCAAATCAGGAAAGGAATAAGTCAAGGCTGTATGTTGTCACTCTGCTTATTCAACTTATATGCAGAGTACATCATGTGAAATTCCAGGCTGGTTGAAGCACAAGCTGGAATCAAGATTGCCATGAGAAATATCAATAACCTCAGATATGCAGATGTGCTGTGCTAAGTCACTTTAGCCGTGCCCGACTCTTTGTGACCCCACGGACTGTAGCCCACCAGGCTTCTCTGTCCATGGGATTTTCTAGGCAACAGTACTGGAGTGGGTTGCCATTTCTTCCTCCAGGGGATCTTTCCAACCCAGGGATCAAGCCAGCGTCTCTTATGTCTCCTGAAAAGTTCTCCTAAAAGCATCCAACTATCTAAAGACCTGTCCCACCAGATTCCCTGGAGCACCTCACTCCACCCTGAACTCCCTCAGGGGTTGTTGAAGGTCAACAGCTATAGCAGCTTGGGGCTCAATCTCCTGTAGAGGCAGATGGCAAATGCCTTTGTTGTTCATTTGTTGGCAATGCTCTTGGTAAGTGTCAATTTCAGCCCCCTGGTGGTCATAAATCCAAGCATACTTTGGGGGGCCTTTCATGAGCATTTTGTCCCATGTTGCTGGGAAGGCTTGTCCCCAGTTCTGAAGAAGGTTTTTGTTGATAGGCCACTCAATGTGTTATTTATTACTGGACTAGGCCTTAAAAGTCAAAGTTCTCTGGACACCTGTATTCTAGTTATGGTGCAGGAAAGTATTCCCTTTTGTTGCATCTTCCTATATCTAGAGTTACACTATTACAATCATTGATCATATATCGAGCTATACATTTGATCAACTGCTATAAGTCTAGTCATTATTATTTTTGTTCGAAGCTCAGTCATACATTTGGTAATACAAGAAACAATAATCTTGTGAAACGGGCAAAACACAAATAGTATAGTTAATATTATTAGCAGAATTAAAAGTAAATACTTTAGCCATGAACCTCCCACATCAAACCAGTTTTTTAAAAGATCATCAAGACTAGGGAATGGGTTACTTAAAGCAGAAATCTGATTTTTCATATGGTTCATCATATGTGTTACATACATTAAAGGATTTTTAGGAATGAAAATATAGTATTCACTTTGAATGGTAGCACAGATATCTCCCTGAGATGCTGTAAGGTGTCAAGGGCCTTGCAGTTGTGTAGCACTGCCTTTCTCAACAGAGAGATCTCAGAATTCAATAGGCTAATAGCCCAGTTACTATCATTTAAAGCTTATGAAATTTAAGGCTTCGATATGGCCAATTACATCCTCTAACCCCAATGAAGTCACACACACATACATAAAGCTGCTAGATGGTCATACCAGTAGAATACAGATCTTTGACCCAATGGGATCATACCATTGGTAGATTGGTTGGGATTACCTCTAATTTGTTAACATGTATGACCTTAAATTCATGGGACTCCCATCCTACACCTTCATATTCATCCCTGTAGATGTCAGGGCCATAAATTAGTGCCAGAAATCCACTGAGTTCCATACCAATCACTCTCTCTAAGGGGAATAATAGGCATATGTCATAAAGCACCCAGCCTTGTCTCGTAATTATCAGGTTGATCATATTTTTAGTATGATTTAACCATTCCCAGCATAGAGGGGGAGAAGGCAATGGCAACCCACTCCAGTACTCTTGCCTGGAAAATCCCATGGATGGAGGAGCCTGGTAGGCTGCAGTCCATGGGGTCGCTAAGAGTCGGACACGACTTAGCAACTTCACTTTCACTTTCCACTTTCATGCATTGGAGAAGGAAATGGCAACCCACTTCAGTGTTCTTGCCTGGAGAATCCCAGGGACGGGGGAGCCTGGTGGGCTGCTGCCTATAGAGTTGCACAGAATTCAACATGACTGAAGCGACTTAGCAGCAGCAGCAACACAGAGAAGCTTTTAAACTTAAATGACCATAGCCTGGTGTTAACCATGTAGATTCACCCCGTAATTGTGGGAGTTTTCCCACAATTAACAGATAAGAGGTTAATTTTTTATTCAGACTTAGCTCATCATTCCGATTGAGTTTGAATGACCCTAAGAGAAAACTTAAATCTATGGCCAGCATCAGAGCAGGTATGTTAATTGGCCAGGTGAGGAATCCCATCTAGTAATATCATGAATAGATAGAACAGGACTGAACATTCATCTGAAATAAACCTTAAAAGCTTCTGCACATCAAAGGAAACTATCAGCAAGGTGAAAAGACAGCCTTCAGAATGGGAGAAAATAATAGCAAATGAAGCAACTGACAAACAACTAATCTCAAAAATATACAAGCAACTCCTACAGCTCAACTCCAGAAAAATAAATGACCCAATCAAAAAATGGGCCAAAGAACTAAATAGACATTTCTCCAAAGAAGACATACAGATGGCTAACAAACATATGAAAAGATGCTCAACATCACTCATTATCAGAGAAATGCAAATCAAGACCACTATGAGGTACCATTTCACACCAGTCAGAATGGCTGCGATCCAAAAGTCTACAAATAATAAATGTTGGAGAGGGTGTAGAGAAAAGGGAACCCTCTTACACTGTTGGTGGGAATGCAAACTAGTACAGCCACTATGGAGAACAGTGTGGAGATTCCTTAAAAAACTGGAAATAGAACTGCCTTATGATCCAGCAATCCCACTGCTGGGCATACACACTGAGGAAACCAGAAGGGAAAGAGACACGTGTACCCCAATGTTCACCGCAGCACTGTTTATAATAGCCAGGACGTGGAAGCAACCTAGATGTCCATCAGCAGATGAATGGATAAGAAAGCAGTGGTACATATACACAATGGAGTATTACTCAGCCATTAAAAAGAATTCATTTGAATAAGTTCTAATGAGGTGGATGAAACTGGAGCCTATTATACAGAGTGAAGTAAGCCAGAAGGAAAAACACCAATACAGTATACTAACGCATATATATGGAATTTAGAAAGATGATAACAATAACCCTGTGTACGAGACAGCAAAAGAGACATTGATGTATGGAACAGTCTTATGGACTCTGTGGGAGAGGGAGAGGGTGGGAAGATTTGGGAGAATGGCATTGAAACATGTAAAATATCATGTATGAAACGAGATGCCAGTCCAGGTTCAATGCACAATACTGGATGCTTGGGGCTAGTGCACTGGGATGACCCAGAGGGATGGTATGGGGAGGGAGGAGGGAGGAGGGTTCAGAATGGGGAGCACATGTATACCTGTGATGGATTCATTTTGATATTTGGCAAAACTAATACAATTATGTAAAGTTTAAAAATAAAATAAAATTAAAAAACAAAAAAAGAAATATATTTCCTAGGGTGTATCCAACAAAGCCCTAGAGAACAGAAATCCCCCAAGGTAACCCAGAAGTACTAGACACAGGTATTTGGCCACAACCAAACAATCGGATTGAGTTTTAAACTAGCATAGAATCATGTCCATGAAAGAAAATATTTGATTGATAGGCATAGGTCCAAGGAATCACAAAAACATTATAAATGATCATAAAGGTCAGATCAGCATCTTGGGCAAGCTGTCTGCTTCTGATGTCATCTTCTTCTCGTCCTGGTGTAGTGCAGTTTCCTCTGTTTGAGCATTGTTTTAAGCTGAGTTTGAAGTCAGCAGCATTGTCTATAGACCAGTCCAGCTTAGGGGCCTTTGGAAGTGGGAATTAACCCAGGAGTCAATTTCCCTTCAGTTTCATTGGGTATGAGCTAGTTAAGAGTACCTGATAGAAAGGTCCTTCCACCCAGGTTGGAGACAGTTCCTTAAATTATGTCTTCTTCCAGTCTTGGTTGCAGGTCATGTGTGAGGCACCTGATCTTCATCCAAAGAAAGATTACTGAGATAAATGTCAGAAACAACCCTAGAGTGTCCCAAATTCACCTGCACCCACCCCCGACCCCCCGCCAGAGGAGGCAGATGGGCACAAGGGGCCACTGCTGGTACCAAAGCTCCAGTTCCTCGTGGAGTCAGGTGGAAGGAAGTAAGTCCTCTCTGGGTCACTTCGTTGCTTGCCATAATTATCGACTAAAAAATGATGTACAACTTGAGAGTTGTGAGTTAACTTTTATTTGGGGCAAAACGAGGACTGCAGCCGGGGAGGCAGCACTGCAGACACTTTACCATCTGAGCCACCAGGGAAGCCCATATGCAGATGACACCACCCTCATGGCAGAAAGCGAAGAAGAACTGACAAGCCTCTTGATGACACTGAAAGAGGAGAGTGAAAAAGCTGGCTTAAAACTCAACATTCAGAAAACTAAGATCATGGCATCTGGTCCCATCACTTCATGGCAAATAGATGGGGAAACAATGGAAACAGTGAGATACTTTATTTTGGGGGGCTCCAAATCCACTGCAGATGGTGACTGCAGCCATGAAATTAAAAGACGCTTGCTCCTCGGAAGAAAAGCTATGACCAACCTGCTGCTGCTGCTGCTGCTAAGTCGCTTCAGTCGTGTCCAACTCTGTCTAGACGGCAGCCCACCAGGCTCCCCCATCCCTGGGAATCTCTAGGTAAGAACACTGGCATGGGTTGTCATTTCCTTCTCCAATGCATGAAAGTGAAAAGTGAAAGTGAAGTTGCTCAGTCGTGTCCGACTCTTAGCGACCCCATGGACTGCAGCCTACCAGGCTCCTCTGTCCACGGAATTTTCCAGGCAAGAGTACTGGAGTGGGGTGCCATTGCCTTCTCCCATAACCAACCTAGAGAGCATATTAAAAAGCAGAGACATTACTTTGCCAACAAAGGTCCGTCTAGTCAAAGCTATGGTTTTTCTAGTAGTCATGTATGGATGTGAGAGTTGGACAATAAAGAAAGCTGAGAGCTGAAGAATTGATGCTTTTGAACTGTGGTGTTGGAGAAGACTCTTGAAAGTCCCTTGGACTGCAAGGAGATCCAACCAGTCCATCCTAAAGGAAATCAGTCCTGAATATTCATTGGAAGGACTGATGCTGAAACTGAAACTCCAATACTTTGGTTACCTGATGCAAAGAACTGACTCCTTGGAAAAGACCCTGATTTTGGGAAAGATTGAAGGCAGGAGGAGAAGGGTATGACAGAGGATGAGATGGTTGGATGGCATCACTGATTCAATGGACATGAGTTTGAGCCAGCTCCAGGAGTTGGTGATGGACAGGGAAGTCTGGCATGCAGTCCATGGGGTCACAGAGTCCGACAGGACTGACTGAACTGAACTGATGCACACTTATAGCTGATTCACTTTGCTCTACAGCAGAAACTAATACAGCAATGTGAAGCAACTCTACTACAATAAATTCTTTTTTTAAAAAAAAGACATGAATGAAAGGAGAAATGAGGCAAAATGACTTCTATCCATGACACTATAAGAAGATACACTAAAGACATTAAAATCAGAGTGATGAAGTGTTCAATTCTGACGTTAAACAAAACCCAGACACACAAAATAACTTCATTAGTATTATAGGTGTTTCCATAAAAGAATTTCAACACAGCATACTTTGAACAAAATGAGATATTAAACATGAGATGATTAACGTGAAAAACTAAACAAATAGGAGGATTTTTGACTCAGAGGAACAAAATCATGAACCAAGCAACAATACTACAAAAGTAATGAGTTTGAGAAAGTGAATAAAAATATCCAAAATAAAATGACATAAAGGACTTAAAAATCACAGTTAATACCAAATACTAGAAAAAGAACCAATACAACAGAATAATATTTTCTTCCACTGAAAGAAGAATTAAATAAGTACACTGAAAATGCATGTTGTATTACTTAATTAAAAAAAAAAAAAACTGTTTGGATTATTCAGGGAAAATGACACACTGAGACACACCCTGTTTAAAGTGCTGTATTTTCAAGAAAAAAATTTTTTTCAGGCAATCAATACAAAAGTAAGGGGGAGAGAGTTTATGGGAGTGGAGGAGAAAAAACTGGACTGCTCTCAGACTTCTCATCAATATCCAGTGTCATGAGATAATTAAAGACTGAAATATTCCAGGAAAAAATAATGTGATTTAATTTTTTTTTTATCCTCAGTTTATCTGTCCTTACAGTATAAAATTTATGGGCAGATATTGCTAAACTGAAATAAGTCAAGGTAAATAGAACACATGGTCCCTTGCTTAAAAGATAAAATGTGATAAAATTCAATTTAGGAATTAAACTTTAAGAGCCAGAGAATGGCTCACCAGACCCGATTTCTTTCCATTTTCCCCATTCAGCAACAGAAATGTACCAGATTGGGGTCAATAAACTTTTCAAAAAGGGTCACATAGCAAGTATTTTAGGCTTGGCAGGCTTTAGGGTTGCTGATACAGGTGTTTTCCTGTGCTGTCTTAGTTAAAAGTAGAAAAAATGAGTATGTAAATAGACAGGTATGGCTGAATCTCAGTAAAAATGTATTTACAAAAACAGGGAGTATGCTGTTATTTGGCCTGTGGGCTGTAATTTGTCAAAATGTGGCTTAGATGGTCACTTTCCTATTAGCCTCAGGCCTGCAGTGAGGTGAGCTAGAGGAAAACCTACAGTAACCCACCAAAGAAATGTCATGAAGAGAAACAAACATGCTTTTTTTCTTTTTAATTGTAGGATAATTGCATTACAACATTTGTTTCTGCTGTACAGCAATGTGACTCAGATATAAGTATACTCCACCTGGTTTTAAACTGAGATTTTGGTATTTTTGGTTAAGTAAGCATAACCCACTATGTTCTGCATGACAAAAATGACAGAATTTTAGTAGACTGAATTGAAACATTTAGTAGACTAAATTGAATCTCAAATATAACTAAGCTAGTTCATATTTGTGAGATAATAAATCCAATGATATGCTAAAAAAGTGAAAGTGAAGTCGCTCAGTCGTGTCCAAGTCTTTGGGACCCCATGGACTGTAGCCTACCAGGCTCCTCTGTCCATGTGATTTTCCAGGCAAGAATACTGGAGTAGGTTGCCATTTCCTTCTCCAGGGAATCTTCCCAGCCCAGGTATTGAACCCAGGTCTTCCTCATTGCAGGCAGACGCTTTATCATCTGAGCCACCAGGGAAGTATGCTAAAAAAGGATTAAAATGCTCATCAACAGACAGTCTGTAAATAACTTCTTATGCCTCCATACAGGTGACCTACAACATGAGAATTCTTTACTAGGAGCATGAAAGACTAGCTATCTTTGAAATATCCCGGCGTTAATCATGGTTCTCTCTTACTCTCTTTCTAATACCTATGTATATATTATGTGTGTGTGTGAGTGCACACTTGTGGTCCGTTGCTTCAGGTGTACCCAACTTTTTACAACCCATGGACTGTAGCTCACCATGTTCCTTTATATATATATATATATATCTTTCCTCTATAATGGCATAATTCATATATATGTGTGATTTATTGTAAAGAATTGGGTAATGCAATTATTAAGGCTGAGAAATACCATGACCTGCCATCTGCAAGCGGAAAACCCAGGAAAGCTAATTGTATAGTTCTAGTTCTAATATAGCTTCAAGTACAAAGGCCTGAAAACCAATATAATCAGAACTGATGGTATAAAATCTAGTCCAAATGCACCAGGATCGCTTATGGTATAAGTCCTAGTTGAAGGACAGAAGACTAATGTACCAGCTCTACAGCCAGGCAGACAGAATACATTCTCCTCTCCAACTTTTTGTTCTATTATTCAGGCCCTCATAATTGGATGATGCCCACTCATACTGAGGAGAGCAATATCTTTACTCAGTCTACTGATTTGAAAGCTAATTTCCTTCTGAAACACCCTCACAGACACACCGAGAAATAATATTCAATCTGGGCACCCCATGGCACAGTTAAGCTGACACAGAAAATTAATCATCACAGTTCTTCTGCTCAAATAGTAAAGATAAAGGATAAAATCTGGAGCCTTTGTGGCTCAGATAGTAAAGAAGCTGCCTGCAATGCAGACCTGGGTTTGATCCCTGGGTCAAAAAGATCCACTGGAGAAGAGAATGGCAACCTATTCCTGTATTCTTGCCTGGAGAATTCCGTGGACAGAGGACCATGGCGGGCTACAGTTCATGGGTTTTCAAAGAGTCAGACATGACTGAGTGATTAACACTTCACTTCAAAGGATAAAATATTTTTAAAAGCCTCTTTTACAAATAGTTTAATTCATCCAACAGTAAAGAGAACAGAAATCCAAGAGGTGAAATAAGATAGAATGACAGGTGTATACACACTGCGTACTTTTAGTAATTACAAGCGGTCCATTTTCATCATCAATGTATGTTACTGAAATCTGCAGTAGAAATTATAATTTTAAAAATAATTCTAAATTTTTATGTTATGATTTTCTGTAATTTCCAGCTATAAACTGCACATCATTACAATTTTTAGCCACCTGGCCAAAGGTGTATCATTGTGATGGTTAAATTATAAGGTGATATATTGAAGAAAATCTGAATCACCGAAATTTTAATCTGTTGTGTCATTAATAATTTCCTACTACATTGAAATACATATGATGTGCTAAATATAGTAAGTATTCTCTTTTACTGCAAGGAGATCCAACCAGTCCATTCTGAAGGAGATCAGCCCTGGGATTTCTTTGGAAGGAAGGATGCTAAAGCTGAAACTCCAGTACTTTGGCCACCTCATGCGAAGTGTTGACTCATTAGAAAAGACTCTGATGCTGGGAGGGATTGGGGGCAGGAGGAGAAGGGGACGACAGAGGATGAGATGGCTGGATGGCATCACTGACTTGATGGACGTGAGTCTGAGTGAACTCCGGGAGTTGGTGATGGACAGGGAGGCCTGGCGTGCTGCAATTCATGGGGTCGCAAAGAGTCGGACACAACTGAGTGACTGATGTGATCTGATCTGATCTGATTCTCTTTTACTAACTAGTCAAGGATATGACTATTGTAATATATTTAAATGTATTTGCAGCTTTCCTACTGACTTAAATTTTTTTCATTTTAGACTCGCTTTTATGGGCTTTATAATTAACTTGATTTTTGTGTGTTTCTGTGGGATTCTGGTAAATAGACATCCAAATACTTAAATGTGAAAAATCCTATTGAAAATATCAGTTTTCTCCCAGTTGCTCATTTAAAAGAGATGTTTTTATATTGAGCTGTTCTTATTCTCCTCTAGGAGTGTTGATATGATTGCCTTGTTGTTATTTAGTTGCTAAATTGTGTCTGACTCTTTGCAACACCATGAACTGTAGCCCAACAGGCTCCTCTTGTCCATGGGATTTCCGAGGCAAGAATACTGGAGTGGGTTACCACTTCCTTCTCCAGGGGATCTTCCCAACCCAGGGATCAAACTCATGTCTCCTGCATTGGCAGGCAGGTTCTTTCCCAGTGAGCCACCATTTTCATTAGCATTCTGCTCAAACTCATGATTACAAATTGTATAAATATGTGCTTCAGTTTTAATTTGTGTTTTCACCTATATTCACAGGAAACAGAAGTGTAGAGTCCATGTCACTACTAAGAAAACTAATAAAATGGTGATCTAGTGTGGTTGGTGGAAATAAATTCTCTCTTTAATTGCTTAATTCTTCATTTACTTTCCTTGTTTAGACACAGCTAAATTACACATAAATGAGATGGACAGTCATGACAATGTTAAGGACATGTGGTTTTGCTTGCTTCTTCAGGGTAAATTACTGACATTCAGAATTAGCTGCAATATAAACAACATTGGGGAAGCAATTACTAAACAATTAATTTTTTTTTTTTAATCAAGCAGGGTACCCTCCAATGTTATTGATGGAGGTTTCTCATTCTCATGCTCCCTCTGGGAACTCTCACCAAATAAGATGTGTTCAATATGTCTTCAATCCATTCTTGGCAACAGCAATAAAGGATATATCAACCTATGACATCTCCATAAACAGATCAATGAACCAGAGGCCTCAAACAAATTTGTATAGACCTTGTTCCCATAACACATTTCACTGGCTGTGCCTTCAAGTATCTCATTAGCCGTCCATTTAGTTTAAGACATTCTCTTTCCCCCCAGGGGCTTCACTCTGTGTGCTCTATGGTGACAGAATGTCATTATCAAGCTTGCCTGGATGCACAGTCTTCATCTACAGTGTCAAAAAGGTGTTCCTGATAATGCAAGGGGCCATTCAAGTAAAACCTTAGAATTATTGGTTTTCCTGTGCAAGTTCTGAATCATTATCAGTCTAACCTTTTAGCATAATGGAAAGATTACCTGATAAAGCATTGGCTTTCTTCTTTTATAGACTGATCATCATAAATTTCAATACTAAAAATCACCCTAATGTATAAATTTGTTACAAGTAAAAAATTACATGTACTCAAGGTAATTTTCACGGGATGTTCTCAGTTTTTTTTTTTTTTTTCTCTTTTAACATGAGAATTGATGCCCATGAAAGCAGCAATAGAATTATAATTATCAGTCTAGCTCCTCACACATAAAAGCCAGTAAAGATGTAAATATTAGAGATGGCGCCATTATTACAGTGTGTCATATAAGAGCATGGGTGGGTATGCAAATTAGATGACAAGGGGCAGGAATCTTTTATTTCATATTTTATTGCAGGATGAGCAGGCATTATTGTCATTAAACTGAGAAAATCATTATTCAAATATGTGTTCTAATCTCTCCTTTTATTTCAAATGAAGATAAGAATAGGTCCAGGGATGCCAGAGGATTATGTGATAGAATTTATATAATAAACTTTCCACAGAACATGTCAAATAGTAAGTTCTCAGAAATGTTACCTGTAATCAGTAGCAGCAGCAAGAACAACAGAAACAATCATCAGTACCATCCTCATCATCATTTGAATCTATTCCTACCTCTCTACTCATACTTCCTCTGGCTTAATCTGATCTCCAGCTCCTAACCTAGGTTGATATGATACATTCCTTATTACTCTACCTCTTTTCAAATTTATCAGTCTTTGACAGTAGTGTTTTTTTTTTTAATTTGAATGAAAATTGATCATGTCTCTCCACTACTTAAAACATATCTACAGCAAAATCCAACTCCTGAATATATAAGTTTTGATGATTTGATCATCATGTGTCCCATCTGACTCATCTCATACAATCAATCCATCTATTAAGGAAACTATACTCCAGGTGTTTCAGAAGTGCAAGCACTTCTTAACAGAAAATTCCATCCAGTCACAATCCCACATTCACCTGGAAAAAACATGCCATCTTTTCCTCTAGAAAGCTCTCCATGTCCCCCCAGTACAGATGTGTGCTTCTGTGCTTCCAAAGCACCTCATTCATACCTCTCTCATATACGTTACTGTCTTAGGGTTAATATTTCTCCACATAGATGTTATGCTTCATAGTGTAGAGGCTACACATTCCGTATGTTTAGTCCTTGCACAGTGCCTCATGCATAGCTGAAATATACACGAATGGGAAATGAATGCTATTTTTTTTTTCAGCCTTCCTTTCTGTAAAGACTTCTTGTTGTACATGATCTTATTGTCTCCAACAAACTACATCAAATTATTACAACCTCCAGAAGTACATTTCTCAGTAATTTACACAGCCAATCCCAATTCCTTCTGATGCCACAAACTAATATTCATCAGCTTCCAATTATTTGTTCTCTATTTTTTCCTTTGTCTAGTGCACCTCTACATTGTTTTCGAATTGATCTTCCAAAGGGAGAGGGGGAAATGAATTTACTCTCAAACTCAGACTCACCTATCAGACCACTCATATTTTCTCTAAACATATTTCTGTTTGAATTTCCACTGCATGCACTCATACACACACACACACAAACTTCCTCTTCTCTGATTTGACTCCCTCTTAAATCTTTGGCATTCTTCACGGTTGCTTTAAGTTGCAATGGTCTTACTCCACCACCTCAACTGGTCAAACTATTACCAATAAGAGGCACAACCTTTAAACTTACATGCTCCCTCCTGAAATTAACAACAACAAAAGTTTTTCTATTTATATTCCAGTTATGTAATTGCAGTTATATAAGTTCCTTAGGATCCTCAGAGAACTTTGTTACTCTCCTAAGATACCTAATATGTTCTACTTCTCACATGAACTTTTCAGCCTAAATTATATCTATTTAAACTAACTCCACCTTAAAAAGAAGGCCAACAGTGTTATTGCCCTTTAGATCATATAAATTAAACCCTGTATGTTTTTTAAATTTGTATTTTAATGAAAGCCATGGATAAGCAACTTAGCTTATTATTGGAAAGCTGATGTAAATACTTCAGGTATTACCAGGCTTCTATTCAGAGTAACAGAATATTTTCATGGCTTTTCTCTTGGTATTTTGCAGGTCAACTTTTTTTTCTAATAATACTATAATCTTGCTTTTCTGTTGTTAGTGGTAATTTTTCATTGTGTCAGTATCAGGATGTAATTGCTTTGTGGTCAAGGTGTCATTTTACTACTCATAAATCATGACAAACTTATCTCTCTCTTCCATGTTAGAATTTTTATTTCATTTAAAAGTGTACATTGTACAAATGAACTTATTTACAAAAAAGAAACGGAGTCAACAGATGTAGAAAACAAACTTACGGTTAACAAGAGGGAAAGGGTGAGAAGGATAAATTGGGAGACTGGAATTGACATAGAGACACTACTATATAAATACTGATAACGAATAAGGACCTACTATCAGAAAACTAAGATCATGGCATCTAGTCCCATCACTTCATGGGAAATAGATGGGGAAACAGTGGAAACAGTGTCAGACTTTATTTTTTGGGGCTCCAAAATCACTGCAGATGTTGACTGCAGCCATGAAATTAAAAGACGCTTACTCCTCGGAAGGAAAGTTATGACCAACCTAGATAGCATATTCAAAAGCAGAGACATTACTTTGCCAACAAAGGTCCATCTAGTCAAGGCTATGGCTTTTCTAGTGGTCATGTATGGATGTGAGAGTTGGACTGTGAAGAAAGCTGAGTGCAGAAGAATTGATGCTTTTGAACTGTGGTGTTGGAGAAGACTCGTGTGAGTCCCTTGGACTGCAAGGAGATCCAACCAGTCCATCCTAAAGGATATCAGTCCTGGGTGTTCACTGGAGGGACTGATGCTGAGGTTGAAACTCCAATACTTTGAAACTCCAAAGTATTGGAGTTTCAGCCTCATGCGAAGAGTTGACTCAATGGAAAAGACCCCGATTCTGGAAAGGATTGGGGGCAGGAGGAGAAGGGGACGGCAGAGGATGAGGTGGCTGGATGGCATCACTGACTCGATGCATATGAGTTTGGGTGAACTCCAGGAGTTGGTGATGGACAGGGAGGCCTGGCATGCTGCAATTCATGGGGTCGAAGAGTTGGACCCGACTAAGTGACTGAACTGAACTGAACTGATATAGCACGGGGAACTCTACTCAATACTCTGTAAAGACCTATATGGGAAAAGAATCTAAAAAAGAGTGGAGATTTGTATATATATAACTGATTCACTTTGCTATATAGCAGAAACTAACACAAAACTGTAAGTCAACTGTATGTTAATAAACATTAATTTAAAAATTAACAAACACCTGCTTTTCACAGCAAAAACAAACAAAAATGTATACATTTAAATAGTTGATGAATATCTAGTTAAGCAAGGGATCATGTTTCACTTGAACGAACACAGGCTGAAAACCTGAGGCCATTTATAAATATTGGCTCATGAAGGTGCAAATTTTCTTGATTTAGATTGCTGTAAAGAGGAGTCTCAGTTCAGTGCAGTTGCTCAGTCCTGTCCGACTCTTTGCAACCTGATGAATCGCAGCATGCCAGGCCTCCCTGTCAATCACCAACTCCCAGAGTTTATTCAGACTCACACCCATCAAGTCAGCGATGCCATCCACCCATCTGATCCTCTGTCGTCCCCTTCTCCTCCTGCCCCCAATCCCTCCCAGCATCAGAGTCTTTTCCAATGAGTCAACTCTTCGCATGAGGTGGCCAAAGTACTGGAGTTTCAGCTTTAGCATCATTCCTTCCAAAGAAACCCCAGGGCTGATCTCCTTCAGAATGGACTGGTTGGATCTCCTTGCAGTCCAAGGACTCTCAAGAGTCTTCTTCAACACCACAGTTCAAAAGCATCGATTCTTCTGCACTCAGCTTTCTTCACAGTCCAACTCTCACATCCATACATGACCACAGGAAAAACCATAGCCTTGACTAGAAGGACCTTTGTTGGCAAAGTAATGTCTCTGCTTTTCAATATGCTATCTAGGTTGGTCATAACTTTCCTTCCAAGGAGTAAGAGTCTTTTAATTTCATGGCTGCAATCACCATCTGCAGTGATTTTGGAGTCCCTGAAAACAAAATCTGACACTGTTTCCACTGTTTCCCCATCTATTTTCCATGAAGTGATGGGACCAGATGCCATGATCTTCGTTTTCTGAATGTTGAGCTTTAAGCCAACTTTTTCACTCTCCTCTTTTACTTTCATCAAGAGGCTTCTTAGTTCCTCTTCACTTTCTGCCATAAGGGTGGTGTCATCTGCATATCTGAGGTCATTGATATTTCTCCCTGCAATCTTGATTCCAGCTTGTGCTTCTTCCAGCCCAGCATTTCTCATGATGGACTCTGCATGTAAGTTAAATAAACACGGTGACAATATACAGCCTTGACGTACTCCTTTTCCTATTTGGAACCAGTCTGTTGTTCCATGTCTAGTTCTAACTGTTGCTGCCTGACCTGCATACAGATTTCTCAAGAGGCAGGTCAGGTGGTCTGGTATTCCCATCTCTTGGAGAATTTTCCACAGTTTATTGTGATCCACACAGTCAAAGGCTTTGGCATAGCCAATAAAGCAGAAATAGGTGTTTTTCTGGAACTCTCTTGCTTTTTCCATGATCCAGTGGATGTTGGCAATTTGACCTCTGGTTCCTCTGCCTTTTCTAAAACCAGCTTGAACATCTGGAAGTTCACGGTTCACGTACTACTGAAGCCTGCCTTGGAGAATTTTGAGCATTACTTTACTAGCATGAGATGAGTGCAATTGTGTGGTAGCTTGAGCATTTTTTGGCATTGCCTTTCTTTGGGATTGGAAAGAAAACTAACCTTTTCCCGTCCTGTGGCCACTGCTGAGTTTTCCAAATTTGCTGGCATATTGAAAGCAGCACTTTCACAGCATCATCTTTCAGGATTTGAAATAGCTCAACTGGAATTCCATCACCTCCACTAGCTTTGTTCGTAGTGATGCTTCCTAAGGCCCACTTGACTTCACATTCCAGGATGTCTGGCTCCAGGTGAGTGATCACACCATCGTGATTATCTTGGTCATGAAGATCTTTTTGTACAGTTCTTCTGTGTATTCTTGCCACCTCTTCTTAATATCTTCTGCTTCTGTTAGGTCCATACTATTTCTGTCCTTTATCGAGCCCATCTTTGCATGAAATGTCCCCTTGGTATCCCTAATTTTCTTGAAGAGATCTCTAGTCTTTTCCATTCTGTTGTTTTCCTCTATTTCTTTGCATTGATCCCTGAGGAAGGCTTTCTTATCTTTTCTTGCTATTCTTTGGAACTCTGCATTCAGATGCTTATATCTTTCCTTTTCTCCTTTTCTTTTCACTTGTCTTTTTTTCTCAGCTATTTGTAAGGCCTCCCCAGATAACCATTTTGCTTTTTTTGCATTTCTTTTCTATAGGGATGGTCTTGATCCCTGTCTCCTATACAATGTCACGAACCTCATTCCATAGTTCATTAGGCACTCTATCTATCAGATCTAGTCCCTTGAATCTATTTCTCACTTCCACTGTATAATCATAAGGGATTTGATTTAGGTCATACCTGAATGGTATAGTGGTTTTCCCTACTTTCTTCAATTTCAGTCTGAATTTGGCAATAAGGAGTTCATGATCTGAGCCACAGTCAGCTCCAGGCCTTGTTTTTGCTGACTGTATAGAGCTTCTCCATCTTTGGCTGCAAAGAATATATCAGTCTGCAGCTGTGACCGGCGCACATAGCGTGGGCGGTTGCGACCAGTGCGCATAGCGCAGCTGAGAGGAGCTACCCCACGTCCAAGGTCAGGAGCAGTGGCTGAGAATGCCAGGCTGCGATGGTACAGGAACGTCCGAGAGTACCTACCCCACGTCTGAGGCCAGGGGCGGTGGCCGGGGGGAGCAACCCCACGTCCAAGGAGTGGTGGCTGCATGGGCGCAGGAGAGCCTAGAGGAGCTAGGTCAAGGTCAGGAGGGGCGGCGGTGAGGAGATACCCCTCGTCCAAGGTAAGAGAAATCCAAGTAAGACAGCAGGTGTTTCAAGAGGGCATCAGAGGGCAGATACACTGAAACCATAATCACAGAAAACTAGTCAATCTAATCACACTAGGACCACAGCCTTGTTTAACTCAATGAAACTAAGCCATGCCCTGTGGGGCCACCCAATAAGGCCAGGACATGATGGAGAGGCCTGACAGAATGTGGTCCACTGGAGAAGGGAATGGAAAACCACTTCAGTATTCTTGCCTTGAGAACCCCATGAACAGTATGAAAAGGCAAAAATGACAGGATACTGAAAGAGGAACTCCCCAGGTCAGTAGGTGTCATATACGCTACTGGAGATCAGTGGAGAAATAACTCCAGAAAGAATGAAGGGATGGAGCCAAAGCAAAAACAATACCCAGTTGTGGATATGACTGGTGATAGAAGCAAGGTCCAATGCTGTAAAGAGCAATATTGCATAGGAATCTGGAATGTCAGGTCCATGAATCAAGGCAAATTGGAAGTGGTCAAACAGGAGACGGCAAGAGTGAACATCAACATTCTAGGAATCAGCAAACTAAAATGGACTAGAATGGGTGAATTTAACTCAGATGACCATTATATCTACTACTGTGGGCAGGAATCCATTAGAAGAAATGGAGTAGCCATCATGATCAACAATAGAGTCTGAAATGTAGTACTTGGATGCAGTCTCAAAAACGACAGAATGATCTCTGTTTGTGTCCAAGGCAAACCATTCAATATCACAGTAATCCAAGTCCATGCCCCAACCAGTAACGCTGAAGAAGCTGAAGTTGAACGGTTCTATGAAGACCTACAAGACCTTTTAGAACTAACACCCAAAAAAGATGTCCTTTTCATTATAGGGGACTGGAATGCAAAAATAGGAAGTCAAGAAACACCTGGAGTAACAGGCAAATTTGGACTTGGAATATGGGATGAAGCAGGGCAAAGAGTAATAGAGTTTTGCCAAGAAAATGCACTAGTCATAGCAAACACCCTCTTCCAACAACACAAGAGAAGACTCTACACATGGACATCATCAGATGGTTAGCACGGAAATCAGAGGAGTCCTCAACCACTTTAATCAATTTAAACATATTGGACACAGAAGCAGAAAAGCATATTACTTTTGGTATTTATTTCACTTTGTCAAGGATTTCTACTCATTTGATAGCTGTGGAATTCCTTTTTACTTTAAAAATCTACCTCTATTATTTTGAGTCCTATATGTCATGGATGGGCTTCCCTGGTGGATCATCAGTGAAGAATCTGCCTGCAATGCAGGGGACTCAGGTTTGATCCCTAGTTTGGAAAGATCTCCTGAAGGAGGAAATGGCTACCACTCCAGTATTCTTGCCTAGGAAATTACACGGACAGAGGTGCCTTGCAGGCTATAGTCCAGGGGATCACAAAAGACTTGAACACAAATTAGCGACTAAACAATAACAGCAGTGTCAAGGATATCTCTTGAATATTCACATGAATTTAAATAATTTGTTTTCAGAATTTTAGTGGGAGAAAAAGAATAAAATTTTCTCTTAAAGGATGAACATCAGTATTTTCTAGGTATAAAAAATACATTTTCTGAGATATAATCTCACTAAAAATGATTATTCTGCTTTTTAAAAATTATAGATAACCTATTTCTTTTCAAAAAGGATTCTGAGGTTACTTGATCACATTGAAGCCATACCTGCAAACATGACTCTGCTTTAAGTATGTTTTTAGTAAAACTCCTTTTACTCTCTTCTTTAGGGTAAAAGAATCTGCCTGCAATGCAAGAGACCCAGGTTCAATCCCTGTGTTGGGAATGGCAACACCCCCCAATATTCTTGCCTGCAGAATTCCATGGACAGAGGAGTTTGGCGGGCTGCAGTCCATGGGGTCACAAAGAGTCGGACATGACTAAGTGACTAACACTTTCACACTTTGGGGTAAATGCAATTTTTTTTTACTCACTATAAGATAGCATGCATTCATTTATTCAAATAATTTTAACTGTATGCCTTCCATGTACTAGGTATATGTTAAATGCTATTTCAATAAATGACTGAGACTATAAAGTAAGACACTGGTTAAAGGGTACACTCTTCTATTGTACTTTTTATCTAAAGGGACTCTTTTTTGTGGATCTTTCCTAAAGTGAATTTTCCAATAGAAAACTTAGGAAACACCAACCTCAAATCTCAGCCAAACCATATGTGTAACAATCCTTTATTTGTATAATAAAACTTCAGGGAATATTGGTACAGCTTTTCTAAAACTCAAAACTACAAAGTACACAAATAGAACCACCCAATTCTATTGGGTAATGTTTGAATTTTCAATAATGAAGAATCTTTCATTTTGCTTAATGAAGATTAAGATAATGTTTAAAAACATATTTCTTAAGAGATGCCCTAAGATATAAAGTCATGCTGGTTCTGTTACTTTTTACTCATGTGCTTATTACTAGCCATATTTTATACATGATTCTTTCTCCACATAAGACAAAACATGTCCCAGAAATTTCCTCAGGGCAAATTTTGATAGATGAACACAGTTTCTGCTCTGGTGAGGAATTATCACCAGAGTAGGGAAGTGAGGAACTGAGAACATTTTTTACACATCATAATTTTATCTAGATCTGTTCTTGGCATAACAACTTATTTATATAGACATCTCAGAAATGTTCTTACAGCTGCATTATCTAAATTAATCCAATTAACTTTCCTGAGCAGGGCATTATAAAAGAGCTTTGTTTCCTAAAGGCTAAGGATAATATACAAATGTGTACCTTCATTCAAACACATTCATCAAATCAAAGGCAAATACAGTTAACAAAAATACCAAATATTTAAATAGGAACTGTCATCCACATACTTGGACTTCTCTTTAAGCCAGAAGCGAAACAGTCTGTTTCATATCCATGAAAATTGCTATGGGGATAAATGCAAAGCAATTCAGGAGTCAACTTTTAATTAGATTCCCTCACTTTTTATTCCTTTCATACAAGACAGTTCATTATTTTTCCCATGTGTTTATACATTCGCTATGCAATTCCTTTATATTATATTTTCTTTCCTTTTTGTTCTACTTTCAATATCTTTAGTAGGCTTTCCATCTCTTTTTGCTTTGTTTATGGATCTGTCAGGGGAGTGTAATCTCCTCGGTTCTGTCTCGTCACAACAAAGATTTGAAGTGATGGACATTAAAGCCCTCAGCGTGTCACAGCTCTCAGAGAGACCATGTTATAGCTCTTAGACAGATCAGTGTTACAGCTCCGTGTTACAGCTCAGTTTTATTTAGAAAATAGCAGGAAAATGCATCCTCGAGGCCTGAGGGCATGCTGACCCAAAGACGCAAAGAGAAGAGAGACAGCCTGGCCCTTTGGCTCCTCTTTTTATGTTTTTTCCTCCCCCCTGGACCTGCCCGATGTAAATTGGGATAGCCAGGAGTGCTGTTTGTTCTACCTGAGGTCTTCACTCTGGTCCTCAGACCTTCCTTTGACTTTCCTTTGTTCTATTTTCAAAGGGTTTTCCCTTCCTTGTCTTTTAGCCACCACCATTCTGGACTCCTGTTTCCTATTCTAACTACCTAACAGATCCAATTTTTGTAGTTTGTCTTTAAGTGTAAAGATGGCAATCGGTTTGGGGAGCACTGAATCTTGTAAATTTTGCTACATTAGAGTAATATAAAATTATGGATTTAGTAATTCAGTTTTATTAAAGGAAAAAATATTTTAAAGTATAATATTTGAGTGTTTAAAAATTCTAGCTATAAAATTCAAGGTACATTTAGATATAACTTCAAATTTTATTCAATTTTATAATGTTTTGAAAACAGACCTGGGAAACATGGTATTCTGGATCATCATTTTATAATCTTCAAGTTGTTTGGGATTTATCTATTCCTCATCCTATGTGATGCACAAAAATTTACTTCAGGCTTTGATTAGTTGCTAATTAAATATCTGGAGTCCCGGTAATTGTCTTATTATGCTTAGAAACTGTGATAAAATATTTTGATGCATATCTTAAAATTCTTATTCTAGTCCCCACCCCAACTCCACCACGAGTAACTGAGGATACCTAGTAATACTTCAGTAGACTTCTACAGATTATAAAGCACTTCATTTGCAGACTATTTATCTGGTCCTCAATAACCTTGTCAATTTTATAAAATTTCAATTACATCTGCAAAATTTCCCCACAGCAGTAGCCAGTGTTGGAGAGGAAAAACAGATTTCCCTTTACTCTTCTGAATTCTTGGTTAAGACACCACTGTAATTAAAGACAGATTAACAGGAGAAAAATAAACAGAAGTTTCATAACATGTATAGCTCTTGTATACATGGGAGAGACAGGAAAACTGAATAACTCTCAGAAATGGCCTAAGCCCACCACCTGAAATACCATCTTTAACTAAAAACAAAAGAAGATGTTTGAGAGGGCAGTTATGGGAGGTTTTCAAGCAAAGCACATAAAACAAGGGTATGTTTGTCATGCAAATCTAAGTCCATGTATTTTCCATGATACATTTCTAAACAGTCACTCATCCTTCTCTTCCTGGAACAGAGGAGAAACCTTTGCAAATGGAGATTTCCCTTATAAATATTTTTTATGAAAGAGTAAACTACTAGTTTTCAGAACTTCCCTCATGTCTCTTGTTGTTTTTTTTCAATAATAGGCTCAGGATAATGCTTATGCCAAAGCAGCATATTTGGGGTTGCACATTCTGCTGTCCTTCACTAGATTCATGTTTTGTTGAATGAGCAGAAAGGCAAGTCTTGGGGGATGAAATTTTGTTCCCCTTTTATTTGGATTACCCAAGCATCTCTACTGCTTTCTGGTAAGAAATTTTATACCTTCAATGTGTATATTTTATATCCATCTTTTCTTCCTAACAGTGTGTCTCTGTATAAGGCCAAATATCTGTAACACATTTCTTATTCTAAAAAACTGTAGATCTACAATAGCTTATCTATATCTATATTCAGTCTACTTTTCTAATTGAATGGACCAAGTATGATTCCAAATGCACAGAATTTTAAAGATGGCTTCAGTGAATTGGTTCGGGGTTATGCCTTTGGTTCTCTGATACGATGAAAGTCAATAATAACTCTGCTTCCTAGGATAGTAGCAATCCATGGCTGCAGTTGCAAAACAATTAAACAAATTGCGTCTATGGAAACCTTAATCAAATATCTAAAGACATAACTGCAGGTGACCAAGTATTTGCTGCTGTAGAGATGTTAGTGAAAATGAAAATAATGGGGTTGTTTGCTTCCTTCTACCTGTACTGAAGAACATGGATAAAAGAAAATAAGGAGCTGAAGGATTTAAGTTTTTAGCCTAAGGACCACATATAATAGACCTCAAATTTTCTGTGACTCCTTTTATTTCCTATAACCATCAAGATTTCCAAAAACCAGACCCAAAGTCTCACTTTATAGATGGATGAATTACAACACAAATTCAATTCTCAACCTCTCAAAGCTTCTTTTGTTAAAGTTATCATCATGGCTTAGGAAATAAGACCCTGAAAACTGGGACAGTGGCTTATGTACAAATTTCACTGAAGCTGCTACTGCTTCACGCTTCAGTCGTGTCCGACTCTGTGAGACCCCATAGATGGCAGCCCACCAGGCTCCCCGTCCCTGGGATTCTCCAGGCAAGAACACTGGAGTGGGTTGCCATTTCCTTCTCCAATGCATGAAAGTGAAAAGTGAAAGTGAAGTCACTGACTCTTAGTGACCCCATGGCCTGTAGCCCACCAGGCTCCTCCATCCATGGGATTTTCCAGAAAAGAGTACTGGAGTGGTGTGCCATTGCCTTCTCCTCCACTGAAGCTAAGGACCCTGAAACCATAAATTCTATGGTGACCACTTGGCCAGCAGAAATGGCTCTTCGAACCCTGCAGAAGAGATTAGTTTTCCTGACCTAAAAAATATGTAAGGTCTATCCCAGAAGTAGTTGTCTTGCCAGAGGTGCTTATGTTCCTTACAGCTACCACTAACTCTTACTTCTTACTTCTAGACATTATAATCAAACTCCAAATTCACTGATGCTTTTCAGTCATGGTGCTGGAAAAGACTCTTGAGAGTCCACTGGACACCAAGATTAAACCAGTCAATCCTAAAGGAAATCATCCCTGAATATTCACTGGAAGGGCTGATGCTAAAACTGAAGTTCTGATACTCTGGCCACCTGAGGTGAAGAGCTGACTGATTGGAAAAGACCCTGATGCTGGGAAAAATTGAAGGCAGGAGGAGAAGGGGACAACAGAGGATGAGATGGTTAGATGGCATCACTGACTCAATGGACATGAGTTTGAGCAAGCTCTGGGAGATGATAAAGGGCAGGGAAGCCTGGCGTGCTGCAGTCCATGGGGCTGCAAAGAGTTAAACACAACTTATCAACTGAACAATGACAACAAATCTTATTAGGCACCAAAAGATGAGATACAAAATTTGATGAGACAGTGCAAAGAAGAGTTGCATGATTCTACCATGTATATTTAATAGAAACATAGGAATATGTGTAAGATTAGGGTAGAATATAATATAATGTTTGATTAGGGTGAATTTATTGACATGCTTATTCCAGATCAAATGTATCCATTTCAATGGTTCAGAATGGTCTGTTTGGTTGGTTGACTAAAATATGAACAAAAGACAGTCTATATCAAATAAAACTAAACTTCTGCATTTTCCTTATTAAACTGTAAAGGCAGTTAACCAAAGGCTTAGTGTGACTGGAATGGTAAAGTGAACTTAATATGTAAGACATTCTTACTCACCCCAAACCTTAACTATGCTCCCTAGAGTCTAAAAAACAATGTCTTAACCAAGCTTGTGAGAAAAACATGAAGGGAGCCCCTTGCCACCATTTTGAAGTAGCTCTATTGTGCCTCTTCTTTGTAAACTGTTTATAGAGGAAAGTGCTACGATCAATTTCTAGTTCAGTTCAGTTCACTCCCTCAGTCGTGTCCGACTCTACGACCCCATGAATCGCAACACTCCAGGCCTCCCTGTCCATCACCATCTCCTGGAGTTCACTCAAACTCACGTCCATCGAGTCAGTGATGCCATCCAGCCATCTCATCCTCTGTCATCCCCTTTTCCTCCTGCCCCCAATCTCTCCCAGCATCAGAGTCTTTTCCAATGAATCAACTCTTCACATGATGTGGCCATTAAAATCCTGGAGGGTTTCAGAAGCCAGGTGGTAGCACTTAATTATCAAGAACATGGTGAACAAAGTTAATTGGCTGACATGGAGTTAAGAAATTAATCAGAATAGTCTGATCCACAGAGATCTTTTTATTGACTAGGGGATTATGGTATCCCTACAAGTTAAACAGATGGGCAGCCTATTAACATTGGATTTGATTCCTATAAGTGGAAAACTCTAGCCCAGATCTTTACCCCTACCCCCATCACTGCAAATATTTTGATTTGGTCTGAGACAGAGCCCAGGTGTCAGTCATTTTTAAAGCTTACCAAGAGATTCTGTCATATATCTAACAATGGAAAACACCAAGTTAAGCTATTGATTTTTTTCCTTTGACCTTTATAAGAACTGAATAAGAGGAAAAAATTGGCTGATATGAATGTCACTAGAGTGATTCCTTCCACTTGCTCTAAGATAAATGAATAAGAAATGAAAGAAATCTTGGGCATCTAAGATATAAGGATGAAATGTAGATATATAGATAGATGGATAAAAACATTGATTTACATTTAGGTATAATTACACCTTAGAATTTGAATACAGCCCCATGGATGAGGATGTTGGTATCCCTGACTTGTATGGCTATATCCAACTACAGAGATGTTTTGATTATATACAAATAATGGGTACTATATGTATATAATTTTAAAATTTTACCTCATATATTATAGTATATATACATATATAATAATATAAATATGGCCATGTTTAAAACCTTAGAAATGGTGACAAATGAAATTTAAAAATAGAAAACATGATGGCAAATGATTAAAATGTAAGAATATAGTTGGAAAATTGGTTTGTGATGGTTACTAAACTTAAGACAAATTAGGAATACTGCTACCTAACAATATATAAATAAATATACATATATTTTAAATTGATTTATAATAATGCCTGGCATGAGATGTTCTCACCCTGTCTTATAGAATATAATCACATCAAGTGAGGTATAATTTTAATGATTATATCAAGAATGAATATTCTGATTCATATAAACAACTTTCTCTAACTTGATAGTTCTAATTTCTACAACGTTAAAACTTACCCCACCATCATTTCACTACACTGCTTTTTTCAATTTCTATCAGCCTTCCTTACCTACCTTAATTTCTAAGGTCAGTCAATATAAACACTCCCTTACATATGCCCTGAGTTTCTTTGCACCTCTCTGACATGGTCAAATTTACCTGGATTATTACACCCAATTTATGAACCCCTGAACAGATGTAATTGAACATGGCTGGAGGGAGGCACATGACCTATTCATGATTCCACCTATAAAAGAAGACTATTAACCTCAAATACACTGGCCCTTCATGCTTTCATACAATTATACTATACTTCCAAAGACAAATATCTCACGATTTCTTAATTCCCAATACTTCCCCACCAGCCTCAATCTAAGATAGTAATTATTTTGTATTCTACAGAGAAAATTAGTGGCAGCTGCGCAGTGCTAGAGCAATGCTGGAGCATTGCCTTTCTTTGGGGAATGCTCAAACTACCACATAATTGCACTCATCTCACACCCTAGTAAAGTAATGTTCAAAATTCTCCAAGCCAGGCCTCAACAATACATGAACCGTGAACTTCCAGATGTTCAAGCTGGTTTTAGAAAAGGCAGAGGAACCAGAGATCAAATTGCCAACATCCGCTGGATCATGGAAAAAGCAAGAGAGTTCCAGAAAAACATCTATTTCTGCTTTATTGACTATGCCAAAGCCTTTGACTGTGTGGATCACCACAAAATGTGGAAAATTCTGAAAGAGATGGAATTACCTGACCTGTCTCTTGAGAAATCTGTATGCAGGTCAGGAAGCAACAGTTACAGTTGGACATGGAACCAAATAGGAAAAGGAGTATGTCAAGGCTGTATATTGTCACTGTGCTTATTTAACTTGTAAGCAGAGTGCATCATGAGAAACGCTGGGCTGGAAGAAGCACAAACTGGAATCAAGATTGCCGGGAGAAATATCAATAACCTCAGATATGCAGATGACACCACCCTTATGGCAGAAAGTGAAAAGGAATTAAAAAGCCTCTTGATGAAAGTGAAACAGGAGAATGAAAAACCTGGCTTAAAGCTCAACATTCAGAAAACTAAGATCATGGCATCCGGTCCCATCACTTCATAGCAAATAGATGGGGAAACAGTGTCAGACTTTATTTTTCTGGGCTCCAAAATCACTGCAGATGGTGACTGCAGCCATGAAATTAAAAGACCCATATTCCTTGGAAGAAAAGCTATGGTCAACCTAGACAGCATACTAAAAAGCAGAGATATTACTTTGCAAACAAAGGTCCATCTAGTTAAACGGTTTTTCCAGTAGTCAGGTACGGATGTGAGAGTTAGCCTATAAAGAAAGCTGAGCACCAAAGAATTGATGCTTTTGAACTGTGCTGTTGGAGAAGACTCTTGAGAGTCCCTTGGACTAGAAGGAGATCCAACCAGTCCATTCTAAAGGAAATTAGTCCTGAATATTCATTGGAAGGACTGATGTTGAAGCTAAAACTCCAATACTTTGGCTACCTGATGCTAAGGGCTTACTCATTTAAAAAGACCTGATGCTGGGAAAGATTGAAGGCAGGAGGAGAAGGGGATGACAGAGGATGAGATGGTTGTATAGAATCACCGACTGAATGGACATGAGTTTGAATAAATTCTGGGAGTTGGTGATGGACAGGGAGGCCTGGCATGCTGCAGTCCATGGGGCTGCAAAGTTTTGGACACGACTGAGCGACTGAACTGACCTGAACAAGGAATATGGAAACAATCAGAAAAATTACTTCCACACATTACCAACACCACATCCCAGCATCTGGTCCCACGTTCTCTGCTTTAATGTCTTCTTCCATAGATGAATAATAATGGAACAGGTTAAACAAGGCCATTCTGCTTTTAAAAAAAAAATGGGTATTACTTCAGTACTGTTCAACTGGAAAAATAAGCTAACCAACTTAGGTTTTAAAAACCTTCAATGAGTTCATTTAAAAACTGTGATGTAAGAAGTAGTAAAATCAAACAATTTATCATAATAAAGTAGATGTATCCTTTGCTAGGGGCTTCCTTGGTGGTACAGTGGTAAAGAATCTGCCTGCCAATGTAGGAGACATGGGTTCAATCCCTGGATCGGAAAGATCCCCTGGAGAAGAAAATGGCAACCCACTCCAGTATTCTTACCTGGAAAATGCCATGGACAGAAGAACCTGGTGGGCTATAGTCCACGGGGCTGGAAAGAGCCAGACATGACTTAATGGACTGAGCATGCATACACACTCTTTGATAAGATACTTTTCTTACTCAACTAACTTTCTGTAGCTTTTCTATTAAATCTGCATCTGATCCAACCTCAAATCTTCTTGTGAAATGTCTCAAATCAGTAACTCATAGCACAGTCTGAACTAAAAAGCTCAGAGTTTCACTATATTTGTGATGAAGAGCTTCAGTGGAGATAGTATAACTGATTGGAACACTAACTGCACAGCCATTGTTTCACACATACAGTTATGGGTGATAAGTGGCAGGCAAAGCAAGATCAAAACCAGCGAATCAAAAGTCCATTAACAGTATTGTCCTCTGCTTGCTGGTGGCTGATCAGCTTTTTCCCTACCTTTTTACCTGAGCCACTTATCTCTGTGGTAGCTATGGAGTCTCCTTGGTAATGCTCTTCTTGTGCGACCCAAAAGGCACAGCCCAGATCTTTTTCCATAGCCTTTTGGGTTGTGAGTTTATCATGACAATAGCATTTTTCATCAGTCCATATTATGCTGTTTTTGGCCTAAATAATCCAGGATATAATCCTAGACAAAAGCTGGAGGAATTTAGTTTTGAGTTCAGTCACTTAACTTGAACCAGATAAAGCCTTTTCCTGTTTGTAAAATGTTTAATTCACTGATATATTCATTTGCTCTTAGGAAGGAAGAAAAAGATGGTATTGTACTCCTCTTCATCTCTTTTTCATATAATTTCTTACACAGAACTAAAGAGAGACGTTTTTCAATAATGTTGTGCTGCAAGGAAGAATCAGTTCTGAGTCCATGTTGGATCCATTTCCTCGACTTGCTTTTTGTTGCTTTCGTTATTATAATCACACATACTGACCTGCCTCAGGGAACCCTGCCCCTCTACCTGAATATTAAACCAAAGTGCCTTTGTTCAGGATCCTGTCCACCTGTGGATGGCTACAGGAAGGAAGAAATTAGCACACTCCTTCCCTAGGCTTGTCATTCTAGGAAACACTTGCAAGATTAATGTGCTTTTTACTTTGTTTCCCCACCTCCCTCCATCTTTGTTCTGTAAAGAAACTGGCATCCAGACCCCTATAAGATGGTTATTTCAAGACATTAATCTGCCATCTTCTCAGTAGTCCTTGTCTCAACATCTCTCAGATTTATTGGCCTGCTGTGCAACGAGCAGAGCAAGCTTGGACTCGGTAACAGTTGGAGTATAGCAGACTCAGGGGTAATAGCAGTTAACCATCTGCCAAGATGTTAAAATGCTAGAACTGTTTGTAACTGGATTCAGATATTAAATGAATGTCCCTAAGGTCCGTCTAGTCAAGGCTATGGTTTTTCCAGTGGTCATGTATGGATGTGAGAGTTGGACTGTGAAGAAGGCTGAGCACTGAAGAATTGATGCTTTTGAACTGTGGTGTTGGAGAAGACTCTTGAGAGTCCTTTGGACTGCAAGGAGATCCAACCAGTCCATTCTGAAGGAGATCAGCCCTGGGATTTCTTTGGAAGGAATGATGCTAAAGCTGAAACTCCAGTACTTTGGCCACCTCATGTGAAGAGTTGACTCATTGGAAAAGACTCTGATGCTGGGAGGGATTGGGAGCAGGAGGAGAAGGGGACGACAGAGGATGAGATGGCTG
The DNA here is from genome assembly GCF_003369695.1 of Bos indicus x Bos taurus. Taxonomy (NCBI): domain Eukaryota; kingdom Metazoa; phylum Chordata; class Mammalia; order Artiodactyla; family Bovidae; genus Bos; species Bos indicus x Bos taurus. Next base: position 96,211,031 of record NC_040079.1, on the reverse strand, counting down.
GATGGCATCACTGACTCGATGGACATGAGTCTGAGTGAACTCCGTGAGTTGGCGATGGACAGGGAGGCCTGGCATGCTGCGATTCATGAAGAGTCGGACACGACTGAGTGACTGAACTGAACTGAAGAGTGGTGCATCCTACACAGCCTGAAGTCACCATCCCACTTAAACCATACAGGGTACCAGGGAGCTCCTGCCAAAGAGAACTTTAATGTAATGGCTGAGAATGAACAGAGAAGGACACAGAAATCAATCATGAGACTAGGGCTTGATATATTTTATAATAAAGTTATGAAGTACTATAGAAATTTAGAAAGTAGAAAGAAAACTATTTTTGGCAAATGATGGCCTCAGGAAACAAATGACCACTGAACTATGAACCACATAGTGGGAATATTTTTATTATGATGAAGACCAATATACTTCCACGTCCAAGCTCAAATTTGCTTTCTAGTTCATAAGAACAGCATTCTACACTGTGTATAACTTTGTTGCTGTTTGTTGTTTAGACACTGAGTCATGCCCAACTCTTTGGCGACCTCATGGACTGTAGCCCACCAGGCTCCTCTGTCCATGGGATTTCCCAAGCAAGAATCTTCCCTAGTAGGGAGGTTGGGGATACAGTGAAAATGCATTTGTGTTCAGAACACAGGGGCTAGAACTGGACATAGGACATAGAACTGCTGCTTCTATGTCCTATTTACAAAGTGTTCAGTGAGGGACGGGGGGCTCTGAGGGGCCTCAGGTTAGGGTCAAAAACATGCTAGAGGTAGGTTTCTATTATCAGACTATTGTCAAGAGAGCCAGATGTTACTGCAAAGAAGTAATTTATTTTGATAATAAGAACTATACATAAAGGTGGGCCCTTAGATAAAAGGTTAATAGATCTTTCCCAACCATGTTTTATCTTTTGCCTCAGCCTCAACTCTAGAATACTTTAGCTATTATTAATCTCTTCTTTGCACAATGCTGCTTAAAAAAAAAAAAAAAAGGAAAAAAACCTCCTATAATAATGTTTATGTTTGCTAGAGGTTTTACGTTTGTCTTCTAGACAGGGGGCATCTATATACATACAAACAACAGATTAGTCAGATCAGTTCAGTTCAGTCCATTCAGTTGTGTCCGACTCTTTGAGACCCCATGGACTGCTGCAGCACGCCCAGCTTCTCAATCACCAACTCCCAGAGCTTACCCAAACTCATGTCCATCAAGTCAGTGATGCTATCCAACCATCTCATCCTCTGCCTTCCCCTTTTCCTCCCACCTTCAGTCTTCCCCGGCATCTGGGTCTTTTCTAATGAATCAGTCCTTCACATCAGGTAGCCAGTATTGGAGTTCCAGCTCCAGCATCAGTCCTTTCAATGAATATCGAGGACTGATTTCCTTTAGAATTGACTGATTGGGTCTCCTTGAAGTCCAAGGGACTCTCAAGACTCTCAAGAGTCTTCTTCAACACCACAGTTCAAAAGCATCAATTCTTCAGCACTCAGCTTTCTTTAAAGTCAGACTCTCACACCCATATATGACCACTGGAAAAACCAGAGCTCTGACTAGATGGACATTTGTCGGCAAAGTAATGTCTCTGCTTTTTAATATGCTGTCTAGGTTGGTCATAGCTTTTCTTTCGAGGAGCAAGCGTCTTTTAATTTCATGGCTGCAGTCACCATTATCAGTGATTTTGGAACCCAAGAAAATAAAGTCTGTCACTGTTTCCCCATCTATTTGCCATGAAGGGATGGGACTGGATGCCATGATTTTTGTTTGTTGAATGTTGGGTTTTAAGCCAGCTTTTTCACTCTCCTCTTTCACTTTTATCAAGAGGCTCTCTAGTTCTTCTTCACTTTCTGCCATAAGGGTGGTGTCATCTGCATGTCTGTAGTTATTGATATTTCTCCCGGCAATCTTGATTCCAGCTGGTGCTTCATCCAGCCTTGCATTTCACATGATGTACTCTGCATATAAGCTAAATAAGCAGGTGACAATATACAACCATGACTTATTCCTTTCCCAATTTGGAACCAGTCTGTTGTTCCATGTCCAGTTCTAACTGTTGCTTCTTGACCTTGCATATAGATTTCTCAGGATGTAAGTCAGGTGGTCTGGTATTCCCATCTTTTGAAGAATTTTCCACAGTTTGTTGTGACCCACACAGTCAAAGGCTAGGCAAGTTAAACAAGTAAACCAATTGGTAGGTCCTTGGGGGAAGGACTGCAAATAAAAATACTTTACAAAAGAGTCACATAAAAAAAAAAAAAAAGAGGTGTTCTGTCTCTTAAATATGCAGGAGATTCTGGAAGAAGCATAAAACTAAACAGACATGGGTATGAATTCTGTCAACCTGTGACCCTCAGACATGTTAGTTACTCACTGTGACTCTCAATTTTCTTATCTAAAAGTAGAGATAATATCAACTATTTTTAAAAATTATTGTAAGCATTAAAGACAATATCTATAAGTCATCAAAAACAGTACCTGGTATTGCAAAGATATTCTATATATATTTTAATTTTCTATGTAAATGCTAGGATGCTAGGATTTCTTGTACTGATAACCAGGCTCAGGCATTCAGTGCAGTTGTATACTCTACTAAGAGCAAGCTGGGAACCAGCCACAAATTAAACCCCCTTCTGGTGAGACACACAGCCTAACAGAAATTACACTGTTGAAAATTAGAGGACTTGGGCTTGGAATTAGAAATTACCACCTACTGATTATATATTTCCATAAAAACATGTAATTTCTTTGAATCTAAGTGTTTTCATATAAAACCAGTAGCATTCCACCTTGAACTGAAAGTGAAAATGTTAGTCACTTTATCGTGTCTGACTCTTTGCAACCCCATGGACTATGTAGCCTGCCAGGATCCTCTGCCCATGGAATCCTCCGGCATGAATACTGGAGTGGGTTGCCATTCTCTTCTCCAGGGGATCTTTTTGACCCAGGGATCAAACCCATGTCTCCCACATTGCAGGCGAAATCTCTACCATCTGAGCCACCAGGGAAGCCACACTATACCTTAGTAATACTGTAAAAAAAAAGAGACGTTTGTAAAACAGAATGTACACTGTATAGTGTAAGAAATGTAATAATACCTAAATTTAACCAATCACAGAGCATGTATTTTGGCTAAATGGAAGTATAAAGGGCTTCCCAGGTGACTCAGCAGTATAGAAAGAGATGCAGAAGATGCAGGTTTGATCTCTGGGTGGGGAAGATCCCCTGGAGGAAATGGCAACCTACTCCAGTATTCCTGTCTGAAAAAATCCCATAGACAGTAGTGCCCGGTGGGCTATAGTTCATTATATTAAATTAATGAAAATTTTATAACAGCCCCTTATTGTAATCTGTTGCTGCTTGTAATCATGGGAAATAAAAGGATGTGTACTTTTGCTAGGTACCATGTAAAAATAAAACTCAAGTGACCAGATCTAAAAATGAAAGACCATCATGTAAATATATGATTCAAAGACTTTCCTTTCCCCAGACACCCTATCATAATGTAGCACTCTCATGGTCCCTTGTACTGAAATGACCAACATTTTCTCAACTTTGGAACTTACTATGAGTTAATATGTAAAAAAATTCCCAAAAAATCTATTCTCTAGTAAAAGCATAAGGGTCTCCAGAATCTTTTCACATTGAGAAAAAGTTTAATTCTGCTTAATGGAAGATACTGAGAGAATTATGTTGCAAACTGATGAATGGAAACAAAATCCTCTCCTTTCAAAGACTGAGTGATGATAATCCAGTTTTGTTGGTCTAGAGACAATAATCCAAATGCTTCACAAAACCCTAAAGTAAAATTGAAGGCTTTAATCTAGAATTATTCCTAAGAATAGTGTACTTTAATATTCATAACTTGCTTTAATATTTATATTTTAAAGTCAATATTTTAATGAAATCACCCTTCTTTTATTCCCTACAGAATCTTTTAAACCTGATATTCTGTGGCTGTCAATCTACTGTTACTTAATTTTTCATTCTTGGAAATTAAGTTAAAGTGGTTGATCATAATTCATCTAATTTCTCTTCCTTCTTATGGTTTCTTCAGAAATTTAGAGCATTTTCTTCTTCACTCCCTCTTTCCCCGCTGACACTCCTGTGCTCGGCCTTCAGTTTTTGCCATTCATATTCTTACCTAAGTCCTCTTGTTCTAAATCACTGCTTGCAGTTTTGAGACACAACCATAGGGTTGAAAATGAATTTCTTGATTATTTTCTTCTCTCTGTTTTATAGCACAACTCCTGTCTTGCTTGCCTTGAATCGCAACAGGGCTAGCAAGTAATTTGCCTCTGGTTGGTAGGGCTTTTTTCCCTATGCACATCTTTTCAAAGGAGAAGATGGCTGGCAGCTACTCAAGCATGTGTGATAGTAGATATGCCTGGTTCCCTGGGCAGACAGAAGAAAAGCAGCTGTGGACATATTTCCATGTATCTATCAGGGTGGAGGGGGAGTTTTCTAAGGGAAAGGAAAAAAAAAAAGTAGCTTAGGTTGATTGAAGCTGAAGAAATTATTCAGTTTTCAAAGAGAATATTCTTTGAATATTCTTTGAGATAACCCCTCCCCCCCTTTTTTTACAGTTTTTATTTTATAATGTTATAAGTAGCTTGTGTTAAACTATGTGCCTACTATGAACTTTGTGATGCTTCTTTTGAACATATGATTTGTCTTACTTTTTAAAATAAAATTTAGTTCTCTAATTAAAAAAAAAAAAACTTATTTCTGATGATTTACAGTAATTTTAGACAAAGCTATGGTCCATGGGATCAGTTTGATTAGTTTTCTGTGATTGTGATTTTCATTCTGTCTGCCCTCTGACAGATAAGGATAAGAGGCTTATGGAAGCTTCCTCATGGGAGAGACAGACTGTGGGGGAAACTGGGTCTTGTTCTGATGGGAGGGGCCATGCTCAGTAAATCTTTAATCCAATTTTCTGCCATTGCCTTCTCTAGTGGGCCACATTTTGTCAGAACTCTCCACCATGACCCTTCCATTTTGGGTGGCCCCACACAGCATAGTTCACAGTTTCACTGAGTTAGACAAAGCTGTGGTCCATGTGATCAGTTTGATTAGTTTTCTGTGATTGTGGATATCATTTTGTCTGCCCTCTGAGGGATAAGAATAAGAGGCTTATGGAAACTTCCTGATGGGAGAGACTGACTGGGGAAAACTGGGTCTTGTTTTGATAGCTAGGGCCATGCTCCATAAATCTTTAATCCAATTTTCTATGGATGGGCAGGGCTGTGTTCCCTCCCTGTTGTTTGACCTGAGACCAAACTATGGTAGAGGTAATAAAGAAAATGGCAACCACCTTCAAAAGGTCCTATGTACACAATGCCACACTCAGTGCCCCTGACACTGCAGCAGGCCACTGCTAACCCATGCCTCTGACAGAGACTCCTGGACACTCATGGGCAAGTCTGGGTCAGTTTCTTGTGGGATCACTGCTTCTTTCTCCTGGATCCTGGTGCATACAAGGTTTTGTTTGTGCCCTCCAAGAGTCTGTTTCCCCAGTCCTGTGTAAGTTCTGGCAGTTTTGGAAGAGAGTTCCAGAAAAACATTTACTTCTGTTTTGACTATGCCAAAGCCTTTGACTGTGTGGATCACAACAAACTCTGGAAAATTCTTCAAAAGATGGGAATACCAGACCTCCTGACCTGCCTCCTGAGAAATCAGTATGCAGGTCAAGAAGCAACAGTTAGAACTGGACATGGAACAACAGACTGGTTCCAAATTGGGAAAGAAGTAAGTCATGGCTGTATATTGTTACCCTGCTTATTTAACTTATATGCAGAGTATTGAAAGTGAAAGTGAAGTCGCTCAGTCGTGTCCGACTCTTAGCAACCCCATGGACCGCAGCCCACCAGGCTCCTCCGTCCATGGGATTTTCCAGGAAAGAGTACTGGAGCAGGGTGCCACTGCCTTCTCCAAGATGAATATGCAGAGTACATCATGTGAAATGCAAGGCTGGATGAAGCACCAGCTGGAATCAAGATCGCTGGGAGAAATATCAATAACTATGGACATGCAGATGACACCACCCTTATGGCAGAAAGTGAAGAACTAAAGAGCCTCTTGATGAAAGTGAAAGAGGAGAGTGAAAAAGCTGGCTTAAAACTCAACATTCAACAAACAAAAATCATGGCATCCAGTCCCATCCCTTTATGGCAAATAGATGGGGAAACAGTGACAGACTTTATTTTCTTGGGTTCCAAAATCACTGATAATGGTGACTGCAGCCATGAAATTAAAAGACGCTTGCTCCTCAGAAGAAAAGATATGACCAATCTAGACAGCGTATTAAAAAGCAGAGACATCAGTTTGCTGACAAATGTCCATTTAGTCAGAGCTCTGGTTTTTCCAGTAGTCATGTATGGATGTGAGAGTCAGACTTTAAAGAAAGCTGAGAGCCAAAGAATTGATGCTTTTGAACTGTGGTGTTGGAGAAGACTCTTGAAAGTCCCTTGGACTGCAAGGAGATCCAACCAGTCAATTCTAAAGGAAACCAGTCCTGAATATTTACTGGAAGGACTGACGTTGAAGCTGAAACTCCAATACTTTAGCTACCTGATGTGACTCATTTGAAAAGACCCTGGTTTTGGGAAAGACAGAAGGTGGGAGGAGAAGGGGATGGCAGAGCATGAGATGGTTGGACGGCATCACCAACTGGATGGACATGGGTTTGAACAAGCTTGAGGAGTTGGTGATGGACAGGGAAGCCTGTCGTGTTGCAGTCCACGGGGTTGCAAATAGTCAGACACAACTGAGCAACTGAACTGAAAGTAATTTTGGAATCAAAAAAGCCCTGTAAAAACGTTACCTTTGAAGAGACCAGTCCTCATCAGATCAGATCAGATCAGTCGCTCAGTCGTGTCCAACTCTTTGCGACCCCATGAATCGCAGCACACCAGGCCTCCTTGTCCATCACCGAATCCCGGAGTTCACTGAGACTCACGTCCATTGAGTCAGTGATGCCATCCAGCCATCTCATCCTCTGTCGTCCCCTTCTCCTCCTGCTCCCAATTCCTCCCAGCATCAGAGTCTTTTCCAATGAGTCAACTCTTCACATGAGGTGGCCAAAGTACTGGAGTTTCAGCTTTAGCATCATTCCTTCCAAAGAAATCCCAGGGCTGATCTCCTTCAGAATGGACTGGTTGGATCTCCTTGCAGTCCAAGGGACTCTCAAGAGTCTTCTCCAACACCACAGTTCAAAAGCATCAATTCTTCAGTGCTCAGCCTTCTTCACAGTCCAACTCTCACATCCATACTTGACCACAGGAAAAACCATAGTCTTGACTAGACGAACCTTTGTTGGCAAAGTAATGTCTCTGCTTTTGAACATGCTATAGGAATGTGAATAGTGTAAGTAGCTTACCACCTGGGGCCAGCATGAAAAGTTTTTCCCTCAGGGGTATAGAATTACATATCCATCAATTGCATTATGGGTGGTTTTGCCTTTCTTTGTAACCATCTGGTAGAGGCTGCTTTACAGACAGGATATTGAATAAGAGTTCTGTTCTGGTATGATAATAACCACAGGGGGGACCTGCAAATATTCATTTAGTGATAGTGTCTGCACTTAACTCAATATGGCCTTGTTGTCACTTGTCAAGGAAATCAAAGGCACATAGTGTGTATTGAATACCAGATAATATCTAAGTGTATCAGTCATGCTTCAGTAATCCCAAAGGTTTAATTTAAAGAGAGAAATGGAAAACTTGTATTGTCTAAAAGTTAAGGGTCTAGGACATATGTTCTAGAAATAGGAAATTGTAAAATGCTACATATAATCCCCCCCCTTTTTGCAATTTTCTATGTTATTTCATTGGTGTATGAATTAAACTAGAAATACACTTTTGTTTTAACCAGCATAAAATATATTTACCTTGATATCTGACTATTTGGGTTTGTTTAGGGCAATAGTTCCCAAAATAATTATAATTATACTGTAGAAATTGTTTTTCTTTTTCTTTTCTCATGTTTAACATGAGATTTTACTCTTTTTCTTCCTGCATTTTTTCCTACTTTTCTATACTTTTATATTTTCCTACTTTTATATAGTCTTTTCCTATTTTTTTTCTACTTTTATATACAGTCTTTCATCCTTTTGTTTTTTTCTCTTACAATTGAAAATTATATTCTAGAACAATGGAACATTTTCATGAATGTTGGTATCATATTTTTAACATCGTTCCTCTACTCCTTCTCACCCTGCAAAAAATGATTGAGCCTGAAAGTCATTTTAAAAAATGCTCAAATATGAAAAAAAAAAAATCTCTAGTTGCTGTGACTTGTGATCAAAGAAACTATAGTGCAAGGATTGAACAAGGAAAGGAATACTTGAAAACAAAGGAACAGGTTAGGATGCTAATATTTCAGTCATGCAACCCATGTAATTGTTGGCTGTTGGTTTTATATTGAAGGAAATTCTGTGTATGCTTGAAGTATTGATTAAAAGATCAGAGAAATGAAAAAAAAATAGTGTTAAAAATGACTTATCACTTAAATTTCAATGATATAACACCTGGCATATGTGTGTGCTATGAATATATACAATACATAGATTTATCAGGAGTGAGTAATGAGTGACAGTGCTTTCCAGTCACATCTTGAGTATCACATCTGTCATGTTGTTAAAAATAATTGACTTCCTGGAACACAGAGCATTGGTTTATGAAAAATAATTCTAAAACATCAAAATAATTTAATGAGCTTAAAAACTCAAAATTCTCAATAACAATAGTCTCATCATTCTGTTTCAAATCTTTCTGCCTATAATTTTTTAACCACTTTGTTAAAGAGGAGGTAAGTGAAGAAAGAGACCAGGAGGAGAAGGTTCTTTCCATAGCTTCCTGAGAGTCTTGGTGTAAACACGGGTTCCATCAACCAATGGAAAACTGGTTATCCATAGAACAATTTCTATCACTGGTGAGCAAAACAGTGCTCCAGGAAGGGCAGAATGTGGCTTAATTGCTTGCATAATGAAGTTAAGAGTTCTGCAATTTTTTGGATAAAAGGATATATGGTATTAGTCAAACCCTGGGCTCTAGAACTAGGTTAAGCTATATCAATTTATCACTGAGAATTTTTTATTACTTTCCCCAATTGGTTGATACTTTTCCTACATTGAAATTTATTTTCTCTTTGAATATGAAGGGCTTCTTCCACAGCCTTCAAATATGCAGAATTTCTTAACACTTTTTGTCCATTTGTCAATGACTTGTATCTCTGGAAAGTTTTAGAATAAACTTTTCATCCACACTCTTTAGGAATTCCAAAATGCATGAAAAGTGAAAGTGTTAGTCGCCCAGTCATGTCTGACTCTTTGGGACCCCATGTACTGTAGCTTTACAGTCTCCACAGACCATGGGATTCTCCAGGCAAGAATACTGGAGTGGGTTGCCATTCCCTTCTCCAGCGGATATTCCTGATCCAGGGATTGAGCCCTGATCTCCTACAGTGTAGGCAGATTCTTTACTGTCTGAGCCATCAGGGAATATACTGGAGCAATTATTTTTGATTCATTTTACTTGGAAAGCAGTTAGTACTTTTGATATGACAACCTACGTTTTTCAATTATGATTTTTTCCCCCTGCCCATATACTGTCTTTTATTAGTTAAATTGCTAAGTGCTGAGTGTATTCTAATTTTGAAGAGGAAATAATTCCCCAGGAATTTGGAGAATGTTTTGTAGGACACAGGACTAGGTATATGTCCTGAAACAGATGGTAAAAGGCGTGAGGTCTTACTAGGGGTAGAATCCTGTAGACATGTAGTGGGGACAGACAGGTAAAATCAAATGCAGGTCAGCATACAAATCAAAGATTGAAGACAGTGGACCAATTTGCTTTTCATGAAACAGTTTTACAGCAGGAGATTGATAGGAATGATAGTCCAAAAGAACTATTATGCTCACATTGAGGAGGTCATTCAGCTCAAGCTCCAGAAAATATTTTACCACCGGCAAGGGAAGGTCAGTGAATATTTTTGCTGGAGAGTAACATGACTTAAAGTATTTTTTAAAAAGTGATCTGATTGTGTTGAGGGGGAAAGATAGCAGAGAGATGAGGTAAGAGGCAGTAAAATGATACAGAAGACTTTTGCTGGAAAACTGTTGCTCTGCTTCACTGTTTTCTGAAAAGGACAGTCTCCTCGTTTCTGAGTCCCCAAAACTCTTCTGCCCTTTGTTCAATGTGTAGCCTGGCCCTGTCAGGGTCTTACCCTCTGTATTCACCAAGTGTAATTTGACATCCATTCCGAATCTGTTAGTGGCTCAGTGGTGCCCAACTCTTTGTGACCCCATGGACTGCAGCCCACCAGGCTCCTCTGTCCATGAGATTTTCCAGGCAAGGATACTGGAGTGGTTGCCATTTCCTTCTCCAATTCTAGCTCAATTCTAAATTTGCCCACTTGCTCCTCAGAGCCCCATCTCCTTCCTTCTCCCACTCCTTCCCCTTTGATCACATTTCTTTTTAAAAATACATCTATTATTGCTACTTATCTTGAATTGTTGTTGCCGTTGTTTAGTTGCTCAGTCATGTCTGACTCTTCTTGACCCCCATGGACTGTAGCCCGCCAGGCTTCTCTGTCTGTGGGATTCCTCAGGCAAGAATAGTGGAGTGGGCTGCCATTTCCTTCTCCAGGGAGTCTTCCTAACCCAGGGATTGAACCATATCTCCTGCATTGGCAAGTGGATTATTTTCCATTGAGCCTGTTACTTAGTTCTGAACCTGTTCATCTAGACTGTCTTGAAGACAGGAAACTGTTTTAGTCACTTACAAACTCAGAAAAATTGCTTGTGAAATTTGAGTTAAATAGTAACAGCAAGGTACACGTTGTATGTCTGATGATTTTCCTTACTCTTGGATGATTTAAGCAAAGAGTAACAGACACAGCATGTAATTAGATTCCACTGTACCACCTGCACAAGATAAATCATAATCATGACATCCTAAATACTGAAAATACTTTGAGGCAATGAGCTGCTGAATCAGTATTCATCAAGTTTAGGCGTATAAAACAAAATTCCAATTATCTATCTGAGAAGTATATTCTATACAAAACTGCAGAGACATAAATTAATGTGAAAGCATTTAAAACAACATGGTTGTCTGGATGATACATTACAGCACATACAACCAAGACTTAGTTAAGCAGAGAGGACAGCCTGTTACGCAAATATTGACTTTTCAATACTTATCTATTCAGAAATAATGTACAGCTCGAGATAGTAAATTCTCAATTAACCTTAATAAAGCTGATCAACAGAAAATGAAACCCTTTCTAGTAAAGATAAAATATCCATGAAGGCAGAATTAATAAATCAAATGCACTACACATGCTGATTTCATAAATAAAACTCTTAAAAATTATAAAACAGCTTTTAAAATCAAGTTCTTTAACATGTTACTAGGTAATATTTGCAGAGAAGGCAATGGCACACCACTCCAGTACTCTTGCCTGGAAAATCCCATGGATGGAGGAGCCTGGTAGGCTGCGGTCCATGGGGTCGCAAAGGGTGGGACATGACTGAGCGACTTCATTTTTGCTTTTCACTTTCATGCACTGGAGAAGGAAATGGCAACCTACTCTAGTATTCTTGCCTGGAGAATCCCAGGGACGGGAGCCTGGTGGGCTGCTGTCTATGGGGTCGCAGAGTTGGACACGACTGACATGACTTAGCAGCAGCAGCAGCAGGTAATATTTGACATATACAAATATTATACATGTATAATCTATGAAGCTTAATAACAAAACAAACTTCCCTCTCAGAACTAACCACTCAAATCAAGATCTATAGCATTTCTAGCATGTCTTGCTTCGAATATGTACTTTTGACTTTATTTTTGAAGTCTCTGAAATATTATGGTATATGTCACTATTGTTGACTTGCTTTTCACACTTGTTTCTAAATTTCACACAAATTGGTAACTGTTACTGTTGCTGCTCATTCATTTTTCACTGCTTACAATATTCATTCTCCTATAAGTGGGCTTTTTAAATGCTTCTAGCTTTTTATTCTTGATAGCATTGCTATAAATATTTTCTGGACTGGTTGAGATACAGAATCTTTTGAGGGCAGGCAATGGGTGGAGGTTAGAAATAGAATTACTGGATCATTTGGTGTATGAATAGCTGCCCTTACAAGACTGTGCCAAATTGAATTCCACTGTATACCAACAATATGTAGAAGTTGCATTGACTCACATCTTTGCTATTAGTTCACATTTTGCCAAAATATATTCAAATATGGGCTATGTATTAAATATATTAGATCCTGGTCATGATAGGGAGCAGGAGGGAATAGATTAAAATTAGAGGTTCAGGCTAAAAATCAGCAAAAATACACTAACAAAAAGAGAGGTTGCAGTTGACAATAATAAAAATGTAATATAACTTATATATTATGTTTAAGTAGATATACAAGTAGAAAAATGTAGTACAGAAATAAGAAAAATATGCCATGAAATGTAGAGAATAATTCATTAAATACTTGAAACTGACCTAGAATAATGAATAAAAATTAATTTGGTTAGCTATAAGAAATGAGGTTTACACTTATTTTCTCTGCATTTTGAAGATACGATTCTAAGATCTGTCACATCCATATTGCTGTTGGCAAACACTGTCCATCAAATTGTTGAAATTTGTCCTCTAATATCTTTAAAGATCTGCTTTTATTTTTTTTCCATTTTGTGTTTCCCTCTAACAGTTTTAAACATTAGTTACTTCTACTCTATTTTCAGCAGTAATAGAAATGTCCAGTGGTCATTTTCTGAGATATTTCCTTTCTTTCATTTATTCTGTCCTCCTGGGATTTAAATTACATATATACTAGGACTTCTGTAATAGCTAGAGCTCACTTTTGTTTTTTCAATCCCCTTGCTTCTTTGTGTCATACTGTAATTTCTTCAGATCTGTTTTTCAGTTCACCAGTCTCTCATTAGTTTTGTCTACTCTATTGACATTGAGTAGTATTGACTATACATTGATTTTTAAAGTTATTTCAATAATTATATTTTTCTTTCTTAAAGCTTATTTTGGTTCTTCTAGATATCTCAATCATTTCAAAAAGTTTGTTGGCTTTTCCTTTCTATTGCATGCATGCTCAGTTGTGTCCAACTCTTTGTGACCCCATGGACTGTAGCCTGCCAGTCTCCTCTGTCCATGGAATTTTCCAGGCAAGAATACTGGAATGGGTTGCCAATTCCTTCTCTAGGGGATCTTCCCAACACAGGGATTGAACCCGCGACTCTTGCATCTCCTGCACTGGCAGGAGGGTTCTTTACCACTGAGCCACCTGGAAAGCCCTTCCTTCCTATTATGTTATGGTTTATGTTTTTATCTAAATATTTCATGTATAATTATTTTATATTTTATATATGATGATTCTGAAGGATGCATAACAAAATATGCCACTTTGGCACAAGGATTATTCTCAGTGAAAGGTACTTGAAAAACAGCACATGTAAGAAGAGCATTCTAATTTTCTCTCTTCTTGGTGGCATGTGCGTGTATGTGTTCAGTCATGTCCAACCCTTGATGACCCTGTGGACTGTAGCCCATCAGGCTCCTCTGTCCATGGGATTTACCAGGTAAGTGGGTTGCCATGCCCTTTTCCAGGGGATCGTCCCAACCCTGGGACTGAACCTGAGTCTCCTGTGTCTCCTGCATTGACAGGCGGATTCTTTATGAAGGAACCACCGAGGAAGCCTTTTCTTCCCAGAATAGGAGATAAAACCCTCATATAAAAATGGCGTCCCTGTATCAGGAGAAAAGAAACATTCTTTGATGGGTGCTAAAACCTAGAGAATTCTGTACAAACAGATCTTGCTAAAATAATTCTTACCTTCAATTAGCCTCCCTATATATCTTACTTTTTCATAATTGCCTCTTTTTGTTCAAACTAATATAAAAAATATTTAGGTTTTATTACTTCTTTGGATCTTCCTTTCATTCTGTCACATAAAACTGGTATTTTCGTGTTTGTCTCTTGGTAATACACTTTATGTCAATTAAATTCTCCGGCCCATCTGAAAACCTGAACAAAGTAAAGGTTAAGTTTTGCCTCTCATACAAATTCTAATAGCTGAGGCAATGGGGGCTCCTGAAATAACGCTGATTTTTAACTCTCACTCCTGGTCCTCCATTTTCGGGTATGTTTGGTGTTCCCTGATTATAGGCTTGTATTTAGTTGAATTAGTGATCTTTCAGAGTCGATATTTATTTCTTCCTCTCAGCAAACAGGGAGCTACCAACTGGAATTGATTTATTCACCTTTTAGTGTCCTGACCTTCATTTAAAGAGCCTAAGGACTCCTATCTTTGCAACAGCTTGCTGTCCAGTGACCTGACTACAGCACTGATGGTGTTTACGTTGAGAGGCACCACACCTTTTAGGTATTAAACAGGCTCCAATTTCAATTTTGATCTTTTCACTATCTTTGTTGCTTTTGTTTGGTCTCCTTGGAGATATCCTCAACTTTTGATTAATCCAATAATATAATAAAACCATGGGCTAGGCAAGATTTAGTTTATATTCCTAAAGGCCATTCAAAGCAATTACTGGGAATGAAATTTTACAAGTTTGACATTTTCAGAGGTTAGTACATCTAGTACATACTTCCAAGTAAACATGCTGGCTACATTATCTGGGTTAATTTTCATATTGGTAACTATAGCACAAAATCATCTTTGTAAATTAAACTGATATTAGTGTCAAATAATACTGAATATTTTGGTAAATTTTTAGAACTAAACTAGCACTTTTACTCCATCAAGTAACAGAGTTCCCTTAAAGCATGTGTTAAAAGACCTTGGGCTTCCCTGGTGGTACAGTGGATAAGAATCTGTCTGCCAATACAGGGAACATGGATTCGGTTCCTGGTCCAGGAAGATCTCGCCTGCTATGGAACAACAAAGAGTATGTGCCGCCACTACTGAGCCCTCACTCTAAGGCCTTCAAGCTGCAACTCCTGGGCCTGTGTGCTGCGACTCCTGAAGCCCACACACCCAGAGCCTGTGCTCCACAGCAAGACAAGCCACTACAGTGAGAAGTCCACGCAGGGCACTAGAAGGTGCCCCCGCTCTCCACGGCTTGACAAAGCCAGCCCACAGCACCTAACACCCAGTGCAACAAAAAACAAATAATTTTTTTAAAAGATCTTAGGAAGTCGGCATTTCTTTAGTCGGCATTTCTCCTCCTCTCAAAACATTGATTAGTGTGCTTTTGCCTGTGGGCTTAGCCTTATGCTAATTTCCAAAGTCAAAAATTATCTGGGCTACAGGGTATTCATTGAGTCCCAGCTGCATACAATGTGAAAATGGAAAGGAAAGTGATAGTCGCTCAGTTGTGTCTGACTGTTTGCAACCCCATGGACTGTAGCCCGCCAGGCTCCTCTGTCCATGGAATTCTCCAGGCAAGAATACTGGAGTGGGTAGCCATTCCTTTCTCCAGGGGATCTTGCCAAGCTAGGATTTGAACCCAATCTCCTGCACTGCAGGCAGATTATTTACCATCCGAGCCACCAGGAGGTTCAATATGAAGTTTCAGAACTCTCATAACATTCCTAATCCTTTGGTCCTTACTCACGTATGCATGCTAATGACAATAATGTAGAACATATGAATCACAATCCACAAACCCAAGTACTCAGCAAATAGCCATCTTAAATATGTACTAAAATAATCAAATCAGAATGGATTCTAAGCCTTGGTACATGGCAGGTGGGAAATTCTAATTAAGCCATTATTAAGGCCCTGTTCTTTTTTAAAGTCCTGGTGAAATATGACCTGGAAAAGGAAGTCTAACACACTAACATTTGAACTGTAGTCATCACAACTGAAACTGGATAAGTGTGAAGAGGAAACTGTTTTAATGGTTTACTTGTAGTGCTCATGCTGTCCAGAGAAACTGGGAATTCTCATGTTCATTGTTCAGTATCCATAGTCTTTCTTTACAACCTTGGTTTTGATGTCTTCTCACCTACTGTCCGGAGAAGGCAATGGCACCCCACCCCAGTACTCTTGCTTGGAAAATCCCATGGACAGAGGAGCCTGGTAGGCTGCAGTCCATGGGGTCACTGAGGGTCAGACACGACTGAGCGACTTCACTTTCACTTTTCACTTTCATGCGTTGGAGAAGGAAATGGCAACCCACTCCAGTGTTCTTGCCTGGAGAATCCCAGGGATGGGGGAGGCTGGTGGGCTGCCGTCTATGGGGTCGCACAGAGTCGGACACGACTGAAGGGACTTAGCAGCAGCAGCACCTACTGTCAGATAAGAGGAAATATTTCTCTCTTTTCTCGTGATGTTTCAAATTTTCCTTTTCTCCTCTACTTACATTCATAAACAACTCTCCAATTCCTTCATCCCAAGGCTTTTAGGCATCAAATGGCAAGAAAAGATGTATCTTTTAAATGACTTTTACTTTTGACCCAGCAAGGCAATTTGTCCTGAGGCTTTGGTGCAACACCAAAGATCCCGCCTCCGTCAAGGAAGGAGAGGGAGAGGCAGAAGAGCAGAGAGACAAGACCAAAGTATTATCTTGTCACAATAATTACTGCTAACATTTCTTGAATGCCTGATACATGTAAGAGATGGAGCCAAGAAACTTACTGCCATCTCATTTCAAAATAATCTTATGAAATAGGTATTATCTTGGTTTCACAAAAGGCTAAAAAGAGTTTAAATCACAGGCCCTGATCTCACAGTTACTAAACTGAATAACCAGGATTTAAACCTCAACAATCTGACTATAAATTATACTGCCTTTGGTCATTGATTAGGCTCCTGCAATCTTGCTTGTTCCCTAGTTCTTCTTTTGTTGTTTTTTGGTCATTAAGTCATGTCTGACTCTGCAAACCCATGGACTGTAGCCTGCCAGGCTTTTCTGACCATGGGGTTTCCCAGGCAAGAATACTGGAGCAGGTTGTCATTTCCTTCTCCAAGGGATCTTCCCAACCCAGTGATTGAACTGCATTGGCAGGCAGATTCCTTACCACTGAGCCACCTGGGAAGCCCCAGTTCTTCTTTCAGTAACTACCTAAGTTATCCATCAGACAGGACCTAGCAACCAAACAACAACAAAGTTACCCATCTAGGAGTTTCAATTAGCCTTAGATGTCTGTCTGCCTTCTGAGAGTTTTCTCCTAGGATTTGGAGTCCTTTTATTATTGAATCTCAGGCTGATGAATGGAAATTTCCTTGTCTGTTGACAGACTTCTCTAATGCCAACTTCTGTTCATGGCCAGCCATTCCATAGAGTCCCCAAAAGTCATGCTTTGCAAATTTTTTGAAACAACTTGCTGCTACTGCCCTAAGCCCTTCTGTGACACACTGAGGTGGTAGCACAGGCTGCTCACCTTGTCTGTCCCATCAGTAGGGCTATGTTTTGTGCCTCTCTCTTTTCTCATTTTTCCCTGTACTAGACATCTGGTAGGACGCACTGGATGCCAATGTACAACGAATGAAGCATGTAGACTCCAGTCAACTGAGAGGTCCTTTAACAGTCAAAGTCATTTTGATCAATGAGTAAAATATTTACACTCTATATACATTTGGTCTTTGGTGTCATATTTATAATCAAAAGGAACTTAAAAATACGCTTGTACTCAGTCAAGAAAGTCTTACAGGAGAAAATAGCATGGAAACCTTCTAGTTAAAATATGTAAAACACACACCGTAAAACTTTCCACCACTATAAAATAGCTTGCCCACTGACATGTCATGTTTTCTTAGAATGGAAGGAGTGATGGGCAGATTTTGAGAATGACTTTAACTGTCCTGGCGAACACTATCCCAGTACTGCTCATTTTGCAAATGTTCAAATATGGTGATTAGGCAGAAATTAGAAAGCAAGAACATTTAAAAACAGATGAATAGCACATGGTAAATTATATAATAGAAAATTTCATAGTATAATCAAACTATGATAAAATGTGTATATACCACTGATCAACTGAAAAATCTCACATTTTTATTACTTGGCCAGTATAAAAAGACAAGTATCTGTGTCAAACTTGAATATCATATTTATAAATATTTCTCTTTCACATGCATAAACTGTTATCAGACCCAGAAAGAACACTGATTTTTTAAGGTCTGGAATCTTGGGCTAAAATTCGTGTCACTAGGCAGATGAGTATGCCACAAAAGTGCAGTCAAACTTTCTATAGGACAATCCAAAGAAACTAGCATCTGATTGACTTTCTCAGTACCTTCTATACCGTATCTTTGATTTATAAGCAATAATTATGTTGTAGTTACTTAAATAACACTGGAGTACAGTACTTTATTCAAATGTTTCACAGAATAGAAATTAAAGGTTGAAAATTTAATTAAATAAGTTCAAAAGGTTATTTATCTTTCACCCACAAAAGCATTAAAAAATGCAAGTAAGAAAAATAAACAAGTACCTGACTCTTACAAATACCCTAACATTCTCAAGTGGTGTGTAAGTGTGGGGGGAGTGGTTCACACATATTTTTAGTAAGCAATAATAGATGTTTCCAAAATATATTTACCTATAGCAGCACTTCCTCAATTATGATTATGTATTTATATACCTATCTATGTCTGCCTCTTTACGACAGGCTACAAAGTTTTAGGAATCATTAGAATTTAAGTGCCAAGATGTTCTGAAGAGTCATTAGTGTTTGGAGAAATTTTAATGTCTTATTTGCAAGGGAACAGGACAGGTGGCATAATAACTTCATTTACATCAATAGGGTCAAAATATCACATGATCCCTGCACTAAAAATTTTAAAGATGAAATAAGATATTGAATAAATAATATCTCAAATGCCATCTTCAACTTGTTTCCTATTAATAATATTTGAAAAATAATTGCTTTCTGAATGCAAATGACTACAAAAACCTTATTAAATAAAGTTATTAAAAAGCCTACTCAAAAGAGAAAGGGGATATATATGTGTATGTGTATATATGTATAGCTGAATCACTTCATCATATGACAGAACCTAACGCAATATTGTAAAGCAACTATATCACAATAAAAAAAATTATGTAAAAGTAATAAATCTAGGAAAGCATGGATACAATGAAATTTATTATTATAATAGTTTTAAGTTTGTTGTAGCTATAAAAACTTATATATTCAGAACAAACAACAGAATAGAAATACATCAAGATATTAATGATGGTTATCTCTAGACAGTGGTATTATGGGTAACTGTCTTTTCTGTATTTTCCATGTTTTTAAAACAAATAAATTGTAGTGTTTAAAAGAAAAATGAAATGCTATCTTTTTTACCATATCTTAGAGGAAGCTATTCTCACCTTTCATGTTTATCCATGTACTTCACAATGTCAATTTCCATTATTCTCACAGTAGAAGATGCTAGGATTATTATTCGATGTCTCTTTAGGATATTCTGTAACAGAGAAATTTAATGATTATTACATGATAACACCACAGAGCAAATGCTATTATCTATATCTACTTTCTTCCAAACCAGAGGAAACTGGAAAGCTTTGATTTCACCTTCAAATTTTAGGGATAGTATGATCTAAACTGTTGTTCAGAAATAATGATTTAAAGGAAAATCTACATTAGAAAAGAAGGAAAGGTACTTTTCTTATTAAAATGTGTACAATTACATATTTCTTATGAAAACTAAAGTAAAGCATAGATCTAATCCTGTGCTCAAAACATAATGAAATCCTGATATACAATCATTTAGTTAATTCTGACACACTTTATAATCTTTGAAATATAAACATTAAGTTGTGTCAAGTTAATGCTATAAAAATTTTAGATTTTTAGTAACTGACTCTTTTAAGTCTGCAAGATCAGTATTTTCTTATTGTAAATCTAACTTAAGTCACTAGTTTCTTAAAATAAGCTGGAATCTAAATAATTTATATATGAAATGAAGCTTAACATGTGGCTCAAACATTGTAATCCCAAATGAATTACTAAAAGAAAGAAAGATAGAATTATTTAATATTTCATGAAAGGTAGGCTTACATACCATGCCTTTTAATAATCTCTTAATTTTTTAAAAAAAGGTTAGCTTTACGTTTTACAAAGTGATTTTGTCTAGACAAAGGAAATAATCAGCAATTTTTGTCAAAGTTCTTTTCATTAAAATGAGGTGATTAGATATATAAGTTGTCTTGGTTGTGAGAATGCATTACAATTTTATTAAAATTAAACCAAAAAAGACCATATCACATTACCTTTATTGCTACTTAAAATGACCTATTTGAACAAGGCATAAAAATTCAGTGTTAAAGGCACAGTTTTTCTGGAGGGTGCATGCTTTCCGGATAAAAGTATTACCACAGAACATCCCCTACAGTTTACTCTAGTGCTCTCATGATTTCAAAATTACTGAAGTATTTACAGCATATACTTGTTAATGTCTTCATAAAATATAAAGACAAAAGCTAGGTTTGCAGTAAAATTTCAGTGTGCTGGTAAATTTACATGTGCTTTTTAATAGTCACTCTATTATTTAGTTCATATTCTATAGTTCAATTAAGTATCACAGATATAAAATAGCAATGACTTAAACTTTAAAAGCATGGAAGTCCAGGCTAATGAGCACTCTGCAGGCTCATTCCCTCTTGTTCTTCTGCTATCTCTAGGGTTGGCTTCCTCTCCTCAGGATCCAAAACTGCGCACTGCCACATTCACAATTTAGTCATTAAAAAACTGTGTGAGAGGCAGTCGACAGCACAGTCCTTCCTCTTATAAGTTTACATTTGGAACTTGCATTCATTACCTTTTAAGGTAGCTCATTGCTCATCATTTAATCTCAAAGCTGCAGCTGGCTACCAGGGAGACTGGAAATTATAATCTCTACTCTGGATGGCTTTGTAATCAATTAACAATAAAGAGCTCTGTCTCTATCAAAGGGAAGAATATATACCAGGAGAAAAGAAACAGTACTTGATGTAGTCAGATTTGCATAAACTTTGAAAGTCTAGTCCCTCAAAACCACAATGAGATATGACCTTACACCTGGTTATTATTGAAAAGATAAGAAATAGTAAGTTTTGGTGAGGATGTGGAAGAAAAGGTAATCCCTGTGCACTACTGGTGGAAATAAAAATAAAACAGTAAAACAGTATGGAGGGTCCTCAAAAAATTAAAACTATCATATGACCCAGCAATTCCACTTTATGAGTATTTAGCTGAAGACAACGAAAACACTAACTCAAAAACATATATGCACCGCCATGTTCGCTGCATTACAATTCACAATAGCCAGGATATGGGAGTAACCTGAGTGTCCATTGCTGTATGAATGAATAATGAATACATAAAAACAGAATATTACCCAGTCATTAAAAAAGAATGAAAAAGAAGAAAGGAAAAACAATAGGCTTATAGAAGATTCACCGATCAGCTTGGAGGCTGCCAGAGCAGTGTGGGGATCTAGTGGACATGAGTCTAGTCCCTGAAAAATTATAATGGTTAAAAGAATATGAAACAGAGAGTCCTTCCTTGATTTAGATATTATACTTGTACTAGATCGATGATCATTATTTTGACTTTTATTCAATAATATGCCTGTCATAGGATCAAATTCAGGTGTCAATTTTGGAATCCTTCCCAACTCTGTAAATACTGATGCCCTAACAAAACCAAGACAGCTAAATTTGGGGGGGTGGTTCCTACAGCAAAGATTCAAAACAAGTCACAGAAACCCAGGTGAGTCTTGTAAAGGCTACCAGAAGGAATCAGTTACTAAAGCTATTATAGTAATACTGTTTTTAGCAGTGTTTCTAATTTAACTTCAGTTACATTTTACATCTGTGCTTACCATTCATCTTACATTTCAGTTTTTCTTTCTAGAATTGTTTTCCTTTCATTTAAAGTACATATTTTGGAATTTCCATTATGAAAAGGTTCTCTAATGCCTCATTAAAAATAGTTTAAAAATTCAAAAAAAAAAAAATAAAAAAATAAAAATAAAAAAAAAAAAAAAAATAGTTTAAAAATTCAAAAAAAAGTTTCTGTACTAGCAAATTTCTTGCGTGAAATTTTGCTATATTCATGATAGTATTATGTTGACAGTTACTTTCTCTCAGCACATTACGACAATATTCCCTTGATTTCTATTGGCTTTCAAGGTTGCTGTTATAAACTCAGCCATCTAATGACTTTTTCTTTCAGTCCGAAGCCTCTCTCTGAGATTTAATTAAGACAAGAAGTAACACTGTTACTTGACGTAGATTTAGAACTGTTTTCACAATTATATTAGAGTCACACACTTGAATTGTGGCCTACTTTATGAAGACAGATAATAGTTACGTTTATTTAGCACTTACTATGTGCCTAACCGCTGCAGTGGAAACTTCTCACCTTATTTGTCTAGTTCAGTTCTCACAATAAACCTTTTGCTGAACGCGCTCTTCTTGTCTCTGTTCCATGTTCGAAATGTGAGGCTCACGAAGTTTGGAGAATCTCTGCCATATCCCTCAGTGAGTGAGTGAGGCAGGAGCAGGGAAAAGACTGCATTCACCTGGACAACCTAGCCCCGCTCCGGTGAAATTAATTCAACACGTGAAACTGATTCATCTTCTTAAGGTCAGGAGGTGCAGCGATTCGCAGCCCGTGGGGCTAAGCCAGAACTACATTTCCCAGAATCCTTTTCTCAGAGGCCTCAGGTGAGTGGCCACAGGCGCGTTTTGCCTAAGGTTTGGAAGGCGTGAGGGAAGCAGTCGTTACCCATCATAGGGCGTCCAGTTAGCTGTGGTCAGTGTCCCAAGTCCAGTGCCTACCGATGAATTCAAGATTGCCTCGCTGTTTCTTGCTCCATGTCCTACTCTTCCGCCAAGCAGCCAGCTGTGGTGGCAAAAGCAACCCCGTCCCCAGCCTCCTGCCCCATAAGATGCAGAGGTCACAGCCCCGCAGAGGCCTCTCTGGGCTCGCGTGTCCTGCTTCCTCGGCTGCAAAAGGCTGCCTCCCGTAACCCCCGGTCAGTGTCCACCTTGCCATCCATGCCCGTCCTGAGGGGAGCTGGCCTCCAAACCTACTTTCCCGACCTTCTTTCTCCAGGCCTCCCATGACAGTGTGTGGTCCTATGCCTCCAATATATCCGTTATTCTATTATGCAGTAAGTAATCGCATATCCCTAACTGAACCCTGACTGAACCCAGAGGGAATATAGTATTGAATTACTGCTCAAGTACTGTTTCCAAAACCTTCTTGTGTGCTCTCCTTTAAGTACAGATATTCTGGTTGCTAAGTGAGGCCACGTTGTGACTTTTATGGGCCCTAGACACTTTTGTCTTTGGGGTTCCTTTTCATCCATAAAAAAATATATTAAACATTATATTTTACAACTGTTGATATAAAGACAAATAGAATCCAAGTTGTTTTTTTCTTTTAACTGCCAATTTTGAAAGATATTAGAATACTCTTAAGATTCTTAAAAGTACCCTACCTCCCCCAGTGGCTCAGCAGATAAAGAATTCTCCTGCAATGCAGGAGACACAGGAGATGGGAGTTTGATTCCTGGGTGGGGAAAATCCCCTGGAGGAGGGAATGGCAACCCACTCCAGTACTCTTGCCTGGGAAATCCCATGGACAGAGGAGCCTGGCTGGATACAGTCCAACGGGTCGCAGGCAGTCATGCACAACTGAGCACACACACACACCAACACACCATGGAGCCTAGGAATTGTGTCTACATGGCTAAAGGAGAAGCTAGTCCTGTTACTAGGTTTGACTAGGGACCAGCAATATGCGTTTTAGTAACTCTCCCTTGGTGATTCTGCTCATTAGACAAGTTTCAGAAGTGCTACTAGAGGACTTTGAGTGTCTCAGGACCTGAAGGAAACTGTGATCGTGTTGAAGGATAAACAACAAAACCAACCTTCATATGAAACCTTCATATTTGTGGGGAAGCACTTTTTAAAAAGTATTTGTTATCTCGTCACTTAGTCGTGTTCAACTCTTTTGTGACCCCATGACTATAGCTTACCAGGCTTCTCTGTCCATGGGATTTTCCAGGCAAGAATTCTGGAGTGGTTTGCCATTTCCTTCTCTATTTAAAAAGTATATTGACAGCAAAATTTAGCTCTGAAAAATAGCAGACACCCCACCCTATGTCTTACGCTTATAACACATCTGATTTTCAAGTGTTGTTTCTTTCCCGTGGATTGATCTTGCAATAGAATCACAATAGTGTTACTGCTGTAAGGAAATAGTTCTAGACCAATGAATTCATCTTACAAGCCCCCTCTGAGAATTAAAGTCCAAAAGCAAAAGAAAGTTATGATAAACTAGGTCTATTCATAAAGAAGAATTTCCCAGACTGCTGTGCTTATAAAGCTCCAGCATAAAATTGATTTGTTTTTATTCGTTTCCTGTCTCTGAATTAAATTTTAATCTCCTTCCTGCAGGGAAATAAACTGTATAATATATTCCAGGATTTA
Organism: Bos indicus x Bos taurus; assembly: GCF_003369695.1. Lineage (NCBI taxonomy): Eukaryota > Metazoa > Chordata > Mammalia > Artiodactyla > Bovidae > Bos > Bos indicus x Bos taurus. Next base: position 96,186,617 of record NC_040079.1, on the reverse strand, counting down.
GGACAGTTCTTTAATCGATGGGGACTCCTTAAGAAATGCTAATGATGAAAACCAAGAAAACAAGTAAATTTAATATTTTATTCAACCATGAAAATAAATACAAAAGTGCTGAGCACAACCAAATATAGTACTCAGTACTACAAGTTGTTTTTGTGAAGCTATTCAGTATATTCTCTTAAGCCACTTATATGTGTATATATCTAATCTCTATTATTAGATGCTTTCTTGATTATATATATTTTTTGTATTTGATTCCCAATAGCACCTCTACATTACCATAAAAGTTGAGATCCCTCAAAGATAACTTTTTGTACTTAATGAAAGAAGAAATAATTTGAGACAGGTTACAAAAACATATTTCTAGTCATTCATTGTGAGGGCTTGGAAATGGGATAAACTAGGATAAGGAACGTGCCTGCTAATTCAGGAGACGTAAGAGATGCGGGTTCAATCTCTATGTCAGGAAGATCCCCTGGAGGAGGGCATGGCAACCCACTCTAGTACACATGCCTGGAGAATCCCATGGACAGGAGCCTGGTGGGCTACGGTCCATAGCGTGGCAAAGAGTCAGACACAACTGAAGTGACTTTGCATGCATGCAAAGTTTGCAGATATGAGGGAGCAAAATTTGCTGCCCCCACATGTGTCTTTTTGACATAAAGTTTATCTTCAGTTCAGTTTATCGTCCAGTCATGTCCTACTCTTTGTGACCCCATGAACCACAGCACGTTTCTTTATAAGGGTGGTAGAAATGCTAAAAATACTATTATGTATATTCAGATATCATTTTTCATAGAAACCTGAAAAGAGACAGAGGTTACTGGACATTTTTCTGATTCCTCAGGGAAATGGCAGTTGAGTTTTCCAAATATTTGAACTAGGCATACTTTGGGCTTCCCTGGTGGCACAGTGGTGTAGAATCCACTTGCCAGTGCTGTAGACACAGGAGATACATGTTTGATCCCTGGGTCAGGAAGATCCCCTGGAGGAGGAAATGGCAATCCACTCCAGTATTCTTGCCTGGGACATCCAATAGACAGAGGAGCCTGGTGGGCTGTTGTCCATAGCATGACAAAGAGATCAACACCACTGAGTGACTGAATGCACGCACACGTGCACACACACACACACACACACACACATAATTTACTTCTTCCTTACATCTGCTTCCCAAGATGCTCTTGTAATGAAACATCAGAATACAAACAAGTTCATTAAAATAATATACAGGGTAGAGCACAAGTTGACAACTTTATGTGTAACTTAAACATTTATTTCGTAAATATTATGAATTACAAGAGTTATTTTGACTTTGAAATTATTTTAAATCTCAAAGTGATAAAACAAAATGGAATGACTTTTAACTTTTCTTTAGGAGGCTGCTTTTATTAAAATCGGTAGAAGGCAAGTTTTGATGTAGTTCCAACCTCACAAATAATGGTTTCCTGAGATCTCCATCTCCCATACCAAAGACCTCACTAGGAAGGACCCTTAGGAGCCTTCTTTATACATGAGACTTACCATCTGTGTTGCACTGGTTATGCCAGGGGTAAACATTTTATTCAATTTTAACCAAATTCCCTCCAATAAAATGGAAATTGAGGTCAGCAGGTATTTTGCACCAGGTTAGGTTCCTGAAAGTGGTCAGGTCAGTATTGAAGTGAAGAACCTGTCTATTGAGAAACAAAAATGTTGAACTAGAGAAAGAACAACGTCGGAGATGTAAAAAAGCAGCCAGAATGGATATATGGACTCAAAGACAGAAAAGAAAAGAAATCAGAGAATGACTACCTGGATTCTCTAGTTCTGTCACTTCCATTATGAATTCCCAGTGTACATTTTTACTCTAAGTTTTCATAAGATAGTTCCTTCCTCGCAAAATAAATTCCTCCTTTTTGCACAAGCTTGTTCTAAGCATGTTTCCATAATATGAAGCCCAACTATCTCTAAGGCATCATCCTGTAATTATCACTTGCAAATATTGGCCAGAAAAGTATTTTATTTTCTTCCAACATTTTAATGCCCAATCAATTGCACATGTTTTTGTTTTCTCTATGCAATTTATCCAAGACACCAAATTGACCTGCATTCACAGGTATGAATAACAAACCATATGTTCAGAGGTACCATGATGGTTTTATGATTCTGCTGCCTGTCCACATTTCCAAAACAAACAATAAACTAATAACCAAACATTAATTGAATATAATTATTTTAAAATATTGGAGCTGTGGAGAATGCAAAGAGAAAATAATGCAATTCACGTGAGAAAACATAGTTTTTCAATAACAGACTGTCTTGACTATATGAAAAGGAGTGATCTATTCAGTATATGTGTAGAAAATGTTCCAAGTAAACACACAAAAATCGTTCCCTCTAATTTTCTGAAGGAGTCGCATCATACAATAATTTAATCATCCTTTGGAGAGTTCATTATACAGTATTTGGATTTGAAAGTAATTTACAGTCAGTGGTTTGATTGAACTTTTCAAAATTATTTCTCTTCATATAAGGCAGAAATAATTGCTTGGTGTGGCACTGAGTAGTTTCACTTATACATAAAATAAATTAGCTCTGACTGAACTAAGCAGAAAATGAATTTATCCAATACTGAGTAATATTCAGCCTAATGAGAAGAGCTGAAGAACTAAGATCGTAGGTGATGTACAGTGAATAATGCTTAAAGCTCTCCTGGAAAACTGATCTAGCCAGGACACTGTCTGCCCCCAGGCACTGTTAAAAGGAGCTCCCACAACCCAAAACTGGCTGCCGTGGATATTTTATAGGGCTCTCCACAGAGTCAGCACTTCACCTCAGGAATTTGGTTTCCCCGTACCTGACACTCTGGAGAGAATTCTGTAGGTCCTGCTTCTTTGCATCATTAGGACACATTTCAGAGTCTAGCAGAGCAGAGGATGCAAAGGATTCTGGGAAATAATGAGCATGCCATTTTCAACTTCAAAGGGACAGGTAGGCGCTACTCACTCAAAGGTCCAAGGAGTAGAGGATTCCCTGAACATAGAAAGGTGGTCACTATCCTGATTAATCAGGAAGTATGAGAACTGTCTGCTGTGCCAACGGCTAGTACAATTGACGGCAATGTTGTTCCTTTTTCAGTGTTGTTCTTAATGACTTTTCTCATCTGAAGTTGCTTTCTATGACAGTGATTTAGGGCAAGTGTAGCCAGAGGAATTCTCATCCCAAATAAAATGTCACAAGTCGAAAGTATTTTTGTTTCATGGGTTTTACTGGTTTTCAGCACAACAGAAATATGAGTTGATAAAATAAAATGTATATAGAGGCAATACTGAGGTGTAGCTGAAGTCATTTTTTCAAAGTGATCACATGTGTAATTCACAGTGACTGTGAGGATTTTCAGAATCTCTTTGGCCAATGTTTGAGCTTTGGATAGGCCACTTCCACTTTCTAAGAGATGAAAAATGTGTGCACTTATTTTCTGGTTTCCTTAATGTCTAAGGAAACAAAAAAACCAGAAAAGTGGCGAAAAAAAATTCCTCAATAGGGGCTTCCCAGGTGGCGTTAGTGGTAAAGAACCCACAGGCCAATGCAGGAGAGATAAGAGGCAGGTTCAATTCCTGAGTTGGGAAGATCCCCTGGAGGAGGAAATGGCACCCCACTCCAGTTCCTGCCTGGAAAAATCCTGTGGACAGAGAAGCCTGGTGGGCCACAGTCTATAGGGTCTTAAAGAGTTGGACAGGACTGAGCATCTTAAGCACATACAAATATACACATTTGAAGACTTTATGGGAAACAACTATCACGTCTGACATTCACCTGAAATGTGAAATGGTGACTGTAATTTGTCATTAAGAAGGAAAGATAAAAATTACTCCCAGGAACCTGGGGACATCGGTATAATGGCACAGAAGTGGATATAATCATACGAGAGGATTAAACAATAGGTCCTTTGGAGAAGTGAGGGAATATATGGCCCCATAAGCTACCCTAGAGAGCCTTGTTGCTCAGACAAAAGGATTCCCTCATTCCTTACTCATGATTATGGCAAATTTGATTATTTTCATTAGTACTCTTCCTAAATCCCATACCATCTCTGGGCCAATGGAGTTGACTCTTTTCTAGGAGTTGCACTTTCTCTAGTGATAGAAGGAGTTTCAAGCCAAGTGAAGTGTGGTCATGAAATTACCATTTGCTACTTTCCATTCACCTGTCTCCTCCAGCCCTTCCCAGAGATGTTCACACCAAGTGGCCAGAGCCCTTTAAACCAAAAGAAGAGCCATGAAGGTACAGATGCCATGAGTATGAATTAATTATGATTTATTTACTGGTTTATGAAATGGTTTTCTCCTAATTCTTACTGACATTTTTTTCTTATACAAAAATAAAAACAGAAATCTCAGGAAATATATTGCAAGACAGTGTAACTTAATACACTAGGTGATTAAAAAATCCAGAAACCAAAGATTTAATCTTGATTACGTCTCAGCTCATGATGAACTACGTGAAACAAGCACCTGAAATATCTCAGCTTTTCTGCTTCATTCTAGAAAAAGAATGATGTTTTCCTGCAAAGGTGGGGGGCAAATTTGCCACCGTAAAATATATCTCTCTGGTAAAAGGATTATGTTTAAGAAATGGCAGACACAGGAGAAACTCTGAAAACAGAGGTTTCCCTCTTATGAGTCATTTATTTTATTTTTTCACATCAAGGACACCATTCTGCTTTATTGACTAAGCTAAGCCTTTGAGTATGTGGATCACAAAAACTGGAAAGTTTTTAAAGAGGTGGGAATACCAGACCACCTTACCTGTCTCCTGAGAAACCTGTGTGCAGGTCAAGAAGCAACAGTTAGAACCAGACATGGAACAATTGACTGGTTCAAAATGGAAAAGAGTATGTCAAGGATGTATACTGTTAGCCTGTTTATTTAACTTCTATGAAGACTGCTGTTGCTGCTGCTGCTGCTAAGTCGCTTCAGTCATGCCCGACTCTGTGTGACCCCATAGATGGCAGCCCACTGGGCTCCTCTGTCTCTGGGATTCTCCAGGCAAGAATACTGGAGTGGGTTGCCATTTCCTTCTCCAATGCATGCATGCAGGCTAAGTTGCTTCAGTCGTGTCTGACTCTGTGTGACCCCATGGGCAGCAGCCCACCAGGCTCCTCTGTCCACGGGATTCTCTAGGCAATAATACTGGAGTGGGTTGCCATTTCCTTCCCCATCTATAAAGACTACATCATGTAAAATCCTGGGCTGGATGAATCACAAGCTGGATTCAAGATTGCCAGGAGAAATATTAACAACCTTAGATATGCAAATGATACCACTCAAATGGCAGAAAGTGAAGAGGAACTAAGCCTCGTGATGAAAGTGAAAGAGGAGAGTGAAAAAGTTGGCTTGAAACTCAGTATTCAAAAAACAAAGATCATGACATCTGGTCCCATCACTTCATGAGAAATATATAAGGAAAAAGTGAAAAGAGTGACAGATTTTGTTTCCTTGGGCTCTATAATCACTGTACACAGTGACTGCAGCTGTGAGATTGAAAGATACTTGCTCCTTAGAAGGAAAGCTGTGACAAATCTAGACGGCATTATTAAAAAGCAGAAACATCACTTTGCCAACAAAGGTCTGAATAGTTAAAGTTATGGTTTTTCCAGTAGTCATGTATGGATGTGAGAGTTGTACCATAAAGAAGGCTAAGTACCCAAGAATTGATGCTTTTGAATTGTGGTGCTGGAGAAGACTCTTGAGAGTCCCTTGGACTGCGAGGAGATCCAACCAGTCCATCTAAAGGAAATCAGTCCTGAATATTCATTGGAAGGACTGATGCTGAAGCTAAAACTCCAATACTTTGGCTACCTGATGCAAAGAACTGACTCCTTGGAAAAGACCCTGATTTTGGGAAAGGTTGAAGGCAGGAGGAGAAGGGGACAACAGAGGATGAGATGGTTGAATGGCATTACCAATTCAATGGACGTGAGTTTGAGCAAAGTCTGGGATAGTGAAGGACAGGGAAGCCTGGTTTGCTGCAGTTCGTGGGATCACAGAGTCAGGCATGAACTGAGCTCCTGAAAAATAGAAACATCAACAATCTGTCTTATACTATTTTACACACAGTCCCCATTCTTGAATTCTACTGCTTCTGTTTAGTTACTAATTCATGTCTAACTCTTGTGACCCCAGAGACTGTAGCCTGACAGGCTTCTCGGTCAAGGGATTTCCTCAGGCAAGAATACTGGAGTCAGTTGTCATTTCTTTCCCCGGGGGATCTTCCCGTCTCAGAGACTAAACCCACATCTCCTGCTTGGCAGGCAGATTCATTACCACTGAGCCACCTGGGAAACCCCCATTCTTAAATAGCACAATTAAAAGCATACTATGCATTTTATAACTGTTGTATTTAGAAAGCCATTAGAATCTCAAAACATTAAAAAGGAAAGAAAAAACCGAAGAACATTTTAAAAGCAAAGCAATTTTAACACATTTGAACCGCTCACTGGGTTCTCAGATCTGACTGAAAACTGAAGTTCACATCTACCTGAAGTTACTTGACCAAGATCACTGTTCTGAGAGCTTGACAATCACTTCAGAAGCTTCTTCAAGGCCAATTCAACAAGAAATTTCCATCTACCATCAATATCTGTGTTATGGCTTCATGAACCTGTGTACCTTGTAACTGTGCAACAACAGGGATGTACAATTCCCAGTCCTAGAGTTTTGCAAAATGTTTTAGCAATGGAAGTGTAACTGACTATTAAATGCTGTGTCCTAGGGGAACAGTTCTAAACCTTAATAAATATAAGATGTAGACATCATGATTTATTGCTGCATAAAGTGACCTTGGGGCTTCCCAGGTGGCTCAGTGGGTAAAGAATCCTCCTGCCACACAGGAGACATGGCTTCAATCCCTGGGTTGGGAAGATCCCCTGGGAGAGGAAATGACAACCCATTCCAGCAGGATTACTTGGAGAATCCCATGAACAGAGGAGCCTGACAGGCTACAGTCCATAGGGTCATGAAGAGTCAGACACGACTCAAGTGACTTAGCATGCATGCATGCAAAGTGACCTTGTCTACAGGTAACTGGTTATCTCTACGAAATTCAGTGAGCATACTGGGTCAAAGCAGGTCTCAGAAATGGTCCAGGGGCCAAACATATCTCAGCAAATACACACCTGTTAGGCATGCAGATATCCAAGGCAGATTCTGGTTGCACAGGGTCTAGCAAGCAATGCCAATTGCACTGACCTCAGTAAAGTCACAGGTCATTGCTGAGCATCGGTAGCCTCAGGGTACATATGCTCCATTTGATGATAGCTCTCACTTTGCCTCCTATGGCTACTGCAGGGAGAGGAGATAGCATACCCTGGCAAGTCTCAGGGGCTTTACTAAGCAGGTGCAACAGAAGTAAGGATTCAAAAAAAAAAGCAAAGAGAAAACAAAGGGAGTCTTTATAGTCCTTTTATATATTGATTGTTAGAGCAACGTGTCCTTTTTTTAAACTGTAAAGCATTAAAAGATCCTAGGTGTAAGAAATTGTGGTACATATATACAATGGAATGTTATTCAGTTTTACAAAAAGAATGCATTTGAGTCAGCCCTAACGAGGTGGATGAACCTAGAGCCTACTGTGCAGAGTGAAGTAAGTCAGAAAGACAAATGTTGTATATTAACATATATGGAATCTGGAAAAATGGTGCCGATGAACCTATTTGCAAGGCAGCAGTGGAAACGCAGACATCGAGAAGAGACTTGTGGACACAGTGTGGGAAGGACAGGGTGGGGCGAAAGAAGAGAGTGGTATGGAAGCATATACATTAAGATACATGAAATAGATAGCCAGTGGGAATTTGCTGTATGACACAGGGAGCTCAACCAAGTGCTCTGGCAACCTAGAGCAGTGGCAGATGGGAGGGAGGAGGCATTTATATACCTATGACTGATTCATGTTGATGTATGACAGAAAGGCACACAATATTGTAAAGCAAATATCTTGCAATAAGAAATTGAAGAAAAAAAAAAAAAAAAACCTGGTAGGACATTACCTGGTTAGCCAGCATCTGCAGTCAGAGATGTTAATATTCACACAGAGCTAAGAAGGGGTAGTGGAGGATAAGCTTTGGATTCAGGGGCTTGTCCATAGCATTGACTATCGCCCCCACCACATGGTCTCCATCTGGTTCTTCAGTGGTTCATTATATGAGAGGAAGACTCTTTCTGGGCGCTTCTCAGGCAGGTCACAAGGAGTCAGACAGAACTGAGTACACACAGACAAGACTCTTTTCAAGGAAGTTGGCTATTTTTAAGCCTATGCATTTGCATAGAAAGAAGCAGTAGAAACAGTTCCTAAAAGACAGAATTGAAAATACTCACAGGAGAGTATCCATGCTCAGTCACTAGATGGAGCCCACACTCAATTCAGTTTTGGGGTGTTAGAAACAAGATTCAAACCAACAGGAGAATTAGAATCCTTTAAAATCCTCCTGCCAATGAAGGAGACTCAGGAGACACAGGTTCAATCCTTTGGTTGGGAAGATCCCCTGGAGGAGGAAATGGCAACCCACTCCAGCATTCTTGCCTGGAGAATCCAATGGACAGAGGAGACTGGTGGGATACAGTCCATGGGATTGCAAAGAGCAGACATGACTGAAATGACTTAGCAAACATAGCAATCATTAAAACACTGAAGCCCATTCTTTTTTTTTTTAATTTAATTTTATTTTTAAACTTTACAATATTGTATTAGTTTTGCCAAATATCGAAATGAATCCACCACAGGTATACCCGCGTTCCCCATCCTGAACCCTCCTCCCTCCCCCCTCCCCTACCCTCCCTCTGGGTCATCCCAGTGCACCAGCCCCAAGCATCCAGTACCATGCATCGAACCTGGACTGGCGACTCGTTTCATACATGATATTGTACATGTTTCAATGCTATTCTCCCAAATCTCCCCCCCCCCCGACTACCTCTCGCATAGAGTCCATAAGACTGATCTATACATTGGTGTCTCTTTTGCTGTCTCGTACACAGGGTTATTGTTACCATCTTTCTAAATTCCATATATATGCGTTAGTATACTGTATTGGTGTTTTTCTTTCTGGCTTACTTCACTCTGTATAGTAGGCTCCAGTTTCATCCATCTCATTAGAACTGATTCAAATGTATTCTTTTTAATGGCTGAGTAATACTCCATTGTGTATATGTACCACAGCTTTCTTATCCATTCATCTGCTGATGGGCATCTAGGTTGCTTCCATGTCCTGGCTATTATAAACAGTGCTGCGATGAACATTGGGGTACACGTGTCTCTTTCCCTTCTGGTTTCCTCAGTGTGTATGCCCAGCAGTGGGATTGCTGGATCATAAGGCAGTTCTATTTCCAGTTTTTTAAGGAATCTCCACACTGTTCTTCATAGTGGCTGTACTAGTTTGCATTCCCACCAACAGTGTAAGAGGGTTCCCTTTTCTCCACACCCTCTCCAGCATTTATTGCTTGTAGACTTTTGGATCGCAGCCATTCTGACTGGCGTGAAATGGTACCTCATAGTGGTTTTGATTTTTCTTAGATTTTATTTATTTATTTATTTTTGGCTGTGCTGAGTCTTTACTGCTGTGCTCGGGCTTTCTCTAGTTAGCTGCAGTGAGCAGAGACTACACTTTGTTGAGGTCCGCAGGCTTCTCATTGTGGTGACTTCTCTCATTGCAGAGCACAGGCTTTAGGGTGAGGGCTTCAGTAGTTGCAACATATGGGCTCAGTAGTTGTGGCTCCTGGGCTCTAGAGCATAGGCTCAACAGTGGATGAGCTGAGTTGCTCTGGAGCATGTGGGGTCCTCTCAGACCAGGGATCAAACTTGTGTTCCCTGCATTTGCAGGCGGATTCTTAACCACAAGACCTCTAGGGAAGTCCTTGAAGCCTGTTCGTATCTCCTAGGCTATACAAAGACCGGCAGTAGGCTGGAATGGCCCATAGGCTGCTAGTGGCTGCTGATCCTTTTACTAAGTTGACAGGTAACTTTAATTACTGCGTTAAAGTGGAGCTCTTTTTACCCACCATGATGTCTCCTTTTTTGATATGAGCCATCTGTCAAAGCTATACTTCTGGTCGCTTGTTCTACTCTTTACTCCTTCTTGAGGATGTAGATTTACCAGATTGATGGATCATAGCATTAGTTCATATTTCTCAATTGTACAGGAGTAAACTATTGAAGGTCCTAAATGCAGGTAGACAGTGAATCACTGGTGTGTATTCTCACTACTTCTCTGAGAGTCAGTGCAGAGGAAAGTGTGTCCCATTTGCAGGCTTTGTCCCAAGGACTTGTATAACACACTTTGTTTCAGGCCTCTCCAGCCAGCCCATGTACCAGGGGAAATTGACTGGATCCTGATTAGACCTAAGCCTTCATTTCCAACTCCTCCAGCGGTAGCTGGTTCAAGAAACTTGGCTGAAGGCCACTGAGTATTTGTAACAAGTGATGGTAGATGTTACTACTTAGGGATGGGAACAGCGACCTGAGTTGACTCAAATCTTTTTTCAAAGTTGGAGGAGCTGTTTTTCTTCTCTGTCACTGGATATGAACAAGGAAAGTGTGTTGCCATGTAATTAATGCTGGCATTTATCTTGAGACCATAAAGGAAGCAAACTCAAGGACAAAGCTGGCAGGCTGAGGACACAGAGCTGAGAGATACAGAGAAAGCTTCTACAGCTGTGACTCATTCATGAGGAGAGCCCATCTTACTGCTGGATGTCTTGTTTTGTAAGCAAATGCATTTATGTATTGTGTAAGACTTCTGTAGCTTATATATATATATATAATGAGCTAAGACGAACGAAAGAGCCTCTTGATGAAAGTGAAAGAGGAGAGTGAAAAAGCAGGCTTAAAACTCAACATTCAGAAAACTAAGATCATGGCATTCTGTCCCATCACTTCATGGCAAATAGATGGGGAAACAATGGAAACAATGACAGACTTTATTTTGCGGGGCAGGGGGGCGGTTCTAAAATCACAGCAGATGGTGACTGCAACCATGAAATTAAAAGACGCTTGCTTCTTTGACGAAAAGCTGTGACCAACCTAGACAGCATATTAAAAAGCAGAGACATTACTTTTCCAACAAAGGTCCAGCTAGCCAAAGCTATGGTTTTCCAGTAGTCCTGTATGGATGTGAGAGTTGGACTATAAAGAAAGCTGAGCACCAAAGAATTGATGCTTTTGAACTGTGGTGTTGAAAGAGACTCTTGAAAGTCCCTTGGACTGCAAGGACTGATTTCCTTTAGGATTGACTGCAAGGAGATTCAACCAGTCAATCCTAAAGGAAATCAGTCCTGAATATTCATTGGAAGGACTGATGCTGAAGCTGAAACTCCAATACTTTGGCCACCTGATGTGAAGAATTGACTCATTTGAAAAGACCTTGATGCTGGGAAAGATTAAAGGTGGGAGGAGAAGGGGATGACAGAGGATGAGATGGTTGGATGAGTTTGAGTAAATTCTAGGAGTTGGTGATGGACAGGGAGGCCTGAAGTGCTGCAGTTCATGGTGTCGCAAAGAGTCTGAAGTGAATTAAAAGAGGACACAGTGATTTTACATTTGCTTTTCTTTTACACTGAATAAATAATAAATTATTAGTGAATAAAAAATGATGAAAATAGTCCACTTTCAAAAGACAACCAAAGTTAATATATTATCACATCACTCCAGATGTTGCCCTAGGTATATATACATGGTTGGATGGCATCACTGACTCAATGGACATGAGTTTGAGTAAATTCTAGGAGTTGGTGATGGACAGGGAGGCCTGGCGTGCTGCTGTCCACGGTGTCACAAAGAGTCAGACATGTATGTATTTTATGTTAACAAGGATATAAAATAAAATACATGCATAATGTTTACTTTTGTTTTTCAGCAACTTAAAAATTTTAAATCAGATCAGATCAGTCTCTTAGTCGTGTCTGACTCTTTGCAACCCCATGAATCACAGCACACCAGGCCTCCTGTCCATCACCAACTCTCGGAGTTCACTCAGACTCACGTCCATCGAGTCAGTGATGCCATCCAGCCATCTCATCCTCTGTCGTCCCCTTCTCCTCCTGCCCCCAATCCCTCCCAGCATCAGAATCTTTTCCAATGAGTCAGTTCTTCGCATGAGGTGGCCAAAGTACTGGAGTTTCAGCTTCAGCATCATTCCTTCCAAAGAAATCCCAGGGCTTATCTCCTTCAGAATGGACTGGTTGGGTCTCCTTGCAGTCCAAGGGACTCTCAAGAGTCTTCTCCAACACCACAGTTCAAAATAAACAGAAAAGTACAGTCTTCCAGAGGCCTTCCTAAGTGGCTCAATGGTAAAGAATCTGCCTGACAATGCAGGAGACATGGCTTTGATCCCTGGGTTGAGAAGATCCCTTGGAGAAGTAAATGGCAACCCACTCCAATATTCTTGTCTGGAAAATCCCATAGAGAGAGGAGCCTGGCCGGCTGCCGTCCATGGGATTGCAAAAGAATTGGACAGGATTTAGTGACTAAACAACAACAGACTTTCCATGTAACTTGTACCCAGTTTATTACATTAGTGTGGAATATCTATCACAACTAATAAACCAATATTGATGTATTGTTGTTACCTAAAGTCCGTACTAAATTCATATTCCATTAGTTCTTACCTAATGTCCTTTTTCTGTTTCAGATTTCTTTCAAGGATACCACACTCTCAGACTCAGGAATGAGGAGGAAAGAGGTATAAATGGCTACCCTCTGAGCACAGAATAGCCAAGATCTCAGATAGAGATAAGGAGCTGTCTATAGTGGATATCCCTAAACACTAATAAGTGACTCTGATAAGGGAGTATCAATGGGTAGGGTTGAATCGGTTATACTATGCTATGCTAAGTCACTTCAGTTGTGTCTGACTCTGTGTGACCCCATAGACAGCAGCCCACCAGGCTCCCACGTTCCTGGGATTCTCCAGGCAAGAACACTGGAGTGGGTTGCCATTTCCTTCTCCAATGCATGAAAGTGAAAAGTGAAAGTGAAGTCGCTCAGTCGCGTGCGACTCTTAGCAACTCCATGGACTGCAGCCTACCAGGCTCCTCCATCCATGGGATTTTCCAGGCAAGAATACTGGAGTGGGGTGCCATTGCCTTCTCCGTTGAATCGGTTAAGTCATTCCAATTCATCTTTCTCCCACAGCTATCTCAGGACTCAGGTTGAAGACGGTACTTATTTAGTTACTTCTAGTCCACAAAGCAGAGAAGGCAATGGCACTCTACTCCAGTACTCTTGTCAGGAAAATCCCATGGATGGAGGAGTCTGGAAGGCTGCAATCCATGGGGTCGCTGAGGGTCGGACACGACTGCGTGACTTCACTTTCACTTTTCACTTTCATGCTTGGAGAAGGAAATGGCAACCCACTCCAGTGTTCTTGCCTGGAGAATCCCAGGGACGGGGGAGCCTGGTGGGCTGCTGTCTATGGGGTCGCACAGAGTCGGACATGACTGAAGTGACTTAGCAGCAGCAGTCCACAGAGATGGCCACAAGTGGGATTGCAGTAGTCATTCTGTAAGCCTCAGCTAAGTTGGAGGAGATTCATTGATATGTCTGGGTTGATGAAAGCATCCTGACCTAAAGACCTGATCTTTGACTTGGTTGTGGTAAAGAGCAGCATTTGTTGACAGACTGCAACCCTAAGACTTTCACTGGTGGTTGAACACATTCTCTTTTGAAAGTTAGAGTGGGAGAGACCCAAGAGAGTTCCTTGAACTCCAGTCCTAGTATTGTAGTAGGACTTGAAGGCTCAGCAAGCCAAGCTTGTTAGTGCCTCCACAGGCTGCAGACAAGAATGATACTTCTCCAGAATCCAAAACAGGTGGAAAATAATAAACAGGCGAGGTGCTGGAAAAGTGGGGAGTGCTCTTTTGCCTTTCTCTCCTCTGCATACAAATACAAACTCCACCCAGTAAAGGCTTTATGTCTGAAACCTCTGACCAGCACGATTGATAGACACAAAAGCATAAGTGAGAAAATCTTAAAGATAACTACTTCTGAAATATCAAAATTATATCCCGTTACATCTACTTAAGAGGTAAAACATGTCTTTATATCTTCTCTCATCATATGTATTTTTTAAACTGAATTTGATTTTGCATTGAGTTCTGTTAAATAAAATTCCATTTATCACAGCAGAAAGGCCAAATGCATGCAAAGGAACTCATTCAAATGATACTGCTGTATAGATTTTTTAAAAACAAAAGTTAAAAACCAAGAAACATCATGGCACATTTTATTGAAAGAGAGAAAATATCTATTTTTATGAAATAAATTTTCCACCTCTTGGACTTTTATGTCGTATTGATCCAAACATTTTAAAATCCACATTGATTTCTTTAGCAACATGCATAATATCAGTCCTCTGAAAACCAGGTTGAAATTAAGCTATATATCTAGCCCATTGATGATCTACCCAAGATTCAACATGAAACTATGACTGGAATGGGTAAAGGAATGAGTTTAATATAATTAAATTTTATAAATGAAACATAAAACAGAGAAATATAAAATTACTAAATTGTACTACTTACAATTATAGAACTGTGATCATGTGAAATCAATATGGCTATAAGAAAAAGGAATGAGGAATGAAAAAAGAAACTGAGAGCTTAAGTTTGTGAAGTTTCTTATTTCATTTAACAGAGAGTCAATAAATGATGTAGGAATCTGGATATGTAGCTTACAGAAAAAATATGTTTTTATTTATATTTCTTTAATATTACCTTCATATTTTCTCTTATGTTTAGAAGGATTTATCTTTAGGAATTAATATCTTTCAGTGTAAAGAAACATTGATTTAAAGCTCAGTGATTCCTTTGGCTTTATTTAAATTTCTTCTAGTTTTGTAAATGTCATGTTAACTAAAATAACATGAAGAATATGATCACATTTTATCTTTCTTATTTATATCTTTGTTATTGATGCAAGAGTTCTGAACTGCTGTTTGTAAAAACCGAGGGCCAATATTTCTTGACAGTAACATTTGGGGGATTCTGACTTCTTTTTTAGAATGTTTATAATACTTCTATGTATTTTTGAATCGCTAGACTTGATGAAAAAAAAATGAAAGTGGAAGTCACTCAGTCATGTCCGACTCTTTGTGACCACATGCACTATACGGTCCATGAATTCTCCAGCCAGAATACTGGAGTGGGTAGCCTTTCCCTTCTCCAGTGGATCTTCCCAACCCAGGGATCAAATCCAGGTCTCCTGCATTGCATGTGGATTCTTTACCAGCTGAGCTGTGAGGGAAGCCCAAGAATACTGAAGTGGGTAGCCTATCGTTCTCCAGTGGATCTTCCCAATCCAGGAATTGAGCTAGACTTGATATTTGCCCCCAAGTACATAGATGCATATGTGTATAAAATAAATAGATACTTATGCCATCCTTTTGTATATACACATTCATATATATGTAAATTTATGTAGTCTAGAAAAATAAAGGACAGTTTTTCTGGGCAGGAGAGGAGTGGTATTAAGGAAGAGAAAAAAGAAATGATCACTTTTTACTGTCTATATACTATATGCATTCAATCCTATATTACTTTTATAATTCTAAATGTCAAATTTTTAGTCAAGAAAAGAAAGAAGTTAAATTTTAAGAAGAGCACTTTTCTCTATCACATGCATGATTTTCTTATATTGATTAAAGCTCAAAGAAAAATGATGAGTTATTTGGTAAGGTCTGCAACCCAGTTCAGTGTGGAGAAGATGTGTATCTTATAGGTTGTTTTACAAAACAAAACTCTGAGGTCCAACCTCAGAGTTTTGTGTTCTGTATTTCCATGGAAATGTCTGAGAATTAGTTCCTTTAGACACCAAATGCCCTTTGTAGAACTGGTATACCCAGACCTACTTAATTGAAGAGAAGTTGAGTAGCAGTTATAGAATAACATGCATACTTTATTGAAAGTTATTAGTTGCTCAGTCGTGTCTAATTGTTTGCAACCCCATGAACTGTAGCCTGCCAGTCACCTCTGTCCACAGAATTCTCAAGGCAAGAATACTGAAGTGAATTGCCATGCCTTCCTCCAGGGGATCTTCCTGACCCAGGGATCAAACCTGAGTCTCTTGCATTGCAGAAGGATCCTTTACTGTCTGAGCCACCAGAAAGTCCATGCTTTATTGGGCAAACATATTTTTGCTCAAGTGATGAATAGATTGGAAAAACCTAGCTAAACTATTTCCCAAATATTTTTAAAAGGATATTCACATGTTGAGTCAATGAAATTATTTCAAACACTTCCTTGTTTTATGTTATAGATTTATGATAGAAAAAAAAAAGAATCTTTTCTTTAGAGCCTGATAGAGTACATTCTATTTTAAGTCAAACTTTCCTCTTTTCTTTCTCTGGGTAATGTTCAATTGTTAGTTTGAATCATGAACACATTACCTAGAGTACAGGAATTTAAAGAGTATGTAATTATATTTGCAGTAACAACTATTGGCTTTTAAAAAAGGTCTATAATATTGAAAACTCATGTAAATGTGTTTTAGGACAACTAGAAAATACTGTCATTAAAATAATTAATCTATTTTACATTCTTAAATTTTTAACTTAATTGGGATTTTAAATTTAATGAATCAGTTTTTATTTGCCTTCAAGAAACAAACATACACATATTCTCCTGTTTTCCAATAGATGTCAGTATCAAAAAAGAAAAGAGCTAGTCTAGTCATTTAATGTAACTGTCTTGCAGTACAAAGGAGAATATTCTTTTCCCTTCTTTATGGTTTCATGTACTCAGAATTGCCACTGCTGCTGCTGCTAAGTCACTTCAGTCATGTCCAACTCTGTGTGACCCCATAGGCGGCAGCCCACCAGGCTCCCCTGTCCCTGGGATTCTCCAGGCAGGAACACTGGAGTGGGTTGCCATTTTAATTGCTAGAGTTGGTCTATTCAACAAGGGACAGTAGTTTTAAAACACACAATGGTTATTATTTTTTTGGGGGGGTAGTAATTCATATAGTTAGTGTAGGTAGCAATTATGGTACTTCCAAAATGAAAGAAAATATGAAGGAAACATCTAAGTGTTTTCTAAATAATCCCTAGTTCTTTCCTTGTGCCTCTTCTCTGTAGAAAGATTTAACTCCTCCTGGTTACTTTCCATTTCCAAATGTTAATTCACAAATGGTTTTCAGTTCAAAAAAGGAGTTGACATATTTTTACATGGCCTTTGAAATGCACAGTGTTTTTTTAAAAACAACAACACTAGTCCTTATCTCTGTTCTGTTTTTACTATCATAGAATTTTAATTTACCTTAAATGAGACATTATATAAAGAATAAATATTAGTTGCCAGAGTTTTCAAATCAATTCATCAACAACATATAGAATTCAAGGCTGAAGAAAATCAAGGATTTAGAATTTTGTCAAAAATGGGAAGGAATTTACTCTGAAATTTGTATTTAATCATATGTTATCAGTATAAATTAGGTCCCAATAGACTATTTAAATTTATTTTTTTAATTGAAGGATAATTGCTTTACAAATTGTGGAATCAAGATTGCCAGAAGTATCAATAAACTCAGATATGCAGATGACACCACCCTTATGGCAGAAAGTGAAGAACTAAAGGGCCTCTTGATAAAAGTGAAAGAGGAGAGTGATAAAGTTGGCTTAAAGCTCAACATTCAGAAAACTAAAATCATGGCATCCAGTCCCATCACTTCATGGGAAACAGTGGCAGACTTTATTTTTTGGGCTGCAAAATTACTGCAGATGGTGACTGCAGTCATGAAATTAAAAGATGCTTACTCCTTGGAAGGAAAGTTATGACCAACCTAGATAGCATATTAAAAAGCAGAAACATTACTTTGCCAACAAAGTTCTGTCTAGTCAAAGCTATGGTTTTTCCTGTAGTCATGTATGGATGAGAGAGTCGACTATAAAGAAAGCTGAGCGTTTTGAAGAATTGATGCTTTTGAACTGTGGTGTTCGGAAGACTCTTGAGAGTCCCTTGGACTGCAAGGAGATCCAACCAGTCCATCCTAAGGGAAATCAGTCCTGAATATTCACTGGAAGGACTGATGCTGAAGCTGAAACTCCAATACTTTGACCACCTGATGCGAAGAACTGACTCATTGGAAAAGACCCTGATGCTGGGAAAGATTGAAGGCAGGAGGAGAAGGGGATGACAGAGGATGAGATGGTTGAATGGCATCACCAACTCAATGGACATGAGTTTCAGTAAACTCCAGGACTTGGTGATGGACAGGGAGGCTTGGCGTGCTGCACTCCATGCAGTCGCAAAGAGTCGGATATGACTCAGCGACTGAACTGAACTGAATAAGGACCTACTATATAGCACAGGGAACTCTATTCAGTACTGTGTAAAGACCTATATCGGAGAAGGCAATGGCACGCCAATCCAGTACTCTTGCCTGGAAAATCCCATGGATGGAGGAGCCTGGAAGGCTGCAGTCCATGGGGTCGCTGAGGGTCGGACACGACTGAGCAACTTCCCTTTCACTTTTCACTTTCATGCATTGGAGAAGGAAATGGCAACCCACTCCAGTGTTCTTGCCTGGAGAATCCCAGGGACGGTGGAGCCTGATGGGCTTGCCGTCTATGGGGTCGCACAGAGTCGGACACGACTGAAGTGACTTAGCAAAGACCTATATGGGAAAAGAATCCAAAAGAGTGGACATATATATGTATAACATTCACTTTGCTATACACCTAGAATACAGGAATTTTAAAGAGTATTTAATTATATTTGTAATAATAACACACCTGAAATTAACACAATGCTGTAAAACAAAACAAATTAACCCAAACAGCATAAAAAGGATTATAATGAAAAGAATAATACAAGATAATGAAAATGAATAGCGTCCTCCCAGTCAACTACAAGTTCTATCTCTTCAGAAGCAAATCCCCCTACTATTTTTTGGTTTCAGTTCCACTAGTATTTATTTTGATCATTTAATTTTTTTAACAATTTTTTTTGAAATCACTAAAGATGTACAATGTCTGGGTTTCCCAGGTGGTGCTAGTGGTAAAGAACCCACCTGCCAATGCAGGAAACTCAAGAGATGCAGGTTCGATCCCTGCGTTGGGAAGATCCCCTGGACGAGGGCATGGCAATCCACTCCAGTATTCTTCTCTGGAGAATCAAAGGAGCCTGGTGGGCTACAGTCCATAGGGTTGCATTGATTCAGACATGACGCAAGTGATTTAGCATGTATACATACAATGTCTATTAATAGAAATTAATTAGCTCACATATGTCATCTGCTACATCTCTCTCCCTTCTCTACATCAGAAAACTGTCTTAAACCTCCATTTTTCATCCATTTTCCATCATCAACAGCATCTTTTGATCCCTTTCTCTGTAAAATGGAAGACATTAGAGCTTCCACCAAAACCTCCACTTTTCTCTATCTCTTCCCCACTCTTTGTGTGATTCTCTTTTATAATTTTGATTTTAAAGATGTATAGATTCTCTTGAATAGCCAGTTATATTGTATACTATTTCCAAGAAGCATTCTAAGAATAAATATTGTTTATTTCTTTATCCTGTTTGTGCCCATATCCTTTCCTGTGTCTCTCCATAGCAAAAATTCAGGGTAAAATTTATTTTATATTTATATCCCAAGAAATCCCCAATTATGCCCAAGATCATATTATCTACATATCCCACTCCTTCCAGCCCTCCTGACTCT
Source organism: Bos indicus x Bos taurus (assembly GCF_003369695.1). Classification (NCBI taxonomy): domain Eukaryota; kingdom Metazoa; phylum Chordata; class Mammalia; order Artiodactyla; family Bovidae; genus Bos; species Bos indicus x Bos taurus. The sequence continues at coordinate 96,166,931 of NC_040079.1, read as the reverse complement.
GCACACTTCCTTTCTGTTCCAATCTCTTGGTCCTCAGCTTCATCCTAAGAAATCCTCTTACTACCTTCTTGGCAATGTTGAATCTATTGTCTCCTGTATCATGTTTTTCTCTTTCTTGGTTTATTCCTTGTTTTGCCAGAGCACGTTGTTGAAAAACTCACAAAGAAAGGAGTTTTCCAGGGAAAATTTCTCCGAATGACTTAAAAGTCTTTATTCTATCTACCTACTTCACTGATATATTGCCTGATTTGGAATTCTAAGTTAAACCTCATTTTCCCTCAGCCCTTTGAAGGCATTGTTACCTCATCTTTCCCCAGACTATTGCTATTGAGAAGGAAATTTGAAAAACATTTGGCCCATAACCTGGTCTTTCGCTCTGGAAACACTTAAGATTGATCCTTAACTCACAGAAATTTCATGGTGATGCGTCTGATTATTAACCTTTTTCTGTTGTTTTGTTGTTCCTGCACGTATAAGTTGGTTGGCTTTTTGTTTGTTTTATGTGTTTTTTTTTGGGGGGGGGCTGGCTTTCCCCTCCTATCTAGTGTTTGTTAATGAGAATGATGCTCTAATTAAAATGACTGTATGTACTTCATCCACAAGTAGAGATTTTTGTCTCTCCTACTTAGGTTGTAGGTGAATGGTCAAGGAGCCTTGTGTTAAGTTTTGAAACCATTAACAAAGGTCCGTCTAGTCAGCGCTATGGTTTTTCCAGTGGTCATGTATGGATGTGAGAGCCGGACTATAAAGAAAGCTGAGCACATAAGAACTGATGCTTTGAACTGTGGTGTTGGAGAAGATTCTTGAGAGTCCCTTGGACTGCCAAGAGATCCAACCAGTCCATCCTAAAGGAGATCAGTCCTGGGCGTTCACTGGAGGGACTGATGTTGAAGCTGAAATTCTGATACTTTGGCCACCTGATGCAAAAAGCTGACTCATTGGAAAAGACCCTGATGCTGGGAAAGATTGAGGGCAGGAGGAGAAGGGGATGACAGAGGATGAGATGGTTGGATGGCATTACCAACTCGATGGACATGGGTTTGGGTGGTCTCTGGGATTTGGTGATGGACAGGGAGGCCTGGTGTGCTGCAATTCATGGGGTCGCAAAGAGTCGGATACGACTGAACGACTGAAGTGAACTGAACTGAAGGCTTAAATGAAGCAGACTTTGTTCTGGAGTACCAGTGTCTAACTTACTCTAAGTCCATTAGAGAAAAATGCTTATTTTCTTTTTTTTCAGGTAGAATCACCTGGCGCTTGGCATTTTGTGCTAAATGCAGAGATGTCTTCCACATAAAATTTTAATGGATTCTTATTTTAATTCTCACATTTCTTCCCTATCCATTTCTATCTATTGAAATTCCTCAGGGACAGATCTCCTTTTTTTCTGAGTGAGAGCCCCATATTCTTCACTGGATCCTATGCCTGACTACTTTGCCAGTCACTGCTCATCCATGAATAAGCTTTTGCCTCCCCAAAGCTTCTAGCTTTCTGATTCTTCCCTTACTATTCTCTTCTTTATTTGTAGATACATACTTTTTATTCCATTACACCTAAAGGAATAGATTTTTAGAGGGAAGAAGATAGACTTGTTGGTTCAACATATCATCTGAAATTGGAATCCTTCCTTTTTTAATTTTAATATTCATTATAATGTAAAATTACTGGCGTTTTGGATAGCTATGTTCTGATTCTGTTGATTTTGTTTTATTTAAGAGGAAATTTTGTTACTCTGTTAATAGTGAATTAGTAGAACTCAGTGACTTCCAAAGCTTCTGAGGGTGTTGTAGATCGATCTTTTAGTTATAGATGGACTTCCCAGGTGGCTCAGTGGTAAAGAATTGGCCTGAAATGCAGGAGATGCATTGGGTCGGACAGATCCCCAGGAGAAGGAAATAGCAACCACTGCAGTAGTCTTGCCTGGGAAATCCCATAGACCGAGAAGCTTGGCAGGTTACAGTTCATGGGGCAAAAGAGTCGGATATGACTTAGCGACTGAGCAGGCACACACACATAATTATAGATAAAAACATACATCATACAACCATGTTCATATCATCATTGTCACAATAGCCCCAAAGTGGAAGCAACCCAAGTGCCCATCAATGAAGGATGAACAAAATGTGGTATATACATATAATGGAATATTCACCCTTCAAAAGGAAGGACATTCTGACACACAATGCAACATGGATGAATCTTGAAAACATTATGCTAAGCGAAATAAACTTGTCACATAAGGACAACTATGGTATCAGTCCATTTTTATGAGGTGCCTAGAATACTCAAAATCATAGAAACAGAATGTAGCATGGTGGTTTCCACGGATGGAGGAAGGAGGACAGTTAGTGTTTAATGGCCACAGACTTTCAGTTTTGGAAGATGAAAAGTTCTGGAGATGGATGGTGGGAAGAGTTACACAACAACATGACTATACTTAATGCCAGTGAACAGTACACTTAAAAATGGTTAAAATGGTCAGTTTTATGTTATGTGTATTTTACCACAATAAACACTAGTGAAACATATTAAATAATGTATTTCTTTGGTTCACATATGCTTTTCATTATTGATCATGATGGCAGGTATTAGCAGTTGAGAAGAATTCTGTATTTATATGTCTACTTTATCCTTTTTATATATTTTCCTTTCTCCTTCCTGACTTCAGAGAAAATAAAATTGCTCATATCCGAAACCCACACATTTGGAAGAAGATCCAAGTAAAGGGATCTCAGGGTCCCCATCCATCCTACAGGGTGAAAGAGAACAATAGACCAGGTGTTTGAAGTTTGCAAGTGTTAATTTTTTTTACCTCTCATGATATTCTGATGTTTCAATTTGCCGCATATAAAATGTTAATTTCATGTTTTATATTATTCATTTTCCTGGGAAAAAAACCAGGCTTAAACACCTTTATTTGTCTAGGTTTTGTTCTTGACTTTCAGTTCAGTGAGAGATGATGTAATATACCAGAGTATAGATTCAAATACTCCTGGTTCTCTTTCAGATCCTTCCATTTAACCACCACCATGGGCTTCCCTGTAGTAGGAAATGACAACCCACTCCAGTACGGTCTATGGGGTCACAAAGAGTCAGACACCACTGAAGTGACTTAGTACGTACGTACATATGACTTTTAGCAAGTTGCTAACTCTCTCTCAAAGGCTCAGTGTTCTCAGCTACCAAATAGATATAAATAACTACTTAATACGGTCAGTATGAAGATTCAAGGAGTTAGCACAAAAGTCAAGAAATTGAGAACCTGTCAGCATCTGTGAATATTTGGGGGTCAAACTGAAGTTTGAGTGAATTAGGCCTTTTAGCACCAAGGAATTATATTCAAATAAAAACATGTATAAAACCAATCCTCTTTGATGCCACAGAGGCACAACAAAGACAACACAGGGATTTTTTAGTTTATTAAACTCATAAAATTAGATACATGTTTCCTTTGAAAGTAGAGTTTTCTAAAATGTGATTGTCTTAGTCAAGTCCATATTAATTAGACAAAAAACAGATGTTCTAATCATTCCTTTAAAAACACTCTTAAAAGTAATACGTCCTGGAGAAACAACTTTTAATTTAATCTCTATCTCCACCAATCTGAATATTTTGACAATTTTCCTATATTTAATCTACATCTCAAATACCAGAATGCTCACCTGAATTTGAATTTCTGAAGATTTAAAAGAAATAAAATGGCATTTCTCTTTGGAGAAAGGTGAAAGAAGGAAGGAAGGAAAGGAGGGAGTGAAGCAGAAACAGAGGGAGGGAGGGAGTAAGGAGAGAAGGAATGAAGGAAAGAAGGAAGGAAGGATGGAGAGAATGAAGGCTATTTTTATACATGAGAGCTACTCATAAATTATTTTATTATCTGACACTGGCATTAACAATAACATTTGAAGAATCTATTCTTCTAAACGTTCCCCAGAATACAAAGTAAAAAAAAAATTCTATAAGATTAAAATTCATGACAGCATTTCTTTCATATCCATATTATAATTTACTGTAACATCTTTAAAAATACCTTCAAAGTGGTCATTATCTCACTTACTGTTAGTCATTAATGCATGTTTTGGTTGAATATTGATTTTGCCCTTTTTTTTTTTTCCAGAAAAATAAAATAAAAGACATGATACATGTAAGTCAGAAAATCTAAGGTCTTTTAGTTTGCTTGCCTGTTTTTTGGCAGTAAACACATTGGGTCTCAACTTCATTCTAACTTTATGGTATTTTATTGAAAAGGCTTCTTATGAATACATTTCTGTTTTTGGTAGCTGAGTGAATGAGGCCTAGGATTTCTGAGTATGTTTGACATCTCCTAAACCACACATTTTGGCCATGTATGATATATGGCTCTAGGATAAGTAGTTCTTTCATGAAAGACAACAGGGCTTCTGCCTTCTGACGTCCAGTCCGCATCCCAGGAAGGCTCCCCTTCTCGTGGATGCCAGGTGTGAACGGTGAGGGGTGAAGGCAGATGGTTTTCTGAAACGTAATCATCGGCAGGGCTAGAACTTTCTTCTTGAAGACTGGAATCCAGGAGCCTTGCTCACTAAGGCTCTGAACCAAACGTGAACAGTAAAAACCCATGCCATGATCTCTAAAGAATGTGTATCTTGTTTTCTATGAGAAAAGTGTTAACAGAATTTCAATACCACTGCAACAGAGGCTTATTAAATTGGCCTAGAATCAAATTAATTAAATAGGTTCCAAAAGTTCATGGTATGTATTTTTCCTGTCCAATTTTCTAAATATAGCTCTGTCCCACATAACTTTCAAAATTTTATATACTGAGTTTTAATTGTCCTCATGCATAAGCCATTCAGTGGGCAAGCTATCAAGCCCCACATGCTGTAAACATAACCAAACCAACCTCTAAAACTCATCTGTGGGCATTTACAGGTATGTCTATCAATATTCTTTTCGCTCTCAGTACCTTGGTCATTACAGCTGAAGATTCTCCCCTTTATTCGAAAAGTTCAGTCTAAGGCTTGTTGTCTCTTCACTTATATTCTGTTGGTAATTTGCCACTTGGTGAAACTGGCTTCATGAGTTCCAGAAAACACTTGGCTCCCAACAAAACAAAGGACCATTGCAAGCATTTTTGGTCAGTGGTGATTGAATGCAGATTGCAGGGTTGTTTTCCTAGACCACATTATGCTTTCAAATGTTTCTGCAGTAGTCGCATATTACTTTCATTATAATGATCATTATAATCATTTGCGTTTTCAAGGCCCTTTTTGTCCCTGGTATTTTATGAGGAATCTACTCAGAGTTTAGCTTCCTTTTCATCGTGTCTGCCTCTGCTAAAAGCTTCTGGGCTTCTGCCTAGCCATCTTCATTTGTGAGTGTGCTAAGTTACTTCAGTTGTGTCCAGCTCTTTGTGACCCCATGGAGTGTAGCCCACCAGGTTCTTCTGTCCTTGGGATTCTCCAGGCAAGAATACTGGAGTGGGTTTCCAACCCACTTTCGATCCAACCCAGGGATCGAAATTGTGTCTCTTACCTCTGTTGCATTGGCAGGCGGGTTCTTTACCACTAGCGCCACCTGCCAACCTCATAAATGGCTGCCAAGGATGAGCAGGAAGAAACCCATGAAAACCACCCAGTGTAGGTTCTACAGAGTGCATGTGTGTTCAGTCACTCAGTCGTGTCCAACTCTTTGTGACCCTATAGACCATAGCCTGCCAGAATCCTCTATCCATGGGATTTCCCAGGCAAGAAGACTGGAGTGGGTTGCTATTTCCTTCTGCTGGTGGGGGGGGGGGTGGGGTCGGGGGTGGGATTTTTCCCAACCCAGGGATTGAGCCCATGTCTCTTGCATAGGCAGGCAGATTCTTTACCGCTGAGCCATCACGGAAGCCCTGTATCCTTTCCCATACTCATAGGGGGAAAAACAAGAAATTGAAGGGCATGCTTTGATCTCTTTTTCACCAGCATTACTTAAAAGCTGTTTTTTACATGAATGTGACTGCTCTTAGATGTCTTATGTAACAGAAAAGGTAAACTGAAGGTTAAGCCAGTCAGGGGGATGTAGGGCCAAAGCAGCTCCCAGTTTTTCTCTTCAGTGTCTGCTGCCTCTACACCCACATGCTTCTTTCTCTCCACTTCTGGTGGTCCAAGGCCTAGTCTGCAGATGTTACTCCCACACAGTGGAAACATTCCCTCTTGTGTCTGCACACTTCCAGGCTTTGCTCATATGGGAAAAGGAAAAATTGGAGAGAAATAATGAATTTTCTGGATTGGTCTTATTTCCTTTTGTGCCTTTCAAAAGTGCTGAAACAGAAAAAAAAAATTACTTTAGACCTATTCACCTTTCCCACGCTGCTAGCAACAGAAATCACTTTATAAAGTCATTTTTTTTTACTTTTAAAAAGTAGATAAATAATCTGATCACACCATCTTTCAGAAGTCTCAAGAGAGCTAGTCTACATTAAAAAAAACTTTAATAATTTTGTTTAAATTATATTGTTTCTAAAATCAGAGTTATAAATGCTGCAGATTTGGAAAATGAGAGTGGGGTTTACTCTACCTAAAGCATATAGATTGCATCCTGCCTGTAATTTTCAAATAATTTTCATAAAGAGATGCTCTTCCTTGTTTGTGCAGCAGAGTATGAGACCAGTATGCTGACAATGTAGCATACTCACAGGAAACAAAAGAAAACAGTTGCTTTAATTTTCTCCATTTCCCCTCCTTTCTCTCTGTAAAGCCAGCCATTTCTTTGCCCTTGAATGAATCTTGAGCAGCATCCATAAATGACCCAAGTCTTCTTTGAATCTTTCTTTAGTCATTTTAGTCATACAAATATTCTCAGTTCAAAAATTAATATGTCAGTGTCCAGTATCAGAGGTTCTTCCTCTCATGTGACCTCTTCCATTCCAATTTGGCTTGCTGCAGGTGAGAAGTGTGTGATGAGTGTGTGAGTGAGTGAGTGTGTGTGTTGTGTAGGGGCGATACTAGGGGTTAGATCTTGGCTTCTTTTTAGTCTGTCACGTCTTTTCTCCTAAAGCCCAGAATTTAGTCATGGTTGAAGCAGAAGAGTAAGGAAAAGCATTTCTGGCCACCATTGATTTCCTGCCATTTTACCCACACCTGGGGTGTTAAAGCTAACTGTGTCTGCTAGGATCTCTCAGGTCAATTCCTGACAATAGTGATGACTCCCCAACTGCTGGTCCTGGCTCCACCCTCACGCCAGCATCTGGCTGTACATTCCCAGCATCTCTCAGCCGGCATCCTGCCCCCCAGCTGTCCTATGCCAGCTCTCACACTCACTGTGGTTCCTAGTCCATGGGAAAACTTGCGAATGAGATTCAGTGCCATGAATGTGGTTACTTCCCAAATGCAGTCACTGGCTGCTTGGCCAGACAGGGATGGGTCAGACAGGAGTCCACTGAAACATGCCACAAACTTCAGGGGATGAACAGGATGCACTTAACTGGACTTTCTGAAGCTTCACGTGCCAAGTTGAGGGAAGGGGAAGGAAGCACCACCACCTTTCCCAACATGAAAGGAGGGACAGGCGGAATCTCCACCCCATCAAGCTCTCTCCAGAAATTCTCGTATCCTCAATTCCTAAACTCATAAATCTTCTTTTGTGTGATGAATCAAGAAACTTAGCACTAATTTTAGATGATGGAGGTCTTTTCTAATTTTCAACAATCTCATTTTGGAATTTAGGATTAGCTGGTAACTATTAACATTATCGTGTGTGCATGTATGCTCAGTCGCTTAGTCATGTCCTACACTTTGTGACCTCATGAACTGCAGCCTGTTAGGCTCATCTATCCATTGTATTCTCCAGGCAAGAATACTGGAGTGGGTTGCCATTTTCTCCTCCAGGGGATCTTCCTGACCTAGGGATGAAACCCATATATCCGGCATCTCTTGCATTGGCAGGCAGATTCTTTACCACTGTGTCAACCTGTGAAGCCAACTATTATCTTGGGATTCAGCCAAAATGGAGGTTGAAGGAATATCAGTTTTACTTTGGGTTAATACATGGTCTTCAATAACTAGGGAGTTCACTAATTCATTCAGGACACATATTTCTCATGTGCCTCCCGTGTGCCAGTCATTATTTCAGTAGTTAGGGAAGCAGCACTATGAAATAACCAGAAATCCCTGCTCTTGAGGACACAGTGGAAAGTACGAAGTATTCTCTGTTGATTTAAAGAAAATAAACAAGAAAAATTAGGGAAACTAAAGCTTGCAAGTAATATGGAGAAAAATAAAGAAAAACCCTTTTGGGATGTGTATGAGATATTAGTGTGAGAAAACCTCAATCAGAAGTCATTCGATTAAAGACCTATTAAATTGAGAGGTCAAATTATACAAATAATATCACTTTGCTAGGGTTTCCATAACAATGTGCCTCAAACTGAGTGGCTGAAACAACAGAAATTTTTGATCTCACAGTTCCGGAGGCTAGAAGTCCAAAATTAAAGTGTCACTAGGTTGGTTCCTTGCTAGGGCTGTGAAGGAATATATGCTGCACGCCTCTTTCCTAGCTTCTGGTAGCCTGCTGGCAATCTTTGTATTCTTGACCAGTAGGTATATCACTCTGATCTCTGCCTTCATGTTTACTTGGCATTCTCCCTGTGTGTATGCTTGTCAAAATTTCCACATTATAAGGACACCAGTCATACTGGGTTAGGGTCCATGCTACTGCAGTATAACCTCATCTCAACCTAATTACTTCTGTTAACTATGATATTTCCAAATAAGGGCACATTCTCAGGTTTGTAGTAGGGGTGAAGACTCAAATATGTAAATTTTGAGTGGACGCACTTCAACCAATAACGCCTACAAGCGGAGGAACACATTTCAGGCAGATGAAAGCAAGAGTAAAAATTCCTAATGCAAGTTCAGGGAAACCTGAAAGATGAGGAGACCAGTATCGCTAGACAGAAGTGAAGCAGGGGTGGGTGCCAGAGAAGATGGTTCAGAGAAGTAGTACCAACTGGCAGGATTATGTCGGATCTTATAAGTCATAGTTTGCCGGTGCTTTTTACTCTGAGTAGATAAGTAGCTGTTGGAGGGTTTAAAGAAGAATGACATTGTCTGACATATTTTAACAGAATCATTCTGGTTGCCTAGTGAGACTAAAGAGAAGGAAGTTAGAAACATGCAGACACATTAGAACAATACTGTAACACTAAGAAGAAAGGGTAATGGCTTGAAGCAAAGTCGTGGCAGGTGGAAAGAACGTGAGAAGAGCGGTGTTCTGAATATATTTTGAGGTTTGTTGAACACATTTTGCGAGAGGATTGTGGGTGGGTATGAGAAAAAAGGTGGTGGCTCAGATGGTAAAGAATCCACCTCCAATGCAGGAAACCCAGGCTCAAGGTTGGGAAGATCCCCTGGAGAATGGAAGAGCCATTCCAGTATCCTTGCCTGGAGAACTCCATGGTTGAGGAGTCTGGTGGGCTACAGTCCATGGGGTTGCAAAGAGTTGGACATGACTGAGCAACTAACATTTTCACTTTTACAACAGTTCTAGGCTTTCTGGTCTGAGCAGTGAGAAGTGCTTACAATCAAGATTCAAAGGACTGGAAAAGAGGCATAACAGGAACACAGTTTTCAATACCTGAAGGACACCTTTTAACTATCTAATTTAAGAGGTTCAGTGGCATAGTTACAGGGGATAACAGTGTAGATTCTATGGGTAAAAAATAAGGTCCTACTGTATAGCACAGACAACTTTATTCAATGTCGTGATAAATTATAATGAAAAAATATGAAAAAGAATGCATATGTGTATAACTTAGTCACTGCTATACAGTAGAAATTAGCACAGCATTATAAATCAACTATAATTCAGTCACACACACACACACACACACACACATATATTCTAGAATCAGACAGAATGCCTAGGGTCAAATCCTAGCAGTGCTATTACTGGTTATTTGAACTTGTGTAAAGTGCTTAATCTCATTCAGTTTTCTTAGGTGAAAGTGAGGATGATACCATCAACCTCAAAAGGCTGCTGTGAGAATCAAAGGAGTTAAAACATGTAAAAAACTAACAATACTGTCTGGCACATATGAAGTGCTATACAAGATTTCTTTTTTCTTACTATGTTTGAAGAGGCAAAGACAATGGATAAGAGCCTATAGCAATAAGGGTAATTATGGGCTAAAGAGACACATTTAGGGGTTTCAGTCTACAGATGATGTTAGTACTATGATTGGGTGATGACACCTAGACAGTGAGTGCAGACATCAAGAAAACTCAAAGACTGAGTTCTAAGCCCTCAGCACTGAAAGGATTAGGGAAAAGAGAGATGAGAAAACCCAGCAAGAGGGGTCCATGAGTTCAGAGAAAAACAAGTGAGTGAGTTATTCTGTAAACTGAGGGAAGAAAGTATTTGAAGGTGGACAGTATGGTAACTCTCAGTGCTTACTGAGAAGTCCAGCAATGGAATGGCCTTGAACTGGTGACTGGACTTAACAATTGAGCATTATGCTATTTCGGAAAGAGCAAATTCAGAGAAGCATTAAGGGTAGAAATTCCCAACTCGGGTGTGTCCATGAGAGAATGGGAAGAGAGAAATGAGAAACAAGGATTATAGATAACTCCTTGAAGGCAATTTGAGTAAGGTCATGGAGATAAATGGGCTTCCCTGGTGGCTCAGAGGTTCAAGCGTCTGCCTCCAATGTGGGAGACCCAGGTTCGATCCCTGGGTTGGGAAGATCCCCTGGAGAAGGAAATGGTGACCCACTCCAGTATTCTTGCCTACAGAATTCCATGGACGGAGAAGCCTGTTAGGCTACAGTCCACGGGGTTGCAAAGACTCGGACACGACTGAGCGACTTCACCTTCACCTTCACCATGGAGACAAATAGGGTTAGCTAAAAGCAAAGGAGGAATGAACTAATACCTCTTTTAAATTTGGGACAAATAACAGCATTTTTATACATTGACAAAAATAATACAGATAGAAGAAAAACTGAGAATTGCTAAAGCAGATGGAAACTGTGACTCGAGCACAGAGGTTAGCTTTATTTAAGAGCCGGAGTAGCTCATTAATAGACACAGGTTCGGGTGGTAGGTTAGATAGGTGAAGTTCTCTTTGTTTGTTTTGTTTTCAGTGAAAAAAGGAACAAGGTCATTAACCAATACTGAGGACATTTTCAAAGTCTGAGGTGCAGGAACCAGTCATCAAGGATTATGGAGGAGTGAACAGAGCTGGGGAAGGACAGCATGATAGCTCAACAGAATTAAAAGCTCACTTGAGGTGTGCAGCCATGAATAGGTAAGGCCGTTTTCATGGCTGTGTATTTATCCATTTTCAGCTACAAGGGGACAGACATGCAGAAGACCTATAGTTGGATTTAACCATTTTGGTGATGTGTCAATACTAAGACCAAAAGAGCAGTTATAATGATCGACCAGGAAATTCAACTATCTAGAAAATAAATGCTGGCAACTCACTCCAGTATGCTTGCCTAGAGAATTCCATGGACAGAAGAGCCTGGTGGGCTACAGTCCATAGGGTCACAAAGAGTCGACACAACTGAAGCGACTTAGCACACACACACTTTATCTGTTTTAGATGTGTTCTTCTTATTATCCTATTTAATCCTGTGACCCGCAGAGTCACAAAAAGTTGGACACGACTGAAGGTACTTCATGGACACACACAAGAAAGTAAGTAAATACATGCGAAAGGGAGAGGAGGTGGAACGGCAGTAGAGATGCCTTGGTGGGGCAGACGTTGCCATGGGGTACCCAAGGCAGTGAGCTGATAAGAGAGAGCAGCGGTCAGAGGTATGTCTGAACAAACTATGTGTGAATTACAGTTATTGTAATGACAACAGGCCTGACAGAAAGTGGACAACAAAATCACTGGGGCAAGGAGACCACGGAATCGCGATGCTAGTATAATAGAGAGATCATTTATGTGATTGAATTACTGAGAATCACAACAGGAGGGGAACTGGAGAAACAGTCCGTGAGCCACCAGCAAGTCTTTGTGCTGCAATCACTGTTGCTGAATTTGTCAAACAACAGAATTTTAAGGAGCATACTTTTCTTTGTATCAACAACATGTATATCACTTGTATATGTATGTATATATACATACAACTTGTATATCACATATATACAACATGTATATATACAACATGTATATCACTTTCCTCCCATACTCTCTGGGGTCTCATGAGACTGTGACAGTGATTTTCAATTATCAAGATGTCCAAATAAAGCCAAATTGTATATGGCCTTTGCCTCATATATTTCAGTACAGAGAGGTAAGTAGAGAAACAATTTCCTGTTGCATTTTTAAGCTGATAGGTTACATTTCTGAAAAAGTATAACAATTCCTTAAATGAATATTATTTACCATTTACATTTAATAATAACTTTAAAAGGTGCATGTTTTCCTGGTAGTCAGGAAGGAATTTCCTCCCGTGTTCTGGGACTTTCCCTACTGTTCCATGAGTCTGACTAGACTCATCAGTATCATATGACCTAAATTTCCCGAGTTGTTTGTTTAGTGCCTGTACTCAAGGTTTCCCAGTGCTATTATGTAGTGGGCAATTATTTTTAATTTCAGAGGAAGTATTCAGTGAGGGACTACCTGAGATTTTTCTCTCCATAAGAATGAAAAGAAGGGCAAAGAAGTAATTTATCAACTAGTAAGTCAACATGTGACCATAAGTCTACAGAAGGTAAAGTAGACCAGACTTCATATAAAACTGCTTTAACTTAACTAGCAGGAAATATGAGAATAGGAGAAGAAATGGAAGGAACAGAAAAGAAAACACAAAGCAAAGAACAGACAATAGGAATTAGAAAGGGAAGCATGTCTGAAAAATAAGAATGACAATTTGTAAATTGTTCTAGGATTCTTTAATCGACGAAGGAGGCTTTATTTTTCATGTTATAACTTTATAAAAAGACAAATACCATATGATATACTTAATATGTATAATCTAAAATACGGCTCAAATGAACCTATATACGAAACAAAAACAGACTAATGGACATAGAGAATAGATTTTTGGCCAAGTGGGAGAGGAGAGGGTGGGAGATTGACTGGGATTTTGGGGTTAGTAGATGCAAACACTTACATTTAGAATGGATACATAACAAGGTCCTACTGTATAGCACAGGGAACCTTATCAAATCCCCTGGGATAAACCATAATGGAAAAGAATATAAAAAAGAATGTATGTATGTATGTGTATATAAATGTGTGTGTGTGTGTGTGTGTGTGTGTGTGTGTATGCCGTGTGCTCAGTTGTGTCTAACTCTTTGCAACCTCAAGGACCAACTGTAACCTGCCAGGTGCCTCTGTTCATGGACTTTTCCAGGCAAGAATACTGGAGGGGGTTGCCCTTTTCTCCTCCAGGGGATCTTCCTGACTCAGGGATCAAACTCACATCTCCCGTGTCTCTTGCATTGCAGGAAGCTTCTTTATCCACTGAGCCATCAGGGAAGCCCATAATTACATTAAATATATATACTTAGTCACTTTGCTATATGCAGAAATTAGCAGACTATTGTAAATCAATATTATAATAAATTTAAAAATTATAAAATTAAGGTATTTCTTTGGGGGAAAATTTATTTTTAAACTTAAAAGTTCTCCTGGATATTTTGTTGAAAATATTACATAGCATTCATATTTTAAAGGGACAGAAAAGGAACAATTTCTTTATGGACAGTGGGAAAGACAATTTCAAATTACTCAGGAACCAGTAATCATAAGCTCAAAAGGAAGCTTTTGAAACATAAGAAATACTGCTGGGGCACAAAATCTCTTGCTAAATATCAGAGGATGTATTAACTTTGTTTTTCCCATAGAAAAGAAATGTTTACTTTTTAGGGTGCAAAGAACCACCCCCTATCTCTGAGGAGCTATTTATTTTTGTAGATGCTAGAATTCATCTCCTGAGGTCTGAATTCCTTAAGTCTGATAGGGAGCCCTGGGAGTAGCAGGTGTTTTGATGCAGATAAACCTCAGCCCACAAATTAAAAAATACTACCCTATCAGACATCACAGATGAGACTGAACAACAAACCACTCAACATGAATCCCTGAAAGAGAACTCTTCATGAATGAATAATTAAATTTAAGAGTTGCTTAATAAGTCTTCATAAGATTGAATGGACTCTTGAAACTGGTCAATGATAAAAAACAACAACAACAAAAAAAAAACTGCCCTTCAAGGATTTCAATACATGAGACCAAATTTGTATTACTTAGTAAGGGTTTGTAAGGCACAACTGCTTTAATTCTTGTTATTTACTAAGTTAATATATTTAGAATTTAACTTCATTTGCAGCACTTCATCACAGGATGCATCATGTTAGTGTTTAAGAACATGGAAGAATTTCCTGTCTTCAAAATATTATGAACAGATTACATAATGCTTATAGGTAGAGTAACTGTCTAAACTGTGCCAAACAAGATTTATATCTCTCTTTCATTCATTTCAGTTCAGTTCAGTCGCTCAGTCGTGTCCGACTCTTTGTGACCCCATGAATCGCAGCACGCCAGGCCTCCCTGTCCATCACCAACTCCCGGAGTTCACTCAGACTCATGTCCATCGAGTCAGTGATGCCATCCAGCCATCTCATCCTCTGTTGTCCTCTTCTCCTCCTGCACCCAATCCCTCCCAGCATCAGAGTCTTTCCCAATGAGTCAACTCTTTGCACTCATTTACACACACACAAATGTATGCATGTACACACACATGCACACACACATACACACACACTTATTAATTAAAAAAAAATCCATTCTATTACATTGCACTTATAGAAGAGTATATTTAAAACTATTTTCCCAAATAAATTTCTTTCAAAAAATAAAAATAACTAACCATATGATCAAAACAAATTAAAAAAAAACCCTCCATACTATTTATCTAGATTCTAGATAGAGTTTTCTTAAAATGAGGACTGCTCTTTGAAATAAATGCTACTGCTTCATCAGCAAATTGATTTCTTCTAGCTTTCATACAATCAGTGGTCTCACTAAGCCTCTCTCCACCCTGTGAATAGTACAGACTGATAAACATTTTATACAAGCTATATACTTATGATGAATTTTATGGAAAAATTCAACACATCATTAAACATGCATTCATTTATTAAGTATTCTTTGACTTACTGATGCAAATTAGCAGCCTGATGATTTTGTTCCTGTAGGATACTGTATAGGATAAGGCACAGCTTCTTAGGATGTCATGTGGCTGCCGGACGCCATTGTTACACAGATTCCCCACATATCCTGTCCAGAAGGAATAGCCATCCTTGACACTGATTGACTTGGCACACATCATTTTACTGGTGAAGCTGCATTTTGTCTGAACGGGGCAGAGCGGGAGGTACAGAAACCATGATATGTGAACATCTTTCATATGTAACTTTGTGTTGAAGTGAGAATTCTCTTCACAGCACATCTATCTTTCACATCATTGCAAGAAGCCCTGGCTAAAGCCAAAAGTACAAAATTGGTGTCTACCAAACCTAATCGAGCACATTTTAATTCTGCTATTAATAATATCTTATTAAATGAAATATCAGGAGCAAACATAGAGCGATGGCATCCATATTTGTTTGATCACATCTCTTTGCCTACTAGACTTCCCTCTTCTCCCCAATCTCAGGGATGCTTACCTAGGTTTTAAACTTTCAGTTTGTTTTTTTTTTCCCCCACAGGCTTGTAAGTATATCCAAAATAACCTTATACTAAAGTGATAGTTTTCTCAGGGTGAAATATACATGCTTACTTAATTAGTCATTATCATCCCAGTCTTTTAATTTATATAAACAATATTCCCTTACATTGTGCATCTCTCCTGCATATTTCTGAAACTCAAGGCTAGAATCTAGAGAAGTTTTCTTTCACTCTAGATTGCTTATAGCCTCTGCTGTTGTTGTTGTTTAGTCTCAGTTGTGTCTGACTCTTTGCGACCCCATGGATTGCAGCAAGGCAGGTTTCCCTATCTTTACTATCTCCCTGAGTTTGCTCAAACTCATGTCCATTGAGTCAGTGATGCCATCCAACGATATCATTCTCTGTTGCCCCCTTCTTCTCCTCTGTAACTTTTTAATTAAAATAATTTTGAAGAATACAGACTCTCTGGCACCACTTGAATCTTACTAAACCAGAATTCCAATGCTCTTACCAGGAGTTTTAATTTTTAAAAAGATCCATGGATAATCCTGATACATAAAGACCAAGGATGCTTCTTCCTATTTTCTGTAATGTAAATCTATGCAAGTTAGAATTTTGGATATATTGCTGCTAAAACAAAAGGAGAACACACCCAAGGAATGAACTTATGATTGACGGATGCTGGCGAGACTGGAATGATTGGAAAATCTGACTAAAGAGATATTACACTTGCAGAATTCCAAAAAGAAAACACAACCCACAAGAGAAAACCATCAATGCTTGCTTATTTGCTTTCTTTCTGGCCAATAACTTTTCTAATTGAGGCTTTAGTGAAGGAGGAGTTATCTGTTATGCTGTTGAGAAGAAAAGCCAGCAGTCTGGAGCAAGATCTGAAAAAATATTCCAGTAACAGATAGAACATTGTTAATCTACTTTCCTTGAGGTATATTTAATATGGGGCCTGACTCCTTCCACAGTGCTGCTGAAAATCATGACATGAAAAGTATTTTAAGATTCTGAAAGCCAAACTAGCAACTAGCTCTGTGTTTTCTATCATTCCTTGGGATTCTGGATGGTCCAAACAAAAATATAAAAAGGAACATAAAAAGAGACCGCATTTTCTAGCTACTGTTGCTCTCCCTAATAAATCACATTACTATTCATCATAACATACACCATACTTTAAGAAATCCCACTCAATGCTTCTGCTGAAGAGCGTACACTGAATTACTAAATTATGTGTGTGTGTGTGTCAGTCACTCAGTTGTGTTCGACTCTTTGTGACCCCATTGGAGTATAGTCCGCCAGGCTCCTCTGTTCTTGGGATTCTCCAGGCAAGAGTACTTAGAGTGCGTTGCCATTCTCCTCTCCAGGGGATCTTCCCAACCCAAGGATCGAACCCAGGTCTCCCTCATTGCAGGCAGATTCCTTACCATGTGAGCCACCAGGGAAGATTGAATTATATATAACCAGTAAAGTGAAGTGTGAGAAGCTCCAATAAACCTTCATACAAGCTGATCATGTTAAATGTAACAAAGTTCGCATATTTTGTGATTAACTGAACTTTGGATACTCAGTGACAGATCCACCTATAGCTGAATCTCATGGTCATGAGGTGATTAGCTTAAGTTTAACCAAAATAGTTAGAAAGCACAAGATGAAGGGAAAGTAAGTGACACAACAAATAGAGTTAGAGTAATGGGCAGTTTTATCAAATCAAGAATAGGAATGAATTTCTTTTAGACATATGGCAATCCTATTACAAAAAACCCTGGGGTCTTATTGCTCTCAGATTATATGTTCTGTTCTCATTCATCTAGTCAACTAATTTGTCCTCTAACTAAACGGCTTATTTTCTGAACTTTGTTGTTGGAGCATCAAATTGAATGAGAAATTTTCTGAACTTAAACTCCTGATACTGTATTCCAAAGGTTTACCTTGGGGATATGACATCATATAATGGTGAAACATGGCCTTCTATGTCAGAATTCAGAGGTTTTAAATTTTCTTCTGACTATTGATTAAGCATGATAGGCCTGAGCACATTTTTAACCTTCCTCAGCCTTAGAATTCTCTTCTTTAAAATAGTTTCAACGGCACTTAATTACCAGGACAATAGAGAGTAAAAAAAAAAAAAAAAATGAGTATTACTCAATAAACCAGTGTGTCTTTCCTCTCTCTACCTCTTCCTTTCAGTAGATTAGCAAACCTGAGAATACTCATAATTATTTCACAGTCAGTTGGCATTTCTCCAGTACAAGTGCTGAGTAATTGGTGAGTCCTATTTTTAGTGCTTTTCTCTTGAAAGAAAGAAGAGAGAGAGGTAAAGTGCTTCTAGTCAAGCTGCTGCTGCTGCTGCTAAGTCGCTTCAGTCGTGTCCGACCCTGTGCGACCCCATAGACGGCAGTCCACCAGGCTCCGCCGCCCCTGGGATTCTCCAGGCAAGAACACTGGAGTGGGTTGCCATTTCCTTCTCCAGTGCATGGAAGTGAAAAGTGAAAGTGAAGTCGCTCAGTCATGTCTGACTCTTAGCGACCCCATGGACTGTAGCCTACCAGACTCCTCCGTCCATGGGATTTTCCAGGCAAGAGTACTGGAGTGGGTTGCCATTGCCTTCTCCTCTTCTAGTCAAGAGTAAGCTTAAATTACATGGCATCACTCAAGATTAATTTATTTTATTAATAATAATTATATGATCTGTCATATACTAGTGCTCAACAAGAGAAAACTAGACTGGAAAATTAACAAGGTGGAAATTAACAGGCCTTGGGCCTTGGGAACACTACCTGTCTGGGAATGGCTTCCACTTTCAAAGGCTGAAAACTCCTAGCTTGAAAATGTTTGCAT
The DNA here is from genome assembly GCF_003369695.1 of Bos indicus x Bos taurus. Lineage (NCBI taxonomy): Eukaryota > Metazoa > Chordata > Mammalia > Artiodactyla > Bovidae > Bos > Bos indicus x Bos taurus. The sequence continues at coordinate 96,148,442 of NC_040079.1, read as the reverse complement.
CTTTAAGAAAAGTCATTTTTAATCATAGTGAGAATAACTAAGAAAAGAAAATGGATAAATTTGAGTTCACTCAAAGAAAACTAAACTTCACCATAAAAATAACTTTTATCAGTTTTGAATTCTTTATTTCTATTAACTACTCTTTATATATATATATTCTAGACCACTCCTATAAACTCATATATATTCAGGTATATATACATATTTATACATGATTCATGGGGAAACCCGTAAACTGTCCTACCACATTAAAAACCTACTTAATGATTTGTGAAAGCTCTCTTTTCTTTGCTGTTCTTGAAGGCTGTAACCTATAGACTGAAGGATATTTAGGGTGTAGAATATGGGTATTCAGAGTTTTTGTGCTATGAAATTAGCAGTTTCGAGCCAGCAGATGACTCCTTGATTTAATTGGATTCTAAATACACAAATTTCAGTAAGAATTGTTGGTAAGGGAAAAGGATAGAGCCTAATATTTGTTATGGGTTCAAGTATTTGCTCTAACTCTGTGTTAAATTAAGAAGTAAAAAAACAATGAATGAAACAAAGCCAAATCCCTACTTCTGACGCTTGAGATATAATTTGTTAATTTTTCCATCATGCAAAATTTAACCTTCTTCTGTTTGTCCAGTTTTAAAAAAAAATGTGCTTTATGAATACGCACAGACACCTGCAGTTCGATCCTTTTTACTACTTCCACAACTTTTCTCTATTCAAAACTTAAAAACCATATATTAAAAATAAGTCAGCCAACTGATCAGTCTCTTTAAACCAGCAAAGAGCAGAGGCAAAGCTCAGTGAAGAATAGTATTAACTGTTTTCGTGCTGATAGGTTTGGTAACTTAAACTGTGACTTTAAGAAATAAATGGGCAGAAGACCTGAATAGACATTTCTCCAAAGAAGACATTGTTGTTATTTGGTCTCTAAGTCATGTCCAACTCTTTTCTGACCTCATGGACTGTAGCTGCCAGGCTACTCTGCACATGGGATTTCCCAGGCAAGAATACTGGAGTGGGTTGCCATTTTCTTCTCCAGGGGATCTTCATGACCAAGGGATTGAACCCCCATCTCCTGCATTGGCAGGCAGATTCTTTACCACTGAGCCACCAGGGAAGCCCAGAGAAGACATACAGATGGCCAACGAACACAAGAAAATATTCTCAATACTGCTTATTATCAGAGAAATGCAAGCCAAGACTATAATGAGGTATCACCTCACATCAGTCAAAATGATCATCATCAAAAAAATCTATAAAAATAAATGCTGGAGAGGATGCAGAGAAAAGGGAACTCTCTTACATTGTCGGTGGGAATTTACAGCGTTACAGCCAATATGGAGAGTGGTATGAAATTCCTTTAAATACTTGGAATAAAATTACTGTATGACCCAGCAATTCCACTACTGTGCATGAACCCTGAAAAAAACCATAATTCAAAAAGACACATGTACTCCAATATTCATAGAAGCACTATTCACAATAGTCAGGACATGGAAGCAAAGTAGATGTCTACTGACAGATGAATGGATAAAGAAGTTGTGGTATATTTATACAATGGAATATTACTCAGCCATACAAAGGAATGAATGTGAGTCAGTTGAGCTGAGTTGGATGAACTAGAGCCTGTTATACAGAGTGCAATAAGTCATAAAGAGAAAAACAAACATCATATATTAATGCATATATATGGAATCAGAAAAACAGTACTGATGAATATGTTTTGCAGGGCAGGAATAGAGAGTCAGACGTAGAGAATGGACTTGTGGACACAGCAGGAGAAGGAGAGGGTGGGATGAATAGAAAGAGCCTCATCGACATATATACACCACCATGTGTAAAACAGACAGCTGGTGGGAGGCTGCTGTTTAACACAAGGGGCCCAGCCTGGCGATCTGTAAGGACCTAAAGGGGTGGGATGAGGAATGTGGGAGGGAGTTTCAAGAGAGAGGTGGTACACACATACTTACAGCTGTTTTGCATTGCTGTACAGGGCTTCCCTGGTGGCTCAGAGGTTAAAGCATCTGACTCCAATGCGGGAGACCCAGGTCGATCCCCAGGTCAGGAAGATCCTCTGGAGAAGGAAATGGTAACCCAACTCCAGTACTCTTGCCTGGAGAATCCCATGGACGGAGAAGCCTGGTAGGCTACAGTCTATGGGGTCTCAAAGAGTCAGACACGACAGAGCAACTTCACCTTCACAGCAGAACCAATACAACTTTGTAAAGAACTTATCCTTCAATATAAAAAAAGATTAAACAACAACAGCAAAAAATCTAAGAAATACTAGAAGAGGAAAAGTTTGAACTATTTCCTGTTTGTCAGCTCCAACCTAAAGAAATACATGGCAGATTTTTACAATTCCCATGAAAAATGTACACAGAATACCTGGGGTAATTTTATTTAGAGAGTATTATTAACATGGTTGTGAGACAATTAAAAATAATGCAGAAATACTCCACACTCTGTCTCAATTTGACAGAATAAATTGACCAAACATATTAGACATAGGCATCACAAATAATCTGTTGAATAAATGAATTCTGACAAATCCTGCTCATTTTCATTTTAGTGATGTCATTTTGTGTAACGTTACTCCTTACGTTATATGGCTTTCAAAGGTAAACCTAGCCTTAGGCAGACAACTCATGTAATACATTTTTATGACAACAAATACGTTTCCAAGCACAATTTTAGCAGACAGCAAGTGAAAAATTGTCAAACCAATGAAAATAAAATCTTCATTCTTTCAGCTGTTTTGAAGTTTTATTACTTCTTCTCATACTCATCGGCTTAGATGTTACCAGTGTACATAATATTATTCTATTTGACATCATTTTCTTTCCACCCTAGGAATAAAGTAACTGCAGCTGACTTTAATTTTAATAGAGAATGATAAATGTGAAAAGGAAGCAAGAGTATATAGATGTTATCTACCTTTCATTAGAAAAACTGTTCATACAATCATTATATAAGATAATTATATTTCCATAGAGAGTTGTAACATATTACAATTGTGGACAAATGATTAAAACAAGAGAATTGTGTACAAACGTAAGTTATCTCCAAGGGTCTGAGACAAGTTGCTTCACACTCCTTACTCCCCAGAAAGCAATGCAGATGGAAAAAAATATCTGAAGAAATAAAACACAGAGAGGAAGAACAATTAAAATGGATTCAACACTTCAGTTCAACTGAGTTAGAAATTCTAGGGGAAAGTGAATAAACGTATTTTAAACAATTAAATTATTCAAATTTAACCTAGCGGTTGTTCAGTAATAGAATTTAGCCAATCCAGCTTAAAACACATTATATGAAGAGTAGGATTAAAAAGCTCTGTTTCTGCGGCTTAAAAAAAATACCGTCACAGATCTGGGTCATTTCTAGGGATGAGGCTATAAAATTAGTGAATGAAACAGAACTGCCTTCTGGCACTTGGAAGATGTCTTCTGGCATTTGCAACATGCAACATACTGCATGTTGTTTGTATTGTACTAAACAACCTCATTATTTATATAGTTTAAGAAGCCTTTGGAAAAGGAGAAATAAAAATGTTATTAAGGAATCATTCCTCTCTGAGGCAATGTGACCTAGCATATCATGAACTTCACCCAGTATGAATTAGATTTTAAAGACTGCTGACTTAACTTCTTAGTCTCTTGATCTTACCAGATATAAAACTGTAACTGCAAAATTCTCTTTAAAATTTAAGAAACTGCTGAATCATGATAAGCAGCCATAAGAGTTCACTGAGTTTATTCCTTTTGCTTTCAAGTGACACCGCATATTCCCAATAAATCATCAAAATTTAGCCAAATAAAATTGTTGAGTTCTTATAGTCCTAACACGAATAATTCCGCCATCCTCAGTAAGAGTTCACAGGTTGCAGAATTCCTCACTGTGTGTCATCTAAATGCCATAGTGACCCAAACACACTCCTCTTTGACTCTTCTTGAGGTAACATCTAGGCACTAGTCATAGTCGTACACCTAGGAGGTTTCCAAAGTCAACCTTTCCCTTTATCTATGCATTAAATTAAGCTATATGATTTTACTTTCATGATCCTCACATTTTAGGTGTTATTAGAGTGATGATGAAAAATGCTCAAACAGCTGGGGACATGTGGATAGCTGTGAAAGTTTCTCAATATTTTCTTTTATTGTGCAAACTTCTTCAAAAGATTAAAATAGGACCATGTGCCTCTTCCCCGAAAGATCACTATTACTGAAAGATCCAGTAAAATGCATACAAAGAAACATGTTTAAGTAAAAAGATGAAGGCATGGGGAATGTTTTGCGGTTTTGCGGTGACAGACTAAAATGAAGCCAAAGCTGCTGGCTGAGGCCAGTCATGCAGTCACAGAAAATACCTTGAACTCCTGTGATTTTGCTATTAAAGCCTGGATATGAAAATAACAACAAGACCTTCTTAAACCTGGATATTTAGATTAGATGGATAATTAGATTATAGGTTGTTCAGTTTCACATGAACCTTCTTTTTCTACAGAACCATTATCCTTCATTAACTAATGTGATAGTTTTATTCAAATCCATGTATTACTTCCAGCCTATAACATCAACAGTATAAAAAAAAGTAGCAAGACTAAAATAAAAAGTTATATTGAGGCAGGAGTTAAGAATAACATTAACATTCTGGAGTTGCCTCAGAAATCAAATGCAGTTTATTTAAAGGCTGGTTTTGATTTTGTTTCTTTTGACTGTGATTCAAGTAAAATGACCTCATGGGATTTCTCATGGTGGTACCAAGCAAAGTAATATCAAGAAAAGGAAGTATTTGTGAAAGGTAGTAGACTGCACAGTGAATTACATTTATATATGAATATGGGTTAGTGGTGACAGAGGGATAGCTGAGAAGACAGTTTTCAAGTGGAACAGAGGTGATAAATCTATGATATCAGTGTAAATAGTTTAATTTAGGTCCATAATATTAATTGAGCAACTTGTGCTGTGCAAGGCACTGGGATCTGAAATATATTTGGCAGTAAAAGTTTTTATTGGTTTTGAAACTAATGCGTAGGGTCACATGGATTATTTCATTGGTTGAAGTCTAGGGAGTATGATTTCAGTGAAATCTGTAAAACTGTATGTACAATTTTGTGAGTCTGTCATAATTCTTCTGGTCCTTACTCTCTACCTACTAGATGATCTGTACTTTCATCTTGGGTCTCTGAAATATTAAGAACTTCTGATCTAACAAGAGAATGAAAAAGATTATAATTTAGTACATGCTTTTACTGTTAATTCACTACTTCTCAACTGTATCTTTCTACTATAATTCCAGTACTACTTTCTTAAGGAGCTGTTCCTAACTGAAACACAGGGATCTTGTCTTTTCCAATTAACCAAACTGCTTTTAGGGCTTTCCTGGTGGCTCAGATGGTAAAGAATCTGCTTGTAATGAGGGAGACCTGGGTTCGATCCCTGGGTTGGGAAGATCTCCTGGAGAAGAGAATGCCAACCCACTCCAGTATTTTTGTCTGGAGAATTCCACGGACAGAGGAGCTTAGCAGGCTACAGTCCAAGTGGTCACAAAGAGTCGGACACAATTGAGCTTCTTACCAAAAAATGCAATGTTGCACAGTTTGTGGTTTTGTTTTCTGTTTTTGGTTTCCTATTTTTTTTCAGGCCCCTTGTGTTACCACTCCAAGTAGATGGAGAAGAAAAGCTAATGAAGAACAGGGATCAGATTCACATTCAAGATTAATGTGCAATGAGACCCTTGCTTAGGCTTGGCACTGTCTTAGGTGCCTTTACTAGATTATAATGTTTTATTTTCATGGCAAACTTGGGAGAATTAGCAAACAGTTTGTTGGTGAGCAATGGGAACTCATCGTTTATGTGTTTTACCAAGGAGTAAATATTAAATATCAGAATATTAATCATGAAATATTAAATATCAGAACTGTTGTGATGTTTTTTGTTTACTTAATGACCTCCAGAAAATCAAACTACACATCCTGGAAAATTAGTTCAGTGAATGTGTACATCAATAATGAATTCATTTTCTCTTTTAGTAATCACCTATATTTTTTGCCAGTAACTACTAGATTGCTAAGACCTTTTCACAATCAATATTTTAAGCACAAAGTGGATTTTTTAAAATATATAATGAAATCCAAATTGGCACACGATCATAGAAAGTAAACACAATGAATAGGTCCTTCTCAAAATATTCATGACTGAACTAGACACCCCGTTTTATTAGAAAATAGTTAAGGAAGAAAACACTGATTTGCTTTTATATTTTTCAGTGTGTTTATATATATAATAGATATAAACATGTATTTCATATATAATTTTAACATGGAAAATTACTTAACATGGACTCAGTATGATCACTTGATTACTACAGTCATTTCATTTAAAATTTTCCCTCATCCAACCTTTCTCTCAATTTTTGTATTAGGCTGTTCCTTTTAGTTCTCCATATTTGATCAGGTTAAATGTGTCATTCAAGATTAAATATTCATTAAAATATTTCTCAATCAACTATTTGTACAATGAAGGCAAGAGAACCACTACTTAGGCTAGTGTAAGAGTAAATGGCAACCATAGCATTTTTTTTTTTTTACAATATTCTTCCTTAATCTCTAGATATGATGTTTCCGGATACATAAACAAACTCAATGAACACTTATTTTACTCTAGGTCTGGGCAAGTCCCATGATTTTAACAGCTGGATTCAAAATATGAAACAGAGGAAGTTCACTCTTGGTGTCAAGCCCTCCCCATGTAACACATCATTAGTGGCCCTTGTCTTCAGGCTATTTCCTTGACTTCCCAGAGCCCTGGACTCTGATGCTTGAACTTTGGCCTGTACAGATGCTCTCCACGTTTTCTCCACCCCTTTCCCCAAAGTTCATCATCTGGCAGGTGGCTAATCTGAGCCATTAATCTATAATAAAATGTCAGTGGGAACTGACATGTCATTGTGCTGTTCCTCCCTGTTAGATAGAGACCTTATTAAAAATGGAGCAAATCTGGCATCTAATGTTTTTAAACTTTTAAAAATTGAAATACAGTTAATTTACAATTTTGTGCTAATTTCAGGTATACAGAAAGTGATTCAGTTATATATATATATATATATATATATATATATATATATATATATATATCTTCTTTTTCAGATTCTTTTCCATTATAGGTTATTACAAGATACTGAGTATAGTTCCCTGTGCTATACAGTTGGTCATTGTTGGTTATCGATTTTATATTCAGTAGTGTGTATATGTTAATCTTAAACTCCTAATTTATCTCTCATCCCTCCCCCTCTATCCTCTTTGGTAACCATACATTTGTTTTCTATGTCTGTGAGTCTATTTCTGTTTCATAAATAAGTTCATTTGTGTTTTATTTTTAGATTCCACATATAAGTGATATCATATAATATTTGTCTTACTTCCTTTAATAAGGTAATCTTTACGCTCATCTATGCTGCAGCAAATAGTATGATTTCACTTTTTTATGGCAGAGTAATATTCTATTGCCTTCAAACTGTGGTACTGGAGAAGACTTCCAAGCCCCTTGGACAGCAAGGAGATCAAACTAGTCAATCTTAAAGGAAATCAACCCTGAATATTCATTGGAAGGACTGATGATGAAGCTGAAGCTCCAGTACTTTGGTCATCTTATACGAACAGCTGACTCACTGGAAAGGTCCCTGATGCTGGGAAAGATTGAACACAGGAGAAGAGGTGTCAGCGGATGGGATGGCTGGATGCCATCACCGATGCAATGGACATGAACTTGAGCAAATTTTTGCAGATGGTGAGGGCCAGGGAGGCCTGGCTTGCCGCAGTCCATGGAGTCACAAAGAGTTGGACACAACTGGGCGACTGAACAACAACAATATTCTATTGTATATATGTACCTCATCTTCTTTATCCATCAAGCTGTCAATGGAAATTTAGGTTGCTTCTGTATCTTGGCTACTGTAAACAGTGCTCCTGAAAATTGGCATGTAAGTATCTTTTTGAATTATGGTTTTCTGTATGCTATGCTATGCTAAGTCACTTCAGCCGTGTCTGACTCTGTGCGACCCCATAGACGGCAGCCCACCAGGCTCCCCCGTCCCTGGGATTCTCCAGGCAAGAACACTGGAGTGGGTTGCCATTTCCTTCTCCAATGCATGAAAGTGAAAAGTGGAAGTGAAGTCCCTCAGTCGTGTCCGATTCTTAGCAACCCCATGGACTGCAGCCTAACAGGCTCCTCCGTCCATGGGATTTTCAAAGCAAGAGTACTGGAGTGGGGTGCCATTTCCTTCTCAGATGGTTTTCTCTAGATATATACAAAGAGTGGGACTGCAGGATCATATGGTAATACTATTTTTAGTTTTATAAAGGTACCTCCATACTGTTCTTCACAGTGGCTGCACCGATTTACCTTCTCACCAACTGTGTATAAAAGGAAATTGTTAGTTGCTCAGTCATTTCCAATGCTTTGCAATCCCATGACTGTAGCTTACCAGTCTCCTCTGCCCATGGAATTCTCTAGGCAAGAACACTGCAGTGGGTTGCATTCCCTTCTCCAGGAAATCTTCCCAATCCAGGAATCAAACCCAGGCAGATTCTTTACTGTCTGAGCCACCAGGGAAACCCAACAGTGAAGAAGGGTTCCTTTTTATCCACACCCTCTCCAACATCTATTATTTGTAGATATTTTAATGATAGCCATTCTCACTGGTGTAAAGTGATACCTCATTTTCATTTTGATTTGTATTTTTCTAATAATTAGATATGTTGAGCATCTTTTCATGTGCTTGTTGTCTATCAGTTTGCATTCTTTGGAAAAATGTCTGTTTAGGCCTTCTGTCCATTTTTGTTTGGGTTTTTTTTTTTTTTTTTTTGTATTAAGCTATATGAGCTGTTTGTGTATTTTTTGAAATTAATCCCTTATCAGTAGCATTGTTTGTAAATATTTTCCTCCCACTCCATATGCCATCTTTTCATTTTGTTTATAGACTAAATTTGCTCTGCAAAAGCTTTAAGTTTAATTAGGTCCCATTTGTTTACTTTTGTTTTTGTTTCTATTACTCTAGGGGATGGATCCTCCCAAAAATACTCCTGCAATTTATGTCAAAGAGTGTACTGCCTATGTTTTCTCTAGGAGTTTTACAGTATCCAGTCTTACATGTATGTCTTTAATCCATTTTTAGTTTATTTTTATAGAGGGTGTAAAAGTATGTTCTAATTTTGTTATCTTACAAGTAGCTGCCCAGTTTTCCCAGCACCACTTTTTGAAGAGACAGTCTTTTCTCCATTTTATATTCTTGCTTCCTTTGTCATAGATTAATTGACCAGAAGTGCCTGGGTTTATTTATGGGCTTTCTATCTTGTTCCATTAATCTATATGTCTGTTTGGGTCATACATGTTTGGCCATATATAATTAATGGGTCTAGATTAACCCATTACTCTATATGTCTGTTTTTGTGCGAGTACCATACTGCTTTGATGACTGTAGCTTTGTAGTGTGGTCTGAAATCTATATGATATAATCTGTGTCATATCTGCATGGAGCAAGTTTATAGGTGTTATTTTTTTCCAACAACAATTGTTCACTTCCTATCTCTGTATCACATTTTGGTAATTCTCACAAATTTCACACTCATTATTATTGTATTTGTTACAGTGATCTGTGGTCTTTGATGGTACTCCTATAACTCACTAAAGGTTTAGGTTATGGTTAGCATTTTTAGCAATAAAGCATTTTTAATTAAGGTATGTAAAAGCCTTTGACTGTGTGGATCACAATAAACTGTGGAAAATTCTTCAAGAGATGGGAATACCAGACCACCTGATCTGCCTCTTGAGAAATTTGTATGCAGGTCAGGAAGCAACAGTTAGAACTGGACATGGAACAACAAACTAGTTCCAAATAGGAAAAGGAGTTCGTCAAGGCTGTATATTGTCACCCTGTTTATTTAACTTATATGCAGAGTACATCATGAGAAATGTTGGACTGGAAGAAACACAAGCTGGAATCAAGATTGCAGGGAGAAATATCAATAACCTCAGATATGCAGATGACGTCACCCTTATGGCAGAAAGTGAAGAGGAACTCAAAAGCCTCCTGATGAAAGTGAAAGTGGAGAGTGAAAAAGTTGGCTTAAAGCTCAACATTCAGAAAACGAAGATCATGGCATCCGGTCCCACCACTTCATGGGAAATAGATGGGGAAACAGTGGGAACAGTGTCAGACTTTATTTTTCTGGGCTCCAAAATCACTGCAGATGGTGATTGCAGCCATGAAATTAAAAGACGCTTACTCCTTGGAAGAAAAGTTATGACCAACCTAGATAGCCTATTGAAAAGCAGAGACATTACTTTGCCAACAAAGGTTCGTCTAGTCAAGGCTATGGTTTTTCCAGTGGTCATGTATGGTTGTGAGAGTTGGACTGTGAAGAAGGCTGAGCGCCGAAGAATTGATGCTTTTGAACTGTGGTGTTGGAGAAGACTCTTGAGAGTCCCTTGGACTGCAAGGAGATCCAACCAGTCCATTCTGAAGGAGATCAGCCCTGGGATTTCTTTGGAGGGAATGATGCTAAAGCTGAAACTCCAGTACTTTGGCCACCTCATGTGAAGAGTTGACTCATTGGAAAAGACTCTGATGCTGGGAGGGATTGTGGGCAGGAGGAGAAGGGGACAACAGAGGATGAGATGGCTGGATGGCATCACTGCCTCGATGGACGTGAGTCTGAGTGAACTCCGGGAGTTGGTGATGGACAGGGAGGCCTGGTGTGCTGCGATTCATGGGGCCGCAATGAGTTGGACAGGACTGAGCGACTGATCTGATCTGATCTGATATAAAGTCGTTAAAGACATGATTGAATTATACACTTAAGAGACTATAATTTATCTGCAGTGGGAAACCAAAAAAACTGTGTAACTCATTTAGTGCAGTATTCCTTTACTATGGTGTTCTGGAACCAAATCTGTAATATCTCCAAAGTATGACTGTACTTCACTGTGTACATTTTCAGCCAAATTTAGACTTCTGTGTTGCTTTCCTAAAATTCTTCTGGAATGAATGTGCCTATTTAGTATCACTAACAAATCACACCCTACCTATAGAGTGAAGAGTATATTTTTATTTAAAAATTCTTTCTCTGATATTGGTGAAGTCCATAAGATACAAGTTAACTGGCTATTTAACACAAGGGTAACAACCACAACAGCAGCAATTTTTTTTAAGGGAAACACATTAAATATACAGAAGTTTTACTGAATTATGTGAAGAAAAATAAAACCAATTCTTTGTTAAGTATACTTTTGAACAATATATATTTTTTAAAGATGACTACTGTCTACTATATAGATAGGAATTTAAAATCAGACCTGAATGGATAAAAAATATCTCTATTTCCTATTAATGCAAGAGAATAAATAAACACAAACAGAATTAGAATAGAAAGTGAAGCCACATGTATTGAAGGTCCTTCTGAAATGAAAACATTTGAATATTGTTGTTGTTGGTTAGTCACTAAGTTGTATATGACTCTTTGCCACCCCATGGATGTAGCCTGCCAGGCTCCTCTGTCCATGGGATTTCCCAGGCAAGAATACTGGAGTAGGTTGCCATTTCCTTCTCCAGGGGATCTTCCTGATCCAGGGATCAAACCCTAGTCTCCTGTTTAGCAGGCATATTCTTTACTACTGAGCCGCCTGCAAAGCTCTAAAATATATTAGATAACAATATTTTTTTTTCCCTAGAATTTTGCAAGAACACAATTTGACAAATTCCAACTCAAAATAAGTTGAGAACTATTGATTTTACTTCCAGTATATCCTATGTATGAACAAACTACTGAGTCATATGTAGACAAACAAAAGGCTTAAGAGAAATATTTCTAGACACTGCACCTTCTACTTGGAAGTCTTGTGTTCTCTGTTTTTATTTCTGTACTCTATGTAAGGGAAAGTATAATCACAGCTATGTTTAATAGAAAGTCTTATAAAGATTCATTACTATTTAGACACTAAATCAAACAGTATGATTTTACATTTGCTTAAAAGTATATATTAATGTTATTAATTAAGGAAGAACAATATGAAAAGAAAGTTCTTGTGAATGCCCATGTACTAACAGTGGCTTATTTGAAAAGAATATATGTTTTCCTCAATCATTAATATTTTCTGAAATTAATGTTTAAACAAGAGAATACAATAAACATACCACAATCGTGTTTTTAAAAAGAAAACACAAAATAAACAAAGTTTTAAAATAATTCAGCTGAACTCCAAAACCAGAAAAATCAGGTATTTTATTATTTTTCTACTCAGTGCGGGGCAAAGATCCAGGACAAAAAAAGTACTAAGTTAATTTAGACAGCAAAGGCAGAATCTTTATTACAACCATTTCTTCAGTTCCCCAGAGATAACTAACTCCTATTGCGTACAATAATTTATTCACATCTTAAATCTAAATTGCTCAAGAACATGTTTTTACTTTTCAGCAGTACTCCTATAGAATATCCTATTGTTTACTCAGACCACCTTGGAGATATCACAGTGACATTTGAAAGCCATAATATTAGTAAAAAGATTAGAGATCACTTTAGTTCAGTTCAGTTTAGTCACTCAGTGGTGTCCGACTCTTTGCAACCCCGTGAATCGCTGCACACCAGGCTTCCCTGTCCATCAGCAACTCCCAGAGTTCACTCAAACTCATGTGCATTGAGTCGGTGATGCCATCCAGCCATCTCATCCTCTGTCGTCCCCTTCTCCACCTACCCCCAATCCCTCCCAGCATCAGGGTCTTTTCCAATGAGTCAACTCTTCGCGTGAGGTGGCCAAAGTACTGGAGTTTCAGCCTCAGCATCAGTCCTTCCAATGAACACCCAGGACTGGTCTCCTTTAGGATGGACTGGTTGATCTCCTTGCAGTCCAAGGGACTCTCAAGAGTCTTCTCCAACACCACAGTTCAAAAGCATCAATTCTTCGGCACTCAGCCTTCTTCACAGTCCAACTCTCACATCCATACATGACCACTGGAAAAACCATAGCCTTGACTAGACGGACCTTTGTTGGCAAAGTAATATCTCTGCTTTTGAATATGCTATCTAGGTTGGTCATAACTTTCCTTCCAAGGAGTAAACATCTTTTAATTTCATGGCTGCAATCACCATCTGCAGTGATTTTGGAGCCCAGAAAAAGAAAGTCTGACACTGTTTCCCCATCTATTTCCCATGAAGTGATGGGATCAGATGCCATGATCTTCGTTTTCTGAATGTTGAGCTTTAAGCCAACTTTTTCACTCTCCTCTTTCACTTTCATCAAGTGTTCTCCAAAACCTACCTACAATTCAGAGAATATACTGGAAGACAGTTGGCATGAACTAGCTACCGTGTATACAAAACCATCTGGTGGAAGCTGAATAAACCACAATTAACATAAAGTGAAAATAGATGCTACATTTCTCAAAAACATCTGTGGACTCTTTCCTTTCTGAATTCAAAGTTATGAATAAAGTGTCTTTATAGATATATTATTTTAAATATTTCCAGTATTACCAACCATTCTCTATGAGTCCAGCCATCTGGTAACATGGACGTTTAAGTCCCTGGTGGCTCAGATGGTAAAGAATCGGCCTACAATGCAGGAGATCCAGGTTTGATCCCTGGGTCAGGAAGATCCCCTGGAGAAGTGAATAGCTACCCACTCCAGTATTCTGGCTTTGAGAATTCCATGGACAGAGGAGCCTGACCAGCTGCCTGTCCATGGGGTCACAAAGAGTTGGATATGACTGAGTGACTAACACTTTCACTTTCTTTGATTATTTACTACATTCTTATCTTTCCTTATATGCAATGATGCATCTTCAATTTACACTGATTTCCTAAATATTTTCTCTAAATTTTCTAAATATTTTAATACATATACTCTCAATATCCAGGCTTCCTTCTTCTCAGTTTTTTCCAGATTAGTTTTGTTGTTGAAGTTTTTCAAAAGGACAGATACAAAGAAATACCCAACTTACCAGAAGTAACACATAGAGGAAAATTAGACAACCAAAGTTGATAAGACATGACTTATACTCAAAGTATGATCAGAATGCTTGCCTTGTCAAAACAGAAGCCTCACTTTATATTTTTCTAATTGTCCAATTTCTTAATGATAATGATGAAATTTTAGAAAGTTTTCTTGAACTACAGTAAACAATATGGAGACATGAAGACAGAATTATAATAAGGTCAAATTAATAACAGAACAGATATCACATGTGAGAATGATTATTCAGATGAATGATGACCATTCTTTTGGGAAAACATCTTAGGAAAGATATATTTTGTGGATACAGTCTTTTTACACTCATAGCCTTCCTCTTACACTTATTATGGAGCTACACATTTAAAAAATTTCTTTATGAATGTGAGAAGGGAAAAAATCAGGACAATAAAAAATGTTAAGGATAGTCTGCTTTGGTTTCTATAAAGTTGAGAATAAAACAAGAGTAGGAAGTATAAAGGAACTCAATGAACATTCAGATCAGATCAGATCAGATCAGTCGCTCAGTCGTGTCCGACTCTTTGCGACCCCATGAATCGCAGCACGCCAGGCCTCCCTGTCCATCACCAACTCCCGGAGTTCACTCAGACTCACGTCCGTTGAGTCAGTGATGCCATCCAGCCATCTCATCCTCTGTTGTCCCCTTCTTCTCCTGCCCCCAATCGCTCCCAACATTACCTAGTTTAACTCTGTGCTGAGACATTTTTATGTATTAAAATTAGCAATGGGTAAACCATTAAAAATAACCTGACTTCTTGTAATGTGCACTGACTTCACTTTTTTAAAAAGTATAATCCAATGAATTTAAAAATTACTTACTATTATAATTTTTACTTTTATATTTCTGCAAATAAGTCTAGTTATAACTAGAAATAAAATTTTATTTAGTTTTCCCAAATATCCCTCACATTGGCATAAACTTGTTTGCCTCATACCCAGTAGGTTTTGAAACTGAAGATTTTTGAATAAAATGTTGCTGGATTAATCATGGTCCTTAAGTGTCCTAACAGGACTCTCCATAATGCTAAAAAAACATGATATTTAATCTAAAATTCAAAGTACCACATCTTTCTAGTGCCTTTTCTGACTACTAAAATGAAAAGCACTTACATGTCAAAATCAGAGCTTTGCTTCAACAAAAATTATCAAGAAAATCATACAGTCCTAATCCATCAAAATGCCATTTCCCTGGTAAATGAGAATTCCCTGCCATATAACCCTACCACAACAGCACACTGATTCTCAGTGTATCCTACATAGCAGTGCTCCTGGCATGTGTCTGACATAAATCAACACAGAAATAACTTTTAAAACTTGATGTACAAAAATTTGTATCTGGAAGAGAATATATTTACGCCTGCAGAATATCATTCAACACTGCTCATCCAGGACTTTGACCCTACTGTTAAAAAAAAAAAAAAAAGTTCTTTGTACTTGCCTTCTATCTAGGAAACCAAACAAGTCTCTTAAAGCAATGAGTTCATTTGTAGGGGGGTGGGGGGTTGGTGGGAAATGCCATGTTTACAGAAATAATAGTGATGTCTGGTTTTAAAAACAGGACAGTATATCTTGGAAGGATATGTTTTGCAAAGATCCTTTTGTATTGTTTTTGCTTGTGTCAAAGGAACGATTAGAGCCCCAGTAAATGGGAACTTCCCAGAGTAGGCTAAATAGAAGGCCACCAGCTCACATATGGCTTGCAGCTTGGGGGAGTTTCTCTCAATGTTCTGCCAGAGATGGGACTGCCCAAATGCTTTCTCGCGTAAGTCCTAAGTCGTAAACCGCATCCTCCTAGTCCAGCCATGCCGAAACTGGACCCAAGGGGATACAGAGTCTTGGCTGATGGGAAACAATGACTGCTTCCTAAGGAAGCCACAGCTGCTTTCCTGAGAGACACCCAGATGCCTGAATTTTTCCTTACTTTCCATTTCTGACTACCTGTTCTGGCAACAGTTCCAACAAAGGGTGAGGCAGGCAGCAGGCACCCAGCTGTTTTCAATAAGCCTTGGCAATGTAGGGACTGATTACATAAACACTACAAGCATTCAAAGAGCATATTTTCTAGCTTTTAAGCTATAATAAAAATGGTGTGCGCCTGTAGAAAAACTCTACATCTGCTCTGCTCCAAATAGTGATAATGACAACAGCAATGCTGATGATAAGGATAATACTAATAATGGCTTTAATTATGAAAGCAAGGATTATTATAGGAAACATGATAACATGAGCTGCTGGGAAACAGTTCAAATTATACAGAGAGAATTGGAAGGATGTGAAATTTCCACATTACGGGGTTGGTCAATGTTTCTTTATGAAACAGCAAGGTCAAAATGTGCACTCAACTGACTTGATTTCTTAGTTTTTCCCACAATCCTGGGCAAAAAACAATCAGATGTTGCATTATCACATAGGGTTCTCTTTATTTTACTATCAGGTCCAAAGACCAAGAGAAGATGTTGATTTACATTTTAATTAAGATGAATTTTTCTGGCTTAAAAAGTATAAATATAAATCTACTTCTTGGATTTGACAGTTGAAAACTGAAAGGTTTAAATAACTCACTCATGCCTATAGTTCACATATACAGGCTTATTATTTTTTAATTGTTTTCTATATTTGAAATATTAGATCAAGAATCTATATGAACAATGTAAGAAGTGAATTGGAGTTTCAGTAATCTATATTTCTACATGACTGCTCAATTTCCTGTACAAAAAAGTGATATCCCTGTTCCAAAGAACAGAATTGCATTAAACTTTTTTACCTTACACATTACTCATTTATTCTTACCTCATTAAGTCACAAAAATGAATGTTTGGCTAGGCCCATTCTCTTCAATATATCTATTGTTCTAGCCATAATTTTCTTACCTCCAAGATGTACTACATATTCTTTGATATGTATTTTAAATTGGACTCTTTCATAGAACAAATGATACAGAATAAAAACAACAGAGGGAATGTTTTTCAAATTGTTCTAGAAAAAAGTTTTGGACAGAGTGATCAATTGCAAACCCCAAAACAAAGCTCCTGACAGGAAATCTGAATATCAGGTATGAATGTGTGGAGGCGAAGAGTGATAAACCACATACACATGGGAATTAACTTGGGACAAAAGTGACCTTGGTCAAACCGGAACTCTGGAAAAAGAAGAAGATGATTGGGTTGTCTCAACACAAATTATTTTACCCCAGAGATTACTTAGAATTTCAGTTTCTGCCTCTATAAAATGGGAAGAATAGTGTCCCTACTTTTCATAAGATTATGGTGAATACTGACTCATTTTCTCTAAAATTTAAAGCTATATAAAGATACAAGATGACTAAAGTATGTTAACTTTTGTGCTAAAAAGATTCAATAAATTAAAAGTGAAAACTGAGGGAAAGATAAGGAGATATAAATAATAGGCAGAATTTGGAACATTAGAGATTTTATAAATGCCAGCTCTGTGTCATTGATGGTCATAGTTAAAATGATGCTTTTAAAACTTGCCTATAATAACTGCAAGTAGAGTAGGATTTCAGTGGGTAAGTACAATATAGATTGATCATTGTCTGGAGTATTTCCATTATGTTTCTCATCCTGTAAGAGCATGGAAGTTCTATGTTCCTGATGAATTTTCATAACGCCAACCTTCTGAACTACATCTTTTAATGTCTTAAAGTGTCCTTAACTCTTTATTAAAAGAATTAAAAGAATTCTTTATGGAAAAGATAATAACTTTTAACAATCCTCCATTCCACACCTACTGCCAAACTACTGTTTTGATCTCTCATGTTACATTAAATTTCCTTTGCATAGCTAAAACTGTGTTAAAATAGTTGGCTTTTTATAGAGATGCTACCCAGAGCGATTCTGGGTAATATAATGGAAAATGTTTTTCTGAAAATTCCACAATAAATAACTAATTCCATAATGGTGGTATTTCTTAAAATACTTACTTTTGAGAAATGTTCAAAGATTATTTATTTAGTGCTAGGTGTGGCATCCATAAAAAATAATAGCATGAGTCCTAGTTCAAAGGTGAATGTACATATAAAAAAATTACATTGAATCTGTCCCGATTGGGTACCATACAGTTCATGAATATTTATTACACTCTTGTTTTATGCCAAGCATATCACTGCTGACAGAACTCACTGGTGAGCAGTATAGTCCCTGAATTCATGCAACTTAGAACTTCATAGTTTTTCATGAACATACTTATAAAAGACTGGTGTATATATGTGTATATATATATATGTCCATATCCCTGGAGGAGAAAATGTTAACCCACTCCAGTGTTCTTGCATGGATAATCCCATGGACAGAGGAGCCTGGTACTACAGTCTGTAGGGTCACAAAGAGTTGGACACAATTGACTGGCTGAGCATATATATATATATATATATATATGATGTGTTTGTGTGTGTGTGTATATATGTATATCAGAGATCAAATTGCTAACATCCGCTGGATCATAGAAAAAGCAAGAGAGTTCCAGAAAAACATCTATTTCTGCTTTATTGACTATGCCAAAGCCTTTGACTGTGTGGATCACAATAAACTGTGGAAAATTCTTCAAGAGATGGGAATACCAGACCACCTGATCTGCCTCTTGAGAAATTTGTATGCAGGTCAGGAAGCAACAGTTAGAACTGGACATGGAACAACAGACTGGTTCCAAATAGGAAAAGGAGTACGTCAAGGCTGTATATTGTCACACTGTTTATTTAACTTCTATGCAGAGTACATCATGAGAAACGCTGGACTGGAAGAAACACAAGCTGGAATCAAGATTGCCAGGAGAAATATCAATAACCTCAGATATGCAGATGACACCACCCTTATGGCAGAAAGTGAAGAGGAACTCAAAGGCCTCTCGATGAAAGTGAAAGTGGAGAGTGAAAAAGTTGGCTTAAAGCTCAACATTCAGAAAAGGAAGATCACGGCATCCGGTCCCATCACTTCATGGGAAATAGATGGGGAAACAGTGGAAACAGTGTCAGACTTTATTTTTCAGGGCTCCAAAATCACTACAGATGGTGACTGCAGCCATGAAATTAAAAGACGCTTCCTCCTTGGAAGGAAAGTTATGACCAACCTAGATAGCATATTCAAAAGCAGAGACATTACTTTGCCAACAAAGGTCCGTCTAGTCAAGGCTATGGTTTTTCCTGTGGTCATGTATGGATGTGAGAGTTGGACTGTGAAGAAGGCTGAGCGCCAAAGAATTGATGCTTTTGAAGTGTGGCTTTGGAGAAGACTCTTGAGAGTCCCTTGGACTGCAAGGAGATCCAACCAGTCCATTCTGAAGGAGATCAGCCCTGGGATTTCTTTGGAGGGAATGATGCTAAAGCAGAAACTCCAGTACTTTGGCCACCTCATGGGAAGAGTTGACTCATTGGAAAAGACTCTGATGCTGGGAGGGATTGGGGGCAGGAGGAGAAGGTGACGAC
The DNA here is from genome assembly GCF_003369695.1 of Bos indicus x Bos taurus. Lineage (NCBI taxonomy): Eukaryota > Metazoa > Chordata > Mammalia > Artiodactyla > Bovidae > Bos > Bos indicus x Bos taurus. Next base: position 96,128,981 of record NC_040079.1, on the reverse strand, counting down.
AGAGGATGAGATGGCTGGATGGCATCACTGACTCGATGGATGTGAGTCTGAGTGAACTCTGGGAGTTGGTGATGGACAGGGAGGCCTGGCATGCTGCGATTCATGGGGTCACAAAGAGTCGGACATGACTGAGCGACTGATCTGATCTGATGTTATTTATAAATCTTCAGGTCAAATTTTCTTCACAATAATGAAGTTAAATATAAAATAAAAATGATTTACTAAAGCAAGGTCAATCACAGAGTTATGTTAACTCACTCACTGTACAAGTTTTTTAATGCTGGTATGCCTAAGTAGCTTCACCTGCAGAGTGTGGATAATCTTTCAGTTACTGGAGTAATTAAATTAATGTTCAGTTCAGTTCAGTCACTCAGTCGTGTCTGACTCTGCGACCCCAGGAATCGCAGCACGCCAGGCCTCCCTGTCCATCACAAACTCCCGGAGTTCACTCAAACTCACGTCCATCGAGTCGGTGATGCCATCCAGCCATTTCATCCTCTGTTGTCCCCTTCTCCTCCTGCCCCCAATCCCTCCCAGCATCAGAGTCTTTTTCAATGAGTGAACTCTTTGCATGAGGTGGCCAAAGTACTAGAGTTTCAGTTTTAGCATCATTCCTTCCAAAGAACACCCAGGGCTGATCTCCTTTAGAATGGACTGGTTGGATCTCCTTGCAGTCCAAGGGACTCTCAAGAGTCTTCTCCAACACCACAGTTCAAAAGCATCAATTCTTTGGTGCTCAGCTTTCTTCACAGTCCAACTCTCACATCCATACATGACCACTGGAAAAACCATAGTCTTGAGTAGACAGACCTTTCTTGGCAAAGTAATGTCTCTACTTTTGAATATGCTATCTAGGTTGGTCATAACTTTCCTTCCAAGGAGTAAGTGTCTTTTAATTTCATGGCTGCAGTCACCATCTGCAGTGATTCTGGAGCTCAAAAAATAAAGTCTGACATTGTTTCCCCATCTATTTCCCATGAAGTGATGGGACCAGATACCATGATCTTCTTTTTCTGAATGTTGAACTTTAAGCCAACCTTTTCACTCTCCTCTTTCTCTTTCATCAAAAGGCTCTTTAGTTCTTCACTTTCTGCTATAAGGGTGGTGTCATCTGCATATCTGAGGTTATTGATATTTCTCCTGGCAATCTTGATTCCAGCTTGTGCTTCTTCCTGCCCAGCGTTTCTCATGATGTACTCTGCATATAAGTTGACGTACTCCATTTCCTATTTGGAACCAGTCTGTTGTTCCATGACCAGTTCTAACTGTTGCTTCCTGACCTGCATATAGATTTCTCAAGAGGCAGGTCAGGTGGTCTGGTATTCCCATCTTTTTCAGAATTTTCCACAGTTAATATAACATTATTACAATGTTTCATATGTGCAAATGCTTCAACAAATGTCAATAGTTTAGTTGATGTTATTGATTTGTTATTGTCACTATTGATGTTTCTGCTGCTGCTCAGCCATGTCTGACTCTTTGCGACACCCTGGCAAGGCTCTTCTGTCCATGGAATATTCCAGGCAAGAGGTGGTTACTGTTTCCTCCTCCAGGGGGTCTTCCTGACCCAGGGACTGACCTGTATCTCCTGCAGTGCAGGCGGATTAATTTTTTCGAAAGTTTATTTGAAAATACAGCATAACGGTTATTCCCCCTCATTATATTTATCTTTATAATTTTTTACTTAAATCATTATCTGTGTATTCTAAGACATATAAAAACAAAATATCTTTTCAAAGAAAAGATAAAACTGTAAATTGTAATTTTTACTTCTTTCATTCCAGTGGATCTTCTTATCCATTCACCTTAGAAAACTCTATCATAAGGATAAAGAGTCTTCAAAGTAGCAAAGTTTGATGCCCTGGGAAAAACAAAGGTTTTTGAGAGCATTGAAACTTGGGTTCTTGTCCTTTCTGTCATAAAATGGTTGAGTCATTTTATTTTCTCAGGATATCTGTTTCTTTAGTTTCTTTTTCTGTTCAATGACAGAGTAAAAATAGAAAATCTCTAAAGTCTATTCTTAGTTCTATTATCTGAAAAATAATAGAATTAACCAAGACAATATTATAATGGTAGAAAGTTTCCAGAATAGTTCCCCCAAATATTTAAAGTTATAATAAAAAGAACACAATATTTCTTCATCTTGCCCTAATTTACTGCCACAGTAAGGTAATTGAAATAACAGCAGAAATGACAGGGGGGGAAAAAAAACTTAAAAAAAAAATCATTCTTTACACATGTGGAATATGTGAATAGACTGGCAAAGAATGGGAAACATGATTCCCAAATCGTGCATTTCTAAATATCAAGATCCCTAAGCTTCTTCCTGGATATAAGCTGACTTTCTGGCACTCTGTTGCCTGAAATTTAGAAAGCTAAGACCTGCTGTATTCATCTTTGAAAAAATAACTTAGCGGATATCATCAAAAAGGTACAGAGAAGTGTCCGCAGCAGTGATTCTTAGAAAAATTTGCAGAGGCATATAGTGAAATAAAAACAAGTAACGGACAACTTTGAAAGCTATTGGTAAATGATGAGTTTTAAGGACAACAGTAATTTCAAAGGTAAAATACTTTGCCTGTTTGTGTGTATAGTCCAAGAAATAACAATCATATTTCAGGAAAGCTGAGGTGGGGGAAGAAATAAAGTTTCACCATTAATGGTGAAGTTACTAAATGAAGCTTTCAAAACTTTTAGTTTTAACCTAGTCCATAATTCAGGGTCAATTGTTTCTCCAGTGAGAAAGAAAGATGAGAAGGGATAGGGGAAGAGAGATTATTACTTGAATTGGTTAAAACTGATGAATGGATACAGAAATTGTGGTACACATATACAATGGAATCTCAGCTATAAGAAAGAACACATTTAAGTCAGTCCTAATGAGGTGGATGAACCTAGAGTTTATTATAAAGAGTGAAGTAAGTCAGAAAGACAAATATTGTATATTAACACATGCATATGGAATCGAGAAGGATGGTACTGTTGAACATATCTGCAGGGCAGCAATGGAGAAACAGACATAGAGAACAGATTTGTGGAAGGAGAAGGAGAGAGTGGGACAAATTGAGAGAGTAGCATGGAACCATATACATTATTATATGTGAAATAGATAGCAAGCGGAAATTTGCTGTGTGACCCAGGGAACTGAACCCAGTGCTCTGACAACCTAGAGGGGTGGGATGGGGTGGGAAGGTTCAGGAGGGAGGAGACATATGTGTACCTGTGCCTAATTCATGTTGATGTATGGCAGAGATCAACACAATATTGTAAAGCAATTATCCTCCAATAAAAAAGAAAAGAAAAAAAACACCACTATTATAAAAATTCTGGGGGAAATTTATAACCAATATAAGATATTGAATAAAGGAATAAATATACTCCAGTACAGGATGAGTTTTCAGAAAGAATCTTTTTAGCTATAAATGTGTTTATAATTATGCCAAAAGGTATATTTTCTGGATTCTGGGGAAATGTGTTAATAATTTTCATAAATAAGTAAAGGCAAGTAGAACCTCTTTGGTTAGCTTCTGAAGTTAGCACGTGCAACAAAAGTTGTACAGAGTTTAAAATTACCCTAGAAATTCCCTTAAATTACCCATAGAGTATAATATACATGGTTTTATGTAAACAAACCCTTTATGGTAATTCCTTCACGCACTCAAGTTTGAGAACCCTTGTGCTACTGAAGAGAGTAATCAAAGGAAAGTATGTAAATGTCTGATCATTTAAACCAATCTTGCCTTTTGATTAAGTGGAAAACTTAGAAAAAAAGAAAAGAAAAGAAAGGACAAGAGGGATGGAAGGAAAAAGGAAATGGATAATAAGCTCTAAATTGTTTCTGGTTATGTGTAAAGTTTGTTCCTTTTTAACACTAAATCTCTACTACTCTAGTAATACATGTTACATGAATGTGTTTACTTTTGTGAGGGTCAAACAAATATATTGGAGTTCATCTAGGATTCAGCACTGAATTCCAAATTCTGAGAGCAGCACACACGCACATATGATGTTACTCATCTTTACCTTGATATGCAGGGGAATATTTAGCTTGACTTCTTCGCCATAAAAAATTTTGTTTTAAAATGATGTTTTAACTGCTGGCTCAGATAGTAAAGAATCTGCCTGCAGTGCAAGAGACCTGGGTGTGATCCCTGGGTCAGGAAGCTCGCCTGGAGAAGGGAATGGAAACCCACCCCGGTATTCTTGCCTGGAGTATCCCATGGACAGAGGAGGCTGGTGGGCTACAGTCACAGGGATTTGTACATGACTGAGCAATGAACACTTTAACTGCCCGCAGCTTTTAGCGTTCATTGCTGTTTCTACCTGCAGCTTTGACAGCAGTGATAATTTAAGGCCTATGCAGGCAGAAGCTTTATTTCAAATGTTCACATGAATAAATCCAATTCAAATTCTGTCACAGTGTGACATGTATCCACTCTCTGTTATGAGTTAACTAATTTTAGGATGGAATATTATCTTTTTCTTTACCTAGTTATGATCTTCTACATTAAACCAGTCTATCACAGAGTATTTAGCATAGGGATTTCCCTTGTTATAAAGCTGGAATTATACAGATAAACTTTACAGAAGCTCATGATGAGATGACTTCTCATGACCCTTGAAAACTGCACCAGGATGAATATGGACGGACGTGCATTATAATTGACTGAATTGTTCTATGTTGTTATCAATAGAAAACACATATATTCAGAAATGTTACTTTGCTTTCTTTTTCCCTTTTTCTCTTTCTTTTTTTCTTTGCTGTGGTGACGTTGAGCTACAAGCTCCCACAGGACCTGAAGTCTCAACACAGCTTGGGTTGCAGACTGGATTTCTCCCACATGAGTTTGGTGGCCGGGTCAGTCAGAATGATATTAGTACATTTAATTTTCAAAACACACAGTGGAACAGATGTGTTTTATAGGGACTGCAAAATGAAGTTCAGAAATAAGGGGGCCTGGGTAATGTTCCGGTACAATATGGTAAGAGATCACGGTATGAAACTAATTCCTGCCGATAATCATAACTCGTCTCTGTGAAAACTAGCTTATAATATTTGTGTATAGAACTGTGGAGAATATCAAGGCTACCAAGATTTAAAACAGTGCAGCAGGAGCTCCAGAACTTTATGTAAATTAACCCCACAACATGGAACACATTAACTTGAGGGTTTCAGGAATTTGGAACTCAGAATGCTTGGGATGTGGGTTTAATTGAAACACAGTCTTATGACAATCAGTTTTTCTCTGGAGACGGGATTTTTTTCAAGGTGCATGCAAATGTATAATTGGGCATTGACATATTACATCATAGTGATACATTTTAAACAACCCATATCTGCTTCACAGTATTTATTCCACTAAAATACCACTGGATATTTAAAGATTCCTCCTTTCGAGTCCAACCATCTGAATAAATGAACAGTACACGGAGGTGAGCCAGTCAACTCTCAGACGGGGCCAGGCCTCAAAGACTCACACATACACAAAGCAGTTCTTCTGGAAAAAATGTTTCTGGGTTTTCAACATAAATCAGGGTCAACACATAATACAATCATGCTCTAGTACATTTAGAAGCTGGAAAACAGTCTAACTAGGCCAGTGATGCTTCCAGCAAATCTTCAGGCCAAATAGCAATCAGAGAATTCATGGCTTTGTGCTCAAACCTCATCTCTGTTCAAGTCCATGAAGGGGTTGCCTGTTCTCATAGGGAAATTTTAAAGGGGAGTTAGAAAACTAAACTTTCTCCATGGCTATGATTTTAATGGATTTCTTTTTCTCTTATTCTTTTCCTTTCCTTCTCATTTCTTTTTTTCAAGTGTAGCCACAAATGTACAGATCTACTTGTGAGTAATACTAAATTCCAGCAGTCTTGATTTTCATACCATAACAATTATATTTTTTATGGTAAAGGAATAAGCCAAACCTTCTGACTGAAATTCTATATGTATTACATATAAATAGGAATAAGATGAAATAAAATATAAAATTTTATAATTGTAAAAAGTTAGTCTAACAATATAAATTTGGTCAAATTGTACATTGGATTAAAAATACATCAGATGAAATCAAGTATACTATTGTTTGCTGCTGCTCCATCACTCAGTTGTGTCTGACTCTTTGTGATCCTGTGGACTGTAGCCCACCAGGCTCCCGTGTCCATGGGATTCTCCAGGCAAGAATACAGGAGTGGGTTGCCATTTCCTTCTCCAGGAGATCTTTCTGACCCAGGAATCGAACCCATGTCTCCTGCAGCTCCTACACTGCAGGCAGATACTTTACCACTGAGCCACCAGAGAAGCCCATAATATTGTTTATGTTCTTTTTATATAAAACATAAAACTAAGAGTTACTTATTGCATGGCAGAGTTGGAAGTTCCAGGATCAACACACTAATACACATCTACAGAGCATGCATTACATCCCTAGTACCTACCTAGGAATGCAACGCATGCTCTATAGGTACTAGAACTAAAGTGAGAGTGAAATAAGATAAAACAACATGATCCAACAATCCCGCTTCCAGCTATAGATCATATCAAAGGAAATGAAACAATTATCTCAGAAAGGTATCTGCACGCCCCTGCTCACTGTAGCCTCCCAGTAGCCAAGATATGGAAATAATCTAAATGCTCATTGACAGAAGAATGGATAAAGAAAATATGATAAATTATTCACCCAAAACTTTGAGAAACTCCTACTACTTGTGACAACATGTATGGATACATCCTGAAGGTATTACACTAATTGAAATGTCAGACACAGAAAGACCAATATTGCATGATATCACTTACATGTGGAACCTGAGAAAAAAGAAAGGAAGTTGAACTGAAAGAAAAATAGAATAGAAATGTGGTTGCCAGTAGTAGGTGGGTTAGAATGAACAAGGAGATGTTAGTGAAAGGGTACAAACTCACAGGTACAAGACGAATAAGATCTGAGGATCTAATGTGTAACTTAGTGACTATAGTTGATAACTATGTAACCATATATACCAAATAACACTGTACTGTATAAACGAAATTGGTTAATAGAGTACAACCCAACTATCCATGGGGATGGTTGTGGTAATGAATTTGATAGGGGACTTCTCTCACATTGCATACATACAGCAACTCTGTGTGTACACTTTAAATATCTTACAATGTTGTCAATATACCTCAAAATAACTGAAAAAATAAACTAAAATTTTCCGTTTTAAGTTTGGTTAGTGTTAAATCATGGATTTTTTTCATATTTCTGAAAAATTATAGCTTACAAGTATTTTTTAACTAAAAAGAGGGAGCTAATGAGACCCATGAATGTTCAGGATAAGTTCAAAGTAGAAATGATGTTCCCCTGGGCGAGCAGTGGACTGGACTTGGGGTGGAGAGAAAGGGAAGTAACACAATTGAAACGAGGGGTCCACGGTCACCCTTGCTGTAGAGGGAGCTAGCCTCACTCTCTTTGAATTTATTTGAGAGTGAAAGAAAACTTGGAAAAGAAGTCCTTCTATAGGGGCTTTTCAAAACCAGACTGAAGAATAGATAATTCATTGGTTGACTTTGTAGGAGAATACCATTACAGAAGTATGAGGTACACGAGATAAACTGAGTAGGAGATCATTCAAATCAGGAAAATCTGGTAGAATCGTGTGTAGTACGAGAAAGACTGATACAGGTTTATTAACTTTTGCTCAAGTTTGATTACATTCATGTATGGGCTATCAATGCAATATTAATCAACTTTCATCAGGCTATTTCTACTCATATGAGATTCGTATTGGACTAGTTAACACAGATCTCTGCACAGAAAATGACAATAGAGGATGCTGTGTGTATTGGGGCCACAAAACACAGTCTGGGAGATCAAGGCGTGTCTTGAAAGAAGGAAATGCCTGGAACATAGTACTTCCTCAACTAACTGTTTATGAAGGAGTGATGGCACGATTGAACAAAATACTCTTTAAACATCAGAGATAAAGAAGAGTTTGCCAGTGGAAAAAGGAAGGGAAAACTGGGGGTCCAGAGACATGAATCCAGGGAGGAAAAAAGACCACTCCCTGAAAGAATTGAGACATTCAGGGAGGTCTAACCCCCAAAGCACAGGAAAAGTGTAGAGAGAGGTAAGGTTTTCCTAAGACAGGGAAGGCAACTGAGGGATTTTCATCATGAAGTGATATGATTATCTTTGTTTTGCAGCATCCGGCTGTGGTGTGGAGGGTAGTGCCTGGCACACTGTGGAAAAGACCTGTTAGGATGCTGTCGCCATAAGCCGATGATGACAGTGGCCAGAACTAGGATAGTTTTGGCTGTGGGGATAGAGAGATAAAATATGGATTTAAAGGATTATATGGGATTTAACTTTGAGAGTGAATGAGTTCCCCAAGGAATCTATACATAAGAAAATATTTTTATACTCTCCTGATAATCCCTTGGCATGCTTTCAGAAACACCAGGCAGTTTATTACCTGTTTCCTAAACACACCCCAGATCTTTCCTGTTGTACTGCTCTCCTCATGCTCACTTCTAATTCTCTTCTCCTCCAAGCCCATTTCTCTAAATCTCACCCATTCTTCAAGATGTGCTTCAGTGTTACTTCCTTCACGGAATCTTCCATAATCTCAGTTTTCAAAAATACAAAATCTGTAACTCCTCTAAACCTCTAGATTTTCCACTTTTGTTTCTTTTATTGCTTTTACTACATATTGCCTGCAGAGCTGGCTATGGAATATCTTATGCAGCTACCCAGAAAAAATATCCAACTCAATCTGTTTCCTTCTAAAGCTTCCTCCTTGGAAGAAAAGTTGTGACCAACCTAGATAGCATATTCAAAAGTAGAGACATTACTTTGCCAACAAAGGTCCGTCTAGTCAAGGCTATGGTTTTTCCTGTGGTCATGTATGGATGTGAGAGTCGGACTGTGAAGAAAGCTGAACGCCGAAGAATTGATGCTTTTGAACTGTGGTGTTGGAGCAGACTCTTTAGAGTCCCTTGGACTGCAAGGAGATCCAACCAGTCCATTCTGAAGGAGATCAGCCCTAGGATTTCTTTGGAGGGAATGATGCTGAAGCTGAAACTCCAGTACTTTGGCCACCTCATGCGAAGAATTGACTCATTGGAAAAGACTCTGATGCTGGGAGGGATTGGGGGCAGGAGAAGAGGATGACAGAGGATAAGATGGCTGGATGGCATCACTGACTCAATAGACATGAGTTTGGGTAAACTCCGGGAGTTGGTGATGGACAGGGAGGCCTGGCGTGCTGCGATTCACGGGGTCGCAAAGAGTCGAACACGACTGAGTGACTGAACTGAACTGAACTGAAAGCACTTGATGTACTGTCTTAAGCATACCAAAGTTAGTCTTTACATGTAATACAATACAATTTATGTAATAAATAATATATTGTATCCATCTGGAAGGGCTTCCCTGGTGGCTCAGTCAGTAAACAATCTGCCTGCAATGCGGGAGACCTGGGATTCCATCCCTGGGTTGGGAAGATCCCGTGGAGGAGGGCATGACAACCCACTCTAGTATTCTTGCCTGGAGAATCCCCATGAACAGAGGAGCCTGGCAGCTACAGTCTATTGGGTTGCAAAGATTTGGACATGACTGAGCGACTAAGCACATCGGTCTAGAAATGTTATATTAAGTGTGGATTTGCAACTTATTTCTGTAGAAAATTAACCTCATTTTAAAACTATTAAAGTTTTAGAAGTGATTGCAAAATCCAAGTCTAGAACTCATTATTAATTGATTTCAATGCATGCTCATTATTATTATTATTAACTTCATTATATATGGTTCTTAGTACATGTCCCTTAAAATAAATACAATTAATCTAATTTTCAGTTAAGTAGGTTTCCAAAGTGATCAGTAGGCTTATAATGATGCTATATTTGTTAATGATAGTCATAAATTTTATAAAACAATGAAAACCATAAAAGTATTCAATAAATTTGGTAGAAGAGGAAAAATAAAATCAACATATGAGAATTTTTCACAATTTGGTTTCCTTTTACATCGCCCAAAGATTATAAAGAGAGAGAGGCAAATTGGATAAACGTATTTTAAATTTTTCTGAATCAGTGTGCCTCCTTGGTACTGGGCCAATAGAAAATGTAGAAGAATCATTTGGCCCCTATCTGGCTTCTGGATATTGAGGACATGTGTGTCGGATCAGAGTTACAGGGTGATTTCCATGAATCTATTCCAACCCTTTTGGAATTAAAGTCCATCTGTCAGTTCCTTGAGCCAGAGCTCAGCTTTTTAAAGTCATCTATCAAAACTCTGGAAACTGGCTGATAATGCTGACTTCTGCAGAGGTGACTTTCATGAACTAACTCTACCTACATCATAATCACAGAAAGAGAGGGGAAAAAATGACATGGTTTTTTAAAAAATTGCTCCTGGCTTTTTTCTTTGAATTCTTTATTTCCCTCGATGAGACAAAGGGCAAATGGTGGCAACCATATGCATAATTCTCTTTCCCCCTGAAAAATCAAATACAGAGTCTTGATTTCTCAGCAGTCAAGTCTGATATTTTTTCATCTTTCTGATGAGCTGGATATACTACTTTGCTTTTGTTTGCAGACATAATGGAAATAAACTGTAGAATTCCTTTTAAAGAGAATAAACACATGGGAGCGCTTTTGAAAAAAACTATTGTGCGGTTGAATGCTAAACATACCACTCATAAAATTAAATTTAAAATTTGCTTCCTTCAAGGAACACCCACTTACTCTCCTGGAGAAAAACTCAACATAAGGAACACAGTATTATCTCTCTTCCAATATCCATCAATTACCCTGTTATTGCTAGACACATGTTATGCAGTTGATCTATTTCATAACAGTTTCTATCAATTTAAAAGTCAAAAATTCTTAATGTTCATATAGCATGACATTCTTTACCTTCAAATTATCTCAAACTTTACAAAGAAGATACAGAAAACTTAAATAATGATTTTCTGATTAGATATTCCATTTGGAGAATAAAATCTTTAATCTTCCCCACCATGGTTCTTTGAAATATTTTGGTCTGAAATGCTATCTTTGGAGGAGAAGGCTAGATGTAAGCTTCAAATTGGTCTACTTTGCTATGGTTCATTCACTCTATTAAAGCATTTTGGAATGAACAGTGTTTCTGTTATGAACACAATTATTCTGGGCAGTATCTGATAACAGTAGTTTTGGTGCGGTTACTCACAATTTGGTGATCAATTTAACCAACTAGTTTACAGATCTCTGAAATGTAGCCTCAATTTTGATTCTGGAAATCAGACAACAAACTTAGACAAAGGCTAAAAATATTTTAAAAATAAAACAGAGGAAAAGAAAGAAAATGTGTGTGTGTATGAGAGAGAAACGGAGAAACAGAGAGATAGTGTATGAATGAAGGGAGATTTGGTGATTTTTAACATTCACCCAAATACTCCCTTAAAGCCTGAGCCTTTTCTGTGTAAGCCCCCTTCTGCAACTTATTTGACTAATGATTAGAAATGTTCAGCAGTTACTAACAACCCTACTGGGATATTTGGTTACAGAGCAAATTGCTACACCTACCAACTTATCCTTTAATTTGTTTAAATAAATAATAAACTTTCCACATCTTCTTAATAATGAAAATTTAAACCTACAAAAATGGAAACAATATACCACAGGCATCTCTATATCTTACACTTGGCCGTATATGCTTTCTCTCCTGTCTATCCTCCTCCCTCTTTCTAAACACTTTTTACCATTTGAAATTGCAATAGCAAGAAATCTTACACCTATATACTTTAGTATGTGTTTCCTAGAAACAAGGACTTTGTTCTATATAATTACAAAACTATCACCACATGCAAAGAATTTAAACTGATAAAATAATTACAATATGCATTCATAGTTCTTCAAATATCTCCAAATATGCATGTGTATGTATGCATGTACATGGATTCATGTAAATCCAAGACATACTCAGAAAATCAAGCATTGTATTTAAATTTTATCAGATCAGATCAGTCGCTCAGTCGTGTCTGACTCTTTGCGACCCCATGAATCGCAGCACGCCAGGCCTCCCCGTCCATCACCAACTCCCGGAGTTCACTGACACTCACGTCCATCGAGTCAGTGATGCCATCCAGCCATCTCATCCTCCGTCGTCCCCTTCTCCTCCTGCCCCCAATCCCTCCCAGCATCAGAATCTTTCCCAATGAGTCAACTCTTTGCATGAGGTGGCCAAAGTACTGGAGTTTCAGCTTTAGCATCATTCCCTCCAAAGAAATCCCAGGGCTGATCTCCTTCAGAATGGACTGGTTGGATCTCCTTGCAGTCCAAGGGACTCTCAAGAGTCTTCTCCAACACCACAGTTCAAAAGCATCAATTCTTCGGCACTCAGCCTTCTTCACAGTCCAACTCTCACATCCATACATGACCACAGGAAAAACCATAGCCTTGACTAGACGGACCTTTGTTGGCAAAGTAATGTCTCTGCTTTTCAATAGGCTATCTAGGTTGGTCATAACTTTCCTTCCAAGGAGGAAGCGTCTTTTAATTTCATGGCTGCAGTCATCATCTGTAGTGATTTTGGAGCCCAGAAAAATAAAGTCTGCCACTGTTTCCATTGGTTCCCCATCTATTTCCCACGAAGTGGTGGGACCAGATGCCATGATCTTCGTTTTCTGAATGTTGAGCTTTAAGCCAACTTTTTCACTCTCCACTTTCACTTTCATCAAGAAGGTTTTGAGTTCCTCTTCACTTTCTGCCATAAGGGTGGTGTCATCTGCATATCTGAGGTTATTGATATTTCTCCCGGCAATCTTGATTCCAGTTTGTGTTTCTTCCAGTTCAGCGTTTCTCATGATGTACTCTGCACAGAAGTTAAATAAACAGGGTGACAATATACAGCCTTGAGGAACTCCTTTTCCTACTTGGAACCAGTCTGTTGTTCCATGTCCAGTTCTAACTGTTGCTTCCTGACCTGCATACAAATTTCTCAAGAGGCAGATCAGGTGGTCTGGTATTCCCATCTCTTGAAGAATTTTCCACAGTTTATTGTGATCCACACAGTCAAAGGCTTTGGCGTAGTCAATAAAGCAGAAATAGATGTTTTTCTGGAACTCTCTTGCTTTTTCTATGATCCAGCGGATGTTGGCAATTTGATCTGTGGTTCCTCTGCCTTTTCTTTTTTTTTTTTTCTAATTTTATTTTATTTTTAAACTTTACATAATTGTATTAGTTTTGCCAAATATCAAAATGAATCCACCACAGGTATACATGTGTTCCCCATCCCGAACCCTCCTCCCTCCTCCCTCCCCATACCATCTCTCTGGGCCGTCCCAGTGCACCAGCCCCAAGCATCCAGCATCGTGCATCGAACCTGGACTGACCCTGTGTACGAGACAGCAAAAGAGACACTGATATATAGAACAGTCTTATGGACTCTGTGGGAGAGGGAGAGGGTGGGAAGATTTGGGAGAATGGCAATGAAACATGTAAAATATCATGTAGGAAACGAGTTGCCAGTCCAGGTTCAATCCTCTGCCTTTTCTAACACCAGCTTGAACATCAGGAAGTTCATGGTTCACATATTGCTGAAGCCTGGCTTGGAGAATTTTGAGCATTACTTTACTAGCGTGTGAGATGAGTGCAATTGTGTGGTAGTTTGAGCATTCTTTGGCATTGCCTTTCTTTGGGATTGGAATGAAAACTGACCTTTTCCAGTCCTGTGGGCATTGCTGAGTTTTCCAAATTTGCTGGCATATTGAGTGCAGCACTTTCACAGCATCATCTTTCAGGATTTCGAATAGCTCAACTGGAATTCCATCACCTCCACTAGCTTTGTTCGTGTGATGCTTTCTAAGGCCCACTTGACTGCACATTCCAGGATGTCTGGCTCTAGGTGAGTGATCACACCATCGTGATTATCTGGGTCATGAAGATCTTTTTTGCACAGTTCTTCTGTGTATTCTTGACATCTCTTCTTAATATCTTCTGCTTCTGTTAGGTCCATACCATTTCTGTCCTTTATCGAGCCCATCTTTGCAGGAAATGTTCCTTTGGTATCTCTGATTTTCTTGAAGAGATCCCTAGTCTTTCCCATTCTGTTGTTTTCCTCTATTTCTTTGCATTGATCGCTGAGGAAGGCTTTCTTATCTCTTCTTGCTATTCTTTGGAACTCTGCATTCAGATGCTTATATCTTTCCTTTTCTCCTTTGCTTTTCGCTTCTCTTCTTTTCACAGCCATCTGTAAGGTCTCCCCAGATAGACATTTCACTTTTTGCATTTCTTTTCCATGGGGATGGTCTCAATCCCTGTCTCCTGTACAGTGTCACGAACCTCATTCCATAGTTCATCAGGCACTCCATCTATCAGATCTAGGCCCTTAAATCTATTTCTCACTTCCACTGTATAATCATAAGGGATTTGATTTAGGTCATACCTGAATGGTCTAGTGGTTTTCCCTACTTTCTTCAATTTAAATCTGAATTTGGCAATAAGGAGTTCATGGTCTGAGCCACAGTCAGCTCCTGGTCTTGTTTTTGCTGACTGTAAAGATCTTCTCCATCTTTGGCTGCAAAGAATATAATCAATCTGATTTTGGTGTTGACCATCTGGTGATGTCCATGTATAGAGTCTTCTTTTGTGTTGTTGGAAGAGGGTGTTTGTTATGACCAGTGCTTTTTCTTGGCAAAACTCTATTAGTCTTTGCCCTGCTTCATTGCGTATTCCAAGGCCAAATTTGCCTGTTACTGCAGGTGTTTCTTGACTTCCTACTTTTGCATTCCAGCCCCCATAATGAAAAGGATATCTTTTTTGGGTTTTATACTTCATTTTAATCACCAACACCACTTTAAGATTTTATGGGCATAGGAGAAGCATAGCAGTTGGCATCTAATAACTTTGCAAACTTTAAATGAATGACCAAATTTTAAAGAAATCATTGAAATTCAATTTCTGCTAAAGCCTAACATATATGAAGAAAATTCAAAATGGCACAGCAATTGGTGTTTCTAATTTGATCACTGTTGTTGTTTGGTTGCCGACTTTGAATGCCACAGACTGTAACCCACCAGGCTCCTCTGTCCATGGGATTTTCCAGGCAAGAATACTAGAGTGGGAATCTTATCATTATCCCTTTCAATTTAGTACCGATATTAAATGTTACTAGAAATGCTGTTGTCTGATATCTAAGACAAAATTCGCAGATAAAAATTTTGATGAACTTATTGCAGTGATATCATTATATGGAAATTCCCCATCATATTTTCAAATGGAATTGACTGTTTTCTTTTAAAAAGATAATTTTCAGGAAAAAAAAAAGTGAATGTCATCTAGATATATGAATGAGCACTTGTTAAGGGTTGAACTCTGAGGAAACCAGGCAGATCTTATAACTGGATCAAAAAATAAAATTAAAAACAGGCACATTTACAAAATATCAAAATGAATGTGCAATAGCATCTAAAATTGATTTTTGTCATGTGAAAGAGGGAGCTAGACAGGACAGAATTTACAAGTCTACAAAAAGAGCTATTTTACCTTGCTGTAAGTTATCTATAATTTATAGAGCTGTAAAATAGCTTCCCTAGAATAACAATCTCATACCTAAAAAAAGTCTTTTCCAAGAGTCTAGACAATGTGTAGTTTTTATTTATTTTTTCTCTATATCTTTTCAAATATCTGCCCTTCCCTATTTAAAACTTATTATAATGATGACTACAATTACCTGCAAAGGAACAGCAATGTTATGGCAACTGAATTATTGAGGTCTGTACTATTAACTGAATCCTGACAAATAAATTATGAATATGCAATTAAACTTTTTATCAGCAGCTTTATAGGGAAATGTGCTAAAAATACGTGCTCTAAGTTACCAGTCCCCAACCTTTTTGGCTCCAAGAACTAGTTTCATGGAAGACAATTTTTCCACGGTACAAGTCCATGGCTCAGTGTTTGGGGACCCCTACTCTAAGCAACCCTGGTGGAAGAAATCATACCTTCATTGAAAAATAACTACTATTTGAAGTATTCTTTTGATGAACCTTTGAAATATAACATTTATTTTCAGACACGTGTCAGGATTATTACATACGGTTAATAAGAATGAAAGGGATCTAAGTCAGAGAGCCACTGTTTTTAAGGAGGTATGATGTTCATTCTGATCTCCAGGCTTCCAAGGAGTTCTAGAATAGGAGTATAGTAAAAGAGAAAAGGATTTCACAGAGCCACACTGTTCTTTTGAACTATATACCAGATCTTTGCCCTCTATCTTACATCCCTTCCTCATCACCCAATTCCCCTAAAAATCTATACTTGAAGTTTCTCTTCTACTGTTTGAGCACTGCTTTCCTAGTATAACTTTAAGTGATTAGATAGGACTGTTCCTAGGCAATATGACACAGTGGTTGGGTCATGAATAGGCTCAAAGCAGTCAGCAAATTTGGCGGTATTAGAAGCAGGGTTCAATTATATCTTCAAAAGTCCTAAAAATTATTTTGCTTCATATTACATATCTAGTAATATTGGGGTTTACAAACATTAAATTTTGTTTAATAAAAATATACACATGTAGAAATATTAAAAATAGGAATATTATAAAAAATATATATGCTAATCTGAATGATGGAAAAGGCATCCTAATGGTTTTTGTTGAACCTGTTTTTTAAGGACAGTTGCTGAGGTTCAGTTCAGTTCAGTCGCTCAGTCGTGTCTGACTCTTTGTGACCCCATGAATTGTGGCATGCCAGGTCTCCCTGGCACCCCACTCCAGTACTCTTGCCTGGAAAATCCCATTGACGGAGGAGCCTGGTGGGCTGTAGTCCATGGTGTCGCTAAGAGTCAGACATGACTGAGTGACTTCACTTTCACTTTTCACTTTCACGCATTGGAGAAGGAAATGGCAACCCACTCTAGTGTTCTTGCCTGGAGAATCCCAGGGACGGGGGACCCTGGTGGACTGCCATCTATGGGGTCGCACAGAGTCGGACATGACTGAAGCGACTTAGCAGCAGCAGCAGCAGGTCTCCCTGTCCATCACCAACTCCCAGAGTTCACTCAAACACATGCATCAAGTTGGTGATGCTATCCAGCCATCTCATCCTCTGTCGTCCCCTTCTCCTCCTGCCCCCAATCCCTCCAGCTTCTATTAGAATTGTTAGTCATACTTGCTGCCCCTCAAAAATCAACATATTCATTCCTAAGGTCATTTATTATTCATATGAGTAAATAAATATATCTTGGTTTATGAAATGTTAAGGAAAGACTAGCACAGACATAGTAAATATTTTAATGCATCTTCTCAAATATTTGAGTTCTGATTAAACTGATTGATACTGATTATAATATTCTTTCTGAGCAATTTGCCTTTTTCTTGACAGTTTTTTTCCTACAGTTCTCCTCCTACATGGGTATCTAGGCACCTAGCCTACTGTCTGAACTCATAGTACTTTCTCAATAAATATTTGATGAATGAATGAAAAGTCAGTTCCTAGTGTGATATACCTTTTCCCGTTGCATATTTCACATGTGTAAATGTGACCCAAGTTTGTCCTGGCTTTATTTGCCCCTGTCTTGTTCATCCTCTGCCCTAATAAAAACCAGCCCTTCTCACATTAGGTTTTATGGGCTAAAATCTTATCAAATCTGGGACTGGACAATATCCAAAAAGCAGAACTTTGAGCTCAATGTTACCGGTTCATAACATCTGATAATGCACTCTTTACTTCAAGTATCACTGGCCTAGATCCAGATTTAAAGTCAGACTGGCAGTCAAGGAGGTGACCTGTCTAAAAATACCCAAAACAGTCTACTCTTTGTTTATAGGGATTCTATAATATATTGTTTGTCCATTGTCAGATATGATCTAAGAAAAGTCAATTATGCTGTGAGATGTCAATTATCTCCTGACACCAGTTCTGAAAAGGATATTCTGAGTTGATTTCTAATGAGAAAACAGTAGATAAACAGTTAATCACAACAATCTTCTATAAGTCTTCTACAAGTTTGTTAACAAATCATCCTTGATGTTCCAGTCCATTTTACATAGCTCATTGAGCCATACTACAACTTTTTTTCCCTTTTGCACGCACGCACACACACACACACACACACACGTATATATTCTTTTATGGGACTCCCCAAGTGGCTCAGGGGTAAACAATTCACCTGCCAATGCAGGAGACACAGGAGACCCAGATTCGATCCCTGGGTCAGGAAGATCCCCTGGAGAAGGAAATAGCAACCCACCCCAGTATTCTTGCCTGAGAAATCCCATGGATAGAAGAACCTGGCAGGCTACAGTCCGTGGGATTGCAAAGAACCAGACACAGTTGAGCCACTTAGCAGCAGCAGCAGCATCTTATTTGACATTAGAGTGTAGTTGATTAACAATGTTGTATTAGTTTCTGGTGAGGAGCAAAGTGATTCAGTTATACAAACACATCTATTCTGTTTCAAATTCTTTTCAAAGTATTTTTGTTATTAGAAAGTGAAAGTTGCTCAGTCATGTCCGACTCTTTGTGACCCCATGGACTGTACAGTCCATGGAATTCTTCAGGCCAGAATACTGGAGTGGGTTGCCTTTCCCTTCTCCAGGGGATCTTTGCAACCCAGGGATTGAACCCAGGTCTCCTACATTGCAGATGGATCCTTTACCAATTGAGCCACCAGGGAAGCCCAAGAATACTGGAGTGGATAGCCTATCCCTTCTCCAGTGGATCTTCCCAACCCAGGAATCAAACAGGGGTCTCCTACATTGCAGGTGGTTTCTTTACCAACTGAGCTATCAGGGAAGCCCCATTTTACTACAAGGTATGAGTAGAATTTTATGTGCTGTAACAGTAGGTCCTTGTTGGTTCTTTATTTTAAATATAGCAGTATGTACATGCTATACTTTGAAAGAACGGAAATATAGGGCCAAAATTTCTGTTTAGGTAGAGATGACTTTTGAGAAATGAAAAATTCTCTCTGCATAGGCCATTCACTTTATTATTAGCCCTGGAGAAAACAGCCCAGTATAATGTCAGCTTGCTCATTGACCCACAGCAAATCATTTTGGCACCTAACTGCACACTAAATTACTCTCAAACTATTTTTAGGGCAAAAACATTGGATCCTCATCTCACAGATATAACTCATTATCAGAGTCACCTTCTGAAGAGTTTCATATCCATGAAAAATAATGCAGCAGAAGACACCATTATAAAATAAAAAACAGAATAAAACAAGAAATGCCTTTTTCATAATATCTCCAACAAATTATCTAGCAGAAGAAAGGTAAGGATATTTAATTACAAAACTTTACAGGTGGTGCTAGGGGTAAAGAACCCACCTGCCAATGCAGAAGATGTTAAAAGCCGGTTCGATCTCTGGGTTGGGAAGATCCCCTGGAGGAGATCATAGCAACCCGATCCAGTATTCTTGCCTGAAGAATCTCATGACAGAGGAGCCTGGCAGGGTACAGTCCATAGGGTAGCAAAAAGTTGGACATGACTTAAGCGACTTAGCATGCACGCACGCTGAATTAGTACCCGAGTAAAAATCCAAAGAAATGTGAAAACACTGCCTTATTTTCATCTATTTCCTTAGAACCATCTTACTTCTATTTTTAACCATTTTTCCTATTGTTTAAAATAAAACTTGTGTTTCTTCCCACAGGAAATTAAAGTCTATACTTTTCCAATAGGCGATACTACAAGTCTCTACTTTGGTGGGCAAGTGATAAAATAGATCTTAAATTAGCAGGTAGCTTGAGGCACATGTGGCCAAAACATGAGTTGAAGGTGCTCCAAATGTTGACAAAAAACACTTCACGACAGGCAGGGAATATCTCAAAAGCTCCACAGAGCTCAAGGAGTGGTATTTAAAACCAACTCTGCAGGTTATTGGAGAAGGCAATGGCACCCCACTCCAGTACTCTTGTCTGGAAAATCCCATGGGTGGAGGAGCCTGGTAGGCTGCAGTCCATGGGGTCGCTGAGAGTCGGACACGACTGAGCGACTTCACTTTCGCTTTTCACTTTCATGCATTGGTGAAGGAAATGGCAACCCACTCCAGTGTTCTTGCCTGGAGAATTCCAGGGACGGGGGAGCCTGGTGGGCTGCCGTCTATGGGGTCGCACAGAGTCGGACATGACTGAAGTGACTTAGCAGCTGCAGGTTGTAAAACTGGAAAGGAGTTTAAAGGGAGGTTGAGGAAAGAGAGGCACATTGTAGAAGAGGGGAGAAAGACAGGAAAAAAGGCTGGAAGGGGCTTGTGAAAGGGTCAACTAAAGGAGCCAAGAGACCCAACTCAAAATATGAAGAGTTAGGCAGAATGACATATTGGAAATGCATACAGGACAGCGAAATGAAAGAGAACATCATTAAGAGACAAAGAAGAAGGAAAGACGATAACTAAAGGAAAATAAGTAAAAGATACCAAGAGATACAAATGATCATTAAAAAAAAAAAACTATCTGGTATTCCTTTATGTTTTGCCATAGCAATTATCTGCCAAAGCTAAAATTACAGTATTCCTCTGTGATTCGCCTTAATAGACTCAGCCAGGTGCATTATCTGCAAGCATTTTCATTCAGGAGAAAAATTAGCCAATCATGAATCTGGATGTGAATTTTAGGGACAAAACTAAGTGAAAGCTCTCCAAATGATATTTATGCAGCGGGCCAATCAAAATTGCATAAATTACTGAATTCAATTGCCAGGAAAGGGGGTTAAATTTAATACAGCTAGACAGCTGAGCAGCTGCTTTCATGATTTAAATAAAAACAAGCTGAAACCTTTGCTGTCAACTCAGTGATATATGACTTGTAATGGGATGTTTCCAACCTTCACTTCCATATGGCTGCCTCCACTTTAGGTAATGCTCCTTGCCTTCAGTGCGACCAACTTCTCAGAAAACATCTGGGTCCCATTCCTGCTCTGTTAGCTGCAACGCTGCCTCCTACAAACACATATGATTCACTGGATAACATCTCTTCACTTGAGGATCAAATTAGGGCGTTGCATTGATAATTTTATCATGTTTACAACCAGAGATACTGCACGCAAACACGGCACACATTCAATCCAGAAAATTCCTTCACATGGTGGGTGTTCATACTAGCGTAGATAGTATATATAAAATGAGAGGTGAACTTTAGTAGTTGGAATTAGAAAAACAAAGAAAGGCTAGCCCCAACAGAGTAGTCTAGTAGTCTTGCTACTGACCTACTCCTTTGTACTAGAAACTTCTCTTCATCTACACATTCCCCCACTCCTTCCAAAAAATAAAGGGAAGGGAAGAAAAAAAGACAAACATTCTTTTGAAAGGTGAGTGTAGCACAAAAGAAAGATGAAATTTTCCAATTTCACAAAAGTTTCACTCAGGTCAAGGTCAAATCAGAAGGAATTTATCCTAAAATAAGAACAAAAATGCCAGAAATGACAATGGCTATGGACAAATGAAAAATTGAATATATGAAATATTCATGATTTGAACCAGGACATTTTGTGTCTTGCGAAGTGAAAGTGTGAGTCGCTCAGTTGTGTCCAACTCTTTGCGACCCCATGGACTGTAGCCGGCCAGGCTCCTCCATCTATGGGGATTCTCCAGGTAAGAATATTGGAGAGGGTTGCCAGGCTCTCCTCCAGGGGGTCTTCCCAACCCAGGGATCAAACCGAGGTCTCCCACATTGTGGGCAGATTCTTTACTGTCTGAGCCACCAGGGAAGCCTCTTGCAAAGCAAACCCCAAAGCCCACATTTCTGTGAAGATATTCACTACTGTAACATCCAAAACAAGGTAGATGTTATCCTGAAAAGGGGATTTGAAATAGTCACTCGATACATTAAGATCATGCCCCCAATAATTGGTTTGCAAGCTGTAACAATCACTAAAAACAAACCCTATGTCCCATTTTTAGTTCATGAAACAAATTCATATAACATACCATTTGCATGAATTTCTTGTTTTAATATAGCAAGTGTCTACAAGTAGGTACATACAAAAATTTAAATCAAATTTTCTAAGACGATTACTTTCCCCATTAAAAGTCAACAGAACGGAGGTAGAGAAGCAAGGGGAGGAGGAGGAAGAGAGGGGAAGAAAAAGAACAGAAGTAGAACCAGTGGCTAACTGGGGCTGACTGCAGAAACTGAGAATTCTGTTTCAGGAAAGGAGGAAAAAAAAAAAAGCAGTAGCAGTTAAAGAAGAGGGTTTTTGTTTTGTTTTGTTTTTCTTGCAAAATTATACCAAGTTTCTTATACTTCCCCCCAAGAGTTAGTTAATTACAAGTTTTTCCTACTCTGAAAATTTTAAAGGTCAAAAAAGTTCACCAATGAAGACAACTGGGGAGTTCAGCTTCTACCTAAGAACCAGCATGTAATTTTCTCTGCCTTACTGCAGGCCTTTCCAAAGACTTTTCCTGGCACCCCTCCAGTGGGAAAGCTGCCCTCCGCCACCAGCCTTGGTGCAGGTGTTGGGGGAGTTGCAGTCCAGGACTCAGCCTTTCCCCTCCCCTCCTACTCACCTCCCCAACTCCAGCCCAGGTGGGACAAGCTCTTTCACATACTGAGGTTCAGAGCCCAGGCAACTTCATTCCCAGCTTTCTTGACCCCAGGTCTTGGGCAAAGGTCTTCTTTAGATGCCTCTGCTGAGACCTCCTGGTGGGGAAATGTCAGGGCAGCTTACAAGATTCCCTACTGTCTTAGAACCCTGGGTTTTTTTTCCACTCTGAGCCCTTTCCCCTTGCTCTCTCTCCAACCCAGGGTGTCATAAAACTGCCAGAGCATTTTACTGGGGGCTCCATCAGCACTGAGCCATGATCTACCCCCCAACTTCCATGTCTGTGCTGATCCACTTCACCCTCCACCTGTCAAGGAGACTTCAGCACAGGAGTCTGCGCCTCCTCTGGTTGTGGACGACTGCTTCTACCACTGTGGTTTGAGAGGCTTAATCAGCAATTCTGACACCTGGCAGCTCAGCACTCTCTCTTGCAGGTCAGCTGAGCCGCAGACAATAAGAATACACAAAATCCACTCATTTATAATTTAAAGCGTCATCGGAAGAGGCTTTTCAGAGCATCACAAAATGCAAATTAATTTCTCATTAGTTCCTGAATATCTTAGTTTGATGGTTACAGTAGGGCAAACAGAGGTTACAGGAGAACAGGAATAGATCATTGCTACCTTCTGTTTGGGCTTCCCACATGGTGCTAGTGGTAAAGAATCCCCCTGCCAATGCAGAAGATGTAAGAGACACTGGATTGATCCCTGGGTAGGGAAGATGCCCTAGGGGAGGGCATGGCAACCCACTCCAGTATTCTTGCCTGGAGAATCCCATGGATAGACGGAGCCTGGCAGGCTACAGTCCACTGGGTTGCAAAGAGTCGGACATGACTGAAGCAACTTAGCAGGCATGCACCTTCTGTCACACTGAAAAACTTGCTCAGCTTCTAAGACACTTTAATGATTTCTGTTTTACAATCAAAACCTATCAATAAAACACAGTGATGGATGCTTCTGCAATCATCTCTCACTTTCCCAGCAATGTGAGCCAATCTGTACCTGCTTGGTCTTCCACTTTCTCCACCTCATCATAAAGCATAGATCACATTGTCATCTCTCACCCTTCATGAGCTTTCCTTGAAGTTCTAATTTATATTTAACATAATGCAAAATGTGCCTTGTATTTTATGGTGTGATCATGTTTTAAGAGACAACTCACATGTTCAATATCATGCCCTTTAAGAAATTACATATTTGTATTTATTCAATAGCTCTACATATTGTGACCTTAATCAACTGCTATACATATTTCATTTTGCAAAGCAAAACCTAGTGGAGCCAGTCAGACCCGGGTTAGGCGCCTAGCTCTTCTAGACATTAGTGAATTGTCTATGGGGATAATATTACCATCTTGCTGGGTTGTGTGAGGGTAAAATGAAATAATGTGATATTCAACACCTATTTCTTCTCTTTCTTCTGCACCTCTTTTCATATGTAACTGGTTAAAAAGCTGCTCAACTTTGTGGCCCAGACATAGCATGGTGTCACAGCCAATGTAACACCAATCTGACAATCAAAAGTAACAGAGAGGTAGTTTATAATTCATTGCAAACTCTTCAAAAAATATCAAAGGGGGATTATGCACAGAAAATAAAAAGCTCAAAATCATTTTCACCATCTTTTCTTCCAAAGGCATATTTGTCATATAAGTGTATCTGTTCTCTATCTCTGTCACAAAAATCTCCAAAGTGATTTAAAATTTTTTTTCATCCTCACATCTGCTGAATGTTTCTTTCTCTTTTCCTAAACTATCAAGCTGACCTCTTCAATGCAAAGCATTCGCCTCTCACCATTACTCCTTTGCTGACTTTGTCCGATGTCAGTCCAAGAATCTGGCTGCTAACATCTGCTCCTTACCAGGCATGGGACTTGGAGATGTGGAGTATCCACGTGCACAGGAGGAAATAGGATTAGTGAAGCTAAGTGACTTGCCCAAGGTCACAAATTTGGTAAATGCAAGATTTAACATTCACTCTTAAAATTTTTATTTTTGAAGGAGAATAATTGCTTTCCAATGTTGTGTTGATTTCTGCTGTACAACATGAATCAGACATAAGTATCTATATGTCCTCTCCCTCTTGAGATCCCTCCCACCCATCCCCACTGAGCCCTCTAGGTCATCAGAGAGCACCACTGAGCTCCCTGTGCCATACAGCGGCTTCCCACTACCCAACTATTTTATACGTGGTAGTGTACAGAGGTCAGGGGTACTCTCTCATTTTATCCCACCCTCTGTTTCCCCCACTGTCTCCTCGTCCTTCCCTCTTTCTCCCCTTGGCTGTCCTACTTCCAGTCCTTTCTTTTCATAACCCAAACAGCCTTAATCATGCATCAGCATGTCAGAATATGTGAGGCATAAAAATGTGAGTCTCGCACTCTTGCTAACTTGACTGACAACAGGATTCGGGAAGAGCTCAAAGTATTCAGTTAATTAACATCAACACAGTTTATGGAGAAAGGATTTCTGCCTTAAGAACTTAAAATGTCTGTGATGCACAATTTGAAGAATCTGTACTACGCAGCAGAGATTTCAAACAAAAGAAAAAATCGGCCAATTGGTAGAACCTGAATCAAAGGAAGTTTAGGCTAACAAAATTGCCCTAATTAAAGTCCAACACTTCGGTACTTTTATAAAAACACAATAATTACATCAAGATTTAACTTTAAATGTGCAAACCACACACACACACAAAAAGAAACAAAAAAATCCCATCTGGTTCAACCTATCATTTTAAGTAGGTAGTACTAGTGATAAGTGACTGCTGCTGCTGCTGGTGCTGTTAAGTCGCTTCAGTCGTGTCCAACTCTGTGCGACCCCATAGATGGCAGCCCACCAGGCTCCCCCGTCCCTGGGATTCTCCAGGCAAGAACACTGGAGTGGGTTGCCATTTCCTTCTCCAATGCATGAAAGTGAAAAGTGAAAGTGAAGTCACTCAGTTGTGTCCGACTCTTAGCAACCCCATGGACTGTGGCCCACCAGGCTCCTCCGTCCATGGGATTTTCCAGGCAAGAGTACTGGAGTGGGGTGCCATTGCCTTCTCCAGATAAGTGACTAGGAGGAAAAAACTTAGGATGCATTCAAAAGGAGACAAGAGGCTCAAAATGGCATCACTTACACTAAGTCCTCATCACCAAAAAACCCTGAGACTTAATAAGTAACCAAATAACAGTTTCAACACGCCCCCACCCCCCACAACATAATGTTAATAAGTCAGTCTGGACTTTCCTGCCCAGCACCAGTGAGGGAATTTGCCCGATAGATCCCTTCCAACACCCAAGAAAGAAGTCCACCCCTTCCTTGTTCCTGCCACTTTCTGCCTACAAAAACCTTCCATTTCGTACAGCTCCACAGAGGGAACTCCAATTTGTTAGATGGCTGCTGCGTCTGCGTCACTTCAGTCGTGTCTGACTCTGTGCAACCCCACAGACGGCAGCCCACCAGGCTCCTCTGTACCTGGGATTCTCCAGGCAAGAATACTGGAGTGGGTTGCCATTTCCTTCTCCACTTGTTAGACGCGATACTACCCAGTTCATGAATAACTCAATTAAACCAATAAGATCTTCCAATTTACTTAGTTGAATTCTGTCTTAAGAAGGAGAAGGAGGGGCTTCCCTGGCAGTCCAGTGATTAAGACTTTCCTTCCAACACAGGAGGTGCAGGTTCCATCCCTGGTTGGGGAACTAAGATCCCACATGCCTCACAGCCAAAAAATCAAAACATAAAAAATAAACTATAAATATCAAAACATAAAACAGGAAGCAAAAAAAATCAAAGCATAAAATTGTTACATTTTAATGTAACATTTGCTACATAAGATTGTAACAAATGCAATAAAGGCTTTAAAAAATAGTGCACATCAAAAAAATATATCTTCATATAAAAACAAGAGAAAAGGAAAAGGACAGAAGAACTCCAAGAGAAATGAACAAACCATTTCAAAGAGGAAGCAGAGATTATAAAATATCAAATTGTGGCATGCTGCTGCTAAGTCGCTTCAGTCGTGTCCGACTCTGTGCGATCCCATAGATGGAAGCCCACCAGGCTCCCCCGTCCCTGGGATTCATGCTTTCTCTCCTAAAGTCACACTGTTCTAAATATCACTTACTGTTTTTTGATTCATTATCAACTCTTAAAAAAAAATCCCAAGAATACAAAAAATTGAAGACATCAGAAAAGGAGAAAGGGGCTTCAAAAACTCCAAATCTATAGATTTTTACATGAGCAGATTATTGTTATTTTTGTTTTAATACTCCATGAAAAAGTTTTATGACAAGTGTATTAAAAGGTGTGGGGAAAAACAAGCCCATCAAAAATGCTAGCCACTCCTGTGCACTCGTCTATCTGGGTGTAGGGAAACCCTAGGACTCACAATGTGTAGCAGGCAAAGTCCAGACAAGAAAACACAGCTCACTCCAGGGAGCATGATGGTGGTGGTGATTTAGTCGCTCAGTCATGTCTGACTCTTGTGACGCCATGGACTGTAGCCTGCCAGGCTCCTCTGTCCATGAGATTCTCCAGGCAAGAATACTGGAGTGTGTTGCCATTTCCTTCTCCAGGGGATCTTCCTGACCCAGGGATTGAACCTGGGTCTCCTGTATTTCAGGCAGAGAAATCAAATATGGAAAACCAGTGACGAACGTGATGGCAGAGAACAGAGCACCAGGGGTTGAGGAAAGGGGATTAGGCAATCACTGCTTCAGAGTTACAGCATTTTTGTTTTGGATGATGGAAAAGTTTGGAAATAGTGGGAATAGATATGTAACATTGTGAGTATACCCAATGCCACTGAACCATACAACTGAAACGTTGACTTAAAACATGCTGAATTGTAGAATTAGAAATGGTCAAATTAATCAACTTTCTGTTGTGAAAATTTTACCACAGTTGAAAATAAAAGAATGAAAGAGCAGACAATAAGGGACAACAGAGAACAGAAGCCAAAGGAAATTGTGTGGCAAATTAACCACAGCAAGAAGACTTAGCTACCTAGGATGGAGGGCACCAAGGGAGTTACCAGAGTCTGGGAGACAAGGTCATAAGACTGCAACAACTGGAAAAGCTGTAACTGCCAAAGAGACACAACCACTGCTGAAGACGGTGTCCAGAGCAGTCGGAATTCTGAATTCTGCAGTCTTCCCAACTATCCGTTTCCATTGCTGCCCTACAGTGGCCATGAAACTGTGTACAAGCCCCTGTGCCCTTGTCTTTTGAAGTAAAATGCTGACTCTAGAGTTAATGACTGGGAAACATGAAGATGCAGAAACAAAGAACAGCTGTTGGGCTACAGAACTGGTAACAATTTAGACCATCATTCTGCAATACAGCAGAATCACTGAACTTTATCTGTACAGATAAAGGCCTGATACACATTCCTAAGTTGTTTTTACAGGAAGCAGCACTCTGCACCCCCTGCCAGATGAAAACTGCTGACCACAAGAATACAACCCATAAGGCTGGTTGGTGATGCTTGAAACTTCACCTTGAGGCAAACCAATCCAAGAGTTGTCCATGAGCTGATCACACCCTGCTCCTTGGACGCTATAAAACTCCTCACTAGCCCCTCCAGTGTGGATTACATGGTCTTCAGGGCATTAGCCCACTGTGGCCCCCTTTGCCTGGCAAAGCAATAAAAGCTACTCCTTCTCACTTCACCCAAAACTCTCTCTCTGTTTCTAGTTGGCATAGGTGAGTAGAGGCCGAGTTTTGGCAACAGCCAGAACTCGGTGGAAGAGAGAGGCTAAGGAGCCCAGCAGTGGACTCAGTGGGGTTCAGCCCCCTCAATCTAGAGCAGAGCAAGGAAAAGGCAAGGAATGGATCTGGGAGACCAGCAAGTAAGCTTCACACCAACCTTCAAAGCTAGTGGGGTAAGTTTGGCATGTCCTAAAAACATCTCATCAAAAATAAGGATTTTGACCAAATTATAAAATGCATTAAAGAAAGGAACATCAAAATAAATCTTCTCCTGAAACTCAATGAGTAATAACAACTTTGGAAAGGGCTTAAAAATAGTTCTTTTCATCCATTTACTTTTGGGACCACAAATGAATTTATGTTTACCAAATAGATTATAATGTGACTCTTCCAATGTGAGGCTCATAATTTTCTATCTCAAAGGAGACTTAGTTGTTCTCTTGCCATCTCTGCACGATGATGCTTTATTCTCTGTGAACGTCTCTCTCTCCCAAGGTTAGTGTCATATACTAATATCTGTTTCACCTGCCCATCACAACAGGACCAAATATGTCTTGATTCACTTATCTGCTCATGATGCCTTCATTCACTTGGACACTGATCTTGCTTGCACTCAAACTATTTTCAAAATATGCCACCCAAGAAAGAGTTTACAAAACATCTCTTGGTGAGACACTTTCATCCTTAAAAACCCACCCATGGCTCTTTTTTTTTTTTTTTTTTTACAGCATAAACTCTTAAAGTCTTTATTCTACAGTAAGGGTCAGCAAAATTTTTCTGGAAGGGAACACACAGTAAATATTTTAGGTTTTGCAGGCCATAGGGTCTCTGTCACAACCATTCACTTCTACCATCCTAATGTGAAAGCTGACTCAGACAATTTGTAAACAGAAGGGAGAGGCTACATTCCAATAAAACTTTATCTATGTACACTGACACCTGAATTCCACATTATTTACGTGTCATGAAATAGTCTTCTTTTGACTTTTATTCTACTATTTAAACATATAGGAACCATTCATAGCTTGTTCAGTTCAGTTCAGTCACTCAGTTGTGTCCGACTCTTTGCGACCCCATGAATTGCAGCAGGCCAGGCCTCCCTGTCCATCACCAACTCCCGGAGTTCACTCAAACTCACATCCATCTAGTCGGTGATGCCATCCAGCCATCTCATCCTCTGTCGTCCCCTTCTCCTCCTGCCCCCAATCCCTCCCAGCATCAGTCTTTTCCAATGAGTCAACTCTTTGCATGAGGTGGCCAAAGTATTGGAGTTTCAGCTTTAGCATCAGTCCTTCCAAAGAACACCCAGGACTGATCTCCTTTAAAATGGACTGGTTGGATCTCCTTGCAGTCCAAGGGACTCTCAAGAGTCTTCTCCAACACCACAGTTCAAAAGCATCAATTCTTCGGCACTCAGCTTTCTTCACAGTCCAACTCTCACATCCATACACGACCACTGGAAAAACCAGAGCTTTGACTAGACGGACCTTTGTTGGCAAAGTAATGTCTCTGCTTTTGAATATGCTGTCTAGGTTGGTCATAACTTTCCTTCCAAGGAGTAAGCATCTTTTAATTTCATGGCTGCAGTCACCATCTGCAGTGATTTTGGAGCCCCCCAAAATAAAGTCTGCCACTGTTTCCACTGTTTCCCCATCTATTTCCCATGAAGTGATGGGACTGGAAGCCATGATCTTCGTTTTCTGAATGTTGAGCTTTAAGCTAACTTTTTCACTTTCCTCTTTCACTTTCATCAAGAGGCTCTTTAGTTCCTCTTTACTTTCTGCCATAAGGGTGGTGTCATCTGCATATCTGAGGTTATTGATATTTCTCCTGGCAATCTTGATTCCAGCTTGTGCTTCTTCCAGCCCAGGGTTTCTCATGATGTACACTGCATATAAGTTAAATAAACAGGGTGACAATATACAGCCTTGATGTACTCCTTTTCCTATTTGGAACCAGTCTGTTGTTCCATGTCCAGTTCTAACTGTTGCTTCCTGACCTGCATACAAATTTCTCAAGAGGCAGATCAGGTGGTCTGGTATTCCCATCTCTTTCAGAATTTTCCAGTTTATTGTGATCCACACAGTCAAAGGCCATAGCTTGTGGGCACCACTAAAATAAAAGGCAGACTACAGACCCCTGTTTACAATGTAACATTTCCTAAGGTCTGGTCCCTGCCCTCTTTTTAGTCATATGTCTTCCCATCCCCTATTCTTACCCTGTAGTTTAGTTTTATGCTGAGCTACATACCACTCTTTGAGCATATTATATATCGTCTTATTTGCTACAAGTTTCCTCTGCCTGGAATGACTCTTCTTTTTTCCACACATTCTGCAAATTGCTGCTCAAACAGATCCTCCTCTGAGACTTCCTCAGGCCATTTAGTCCTTTATCCAATATTTCTCATAACATCTCACTGCCTATAATAGTGTGTGTGCCCCAAACAAAGTTCTTAATATACTGAAGCCATCTGTGCATTTTCATTCCTATTGCCCTTTAGCTTCATATGGACAAAGAGTTTCCTTTTTTTGTTTGCCTTTTCATCCCTAGAATTTTGTAAAATACTCTAATGATTAATTGTGCTCTGAATGGAGTGCCAATTAAATAAAATTTCACTCTTCATCATAACAAGTAAAGTAACCACCGTGAAGGTTGAGCTTAGCAGTATTTCCTCATCTAAGCACTGGGGATTAAATTATCACTAGAAAAGATTCTGATGCTGGGAAAGACTGAGGGCAGGAAAAGAAGAGGGTGACAGAGGAGATGACTGGATGGCACCAACTCAACAGACATGTGTTTGAGCAAACTCTGGGGGACAGTGAAGGACAGGGAAGCCTGGAGTGCTAGTTCATGGGGTCATAATTTAGTGGCTGAAGAACAACAACAATCATAAGTAAAGAGTTCTTCAAACCTGACTCGGCTCACAGACAACTACTACAATCCTCCAGCATGCTGGTTCCTGTTAGTGTAGAAATAAGTTGTCATGTTTTGGCTTTATTTTGTCTTTGCTTTTCCCAGACATTAATTTATTATTGTTTTGGAAAACAGATTGTAAAGGAGAAAAATAGAGATTTAGGTCACTATTGCCTCCAAGAGCCACAGAATCTTGGGAACATGCAGATTAAATGCCCAGAAACCATACTGGTGATGTTTAGTCAATTTTATTTTCTTTGGATAGAAGAAGGAAATAATTCATTTGGGGAAGTAATTAATTTAAAACATTGCTTTTTAAAAACAAGCTGGTAAACAAGGCAATACTGTGTTCCAGACCGCAAAATTGACATGATTTTTAAAGGAAAAATTGGGAGACTGGAGACGAAATTACACACCAAAAGTAATTTTTTCTTCTCTGCACTTTGATATCTTGTAGGAGAGGATTCCTAGAAACATTAGTGGGTGGGCAATCTGAGGAACAACTTTAAAACAGTGTTTCAAATATCTAAAGAAATATTAAATAAGGGAAATGATATATTCTTTTCTATGTCTTGAGTAAGAGGAGCAAGTAAAAGGAAAGTAAGTTATAAGGAAAATAAGTTACACAGTTTTAAAACATTACCAGTGTATAACCAGTAGAGATTCAGAAAGGATTCCTTATTTGAAGACAATTTTTTCTGAAGGATTTTAAGGAAAACTCTATCTATGTGAGGTAGGTTGTTATTGTACAAGATGTTATTGTATTTTTCATAAATTTATAGGGCAGTCATATTTATTAGCAAAATATAGAACATCAAGAGACAACTTTTGATATGTAACTATGGCAAAAGAAGATAAGGATCTCTGTCTTGAAATATTTATATTAGATATTAGATGTGAAAATACTGTATTAAGATCACTGCTTTGACTTAGACATAAGAGGTTATGTATAGAAACAATAACTGGCTCCAGAACTAAAGTGTGTAACTCAAAAGCTTAAAGTCACAGATGATATTATTGGCTAGTGTAATAACGTGAAAGACAATCAACTAAGATGTGAATTATAAATACATAATTTTAATACCAAGAGATTTGGGCATGCTGCCCTCCTTTTACCTATTAGAAGTTGTCCTAATTTAAAAGTTAGTCTAATTACTGGTTAATGGCAAAAAGTTGGTCTGGGTCTTTTTTATACACCCTAGATTTTCATAATACTTTTTATTCCAAAATCAAAATTCTCTTAAAAACTTTCCAAACACTGTAATTACATGAAAACAGACTGAAGGTCATGACAAGTGCAACCATTATCTAAAACCTGAACAACTAAGAAACAAGAAACAGCTATCTAAGAAATAGAAAATATTCAAACCCCAGTATAAAAAGAGAAGAGCTCTTCATGACGAAGGCAAAGAAAGAGCCACTGAATGTTTTTCTTCTATAACCATTGTTTAACCAACCTCTAATTTGCCTTATAACTCTTGGAACTTCCTGAAAGATTATTTTGCTATGAAGCTCTGTCTCTGCACATATTCACACCAGACAATGGAGAGAAAACAAGGGGAAGTAGCTTCCAGAAGCAGCAGCTGAGCTCCAGAACATGTGGGTGGAGAAACTCTACCAATGTTGTCTGTTCTTTTCTTCTTGGGAGGGTCATGCTTATGTCAGAGTTTTCAGACATTTTCACCAGAAAAGATGAAAGAAACATTAAGGAAAAAAAGAAGCTCATGCAGACAGCCTTATCCTTTGTGTCCCTTATATTCTTTTCATCTGTGAGAAGTAATATGTATACTTGGTATTTAAGATCTTGTCTACAGTTCTGTGACAATGTCTACAAGCATACTTGAGTTAGATACAGAGATTTTTTTTCCCTTGCCTATAGAACAATTTACATTTAAAATCTGACCACACAAAACTATGGAATTTCAAGTCTGTTTCAGGATGTGGGATATAAAATGTCAAGGAAACTAAAACATATCCTTCTGTAAGAGTTCAGTGAAGATATGAGTTCCTCTCGCAGGTGTAAAATATCCAACACTATCCTTTAAATAATAGTTATATACATACAGATTGACCAAGAACCTAAAGTGAAGGTCACTCAGTTGCGTTCGACTCTGTGACCCCACGGACTATGCAATCCATGGAATTCTCCAGGCCAGAATACTGGAGTTGGTAGCCGTTCCCTTCTGCAGGGAATCCACCTGCATTGCAGATGGATTCTTTACCAGCTGAGCCACTAAAGATTCCCTCAGGCCCATCAGACTTTTGACAGTATTCATCCAGACTCCAGGCCCCTGCTCTCCTTTTCAAAGTATTAGTTTAGAAAACCTGGAGTTGTAAAGTATTTCTCGGTGCCTTTGAGACGATAGTCTCATAGCCTCTCACCAGTCTTACTATGCAGACATGTCTTTCTCAGGGACCTGGAAGCCATTGTTCCGAAATGTAATCAACGAGACGAGAGCCTATCTCCAGTGTCTATGGGAAGGTAGCAGCCTAACTTCAGTAAGCGACAATTACCAAACACAGATGGTCTTATTACACTGCCTAACCTCCCCACAAACATCCTCAGGTACTTTTCCTTAAACTCACCCCAGCATTTACAAACCCTCTCATGTTTGGTTTTAGGGGAAGTGAGTTCAGTTTTGCTCCAGTATCTCAGTAGTCTCGAGCTCTATTGCAATATTTTTAAATAAAGACTTCCTTGCCATTTTTAACAAGTATTAAGTTATTCCCCTTCTACAATACACACACCCATATACACACATGTATGCAGGCACACACGTATATTTTTAAAGCAAATTATATTTTAAATTATTCATAATTTTTAATGTTGTTAATAAAATTATTCTAAAGTTTAAAACATAATGTAAAAAGATTATACATTAAATTAATGTCTGAAAAATAAAGGAAGTTCAAATGTATGCATTTCACAGAATTTGAGAAAATGAAAATTAGACAATTTGTTTTTAAAAATTTCCAATTTTTCATTCTATTATCATAAATAAAATATACCATAAAATACAATTAGTGGTCATGGAAAGTTATAGGTGTAATTATTTTGAAAATAAAAATATTTTAAATGTCCTAAGGTATTTAATAATATTAATATTTTAATTATATTAATTTAAGTAGAACAAAATCTTAATATTAATAATTTAATGACACATACCTCAATTACTACGTCAGGTACTATTTAAAGTTGTTTTCATATGTATCAATCAATACAATGACTTTATGAAATAGGTCTTATTATATCCCGTTTTGCAGACAAAGAATTTTGGGCACAGAGAGGTTAACTAACTTGCCCAAGGTCACACAGGTAGTGAGTAGCAGAAGTGAGATTTGAGTTTGGGAAATCTGGTTCTACATCTGTGCCCTTAGCCTGTGGAAGACCAACTCCCCAAATATCCCCAATACCACCTGTCGATAAGACAAGGTAGAGTGGGCTGCTTATTGCCCTGCAGGGTAAAACACTTCTGGAGCTGTAGACAGAATCAAAGGTCAGAACATCAAATGAAAGTTAGGGTTAAGGCTAGGGTTTTAGCTATGTTCGGAGAAGGCAATGGCCCCCCACTCCAGTACTTTTGTCTGGAAAATCCCAAGGACGGAGGAGCCTGGTAGGCTGCAGTCCATGGGGTTGCGAACAGACATGACTGAGCGACTTCCCTTTCACTTTTTTTTTTTTAATTTTATTTCATTTAACTTTACAATATTGTATTGGTTTTGCCATATATCAAAATGAATCTGCCACAGGTATACATGTGTTCCCCATCCTGAACCCTCCTCCCTCCTCCCTCCCCATACCATCCCTCTGGGTCGTCCCAGTGCACCAGCCCCAAGCATCCAGTATTGTGCATCGAACCTGGACTGGCAACTCGTTTCATATATGATATTATACATATTTCAATGCCATTCTCCCAAATCATCCCACCCTCTCCCTCTCCCACAGAGTCCAAAAGACTGTTCTATACATCTGTGTCTCTTTTGCTGTCTCGTATACAGGGTCTTTCTGAATTCCATATATATGCATTAGTATACTGTATTGGTGCTTTTCTCTCTGGTTTACTTCACTCTGTATAATAGGTTCCAGTTTCATCCATCTCATTAGAACTGATTCAAATGTATTCTTTTTAATGGCTGAGTAATACTCCATTGTGTATATGTACCACAGCTTTCTTATCCATTCATCTGCTGATGGGCATCTAGGTTGCTTCCGTGTCCTGGCTATTATAAACAGTGCTGCGATGAACATTGGGGTACACGTGTCTCTTTCCCTTCTGGTTTCCTCAGTGTGTATGCCCAGCAGTGGGACTGCTGGATCATAAGGCACTAGTACAGCCACTATGGAGAACAGTGTGGAGGTTCCTTAAAAAACTGGAAATAGAACTGCCTTTCACTTTCCTGCATTGGAGAAGGAAATGGCAGCCCACTCCAGTGTTCTTGCCTGGAGAGTCCCGGGGACTGGGGAGCCTGGTGGGCTGCCGTCTATGGGGTCGCAGAGTCGGACACGACTGAAGTGACTTAGCAGCAGCAGCAGCAAGGAGTGACTTGATTAGGATTGGCCGAAGATCCAGATATAACAGTCTAGGATTGCTGGAAACAACAAAGCAAAAATTTGAGGCAATTTGAGGCAAAAGATTTAAAGAATTGAGGGCACAAACTGTCGA
Organism: Bos indicus x Bos taurus; assembly: GCF_003369695.1. Taxonomy (NCBI): domain Eukaryota; kingdom Metazoa; phylum Chordata; class Mammalia; order Artiodactyla; family Bovidae; genus Bos; species Bos indicus x Bos taurus. The sequence goes on along the minus strand of NC_040079.1, from coordinate 96,093,207 downwards.
TGTTTTCCGTTAAAGACATCAGTCTGGACCTCTACGAAATATCAAGCAATTTTCATGGGCTGAAGTCATGCTAAAGAAGACAGTGGAATAGTAAAGTCACCCGAATGTACATGCTAGGCTGTATGGAGGCCTGGCAATTTGATCTTGCTGTCTAAGCTGGGTGTGGGAGTACACACTTTGGGTTCTTAATATCTCTTAAAAGACTACTACAGCAATTTGTGTTTTTGTTGAAAGCAGTATGCCTGTTGAATAAATTAACTTTTTTAGGTTGATGCTTTAATATGTTTTTTAAAGCATGATTTATGTTAATAAACCAATCAGGATAAATGATAACTTAATCAATGTGTTTTATAAATAACTTAAGTTGCTGTGATTTGATTCTATGTAGATGTGTCTGCAAATTAACATATTTTGAACAACTTCCTGAATTTAATACAACTGTTTATGGACCTCAATGGCTTTTAGCCTTAAAAGCAAACCTTAGAGCTTAGTTTAGGACATGTTAGTACAGGCTGTTTTTCAAATGTGTATTTTCTTATCTGTGCATTTTGCAACTAACATTTTCCCTCGTAATAATCTTTTTTTCTTTTAGGGAGGGGTAGCACCACATAAGAGAAACAAAAGAATCTTAGGAGTGTCACCTTAGGAGGTTATTAATAGGTTTGATGTTGTTTGGCCTGGGTGAGGTGATTTTAAAGTAAGTCTGTAAAGGCAGACAACCATTTGGAATTGGACAAAGGTCATGTGAAATGACAGTTTTGGGTTGGAAAACTCAGCTTTGGATTAGAAGTGAGACTTTGTGAATAAGTTAATAAATACGTTATCTTAGTTGATTCACAATCTCATCACCAGGTGGGATTTTGGATTTCCTTTTTCTTTAGGTAGAGACAACTAGATTCAAATTCTCTTTCTGTTGATAGACGAGTAGTTTACATGATAGGAAGTTCATAGGAATGAAATCAGATATCAAGTCAAATACATTTTGAAATCACAGTGTTTGGAATAAATTATCATTTAGTAAGAAATAATATCAACAGTCTTAAGACTGATGCTGGATAAAAGAAGTCAAAGACCATGAAGCTGGGCTGCTGACTTGTCATTATGAAAATCCAGTCCCTCATATGGACACATGTTAGTTCCAGAGACCAGGACAGAGAATTAAATTGTTCAATGAACAACTGATTTAAAAATTGCATCATATAAAAGGGGTAAAGAATTTATATGATTAATCAATAAAACTGAAATTATATTAGAGAAGGACCTAAGGATTTACATAATTACCACCATCCCCAGTATATGGTTAAAAAAAAAAAAAAAAACACTCTAGGAAAAGAAACATGATAAGCTAAATTATGTACAATATAAAATAAATATGTGAAATAAATGAATAGAAGCTATATTATCTGACAATTATAATATCTTGATTACATTTAAAAAATAAAATGCTTTAATTTATTGAATTATAGAAATAAGGTAGGTAACATTAAACGTAGATAATAGATACTACTACAATATTTTATAAGATTCACTAATCTAAGATGGAGAAAAATTTTAAGTCAGAAAACCAGCATTGTTGTTTGGACAGAGAGTTTGGGACAGAATATGGGAATAGCTCAAAGGAATTTGTTATACTACTTTTAAGGCCCACTCTGTCATGATATTTATAATTTTATAATACTTTAACAATTTAAATGAAAAAGGAACTCCTTAGTGTTAATACACACAGAATGGTCAGATCTCAAGGGACTGCTTTTACATCCTACTCACTAAATTCAAACCATCAGGAAAGTAATCTTCAAATTAAATGTAAGCAAAGTATCTTTTTTAGAGTTGGGAGGTAAACATTCTTTGTTCTCCCAAGAAGCTACAGCATCATTATTTTCTAGACTACCCTATTATTGTGATATCATCTGGAGACCCAAAAGTGCATCTGGTTAAAATTGATGGACCCTTATTACACAGAAATCCTATGAACTAGAGTTTTACCCAGAAGATAGAGCAAAAAGTTAAATCAATCCAGATCCATTTTATTCTCTGTTGGGACTTGGAAGAATCTCTGTGTTTTTACTGTTGGCCCATGACCCATAGTTATGGATAGTGTCAACATCAGTTGACACTAAGCTGAGAAGAGTTTGTAGTGATCATGCTAGAGAGTTTCAAAGAAAGAAGCTACAAAGTGATCAAAACATATGCCAATTAAGCCTTCAATTGGATTTTTAAATATTTTAAGTAGTAATATAAAAACCATTGAGTTGTTTGGTCAAAGGCAATTTTAGTAGTCATCTAAATCCACCAATTCCAGGAATGCAAAATCAGTATATTTTTCTCAAAGGATGGAAAATTTTGAGGCTACAATAGACAAAAATGCCCATAATTCCCCCAAACCATTTATCCAATTTCTCCCATTATTCTATTTATAGCTCAATTTCATATTTTCTAATCATTTCCTGAACTTCTACTTCCTGCCTCTGGCCTTTTGGTATTCTTCCTTATAGAATATGCTTTCCCTGAATTACCATGTTTAAGGATGTAAATCAAACAAAAAAACTCATCCTTGAAGTGAAGCGTTAGTCGCTCAGTCATGTCCAACTCTTTGTGACCCCATGGACTATAGCCTGCCAGGCTCCTATGTCCATGGAATTCTCCAGGCAAGAATATTGGAATGGGTTGCCGTTCCCTTCTCCGGGGGATCTTCCCAACCCAGGGATCAAACCCAGATCTCCTGCATTGCAGGCAGATTCTTTATTGTCTGAGCCACTGGGGAGGCAGTCTTGAAACATCCCTCAATTCTTCTTAGCTATAAGTTACTTTCATCTTTTGTCCTTTCCTTATGTGTCTTGCTCGCTTAACCTTGCACAAGGGGTAAAATGATGTGTATATAGTAAATTACGTGTATAAGAAAGAAACATATGCATAGAAACACGTTTGCATAAAGAAATATAGATATACAAGCAATATCTATACTGAGAGGGAATAAATATTCTCAACATGGGCCTCTATCTAACAACTTGATTTTTTGGATTATTTCTTCAAAGATGTATTCAAATATAAGAAAGAACATCTTGCATCACTATTTATGAACATTCGCTCCCTTATGTTTTTGTTAAGTTCTCCTAGAACAGGGGCCATACATTGTTTATCTTTTTTATCCCTTTCCTGATTGTGTAGTGTATGGATTGCATATATTACGGGTAATGCATGCCCCTCAATTTGCCCCCTGAGGGTATATTCTGAAATAAAACTAATGAAAATCAACACAAAGAGAGCAAATCTTCCCAATCTATAAAAGTGCTAGTTTACATCATTAATGTCTTGATGATGAGACCGGGACTTCTTTCCCATCTTAATCAAAGACAATAAAGTATTGACAAATTCTTTAAGAGATAAAAATACAATGACTTTTGACTATCCTGAAAATAGTTGAGCTCTGAAGAATTGATGCTTTTGAACTGTGGAGTTGGAGAGAACTCTTGAGAGTCCCTTGAACTGCAAGGAGATCCAACCAGTCCATCCTAAAGGAAATCAGTCCTGAATATTCATTGGAAGGACTGATGCTGAAGCTGAAGGTCCAGTATTTTGGCCACCTGATGTGAAGAACTGACTCATTGGAAAAGACCCTGATGCTGGGAAAGATTGAAGGCAGGAGGAGAAGGGGCTGACAGAGAATAAGATGGTTGAATTGCATCACCAACTCGATGCACATGAGTTTGAGCAAGTGCTGGGAGTTTGGTGATGGACAGAGAGAGAAGCCTGGCATGCTGCAGTCCGTGGGGTCGAAAACAGTTGGACACAACTGAGTGACTGAACTGAGCTGATCTTGAAAATAATAATACACACCACTGTTAGACTATAAAAAAGAAATCTGAGAATCTAGATAATGTAAAATAAAGGTTAGTCTGTGGATTATAAGGGTAACAATGTCAATAGCAGATAATCAGAATATCCTAACGTTCAGATCAGAATATCCTAATGCTTTAATTGATCAGGTTATCATATATAATATGACATATTCCATTACAAATTCATTTCCTTTTACTTTACTGCAATAAAAGATGTCTTCTCTCTCTATTGGTCTCCCACTTTACCAGATTCCCAATGTCATCACTGCCTAACTTATTTTTTTCCTTTTTCTCTTTAATACCTAGGATTTAAGAATATATTTCTCTTTCCCCTTTGACCTGAGGAAAAACTAAATACAGTCTAAATTAGAGACTGAGCTAGACTAATTGACTGACAGTGACTCTGAGGTTTGCAGGTTTCTACATAAGCCCTAGATTCCTAATTAGCTCAACAGGGAACAAAATAGCATTCAGCCTTTCTTTTCTCTTCTGATCCTCCCCCAACTTGGCAAGACAGTTTGCAGCCCATGAGGCTCAGTAAAAATAAATCACCATCACAGAGGTATGGCGCACCATAAATATTCAAAACCTAGAATCACAAACTTACAAATTGGAAGGGTTTCATAGATATGTCCAGAGTGCCCAGAGTTATGGACCATTTTCTCTACTGAAAAGGAGGAAAATGCCACAATGATTACTCATGACAATTTAACCACCTCTATTTTTAGTTAATTAAGAATATCTTTTAACTGTTAAGTACAAGTCTAATTTTCCAATCCAGAAATAACATAAATTCTTGTGTTTTCTCCCTAGGATTAGTACAGAAACCAGAGCTCAAAGGAATGATAGAGGAAGAGAAGGGAATCCCCAAAGCATTAAATAATAGGTCTGCATCTTATAGCTCATCATCCCTAGACAATCAGACACTACATAAATGTTTCCATTGTTCATTTCCTTTATTGCAGATACAATGAAACTGTCTAGTATGATTAAGAGATGTCTTACCATAAAAAATAGAGGCCTTTTCCTAGAATACATCATTGAAAGCATTTTTTTAAAAGCTGACTAAATGTCTCATCTGTTTCATCACAAACCCTCACTTACTAAAGATAAAGAAATCATGCAGTAATTCAAACTGTATTTTTAGAGATTAAGTTTTATGCCAAAATGATTACATATTCCAGCAATAGCTCTCTAAGGATGCTGGTTTTACAAAATAGCTTCCAGTGGTTAAAATAGATAAGCATTTCCAAACCAAATATGCTGCATTTGGTACTCAGTAGAAATTTGTTGAACAAATGAATAAATTTGCTCCTGTGGTAGTAAACGCCACCTGCTGTTAATTAAAACGCCCTAAAATACGTTTTACATGGTGACTTTTTGGGGGAAAGCTCACTAATAGAAACTTGTTTCTTTTTTTCTGTTTTTTTTTTTTTTAATTTAATTTATTTTTTAACTTTACAATATTGTATTGGTTTTGCCAAATATCAAAATGAATCTGCCACAGGTATACATGTGTTCCCCATCCTGAATCCTCCTCCCTCCTCCCTCCCCATACCATCCCTCTGGGTTGTCCCAGTGCACCAGCTCCAAGCATCCAGTCCGTGCATCGAACGTGGACCGGCGACTTGTTTCATATATGATATTATACATGTTTCAGTGCCATTCTCCCAAATCATCCCACCCTCTCCCTCTCCCACAGAGTCCAAAAGACTGTTCTATACATCAGTTCTAATGAGGTGGATGAAACTGGAGCCCATTATACAGAGAGAAGTAAGCCAGAAAGAAAAACATCAATACAGTATACTAACACATATATATGGAATTTAGAAATGGTAACAATAACCCTGTATATGAGACAGCAAAAGAGACACTGATGTATAGAAACTTAAAGTTTCTTATATTTCTTAGCAGATTAAAAAAAGATATCAGTTAACAGATACTGACTTTGAAGTTTATGCACTCTCTGCAAATTAATGCTGCATTCTTTTCCAACAAGCTATCAAGCGAAGATTTCTCAAATTGTTGTAATCATCCTCCTCCACCAATAACATATTTTTACATATTATATATTTTTATTATCTTATCTCTTTTTACTTTCCACGATAAAGAGATCTCCAACTGGTGGGTTGTTCTCAATGCTCTGAACTCAATATCCAAACTCCTTCATTGTATACCTACTTGCATATCAAATACCTCATTGTTTTTTTTTTAGTCTAGAGTTTTTCATCTTCTATTCCGCCTTTAAACAGGTTTAAGACCCCAAGTTTCCGTTTTTGCCGTCTTTCCCCTTGGTCCTTTCCCCACTTTTGCCCTCCTTCTAAACCTAAGCTTCTGAAACGTGTATTCCATAGTCACTGTTGTCCTTTCTGGCTTCTCATTCCCTGCCTTAACCCCAAAATAGGAATCTTTTTCCTACCCCTCCTCTCACCCTCTCCTGGACATGCCACCAATGCCACCTGGGCCTCTTGCAGTCCTTATCTTATGCAATTTCTATCAACACCTTTCTTGAAACTCTATCCCTTCGATTTCTGTGATACAATTCTCAGTTTTGCTCCAGATTCTTTGGTCCTGACTCAACCTCATTCTTCATCATGAGAAAATATACATTTAAAAAAAAAATGGAAAGCTCACTGGTAATTAAAGAGATACAAATTAAAATATGATTTATAATGTGTTTCTGATGAAATTTACAAGGAAAAGAATTCATTTGCTAGCTGCAAATACAGATGGGAATAACCATTTCAGAAGGCATTTAGCTAAATGTTTTAAGAGCCTAAAAAAGGCATATATACCTTGACCTAAAATCATTCTATTGTTATGAATATGGCTTAAGGAAATAATTGTGACTATATGAAGAATTTTGTTTGTCAGGACATCGATCTCACAGCACTGGTTATACTAAGGAAATTGACAAATGACTAAAATGCTCAATAGTGGAGAAACAGATAAGTTATAGCTTATCAATACAAATAAATGCTAGGTACCTTTTTAAATAATGCAAATAATTATATGTACCTATGTTCTCACTACATTTTCAAGTTGAAAAGACAGGTTATAAAAATGTATTTATTTATGAAAAGAGTATGTTTACAAATGTGTACATGCAAATACATAAAATAGTGAAAGGTTTTGGATACAACTGTCTGCTGCTGTTTCACGTGATTGGTGGAAATACAGGTGATTTTTTTTTTTTTTTAACTTTTAAATTTAAAAAAAAGTCTTAGAATAAACAAGTATTATTTTTGCCAGAGTGGAAAAAAAATGAAAATATTTTCAAAGTGTTTGTGTTTGAATAAACTAAAAACAGTACTGAATTTTTAGTACGGAATTTTGAGCTTATAACTTGGATGAGTTTGTTTTTCTTTCTCTAAAGAAAGATATTCAGAGTTAGTAAAATAAGTGAAGGTTTTTTCAAAATGTTCCCTTATTCTTATTTTGCATATTGAATAGAATTGAAAAATAAAAGATTTGGCATGAAAAACTTGGAAAATTTTACACTGCAAAACAGTAGTGTCTAAGAGATGTTAGGAGAAAGAAATCAATGCATTATGATTTCTGAGCTATCAGAGAAGGTAGTAAGTATATGCGGGCTTCCCTGGAGGCTCAGACGGTAAAGAATCTGCCTTCAATGTGGGAGATAACTTTGAATTACATTTTTATTCCACCAACAACCAGCCACTAATGTTTATTGAGCAATATGTCCAAGCACCATGCTGAAGTCTTAATATAAATCATCTAGTAGGTCACTACATCATGTCAAATGTCGGGCTGGATGAAGCATAAACTGGAATCAAGATTGCCGGGAGAAATATCAATAACCTCAGATATGCAGATGACACCACCCTTATGGCAGAAAGTGAAGAGGAACTCAAAAGCTTCTTGATGAAAGTGAAAGACGAGAGTGAAAAAGTTGGCTTAAAATTCAACATTCAGAAAACTAAGATCATGGCATCCATTCCTATCACTTCAAGGCAAATAGATGGTTAAACAGTAGAAACAGTGACAGACTTTATTTTGGGGGACTCCAAAATCACTGCAGATGGTGACTGCAGCCATGAAATTAAAAGATGCTTGCTCCTTGGAAGAAAAGCTATGACCAACTTAGACAGCATATTAAAAAGAGAGACATTACTTTGCCAACAAAAGTCTGTCTAGACAAAGCTATGGTTTTTCCAGTGGTCATGTATGGATGTGAGAGTGGGACTATAAAGAAAGCTAAGCGCCAAGAATTGATGCTTTTGAACTGTGGTGTTGGAGAAGACTCTTGAGAGTCCCTTGGACTGCAAGGAGATCCAACTAGTCCATCCTAATAGGAAATCAGTCCTGAATATTCATTGGAAGGACTGATGCTGAAGCTGAAACTCCAGTACTTTGGCCACTTGATGCGAAGAACTGACACATTTGAAAAGACCCTGATGCTTGGAAAGAATGAAGGCAGGAATGGAAGGGGACAACAGAGGATGAGATGGTTGGATGGCGTGAGCCACTTGATAGACATGAGTTTGAGTAAGCTCTGGGAGTCGGTGATGGACAGGGAGGCCTGGTGTGCTGCAGTCCATGGGGTCACAAAGAATTGCACACAACTGAACGACTGAACTGAACTGAGTTGGTCACTACAGCAAAATGATGAGGCAGGAACCATTATGATTTCTATTTTAAAGATGATAAAAAGGAGATAATTGAATTTATTTTTGGTCATGAGGGTGAGTGATGGGGTTTGAACTTAATCTAACTCCAGAGTTTGAGTGTCCCAATACTTTGTGATATGCCCTCATATTTATCATATCAAAAGAGAAATTACCATTACCAGAATTTCTCATATATATATGATCCAGTTTTATAAATAGCATTATAAAGTTTAGATAGAATATTTTCCTATCCATATCCTTTAATTAATTAAAGGATAATAACTTGGAGAAACACACATACATATATGTACATACATACTTGACTACATATATATAGATATATAAAACTTTTTATATATATGAATAGCTACTCTACTATTACCATTCACCATCAAAGCCATTTTCTAATTACCCTCAACATACACAGACACCTCATATTTTCAGAGTTCTAATGATAATGGAATATACTGTATACATAAGTAAAAGAAAATTGTGTGTAATGAAAAATAAAATATTTACCCTAACATAACCAAATGTTTTTACTTTATTACATTGTATACTATCAGTTAAGTATTTAATTATTCATTATTTCATTTTATGAAAATCAGGCATGCCAAACCATGCTCAGTTCAGTTCAGTTCAGTCGCTCGGTTGTGTCCGACTCTTTGCGACCCCATGAATCACAGCACACCAGGTGTCCCTGTCCATCACCAACTCCCGGAGTTTACCCAAACTCATGTGCATCAAGTTGGTGATGTCATCCAGCCATCTCATCCTCTGTCGTCCCCTTCTCCTCCTGCCCCCAATCCCTCCCAGCATCAGGGTCTTTTCCAATGAGTCAACTCTTTGCATGAGGTGGCCAAAGTACTGGAGTTTCAGCTTTAGCATTAGTCCTTCCAATGAACACCCAGGACTGATCTCCTTTAGAATGGACTGGTTGGATCTCCTTGCAGTCCAAGGGACTCTCAAGAGTCTTCTCCAACACCACAGTTCAAAAGCATCAATTCTTTGGCACTCAGCTTTCTTCACGGTCCAACTCTCACATCCATACATGACCACTGGAAAAACCATAGCCTTGACTAGACGGACCTTTGTTGGCAAAGTAATGTCTTTGCTTTTGAATATGCTGTCTAGGTTGGTCATAACTTTCCTTCCAAGGAGTAAGCATCTTTTAATTTCATGGCTGCAATCACCATCTGCAGTGATTTTGGAGCCCCAAAAAATAAAGTCTGACACTGTTTCCACTGTTTCCCCATCTATTTCCCATGAAGTAATGGGACCAGATGCCATGGTCTTAGTTTTCTGAATGTTGAGCTTTAGGCCAACTTTTTCACTCTCCTCTTTTACTTTCAATAAGAGGGTCTTTAGTTCCTCTAGACACAAACAATAAGAAATACAAATTGAGGTCAGTGGTAGAAGTCAAAGTATAAATGACAATTCAAAAAGTGTTTTGATAGAAGACTACATGAAGTAGTTAGAGGATGAATTCCCATCTTCACCAGAAAATGGATTGAGGGAACAGGGAGCTCAAGAAAGCTTCCTAGTGAAAAATAAGTCCAAACTCTTAACAAGAAGGAAGGGATTAGTAAAGGCAGGGAGTAAAAAGAATGTTCCAAACATTAGAAATCCTGTGTATAAATGTAGCCCATGCAAAAGTAGACAGGAAAATCATTAGCTGCTACGGGGAGCTTAAACGTGTCAAAATTTGAGTCATAAAGTTCACAGTCTAGCACAACATGTAGTTTTTCACCGCGCCCCCCCCCCCCCCCCCCCGCCGCCGCCCTCGCCATTCTCAATTCAGGTTCTAGTCAAGAAAGGAATCTTTTCTTCCAAGGATTATATGGATTAAACTTCTCTTGCCTTCAAAAGCTGGGATAGAATGAGAATCACACAGAAGACAGAAAAGGCATTTAGGAAATGACAGTCCCAAGGAGAGTGGAAAAACACAACAAAGGAGCATTTTAGAATAAGCTAGCTAGAATGGGGTGGAGAAGGCAGTAGCACCCCACTCCAGTACTATTGCCTGGAAAATCCCATGGATGGAGGAGCCTAGTAGGCTGTAGTCCATAGGGTCGCGAAGAGTCGGACACGACTGAGAGACTTCACTTTCACTTTTCACTTTCATGTGTTGGAGAAAGAAATGGCAACCCACTCCAGTGTTCTTGCCTGGAGAATCCCAGGGGTGGGGGAGCCTGGTGGGCTGCCGTCTATGGGGTCACTCAGAGTCAGACACGACTGAAGCGACTTAGCAGCAGCAGCAGCTAGAATGGGGAGGGCAGAGAGTTTCATCTTGGAAGTGAACTTTTACTAATTGGAAATAGCTGTGCTAAGAAAAATTTCCATTCCCACTAGACTGTTGGAGCAGACAAGGGATGCCTTGTGAGTCCTTAGTTCCTCCCTCTAAATGCAGAGATTTTGTAGCTTCTCCTGATTCAGGTTCAGTGGTGATAAGTGCTGTAAGCAACTAACAACACTCACTGTGGACACTGAATTCGAGAGTGGTGACACATAAGACACATATTATCTTGTGGCTGTTGCTGGTCCACAAAACAGACCATTTGGGGCAGTAGCAAGGAGTGATGCTGAACTAAGTGACTACTGTGGGACTGCTGTTCTACTATCTCAGGAGTCTTGAGTGTAGTACAGAGGCTTAACCAAGGAGACAACTTGATAATCCCATTCCTATAACGACAATCACCAGGTTGTGTTACAATGTCTTGTTTTATCGTCTGATTTCCTCACTAGATGCTAAGCCCTTTGATAACAAGGGAATACAAATTTCTGTACTTGCAGTGAAAAACTCGAAGCAAGTGAGTATCGATGAGGCATTTTTTTTTTCTTCTAGCATTTAAGTAACATTCAGTACACTGAGAAACTTTCAAGACTATGAAGGATTGTCCAGAGAATTAAGAGCATTATGTGTCACAGAAACCAAGAGAAAAGCGTTTTTTTTTTTTTCCAAAAAAAGTTATTTCGTTGTGAGAAAAAGTCAGAATAGTCATGTAGAGAGCTGCATTAATCACAACAGAATTCATCAATTGATTATCTTAATTGGTATCAGTAAAGAAGTATAAGTACAAATTCAAAGTACAGTGGGTTTAGGAGTAAAGAAGTAAGAACAGAGAGCATGTTATATTCTAGGGGGAGGGTAGAGAAGAGGAAAAACAGTAACTAAAGCATGTATAAAGTTGGGATGTGAATAAAGATCTCCTTAAGATTAGACTGCCTAGAGAAAGATGCAAAAATATTTAGTTATTTCAAGTGTGCAATATTCTAATTTGTCATGGTTTTCCTACCAGCCCCATGTCTGTTGTGTTGAAGAAATGATAGTTTTAATCAGAATAAAAGTTAATTTTTTTTTAAAAAGCAATTTTGAAGCATGACACAGTTTTCCATTAAAAGCCATTGTCAGATAAAGGTGGACCCCCAAAAATGTGATAAAGTCAGGGTTGGGTTACTAGGAAGGCCATAGACATTTAGAAGAGTTATTTATAGAGATACGAAAAGGAAAACAGGAAGCAGGTAATAAGATGCAAAAACTAAGGTATGACTACCTTGCAAAATTTCTGAGAGCCACACTCACACCTGGGTAATGGGTTAGAAATGTCCTCATTCAAAACTCTTTCCCTAGATGTGAAATTAGGAAAGAATCATGACCTACTATCATGTTTAATGATTTCTTAAATTTAGCTTGAAAATTTTAGACTTATATAACATTTTCTCTTAGGGAAATGTCTAAAAAGTGTTTTAAATTCTGCATTATAATGTTTTTTGATTAACAACCTTTTCACAAGTTTGCATCTTTAGGTATTTATTGCAGGCTAAGAGACAGATGACTGCATTCTACTCACAGATTTATGCTCAGTCTTTTAGTAACTGTGGTTCAAGTCTTCAAAAATCTAACATAATCATGCTGAGTTATCACATTTAAAAATGATTATTAACTAAAATCCAATATTCATATTCTATGGCTGAAACAGGCTTTTCTAGATGATCTGGGAAACAAAGCCTGTGAAGATCTATTTTAAACCATCAAAATCCACTAATTTTTATTAATGACCATGTTAGTTGTCAAAAAGTATTTAGTAGGATATTCCCAATATTATAGAAATAATCCTCAGACACTCAAGGAATGGCTAGATTTTCTTCTTAAGGCATCACTTGAAAAATTAAGGCTCACAATTTTAAAGAAAAGTTATTCTGCATGTGTGAAGCATTTACTAGATATAAAAATGATCTGTTTATTCTGTAAGAGGTAGCACCATAATCTGGTAGTGTTCAAGCATCATTCAGACTGTCTGATGCTTTGATAATATATTCCAGTAAGGGGAAGTCTCAGACGGAAATGAATCTAATATGAAATTGAATCCCACACCTACGGTCTTATGTGCCTGAACTGATTTGAGTATATAAATCTGATGTTGAAGAAACTCCTGAGGTATAACTTGAAAACGTTTGAAAAGCTTCACCTCTGAATTTTATTGAAATTTGACAATTTTATTGTCAAACAGACAAAGTACAGTCCAATGAGGAAATGAAGAATGTATGTGTGAATGTCTAAGCCAGCAAGAAATGTTTCTGAACCAAAGTTTGCTCATAAATACATCTATGTGCTTCTGATCCAAGCATGTTTTGTTTGAATATGCTGTTTGACAGCTCAATAAGAAGATTATGCATCGCAGTGCAGCTCAATATGCCTGTCTCTTTCTTTGAGACAGTCCTTTGATGTTCCCATCAGTCAGTCCCATACTACATGGCCTTGTTTCTTTGTCCATAGATGACAAATTCAAAGGTGGGCACCTGACCAAATATAAGCCAATGAGATCTTCTCTCAAAGAATGTTGGAATTTTGAGTTTAATCGGAGACTTTGGGTTTGTACCAATCATGTACCATCAAGGAAAATAAAAACTATTCTAGGTAATTAAATGCATTTGAAACGTGCCGGGCGTGAGCTCACCTGGGCCCTCAGCGGCGTTTCCCAGCGGACAAGTGTGGTCCCTGTGGCGGGTCCCTGAGGCCCGCCATTCTCATCAACCCCCGACCAAGTCCGGAATCGCCCGCGCGCACTGTCTGGGCAGTTCAGAGCTTACTACCATGAAGCCAGTGAGGACTAAGGCACCCAGGAAACCACCAGTAACAAAGGATCCCAAAGGAGTGTTAAAGACCCAGTTGCGGTGTACTGTAGGGTAGCCCACTGAGCCTTCCTGAGCAAGAGTGTTGCATCAGATCAGAATAGACCAGTCACTCAGTCGTGTCCGACTCTTTGCGACCCCATGAATTGCAGCAGGCCAGGCCTCCCGGTCCATCACCAACTCCCGGAGTTCACTCAGACTCACGTCCATCAGTCAGTGATGCCATCCAGCCATCTCATCCTCTGTCGTCCCCTTCTCCTCCTGCCCCCAATCCCTCCCAGCATCAGGGTCTTTTCCAATGAGTCAACTCTTCGCATGAGGTGGCCAAAGTACTGGAGTTTCAGCTTTAGCATCATTCCTTCCAAAGAACACCCAGGACTGATCTCCTTTAGAATGGACTGGTTGGATCTCCTTGCAGTCCAAGACACTCGCAAGAGTCTTCTCCAACACCACAGTTCAAAAGCATCAATTCTTCAGCGCTCAGCCTTCTTCACAGTCCAACTCTCACATCCATACATGACCACTGGAAAAACCATAGCCTTGACTAGACGGACCTTGTTGGCAAAGTAATGTCTGCTTTTGAATATGCTGTCTAGGTTGGTCATAACTTTCGTTCCAAGAAGTAAGTGTCTTTTAATTTCATGGCTGCAGTCACCATCTGTAGTGGTTTTGGAGCCCAGAAAAATAAAGTCTGACACTGTTTCCACTGTTTCCCCATCTATTTCCCATGAAGTGGTGGGACTGGAAGCCATGATCTTCGTTTTCTGAATGTTGAGCTTTAAGCCAACTTTTTCACTCTCCACTTTCACTTTCATCAAGAGGCTTTTTAGTTCCTCTTCACTTTCTGCCATAAGGGTGGTGTCATCTGCATATCTGAGGTTATTGATATTTCTCCTGGCAATCTTGATTCCAGCTTGTGTTTCTTCCAGTCCAGCGTTTCTCATGATGTACTCTGCATAGAAGTTAAATAAACAGTGTGGCAATATACAGCCTTGACATACTCCTTTTCCTCTTCGGAACCAGTCTGTTGTTCCATGTCCAGTTCTAACTGTTGCTTCCTGACCTGCATACAAATTTCTCAAGAGGCAGATCAGGTTGTTTTGTATTCCCATCTCTTTCAGAATTTTCCACAGTTTATTGTGATCCACACAGTCAAAGGCTTTGGCATAGTCAATAAAGCAGAAATAGATGTTTTTCTGGAACTCTCTTGCTTTTTCCATGATCCAGCAGATGTTGGCAATTTGATCTCTGGTTCCTTTGCCTTTTCTAAAACCAGCTTGAACATCAGGAAGTTCACAGTTCACGTATTGCTGAAGCCTGGCTTGGAGAATTTTGAGCATTACTTTACTAGCGTGTGAGATGAGTGCAATTGTGTGGTAGTTTGAGCATTCTTTGACATTGCCTTTCTTTGGGATTGGAATGAAAACTGACCTTTCCCAGTCCTGTGGCCACTGCTGAGTTTTCCAAATTTGCTGGCATATTGAGTGTAGCACTTTCACAGCATCATCTTTCAGGATTTGAAATAGCTCAACTGGAATTCCATCACCTCCACTAGCTTTGTTCGTAGTGATGCTTTAAGTAATCAATAATACAACAGTTCAGCTTCATATGCCTGAGGGTTACAGACTCAACAGAAATGGAAACTATAAGGAGATTCAGGATTCATTTAAACAAGTGTTTGGCACTCATACCACCCAAAAGGAGCTCTTTGATGTTGTGGCAAATCCCTTGGTAGATGACCTCATTCATGGCAAAAATGGGTTTTCTATATATGGGGTGGTGGCCGAGACAAGCTACCCCACGCCTGAGGTCAGGGGAGGAGGCTAAGAGGAGCTATCCCATGTCCGAGGTTAGGGGTGCCAGCCGAGAGGAACAACCCCACGTCCAAGGAGCAGCAGCTGTGTTGGCCCAAGAGGGCAAAGAGGAGCTGCTACACATTCAAGGTCAGGAGGGGCAGCCATGAGGAGATACCCTTGTCCAAGGTAAAGAGCAGCAGCTGCGCTTGGCTGGAGCAGCTGTGAAGAGATACCCCAAGTCCAAGGTAAGAGAAACCCAAGTAAGACAGTAGGTGTTGCAAGAGGGCATCAAAAGGCAGATACACTGAAACCATAATCACAGAAAACTAGCCAATCTGCTCACACAGACCACAGCCTTGTCTAACTCAATGAAACTAAGCCATGCCGTGTGGGGCCACCCAAGATGGATGGGTCATGGTGGAGAGGTCTGACAGAATGTGGTCCATGGGAGAAGGGAAAGGCAAACCACCTCAGTATTCTTGCCTTGAGAACCCCATGAACAGTATGAAAGGCAAAATGACAGGATACTGAAAGAGGAACTCCCCAGGTCAGTAGGTGCCCAATATGCTACTGGAGATCAATGGAGAAATAACTCCAGAAAGAAAGAAGGGATGGAGCCAAAGCAAAAACAATACCCAATTGTGGATGTGACTGGTGATAGAAGCAAGGTCTGATGCTGTAAACAGCAATATTGCATAGGAACCTGGAATGTTAGGTCCATGAATCGAGGCAATTTGGAAGTGGTCAAACAGGAGATGGCAAGAGTGAATGTTGACATTCTAGGAATCAGCGAACTAAAATGGACTGGAATGGGTGAATTTAACTCAGATGACCATTATATCTACTACTGCGGGCAGGAATCCCTTAGAAGAAATGGAGTAGCCATCATAGTCAACAAAAGAGTCCAAAACGCAGTACTTGGATGCAATCTCAAAAACGACAGAATGATCTCTGTTCATTTCCAAGGCAAACCATTCAATATCACAGTAATCCAAGTCTATGCCTCAACCAGTAACGCTGAAGAAGCTGAAGTTGAACAGTTCTATGAAGACCTACAAGATCTTTTAGAACTAACACCCAAAAAAGATGTCCTTTTCATTATAGGGGACTGGAATGCAAAAGTAGGAAGTCAAGAAACACCTGGAGTAACAGGCAAATTTGGCCTTGGAGTACGGAATGAAGCAGGACAAAGACTAATAGAGTTTTGCCAAGAGAACGCACTGGTCATAGCAAACACCCTCTTCCAGCAACACAAGAGAAGACTCTACACATGGACATAACCAGATGGTCAACACCGAAATCAGATTGATTATATTCTTTGCAGCCAAAGATGGAGAAGCTCTATACAGTCAGCAAAAACAAGACTGGAAGCTGACTGTGGCTCAGATCATGAACTCCTTATTGCCAAATTCTGACTTAAATTGAAGAAAGTAGGGAAAACCACTAGACCATTCAGGTATGACCTAAATCAAATCCCTTATGATTATACAGTGGAAGTGAGAAATAGATTTAAGGGCCTAGATCTGATAGATAGAGTGCCTGATGAACTATGGACTGAGGTTTGTGACATTGTACAGG
The DNA here is from genome assembly GCF_003369695.1 of Bos indicus x Bos taurus. Lineage (NCBI taxonomy): Eukaryota > Metazoa > Chordata > Mammalia > Artiodactyla > Bovidae > Bos > Bos indicus x Bos taurus. Next base: position 96,076,230 of record NC_040079.1, on the reverse strand, counting down.
AGACAGGGATCAAGACCATTCCAATGGAAAAGAAATGCAAAAAATCAAAATGGCTGTCTGAAGAGGCCTTACAAGTAGCTGTGAAAAGAAGAGAAGTGAAAAAGCAAAGGAGAAAAGGAAAGATATAAGCATCTGAATGCAGAGTTCCAAAGAATAGCAAGGAGAGATAAGAAAGCCTTCCTCAGCAATCAGTGCAAAGAAATAGAGGAAAACAACAGAATGGGAAAGAATAGAGATCTCTTCTGGAGAAGACAATGGCACCCCACTCCAATACTCTTGCCTGGAAAATCCCATGGATGGAGGAGCCTGGTAGGCTGCAGTCCATGAGGTCGCTAGGAGTCGGACACGACTGAGCGACTTCACTTTCACTTTTCATTCTCCTGCACTGGAGAAGGAAATGACAACCCACTCCAGTATTCTTGCCTGGAGAATCCCAGGGACAGAGGAGCCTAGTGGGTTGCCATCTATGGGGTCGCACAGAGTCGGACACGATTGAAGAGACGCAGCAGCAGAGATCTCTTCAAGAAAATTAGAGATTAACAAGGGAACATTTCTTGCAAAGATGGGCTCAATAAAGGACAGAAATGGTATGGACCTAACAGAAGCAGAAGATATTAAGAAGAGGTGGCAAGAATACACAGTAGAACTGTACAAAAAAGATCTTCACGACCCAGATAATCACAATGGTGTGATCACTCACCTAGAGCCAGACATACTGGAATGTGAAGTCAAGTGGGCCTTAGAAAGCATTACTACGAACAAAGCTAGTGGAGGTGATGGAATTCCAGTTGAGCTATTCCAAATCCTGAAAGATAATGCTGTGAAAGTGCTTCACTCAATATGCCAGCAAATTTGGAAAACTCAGCAGTGGCCACAGGACTGGAAAAGGTCAGTTTTCATTCCAATCCCAAAGAAAGGCAATGCCAAAGAATGCTCAAACTACCACACAATTGCACTCATCTCACACGCTAGTAAAGTAATGCTCAAAATTCTCCAAGCCAGGCTTCAGCAATATGTGAACCATGAACTTCCTGATGTTCAAGCTGGTTTTAGAAAAGGCAGAGGAACCAGAGATCAAATTGCCAACATCTGCTGGATCATGGAAAAAGCAAGAGAGTTCCAGAAAAACATCTATTTCTGCTTTATTGACTATGCCAAAGCCTTTAGCTGTGTGGATAACAATAAACTGTGGAAAATTCTGAAAGAGATGGGAATACCAGACCACCTGACCTGCCTCTTGAGAAACCTATATGCAGGTCAGGAAGCAACAGTTAGAACTGGACATGGAACAACAGACTGGTTCCGAAGAGGAAAAGGAGTACGTCAAGGCTGTATACTGTCACCCTGCTTATTTAACTTATATGCAGAGTACATCATGAGAAACGTTGGGCTGGAGGAATCACAAGCTGGATCAAGATTGCTGGGAGAAATATCAATAACCTCAGGTATGCAGATGACACCACCCTTATGGCAGAAAGTGAAGAGGAACGAAAAAGCCTCTTGATGAAAGTGAAAGTGGAGAGTGAAAAAGTTAGCTTAAAGCTCAACATTCAGAAAACAAAGATCATAGCATCTGGTCCCATCACTTCATGGGAAATAGATGGGAAACAATGGAAAACAATGACAGACTTTATTTTTCTGGGCTTCAAAATCACTGCAGATGGTGGTTGCAGCCATGAAATTAAAAGACGCTTACTCCTTGGAAGGAAAGTTATGACCAACCTAGACAGCATGTTCAAAAGCAGAGACATTACTTTGCCAAGAAAGGTCCATCTAGTCAAGGCTGTGGTCATGTATGGATGTGACAGTTGGACTGTGAAGAAGGCTGAGCACGGAAGAATTGATGCTTTTGAACTGTGGTGTTGGAGAAGACTCTTGAGAGTCCTTTGGACTGCAAGGAGATCCATTTTAAAGGAAATCTGTCCTGGTGTTCATTGGAAGGACTGATGCTAAAGCTGAAACTCCATTTCTTTGGCCACCTCATGCTAAGAGTTGACTCATTGGAAAAGATCATGTGGCTGGGAGGGATTGGGGGCAGGAGGAGAAGGGGACGACAGAAGATGAGATGGCTGGATGGCATCACCGACTCGATGCACGTGAGTTTGGGTGAACTCAGGGAGTTGGTGACGGACAGGGAGGCCTAGCATGCTGTGATTCATGGGGTCACAAAGAGTCGGACACGACCGAGCGATTGAACTGAACTGAACTTAGGTAATTAAAACAGAGGATATTTCATGCAAGAAATTTCTTATATCTGTGATGAAAGAGCTGTGAAACCATATGGCTGGGGGGAGAATAAGTAAATGTATAAAGGAAGTCACAGCAATCTGTGGTAGGGGACCTAAGAGAGGGAGTGGTATCACTAGAGTTCCTGGAAAACAGTCAAAGGTCCTTGCCCTTATGCAGATAATACACTAGAAAGGGAGGAAGAGAATCATTATGAAGCCTATCAGGGGAACTTTTTAGTGTCTACTAAATATTCAGAATTAAAGTCCTATTCAGTCTATTCAGCACAACATAGGGCAAGAAATACTGCTTGCTGAAGGCCAGTGTCAGGCATTCCTCCCAGTGGGGTCCTTGCAGCAGCCACACAGGACACAGCTGAGGTATAAGGACATGAGGTCTCCATGGGGCATTGCGGGTTTCCCTGGTGGCTCAGTTGGTAAAGAATCTGCCTGCGATGCAGGAGACAGCTTGCAGGAGACGTGGGTTTCATTGCCGGGTCAGGAAGATCCCCTGGAGAAAGAAATGGCAACCCACTCCAGTATTCTTGCTTGAGAAGTCTGGAGGAGTCTGGAGGAGTCCAGAAGAGCCTGGCAGGCAACAATCTATAGGGTTGTAAGAGTCAGACATGACTTGGTGACTAAACCACCATGGGGCAGGTGCAGGAACATCCCACCAACACCACACTGCCTCAGATCTCCATGCCTAACTCCTGTTAATATGTCTTTAACAATTCCATGAGTGTAAACTTCAGTGTCCCTTGAAGGGACACCCTACTTACAAGCCTCAAGATATTCAGAAAAGCTTAAAATATAATGTCCTTATTATGGATCTATAGTTCATTCTTATTTTCTCCCAGTCCGATGGAATTTACCAATCAGGGGTAATAATTAGCAATAATGCTTCATAATATATGGACATCATATTTAAGTCTTTTCAGGAAAACAGAGTCAGGAGTTTGATGGAAGCTATGTGGATAAAAGAGTTTTGTTAACTCAATAATAATCACAATGAAAACCTAAATTATATAGTATGTTAGAAGATGTTAAGTACTATTGAGCAAAAAAAAAAAAAAAAAAAAAACTTGAAGAGGATAAGAAGTTCTTTAGAAGTTACAAGTTCAAGATGATTACAATCTTGAATATGGTGGTAAAGTATGATGGACAGTCAAAAAAAAGCAGTAATTCCCATCACTGTGAGAGTTACTAATTTTACAAATATTACCTCAAATACACATACACTGACATCACAGTTTCTCTGAGATGTTTTTATATTCTAAAAGCTAAATATTAAATACCATTTTTCCATTCAAATATTCACTTAAGTGTCTTTTTAGGAGAGGATGATTGTAATATTAGTGTGATTTAGGTTTTACAGTGTAGACTTGAAAACCATCTTCCTTGTCCCTTAAAGACCTATATATAAGAGAAAATGGAAAAATTTTAAAAAGTATGATGGACATACTTTAAAGCGGGACCACAGGATCTCCACCTTCTGGTAGTCTTACAATCGTGACATCTTGTCTCCTTGACTGTGGATGGAGCCTGTGACTTATTTATAACAACTGGAGTATGCTAAAAGTGGCAGAATATCAATTCGGGGATCACATTACAAATGATTATAATACCATTCCACTGTTAGCTCTGAGCAAGAAAGTGGCTGTGTTGGGAAGACCCATCCACAAAGGAGCTGAGGGTGGACTACAGGCCAAGAATCCAGATCTCTCACTCAACAGCCCGTGAATAACTGAATTTTGCCAACAACCATGTGAGCAGGGACATAAATAGAAAATCAAGATACATAATGAAGCCTTAGATGTGACTTTAGTGTTGGGAGTTTGATTGTAGCTGTGCAGAGGACACAGCTAAGCCGTGACTAGACTGTGAGAAACTGTGAGAAAATAAATGACTGCTATTTGAAGCTGCTCAATTTGGGGTACTATGTTATCATTCAATAACTAATACCACAATGGACTTCATATCAACAAGGTGCTCCTTGTTGATAAAATAAGAAGTCATGTACTTCTCAAGGGAAGAGCATTGGGTGCTGCTAAGTGCCTCAGCTGTGTCTGATGCTATGGACTGTTGCCCACCAGGCTCCTCTGTCCATGGAATTCTCCAGGCAAGGACACTGGAGTGTGCTGCCATGCCCTCTTCCAGGGGATCTTCCTGACTCAGGAATCAAACCACGTCTCCTGAGTCTCCTGTGTCTCCTGCATTGGCAGGCGAATTCTTTATCCATGAGCCACCTGGGAAGCAGAGGGAATAGAAAGCAAAAAATCCTCAAGTGGCAGAATGTTTTAAAAGTGAGTACATCTGAAATTTAATGAGCAAAGGAGAAATTTATGTCAGAATTTATAAGCCATATTAAGGCCTCTGAGATTGCGATTTTGAGTGAAATAAAGACACATTAATTAGAGGGTCTGAACAAAGTAGCATGTTATGAGTTAACATTTTAATAGCTTCATACTGACTGGTGTGCTGAGAATAGGCTGTAGGAGATCAAAATAGCAATAAAAGAGACCAGTTAGGAGGGTATTACAATAATATAGGTGAGAGATGATGGCAACTTGGATCAGAGTGAGTGATAGTATAAGTGGTGAGAAGTGGTTGATTCTGGTTATGTTCTGAAGCTACAGTCAACAGGAATTCCAGATGAACTGGATGTGGAGTGTAAGAAAAAGAAGACTTAAGGATGACTACAAAGGTTTGGGCGGAAATATATAAGACAGAGAAAATTAAGAGTGAGTAGGTATTTTGTATTTTTGTTTTTACTTTGTTTTCTTTTTCAGTAAGAGCACGGTGAATATTAGAAGCTCAGGACATGCAAGCTTAAGGAACATGACATGTTAAGGTGTATTGAACATCCGTCTGGAAGTGTTGTAGCAGTACTGTTGTATCATTAATTCAAAGGGGAGCCACAGCCTTGTGGACAGATTTAGATATGTAAAATTGTGAGGCTGAATCAGCTTACTAGGGGGCTGAATGTAGAGAGAGGAGAGAATCACAGATTGAGTGCTGGAGCACTCCAAGTGGGTTCAGGAAAAGATGGAACCAGCCACAGAGACTGAGAAAAGGGGGACCAGTAAGTCAGAAGGCAAACCAAGGGACAGTAGCATTTGGAGAGCCAAGTAGAGAGAATGTTTCCAGGAAGAAGACATAATTGACTATGTCACATGATGCTGAGAGATCAAACAAATTGAGAACCATTGGATTCAGTAGAAGTTATTTATAAACTTCACAAACACAGGCTCAGAAGAGCAGCGAGATTACATTTGATAAACAGGTAGTAGCTAATGGTATAAAGAACAAAGATGAGTTTGTTACTACAGTTGTTTTGAGATGAGAGAAATAGCACAGGGTAATGGACAATGGGTAACAGAAAGAAGAACTGCTGGAAAGATCATTTATGTAGATAAGAAAGGATGAGGTTGGCTGAAAAGCAAAGCCCTGGGTAGGAATAAAGAAAGTACATGTGTTGGAATAGGAGAGGTGGTATAAAATGGAGATATCGATGCTGGTAGGTAGAAGTTTACCAACATTCTTTCATTACTGCTTCAATTTTGTCAGGTAAACAGGAGGTAAGACGATCAGCTAGGAATGATGACAGAGAATAGCTACTAACAGTTCACGTAGAAACTCGATGATACATAATAATCATCTGGAAAAACAGGAAAGAGAATGGATGGAAAAGAATGTCGCTTGAACCCACCAGCCCATTTTCCAAGGCATAAAACAGCAATATTTTCATACAGTAACTATGATTGTGGGAAACTTTTCTTTAACCTAATGGCTTTAGATTCCTCTGGATAAAGCCCAAACCCTACAGTATAAACAGCCCAGCATAATCTGACACTTGCTTATACCTCAACCCTGGGTTCCTGCACCCCTTCCACACTGGGCACATGGAGCTAAGTTCTCTGAAAACCCTAGCCATGTTTATTTTGCCTTAGAATCTTCACAAATACCAGGTTCTTTCTTTCTCCCAAAATATTCTCTGAACCTCTCTGCTTCCATAGTCCTTATCATCCATATCATTAGCTAAGACCCCCTTCATTTCTTAGTTTTTAATACAATTTCCTCTAGCAAGTTTTCCCATAATCAATCCAGTCTACGCTCATGTCCCTCCTAGGCCCTTCCAGAGCAATATTTACATCTTCATTCACATTACCACTCATAGCAAACTCTCAATTTCATGGGCAGGGGCCATGTCTACCAAGTTTATTCTTCTAAATTCAGTCTTGAGTACCATGCCTGTAAGTGACAGATGCTTAATAACCGATGGTTGAATGCATGAAAGAGTGGTGAAGTACACGTGAGTATTAATTTAAAAAGAGAAGGAATTCCCTAAAATTAAAGACATTTCAAAAAAAATAATAAAAAGAGAAATATCAGAAAAAGAAAAGCCATTCTTCAAATTTCCAACTTATTTACAAACACATAAGTAGTATGGAGAAATACAGAGGAGTACGGGTCTCAATTTGTTACAAAAGTATGCCTATATTCACAGAAAAGGTCAGTCAAGTAATTCAATACATTCTTAGATCATATTGGAAAAGTAAAAACTGATTAACTACCCAAGAAATTATCATCAAGATACAAGAGAAACAGCAGAGAGATGCTCCATATGTTCTTCTAGTAAGTCTTTAAATAAAGAGGGACAATTCTCCATGAGGATCTTACATTTGTATTTCTACAAGATTCTATACATTTTAGATAAGAATGATAAAAGCAAGTACCTCAACTTTTAATGCAGTTTTTTGGTTTGGTTTTAGTATGAATCGTACTTAAAAAAAATTCTTTGAAGCACAACATGCATGATAATCCATGAACTCAAAAGAAGTGAAAATGTTTCTCATACGCTATTTACAGAAACCAGATGAACAAATATGGAATGTGTGTCATACAATGCACAGGACTCCTATCTCAGGCAGATTTCTACATAATTCAAGTATTAAAGTATGAGCTGGGTATTTGTTATGGAAATATTACCATTGTTTAATGCTATCATTATAAAACAAAATTTGGGATTATTTTATTGAAATATCTATTCCTTTATCCTCATCTTATAACAAAGCAACATTTATTATTGTGATTGCATGTACATTTAAGCCACAGAAAAGAAGTTTAACTGAATTTCAATTCTCTTGATTGTAAAATATAAAGAACATCTCTTTTTACTTAAGTCACAAAATGCTTTTTAACAATTTTCCCTCTGATTAAACATAAATACAATCTTCTTATGGCACAGAACTTCTTAGAAAATGTAAAGTAACAAGAAGAGTTGATCCAAAGGATGTGACATTTTACTTATAAACATAATTCACTTGAAATACTGTGCACTTGAGACATTATAGAAATATGAATGGCAATTTGGCAATTAAAAGCCTGCCTGGCTGGAGCAGGGGTGGAAGGAGAGAAACACAGTGGAGAAAAGTTCAATGGCTGCTCCACCTAAAGTGAAATCATATGCTTTCACCCTACTTTTTAAAATTTCTGTGTAAAACCAGTATGCACAGTGGAGATTACCAGCCATTTAACAATTTACGCTAAAACATAAAGTTGCTGTTCAGCACCACACCCAATCACATATCCTAAAACGACTTATTTTATAGAGCTTTTCTTTGTAGTTAACCAAAGCTGTATTTTAAGTAATCTGTTTAGCATAATATGAAAACCCAGAATAATAAACTAAAAGCACATAAGTCTCCATTCCTCATTAAACATATAACATTCCTAATCCCAGTGCCATCCTATAACAGTGTGATGTACACTATCCATGTCGATGTCTAGTAGCAAGGTGTTATTTTAGGTTACAATTTTACAAAAGTTAACATATTATCTTCAGTTAATAATTGCTGTGTTTCTACTTTTTTATGGCTTCTAATTTTGAGGCACACAATCTGAAATGAATTTTTGAAGAAGGAATAGATTATGTGAGACCAAAGGTAATTTTTCCCATTAGAGGGTGTGAATACTATTGGGTTGGCCAAAAAGTTCGTTTGGGTTTTTTCATAAGATGTTACAAAACATTTTTTTTGACCAACCCAATACTTTTCTTTAAACTTTTTTTGTCTCTCTCTTTTTAAAGGATCAAATGACCTAACTAGCACTGTCTACTGATTCATCATCTGCAGTTAAAAATATTGATTTTTACTGATGTTTTAGGTATGTTGCAAAATTCCTATGTACAGCTGGTATATCTTCTGCAATCTTTACTTTTTTTTTTTTTTTAACAAAAGTGAGATCATGATGGATTTAACAGGAATACTTTCTGAAAATTCCTGTAGTCTTTACTGATAAGCACCAAGAAAATGCAGAGGTTGTTTGTGAATGAAATAATGAAATGATATATTGCCATGCAGGTTATTTCTATGCAGAAAAGAATGAACATGAAACAGAATATCAATGGCTAAAAAATAAACTAAATGCAGGTATGAAATATCAGAAAAGAGAAGAAAGCAACATATATTTTAGAGTTGTATTGGTTAACTATATGATGCGTCTTTAAATAATAATAGCTAAACACAACCTTTTTAAAAGATAGATAATTATACATTTTCTTTTTCTTAATATATTTTCAAATGATAATTTTAGAAAAGCTCAAAAGATATTTAACTCCTTTCATCACACATCACAACTCAGTCCGAACTGGCAAAAAAAAAAAAAAGAATTTCTTCAAAGTAAAATAATTGGTATACACTCTATCTATCTTAAATATTCTGTAATAAAACCAAACCAAAACAAAACCAGATAGCCCCAGCCAAAAATTACCTTAAATTTTATTTGGGAGAAAAAGGTATCTTAGTTTAATTCATCATCTAGGCTTTTCTGTAGTATTAATTAGTATCCAATGCAATAAAGCAGATCTTCAAATAGATACCTTAATAAAATGATAATTTTTTTCAATCTTCACTTAAAAAGTAATTTTAATTAACTTCAAAGGGACTATTATTGTGGAAGCCTCTTTCCTTGTACTCTCTCATATAAAATTGTTATTGTAAAGTCTTTTTTTATTGTAAAGTCTTTTCCTTTTGGACTGTGATTCATTTCTCTACCCATGTGGCTTATTGCTAATTCTATTTGTCCTCTGCTCACTGTTGCTTTCAGATTCTTTCCCAGTAGCTCACAGCTTCATAAAAAATGTTTTAGAGACATCTAAGAGAGAGATCCATTTTAAATATGGGGAGCCTTACTTCATGAGCTTTTATGAAATTCTTCTTCTCACTAAAATAAATACTACAAATAAAATGCTTTCTATATTCTTCTTTCATATGTTTTCTCACCTGTTTTAAACAGTCTTAAAAATTAGGAAAATATATGTACTTTAATAGTATAACAAATATATACAAATGGCATTAAAATATCTAGAGAAACAAAAAAAAAGGGCTCATTACAATCGATAATCTCAAACCAGATAAGATTTGAGATGGGTCGAAATTGTAACCATTTTCAAAAGTTCAAGTAAGGCACAATCTGATGTCTAAAACATTGACATAACTAGACAATAAATATTTTCACTTTTTCTAAAACTATTATTTATGGAAGAGAAAATTTAGAGAAAATGGAAAATGTTCTTTCTTTGACCTCTTGGATAAAATCATTCCATTAGAGGTGCTTACTTTGTTTCGGAGAATTTTAGTAGGTGGGAGTTTGTTTCTCATTAAAGAGAAATCTCTTGAGATTTAGTTAAAAACATTTGCAAAAAATTGGCAAGTGTTTCTTGTGTAGCCAGTCCTCATTATTTTACTTAGAAAATACCATTATTATAAAACTAATTTCTCTTTTGTTTCATGGAAAAATACACTACAGATAATTATAGTGAGATACATTGACTGCACCAAAATGTGTTTTATACATTAAGCTAAAGATAGTTGGACTTGTTCACTGAAAAAGACTTAGAAAATAAACTCAAAGTATTTTTAAACATCTCATGAAAGAAAGTGAATTTCTTAAATCATAATACTTTTTAAAGCTAAAAAGACATCCAAATTATTATTTTGGGATGTCCCAACAGTGATTTCATTTAAACCAATCCATATTTGTTTTCATTCAATATTTTACTTATGGTCAAGACAGTTATTCAGGGACGAATTGGGTTATACAGTTTAGTACAACAGTTCACATTTTTCCACATCCACCCTTTGTTAGTGACTCATTATTGTACTACAGGCTCACCAAGGAGACCATTCAGCTTTCTATTTATCTGTCTCAATTGGTAGAAGTTGGAGGATAAAAATGGGTGCACACATGCTGAGAAACGTAAATTGACAATATCCAAGAGCAGTGATTAACAAACCGAAGGCAAAAATGTATCACAATGGAGGTCATAATTTCATCATACCTCAGACAGAAAATGGTAACACTGTATTCCAAGATACTATAAATATAATGAAAGAAATATAACGAACAACTCTGAGATACTGCTGAGGCAATAATATGTACTAGAGATAGTCAATATGTTAAAATCCACCCTAAATTAAATGTCTATATTATTCATCACAAAACCATAATCAAACATTTGTTGCACATTTATTATGGGTACCATACATAGGTACATGAGAATAAAGAAGGATTCTTTTTCTTAATTAGAAGCATTGATATGGTCATACCTAGAGAAATACTTATCTCTGGATCACTGTTTGACAACAGAAGCCCCATTAGTTTCCTTTTTTGTCTATTTTTATTAGACATTATTAATATAATGTTGAGAAAACAAAATCATTATAATCACAAGAAGTCTCAGTTGCCTTATACATATAGTGCTTATACATATATTTGCTTATATATATTTGATTATCTTTTAAATTTTTTAAAGAAAACTAATGTTCTATTTTTTATCTTTTTCTCACTATTTCTCGAGATGAGTTGTTTCAAAATCAAACTTAATCTCTCACTGTCATTTTTGCCCTCCCCTCTATACATGTGATTGCTAACATGAAGTCAAAATTCCTTTTTAGGGTCTTTGAGGATTTGAATGAGTATCCACTGGCAATTATCAATGTTTCCAAAAGCTTAATGGAAATTGTATATGTCTTTTCCATAAAATGATACAGATATCTGGTCATTTTTGTTTATTCATTTGTTTGGTTTTAAAGGGGCCTGGAATTATACTAACTCAGGGTGTAATTATCAAATGATTAAAAAATATAAACAGATTACTTGATAAATATAGTCGTTTAAGCTTTTCAAAATATAGAACCATGGGCAATAATTGATAATAAAGTATCAAAACATTGGGAACAATGTAACTCCGTCAACTATATCTCAGGACTTCTATTACTATTTGTCCCAATTTTATATTTCTACTATATTCTCTGCCACCCATATTTCATCAGACAGAGTTGTATTTTCATTAGGTCATTTGCCCTGTTCAGATATATACGATCTTAATTCTGAAGTCTTCTACTTGGCTCTCAAGACAACTCATGATTTGGTCCTATACCTGACACAAGATAGATTATTTTCCCTATCCTGTGTCATGGCAGATTGTAGTCAATTTTTGAATAGGTGAGAACATTTATAAGTACAATGCTGAGGTCATATAGACTATTTTAAAAGTGAATTATATCAATTTGATCTAAAATACTCTGAGAACTTATCAATATGCACATACCTAAAAATATTTTCTTTAAAAATTTTTTTAAAATTTTATTTATTTAATTGGAGGCTAATTACTTTACAATATTGTAGGGGTTTTGCCATACATTTTCATGAATCTGTCATGGGTGTACATGTGTTCCCCATCCTGAACCCCCCTCTCACCTCCCTCCCCATCCTATCCCTCTGGGTCATCCCAGTGCACCAGCCCTGAGTACCCTGTCTCATGCATCGAACCTGGACTGGCAATCTGTTTCACATATGAGAATACGTGAATAACATGTTTCAATGCTATTCTCACAAATCATCCCACCCTCGCCTTCTCCCACAGAGTCCAAAAGACTGTTCTATACACCTGTGTCTCTTTTGCTGTCTCGCATATAGGGTTATCATTACCATCTTTCTAAATTCCATATATACGCATCATTCCAATCCTAAAGAAAGGCAATGCCAAAGAATGCTCAACTGCTACTGCTAAGTCACTTCAGTCGTGTCCGACTCTGTGTGACCCAATAGACGGCAGCCCACAAGGCTCTCCCGTCCCTGGGATTTTCCAGGCAAGAACACTGGAGTGGGTTGCCATTTCCTTCTCCAATGCATGAAAGTGAAAAGTGAAAGCGAAGTTGCTCAGTCGTGTCGACCCTCAGCGACCCCATGGACTGCAGCCTACCAGGCTCCTCTGTCCATGGGATTTTCCAGGCAGGAGTACTGGAGTGGGGTGCCACTGCCTTCTCCAAAGAATGCTCAAACTACCGCACAATTGCTCTCATCTCACATGCTAGTAAAGTAACGCTCAAAATTCTCCAAGCCAGGCTTCAGCAATACATGAACCGTGAACTTCCAGATGTTCAAGCTGGTTTTAGAAAAGGCAGAGGAACCAGAGATCAAACTGCCAACATCCGCTGGATCATGGAAAAAGCAAGAGAGTTCCAGAAAAACATCCATTTCTGCTTTATTGACTATGCCAAAGCCTTTGACTGTGTGGATCACAATAAACTGTGGAAAATTCTGAAAGAGATGGGAATACCAGACCACCTGACCTGCCTCTTGAGAAACCTATATGCAGGTCAGGAAGCAACAGTTAGAACTGGAAATGGAATAACAGACTAGTTTCAAATAGGAAAAGGAGTACGTCAAGGCTGTATATTGTCACCCTGTTTATTTAACTTATATGCAGAGTACATCATGAGAAACACTGGGCTGGAAGAAGCACAAGCTGGAATCAAGATTGCCAGGAGAAATAACAGTAACCTCAGGTATGCAGATGACACTACCCTTGTGGCAGAAAGTGAAGAGGAACTAAAAAGCCTCTTAATGAAAGTGAAAGAGGAGAGTGAAACAGTTGGCTTAAAGCTCTACATTCAGAAAACAAAGATCATGGCATCTGGTCCCATCACTTCCTGGGAAATAGATGGGGAAACAGTGGAAACAGTGGCAGACTTTTATTTTTGGGGGCTCCAAAATCACTGCAGATGATGACTGCAGCCATGAAATTAAAAGACGCTTGCTCCTTGGAAGGAAAGTTATGACCAACCTAGACAGCATATTCAAAAGCAAAGACATTACCTTGCCAACAAAGGTCCGTGTAGTCAAGGCTATGGTTTTTCCAGTGGTCATGTATGGATGTGAGAGTTGGACTGTGAAGAAGGCTGAGCGCCGAAGAATTGATGCTTTTGAACTGTGGTGTTGGAGAAGACTCTTGAGAGTCCCTTGGACTGCAAGGAGATCCAACCATTCCATCCTAAAGGAGATCAGTCCTGGGTGTTCACTGGAAGGACTGATGCTAAAGCTGAAACTCCAATACTTTGGCCACCTCATGCAAAGAGTTGACTCATTGGAAAAGACCCTGATGCTGGGAGGGATTGGGGCAGGAGCAGAAGGGGACGACAGAGGATGAGATGGCTGGATGGCATCACTGACTCGATGGACATGAGTTTGAGTGAACTCCGGGAGTTGGTGATGGACAGGGAGGCCTGGTGTGCTGCAATTCATGGGTCGCAAAGAGTCGGACAGGACTGAGTGGCTGAACTGAACTGAATACTGTATTGGTGTTTTTCTTTCTGGCTTACTTCACCAATGTTCATTGCAGCACTGTTTATAATAGCCAGGACATGGAAGCAACCTAGATGTCCATCAGCAGATGAATGGATAAGAAAGCAGTGGTACATATACACAATGGAATATTACTCAGCCATTAAAAAGAATTCATTTGAATCAGTTCTAATGAGGTAGATGAAACTGGAGCCTATTATACAGAGTCAAATAAAAACACTTATATGTAGGCATCAGAACTTTTCAAACTGTTTCACAAAACATATTGGCATCAATGAATATTTTAGGTGCATTTGAACAGAGGTTAAATAATTTTATGTTAAATCTGATTCTTTGGAATGCATTACCAGATGAGTTTTCATTTAAAAAAGTTATTTGTCATAATTTCTATGATTTTAATTATTTCACATTTTCAATCAACAGTTTTATACACAATATTTTCTAGTGATAGGAGACTCTTCAGTGACACTTAATTCAACTAGAATGCTTATTGCCATTTCAAATAACAATTTCGAAAAAAATCAATTTTGATTAAATTATTATGATTTGAGGTCCAGAAATATTGTACTAGTATTTAAATATAATCCTTTCTAAACTTTGAACTATGTTTCCCTAATTTAAACATGTAAAATATACAAATTTAAGCTAGAATTCTGCTCAGTCAAGCTTATATAGTAAATTGGAGTTGTGTTTATAGACTCATCATGAGACCTTTTTCCCCAACAGTAGCTTTTAATATAATAAATCTGAATGAAAACTATAAATTATATCTTATTTTCTTAAAATTTCCCTTAAGAAGGGATGAAGAACAATGATATACATTAGAAAAGGAAGAGGTTTTGCACCCAAATCTGTATATGCATTTACTTACTAGAAATTTAGACATACATGCATGCACGCATGCTAAGTTGCTTCCGTCATGTCCAGCTCTGTGTGACCCTATGGACTATAGCCAGCCAGGCTCCTCTGTCCATAGGATTCTCCAGGCAAGGATACTGGAGTAGACATATGTGGGGGAATAGAAATTCTACTTTCAACTTTATCTGAAATTTTCTTATGCTTTCATAAAGATTCTGGTCCACAGTTTTGTTTTTTAGTTTATCGCTGTGTTTACAATACTGCAAAATAAATTATTAAATGTGCTATAGTAACAGATTTTAGGAATTAAGTCACCCTGGAGAAAAAGGAGAACTATGTATGGAGAAGAAGGAACATTTCCATCTTTATAAACAAAAGGCTTTTTTTTAGAACATTCTTGGAGCTTCCATCAATTTTGGCAAATATCATACCAGCTGCATCCAACTTCTAAAGCTGGGAGCTTATCCAAAACTCTGGTAGTTAGAGGTCTGCTAAGTGTGTTGATGCTCTGTTACCTGACACTTTTGGCTAAATTTGAAACATTTTTTATTCATTCTTTATATTTTCTTTTCCTATTGTTGAATGTTAAGAGTAACGGAAGAGCTGCTTCTGCCTTCTTATTTACCAAAAAAAAAAAAAAAAAAAAACTGTCTTCTAAACTTCTATGTCCATACACAAACTAATTTACTGTACTTGAATTCAGAATTCAAATCATTAAAAACTTTCTGGTTCCTTGCTTTCCATTATATCAAAAAAGAAATTGCAGGTTTTTTTTAAAACTTCCAACCAGTTGCATATAGCAGATTTTTTAAGAATGTTGGCTGCATTCTTTTATAGGAACAAATGATGAATTATCATTTATCCAGTTTAAAAACTTACAGTTGTCTCTACCATTAAGATTCTTATTATTTTAAAAAACATAGTAGTCACATTTTAAGAATAATATTTAATCATATATAGTTATAGACAAAAATCCAAAATATATCTAATAAGTATAGAGTTTTACTATAATAACTTTGGTTTAGTCATTATTTGGGTAATAAATGCTTCGTGGTTCACCAAGAGTACATAGTCTCTGAAAAAGAAATTTGCAAAACCATTTGATATATAGACTCCACTGAGACCCTATAACATTTCTTCAAGAATATATATTGCTTCATGAGTATATCTATGAAAAATTTGTTACTAGCTTCTACTGACTTCCTTGGGAAATACGTGTGCTTAAAAAGTAATTCAAAGAAAGGAAAGTAAGTATTATGCCTCAATTTACTGATATGCTAAAATAGAGAAAACGATCTATGCTAAACTTTACTAAAGTAAAAGGTGAATAAATGGGTACTCCTTCATTAGAAATCTATACAACTACTTTTTTTGACATTTTTACATTTAAGTGTCTGTTATGCCATCACACGCAACAGTATAATTTTTTCAAACATTTTCCAAAATTTGTTTTCTAAAGCACTGTTTGCATAGAACATTAATAGCTGTTGAGGGTGAAGGAGCTCAGAAAAAGTTTCTGAAATGTATTAACATAGGGAACTCTTGGGTTAAATAAAAGCCATGAAGTTTTCTTTCTGTTGGACTGCTCAAAACCTAAGAGACGATAATAAAATGCATTCATTATTATCTTCTGACAAGACTAAATTCAATGTCCCTCATGTGTTTTCATTGTTCTAGGTGTTGCCTAACCTGAATATATGGAGAAGGCAATGGCAACCCACTCTAGTACTCTTGCCTGGAGAATCCCAGAGAAGGCAGAGCCTGGTGGGCTGCCGTCTACGGGGTCACACAGAGTCGGACACGACTGAAGCGACTTAGCAGCAGCAGCAACAGCAACCTGAATATAAGGGGAAGAAGCTGGGCTTATATGTGGTTATATGGAAGAATCAAGCCACTAGAAAACTGGTTCATATCATGAATTTGCATGTAAATAAGGTGAATTCTCTCTCTCTACTAGGTTATTATGTTCAGTGTTTTCAGAATAAGCATCTCGGCTGCAAGCACTTTTGCTGCAAATATTTTGAACCCATAACTACTTGGCCATAATGCAATTTTGCTCATTTAAGATAAAATAACTAGTTGACAGTTTTTGTTTTGACAATTTGGTTTTAACTGGTTGAAATATATGAGCACTTCCTACAGTTAGTGACAGTACTGATGGCTTTATCAAGCTGACAGATGACAGTGACTTGCTCCAAGAGTTGGTTCCTTATTTTCAAGCACACTACACTGGAGGAGAAAGAGATCAAGAGCGAAAAAATAACCTATTGGCCATAAGGCAATTTTGTCAAGAAAGGTAAAAGAACTGGTTGACAGTAGGGTATCAACTAGCTGAAATGAGTGAGCATTGCTTTCAGTTAGTGACATTATTGATGGCTTTTTTGAGTGGACAGATGATAATGATTTGCCCAATGAATTTTGTTTTTTTATTTTTTTTTGAAATGCTATATTTTAGGAGAAAAAGGCCAAAGATGCTGAAGGCACAGAGTTGAACCCACATTTTCCATAGATCTATGAAATATTAATCACAGGATATGAGACAGTATGCCAGGAGTAACCAATTGTACAGAGGTCTTTACAATGCAACATGAAGCTCAGTTACAAATATGCCTCCTGATGTGAAAGAGATGGGAATACCAGACCACCTGACCTGCCTCTTGAGAAACCTATATGCAGGTCAGGAAGCAACAGTTAGAACTGGACATGGAACAACAGACTGGTTCCAAGTAGGAAAAGGAGTACGTCAAGGCTGTATATTGTCACCCTGCTTATTTAACTTATATGCAGAGTACATCATGAGAAATGCTGGGCTGGAAGAAGCACAAGCTGGAATCAAGATTGCTGGGAGAAATATCAATAACCTCAGATATGTAGATGACACCACACTTATGGCAGAAAGTGAAGAGGAACTAAAAAGCCTCTTGATGAAGGTGAAAGAGGAGAGTGAAAAAGTTGGCTTAAAGCTCAACATTCAGAAAACGAAGATCATGGTCTGGTCCCATCACTTTATGGGAAATAGATGAGGAAACAGTGGAAACAGTGTCACACTTTATTTTTCTGGGCTCCAAAATCACTGCAGATGATGACTACAGCCATGAAATTAAAAGACGCTTATTCCTTGGAAGGAAAGTTATGACCAACCTAGATAGCATATTCAAAAGCAGAGATATTACCTTGCCAACAAAGGTCCGTCTAGTCAAGGCTATGGTTTATTCCTGTGGTCATGTATAGATGTGAGAGTTGGACTGTGAAGAAAGCTGAGTGCCGAAGAATGGATGCTTTTGACCTGTGGTATTGGAGAAGACTCTTGAGAGTCCTTTGGACTGCAAGGAGATCCAACCATTCCATCCTAAAGGAGATCAGTCCTGGGTGTTCCTTGGAAGGACTGATGCTAAGGCTGAAACTCCAATATTTTGGCCACCTCCTGTGAAGAGTTGACTCATTGGAAAAGACCCTGATGCTGGGAGGGACTGGGGGCAGGAGGAGAAGGGGACGACAGAGGATGAGATGGCTGGATGGCATCACCGACTCGATGGACATGAGTTTGAGTGAACTCCAGGAGTTGGTGATGGACAGGGAGGTCTGGCGTGCTGTGATTCATGGGGTCACAAAGAGTCGGACACAACTGAGCAACTGAACTGAACTGAACTGAATGTTTGGAAACTGATACATCTTGTAATGAAGAAAGAAATTTTAGTGAAAGTGTGGTGCTAAAAGAAAAGTTGAAACAAGAAGCCAGAAAAACAAAATGCCAAAAAGAATGTATGAAATACTATGAACAAAAGACTTGGAAGACAAAGGCTTAGCACAGCCTCTAAATAAAATCTTTTGTTTGTATAATATTGTCATGAGTCTATACATATTTTAAATGTATTCAAATATTTCATGTTTCACAATAAAGTCTTATTAATTTTGTTATTTATTTCTCATGTTTCTTTATGTCGTCTTTAATGTCTCATCTTACATTTTCACTGTTTTATCTTTATTGCAAAACTGCCTGATGGCCAATTCGTTACAAGTAAATGTTTGGGACAAAAATGCTGAGGCAGAGATCTCTACAGCAAAGATGCTGACTGTGAAATTACCTAGAACCAAGGAAAGTCAGTATACTCACATTCTGTTACCAGATCATTTAAAGAAAACCAAACAAAAACCATTCAAATTTTACTTATGCAAGTATTTCCAAAACTTCTGTGATGATTTAAATAATTGGTTAAATGATGGTTAAGACAGAGATTTTTGATGCTCCATACTAGATATCTCAATTCATAATTTCTGGATGACTGGTCTAGGAATCTATAATTTTAATTTCCCCTCAATTTTTTATTTAGAAGGAAGAGCTAGGAAATCACCTATCAGGACAGACAATGCAGGATGTTTAACCTAATTTAGCTCTTTTTACTGAGATAAATTTCACTCATTTTCACCCACAAAAAAATCAAACTTTATGAATTTTCTGGAT
This sequence comes from Bos indicus x Bos taurus, assembly GCF_003369695.1. Classification (NCBI taxonomy): domain Eukaryota; kingdom Metazoa; phylum Chordata; class Mammalia; order Artiodactyla; family Bovidae; genus Bos; species Bos indicus x Bos taurus. The sequence continues at coordinate 96,057,036 of NC_040079.1, read as the reverse complement.
CCCAGAAATTCCTCTAGTACTTAGAATACCACAAGATGTGCAAGTGAGATGATATTTACAAATCTGCCAGGTCCTTCGATGGTGCATGTTATATTTCTTAAGGTATTTGAATTTTTAGTTTATCTTGTTTAAAATAAAAATATTTAGAGTTTAATATAACTTCAAATAAGCTTATATACAATTATAGAAGCTTATTTATAAGCATAGAAGAAGCTTATATATAAGTATAGAAAAATGTAGACTAAACAAAAACTTTCTTTGACAATTATTATTTATTACACCCAAAAGGAAATCTTTAATACTTTCATCACCAATTATATATTCCAGAAACATGGAAATCTTTACAATACAGATGTTTTTGTCCGATCTATTACTTTTCAAATTTTGTGCATTTAGAGACCTCTTAAGTATGACTCAATCTCTGTAACATGGAATTTTTTCAAAAATATATAAAATATTCTCATTGCTTGACTATATATTAATGAAAAAGAAGCTCTTTATAAACCATGAAAAATACTATAACCTTTAAAGTTCACCTTTTGACTTAAAAAAAAATCCACTGAACAGCTCTTAATAAGAACCATAGTAGGGCTACACAGTGAAGTAGATATAAATAATTTTAATACAAAGTCCCTCCCTTCAAAAGACAGAGTCTAGCAGAAGACAGCCATATAAACACATAATAAAGACATTATGTGAAAGTATCAGAGAAGCTGCAGGTCTATGAGCACCTAAGAAAACCTCAGAATGGATGCTACCCTAAGGGGAGCAATAGATGGAAGGCAGGAGTTCACTGAATGAAGAAGATAAAAGTTATACAGAGGCAGTGGAGGAAGCATGGGGATTGTAAATAGGGAAGAAGGACTTGGGATGTAGATTGCGGCAACAGTGTGAGAAGCATGAACATGGCCACATGTTGAGATTTTAAGGTAGATGTAAATACATTTATTTATGTAAATAAATAAAGGTAGTTGTAAATAATTGACTAAATGCCTTTCAGATGTATTTGGATCATCTCCCATAGACAATGAAGAGTCAAGGAATTTTTTTTTTTTTTTTGCTTTTTAAAAAATTTGTTTATTTTTTATAATTGCTTTATAGAATTTTGTTATTTTCTGTCAAACATGAATATGAATCAGCCGTAGGTATACATATGTCCCCTCCCTCTTGAACCTCCCTCCCATCCCTCCCCATCCCACCCCTCTAGGTTGATACAGAGCCCCATTTGAGTTTCCTGAGTCATACAGCAAATTCCCATTGGCCATCTATTTTACATATGATAATATAAGTTTCCATGTTACTCTTTCCATACATCTCCCCCTCTTCTCTCCTCTCCCCATGTCCACAAGTCTGTTCTCTATGTCTGTTTCTCCATTGCTGCCCTGTAAATAAATTCTTCAGAACCATCTTTCTAGATTCCATATATATTCGTTAGTATACAATATTTATCTTTCTCTTTTTGACTTATTTCATGCTGTATAATAGGCTCTAGGTTCATCCACCTCATTAGAACTGACTCAAATGCATTCCTTTTTGTAAGGCTAAGTAATATTCCATTGTGTATATGTACCACAACTCCTTTATCCATTCATCTGTTGATTGAAATCTAAGTTGCTTCCATGTTCTAACTATTGTAAACAGTGCTGCAATGAACAATGGGGTTCATGTGACTTTTTCACTTTTGGTTTCCTCAGGGCATATGCCTAGGACTGGGATTGCTAGGTCATACGATGGTTTATTCCTAGATTTTTAAGGAATCTCCATACCATCTTCCATAGTGGCTGTATCAATTTATATTCCCACCGACGGTGCAAGAGCATTCTCTTTTCTCCACACCCTCTCCAGCATTTATTGTTTGTAGACTTTTGGATGATGGCCATTCTGCCAGTGTGAGGTGATATCTCATTGTAGTTTTGATTTGTATTTCTCTAATAATGAGCAATGTTGAGCATCTTTTCATGTGTCTGTTAGCCATCTGTATGTCTTCTTTGAAGAAATGTTTGTTTAGGTCTTTTTCCCACTTTTTGACTGGGTTGTTTGTTTTTCTGGTATTGAGTTGTATGAGCTCAATTTGGAAATTAATCCTTTGTCAGATGTTTCATTTACTATGACTTTCTCCTATTCTGAGGATTATCTTTTTCACCTTGTTTACAGTTTCATTTGCTGTGCAAAAGCTTTTAAGTTTAATCAGGCCCCACTTGTTTACTTTTGTTTTTATATCCATTACTCTAGGAGGCGGGTCATAGAGGATCTTGCTTTGATTTATGTCATCAAGTGTTCTACTTATATTTTCCTCTAAGAGTTTTATAGTTTCTGGTCTTACATTTAGATCTTTAATCCATTTTGAGTTTATCTTTATGTATGGTGTTAGGAAGTGTTCTAATTTAATTCTTTTACATGTAGCTGTCCAGTTTTCCAGCACCGCTTATTGAAGAGGCTGTCTTTGCCCCATTGTATATTCTTGCCTCCTTTGTCAAGAATAAGGTACCCATAGGTGGGTGGGTTTATTTTGGGGCTTTCTATCTTGTTCCATTGGTCTATATTTCTGTTTTTGTGCCAGTACCATACTGTCTTGATGACTGTGGCTTTGTAGTATAATCTGAAGTCAGGAAAGTTGATTCTTCCAGCTCCATTCTTCTTTCTCAAGACTACCATGGCTATTTGGGGTCTTTTGTGTTTCCACATGAATTGTGAAGTTTTTTGTTTTAGTTATGTGAAAAATGCCATTGGTAATTTGATAGGGATCACATTAAATCTGTAGATTGCATTTGGTAAGTACAGTCATTTTCACAATATTGATTCTTCCTATCCAGGAATATGGAATATCTCTCAGGTGACCCAGTAATCCCACTACTAGGCATATGCCCAGAGAAAACCATAATTCAAAAAGACACTTGCACCCCAGTGTTCACTGTAGCACTATTTACAATAGCCAAGACACAGAAGCAACCTAAATGTCCATCAACAGGGGATTGGATAAAGAAGTTGTAATACAAATATATATAAAAATATATAATTTCAGCCATAATAAGGCTGAAATTGGGTCATTTGTAGAGACATGGATGGGCCTACATACTGTCATATAGACTGAAGTAAGTCAGAAAGAGAAAAACAAATACCATTTATTAATGTATATATGTTGAATCTGAAAAAAAAATGGTATAAATGGTCATATTTACAAAGCAGAATTAGAGACACAGATGGAAAGAACAAAAGTATCAATACCAAAGAGAAATTGGGAGAGAGGGATTAATAAATATATACTGCTGATACTATGTATAAAATAGATAACTAATGAGAACCTACCATATAGCACAGGGAACTCTGCTCAGTGCTCCATGGTGACCTAGTGTTTTAGCTGCTCAGTTGTGTCTGACTCGTTGTGACCCCATGGACTGTAGCCTACAAGGCTCCTCTGTTTATGGAATTCTCCAGGAAATAATACTGGTGTGGGTTGCCATTCCCTTCTCCAGGGAATCTTCCCAACCCGGGGATTGAACCTTGGTCTCCTTCATTGCAAGCAGATTCTTTACTGTCTGAACCACCAGGGAAGCCTGTTTACTTCCTACTTAACAAATAATGACATTTATTCTATGACTAGGTTTACAGTAAAGGTCCCTCAAAGAGAAGTGAGACATATTGTCACCTTCATTTAAGACCCATCTTCCTTTCAGTCTCTGACAACTGGTATACTTGGCCTTGACTTAGTTAATGCCACTTAGGCTGGGCAAGTTTTACCCACTCCAAAGCTTGATGATTGTTTACAGTGAAAAGCTAAGTAAGAAAAAGGAGAGGCCTATAACCATAGGTCATTTTTCTGACAACACTGAAAGATTTCAGAGTATACCTAGCTAACCAGCTTAGGTAAAGTTTAAAAAGTTGGTAGAGGAATTAGAGTAAGAGAAAGAGGCAGTGGTCCCTGAACAATTTCTATATAATCCTAATAAAGTGTGGATTATCCCATGATTTCTCCAAGCTATATAAAATTAAAAAAAACAAAACCACAAACCCAAGGTACTCGTTACAAAGGAGTAGTACATCACAGCTTGCAGTCTGGCTCCTCAAGCCAATGATTAAATCCCATGCTTAGCTGTTCACAGAAAGACCGGTATTAACTGGTGAAAATCACATAAACTATGCCTGATTTTCTGCATTGTGTGCGTGTTTAAGCTATGCTCAGCCTTTTAAACCAGTGAGTATTAAACTAATACTCTAGTCATTTTCTTTGTTTAAAAATAATGTCTCCCTCATTACCTTCAATTTCAAATATTTCCAGACTCTTAGAACTTTTATGTGGTAAACTGTTGTGTAATGACTAAAACATTCAGAATGCATGAAAATGCAATATCTCTTAGGGAATAGTGGTATTAACTAAAATCACATAATAAACTTTCAGGTACTGCAAAGATAAGCAGTTATTAGTACACAGGAGAAATGGTGCAGCTGAGGTATACGTCAGGCAAAAAAAAATAGCATAAATCTAAATAGAAATGTTTTAAAAAGGAGAGTTAGTTGCTTAATATTGGTTAAAATATATTAGTCAAAAGGTATCTTAGTTTTAAGCATTTATATTTAATAACAAGCAAATAGTTCAAGTCTAAAATCTTGAACAGATTCAAGAAAATAAAGCATATTTTTCAAACTATGTAGCAAATCACCAGCAAACTCTACTGAGATTAACGGTGTAACCAAGCTGGCATTTAATCATAGAGGAATAGACATAACATTTAAGAGTTATTTTTTCTTATATTATTAGAGCATATAGTATAAACTCACAACAGCTTGGTCATAACATGCTAGCACAATATTACATTGTGCTGTAATACCTATAATATTTTAATTACAATGAAATAAAAATAAAAACAGAAAAGCAAAAAAGTAAATTATCAAGTCTCATAATCCTAAAGTAATACAGTAAACAATTAGAATTAGTAATATTGCAAAATAAATATTCAGTTGCAATAAAAATGTGAACTAATATTTTAATACATCAATAATATCAAAATATAACAAAATTTCATTTTCAAAACAAAAGTATAAACTGCATGGGGATAATCCTAATAAAAAAGTGCTATATACCTAAAGATAATCTACTATATACATAAAGCAAATATTAAAAATATTCCCTTAAAAATGTGTATAATTTAAAAATATATAATGGGGGGATAGAAAAGCTGATTATTTTAAAGGTGTTGAATAGTTTCATATTTGTTTAGAGGCTTAAAATACCATAAACATCACTGGAAGTTGTTTGAACTTTTACCAAGTGTATCTAAAGTTTCATTATGATCAACAAAACATGACAAATGGAAAATAATTTACAGTCTGCATTTAATAATTCAATATATGATAAAAAACATAAAAATAGAAAGTCAAGCTATTCATTCAAAAACTAGTACAACAATGATTATGAAACCATAATTTTAAGCCCATATCATAAATTTAATATCTAAATAAAATAATAATAAAAAATAATAGAAGAAACCATCATAAATTAAAATCTAATATAACTGAATTACTTTTTACAATCTCAAAAATAATAGAAAAACATCTGATCTTGAAAACTATGGACATAATTATAATTGCAAGAGAAAAGATGAACAGAAGCTCACAGTTTAAAATATCTATTCTCCCATCTTTATTAAAATGTAACTGACGTACAGCAATGTGTCTTCCCAGCTGGCCCTAGTGGTAAAGAGCCTGCCCACCAATGTAGGAGGCATAAGAGATGTGGGTTCAATCCCTGAATCGGGAAGATCCCCCGGAGAAGGAAATGGAAATCCACTCCAGTTTTCTTGCCTGGAGAATCCCATAGACAGAGGAGTCTGGTGGGCTATATATAGTCCATATGGTGGCAAAGAGTCGGACATGACTGAAGTCACTTAGCATGCATGCACACTGTCAGTTTAAGGTATACAAGTTGTTGATTTGACACATTTATAGATTGCAAAATGATCACATCTACAGTGTTAGCTAACACCGCCATCACATCACATATCTACTGGCTTTGTGTGTGTGTGTGTGTGTGGTGAGAACATCTAAGATCTGTTTTCTTAGTAACCTTCAGGGGCTTCCCAGGTGGGGCTAGGGGTAAAGTACGTGCCTGACAAGGAGGAGACTTGAGAAGTGGATTCAATCCTGGGGTCAGGAAGATCCCCTGGAGAAGGAACTGACAACCCACTTCAGTATTCTTGTCTGAAAAATCCCATGGACAGAGAGTCCAGGAGGGCTACAGTTCATGGGGTTGCAAAGAGTGGGACCCGAGTGAATGACTAAGCATACAGCAACCTTCAAGTATAGAGTACACCATTATTAACCTAAAATCATTATGCTGTACATTAGATCCCCAGAACTTACTCATCTTAAAACTGTAAGTGTGAAAACTTTGACCAATATTTCTCCATTTCCTCTACTCTCCAATCTCTGGTAACTACTATTCCAGTCTTTATTTCTTTTATATTCCTGAAACATATATACTGATAGAAATATTGATAATATTTATGTCTATACTGTCATAAATAAATGAATGTATTTATTAATTAGATAATATATTTTTCCAGTATATATGTCAAACTACAAACTAGGAAAATATTTTCAGAGCATAATATGTTAATAAAAGACTTGTATACAATCTTGTATACAAAATATTTTCAGAGCATAATATGTTAATAAAAGACTTGTATACAATCTTGTATACAAAAGATAAAAGACTTGTATACAATTCTCATTAATATTTAGAAAACATACATCACTTAAAAGATAAATGGACTAAAAAACTGACCAAAACAAAAGTACTATAAATGTCCACTTATTCACTTAAATATTTACTAAGCACTTGCTATAGGGCTTCCCTGGTGGCTCAGGGGTAAACAATGTGCCTGCAATATAGGAGAGGTGGATTCCATTCCTTAGTTGGGAAGATCCCATGGAGAAGAACATGGTGACCTACTCTAGTATTCTAGAATAGTCCAAGAGGGTCACAGAGTTGGACACAACTGAGTGACTGAACAACAACAAAGTACACACTATATGACAAGCACTGTTTAAATCTGAAGAAACAGCACCAAACAAATAGGCAAAAAGTGTTGCCCTTATTCAGGAAGGAGAGACACTAAAAAGATGAGTAAGTGTGACACTATTGGCAGTAATTGCCAAGGAGAACGATTTAGGGAGGAATGACAGGAGATGTGGGAATGGGAAGGAGACTATAGCCTCCAACTCACAAAAATATGGTTAGAGAATGACAAGATGTTGTAAAATTTAATCCTCACTTTTAACACAATAACTTTGAATTAAAATAATACATAACTAAACCAGTATTTCTACCATCGAGTAATGTATGATAAAGGAGGCAAAAACATACAATGAGGAAAAGAATCTCTTCAATAAAAGATGCTTGAAAATAGGACAACTACATGCAAAAGGATAAAACTGGACTAAATATATCAATATACAAGACCCTCAAGATGGATTAAAGATTTAAATGTCAGACCTGAAACTGTAAAGTTCCAGAAGAAAACACAGGCAGTATGCTCTGCTCTTTGACACCAGTCCTAGAAATATTTTGGGGGAATCTATCTCTTCAAACAAAGGCAACAAAAGCAAAAATAAACAAACGGGGCTAAGTCAGCTAAAATGGTTTTGCATGGCAAAGGAAATCATCGACAAAACAAAAGGCAACTTACTGAATGGGAGAAGATATTTGTAGAGATTTATCTGAAAATGGTTGATATCCAAAATATATAAAGTTACTCATATGACTCAATATAAAATAAAACAAACAAGCAACCCAATTAAAAAATGGGCAGAAGACCTGAATAGACATTTTTTGAAAGATGTACAGATGGCAAAGAGGCACATGCAAGATGCTTAACAACATTAACCATCAGGAAAATGTGAATCAAAATTACAATAAGATGTACCACCTCACGTCTGTCAGAATGGCTATTACCAAAAAGACAAGAAATGGCATGTGTGGGTGAGAATATGGAGAGAGGGGGAACTTGCACTGTTGGTGGGAATGGTGCTGTCAGTTTGGAAAATAGTCAGAGGTTCCTCCAAAAATTAAAAATAGAACTCCATATGATCTAGCAATTCTACGCCTGGGATTCTTCCAAAAGAACCAAAAACACTACTTAGAAAATATATATGCACCCCATGTTCATTGAAGTATTACTTAGAATAACTAAGGTACAGAAGCAATGTGTTTCCTTTGGCAGATAGACGAATAAAAATGATGTGGTATATATATATGTATATTCTCAACTCTAAAACACAAAAATGAATCAAATGTTGCCATTTATGACAACATGAATGAACCTTTATTTTACCAAGTAAAGTAAGTCAGAGAAAGACAAATGCCATATAATTTAACTTCTAAGTGGGATCCACAAAACAAAACAAATGGACAGACAAAACAAAACAGAAAACAGACTCGTAGATTCAGAAAACAAACTGGTGGTTGTTAGAGGGGAGGAGCGGGGAGGAAACATGAAAAATAGGTGAAGAAGATTAAGAAGTACAAACTTTCAAGTATAAAATAAATAAATCAAGGGGATATAATGTACAACATAGAGTATGTTGTCAATAACATTGTAATAACTGTATGGTGACAGATGGTAACTAGACTTACTATGGTTATCATTTTCAATGCATAAAAAGTATTGCATCTTTATTTTATACACCTATAACTAATATTGTATGTCAATAATAATACAATAAAATAATAATGCACAGATGTGAAAACACAGAGGTGAGTGTCCATCTCTTATATAAATGTATAATCTTATAATGCTTTCATAAAGTACAGTGTTATATTTATTACAATTCTTAAAAATGTTCATAAGATTTCATACAGAAATTCCAATTCTGGCAAGTTATTTGGAAGAAATAGTAAAGCCTATAAAAACAGCTCTTAGGAACCGCATACTCAGCACAGTTTAATGTATAACAATCAAAATTTGGAAGAAATTTTGCAAGTCCACATTCCATAAATAGGGGCTATTTACTCATAACTTTATGGCATCATTATATGCATATTTTTGTGATCATTAAATAGTATGGTGTTGAGTTCTGAAAATATACTGAAAATATAAACAATACAATGTTAATTGAATATCAGAGTATTATACTGTATATAAAATTTTCTTAATTTGTCTTTCTTATATACAAACATTTATGAATGGAATAAAAATATTCCATGGAAAAATACACAGAAATAAACTGATTTAAGAGGATAATATTTTTACCCAGAATTAAAAAATTTTGTAGTGAATGAGACCATACAATGATCAAATTTAATCTCTCAACTAATAAAGTATTCTATATTGTGCCCAGATAATTTAGTTAATATCAGAGGATCACTCTCGACTAATATACACTTTTGTATAGCTCACACTGTCGCAGCCTCATGACCCTGCTCACAGTACCCATCATATCCGAGTGAAACAGCTGTATTTTCACCTTCTTTTTAAACTGTTCCTCATGTCTCAAGTCATGTCTTAAATTCCCCTTATTCAATAGTAAAATTAACTATTAACTATTGGCAATTAGTAATAATAAGCATAGTAACAACAGCAGTGAAAACACATCATAAAAGGACTGTAATTGAGAGATTTACTAGTAAAAGTATTTTAACAATATTAATTCGGTATTAGTCCTTCTCTACCCCAAACCACAGAGTAGTTTTATTTCTCTTTTCCAAATTAGGAAACCAGAGTCAGGAAGGCCAAATAACTTGCCACAGCAACATGACTACAAAATTAGCTGAACTGAGATTTGTCCTTGGGCCTAAAAGAAGCCAAAACTAGGGTTTTGTGGTTTTTTCTCCATTTTTCCACATTACCATAGACTTCCTAAGATCTCTTAGATGGAAAAAACCTCTCCCTTCACTGTTTCTCAACTATATTTTGATCTTGCATACAGCATTGAGTTTACAGGCAATCTTATACTTTAGATACCTATGTCTTATGGTCTCATACTGCCAAGACATGTCTCTCTACCTCTGTCTCTCAGACACACATACACAATGTATCACAGAGGAAAGGACTTCCTCAGTAAATACTAAACTAACATAAAGCAAAACTCATTCTAACCTAACACTAGTCAGCTTTTGCTGTTGTTGCTGTTGTTCAGTTGCTAAGTCATGTCTAACTGTTTGCAACCCCAAGAACAGTAGCACACCAGGCTTCCCTGTCCTTCAGTATCTCCTGGAGCTTGTTCAAACTCATGCCCATTGAGTTGGTGATGCTACCTAACCTTCTCATCCTCTGTTGCCCACTTCTCCTCCTGCCCTTAATCTTTCCAGCATCAGGGGCTTTTTAAATGAGTCAGCTCTTTGCATTAGGTGACCAAAGTATTGGAGCTTCAGCATCAGTTCTTCCAGTGAACATTCAGTATTGATTTTCTTTAGGATTGACTGGTTTGATCTCCTTGCAGTCCAAGAGACTCTCAAGAATCTTCTCCAGCCCCACAGTTCAAAAGCATCAATTCTTCTGCATTCAGCCTTCTTTATGGCCCAACTCTCACATCCATACATGACTACTGGAAAAACCATAGCTTTGACTATACAGACTTTTATGGCTAAATGATGTCTCTGCTTTTTAATATACTGTCCAGGGTGTGTGACAGGTTTTCTTGTTAGCATTTCTAATTCCAGTGTTCAAGGTAACATGGGCATGAAATCCCTGGAATATACCATCAAAACCAACCACACTGACGCAGGGCTGTGAAGAATGTGGAGCAGTGAAAACGGAAAATACTTTTAATACTTCTAAAGGAATAGAGTATATAAATCCTAGGCAGTGCTACATTTTACTATTGTAGTTATTGGCAATATGGAATACAGTTTTAAATGGACTTTTTTCAAGTCAAATATCTTAATAGACATGGAGCTATAATTGTACAGTGTGGTAAATTTTCAGCTTCTAATGACTCATGAAAGCTTGCCAAAACATGCAGATTTTGAAAGAAAAGGTTCACCTCTTTCCTGATCTACTACAGAGTGAATCACAGGCAAGCTAGTGTTGCTTTTGGCCAAGGACTTGAGGCTAAGACATATAAATGTGCAAAAGAGAAATATCTAACCAGCATATTCTCCTCCCTGGACAACATTGATCTTATCATGTGAGAATGTACAAGATTTTCAGACAATTATGAAAGTATTTACTGCAGGAATATTTCCATGAAATCTTTTCACGTATGAAGAGAGAATTATATGCATTTAATGAGTTGACAGGAAAGTAGGAAAATATGAGTGTGTGAGCTTTGTGTAAAGAATAAATGATTGTTGTTCAGTTGCTCAATCATGTCCAACTCTCTGTGACCCCATGGACTGCAGCAAGCCAGGTCTCCCTGTCCTTCACCACCTCCCAGAGCTTGCTCAGACTCATGTCCATTGAGTCTACGATGCCATCTAACCATCTCGTCCCCTGTTGTTCCCTTCTCCTCCTGCCTTCAATCTTTCTCAGCTTCAGGGTCTTTCTCAATGAGTCAGTTCTTCACATCAGGTGGCCAAAGTACTGGAGTTTCAGTCTCAGCATCAGTCCTTCCAATGAATATTCAGGACTGATTTCCCTTAGGATTGACTCATTTGATCTTCTTGCAGTCCAAGGGACTCTCAAGAGTCTTCTCCAACACCACAGTTCGAAAGCATCAATTCTTCTACACTCAGCCTTCTTTATAGTCCAACTCTCACATCCATAGACAACTACTAGGAAAACATCCCTTTGACTCTATGGACATTTGTTGCTTCTTGACCTGCAAATAGATTCTTCAGGAGGCAGGTAGTATGGCCTGGTATTCCTATTTCTTTAAGAATTTTCCACAGAGAATAAATTTTCCACCAAGAATAAATGCTAGACATTGAATTAACATGAAATTCAAATGAACAGGAAGGCTTTTCCCATTGGTTAAATATTTATTCTTAGGGGAGGTGCTAAATTCAATGTTGAAAGTAAATATTTTAGTCCATTTTTAAATATGACTCTTTTCCAAAGGACCTAGCTTAACTCAAGACAAGTCAAGAAAACAGCCAAGTACATTTGATATGAAATATTTGGGTAAATCCATAAAAAGAGCATAAAGATTCATATCCTGTGAGCTTCTGAAGAATACCTGTTTAAAGCTAAGAAACAGACCTGCTACATATAAGAATTATTTTGGCAAACAATAAGCTAATTAATATTCCATATATGATGCGATTAATGTAATATACATTGTTGTTTGTTTGTTTAGTTGCTAAGTTTTGTCTGACTCTGCGACCCTATGGACCCTAGCCTGCCAGGCTCCTCTGTCCATGGGATTTCATAGGTAAGAATAATGAAGTGAGTTGCTATTTCCTTTTTCAATAAAATACATTAAGGATATTTAGTAAGTTCAACAAACACTTTTTAACAAGCTAGCCCAGTTCAGTTCAGTTCAGTCGCTCAGTCGTGTCCGACTCTTTGTGACCCCATGGACTGCAGCATGCCAGGCCTCCCTGTCCATCAGCAACTCCCAGAGTTCACTCAGACTCATGTCCATTGAGTTGGTGAGGCCATCCAACCATCTCATCCTCTGTTGCCCCCTTCTCCCACCTTCAATGTTTCCCAGCATCAGGGTCTTTTCTAATGAGTCAGTTCTTTGCATCACGTAGTCAAAATATTGGAGTTTCACCTTCAGCATCAGTCCTTCCAATGAATATTCAGTACTGATTTCCTTTAGGAGGGACTGGATAGATCTCCTTGCAGTCCAAGGGACTCTCAAGAGTCTTCTCCAACACCACAGTTCAAAAGCATCAATTCTTCGGCGCTCAGCTTTTTTTATAGTCTGACTCCCACATCTGTACATGGCTACTGGAAAAACCATAGCTTTGACTAGATGGATCTTTGTTGGCAAAGTAATATCTCTGGCTTTTCAACAAGCTAGCCCACTGGCTTTAATTGTCCCCTGTAATGATTTTCCTTCACACTGCCCTAGTTACTTAACATCTGATAAATTCTATCTTATAGTTATTTCCTGTCTCTTTCACATTTTTCTGTTATCATTGCCACTTATTTCAAGCTATAGCCTCTTTATGCTAATGAGAATTAAAGTATGTTACTACTTTTTTAATTGAAGTAGTGTTATATTAATTTCAGATATATAACATAGTGATTCAATATTTTATAAAGTATACTTCATTTAAAGTTATTACAAAACAATGTTTATATTTCTCTGTGCTGTAAAATATATCCTTTTTCTGCTTATTTCATTCATAGTAGTTTTTTTGGTCTCAATTCCCTACCCTTGTCCTGCCCCTCCCCAATCCCACTCCCCACTGGTAACCACTAGTTTATCCTCTATAGCCTGTTAAATGTTATACTTGCCAGCCATCTAGTAGAGCAACACTAACATTTTAATTTGGGGCTTGAAACTCTTCATGACTATTGAGCTGAAATGCAAATATGAACTTAGGGTTCACATCCACTATGACTTTATTCTTGTGCACTTATATACTTCATCACTTTTGTCTCACTCAGATTGAACTATTTTCATTTCCCTTGACTTCCCATGATATTTCACACCTCATGTCTGCTTTTGTCATTGTCCTCCAGGCCTCCCTACACTGCTATGTCTATTCATCTGCCAAGGCTCAAGTCAAGTGTTACCTCCTCCTCTTGTAATTGATCTCTAGCTATTTTCTCATCATCTTCCCAAATTGTTAGGTTCTTCTTCCCATGTTTCTTTTTAAGATTAACCAGACCTGAAATTCAAAACCTGTTCCTTTTACTTATGAGTTATTTATGTTGAGCAAGTTAATCTCACTAAGCTTTAGTTACCAGATTTATATAAAATCATACCATATGATATGTGTAGAATAGTTTTGATGAAAGAAAAGTACATGGTTTGGAGAATATCACTTCTTTTTCTCTTTGTTCTATGCTCCCTGTTCATGATATTACTTTAAAAAGTACTTGTCCATTATTTTTCTTGGTGTCTTCAAATAGATGGAACTTTTTGAGAGAAGAAATGTGTATTTCTCATATATGTATCTCAATATATAATCTAGGACTAATAATAGCTGACACCTATTTCTAATGTAAGCATCTACTAAGGGCTAATATTACACTAAGATTTTATGGATTAGAAGTATAAATTCACGATATCCTTTGCTCTTGCTTACAGATAAGAACATGTCCAGAAAATATGGATAAACCATGCCATGAGGAAGAAAGCCATGAATATTATTAAATAAACATTGATAAACACTGGCAAATACTCCATCCTCATAGAGAGGAATGGGGAAAACAGAGGTGGAGGTAACTGAGTAGGAAACGAGGAAGATTTTAAGAGATTTGTAGCATTTGAATTTCTGGTTGGAGAGGTAGGATTTGAACATAGAGAAATCCAAGAGGTAATGGCAGAGACAATGTCAAATAGAAAGGAAAAACTAAAAGCACAGTGAGGAACTTCTGGGCACTTTTAGTTGCTAGCAAATAGGTACACTTGTTTAGAATTCATGGTAGTAAAACTGGTGAGTGTCTCTCATGGACACTAGATTGGCACCTAGATTGACAGTTCAACAGCTTAACCAGATTTGGATATGCTGAATGCAGGGTGTATTCCCAGGCATAGCAGCTGCATGACAGGATTAATTTATCACAGTGGTATTGACATTTCCAATGACATAAAACAGTGGCTGATACAGCCACTGTTCATTATTAATGGAGGTGAAGAAAATTTTGTAATTGTCAAGAAAATAGTTCTGTACAGTTATCCTAAAATCCTTAGGGAGTAAAAGCACAGAAATCATCTTCAGAAGAAACAACTTATTTTTTCTTGCTGGTATCATTTAAATATAACACTCACAGTGCCTTCAAGATTGAAGAGGAACAGAACATGACCTCATCTGATGAATGGAAGAAGCTATTTTTCTACCACTAACTGGCATGAGAAAGAGCAAAACTCCTGGAGGAAATTAGCAAATCTTAAAGGTGTGGATGACATTCTGTAGTAGTGTTTGTCCCAAAAAAAAATGACACAAATTATGGCACTGAACTGTAAAGCCAAACAGCGGCAGACACTCTACTCTCTCCGTGGCAAAATGCACATTTTTTCCCAGAGTTTAATTTCTAAACATGCCAACGTTTAAGTGTGAGTTTGTAGTATATTCCAAATTACACTAAGGAGTCAGTTGAATCTCTCCTCTGATTTAAACACACATAAAGAGAAATTTTCCACTGGAGAACACAGGAAAACAAATTCTTATGTTCCCAGAAGTTATTGTATATTTAATAAGTCTTTCCCATATTTACATTATTTTACTGATTGTATGTATTTGTGGGTGACATTAAAAGTGTCATTGATAGTAATTTGAATGCAGACAGTGAATGTAACCACAAAATAAAGGCAGATCATTTTTTTTTAAATGCCAGAGTAGGACAACCAAAATCAAGTAATTCTCATAACATGATCTAAAAACAATCTAATAACTGGCAATTGAAGAATTTATCTTTCTCTCAACATCACTAATTATTATAGAAATGCAAATCAAAACTACAATGAGGTACCACTTCACACCAGTCAGAATGGCCATCATCAAAAATTCTACAAACAATAATTGCTGGAAAGGGTGTGGGGGAAAGGAAAAACTTTTACACTGTTGGTACGAAGGTAAGTTAATAGAACCATTGTGGAGAAAAGTATGGAGGTTCCTTAGAAACCTAAAATACAACTACTGTATGACCCAGTAATCCCACTATTGGGCATACACCCTGAGAAAACCATAATTCAAAAAGACACATGTACCGCAATGTTCATAGCAGCACTATTTACAATAGCCAGGACATGGAAGCAACCTAAATGTCCATCAACAAAGAAATGGATAAAGAGGATATAGTGGATATAATAATGGAATATTATGACTCAGTCATAAAAAGGAACAAAACTGTGTCATTTGCAGAAACGTGAATAGATTTAGACTCTGTCATACAGAGTGACTTCCCTCATCACTCTGTGGGTAAAGAATCTGTCTGCAGTGCAGGAGACCCAGGTTCGATATCTGGGTCAGGAAGATCCCCCGGAGAAGGAAATAGCAACCCACTCCAGTATTCTTGCCTGGAGAATCCCATGGACGGGGGAGCTTGGTGGGCTGCCATCTATGGGGTCACAAGAGTTGGATGTAACTTATCAACTAGCCCACATACAGAGTGAAGTAAGTCAGAAAGAGGAAAACAAATATCATATATTAATGCATATGTGTGGAATCTAGAAAAATTGTACAAATGAGCCTATTTGCAAAGCAGAAATAGAGACACAAATGTAGAGAACAAGTGTATGGACACCAAGGCGGGAAAAGAGGAGGTGGGGTGAACTGGGAGGTTGGGATTGACATATATACACTGCTGCTGCTGCTGCTGCTGCTGCTAAGTCGCTTCAGTCATGTCTTACTCTGTGTGACCCCATAGACGGCAGCCCACCAAGCTCCCCTGTCCCCGGAATTCTCCAGGCGAGAACACTGGAGTGGGTTGCCATTTCCTTCTCCAATGCATGAAAGTGAAAAGTGAAAGTGAAGTCGCTCAGTCGTGTCTGACTCTTAGCGACCCCATGGACTGCAGCCCACCAGGCTCCTCCGTCCATGGGATTTTCCAGGCAAGAGTGCTGGAGTAGGGTGCCATTGCCTTCTCCGCATATACACACTACTATGTATAAAATAGATAACTGATGAGAACCTCTTATATAGCACAAGGGACTCTACTCCAGGCTCTGTGGTGACAAACAGGGAAAATATGTATGCATATAACTGATTCGCTTTGCTGTACAGCAAAAAACTAACGTAAGATTGTAGATCAACTAAACTTCAATTTTTGGAAAAGGAATTAATCTTTACAGATGAATATTTAAGCAAAACACAGAAATGAAATCAGGACTGACTTATCCAGTAGGTATAAGAGCCACAATGCCAAGGGCCCAGGCTACTTTTAGGGGGTCAAACAAATGTTTTAATTTTAATGTTTTTAAGTCAGTAAAAATGAATATAATAACATTTAATATATAACAATGAATCCATCCTAGATTATATTCATTTTACTATGAGCACAATTGTAAAATATAAATTTTTAAGAATTTTCTTATGGAAAAAGTGGTGCAAGAAGACAAAAGAACCCATGAAAGTCAGAATGTAGTACTCCATGAATTCTAGTACTGAAAGGAGGAAAATGATATTAAAGAAGAGGATACAGAGAGAGCTTCTCAACATTTCATGTAATATTTTATTTACCTAAAAATATTAAGCAGATGGGGCAGAATGAGATTTGATAAAACTCTTTGTTTACTTAAACACTTACTCTGTTTTCTCCATCATTTTTTAAAATAATTCACAATTAAAATGTTAATAAATGATCCTCTTGATTGAATGAATTATTTGCTACTTATCATTAGATTGTTTTAAGGGTAAAGTTTTAGAATGTCCCTTTAAGACAAGCTGTTAGTTTTGTCTCCATAAATATTTTTCATCTCTCAAACGAAAAAAATTTCTTTGGAAAGAAATATTTCATCTCAAGAGAAATATGATTTTAAATTATAGAATTGTTCTTCTAAACCCCCAAAAAATGAAACAATGAATTTTTTGAAAATCATGTTGGTTATGGATTTTTTATAGAGTATTACTATTCCCTAATAAAATCAGTATGGTGACAAAACGTATGGGGTATTTTTGCAAGATTTCCTCATTTTAAAATGTATTATTTTGTTCCAACTTCAGAACTTAATAAAAACAAACTTACATTTTCCATCTCTTTTACATTCCTAAAAGTTATTTTAAAATTAAAATCACTGGAAATAAGAATAAAAAACACATAAATCAAGTTGACTGGTACAGGGCTTTCAGTTCAGCAGTAGTAACAGAACAGATATTTATTTTCCAATATATTGGCTTATTTGAATTAGAGTCTATTTTTCATAGACTGTAAGTTCCATGAAAAGAAGCCTTTTTTGTTTTGTTTTGATCACTGCTGTACCTTCAGAATCTGAAGCAGTATCTGCCATGTAAATACTATGTTTTCAATTAATATATGTCAAATGAATCAATCAACTAGGATTGAGCTTCATAAAGAAGACAGGGTTCAAGCCATGAAATTGTTATTGACAGGAATAATTTTTTCTGCCCATATACATTCTTTCTTGACTATTCTTATGAAAGATTAAAACAGGAGAATTATCTATATGTTTCTAATCAGTGCAAAACATCTGGCATCCTTGATTGTATTAGAAGTGAACACTTGAAGGACCTTAAAAGACAGACATCGGGGATATTCAGTGAAGAAACTGGAAGAACGAACCTCACGGGAAGAACAGAAGTAAGTACATTCTTAGAGCTACTTCTCAGAAGACAGCTCACAATGCAGATGGTTATGCGAAAAGTGCAGTCCACAGATGGTATTAAGGCCACAACACCAATGCAGAGAAACTGCTGGATAATATAGGCGCTTTCAGAATTGGACATTCCAGTTTAAAAAAAAAAAAGAAAAATGAGTATCTGTGACCTACAGCATATTCTAAATATCAGTTGAGGTTTTTGTTTGTTTTGTATTTTCTTTTTATATTTAAAATACATTGGATAGAAATAAAGATCAGTCTTTTCTCAACATTGCGCTAGATTAGTAGCAAGATGAATGATGCCTAAGTGTGTGTTTGGCAGCAAACGAGGAAGAGGCTGGAAAAAAAATAAAAAAGGAAGGGGTGGTGAACATCTGGGGTGGTTTCTTTTCTGTGAAAAGGAACAAGGTCATATCCCACCCAGTGAGAAGAAGTGACCCCCTCAAAAATGTAAGTGATCTTGCCTGACCTGTGACGCGAGCAAGAGGATGACCTCGGCTGCCTCACTTCAATGTGTGTTTCTTGTTAGGAAAAAAAAAAAGCAGGAGAGTTGTGCTCTGCCGTAAAAGAATGTGCGGGGTAGGAAGGTGCTGAAAAGCAGAAGAAAGAAGTGGAGCGTGGGGAACTTGATGCAAGCTATGGAAAAAATGGAATACTAAGTCAGATCCATCTTTTAAAAATATGAGGTAAAAAAGATAAAAGAAATATGTGTATATGGCACTTCCCAATACTCAAAGCAATATGCACACAGGCACACACAGAGCTTCTTTTTGTTCTTTGTTTAATTGTGGGAATCTATTCTTTTTCTGATAATGTCTTCTGCTTAACATGAAAATAATGATCTTTTACCTGGAAGGGAACAAGGTCATGGGCATGTCCCTAATAGTTCAAAATATCTAACACTATTTTCTATGAACTCCCAGAGTCCCAAGTCTAAAACATAAATACAGGTTCGTTCAACTTTCAGTCCTTTCACAAATAACAATACCAAGCCAACACCCATATCCAAGGCTTAACAATACTATCCTCAGGATTTTTTTATTCTGTAAAACAAGTGGGCTCTTTGCTCAAAGTAGCTAAAAAATCCCCACAATATATACTAAAGGAAATTTAAATGGCTTGACTTACATAAACTCCTAACATTTGTTTCATCTTTTAAAGCTTCTTTCATCCCTTTCTCCTCTCCGGCCCTCTCTACTCCCTCAATCCCCTTGAGGACTTTTCCACTGAGTCCCATTTATTTAAGTAAGAATGCACCCAGCGAACAGCTGTGGAAGCGAAGTGCTGGACTGAGGCATATGGCCAAACCAGGACAGAAACACTGGGTACAATATTAAATCTACTGGTATAAGGACAGCCAAACAATTTTGACTTCTCAATTAAACAGTGGTGATTCAGTGTTTGTAAATACAGGGGAGATTTTACAATAGAAGGATTGGGTTTTTTTTTCCAATTATTCTATAATAAAGATCTTACTTATTCAGATACTACTTATGAGTCAGAGATTCTGTTTATCTATTTCAAAAGCCCATGACTGAAACTTTACTGGGCCATGATGTTTAATAGTCCAGTGAATCCAAAGAAACAGAAATTTTCATTTTTTTAGGATGCTGCCTGCAGGAACTGAGATGAAACTCTTAATCAAGTTATTCAAACAGAGCTGAGAAGTGAGATGTCTTCCCCCATCCCCCCAAATATTCTTATGGAAATATGAGGCACTGTTCCTCTTTCACTTACACAAAGCACCACCATTTAATAAGAAAGTCAACTCTGGCCAATGATTTAGCTAAACCCTGGGAAGCACACTGGATAACAATTTCCTCTCTCTTTCCCTTTTCCTCTGGGATTCCCTCCTGAAATCTTGAGGCAGAGTGAGCCAGCTGACATTCAGTAGTGTAAAAGAAATGCAATATTAAAAGTAGGGAATTGTTTGGAAACATACACATTTTTACTAAGATGTTACTGTCCAGTGACACGTGGTTACACCTATCTTAAGTAATTATTCATCATCTCATCATGGATGTCCTGCCACATTCTTTCTTCCCCTTTCCTTTTTCGCCTTATGCTCTTGCTGTTCTCCACGAGAGGGCAGCCAGGGGCAAGGAGAAGACAACTCGGTTAGCAACTCTGGTTTAGAAAAAGCAACTTGATAGGACAGGAAGTAAAAAATATTGTCTACATCCAGATTTGAGGATTATCTGCAGATTTTTTTTTTCTCTTCTTCCATAGCCCTTACTCTCTTTGATATCTCCCCCAATGGGGACTGACATTTATTGAAGTAAATTGAAGTATTTTCTGTGTGTTTGGGTTCACTAGTGAAACATGAATGATCAAAGTTCAACATGTTGCATCAATTTCTTTTCACCTGGCAAGATGGGTGATTATGCCACTTTTTAAATCTTGTGATTTTATAGTTATTTCCTTTGACTCAGACTGTTACAGTAAATAATTCTTAATAATAATTCCCAATTTTATTCTCAGGAAAATTGCTTCAAAACTACATTCCTGTATACATGATCTGGATTTTATATATATATATATGTGTGTGTGTGTGTGTGTGTGTGTGTGTGTGACTTAGAATTTGAAATGGTGATCTGGATTTTACTTTAGATATGTTAATTTACTGGCATACCTTAGTTATACATAATATCTTAATTTTTCCACTGTGCTATTGTAAAACAGTGACTGTAGTTCTACAGAAATCATATAGAAGATTCTATGAATTACACTTGATTTCCTCTATAAAAAATACTAAAAATGCCTAATACGTGTATAATACCCCATCATGGTACTATGGGTATATAGATGGGCTGTAAGAAAAAGTCATTTTTTTTTAAAGATTTTTTTTTCACCTTAAAATTCTGAGTGACAAAATTTTAAAGCAGCAACAATCAAAAACCTGCAAGTATCTTATTTTTTTAGAAATTCATAATAAAATAATCTTTGTGAAAATTAGAAGAACTGTAACTTTTGATAAAACCAAGTTGTTAAAAATAATCAGAAAGCTACTTGAATTCATCCCTTTAATTGCTTTAATTAACTTACTTCCATTACTCATTCTACATTTTCTTTTACATCATATTATACTCATCTTAAATGGAACAAAAATCTTTTGATATGCACTGACATTGACTTCATTAAAATACAAAGTTTTGACAGAGAAGGATTTTCTTATTCCATACTAATAAATGGAGGGTTTTGAATTTCAATGGCTGAAAGGAAGTCAAATTTTAGTTATATGAATCCAGTGTAACTTCATTCATGGATCAAAAAAGACCTCTTGGGGCTTACAAAATCTTTATTATTTTTGAGCTACAAGAAATAGTTTGGTAGAGAGCTGGATAATGGAAAACATATTCTGTTCCGATCAGTCCACTTTGGGGTGCTTTCCAGCTGTGAGACAGTCTCTCAAACTTACAAGTTCTCCAAAATTCTCCTTGGCCAAGAGCCCAAATTTACTTATAACAGAATATGACTGTGTAAAAAAAGCATTACAAAATATAGCAATTTTTGTTACCTTGCTAAAAAGTTAAAATGATTTATGACACTGTTAAGGACTGTTAATGCTTCAAATGGTTAGATCTTAATGTTTAGAATTAGCACAATTTAAATTTTCACCTACTATTTTAGATCGTATTAATTCTTGTAGGCAGAAAAGTATGTTCCCAAACTACCACAGCACCACATTAGAAAAGGGCTAATGGAAATACATGTCATACATTTGATGTGTAAAATATTATTAAGGTAAGTTATAATCACCATAACAAAGATAATGAATATTCTTTATATAAAATAGTTCACCATTTCTAAATGTATAAGTTACAATTATGAGAAATAAAAGGCACTAAAAAGCCCATCAAATTTGGGGGAGTTTTGACATTAAAAGCTACATAAATGTCTACATTTAAACTTATTCAAACATGAAACAATGATAAAATAACTTCAAAGGAAAAATATAATAATTTTCAGTTTGTAATTACACACTTCTTTCATTCATTGCTAATAAGACAAACCAACCAGTAATGATGACGAGATACATATATTATACTATCTAAATGCTTGTCCCCTAACTCTAGTAATCTTGTGAAGAATAAAAACACAATTTATATTCCATCACAATGGATTGCTTTGGGATCCTAAAATTTAGAAATTCTTCTCTGACATGACTTGTCTTCAAACTGAACCCATTTATTTGGAGAAAACTGAATCACCCATTTTATCATATGGTAAAAAACTAAAACAGGTATATACTTTTGCTTATAGATATAATCGAAAATCTAAAAGTGATAGTGACAGTTTCTGATATAAGACTGTTTTCTCAGTTGGACAAAACAATTTAAAATCTAACACGATATAACTTTAATTTACTTGTTTTGAAAACTAATGTGGATGTCTTAAAATCACTAATTTATATTAGACTTCTTTTTTCTTATGACGCCTACAAGAAGGAGACATTGTAATTATCTAATCATGTAATTGCATCAAACTGAGGGACAATAAAACATTTCCCAAGGTGATTGCTTCTATGCAGCTGGTTGCAATTACCACCTTCAAACTGACACCTAAATCTATACCTCCAGGCCTGACCTATTTTCTTGAGTTTCAGACTTGAAACTGTGATTCAGGTATGTCATAGGTATCTCTGTATAAACATGCCAACAAGTAAACTCAGTATTTTTCCCTTCAAATCTTTGCTTTTTCCCAGGTCCCTATCTCAGTGACAGTAAGAACTTACCACTTCTAAAATTTAAGAGGCTATGCAAGACTCCTCATATATCCCCCACTTCTGACTAGTTAGTAAACACGCCTGAGAGACTGTCTTTTAAATCTATTTCTAGTCAATACTATTTATTCCCAATGCTTAATGCTTCAGCCTACTTTAATTCCTACCTTCTAAATATCTAGAATTTCCTCACAAGACCCCATGCCTCCAGCCTTGCTTGCTGCTTTTCTCACTGCTTCCCTCCTGCTCTCCATCCATCACCCACAAGATACCAGAAGAATCTTCCAAAAGAGCAAATCCACTCATGTCAACTTCTCCAGTTAAATCTCATTTCTTCTTGTTAACTACAGAGTAGGATAAATTCTGCTTCTCGTGTTATGTATGTCCTCAACTCATCATATCCCATTCACTCCTCACACACGTACCCACCACTTCAACAGCTAGGACATGGAAGCAACCTAGATATCCATCAGCTGATGAATGGAGAAGGAAGCTGTGGTACATATACACAATGGAGTATTACTCAGCTACAAAAAGGAACACATTTGAGTCAGTTCTAATGAGCTGGATGAACCGAGGGCCTATTATACAGAGGGAAGTAAGTCAGGAAGAGAAAGACAAACATTAACACAGATATATGGAATCTAGAAAGGTGCTACCAAGGAAACTACCTGCAAGGCAGCACGTAGGCACAGACATAAAGAGCAGACTTTGGGGCTCAGTGGGAGAAGCAGAGGGTGGGTGATTCAAGAGAGTCGCATTGAAACACATGCATTACCATATGTAAAACAGATAACCAGTGTGAGTGTGACCTATGACACAGGACACCCAAAGTCGGTGCTCTGTGACAACTTGGAGGCATGGAGTGGGGAGAGAGGTAGGAGAAGGATTAAGGATGGAGGGGAGACACATGTATGCCGATGGCAGATTCATACTCATGTATGACAAAAACCATCACAATATTGTAATTATCCCCCAATTAAAATTAATTAATTAATTTAAAAAATGCATTACTCCCTAAATATACAAAAATTGCATAACTTTGCACATGCTTTCTTCCTATTTAAAAATGTGTTCTCTTTCACTTCTTCTGCTCAATTGATTCTCATTTTTCTTCTATAAGCCTTCTATAAGCCTACCTCATTTGATCAAGTTTACCTCATTTGATCAAGTTTATCTCATTTTCTGAACTACCAGTCAAGATTGGAAGGAAGCAAGGAAGTGAAGTAGCTCAGTCATGTCCAACTCTTTGCGACCCCATGGACTGTAGCCTTCCAGGCTCCTCTGTCCACGGGATTTTCCAGGCAAGAATACTGGAGTGGGTTGCCATTTCCTTCTCCAGTCAAGATTGGACATACCTTCTATTCCAATCCTGAAGCATCCTCTTAATATCTCCCTAAATCCTAGAGTTCATCACCCTGCATAATAATTGTTTTTTCATTTACATGTATCAATGTACCATAAGCTTCTTAAGGATAAAGTTGATATCTTTAAATGCATTTTCACCAGAGCTTTTTATAACTCAATATATTATAAATCATAACTCAAAATGCTAAACAAAATCACAAAAGTACTTCTTGGCTAAGCAAAGCTCTTTGATATTCCTGTATCTGTTGATAATCATATTATTACATCACATATAATGAGAATATAATAAACATGATATGCTTTATCGTTTATAGAGAATTTCACATAACTCTTGGAAGCAGGAGATTCTTTTTATACAGATTTTGCAGATAAAGAAACAAAGTTTCACATTATTTAAGTAATTTACCCAAAGTCCTTCAGTCAGTGTATCGTAAAATCTGTATTTAACCCAATTTTCATTCAATTTCAAAAATCACTGTCTTGCAGTTGGTCACAGAGAGTGACTGGCTTAAATACACAACTTAAAAGCTTACCATTTCTTAATATTAAGCAGCTTTACTATGCATTCCATTATCCCAGATACTAGACTGGAGTTACGGGCTGAAACAGCCACATCCAGCAAAATAGTCCATCAGCAGCATTCCCTCCAAGCAGTTATTTGTCAAATACTCAGGATAGAAGAGACACAGTCTATTCTAGAAAGGCAAGCCTTGCTAAAAATCCTTAGGGGGAACACGTTAATTGCAACTGCAGGCACACGTTATAAAGAATTATCATTACCCTCCCTGAGCTGTTTTACAGCTCAGCAAGATGAGAAGAGCCAACATTTTTTCCATAGGAGAACATCTCCAAATTTTGGAGTAGGTACTAGCAAAAGATGATCAGCAGAGGGGAAATACTTGATATTCTCTTAACATCTCTGTAATAGTGATGATCTTCAACAATACCAAAGAGCTATAAAATAAACTTTGTGGATTACAGGGAACAAAGACAACTTTAAGGGGCATTGTCCCAGCCACAATGAGAGGTACCTTTTTTTACAGCTCCTCCTCCTCAGCATAAGATCTCATCTAGCCAGTTTAAATCAGGTACTGTTTCTACTGAATTAAAAATTTCATATTCAAAATGTTAGAGGAGGGTCTTTTCATTACTATAAGTTATGATAATATTCTGTGAGCATATGCATGGGTATATAGGTTTTTGTGTATGTAGCCTCTCTAAAATAGAATGTTAAAGAGAGAAGGACCTTAGTTATTATATTTATTCTTTACCATTTTAGAGATAATATGAAGAAGACCAAGAAGGACTCACTGACTTGCCTGAGGCCCCTCAGCAAATGATCATCATTCTATTTAATAAACAGCCTTCCCTATATTTAATAGCCATTGTCACACATTGGAAAGTATACTTGACTCCAGGATCAGTAATGAGGTTTAATTCTCCCAAACCCACTTTTGCAGGTTTCCAAATTAATGCTAAATAAATCTACATTCCTTCAACTTCATATAAATTTTATGATGAAACATATATATCATATGCTTTCTGGAAGGAAATCTTTGCTCATCATGACTTGTCATAGGATCCTGCCCTCAAGGTCCTCACATGGTCGGTGCCAGTCCTTTTAGGATTAGCAGCTGCTGTGAGCAGACACATAGCAGGAACACTGAGTAACTTGGCACACTTTAAATAGATCGAGTTTGGTTTGAATTTAAAGAATAATTTGATATAGCAATGTTATTTAAACAAATGTAAAACCTCTCACAAAAATATATAGGAAGTAAGTGGTCAAAGCTGTGGTTATTTAGGTTTTTATTTGCTAAAATATCAAGATAATATTTTTAGCAAAAATTTCCATTCCTTTCTTAGGTATAATTTTGGAGGAAGGGACCAGTTAAAATTTCAGTTTCTATCACTTTGCCAGAAATAAGCATATTTGGTAACCATTTGAAATATTTTTGTCTTTGAGCCTCAAACCAATAGAGGTTTAAGGTAGGGAGCATCAATCACTAATACTATAACAAATTGGTGTAGACAAAATGTCCTTATTTTCCTTAGTATCATGCTATTTCACTATAATATTGCTTTAATTAATTCATGTGTAAAGTAATCAGGAATATGGAGACAGTATCCTTGTTATTTGTAATATTTACACCGTTTATAAACAAAATTGAAAGCTTCTATTTCTGCGAAGATACAGGATATTATTTTTCTATTACTGTTGTTATAAATTAGCACAAATCTAGTTGTTTAAAATAACACAGATTAATGATCTTACAGTTATGGAGGTCAGAGGTCTGAACTGGGTCTTGCTGTTCTAAAATCAAATATCTTGGCTGGGCTGCTTTCCTCTCTGGAGGCTCTAAGGGAGAATCCGTTTCCTTGCTTTTTCCAGCTTCTAGAGGCTGCCCACATTCTTTGGCTCAAAGCCTTCTTCCATCTTCAAAGCCAGTAACAACCAGTTGAGTGCTTCTCACATCACCTCACTCAGACTCCCCTGCCTCCTTTCACTTTATAAAGCCCCTGTGATTACACTGGGCCCACCCAGAGAACTCAGACTAATGTCCCCATTGCAATGTCAAATAATTAACAACATTAATTGCATGTGCAATCTCAATTTTTCCTTGCCATAGCATATAGCTTAGTGTTTTCATAGGTTCATGAAATTGAAGGACTTGCTATCTTGGAAGGAAGGCTATGATATACCTACACAGTATATTAAAAAGCAGAGACATTGCTTTTCGAACTAAGGTCTGTATAGTCAAAGCTATGGTTTTTCCAGTAGTTAAGTATGGATGTGAGAGTTGGACCATAAAGAAGGCTGAGTGCCAAAGAATTGATGCTTTCAAATTGTGGTGCTGGAGAAGACTCTTGAGAGTCCCTTGGACAGCTTGGAGATCAAATCAGTCAATCTTAAAGGAAATCAACACTGAATTTCATTGGAAGGACTAATGCTGAAGCTGGAGCACCAGTACTTTAGTCACCCAAGGCAAAGAGCCAACTCATTGGAAAAGACCCTGACGCTGGGAAAGATTGAAGGCAATAGGAGAAGAGGGTAGCAGAGGATGAGATGATTAGATAGCATCACTGACTCAATGGACATGAATGTGAGCAAACTCCAGGAGATAGTGGAGGACAGAGGAGCCTGGCATGCTGCGGTCCATGGGGTAGCAAAGAGTCAGACACAACTTAGTGACCAAACAACAACAACAATAATTCATAGGTTCTGGAAATTAGGACATGGTCATATTTAGGGAGCTATTATCCTGCCTACAACACAATGTTGAACAACTCTGCCACTAAAAGCAATTATGTGCTTTCTCTCTCTCTATTATATATATACATATACATATATATACACACACACACACACACACACATATGTAATTTTTTTTTATTCCTTGGTGGTTCAGATGGTAAAGAATCTGCCCACAATATAGGAGACCTGGGTTCAATCCCTGTGTTAGGAAGATCCCCTGGAGAAATGAATGGCTACCTACTCCAGTTTTCTTGCACAATAATTTTTTTAAGTATTGAAGAGTAAATGAAAGAAGTAGAGAACCTCAAACTCAAGAATTTGGGGCTGAAACATCTGTCATGTATGAAACATGACTGTTTTTTGACATCCTCATTTGGGTGAAAGGGAAATAAATGAAAATCCAAGAACCATGCAAGTTGAGGAATCTAACAAAAAACCAAGTGATCTCATCTACATTTCCACACCAAGACACCAGAAAGAAAATTGCTTAGGCCCTGAGCAGAGGTGAGAGGAAAAGTTTTTTTCTCCTTCTCTTTCAAGAAGGTGCAATCACAAGCCAACCTGTGCTCAGATAGGCAGCAAAGTATGTATATAATATGGGACCAAAAAACTTGTCTCGTTGAAACTACAGACCTAGACAGACTAACCACTGTATAGTCAAAGCAGACACAAATTCTCTCTGGAGGAAATCACTCATTTTAGGGCCTTAATGTATCACTATATACACACACACACACACACACACACACACACATACATATTTATATTTAAAGGTGGTGACCAACATATATGAAAAGCAATCAAGTTTGGAAGAAAACAAAGCATCATAAATAGAAGACTTCCCTGGTGGCTCAGATGGTAAAGCATCTGCCTGCAATGAGGGAGACCCAGGTTTGATTCCTGGGTCGGGAAGATCCCCTGGAGAAGGAAATGGCAATCCACTCCAGCACTCTTGCCTGGAAAATCCCATGGATGGAGGAGCCTGATAAGCTGATAGAGTCGGACACGACTGAGCATAAGTAGAAATAAACACAAATAATAGAAAGTTGAAACAGACCTGTTGAAATTACCAGACAGATATTCTAAAAGAATATCTCCTTTTGCCATATTGAAAAAAAATGAAAGATACATTTGGAAATATTTGCAGGAAATAAACTATACCGTAATACATTTTAAGAAAACAGAATTCCTGATAATAAAAAAAATACAATAACTAGAATTTTTAAACTCAGCAGATGGGTTTAATATCAGATTATAAAATCAAATTAGATACACATGGAGAAAGGGTTTGTAAACTGTTAAGAACATTTTATCTAAATGTAGTACTGGGAGAAAAAATAGATAATTTTTTTTTTTTTTGAGAGAAAGGGAACTTATAAGACGTGGAAAACTGTGAGGTCTGCTGCTGCTGCTGCTAAGTCGCTTCAGTCGTGTCCGACTCTGTGCGACCCCACCAGGCTCCCCCGTCCCTGGGATTCTCCAGGCAAGAACACTGGAGTGCGCTGCCATTTCCTTCTCCAATGCGTGAAAGTGAAAAGTGAAAGGGAAGTCTCTTAGTCATGTCCAACTCTCAGCGACCCCATGGACTGCAGCCTACCAGGCTCCTCCATCCATGGGATTTTCCAGGCAAGAATACTGGAGTGGGGCGCCATTGCCTTCTCCGATGAGAAGGTCTAACATATGTTTAATCAGAATTCCAAAAAGAAAGGAAGGGAGAGTTGAGTAGAGGCAGTATTTGAGTTGAAGGGATGAAGGCTGGAGATTTCCTATGTGCTCAGTTGCTCAATTGTATTCAACTCTTTGACACCCCATGGATCTAGCCTGCGGGGCCTTCTGTCCATGGGAATTTTTAGGTAAGAATACTGACCCAGGGGATCTTCCTGACCCAGGGATTGAACCCTCATCTCTTGTGTCTCTTGCATTGACAGGAGGATTCTTTATCGCTAGCACCACCTTTTCTAGCACTGATATAAAACACAATTTCTTAGTTTTATGAAGTCGATGAATGCAAAGCACAATAAATAAAAAGAAAGCCAAGCTTAGACATATCACACACACATACTCAGTCGTGTCTGACTCTTTGCTTCCCCATAGACTGTAACCGCCAAGCTACTCTGTCCATGGGGTTTTCCTGGCAAGATTACTGGAGTGGGTTGCCATTTCCTCCTCCAGGGGATCTTCCTGACACAGGTGTCGAACCCGAGTCTCCTAAATCTCTTGCCTTGGCAGGCAGATTCTTTACCACTGCGCTACCTGGGAAGCCCAGATAGATGTATTTTAATATTTTTATGATATATCATATTAAAACTGTAAAATGCAAACTGTTTAAAGTTTCTAGGGCAGATAAGAATAAAGGCGCATTGCCTTCAAATAATTGACAGTTTAAATGAGAACTGATCTCTCAAGAATAGTCACGGAAGTCCTAAGACATCCAAATATACCTTGAGTATATTGGAAGTAAATAGCTGCCAACCTAGAATTCTGTACTTGGGGGGAAGGGTAGAAAAGATCTTTCAAGAATGGAGCTGTGAATTAAAATATTTTCAGACAATTAAAAACTTGGAGAGTCCACTGCAGCCAACAGTCCCTGTAGGAAATTCTTTTGAAATTTATCAGAAGAAAAGCGATAGGGGTAGGTCAGAGATGCAGAAAAAACACAGAGAAGGAGATAGCTACTGTGTGGGAATGTCGACATGAACATTCACTATGTAACAAAGTTAGGACCGATGTCTTATGGGTTAAAAAAGAAAACAAGTTTTAGTTGAACAGAGAAAGCCCTTTTATGAATTTGTCTTTTTTCATGGCAATAAAGGCATGTTTCTCACTGATCCCATGTAATAATAGTTTTAATAAAAATAACTCCTCCCTCAGTGACTTTCTGTTCATTGTACTGCACACATACTGCTAAACATTTCAGTTACCACCTCAATCCTATTAAACAAATTTATAAATAAGGAAACAAAATAGGGAGTTTACATAGTACTTAAATATCCAAAACTACTAAGCAACTGTATCCAGATTTATCTTAGTTTTGTCAGTAAAACTTTCAAAAAACCCATAACCTAACAGCTAGTTTTCCTGAAAAGAATGGGAAATTTTTACTAACAGATATGCCTATATTTTGGAGAGTGAAAGGATTTAAGGCTGTGATAAACAGAAACTTTAGTTCAATAAAGCAACTCTTTCCTGAACTCAAACATAAAAAATAAAAATAAGAAAAAACAGTAATTTCATAGTAATATAGTGATATAATTCACAGAAAAAATAATTTATTTTGTTCAGCAACTTAGGAAAATAGGCAAAAAAAAACTACCCTTGTAAAATATGCATGCTTAAAGTTTGTAAATGTTGATTTTATATACCTAAATCTAAAATTAAAATAGCTACATTGTACTATAAATCAAAATTTATCCTTCAAATATTTAATGAAATTTCTTTCATATTTAGATTAATCTGAGGGCTTTTCACCCAATTCATTGGAATACAATTTAATTATTTTTATTGGTTTATTCTTTTTTTTAATCTTTTAATTTTATATTGAAGTATAGCTGATTAAAAATGTGATACTTTCAGGTGGACAGCAAAGGCACTCTGCTCTACATATACATGTATCTATCTTGCCTTGGTTTATTCTTAAGATGTTGTTTATGATATCAAAAAACAGCATACAAATATTCAAAAAATATACTGCAGTATGTTGGGTAATGATCTGTACCTCACTAAAAAAAAAAAAAGATGTCCATGCCCTAATCTCTGGGACTGTGAGTACATTGCCTGCCAGAGAAAAAGGGACTCTACAGATATTATTTAATTATAAACCTTAAGATAGGAAAATCATCCTGAATTATCCAGAAAGACCCAATCTAATCACCCGAGTCCTTAAGCAGTGAAATTTCTCTGCTGCTGCTGCTAAGTCACTTCAGTTGTGTCCGACTCTGTGCGACCCCATAGATGGCAGCCCACCAGGCTCCCCCATCCCTGGGATTCTCCAGGCAAGAACACTGGAGCGGGTTGCCATTTCCTTCTCCAATGCATGAAAGTGAAAAGTGAAAGTGAAGTTGCTCAGTTGTGTCCGACCCTCAGCGACCCCATGGACTGCAGCCCACCAGGCTCCTCCGTCCATGGGATTTTCCAGGCAAGAGTTCTGGAGTGGGGTGCCATTGCCTTCTCCGGAAATTTCTCTGGTTAGAGAGAGGCAAAAGAGGAGAAAAATATAGCAGAAAAAATAGCTGAAGAGGAAATCAGAGATTTCAAGCTAGAGAAGGATTTAGTATGTCACTGCCATCTCTGCGAGGCAGAGGTCTTAAAGCCGAGGTTGGAGGGAAGTCTCTAGGCAATAATGACAGTGGATAGACAGCAAATAACCTAGTGGATGGAGAGCAAAAAGATGGGATGTCAGTCCTACAACCGCCAGACTCTGGGTTCCACCAACAACCTAAATGAACTTTGAGTAAATTTTTCCTCGAGCTTCCCGATATGAACCCAGCAGAATGACACCTTGATTTTGCTGCTTGAAACCTGGAGTTGCAAGAGGAAAGAGTTGAGCCAGCCCAAGCTTCTGACACACAGAGCTGTGAAATAATAAATCTTAGTTGCATTATGCCATTAAATTGTGGTCATTTGTTATTGCAACAAAAGATAACATACAAGAAGCAGAACACTTAAACTATAAATGAAGAACAACTGAAGAGAAAAGCAAAACTTATGTAGATATTTGCTCCATATTTGACTCTGAGCTATTCAGCAATCAACACAAGTAGAAAAATAAAACCTAGTTACAAAATTCATAGACATCAATACATAAGATAGATATAAATGAGTTTGTCAAGATTATATTACTATACCAGTAAACTTGGGTGCAATCTCAAAAACGACAGAATGAATTCTGTTCTCTTCCAAGGCAACCCATTCAATATCACAGTAATCCAAGTCTTTGCCCTGAACAGTAATGCTGAAGAAGCTGAAGAGTTCTATGAAGATCTATAAGACCTTCTAGAACTAACACCCACAAAAGATGTCCTTTTCATTATAAGGGACTAGAATGCAAAAGTGGAAAGTCAAGACATCCCTGGAGTAACAGGCAAATTTGGCCTTGGAGTACAAAAAGAAGCGGGTCAAAGGGCAAACAGAGTTTTGCCAAGAGAGCGCACCGGTCATAGCAAACACCATCTTCCAACAACACAAAAGAAGACTCCACACGTGGACGTCACCAGATGGTCAATACTAAAATCAGATTGATTACATTCTGTGCAGCCACAGATGGAGAAGCTGTATTCAGTCAGCAAAAACAAGACTAGGAGCTAACTGTGGCTCAGATCATGAACTCCTTATTGCCAAATTCAGACTTACATTGAAGAAAGTAGGGAAAACCACCAGACCATTCAGGTATGACCTAAATCAAATCCCTTACAATTATACAGTGGGAGTGACAAATAGATTTAAGGGATTATATCTGATAGATAGAGTCCATGAAGAACTTTGGACAGAAGTTCGTGACATTGTACAGGAGACAGGGATCAAGACCATTCCCAAGAAAAAGAAAGGCAAAAGGGCAAAATAGTTGTCTGAGGAGGCCTTAAAAATAGCTGAGAAAAGAAGAGAGGCAAAAGGCAGAGGAGAAAGGGAAAGATATTCCCATTTGAATGCAGAGTTCCAAAGAATAGCAAGGAGAGATAATAAAGCCTTCTTAAGTGATCAATGCAAAGAAATAGAGGAAAACAATAGAATGGGAAAGACTAGAGATCTCTTCAACAAAATTAGAGATTACCAAGGGAGTATTTCATGCAAAGGTGGGCACAATAAAGGACAGAAATGGTATGGACCTAACAGAAGCAGAAGATATTAAGAAGAGGTGGCAAGAATACACAGAAGAACTAAAAAAACAAGATCTTTATGACCCAGATAACCACGATGGTGTGATCACCCATGTAGAGCCAGACATTCCAGAATGCAAAGTCAAGTGGGCCTTGGAAAGCATCACTACGAACAAAGCTAGTGGAGGTGATGGAATTCCAGTTGAGCTATTCCAAATCCTAAAAGATGATGCTGTGAAAGTGCTGCTCTCAATACACCAGCAAATTTGGAAAACTCAGCAGTGGCCACAGGACTGGAAAAGGTCAGTTTTCATTCCAATCCCAAAGAAAGGCAACGCCAAAAATGTTCAAATTACTGCACAACTGCACTCATCTCACATGCTAGCAAAGTAATGCTCAAAATTCTCCAAGCCAGGCTTCAACAGTACGTGAACTGTGAACTTTCAGTTGTTCAGGGTGGATTTAGAAAAGGCAGAGGAACCAAAGATCAAATTGCCAACATCCATTGGATCATCAAAAAGCAAGAGAATTCCATGAAAACATCTATTTCTGCTTTATTGACTATGCCAAAGCCTTTGACTATGTTAACCACAACAAACTGGTAAATTCTGAAAGAGATGGTAATATCAGACCACCTTACCTGCCTCCTGAGAAATCTGTATGGAGGTCAAGAAGCAACAGTTAGTACTGGACATGGAACAACAGACTGGTTCCAAATCAGGAAAGGAGTACATCAAGGCTGTATATTGTCACCCTGCTTATTTAACTTCTATGCAGAGTACATCATGTGAAATGCTGGGCTGGATAAATCCCAAGTTGGAATCAAGACTGCCAGGAGAAATATCAATAACCTTAGACATGCAGATAACGCCACCCTTATGGCAGAAAGCAAAGAACTAAAGAGCCTCTTGATGAAAGTGATGAAAGCTCAAGAGGAGAGTGAAAAAGTTGTCTTAAAACTCATTATTCATAAAACTAAGATCATGGCACCTGGTCCCATCACTTCATGGTAAATAGATGGGGAAATGATGGAAACAGTGAGAGACTTTATTTTGGAGGGCTCCAAAATCACTGATGATGGTGACTGCAGCCATAAAATTAAAAGACACTTCCTCCTTAAAAGAAAAGCTATGACCAACCTAGACAGCATATTAAAAAGCAGAGACATTATTTTGCCAACAAAGGTCCGTCTAGTCAAAGCTATGGTTTTTCCAGTAATCATGTATGGATGTGAGAGTTGGACTATAAAGAAAGCTGAGCACTGAAGAATTGACGCTTTTGAACTGTGGTGTTGGAGAAGACTCTTGACAGTCCCTTGGACTGCAAGGAAATACAACCAGTCCATCCTAAAGGAAATCAGTCTTGAATATTCATTGAAGGAGTGATGCTAAAGCTAAAACTCCAATACATGGCCACCTGATGTGAAGAACTGACTCACTGGAAAAGACCCTGATGCTGGGCAAGATTGAAGGCAGGAGGAGTCGGGGACGACAGAGGATGATATGGTTGGATGGCATCAGCAACTCGATAGACATGAGTTTGAGCATGCTTCAGGAGTTGGTGATGGACAAGGAAGTCTGGTGTGCTGCAGTTTATGGGGTCACAAAGAGTCAGACATGACTGAGCTACTGAAATGAACCAAACCAGTTAACTTTCTAAAGAGGACCATAAGAAACAATGTCCTTTCTATATTCATAGAGTATAAAAGAACATCATAGCATTTTTCATAATTTTCTTAATTGTAGGGCAACTTCACAATACCTTAGCAGTTTGTAGTGGGTGATGCTGGTTTAGTTGCTAAGTTGTTTCCAATTCTTGTGACCCTGATAGGCTTCTCTATCCATGAGATTTCCCAAGCAAGAACACTAGACTATAAAGAAAGTTGAGCACCAAAGAATTGATGCTTTTGAACTGTGGTGTTGGAGATGACTCTGGAGAGTCTGTTGGACTGCAAGGAGGTCAAACCAGTCAATCCTAAAGGAAATCATCCCTGAATATTCATTGAAGGACTGATGCTAAAGCTGAAATTCCAATACTTTGGCCACCTGATGCAAAGAACTGACTCACTGGAAACAACCCTGATGCTGGGCAAGATTGAAGGCAGGAAAAGAAGTTGGTTGTCATTTTCTTCTCCAGGGGATCTTGCGGACCGAGGATCAAACCTGTGTCTCCTGCATTGCAGGCAGATTCTTTATGGCTGTGCTACAATGTCAATAAACACAAGACTTTTCTAATATCTGAAATTTCACTTATCTTTGAGAAATAATTTCTAAATCATGTTCCAAGAAGCACTAATTTTGAGAGATATTATTAAAAGGAGTACCATTGATTAGAACACCATGTACCAGTTACAGATGCCAGGGAAGACTCCAACACGATAGAGGATAGCAAAGATATCACAATGCCAGCTACCAGAAAAGAGGTCCAAACACTTCTGCCCTTTGCATGTTGCCAA
Organism: Bos indicus x Bos taurus; assembly: GCF_003369695.1. NCBI lineage: Eukaryota > Metazoa > Chordata > Mammalia > Artiodactyla > Bovidae > Bos > Bos indicus x Bos taurus. Next base: position 96,021,085 of record NC_040079.1, on the reverse strand, counting down.
GGAGAGCAGAACACAGTCAAATAACGCTTTAACAAGGAAGAGTCACAGCAAGATCTGCACCAATAGAGGCATCAATTCCTACATGGCTGGAAGGTCCTCTTCGAAGTGGAAACAGAGTTAATTAACCTAGCACCCCTCTTTTGATGCGATAGAAGGACCTCTTCTCCTCCTCTATGGAGTCTAAACTACTGAAGCCTGTCTAACATTGACACATATGCTTAGGCATAACAAAGGAGTGCTAGTTGAGCCTGAAATAGGGCAAGACATTACTATTTCAGGTGAGAAAGTCTGCATAGGCTGTGTGGGCACTTTATCTCTAGGTACAGAACTGTTTCAGGCCCAAGATCTATTCTTTTTGTGGCTGCAGAATGGGGAGGGCAGGGATAAAGACTGCCCATGCAAATGCTACCTTTCCCAAAAAATATCCAAAAACCTTTTTCATTAGTCATATCCCTAGGCAAAGGGTATCTCAATTTAGTAAACATATTTTTTTGCTGTAAGACAAATTAAAGTCCTTAATAGGCTAAATATTTACTCTTTAACTTTGTTAGCAATATAATTTTCAGCAACAACAAAAAAAATACAAGAAAAAATTTTCAAAGTAAATTTCTGTGTAACTTAATAAATCAGTCTATTTTAATGGTTTATTAACTGTCACTTAAATTATTTTTTTTAATGTGGGCAGTATGTAGATAGCATAATTCACTGTCTGCCAATGCCATTCCAATTTCACGGCAGTAAAACCAAATTGCCTTCACATAAAGGCAACGTTTAGCTTTTTACTCTCTATAACTGGCAGGATGGACATAGGAAAATAGAAATACATCAAGTAAATTCACATGTGGTATTGTTATTAAGCTATAAGTACTTGAAAAAGACTTTCAATTTACAGCTCTGTTTTTCCCCCAGTCAGTCAAGTGAATCTTCCTTTTTACTGACCCTCAAAAGAGTAACTTTGACTTTCATTTAGTAAATTCTGTCATTATTTAACATAAATCAGAGAAATATTCCATTATATTGAGGATCAATTTTAACTTAATCTTTGTCCTTTAATATTATTTTTGACTGGAACTGTAGATATACACTATACCTAACATATGTAAGATATAAATTTATGACCCTGAAAAGCAGTCAATTCCATAATCCTATGACATTGTAAAAGCTTATTTAACCAACTGCAACCCAACCACTGGCAGATGTCTAGATGAAACTAGAAGCTTGTATTTAGGGTTGGGACATAAAATAAATGCAGACTAGAATAAATCAATATGCACAAGCCAGTTTTCCTTATTAAATCAGCAGTGGGAATAGGCAGAAGGTTCAAATTCCACTCAAATTATTAGGTTCAATATCATCTTCTAATAAAAGAAATTTTCCAACCTACTGGTTGGTCAAACTTCCTCACCATTTAAAAAATCTGGTAAATCCTCTTAAAGATGAACTTGATTGGAGTGAACATAAACACATTATTACTAAAGCCACTAAAAGTAAATCAAGGGCTTCCCTGGTGGCTCAGTGGTAAAGAACTTGCCTGCCAACGCAGGAGACGTGGGTTCCATCCCAGAGTTGGTAAGAACCCCTGGGGGAGGGCACGGTAACCCACTCCAGTATTCTTGCCTGGGAGATCCCATGAATAGAGGAGCCTGGGGGGCTGCCGTCCACGGGATTGCAAAAGTGTCAGACACAACTGAGCAACTAAATCACAAATAGCAAAGAAAAATATCTCAGAAGACTTTCATTCATTTATGAATTTCCAAATACAAAGTCAGAAGGATTTGATACAAGCATCTGGTATAGCAAGCAGGAGAATAGAATATGCTACCCAAGAAGACAAAGATATTATTCAATGGATAGCACCATTTAATAATTTCCATGGGAAGGGATTCAGCAAGGTTTCCCTTTTGTTATATACAAATAAAAAAAAGATTTAAAAGTCTCAGAATTGTCCACAATGTGAGTTTTATTCTAACACATGGCAATCAAGTTCAGGTTTTTGCTGTTAACAACAGAGCTTTGGATATACTGAATCTCTCAAAATGTTATTATTTAAAAATGGATCCATTTAAAGATAAAAAATACCTGCTGCTTTTGAGTTTCTAATCCATATTTTCAGACAGGTAGAGATGTTTGCCTTAGACGAGTTCACAGAAATGGAATATTATGAAATTAATAAAAATATGGAAAATCCAAAACTATCATTTTTCCAGCCTTAACAGAAATTTCTCTTATATGCCTTGTCAGGTTAATTTTAGGATCGGTTTGATAAGCATCATCCATAGAATCTGTTCACAAAGAACTTTAATTCCAATTTAATCATGATATTGATTGAATTTAACACAAAGTGTTTTAAAATAGACTAGAATTATGTTCTACATTGCCTCAAAACACTTTTTTTCTTTTCTTGCCTTTACCCAGGTTCTTAAAGAAATTGATAAATATGCTTTTTACCTAACTAGTAATTCAGAAAACTATGAAATTAGTCTTCCTGAAGGTCTTCACATTAAATTCTCTAATGCTTTCCTAATTACAGAATTCAATTACCCTTTTCTCAGTACTTGTCCTAAGTGGTTATCTTACAGTGTTAATCATTGTCTCTTCTTGACACTCTTTATCCCTCTGATATCCATGATCTTTTATTCCTACTTCCACCACTTGTTATCAAAATCTTTCAGTGGCTTTTTTTCTTAATCCCCCCTTTCCTCTACTAGCCTTGCCCTGATCTAAACTCCTACTAATCATTTCTATTCTATTCAAAATTGATTGTTGAAGTCTTTTCATGGAATTTCCTCTTTGAAGAATGGCAATCCTGGTAATCACTTTTCTACTGAAGAAATTTAAAAAGTGAGACAAAATTGTTTTAAAAAATATTTTGGGGGAAATTAAAGAATGCTTTTGTAGCATTATAAGAGCAATAAATGGGAGTAAATGGAAATCCAGGGAAGTGAGTCCAACATTCAGGATTCTCTTGCTCCTACAGAAGTTACCAACTGGAAGAGGATGGAGGAAGAAAATCAAAGTCTAAGGTCTCCCAAAGGAGTGACCCTGATAAATCAACTCTGAAACTGGACTGAGGATGAAAAGGATACATCCTAAGACTGACAGTGTAAACCAAGTAAGCCATGCTTTGCATACTCTGAAGCTTGGTTTTGAGACAGGTATACAGAAAATACCATGCCTCAAGGTTGAATTAAGGCTATCGGGATTTTTAGAGAGTGATAATGGTAATTTAAGATCTGCTTTGGTGGATTTTCCTAGGACTCAAATTAATCTCTATAGGTTAAACTCTAAAATGTAATATCTATCACACACCTAAAAATCACCAGAAATATGAGAGAAGACTCCATGAGTGAGAAGCAAGATAAATGAAAGGCAACAGAATAGAATCTTAGGTGCTCAAAGATATTGCTATTATTTGACATAGATTATAGATACATATCTTTAAGGTTTTTAAGGAGATATATGCCAACAATAAACTGTGGAAAATTCTGAAAGAGATGGGAATACCAGACCACCTGATCTGCCTCTTGAGAAATTTGTATGCAGGTCAGGAAGCAACAGTTAGAACTGGACATGGAACAACAGACTGGTTCCAAATAGGAAAAGGAGTTCATCAAGGCTGTATATTGTCACCCTGTTTATTTAACTTATATGCAGAATACATCATGAGAAACGCTGGACTGGAAGAAACACAAACTGGAATCAAGATTGCTGGGAGAAATATCAATAACCTCAGATACGCAGATGACACCACCCTTATGGCAGAAAGTGAAGAGGACCTAAAAACCCTCTTGATGAAAGTGAAAGTGGAGAGTGAAAAAGTTGGCTTAAAGCTCAACATTCAGAAAACGAAGATTATGGCATCCGGTCCCACCACTTCATGGGAAATAGATGGGGAAACAGTGGAAACAGTGTCAGACTTTATTTTTCGGGGCTCCAAAATCACTACAGATGGTGACTGCACCCATGAAATTAAAAGACGCTTACTCCTTGGAAGGAAAGTTATGACCAATCTAGATGGCATATTCAAAAGCAGAGACATTACTTTGCCAACAAAGTTTCGTCTAGTCAAGGCTATGGTTTTTCCTGTGGTCATGCATGGATGTGAGAGTTGGACTCTGAAGAAGGCTGAGCGCCGAAGAACTGATGCTTTTGAACTGTGGTGTTGGAGAAGACTCTCGAGAGTCCCTTGGACTGCAAGGAGATCCAACCAGTCCATTCTGATGGAGATCAGCCCTGGGATTTCTTTGGAAGGAATGGTGCTAAAGCTGAACTCCAGTACTTTGGCCACCTCATGCGAAGAGTTGACTCATTGGAAAAGACTCTGATGCTGGGAGGGATTGGGGGCAGGAGGAGAAGGGGATGACAGAGGATGAGATGGCTGGATGGCATTGCTGACTCGATGGACGTAAGTCTCAGTGAACTCTGGGAGCTGGTGATGGACAGGTAGGCCTGGCGTGCTGCGATTCATGGGGTCGCAAAGAGTCGGACACGACTGAGTGACTGATCTGATCTGATGCCAACCTTGGGCTTCCCACGTGGCTCAGTGGTAAAGAATCTGCCTGTTAATGCAGGAGACACAGGAAATGTGGGTTTGATCCTGGGTAGGGAAAAATCCCCTGGAGGAGGAAATGGCACCCTACTCCAGTATTCTTGCCCAGGAAATTCCATGGACAGAGGAGCCTGGAAGGTTACAGTCCATGTGGTCGCAAAGAATTGGACACAACTCAGCAACTGAGCACGCATGAAAAGACACATGCCAAACTTCAGTTTTGTGCTCGAAAATGGTTAAGTTACATTAAAAAAAATTGAAAAAGAACTAGCTAAATATAGAACTGAAAAATATAGTAATTCAGTGGTTTTTGTTTTGGAGCAAGTTAGACACGTGCGAAGCAAAATCAAATGAAGTAGAGTATAAACCTAAAAAAGTCAATCCAGACTACAATTAAGGAGGTAGAGGACAGGAGTGGGGTGAGATGATGAGACAGTAGGGAGTGTAAAAGGATACAATAATGAAGTTAAAATATGTTTAACTAAAGTTTCAAGATAAGGAGGCAGACAGAATGTATCAGAAGCAGAATTTAAAGGGATTAAAGGTAAACATTTCCTAATTGATGAAAGACGTCAATACATAACTTTAAGAAACCCCAAGAATCCTAAGCAAATAAATAAAAAGAAATCTAAAAACAGATGTACCTTAATGAAACTGCAGAAAACCAAAGACAAAACCTTCAGAGTTGCCATAGAAGCTGTAACACTGTTACCTCTCTAGGAGAAAATACTAACATCTTGATTATTTCCCAAGCCTTTTCAAACTAGAGAATTTGACTACAATTGACTAGAGATTTTGCTTTTAAATATTTTAAGTGAATTATATCTAAGTTTATAAAAAGGATTTTAAATCACTCAACCCTCTATTTATATATTAAAATGTTCACATTGCATTTTCATAAGTTGAAAATAATAAAGAGGAACATTAACTATAAACTTAGAGAGAATTTATTTCCTAAATGATTAGATTTTCTAGGTAGTTCAACATTCTTATTTTCCTTGTCTTTACTGGGAAATGAACTAACAACCATTATTAAATGAGATGATAGATGTCATGCAGTGTTATATGTGTCCTATTAAGTGAACTGATATAAATGAACTTGAAAAAACAATCTCCAAACTAGAACAGCAAGAAAAGCACAAGCTTTCCCTTTCTGACCAAAGAAATCAAATTAAGAAAAATGACTGTGTTTAACATCATTGTCAAATATATGTTACATTTGGGTTGTAGAGTAAATTTTGTTAGTCTTTAAAAACACAAAGTTTAAATGTTGTATGACTTACATTTTTTAACATGAAGCTAAATGTTATGGCAAATTGTCCAAAATAGCTCTGCTAGGACATTCTCACTCCAGATCCACTCATTCCATTTCATTCAAGCCCCTATTCTGGCAGAATGATGGAGATTCCTCCAGGGAAGATTCTTTGTACAATATACAGTTCTTTTTTCTGAAATTCAAAAGCTCTGAAATCCAACTGTTGTATCTGGTGTATGTGTGTATTTCTTATTTATCTGTTTACTTTTGCCATAGAATTTAACTAGAATAGACAGAAGACTGTTTATATTTTTCATTTAGACAAAAATTTGCTACAAAAAATATTGCTTGCTATAAAAAATCTTGATTGCTGGACTAAAGGGTGCTGCCATAGACCCCCTTGGGGTGTTCCGTAATAAATGGTATACGTACCTTTTAAAAGCTCTAAAATATACCGATTCCAAAGACATAAGGCATTACGTTTCCAAGAGGGGTATGTAGCAATGGGGAGGATTCGTTGTTGATAAATGTTTATGCAAACATCATCATCTCCAAGCAAGAGCAGGTATGTTCAAAATTAACTAAGAATAGAGCTCTGGAGAGTGCAGGGGCAGAAGACAATGGCATGATATACAGAAAGGACTTTTGTCTCTACAGTTTGCATTTGCCGATAAGACAACTTGCTTAAAGTTTTGTATTTAACAGTGCAAGATAAATATATTTCTAAAAGACATACATCACTGCTATATTTAGAGGATATCTACTCAATAAAAACCATCTTTGGTAGAAAAAAAGACAAATAAGACCTGAGATTTTGTTTCAGTACTTTTTTTTTCTTTAACTTGAACTCAGGGAGATTCCAAAAATATGGGTAGATTGGTTATTATTCTCCATAGGGTGCTAAGCTGGCTATTTTTCTCTACTTTAAACTTTCATACCAGACCCTCTCTTCAGAACTGAGAATCTTGGGCTATGACAATGGAAAATTACAATGTCTCTTTTTCCTACAGTGTTTTCTAAAGTAAAAAAGTTATTGAAAATGGAAATAAACTAAACAAAATAACTTAGACCTTTTTAAAAAAACAATCTAATTACTACAGGAAGCTTTATTTCCTTGTTAATAGAAATATAGGATTAGGAAGAAACATGAGATACCAAATCACGCATTATCAAATATCAATTGAAATATCAAACACACTTTATGAATCTTAATGGAAAATTGGCAGATATTTGTCATATCAATGAAGATGGACCAATAAAGTATGAATAGAATAAAAGCACAAGTTATCAAGACTGGTAAGTTCTGAATTAAATACATTGACTTTTTTCTGTATAAAGAAAATAGTAGGCTATATATACACAACTTTGAAAATAAACTTGTGTTACTAAAACAACAACAACAACAGATAGCAATTGAGAATATCTAATGCTTAAATATGGAGAAGACAATAGAACCCCACTCCAGTACTCTTGCCTGGAAAATCTCATGGACGGAGGAGGCTGGTGGGCTGCAGTCCATGGGGTCGCTGAGGGTCGGACACGACTGAGCAACTTCACTTTCACTTTTCACTTTCATGCACTGGAGAAGGAAATGGCAACCCACTCCAGTGTTCTTGCCTGGAGAATCCCAGGGATGGGGGAGCCTGGTGGGCTGCGAGTCGGACACAACTGAAGTGACTTAGCAGCAGCAATGCTTAAATAAATAATTCGTACTTCAAGAACACTGCAATCTTTGGAATAATAATTCTTTTAAATTTCCAATATAAAAAGACAATAAGCAAATGTATTAGTAAAGAATAATCTTGCTTTTCACAGTATAGTTAAGAGCAGGACAAAGTTATTAAATTATCTTCACAAAGAGATACAGGCAATTTACCTTGAGAAAAATGTTTGTTCCAAGTCAGAAATAAATTACTTCTGAATGGATCTTGGGAGCATTAAGGTAAGTGAAATAAGTCAGACAGAGAAAGACAAATACTGTATGATTGCACTTATATGTGGAATCTAAAAAAATGAACTCATAAAAACAGAGCAGATTGGTGGTTGCTGCATGAGTTGGGGTAGAGGAGAAGAAGTGAAGATTAAAGATATACACTTTAAGACAAAAGATAAATAAATTCTGGGGATCTAATGTCCAGTAATGACGACTACAGTTAACAGTGCTGTATTGTACACTTGAACATTATTCAGAGAGTAGATCTTAAAATTTCTTACTATAAAAAAAGATAACTCTGTGAAGTAATGGATGTGCTAACTAACGTAATGATTATGGTAGTCATTTCATATATATGCTGTACATCTTAAAATTGCCCAATTTTATATGTAAACTATTTCACAATAAAGCTGGAAAAAATCTTGGCTCAAAAAAAGAAGCACGTTAATTCTGACTGAGTTTTTGTTTATATATCTGCACTGTCTTTTTAAAAATTATTTGATATGAAAGAACTGGGGCTTCCCTGGTGGCTCAGTGGTAAAGAATCCGCCTGCAATGCAGGAGACCTGGGTCAGGAAGATCCCCTGGAGGAGGAAATGGCTACCTACTCCAGTATTCTTGCCTGGGAAATCCGATGGACAGAGGAGCCTGGAGAGCTACAGTCCACGGGGTCACAAGAGTCAGACATGAATGAGTGACTAAACAAACAGCATAAAAGAATTAGAGGAAAGCAGACTGGGAAAAAATAACCATCATAAGAAAAATCCCATTATCTTCCTTTTAAGGGGTTAAGAGAAAAATTGAAAGGAAATATACAGTGTATATAATATAAATATTTAATATGGAGATCGTAGGAGGGATGTTGTCAAATTATACTGATCTTTCCAGTTTTATTTTAAAATATTTATTTTTCTTCATGGTTTCTTTCTTTAAACAATCAATATATCTCTGATTTCATGTTACAAAAACATACTGAAATATTTGGTAGGATATTGAAACACTTCCAATCTTCTATAATATTTAGATAAAAAATAACTTAGATATTCACAGATCATTCAGGATAGGCCTATGCTACTGAACTGTTATGATGTTCTGTTATGATGTACTATTATGATGCTATTTGTTGGTGGTGTTTTTGTTTAGTCATCCAGTCACGTATGATTTTTTTGTAACCCTATGTATTGGGGTTTTCCAGGCAAGAATACTGGAGTGGGTTGCCATTTCTTTTCTCCAGGGGATCTTCCTGACCCAGGGATTGAACCTGTGTCTCCTGCACTGCAGGTAGATTCTTTACTGCTGAGTGAGCCACTAGGGAAGCTTCATGATGTTATATTTATTTTAAAATGGTAATTACTTTCAAAACAGATATGAGATGTTTTCAAAAACTTTTTTACTATCTTTAAGTTCATTTAACCACAGACAACAGCCTGAAAGTGAATGTTTATTGATAAAGGCATAAAGAAAGAATGAACATGGATTGTTTTTAGACTTTGAGAAGACTTGATTAAAATGGAGTTGATCTTTGAAAAAAAAATGGGAAAAGTGGTTATTTACATAAGAGAAAATATCACCAAGACATTGAGTGCTAAGCACAAGCATTTAGAGTAGTTTGATGGGAAAACTTCAAATTATATTTACTTTCATCTTTCTCCCCATGTCCCAAATTCATAGAGAAATTCATAGGATTTTATTTTTTTGGGGGGGAAAGACTAATTTAGGCCAATGCTTCTATCAAATAATTATGCTTATCACCTTGCAGCAGTAACTTGGCACTAAGCTACCACCATCAGCCTTCTGCTCTGGGAAAGTCAGTATCAAGGGAATGAGAATAGAAGTAAAGCCACAGCCTGAGCAATAATATTTCCAAAAGAAACATCTAGAAAAGGAAAAATAATGGAGACAGTAAAAAGTATAGTGGTTGCCAGGGATTAGGGAGGAAGAGATGGATAAATCTGGCACAGAGAATATTTCGAGCAGTGAAGATACTCTGGATGGTACTATAAAGATGGATACACGACATGTGTCCAAACTTATAGAATGTACAGCATCAAGTGAAAAGTGAAAGAGGTGTTAGTTGCTCAGTTGTGTCTGACTCTTTGTGATCCCATGGACTGTAGACTGCCAGGCTTCTCTGTCCACGGGATTCTCCAGGCAAGAATACTGGAGTGGGTTGCCATTTCTTCCTCCAGGGGATTTTCCTGACCCAAGAATCGAACCTGGGTCTCTTGCATTGCAGGCAGATTTTTATCATCTGAGCCACTAGGGAAGCCAACATGAAGACTGGGCCCTAATGTAAACTATGAACTTGAGGTGATTGTGATGTGTCAACATGGGTTCATCAACTGTAACAAATGGACCACTCTGCTGGGAATGTTGATAATGGGGAGGCTTATGCATGTGTGAAGGCATATGGGAAATCTCTATACTTCTTAATTTTGCTGTGAACACAAAACTGCTCTTAAAAGATGAAGTTCCTTAATTTTTAAAAAAATCACTCGAGAAATATGGATATAGTTGATATAGTTGGTCTTGTGCAGAGATGTTTGAATTTTACATCCAAACCAAAATGCATTTTTAATTAGAAATGACACTTTTATTGTAAAGGTTTTAGAAGTAAATAAATTATATCAATTTTATCTAATATATCAGTATACTTTCAGATATACATAATTATAAATATTAACAAGTATACAGTTGATGTTTACATATAAAATTTAGTAAGTAATTTTATCTGTAATAGCTTAATAAGTGAGGTATTAAGGCATCTCAGATTAAAATTTGCTATAAAAAGCTTATAAAATAGTTTAACTTCCTCCACAAAGTTCATAGCTGAACTGATACAATAGAGAGTAAACCATCCCACAAACACACACACACAATCATATGTATGGACACACAAGGAAATGATAGCACTTTAATTCATCAGGACTTTAAAATATATTTAGGAAAAAATTGTTAAAATAGAAAAACATGTAAAATATCATGTAAGAAACGAGTTGCCAGTCCAGGTTCGATGCACGATACTGGATGCTTGGGGCTGGTGCACTGGGACGACCCAGAGGGATGGTATGGGGAGGGAGGAGGGAGGAGGGTTCAGGATGGGGAACACATGTATACCTGTGGCGGATTCATTTTGATATTTGGCAAAACTAATACAATTATGTAAAGTTTAAAAATAAAATAAAATTAGAAAAAAAAAAGAAAAAATAACAGCTCAAGACACTAAAACAATTATCATGTAAGAAGTAAAATGCTTAAATTGAAAATAGAGTTCAATTCAGTTTACTTCAGTTCCCATCTCAGTTTCAACGAGTCAACTGAGATTTTCATCCAATTCTTTCTTTGATTCTCTCACTGTTTCACTAGTTTGTTATTATTTTTTGTTCATAAGCTTTATCATTTCTGAACCATAAGATAATTTAATGACAATTTGTGTCTGTCCTCTTTAAAGGCAAAAAATAAACCAAAGAATAAAAACTTAAAAGAATGAATATTCACTGTAGGTTAAATTTTATAAAGCAGAAGAAATAAAATAGTCTCATGAGAAGTTGCACAAATTAAAATGTTGAAAACAAGTGTTTAACTTGGATATTACTATTTCTTAGGAAAAAATGTAAAACTTAATTCATAGTGTTCTCAAAATGCAAATTCTATTAAATAATTTTTTGAAGGCTCTTTGGGAAAATGGTAAAAACTTAGTTACCTTCTGCCACTAGATGGAGCCCGGGCATCTATACGGCAAAGTTCTCACCAAGTTTGCATTTGGCTGTATTTGATCACTTAGAACCTGACAAAGAGCAGTTTAATATGAATGGGGGAAGAGGAAATGGGTGTTTTTAGACTGTAGTATCTAGGAAAAATGTGATTTAAGTCCAATTTGACGTTACTTTGTCTCTTTAGAGTCCCTTTTCCTGAATATAGATTCTCCAACACAAAATCCACAGACCTCTTGTGTGCCTGCCTCTCAACATTCTATTTATTCTGCAAAGGCATCTCTAGAGCTATCAACAATAGTTTAAATGTTATTCTAACTCCATTTTTCTCCTTTTTTCTCTGAACCTGTTGATCACATGAAACATTTGTTCTTGATCATGGTCATATAATATCTCTTACATGTGGTTACAATGATTTCACTTAAAGAAGTGGCTTTCTCTCTTGTGAGGAGATGACAAAATTCTAGGATCACCTCTTTAGAATGGATATCAACTTCAAAAATGCAAATAGCCTACTTGAGACAAAGGGACATCGTCCATTTGTTGTGGATTGTGTTTTAGGCCTCTGGGAAGTAAGATAATCACAGAAGGGTTTCTATGTGCAAAAGGTATGGTGAAGAAGAAAATAAAAAAACAAAACAGAGTTTGGGTGCATCCTGCCTTCAATAATTAAGCTTGTCAGAATGCCAGGTATTACTCTGGAATAGATTCAAAAACTGTAGTCCCAGGACTAACATAGGAAAGATTTTGTGAACTGCCAGAAAGTTGCAACTTTCCAGAGAATAAAATTGGTTTTTGTTGTCTCCATGCAAATTATTTCTATTCTTTTTGATCAATCCAGAAAGTTCACAATGTTTATATCTAGTATTTGTAATTTTACTGAGGCAATGTATTGAACCTCCTGTGGCATTATGAAACCCTTGTACAGGAATGAATCACTTAGTCTAAGAGTAGGTCTAGTTAACAGCCTAGAACACACATAGCAACTCAGCTCTGTTCTCAACTTACTATGTATGGAAAAATGTTTTTTGACTCTCCTGACAAAGATCACCTAAATGATGTTTTCTGTTTTATATCTGCAATTATAAGAAAGGACACTAAAAATGAAAAATGCCTGAGGCAAGGGTTCAGAGAAGAAGGGGAAACCAGTGTTGGAGGAGATAGCACCATGGGAAATGGAGACTATATCAGCCACTAAGAAGAAGACCTAAACCTGGATTCCAGACAGAAAAGGAGCAAGTGTGGGGATGAGTAGACTGAGCCCCGGGCTTCTTCCTGGAGCCTCACTTGCTCACAAGGAAAGATAATTTGTTCAGTACTTACAACGTGTCAGCCACTGAGTTAAGGAGGCTGCATATCAATTAATGCACCTCAATTATGGAACTTAGGAGTTCAATGGGAAAAAAAAAGATTAGAAAAGAAACAACTATAGTACAGTGATAGAGGAAATATAAATTATAGTGGGAGACTACAGGAAGGATATCTACCTTTGGGGTATGTATAGTGAATAGCTTGGAAGTAAAAGTGAGAGACGAGAGGCTTCCACATGACCATGATGAGTACTTCTTAAGCTATTAAAAATTTAGAAGAGCAAGGGAAGGGGACATTTCCTATTTCCCTCATGAGTAGCCTATACTCAGGCTAGAGTAAACTATGAAAATTGCTTTCCTTCCAAGAGGAAGATACCAGGATAGTAACTGAAAGAAAAATCTGGTGTAGGAGAACCTAATCAAAAAGGATCTTACTATACTACACCTGATATCTACAGTCTCTGAGGACTTTAGAAAGGCAAAGGAAATTTACTATGTTTTTATTTCAAAATAGACCATCAATATTCCTTTTAACACTAAGTTTTAGAGTGATTTGTTTCCCAGGAGGCGCTAGAGATATGAGTTTGATCCCTGGGTTGGGAAGATCCCCTGAAGAAAAAAATGGCAACCCACTCCAGTATTCTTGCCTGGAGAATCCCATGGACAGAGGAGCCTGGTGGGCTACAGCCCACAGGGTCACAAAGAGTTGGACATAACTGAGCACACACAGATCCCCCCTTTGAAAGGTTAAGTCATATATCACACTGCTCTTCTGCTCAAAAGTGTCCAACAGTTTGCCACATATCCTTATCCTAGCCAACAAGTCCTGATGAACTCTGTTCCCGTGTTACTTCTTTGATGCACCTTCTACTCCTCTCTTCTTCCACCAGTCCTTTCCATCACAGTGCTTTTCCAGCTCTTCTTTGATTACACCACTCATTCTCCTATAACAGGGCTTAGAATCATCCTATTCTCTCTGCCTGGGTTCCTGGTTCCTAAAATAACTGTATGGTTTGTCCCTGTACCTCCTGAGAGTTTTCTGGAACACTTCATCTCTTGCTATCCTTTTCCCCCAGTTCCCCCTTCACTTTTCTTGTTTTGCTGTTCCTTATATCGCTATGTAACATACTATATATTTTATTATCCTATTTCTATATTCTTTCTTTATCTACTAAAATGGAAGCTCCTTGAGGGCACTGATTTTTTGTTTCTATTGTTTTTTACATATCTTTAGAACCTAAGGAAATTCCTGGCACATAGTATTCCCACTAAGATTTTTTTCAATGAATTAAATTATACCTAATAAGAACAAGTTATTAAAAATCTCAGAAATATAAGAAGAGCAGTGATGAGGACTTCCAGTTAAAGTTTGATAGTGCACAGGTTGAAAATTTCCACAGCTAACCAGAAGTTCCTAAAAGGTATGATGAGACACTGACTATAATCAACCAGCCTGGGGGCAGGTAAACAATGAATACTTGCTTCATGGAAAAATATTTGTTTCTGAAATGAGTATGACAAAACAAATATATGTTTACTTTCAGAGAAGAATAATCTAGCAGCTAGCTGATATCATTTTTATATAGTTACCATTTATTGACACTATGCTGCTGCTGCTGCTGCTGCTGCTGCTAAGTCGGGTCCGCACTTCAGTTGTGTCCGACTCTGTGCGACCCCATAGAGGGCAGCCCACCAGGCTCCCCCGTCCCTGGGATTCTCCAGGCAAGAACACTGGAGTGGGTTGCCATTTCCTTCTCCAATGCATGAAAGTCATCACTATTATCTGTTTTGGGGTCTTCCCAGGTGGCTCAGTGGTAAAGATCTGCCTACAATGCAGGAGTTGCAAGAGATGCAGGATCGACCTCTGGGTAGGGAAGATCCCTGGAGGAGGGCATGGCAACCCAACTCCAGTATTCTTGCCTGGAGAATCCCATGGACAGAGGAGCCTGGCGGGCTAGTCCGTAAGGTCACAAAAAGTTGTACACGACTGAAGCGACTTAGTATGTATGCACACACTTTATCTGTTCTAGATATGTTCTCTTCACTATCCTATTAATCCTCTCAAACCCAGTGTCCCCACATCCCCATTTTACAGAAAAGGGAAGAGTAATTATGGATAGGAAGTGGCAGCTTTGGATTCGAATCCACCTCTGGCAGTTAGGATGTTATCTGTTGCAGAAGTATAAGGGGGATTCATTTCCATGAATGTATTCTCCTAGCTGAGTTTGGTAGAGAGTGAAGATGCAGTTTACTAAAGTTAATGGAGTATGAACCTTGTAGTTAATGTCAGACTGAAAATAAAACAGGATGTATATCTTGTGCTTAAGTGGTTTACAAACTGGTGGAGAGGGAATATCACTAATATTTGGAATTACATAGCACCATTTATTTTTGCTACATTAAATATAATGAAAAATTATAGAACTTCTTAACTGTTTTTGAATCTATTAATTTTTAAACATCACATTCTTTTTACTGTAATCACAATGATAAACTGTATTATTTTACAGTATTATAAAAGTAAAACATCCATCTGCCAACCTACTTACAAATAGTCTAAGAAAACAGAACCTTAGGCTCACAGCTTAATTGTGCTTCACTTAGAACCACTGATAAAAGTTAACTTCCTTTTGAGGAAAGAGAAAAAAATAGGAGCAATGGTCCTGGTTTCAGAAAGGGACTTTTGGTACCCGTTGAATTTCAACCCTAACAATAAGCCTCACCGAACCTCTCCTCTTCTGTTAATTTCAATACTCAAAAGAAACTGGTGACTCTGTAATAGAATCTGTATGTAAGAAATAATTTTGACAGTCATTTATGTTGCAATTTCTATATTATGTAACTTCTAAATTAGGTCATAAAATGTATTACAGCTTCTTTAACCTCTTAGATTGTTCACTCTGGGCAACAGAGGAGTCACATTTTAAAAACCTTTAGACAAACAAGATGAATTTGACAAGGAGAAACTGAATTACAAAGTCCATGACCAGTTTCATCTATTGAGCCTTGGAAGTGAGATCTCTGGTCCTAATCAAGCCTTTAGATAACTTCAACTTCACTCAACATATGACTGCTACTGCAGGAGAGAGAGAGTCCAAGTGAGCATTGCCCAGCTATTCCTTTCCTGAATTCCTGACCAACAGGAGTGGTGAGAATACATATGATTATTATCGTTAAGTCAATAAGGTTTAGGATAACTTGTTATGTGACCAAAATAACTATCACATGAGTGATATATCATATGGAATTTATGAGGATAAAATGAAGAAACATAAACCAGGAGGCTAATATAGTGACCAGCACACAGTAGGCACTATGAAAGATTGTGATAGGTGCTATTATAATTTTGTGTTTCGAGGGGATGGTGCTTAAAAACAGAAAAAGAAAAAAAGATACAGAGGTCATGTCTCAGGACACGCTGTGCTACCACAAGGATTTCTGAAACTTACAGTTAAGACTAAGCGCTTACTAAAATACATCGTCTCTTGTTGGGCAAGCTTGTGTTTTCAGCCCCCTGTTAAGGATGGTCATGTGATTAAGTCCTACCAATGAATGGGAGCACAGGGCATATGCGCTGCCTTCACCACCACCCAAAGCCCTCTTGTGGACAATCTTCTCCTTTCCTTCCATTCTTCCTTCAGAATAGAGGGAAGTGAAACCATAAGATGTAAGGAGCGTAGAGTCCTGAAAGACCACATAAAAGACTATGCACCAAACAAAAAACTGACATCAGTCTTTTCATGAGCAAAAAACGGCCTTCTGTTGTAATCTGCTGATTCTCAGAGCTTATCTGTTGCAGTAGGTAATGTGATATTAATACATGCCTTCACTGGACACTGGTGTCTTCCTCCCTATAAGGACTCCCCTGTCTATCACGAACAGTCTACTCTGTGCCTGGCTGTGGTTTAATCATAGAAAGTCAACAATATATGAGGAAGTGGATGGATTTAGACTGTCAAAAGCACTGCTGAGGTCACGATCTAGTTCACCAGGAACTCTCAATAAGTCACATCTTTAGGGACTGGATTTGGTGTACTTAATTTATATTTTTCTCTAATGGATTCTCTCATTATATCCTCTTTCTGAAATTTCAACTTATTTTTTCTTGCCTGCTTTAGGTCCAGCTTCTGACTCATTTTAACCTGGTATCTTGATTTTTCCACTCACTAGTTGTATGACTCTGGGCAAGTAAAAATATGAAACAAAGCCATTCAGTATATCTCCAAGAATAATTAATACAATATTAGATGAAGAAAATGAAGCCAATGTCCCAAGAGAGTGCCTAGTTCTTAGGAGAGGCTTAATAAATAATTATTACTATTCAAAATAAAATAACTTATCAAAATGACTTACATTTATATTCATTACCAAAATGAAAACATTTTAGTTTTTTGATACATAATGATAGAACTATATTTTCACATCTTGATTCTCTGGTAGATATTACAGAATAATATCAATGTCTCACATTATGGTCTAAATTACACGATGCTTTCTGGGCATATGAAAGATTAGTTCTGTATTCTTTTTCCCTTGGAATCTCTTTGGCAATTTCTCTGGAATCAATAGAAATTCTTGATGCATACTAGAAGGAAAAACTTATAGCCCAAACATACAACCAGAAAATTGAATTTATATTTTACCATAATATCTTATACTAATGTGATGACACAGCTGACAAAATTTAACAAGCTTGCTGATATTTATTTCAGAGCACCACTTTGTGGCCTGAAATAGATACTTATCCCAGCAGGTGTCGAGACTCAACAACAATCCACTTTCAAAGTTAAATGCAAATTACACACTGAAATTCTATAGAGAAAACAACTCTACTCCTTCCTCTCAAAAAACACCTTTTCTGCAATATTCTCTAATGAGAGAGCATTTAGCTGATACAGTGAATGAATTAGGGAAAAGATCCCTCTGGCTTAAAGGAACATCAAAGTCCCTTTCATAAATGAGAAATAAAATGTAACTTCCTTTCAACAAAACACCTTGATGATGATTCCTTTACCACATTAACAAGGGGTTTAGAGCACATATTCTCTCTTTGAACTTGGTAGTAAGTTTCCATGTGTTTAGCATGTTGATGTGGCCCTGACAAGTGCTAATGTATACCCTTTGCGTTACTTGATACTCTCTGTTGAGATGCACTACAAATTGAAAAAAAGAGAAGAAAAAACAAAGTTACTGCCATGGTTCAAACATTCACTTGTAAAGATAATAACTACAGAAAACCATCCATATTTAAAGCATACTGATGGGGCAAATTATTTTACACTAATCTAGACATCACAATCAATAGTTAAAAAATACAGCAGTTAAGTATCAGGAAAAGTGGTTAAAGTCATTCTAGTATGTCATTTAATAGTTATTTTGGGGGCAGAAATTCCAAATTGCAACTCTATTTATTCCTTAAATATCTCTTCCTCCAGTGATCTCAATCAGCATATACTATGGACTTAGTATTTTAAATGTCCCATAAAAGTTTTTTGCTGTCAATGATAAGTAAGCCCAAGTGAGTGCAACGGAAGTAAGCAAGTGAACAACACAGAGAATTAATTTCCCACAGCACAAAGAAGATTCCTGGGAACAGTAATGCTCCAAGAAATATAAAGGGAAGTTTCATAAGCACCTTTATTTTCTCTTTTATTTTTTTCATGTAAAGAGCTATGAATAAATAAACTATTTTAAAAGTGGCCAAGGAAAAGGAGGAGAAAGAAAATCTCACAAAGCAAATCTGAAACTTGGAACATCATCTTGAAGCAATATATGGGAATGTAAAATTTCCCATTAAGTTTCTGACAACAAAAACAGACACAGTAAGATGTGTTTACACCCTTATTGACTAGTTTAAGGAATGTGTATGTGCTAGCTTGTATATTGACAAATGCAGTTGTTTTCTTTCAAACAGTAGTCTCTTTGGGTTTTTCAGGAAAAAAAAAAAAATCACTGCGTTCTATCCTCCTTCGGTGATATGAGACTGATTGAAAAGTAGGTGATTAGAAAATAGCAATCTGTTGTAACTTCAACTTTGCTCTCCCCTGGGGCAGTGGATTATTCCTACATCATAATATCTGTTAGCTAATACCAAAGGCTTCACCCAACTTCAAAGCAGAGATATTAAAGGCTCACTTTCCACTACGAGCAGGTGTATTTTTATTAGCTTTCTCTTTCAAAATTGCTATGACTTCACTTGCAGATATCCCGCCAGCAGCCATTATTGAAAGCCTTACTATAATTGCTAAGTTACATGCAACGTCTGAAGCACAAAACCAACGTCACTTGCAGCCCTCTAACAATTGACTGAAACCAAGTGTTACATCATTAAAGCTGAATTACAACACACCCATGGCGTGTTTTCCATGTGTGCTATTTTAAACAATAGTAGAGAAAAACCTGGCTATAAATTCACAGATCCCCAATTTGTTCAGATTCATGAACAATAAGAGCTGTCCTAGCCTTTTCTGGCTCTATTTTAGTCAGAAATGTCATGCACCAAAATTAAATGTCTGTTTGGATTTTATTGGAGATGGAAATGCTAGCTTTATGTTGTAAATTTAAACAACCTGCCACAAAGGGACCCTCACATTTGTATCGCTTGGACTTGGGAAGGCATATTCATCTCTAATTGCTTAGGGAAACACAAATAAACTAATGTAAAGTGTTCACTTTCTCAACGGGTGCTGTGTAGAATAAATCAGATGAAGTGATGATGGCATGGGTTTTTGGTGGGTTCAGATTGGATTTCTTTTGTTTGATCGAGTTGGATGTGGAATCAATGTATTCAGTTGTTGCTAATGAGTAGGGGGTTTTTGGAAATTCATAAAAATTCAGTAAGATATTCATTAGTGTTGGTAAAAAGAAATAATTAGCCACATACTTGTATAACCTTTTTTTTTCTTATTAGGTTCAATTCCTACCATCATTTAGTGATCTAAGTGGAAATATTTCTTCTGTCATAGTGGTACGCAAAGCTATTATAATTACTTTTTAGAAAGGTCGACAACTTTTTTATTTGGCTTCAGCGATTTTATGGTGCCTAGATTCCACCGGAAAATATTTAGTCACTCACTTACTTGGATAGAAATCCATCACCTGGAATAGAAATCATGGTTAACGTGCCAGCATCTTTGTGCAGACAGGCCTGAAAATATATACTAGGCAAGGCCACTGCCAAATGACTTGTGTCTGGCCAGGACTACCTTTCAAATGTTCTCTGCATACCAGTTACTGTTAAGATTTATTGTAGCATGTGTAGATAAATATACTTTAACTTTCATATCCATAACTTAGATAATACAGTAGCAGTCTACACTCTGCACATTACCTGTCTTCAGTTTTAGTGCAGTAGCCACTAGAATATTCAGATTTCTCACCAAAACTTAACAGTAGTCTTCATGTTACTTTAAATAGGTCGCATTAAACCCAGTGTAGGAATTTCATATATACTTATATGACTAATTCTTAAAGACTTTAGCATCTTAAATCACTATCATGAGAAAATATTTATATATTATCATCAGCAGATCTGCTCTAGAATACACGAGAGAACTGGGGCCCTGGAAAAATATATACTAATCCCAAAGCTAAGTGCTTTATCAGGCAAAATGAACTACTCCTGTACTCCTTACTGTTTAAATCCTTGCATTCACGTGAAAAGTAAATAACCTCTATTCACACATAAATACATACACATCAAAAACTTGTATGGGCCATCATTTCTACCACATTCAATTCACATCACAAATTATGACAGCAAAAGAAATCCATCACACCTACCAAAAGAACAACAAAAAACCCCCAAAACTATGCTCTCACCGCAAATATATGTCCACCCAGTTCTTTCCTTTATTTAGAAAACTTCAGTGCCAATTGAATCAAAGCAAGCGTACTATTTTGGGGTTTTTTTTGTTTTCTTTAAATTTGGCGGACACTGTTCTTTACTATAAAATTGGTTGACTCAATATGGAAAAAAATAATCACCATTAAGTTTCAGCATCCCCTCTTGTTATTCTTCATCTTGAATCCCAGAATTAATCTTACTGATTCATGTTTAAGGATTGCTGTTGAATAAAATATATTTTATGAAGCTATCTGCTCTGAGTTAATGATTTGGGGGAAATTCGTCATTTCAGTGTGTGCCATATTAATCACATTCTTTAGATTCTAGGATCTGGGCTGTTATATTCATCTTCAAGTATTGGGAATCTGACTACTTTGCATGTTTTGATACACATTGAGAAAGTCACAGAGAAACTAAATTATGACTTACTTACAATTTAGACATATCTACCAAGTTCTAGGTTGTAGTATTTACATGATTAGAAAGGCATTTATTAAGTAATTTCTTAGTAAGCCCTAAACATACTTCAGCAAATCAGGATGGCCTAGACTGTATTTGCATTTAGACTGTAATTTTCTGAAACCACATAAACAAAACCATTTTGACACCTGGTCCTTTGGAGTTCATGAACTTCAACATCTGAAAACATGTGCAGGATTGTCAAACATTCCAGTGCCCTCCCTGGGGGCAACCAACCATATGCATCCGTGTATATCACAATGTCATATGCCATCAAGTTTCCTTCAGAGAAAGTAACTGGGCCCTTTTATCGTGGGAGCAAAATGTCCCAGCTCTGAGTCTTGAGATAAGCAGCAAACGCTCTTCAGGAGACAAGAGCAAAGGGCAACCATGGGCTTTCTAAAGTTGGAGTCGAGTATACCCACTGTCTCTGTTTTCTTTCATTCGAAACCCATACACAGTACTGAATATTAAAGGCAGAAGTATACAAGAGGGAAGACCTTAAGCCAAAAGTCACATTCCAGTAACTGAACATATTTTCTAATTATATAGAATTGACATTCTCAATCATTCTGGCAGGAAGATATGACAAATTAAAAAGGGGAGACAGTGGAGAAGGAAATGGCAACCCATTCCAGTATTCTTGCCTGGGAAATCCCATGGACTTCCTGGTAGGCTATGGTCCACGGGGTCACAGAGAGTCAGACATGACTGAGCGACCAAACAATAACAATGACAATTCTAACCAATATGTGAGAGCAGAAGTTGTGAGGAATTGGGAGTTGGGGCTAAAACAAAAATCTTGCTGTTTACAGATGTGATTGTCTATTTAGAAAAACCAAAATAAACTACAGGCGAGTATTTAAAGAAAAATAAATATAAGGTGGGGGAGACAGGCAATGAGAGGAGCCATTACCCATAAAACAAGAGTGTGTCCCCTCACTTACCAAGCTAAAGGGGACACAATAACATCCTCCCTACTGCTTACCTCTACATGTCAGAGATCTTCCAAACTGAGCAAAGGATTTTGGAAAAGGGGACAGATGGAGAGACTGATTAAATCCACCCTTACCTGCAAGACAGGCAGCCTCTCCCCAGAGAAGAGCTCTCTGTAATTCTGCCAGGGGATATGGAGGGTCAGGTGCAACCCACCTGCTCACCCTGCACATCTTAAAGCTCGCTAGCAACATGTCCACAAAATGCAGTCACTGCAGCCGCCGGCCGCCGTAGCACTCAGGGGTGAAATCTCTTTAGCAGTCTTTCGTCCACCTGTCTCTGAGTGCAGTGACTGGCTGTGTTGTGTCAGCTGTTTTTGACATTTACCAGATTGCTGGCCCTTTTGACCACGGGCAGATAAATTAAGGCACCTGGGCTCTACCTTCCCAACTTTGAACAGCACAAGGAAGCCGCTCTCCAGTGAATTCCTAGCTCCAGCAATTAACTGAAGAAAGCGATTAAAGGCTCCCAGGCAGACATAATAGAGGATCTGGGGTTTTAATTAAGAAGATTCCCTGGAAAAGGGAACGGCTCTTCACTTCAGTATTCTTGCCTGGAAAAATCCATGGACAGAAGATCTTGGTGGGCTATAGGCCATGGGGTCACAAAGAGTTGTACGTGACTGAAGCAATGAATACTTTTAGCCTTCAGCCTTAAAATGCTAGAGGGAGTATGTTCTGAAATTTTTATCTCTGGTGAACAGGACCATTTCGCAAGTACAGAAACACTTTTCTGTACATAATCGGGGGACTTTATTTTTGCTTTTTCTACAATCTAGAAACATTTTGAAACATTGATTTCATCTTTTTTCCTCTTCATGACACTATTTTTCTTTTCTTTTTTTTCTTGTCGTTGCGGACAAATTCACATAACGTAAAATGAATCACTTTGACGGTGTACAATTCAGAGAACTTTAGTTGGGTAACCACCACCCCTGTCAAGTTTCAAAATATTTTCATCACCCCCCAAAAAAGGTAAAATTTCACATATTTACTTGATAGGCAATATTTAAAAGTTAATTTATTGGTAAATGTACATAAAAATAATATAATTTCACCTTAATCATTCAAATTATCATTACCCAAATATTTTGCTGCTGTATCTCTGCTTTCATATTTGCTGGCTGTACAACTCTGTGAAGTTCTGACCTCTGATTATCTTTATCTACTTTGAAGGTCAGCATCTGACAGATAACTCGGTTGGTAAAGAATCCACCTGCAGTGCAGGAGACCAGGGTTCGATCCCTGGATTGGGAAGATCCCCTGGAGAAGGGAAAGGCTATCCACTCCAGTATTCTGGCCTGGAGAATTAATGGACTTTATAGTCCAGGAGTCACAAAGAGTTGAACACAGATGAAAGACTTTCACTTTCATGAGACTGATATACTGCCTACTGCACTGAAGAGGCAGATGAAGATGCACCTTTAAACTTCCATGGGTGTACCTCCACAGGCCTCCTCCCTCCCTCCCTCCTTGCAGTTTCTACTCAGAAACCATACTTTGGATGCACCCAAAAAAGTAAACTAACATAAGTGTATTTCGTGGATTATAAATGAGTGAACATATAAAGGGATGAATGAAAGTATATTTCAAAAAAGGGTAGATTTCATGAGCACCTACTCTGAATCTTTCATTAAAAATGTAGTGTAGGGACTTCCCTGGTGGTCCAGTGGCTAAGACTCTGAGTTCCCAATACAGAGGACCCAGGTTCAATTCCCGGTCTGGGGACTAGCTCCCACATGCCACAACTTAAGAATTCCAATCCTGCAACTAAAAAAAGAGACTGCATGCTACAACTAAAGATCCCACATGCTGCACTGAAGATCACAGATCTTGCATGCTGCAACTAAAACCTGGTGCACTCAAATAAATAGTTTAAAAGACTGAAAAATACATAAATAAAATAAAAATGGAGTATAGAAAACAAATCACCTTCACCAATTCACATTGCCTGCAAGTATTTGCATTTGTTAGATCTTAACACAGATCAGTGTTTGGCATAAGAGGTTGAATTTCAGCTTCATACAGAAATGCTGCTGCTGCTGCTGCCAAGTCACTTCAGTCGTGTCTGACCCTGTGAGACCCTATGGACTGCATGCAGCTTACCAGGCTCCTCCGTCCATGGGATTCTCCAGGTAAGAACACTGGAGTGGGTTGCCATTTCCTTCTCCAATGCATGAAAGTAAAAAGTGAAAGTGAAGTCGCTCAGTCATGTCTGACTCTTAGCAACCCCATGGACTGCAGCCTACCAGGCTTCTCCGTCCATGGGATTTTCTAGGCAAGAGTACTGGAGTGGGTTGCCATTGCCTTCTCTCATACAGAAATGAAGAACTGGCAATAATACCAACTTGTAATTTTATCTCTTCCCTCATGTACAAGTTGGTTAGAATGTTAACTGGTGGTTCTAAAACAAACCAAACATTTATTTCGGTTGGGAATAATCATTACATAGCTTAATTAGATTTACATGTATTCAAATAAAGTAATATGAAATTGTTTTATGTCTGCATTTTTGTAGTTAGAATAATATAAGAAACCTAATTTGCCTCTCCAACTCATCAGTTCCCATGGATCTTTAAATAGCTATCTCCTAAATTTGCATCTCCAGCTTAGACAACTCCTATTATTTCCAAATTTATGCTTCTCCAGTTAGATACAGAGTAGGCAATTAAATATATATCTGAAACTCAATGGAGAAACCAGGAAGCAGTACATAAAATTTACCATCAATAGCTTTTAGAAGGCATTGAAATCCATGAAACTAGGGTAAATTGCCTTGGGTTGGAAATAGATAACACACCGTAAAAGTTAGCAAACTGAGCCTGAGACCCTATGAAAAAAGATGGTCAGAAAAAAGTCAGTTCTTGAAGGTAAAAATGAAGGGCCAGTAGGGCAGGAATAAAACTCACAGGGGGGCATTGCTGTGGAAATCTGAGCAAAAGGAAAGAGGGAAAGGTCAAAGTTGTTTCTCCAAAATTAAACTGAAGTAAATTCATGAATGTCTTCCAAAGCCTTTCCCACCTAAGGAGAGTTAACTTGTTTTTAAAATTCAGTGTTAATGACTTTACTGATAACCTCCCACTACCAACCTCCCACTTCCATCATTCCCCACCACTTCTGCCATTAGTTAGACCAGAGTTCATATCATGACATCCCAAGGTTTCAGAGAGATTCATCTATAAAAGTTCTCAGAATAGGAATATTTTTAGGAGGTCAAGGGATTTGAGCTTACTGTCCTCATAAGACTTTTTAAAAATATCTTATTTCATTAATGTATATATTTATAAAGGAATTATCATATATGTGTAAATAGTCTCATCAACACAGTCATTATTATTCTTTGAGAGAGAGAATAATATAATATTATTATGTGGGAATATACTATAATAGCAAACACACAGATAGCAAAAATGTTTGAATTATACCATTATAACTTATAATCATATGGCCTTGGACAAAATTAACTAACTTTCTGGGTCTCAAATTCCTCATCTGAAAAGTGTGGATAATAATATATACTAAATGATACTGTTCAAGTGTTGAAACTGTTAGTCACTCAGTCGTGTCAGATTCTTTGAGACCCCAAGGACTGTAACGCGCCAGTCTCCTCTGTCCTTGGAGTTCTCCAGGCAAAAATACTAGGGTGGGTACCCATTCCCTTCTCTAGGGGATCTTCCCAAATCAGGGATCAAACTCCAGTCTCCTGCATTGCAGGTGGATTCTTTACCATCTGAGTCACCAAGGAAGCCCAAATGATGCTGAGTAAATGAAAATGCATACTTAGAATAGAATAGACCCTTGGTAAACATTAGTGACTTTCATGCCTGTTTTTGCATGTTTTGAATGCATGTTTTGCCTTTCTGGAATCTGAGATGGCACCTAATAATAATTATACATGTAAAAATCTTTCAGAAATTTTATATTTTCTATAGCAATTTATTAAAACCTACATTATAGTTGATATTGTGACATTCTGAGGAACCCCTTGTAGTAGTGTACTAACATAATAGTATATGGTGTATTTCACAACTCTCCACTGTAAAATGATCAATTCTATTTATTACTATGTATCTTTTATACCTTTTTCTCTTAATATATACAATGTAAAATTGCCTGTCAATTAGCACTTGAAGATTCTACTGGTTAACTCACCTTTATTTCATATATAAACTTTAAATATCAAATTACAATAACTATAGGCAATGTTGTATTAAATATTTAACTCATTTCCTAAGTTACATTCCTCTAAGTCACCAGCATACCTCTAAGTCAGTGGTCCCCAATCTTTTCAGCACCAGGCATGGGTTTCATGGAAAACAGTTTTTCCATGAACTGGGGTGAAAGTGAAAGCGAAAGTTGCTCAGTCGTGTCCGACTCTTTAAGACCCCATAGATATACAATCCCTGAAATTCTCCAGGCCAGAATACTGGAGTGGGTAGCCATTCCCTTCTCCAGGGGATCTTCCCAACCCAGGGATCAAACCCAGGTCTCCCGCACTGAAGGCGGATTCTTTACCAGGTGAAGGGAAGCCCTATGGATTGGGTTGGGGAATGAATTTGGGATGATTCAAACCCATTACCTTATTGTGCACTTTATTTCTATCGTTATTACATTAGCTCCATCTGAGATTATTAGGCATTAGATCCTGGAGGTTGGGGAACTGTGCTCTCAGTGATATGAAAAGTAAGGCAAAGAGCCCTGAATATTTGGTTTATAAGGTTTTTGAATAAATGGAGTTAGGGAAAGCACTAACAGAATTTTTAGCAGGTCCAGGTTCACTTTTTGGCATTTAAGATATCTTATAATCTTTCAGGACTGGTTACTATCAAGGAAAAAAAATATAACTCAAAAGGATCAAATTATGAAAGTAACACACACAAAGAACTATCATATACACAACACCTTACCAATCCCCTTACATCACCTCACTACTGTTGTTTTTTTATCTGTAGATATTTGAAAATGACATGAACTTTATAGTTTCCACTTACATTTTGCTGTAATATTGACCACAAAAATCTCTGCAAACCTGTCTATGATATTAGTGTGGGCCTTCCAAAAATGATTCTGAATCATGGAAAGGTGAGGAGAGAGATCCATGTATCACTTAGTACTGAAATAGTGGACAAAATTTTCCCTCTGGTAGTATGTCTTTAAACATGGCTTAAAACATGAAATTTGTACTCACTCCTGCACACATGTGAACCAGGACTTATAAAATAACATTTCTCCTTTAACTATCCATAAAATCACTGGAAGATGCTGGCTATCATTCTCTTCTTATAGATTAGGGAATTAAAAAAAAAGAAAAAATTTGGTAATCACTCACTGCAGATGGTGACTGCAGCCATGAAATTAAAAGACGCTTACTCCTTGGAAGGAAAGTTATGACCAACCTAGATAGCATATTCAAAAGCAGAGACATTACTTTGCCAACAAAGGTCCATCTAGTCAAGTCTATGGTTTTTCCAGTGGTCATGTATGGATGTGAGCTTTTGAACTGTGGTGTTGGAGAAGACTCTTGAGAGTCCCTTGGACTGCAAGGAGATCCAACCAGTCCATTCTGAAGGAGATCAGCCCTGGGATTTCTTTGGAAGGAATGGTGCTAAAGCTGAAACTCCGGTACTTTGGCCACCTCGTGCGAAGAGTTGACTCATTGGAAAAGACTCTGATGCTGGGAGGGATTGGAGGCAGGAGGAGAAGGGGACGACAGAGGATGAGATGGCTGGATGGCATCACTGACTCGATGAACCTGAGTCTGAGTGAACTCCAGGAGTTGGTGATGGACAGGGAGGCCTGGCGTGCTGCGATTCATGGGGTTGCAAAGAGTACCTGAGCGACTGAAATGAACTGAACTGAACTGAATTGAGGGCCGATAAGAATAAAAAGATACAATTCTAAGCTTAAGAGTTAATCATGAATTTCTTGGTTACTCATTTTAAAAATGGCACATATTTTTCATTACTGAGTTATCTGAACTGTGAAAGTTTAGTTGCTCAGTTGTGTCCAACTGTTTTTGACCCCATGGACTATAGCCTGCCAGGCACCTCTGCCACGGAATTCTCCAGGTAACAATACTGGAGTGGGTAGTCATTTCCTTCTCCAGGGGATCCTCCCAACCCAAGGATCGAACCCAGGTCTCCCGCATTGCAGGTGGATTCTTTGCCAGCTGAGCCACAGGGAAGCCCAAGAATACTGGAGTGGGTGGCCTATCCCTTCTCCAAGGGATCTTTCTCACCCAGGAATCAAACAGGGGTCTCCTGCATCGTAGGAGGATTCTTTACCAACTGAGCTATCAGGAAATCCCAATGCTAGTTCAAGTCGCTGTCACATCTCACCAGAATTACTGCAATTAGTCCCAGATATACTTCTTGCCCCTTACTGGTTCCCTACCAGTTCTTTCTTTACAGAATCTTTCAGTGATCATATTAAAATATGAATCTAAGCAAATTCTTCAGTGGTATAGGTACTAGTGCCCTGAGGACAAAAGCCCTAGCTCCTATTGTGGACTCTATAATTCTTTTTCTACGATTGTCCTTTTTGTTTTTCTAATACTATTCCTTGGGTTCTTCCACTCTCACTCCACTGTAGCCATAAAGAACTACTGTCAATTCTCCAAAATGACATGGATTTTCTCACCTACTGGCCTTGGCCCCAGCTTTTTGGTCTGCTTGACATGTCCCCCCTCATAACTCCTCAGTTGGTAAGTTTCTACTCATGCCCAAGATACATATCATCACCTCGGGAAATCTTATCACACACCACCACTGGATTATTTGTTTTTCTTCTTTATTTCTCTCAGAGCACAATGTGTATAACTTTAACAGAGCATTTATCAAACCCTACTCGAAGTACTAGTTTATTCGATCATCTCCTCCACATTCTTAAAGGTTGGGATAAGGTCTCATTTGCCATTTCTCTTAGTATCAGTCTCAGTACCTGTTTCTGGTGATGTCGTTGTTGTTTTCATCATCAATAACAAGACAAGTTATGACTTGTTAAATATGTACCACACAGTGAAACTACTTTAAGGGCTTCACATGCAATATTGCATTTAATTCTTGCAAAAATTCTATCATTATCCCTAGGAAGCTTGAAAACTTCCTAACGTTCATATAGTTTGTAAATATTAATATCAAAGCCAGAACCCAAATCAAACTTTGCGCATTCCTACTCTCTGCTCCTAAACTCTATGATAAATATCCCAGTGCAAAGTTGCTACTTCATATTTCATGAGTATGTGATTCTTGGATATATTAAAATCCAAGTAAGTTGAATGAAACATCAATGTTTTAATAATAAAATACTAATTCTTTAATAAAAATGCTAACATTATTATTCAATATAACTTACCGTTTTCCTTATAAATCAAAGAGAGGATCATTTAAATAGATTTTATTGTTAATAGTAAGAAAAATACTATCCTTTCTTGGTAGGTATAATAAAAAAAAAGATGTGTTATATTCAGGTAAATTTCAAAGCCCATTGATAGTATTCTTTGTCCTATAAAAACTATACCCTTTAAACTGGAAACAGGCATCTCAAACTGCATATATTGTATATTAGCTTTCAATCAGCAATGTAAACAATGTAATATAAGCATTACATGGACTTTACATTAAGATAAACCAATCCACTTTTGCCAAGACAGATGTAATCACTCAAATCCCACTGGGAAAGAAGTAACAGCATTATTTGGTTTAGGTCTCAAGTACTTTATTTAGTAAATAACTTGGGCTTTGTATATTCATTTCTTCATAACACCTATTTCCCACATTTAAACATTACAAAGTGTTTCAAGAGTTCTGGGCTTAGGATCCAATGGTAAAGCATGACATTTGTTAATATTACCTCATCAAGCAATTTTTATTTGACAGTTATGGGGATAATTTACTTTAACTGCGCTTTCTTGCATAACACCTAAATAATAAGAGGAATATTGTTTTGTTATACCTTCCTTATATTTCAAGCTCCCTCATTTTTCTAAATCACAGATACAGAAGTAAAACATAAAGCAATTTTCAATGTTATACTCAAAAAAGTTCAACAATTTGACTTTAGTCAAGATGTTAAACTTTAAAAATTATTCAAGGGTTAAAATCAGACAATGAGTATATTCAACACATGACAGAAAAAACGTGATTTCAGTATTGATTACAGGAAAAAAGCAAAGCTGTCTAAATTGAAGTACACCTTGTTATTTTTTAAATTAGATCTATTTGTTTGAATTTATAAGTAACCATTTTATATATCTAAATTTATATGCTTTAGTGTATTATATTTATTTCCTATACATTCATGGAAAAAATTACTCTTTGGTGTATCAATAAGGTCATAAAAATTGGTAGTACATTCACATGAATCAAACTTTAAAGATTCTGTGAAAAGGTCCCTTCCACATCTATTCTTTTGTGACGCAATTCCTCTCCCCAGAGCATTCTAATGTTGTTATGTGTGTGTGTACCTCCTGACAAATTTTATGCACATACAAACCATAAATAATACAAACACCAAAAGACTTAGATCTTTGTCTGGGCTCCACACTAACCACGTAACTCTGGACAAGACACTGAATCTCTTAGACGTAGGGCACATCTCTAAAGTGCCAAAAAAGGATGATTCGGTTTCTTCCAATTCTAAAATACCTCAAATGATGAAAGCTGACAATAGTGGTTTATCTCTTCATTTATTTTTGCCTCAAAGTCGAAATATTGTCCTTTAATCTATAAAAGGTAATCTACTCATTTTCTCCCATGGCACAAATTACAAGTACTCACATGCTGTCTGTAACTTCTATTTGCCTGTCCTTTCTGACATCTATGACCTGAAAGAATCAAAACCTCGCCTAGAGGAGCATTCATGGACTCAAAACCATTCTTTGGCTGTAACTCATTGATGTTCAAATGTTATGCCAGTTCAGTGTTGCCAGATTGTCAAAATTTTTAAGAGATATTATTAATCTGGGTTCTTAAGAGTGTCCTGATTTTAAATGTTGGTAAAATATCAAAAACTTTTACAGTTTTATTGAAAAATAAGTGACATATATCACTGAGTAGGTTTAAGGCATACAGCACAATAATTTAATTTACATGTATTATGAAGTAATTACCCATGGTCTTCGCCAGATGATCAATACCAAAATCTGATTGATTATACTCTTTGCAGCTGAAAATGGAAAAGCTCTATACAGTCAGCAAAAACAAGACTGGGAGCTGACTGTGGCTCAGATCATGCACTCCTTATTGCCCAATTCAGACTTAAATTGAAGAAAGCAGGGAAAACCACTAGGCCATTTAGTATGACCTAAATCAAACCTCTTATGATTATACAGTGGAAATGACAATAGATTTAAGGGTTAGATCTGATACAGTGCCAGAAGAACTATGAATGGAGGTTTATAACATTGTACAGGAGGCAGTGACCAAAACCTTCCCAAGAAAAAGAAATGCAAGAAGGCAAAGTGGTTGGCTGAGGAGGCCTTACAAATAGCTAAGAAAAGAACAGTAGCAAAAGGCAAAGAGAAAGGGAAAGATATACACAACTGAATGCAGAGCTCCAGAGAAGAGCAGGGAGAGACAAGAAAACCTTCTTAAGGGAACAAAGCAAAGAAATAGAGGAAAACAACAGAATGGGAAAGACTAGAGATCTCTTCAAGAAAATTGAAGATATCAAGGGGACATTTCATTGAAAGATGGGCACAATAAGGGAAAGAAATGGCAAAGATCTAAGAAAAGCAGAAGAGATTAAGAAGAGGTGGCAAGAATACATAGAAAAACTATACAAAAAAACCTTAATGATACAGATAACCATGATGGTTTTGTTACTCGACTACAACCAGACATCCTAGAGTATGAAGTCAAGTGGGCCTTAGGAAGCATTACCAAGAACAAAGCTAATGGAAATGGTAGAATTCTGGCTGAGCTATTAAAAATCCTAAAAGATGAGGCTGTTAAAGTGCTGTACTCAATATGCCAGCAAATTTGGAAAACTCAGCAGTGGCCATAGGATGGGGGAAGATCAGTTTGTTTGTTTTTTTTCCAATCCCAAATATGGGCAATGCCAAAAATGTTCAAACTACTATATAAACACATGCTAGCAAGGTAATGCTCAAAATCCTTCAAGCTAGGCTTCAGCAGTATATGAACCAAGAAGGTCCAGATATACAAGCTGGATTTAGGAAAGGTAGACGAACCAGAGATCAAGTTGCCAACATCTATTGGATGCTGAAAAAGAATGAGAATTCCAGATAAAAAAAAAGAGAAAAATCAAAAGAATTCCAGAAAATCCTCTTCTGCTTCACTGAGTTCACCAAAGCCTTTGACCACGTGGACAACATGAAACTGTGGAAAATTCTTAAAGAGATGGGAATACCAGACCACCTTACCTGTCTCCTGAGAAACCTATATGCAGGTCAAGAAGCAACAGTTAGAACCAGACATGGAACAATGGACTGATTCCAAACTGAGAAAGGAGTACCTCAAGGCTGTATACTGTCACCTTGATTATGTAATTTATATACAGAGAACATCATGTAAAATACTGGACTGGATGAATCACAAGCTGGAATCAATAATGCTGGGAGAAATATCAATAACCTCAGATATGCAGATGATACCACTCTAATGGCAGAAAGCAAAGAGGAACTAAACAGCCTCTTGATGAGGGTGAAAGAAGACAGTGAAAAAGCAGGCTTAAAATCAACATTCAGAAAACAAAGATCATGGCATCCATTCCCATCAACTCATGGCAAATAGCAGAGGGAAAAGTGGAAACACTGACTGACCAATTTTATTTTCTTGGTCTCCCAAGTAACTGCTTATGTTGACTGCAGTCATGAAATTAAAAGACACTTGTTCCTTTGAAGCAAATCCAAGACAAATCCAGATAGCATACTAAAAAGCAGAGACATCACTTTGCCCACAAAGGTCCATATAATCAAAGCTATGGTTTTTCCAGTAGTCATGTATGGATGTGAGAGTTATATTATAAAGAAAGCTGAGTGTCAGAGGATTATGCTCTTGAGTTGTGGTGCTGGAGAAGACTCTCGAGCGTCCCTTGGACAGCAAGGGTATCAAACCAGACAATCCTAAAGGAAATAAACTGTGAACTTTCATTGGAAGGACTGATGCTGAAGCTGAAGCTCCAATACTTTCTCCACCTGAAGTGAAGAGCTGACTCCTTGGAAAAGATCCAATGCTGGGAAAGATTAAGGGCAGGAGGAGAAGGAGGCAATAGAGGATGAGATGGTTGGATGGCATCATCAACTCAATGGACACAAGTTTGAGCAAACTCCGTGAGAGAGTGAAGGACAGGGAAGCCTGGCATGCTGCAGTCCAAGGGGTCACAAACAGTCAGACATGACTTAGCAACTGAACAACAATTACCACATTAGATTTAGCTAACATCCATCTTTTCATATCGTTTTTGTTGTTTAGCCACTAAGTTGCATTAGACTCTTTTGCCTCCCCATGGTCTGTAGCCCACTAGGCTCCTCTGTCCATGGGATATCCCCGGCAATAATACTGGAGTGGGTTGACATTTTCTTCTTCATGGGATTATCTTGATCCAGGGATCAAACTCATGTTTCTTGCATTGGCAAGAAATCTGACCACTGAGTCACCTGGGAAGCCCATATCTTTCATATAGATACAATAAAAAGAAAAGAAAGAAAAAAGGAAAATAACTTCTTATAACAAGAACTCTTAGGATTTATTTTCTTAAGTTTTCTATAGGTCATACAGAAGTGTTGGCTATAGTCATCATCCTATACATTATATCCCTAGTAGTTATTTAACTTATAACTATTCACATCTTTTGTGTATTAATAGGGATATTTGAAAGGGTTTCTATTGAGTTGTATGAGTTCATGTATTTTAGCTATTGGTCCCTTATCAGATGTACAGTTTGGAAATACCTTCCCCATTCCATAGGTTGTCTTTTTACTTTTTTGATGATTTCCTTTGCTGTGTAGAAACTTTAGTTTGATGTAGTCCCACTTATCTAATTTGGATTTTGTTGCTTCTATCATATCCAAAAAAAATCATTACGAAAACCCATATCAAGGAGCTTTATTCCTGTTTTCTTCTAGGAGTTTTATGGTGTCAGACATTTACATTTTTAACTTATTTCAAATTAATTTTGGTAAGCAGCATAAGGCATGAATCTGGTTTCATTCTTTTATATGTGAATATCCAATTATTTCAGCACCATTAATTGAAGAGATTGTTCTCTCTCCATTGAGTATTCTTATCTCCCTTATCAAATATTAACTGTATATATCGGAGTTTATTTCTGGGCTCTTGATACTGTTCATCCGGTCTATTTGCCATATCATACCATACCATATAGTTTTGATGACTATACCTTTATAGCGTCTCAGGAAGTATGATATCACCTGCTTTGTTCTTTCCTGGAATTTCTTTGGCTATTTGGGTTTTTGTTTTGTGGTTAGATATAAATTTTAGGTCTATTTTTTCTACTTCTTCAAAATATACCATGGAAATCTTGATAGGGATTGCATTATATCTGTAGAAGACTTATGGTAGTATTGCCAAGTTAATAATATTAATAATTTCAATCCATGAACATGTAGGCTGCTGCTGCTAAGTCACTTCAGTCGTGTCCGACTCTGTGTGACCCATAGATGGCAGCCCACTAGGCTCCCCCGTCCCTAGGAGTCTCCAGGCAAGAACACTGGAGTGGGTTGCCATTTCCTTCTCCAATGCATGAAAGTGAAAAGTGAAAGTGAAGTCGCTCAAGTCGTGTCCGACCCTCAGTGACCCCATGGACTGCAGCCTACCAGGCTCCTCCATCCATGGGATTTTCCAGGCAGGAGTACTGGAGTGGGGTGCCATTGCCTTCTCTGATGAACATGTATACCTTTCCATTTATTTATGTCTTCATTTTAATATTCTTTGGTTTTCAGCATAAAAACTTCACCTCTTAGTTAAATTTATTTTGAAGCATTTTGTTTTTGAACACTTTATAAATGAGATCAATTTTTAAAAATTTTTCTTCAGAAATTTTGTTCTTAGTGTATAGAAATACTACTTATTTTTGTACGTTAATTTTGTACCCAGGAATTTTCCTGAATTCTTTACTGTCTGTTTTGTGTATGTTTTCTTAGGTTCTTTTAATCTATAGTGTTGTTCAGATCACTGTTTCCTTGTTGATTCTCTGTCTATATAACCTATTCATCGTTTAGAGTGGGGACGAAAGTTCACAACTATTACTGTGTTACTGCTTACTTCTCCCTTTAATTATGTTAGATTTTGCTTTACATATTTAGGTACTCTACCATTGGGTACATATATATTTAGCAATGCTATATCTTCTTGAAGGATTGGCATCCTTCTCATTACATAGTGACATTCTTTGTTTCTTTTTATCATTTTTAGTTTAAAGTATATTTTGTCTGATATAAGTATGGCTAATCTGCTTTTATTTTGGTAACCATTGATTGAAATGTGTTTAAGGCTACAGTAATTATCTTGTAGGCATGTCATTATTGAATTTGTTCTTTTATCCATTGAGCTATATAACTTTTGGTCAGGGAATTTAATCCACTTACATATATATATGTAACTTTGATAGATAAGGATTCACAGGCTAGTAAAGTAATGCTGAAAATTTTGCAAGCCAGGATGCAGCAATACGTGAACCATGAACTTCCAGATGTTCAAGCTGGTTTTAGAAAAGGCAGAGGCACCAGACATCAAATTGCCAACATCTGCTGGATCATGGAAAAAGCAAGAGAGTTCCAGAAAAACATCTATTTCTGCTTTATTGACTATGCCAAAGCCTTTGACTGTGTGGATCACAATAAACTGTGGAAAATTCTGAAAGAGATGGGAATACCAGACCACCTGACCTGCCTCTTGAGAAACTCAAGAAAGTTCCAGAAGAACATCTATTTCTGCTTTATTGACTATGCCAAAGCCTTTGACTGTGCAGATCACAATAAACTGGAAAATTCTGAAAGAGATGGGAATACCAGACCACCTGACCTGCCTCTTGAGAAACCTATAAGTCAGGAAGCAATAGTTAGAACTGGACATGGAACAACAGACTGGTTCCAAAGAGGAAAAGGAGTACGTCAAGGCTGTATATCATTACCCTGCTTATTTAACTTGTATGCAGAGTACATCATGAGAAACGCTGGGCTGGAAGAAGCACAAGCTGGAATCAAGATTGCCGGGAGAAATGCCAATAACCTCAGGTATGCAGATGACACCACCCTTATGGTAGAAAGTGAAGAGGAACTAAAAAGCCTCTTGATGAAAGTGAAAGAGGAGAGTGAAAAAGTTGGCTTAAAACTCAACATTCAAAAAACTAAGATCATGGCATCTGGTCCCATCACTTCATGGCAAATAGATGGGGAAACAATGGATACAGTGTCAGACTTTATATTTTGGGGCTCCAAAATCACTGCAGATGGTGACTGCAGCCATGAAATTAAAAGATGCTTACTCCTTGAAAGGAAAGTTATGACCAATCTAGATAGCATATTCAAAAGCAGAGACATTACTTTGCCAACAAAGGTTCGTCTAGTCAAGGCTATGGTTTTTCCAGTGGTCATGTATGGATGTGAGAGTTGGACTGTGATGAAAGCTGAGCGCCAAAGAATTGATGCTTTGAACTGTGGTGTTGGAGAAGACTCTTGAGAGTCCCTTGGACTGCAAGGAGATCCAACCAGTCCATCCTAAAGGAGATCAGTCCTGGGTGTTCACTGGAAGGACTGATGCTAAAGCTGAAACTCCAATACTTTGGCCCCCTCATGTGAAGAGTTGACTCATTGGAAAAGACTCTGATGCTGGGAGGGATTGGGGGCAGGAGGAGAAGGGGACGACAGAGGATGAGATGGCTGGATGGCATCACAGACTCCATGAACATGAGTTTGTGTGAACTCCGGGAGTTGGTGATGGACAGGGAGGCCTGGCGTGCTGCGATTCATGGGGTTGCAAAGAGTTGGACACGACTGAGGGACTGAACTAAACCCTCCTATGCTGCCCGCTAGACCAAATTCCTTACAAATACCTAATTAAGTACTTGATTTTGGAAGAAATAATGTAAAATACAGTGTAAACTCTTGAAAATTCATATTAGTTTTTAATTTGTATCAGGTAATTTCTGGATCCTTTATGTAAGCATAAAGAGAAGATAATTCCACTGAGAAAGCAAACAGGAATCACAAGCAAGGGTGTCAGGTGATAATCCTCCATCAGCTAGAGTGCTTTTCTCTGAGATTGAATGTCCAAATGGTTATTACCAGGTTTGTAGTCTTATCTGATCTCTTCAAGGAAGCCTTCTATTTGAAAGTTTTCTTCCTCCCTGAAGAGACTCTTTCTACTGTCAATGTGTTTACTACCAAATAGCTGGATTTTGCTCTTAGATTTGAACATATTGAGAAAAAGGTTGGAGAAGGCAATGGCACCCCACTCCAGTACTCTCGCCTGGAAAATCCCAGGGTTGGAGGAGCCTGGTAGGCTGCATTCCATGGGGTTGCTAAGAGTCAGACATGACTGAGCGACTTCACTTTCACTTTTCACTTTCATGCATTGGAGAAGGAAATGGCAACCCACTCCAGTGTTCTTGCCTGGAGAATCCCAGGGACAGGGGAGCCTGGTAGGCTGCTGTCTGTGGGGTCGCACAGAGTCGGACACGACTGAAGGGACTTAGCAGTAGCAGCAGTAGCAGAAAAAGGTGGGGAGAAGGCAATGGCACCCCACTCCAGAACCCTGGCCTGGAAAATCCCATGGATGGAGGAGCCTGGTGGGCTGCAGTCCAAGGGGTCGCTAGATTCTGACAGAGCTGAGTGACTTCACTTTCACTTTCATCCATTGGAGAAGGAAATGGCAACCCACTCCAGTATTCTTGCCTGGAAAATCCCAGGGACGGGGGAGCCTGGTGGGCTGCCGTCAATGTGGTCGCACAGAGTAGGACACGACTGAAGCGACTTAGCAGCAGCAGCAGAGAAAGGTGGCACATGGGACATTTCATCTCAGATAAAAGGAACAAACTAATGTCACCTTTTCCTTTCTGTAACAATTTGATCACAGGGAAGTAACTTTTAGAACACTGTTAAAGGCTACATATAGGATTTTTATTTTATTTTGCTCAATACAAGGAAGTTTGGCTTACCAATTACATGAAGAACACATGGAGGATATTGAGAAGGAACAAGGCATTGTTTTTGAAAGATGGTAATTAAGTTGTTCAGCCTTGTTTCGCTTTGATCTTGTTGTTGTTGATATGCTAATTTACCCAGGAAACTATTAGGCAAAATATAGGTATCTTTTTTACCTTCCTTACATTGTGTCATACACGTGACATTAGGTATTCTATGTAACTGTTTTCCAGCCTACTGAAGAACTAAAGTTATTCTATGAATATAATAAAATTGTATCATATTTTAGGTACACTTGATAATTCAGTCATTTAGTTCTACTAATATATTTCAACCTAGAAACCACACTGTTGGTAGGCAGATGTCTGCACATGTGGAGAGAGTTCTCATAAAAATTCAAATTTAAACTTATCTTTATGGCCTTTAAATATGATGATACTATCAGAGAAATAGACATAAAATTCCTTCCATATACCCACCATCATTATATAAATAGAAACCACATTACTTTAAGAGGAAGTAACAGGTGCTTACAGTTCCATTTAACTACAGACTAGGTTGTTCTGCAGAGAAGGCAATGGCACCCCACTCCAGTACTCTTGCCTGGAAAATCCCATGGATGGAGGAGCCTGGTAGGCTGCAATCCATGGGGTCTCTAAGAGTCAGACACGACTGAGTGACTTCACTTTCACTTTTCACTTTCGCGCATTGGAGAAGGAAATGGCAACCCACTCCAGTATTCTTGCCTGGAGAATCCCATGGACGGGGGAGCTTGGTGGGCTGCCATCTATGGGGTCGCACAGAGTTGGACACGACTGAAGTGACTTAGCAGCAGCAGCAGCAGCAGCAGCAGCAGCAAGTTTTTCTGGGAATTAAAATTCTGTATTTAATGGTGATTCTCTGAGAAAAATGAAATGGCAACCCATAGCACTATTGTTACCTGGGAAATCCCATGAATGGAGGAACCTGGAGGGCTATAGTCCATAGGGTCGCAAAGAGTCAGACTTAACCTAGTAACTAAACTACCACCACCACCACTACCACCATCAGTTCAGTTCAGTTCAGTTGCTCAGTCTTGTCCGACTCTTTTCGACCCCATGAATTGCAGCACGCCAGGCCTCCCTGTCCATCACCAACTCTCAGAGTTCACCCAGACTCACGTCCACCGAGTCAGTGATGCCATCCAGCCAGTTCATCCTCTGTCGTCCCCTTCTCCTCCTGCCCCCAATCCCTCCCAGCATCAGAGTCTTTTCCAATGAGTCAACTCTTCACATGAGGGGGCCAAAGTACCGGAGTTTCAGCTTTAGTATCATCCCTTCCAAAGAAATCCCAGGGCTGATCTCCTTCAGAATGGACTGGTTGGATCTCCTTGCAGTCCAAGGGACTCTCAAGAGTCTTCTCCAATACCACAGTTCAAAAGCATTAATTCTTTGGCGCTTATTAGCCTTCTTCACAGTCCAACTCTCACATCCATACATGACCATAGGGAAAACCATAGCCTTGACTAGACGAATCTTTGTTGGCAAAGTAATGTCTCTGCTTTTGAATATGCTCTCTAGGTTGGTCATGACTTTCCTTCCAAGGAGTAAGCGTCTTTTAATTTCATGGCTGCACTCATCATCTGCAGTGATTTTGGAGCCCAAAAAAATAAAGTCTGACACGATTTCCACTGTTTCCCTATCTATTTCCCATGAAGTGATGGGGCCACCACCATAGAGGAAAACAAAAGTCTGATAGCATTTCTTAAAGGCATGATTGAAAATTTTAGTGCCTGAAATTTTTCTGCTTTTTAGACAGTGGGAGAAACAAAAGCAGGCTTCCAGGAAGCCTATCAAGGAAGGAAAAGGACTTGTGCCAGGTGATAATTTGGATACCCGTGTTACTATGCCTTTTAGTTTGGCTTTAGAAAAATCACTTCATTTTCATGCTCAAATAGCTGATGTGATTTAGTTAAACACATAAATAAAAAAAAGAAGCTGATCGTATCTTATCAAATAAGAACTAACAAAGACTTACCAAATGACTATATTTATAAAGGAAAAAGTTCTTACTGCAGTTTTTTTTATAAAATAATTTATATACACATATAGCCAGAGAGAAAAAGTATAGGCAAATGTATTACACTAACTCACCTTATATTCATAAGGTGGGTTCTGATTTCCGTTAACCTCGGCTATCTTTACTTTTCAAACAATTAATTTGTCAGAAGAAATAACAGATGTTCTTTTGCTATTACCTTCAGAAAGGAGATCCCCATCGCCAGAATTTATAATCATTTGGCACAATCTATTAAAGGAATGAAAAGATACCCCCTATCGGAGCTCCAGCTTGTTCATTGTGGATAAAACAAATATAAGATCCAAATTTAACTTCACTTTCAAAGGCATAGGAGTCGGTCTCCTAACGTGTCTTGCCTATTTTTAAAATTTTTATGATGGTAAATAAACCCTGGAAAATTCCTTCTTAGATTTTACCACCTGAAACTGCAGCTGTTGGCTGCCGCTATCAAAGCCTCACAACTCCAAACTCACGTGCAAACCTCATCAAGGGCAGACATTTCTAATTGATTCCAGAAGTATTTCTTTTGCTGAGATCAGGGGGCAAAGGAAGAATAATGAGCAGCTTTTTAGAGGGAATTGGGGGTTAGGGTGTTGAGGGGAGGGGGAGGGGAGTTTTTAAAATCTCAGGTTTGGCCAGAAATGCACAGCAATTTTACGGTCAGTTGGCAAGAGCATCTGGAACCAGGCATTCTGGCCTCATAGTTGATGGTAGTGAAACCAGCTCACAGGCAACAGCAAGCCCATAATGAGTCTCTGTCATGTTCTAGTGGAAACCATGTTGACATTCTGCCAAATATCCCTGCACCTTTTTCTTGGGGTCAGGATTCCCCTTAGAGCCCTCATCTAGTATATGAAATCCTGTTCACCCATGGATCTTATTTTAGCCATTTTTAAAGGCAATGCCAAAAGAAGACGAAAAATTAGAACTCATGTGTGTTTAATTCCTTGAATGCAGACAAGGCTTTATAACACAAGGCTGTGTTTGCTTTCATTGGCGGGGGGGGTACATTTCAAAAGCAGCGGGCAGTCTTGTTAGTGCATGGAGGGTGTTGGATGCTCAGGTCATAAATCATAGCACAGCGCATGGCACACTCAGGCTAGAGAAGGCAGAATTCGAGGCTCTTTGTTATTTCAAATGTATGACAGGTGATTATAAAAAGGGACGGGATTTCTTTTTTTTTTTCTTTTTTCTTAATGCCAAGTCAAAAACCAAGGTGATGTGGAAATAATTTCTTATGAGTAAATGATGTTTACCTTAAGCTGCTGCTCGTAATTCACTATGCTGACATTGGTAGATTATGCCCACAAATAAGGCAGGTAAAAGGATAGCCATGAAAAATGTAGAATTATGTGACTCACCAGGACGGAAACTGGTTCCATGGAACCAGGGAGGGGCGATGCAAAATGCTAGACTTCTAACATTCCTATACTTCTGTTTTTATCTAAGCAATATGATTAAGAGAGATGGTATCAATTTTAGAAGTCGCTCGGAATTCCAAAGTTTGTGATACGGAAAAAAATTCAACATATTTGCTCTTGTGGTTAATCTATTCTGGGCACTCCTATTTTCAAACAAGAAAAGTTAAGCAGGCAGAAAATCAAGACCAAGTAAAGACACAAAAACTATACAGAGAGAAATGCATTGTAAAATATAGTTTATAAAAAACAATATATTCTTAGATAAAATTCTCCTTGAAACACCTATGCTCTGATAATTTGAGTATAAGTTAACAGAAATATATAAAATTATTAATAACATTCTTCATAATATACATAATATTAAAAGATGGGTAAAAAGTGCTTGATGGTGAAAATGACCTTGAAGTTATAGTATTTGCAAAAGCAACCATACTTGTTAGATGTCCATGCTTATACTTTTTAAATAAAAGCCTAAGGGAAAAGGGACGGGCGGGTAAAATATAAGATATCTATACCTCTTAATTTTGGGGCTTCCCTGGTGGCTCAAACGGTAAAGTGTCTGCTTGCAATGTGGGACACCCAGTTTCAATTCCTGGGTCAGGAAGATCCCCTGGAGAAGGAAATGGCAACCCACTGCAGTATTCTTGCCTGGAGAATCCCATGGACAGAGGAGACTGGTGAGCTACAGTCCACGGGTCGTGAAGAGTTGGATACGACTGAACAACTTCACTTCAAAGGGGCCTCATATAAATCATCTTAATTAGTTTATTTTCACTTGCTACTTAGCCTGCTCTGCATTCAATGCATTAAATGTTTTTTAAATACTCTTATAAAACTGTAAATGAATGGACATGAGAGATACATATGCACTGTGAATGAGTTTACACACATAAAGCTCTCTGCACAGGACCTGCAGCAGAGTATTTGCTATTTGTGTGTCATAATATACCTTCAAATATGCATATCTTTAGATACTAAATATACAAGGAATATAAGGGAAAGTTAAAGAATAAAAACGTCAAAAGAAAGTGGAAGTAATACTTAATCTGAATTAGAGGTGAAGACAGAAAAATGGAAAAGTTTATTATCAGTTCAGTTCAGTCGGTCAGTTGTGTCTGACTCTTTGCAACCTCATGGACTGCAGCATGCCAGGCCTCCCTGCCCATCACCAACTCCAGGAGCTTACTCAAACTCACGTCCATTGAGTCGGTGATGCCATCTAACCATCTCATCCTCTGTTGTCCCTTTTTCCTCCCACCTTCAATCTTTCCCAGCATCAGGGTCTTTTCAAGTGAGTCAGTTCCTTGCATCAGGTGGCCAAGGTATTAGAGTTTCAGCTTCAGCATCAGTCTTTCCAATGAATATTGAGGACTAATTTCCTTTAGGATGGACTGGTTGGATCTCCTTGCAATCCAAGGGACTCTCAAGAGTCTTCTCCAACATCACAGTTCAAAATCAACTCTTCAGCACTCAGCTTTCTTTATGGTCCAACTGTCACATCCATACGTGACTACTGGAAAAACCATAGCTTTGACTAGGTAGACCTTTGTTGGCAAATAATGTCTCTGCTGTCTAGGTTAGTCATAGCTTTTTTCCCAAGGAGCAAGCATCTTT
Organism: Bos indicus x Bos taurus; assembly: GCF_003369695.1. Taxonomy (NCBI): domain Eukaryota; kingdom Metazoa; phylum Chordata; class Mammalia; order Artiodactyla; family Bovidae; genus Bos; species Bos indicus x Bos taurus. The sequence continues at coordinate 95,977,806 of NC_040079.1, read as the reverse complement.
TAATTTCATGGCAGCAGTCACCATCGGTAGTGATTTTGGAGCCCCCCAAAATAAAGTCTGTCACTGTTTCCATTGCTTCTCCATTTATTTGCCATGAAGTGATGGGACTGGATGCCATGATCTTAGTTTTTTGAATGTTGAGTTTTAAGCCAACTTTTTGACTTTCTTCTTTCACTTTCATCAAGAGGCTCTTTAGTTCTTCGCTTTCTGCCGTAAGGGCGGTGTCATCTAACTGCATGCCTGAGGTTACTGCTATTTCTCCCGGCAATCTTGATTCCAGCTTGTGCTTCATCCAGCCCAGTGTTTCTCATGATGTACTCTGCATAGAAGTTAAACATGCAGGGTGACAATATACAGCCTTGGCGTATTCCTTTCCTGATTTGGAACCAGTCTGTTGTTCCATGTCCAGTTCTAACTGTTGCTTCCTGGCCTACATAGAGATTTCTCAGGAGGCAGGTCAGATGGTCTGGTATTCCCATCTCTTTAATAATTTTCCACAGTTTGTTGTGAACCACACAATCCAAGTTTATTATATGAACACACAAAAAAATCTAAAGGAAATTTGCTAATAATATCAATGTGTGTTTACTCTATTCTATTCTGTGGCTGTCACATATTTTCCTCAACATAAAACTCTCTAATGTCCTATAAAACATATTCTCTTATATGTCACATGTAAGTAGTTTTCAAATTTCTTAATTCACAGAGTACACAAGGTTTTACTTTCTGGAACTGTGATCTGGTTGGTGAAGCAGCTTACATTTACCTTCTGGATAAATAGCTAGTGGTGGTTTAATCACTAAGTTGTGTCCAACTCTTGGAACCCTCCAGGCTACTCTGTCCATAGGATTTTCCAGGCAAGTATACTTGAGTGCATTGTCATTTCCTTCTCTAGGGGATCTTCCTGACCGAGGGATAGAATTCGGGTCTCCTGCACTGCAGGCAGATTCTTTACTGACTGAGCTACCAGGGAAGCTCAGAGATAAATAGCTACTGAACAGAAAGTAATGGCTAATAATTGCATTGTTTAATAGAAGCCGCATATTCTCTGTAACATAGCGTCATAGATACAGAAGCTTTCCAGTACATTTTAGCAGTTTTGCTATGATGTAAAGATTTTGAATTAATTTTAAGTTTGAGTACTGTCTCCTAAAATAGGATACAAGAAATTCTGATAGATGTATTTAAAACTTAGATAGGCAATAAACGTTGATAAATAAGTCATGCTTGTGGAATTAAAGTTCACATCATATGTTAGTTTTATATCTTTTCATAATTATAGATAAGATTATATAGACTTATGCTAGTAGTTACAAGAAGAACTGTAGCTGGATATATTTAGCACTATGTGTGGGGAAAAAAGTATATGTTCATCTGAATTAGTAATAATGAATGATTTAGTAGTACCATTTTTATGTGTGGAGGTAGTATACGATTATATGGGCAACCAACTTCCGTATTGTTGCCTGGGGAATCCCATGGAGGGAGGAGCCTGGCAGACTACAGTCCGTGGGGTTGCAATGAGTTGGACACACCTTGAGTGACTTCACTTTCACTCTATGGAAATAAAATCCATCTGAGTTCAATACAGGGGCAGTGAGACAAACTACAAGCTAGGGAAAGCTTTTTAACAAATGTGATGAAGGAATGGTATCCTACATAGAATTTCTTAAAAGAAGAACTAAATAACAACTGAATAGGGAAATGGGTAATGACATACAAGTGCATATCACTGGAAAAGAAAACATAAATAACCAATAAAGATGGAATAATGGCCATCCTCAGTAATAAGCAAGAGAATAGTAATTAGGAATATAATGAGAAATCATTTAATGTCCAAAATGAACAAAAGTTAAGATATCTGACAATTTCAGTTTTGGAGAGGGAATGTATACTCTTTCAGTGGTAAATTTTAAAATCACTTTGGAAAACAAATTTGCATTCCTTTAAGAATGTAATCAGGCTACATTTCCTATAATCCAGCAATTCCATATCCAGCTGTATAACCCTAGAGAAACTCTATATATTTCACATTCACTAGATGTGTGCATGGATTTTCCCTGTAGCATTGTAAAAGCTGGAAGCAAACACTGGAGAACAGATACTGGATATAGTTATATAACATGTATATAATCTACAACCACTGCAACTAAAAGGATACGTTTTACAAAGAAGATGTTCAGTAAATTAAAGGAAATTGCAGGAAACTATGTATAATATGGTATCATTGTATTATACTCAAAAAGTTTTTAAATAAATTAAATATTCTTTAGTTAATAAATTCAAGAATATATGGAAAAATTGGGGTTGGTATAGAAACAACCATGGCAACGTAAACACACCGTACAGAACGATGGCAGCATGTGTGGGAGTGTGAACTAGAGCAGGATCACCCAGGTAGCAGGTCATGGTGTTAATAATACCTCACTGGTATTGTAACGTTTAGTTTTAAGGTGGGTGGCTTTAATTTTATTGTCTTTTAAAAGCTACTTTATATGATTTAGTGTATAATAAATACTATATAATGGGGAAAGTTATGAGTTGATATGAATAAAATATTATTTAAAACAGAGCTATAATTCACAAATGCAAACTCTGTATAGTTGATAAAATATTTGAGGCTTGAATAATATTAAAATAGATTAGTCAAGACTGTATACTATGAATGTTCATAAGTCAGTCTGTGTGTGTATGCATGCGTGTTATTTTCCCCCTTAAATCAATAAGTTAAGTTTATGGTAGACTAGCATGTATTTCCAGAGAAGGCCATGGCACCCCCACTCCAGTACTCTTGCCTGGAAAATCCCATGGATGGAGGAGCCTAGTGGGCTGCAGTCCATAGGGTTGTTCAGAGTAGGACATGACTGAAGTGACTTAGCAGCAGCAGCAGCAGCAGCAGCATGTATTTCATAATTAAAATTTGGGTGCAGTCTATTCTTTACATTCATTATAAGGCCAGGTGTATAGCTGAAAAAAAATCAACTAAGATGTCTTCAGACAAACATGTCTATGTCCTGTGATATACCAATCATCATTGTGAGATAAAGTTAAATAACATAAAACTCATGTGTGGTAGACTGGACAATGGCCATAAATCCATGCATACTCTTTTTTTTTTTTACATGAAGTTATTTCAATTTGATCTTTTTTTTTTTTAATTTTATTGTATTTTTAAACTTTACATAATTGTATTAGTTTTGCCAAATATCAAAATGAATCCACCACAGGTATACATGTGTTCCCCATCCTGAACCCTCCTCCCTCCTCCCTCCCCATACCATCCCTCTGGGTCGTCCCAGTGCACCAGCCCCAAGCATCCAGTATCGTGCATCGAACCTGGACTGGCGTCTCATTTCATACATGATATTTTACATGTTTGACTATTCTTCTAATCAAGAGATGGAGTCTATTTTTCCAGTCCTTGAACAGTGACTGGCCTGGTGATGGTCTTTGACCAATGGAATATGGCAGGAATGACACTTTTTGAGTTTCAGAGCCTGGGCTCCAAGAAGTGTGGCAGATTCCATTGTCATGAACCTGAAACTGCCACATTAAAAACCTGGTCTGGTTTACTACAGAGTGAGAGGTCTCATGGAGTGAAAATAAAGGTGTTTCCACTAACAGCCAGAATGGTGCCCCCTCATGTAACCCTTGTGTATGTCCAGCACAGCTGACCCCTAAGCTGCATATAATCTGATGAATGAGTTTACATTAAAGCAGCAGTGGAAATACCACAGAACTGTGAGAAATAATGAATCTTCATCATTTTAAGCCATTAAGTTTTGGGTTATTTTTTACATAGAAATAGATAACTTAAACACCAAAGAAGGTTGAATGTTACTTTAAAAAAAGAGAAGAAAGGGAGACCTATGGAATGTGATACCAAGAACTGCTAAGCCTCTCTTCACTTTCTGATGCATGTATTTTAATCAACCATTTGGATAACAAGGGACTTCTGACTACCTATGACTGGTCATTTGAAGTCACTCAAAATTCAGAATTCTATGTCAGGTGAAAATTCCAGCAACTTGCTCTCCTCCATTTTGGTGAGTAACAGCTATCAAGTAGGGAATGTCAGTGTCCACTGAATAGTTACTGAATCAATAAATAGGTATTAAAGAGTCTTGACTATATTGTCTTGACCATATTCTATTGGCCAGAAGCATCCATAAGTCTCACCCACGTTCTGGGGAGGGGAGTACACAGGCTGACAGTTCATAAACAGCAGTGGCGGGAATCATGGGGCCACTCAAGGTTCTGAGTGTCACAGTTAGAGAAGGTATACAGACAATAACAATACAGCATATGTATATATATATATATATATATATGCTGCTGCTAAGTCACTTCAGTCGTGTCCGACTCTGTGTGACCCCATAGACGGCAGCCCACCAGGCTTCCCCGTCTCTGGGACTCTCCAGGCAAGAACACTGTGCGTGTTAATATTATACACATTTATATATATATATATATATTTCCACTACTTTCCTTCTTGTTTTCTGAATTTTATAAATATATATATTTATAAAACATATATATATTTATAAAACATATATATATATATATATGATAATGATAAATACTAAAGTGAAAAACAAGTCAGGAGCAGAGGAGGCAAAATTAGAAATTAATAACAAAAATGGTTCCCAAGGAATGCTGGTGGCATTTCAGTTCAGACCTGATATGAGGGGAAGGACAGGTGGACTCCTGGGAAAGAACAGGTAAAGGCAAAATCAAGAGCAAAGTTTCAAGACAGGGTAGAGTGAGCACATTCCTAGAGCACTGCACATGCCTGGAATTCAGCAAGCAAGAAGGCAAGTAGTGGAAATATTTTTGGAGGCTCCAAAATCACTGATGATGGTGACTGCAGCCATAAAATTAAAAGACACTTCCTCCTTAAAAGAAAAGCTATGACCAACCTAGACAGCATATTAAAAAGCAGAGACATTACTTTACCAACAAAGGTCCATCTAGTCAAAGCTATGGTTTTTCCAGTAGTCACGTATGGATGTGAGAGTTGGACTATAAATAAAGCTGAGTGACTAAGAAATTGATGCTTTTGAACTGTGGTGTTGGAGAAGACTCATGAGAGTCCCTTGGACTGCAGGGAGATCCAAAATAGTCCATCCTAAAGGAAATCAGTCCTAAATATTCATTGGAAGGACTGATGCTGAAGCTTAAACTCCAATCCTTTGGCCACCTGATGCGAAGAACTGACTCATTGGAAAAGACCCTGAGGCTGGGAACTATTGAAGTAAGGAGGAGAAGGATACAAGAGAGGATGAGATGGTTGGATGGCATCACCAACACAATGGACATGAGTTTTGAGTATGCTCCGAGAGTTGCTGATGGACAGGGAAGGCTGGCGTGCTGCAGTCCATGGGGTCGCAAAGAGTCAGACATGACTGAGCGACTGAACTGAACTGATCCTGGATGAGCCCAGCTGTAACAGGTGAAAGCCTTTAAAAGAGGGTCTGAGCCTTCCCTGAAGTGATAGTTTCTCTGTGCAGCCTGATGAAGTAGACTGTCATGTGGAGGAAGCCCACATGGCCAAGACCCACAGGCGGCCTCGGGGACCTCAAGGGCAGCCTCCAGTGAAAAGCACCAGAAAGTGAGGTCCTAAGTCATACGAGTGCAAAGCAATGAATTCTGTCAACAAACTGAGAGAGGTGGAAGTGGATTTTTCCAGAGTTAAATCGCAAGATGATAACATAATCTAGCCGACACCTGCAATGCAGCCTTTTGAGACCCAGAGCAGAGAGATGAGTATGAAATTTAAACAGTGCCTGACCTCCCAATCTCTGGAAACTGTTAGACAGTGAATGTGTTTAGTATTAAGTGATTACATTTGTGGTAAGTTTTTCCAGAAATCAAAAATTAACACTACACTTATTAAAATCAAGCTCCACATAAACAAGGCTTTTGTTGTGCTTTGCCCAGCCCAGGCAATCAGTGAATATTGAATAAACGTTTCTTTTTGTCACTTAGAGCATTAGGCAAGCTGGTTCTGTCTTCTGCAAGGATTTATTTATCTAGGCTTTTGTTACTAGGCTCATCTCACCACTCAGATCGTTCATGGTCACCCCTGCTTCCAGATGTTTCCCTGTAATCTCCCTTCAGTCAGTCAAGTGCTCTTCACCTTCCCCTCTGCTTGTTCAAATCCTACCCACCTCTTGTGTGCATCTTCAGCAGATACAAATTTGTTTACAATTTAAAAATGATGGGGCTTCCCTGGTGGCTCATATGGTAAAGGATCTGCTCCAGGTTCTGTCCCTGTGTCATAAATATCCTCTGGAGAAGACAATGGCTACCCAGTCCAATATTCTTGCCTGGAGAATTCCACGAACAAGGCTACAGTCCATGGGCTTGCAAAGAGTTGGACATGACTGAGCCAGTAACATTTTTACAGTGATATGCTTCCATCTTAATGATTTCAACAAAAAGTGTAAATCAGATTAAAAAAATTTTTGAGGTCTGAATTTATAGACATGGCATGTTCTTTTGGAATCAAAACACTGAAGAAGCTGAAGTTGAACAGTTCTATGAAGACCTACAAGACCTTTTAGAATTAACACCCAAAAAAGATGTCCTTTTCATTTTGGGGACTGGAATGCAAAACTAGGAAGTCAAGAAAACACCTGGAGTAACAGGCAAATTTGGCCTTGGAATACGGAATGAAGCAGGGCAAAGACTAATAGAGTTTTGCCAAGAAAATGCACTGGTCATAACAAACACCCTCTTCCAACAACACAAGAGAAGACTCTATACATGGACATCACCGGATGGTCAACACCGAAATCAGATTGATTATATTATTTGCAGCCAAAGATGGAGAAGATCTATACAGTCAGCAAAAACAAGACCAGGAGCTGACTGTGGCTCAGACCATGAACTCCTTATTACCAAATTTAGACTTAAATTAAAGAAAGTAGGGAAAACCACTAGACCATTCAGGTATGACCTAAATCAAATCCCTTATGATTATACAGTGGAAGTGAGAAATACATTTAAGGGCCTAGATCTGAAGGATAGATTGCCTGATGAATTATGGAATGAGAGTCATGACATTGTACAGGAGACAGGTATCGAGACCATCCCCATGGAAAAGAAATGCAAAAAAGCAAAATGGCTGTCTGGGGAGGCCTTACAAAGAGCTGTGAAAAGAAGAGAAGTGAAAAGCAAAGGAGAAAAGGAAAGATATAACCATCTGAATGGAGAGTTCCAAAGAATAGCAAGAAGAGATAAGAAAGCCTTCTTCAGTGATCAATGCAAAGAAATAGAGGAAAACAACAGAATGGGAAAGACTAGAGATCTCTTCAAGAAAATCAGAGATACCAAGGGAACATTTCCTGCAAAGATGGGCTCGATAAAGGACAGAAATGGTATGGACCTAACAGAAGCAGAAGATATTAAGAAGAGATGGCAAGAATACACAGAAGAACTGTACAAAACAGATCTTCATGACCAAGATAATCACGATGGTGTGATCACTCACCTAGAGCCAGACATCCTGGAATGTGAAGTCAAGTGGGCCTTAGAAAGCATCACTACGAACAAAGCTAGTGGAGGTGATGGAATTCCAGTTCAGCTATTCCAAATCCTGAAAGATGATGCTGTGAAAGTGCTGCACTCAATATGCCAGCAAATTTGGAAAACTCAGCAGTGGCCACAGGACTGGAAAAGGTCAGTTTTCATTCCAATCCCAAAGAAAGGCAATGCCAAAGAATGCTCAAACTACCACACAATTGCACTCATCTCACACGCTAGTAAAGTAATGCTCAAAATTCTCCAAGCCAGGCTTCAGCAGTATGTGAACCGTGAACTTCCTAATGTTCAAGCTGGTTTTAGAAAAGGCAGAGGAACCAGAGATCAAATTGCCAACATCTGCTGGATCATGGAAAAAGCAAGAGAGTTCCAGAAAAACATCTATTTCTGCTTTATTGACTATGCCAAAGCCTTTGACTGTGTGGATCACAATAAACTGTGGGAAATTCTGAAAGAGATGGGAATACCAGCCACCTGACCTGCCTCTTGAGAAATTTGTATGCAGGTCAGGAAGTAACAGTTAGAACTGGACATGGAACAACAGACTGGTTCCAAATAGGAAAAGGAGTACGTCAAGGCTGTATATTGTCACCGTGTTTATTTAACTTACATGCAGAGTACATCATGAGAAACGCTGGACTGGAAGAAACACAAGCTGGAATCAAGATTGCCAGGAGAAATATCAATAACCTCAGATATGCAGATGACATCACCCTTATGGCAGAAAGTGAAGAGGAACTCAAAAGCCTCCTGATGAAAGTGAAAGTGGAGAGTGAAAAAGTTGGCTTAAAGCTCAACATTCAGAAAATGAAGATCATGGCATCTGGTCCCATCACTTCATGGGAAATAGATGGGGAAACAGTGGAAACAGTGTCAGACTTTATTTTTCGGGGCTCCAAAATCACTGCAGATGGTGACTGCAGCCATGAAATTAAAAGACGCTTACTCCTTGGAAGGAAAGTTATGACCACCTAGATAGCATATTGAAAAGCAGAAGCATTACTTTGCCAACAAAGGTTCGTCTAGTCAAGGCTATAGTTTTTCCTGTGGTCATATATGGATGTGAGAGTTGGACTGTGAAGAAGGCTGAGCGCCGAAGAATTGATGCTTTGAACTGTGGTGTTGGAGAAGACTCTTGAGAGTCCCTTGGACTGCAAGGAGATCCAACCAGTCCATTCCGAAGGAGATCAGCCCTGGGATTTCTTTGGAAGGAATGATGCTAAAGCTGAAACTCCAGTACTTTGACCACCTCATGCGAAGAGCTGACTCATTGGAAAAGACTCTGATGCTGGGAGGGATTGGGGGCAAGAGGAGAAGGGGACGACAGAGGATGAGATGGCTGGATGGCATCACTGACTCAGTGGACGTGAGTCTCAGGGAGTTGAGCTGGACAGGAAGGCCTGGCGTGCTGCGATTCATGGGGTCGCAAAGAGTTGGACACGTCTGAGCGACTGATCTGATCTGATCTGAATAAGCAGATATTATCAGGTTCATGTTTTCATTGCTTTAAATAACCTAGTCCTCAAAATATTATTTTAAATATATGTATGTGGTTTATATGTATATATAGATAAGTTATACAATTATTACTTACATGCCAGATATTATGGTAGTTTTACAGACTATCTTCTTACTCCTTTGAATATAGAAATCAACTTTCATATGTTTTTTATTCTCTTTTTTCATGGAGGGAACTAAGGTGTGGTTATTTTAGATAATCACTCAAGGTCATAAAACCAATTGGCAGAGCTGGAGCTTCGATTTGTGTGACTTCAATGTTTTTTTTCCCCAGTATTGTAAACTATCTCCTTAATTAAATAAAAAGTTACATGAAACAAAATATACATAGTATCAAAATATATGAAACAAGTATTTCTCATTATCTTATATACCTATATACTTATCAAAATATCTACTCATCTTTCACTTTGCTATCTTCTCTTTAAGTGTCTGTAAGGTTAGACACCTTTAAACCTACTGATAAAATTTATCACAAGTCCACAGGTGATCTTAGACCTGAGTCAACAGAAAAAAAAAAATGTGTGTGCTTATCTGAGTGAGGAATGAGGGATGAAAAGAATGAAGGGATTGCTTTCATGTCAAATATCGTATCCATAAAGCAGCAAGTTTTGAAGAAAAAATTATGTGAGTCAGTCAAGATACTGACTGATCTATCCAAAGAGAAATGTACAAGGGCACAGACTCATCACTGCAAAAACTAGACAGACAACTGTGTACTGGTATAGCAGTAAATTTTATTTACAAATACCAAGAGAACCACACCCTTACTTAATGTTCTGTGGATCCAAGCTAAAGAGGACAAAAACTTCCATAGGAAGTCACAGGATCAGATTCAAATTTTCCTTTGTATTTCTGACTTGTAATTACCTAAGAGCTCTTTTACAATCTAAGTGAAAAATAATTTAAGGTCAGTTCTCCAGTCTGTGCATGCTTGTGTACATGAGTTTTTAGCTGTAAGTGTGACCGGCAGTATGCCTGTTTAGTACAGAACTGTTGTCATGCACACCTATGAAATTTGGCTTACATAATAAAGCAATATAACAACCTGCCACCAGTCGTTGAGACAAATATAGAAGTCATAGAGCTACTAGCTGATGTTGCCAATTTATATAACACTGATTTATAAAAGAAAGAGAGGATTAATTACTTCAATGTCAGTTATTCTAGTGATAGATTCAAGGAAAATTGATGAGAACACTGTGTCCTTGTAGGATAATCATTCCTGTCACTCATTCCTAATTTATACTGAATGGAGTCACTGAAGCCATGCATTAGGTTTCTGTACAGTTTGTGGGTGCAAAGAACTGGTTTAGTAAAACTCTGATAAATTGCAAAGATGTACATAAATTTCTAAGATATAAAAGTGTGAGGAAAACACAAATTTCAAATTCACAGTTAAGACATAAGAATTGCTAACTGTTTCTAATTTTTTGAACTTTAAAACAGATCGCCAGGTACAAAATGTTGATAACAAAATACTTGTGTAGTCTTTACCATCTAGTTATTGACCTCTAGTCACAGAAGACTTATTCAGGTTTAATCTTGGAAATTCAGTGGTTAAATATATATTTTAATGATGATACCAGTAGTGCAAATACTTTTTATAACAATAATAGCAATATGAATAATGATAACTAAAATGTATCAAGTGCTTCCTATGTTCTCTGTGTCATTCAATTTTTCCACTGAGCCACATGGTGTAGATATCATTATTACACCACTTTAAGGACATGTTTTAGTGGCAAATCGCAGGCAATACCTGCTCTTGAAGAAGTGGCCAGGTGTGTGCCTTTCTGGAAATATTTTGCCATGGTTCTCCCTTTCTTGAATCATAAACCAAAGATAATTCAGGGGCAACTTTTTCACACTATGAGTCTTTTCAAAACACTTTGCAGTTAAATCAATAAGACCTTTTAGCTCTCCACATTTTTCAAGGTACTTTTGCTACATTGCATCTGAAATTTCATCTAAACCCCTTTAGGTAGCTGAGTACTGCTGTCCATACACAGAAGAAAGCATTGCTCAGTGGTCAAGAGCTGTGGTGTCAGACTGCCTGCATTGTATCCTAACTTCTTTGCATACTACCTATGTGAATTCAGACAGTGAGTCAACCTGTTACTCCATTTGCCATTATAAAAATACATAATAGTTACTACATCATGAGTTTGATATGAGGACCAAATGAAATAATGCAAATATGCCATTTAGAACATAGTATAAGTTCCATGCACATTAGTTCTCATTAAACCTATCTTATAGGTAAACGATCTGGGGCACAAAATCCAATGTCCAACAAAGTGAGTATCAAGCTAAGAACTCATAACCATAATTTTATGGTCAACATTGTTGCTTCTTCCAAACCCCATGTCAGTTGTTTCCAAACTTGATTTTGGATCTTGTGACAAGCAAAAGGATTATTTCAAGGGATCCTTAGGTTCATATAAAATAATAATAATAGCACCTAACATTAGCATGTTAAAAAGCAGAGACATTACTTTGCCAGCAAAGGTCCATCTAGTCAAAGCTACAGTTTTTCCAGTAGTCATGTATGGATGTGAGAGCTCGACTATAAAGAAAGCTGAGTGCTGAAGAACTGATGCTTTTGAACTCTGGTGTTGGAGAAGACTCTTGAGAGTCCCTTGGACTTCAAGGAGATCCAACCAGTCCATCCTAAATGAAATCAGTCCTGAATATTCACTGGAAGGACTGATGCTGAAGCTAAAACTCCAGTACTTTAGCCACCTGATGTGAAAAACTGGCTCACTGGAAAAGACCCTGATGCTGCGATAGATTGAGGGCAGGAGGAGAAGGGGATGACCGAGGATGAGATGGTTGGATGGTATCACCGACACGATGGACATAAATTTGAGTAAACTCCAGGAGTTGGTGATGGACAAGGAGGCCTGGTGTGCTGCAGTCCATGGCATTGCAGAGTCAGACACAACTGAGTGACTGAACTGAACTGAGCTGAACGTTTATTAAGCACATACTATGTGCTAAGCACTGTACTAAATTTCTTACATAGATTGTCACATTTAATTCTCAAAACCCTATTTGATAGACATTATTAGTTTCTCCCTTTACAGATGAGGAAGTTAAGGCTAAGAATCTTTAAGTGATCAAGTAACTGTGCAGGGACACACACAGCCAGTAAGTTCCTGAGCCAGGAATCAAATTTAGACAATGTGGCTAAAGTCTTAACATTCACTTTCACCTACTGACTAACTTAAGTGAAGAGATAGCATTTCATCCCAGTCCAAAGTTGGATCCTTCACCATCCCACCATCAAAAACCCCAGTGTTTTTGTAATCATATATTTTCACATTTACAACATGGATGACTTAAGAACCTACATTGTCTCATTGTTTTGGAGCATTTAAGATAAACTATCACAATATACCCAAGAGTAGGTTTATTAAGTGGAATTACTCTGCTTCCTCCCTACAATTAGAATATCTTCCCTTCTACAGAACGTGAAAATGCTATGATTTTAGATTTTAACGTTTTCAGCATTTATATTTCTAAACTTCATTAAACATGTACAGTTTTTCATTTCAATTTTGGGTTGTAACCTCAAGAAACAAAATATATGTAGATGTATAAATTTTATTTAACACCTATTTAAATATATAGATTAGATGATATCTAATATACCGATTCTAAGATTTAATGCTTCATCATTTTTAATTCAGATACTTTTAGAAATAGAAATATATTTACATGGTTCAGAAAGTTTAAGGTACCAAAAATATTAACTTAATGAATAATCTTTCCTCTAGTACTTTCTTCAAGCCACACAGTTCACTTTCTCACAGGCAACCATTTATTAGAATCTTGACTATATTTCTGGAAATATTTGCAAACATACAAAAATATTTATATGCATATTACTCCCTTCCTCATTTTTATACAATGCGCTTTGTATGGCAGCACGCTTCACATACTTCACAGACTCTCCTGTATCCTGTTTTATTCTCTCTCTCTCTTTTCTCTCTCTCCATTTTATATATATATATTTACATACACACACACACACCTGTTGTTATTGTTGTTTAGTCGCTAGGTCATGTCGACTCTGCGACCCCATGGACTGTAGCCCTCCAGGCTCCTCTGTCCATGGGATTTCCCAGGCAAGAATCCTGGAGGGGGTTGCCATTTTCTTCTCCATGGGATCTTCCTGACTCAGGGATCAAACCTGAATCACTTGCATTGCAGACACTTTACTGCTGAGCCAGTATGGAAGGCCATACATATGATGGAGCAAGCTCAAATATATATGTATTTTTAATAAATGCTCCATACTGGTATTAAAGACTTCCCTGTTTCCACTGCCAAATGTATATTCTTCATTATGTTAACCATAATTTTTAAGCAGTTTCCTATTAATGGCTTAATAGGACATTAATGATTGTTAATGACTGTTTTCAGCATTCCATTACAAATGACTAATATTCCATATACATTAATTCACACACGCATATCATTTGTGTAGCATAAATTCCTAGGAGTGAAGTGTTGGATCAAAGGGTAAAAGTATTTGCAATTTGACACATATCACTGAATTCTCTTCCAAACAGTTGGTCCAAACTTATAACTGTTACTCAGTTATGAAAGTGTCTACTTCAATTTTTCCATTAACATTGGAGAAAATGTTAGCATTTATGTTTCATGCTTAAATAAGGTTACACAACACACATTCCAGGGATGTTGGCAGGTTTCTTAGCACCAAAGTTAAATGATATAACCTTAAATTTAAAAGACTAAAACTTTGTCCATTAAAGCATTAGTGATAAAAGTAACATTTTAAACAGACACCTAAGATCTGAAGTCATAAATATGGATTCAAAGTTTCTATGTAGTTCTTAGAAGACAAGTTTTATTCCTAAAAACACAAGGTCAAATTAAACATATTTTCAGTTGTAGAAAGATCTCAATGACATTAATGATATTATTTCTAAAGAATTTTTAATTTGCAGGTACTTGACAAAATGTCTCTCTTTTTTTTTTGGACAAAATATCTTAATCACAATTTTCACTTAAGAGCCTAAAAAGGAAAAGTTTCAAATGGCACAGTCTCTGCCAAGAACGTTTTTGTAAAAATCACTTTTACTACTTGTTGAGAAAAAACTATATGGCCTAATTTCTTTATAAACATCATGTGACGCAATTTGTCCAACCGCTTTATGAAGGTTGATGATATCAAGCCAAATTTAGAGAACAAAAAACTGAGACTCAACAATATTAACTAGCTTGAGGAACACAACAAGTAAATACTGTAAGTCAATGGGTAAAAATCCCCCACATGTAACAGTCACAGAATAAACAGACAACACTGTTGAATGGATGAGTGAAATACGCAACCAATTTTTAATCCTGCCACAGCTATCTAAAGCAAACATCTTACCTCAAAAGCAAATGACGAAGAAGAGAGGCAAGGCTTCAGATGACCTGATCTACAGAGCATTAGGAACACCAAGCAACGGAAAGTTTCCAGAACAGCTGCCTTACGTCTGAAATAAAATGTCATTTACATGCATTACCTTTGAATGTTCTTTATTTTCCTGTTATATAATAAAATGTATTGGTTTATTAATATATTTATGTTCATAATTATAAATTGTTAATAATTCACTGATTATTTTAATAATTGATAAATTGTTATCATTTTCAAAAAACACCTAGTATTTTAATATATTTGAGGAGTATATACCTCTGAAGCTGTTCGTAAACAGGAATTAAACTAAGACACAAAATGCGTCTTTTTAAAGAACATCTATTATTGATCAATGTATTACTTAGTTTGAGCATTGATGAATTGGGGTGAAACATTTTCAACTAATAAATAAAATATTCGACAACTAAATTTCTAGGGTTTAGAGAGTAGACTCCCCTCACTCATCCAATATCTTAATACTTCATTCATTTAATAATTGACTTCTTAGGAGGGCTGATATAGTTAACTACTTTAAAATAATAGAATAAAATAAATGAATAATAGAATAAAATAAATAATAAATAATAATAAATAAAATAAATAATAAATAAAATAAATAATAGAATAAAATAAAATAATGAATACTTGAATAGTGAAATATCGGGAACATGATAATATGTTGTTAATTCTGATATTATAGGTAGCATGAATATAGATCTTTGTCAATAATTTTGTGATGACTGTTTTCTTTATAATACAGAATTCTTGAAACTCAAATTCTGACATACATAAAATAGGTATGTGTATTTAAAACAAAGTTGAGGGTCATATATAGGCATTTAAAAATTGCCTTATAATAGCAGTAGTGAACAGCTGCTTTATCAGATTCAAATAAGCTTCACAATGAATTCAACCAACATTTATTGTATAATTAAATATTTTCATAAAAGGCAAATGGTATTTTTATGATGGGTACATTTTCTAATAAAATATTATTGAACTAATATAATTATAATATAGCTATATTTTATTTAGTAATTTAGAATACAGTAGTATGATTTTTTCAGAGAAGGCACTGGCAACCCACTCCAGTACTCTCGCCTGGAGAATCCCATGGCTGGAGGAGCCTGGTAGGCTGCAGTCCATGGGGTTGTTAAGAGTTGGACACGACTGAACAACTTCACTCTCACTTTTCCCTTTCATGCATTGGAGAAGGAAATGGCAACCCACTCCAGTGTTCTTGCCTGGAGAATCCCAGGGACGGGGGAGCCTGAGGTTGCTGTCTATGGGGTCGCACAGAGTCGGGCACGACTGAAGCGACTTAGCAGCAGCAGTATGATTTTATGTATATGCAAAAAGTTAAGACATTTTTCCCTTTGTAAAATAATTTTGTATTATCACTGTAAACTATTTTCTAATTGATATTTGGGTAATTTTCAATGATAAAACAGAAAATAAAATTTCTATTTTAAAACAATTTATTTTTTATTAATTGTGTTCTATGGCCTTTTTTGAACTGTGGTGTTGGAGAAGATTCTTGAGAGTCCCTTGGACTGCAAGGAGATCCAACCAGTCCATTCTGAAGGAGATCAGCCCTGGGATTTCTTTGGAGGGAATGATGCTGAAGCTGAAACTCCAGTACTTTGGCCACCTCATGCGAAGAGTTGAGTCATTGGAAAAGACTCTGATGCTGGGAGAGATTGGGGGCAGGAGGAGAAGGGGACGACAGAGGATGAGATGGCTGGATGGCATCACTGATTCCATGGACATGAGTCTGAGTGAACTCCGGGAGTTGGTGATGGACAGGGAGGCCTGGTGTGCTGCGATTCATGGGGTCACAAAGAGTCGGACACGACTGAGCGACTGAACTGAACTGAACTGAACTAATGGTCTTTTTTAAAAATTTAAATTTATTTATTTTCATTGGAGGCTAATTACTTTATAATATTGTATTCGTTTTGCCATATATCAACATGAATCCGCCACGGGTGTACATGTGTTCCCCACCCTGAACCCCCCCTCCAACCTCCCTCCCCGTACCATCCCTCTGGGTCATCCCAGTGCACCAGCCCCAAGCATCCTGTATCCTGCATGGAACCTGGACTGGCAATATTGTGAATTAAAACATACATAGGAAGAAGCACACAAAACAGAAATATACAGCTCAATGACTCTCAACAAATAAACAACCATATAAACAGCACTCAGTATCAGCACCCTAGGCACATCTCACCTCCTCAGTGTTCCACCCTCCCTCTGTTGCAGAAAGAATCACTAGCTGTTGTTTACCGTTTATGGTACTCATACCATCTCCTACCTTTTCATTTACATTTTTATTGATTTAGCATAAATTCCTAAAAACTATGTTTTACTTTTATCTTTTTGTTCTATTTTTTGTAAATAGAATCATGTGCACTTTTTTTGTATTAGTATCTTTTAATCAGTATTGTTAGTGAGATACATTTACATTTCTGCATATAGCAGCAGCTCATTCTTCACTTGTGCATAGTATTCTGTTGTGTGAACAGACCAATATTCACACATCCATTCACCTCGGGAAGGACATTTAGATTGTTGGCCACATTTTTTATTAAGAACAATGCTTTCTGAACATTCTTTTATATGCCTTTGGGTGTACTGGCTAGTATACACCTGGGATTGAACAGCCAAATTTAATGAAATACTCAAACATTCTTCAAGTTAAGTATCCCAATATAAACCACCTTCTGCAGAGTATAAGCATTTCACAGCTTGTATTGTCAATATTTTTAATTTTAGACATTTTTGACATAAGATCTTTGAAGTTTATAAAAAATTGCAAACAGCTTTTCCTACCTCAAAAATTGATTTTTTTTAATGCCTTGCTGCTGCTGCTGCTGCTAAGTTGCTTCAGTCATGTCTGACTCTGTGCGACCCCATAGACAGCAGCCCACCAGGCTCCCCGGCCCCTGGGATTCTCCAGGCAAGAACACTGGAGTGGGTTGCCATTTCCTTCTCCATTTTACTGCCTTATTAAGGGTTAATTTTTGAAGAACTGACATTCATAATATTATTATAACCTAATTCACCAATTTTATCTATATTATGGATTGTTGTGGACCATTCAATATTTTTACCTACTCCAAGGTAATAGACATATACTACTATGCTATCCGCTGGAATATGTACTGACTTTCCTCTCACTTTAAAGTCTACAATCCCCTGAAACCAGAATTAATTTTTATGGAGTGAATTATTTGTCAAGTTTATTGTTCTTATTCCTATGTGGAAATCCAATTTTTCTAAGACCATGTGCTGAAAAGACAGCGTTTTCCTTTTCCCATAGCTCTTCAGGGATGACTTTGTCAGAAATCAAGTCTTTATATATGCATAGATCTGTTTCCAGATTCTCTGTTCTAACCTTTATGCCAATAAAACATGTTTAATTACTATAGATTTATAATATATCTTGATAGCCAGTAGCTCAGCTCCTGCCATTAAAAAAAAATCTCAAGACTGTGTTGGCTATTATTAGGCCTTTGCATTTCCATATACATGTATTTTAGAAAGAGTCTGTCAAATTCTACAGGAAAGAAACCTTTTATAATTTTAAGTCAAATTGCACTGAGTATGTAAACCAACTGCTGTGATTGTAATCTTCACAAAATTGAGTACTCCAATCTATGAATATAGTATCTCTCCATTTTTTAATTCTTTATTTTTCATAATATTCAGTAGTTTTATAGTATGGTTTAGAAATATACTACTCATTTTTTAGGACTGTTTTTTTCTTGTATTTGATATATTTGATCTTTTGCATAAACTTTTTATATTTTCTAGTATGTAAAAATATAGTTGATAATTTATTTAAAACTTTCCCTAAATTCATCCATTAATTTGAATACATTCCCGATAGATTCCTTCGATTTTCTAATTAATTCACTATTCAGATTTCTAGATTAATTAATATAAATTAATTTTCTAATTAGTTTATTAATTCCTTTCAAATCTCTATGCCTTTTCTTTCTTTCTCTTTCATTTCTCCACTGACAGTTTCCAGCCCAGCATTAAATAACAGACATATCTAACTGGTTCTTAGTTTCGAAGGAAAATTTTCAACATTTCACTTCCTTTCCACTATGACATACCTATATCCAGTATAAGTTCCTAAATAAGGCCAAAGGCAGTGGAGACATTTATATAAACATATACCATAACTTACTATACCCTAGGATACATTGCAATAAAATCTATAGCCTGCTATTCAGCTTATTTATTTGTATCCATGGAAATAAAAAAGTCTATATTAAAAAGCAGTATACTGTTGATATTGCTGATTGATCATTTTAGTAAGTATATACAAACAATAGAATTGTGATCCTTAAAATGTGATCCTGATGCTTTGGATCTGGTTATTATTTCAGATTGTCTTCTGACTCAGTTTTTCTATTTTTCTTTTCTGTGGCTCAGTATGTATTTTATTTCTAGTATAACAAAGTAGGGATGAAAAGCCAAACAAAATAAATGATAAAAATAAATACATATTTCATACTGTACTGTATGAGGGTAAGAACATCAACTTTAAATACACTGGTGGCCCTCCATAATCATGGGTTTTGGATCTCAGATTCAACCCATCTAAGGGCTGGTGCACTGGGACGACCCAGAGGGAGGGTATGGGGAGGGAGAAGGGAGGAGGGTTCAGGATGGGGAACACAGGTATACCTGTGGCGGACTCACTTCGATATTTGGCAAAACTAATACAACATTGTAAAGTTTAAAAATAAAATAAAATTAAAAATAAATAAATAAACCTAAAAAAAAATTTTAGAAAGTTTCAAAACACAAAACTTGGATTTGCCACTGCCAGCAACTATTTACATAGCATTTATACTGCATTTATAATGCAGTATACATTGTATTAGGTATTATAAGTGATCTAGAGATGATTTCACTTATAATACCTAATACAATGTATACTGTATTATAAATGCAGTATAAATGCTATTATAAGTGATCTAGAGATGATTTCACTTATAATACCTAATACAATGTATACTGTATTATAAATGCAGTATAAATGCTATTATAAGTGATCTAGAGATGATTTCACTTATAATACCTAATACAATGTATACTGTATTATAAATGCAGTATAAATGCTATTATAAGTGATCTAGAGATGATTTTGGAGAAGGCAATGGCACTCCACTCCAGTACTTTTGCCTGGAAAATCCCATGGATGGAGGAGCCTGGAAGGCTACAGTCCATAGGGTCACTGAGAGTCGGACACGACTGAGCGACTTCACTTTCACTTTTCACTTTCATGCACTGGAGAAAGAAATGGCAACCCACTCCGGTGTTCTTGCCTGGAGAATCCCAGGGACGGGGAAGCCTGGTGGGCTGCCGTCTCTGGGGTTGCACAGAGTCGGACACGACTGAAGTGACTTAGCAGTAGCAGTAGAGATGATTTAAATTTATGGCAGCCTGTGCATAGGTTCTGTGCATAAATACATCATTTTATATGAAGGACTTGAGCATCTGCAAATTTTGGTATGAGGGGCTAGGTTCTGGAACCAATCTCTAATGGATACCGAGAAACAACTATACATACATTTAGGCATATATTGTGAACTATTCAATAGCAAAGGAAAATAATAAAATCTTTTTTATATTTTATTAAGTACTCAGAGTTATACTCTATGCTTTGCCAAATTAATCATTTTATTTTGTGGGTTTTCTTAATATATTTGAAAAACCTAAATTTCATCTAAAAGGCTTAGATTTATAATTAACCCTTGATATAAAATCAGACAAACCACTAGTCTGTTGCATTTAAAATGAAAGTGTGAATTTGCAGTTTCAGCTATATTCTTTTGATAACCAATGTTTGCTGAATTTCAAAATTTCACAAATATTTTAAAAATCACATTACAAAGTTACATAAGATGAAAGAATTTCACTTTTTACCTTTGATCCAAAAGAAATCCAATGGAGGTCAAGGTCAGGATAATGAAGCAAACCCTCAGAAGGAGAGTGACCTGAGATAGCACCTGTCAAACAAACACAGAGACCAATGGATTCTTTAGGTGGGTCAGCCAAGTGAGCATTAGAATTTAAAGCTGACAGGAATAACAGCCCCCATTTTATTTTATGTTGCATCATTTGTTACTGACATTTTTCAAGAAGGTTGAATATACAAGGAATATTTTGGTTTTCCTAATATCATTTAGTTATCTTGTTGGGCACTTGAAGAATGAATTAGACAATTCTAATGATGGCAGCCATGAAATTAAAAGACACTTACTACTTGGAAGGAAAGTTATGACCAACTTAGATAGCATATTAAAAAGCAGAGACATTACTTTGCCAACAAAGATCCGTCTAGTCAAGGCCATGGTTTTTCCAGTGGTCATGTATGGATGTGAGAGTTGGACTGTGAAGAAAGCTGAGAGCCAAAGAATTGATGCTTTTGAACTGTGGTGTTGGAGAAGATTCTCGAGAGTCCCTTGGACTGCAAAGAGATCCAACCAGTCCTGGGTGTTCTTTGGAAGCACTGATGCTAAAGCTGAAACTCCAGTATTTTGGCCACCTCATGCGAAGAGTTGACTCATTGGAAAAGACCCTGATGCTGGGAGGGATTGGGGGCAGGAGGAGAAGGGGACGACAGAGGATGACATGGCTGGATGGCATCACTGACTCAATGGACATGAGTTTTGGTGGACTCAGGGAGTTGGTGATGGACAGGGAGGCCTGGCGTGCTGCGATTCATGGGGTCGCTAAGAGTCGGACATGACTGAGCGACTGAACTGAACTGAACTGAATGATACTTTGCTTAAAGTGTTCTTGCTAATAATCCTTTAAAGTTTTGACTTTCATAATTCTTTGAAACACCTGTATCCCCACGTATGGAGAAATCACTTACCTTTTATGAATAAATACCACCTTTCAATGGTTATTTTAAATATAAGCCCACTCTTTGTTGTTTCAAACCCAAAGCTGCCTTTAATAAAGAAAATATTTAAAGAAGAATGTGTTTATGTGTGTGAACACATACATGAAAGAGATTACACATATCCACTCACACTTTGATGAAACCTATATATTCCTACCTGTAAGTCAAAAGTCCTTTTTTGAGTCAGTAACAAAACCCACATATCTCTCTGTCATAATTACAAATTAATTATATGTTTTGTTTACATGTAAAAATTTAATAATTATGTTTATCGAGTATCTACTGTTTTACAGCTTCCATGCTATGTGTTTTATACACATTAATTCTTTTTATATGCCCAGCAAACTTGCAGAGTAGGTATTATATAAGCTTTGAATATGAAAAAGCAAATGAAATGAGACTTAAAAGATTAAGTAACTTTTCCATCACGCAGAAATAAATGCTACCTCTGAAATTCAAAATAGACCTAACTGACCCCAAAGTGTGACAGTGGTAGAATCCATATGAGCAACACACTTAAAGGGATTGGAAGCAGAGGTCTATACTGAAGTTACTCGTGAAAGGGCCAGGAGGTTACTGCTTCAGATTGAGAGTAGATGAATAGAATCAAGGAGTTGGTTTACACAGCCAGCCACTGGACGGCTTCCCTACTCACCGATGGTATTGATGTTTCATAAGAACACCAAAGGTTGTATTTCATTGGCTAATAGAGTGATCAAACACTCTCCTTTTTCTTTTTCCTAACTAGAGGTAACGTCAAGTCATTATTAACTAATATATACTTTACAACTAAGCAGCATCTGTCCAAAGTTATAAACAAAAGGTACCAATTGCCACTGCTGCTCACACCCAGTATCTCTGTTCCATATCATCTTCTGAATCAGCCCCATCTCTCATGGACAATTTCTAATACTTCCCAAGTCACTTTCCATATGCCTAGGATGGCATCCAGAATTGCCAAGGGAATTTAACCCTCCAGAGCCATAATTCAGTACAAGACTATTAATGAGTTGTCAAAGATCTGAATAAAAAGTGTCGGAATGCTTAGGAAAGTGGAGACAGTGCTGGATATCAGATATAGGAAGGAGAATTTGGTGAATTCCACGTTTGAGTGGAGAGTTGGAGAGCAGGAAAATGCTATTTAGGTGTGTGACATTCAGCCGTGGCTTCTCTGGGACAGTAAAGCAAAACAAAATATTTTCCCCATGGTAGAAGTAATGAGGTGTGCTTGAGCAGAGAACAGATTGTGTGTGTGCTCAGTCATGTCTGATTCTTTGCGACCCCATGGACTGTAGCCCACCAGGCTCCTCTGTCCATGGGATTTTCCAGACAAGAGTACTGGAGTGGATTGCCATTTCCTCCTCTAGGGGTTCTTCCTGACCCAGGAATTAAACCCATGTCTCCTGAGTCTCCTGCATTGCAGGAGACTCAGATTCTTTACCACTGAGCAATCAGGGAATGTTGGCTTAAGGGGAATATTTTGTTTCTAAAAACATGCTTCTTATTACCATTATTGAAGAAGTATTCTTCTGTATTCTTGCTGGGAAACCCCATGAGTAGAAGAGCCTGGCAGGCTACAGTCCATGGGGTCTTAAGAGTTGGATACAACTTAGTAATAAACAATAATACACACACACACACACACACACACGTATATGGACATAATATATATATTCTTCTCCTATATATATATATATATATAGGAGAAGAAAGTGGCAACCCACTCCAGTATTCTTGCTTGGAAAATCCCATGGACAGAGGAGCCTGGCAGGCTACCGTCCATAGGGTCACAAAGAGTGGGACACGACTGAAGCGATTTAGCGTATCATTACTGCTTCTTTTTGATCTTTTAGGAAAAAATTCATATGGAAGGGAGAAATGATTTATGCCTCACACCTGTAGCATGATTTTAAATGCTCTAAAAGAATGCAGGGTTTGAAATTATTTGAACCTATTAGCCATGTAAACACGGTCAGATTTTTCAGCATTTCTAAGCTGTGTTAAGTGATCAGTACATTTCAAACAAAATATGAGTTTGGAAGAGGGCTTGGCATAAAGTAAGAAGTCAACTAATGGTCATGATAAGTATCAATGCTATTATAGTTAGGCTTTACTAATTTTCCAAATAGCACTCAAGCTAATCTTAATTAATTACAGTATGATAAGGAAGCACAAATAAAAGGTTAATCAGCTCTTCCAAATATCACAGGAAATTAAGAGACAGAACAAAATATATTTTTTGTTTTGGTAAGGGAATTTATGATCCCTGGGCTAAAAAATGATAAAGAACTCCTCTTTTTGTAAATTGCATCCTGGCTAATGGTGTTGGTGTGAAAACCAACTTAATATGACTATCTGCCTGCCTTGTCAAGCCTCTACTGGCTTCTAAGTACCTGAAATTTAGCCTGATTACAACCCTGTATTTGAGTTCCTCTTCCATTCCCCACTCTTCCTGCTTCTCTTCGTTTGAGGGTGGCACCTCCAGTTTTTCATTTGCTCATACACACAATTAAAACACCCTCCTGACTGGCCTCTCTAATTCTAAGTGTGTGTCCACCTATCCTGGCTTCCCACCCTGAGTATGTAGCCAGAGTTATCTCTTCAAAAACGTAAGTCATGTTATATCATTCTTATATTCTAAATCCCCCACAGGCTTCAAATCTCACTCTGAATAAAGCTCAGTCTTTACTCTCGCCTCTATACAACATACCCACTATTATCATATCACCCCTGAATAATTCTGTCTTTCACTCTTAAGCTATATCAGAAATTCTGCTCTTCCTTGAATATGATAGACTTCCCACTCAAATCTATTTCCTCTACAGTTTCTTAGGCTTAAAATGACTTCCTCCAGTGATCCTTAAGGTTTATTCCTTTATTTCATTCAGGTAACTATCACATATCCTTGTTCACCCTATGTAAAATAGTAATTCTCCATATTAATCTATAACTTTATTCTGTTGTATTTTTATAACATCAATAATATGTTTGTTGAGTGACTGACCAAATGATTGAACATTTTACATATGTGTTTATTATTCATAACTTTAATATAATTCTAACTGACCTAATAAGTAGTTTAATATTAAAACATTAAATATTTAACTTCATATAAATATATTAGTTCCTTAAAATTAAAAAATTCAGTTTTTTGATTAACAATTTAATATTAATATACTAAATATTTGTGTTAAATATTTAAAACATTGACTGCTTTAATATTTCTATATTTAATTTCATAAAGAAAAAAACCATCCTGAATCTCAGTTTAAAGGAAACAGATTACTCAAAAAAGGAATTCAATGTAGAGCACATGTTTCCTTAAAGAGTCCATCTTTCTATAGAACTTTTACATTTTTCCATATAATATCCTTTGTTGGGGCTTCCCAGGGAGCACTAGTGGAGAGAAACCGCCTGCCAATGCAGGAGACATTCTCTGATTTCCACAGATTCATTGTATGAATATGTATTGAGCCTTTGCTAGACACTGTGGTAAACAGGCGTTTACGAGGGTGAGCAGGAAAGTCAGAATCCCAGCCCCAGAAACCATACTAATGCCTGCTGGCTGGACAACAGTCCAGCTACACTAAAGCAAAAAAACAGAATAGACTTTATAGACTTTGATCACTGTAAATACTTAGCCTCCTGTGTTTTAAACAAGAGGTGAAACGACATGAAGCTTGTTAATTTTTTTAGAACAGTACAATTTCATTTTTCATTGGGCTTACCACCATCTCACACAATTTACTGCTAGTATATCTTTCATGTAGAAGATCACTCTCATCGAATGCTAAAATGGAATTAAAATTAAGCATTGAATATAAGTCTTTATCACAAAAATAAGGAAGTCCATAACTATAAAAAGCTTATGAATCAAGGAATTAATTTTTCTCCTTTAAAATTATCTTTCAAATCCCAAGCAGTTTGGTAGCTCTTATTTCTTTAGGTTTCCTGGTATAGGAATCACCATCCATGCATTTGTGCCTGAAGAACATTACTTCCCTTCTACTTTAAGTAGATGAGAAAAAAAAATACTCATAAGGCAACATTAACTACATAGGAATGCAAAAATTACATGCTTGTTGCTTTAACAATTAATGAAAGTGTGAGAGTCCTTCCTTACCCATAGGGATATACGGAAGAAAGACGTTTTCTTCTTGAATGGAGATATTATTGTCTTACTCGTTCATGGAAAAATTCTAGTGATCAACACAATGACCTTTTATATTTTCCCACACAACAAACCTCACAAAGGGAGATATCAGACCCACACACTACGTCCTCAAATAATAGTAATCTTCTATATAAATTCTTTTTTTAGAAGTTTATTGTCAAAGATAATTTGATAATATTTTCCATAATCCTATGGATTTAGAGATGAAAATGTCTTCATTTTATTATATCACGGTGGTATATTTTTAGGAGTTTCACTGTAAGGTGTCTGAAAAAGTCTACTAAAATCATTATTTTGATCCAGAGTGCTCATCTTCCCAAACATCTGTAAAAATAAGGTAAAAAATTCCCTAATATTTAAATGTTCGTTACCTCTGATGTGAAGGAAGAAAATTTGGTTGGAGGCATACCTGTTCCGCTACCTCATCATCCCCATGACTCTACTGGCTTCTTTTAGACTGAAGTTATTGTTCCGTCACTAAGTCATGTCTGACTCTTTGCAACCCCATGGGCTGCAACATGCCTGGCTTCCCTCCCCATCCTTTACTATCTCCCGTAGTTTGCTCAGACCATTGAGTTGGTGATGCCATTCAACCATCTCACCCTCATCCTTTTAGATACCCTGAGCTGAAACCTGAAGGCTTGAAGATGCTTCCCAGAATTACAGCATAGACACAGGAGCAGAACTCAAGGTGATGCCATAAAGCAATTTGTAATTCTACATGAATCTAAATAATCTATATCAAAATAAAATCCTGTTTTATTTTTAAAAAATCAATACATGTGTATACCCATGGCAGATTCATTTTGATATATGGCAAAACCAATACAATATTGTAAAGTTAAAAAATAATATAAAAAATATACATATAAAAAAATCAATACTGACCATATTGTTTTCTTCTACATTTTCAGAACTTTTGGTTACTATTGAAGTATACATAAAGATAATTGATTAGAATGAACATTTTTTATAATTTCAAACTAGAAGCAAGCAAAATAAATATATATCAAAGGTGAAAATATATTGCCTAAAATGTATAACAAATGCACTTAAGAAGCAATTAATTTATATGGAGTTAGTGACTTTCTACAAAAACATGTAAGAAGTAAAAGCAAAAATTTTATTTAAAAAATTTTACATAACTTGAATAATTATTTTCAATTATATATTAAGCTATGATTCTACTCTGTTAAGAAAAAATGAATGTGCACTGAAATAAATAGAGAAACAAGGATGGATTTTCCCTTCCACTTGAAAACAAAATAAACAATATATCAACAAAGCAATCATTTTCAAGACCCTGGATATTAGGCAACAAAGATCAGCGATTCCAGGGAAATGGGATACAAAAGGCATGAACCCCTACTATTGCCCCAGTTTACTACCTTGAGAGAGCTTCTAGGCTGCAGCCCAGAGGGAACTCAGAGGGACCTGGTAGACCTCCTGATTTGAGGAGAGAGAGCTGGGGTTTTGGAGAAGCCCAAGGAGGCTATTGTTTGGAAGAAAAAGTTAGTCACTCAGTCGTGTCTGATTCTTTGCGACCCCATGGACTGCAGCCCTCCAGGCTCCTCTATCTATAGGACTTTACAGGCAAGAGAACTTGAATGGGTAGCCATTCTCTTCCCTAGGGAATCTTCCCGATCCTACTGAAACTGTGTCACCTGCACTGCAGGCAGACTCTTTACCGTCTGAGCCATAAGGGACTGTTTGGTAGACAGGACCAAAGAGGAGACAGCTGCATAGTCAGAACTCTCTTCATCTGCAGAGGGTGCACATCAGGTCTCGTATATCAGCTCATGCATATATGAGGAGACTATCAAAGGCTAAAAGAGAACTAGAATCCACAACACCCAGGGCTCACAGCAGGGCCAGCTCTAGTGCAAGTTGCCACCAGCAGAATGAACCACGTCATGATTCACGGGGAAGTGGGTAGAGAACATGGAAGGGTCTTTCCTCAGTAACGAATAGCAATTAGTCCAAGGCTGAGCAAACTAAGCAATGGAAGTGACATTCACATTAATATTATCACTATCATTTTTGGATGTTCACTAGAACTATGCCAGGGGTCACTGGAATCTTTCTAAGTTATCAGTATTTGTTTTAAGATTGCACTAAACTCAATATGCCAACTTTTTCTATACTCTTGATAGGATACTTTTATCTTTTCACTAAGAAATAAATAGAAATATCAGTTATACACCTTTTAGTTCTTTCCCAAAATACAAAAGATAACAAAGACTTTAAAAGACAGTCTCAGAGAGGCAAACTTCCTTTCAGGATGCTCACTCAGCTGTGTCCAGCTGTTTGCAACCCCATAGACTGTAGTCTGCCAGGCCTCAGAGTCCATGGGATTTCCCAGGCAAGGACACTGGAGTGGATTTCTATATCATCCTCCAGGGGATCTCCCCGACCAAGGGATCAACCCATGTCTCTTGCATCCCAGGCAAATTCTTTACCATTGCGCCACCTGGGAAGCCCACCTTTTCAGGAGGATGACTTTTAACTAAGACCCTCAAAATCTGTGCACCGAGATTTTGAGTTTCCAATGCTGGATAGGTTTAATAAATCAAAATGAGATACTAATTCAAATTATAAGCAGTTTATGGTTGGTTGTGTTTACTATATGAAAGCTTTTAAAGGAGTTGCCTGATACTGACCAAAGTTTAAGACAGTACTAATAGTATGAAGATGTATTTAATTTCAGTTAATATTCCATTATTTGATGCAAAAGGCATTTTAAACTCTCAATTTTCCACTTTATCATATTTCAATACAATGGACAAAACTATATTTTTCATTGGCATTCACAGGAATCACTTTTCTAAGTTCCTGAAATCTATGCTTATTGGACAAGTAGCTTTGGTAATATCCTCCCTTTACTAATACACATTTATTACATTCACTTCATGGCTGTAAATTATAATTGATACTCAATTTAGCTCACATTTCTTTTTTCATGTTACTTCAGTTACCACCTAAAAACTTTAGGAAATTAAATTAAATCCCAGTAGGCTGCCCTGGAGGAAAACAGTATGTGTGGAATATTGACTGGAGAGGTTTCACATAGGTCCTAAATTAGATCTAATCTCAGCAAGTGACACTCTCTATTATGACAGTACAACTAGATATATTGATTTTTTTTTCTAAGGATCTGTTAAAACTTGTCAATATGAAAGTACTGGTTGCAAAATTTTAGTGCCCATAATGTTTTACAGAGTATAGCATTCAGGGGAATTGAGGACTATAAAAACCTGTTTCCAAATTTACATGAATAATCTCAAATGCCTCATTAACTTGAAATGTATCACTAAATAATTTGTGTTAGACATATCTGCACTAATTTTACTATACATTCTATTATGTGAAAGTGTTAGTTGCTCAGTCCTGTCCAACTCTTTGCAACTCATGAACTGTCATCCACTAGACTCCTCTGTCCATGGGATTCTCCAGGCAAGAATAGTGGAGTAAGTAGCCATTTCCTTCTCCAAGGGATCTTCCCAATTGGGCTTCCCAATCTTCCCATTCAGGGGATGAACCTGGGTCTCCTGCACTACAGGCAGATTCTTTACCATCTGAGCCACCAGGGAAGCCCATATTCTGTTATAAAACCTTATTAAATAGTCAAACTGTTTTGAGTCTATTATTTGAAAAGGATAGCATTGCCTTTAAAGTTTTACTTTGGAAACATGCTAGTGCATCCATATTTCCATTTCAAACCCATATCCATGACATCACCCCATGCAGTGAACCCTGGCAGCTTAGGAATTGATTTCCCAAGCATTACTAAAGTAAAATCAACATGAAAGATCGTGGGTCATATCACTAAACTAAACAATATATATTTAAATGTATGCACTGCAAATTTCAGTGAGAAAGGAATGTGCCTTTTTACGTCTTTCTGGCGGCCATCAAATTGCTTTTTTGACTCTCAGAGTTATTTATGCAGAACTTGCGTACATTAAACAAGTAAGTATTTATCTACTCTGGTATATGCGTAAACAGAAAGGGCTGTCAGACTACAGCAGGGTCCGCAATTACAAGTCAGCCACAACTTTTTCTGTGTGATTATTGGCTACAGTCAATCTGGAAAAAAAAAATATTTCTGTTGGATTTTAACGTCTTCAGATGCTTTTAAACATCTCTGAGACTACAAAGGCACTATAGAATTTTGCAAATAAGCAAACTTTTTCCCCACTAGTTGCACAGCATGTTTTTAGCAAAGGAAAACATGTGTGGGAAATAAGCAAATGCACTTTTCAAAATTAATTTGTGTCAAGGATGAAGCTGTCTCCAACTCTAATTTCAATCTGAAAAGGATTTCATCACTTGATATTTCTATTTGTCGACATATCTACATCAGTTTCTCATACAGTTTTTTACCATCTTGCGAATACCATGCTATGAGTTACATATTGTAATATACACCCTGTCTGGCTACATTTTAACCTAAGTAGCACTCATGCACGCCTAGACATTCAAATTCTCTTGGTGAACTTAATATTAAGGCCTCTCTTGCAAAGTCAAAATGGATAAATCTTCATTTTTATTTCTGTGAATTAGGTTAATTTATTTTGAGACTATATTTAGTCTAAAAATTCAATAATGCCAACTGTACTAAGTATTGATCAGTATATCAAAAGTTAGATAGATATTTAGATATAGATGATGCAGCTTTTTTCCTGGTGTTACTCAATTATCTAACCTCCATTAATGCACATATATTTTAATCATAATGTAGGTGAACAAGTTAAAATTACAAAGTAATCAGTGATGGGATAATTATGTAATACTTGAAGACATGATTATGAGGCCCTAGGTGAAGCAATTAATAAGTCTAACCAGTATGGTAGTTTGACATCAACACACGCATTGCTCAGAGTAATGTAATTCATGCTGCTTTTAAGAAACCTTTGCTCCTGAAATAAATTGTCGGCTTCAAATCTTGTTTTTTTTTTTGAAGCTAAAGAAAAATGAACTTGCTACAATGTGGAACTGATTTCATTAGTGTAGCACATATATGAACCAGCAAAGAGTAAACCAGTATATTTCCTATCATGATATTTCCAAAGCATTTCTGGTCACACTGTATCCTATTTCTTATTTTAAGTTCATAGAATGGAAACTAGAAATGAAATCATTGTTTTCTGCTAAAATCAGGGAAGTCCTTTCTGTAGTTTTTTTTTTTTTTTTTAAGTTATACATGGAGTGAGAGCACAAGTGAACTTGTCTGTTGTCCAAAATTGGAGTCACTGTGTGTAGGAATATCGGGTTATTAATTTCAAATGCAAAAAACACACAAACATACATGGATCATTAAAGTCTTTAAATAATGTTTAAAATTAAAATGGCTTTCTTCAAGGTTATCCAGTAGTCTCTGTAATAACTTTCTGTAAATCTATTTTATTTAGCCAGATACACTGTGACATACAGTTATTTGTCCAATCAGAAAATATCCCCCATTTCTTCTGTATTAATACTATGCTGATTTTATCCAGGTATAAGGAAGGGATATGCTCAGCAAGAAAGTGAACCCTTTATCCCCAGGGCTTGAATTACGATATGATTTAATATGATTTATTCATATGATATATTCATGGTTAATTCATGACCTGGTGTTAGTTATTGTTTCAGTGTGGGCATATGAATTCGTCCTGAACAAAGAGACATGAAAGGACATTTGCTGAGAAATACTCTGGAATTTTTCCCCTCTCTTTCTTAAAAGAAATTTCTAAGAAACTACTTGCTGCCTTTGGTGTCACTGTCAGGACAGGATGCCCAGAATTGCTGTAATTGTGATGATGAAAGTCCAGAGAACTGTAGAGAAGCCTTTTGGAAACTCTGCATGTTTGAACTGCTAAACTAATCAATCCTCGAAATACTCGACTCTGAATTTTCAGTTTTATTTAAGCTGCATTTAATTGGATATTCTGTTCCTTAGAACAGACTCTTTGTGACCCGGTGGACTGTAGCTTGCCAGACTCCTCTGTCTATAGAATTCTCCAGACAAGAATACTAGAGTGGGTTTCCATACCATCCTCCAAGGGGATCTTTCCAAGTCAGGGATTGAACCCAGGTCTCCTGCATTGCAGGCAGATTCTTTACCATCTGAGCCACCAGGGAAGCCTTTATATATTAAAGTTATTTTAACATAACCTTATACTAGACTAATTTTTCTGCATATCTTATTTATCAACTTCTATTATGGAGCTCTCATGAATAGACTGATATCTGTCAATAATCTTTGAAAAAAGTGATTAATCTTGCCTTAATTCACTGCCCGCTAATCCCATTTGTATTCATATGCAAATTTGAATTCATATTTCTTGATTTTTACGTTTTCTTAGACTTTTTCACACTATTTTTTATGTCTAAAGATAATTTCTATTAGTTATTTTTATATCATTGTCTGTTAGCTCTGTATTATATATATATATATATTTTTTTTTTTCTCTTTTAATGCACTAATTCTCTCTTTAGTAGTCTTCAGGTGACGTTATGGTAAAGTGGGGTTTCCCTAGTAGCTCAGCTGGTAAAGAATCCACCTGCAATGCAGGAGACCCTGGTTTGACTCCTGGGTCAGGAAGATCCCCTGGAGAAGGCTACTCACTTCAGTATTTGTGGACTTCCCTGGTGGCTCAGAAGGTAAAAAATCCACCTACAGTGCGGGAGACCTGGGTTCGATCCCTGGGTTGGGAAGATTCCCTGGAGGAGGGCATGGCAATCCAGTATTCTTGCCTGGAGGATCCCATGAACAGAGGAGCCTTGGTGGGCTATCGTCCACAGGTCGCAGAGTCAGACACAACTGAAGCAATTTAGGAGCAGCAGCAAACTGTCAATGAAGTCGTTGACCTCCTCATGTCCACTGTATTTTTGTGTTCTAGAAGTTTAATTTGATTATTTCTAAATGTGCTTTATCATTGTATCTTGATTTTCCATAATTTCGAATTTCTTTTTAATTTCAACTTTGCATCTTCAAACATGTTAAATTTACTTAATTCATGTTTTAATTGATTTTATTTTCAAAATCTATTAACCCCTTTGTTATTTCTGCTAAGTGCTTTGCCATGATGGCTTTCTCCTAGTGTGTTTCTGTGCTTTTTATCTCTATGTTAGGGGACTACGCTGAGACTTGTGTTTGAGAGGACTGCTCTAAGCATGATTTGAACATGAATCTTTTAAACATGAGTCCTCATCTGACACCAAACTATGTATTTAGTTTAGGTTTATAAACTAATGATTAGTGCAAATCCTGAATGCATATTTGAGTGAGAGATGGTTTGTAGCTAAACAATCACAGGGAAGACTTTTTTTTGCCTCCTCAGAGCCAAGCCCAGTAAGGGCAAGTTTCTGTCTTATGTTTCTTTTCCTCATCCTCCTCTCCATCCCTTCACTAAGAGTGTTTTTTTTTTTTGCTTTCAGTTGTTTTACTTGAAATTCTATAACTGATTTTCTACCCATGTAGACTCTCAGCTTTGTTTCGGGTCCCTTAAGGAACTGACCAACAGTGACTATTCAGTGCCTGGAACAGCAGTCAGGTCAGAAATAGCACCTCATTGAATTTGCATTTTCTCAACATTTTCAGCCTCTAAGGAGTACCTCAAATTTTTTGCCAACTCATCTATGTAGTGTAAAGAGTTTTCTTAAAAATCACATTTTGTCAGCAATTTTAGGTGTTCGATACAGCTTAAAAAGATGTCGGTGTATCTAACCCACTTTGCTGAAAATGGAAATCGCCTTTTTCTTGTTTCTTTAGAGCCTAACTAACTGTTATTCATACAGAGCTATGAATGAGTCCTCACTGAGTCCTCAACATTGAGGAATGAGTCCTCAACATTCTTAACTCAGTGAGGTTCTGTTCTGAGGTATGTATTTACTTGGTAACAAAGTCAAAGACACCGATTTTCCATTCTTCCATCATTCTACTTTCAATTTCACCTATTTCCAACCTAGCTGTGCATGCGTGCTCAGTCGCTTCAGGTGTATCCGACTCTTTGTGACCCCATGGACTGTGGCCCACCAGGCTCCTCTGTCCATGGGTCTCTCCAAGCAAGAATATTGGAGTGGGTTGCCATGCCACCCTCCAGGGGATCTTCCCCACCCAGGGATCGAACTTGTGTCTCCTGTGTCTTCTACAGTAAAGGCAGATTCTTTACCTCTGAGTCATGGGGGAAGTCTCCAACCTAGTTACTTTACTATAATTTATGTACTTGAAATATTTTAACTATTTTTTGAAAAAAAAAGCATACTGTGAATACATCTATGATACAAAACAATATTTAAAAATACTTTTGTTTTTATCTGTTTATAGTTTATAGGGCATTGTTATATACAGTATGCTATTTTTGTTTTCTTCAAGATGTAGGCAGTGAGGGTGTTCTTATTTGGCCAAAAAATGATTCCCCAGGTGGTAATGCCTAAATCAGAATCCAGATTCTAAATCCTGGTCCAGGGCTCTTATGCTTGAGTAAGGCAAACTGAATATTTTGAATATTTAGAAAGAACACAATAAATAAACTTCATCATACATTGCAAATCCCCTAAATTCAAGTTATCAGGGTATTCTCTAACTGAAGATAAGCATGTTGAAATTGATGTAAAGTCCACTTTCCCCAAAACATTTAATTCTAACTTCTGAAATACTTTCCTTATAATTGTTGAAGAATTTATTTCTGGCAAATCATTTCCTACTTTCCATTTAGATTAATAAAATTTACTATTTGATGGACACTTTATACAGAAATATTTTGTATATAATTGGCTCAATTAATTAAACTGATTGTAGATGAATTCATTTACCTGTTTAAATGTGAGACACTGCAAAAATTCAAAAAAACTACAGAAAAGAACACAGCACAGGGAGAAAAGAGAGCTTATTTTCATTTTCAGAGTGACAGATAATTTTTCCACACTCTATTTAAAATTAGCACTACTTACAGCTTTATCTGCAAAGGTCTCTTCATAAAATGCCAGCATCAGAGCAAACTGTACCAGTACATATATCTTCAATAGCTGAGAGGCCGATGATGAGAAAGGAATTTCTTTCCCCTCGACCTAGGAAGATAGAAAAAAACTTTTCCATGATATTGCTCTATTGTCTAGCTCACTGAAATTCACACTAAGTGAAGAGGAGATATGAAAAAAAAATGAAAGATTTTGCTTTTTTTTTTAGACCCTTGAAACAACTCATGTTTATTACTTCAGATAGGAAAAAATGTAAAAATTAGAAGACTTGTTTCTCGTTTAAGAAACATTATGAGTCTAATCTTGTCTGCTTTATATAGAGAAGTCTAAGAATTGATACTGATGATTAACATAAAAAATGAACATGTTATATGAAATATTAAAATATGTCCATGATTATACATCGAAGTATAGCAAAAGATGAAAATGGAAGGTGATTTGGAGTAGTGGAAATAATCTTGCTTCAAAGAGAAACACTGTCGTATTGAAAACAACTTTCCCAGACTACAGTTTCCCAGAAACACTATATTCCTATCCTTATAATGCATATTTAGGCATCAATATGGCTTTAAAATATTCACTTAGAATTATCTATTGAAAAAAAGGAAAATAATAAATGAGCCATAGCTGACTAGACTCTCTGGAGCTGAAATAAGCAAACTATTTTCACCTATATCAATTCAGAATGTTGTTCTATAACTAGCTGTGAACATAACCAGGTGTCTGGGAAATTCCAACACAGCAGCTTTTGTAACTGCAAGAGAAAACATCTTTATTTAAATCGAGATTTTTGAAAAATAACATATTCAAATAAAACATATGATTTTCATTTCCTTGAAATACTGGCTAACTCTTATAATTATCTCTGAAATCAAGAGTAGCTTATTGTTTTTGTATTACTATTAATGACAGTTATCTTGATAAGCAGTCAAAATATATACACTAAATGATGGAAAGAAATTCCTTTTTCATCAGAGGAATTCCATATTGAAACTGAATTTTTCATTTGGATTTCTATGTTTTACATCTCCACTTTGCTTAATGTTTTAGTTTTAACGGATTTCTGCATTTAATGCTACTACTCCACGATGAAATGAATAAAGTTGTGGTC
Organism: Bos indicus x Bos taurus; assembly: GCF_003369695.1. Lineage (NCBI taxonomy): Eukaryota > Metazoa > Chordata > Mammalia > Artiodactyla > Bovidae > Bos > Bos indicus x Bos taurus. Next base: position 95,942,123 of record NC_040079.1, on the reverse strand, counting down.
TAATCCAATAACCACATCATTTTGGTGTGCCTTTAGACCTTCAATTCTGGAGATCTCAATCTTTCATGGACAAATGAAGACTGGACAGAATCATCCAAAAGGCTCCCTCCATCTCTCGCATTCTAGGTTCTGTGATGGACCCACAAGTGTCTGTGTGGTTTCTGCAGTACACAAAGGCTCTCGGCTGTGGGTTTGAGCCAAGAAAACCAGTCTCTGGTGCTCTGCCCCAAACCATGCTCCCTAGGAAGAGGCAGCATCAGTCTGGGAGACGGCACCCCTCTTATTGGCCCCTAGGTGGTGTCCACTCATTAAGTTACACATTGCGTGACTGCATCTGCCTCAGGAAACATCTTTTTTCAGATATGCATGAAGTCAGCATGAATTACAGGCTGGCTGAAGACCTGACAATAGGAAATTAATCTTTGCCATCGTTAAATTCATGAACACTATTTACCTCTGGGATTTCTTCAATCAGTCCAAGTCTGGGTTTACCTGGACTCCATCCTGGTCCTTTAAATATGACAGAAAACTTATTGAAGAACCCAGGCGTGGCCCAGAATGTAGTCCATATGTTAACTAAATGATGGAACTAGAAGAATAAAAATATAATTCATTTGAGATAAGGAAAACCTATAACAAAAAGGTTACATATGTTAAGTCATATGTTTTATTTTATTGTATAATGCAATTTATAAATTATTCTTTAATATATAGTTATATATAATTTGCTAATGATGATTAATATGCAATTGTGTTATAAATTGAAATTTATTCTATGCATTCTGTATACCTTTATGCTTATATGTATTCTTATCAATATTTCTGAAACTCCACAAAATCTGAAATTTTAAAATATGGCAAAGGTTTAGAAAATCAACAAAGAATACAAAAATGAGTTCAGAGACTTTACTTCCAATGGTATTAACTAGCAGCATGCGCACTCAACAAGCCATGTCGAATGACATCTTTTCTAGACTTGCTAAACAGTTGTGAAAGTTGAACTAGAATCATATAAATATGCATATCCACTATATATTTTTAAAAGAATTTTATTTACTATATTGAATTATAGGTGAACATATCACATTAAGAAAAAAATTTCAGTGTCATTTCTGAGGGTAGATTTGTAAGTATTTTTCATATTCTGTAATAAGAAAAAAGTTTACTGAGTCAAAAGTTTACCTTGAGCCTTATAGCAGCAATTCACATTCTTTAAATAAAATACACTTGATAGGTATAAAGTTAAAGTATGCAAATGCATGACAAGTACTCATGATAATTAGCTATATATACCACACATGTTATAATAATGCATCATAGAATTAAAAATAGTCCTAGATATTGGGCATCAGCTATAAACTCTAAAAATGAGTTCTGTTATAAGTGTAGTAATAAATTAATGCAGAAAGAAGTTTTGGTTCTATCAGACTTTGTGGTCTCATGTGTATTTTCATGATCTCTTACAGAATTTAAACTGCTAACATTATAAAAATGGCTTTTAAAATTACTTGAAATATTACAATAAGGAATCTAAAGCAATTAAGGAACAATGCAGGATTTAGTTGAGGCTTTGTAATAAAATAATAATACAGAAAATTAATGGCATGACACACATTAATACACTTACCTGTTTTGCTATTTTAAAAACTGACTGCAATTGTATTACTATCATTCTAGACACAAGCCGTGAGAAATACATGGTAATGTTTTTAAATAAGGAGCACTTTCTCACTTATTTCTTTGCCAATGGCCTGAAATACCTGGACCCCAAAGGAAAGCAAAATGAATGATCTACACTTAAAAATAAAGGAGGAAAAAAGAAGCCCTCTCTATCTAACAGGGGCCATTCTAAGTTGCTTTCGAATCCTCTGATGGGAAGGTGAGAAAATTAGCTAAACATAGAGCAATACAAGTGAAAGTAGATATGCAATTTTGTAAGTTGAGGAACACCTAATTATTACAATTTCCTGATTTGATATTTCTGACAATATAAGGGAATATGAGAAGACTAAGCCTTAGACACAGTTCTGACAATTATTACGCTAAAGGAAATTTTATTTGAGGGCAGAAGCCTGGATTATTGAACACAGATTCAGCAGCAGCCCATAAAGACCTGTGATTGTCTGAATATTGTGTCCTCAAAACCTAATCATCCAATTCCTTGTGCAGCTCATGCCATGCAGTTTTCAACCTCTTATTGTATCTCGAATAAGAGCCCCTTTTCCTCCATATGTACACTCCCCAAGTCTTGCTAGTTAAAGGATCACCATCAACCAGCAGTGTCTGCATCTCCTGGGAGCTTGTTAGAAACACAGGGTCTTGGATGGAATTCAGATCTACTGAACCCATCCTTTAATCAGATCCTCCCATGATTCATATGCACATTAGGTTTGAAAGGCTCTCTCATAGAGGACAGAGACTAAGTTGTATTTCCTTTTTAATTTCTACATTATGAAGAGAAGACCACACCCAAAGAAGAAGTGGATCTAAGTCTATTATCTCAAAACTTGACTTCAGTTCTATAAAGAAAGTACCTAGAAATATTTCTTAAAAGTTACCTGGAAATATTTGCTAATATCTTCCTGAAAAAAAAAAAAATCTATCACATTCTTAGTAGCACCTAAGAGTGAGAAAGTGAGAGAGACAAAAAATACAATTAGTTGAGAAGAAAGAAGAGAAATAATCAACTTTTCTCTTCTGAATGGTGACATAAAAATGCCTTTCATTTGAAAGGTGAAGTCAATTTATGACAGCCTTTTCCATAAAATTGAGTTAATCAAGTTTGGAACTGGGCCTTCAACCCACCCACTCTACTTCTAGGTTTGAATCTGACAAACTGTGAATAGTTGAAGGAATTATTTAAATCCTGGAAATCTGTTTTATCCACCAAAAAAACAAAACAAAACAACAACAACAAAAAAAAACTGAGGCTAACAGAAGATATGAGGGATAACAGAAGATATGAAAGAGATGGGAATACCAGGCCACCTGATCTGCCTCTTGAGAAACCTGTATACAGGTCAGGAAGCAACAGTTAGAACTGGACAAGGAACAACAGACTGGTTCCAAAGAGGAAAAGGAGTACATCAAGGCTGTATATTGTCACCCTGCTTATTTAACTTCTATGCAGAGTACATCATGAGAAACCCTGGGCTGGAAGAAGCACAAGCTGGAATCAAGATTGCCGGGAAAAATATCAATAACCTCAGGTATGCAGATGACACCACCCTTATGGCAGAAAGTGAAGAAGAACTAAAGAGCCTCTTGATGAAAGTGAAAGTGGAGAGTGAAAAAGTTGGCTTAAAGCTCAACATTCAGAAAACTAAGATCATGGCATCTGGTCCCATCACTTCATGGGAAATAGATGAGAAACAATGGAAACAATGACAGACTTTATTTTGGGAGGGCTCCAAAATCATTGCAGATGGTGATTGCGGCCATGAAATTAAAAGACACTTACTCCTTGGAAGGAAGGTTCTGACCAACCTACACAGCATATTAAAAAGCAGAGACATCACTGCGCAAACAAAGATCCGTCTAGTCAAGGCTATGGTTTTTCCAGTGGTCATGTATGGATGTGAGAGTTCGACTATAAAGAAAGCTGAGCGCTAAAGAATTGATGATTTTGAACTGTGGTGTTGGAGAAGACTCTTGAGAGTCCCTTGGACTGCAAGGAGATCCAACCATTCCATCCTAAAAGAAATCAGTCCTGAATATTCATTGGAAAGACTGATGCTGAAGCTCAAACTCCAATACTTTGGCCTCCTCATGTGAAGAACTGACTCATTTGAAAAGACCCTGATGCTGGGAAAGATTGAAGGCAGGAGGAGAAGGTGACGACGGAGGATGAGATGGTTGGATGGCATCACCGACTCAATGGACATGAGTCTGTGTAAACTCTGGTAGTTGGTGATGGACAGGGAGGCCTGGTGTGCTGCAGTCCATGGGGTCGCAAAGAGTCAGACACAACTGAATGACTGAACTGATCTAAACAGAAGATAAACCTTAGTAAGCTTTAACAATGGTTAAATATTTGTGCTGTTAGTAATGCCCTGCATATAGTCAAAGCCCAATAAATGTCAATTTTCTTACTTTAACTTTAAAAACTTTGAGGAAGTAGGTTTGTAAAGCAGACCTAACATGAACCTGCACTTTCTCCCTTTCTAAATGCTGTATATCCAGTCCCCTGGACAGAGCTGTCATTGACTGACCTCTTCAGGTTTTCAAGTATTCTTATCTTTTTCTCATTTATTAGTCCTGACCCCAGGGAGTGTTTGCGGTGGTCTGCTGCTGACGGATCAGAGCTTCACAGACATTCCTCATCTCTCTAGTGCCAACCATTGAGACCAGCGAACAACCAATACCACATGTCTGACAGAAAACTGGTCCAGGGCAAAGAGTCTTAGCAGGTGAGGTAATGTGCAGACCTAACCCACCCATAATAGCTCTTGACACCTCAGTCCAAGAAGAGGAGGGCAAAGGCCTCACCTTGGATTTCTAACCAGAGTCATGTAGCCTTGAAGCAAATATTTTTCTTACTCTGGGATCAGCCTTAATTATACATTTTACTACCACTCCTTCTGAATACACGAATATATTTCAGGTCTATTCTGAGAGGTATGTTGCTAAAGAACTATTTCTTTTATTTTATTTTATTTTTTTTTATTTTATTTTTTTTTAACTTTTTATTCCTTTATTTCTCATGTGTTCCCCATCCTGAACCCTCCTCCCTCCTCCCTCCCCATACCATCCCTCTGGGTCATCCCAGTGCACCAGCCCCAAGCATCCAGCATCGTGCATTGAACCTGGACTGGCATCTCGTTTCATACATGACATTTCACATGTTTCAATGCCATTCTCCCAAATCTTCCCACCCTCTCCTTCTCCCACAGAGTCCATAATCCTGTTCTATACATCAGTGTCTCTTTTGCTGTCTCGTATACAGGGTTATCGTTACCATCTTTCTAAATTCCATATATATGCGTTAGTATCCTGTATTGGTGTTTTTCCTTCTGGCTTACTTCACTCTGTATAATAGGCTCCAGTTTCATCCACCTCATTAGAACTATTTCTTTTAATTCTAGGTAACAGACATCTTTAAAAATTGTGGCAATGAATTGTTTTCAAATTTATTCGGCCTAATTTGATTCAAGTCTTGGAGTGCCAGAGTTATTTTCAAATTCTTCTACAGCTAAAGTAGTTTGTTTTTCAGGTCGATGTAATGTACTTTTACCTTTAAGTAACTAAATTTTCTTTCAAATATAAAATGTATAAGAAGATGTAATCAATTCAGAAAGAATAAAATCAATAACATTACCTGCACCTTGAAAGGTTCAAATGTATTAATGGGATGTGTTAGACCATATACAACTTTTTCATTTTCTGCCTCAAAGGTCCCTGGAAGACAAATAATAATGATATGATCTTTGACTTTCTGTGAATTAAGGAGTTAATTTAATTTTTTAAATGCTTGTACTTTTTACTTACCAAAAATTCTATCCCATATAATAAGAGTTCCAGCAAAATTTCTGTCTATACAATAACGGTTTCTGCCTGTGAGACAAAATATTAAGTTTTTTTTAAAAAAAGGAAGTTATATTTTTGAAACAATGATATTCCTAAAAATACCTTTTCACTGACAACCCTAGATTCTATGAAGTGTGTACTCCAGCGTCTGGTTAACTCTTTTTCCCACTACATCTGAGGAGATCTAAGCAAAGAGGAAAATCTAAAAGCCAGACATATAAAGGTTTTTTGGTTGTTTTGTTTGCTTTTTTTCCTCCAATCCTTGCTTTGAAGATGAGGTTTGTCCAGCTACAAAAGAAGAAGCAAATGCCTCTTTATAAAATATGTGGTGACTAGGTTGGGTAATTGTGATGAAATGATACAAAGTAATATCATTTTTTTTAAGAAATGAAGAAGAAAAGATCAAATTTCCTCACCGTGATGAACTCTATGATGGCTAGGAGTATTAAGAATCAGTTCCAAAGGACCAAGGTTATCGATGACCTTTTTAAAATAAAAGGAACATAGTTATTATTAATTATATGTAATATTTAAGTACTCACATTAAAATTCCACATGGGTTATAAAATGTTGCAATTTTCAGAGTCAGAAGAAATTTCTCTATCTTCTATTGTTTACATAAAGATAGCAATAAGCTCATCATATATTCAAAGAGACAATACAGCATAGTAGTGAGGTTAAGAGCTTGATTGCCTCAGTTCAGTTCCTGAATCCTCTATTTATTATTATGTGGTACCGGGGAAATTACTTAAAGTTTTTCTAACTCAGTTTCCTTACCTTTAAAATGGGAATAATAATAGTATCTGGCTTCCCTGGTGGCTCAGACAGTAAAGAATCTGTCTGCAATGCAGGAGAGCCAGCTTTGATCCCTGGGTTGGGAAGATCTTCAGGGGGAGCGAAATGGCAACCCACCCCAATATTCTTGCCTGAATTCCACGGGCAGAGGAGCCTAGCAGGCTACAGTCCGTGGGGTCACAAAGAGTGGGACACAGAACTAACACTTCCACTTTAGTAACCACATAATAGTGTTCTGAGGATTACAAAGGCTACTATTGCCAAGGCACACTTTCAGGTTTTATGTCTTTTATGCTATTCACTATAAACTAGTCTTTGTTGACTAATAATAACAAAGCATAACCAGGGGAAAGAAAACCAAGTATTACATTCATTTTCTGGAGTTTTCACCAAATAATCAGTCATGTAGCAACTTACTATTGCAGTCGCAAGGGTGGTCCTTGCTTATTCAAGTAGATGCCTAAATGTTCTCTGACTGTAGACGCCCCATTTTGCAGTCCATTTTTGAGGCATATTTCAAAGTCAAATATGTAAAGGGGCCTTTTTTTAAAATTCAAGACTCTGAAATTTGGTCTAGAATTCTCTAATGTTCTTTCCCAACATTTCTCAGTAAGAATCCCTTGTGCCAGAGTCTTCAAGAAATGTAGAAACCAGACAAGTAGCATTAAAAAGAGCAGGCCATATATAAAACATTTGTTATGGTATATGATTAATAGTAAACAATGTGGCAACTCTTTTAATCTCGATCACATTATTCTTTCTTCCATCAATGATGGGAGATAACAGTCTTTTACTTTTCTTTAATCATAATCTAAATGATCTGTTAGAATCTACATATTACAAAATCAGTACACTGTAATGATATTTTAAGAGGTTGCTCACCTCCAAAGTTAATGTCCCTTTAAAGGATATCTTAATATAAGGAATAAAGTAACATGTTAAATACTTCTTAAGGGGAAAAAACATCACTGACAATAATGACACTGACATAGATTTGGCAACAAGTCAATGGTAGAAGGAAAAAATAGGGAAATGGGACTGCTCCAAACACAAAGGTATTTAAGATACATAACACCCAAATGTATTGTGGGGAATCCTGTTTAGATAACAAACCAAATATAAAGTATATTTTATAGGCAAGGAGAGAAAATTGATTATAAACATGGTATGACATAACAAAAATACTTTTATTAAGAGTTATGATGTCATTGTCACTACATAAGAAAATGTTGTTGCTTTCTGAGTTGTATAACTAAAGCATACATGACATGAAATCTAGGTTTTGCTGCATTATATTTGGCAATTAGAAGGAAAAAAATAACTAATGAAAATGCATCAAAATCATTGTTTTTATTGAAATATAGTTGATTCACAATGTTGTGTTAGTTTCAGACGTACAGCAAAGTGATTCAGGTAGACATATCCTTTTTCATATTCTTTTCCACTATAGGTTAATATACGATATCATAATGATTTTTAAATTGAAGTGATAGAGCTATGAAGATTCCGTGTATTATTCTCTCTCATTTTCTGAATGCTTGAAAATTTTTAATAAGAGAAATTACTACTCTGGTATTATACAGTCATGCTCATTTAACCAGTTGAAAATATTAATAGATCCCTACAGTTCCAAACAAAACTTCTAGATTATAACTCTTTGTGTAGCAGAGTTTAATCACATTTTGGCAACCTCTGATACTGAAACATCCAATTTACAATTTAAAATTGCAAATGTGGACAGTCGCAGCAGCCACACAATCCTCAGCTTGTGGGGTTCTGAAGGTTCCTAATGTAGAAGAAACAGCAGCACTGCCTCAACGATGCCGCAACTCTCCATGTGGCAGGTGCAACCAACATCTCCTTATGAGACTCACTGTTCACACACCTGAAAGAAACAATCCTTGCCCCGTACCCTGCTGACCAGCTTCTAAGGGCTTCTTGGTTTCCATTACGGAACAGACATGCAAAGAATACAAATGTTTGCAATGCAAAGGATGTATAATATTATGTAGTGTATGTTGATTTAGGCTCCTCTCTCTCTTCTTGTCTCTCTTTTCTAATCTATAGTTCTAGTGTCATTTTCCAAGTTAATTTCCATAAGAAATGTATTATGAGGTCCAAACAACAGACTTTTTGGTTGATTCATAGACCAGAACTCATTTATATATGAAAAACTCTGTAATTTTTAGTTTCAGGAGTTCAAAATATTGTGGATATATAGCCCTTATATCAGACCACAGTTCTATGAAATAAGGTGCAAAAATATTATCCTACAAATGCATTATTAATGACCAGGAATTGGGAGGGGAGTTAGTGGAAACAACCCTGGATTTTATTGGACTCCATTGCTTTGTACTTGATGGAAAAATATTTGTTGAGAAGAAGAATGGTGATGGATAGAGAACAAAAAAGTGGGATTTCTCAGCAGTCGGGACATTGAAATCTGATGCTTTGCACAGGCCCTGTATCTCTGGCAGAGAACCAGATGGGAAAGGAGAAAAGCATTTATCCTTGTTTGTCTCTTTGGTGGCTAACATATGTTACAAAAACAGACAACAAAAGGGGGTGGAGGAGGCCACACTACCCGGCTTCTGCTACCCAGATGCATTTCTGATCCCTGGTCCTGGTGTGTGTGCAGCCACATTTAAATCCACACAAATGGTGAGTGAACTCACATGATGAGAGCCTTGGCTGAGGGCACTGTTTTTTTTAATGTCAAGCACTTTTCCTCAAAGAAAATCTTTTGCTTCTGCAGGCTAAAGCATGGTGATATCAATACTGAAAGCGAGTTTTTTTGTTGTTTTTTTTTTTAAGTAAAATGCCAAGTACAACACAGGCAACCACAGTCAAATTTCCTGGTAGTTCCTATGAGTACCTTGGAGCCGGGGAAGACCACCTCGGTGTGGGAGATGATTCATCATTCAGACAGCCCAGTCAGAACCTCTCCTGGAAAAACCCCTTCTGATTCAAAGTCATGGAGAAGTCATTAATAATTAAGTAGGACTGAGTGTAACAACTTAATTATCGCCCACTTCTGCAAATTCAGTCGTTTAGCAATTCAACTATGTCCAGCTTTGAATCACTTCCTGATAATATGTTATTGTGAAAATAATTGGAGCTCTTCTCATTTTTTAGAAGTTATTTATCTTGTCTTTTTAGATGTAGATGAGTTAATTTAAATTATGAAATTTTAGACCATATAGAGGACTTAAAAATAAGATAGTACAAGACTGTATTATCACAAAGCATAAAACTGAAGCTCAGGGAAGCTAAATTACTAGTCCAAGTTTAAATGTCTTGGAAGGAGCCCTGAAGTCTTCTCAGTTTCAACTCTAATCCTTCTATTGCTCTCTCATGTTGCTTTTAAAAGATACAGCACTTTTCCCATCAAATAAAAGTAATCTACATTTTTAGAACTTTACTGGGAAATGCTAACTAAATGCTTTCTGACTACATTTCAAAATGAAATCCAGGTATTTATAAAGAGCCCAGGAATTTCAGCGTCTAAATTGTGCTTATGGTTGTTTTGCTGCTGCTAAGTCGCTTCAGTCGTGTCCGACTCTGTGCGACCCCAGAGACAACAGCCCACCAGGCTCCCCCATCCCTGGGATTCTCCAGTTGTTTTAGGCACTTCTAAAGTTTCTTAGATCTCTGAAACAATGGTCTACGTTTTGTAGCTGCAGTTTGCTGTCAGGGTTTTTTATAACCCGAGGGCCATGGATGCCTAGAAAGGCCATGTATGGGCTTCAGAAGGCCAAGAACACCCGCAAGTGTCTTACCAGATTTTATGAGTATGTGACTATTGGTATTTTTCTTGGGGAAACTATCACTTTCATAGTATACTCAAAGGGATCCTTTAGTCCCCAGAGGTTAAGAATCAATGTCTTAAACAGACAGCTTTAGACTATATCCTTTGCCTTCCTTATTTATATTGTGCTTTTAGTTTCAATATTATAAAACTTGGATGCTAATTTCCCATCCAATCTTCAAAGATAGTAACTTTAATATTTTTCTGCCTATTTCTTGAAATCATTGTTTTCCAACAAGATTATTTCTTAAGCTGTTTTACTTGTTTCATAATAAACTATTAAAAATGAATAAATAATAAAAGTAACGATTTTGTAAGTTCCATCCATTCTATCAATCGGAGAAGGCAATGGCACCCCACTCCAGTACTCTTGCCTGGAAAATCTCATGGATGGAGGAGCCGGGAAGGCTGCAGTCCATGGGGTCGCCGAGGGTCGGACACGACTGAGCGACTTCACTTTCACTTTTCACTTTCATACATTGGAGAAGGAAATGGCAACCCACTCCAGTGTTCTTGCCTGGAGAATCCCAGGGACGGGGGAGCCTGCTAGGCTGCCATATATGGGGTCGCACAGAGTCGAATACGACTGAAGCGACTTAGCAGCAGCAGCAGCATTCTATCAATTAACATTTACCCAGCAGAAGTACTCTGGACTGGATTTGTTGAACTGGTCACAAACTCCTTATTTTTCTACCCGCAATTTATGGTGGGTGTAGAAACGAGTTAAATGTAAAAGTAAGAGAACAGGGGCCATGAGTTTCATCATATCATTTCCCTTCATCAAAAATAAAACAAACTTAAATGAAAGTATCTTCATAATGAACAAAAGTCCAAACATCTGGAATTCAAAGCTGTTCACAGTTCTTCCTCAACACCTTCATGTTCCATTCTGATCCACAGCAATCATGTTCCACCTCCAGTGTGTTAGTCGCTCAGTCATGTCTGACTCTGTGAGACCCCATGGACCCAGGGATCTCTGTGAGACCCAGGGATCGAATCCGGGTCTCCTGCATTGAAGGTAGGTTCTTTACTGTCTGAGCCACCAGGAAAACCTTTACCTCCAAGACCTACCTACATTTTCCAAGCACTCTTTTTTATTTTTCCAAAGGGAATTTCATTTTCCTCTTTCTGAATACACATCAAGAGATTACTACTTTTATGTCCGGTTGTCCTATGTTCTAGTTATTTGTATTCATTTCCTATATATTCCAGAAGTTCTGTGAAGACAGAAACTGGACCTCTCCCTTCTCGAATTTTTTCACAGTACATAACAGTAGTGCCTTACACATCGTGGTTGCTCAGCAGGGTTGTACTGGGGAGATAAATCTGCCTCCACACTGTTTCATTTAGGTGGGGGTGACTCTTCTTAAAAGGGGGTGATTATGCTCCCAAGGGATGTGTGGCAATGTCTGGAGATACACTTGACTGTCTCAACTGGGGAAATAGTATTGTATCTAGTGATTAGTGCACTTCATGGGCTTTGCAGGTGGTGCAGTGGTAAAGAACCCATCTGCCAATGCACGAGACAGACTCAGGAAGAAATGGCAACACACTCCAGGATTCTTGCCTGGAGAATCCCATAGACAGAGGAACCTGGTAGGCTACAGTCCATGGGGTCCCAAAGAGTCAGATATGACTGAGCACACACACACACATACACACGCAATGGGTTTTAGTGCTGCTAAACATCCCAGAGGGCACAGTCCCCCAAAATAAAAGGTATCTGGTCCAAAATGTCAATAGTTTAAGGCTGAGAACCTCTACACCATGGGTGTCTTTCTGAGCTCCAGTCTTGTGTAGTTCAGAAGGGAAGCTCTATATAATTTCCACCTTCTAATTGGGAGATCAGAAGGGAAGAGGTACATTAAAGAATGAGTCTGGTAGTCACTCCCAAGGGTGGAGGCAAAAAATAAGTCTAAAGTGTCCTCAGAGAGTAAAGCCAGGGAAGTGAGTCCAAACATAATGTTCATTCTGGTGAGGTCAAAAATTAAGATACATAACTAAAATAAAGGGGCTAAAAACAACAACAAAAAGAAATACAAAATCATAGGGTAGATGATGGGATGGTTGAATTATGGTAACCATTGGCAGGTGACTTTCTTGAATTATCTTTATGCTCTCTTAGAACAGGTTTGTCTGGACTTCAGTTTTAATGAAAAGAATTAGAAACAGAAAATACAGTTTCCTTGTCATCAAGTGCTTTGAAATTTTTTGAGAATTCTCATAATACCTCCCACGCTGTCCCATCCACCCTCCAGTTGCACTCCGAGTAAGCTGAATAGATTAGAGGCCTAAAAAATGATGAAATTTCCATAGTATGTGGGTTACCAAACAAATAATTTTGCTTTGTAAACTGATAAGCTAAGCAAACTAAGTACATGTGGTGAATTAAATATTTAACTGTTTACTATGAACTGGCTGCAATTAATTCTTTCCATGATATACTTCTCAGAAGTTTCTCTCATTACTATACATTACATGAAAAATGTATCTCCTTTTGAAATAGAAAAATCACTTAGACTTGAACTCTAAAAGCACTAAAATAAATGTTCGAAATTAGTGTCTTGTCTAAAATTATTTCTTATAAAAATAACAGTCCATTTAATACATTTCTTAATTAATTTCACTGACTCTTCTGATTCTTAAATCTTGGTTAGATTTTTATAATTAAGCATACAGAAATAATTAATGGTTGCTCAAGTTGGATGACAAGACTTCCTTTCAACAAAAGTAATTAATTCAAGAGAAAAGTATTTCATTTGTCCATATTGCTTAGAAAATTGACCCCTCTCAGCTCACTCTGACTTTTGAGGTTAGGGAAGATAACTTTCTAAATCTAATTTTTAAAACTCTTAATTCTTTTTTTCCAATTTTAGAATATGAGAATATCATATTGCATCTCTACCATGCAGTTTTTCTGTCTGCAAACTGGCACTAAAATGCTGAAACATATTATTAAAAGGTAATAGATATACTTTTAACAACTTACTTTTTAGGAAGAAGGCATGAGTTTATAGTTATTTGTAAAGTTCTTTGCAAATAAGAGATTCACAAATATCCATGCTTCCTGTCTGAGAGGAAAAAATTATAATAGGGAAAATGTGTCCTAAAAAGCATGTGTTTTACAGAATTCTCATTATAAAAATGAATGTGTTAACAATATGATAAATGCTGAGGAGCGACTGGGTTGAGGGTGAAGTGAAATAAAATCTCCACAGTAGAAAAATACCTGCATTCAGATGAGCGTAGGTTACAGTGACGACATTGAGTCTAACTCGCCAAGACTTCTCCTTACAGCATCATACGTGATTGATGTTCCAGAGGGACCCATACCACTGAGGGGCTCTGGGTTTTACTGCATCAGTATTTAAGGGAAAAACTAAGCCAGCTTCTAATACATTTATCATCTGATATAAGAATTATTGTCATATTATATTTAACTGAGAAATAAATGTGTGAAGTGCAGTCTAAAAATGGCAAAACTTTTCAGGTTAATTAGTGGCAAGATTCAGTGCAAATCTAAATTAAATAAGAGACTAACGGCCCAGAGGGATTGTATGGGGAGGGAGGAGGGAGGAGGGTTCGGGATGGGGAACACATGTATACCTGTGGCGGATTCACTTTGATATTTGGCAAAACTAATACAATTATGTAAAGTTTAAAAATAAAATAAAATTGGAAGAATAAAAAAAAAAAAAAAAAGAAAAAAAAGAAATAAAATAAATTTAAAAAGTCTAAAAAATAAAGGTAACAGTAGGTCTTATTTTAAACTTAGAATGTTGTGAAGTAATTAGCCTTCAATTAAAATAAATAAATAAATTTTAAAAATTAAAAAAAAAAAAAAAAAAAGAGACTAATAGTTTACTATGATTATTTGCCTTTTTTCTATCCAATTTTCTTTCATTCTTTCTTCCTTTCTTCCCCTCTCTATTTTTCACTTTATCCTTTTTTCTTTCAGCTATCTATCCATGGGTGTTTTTGTATAAAAGAATGTGATGAATCTCTTATTTGGAAAGATCTTTACAATTATCTATAGGCTTACCCATATCTTTCTGAAAAGCAATTGGTTATAAATATTTCTATGACATTTCAATAATATATTCCAGTATATTAGTCCCACTTACAGATTACACATGTGAAGGGCAAAATTATTAATGCATATACATAGATCTATTCCTATTAAGGATATTTATTATATGCACTAAACATTAAATCCAAAGTCAAATGTCAATCAACAATTTTAGTTACCAAACTACTGATAAGGGTTTTATATTAGTGTTGGAAATAATCTGTTTCAGCAGATTAAAACCTGCATTTATAGGTCATTATCGAAGACATTTATAGGTCATTATCGAAGTCATTTATAGGTCATTATCGAAGTCTACTATTAAAAGCTACTTACAAATAATCAGAGCAAGAAGTCTCTTGTCAGCAATTCCATTCATTCTGTAAACTTTTATAGCATTTCTATGAAGTATGCTAGGTTTTAGAAGTAAAAAGAAATAAAGTACTTCCCACAGGAAGCATATTACAGGTACTTCCCATAGGAAGCTTATTTACAGTCCATTTCTTCAATGGAAATGTACAGTTATTTCAGAAATAAAATTGTTCCAAAAAGTTATCTATCTCATAAAATTTTGAGTTTTGGGGGAAAGGATGAGAAAAATCAGTCTTTTTTTTTGTCATCAATTGCAATGCCCGATACAGATATTACATTTGAGCTTATCATCAATTTGAATGTATAATTGGCACAAAAAGTATTTAATAAGAAGCAGATTGAGTTCCTTTTCCAGGTCTCAAGCTGAAAATCACCTTTAGTAAAGATTTATGCTTTTATTTAGTTTCCCTTAGTTCAACTTTGCAAATAGTCCCATTGCTTATTGCTGGAAAACACTGTAGAGAATTCTCCCTTGTTCATGAACTTCATCTGATTAGATGGAAATTAAAATAACCTATGTGGGTTTCATTTATTAAATAGACATTTACTGAGGGTGTATTTTATGGAAAGCACCATGTTAAGATCTTTTAAAAGGTCACACAAAAAACAATAGAAATTAATACAATTTAGTAGCAGGTAAATTAACTATTGATGTAGAGGAAGTGTAAGTGACAATGTTAGATTTTATTATTGCATAAATATATATATATAGTCATATGTTTTCACTCTCAAGAAAATCTGTAGCAACTCCTCATAGAACAAAGGATAAAATACATAAACACTACAAGTCAACATATTAAAATAACTTTAATTCCTGATCTGAATTAGTTGATCTTTAAACATTCATTGTTTTCCTTAGGAAAATTTAATCAATTTGCATATTAATGGATAAATTTATATTGTAGAGCACCTGGTGGTGAAATGTAAAAATAAAATCTTAATTACACCCTCCACTAGATCTGTTGTGTTAATTCAAGACAACACATTCAAGTATTTAGACAGATGGCAGTGGAGGTCATACTAGCCTCTGATTTCTCTACAGGGAAGCAAGAGAGAGCAGAGCTCTTAGGATCTATGCTTGTCTGCCTAACTTCACACTTTGAAATCCTCGACAAATGCTGATTTATTCACAGCCAAATGTTTTCCTATCTGATTAGGCAGTTTTCTACTTCAGTAAGCATGTAATATGGAGGTAGCCGAATTTCCACACTAAAGAGTGAAAAAAAAATATTTATAGTTTGGAAATAAAACAATCTGGAGGAATCAGGACTGTAGGGATCATAAAGAGCTTCATAGGGAGTAAATTTTTTGATGAATCCATACTGTAGGGTTAAAGAGTTAAAAGCTTAGTTTTAAGAAGAATGAGACTAGGCTATGTTTATACAATAAACAATGGTTTTAAAGGACCACATTTATAATAAATTAGCTTGAAGGCTGATTCCTATCGCTTACGATTGTATTATTTCTCAAACAAAAGGACAAGAGATGGATAAGTTAGCATTGTATTTTAATTCATCTCAGTTTACATTTTGATTATGACTTTTAACTTTTCCTTAAAAAAAAATGAATGTAAGTAGCTGTTAAAAAAGTGACCTTTTTTAACAACACCAATTAATTTGACATGGGGAAAATGAAAAATATTCATAAGCACAACTATATAAAACTTCATTCTCGTGTAACATCATTTTATATTTACAATTTGGGCACTCAGTGAGAAAAGAAACCATGTAATTAGTACTAGTGGTAGTAGTAACCCAATGTTAAAAGAAAATAACTGATAAACTGAGAGGTTAGGTAAATGTTTCACTCATTCTAAGACTCAGTACATTGTGACTGCCATGATCATATTCCCAATGTCAGTGTCACTTTGACATTCATTAATCAACAAATATCAGTGATTACCAACCTTGTACCTGGCCCTAAGCGTTAGATGCTTTGACAATGGAAAAACAAAGAGGAATAAAATATTGTCCTTGTCTTCAAGAAGTTTACTGTCAGTTCCTACAGTCTTTGTGCTCAAAAGTCATCACATCAATGTTCAATCTAATCTCTAAAGGTCTTGTTCAAAATGAAGTTTTCCTACACTAACTCTCCAAAGACTTAGACTCTGGAGTTCTTAGAAGGGGACCATGATTCCACATCTTAAATAAGCACAAATAATTCTCATGCATGTGGGTGATGCATGACAGTTACACTAGATTCTATTTGCTCTGTCTCTGTCTCACCAATTCCAATAGGTAGTTTAGTATTTTTTTGCTCTATAATTGCCATTCATTGAAAACATATTATTTTCCAGACTACGTACTTAACACATGCTATTTCATTAATCCTAATAACATTCCTATAGGATAGATAAGTCTATTTTCACTTAACAGATTTGGAAACAAGGTCAGAGATTTTAAATAACTTTACTAAATATCTATACCCAACCCTTTAACAAAGGGTACAGAACTACTATTAAGTAGGTACTTTTAGATTCTGGGATCACACTAGTGAAGAAGTTGTTTAAACCTCTAATAGAGGATAGACTTCTCTTTGACTATAAAATCTATATTCTTAGCCATTAAATTTATTACTCTCACCTGAAATGTCTTCCTCTTCAGTTCTGGTAATAGAGTCCTATCTCATGTGTCTGAAGGCCTCCATTTAATTCCAGCCCTAAACAGATACTTTTTCAATGATGATACATGAATTTTTAAATAGTCTACTGACAATCTTCAGGAAATTCAATAAAAGTCTTAAAATTTCACCAAGTTTTTCCTTTGGGAAAGATTCACCAGAATCCAGCAGTTTCTGGAAGGAGGCTGTGATTCTCAAAATGTTAATAATAAGGGGTACCAGATCAGGTCAGAAAACTGGAATCACTCTTTGGCCCTAGAATAGGTAATTAAGAAATGTTTTTGAATATATGAACTTCAAAGAGATTTATATATTCAATACATGTGGAAAACACTATTAATACATACATGAATAAGCAGTATGAGGGTGAATTATCTTAAAAGGTAACTAGAACAGAACAAAAGATTCTTTCTAAAGAGAACATGCATAGAACTTAAAGATTGGCTACAAGAGAGATCAAGGAGTAAAAGGTGACACCAAGATTTCATCTTGACACTGTCTTCAAGGAACAATGGAAGCAAAAAGCACAGATGATCTGAGGTGGGAGGAGCTGTAATGAAACATGTTTCAGACCTGTTGACTCAAGAGTGGTATTAAACATCCCTATCAATAAGTTATATCAAACATTAGAAACATTGATTTGAAACCCACAATAAAATTTATACTAGAGCTACAGACAAAGTATGCAATTACTTACAGAGAACCTAAAAATGGTGAAGTAAATTAAATTCTAAGAAGAAAGAATACTGAGAGAAGAAAAGAGATTTGGAACCAGAAGTTCAGCAAGAAGTTAAACAGAGTAAGGGAGTAAGGAGAGCACAAGTGCTGAGAAATATCTCAACTTATTCAAGAACAAAAGGTTTATTATATTAGGTACTATTGGAATAAGCATTAGGTAGAAAATAGCATGATTTTTGTCAAAGTAAGCATTTTTCAAAAGCATACATTTTGAAATACAACTTACTGCTCCAAAACTCCTTAAAATTCCAAAAGATAAGGAATCACTACCCTCAAAAATTCACATTCTATTAGGGGAGATATGGAATAAGTATATTCTACTTATAAATATAAATATGTACACACCATATATTTACTAATATCTAAACTAATAATTATTATCAATGTTACAACTAGCTATTTAAGTACCGTTACTTATTTTTATTCAGTTTTATATGTATATATTTATATAATATATGAACATATACATGTAAACAGATGTTCTCACAAGAGATTAGGGACATTTGGTGCCATCAAAGAACTCAGACAATAATTGGAGAAACAAAGCTAAGCAATAAATACACCACAGTGGTATAAGAATTAAACCACCATTATTAATTGAATGCTTCCTATGTGCAGGACCTGATAAGTCATCTCATTTATGCCACCCAACAGAGCCCATGCTCTTAATCATTAGCTGTCAATATGGAAACGGATTAAAAAAACATACACAGGGGTACTGTCAAGAAAAGTGCACTTAACATTAAGAGATGAAAAAGAGATATTTCAGAGTAACTGGTAATTGAGCTGCATTGTGGAGAACGTTTGGAAAAAGGCAAAGAGAGAGCCTGTGCAAGTACAGAGGGAAAAAATGTGTTCGATGTGGTTAGGGAGCAAAAACCCATGTATTCAGCTGATCTGGCTGACTAATGGGATGGGATTGGAGAGGTAAGTAGGGTCATATTATATGGTTGCTGAAATTGTAGATGTAT
Organism: Bos indicus x Bos taurus; assembly: GCF_003369695.1. NCBI lineage: Eukaryota > Metazoa > Chordata > Mammalia > Artiodactyla > Bovidae > Bos > Bos indicus x Bos taurus. The sequence continues at coordinate 95,923,228 of NC_040079.1, read as the reverse complement.
TTAAGGTGTTTGATTCTATCTTGGAGGCAGTCAAGAGCCATTTATTATGAAAATGTCTGTTGTTAATGTTGGCTGTGTCCTGATATTATTTGGGTACTAAAAAGATCATCACAGTTGTATACAAGTATATAGGAGAGAAAGGAATCTGTATGAATAAAGGAAAAAAAAAACAGAATTTTGTTGTAACTAATTTGTATGCAGGTCAGGAAGCAACAGTTAGAACTGCACATGGAACAACAGACTGGTTCCAAATAGGAAGAGGAGTACATCAAGGCTGTATATTGTCACCCTGCTTATTTAACTTATATGCAGAGTACATCATGAGAAACGCTGGACTGGAAGAAACACAAGCTGGAATCAAGATTGCTGGGAGAAATATCAATAACCTCAGATATGCAGATGACACCACCCTTATGACAGAAAGTGAAGAGGAACTAAAAAGCCTCTTGATGAAAGTGAAAGTGGAGGGTGAAAAAGTTGGCTTAAAGCTCAACATTCAGAAAACTTAGATCATGGCATCCGGTCCCATGATGGGGAAATAGATGGGGAAACAGTGGAAACAGTGTCAGACTTCATTTTTTGGGGCTCCAAAATAACTGCAGATGGTGACTACAGCCATGAAATTAAAAGACGCTTACTCCTTGGAAGGAAAGTTATGACCAACCTAGACAGCATATTCAAAAGCAGAGACATTACTTTGCGAACAAAGGTCCATCTAGTCAAGGCTATGGTTTTTCCTGTGGTCATGTATGGATGTGAGAGTTGGACTGTGAAGAAGGCTGAGCACTGAAGAATTGATGCTTTTGAACTGTGGTGTTGGAGAAGACTTTTGAGAGTCCCTTGGACTGCAAGGAGATCCAACCAGTCCATTCTGAACGAGATCAGCCCTGGGATTTCTTTGGAAGGAATGATGCTGAAGCTGAAACTCCAGTACTTTGGCCACCTCATGTGAAGAGTTGACTCATTGGAAAAGACTCTGATGCTGGGAGGGATTGGGGGCAGGAGGAGAAGGGGAAGACAGAGGATGAGATGCTGGATGGCATCACTGACTCGATGGACGTGAGTCTCAGTGAACTCCGGGAGTTGGTGATGGACAGGGAGGCCTGGCGTGCTGCGATTCATGAGGTTGCAAAGAGTCGGACACGACTGAGTGACTTCACTTTCACTTTTCACTTGCATGTATTGGAAAAGGAAATGGCAACCCACTCCACTGTTTTTGCCTGGAGAATCCCAGGGAAGGGGGAGCCTGGTGGGCTGCTGTCTATGGGGTCGCACAGAGTCGGACACGACTGAAGTGACTTAGCAGCAGCAACCGCGGCAACATAAACTATCTTTCATAATTGTCACAACAATGCTATGTATTTTTATTATTTTTCTTTTACATATGAAGAAACTGAAGCACAGAAAGGTAAACGGTTCAAATTTGCAGTGATGTTTCACAATAAACAAAATATGGAAACAACCCAAATGTACATGGACATTTGAATGGATAAAGAAGATGTAATACATATATATAATGGAATGCTACTTATCCATAAAAAATTTCATTTGCAGAAACAGAATTTAAATGCAATTAGGATAACTAAGACTTAGACAAAGATAATCATAATAGGTGACAATTTCAGCAAAGAAACAATTCTAAAGCTTAAAGCATAATATCTGATGTGAGAAATCCACTGAGCAGGCTTAAAAAAAATGGATTGGTGAGAGCAAATAAAAGGGTAAGTGAACTTGAAGACAAATTAATCAAAATTATACAATCTAGATTTTGAAAACTGAAATGTTAAAAATTATGGAGTACTACTAATTTGACTGTGTGGATCACAATAAACTATGGAAAATTCTGAAAGAGATGGGAATACCAGACCACCTGATCTGCCTCTTGAGAAACCTATATGCAGGTCAGGAAGCAACAGTTAGAACTGAACATGAAACAAAAGACTGGTTCCAATTAGGAAAAGGAGTACGTCAAGGCTGTATATTGTCACCCTGCTTATTTAACTTATATGCAGAGTACATCATGAGAAATGCTGGGCTGGAAAAAGCACAAGCTGAAATCAAGATTGCTGGGAGAAATATCAATAATCTCAGATATGCAGATGACACCACACTTATGGCAGAAAGTGAAGAGGAACTAAAAAGCCTCTTGATGAAAGTGAAAAAGGAGAGTGAAAAAGTTGGCTTAAAGCTCAACATTCAGAAAACTTAGATCATGGCATCCGGTCCCATCACTTCATGGGAAATAGATGGGGAAACAGTGGAAACAGTGTCAGACTTTATTTTTCTGGGCTCCAAAATCACTGCGGATGGTGACTGCAGCCATGAAATTAAAAGACGCTTACCCCTTGGAAGGAACGTTATGACCAACCTAGATAGCATATTCAAAAGCAGAGACATTACTTTGCCAACACAGGTCCATCTAGTCAAGGCTATGGTTTTTCCAGTGGTCATGTATGGATGTGAGAGTTGGACTGTGAAAAAAGCTTTGCTCCGAAGAATTGATGCTTTTGAACTGTGTGTTGGAGTAGACTCCTGACAGTCCCTTGGATTGCAAGGAGATAAAATAAGTCCATTCTAAAGGAGATCAGTCCTGGGTGTTCTTTGGAAGGAATGATGCTAAAGCTGAAACTCCAATACTTTGGCCACCTCATGCGAAGAGTTGACTCATTGGAAAAGACCCTGATGCTGGGAGGGATTAAGGGCAGGAGGAGAAGGGGACAACAGAGGATGAGATGGCTGGATGGCATCACCGACTCGATGGATATGAGTTTGAGTAAACTCTGGGAGTTGGTGATGGACAGGGAGGCCTGGTATGCTGTGATTCATGGGGTCACAAAGAGTCAGAGGCGACTGAGCGACTGAACTGGAACTGGAACTAATTTATGAGTCAATATCAAATAGTCTAATAAACATGTATTTGGAGTCCCAAGAGAGGACAGTGAGAATGGTATAATATTTAAGGAAATAACATGCAGATTCCCCCCCAAAGTTGATTTAAAATATACTGTCTGTGAACTCTAACCAATAAGGCAAGGAAAATAAATAACATAAACACAGGAAAGAAAGAAATAAAAGGCCATAAGTCATACATAGTAAATATTTCTTGTTGTTGTTTATTTTCTAAGTCATGTCTAACTCTGGCAGCCCCATGGACTGTAGCCTGCCAGGATCCATTGTGCATGAGATTTCCCAGGCAAGAATACTGGAGTGGGTTGCCATTTCCTGCTCCAGGGATCTTCCCAACCCAGGAATTGAACCCATGTCTCCTGCATTGGCAGGCAGATTCTCTATCACTGGGTCACCTGGGAAGCCCCCAAAACATCCCAGAGAATCTTAAAACAAATTAGTTTAAACTCATACAAACAATTCTTCCTATGAAGATATAGTAATCAATAAAGTAAGGGATTTGTATAAGAGGAGACAAATCAATGAAAAAGAAATTTAAAATTGGATCTAACCACATATGGTCAATTTCTTTTCAAAAAAGGACTCCAATAATCCAATGGATAAAATAAAGTATCCACAATAAATAATGCTGGAGTAAGTGGATGTGTGCATAGAAATAATGAATTTTGACCCTTACCAAATACTATTAACAAAAATTTATTCTAGTGTTACATACCCAAAGGTAAAATTCAAACTCAGAAATTTCTGAAAGTAATCCTAGTATAATTTCTCTAAGAGTTTATGAAAGCAAATATTTCTTAGAGAAAATATGACTAAACTAAATAACTAAAGTTTTAATGACAAATTAATCTTCAAAATTTAATATTTATTTTCATGAAAAGTCATCAAGAAGAAAATTGAAAGGTATGCTGAGGGAATAAAAAGGAATGTATTTAAAATACAAATATAGAATACATATACTTAAAAAAGATTTATATCTAGAATCTATAACAAATTTCAACAAATCAATTAGGCAAACAAAAAGAGTCTGAACAGTCATACATGTATTTAGTGGATATTGCATTAATGTAACAATGCCCGATAAATACATATAATACTGCTAAAGATCATTTAGTTACTAGGGGAGTATTATCACAAAATGATAACTCTTAATCCACATTAGAATGGGTAGAACTAATGTTAACATTTCATTTTTATCCTATCTCCCAGCCATTCCAAATACCCCTCTCCTGGGAAAACAGTCAGTACCCAAGTATATTTCTAGAGGCATTTTAGGCACGTGTGAACATGTGAAACAGAGTTGTTTTTTAGCATACAAATATTAGTATATACTAGACTCTGTTGTGTTGGAGAAGGCAATGGCACCCCACTCCAGTACTCTTGCCTGGAAAATCCCATGGATGTAGGAGCCTGGTAGGCTGCAGTCCATGGGGTCGCTGAGGGTCAGACACGACTGAGTGACCTCACTTTCACTTTTCACTTTCATGCATTGGAGAAGGAAATGGCAACCCACTCCAGTGTTCTTGCCTGGAGAATCCCAGGGACAGGGGAGCCTGGTGGGCTGCCGTCTATGGGGTCGCACAGAGTCGGACACGACTGAAGTGTCTTAGCAGCAGCAGCAGCAGCAGACTCTTTTGTGTAACTTGGTGTATTTGGAGATCTATCCATAATAGTACATAAAGAGATCACTCATATTTATAACTGAAAATAATGCTCCATATAGAAGCTCCAGTTCAGCACTATTAAAATCATGAAATCATACAGTTCAAATCTTCAATATCAAATAATTATTTTCTCTGTTTCTTTGCTCAACCATCCCTGATATGTATATAAACAATATGCTAACCCAAATTTAAGTGAAATCAAAAGCATGATAAAGTTACTACTATTACTGTATCGTCTAAATCAGTTAACACTTATCATATGAGAGTTAGATGCTCAGTGTCTGACTTTTTGTGACTCCATGGACTTTAGCCCACCAGGCTCCTCTGTCCTTGGAATTTTCCAAGCAAGAATACTGGAGTAGGTTGCTGTTTCCTTCTCCAGGGGGATATTTCCAACCTAAGGATCAAACCCAGGTCTCCTGTATTACAAGCAGATTCTTCACTGTTTGAGCCAATAGGGAGTCTAATATCAAAAAAATAATTCCAATATTCCAGAGTTACTAAGTTTAAAACAAGTACTAAATATTGTTTTTTCATATTAGATGTAGAAAACTCACAAGAAAAAGTATAAAACTATATATTGCAGACACTAGATGAATGCACAATAAACAAAAATGTAGTCATAAAAATTAAGCAGCAGTGTATACTTTGAATCAGAATGTTTTGTAACTTTTCCCCCAAAAAGGAAGGAGAGAGATGCTATTGTTTTCACTGAAGTAACTCGAAACTAAGCAAAAAATTTCATTATAAACTCTTTAAACTCATTATAAACTCTATATGACCTACTTTATCTCTCATTTACAGTTTTTCAAAAACATGTTAGTTTGCGTTTTTTCCTTCCTCTTATCCTATCTGATTAAAAGGAATAAACTTCTCTTCACTTTTAGAAAATCAGTCCTTCCTTAAGGCCAGATTCCCCTCCGTTTAAGAGGTGATTTTATGGTTGTCAGCAGAAGTGAAATAACTGTAAGATATCAACCCTCCATCCAGGTATGGACAATGCTCTTTGGTCAACATGGCCATATCTATGGCTCATATACTGCTTCTGCGAATGGAGCCCCAAGGATTATGTCTGAAGTTAAACAGTGCCAAAGTGGCCTAAAGGGGCTAATATATTTTAAAGTCATGAAGTGGCTATATTTCTCTAGGCTAAAGCCCATTGTTTTCAGCTTTTGTTTCTTAATCTAATACGTATTCATCTTTAAAAAGTAGGGTTTTCTCCTTCCAGTTCTCTGTATCACTTGGTACAGTTTCTGCATCAATTCTCTATATCACTCTCTAGAAGCAGCCACTGCTATGAATCTCTTGGCTCTACTTCCTGAGTGGTCCTGTTATTAGTAAAAATTATAGTATGATGTCTATAATAATCAATGTAATTAAGTACACAGGTGCAAAAAATCTTAGGAATGTACTCACAGCTAATGTATAATTTAAAATTCCAAGAACTTTAATTTCAGAAGGTACGCTCGTACTTCTGTGCAGCTCAACTGTAGTGACTACATGATACAGTACTTGCAAAAGTACAAAGTACAACCCAAGTGAGAGGCTCTAATGCACTGCTCTCAAGTTAGAAGTGAAGCTACATGGAGCTTCTGAGCCTAAATGTCTGACTACTGACTTTCCTCCACTCTCCACTTTCTTCCTAGGATGGAACTCAAGCCCTGGCTCGTGGACTTTTCGGATGGCTATAGGAAAAGGCGGAAGTTGCTTAGGCACCATTGTTCTGTATCCAGACTAATACTAGACCCAACACATGGCATGACCTGGAGCAGAGCTGCTATAAAAATGTAATTCTCCTTTAACCCCTCTGTGTAAATCATCGGAAAGTTTCCCTCCACTGATTTAAACAAATTTGGTCTTTGACCTCTGGAGTCAGAATTGGTCTCAACCACTCTTTCAGATGGTTGTAGTACTGACTGTTTGATGTATGTCAACTACCATAAAATGCAATACTATTTCATGACAGATCTTCACATAATGCCACATATGTCCAAAGTTATGGTAACAGTCTCTTTATTCCAAGTAAGTCAGTAGCATGAAATACTGCAGATTAATGAAATAATGCACTTTGTTGTATCAAGCTTTGGCATCTACTGCAGCTGTGATTTGTGGTATTGTTCAACCAGTTGCAACACCTGTCAACATGCTTCCTCTACGACTTCAAAAGGCTTCCGATAAATACCAAATGCTTGAAAGGGTTCTCATGTGTATAAGTAAGAATTTTTCTGGGTCTGTGATTTTGGGTATTTAACAACCAGATCAGTATGATAGTTCATAAAACAATCGGTTTTTTAATGATCTATCTGCAAACATTCAAGTCTGACAATTTGAAATACCACAGAGGACCCAAGAAATTATACTTGTCCACTTTTTCTGAAGGAAAAAAAAAACTTAATATACTGAATACTCTTTAAGTAAAACCTAAACTCTAAAATTAGAGCAAGATTTCCAATCAAAACATATTTTGATAAATTCCTTTAACATTGACCTTCACAAGGAGTTTTCAAGCAGTGTCTCCTATATGTATGATAAATACATATATATATATAAATGTATAACTATCACATATCTTATATAATTAAATATTGCTTATTATATAACAATAAGTTATATTACAAATATAAATTATTATACTAACATATTAAACATATAAACAAAGTATTCACAAATATATACTTTATATATATATATTTAGAGATAAGTTTATATCTCTAAATTGAAATGAATTTCAACATCTTTGGTGAACAATGTTTAATAAAGTGTAACACAGGAAGATATTGTATTGAATACAGTATTAAAATGTTTTGGTACTTAATAGTTCAAAAAATTGTTTTATTTAATTGAGACCAACTGGCCTCATTGGTTCTTATAAACTTTGCAATATATATTCAGTAAAAAGGAATAAAAATGAACAGATGTTTCTCCTTAAAGAAGGCAGACAAAGATTTTTCTTACACAATAAATCAGTCGCTAGTGGATTTCCAGGACATTGCTTTAGGCTATTTAGGTAGAAAACTTGAAGAAAAAAATTACCTCTGTATGGATCCAAAACTGGTAGAGGAGATTGAACTGAAGATGAACAGCATATACTGAAGGTGGTATGAAGAGGGCCAGGGGAGAGTAGAATATCTGCAGGATTAAAACATTGTACATTTGTACATAGGATTTCTCAACATAACATATACTATTACTAATGGTTCAACATTCTGAGTCTATACTTCAGGGAATACGCCTTATTCTTTAACAAATACAGCTTATTCTGTATATTTATTGTCATGCTTGACTTTGCAACATTAATTTTCCACATGATGATAAAGTTATAGACATGTTGAAGCTAAGTCCACTGGACTTCTGCTTCACATTTAATAATGTCTGGCTAAAACAGTATACACAGTAGATTATTTCCTTAATTTTGAAAAGGTTGGAAGTATGTCCTAGAAGTAAAGAGGTTTTTTAATGCACACAAAAATATTTTTTTAAAGTAAAAAAAAATGTAGGACCATGTTCCTTTATATCTTGACAGCTCCTAAACACTGTATTATTATGACAGTCTGAGTAATAAAATGGAATTATAATAAAAGAAAGTAACTTCATATGAGAAGAGGATAGAATATGTTTTCCCTTTAATTTTTTTTTCTTTTTTTGTGGTTTACAATATCTCTTGATGTTTTCAAAGTTATTAAGGAAAGGGCTACGATATTGTGCCATCGTGGAAAAAGTTTTGAAGGTCCCTATTTCCTAACAGACGGAAATGTCTCTGCCTTGGAAAAACAACTTATGCTTAAACCACAGAACTGGTTAGAATCAACTAACAAGCACAATCTGCTGTGTTCTCCCAATGAATTTGATCCCCAAGAGTGGATTCATGTTGTGAGAAAACATTTTGTTAAATGAAAAACTAAACAGCCAAATAGGAAGAAAAAGAAGCTGAATTCTACTTACATTTTGGGATTCAGAAAGTTAATATTTCCAAAATATGAGATTTTTTTTTAAATATGTTTTTGGAATATTACAATTTTATTTCTGAATCATTTTAAAGCTTTTGTTCTCAATTAGACCAAATATTATTTCAACAATGTTTAGTAATTATGATATATTTGAAATCAGACATTTATGTAAACTCTTCTAGTTTTTGTTTCAAATTTTAAGTCATGAAAAATCTTAACTATCATCACAATAGGATCAGTTTCATTATTTATAAATTCATTATTAAGCATTGAATTAGATTAGTGAGCAACAAAAGAACACTGGGCTCTTATTCAAGACATTCCCTTTTAAGCCTTCATTCCACTACAGAATAACTCTGTAATATTTACAAATTTCTTAAACTTCTCTAGGCTCCAGTTTCCAGTTCAAATGAATGGTGAAGGAGATCATTTGAAATCTAGCCATCTTTTTAGTTCCAAAAGATCTCTAGTATTTTGATTTGATTTGATTATAGTAATATATTAAAATAGTTCTCTTACAATAGGTTAATAAAATATTTGAAAAACATGCATGACCTATAATTTAACTATTTTGTTTAATAAGTTAAAGAATATTTTAGAAAGTTTGAGATGTAAATGAAAATGTAGAACATGCTTACTAAATAGTTCTATTTGGAAAGACAGTGCATTCAAGATGTACATTTAAAGTTCATTGTAATTCCTTCAAGTGTGAAAAAATAGTCCTTTGAGATAACAACAGTTATTATGGGAAAGTGTGTTCTGTCATCAGAAAAATTGTGAAGAGATGAGTTAGGCAAGTGAAGTTCTTTACCATAGAACTTCTCAAGAGTCTTTATTGTGCTAGTACAAACCACAAGTCTGTAAACCCAAAGAACACAGGAATTTTCCATAAGATTAGATTTCTTAAACTTGTATTTGTTGAACCCTGTTCTTGAATTGGAAGAATCAATATTCTAAAATGAACATATTACTCAAGGCAATATGCAGATTCATTAAAATCTCTATCAAATTACCAATCGCATTTTTCTCAGGACTGGAACCAAGAGAAAAAAACAAAATTAAATTTGCATGGAAACACAAAAGACCTAAAATAGCCAAAGCAAGCTTGAGAAAGAAGAATGAAAATGGAGGGATAACTTTCCTTGACTTCAGACTATACTACAAAACTACAATACTCAAAACAGTATGATACTGACACAAAGCCAGACATATAGATCAATGTAAAAGGATAGAAAGACCAGAAATAAACCCACGCATTCATGGTCAATTAATCTATGACAAAGGAAGACAGAATATATACCGGAGAAAAAAAATTGTCTCTTCAATAAGTGATTCTGGGAAAATTGGACAGCTATATGTAAAAGAATAAAATCAGAACATTTTCCGATACCATATGCAAAAATAATCTCAAAATGGATTAACAACCTAAATGTAGGATGGGATATGATAAAATACCTAGAGTAAAACACAGATAGAACACTCTTTGACACAAATTGTAGCAATCATGTTTTTGGAATCCATTTCCTACAGCAATGGAAACAAAAGTAAAAATAAACAAATGGGGCCTAATTAAATATAAAAAGCTTTCATAGAGCAAAGGAAACCATAAGCAAAAACACAACACATGGAATAGGAGAAAATATTTGCAAAGAATGCAACTGACAAGGGCTGAATTTCAAAAATATACAAACAACTAACACATCCTAATATAAAAAGCAAATAATCCAATAAAAAAAAATGAGCAGAAACAGAGATTTCTCCAAAGAAGATGCACAGATGGTAAATAGGCACATGAAAAGATGCTCAACATTGCTAATCATTACAGAAACACAAATGAAAAATACACTGAGATACTGCCTTACACCAGTCAGAATGGCCATCATAAACAACAACAAAAAAAACTAAAAATAATAAATGCTAGAAAGGATGTGGAGAATTACTCTTGGTGGGTATTAAATTGGTGCAGTCACTATGAAGAACAGTATGGAGGTTCCTTAAAAAACTAAAAATAGAGTTACCATGCAATCCTGCAATCCCACTCCTGGCAATATATATGAGGAAAAGTCTAATTTGAAAAAATACATGCACCTCAATGTTCATAGCAGCACTCTTTACAATAGTAAGGATACAGAAGCAACCTAAATGTCCAATGACAGATGAATGGATAAAGAAGATGTGGTACATACATACAATGGAATATTACTCAGCCATTCAAAAATAAGGAAATAATGCCAGTGGCTTCAACATGCATGGATCTAGACATTATAATGCTAAGGGAAGTAAGTCAGAGGAAGACAAATATCATGATATCACTTATATGTGAAATTAAACTATGATAAAAATAAACTTATTTATAAAACAGAAACAGATTCCCAGGCATAGAAAGCAAATTTATGGATATCCATGGGAAAAGAGGGTTTCCCAGGTGGTGCTAGAGGTGAAGAATCTGCCTGTCAATGCAGGAGATCTAAGAGAGGTGGGTTCGATCCCTGGACAGGAAGATCACCTGGAGGAGGGCATGTCAATCCACTCCAATACTCTTGCCTAGAGAATCCCACGGACAGAGGAGCCTGGTAGGCTACAGTCCATAGGGTCCATACGCACAGAGTCAGGCACGACTGAAGGGACTTAGCACAAGCACACAAGGGGAAAGAAAGGAGGGGGTTGGGATAAATTAGAAATTTGGGATTAACAGATACATATTACTATACATAAACTAGATAAACAACAAGGATCTACTAAAGCACAGGGAGGTAAAAACCAGATAAACAAGGATCTACTATAGCATAGGAACTTATAGTTTAGTTCCCTATAAGATAGGTTATATCTTATAATAACCTATAATGGGGAAGAAAATGAATAAACTTTTCATATATTTATAAATGTACTTTATAAACATTAATATATTTTATAAACATATTCATATATTTATATATATATATATATATGTAACAATCATTTTATCCAAATTAAAATATGCTTGCTCCTTGGAAGAAAAGTTGTGACAAACCTAGACAGCATATTAAAAAGCAGTGATATTACTTTGCCAACAGAAGTCCATATAGTCAAAGCTATGGTTTTTCAAGTAGTCATGTAGGGATGTGAGAGTTGGACCATAAAGAAGGCTGAGTGCTGAAGAAGTCATGCATTTGAACTGTGATGTTGGAGAAGACTCTCGAGAGTCCCTTGGACTGCAAGAAGATCAAACCAATCCATCCTAAAGGAAATCAATCCTGAATATTCATTGTAAGCACTGATTTTGAAGTGGTAGCTCCAATACTTTGGTCACCTGATGCTAACAGCTGACTCATTAGAAAAGTCCCTGATGCTGTGAAAGACTGAAGGCAGAAGAAGGGGATGACAAGGGACAAGATGGTTGGATGGCTGGACGCTATGGACATGAGTTTGAGCAAGCTCCAGGAGATGGTGAAGGACAGGGAAGCCTGGCATGCTGCAGTCTATTGGGTCACAAAGAATCAGACATGACTGAGCAACTGAAAAACAATATATGTAACTGAATCACTATGCTGTATATCAGACACATTATAAATCAACTATACTTCAGTTAAAAAACTGATGCAACAATGTCTCAAATCTTACAAATCAGTAAATATAATGACGAACTGACAATTAGAGAAATGAACTCAAACTGAATTCCAAAAAATTAAATTTCTAATAAGAAATAAAAATATATGTCAGGGAATAAATCACATGAATCATAATAAAATTAATTTCTTGTGATTAATATGATACTGTAAAAAGACATTAATGATTCATCTAAGTTCCAATTTCTAAAACTGAAAACAATTTAGTAAATGACATCCCATTCTGAGAATTCTTCTTATCTATTCTATTTCCAAATCCTACACAGTTTTTAAAATCAGTTTAAATGTCACTTTCATCATAATGCTTCCAATGGTACTAATTTGTCAGAAGAAATTTATTCTTCCTCAAACTTAAACTCTCAGTACCTAGGCCAGATGATATGATGTTGTTTTCCAAATATATCCATTTCAGCCATGTGTTCAAAACCATGTTATTCAGACTCCAAGACTCTTTAGCTTTAAATTACACTATTGAAAGTGAAAATGAAAGTTGCTCAGTTATGTCCAACTCTTTGCAACCCCTATGGGCTGTAGCCCGCCAGGCTCCTCCATGGAATTCTCCAGGCAACAATACTGAAGTGAGTAGCCATTTCCTTCTCCAGGGCATCTTCCCATCCAGGGATCGAACACAGATCTCCTGCACTGCAGGCAGATTCTGTTCCATCTGAAGCACCAGGGAAGCCTAGCCTAGGTTATTTCTCTTATCCTTTTATAAATGCCACATATAATGGGGTTATAAAGGAAAGAAATGACACAAATCTGTAAATGTGAGGAGAGAATGAGAATAAGTCTTGGGGTGACCTTACGGCAGTGGTGAGATTAGCGGGTTTTATGCTGTTCATCAAGTAAATGAGGCAGGCAGGGGTGATGTGAGGAACATCATGAGGAAGAAACAATATGGCCCTGAGGGGGACCATAAGTATTCTGGCATTGCCAAAGTTGTTGGGAGAATGTGGCAAGAGATTGGATGGAACCATGGAGTCTCAAGGATTCTGTGAACTCCCGTGATAGGACTACAATAAAGTGTGAGCTTGTGTGCATGGGGAAATGTGTGATTTCTAAAGAAACAATCAATAGGAGATGAGATGGTTAGATGGCATCACTTACTCGATGGACATGAGTTTGAGCAAGCGCCGGGAGTTGGTGATGGACAGGGAAGACTGATGTGCAGCAGTCCATGGGGTTGCAAAAACTGGACATGACTGAGCAACTGAACTGAACTGAACTGAAAGGCTAACAAGAGTTTTGAGAAGAGAACACACGGATCACAGCAAACATCCTTTTCCAACAACACAGGAGATGACTCTACACATGGACATCACCGGATAGTCATTACCAAAATCAGACTGCTTATATTCTTTGCAGTTGAAGAGGAAAACTCTATACAGTCAGGAAAAAAATGACCTGGAGCTGACTGTGACTCAGACCATCAGCTCCTTATCGCAAAATTGAAGCTTAAGTTAAAGAAACTATGGAAAACCACTAGACCATTCAGTTATGACCTAAATCAAATCCCTTATGACTATTCAATGGAGGTGATGAATAGATTCAAGGGCTTAGGTCTCATACACAGAGTGCCTGAAGAACTATGGATGAAGTTTCATAATACAGGAGGCAGTGACCAAAACCATCCCAAAGAAAAGGAAATGCAAGAGGGCAGTGAGATTGTCTGAGGAGGATTTTCAAATAGCTGAGGAAAGAAGAGAAACAAAAGAAAAGGGAGAAAGGGAAAGATATACCCAATTGCATGCAGAGAGAGTTCCACAGAAGAGCAAGGAGAGATAAGAAGGCCTTCTTAAATGAACAATGCAAAGAATTAGAGGAAAACAATAGAATGAAAATGACTAGAGATCTCTCCAAGAAAATTGCCCAGTTCAAGGGAGTATTTCAAGCAAGGATGGACATGATAAAGGATAAAAAAAAGAAAGGACTAAAAAGAATTAGAAGAGGTTAATAAGAGGTGGCAAGAATAGATAGAGATACTATACAAGGAAGGTCTTAATAATTGGGATAACCACAGTGGTGTGGTTACTCAACTAGAACCAGACATCTTGAAGTGTGAGGTCAAGTGGGTCTTACAAAGAATTACTACCAACAAAGCTAGTGCAGATAATGGAAATCCAGCTGTGCCATTTCAAATCCTAAAAGATGATGCTGTTAAAGTATTGCACTCAGCATACCAGTAAATTTGGAAAACTCAGCATGGGCACAGGGCTGTAAAAGGTCAGTTTTCATCCCAATCCAAAGAAAGGCAATGTCAAAGAATGTTCAAACTACCATATGGTTGCACTCATTTCATATGCTAGTAAGGTTATGCTCAAAATTCTTCAAGCTAGGCTTCAGGAGAAATTCTAGATGTACAAGGTGGGTTTAGAAAAGGCAGAGGAACCATAGATCAAATTACCAACATTAGCTGGATCATAGAAAAGGCAAGAAGATTCCAGAAAAACATCTATTTTGCTTCACTGACTACGCTAAAGCCTTTGACTCTGTGCATCACAACAAACTGTGGAAAATTCTTAAAGAAATAGGAATACCAGGCCAACTGACGTGTTTTCTGAGAAACCTGTATGCAGGTCTAGAAGCAACAGTTAGAATCAGACATGGAACCACACACTGGTTCAAAATTGGGAAAGCAGTAGTATAAGGCTGTATATTGTCACCCTGTTTATGAACTTCTATGAAGAGTACATCGTCTAGAATGCCAGGCTGGATGAATCACAAGGATATCAACGCTGAATATGCACTGGAAGGACTGATGCTGAAGCTGAAGCTCCAATATTCTGGCCACCAGATGTGAAGAGCCTACTCATTGGAAAAGAACCTGATGCTGAGATAGATTGAGGTCCAGAGGAGAAAGGGGAAGCAGACCGGGAGATGGTTAGAAAGCATCACTGACCGAATGGACATGAAGCTGACCAAACTCTGGGAGACAGTGAAGGACAGGGGAGTGTGGAGTGCTGTAGTCCATGGGGTCCAAACAATCACACTCAACTTAGTGAATGAACAACCAGCAACAGCAACAGACACTGGTTAAACCAGAGAGGGAGTCTTTTAATGTGATTACAAGGAGACTGAATTTATCCTAGACCAGGAGAGAGTAGTTAATGTACGTGGTTTTTTATGCTTGTAAGAAATTTTAAAATGGCATGAAATCCTATTTCTATAACCCAGTGAAAAAATCATATACATTTAACCACAGCAGTATATGTAGGGATGGAGAAGCAGAATACATGCAAGAGATCTATGGGTTTGCTAACTATTTAAACATAGGAAATGAGAGAAACAGAGGAGAATCAGAAGATACCCAGATTTCTGGCTTGTGTGAAGAATGATATTTCATCAAGATGGTATACAGGAGGAAGACTAGATTTATAAATTTCAACCTAGGAGATATTGTGTTGAAGAGCTTGAGGAATATTCAAAGAAAGCTGCTAAGTAAGCAAATATGTCCTACAAATATAAATTAAACTAAATAATTACCTAGGATTTGCAGCCATGGATCAGTGGAGCAGTAGACCTACAATCAAAACCTCAGTAGTTTAAGAACCGTTCAAAGGGAGTGATGAAATAGAGGTAGGTTTGATTTACTTCTCTTTTTCTCTGAGAACAAGGAAGAAAAGAGCTAGAAGTATTTCTTCAATATAAGATATGGATGAGGGAGGAGATTGTGTAGATGTATGTATGGTGTGTGCATATAGGGGTGTGTGTGTGTGTGTGTGTGTGTGTGTAGGCGTGTGTATGTATAGAGGTGTGTGTGTGTATAGCTGTGTGTGTGTATAGCTGTGTGTGTGTGTGTGTATAGGTGTGTGTGCGTATAGGTGTGTGTATATGTATGGTGCGTGTGTATGTATAGGTGTGTGTGTGTGGGTATGTATGTATGCATAGGTATGTATGTGTGTATGCAGAAGTGTGTGTGTATGTGTGTGTATGTTTTAATGTGAGAAACTTGAGTATATTTATAGTGTATTCAGAGAGTCAGTTGAGACGAAGAAGAATAAATGCCAAGAGTTGTTGATAAGACAAAGTTCAAGAGAGGAACAAAGTGGAAGCAATGTCACCAACCTAAGGATTGTTCTCATTGTTCTTTCAGTCACTAAGTGGTGTCTGACTTTTTTTGTGACCCCATGGACTACAGCCCACCAGGCCCCTCTGTCTATGGGATTTCCCAGGCAAGAATACTGAAGTGGGTTGCCATTTCCTTCACCAGGGGATTTTTCTGACCCAGAGATAGAACCCACATCTCCTGTATTGGCAGGTGAATTCTTTACCACTGAACCACCAGAGAAGCTCTAATCTAAGGGTTAGATCTCTTGAAGAGGGGTGAACATTTTCTACAAAACTGGAGGTTAAAATGTATATGTACTTGTGAATTCACAAATCTCAATGAAAATATCTGAGCAGAGGAAAAAAGAGGGAAAACCAGAAAAACTCTCAATTCTCTGTGAAGTTTTAAATTCATATATTGGCTGATTAAAAAAAAAAAAAAGAAAAAAGAGGCAACAGTAGAGATGAGATCTTGAGAAGGGTGCAGAATTCTAGAAAGGCTTCTCCCAGGTAGGGGAAGGCTCATGTTTATATCTTGGCAAACATCACTGACAGCTCATCTGCATCTGGAAGCCATTCATGGAGGGACACCAAGCTCCCAACTGGGACTGGAGGACTTCATGGTGCTTGATAAGCTGAGAATAGGGGTAATGTAGGGTGACCACATTCAAGCAAGTCTAGGGGACCTACAGGCAGATGTAACAGAAGAAGGTAGCCTGTACTTGCCAGAGTGTAGGTGTTAGTCACTCAATCATGTCCAACTCTTTGTGACTCCATGGACTATAGACCACCAGGTTCCTCAGTCCATGGTATTCTCTAGGTAAGAATACTGGACTGGGTTGCCATTCCCTTCTCCAGGGGATCTTCCTGACACAGGGATTGAACCTAAGTCCCCTGCGTTGCAAGCAGGTTCTTTACCATCTGATCCACCAGGGAAGCCTTTGAAGTCCTTGCCAGAGTCCTTGGAATTAAGCATCTTAGACTAGACGTAAGAGGACGCATATGCTGAGAGTATGTGCTTGTGTTTGTACTTCAGTTCAGTTCATTTGCTCAGTCCCGTCCAACTCTTTGCTACCCCATGGACTGCAGAATGTCGGGCCTCCCTGTCCATCACCACTCCCAGAGTTTACTCAAACTCATGTCCATTGAGTCGGTGATGCCATCCAACCATCGCATCCTCTGTCATCTCCTACTCCTCCAGCCTTCAATCTTTCCCAGCATCAGGGTCTTTTCAAATGAGTCAGTTCTTTGAATCAGGGGGCCAAAGTATTGGAGTTTCAGCTTCAGCATCAGTCCTTCCAATAAATATTTAGGATTTATTTCCTTTAGGATGGACTGGTTGGATATCCTTGCAGTCTAAGGGACTCACAAGAGTCATCTCCAACATCACAGTTCAAAAGCATCAATTCTTTGGTGCTCATCTTTCTTTATAGTCCAACTCTCATATCCATACATATTTACTGGAAAAATCATAGCTTTGACTAAACGGACCTTTGTTGATAAAGCAATGTCTCTGCTTCTCAATATTCTGTCTAGATTGGTCATAAGTTTCCTTGCACGGAGTAAATGTCTTTTAATTTCATGGCTGCAATCACCATCTGCAGTGATTTTCAAGCCCCCAAAATAAATTCTGTCACTGTTTCCACTGTTTTTCCATTTATTTGCCATGAAGTGATGGGACAAGATCCAGTGGTCACATATGGATGTGAGAGTTGGACTGTGAAGAAAGGTGAGTGCCAAAGAATTGATGCTTTTGAACTGTGGTGTTGGAGAATACTCTTGAAAGTCCCTTGGACTGCAAGGAGATGCAAACAGTCCATCCTAAAGGAGATCAGTCCTGGGTGTTCACTGGAAGGACTGATGCTGAAGCTGAAACTCCAATACTTTGGCCACCTCATGCGAAATGTTGACTCATTGGAAAAGAAGACCCTGATGCTGGGAGGGATTGGGGGCAGGAGGAGAAAGGGACAACAGAGGATAAGATGGCTGTATAGTATCACTTACTCGATGGACATGAGTTTGGGTAAACTCCGAGAGTTGGTGATGGACAGGGAGGCCTGGCATGCTGCGATTTATGGGGTCGCAAAGAGTCAGACACCACTGAGTGACTGAACGGAACTGATGGGACCAGATGACATGATCTTAGTTTTCTGAATGTTGAGTTTTAAGTCAACTTTTTCACTCTCCTCTTTCACTTTCATCAAGAGGCTCTTTAGTTCCTCTTCACTTTCTGCCATAAGGGTGGTGTCATCTGCATATCTGAGGTTATTGGCATTTCTCCTGGCAATCTTTATTCCAGCTTGTGCTTCTTCCAGCCCAGCATTTCTCATGATGTACTCTGCATATAAGTTAAATAAGCAGGGTGACAATATACAGCCTTGATGTACTCCTTTTCCTCTTTGGAACCAGTCTGTTGTTCCCTGTCCAGTTTTAACTGTTGCTTCCTGATCTGCCTACAGATTTCTCAAGAGGCAGGTCAGGTGGTCTGGTATTCCCATCTCTTTAAGATTTTTCCACAGTCTCTTTAACAATTTTCCAAGTGTTTCTACTTAGAAAGTCTATCTTTCTGACTTACTTCATTCTGTATAATAAGCTCTAGATTCATCTTCCTCATTACAACTGAGTCAAGTGAAGTAAGTCAGAAAGAGAAAGATAAACACTGTATATTAACATGTATATATAGAATCTAGAAATATGGTGCTGATGATCCCATATGCAGGGCAGCAAAGGAGACACAGATGTAAAGAACAGAATTTTGGACTCAGCGAGAGAAACAGAAGGCAGGATGCTTTGATAGAATAGCATTGAAACATATACATTACCATATGTAAAATAGATAACTAGTGCAAGTTTGATGTCTGAAGCAGGGCACACAAAGCTGGAGCTCTGTGACAACCTGGAGGGATGGGGAAGGGAGGGCAGTAGGGGGCAAGTTCAGGATGGCGGTGACATACGTATTCCTATGGCCAATTCATATTGATGTATGGCAAAACCCGTTACAATAGTGTAAAGTAATTATCCTCCAATTAAAATTAATTAATAAAAAATAAAACAGGAAAAAATTCTTTATCTTTAAGAAATCTAGGCCCACCTTTCTTTTCTCATTTCTGTGCTCTTAGCCATTTCCCCCTTTCCTCATTCCACCTTTTTATATATCCTATATTCTCACCATAGTCATGCTGTGAAGGGTTGAGTTATGTCTCTTACAAAGGGAGATTTGGACATGGACATAAACAGAGGAAGAATTCCATGTGAAGAGGAAGGCAGAGATCAGAGTGATAACATCTACCATCCAAAGAATACCAAAAGCTGCCAGCAAACCACCAGAAGGAAACAACCTTGCTGATATTTTGATTTTCAATTTCTAGCCTCCAGAACTATGAAACAATGCATTTCAGTTGTTCCAAGTCACAGAGCTTTGGCTTCTTTGTTAGGGCAGTTCTAAGAAAATAATAAGCATACCATATATTGTACGCATATCCCCTAAATTTGCCATCCCCTAAATTTATCATTTACGTGCTACATCACTTCAGTTGTGTTTGACTCTCTGCAATCCCATAGACTGCAGCCCACCAGGCTCCTCTGTCCATGGGGATTCTCTAGGCAAGACTACTGGAGTGGGTTGCCATGCCCTCCTCCAGGGGATTTTCCCAACCCAGGGATTGAACCCAGTCTCTCATGTCTCCTGCATTGGCAGGCAAGTTTTTTACCATCAGTTCCACCTGGGAGGCCCCAACAACTTTGTACTTTCATGGACATTCTCCTTCCACATAATGTTCTACTTACAACCATATTCATGGCAAAATTGTTATTCTTCTTACAGATTGGGCTCAAGCCTCAATTGTTTTGCCATGCTTCCCTTGACCCTCCATGGTTCTCAGAGCAGATATAACTGTCTACAGTCTCAACAACTTGTATTACCATGGTTGTAGGGTTGCTTCAATCCTTCAAAGGAAAAAAAAATCACCTTAAGAATAGAAGTATCTTACTTGTCTTCATATCCCTAACCTCTGCCACCATGAAGAATTCTACCAGTCAAAAGTGTATATGCAAAAAAAACCACGAGTGGATGCACTTCTCAAAACAACAACATGTAAAGGGAATTGAGTATTTTAGCCACTTGTACCTGTTTTTCTAAAGTGCCAGTAAGTTGATGCTGTTTTACATAGAGTACCTCACTATGACAGAGGCTTCCCTGGCAGCTCAGACTATAAAGAATCTACCTGCAATGCAGGAGACCTGGCCAGGAAGTTCCCCTGGAGAAGAACTGACACCCGACTCCAGTATTCTTCCCTGGGAAAGCCCATGGACAGAGGAGCCTGGCAGGCTACCCTCCATGGCATTAAAAAGAGTCAGACATAACTGAGTGACTGAGCACACATGTATGCTTTACTTTGACCCCCTTATTTATCCTTCATTATAAGGACTACAAATGACTATTGTAAAGAAAAGTGTCAAACGTCAAGGGAAATTTTTATTCTTACCCAATTTCAAAGCAAGTCAGTAAACAGCAAAATAGTTCCATTTTGCTGGTGTATGCTATACCCAAGGATCTGAAACAGGTCATGACACAAACTGGCAGAGGGCTTCATTTATTTAATATCTGGACACAAACTTTGCTTTAGTAGCTGTCTCTGAGTGGAGGTTGAAGGTAGTGAAGGAAGACCATGGAGTTCTGAGGCAAGGTCTTGAGAGAGGTTTTGTTTTTTCACTTCATGGGGGGCTCAAGGCATGCTTTCCTTCCATGACATAAGAGTTATGAGAATTTTATCCCCAGTGAATTTGACTGCATTACATCAAAGTTGTTAGTTTCTTGGGTCTATTTGTTCACATTTATCTTTATAGAACTCCAACTCCCCTCATATTGAAAAATAGTCTTTGCTTATGTAGTTTGGCAGGGAGTACATTGTAATAAAAAGATCTGAGATTTTGTCGAAAGTTTCTCTGCAGTTTTATGTGTAATATAAAAACAATATTATACATGTGAATCATACTTGATATAGTTCAAAGAATTTACACATTCATTATTTAAGGTGATCCTCAAATAACAATATGAGAAGGCAGAGCAAATATTAATTGCCTAATTTTATGTACAAAATCACTGAGATTCAAACATTACTTAATTGGTTCAGGGTGGCAAATCTAGCTAGTAATGTATCTAAGGCTGGGACCCAAACCTCTTTCTTCCTAGTGAAGTGTTCTCTTCTGTTTTCTAAATGAAATTAACATTTATTTTGAAATTACTATGCTCAAAAATAATATCATCAGTTCAGTTCAGTTCAGTCGCTCAGTCATGTCCGACTCTTTGCGACCCCATGAATTGCAGCATGCCAGGCCTCCTTGTCTATCACCAACTCCCGGAGTTCACCCAGACCCACGTCCATCAAGTCAGTGATGCCATCCAGCCATCTTATCCTCTGTCGTCCCCTTCTCCTCCTGCCCCCAATCCCTCCCAGCATCAGAGTCTTTTCCAATGAGTCAACTCTTTGCATGAGGTGGCCAAAGTACTGGAGTTTCAGCTTTAGCATCAGTCCTTCCAAAGAAATCCCAGGGCTTATCTCCTTCAGAATGGACTGGTTGGATCTCCTTGCAGTCCAAGGGACTCTCAAGAGTCTTCTCCAACACTACAGTTCAAAAGCATCAATTCTTCAGTGCTCAGCCTTCTTCACAGTCCAACTCTCACATCCATACATGACCACAGGAAAAACCATAGCTTTGACTAGATGAACCTTTGTTGGTATTAGCATATTCTCTAACTTACAATGGTTTTCACAAATTGATGTTATAACTATATGTCTTTCCTTTGATGCTAGTTAAAATTTACTTCTTTTTAGAGTTTTTAATGTGCTCTAAACATATTTAACTAATTCTTATAATATTGGTAATATTAATCCAAAAACAAGTACCTCTGAGAAATACTACAGAACCTAAAAAGAAATTACGTAACCCAGTCATTCAAATTAAGTGTTTATCACTTTTACTAAGCTTTTAAAAGAAATACTCAGCTTATTGAAATGTGGATAGCTTACTGCTTCCCATTTAATAGCTTCATATGTTATGTAAATATGTTAAAATATCTTTTATTCCAAAAAATAATAACTTACTTACCCTGTACTAAGTTTTTGAGAATCTATCTATTAGAACACAAACATTTAAATGAATGACAGGCTTAAATTATTTCACACAATGGCCTTTTCATTTCGACAACTTAAAACTTTCACTTCCTTCATTCATGTTATATGCATTTATTAAGCACTGACTGCATTGGGCACTTTATATATGCTAGTATAACAGAAGTGAAAAAATAGAAGTAGATTCATTTCCTTTAAAGTATATATCCTGGTGTGAAAGTCAACAATGCAAATGATAAGTATTTACAATAGAGATATACAAGGCTGGTAGCTCAGTTGGTAAAGAATCTGCCTGCAATGCAATAGACCTCAGAGTTGGTAAAGAATCTGCCTGCAATGCAGGATATCTTGGTTAGATTCCTGGGAATCTAACAGGAAGCTTCCCTGGAGAAGAGATAGGCTACTCATTCTAGTAGTGAAGAGACGGTAAAGTATCTGCCTGCAATGCAGGAGAACTGGGTTTGATCCCTGGGTTGGGAAGATCCCCTGGAGGTGAGCATGGCAACCCACTCCAACATTCTTGCCTGGAGAATCCCATGGGTAGAGGAGCCTGGCGAGCTAAAGTCCATGGGATCGCAAAGAGTCGGACACGATTGAATGATTAACCATAAGCATACAGGACAAAAAGAAAAGCGACCTGGGGAAAGCTATGTAGAAAGGAATTGAATCTTGAAGGAGATAATAATCAAAGGTAAATAAGAAATAACTTTCTAGGCAGAGATACATGCATGTCAATAAAATACCAGGGGATTATGTCAAAACAGATTTAGAGAATTGGAAACTAATTGTTCAGCTGGACATAGAGTGACAATGGGAGAGGGATGAAGATGAGCTCAGAAAGACAGGTTGGATCAGGTTTAGACCAGCTCTGCCTTTGACAAGGACTCTATAATGTTCCTTTCTAACAACTATAAAGGAGTTTAGTTTGTTCTGAGCAGGCATATTGGAAAGGTAACAGTGAGTGATGGATTGAGGGATTAAGAATGGAAACATGGTTACTTTAGCGTTAGTGCACACGAAGTCACATCATTGGTATCTGACTCTTAGCGACCCTGTGGACTGTAGCCTGCCAGGTTCTTCTGTCCATGGGATTCTCTAGGCAGGAATACTGAAGTGTGGATTGCCATGCCTTCTATCAGGGGATCTTCTTGACCCAGGAACCAAACCCATTTCTCTTAGGTCTCCTGCATTGGCCTGCAGGTTCTTTATCACTGAGCCACCTGGGAAGCCTTGTTACTATAGAATAACATGTGATTTAAAATAGCATGGAGGACAACCTCAGAGACCTCTGGGACAATGTTAAACGCCCCAACATTGGAATCACAGGAGTCCCAGAAAAAGAAGACAAAAAGAAAGGCCATGAGAAAATACTTAGGAGGTAATGATTGAAAACTTCCCTAGAATGCCATCCAAGTCCAAGAAACCCAGAGAGTCCCAAACAGGATAAATCCAAGGCGAAAAACCCCAAGAAACATATTAATCAAATTAACAAGATCAAACACAAAGAACAAATATTAAAAGCAGCAAGGGAAAAACAACAAATAACACACAAAGGGATCTCCATAAGGATAACAGCTGATCTTTCAATAGAAATTCTTCAAGCCAGAAGGGAATGGCAGGACATACTTAAAGTAATGAAAGAGAAAACCCTACAACACAGATTACTGTACCCAGCAAGAATCTCATTCAAATATTAAAAAGAAATCAAAAGTTTTACAGACAAGCAAAAGCTCAGAGAATTCAGCACCACCAAACCAGCTCTTCAACAAATGCCAAAGGGTCATCTCTAGACAGGAAACACAGAAAAGGTTTATAAACTCGAACCCAAAACAACAAAGTAAATACCAATGGGATCATATTTATCAATAATTACCTTAAATGTAAATGGGTTGAATGACTCAACCAAAGGACAAAGACTGGCTGAATGGATACAAAAACAAGACCCCTATATATGCTCTCTACAAGAGACACACCTCAAACCTAGGGACACATACAGACTGAAAGTGAAGGGCTGGAGAAAGATACTTCACACAAATGGAGACCAAAAGAAAGCAGGAGTAGCAATACTCATATCAGATAAAATAGACTTTGAAATAAAGGCCGTGAAAAGAGACAAAGACGGACACTACATAATGATCAAAGGATCAATCCAAGAAGAAGACAGCACAATTATAAACATATACTCACCCAACATAGGAGCACTGCAATACGTAGGGCAAATGCTAACAAATATGAAAGGGGAAATTAACAGTAACACAATAATAGAGGGAGATGTTAATACCCCACTCACACCTATGGATAGATCAACTAAACAGAAAATTAGCAAGGAAACACAAACTTTAAATGATACAATGGACCAGTTAGACATAATTTATATCTATAGGATATTTCACCCTAAAACAATGAATTTCACCTCTTTTCCAAGTGCACATGGAACCTTCCCCAGGATAGATCACATCCTGGGCCATAAATCTATCCTTGGTAAATTCAAAAAAACTGAAATCATCTCAAGCATCTTTTCTGATCACATGTGGTAAGATTAGATGTCAACTACAGGAAAAAAAAAAAAAAAAACTATTAAAAATACAAACATATGGAGGCTAAACAACACGCTTCTGAATAACCAGCAAATCACAAAAGAAATAAAAAAAGAAATCAAAGTATGTATAGAAACATATGAAAATGCAACAACCCAAAACCTATGGGATTCAGTAAAAGCAGCACTAAGGGGAAGGTTCATAGCAATACAAGCCGATCTCAAGAAACAGGAGAGAAATCAAATAAAAAACCTAACTCTACACCTTAAGCAACTAGAAAAGGAAGAAACGAAGAACCCCAGGGTTAGTAGAAGGAAAGAAATCATAAAAATTAGGGCAGAAATAAGTGCAAAGGAAACAAAAGAGACCATAGCAAAAATCAACAAAACGAAAAGCTGGTGGCTCTTTGAGAAGATAAATAAAATAGACAAACCATTAGCTATATTCATCAAGAAAAAATGGGAGAAGAATCAAATCAACAAAATTAGAAATGAAAATGCAGAAATCACAACAGACAACACAGAAATACAAAGGATCATAAGGGACTACTATCAGCAACTATATGCCAATAAAATGGACAACTTGGAAGAAATGGAAAAATTCTTAGAAGAGTATAACTTTCCAAAACTGAACCAAGAAGAAATAGAAAATCTTAACAGACCCAACACAAGCACAGAAATTGAAACCGTAATTAGAAATCTTCCAACAAACAAAATCCCAGGACCAGAAGGCTTCACAGGTGAATTCTCCCAAAAATTTAGAGAAGAGCTAACACCTATCCTACTCAAACTCTTCCAGAAAATTGCAGAGGAAGGTAAACTTCCAAACTCATTCTCTGAGGCCACCATCATCCTAATACCAAAACCAGACAAAGATGTCACAAAAAAAGAAAACTACAGGCCAATATCACTGATGAACATAGATGCAAAAATCCTCAACAAACTTCTAGCAAACAGAATCCAACAATATATTAAAAAGATCATACATCATGACCAAGTGGGCTTTATCTCAGGGATGCAAGGATTCGTCAATATCCACAAAATCAATCAACGTAATATACCACATTAGCAAATTGAAAGATAAAGACCATATGATTATCTCAATATATGCAGAGAAAGCCTTTGACAAAATTCAACATCCATTAATGATAAAAAAAAAAACCCTCCAGAAAACAGGCATAGAAGGAACATACCTCAACATAATAAAAGCCATATATGATAAACCCACAGCAAACATTATCCTCAATGGTGAAAAAATGAAAGCATTTCCCCTACAGTCAGGAACTCGACAACGGTGCCCACTCTCACCACTACTATTTAACATAGTTTTGAAAGTTTTGGCCACAGCAATCAGAGCAGAAAAAGAAATAAAAGGAATACAAATTGGAAAAGAAGTAAAAATCTCACTGTTGCAAATGACATGATCCTCTACATAGAAAACCCAAAAGACTTCACCAGAAAATTACTAAAGCTAATCAATGAATACAGTAAAGTTTCAGGATATAAAATTAACACAGAAATCCTTTGCATTCCTGTACACTAACAATGAGAAAACAGAAAAAGAAATTAAGGAAACAATTCCATTCACATTGCAACGAAAAGAATAAAATACTTAGGAATAAATCTACCTAAATAAACAAAAGACCTATATATAGAAAACTATAAAACACTGCTGAAAGAAATCAAAGACGACACAAATAGATGGAGAAATACAGCATGTTCGTGGATCAGAAGAATCAATATAGTGAAAATGAGTATACTACCCAAAGCAATCAATAGATTTAATGCAATCCCTATCAAGCTGCCAATGGTATTTTTCAGAGAATTAGAACAAATAATTTCACAATTTTATGGAATTACAAAAAAACCTCAAATAGCCAAAGCAATCTGAAGGAAGAAGAATGGAACTGGAGGGATCAACCTGCCTGAGTTCAGGCTATACAACATCAAGCAACAGTCATCAAGACAGTATGGTACTGGCACAAAGACAGAAATGTAAATCACTGGAACAAAATAGAAACCCCAGAGATAAATCCACACACCTATGGACACCTTATCTTTGACAAAGGAGGCAAAAATATACAATTCTTGGAGAAAAGACAATCTCTTTAACAAGTGGTGCTGGGAAAACTGGTCAACCACATGTAAAAGAATGAAAGTAGAACGCTTTCTAACAGCATACACAAAAATAAACTCAAAATGGATTAAAGGTTTAAATGTAAGACCAGAAACTACAAAACTAGAGGAAAACATAGGCAAAACACTCTCTGACATAAATCATAGCAGGATTCTCTATGATCCACCTCCAGGAGTAATGAAAAAGAAGCAAAAATAAACAAGTGGGACCTAATTAAACTTAAAAGCTTTTTCACAACAAAGGAAACTATAAGCAAGCTGAAAAGACAGCCCTCAGAATGGGAGAAAATAATAGCAAATGAAGCAACTGACAAACAACTAATATCAAAAATATACAAGCAACTCCTGCAGCTCAATTCCAGAAAAATAGGCGACCCAATCAAAAAGTGGGCCAAAGAACTAGACAGACATTTCTCCAAAGAAGACATACAGATGGCTAACAAACACATGAAAAGATGTTCAACATCACTCATTATCAGAGAAATGCAAATCAAAACCACAGTGAGGTACCATCTCATGCTGGTCAGAATGGCTGCTGTCAAAAAATCTACAAACAAT
Source organism: Bos indicus x Bos taurus (assembly GCF_003369695.1). Classification (NCBI taxonomy): domain Eukaryota; kingdom Metazoa; phylum Chordata; class Mammalia; order Artiodactyla; family Bovidae; genus Bos; species Bos indicus x Bos taurus. The sequence continues at coordinate 95,895,697 of NC_040079.1, read as the reverse complement.
AAATGCTGGAGAGGGTGCAGAGGAAAAGGAAACCTCTTACACTGTTGGTGGGAATGCAAACTAGTACAGCCACTATAGAGAACACTGGAGATTCCTTAAAAAACTGGAAATAGAACTGCCATATGACCCAGCAGTCCCATTGCTGGGCATACACACCGAGGAAACCAGAATTGAAAGAGACATGTGTAACCCCAATGTTTATCACAGCACTGTCTAAAATAGCCAGGATATGGAAGCAACCTAGATGTCCATTTGCAGATTGAACGGATAAGAAAGCCATGGTACATATACACAATGGAATATTACTCAGCTATTAAAAAGAATGCATTTGAAGAAGTTCTAATGAGGTGGATGAAGCTGGAGCCTATTATACTGAAGTAAGCCAGAAAGAAAAACACCAATACAGTATATTAACATATATATATATATATGGAATTTTGAAAGATGGTAACGATGACCCTATATGAAGGACAGCAAAAGAGACACAGGTGTAAAGAACAGATTGTTGGACTCTGTGGAAGAAGGCGAGGGTGGGATGATTTGAGAGAATAGCATTGAAACATGAATATTATCATATTTGAAATAGATCACCAGTCCAGGTTCGATGCATGAGGCAGGGTGCTCAGGGCTAGTGTACTGAGATGACCTTGAGGGATGGGGAATGCATGTACACCCATGGCTGATTCATGTGAATGTATGGCAAAAACCACCACAATATTGTAAAGTAATTAACTTCCAATTAAAATAAAATAGCATGGCTGAATCAGTGCTCTTCATCATATTCTAGGGGGTCCTAGGAATCAATGACTATTGGTAATGACTAGGTCTAAGTTGCTTTTTTCTTTTTTTTTTTTTTCAGTTAACATTCTATTATTATTTATTTCATTATTTCCAGTAAATTTAGAGAATAAAATTTATAAGATTTCAATTCTTCAAAAAGTTTTGATTTGTTTCATGATGCAGGATGACTCCTGCTAAGTGTTCCATTTGAACTGAGAAAGATTGTAATCTGCTCTTGTTGGGTACAATGGTCTGTAAGTTTCAATTAAATTCAAGATTGTTAAGAGTGTGCCTTTTACCACTTGCTGATTTTTCTCTCGCTTTCACTATTGATTATTTTAGAAAATAGAATTTCAAAACTCTGCAACTCAAATTGCGGATCTAATCTATCCATTTTGCCTTTCAGTTCTGTCAGCTTCTGCTTCATGTATTTTGAAGCACTCTTAAGAGGGGCATCAGTATATGATCTATCATGGCCCTGAGTTTGAAAATGTAGGTATAGAAATGTGGTTCTATCTTTTTATAAACTATTTGTTTTATAATAGTTTTATGCTTGCCAAAGGGTTGCAAAGATAGGAAGTTGCCACATATTCTCACACCAATCTTTCTATTGTTAATATATTACTAAACTGCATCAAAACAATTAAGGAACTGACAGCCATTCATTACTTCTAACTAAACTCCATACCTTATTTAAGCTTCACTAGTTCTGTTTCTCCCCACTAATGTGCTTTTTCTACTTTAGGATCCATCTAAGATAAAACATTACATTTAGTTTTTATCTTATAGCCTCCTCTGATCTGTGATTGTTTCTCAGACATTCTTTGTGCTTCATAACCTTTACACTTTCAAATATTGGCTAGGTATTTTTGTAGAATGTCACTCAATTTGAGATTGACACATGTCTTTTCTTATGGTTAGACTGGGATTATGGGCTTTGGTGACAGAGACCATGGGGGTAAATACTCATTCCCCTGTATCTTGTCATAGGGTACATGCTGTCACCAGAATATATTTCTTATCACATCTTATCAAATGGTACCTGCTACTAAGATGTCACTGCTGTTAACTTTGATCTTTGATTGATTGATTGCTAAGTTTCTCCACTGTAAAATTAAATTCCCACCCCAAATTTTGTCCCCTTTCCATACTCTACTCTTTGTAAAGGTGTTTTTAAAGTAGAGCCCAGGGACTTCCTGGGTAATCCAGTGATTAGGACTCTGTACTCCCACTGCAGCAGGGACAGTTTCCATCCCTGGTTGTGGAACTAAGATCCCACATGCTGTACACCACAGCATAAAAATAAATATATAAATAGAGTGAAGTCCAAGCGTAAAAGGGGTAAATTGGGCATTAATCCCAGTTTCCTGGAAGGGGGCATTATCTACAGATATCATTTCAAATTCTTTAGGGTATTTCATTTTCTGTTTGTTTGTTCCTATTTATTTATGTATTCAATCATTGATCTGTCATTGTGGACTGATTTCAAATGTATTTGAAATATAGGGGCTTCCCTGGTGGCTCAGATGGTAAAGAATCTGTCTACAATGCAGGAGACACAGGTTTGATCCCGAGTTGGGAAGATCCCCTGGAGGAGAACATGGCAACCCACTCCAGTATTCTTGCCTGGAAAATCCCATGAACAGAGGAGTCTGGTGGGCTACAGTCCATGGGGTCACAAAAAGTCAGATACAACTGAGCAACAGATACCTTCACTTTCACATGTCAGTACAGACTGATTTCAAATGTATTTATTTTTTACTTTGGATTATGACTTCACACTATGCTATGTATTAAACTGTTTCGCATTATGGCCATTGGGCGCTCCTTCAAGTTGGCTCCTGTATCCCCCTGACTGATCCCATTCTTTTACTTTTTGAGCACTTCTAAAACTAAGTTTTCAATATAAAGCTGTAGCTTTCAGATTATTTTATTTGTAAACTGGGAATTAAATGAGATGTTAATCCTGACCCTAGTACATATTACACAATATTCATGAGTCTAGACACATTTTACTATTTGCAAAGTGAAGAGACTATCATATTTAAGGCATTATATTAAGATATATAATAAAAAGACTGAATAGCAAGTAAAACCATGTATTTAATTACATAACAAATAAGCCTCACTTAAACTGCAGAAGGGGTAACATAGGGATAGGGAATTAATAGGTATAAACTATAATGTACAAAATAAACTACACAGATATATTCTACAATACAGGAAATATAGCCAATATTTTATAGCAACTATAAATTGATAATAACTTTTAAAATTGTGAATCACTATTTTGTATACTTGTAACATATTATATTGTTTTATACTTAATAAAAAATGAATCAATAATTTGAGGGAGGGAAAGGTACTCCACTAATTGTAGCTCTTTGGGGATGAGTAATGTTAAATTAGCCAAAACTGGGTTTTAAAAATGCAAAAAGTATGTTATAGATTCTTGAATTTTCAATTCTCATCTTAAACTACTTTAAATGACAGGCCTACCACCCTAATTTTCATAGTAATATGAAAGAAAATACGCTGAGCTTAATCTTGCCTTTCACTTCACAAATCAGTTTCTTATGTGCTCCAAAATACCTTGTTACCTTAGTATCTACCAAATTATATGCCTTATGTAGCTGTGTCAATGGAGACAACCCTACAAAAGACTCAAAGAAAATGAAGAGAGCTGACAGCTCTTTTTGATTTTAATGTGTAGAAAGACCTATCGTAGAGTGACAACCATCACAGACCATCTAAGTTATCTTCAAACACACCTACAAATATTAACCAAGAATCCGGGCTGATTTACAATCCCTTCCTTTCATGTCTCATACTGCACATCCTTTCTTCCTCCCCATCTCCACCCCAGATTAGCAGCTTGTGATGCATTCCCAATGCTAGTTTATTTATTCAGCATATTTTCTGTGTCTGTAGCAAAGTGATATGAGGTTATAAAGGGAATATAGTCTGGCAATAAATAAATGTGAACCTGCATTTCACTTAGATTTTCAATAATCTGTATTTTTGGATGTTTTAGCTTAATAGGAGAAAGGACACAAGCTAAGCCAGGATAAAGATGGGAGTCAGATGCCTGAATTCAAATTCCAAATGACAGTGTTCAATATTGTATGATACAGTGGGCTCCCCTGAGATTCATTCTGAGGCTATAAAAAATGGATTATTTAAATATATGTATTATGTTTAAATATAATATATTTAAATAGATGATTTAAATATAAATCTCCCAGGTTTCTTCTACTTCTGAAATCTATGATGCTCAGATAAAAATTTTCCTCTGACAATCGCTCAGGTAATTAACTCACTAACAACATGTTTCCCTGGGGCAACTGCCAACACAGCTACATCATTTCTTGGAGCCTTTCTCCTCCAAAATGCAAATACTGGAGATTTGAGCTATCATTATGTAAAGAGTAACATATACATCAAGAGAGAATAAATATCTTTGAAGTTAGTATTTTAATCAGTCATATATTCAGCCTATTTTGTACAGGTTAATAGAAGTTTGCATTAATGCAGCTATTCCCTAAGAAGGGAGGGTGGACACTATTTCCCTCCCTAGTCAAAGGCCTGTCCTTCCCTCCATTCACTGAAGCCCTGAACAACTCTTGAGCTATATACAGCTGGGTAAGAGAGAGTATTTTCTTCTACATTTAACCATCTAGAGTTCCAGAACAAGTTATAGAAGATACGAGAGGGGAATTACCTATTTATCTTTTTCATCTATATTGCTTAGAGCTGTGTTATAGATGGAATTATTTCTCTATAAAGTCCATGTGTTGAAATTCTATTCCCTAAATACCTCAGAATGTGACCTTATTTGGAAATAGGATCACTGCAGATGTGATTAGTTAAGAGGTCCTCATAATGGAGTAGGGTGAGCTCCTAATCGAGTATGACTAGTATCCTTATTAAAAAAAGAGAAATTTGAACCCAGATGCAGGGAGACCCCCATGTGAAATCAGACCGCCATGATTTCCCCAAGATTGGGGAACCTAGGAGAAAGGAGTGGAACGGCCTCTCCCCTAGGAGCTGACCCTGCCAACACTGGTTTTAAACTTCTGGCCTCCAGAATGGTGGGACAGTAGAATTCTGCTGTTCTAAATCACCCAGTTTGTGGTACTTGGTTACAACAGGCTTAAGAAATTATAGGCTATAACATAGGTGCACTGCTGTGGGGAGGAGGGGGTTGATTTCTTTCAATATCCATTTCAGGACACGTATTAGTACCATCACTGGTTTATCCATTTGTATGGCCTATGCATCTGTCTGGGTCAGAACACATGCCAGTATATCTTTCTACGGATTATGTGAGGCATCTGATTACAAATATGGGGCTTTGTCACTTACTAGCTGTGTAATTAACCTCATTGATCTAAAGGTCTTGATAATAGTAATACTTGATCTAGTATAGCATGGGGCCTATTTGTGAGGATCAAAGGAGATGACAAAAGTGAAAGGCGATACACAGGCACACAGAGAGGATTCAGCGTAGAGGTCAAGATCGTTGCAGCCAGGGTGAATGAGTTCAAATTCTACTCTACCCTTTACTAGTTTTGAGACTGAACTGTGGAGTCAGATATAATTTTGAAATGAGAGCTATAATAGTACCCGTGCCAGAAAGATCAAACAAATGAATATATAATGAGGTCTTAGAAGATTGCCTGGCACATAGAAAATATTCAATAAACGCTGTCTATCATGCAAGCTATCAAGAACCATACAAATATTAGATCATTATAATTTATAGTTAGTAAAAGCTATTGATGAATACCCTTGTACATTGATAATTTTGACATTCCAGCTCAAGGTGCATTTGTAGCAGTATTTTAGACAGCTATTAATGCAAGAGTTAAAGACTGAATCACAGATGTCTGGTAGCAGGTAGAACAGGTTTGTCCAGTGACTCAAAAGAACCTTAGAACTAGAGGCAATTTCTGATATTCATTAGTCTTGTCATTTCCTTGTTTCAAAATATTTTGGAGCCAAATTTTCTGTTGAGCATTATACTAACTGCTTTGATATGTAAATAAAAAGCAAAAGATTTACTTGGATTTTACTTCAGCATGCACAATTGGGAATTGATTTTTTAACAACTGTTTTTTAAAGTTTCTAATGAAATCTTTGCGTATATTTGAATTGAGATGCACTGTCAGTATATCATGCTCCTTGTCCTTGTTGTTCAGTTGCTAGATCATGTAAGACTCCCTGTGCCCCTGTGGACTGCAGCACACCAGGCTTCCCTATCCATCACCAACTCCTGGAGCTTGCTCAAACTCATGTCCATTGACTTGGTGATTCCATCCAACCATCTCATCCTCTGTTGCCCTCTTCTTCTCCTGCTCTCAATCTTTCCCAGCATCAGGGTCTTTTCCAATGAGCTGGCTATTTACATCAGGTGGCCAAAATATTGGAGTTTCAGCTTCAGCATCAGTCCTTCCGATATTGATTTCCTTTAGGATTAACTAGACTTCCCTGGTGACTCAGATGGTAAAGCGTCTTCCTACAACGCGGAAGACCGGGGTTCAATCCCTGGGTTGGGAAGATCTCCTGGAGAAGGAAATGGCAATCCACTCCAGTATTCTTGCTTGGAAAATCCCATGGATGGAGGAGCCTGGTAGGCTACAGTGCATGGGGTCGCAAAGAGTCAGACACGACTGAGTGACTTCATTTTTAGGATTAACTGGTTTGATCTTCTTGCAATCTAAGGGACTCTCAAGAGTCTTCTCCAGCATCACAATTCAAAAGAGTCAGTTCTATGGTGCTCAGTCTTCTTTATGATCCAACTCTCACATCCATACATGCTGGAAAAACCATAGCTTTGACTATATGGACCTTTGTTGGTAAAGTGATGTCTCTCTTTTTAATAGGCTGGCTAGGTTTGTCATAGCTTCCCTTACAAGGAGCAAGCATCTTTCAATTTCATGGCTTCAGTCATTGTCCACAGTGATTTTGGAGCCCAAGAAAAGAAAATCTCTCATTACTTCCACTTTTGTCCCATCTATTTCTCATGAAGTGATGGGACAGGATGCTATGATCTTAGTTTTATGAATGTTGAGTTTTAGGCCAGCTTTTTCACTCTTGTCTTTTACTCTCATCAAGAGGCTCTTTAGTTCCTCTTCATTTTCTGCTATTAGAGTGGTATCATCTGTGTATATGAGGTTGTTGATATTTTTCCCAGCAATCTTGATTCCAGCTTGTAATTCATCCAGCCCTGCCTTTTGCTAGATGTACTCTGCATACAGTTAAATAAACAGGAAGACAATATACAACCTTGTCATATTCCTTTCCAAAGTTTAAACCAGTCAGGTGTTCATGCAAGAGTCTAACTGTTCCTTCTTGACCTGCATGCAGGTTTCTCAGGAGACAGGGAGAGTGGTCTGGTATTTCCTTCTCCTTAAGAATTTCCCACTAATTGTTGTGATCCACTAAGTCAAAGGCTTTCACGTAATCAGTGAAGGAAAAGCAGATGTTTTTCTGGAATTCCCTTGCTTTCTCTATGATTCAGTGAATGTTGGCAATTTGATCTCTGGCTCCTCTGCCTTTTCTAAATTGAGCTTGAACATCTGGATGTTTTTGGTTCACATACAGCTGAAAGCCTAGCTTGAAGGATTTTGAGCATAACTTTACTAGCATGTGAAATGAGCACAACTGCAGCATAGTTTGAACATTCTTTGGCATTGCCCTTCTTTGGGATGGGAATGAAAACTGACCTATTCCAATCCTGTGGTCACTGCTGAGTTTTCCAAATTTGCTGGCATATTGGCATATTGAGTGCAGCACTCTAACAACATCATCCTTGAGGATTTGAAATAGCTCTGCTGGAATTCCATCACCTCCACTAATTTGTTCATAATGATGCTTTCTAAAGTCCACTTGACTTCACACTCCAGGGTATCTGGCTCTAGATAAGTGACCACACCATCATTGTTATCCTGGTCATTAAGACCTTTTTGGTATAGTTCTTCTGTGTATTCTTGCCACCTGTTCTTAATCTCTTCTGCTTCTGTTAGTTCCTTACCATTTCTGTCCCTTATTGTGCCCATCCTTGCATGAAATGTACCCTTGATATCTCCATTTTTCTTGTAGAAATCTCTAGTCTTTCCCATTCTACTGTTTTCCTCTATTTTTTTGCATTGTTCATTTAAAAAAGCCTTCTTATCTCCCCTTGCTGTTCTCTGTAACTCTGCATTCTGTTGGATATATTTCTCCTTTCCCCCCTTACGTTTTGCTTCTCTTCTTTTCTCAGCTATATGTAAAGCCTCCTCAAACAACCACTTTGTTTTCTTGCATTTCTTTTTCTCTGGAATGGTTTTGGTCACTGATTCATGTACAACATTATGAACCTCTTCCATAGTTTTTCAGGCACTCTGTCTACCAGATCTAAACCCTTGAATCTACTCATCACCTCCACTGTATAATCAAGAGGGATTTGATTTAGGTCATACCTGAATGGTCTAGTGGTTTTCCCCACTTTCTTCAATTTAATTCTGAATTTTGCAATAAGGAGCTCATGATCTGAGCCATAGACAGCTCCAAGTCTTGTTTTTGCTGACTGTATAGAGCTTCTCCAGCTTCAGCTGCAAAGAATATAATCAGTTTGATTTCAGTATTGCCCATCTGATGATGTCCATATATAGAGTTGTCTCTTTTGTTGTTGGACAAGGGCATTTGCTATGACCAGTGGGTTCTCTTGGCAAAACTCTGTTAGCATTTTCCCTGCTTCATTTTGTACTCCAAGGCCAAACTTGCCTGTTACTCCAAGTATCCTGATTTCCTACTTTTGCATTCCAATCCCCTATGATGAAAAGGACATCTTTTTTGGTGTTAGATCTAGAAGGTCTTATAGGTCTTCATAGAACTAGTCAACTTCAGCTTTTTCACCATCAGTGGTTGGGGAATAGATAGATTATTGTGTTGTTGAATGGTTTGCATTGGAAGTGAACCAAGATCATTCTGTTGTTTTCAAGATTGCACCGAAGTACTGCATTTCGGACTCTTCTGTCTACTATTAGGGCTACTCCATTTCTTCTAAGGGATTCTTGTCCACCTTAGCAGATATAATGGTCATTTGAATTAAATTTGCCCATTCCCATTCATTTTAGTTCAGTGATTCCTAAGATGTCAATGTTCACTCTTTTCATCTCCTTCTTGAATTTACCTTGATTTACCAATTTACCTTGATTCATGGACCTAACATTCCAGGTTCCTATGCAATATTGTTCTTTACAGCATCATTATACTTTCACCACCAGACACATCCACAACTGAGTATTGTTTCCACTTTGGCCCAGTTGCTTCATTCCTTCTGGAGCTACTAGTACTCTATTACTAATTGTTACTAATTAGTACTATCGCGTCGGACACGACTGAAGTGACTTAGCAGCAGCAGCAGCAGTACTATTGCCATTAGCTTCTTTGCTGTCAGTAAATAAGGATTAGCCAGACACTTTCTCACCTTTCCAAACACCTCAGAGTTTTGGGCTGTCAAAAAAAAGAGTACCTTTGGACAATACCACTTGCTTCTTATGTGTCTGGCTTCACAGAGGAAGAAACACTTCAGTCTCTGGCCTTATAGAGGAGAAAGAAGTGTTTTAGCAAAACACCTTCCATTCATTTACTCAGCATAAGAAATAGGAACAGCTGGGACTGAATGAAATTATATTATCACATGAATTCAGTTTTGTAAACTTACCCAGGAAGTGTAAATTTGGAGGACGGATTGTCTCAGTGCTGTGGATAAGTTATAGCCTTCAGAACTGTGATGTGTTTGGTGACCAGCCCACATAATGTTAACCTCTGCAAAACACATAATTTGAAATGAGCCATGAGAATAAGAACAAAGCAATTTCCATTTTCAGTTGTGTGTGCTGCTCTATTGAACGAGAAATAAAAGTCTGGAATATCTCTGGAAAAGCAGGCCAATATAATTAAAATGAGCTGCCTTGAATCATTTTTGGAAGCAGAGAGGAAATGAATTATAAACAAAACTGAAACATAGCCAATAAATATATATAGTGTATATGATATAATTAAATGCCTCCAGCAAACTGAAATGACTTCCAAAATTTACACTTTGCTAACATATTACAATATAACAGATCATAAAATCTAACTTGTAATGTTCGAACAAAACAGTTAATGCACTGCGATAATTTTTCAGCATGTGTTAACATATTTCTAATTAAAGAAGAATACTCTGATGGGAGAAATGGTGTATAAATTTAAAAATGAAATATTATACCATTTTCTTCTCTAATGGCTTTTTAATAAATGTCAAAATCTGTCTATTGGAGTAAGAGACAATGGAGAATAATATTTGGCCATAAGATTTAATGTTTCAGTTTCATTTATAGATATATATATTAGTAACTAATAGTTACATATATTTCTTCCCATATCTCACCAACACTAACATTTCTAAAACTGTCCCACATAACTGCTGTTTATCCTCAAAAAAAAAGGAAACTGTTAATTTTCATTAAGCATTATTCAAATTGCCCTCATACTGTCTTGAAATTCATATGAACCCAAAAGTTGTCTGTTTTTTCTGCAGCAACATGCCTCTCTAATGACCATCTGAATGTATAGAATTTAAAAAACAAGCCCATATTTTTCATTCTGCCCTCATTATTTCATTTTCTACCAGAATTACATATATTCTATATTATTAGAAGAAAGTATGTTCTTAGCTAAATAATTTAAATTTTGTCCTTTGCTACAAATATAGAAGATAGAATTAACCATATGATATGACAGTTATCCCTGCTGGTATATATTGAAAATTAAAAAAAAAAAAATAGGTTTGGATGCATGGGAATTTAACAGTGAACCTAAGAGTGGCAACTTATGACCAACCTAGATGGCATATTCAAAAGCAGAGACATTACTTTGCCAACAAAGGTCTGTCTAGTCAAGGCTATGGTTTTTCCTGTGGTCATGTATGGATGTGAGAGTTGGACTGTGAAGAAAGCTGAGCGCTGACGAATTGATGCTTTTGAACTGTGGTGTTGGAGAAGACTCTTGAGAGGCCTTTGGATGCAAGGAGATCCAACCAGTCCATCCTGAAGAAAATCAGTCCTGAATATTCACTGGAAGGACTGATGCTGAAGCTGAAACTCCAATACTTTGGCCACCTGATGCGAAGAACTGACTCATTTGAAAAGACCCTGATTCTGGGAAAGATTGAGGGCAGGAGGAGAAGGGGACGACAGAAGATGAGATGGTTGGATGGCATCACCAACTCAATGGACATGGGTTTGGGTGGACTCCAGGAGTTGGTGATGGACAGGGAGGCCTGGCGTGCTTCAATTCATGGGGTTGCAAAGAGTCGGACACAACTGAGCTACTGAACTGAAGTGAAGAGTGGAAATACTGAGTTATTAGTCTTTGCAATTGCCACATAATCAGAGTTATAAAGAACCCATCGGCTAATGCAGGAGACATGGAGATGCATAATAATATGTATGGGACTACCTTCTTATAACCTCTACAGACCTAGGGTTAGATCCTTAGGTCGGGAATATCCCCTGGGGTAGGGCATGGCAACCCACTCGAGTATTCTTGCCTGGAGATCCCATGGACAGAGGAGCCTGGTGGGCTATGGTCCATAGGTTCACAAAGAGTTGGATAAGACTGAAGCAACTTAGCATGGACATGCACACACGTTAAAATACACGGCACATGACAGGATAATTTGTTAGAGTTTTAATGAAAAACATGGATATATGGAGAGATAGACGTAAATATAGTCAATCCTGGTGGACTTTTCTTAGACAAGAAAAAGCTTTCATTTAGCCAATGAAAGCTCTGTGAGCAATCTATTTAAAGTGAAAGTGGCTCAGTTGTCTCTTTGTGACCCCATGGACTATACAGTCCATGGAATTCTCCAGGCCGGAATACTGGAGTGGGTAGCCTTTCCCTTCTCAGGGATCTTCACAATCCAGGGATAGAACTGGGGTCTCCTGCATTGCGGGTGGATTTTTTTTTACCAACTGAGCTATCAGGGAAGCCACAATCTATATAGTTCAGTTCAGTTCAGTCGCTCAGTCGTGTCCGACTCTTTGCGACCCCATGAACCGCCGCATGCCAGGCCTCCCTGTATATCACCAACTCTCAGAGTGTACTCAACACTCATGTCCATTGAGTTGGTGATGTCATCCAACCATCTCATCTTCTGTCATCCCCTTCTCCTCCTGCCCTCAATCTTTCCCAGCATCAGGGTCTTTTCAAATGAGTCAGTTCTTCACATCAGGTGGCCAAAGTATTGGTGTTTCAGCTTCAAAATCAGTCCTTTCAATGAATAATCAGGACTTATTTCATTTAGGATGGACTGGTTGGATCTCCTTGCAGTCCAAGGGACTCTCAAGAGTCTTTTCCAACACCACAGTTCAAAAGCATCAATTCTTTGGCACTCAGTTTTCTTTATAGTCCAACTCTCACATCCATACATGACCACTGGAAAAACCATAGCCTTGACTAGACGGTACTTTGTTGACAAAGTAATGTCTCTGCTTTTTAATATGCTGTCTAGGTTGGTCATAGCTTTCCTTCCAAGGAGTAAAGTGAAAGTGAAGTCACTCAGTCGTGTCCGACTCTTTGTGACCTCATGGACTGTAGTCTACCCATAGCTGCAATCACCATCTGCAGTGATTTTGGAGCCCCCCAAAATAAAGTCAGCCACTATTTCCACTGTTTCCCCATCTATTTGCCATAAAGTGATGGGACCAGATGCCATGATCTTTGTTTTCTGAATCTTGAGCTTTAAGCCAACTTTTTCACTGTCCTCTTTCACTTTCATCAAGAGACTCCTTAGTTCTTCTTCATTTTCTGCCATAAGGATGGTGTCATCTGCATATCTGAGGTTATTGATATTTCTCCCGGCAATCTTGATTCCAGCTTGTGCTTCTTCCAGCCCGGCATTTCTCATGATGTACTCTGCATAGAAGTTAAATAAGCAGGGTGACAATATACAGCCTTGACAGACTCCTTTTCCTATTGGGAACCAGTCTGTTGTTCCATGTCCAGTTCTAACTGTTGCTTCCTGACCTGCATATGAATTTCTCAAGAGGCAGGTCAGGTGGTCTGGTATTCCCATCTCTTTCAGAATTTTCCACAGTTTATTGTAATCCACACAATCTATATAGGGAGTTACCAAACAAAATGTGCAAAAAGAGTTTTGGAAAACAAATGAAATATAAGAAAGATTCAATTCTGTGAGAATGAAATTATGAACAGGATTATGAATAGATAGGCTTATCAGAAGTCATTTCTATTCAAGTCATATATTTTCAAGTGAGGCAAGTATTTTCACAAGACATCAGTTTATATCTAATGTAGATTCTAATTGGTCCACACTTTTTTAATCATTCCTAGTAATGACCCTGGAGAAGGCAATGGCAACCCACTCCAGTACTCTTGCCTGGAAAATCCCATGGACGGAGGAGCCTGGTAGGCTGCAGTCCATGGGGTCGCTAAGAGTCAGACACGACTGAGTGACTTCACTTTCACTTTTCACTTTCATGCATTAGAGAAGGAAATGGCAACCCACTCCAGTGTTCTTGCCTGGAGAATCCCAGGGGCAGTAGAGCCTGGAGGGGTGCCGTCTATGGGGTCACACAGAGTTGGACACGACTGAAGTGACTTAGCAGCAGCAGCAGCAGCAGTAATGACCCTACATTTCTACTCAAGTAATGAAGGAAACTATTCCTACACAAATAAGAAGTACTTCACCATAATGACCTCAAACTTCCCAGGCATAATCCCTGAAATAACCTAGAATCTAAATCTGTGGTTTATTGATTAACCTGTATAACTATGAATAAGAGAGTTACAAAGAATCCCATGACACTCAAAATCTTCATATGTTGTATGGGATACTATTAAGAAATAATAAATCTAATGAACATACTAAATCTTTTAAAGCTTCTTATAGATTCAACAATTGAAGACATCTAAATACCATTTTCTCTTTAGAACATACTCATTATTGAACATTTCAGAATGTTCAAAGAAACTTCACTATGAATCAAAATTATTTCATTGGACCTTTCAGAATTTGTATAAAAAATTCATCATAATATATCTATGCTTCAAGTTCATAAGTGGATGAGCTAAGTAGATGATTTGATTAGATGGCAATAATACGTATTGGAACTACCTTCTTATAACCTCCACAGAAGCTAAATGGTGGAACAAAGAATCCACCAGGGTGGAGGTTAAAGACCTGTCTCTATAGTTGTTTTAAAAGCACTGACTTCCTATCAAAAACTGTGTGTAATACAAGCCTTCATTCAATGAAGTACAGCTGTATAAACAGGTTACAGTAATTGGATCCCACTGTCTTACCTCTGTAACTTTCCAGAATTGGGGGAAACAAGAAACACAGGAAGTAAATTATTTTCAAGGGTGGCTTTAAAAATACATTTTTAGAAAATTGTTCCAACAGTACTTTGGTAAATAAGATACATTTAACAGTACATTTACAAATATGTTCATCTTCCTTAATATTTGAATTGATGAGTTGTCTGTTCTAAGGAAGAAAAACAAATGTTAAAGAGAAAAACTGATATGATCACAATAAACTTCTTCCAGTGAAAAATTCATATAAGTTGCCATCAATAATAATTTTCTTTTTCTATAAGAAAATTATTGATTATAAAACTTATGGTATATTACTATGGCTTTTCAATGATATTAGAAATAATAATGTTATTAATACTTTCCACTGCCAAAATATAGATTTCTTTACATATATTTTATTTATACATTAACTATTCATTCAATTTGGCCAAAATTTAATGTAATATATGTGTGTATGTATGTTATATTCTTGAGTTTGCTATCTTGTTTCTTTTTTATTAAAGTCCAACTTACTTACAATGAAATATATCCCTTTTGATATTTAGTTCTATGAGTTTTAATCAAACAAATACAACTGTGCAATCACTGTCAATATCAAGATATGGAATAGTTTTTATTATCCCAATAGACACGGAATAGTTATGATCACCCCAAAGTTCTCTCTTCCATTTTGTGTATGGCAGGTTAACTCTAACACGGCTCCCAGATTCAGATGATGAGATTCCCAGGGAACTTAGGAGAGTTTACTGTGTTTTGGGTGTGAAATAAGAATCCATGGGATCCAGAGGGCTTCCTATGGGAGACAGTCTCTAGGCAGTCCCCAGTGATTCTAGTCTACTGGTACTGAACCCCCTGTATAAACTCTTCCCTTGAATGTGGTTGGATTTGACTTCCTTCCAGTAAATGTAGGGCTTTCCTGGTGGCTCAGTGGTAAAGAATCTGCCTGCAATGCAGAAGACCCAGATTCAATCCCTGGGTCAGGAAGATCACCTGGAGAATGGAATGGCTACCCACTCCAGTATTCTTGCCTGGAAAATTCCATGGACAGAGGACCCTGGTGGGTTCATGGGGTCACAAAGAGTTGGACACAACTGAGAGATCCAAAAGTGTCAGACACAACTGAGTGACTAATGTTCTTCTGCTAAATATAATTCTCGCAAAGGTGACGGGATGTCATTTCTGATATCAGGTGATAAAAAGACTGAGGCTGACATCTTGGGTGCTTTCTCTTACATCGTCACATGCTCTATCCAAGGAAAGTCGGCTGCCATGTTGCAAGCTGCCTTTTGGAGAAGCACATACAACAGGGAACTAGGGAAGGCCTCAGGTTAACCAGCTAGCAAGAAACTAAGCTCCTTAACCCAAATTCCACGAGAAACTGAATCTTGCCAAAAACCATGTATGTGAGTTTGGAAGCAGATCTTCTCCAAATTGAGTCTTCAGATAACACTGCAGCCAGGAACTAGCTTACTGCTTAATTGCAACCTCATGAAAGACTGGGGACCAGAAGCACTCATCTAAGCTGCCTGCTGATTTCTGACTGACAGAAGTTGCAAGAGAAGCCATGGATATATTACAAAGCAAAGGACCATTAATACAGTGGTCAGTCCTCCCTGATCTTATACTCTGTCCCTAGCATCCTCTCATATGTTTTTTTTCACTTATGTTGGTGTTTAGCTAAGTCGTGTTGAACTCTTTTGCAACCCTGTTGGCTGTAGCCTGACAGGCCCCTCTGTCCATGGGATTCTCCAGGCAAGAATACTGGAGTGGGTTGCCATTACCTCCTCCAGGGGATCTTCCCAACCCAGGGATCGAACTTGTGACACCTGTATTGGCAGGAGGATACTTTACCACTGAGCCACCAGGAAAGCTCTTCTTTCCCCTAGTTTTGCTTTTCTAAGGATGTCATATCAGTGAATTATTGCATATTAGGCCTTTGAGTTTGCTTTCTTGCACTTAGCATAATGTATCACAGATTCCTCCATTTTGCTGTGTTTATCAGTAGTTTGTTCCCTTTTTTTGCTGAGTAGTATTCCATTTGTACCATCAGTTTTTGTTTTGTTTTGATCCACTTAGTAGTTGAACATTTCAAGTGTTTCTAGTATTTGGCAATTACAAATGAAGCATCTATAAATTTTCTAGAATTTTTTTTCAGGTGGACATAGTTTCATTTTTCTTTGGTACATACTCAAGAGTGAGATTACTGAACTGTATGGGATGTTTACATTAGGTTGCAAAAAAATTCAAATCATTTTCCAAAGTGACCGTGCCTTTTTGTATTATCACTAGCAGTAAATGAGAGTTAAAGGTCCTCCACATTTTTGATGGTACTTGACACTATTAATTTTATTTATATTTAATAACATTCTAATAAGTGTATATTGTTATCACATTGAAATTTTAATCTACACTGCTGCGGTGGCAAATGACAATAGTTACTTCTCCATGTGCATTTTTGCCATTGATATGTCTTTTTGGTCTATTCAATACTAGTGCCTTCAGTTTAATTGGCTTGCTTTTATATTATTGAGTTTTGAGATTTCTTTATATATACTGTACACAAACATGTTCTCCTTATGAAGTGTCTTATGAAGAACACTGTGTTTTAATTTTGATGAAACCCAATTTATATACTTGAGAGTTTTATTAAAAGATACTTTTAGTATATGTAAGAACAGAGATTACTTTGAAGAAACATAAGAATGATGAGAAATTTCCAAACAGAGTAAACTTGTAATCTAGAGGCTAACAGATTCTATATGCATTACACATCTAAAGTATATCTAAATAAGTCTCCTATCTCATATCTTGTCACCTATAAAGTGGACAGAAATAGTTCTCTAGGTTAATATGAGCCATAAACATAGGTCTACAAGGAATGTTCACAGCTATATGATAACAATTTAATCTTCAGGAGTGACAGGCCAGAAGTCTTGGGGCACCCTGGGGGTGATGATGTTGCCTTCAACTCATAATGTGAGAAACCTTCAAGTTATAAAGGAAAAAATGTTAGGCCTATTTGTAATATGTCATGATGTTTAGCACCAAGAAAGTCATGTTAGTAATACTTCATGGGACATTTAGCATATTGTGTAGCAGAACATGGAACATGAGAACTGAACTACAGGAGCCTTATGAAGTTACTTAGTTCAATTCCTTATTTTATAACTAATAAAAATGAAATTGAAATGAAGAAGGGAAAAACTTACATTAGAGGAAAAGAAAGCTTTTTAAAATTTTCTCTCTCTCAACAGTGATTTATTTGGAGCATTCACCCCCATCTTGGATTTTTCTTTCTCCTTCAGAAATGGAGGTGAATGGGACCAAGAGTTCTGTGGGCCCCGGCACATATTTGGTGATTTTCAGGAAGTAAAGGACAATAGGAGCTCAAAACACATTATTGAATAATGGTGCTAAGCTTCTTGAATTAGCACAACTGCCTATAGCTTTTTACACAAAATCTAACACTATAAAACACTGAACTTATCAATTTTTGAATGATAACAATTGTCACTTTGAATTTGAAATACTGAATATAAGTGAACCCTTCAAAATTTGTTCTATCTCTTTCCAACAGATAAACATGATAAGTGATTTCAAAAATTAAGTTAACTAAGTAATCAAAATAATAGTAACAGACTCAAACTATCAAACTGAAGTCTAAATGGGAAATATAAGCAGATGCATAATAATAAATAGATCCTCATTTATTTTTCTATTCTTTACTCAATGAACTGATGGTGATGTCATCAATTTGACCATCACACTTTCATTCACTTCCTATAGTAGAAAATCAAATTGATGAGAAAATTGATGATTCAATGAATGGAGATTGATATTCAGTTCAGTTGCTCAGTAGTGTCCGACTCTTTGCAATCCCATGGACTGCAGCATGCAAGCTTCCCTGTTCACAACCAACTCTTAGAGCATGCTCAAATTCATGTCCATCGAGTCGGTGATGCCATCCAACCATCTCATCCTCTGTCGTCCCCTTCTCCTCCTGCCCTCAATCTTGCCCAGCATCAGGGTCTTTTCCAATGAGTCAGTTCTTTGCATTAGGTGGCCAAAGTATTGGAGTTTCAGCTTCAGCATCAGTCCTTCCAATGAATATTTAGGACTGATTTCCTTTAGGATGGACTGGTTGGATCTCCCTGCACTCCAAGAGACTCTCAAGAATCTTCTCCAATAGCATAGTTCAATTTTTGGTCCTCAAGCTTTCTTTATAGTCCAACTCTCACATCCATACATGACTACCAGAAAAATCACAGCTTTAACTAGATGGACCTTTGTCGGCAAAGTAATGTCTCTGCTTTTTAATATGCTATCTAGGTTGGTCATAACTTTCCTTCCAAGAAGCAAGAATCTTTTAATTTCATGGCTGCAGTCACCATCTGCAGTGATTTTTGAGCCCAAGAAAATAAAGTCTGTCGTTGTTTCCATTGTTTCCCCATCTATTTCCCATGAAGTGATGGGACCAGATGCCACGATCTTCGTTTTCTGAATGTTGAGTTTTAAGCTGACTTTTCCTCTTTCTCTTTCATCAAGAAGCTCTTTAATTCTTCTTCACTTTCTGCCATAAGTATGGTGTCATCTGTGTATCTGAGGTTATTGGTATTTCTCCCAGAAACCTTGATTCCAGTTTATGCTTCATCCAGCCTGGCATTTCACTGATATATTCTACATAGAAGTTAAATAAGCAGGGTGACAATATACAGCCTTGTCGTACTCCTTTTCTGATTTGGAACCAGTCTGTTGTTTCACGTGCAGTTCTAACTTTTGTTTCCTGACCTGCATAGAGATTTCTCAGGAGGCAGGTAACGTGGTCTGGTATTCCTATCTCTTTAAGAATTTTCCACAGTTTTTCTTTGTGATCCACATAGACAAAGGCTTTGGCATAGCCAATAAGAAAGAAGTAGATGTTTTTCTGGAAACTCTCTTGCTTTTTTGATGATCCAACAGATATTGGCAATTTGATCTCTGGTTCCTCTGCCATTTCTAAAACCAGCTGGAACATCTGGAAGTTCATGCTTCACATATTCCTGAAGCCTGGCTAGGAGAATTTTGAGCATTGTTTTGCTAGCATATGAGATGAGTTCAAATGTGTGGTAGTTTGAACATTCTTTGGCATTGCCTTTCTTAGGGATTAGAATGAAAACTGACCTTTTCCAGTCCTGTAGCCACTGCTGTGTTTTCCAAATTTGCTGACATATTGAGTGAAGCACTTTCACATCATCATCTTTTAGGATTTGAAGTAGCTCAACTGGAATTCCATCACCTCCACTAGCTTTGTTAGTAGTGATGCTTCCTAGGGCCCACTTGACTTCACATTCCAGGATGTCTGGCTCTAGGTGAGTGATCACATTCTTGTGTTTATTTGGGTCATGAAGATCTTTTTTGTATAGTGCTTATGAGGAAATGGCAACCCACTCCAGTATTCTTGCCTGGGGAATCCCATGGAAAGAGGAAGCTGGTGGGCTACAGTCCCTGGGGTCACAAAGAGTCGGACATGACTGAGCGACTTCACTTTCACTTCACTTTCACTTTATGTGTATTCTTGCCGCCTCTTCTTAACATTGTCTTCTTCTGTTAGGTCCATAACTTTTCTGTTCTTTATCGTGCCCATCTTGCATGAAATGTTCCCTTGGTATCACTAATTTTCTTGAAGAGATCTCTTGTCTTTCCCATTCTATTGTTTTCCTCTATTTCTTTGCATTGATCACTGAGGAAGGCTTTGTTATCTCTCCTTGCTATGCTTTGGAACTCTGCATTCAAATGGGTATATCTTTCCTTTTCTCTTTTGCCTTTCACTTCTCTTCTTTTCTCAGTGATTTGTAAAGCCTCCTCAGACAACCATTTTGCCTTTTTTCATTTCTTTTTCTTGGGGATGGTGTTGATCACAGACTACTGTACAATGTCACAAACCTCCATCCATAGTTCTTCAGGCACTCTGTCTATAAGATCTGATGCCTTGAGTCTATTTGTCACTTCCACTGTATAATCGTAAAGGATTTGATTTAGGTTATACCTGAATGGTCTAGTGGTTTTCCCCACTTTCTTCAATTTAAGTCTGAATTTGGCAAGAAGGAGCTCATGATCTGAGCCACAGTCAGCTCCCGGTCTTCTTTTTGCTGACTGTATAGAGCTTCTCCATCTTTGGCTGCAAAGAATATAATCAATCTGATTCTGGTATTGACCATCTGGTGATGTCCATGTGAGAGTCTTCTCATGTGTTGTTGGAAGAGGGTGTTTGGTATGACCGGTGTGTTCCCTTGGCAAAACTCTGTTTGCCTTTGGCCTGCTTCATTTTGTACTCCAAGGTCAAATTTGCCTATTATCCAGGTATCTCTTAACTTTCTACTTTTGCATTCCAGTCCCCTATAATGAAAACGACATCTTTTTTAGGTATTAGTTCTAGAAGGTCTTGTAGGTCTTTAGAGAATTGTTCAACTTCAGCTTCTTCAGCATTACTGGTTGGGGCTTAGACTTGGATTACTGTGTTGTTGAATGGTTTGCCTTAGAAACAGAGATTATTCTGTCCTTTTTGAGACTATACCTAAGAACTGTATTTCAGACTCTTTCACTGATTATTAGGGCTACTCCATTTCTTCTAAGGAATTCTTGCCCGCAGTAGTAGATATAATGGTCATCTGAGTTAAATTCACCCATTCCAGTCCATCTTAGTTCACTGATTCCTAAAATGTCAATCTTCATTCTTGCCATCTCCTGTCATGCACACACTTCCTCAACATAAAAACTGAGAGCACTTTGAAAACAACACAGCTTTCCTGTAAACTGGGAGAGAAGTTTGAAGAGACCACAGCTGATGGCAGAAAGACTCAGACTGTCTGCAGCTTTACAGATGGCACATTGGTTCAACATCAGGAATGAGATGGAAAGGAAAGCACAATAACAAGAAAACTCAAAGATGGGAAATTAGTGGTGGCATGCATCATGAACAATGTTACCTGTACTCGGGTCTATGAAAAAGTAGAGTAAAAATTCCATCATCATTTTTCACAGAAATTAGTTGCAAGGATGAACAAGCTCAGTTCAATGAGGAAATCTCCATACTGCGTTTTTTTTTTTTCATTATTGCATCAATTATCTTTATCAAAAACAATTAAACTATTTCAAAGTGTTGGTGTAATTAGGGTCATCTCTTTGGTTAGCAAATAAATCTGTTTGTGCTTAAAAAAAAAGGCTTCTGTAAGTTTCATCATTCTCCATGTACATCCCTCTGCTCCTAGTCATTTTGTATGCTGAGATTTGCCAAGTCTAAATATTAACCTAGATTTCTCTTCTTTCTGTTGATATTACCTCAGCTCTAGGCCATGGGCCAAGTGATCTGCTAGAAGATCCTGATTCCATCTCTGGTGATACATGGAAGGAGCTCTTTCCCACTCATAGGAAAAAGTATTATTGTACTAAAGTACTAAGTGGCCTGAAAACTGGTATCTCTAGGAATACAATAGATGAGCAAAGAGAGATTTTTTGGTTAAGGGAGATTCCCATACCTTTCAACTGTTGAAAATTAGCTGTGTTTATAGAAAAGCAAGAGCTCCCCTTGTGGCTCAGCTGCTTAAGAAACTGCCTGCCATGTGGGAGACAAGGGTTTGAGCATGACAACTCACTCCAGTATTCTTGCCTGGAGAAGCCCATGGACAGAGGAGCCTGGTGGGCTACAGTTCATGGGGTTGCAAGAGTTGGACACAACTGAGCAACTAACACACACACATACAGAAAACCTATCCCCTCTCTCCAAAAGTTGGTAGAATTAGATAAAAATCCTTTGAAATCAAAGTTATCAGTATTACATTTTAAAAGAATTATGAAGCTGACAGTTATTATATCTCACAAAGGCCACTTATCTATTGAATGAAATCAAATTCTAGTGCATGCAGGTGCTGATTAGCAGCAGCAACAGTAGCATCATGGCTTTAGGTTTGGGGACTGTTAGTCATTTCATCATGGGACTTACCATATATCCAGATCAAAAAGGAATCCACATGGTCTGCATAGAATAAAAATCAAGAAATCGTCCAGAGGATTTAATGACATCCATTTGGCACTCATAATGACCTAAACTAGCACAATCCAAAGACAGAAACCATGGGAGAAGAACTATCTTTATGTCAATAGATTTAGCTACGATTGGCAAGCACTCCTACAACACTCCTTCTGTGCAGTGTGCTCGCCTGTGGTGAGACACAATGAACTTCTGCTGTATTATGTTTGGAATAATGACTGCTATAATTTATCTCCACAAGCCACAGACTCCAAGAACACATTAACCTCCAAAGTTTGAAAGGAGAGCAATATTAAGGAAGTGAACAGGAAAGCAAAACAAGCAGGGATTGTCAGGACAAGACAGGAAAGCAGGAAAAAAAAAAAAAGGCACTAAAACCACAGTTAGAAAGTGGCTGCAATGTGTCTTTATTCTCCCTCTCTTAGCCTTATGAGTGGATGGAGATTATCCTTGTCAATGTAAACAAAAACCTACTGGGATCTCTTTGCCAATAATAAGGGCTTTCTATTGGTCTTACCTTTTGCCTTTGTGTTTTGAAACTAATTTTTACTGCTTCATTGCAAATGAGTAAGAAGCCTGTAAGATTACTAAATTTTCAAGAAATGTGATGGTGTCCACGGAAGGTGCCAGAGTGAATCAGGATTGGATGTCCCAGTTGGAACAGGTCAGTGTATCCTTTGGTTTCATCTTGACATAGATTAGCATGGTCACTGGTCTTTGAGAAACCAATCTGCATCTGATAGATTTTTGTTCTACATGTTTGGGAACTGTTGTTCCTCACTATGTTATTATTGTTTGTTGATACCTCATAGAACTGAATGTTCTTTGTTACTCTGTTGAGTTACTTTGCCCTTTCATCTGTTACCTGCAAAGTAAATGTATGTCTGAAATCTGAATACATATCTGATTTTAAAAAGAGGCTATCAATGACTATAAGTCTCACTACTACCGGAGGAAGAGGTCTCATGGCATATTCTTTGACCATTGAAAGATGGAAGTGGTTATGCAGGAACATAGCTTCCATTACTCTAATAGAAGTAACCTCATATTCTACGCTCTAAGTCTTTAAGCATGACTCCATTGCTATATGACCTTCAAACCCAAATGTTATTTGTTAAATGGATTCATCATTTTCTGCCCATGCTTCCTTTTTCTGTTTCTGATCTTGTAATATGACAATTATGCCTTTGATCACTTCCTTTTAAGATTTCACAACTGGCTTCAATCAATCCATCGAGTTACCTGATGCTTTCCTTTCCTATCGCATACCTGTTGTGCTAGGTGAAGGCCTCATTGCCTCGGTACAGTCAGTCAGTATCCACTGTGCATTTTCTATGCGTAAGAGACTGCCCTTGTATCACTCACAGTCTAGTGAAGGTTAGCAAACTGACATCACACGCCAAAGTCCAGCCCACCAACTGTTCCATACAGCCAACAAGCTAGAATAGTGTTCACATTTTTAAAAGACTGAAGTAGAATCAGAAGAGTAACAGTTTGTGACACATGAATAGTATATTAAAAAAAAAAAAGAAATATGTATCTTCATATTTTTTTCTCACGTACTCTCCATTTTCTGGGCATCTTGAACACCCTGAACACTTTTCTGGTCACCTGTATCTGTGTGACCTGTCAAAATATTCTCCATCTTTCAAAGAATGTCATTTTCTCTAAGCAGTCATACTTGGTAGCTGGGAAAACCAGCTACAATTATTACACAATCCTTATTACTCCTAGGCCTCTAATACCACAAATACTAGGTTATTTTCCTCCCCTATTTTATGAATTTCTTTAAAAAATATTTATTTATTTGGCCATGCTGGGTCTAGTTGTGGCGTGTGGGATCTTTAGTGAGGCATGTGAACTCTTAGTTGTGGCAATGTGGGATCTAGTTCCCTGACCAGGGATCAAACCTGGGTCCCCTGAATTAGAAGCTCAAGTCTTAGCCACTGGACTATGAGGGAAGTCCCATAAGCTTCTTAAGTAGAGAAAATTTATCTATTTTGTACTTTTTACAACACCTACTATTAACTTCGCATAGTAGATCACTAATATATTGTCTTTTTTTTTTTTTAACTTTACATAATTGTATTAGTTTTGCCAAACATCAAAATGAATCTGCCACAGGTATACATTGTCTTGCTTGATTAAACTTATGCTTACCAAATACAACTGTTTCATTTGAATAATCAATGTCCAAATAAATAACTATTGATTTCTGTGAAATACATGTATTGTCACTAGTGAAATTAATGCTTTTATAATTTTTCTTTTTCCTTCATACTGATTTCATCTCCCTAATTTCAGTCATATCTAAACATTCCATTTTGTAAAACATAAACCATTAACCTTCCTTTCCTTAATTTGTTTTTATCTCAAACGTCTTAAAAGAGTAATTTATTCACTTATTTACCTCAAATTCATTCTTAAACTTGTTGTCAATATCACTTAGTGAAAGTGAAGTCGCTCAGTCGTGCCCTACTCTTTGCGACCCCATGGACAGTAGCCTGCACCAACCTCCTCTGTCCATGGGATTTTCAAGGCAAGAGTACTAGAGTGGGTTGCCATTTCCTTCTCCACAATATCACTTAGTTCTCTCCAAAATCATAATTGGTCCTTTTTTTTCTTGTCCCAACTGAAGATCTCATTCTAGATGTCATCTTATTTGAACTTTCTGAGACACTGCTTCTGTCTGAAAATCTTCTCCTTTGGCTTCAGTAACCCCCTTGCTCCCAGTGCTCTCTTTATTCATTCAGGTGTAATTCCCTGACTTCTTCCCTGATTTGCTTGGGACCAACTGTTGTTTTCTTTGCTCCTCTTTCTCACTGTTTTTCATGGTGTGAAATGAGTTCAATAATCACTTAAACAAAAGTTGACAGCTCCCAAATACTTCAGTCTACAGGTTTCCATTGACTCTGGCTCTAAATTCCTTTTAGGAAATTCTACACATGGATGTGAGAGTTGGACTATAAAGAAAGCTCAGAGAAGAAGAATTGATGCTTTTGAACTGTGGTGTTGGAGAAGACTCTTGAGAGTCCCTTGGACTGCAAGGAGATCCAACCAGTCCATCCTAAGGGAGATCAGTCCTGGGTGTTCATTGGAGGGACTGATGTTGAAGCTGAAACTCCAATACTTTGGCCACCTGATGTGAAGAGTTGACTCATTTGAAAAGACCCTGATGCTGGGAAAGATTGAGGGCAGGAGGAGAAGGGGACAACAGAAGATGAGATGATTGGATGGCATCACTGACTCAATGGACATGGGTTTAGGTGGACTCTAGGAGTTGGTGATGGACAAGGGGGCCTGGCGTGCTGCGGTTAATGGGGTCACAAAGAGTCGGACATGACTGAGCGGCTGAACTGAACTGAGCACATGTTGTGCCCTGAGCTTGTGTTATGGTCTTATTTTCTGTCCCCTGTCATCCTTCTTTCTCAATGGGATTACTAACATCTTAGCCACCCAGGCAAAGGAGATGACAGCCAGGGAAGGTCTCAAGGCAGAACTAGATCTTGGTGCTTTTTTTCCCCTTCTGACCCCTCTTTTGATATTTATGCACTGCTTAGTATATAATCAGGAAAAAAAACCCAGAATTGCTAAATGAATTTTTTTAATAAATGACTTTATATTAGCTTGTGATGTTCTCTCCTAATACACTGTAGCAAACAGGCCCAAAAGTTGGTTTTATTACTAATAGGAACAACATTATATAAGAGAAAATATAAAGAGAAAAGTAGAGTGGCAAAGGCAACATGGAAAATCATCATTATTTGTGAAAGTCAGTAATAAATTATGAAATTTTTTCCCTCAAAGAATTGACATTTTAGGAAATATCAATAAGGAAGGGTATGTGAAGAAACTCAAAAATTATTTGACACAAACTAAAATAATGAGCTTCCCAGGTGGCACTAGTGGTAAAGAATCCCCCCTGCCAAGGTAGTATACATGAGATGCAGGTTTGATCCCTGGGTCAGGAAAATCCCTTGGAGGACACGACAACAACCACTCCAGTATTCTTGCCTGGAGAATCCCATGTACAGAGGAGCCTGGTGGGCTACAGTTCATAGTGCTGCAAAGAGTCAGACTGAGCACACCCACGTGTACACTGAAATAATGAGACGGCTTTTACACTAAAGAAAAATTTCCTCTAATTCCTCAAGGTATGTTAAATATTATTAAATTGTGTGTTACTTTCCCTCTAGTCTTCAAGTTAGAACATCCAACTTGGAGCCTGTGCCCCTGATGCTGTTTATAAATTTCTTAACAATTTGCAAGGAGTCATGACTACAGTTATCTCACCTGCTAACAATTAAGCATACCTTACCTTTACCTGAACATATATATTTTGATAGGCTTAGGTTGGAAGAATATGAATGTTATATAGAACTTCAGTATTATTATTATACTATATAATAGTGTTATTATTATATACTATATTATACTATAATATAATGTTGTATTATACTATATAGTAGTATATTAATACTATTATAATAGTATATAGTACTATTAGTATTATTTTTTACAAGCCTCAAACATTAAAAAAAATTAAAAAAATAAGGCTACCCAAAGTTCCCTAAAAATTCTTAAGTTTCCAAATGGAAAACAAAGAAATTGTCAACACACAAAAATCTATCCCCATAGTTCTGTTGCTATGTAACCCCCACTTACTCATGACATCCAAAAAAGTTGGGGATTTGCTGCACCCCCTTATCCCTCTCTTCTGCCATTCCAAATATGGGTGGCTATTCTGTGAATTAAACTTAAAGTTACCCCATCAAAGACAGAGTGCCAGATTTTTTACTGAAAAAACACTCTTCCCTAGGAGGACCATTGTATTGATATTTCAATATAATTTTGAAAACGAGTTGTTGGAAATGTTTTATAATGTCATCAGTATCCAGAATTGTTATTTTTAAAGTTATTTTGCAAGCAATGAAGATCAGTTAAATAGGCTGCCAGTGGTGGCTCAGCAGTAAAGAATCTGCCTGCCAATGCAGGAGAGGCAGGTTCTATCCCTGGATCCAGAAGATCACCTGGAGAAGGAAATGACAACTCACTCCAGTGTTCTTGCCTGAGAAATCCCTTGGGCAGAGGAGCCTCATGGGCTACATTCCAGGAGGTCACAAGGAGTCAGACACAACTTAGAGACTAAATAACAACAAAAAAGTCACAAAGCAAAATATTATCCAGGTTTAAAGCATACACTGAACATTCCTCTGCACAATCTAACACCCAGGAGTCCACAATAACTTGCCTTTTGATCCTTGAGCTTTGCAGTACGGCAGCCACAAATCTATTAACAGTAATGCAACAAATTTGTATAAGTCAAAACAACGATTTGAACACATTTCACCTAGTAATTCCCTCTTTCCTTGTGATCAACCTGTGTGAAACCTTGTCCAATGTCCAAAAAACCCTGGTGTTGCATAATGTGATTTCTTATGTCACATTTGATGCCACAGACCATGCAAAAGATTAACTGTGACCGAATTAGCTTTCTAAGGCCAGCTGATATGCACATGTAAAACATGAAACATACTCGTACATTGAGAGGCAATTAAATGACTCTCAAACACTATGCCATAAATAATTTAAACCTCATAAATATCTACCTTATAAAGTAGTGATTGTTTTTTATTTGTTTCTTTAAATATCCATCATGATGACCTAAGTCATTTCAGTGCATTTTCATCTTGGGGAAACTTATAAACTTATTAGGAAAATGCTTTGGTGGATTTTTTTTTTTTTTGGTTGGATAATGCCTCGTTTGTTCTTTTAAAGAGTTCTTATTTTCATAGGTTCTTGGTTGTCTTTTGGAAAGATTGATGTCTGGTGTCACTGCTAGGAAGTGCAAACTGTTCAGCCTCACTGCAACCTATGTCCTCACCCTCTTGCTCCACAGGATACCACATACTTTTGCAGCCAATGTTCAGAAGGGAAGTGTTTTAATGGTAATAAGTGATGCCAGTGAAACCTTTACCCCAGTGCTCAAAACTCAGTGACGAGCCTAAGGAACCAAATAGCGGAACTGAAGGGAATAAATGACCATGTTAGCTGAAAGGGACCAATGCTGTTTATCTAGCCAATGCTAAAAGAGATTCAAAATTTCCTCTGTCATTAAATTTTTCACCAAAATATCATCCTCAGGGTAACCTGGGAGAATCTGGATCTATTTAAGGATGCCTTGACCCTTTTCTTCCAGACAAAAGGGTGTAGTGATCAATTGTGTTAATAATAGCAATTGTCAGAGTGCTTTTTAGAATTTCCACAGTATAACATGTTCCAGTTATACCTCCACCCCTATGGAGAGTCAAGCAATAGGAGGGAACCCCTTGCACTCTAAGTAAAATGAAAAGAATTTATATAAGATGACATGAAGCAGGTGTTTGAGACACATTGAGCTCCTTAGTGCGGGGAAAAAAGTGCTATTCTGGAAGCAGTATGTTGAGAAGCTGTGTGATGGTGGCAAAGTCATTTAATTTAAAGTCTGCAATGTTCTCATCTCAATGAGTGAGTGAGGTATTGTTTATTGTTTTTCATGAAGAACAATATGGTACCTTTACAATATCAAGCAGAAATAGAATAGGAACTTTTCTTTCGAATAGATGAGTTGGATTTTGATTGATAGAAATGAGTTATTCACTTGATTGCCTCAGTCAAAATTACCAAATTCAGTGAAAACAGCTAACTACATACGGACCTCATCTACCATATTGGTCTATTTCCATGCTTTAATCAAATTACCTAGTTCTTTGAACCAGCCAATGAAATTGACATCCAGTTGTTCGCAAGCAAAACTATTAAGGAGGAAAACTCAACTTAATTGTAACAGCCATGAGTAATTTCTTTAATGGTTTAGATTGTTTTTTGTTTGTTTCTATTAGTTTTTGCCTAGGTCACTGCCAAAACTATATCAAATGTAAGTATTAATAAAATTTTAATATTGCTTTTGAATTAGAGACACCAAAAAGCAATCATAAAAGGGGTGGGGGTAGTAAAGACTTAAAAAATGATTCTTACAAGCAATTGTGAGGCAAGGTGAAGGTAGTTTGAAAGAGAAATGAAACATACTGAAGAGTGAAAATGTAGAGTTCTAGGCAGATACTTAACAGTGAGTTAACTCTTATTTTCTTGCTGATTTAAAGAAGAGGAAATTGAGGAAACAACTTTTCAAGGTCACAGCTAGAAAGATGCAGAGCCAGAGTCTGAATCCAAGCCTATCTGGCCCCAGGGACCACACTTTTTCCTGAGTTCTAATGTAGGTACCTGCCCACAGCTCTGCAGGAGATAAAACATACAGTGAGTGATGCATGATGTCTACTTTTAAACGTTTTTTGTTTAGACAGAAAGAGAAGATAAAGACTTTCATATGAAAAAGTAAATGTTATAAAAGTGTAAACCAAAACCGCTGGTGCCAGATTAGTTGTGTAAGCACTACACATAATGGAGATCAGGGAAAGACGATATAGCTGAGACTTGATTACTTAGGTTATATCCTCAGAAAAGGTTAGAGTCAAAGCTCGGCCTGAATGTTAATCATTTCTAGAAGACTGAAGTTTAGCATATTAAGAGAGTAATTTCCGTTTAAAATATACAGAATGCAAAATAATTGTTATAGTATGCACTTAGTCACTCAGTCTTGTCCAACTCTTTGTGACCCCATGGACTATAGCCCATCAGGTTCTTCTATCCATGGGATTTTTCAGGCAAGAAATAGTGGAGTGGTTTGCCATTTCGTTCTCCAGGGGTTCTTCTGAACCCAGGGATCGAACCCACATCTCCTCTATCTCCTGCATTGCAGGCAGATTCTTTACCCCCTGATCCATCTGTGAAGTTCTTTTGTTATAGTATGCCTTCCTTTAAAACAAACTCAAAACACTGACATTGATTATAACTCTATTTATGTTTTTTTTTTTAATTTTATAAAGTATTACTTGGTTTAACAAAGGCAAAGTACTACTTGGTTTACTACTTTAAAAAATCACTTTATGTGTATTTTTAGGAACTATTACTAATGTTCAAAGTGAAGAATACAAAACATAAACAATTTAATAATGTTCCATTTAGGGAAAGGAAAAATGGAATTCAAACATCTCTTGTTTTAAATAAAGAAGGACCACTTAACACTTCATCACATCTTAAAAGCCCCTTTTCTCAAATTTTACAATAAAAGTTTTAAGACCCAGACACTTAAATGAATTTCTGCTCAACTTTTTTCCCAATTTAATTTACATAATCATGAAGCTTAAATTTTCTTTAAAAGCTTCAGTCAAGTTTTAGTAAAACATCACAAATGATTTCTATTGGAGCACCTAAATATTTTAAATTTCTATTTCAGTTCACTAAATTTACTGAAAATATCTTTTTTCCTCAGAATTTTTGGGCTAATATTTTCAAACATCAACAAAAATATCTACTTAAGTGTATTTACTTTTCAAAAGAAAGAACGGAACAAGTCCTCCGACAGATTTCAGAATGAATATTTACATAAATAGGGCTTGCTCAGTGGCTCAGTGGTAAAGAATCTGCCTGCAGTGCAGGAGACCTGCAGGATACATGGTTTGATCCCTGGATGAGAAGATCCTCAGGAGAAGGAAATGGCAACCTATTCCAGTATTCTTGCATGGAAATCTCCAAGGACAGAAGAGCCTGGTGGGCCACAGTCCATGTGGTCACCAAGAGCCAGACACGACTAAGTGACAAAACAATGACACACTTACATAAATGAGATTATTCATCTGCGGTAGTATATTCACAGTTACATACATGCACACAGACACAAATGCAAAGAGCCTGATATTACCAATACATAAAGCTATTGGATTCTATACCTTTTAGCAATAAAATGTGATCCTAGCAATTAAATGCACATGAGCATATGCTACTCTCTTTGGTTTTACTAAAAGGCCTGCTGCTAGCCAATTCACAATGTACGCATCTGAAATATTTTTAACTTACCTTGGAGAAATAGATTGAGGAATCAAAACGTGAAATACTGACAAGAAAATTAAATTGTTTTATGCAATACTTTGGAAGGGGCAAAAATAAAATTTGAACTAAAATACAAAAGTTTTCAAAAGATAATATTTATTATTATGTAAACAAAAGACCTGGAGCTGACTGTGACTAAAATCATCAGTTCCTTATTGCAAAATACAAGTTCAATTTGAAAAAAGTAGGGAAAACCACTGGGCCATTCAGAGATGACCTAAATCAAATCCCTTATGATTATACAGTTGAGGTGATGAATAGATTCAATGGACTAGATCTCGTAGACACAGAGACTGAAGATCTATGGACAGAAGTTCATAGCATTGTACAGGAGGTGGTGACTAAAACCATCCCCAAGAAAAGAAATGCAAGAAGACAAAGTGGTTGTCTGAGCAAGCCTTACAAATAGTTGAGAAAAGAAGAGAAATGAAAGGCAAAGTAGAAAGGGCAAGATATTCCCAACTGAATGAAGAGTTCCAGAGAATAGCAAGGAGAGATTAGAAAGCCATCCTAAGTGATCAATGCAAAGAAATAGAGGAAAACAGCAGAATAGGAAAGATCAGAGATCTCTTTAAGAAAACTGAAAATACCAATGGAACATTTCATGCAAAGATAGGCACAATAAAGGACAAACACAGCAAGAAACTAACAGAAAAAGAAGAGATTAAGAAAAGGAGGCAAGAATAAATAGAACTAAACAAAAAAGCTCTTAATGATCCACATAGCCATGATGGTGAGGTCACTCATCTAGAGACAGATATCCTGGAGTGTGAAGTCAAGTGGGCCTTAGAAAGCTTTACTATGAACAAAGCTAGTGAAAGTGATGGAATTTCAGATGAGCTACTTCAAATCCTAAAAGATGATGCTGTTAAAGTACTGCATTCATTATGCCAGCAAATTTAGAAAACTCAGCAGTGGCCACACACTGGAATGTTAAATTTTCATTTCAATCCCAAAGAAGGGCAATGCCAAACAATGTTCAAGTTCAGTTCAGTCTCACAGTGGTGTCTGACACTTTGTGACCCCATGGACTGAAGCACGCCAGACTCCCCTGTCCATCACCAGCTCCTGAAGATCACAAACTCATGTCCATCGAGTCAGTGATGACATCCACCTGTCGTCCCCTTCTCCTCTTGCCTTCAATCTTTCCCAGCATCAGGGTCTTTTCAAATGAGCCAGTTCTTCCCATCAGGTGGCCAAAGTATTGGAGTTTCAGATTCAACATCAGTCTTTCCAATGACTATTCAGAACTGATTTCCTTTAGGATGGACTGTTTGGATCTCCTTGCTGTCCAAAGGACTCTCAAGAATCTTCTCCAACACCACAGTTCAAAAGCATCAATTCTTCAGCATTCAGCTTCCTTTATGGTCCAACTCTCACATCCATACATGACAACTAGAAAATCATAGCTTTGACTAGATGGACCTTTGTTGGTAAAGTAATGTCTCTGCTTTTTAATATGCTCTCTAGGTTGGTCATAGCTTTTCTTCCAAGGAGCAAGCATCTTTTAATTTCATGGCTGCAGTCACTATCTGCAGTGATTTTGGAGCCCAAGAAAATAAAGTCTGTCACTTTTCCACTGTTTCCCCATCTATTTGCCATGAAGTTTTGGGACTGGAAGCCGTGATCTTAGTTTTTTGAATGTTGAGTTTTAAGCCAGTTTTTTTTTTTCACTCTCTTCTTCCACTTTCATCAAGATGTTCTTTAGTTCCTCTTCGCTTTCTGCAGTAAGGGTGGTGTCATCTGCATATCGGAGGTTACTGATATTTTCCCCATCAATCTTGATTCCAGTTTGTTCTTTATCCAATCCAGCATTTCTCATGATGTACTCTGCATTTACATTAAATAAGCAAAGTAACAATACACAGCCTTGATGTACTAGTTTCCCAATTTGGAACCAGTCCGCTGTTCATGTCTGGTTCTAACGGGTGCTTCTTGACCTGCATTGAGGTTTCTCTGGAGCCAGGTAAAGTGATCTGGTATTCCCATCTCTTGAAGAATTTTCCATAGTTTGCTGTGATCCGCACAAAGCCTGCAGAGTAGTCAATGAAACAGAAGCTGATGTTTTTCTGGAATTCACTTGCTTTTTCTACGATTCAGAGGATGTTGGCAATTTGATCTCTGGATCCTCTGCCTTTTCTAAATCCAGCTTGAACGTCTGGTAGTTCATGGTTCACGTACTGTTGTAGCTTACTTGGGTAATTTGAGCGTTACTTTGTTAGCCTGTGAGATGAGTACAACTGTGTGGTAGTTTGAACATTCTTTGGCATTGCCTTTTTGGACTGGAATGAAAACTGACCTTTACCCGTCTTGTAGCTTCTACTGAGTTTTCCAAATTTGCTGGCATATTGAGTGCAGCACTTTCACAGCATCATCTTTTAGGATTTGCAGTAACTCAGCTGGAATTCCATCACCTCCACTAACTTTGTTCATAGTGAAGTTTCTGGCCCACTTGACTTTGAAGGTGAGTGATCACACCTTCATGGTTTTCTGTGTCATTAAGATCTTTTTTGTAAGTTCTTCTCTGTATTCTTGCCACCTCTTCTTAATATCTTCTGCTTCTGTTAGTTCCATACTATTTTAGTTCTTTACTGTGCCCATCTTTACATGAAATGTTCCCTTGGTATCTCTAATTGTCTTGAAGAGATCTCTACTCTTTCCCATTCTGTTGTTTTCCTCTATTCCTTTGCATTATCAGAGTAATCCAAGTCTATGTCCTAACCACTAATGTCAAAGAAGCTGAGGTTGCATGTTTTTATTAACACCTACAAGACCTTCTAGAACTAACACCACTAAACGATGAACTTTTCATCACAGTGGACTGGAATGCAAAAGTAGGAAGTCAAGAGATACCTGGAGTAACAGGCAAGTCTGGCTTGGAGAACAAAATGAAGCAGGGTAAAAGCTAACTGAGTTTTTCCAAGAGAACACATTGATCATAGCAAAAACCCTCGTCCAACAACACAAGAGACAAATCTACACATGGACATCACCAGATGGTCAATATCAAAATGAGATTGATTATATTCTTTCAGCCAAAGATGGAGAAGCTCTACTCAGTCAGCAAAAATAAGACCTGGAGCTGACTGTGGCTCAGATCATGAACTCCTTATTGCAAAATTCAGATGTAAGTTGAAGAAAGTAGGGAAAACCACTAGATCATTCAGTTCAGTTTAGTTCAGTCGCTCAGTAGTGTCAGACTCTTGCAACCCAACGAACCACAGCATGCCAGGGCTAACTGTCCATCACCAACTCCCAAGTACACCCAAACTCATGTCCATTGAGTCAGTGATGCCATCCAACCATTTCATCCTCTGTCATGCCCTTCTCCTCCTGCCCTCAATCTTTCCCAGCATCAGGGTCTTTTCAAATGAGTCAGCTCTTCACATTAGGTGGCCAAAGTACTGGAGTTTCAGCTTCAGTATTAGTCCTTCCAATGAATACCCAGGACTGATCTCATCTAGGATGGACTGGTTGGATCTCTTTGCAGTCCAAGGGACAGTTAAGAGTCTTCTCCAACACCACACTTCAAATGCATCAATTCTTAGTGCTCAGTTTTCTTTATAGTCCAACTCTCACATCCATACATGACCACTGGAAAAACCATAGCCTTGACTGGACGGACCTTTGTGGACAAATTAATGTCTCTGCTTTTTAATATGCTGTCTAGGTTGGTCATAACTTTTCTTCCAAGGAGTGTCTTTTAATCTCATGGCTGCAATCACCATCTGCAGTGATTTTGGAGCCCCCCAAAAAATAAAGTCTGACACTGTTTCCACTGTTTCCCCATCTATTTCCCATGAAGTGATAGGATTGGATGCCATCATCATAGTTTTCTGAATGTTGTGCTTTAAGCCAACTTTTTCACTCTCCTCTTTCACTTTCATCAAGAGGCTCTTTAGTTCTTCATTTTCTGCCATAAGGCTGGTGTCATCTGCATATCTGAGGTTATTGATATTTCTCTCAGCAATCTTGATTCCAGCTTGTGCTTCTTCCAGCCCAGGGTTTCTCATGATGTACTCTGCATATAAGTTAAATAAACAGGGTGACAATATACAGCCTTGACATACTCCTTTTCCTATTTGGAACCAGTCTGCTGTTCCATGTCCAGTTCTAACTGTTGCTTCCTGACCCGCATACAAATTTCTCAAGAGGCAGATCAGGTGGTCTGGTATTCCCATCTCTTTCAGAATTTTCCACTGTTTATTGTGATCCACACAGTCAAAGGCTTTGGCATAGTCAATAAAGCAGAAATAGATGTTTTTCTGGAACTCTCTTGCTTTTTCCATGATCCAGCGGATGTTGGCAATTTGATCTCTGGTTCCTCTGCCTTTTCTAAAACCAGCTTGAACATCTAGAATTTCATGGTTCATTACTGCTGAAGCCTGGCTAGGAGAATTTTGAGTATTATTTACTAGCATGTGAGATGAGTGCAATTGTGTGGTAGTTTGAGCATTCTTTGGCATTGACTTTCTTTGGGATTGGAATGAAAACTGACCTTTTCCAGTCCTGTGGCCACTGCTGAGTTTTCCAAATTTGCTGGCATATCGAGTGCAGCACTTTCACAGCATCATATTTTGGATTTGAAGTAGCTCAACTGGAATTCCATCACCTCTACTAGTTTTGTTTGTAAGTGATGCTTCCTAAGGTCCACTTGACTTCACATTCCAGGATGTCTGGCTCTAGGTGAGTGATCACACCATCATGATTATCTGGGTCATGAAGATCTTTTTTTGTACAGTTCTTCTGTGTATTCTTCCCACCTCTTAATATCTTCTGCTTCTGTTAGGGCCATACCTTTTCTGTCCTTTGCTGAGCCCATCTTTGAATGAAATGTTCCCTTGGTATCTCTAATTTTCTTGAAGACAGCTCTAGTCTTTCCCATTCTATTGTTTTCCTCTATTTCTTTGCATTGATCACTGAGGAAGGCTTTCTTATCTCTCCTTGCTATGCTTTGCAACTCTGCATTCAAATGGGTATATCTTTCCTTTTCTCCTTTGTTTTTCACTTCTCTTCTTTTCTCAGCTTTTTGTAAGGCCTCCTCAGACAGCCATTTTGCTTTTTTGCATTTCTTTTTCTTGGGGATGGTCTTGATCCCTGTCTCATGTACAATGTCATGAACCTCCATCTATAGTTCATCCGGCACTCTATCAGATATAAGTTCTTAAATCTATCTCTCACTTCCACTGTATAATTGTAAGGGATTTGATTTAGGGCATACCTGAATGGTCTAGTGTTTTTCCCCACTTTCTTCAATTTAAGTCTGAATGTGGCAATAAGGAGTTCTTGATATGAGTCACAGTCAGCTCCCGGTCTTGTTTTTGCCGACTGTATAGAGCTTCTTCATCTTTGGCTGCAAAGAATATAATCAATGTGATTTCGGTTTTGGCCATTGGTGATGTCCATGTGTAGAGTCTTCTCTTGTGTCATTGGAAGAGGGTGTTTGCTATGACCAATGCATTCTCTTGGCAAAATGCTATTAGCCTTTGTCCTGTTTCATACGTTCAAATTTGCGTGTTACTCCAGGTGTTTCTTGACTTCCTATTTTTCCATTCCAGTCCCCTATAACGAAAATGACATCTTTTTGGGGTGTTAGTTCTAAAAGGTCTTGTAAGTCTTCATAAAACCATTCAACTTCAGCTTTTTCAGCATTACTAGTCAGGGCATAAACTTGGATTACCGTGATATTGAATGATTTGCCTTGGAAACGAACAGAGATCATTCTGTCGTTTCCAAGATTGCATCCAAGTACTGCATTTTGAATTCTTTTGTTGACCGTGATGGCTACTCCATTTCTTCTAAGGGATTCCTGCTCACAGTAGTAGACATAATGGTCATCTGAGTTAAATTCACCCATTCCAGTCCATCTTAGTTCACTCATTCCTAGAATGTCGACGTTCACTCTTGCCATCTCGTTTGACCACTTCCAATTTGCCTTGATTCATAGACCTAACATTCTAGGTTCCTGTGCAATATTGCTCTTTACAGCATCGGATCTTGCTTCTATCACCAGTCACATCCACAACTGGGTGTTTTTTTTGTTTGTTTGTTTGTTTGTTTTGGCTCCATCCCTTCATTCTTTCTGGAGTTATTTCTCCACTGATTTCCAGTAGCATATTGGGCACCTGCCAACCTGGGGAGTTCATCTTTCAGTGTCCTATCTTTTCACCTTTTCATACTGTTCATGGGGTTCTCAAGGCAAGAATACTGAAGTGGTTTGCCATCCCCTTCTCCAGTGGACCACATTCTGTCAGACCTCTCCACCATGACCCGTCCATCTTCGGTGGCCCCACATGGCATGGCTTAGTTTCATTGAGTTAGACAAGGCTGTGGTCCGTGTGATCAGATTGGCTAGTTTCCTGTGATTGTGGTTTCAGTCTGTCTGCCCTCTGATGCCCTCTCTTAGCACCTACCTTCTTACCTGGGTTTCTCTTACCTTGGACGTGGGTATCTTTTCACAGCTGCTCTAGCAAAGCACAGCCACCGCTCCTTACCTTGGACGTGGGGTATCTCCTCATAGCCGCCGCTCCTGACCTTGGACGTGTGATATCTCCTGTTGGCCACTCCTGTGCCTCGCAGGCGCTATCCAGCTTTTACATTTGGATGTTCTCAGTTCATGTACTACTGAAGCCTAGCTTGAAGGATTATGAGCATAATGTTACTAGCACATGAAATGAGTGCAACTGTGTGGTAGTTTGAACATTCTTTTCCATTCTATTGTTTTCCTCTATGTCTTTGCATTGATCATTTAGGAAGGCTTTCTTATCTCTCCTTGCTAGTCTTTGGATCTCTGCATTCAGATGCGTATATCTCTTCTTTGCTCCTTTGCCTTTCGCTTCTCTTCTTTTCTCAGCTATTTGTAAGGCCTCGTTGGACATCCATTTTCCCTTTTTGCATTTCTTCCTCTTGGGTATGGTTTTGATCACTGCCTCCTGTACAGTGTTACGAAACCCACCCGTGGTTCTTCAGGCACTCCATCTATCAGATCTAATCCCTTGGATCTATTTGTCACTCTCACTGTATAATCATACAGGTTTGATCTAGACCATTCAGGTATGACCTAAATCAAACCCGTACAATTATACAGTGGAAGTGACAAATAGATTCAAGGGATTAGATCTGATAATATATTCAGATGTATCTGAATGGATTATGAAAGTTCCCTGTTCTTTTTCTTTTGTATATAGTTTGTGGAGACTTTGTGTAATCAACTTCTCAATCTAGATTGACTATTCTTAGGTTGGCTTCAGAGTTTTTGTCCGAAGACAATAAATTAGGAGTTTTCTTTAATGTCTCTTTCATTTGATTTCCTATTTCCTAAATGCCACTTCTTTTTCCTCTTTAATTATTCTCTTCTCTTGATAAATACCTCTTCTAATCCACAGGAGGTAAGATTTTTTGATATCAGGCACATCTGAATATACTTTTATTCTAGTCACATACATGACTGACTGTTTGCTTAGGTATATGATTTCAGGTTAGGAATGATTTTCCTTCATAATTCTGAACACTTTGATATACTGGCCCCTAGCATCTAGATGCTGGTGAGAAATAGACTGCTTTTATCCCATCAGCATTAGATATTTGACTGGATTTGTTCACCTTTCTGGAAGATGTTAGTGTATATTTTTGTCCCTAATTTTTTGAAATTTCATGATGAAGTATTTAAGCATGACTGTTATTTTCATTTGCTTAATTGGAACATGCTAAATTTCATAACTGTCATCGTTAAGCCTCAAAAATTTTTTTATTTCTTTGATAATAAGTTTCTTTCCATTTTCTCTATTCTTTCTTTTTGGAGGAAAAAAAAGTTGGTTAACCAAAACCATACAAAGTCAATATAGGAAAAGAAAACTATAGACTGATGTCTGTCATTAACAAAGGTGCAAAATCCTCAAAATATTAGCAAATTGAATCCAACAACATATAAAAAATAATATATTACAATCAAGTGGGATTTATCCTAGGTATGCAACTGTGGTTAAATGTTGGGGTCCTTTAATGGACCGGGACCTGGCGGTCCAGAGGCAATGATAAGAAAGTAAAAGAGAGAAAGAGGCTGATACTCCCTGGTTTACGCAGAGAACCAATAAAGTCCTTGACACAGGACTTGCGTCTCTCACGAAGGCACCAGGAGCCCTCTCGAGAGGGTGGGTGAAGGCACAGGGCACCTTCTCCAGAGTCTTAGAAGCCCAGGAAGGAGAGTGAGCGAGCCGGGTTTCTGCGCTCCAGAGAATCAGCTGAGGAGAGAGAGAGCGAGAGCAAGTAAGCAAGAAAGAAAGACATGGGGACCCAAGCTATGATGGAGTAAAGGTGCTTTATTAGCAGGAATGCAGGCTTATCTATCTTTAGTGAGATGATTACTCAGCTATTACACAGGATAAAGTTTTATCCATAGCCACAATATGGATAGTCTAATACATACAAGGTCTCTGATGCTGAAAAGAGTTACTGCATGTCTCATCCCATGACCTCAGTCCTGAGAACTGCATGCAGCTTTACTCATTCTTGGAATAGGAACTGATAAGGAACAGAGAATCCTTGAGAAATAGAAAACAGCATGCAGGAATCCTCCTGTTAAATGTTCCCTGACAATCCCCCCTTATTTATTATATTTGTAAAAAGGGGTCTTGATTAATTGAGTTTGTCGTAAAGAAAATGTTTACTAAAGGAGATTCAAGCCTGTCTCACACAATGACCTCAGTTCCTGGGAGCAGCCTGCTGTTCCGCTTAAAAAGAAACAAAGGACTTTGAGAAACAGCATGTAGGAATCCTCCTGTTAAACACTCCCCTACAGTTAAATATTCAAAAAATAATGTAACCTATCATATCAATAGGCTAAAAGAGAAAAAGTCACATAATCATATCAATAGATGCAGAAAAAGCATTTGTTAGAATCCAACACCCACTGATGGTTATAAATGGAAATAAATGGTACACAGATTGGGAAGAAAGATATTAAAACATTTGTTCAGAC
Organism: Bos indicus x Bos taurus; assembly: GCF_003369695.1. Taxonomy (NCBI): domain Eukaryota; kingdom Metazoa; phylum Chordata; class Mammalia; order Artiodactyla; family Bovidae; genus Bos; species Bos indicus x Bos taurus. The sequence continues at coordinate 95,855,549 of NC_040079.1, read as the reverse complement.
AAGATGTGATTGTATGGGTGAAAAATCCCAAATAATTGATTTAAAGTTCCTGGAAATAATAAAAGATCACAGCAAGTTACAAGAAACAAGGTTAACATACAAAAGTCAATTGCTTTTAACTATATCAACAATAAACAAGTGGAAGTTAAAAATAAAGATACACACAGATGTAGAAAACAAACCTATGACTTTCAGATGGGGGGCAGTAGGGGAGAGGGATAAATTGGGAGACTGGGATTGACGTATACACACTACTATATTTAAAGTAAATAACTAAAAAGGATGTACTGAATAGCACAGGTTACTCTTCTTAATACCTGTAATGACCAATATAGGAAAATAATTTCTAGAAGTGTGGATATATGTATATGTATAACTGATTTACTTCATAGCAGAAATTACCAAGACATTTTAAATCAACTATATTCCAATAAAAATTAAAATAAAATAAACTTGGTGGCTTAAAACAAAAACAAAACAAAAAATAAAGACATGATACCATTTCCATTAGCACCCTCAGAAATTAAATACTTATGTATAAATCTCACAAATTATGTGTAAGACATATATAAGGAACACTAAATAACTCTACTGAATAAAATTCAAGAACTAAATAAATGGAGTGACATTCCATATTCATGAATAGAAAGACTCAACATGGTCAAGATGTCAGTCCTTTTAAAATTGATTTATAGATTCAAATGCAATCCCCATAAATCTATTAGCAAGTTATACTATGGATATTGACACATTGATTCTAAAGTTTTGCAGAGAAGCAAAGGACCCAGAATAGCCAACACACTATTAAAGTATTGAATAACTGACACTACCTGATTTCAAGACTTACTATAAACTACAGTATTAAAGACAGCATGCCATTGGTTAAAGAACAGACAGGTCAATGAATCCAGCAGAATACAAAACCCAGAAAAAATTCACATAAATATAGCCAATTAATCTCTGACAAAGGAGCAGAGGAAATACAATGAAAGAAAGATGGTGTTTTCAACAAATAGTGCTAGAATACTGGACATCTATATACCAAAAACAGTGGAAACAGTGACAGACTTTACTTTTGGGGGCTCCAAAATCACTGCAGATGGTGACTGCAGCCATGAAATGAAAAGACGCTTACTCCTTGGAAGGAAAGTTATAACCAACCTAGACAGCATATTAAAAAGCTTTTACTTTGCCAACAAAGGTCCGTCTAGTCAAGGCTATGGTTTTTCCAGTGGTCATGTATGGATGTGAGAGCTGGACTGTGAAGAAAGCTGAGCGCTGAAGAATTGATGCTTGAACTGTGGTGTTGGAGAAGACTCTTGAGAGTCCCTTGGACTGCAAGGAGATCCAACCAGTCCATCCTAAAGGAGATCAGTCCTGAGTGTTCATTGGAAGGACTGATGTTGAAGCTGAAACTCCAAAACTTTGGCCACCTGATGCAAAGAGCTGACTCATTGGAAAAGACCCTGATGCTGGGAAAGATTGAAGGCAGGAGGAGAAGGGGACAACAGAGGATGAGATGGCTGGATGGCATCACCAACTCAATGGACATGGGATGGGTGGACTCTGGGAGCTGGTGATGGACAGGGAGGCCTTGCATGCTGCGGTCCATGGGGTTGCAAAGAGTCGGACATGACTGAGTGACTGAACTGAACTGAACATACCAAAAAAACAAAAAACAAAAAACTAGAATGTACAGTCCTTCACAAACATTAACTCAAAACACATCACAGACCTACATGTAAAACACAAAACTCTAAAACTCCTAGAAGATAACATAGTAGAAAATCTAGATGCCCTTTGGTATTACAATAACTTTTAAGAACTGACGAGATAGGCTTCATTAAAATTAAAAAATTATCTGTGAAAGATGTTGAGAGGATGAGAAGACAAGCCAGAATGAGAGAAAATACTTCCAAAAGACACAACTGATGAGGCACTCTTATCCAAAATTTAGAAAGAACTTTTAAAACTCCATAATAAGAAAACAAACACTCTGATTAAAAAATTGACCAAAGGCCTGAACAGACTCCTCACCAAAGAATAAATATAGATGACAACTAGCATATGAAAAGATTCTTCATTTTATATATCCTTCAGTTCAGCTCAGTCGCTCAGTCGTGCCCGACTCTTTGCGACACCATGAATCGCAGCACACCAGGCCTCCCTGTCCGTCACCAACTCCCGGAGTTCACTCAGACTCATGTCCATCAAGTAGGTGATGCCATCCAGCCATCTCATCCTCTGTCGTCCCCTTCAAAATGGTATCACCACTTTAGAAGACAGTTGGGTGGTTTCTTACAAAACATACACTTACCATATAATCCAGCAACTGCACAACTTGGTATTTACTCAGAGGAGTTGAAAACTTATATACACAAAAACCTATACACAGATGTTCATTCATACTTGGCAGCTTCATTCATACTTGTGAAAATTTGGTACAACCAAAATGTCTTTCAGTAGGTGAATGGATAAACAGTAGTGCATCCAAACAAAGAGAACATTATGCAATTCTAAAAAGAAATGATCTAGAAAGGCAGAAAAACATTTGTAGGAACTTTAAATATGCATATTAGTAAGTGAAATAAGCCAATCCAAAAAGCCACATAATGTATGATTCCATTTATATGACTTTCTGGAAAAGGGAAAACCATGGAGAGAGTAAAAAAATTAAAAAGATCAATGGTGCCAATGGTTGGGATGGTGAGAGGGATGAATAGTTAGAGCTCAGAAGATTATTAAGACAATGAAAATACACTACATTACCATAATGATAACTACATGTCATTATAGATCTGTCCAAATCCATAGAATACACTAAACACTAAAGTAAATACACTAAAGTAAACTAGAATGTTAACTATGGACTTTGGTTCATCATGATGCATCAGTGTGGGTTCATCAATTATAACAAACGTACCGTGTTGTGGGCCATATTGATAATGGAGCAGCTTCCATGTGTGGGGCGAGTATATTGAAAATTTCTGTATGAACCTTTTTTCAATTTTTTTATGAACTTAAAACTGCTCTATAAAGTCTTAGATTTAAAAAGCAGATCTGTTACACAAAGTTATACCTCCTGTACTAATCCTCTAATTTAAAAAAAAATTAATTCTAGTTTTTTTTTTCTTTTTTGTTTTTTTTTCCTCTCCAGAAGACTTTCTCAAATTTATGTCTCAGTCCTTGTTTTGAGTATTTTATCTCTGTTCTTATATAGCTAATTTGCAAGAATTCACTTTTGTTCTTGCATATCCTTTTATTTAGCATTCTATTCTTATATCATAAATACAGTGTTTACTCTTCTCTAAAGACATAATTATAATTTAGTTATAATAGGATTTAAAACTATTGCTTTTGCTCCTTGTACTGTCTTTATTTCTCTCAATTGTCTTTTGTAGCTATTGCTGTTGCTTTGTTTTTTATTTATATTTCTCTGACACTAAATATCCACGAGTCAGGGAGAAATTCCCCTATTGTGGACATGAAGAATTTTCCAGATATTTTTGAAGCAAGTAGGGAAAGATTTCCTCAGTTTTCCTGTGTTCAGTTTAGTTATTGTACCTTCAGCTCTGTCTGCTATTCCCAAGTGCAAGGACCTTCTCTTTCACTCCAATCAAAAAGTAAGTTCCTTATCTTTTCCTAAATAAAAAAATAAAGTTTGCCCAGCTGTTCTGGGGACCTGGGGACCACTAATGTTGATAAGGAAAATCAACTTATCCTCTAGTTTTCAACTCCAACTATATATCCTCTTCAGATACACCTACTGATCCACTTGAGACTTTCTGGGATTGTCTCATGCAGATTGTCTTTATTCTTAGCTTTATAATCAGGAAGTTTGGGTTTCAGCCTTCTTGATTCCATTAATTAGTTTAACCTTGTCCATCAACTCAGCTTTCAAGATTTTGTTGCAGCGCACTCCACTTGTTGCTTGACGTTCTTAAGGTTTACACCTTTATTTGTCTGTCTCTTATTGTAATTTTCATGAAGCTTTTCAAAGGAGTCGAGATGAATACAAGTAGTCAATCAACCACATTTAAGTGGAAGCATTATCCATGATTTTGTACTTTAAACTACTATCTTTGGGCATGCATGGTAAGTCACTTCAGTCATGTCCAACTCTTTACCACTCTATGGACCCGCCAGACTCCTCTGCTCATGGGATTTCCCAGGGAAGAATACCGGAGTGGGTTGCCATTCCTTCTCCAGGGGATCTTCCTGACCCACAGATCAAACCTGACCCTCTGAGTCTCCAGTGTCTCCTGCATTGACAGATTTTTTACCACTGAGCCACCTTGGAAGCCCATCATGAAGTAAACTGATGTAAAATTAAAATATTAAGAACAAGAAAGTAAAAAAAAAAAAAAAAATAGAAAGGTCATATAACTCATAGGACTATTTCTATTTATTCTCTCACTTGCCTACAAAAAGCATCACTTGAATTACCCAAGTAGCTATTTTTCTGCTGTTAGCTCTTAACCAAATATTGGCACCTAAGAACACCGTCTCTCCTTCTGTGGATCAAGCCAAGCACAACTACAGCCCAGAAAAGACATCCTGTCCCTCCTTCAACAGCCAGCAGTCTCCTCGCACAGTTCCAAAGAAAAACAAGAAAAAATATTTGCAAAGATTTTTGTCTTGTACCGAAAATGAGCATTAATTAAATCATGCTTGGAAGGAAGTGCTGAGAGACTATATAAAAACGATATTGTAATGTCAAAGTGGAAAGCATTAATTCATACTGTGCAGGAGTATTTTTAGATGGTACTGACAGTTTGCGTGAAGCTTGGGAGTGGTGTGACTTGCTTTCATAGGAAAGGAATGGCCTAGCCTGGGAATTTTACTGGCAGATATCATAGCTCAAAAATGCACACGGGATGTCTGTCTTATAAAGCAACAAGTATAATATTTTACAGTTTTTTCATTTTATGATCGCAATCAGTTATTATACAAGAAAAAAGTTTTCTTGCTTTTCTCATTATTCACTGTATTTTTGCTAGACAGTATTAAACAGAAGACTGCATCTTATCTTGGATTTTATCATTGTCTATGGTTTGTAAAGTACTTTCACATTCATTGCACCCTTTTAATCCTTGCAACAACTGTTGAGGGTGTTATTAATATATCTTCATCAAAGAAAAAATGGAAGATCAAAAGGGTTTAGTGAGTTGCCTAAGACTACACAACCACTAAATAATAGAATCAAGTGTGGAACCTTGAACTTCTGCTCCCAAATCCAAAGAGGACAATCCCCTCTCCCACCCCTGTGACACGTTCTTTCTTGTCTTAATTACCTTACCATGACTCAGGACTTTACAAAATGCCAGGCTACATTAGGGAGTTATTTTCCATTATATGTCAGATTGAAGCACACATAATTACCATTTTTTCCAGGTCAAGAAGCAGGTGAATATCAGCATTTTACACTGTACAGTCTAATAGAACTAATACAGAACCGTTGTGAAGGTATTTGATCATTTGCAACACTGCTCATACATAAATGTCCTACTTTAAACCTATATCATAAAGTTTAATGATTCAAAAAAAAAAATCAGCTCTAGCACTTTAAGCTGTGCGCATAGACACACACTTGTTTAATCAGTTTGACTAACTTCATTAAGCCAAGGCAAATAAAATCATCCAAGGGGTTGTTTGGACTTAAAATTTTTCGTTTCTGTTTTGTAATGAATTGATCAATAAAGTTAGTTTAACAGGGGTCATGTGTGTAGAAACAACGTAAGTGGTGCAGTGAGAAAGGTGCTTGTGGGCAGGGGTTCGAGGGAGTTCTCGGATGACAGAGACCCTTGTGCAAGGCCTCAGGATGCTGAGAGGGAGGGAAGAGTGGTCATGTTCAGAATGCTCTCATTTCCTGCCCTCTCCCCAGGGAGGCATAGATATCATGAAAGGTCCTGGAATGAACTCTTCTGAATCTTAAAATAATTCATTTTCAACTTTTAAAGGATGGATAAAATTTAAGTTTGATCTTTCTTTGAAAAAGACATGATTTTCAGTCATTAAAAAAAAAGAAATACTGCCCAAACCATGAATAACTTGTGTTGATAGAATTTTATGATGGTTTTAAACAAAGCGTATATTTTAAGAAGCTTAAATTTTCACTCAGTTTAAACTGAGAGAGAAAAATAAGAACAAGAAGAGCAAGATATCCATACATCAAAATATTTGACCAGGCAAACTGTAACAATTATTGCTTTAGATGTAGGTATTCTCCTTCATGTTAATAGATTCTATCAGAAGGGTAGTATGTTTTATAGGGCATAATCAATATTGAATTTTAAGTTATACTATGATTAATATTTATTAGAATTGTCATTCACTGTTTCATTCATTCCTTGATTAAATTTTATTTGTTCAAATACCTAATGAGTGCTTAACATGAATATAGCAAGATTACTAGGGTACTCTGCAGTCCTGGGGGTGCAACAGTAAACATGATACAATAGATACATGAGGTTTCAAAGTGGCTATTTATCCAATTTCACATTTTTTTCTAATGAAATCTGTTTGTCAAACCTTAGATACAAGTCCCCATTTTTCAATTTTTCATAGATACAATATCAATAACCAGGTTTTTACAGGTTTCAGTAATGCATTCTTTATTATGAGCCTCAGGAAAGTCCATTCATTATCATTTTGGAAAATATTTTATCTCATTTAAATATAAAGAAAGTGAAAGTGATAGTCGCTCAGTCCAGCTGTTTGCAACTCATGGAATGTAGTCGACTCACCAGGCTCCCTCCGTCCATAAAACTCTCCAGGCAAGAATACTGGGGTGGGTTTCCATCTGCTTCCTCAGGGGATCTTTACAACCCAGGGATCAAATCTAAATGGGGTTGTGTTCAATTATACTTACTATATTACCAATGCATATGACTATTAAATGATAGCTGGAAAGAAAGAATATTAATAAGCTCTTCAGCACAAACTGAGAAATTAAATATGGATCAAATTAAATATCTGCCATTTAGAAATAAGATTTTCAACTCACACTGACATGATTTCAAAATATGACAGTAGTGAAAAAGTAACAAACATACGTAATTAGGAACTTTTATAAGCAGCTGATCAGAAAAAAGCTGGGACAAAAATAACTTCTATTTAAAGCAGCATTTAAGGTAAAATATGAAATGAAAGGAAATAATTTATAACCTCTGAATTGGAAATTAAACTGAGTTTTTTTATTATTAACAACATAAAGGCTGTGATATATTAGTGGGTGATTCCTTCACTGAATTATAATCTTAGTGTTCTAATAATCGGAGAAGTCAATGGCACCCTACTCCAGTACTCTTGCCTGGAAAATCCATGGACAGACGAGCCTGGTAGGCTGCAGTCCATGGGGCCGCTAAGAGTCGGACACGACTGAGCGACTTCACTTTCACTTTTCTCTTTCATGCACTGGAGAAGGAAATGGCAACCCACTCCAGTGTTCTTGCCTGCAGAGTCCCAGGGACGGGGGTGCCTGGTGGGCTGCCGTCTATGGGGTCGCACAGAGTCGGACACGACTGAAGCGACTTAGCAGCAGCAGCAGCAGCAGTTCTAATAATTCATGCAACAGATATTTATTGTGGGTGTAGTGTGTATAACACAGCCAATGTTGAAGGAGAAAGAGTTAGTCTCTGCTTCAGTGGGGCCTGTTATTGAACAAAGGAAATGAAAGTTGTATAAGGTCCAGAGATGAGGCGACATGTCTAGCTAAAGCATGGGTCATCCAACAAGAAGTCATTGCTTCAAAGTAGTTAAAATTTCTACCCGCCTGTTAACTGTCTCATTATTACAAAGCGGTATGCTTTTGAGACTGGCATAGCATTTCTTTAAAATAATTATAAATATCCCATGTAATCATAAATAAATGAGTAAATAAATATAAATCATATAATTATAAATATCCCATATTAAACCCCATGTATAAAAATAATTTGATCACCCTATTTTCAAAAAACACATGTTAAATACCGGCTGTGGAAAAACAGAATAATTCATATTTCCCCTCAGTGTTATAACTTGATCTTCACCACTTCTAAGTAATAGCAACCATAATGGGTCATACTTAAGGTCATGAATAGAGAGCTTCAGTAAGAAACCTATAGGACATGGTGATCTACTCAGATATTAGCATAACCACCAAGGACCTATTTTACCAGAGTTTCAACTTGTCTATTTCTGAGTAGTAGGGGTTTTCATTAACATTCATCAAATCCTCCTGCAGAGAGACCTGGGCTGCTGGTCTCTCTAGAATGAGCATGTCTTTTGGCACTTTGTTGATCAGACCCCTGGGAGATCAGAAGGCAAGCATACTCAGTAAATGATTCAGGATTGTAGAATTCATTTCCCTTGCCAAGAGAGGAAAACCAGGGTCTTTGGGGGGCTGAGAAGCATACATATTTACACATGTATTTACTCGAAGAAGTGTGTGCAAATTCCCAGGACTCCTAGTGAAATAAGAATACTATTTTGTGGTTATATTTGGCAAAAGGGACCAGGGATTCAATGTCATGATAGGCAAATATTACAAACACTGAAGTAAATGAAAGAAGACCTTTTCTCTATTTATGCAGCACAAATGTTTCAAATAATTCATGTTAGTTCTGCAAATGACCACAGGTCCACAAGCTTAAGGTTGAATGATATTAAGTTGGACCCAGAAAAATCTTACATTGAAAAGGTAAAAAATTTTTTCAAACACAAGACACAAAATATGTGGGATAGCATAGGCCCATTTTATCACCTATATCAACCTAGAATTTTAAATTAAGATATGTTTTAGAGAATATCAGAAAGCTAGTTTCATTGTGCATATTCCCAGTACTCCAAATAATGCCTAACATACTATATGGTCTCGATAAATATCAGTTGAAATTTATGTATTATAAAATTTTTCTAAAGTAAAATTATTCTATCCTAATTTATTGGATATTCTAAAAAACATGCAAGGTTTCAAGCCTGTAAAAATTAAATGTCCTTATGTAATTGTTCCATTAAATGTAAGTCACTGAGATTACTTATTAATCTGCTGGAAATCAATTCTACTAATGTCATAGAAGTTTTTCTTTCTGTACTGTGCAATCACTGGTAGAATCCTACTATTTCAAATACCCAATTATGAGCTAAAATATACTAAGAAAAAATGTAAAAAAATAAAAGCACATTTCCTGTAGCAAAATGATGCACCTTGACTGCTGCTGCTGCTGCTAAGTTGCATCAGTCATGTCCAACTCTGTGCGACCCCATAGACAGCAGCCCACTAGGTTCCCCATACCCTGGGCTTCTCCAGGCAAGAATACTGGAGTGAGTTGCCATTTCCTTCTCCAATGCATGAAAGTGAAAAGTGAAAGTGAAGTTGCTCAGTTGTGTCTGACTCTTTGCAACTACGGAGCACTGAAAACTTAACAGGCATAACTAAATCACAGTCACTCAGATTGCAAGACATGTTGGAACCCTAGGTCCATATTAACTCTCTCAAAACCTGTCTACGTTTCTGATTCACTAACTGCAAAAGGTATAAAGTCTTTACAGAACTCTATCACAGGAACCAAGGACATGCTAAGCTCTATCATGTGACTGGCCAAAATGTCCTATATAAACACAGGACATATCTGATCCACAATGGTAGGATAATAGTGATTTATAAATGAATCCACGCAAAACAGGGAGAGAAAAAATGAATTATTGTACAAAGCATAGTCAGTCCTGTCTCCTAAGATTCATAGAGCCACATTTCCTAGAGGGTTGGGGACGTTGGCAGGATAAACTGTGTTACAGGATGACAGGCTGTCAGATTCCCTGTAGAGATCTCCTTTCACAGAGTTTTACTGTAAAGTGTGAATAAATTAACTGGATGGAAATACATGGGTTGTAAGATTATTATGAATTAGATAACTGGGATAAATTATAAATAAATGTATTCTACTCTCTTTTACACCTCAATCACCAGATAAAAGATTGATATGCATATTGGGTATACAACAATTAATCAGTACAGAGTGGATAAAACTAAAAAAAAGAGTATAAAAAATTATTAGTAAAGGCATTTTGTTGTTGTTGCTGTTAGTAAGCAGAGGCAATGGACAGAGACCTTAATAAGGAAGCATACTGGAAGCAGTGAGAACATCCTGGAAATCTGTTCACTGTTGGCAAAGTACATAATCTGACTTTACATTCCTTCTCTCCCTTTCCTACTGTAGTCCAGTAAGTTGAACTGTATTTATGTTAAAATAGTTGCTTGAAGAGAAAGACCAGTGTTTCCTCTACCAACAAGCTTCTATACCCACTTCTACTTGAAACACACACACACAAATAATAATAATAAATTGGGTTGTCCTTAAGATTCTGTAATAGTACTTTATTTCTGTTTACTTTCAAGAGAAAAACAAGCATTTGTTAAACACGTGATAGATTCAATACTAGAGATCCAAGGAAAAAATTAGATAGGATCCCTTCTCATTCTTAAAAAGTTTACATGGGTATATTTTCAATGGGCTGCCTAAGCCAATGTCTCTATCTGTGAAAACTAGATAATGCAATAACCTTCTACTAGAGTTTTTATCAGGTAGAAAAGGAAGGTGGGAATTCCAATTGGGGAGTAAAATAAACAGGTTAAGGAAAATTTTAAGACAAACAAGAATAATTAGGTTCGTTTCAAGTGTAAAGTGGAGAAGGCAATGGCACCCCACTCCAGTACTCTTGCCTGGAAAATCCCATGGACGGCGGAGCCTGGTAGGCTGCAGTCCATGGGGTCGCTAAGAGTCAGACACGACTGAGCAACTTTTCTTTCACTTTTCACTTTCACGCATTGGAGAAGGAAATGGCAACCCACTCCAGTGTTCTTGCCTGGAGAATCCCAGGGAGCGGGGAGCCTGGTGGGCTTCCATCTATGGGGTCACACAGAGTCAGACACAACTGAAGCGACTTAGCAGCAGCAGCAGCAGCAAGTGTAAAGAAATGTTACAGTAATGGAGAAATTGTAATTTGAGCAGTCAGATACAGGACTACAATAATCATTTCAAATATTTGTGACTATAAAAATAACAGCCTTTAAGTTACATTTGATTATTTTCATCTAGACTTGATGAAGCTCTATAAAACAAAATTGGAAAAACGTCCTCAGAGTATTTCATCAGGCTGACTGAAATTTAGAATATAATTTGGTATACTGAGCCGTGAGAAATATTTTAACCAATGTCTTGTAATAATATGCTCCATTAATAGTCAAGGGGATTCCTTACTTGTTGACTTGAAGAAGATAAGATAGAACTATGGTCATTTAATGAAGGTTTTCTTCATAAATTACCCAAGCAAAACTGATATAAATGCACACTCTCTAGAGTTCTTTTCTGTGTGCTATTCTGGTGGAATTAGAGTTTCCCTGGTGGCTCAGATGATAAAGAATCTGCCTGCAATGCAGGAGACCCTGGGTTTCACTCCTGGGTTGGGAAGATCTCCTGGAGAAGGGAATGGCAACCCACTCCAGTATTCTTGCCTGGAGAATTCCATGGACAGAGGAGCCAGGTGGGCTATAGCCCATGGGGTCGCAAAGAGTCAGACACAACTGAGCGACTAACACTGATGGAATTGGATGGGATCAGAAATTTACCAGATTTTTTAGCTCCTCCCTCCATAAAAACATGTAATTTTAGTCAGAGCTACTTGGTCATTTGACATAAACAAACAAAGCCCTTGTCTGTTGACTGTCTTTTAGACATTAAAAAAAATTCTACAGCTTAAAACATAGACTTTAGCTAATCATTTTAGGCAAAATTAATTTCCAGTGCTACATGGTACCTCTGACAATAAAGAATTTCTCATAAGATTTTTTTAAACAGACAAGTCATACCCATGTTGATGAATTACTTAATTCCTCTAGTAGTTTATTATTATACTTTCTTCACAACTCTTGAAAGACACTGGCCAATAAAGTCTCAAAGTAGTCAGTTCATTAGCCTAAGAAGAAGGTCTTCTAATATAGAAGCATTCAGCCAAATAAGCCTAGACAAATCTAGGGTGAGGTTTGTGGTTGTTTCAGAATATGGCATGATGGTGTTACTTATACACAGGACAGCAGTTATAAGCATCACACATTATATTGTAATAATAAGCAAGGCTTTTGTTTTCTTATAAAGGAAGAGCCAAGTATAATTACAAAAGAAGCAATAATAGAACTTGCTGACCTCAGGACAATAACTCTTGAACAGAAAATAATGACTTGATATTTTGTAATTAATAACACAAACTGAGACAACTTTGATAAGAAGCACAATTGGCAAGCACAGACCAAAAGTCAATATCACCTTGACACATCACTGGCTCCACAATGCCACAGCATGACAGAAAAATAGAATCTGTTTTTTAAATGTAAACCTCTGATCATGATTTAAACGCTTGCGGAAAAATCATACTCAAAAAAGGGCACAATGGTTAATCTCAAAAATTTACTGTGTGGCTTAGGGGTAAATGAGACAGCAGTAAATGGACATAATAATGGCATATATATATATATATATATATAATTGCATATATTGGAAAATACATGCTTCAATTTATATGAACCTCTATTCAAAAAAAACAGAAGTTATTTTCATTTTATTAATCCAAAGGAGGAAGCTCCATAACCCTAAACTTTATAATTTACTCTAAAGCATCAATTTTAGTACAGGAAATAGCCTCATATATTTAGGAGTTAATCTATGCTACTACTATTATCTACCTTTCTTTACTTAAAGCTGTGGCCTCAAGGTCACCCAAGACAAGTACAACAAATAGTTTATTACTGTAAAAACTACTCTGTACTTTAAATGCAAGTGAAGTCACTCAGTGGTGTCCGACTCTTTGGGGCCCCATGGACTGTAAACTGCCATGCCCCTCTGTCCGTGGGATTTTCCAGGCAAGAGTACTGGAGTGGATTGCCATTTCCTTCTCCACTGTTGTAAAGCCTCCTCTAAATCAGTGTAAAAAGCTGAGCGCCGAAGAATTGATGCTTTTGAACTGTGGTGTTGGAGAAGACAAAGAGTCCCTTGGACTGCAAGGAGATCCAACCAGTCCATTCTAAAGGAGATCAGTCCTGGGTGTTCTTTGGAAGGAATGATGCTGAAGCTGAAACTCCAGTACTTTGGCCACCTCTTGAGAAGACTTGACTCATTGGAAAAGACTCTGATGCTGGGAGGGATTGGGGGCAGGAGGAGAAGGGGACGACAGAGGATGAGATGGCTGGATGGCATCACCGACTCGATGGATGTGAGTTTGGGTGAACTCCGGGAGTTGGTGATGGACAGGGAGGCCTGGCGTCCTGCGATTCATGGGGTCGCAAAGAGTCGGACACGATTGAGTGACTGAACTGAACTGAACTGAAATCAGTGTATGGTTCACTTTCCAGACCACAAATCAAACAAACATATTGGGGTTAATTGACTCATTTATCTAATCATTCTGAACATTCTTCTTAAAATACCTAGTACATTTTTAATTCTCTCTTATTTTATAAGTTGGAGCTCCAAAAAGGAACAGAGAAGACCAAAACCTCAGTCCTCACAGATTCCATGCTTTATTACTCCAGAGCCTGTTCTGCAGGCAGCAAAGTGCTAACTGCTACAGGAACAAGGATAATGATGGTGGTGATGACAATGACAATAGCTAATATTAACTGTGTGCCTCTCCTTTAATGGGCTTCCCTGGTGGCTCAGATGGTAAAGAATCCACCTGCAAGCAGGAGACCTGGGTTTGATCCCTGGGTTGGGAAGATCCCCTGGAGAAGGAAATAGCAATCCACTCTAGTATTCTTGCCTGGGAAATCCATGGACAGAGAAGCCTGACGGGCTACAGTTCATGGGGTCACAAAAAGTTGAACGTGACTGAGTGACTAACACACGCTTTCTCCTTTAATATTCATAGTGGTTCTATCTTTACCCTGATTAGTGCAGAAATGGAGCACAGAGAAATGAGGTAATTTTCCCAAAGACACAGAGTTAGCAATTAGTGGAGCCAGGATTCAATCTAGGTAATCTGAACTTTATGCTGCCTTCCTATCTTTAAGGATTCTTTCAGTCTAGAAAGAAAATAAGAATTAAAGTAAATGAACTTACAAATAAATATGTTATTGCAAACTATGAAAAATGCTATAAAAGAAAAGAGACCTGGGTTTATAAATGTGTATAACAGAGCATACCAGTCTGAATTCTGCATGTCTTCTACTCATTTTGTGTACTTGACCTGCTTTATAACCTGAAATATCCTACCCGTGCTCTTTCTGAAATCATGAGGCCAACTGCTGATGCTGCAGTCACCTACAGTCCCTGCTACACCCCCAGACGACCTGCAGTCGTGGCCTCTTTGGTCTTCATGTGATGGTGCACGTGGACTTGTGTCTTAAATCTAGGCTTTGCAAAAACCTTTAACCTTTCACCTTGTGTATCTGACGTTGCCTTTGAAGCAAGAACCATGGTCGATCTGCTTGGCACCCAGGTATGCATGGAAATACATAAAGGCCTTAAAACCTCATGGACCACCTTTGAGTAATGGAAACAAGAACCGGAAGAAATAATTATTGTCCCTTCCTAACCCTGATGGACCACTTAGGGGGCTAATCAGGACTCTTGGAAGATGCGATAGGTGAAGGAGCAATCGGCTTGTCAAGAAGCTGGGCCATCTGAGAAATGTTCTCCATTGCGTTGACTATCTCTCCCTTTTAATGCCTGGCTTTCATTTTCCTCACTCCTGCTTCCCTGGGATTGTACTTCCCAAGAAAGTGTCCAGCCAAATGGAAAAAACATACGCCTTTGCCTCAGGCTCTTTTTCCCAGGAAGCCAAAGCTAAGGGGAGGGGAGTGCTCACCCCATATAAGGGTTAGGAAAGGCTTCCCTGAGGAAGGCGCATTTGTGCAGGTCTTCTCAGTGTACAGGCTCATTGGAGATGAAGGTCAGGAGGGTCAGAGGTATACACGGAGAACTGCAGCTTGCCGGTGCAAAGCTCTGATGGGGGTAGGAGCTCAGTGCTTCGAAAGAAATTAAAGGAGGTCAGTAGGGAAAACAATATCCAAAATAACAAAACTTAACACTACATACTATGTGCTGCTCTAAGCATTTCATGGCCTTTATCACATCTAATTTTCACAAGTCTCTGAATCAAGTATAATTAGCAGTCCTATTTTATAGATGAAGAAAGGTTGAGAAAGTTTAAGGAAATTGCCCAAGGTTGTATACACAGAGAGGCAGCATAGAACAATTTAAGAGTCCAGACTTTAGAACTAAACTACCTGCGTTTGAATAACTGCTCTACTATTTGTGAACTGTATGACTCTGAGTTCTCTGTGATACAATTTATTCATCTATTTAAGGATCTCATCATATCTTTCTCATATTATTGCTATAGAATTAAACAAGTTAATATTTGTAAAGCATTTCAAGCAGTTTTAAGTACTCTCAGTTTAAAGACTGCTTGATAAGTAGTCAAGTTGATTTCAAGTAAATGCCGGGTCTAAATCCCATACTTCATAGGCACTATACTGTTTTTCACTATATTAACAGTAATAGATAAGGTTAACCAGAAAAACGGAAAGGATAAAAACGCTTAGTAATGACTTAGCATGGTAAGTACAAAGTAGAGGTATAAAACCGTATTTGCTAGTGTGGACCTGCTGATTCTCAAATACTTTTGCAATAACGTTCTCAAATATGGATCATACAGTTTCACAGTCCTGTTAAATTTAAAAATATAGAACAAAGAGTGGAAGAATGCAAATCTTTTTCAGTGTAATAGTCTCTGGGCATTTTACAGGGGAAGCACGTTCCAGACAACAATGAAATGTTGTATCCTTACTTGCCTAATAGATGTGTTGAATTTACTATGGCTCCCCCGATTTCGTGTAGACACATGAAATATATTGAGCAGGAAAAGGGGACAATGAGGGAACGTAAAGGCCTATGAAGAGCAAGGGGATTCTGTTGGAGGAAAACTTGGCCAGACACATCAGGCTTAATTCATGGGAAAGGAATGGCAGCTACAATATTTGTCCTGACAATGTAAATGGTTACACTGTTTTCACTTATTTGGACATATGTGTTTCTTAAAGAAGCTTGTTTTAATTGAAGATGTTGTGGTGTTCTCCCTTTACCAAAAAACAAACAATAAAAAAAACAGAATCAAAAGCATTTAAATATTTACAAAAGGAGTAAAACTTCACAACAGTGCATGGAAATTTAATAATAGCAGGATTCCTGAAAATATTTACACCCCAACACTGAGTCTATAATGGCTCTTGCAGGCAAATAGAAAATCCAGAATTTTACACAGGGTATTTGCACCATATTAAATAACAGGTATCTGTAGTTTTAGATATTATTTCTGAGGCTGTTATGGGATTTGTTAAATAAATCTACATTTGAATTCACTGTCATATTCATAATTCTATAATTTTAAGGAAATATAATTAGAGATGAATCTCTTTAATTTAGAGGAGCGGTTTTATATGTTCATGCTTTATGAAGATGCTCATTGTTCGCTATAGTGCAGTCCTGAGATGCCGGTAAGGCATCTGTCCTATTCCTGACCCCTATGAGGCCCCTGCCACCTCCCACACAAACTCAACTTCTCCTTTGACCTCAGCCAGCCTAATAATCTGTTTCTCATTTGTAACTCTTCCTCTACCTCATTTAACAAGCTATTCTAACAGATCTGCTCACAAACAGCTCTCCTACCCGCTCCTGACTGAATAGGTAAGCAATTTATTCAATTCTCATATGTTTGTGAGATAACTCATCAAGAAGATAATGAATTTAAATGCTGGCTCTAAATTGCTAATTCAAAATGGTGATGGCATCAATATCACTGCAACTGTTACATCCACTGTCCTTATTCTTACAAGTGTGGCAACAGCCAATGCAAAGTTTGCCTTTACTTCTGTTTTTATCTTTGCCCTGAATTATTACACTAACAGACATTGGTACCAAGATGTCTCTGCCAAGGGTATACTTTCTACAAGTACAAGAATTATTTTTTCTGAATATTCAAAGGCAAGATCATTATGTTTGAAATTTCCTATGCTGCTTAATGATTTCACTGCAGGAAAAAACGTGTAGTCCTATGAATTGTATAATAATATGTATATGTATAATATATATATATATATGTGTGGGTACTAAACATATGTAATAAGTATACATATGCATTAAATATTTATGCATACATACAAGTGTGTATGTGCTTATATACAGAAATTATATATACATATACATAATTTACATACAAGTATATATATATGTGTATGTATGTGTGTGATATTTTTTCTATACTTGGTAAGATCATGTCTCAGAGGTATAGACTCAGATTATCCCCAAAGATATATATTTATATGTATTTTGGGTTCCTGGGCTCAATTGCATCCTGTGTGAGGGGAGGGGGCTTTTCACACACACACTGGGAAATTCTTGGTCAACAGCAGGGTGTCTGAAGAGCCAACTCAATTCTAACACCATCTATCCAGGGATGGCACCAGAGTCCACAGGTTAAGGCAGGGTTCAGCCCCACAAGACTGCCCCGTCCCACTTCAGACTACAGAGGCCAACTGAGGTAGGTGCTTGTGCTTCTGACCCACCAGCTACAGATTGGAAGTTCTCACGATCCTCTCCTTGGACTTCAGACTCCAGCCTCAAGTTCAAGGTGTTAGCTATACTCACGACAAACTGGCTGGACATCAGTTTCCCACACCTCTCTCCTCAGGTTCAATTAATTTGCTAAAGTAGCTCAAAAGAACTTGGAAAAACATTTTACTGACTGAATCAGTAAAAGGATGTTATAAAAGGATGTAACTCAGAAACAGCCAAATGGAAGAGACGCCCTGGGCAAGGCATAGGGAAAGAACACAGAACTTCCTTGCCCTCCCGGAGCTCACCATTTCTCCCCCAACCTCCACAGTATCAGCAACACAGAAGCACTCTGAACTCTCTCCTTTTAGTTTCTTTTTCCATATACAAGTTATTTTTAATTATGATGTATTTATACAGCATTTAAATACACACACTCCTCTCATGCAATTTAATCAGATTCATGTATTCACAATATTTATCAAGATTTTAACTTCAGCAAAACGCCAACAATATCATATATGCTAAACATGTAGTCTATAAAGTTTATACAAACCTATAAAATATTACATCCAAATTCATGTTTGAATTAAAATGCTATGAATTGATTTGCATGCATTAAAATATACTAGATGTGTATTATCAAGCAAGCATTCTGCAAATTTCACAGTATTTTGCAAATATTCATAATATTTTGCAAATATTATAATTTTGGATTCCTTAATATTATGAGGAAAGAAATCTCATCTCACCAAATAAAACACTGTGATTTATCTGCATTTTCAGAATTATATACTGGTTGATTTGACAGTATCATCAATGTTATTAACAGAGGCTTCATTACAAGGGTATTTAATGAATGTTGTAGGTATGTAATAGCAACTGAATTCAATCTCCAGTCCCTTCCCTTCTAGAAGTTCTGGGGGTGGACTGGAAATCCCCTAAACAGGAGCAAAGACCAAATATATATATTTATTATGAAACACAATATCGCAGCATATATTTATATATCATATATAGACACTATAAATTTATATATATTTTATTAATATATATGCATATGTGAGTGTACTTATTTATGTATTTGCTAATATTAATTCTTATCAGCAAGAGTTTATATTTGACTTGCTTTTCAAATAATGCCTGAAGCTTACACAAGTTTGTGGATTGGAGTAAAGAAGGTAGAGACGAGTGACCTTAATATTCAGTTTTTCTTCTAAAACTCAATACTATTACTGCAAATTGAGAAAATTTGCTAAAATAATGACTTTCTTGCTATATTCAATATTTTTATATCAATAAAATATCACAACAATAACTGAGTAGACTAAAATTCTATTTGCCTTGAAGGCTAACTTCTGTTTCTCTTCACTTCTCAATTTGTGTAAATGTATACTCAGAACAAGGTCAGGGATTCAAAGTTTCAAATGGGAATTTATGAGTTGTTTTCTCTTTATGTTACAAAGTAAGGACATAATAACTTGGTTGGCTTGATAAATTACCACAGTATAAAATCATGAGGGAAGTTTTGAACACTCTCCACAGCTTCTCTTTACTCTTGGAAAGTAGCCCGGGTAGTAATAGGACTCTCATTGTTATGCAAAATAATGCTTTCTTTCATCTTTTATCTACTTCTCATTTTGGAAATGAGAACTTTTAGAACTCCTTATTTTTAAACTATTTTAATATCTTACAACTTTTGTCTATTTGACGGCTATTTTAAAAACTTCATTATGAATGTATAGTTGATTCCTCTGGTCAAAAGCTACGGAGATGAAACTTTTGATGAAATACATCATTTGATATCACATTTGAACTGTGGTGTTGGAGAAGACTCTTGAGAGTCCCTTGGACTGCAAGGAGATCCAACCAGTCTATCCTAAAGGAGATCAGTCCTGGGTGTTCATTGGAAGGACTGATGCTAAAGCTGAAACTCCAATACTTTGGCCACCTCACGTGAAGAGCTGACTCATTGGAACAGACCCTGATGCTGGGAGGGATTGGGGGCAGGAGGAGAAGGGGATGACAGAAGATGAGATGGCTGGATGGCATCACCGACTCGATGCACATGAGTATGAGTGATCTCCGGGAGTTGGTGATGGACAGGGAGGCCTGGCATGCTGTGATTCATGGGGTCACAAAGAGTCGGACATGACTGAGTGACTGAACTGAACTGAACTATCTTTATGTATATAACTGAGGAAAGCCAGTTAATATTTTATCCATACCCATCCAACACAGATTTTTAATCAAGTAAAAGGTCATGTAAAAGCAATAATAACTACAGCATCTATAAAACCAGTTTTAACAAAATGAATGGATTGTACCATTCATGATCTGACTAAAGAACAAGGAGTCAGAGAACTCACTGATGTTCAGCCACTGGCTGAGGCAGTTACTGACTGTGTAACCTTGGATGGTCAACTGAGCTCCTCATGAATTATGGGATAGAGCCTGAACTAGGACCATAACAATGAAAAGAGATCGGCAGACTTAAGAAGTTCTTGTAGTTAATTGACAGGATTTTGTGACTGGCTGAATATGAAAGAGAATTAAAGAGGCAACAGCTTAACCTGTGAGATGGCTTTCACATGGCAAGATAGTTTATAGAGATATAAAATACCCATGGAGAGTCTGGGTGGAATAAGGTTTCATCTTGTCATGCTTAATTTTGAAGTGGCTAGAGGATATCAAAGAAATAATGTCTTGGATATACAGTTGATAATAGAAATCTAGATCTCAGGAGAGAGGGGTCACATGAGGATTTGGATAACTGTATGTTTAGCACACTTGGAAAGGCATCTAGAGAAAATCGATACAATGGAAGATCTCCTTCAGGAATAGATGACTTAATGGTAAATGGACAACATAACAAAAACTCAATGGAAACAATGTTTAAGGATTCTATTAACAACAACAACAAAAAAGGAATGGTGAATGACTAGAAAGGGTAGTGAAGATGCAGGAGACTCAGAAGTGTCATGAAATAGAAGGCAGACACACCAGAAAGACGGAGTAGTATGGAAAGGGATCAAATAAAATAAGGTCTGGATATATGGCGTGCAATTTAATCTTTTAACTTTTATAGGAAGACTCTGGTAGAGTGTTGGAAAGAGAAACTAGATGGGACAGCTTTGAGGAGCATATTGCAAGAAATCTGAAAGTGAAGAGATATAACATTAATAGTCAAAACAGTCATATTAGCATGACTTCAGTTTTTTTAACACGTTAAAAAGTTTTACCTATTACAGGGGCTTATAAAGCTTCCAACAGTAAGAAATAATAGACTCTATCTGTTTCTCTAATCTTACAGCTTCAAGTATCCATAATCAGGATGCTAGCAGATTGACTTTCACAAATTAAAATATCTATTTGAAGTCTTATTAAAGATGGGAATAGTTCCAAATACTATAATGTGACCTAAGTGAAACTGCTCCTCTCAAACCTATGTAACACCAAAACTAAACTTTGAGTAACCTTAGATCACTTAAAAATCTTTGCTATTTTTTCACTGTTATTATTTTTTAATTTTTAATTCCCTAGGACAGAAACTAAAAGAACATAAATATTTAATCTTATATACATACAGAACTTTTTAGAATACTCATACATACAAATATTTATTTCAAATGTACCCTTTTTTTTGAGGGAGTGAATGAATAGGTAACATTTCTTTTTATTATATATGGCATGCATATATTTTTATGAATAACTAAATACACTCATAATCTTCGACCCAAACTGTATATATTTTAAAAGAATAACCAGATCCTTCGGGGACAAACAGCTGCCTCTGAATAAAAATTAAGTGCTTGTGGGGATATATCTGCCCTCTGGATTTCGTGATATATTGCAACTCCAACACATTCAGATGAACACATTTCCCTAAGTGGCTTATTTATACCTCTAGACTAGTGTGCACATAAATCAGAATCATACCCAATTGTCATCATTATCATTTCCCCATTTCCTCTATAATTCTTCGTATTGATATTGCACACTGGTATGATCTCACAACTTTGCAAGCTGGAGATGAGATATTAAATACCATGACCATTAGTGGACAGAGGTAATACACTGAAGTACAGGACTTTAAACTTAATATTCTCTGACTTCATCATATTTCTAGTCATAAACTATGATAATAATAGTACCCCCCCCCCAAAAAAAATAAGATAATAATTATGGGTCTACATGGAACCTCTTATGCCTATTCCATTCTGTGTAAAAATGAGATCATGGCCCAGGATACTTCTTTCTGCTTTAATTATCAATGAATAATGTCATGATTGTCATATCTCAGCCATACTTGGCAGGGCATGAAGGGGAATCTTCACTCTTGAATGTTGTTTAGTAGCTTAACTATAAATGAGGATTACCTCTACACTATAGCAGCATTGTTTAAGAGACAATGTTAACTTTGTGATTAATGAGGTGATGGATGAGGCACATATGACTGTTTCCAGGTTCATTCCAGCATTTTTCTCAACTGCAACCCCAGCCAACACTGTCAGCACTAATGACAAGATGACCAGATAATGTTTCACCTGCAAGTGGGGATCTTGACTACAATTTTAAATTTCCAAAACTTCCACAAGGCACAGCTCTTATGCAAAGCCAAAAATTTTTTCTTTTCTTTCAGAAAGCTTAAAAACAAATGGGACAGCAAATCTCTGAGGAGGAAAAGCAGCAGTTCAGTTTGCACTTTTGGAAATCATGTAAGTATAGACTGATTAGTGGGGTGATTCAGCTGCACAGAGGCTGGAACATCCAAACAAGGAATTTTGTATTAAAAAAAATGAAAGAAACGAACTTATACACAAAACAGAAATAGACTCACTTACGGCTATAAAAGGGGAAAGGTGCAGAGAGACGGACTGTAGCCCGCCAGGCTCCACTGTCCATGGGATTTTCCAAGCAAGAATACTGGAGTGGATAGCCATTCCCTTCTCCATAACATATACACACTCTTAAGTTCAGTTCAGTCGCTCAGTCGTGTCTGACTCTTTGTGACCCCACGAATCGCAGCACACCAGGCCTCCCTGTCCATCACCAACTCTCAGAGTTCACTCAGACTCACGTCCATTGAGTCAGTGATGCCATCCAGCCATCTCATCCTCTGTTGTCCCCTTCTCCTCCTGCCCCCAATCCCTCCCAGCATCAGGGTCTTTTCCAATGAGTCAACTCTTCGCATGAGGTGGCCAAAGTACTGGAGTTTCAGCTTTATCATCATTCCTTCCAAAGAAATCCCAGGGCTGATCTCGGAATGGACTGGTTGGATCTCCTTGCAGTCCAAGGGACTCTCAAGAGTCTTCTCCAACACCACAGTTCAAAAGCATCAATTCTTCGGTGATCAGCCTTCTTCAGAGTCCAACTCTCACATCCATACATGACCACAGAAAAAACCATAGCCTTGACTAGACACTACCATATATAAAAGAGATAACCAACATGATCTATAAGCACAAGAACATATACTCAATATATGTAAAAACATATAATGGTAAATAATCTGAAAAACAATCTGTATAACTGAATCACTTTGCTGTACACCTGAAACTAACACAGTATTGTGTATCAATACTTCAATAAAAAAATAAAATAAAGTACCAAAAAAAAAAGAATTCTAACAATAAAGATGACCCTGAATCTGAATGACCTATCTATTCAAAATGCTTGAGCCCACAGATGTTGATGAAAAGTTTTTGAAAGACATATTGAATTTTAGCATCTTGCAAAATGCTTTCAAGTCTTTGAAGTTAAGGACTGTGATGATTCAAACCTCTAACCTTCACAGCACCTGTATACAGTGGTCTGGACCACTCAGACGTATGCAAGTAGAAAATTATTTTAACCTATTCCCCTTCTATAAAATGACAATACAGAACTAAATCTGGAATATCTTCAGCATCCTGAAACACGATAGAATCATAATGTTTCAGAATTGAGACTAGACCTTAGATGTCACCCAGACCTTCAATTTTACACATTAAGAAAGTGAAGTGAAGTACTGATTTGAAAATTTTCACACAGTCCTGTGGTAAAATCACAGGAAGAACCTGATGTCACAATTATAAAATATTTTATTGTGAAAATGTATTTGTTTTATGTTTTACTAACATTAATATGATCATATATCTTGACAATATTTAAAGGAATTTTGTCATGGTGATATTGACGAGTAGGTTGTGCCAATTGCTATTGGCGTACATTGTCAATATACATTATGAAACCAAAATATTCCATCTTTCTATGTGAATGAATTCTTTTATAAGATAACTGAGCATGTGTAATGTGATTAAGAGTAGACCTGAAAGTAATGTACGAATGCCCATTTAGAACAAACCTGAGTAGGGAACCAGGCAATAGGAGATCTGGCATCCTACTTTTACAGTTCCAAACTATTGACTGAACTCGCTACGTTTATCACATATTTCACTAGCAGAGGCAAACCTAACTTTCCTCAGTGCAATATATTAAGATCTGTAAATCTACAAATAAACTTGCAAAGAAGGAATTTAGGTGTGAAAGTGAAGTCGCTCAGTCATGTCCAACTCTTTGGAACCCCATGGACTGTAGCCTATCACGCTCCTCTGTCCATGGGATTTTCCAGACAAGACTACTGGAGTGGGTTGCCGTTTCCTTCTCCAGAAGCTTCTCCACCCAAAGATCGAGCCCAGGTCTCCTGCATTGTAGGCAGACACTTTACTGTCTGAGCCACCAGGGAAGTCCTTTTAAGTGTATTAAATGTAAATCAAATAATGCTTCTCCATCTCATTTAGAATCTCTAATGTTGTAACTCAGCTAGACACGACTGTAGGCTAAAGAAGGAAAATCATTTGAGAGGCAGGACTTAAAGAGGATTTAACTGAGCTGTAAATATAAATAGTTATATTTTCCATATGAGATCTAAAATAAAACAAACAAAAATTCATTTCTGTGAGCCCTGATTTTCAAACCCTGGGATAGAAATACTCACAAATCATCACTCAGTAGAGCATCAGCAATGAACTGGAGTTTAATAATCAAAGCAAGTGAGATGTTGGGTCTGGTTCAAATTGGACTGAGGCAAAATTTCTAGGCAAGCCATAGAAGTGTCACTTTAAGAGGAAGCTTATTGATATAAATATGTACAAAGTGGGAATGCATTTCAAAGTAGAAATCTAATTTCACTTCTGGTTTGTTTTTAATCCTAAAGGACTAGAAGATGACCTCAATTACCAAGAATCACTGCTGTTTGAATAAGCAGAGGATATTAAGAAGGAATTGTAGAAACCAAGCTAACAGTTTTCCAAAACAGGGTCTCACATTACAAAGATTTCTATGAGAGTACATTAATCCACACATGAATTGTATCACTCTTGACTTTTTACTGACAGTTGTAAATTATAACACTCATGAAAAATTCAGTCTCTGAAGACAGTCTTTCCATGGAATGCTTCTTCAGAAGATCCATGGAGGGCAGGACATGAAGAAAGGATACTGTTGTTTCATCTTCATCTTTCTATGGGTATAAAGTGTATTATTTATGGGCTTTCTTGGTGGCTCAGTAGTAAAGAATCCACCTATCAATGCAAGAGACATGGATTCTATCCCTGATCCAGGAAGATTCCCACATGCTGTGGAGCAATTAAAACCTGTGTGCCACAACTAGAGAGCCAGTTCTCTAGAGCCTGGACGCTGCAACTTCTGAGCCCGTGTACCACAACTACCGAACTCTGTGCACTGAAAGCCCCTGCCCACAGCAAGAGAAATCACCACACAGAGATGCCCGCACATCACAACTAGAAAAAAACCCATGCAGCCACGAAGACCCAACACAGCCAATAAATAAATCCAAAAAAAAAAATTGTTTTAAGTATATTATTTTCTCTACAACTTTCTCCTTCCAACTTTATTCTTTTCAAAAACTCGGAGAAAAATTATGAATCTGGGTTTGTGGTGGTAGTGGTTTTAATCTTTTTTGTTTTTCTTTTCTTGTAGAGTTCTTTCTGACTAGGTCCTGGGTTTGTGTTCTCTGAGAGGAGAATGAAATGCTGAAGAACCAAAGAGCCTTTGAAAACTGTTGAGAAGGCTATGTCTGCTGGACTTTAAAATATTTGACACCCGTTTCCAAATATTGTATTGCAGGCAGATGAAAATAACATAGGTTTGTGTCAAATAATGTGCTACATACACATTCACTCCATCTTCTTGTATAATCCTACCATCATATACCATGATATAACTAAATTCAGCAAAGCAGTACATCAGTGAATGTAAATGAGTAAGAAGTTAGGGCACGGAAATGAGAAAACGTTGTCTATTTGCCAGTAGAATATAAAGTTTCATAATTTATAGATTTTGAAAGGAAAAAACAGGCAATTCTTGGAGGCCACCTAATATTTTAGGTGGCTGGTATCTAAAATGCCAATGAAGTATGACCAGTTCCCAGTGAGTCAGTAAAATAACTTTTTTTCCTTATTGGATTCCAAATTTCTTACCATTAACTATCACAAGAAATAGTATTACCTTGATACTAGACCCTCAAAAGTGATATTTCCTTTCTTTTTAAATTTTATGTCTCTTCCTCAGAATCACTGCTATGAAATTTGTTTTCTCATACATGAAAGCAGTAGAAAGATTGAGTCAATTTCAGATTTTTGAGTCAAAAGTCTAACAGAATAAAAAGGCCAGTATACTTAGCAAGCAATTTTAAGTTATTTACCTAAATGTCAACATTCTCCCACAGTCATTCCATTTTTAAAATAATGCACACGTCAGCTCACTCCTTCCCTGCCTCTGCTTTGAAAGCTGTAATTTTAACTTGGAGTTCATGCTTGAAACTTTGACGAAATGTAGGAATCATCATGAATAATCCATAGGGACAACTTTTATAGATGATAACCTAAAGCTTTGTTGCCCCAGAATTTCTGTGTGGTATTATTCAACGTTTAAAATCATCTTCTACACATCCATTTAAAAATGTTACAACTGTTCCAAGTGATGTCACTGCCTCTCAGGTTAGGGCAAGGAGACCAGTAGAGAAAAAGAGATATTCTATACTTCTCAGGCATAATTCTGTCCAAAATTACACACGTCCATTCCTGACGGCTATTTAGCTGCATATTATGGAGAAAATAATATCTTATGAAAAGACCAGGAAGGCATTATTGTCTAAAGGTATGGACTTGTCAATGTGGAGCAAACTTTCCAAACTTTATTCAAAGGTGTTACACGACCTAAACATTTCCAGTTGTAGCGCATAGCTGCACGGCATTACAGCAGCTTATGCTACAGCTGAAAACCAAAAACAGCTGAGTCCTCTTTCCACAAAGGCTGTGAATCCAAAAACTGCCTGCAAGTCAGAATCACCTCAGAACATTAAACCAGTACAGATTCCTTGATCTTGTACAGATGCAAGATTCCCTAACAATAGAGGTTATCATTCTGCTGTTCCTTCATGACTCTTGAGAATCTATATGAAAATATAAGTAAATAAACACATGGCAGATGAATAAATACATAATCACAGATTCTGATTCCTAGCCAAATTTGAGAAAGACTTCTGTGCTGGACATCTGTTAAATGTGAGTCACCTTGCAACCACTTTTTTATATTTTGAAGGAAATCCCCAAATATAAGATGGTGAACCCTTGAACCCTTCCCCCATATGTATTAAAGAGACATATAACCTCCAGAGAAATGTTCCATCTTTTACCAGCTACCATCCACTCATGGGAAAAATAAAGCCTGTTTGTAGGGATAGTTTAATCGTATGTATGAATTAAATACAGCTCTAACCTTAATTGGAAAATAAGCATAGACAAGTGGAAAACCCTGAACTTTTAAGTTAGGAGAAATTGAATTCATATACCTAATGCATTCCCTAATTTGATATATCACCTTAAGCACATCACTTAATCCCTCTAGCCCTTTAACTCCTTCCCTATGAAATGTGAAGGTATGGTTTGGTCGTCTCCAAGGGTCCTTCTGTAAGAGGAGGGACCACTTCTCTCAAGTATCCTTGAGGACACACTGAAGCACAAGGAAACAGTTTCACTGTTTTTTTTTTTTCCTTTCCAGACTCAGCGTGGAGCAGACTGTAAAGTGATCACTGAAGCAAACCAGCCAATACACTCTACAAAAACCAGAAGAGTGAATCCAACACATGCTCACAACAGGCTGTGACTTTCCTGTCTGCTGACAGACATCAGATCTTGTCACTAGCACAGTCAATGGGGTGCAAAATCCTCCGGAATTTGCTGAACTGAACGGGACGCCACACAGAACGATGGGAACCTCAGACACTGGCCATGGCAGATGTTGTCAACGCTGATCCTGTTCCTGTTCTCACTCCAGGGCCAGCCAGAGAGTCTGTTACTTACATTAAAGACAAGGCTCTTCAGATCAGATCAAATCTCAAGTCATTCTTTTGACTTAATCAAGACCTCCTCTTTCATTTGTGAGTTAATGATTCGGTGTTTTGAAAAATATATACCCCAGATAACCAACTTTATCTGAAATTTAGGGCCCAAGAACTTTAATCCATCAGGCGGTTCAACATCTGGGCTAAGTACTGGAAATGTAACTTTGTGCAATAACTTTACATCCTGTGATGTCAGACAAATGAGCTAATAACTTTGAGCCTGTGAGCAATGCAGCTCTGAGACTGGGGAAGTTAGACACCAATTGCTCATGCACACTTTTCATTAGAATCAATATGCATATCTATAGAGACAAAGCAAAGATGCATTGTTTTACACAACCATTTGCTCTGCAGAAATGACAGCCATTAAAAAACCTTTAATTTGTATGGAAACAAGGGGCCAATCCAAAATAAGAGGCCCTTTTATGTTAGTGCTACCAGAGTTTAAAATGACAAAAGTGAAATGAGGCAAGATCAGGAAAGGGAAGAAGCCAATCAGAGCCCAGAAAAACAGAAGGACCCTAATACAAACATGGGTGATGTGAGGCTCAGCCTGAATTCATAGAATTCTAAAGCTGGAAAGGCCCAAGAAAGACCTAGGAGAAAATGAGTCGCTGGGACTTTAGGTGATTTTCTTAAATTCATAGGACTAAAACCATGAGCCCTGGACTCCTGAGTCCATGTTCTTTCCACTCCAGTCTATAGCTACAGTTTTAGGTTATTAAGTAGCTCCACAGAATATGCACGGCTCAAAACAGAAAAAGATTACCGTTTTTGTTTTTTTTTTTCATGGACTACCACAGGATGAAAACAAAGAAGCGATGGATGGTGGTTTAGGTTGGAACACTGGCAGACAGAATTTTGTGGGAGTCATTCAAATGAAAATTGACCTTTCCTCTCAGGCATCTTGCATTCCTGCATTCCATCTGCACTGAGGGCTTACCTTGTGCCTGGGCATTTCCTCCCTATAAAAGGGACAGGAATATAAACAGACTGCTGCAAAAAGTAGATGCTAGGAGTGGTGATAAGAAGTTAGTAAAAGGGCTGGAATTGTAAGAAGGACCAGATTACGAAGAAATTGTCCTTGACAGAAATTTTCAACAGCCAAGAGTCAGTGAATGACTTTAAGCAAAAAGTGATTTGAACAGGTTTATTTAGGAAAATTACTCTGGCTCCTTGACAAGGTAAGTGGAAAAAAGAAGGGAAGAGAGCAAGGTGACCAAATCAGAAGCAGTTACCATAGCCTGAGAAGATAGTGAGCGCGAAAGAAAACAGATACAGAAATGTTTTCATCAGTAGTGATTTCTGAGATGGAAACATTAGTCTTGCATAATAATTAGAAAGTGATTATAAATGGCTCATGCATGTAATAAAGCAAAGTTCTTTTTTCCAGATTAAAGAATGAGTAATTCAGTCATGTGGAAGAAAGTACAGGTTTATGAGCACAGAGAAGCTCTGGTCAAGGCATCTTTAGTTTAAAGTTCTGAGAGAAAAATAGCTAAGTCGGTTGAAGATAACTTCCTAAAGTTTGTAGTGGGGGATGAAGTAGGAATGGGAATTGGGTAGCCTTGAGCATGTAGCTAATGTCACGGATGGGCAAAGGACAGTTACAGATATGGAGAAAACCATATCATTGCATAGAATAAAGAATCGTACCATTTTCTATCACTAAGTCACAAATTGATAGCCAGATATTACAAGCAGGGTAAGATCAGATTAAAAATTTTAGTTGCCCTTATTTGACTGGAACTCTCCTGCTAAGTCACTTCAGTCGCGTCCGACTCTGTGTGACCCGAGACGGCAGCCCACCAGGCTCCTCCCGTCCCTGGGATTCTCCAGGCAAGAACACTGGAGTGGGTTGCCATTTCCTTCTCCAATGCATGAAAGTGTAAAGTGAAAAGTGAAAGTGAAGTCGCTCAGTCGTGTCCGACTCTTATCAACCCCACGGACTGCAGCCTACCAGGTTCCTCCGTCCATGGGATTTTCCAGGCAAGAGTACTGGAGTGGGGTGCCATTGCCTTCTCCGGGAACTCTCCTGGGTCCATACTAATTCAAACACTCCTTCAAATTAGTTGATTCATTAGGATCATACTATAAAACACTTTTAGATGGAAATTTTTTATTTCCCATTTCATAAGAAAAGTTTATAGTGTGAATCTTATAATTCATATTTTTGAGTCTTTACTACTACATATATATATATATATATACATATATATATATATATTAGAAAAGTCACCTGCTATTGCCACAAGAAGGTGCTAGTAATTGTTTGAAGCCTCAATCAAGTCCCACCTAAGGTTAAAGTGAGAACTAAGTGTGTTGGTCATGATAACAGAATTACTGAATTATTCATTAATATGAAATCCTCCCAGCCAAAGGCTCTCAGGTGTCAGAGAGAAATGGAAGCAGAGATAGCATTAATATATATTGTGACATCATCACAAGACTGTGGACTTGAAGGAAAATTACTTCTAGACTTTAATAGTTTCTCTTCACTGCTTTAAAAGGAAATATTGGCGTATAAAAGGGAAAGGAAATAAGGGAGAAAATATGATGGTTCTGAGTATAAAATATTTTATTGCAGAGATCCTATCCATAGTTTGTAATAATGGGAAGGTCTGGAAAAGTGCTGTGGAAAAGTCAGTAGGAAAAGACCTTGAGAACACTTCGAGAGTGACATAAGTGTTGGGAGTTACCACCAAGTCCTTGAACTGCTGCCAAAGAGATGAAAGCCTAACGTGAAGAAGAACTAGATAGTTTCCTTGATTCTAGAAAGTCGTAAAGCATCTCTAACAATAAAGAGGAACATTTCATAATGAAAAGAAGATCAATCCATAAAGAAACTATAACTGTCTTAATTGTATATACCTAATAGTATAGCTTTCACTGACAGAGTGGCAGTGACATATAAATTACCATGTGTAAAATAGATAGCTAATGAATGGGAAGCTGCTATACAGCTTAGGGAGTTCAGGTCAGTTCTCCGTGGTGACCTGAGGGGTGGGACTCCGGTGGGGTGGGAGGGAGGCTCCAGAGGGAGGGGATATATACACACATATAGTTGATTCACTTTGTTGTACAGAAAAAACTGACACAGCATTGTAAAGCAACTATGCTCCAATTTAGAAAAAAACACTTTACCAGACCAATCAAAAAAAAAAAAAAAAAAGGAAAGAAAGAAAATGACAGAAATAAAAGATAAAATCTGTATCCAGACTTGGATATTTAACATACCTTTCAATAACTGATAAGACAAGTAGACAAAAAAAAATCTTACTAAGGATACAGAAATTAGATCAATTTTGTGCATTTTGTTGTTTAGGATCCACTACTACAGAATTCAATTCTTTTTGATAACTCTTGTAATTTGGGGGCTAAATGCTGGACCATAACCAAGTTAAATAATTTTCAAAAGATTGACATTGTACAGAGCATGTTCTCTGAACACAGTGATTAATCTAGAAATCAGTAAGAAAAATCCAACTAGAAAACTACCAACTGGAAATTAAGCAATACACTTATAAGTAACACAATGATGCAAGAAGTCACAACAAACTGAATGACAATAAAAACATATATCATACATTGTGAGATAAATATAAAGCTGTCTTTTGAGCATAATTTATAGTTTTAGTGCACAAAAAAGGTTAAAAATCAATGCTATAAATATTTATATTAAAAGTTAAAAAATAAAATTAAGCTGAGAGGAAAAAGAAGAAAATAATAAAAGAGCAGAAATAAAGGAAACATAAAATAAGCATACAGAAGAGATTAAAGTAACAGATATTCCTATGAAAAAAATTGAGGAAGTGGTACATTAGCAATAAGACTGATCAAGAAAATTATAAGGAAGGCACACATTACCTACATAGGAAATAAAAAGAAGATATTCTAAAGTCTACAGTTTTCAAAACAATGTCAATAGGATGAAATTATAAATAGTTACACTGCAACATATTTTGAAAGTTTAGATAAACTGAACAAATACCTAGAAGCAAAAATCTATAAGGAAGAAAACAATAATTAGAACATCTTCAGTTCAGTTCAGTTGCTCAGTCGTGTCCAACTCTTTGTGACCCCATGAATCGCAGGCCTCCCTGTCCATCACCATCTCACGGAGTTCACTCAAACTCACATCCATCAAGTCAGTGATGCCATCCAGCCATCTCATCCTCTGTTGCCCCCTTCTCCTCCTGCCCCCAGTGCCTCCCAGAATCAGAGTCTTTTCCAATGAGTCAACTCTTCGCATGAGGTAGCCAAAGTACTGGAGTTTCAGCTTTAGCATCATTCCTTCCAAAGAACACCCAGGACTGATCTCCTTTAGAATGGACTGGTTGGATCTCCTTGCAGTCCAAGGGACTCTCAAGAGTCTTCTCCAACACCACAGTTCAAAAGCATCAATTCTTCGGCGCTCAGCTTTCTTCACTGTCCAACTCTCACATCCATACATGACCACAGGAAAAACCATAGCCTTGACTAGATGGACCTTTGCTGGCAAAGTAATGTCTCTGCTTTTCAATATGCTATTTAGGTTGGTCAAAACTTTCTTCCAAGGAATAAGCGTCTTTTAATTTCATGGTTGCAATCACCATCTGCAGTGATTTTGGAGCCCCCAAAAATAAAGTCTGACACTGTTTTCACTGTTTCCCCATCTATTTCCCATGAAGTGATGGGACCGGATGCCACGATCTTCGTTTTCTGAATGTTGAGCTTTAAGCCAACTTTTTCACCCTCCACTTTCACTCTCATCAAGAGGCTTTTTAGTTCCTCTTCACTTTCTGTCATAAGGGTGGTGTCATCTACACATCTGAGGTTATTGATATTTCTCCCGGCAATCTTGATTCCAGCTTGTGCTTCTTCCAGCCCAGCGTTTCTCATTATGTACTCTGCATATAAGTTAAATAAGCAGGGTGACAATATACAGCCTTGATGTACTCCTTTTCCTATTTGGAACCAGTCTGTTGTTCCATGTCCAGTTCTAACTGTTGCTTCCTGACCTGCATATAGTTGTATATTTCCTAAGGAAATTAAATCTATAGTTAGAAACTGCCTCAAACTAAACATCCAGCCCCAGATGTTTTCATGAATGAATTCTATCAATCAGTAAGGATGAAACAGTGCCCAATTTAAACACTAGAACTCTATATACTACAAAAAGCAGGAATACTTCCCATTTTTATTTTGTGGTAGCATTTCTTCTGTACAAATTCTAAAAGTAAAATTGTAAAAAAGGAAAATAATAGGGCAAAATCTACAAAAATAGATGAAAAAACATTAAAATATGAGATGTATCAGAGCTGGAGAAAAAAGGTAATATCACATACCTAAAAACATTATTGAGGACCAACTTGTTTAATAGGTCTTATGATTTTTATTCAGCTAGATTTACACATGAATGAAATGTGTATGAGGTAGATGAGAAGCACTAGATGCCAGAAGCTATTAGAAGTAAATGAGAGAATTTATAGGACAAAGCGATATGAGTAGAGAGAGAGACGAGAATGGTGGTGATCAGAAGATGGTGCTTTGTTTCTAAGTATGGGAACACATGAGAAGATTTAAGAGAGAGAGAAAGAGAGAGATAGAAGACTCATGGCCAACAATGTCAGCTCAGAGAATGAAAACAAACCCAAGAAACCCATACATTTTTGTTTACTAAGCTTTTGACTGTGTTTAAGTGAAAACTGATCAGACCCACAGAAGGTGGCACAAAAAAGAGTAGGCGGAGGCTTGGGGGTGCTGGGGATCAGGTCTCTGGCACACCTGAGTAGTGTTCCTGTTCTCATCCCAAGTCTTTCTCTTGTTCCTGAGTGCTCGTAGGGACAGCCAGATCAGATCTCCCCAGAGCAGTGAGTTATTACAGCGACCAAAGGGTGAAGAGGGTAAGAGATAGGTCTGTATACAATGACCTGTATCTGTGGCCAGGCGCTTTTAGCAGGCTTCATCAATTTTCTCATGTTCCGCTGGGGTTTCTGGGGTGGTTTGTGCTGTGTTGACCAGGGAACGCTGCACAGTGTTAACAAATGCACATTGTAGCTCACTTCTTAAAGAACAACACAGATATTTCTCCAACTTTGATGGGAGGTACGGGAAAAATTGGAGTCTGATGGAGATTGACGACAGCCTTGGAAGAAAACTGAGATGATAAATTACTGGCTTCATACTCCTCACAAGGTACCTTCTGGATCACTACCAGGATTGTGTTACTCCTTTTTTTTTTTTTTTAATTGAGGTATAAGTGATTGTAACATTGTTTTAGTTTCTGGTGTACAGTAAATTCATATATATGCATATTCTTTTTCATATTATTTACCATTATGGTTTATTACAGGACAGAGAATATAATTTCCTGGATTATTCAGTAGCACTTCTATTTTATATATAGTAGTTTATATCTGCTAATCCCAAACTCTTATTTCATCCCTTCTCTCTCCCCTTTCTTCTTTGGTAACCACAAGTTTGTTTCTGTGAGTCTGTTTCTGTTTCATAAATAAGCTTATCTGTATCACATTTTAGATTCCATGTATAAGTGTTACCATGATATTTGTCTTTCTCTATATGACTTACTTCACTCAGCATGATAATCTCCAGGTCCGTCCATGTTGCATCATTTCATTCTTTCTTTTATTTTTATGGCTGAGTAGTAATCCATATGTGTACACGCACACAGGCTTCCCTGGTGGCTCAGACAGTAAAGAATATGCCTGCAATGCAAGAGACCAGGGTTCCATCCCTGGGTAAGGAAGATCCCCTGAAGAAGTGAATAGCAACCCACTCCAGTATATTTGCCTGGAGAATCCCATAGACAGAGGAGCCAAGCAGGCTGTAATCCACAGGATTCCAAAGAGTTGGACATGACTTAGCAACTAACACTTTCACTTTCATCCACACACAGATACCACAACTTCTCCATTCATTTGTCAATGGACATTTAGGTTGCTTCCATGCTTTGCCTATTTTAAATAGTGCTCCTATGAACTTAGGGGACTTCCCTGGTGGCTCAGATGGTAAAGTGTCTGTCTACAATGTGGGAGACCCAGATTCGAGCCCTGGGTTGGGAAGATCCCCTGGAGAATGAAATGGCAATCCACTCCAGTACTATTGCCTGGAAAATCCCATGGACAGAGGAGCCTGGTAGGCTACAGTCTATGGGGTCGCAAAGAGTCGGACATGACTGAGAGGAGTGCATGTATCTTTTCAAATTAGAGTTTTTCTCTGGATATATGCCCAGGAATGAGATTGCTGGATCATATATCAACTCTATTTTGAGTTTTTTAAGGCACCTCCATACTGTTTTCCATAGTGGCTACATCAATTTATATTCCTACCAACAGTGTAAGTCCTTTTTACAGTTCTTAGGAGAAGGCAATAGCACCCTACTCCAGTACTCTTGCCTGGAAAATCCCATGGACGGAGGAGCCTGGTGGGCTACAGTCCATGGGGTCGCTAAAAGTCGGACACGACTGAGCGACTTCACTTTCACTTTTCACTTTCATGCATTGGAGAAGGAAATGGCAACCCACTCCAGTGTTCTTGCCTGGAGAATCCCAGGGACAGGGGAGCCTTGTGGGCTGCCGTCTATGGGATCACACAGAGTCGGACACGACTGAAGTGACTTAGCATAGCATAGCATAATCAAGGAAGAGTAATTTTTTTTTTAATTTACAAACAAGGCTACATTCTCAGTGAAGCATGTTTCATTTCCTTGTATCAACCTTTCTGTGTGTGGGTGTATGTGTGTGTGTGTGTGTGTGTGTGTGTGTGTGTGTGTGTGTAGGACTTACTTGTGGCCCTAAGGAATGAAATATTCCAATGTTATTGGTTTGGTACAGAGACATTTTTTGGGGGTAGTCTTCTTAAGAGGAATTCAATTTTACTTAATTACATTTTTGCAATTTCTCTGTTTTGTAGGGTTAAAAAATGCTTATTGAAAGGAGTTATAAATTTAATATTCAGAATAGTATTACTGCAACACAACTGTTTTTCCTGCTATACCATGCAATCCATGCATTTGATTCTTGCTGTATCATTTGCAGAGAAATAAGTCACCTTTCATAGGTACAGAAGTGTTGCTACTCAATGTTTGCAAGCTTGGACTGTAAAATTGCTGGTTCAGTATCTAGACTCCGTCGCCCCACCTCAGTGGTCTCTAGGAACACCTCAACACATGGTCTTCAGACACTCAGGAATGTAATTTGGATTTAGAAGGCAGAATGTTGTTTCTAGAAAGTGATGTGGCCTATGTACAGTTTCATCCTGTGATACTGGATTTATGAAAAACACTTTCTCAGGAATTGAATTTAAAAAGTTTGAAAATGTGACAACATCTACTAAATATGAACACATGCAGATTTTGCTTGACAGAGCAAAACATGCATATGATTCTTGAATTTTTGTAAACCATTCTAAAGCAACACATAAGAGGAAAAAAATCAAGTTGAGTTTGTGAAAAGGAAAATAGAGACTGACAATATGTGGCAGTTAAAAAGAAATTGTGCTGTAACTAATTTAAGAAAAATGTAGCTACATTATAAGAACCCAAGTATAAATACACCCTGCATGTTAATAGTGATTTTATTGTCATGGCAAATAAAATGAACAATGCTCACTTTAGATTTTGGGGGGAAAAATATAGTATTTTAAAATTTATATCTTATATTAAAAAATCAAGATGATTTTGATTAAAACATGTCCTTCATGGGGAAAATGTCTTACTCACTAGGGAAAAAAATGAACAAAATCATTTTTCATGAAGTACCTGCTTGCTCTACATTCTGCTTTACAAAAATATATGCAAGCAAGACAAAAACAAAGAACCACCGATGAAAGTGTCTTTCTTTGCTGCCCTGTGTTCTTGACAACCACCAGGTACTTCCTCCATCCCTCCCATCCTCTGTGGAAGATCTGTCAAATCTCATTCAGCATAAATACATTAAGAAAAGTGTATTAATTCATTAAGAATTAATGAAAAGAACATGGAATTACTTTATTAGTAATTGCTCTAAAATTTATTCTAATCTATTTTATTTAAAATAATAGATTAAAGTTTTTTTAATAAAGAATTTAAATAAAGTGTATTTTATGCTCCAATTTAGTTAAGACTGAAAATGATTGTAAAAAATAATAAAAATGGAAAAATATAAATAAGAAACAAAACAGAATCATTGACAATGAAATTATAAAAGGAGTTAAGAGACTAGCCATGGAATGGAACACAGATATAAGTCAAAAGCCATATATGATGATACAAGCTTTTGACAAGAGCATTTTATGACCCCCTGTGCTGGCAAATTTAATTCAAGGGTTAAGTGAATATATTAAATTGAATAATGTACTTAAATTTGTAGAACTGAAAAGTATATATTTACT
The DNA here is from genome assembly GCF_003369695.1 of Bos indicus x Bos taurus. NCBI lineage: Eukaryota > Metazoa > Chordata > Mammalia > Artiodactyla > Bovidae > Bos > Bos indicus x Bos taurus. Next base: position 95,818,181 of record NC_040079.1, on the reverse strand, counting down.
TGCATAATAAGTTTGGTATTTGATCAATTGGACAATGGTTCTGTTTATATGGCATCTTCTTTAGGCAGTTTACTTAGATATACAATTACTTTTAAAAATATATTTTAAAAATACAAATTTTCCAAACACATAAGAATCAGTTCTCTCCTAAAATGCTATGAAAAATAATGAGAAAATTTACTATTCTATTTAAACATGTTTCTTAATCACAGCTTTTATCTTATATTTAAACTGTTTTTGCCAAATAATGTCAGATATTTGAAGGGAAAAAGTATATAAAATGGGCATAGCTTTCCAAAGTAATTAAAACTATATTCAGAGCTTTAAAAAATATTTGAAAACATTTAATAAATTCTTGGGAAGTCAATTTCAGTTAAAATGTATTTTTCACCTACCATGTGATTAGAACAGACACAGAGTAGTACAATAGCTTCTGAGGATAATGGCCTAATAAATTAAAACTCTTTTAAAAAAAAAAGTAAAGAGCAAGAATTAAAATGCTAAGTCATCAGTGGTTTCTTCCCTTGATGATATACTTATAATTTCCCCCAAGATCTGCTTAGAATGAAGCTCTGTTTCTAACAAGGGAAGGAAGCGGCATTTATTGCTGGCCCATACACAGGGAACAAGGCATAAAGCCACTAAGTTTATTGAAATGTGGAACACATTTATCCCAACTTCCAAAGGCTATTCAACTTCAGCTTCAGCTAAACAAAAGGTAGAAAACGGTTTTTGAATATCATACTCCTAGTGAATCCATTTAGCCTAGATTACTAAAGACGCTCTTTGGAACTGCAGTTTCCCAGGCAATTATTTTTTTAGTAGTTTGACTCATTGATCATTCCCAACAGGTACATACAGCCAGATATCTATTACAAAAGAGGAGGGCTTTTGTTTTGTTTTCATTTTGTTTTGCAGGGAAACATACTAAAAGGGAACCTGACATTTGTCATGCTGTCCATCTTCACGATAATATAGTTTGGTAATATCTGAAAATGACTTTAAGTAACCAGACTCAACAAATTTTAAACAAGCCCATTCTTGACGTTATTATATAACATAAACCTTGCTTTATCATCTGTTTGGCAAAGCATGGGAAATTACTGGGCTTGGATCTAACCTTAGAAAATCAAGAATCATATCACATACTTCATCTAAACTGCAAAGCACCTTAGTCGGTACATAATAAATATTTTAAAATTATTGAATTTGGATTCTCACTAGCTATTTCCGGGATAGTTGAAACTGCCAGCAGGAAGTATTACATCTTGACTTTCTTATGCCCAACTATAGGTATATAAAAACACCTTCTGTTGTGACCATTACACTATCAGTAAACAATAACAGAAATATAATTTGTGCTAATAATAATATTTTAAAATGGATATAAACAAATGACAATATTTGATAAACTGTGTGGTAAATTAGTTTATTAAAACTAAAGATTTCTAATCAAATTGAAGGGTTTGGGAAATAGTTACAATGTAACATTATCAGTTTATCCTCGCTTTCATTTGTAATAATTGATAAAATATACAGATTTCAACAAATTGTATACTGCGTCTTCAAACTGTGACCACTACTATAAAAAAGGTGAAGTGTGTAGTTTGTCATGATTATCTTTGAATTTAGGAAAAGCTCTGGAACATGTTCAACATAAATAAGTGAGAAACATTATTTTCCTAATGGCCATAAAATAACCAAAAATAACCAATATTTATTCTAAGATTGTGTAGAATTTTAGGAAGCCTTTCATTAGGGAAAGAAAACTCCAAATGACAATAAAAAATGGTATAACTTTAAGAATTTTCCTTACTGCAGAAGAAAAAGAAGAACCTAACATTAAAACTGTTATTAGAAGCAGTTGAAAGCAGGCAGGAACTGAAGCTGTGCCTTGCAGTCTTGGCTATTGTTGTATTATTGCAGAGTCCCATAGGCAATCCTCACGTGTACAGTACATCCTGGATCTTTCGGTTCTTTTGTCCGCCCTCCAACCTGCACGGCCAGGAACCTTCAGCCAGGAAAGATTTATGGAGCTCCCACTAACGGGGTCAACCCTGTTTTATCACCAGAGGCCTTCTTCGTAGAAATAATAACATCCATCTACAGCTCTGTTGGGCCGGTTCTCTTGGCACCCACATTTTGTGTTTATCTTAACAACCAGTGTACACTCAAAGCCCCTGGTTGCAATGAGCTCGGTCATCAATTCTGCTGGGCACAGTAGCCCTGGCTCCTGTGGTTTGTCAACCCAATGTCATCTAAGGTAATGAATAGTTCAGAGTGTGTGTCCACTTCAAAAGGTTGATAGGGTTTGCAGTTTGAGGTGAAGATCATGAGTTTTAGGAAGAAGAATTTGCAACAAAGAAAGCAAACCTACTTCAGTATAATCATGAGTAAATGACCTCAGTTATAATGGTGACAATTTAAAATATTACAGAAAACTAACTGGAAGAAATCTAAAATATTAACAAAAAAATCATTTTTAGAACTGCTGCTACTCCATGCACGTGGCACTCAGAATTGAAAGATATCTAATTTGAGGGTATTTATCAACAAGTTATTTCAATGTAATCTTTGTTCTACCTTTAGAAGGCTTCCCTAAGCTATTTTAAAATATTAGATTTATATAAAAATAGTCTCCTGAGTTGTAAACATTACATACTTGTAGAGGAGCAAAACTCACTTTTAGCAATTTAGTACTTGGGATATTTTATGGATCAACTAAATTATTGTTTCTGAAATGTTGATAATTTATTTAAATCATTCCTTTTACTTGCTGGTAGTATAAATTTGTGAGATTTTACAAAATGTTTTGGGATTTCCTCTTGGAAAGGAATGTGCATAAAATCCAAAGAAATGTTCAATATTTTATTATAATTGCATAAAGTAGTTCTCTCAGAAAGATCGTTCTTAACAATCTTAATCCCCTGTGTTATGATGAGAGAGGCTTTTCATGGGTATTTGGCCAAAGGTTTTTTTCTAGAGTTAATACTCCCACTCTTCTTCCCTAAGTGTCTTGGGATTTTTAACATCCGCAACACAGACAGGAACTTGGTTTTATGCCTCAAGAAAAGAATGGATCTTTTTTCATATAATAATCTGCAGTGCAATTACTAATGAAAAAGTAATATTGTGCACCATAAACTGAACAATCTGCAAGGAACATTTTAGTAATAGACAATTCTAAATGCAGGGAGCATACGGAATTTAAATCAAGTAAAGGAGGAAACCAATACAAGAAAATAAAAAAGAATCCCACCATTTCTTATACGAAATGAATTAGGGAGAGGGGAATGGAATACGGTTGTCTGCCCCAGACTTTGAGCTCATCAGAAACTCAAGACTTAAAAAAAAAAAAAAAAAAAAAAAGTCTTATAATTTAAAAATCAAAATTTATAAGATGCTTGAAGACAGTTAAGTAAACACCTATATTGATGAAAGGAGTTATTAATGCTAGCTTAGTTCAGGAATCAATACTTTGGTAAGAATGTAAAATCCTGTATGAACAGGATTTTATGCCAGGAGGAGGGATAAAGGAGAATCCTGATGGTTCAGTGTCCCATCTGAAAACTCTAATTTGCTCAGTCTTATGGTTAGGTAGGATTACATGTATTTACTATTTCTTTTATTTCTCAGTCTGTTAATCAACAAAGATGAATCAAACAACGACTCTATGTCCAGGCCCTGGAATACACAGAAATAATGGAGAAAAAGTCCCTACCAACCAGAATCTCTTGATATAGCCAGGGGACAAACATATGAGCAAGTAATAATTTTTCAATGTCATGTGTGTGAAATAGAAAAATAAACTAAAGTGGGTATTATGAGATAAACAGTGCTAGGAACAGTCTCAATCCCACAGTGATCTTAACATCACTTGCTGAAGTGGTCTCACTGGTATTTATTCTATTTGCTTCCCATTAGTTATGAGACTGAAAATAAGTAAATTCACCCATGTCTGCTATTAAACACTTAAATATAATCCTTATTATGTGTCATATCACAAAGTAAGCACTATATATAATGTTCTAAAGAGCTGAACAATATTAACTTATTTTACTTCATCACACTAGCAACAAAAAATGAAGTACCATGTCTCAAGGCTACATTTAAACAGCACAGCCTAGGATGACATCTCAGAGGCAGATGGACTGCCTTATGACATGTTTTAAAGACAAGGCATTCATTCACTGATGCAAAAGTCACACTTCTGTATTTGTAAGAACCAAAGAGCACACCACAGGAAATCTAGAAGATGGAAACAAAAGAAGACTTCTCTCTTGGTGCTTTTTTTATATTTGGAGTAAACGAAAAATGTAAATCTTAAGAGAGGAATTAAATGGTAATTTTCTGGATCTTAGAATCAGAAAGACTAAATAAAATATATCATCTTTTTGGGGGGAGGGCGGGGGAGGGGGCTATGCCATGTAGCTTGTGGGATCGTTGTTCTTCAACCAAATATTGAACCCAGACCCTGAGCAGTGAAAGCACAGTCCTAACCACTGGACCACCAGGGATGTTTCCAGTCTATTATCTTTCAGCTGGTTGGGGGAAGCAGAGATATTGTCCTGGCTTAATGCCAATTACTCTAGTTAGCCAAAGCTATGAATATTCGCACTACAGCTCTAGAACACATGATCAAGTCACTAAGACCTTTCATGGTGGCAACACTAACAGTGATGGTCTTCAAACATCATACTTCACTTTGCTGTACAATAAAAACTAACACAATATCGTAAAGCAACTCAACTCCAATACAAATTAATAAAAATAAATAAAAAATGAAACACCATATTCTGAAGCATTTCCTGCATTCTAAAGTGCTTTCAAAGAAAACATTTTATTTGATATTCATTCTTGGGGAAACTGAATCTCTGTGAAGTAAAATGACTGAATCTCTGTGAAGTGAGTGACTGTGACGTGAAATATTCAGCAAGAACTCGACTGTCAAAGACTAGTCCTTTTTCACATGCTGCTCCACACCAGGATAGTCTAGCTCCTCTCTAGAGATAAAACGGTTCTTCTACTGCGCTAACAAGATAGATAAATGCTACTTATGGACACTTGTAGAAGGTCCTTTTGAGGCCTGATCCAAGTAATAATTATTATGATGATGATGATCATTATTCACTCACTAGCAATGGAAATGTTCTGATTTTCTACAGATCTACAAAAGTTCTGTGGAGGCCAGAAATGGAATCATCCAGAATTGCAGTTTCCAAATTATTCCTTAGGTAACCCAGGCCCCTCACAGCTATACTTAATGTCTGTCTGATATCATACAAATTACTAACTCTGAAGGAGGAAACAGACAGGCTCCATCTTGAAAGCAGGACTCCATCTTGGGCCAGACTATGGACTTTGAGCTATATGCCCAGTATCTATGGAAATGACATACCAACCGGAAAACCAGACTCCCGGCAGGAAGAGCCCCAGGACTCATACCGAGACTCTCCGTTGCCTAAAAGGATACCCTAATCATCTGTGTAACTGAATAGAATCGCACATTCTATTATGCTTATTGGCGTATGACCACAGGCCTATTGATAATTGTCCACTCACGGGTTAACTTTGATTCTATCTTTCTTTTCCTTTGTTCAGACTAGTTTCAGGGAATTTGGGGTGGTGGGTTTCGTACACTTAGGGTATATAAGGTTTTCACAAAAACTGGTGGGGTCCTTGGCTAAGAGGAGACTCGGCCTTGGGCCCGCCAGTGTAATAAACTGCTCTCCACTCTCTGCATTGTCCTTCTGAGTGAGTTTGTTTCCTGGAATGCGTGGCTACAACAACTCAAACCACTCTCAGTTCCAAAGTTACATTGCACTACATTTCTTTCTAAGACATCCTGTCTTCGTGAAGTGGGATTTTCATAAAACACAAGTACCGTGCCTAATGCAATACAGGAAAGGAAATGAGAGTGTTGGTGTACAATCTGATTCCCAGATCTGAGAAACTGTGCAGTGCCCAATAGACACACATATCCCATTAGGAAGTAATTGTGGTTGTTTAAGAATGAAATAAATGTCTTCCATTCATATATTTTACTTTTTCAAACAGCTACTAAGTTGTTAGGACATAAATACGTTTCAGCTGATTTGACCTAACTGCCTAATAAACAGAATGGCTGGCTATTTCTCCTAGCCTAGGGATGGTGTGAGAAAGTAACTGAGACACTAACATCATCTTAAGCCAAGAACTTTGGGAACTTCTGCTTAGAAGTTCAGAATGACTCTAAATTTCTTAGTAAATGGCTTCTTCAGGTTCCTCTATTAAGGAAAAGGAATAACTTTGTAAAATGGAAAAAGTAAGTGTATTATATTCAACTGTCTCACAAAGTAGTGGAGGCTGATCTTATGATAACCTAAGCTATTTTTCTTTTAAGAAAAATGGAAGACGTTCACATAGTAAAAATTCAAATAATCCAAATGTACTTACATTAAAGAATATCCATTTTACTCCCAATGCTCCCTGAATGGGTTTGAACACAAATATTTCTGACGTTCTTTATGTTTTTTCTTACTTAAATTTTTTATAATATTAAACACTTAATCATCTTCTCCTTTTGTTATTTTACTAGATCACTGGTTCAATAAAGGGAAGGAACTTCTTTACCTAGCTCATTGTTTTCCCAATATCAGTGAAGTGCTTGGGACCTCGTAGGCATGAAATGCATACATACTGAATTAATAGAAGAAGGAGCAAGGAAGGGAGGAAGACTGCTTCCAAAATCCTCCCTTGATTCTGCTCCTTTTAAACCCTTATCATCCAGTCCTGCCTTGGGTTTGGTTTTGTGTTTTGTTTTTCTGCCCGACCTTTGGCCTTCTACAAGTGAAACTTGCCATTTCTGACTTCATCACTTTCTTCTCTTATTATGAGATAATTAGGATGTTTCTCAAGTGTTAGGTACTATAACCAATGCTGCATAACAAAATTCCAATTATTTCCTTAGTATAGATGTCTGAGTAGAAATTTTCTTTTAAACCTCATATATAAACATGTTAGACATGCTGACTTGCTCTAGCAAAGGTTTATATCAGAGCTTTATTTATTCTTGTTTCTATAAAATCTTAACTTTAGTGAAAAATTGCAAACAAGGTACAAGGAAGTCCCATATAATTATTACCCATACTCATCAACTTTTTTTGCACTTGCCTCATTTATTATACTCTCCTTTTCTCTCTCTCTTCTGTGCACGTGCACACACACACACACACACTATAGATTGTTTTCTGACCATTTGTTAGTAAGTTGGAGGCCTCATGTTTCTTTACCCCTAAATCTTTCCATGTGTATTTCCTAAACCAGTATATTTACTTCCATAATCCCTGTACAAAGACCAAAATCGGGACATGATTTTACAGATATTTATTTGTAATGCATGTTTCTTATTTCCTCCTTAACACTAAATTAAGGCTCTTAAGTTCAATGACTGAATCCCACAGCACACATACCTTCAGAATCTGGCAGAGTCTATTACTCATAGCTGGGACCAAATAAATGCATCCTGATTACTTTCTTAAAGCAAAGAGAAAAGGGCTTTCCTGAGGCACTGCTTGATCAGGTTTTTTGAAAGCAAAGGCTCATCAAAATTAAAACGTAAGGAGTTCTGGGTATTTGAGCACAGCTATTCACAGGCTGAAGCACATGAGAAAACTGAACTTCATATCAGATCGAGAGCATTACGGTTGATTATATTCATGCTACAATTAAGACAATTACTTCATTTAAAAATTAATGCTCTCTAAATATGTTTAATGACTGAAATGAAAACGGGCAATTATAGAATAAATACATGAAATGATGTGGGAGTATGTTTATACTAATTATCACGAATCAGCTGAAACAGCTGTAGTGAACACTTTAAGTCAGGCTCCAGTGAAGCTGTTCACAGCCCATCTAGCAAAGGTGCTTCTGGACCAAGCTCCAGGTGGACAAAGCACGCTCATTGTGACTGGAGGTCTGAGCAGAGAAAATGTTGCTTTCTTCCTCAACAGTCTTGACAACTATGCAGAAAGTAGCTAGTTTACAGAAAATACCAAAGGCATAGTAGTATCGCAGCGGCAGTACAGGAGGCCACCACACAAACATCAGTGAATGTTTGCTCAGTTGTGTCTGACTCTTTGTGACTCCATGGACTGGAGCCCAGTAGGTGCCTCTGCCCATGTGATTTTCCAGGCAAGAACATTGGAACAGGTTGCCTTTTCCTACTCCAGGGGATCTTCCTGACTCAGGGATAGAACCAGGGTCTCTTGCGTCTCCTGCATTGGCAGGCAGAGACTTTACCAGTAGCATCACCGCCAAACGCATGGATATCCTCAAATAAGATGTAAAAGATCTTGAATCAAGAGTTCCATTTTACAGGAGCTTAGAAATACAGTCACAACCTACCAGACTAAATACAATGTCTTAAAAATATTATAATACTGATGCACAGCCACTTCCCTCTTGTGACTCTATTAACCAATTTTTATAAATTGGATATAAAGGCAGCTGTCACTAATTATAAATAAATTCTAAATAATGTTGCCTTCCATTCAATGCTTCTAGAACTTCAGAAATTTTAGCATGGCAGTAGAATCTGAAGTATGACTTTTTCTTTTGTTTACATTAGTAAATGAAACTTTGGCAAATACACTCTCATAATCAAAAATAAAATTCCCCATTATTGATGCATCAATGCCCTTTGCTAGCACACACATTATTTTTATAGCATTTTGCCCCATGATTCAAATTTTTAGGTTTCTGGCACCTTAAATTCCAGGGCACAGAAGGCTCTGGTTGCCCCTCTAAGCTGTAAAACTCCCCCTCTGCTTCTCAAGCTAACTTGAGTGCCCCATAGGATTTGGTATTCTTCCAAACACTGCCCCTTCCCCTTCAAGTTTATGCTCAAAAGTATTTCAAAGATCATTTCGTCCATATGTTTCTGATTCATTTACCCTTATGTCATCAAAATACTGTTTGCTTAGAATTACTTGATGCCCAAGTAGTCTTACCAAATTAGCTCATACACCATTTTTTTTTCTTTAACAGAGGAGGGATTTTGTAAGTTTTACACAGTAACTAAAGGGGGAAAGCGGTTTTGATTTTAAATTCCTATAGCCCAGAGCTTCCTATACCTCTCTTTTTTTTTTTTTTAGCACATCTATTGTCTAGGGCTGCTCAGGCTGCTATAACAAAATACAATAGACTGGACATCTTGATAAATGAGATATTTCTCAGAGTTCTAGAGTCTGGGAAAGTTCCAGGTCAAGTGCTGGCGGATTTGGCTCTTGGTGAGAGCCCTCCTCCTGGCAGGCAGACAGCTGCCTTACTACTGTGAGCTCGTGCCACCTTTACTAGGTGCAAGCATGGGTCTCTTCCTCTTTATATGGCTCCAGTCCCATAATAAAGTTCCTACGCTCATGACCTAAAATAAACGTAATTTTCTCCTAGAGGCTCCACCTCCAAATACTAGCATATTAGGGGTTAGAGCTTCAACATGTGAATTTTGGGAGAATACCAACATTGAGTTCTTAACATCTACAAAACACATCTAAACCCATTAAAGAAGCAATATGTTGAATACTGTCTCACACAGCCTGGGCTACATGCAAATATCATCACACTTATCCTTAAGGTAAGTGGTAAGACTCCAACTCCCACGGGAGCAGACTCCCATCTTTAGAGGGTAATGACTCAGGCAATGAATAACAAATTACTACATTTCAGGTAGAGATCTCTCTAGCACAAGGGAAGAGTATGTTTACTGTCTCTTATAAAAGACTTGGGTTCCCTAACATCAAAGTCCCTCTCTTGCAGTGTAACTCACTCTGTATTCTGATGTCACCTGACACTCTCTTCCTGGCTTGTAGGAATCAGGGCTGGAGGATCCAGTGGAAATGCTAATACCCAACCTAGTGCAATTACTGTGAGATGTTTGGACAAACAGGAAGATGTGCGATAAAGCAAATATAACAAAAGGGAATTGTAGGATCTGGGTCAGTTCAGTCAGTTCAGCCACTCAGTCATGTCTGACTCTTTGCAACCCCATGGCCTGCAGCATGCCAGGCCTCCCTGTCCATCACCAACTCCTGGAGTTTGCTCAAACTCATGTCCATTGAGTCAACGAAGCCATCTAAACATCTCATCCTCTGTCATCCCCTTCTCCTCCTGCCCTCAATCTTTCCCAGTATCAGGGTCTTTTCCAGTGAGTCAGTTCTTCACATCAGGTGGCCAAAATATTGGACTTTCAGCTTTAGCATCAGTCCTTCCAATGAATATTCAGGATTAATTTCCTTTAGGATTGACTGATTGGATCTCCTAGGTGTCAAAGGGACTCTCAAGAGTCTTCTCCAACACCACAGTTCAAAAGCATCAACTCTTCAGAATTCAACTTTCTTTATAGTACAACTCTCACATCCATACATGACTACTGGAAAAACCATAGCTTTGACTAGACAGACCCTTGTTGGCAAAGTAATGCCTCTGCTTTTTAATAAGCTTTCTAGGTTGGTCATAACTTTTCTTCCAAGGAGTAAGCGTCTTTTAATTTCATGGCTGCAGTTGCCATCTGCAGTGATTTTGGAGCACCCCCCAAATAAAATCTGTCTCTGTTTCCATTGTTTCCCCATCTATTTGCCATGAAGTGATGGGACCAGATGCCATGATCTTCGTTTTCTGAATGTTGAGCTTTAAGCCAACTTTTTCACTCTCCTCTTTCACTTTCATCAAGTGGCTCTTTAGTTCCTCTTCACTTTCTGCCATAAGGGTGGTGTCATCTGCATATCTGAGGTTATTGATGTTTCTCCCGGCAATCTTGATTCCAGCTTGTGATTCATCCAGTCCAGCATTTCTCATGATGTACTCTGCATATATGTTAAATAAGCAGGATGACAGTATACAACCTTGATGTACTCCTTTCCCGAGAATAGTGGATGGTTATATGGGTGTTCACTGGCAATTCTTTCAACCTTTCTACATGATTGAAATATGAATAATAAAATATTAAATAAATGTTTCAAAGTCCTACTTCAAAACTGGTAGTTTAGGATCTTAATGAAGTTACAAGTCCCATTTGAGTTACCTCAGCCCTTGTGTAGTATTCATTTATTTACAGTCACTAACTAATTTTTAAATTATAGATTATGTTCCCATTTATCCCAAAATTTAGTGGTATTTCATTTAGGCCTGCTGTTCCTCACAGTGCCCCTAGCCTTGAACCTATTTCTCTATTCTCAAAACTAATCTACGCTATACTGTATTCTTGCACAATTCTCTGCTAGCTGTAACATCTGAAACAGATCTGACAACAAGCAACTAAGGTGTGAGGAAAGAACAATGAACTCTAAGTCAGAGAACTGGAATACTCACCCTCGTTGCCCCATTTATTTGTGCAAATAGCTTTCGATTATTGAGCTCTGAGGTATTCATTAAAATCATTTTAACACATTTAATCAACACAACAACACTATTTTTACTATTTTGCAGATGAGAAGAGGTGAGCCATAGTAGTAAAATATTTTGCTCAAAGATCCATGATGTAGCCAAAATCTGGACATGGCCTGTCAGGCTCCAGAAAGCCTCAGACCATAATCACTTGTTTGTATTGTCTCCAGGCAACATTACCTCTTTGAGTCTTCATTTCTGCAATAAAAGCATCTTATTTAACATGGGTTTGTTTTTTAATATCAAATAAAAAACAATCAAGAAAGTGTTTCAAATTGTAAAGGGCTCTATAATTGCAGGTATAAATTTTAGCAAGGAGTAAGAATCTCTGAGCTGGTTTTGACAAGTGAAATAATTATCATATCTCATGAAAGGAAAGCTGTAAAAAGTATCTCCTTATTTAATCATTAGACCTCCACTTCTTTGGTAATTCCAAACAGTGGGGGTGCACACACATTCAGAGAAATCAACTCTAAAACACAACTCTGAATATGACCATTAGATTCTTTTTTAAAACCATGTCTTGATAAGGGGGAAAAAACACATAAAGAGACAGGACACCTCTAGAAATATAGAGAAGCCAGGAGAATTGCAATAAAAGGGTCTTTGCCACACTGATATTAACACTGCCAAGACTTGCCTGACTTGTGAATCCCAGTACAGTCTGTTTCCACTCACAGGGCAAATACAATTTGACAGAGGAAGATAAAGATTACAGTTCCTTAACTCAGTGGTTCCCCAAACTGGAAGCCTATAAACATCAACATAAAAAAAAAAAAAAGCATTAAGTTTTGTGTCAATCTCTAAGAGATTCTTAATAGTTTAGTGGGACTTGAGAAATGGAATTTTTAGAAACCTTACTAAGAGATTTTGATAAGCAGCTTGTTTAGAGAGCAATGCCTTAAGCAAAAGAAATACACTTTGAGGGAATCACATCATGCTTAACAGGAAAAAGACTCAATAGCAAGAAGTCAAATTATACTGTGTAGGTTGTCTCTCCACATACTTAGTATATATGGAAAGTTAGGTCATTTCCCCCCAGTGAATTAGAAGACACTGATTAAACATCATTTGTCCCCCAATTTATAGAGACTATTAATTTGGCTGTCTAAATGTTAAGTATATCTACTATTACAGAACAACAACAACAAAAACAATACAAGCTGTCCAGAAAAATGGTGTTAAAATTTTTAAAAAATATTTAAGATTTTTTAGCACTCAAAAAGTAAGTGGATATAACACCTTGTAAAAGTTTTTCCTGGGGAAAAATGTGATAGTAATCATTGACTTTGTATATTAACACAAAAGGGTAACTTATAATGGTTCTGAGGGTAATTCCAATTTATGCATCAGAAAACTGAAAAATGCCTTTTGGGGAGATATTGTTCTTATTTATAATTTTTAGTCACTTATACACATAGAGGAAGCAAAGAATGACTTTTCCATGCTTATGTTTCCACAGTTTGTTACAGATGAAAAATAGTTTAATTTTGTGTGCTCAGAATAAAAGAGGTTAGAAGGTTACAAATCATGTTTGTATAAGGTATTACAGCATCTCTCTAGTCAATTGGAAAATTAAACTTACTGATGCATTGACCAAATCAAAACAATGTGCTTATTTTTTTTTTCTCTAGAAAGTCTCCAGCCCAAATAGCAATTTGGCTTCCTATTCCTTCACTTACAAAATACGGTCTGATTTACCACAAGTGTCTAATTTAATCAGAGGTACAAACATATAAAGGGTGTCTGGTTCTTGTTTCACTGTGATTCTAGAATATAAATGAGAAACAGTGAGAAATGTACTTTCTGAAGACATTTATTGTATATTCTCCCAGCAGTGTTTATAAACTTCAAACTCTTTTGCAGAAGTTTCTAAACTGTATGAACATTTTATTTGATACCTATATATGAAAAGAAAATCTATGTCTGATCTATAAGTCATGTCATCCTCAAAGAACATTTGAACTTGCATGAGTCATGAGTGTTTAGAGAAGAAAATACGAAGATTCATAGACTCGTAAGTGTTCACCTATTTTTGTTCTTAGTATAATGCTTAAAGTTTTAAATCATGGTTCTCAGATCTTTTCAGAGAAGATCACTATTAAGTGACGGTCAGGAAGTAATAAATAAATACTTCAGTGAGGTACACGTGGACCCTGCATCCTCTCTGGTGGTAAGTTTGAGAACAATGCTGATGATGTTTTCATTCCGCTGCAGCCATCTATCTATAACATTGTTCACCCCACCCTCTCCCCTCATGTGTGGCCTCTGCCTTGCACAGAACTGAACAGAGTTTTGAAGCAAATTCTTACGTCCAAAAGGGTTTATTGGGAGGTATACGTACATGAAAACTCATAATATTCATGATCACTTATTCTATTAATCATTTGTGCTCCAAATGCATTTCAATGCCATTAAAATTACTCTGAGATGCTATTTACACCTATCAGATCGACCCATATTTAGAAGTTAGACAATATATTCATTTTGGAGAGGCTATGAGGAAACTGGCAAGACTGATGTGTGTACAAAATGGATCAATGCCACTGGCAGGGAATTCTGCAATAACTTGATAGTTACTGCATATTCATTTTCACTTTGTGGTCTCCTTTAAAAAAACCTATGTTAGATATACACTGCCAAGAAATAATAAAGAATATATAGACAAAGCTATTTATTGCTGCCAAAGACTGAGATAATCCAAATAACCAACAACAGTGAGCAGCCTGAATAAACTATGATACATCCTGCAATGTATTATGCAACGGTAATTGAACAAGGCAGATTTCTTTGAGCTTTTTCAGTATGATCTCAACATATATTACTAAGTGAAAAAGCAATGTAAGCAATGTACAGAGTTATACTTAACCATAATCAAGCAATTTTTGTGAAGCAAGAGTAGAGAATACAATTATGTGTATATATATGCACATATATATACACATATATATGGAGAAGGAAATGACAACCCACTCCAGTACTCTTGTCTGGAAAATTCCATGGACGGAGGAGCCTGGTAGGCTACAGTCCATAGCGTTGCAGAGAGGTGGACATGAGAGTGACTTCACTATCGCTATATACATACAGACTTCCCCAGTGGCTCAGCAGAAAGAAACAGCCTGCAATACAGGAGACCTGGGTTTGATCTGTGTGCTGGGAAGATCCCCTGGAGAAGGAAATGGCAACCCACTCCAGTCTTCTTTCCTGGGAAACCCCATGGGTAGAGAAGACTGGTGAGCTATAGTCCAGGGAGTCACAAGAGTTGGACATGACTTAGTGACTAAACTACCACCATCATATATTTTGTGTGTGTGTGTATTCATATATACACACATATATACATACATATACAAATTCCTCTCTCTAAAAAGAAGCATTTGAATTTTGAAATAATAATTAGTAAAAAAAAATATGTAAGCAAATAGGAAAGGACAGAACTAAGTGTTTTTACACGTCTTATATTAAAGTAAATGCTTTCTAAATATATGCTATAGTTTTGACTTTGGATACAAATGTTTTATCTAGTTAAGAAACAAGATTAAAATTTTTAAAAAACAAAGTTTAGAAATTGAAAATGATTAATAAGTGGGCTTAACTGAATACCCTGTCAATGGAATACCAAACAAACACTATATCAAGTGATTTTAAACAGAATATTTTAAGCATTTATCCCTAATGAGTTATATCCAAAGGATAATAAGAGCTATTAAGTAATCAAACACTTCATTAAGTCACCTGGTTTTTAAAGAGAGTAGGATACAGTAGATAAGTAATTAGATTACTTATACTAGGAAGCAAAAATTTTAAGTGAAAAAGATTTTTTTAATTCAAGAAGCAAAACCTTACAATATTTATTTTTATTTGCATATATTAGTATAAATTCACATGTTCCTGTGTTACTTTTTATTTTGATATTACACTAACCTTACAGGAAAGTTTCAAGTGTAGTGTAAAGAAACTCTGCAAACTCCTTCTAATTTATCGTATTTTTTTAAAGAAAGAAAAGTATTTCATAGCTCTGTTTATTAAAATGGCCTCTAAGTAGTGACAATCTCCTTAAAACAAACATCATAGCACCTGGACTGCAAACTGTATCTACTATCTACCTTTTAAATGAAATGAAAATTTTTTGGAAAAATAACCACCTCCAGATGTGGGTCATAAAATCTACACAATGAACCTAGGTCAGCTTATCGTGCCTGAAAGCAAAAGGTTATCAAAAACTATTGAGGTCATATTAAAAGTTCATAGAGGTACTCCATTATGAACACAAGCGCTGTCTCTCTAAGATTTAAAACAGCAGATACATTTTTATAAGCTCATAAAGGCAGAATTTTGTTATCATATTCCAAAAGATAGCTACGCTTATGGATCATCTTTGCTAGTCTGTGAATTCATGAATATGAAATTTAACAGGAAAAAAAAAAGCGTTTACCCGCCCTTTCCTGAACTAAGTAACCAGTTGGTTAACTAACTAAATATATAGTAAGGGGAAACTTTTCTTTGGAATTATCTAATGCAGGAGAAATAATATACTTGGAAAATTGCCATTTAACAAGTCTTGATGAGATCGTGAATTAAGAAAGTCCTAAAAAAGAAAAAAAAAAAGTCCTGTCAGAGTGTTATAATCCCTAGATTGATAGCTGATGGGGACCTTCATAACGGTGAAACTAGAGGTGATGTGTTAACCTAAGTGTACATATCACCATCTTGGAAATATCTTTGTCCTTTTCACCTTCAGCTTAAACCTAATCAATTCTCTAGATCTAATTAGGGCTTACATGAAATATTAGAGTGAAGGAAAATAAAGGTTCAATGGTATCAAGAGAATTAAATGTGGGGAAATCTTAGAAAATAAGATGACTCACACTTTTTATTTTTAAAAGATGGCAAGAAAAAGGGTAGACGGCTATAACGATTTTGGCTTCCCTTGGTGGCTCAGTTGGTAAACATTTGATGTCAGTGCACTGTTTGAGCTTCTCTATGTCTTCTGTGTCTCTGGGTCTCCTGCATTGGCAGGCAGATTCTTTACTAGCTGAGCCACCTTATTTAGATTCTAATTTAAATAATCAATTTTTAAAAACAAACACAAACTGTTCACTAGATGCTGTTTACAGAATTATGAAAAATTATGCCATATGATAACGGCATTGTTATTATTTAAAACAAAAGTGTTGTTATAGAATAAACTGAAATATTCATAGGTTAAATACATTGTTTCAGATTATTTTTATATTTCAGGCAAAAATGTATGTATTTGTGATGGATGAAATAAGAAGGCTGCATGTTAATAGCTTTGTAACTGGGTAAGGAATACCTTAGTGTTTATTGTACTATTCTTTCCACTTTTGCATACATTTGAAATTTCCATAAAAATTTAAAGAATAATAATAAAGTACGTGACTAAAGGCTTCCCAGGTATCACAGTGGTAAAGAATCTGTCTGCCAGTGCAGGAGATGCAAGAGACTCTAACTTGATCCATGGGTGGGGAAGATGCTGTAAAGTAGGAAATGGCAACCCAGTCCAGTATTCTCACCTGGGAAATCCCATGGACAGAGGAGACTGCAGGGATTCAGTTCATGGGGTCCCAAAGAGTCTCACACCACTGAGAGATTGACACACACACATGTGACTAACTGACTCAATCACTGTAATGACTGGTTTTAGGTCAAATCACATCAGTAAGCAAGAACTTTACTACTGCATTCAACAGAGGAAGGAGATGAAATAAAGGGGAACACCTTGACGAGAGCATTCCCTCACACACCTGTGACGACAGTAGGGAAAGAGTACCAGTGGTATATGAGTTTTTAAAATGAATAGACTCAAGACAGTAATTTGAAGTTTGATAGGAAGGTGAGTGTAATTGAACAAAAAAGTGGAAAACATAAATGAAGAAGGACAGGAAATCTCTGTGAAAAGCAGAGTCCATTAAAATGCCATAATCCAAGAGTAAATAATCCCAAGGGAAAACAGGAAAATGAACTGCAGAGGAATCTAACTGATTTCAAGGAGCTTTCCTGTTAGGGTTGTTAAATTAACTCTATAGTTAGTTAATATTGCAACTTCACTGGGCATTTAAAATAAATTTTACCAAAACTACTCAGCAAGTATGAATAAAAAGAACAGGAGGCAGGAAGGCTTTTCCAGTCTCTCAGTTCACAAACCTAAGCACAAATCTCAGATTTTGGACAATAGATTAATCCATTTATCCTCTCTGGTCATGTATTTTCTCACCTTCTAAATAAGCCTTTTTTGTCAAATGATACCTTGAGTGCTCTAGAACTGACATTCTGTAATTATTCATAGATGACTCAAATTTCTTTTCTTTTTTTTTCCAAACTTTCCAAAATTCCCTGATCCATCACCCCTTTTCAGATCAGAGGAGAGCAACTGTATCCAGCCCTGCCTGCCCCCCTCCTCTCTCATTTCTAAACATTCTTTCACTACCCAGCCCTGCCCAGCCCCCTACCCACACACCTCCTGGCAGCCTGCGTGAGTGTCAGAGACTGGATGCCAGGAAGTAATTTATAATCACATATACCACTGCTGTCACCTCAGACAGGGAGACGATTTATAATAAACAATGGACCTCTTACAATTATCAAAGCAGTGGTCCTCAGCTCACAGGGTCAGTTCTCCAGAGAGACACTGATGGTTTCAAGGGCCTGGCTAATGTTTGCATCCTGTGCTGCCTCCGCATGTAGCTCCCTCTCATCTCTTCTCCTGGATTCTGTAAGGGCCACCCGAGGAAATGCCAGGACAGATCATTCTAAGGAATAAATGATGAACTGCAGAAAGGAAGACTTCAGTTTGGCTCCTAAGATGAAAAATAATGCCTGAGGTAAGTATATGGTAGGTAGAAACAAAAAAGTAGAGAGTAACTAAGACTTATTTCACTTAGTCTCCAGTGGGCAAGACAGTGCAAGTGTGATAGAAACAAGAATACGGAATTTGATGACCGAAGGTCAGTGTGACAATTCCGTCATGGTACTGCATTTCTGCTAGGAAGAGAGGGTTAAATTTAGGCACACAGAATAACACACACACCTTCCCTCACACACCTTCCTTTACTTGTCCATGCCACTGCCCTAAGCCAACATCACTGGTGGCATTTTTGGAATTGAGGCAGTGATTCAGAAAACAAAGACAAATCAGAGTTAAATTGGCCCATAACTTCTAAGTCATCCAATTAGTCTCTGAATTTATTTATTCATTCTGTTCTTTGAGGCATGTTTGCTAATCTGGGATAGAGATTATCATCAAACAAATTGCCGGTGTTAAACATTTACTGCTCCCAATCACCTAGATAAGGAGGTTTTTTATTATCACAATTTTACAGATAAATATATTAGGATAAAAAAACGTTAAATAAATCATCCTTTTGCATCCAATTGCTAAATGACAGAGCAGTGAGTTGGCACCAATTTTGCCTCTTCTATCTAGTATTTATTGTTTGAACAATTAATGTATTTTTCCAGAATGGTATCACTCAAATATTGTATTTGAGTATCACTGAAATAGACAAAATTATAATAAAAGCTTTTTTGACTTGTACAACATGAACCATGGTGTGGAAGAAATATAAACATTGATTAGTATTTTCTGACAATATTACAAAACATTTCTCTAAAAGCAATGATAGGAAGTAAATCCTATTTCTTGTCCCCCATTTCAAAAAATTAATAAAAAATATTACATTTATGTAATAAGTAAAATAAGCTTCTATTTTTCAAAAGATGTCTCTGTGTAGTTTTAAAACTCATTCTTTCCTCTTCAGTTATCCCCAAAGCAATCATAAATTGGGCAATCCCACTCAATTTATGTAAAAGCCCTCCAGTTCTTCCAGAAGAAATGTAGACATCTATCTGAATACCAGTAGAGGGAGTGGAGAGCTCTAAGGAGACATTTTTTGAAGGAATATAAGGAAATATTTTAAAAGGCAACAATGTTTTTCTGACCCAGCACATCAATTGCAAAACACATGCTTTTAATGCATGGATTCTATTGTAAACATCCTATCTTCTCCTTCTATCTTCAGTTGAATGAATAAAAATTTACAGCTGCAAAGTTTATAATGATAAATGTGAGGGGGGAAAAATTAGTACCACTACTTTCCAAAAAACATTTGATATGTTCCAATCCTGGGCTTCTCTGATGGTTTCTACAGCACCATGTGTTAAGAAGGAAGGCTTTAATCTGTAAAGATGAATTTCAACCTCAAAACCCCCACTGGTTTTAATGGGAGTGACACAGCTAACATGTCACAACAGACTTTGGAAAGGTACCCCTGAGTGTCCAATTATTTTAAGTGCTTTTCCTATTCACTGTCGCTCAATTGATCACAGTGGATTTATTTGGCAATAACATTCTTCTGACATGAACTTCCGGAGGAACTGCTCCATAATTCAGCCTGAGTTAATGCTGCCTTAGAAATTAAGTGTTTCCGTAAGTTTTAAATAGATAACAGTACTTTCTAACAACTACATTTTTGGATACAAGCTTATTACTCATACAGGGTTAAAAAAAATCTGGCAAGAAAGATTTTTCCTTTATAGCTAAAACGGAAAAAAAAATTTAAAAAAGGTTAAGAGAAAACATCCTGTCATAGGTTCCAGAAAAAATACCCCTAACCAGAAACTGGAGATTCAACTATTTTCTAATATTCCTCAACAAATGTAAAACATTCAGTTCAATATTCATCTCTTTTTTAAAAAATTATTGGTTTTAGTATTATTAGTACACACTTCTCCATCTCTGATGTGTTTTTCGAGGATTATTATGTGCCCTACGTCTTCAATTTTATAATGTCAATACTAATATCATGTTTCTTATAAAGAGGCATTAATCCAGTTAGCCAAGTATGATCACCAGTAAGTACAGACCTATAGCTCTGGGTTTATCCATGCTTCAGTCAAATTCCCTATTCCTAAATTTCTACCTTAACTACATAACAATGAAAATACAAATGAATGGGATATTTTCATTCTACTTAAAATAAGAGAGACAGTGTCTATTTAAAATAACAGGAGAAAAGGGTGTTTGCTTTTCCTTCAAAGCAGGATAGATGATGGACCATACAATCAAGCTAGAGTGAGGCACAGACCTAGTATTCATAGATGATAATATAAAGCTAACAAGTGTCTGTCTGGTTGAAAGACAGTCAGTAGTTTAACAGGATTTATAGGTATCTGTGCTAACTCAAGTCCACAGCTACAACTACTCTCTGCCACTTCAACCAAGGAGGTAGATATTTCCATATAATCCAAATGACAGCAAGGACTATGACATTCTTCTAATTACTTTCTTGTGTTAATAAAGTAAAACAATCATAGGGTACCTATGTGTTACACAGTTAGTTGTAAGAAGTCTTGAATTTTTATTTTTCAAGACAAAGAGAAGTTGACATGAACCTAATAAAAATTAATACTTCTTTAAAAATTAATTGATATTAAATCTCCATGCAGTTGAAACTTTAAAACATTTTGTTTAGTTCCTCTCTCTGTAGAATTTTGGAAATATTTTCCTTCTTTAAATTATTAATAACAGAGTAAGTCTAAAAAGTTCAAATAGGCTTTCTGTTTTTAAAGAAGAAAAGTAAAACAAAAAATGACTATCAGATGAGTAGTCTGATCATTTTTAAAGCTTAATAGCTTCAGCATGAGTTAAAATTCAGTATTTTAAAATGAAGTGCCCACCAAGTTGCCAACATCTCAACTACCACTATGGCAAATTTAGAAAAGGTCAGGAAAACACAATTTTAATCTTCTAAAGATCAAAGCTACCTAGAAGGAACACGCATTTTTCACTTGAATGATGATTTGTCTGATTTAAATTAAATTCAAGTGAAGTCAAATTACCAAATTTGCATGGAAACACACGTTGAGCTCAGTAACTTTGAGTTTTTCTCCAAGCCTCTGAAGATGAACCAGTGAAGTTCTAGTAACCAAGTATTTACTATATGCCAGGAACTACATGTAAAAGACATAAGGGTCGTTAATCACTATTACTTTCTTTTTATAAATGAGGAAACTAAGACAAAAAGAAGGTAATAAACTGGCCCAAGTTGCAGAAATTTGAAATGACAGAGCTGAGATTCAAATGCCAGGAGTCGGATTCCGGAGTCTGTGCTCGGAACCAGCGTCACACTTGCCCTCTAGGACAGCACTTTTATGACCTGCTGTGCTCCGGGGCCATCTGTCTGCATTCTAACCATCTGCATTACTCCCTGGGCATTGATAGATAACTCCAGCGTACTGTGCCTCTGCCTGCTTTTGTTCTGAACCTTAGTTCACTATTTCCTCCTGTAATGTTGCCTGTGGAACAAAAACAAAAAATAAAGACAAGTTTCTCCAATAATATTTGGCATGAATATTGTATGTGAAAGATGTTAATATGTCTGCATATTAACTTTAATACTACCAAAGGTACAGAAACTGTTCCAGAGTATCAGAAATGGGAAATTCATATAAGAAAGGGAAGTAAATAGAGACAGATCTCAGAAAGCATGAGGTGCTACTGTCTATAGATGTGTAGTACATATATAACAAAAACATATGTAATGTGTATGAAATATATATATTGAAATTTCAGAAAAATAACAAGAGAGTGCTAGTGCTATGAGGTTTCAAGATCTATAGTAGCACACCCTTTCTCCTAAAGTTAAGGAAAACTAAACTCCCATAAGATGAGTAAAAGGATCTTGGTCTCACATACCAGAGATTAGATTTGGTCACTAAAGAAGGAAAGGAAATCAAATTTCTGTCAAGTTTATTAAAAATAATTTTTTATTTTTAAAAAAGGAAATGAGAAAGGAATAACATATTTAAGATACTTAAGGAAAGAAAATGGGAGCCAAGGATTTTATATGCAGCTCAACTGGCTTCCAAGTAGGAAAGCCAAGGACAAGCTGTTATCAACATAGAAAAAGTCAAGAAATATGGTTCCCAGAGGAATCTACTGAAGAACAAACTTCAGAAAACCATAATGAATGGAGAGACATTGATAAAAGGGTCACTTGCAAGAATCTCAGTACTGATCTTATGAAAAGAGAGAAAACAAAACAGTATGCTCCTCTTGAAAAAAGAAAATACCATTTATAAGGTGATCTTTTCCTCACAAATCAAACTGGAATCTTACCCAGATCCCACCAATAATTCACAGGACTCACAGAAGACAGTATGTTAAGCTACACTGCTGCTGCTGCTGCTGCTAAGATGCTTCAGTCGTGTCCGACTCCGTGCGACCCCATAGACGCTACAATCTGCAAAACCCAAACAGGTGTACACATGGGGAAAAAAAGGTACAATTCCTTCAACAAATAAATTACAAGGGAAAAAGAAAAAGAAAGTGGAAGTGAAATTTATAATTAAAAGAGATTTAACAAATTAAGCAATCATTGCAATAAAGGAGTTTATTGCCGTCCTTATGAAAAAACCAAGCTGCAAAATGTTGACATTCATGAGACAACGAGAAATTTGAACACTGAATGGATAGCACATGACATGAAGCAATTCTTTTTTAACCATTTGTATACATGATGGTCGTCGGGTAAATATATAAAAGAAGGGAAAATGGCTTATTCTCCAGATAGTAAACTAAATCAACAGGTCAAATAAATGCACAAATGCAGTGTTCGAGTCTTGCTCCACCCTCATTTGGACGGATGTGGACATGAAAGCAGAAGGATCAGTCATGGGGTGACGGCTGTTGAGTGGATGATGGATCCTAGGTGACTATTTTTGTCTGCGTTAAAAATTCACCATAGTAAAAATTAAAATGGAAATGAAATAAAGACTCTTTCCAACAAACAGAAGTTAGGAGCAGTCATTACCTAGAGATCTGTGTTATATAAAAGTGAGCAAGTGAAAGTCTCTCAGGCGTGTCCAACTCTTTGCAACCCCATGGACTATATAACCTGCTAGGCTCCTCTGTCCATGGAATTCCCCAGGCAAGAATACTGGAGTGGGTTGCCATTCCCTTCTCCAGGGGATGTTCCCAACCCAAGGATGGAACCCAGGTTTCCACACTGCACGCAGATTATTTACTGTCTGAGCCACTGTGAAGCCCCGGTGTTATATAAAACTAGCACTATAAAAGGGGTTTGCAGGAAGAAAAATTATTCAGATGAGTACACACACTAATACAGGAAGGAAATAAAGTCCTTGGAAAAGCCAAATACGTGAGTAAATCTAAATGAATACTCACTGTGTGAGACAATAGATGTTCTGTGGAGTTGAAATACATAAAAATTAATATACCTGACACAAATTGAACCAAAGATAGGAGAAGGATTAATGGAAGGATTCTGTGATCCCTGCATTGTCCAGCAAGTAGTAAAAGCACTAATTTACAATCAGCTGTAATGAATCAAAGATGCAGGTTGCCATCTGTAGAGCAACCTCCTCTTTGCTTGGGAAGATTAAAGACTATAGTGGTTTATTTATTTGTTTATTTTTATAAACAGTGGAACTATTGAAATGCATTTGTTTGGGGCAGCTGCTCCATGCAATAAAAATCCTCTTTTGTCTTGCTTATATATCCCACTAGGAAATGAGTGATAAACATATGTTGGGAACTAAATATGGATGAAGAGATAAAGAACATGACAACAAGACTGAACTCAACAGGCTCCACAAGTGAAGAGACACGAACGCCAGGGAAAGCCCACCAACAAGATCGCCAACACGAGACACAGCTGTGCACACCAAACTCAACAACAGATTATTTTCCTCTTCACTCCTCACCCATGCTAACCTTGACCGAGTGTGGAAAAGCATGTTTTTATAATAAGAGAACAAATGAAATGTAGCCATATTTTTGGCACATTTCTGTTTTTCATGTCACGTAAATAATAATGTATGAAAATTTAAAACAGTGATATATCTTAATACATTCCATTCAGGTAAATGCAATTAGATGTAGGAAACACCTTCTAGATAACTCAGCTTCTCTTAAGGAATAGGGATGAATAACATAAAGAAACAATCAATCATGCTAAAAATTGACCGAGCAATCTTGTTTCTATGGGAGCTACAGAAGTTCTGCTTGTGACCACTACTTAGAATTGAGGAGCCCTTAGCAATCTAACACACATCACCTCAAATAAGTCTCATAGCAATCTAATCAAAAGGTGAGAGCTTTATTATTTCTAATTTTTTGTTAAGGGGAGGGAGGTTTTGAAACAGTAAGTAGTTTACTTAAGGACAAAGAGTTAATTACTGATTGAGAAAATGAACAAAATAATTTAAATAAGCTACATAGAACTCATTTGGTGCAGTATCCATCATTTCATCTAAATGCTGTACACTCAGAATCACATAACATTTGATTTTTGAAATTATTAATCTCTTGTATTTGAGCAGACTCTGGGAGATGGTGAAGGACAGAAAAACCTGGCATGATGGAGTCCATGGGGTCACAAAAAGTCAGACATAATTTAGTGACTAAACAACAACAATCTCTTGTACTGGTTTTAAAAATAACTTCAGCAGATAACATTGATCTATCTCAATATAATTCACCCACGATCCGGACTTCCCTGGTGACCCAGAGGTTAAGAATCTGCCTTCCAATGCAGTGAACACAGGTCAATCCCTGGTGGGGGTACTGAGCTCCACAACTAAGCCCCCACAGCACAACTAGAGAAGCCTGCCACGCCACAACTGAGACCCAACATAGCCCAGAATAAATAAATATATACTTTTTAAAAAATAATAATTCACATACAATGAAGTTTGATATTTCTTTTTCAACTGAGGAATATGTAAATGAGAGTCCTGTCTACACCTTTAATAAGATCGATTATTTGAGGTCACTCTTTTATAAGACACTGTCCTCAGACAATATTTTCTAAGGCTTTCTCCATTTCAATAACATTGTCATTTATTCTCAATTTTTAGAGTAATGCTAGGATTAGCTCCACGATCTATGAAGTTCTAGAGAGACAGTCCACTTCAGCATACGAGACGTCATTCTGTTCTCTTTTTTATACACTTTCTTCCAGTTTTTGCCTCCCCTCCTTTTTTTTCTCTAGGCTACATGCGTTGTAGTTTCTTTTGATTTACTATAGAAAAATATTCTCTTCTGCTTTATACATCTATTATTAAACCTGAGTTGCTGCTGCTGCTAAGTCGCTTCAGTCGTGTCCGACTCTGTGCGGCCCCATAGACGGCAGCCCACAGGCTCCCCCGTCCCTGGGATTCTCCGGGCAAGAACACTGGAGTGGGTTGCCATTTCCTTCTCCAATGCAGGAAAGTGAAAAGTGAAAGGGAAGTCGCTCAGTCGTGTCTGACTCTTCGCGACCCCATGGACTGCAGCCCACCAGGCTCCTCCATCCATGGGATTTTCCAGGCAAGAGTGCTGGAGTGGGGTGCCCTTGCCTTCTCCATTAACCCTGAATACACAGTATTTAATTTCAAATTTTACTCTTCATTTTTACAAATTCTATTTATTTTTTCAAGTTTGCAATCCCATTTAAAATTGTTTTCCTAATATATCTATTTGCAAGATT
Organism: Bos indicus x Bos taurus; assembly: GCF_003369695.1. Classification (NCBI taxonomy): domain Eukaryota; kingdom Metazoa; phylum Chordata; class Mammalia; order Artiodactyla; family Bovidae; genus Bos; species Bos indicus x Bos taurus. The sequence continues at coordinate 95,792,244 of NC_040079.1, read as the reverse complement.
TTTAAAAATCTCTTTAAACACAAATGTATTTGCTAGAAACAGCATCTGATACAATTGGTGTCTCAAATCTCTGCAAACGAGTTTCATTTGTCTGTTTTTGCTGGTTGTCAAATACAATTGCTTGTTTCCTTGTGTGCCTGAGTTTCTGTGATATGTGCCAGTCATTGCTGTTGAAAGGCTGAAAAAATAATTGAGGCCTAAGTAAGCATCACTATTTTTTCCGAGGAGTTTGCTTTTTGCTTCTGTTGTCAGGTACCTGGAGGACCACGTTAAGTTAAGGGCCTGAAATGTCTTGCATAAGTCTGGCAGTGTACATTTTTACTATAATTACATTTGGACTGGTGTTTGATTTACAAACTCTCAGGAACCAGTTTTGTTTTTATCTTTCTTTATTTCCTCTTTTCCCAGCAACAAGACAATTTCCCCCACCTTCTAGTGGGAGTGTAAGTGAAGGAGTGGGTTTATGTCTGTTCACTTCTTAGCTTTTGAGGTCTCAGCTTAACTGATAGAGTCCCCACCTCTGGAGCCTCTCTCCCCTTGCCCCCAAAGACAACAAACATCATCACTCATTTTAACAGTTGTTTTCTGGGAAAGAAAACTACCAGAAGCCCACACAATAAAAGTAGATTGGAGAGCTTCTTAAGTATTTATTTATGTATTTGGCTGCACCAGGGTCTTGATTGCAGCAGGCAGGATCTTCCTTATAGCATGCTGGATCTTTCATTGTGGAGCACGGGCTCTAGAGATCATGGGCCCAGTGGTTGAGGTGTATGGGCTTTGTTGTCCGGTGGCATGTGGGATCTTAGTTCCCTGGTCAGGGATCAAACTTGTGTTCCCTAGGCTGGAAGGCAGATTCTTAACCACTGAACTGCCAGGGAAGTCCCTGGAGTGCTACCTTAATTTCGGTGTCCTCGCTATCTTCAATATGTGACCTGGTGATTCCTTACTATTTGGACATGTCTCTGAATCTGTTAAGACAGTTTTTATACTTCATCCAGCAGTTTCAGTTGTCCTCAGAGAGGAAGTCAGTCCCAGCAAACTGCCCTACTTTTCCTAAATCAGAAATCTCTCAGCAGTACTTGATACAGTTCATCATGACCTCTGTGTGTGTGTGTGTGTGTGTGTGTGTGTGTGTACACATAAATATATATAATACACACAGGTATAATTGAAGAACATATATATATATATTTCCAGCCTAGACATGTTCCCTGAACATTAGTCTTATATAAAACATCCTCCTTGGCATTTCCATTTGAAAGTCAACATTGTCCAATACCTGAACTTCAACATGTCCAAAATGGAACTCATGAATTTCTGGCTCACTAAATCTACTAACTCTGTTTCTCGTGACTAGAGGATCAGAAGTAAAAATATATTCATTTTTTTCATTATCATGAGGATCACATTCCTTTAAATCATTTTTAAAATGTGTGTATTATTTGGTGTAAATAATCTCCTAAGCCAAACAATTCAAGACTCAAAGACATAAGGGAAGGTATTATTTTAACTTTTTTAAAAAAGATAAAGTGTAAATGCACAGTAAGAATGGTACTCACCTAGAATATGAATTCAGAAAGCATTTGTAGGTATTTGATGTTGAAATTTTTAAAACGAGTAAGACAAGATCCCTGCTCTGACCATCTCATATTCCTTTACCATAAAGCGATGGAACGTAAGTTTCATCCTTAGAACTAGCTGTTTAGAGCACTCTGCTAAGAAAGATTCTGAGACTGTATGCTATGAGTGAGACAAAGCAAAACAATCAATTAGCACACTCTCTTACAGCCTGGAATTCTGGAATTCCTGGAATAATGATCACATACTTAGTGTGTATATACACATATATATACACACACATACACCGTGGTGCACACACATGTACTGTGTGTGCCAGTCATCAGACACAGAAGTATTTCATTTAGCCTCAAAGCACTTTGAGAGGTACATAATATTAATGCCTATTTTACAAACAATAGACTCAGAAAAATTGAGTAATGTGTACCAGCTCATAGTAATTAACAGATGATGGAGTTAGGATTTGAAATCATGTCAATCTGATTTAAAAAGTCTCTTCAGGTGAAAAAATAGAAATCTAAAAAATGACACAAATGAACTTATTTACAAAACAGACTCACAGATGTAGAAAACAAATTATGATTACCAAAGGGGAAAGGAAGGTGAAGGGATAAATTAGGAGCTTGGGATTCAGTTCAGGTCAGTCGCTCAGTCGTGTCCGACTCTTTGCGACCCCATGAATCGCAGCACGCCAGGCCTCCCTGTCCATCACCAACTCCCGGAGTTCACCCAGACTCACGTCCATCGAGTCAGTGATGCCATCCAGCCATCTCATCCTCTGTCGGCCCCTTCTCCTCCTGCCCCCAATCCCTCCCAGCATCAGAGTCTTTTCCAGTGAGTCAGCTCTTCACATGAGGTGGCCAAAGTACTGGAGTTTCAGCTTTAGCATCATTCCTTCCAAAGAAATCCCAGGGCTGATCTCCTTCAGAATGGACTGGTTGGATCTCCTTGCAGTCCAAGGGACTCTCAAGAGTCTTCTCCAACACCACAGTTCAAAAGCATCAATTCTTCGGCGCTCAGCTTTCTTCACAGTCCAACTCTCACATCCATACATGACTACTGGGATTACCAGATATAAACTACCACATATAAGAAAGATAAACAAGGTCCTACGATATACCACAGGGAACTATATTCAATATCTTATACAAAACTATAATAGGAAAGAATCTGAAAACGAATATAGCTATAAACGCATACATGTGTATAACTGAATCACTTTACTGTATACCAGAATCTAACACAACATTGTAAATCAATTATACTTCAATTAAAAAATAAATACATAAATAACCTCTCCTCTTATCCTCTGCATGAAACTGTATAAAAATGAAGGGCACTTGAAAACTAAGAAAGCACATTAATGAAAGTCTTAAAAGAGACATTCGTTTAAGGATGAAAAACATATGACATGTAAATGCATATGAAACGTACAAGCATATGAAAATGCTTTTACATCTTGATAAAAGAACTGTCATTGCATTGTTACTTAATGTCATTGAGGAAAAGAAAAGAAACAGTTTCACTGGTATATTTCATGAGAATAACTAAATTAACCCTTCCATCCAACATCGCTCCCTTATAGTGTTTAGAGGTATTGATTAAGGTGTGGATGCTTTCCCAGAGACAGGTCCACATTTGGGCAGCTTGCTCACTCCCTGCTCTCACCTCTGCACTCAAACACAAGTAAGGGAGGTAGGGAGGTGAAATCTCCCTTGGTTTGGGAGGCTGTTTTGGGAGAGGGAAGGCACTCTGTGATGCTGGAACACCTTCTCCAGAGTTTGATTCCTCTTTCTGTAGTCTCCCCCTCTCTTCTTCCTCCCTCCAGCTGTCCATAACAGGAGGAGGTTAAACCTCAGAGAAAGTAGCTCCTCCCTTGGATGCATTTACAAAGGATGAAAAGGAAGTCCTACGACTTTTTAAATTTCTTTTCTGATATGAGGAGTCACTATCTGTCTGCTTATGGTCTGAGATGACTACAAGGTTTCACCTTAGTCCAAGTCTCTAGTGAATTTTCACTGACACGTTTCACTTTATTGAAAGTTGTCTACTTCATTTCCAATCACCTTCCTACTATCTAAATCAAGTTATCAAAGTTTTACTTTGGACGTCATTGTTCTCTCCAAAACTACACGCAATCTCGGGACACGCGGAACCCAAATTGCTTCTTTCTTCTCCCTAGGTGTGGGTTGGAGCTCAGCCAAAGATGTGTCAGCTTCAAATCCCAGAGCCCTTTAAAATTTCGAATTCAGATGTGTTTTGTTGTCATTCCCATGGATGTCTGTTTGGCTTCTAAGAAGCACGTGATGCACAGTAACCATATAGAGCAAAAATAATATTTTGCTGTGTATAAATGAATATTTGAATGAGGGCAGTACCTACCCTAATGTGTGCATGCTCAGTCGTGTCTGCTTCTTTGCAACTCCATGGAATGTAGCCTGCCAGGCTCCTCTGTCCATGGATTTCTCCAGGCAAGAATACTGGAATGGGTTGCCATTTCCTCCTTCCAGCAGATCTCTTTCCAACCCAGAGACTGAACCCGCATCTCTTATGTCTGCTGCATTGGCAGGCCGATTCTTTACCGCTGAGCCACCTGGGAAGCCCCTATCGAACATGTGAACAATAGCTTTCTCATGTAGAAAACACTCCATTTTTTATACCATATATTTTAAGATATTATTCATACAAGTTCATAGGAGAATTAAGAAATATACCACTAAAGAATGACATTATCTGTAGGATTTAGACGCAATAGAGTAATTTTGTTGTCTTTAACAGTTTGCCCTAGCCTGAAGTAACTCAGAACATTTTGGCAGGTGTTTGTCAAGATATTTAGTATTGTCTAAGAACTGGACATGGAACAACAGACTGGTTCCAAATAGGAAAAGGAGTATGTCAAGGCTGTATATTGTCATCCTGCTTATTTAACTTCTATGCAGAGTACATCATGAGAAACGCTGGACTGGAAGAAGCACAAGCTGGAATCAAGATTGCCGGGAGAAATATCAATAACCTCAGATATGCAGATGACACCACCCTTATGGCAGAAAGTGAAGAGGAACTCAAAAGCCTCTTGAAGAAAGTGAAAGAGGAGAGTAAAAAAGTTGGCTTAAAGCTCAACATTCAGAAAACAAACATCATAGCATCCGGTCCCATCACTTCATGGCAAATAGATGGGGAAACAGTGGAAACAGTGTCAGACTTTATTTTTCTGGGCTCCAAAATCACTGCAGATGGTGACTGCAGCCATGAAATTAAAAGACGCTTACTCCTTGGAAGGAAAGTTGTGTCCAACCTAGATAGCATATTCAAAAGCAGAGACATTACTTTGCCAATAAAGGTTCGTCTAGTCAAGGCTATAGTTTTTCCTGTGGTCATGCATGGATGTGAGAGTTGGACTCTGAAGAAGACTGAGTGCCGAAGAATCGATGCTTTTGAACTGTGGTGTTGGAGAAGACTCTTGAGAGTCCCTTGGACTGCAAGGAGATCCAACCAGTCCATTCTGAAGGAGATCAGCCCTGGGATTTCTTTGGAAGGAATAATGCTAAAGCTGAAACTCCAGTACTTTGGCTACCTCATGCAAAGAGTTGACTCCTTGGAAAAGACTCTGATGTTGGGAGGGATTGGGGGCAGGAGGAGAAGGGGACGACAGAGGATGAGATGGCTGGATGGCATCACCGACTCGATGGATGTGAGTCTGAGTGAACTCCGGGAGTTGGTGATGGACAGGGAGGCCTGGTGTGCTGCAGTTCATGGGGTCACAAAGAGTCGGACACGACTGAGCGACTGAACTGAACTGAACTGAAGAAAGAAGCGTAAGAAATCTGTAGGTATAGATGAGGAAAGAATAAAAAAGGAGTCTACTTTAATTTTGGTTGTTGTTTAGTCACTAAGTTGTGCCCAACTCTTTTGTGACACCGTGGACTGCAGGGTCCTCTATCCATGGGATTTCCCAGGCAAGAATACTGGAATGGGTTGCCATTCCTTCTCCAGCAGATCTTCTAGCCCCAGGGATCAAACCCACATCAATAGCATTGGCAGGCGGGTTCTTTACAACTGACCAAGAAGGAATCCCCCTACTTTTATTTTACAGTAAAAACAAATTCATCAAAAATGTACAACCACATATTAAAGATAATATAACAAGAATGATCATATTTTAATTCCTCATTTAATTCAATCCAGCAATGGCAACCCACTCCAGTACTCTTGCCTGGAAAATCCCATGGACTGAGGAGCCTGGTGCGCTGCAGTACATGGGGTCGCGAAGAGTCGGACACGACTGAAGCAACTTAGCAGCAGCAGCAGCAGTATGATCTTTTTTGATCTGGTTTTACTTATATAAGGACTTTTTAAAGCACTGCTAAATACTGTAGAGATGAAAAAAAGTATTTGTTACTTTAAGGTCTTTAAGGGTTGGACTACAGTTAACAGAAGCTATGTATTTACTATTTATAACTTCCTCTCTAAAAATACAGGTATTGCATTTCTTGTCTTTTAAGACGTAACCTTATACGTCTGTTGAACACACATCTGGACATTTAGCCTAACTCATCATTTCCTTCTGTATGTCCAAAAACTGTCAGTTATTTCAGCCGAGATTTAGCCCTTGGGACAACTGAAAGAGTTATATCCTTTTTCTGTCCAGGTTTTATAAACTCTCCTTTACCTTTTTCCCCGGGATATCAGTAAGTATAAAAACAAGCAATCTGAATTCTTATCTGGCTCTGGAGAAAGGAATATAAGAGGATGAAGGCATATGCTCCATTTGCTTCCATACAGTAAAAGAACAAAGCCTTTATCTGAAAGAACAGACACTGACTGTCTACATGGGTGACAGAACATCACAGCATGCATGTGTACATATATATATGTGTGTGTGTGTATATATATATATTTTATATATATATATATATATGTTCTACATCTGTCCACTAATAGAGACAGACAACTGTAGACTAAATTGTAGGAGAAGTAATAGATTTTTTTTTTAAAGTCATCATAAAACCCTCAAAATAAAACCCTCATAATGATAAGTGACCCAAACAATTTTTAAAAGTGGAAGGTGAAATCATTATATGACAGGTTTATTGGGAACAGGACAGATCCATTGTGTCAAAGCTCTAGTTTTTCCAGTAGTCATATAGATGTCAGAGTTGGACCATAAAGAAAGCTCAGCGCCAAAGAATTGATGCTTTTGAACTATAGTGTTAGAGAAGATTCTTGAGAGTCCCTTGGACTATAAAGAGATCAAACAAGTCAACCCTAAAGGAAATCAGTCCTGAAGATTCATCAGAAGGACTGATGCTGAAGCTAAAGATTCAATAATTTGGCCACCTGATGTGAAGAACTGACTCATTGGAAAAGACTCTGATGCTGGGAAAGATTGAAGTCAGGAATAAAAGGGGGTGACAGAGGTTGGATGGCATCACTGACTTGATGGACATGAGTTTGAGCAAGCTCCTGAAGTTGGTGATGGACAGGGAAACCTGGCCTGTTGCAGTCCATGGGGTCACAAAGAGTCAGACAGGACTGAGTGACTGAAGTGAACTGATGTGCCAAAGTATAGACTAACTGCTAATTGCTTTTAAAACAATGCTAATTTTTGAAAACTGATTAAATTCTCAAAGGTCAATAGGAAAATCTGTTTTTCCTCAGCTGACTGAATCAAAGTGGCTATGCAACAATTTTTCTAGAAATCTGTCATAAGTTTATTTCACACACAGCTATATGAAAAAATTACAGATATGCATTTATGTATTGATTTCTTACTAACTACAAAGGAAAATGTGTAACTTTACGTGTTTTGACTAAAGCAATCATAATCTTTCACAATCTTACCTAATGATCTGTGGCAACTTGTTTTACAGGCATCTGATCTGAAGTACCTAATGTCATTTATGAACTATTCTTGCCACAAATATTGACCCTGGCTCTAATCAATCTAGAGTCCAGAGCTAACATCCATCAGATTACTCAGGACAGATGGTAAAGAAAGAACTGAAAGAAACACTGAAAGAAAATAGATATATCTAGAATGTGGACCATTTTACAAGACAACAAACACAACTAAGCCCAAGGCGCTCCCGCAGAGATTCTAATTTAAGTGGTTTCGTTTCTAGGCTAGGTATCAATATGTTTTTTAAAGCCTTTAAGGCGATTCTAACATGAACCCACAAAAAGCATTCCAGCACAATCAGTCAGCTAACAGTGTGCTCAAGGCCTGACGGGACAACACAATGAGTGTAATACTAATTGCATAAGGACAGAAAGATAGTGAGCCCTGCGGTATTCTGTTGGAGGTTAAGTCTCATTTTCTATAAATTTTTTGACACGTCAATAACCAAGTTACTACATTTTCTTTCCTACCAATGTAACTGAGGATTTTAAACACACCACCAACAAAGTAGATTGGACAGATGATGATATTAGTACATGTCTTATTAATTAAAATTAATTTTAAAAAGATAGCCAGTGGGAAGCTGCTGAATAGGCACAGGGAGCTCAAGGCGGAGCTCTGTGACAACCTCGAAGGGTGGGACGAGGTTGGGGGGTGGAGGTTCAAGAGGGAGGGGACATATGCATATTTTGACCAATTCACATTGCTGTATGGCAGAAACCAACACAACACTGAAAAGCAGTTATCCTCCAATTAAAAATAAATTTAAAAAATAATTGTATTAAGATCTTAGAGTAATGACAAACCTAAGAGACTCTAATCAATGACTTCAGTCAAAATATCCATGCTGTGGCATGTCAACACTGAGAGTAGGGCAAGTTACTTAAATAATATTGGTTTTAGTTTCCTCTTTCATAAAGTACGATGATAGAACTCATCACCTAGTTGTTCTAATTAAATATGAAAACATATATGAAGCAATGGAAACAATGAAAAAGAACTCAGTAAATTTCACACAGTATTAGTATTATATTATAAGGTGACAGGTTTTCAATACCTAACAGGATGAGATGTTCTGATACTTACTTGGCCTTCATATATTCAATATATTCACGGATATTTTTGTTTACTATACCTAATTCAAGTGCAGAAGATCCAGACTCTGGAGTCCCACAGCATTTGAAAATGACAAGACTTCTTGTCACCTGCAGAACATCCTAATTGTATTTAAATTTTAGTGAAGTTCAGTGCTTACCCTTTACTCACAAACTTTTGGTAAAACAACACAGAGTGATACCTTTTAGTTCTCCCTGTTGAAGTTATTGATCTGTGTATATGCCAAACTATCCATATAGAGTCACTAAAAGATGGTGAGTAGTTAAGATCTAAAGAAGTATGCATTCTCATTCCAAGTAACTCATGTTATGCTGTGGTTACATATTTCTTTACAATGCAATAGTCATATCCATCTCCATTTTCATAAAATATTAATCAACTTCTTTTCTTGACATTATTAATTATGTCTATCCCTGTTCATATTCCAGTTTCCCACTGATCTTTATGTAGTCAAAAAAAATAAGCTATGATGATAACTTGGACTTCCATGGTGGCTCAATGGTAAAGAATCCACCTGCCAATTCAGGAGAAGCAGGAGATGCAGGTTCGATCCCCAGATCAGGAAGATCCCCTGGAGGAGAGCATGGCAACCCACTCCAGTACCCTTGCCTCAAAAATCCCATGGACAGAGGAGCCTGGCAGGCTACAGGCCATGGGGTTGCAAAGAGTCAGACACAACTTAGTCACTGAGCACATGATGATAGCTTCAGGTGCCTATACAACATTATCCAGTTTTATTCTTATATTATTGCTTTCATTGCTTCTTTTTAGTAAATTTTTAAACTATAAATTATTGTTATAAACATGATTTATACATACTGCCTGCATTAAATATCTTCTACTCAAACTCATTTTATTTTCTACGTTTTATGCTTTATTTGTAGTTTACTCTGTTCTTTAACTCTGAGTTAGTTTATTTCCTAAGCAATATTATTATTATGGTGGAGGCTTTAAAATTCTGCATAATGACTTATTTTCTCACTATATTTCAAAATTTCTAAAGAAAAAGAGAGCACTGCTAAATAAATCTGATACAATGAAATGAGATACATTTTTTGTTGATTTGACTACCACCTGTACATCTGGTGCATTTTTCTGGGGCTTGCCTGTACTATTTATTTAACTCATGGTATAAGCACTTCATGTGAGAGGACGGGTACCCTTCAATGCTTCAAATAGCTCCAAGGCACAGAGCCGCAATAAACATTTGTTTTAAAAAATGATGCATCATAAGCTACATAAGTGTGTGAATTTGGAGAGGAAAAAAATTTATACACATACTTTTGAAATGCCTATAACACAAAGTTACATTTAAGAAGGCATCCTAAGAAATACAAGCCATTAAACTGTAAGAAAAAGGACAAAGTCAAATTACCTATTTGTGTAAGAGAAGAAAGAACATGTCTGTTTTAGAGATATTTTTTTTTTCAAGTCATTTTCTAGGTCCTGGAAAAAGAGATTTCAGTCTCTAAGCTGGAAAAACCTTTTAATAAATTAAAATTTAATTAAGCTGAGAAGGCAACAGAAGCAACTTTAAAATCTAAGTAATAAATACAAATTCTAGTAGATTTTGTTTCTTCCAAAAGAGCAAGGTAAAAACAGTGATGTTTAAAGTAAAAGGGAATATGGATAAATTTGATCTATCAAAAAAATTTCAAATTACCTAATACTAACTTCAGGAAAAAAACAATTTTAAAATAAAAGGACACTAATTTTATTATTATAGTTGACACCAATCATTTAGGGAAAGATTGTTAATATCATATCTTTATCACTGGAAACCTACAACACTGTCTTGCAGTGTTCCCTATTGTCTATATATCTGACCTAGGGGTGAGGCCTGAAATGTTCGTTTTCTAATATATACATATTATTAAATACAGAGGCAATTTTTTTAACATTGATAAATAAAAATCCACATGACCTGATACAACTAGAATTCTCTAGTTAGTGTTATGGGCTTCCAGGTGGCGCTATTGGTAAAGAACCTGCCTGCCAGTGCAGGAGACCTAAGAGACTGGGGTTTGATCCCTAGTTTGGGAAGATCCCCTGGAGGAGGACATGGTGACCCCCTCCAGTATTCTTGCCTGAAGAATCCCACAGACAGAGGAGCCTGGCAGGGCACAGCCCACAGGGTGGCAAAGAGTTAGACACCACTGAAGCGACTTAGCATGCATACATGCAGTGTATGTTATATAATACATTTTGTACATATACCCTACAAATATATAGTGCATCTTTACAAGAGCCTTCATGAAGTATTATTATTAACTCCATATAACAATAAGAAAAAATGACTCTGTATACAATAAGTAAGCTTCACTACGTGTTGTGAAAAAAGATAAATATTTTAACAATGACTATGTATTAACTGTCATTTAAGGGAAACATGACAGTTTACTTGCGGCAGATTCATTTTGATATTTGGCAAAACTAATACAATTATGTAAAGTTTAAAAATAAAATAAAATTAAAAAAAAAAGAATGAAACTAGAACACTTTCTAACACCATACATAAAAATAAACTCAAAATGGATTAAAGATCTAAACGTAAGGACAAAAACTATAAAACTCCTAGAGGAAAACGTAGGCAAAACACTCTCTGACATACATCACAGCAGGATCCTCTATGACCCACCTCCCAGAATACTGGAAATAAAAGCAAAAATAAACAAATGGGACCTAATTAAACTTAAAAGCTTCTGGTTTTCATCTTTTAGTGTGATTATGTTGCTTTTACAATGACAAAGATACATTTATAAATAAAGATATAATAAAATTGAAAAAAAATATATTATATATAACGTATTACATAAAAAGAGAGACCAGACAACATGAGTTTATATTTAGTTGTTTACTTATTATGTATCAGTCTCTGCCCTTAGCGTTTCTCAACTATAATTCATTTATACCACACAACGATCTTATGTGGGTTACACTATTGTTATTTGTATCTTACAAATAAGGATAAATAAGAGGAGGCATAACTTGCTCAATATTACACCGTAAGTTGTAGAGCCAAAGTCTGAACCCAGGCAGTCCAGCTCCACAGAGTCTGTAATAGTTTTTTGTACATTTTGGATAACAGTTTATTATCAGATGCATCTTTTGCCAATACTTTCTCCCATCTGGCTTGTCTTCTCATCCTCTTGACATTGTCTCTCATAGAGTAAAAGTTTTGAATTTTAATGAAGTCCAGTTTATCAATTTTTTAATGGATCATGCCTTTGATGTTGTACCTAAAAGGTTATCTCAACACCCAAAATCTTACTTATACATTTACTCCCATGTTATCTTCAAAGAGTTTTATAGTTTTGTTTTACGTTTAAGATTCTGCTTAACTTTTGTGAAGGGTTGTAAAGTCTGTGTCTAGGTTTACTTCTTACATGTAAATGTCCTGTTGTTTCAGCTCTACTTGTTGAAAAGACTCTTCTTGGTTTAAGTGAATTGCCTTTGCTCGTTTTTGCCAACCACAACTACGCCGATCTATTTGAGGGTCTCTAATCTGTTCCATTGATCTATATTTGTCTGTCTTTTGACAATACCATATAGTCTTGACCTCTGTACCTTCATAGGCTCATAAGTCTTGAAGATGGGTGGCATCAATCTTCCAAGTTTCTTCTTTTCCTCCAATGTTTTGTTGGCTATTGTTTTCTTCTTCAACATTCTGTGTTAAGTCTTTTTGCCTCTCCAGGTAAACTTTATAATTAATTTGTCAATATCCACAAAATAACTTGCAAGATTTTGATTAGGGATTAACGGAATCTATGGGACAAGTTGGAAAGAATTCATATCTGGAGAATACTGAATCTTCCATTATTTTGGCTCTAGAATCTACGTGTTTCTACCACTACATTTGATGCTCTTCCAATGGCTTTCAATAATACTTGAATTTTAGTTATTAATCCTGATACTAGCATCATTTCAGGAATATGAATTTTTAACAGGATTCCATTTGGTTTTTATGTAAGTACTTTGAGAAAGGTTAATCAGCACATTCAGAGATTTGGAAATTTAAGAATCGGTGCCAAAGAAATAGGTGAGGGAGACTACGAGCTACAAACTTACAGTTTCAAATCAATAAGTCATGGGTATGAAGTGTACAGTCTGGGGAATATAGGAAGGAAATAAAATCTATATCAGAGAGGTTAATCTCAAGGTCATGTGGATAGTACATAGTTGCACATACAGAGTTACACACCTAAACTTCACTCAAATTCCATTGCTCTGCTAGGTAACACACAAGAGTATTAGGCTCAGCAGGAAAAGAAAATTAGCATATTCTCTGTCTTAAATCTCCTGGAAGATCCCCAGGAGAAGGGAATGGCAGCCCACTCCAGTACTCTTGCCTGGAAAATCCCATGGACGGAGGAGCCTGGTGGGCTGCAGTCCATGGGGTCCTAAGAGTCGGACACGACTGAGCGACTTCACTTTCACTTTTCACTTTCATTCATCGGAGAAGGAAATGGCAACCCACTCCAGTGTTCTTGCCTGGAGAATCCCAGGGATGGTGGAGCTTGATAGGCTGCCGTCTATGGGGTCGCACAGAATCGGACACAACTGCAGCAACTTAGTAGCAGCAGCAGCTGTCTTAAATAGAGTCAGTCATGTCAGATAATGCTGATAAATTAATCTTTATCTCTGTCTTTCAGTTTCATTTTGAATACTCATTTCAGAGCTTTATTAATTCTGTAAAATATTACTAAAGTCATCCTCAAGTACTTCCAACTATTCCCATATATCTATATTATAGTTATCAGTGTTCAGAAATAGGCTAATTAAGATTTCTGAAAGTTCTATCCTTTATTAGCAAGTGTATGAATTCTCTATTTGAAAGGATCTTTACTTTCAACCCTCTGATCATGGCTAGATTCTTTGTATCAAGTGTGCTTTTCATACATTATCTATGTACAGAATATAAAAACAACAAAGGAAATTTAGACTGTGGCTTTAAGGGTGACTGCAGCTGTCAGTGATAAAATAAGTTATTTCCAGGGGAAACTTCCTTCAAATGGTGCTCTCTTGGGGAAATAACGATAATATTTCAGTGCATACACATTGGAAGTGCTCCTGCGGATAAATGTTTAATATTAGTCATAAGATAGCCCTTGTCATGGAAATGAAAATGTGAAAGTGTTAGTTGTCCAGTCGTGTCAGACTCTTTGCGATCCCTTGGAACTCACCAGGCTCCTCTGTCCATGAAATTCTCCAGGCAAGAATACTGGACTGGGCTGCCATTCCCTTCTCCTGGGGATCTTCCCCACCCAGGGACTGAACCTGGGTCTTCCACATTGCAGGCAGATTATTTATTGCCTGAGACACCAGGGAAGCTCAGAGGAAATGGTTAGCATGGGTGCCAGGCTCCTTATCAGAAATTAATGATGAGAAATTGGAGGTCATAGGCACGGTGATGGGAATTCCAAGGCTTCCTTTATACATACTGTGAAGGATGACTCCTCCAAGAGCTGAGAGAAGGTGAGAAATCACGGGGAAAAAGCAAGAGGAATAGCAATAAACAAGGCAAATAGAGGACTTCACCTCAGTGATTCAATAAAAATACAGTCACATATTTTTGTAAGTGAGGCATAATATGTGGCAAAGACTTACAAAAATACTGGTTGCTAAAAAAAAGAAAGACAAGAATGCTTAAGTAACCGGTTTTTCAATATAGACTACATTTCTGCCACTATCTCCCAACCAAAAAAAAAAAAAAATTCTGTTCAATATATCTGCTTATGCTTTGTTTAAACAATAATGAAAATTAGAATTATCTAAATTTAACCCCCTTAAAATTCAATTAGGAGTGAAAAGCTTAATTAATCATATACAAATGCTGAGTGACACTAAACTTGTGGGAATAAAAGTTTAATTACACAAAAATTGTGAACACTCACCTTGTTTAGATAAAGGAATAAATAAATAGAAAACGAATTAAGGAGTTTACTTGTTGAGTAAAAGTAAAGGCAGCTTACTTGTTGAGTAAAAGAACTAGAATTTGAGGAAATTGTATAGGTTTCTCTTTATAACAATTTTATATTTCAATGTCTTGTCTTTCAGAACTGGGCTCAAGTGTTACAGTCTAAATGTATGATCAATGCCTCAGAAGGAAATAGTAAAGGTTATAGCCAGCTGAACTCTAATTTATAACCCTATATAATATGTGGGAAGGCTCACTGCATCAGTCAGGGTCCAATCAGGAAACAAAAAGCATACAATCATTGTAATAAGTAAAGTTAATGCACTGAATTATTAACTAGTAAAAAGGTAGTTAACTAAAAGAGTTAAACAAGGTACAGGTCAGTAGCACAGAAGTAGAATCTGTAGAACACAAATATTACCCATAGATCTTAAGGAGAGTGAATGAGGCAAATACTTACAAGTTTCAAAGAGCCCTTTACCATGACCAACACCAAGTCTAAGAGTCTGCATCTCTGTACAGGTTGTGCTCCCACAGGGACTCTACTGGGAACAAAGAGATTGCAAGAGGGTGTAGACCCCAGAGGGTGTGGGATACACCCAGTCCACTGGCCACCTAGAGCACAGGGGTCCATCAGACACTAAAGGCTACATCTTAACCACGAGATGAACACCACGAGGTTCCCCACATATTCATCTGTTAAGGGCTGATAGAAAACGGCACTTCAGAAAACAGAAACAAAGCCCCTCCCTCTTGTCCTGCCTTTGCTGTGTCCTACCAGACCTTTGAATTGCAGAACCTAACAACAGGTCACTCACAAAAGAGGAGCATCTCTGAGGTCTACCTCTGATAAGACAAGAAATAGCAAAGAAGAATGTGAGGAAGAGAGGGAATACAATGAATGACTGGCAAGCTGATACTTGCACCATCTTTAGTTACAGAAACTGATGCAGTAAAATCTGTGTAAGGTCATATGTTTATGCTTACTGTCACAAAACATAACTTCTTGATTCCTATTTTTAAATTTATTTACTCATTGTATCATTCTGACTATTCAGCAGAAAGTACATTGGTGGCATTATTTACTAGCTTAACATTTTATTGAGGTGTAGATAAAGTACATCTTTAAATGTACAAATTAATACATTTTTACAAGTATATCAGTTCAGTCACTCAGTCGTGTCCGACTCTTTGCGACCCCATGAATCACAGCACGCCAGGCCTCCCTGTCCATCACCAACTCCCAGAGTTCACTCAGACTCACGTCCATTGAGTCAGTGATGCCATCCAGCCATCTCATCCTCTGTCGTCTCCTTCTCCTCCTGCCCCCAATCCCTCCCAGCATCAGAGTCTTTTCCAATGAGTCAGCTCTTCCCATGAGGTGGCCAAAGTACTGGAGTTTCAGCTTTAGCATCATCCCTTCCAAAGAAATCCCAGGGTTGATCTCCTTCAGAATGGACTGGTTGGATCTCCTTGCAGTCCAAGGGACTCTCAAGAGTCTTCTCCAACACCACAGTTCAAAAGCATCAATTCTTCGGCGCTCAGCCTTCTTCACAGTCCAACTCTCACATCCATACATGACCACAGGAAAAACCATAGCCTTGACTATACAAACCTTTGTTGGCAAAATAATGTCTCTGCTTTTGAATATGCTATCTAGGTTGGTCATAACTTTCCTTCCAAGGAGTAAGCGTCTTTTAATTTCATGGCTGCAGTCACCATCTGCAGTGATTTTGGAGCCCAAATAAAACTACAAGTCTATTGTCTATACAGTCCATGGAATTCTCCAGGCCAGAATACTGAAGTACGTAGCTTTCCCTTCTCCAGGGGATCTTCCCAACCCACGAATCAAACAAGGGTCTCCTGCATTGCAGGCAGATGCTTTACCAACTGAGCTACCAGGGAAGTCCAGTGATAAAGTACATAAACTTTAAATGTACAAACTGATAAATTTTTACAAGAATATACACTCATATAACTACAAGTCTATTATCACACTCAAGTCTATTACCAGCACCCTGGAAGGCTCATTCTGGCTGCCCCTCAAGAAATAATCATTTATATTTTAAAAGTTCCCTTAAAAATCTTTACTCTTTTTCTTATTACATGTTTAGTACAGCTAATAGGAAGTACAAAGAAAAATAATGTAGCTTTCTGTAAAGGAGACTAAGCATGTAAGAAGTTACTTTAAGACCTACTTAATGTTATCATTCCATCTTTCTAAAGTAGTCAAAGCACTGTAGGATAATTATTGCACAACTCTTGTTTCTGTGTAAATTGATAAGTTATCAATTTCTTTCTCATTTTTTCCAGGGGAAAAAGGAATGACATATAAAGAATACATATAGCCTCAAATAATCCTCTGCCATTTTTCATAGAGACAGAGATGGAATTCAAGGTTTTTTAAACTTTCCTACAAATACAAAAAGTGCAAGTCACTCACTCATTGTCCAATTCTTTGCAACCACATGGAATGTAGCATGTCAGGCTCCCTGGTCCATGGAATTCTATAGGCAAGAATACTGCAGTGGGTAGCCTGGTCCCTTCTCCAGGGGATTTTCCCAGCCCAGGGATCAAACCCAGGTCTGTCCCACTGCAGGCAGATTCTTTGTCATCTGAGCCACCTGGGAAGCCCAATAATACTGGAGTGGGTAGCCTATCCCTTCTCCAGAGGATCTTCCCAACTCAGGAACTGAACTGGGGTCTCCTGTATTTCAGGTGGATTCATTACTATCTTTACAATCTGAGCCCAAGAATACTGTAGTGGGTAGCCTATCCCTTCTCCAGAGGATCTTCCCAACCCAGGAATCAAATCAGGGTCTCCTGCGTTGTAGGTGGATTCTTTACTAGCTGAGCTACCAGGGAAGGAAACTCTCTCTTTAATGTAAGAAAATTCTGCTGCTGCTGCTGCTGCTAAGTCGCTTCAGTCATGTTCGACTCTGTGCGACCCCATAGACGGCAGCCCACCAGGCTCCCCCGTCCCTGGGATTCTCCAGGCAAGAACACTGGAGTGGGTTGCCATTCCCTTCTCCAATGCATGAAAGTGAAAAGTGAAAGTGAAGTCGCTCAGTTGTGCCCGACTCTTAGCGACCCCGTGGACTGCAGCCCACCAGGCTCCTCCGTCCATGGGAATTTCCAGGCAAGAGTACTGGAGTGGGGTGCCATTGAAGAAAATTCTACATGTATGCAAAACAAACTAGTAAACCAGCAATAACAACAAACACTTAGCAATGATGTAGCTTATAAAGAAGTGATTTAAATGCATGCAAAAACAAAATTTTCAATATATAGTAAACTGTTTCTTCAAAAGTCATAGCATTTAACATTCAGCAAATGTGGAGTATACTTTTATTATGTCATTTTATTGCAAACAGTGAAAGGAAAGTAACACATTAAGTAGAAAAAGCAGGGTCTTAAAAAATATTTTAAGACAACATTAAGACTTTAGAACTGTTCAACTTTTCAGTTGAAATAAATTTAACCAATTAATTGCTCAGTAATCCAATAGACTAAAAAAATTTGATATTACTGGCTTTATCTTCTCACTCTGTATGTCTACAGATTTAGATTTCTAAAACCCTATTTTAATATTTTGCATTATCATATAAAATTTAAAAATTGATTGTTTCATTGAAATTTGACACATTTAACTACGTAGTTTTTTTTTTTTTTTTTCCAACTAGCTTTCCATCACAAGTCAAAAGTCTTTGAACTTATGATTAAGCTTCATGGCCTGAAAGTGGTGAGTGTTTTTCCAGAAGGTTTCAGATTTTTTTAATGGCTGCCTTTACTGGATTTGATTCAAAATTTTCTAATGGGAAGCATACTTTAAACAACTTTGATTCCATGTTTTTAACATATTATTTTATTTTATTGCTCTTCCCTGAGAGCACTTACAATCAACATATTTCTAAACATTTTATATTTGGTTATATTTTGTTGGTTCTTTGTTTTCTGTTATAATGGACTTTCAAAGATTAAGCGAATTTGCAGATTTTCCAAACAAACACATCTGTACAGGACAGTGTGATATTAGAAAGTTCCTGAAATTAACTAATACAGTGTAAATGCTCTCTGCATTACCCATTTGCTACAACAGAAAGTGAGGGAAATTGCCAATGGGTTTGCTTCAGGGAGAAAACTACTGTTTTGAAATGAAATACAAAGTTTACTGCGTAGACCCTATTTTATTCTTAATCATGTTCAATTTGGGAGTATCCTCTTTCATTTATATACAAGGAAATGATGTCAGGAGATGATCTACTATTTTCAAAGGCAAAGGTTATCACACACAAAACAAACAACTTTTTCTAGTTTATCTGTTCCCTCCAAATTGTTTTACTGAATTAACACTCTTTACAGTGTCATTAAATGTCACATTTAAAGTGCTTAACAAAATAACAGTGTGTGTAAAGTTTAGCTGCCTTTAGCCTGATGCTGTCTGTGCTACTCCTATTTCCTTCATCCTTGCTTGGCAAGGACATTTAGTCACACATACTCCCACACACATAGCTCAGTTATTCACTCTGATCTCCGTGGCTCTCCTTTCCATCCCCCGTCTATTTTGTATTATTATTCCAGGTTTCTTCCTCTTCCTTCCTTCCTCCCCACCCACTCAACCCAACTACCCACTGAAATCCTGAGTTCAATTCCTCAGTAGATTGCCCAAATTAGCACTTTGCTCCATTTCCTTGTAGAAATACTTTTGCATGCCTCCTTCCTCCTTACAGACCACTAGCTCACCTTACCTCTACAATCATTCTTCAACCCCAGCTTATTCCAGTAAGAGATTTAGACAGCTCCGTGCTCCTCCATTTTCCTTTCCATAACAAAACATTTCTTTGGAAAGTGCAGCCAAGAATCCACACAAGCAAACTCAGTGAACCAGTACAATATGAAGGTTTTATACCAGATGAGAAATTGTGCAAAGCTGTGGTCACACTCAAGTGCATTATGGCTAGCGCCTTAGCTGATTGCATTTTCATTTGTAACATGGCAACACAGCCAAGAACTTGAATCAGGCTTACATGACAGCACGTTAGCTAGGATTCCGGGCTGTTACAAAGCTCTTCTGAATGACCCTAGATAATTGGGATGTGAAGTGATCCAATAGCCAGGACTTTCTAAAGGGTTTAACAAAAATACATTATATACAAGAAGTGTGAAATATGTACCTCTAGTAATTTCACATTTTTCAACAATGACTTCAGATTGTTTCCATTTAAAACGCAAAGTAAATTTTCATTGTTAATCTTTAGATACTGTAAATAAGTTATTCATTTAGTCATTCATTCAATAAATATTTACTGAATACCAACTAAGTGGCAAACACAGTTCAACGTAAGTTCAGTAGCAATAAAGCCTTGGTTTGGAACTTACCATGAGCCATACGATGGAACCAGTAGTAACCAAAGTCAACTCCCAAGAAAGTTAAATACCAAGTCCATGGAGAATCCCAAGGCAAACTAATGAGTCTGTAGTTCTCCCAGATATAAACATAACTAGTCAGCTCAATGCTCCTGGAAAACAACCTGGAAAGATAAAATCTATCAGTAATGATTATACTATATTTTAGAGGTTAACTTATGCTAAAACATTTTAGATTATATACAAAAGTGAATCTGTTCACATGTAAAAATAAGATCCTTTCCCTCTTTTTCTTGGTTTCTTGCTGTTCTATCTTGCTTTTGAAGAGGCTCAGTTCCCTTGGTATCCAAGTGATTCATACCATGTTTCCTTTTGTTTCACAGGCATCACGGATGCCAACTATTTCTGTTTCATGGAACTTAGCAGGATGTTCTTTTTATGTGTCTCTTAAAAATACTTTTCACAGAACCCATTTAACAAAATATGACAAAACTATGACTGTTTGCTGTGACTGTCATTTCTAAATCTTAATAAAGAACACGAGAAGGGTGCTTTTTAAAGGAAATGTAAAAAGTAGAAAATTATAAACAGCATGTTTTTAAAGAGGACTGAAAAATGCCTACTAAGTTAACATGTGTTAATCCAATAAAGTTTAAGTTGCTGCTGCCTAACTCCATCCTCTCTTCTCTACTCTGTCCTTCCTTTCACACACACACACACACATACACACACACACATGCTTCAAGCTTTTTAGATATTTTTCTTAGCATCTCAAACTGGATCCTCATAGCACTCTGTATTCCTTGTAAAGAAATAAAGGAAAACAACAGAATGGGAAAAACTAGGGATCTCTTCAAGAAAATCAGAGATACCAAAGGAACATTTTATTCAAAGATGAGCTCAATAAAAGACAGAAATGGTATGGACCTAACAGAAGCAGAAGATATTAAGAAGAGATGGCAAGAATACACAGAAGAACTGTACAAAAAAGATCTTCATGACCCAGATCATCACGATGGTGTGATCACTCACCTAGAGCCAGACATCCTGGAATGTGAAGTCAAGTGGGCCTTAGAAAGTATCACTAGGAACAAAGCTAGTGGAGGTGATGGAATTCCAGTTGAGCTATTCCAAATCCTGAAAGATGATGCTGTGAAAGTGCTGCACTCAATATGCCAGCAAACTTGGAAAACTCAGCAGTGGCCACAGGACTGGAAAAGGTCAGTTTTCATTCCAATCCCGAAGAAAGGCAATGCCAAAGAATGCTCAAACTACCGCAAAATTGCACTCATCTCACATGCTAGTAAAGTAATGCTCAAAATTCTCCAAGCCAGGCTTCAGCAATATGTGAAACGTGAACTTCCTGATGTTCAAGCTGCTTTTAGAAAAGGCAGAGGAACCAGAGATCAAATTGCCAACATCCGCTGGATCATTGAAAAAGCAAGAGAGTTCCAGAAAAACATCTATTTCTGCTTTATTGACTATGCCAAAGCCTTTGACTGTGTGGATCACAATAAACTGTAGAAAATTCTGAAAGAGATGGGAATACCAGATCACCTGATCTGCCTCTTGAGAAATTTGTATACAGCTCAGGAAGCAACAGTTAGAACTGGACATGAAACAACAGACTGGTTCCAAATAGGAAAAGGAGTTCGTCAAGGCTGTATATTGTCACCCTGTTTATTTAACTTATATGCAGAGTACATCATGAGAAACACTGGACTGGAAGAAACACAAACTGGAATCAAGATTGCCGGGAGAAATATCAATAACCTCAGATATGCAGATGACACCACCCTGATGGCAGAAAGTGAAGAGGAACTCAAAAGCCTCTTGATGAAAGTGAAAGAGGAGAGTGAAAAAGTTGGCTTAAAGCTCAACATTCAGAAAACGAAGATCATGGCATCCGGTCCCACCACTTCATGGGAAATAGATGGGGAAACAGTGGCAACAATGGCAGACTTTATTTTTGGGGGGCTCCAAAATCACTGCAGATGGTGACTGCAGCCATGAAATTAAAAGACACTTACTCCTTGGAAGGAAAGTTATGACCAACCTAGATAGCATATTCAAAAGCAGAGACATTACTTTGCCAACAAAGGTTCGTATAGTCAAGGCTATGGTTTTTCCTGTGGTCACGTATGGATGTGAGAGTTGGACTGTGAAGAAGGCTGAGCGCCAAAGAATTGATGCTTTTGAACTTTGGTGTTGGAGAAGACTCTTGAGAGCCCCTTGGACTTCAAGGAGATCCAACCAGTCCATTCTGAAGGAGATCAACCCTGGGATTTCTTTGGAAGGAATGATGCTAAAGCTGAAACTCCAGTACTTTGGCCACCTCATGAGAAGAGTTGACTCATTGGAAAAGACTCTGATGCTGGGAGGGATTGGGGGCAGGAGGAGAAGGGGACGACAGAGGATGAGATGGCTGGATGGCATCACTGACTCGATGGACGTGAGTCTGGGTGAACTCCAGGAGTTGGTGATGGACAGGGAGGCCTGGAGTTATGCAATTCATGGGGTCGCAAAGAGTCGGACACGACTGAGCGACTGATCTGATCTGATCTGATTCCTTGTAGTAACAAACTGTTGATCTCAAAATATAAAAGAATATTTTTCCTAGAAGTAAACAATTGTTTTTAAAACTCATATAAATTATCTCTTACCACCTGTTCAATCAAGCTTCTGCAAATTCTATTTCAAGAACTTTCAAAAATATACATAATATACTTCAATTTTATAAACAGGAGTATTTTTCCTTTTAAGTTTTCTGTGAGCAAATTTAAGATCAGACTCAAGCTAATCATTGCTTTTATCACTTTTATAGATAAGACTGAACTAACTTTTTCACTTATATTTATCATTCATATGTAAAATGAATGATACTACTGAATAAAAATTTATTTATAAACCATGAACTGAGGAAATTCTTAAATATACTAATTTTAAATAAAAGTCAAAGAAGCAGATCTTTAGTTTTCTCTTTATATTCATTCTTTTACTAATATTTCCCTTTACACAGTCAGCTTCTATGAATGAACATGTTACTGGGTTTGCTGGAGACCCAGGTATTTACTTTTAATCTACTTTTGACTTTAATTATGATATGATTTTAACTGTGATTTATCGATAAGAACTTTAAAATAGCCCCATATTTTGAATTCTTCAAGTTATTATTTAATCAGTAACACAAAACACTAGTCCTCTTCCCAATGGCACTAATAAAATAATCAATAGAAATGACAAATGCCTATACTTTCAAAAAGGATTATGCATCATCAGATCTTAAAACTCAAATTTCAATTTAAGATTATTCTCAGTTTATAAATTTTGGTCATACAGGTAGAGTAAGAAGAGACTAAAGAATAAGATGCAACACTCTAGATTGGGAGGTGGCAGTTTTTATAAACAAAGGAACTTACAGAGCTGGTTTGTCGGTGGCTATGGGAAACATAAATCTCCATATTGTCCCTCCAGAATCTTGAGAGTTTCCAGAAAGGTCCTCACTGGGTTAATTCATTTATTCAGGCAAGATGGCCTCAACAACACCTTACTCTCTCAAGGATTCATCCTTGAAACAGCTGCCAATATCATGGGATTGTGGGTGGAACTTACATTCCACAGACAGGGCAGAGTGCAGAAGAGAGGGGAAGGGTAAGAAAGCTTCAGCTTATACGTCAACCAGCGTCACCTCCTCTCCATGGCCTCCTCCAACAATTATATGATTGGAAAGAGCCATTTTGTCCTTAAAGACGAGTCCCTGACCCAATTGGACTGCCTACCCAGCACTCCTGTCACAACTCAGTCCAAGCCCTGGACACTCCAGAACCCCCCCTGTCAGGCGGCCTTCAACCTGCTTTCAGGACCTGCATGAGTCCCTTTCCTGGTCCAGACCTCCAGAGGGCCCACCTGTGGGTGTGGAAAAGGTTCACCATGACAAGGTAGATAAAAGTGGCTTTTTTGGACATGTAGACAGAGATGGGATGAGCAATCTGGGTGTCCACACATAGGTATGTGAGGTCCCTCATGGGACAGGATAGACAATGGGCCAGGGGCTCTCACCCTGCTCTGGAACTCCGAGGAATTCAAGAACTTGAGATTTGAAATGTGTCTTCCAGTTTGTCATCCAGGTTATTGATCAGGGTGAGAGTGTTAGTAGCTCACTGTGTCCAACTCTTTGTGACCCCATGGACTGTAGCCCCCCAGGCTCCTCTATCCATGAAACTCTGCAGGCAAGAATACTGGAGTGGGCCACCGTTCCATTCTCCAAGGGATCTTCCCAATCCAGGGATTGAACCCACAGTCTCCTCCATTGCAGGCAGACTCTTTACTGTCTGAACATGGTGGGGGGTGGGTAGAAAAAATTTTATTGTAAAGTAAGTTAGCTTGGTTGGTAATTCATATCTAGACTATGACTTCTGAACAATGTCATTCATTACTGACATCCAGACAAAATAATTCTCAGTTGTAGGGGTCTGTCTTGTGAAAACAATTACTCAAATTAGGAAACTTTACATTGTTCCCTAGGACTCAGTGGTAGAGGACTGACCAAATAAAATTCAAATTCTAGGTAAAAAATAGTGAATAATATGAATTTTAAAGGGTCTAACTTAAGTTTTCTCAGAGATTCTAAAGTTTGACACTGTTGCCTTTGGGGCCAGATAATTCTTTGTTGCGGGGGTTGGTCCTGTGCATTGTAGGCGGGTGAGCAGCATCCCCAGTCTCTACTGACTGGATACCAGCAACACAGCCCTCCACTTCTGGTGTGATAACAAACTGTCCAAATGTCTCCTAGGAGCAAAACTGTCCCAGTTGATAACCCTAAATACAAAAGACTGATCCAGAAAGAAAAATATTAAGACAGAAAATGCAACGGATTAAAAAAAAAAAAAAAGAAAATGCAACAGAAAGTTGAAATAATCTGCAGTCTTTTGACATTTGTTTTAGTACACAGTGTCAAAGCAGGTGAACTCATGAATTCATTCAATCTTTCAATGAATTTCCATTAAGAATCTACTGGGTGTCAGGCAGAGCACAAAAAAGGGAAGACATAGCAGTGAAGAGGGCAAATACAGCCACCTGCCTCATCCGTGTCCCACCAGCTCAGTATCTCTTTTCAAAGGTGCTGTCTTTCTTGTCAAGTTTTCCAATGACAGTTAAAAGAGGCTTTCAGATACCAAGATTTCAGTAAAAGAAACAGGGGATCCCTGGAAAACTTCCATTTGTAAAACAAAAAGAACCTGCCTGCAATTGAAATGTGTCTTTATTTCCTGTACAGGTGCCAGGTCTTGAGCAGGCACTCAATTTATTATTCTGTCAACTTACTTATTAGGGTTGACACAAATCGAGCTGAAATATGCCTGACATACTACAGTCAAGACTTTTTCTTTTTTTTTTTTCACACCTTAGCACAAAGCTAAACTTTTTCAAGGTAAGGAGGAAGAGAGGAGAAGCTGTGGGAATTAAATCCCCAGCTCTCTATCAGCAAGATGGATATGATCCTCTTCCATCATAAATGGGAAAAAATGGCCATGGAATACCCACAACTAGAAACAATTCAGCAAGGGATACAGCTGGGAAATGATTATCAAGCTCTGCAAAGCTCTTGATTGCAGGAAATAGCACCTACATTTTCAAAAATATTCCCACCAGACCCAGAATTGTAAAGCTAAACCTTTTACTCTTTCTCTTCCCAATTCCACCATTCTCCCCTGCTTATGACTTTGCACGCTGGAATTCAAACAATTCTAACCCCTATTCTGAGGGAAGAGACATATGCAATTTGCATATGTAGCGAGCTTACTTTATCATACAGAGATGGAAATGAGGTAACACAGGGGCTTGGAATAACCAAATGCTACAAGCACAAGCTGGAATCAAGATTGCTGGGAGAAATCTCAATAACCTCAGATATGCAGATGACACCACCCTGATGGCAGAAAGTGAAGAGGAACTCAAAAGCCTCTTGATGAAAGTGAAAGTGGAGAGTGAAAAAGTTGGCTTAAAGCTCAACATTCAGAAAACGAAGATCATGGCATCTGGTCCTATCATTTCATGGGAAATAGAGGGGGTAACAGTGGAAACAGTGGCAGACTTTATTTTGGGGGGGCTCCAAAATCACTGCAGATGGTGACTGCAGCCATGAAATTAAAAGACGCTTACTCCTTGGAAGGAAAGTTATGACCAACCTAGATAGCATATTCAAAAACAGAGACATTACTTTGCCAACAAAGATTCGTATAGTCAAGGCTATGGTTTTTCCTGTGGTCATGTATGGATGTGAGAGTTGGACTGTGAAGAAAGCTGAGCGCCGAAGAATTGATGCATTTGAAGTGTGGTGTTGGAGAAGACTCTTGAGAGTCCCTTGGACTGCAAGGAGATCCAACCAGTCCATTCTAAAGGAGATCAGTCCTGGATGTTCTTTGGAAGGAATGATGCTAAAGCAGAAACTCCAGTACTCTGACCAGCTCATGCGAAGAGCTGACTCATTGGAAAAGACTCTGATGATGGGAGGGATTGGGGGCAGGAGGAGAAGGGGACGACAGAGGATGAGATGGCTGGATAGCATGACTGACTTGATGGACGTGAGTTTGAGTGAACTCCAGGAGTTGGTGATGGACAGGGATGCCTGGCGTGCTGCAACTCATGGGGTTGCAAAGAGTCGGACATGACTGAGCGACTGAACTGAACTGAGTGAGATCCTTTTCTCATGAAGTTTGAGAGCAAGAGCGAGAACATGATCTAAATAGGAGGCATTAGACAGCTCATCAACAGCCTGTATACCTAGAGGCTTTGCTCCCATTGTCCTATATTTTTTATAAATTCTTCCCAAATAGCTATTTCTCTTAGGCCTGCGGCCTATCTGTTGGCAAATGAAAGAC
Organism: Bos indicus x Bos taurus; assembly: GCF_003369695.1. Taxonomy (NCBI): domain Eukaryota; kingdom Metazoa; phylum Chordata; class Mammalia; order Artiodactyla; family Bovidae; genus Bos; species Bos indicus x Bos taurus. The sequence continues at coordinate 95,765,489 of NC_040079.1, read as the reverse complement.
AGCTAATTTTTAATGTGTTTTATTTAACATTTTCTGTTCACACTAGAAATTTGTCCAGTCAAACTGGTGGTTGCCAAGGGGTCAGGGGTTGGGGGAGAGATGGAGCGGAAGGTTGAGGTTAGCAGAGAGAAGCTTTTATATTGTTGTTTAGTCACTAAGTCGTGTCCCACTCTTTGCGACCACATGGACTATGGCTCACTAGGTTCCTCTGTCCATGAGATTTCCCAGGCAAAAATACTGGAGTGGGTTGACAATTCCTTCTCCAGGGAATCTTCCTGGACCAGGGATCAAACCTACGTCTCCTGCATTCGCAGGCAGATTCTTTACCACTGAGCCAACAGGGAAGCCCAAGGTTTTATATACAGAATGGATGATAATAAGGCCCTACTGTATAGCACAGAGAACTATATTCAATATCCTATGATAAACTATAATGGAAGAGAATATTTTAAAAAGAATTATATATATAGATACATTACTGAATCATCTTGCTGTGCAGCAATAATTAACATATTATAAATCAACTGTACCTCAATAAAAATACCTATCTTGTCAAAGTTTAGTGACTATAAATTCTGGTAAGATATCAAAATACTGTTCCAGTACTGATGCTGGATTTTTAAAAATATAATTTATTATGTTGAGATTTTCCAATAATCAGTAAGTGAGAATAAATATCATTTGGGGACTGAGAATTACAAAGCTAATTTTTTATCAAAATCATCTCAGTTTGAACATTCCCATCATCAAAGGTAGGGAAAGGTAACACTGGAGAGATTGTTTACCTTCTCATTATCTAATTTCAGATATGAGAATATTAGGCTGAACGGATCCTCAAATTATCTAGCTCTCAAATATTCGCACACTCTCATCATTAATCAAGCGACTAAAAACTGATGTAATGCTCTCACTGCAAACTGTAAACATTTCAAACCAACTTTCAGAGTCAGTAGAATTCTGTACCCAGTGTTCACAGACATCTGCCAACTTGTACTATTTCGTAACTATCATTAGGGCAATGTGTACTGTTTAATTTGGCCAGACGATACAAAACTGAAAAAAATAAATCAGGCATCTTTATTTCTAAAAATCTTGTCAGAGACTAAAAAATAAACCAATATTTAAATGAGATCACTCAAAATGCCCTTACAAGTTTCAGGAAGTTATAAATAAATAAATACGTATTTGAAATATATATGTATTTATATTGATTTTTTCCAAGAAATTAAATTATTTACTTCAAAATCTCTTATACCTGGCCCAGGAACTTGCGCTGTCTGCAAAGTTACTGCCCCTTTTGCTCCATCTAGTGGAATACTGATTTTTGCTTAGTAATAACAAAGTGTATAACAACAAGCTCTACCTTCTGCAGGCAGACAACATTTGTACTGCTGTTTCCTACCGTGAGATGACATTTACAAATCAATCGTTTAACTTAATTTCTTTTTTAAACAACCACAAAACCAGAGACTTCTGTGAAAGAACTAAATGTGCTACATTTTTTACTTTGCAACAAGTAAATTACTTCAAGTAATTCAGTAACTCTATTGAATAAGCACACAAACACAGACTTAATAAGCACAAGGAAGCTTCCTTCATTCAGGAAGGACAGTGTAGAAGCAATCTCTGAAGTTACATCATTAAGAAAAACAAAGTCTACTGATGAGGTTTCTAAGGTAAAAGTTAAGAGGACATGAGGCATTCTCTCTAGCAAAAATAACTAACATAGCCGCAGGTTTTTAAAATGTATTTTGTTTGCCTGGGATGGTCTTTTCATAATTTTCTCAGTTAATATGACTATATTAATATTCACAATAAAATGCCATTATTAATATTACATAAATGAATGTATCTCTTATTTAGGACAATGAATAAATATTTACTAAGTTTCATCACCCCAAATGGCAGACACTCATTTGTTAGAAGTCTGATGTTGCCAAAAACAGTATCAACTCTGCTACTAAAGTCTAGTATAAAAATGCAGTACACAATTTTCCTTTATTCTCTAGTCCTACCTCAAGGAGTCAAAAGAATCTCAAAGAAGTTTAACTTCCTTTTAAGTTTTGCTTTTTATTTATTAATTTTTTTGATGAAACTTTCTTGTCAGGAGTGGAAAATGCCATGGCAGCCATGGCCAATGAAACTGTAGATACATTTGGCACAACATTGCAGACATAGTTCCATAGTAAAAATTGGCAATGACTCATATGTATTAAAAGTGGAGTGTCCCCAACTCATTTGAAAATTTACCTACTTAAATTATACCTCCAAATATTGCAATTTGATTTATAATCTGCTGTTTCAACAGAATAAATGAACCCATTAAAAACAAACATACTGTAGATATTTATATCAGGAATAAAATTTCTCTGGGGAGGACGCAATTTATGGAAGCAGAAACACTGGAAGGAAGTAACAAATTGAAGTCCCAGTTTTTTAATGAAGGATTGGAAATTGAGTTCTGCTTCAACAAGCAAGGAAAAAAAAAAAAAAGATGTGATTATTTTTCACTCGTTAGCATTTCAGTAGCAGGATATTTCACAAGTTTTAGCAAGATTTTAAAAAATTGATTTAGTCAATATTTCATTTTATTTTGTATAGTCATTTATGCAATTAACCAATAGAAAGGCATATTATCTGCAGACGATACACTGCCTTTAACTACGATAAATACACATGCTTGTCTATAACTTCAGGACTAGATTCTTACTAAGAAGTCTGCCTACTGGATTCTAGAAGAGGAAAACAGATGCAAGCCTGCTCAGAATCTGGTTCTTAGGACAGATGGACATTTATTACGCATTGCGGTCTGTCTGACAGGCTTGTAAACAAGATACAATCTTGTCTCTGTTGAATAATTTTCCTTACATAAAGATTTGAAAGATACACATAGATCTTTTCCATCAATATGGTAAGTATGCTACTGATCTTCAAGCTACTTTGACTTTTATGTTATAATGAAACTTAGATCCTCAAATAAACATTGTTTTTCCTCAAAGTTTGCACACAGCATTTCCATTACATGAATGGAAAAGTGGAAAAACATGTTCAGGGTTTCACTTTGATTTCCCCAACTATTTTTGTCAGAGGCCACATGCCTATTTGGAATTACTATCCAAACTATAATTCCTCACAAAGGGATTAACAAATAGTATACTACCATTTTTCTTGCAATTATGAATTTTAAGGACATGGCAAGCCCCTGTTGGTGGTGTAGAAAATGAAATTAGTCCCTCGGAGAGGGTACGATCAATGTCGTGACAATCTACCCTTCAGCTGTTAACGATTTGCACAAGGATTCCCCTTGATGCTGTGGTTTCAACTGAAATATTGTTCTAAGAGTTTCGGTCAAATCCCCCGTCTCATCTTGTGCTGAAAGAGGATTGCGAAGAGTGGATCCTAAGGACCAGCTTTTCTTCTCTGCTTATGTCTGGCAATTTTTGTGATAGCAACAAAATAAATTAAAACATTGGGAAATTTCATTTCCAGATAATTCGCTTTGCTGAGATCTTTCAGACAAAAGCCCGTGAAAGATAAAATTATTTGTAAAATGTACAAAGTTATCCGCATTTCGTAATTTAAAACTGTGAACAAAAAAAAGGAGTAAGGTGCTGTTCTCATTCAAAATACAACTATAAAAAATAAGCTCCAAATTCAAGTTCACAACCTTTTCCCTTTCTTTCAAAGGGCACCAGAGTTCACAGCTTGTGCTAGATTAAGGAGTGTTCTGAGTAGTGGGATGTGAAGAAAAAGAACTCCAGGCTTATCCCTGAAGGGCTGGTTTGTTTTATTTTCTCTTTCTCTCTCCCCATTTCCCTTATATTTGGGGTTTTTTTTGTTTTTGTTTTTTGTTTTTTTTTTTAGCAGAAATATTATTCCCTGGGTATCTTGTTAGAATTCTGTACCTTTTCTTTTAATCACAGTGTTGAAGAGAAATAAGAGTACTGAGGATACAGTTTACATTTCTAGTTGTTACAATATAATAAGAGAACAATCTAATCTCACTTGTGACCAAAGTAAAACTTAAAACAGTGAAAGAAATACTGACGCATTCATCCGACTTGATGTCTCCCTGAGTTCTTTATAAATTCATTCCAGCTCAACAAAATATGTGATGCGTAATTGTTCCTGCAGGACACTTCTCAGTTATCAGGTTATTTTGACAATTCATCAATTGTTCCATTTCCATAAAACTATACACTTAAGTTTCTCAGAATAAACTATTATAACCGAGTATTTTTCAACAGTCAAATATACTTGTCCCTTGAGTATGCTGAATATATTTTTTGTTCACTTCTGTTTAAAGGGAGGCACGAAATAAAGGAAATTATGTATAATTGTAAATTCCCAATTAGAGTATTCTGGAAATTGAAAATAATTTGAGATATTATTCTCTGATTCTGACAGCAGCATGATACCATATGAGTAGTTTTTCAGAGAATCACTATTCTGATTATCATTACTATTATTTTATAACTATTAACCTATCTTTTTCATAGTAACATGTATGAAATAAATTTTACCTTTAGGTTTACTTTCTATCTAAATAATTTTATGCAATCATAGGAAATGATTTTACGTTTTCTCAGCTATCTTTAAGTTCTTATTTTATTTTTAAAAAATCCACCTTGGTTTCCCACTGGGCGGTTCATGCAAACATTCCAAAGCAGTGAGCACTGGTCAGAAGTGAAACTCTTAAAACAGTAAAAGCAGCAATGGGTGGGAAGCAGGAATGAGAACATTCACCAGTAATACAAGGCACAGACTTCTGAGGGACTCTTCCCTCACCCTCTCCTCTTGGGAAAACTCTCATACACCGAAGAGCCCGCCATTCACTGGTACCTCCTCTAAACACATTATAATGTATTCTTTCTAAAAAGTAGCACAGCATTCATTATTTTGGGGTCCCCAGGTGGTACAGTGGTAAAGAATCTGCCTGCCAATGCAGGAGACGCAGGAGACAAGGGTTCAATCCCTGGGCCAGGAAGATCCTCTGGAAAAGGAAATGGGAACCCCAGTATTCTTGCTGGGAGAATGCCGTGAACAGAGAAGACGGGTGGGTTACAGTCCATGAGGTCTCAAAGAGTCAGACACAACTGAGTGAGCACACTAATGCAGGAGACGCAAGAGACTTGGGTTCAATCCCTGGGTTGGGAAGACCTCCTGGAGGATGAGGAAATGCCAACCCACTCCAGTATGCATTGTTTAATTCCTTCATCCTCAGACTTCACCATCAACATAACACTATAGGAATGTGAGATTTATAATAAATTCTGCCATATCTCTACCATTGACCCAATTTCATTCCTATACCTAGAGTCTATCATACAGAGCAAAGTAAGTCAGAAGGAGAAAAACAAATACCGTATATTAACAGATGAACGGAATCTAGAAAAATGGAACAGATAAACCTGGTCCCAGGGCACAGTCATAGAGACACAGACATAGAGAATGGACATGTATACATGGAAGGGAAGGGGATGGTGGGAGAAACTGGGAGATTAGGACTGACATATATGCAGTAATATCTATAAAATAGATAGCCAATGGGAGCCTACTGTATTGCACAGGGAGCTCAGCTTTGTGCTCTGTGATGACCTAGAGCAGTGGGATGAGGGCGAGGGAGGCTCAAGAGCGAGGAGATATCTGTATACATATAGCTGGTTCACTTCATTGTACAGCAGAAATTAGCATTGTAAACCATACTCCATTAAAACACACATAAACAATTATTTTGTACATCATTATAGGCATAGGAGTTAAAACTATGAAGAAAGAACACTTCTTTTTCTCAAGTTACAGGCAACCTAGCAGGAAGGGCCGGTGGTGGGGGCGGGGGGTGGGGGGCAAACAGGTGAGCTTAATAAATTCTACTATGGTGTAGGCACAATACTCCACAGTGATTTCAGCCCGTAGTGAAGCGATGCCTAAAGTAGGGCTGGAAAACAGACAAGACTTGCTGAAGAGTATGACTCTTCATGAGAAGTCTATATTGAGACTGAAGAAATAAATGGGAGCTGGCCACTTGGATGACCACATGAGACATCTGGGTGATGGCAAATATGGAGCAAATGGCTATTGCAATGGGGGAAGAAGAATCAAAGGACCAGAAGGCAGGCTGGATAGACAGAGGCCTCCATAGATTAGGGAAGAAATTATCCTCAGGCCATAAGGAACCTATGAGGGAGTTTCCACCAGATTCATGTTATGGAAATATTTGGCTGCAAGTGAAATAGGACTGCTGCTGCTGCTGCTAAGTCGCTTCAGTCGTGTCCGACTCTGTGCGGCCCCATAGACGGCAGCCCACCAGGGTCCTCCATCCCTGGGATTCTCCAGGCGAGAACACTGGAGTGGGAAATAGGACCAGAGACAGAGATACCACTTAGGAGACCACGGTAGAAACCTAGAGCTTTGTGTGACATTGATTAGGGAGATTGCTACTGCAGGTGAATTTGCCTGAGGCAAAATTAATTTCCCAGTAGATAACTAGGACAAAACTCAGGCCTGGGACTAGGCTAAAACAAGCAATTGCCTTGGGCACAAAATTTAAGGAGGCACCAATAAATTCAGTAATCACAATAAATAATACTTAGAGCAGTATTTTCAGTAACAGATGTAAAACATCCATGATGAACAAAACATCGAACATTTAAACAATGACCGTAACTGAGTTCTTTGGGGATGTGTGTAAAAACAGACCAATTCCCCATACAATGGGTTTCTTCTTCATCTTACCTGGAGAATTTAAGTTTATTCACTCACCGCAGCTAACCAGCTAACTCACCTCGGAAGCCGAGACATAATGCCGGCTGACAAAGAGGCTAAGGCATCATCCAAGCCGCCTGATGGCTTCCCTTTGCGAATCCAGCTGACAACCAGCTCAAGCAGCATCAAGGAAATGAAAAATGGAGTTGCCTGGAAAGGAAATCGCAGAAGAGAGATGCTATTGTGCTTGGTATGAAATTCTTCCAAGTTTCCTGATTAGTCATTCCCGATGTGGGAGGCCCAGAGTGACAGTTCATAGCAGAAAAGGTACGAACCTATCCTCGGGGGTTACTTCCTCCCAACAGGCAAAGAATTCTGTTTATTTCAGACACACACTAACAAAGTACTCCAATTCTATCATCTGATTTGGATACAAAATATAACCATAGAGGCTTCCCTGGCAGCTCAGTGGTGGAGAATCCATCTGCCAATGCGGGAGACATGGGTTCGATCCCTGGTCCAGGAAGTGTTCACATGCTGCAAGGCAACTAGGCCTATGTGCCACAACTATTGAGCCTGTGTTCAAGAGCCTAGGAGCCGCAACTACTGAGCCCAGTTGCCACAACTACTGAAGCCCATGCGCCCTGTAACCCCCCAGCAAAAGAAGTCACTGCAATGAGAAGCCTTCACACCACAGCTAGAGAGTAGCCCCTACTTGCAACAACGAGAGAAAAGCCTGTGCAACAAGGAAAACCCAGCACAGCCAAAATAAATAAATATATTTTTAAAAGAAAGAAATATAACCATAGATACAACCACAATAATTCTGCCAAGAAAATACAAAAGATTAGGCAGGACATGTTTCAAGGTCTAAAAAATACTTTTTAAAATAAGGGCAATAATCAGAAATCTATCAATACACTACAAAGATAAGGTCCACTTTAAATCACTTTCCTTAAAGATGTGCATGATATTTTTCATATTAGAATGACAGGAATCACAAAATTGAAATTGTAGGAATACACACTACTATATCGGAGAAGGCAATGGCACCCCACTCCAGTACTCTTGCCTGGAAAATCCCATGGGCGGAGAAGCCTGGTAGGCTGCAGTCCATGGGGTCGCCAAGAGTCAGACACAACTGAGCGACTTCACTTTCACTTTTCACTTTCATGCATTGGAGAAGGAAATGGCAGCCACTCCAGTGTTCTTGCCTGGAGAATCCCAGGGACAGGGGAGCCTGGTGGGCTGCCGTCTATGGGGTCGCACAGAGTCGGACACGACTGAAGTGACTTAGGAGCAGCAGCAGCAGCACACTACTATATATAAAATATACAGCTAATAAGGACCTACTGTATAGCATATGGAGAATTCTTCTCAGTACTGTGTAAGATCTATATGGGAAAAGAATCTTTAAAAGAATGGATATGTATATGTATAACGGATACACTTTGTGGTACAGCAGAAACTAATCAACACTGTAAATCAATTATACTCGAATAAAATTTTGAAAAAAATTGAAACTGTAGGAACAAAAAATTTTGCTTCTGAGTATTTCAGAGAATGAGATCATTTTAAACATTTTAGACATCATTCAAGTTTTATTCATTCAGTTTTTTCTTATAGAAAAAAATCATCTATAATTGATGACAAATATCAGGCTAGGTTTGATGTCATAATATAAAATAATAATGATTTATAAAGATGTGAGTACCACATTCTTTCCTTAAAAAATCAGAAAGGGGTAATATAAAATCCTGAAAAAATTAAGGCATTCTCTCATTTGAAAGTTGATCATGAGTACTGAAATTTTCTAAACCCAAAGCCTAAGAACATATTTTCTGATGTCATTTTCTTTTCTATTTCTGGTCTGAACTAGTAAGTGTTTTAGGAACAACTCTGACAGGGTGGGGAACTTCAGTATTCAAGTTCTAATTCTGGATATTTCCACTTCCAATCGTGGCCAGTAACCAGAAGTGAAAAGTGCCTCTGAACACTTAAGAGTTTCAAAGAAAACTTGGTTTAAGTTCAAACTTAGGAAATCAGGGTTGAATTCTCAGCTGTGTATCCATTCTGCAGAACCACCCTGCTTAAAGCAACAACAACAACAACAAAACAGGAAATCATTTCCTGGGAGGAGGTAGACAAGTTTTCCTTTAGAAACAAAATTGTTAACAAAGTTTACTGATACCACATAACCATTGGATACTGAGCTTCTAACAGCTAAATTTGTAATGCCACTGTGTCCCGGAAAACTTTTTAAAGTTTTATCAGATTCTGGAGTGACATTTCAGGGAAGAGAAAATTTAACAGGAAGAGATGGTTATGGATATTGTACAGAAATTCAATTCAAGTGGAAATTCTACTTTTCCCTCATGCTTTGTTTTGAAACTGTTTTTATTAGAATTATTTGAAGAATGGACATGAATGAAACCCCACACTGTGTTTAAGTTACTTCTTATTAAGAGAAAAGCAAGAGCAGCCTCTTCCCAGAGAGCCTCACCTTCCGTACATAATCAGGCACCTCTTCCAGGGTTTGGAATGACGTTTCACTGGGCTTCATCACATAAAACATCATGCGAATCCCCTGGGAAACCGAAACATCCTGTTGGGCTTCTGGGTTCTTCATCTCTGCCCTTGTCTGACTCCCAGCTGGAGAGTATTTGTGCTTCAGTGGTTGAAGCCAGAGGCTGAACACCGAGAACGAGCTGTGCTGCACGGATCAAGCCCTCTGTCAGAGAGAGACCCGTGAGGAACAAAGCCCCACGGAGCGGAGCCAACAGCAGAGTCTGTGTGCAGACGGGGTGTGACGAGACAGGAAAGAACAAGGATCAATCAGGAACGAGTTCAGAGTTCAGAGGGCGCTGACCCAGAAGCCGCCCACGGTCGGGAGGGGAAGAGGAGGAAGGGCTTCTGCCCAGATCACAGATAAACAATAGAGTTTAGCTGCAGGTGGAGTAATTTATCACTAAAAAAAGAGAAATAAACAAAAAACCCACATGATACCTCCTTGGAGAGAAGGAACAAAGTGATGGCAAGTGAAAGTTCGTTCTGAAAAAGTAGGTGGAAATTCAAGATGCAAATCACATGAGCAAAATATTATACCTGTTTTTCTCTCCCTTTGGACATTCACATTGGCCTCAGGTTTGTAATCTCCCAAGAGTGTCACATTTTCTGAGAGACAAGGTGTTCTGATCTCAGATAATAAGACTAACCTCAAAAGCCAATAAGCACCAAATATATCTTACTGGTGTCTGCCTATGTATTCCTGCATCTGTATCATGTTCACATCTGAATGTTTGCAAACCAATTTAAGGGCATGCCGACTATTCACATCTGTATTCTTCTTAGTGCTAATGGGGATTTGGATTGAAGCAGCAGTTAAGGTGTTGCTGAGAGACCTTATCTCTGTTTTCCAGGAGGAGCATGGGTTGTTTGTGCCACTTAGGTAGGCTAAAAGGCACTTAACTGACTGCATCACCAATGAGTAAGTGAAGCTTTCCAAATCAGTCAAAGGCTATGGACATCCTTTGATTCCCACCTCATCTTTCAAAAATGTTTATGTAGATGTAATTAGGTTATTGACACATGACTGTCCTCGGAGAAATAAACAGACACTATAGATAAGCAACAAATAAATTGCTACCCAGAGACACTATTAACATTTTGATGTATGTATAATTAGTTCCACTATCATATGACATGCTTATTACTAAAAATCACTACACTATGCAAGTCTGTACAATAAAAAACCATGGGGCTAATGAGAAAAATGGGATTACAATGCAATACTCAAAAACTTCTTAATGGTCAACAAGGAGAAAAAAATCAGAACCTAATAAAAATGGTAGCACACTTTTATACATGTATGTATTGACTTAAAATATATAACATGAAAGCTGCAAGTTAAATTTTATTTGGGGCAAAATGAGGACAATAGCCCAGGACACAGCATTTCAGATAGCTCTAAGAAGCTTCTCCAAAGAGGTAGGGGGAAAGGTCAGTATATATGTGATTTTGATGAGGGCGACTACATGCAATCAAGCATATATTTTTTGCAGAAAGTTTCTGCTACTTTTGAGAAGCTCGCTGCTAGTCACAAAGAACAGATGTAATCAAGGAGTTTAGTGTTTTTCTAGTTTGAGAATATACAAGAATTGGGCTTCTAAAAATATCTCACTATCTGAAGACCTGTTCTGCCAGTTTTCCCAGAGCACAGAGTGCCTCATTTCTGCTCTCCACCTTGAACTCCTTTCAGGGGGTGATGAAAATCATCCGCTGCAGCAGCACATTATTTAATCCTTACAGAGGTACATGCCAAGTGCCAGTTTGTAGCTGGGCACATGTTATATGATGAAGAAATGCATAAAAACTACAATATGGTATTTCATCTTGAAAAAGATCTGACCTGACCTTTGTTTGTGGAAGCTAGTCTTGGAAGACTTGTCCATTGTACTACAGAGTATGAAGGAGGCTTATCTGAAACCATATGGCAAGCTGTAAAACCAGGGATCTGGATACAATGGCTCACAACACTGAGTCAGACTTGTGGACAGTGGCAGATGTTTAAGGCACATGCATTAAACATGTGTGTGCATTTTGTGTCCCCCTAAGCTTTTCTGTTCTTCCATATATTCTTGCCATCTGTTTTTAATCTCTTCTGCCTCTGTTAGGTCCTTACCATTTCTGTCCTTTATCACGCCCATCCTTGCATGAAATGTTCCCTTGATATCTGTGGTAAGAATACACATTGGAACTATACCAAAAAGATCTTACTGACCTGGATAACCATGATGATGTAGTCACCCACCTAGAACCAGACATCCTGGAGTGGAGTGTGAAGTCAAGTAATGTTTCTTATGATTCTTATGAAGCATTACTACAAACAAAGCTAGTGGAGGTGACAGAATTCCAGCTGAGCTATTTAAAATCCTCAAAGATGATGCTGTGAAATTGCTGCACTCAATATGTCAGCAGATTTGGAAAACTCAGCAGTAGCCACAGGACTGGAAAAGATCAATTTTCATTCCAATCCCAAAGAAGGGCAATGCCAAACAATGTTCAGCCTATCAGATAATTGTGCTCATTTCACATGCTTGCAAGGTAATGCTCAAAATTCTCCAAGCCAGGCTTCAAAAAGTCATGAACCAAGAACTTCCAGATGTTCAAGCTGGATTTATAAAAGGCAGAGGAACCAGAGATCAAATTGCCAGCATCCACTGGAATATATAAAAAGCAAGGGAATTCCAGAAAAACATCTACTTCTACTTCATTGACTACACTAAAGCCTTTGATTGTGTGGATCACAACAAACTGTGGAATATTCTTAAAGAGATGGGAATACCAAACCACCTTACCTGTCTCTTGAGAAACCTGTAGGCGGGTCAAGAAGCAATAATTATAACCTTACATGGAACAACAGACTGGTTCAAAATTGGGAAAGAAGTATGTCAAGGCTGTATTTTGTCATTCTGTTTCTTAACTTATATGCAGATGATATCATGTAAAATGTCATGTTGGATCAATCAGAAGCTTGAATCAAGCTGGGAAAAACATCAGTAACCTCATATATGCAGATAATACCATTCTAATGGCAGACAGTGAAGAGGAACTAAAGAGCCTCTTGATTAGGGTGAAAGAGGAGAGTGAAAAGCTGTCTTAAAACTCAACATTCAAAAACCTAAGATCATGGCGTCCAGTCCCATCACTTCATGGCAAATAGGTAGGGAAAAAGTTGGAAAGAGTGACAGATTTTATTTTCTCAGGCCCCAAAATCACTGTAGGCCATGACTATGGTCATGAAATGAAAGGACACTTGCTCTTTGGAAGGAAAGCTATGACAAATGTAGACAGCATATTAAAAACCAAAGACATCACTTTGATGACAAAGGTCCATATAGTCAAAGCTATGATTTTTTTTCAGTACTCATGTATGGATGTGATATTTAGACTGTAAAGAGGAACAGTGCTGATGAACTGATGCTTTTGAATGATGGTGCTGGAGAAAACTCTTGCGAGTCCCTTGGACAGCAAGGAGATCAATCCAGTCGATGCTAAAGGAACCAGCCCTAAATACTCATCAGAAGGCACTGGAAGGACTGATGCTGAAGCGGAAACTCCAGTACTTGGAAAAGGCCCTGATGTTGGGAAATATTGAGGCCAGGAGGAGAAGGAGATGACAGAAGATGAAATCTTTGTATGGCATCACCAATTCAAAGGATATGAGTTTGAGCCAGCTCCAGAAGATAGTGAAGGTCAGGGAAGTCTGTTCCAGTCCATGGGGTCACAAAGAGTCGGACACAACTTAGCAATTCAACAATAATAACAAGCCTTTTGGTTCAGTTAGGTACTACCTTTAGCATTCACCTGGAACTCTCCCAGACAAAATCACAGACACACACATAGAAGGCATGTTCAAAGTATTCCATAATATATTAATCCTTTTGGAGCAAATTTGCACTTTCAAAATATTGCAGAACTGACTGTACTTTCAGGGGGATTCCCATTACAAATGAACACATACAGAAATATATGTTTAATAAAAGTGATCATATTAGACACAATGCTTTATTACCTGCTTTAAGAATGTTTTGAAATTACAAATGTTATGCATCATGGGAAAAATCCAAGCATTTAGGTATATAAAGTGAAAAGACTTTTAAAAATAAATGAATAAAGTCAAAAGTAGGTGCAGCCCTTCCCCTCAAAAGATTCACATACATGCCTCCCTTCTACTTCACACTAATAACCTATCCTGATAGGCATTTTGTCATACCTGTTTTTCCCTACAAAGGTTAAATATTATCACCATTATTATCATTTAATATTTAAACATACACATTGTTTTGTTTAAAAAAAACTGTTCATACTAAACAAAGGTGTAGGTAAAGTATTTTTAAATTAAAAACAATGATACAGTAACTTTCCTTCTTGGAGTCAGCAACTTATCAGTAACATTCTTCCACTCAGTATATGTTAATATAGCTTTTTTTTTTTTAACTAGCTGCACAGTTGTATGCACATTCCAAGCAGGCAATCAAAATAATTTAATGCATTTAAAGTAGAGAATTTTAATGCAAATAATTAATTACAGAGATAATGAAAGAAGTAAAAAAAGCCAAATGGGAATAAAGAGAATCTAAAGATTAATATCAATAGGAAACCACTCCTCCAAGCCCTTCTCCAGGGAATCTTCCCAACCCAGCGATTGAATCCAGGTTTCCCACATTGCAGGTAGATTCTTTACTGACTGAACCACCAGGGAAGCTCAAGAAACCACTAGCACTCAAACTATAGGCACAAAAAGAGGAGGTCAGGTGAATAGAGCTTGAGGACTGTGGTCACCCAGGGGAAAAGCACCATGATGGGCCTGTCAGGTAAGAGCAGAGAGGGAACAAAAATAGGTTCTGTGGCTTCTCAGTTCTTCCTGCAAACCAACATTTCAGCAGTACTTCCCGTTAACCTAAAGGAGCCCAAAGCCAGGTGAGGAAGGATCCTAGGAAAAGAAGTCTGCAGGAGTGGCCCTGGAGAGCACAGCAGAGAAGGAGAAGGGGAGGACTGGATCTAAGGAAAAAGTCAACCAAGGATCAGCATACCATTGCAACTTAACTGTTTCTCCATCGTCGTGAAGTTATGTGTAGTCTTGCGGTTAGGCCAATAAATTTAATGCAGCAACAAACATCACAGTATAAATACCTTGAACATTTGTGCACATTTTTGAATTAAGTAGATTTCTAGCAGTGGAATTATGTTGTTGAAGGCTTTATAAAATTTATATCTTGCTAGCCACTGCCAAATTCACTGCCAAAATTGCATTTCCCTCTTGCTTAACACTGGCTACTATCAATCTTTTACAGTTTTCAGCCAATTGATTGGTGAAAAATGACATCTTGTTTTAATTTGCATTTCCCCAGGAACGTGGAAAATCTTTTCAATACATTAGCCATTTGTTTTCCTTTGTGTGTGCTTTATTTTTTAATATATGTTGCACATGATTTTATTATATTGTCTTTCTGTATTGATTTATAGGCTATGTCTATTCTATATATGTATATATGTCTCTCATATATGTGGCAAATGTTCTTTCAGTTTTTATGTTTATTTTAACTTTGCTATAACTATGCTGTCAAATAGCAATTGCAACTTTCTCTGTGCTATTATCTTATCTTTTATTACCTCTGCTTTTGGGTCTTGCTCATATTTTTTTTTTCACTAGAATTCTATAAAAATGATCATTTACATTTCAGGTGCTATTTCTTTAGTTAACTGGAATTTGGTTTTGTATATGTCATGAAGTTGTTGTTATTTCATGTTATATCCTCCCTAACTGCCTTTGGTGGATCCCAGTTCTTCCCATACCAAGAATTAGAGTCAATATTTTTCATATATTTGTCTGCTTAGCAGGACTCTTTTCAGGCTCTCTACTCAGTTCCACTGATCTATCTATTCTCACATGGGTACCCAGCTCTCTTAATTATTGCATTATCATAATAAATTCTGGTAACCGGTAGAACAATTGCTCATTTTTGAATTTTGTTTTTCAGAAACTTAAAATGACTTTTCTCACATTTGCTCTTGTGACCCTATTAAGACAAAACTTGACAGAATTCTATCAGTATTTTAACTGGAACCTCATTGCACCCGATTGATTTGGAAGGACTTACATCACAGGAACTCAGTCAGCTTGCCTGGAACAAGTGAACCTATCTACTACAATCATTTGAACTTAGCTCGCTATTTAAATGATGCCAATGCTCACTGCCAATCTTTGTATTCCTTATTTCTCCATTCTTATTTTTTTGTACTGGCTTAGATTCAAAAGTTATCTTTCTTTTTTTTCCGAAGTTTACACATATGATTGTATGTTTTACTAAATATATTTTCTTACCTATATATGTGAGGAATAACACAGCTAAATATAAATCTCTAATTCAAAATTTTGGTCCCCTCTCAAAATTCAACAGAGGTTGGAACTTTCACTGCAAATCTGTTAGGTAGAGCAAAGGCATGTAGAACAAAGGATGTTAACACTTTACCTGAACCAAAAAGAGGAAGTGCAAGATATCTCCAGGTGCCTTTCTGTCCAAATATCTTGGTCAGAACTTCCTAGTCAATGGGGCCCTGCTGACAGTCCCTTCTTTAATCCAATTAAAGTGAAAATGGTTGGAGAGTGCCTGATATGAGTAACAAATGTCTCATGAGAATGCAAGGCATGAAAACATGCTGCTCTTTTGTGCCCACATTTGCCACTTGCAAATAACTCAGTACAAAAAGACATCAGAAACTTTCTGTCAATAAAAAAAAAAAAAGTCATTTAAAGGACTTCTCTCGTGGTCCAGTGGCTAAGACTCTGTAATCTCACTGCAGAGGTGGCCAGGTTCAATCACTCATCAAAAAACTAGATCACACATGCTGTAACTAAGAGTTCTCATGCCACAACTAAAGATTCTGCATGCCGCAACTAAGACTTTGTACAGCCAAAATAAATAAATGAATCAAAAGTCATTTTTAAAACTGATTAGGAACCTCTCATGATATTGTCCATTGATAATGCCCATTCAGTTCAGTTCAGTTCAGTCTCTCAGTCGTGTCCAACTCTTTGCAATCCCATGAACCGCAGCACGCCATGCTTCCCTGTCCATCACCAACTCTCAGAGTCCACCTAAACCCATGTCCATCAAGTCGGTGATGCCATCCAGCCATCTCATCCTCTGTCGTCCCCTTCTCCTCCTGCCCCCAGTCCCTCCCAGCATCAGGGTCTTTTCCAGTGAGTCAGTTCTTCGCATCAGGTGGCCAAAGTATTGGAGTTTCAGCTTCAGCATCAGTCCTTCCAATGAACACCCAGGACTGATCTCCTTTAGGATGGACTGGTTGGATCTCCTTGCAATCCAAGGGACTCTCAAGAGTCTTCTCCAACACCACACTTCAAATGCATCAATTCTTCGGTGCTCAGCTTTCTTCTCAGTCCAACTATCACATCCGTACATGACCACTGGAAAAACCATAGGTTTGACTAGATGGGCCTTTGTTGGCAAAGTAATATCTCTGCTTTTGAATATGCTATCTAGGTTGGTCATAACCTTCCTTCCAAGGAATAAGTGTCTTTTAATTTCATGGCTGCAATCACCATCTGCAGTGATTTTGGAGCCCAGAAAAATAAAGTCTGACACTGTTTCCACTGTTTCCCCTTTCCCCATCTATTTCCCATGAAGTGATGGGATCAGATGCCATGATCTTCGTTTTCTGAATGTTGAGCTTTAAGCCAACTTTTTCACTCTCCACTTTCACTTTCATCAAGAGGCTTTTGAGTTCCTCTTCACTTTCTGCCATAAGGGTGGTGTCATCTGCATATCTGAGGTTATTAATATTTCTCCCGGCAATCTTGATTCCAGCTTGTGCTTCCTCCAGCCCAGCATTTCTCCTGATGTACTCTGCATATAAGTTAAATAAGCAGGATGACAATATGCAGCCTTTTCCTATTTGGAACCAGTTTGTTGTTCCATGTCCAGTTCTAACTGTTGCTTCCTGACCATGCATACAGAAATTACAGTAACTTGTGCAGGGAAAGTATAATATAAATAACTGTCAGCTATAATGGGGAATTGGAGTAATGATGGAGTGACCAATAAAATTGGAAGGAACTCTAAAGATTATAGGAAGAGCAGATGAAAGGAGCAGCCACTACCTCCAGGACTGGACTAAGGGACTTGCTGGAAATTGTGTACAAAGATGGGACTGCAGCGTGATTCACTAGCTTGGACCCAGTTGGAGGCAATAAGAATCTCCTCACCCCCTCCCCTGTCCTTGGGATATATATAACTTCTGCCCACCCTTCCCAAAGCCAGAGTCATTTTCAAGGACACAGTCTTGAGAGAGCAATGTGTTGTTGGTACATCTGGACTGACTAATGACTGAACCAATTAAAGACCTCATAAAAACTTTAAAAGACTCTGGCATATGGGTGCAGAGATCTACTTGCTCTGTGGCTGCTGAAAACAAGCCTTGTATGAAAGTTTTCTTGCCTGTTGAACCTGCCACCTCCCAATCTGGAATGGTCTCTCTCTCTTTGGTCTCCTCTTGCCCTTCATGTATAGGGAACAGTTTCAGATTTCATCCAGGAAGCTTCCAAGGTTTCAAACCACAAATCTGCCCTCTTGGATGATGAAGAAAGCTCTTTACCAGGAGTATTTCACCAAGGCACTTCCCTACAAAACCTCCTGAGTGAGTAAAGCTGCTGTTTGCCAAGCATTGCAGGAATTGGACACTGGAGAATCCTCCTCTCCCCACCCAGTGCTGTGGGGCACTGCCAACTGAGTACAGGGCACTTTCCTTCAAAATAATGGTCCAGGGCCTACCCCCCAGCAAAGCCTAACATCATGTTGGATAGTACAGGGCTCAGATTCATTTTCACAGATCAGACAGTGTGGTATCAATTTTGAAAGACAAGAAGCAATACATTTATAACTAACATAATAAATTTATAACCTAACACTTTTTAGTAATTATAAAATGTTTTCTTCATCATAACCTCTTATGCATGTTGTACTTAGTCTCAATGTTCTTGAAATTATAAATCATGTAAAAATAATTTCCTAGGTGCTCACTGAATGAGAAGATTGGAGAGTTTCTATGTGTAGTTCTGTATTTTCTTTTAGTATGGAACATGTCAGATTAATGTGAAGTTTGAGTACAACTTTTTTCCCCCTAGTAATTTCTGGTTCTTGGATGCTCATAGAATATTTATATGCCCTTGAAATCAAATCATTTTGGTGTGTTGTTTCTTTGGTTGGAATATATTAAAGTGGCAAGCCTCCCTAAACCTTAGATTCTAATCTTCCTTTCCTTTAAGGAAACTTTGTTATTATATTGTTGTCTATTATTTATGCTCCATTTCTCTTTTTACACTTCTTCACAAATGTGATTCACCTGCTTTGCAGATCCCATTTGTCTTTCACATTCACATATTGTACCTGACCATTTTCATCTGTTTTCTGATGCTTTCTGATTTGCTCAAGCTTATGCTTTAGGTTTATTTTTCTTCACTGTTTCTTTTTTCCTTCTGGTTCTACTTTAAATTCTACAATAACATTATTTGTTTTCTTAAATCCTTTCCTGAACTCTCTTAGTATTACTATTTCTTATCATGCTAAGTCGCTTCAGTCGTGTCCGACTCTGTGAGACCCCATAGACGGCAGCACACCAGGCTCCCTCGTCCCTGGGATTCTCCAGGCAAGAACACTGGAGTGGGTTGCCATTCCCTTCTCCAATGCATGAAAGTGAAAAGTGAAAGTGAAGTCGCTCAGTCGTGTCCGACTCTTAGCAACCCCATGGACTGCAGCCTACCAGGCTCCTCCGTCCATGGGATTTTCCAAGCGAGAGTACTGGAGTGGGGTGCCATCGCCTTCTCCAATTTCTTTTCATATAATCTCTTTTTTCTTCAAATTGATTTCCTATTTAATTTCTTCAATTGCATAAAACAGTCCTGTCTAAAATTCTTCTTTATTTCCTGGGGCTGGTAATACTCAGGATACTTAAACAGATGCCCTCCATCTACTTTTGTCAATCTCATTCCCTGGCCTCAACCTCAATTTATTTATCCTTGAATCCATATAGGTCTTTTGGGGCTTCCCCCTTCTCCCATCCCCCAGAAAACACACACACACACACACGTGAAGGACTATATCTTCAGGTCTACTGTCACTTTGGAGTTTAGTTTTATCTTATCAATTCAACCTGAGTGGGTGGAGGAGGAGCTCTGAACATGGCCAGTCTGTACCAGTCTCTTCCTGGTTTTTCAGCCAGTTGGAACCGTTGTAGTGTTAGCCAGCTTTCTTGAATCTTCTCTTTGACCTATTTTACTCATACAAAAAGACCATTTAAGATATCTTTCTTATAATTTCTCTTTCTTGAGACTGGAGTGTCCATGGCCCATCACGGAGGGCTTCGTTTCCAGTCAACTAACCTTGTCCTTTGGTTTTAGGACAACTAGGGAAAATGAGAATTTGTTTATGGAACAGGTTCTCAGCCTTTGGGCTTTCTCTTCGGAGAGAAATTCTGTACTCCCCTCCAACCTGGGTGATAGCGTCCTCCTCTGCTGTCTTTGGCAACAAAAGCCAAAATGACTCCAACTCAACCAAGTCAGTCTTAGCCATAGTTCTCACCACCAGTCCTAACCACATGTAGATTACATGTGGTAATCCCCCCCACTGCTGTGGAGGGATCAAACTCTGATTTTGCAAACCTGGCTTGGAGAAGTAGCTCATTGTGTAGTCTTCTTTCTATTAAGCATTAAGAATCAGACATACAGTTGAGCTTCAAGGTGGCTGCAAGAAAGGTGACCCTCATTTTTTTTCTTTTTTCTTGGTGCTACCACAATTTTATCCCTCTGAATAAGGGGATATTTAGCTTGCCATTTACTCTAGAACTCATGAAGTCCTTTCTCTCCTATATTAACTTGCTAAAACTGTCTTAACAAAATGTCATAGACATGCTGACTTAAAACTCTATTTTCTCACAGTTCTGGAGGCTGGAAGTCCAAGATCCAAGTGCTGGCAGGTGTGGTATCTTC
Source organism: Bos indicus x Bos taurus (assembly GCF_003369695.1). Lineage (NCBI taxonomy): Eukaryota > Metazoa > Chordata > Mammalia > Artiodactyla > Bovidae > Bos > Bos indicus x Bos taurus. The sequence continues at coordinate 95,745,217 of NC_040079.1, read as the reverse complement.
CCATGCCTCTCTCTTTGGCCTTTGACTGCTGTCTTTTCACCCTGTCCTCATATGACCTTTCCTTTGTGTACATATATACTTGTTGCCTCTCCTATTTTTGTAAAGCCACCAGGCCTATCAGATTAGGGCTCCACCCATAGGATATCATTTAATCATAGTTACTGATGTAAAGACCCTATCTCTAAATACAGTCATACTGGGGAGGAGGGAAGATTTCAACATATGAATTTGGTGGAGTCATCACTCATAACACCTCTTCATACATCCTTTTTACTCATTTGAGTGAAATTTCTGGGGATTAGACTGGAAACCTGCTCTAATATCACCATCTTTAAAAGTTCATTTTTCTAAGATGATAAAAACAATGTATGTTTGCTGTGAAAATATAGAAAATGGCAGAACATGAGAAAAAAAAGTAAACCAGTATAATCCCACCAATCAGTTTAGAGCCTTGTCAATATTTTAACATACATTTTACGTTTAAGGTATTTTTCAGGGACATTATTTTACATAGATGAGTTCACACGATGTATAAATTTAGGTCCATCTTTAGAAGTTACATGATGAATTACAAAGTCTCTAAATGGAAGATGTCTTGCTCTTCGAATCACTACTGAGAGGAGAACTATTCATCAATCAGAGCATTATGTAAGGAAAATTTATACTTACAATGTGCTTAAAAAAGCTTTGTTATTATTTGAGGCTGCTGCTAAGTCGCTTCAGTCGTGTCCCACTCTGTGCGACCCCATAGACGGTGGCCCACCAGGCTCCCCTTCCCTGGGACTCTCCAGGCAAGAACACTGGAGTGGGTTGCATTTCCCTCTCCAATGCATGAAAGGGAAAAGTGAAAGTGAAGTCGCTCAGTTGTGTCCGACTCTCCGCAACCCCATGGTCTGTAGCCTACCAGGCTCCTCCGTGCATGGGATTCTCCAGGCAAGAGTACTGGAGTGGGGTGCCATTGCCTTCTCCATATTTGAGGCTGCTGCTGCTGCTAAGTCACTTCAGTCGTGTCCGACTCTGTGTGACCCCAAAGACGGCAGCCCACTAGGCTCCACCATCCCTGGGATTCTTCAGGCAAGAACACTGGAGTGGGTTGCCATTTCCTTCTCCAATGCCCGAAAGGGAAAAGTGAAAGTGAAGTCGCTCAGTTGTGTCCGACTCTTAGCGACCCCATGGATTGCAGCCTACCAGGCTCCTCCCCATCCATGGGGTTTTCCAGGCAAGAGTACTGGAGTGGGGTGCCATTGCCTTCTCCAATATTTGAGGCTAATGGTGGCCTAATATAGCAAAGGCATTGGAGGGTTTTGATCAGAAGAATCACATAATCTATAATAGGTATTTTAAAACCATCAATCTGGTTTCTATGTGAAGGATGGACTTTAGAAGAGGAGAATGAAAGCAAGGCAGTGTTCAGAAGTCACTGATCCTGTAGAGGCACTACACGTGGGTGACTTCCACTAGGAAGGCTTCAGTGGAAGTAGTGAGGAGTGGAAAGATTCTGGATACATTTTGATGATAAAGCTAACAAGGTTTACTAACAGAAAGGATAAAGGAAGAGGCATAGTTTCAAAAATTTGGTTTAAGCAGATGAAAGAAGGCTGAGTGCCGAAGAACTGAGGCTTTCAAATTGCGATGCTGAAGAAGGCTCTTGAACGTTCCTTGGACTGCAAGATCAAACCAGTCAATCCCAAAGGAAATCAACCCTGAATATTCACTGGAAGGACTGATGCTGAAGCTGAAACTCCAATACTTTAGCTATCTGGTACGAAGAACAGACTCATTTGGAAAAGACCCTGATGCTGAGAAAGATTGAGGGCAAGAGGAGAAGGGGACAACAGACGATGAGATGATTGGATGGCATCATTGACTCAATGGACATGAGTCTGAGCAAACTCCAGGAGATAATGAAAGACAGTGAAGCCTGGTGTGCTTCTGTCCGTAGAGTGTCAAAAAGTCCAACATGACAGTGACTGAACAACAGCAAGAATGGAGTGGCTACTGACTATGATAGACAAACTGGGGGATTTGGCTTTACATATGATATGATTGATATAGATATCTCAGTGGAGAAAGTTGTAGCAGCTGGATATATATATCTGCAGTTCAAAGCTCAAAATAGGGGAATTAGTTATGAATAGAAAGAAAAAACACCAGCAAGAGCAGAATAGTTACAAACCAAACATAAGAATGATTTCCATATACAGATTCTACAACCATGTTCATATGCATGAACAATGTTCATTTTTATTTGAAAATCATGCCTAGTAGATTTCTTTTGTATAATACATTTATTTTATTTCCAATACAGAAAACTTAAAATATTATAATTGGCATATTATTATGAATAATCTCATTATGGAAGTAATCAAAAAGCTATAACTTATTCCTATATTATTAGTAATCATATACTTTTAATAGTAAGAAACTGCCAAACTGTTTTCCCAAGTGTTTAACATTCTCACCAGTATGAGAGTTCCAGTCGCTCTGCATGCTTTATAGTGCTTGGTATATCCAGGATTATTTTTATTTTTCATTCTCTTTCTTGGATCTGTATGGCTGCATAATTTGTATAGACTATGTAAGTTGTCCTAATACAAAGTTTATTATCTTCATTCATATTTTATTCCTATATATTTGGAAAATATTTTTTTAGACTATAGCTATATGTTGCCCAATTTTCAATATTGTTTCTAAGAGTCTTTGAGGGCATCTCTGGTGGCTTAGATGGTAAAGAACCTGCCTGACAATGCAGGTAGACATAAGAGACGTGGGTCAATCCCTGGGTCAGGAATATCCCCTGGAGCAGGGAATGGCAACCCACCCCAGTATTCCTGCTTGGAGAATTTCATGGACAGAGAAGTCTGGCAGGCTATGGTCCACGGGGTCACAAAGATTGGAACACAACTGAAGCGACTTAGCATGCATGCACAAGAGTCTTTGAATCCTTTTGTATTAAAATGGCACCGTATGAAACTTAGATCAACCTCTTTATTTTCTTAGATCAGATTTTATTACTTTTGGCCAAAGTCCTTTCCACGACTTAGAAGGCAAAGATCAGGTAGAACATGATCTTTAAAGAAATTTATGGCATGCACTTGAGTTCAGAGCATAAAAAACAAATAGTATTTCAGGAGTTATTTCTTTAAAATCCCATCAAGCTAATACATCTCATTGTTATTTTAACAGTAGTCAGTGCCAAAAGAGCAACTCAAATTCTGCACTCATATCAGTGTCTGAATGCATGTAACTCGTTCTTTATAGGATTGATTTTCAGTCAATGTTGGAATTAATCCAAATGCACAATACAGAATAAAAGAATGCGGAAGATCTCAAGAGTATTTCTTGAAATAGCTCAGGAGAGTCTCTACAAAGAGAAGGCTTTTTTTTTGGGGGGGGGGTGGGGATTAAGTTTGGGAAACAAAGTATTATATATATGTACTACATAAAGGTTAATTTTGTATGTAGTAAATATTTTAAAACTTCCAACAAAACCAGCAACAGAGAAATTTATTTTAATTTGTTCAACTTGCAGTTTCTCAATTGTAATTCCCTAGAGAATGACTGTTAATCTAACACTTTCAAACACATCTGGGAATGTGTATGACAGTGCATGGTTTGGGAACTGCTGTCTTCCTTAGGGTGTCTTTGGGGCTGTTACTCTTGCAGGGTAAGAATGGCCACCCATCTTTGGTAATAGTAATTAATGCTCCCTGATTTGAGGCAAAAATCATGATAAAAGATGTATATTTCTGAAAATAAGTAAAAAGGCGACTTTAGTGTTCTACACTACCTACAAAAGTGTGTTTCTCATAACAGAGATCAGACAGAGTCCTTTACCTAAATATCCATCACAGGAATTGCTGCATGCTGATGAGAGGAGCTATGAACCTTCTTTTATGAAACAGAGTTGAAGCAATTCATCACAAACATAAATCCAGTTCTTATCATTCTCTATGACATACGGTTAAGAATTTCTCTCTATTATTTCAGTACCACGAAATAATGCATTTCTCCTGAACAGCATTTGCATTATTTAACTTTATGGATGTTATCCATCACCTACCTAACCATGTTTCCCACTTCAGATGGTTTAATATGTAGCTTAGTGCCAAATTCACAATAGAAATCCAGCAAGTGTATAGAATCCAAGTGGGGGCATACAAAACTCACCCCTGGATCCACACTGATTCTGCCTACATTTTTCTTGCTTCGTTTTTATGACCTGTTTCACTTGTGTTTTATTAAGCTTTATTGAGTGTACTGGTGTAAGACGTTTTCATTCATTCTTGTCATGAAGTAAATAATTGTTTAATGATAATAGATTATTTAATGAGTGAAACAGATATTCTCTCATTAGATGGTGCCGCCATTTTGACAGGCATTCTCTGGAGGCAACTGTAAATTATTATTGTCCACACAAACGCACAGATTACAATTAAGAAGACCCAGAATCGAATGGGATGTTGATGATGCCAATGGAAAAAACTGACATCTTAGGACACCAATTTACGATCCAAGCAAACGGATATATTTTTCATTTACTTTTAATTTTTACTTCAAGCAGCATCTCCCAAAATAAAGAGATCACTACTTTTTGAGTCATAGTTGACTTTGACTTCAGACTTTTTCTTGGGAGAAAGGGATTAAACCTAGTCAATATTTTGTATAAAGAACTGTGCTTCTCTAAACTTCAAATATCTAACTGTGATGTCTGTAACTTCATTTGAGAGTAGAGCAAATAAAGATTTACACGAGCATCAGAAAACACAATTCTCAGCCACACCTGCCTCTGCGCTACTTCCCCATGCCCTCCTTCTCCAGGAAGTTCAGAAATCTTACTTGGGGTCAGGGTTCCTAGTTGGAAAAGGACAGGTCCCTGTTGCTCATGTACCCTGCATGTAAAACTCTGCCCTTAAGGCTGCATGACACCCCAATACTACCGGAACTTGTTTGCTTCATAATTAATCACTGTGCTGTGTTGTTACCATCAGCTGGTCAAGAATTCTTCTGTGCCAGCTGAAATCAGAGATTTCTCAAAGATAATTTCTCTTCATTTTTGCTGCCCCCTCTGGAACACTCCTGCACATCACTGTCACCTGCCCTGCTCAAAGGAATACATTTTATGCCTCATGATCTGCTTGCTCCTTTCTTTATTCACTCGTGAAAGAAACTCTGGAGTTATAGGGCCTATTTAAGTAAAAGAAGATACCTCACACAAATGTATCTGAAGCCACATACCTTCTCCACCTTTCCCACTCCCTCAGAACTACATCAAAACTTAAAACTCTCCCTCTTCAAAAGACTCCGTTAAGAAAAATAACAGCATAACCCCAGTCTGAGAAAAATGTTTAAAAATCCTATATTTAATGTGAGGCCTGGATCCAGAATAAACAAATAACCAAGTAACTCGAAAAGTCAAAACTCAAAAGCAAGCTAACTAAAAAAAAAAAAAAAAATGGGCGAGAGATTTGAAGAGTCACTTCCCCAGACATCTTTCAAATGGCAAATCAGTACTTAAATAATGGTCAATATCATTAGTCATCAGAGAAATGAAAATTAAAACCATTAACACCAATTAATATCAATGAAATCTGTAAGACTGGTGACAGCAAGCGTTTGTGAGCATATAGAAGAATTGATGCTTTCATATACTACTGGTGTGTATAGAACATGGAACAAATAACTATGGAAGGCTGCTTGGTAGATTCTTTAAAAATTCAACATAGATTTACCTTATGATCTACCCAATTAACTCTTAAAAATGTAATGGGAAAAAAAGGAAACCATATATCCATGCATATTTGTACATGCAGTCATAGCTTATGAATGTTGGTATTTATAACACAAAAAACACATTAATCCATAGGCTCATTATATAGCCCACAGGATGTTCCCATTTCCACAGTGGCTTTCTGGGGATTATTCAGTTATTTTGTCAAATTTTACTACACAGCATATATCTGGGGATTTACCTTGATGCTTCCATTTTTCTTACTTCCCATGTCTAGTTTACTTGCTATCAAGTTTGACCAGCAAATCAGTGTAGGATCACAACCAACCAGTGGGCTGTGAAATCAGTATGGTGGGATGTGAGTAGAATTTAAAAAAATAATAAAACTGAACCAAAAAATGATAATAAAACTATTTCAAAATGTCAGCATTCCTGACCAGTGATAAAATCAAGCATCATTTCATAACATTTTGTTTCAGTCACATACACACCACTCACAGACACACGCATCTCACAAGTTGAACATTGATTTCTATTTAAGTAGCCTATCCTGGGTCTTCCCAACCCAGGAATCGAACTGGGGTCTCCTGCATTGCAGGCAGATTCCTTACCAGCTGAGCTACCGTGGAAGCCCTCTATTTAAGTATAAATTGCAATAAAAAATTGAAGACCACTGCTCCAGTTCTGACTCTTTCCATTTCTCCCCAGCAAGCTTTGCATCCACTGCTCGCACAGCAAGTAGAAGAATCTTCCTAGCATGCTAATCGTAGCAATTCTTTTTCCACCTTAAAATTTTATATCCCATTTCCTTGCTTTTCGATCATAATGAGCACACATCCCCATGCCCACCTTACCTAGATTTGAGTGGAGAACGTGAACAGATCCCAGCAATAACCTCCCTGTGTCTCATCCCTTTCGCTTTACTCCTTGAGGTCCTTATGTTAGTATTTCAAACACACCTCAGCCTTCCTGAGCTTATTTTTGCCTCAACCTGGAATACTTTGCCCAGCCTCCTAAAATCACTGGATCCTTCTCATCCTTCACAAATAGTGTAAATATGCCCTTCTTCAACTAGTCTTCTTTGAGTATACACTGACTCCTGGATATCCCTACTTCGATATATAGACATATTTAGAACTTGAGATGTTAATATTGAGCTCATGATTGTTTTGCCCCACTCTCCCCGTATATCACTATTGTCAAGGCTGCTTATCTTTCCTGTATGCTATGTCTGTGAATGTTGCCACATTTTAAGTGTAGATGTTTCTCTACAGATCCATTCTGAGTCCTCCCAATCTCACAACCATCTTACCTCCAGGTTGTGTCAATTCTGCTTCTCCTGGCATTGGCCAGGTAGATGTCTGTTCTCAACCACAGAGCTCAATATGTCAGCTTTTCATGCATAACCAAAACAGGGACAGCAATAGAGAGACTGGGAGGCAGGCACAGAGAGACAGAAAGAGGGAGATACAGAGAGAGACAGAAAGACAATGTTTGAGGCACACAACTTCCCAGGATTTTCCAACTTGATAGGTTTTATATTATACTATGACCTGGTTTGCAAAAAGCCATGCCTATCTCTAGGACTGTACAATGCCCTATGCTGTGTACCCATGGCTTGGGTAGTAGGTTAAGAACCTAGATCATGCCTGCTTTAGGTAGAGGCCTCTAAGCCCAACAGCAAACGGGGCACACCTGGCAAGTTCCAGCTCCATGCTAGCTCCAACCTGCAGCAGAGTCTCCTCCAACTAGGCAGCAATAAGGGCTTTTCCTTTTTAAAAGTCCTTTAATACATTATTTGGGCTAGTCTTTTTTTCTTGTGTTATCATTATCTCTTTCAATATTCTTTCAAGATAAACGTTCGACAGTTTTGTCTAAACCCTCTGCCAGGTTAAATATATTTTTTGTTAAATTTACTTGTAATATTCCTAGAAAAAAATTATCAACTTTTTTTAGAAGTTTCATAAGAAAGTAAATTTGCTAGTTTACATACTTAACGTTTCACCTATGATACACTGAATATTCCTCAAAGAATCTTCAGATGTGTAGTGTCTCTGATAATTCAACATATCTTGAGATAAACTGACAAACATCTGCACCTCTTCTGTACAGACAGTAAGGTTGCTCACCTCTATTAAAATTTTAAATGACAACCCAAGTAGTGATACAATATTTATTCCTGTTGCACACATATCATTTGGTATTCCTATGCTGCTGCTGCTGCTGCTGCTGCTGCTGCTAAGTTGCTTTAGTCGTGTCTGACTCTGTGCGACCCCCATAGACGGCAGCCCACCAGGCTCCCCTGTCCCTGGGATTCTCCAGGCAAGAACACTGGAGTGGGTTGCCATTCCCTTCTCCAATGCATGAAAGTGAAAAGTGAAAGTGAAGTCGCTCAGTTGTGTCCGACTCTTAGCAACCTCATGGACTGCAGCCTAACAGGCTCCTCCATCCATGGGGTTTTCCAAGCAAAAGTACTGGAGTGGGTTGCCATCGCCTTCTCCAATTCCTATGCTAACTGATATCTAAAGAACGAACACTGAAATGTCTTAAAGATAAAGAATCTCATCTTCATCTTAAACAGCATTATGGAGTTCAATGCTGAGTTCATCACCAAATATTTTTTAAGAGTTCTCTTTATTCATTCAAGAACTTTCTTCAGTTATAAAGCATTTTATAAATTAAAATTTTATTATTTATATTCATTTGTATATGTTAAATATTTAATGATGTTTAATTTTGTTGTTTTTCTAAGACTGCCATCTATAGAAAGTATTCCTGAGTATGCAGTCATGTTTCTTCTTTAAATAGTTGTATTTTTAAAAATAATTTCATTTTATTTATTTATTTATTTTTGGCTGTGCTCGGTCTTTGTTCCTGCCTGGGCTTTTCTCTAGTTGCGGCAGGTAGGGGCTACTCCTCATTGTGGTGCGTGGGCTTCTCATTGCAGAGGCTTCTACTGTTGCAGAGCACAGGGCATGTGAGCTTCAGCAGTTCTGGCATATGGGCTCAGTAATTGCAGCCCGAGCTCTAGAACTCAGGCGCAAGAGTTGTGGGGTACAAGCTTAGTTGCTCTGAAGCATGTGGAATCTTCCCAGACCAGGGATCAAACCCATGTCACCTATATTAGGAGGCAAGTCTTCACCACTGAGCCACCAGGGAAGCCCTAGTTGTATCATTTTTAAGTGCAATTAATTTAAAAACATCTGATATGCTGTACAACACAGGGAGCTCAAACTGGTGCTCTGTGACAACCTAGAGGGGTGGAATGGGGTGGGAGGTGGGAGGGAGGTTCAACAGGAAGGGGACATATGTATACTTATGACTGATTCATAATGATATATGGACAGAAACCAACACAATATTGTAAAGCAATTATCCTCCAATTAAAAATAAAGAAATTTGAAAAATAAGGATCAAAAAAGAAGCATTTAATAAATGACTGGGCTGGGAGAATTTTCACATTTGACACTCACATGACTAAGGTTGAACTAATATTGTATTACACTGTTTAATCCTTAACTTCTGATGTCCATATTTTTATTTCATTTTACAAATGAGAAAACTGGGGTTCCAAAAGAGTACTTAAATTATTCAAGGTCATATTTATAATTTCAAAAGCAACCAAAGTAGAAGAGAACTATGATGAAGGTAAATACAACACTTTTTTGACCATCAGAAAATTAACACCAGCGATATTAATTTTGTTTATTAATAAAAATTAAAAATTAATTTTATGCTTAGCTTTTATGTTTCACATTCCTACAACCTCCAGGAATGAAAGGTGCAAAGATAAAGAGCCTAACTTTGAAGAGCTTGCAGTTTTGTTATTGACAACCACTGGAGCCCACCCTGAGGATACAATGTTCTCAGTGCCTTAGCAGGAAGAACTGGAAAGGGGGCAGCAAAAAGGAGGCAGAAAATAGTCACATTGACCCTCCTGGGTGGTGAAAATGGAAATATTGATGCCTGATTCCAACAACAACCATAATTTAAAAAGCAGTATAAATTAAAAAGTTAAAAAAAAAAAAACCTTGGAATTTCTCCACCTACTAACTTCAGAATGCCTCACATTAAAACCATTTAGTTATGGAAATATCTAGAAGATGTAATGAAATCCATCAAACTTGAGTGGGATCAGAAATGTAGCCCACCTGGAAAGCAAGTGGTGTTCTCACTTCTCCAGGTTATTTCTAACCCATGCACACTTCAAAGCAGAGAATTCCCAGATGCTTCCTGCTTGAGTTTCTGAATCCTGGACCTCAACTAAACACAACTCGTGAAGTGCAAGTTGGAGAGAAGCTACAGACAGAACAACGTGAAATAAGCAGCCACTTATTAGATTTGCAATCCTATTCAGAACTGAGCCTATGCAATTTACTTTTGTCATGTAACCTTATCATGGAATATTAAGCTAACAAAAAAAGAGAACATCCTTGAAAAAGTGACTCATACTGTTTTTCCAACTATTTGCAGACTATCAAAATTGGCAGTGGTCTATTTTTAGAGATTTATAGGACATTTACTATTAGTCTGGCTACTAAGGGTAGTATGGACTCAGTACAGAGAACGCTAAATCAAAAGCTTCATTTTTAGCCAGCATCTATAGGTTAGGGGTACGTGCATTATACTTAAAATTTTATGTATGTGGCACTGACATATTTACCAGAAAATGGAATATGCGCGGTTTAGACCTTCATGACTAAGCCAGGTTGCCTGGGGAAGCTTCAAAGGCGATGCTAAATCAAGGCCTGTTTGAATCTTACTCCCTAACAGGCTACATGATAAAATTCAGGCAGCAAGATTCCTGGAGGTTGTAAGAATGTGAAATATAACAGCTACTATCCCTGGTATCAATTTCCTGCAAGCTTTTTTAGGGGAAATTTGGGCCCTGAGATGGGCTTTCCATGTAGCTCAGCTGGTAAAGCATCTGCCTGCAATGCAGGAGACCCTGGTTCCACTCCTGGGTGGGGAAGATCTGCTGGAGAAGGGATAGGCTACCCACTCCGGTATTGGGCTTCCCTGGTAGCTCAGCTGGTAAAGGATCTGCATACAATGTGGGAGACCTGCGTTCAGTCCCTGGATTGGGAAGATACCCTGGAGAAGGGAACGGCTACCCACTTCAGTATTCTGGCTTGGAGAATTCCATGAACTGTATAGTCCATGGGGTCACAAAGAGTCAGACACAACTGAACAACTTTCACTTTTACTTGGGCCCTCGAAGTCCATAGCATGCCTTTTGCAGAGCTGTAGCATCCTTCAGGAAACAGCTGTGGAGAATCGGCCAGTAGTTAATCAGAGATGAAACAGACATTGCCATTATTATTCTGGAAGACTGTTCAAGGATCAGACATAAAGACCTTTCCTTGAAAGCAAATAGGAGCAGACTAATTTAGAAAACAAAAGTCATAATGCTGAGCTGTCACACAGAGTTGACAGGTACCACACCTGGGCATGACATGAATTCCCAGGCTCTGGGCTTGGCCGGAGCCTTTGGTACATTTCAAACCATTTAGCGATTCTAATGCAACTCTGAAAAAGCTGCTTAGAGTTTCTGATGCTTTGCTTCCTCTATTTCTCAACTAAAATCATTTTATTTCAATGGTATTTATTTCTTCAGTGACTCTTCACCGAGGCTCTTCTACTTGCCTGGCAGTCTATAAGGAGGCGCCCCCAAGTGGCTCAGGGACAAAGAATTGCCTGCCAATGCAGGAGACAGGAGATGCAGTTTCCATCCCTGGGTTAGGAAGATCCCCTAGAGGAGGAAATGACAATCCACTCCAGTATTCTTGCTTGGGAAATCCCATGGACAGAGGAGCCTGGCGGGTTACAGTCCATGGGGTCGTGGAGTCAGACATGACTGAGCACACTGCACCTATAAGCAGGACATGCAGGATGAATACAATGGTCTTATTATCATAATTCATACATACGACTAGTATAAAGATTAAATCAATGGTGCATGAGGCAAAGAGTAGGCACTCAACAAGTATTAATTTCCTTCCTTCCCTTTCTTGAAAAAGGGCACTTACCACCAGACTGTAATTTTATTTACACTAGAATAGGTAGAGAAAAGTGAAGTTGTATCAGATAAAATCATTTAAAGGATATCACAGTATTCCTGGACCCACAACAATAGCATGGCAGCCATGCATTTACTTAGGAGTTATTAAGAACCTAGCATCTGCCAGATCTTGTACTAAACATTAGACTGTAAAGAATAATCAGCGCATACAAACTCAAGGGGATCAAATTTAAAGACTCATTACCATGAGAGCAGTGCATATGAGTTAAACCACAACTCATGTAAGATAATATTTTTCTGTAATTTCTAGAATAAACTACATAAAGATTTAAATTAAAATGATTTTATAATTAATATGTATATGCAATATATTCAATACAATATATATTTCAAAACCTAATTTTATTTTTAAAAAACTACAGAAGATGCAATGTTGAAAAGCATCATTCTCCCTTCTTACATCAGTCCTATTCCCTAGAAACAGAATTCTCTTATTTATCCTTTAAATTCTGCCAGAAGCTATTTCCATGACACTCTTACTCTAGTGTTGATTATTCAGTTTCCACAAGGTGGTCAGTGGCCACCTTGTCTTGGAAACTGAAGATTTTGCTAAAATTCATGACATCACACTTCTCTCCATCTTCTTCTTCAAATGTCACTCTTTGTAGGATTATTTATACTTTTGTTACAATTGTAACTTTAAATGTTTTATTTAAATCTGAGTGCCATGTTCAATCCAATGTCCAGTGGTATCTTTTGCTTCCCTTATTTTTTTTTTTTAAGCAGCAAGTTTAGCCTTGCTCTTTCTTCCACCTTTCCTCCCTTCCACATCCACACCCCATCCTTTGAAGGTTGAAAATAAATAAACAAGATTTGAATTATATGACTATGTAAATATTGTTCATTACTGGCCAAAGAATAGACAAGGACTGTATTTCTTTTTCGTATGTTCCAATGTCACGAACCATGAACGACGCAATGAAAATATTAGCAGCAATCATGTTTAAGACACTCGCTGAACTGTCTAAAAATCACACCACATGTTAGTTTGCTTTCTATTTGGAACAGAATTTATTTGTTTAGTCTTTTTCCCAGGTGTTTTTAATTGCTTTGTTTCCTACGACTTGCCTTTATGATATTTCAGCATTTTTTCTATCTTGCGATTATGTCATCATTTCCAATGGTTCTCAAAGTGTGGTCTGCAACACCCTGTGATTCCTCAAGACTCTTTTAGGGGCTTGCAAGTCACACTGTTTTTATAATGCCACTAAGACAGTATTGGCCTTTTTCACTGTGTGCAAAAGCAACAGGTGGGTGAAACCCCTGACACGGAACTACACTAGGAATCAGTGTACTCTGCACCCCTGCACACTGGCCGGGCAAAACACAGACAAAGAGACAGTGACAGTTACACATGTCCTTGGGCTTCCCTGGTGGCACGGCGGATAAGAATCCACCTGCTGATGCGGGTGACACTGGATTCTGGTCTGGAAAGATTCCACGTGCCCAGGAGCAACTAAGCCAGTGTGCCACGACTACTGAAGCCAGCACACTCTAGGATCCGGAATTACAACTACAGAGCCCGCTTGCTGCAACTACAGGAGCCGAAGCCTAGGGCCTGTGCTCTGCAACCAGAGAAGCCACCTCAGTGAGCAGCCCGTGCACTGCACTGCAGAGTAGCCCCCGCCCGCTGCAACTAGAGAAAGCCTGTGCAAAGTAACGAAGATCCAGTACAGCGAAAAATAAATCAATAAATTAAAAAAATAATAATAAACATGTCCTTGCTGATGCAATTAAACTTGTTAATTTCATTAAACCTCAACCCTGAGTGCACATCTTTTTAATATTCTGTGTGACAGGATGGGAGTGCTCTTCAAGCCTCACCTTTGAATTACAAAGAACAAGGGAAATCTTAAGAAAAAGCAGTTTCATGATTGAGTTGTGTCCACTGTCCACTTTTTTCATGGAAGCCATTTTGACATAAAACAACCAACTATGGCTGCTCTGACTTTAGTACTTAGAGATATTTTCAAGAAACTGAAGTAAGTCTGCCAATTCGACAAAACATCTAGCTTTGGAATGAAAAATATCATCTTGGAAAATTTGTATAGGTCATCATTAGCTTAACAGCATAATTCAGTGACAGTTACTTTCCAAATTACCACTGTATATTCTTCCAAAATCATACAAGGATAAAAGATTCATTCCAAGTGCAACCTGGATCAAAGTATTTTCAAACAACTTTTTCAAGGTTATAATTAACATACAACAAACTGTACATATTTAAAGTCCATTATTCACATATGTATGTATACATCCATGGAACCATCACCATAATCAAGATGATGAACATATGTGTCACAATCGAAATTTCCTCACAGCCCTTGTAATAATGCATACAGATGGTCCCCAACTTAACGAGGATTCAACTCATGATTTTTCAACTTTATAATGATTCAAAAAAGATATGCATCAATAGGAATGCTACTTCCAATTTTGAAGTTTGGTCTTTTCCCATGCTTATGATATTGAAAATGCATGCCGCTAAATCTGAGTACCTCTGCTGAGTTTATGATTAACTCTCTATCCAAAACTTCACTTCTTTTCTTTCCCTAAACCCAATCCCCTCAAGATTGAGGAATATCGAAGAAAAGGGGGTATTGAAACCATGTACAAGCCCCTGTGGCCCTATCCTTTAACGTAAGAGGCTTTTGCTTTAGTCTCTCAGGCCTCTCCTTAAACATTCTGACTGGCTGTCTCAAGAGTTAATGAGTTAATGACATAACTCAAGAGTTAATGCTTAAGAAAGGTGAAGATGTAGAATCAAAGAATAGTTGGGCTAGGAAACTGGTAACAATTTAGACTATCAATCCATCACACAGTAGAATCACCCAACCCCTGGTTCCCTGGAAGATATAGATAAAGACCTGGCAAACATTCCTAAGTAGCTCTTACAGGGATCAGATCCCCACCAGATGAAAACTACCGACCACAAGAACACAGACCTTATTGTGTTTGTGATCTCGGAGGGACAGCAGTGAGCAGGCCTGAAGAGATATCTTAGTTCCCTGCCCAGGGATTGAACATGGGTAGCCTGGATGAAAACTCAGGAATCCTAGCCACCAGACCACGAGGGGCTAGAGTCGAGAAGCAAAGTGGCCCTAGTTCTTTCCCTCATTTGAAAGCAAGAATGTTTCAAGGAAGCAAAAACTGTAAAATAGGTACAAAGATTATTATTAGAGATGTATGGGAGAGCACACAGCAAAAGAGGTTGTTTATTTAAGACAGATGCAAGGCAGATAAACACCTCCAGAGAGAGAAAGGGTATGGGCCTCCTCTCTAATGAGGAGAAGTGCAGTTAAGTCAGAAGCTAGGCAGAGACACACATCTGGAGAGGAATGTGGGTGTCCTAAGTGAGGAGGAGCGCAGCAAAAAAGTAACGTAAATCACTTACATAGGGTAGTCCTTTACCTTTAGGTAAAGTCCGGGTCTTTACCTTTAGCCAGTTGTTTCTTTCCTCACACCTGACTAGTCCATGGACCCTCTCCAAGATGCATGCACAATTTTTTTCTAAGATGGATCCCACTGCAGAGGCCAATGGGTGCACATACACACTTCCCTTTTCAACCCCCAAGAAGCCTTCCTGCACATGTGTAGACAGGGAAGAATTCCTTGACCTCAGGAGTGGGCACCTTATCTCTTTGCTTTAGCAGAGCCCAGTGTTTGCCACTAGATTTGTCCTTGGAGTCTCTGGGTGAGAACAGAGCTTGAATTTTACTCCCCTTGACAAACAGCAGTGTCTAGCCCAGAGGCACACTATATCCTATGCCGGCTGTAACTACAAAGTTGATGATGCTTGAAACTTCACCATGATGCCAGTCCAAGAGTTGAGCCCAAGCTGATCACATACCCTGAAGCCTCCTCCCTCATACTGTCTTTAAAACTACTTCCCTAAAGCCATCAAAGAATTTGGGTCTTCTGAGCATGCGCTGAGCATTTTCCTTGCTTGATACTCTATGATTAATTATGTACTTTCCTTCACTCTAATCCAGTGTTCGTAGATTGGCTTTACTGTACATGGGTGAGTAGACTCGAGTTCGGGTTATTTTTCTTCTTTTTCTCCCTAATCATGTATTGGTGGAGAATTCTTAACATAAATACAGCTTCAAAAGGAAGTAAAACTTTTGACATAATTATGGTTCTAGTAATTATTAGCAGAGGTTGCTATTACCATCTTTGTGAAGACATTTAATCATCCCATATAATTAATAAGGGTGCTAGTGAATTCATTCTAAATTCTTTGCAATCCTTATTAAATTGCCAGAGTACAGATACTGATGTGAAAAAAATTTCAAGTGAACTCATTTCTAATTTCCAACAAAAATCTAAAGAGCATGCTTTTAATAACTCTTGCTGCAAACAAGTATTACATAACAGGTTTCTTGTTGATATAAAAATATAAATATCCCAAGAAACTTTGGATGAACTGAGATCCAACAGAGTATGACTTTCTGACTTTTACAGAACTGACCAATTTTTAAGAATCACCACGAAGTGCAAACCTATTTCAAAGCAAGTTAGAGGAAGCTGAAAGAAATATTGACATTATGAACTCTGAAAATGGAGATACTTGGATGATTTCTGTTTTCAAGGCTTATGAGTTCTTAAAATAGGAAGGCCTGCTCCATAGATTTCACTGAGGCAAATTTGGCATAAATCCTGGCCTGCCTGGAAAAACTCCATTGTGCTAATGTATAAAGCAGAGTTAAAGGCCTGTCTCCTTGGCATAATATGGTCACATAGAAAAGGATGCATATGGCTCTAGTTTAAACAGTTCTTTTCCCTCAAAGAGTTTCCTTGCTACTTTGAGTACTAGAATTTTTCTCTGTAACTTTGCAAATACTTATTTAGAATAAGATGGATAATTTTTCTTTAAAAGGAATAGGCCCTAGAAGGTTTCAAAGGCAAATTCAAATGCCTAGAAAAATAATTAATAAAAATGCTGAAGTGTTTTCCTCATTGTTGGTATCCTAGAGCCTAATCCAGGTTCTTTCAAAAAATAAGATTTTCAGTAAGTATTCTTGAATAAATAAAAGTCAAAACATGCCTCCTTGCCTTCAGAAGAGAAAACTCTTCTGTACTATTTTGTCTCCCAGACTTTCTCTGACTGCAAGGTTACTATTCAGTGCAGGACACATCACACCTCAATGCATAAACTATGGCCATTATCTGAGCTGGAGACAGTAAATTCCCTTCATACCGACAAGAAATTGCAATGATGTTGTGGAAACAGGATATAAAAAGATGACTTAGGGGAAAATGTAATAGTAAAGTCAATAAGAGCTACAGGAATTGAAAAGAAGGAGAAGGTGGGAGATGAATCAGTTCAGTTCAGTCGCTCAGTCGTGTCCGACTCTTTGTGACCCCATGGACTACAGCGTGCCAGGTTTCCCTGTTCATCACCAACTCCTGGAACTTGCTCAAACTCATGTCCATAGACTCTGTGATGCCATCCAACCATCTCATCCTCTGCCATCAGCTTCTCCTCCTGCCTTCAATCATTCCCAGCATCAGGGTCTTTTCCAGTGAGTCAGTTCTTTGCATCAGGTGGCCAAATATTGGAGTTTGAGCTTCAGCATCAGTTCTTCCAATGAATATTCAGGACTGACTTCCTTTAGGATGGACTGGTTGGATCTCCTTGCAGTCCAAGGGACTCTCAAGAGTCTTCTCCAACACAACAGTTCAAAAGCATCAATTCTTCAGCGCTCAGCTTTCTTCACAGTCCAACTCTCACATCCATACATAACTACTGGAAAAACCATAGGTTTGACTAGATGGACCTTTGCTGGCAAAGTAATGTCTCTGCTATTTAATATGCTGTCTAGGTTGCTCATAGCTTTTCTTCCAAGGAGCAAGCATCTTTCAATTCTATGACTGCAGTCACCAACTGCAGTGACTTTGGAGCCCCTCAAAATAAAGTTTCTCACTGTTCCCCATATATTTGCTACGAAGTGATGGGACCAGATACCATGATCTAAGTTTCCTGAATGTTGAGTTTTAAGCCAACTTTTTCACTCTCCTCTTTTACTTTCATCAAGAGGCTCTTTAGTTCTTCTTCACTTTCTGCCATAAGCCTGGTGTCATCTGCATATCTGAGGTTATTGATATTTCTTCCAGCAATCTTGATTCCAGCTTGTGCTTCATCCAGCCCAGCATTTCTCATGATGTACTCTGCACATAAGTTAAATAAGCAGGGTGACAGTATACAGCCTTGATGTACTCCTTCCCCGATTTGGAACCAGTCTGTTGTTCCATGTCCAGTTCTAACTGTTGCTTCTTGACCTGCATACAGATTTCTCAGGAGGCAGGTCAGGTGGTCTGGTATTCCCATCTCTTTAAGAATTTTCCACAGTTTGCTGTGATCCACACAATAAAGTCAAAGGCTTTGGCATACTCAATAAAGCAGAAGTAGACGTTTTTCTGGTATTCTCTTGGTTTTTCAATGATCAAACAGATATTGGCAATAGAAGATTGATATTTTGGTGAGAATACAAAGGGAATAAAATATGATAATTGGGAATATGTGTCTGGAGACACACTCCTTTTGACAACCACTGATCACTTTACTATTGTTTTGCTTTTTTCAGAATGTCATACATTTGTAATCATACATTACATAGCCTTTCAGATCAACTCACCAATATGAATTTAAACTTCCTTTATATCTTTTTAGGACTTCACAGTTCATTTATTCTTATAATTGAATAACATTTTATTGTATGTATATACAACAGTTGATTTATCCATTAACCTACCAAAGTAACCTCTTTAACTTCTAAGTTTTGGTACCTGTGAATAAAGCTGCCATAAACATTTATGTGCAGGTTTTTATGTAGACTTAAAATTTCATGTCAGTTGGGTACATACTGAGGAGTTTGTATTTGGATCATATGGTAACATTGTCTTCATAAGAAATTACCAAACTCTCTTTCAAAATGGTTATACTTTTGCATTCTCACCAGCAATAAATAACAACTCCTATTGTCCTGCGCTCTTGCCAAAATTTGGTATTCCCTTTTTAAAAATCTAATATGTATATTCTAAGTCTAATGGTAGATAATATTGACACTATCTCATTATTTTGCTTTTAAATTTCCTAATAACTTATGGTGCTGGAGAAGACTCTTGAAAGTCCCTTGGATAGCAAAGAGATCAAACCAGTCGATCCTAAAGGAAATCAACCCTGAATATTCATTACAAGGACTAATGTTGGAGTTGAAGCTCCAATACTTTGGCTACCTGATGCCAAGAGCTGACTCACTGGAAAAGACCCTGATGCTGGGAGAGACTGAGAGCAGGAGGAGAAGGGGCTGACAGAGGAGGAAATGGTTGAATGGCATCACTGATTCAATGGACATGAATTTGAGGAAACTCCAGGAGGCTGTGAAGGACAAGGAAGTCAGGTGTGTTACAGTCCATGGGGTTGCAAAGAATCAGACAGGACTTAGAAACGGAACAACAACAACAATGATTTATGATGTTGAACATCTTTTTATATTCTTATTTGTCATCTGTATATCTTGTCAAGGGTCTTGCAATATATTTTACCCATTTTTAAAAAATTCAGATGCTTGCTTTCTTACTGTTAAAGTTTATGATTTCTTTGTATGTTTTGGATAACAACCATTAACAGAAAAAAAGTCTGTATCAACTATGTGTTTTGCAAATATTTTCTCCCAGGCTTTGACTTGTATTTTCTGTTTTAAAGGTATCTTTCACAGAGCAAAATTTATAATTTTAAAAATACCGACATATCACATTTCTCTTTAATGGAGTACATTTTTGGTGTTCCATTTAAAAAGTTATTGCCAAACCCAACATTAAACAGATGTTCTCTGAGCTTATCTTCTATAAAATTTACAGTTTTGTATTTTGTATTTAGGCCTATGACTTATTTTGAGTTAATCTTTGTGAAAGGTATAGGTCTATCTATACCTAGATTAATTTTTAAAAATTGTACATGGATATCAAGTTGTCAGATTGAACCCAGGTCTCCTGCATTGCAGGCAGACTCTCTACCTTCTGAGCCACCAGGGAAGGCCACATGAGGGGATTAACGGGAAGTAAGTGCTTAATGGCTATGGGGTGTTTTTTTAGGGTGATAAAATGTTTTGGAAGTGGACAGAAATAGTGGCTGCACAAACATTGTGAATGTATTAAATGCCGCTGGATTGGTCATCTTTGAAAGGGTTAATTTTATGTTATGTGAACTTCACCTCAAACATTTTTTTTTTTGAGCATCACTGTTTAAAGACATTAGGGAATGATCCAGGCAGGACTTGAAAAGGCCTTGTCCTGGGGAGAAAGGAGGTGAACTTTAGTGATTCTGACATTTAGCACTGTTTCTGCATTAAACCATTTTGCTGACTCTAAGCATCAGCCCAGCGGCTAAATAGTTTAAAGAAATGACTGACATAGAATCTCAGCAGAATTTACAATAATTTGATGGGACTAAGAATGGCTGTAGCATGTGGGACAAAAGTTATAGTTCAGTTTCCAAAAATGAAGACAGGCTCAAACAACCTAGGATAAGGATGAATTAGGAACAAACCAGCCTCCATTTGCAGAGATGTGGATGGACCTAGAGACGATCAGACAGAGTCAAGTAAGTCAAAAAGAGAAAAACAAGTGTCATATATGAATGCATACGTATGGAATCTAGAAAAATGGTATAGATGAGCTTATTTTTTGGCAAAACTAATACAATTATGTAAAGTTTAAAAATAAAATAAAATTAAAAAAAAAACAAAGGAGAAATGGAGAAGACATACAGAATAAAATATGGATAACAAGGGTGGAAAGGGGAAGATAGGAAGAAGTAGGAGATTGGGATTGACGGATATACACTAGTCATACTATGTATCAGTTCAGGTCAGTTCAGTCGCTCAGTCGTGCCTGACTTTGCGACCCCATGAATCGCAGCATGCCAGGCCTCCCTGTCCATCACCAACTCCCAGAGTATAACTAATGAGAACCTACTGTATAGCACAGAGAGCTCTACTCAATGTTCTGTGGTGACCTAAATGGGAAGGAAATCCAAAATAGAACGGATATATATATATATATATATATATATATATACACACACACACACATATACACAGGCATGTAACTGATTTCATTTGCTGTACAGCAGAAGATAACACAACATTGTAAAGCAACTATATTCATATAAAAATAATTAATTTCAAAAAAGAGAAACAGACCAGCTCAAACAAACAAATTCAGCTAAAAAATACTTCATTCATAATTGAGTAAAGTTACGTGCTCCTACCCAAAAGAATGCTGGAAGCAAACCTGAATGAATCCCTTTTGGAGGAAGGTAAAATCATCTGGGTCTCTAATGAGTGTCTTGGTCAAGGTGATGAGAGCAAAGATGGAGTGACAGGGCTGGCTGTAACATGAAGTTAACTGAACTATCGACCATCACACTGAGTTTGAGGGCAGAGAAGGAATCAGAAGGAAGAGGCAGTTTTGATTCAGAATTACAATTTGACCATCTAGGAGGATGATAGTGGTATCAACTGAGTAGGGCATAACATAGGAGTAGGTTTAGAAAATTAAAGAGCTAATAAGTTTGGATGGCGATTTACTATGCTTTGAAATATCTGTGGATTTGTTCCAGGTGGAGATGTGTCCTGTTATAGGAAAAGTGTCTAGGAAAACAATATTTTTTATGCATCTGGACCTAACTCCTTGCATTTCCTGTCAGTGGGCAGCCTGAATATACATGATGTGAATGCCACCTGTCAAAGTTCAACTGAAATAGCATTGTGGTGAAAATCTAAGAAGTACAGATTGTCATGTTGCTAATGAACTGCTAAGAGCACAAAATAAAAGTCAATTTATGAAAATGAAATGAAAGTATTACTTCACACATTTGAAATAGAATTCATAAACTGAGTCAATTTTTAAAACCTTTTATCTCAATGTGTTTTTTTTTCAATCAGCTGAGAACCTGATGCTACTGAAACATCAGTGCATGCTGGAAATATATTCTCTTTAGTCTGCAACTTTACAAAAGACATTCTTGTCTCAATTCTGGGTTATACGCAAAATTTTAATTATAGTATAAAACTGTATAACTAAAAGATGATTTACATTTTCAGTTGTTTGCAAATTTTCATCTAATTTATATTTATTTGAACACACTAAATTCTGTTAGTTTCTTTCTCTCTTTCCCTGTCAGCATACTTCACATAAAACTTCCTTTCCAAGGACTTTTACTTCTTTCCATTGAGAAAAGTGGTTTGTAAATCAGTTCTGGGCCTTATAAGGAAACAACCAATGAGTCTTGATTAATCCATTTAGAAACATTATTAAAAGTAAAATATGAAATTATTGCATTTAATATAAACATATAAATGTTTTATTTCAGTAAAGAAAGAATAACAGAGATCTAAAAAGAATGTCTATATTGGATACACATGAAGAATGAATAAGAGGGGTTACAAAGCATTTCATGAGAGGAAAATTTTATCCCTTTGTTTTGATAGAGAAAATTGTTGTAAGATAAAATCAGCTAATACAGTGTTTGGCACAGTGCATGATATACACTGGAGAAGGCGATGGCACCCACTCCAGTACTCTTGCCTGGAAAATCCCATGGACGGAGGAGCCTGGTGGGCTGCAGTCCATGAGGTCTCGAAGAGTGAGACATGACTGAGTGACTTCACTTTCACTTTTCACTTTCATACATTGGAGAAGGAAATGGCAACCCACTCCAGTGTCCTTGCCTGGAGAATCCCAGGGACGGGGGAGCCTGGTGGGCTGCCGTCTATGGGGTCACACAGAGTCGGACACGACTGAAGTGACTTAGCAGCAGCAGCAGCATGATATACAGTAAGCTGAATAAATGCTGAGGGGAGGGTAGGAAGCGAGCAAAATATCTTATTATCATTACTTTTGAGTTGCTATATAACCAATTGGTCTTTGTTCCATTAATATAGTACTCCCCAAACCTTACTTATTTGTGGTTTTCCAAGATTCAATGGCACCCCACTCCAGTACTCTTGCCTGGAAAATCCCATGGATGGAGGAGCCTGGAAGGCTGCAGTCCATGGGGTCGCTAAGAGTCAGACATGACTGAGCGACTTCACTTTCACTTTTCACTTTCATGCATTGGAGAAGGAAATGGCAACCCACTCCAGTGTTCTTGCCTGGGGAATCCCAGGGACGGGGGAGCCTGGTGGGCTGCCATCTATGGGGTCACACAGAGTCGGACACGACTGAAGTGACTTAGCAATAGCAAGATTCATATACCATCCATGCTATTACTTACTATTTTCTTTATCTCCATTTGCCTTTTTTTGAGGTATAGTTGGTGTGAGATATTATATACGCTTCAGATGGACAACATAGAGAAATCACCTTGACTTTTAAACTTAAATGTAAGTAAACCATTTCTATAAATAGGAAACCAATATTCTCCTAGTAAAAAGAATAACTGTTATAAAAATGTTCATTTGGGATATTCCCTAAAACCATCTCATGTGCCACATTTCAGAAAACATTTCCCTATTGAATTCTCTGAAATAAATGGCTTTTGTGATTGATTGCAAAAAAAAGAAAAAATCAAATCATTGATTTGGGTAATTTTTAAAATTTGAATTATATCAATTTTCAGAAAAGTGGCAAAAAAAGATAAGAGCCAACCAATAATAATTGATCCAGGGTATCAGTTCATCTGCTTAGATTTCAGCTCACACTCATGCCCTGCTCTCAGAGAGCTCCTTATGGCAGAGCTCATATAAAGGTACTCCAAGACATTGAATGTCTCTGATTACTCAAAGTACTCCCTGAAACTGCTTGCTGTAATGTCATAGGCAGGGATGCTCCTGAGTCATCCACTCAGATGGAAGCCTGGCTTAATCCATTGGCAATGAAAAGGACTGGGGCCAATAAAAGAAGGACGTGGGGTATTCTATCTATCTGATCTAAACCTCTAGAAAAAAAATTTTTTTACAAACTTTTGTTTATCAATGAGCAAAGATAGATAATATGAATTAATAGCAAAATCCAAACAGATAGGAAAACAGTGGAAACAGTGACAGACTTTATTTTCTTGGGCTCCAAAATCACTGCAGAGGGTGACTGCAGCCATGAAATTCAAAGAGGCTTGCTCCTTGGAAGAAAAGCTATGACCAACCTAGACAGCATATTAAAAAGCAGAGACATTATTTTGCCAACAAAGGTCCATCTAGTCAAAGCTATGGTATTCCAATAGTCATGTATGGATGTGAGAGTTGGACTATAAAGAAAGCTGAGTGCAGAAGAATTGATGCTTCTGAACTGCAGTATTGGAGAAGACTCTTGAGAGTCCCTTGGACTGCAAGGAGATCCAACCAGTTCATCCTAAAGGAAATCAGTCCCGAATATTCACTGGAAGGACTGATGCTGAAGCTGAAACTCCAATCCTTTGGCCAGTCAGTTTAAGTTCAGTTCAGTTCAGTTCAGTCGCTCAGTTGTGTCCCACTCTTTGCAACCCCACGGACTGCAGCACTCCAGACTTCCCTGTTCATCACCAACTCCTCAAGCTTGCTCAAACTCATGTCCACTGAGTCAATGATGCCACCCAACCATCTCATCCTCTGTTGTCCCCTTCTCTTCCTGCCCTCAATCTTTCCCAGCATTCTTCTAATGAATATTCAGGACTGATTTCCTTTAGGATGGACTGGTTGGATCTCCTTGCAGTCCAAGGGACTCTCAAGAGTCTTCTCCAACACCATAGTTCAAAAGCATCAATTCTTCTTCGCTCAGCTTTCTTTATAGTCCAACTCTCACATCCATACATGACTACTGGAAATACCATAGCTTTGACTAGACGGACCTTTGTTGGCAAAATAATGTCTCTGCTTTTTAATATGCTGTCTAGATTGGTCATAGCTTTTCTTCCAAGGAGCAAGCCTCTTTCAATTTCATGGCTGCAGTCACCCTCTGCAGTGATTTTGGAACCCAAGAAAGTAAAGTCTGTCACTGTTTCCACTGTTTCCACATCTATTTGCCATGAAGTGATGGGACCAGATGTCATGATCTTAGTTTTCTGAATGTTGAGTTTTAAGCCAACTTTTTCACTCTACTCTTTTACTTTCATCAAGAGGCTCTTTAGTTCTTCCTCACTTTCTTCCATAAGGATGGTGTCATCCATCTACATATCTGAGGTTATAGATATTTCTTCCAGCAATCTTGATTCCAGCTTGTGCTTCATACAGCCCGGCATTTCACATTATGTACTCTGCATAGTAGTTCAATAAGCAGTGTGACAATATACAGCCTTGATGTACTCCTTTCCCAATTTGAAAACATTCTGCTGTTCCATGTCCAGTTCTAACTGTTGCTTCTTGACCTGTATACAGATTTTTCAGGAGGTAGGTCAGGTGGTCTGGTATTCCCATCTCTTGAAGAATTTTCCAGTTTGTTGTGATCCACACAGTCAAAGGCTTTAGCATAGTCAGTAAAGCAGATGTTTTTCTGGAACTCTCTTGCTTTTTCAATGATCCAGTGGATGTTGGCAATTTGATCTCTGGTTCCTATGCTTTTTCTAAAACCAGCTTGACTATCTGGAAGTTCATAGTTCACATACTATTGAAGCCTGGCTTGGAGAATTTTGAGCATTACTTTACTAGCGTGTGAGATGAATGCAATTGTGTGGTAGTTTGAGCATTTTTTGGCATTGCCTTTCTTTGGGATTGGAATGAAAATTGACCTTTTCCAGGCATTTGGCCACTGCTGAGTTTTCCAAATTTGCTGGCATATTGAGTGCAGCACTTTCACAGCATCATCTTTTAGATTTGAAATAGCTCAACTGGAATTCCATCACCTCCAC
This sequence comes from Bos indicus x Bos taurus, assembly GCF_003369695.1. NCBI lineage: Eukaryota > Metazoa > Chordata > Mammalia > Artiodactyla > Bovidae > Bos > Bos indicus x Bos taurus. The sequence goes on along the minus strand of NC_040079.1, from coordinate 95,719,579 downwards.
TAGCTTTGTTTGTAGTGATGCTTTCTAAGACCCACTTGACTTCACATTCCAAGATGTCTAGCTCTAGGTGAGTGATCACACCATTGTGATTATCTGGGTCATGAAGATCTTTTTTGTACAGTTCTTCTGTGTATTCTTGCCACCTCTTCTTAATATCTTCTGCTTCTGTTAGCTCCGTACCAGAAGGAAGTTTAGGGATTGGTCGAAAGGATGGGTGGGCTTTGAATTGTTTATGGAGCTGCATTTCCACTCTTTTCTCATTTGTTTCTAATCCCTCAAAGAATTGGGTTGCAACCTGAATGACATCAAGAGACTGACCCAGCCATCCAACTACATTATCTTCTATTGCTTCTTTGTATCAGGGAGAAGACCTTCAACTAAGATAGAAATAAAAACTTTCTATGTTCTAGATTTAGAACTATGTATCTTTGGAATGTTTAAGTACATCCTTCCACAAAAGTCTCAGAATCTTAGCTTAGGGAAAACCTAAAAAAAAAAATTCCTATTGGGCTCTGAATATCAGCTTTCAATCTCACCAACTTCTGACTATAGAGCTGCTAAAAAAAAAATCTTTTAGAAAAACTTATCGAGTTTCAGCTGAGAATGGTAAATATTCCTGGCAGCACTGAACAATCCCATGGATGTAAGAAGCACCTTCAAAGAAAGTGAAGAACATACTACTTTCCTAAGATTCAATGAAGGGAAAAGTATTAGTCACTCAGTCATGTCCAACACTTTGCAACCCCATGGACTGTAGCCCACCAGGCTCCTCTGTCCATGCGATTCTCCAGGCAAAAATACTGGAGTGGGTATCCCTTCCCTTTTCCAGGGAATCGTCCCAACCCAGGGATCAAACCCAGGTCTCCTGCACTGTAGGCAGATTCTTTACCATCTGAGCCACTGGGGAGCCCCCTGAGATCCAGAGCTACTCCCCACAAAAATAAAAAGAAAGACAATTTCTTTGGAAGTTGCCAACAGTTGGTAGGACCCTAGCTACAAATGGAGTAAAATCCAAATTTCTGTTCAGCCATTTTGGGGGGGCATTCAACCTGACAGTTAAGCTGCCCGAAGATGCAAAAACATGCGTGCCCCAGTCAGGCAAAAAGTCAAATTCTTAGGACACAGACCAAGAAGCCAAACAGGAGACAATAGCTGTCCCTGGAACGATCAATAACTGAAGAGTACTTGAGAGCAACTGACAAGTCACAATTCAGAGACCCAATTTTACAAATGTTTTTTCTGGCCAACATGAAAGAAAGGGGCAATGTAAAATTTTGCCTTCCTTTCTCAGCCAGGCAAGAGGAGTAGAGATCTGGGAGAGCTTTGATAGTAATTCTCATCCTTTGCCATCTTCTGTCAGTTTTCCCATTATCTTGTCTACAGGCTCTGGAACAAGTAGGGTGTCCCAGAAAGCCTCTTCCTGTTCACTAGAAACTGTTGAAGAGGAAAACATCATGTCCCTCTATCCTTTATGGTGAATGTTTGGCCACAACCCCTTTCTCTCTGGGCTTCCAGATGGCTTAGCTGTAAAGAATCCACCTGCCAATGCAGGAGATGTGGGTGCCATCCTGAGTTGGGAAGATTCTCTGGAGTAAGAAATGGTAACCCATCCCAGTGTTCTTGCCTGAAAAGTCCCATGGACAGAGGATCCTGGCAGGCTACAATCCACAGGGTTGCAGAGTCAGGCAGGACCTAGTGACTGAACACATCCATGCACACACGCGCCTTTTTCTCTGGAGCACCTGGTAAATAGATAAACAATCTAGGTTAAAAGTTTTCTGCTGTGGCTGCTCTAATTCAAGATGGTCTTTGGTAAAGTTAACCTACTCGTTCAGCTTTAAAGCAAAATTTTACCTAAATGAGACCTCACACTGGCTCCATCAGACGCAGTCCTACCCCAGACTCAGAAATGCTCAGATAAAGTCTGAAAGCTCATGATGTAAAAGCTGCACTGTTACGTTCAGAGAGGGGCTTGTCCCCCACCTCCAGAGGCAGTGAGAAAACAGTAAACCCAAGGGACTTGACAGGTACCGTCACCTGCTCTTCATTGCTCCTGGGGCCATTGGCGGTCTCTTTCAGTTCCCTCTTCTGACACAAGGACTCTTAAAAGATAAACTGAGGCATATTAAACTTAAGCATTTATTTTAGCAAAAAATGAATTCCAATCTGAGTTCTGAGGACTTGTGCCAAATGAAAGACTTCTATAGGCAGAAAGGAGCAGGAACAAAGGAGTTATATTGACAAAGAAGTGGGTCGATTATTGCAAAGTTACTTTCTATAAGGGGATGGCAAAGACATATTATGAATTAACTGTTCACCTAAGAAATGCAGATCAGGTGCTTCCTGATTGACTGACAATTCCATCTCTGGGACAGCAAAAATTATAGTTAAGTCTTGGTTTGAACATGGCACAACATTCTTTGAAATGAATCACAGCAAGATCCTCTAGGACCCACCTCCTAGGGTAAAGGAAATAAAAACAAAAATAAACAAATGGGACCTAATTAAACTTAAAAGCTTTTGCATAGCAAAGGAAACTATAAACAAACTGAAAAGATAACCCTCAGAATGGGAGAAAATAATAGCAAATGAAACAACTGACAAAAAAAGTTAATCTCCAAAATATACAAGCAGTTCATGCAGCTCAATATCAGAAAAACAAACAACCCAATCAAAAAGCGGGCAGAAGACCTAAACATATATTTCTCCAAAGAAGACAGACAGATGACTAATAAACACATGAAGAGAGGCTCAACATCACTCATCATTATAAAACTGCAAATCCAAACTACAGTAAGGTATCACCCCTGATATCTTACTGTATTACACTTATGAGAATGGCCATCATCAAAAAATCTACAAACAATAAATGCTGGAGAGGGTGTGGAGAAAAGGGAACCTTTTTGCACTGTTGATGGGAATGCAAGTTGATACAGCCACTATGGAAAACAGTATGGAGAGTCCCTAAAAAACTAGGAATAAAACTACCATATGACTCAGCATTCCCACTACTGGATATATATCCTGGTTGGCTTAGTCACTAAGTTGTGTCCAACTCCTGTGACCCCATGGACTGTAGCCTGCCAGGCTCCTTTGTCCATGGCATTCTCCAGGCAAGAATATTGGGGTGGGTTTCCATTTCCTTCTCCAGGGGTCTTTCCCACCCAGGAATTGAACCTGGGTCTCCTGCATTGCAGGCAGATTCTTTACCCACTGAACTACAAAGGAATCTGAATATACCCTGAGGAAACCATAATTGAAAAAGACACATGTGCCCCTGTGTTAATCACAGCACTATTTACAATAGCTAGAACAAGGAAGTAACCTAGATGTCCATCAACAGAATTATGGATAAAGAAGCTGTGGTACATATATACAATGGAATATTACTCAGATATAAAAAGGAACACATCTGAGTCATTTCTAATGAGGCAGATCAATCTAGAGCCTATTATACAGAGTGAAGTAAGTGAGAAAGAAAAAACAAATATCCTATATTAATGCATATATATGGAATCTAGAAAGATCATGCTGATGAACCTATCTACAGGGCAGGAATAGAGATATAGACAAAGAGAACAGACTTGTGGACACATTCGGGGTGGGAGAAGGTGGGATGATTTGAGAGAGTAGCACTGAAAAATATACATTACCATATTTAAGACAGATAGCCAGAGGGAATTTGCTGTATGAACAGGGAGCTCAGCCCAGTGCTCTTTGACCATCTAGAGGGGCAGGATGGGGTGGGAGGTGGGAGGGAAGTTCAAGAGGGAGGGGACATATGTGTACCTATGGCTGATTCATGTTGATGTATAGGAGAAACCCACACAATACCCTAAAGCAATTATCCTCCAATTAAAAATAAATTTAAAGTCTTGTGTTGACATGGGATTTAGCATATACAAAGCTCAATTTAGGGCCTATTCTCCTGTTTTTGACACATATTAATGAACTTAATCCTGCCAGAATACAGAGATTTAGTATGTAAAAGTAATTAGCACTGAGGTGGCTCTAATGCAATGGCAAGTGATGTAGGCACACCAAAATCTAAGCCTATATATGCCTCAAGGGAATGGAATTAAAATAGTAAGGACAACCAATCCCAGACAGCCAATTAGGCTGTAAGCTATAATTTTCAATACTTTTCTTACTTTACTTCCAAACTTTTCCTATGTAAGTCTCTCCCCAAGCTCCTGTCTGGAGAAGGTAATGGCAACCCACTCCAGTACTCTTGCCTGGAAAATCCCATGGACGGAGGAGCCTGGTAGGCTGCAGTCCATAGGGTCTCAAAGAGTCAGACACAACTGAGCAACTTCACTTTCATTTTTCACTTTCATGCATTGGAGAAGGAAATGGCAACCCATTCCAGTGTTCTCACCTGGAGAATCTCAGGGACGGGGGAACCTGATGGGCTGCCGTCTATGGGGTCGCACAGAGTCGGACATGACTGAAGCGACTTAGAAGCAGCAGCAGCAAGCTCCTGTCAGCAGAGTGTTCCTAATCACTTCTGATTTGACACTGCCCAACTGAATCACATTTTGCTCAAATAAACTCCTTAAAAGTTTTAATGCACCTTGATTTATCTTTAAGCAGCTCCAAATTACTTTTTATTGTTTTTCTGGATTCTCCTATGATATGTAAGCTTCTAACTCTATGCACAGCCAAGCATCTGGCAGTAACAACTTTCAAAGTTTTATTTGATAATTATAATCCACTGTAGGATGCTGAGTTGCTTCAGTGGACCATAACCTGCCAGGCTCCTCTGTCTTCTCCAGGCAAGAATACTAAAGTGGGCTGCCCTACCCTCCTCCAGGGGATCTTCCTGACCTAGGGTTCAAACACACATCTCTTAAGTCTCTTGCACTGGCAGGCCTCTTTACCACTAGCACCATCTGAGAAACTGTAACAGAGAAAAACAAATACTACTCCATATTGGATCTATTCCTTCAGCTCTAACTCTTGTGCTCTGTGGCCTGTGCTTAGTTATGGTGGCTCTGTGTCTCCAGAAGACTGCTGCCTAAAATATACATGATAGCTTATTCTCAAGGCATTGTCTTTTTGAGAATCCCCAGAACAGAAAATAATACTTGTCTCATTTCAGGTTTATAGGAACATTGTTGTTGTGACCAGACCCTCATGGACAGCCACCATAACAAATGATTCCTACACCAAGAAGCCTGCAAAGACCAGCCACTCCTCTGTCCATTCAGTATAAAAGAAGCCGGAACTGTAACTCAGGTAAAATGGTTCTTTGGGACTAATCTACCACCTTGTCTGCTGACTTTCTGAATAAAGCTTCTATCAGTTCAGTTGTTGCTCAGTCATGTCCAACTCTTTGTGACCTCATGGAGGGTAGCACGCCAAGCTTCCGTGTCCATCACCAACTCCTGGAGTTTACTCAAACTCATGCCCATTGAGTCAATGATGCCATCCAACCATCTCATCCTCTGTCGCCCCCTTCTCCTCCTGCCTTCAATCTTTCCCAGCATCAGGGTCTTTTCAAATGAGTCAGTTCTTCACATCAAGTGGCCAAAGTATTGGAGTTTCAGCTTCAACATCAGTCCTTCCAATGAATATTCCCAACTGATTTCTCTTAGGATGAACTGGTTGGATCTCCTTGGAGTCCAAGGAACTCTCAAGAGTCTTCTCCAACACCACATGCTAAGTTGCTTCAGTTGTGTCCAACTCTTTGCAGCCTCATGGACTGTAATCCACCAAGCTCCACTATCCATGGGATTTTCCAGGCAAGAATACTGGAGTAGGTTGCCATTTCCTACTCCAGGGTATCTTCCCATCCCAGAGACAGAACCCACATCTCTTACGTCTCCTGCATTGGCAGGTGGGTTCTTTTATCACTGGCACCACCTGGGAAGTCCTCAAGTTGCTATTCTTCATCCAAACAACTTGTCTCTGTATTTAGTGGCCTGTCCTGTGGTGAGCAATTTGAGCTTGATGCATGCACGCCAAGTCACTTCATCCTGTCGGACTCTTTGGGACCCCATGGACTGTAGCCTGCCAGGCTCCCTCTGTCCGTGGGATTCTCTAGGCAAGAATACTGGAGTGAGTGGCCATGCCTCCTCCAGGGGATCTTCCCAACCCAGGGGTCGAATCTGCATCTCCTGCAACTCCTGCATTACAGGCTGATTCTTTATCTCTGAGCCACCAGGAAAGCCCTTGGAGCCTGGACTCGGTAACAAAACAAGATAACTAAGCTAACTGGAATTGGATATAAGAAGAAGCTTCCTGCTTTAAGTCTCTAGACTCTTAAGAGACCCACTAGATTCATGGTAAAGGAAAGGCCTTTTAAACTTCCTGTTTATATCTCTATTTGATTTGGCTATAGTGACTGTGGCTGGAATTCTAGCTGAGATCTATTGGTATGTAAATTTCAATATTTTGCTATACAGGTGACATTTCCTCTGCGATTAGTTGAGCTGATTTGGGAAATCCTTCTACTTAATATATCTGTTTTGTTGTTGTTGTTAAGTTGCTATGTCCGTAGGAAGAGGCTATTTTTGGAGTGGTCAAAGCACAAGTTTTGGGGTTCAACAGATTTGACTATAAAACCCACTTGGTGGCATGTGGGTTTAGGCAAGATGCTTTAACTGGCTAAGCTTCAATGATCTCATCTGTAGCCTAAGATAATACTAGACTCTAATAGGGTTGTTATCAGGATTAAATGATATAATGTATTAGTACAGTTCAATATTAACCATATTGCAAAAGGAAAATAGATCACACATCATAAGCAATGACAAAGTTAGATTCTTATAATGATGATGACATTTTTTTTTGTATTAGACACATTTATACCCAAACTTGGAGAAGGCAATGGTACCCCACTCCAGTACTCTTGCCTGGAAAATCCCATGGATGGCAGAGCCTGGTAGGCTGCAGTCCATGGGGTCGCTAAGAGTCAGACACGACTGAGTGACTTCACTTTCACTTTTCCCATTCACCCATTGGAGAAGGAAATGTTCTTGCCTGGAGAATCCCAGGGACAGGGAAGCCTGGTGGGCTTCCGTCTACAGGGTCGCACAGAGTCGGACACAACTGAAGCGACTTAGCAGCAGCAACAGCATACCCAAACTTCAAAATCTGAGATGTTTTTCTATCTTGCTTAGCATTCTATCAAATGAGTATGTCATTGTAAATCTGTAGTCTAACTGTGAAAGCCTATAATAATTCTACTTAATTAATATATTTAAGAAAAATAAATTGGTTATTTTGCCCTGCAGGGGCCTAAAACATGCCACTGAGTCTATTTATTCTGATAATATAATGGGTTCCATTTAATTACCATAAAATTTTAATTTCGTCTAATTTTCCAAAATGTGTTTACTTTGGAATTGGTAGTCATACTCTTCAGCTCACTGTTCCTCCTTCATATATTTTTCATAAAAAAAAATAATTGGGAGGTATTTCAGTGAGGAAACATGTAACTTTGATGTAGTCTATATCATTTATTTAAATTAAAGCTTTATGCCATTGTTGATGGTGGAAGTAATTTGAAAGTTTTACAGCTTTGCTCTGCAATCTGACCTTTGCAACACCCCAAAAATGGAACACTTACATGTTATGCTTAAATTCCATTTTACAATATGCTTTGCCATTCTTTTTCAATATAGCATAGTCATTTTAGACAATTGTAAGCTTGACACCTGATTTCACTTTAACAGCACCTGCCTGGAGTATAATTAGCAGTCCATTTTTAAAAAAGGATTTCCATAGAGCACAGATGGCATTCCTCATACCAGACAAGCAATGATGTATGTTTGGAAACCAGCCAAAATGTCTGCAAAAAAATTGTGAGAATTTCAAGACAGGCATCTGAGCAAAAGGAAAATTTTCCCTTTTCTGTCCAAATGAACATCTGCTAAAGCCTATTCTCCTTAACTTTTCTTTCTAGTTTTTTTCTCATCCGACTTCATATATTTTTAGTACAATTTCAAAGACTATAACTACATTTTTGTTTTGAATTATGACACCCACAGACTACCCAGTAAGAAAGTGTTCCTGAGCGACATTTTAAACAAATTTAGATCTACAGGTATATCTTTGAATGGACGTCATGTCATTTCACTCATGAATTAATTCAACCAATATTCTTGCTACAACTGAACCCTGCCCCACAGATTTAACAGAAGCTGATGGCTAACAGGAATTCTTGAGCTTGTCCTGCAGAATAACAGATATAGTAACCGCCCGTAAAAACCCCTGTGCTTTTAAGGAGCCGGTGTTAGCTATTTTTCCTTTCTCTTTTCCTCTAATTGCCTACCTGCTCAGCTTCACATAGCCCAGCTGTTCTATAGGAACTCGGAGTCAGCTCTTCTCCACTGCGAGCTGGATAAGACCAGTTGGGACCGCTGATCCTAAAACTGACCTGAGTGGTGTCTCATGAATGGCCTTTGGAAGGCAGAGGACTAGAAAACTCCACCCTCAGATCCTTCTGGGCACCTCCATTTAAAATATGCAGAGGTGAGCAACCCAATGCGCCTGCGCAGATGACCTCACCTCTTTCTGCACGAATCACCTTTCCCCAGTACTTTGGCCACCTCATGCGAAGAGTTGACTCATTGGAAAATACCCTGATGCTGGGAGGGACTGGGGGCAGGAGGAGAAGGAGACATCAGAGGATGAGATGGCTGGATGGCATCACGAACTCAGTTGACGTGAGTTTGAGTAGACTCCGGGAGTTGGTGATGGACAGGGAGGCCTGGCATGCTGCGATTCATGGGTTCGTGAAGAGTCGGGCACGACTGAGCGACTGAACTGAACTGAGGACCACCCTCCTCATCCCTGCTCATTCCATAAACATTGCAACCCTCTTGGCTTCAGGGAAGCAGAGCTAAGTCTTGTTTTCCGTTTCCTTGTTTAACGGCCTTGTGCATAAACTCTTTCTCGGTTGTAAACCTTGGTTTCTCAGCATTTGGCTTGTTGCGTGTAGAGCAAAGGAAACTAGTAACAACCTTGTCAGCTCAGGGGTGATGTTTATATAATGGAGCAAATCATGCTCCCAGGTTGCCTGCCACCCGAGGATGTCACTTACTTCACAATTACCAAGCAGTTTTACAAGGAACACTCTGGTCACAGGTGGTGACGTTCTAGTAATTTGAGGCAGGAGTGTCCTTTCTTTCTAATTCACGTGGATTCAGGGTATGGGCTGGTAGTGTGGCTTCCAAGGACAGTTGAAGGTGCGAGAGACAGAGTAATGAATCCAAGACACAGTCCTTGCTCTCAGGAAGCCTGTAATCAATAAGGGTAAAAAATCAGTAGATACTTACCTAACAGCTGAAAAACAAACCAACTGAACCAAACCTGGGGACTTCCTGGCGGTCCAGTGGCTAAAACTCTGCACTCCCAATGCAGAGGGCCCAGATTCGATCCCTAGTCAGGGAGCTAGCTCCCACATGCTGCAACTAAGAGTTCACATTGCCAGAACTGAAGAACTGGCCTGTTGCAAGGAAGATCCCATGTGATGCAACTGCGATCCATCACAGATAAATAAATAAATATTTTTAAAATAAAGAAAAAATAATACTATTTAAAGGGGTAGAATGTGAGGGGTGGTGCCATTTTATTTAAGATCAGGGATTGCCTATATAAGGAAGTGGAGGTCTAAAGGAAGTGAGGGAGTAAGTCCAAGACATATGTGGTCAGAGCATTCCAGGCAGAGGGATTAGGGAATGCAGGCCTGAATGGGAGAAGCATGAACTCAGCGTGGTCAAGGGTAGGCAGGTAGCCAAGAGTGCTTGGAGCTGAGACCGTGCAGAAAAAGTATTGAGAGACAAGTCACCAGTTTGTAGTCAGATTTGACTGTCTGGAGCCCAGGTAGAGGTTTTGGTATTGTATGCAAAAGGAGGACATGATCTGATTTGCCTTTTAAAAATATCTGCAAAGGTTTCATTATGGACTGCAGCTTTTACTTGAAATTTTATATTTGCAAGAGTCACCATGAGCCACTTATTAATCTTATTTGCATTTTAAAAGGACTGCAGTGTGGAGAATTGAATATAGCAAAAGAATACAAATGAGAAGGACAACTATTTTCATGTGTTTAATTTCCCTAAATAATTTGTAATTGACTTCAGCGTAGGACCACTGCATTCTTCTGTCTTTCTGCCCAGAGAAACACCTGTAACTTCAAATTTCATAGAAATTTATTAATGAAATCATTTTTTTTAATTGTGAGTAAACTTTCTTTAACTTTAAATACGTTCATCAAAATTACTTTGAATCTTTAAAAGTCACTTTTAAATTATTTTTTATAATTTGGTTATCATTGGAAAGAATGACAAAGGAAACTGCAGCTACCCTCAAATATCTAAAAAAAGTACAAGGAACAAATTTTTTGTGTGCTCTAATAAAGTTCCATGTAATGGTCTAACAAACTTAAAAAAAAATTATATTTTCTAAGTAAGAAGCACGAATAAAATAAATGATTAAAGTAAATTTCAATATATGGAGCATTAATGGTCATGTTCATCATTGGTTTTGCTACAGTACTTGAAAAATCTGTTGGCAGAAATCTAATGATAATTGTGCATGTGCTTAGTCATGTCCAGCTCTTCCTGATTCCATGGACTGTAGCCCGCCAGGCTCCTCTGTCCAGGCAAGAATACTGGAGTGGGTTGCCATTTCCTTCTCCAGGGGATTTTCTCGACCCAGGGATCAAACCAGCATCTCTTGCATTGGTAAGTGGATTCTTTACCACTGGGGCACCTAGGAAACCCATAATGATAGTAAAATATGTAGAAATGATGAATAATAGATGTGAGCCAGCCCTCATTAAGTGCTTCCTCTCTTAAAGACACCTTGACTGTCCTTACCCAGCACTCAAGGGATGTAAATGGGTTTCTGCATTAACCAAATGCAGTTAAGTATATAGAAGTGTGGAACCGAGTAAATATATAGAAGTGTTAAATACACAGTCATTTCAAATGCGCTTTAAGATGAAGGAATATATGAACAGAAATCAATAACACAATATATAAAATGATGATGGCACAGAGCACTACATGTAATTAGTATACACATATTTATTGATTGAGTGAATTGAATTGACTAATAACCAAATATTGACTAAGAAACCTTGGGAAAAAATAAAGAAAATTTAAGGCAAAATAATTTTGAATAAGTTCTTTGATTTACCAATTCTATAGTATCAGAATGGTACATAGGTTTCTCCATAAGGCTATTCTTTAATAATTTAAATTTTGTCATTAGGTATAATATGCTTTAAAAAAAAACTTAATGAGGAATAAGAAATGATTTCTATTTGGCTGTCATAGCAACTTCTGCAATGCCTTGCAAGCACTAGGAAAATTTTAATAAATAATTTTATTTATTAAAAATTACAATTAATTATCACCAGTAATTTCATAAATAATGTTGGCAATCACACAGGCTCTTTAATATATCTGGAAGTCAGTTTTGATTGCTATTTTAAAAAAATAATTAAAGATCAAGAAAAAGTTTTTCTTAAAATAACTGTTTCTTCTTTTTAAGGGCTCAATTCACATTCCCCTCTCCTCCCTGTTTGTTTTCATTGCAATCAAAGAAAGTTTACTGCATTCATACTTCTTAAAGGTATTTTTTTTTAATCTTTGCAATTGTATCATCCAGTGTTTTATCAATGGCTATGTGACTTGCTTAGAAGACATGACTGGTAACTTCTAGAAGAACTTTTATTTGTAAAGTATTTCTCATTAGAAATACTTGTCATTATGTAGAGTTTAAATTTTCCTATTTTTTAAGAGAGAAAAATGGTGTTTATTGTATATTTTTGTAAGCTTACTACTGCCAGTAGAGGGAGAAAATGTTTTAATGGAAATGTTGAGATTTGTTTTTGTTATTGCTATTTTCCTTAAGCCAGAAGTCCAAAATTTTTGAATAATTATTATATTTGTTAATATCAAGATATCATATGAACAGTCTCTTATTACATGGAACAGTGTAACTATTTTATATTTAAAATGATGCTTTAATAAAGGCAAAAATATTGACTGATTTTTAATTTAAAATTTTAATTAAAATATTAATGTTTAATTTTTAATTAAAATGTTTAATTTTAATTTAAAATGTTTAATTTTTAATAAAGGTGAAAATTTTGACTTCCCTGGTGGCTCAGACAGTAAAGTGTCTGCCTACAATGCGGGAGACCTGGGTTCAATCCCTGGGTAGGGAAGATCCTCTGCAAAAGAAAATGGCAACCCATTTCAGTACTCTTGCCTAGAAAATCCCATGGACGGAGGAGCCTGGTAGGCTACAGTCCATGGGATTGCAAAGAGTCAGACATGACTGAGTGACTTCACTTTCACTTTCATTGACTGTGAATAAAATAAAATATACATTCATTTGGTCTATGGTTTTTTGTAAGAAATGAGGCTTTTTTTCTTATAGTAATTACTGTTTTTGCAACTGAAATAGTAAAATTGAGAATTTTTCATTTCATAATTTTATAGGCATCTAATATATTACAGAAAATTAATACATTTAATATGTAAAACCTTATCAATTAATGAGTAAAACAAACAAATTAAAAAGTACTAAGGATCCGAGCAATGATTTTAAAAATATAATTGTCAATAAGCACAATAAGATGTTCAACATTATTAGAAATTAAAAGCAAATTAAAACATGCTTTCCTTCAGCTTAGAAGTAATAAGAACTATGATGGTTATTATTGCCATAAATATAGTGAAATAAGTGTAGGTATGTAAGTGGATATTTTTAGGTGGGAAATCAGCAATCTGTATAAAAATTCCTAACAACAAGCACACTTCTTTGTCCCAAATAACCTACTTCTTATAAAATCACTTCATGAGAAAAATCAGATTTTGCAAAGAGGAATGTAAAAAGTAGTTCATTTCAATACTATGTAGGGAATACTTGGGGGAGGCAGTAAATATTCACTATAAGGGATTTATTAAATATTGCATACTGCATCCACTTAAAGAAATACTACTTAGGTATTAAATAAGCTTATATTATTAAAACTAAACCAAACAGTTTACAGAGCAGCATGTATGCTGTTTCAACTACTACTCAAAATATACATTTTTACTGATAAATACTTTCTAAAATTTGTGTAATAAAAACTTTCTGTTACCTATGTATATTCTGAGAACACATGCACAGCATTTCTCCTCAGGAAACATCTACACATGATTTAAACATTGCTAAGTAAGCCTAAATCCAGTTAAAGAGGCCTGCACAATTTCATGTCACTAATACATTTTAGTAATCCGGGTAACAGTAAGGATTCTGCTAGAGTCTTCATGAGGTACCAGATAAGAGTGTGGTCACAATTAAGCACCATTTCATTTAATCAATCTGACCTGTGGTGGTCTGTCGTCAAACTGAACATTTCACAAGTCATTTCCACACTTATTTTATGTAATGTCCTTCAGGATATACTAAAACTGTGGTTGGGGTTATTTTAAGTGAGTTTAGTTTGTTTAAAAAAAAAATGGCAAGCTTGGTTCTCAAGCCTCTGAAGAGGAACATATAGGCTAACAACCATAGGTGAGTATGGGAAGTAGGAAGTAATTGGGATCATATTAATAATGAGGTAACAATATGTGTATCAGTTTTTGGAAAAGCTTTGTAGTGTTCGTCCCTTTAAATCCTGTGGTGAAAAATCACTCTAACCATGACTCCATACTATTTTCAGAGAAAAGTACTTTCATGTCATTATAAATTCCTACGGAGTTACAAAGTCTGACACAGAATTGTATGGAAAGGGCATTATGTGAAAAGATACCATGGAAGCCAGGATCCGAGTGGAAAATCAAAACAAGTAAAGTTCTTTAAAATGCTGTCATTTCTGGAATAAATTAAACCTGATACTATGTGAGAATGTCTTAAGTTCCCTTACAGCAAGGATACTGAGTTATTGTCTAGCAAACAGGCGCCTCTTTTAAGATAATACAAAAATATTCTAAAAAGACAGTTTTTCCAATGAAAATTAATCTAGCTTGCTTGGTTACCTATCAGTGTGTCATTATTTTGCTCAAGTGTTCAAGCATCTTATGTGGTGTATCATTTTAATACGCTGTGAATAAAAATGATGCCCCCTTTTGGGCAGCCAGCAGCCTATCGTGTCTGGTGATTCTTAATGTTCTCTGTAGTCAAATTTCATTACATCATTTTAGAACAGCTCACAACTCCCTAATAAAGGCATGTCCACAATACAAATGCTTCACATTTCCTAAATGTCATACCAATTCAGAATTACTTTTTCCTATTTCATTTATCATGCTAAATTATAATTTCTATTTGGCCATGGTCCTTAACTTTCCTTTTAGCTACTCCTAAGGAGGCCTGGTGTGCTGCGATTCATGGGGTTGCAAAGAGTCGGACACGACTGAGCGACTGAACTGAACTGAAGCTGTACTTTCCTCCTATTTCTGGAAATTATTTTCCTGCTAAAATGAATTATTCTCCACTTTGTACCTATAGAACTCAATTTAATTTTTATCTTTCCACTTCTTCAATTTGTCGAGATGCTTTGAATTTAAATTCTACAATAAGAAAGTCAATCCCCCCAAGTAGATGTCATCAGTACAAATGTAATGTGTATTCATTCAAGTAATTGATAGAAGAGTGTCTGTTTTCTGCCTGGAAGATGTTAATCTGAGCCCTGCCCTCTCCAGTTAATTTAGAAATATTGTTAACTGCTATGATAAGATTTATTATGCAAAGGGGAAAATGTGATATAAACAATCAAATCATTTTATTTCTTGAATGCTTTGTATATATCATACTAGACTAAGCAGAGAAGGCAATGGCACCCCACTCCAGTACTCTTGCCTGGAAAATCCCATGGATGGAGGAGCCTGGAAGGCTGCAGTCCATGGGGTCGCTGAGGGTCGGACACGACTGAGCGACTTCGCTTTCACTTTTCACTTTCATGCATTGGAGAAGGAAATGGCAACCCACTCCATTGTTCTTGCCTGGAGAATCCCAGGGACAGGGGAGCCTGGTGAGCTGCCGTCTATGGGGTTGCACAGAGTTGGACACGACTGAAGCGACTTAGCAGCAGCAAGCAAATTAAAATCAACCAAATGTATTTTTTTATCAGTCTCACATTTCTAAAGCAAATGAAATCAAATAAGGTTTTGGGAAATTTCTACAGATTAGTGTTCTTTATTTTTATTTCTAATTAATCAGAGGGTAGGAGGAACTGCTGGATATTTCCAAATATTTGTGGTTAAAATATTGGACACATGAAGAACAGTGCCATAAAGTTATTAAGTAGGATGTAGGTATCCAATGTATGCACAATCTGCTTGATACCAAGCACATTAAGTCAGTATAGCCCTGGACTTCTTATATTGGTAATTTCCTCTAGGGCTGAGAATTCAGATTAGCTTATGGAGCTTATTTTCACATGAAAAACTCTGGATATTTTTGTGTAAAAACAATTCTTGGATGAATTCATGTCTATTATACATAAGCTTAAAAATATATGACTGGTTTCTCTCATTGTAGTGAATAATATTATTCTCCTTTTATTTCATAAAACACACAATGAAATCTATTTGGCATATTCTTCAGTTCAGGGAAATGGCTTACCATATGCCTATTCTCAGATGCTTTTTTATTACACAAGGATTTTTTCATAATAAAAATTTTCAGAAATAAAAATGTAGATGATTCACTAATTATGATCATCTGCTTTTACACAAGTGCACATGAATTGGGGAGTTTCTGAAGTATTTACAGTAAAGCTTGTAAACATAGGAAATCACAGTAGGAAGACCAAAATTATTTACAAAGGATCATTTATTTAACATATTTTTTTTTACAAAATACAAAAATTGTTGTTCTGCATGAATACATCATATATGAAAAAAATGTGTTTTCACTGAACTTAATTTGAAGACATTCAGAATTTTACCTTCTACCGACTTGAGGAATCAATTTTCTTTTGCAAGTTGTCTATTACCATCGCCAATCGGGGGGAAACCCTTTTTCTTGTTAATTAAATCATATTCACAACAGCTAACATTTTATAGAAATAAAATCAGACAATGTCTGTCATACAAAAGCTCTTTCTGCAAGTAACTGATTTGCCTATGATCCTAAATTTTTTTTTTCCAAGCTATAGATAGGAAGAATTGAGGAGCTAGGTAAGTTGTATAATAATGTATTAGCAGCAGTTGATAGAAAATGCAACATAAGATTTGTTTTGTCTGTGGTACAAGAATATTCCCTATCAGACTCTAATGTATTTTTCTCTACTTGAACACAAGTAAGCACATGCTGATTGTTTCTGGGATGACAAAATGTATAAAAATACAAGAAGCTGGTTCTGTTTGTCATCGTGAGTGGCTATTTTCATCAGCTAATATGAATGCGTTGCTAAACGTAGTGAAGACAGGAAAATGACTTAAGGGTAATATATACAGAGTTAAAATACATTTTTTTTAACCCACTTAAGAATGATTTCAGGCACTGTGGCTGTTTGGGATAAAAATGGTTCATGGTTTATTCTTGAATAGTAATGTAATTGTCAGTGCAAGCGAGAGCAAATACCTGCCCACTGTCACACACATGACCTCGGACATCTGCAATGTTCAAAGCCAATTCATCTTCTCTATCTTCACTCTGGAGGCACCTTCGATACAAATGCTTCATAGTTTGCTCTTGATAGCAATTTAATTTTCAGTGCAAGCAAAAGCAAACACAAAGGCTGCTCACTGTCATACACACAACCAACACCTCTGGAATATTCAAAGCAAGTTCACCTCCATCTTCTCTGTGGAAGCATCTTTCGTAAGTGGCACTTAGTGTAAACCCTCTATAAATCATGAAAAACAGACTCGGGATGCCTGAACTTAATAATATTAAAAATCAAGGTCATAGTCCTCTCTCTGTGTAAATGATGTTCGAGTAAGGCTTGCCATCATAACATTTCTTTCCTGAGAATGGAGCTGATCCCCTCTGTCTGTATCATAAGTGTGCATGCTCAGAGCTGTGGTCACTGTCGTGGCTGTCTTCATTTGCTAGCGAGTCCCCTGTTTGCTGGAGGGTGGCTGCACCGATTCCCGAGAGCTCTGAAGGGAGGAGTGTTCCCTTTTTCACATTCACCAGTTCCTTTTCTCGAGCGGCAGCACCTTGCTGTCCTCCTTTTACCCTCTTCCACTTCATTCGCCTGTTCTGGAACCACACTTTCACCTTTAACAAAGAAAGGGAACAAGTGAAAGAAAGAAAGAAAGTGAAATGGACAAATTTTTTTCTTCCATTTTGGTCATCAATGGAAAAAAATGGCTTTTCAAAAGCTTTTACAAATACACTGTGAAGTAATGAATATGAAAATAAGTCACCATTGAATTTAATCAGGGCCCATGTTCATAGTGATTTTAAAACATTCAGAAGGTCCCAAGTCCTGTATTTTGTATTTTATAACATGTGCTAAGTCGCTTCAAAAGACCCTGATGCTTGGAAAGATTGAAGGCAGGAGAAGGGGACAACAGAGGACGAGATGGTTGGACGGCATCACTGATTCAATTGACATGAGTTTGAGCAAGCTCCGGGAGATGGTGAAGGACAAGGAAGCCTGGCGAGCTGCAGTCTATGGGGTCGCAAAGAGTCGGACACGACCGAGTGACTGAACAACAAAGCTGCTTCACTCGTGTCCAACTCTGTGTGACCCAAAGGACCGTAGCCCTGCAAGCTCCTCTGTCCATGGGATCCTCCAGGCAAGAATACTGAAGTGTGTGATCAAAACCCCATCATTTACATCTCCTGTACTAGCAGGCAGGTTCTTTACCACTAGCCCGCCTGGGAAGCCCATTTTATGACACAGCATGTAAAAGAATAGATGGGAACGTACTGTATCATTTTAGGTTGTTCAAAGGTATTTAGTTTATGAAGAGTTTCTGTGCTTTAGAACTACCATTCAGTAATTGTTTTGGTCAAACAACACCCACTTTTCCCCCTCCCCCTGCTGTCAATTCCTGGACCAATGTAAAGTATACTCAGGGAGCTACTGATGAAGCTCCGTCTGGAACGTCATTCTGTGCCCCTGCAGTCCACTGCTGCACTCACAGAGCTTTATTTGGCCATTTCACCTCAGAGTGAGTCCATCTTCTTCTGAACTATGCTTTTTGTCCTCCCTTAATACTTTGATTTTACATTACAAATATGTGATTCTGATTTCCTCAAAACGAGATCAGAAATTGTCCAATACTTTGATTTTACATTACAAATATGTGATTCTGATTTCCTCAAAACGAGATCAGAAATTGTCCCTGGTACTGCTGTTTAGTTGCTCAGTCGTGTTTGACTCTGTGACCACTCGAACTGCAGCACACCAGGCTTTCCTGTCCTTCAACATCTCCCAGAGCTTGCTCAAACTCATGTCCATTGAGTCAATGATTCCACCCAACCATCTCCTCTGTCGTCCCCTTCTCCTCCTGCCCTCAATCTTGTCCAGCATCAGGGTTTTTTTCCAGTGAGTCAGTTCTTCGCATCAGGTGGCCAAAGTATTGGAGTTTCAGCTTCAGCATCAGTCCTTCCAATGAATATTGATTTCCTTTAGGACTGACAGGTTTGATCTCCTTGCTGTCCAAAATTTTCACTAATACTTATTAAATGCTAATACTGAGTTTGTATATTATGTTAATCACATCAGCTTTGTAGAGATATATTTTCCTTCTAAAATCTTAACTGAAGTTACCTAATATATGATAGAAGTGATTTAGCATGCATGCACATAATAAAACAAAAATTGCACATATGCATTAAATGACCATCCACGGCCACAATCATAATAATGGCATCATTTCATTTTCTTGTTTAGGAAGAAATTAGTTCCTTTCCTATTGCACTTTTCATCTTTGTATATTATTAAGCTAAGTAAGCTAAGTGTTCCTTTTACACTCTCTGCCTACTCCACTTAAAGTTACCACAAGCCTGAATTTTGTGTTTATCATCCCTAAGCCTTTATTTGGGTTTCCTCGATGGCTCAGTGAGTATAGAATCTGCCTGCAATGCAGGAGACACAGGAACGTAGGTTTGATCCCTGGGTCAGCAAGATCCCCTGGAGGAGGAAATGGCAACCCACTCCAGTATTCCTGACTGGGAAATCCCACGGACAGAGGAGCCTGGCGGGCTACAGTGAAAAGGGCTGCAAACAGTCTGATGCGACTGAGCATACGGAACCCAAGCCTTTATTTGAAACAAATAAACAGAGACAACAGCTTTTCTCACCACACATGGACCCTAAAAAGTACCGTTTAATTCTTCTTGTCTTTTAGGTTTATCAAAATGGAATGCTTTTAACTATAAGACATGTTTTTTCTTTTTTTTAATATTGTCCCATTTTATTTGGTTTCTTTCTTTTAATTGAAGTATAGACCCTGATTCTGGGAAAGATTGATGGCAGGAGGAGAAGGGGACGACAGAGGATGAGACGGTTGGGTGGCACCATTGAGTGGATGGACATGGGTTTGGGTGGACTCCTGGCGTTGGTGATGGACAGGGAGGCCTGGTGTGCTGCGGTTCATGGGGTCGCAAAGAGTCAGACACGACTGAGCGACTGAACTGACTGACTGATGGCTGTTTTACACTGTTGTGTTTTTACTGTGACTCGGTTACACATTCTTTTTCATATTCTTTTCCATTATAGTTTATCACATGATATTGAATATAGTTCCTTGTGCTATAAAGTAGGACCTCGTTGTTTATCTATACTATACATACCATTAACTCTAGGTTTCTTGCCTAATCCATGTTGATTCAAGGCATGGCATTCTCTTCTTATGACTGTGTGCGATTCCATTCTGTGAATATATCACTGTGTACCCACCCATTCCCCTGTTCATAGACACTTGAACTATTTTTTCTTTTATAATTGATTGTTATAAATATTCTTGCAGTTATGCTGTGATAAACGTGTGATAGAACTTCTCTGAGTATACATCCAGGATTTTCCATGAGTGGGCCACAGGGTATATGAACGTTGAATTTAATGTGATAATATAGAAAAATTATTTTCTAAAGTTTCATCAATTTTCACAGTCCAGAGTGTAAGAGTTCTTATCGATCCACATCTTAGTGGCACTATTTGGATTTGTAAGTAAAGTTTTTTCCAATATAATGACCATAAATGTTATCTCACCATGTTCTAATTTTCCATTTCCTGATTACTAATAAGGTAAAGCATCTTTAAGTGTTTATGATCCATTTGTATCTCTTCTTTTGTGAAATGCCTCCACATCTTTGGGTTGCAGTGAATGTTTTTTGATTTAATTTCATTCCTTATTTTGTTGTTCAGTTGCATTCCTTATGGACTCATAAAATATGTTCCAGACGCTAATTTAATGCTTTGGGGTTATATGGCTGTTATTACAATATATTAGTTTATAGTGTGTCCTTTTCCTTTCCTTGGGTATCTTTTGACCTTTTGGGTATCTTTTGATGATCAGAAACTCTAAAATTTATTATATTCAAATTTATCAAATGTTTCTGTTATGACTATCTTTTTCATGTCTTCATTAAAAATCTTTCTTCTGAGACCATTAAGGTACTCTTCTATGTCTTCTTTTAAAAAGTTTTAAGGTTTGCTTTTCAAATCGAAGTTAAGTGCTTAACTCTGACTATTGATTTTAGTATATACTGCAAAGAAAATTTCTAAATTTATTTTATTCCAGTTGTATAAGTTGTTCCAAGACCATTTAACAAATAGTCCACTCTTTTCCCAGAAATTATTGTTTTCAACTGTCGTATGTCGAGTTTCCATGCATGCATAGCTTTATTGATGCACTCAATTATTCTCTCCTTTTGACATAAAAAATCATCTTAATTATTATAATTTCATAGGAAGTCTTCATATTTGACACAGATAGTTCTGTTATATTCTACTCCAGGAATATTTTGAATAGTCTCCATTTTCATTTTATAAACAATCTCAATTGCTGTAAATTCAAAGTACTAAGAGAAGCTAAAGAGAAAGATACTATATTTCTAAAGATGTATTTATTTCTGCCAAGTCGCTTCAGTCGTGTCTGACTCTGTGCGACCCCATGGACTGCAGCCTACCAGGCTTCCCCGTCCATGGGATTCTCCAGGCAAGAACACTGGAGTGGGTTGCCATTTCCTTCTCCAATGCGTGGAAGTGGAAAGTGAAAGTAAAGTCACTCAGTCGTGTCTGACTCTTAGCGACCCCATGGACTGCAGCCTACCAGGCTCCTCCATCCATGGGGTTTTCCGGGCAACAGTACTGGAGTGGGGTGCCATTGCCTTCTCCTGTATTTATTTCAGTGGTCTTCAAATCACAATAAATCACCATACTCCATCAAAATTAGTACAGTTTTCTCAGCTGCTGGCACGAAAAAAATCTTTAAACCATGTCATTTCTCAACTCTGCATTTTCATTGTTCTATCAGACTATAATTGAAATCTTGTATTATACATTACCCATATATATATTATCCACTTAATTAAAAAAAAATAAGAAAATGTAGAAACTCAGAATTTTTACTAAAATAGATTGATTAAAAACAAGTGGATTGATATTCTTGTGTTATTGTTACTTAATAACCAAATGATAAGATGTGATTTTTAATCACATATCTACTCAGGGCTAAGCAACTATACCGATAGGTGCTACATATGCACTTTCCAAACACGAATATTTATAGATGAGGAAGTTGAGACTTAAAGCTTAAACGACTTGCCAAAGAACACAAAAATAGGTAAATGTGGTGCCAGAATTTAAACCTGGGGTTGGTTTGGCTTCAAATTGATTTTATTTTGTTTTGTTCCTGTTATATGTCAAGCTTATACATTTTAAGCCTTCAGGTTAGAAAAGTAAAGCATATAAAGTATGTGAATGCCATCCATATGACTAGTATCATTCAGGTAATTCTCCTACTCAATATAATTAGGTTTGTAAATATGACACTATCTTCCTGTACTGTAATTCAGGTAATTATACTACTCAATTTAATTACCACTGTAAGCTTGACATTGCATGTTTCATTAGATCTTTTCCACATGAATTGGGCTCTACTTCTGGCTTCACTTCTGCGTGAATTTGAGAAAATTATACTTCTCTCTGCCTCAATTTTCATATTTGTACTGTTGGAATAATGAGCCTTTCAAGATTCTCCATAGAGACATTTTCTCCATGGACAAATCCAGATGGAAGAAACACATCATCATCATTGTCACTGAAGAGTGAAATATCCAGCCAAAATAATCTTGGCAGAAAATGGGAAGAATAGATTTTGTTAAATCTACACTTATTTCCTTTTTTAGGAGAAGGGGTGCAGTAATTCTGTAATACCAGTATAAAACCTGTTATGTGCAATTCGACATGAGGAAAATGTAAGAAGATGGTATGGATTTTAGAAACAGTATAGGCTATTTTGTGTTGTTTCCTGTGTCTACCATGTGAAATTTTGCCATTTCATTTTCTTAAACAGACTAATGAAAGACTTCATTAAAGGGCTTCCCAAGTGGCTCAGTGGTAAAGAATTCTGCCAGTGTGAGAGATGCAAGAATCATGGGTTCAGTCTCTGGGTTGGGAAGATCCCCTGGAGGAGGAAATGGCTATCCACTCCAGTATTTTTGCCTTCAGAGTCCGGTGTATATAGGAGCCTGGTGGGCTACAATCCATGGGGTCACAAAAGAGTGGAACAAGCCTAACTGAGCACACACACACACATCATATATATACGTGGTTTATAGATGTGTGCATGTAGGTGAAAGCATTTGATGATTATATAATAAATCTAATAATTCTAACACCTTTATGTATTTTCTCAAGGGATCAGGCTACATATTTCATATGGGAACTCCATGAATTTAGTAATGGAACAAAACAGCAATACATGCAGTGATGAGTACACCTTATAAATTGTGAAGAAAAAGTGCAGAAATTCAGTGTGTCCAGATGTATTTTCAAACATACTATGAAATATTGGGACGAACTAAAATAAGGAGAGGAAGATCTGGGGGTGCATATATTTTTCCACAACCATCACAGTATTAAAAACAAGTCCATAAAAGCAATTTCAAATTATGTCAATATTGCCATTAGAATAATAACACCATGGTTTTATAAATAAAGAAGCTTTATAGTTTAATTTATTATCACTTAATAATCCAGCTTTGTTGGCTAGATTGAAAAAATACTTTTGTAAGACAGTGAAAGAATAATCATTCAAATGCTTGACAATTTTTAAAATAAGGAAATTATTTTGATTAAAGTTTACAAGTTTGTTTCATATAAAAATCTGTATTTATAAACTAAGTACAGTTAAACTAATCTCATGCTTTCTTGATGACTTGGAATCTCTATTTATTCACTCATTCATACACTCAGTATTACTGCATGCTTAGTAATAGGTAAGAGGGGTTAGACCAAGGAACGTATACAAGTAAATAAGAAATAATTCCGGCCCGCAAGGGCAGTTTACGGGCTATATGTGAGGCCTTTGGCATATACTGAGATGCATAAAGATTAGCTTCATCTTTTACAGAATATCCTTAAATTGCTTGCAGTTGTAGTTGGTGTCATTGCTAATCCCCTAATAAGAGATTCCCTGAAAGGTCCATAAGATGGCATGAACCCACCCCTACATCAATGTCGCACACTGCTTTGTTGCCACACAATTATTATAGAAAACCATTTCCCTCCTCTGGGAATCTCATGATGTTATTGCTACTGGCATCCTCTGTGCCTCTGCTTTTTTCGTCCTAGTAACCTAGAGTAGTACCTTAGGAGCTGGGACACTGTATCATCAAATATTTTGCGTACAACTAAAACAAATCTGCCCATCTTGGAGTATGATATATAAATTTTGCAAACTTTTATTGCTTTATTTGGGCTTAAAACATCTGGTCCCATCACTTCATGGGAAATAGATGGGGAGACAGTGGAAACAGTGTCAGACTTTATTTTTTGGGGCTCCAAAATCACTGTGGATGATGATTGCAGCCATGAAATTAAAAGACGTTTACTCCTTGAAAGGAAAGTGATGACCAACCTAGATAGTATATTGAAAAGCAGAGACATTACTTTGCCAACAAAGGTTTGTCTAGTCAAGGCTATGGTTTTTCCAGTGGTCATGTATGGATGTGAGAGTTGGACTGTGAAGAAAGCTGAGTGCTGAAGAATTGATGCTTTTGAACTGTGGTGTTGGAGAAGACTCTTGAGAGTCCCTTGGACTGCAAGGAGATCCAACCAGTCCATTCTGAAGGAGATGAGCCCTGGGATTTCTTTGGAAGGAATGATGCTAAAGCTGAAACTCCAGTGCTTTGGCCACCTCATGCGAAGAGTTGACTCATTGGAAAAGATTCTGATGCTGGGAGGGATTGGGGGCAGGAGGAGAAGGGGATGACAGAGGATGAGATGGCTGGATGGCATCACCGACTCGATGGATGTGAGTCTGAGTGAACTCTGGAAGTTGGTGATGGACAGGGAGGCCTGGTGTGCTGTGATTTATGGGGTCACAAAGAGTCGGACATGACTGAGCAACTGAACTGAACTGAAAATCAATTTATCTCATATCTGCAATTTCTCTGGAAATGCTGGTTAATTAATTTTTTATTATTTCCTTTTTTAAAGTTTGGCTCTAAGGCAAGATTCCATATAAAGTATATTTTGTTTCGTAGTATGATGAACAACTCAGATAAAAATTTCTCCCATAAGAATCTGAGTAAAGAAAAAATACTATTTTTCATGAAATCAAAGCAATATAAACTAGACTTGCAGACTATCGATGACTACATGAAGATAATATTTTTGAATAAAATCTTCATAATAAAAAATAACAAATGAAATAATAACCTATAGTATTGGTTATAAACATTTAAGGTGCTCAGTTATAAACCTTACTGTTCAGAATATCTGATTATTATGAAATCTCACTTTTGATCCCTTAGTTAAAGTATTTTGTATTCACATTGCCTGCATGATCAAACTAATATATAAATAAATATAAAAATATTTATTCACATATTAGTAAAGAAAACAGCTCAGAGAATCTTATTGTCACTAATTTGCTTAAATGATGTATTTCAGAATCTAGGAATCTAATATTTCTCTGTAATAAAAATATTGTGAGAATCATTCCTGGTATTTGTTAAACATTCATTTTATCTCTTTAATTTATTCAGTCATTCACATATGGCCTTCTATGTATAAGTTCATCTAAGGGTTCACAATACATCAGGAGAACACAAATGAAATATGTATCTGGATTGTCATACAATTTCCTAAAATGGCCTGAGGCGAAATGTTGATAGAAAGTAGAATCTACATGATGCTATTACCCATATTTATAGAATACCATAAATGTCTGTCTTTTGAAGAAACAATCGTAACACATAACATCTGGATGAAAATAAATATTTCAGTGACATATCTAGATGTCTCTAAACATCTGGAATTTGTAGATTTAATATTCCAACTGTTTCTATTTGTATATGAACACTTGAAATACTGTAGACACTGTCTAACAAATATTTATTCACATCTTTAACATGTGAAAGCATGCAAAGGAGTAATTGTATAAATACAATTTGGAAATTTAATCACACCTGTGTGATTAAATTGATCATGGCAGCTGATCCAGTAAACCTAATGTAAACAGACTCTAGTAAGATACATCCAAGTAATTCAGTGGCAAAGTCAATAGATGAACTGAAAAATTAGAGCCCAGATTGCTCTCTAAGGTAGGGATGAAAAATGGGGGAAAAGAAAGCTTCCTTACTCGTCCTGCCTGAATAGATTTATATCTGATTAAGAGAAGGAATCCCTTGGCTGTTTCCAACAAGTTCATGGGAGCTGCCAGTTGACTCTGTTGTTTCTACAGCAGTGCAACATGGGGTTGGGAGGTAGTGTGCATGCATGTGTGTGTGTGTGTGTGTGTGTGTGTGTGTTTGGGGGGGGGGGGTTGGATTGGAGGTTAAAGGGAGTTAGGACATATTCCATGACTAAAGACTGAATTCCTGCATAGAGGACTGCCTCTCACCTTTCTCCTCTATTTTAAAACAATGTTTATGACCAGGAAATCACTTCCTGGCCTCTATAATTTTCGGTTTCAAAGCCTCTTTTTTTTTGTCCTTAGAATGCCTGAGAACCAGGCTCACTAATGTAGTCATAAAACATTTACTATTTCACATGTTTTTGGACAAACTGAATACACATTAGCCATTGGCAGTCATGAGCAAATAACATGTTGAACAAGAAATAAACTCTTTTTTAGGAAACAAATGAAATTCTCCATGAAACGAAATTAGGGTTAGGGTTAAGGTTAATGCAATCAGTACTATTACAAGCTGATCGTATGTATTACATTCTCCTTTCCCAAAATGCAGCCAGAGTAATAATTCACATGATGAGCAAAATTCTTAGAGACTGATTACTTTTATTTTGACCCTTTAGAAATGTCCTGGAGTACTAAATGCTAACAATTATACCTCTTTCTGTCAAACATGATGGAATTCAACTCAAATGACCTATTTATGAGTAAAAATTTACAGTGAAATTTTACTACTCCTAATTGTATTTCTACACAAGATTAAAAATATGGATATGAGTTTTACTTATTTTAAGTGAAATCCTGTCACCTCAGTAGATCATGAACAAAAGACTTCAGCAAATCTGAGTGGAAATATCAAAACTAAATTAGGCACTTTTCTCCATTACTGTGTTAAAAATTTCCTAAACAGCAGTCTTGAATACATGGAATTTATATATTCTGATCCACTGCTGGTACTTACCTTGTTTAAACTACTAAGATCAGCTAGAATGACGGCCTTTGTTCTCAACATCTTGTCTAATCTCTGGCTTAAGGTTTAACAATAGCAACACATCACAACCAGTGCATACTATTTTAAGAAATGACCTCTTCCCTAGCCACTGTCTAATTTTGTGAAATTTGTGAAATATAAATATTTTATTGAAACACATAAACTCATCATTCTTATAAGAATAGTAGAATACTAGAAATTCTTAAGACTCAATCTAAATATTCTGATTATTTCTTTTTTTTATTTTATTTTTAAACTTTACATAATTGTATTAGTTTTGCCAAATATCAAAATGAATCCGCCACAGGTATACATGTGTTCCCCATCCTGAACCCTCCTCCCTCCTCCCTCCCCATACCATCCCTCTGGGTCGTCCCAGTGCACTAGCCCCAAGCATCCAGTATCCTGCATCGAACCTGGACTGGCATCTCGTTTCATATATCAGAATATATGTAAGCCCTCACTTCACTTTTATTAGATTTAGGAGCTGTCTCCAAAATTATTCTAAGAACTTGTAATGGCAATTGCTACTGTCATAAGAATATATATTGACACTAAAGTATTCAGTAATTTCAATAACTGGAAAAAATTTTTAAATTGAAAAAAACTGTCTTGCATAAAAATTATAAGTGCTAAAGAGAAATGAAGTTAAAATCAATCCTAAATTGACTATGTTTCTGAGGTTTTCGTGACGAGTCATAGACATAGGGAGATTGACTTGTAGAAAGTGTCCTATATCCAAATTCTCTAGAAACTGTCCTTTATTAGACTTGTGTTTATTCTTTTATAGATGTCATGGAACATATGCAATGCTGTATATACATATTTAGATAACAGAATATCTCTTTAAAGTTGAACATACCAACACAAAAGTTGAATCGGCTCCTCAAAATTTTCAGGAACTTCTTAGTAATACTTTACATTATATGAAAAAAAAAATATGTGACTGCAAGGATAATGTGAAAAAGGAGTAATCTTTCACAGCAGAAGATGTTTTTCTTTAACATTACACTGTAAATGATGATCTGTGTTGCAACACATGATATGTTTCAAAATGTTACTGTTGATTTGCTGATTAAATATAAACTAATTGTTTCCTTATTGAGGAAATTCCCAAAATTAAAGCTTATTTTATATTCCACCATCAACTCATTCACCCTATTCTCTACTCCCACTTTTCTGGTCAGACCCCAATCATATTTAATCTCTCAAAATATCAGTCATACCATCAGATCAGATCAGATCAGCTATTCCAAATCCTGAAAGATGATGCTGTGAAAGTGCTGCACTCAATATGCCAGCAAATTTGGAGAACTCAGCAGTGGCCACAGGACTGGAAAAGGTCAGTTTTCATTCCAATCCCAAAGTCATACCATGTGCAAGCAAAAGAAACATCTAACTGTTACTCTGCGGCTGCTCCTGCTAAGTCACTTCAGTCGTGTCCGACTCTGTGCGACCCCATAGACGGCAGCCCACCAGGCTCCCCTGTCCCTGGGATTCTCCATGCAAGAACACTGGAGTGGGTTGCCATTTCCTTCTCCAATGCATAAAAGTGAAAAGTGAAAGTGAAGTCGCTCAGTCGTGTCTGACTCCCAGTGACCCCATGGACTGCAGCCCACCAGGCTCCTCCATCCATGGGATTTTCCAGGCAAGAGTACTGGAGTGGGGTGCCATTGCCTTCTCCGATGACTGTTAAAAACTACTCTAAAGATATGAGGAAATATCTAAAACCATGGACTACACAAGGTTACCTAGAATAGACAATATGTCTGATTTTGCAGATATAACTTATTAGCTAAATAACTAAAAGCACTCATATAAATGTATAGAAATTAACCTGCAAAGGAGAAGCATTGTGTAAAATGCTCAGTAAAAGACAAAACCACTATTTACTTGGCCCAGGAAAAATTCTCCTTCATGGTCATCCAAAAAATTGATGTCTATTTGGAAAACACTTGGAAATGAGCCATTTAATGATTTATGAGTAACAAACAAAACATAATTCCTCTCCTTTCCACTAACGGAATGTGATCCAACTAGGTAGGATTTTTCCATTTATCTTGGCAGCAGAATCATTAATTCAGTCTGTTTATTCTGGTCAGTTAGCTTACAAATCTGCAATATCGCACCTTTGATTAGCTTTGTAAAATGATTTTGTGACATGGAAGGAGCTCTCATTCTTTCTGTATCTGGCAGTCTTGACTCTATAAATATGTCCATTTTTGACACTCCTATAGTTTTATGCAACTGCCTTCCCTCTTCATCCCACTGTGAGATATTAAAACTTTGGCATGAGTTTTTTCCAAGTGCGTCTGGATGGATGAAAAAGCCAGAATAAGCTTGTCAAACTTAAAAATACCTTGGGACAGGAGGGTCTTTAGACTGACTGGCTCTTCTAAGTATTCCAAGTGACTCTGCCAATTAAGGATTATTAGCTGTTGATTGAGAACAGTATAGAAGAATATGTTGTACACGTGAAGGTGTAAATTAGAAGCTGGATGGTTACTACAGTGTAACTGTTATACAAAACAGCGTTGGGCTTTCCTGGTGGCTCAGACATTAAAAGAATCCACCTGCAATGCAGGAGACCTGGGTTCAGTCCCTGGATTGGGAAGATCCCCTGGAGGAGGGCATGGAAACCCACTCCAGTATTGTTGCCTGGAGAATCCCCATAGACAGTGGAGTCTGGCAGGCTAAATCCATGGGGTCAAAAAGAGTCAGACACGACTAAGTGACTAAGTGCATAATTAAAATATTTAAAGCTTAACTTCGTCCCAGTGTCTCCACTTCTATTGAACATAAAACAATTTTCTTTAATACCTAAGTGCTAATATGGAATTACTGTGCAGGATAAGCCTCTTTTCTCTTTACCCTTCTTCTTCCTCTTTGGCCAGATGGAATTCAAAGGGGATAACAGATGTCCCCTACCTGTACCGGCATTGCCACGTGGGAGACACAAACATAAAAGTCCAATTTCTTTGGAGATTTCAGAGCTGTTCCTCCAGATTTGAAAATTTGAGTCCTGAGTAATAGTTAAGGGTTTCGCATATATTATTTTTTTTCTAAAAGGAAATCTAATCATTATTTCAAATATTTACAATCACATGTATAGCCCATTGTAGAATATGTGACAGGTATATTGATGGGGACATGAGTTTGAGCAAGCTCCAGGAGTTGGTGATGGACAGGGAAGCCTGGCATGCTGTAGTCCATGGGGTTGCAAAGAGTCAGACACCACTGAATGACTGAACTGATATTGATTGGGTGATATAAACAAAGGAGCAGTATCTACAAATAAAATATCAGTTATACATATACATTTTTATAGACAACTAAGTTTTCTAAATAAAAGTACATTTAAAACTGCTTCTGTTTATAAATTAAGTTTCATTTAGGAGAAAGTTATTTCTGTGAAATAATTTTGCTACTAGTGGAAATGATTCAATATTTGTTGCTTTTTCCCTTTATATTATATAGAACATATCTATTCTTTCTCTGTATTTGAATCTTGGAAGGCTTTTAAAAAATAGAGAAAAAATATTTTAAGAGATTAAACATCCTATTAAAGTTTAGGAAAACACTAAACAATATGGGAGTAGATATAATATTCTTTGGTGTATACATTTAAGTTACTTTAATAAATCCTATGTTATTTTAAAGTATGGAAAAAATAAATCTTTCAGTAAAATGAAATTGAAAAATTGCAAATCTAGAATTAGAATATTTTACAGGTGGAAACCCTATGAAAGGGATGCTATTTAATATTTTAAATCAAGACATAGATTACATAGATATGTATGAATGGCATTAATGCAAAATCAAAGAAATGGAATAGCTGTATCTCAATTAAAAGAAGATGAATGAAAAGGCTTCGATTGATAACTCTATGTTTATAATTTTAAAAGCCCAACCATGAGAAAATTAACTGAAAATATCTCCCTGATTGACAGGTATTTTTATTACAAAAGGATTAACCCACTATGCCTTTCATAGCAAAGAAGCTTTCCCCCTCTGAGTAATAGATTTGTTTTATAGCTTATGCTAAAAGTTCTTTCACATACATTGTGACATATAAACCTGAGTAAAAGAAAGAGAAGGTAGTTTTAATTTCCATTTTATGCCTTGGGGAGATTGTTACTTGCCTAAGAATACACAATTCCATCTGGCAAATACAGGGTTTTTGTTCCGATTTTTTCTCATAACAATTGAATTTTTCTTAGTAGCAAAAACTAAAGACATAATTTTGATTTGGAATTTAGATTCCACATATACCCATTATATCTTTTATTAACTTGACAAACTGATTAATAGATATTTATAGGATAAAAAACTTCTGAACAATACCAAATTTGCAATTATTTGAAAACCTAATTATCTCAGGATTTACTTTTGTTGTTGTAATTTTTCCCTTTATGAGACTATAGTTGGATTGTTTCCCTAATGACCTCCAAAAATTTTTGCCTTCCTTCCATGTATCCACTCCCGTAGGTGGTGATCTCTTACCGAGCTTGGTCATATGATTCGCTTTAGACAATGGGACTTTAGGAAACATGATCTGAGCAGAGGCTTTGAACACCCACGCACACTGAATACTTCTACCACTATTTGAAGAACGCCAGGGAGCCTTTTAGAAGATGAAATCACACATGCAACAGAGACAGAGGCAAGCTGTTCCAGGTGAGGCTGCCTAGAACAACCAGTTCTCAGTCACCCACCAGCTGAAGAGAGTTGCACAAGGGCTCTAGGTAAGGCCAGAAGTAGAACTGTCCAATTGAGCTCAGATAAAAATTTTTGATCCTCAAAACTTTGAGGAAATTAAGTGCTGATTATTATTTAAAGCCATTAAGACTTTTAAGAGGTTTGTTACACAGCAAAGTCTAAGTGATACAGAATTTTAAAGAGACTCTTAAAAAAGACAAAGATTAAAATTGGGCATGTGTGTGTGTAGAGTATGAAAAGTGAAGTGAAAGTTTTAGTCACTCAGTCGTGTTTGACTCTTTGACACCCCATGGAATGTAGCCCACCAGGCTCCTCTGTTCATAGAATTCTCCAGGCAAGAATCCTGGAATGGGCAGCCATTCCTATATCCAGGGGATAGTCCCACCCAGGGATCCAACCTGGGTTTCCTGCATTGCAGGCAGATTCTTTACCATCTGAGTCACCACGGAACTCCTGTGTATATAGTGTGTATGTACATATACATATGATATAATTTTTCATGTAATTGCTTATAATTCTTTTCCAAGAATGGCAAGTCAGGAAGAAAGAATAAATACTCAAAATGCCTTCAAAATTTCCAAACAAGATTTACAGAATTCCTCCTAAAAAGAAATTATTCTTGGCCAAAAGTGAAACCTCTACTCTATGATCAGATAATGACAGGGAACCACAGGACATCTCCAACAAAGAAAGCACAGATTTTTACTTTTCTCTTAATTAAGAGTATAGTTATACATCCCACATTTCTGTAGATTACAAGCTAACTCTAGTTTCTTATTTCCTTTATGTATCACTTTAAATACAGTTACATTTCCTAGAATTCACATTCTCTTTACAAAAACATTAATGTGTAATTCCATCCCTCCATCATATTTTTCCTGTTCCCAGTTAAAAAAAAAATAGAGCAAAAAAGCAGATGTCTGATGATGTAGATTTTGGATCCTGCTTTCCATCGTGCCAAATGTTGTACACTTATGGAGAGAACTTTGTATGTGAAGTTCAAGGGAAGGAAAATGTTGTGCTCCATAACTTAGGTACTAGTCATAATATTTAATAAAATATAAACTGCCAATAAATAGAACCACATAAAAGTGTTCCTCTGTATATTTTCACTACCCAGAATGATCCTACTAAAAGCTGAAATATAGAAATTAACAGAAGGAAAGCAAATGATTTAAGAAGTTGGATAAAATAACTCGCTCTCCTAAGATAGTATTCATTTGTCCACACCCTGTTGATATTTCTTTGGTTCCAATGGGATCCCTGGAGGAGGTACACGCAGTGAAAGAGGAAATGAGACTCTGCTCCTAAGAGTGCCAATCATAACTGCACTGTCCATAAAGATGTTTGCGTTTGCCTTTCAGGAATGTTTTTCTAAAGATTAGCAACTATTAACCATCAGTAGGCTAGATTCTTCTAGGGAAAATCAGAACTCATATAAAAGAGTGCTCAGGGAAACTATTCGAGCAAATCATTTGCCATTCAGATAAAATCCAAGAAAGGATCTAAAACGTAATTAATTAAAATATTATTTATGTCTTATTAACTGGTGTTCACAGATCGCTAATCATTTCAAAGTTTCTCTAAATGAGTGGGTACCAGAATTTGTAATTTCTGAGACAAATACAATTTCAAAAATATTTTGGGCAGTGGGGTAGATATTTACCAATGATCTATGTGCCCTTGTGCCTACCATGCCTCAGCTCCCTTAAATTTAAGTGGTACCATTGACTATTTCCAGTGGTACCATTGACTATTTCCAGACATTAGAGTGTAAATGGAAGTGACATGGGTCATTTCCAGGTGAAAACATTTAGAGGTCAATGCATGAACCTCCAGCTCTTTCTTACCTCTTGCAGTTACCAAGGACACCACATGTCAGGATGCCAGAAGGTCAGACTGGGTCCTGAGTGATTATTTGGAATGCTGGACTTGCAAAGTTAGTATGGAGAGTGAACAAACAATAAACTTTATTCTTATGTCATTCAGATTTGAGGGTTAATGTATTACTGCAACATAAACCCTATCCTGAGCAATAAAGGATACTAACATGGGGGTTCCCAAATTTCTGTTATGTAAAATAAGGAGATTTAAAAAATAAACAAGATGAATGGTGAGAGTAACATGGAAGCATATACACTGACATATGTAAATAAACAGCCAATGGGAATTTGCTGTAGGACTCAGGGAACACAAACTGGGACTCTGTCACAACCTAGAGAGTGGGATGGGGTGGGAGGTGGAAGGGAGGTTAAAAAGGGAGGGGACATATGTACACCTATGGTTAATATATGTTGATGTATGACAGAAATCAAACCAATTTTGTAAAGCAATCATCAATCAATTAAAAATAAAAGAATATAAAAAATAAAAGTCCTCTCCATATGCCATCATTATATAAAAGAAATAATATTTTAAAAACAAAAAATAGAAGAAAGATACAATCACAGAACAAACAATGATTCCATAAACTGAATAAACCCAGAGGGATGGGATGGGGAGGGAGGTGGGAGGGGGGTTCAGGATGGGGAACACATGTACCCCCGTGGCAGATTCATGTCAACATACGGCAAAACCAATACAATATTGTAAAGTAAAAAATAAATAAATAAATATGACTATTTTATTCTTCAGGGAGTCCTTGGTGGCTCAGACAGTAAAAAGTCTGCCTGCAGTATGGGAGACCCGGGTATGATCCTTGTGTTGGGAAGATCCTCTGGAGAAGGAAGTGGCAACCCACTCCAATGTTCTTGCCTGGAGAATCCCATGGACATGAGATCACAAAGAGTCAGACACGACTGAGCGACTTCACTTCACTTTATTTTATTCTTCCTTAATTATATCATTATGCTGGGCAAAAGCTTCATCATGAAAGAAAAAATTGGTCTACCCAGTGATATTTGAGAATCACAGATCTAGATATCTAGAATTACAGATCATAATAACCATGCCATGGTATGATCACTCACCTAGAGCCAGACATCCTAGAATGGAAGTGAAGTGGGCCTTAGGAAGCATCACTATGAACAAAGCTAGGCGAGGTGATGGAATTTCAACTGAGCTATTTCAAATCCTAAAAGATAATGCTCTTAAAGTGCTATACTCAATATGCCAGCAAGTCTGGTAAGTAACTCAGCAGTGACTACAGGACTGGGAAAGGTCAGTTTTCATTTAAATCCCAAAGAAAGGCAATGCCAAAGAATGTTCAAAATACTGCACAATTGCATTCATCTCACACCTTAGCAAACTAATGCTCAAAATTCTCCAAGCTAGGCTTCAACAGTACATGAACCAAGAACTTCCAGATGTTCAAGATGGATTTTAAAAAGGCAGAGGAACCAGAGATCAAATTGCCAACACCCATTAGATCAAATTCCAGAAAAACATCCATTTCTAGTATATTGACTAAAAATACCTGAATATATATATAAATACCTGAAAAATACCACCCTGACCAAAGCCTTAGTGTGGCTCACAAAAAACTGGAAAATTCTTCAAGAGATAGGACTACCAGACCCTGCTTCCTGAGAAATCTGTATGCAGGTCAAGAAACAACAGTAAGAACCGGGCATGGAACAGCAGACTGGTTCCAAATTGGGAAAGGAGTACGTCAAGACTGTATATTATCACCTTGCTTATTTAACTTCTATGCAGAGAGTACATCATAAATTCTGGGCTGTATGAAGCACAAGCTGGAATCAAGATGGTCAGGAGAAATATCAAAACCCCAGATATGCAGATGACACCACCCTTATAGCAGAAAGTGAGAAGTAACTAAAGAACCTCTTGATGAAAGTGAAAGAGGAGAGTGAAAAAGGTGACTTAAAACTCAAACATTCAAAAATCAAAGATCATAGTACCCAGTCCCATCACTTTATGGCAAATGGATGGGGAAACAATGCAAACAGTGAGAGACTTTATCTTCTTGGGCTCCAAAATCACTGCAGATGGTGACTGCAGCTATGGAATTAAAAGACGCTGGCTCCTTGGAAGAAAAGCTATGATCAACCTAGACAGCATATTAAAGAAGCAGAGACATTACTTTGCCAACAAAGGTCCGCATAGTCAAAGCTATGGTTTTTCCAGTACTCCTGTATGGATGTTAGAGTTGTATCATAAACAAAGCTGAGCAATGAAGAACTGATGCTTTTGAACTGTGGTGCTGGAGAAGACCAGAGAAGGCAATGGCACCCCACTCCAGTACTCTTGCCTGGAAAATCCCATGGATGGAAGAGCCTGGTGGGCTGCAGTCCATGGGGTAGCTAAGAGTCAGACATGACTGAGTGACTTCATTTTCACTTTCATGCATTGGAGAATGAAATGGCAACCCACTCCAGTGTTCTTGCATGGAGAATCCCAGGGACAGGGGAGCCTGGTGGGCTGCCGTCTATGGGGTCGCACAGAGTCGGACACGACTGAAACAACTTAGCAGCAGCAGCAGTTGGAGAAGACTCTTGAGAGTCCCCTTGGTCTGCGAGGAGATCAAACTAGTCAATCCTAAAAGAAATCAGTCCTGAATATTCATTGGAAGGACTGAGGCTGAAGCTGAAATTCCAATACTTTGGCCACCTGATGGAAGAACTGACTCATTTGAAAAGACCCTGAAGTTGGGAAAGACTGAAGGCAGGAGGAAAAAGGGACAAGAGAGGATGGGATGGTTGAATGGCATCACCGACTGGGTGGACATGAGTTTGAGTGAACTCCAGGAGTTGGTGATGGACAGGGAGGCCTGGCATGCTGCAGTCCATGGAGTCACAAAGAGTCTTATACTACTGAGCGACTGAACTGAACTGATCTAGATATTTTTTAAATGGTGAGAGAAGATTGTTGATCCAAAGCAGTTAAAAATATACAATGACAATGTCCAACATTACCTGTCTTTCAGTGAGATCCAGATTCACTGCTATCTCATATCGCCTCAGTCTGGTCAGATAATTATGATGGGCAAATTCTGCTTCAAGTTCTCTGATTTGCTCTTTGGTAAAAGCTGTCCTTTCCTTTCTGGGTTTGCTGTTGACTTCTGACTTGTAATTTCCTTCCTGGGAGTCTGGGGAAAAAAAAGTAAAAGAGTTAGATTTAGTTCATTCACTCAAACACATTCAATCATTTCATTTATAACAGAAACATTTACTGATAACTACTTTTCCAGGTACTCTATTAAACACAGTAAAAATAGAGAGAAACCAAAGACAGTAAGATTTATCTTGACAGGGTGAGATAAATTGCATTTTTTTTCCAATGTGCCCTGAGGTGACTTACAGCCAAATTGGGGCTGTGTCTAGTTTTCTTCTTTTGGAATATCAATATAAACAAAAAAATTTAATTGTTCTTAATATGCTTCCCTGGTGGCACAGATGGTAAAGAATCTGCCTTCAGTGCAGAAAACACTGGTTCAGTCCCTAGGTTGGGAAGATCCACTGGAGAAGGGAATGGCAACCCACTCCAATACTTGCCTAGAGAATTCCAAGGACAGAGGAGCCTGGCAGGCCCCAGTCAATGGAGTTACAAAGAGTCAGACATGACTAAGTGACTAACACTTTCACTTAATATGCTATTATAATATTAGTAACAAGAAAAAACAAAGCCTCTCTATTAAACAAGTTTTTATCTAAAACTATTCAGATACAAGATTTCTTCTAATAAGTTTTTCAACATAAATTCTTGAGTTCTAAGTTTAATTGAACAGAGGGATCCTAAAAATAGTGGTGACTCAGTATGTGATTATTTGAGAAATTCAAATTTAGTGACTAGACCACAAAAGTCAGTTCAAGCTCGGACTAAGCATACATAAGTGTGTATATTTAAGTGTGTGTGTGTGTATGAGTGTGTCTGTGTGAATTTATTGCCTTTTAAATTTTTATTGAAGTGCAGTCTCCTTAAAGGCAATAACCATACTCTATTCTTGCATAATTCTTAGGGCAACGTGGAACCTATAAATAAAATTTTGCTCATTTAACTCAAAATATGAACATAATTTTAAATGATTTTTCACTATATATGAGATAAACATAGGATGCATAACATCTAACATAGCTAGCCAAACACAACATCTTATAATGTCCTATAAAAATAACTTACAGTATATCATGGCATTTTTTTTCCTAAGAGTTCAAGACATAATTAATGTAGACTGTTTTCTTTATCAGACTTCCCCTGTGGCTCAGCAGTAAAGAATCTTTCTGTAATGCAGAAGATGGGGGTTCGATCCTTGGGTCAGAAAGATCCCTTGGAGAAGGAGCAACCCACTCCAGTATTCTTGCCTGGGAAACCCCAAGGTCAGAAAAGCCTGGAAGGCTACAATTCATGGGGTTGCAAAAGAGCTGAACATGACCAAGTGACTAAACAACAAAATCAAATCTTACGTGTCCGTATAATATCCCTGAGATGTAAGTTAGAAGACATTCTTAATATTCATGCATATCTATAGTGAAAAAAATTCTACATAACCAAGTAATATTTAATCATACCAGCTCTAATAATTCATGTCAAGTTTATCCTCAGTGAAATATAAACATAATCAAGATAAAGCAGCATGTCTGTATACTCTCGAAAATTCAGTTTTCTAGTTATTTTTGAGCATCTACATATAAATAGTAATGCCTTAATCACATGGGGATATAATGAACTCTTCTATGAAGCCAAATGAGATAAATGATATAGAAAAAATAATGGCTCAATCATATTAACATCAGATTACCTAAAAAGGGACATTTTTTTTTTAAATTGACAATGTAGTAAGGTAAAGCTTTACGATTTCCTAAAGGAAATCAGTCCTGAATATTCATTGGAAGGACTGATGCTGAAGCTGAAACTCCAATACTTTGGCCACCTAATGCGAAGAACTGACTCACTGGAAAAAACCCTGATCCTGGGAAAGAATTAAAGCAAGAGAAGGAGACAACAGAGGATGAGGTGGTTGGATGGCATCACGGACTCAATGGACATAATTTGAGTAAACTTCGGAAGTTGGTGACAGACAGGAAGGCCTCGCATGCTGCAGTCCATGGGGTCGCAAAGAATCGGACAGGACTGAGTGACTGATCTGAACAGCTTTATGAAGGGTCTTTTGAAACAATATTTGCTTCTTCATCTAATGATACTTAAATATGCTATGTGCAAAGATGTTGGGTTTTTTTAGTGCCCTTTTCCTGTCTGGCTGAGGGAAGTCTAACTGAAGTAAAGAGGGGCCTGCGTAATGGAAATCCACTAGACAAGGTGCCCTAAGCTAAACAGTTTCGATTTGACTCTTACCAGAATCAAAGCTGGCCAAATGCAAAGTTTTCTAGGTCTAAGTAGCAGCCCTGGGTCGAAAAGATCCCCTGGAAAAGGAAATGGCAACCCACTCCAATATTCTTGCCTGGAAAATTCCATGGACAGAGGGGCCTGGCAGGCTACAGTCCACGGGGTCGCAAAGAGTCTGATATGACTGAGCGACTAACACACACACACAAGTAAGCAGCAGTGGCGACAGGTTCACATCAAAACTTTGGCATGCAGGGCCGTTACTTTTTCTCTGCGGGATCATGGGCGTGTTTCACTGAATGGTACGGTGGCGCTGTCGGAAATTCTTCGGACTCATAGATCGCATTTCCGGGCTTGTCACGTAATCCTGTATTGACTGGCTCCCTACCTTAGCAGGGCAGGCAGGCTTCATCCGGTGTGAAAAGTGGTTTGCGATATGTCAGACACAGGCCGACTGTATTTTACTGTAAGCCACTGGGACCGGATCAGTCAGTTATTACGTGACGTGTGAGCTCTCAGGTCGGATGTGTTTACACAATGCCAATTTACCTGCCTCTAAGTGGAACCTGCTGTCCATTATCCACGCTTTTAGCTACAGATTTGCAAACTTCCACATCTTCCGTGCATTTTGCTAGTCTGGTAACGTGTGAACAAAACTTTCCGATGATTGCTTTCTTTTTTTTCCCCTTAACTTTTCCATGGGCTGTTCTGGCAGAGGCAAACTCAGTCACAGCCCAGAATATTCAGATAGGTCCCTCTCACAAGGATGCATGTTCTCACGTGAATCAAAAGTATTTTCGCCAATTTGGAGCCACATTCAGTTTGAAATCTGTGGTTAATTATTCTTTATGAGGGGACAATGCTTTACTCCCCTCAGTAATGTAAGTCTGGAAACTGACAGCAAAGCCAGAGCATTTTTTCTCATGAGCAATTCAATTTGAATGATTCATGGTTAACACATTCCCTTATATAAGCATGAATGAACAAACTCACATTGAGGAAAGCCTATTAAGTGGTGTTTATTTTTGAAACCAATTTCTTTTACTTCCTCAGTATTCAACAGTTCTTCAAAAATACCACAGACACACACAAACATAAAAAACTTGGGCCAGTCCTTGGAAGAAGGGTTACATGCAGTGTATCTATCTATATGCATGCCCCCTGAAACTAGAAATATATAAGAAGATGGTTTATACATCCAATGACTGAATTTGAACAAAAGTCTGGCTATAATTCAACATTTATATCCAAAAGCAACTTAACCAAGTGCCTGAATTCCAAACCTAAGTAGCTCACAAAGTGATATCCAATGACTAAAACCATGTGAATTGTGCAGTTACATTTATAATGATCACCCAGGAATAATTACATTGTAATTTACATGACAAAGAGTGGGTATGTGCATCTTGACTTCATTATCTAAAAGAGGCTGTCAGTGCAATTTAAGTAGA
Organism: Bos indicus x Bos taurus; assembly: GCF_003369695.1. NCBI lineage: Eukaryota > Metazoa > Chordata > Mammalia > Artiodactyla > Bovidae > Bos > Bos indicus x Bos taurus. The sequence continues at coordinate 95,679,392 of NC_040079.1, read as the reverse complement.
GTAGCACCAATGTCAATGTATTCTGTGGGCACTTACACCCTTGGATCTATGATTCTGTTGTGGTTTTTACCCATGATGCTCACACTTTTTCCTTCCTATTAAAAACATGCTCCTTGGGACTGCATTTCTGGACTTCTACGATCTTGGATTTCAAACATCTTTTTGGATTTTTCTTGCCTGCACTTTCCAAAGTCCATCATTTACTGACCCTTAAGCTCCTTCTACCTTCACCTGACTAACTCTTCTTTGGTGGAAAATGGGTGGGAGCCTTGGATGAGGCTTTTGGCAAATGGCACATTAGCTTCCATCTGTTTCCCAGCTGTTTCAACCGAGGCAAAACTCCCTCCGTTTTCTTCAGCCTCCCATATCCTACGCCAAATGGTAGGTGTTGAGGGAGGGGAGTCTGGAAACTGCCTTCCTTTCTTCCCTACAACCACAAACAAAATGTCACCATCTGTACAGTACATTGCAATGTAAAATATCACAATTGTTATTTCTCGTCTCAGATACTTTAATGCACATGTGGGTGCACTCTCACACTCCCTCGTCGCTTGGAGGAAATGTTGACTTATGTGTTCAGGTAGAGCTGGCAGTCCCAGTTCTCTAACCTTTTGCTCCCTGGGACTATGCTAATGGAAGGAGTCTGCAATACTTCCGTGGAGGATAAAAATTGCCCTCCAAGGATCATTTCTGTCTAGCATTTAGAACTTCTCCACATGTGACTTTTTATTTCCCCTAGTGCAAGAGGATGCCAAAAGATAATAATGTTTTATGGAAGACAAGTAATGTAAGGGCTTGGTCTGTTCACTAGTGGCACAGAATACCTCTTAGCAAAAGAGAAATAATAAAGTCTGATTGAGTATATTTTTGGCTACCCTGAGTAAACTTATTAACTCGTTTAAATGAAGAACATAATTTACCAGTGTCTGTAAAAACATCAAAATGTAAAGGAATGCTCTTATAGCTCAGACTAAAATGAATACTTCTTTCATATTCTGAAGAAAGAATGAATGCTAAGCCACAGTCTATAGTTCTTTGCAACTTTTTGTATTAATGTTTTGTAGGCTATTCAAAATGAGAGATGCTCTGCTATTAACAAAGCTCCACAAATAGCAGATATTGGAAGCTAATAATTACATTTACAGAGGCATAGGAATTGTGGATAGAGGTAGGGAACTTTATAGAATAATCCTATTGATGCTAGTAATTTTCACATTTAAACGGGAAATCGCCTGTCTTATGAGAAACACTTCCAACTTGCTACTTAAGATTTTTAATGAGTGGGCATTTCAAACTTTCCAGGGTTTTTTTTTTTCAGAGTAAACGATCTTCCCCAGGGGTTTTTTAATCCTCTAGCTGATCCACTCTCCAGATCTGAGAACCACAGCCATACTAAGCTTCTATTACTAATGAATGTGTCTCTTATACATTGAAGTGTGTAAGTGAAAAAAAAAAGGAGGGGGAGTTGAGAATTGCTGTGGTAAATCTAGAATAGAAATTAGCATTGAAACTATCCACTATTTCTTACAGCATTGATATGAAAAATCTATAGCCATTATAACATTTTCTCTTTACTTATAAAGAAGTGAAAGTGAAAGTCACGTAGTTGTGTCGAACTCTTTATAACCCCATGAACTGTATAGTCCAAGGAATTCTCCAGGCCCAAATACTGGAGTCGGTAGCCTTTCCCTTCTCCAGGGGATCTTCTCAACCCAGGGATGGAACCCAGGTCTCCTGCATTGTAAGTGGATTCTTTACCAAGCCTAATTATCAAAGATTAAAAAAAAAGAAATTTTTATTTTTAGTAACAGTTTAGTATTGATAATAGTAATAGTTGTATTTAACATGCAAAAGTCATCCTATGGGCTGGACCAGTGATTATCAACTGGTGGATACACTCTTTCATCATCTAGTCTCCCTGCTCATTGCTTCCTTGATTATTCATGTGATTGTCTAGTTATGCTTTCAGGAATGAAATAAGTCAGATAAATCTCACATTATGAAACAGAAGATATATTTATTTTTCTAACATTTGTGTTGCCAATTGTATGTTTTGAACAGATAATTTATAAAGAACATCCTATTTATTTCTGTTAAAGGCATTTAGGCTCTTATTGCTGGGAGATAATTGAAAGATTAACCATGTATAGCTGAAACTTTTATGAAATAGAATAGTTACTATTATATTAGAATACATTTTAGTTTACAGATTTGACTTTTTTACAAAATATTTGGGCATGTTTTTTACAACTAATTCTGAAAGTGAGAAGAATCAAAATTCAGTATATATGACCATGTCAATATTTAGCAATAGCTACCCACATAAGCAAGTATTACAATTAGCAACATTACACAGTCATGCAAAATTACTTGATGTAATTCCATAAAGGGAAAGAATATGAAGACCTGAGATATTTTTTAAAATCTATACACTTTAGATTACATTTTAGAATGAGAGAAAAAGAGAGACTGATAATACCACAGAATTATTCTTAAATTGTTACCTATTTAATAACTAACTATGAATATGGATATAAATAATATGAAAACAAATATCTCAGAATTTCCTTAAAAATAGGTTATTTGGGTCTCTAAAGTCATCCATACCTTATATGTAGATGGTTTCTCACAGTAGGTAATAATCTTACCTTGGCATTGCATTGCATTCCTAGGATAAACTGGCAGATACTACAACTAAGTCCTTCTCTTTGCTTCCTTCCTCCTCTATAATTTTAAGTTAACAGCAGTTAAAGGAATTTTAGCCAATTTAAATCAGATATGGGCATTTGAACAGTCTTACTTCTAATCCATAAATACAGAATGCCTTTCCATTTATTTGTGTTTTCTTCAGTTTCTCTCGTCAATATCTTAAGTTTTTCATGTACAGGTCTTTCACCTTTTTGATTAAATTTATTCTTAAATATTTTATTCTTTTTGATATGATTGTAAATGAGATTGTTTTCTTGAGTTCTCTTTCTGATAACTTGTTACTAGTGTATATCACTGCTCTGTGGTAGCCTAAATGAGTGCCATGCTGTGCTAAGTCGCTTTAGTCATGTCCGATTCTTTGCGACCCCATGGACTGTAGCCCATCAGGCCCCTCTGTTCATGGGAATCTCCAGGCAAGAATACTGGAGTGGGTTGTTGTGCCCTTCTCCAGGGGATCTTCCCGACCCAGGGATCGAACCCACGTCTCCTGTGGCTCCCGCATTGTAGGTGGATTCTTTATTGCTGAGCCGCCTGGGAAGCCCAACCTAAATAAGAAGGAAATCCTAAAAAAGAGGGGATATATTTGCCATAGAGCAGAAACTAATACCGGAGAAGGCAATGGCACCCCACTCCAGTACTCTTGCCTGGAAAATCCCATGGATGGAGGAGCCTGCTAGGCTGCAGTCCATGGGGTCGCGAAGAGTCGGACACGACTAAGCGACTTCACCTTCACTTTTCACTTTCATGCATTGGAGAAGGAAATGGCAACCCACTCCAGTATTCTTGCCTAGAGAATCCCAGGGACGGGGGAGCCTGGTGGGCTGCCGTCTATGGGGTCGCACAGAGTCGGACACAACTGAAGCGACGCAGCAGCAGCAGCAGCAGAAACTAATACAACATTGTTAAGTAACTATACTCCAACAAAAATTAACTTAGAAATGCAACATATGTTTTGTGTATTAATTTTGTGTCCTGCAACTTCACTGAATTTATTTGTTAGTTCCAACAGTATTTTGGTAGAGTCCTTGGGGATTTTCCGTATACAGTATCAGGTCATCTGAAATAGTGACAGTTTTTAGTTCTTTAGGTTCCATGCAATACTTGGGGTATACTTAAAGTAAAATGCTATTCATTGTTTATCTGGATTTTAAATTAAACTGGGAGTCCTGTGCAATATCTGATAACACTAAAGTGGAGCTGGGGCTTGCTAGAGCATCTAGTGAGTAGAAGCCACGATTCTGCTAAACATCTTACAATGCCCAGGACAGCCATCACCACCCATTTATCTTGAATGGGTTCATATTTCTCTGCATATAAATACAGTAAGAATTATCCGGTCCAAAATGTCAGTAGTGCTGAGGGTGGGAATTATGAACTATGTGCAATCTGTTCCTTCACTTGGTATAACATTTAATCTCTTGGGTTTTAAATTTTAAAATCCTAACACTGACCTGGTACTTTTTTATAGAAATAAATTGAAGTTAATATTACTTGTCTTCATCTGCCATCAATTATGTGATAGACGTGTGCTTTGAAAAATTAGTTAATATAAAGCAATATTTAGTGGCACTTTCTCTTTTTTTTTTTTTTTAAGCTGAGGGTCATTCAAATTTTTATAACAGATGAAGGCCCCTTAGGGTTATCATGGAAATCACAATTTCCATGATTGTGATTTTAGCATGAAAATCAAAAATCCAGAAGAGATTCAAAATTAGGTGCTTAGCATTGGGAATATAAAGATGAATTAAGGCAAATATCTTACTGTTAAATTACCTAGAGTCTAGAATCCAGAGGCGCAAAGCAGACATGAAGATAAATAAAAAGCTCAATAATTTATAAGAGTTACTGCTATTAAAATATATTAAAGTCACTTGCCAAAAAATATACAGTGAATTGCCAAAAAAGGGGCTCGGAACAACAGCGTAAGTGCAAGCCCTTACACTCTTAGAAGATACAGACTTGTCTTCTATAATATAAAATAAACTTTATGGAAGTTCTGTTGTTGTACATCCAAGGGATTTATCAAACTGCTAGCAGAATTGGTGCTGAATTTTCTAGGCCCTCATTGCAAAAACTGTATGGTGCTGTCTAATATAGAAAGGGATCTCAGTGCTTTTTGCCCCATTGACAGATGTAAATTAGAGATGTCACAATTCTTCTGGCCACTGTCAAGTTACCTAGATTCCTGATTTCTGAAAAGCGTTTCTTTCCTTCCTCATCCTCTCAGGGACACAGTAACACCATGTAACTCCAAGTCATTTGCCGACATAAGAGCTGAATAGGAGGTGAATGGGGAGTGGATCTGGAGGTTTGCATCTGCTTCATGCCCTTGACTATTGCTTCCGTGTGTATTAAAATATAAATGTGAATGCCATTTTAATTGCTCACCCCCAATTACTAAATAAATGAGAACAATGCTGCTGCTGCTGCTAAGTCACTTCAGTCATGTCTGACTCTGTGCGACCCCGTGCACTGCAGCCCACCAGGCTCCTCCATCCATGAGAAAATCAGATCAGACCAGATTAGATCAGTCGCTCAGTCGTGTCCGACTCTTTGTGACCCCATGAGTCGCAGCACGCCAGGCCTCCCTGTCCATCACCAACTCCCGGAGTTCACTCAGACTCACATCCATCGAGTCAGTGATGCCATCCAGCCATCTCATCCTCTGTCGTCCCCTTCTCCTCCTGCCCCCAATCCCTCCCAGCATCAGAATCTTTTCCAATGAGTCAACTCTTCACATGAGGTGGCCAAAGTACTGGAGTTTCAGCTTTAGCATCATTCCTTCCAAAGAAACAATAGTTTACATCAAACATTTATATTCTAGTAGGGGAAATAAGGGTTTCCCTATTAGCTCAGACAGTAAAGAATCTGCCTGCTTGGGTTTGATCCCTGGGTTGGGAAGATCCCCTGGAGAAGGGAATGGCTACCCACTCCAGTATTCTTGTCTGGAGAATTCCATGGACAGAGGAGCCTTGCAGGCTACAAAGGAGTGACTTTCACTTTCCCTTTCAGAAGAAATAAATAGTGGCAGAATGTGGTAAGCATTGTATTTAAGAAATAAGATCATTTCTTGGGATCCCAGAGGAGCAGTGCACTTTTAAACTAATAAGATGGGGGAAAATATAATGGAAAGCTGTATGTTAAAAACTCTTCCCTAAGGCTTCCTGCACCCATGGAAGGTACAATGTTGATTCTTGTGAAAGCCATTGTTATCAAGTACAATCCAAGTAGGTGCATGAGCCTGATTCTGTTGCATTCCCTTGTTCTAGGATGTAGCTAGAAGCACAAAATTAATTCTGGGCTTCTGTAACTAAGCTTAGAAGTGTATAGCAAAACTGGAGAAAGTTAAATTTACCCTGAAGACATGTGCTGATTTTGTTTTTGTGTTAAATACCTGAATTTGGTGCATGCTAAGTCACTTCAGTTGTGTCTGACTCTTTGCGACCTCATGGACTGTAGCCCGCCAGGCTCCTCTGTCCTTGGAATTCTCCAGGCAAGAATCCTGGAGTGGGTGGCCATGCCCTCCTCCAGGGATGTTCCTGACTCAGGTATTTAACCCCTGTCTCTTGCATTTGCAAGTGGGCTCTTTACCACTAGCACCACCTGGAAAGCTCTTGAATTTGGTGTGAGAACTAAATTTGTATTAAATTTGACTCAAGATAAGTTGCATTATATTTCCATTTAGTGTGTCTTTGGATTCTTTTTAAATTTTTAGCAAAAATAGTGTATTTATTAAATATATTTAGAATTGTATAATATCAATCATATTAGTTTCATCAAAGTTTATAAGTTCTTTGATATTTCACCCTGTATTTATGTCATGAAGGAAGAACCATTTGATTGCACCTTACTATCAGAAAGGGCTACATAGTAAATAAATAATTTTAAAAGGCAAGGTAGTGAATTTAAAATCAAATCAACTGTTTACATCTCATTACTTAAAAACAAAGGGACTCCATTTAGAAGAAGTTGTAAGGTAAAACTGGATTCATATATTGATAGGCACAAAAGTAGGGAACTGAAATGAGTTATTGCTGAGATATCTATTTTATTTTTATTACATATATTTTTACTGAGGAAAATAGACTTATAATATTATAACAGTTTCAAATATACAACATAGTGATTCAGCATTTACATATATATAATGTGGAATGATTCTTACAATGATTCTAGTTATTTTCTGTAATCGCACAATTTTAATACAATATTATTGACTTTATTCCCATATTTTACATCCCCAGGACTTGTTTATTTTATCACCAGAAGTTTGTACTTGTTGATCTCCTTCACCCATTCCATGGCCCCCAGGCCTGTAACTTCCCTCTGGCAAACACCAATATGTTCTCTGTATCTTTGAGATGACATATTATAAATGCAAGTTAGGCAACTCTCTCTTGGAATGACCAACTTGAATCAGAAGTTACTGTAAATGCGTTATATATAAACAATACGACCCTTATATCACAGCCAAGCCTTATCTCCTCCCAGCCAATGACTAGACTGCTCATGAAGTGTTTTTCTTAATCCCATGTTTCAATGATACATTAAAGCCCATAAGAGCTATGATAAATTCATTATTTTAGTAAATACATATCATTAAATTAATGAAGTTGGCTTAATTAATAAACCTTGATTTAAAATGCATGAATTTTAGAACTTGAACAGATTCCCACAAATCTTTTAGTTCCACCTGCTGTAGTTAAGGAGGAGAAATAAAAAGACTCAGAATGACTAAACATGCTCATCAGAGATCACATACTATTAGGTGATGTTTTTACAGCTCAAGCGTCATTCAGCTATAGAAAGAGACATGAAAGCATTCTTTCAGATCCCTAAATACCCTTACCTATTGCATGGCCTCTTCACAAGAACAAGGATTCAAGAAACATCATTATTTAATTGTGGTATTAAATATAGCTACCCCTTCCCAGGTGGCACTAGTGGTAAAGACTCTGCCTATCAGTGTAGGAGATGTAACAGACACGGGTTTGATCCCTGAGTTGGGAAGATCCCCTGGAGAAGGACAAGGCACTCCAGTACTCTTGCCTGGAGGATCCCATGGACAGAGAAGCCTGGTGGCCTACAGTCTATACAGTCACAAAGAGTCAAACGCGACTGAACCACTGAATTGACTTAGAACAAATATGACTGTGAAAACTACACAGAATATTTATGATCCAAGATGCCAAATAAGCAGATGTTAAGAGCACAGTTTCTGCCATTTGTCTGCTTATTCAACCATGAACTTGCCTTTTCCTCATATTTAACACAGGATTAAAGTGAACAGGATTAAATTAAGTAAATCGTTTAGCACCGTAACTGCATACTCTGGGCACTCAGTAATTAACTGCAAGCTCTAGCAATTATTAGTGGGGACTGGGCTCTAAGGACCTCAGCAACTGAAAATGATAGATTTGATAGAATTAGGAGTTAGACATTTTTTTCAAGCATATGAAAATTTAGTTCTAGAAACAAAAGTCTACCTAAAACCCAGGAAGTTTAGATTTTACACAGTAACTAGAAGAATTTTATTTTACATTGAAAAACGGACAAATCTTTAAAGGGATCTGTGTATTATTTTTGACTTGTCTACAAATGAAGCTGCAGGTTTAATTGTGATATTTCCAGTGAAACTGTCGAGGTGACACTTCACAAGGCCCAGTTGGATCACTGTATGAATTTTTGTCTCCTCTGAAGGTTAAAAACTGGAGTCAAATTGTGTGTGTGAGTGTGTGTGTGTGTGTGTGTATGTGTAACTGTGTGTGCTTCTTCTCCTGCAAAGAATCCTAGTAGCCAGGTATATAGTTTTAGGTAAAGACGAATCATTTTCTGCCTTGATATCTGAGTACATAAAATGTTTAACTAACATTCTTAAATGGGTTAAAAAATAAGATTATAAGTGTTTACTGAACAACATTATGAACCCATTATATTGTCTACTCACAACTTTCTTCATATAGAAAGTTTGAGAAGTAAATCACATAGGTATTTTTTAACCACAATAGTAATTGTAGAAATAATTATATGGGAATATTAATAGCAAATGACTTATAAATTGATTTTGCTTTAATTTCCAAGTATAAAAAACATATAAAATATTAAGTAATAGATAACAGTAATAAAATTAAAAAGATTGGAAAATCCCAATCAACTCAGGCTTCTAGCCCAGGCACCAAGCAGCAGTTGGTTTCCTTCTGATTGATGCTGGTAGTGTTCAATGCTTTGTGATCTATTTCTCTACTGCAGCTGTCTTGGCAAGAAGGCAACCCATCTCAGGGTAACCAATCTGTATTAAGTCAATTTGTGACTGCTTTCATAAAGGAATTTTCACAATTGGGAGAAGGCTAAGAATTTAGGACTTACATTCAAGGAATATTACTTATATACTCTTAACAGGCAGAATTCTGTTTACACTAGAGTAGTACATGCTTTCTAAAAAAATAAAAAACACAATAAAATCAGTGCTCTATGATTAAATCAACTTGTGATTTAATAATTTTCCAAAATATAATGAAAAATTCTGACGCGAGTATGTTTGAGCATAATAATATTAAAAAGACAAAAGAAGTGCTGCTGATGATTCCTAACGTATACAAGTCATATATCATCATCTTTCTCCCCATAATTATTACCAGTATTCACTACCTAATATGTATTTTGAGCTGGGAAAACCTGAAATGAAATTTACTTTGAAAAAAATCTGAAACATGAGCTCTAACCAAAAAGATGAAATAATTTAAAAGAACTTTTGATGGTAACATGTTAAGAACTACTGGGTTATGCAATAAAGAATATGTACACAAAGCTGGTTGCTGACAGATACCAGTGAAACCAGAATAGCTGCAATGAATAAGAAAAAAAGATGAGAGTCCATTTACTATTTAAATGTTATTCTGAGAGATGAAGGAAGAGACTGACATCAGAGACACTGATTTACAGAGTTACACATTTTGGACAAAAGAAGGCAGGAATGATGGTCAGGTCTGGGATCTGCTGGTTTGTAGAGAAAGGAGTATTAGAAATTAACAATTTTGTTGAACTCTGAAGCTCAATAATAAAGTGGCATTTGCATACCAATTTATGCTATAATCCATCTCTGAATCAGGCATCCATAGCCAAATACTATATGCTGAGAGTGTGCTTTGTTAGACACAAACATGAATAGTTCATTATGTAATGTGCTAGGACATAGAACAATATGACATAGTGCTTATCCTGAGGTAGATTACAGTCAAGTTGTGGATGAAAGCTGCTTAAGATACATCCGCAGGTAATTAAAAGTAATCATTTTGGGTATACTATCATGGCAGTTTGATGTTCGCTGTCAAAAGCTGATATTTTAGAAGGCATAATCTGTGCTTTTGTTAAGAGAAACTTATGAGAAATATCTGGATAATATTATTATTTGTGCATTTCATAGGGGGGAGCAATTTTAGAAAGATACATATGTATACTTGCATATTAACTTGTGATAAACATCTAACCATGAAGCCTTCCTTTATTCCCACATGTGGCATAAAACATTTTGTCAATTAAGAATTGCTAACTATATAAGGAGCTTCTAAAATTTTACTTTGTGTATGTGCGTGTATGCTCAGTCTCATCTGATCCTTTGTGACCCTTTGGACCGTAGCCTGCCAGAATTCTCTGTCCAGGGGATTTTTCCAGCAAGAAATACTGGAGTGGGTTGCTATTTCCCTGTCCAGGGGATCTTCCTGACATAGGGATCAAACTTTCGTCTCCTGTGTCTCCTACATTGCAGGCAGAATTTTTTTAACCAGCTGAGCCATTGGGGAAGCCCCAAAATACTTTTTAGAAGCCTTAAATGAAATTACATTTATATAGAAACTTAAGAACTTAAATGCAATTATTGTCTATGCATTCAGAACACTTTCAAGACCAACTTGAAGGTAACACAGTTAGGATTTCACTAGGAAATTCACACTTCACTGAAGTCTGAAAAATAAAAATGATCATAATTACTTTTTATATTAGATTTGCAAACTCTTCTACACTTATTTTGAATGTCTACCAAGACAGCATATAAATGATATTTTTGTCTGTGACAAAGCTTTCATCTGGGTCCTGCGGACAATTCATGGCTTGTAATTTTACATTGAGTTAAAGCATTCTGTCAAAACTCAGAATTTAATAATTTTTTCACATGTCACAGAGCAGAGCTCATAATTTTTGAAATGAAAGTTGGCTATTAAATAGCATTCAGTATTTCACTACTATGTGGAGGGAAAGGGTTTGAAGTATAAGCATGTTTGTTGTACTTAATACTTGTGGGTCAACACCTGTGTTGTACAAAAGGAGTATAAAATTTACTCCTAAAATGTAATCTTCCAACACCCACAAACATATAAAATGTATCCTCTGCTTTCTTGCAATAATTTTCAATCAGGGGAAAAAACTCTTAATAGTATACATTTTAAAAACTTTTGGATTGATTAAACAGAATTGTGATTATAATTAAAGCTATATACATTTTACAGTTTTACATATTATTTACAAATGTTATATATTTAGAAAGGAAGAATGACGGAGAGAAAGTAGCAGGAGCTTTGAAGCCAGCCAGTCTGAGTTAGAAATCCACTATAGCTACTTACAACCTGTGTGGTCTTAAGTCTTTTGAAATTCAGAGTCCCCATTTACAGAATTCACATATGATTGCTATACAGAGGAAAATGAGCAAATTTACAGTGTGTATATCTGAATGTATTATGGATTCAATAATATACACCTATTATTAATAACATTATTAAACTTAAAATGTATCATGAGTAAGATTTAAGTAATTGAAATTTTTACTAAATCACATTTATTAGTCTTTTAATTTTATTTGAATCACTTAGCTGTCACTTCCCACCTAACTTTTAGTTAAATACATCTTGATTTGTTTTTTAAAAATGATATTGATTTCAAAAGGAGGCAATTATATTTTCTAGCGCTTTCAACCAGCACACATTTTAAATGACTCAGCTGTGCTCATAATTTCTTTGGCCAATCAACAAGGTTTAATTATGTTTCCTTTTTAAAAATAAATGGGTTTTGCAAGTCTGTATGATTTTATTTCTTTCATATTTTGTTTTTACAGTTTTGCTACTAAAAACTGTAGTCAAAATTAAAGCATACATTTTTCCTGAGTGTAATTAAATGCCATTGTCTTTTATTTTCAAAGTGGTGGTGGTTTAGTCACTAAGTCATGTCTGACTCTTGTGATCCCGTGGACCTGTCAAGCTCCTCTGTCCATGGGATTCTCCGGGCAGGAATACTGGAGTGGATTGCCATTTCCTTCTCCAGGGGATCTTCCCCACCCAGGAATCAAACCCAGGTCCCCTGCATTGCAGGCAGATCATTTACCAACTGAGCTATGAGGGAAGACCTCATATTTTCAAAGTAAGCCCCCCAAAAAGTGTATATATGTTTGTATGTGTGCATGCATATATATTTATACTCTAGATATTTAAACTATTTTGTTTTATTTAGTCATCATTGGCCACATATGCAAATTTTGGCAGATATATAAAGCACGTCTAGATTTTCAAATTTTCAATTACTTATGCAATATTTGAATCCTCTTTTTGAATGACTGCAAATGAATTTTATCCAATTTGCACTTTCATGTCGTGAATATTCTCACCATCGGGTGATATCAACTAGCTCTCAAACTTCTTGAAAACTTAACATTGCCTTTCTAGAGCTACTACTAACTGGCTCTCTAGCACACTGTTGTCACACCTTACTATTCCATAAAGCTAGATTCTGGTATTTAGAAGCTATCATAGGAGCATGGATAACCATCTATAGTTAGAACCTTCTAGAAAAGAAAGATTAGGCTTATCTATTCTTAGACTAATCTAACATAATTCTTCTGGCTATGTTGATCTGGCAATTCACCAAGACAGGTAAATCACAAAGGCTATGCTCATGTCACTGTGACAGAGAAAGAGCTAGAAGTTGCTACACATTTTTCATCCTGTGCAATATACAGTGAGCTGCTGCTAATCATAGATTATTGAGGTATGCAGCAATGACCACCACATCTGAGTCTTTTGTTGTTTAAATGAAACAATAGCTGTGCCAAATCTAAAGCATAGAATGAAAGATGTCAAGAAGAAAAAGACCACCTTCAACACCTGAGTAATGGAAACTAAAAGCACAGACAACCAAAAGTACTGGAAACTAAAAAACCTCCAAATTTCCCGCCATTGCAAGAATAATTTCATTTTAAGATGGATATTGATATTTCCTCTTGAAGATATTTCCACACTGAAATTACTTAAGCAACTTGTGACCTCAAACAAAGAAAAATATAAACAATTGTTTGGAAGACAATGGAGTACCTAAAATGTCAGGACTGTCAAGAAAGAAAGAAAAAAACACATTTCTTAACTGCTTTCTTGGTTATCATGCTATTTTAAGTAGCAGAAAATGTAAGTAAACCATACAGTGTACCTAGTTTCTAGAAAGAGTTGGCTTACAAATAGCAAACAGAAGGAAAGTACAAGCTTTGCAGCATTCTGAGAAATAGGTATGTGTATTTCTGTGTCCTGTGCATTCTGTTTCACATATATTAAGTGTGTGCTTATGGGTACGTACTTGCGGCAGTACTAAGGGAAAATTTTCCTACTCTTAAGCTTATATTTAATTACAACATCAAATTATACTCATTCCATAATGACTGCTTTTTACAAAAAATACTGTACATTAAAAAGAATGTGCTTATAATTAAGCTCCATGTAAGTAGCCACACAATAAATGTCAATTAATCTACACTGAAACACCAAGTTTTCTGGCAACAGCTTTGGAAATGGAAATGGCAGTACATTTGATGTGAAAATCTCCGTGGTGTGAAAGAAACCCTGTTCATTTATTTAATAGTTGTAATCCTTCAACTTACTGCCAGCTTCATAGATTAAATGAACACATGAGATAATATACATGAAGGTGCTTTATAAACATCCCCATAAATAAACAGAATGTTCTACCTGGGAAAAAATTTCTATAGCACTTTGAAAATATATTTTTACAATATAATTGTATTTTTTCCTCCCTAGACACTAAATAAAGTGATACTGGTTTTCTATTATTGTCTCATTCAAATACCTATACATTTCCTTCTGTCAACTCTGGAATACACTATTTCTCCACTGAAGAAGAGACTATCTTTGCAACACAGAAAAGTTTTCCACTTGAGTGTGAAGTATGTCAAACTCAGTAAAACCCATGATATGAAAGATCTAGGCTGTTAGAAATACTGTACTGAAGTGATTATAATTTAATTGCTCATTGTATTACAAACAGAGCTCCTAGTGTGCTTAATAAGCTATAAAGCAATGACTTATTAAAAGAAAATACTCCATGGAACCTCAGTTCAGTTCAGTCGTTCAGCCGTGTCTGACTCTTTGCAACCCCATGAATCGCAGCACGCCAGGCCTCCCTGTCCATCACCAACTCCCAGAGTTCACTCAAACTTACGTTCATCGAGTCGGTGATGCCATCCCGCCATCTCATCCTCTGTCGTCCCCTTTTCCTCCTGCCCCCAATCCCTCCCAGCATCAGAGTCTTTTCCAATGAGTCAACTCTTCCCATGAGGTGGCCAAAGTACTGGAGTTTCAGCTTTAGCATCATTCCTTCCAAAGAACACCCAGGGCTGATCTCCTTCAGAATGGACTGCCATGGAACCTAAGTTTTTTCTAATGAAAAGAGAATGCTCCGTAATTCATAATTACATTTAAACACCAATTTGAGAAAAGCATTAGCATTTTTCACTTAAATAAATCACACTGACCTAAAATTAACAACCAGATTGTCTGTCTGTCTGTCTGCTCAGTCATGTTCGAGTCTTTGAGTTCCCCTGGCCTGTAGCTGGCCAGGCTCCTCTGTCCATGGAATTTTCCAGGCAAGAACACTGAGTTGGTTGCCATTTCCTCATCCAGGGGATCTTCCCGACCCAGGGATAGAACCCACATCTCTTGTGTCTCCTGCATTGGCAGATTCTTTACCGCTGTGCCACCTGAGAAGCCCTAATATCCATATTAGTGGCTTAGTAAATGTTTTATTGACTCTGTATTGGTCTTCCTTTCTAGGATACTAATTGATTTTAATAAGTGTTTTCTCTTTATTAATAGCTCATTATCTTCAAGAAACTGTACTGAATATGATGTGTATATCTCCAAAGGTATTTGCCACACTAAATACAACTTACATGCAGTAATAACTACACATTCTCTGTATTTATATAGACAGGTATACACAACCAAGAAACAAATGTAACCAATATATTTATTATGTGGAACAAACCCTAGCTAAAGCTAAAATTGTCTAATGTTCATAAATAAGACTAATAGAAAAAGTTCTTATTTTAGGTATTACAATAGTTCTGTAAGAAGAAAGTTTTTATTAGCTTAAGTAAAGTTTCTGTTGAGAAAAATATACCATCATACAATTTCTTCAAACCTATGATAACTTGAATATACATGAAATGAGTTTTAGAAGAATAGTTTCATTGCCCATTTTTACCAATAATTCAGATTTGCCTCATGAACTCGTCATAACAGTGTCTTGCTGAGGCCTCTGTGCCTTCCACATTACAGTGGTAAGACATTTCCAGACATATGGCTCAAAGATATGTTTTAGTAAATGCTATCGCTAAGTTCAACAAGCACCAAGATTCTGCTTATTATGGAAAAGTCTACTTTGATGGTTCAATTTCTTTGTCTTCTCAGGTTACACTATTTCCTTTCCTCAGCAATTGTATGCATTAACATAGCAAAAGCGCAAGGATCATGATCTAGCTTCTAAAATGTAAAGGCAGGAAGCTCAATTTTATGGAACATGAAACTAAAGCTGCTGTGAACAGTCATTATATTCCAGTGGCAACTCTACAAGATTTAAACATTATAATTGCTTTTAATAGCGAAAAAGAGCTACAAACCATGGAAAGTTTATTATTGCTATTTTCCTGAAATGGCTAGAACGAAATTTCTCATTTTAAAAGATGACCATTAACAAAACAAGAGGACTTTTAAATTTTAGTTAACTGAAAAGAACAATCACTTTTGCGAGGATTAGTATGCCTACATTAGCTCATCTTCTTTCAAAGACTTGACTTCAGAACTTTCTTTTAGTTTTAAATTCCTCAATTTACAAATCATGTTTTGGAGGGTTCACAAGACAAACTCAAATAATGGAAACATAATAATCTCAGAAGAATTTCCTTTATCCATTCATTGAAGTGGGAAAATATGGCCTTGGAAATGTTGAATGTTAACATGTTGATCCTATCATGCTAGAGATACTCCCAAAGGATTCAAATCCATCCTTAGGACATGTGTTTTTTAATTAAGTTAATACATATTTGGAAAAAATATCAACTAGGCAAGCTTTGTCTTTCATATCTAAAAAGCCTTCAGGACTTAATGTAATACTTTCTTTTCTGAATTATCATTAGCAGCATAAATAATAAATGTTTACAAAGTACAGCTACTTTAAAAGTTGACTTAAATAGCATTATTTAATTAAATAACAAGACAATTAGGAACCATATAATGTAGTAGGGGATTTCTTTCTTTTCTTTAAAAATGTAACCGACTACACACAAAAAATAATTTGATGCCTGTGTAAATGAGGAAAAAAATAAAAGTAGGAAAGTGAAGATCACAGAAAATAAATGTGATCACACAGAAAATAAATGTGATCACACAGAAAATAAATGATAGATTTCCTTTGGAAGGTTTAAGATGGCGCTCTTTTGGAGGCTGTGTAATCACGGCTGTACTAGAGCGGGAAGGATAGCGGGCCAGAGAAGGAGATCTGTGTCCTTTATTGTTACCATTAAAGTCATACATAAAACTGTCTCCACATTCCATAAAAATGCCATGGTGCTTCAGGAAAAATACAGACCTGAGACAATAGTTTATTTTGGCTGGAACTAAAGTTCCAGAACTGAAGAGTTACTGCCAGAAATAGGAACCAGCTTTGAGAAAAATTTAACTGAACTAGGATGCTAAGAAAGTGCTGCAGCCTTAATACCCTAGTGCTTCAGGATATGAATCAAGGGTCCTTTGTTAAGAAGCTCGCAACATAATTAATCATTCAAAGGAAGTGAAGAGGTTTGAGGTTGCAGTCCAATTACCCAGGGAATTCCCTTTTCCTCTGGCACCCACTTGCTAGTACAACTATAAAATAGGAGCAGAAATGTCTCACTCTGGGAATGATTAATAAGAGCTGATTTACATGAAATCGAGTTGTTCTCTAGCTAAGCCTCAGCTGACCTGGGTTCTAGGGAGGCCCTCCGACAACTCCCTAAATAACCAAAGCAAGTCACCCTGTCTGGGCTTCCTCATCTCTGTTCCCCTTATCCTCTCCTCCCAAAACGAAGAATTCTCCAAAAGACTATGCTTCATCTGCTATCTTCCATTATGAATTTTCATATCTTAACAGTTCTCCATCTTCAAGCTGCCAATCACCATATAAATTCCACTCAATATTTATTGAGGATGTACTAAATGGTAAGTAATATATCATGTAACTTCATTAAGTTACTGAGCACCTAAGCACACACACACACACAGAGGAAGTATATGTCATATTTCATCTATAAATACCAAAATCAGACACTCAAAATGAATCAGTCACTTATTGTGTGTGTGTGTGTGTGTGTGTGTGTGTGTGTGTGTGTGTGTGTGTGTGTTGGGTGAAGATATTAAGAAAAGGGATATTTTTAAAAATTCAAAAACGATTCAAAACATCAAAGAACAGAGATACAAACACCCATGGTTAATCAAAGAAGAAAAAAAAATCACATGAAATTGAAGAATCATGAAAGTTTCATGAACAGATCATATTTATGCTAGTATTTTAAAATACAGCAGGGCTTCTACAGTGGGAGATGGCAGAAGACACCTTTCCAGGTAACAGGAAAATTAAGAGTAAAAAGTAAGGTTAGAGGCTGACCAGTGAGTACAAACTACAGGAAGTACCCAGAGTATACAGTACCTGTGGGCCAGATGACAAAATCACCCTCCAAAATAGGTTGAGGACATGTGGTGCCTTGAATGACAGGCCGAGTAAGTAATGTGTTTTTGAAAGAAAAAACAACAAAGAAAGTTCTATCCCAGTGGGAAAGAAGGGGATACAGCAGAAGTACAGGTGCCCAGCTTATGGGCTCACAGGACAAGGAAAGACAGAGCAGGGCACCACGCTGCCGACGAGCCATCTGGAACGCAGGGCAGGCTTTAGTTCAGCAGAGAGCCAGCTACGTCATGGAAAAGTAAAAGAAAAGGCTTTCAAACTGAGACAACACCATAGAGATTATGGGCTTCCCTGACAGCTCAGACAGTAAAGAATCTGCCTGCAGTGCGGGAGACCTGGTTTCGATCCCTGGGTTGGGAAGATCCCCTGGAGGAGGGCATGGCAACCCACTCCAGTAATCTTGCCTAGAGAATCCCATGGACAGAGGAGTCTGGCAGGCTACAGTCCATAGAGTTGCAAAGAGTGGGACACAACTGAAGCAACTTAGCAAGCACACAGGAGTCAACAGATTTCCTGTTAAGATCTTCAAAACTAAACTAGCTATCCTTTCTAAACTGTCAGTGACACAACAGTTTTCTCAATTCCAGGTTCAAAATCCTTAAAGGATTGTGATTCCGGTTTTTCTTCATCCCACACAACCCACTAGTCACACTCTTTGTGTAATTTTCCTCTGAGAAGGCAAATAACACCCTGAGTCCGGTTTGGCATTTCACACTGATTACCACAACCACCAATTAGCCTAACACACTAGATAAGTATCTGAATTTGCTTTTACTCTGCCTATAAAACTATGTTCCTGTTTTGTCAAGGTAGGGACCATATGTTCAAATGATACTGATCTCAGTACTCTATCCCAAGAACATTTTAAACTAGGTCCATCTCTTGTGAATGCAATTATTCATAAGACATTTGCTGAATGCTTCCTATGTGCCAGTAACTGTGCTGGGCACAGTAGAGAACACGAAAATGAGTAAAAATTCTTCCTGCCCCTGAGAAGCTCACAGCATTGGGGAGGGTTGGGCTGCAGAGGGTGGAGAGAGAGAGGGAGAGAGAGAGAAAAAAAAAAAAACCACGGATGCCAATTATACTCTTCTTTGTACTTTATTGTAGTTATGAACTATGAAATACAAAATCAATCATTCTGAAAAAAATAAAACAATACACTAAAGAGGGTAGGGCATAGGTATTTCCACAGTGATTTGAAAAGAGAAGAGAAGCATTCAGTCTGTTTGATTTTAGTTAAGCGGGAACCTGCAGAAGGCAGAGGTGAGCCAGATTTGGAAATGGGGAAGAGTCTGCCTAAAGAGAAACCAAGAATTACATTACGATCAGAGTGGACAAAGGACTGAGAAGGAGGACGATGACTGTGCCAGGAACACCAAATACCTCCAAGTGCTGGAAACGAGTATGTGAGGCAAGAAGGGATTTGAAACCAGGGCCTGTGAGAGACTTCAATTTTCATGCTGAGTGTTTTCCCTTACTGAAAGCCATTCATGGTTTTAAAGCAATGGGAGTAAAAGATTTGTTCTGAATGTCTAATTCTGGTATTTCTAAATGAAATATGACATACATGTCCTCTATGTATGTGTATGCATGTGTGCTCAGTCATGTCTGATGCTTTGCAACCATGTGAACTGTAGCCCAGCAGGCTCCTCTATCCATAGGATTTTCCAGGCAAGGATACTGGAGTGGATTGCTGCTTCCTCCTCCAGGGGATCTTCCTGACCCAGGGATTGAGCCCACATCTGTGAAAATCTTCATGCTCCTGTTCAGAGCAATTAAAATCAGGGATGATTTAATACACCACCATTAATGGTAGTGTGTGGTAGACATTGAACAAAAACCAATCAATTAATTTGAGCATGAATTTGGTGATCAACGATGGTAAGTTATTGTCTCTGGTAAAATTCCAATACAATATCATTTCTAATCACTAAAAAAGAGAAATTCTTTAAGAATATAATGTAATTTTACACATTCTTGATGTTGATATAATAGTAATGGCTACCCTTAAGTTGTGCTTATTAAGTACCAGGCTGTATTCTAAGTACCTACATTTACTGATTTAATTAATCCTTCAAGAACAAAGAAACTGAGGCACAGAGAGCTCCAATAACACATTCAAGGTCACATGGCCAACAAGGCCAAAGCTAGGGTTTAATCCTGATGATTCTTCCTCCAGATTCTGTGCATTTAGCCATTGTACAAAACAATCCTGTCCAAATACTCCATTTTGAGCCATATCAAAAGAGGTCCTACTGAAAGAAATGCAAAATAAGGAGGGAAAAAAAAACACCTGAGCAACATTTAATGACTTAAACCTTTCCCATATAAAAACTCCAAAGCCAAATAGTTTCAAAATTCTCAAGGTTTTCAACTACAGATAACCACATTATTAATAAACTGACATGATTACTAGGTAATTTTGCTGCCCCAACATAAGCCCAACATTAACAAGCATATCTTGGGAAGAAGGAATGATCTAGAATCCATCCACTGATAAACTCAGCAGGTTTTCAGTCTTAGATTCTGCCAACAAGGGACCTAAACAGCTTGCAAAACACTATGTTTAATAGTGTGATGTCTCAATCTCTGGGTCAGGAAGATCCTCCGGAAGTAGAAATGGCAACCCACTCCAGTATTCTTGCCTGGGAAATCCCATGTACAGGAGCCTGGTAGGCTATAGTCCAAACCGTTGCCAAGAGTCAGACACGACTAAGTGACTGTGTGCATGCATGGGTGCATTTACTCTTAAGTATGACGATAGGATATTAGGCTTTCACTTTGAACATAGAAACATCTCAGCAACTGACTCATTTTCTTTTGATTTTTTTCTGAAAACTTGTTTTCAAATGCAGTTATGTTTTTTTTTTTTCTCTCTCTCTCTCTCTTTTTAACTGCTTAAAAGAAACTGTGGTAGGTGAAATTAGTTGTAACCGGGTATTCTTAGGATGGCTCTTTAGAACCTTGCCATTCATTGTAAAACTCCTATGGAATTACTCATGTTCCCCAAATACTCTTAAGTAATTTACAATATTTTCAACAAAATGTATGTGGCATAAAAACATGGAACTTATGTTGTGACATCCTTTGTAAACACCAGTCATGGAAGCAGAACTTCTATCCTCAGCCAAAAGAACTAGCTCTTATTTGGAAGGCAGCACTGACAACTTCTCTTTGGAAAAGAAAATATATACTGTGAGTATAAACTGTATCATGGCCTCTATAGAAAGTTAAATAAACATATTTTTAATATAATAAGATATCTTAAAGAACTCCCAAGCCATTGTGATGTTTTATTAAATTAACTTAAAAATTTTGAGATTACTGATTAACATTCAGGCATAAATAACACTAGGAAATTCCACGTACTCTTTACCCAGTTTTACCAAATGATAATCTTGCAAAAGTAGAGCACAGAATCACAATCAGGATGTTGGCACTGAAACAATCAAGATTCAGAATGTTTCCATCTCGCATATTACTCTTTTGCAGCCACACCCAATGCTCTCTGGGCTCCACCCCCTCTTTATTTCTAGCAACCACTAATCTGGCCACCTACTGCGAAGAGCTGACTTATTGAAAAAGACCTTAATGCTGAGAAAGACTGAGGGCAGGAGGAGAAGGGGGAGACAGAGGAGGAGATGGTTAGATGGCATCTCTAACTCAATGGACATGAGTTTGAGCAAGCTCCAGGAGATGGTAAAGGACAGGGAAGCCTCACAAGCTGCATTCTAGCAAAGAGTTGGAGAGAGTTGGAGGTTGCAAAGAGTTGGAGACGACGACTTAGTGACTAAACAACAAAGCTCCTCTATTTCTATAAATCTGCCTATATTATATACTTGAAATAATACAATATATAACCTTTGGGATAACTGTTTCATTCACCATCATTCTCTGTAGATTTATCCAACGAGGTGAAATTCATCAATACCTCCTCTTTAAGTGCCAACCCTTTTAATAGGGGCTTTCACAGAGCAAAAGTCTTTTCGCTTGAGTACAGCAGTTGCTGTATTGAAGTATTTTGCTCTGTGAGGTTACCCCTTTTCTGAACCTTTGCCAGACTTTTGTCAGAGCTTTTTTGTTTGTTTGTGTTTGTTGGTGTTTTGAGATTGCTGTCTTCTTCAACTCCATACCTGGGACACAGGAGGCAAATGCCAACTCAGGGACCTGATTACCATGTCATTTTTTGGTGTCAAAGTCTCTTGCCATTCTACCTTCCTTTCTCTACCTTTCAGAATCTTCTAAGGTTTCTTTTTATCTACAGAGTCCAGTATTTTCAGCTGTACTTAATGGAATGAATAGACAAAAGTACATCTAGTGTATCTTTCTGGAAAGAAGCCCCCAAATTTATTTTTAATCTATAAACTTATTTAGAAACTATGTATGCAATGTTATTTTAAAATGTGAGTGATATAGAAACATAACATTGCGTCTTTTCTGCCAGCAATTTCCATATGTTTATTTTCAAATATAGGGATTAGTAGTAGGAGAAAAGGAAAAGAACTCTTACTCTCCTGCGTGGAATGCAGATTTCATACTTATGTTAGCTGTCAAAGTATGAATAATGTCTAGACTCAGAATTTTTAATTCAGAGTAAAGCGAATCAAGATTATTTATTTTTAAAACTTTTGTGCAGTTTAGGTCCTTCGTTCTCTTTCTACAGTTGATTCCGGTATTTATTTTATCAAATAAAATAAGTGTTCTTTTATCAAATACTTAAAATAGAAGCTCTGTGTCAGACCCTATGCTGTACACTTGAAGCTCATGGCTCAATCTCTGCCATTAAGGTTAGGAGATATGGGTTAATACATAATTTTAATGCAAGTAATTCATTCAAAAATAAAGGGTGCACAATAAGGTAAGAGACTATTGAGAGGAAGGAAGTAAATACTGTTTCTAGGCTTGTTAAGGATGACTTGAAGGAGGAAGTGACTTCTAGGCTGAGTCCTAAAGAATGAGTGGAATTTCTGTAGATGTAGAAATAAGAGTATTTCAGACAAAGAAAACAGCAAGAACCAAAGTTTACAAACAAAAAAGAGCACAGAATACCCTTCCCTTTGGAAAGCAATTCTCTTCTGGGACTGAAGCCTAGCACATGGAGAATGCTGCAATGCTGGTGAAAAAACATTGGCAAGACAGTGTGGGCTACAAGTGTATTATATTAATTTGAGGGTTGTAATCAGGGCAGGATTAGGTGGCTGTGCCTTTTGAGCAAGAACCTGACCTTATTCTTTAGATTCTCCTCATCCTTCTGGCCCTACCCTTTTGCCCCAAGGATTTCTCAATTTAGGCACTAGTGACCTTTGGACAAGGCAATTCCTTGTTGGGGGCACTGTCCTATGCATTGGGAGATGTTTAGTAGTATCCTCAGCTGCTAAACAGATACCAATAACATTTCACCTTCCTTCAAGTTGTGACAGCTATATTTCTCTCTGTACTGCCAACTGATTCCTTGAGGACAAAAATGAGCCTGGTTTGAAAATAACTAATCCCATTGTACAGGAAACAGGGATCAAGACCATTCCCATGGAAAAGAAATGCAGAAAAATAAAATGACTGTCTGAGGAGGCCTTACAAATAGCTGTGAAAACAAGAGAAGCGAAAAGCAAAGGAGAAAAGGAAAGATATAAGTATCTGAATGCAGAGTTCCAAAGAATAGCAAGGAGAGATAAGAAAGCCTTCCTCAGAGATCAATATAAAGAAATAGAGGAAAACACCAGATTGGGAAAGACTAGACATCTCTTCAAGAAAATTAGAGATACCAAGGGGACATTTCATGCAAAGATGGGCTCAATATAGGACAGAAATGGTATGGACCTAACAGAAGCAGAAAATATTAAGAAGAGGTGGCAAGAATACACAGAAGAACTATACAAAAAAGATCTTCATGACCCAGATAATCACGATGGTGTGATCACTGACCTAGAGCCAGACATTCTGGAATGTGAAGTCAAGTGGGCCTTAGAAAGCATCACTAAGAACAAAGCTAGTGGAAGTGATGGAATTCCAGTTGAGCTATTCCAAATCCTGAAAGATGATGCTGTAAAAGTGCTGCATTCAATATGCCAGCAAATTTGGAAAACTCAGCAGTGGCCTCAGGACTGGAAAATGTCAGTTTTCATTCCAATCCCAAAGAAAGGCAATACCAAAGAATGTTCAAACTACCACACAATTGCATTCATCTCACACACTAGTAAAGTAATGCTCAAAATTCTCCAAGCCAGGCTTCAGCAATATGTGAACTGTGAACTTCCAGATGTTCAAGCTGGTTTTAGAAAAAGCAGAGGAACCAGGGATCAAATTGCCAACATCTGCTGGATCATGGAAAAAACAAGACAGTTCCAGAAAAACATCTATTTCTGCTTTATTGACTATGCCAAAGCCTTTGACTGTGTGGATCACAATAAACTGTGGAAAATTCTGAAAGAGATGTGAATACCAGACCACCTGACCTGCCTCTTGAGAAACCTATATGCAGGTCAGGAAGCAACAGTTAGAACTAGACATGGAACAACAACATTCCTCCAAAGAGGAAAATGAGTATGTCAAGACTGTATATTGTCACCCTGCTTATTTAACTTATATGCAGAGTACATCATGAGAAACGCTGGAAGAAGCACAAGCTGGAATCAAGATTCCCGGGAGAAATATCAATAACCTCAGATATGTAGATGACACGACCCTTATGGCAGAAAGTGAGGAGGAGCTAAAAAGCCTCTTGATGAAAGTGAAAGAGGAGAGTGAAAAAGTTGGCTTAAAGCTCAACATTCAGAAAACTAAGATCATGGCATCCGGTCCCATCACTTCATGGGAAGTAGATGGGGAAACAGTGGAAAACAGTGTCAGACTTTATTTTTTTGGGCTCCAAAATCACTGCAGATGGTGACTGCAGCCATGAAATTAAAAGACGCTTACTCCTTGGAAGGAAAATTATGACCAACCTTTAGCATTGAAAAGCAGAGACATTACTTTGCCAACAAACATCCGTCTAGTCAAGCTATGGTTTTTCCAGTGGTCATGTATGTGAGAGTTGGACTGTGAAGAAGGCTGAGCGCCGAAGAATTGATGCTTTTGAACTGTGGTGTTGGAGAAGACTCTTCAGAATCCCTTGGACTGCAAGGAGATCCAACCAGTCCATCCTAAAGTAGATCAGTTCTAATGAGGTGGATGAAACTGGAGCCTATTATACAGAGTGAAGTAAGCCAGAAGGAAAAACACCAATACAGTATACTAACGCATATATATGGAATTTAGAAAGATGATAACAATAACCCTGTGTACGAGACAGCAAAAGTGACGCTGATGTATGAACAGTCTTATGGACTCGGTGGGAGAGGGAGAGGGTGGGAAGATTTGGGAGAATGGCATTGAAACATGTAAAATATCATGTATGAAATGAGATGCCAGTCCAGGTTCAATGCACGATACTGGATGCTTGGGGCTAGTGCACTGGGACGACCCAGAGGGATGGTATGGGGAGGGAGGAGGGAGGAGGGTTCAGGATGGGGAGCACATGTATACCTGTGATGGATTCATTTTGATATTTGGCAAAACTAATACAATTATGTAAAGTTTAAAAATAAAATAAAATTAAAATTACAAAAAAAAAATAAATAAATAAAGTAGATCAGTCCCGGTTGTTCACTGGAAGGACTGATGCTAAAGCTGAAACTCCAATACTTTGGCCACCTCATGTGAAGAGTTGACTCATTGGAAAAGACTCTGATGCTGGGAGGGATTGGGGGCAGGAAGAGAAGGGGACAACAGAGGATGAGATGGCTGGATGGCATCACCGACTCGATGGACGTGAGTTTGAGTGAACTCCGGGAGTTGGTGATGGACAGGGAGGCCTGGTGTGCTGCAGTTCATGGGGTCATAAAGAGTCGGACACGAGTGAGTGACTGAACTGAACTGAACTGAACTGAATCCCATTTTAAAGTTCTTGCACTGTGCCTGATACATTGTCAGTACTCACTGAAGAGTACTTAAATCAATGTTCATACTTGCATGTAAAAAATGAGTAAGGAAACATTACGGTAAACTGGAAAGGGATTCTTGTTAGATACAGGTGAAAAAAACAGCATTTTTAATCTAAGAAATTAGGTTAAGGAAAATATAAGCAGTTGCTCAGAATGTAAAATTGATAGTCTTTGTTAACTAATACAGGAATGATTTTCCTATAGTAAGTGGTTTATCTTCTTTCCTTATCAGACTTTCATAATCTGTAGCTGAGATCTGGAGCTATTAGCATGCTTTGAGAGAGGAATATTCAAATTATTTCCATTTCACTCTTAATTGATGAGCACATTAACACATTCATTAAACTGACTCAGTCAAATAGGCACCTACATAATATATATGGGACCTGGGCTTTAGACTTTTCCCTTTAAAATCAACCATGTGCTCAATTGCTCAGTTGTATCCAACTCTTTGTGACCCCATGGATATAGCCCAACAAGTTCCTCTGTCCATAGGATTTCCCAGGCAAGAATACTGGAGTGGATTGCCATTTCCTTCTCCAGGATCTTTCTGACCCAATGATCAAACCACTGTCTCTTGAATCCCCTGCACTGGTAGGCAGATTCTTTACCACTGAGCCACCTTGGAAGCCCCATTTTTTTTTTTTTTTAAAGTACAGCACTTTGCCAATGGGAGGCACTCAATATGCACATTATAAATGACCAAACGACTAAACAACTCAGGGAGATGAATCAATCATCCTAAAAATATGATCAACCATTTCAAAGTGGCTTCCTTGAACGGGTTTTCCATTTATAGCTGAGCAAACACACACGGTTCCGGGTGTAACACAGAACGCATTTACTATATGGCTGCCAATGATTAGGGCGGTGCTCTATAGCCACAAAAGTTGTTCTCTAAAAGAACCTAATGTCACAAAACCTGAGCCTGTGGTTTTGGCATCATTAGCACTCTATCCCCTTGAGCTAATTGACAAATTTCACAGTAACAGATAATGACTGGCTGGGGTAGCAGATACAGATGCTACTACCACCATAATTATATTTAATCATATAACATGAGATAGCATTATGCAATGGAAAGAGTCACATTCAATGCGGTAAAATCAAATAATCTTGTAGTTAGAATTTTGCATAGTTAACCATTTCATATTTATTTTAGGCAAAACAGCCCTTACACCCTGGAATAAAAATGGAGAGCATGACTGCTCCTCCACACTAAACTTCAGTAGTCTTTTTTTTGGTGTTGACTAAGGAAATCTGGAACGGAAAATCAACACCACTACTGCTATTTGCCTTCTGGATTATTTTTGAAAAGGAAAAATAAAGTCAACCAAAGACTATTATTTAGAAAATTCTATATTTAGCAACTTTGAGTTCTTCATGAAAGAGTCCCATATTAATACATAATACTTGTTCCTTAAGGAAAGGCTTGACTTTTAGTGTTCTTCAGTTTTCCAGTTTCTTAAATTAAAAGCAATTAAGCAGATATGGAAAGAAATCTTGAATCAACTCTATAATCGATAAGGTGGATATATTAGCTTGTTCCTATAGCATGAGGGGAATATCAGCTGTACAATATTCCAAAGAGAGTTTAACTGTCAGCAGAATAGAACTGGAGAATGATACTGGATTCTAAATAAAGGAGTAAAGATAGGATTGGAAATTAAACATATTTTGTAGTTGCCAGGCAATATAATTTTTCAAGGTTGAGTAATGCATTAATTCCCTATAGGAATAAGCAGACTTTTAGTTTCCATAGTTTTATAAGCCAAATTTTGATATTTTTGGCTTAAAACAATTGGAGCAAGCCCCCATTCCTTCAACATTTTTCCACATCCTCTTTAATATCCACACAGTGCAGGGACTGAGTATTTTTGGTAATTTATTTATATTTCATCCTGAGATTTATAAAGAATGAAATGACTCCAAGAGATTTATCATTTAATGTCCTGCATATGAAAATATAAAAACACAGTTCCATTAAACCAATCAATGATTACCATAAATAGAAAGTAATAGCCTAATGGACAATGAATTCTTCACCTTCTGCAGGTCAAGGTATTATCTTCTAAGGTATTATCAATACTGCAGGAGTAGAAGCCCTAGAATTAAAAGGCCTCTATACCTTCTTATCAAATAATTGAGAAATATAAATTGCTCAAGCCTTGGATATACTAAAGCAGTGTTCATTTCCACATTTATAAATAACCAAAGCTAAACCTGTGGATAGAAAATCAACTTTCCTATTGCAATTCCCAATGACTGAGGTTGCACAGAGCATAGTGGTATGGCACTCTTTCATAGCTAGAAACTGTATTTTGTTTAAAAGTATCAGGACTCTCTGAAAACCAATGTAATTTTAAGTTTATTGATAATAAGGTGATAGGTAGAAAGATTCAATTTTAGAAACAATGAAATGAAAGAAGAACTCTCATCTTGGTGCCAAATCTGTTTGATGTCAGTCAAGAATAATGTCGACAGTAACCTTAAAAATACCTTATTGGCATAGCACTAAATTTATTTCTAAAAGGTAAAATAAACGCGCAAGTTTTCTGGAGGCAGAGCCATTATAAATAGCTGCACAGTGTGGGCATCCGTAAATTAGTCACAGATTACTGGAAGGCAGGCAGTGAGAAGCCTGAGCAATGGCACAATTTCAGCCACTGGGCTACTGGCACACACAAAGCAACTCACTGTCTTCGTATGCCCAGTTACACGCTGGGCCCTTATCTATCTGAGATCTACGTGTGTATGTATTTATATGTATGTAGGCATCTACCTATGTATCTATCACCTGAGTCAAGAGGTTTCTCAACCTTGAGATAAAGTTTTTAGTTCAAACAAAAAAATGTAATCTGGATCAAGTATGTCTTGCTTCTTCTTTTTTGCTCTTGCAGTATTATAATTGCTAAAACAAATATCAACCACAGCAATTTGTGCTCACAGAGCTACATATAAATGACACAAATTAAGAGAAATTTGCTGTTTCTGGGACTTCCTTGGTGGTCCAGTGGTTATGCATTCACTTTGCCATGCAGAGGACGAGGGTTTGATCCCCGGTTGGAGATCTAATATCCCACATGCCTCAGGCGACAGTCCAAATCCTAACTACTAAACCCATGTGCCACAGCTAGAGAGCCCCTGCTGCAATGAAAGACCCGGCAGCACTCAGCAAAGATCAGTGTGATACAACGAAGACCCTATGCAGAAATACATAAATACTGTTTTTTAAAAGAGAGAAAATTGCTGTTCCTGAGACAAATAAATTTCTTGATTATAAATAATGAACACAAAATCTAAGGAAAATAGCAATGTATAACCCTTTTAAATTTAATCTGTAAATACACTTGGGTTTTCTTATCTCCTTTGTATTTTATTTGCTTTTTGGTCTCTCTAAGGAGCTCTAAAATTTTGCTTCTTTTGTTCTGCCTCTCACTAGACTTCATATTTTACTAGTGATCTCCTTGTTAGACTACATGTGCATTTACTTTAAAGTAACCCATTTATTTTGACTGAGATAAACAAGAATAAAATACAGGTCTGGATTTCTCTGAAATTAAATAAGCAAGCAAACAAACAGAAAAGCCCTCAGTGATGGATGCTTGATGTTTAATCTTTAACCAAGACCCTGACTTTCTAATATACATTCTTACACAAGGATCAATTGCCATTTGATTTAAAGGAGAAAATGAAATAGTCTAAAGAAAAAATAACAATAGGGCTAATTCAGTTGAGGGTCATGGACCTCCAGATTCTTCAATTTTCCTCTTCTAATGTCCTAGGATTCCACAATTCAGGCTTCAACTTATGAAGTTTTCAAGGGCCTTCCAGAGTTTATTCTTGGCTTCATCTCTGCACTTCTGCTGAACGTCAGGTCTGAAGTTTGTTTGAATTCCTGCTCTGTGGAGACCCGCTGGACTTTCTAGCAGGTGTGAAGACCCCATGGCTCCTTCTGTTGCATCTCATTCCACTTATTAAATTAAATACTTTATCTTGGAGGATGAAGCAAAAGTGACTTTCGTGTTTCCTGGCAGTCTCCTGCTTCAAAGAACTTAATAGTGATTTGTTTATTTCAGAGGAAATGGAGACCAGTCAGTGATGACAGATTTATTAGTTAAGTGGACATCACACACAAAAAATCCTTTTCTTACAGTTCAGGATTTCTTCTAAGTACACTCTGAATGCTGAAGACAATGTCATACATTTTGGCAAATCAAACCCATGTGATTCAATAATAGTCAAATTTGTGAACTGATGTGACTTCTTCCACATACATTTCCAGAATAACTTAAAGAAAAGAAAATGAGCAAAGAAAGCTATTACCCTAAACTAAGAGGGAAAAAAGCACCCTGATGAATTGGTAACACTGAATATGTTTTGGAAGATAACTAAAGGAATATTAAAGCAAAATGTGATAAAATAAAAGGATTCAAATAAGATGCCTGGAACTGAGAAAGAGCACTTGAAACACTGCTGCTGCTGCTGCTAAGTCGCTTCAGTCGTGTCTGACTCTGTGTGACCCCATAGATAGCAGCCCGCTAGGCTCCTCTGTCCCTGGGATTCTCCAGGCAAGAACACTGGAGTAGGTTGCCATTTCCTTCTCCAATGCATGCAAGTGAAAACTGAAAGTGAAGTCGCTCAGTCATGCCCGACTCTTAGCGACCCCATGGACTGCAGCCTACCAGGCTCCTCCGTCCATGGGATTTTCCAGGCAAGAGTACTGGAGTGGGGTCCATTGCTTTCTCTGCTTGAAACACTGGGAAACCCTCAAATTCTAGATCAGGAAGTCAATTCAAGCATAACAACACTATAGATTTAATTCTTACATTAACCACTGATAAAATATATATTAATGTTTAAATTTTCAGGGTAAATATGAAGTATAGGCATCAACTTCAGAATGGCCCAAATTGTTCCTCTTCCATGAATGACCAATTTTACCAGGAAATAAATGTCAAGTAAGGCAGATACTGGGATCCCATTGATGGAAATTCTATCCCTTCTAGATTCAAGTAAAAGAAATCAGCTAACTAGCACATAGTATTTAGTCAAAACAAAAATAGACAGTGGTAATTAAATGATAATATTGCCAGTCTGGAGAAGATTATAGCAATAAGAAAAAGTTACTGAGTTGGAAGTTGTTAGCCCCAGCTCTACATACGTTATTTTAGCGATGCCACTTTCTGAACCTCAATTTTCTCATCTTTGCTCACAAAGGTCTGTAGAGTCAAAGCTCTGGCTTTTCCAGTCGTCATGTATGGATGTGAGAGTCAGCTTTCAAACTTTGTGCTGGAGGAGACACTGGAGAGTCTCTTGGACAGCAAGGAGATCAAACCAGTCAATCTTAAAGGAAATCAACCCTAAATATTCAATGAAAGGACTGATGCTGAAGCTGAAACAACAATACTTTGGCCACTTGATGCAAAGAGCTGACTCTTTGGAAAGGACCCCAATGCTGGGAAAGGTTAAGGGCAGGAGAAGAAGGTGACAACAGAGGATGAGATGGTTGGATGGCATCATCGACTCAATGAACATGAGTTTGAACAAACTCTGAGTGATGGTGGAGGATAGGGAAGCCTGGCGTGCTGCAGTCCATGGGGTCACAGAGAGTCAGACACAATTAAGCAACCAAACAACAACAAGACTGAAAGGATGATTTTGATAATTTCTATAATCCCTTCCAAGTCTAACATTCTGTGAAGTTACTTGAATATGGTCTACAGGGAGGTCTTAAGAGCTTTCAAGATAAAGATGGAGAGAAATGCCAAGAAAGCCAAAGAAGGAAAACCAAGGAAAGACTAAAAGTCATTTCACATGTTCACAATATTCTACTAAAGTGAGCCTTTGAAATATGGGACAGCTAACAATCCACTCCAGTGTTCTTGCCTGGAGAATCCCAGGGACTGGGGAGCCTGGTGGGCTGCCGTCTATGGGGTCGCACAGAGTCGGACCCGACTGAAGCGACTTAGCAGCAGCAGCAGCAACAGTATCACAGTCCTGCCTAAAAATGTACTCCACAATGCCCTTCATGGACTTAATCCTTTCTTGCCTTATTAAGATAACATTAATATCCTGCCAAATATACTCCCAAATATATAGTTAGCCAGCTAGCAAAATCTTTCACCTTTCACTGTGATTTTATCAAACAATGTCCTGGGAATAAAATTTTTGAATTATAAAATTTAGCTATCTACAATCAATTACTACCTCTTGGTGCATAAAACAAAGGCATCCTTGAATCATAAAAATTAAGGATTTGGTTAAGAATGCCCTAGGGGCAGATTTTGTGCATGATCTCAGGGGCCCAAAACCTGCTTTGCATTTCATAGATCATTATTCATATTTTTCTCCCAGGATGACTTGATCCAGGTCATTGTTTAATAGATTTTCATGGGCTCATAACTTCAGAAAGCAGAAGTAAGAAGGGAGAGGAACAGGGAGGTTCATACATTTTCTGAAATCTTCTTGGACTTCTCCACATATTTTCATCATCTTTGCTACACCAATATTTCTTCTATCATATTGTTGCATCTGGTTGTTTCCGTCTTTGCCTTCCATGCTATGTTGTGGACCCTTCCAGAAACCTCAAGGTGTTCTATTCATCTTACTGTACCCACAGCACAGAACTAAGTCCCTAGCACAGAGTACCCATTTAGCGAATTATGTCTGAGTTTGTGAATTATGAGGCTACTGAAATACCTAAGGTATTGTGTGTGTCCTGTGTATTTCTGGGACCAGGGGGAGGATAGGCTATAATGTGATACTAATTACCATTTATTTTGTGTCTCTGTGGTGCAATCGGTTATCATGTTCAGCTGTTAACTGAAAAATTGGTGGTTCGAGCCCATCCAGGGATGCATCTCACCCTTTTGGGGTCCCTGGTGGCTCTGCAGTAAAGAATCTGCCTGCCAACGCAGGAGAACCAGGTTTTATCCCTGAGTCAGGAAGACCCCCTGGAGGTGAAAATAGCAACTCACTCTAGTATTCTTGCCTGGAGAATCCCATGGACAGAGGAACCTGGCAGGCTACAGTTCATGGGGTGGCAAAAAAATAGGACATGACTTAGTGACTAAACAACACCACCACCATTTATTCAGTCATCCTCTGGGTCATTTTTTTTTTAAAGGAATTCAGCTTTATCTAAAATACTAATACAGCTTCCTTAACAGGCAGTCGAAAATGAATTGTATTAGAAAAGGTAAAATGAGAATTTTTTGCATTTTGCTTTTCGTATTATAAGAGTAGAGAAAATATGAGAGTATTTATGTCTGATCACAATAAACTGTGGAAAATTCTGAAAGAGATGGGAATACCAAACCACCTGACCTGCCTCTTGAGAAACCTATATGAAGGTCAGGAAGCAACAGTTAGAACTGGATATGGAACAACAGACTGGTTCCAAATAGGAAAAGGAGTACGTCAAGGCTGTATATTGTCACCCTGCTTATTTAACTTATATGCAGAGTACATCATGAGAAACGCTGGACTGGAAGAAACACAAGCTGGAATCAAGATTGCTGGGAGAAATATCAATAACCTCAGATATGCAGATGACACCATCCTTATGACAGAAAGTGAAGGGGAACTAAAAAGGCTCTTGATGAAAGTGAAAGAGGAGAGCGAAAAAGTTGACTTGAAGTTCAACATTCAGAAAATGAATATCACGGCATCCAGTCCCATCACTTCATGGGAAATAGATGGGGAAACAGTGGAAACAGTGTCAGACTTTATTTTTTGGGGCTCCAAAATCACTGCAGATGATGATTGCAGCCATGAAATTAAAAGACGCTTACTCCTGGAAAGGAAAGTTATGACCAACCTAGATAGCATATTAAAAAAAAAAAAGGAAGAAAAGCAGAGACATTACTTTACCAGCAAAGGTCCGTCTAGTCAAGGCTATGGTTTTCCAGTGGTCATGTATGGATGTGAGAGTTGGACTGTGAAGAAAGCTGAGCGCCGAAGAATTGATGCTTTTGAACTGTGATGTTGGAGAAGACTCTTGAGAGTCCCTTGGACTGCAAGGCGATCCAACCAGTCCATTCTAAAGGAGATCAGTCCTGGGTGTTCATTGAAAGGACTGATGCTGAAGCTGAAACTCCAATATTTTGGCCACCTCATGCAAAGAGTTGACTCATTGGAAAAGACTCTGATACTAGGAGGGATTAGGGGCAGGAGGGAAGGGGACAACAGAGGATGAGATGGCTGGATGGCATCACCGACTCGATGGACGTGAGTTTGGGTAAACTCTGGGAGTTGGTGATGGACAGGGTGGCCTGGTGTGCTGAGATTCATGGGGTCACAAAGAGTGGGACATGACTGAGCTACTGAACTGAACTGAACTGAGACAGATATGAGACACAGAACTGAGGCACAACTATCTTGTGAATTAAATCCCTTTTTCTGCCTGCGACTCTTGTATAAAGCAGTCTCTCTCTCATTCAGCACCTCTTTAGGAAACAGTTAAATTGTGGAACCTCTTTATTCCACCCACTTTGAATAACATATTTAAATTTTCTATAGGTTTATTTTGACTTTCTCACAACCTGAGTTTTCAAGGTAAAACCATCCAACTTGGATTTCACCTATATATACTGTGTACTAACATCCATTCAACTACCTTATTGCATTCAACTGTCATACTTTAATTAAAGATGTTTTATTAAAAAAAAAAGAGATACTTTGCCTGTGCAGACTATTTATTCTAACTGGTCTTTATAAAAAATATAACCCATCATTACTGTGTCCATGGTAAAAGCACACTGTTTTTTAAACTGGGGAAAAAAGTAAAAAAAAAAAAAATTGCTATTAGTAATAGAGATTACCACATCCACACATTTACACACCAATGGCCACCAACATCTTATGAGCAAATTTTCAATATAAAAGTAAACTCATAAATTTCACTCACTGAAAATTACTAAAATGTTTTCCTTACTCGTCTTCTACACTGCCAATAAAACTTTATTACAAATTACATTTGGTCTGGCCTGATTCTGTTCCAAAACCTCTCAAAAAACAATGAGAGTTGCCTGGACACTTACATATGCTTGGCCCAGTACTGTAATGTGTTTTTTTTTTTTTTTTTTTTTGCGTTTCTAAGATGGTCTGAACACAATTGTTAATGTTTTTCTATACTTTCCTACATGAGCATACACTCTCAACTCATAAATTCTAACGTGAAAGTATCCCGCGGTATCTTGGCTTAATATGTAGTGTTAATATTGCCTTTTCTCCCACAGATCACTAGCAGTTCAAGTATCAATTAGTTACTAATTAATCTCTGTTAAAAATGAATCCTCTGATGACTAGTCCTGCTTTCCACATATTCAGAACTCTGCGGTTGGCAGCTTCATCGTGTGATGTATGGCTGCGGCCAAGCAGACCCAGATGGTTCACAGGACAGCTGTGAGTCTCCTTATACTTCAGTTTTCCTTGCATTTGCTCTTTTCAAATGCCAAGATGAATACTTTATCCTCATTTTCTTCCCCCAAAAAGTCTTGTCTAATGTGCTCTTTCAGTTTGTCAGCTACCTGACTTGAAATTCTGGAATTCATACCAGGGACTGTAAAAGATCAGATCTTGTGAGAGGCTTTGAAAGTCAGTAACTCTTTCTCATTAATTGCCACTGTCTGATTCTATTAAGTTTTCATACTTTCTCCCTGGAAAATCTAGCCTAATTCCTGGCATGTTCCCCACCCTTTCCCAGAAAAATGTTCTCCTCCCTATTCCTCAAGAGGCCTTCTGAAGAATCTCCCTAGTTGACCTTACATTTTTTAATATGCTTTCATTGTTTGTCTTCCCACTTCCAAAATTCTATTATTTTTTACATTTACATTCATCATATGTTGTCATTTGCTTTTTTAATTCTTCATTTACTTCATTTTAATTTACCACTGAACAATTGATTACTCTTTCAGTAGCTGAACAGAGTAGTAAAGCTGTCTAGATGCACTGCTCAATTAGACTTTTTAACAGATCAAAATGTTCTCTATCTGCACTGTTCAATACGTTAGCCAGCGTCCACATATGACTAGTGAGTATTTGGAATGTGTTTACTAATACAAAGGAACTGGTTTTTAAATTTAATTAATTTTAATTAATCAAAATTTAAATAGTCTTATATGGCTAGTACTACCATACTACACAGCACAGGAGACTAATATGATTATTGGTGATAAACACAGAAATGGGCATTTCTAGTAATTTTGTAATATTTTATTGAGCGACCATGTCTAAAAAAGCTCTCCATGTGAAGGAAAGGATAAGATTTAGAATACAGAGTCTCTGCCTCTCATAAATTTTCAACCTAGAAACAAGAATGTTCTATTGGTAGTTCTCAGTCTTGGCTATATGTTAGAATCAACTTGAGAGCTTTTTAAAAGTATCAGTGTTCAGATGAAATAACAAGCTACCTGAGATTTGTTTCAAAGTAATTGGGACAAGGCAAGGGAGGAGTAGAATGGCATAAATGAGTTAAGATGTGTCATGCGTTGACATATATTGAACATGATGGGCACCTGAGTGTTCGTTATATTATTATCTCTACTCTTTTATATTATGATTTTCTATTATAAATTTTTTTAAATTCCAGATCTACTCTAGAGTCACATAATCATAATCTATGAAGTATTAGAATTTTTTGAGAGTTCCCAGACCATTCCAATATATTAGTGTTGAGAGTTACTGGTCTGAATAAATTAACCTTATGCATGTGTGTGTGCTAAGTTCCTTCAGTCATGTCCAACTCTTTGCGACCCTATGGACTGTAGCCCACCAGGTTTCTCTGTCCATGGGATTCTCCAGGTAAGAATACTGGAGTGGGTTGTCATGCCGTCCTGTAGGGGATCTTCCCAAGCCAAGGATCAAACCCTGTCTCTTACATCTCCTGCACTGGTAGGTTGGTTCTTTACCAATCGTGCCACCTGGGAAACCCTAAATTAACCTTATGATACCAAGTTATCAAAAAGGTCCAGAAGCATGTAAAATCTGAGAGTTATTTTTCTTTATGAGTTGAAGGAATTATTAAAATAGAATCAGTGTCAGAGTCATGGATAATAGATTCTTAAACAATTATTAAAATGTTTTGCAGTATGGATTAATTTTACTTTTTTATAGAAATAAATGCTAATTTCCTTGGACAAGTAGTCTTGTTGCAAACTTTCTTTTCATGAGACAGTTCATGTGATGCATGACTAAACTCAAAACAAGTGAGATGATTTTTATTTAGCTTTCCCACTCCTCTGTCACTGTTCTTTTCCTTAATAGCCAGGCCACCTCATGTGTGGTCACTCGTCAGTGTCTTGGATCCAGATTCTCTAATCACATACCATTGTGTGATCTGCTTGGCCAGTTAGTTATACTCAAAGCAGAATGATACAGACTGAGGCATCATAGATTGAATCAGTGTCACTATATCAGGGTGCTCAGAAAAGGGACCTTACATTTCTTTTTTAAAATTCAGTCTACTTGAAAAATTAGAAAATAATCTATCTTCTTTTTCAAATCACCAACTATCTGTGCCACTATTCAATACTACAATACAGATTAATACTCCATATTTTCCCCGGCTGCCTGATAATTTCAAGTTCAATATAATTTTTTTGGCTTTGTTAAACGATATTTTAAGTACTATGATTACTTGGCTGTATGTAATGTGCAAAAGCTCAACAATTCATAGAATAGCTGCACAGAATGTTCAGAGAATCTCACATCTTACTCCCAAATAATGGAATGAGACATTCCTATATATTAGTTGACAGGAAATTGGCTTAATAATCACTGAATTATCAAAAATAAATGCATCTTACCTCTTAAAAGGTGGACAATTTTTGATGATTTATAAAGTTTCTTACAAATGTATGTTTCTATGCCTCATCAGTTGACAAATGGCAAATATATGCCATGTCATCAAAGGTATTTCACTTTAGACAGCATCCATAAAAGTCATTCAGAAACAAATACAGACAACTACTTAAAGTCAATATTCATTCAACTCCCTTATGGATTGGCCAATATTCATTCAACTCCCTTATGGATTGGCCAACAATCTTCTGAATTTGCCAACTACTAGAATCCTGGAACCGAGAATTTCAGAAAACCCCTGATATAGACAATTCATTCAACATTAATGAAGCATTTTCTATGCCCCAAATGGGATTTACCAAGCACTTCTGTGCACCTATCCTAATGCAAAATGCCACATTAAAAGATAAAGAAGGCAGACTTTTTCTTTGTGAATACATGTAATGCAAATCACAGACTAGAGACATGCGGAATAGGAACAGCAAAGAGAACCATGAGGCAAAATTTAACTGTGTTGTTATGCAGTATACAGACATTAATGTGGTAAGAGAAGTGCAATGATTAACTTAGAGTAGTATTGACCTGGGAAGTTGTCACAAGCTGTTTTTTAATGAAAATAATAAATATATATATAGGAAAAAGATGTTATAGGCTACAGGATCAAAATAAAAATCAATCTGGCAGGCAGCACAGAGCTAATTACACACACACATGCATAGATATACACAGGAGTACAACAAAACTAGTGAAATTCGAGTAAGATTAGCAAATTTTATCAAGATCAATTTCTGGTTATATTTTTGTATTATAATATTAACCCTGGGGAAAACTAAGTAAAGCACATTGAGATCCTTGTTTATTATTTCTTATAACTATATGTGATTATACAATTTTCTCAAAATAATAAACTATTAAAAAGAGGTAGACATAAACAAGTTTATTGAGGAAATACTGGTTTTAAAGAAACAAAAGCAAAATCAGTATCAGACCAATTGACCCAGCCGGTCAATAAAGCCTTAAATGATTGGGTTGGGAGACTGTTAGATGGAATGCAATTAACATATATCCCTAAATCCTAAGCAAACAAAATAAACATTGGATGGTAAGTAATATTAGCATTTCTTAACAAATAGAAGATGCAGAAAATCTTGTGGGAAAGGTTCTTGAATGAAACTATATGTATTTAGGTACTCACATTAGGAATTATCAGAAGATAGTCTTAAACTAACATTTCACACTGTATTTCAAAGATTAAATGAAAGATGACTTTGACAGAAAAAAACTGATATAAGTGTATCTATCCGATTATGTATATATTATATGTATGAGATTATGTTAGACGTTTAATTGTTTGTAATATATAATTTATATTAGATATAGATGATATTAAACAAAACGTGACTGCACACAAGAAGCAGCACAAGTAAAATCTAGTGTTGTATCATCGGCAACTATTAGCCACTCCATGCATACTCATCAAAGCCTATAATTAAACATTCGTACTGTAAGTACAGAATACTTTCAGTTTAATGCAGAATTTCAAGAAGACAAATGACAAAGTCCAAGTATTATTATATGTTGAATAAAGGATTTCATTAGGGAAGAATGAACAGAAGTAAATACATTGACAACAGAGAGCTACATCAGAAATCCTTGGGGGAAAACAAAATTAAGTGCAAGAAACATCGAAGTAGGAATACGAAGAAAATATAGAAAATAAGGAATGGTAAGCAATAGAGTGGATTTGGGCTTAGCTGTGCAGGAAAAAGCAA
Organism: Bos indicus x Bos taurus; assembly: GCF_003369695.1. Classification (NCBI taxonomy): domain Eukaryota; kingdom Metazoa; phylum Chordata; class Mammalia; order Artiodactyla; family Bovidae; genus Bos; species Bos indicus x Bos taurus. Next base: position 95,640,079 of record NC_040079.1, on the reverse strand, counting down.
CATGACTGAGTTTTGAAGTTAAGTCTGCTGGAAAAGGAGTGGAAAATCATCAAACTAGGTAGAAGAGTAATTATTTATTTTATTTTGGCAACAGAGTTATATGTAGATAAAAGAGGGTAAAAAAAAAATTCTTGGAAGAACTAACTGTGTATTTTAATTTTGTTTTTGAGGGTCTAGTAAGAATGGCAACCCACTCCAGTGCTCTTGCCTGGAGAATCCCAGGGACGGGGGAGCCTGGTGGGCTGCCGTCTATGGGGTCGCACAGAGTCGGACACGACTGAAGCGACTTAGCAGCAGCAGCAGCAACAAGAATTAAGGATCTGGAATTACTATTAGAGTTCAGTGTTAGAGTGTTCCAGAGGTTATGTGGTTCTCTGCATTGGGGATGAGCAGATGGGTCTGGTGTTTACAGACTGTGGGGCAGACGAGTGTCGGCAGAACTGGAGGAGAAACAGGGAAGGTATGCCTGCTTAGCAAAGGCAAAAAATGGCCAATTATTAACATTCGTTAGCATATTCTGGGAAAAAAGATTGTATTCAATTAAAAAATAAGATCAATACTTATTTTTAAATGGAGTTAGATTTAAGACGTGAGACAAGGGAAAGTTGTGTGGTGTCTACCTGTAGTTATTTATGACTTTCAATACAAAATGCAAATATAGGTAAAGTCCAACTAAACAAAATCTATTAGTAGCACATTAAACATTTTAAAACAGGAAACAGAGTCTTCAGTTCACAAATGGCTATCCAAAATATGATTCCATTTACATAAATACCTATTACTTATAAACATCATATAACAAAGTCCATCAGCACACTACCAGATATTAAACTTTAAAATGCTATGGTTCATTGTATGAGGTATCAAAAATATACAGGGATAATGGTAACCCATAGCAAGAACTATGCCATCATAAAACTAAGAAAGAAGCTAAAAAAGAATAACAGTGTTCATATTCATAAAACAGTAAAAAAACAACCAAGGTAATCATAAATCCAGATTCAGAGAGAGGTAGCTTACACCCAGGTAAAGCATTTTGTCAAATACACTTTTATTAGCTCAAAAGCAGTAGCCAACATTTCAAATGATGCTGTAACTTACTTTTATTGGGAAAACTAAAAACTTAAGGTTTCAAAATAGGATAGGAGATTTTCCTTTTAAGGGCACTAGGCTGAATGAAGTCAGGATATGGAAGTTCAGCTGGCACTACTTGGCTGAACTGACAGACATTACTTCACTTCACTGGGTGCACTCTCTCATCAAAAAATGCACTCATTGAACTGGGTGGTGGCTCGGGTCCCTTCCAGTGTCTTGATCATTCTAATCACCTGTTGAAACATTATAGATTATAAGTCAGTAAGAAGACTGACAAATCAAGCCTACCCTGATAGCCAAGAGGAACGAAATAGCTGATGCAGTCAGCCCTTTCTTGTCACCTCTGTGTATGACTGAACATTTAATGTTTTGTTCTTCTCCATGTACCTGCTCTCTGCCCTTCCATGGTCTAGAAGAGAAACAATCACTAGTCCTTTGAAACTCTCATTTTAGGAATTAAACTGCTGTTAGTCTAAGAATTTTGAAAGACTTAGCTCTGGACATTTAGAATTTTAATACAGTATCTGATTTCACTATTTATTCAAAAGCAACTGCCACAGACCATCATATATAACAATATAAAATTTCTCTGAAATATATATCTGAATTTCCCCACATTAAACTGCAGGCCTAGAAGAGGTGAGTAAGCTGCATAGAATGAAACTAGCTAATCCCCCACAACTTACAACTTGGGGGGAGTTTTGCACTCTATTGCCTCAACCTAAGCAGTACTTCTCAACAATTTATTAAATATAAGTAAATTCACAAACAAATAAATATTTGCTTTGAAAAAAGAACTTACCACTATTATAAAACTGTCCTTTTGTATTTAATGTGAGATATAATACAGTTTTATGGGGTTTTTTTTAAAGTATTTGCATATTTGTCATTCATGAGGGTCTCCTAATGGAACCACTCAAAGTAACAATGGGCTTATTAACAATATTAACATATTGTTAATATTACATATTTACAATATTATAATTGAAATATTATAATTACAATATTATTACATATTGTTAATCTAATATTAACAATATGTAAATTCTCTCAGCAATGAACTTTATAACTCAGCAGAAAAATGTTCTGTCCAACTTCCTAGTTAACAATGGCAACAGACAACTGACATTTCATTGTCATATTTAAAAAACCTTTTGGTTTAAGTTCTGTTCCCTCTTGACTAAATACCTCTTTGTACCTTCCTCTTGAAAACAAGTGTTTGATGGAGAAGTGTAGAAGACATTTGAGAAAGGTTAGGAGATATCCAGTCAAAAAAGGCAATGGAATGGGAATCTTAGGGGTTATTAAGTGAAGGCAACTTGAGTTTCTCATAAAGCTTGATTTAAAACTCACTCTGCATTTCAGGAAAATGGCATGCGATGGATGTACAATTCTAAGGATAGTTGAGGATTATTCAAAATAATCTTTCAGGCAAGTAACACTTCCTACAGCAATATTACTAGTAAAACACAAATAAACAGGCAACATAAGACAGAGATTATTTTTTGATGGTGAATACCCACAACAGAATTGTACCTACATTGATAGAAGACAAAAACAACAATACTTACTGAGCCAGACACTGTTTTAAGTACTTTATGTTTCTTGACTCACTTTAATTTTTAGGAAACTACACTACAGAGAAGTTAAATCATAGTTAGCAAGAGACAAAGGTTAAAAAAAACTCTTGACATTTCTCTTCTGTGGCCTGTGTACCTTTAGGTTGATATCTAAGGATTTTATCCACCAAGACCTGAGTGATCTGCTTCTCTATCTTCTGATTGTGGTGGTGGTTTAGCTGCTCACTTGTGTCCATCTTTTTGTGACCCCATTGACTGTAGCCTGCCAAGCTCCTCTGTCCATGCAATCTCCCAGGCAAGAATACTGGAATTGACTAGAAGAGAATTGCCATTCCCTTCTCCAGGAACTCTTCCTGACCCGGGATCAAACCCATGTCTCCTGCACTGGAGGCAGATTCTTTACCGACTGAGCCAACAGGAAGCCCCATCTTTTGAATACACCTGGCCAAAGGGACGCAACAGAAGGGGATTGGAAAGCATGAAGGCAGGCTATTTCAAGACATTTGAATTGGGCTGCAAACTTCCACCTGAGGTCCCAACTTTGCTGCAAGGCTTCTGTTCTGCTGCTCTCACTGGATTCCAGTGTAAAAGCTCCCTCTCTTCGCCCTATCATGTTTAGAGGTGCTAATATTTTCCCGTTGTGGGCAGACCCTGGGTAGTTCTCCATCCTGTTGCTTCTCAACACACTGCCCACCATCAGATAGTCAGCATCAAGCTCTCTTCAATCATCCCTATGAGTGTGCCACCAATTTTCCTAAGAGGATGACAAAGAAATTAGATAAATCCTTTGTGATCTATCAACTACTGTCTAAAACTGCGAAAAAAACAAAAAAAAGGTGCTGCTCCTCCTTATTTTCCCAAACATTTGGGTATCCAAGAAAAAAATGTGGTGCTCTTCTTCTAGGAACAAAGAATAGTTCGGGAAGAAAAGGCATGCAGGATTCCTTGAATTTTGAAGGCAGACATTCAAAAGATCATAATCTTGGAAATGCATGTGGTAGCAGCCCCTAAATTTAGGTGTCTAACAGCTGGTTTTCATGCCATTTTGGTCTTTCTTAGCAATTTACATCTAGATGCTCTCTAGTTTAATACATCCACACCCGTTTACACAACAAATAAGGAGAAAAAAAAATCCAAAGTAAACATAGCATGTAGTTGGGGAGACTTTCACTGTCAGGCAGAAAAATACCTGAAAATTCATTTTGTTTTTGAAAAATATTAAAGAAGAGAGATATCACTTAATGTCAATCTACACAATTAGGAGTAAATCTCTCTTTGTATGGTTCTTAAAAGGTGAAAGCCATTCAATAAATTACTGGCATCCTAAAAAATCAAAGCTACTTTTCATCAATTTAGCTCCCACTAAGTTTTTGATGGCACAATTCTATTTTCCTGACCTGCGTGTTCTCACTACCACAATAAAATCAATCATTTGTAAAATTTACTTGGTATTCATTATTTCTTTGATGAAAGTCACTGCCCATTTTATACTTTTTTTTTTTTAACTAATAATATACTTCAGTTTTCTTTGCTACTTTTTCAGGAGGCTAAGAATCCAAAAGTTTTCTATGCAGTCCAGAAAGTTGTAAGAAGCCGCCTCTACAGACACCAAATGTATTTCGCCAGTACACTTGCAAATAACTATCATTTGCAAAAATAAGTTTTTATTTGGGTGTCATTTCTGGCAAAGCATTAAAGCTGTATTTTCAAAGAGCAAAATTCTCAGCCTTTAAAATTCTACTGGCATCCGCCAACCGAAGCTGGACCCTCCGCTAGGTTTCCACACAGTCTGAGAGAGAGATGACTTCATCTTAATCATTTTCTTGCCCACAGTCATGTAAGATAACTGGGATTTTTTTTTTTTCTTGTAGCATTACGGAAATCTCTTGAAATGTAGGCAGAATAAAGAGCCAGAGGAAGAGAAAGACAAAAGAAAAACTGCAGGGTGCTGGCAGATTTGATTTTGTAACTATCATCGATTATCAGGTTCAGTCTTTAGGACTCTCCACATAGCCGTATGTGCTCCACGTTTAATATTTTATTTGTAACTGCAACATTTTATTTGTAACTGCAACATTTAACATCATATTATAGTCTTTAATGTGGATACTTTCGTTCAGATGATCTGTTCTGAAGAAATTAAATTTGAGATTCTATTAGTGTATATACATACATTTATATAAATAGATTATTTTAAAGTGTGCTTTAAGTGTAGCCGCCATGTCCGAGTTCAGCATCTTCCCTGTCTTTTATACAATTAACCTTTCTACTAAAATATAGTAGGGACTAAAACCTATAAATACTAAACACCTTATATTTACAATTTCAACCAATATAGTCTATCCAGCTTCAAGAAACATACCTAAAACATCTTAGAAAGAAGACTGACAAAAAAAAAAAACAACAAACCAACCACAACACTAGGATGTTTAAATACATTTGGAATATTCTAATTGAATTGATTCTAAGAAGAGCAATGATTTCTGAATTTAAGTCTTTAAACAAAACCCTAATGTTTTTTACTACCACGAGTTATTACCTACTAAACTTGTATCTGCTGTAAAAGTAAAAACTCCAAGGCTGTAAGAATTAAGTCGCCAAAAAATATAAATATTTTAGAATTAAAAAATTTTAAGGAAATGTTAACTTTGAAAAGTACCATAACTATGGTATTAGATAAGCTGAAGTTCCAATTTGTTAATTTTTAAATCTATGTAAGATAAGACAGCAACGTAATTATTTTTGAAAGAATTTTCTTCATATAAACCCCTTTCAAAAATGTATACACACTAATACATATTTTACCTGATTTTTCTTATTCATAGGTGCATGGAAGAGATCAAAAAACATATCATACAATAATTTCAGAGCCCTACAAAATCAATATTCCAATACACAGTATCAAATTTTCAGACATTCAGAAACATTATATTGCTGTGGAAAATGTGACATTATAAAAAGTTTTTCACGAATAAGTGGATTTTAATTACATAATTCAAATTCCAAATATAGAGGGGTATTAATAATTGACCCATTTAATCCCAAATGAATGTATATTTTTCCCAAGTATTTTTTCGTTAATTTAATAAAAAAATATTTTTAAAGATTTTAAAGAGAAACATTTACTCTGAAGTATGAAAACGTCTGAAACATCTGAACAAAAAGCGACATCTGAATTTTATACAGATTAATAGATACATTATTTATTATTTGTATCCTAAAATACTATCTAACACGATTTCTTAAAGAGAAAACAAATTCCTTATCCTACTATAATGTAAGTAGAAAATCATCAGAGAAAAGGGGCTCCAATTTAAATTAATTCTACCTCTACACAGGTAATGCAAATTGAAGTCTGAGACCCAAAGTGACCTTTACTATTTTAAGTTTTACTTCATCAGAGCAATAAAACATTCTAAAAGGTTTTTTGCAATTGGATTTTGAACTTCACTGATGACTATGATTTAGAAGTAGTGTGGAGAATAAGGCAGTGTTGAAATTCATATTTCTTTATTATTGTGTCACTTCATCTCTACACGAGGGTTTCAGTTTGATACAACTATTCTGAGAAAAAAATCATAAAAGTATCATAACAAAAATAGAAAGTGTTAGTATTTAATTTTCTTTACAACCTTAACAAAAAGCTTATTATTGATAAGTAAATCATATTAATGACTAAAACACATAAAAGAAGTCACAACAATAAAATGTGTTTTGCCATTTGAATAAAAATACAATTTCTACTTTGTGCACTTTGGCCTTGGTTTGTGTTTTATACCATTTTTTCTAATTTAACCATTGGAATCAGTCACCAATGCAATAATCCAGGATATGTAATTTAGCTGGTTACTCAATATTTAATCCTTCTTATTTTATGATCATAATCAAGGGGGCACATTCTACTGCTGATAGTCTTACTTCGTATCTTTTCTAATATATTTTCCTCACAAAATTTTTATTATAAGAAACAATATGGCAAAATTACAAGAAAATGAGAAATAAATCATCCACAACTATTAACTCAACAAATATTAGTTAAGGAATTCCTGTGTGTATTTTATTTTGTAATATTTTTCACCCTTATCATTTATCACTCATAAATGTTTGTAATAATCATAGCAATTCTTGGGAAAAAAATGGTCTGAAATTTTAAGAATAAATTACTTAAGTGAACATGGTCTAAAACTACAATATATTATTGTATTACATAGTTTTTTTATTTGAAATGAAAATCTAAGAAGCCATCACATTTTCTGTGTGTTTCTGGCTGCCATTTTTAATCCAGTAAATTAATGAAATTGCCCAGCATATATATATTTAAATTTAGTAAATGAATAAAACTGGCATCATTACCAGGCCAAATATATAAATAGGTTTACATGTGGAGATTTTCTTTTTTAACAGAAGTCAGTTATTAATTCACCCATAGGTTATTTATATTTTAAAAAAGTTAATTCTTTCACTAAATATAGCAATAGTTTGCCATATTTCTCTGAATCTAAGGTAAGGGGTTGTCCCTTTCGTTATTTTATTCTTGTTTAAAATTAATTAGGTCTTACAATAAATAAGTTGTGATAAATTCCAATCCTGTGATGAGGGATCTATGTTTCGAAACACAGACAAACAAGGTAATGCTTAAAATAAATTTTTTCGTTTATTAGTGGCAATCAGCTTACAGTGTACCAACATAATGGTTTCCATTGAAGATTACTGTAAACAAAGATTAAAACTTAAAATGCTTGATAGAGGGTTTTTAACTCAAATGAAAGTTTTAGCAGTGCCATGCATTATGTTTGACGCTGTTCCTTTTCAAATAACTATAAATAAAGGTATTTATAGTGAAATGGAAACTTTTTCAGTATTTATTTGCATTCTTCCTTCCATCATTGCTGACTTTCTACAATAAAGCACCTTAATTCTGAAGAAATTAATGCTCTTGACTTTTGAGTGTAATCATTTTGCAAACACTCATGTAGGTCAATGGTACTCATAATTTTTTTATGTCAGGTCATCATTTTAAATGTTCACATCTAAAATTAATCTACTATTCCAAGAAAATGACTGAAAATGGTTACTTTTTAAATGTCATAGATTTGAGGCACTTAATTTGTTCAATACAAATACTGGCCTATAACCACCCACATCCAATAGACTGCATTTTAAATTCTAAAGCAAATGCTGAAAGTCGTGATCCAGTCACACAGAAATGAATAATAATGTAACTTATTTTCTTTCAGAAAACATGATGATAGAAATATCTAGAAAAAAGTACAATATAATACTAGAGGTAGGGCAAGGAAGATATTACTCTGTATTTAATGTCCAGTATATCATCCTAATACTTGCCTATCAATCTACAGAGCCAGAGAGACATAATTTGACAACAGATATTTTATGATCTTGTAGCTATAATAAAATAATTACAGTTTTATAAGAATCTAATATGATTGAAAGTCTTGTAAAACTGACACTCCAAATCACTCCTTTTTGATATAATTTTGATTTTTTATAAAATATGCACTTATATTCACTTAATAAATTTAAACAGAAGATATTCATACATTTATACTTTATATTACCTGCGTTAAAAACTAAAATTAGATTAATTTACTTTGATCTACTAACTGAAAAATAGGCAGTTTATACTTATTACTACGTTGCTTGGTGAACAATCAAAGGTAACTGAAGTGAAGTAATTCACAGTATTTATAGACTTTTTTTCAGAATGACCTGTTTGGTATAGATTGCTTTAAGTACAGTTGTAAAGTTTTGATTTCTAAGAGTTCCTCTGAAGGTGTGGCAGATGTTGGCTTTGATAATAATGCCAGAAAGCATAGCAGGTTCAAAGTTGCAAATATGCTGAACATATATAAAAGACAGTGTAATTTTCTATTAAACGTTGTTGTTTTCAATTGTTGATAAAGTGCAGTGGAAGTCTAAAGTCCGTAAATATTTGCTTCTAGACCCTTAAGCTTCTTGAGTTTGTGTATGCGTGTGTTCATGTGTTTTTGAGAGGCGAAGCGCATACAAATGCACACTGAAAAATGTTAACTATTACAGTTTCAGTATCATTATCATGGATGAAATTGGGGTTGTTTTTTAGTATTTTCCAGTGCTTAAAATTCCATTAGAATTTTGCATAGTCAGTACACACATACACATATACATACAATCTGTGAGCTGCAAGCACACAGAATTTTGGTTCTGATTTTGCCCTGGATTTATGTACTACATTCCCTCTCAACTAGAAATACATACTAATTATACATTGTCTGACAAAATAAAAAAGGCCTGTGTAATGCATGGTGTGAGTTTTGTCAAATATAATTTTAAAATTTGAAGAGTGTCAACATTATGTTAATTCAGTTTTTTGGGAAATATTGAAACATTAAAACTGTACTCTAAGCAATTGGAGATATATGTGTTAATAATGTCAGAATTACATTGACTTTCTACTTTGCTTTAATTTCTGCTAGATCAAGGTGCCCTTATAATAATATGAAATGAAATAGCTGTGAGCATAAATTATAAAAGACCAAATACAACATCATTCCAATAAAAAATGATACCTTGAACTTAAGTTTACTTAAAGAATCTAACAAATATTATCTAAAATAGTAAATTTGGCTATTTAAACTTTATTTTCAAAGACTGTACATATATTCAACAAGAAATTTAAAATATATTTCCTTTTAGACAGTGAAGGGTTGTTTCAAAATATCCCATCAAAGAAAAAGTTCATTCTAACTTTCCAATGATTCTACCCTTGGTGATGATTAATTGTATTTCCCATTCAAGATGTAATCTATTAATATTTTATGTATCTGATGAAAACTTTTGTTTTTCCAGGACTTTAATTATCAACTTCAGCATGAAAAAATAAACTTATTTTGTTATATGGTTATTTCCCACCAAAGGACGGTAGCAGTATTAATATAAACAATTTTCTTAAGAAAGTCATTATTAAAATAACTGAAGGGAGTCAGTTGTTAGATTTCACTTTCCTGATTTCTCCTTGATCAAAATAACATAGGCCTATATGAAAATTCAGTTTGTCCTAAGAAACTTAGGTGCGTTTGTTCAGTTGAAGAAGCATATGAAACAATCCATCATATAGGTTTCTCACTGCAGAAAGTACAAGGAACAGTAAGAGCCTCTAGTAAATTGCAAAAGCGTCCCTGGCTAACCTGCACTCAGAACTTATCCCAGAAAAGTTAGAGTGATATCAAATGCTGAGTCTATAAAAGGATGACTGCATTCTAAAAATGACTTGTTTTCTAATGAAGATGGAAGCCTTCTTGCTATAATTAACTTTTTCACTGTCTGAAGAGTGTCTCACTTAGGGTTAGTAAAAACCATTAAAAATGAATAATACTGCTGGCAACCTTTTTGGATAAAAACTATTTTGTGATGGGGCATTAGAAGTTCACCCTGACCTTGGAATGTAAACGTTTGAGACAGAAGAACCCATTCCGTAGTCACACTTAAGAATAACTGATACCATTGCTGCAAAAGAACATGAAATATGCGGCTCAATCTCTGTCATTCATGTGAAATCTAAATTATTATAAAGGATAGACATTATCCAGTCTTTCAAAGCAGTATCTGGAATTATCTTCCAGGGCTCTTAAAACCAATGACGCAAAGAAAAAATACGTAAATATTATATTAAATAAACGACAGCTTACAAAAAGATGGGACGCAGGTTGCGTCGTAGCTCCTGAAGAAAGCTCATACCCTCCTTATAAAGCATCTTTTAACAATGTCTTTAGGACAGAGACAGGTAAGGGCTTTGACAGTTGACTGCAAAGCTTTAGTTTCTCTGGATTGCTAAAGTTTAGTTGGCTGCCAGTGCCTTCAAGCATTCGCGTTTAGTTAAGATTTCCCTTTTGCTACGCGGTTCAAGATATCCTCGCGTACGTAGATCAGCGCCTCCTACGCACACCCACTTGTAGCAGCGCTACCCGGGTTGCTGTTAAGTTTCCCAGTCCTTGTTTCGGATAATACTCAACTGGAGGAGGATTTTACTTTCCACTTTTGAAACTCAGATTTTCTTTTTGGTTAGCATTACATGAATACAACTACAATAAAGAATCGTCTTTCGTCAAGGGTCTGAGCGTATATTTAGTTCCCATTCTCTGATACATTCCTTAAAATCCTCTGAATTCCTAGACAATATCTTCTTCCCCAAGAAAGAGAAATTTTACCATTTGGAATAGGGTGCTATTTAAAGAACTCTGAAATCAGAATTAAAAAAAAAAAAACTAAAACTTTTCTCATGTGCTCTGCCAAGTTCCACTGCAAGTTCCAAATGTTGTGCAATAATTTGGAAATCCAGTTAACTATGGGAAAAATCGAGCCATTCAGAGTCGGGAAAAGTCAAGGAAAGGCACCCGCACGCACGCCCAGCGGACGCTGCATCCCAGGGCGCATTCCTCTCCCCATCGCTCAGATGGAAGGTCACGCTTCGCAATCGATTTCACATACTTGTCACTTGTCCTTTTTTTCTCAACCCTCTGGTAAACTAGTTTGAATCTTGGAGAGCTTAACGCAGTTGGCTGCAGTGCTGCCCTCGGAGAAACACGTGCCCCCAAATAAAAGGACCAAAGCAGCCTCGCCGAATTTGGCGGCGAGGAGCCAGAGAGGAAAAGACCTGTCCCATAACGCCCGCCGCCTCACTCTAGTGGGAGAATCTTCCCATCTCTCCGCCCCCTTTCGCCGAGGGTGCCCGGCGCGCCCTTACCTGAGCTATCGCTTTTCCTCTTGCTGCCACTTCTCTTCTCCGCCTCCGCGGGTGACAGCGCCTGGCGGCCGTAGTCCCCTGGCGGGCACGCGGCCCCGGTCGGGGTGCTGGAGCCTAAGCTGGAAGAGTTGGAACACAGGACCGGCGGGCTGCTTCCCAGCTCCGGGGGCCCTCCCGAGTCCGGCTGGAGGCAGAGGCTGTGCCGAGCCGCGCTCGGCGGGGAGGACATCTGCGGGAGGTGCCAGTTGGTTTGCAGAGCTTGGTGCTGCTGCTGCTGGTGGTGGTGGTGGTGATGGTGGTGGTGGTGGTGGTGCCCCCTGTGATGCTGGCTGGCAAACATGCCCTCCTCGTTGGGGTATCCCGCGATTATGCAAGACGAGGAAGAAGTGGAGAGCTCGGGGTAGGACATGTGGTCAGATCTTCCATGGAGGGCGAGAGAGGATTGGGAGAACGGGTGCAAGCCTTGCGCGGTGGCGTGAGGGCTGCGCAGGCAGCCAAAGAGCGGGTGTTCCATAGCATGCAAGTCTCGGGTTCCAGGCAGAAGACTTCACGACGGTTCCAAACGCCACCACCCTCGGTCACTTTTCACTGGAAACCGTGTGACTTTTCCCCCTCCCAAAGCAATAGCCGCCCGCGTTTCTGCAGAGCTCGGATAATCCCGGTCCTGAGCCCTAGCGGCCAGTCTCCTTTACATATAAACACTCGGACCTGGAGAAGCTTCCCTCTGAGCTACTCAGATGTCAAGAGTAGGAGAGGTTGAAGCCAAAAGAAGGTGGTCCCAGAGAACTGCTTTCAGGGGGAAACGGCTCTGAGAGGTTATAAATAGAGTGTAATGTGAGCTGGGGGCTGGCTTAGGAGCCCAGTGCTGACCACATGCAAACTCCCTCCAAAACTCCCGCTCAGTCCGCGCAGTGCGCTCCCAGTTCCACTTCCTATCGCCGGCTGGACGCATGCAGCGCGTCCACGCCCGCCCGCCGCTGCCAACAGCCTGGACTGCAAGCGGCGCGCAGGGCGCCTAAACCCGAGCCCCGGCGGACAGCGGCTACCTTTCCCGCTCAGCCGGCCGTGGCGCCCGCCAGCTCCAACCCCTCGCCCAGAGTCCAACATGCTCACTTCTCTCATGAAAGGTGTCCTGTCAGTGTCACTTGGGCACTGTCACCTGCAGGAAAGCTTAGGGTGTGCCTAACTGTGGAGAAGCACGAAAGGAGTAGGATTAAGGAAAAGAATCAGAGCTAGTTTGGCGCGCACTCAGATTAAGGTTTTCCAAGTTAGCCTCAACTCCTGTCATGGGCTCAGTGGCGCTTCTAGCTTTTTATACAGCTGGTGTCTGTGGGTGGGTTGCTAGAGCGCTGAGACGCCAGTTTCGAGGATACAGGAAAAGTTCCCCACCGGCAAGAAAGGGCCGTTCTCTGTGCCGCAAGGAACGAGACTTGGTAGGATGGAAGAAAGCATGGGGCCGTGACAGTCACAGATGTTCTGCTTCTGGCATCCTCGCCTGCGGTCCCAGGTGGGGTGTCTTCCCCTGCTCTCCTCAAATGTCCTCCCCCACACCGCCCTCGATTTCCGGGTCCCACTCCATTTCCTTGCCACTTGTCCGCCCAGAAAAACTTTTCCTGGATCAGGAGTATTCTAAAGCGATTTCATCCTAGTCACAAGCGATGTGTATATTGCATGTACATTTCCAGTCCTCTCCCCCACCTCGTTTCCCTCCAGAAATCCATCTCTCTTCCGCTCAAAAAATCAATCAGTTAATTGCACCCCTTTCACTCCCACGCCGCCATGGTTCCATTTACCAAACAAATATTACACTTTGGTATCCCTTAAAGTTCGGATCTTCCTGGTTACAATTTTGCATCCTAGAAAATGACTTAGAAAACTTGCCACCGGTGAATTAATGCCAGCGACGGCTGGGCTTTGATACTGCCACATGCTCGAAGGGCGACACTGTCTGCTAGGGGCCAAGTCGTTTACACAAGGCACGCACGCTGGCCGCGCATAATGAGCTGCGGGAACAGTTGCGCCCTGCCTGGGACTTGTCGCATCAGGAGAATATCGGCGCTCACCTATCCCTCCCGGGACCCCAAATGTGCCACCAGGAGCGTCGCCGTCTTACTTTCATTGTCTCAGGTGTCCAGAGGACGGGGGTCAGGTCTTGGAAGTTGTTAATGGGATTATTGGGGACAGCAAACTGGGCCAGGCATCTGGTTTGAATTAGGAAAATGTATTGATTAATCTTTGAGAAATGTCACCAAGGTAGAACATTTTTCCCTAGCCCTGTCCCTCAGGCTTCAGCCTGACCATCTCCTTTTTCTTTCAAGTATCCTGGAGAATAGTGGCTTTGCAATAAACCTTTACATCCGTGTGAAAGTTGAATTGTTTTCCAATGCTCAGAGGTGAGATGGGGTGGGAGTGATCAGGAATTCTGAGATTTGTTAGCGCTGCTTTCTTTAACGGAAATTGAGCCCTATTTTGAGGGAAATTAGTTTTGCAGACTTCGTTAAAAAAAAAAAAAAAAAAAAGGTTAAAACTTTTGTTCACCAGCTGCTCAACTTTTCAGTCTGGGTTTGAGCTGGAACCTGCTGCAAGCGTTTGACGGTAAGGCTTTCTTTGCCGATATGTTTTGGGAATCTAATATTGTTTTAGACTTCGAAAGGGGGTGTTCTTCACGTTGCACGTTTCTAAGGGTTTTAAGCGCTCGCAGGATGGCGTCCAGGGCTTAGATCTTAAGAATGTTTCTTCCTGCCACTCCCCAAGCCCTTGGCTCTTTAAGGATAAAAAAGGAAGGGATGTATTCTTCTAATACCGTCGGAATATTTTTTGAATTTTCATTGTGTTTATGGTTTCAATATGTGCTCTGATATTAAAAGTTAAAGTACAAAGAGCAACACTAAACTTCCCAAACTTGGGTAGCTCCTCTATGGATTCTGGGTGAAAGCATTAAAGGCTTTATCCAAGAAAAATTTAGGCAAACACCTCCATAGACAGTCACTAGAAATATTTATATAATACTGTCTACTAAACGTATTGTGGAAAATGTCAGCCAGGACTAATTAAAGATACACTTGAAAAAAAAAAAGATACACTTGATCTGCACACATCAATAAAAAACATCCATAAAGGTCCTTTTGGTTTGCATTACAGTGGTTTAGAGGGAGAGACACAATTAAGAAATGAATGGATTTGAATTTAACCAGTGTGTTTCAGGCAACCAGCAAACACACATAAGTTTTCATCTCCAGGAGCTGCCACTTCTCCTTGAACCTGCCCTGTGATTGTGCTGGGTTTTTTTTCTCACTCACTGTGTCAGATGTTAACAACATGTCCAGAAATTTCTCCACAACCTGCCTCAGTCAGTCAGCTGAGTGTAGGACTAAAAGTCTGGTAAAGGAAAATTAGAAAAGGTTAGAAATGAGACGAGTCTCTTTGAAAGGCACACAATTAAAAGAAACCTAGCAGAAAAGGTCTTTTTAAGTGAAGACTCAAAACATCTATCAGTTAACATGAAGTCCTAATGTCTAATAGAAAGTATAAGGAAAATGTTATTTGGAAGAAAAAAGTGTGGTTCAAAGGAAGAAACAAGTGAAAAAGGAGGTCTGGATGCATTCCAGAATCAAATATGACTGGTCTGTTTTATCTGAATTTCTAAATATATGTTAATTATTCCATAAAGCTTTTTTTTTTTTTTTCAAAATTTTCATTCTTAGAACATTTGGAATAACAAAAAATATTAACTTACTATTTAGGCCATAGAGAATTTTTTTAATGTAATAACATGAAAAATCCTCAGCATTTCCTATAATAGCTGTATCAGTGTCTACATCTATAAAAACCAACATTGAAAGATACTTTTTACCTCTAATGGCTACTTATAGGGAGAATGGTAAAAATCACCAAACTTAGTAGAGAATTTCAATAGCTTTCATTTAAAACTATGTACAGTATAGTATTTATCCTATATTTACAATACACTTGAATTTCTCTGAAAAACATTTAATATTTTATGCAAGATTTTGATATCAAGCATTCAACAAGAGGTTGAATATTTGAAAAATGTAAGCTGCTCATCTTTTGCAGGAAGCATCAAAATTATTTTAGACACGTCCTATGCTCTTTAAATTTCGTAAGTGTGTATATCTATTATTTCTTCTGCTAAATGAAATGGTATTCAATAATAAAGGCAGAGGTATTTTTAAATTAAGAATGAGGAGAGAACTTAAGCAATCTGAAAAATTTATTTTTATACTTTAAGATTCACAATGATTCTTTTGAGTTGCCATTTTTGTATGTTTGTGACATGAAGTATGATGGGACTAAAAAAACTTAAATTAAAATCCTCAGCTACAGATAGTATAAAACTTTATTTTGAATTTTACCTTCTGGATAAAATCACCTTGGTAACATATAGTCATGATATATGCATTTAAGTCCGGAAAATTACTTTGAAACCAGAATTTGTCTCTGAAAGTTTTGTTGAGAATATAAATATTATTTCTGTTATATTTCTCCAAGAAATAAAGGATTGGTTCTTTTGAAATGAAGAATTTTTAAAATATATTAAAATATGCTAAGTACCCAATGGTAATTTATGTGATTTATGATGCACTCCAGTTTTAGAAAACTTAAGAACTGCCTTTCTCCAGGAATTATGCACTATAAAATTTAAGGAACAGTTTGGCTACTGCATGTTATTTAGTGATTCTATGTATTTTACTGATTTTTAAAATAAGTTACTGTTCTTACACAACAGTAATTAGTGATTTCACAATAAAATCTGTTATATTTCTACATATACTAGGAGATATGAGTACCTGTTCATTACTCTGAGAGTATGATAACATTGAACATATTTTGTTTTTCTATTTTCTATCTCTTCCTACATTTAGACTTATGATTTCTTTTAGAATTTGGTAGTTTTCTTCAAGTACCACGTAGTAAAAAATGTGCTGTAAAGTAGCATGGAATATAGATTGACTGATAATAGTAAATTTATAAGATTTGAGTAAAAATTCAAAATATATGCCATCTTCCCTAATGCCAGTTGCTTTCCATATACACTTCATGACATTCTAATTATCTTATTTGCAGGGGGGACAACAACTGCCTCTCAAGTTTCAAAAACTTCTTTTTGCCCACCTTAAATCAAATATTATTCAACAAAGTTAGTTTAAAATGATGCCTATGAGGAATAATTACATTCACTTCCTACATTTTCATTTGCACTCAAGTTGTACGTTATTTTTATTGATAAAGTATGCATCTTAAATTTTTGTAGTTGAAAACTGCCTCCTTTACATATCTAACTACCTGATGTAGAGGCACAGGAATGCAAGACAGTTCCATAATGAAATGCTATATATTACATTATATATTCTATACCATCAAGCTCATAAGCATTAAATCTCTATCCATCCACATTTTAAGGAAAATAAACCATTTATTTCTCCCATGTCATAAAAAGCAATGCTATAGTTTTAAGTGGACTGAATTTAGAACAAGTTCATAAATCTTGGGGAACAAAAATTCAAACGAAACTAAACAGGCAAATTTTAGGTAAACCTTTAGTCTTCTGTTTCAGGTTTTCCGACTTGAAGAGTTTAACATGACTAATATAATTTTGGCGCCATGGTGGGTTATTCTTATGTGTTTTCATCTTTCATGCATCAATTTGTAGCATGTTTTATTCTTAAAGTATTGCTTTCATTGTGAGCCTGGGTTTATAATTTGTATCACTAAAAAACTCTGTGTTTTAGTTGTGTTGGTATAGCTTCCCTAAAATATTTAGCTGCACACTCCAATTTTATATAATTCAGACTTGGCAGAGAAAGACTAGCTGCCTTTGATATCAACAGTTTTGTTTATATGAAAAAAGGGAAAATTCTTTGCTTACCAAACAAAATGGAAAGTGAAGGCCAAATACAAGATGTCTTACAACGAAATATTTTTAAGGGTTTAATATTAGTACTTTGATTCAGTTTAGATCCATAAACGATTTTAAGAAACGACCTGAGTATTTTCATACAATGTACTGAACATATGAAAATGGATCAAGACAAGAATGAAATGACTAAATGACGACTGTCTGCTAATGCCTCAGCTGACCTAAGAAATTAGAAGGATGATTGGAGGACAAAGTCAAAGGAAAACCAGAGATGATATTTAGCAGGGGAAAAGAGGGAGAAATAAGATATGCTTAAATATACAGAAAATAATTCTATGCTTGTAATTCATAAGCCACATACACCTATAATAATGGTAAAAGGATCCCAGGTGCATGTTTTAGTTTAACTGGAATTTTTAAAATGAGTAATCAGAAAGGTTTATGTTTAAACAAATAGATGCCACTTAGATTTTTGACAAAAGTAATAATAATAAAATACCACTTGAGAAAGAGTTCCAAGTAATTGCACAAGCATAATGTGAAATGTTGGTAGCAATGGAGTCAGTGCCTAGAAATGTGCAAGCTACTGAATGTCTGAGGTTCTGAATGATTGGTGCCTTCTCAGCTTAAAAATCTGTAACCCGAAACTCATTGTAGTCCATCGTTTGCTAAATTCTATTTATTTTTAAAATGATATTTTTGCTAAGTTGGGGTAATAGTATATTGGAAGGGAATAAGCTGGATTTCAACAGCTTTTAGTGACTGAGCGGGGGGCCAAAAAAATATTGGGCTAACTGCATCCTAAAACACTTCAAAGTACAAGAGAACCCAGTAGAATAAAGCACAAACTACAACTCAGAAGGGATATCATCTCTGAGCCCCAGGGCTAGGTTAGGACAATTCCTTCTACCATCAGCTAACAGTTGGTTTACCAGCAAGGAGACCAGTGGTCAAAGGAAAGCTTTTTGCATACTGCATGAGTGTCTAAGTACCAGTTGAAAACTCTTCAACACAGAGCAGCTATACAAGATAATACTCCCTGCTTGGAATTCATTTTGCATGAACCTTGGCTTATAACCTCAGAATTGCAGGTATTTCTTTGGTCAAATTTCTAAAGGTTAATTCTTGAAGGCATGAGTAATAATGGACAGGAAAATAGTCATGATTGAAAAAGTCAAAACAACCTTGGAAAACTTTCTGATAAAATACAGTAAATCTTAACTAGGGATCTTGAAAGTGGGCTGTGTGAGCAGTGGGAAACCTGAACAGTTCTTTTCTTTAATCTAGAGCACCTGTAGCAATCTGCAGCAGCATTTCTGCAATAACTTAAGAGGATTCCATGTGCAGGTTAGAGTAAGTGTCCATGCAGATATAGTCAATTTAAATAAATCTGACCCATTATCAAATACAGTAACGCATCCACTTGCTGCAAACGACTTTATGAAAATTTCCCTGATATAGTAAATATAGAGAAATATAGCTCAACTCTGACTTTCTAGGATAACTGTTGCTTTTTTTTTTTTTTCTTTCAAACAGTTACCATCTGTGGGCCAGTAGTCCCTGTCAGTTGCTTATGAGATGCTTGGTTTCCTCCAAGTTTTGTTCTTAGTCACCTCCTGTATCCTGCATTATGCAGTTAATGATGTGATTCAATCAGAGTAAAAAGCTGACTTGCTTTGGATTATTAAGATCAGATTTTCTAAAGTACATGGCCTACCCATCATCCAATAGGCCCTGCCAAGGCAGATGGCTCAGGCCTAAGTGGCATCACTTGGAATTATTCTTCCAGTTTTGAAGATACGCACGTAACTATGAAACTCCACAAAAATCTCCACTGTTGTATGTGTGGTGACAAAGTTGAATGAGTATCTTTTAAAAATATATAAAGAAGCACATAGAGGCTTTTAAACATTACATGCTGTAAATCTGAGGTTGTTGAATTAGCTGTTGGTGTTCCTCTTTCTGTAATAATACTAAAGATTTGTCAATCCATGTAAATAGTTCTGTTATGAAGATATAATTTGTCTTAAATTTTAGCAATCACTATCATGGGGCATTTGTGACCAAATAGAACCAAATCTAACCCTTTGACTGCAAGGAAATCAAACCAGTCAATCCTAAAGGAAATCAACTCGAATATTCATTGGAAGGACTGATGCTGAAGCTGAAGCTCCAATACTTTGACCACCTGATGTGAAGAGCCTACTCATAGGAAAAGACCCTGATGCTGAGAAAGGTTGAAAACAAAAGGAAAAGGGGATGGCAGAGGATGGGATAGTTAAATAACATCACCGACTCAGTGGACATGAATCTGAGCAAACTCTGGGAGATAGTGAAGGACAGGGAAGTCTGGCGTACTGCAGCCTGTGGGGTCACAAAGAGCTGGACATGACTTAGCGACTAAACAACAACAACATAACCTAGTCATGACTAAAACAAAAAAATGGGTTAGGTTCTTTTCACTGTAGTAGCAATTGCAGTGATCATAATTGCTAAATTTCAACTTCAGGTTAACAAGTCCCATATCAGTCTGTCTTTGAACAGATCATTGCCAATCCAGTTTCTCAAATCAGAAGCAGGAACCCATGCTTGACAAGCCCCTCCATTCTCACCTGTCTATATGTAATCAGTCATCAGAGTCATCTGACTATACTTCTTTAATATTCATTAACTTCACCCTTCTCTCCATCACCAATGCTGTTACCTTATTGGGGGGCTTCACTGTTCTTACTTGGATGACATGGAGCTCTCCATTGCAATATACTTGCTAAGAGCATCACCACATCTCCAAAAGCCAGAAGGAGAATGGGTTTGAATCTTAAGTCTGTCATTTTCTGACTCTGTCAGTGCATTCATTTGTTAACTCAAAAGAATACTACAATGAATGAATTCAACGATATTGTGAGTGTGCCTAATACAATGCCTAGGAGGAGAAGGGGACGACAGAGGATGAGATGGCTGGATGGCATCACCAACTCGATGGACGTGAGTATGAGTGAACTCCGGGAGTTGGTGATGGACAGGGAGGCCTGGTGTGCTGCGATTCATGGGGTCACAGAGTCGGACACAACTGAGTGACTGAACTGAACTGAACATAAGCTTGATACACATGGAATAAATTTAAGCTAAATCTAGACCTGCACTGTTAAATATAGCTTCCTGTGGTTATTGAGCATTTGAAATGTGTCTAGTCTAAATAAAGATGTGCTTCAACATTAAAAGGCACATCAGATTTCAAAGACTTCACGTGAAATGAATAAACTTTCATACTGACTACATGTTAAGATGATATTTGCTAGATATACTGGTCTAAATAAAGTATATTATTATAATCAATGTTCTTTTTCCTTTTTCAATGTAGCTACTAGAATATCTAAAATGACTAATGTGGCTTAAGTAAGATTTCTCTTGGACAGTGCTGATCTAGAGAATGTAATTTAACTTTTTTTTTCTTTTATTCTCTCTCTCACAAATAGGTACCAAATTACATATATATATATACATATATATATATGCATGTATCTGTCAAAATGATGTAAGACCTGAAATCTCTCTGTAAGTTGATCCTCTTGACCCCATGATTAGGAGCTTCACAATGTGGTACCACACCTGGAAATCTCCAGAACAAGATCTCAAGGAAACACAGGAAATTCCTGGAGTGGCAAAACATCCTATTTGAAGATATTCAATTATTCCTCTGTGCATCAGGAGCATCGCCATGACTTAACTATTCATATGCTTGAAAGAGTTTGTTTAGCAAGAGCCTTTTCAGGAAAATAAAAAGAGCCAGCTATATTATTGATGATGGACTAGACAATGCCGTCATGGTGAGTTAACCTCTACATCTTATTCCCTGGGCAAAAGTTTAGTTCTTATTCCTACAAATTTTGATGTAAAATGGTGGACTCTCCAGGCAGATACTAACCTCATGAATTAGACATCTCAACATGTTCCTCCAAAACAAAACTTCACAGCAGGGGAAGATGGAAGTGGAGGGTCACACACCTGGTCTTATATACTTGGATGCGAGGTGATACATGTCATTTTTACTTACAGCTTGTAGGCCAGAACAAAGCCTAACAGACCTGCAAGGGGCCTGGAAAAAATTCTGGAGCACATGGTGGACTGGTGAACAGTAAGTGTGTCTGCCACATCAGGATTTGGTAGACTTCAAATTTGTTCCTTACAGGCCTAGTTCACACCACTAACTGTATATTCCTTGAGTCTTTCTGGAATCTTAGGGTAATGTTTTTCAAGTACAGTGTCTGGCACAAAGTACTCAATAAATATACTCAGCAGAACGCTTAGATCTGTAAGTTTCACTGTATCTCTGGGCTTTAGGACCCCTGTAGTTGCTGTATCAAATCAGGAAAGTGTAACTGTTGCGTCTCTAACGGCAAAGAAAATTAACTGATAAAAATGCTCAGCCCAGCTTCAGTTGTATTTGGTTTTTATAGTTTTTGCTTTGTTTCTTTGTTCCAGAGCAGAAGTGCATATCTAACCTTCGTGGGAATTAGAACAAGAGTTGTGTCCACACACAACGAGAGAGTGGTTCAAATTCTTGGCAGAATTTGTCTTCAAGTGTCTGCACTTGCGCTGGGACACCCATCTCTACATGTGAATTAGAGTCATTCCCTGTCAGATACTATGTTTTATTTTCAATCAGTACTGTCCATTCTGTAATGGTTCATTGCATAGACTTGAAGATGACATTTTGGGCTGTGTCTTGTATTTGTCACTTACTCGCACTTTGACTGTGGTCAGGTTAATTAACTTCTTGTGTCTAGGTTTTCTCATTTTTAAAGAAAGATGTTTATTTCTATAGTTTCATGTTGGCAAACTAGCAAGTCCATGTAAGTCTAGACTTAATACTAAGACTACTATATCAGTGAAAGATACTGTTATCATAGTGATAATTTTTATTATTGTCTATCCTAAAGATCTTATTCTGTCTAAAAAGAATACTTTAATAAAAGTATTCACTTATATATATGTATATATGTGTGTGTATATATATATATATATATATATATATATATTCATTCATCCATTTCCCCCTCAATTAACACTCTAATATCTTGAAACATCTTGACCTAGGACAAGATTCCATGCATGTTTGTTGAATGAGTAAATGATATACTAACAAAAACAATGTAACTACTATCAACATTTTGTACATAAATGATCATACATTTAGTTTGCATGCATTTCACTTGACTTTTCACTTGCTTCAAAATATGATTTTAAAAAACCTCCTGGCATATAAAACCTAGATATTGGGGTGAGTGACAAAAAACTCTTCAGTATGGCCAAAAGAATTATTAAGTTCTAAGGAAGAAGCTATATAACATTGCTTAACTATAGTACTTTGGAATACACTTAGAGTAGTACTTGGCACATTTTATTTTAGGTTTTACTGCATCCAGACTTTGCTTTAAAGATAATTAATTTCTCTTTAATAGCATATTTTTAGTGAAATAATAACAATTGGACAAATCCTACCTTCAAATATGTTGAAATATGCAGCCCCTTGAACTCCAAATAAATAGAGATTTTAACGGTGAAGAAAATCCTCCCCCAAATAACATTACAGAATTTAAAATTTAACATTTATGCATGACTTATGCTTCATTTATATATTAAGTGTATATAAAGTGTACTAAAAATAAGCTAATTATTACACAGGTAATGATCAGGACTCTATATTATCTATTCCTGAATAATGTCAGATAGCTATATTAGATATACATGAACCTAATTTTTTTATATGACTACCATTTCTATTATTTTTAATTGAATCTCTTCGTAGTTCCAGAAAGGTTTACTGGTGATTTACAGTCAAACTTGATATTAACAAAATAAATTAACACAAAGAAAGGAAAACTTCCTAGAGCAGTTGTTGCAGAACCCTAAATATCAGAAGGACCCTCTTTTTTTTAACAAAAGAAATTCATTATAGAACCAACTATCTGAAGTGAACAATGAGAAGCAGAGCAGTCATGATTGACTCAGATAAAGGGACTCTGGTACATGCCTACAGTTCTGCCTTCTCCTCACCTACCTGCCACAGGTTTATGGGTAGCATCTACAAAGAATGAAAGGAGCTAGGTACACAATCTGAAAACCACTAATCTCCTTCATGTATACAAGCCACCTGGTAAAATGACCTCTGAAGTGCCATACCTGTGTTTTCCTGATCCACTGATGTATTCAATAGGCATACTCCTGGAGTAAATATTTGAGTCATATTATTTTCTTCTATTTTTGTCTTCAAGTGTCTAGTAACCAGCCCTTAAGATTTTCTATTAAAAATATGTATAGATTGTCAAACTATGCAACTATAGAAATATTTTAGTGGAGAAGATTTTAATGTAATAACCCTGTACTTATCGAGAGTCAAAATTAAAAGAAAAAAGCTAGATGAGGGATATTTCCATAAGATCTGAACAGCACAATGTTATTAAGCAGAATCCAAAAAGGATCTAATCTGTACAGAACTCAGTGCCAGAAAAACAGATTGGCAGACTGAAAAGGGGGCAAATAACACAAAATTTTAAATTATCAAAGAAAAAATGCATGTGATCAAGAAATAGAAAATAGTGCAAGCTACTTGTAATCAAAATGCAGGTTAAAGGATATGTTATTTTCCTCCTACCAAATTGACAAAGTTAAAGTCAAGTGGGCCTTAGAAAGCATCACTACGAACAAAGCTAATGGAGGTGATGGAATTCCAGTTGAGCTGTTTAAAATCCTGAAAGATGATGCTGTGAAAGTGCTGCACTCAATATGCCAGCAAATTTGGAAAACTCAGCAGTGGCCACAGGACTGGAAAAGGTCCGTTTTCATTCCAATCCCAAAAAAGGCAATGCCAAAGAATGCTCAAACTACCGCACAATTGCATTCATCTCACACGCTAGTAGAGTAATGCTCAAAATTCTCCAAGCCAAGCTTCAGCAATACATGAACCGTGAACTTCCAGATGTACAAGTTGGTTTTAGAAAATGTAGAAGAACCAGAGATCAAATTGTCAACATCTGCTGGATCATGGAAAAAGCAAGAGAGTTCCAGAAAACCATCTATTTCTGCTTTATTGACTATGCCAAAGCCTTTGACTGTGTGGATCACGATAAACTGTGGAAAATTCTTCAAGAGATGGGAATACCAGACCACCTGACCTGCTTTTGAGAAACCTATATGCAGGTGAGGAAGCAACAGTTAGAACTGGACATGGAACAACAGACTGGTTCCAAATAGGAAAAGGAGTACGTCAAGGCTGTATATTGTCACCCTGCTTATTTAACTTCTATGTAGAGTACATCATGAGAAACGCTGGGCTGGAAGAAGCACAAGCTGGAATCAAGATTGCCAGGAGAAATAACAATAACTTCAGATATGCAGATGATACCACCCTTATGGCAAAAAGTGAAGAGGAACTAAAAAGCCTCTTGATGCTATTAGCAAGGTGAAAAGACAGCCTTCAGAATGGGAGAAAATAATAGCAAATGAAGCAACCGACAAACAACTAATCTCAAAAATATACAAGCAACTCCTACAGCTCAACTCTAGAAAAATAAATGACCCAATCAAAAAATGGGCCAAAGATCTAAATAGACATTTCTCCAAAGAAGACATACAGATGGCTAACAAACACATGAAAAGATGCTCAACATCACTCATTATCAGAGAAATGCAAATCAAAACCACTATGAGATACCATTTCACACCAGTCAGAATGGCTGCGATCCAAATGGCTGGAGAGGGTGTGGAGAAAAGGGAACCCTCTTACACTGTTGGTGGGAATGCAAACTAGTACAGCCACTATGGAGAACAGTGTGGAGATTCCTTAAAAAACTGGAAATAGAACTGCCTTATGATCCAGCAATCCCACTGCTGGGCATACACACTGAGGAAACCAGAAGGGAAAGAGACACGTGTACCCCAATGTTCATCGCAGCACTGTTTATAATAGCCAGGACATGGAAACAACCTAGATGTCCATCAGCAGATGAATAGATAAGAAAGCTGTGGTACATATACACAATGGAGTATTACTCAGCCATTAAAAAGAATACATTTGAATCAGCTCTAATGAGGTGGATGAAACTGGAGCCTATTATACAGAGTGAAGTAAGCCAGAAGGACAAACACCAATACAGTATACTAACGCATATATATGGAATTTAGAAAGATGGTAACAATAACCCTGTGTACGAGACAGCAAAAGAGACACTGATGTATAGAACAGGCTTATGGACTCTGTGGGAGAGGGAGAGGGTGGGAAGATTTGGGAGAATGGCATTGAAACATGTGAAATGTCATGTATGAAACGAGATGCCAGTCCAGGTTCAATGCACGATGCTGGATGCTTGGGGCTGGTGCACTGGGACGACCCAGAGGGATGGTATGGGGAGGGAGGAGGGAGGAGGGTTCAGGATGGGGAACACATGTATAATTTTTTTTAATTAAAATTGAAAAAAAAAATATGTGAAAAAAAAAAAAAAAAGCCTCTTGATGAAAGTGAAAGAGGAGAGTGAAAAAGTTGGCTTAAAGCTCAACATTCAGAAAATGAAGATCATGGCATCTAGTCCCATCACTTCATGGGAAATAGATGAGGAAACAGTGGAAACAGTGTCAGACTTTATTTTTTTGGGCTCCAAAATCACTGCAGATGGTGACTGCAGCCATGAAATTAAAAGACGCGTACTCCTTGGAAGAAAAGTTATGGCCAACCTAGATAGCATATTGAAATGCAGAGACATTACTTTGCCAACAAAGGTCCGTCTAGTCAAGGCTGTGGTTTTTCCAGTAGTCATGTATGGATGTAAGAGTTGGACTGTGAAGAAAGCTGAGCGCCAAAGAATGATGCTTTTGAACTGTGGTGCTGGAGAAGACTCTTGAGAATCCCTTGGACTGCAAGGAGATCCAACCAGTCCATTCTGATGGAGATCAGCCCTGGGATTTCTTTGGAGGTAATGATGCTAAAGCTGAAACTCCAGTACTTTGGCCACCTCATGTGAAGAGTTGACTCATTGGAAAAGACTGTGATGCTGGGAGGGATTCGTGGCAGGAGGAGAAGAGGACGACAGAGGATGAGATGGCTGGATGGCATCACCGACTCGATGGATGTGAGTCTGAGTGAACTCTATGAACTCTAGGAGTTGGTGATGGACAGGGAGGCCTGACGTGCTGCGATTCATGGGGTCCCAAAAAGTTGGACACGACTGAGCGACTGAACTGAACTGAACTGAACTGAAAAATCAAGTTATTGTGACAAAGGATTTAAGAAAATAATGACACATACACTACGGGTAAGAGTATAATTAAAATAGATTACCAAGGCAAAATCAGCATCAAATGTTAACTTTTGATTAGAAAATTTCAGATAATTATACAAAGGAAATAATCACAAATATCAAAAAGTTTGTGTGAAATTATCTGAAGTGATATTCATTATATGAAAAATGTATATCTAATAATAAAATTGATCAAATGCTTTCTGTTAAATCATTATGAAAAATATAGTTCAACTATTAAAAATCATGTTCTAAAGTAACAAGAATACAGAAAATCAGTTATAATTCTAAGAGAAAAAGCAGGCCACAGACATATGACAATCCAAAAACAATCATAACATACATCTTTTGTTTTGTATATTTTATATATTTTTATGTATATTATTTTCTTTCACTCACTATGTATGTTGTAAATTCACACATACATGATATCATTCAGTCAGTCATCAGTTCAGTCGCTCAGTCATGTCCAACTCTGTGACTCCATGGACTGCAGCATGCAAGGCTTCCCTGTCCAACACCAACTCCTGGAGCTTGCTCAAACTTATGTCCATCGTGTCTGTGATGCTATCCAACCATCTCATCCTCTGTTGTCCCCTTCTCCTGCCTTCAATCATTCCTAGCATCAGGGACTTATCCAAGGAGTCAGTTCTTCACATCAGGTGGCCAGGGTATTGGAGCTTCAGCTTCAGCATCAGTTCTTCCAGTGAATATTCAGGACTGATTTCCTTTAGGATGGATGGGTTGGATCTCCTTGCAGTCCAAGGGACTCTCAAGCCTTCTCCAACACCACAGTTCAAAAGCATTAGTTCTTCAGTGCTCAGCTTTCGTTATAGTTCAACTCTCACATCTATACATGACTACTGGCAAAACCATAGCCTTGACTAGACGGACCTTTTTTGGCTAAGTAATGTCTCTGATTTTTAATATGCAGTCTAGCTTGATCATAGCTTTTCCTCCAAGGAGCAAGCATCTTTTAATTTCATGGCTGCAGTCACCATCTGCAGTGATTTTGGAGCCCCCCAAAAAATAGTCTGTCACTATTTCCATTGTTTTCCCATCTATTTGCCATGAAGTGATGGGACTGGATGCCATGATCTTTGTTTTTTTAATGTTGAGTTTTAAGCCAACTTTTTCACTCTCTTCTTTCACTTTCATCAAGAGGCTCTTTCATTCTTCTTCCCTTTCTGCCATAAGGGTGGTGTCATCTGCATATCTGAGGTTATTGATATTTCTCCCGGCAATCTTGATTCCAGCTTGTGCCTCATCCAGCCTGGCATTTTGCATGATGTACTCTGCATATGAGTTAAATAAGCAGGGTGACAATGTACAGCCTTGACATACTCCTTTCCCAATTTGGAACCAGTTGTTCCATGTCCAGTTCTAACTGTTGCTTCTTTATCTGCATACAGATTTCTCAGGAGGCAGGTAAGGTGGTCTGGTATTCCCATCTCTTGAAGAATTTTCCACAGCTTGTGATCTATACAGTCAAAAGCTTTGGTGTACTCAGTAAAGCAGAAGTAGATATTTTTCCAGAATTCTCTTGCATTTTCAATGATCCAGTCGATGTTGGCAATTTGATCTTTGGTTTCTCTGCCTTTTCTATATCAAGCTTGAAAACCTGGAAATTCATGGTTCACGTACTGTTAAAGCCTGGCTTGGAGAATTTCAAGCATTACTTTGCTAGTGTGTGAGATGAGTGCAATTGTGCGGTAGTTTGAGCATTCTTTGGCATTGCCTTTTTTTGGGATTGGAATGAAAACTGATCTTTTCCAGTGCTGTGGCCACTGCTGAGTTTTCCAAACTTCCTGGCATATTGAGTGCAACACTTTAATAGCATTATCTCTTAGGATCTGTAATAGCTCAACTAATTCCATCACCTCTACTAGCTTTGTTCTTAGTGATGCTTCCTAAGGGCCACTTGACTTCACATTCCGGGATATCTGGCTCTAGATGAATGAGCACACCATCGTGGTTATCTGGGTCATGAAGATACTTTTGTATAGTTCTTTTGTGTATTCTGTGTATTCACCTCTTCTTAATATCTTCTGCTGCTTTTAGGTTCATACCATTTCTGTCCTTTATTGTGCCCATCTTTGCATGAAATGTTCCCTTGGTATCTCTAATTTCTTGGAAGAGATCTCTAGTCTTTCCCACTCTGTTGTTTCCCTCTATTTCTTTGCATTCATCACTTAGGAAGTCTTTCCTATCTCTTCTTGTTATTCTTTGAAACTCTACATTAAAATGGGTATATCTTTCCTTTTCTCCTTTGCCTTTCACTTCCTTTCTCAGCTATTTGTAAGGCCTCTTCAAACAACCATTTTGCCTTTTGGCATTTCTTTTTCTTGGGGATTGTCTTGATCACTGCTTCCTATACAATGTCAAGAACCTCTGTCCATAGTTTTTCAGGCACTCTGTTAGATCTAATCCCTTTAATCTATTTGTCACTTCCACTGTTTAATTGTAAGGGATTTGATTTAGGTCATACCTGAATGGTCTAGTGGTTTTCCCTGCTTTCTTCAATTTAAGTCTGAATTTGGCAATAAGGAGTTCATGATCTGAGCCACAGTCAGCTCTTGGTCTTGTTTGTGCTGACTGTATAGAGCTTCTCCACCTTTGCGGGAAAGAATATAATCAGTCTAATTTCGATATTGACTATCTGGTGATGTCCATGTGTAGAGTCTTCTCTTGTGTTGTTGGAAGAGAATGTTTGCTATGAAACAGTGCGTTTTCTTGGCAAAACTCTGTTAGCCTTTGCCCTGCTTCATTTTATACTCCAAGGCCAAATCTTCCTGTTACTCCAGGTATCTCTTAACTTCCTACTTTGGTATCAATAGGTATACTCAAAATGATAGCAGTTTAATGAATTATTTCTGGTTGGTGAGATTAGTAGGTTTTTGTATTATTTCTTCAGATGTTTCAAAGTTTTTTAGTAATTTTGTGTAATGAAGGTATGTCACTTTTATAATCAATAAAACATTATTATTTCTATACAATTAAAAGATGTCTTATGAAGTAGAAAAAGTCTCTGGTTTGAGAGTGCCGAATCCTAACCACTAGACCACCAGGGACAATGAAAAAGTCTCTGTGGTTTGAATAAACTTTTTTATTCAAGAAATGCATAGAAATAATTATGTAATTATTGACTGGCTAGAAGCTTGTGTCAAATACAATGATTATCTTTGCTATGTCATTCCTTAGAAACTACTGTTCCTCATTCTAAATAGCATCCATCACTCTAAAACTGTTTTATCTCCAATTTAGAGCTACTAATCTGAATCAACTCAAATGTGAAAAGATTCAGTTGTCTGCCTCTACAGTACAGTGAAGCATATGGAACGCATTACACCGAATACCAAGAGTTCACACCGGCTGCATGGCAGTGTCTGGAGTATAAGCCAAGGTGTTGTCTTGGACAAATATAGTCCTTAATGGTTTGAGTTATAGTAAATTTGAAACCGATTCTTCTCCAACGTGTGAAAACAGAGATTGAGTTAGGGAATTTTTTTTTTCTTTTTTTGGCAATGGCAATGTTTAATCTTTAGTGGGGGTCAGAACAGTAGAAGGTGTTCTCATATTAAGGTATGACGAGGAAAAGTTCAGAATATCACATGACGCCTCTCATTGTCTAAGACACATGAACTGCCATCGTGTAAAGGCAGAAGTTCACAGAGCTCCAGTGTCTTGAGATTTTCAAACACACTGTAGAGCTCAATGCTGCCTATTCTTCAGCTGATATCATTTTGGGAAATATGTTATTTAACTAACTGTGAAAATAGCACATTCAAATTTCTAACATGTAACCAATGGAGTTTTCTTTCGTTACTTGATAGTGAATGCATGGCACAAGAAAGCTTAATATCCCTGTGCAGTGAAGAAACATTCCCTCGCTCCCTTTTCCTCTCCTTCCTCTCCCTACCTGCTCCATCTCTGCTGCTGCTGCTAAGTCACTTCAGTCGTGTCCGACTCTGTGCGACCCCATAGACGGCAGCCCACCAGGCTCCCCCGTCCCTGGGATTCTCCAGGCAAGAACACTGGAGTGGGTTGCCATTTCCTTCTCCAATGCAGGAAAGTGAAAAGGGAAAGTGAAGTCGCTCAGTCGTGTCTGACTCTAGCGACCCCATGGACTGCAGCCCACCAGGCTCCTCCATCCATGGGATTTTCCAGGCAAAAGTACTGGAGTGGGGTGCCACTGCCTTCTAGCATATGACTTAGATACTGTTATTGGTATCTTTATTATTAAAATAACCTTGGCATCATAAGAGTTTAAGCCAGGCTGAATTCTTTGAAATGTAAAATGAACAACAAAAACTAGGGCTGTAAGAGAATTTAGAACTCATCTAGTTTAATCCTCTGTTTAAAGAAGAATACAAAAGGTATAGATGACTTGTGAATAATCCATAAGTTAAATTAGTTGTAATTTACTAATGGACTGTGACAAAATTTAAATCCCAGATAGTTAACAAATCTAATACAACATTTTAAAACAGCACTGATGTTTGCTATTATTGATTATCAACTTTAAGCTCTCATTATAGGGGCTTACTAGGTGGCTCTGTGATAAAAAAATCCACCCACCAATCCAAGAGACATGGGTTTAATCCCTGGGCCTGGAAGATACCCTGGAGAAAGGAATGGCAATTTGTTCCAGTATTCTTATCTGGAAAATCCCATGGATAGAGTTGCCTGGAAGGATATGGTCTGTGGGGTCTCAAAGAGTTGAACATGGCTAAGCACTCATACATGCAAAGATCTGAAGAGGTCTATCTCATTTTTAGTTATATTCTGTTTAACTGAGGAGGAATAAATATGAATATGCATGATATTAACAAATATATGAATCCTCAAATGCTAGATTAAATTCCTTTACAAATGATAGCATGCTTTTATGTTGTGCAAAAATTTTTATTGAAGTATAACATATATAAAAAAATAACATATATTTTGGTGAGAAAATTGTTTTAAGAATTTCCTTAAGATCATAGGCCCAATATCATTCTTTAGCCTTAAATGTTCTGATGGAAAAATGAGAAATATCAATTGAAATGTTCATTACTCATCCTGCCATTCTCTCCAGCGCCCATGAGAGCTTCATCCAGTCAGGCCATAAATGGCAGTCAAAGCAACATGATTCCTCAGCTGGCACTTGTTTTTGCTGAGGACTTAAATGTGATCACGGTCCTTGAAGAACTGTGATATCATGTAACATTGCCATGGTAGCCAAACTCATTTACAAGGGCATATATATATACAACAACATGAGCTATATGATGTGTGTATAAAGGAATTTTACCTGGAATAATGAAAGTATTACTGAAGCAATTGCAACGTATTGCTTAATTACCATTGGTATCAGTTCAGTTCAGTCGTGTCTGACTCTTTGCCACCCCATGGACTGCAGCACACCAGGCTTCCCTGTCCATCACCAACTCCCGGAGTTTATGAGTCGATGATGCCATCCAACCATCTCATCCTCTGTCATCCCCTTCTCCTCCAGCCTTCAATCATTCCCAGCATCAGGGGCTTTTCCAATGAGTCAGTTGTTGACATCAGGTAGCTGAAGTAGTTTAGGCTTCAGCAGCGGTCCTTCCAATGAATATTCAGGACTGTTTTCCTTTAGGATGGACTGGTTGGATCTCCTTGCAGTCCAAGGGACTCTCAAGAGTCTTCTCCAACACCACAGTTCAAAAGCATCAATTCTTCAGTGCTCAGTTTTCTTTATAGTCCAACTCTTACATCCATACATGACTACCGGGAAAACCATAGCTTTGACTAAGCAGACCTTTGTTGGCAAAGTAATGTCTCTGCTTTTTAATATGCTGTCACAGGGAGGCCTGGTGTGCTGCAGTCTATGGGGTCACAAAGAGTCAGACACAACTGAGTGACTGAACTGAACTGAACTGAACTAGGTTGGTCATAGCTTTTCTTCCAAGGCGCAAGCATCTTTTAATTTCATGGCTGCAGTCACCATCTGCAGTGATTCTGGAGCCCCCCAAAATAAAGTCTCTCACTGTTTCCATTGTTTCCCCTATTTGCCATGAAGTGATGGGACCAAATGCCATATTTGATTTTTTAATGTTGCATTTTAAGCCAATGTTTTCACTCTCCTCTTTCACTTTCATCAAAAGGCTCTTTAGTTCTTCAGTTTCTGCCATAAGGGTGATGTCATCTGCATATTTGAGGTTATTGATATTTCTCATGGCAATCTCGATTCCAGTTTGTTTCATCCAACTCAGCATTTCGCATTTAAGCATCCCTACATGTCTTCTTCCCTAATGCTATTACTGCATATTTTACCTCTAAAATGCTAATTTTTCACGAGCACGCTTTTCAGTTGGAGAAAAATTCAAAGCAAAATGTGTTTATGTTTGATTAAATTACAGAGTTAATTTGGCTATTTGTAATGTGACTCATAATTTCTAAGTGGTTTCAGTTAACACATACTTACAATCTTGAAAGAACTAATCTGATGATTGAGAAAAATGGACTGCCCTAATTCATAGCAAAATATATGTGACAAATATTATTATTTTATTGTCATCTTAAATTTTTAAATATTTTTTGTCTAACAAATGCTAACTAAAAGCAATTGTTCATAATATTCTTCTTGTAAAATACATACTACCAAGACACTATTATGATTTACCTTTAGGGAAAATGAATAGCAAATAACTTCTACTGGTGATAAATACATCTTGAAGTCATATCATCTACTATAGCATCAACATTACTATACTTTAAAAGAATATCTTCACACTGAAATAAACCATATGTAAGCAACCATTTTCTCATAAAATAATTTTGCTATGTAAAAGGGAGAGTTTGACCCATGATTTCTATGTATATTTTACTGTAAAATAATGAAAAATCCAAGAAGTTTATGGCAAAAATTGCAGTTTTAAAGACGAAAAGAAGCTCAAGATTCCATTAGTTTAAAAAGTGTGTTAGAGAAAAACATATCATTTTATATTTTCTATCTGATAAATCTCATAGTATATTTCTCTTTTTGACTTTTTTGTTCTAATAAAAAAGTTTATTATATTTTATACAATTTCAGCTGTAGGTTAGTAGGAATATTTTTAAAAATACACCCAACACAAGGATGGGAATATGTGGCTCTAAAATAGTCTATATATTTCACTTTTAACAGGTCAGATATGGCTTAGATCCAAAGGTGAGTGCAATAAATTTACACTATAAAATTTGCCAGCAACTCAGCATTTCCAAATGAGGTGTCAAGAATATGAATATACACCATTTGTTTATTTTTCAAAACTTAAGATTATGTTGCTATCAGATAATAAGTCTTCACTGAAAACTTAAACAAGTGTGACATTTAAGTACATGTTCTACATGGGCTGCACAACCAGACAAACCAAGAGTTCAATGTCTGCTCCACTGTTTACTGTCAAATGACTTTGAAAGTTAACCTCTGAACTTCAGTGTCCTTCCTAAAGAGATCACTTGTATTAGGATTAAAAGAGATTGAGCATAGGAAAGATTTGTATAATATTTGGACTTTATTTGTCAGTCATGAAATTTTAGTTCTCCACCTTTATTTTTATATTATCATTATAAGTTACATTTAGTCATCAAAATAACGACAGTGAAAACAGTGATTTTTACCGATGTGTTACATATATAGTTATGTAGTCATTCAGTATTTTTACAGGTGTGTCTAATTTAATTACCTAATTTAAAATCTCATTTTGCAAGACTTCTACTCTTAAAAGTACGTGTGTATACATGCTTATGTGAATGCACCCAAGATTTTCAAAGTGTTTCTTAATAAAAATATTTTCCCCTCTACTTTACGCATGTTAATATGAACATTCATAGAATGAGCTACAAAATTCAGATTAGACCGAAAAGATGCGAACATTTTTAGAAATTTATGTTTTTATGAACGCATGCTAAGTTGCGTCAGTCATGTCCGACCCTTTGCGACCCTATGGACTGCAACCCGCCAGGCTCCTCTGTCCTTGGGATTCTTCAGGCAAGAATACTGGAGTGGATTGCCATGCCCTCCTCCAGGGAATCTTCCCAACCCAGGGATCAAACCTGCATCTCTTACATCTCCTGTGTTGGCAGGCATATTCTTTAACACTAGTGCCACCTGGGAAGCCCTTTTTTTTTTTTTTTTATATAGATGGCTACAAATGTTTTCTTAGCATCATAGACTTTGGCGATGATATAACCAATAAATAACATTAACCATGTGCTATAAAAGGAAATTACACTTTTAATCAAAACATGTAAATATTAAGCAAGAATGGTTAATCAAAATTAAGTGAAAATCATTTTCTATGTTTACGAAGACAAGTATTACTAATTTAACTGAGACAGAATGTACTTACAAAGCATGCATATTCTACCATTGTGCTATGCTCCATCGTTCAGTCACGTCCAACTCTTTGGGAGCCCATGGACTGTAGCCTGCCAGGATTCTCTGTTCACGAGATTTTCCTGTAAGAACACTGCCCTATTTTCTTCCAGGGGATTGTCCTGACCCGGGGATTGAACTGATGTCTCCAGGGTGTCCTACACTGGCAGGCAGGTTCCTTACCACCGATTCACCTGGGAAGCCCATACATTCTACCACTATGTTTCGTGAAAATGAAAACCACCCACTGAATTTTAATAATTTAATTCTATAGTGGAAAAATACAGATTAAAAAATATACAATACATAAAAGCTCAACAAATGTTGTTGTTCAGTTGCCCAGTTATGTCTGATTCTTTGTGACCTGGTGGACCGCAGCACGCCAGGCCTCCCTGTCTCTCACCATATCCCAGAGTTTGCCCAAGTTCACGTCCATTGCATTGGTGATGCCATCCGGCCATTTCATGCTCTGACTTGGAATAAAAATAAATTTCTATCATTTAAAAACAGGAATTAGTGCTTACTTCGGTAGGCACTAAAGGATGCAAAGATTCTTACATTTGCCACATTTGGTTGCTTTGATTCTGGACTGAAATAAGTGACGATCAGTTAGGGTTAAGTAAAACATTAGAGATGTTTTTCTTCTGCTTCACCTTTTCAAATTTGATCTCCTTTTTAATTTTAAATATGTTATATGCAAATAATTGCTCATTCTGAACTAAAACATTTCCGTTTTAAACACTCCTCTAGTTTTACTAGAAAATTGTTAGCAATTCAATAATTCAGCTAAGCCAGACATGAAAAAAGCCCAAACAGCTCCAAAGAAGTACTCATCAGAAAGGTAATATTTTACAAGTATAGTCAGATTCCCGTCCTAAGAAATTTGTTGTATTTTTAGCAAGACAAGATTCATAGACAGGAGCAAGCTAAATAATAACACAAGAATACATAAAAAAATATATTCTTCTATAGGTTATGAATGTAAAAAAAAAAAAAAAACTTTATGTATTGGAACTGCAAACGTTCTATGGGCTTCCCTAGGGGTTCCGTGGTAAAGAAATCGCCTGCCAATGCAAGAGCCACAGGAGATGCAAGTTTGATCCCTGGGTTGGCAAGATTCCCTGGAAGAAGAAATGGGAACCCACCCCAGTATTCTTGCCAAGATAATCCCATGGACAGAGGAGCCTGGTGGGCTACAGTTCATGGCGTTGCAAAGAGATGGACATGGCTGAACATACACCTATGCAAAGGTTCTATAGGAAGATAAAACAGCATAAATTTTAGAGAAGTTTGAAATTTCATTTAAGGGAATGCTTATGTGTTGTTTGGACAGCAAGTTAGTAAGAATAGTCAACTGATTACTTTTTAGGATCAAGAAAGTAGTTATTAATAGTCATGGTGTCCATCCTTTTGGGACTAGGAGAATGTTGTTGTAGTTGACAGAACCAGAAACATCAAAAAAGTATTCCATTTAGAGGAAGGCGGTGAGGTTTATATTAAATACAAGGTATTTGAGCTGATTATTGCTTTCTGAATAGATCCCTTTATTAGATGAACTGGAGTATGCATTAAAGGTAAGTATAAAAGTGAGGCTTAGTTGCCAAGTGATCACTGATACTCTGATGATGAATGGGTTTCTGACAGTATAGGAGGTAACAATACAAAAATACCCATTCAGCCTTGATAGTCTCACAGAGAGAAAGAAAAGAACTCAAAACCATATGGAAGGCTTATCAGATGAAATATTAGAGAGGTTTGTAGCAAACACAGCAGATATTCGGAAAGCCAAGAGAAAAGAAAGATTTTATGAATGGGTGATGGCTAGTTTCAAATAGAGTAGAGTTCCTGTGGAAGATAATAGATGAGAAAAGACTCAGAGAAGAATACAGTTAATAGCACAGTGAATGTTTCTGCAGAATATCCCTGGATCTGGAATGCAAAGGAAAGAAGGGAGTGCAGCAGTTTTCAAAAATTTGTAAATCACTCAGAAAAAAGAAAATAGTGCAGTTATCTAAAAGACAGGCAAAGGTAGTGGCAGTGCTTTTTTTTCCCCCTCACAAAGAAACAATTTTTTAGATGTTAAAGTAGGAGGAAAGAAGCTGATTATATTGTCATTACTCACTACATGTCAATATTGATTGAGTGGGTAATTGAGCTTTAGTTGGAAACAGTAAAATTAAGCAAAAAATAATACTTCTTGGAAGTCAGAGAGGGTGACTACAAGTAAGGAGTTTATTTAAATGAAGAGAGAGATAGAAAGAAGTATGCTACTTGTAAAATATATTTTAAAAGTCATATCTTTTCTAAATTTGGGATGGGATTGTGGAGTTTTAATAACAATTTGATATTACAGAATATTTATTAAAAATAATAAAAATTTATAAATAATAAGAAATATTATTTGGAGGCCTTGGCTTACCTTTTCCATGTAAATTTTTCTTTCAGCCTTACTGCTTGAGGATGCTGAAATTTGATATACAGTATTCTGCTTATGGGGCTTCCCAGGTTGCCCTAGTGATAAAGAACCTGCCTGCCAGTGCAAGAGGCCCAGTAGATGAGGATTCAGTCCCTAGGTGGGGAAGATACCCTGGAGGAGGAAATGGCAACCCACTCCAGTATTCTTGCCTGAAGAATTCCATGGACAGAGGAGCCTGGTAGAGGCTACAGTCCGTGGGCTTGCAAAGAGTTGGACACAACTTAGCGACTAAACACAACAAAATATGTAATAATGTAATCGAAATATGAGCATCAACATTCTGACCAATAAGAACTTGGTAAGGAGAGACAACTAAGCAACTCTCTTATTAGGACCTCAGAAAGTGTTAAACATGCAATTTTTAGACATTATCAGAAGAAAGTACTTTGGACTTTAGGTCAGAATTCTGAAGACTCATGCTTTTACACAAATTTATAACTTGTTTTGTCAACCTTAAATTATGCTTCATCACTCTATGAAATGATCAAGAATTGACCATTAAGTTCAATAAACCTAAGTTCAACTCTCCTGTTTGCTTAAACTGAAGCTAGCATATTTTCTCAATATTATCTTAGAGAAAACAGGAAGACACATTTTGGATCTTTGAATTCTTGCATAGCACATATAGGTCACTCTCTTTCTTACTTTATTTTGAAATACAAACCACTCTCTTGAAAGACATATTAATCTACAGCTTCAATCAACAATAAAGTAAATGATAATAATTTAAATGCTTACAGAAATCATCCAAAAAGTAGGAAAAGATACCTAACACAGATTTAATTTTCTTCTGGGAAATAACCTCAGAATTACAAGTATTAGATATCTAATTAGGTTGCTGTAAAGAAGCCTTTTAAAAATTACTCAAAAGTAGGGAATGATTAAGTTGTGAGATCAAGAATATACATTTTTAGGAAAAGTAAAATAATGTCTTAATATTTTGCAAATATTTTGCAGTACATAAAAAGTGAGACAAAATTTCATGAAAAACAATTTTGCTGTTTTTAACAGTTCTATTTCTCAAAAGCATAGAAAGTGAGTATCATGTACTTTTGAAAACTATCTTGAAAGATTAGAAAAGTGGTCCCTGTATGTATAAATGCACTGGTGTCAAAATGTATATTCAAAGTGAAAAAATAATCGTGTAAATGCATTCCTAGGGCTGTTTTAACAAACTACAACAAATTAAGTGGTGTAAAACAGCAGAAATTTATTCTCCCAGAGTTCTGAAGACTAGTAGTCTGAAATCTACTATTGAAATCAGAGATCACGCCCTCTGAAAGCACTAGGGAAGGATCTTTTGTTGCTTCTTCCTACCTTCTGGTAGGAGCCAGCAACCATTGATGGTCTTTGGTTACAGATACATCACTCAAGCCTCCATCATTATGTGGCTTTGTTCACTGTGTCTCTTTTTTTCTTATAAGGAGACCAGTCATATTGGATTCAGAGCTCACTTTAATCTAGTATGACCAATAACATCTGTAAATAACCTATTTTCAAATAAGATCATATTCTGAGGTACCAGGTGGACATGAATTTTGGAAGGATACCAATCAATCTAATAGCAAATGAAAGCATTCCGTAAAAGTGGAGTGGAAAAATAGCAATATGTCTAATAATATTTTATATATTGTTTAATTTAAGCATGGTTTTGAAAACAGAAAGATTGAATAATATAGACAGAAATTCAGGCACATCTTTAGGTTCCACTTCTAATTCAAGTTCTCTTGTTAATTCCACCACATCTGCAGTTACTTCCTCCACTGAAGTCTTAAACTCAAAGTCATCCATGATGGTTGGAAACAGCTTCTTTTAAACTCCTGCTGATGTTGATATTTTGACCTCTTCACATGAATCATGAATGGCCTTAATGACATCTAGAATGGTGAATGCTTTCTGGAAGGTTTTCAATTTACTCTGCCAGAATCCATCAGAAGAAAGGAATTATGTATGAAATTCCTTTAAAAAATGTATTTCTTAAATAATAAGACATGAAAGTCAAAATTACTTCTTGATCCATGGGCTGCAGAATGGACGTTGTGTTAGCAGGCATAAAAACAACATTAATCTCACCATACATCTCCATTAGAGCTCTTGGGTGACCAGGCACACTGACAATACTGACAATATTTTGAAAGAATTTTTTTTCCCCTGAGCAGTAGGTCTCAACTGCGGGCTTATACATATTTAGTAAACCAAGTTTTAAATACATGTCCTGTCATCCAGGTTTTGTTGTTCCATTTATAGAGCACAGTCAGAGAGAGAAGATTTAGCCTGATCCTTAAGAGTCCTAGAACTTTCAGAATGGTAAATGCGTACTGGCTTCTACTTAAAAGTTACCCACTGCATTTGGCCCTAATAAGAAAGTCAGTTCATCATTTGACACTTTGAAGTCAGGTGTTGACTTCTCTCTAGCTATGGAAGTCTCAGAAGGCATCTTCTTCTAATAGACAACTGTTTGTTTAGTCTACCTTGAAAAATCTGTTGTTTCGAGTAGCTACCTTCATTGGTTATCTTAGCTAGATCTGGATAATTTGCTGCAGCATCTACATCAGCACATGTTGTTTCACCTTGCACTTTGAGATTATGGAGATGGCTTCTTTCCTTAAACCTCATGAATAAACCTCTGCTAGCTTCACACTTTTCTTCTGAGGCCTACTCTCTGCCCTCATAGAATTGAAGTGAGTTAGAGTCCTTTTCTGAATCAGGCTTTGCCTAGGGAATGTTTTAGCTGGTTTTATTTTCTATCCAGACCACTAAAATTTCTCTTGTTGTTTAGTCATTAAGTCGTATCTGACTCTTTGTGACCCTATGGACTGTAGCCCACCAGGCTCCTCAGTCCATGGGATTTCCCAAGAAAGAATACTGGAGTGGGTAGCCATTTCCAACTCCAGGGAAGCTTCCCAACCTAGGGATTGAACTCCCTTCTAATGCACTGGCAGGCGGATTCTTTACCACTGAACCACCAGAGAAACCTAAAACTTTCTCTATACAGGCAATAAGGCTGTTTTACTCTCTTAATCATTCATGTGTTCACTGGAGTAGCACTTTTCATATCTTTCAATGACTTTCCCTCTGCATTTGCAACCTGGCTAATTGTTTGGTGCAAGAGGTCTAGCTGTCAATCTATAATGACTTTTGACATACCTTTCTCACTAAGCTTAATCATTTCTGGCTTTTGACTTAATGTGAGAGACATGATTCTTCCTTTCACTTGAACACTTAGAGGCCATTTTAGGGTTACTATTTGGCCTAATTTCAATATTGTTGTGTCTCAGGGAATATGTAGGCCCGAGGGGAGGGAGAAAGACTGGGAACAGCCAGTTGGTGAAGCAGTCAGACACATATACTTATTAAGTTTGCTTATTAATAATAAGTATACTTATTAACTAAGTCATTTTGTCATAGTTCACGGCACTCCCAATAGCAACATTAAAGATCGTTGGTGATAGAACACCATAAGCAATATAATAACGATGAAGAAGCTGAAGTTGAACGGTTCTATGAAGACCTACAAGACCTTTTAGAACTAACACCCAAAAAAGATGTCCTTTTCATTGTAGGGCACTGGAATGCAAAAGTAGGAAGTCAAGAAACACCTGGAGTAACAGGCAAATTTGGCCTTGGAATACAGAATGAAGCAGGGCAAAGACTAATAGAGTTTTGCCAAGAAAATGCACTGGTCATAGCAAACACCCTCTTCCAACAACACAAGAGAAGACTCTACACATGGACATCACCAGATGGTCAACACCAAAATCAGATTGATTATATTCTTTGCAGCCAAAGATGGAGAAGCTCTGTACAGTCAACAAAAACAAGATGAGGAGCTGACTGTGGCTCAGATCATGAACTCCTTATTACCAAATTCAGACTTAAATTGAAGAAAGTAGGGATAACCACTAGACCATTCAGGTATGACCTAAATCAAATCCCTTATGATTACACAGAGGAAGTGAGAAATAGATTTAAGGGCCTAGATCTGATAGAGTGCCTGATGAACTATGCAAGGAGGTTTGTAACATTGTACAGGAGACAGAGATCAAGACCATCCCCATGGAAAAGAAATGCAAAAAACCAAAATGGCTGTCTGGGGAGGCCTTACAAATAGCTGTGAAAAGAAGAGAAGCAAAAAGCAAAGGAGAAAAGGAAAGATATAAGCATCTGAATACAGAGTTCCAAAGAATAGCAAGAAGAGATAAGAAAGCCTTCCTCAGTGATCAATGCAAAGAAATAGAGGAAAACAACAGAATGGGAAAGACTAGAGATCTCTTCAAGAAAATTAGAGATACCAAGGGGACATTTCATGCAAAGATGGGCTCTTATTAAAGGAT
The DNA here is from genome assembly GCF_003369695.1 of Bos indicus x Bos taurus. NCBI lineage: Eukaryota > Metazoa > Chordata > Mammalia > Artiodactyla > Bovidae > Bos > Bos indicus x Bos taurus. The sequence goes on along the minus strand of NC_040079.1, from coordinate 95,598,297 downwards.
AGAAATGGTATGGACCTAACAGAAGCAGAAGATATTAAGAAGAGGTGGCAAGAATACACAGAAGAACTGTACAAAAAGATCTTCACAACCAGATATTCACGATGGTGTGATCGCTGACCTAGAGCCAGACATCCTGGAATGTGAAGTCAAGTGGGCCTTAGAAAGCATCACGACGAACAAAGCTAGAGGAGGTGATGGAATTCCAGTTGAGCTATTTCAAATCCTGAAAGATGATGCTGTGAAAGTGCTGCACTCAATATGCCAGCAAATTTGGAAAACTCAGCAGTGGCCACAGGACTAGAAAAGATCAGTTTTCATTCCAGTCCCAAAGAAAGGCCATGCCAAAGAATACTCAAACTACCGCACAATTGCACTCATCTCACACGCTAGTAAAGTAATGCTCAAAATTCTCCAAGCCAGGCTTCAGCAATATGTGAACCATGAATTTCCTGATGTTCAAGCTGGTTTTAGAAAAGGCAGAGGAACCAGAGATCAAATTGCTAACATCTGCTGGATCACTGAAAAAGCAAGAGAGTTCCAGAAAAACATCTATTTCTGCTTTATTGACTATGCCAAAGCCTTTGACTGTGTGGGTCACTATAAGCTGTGGGAAATTCTGAAAGAGATGGGGATACCAGACCACCTGACCTGCCTCTTGAGAAACCCATATGCAGGTCAGGAAGCAACAGTTAGAACTGGACATGGAACAACAGACTGGTTCCAAATAGGAAAAGGAGTCCGTCAAGGCTGTACATTGTCACCCTGCTTATTTAACTTATATGCAGAGTACATCATGAGAAATGCTGGACTGGAAGAAACACAAGCTGGAATCAAGATTGCCGGGAGAAACATCAATAACCTCAGATACGCAGATGACACCACCCTTCTGGCAGAAAGTGAAGAGGAACTAAAAAGCCTCTTGATGAAAGTGAAAGTGGAGAGTGCAAAGTTTGGCTTAAAGCTCAACATTCAGAAAACGAAGATCATGGCATCTGGTCCCATCACTTCATGGGAAATAGATGGGGAAACAGTGGAAACAGTGTCAGACTTTATTTTGGGGGGCTCCAAAATCACTGCAGATGGTGAATGCATCTATTTAATTAAAAGACGCTTACTCCTTGGAAGGAAAGCTATGGGCAACCTAGATAGCATATTCAAAAGCAGAGACATTACTTTGCCGACAAAGTTTCGTCTAGTCAAGGCTATGGTTTTTCCTGTGGTCATGTATGGAGGTGAGAGTTGGATTGTGAAGAAGCCTGAGCACTGAAGAATTGATGCTTTTTTTTTTTCTTTTTAAGAGAATTTTATTTGAGTGGTTCTTACAAAGATTGTTGCAATATGAAAGTCATTTGTTTGATAGAAATATCAAGCTGTCTTGTCAAACACACTGAAGTAACCCAAAAATATATTTCAGAGCTCACAGAGCTTAAAAAGAGCAAAGATTATATGCAACCAGACAAAACCTATTTCTGCATTTCCTATTTCTTGCTCAGACTGCTTTGAATTGATGCTTTTGAACTGTGGTGTTGGAGAAGACTCTTGAGAGTCCCTTGGACTTCAAGGAGATCCAACCAATCCATTCTAAAGCAGATCAGCCCTGGGATCTCGTTGGAAGGAATGATGCTAAAGCTGAAACTCCAGTACTTTGGCCACCTTATGCGAAGATTTGACTCATTGGAAAAGACTCTGATGCTGGGAGGGATTGGGGGCAGGAGGAGAAGGGGACGACAGAGGATGAGATGACTGGATGGCATCACTGACTCGATGGACGTGAGTCTGGGTGAACTCCGGGAGTTGGTGATGGACAGGGAGGCCTGGCGTGCTGCGATTCATGGGGTCGCAAAGAGTCGGACATGACTGAGTGACTGAACTGAACTGAACTGAATGATGGAAAAGCTTGAAATATGAGAATTACCAAAATGTGATACAATGACCAAAGTGATAAAATGCTGTTGGAAGAATGGCACCAACAGACTTGCTTGATGCAGGGTTGCCACAAGTCTTCAATTGGTAGAAAACAACAGTATCAGCAAAGTACAAGGACGTAAGGCATGATAAAGTATGCCGTATTTATTCTCAAGCAGTTTACCAGAGATGTTAGTACTTTGCCCAAGTTTGCAGGGTTTTCGGAGACAAGGACTATGCTAATGTCCAATACTTTCAAACTGCAATCTGTGTATTTATGATAAAGTCTGTGTTGCTTTTCTACTTTCTCTAAGTACTTTCAGCTTTTGTAATTGATATTATGGGACTGAAAGTGTTTCACAATAGTTGTTTCAGTTATCTTTCTCCATAGATTCCTATGGGAAGCAGCAGATTAATACATTTGGGAGCCCAGGGTTTAAGACCCTGGAACTGTAGCCTGGCTTAACTAAATTCTGTTCTGTGACACTGGGCACGATATTTTATCGCTTTGCACCTCAGAGTCTTCATCTGGAAAATGAAAAAGTATCAGAAGTATCATGGGAGTGAGAATTTAAAGAAGTAGTCTTCGTCAGGTAAACAAAGAAGTACCGGGCAGGCAGAGAGTAAGTCCTCAGTAGTCGTCAGCCATTGTTCTGTACCTCCTATTGCCCTAAAGCATTAAGCATGCAATAAGCATAATTTGCATACTTTCTCCTTTGTAACAGTTCTTTGAAATACCTGATTTGATATATAAGCTGCCTTAGTGTTGAGTGTATAATTTAACTTGAAAATTAACTGAAATATTATATCCCAAGTGTTATTTTAGTAAATTTGAAGTCCCTGATTAACAGTTCTTGAAGAGGTGGAAATATACATAATTTACAATATTTTTTTTTAAAACTTGGCTTTTAGTCACATTCTTTCAGATGTACCAATTTTAGCTCTGCTACTCAAACTGTATTAAATTCAAAAGTATAGTAACATGACAGATACAAGGTCTTGGGCTGGATTTCAAAAACACCATCTAATTCCACTGTGTTGGTAATGCTAAATAAAAGTCAATATTTAATTGTGTGAGATATGTGCAATATAAAGATATAGAATATAAAACTATGAAAACTAATATATGAGAAGAAATATACCAATGAAGTAATGCTATCTGTATTTCATTAACTAAAGGTAACGAAAGTTCCTATGAGGGAGAATTCCTATTTAAATGAAAATTGCATGAGAACTAAAAGTTGGGAACTGAGGTTATTGAAAATTATACACAATATTTTATACCTTTTGAAATAAAAATTTATCTAAGATGAACTATATAACTGGATTCTCTATCAAAGTTCACACACTTATAACAAGTAAAAATAGGTAAAAGGTATTTCACTTCTATTTACCATACATGCTCAACAGAAAAATTTCAGGGTCTACTCTCCTTGAAATTCCAATGAGATTTAGACAATGCATTTTACTGGCTGCATGAAATCTTCTGATTTACAATTTAGAATTGTTGATCCTTATTTTATACACAGAGTAACTAGAAAACTTGAATAACTTTATTCCTGTAGTATTTGCTCTGTCAAAGTTAAGTTCATGATGAAAACCAGGACCAACCAGGCAGTGTTTCATACTCATCTCAAGCCTTTCTCATTTAGACAGTCAAATATTTCTAAGAAATAGTTTATTCTAGAATCTTCCATTTCTCTTAGCCATAAAAGTCTACCCATTGTCAAGTCTTATCAGTCTTAAATCCTGTCTTCTAAATATTCTTTTTCTTCCATATCATCTCTATTGCCAGTTTTGTAAAATAACTTCCATGTTCTTTTGATTCTAGTATAGGTGTCACCAAACCAACCTACATACTTACAGCCTGAAGAATAAAATCCAGATTTGTTTATAAGATTTTTTATACATATATAAAGCACACGAAAAATGCATACAGAAAGATCCCATTTTAAGGTAGAACAGTGTTACTTTCTTCTTTAAAACCCCCTTCCTAAATTGCCACAATACTTCTTGTCTTCAAAATAAAAAATCTTTTGCCTTGATTGACTGATACAATGAAGTTAGAAATAGAAAGTTAGACTCCAAGTTGCTTAACAAGAAGGCTATTTTGAATTTCAAATCATGTGGAGTTTAGAGGAAAGGGGGGCTTTGGGCTGGCAGGTACCTCAGAGGTCAAGCCCTGCTTCTCAGGTTTTTTGGCTCTACTTGTGTCAGTTAATTATCCTCAATCTGACTCCTTTCATGTTTGCAAGAGAGATCCCAGTGGTACCTACAGAACACAAGTCTCACCCTGCTTAGAGAAAAAGTGTTTCTCTTTTCCATGGAGCAAGGAAGTTTCTCTTTGATTTCCTGTTTAGACCCATTACTCCTAGGCCAATTACTAGAGAAAGACTGAAATTACTGATAGGTGTATCACTATCTGGGCTTCCCAGGTGGCACTAGTGGTAAAGAACCTACCTGCCAAAGCTGTTGACTTAAGAGAAGTGAGTTTGATCCCTGGGTTGGGAAGATCCCCTGGAGGAGGGTATGGCAACACACTCCAGTATTCTTGCCTGAAGAATACTATTGACAGAGGAGCCTGGCGGGCTACAGTCCATTGGGTCACAAAGAGCTGGACATGACTGAAGCAACTTAGCCTTCACATATCACTATCTGGAGAATAACTATCTGGAGTATAATGAATATTAAAGAGTCAATCATGTATTCTCTTCATATAACATATCTAACTTTTAGATGTTATAGTCTCAGTTTGCCTATACATAGTCTAAATGCTAATCACAATAAACTACCTCAGGTTTCCTAAATGCGCTTCCTTCCCATTAGGTACTTTCCCACTTTTGCATTCTTTAAAGGTTAACTCAAGTCCCATCTTTTCTGGATACATTTCCTAATTCTACCAAGCTGACTTAAGAACACCTTTCTTATGATCTTGATTACCTCAGCACAGTATTTCACAATCTCTTGCACACTGAGATTACCTGGAGGATAATTTCAAAATACTGATGAGTGGAGACCATGCTCAAATACTCAAATATCCTGATTCAGTTGGTTTGGGAGGGAGCCTGGACATGGGAAATATTTTAAAACTTCTCAGTGATTCTAATGTGAAGTTATGGTTTAGAATCCTGCTCTAGTATATCACTTGCCCTCTGTGATAGTTACTACAAATTTGTTTTTCTCTTCTTGGCTGTGAGCTTTTGCGGGTAGGACTAGTTTTTCACCTTTGCAACTCAAGCACCTAAGAAAGTGTCTGATACAAAGTCAGTACTCAGAATCAGTTGATTAAAAAAGGCTGAGTTTTAAAAGACAATCATTTCAATTCAACTTAGCAGTGATTAGCTGAACCTTCTACTGTGTGCTGGACTCAGTTGGAGATATTGATGTACAGAAGTAAACAATACAGTGCCAGCCTTGAGGGAAACGTAATTCAAAGGGGTGCTCAGAAATGAGCATACTGATAGTAGCTTTTTAAAGTACTCCACAAGAATAACCAATAATCTCAAATGACATCAACGTGTCATTCTTTCCTTCAATCATACTCATTACTAAAAGTAACTGAATGCAAAATTTTAAAAAATAAGGTCTTACAAATATATGAATATGTAAAGGCTAACTATAAATAGTTCCCTTTCATATTTTCTTTATTTAAATATTTAATATATGTTTCTATTTTTATCTTAGCTCCAAAATAAATATACCAAAAAAACCCCTCTACTAAGTCTTACTTTGGCTCAGTATTCAAGCAAAGGCAGGTGTTCACTAAATAGAATGTGAAAATTAAAAGCAGTCTAACTGCAGAAAACCCTTTGAGCCACAAGTTTAAAATTTTTAATGGTTTTACAATCTTCTCAAGCTGTCAATGGAAAAAAGTGGCTTGACATTGAACACATACCAAGTCAGTAGCATAACTATTTTACAATGTCTGATTGGCCATTGAGAAAATAGTTTAAAATTCAATCCATGTGATGGAAATGCCACTTAGAAAAAGACCATTCATATTGCAGAGCTGCAGGAAAACTGTGGTTGTAACAGTTCCCTTTTCATTCAGCAACAGGATTCTTAAAGAATTACAAATGGAATGGTTCCTAGAATATTACATATTGGGTATTAGTAATATAAATTTTACCATCATAAACTTCATCATTAGTAAGAAGGAAAAAAATATTATTTTTCCATCCTATGGGTTAAAATGATTCCTCACATTAAATGAAGATTCTCAGGTTAATTTATGGGTTACCCTCTGGCAATGTCCATTCATAAATCCACTAGGATATTTGTACAGTAATTTAACTGAAATATACTGAACACTAGCTGTTCCTGTTTCTCACAGTAGATGTGGTTTTCCTAGTCATCCGTCCAACTTCCATGAGTATTAGTCGTAGATTCTGAATTCTATTTGGAAGTCTATGAGTAGATACAGATGCATTAGTGATTATAGGTTGCTGAAACAGAATTGGTTGCTTCATAGGGTTAGTATGTTGAATAACCCTCTATACCCCTTCTGTAAAAACAAATGAATATAATAAGGAACTAAATCAAATGGTGAATTTTAAAATTCAATATCTGCAAGGAAAATTGTTATGAAAAGCTAAGTAGACTTAACCACATTTAGATCAGATTCATCTTATATATCTCAGTACTAGACAGTTCCGAGGCCTGTAAACTTTTAAATTTGTGTTAATTTCAGCTACATGTAAACTGCCTAGTTTTGAGAAATCCAAACTAACTGATTTTCTTTTATGCCTATTTTCTTATCTACTTTTGGGCTTTTTTGTTCTTGATTATTAATAGCAGTTTCCAAAATGAAAAGGGGCAAAGAAAGAAAGCATTACAAGTCAAACAGGATTCACCATGTCTTGGTTATCAGCTCTGAAAATAATTTTAGTAGAAGATTAAAATTAGTGGATAAAATTAAAAATTCAGATAATTTGTGTATTTTTAAGATCTCTTTTATCCATTTCCTGACCATTGCTCACATCAGCAATTAGTCCTACCAGATAATTGTCTGTTTATATAAAATGAATTTATATAAAATTCTATAAAATAAAATTAAACATTAAAATCTACTTTAATAATTATATGTTGATAACTAATAAAAATTCCTGTGAAGTACTGAGAGATTTTCAAAGACACAAGAGTTATGAGGTGATGTCCTTAAAGTACTTTGAGACCTGGAAAGGAAGCTAATTTATAGTTACATACATTTTCTGATATAATTTAAATTTAGTTAGTTCCTTAAAGAAAACATACCACTAAGGTTTCATTTTGCTTTTTAAATGGACTTTTTTAGGTTTACAGAAAAATTAAGCAGAAAATTACAGAGCACCCATTTAACCCTTGTTTCACACACACGGAGCTTCCCCCATTATCAATATGCCCCACCAGAGTGGTACGTTTATTATAACTGGTGAACATACATTGACACATCATTATCACCCAAAGTCTGTAATTTACCTTAGGACTCATTCTTGGTGCTATACATGCTATGGGCTTTTACAAATAGGTAATGACATCTGTACACCATTACAGTACCACTAGAATAGTTTCACTCTCCTAAAAATCCTCTGTGCTATGCCTGCCCATCCCGCCCTTCACATAACCCTGGCAATTAACCACTGATCTTTCTTCTGTCTTCATAGTTTGTCCTTTATAGAATGTCATATAGTTGGAGTTATACAGCACAGCATCTTTTCAGATTGGCTTCTTCCACTTAATATACATTTAAATTTCTTCCATGTCTTTTCACGTTTTGGTAGCTCATTTCTTTTGGGCACTGAAAAATAGTCCAATGTCTGGACATAGCACAGTTTATGTATCCACTCACCAATGAAGGACATGTTGGTTACTTCTGAGTTTTGGCAATTATAAATAAAACCGCTATAAACATTTGTGTGCAGGTTTTTGTATAGACATAATTTTCCAATTCATTTCAGTAAATATCAAGTAGTGTGATTGATGGACCATATGGTACCATGTTTAGTCTTCCAAAATGGCTATACCAGTTTGCAATGGTTGCTTACATTCTTGTCAGTATTTGGTGTTGGCAGAGTTTGGATTTTGCCATTCTGTCATATAGTTGTAACTCATTGTTCTAACTTTCAATTTCAAATGATATAACGTGGAGGGCCTTTTCACATGCTTAGTTGCCATCTTCTTTATATATAAACTGTTAGGGCCTGCTATGCATGCATGCTTAGCTGCTTAGTCGTGTCTGACTCTTAGCAGACAGACAGTCTAACTCCTCTGGGCTATAGCCTGCCAGGCTCCTCTGACCACGGGATTTTCCAGGCAAGAATACTGGAGTGGGTTGCCATTTCCTTCTCCAGGGCATCTTCCTGACCCAGGGATCGAACCTGGATCTTCTGTGTCTCCTACGTTGCAGGTCGGTTCCTTTACCTGATGAGCCATTGGGAAAACTGCAGGCTTCTTTGGACTTTCCAGGTGGCACTAGTGGTATCTTCTTGGGGAGATGTTGGCTCAGGTTTCTGACCTATTTTTTAGTTGGCTTGTTTACTTTCTTAGAGTTTTAAGAGTTCTTTGTATATTTCAGATCACACTATTTTATCAGATATGTCTTTGGCAAATATTTTCTTAGTTTGTCTTATCTTACTCTTTTGACATTTTCATTCACAGAGAAGAATTTTTTTTTTTTCTTTAAATTATAATGAAGTCCAACTTCTGAAGTCTTTGTTTCCTGAATCATGCATTGGGAACTGCAACTAAAAAGTCATCAACAGACTCAAGGCCATCAAGATATTCTCCTGTTATCTTCCAGGAATTTTATAAATTTACATTTTATACATTTAGTTCTCTAATCATTTTTGGGCTATTTTTTGCAAAGCAGGTAAGGTCTTTGTCTAGATTCATTTTCTGCATGTGGATGTTCAGCTGTATTAAGGTTTTCATGTTTGTATTGTGATCTGTGTATTTGTGATAACATCATTTAAAATTTCATTATATTTATTTACAAATATATTGTAAAGTTAACCTTTAGGAGGAGCTATGAAGGCAAAATAATAAATAATTATAAGCACAGCATTTATGAAATGAATATCCCTTATAAAGGCATGAGACAAATAAGAAATATAATACTTCTACAGAAATCAGCAGGAACATTGAAAACATTTCCCTATTATATTTTAAATTAAATCTTACAGAATTGTATTTTCCTGAAGAAATAGTGAACAGTGATTTCACTATCCACTTGGGTAGTAATAGAATTCATTTATTAGATTAATTCATAAGCCAAACCTAATTCATAATGTTAAACCTAAGCCAAAAGAAATGCCATCTGTAAACAGGATTGGTACAGTTCCTATTTTAAAAACCTAGTCATTGCTTTATATAAATGATGGGAGAAAGGAAAAGCAAGGATGATAAACATCTAACATATTCATTTAACCTCTAATTTTAACAATTTATATGGCAACCACTATATCCCCATTTTAAGCATTACTGCTAAAAAATAGAATAGTATAGAAGCTTGCTTTAGAAGTTAATTATTCAACCTTTAACAGTGAAAATGAATGCACAGTTACCACAAAAATATGTGTGGCTTAAAGGGATTTTAAAAGTGATTATCTGTTATTGTAAAATATTAAATGTCTTTTCCTCAATAGACAAATAATATCCTTTTTATTGTGTACTATTAAAATCAAGTGTTGAAAAGTCAAAAGCAGTGGTGTGTGTGTGTGTGTATGCATATGTATGCTATTTTTTCATGTATATGATAAAGTAAATAGAGAACTTTCTTTTCAGCACTTTGAGAATTACATCTTTACACCTCTTCCTAAATCAAGGGCACAAGATGGTTTTTTTTTTTTTTTTTTTAAGATGGTGTTAAAAGTGATGAAAAATACCCAGGAATGAGGGGAACAGAAATCACTGACAAAAACTTATGTGATATAGAGAAGCGAGTTAAATATGTGTGTAAAGAAGTTAAATCAATCAAGTTTTTCTTGGATATAGCTCCATGCACACACTATTTCAATAACTTGTTCTTTTGGGGGGTATAAAAGAACATATTTTGTTTTTTTCTCTTAGGTATGTTATTAAAATAAGCAGATTTCCCCTTTCTCTTTCCTCTCAATTTCTGATCCATTTTGCAATCCCCCACTGATTCCATGTCAGCATGGTCTGTTTTTGACTAGACAAATAGTACACAGATTTATTCCTACAGAAACCATCTCTGGTAAAATCATAGAGTGTCTGCTTAAAAAATACCCAAAAGTTAACTGCGTGCTTTCCACTGGCCAGAAATAACTCACAGTAAATGAATCCACAAACCGGTCAATGGAATATTATAACCCTCTTAGGGGAGCCATTGTACTATGAGAGAAATTTGAAGCAGTGAATCAGCCTTTACTACACACACACACACATACACACACACACTGTGTATGGTATTAACTATGGTAACAAAAGGACTGTAGATCTGTAAAAAATTTCCACTTGAAGCCACATAATGCTATCTTATATTTCTTTCATTTACACTGTAACATGGTGATAACTTTTAAAATAATTTTCACTTATTACTGTTGCAACACTGACGAAGATCTGGACTGCAATAATTTCAAAATAAGAATGGGCTGGTGTTAGATAAATATCTAAGAAGATATAAAACTTCTTAGATATAAATCGGCATGGATTGAAAGTTGGTAATATGGGATATGTGTTGCTTAAACTAAATTCCAGAACTTATTTCAGGGGAAAAAAAATCTCACACTTTCAGTGCATACAGGGATTCTATATTTCTGAGATTAACTGTAAGAACTAATTTGACACATTTTTCACTAAAATCACTTTGGAATTTGGTGGCAAAGCTAGGGTTGCAAGTGTGGAAAAGTAAATATGGAAATAGAAACTTATAGAAGTAAAACTAAAATGTGCCATGTGGGGAAAATCATTAATTTTTCAAGTCACAATCTTTGACCATTGTTATATCATGGATCTGCCAATGCGTAGATTCATCGTGCTATGATGACATGTTGTGTTACAATTTTTGTGTTATTTTTGGAAGCTCATTTCGAAACTCTGTGATCATACTGGGAAAAGATCTAATGTGCCTGAAAACAAAGGAATGCAATTTTTAAGGAAATAAATGTACAATTAAAAGGAGAGACACACTCTCAATTTGCATCAATCCAATTTAAATATGTCCCTTAAATCTAAATGTCATAAAAATTAAGAGTATTCCTTCCAGCCTAGGGAGTTGGAAAATCTTTTCCCCTTCCGAAATGATATTCCAGGGGATTTCCAGATCTTTCTACCCTATTATACTTGATTGCTTTCTATTTCATCACCTCAAAATCTGATGTTGCCTAGAATATCTATAGTGAAAGTCGCTCAGTCGTGTCCAACTCTTTGCGACCCCATAGACTATACAGTCCATGGAATTCTCTAGTCCAGAGTACTGGAGTAGGTAGCCTTTTCCTTCTCCAGGGGATCTTCCCAACCCAGGCATCGAACCCAGGTCTCCCACATTGCAGGCGGATTCTTTACCAGCTGAGCCACCAGGGAAGCCCCAAAGAATATCCATACACTTACACAAACATACACATGCTAACTACAATAACTGTATGGTTTTCTCTTTCGCCCTCGTATTTCCTACTTCATGTAAATCCTGGGCAAGGCACATTTCTCACTTCATCTGACTTCTGGGCTGGTTACATTTCTTCACCTCAGTTCTGAGTAAGGGCAGGATTTTACATGTCAGGATTGATCATGAAAAGAGCACGATGGCGAGGAAAGCATACCCTTGCTTTCCACCCCTCCTGAGAATACAGATGTCATTCTCCTTCAGAGGTCATGCTTCCTTTGAGGTTCTTCCTTCAGAGGTGATGCTTCAAGGGCTGTAAGGAAGTGATCAGATTCACTGCCCATTTGAGTGGCTCTGAGTACACAGGATCTTCCACAGGAATCTCAAATTTTCTGCACATTTTACAACTGTTATTCCCGTGTGTTTGTATATCTCTACATTGTTAATGGGGAAGACAAACAGGGAAAAAGGGAAAAGAGTCACAAGGAGATATAAATGGAGAGCCTTTTACACAGTCTCCTAAGACAGCTTTCCTTCCAAGCCATATTTCCACTTCCTTGGTCCTTTCAGAGCCCTTGTCCCAGACATGGAACCACAAACGGTTCATGAAATGCAAAATATTGCAACTATGGCAACCCACTCCAGTATTCTTGCCTGGAGGATTGCATGGACAGAAGAGCCTGGTGGGCTATACAGTCCATGGGGTCGCAAAGAGTTGGAGATGACTAACACACACACACATTTCAGTTGCATGGCTGGGGTGTGACTGTGGCATCTCAGGACAGGATTGTGACTGAATTCTCCTTATGTTTAATATTTTTTTGTGATTTGGTACAAAGTTATTCTTTATGTACAATATATAGGCTAAACAAATACTGTGGGTCAGGTTAGAAATGCAACCAGCACTGACAACACTGGTTTTTATTCATTTGCTCAACAAATATCCATTAAGCACTATAAGGATGTATTCAAATTTGCAAGCTAATGAGAATATAAGGATCATAAATTTCTTAAATTGGCAATTATCTGGAATTAAACTCTGTATGCTGAAGTTATTCCTTTTGTCCTCTTCTTGAAGATGTTACAGAATAAGTTTTATTACTTAATCACCACTAGAGATTTAATATGATTTCTCCAGTTAGACGTCTTAGGGTAAGGTAGGGGAAGGTTTTTTACTTTCAAAACACGGGTAACTTATACCCTAATTTTTAAAAGAAATGAAAGATTGTCTGCCCCTCTCTGCCTTTCTACCTATCTATATAGACAAATAGATATGCATATCAGTTCAGTTCAGTCGCTCACTCATGTCCGACTCGCAACCCCATGGACAGCAGCACACCAGGCCTCCCTGTCCATCACCAACTCCCAGAGTTTACTCAAACTCATGTCCATTGAGTCGGTGATGCCATCCAACCATCTCATCCTCTGTCATCCCCTTCTCCTCCCACCTTCAATCTTTCCCAACATCAGGATCTTTTCCAATGAGTCAGTTCTTTGCATCAGGTGGCCAAAGTATTGGAGTTTCAGCTTCAGCATCGGTCCTGATGATTATTCAGGACTGATTTCTTTTAGGATGGACTGGTTGGATCTCCTTGCGGTCCAAGGGACTCTCAAGAGTCTTCTCCAACACCACAGTTCAAAAGCATCAATTCTTTAGTGCTCAGCTTTCTTTATAATCCAACTCTCACATCCATACATGACTACTGGAAAAACCATAGCTTTGACTAGATGGACCTTTGTTGGCAAAGCAATGTCTCTACTTTTTAATATGCTGTCTAGGTTGGTCATTACTTTTCTTCAAAGGAGCAAGCATCTTTTAATTTCATGTATATGTATATACAGAGATCTTTATATATATATATATATATATGTATATATATAAACACACTTAGATATATATTTTCTCTATATACAAATGTATATAGTTATAGATATCTATACTTATATCTAGTATTTATCTAATACTTAATACATGTCATAACTTCTGTGTAGAAATATCTATAGAGAACCTTTCATTTATTAATAATTAGGATATTTTTGAGTCCAGTCTCAGGTACAGAGAAATAAGAGGCATTTTATTGCTAATCATACAAAGTCAATTTCACATCTATGATAACTACTACATGATATTTAAAAATCTCTATATTATCACAGATAATATCAGCTGGGGCTTCCCAGGTGGCGCTAGTGGTAAAGAACCTGCTTACCAATGCAGGAGCCATAAGAGACGAGGTTCGACCCCTGGGTTGGGAATATCCCCTGGAGGAGGGCATGGCAACCCACTCCAATATTCTTGCCTGGGAATCCTGTGGACAGAGGAGCCTAGCGGGCTACAGTCCATGGTGCTGCAAAGAGTCAGACACGACTGGAGACTTAGCATGCATGCATGGATAGTATCACAAAAATAGATTAAATTATTTAATTTACTATTACTTTAATAATTTTTTATCAGTGTGTATTTTAAATTAAGACACTCATAAAGACTGAGTTGATTTTAAGAAGGAATGAATGGATGAGGAAAAAGAGGCTTCCCTGGTGGCTCAGTGGTAAAGGATCCATTTGCGATGCAGGAGACCTGGGTTTGATCCCTGGGTTGGAAAGATCCCCTAGAGAAGAAAAGGACATTCCACTCCAGCAGTCTTGCCTGGGAAATCCCATGGACAGAGGAGCCTGGCAGACTGCAGTCCATGGGGTCACAAGAGTCAGACACGACTTAGCAACTAAACCACCAGTACTACCAATATTGATATAGTTGAAGTATATAGTCAGGCACTTAGAAGTACTAAGGAGAAGCACGGAAATTGAAACTGTAATCAGAAATCTTCCAGCAAACAAAAGCCCGGGTCCAGACGGCTTCACAGCTGAATTCTACCAAAATTTAGAGAAGAGCTAGCACCTATCCTATTTAAACTCTTCCAGAAAATTGCAGAGGAAGGTAAACTTCCAAACTCATTCTATGAGGCCACCATGACCCTAATACCAAAACCTGACAAAGATCCCACAAAAAAAGAAAACTACAGGCCAATATCACTGACGAACATAGATGCAAAAATCCTTAACACAATTCTAGCAATCAGAATCCAACAACACATTAAAAAGATCATACCTCATGACCAAGTGGGCTTTATCCCAGGGATGCAAGGATTCTTCAATATCCGCAAGTCAATCAATGTAATACACCACATTAACAAATTGAAGTACTAAGGAGAATTTCTACTTCTTGTTCAATTCTAATCAACAGTTTGGATTTTCAATTTTGAATATCTGAATATATAATATCTTAGTACATAAGTTTGTTTCAAAGACATTTTGACATTTCTCATAACAGTTTAAATTTTTTATATTTTAATATTCTGTTTCATACATTGAATCACAAAAAAGATTTCTTTGAATCAAGGTGAAAATAAAAGCCTTTTATTTTAATAAACCATATGTACAAGATTATCTTCTAAATTCAAGGTATTTAACATAGACAAGCCTATGATTTGCAAAGTAACAATCTAGCTATAACCTAACTGTAACTACATGCAGATAGTAATAACAAGCTCTTTTCTTGACAATGATAGTTACTTGCAGTTTCTAAATGACTGCATATTCCCCCTTTTAATTTCATTTATTCAGTGACATATTTCCAGTTATCTTTTCCATTAAGTCAGAGAAGGCAATGGCACCCCACTCCAATACTCTTGCTTGGAAAATCCCATGGATGGAGGAGCCTGGTGGGCTGCAGTCCATGGGATTGCAAAGAGTCGGACACGACTGAGTGACTTCACTTTCACTTTTCACTTTCATGCATTGGAGAAGGAAATGGCAACCCACTCCAGTGTTCTTGCCTGGAGAATCCCAGGGACAGAAGAGCCTGGTAGGCTGCCATCTCTGGGGTCACACAGAGTCGGACACGACTGAAGCAACTTAGCAGCAGCAGCAGTTTCCATTAAGTATTTTCCATAATTTTAACTTTCATATGATTCTTAGCAGTGAATATAAACCATTTCACACTGCAAAACATTTCTTTCAATGTAGCAGATATTAAGGATGACATATTTAACTCAGCTGCACCCATACACGGAAATACATTTTGAGCATTTGGTTTAAAGTTGGAAATAAAGGTAATCTACAGAAGGAATGAAAATATTTTAATAACATTATTTACTTTAGATGATAAAAATACTTTTACATTGTCACTTTTTGTATTTTCATATTTTTGGAAAGAAATAAATACTTAGAGATCTCCTGGAATTGAATTTTTAAAATTAAGATATTAAACTACTTTTAAAATAAAAAATGTTAAAATGTTATATTAAAATTATAGATTTTAATGTCCCAAATTTAGAAGGATTCTTGAGTGCCCCATTTATACATGGCCTATTATTAAATACTATGTGATCCTCACAGAGAAAAGAGTTGTCATCTTGAAGAATATTCCTTATCTATATAAAATAGGTAACCAGCAAGGACCTCCTGCATAGCACAGGGATCTATACTCAATATTTTATAATAACCTATAAGGGAAAAGCATCTTGAAAAGGATATATATATATATATATATATATATACACAGAGACACATATATTCACCATATATATAACTAAATCGCTGTGCTATATATCTGAAACAAACATTATAAATCAACTATACTTCAATTTTATTAAAATTCAACCCCCCCCAAAAAAAAACAAAATCTTTGAAGCTAAAACTTAAACAAAAATAGAAAAAAAATTCCTTATCTGCTTTTAATATGGAATGCCAAAAACTATATATTTAAGAGGGTCTTTATGGGATTTTTTTGTATAACCGTTAGGAAATGGACATCCTTAGGTTTCAGGCAAGCCCTGTTAATTTTGCAATCCTTTGAACAAAGACATTTTGCCAATTATTATATATGTACATTACGTTAAAATATGTATTTTAAATATAGAATATAAAATAACAGTGGTAACTCCTTCAGATAACTACATTTTAATTTCTAGTAACAGAGTAAATCTAGGAAATAAACTTGTAAGAGTGTTTTGTTATTGTTGTTGTTATGAAATAACCCATAATATGTAGATGTGGAAAATCCCTATTTTTCCAGTGGTCAGATGTTTTGAACTTGTGTTGACTGAACCATGAAAATGGCTGATTCTAACACTCTATTGCTAAGGAAACTGGACCCGAAAGGTGTATTTCCTTGTTTTGTTCTTCTCCCCCGCCCCACCGCCCCTGCCCCCGAATTACTTGCTTTTCCTACAAACTTCATAATCCCTGCTCTTATATTTTAAAATTATTCATTGAACTGTCAAACAAGTGAACAAGACAGACTTAACCAGTTATGTGGCTAAAAGGTGATAAAAAAGAATATTGTACAACATAATTTATAATAATTTGGCCCTGCATGATTTTAAAGGTTTAGATGTTATGGAATTTAAAAGTTGAATTAGAACAGGATACAGTTATAGCTGCTGCTAAGTCACTTCAGTCGTGTCCGACTCTGTGCGACCCCAGAGACGGCAGCCCACCAGGCTCCCCTGCCCCTGGGATTCATCAGGCAAGAACACTGGAGTGGGTTGCCATGTCCTTCTCCAATGCGTGAAAGTGAAAAGTGAAAGTGAAGTCACTCAGTCGTGTCCGACTCTTAGCGACTCCATAGACTGCAGCCTACCAGGGTCCTTCATCCATGGGATTTTCCAGGCAAGAGTACTGGAGTGGTTGCCATTGCCTTTTCCGACAGTTATAGCTACAGACAAGAAATAAAGACCTTATTTCCTAAAAACTCACTACGGCCTATATGATCCACTATTGGGATGCAGATGTTGGGGGTAAAAACAAAAAGAAAAAAAAAAAACTTAAGAAAAATTGGAAAATATGCCTAAGTGTTGGAGAAGTGGAAGTCTATCAGAAACATCAGATTTAGACATCTTAATTATCTGCAACAACAGTCAACCAAAAGCACTTCACAAAATACAACAATG
This sequence comes from Bos indicus x Bos taurus, assembly GCF_003369695.1. Lineage (NCBI taxonomy): Eukaryota > Metazoa > Chordata > Mammalia > Artiodactyla > Bovidae > Bos > Bos indicus x Bos taurus. The sequence goes on along the minus strand of NC_040079.1, from coordinate 95,580,900 downwards.
ACATTTCTGAGAATTACTTGGAAAACTGATTCTTAATATGTGCAACACTGAAGAACCTTCCCTCAACAGATACTGCAAATATGGAACATGCTTTTGAAATTCTGAGGAAAGACTAGAACATTTTCATCCCAGACAACAAAGCACACCCTGTTAGCGCCACCTACCAGTTGCAGTTCAAACTGCAATGGAAGAAAAGATTGTAAAACAAGGCCTCTGACTATAAATAACTCACTTTCTTAAACTATGTAATATACAGCTATGTCTAATATGAAATGCTTTATTTTGAACTCATCATTTTATACTTTTTATATGGCCTCATAATAAATGATGTAGGTGGTTTCCAGTTACCCAAAAGTATGTAGTCATATTGTCTATGGATCACTATATACAGATCTATGAAAAACACAGCTTTCTAAGCTAATTACTATGGGAAAATTTAATTAATTTTAATCAGGGCCAGTGTTTTCTCCAGGACAATATAGTGTTCACACTTTGTCAACGTCTTTCTAACTGTGATGAAGAGTCATGGCAGAGAAACCTTTTATATCTTTCTGTATCGCTGGCCTTCTCATGGTATTCCAGGGTACAGAAAAATTCTAAATTTTTTATTCCAGTACAAACTTGAGCTTTACATGTAAAGGCCTAAAGGTTAGCCTTTATTTTTCTCTTGTGGTACTTGAAAATAATTGAAATGAAATTTATTACTAAATCATTAAAGTATTATCACAAGATATTTTTATATAGTCATTTGGTTTAGAGCCTGCAGAACAGGAGGCAGTATTCTAAATTTTGCCTTGGAACACTGCTTTAGTTAAAAGACATTAAAGTCTCTCATGGGCATGTGGTATAGGCTTTTCTTTCCAAAACTAACATTCAATTGGCTTCATTCTCATTTCCTACCCTCCCTTTCTTCCTCTTCCTTTTTCTCCTCCTCCTTTTCTGACAGAAGCAGGGAAATTATTTGAGCATTTTGAAATAAATGTCCTTTTGGGGCCCAACATGTCTCTCTTTTCACTACACAATTAGAAAAGCAGAAGAGGCTACGTAAACCCTGAGAACCAGTCCAAACTGTGAGGCTAAAGGGTAAGCAAGTTTCCAAGACAAAACACAAATGCTTCCATGGGTAATTGAATTGGCTTTGGCAATTAAATCTATACTAAAGATTCAAAAAGACAGTTTGCTTATAAGCATAAACGTACAAAGTTGTACACATTATTGCCTCAAAGTATTTCTTCTTTCATACATAATCTCCATTATGTATTATAAATGAATGAAAAGAACATTTGCTGGATCATAAAGTTCTATCTGGTTGACTTTGTTAAAAACTTTATGAAGAATTTTAAAGGACTACAAATAATGTTCTGATTGTTTTACTTTTGGGAAGAAAGAATATTCAGTTAGCACTTGTCCAGACCTCAGCAATATAAAGGCCTTTTCCTTTTTGGAAAGGAAGCTTTTTTATACACTTGGTTGACTTCACAAAAAAACAATCTGGGACGCAAATGTAGGCAATTTAAACTAGTCGTTCGGGTGAAAATCTTTCTGTCTTCATCTCACTCAAAATATTACCTAAATGTAATCTGAACCATTTAAAGTAGCTCTACTTAAATCGTGTTATGTTTTCAGTAGTAAAGACTGATAACTTGATAGTTCCCAAGGGTTTGATTCTTACAGTTTAAGTATAGAGTTGACATTACATGCTATTTTTCTGAAAATCCCCAGGGCTATAGTAGAGATGAGATAAGTAAAGATATACGGAGCTGTTTAGAAATCTGGAGCTATCTTCAAGCCCAGTACTATTGGCCAGCATCTCTATAGATTTATTCATTCTCACATTAATATAATCTTATTAACTGGTAATTAGAAGTAGATAATGAAACCTTGGCCTCTTAGTTCTAAATATATATGTATACATTATTTGTACTGTGAAAATGTCATTAAATATACTTTGTAGGTGTTATTTTTGGAGGTTAGGAGTTCATTTTTTCATTCTAACACAAAATTAAAATTTTATTACCAGAAAAGCTCTTAGTTCAGGCCATTACTTCTTCTCTTCCAAACAACTGCTTCATTCCTTGTGTCCCTAACTTCAACCACACATTCTTAAGTTTCCCTGAAGATAACCTTTCCACAGTTATCACATTGATCTTTTTAATGTAATTATCCCACCAGTTCAGTTCAGTTGCTCAGCTGTTTCTGACTCTTTGAGACCCCATGGACTGCAGCATGCCAGGCTTCCCTGTCCATCACCAAATCCTCAAGCTTGCTCAAACTCATGTCCATCAAGTTGGTGATGCCATCCAACCATCTCATCCTCTGTCGTCCCCTTCTCCTCCACCTTAAATCTTTCCCAGCATCAGGGGCTTTTCCAATGAGTCAGCCCTTCGCATCAGGTGGCCAAAGTATTGGAGTTTTAGCTTTAGCATCAGTACTTCCAATGAATATTCAGGACTGATTTCCTTTAGGATGGACTGGTTGGATCTCCTTGTAGTCCAAGGGACTCTCAAGAGTCTTCTCCAACACCACAGTTCAAAAGCATTAATTCTTCAGTGCTCAGCTTTCTTTATAGTCCAACTCTCACATATATGCCTGATTACTAGAAAAACCATAGCTTTAACTAGACGGACCTTTGTCAGCAAAGTCAAGTCTCTGCTTTTTAATATGCAGTCTAGGTTGGTCATAGCTTTTCTTCCAAAGAGCAAGTGTCTTTTAATTTCATGGCTGCAGTCACCATGTGCAGTGATTTCAGAACCCCCAAAAATAGTCTCTCACTGTTTCCATTGTTTCCCCATCTATTTGCCATGAAGTGATAGAACCGGATGCGATGATCTTAGTTTTCTGAATGTTGAGTTTTAAGCCAACTTTTTCACTCTCCTCTTTCACTTTCATCAAGAGCCTCTTTAGTTCTTCTTTGCTGTCTGCCATGAGGGTGGTGTCATCTGCATATCTGAGGTCATTGATATTTCTCCTGGCAATCTTGATTCCAGTCTGTGCTTTATCCAGTCTGGAATATCGCATGACGTATTCTACATATAAGTTAAATAAGCAGGGTGACAATACACAGCCTTGACACACTCCTTTCCCGATTTGGAACCAGTCTGTTGTTCCATGCCGAGTTCTAACTGTTGCTTCCTGACCTGCCTACAGATTTCTCAGGAGGCCAGTCAGGTGGTCTGGTATTCCCATTTCTTTAAGCATTTTCCACAGTTTGTTGTGATCCACACAGTCAAAGGCTTTGGTGTAGCCAATAAAGCAGATGTTTTTCTGGAACTCTCTTGCTTTTTTCAATGATTGTATGGATGTTGGCAATTTAATTTCTGGTTCCTCCGCCTTTTCTAAATCCAGCTTGAACATCTGGAAGCTCATGGTTCACATACGGCTGAAGCCTGGCTTGGAGAATTTTGAGCATTACTTTGCTAGCGTGTGAGATGAGTGCAATTTTGTGGTAGTTTGAACATTCTTTAGGATTGCCTTTCTTTGGGACTGGAATGAAAACTGACCGTTTCCAGTCCCGCGGCCACTGCTGAGTTTTCCACATTTGTTGGCATATTGAGTGCAACAATTTAATAGCATCATCTTTTAGGAACTGAAATAGATCATCTGGAATTCCATCACCTCGACTAGCTTAATTCATAGTGATGCTTCTTAAGGCCCACTTGACTTCACACTGCAAGATGTCTGACTCTAGTTGAATGATCATACCATGGTGTTTACCTGTGTCATTAAGATCATTTTTGTATAGTTCTGTGTATTCTTGCCACCGCTTCTTCATATCCCACCATCACTGCATAAAAAGACACACAGCAGTTCCTCATGTTAAGACTTGCTCTCCTCACTTCTCCATCTCGAATCTGAAATTCAGCCACACTGATGCCAATTATTTTAAAGGCCATACACTTTCTCTCTCAGTCACTTACTCCTAATCCCAATATCATATATTTGGGACATATTCATATTTTAGTGAGGGATAGCATTTTACTAAATGCTTACTAATTCTATCTACTTTTTTGCATGGAGGGGTACACACAGTGTGGCTTGATGGATAGTAATTCCCTGACTAGGGAACAAACCCTGGCCCTCACTTGTGAAAGTACAGTCCTAACCACTGGGAATCTCCTGCCCTCTGTCTACTAAAAGAGCATGCCTATGAGGTCTTTCTTGACCTCTTCAATGCTCTATTCATCTATCCAAGTTACCTACTCAAGGGTACTGTAACCACTTCATAAGTAGTTTTCATGAGTCTATAAGATTTTAAAGGCGGAAACATATTAATCCACTTAGTTATCTTTCAGTTCAGTTCACTTCAGTCGCTCAGTCGTGTCCAACTCTTTGCCACCCCATGAATCACAGCACACCAGGCCTCCCAGAGTTCACTCAGACTCACATCCATCAGTCAGTGATGCCATCCAGCCATCTCATCTTCTGTCGTCCCCTTCTCCTCCAGCCCCCAATCCCTCCCAGCATCAGAGTCTTTTCCAATGAGTCAACTCTTCGCATGAGGTGGCCAAAGTACTGGAGTTTCAGCTTTAGCATCATTCCCTCCAAAGAAATCCCAGGGCTGATCTCTATCAGAATGGACTGGTTGGATCTCCTTGCAGTCCAAGGGACTCTCAAGAGTCTTCTCCAGCACCACAGTTCAAAGGCATCAATTCTTTGGCACTCAGCCTTCTTCACAGTCCAACTCTCACATCCATACATGACCAAAGGAAAAAACATAGCCTTGACTAGACGGACCTTTGTTTGCAAAGTAATGTCTGCTTTTGAATATGCTATCTAGGTTGGTCATAACTTTCCTTCCAAGGAGTAAGCGTCTTTTAATTAAATAGCTGCATTCACCATCTCCAGTGATTTTGGAGCCCCCAAAAATAAAGTCTGACAATGTTTCCACTGTTTCCCCCTCTATTTCCCATGAAGTGATGGGACCGGATGCCATGATATTTGTTTTCTGAATGTTGAGCTTTAAGCCAAACTTTGCACTCTCCACTTTCACTTTCATCAAGAGGCTTTTTAGTTCCTCTTCACTTTCTGCCATAAGGGTGGTATCATCTGCGTATCTGAGGTTATTGATATTTCTCCCGGCAATCTTGATTCCAGCTTGTGTTTCTTCCAGTCCAGCATTTCTCATGATGTACTCTGCATATAAGTTAAATAAGCAGGGTGACAATATACAGCCTTGACGGACTCCTTTTCCTATTTGGAACAAGTCTGTTGTTCCATGTCCAGTTCTAACTGTTGCTTCCTGACCTGCAAACAGATTTCTCAAGAGGCAGGTCAGGTGGTCTGGTATTCCCATCTCTTTCAGAATTTTCCACAGTTTATTGTGATCCACACAGTCAAAGGCTTTGGCATAGTCAATAAAGCAGAAATAGATGTTTTTCTGGAACTCTCTTGCTTTTTCAGTGATCCAGCAGATATCTGCAATTTGATCTCTGGTTCCTCTGCCTTTTCTAAAACCAGCTTGAACATCAGGAAGTTCACAGTTCACGTATTGCTGAAGCCTGGCTTGGAGAATTTTGAGCATTACTTTACTAGCGTGTGAAATGAGTGCAACTGTGCGGTAGTTTAAGCATTCTTTGGCATTGCCTTTCTTTGGGATTGGAATGAAAACTGACCTTTTCCAGTCCTGTGGCCACTGCTGAGTTTTCCAAATTTGCTGGCATAATGAGTGCAGCACTTTCACAGCATCATTTTTCAGGATTTGAAATAGCTCAACTGGAATTCCATCACCTCCTCCAGCTTTGTTCATCGTGATGCTTTCTAAGGCCCACTTGACTTCACATTCCAGGATGTCTGGTTCTAGGTCACTGATCACACCATCGTGATTATCTGGGTCATGAGGATCTTTTTTGTACAGTTCTTCTGTGTATTCTTGCCACCTCTTCTTAATATCTTCTGCTTCTGTTAGGTCCATACCATTTCTATCCTTTATCGAGCCCATCTTTGCATGAAATGTCCCCTTGGTATCTCTAATTTTCTTGAAGAGATCTCTAGTCTTTCCCATTCTGTTGTTTTCCTCTGTTTCTTTGCATTGATCACCGAGGAAGGCTTTCTTATCTCTTCTTGCTATTCTTTGGAACTCTGCATTCAAATGCTTATATCTTTCCTTTTCTCCTTTGCTTTTTGCTTCTCTTCTTTTCACAGCTATTTGTAAGGCCTCCCCAAACAGCCATTTTGGTTTTTTGCATTTCTTTTCCATGGGGATGGTCTTGATCTCTGTCCTCTGTACAATGTCATGAACCTCACTGCATAGTTCATCATGCACTCTATCTATCAGATCTAGGCCCTTAAATCTATTTCTCACTTCCACTGTGTAATCATAAGGGATTTGATTTAGGTCATACCTGAATGGTCTAGTGGTTATCCCTACTTTCTTCAATTTAAGTCTGAATTTGGTAATAAGGAGTTCATGATCTGAGCCACAGTCAGCTCCTCATCTTGTTTTTGTCGACTGTACAGAGCTTCTCCATCTTTGGCTGCAAAGAATATAATCAATCTGATTTCGGTGTTGACCATCTGGTGATGTCTATGTGTAGAGTCTTCTCTTGTGTTGTTGGAAGAGGGTGTTTGCTATGACCAGTGCATTTTCTTGGCAAAACTCTATTAGTCTTTGCCCTGCTTCATTCTGTATTCCAAGGCCAAATTTGCCTGTTACTCCAGGTGTTTCTTGACTTCCTACTTTTGCATTCCAGTGCCCTACAATGAAAAGGACATCTTTTTTGGGTGTTAGTTTTAAAAGGTCTTGTAGGTCTTCATAGAACTGTTCAATTTCAGCTTCTTTAGCATTACTGGTTGGGGCATAGACTTGGATTACTGTGATACTGAATGGTTTGCCTTGGAAACGAACAGAGATCATTCTGTCATTTTTGAGATTTCATCCAAGTACTGTATTTCAGACTCTTTTGTTGACCATGATGGCCACTCCATTTCTTCTGAGGGATTCCTGCCCGCAGTAGTAGATATAATGGTCATCTGAGTTAAATTCACCCATTCCAGTCCATTTTAGCTCGCTGATTCCTAGAATGTCTACATTCACTCTTGCCATCTCTTGTTTGACCACTTCCAATTTGCCCGGATTCGTGGACCTGACATTCCAGGTTCCTATGCAATATTGCTCTTTACAGCATTGGACCTTGCTTCTATTACCAGTCACATCCACAGCTGGGTATTGTTTTTGCTTTGGCTCCATCTCTTCATTCTTTCTGGAGTTATTTCTCCACTGATCTCCAGTAGCATATTGGGCCCCTACTGACCTGGGGAGTTCCTCTTTCAGTATCCTATCATTTTGCCTTTTCATACTGTTCATGGGGTTCTCAAGGCAAGAATACTAAAGTGGTTTACCATTCCCTTCTCCAGTGGACCACATTCTGTCAGATCTCTCCACCATGACCTGCTCGTCTTGGGTTGCCCCATGGGCATGGCTTAGTTTCATTGAGTTAGACAAGGCTGTGGAACTAGACAAGGCCTGACTAGAGGTAACCAGTAACAGTTTACTGAAAACATGAATGGATGACTGAATAAACAAACAGATCAACTGAACAACTTTAGAAACAAGGAAATTGAGAGATAGCTTGATTTAGAGACTTGCCTGAGACAACTTGTTGAGGAAAAACTGCATTATAATTTACCAGATGACAATTATTATTAATCATGCAGTGTTCCTCCCCTTCTGATATCTTGATAGTAGTACCAGAAAAATCTAAGTATCAATATCATTAGTTTATAACTAAATCTTAGCTACAATAGGCCAGTAAGAATAATATGTTATTTTTTAATTTCTTTGTATTTCAACAAACTATGTACTTTGGCCAGCTGATACAAAGAACTGACTCTTGGAAAAAGACCCTGATGCTGGGAAAGACTGAAGCCATGAGGAGAAGGGGACGACAGAGAATTAGATGGTTGGATGGCATCACCAACTCGATGGACATGAGTTTGATCAAGCTCTGGAAGTTGGTGATGGACAGGGAAGCCTGGTGTGCTGCAGACCATGGGGTTGCAAAGAGTCAGACACCACTGAGAGACTGAACTGAACTGAATAATTTGAATATAGTGAACTCTACCTCATGCCTAAGGTGGAGAACAGCTTTGGCAGCTATGATTGAGTGACAGCCCTTTTTATAAAATAACTACGCTGCCCACTTAGCCCTCTTCTCCACAGTTTCTTGAATGCTTGAGTTTTCCTGATTTCCTCCAGTGACTTTTTGTTGTTGTTGTTGTTAAGTTTGGAGAAGTACAGCCAGCTGGCCAGAATCTGCTTCCCATGTGTTCTCAATAATTTTTATTCCTCTAAGGGCTAGCCTATGCTCTCAAACCTGACTACACATAAGAATCACCAGGGTAATTAAAAAAAAAAAAAAACAGGTAACACTATAAAGAAAGATAGTGACTAAATTGTTCAGGGGTGGCTCTTGGGCAATAATAGGTTATCAAAACTCCTATCTGATTCCAATGTGTGGTTAGACTTGGCCAAGTCCATTCTTCACTTTTCCAGGTGGAATACCAGAATGGCCTGACCTTTAATCTGATTTGCACATTTCTGCACACAGGAGATGATGCATGCCAATATATAATGACTATTCAAATGCAGAAAGAATGGTGCATTTGAAAAGACTGTTCTGTCCTTGTGTTTTAGTTTGGGAATGTAGCTTGTCAATAATGCCTATGGGGGCCAATGGGAAGATAAGGAAGTATTGGATTTCCTACCATCAATGTCTGACCTTGTCTTGGAAAGAACATACTGGAATCCTTTACAGATTTAGTTTTGGAAAGCCCCTCAGTTTCTCCTGGAAGTTGAGGCATGTGATGGAAGTGTCTGAATACAGAACAAAGAACCATTTCCCCTAATTTCTTTCCAATTCCTGCATATCTTTAAACTCAGTTCCCTACGGAGAAGGTAATGGCATCCCACTCCAGTACTCTTGCCTGGAAAATCCCATGGATGGAGGAGCCTGGTAGGCTGCAGTCCATGGGGTAACGACTGAGCGACTTCACTTTCACTTTTCACTTTCATGCATTGGAGAAGGAAATGACAACCCACTCCAGTGTTCTTGCCTGGAGAATCCCAGGGACAGGGGAGCCTGGGCGGCTGCCGTCTATGGGGTCACACAGAGTTGGACACGACTGAAGTGAGTTAACAGCCCATTTCCCTAAACTCCTTGCACTGAATATGTGACCTGAATAAGTCCTACAGCAATGTTAAATGTTTAAAAAGATACTGTTTGTACGCAGCCCTCCAGAATCCTCAGTCATGGGATTCTCCAGGCAAGAATACTGGAGTAGGTGGTCATTCCCTTCTCCAGCGGATCTTCCCAACCCAGGGACTGAACCTGGGTCTCCCACATTGCAGGCAGATTCTTTATCCTTTGAGCCATAAGGGAAGCCCAGTATTAACACAGGAGATTAATGAAAAATGAACAATGAGCTATACTAAGGAGGCAAAATAGAGAGATAGTAGCACTCTAGTGCTTTGTTCTGTGCTAAGTCATGTCCAACTCTTTGCAACCCCATGGACTGTTGCCCCACTCCTCTGTCCATGGGATTATCCAAGCAAGAATACTGGAGTGGGTTGCCATTTCCTTCTCCAGGGGATCTTCCCAACGCAGGGATCGAACTCAGGTCTCCTGCATTGCAGGCCGATTTTTTACCATCTGAGCCACCAGGGAAGCCCCCCTCTAGTGCCTTACGACTACCTAATCAGTGATGATATCAATTCTGGTGTTGGTAGAGATTTAGGCAAAGCAAACTGCAACTAAGGTACCAGCCAATTCACCTGTCCTTTCTATGCCTCCTTTTCAGAGAAGTTGCTGTAGCTCATAGTATCTGTCGACTGAGCAGTGGGTCTGGAGAAACCCCCACCTCTGGCCATTGCTGACTGGACAAGAACAGACATTTGATTTAAAGCTACTCAGTTTATTGGTTGGCTAGTGACCAACCGGCTTCTCTTCCAATCACTCATACTAATGGTGTCGGAGATATGAGGAGGGTTTTGGACACTGAAACCTTAAGGTTATACATTCTGTGGGCTAACGACCAATTTCACCAATGTGAAATTAAATGTTCAATAGTTCCAAATTAAATGTACAATGAATTGGGTATTTGGATTAAAGAGTGACAGAAAATCACCCAGTGTAACTCTCCATTGATATGACCAGGAGCGAGAGGGGAAGCTGAAGGGGACTGGCATGCTCACCCAGCTCACTGCCCCCAGAACCCCATTGGCCTGAGCGAGCCGGGTCACCAGGACCCCACCCCTGCCGAGCCTTCCTGGCACCCACACCCCCTGGCCAACGACCTCAAGCTCATAACCCAAACCGCGAGCTTCCACACTCTCCAGGCCTCTACACGGCACACAAGCAGCCCTCGTGCCTCTGCGCCTGAGCACCCTTGGGCCACCTGGGCCCGAGGCCGCCATTTTGCGTCTCTAGGTCCCCCGGCTTGGTGCGGCGTCTGCTAGTAGGCAAGCGCCAGGCCGCCCCCAAGTGGATACCTGGTTAGCGGTCGAACGCTGCCAGCTTTCACTTGCCACCTCCTCGCAGCCTCTGTCTCTCATCGTCTCTTCTCTCCAGGCAGCTTCAACGGAGCTGAAACAGCCACTCCTGTTCCCAGCCACTATGCCGGCCCGCAGCCCATCGCCAGCACCGGAAACTCTGCTGCCTCCTCCCATGTCCTCTTCCCACTCAGAGGGACTAGTGCATTCCAGACCCCCGGCAGCCACGGGTCCTGTTGTCTGTGCACCATCAGGTTCAGTACCCCGTCCACCTTCATTGCCCACGAGAAGTATTACTGGTTCTCTCACGCCACGGAGCACGTGAAACGAGCCAGGCGCCACAGGATGGAGTGGTGTCCCATCCCACTTGTCTCTCCAGCTTGCTCATAGGAATACAGAGAAGGGGCAGACCCTTGACTGCTAGGATTCTTGCTTCTGGAACATCATCAAGCACAGGTCTCGGTGGAAGGGTCCTCCTGGATCCTTGGTTCATAATAAAGATGTTCCGTTCGATGAACCAGCCTTAATGAACAGAAATTTTAGAGCCGTTCCTGGGGTTTTGATGACTCTGGTTGCTGGGAATCCTTCTGTGTTTCCTTCGAATTAATTTGGGAAATTCCCGTATTCATTTTTACCTCAGCTACTTTGGGTTCATTAACACTGCCCTTAATTACGGAGAAGGCGATGGCAACCCACTCCAGTGTTCTTGACTGGAAAATCCCAGGGACGGAGGAGCCTGGTAGACTGCCGTCTATGGGGTCTTACAGGGTCGGACACGACTGAAAAGACTTAGCAGCAGCAGCCCTTAATTAGGAAAACAATGAGTTCAAGAAGGTAAATATCTGTACTTTGATTTTCTTTTGGCACAAAAAGATTAGGTTTGGATTGACAAATGTTCAAGGAAGGCTTTTCACCAGAAGATCAGAGTGGAACGAACCATAGGTTTATGGAGGGAGGAAAAAAGCAGGAGAACTTGAAAAATGAGAAAGGCATTTTGAAAGTTACTGGTACTTCATATCAGTAAGATCTTTCTTATATAAAACATCATAATATTTTTTGCATGGCTAGAAATATTTTTTGATACTTTTAAAAGGCTACGTGGGTACACTGGTAAGAAATGCGTAAAAAAAAAAAAAGAAAAATGCTGTCATTTGAAAGAATGGTGATGATGGTGATGATAACAATTATTAATTACATGCTAGGCTCTGAGCCAAAACCATAAGGAACTTCATATGGAAGATAATGTTGAATTCTAACAGTAGTTTTATTAAATAAAAGTTTTATGAATATCATGCCTATTTTATGGTTAAGTAAAGCTGAAGTCACAAAGAGTCCAAAATGACTGAGCGACTAGACACAGCATACCACAAAACTAAGCTTAGATTAAATCCTGTGTTTAAAGTCATATCGCTGGAATGTGGTTATGCAAATTCTGAAGGAATTGAGTCTGTTTAAGAGGCTGTGATCTTAACCACTCTGCTTTTATACTTGGAGGGAAACTTTCCTCAGTTTCTTGAGTTGGAACATTATCGGGCATAGTGGCAAAGCAAACCATCTAGAAAGGGAGAGGCTGGGAGTGTGGCTGTCTGACCACACAAAAAGCTGTAACATTTTGTTACAGCTGTGTTCTTGGCATGCATAGAGACTTTGTAAGATTTAATTTGAAAAAAAGATGATCTTGACACGTCTCAGGAACTTGATCAGGAAAAGAAAGGTAAGTCAGAGGACCACTTCAGTAATTAGAACAAAATAAAGATAGGGGCTTGGGTTATGGTTGTCCAGGTTTGTGGAAGTTGGTAAAAGAGAAAAAGAGTTATTGACAATTTTAAATTTTGAGACTAGCGGACTAAAATATTATGGTGCCCTGGGGAGCAATAGGAAAATTTGAAAGTGTCCATTCTTTTCTATGAGGGAAGAAAAATAATTTTATTGGTTGTTCAGTCAAATTGCAAGCAAAGATGTGAGATAGATCTTTCTTTTGTTCAGGTGAATTGTTTTCCTCTTCTGTTCTAGAGAAGTCTCCTGAGTGTGGGGCTCAGTATCTCACTTCAGTATTTAAGCTGGTCTTACTGTGGACTTTGTTTTGTTCTCTGGGACTGTGATATTTCCTCCCTTATCCATATTTCAATAGCTGGATAGTATACTATTGTATGCCCTAATATCCTGTTCTGTTTCCCACAAGGATCCAAGTTTATGGAGATCTGTAGCTCAATACAGTGGTTGGAGTTTCTAACCAGCAGTAGCTCTTTGGTGCCGACTTTATATATTGTTGGATCCTTTCTTACTAACTGGTATGCCTAATTCTTATGATGTTGTATTTTTCTTACCATCCACTATATTAACTTGGTAACTGTTCCTAGATAAGCCTGAATATCATACATACCTATCTAGTTTCCAGAAAGCAACTATTTCTAGTGGGGCTAATTCTACTTGGGTCACAGTCCAAATATTTTTGTTCTCCCATTGGTACAGAATTCCTTGATTTTATTTAATAGATCAGATATAATGTGTTGCTATAAACCTATAGGTTAGTAGCCAGTGTACCAGTGTTTCCTTCCTCTTTTTAAACTTGTAGTCACAAAAAAAGGAAACCACCAATAACCTTAAATTCTTTTCTTTTTTATCTTATACAGTGAAAGTCTTTCTTATGTTTGACTTGACCAATTCTGTCTCCCAAATGTAACCACTACAGAATTTGCTAAGTGAATCTTTTCTGATTTCCACACATTGATACATATCTGCATATGCACTCTGATACATTTATTATAGTCATTAATTAGTTTCTTTGTTTATAAAACTAGAATCATGGTATGTATGTAGGTTTGGGCATTTTTATCCACTTAATTATTATATGTAAGCTTACAAGTCAATATCTCATTTCATTTAATCATTTTATAGTACTCCTTGAATGAAGGTACCATATTTTTATTGTTGTTGTTATTTTACTGATGTTGAAACTGCATGTAATGTTTGCAACCAGTATTGTTCTGTGTGAGAGTGTGAATTGTGTGTGTGCTACTTAGGCTAATATAACTGAAGAGTAGATTCTTAAAGGCTAAATTATTGGGACAAAGAGTAGGCAAATTTTAAAATTACATACACATTCCCAGACTACGCTTTAAAACTCCTATCTTTTTGCACCAAATATTTGAGTGCCCTTTTACCACAGACTTGCCAACATTGAATAATATCAATGGTTTGATTAGTTAGGTAGTTGTGTAAAAAAATATAATATTATTTTAATTAAAGTAATGAAGATGAGGATCTCTTTATGTTTGCTTAGACATTAATTTGCATCGTCATTTATTTTATTCATTTATGTGTTTACTGAATTTTACTAAGTTGTTTTGGAAATTATTTACTAAGTTCTGTCTCCTAGATTTTACTAAACATTATAGGCAAGAGCTACTCTTTATTAATATGCTATTTGCAATTTTACTTTGTGTAATTTATTAAGATAAATACATTTTTCTTTTTGAATGCAGTATTTTAAACTTTGCATTTTAAACAGTGGTACCTAGAATGGTTAAAAATGCATTAATGTAACAACACTAGTTTTTTTGGATTTTGCATTAAGCAAGGACTACATGAAGAGATAGACTTCATTTATCTGAATGGACATACAACAATAAAAAACTCAACCACATGCACATACTCTTTAAAAACATGTAAAATATATCAGCTTTGTACAGTCTGCTCTTAATAATGGCAGTATGTTGAAGGAAATTTTAAAACTACTTAGCAGACATAAATGAAATATTTACAAAGAATTAAAAAATTGAGATTATGCTTGCCAGAAGTATTGTGGTATATACAGTTCTTCATATGCTATATTTTTAAGGCACAGCCAGTTTTTAGCATATTTGTGAGAGACATGTATAAACAAATTTGCTGTGTTATTTCCTTGCAAAGTATTGTTTTACAACTTCATATTGATTATGAATAGAATAGTGATTACAGTGACAATTTAGGGCTAGATTTACAGGCAACAATAAGATTTCAGTGAATGTGTTTTTAAAAGATGAAGACTGAGGCCTTGAAAGAGAAATAGAAGATGAGAAATTATCATTTCTGGATCTGGAGAGAGATGCTCAAGGAGCAAATCCCAGATTACTATGGGAATCAAGATAAAGATATCAGACTAGGGAAACTTTCCTTCATTCATTTTCTCACCTTTCTTTCAGCTCAATTTCTTTTAACTCCTCTAGGAAAAGGAAATCAGTGGTAGAATTGAATATATGCCTCTACCCATGTATCAGTAGACATCTATATTATTCTTCTGCAATTTTTTTCCCTATGACTAAATCAACTGGAAACTTCCTTCACCACTCCAGATGATCTTGGGTTATGAAAAAGACATCTCTTAAGAGAATTTCAGAGGAGAAAAATTCTTGCTGTCAGAGACTTATAACCAGCACAAATGTCCATTGTCTCCTAAGTATGTAGTTGATGTGCAGTCAGTTTAAACACTATATACATTAAAATCAATCAATATCTGTGGATTGGTGAATGATTTATCCGGTATTTCTTGTGTATTTATGATATGCTAAAGAGTACAATGGTGAGTCAGACCAGCAAGTTTCTTTCATGAAACTCAAATATATAATACTATATAAAGAAAATAGTGGTATGGTATAAATCATGGTCTTTGGAGTCTCAGATATTTAGTCTTGTCCCAGCATTGTCCCTTACTAGCTATATGACCTTGGACAGTTGATTTGACCTCTCTAAGTGGTCTTAATTATTTTGTCAGAGATTATTTCCTCCTGTTATTCCAGAAGGTATAATAGGAAGAACACTGAACTAGAAGAATCTCGGCCTGTTGGCGTCCACTCCTGCCTCCTTTCTCCTACTCACTCTGGGCCTGGGAGAGAAGATTGGATAAGGTAAGCTACTTCTTAAGCTTCTTAAGGAAGCTTTCTTAAGCATCTTCCATTATTTTAGGATGCAAGAAATCTGTCTTCACACTAATTTCACATTCATGAAGTACAATTAGCTTTCCTGCTGCTGCTGCTGCTAAGTCGCTTCAGTCGTGTCCGACTCTGTGCGACCCCATAGACGGCAGCCCACCAGGCTCCCCTGTCCCTGGGATTCTCAAGGCAAGAACACTGGAGTGGGTTGCCATTTCCCTCTCCAATACATGAGAGTGAAAAATGAAAGTGAAGTCGCTTCAGTCGTGTCTGACTCTTAGCGACCCCATGGACTGCAGCCTACCAGGCTCCTCCATCCATGGGATTTTCCAGGCAAGCGTACTGGAGTGGGGTGCCATTAGCTTTCCTAGAGTTTCTCCATTCCTTTGTTTTTCAAGTTCTCTTGCAAGACTGTAGTTTTGAATCAAGGAACAAAGTATGTTGAAAGTTTTAAAGTTTCAAAATCATTTATTTACGAGAAAAGACCTTTGCCATTGGATTTCAAACAACGATAGGAGTGGTTTTAAGAAACGCAGTCTACACTATAACTTATTTCCCAAGGGCTCCAAAAGACAGACCTCTCCTTCTAAAACTTACATTTTTGGGAAAGGTGGAGCTGAACTCTCATCTGTAGAAAACATCTGTCAGAATACATGACTCATTGCCAGAAGCCCTCTTTTGGAATCTTTTCTTAATAACAACAATGTATAACAAAAAGACGCTTTGTATTTCAGTAATGCCTTTATTTAGACCTCCTTTCCAATCCATTTATAAACATGTCTAAGAAACAGGCTATGTCTAGACTACCAAACAAAAAAGGCATGAAAATCGAACAGGAAGAGTGTTGGAGCATTGCTGAACTGCTGTGTTCAGGAGTTTGAATATTCACAGTAGTTTATTCCATTTATAACTTTCATAAAAACGCTAAGAAAAAAATACAAATTTTACAGCAGCAGATTTCATTTAAATCCTTCTCTATAAATTTGGATGCATGTAAAACATCTTTGTTAATTATGATTGGGGCTGGTAATCTAAAGAAATGTAGGCTATGCCATGCTTACATACACAAAAAAGATAAACACAGATATAAGAGTGTCTTAAAGTAGTTTGCTGCTAAGTCACTTCAGTCGTGTCCGACTCTGTGTGACCCCATAGACAGCAGCCCACCAGGCTCCTCTGTCCATGGGATTTTCCAGGCAAGAGTACTGGAGTGGGTTGCCGTTTACCCATTGTTAAATTGTAATATTTTCTAATTGTTGAATTGGGGGACCTCTTCATGTATTCGAGACACAAGTTTTTTCTCAGATACATGTCTTAGAAATAATTTATCCTAGTCCTTTGATTGCCTTTTTGTTTTTGAAAAGCAAAAACAAAAATTTAGTATTTGGAAAACTTTAGTATTTCCACATAAATTTGGGAAACAAATTGTAGATTCCTAAAATAAAGTCTACTGAGATTTTGATTGGGATTGAATTGAATCTAAAGATAAATTTGTGGGAATTCCTTGGTGGTCCATTGGTTAGGACCTGGAGTTTTCACTGCAGTGGCCCAGGTTCAATCCTTGGTTGGGGAACTAAGATCCTACAAGCTTCACAGTGCCACCAAAAAAAAAAAGATACCTTTGCAAAGAGTTAATGTCTTAGCAATATTGAGTCATCCAAGTTACAGATTCAAGATATTTCTCTGTTTAGTCTTCATTTTATCTCAGGTAAGTTTTGTAATTTTCAGTATAGGTCTTATATCTCTTCTATCAATTTTATACATAAATATTTCATATATTTGATGTTATTAAAAATGACATTATTTTCATAATTTTAATTTCCAGTTACTCACTGCTAACATAATAGAACTGTGATTAATTTTGTAAATTGATCTTGTACCCTTGCAATCTTATAAATTTATTCACTAGTTCTGATAGCTTTTTTGTTGATTTTATAGGGTTTTATATACAGATGATTGAAATGATTGCCTTGTATTTCTTTTTTCTATCTGAATGCATCATCAGCTAGAATCTCAAGTATAATGTTGGTAATAATGAAAATTATAACCACCTTGCTTTGTTCCTAACTTTAAAGGAAAATATTTTCTCTTTCACCATTAAGTATGAGCTGGTAGTTTTTCATAGATGTCATTTATCAGATTGCAAAAATTTTTATCATTATTTACATTTGAAATAAATGTAAATTTGAAATTTACATTTGAAATTCATCAGACTCCACAGAGCACACACATTTGAGGGTGATGTTTAGAGGCAAAGGATAAGGTACAGAATGAAAAAGAAGATGCAGGCAGGCAGCATTATCTGAGCGAAATTCCACAAGGGAGTTCTGGTTCCTATGCATGTACCACACGTGTACCATGCTGTGTCTCCAGCTTGAATTGGCTGATGTGTGCAAGGATTGTTGGCTCCAGGGGAGTTCCCTGAGAAGCTTTCACTGGCCATTTAATCTGTCAAGCAAGCTTGTCAAAGTGGGTATGCTAGCGGCAGTCATCAGTAAAGAAAATGAGAAGATCATCAGAAGAGTTTCCGACCTTAAACAGCACATCATATAGTCTGCTTCCTTTATCTGGTCCTAAAGTCACAAAGCAAGCACCCAGGCAGTCTGGTGAGATAAAGAGCTTTTCCAGTCCAACAATAAACCAGCTCATTGTCTTCTTATTGTTGGAAGTTCACTTCTGTTCTTAGTTTGCTGAGAGTTTTTATCAGGAATTGATAGTGTATTTTGTCAAACACTTTTTTCAGCAGCTCTTCAGATGATCACATGGTTTTACCTTTTAAAGCTATTAATAGGGAGAATCACATTGGTTAATTTTCAAGTGAAATTACATAGGCACTCCTGAGATAAACCATATTGCTCATGATGTATTTTTCTTTTTTTACATATTGTTGGATTGAGTTGCTAAAATTTTTTAGAAATGTTTACATCTATGATCATAAAAGATATTCATCTCTAGCTTTCTTTTGTTATAATATTTTTATTTGGATTTGGGTCAGGATCATATGGTCATATAGAATTGGGAAATGTTCCTTCTTCAATTTTCTTGAAAATCTTTTGTAGAATTTATATTATATTCTCCTTAAATGTTTGGTAGAATTTTCCAGTGAAGCTGTTTGATCTGGAATTTTTGTTACAGGAAGATTTTTAACTAGTAATTTGATTCCATTTAGGGCTATTCAGATGACCTGTTTCTTTTTGAGTGAGCTTTATTGGTTTGAGTCTTTAAAGGAAGTTTTTCAGTTCTTCCAAATGGTCAAATTTATTGTTTTAGGATTTATTATATTCCCTCATTTTTTTAGTACGTTTAAAATTTGTAGTGACATCACCTTTCTTGTTTCAAATTTGGTAATTTGTACCTTCTCGCTTATCAATCTGGTTAGAAGTTTTTATCAGTTTTATTGGTCTTCTCAAAGAAGCAATTTTCACTTTTATTTATTTTGCACTTTTCTATTTCCATTTATTTCTGTTTTTCACAGTTACTGTTTCATTTCTTCTGTTTTCATTGTGGTTAACTTTGTTAGATTTTGATAATTTCTGAATATAGAAGAAATGCTCGGTTATGTCTCACTCTTTGTGACCCCCTCCAACTGTAGCCCACCAGGCTCCTCTGTCCATGGGATTTCTCAGGCAAGAATACTGCAGTGGGTTGCCATTTCTTCCTCCTCCAGGGGATCTTCCCAATCCAGGAAGTGAACCCACATCTCTTCCATCTCCTGCAATGGTGGCATTTTTACCACTAAGCCACCTGGGAAACCCATAGAAGAACAAACTACTGATTTGATAATTTTCTTTTATAACATAGATATGTAGTGCTGTGATTTCATCTTTTAGTGCAGTTTCAGCTGCATCTCAGACTTTTTGATAGGCTGTGTTTTCACTTTTCTTCAGTTCAGAATACTTTTTTTTCATATATTCTTTGACTTATGGATTATTTAAAATTTGGTCTTAGAGTTTACAAATATTTTGGAACTTTCCTAGTATTTTACTGTTACTAATTTAATTCAATTTTGGTATGAGAGCATACTTCATATAATTTGAGACCTTCTATATTGAGACTTCTTTTATGGATCTGAATAAAAACTTTCTTGGGAAATATTCCGGGTGTACTTGAAGTAAATGTGTGATCTGTTGTTGTTGAATGGAGAATTTCATAAATATCAATTAGTTCATGTTGATTGGTAATTTCGTTCATGGTGTTTATATCCTTGAGGAAATTCTTAAGGATGCTGAAGCTGAAACTCCACATTCAAAAAACTAAGATCATGGCATCCAGTCCCATCACTTCATGGCAAATAGATGGGAAACAGTGACAGACTGTATTTGGCCGGGGCGGGTGGGGGGGGGCTCCAAAATCACTGCAGATGGTGACTGCAGCCATGAAATTAAAAGATACTTGCTCCTTGGAAGAAAAGCCATGACCAACCTAGACAGCATATTAAAAAGCAGAGATATTACTTTGCTGACAAAAGTTCACATAGTCAAAGCTATGGTTTTTCCAGTAGTCATGTATGGATGTGAGAGTTGGACTATAAAGAAAGCTGAGTGCCAAAGAATTGATGCTTTTCAACTGTGGTGTTGGGAAGACTCTTGAGAGTCCCTTGGACGGCAAGGAGATCCAACCAGTCCGTCCTAAACGAAATCAGTCCTGAATATTTGTTGGAAGGACTGATGTTGAAGCTGAAACTCCAATACTTTGGCCACCTGATGCAAAGAACTGACTCATTGATTGGAAAAGACCCTGATGTTGGGAAAGATTGAAGGCAAGAGGAAAGGGGGATGACAGAGGATGAGATGGTTGGATGACATCACTGACTTGATGGACATGATTTTGAGCAAGCTCCAGGAGTTGGTGATGGACAGGGAATCCTAGTGAGAGAAACTAGATTAGTGATTTCCTAGAGCTTGGGAGTGGTGCAGAGTGTTTAGAGGAAAGAATTACAAAGAGGCCAGTGGGAAAACACTTGGAGTTGATGTATCAGTTTAACATCTTGATGGTGATGATGGATCCATAGATAGATAAATATTAAACACTAAATATTGTGAGCCAACTATATTAGTGAGAAAAATCAACACAAGGTATTTCATACTAAATTCAAAGTAGAAAGTGGAGGAAATCTTAATTGTAAGAGTTCCAATAATTCATTATCTTTGAGACTGGGACAGTTACTGGTGGTATTTTAGAAAGTGTGACTTAAACTGTGTCTTGAAGTTAATGGTTATGTTCATGAAGGGAGTTATGGTTAAAGTGGACCCTGATTTTGGATAGTGATAAACATTAGTAATTTCCTGTAACTTTACACAGAAGGAATGTCTCCATATGGTACAAGCAGAAAACAATTGTATTCTATTTCCCCTTTGCCTGTTCGAACTTTTCCGTGGGGCTCATTTCCTGTCTTCGGTTACATGTAGGGTAGCCCTCATGTCTTGTCTAGTCTTATTTCAGTAATTAAAATGTCTAGACTCCTGTAACTGGCAAAACCTATGTCACTGAGAATCAATGATCTCCTCTCTCCACTTCCCCTTGTACCTGTTCAGGTGTGGGTTCTTTAGTAAAAAAAGAAATAAGCCTTCAGTTTCTGCATTTTTCCAAGTCATTGCTTCTTTCTTTCCAGCCCCTCTCCCCACAACCTGCCAGCTTGCCAACCCACATTTCTGCCCTCTCCAGCGATGCTGGAAGAAGAGAGTTCAGAACAGATCAGATGAGTCGCTCAGTCGTGTCCAACTCTTTGCGACCCCATGAATCGCAGCACGCCAGGCCTCCCTGTCCATCACCAACTCCTGGAGTTCACCCAGAATCACATCAATCGAGTCAGTGATGCCATCCAGCCATCTCATCCTCTGTCGTCCCCTTCTCCTCCTGCCCCCAAAGGCAAAACCTAGTACTGTCAAGATCTCGTTTTAACAAGCATTTAACTGTTTACCTTATGGAGTGTTCTCCGGCACTTCTGGTTACTCAGGTAGTGTATCTTTTTGTGTGTCTCTTGCCCTCAGCTCAGGATTCTTCTCTCAGCCTTCTGAAGATACACTCATTTGGTTGGGTAGTATCAAACCTGCAGATGGTCCCTTTTAAACTCATTACTGGCCACCAGCTCTTTCTCATTTGGCACAACTCTAGGTATAGGACACAGCCCATTTTATTGCAGGGATGTGTGTGATAGCTACCTCACTTCCTTCCACCTCTGTCTCTCCATCCTCCTATAATTCTCAGGCACTTGAGTGCTCTTCCTTCACTCCAGAGCACATATATCAAGGTCTCCAAATGGTTAGATTAATCCCCCTCTTACAGAATTCAGTTAAGAATAGAATACCATCCTTACTTTTCTGACACTTTGAGTGGAAGGCAGGAAAAAAAAAATGCCATAGGAGTTTGACAACTATATCCAAGGAAAAAAGGTTATTTTCTCTTAGCTTCTTCTTTTTTAAAAAATTTTTACTTATTTATTTTTTGGCTAAGGTAAGTGGCACGCGGAATCTTAGGTCTCTGAGCAGGGATCAAACTCATGCCCCCTGCAGTGGAGCGCGACCACCAGGGAAGTCCCTTTCTTGGCTTCTTAAACCTTGAAATGTTTGAGAGTATTTAACTAGGGCTTGTAAAACAGTTTTCATTTTTGTTTTCTTTGCCAGTCTGATGTAGGCAGTATTTCACCTCAGTGTGGAATGTGGAAGCACTTGCTCGTTATTGTTTTCTTCTTGGAATTTGAAATCTCAGCCAGAACTGAAACAGAAAGGTTTCCATTTTGACATTCTATTAGAAGACTATATACTGCCAAGGGTAGGTTGTAATTGAATTCTACTGTCAGAGTCTGTGGTTCTTAGAATATAGGATTGCAAAAGGCATCATTTATAAGCATCTTGAAAAAGGTGTGACTAGAGTTAGGTTATTTAGTTTTTTGTTGGTTTGCATTTATTTTGGACTATGTCAAGATGGTATTAGGATTTGAATAACAAAGCAAAGTTTTGTATAACATTAAAAATGACAAAATATCAGAAAACAATCTTATTAATATAGTCATTACCCATGGAAGCTATCAGAATAAATACTATTTTGAAAAATAGATATTTCTTATAATATCATAGATTTATTTAGCTTGACATTAAAATTATAATTTACTTCTTGCAACTAATAAGTATGATTGATTCTTTTGGGTATGGGATAATATGACTAAATGCCCAAATAGTTTTTATTATATCATGAATTTATCAGTCAAAGCTTCAGGTTGAAAAATTTATAACAAGTTAAAATAATAAAGTCTTGTGTACCCCAGTGTTCATAACAGCACTATTGGCAATAGCCAAGGTATAGAAACAACCCAAGTGCCCATGAACAGACATTTGGCTTAATACGATATAATATATGTACATATAATGGAATATTATACAACCATATAAAAGAATGAAATATTGCCATTTGTGGCAACATAGACATAGAGAATACTAGGTGAAATAAGTCATGAAAAAACAAATATGATTATCACTTACATATCAAATATAAAAATAATATAAATAAATTGATATACAAAACAGAAGCAAACATGTAGAAAGCAAACTTATGGCTACCGAAGAGAAAGGGATGAGGCTAGGGATAAATTAGTAGTACATGCTTAACAGATATAAACTGCTACGCATAAAAGAGATAAGCAGCGAGGATTTGCTGTGTAGCACAGGGAGCTATATTCATAATTTTTTAATAACTGATAATGGAAAATAATCTGAAAAATATGTATGTGTGTGTATATATATGTGTATAACTGAATCACTGCTGTACACCTAAAACTAATACAATTGTATAAATCAACTATACTTCATGTTTAAAAGGTTGTTGTATCTAAAAAGGAAAAAAAATGATAAAATCTTTAAAACTATTTCATAAAATGGGGATATTAATGTGTAAATTTGTTAGGAGATGTGTCAGAGACAAAAATCCAGACAAGTAAGGTAAGTGATTTTATCTAGGCCTAATAGAGAGAGCACCTCAGATCTGAATATTAAAGTTACTGAGCAGAGTGGTTTTCCTCTAAATGTGTTTAGGTGGGAATACACGGTTTATAGGCTTCTCAACAGTTGCATAACACAAAAGAGAAAATACTTTTGGGGGAAGGTATGGGAACACAAATGTCTGAGAATGATTTATTCTTGAACAGGATGTACTTGGGAAGATCTACTTAATGTTCTTATAGAAGATAGAGGAAAAGATTGCCTGAATCCTTTCTGAAAAGACTGATTTGAACTTGTTACTGGATATGAATCACATCACTGAACCTGTATGTGGGAGCAAAGTCGATGTGTGTGTCAGGCAGTATGGCCTTTTATAGGCAGGATGGCTGATGAGCCAAGAGAAACAATTTCTTTATCTGTATTGTTCGCAAATCATCTGGTAGATTTGCTACCCGATTCTGAAGTCCAGTGAAATATTATAACTGAGTTTCAAAAAAGCAACTTATGTCTACTATAACAAAGTTATGTAACACATATTCTAGCAGATCAGTGATGTTAATCATATCTAATTTAGTCATATGTATTTATGGTAAATGTAATGAAACATTTATTCCATAGTCACCACTAAATAAGGTCAGTTTTAAAACTCTTGAGAAAATAATATATAATATTCTCTGATTAAACACATATTACACAAAGCATGAACAGATCCCACCAAAGTATTTCCCTGTGACACTCCGAGGTGCATGTGATTTTTATAAATACTTTCTTGCATTATATTGAGTTCAAAATCAGTGACATATGTTTAACATTACCTGTTGAAGAAATTCCAAGTTTACTTTCAATAGTTAAAGTAAGCAGATGCTTAGAAACTTCTTATAAACTGTCACTACCTAACTGTCACCTGTCAGTGTTAACATTTTAAAACTAACAGGAATTCACTCACTGGCTGGAGCAATCCCATGAAAACCGTGCCCAGAAAAAGTCTGGGGAAATGAACATAAAAATATCATGCAGATGAAAGAAGATAAAAGGAGATGGACTACTAAAATTTAGAGAGATCTCAACTGACCCTTTTCCTGCTTTGTTTGCTGCCTGTGTAGGATGGCTAGGAGCCATCCTGGGTTCTGAGGAGGGAGAGGGGGTTTCTGCCTGCGATGGTAATCTAGAGAGGTCTCTTTTTCTGAACTGGCCAATACATGTGGCACAGTAAATGTGTATGTTGCCAGTATGCCCAGAGTTGTCGGGATGTAAGAGCCATCAACGTATCTAGATTCTGGAGTATCGTATCAGTCAGCTTTGGCTGCCAGTTTATACAGAATGGTGCAAATGTTCCAGCAGGTGGTTGGTAAGGTGGATTGGCTATCACTTCTGTGGTAGCTCAGCTTGTAAAGAATCCGCCCTCAATGCAGGCGATCCCAGTTTGATTCCTGGGTCAGGAAGATCCCCTGGAGAAGGGATAGGCTACTCATGCCAGAATTCTTGAGCTTCCCTGGTGGCTCAGCTGGTAAAGAATCTGCCTGTAATGTCGGAGACCTGGGTTCTATCCCTGGGTTGGGAAGATCCTCTGAAGAAGGGAATGACTACTCACTCCAGTATTCTTGCTTGGAGAGTTCCATGGACAGAGGAGCCTGGCAGGCTACAGTCCATGGAGTCACAAAGAGTCAGACACAACTGAGCAACTTTCACTTTTCAGTTTTGTTGGGGTTGGAGTGATTCTGCCTTTGTAGCTGGGATATTGCTATAGGCAGATTGCTGCTGGAGTGGACTGTTCTAACAGCAGTTTTGGAATTCAACCTTTTCTTGCTCCAACAATTTTCTTCTGGCTAGATATATTGAACCATCTGTCACCCTCCCATCTAGGCAAGAAGTAAGATAACAGATCTCTGGAAGATAACTGAAGTCTTACATAATTCAGACAGTGGGAATCTCTTCCTCCCCAAACTCTCTTCCCATCTTAAACCTGGAGGAATGTGGATGTTATATCCCTAATGGTTGCTCTCTGCCAACCTGTAGAGTCTGAGTGAATCAAAGTGTTGGCTTTACCAGTTACTGGCTGAGCAACTCTTCACCCTTGTGTGCCTTAGTTAACTCACGTAAAGCAAGCAGAGCGATCAAATTTGACGATAAAGATTCTGGAAATGGAATTCCCAGCTCTACTTTCTGGCTTAATCATCATTGGCAAATTATGTAACCCTTCTGTACCTCAGTTTTTTCATCTGGAAAATGGGGATCATAGTAGTAGCTACCTCATGGAGTTGATATGAAAGTTAAATGAGTATAAGTACTTAGAAGCTGGCACATAATAGACATCATGGTGTTTTCCACAATGATGGAAGGTTGGAGAGTTTTTGATATAATAATTAGATGTCAGTGCATTTGTTGGCCAGTGTGATCATGTAAATCTTGCATACAGGTGAAACTTCAGAAAACATAAGTAGATAGAGAAATAGTTAAGTAATGTAACATATATTATAGATAATAGTATTTAAGTGACATTTCAGTATTTCCAATGGGCTGTTTTTTTTTTTTTCTAACTACTCTATGTTCAAAAAATGTATAAATAAATGTATCATTTTAAAAAGTACAAACTTGAAAAAAGAGAGAGGGAGAATTATATAGGGAGAATTAAGAATGAATTTTATAAAGTTAAAACTTATCACAGTAACATTTTAGATTTGAACAGGACTAATGGAGTGGTGAAGTGAGAAGTTTGGTAAATGTTCTCCACAAAAACAACAAATATCAGCAAAAAGTATTTCAGAACTCTCAAGATTAACCAAAGGCTTCCAACAATCTGAAGAGGAATGATTCAAGAAAAACTACCAAACTTCAGTAAAAACACTGGAGTCTTTGATGTTTAAGTTGGCCTACTCCCATCTCCCTGTCCACAGAAATGCAATTTAAAACCGCAATAAGATGTCACTTCGTATCGCCTAGAATGCCTGTAACAAATGAGACGGACAGTAACAAATGTTGATGGGAATGTGAAGAAACATGCTGGTGGGAATGAAATTTGTACAGCCACTTTGGACAGTGGTTTGTCAATTTTTCAAAAAGTTAAAGTATCTACACAAGAGAATTGAGCACATTTGTCCCCACAGGGACATTGTTGTTCAGTTGCCCAGTCATGTCCAACTGTTTGTGACCCCATGGACTGCAGCACACCAGGCCTCCCTGTCCCGCACCATCTCCCGAAGTTTGCCCAAGTTCATGTCCATTGCACTGGTGATGCCATCCAGCCATCTCATCCTCTGAGGCCCTCTTCTCCCTCTGCCCTCAATCTTTCCCAGCATCAGGGACTTTTTTTCAGTGAGTCAGCTATTTGCATCAGATGACTAAAATACTGGAGATTCAGCTTCAGCATCAGTATCACAGTCCTTCCAATGAGTATTCTGGGTTGATATCCCTTAAGATTGACTGGTTTGATCTCCTTGCTGTCCAGGGGACTCTCAGGAGTCTTTTCCAGCACTGCAGTTTGAAGACATCAATAATTCGGTTCTCTGCCTTCTTTAAGGTCCTGCTCTCACAGCCGTACATGACCACTGGGAAAACCATACGGACCTTTGTCTTGACTAAAGACCTTTGTCAGCAGAAGGATGTCTCTGTTTTTTAACACACTGTCTAGGTTTACGATAGCTTTCCTGCCAAGAAACAACCATCTGATTTCATGGCTACAGTCACCATCCACAGCGATCTTAGAGCCAAAGAAGAGGAAATCTGTCACTACTCCCTTTTCCCTTCTGTTTGCCATGAGGTAACAGAGCCAGATGCCATTATCTTACTTTTTTTTTCTTTTAATATTTAGTTTTAAGCCAGCTATTTCACTCTCCTCCTTCACACTCATAAAGAGGCTCTTTAATTTCTCTTTGCTTTCTGCCACTAGAGTGGTGTCATCTGTGTATCTGAGCTTGTTGATGTTTCTCCCGCCTATCTTGATTCTAGCTTGTAACTCATCCAGCCCAGCATTTCTCATGATACGCTCAGCATATAGGTTAACCAAACAGGATGATAGCAAACAGCCCTGTCATAGTCCTTTTTCAATTTGGAACCAATCAGTTTCCATGCAGAGTTCTAACTGTTGCTTCTTGATCTCATACAAGTTTCTCAGGAGACAGGTAAGTTGATCTGGTATTCCCATGTCTTTAAGAGCTTTCCACACTTTGTTATGATCCACACAGTCAAAGGATTTTAGCATAATCAGTGAAACAGAGGTAGATGTTTTTCTGGAATTCCCTTGCTTTCTCTATGATCCAATGAATGTTGGCAATTTGATCTCTGGTTCCTCTTTCTTTTCTAAACCCAGCTTGGATATCTGGAAGTTCTTAGTTTGCATAATGCTGAAGCCTAGCATACAAGATTTTAAGTATGACCTTACTAGCATGGGAGATGAGTGAAATTGTCTGATGGTTACCACATTCTTTAATACTACCCTTCCTGGGATCTGGGATGGGGATTGGCCTTTTCTAGTCTATGGCCACTGCTACATCTTTCAGCTTTGCTGACATATTGAATGCAACACCTTGATGGCATCATCCTTTAGGGTTTTGAATAGCTCTACTGGAGTTCCATTGCATCCACTAGCTTTATTAACAGCAGTGCTTCAAAAGTCCCACTTGACTTCACTCTCCAGAATGTCTGGCTCTGGGTGACTGACCACACCATCGTAGTAATCCAATTCATTAAGATCTTTTTTTTGAGGAGGGAATGGCAAACCACCCCAGTATACTTGCTGTGAGAACTTCCTGAACTGTATAAAAGAACATAGGAACATGCTCACTGTTAAATTACTCATCATGTCCCCAAACTGGAAATCTGGTGTCACTCTTGAGGAAGAAGTTGAATTGGCAACAGGAGGCAGGCTGGGTTAGTGCTTCTATCTGACTTGGGTGTATGATTCAGAGCTGTGGAATCTAACTATGATGCCAGAGCCTGAATCTCTCTTGGGGGCCTTTACTTTTCATAGATATAGTTTTACTCCCTGTGATCTATGGTTTGGCCAGCTTCTCCTTGTTTGAATAGAAGGAGCTGAGAGTCGTTAAAGGGATGGGGTGAAACAGCAGCTGTGTATTGAGTGGTTACCCACCACCCAGTGCTTTGCATTCCCTCAGTTGTTCTTCACAACAGCTGTGCCTAGGACCCCTTTGCTCCCATCTCCCTCTTGCCATAACTTCTGCTCATTTAGATTTGAGCAGAAGGAGGCTCAAATGCCTCCTTCCTTAGGAAATCATCTCTACTTACCCTCTACCACCACATTCAGTTACTCTTTACTGAAATAACTTTGTTATATTTATTTCTTCTATGATACTTGCCTCATTTATTCCTTCAGAATAAATTCACGTTAATTATCTCATGTATTTGCTTGGTTATTATCTATCTGTCTAATGTGACATATCCATTCAATGAAATACTATTCAGCAGTAAAAAGAATTGACATTTGCTACAACATGAAGAACTTTAAAATATTATGCTAAATGACAGAAGCCAAGCACGAGAGAGGATATATTGTCTACTTCTATTTGTGTGAAATATCCAGAAAATACCAATTTTTAGAGAAATAAATTAATGGTTGCCTAAAGCTGAGAACAGGAATTAGCCATAAGTAGATAAGAACAATCTCACTGGAGGAATAAAAATGTTCTCAAAATGATCCATGGTGATGATTCCACCAGTCGGTAATATTAATAATCTTTAAAATTTATACTTCAAATGGGTGAATTGTATGATATGTAAAATATAGCTCAGTAAAATTTTTACAAGAATATTTTAGGCCAGCTTTTCCTCTCAGCAATCAGGGCATACTTTGCTGGGTATATACTCTGGGACCAATGGCCTGGAAGTCTGATTGGACAAAGAGCCAGAGTTTCAATTGCTAATAATTTGCAGTGCCTGGTACTGAAAGCAGGGATAGAGAGGAGAGTGTATGAAACAGTTTCTTGGAAAACCTTTGGATGAAAAATCCATATAAAGAAAAAAATGGAATAAAAAATTCTTTAAAAAAGAAATTATTTTTTTAATTTTTATTTTGGATTTTTATTTTATATTGGGACACAGTTGATTAACAATGTTGTGTTAGTTGCAGGTATACAGCAAAGTGATTCAGTTATCCCTATACATATATCCTTTTTCAAATTCTCTTCCCATTTAGGTTATTACAAAGTATTGAGCAGAGTTCTTTGTGTTATCAGTAGGTCCTTGTTGGTTATCTATTTTAAATATAGCAGTGTGTACATGTCAGTCCCAAACTCCCAATTGATCCCTTCCCCCATTGAAAGGGGGTTTTGGACGTGAAGTTAAATTGCTGGACAAGAGAGAGTATGTGAAAGAAGATTTGAGGCCAAATTTAAGAATCAGAACTCAGACACAGTTTTTAATGATAAAGAGATAGCTAAGTGGCCTTGGAGCTGTGTGTAAAACCAAGCTCATAGTCCCTCTCTTCCTAGATTTTCTCTAAGGAAATAAACATGGATAGGTAACCAAGGAAAAAAACAAAGTAGAACTTCATTGTTATAAATAAGCATCTTTTATCATTGAAGCTGAACTTGAGGAAAATCCAAGTTACAATTGCAATATTTGTTTATTGAATACTACTGACTCCCATACCAATAGTATCGGGAGGGCAGAAGTTCCCTAGTCCTTCTCCTAGAGAAATTACTGAGGTCCTATTATGTGGCCCCATTGTATCTGTTCAGGCATTTGTTCAATAAGGATTTATTAAGCATTTATTGTGTGCTGGGCGCTATGCTAGTTGCTGGGGATACAATGGTGAACAAAACAGATACAATCTCCTTGCCCTCGTGGAGCTCACATTCTAGTTGAGGAAGACAGGCAAAAAATAAGTAGACACATAGAATGAGATAACTGCATGTATTTCACCTTTCTCCCTTAACAGGTGGTAGGATGATGGCTCATAACTATTTAAAAATAACAATTATCAAGCCAGTATTATGCTTCAGGTAATCTAAGCTCTTGGGATAGACCAGTAAACAAAACAGACCTCAAATGTTGCCTTCGTTGAGCTTGAATTCTGAAAGGGAAAGAAAAGCAAGAGCACAGAAGTAAATACATCAGGTATGTCGTATACTAATGGTATTGGAAGACGTAAACGTAGAAGGGCATGTGCACTGCTGTGGGAAATGCGCTGCAATCATAGTTAGGGTGGTCAGGGATACTTCAGAGAGAAAGTGGGGCCGCTTTAGGTGTTGCTGACCAGGTTTCTTGGCCTCCTTAATCAGTAAAAATTGATAAGAGGCCAGATAAGAAATTCAGGCAAGGCTTTACTGGGACTCTTGCTTCAGCAGGAGGGAATGCAAACAAGATTCCCTTGTTCACTCCCAGGTGGTGGGTGTGGGGTGGGGTGAGCTAGTTCCTTATATGGGATGAGTGTAGAGGTGAGTGCAGAAAGAAATGGCAACCCACTCCAGTATCCTTGCCTAGAGAATCCTGTGGACGGAGGAGCCTGGTGGGCTGCCGTCTACGGGTCGCACAGAGTCAGACACAACTGAAGTGACTTAGCATGCGTGCATGCATGTAGGGGTGAGTTCAGGGGTTGCACTAGACGGGCAGCTTAGTTGGTCTTCCCACCTTCTTGGTGATTCTGTGTGCTTGGTGCAGTACCCTGCTTTTGCTGCTAACACCCTGCTTCTGCTGGGTTTTGGGTCTTTTTGTATCTTGTTTTTTGTAATTAATCCCAACCGCACATCCATGCAGTTATTTTTAGTTCGCCATTACTTTCTTTGTGTTTTGCTGATGTAGAAGACCTTTGTCCAGGGGCAGGCACTTCAGCAAATGGTCCCAGGTCCCAGCCTGTCTCATAGGAAGGGACACAACCTTAGGTGAGGCATATCTCTATATCTGAGGCAGTCACCACAGTGGCTAACAGCTTAACACTACCCACCAACAGCAGTCTCAGCTATGTTGCCTAGTCCTTTCCTGAAGAGAGATCCAGGCCCATCATATAGTCCAGTGAGTGGACTGGACTATATATAAATATATAGTATTTTCAAACTATGGAATTACAGAATGAATCATTCATCAATTGTTATATATAGGTGTATGTATAGGTGTTTAAGTCCCAATATGGTCAAACCAGATGAGGACGTGATACCGTTTTTCTTTTAAATCTGTAGATGTATATGTCTTATCTACTAAATAAAAGATCTTAAGCCATTAGGGCTATACTACCTAACATAGGTTTTAAAAAGTGAAACAGTTATCAAAATAAACATAAGTAGAATACTTTAGTGCTAACTTTTTAGGTACAAAATATGTGTGTAAGAATTCAGAAAGTATAATAATAATATGGTGGAAGAAATCAAGAAGTGGATAGGTTTTTACCTGGGCATTTGCCATCTTTTTAATTCTTAGACTTAGTAAAAACTAATACTGTTGTTTTGTCTTCTTTTTTCCTCAAGTCCTTTATGATTTAAGCAAAAAGATGACAAAGTCATATGTATAAAGTTCTGTTTATTTCAAGTCTTCAACAGATTCTAGTTCTTTTACATTTAATCACAACCTGATACAAGGTAATTTAATCTAAATTGATAGTTATTTCATAAAGACTTTTCATGAGTGCATATTTTCAGAAATAGTAATAGCTATATTCATTTGAGTAATTTCTGTGTGTCAAGCATTATGTGGAACACTTTAACTATCTTAATTAATCCTATGGCATCCCTACCAAGAATATTCCAGTCTTAATTATCTTCATTAATATATGAGGAATCTGAGAGTTAGAGCCTCTAAATAATCTATCTAAGATTATCAGGTACTAAGCACATTGAAGATCCAGCCCCATCCTTGGGAATAGTTGCAAAAGTCATGAGAGCTTTATTGCAAATAATCCTGTCTGATGGCAACAGGTGAAACATTCCTGATATGAAATTGAGTATCAGAGATAGTAGTTATATATCAATGATATGAGTAGCACTCCTCAGTCTGGTCTCAAGCCCCAACGTCAGCTGCTGCTGCTGCTAAGTCACTTCAGTCGTGTTCGACTCTGTGCGACCCCATAGACCGCAGCCCACCAGGCTCCCCCATCCCTGGGATTCTCCAGGCAAGAACACGAGTGGGTTGCCATTTCCTTCTCCAATGCATGAAAGTGAAAAGTGAAAGTGAAGTCACTCAGTCGTGTCCGACCCTCAGCGACCCCATGGACTGCAGCCTTCTAGGCTCCTCCGTCCATGGGATTTTCCAGGCAAGAGTACTAGAGTGGGTTGCCATTGCCTTCTCCACCAACTTCAGCTCTTCACCTCAAATCTTGAATGGAACAGTCAATCACCATGTGACCATTCACTTTTTAAAAAAATTTTAATTGAAGAATAATTGCTTTATAGAATTTTTTGGTTTTATGTCATACATCAACAAAAATAAGCCATATGTACACCCATGTCCCCTCCTTCCTGGACCTCCCTCCCATTTTTGTGATGAGAAGTTAAAAAGCCAGGAGCTAAAAACCTGAGTAATGACATGAGAGGTGATCGTTATTTGGTAAAAACTAACAAAGATAATTCAGTTGCATAAAATTTCATAGAAGAAGTATATGATCTTTAAGATGTGCCATGGAATAGGGCTGATTCTCTGAAGATACATAGAAAAATCAGTCCAGCACTGGAGGAATGGAATGCAATGTTTAACCAAGCCAATTGCTGAAAATTGTCTTTGCAGAGAAATTCTGTAGTATGCAATTGCTTTAGCTGAAGCACATGGAGTTAATCATGCCATAATCGAGGGTTTTTTTCACTCTCCTTGAAATAATTAGCCGCAAGACTGTAAGTGCATTTTTCATGTCAAATGGACAGTGGCTTCAAATAAATTGGAAAGCGGATGTGTAAGAGAGTGAGAAAAGAAGACTGACTTGAGGCATGAAAGACAAAATATCAACATCTCTTGTATAACCACTGAACGTGTGTCAGCAAGCGTGAGGTCACTATTCACTGGAAATAGTAAAACTAAAATAGGGAGTTTATTAAGTAAGAGAAGCAGTAAAGTAGAGCTTATCTTGCCTATCAACCAGTAACTTGCAGAATATTGAGGACAGCACAGGGATTTACTTAACTCCGAATTCAAACAATATGGGTGAAGGTATGATAAAACTTCTAGAAAACCTAATGCTAAATATGATGTCTGCAGAAGAAGAGCAAAAACCCAATTGCTTCCTTGATCAGATCAAAGTTGATGAGCTGTGTTCTGGTCAGCACAATAGTTGAGATAATGATGGCAGAGGAGGGTATGTTACAAGAACATTTATGTTCTAGAAAGCACAGGAGATCTCTTATTCAAGACAATTAACCAGTAATACTAGGTTAGGTAGTTCTATTTTAGTTCAGAATATCAGTTGTATGACTTCTGCCTGTGGTCATCTGTATCTGAATTTTCAGTAAGGAGTATTCATTGTATTTTTTGAATCTCAGTTGAGTTTCTGTCAGATTCTAGTTTCATGAATAAAAAAGAGGCACACTTCTGATTTGGTCATGCTAAGACTATTTACTGCCAAAACCTGTACAGTGTATCACCAACCACAAATAATAATAATAATAATATCAATTATAATAATTGCAGTGTTCTTGTAAGACAACTTTATATATCAACTCCTGTAACTGTCATAATACACTTTGAAATAGATCCTATTATATTCATTTTACTAATAAGTAAGCAGAGATGCCAGGGGGTTGGATGACTTTACTGCCTCACACAGCTAGTAAGTAGCAGATATCGAAACCCAGTTGTCTCTTTTTTAGGGTCTGTCTCTTAACCACGATATACTGTCCTATAAACTGTGACAGCAGTACTGAAACCACTTGGCTATCATACATGCCACACTCTCCTTCTTGGATCTAACTAGAGGTTTCTCATTCACTACTGCTGACCATGGAGAATCTCTTTTTGCTTCTAGCATGCCATAATTTGCATGTAGCCTCTGGTGGAACCAAGTTGCTTTTCTTCTATATTATAGAACAAGGTCTTGGGAGGCCTAAATATAAGGTGAATGGAAATTTACCCAATTCAAAAGAACAGCATCCCATATATCATAAATAAGAATGCTCAGAGGGACTGTATCTAAGCTCTGCTTATATAAACTTGGACTAATGATTGAAAACTGTTTTTAAAAAACTCAAAAAAATGTTCTGAGCAGTTTTAAAATGAGTAATTGATGTTTGTGGTGTCCAGGGACAAATTAGTCATTCAGAAATTTAAGAAAGGAAGAAAAGCCCCATGGGTGTTTCTCCAAATCATATTTTTCTTCTTCTTTTCTTTCCTGTTGTCTCTGTTTATTGTAATGATCTGTCTGATTTTTGGATAGTTCCATTCTCTATGTAGCTAAGATCACTTAAGAAGCATGTGCATGTTATTGCATTTCCTGGGCATAGAAGCAGTCCTGAGGTTAGTCAGTGATACTATAAGAAGTTGGAAAGCAGAGAAGGTAGTCCTGCTAACCTAGGACTTCTCTCTCCTTATAGTCTAATAATACTCTGGATACATCCTCCTACATCTTAATTTTGTTTTTACAAGCTTAGCCATCCCATTATCCATGGCAGCAATATGTCATTCCTTTATTGTCGCTCTTTCTAGCCTAACACCTATTAGACTTCTATCTTTAGAATTAAATTATTTTAACCAAAAGATTTAAGCTTCTGCCAATTCCAAATATTGATCTGCCCTAGAGAAATTGTCTTTTTAAACTCATCTGGGCTCATTCTCACTTTGACCTCTATCCAGAATCTCCTAATACTACTGTCATTTCAGCCACTATTTGTGTCCCGTTCTCATGGAGACTATTTTTCTGACCCATAACTTCATTGACATCCCTCACCCCTTGCTCTGTCCTTAGGCCATAAGCCCAACCTAGAACAGCTATTATTTCTGAGGGTCTCTGTCTTTATGCTCCTTCACATAGTAGAAACACAAACTCTTATTTTCAGTCAACCATGATACATTATTTGATGCCCGATTCACTAATTTCCTTTTTGAGGGTCTTTTTGTGATGCACATTACTTGGTGTATAGTGGAAACTCAAAATACGTGTTGAAAAGGGGAAGAAAAGAGGTGGGAAGAACATGAATTCAAACATTCTTGTGTTCCAACTTCAACTTAACCTCTTCTTAGTTGTGTGAATGTGAATGAATAAATTAAGCTATGTGTAACTCATATTCCTCTCTATAATGGGAGACTAATAATATATTTCATGTAAATTAGGAAGAGGTAATAGTTTTTGCCTTTAAAAACACAGTATAATATAGTTTAAGTATTGGAATAAATAAACTGAATTAAAAAGATGTACATATCATATGTAATTGTATATGATTTATATCATATATAATTGTATGTGTATATGATATATGTAATAACTGGGATAGCAGCTAATATGGAAATTTAATATGTTTCAGATCAATGTCTTTAGTACATTTGTTTTCTTAAATACCAGAAAACTGATACATGATAACTTGCCCAAAGTAATGTATATATTAGCAACATTATTTTTAATCAGTTAGTAGTATTTTACATGAAGTGACAGGAAAGCCAGTATTTACTATTTGTATTTTTTTAATTCTTAATTTTAAACTAATCAATGCAATTTTTATCTGTCATGCATTAATTTCTCTTTTTGTGCAATAAATTATACTACTTTTCTAAGTATAGAAGAAGGAATATTAAAAAAAAGTTTGAGAAAAGTTTCAGTTACTTTGAACTAATTCTTGATTACAATAACAATGCATGATAGAAGTATGGATGCAATATATTTTACACTGTCATGTTTCAAGGTCTCCCTAAAATGTTATGTAATTTGGCTTATTAGTTGCACTGGTCTATTTCACTTGTCCTCACAGCAAGCAAGGTATTGAAATAGGAAATTATTTGAGCCAAGTAATTTCATTGGAAGTAATTCAGTTCAATAGTAGTTTTTGAGTCTCTCCAGGACAAGTCAAAATACACCTTAACTTACAAATATCCAAAGTCCTGACCTTTTGATTTTTCATAGCTTTTCTTTATTGACATGAGTTATTCTTCCCGCCCTTTTCCAGTTAGTAATTTGGCTTCTTTCCTGAGGAGGATTTTTCCATGCACACCACATAAAGCTATCCATCAGCTTCTTCCCATGGTTAGGTTTTTATTCATCTTACTAACACCAGTTTTTGTTGGAAACAAATCAGAAAGTCAGGAAAACTACAAATGGAAAAGATATGACATGTCAACCAGTATAACTTCCTACAAACGAGATTACTACTTATAATTTACTTTGTTTGTTTTATCATACCTTACACCATCACAAGAGCACCGTTATCCTTTAATCATAAAGTGAGAACATTTTTCTTGTTTAATGCTTAGTGTAATACTCAGTTTTATGTTTTCTCCCTTCCCAGAGTTGAAGGAAAAAATGAAGAGAAATATTTTGGCCGCATGATTCTCCTCCCATCCCTGCCCATGCCAAGTCTTTTCCTTTGAGCCCTGAACTATTAACTCTCAGTGTACTCAGAGCCATTACTAAGCTAAAGGGGATTCTCCCCACCAGGAAAGAAAGCTATTTATCATTTACTGGAGAAGGGATAAAGAAAAAGTATCCAAATCTATTCTCTGGTTAAAAATGGCTAGCACCACGATCCTCTTAATTGCTATCTCCCTCTTCCAAACTTCCTTATCTATGACTCTCAACACTCTTACCCAATTATTCAGGCAACATTCAAGTAGTTCATACCATATGGCAAGCATTTTCCTAAGCATAGGGTTTAAAAAATTGAAATTCT
The DNA here is from genome assembly GCF_003369695.1 of Bos indicus x Bos taurus. NCBI lineage: Eukaryota > Metazoa > Chordata > Mammalia > Artiodactyla > Bovidae > Bos > Bos indicus x Bos taurus. Next base: position 95,543,828 of record NC_040079.1, on the reverse strand, counting down.
GTAATTCTAACCCTAAAAGTGATGGGAAAAGAGATGGCAAACCACAATTACATACTATATGTAAAGTGATTTAATGGAGGAATGCACAAGAAGTGGTGAAGATATAAAAAGACATTACCTCTGGGATTACAGAAAGAGCTTCAGAGGAGGAATGATTGGTTTTGACTTGAAGAATGACTAGAAGGAATTCATTAGACAAGCTGGCCAAACAAAGGGAACAGAGCATGTAAAAATTGAAAGCTGTGAGTGAATGCAACACTCTTGGCACACAGTTCTGAGTCATAGGATGCCTGGAAGCAAATAGTGGATTTGGAACCAAACGTCATGATGTCTTTGATTTTTATTCAGAAAAATTTGATCCAAGAGTTTTGACGGTTTAAATTATAAGGGGTATGTCAATCAAGTTTGCATTTCTAAAACTTTATCCATCTTATTGGTATGGATCTTCTGCAAAAATCTATTTAAAATGTTTAGATGATGGTAACCATATTCTCTGGTGAAAAGAAAGGCAGGAAAAGCACCATGGAATGGCCATGTAAGGAATTCTGAAAATCCTTGCTTCCATAAAATAATGAAAATTAACTTTTCAAAACTCTAAAAATTGACCAGAAGTCTTACAACAATATTAGGAGCACTTATTTATGAGAAATGGATGATGTGGGAGTGATTTCAACAAGAGGCTATATAAAACATTCCTCATTGTTTCCCCCCTTCAACAACAATTTGGCATCCATCCACAGACACAAGTAGCCCTGAGGGACCTGGGGATCCAGCACCATACACCAAGGCATCTGAGAAGACCCACCCTAGCAGTGGGAATTAGGTATACAGGCTTTATCTTGGTAGTGGACCCTGTAGTGGTATGTGAACTGGCTGCAGGTACTCTGTACCCCTCTCTGTGTTCTCTCCTAGAGAACACTATGTTAGATAGTTATTCATGGATAGGTGAGCTTTTATGGAAGTCCAGGAGAACTGCTGGCACTTAATTGGAACAGCAACAAGTTTGAAACCATTCAAGAGGGTGAGAGGAATCATTTGATTTTATCTATATCACCCCATTCCAAGGTGACATTCCAGTGCCAAGAGAGAACATGGCCAGAGATTTTTCCCAAGGAGGAAAGGAAGAACAGTTGAGTGCCCGGTTTTCCCAGCAGGGTGAATGCAATGCTGCCACAGAGGGCCATTTCTCTCTCCATCCAAAGCACCGTGTGTGAGCTACAGCAGTTGGAGACAAAAAGAGGCTGGGAGAATGACAGGTAGGACTCTCAGAAAGCATTAAAGGGACCTGGGTCCCACCATGAACTTTATGAGGAAGCTACCTGTGAGCCCCTGGGGATGCCTCATCTGTAGACATCCTCATGGCTGATGGGCACCCGTGGTTCTGTGTTCCTCACCCACATGTTTGTGGCCCACTCCTTGTGCATACTCCAAATGGTGGCATAAGTGACCTTTGGTAGAGGACTAGTGAGCAGAAAGCTGACCTGAGTCCCCAAGTCAGGGAGAGACCACAATAAGATTAATGGCTGACTTTTCATCAGAAACAATGGAAACCAGAAAGCAATGAGATGATATTTTCAAAATTCTGAAAAAGACTTACCCAAGAATGAAGTATTTTACAAAAACATCCTTGAAAAATCAATTCATTTTCAGACACTAAAACTAAAAGACTATCATTAAGCAGACCTGCTATACAAGAAATATTAAAGGAGGTCCTTCAGGCTAAAATGAAACTAGGTAATAACTTGCTTCAATGTGAAGAAGTAAAAACCCTAATAAAGGTCATTACATAAATTAATACAGATTACAGTATATTTATCTTTTTCATAAATCTTTTGTCTGATACAAAAGATATGTATAAATCAGTAATTAAAAATTATGTTTATAGCTTATAGAGATTATAATGTACAAAGATGTGATTTGTAGGATGATAGTATCACAAAGGAGTAGAGAGAGGGTGGAACTGTATTGGAGCAAAACCTTTATATAATACTAAAATAAAGTAGATACTTACTGAGCTAGATTGTTTTAGTTAAGATGTTAATTGTAATCCTAGGGCAGTCAGTCAGAGAATACATCAAAAAGTAATGAAACATAAGTTATAAAATAAAGTTGCTCAGTTGTGTCCAACTCTTTGTGACCCTATAGACTATAGAGTCCATGGAATTCTCCAGGCCAGAATACTGGATTGGGTAGCCTTTCTCTTCTCCAGGGAATCTTCAGTTCAGTTCAGTTCAGTTCAGTCGCTCAGTCGTGTCCGACTCTTTGCGACCCCATGAATCACAGCACGCCAGGCCTCCCTGTCCATCACCAACTCCCGGAGTTCACCCAGACTCACGTCCATCGAGTCAGTGATGCCATCCAGCCATCTCATCCTCTGTCGTCCCTTTCTCCTCCTGCCCCCAATCCCTCCCAGCATCAGAGTCTTTTCCAATGAGTCAACTCTTCGCATCAGGTGGCCAAAGTACTGGAGTTTCAGCTTGAGCATCATTTCTTCCAAAGAAATCCCAGGGCTGATCTCCTTCAGAATGGACTGGCTGGATCTCCTTGCAGTCCAAGGGACTCTCAAGAGTCTTCTCCAACACCACAGTTCAAAAGCATCAATTCTTCGGCACTCAGCTTTCTTCACACTCCAACTCTCACATCCATACATGACCACAGGAAAAACCATAGCCTTGACTAGACGAACCTTTGTTGGCAAAGTAATGTCTCTGCTTTTGAATATGCTATCTAGGTTGGTCATAACTTTCCTTCCAAGGAGTAAGCGTCTTTTAATTTCATGGCTGCAGTCACCATCTGCAGTGATTTTGGAGCCCAGAAAAATAAAGTCTGACACTGTTTCCAGTGTTTGCCCATCTATTTCCCATGAAGTGATGGGACCGGATGCTATGATCTTAGTTTTCTGAATGTTGAGCTTTAAGCCAACTTTTTCACTCTCCACTTTCACTTTCATGAAGAAGCTTTTTAGTTCCTCTTCACTTTCTGCCATAAGGGTGGTGTCATCTGCATATCTGAGGTTATTGATATTTCTCCCAGCAATCTTGATTCCAGCTTGTGTTTCTTCCAGTCCAGCGTTTCTCATGATGTACTCTGCATATAGTTAAATAAGCAGGGTGATAATATACAGCCTTGACGTACTCTTACCGACCCATAAATTGAACCGGGGTTTCCTGCATTGCAGGTGGATTCTTTACCAACTGAGCTATCAGGGATGCCCTAAAATAGTATGTTATAGTAGAAAATCTCTAACACAGAAGGAAGCATGGAGAAAAAGGAATGACATCAAGAACAGAATGAACAACATAAGATGTATGGAAAACAAGTAGAAAACAGGCAACTGCAAATGCTACTTTGTTCGTAATTGCATTAACTGTACATGGGCTAAGCTTAAATAAAAAAACAGATATTTGCAGAATGGATTCTTTAAAAAAAAAACCAGCTGTATGCTGACAATAAGATACAGAGACATTAATTCAGAGGCAAAAATAAATTGAACGTACATGATGAAAAGATAAGTACCATTCAAACAGAAACCACAAGAGAGCTTGAATGGTCATACTAAAATCAGACAAAATACACTTTGAGACAAAGTTTGTTACTAAAGACAAGGGGAAATATTTTTTTGTTGACAAAAGAGTTTATTCAATCAAGATGAGAAAACAGTTACAAATTTATATACCCACTTAAGAAAGAAGAACCCCCTCCAAAAATGAAGCACACACAGAATTAAAGGGAAAGACATACATTTCAATGATATATTTGGAGACTTCCATACCCCCCTTTCAATAGTGATTATATTAACTGGGCAGACTATCAAAAAAGAAAAACAGTATAACCCAGTTAACATTACCCACATCTGTTGATCACAGTCCAACATAACAGAATACATGTTGTTCTCTAGTGCACATGGGACATTCTCCAGGACAGATAATATGTTAAGCCCTTAAAAAATTTTCCACAAATTTACAAGGATTGAAACAAAATATGTTTTCTGACCACAAATGACAGGTAATTAATAGAATGATGAGTTCAAATCTGATATGATCAAAATATGAAGTCATTTTTTAAGCAGAAAGAAAAATTATGAACATTTGCTTTTAAGGAAAATTAATTTAAAAGTTTAATATTCAGTAGAAAAAACTATATAATCATATTCATAATGATAACTGGTAATGTACATAATCATATTAGATTGACCAAATTCAAGAATGATTCTAAGCACCTCATATTCATGAATATATTTTACCTTTCAGAAAACCTATGATAGAAGAGATAATATTATTATATTTCCATTTTAAAGCTAAGGAAATTAGGATAATGAGTAATTAAAACTTGTACAACATCACACATACCATAATTTATCAATTTATCAATACACATCAGGGTTGCTTCCACTTAAGAGCTATTAAGAATAGAGTTGTTATTAACATATGTATACGCTTGTATTTGGAACTCTGTGCTCATAATTCAATTCCTCTGAAACATACATTAAAATGAGATTAAGTGTGAAAAAGATTTATTGGCAAAAGTGATTATGAAAGATAAAGGGGAGAATCAGAGAAGATGGAATAGATTTCAGACCACAATTCAGATCTGATAGGAGAGGAAGGAAGGATGATTGCTAAGAAATTGTATCAAGCTACATGCTATTCTAACAAAGCTTTGGCCGAGTTAATGTAGGCCAAATTTGTTAACGTCATAAATCATATTAGTGAAGTTTCTTTGTAGTCTTTATTTTCTGATATTTTCTAATCATGAAAGGCATTACATTTTATCAGTTGAATTTTTGTGTCAACTAAAATAATCATAGTCATTTTTCTTTATTTTGTCTTCCCTGGTTGCTCAGCTGGTAAAGAATCTGCCTGCAGTGCAGGAGACCCTGGTTTGATTCCTGGGTTGGGAAGATCCTCTGAAGAAGAGATATGGTACCCACTCAGGTATTCTTGGGCTTCCCTTGTGTCTCAGCTGTTAAAGAACCCACCTGCAATGTGGGAGACCTGGGTTCAATCCCTGGGCTGTGAAGATCCCCTGGAGAAGGGAAAGGTTACCCAGTCCAGGATACAGTCCATGGAGTCACAAAAAATCAGACATGAGTGAGTGACTTTCACTTTCACTATTAACATAGTGAATTGCATTGATTTTCAAATGTTGAACCAGCCTTGTTTTCCTAAGATCATGATCCATTTTCTGATTTTCCTGGAGTATGAAAATCATTTTAAAATCTTGCCAGGTGACTCTTAATCACATTGAAGTTTTAGAACAAATGAGACCCATTTGTATACCTTCCATTTTCCTTTTCTATGGCTATAAGGTATACCGAGATAAAGTTATGAGTTCACATCAAAACGTCTAATTCATATGTAACAGAACAGTTTATCCAGATTTCTCAATTGTGATATTTATAAATCCTTTCACATGCAGCACATAATATACCCATTATCATTTATTTGTTTATTTACTTAAACATCTTCCCTGAACGTGAACAGTTTTTCATCCCTCTTGCTGTCACATCATGCTTGTGGCTACCTCATCACCCCATTGAGCTGTGACTCCCAAGGCATTGTCTACCCTCTTCCACACCAATGCTCTGTTTAGCTTTCTTGGGCTTCAACACCTTACGCTAGACACCTGCTCCGTATGGACATGGTTCTCACCTTGCTCAGGCTCTGACTCAGGGCCACCTACCTTCTTGGGTAGAAACCCTTGTGAGCCCACTTGGGCTCCAGCAACTTTTGCAGGGCTGTGCTTCTACATGCATGTCCTCCTCACCTTGCTTGGATTCTAACTGCCCACTCTCTTGGACATACTCTTTGTCCTTCTTAGGCTCTGCTGTCTCACACTAGGCTGTCTCTCTTCAAGAATACACTACTCACTCTGCTCTCTCTCTCCCTGCATTGGAACTCTGCTGTATGTATTCTTTCCTCATCCCACTCAGGCCCTGATACTGTAGATGGAGCAACCCTTCTAGTGGGATGCCCTCTCACCCTCATTAGGCTCTGATATCTCATGCCAGGCCAATCCCCATGTACCTACCCTTGTTAACCCAGTAGAACTTAGACAGTCTTTCCAAGGTATTCCCGCCACGTGGGCACTCTCCTCACCCCATCTAGATTTTCTGACACCCCTCTCTGAGCCTCATGTTTCCCACTGTAATGCTGACATAGTCAGTTACCTTGATCTGCCTAGTCTAAAGCTTTCAAGACTAAATTATTTATTAAGATAAGTAAAGGGTAGAGAAGGCAAAGGAAGGAAAAGTGGAAGAGACAAAGAGGAAAATGAAACACTTAATGTAAAATTTTAGAACTAGAAGGAGGAATCAAAGTTGCTCTTTCTATGCTAGATGGAGTCCTGCCTTATAAATAGTCCTGCCTGAAAATAGTGTCACTGGATATACTGTCTGTGAACAGAGCTATCAATGTTAATTAACGGGGCCTTGGAAGATGCTAATTTTTTTTAAAAAGTATTGACATAAAATTCACTTAAGATGAAATTCACCAATTTAAAATGTACAGGTCAGTATTGTTCAGTATTCACAAACCTCTGCAGTCATCCCTATCATCTAAGCTTTAGAACATTTTCATTACTCGGGAGAAACTCTGTACCTGTTAAGCTGTCAGTCCCCTTACCCCTCTACCCTCTGACATAGGCAACCACTAACTTCCTTTATTTTCCTAGAGACTTGTCTTTTCTGGATGTTTCATATAAACAGATCTGTATAAAATGTGTTTTGTGACTAGCTTCTTTTGTTTAGCTTAATGTTTGTTTTCAAGGCTTATACATGTCATCACATGTATCAATACTACTTTTTATGGTCAAACAATATTTCACTGAAAGTTATGACCAACCTAGAGAGCATATTGAAAAGCAGAGACATTACTTTGGCAACAAAGGTCCATCTAGTCAAGGCTATGGTTTTTCCTGTGGTCATGTATGGATGTGAGAGTTGGACTGTGAAGAAAGCTGAGTGCCAAAGAATTGATGCTTTTGAACTGTGGTGTTGGAGAAGACTCTTGAGAGTCCCTTGGACTGCAAGAAGATCCAACCAGTCCACTCTAAAGGAGATCAGTCCTGGGTGTTCTTTGGAAGGAATGATGCTAAAGCTGAAACTCCAGTACTTTGGCCATCTCATGCAAAGAGTTGACTCATTGGAAAAGACTCTGATGCTGGGAGAGATTGGGGGCAGGAGGAGAAGGGGACGACAGAGGATGAGATGGCTGGATGGCATCACTGACTCAATGGACATGAGTCTGAGTGAACTCCGGGAGTTGGTAATGGACAGGGAGACCTGGCGTGCTGCGATTCATGGGGTCGCAAAGAGTCGGACACGACTGAGTGACTGAACTGAACTGACTCAATATTTCATTGTGAAATATGCCACATTTTGTTTATCTGTTTATCAATTAATGGACATCTGTACTGTTACGAATAGTGCTTCTATGGAATTCTTGTGCAGAGATTTGCATATACATGTTTTTCGTAACTTGTATTAGTCTGCTCAGGCTGCTATAACAGAATACCACAGACCAAGTGGGTTAACCAACAGCAGTTTATTTTCTCACAGTTCTGGAGGCTGGAATTTTAAGATCAAAGTGCTGGAAAGGTTGATTTCTCATGAAATCTCTGCTTCTCACTTGCTGATCACTATCTTCTTGCTTTATCTACACATGGACTGCTTTCTGTGCATGTATATTCCTGGTGTCTCTTCTGCTTCTTTTAAGACAGCAAGTTATTTAGATGAGGGCTTCATTCCTATGACCTCATTTAGCATTAATTACTTCATTAAAGGCCTTACCTTCAAATTGAGACCTGTTGATGACTGGGGCTTCAACATATGGAATGGGATGGAGGACACAACTTGGTCCATAGCTTTCTATACTCTTGCCCCCTCCAAGTTCATATTCTTCTTGTATGCAGAATACATTCACCTCATCCTAGCAGCCTCCAAAGCATCAACTCCAAGTCCAAAGTTTTATCTAAGTATCATCTAAGTCAAGTGTAAGTGAAGCTCAAGGTATGCCTCATCTTGAGGCAAAATTCCTCTCAAGGTAGGAAGCTGTAAAACTAGAAAAGTTGCGTGCTCTTAGAATTACAGTGATAGGACAGGCGTAGCATAAATATTCCCACTCCAATGGGAAACTGGGAGAAACTATAAAAAATGGATAAGAGGTCCCTTGCAAGTCTAAAAATCCTGCTAGGCAAATTCCATTAGATCTTAGGATTTCAGAATAATCCTCTTTGACCAGATGCTCTGCCCTTTGGCTCCACCACAGAGGTGACCTCTCCTTCCAGGCCTGCGGGAATAGGGCCTCGCTATCAGGGCACACGAGGCAGCAGTCCCATCCCGTTGGCTCTGACTGGTAGCCCTACCCTCTCAGGCATGGCCTATGGCCTTGCCCTTGTGGCCCCAGGCAGGAACACGAATCAGTCCTTAACAGGTATATACCTAGGAGAGGAATTACTCTGTGTTTAACTTTTTGGGAAATCGCTAGACCCTTTTTCCAAAGTGGTAGAACTATTATATATCCTCAGCACTGAATGAGGATTCTAATTTCTCCCCATCTTCTGCAATCCTTGTTACTGTCTGAAGCTTGTCATTTTAAGGGAGCTCTTGAGCACAGTCACTGCTATCATAGTTTTAACCACAAGCCTCCCTAACATTCTTTCCTCTGCCCTTTGCTGACTTGTTTTCCTTTCTCTATCGTTCTTTCTCATCAAGCTTATGCTGGCAGACTCCCTGAAAGCAAAACATGAAAGGGACCTTATGAAGCTATTTAAGGTTTTTATTTATTTATTTATTTAAACTTTGTTTTTGGTAGTATGACATTTGCCATCACTTAGTTACTATGGTTTTGCAAGGCAAGCTCTCTGAAGCTGGTTAGTTTTGCTGACTCTCCAGTACAGTTTCCATCCAGACAGTTTCTGATTGCCTAGAATTTAGCTAATTGAGCTTCAGGCAAGGACTGTCTAATGTCAGACCACGTAGGTACACATTAGAGAAAAGTACATTTAAAAAAATCAGTATAACTAATTGATACAATAGCATAAATTAGGTAATTGCTCAGTAATTTGTGCTGTTTACCTAGCAAATTAGCCCATAGTTTTAAAACAAATTTATGCCCTTGTAATAACCTTTTCACAGGCACCAATGTGGGACACGTCTAAATACCAAGGGAAAAATAAATGAGGTAGAATAAATATTTTTTTATTCAGTTAACTGTGAATTTTCTTAATAGCCCAAGTAAAACTGGTGCTTCTGGTGTCCAGCTGTGTAGTTCTTGTCTGTAATTTTTTTAATGGTGTTGTTTTGGTTCACAGTGGTCACATAAGCCTGGGATATCCTTTTTTAACTTTCAGTTGAAGATTATCAATATCAGACTGGAATTACATCATGAAGGATTATTGACTGATTCACTAGAACTGGTGCTGTAATACTTCTTCAACTCATACAGTGCATTTACTGTGAAGTCAGAGCTTCAGGGATTTTCTGAATACAGATTTTTCTATGGTAACAGAGAATATCTTGTCATTTTATAATTTTTTAGACTAAAGTAAGACCCAAGTGAAGAGAAAGTCAGCGGATGCTCACAATAGGAGGAACAAATTCCAGGCCACAACTAAAGACATTATAAATGCCTAAAATTACTCTCTTTATCTCTAAGGCAGGTGTTTCAAAACTGGATGGGTCCCAGATTTTTTTTTTTTTATTTTTGGTTATTGTTTTTCTAGAAGTTGAAAAGGATGTTAAAGATAAGGCAGGTGTTAAGATAAAATTCCTCACTAGGAATGACTCATCAACAGCCAATCAGGGGTTCTGTATCTGAACATGACCAGGGGGTTGGCCCTGGTCATGGCTATGAAAACTCCCTTCAGTCCAGGAGAAAACAATATTTTTAAACAAAAGTTTGAAATAATTCCCACTTAAGGAAGGAGAAATCTCCATAGCCACTTGATAACACCATTTAGATAACAAAGAAATGTTACTGTTACTTTGTCACTATAAAGTTAGCAGCTCTGATTTCAACCTTGCCTTTTACATTAATGTGTATTATATCTTTAATTTTTAAAATTTTATAGGATGATAAATCTCTTACTACATCTAAATTGAGCTTATAAAAATGAATTATTAAAATATGTTAATAAATGATCATTAGCAAAAAGAAACAACCATAGAAAGTTTAAGGTGTTCAAGGCCAATGTCTTCCAGAGATACACCAAGTATTTTTTTCTAGGAAGAAAATGGATTAACAAATAGTACCAAGAAAGAAGTTTATTGGCCCCTTTTGTCATTTACCTCCTTTGGGAATTACGGCAAGGAACAGTTGCCCTTGTTAACCTGTGAACATTTTTCACTCCCATAGGTCACTGACTCTGGCTCAGGGGTCCAATTTTCCTTTCATTCATTAACTACATTGGGAAGCAAAGTTCCTAACCCTTTCCAGTCTAAATGTGGAACAATCACATCCCCTCACAATCAACTGCCAGTGTGCTGGAACCTTTACGTTTCACTGTGCTCTTGCAGTGACGCAAGTTTTTAACAATTGAAGGATATTAACTCAAAAACTTGTTTTCTAATTGGAGGAGCTCAAGGGATTTCAAATAAATGAGCTTGTATAAACTGGAAGCTTGTACATGTGCCTTTCCAATTATTTTTGTTCAAATTGGGGGAGAGGGCACTGCTAATCTCAGAAAGCAGATTTAAGAAATTATTTTAGCTATGAAACCAACTCAGGATAACAAAACTGAGCAGCTGTGAATTGTTTGGATAGCTGAGAAGACATAACTTTTTCTTTTATCTTAGTAAAGACATCATATATTCAAAATAACATAACTTAATTATTTTAATTTGTACATTTTTGTTGATCCTCTAGATTATTTCCTATTATTAGACCCATTGGAAAGAAGAAAAACAAGTGCCTGTTTAGTTGAATTTTAGACTTTTACCAGACCTTTTTCACCTTCCTCTCACTTGCATAACTTAATTGTGAATTTAGAAACCACACAGTATCCATTTGTAACAATTATTGTCTTTGTTAATAAAAGAGACGCTAAGAAATCTATATTGTTGGCAGTGTGAGGGACTGTGTTCCCACGCTGTTTGAATTAAATACATTGCTTTCTGGAGATTGATGGGAATGCATTTAACAGAGCTTTCTAGGAAACTTCAAACTGTATGCTAGCACGGTGAGTTAAAGAAATTTGGTTTGGAAGTATGATGGGGAAATCCTCTGTGTTCTCTGTCATTTCCTACTCCCCGCTAGACAAGTGAGTAAGAGAGAGAGAATGGGACATGGGGTGGGATGGTGATTCTAATGGTTAATTAAGCTTTTATTCAGATAATATTAGATATTTCTTGAACAAGATTTAAGCACGTAAAATCTGTACTTGATCTTCACAAGGGAAGATATTCTTTAATAAAATATTTGATCATTCAGGAATAACTTACGTAAAATGGTGTATTAATATATGAATATATTACAAAATTCAACATTAAGAACTTTCCAATTTTCACACACACACACACAAACACTCACACACATACACCATATCTCCTAAGGGAAAAGTGTCTTACCCTTAAATAAGACTTTTTTCAGTCAGCTCCTGGAATTGAGGCAGTTACTGGGTCAGTTGATAAAGAATGCACATTGGGGTGTAAAATTGAAATAATTAATTATTCATTTAGCTTTTTAAAGGTTTTTTAAATTACAGAAGTAATTCATAAAGACATATCTCTTATAAAGGATTCACACTATACACAAGACATGTGGGCAACCAGTTCTGAAAAATAGATTACCAGTAGTAGAATTTTTAGAAAAGAGGATATGTTTTTCACTCCCTTATTTTTTCTCCATTTATTTTGTAATATACTACAGATTACCAATTTACAGTTTCACAAAGTATATGTGAGAGTGCCTGTTTTTTATAACTATATTAAGATTCAATATTATCCATTACATTGCTTTCAGTATTATGGACAAAAATATTTTTATTGCTTTTTTGATTTGCTTTTCTCTAAGTGAATTTGAGCTTCTTTCAATTTATTATTGATTATATATTACTTTTAATTTCTTTTTTTTTGTATACTTGTGTTCTTTAGATTGTATTTTTCCATTTACTTTTATCAGAGCTCATTACACAGTCTCAACTTGAGATAGTTGCATTAAATGGTTTATTTGTTCAACATATATTTACTAAGAGCATTTACTATAACTTGTCAGTCACTGTTTTATGTCTTAGGAAAGCAGTAATAAACAAGACAATCCAGTAAGGGAAGACAGATTTAAGAATAAACAAACAAATGGATACCTAAGATAATTACTGTGAAGAAAGCAGATTATAAAAGAAAATTATACCAGAAACTCTCATTGCTAGTGGCGACAGAAAATGGGACACCTACTTTTAAGATAGTTTGGCAGGTTTTTACAAAACTAAACATACTCTTATCAATGTGATTCCACAATAATGATCTTTGATATATACAAAAATTAACTGAAAATGCATGTCCACACAAAAGGATGGAGGTTTATAGCAACTTTATTCATAATTGCCAGAACTTAGAAGCAATCAAGATGTCCTTAATTGGTGAATGGATACATAAATTATGATACATTCAGAAAGTGGAATATTATTCAGTGCAAAAAAGAAATGAATTATCAAGCCATGGGAAGACATGGAGGAAATTTCAATTTATATTATTAATGAAAGAAGCTGAAAAGCGTACATCCTGTATCATTACAACTATATGACATAATAGAAAAGGCAAAACTATAGTGTTGGTGAAAAGACCACTGGTTGTCAGGAGCTGTGTGGGGGTGGGGAGGAGGGATGGGGATGACTAGGGAGGACACAGCCTATTTGGGGGCTACTGGAACTATTCTGTCTGGTACCATAATGGTGGAAACATGTCATTACACATTTGTCAAAACCTATATAGTGTACAACATCAAGGATAAACCATAATGTAAAGTCTGGACTGTGGGTGATAGTGACATCATCTTAAGTTTTACCATTGTGATGACTGTGCCACCACTCAGGTGTGGGGTGTTGATAGTAAGAAAGGCTGTGCCTGTGTAGGGACAGGGTGTATGGAAACTCTATACTTAGAGCTCAGTTTTGCCGTGAACCAAAAACTACTCTAAAGTAATAGTCTATTATAACAAATTATAATAGGTTATATATTTATATAGATATTATATATAATATATATTATAAATTTATATTACAAAATATTACATTTATATACATTTATATAATATATATAAATTATATACAAATTATAACAGGTTCTATATTTCTTCTATTTTATTTGTAATTTTGCATTATTATATACACTAAATACTATGAGGTAAGAGTACCCAGGTGGCTCAGACAGTAAAGGGTCTGATCCTGCAACGCGGGATCCCTGGGTTAGGAAGATCTCCTGGAGAAGGAAATGACAACTCACTCCGTATTCTTGCCTGGAAAATCCCACGGATGGAAGAGCCTGGCAAGCTACAATCCGTGGAGTCACAAAGAGTCAGACACAACTGAGCGATTTCACTTTCACTTTTTCACCTTCAAGTTCTAACTTAAATTTGTTAAATGGATGAGTTTCCATATGTTTAGTTTCATAATGATTTGGAGAGCTTTTGAATTCTCACGTTCACATGGGTCAGTATATGGACTCTGTACTATCCCATTACTTATATGTCCATACTTATGACAATGCCAAGTAGTTTTCATTACTTTGACTTTATATTTCAACATCAGGATGCATATGGTATAGGTCAAGGATGTGGACTCTAGAATGAAACCTGCTGCTGCTAAGTCGCTTCAGTCGTGTCCGACTCTGTGCGACCCCATAGACGGCAGCCCACCAGGCTCCCCCATCCCTGGGATTCTCCAGGCAAGAACACTGGAGTGGGTGACCATTTCGTTCTCCAATGCATGAAAGTGAAAAGTGAAAGTGAAGTCGCTCAGTCGTGTCCGACTCTTAGCGACCCCATGGACTGCAGCCCATAAGGCTCCTCCGCCCATAGGATTTTCCAGGCAAGAGTACTGGAGTGGGGTGCCATTGCCTTCTCCGCAAATGAGACCACACAGTTACTAATGGTATATATAATTTAGGCAATATGTTTAGTCATCTAGTGTCTAAAACAACTCATCTGTCAAATTAAGATATATTAGGAGTTTTAATTATGTGTAATAATATATATGTAAAGCTTTTAGACGAATGCCTCACATAGAAGTGGCATTTATTACAGTGTTTACTGATTCTGCGATTGTAGCTGTCATGTGATAGCATAAGGACTCCTCTTTATTGTTCTTAGTTTTCAATAAACATTTGTTCTTTTAATTGAAGTTAATTTTTAATTTGAAGTTAAGTTTTAATTTGATGTTCTGTATTCTGTATGATTTTGGAAAAAAACATTTGTTGATCATAAAAAAGATAAAATTTGCTGTCTTGATTTCTTTTGTAACAGGTTGCAATTGAATATGTATATGTTAACTTGTATTAAATGAGTGTTTTTAATTTATATTGAATGAGTGTTGTCACTGTATTGTATCTTTCCCTACAGAAATAGTGAATTTCTGCACTATTATTCAGCTATTTACACCCATTGGTAAATTTTTCTCCATATAGTGATGACCCTTTTTGTGCTTATTCTAAGACTGTTATTATTTTGTTGTTGTTTATGGACGCCACTCTCCTCCTCTCATTCTCTCTCTCCTTAGTTTTTAACTTTTAATTTTTGGTCTAAAGGAAAATAAATAATTGATATTGATATTATTTAAGTTCACCTTTTCAGCTTCCTTATTAATTCTATTGATTTTTCAGTTGATTCTATGTATCCCTATTTTTTCGGGGTTACAACTGGTATTTTGAACTGCGGTACTGGAGAAGACTCTCGAGAGTCTCTTGAACTGCAAGGAGATCTAACCTGTCCATCCTAAAGGAAATCAGTCCTGAATATTCATTGGAAGGACTGATGCTGAAGCTGAAACTCCAGTACTTTGGCCACCTGATGCGAAGAACTGACTCATTGGAAAAGGCCCTCATGCTGGGAAGGATTGAAGGCAGGAGGAGAAGGGGATGACAGAGGATGAGGTGGTTGGATGGCATCACCAACTCGATGGACGTGAGTTTGAGTAAACTCCGGGTGTTGGTGATGGACAGGGAGACCTTGCGTGCTGCAGTCCATGGTGTTTCAAAGAGTCGGACATGACTGAGCAACTGAACTGAACTGAAAAGTTATTTTGAGGTCTTAATTCTTAGTACCTTATAATGTGACCATATTTGAAAATAGAACCCTTACAGATGTTATTAAGCTAAGATGAGGGTGCTGGCAAGGGTTGAAACCAGTATGATTGGTGTCCTTACAAGAAAAGCAAAATACCAGGTGAAGGCTGGGGATTCTGTGTGACTACAGAGGATAAGATGAGAGTGATGTAGAGAAGGAAAATACGGATAGAAAGTCACCACCAGAAACTAGGAAGAGATAAGAAAGCCTGAGAAGCATGTCCCTGCCAACACATTGATTTTTCACTTGTAGTCTACAGAATTATGGGAGAATCAGTTCTTATTATGATACATGTTTCTCTAGTTTGTGGTACTTCTTTATGACAGCTTTAGAACACAGATACACTTATGAAGACATATGACATGCAAATAGAGTTTTAACCTTTTCTATTTATACATCAGTTCTTTTTTATTGTGTGATTACATTGCTTGAGATCTCCCCACAGTGCTAAAGAGGAGTGGAGTTAATGGACAATAATCTTATTCTTGAATTCAATGAGACTCTTGTTATTAATTTGCTAATAGTATGTTGCTTTCTGGAACTTTTATTAGATAACATTTATCAAGTAAAAAAGTTTCCTTCTATTGCAGTCTGGCTCACAAATTCCATTAATTGATTTTGGAAATTTGGGGGAAACCACTTATTAAAATGAAAATCATATATTTTTTCCTTCAATATTTTTCTGCAGTGACTTGATTTATAATACTCCTTCATGCAGAAACATTTTTATGTTCTTGAAAGAGTTATTTATAATGCATTGTTATTTTATTATATTACTTGATTCAATTTATTAACATTTTATATAGGATTTTTCATAGAAGTTTATAAATACAATTGACTAATAGTTAAGTTTCTCTTTTAGTGTTCTTTTGGCTGATTTGTTTCAGGATTATGCTAGTTTCGTAAAATGAATTGGGAAGTTTTATATCTAGATGTTTATATCTTTCCTTTTCTCCTTTGCTTTTCGCTTCTCTTCTTTTCACAGCTATTTGTAAGGCCTCCCCAGACAGCCATTTTGCTTTTTTGCATTTCTTTTCTATAGGAATGGTCTTGATCCCTGTCTCCTGTACAATGTCACGAACCTCATTCCATAGTTCATCAGGTACTCTATCTATCAGATCTAAGCCCTTAAATCTATTTCTCACTTCCACTGTATAATCATAAGGGATTTGATTTAGGTCATACTTGAATGGTCTAGTGGTTTTCCCTACTTTCTTCAATTTAAGTCTGAATTTGGCAATAAGGAGTTCATGGTCTGAGCCACAGTCAGCTCCTGGTCTTGTTTTTGCTGACTGTATAGAGCTTCTACATCTTCGGCTGCAAAGAATATAATCAATCTGATTTCAGTGTTGACCATCTGGTGATGTCCATGTATAGAGTCTTCTCTTGTGTTGTTGGAAGAGGGTGTTATGACCAGTGCATTTTCTTGGCAAAACTCTATTAGTCTTTGCCCTGCTTCACTGTGTATTCCAAGGCCAAATTTGCCTGTTACTCCAGGTGTTTCTTGACTTCCTACTTTTGCACTCCAGTCCCCTATAATGAAAAGGACATCTTTTTTTGGGTGTTAGTTCTAAAAGGTCTTGTAGGTCTTCATAGAACCGTTCAACTTCAGCTTCTTCAGCATTACTGGTTGGGGCATAGACTTGGATTACTGTGATATTGAATGGTTTGCCTTGGAAACGAACAGAGATCATTCTGTCATTTTTGAGATTGCATCCAAGTACTGCAGAGTTCCAAAGAATACCAAGAGATAAGAAAGCCTTCTTCAGTCATCAATGCAAAGAAATAGAGGAAAACAACAGAATGGGAAAGACTAGGGATCTCTTCAAGAAAATCAGAGATACCAAAGGAATATTTCATGCAAAGATGAGCTCGATAAAGGACAGAAATGGTATGGACCTAACAGAAGCAGAAGATATTAAGAAGAGATGATAAGAATACACAGAAGAACTGTACAAAAAAGATCTTCACCACCCAGATAATCACGATGGTGTGATCACTGACCTAGAACCAGACATCTTGGAATGTGGACTCAAGTGGACCTTAGAAAGCATCACGATGAACAAAGCTAGTGGAGGTGATGGAATTCCAGTTGAGCTATTCCAAATCCTGAAAGATGACGCTGTGAAAGTGCAGCACTCAATATGCCAGCAAATTTGGAAAACTCAGCAGTGGCCACAGGACTGGAAAAGGTCAGTTTTCATTCCAATCCCAGCAATGCCAAAGAATGCTCCAACTACCACACAATTGCACTCATCTCACACGCTAGTAAAGTAATGCTCAAAATTCTCCAAGCCAGGCTTCAGCAATATGTGAACCATGAACTTCCTGATGTTCAAGCTGGTTTTCGAAAAGGCAGAGGAACCAGAGATCAAATTGCCAACATCTGCTGGATCATCGAAAAAGCAAGAGAGTTCCAGAAAAACATCTATTTCTGCTTTATTGACTATGCCAAAGCCTTTGACTGTGTGAATCACGATAAACTGGTAAATTCTGAAAGAGATGGAGATACCAGACCACCTGACCTACCTCTTGAGAAATCTGTTTGCAGGTCAGGAAGCAACAGTTAGAACTGGACATGGAACAACAGACTTGTTCCAAATAGGAAAAGGAGTCCGTCAAGGCTGTATATTGTCACCCTGCTTATTTAACTTATATGCAGAGTACATCATGAGAAATGCTGGACTGGAAGAAACACAAACTGGAATCAAGATTGCCAGGAGAAATATCAATAACCTCAGATATGCTGATGACACCACCCTTATGACAGAAAGTTAAGGGGAACTCAAAAGCCTCTTGATTAAATTGAAAGTGGAGAGTGAAAAAGTTGGCTTAAAGCTCAACTTTCAAAAAACGAAGATCATGGCATCTGGTCCCATCACTTCATGGGAAATAGATGGGCAAACAGTGGAAACAGTGTCAGACTTTATTTTTCTGGGCTCCAAAATCACTACAGATGGTGACTGCAGCCATGAAATTAAAAGACGCTTACTCCTTGGAAGGAAAGTTATGACCAACCTAGATAGTATATTCAAAAGCAGAGACATTACTTTGCCGACAAAGTTTCGTCTAGTCAAGGCTATGGTTTTTCCTGTGGTCATGTATGGATGTGAGAGTTGGACTGTGAACAAGGCTGAGCGCTGAAGAATGGATGCTTTTGAACTGTGGTGTTGGAGAAGACTCTTGAGAGTCCCTTGGACTGCAAGGAGATCCAGCCAGTCCATTCTGCAGGAGATCAGCCCTGGGATTTCTTTGGAAGGCATGATGCTAAAGCTGAAACTCCAGTACTTTGGCCACCTCATGCGAAGAGTTGACTCATTGGAAAAGACTCTGATGCTGGGAGGGATTGGGGGCAGGAGGAAGAGGGGACGACAGAGGATGAGATGGCTGGATGGCATCACTGACTCGACGGACGTGAGTCTGAGTGAACTCTGGGAGTTGGTGATGGACAGGGAGGCCTGGCGTGCTGCGATTCATGGGATCACAAAGAGTCGGACACGACTGAGCGACTGATCTGATCTGATCTGATCTGATATCTATTTCCAACTTTATTTCTTATTCCTGAAAACATTTAGTGGTGTTTTTGCCTTTTTTCATTTTCTTTTAGTTTTCCATTTTATATCTATTTAATGTAGTCTTTAAATGACAGTGTTCAACATTTTGATCATGACTACTCTTTCTTTAATTAAAAAATTATTAGAATATAGTTGATTTACAACGTTGTGTTAGTTTCTGTCGTATAGCAAAGTCTATCTTAAAAATTGTGCCTATCTATTTATTCTTTTTTTAAACTGTTTTATACAGTTTTTTTCTACTTTCTTCAGATGAAGCTTGGATAACTTCATTTTTACATTTTTTTTTTTTTAGTAATCAATTTATGGATAAATGTTTTCTTTTGAGCTTGACTTTGGTCACCTCCCAAAGATTTTGATATTAAGCATTCTTATCTTTATTTCTAAAGAGATTCTTATTTTCATCTTGATTTCTTTATTATCCCAAGAGATGAAATCAGTCAGTTCAGTTCAGTTCCTCAGTTGTGTCTGTATGTAGACATACTGATTGTGATTATTAGATAACATGTATCAAGTTAAGAAAATTTCTTTCTATCTCCATCTAACTAGCAAATTCCATTAAATTCCATTTATTGTTTAAAACTTATTTTTAGTTTTTTAGTGTGATTTAAAAAATAATGTGAGCTACATAGTCTCTTCTTTTTGGAATCTATAGAGATTTCGTTTATCTCCTAGTTCCTAACTAATTTGTGAATTCCCCAACTTTTTAAAAAAATTTTTGTTTGTAGAATATGGACACACACTTTTTAAAATTATATACACACAGGCATGTCTCGTTGTGTCTTAAAATTTCTCTATACATTTTAAAACTGTTCTTCTATTTTTAAGACTATTTTTTAAAGTTTTTCTTAACATTTATTACCACTTCGGTGTTATTTATTGGATTTATTTTGTATTTTGTCGGGAATAATCTACTAGTTCTCTTTTGGAAGGTCTGTAATTACGAGTTTTTGAGTATTTATGTTTTATAATGTTTTTACTTTTTCTTCTATTGATTATTGGTTTGGGTGGATATAAGATTAAGACTTAAATTCACAAACTCACAGTCATATTTTCCGAACTTGATGGATATTGCTTCTTACGCTATAGCATCTGCCTTTGAGAAGGAAGTCGGATTCAGGTATAATTCTTGTTCTTTTGTAGGCAAGGTGTTGTTATTATTATTTTTTTTCTTTTTGGTCTCTCAAGAAGCTTTTAACTTTTCTCTTTATCCTCATAGTTTTACATTTTACCATGCATTTCAATGTGCAGTTCTTTCTTCATCCATTCATGTTAGGATTTTGTTGTATGTACATTTAAGTGTAATATGCCAAATTTTATGGAGGAAATTTTCTTTCTTTTTTTTAAATTTTATTTTATTTTTAAACTTTACATAATTGTATTAATTTTGCCAAATATCAAAATGAATCCGTCACAAGTATACATGTGTTCCCCATCCTGAACCCTCCTCCCTCCTCCCTCCCCATACCATCCCTCTGGGTCGTCCTAGTGTGGAAATTTTGTTTTATGTTAGTGATTACTGGTTTTTCTTCATACATTTGGTAGTTCATTATTGTAAACTCATTGTTTTATTTGATAATACTTGTTCAAATTTTATTAGAACTATTTCTGATTGTATGAATTTGTATTATACCAGTATGAAGTGTAATTGTAGTTTGTCCTCTGAATGTGGGGCTCCATCTCCTTTTAAAAATATTGTCCAGATACCTTTGCTTCCTCTAGTAACCAAATCAGGAGATAGAGGAAAGCTAATTTGCATGAATTACAGTTTACAGTTAGTAATCTGAATAGTGGTTAATTAGACAACAGTGGTTATCATTCTGCTCCATAAGATTCAGTTACATTACTGTCTTCCATGACAGCTTGTCTGTAAGTGTTTTATACCATACTAAGGAATAGCTTCCCTCTCAACCTGAGTCTGCCTGCTTTCTGTTTTTGTAGAAATCCTCCTAATTTATAGAAAAACTAGTTTCTAATCCACCAGTGTAGGGTTTCTATATTATGCATGGTACCCTTGAGTCATGCCCTGCATAGCCTGTTAAGATATGTATCATCGGGCCAGGCAGGCATTATTTTCATTTTCCAATTTGTTGAGATTAATTTATCAAATTAGAAATTGTTTTCTTCTCGGTAAAGATGAACTTAAGAAGCAAGCCAGAAGTATTTTATTAGTTTGACATCTTCTGACAGATCTCTTTATTGACTTTATCATGTGATTGTTGCTGTCATCTGTGCACTATAACCTAAAGTCTTCTCTTTTTTTTTTGAGTAGTAAAGATAGATCTTGCCCTGTCATGAACATAAGACTATTACTACATGTAATCAGATAACATAAATTTCCCACTTCTCTCTCTTTTGTGGGTGTGTGTGTGTAAGTGATGGCAGTCCACTGTTTCTGAGGAAATTCAGAATATGTTGACTGTAATCAAATAATTATGATCTTTAATTTTGTCTAAAAATTAGTAGAAAGTTATTTGGAAGGAATGATGCTAAAGCTGAAACTCCAGTACTTTGGCCACCTCATGCGAAGATTTGACTCATTGGAAAAGACTCTGATGCTGGGAGGGATTGGGGGCAGGAGGAGAAGGGGACGACAGAGGATGAGATGGCTGGATGGCATCACTGACTCGATGGACGTGAGTCTGAGTGAACTCCAGGAATTGGTGATGGACAGGGAGGCCTGGCGTGCTGCGATTCATGGGGTCGCAAAGAGTCGGACACGACTGAGCGACTGATCTGATCTGATTATGAAAGTTATTCAAGAGAAGCAATAAAGGAAAGTAATTGACACTCCTAGTCTTTTCAGAAAAGCCATGGCTTGTTTGATGTCTGAAATGATTAGTTGACATCAAAGGCTTTGCCTGGCTTATATCCTGCCAATAGTTTCATCCTGAGTACAATATTTTAGGAAAGATAAACGTGGTTTTCTAGATTATTAGAAAACTTTTGCTCCACACAACGAATTACTGAAGTGAACTTCCCTCCATACACATTTCATTATTCTGTAATATTTGACCACTAGTAAGTCCATCTGGAACTTTATCTAGTCCCTAGCCAAAATCATCCTCCTTCTTAAAGATATTCTGACCCTCCTCTGAGTTTTCATTTCCTCCTACTCTACCCAAGTGATGAGCTCTAACCTCTTCCCTCCAGATGTCAAACCCACCTATTCCCCTGAGATAAAATATATACAACAATTTTGCTTCACTGCTAACCATTCACCAAGGGAAAACTGAATTTTCATATGTCCATCTCAAAAAAACCATCAAAAGAACCCACTCCCACTGAAAAGAATTATATCTCTTTTGAAACTTATCCTTACTCTACCAAATATATAAATTTGAACATAAGAAATTATTTTAGTTTAAACTGTTCATACAGTTTTTTGAGTGTGCACACATGTGCAGACACACACCATATTCATGATAAATTATATCCAAATGACCATTTCTGTATATTAACTTATAAAAAATCATTCTATCATGTCTGAACTATTTGGAGGTAGGATTCTTCCATATATCTCATATATGCCTTATATTTTAACTCTCCTCTTTATAATTTCTTATAGTAATGATTGCTTATAACACTAATAGAATTATCTAGTGTTAGCAATAGAAGAGAACACAGAAATTATCTAATATAGTTTCTTACTCCCAGCATAGAAGCTTAAATCTAATTTTAGATGCTTACTATTTTATGATAAAAAACTATTTTATTATCTTTGATTTAATAGCCTCTTTTTCAAAGTAATGCATTTGCCACCTTCCAGAAATACAAGGATCTTGTTTATTTTAACCTGTTTAACTTTCTCCCTTTATTTATTTCTATTTTGGTAACATTTTAAATCTGTACATATATATATTTATGTATATATATATACACACATATATGTATATATACGTATACATATGTATAGAATGTATGTATATATATATTTTACACTGTGTAAGATATTGTTGCCATTACTTTCTATAGACAATATTCACTTATATTTACCCTTATATTTAATCTTTCTATTGTTTTCCAATCCTTCTTGCATGACCATGTTTTAATCTTCAATCATGTTCCTCTGCCAGAAAAATCCCTTTTAATGTTTATTTTAATGCCAATTTATTGGTATTGCATTTTTTGGTCTGAAAATTATATGTATTTTCCCTTCATTCGTGAAGCTAGCTTTTGCTACTTTTGTAGAGTTGTAGGTTGTTAATGATTGCTTTCAAAACTTTAAAGATAGCATTTCACTATTTTTTGTCTGCTGCAAAGTCTGCTATTATACCTTGAAAGTCATGAGGTTTTTTTCCTGGCTGCTTTTAAAATAATCTCAGATTTTGGTGTTAAACAGTTTTTCTAGCTCATTGAGAGAAGTGGTTTTTATTGTATATACCCTGCTTAGAGCTCATAATATTTAATACCTAACTTCTGTTGTTGCATTTTCTTAGTTGTAGAATTTCCATTTAATTCTTTTTACAAATTCTACATTTATATTGAAGTTCTCTATTTTGTACCTATTTTTCTTTATCATATTAATCATAATTCTTTTAAAATTTGTGTCTGGTTAGGTACAGTATCTGGGTCACCTATGCATTTGTTTCTCTCATCTGATTTTTTTTCTCCTGATTTTTAGTCATTTGGTTCTATCTCTGGGATACCTGGTAATTTTTTATTACATGCTAAACTTTGCCTAAAAAATATTGTAGAGTCTTTTCTTACCAGAGATTTAATTTTTATCCAGCAAAAATTAGAATATGAGTGGGTTAGTTTGTTCCAGGTAAAATTTTTAAATAATTTTTATTAAGTTTTGAAAGCTGGCTTACTTCTGTTGTGCTCTTAAACCCAGGAAGGATCTATTACTAGGTCCTCAGTTTATGAGGGCCTCTTTTCCTTAGAGGGCAGTAAAGTAATTTTTTCTCTCTGTAACACTGGGATTTTAATAAAAATCTGTTTCATTTTTTAACTCCTTATCATCTGCTTTCTAAATGTCTTTTTTTTTTTTTTATTGTAAATATGGCCCACACAGGAGTAGCTTAGGAGCTAGGAAATCCCATAAGGGAAATAGTACAGAGACTGTTAGGCTCATTTCTCTGTGATTCTCTTTATTATCTCAGATCTTGGAATCTTGAATTTTGGCTGCCTTGGTGGTCTAGAATTCCAAATTTTTATCTCCTTAACCTAAGTATTCTTGCCGGGAAAATCCCATGGACAGAGAAGCCTGGCGGGCTATAGTCCATGGGGTCGCAAAGAGTCAGACACGACTGAGCAACTGAGCATTCATGCATGCAACCTAAGTTGATTGCCAAAATCTTTAACCTGTTATTTTCTGCCTCTTTGTGCAATGCTTCGAATTACCAGTTGTCCCAGGGGGAAAATAGCAGTGGCAAATATACATCTTCCTTTGATGCATTTCCTTTCTCTCCTAGGTCCCCTTGTTTGTTTGCCAGTTCCTCTGTTGGCTGTGTTTTACATTTGTGTTTTCACGTTTTACATTTTATTCAGCCTTTTTTCAGCAGTTAGCCTTAGCAGCTCCCTTAGTCAGATAAAACCTATATTGTTACAGTAAGAAGCATTCCAATATTTTTTTTAATATATTTTAAAAGTTGGATTGCAGGTTTATGAGTTAGATTAAGAAGATCAAGTTTACTACTTTTCTGACTCCCAACTACAAGCAAGTTAGCCTGAGTTTCTTCATATGTAAAATGAAGATGACAGAGTTGCAACATCACAGAATGTGAGAAAGCATAGTTGGTGCTCTATATTTATAGGTTCTATATCCACAGATTCAATTGCAGATCAAAAATATTCAGAAAAAAATTCCAGCAAGTTCCAGACTGCAAAACTTGAATTTATCACACACTCGCAACTGTTTATTACATAACATCGACATTGTGATAGTATTATAAATTATATAGAGATGATTTAAATATGCAGGGAGATGCATATAGGTTACATGCAGATACTATGCTATTTTACATAAGGAACTTGAGCATCTATAGATTTTGGCATATGTAGGGTAGTGGCAGGGGGTTGTCCTGAAGCCAACCCCACACAGATATGAAGGGATAACTGTATAAGAGTTTTATACTCAGTGTGCTAATAAGCATTGAGTGTGGCGCTTGTGAAGCACAAAGACAAGTTACAAACATAAGTATCAGGTTCTTGTCTGAAGATATCACTCAGCAGAGTAGAGATGTCATATTGCTTTTTAAATTAACTCTTACCAGTGCTTAGCAGAATCTATTCAGTGATTGTTGCAAAGTTTACTAAGTTATATTTAATTTTTTTTTCTTTTTAAAATCTCTTTTCTATCTCCTTTCTGTCTTGTGGCACCTCAGTTGTTCTGCAAAAAATTTCTTTAGTATTACCTGAAGTAATAGTATATTGTCTGTGTTTATTTGGACGCCATTTGGCGTAAGTTTTATACTGTTGTCTGTTTAACTTGTGCTTATGTTTTCTCTCTAACAAAATTGTACATCCCTTATGGAGACCAGGAATTTTGCTGTTACTGTTGATAATACTCCCATGAGCAGAGTATAGAGCACATCATTGCCATTCAGTAATTATTCGTTGAATTTAGTTGGGGCATGAGTTGAAAGAAAGAAACTGGAAAAAAAGATTCCCATTTCAGTTTAAAAAGTTGCAAAAATGTACTGGAATTCATGGTTCTTAAGTCTGTGATTTCAAGAACATATTTCTGTGCTCTTTGATCACCCAGAAGATGTAAAATGTTAAGTCTAGTAAAAGAGATCATTTATTTCATATATTCAAAAGATAAGAAATACTCCAAATTACATATTTATTCATTTCAGAGACAAATTATGCCTTATAATAAAAAAAAACATTAGCCTGTACTAACATATGAGAGCCATTGCACTATAAAAATTGCATTAAAGTCTTTTGTTACTTGAAAACAATTGATCTTAACAGTTTGGTTTTATGATTAAAATATCCAGGCTCTTTGGTAAGAGATAATTCCAGGAAGGCATAAACTATGAAAGCCTCTCTTTAAAGGCCTCTTAGCTGCAGGTCCATTAGACCATTCTTAAGAAAGGCCTGGCTTGTTAAACTAAGAGACTTACCTGAAACAGAACTTGATCTTGCTCTGTCTCAGTTCTTTGTCTAAGTCTACTTTTGATAAGGGCTTCTCTGGTGGCTCAGTGATAAAGAGTCCGCTTGCCAGCACAGAATATTTGAGTTGAATCCCTGGGTTGGAAAGACCCCCTGGAGAAGGAAATGGCAACCAACTCCAGTATTATTGCCTGAAAAATCCCATGAACAGACGAGCCTGGTGGGATACAGTCCAGGGGGTCACAAAGAGTGGCGTGACTAAGCAACTAAACAACAATAACAGCTTTTGATGAACTCCATGTGAGTATTGGAGCATCTTACATTATCTGCATTTGAACTTGTTCAGATCTTCCTTGCTTTCAGGTTCTTTCCACCAGGGCTCAAGTTCACATTTTCTTCTTCAGTTCAGTTCAGTCGCTCAGTCATGTCCGACTCTTTGTGACCCCAAGAATCGCAGCACACCAGGCCTCCCTGTCCATCACCAGTTCCTGGAGTTCACTCAGACTCATGTCCATCAAGTCAGTGATGCCATCCAGCCATCTCATCTTCTGTCATCCCCTTCTCCTCCTGCCCCCAATCCCTCCCAGCATCAGACTCTTTTCCAATGAGTCAAATCTTCACATGAGGTGGCCAAAGTACTGGAGTTCCAGTACTTTAAAAGTTCCAGCTTTAGCATCATTCCATCCAAAGAAATCCCAGGGCTCATCTCCTTCAGAATGGACGGGTTGGATCTCCTTTCAGTCCAAGGGACTCTCAAGAGTCTTCTCCAACACCACAGTTCAAAAGCAGCAATTCTTCAGCGCTCAGCTTTCTTCACAGTCCAACTCTCACATCCATACATGACCACTGGAAAAACCATAGCCTTGACTAGACGGACCTTTGTTGGCAAAGTAATGTCTTAGGCTCCCTCTATAATTCCAGTAAGTACCTATATGGGTTAATAATTACCTAAAATTCTCCATAGAAGCTTTTTTTCTCTAGCTTTTAAAGGATGCCTGGGCCACACCATAGCCTAAAAAACCAAACTTTCATTTTAAAAAGATGAACCCAAACCTATCTGAGGGAAAGATATAGGAGTGCTATTAGTAGTGATTTAAACACTGCATACTATTCTCAGTTTAGTCTTGGATTTGGATTGGCAAACAGAGTCAAGATATACAGTCAACTTCACCCAACACCAAGTGGCTTAGCTTTAAGAAGGAACGCGTCACAAGAAAAAATATAGCATGAAAGCAATAGCATAGAACTCCCAGGCACAGTCTTCCGTTTCCTAATATTTCACGTTTGTGTTGTGCTTGCAGTTTGTGTTGTTCATGAAGGATGAAACTAAGCCATCCTTCCGGGGACCTGTCATGCTTTATACCTGCTTAGCCACTCAGCCCCTTCAGAAGTATGTGACGCTCCTCTTTCTTCCTATTCTCTGGAGCATCTGTGTCCATCATCAGTAGCTTCCACATATTACTTGGTAACAAGTGCTTGGTAGCTCTTGGCCTAACTAATTTCCATTTATTTTAGCTTCAGTATAGATAATCTGCTAAAGCAGAATTGTCCAAAGATTAGGTGTCCTGAGACCAGAGGAACGCTACAGAACCAACTGTTAACCTACTTAACAGTGTTTACAAATTTATGAATAATGAACAAAACTAACATCTTAAAAGGTCAATTATTTTGTATTAGTTCATGATATTCACTTAGGGAAGCACCTATCATTTAATGTATTTTTGGCATTGAACTTGTAGCTAATGCAAGGATTTTTCATTCTTTTAGCTTGCTAGTTTAAATACAAAATAGGTTTTGTTATTAAATGTTGGAATCATATTTTTAAAAGAATCCTGTAGTGACTTCACATTGAAATTATTATGTATTTTACTAATATTAGCACAGGAAAGGTTTGATAGCAAACAAGCCAGTATGAATGGATTTCATTGTCTAGCTATGTCTTTATGTTCAAAATATTTGTACCAAATGAAGCTCAGAATGACAAAAAGTTTCTTCTTTACTTCAGTTATTGATAACAATAAACAATGTGAGGCCAAGGAGTGAAATTCTGAGCTTAGTTTTCTAGATCAAAGTAAAACAATGTGATCTGTCATAGCATGGTTAACAGAAAAATGTTTCAGTACTAGTGACATTTGTTATATGTTTAACTAACACATTCATAAATTTTTTAGTCAAAATACTGGGCTTCCCAGTTGGCCAATCCTAAAGAATCCTCCTGCCAATGCAGAAGATACAAGAGACACAAGTTCAGTCTGTGGGTTGGGAAGATACCATGGAGGAGGGCATGGCAACCCATTCCAGTACTCTTGCTTGGAAAATTCCATGGACAAAGGAGCCTGGCAGGCTACAGTCCCTGGGATCCCAAAGAGTGTGACATGACTGAGTGAATGAGCACACACACCCACCTACACAATGAAAATATAAAGTACCATTAACTAGTCAACATAATACTGTGGTACTCTTATTGCAAACTATAAAACTGTTGTCAGTTTTAAATTACTCTTCCATTACAATCATTCCAAGAAAGTGCCTATGTATTTGAGTCTGAATATATCATTATAGATACCTGAATAATCTGCTCATCATTTGATCAAATTCTTCTGGAAGTCTTCCTAGTATTTGGTGGCTGCTGTTCTATAAGAAGGGGCATATAGAAAAGCCAATTAGCTTGCCAGGGTCCATAAGTGTTTTAAAGCTTGTATTTAAAAGAGGCAAGTGCCTACTTTGATTTTTCAAATTTCACTAGGTGATAATTTCTCAGCTATCAGAATTAATGAAAATTCAGGAAATATAAAACTTCAGAGGATATAAAACCTCACATAAGAACATTTTAGAAGAAGGATTCAGTAACCTTCCCATGTGACAAATCAGGCCTTTCTTTGTACACATTAGAGAAAAAAAGAGGTGGTAGAAGGTGTGGGTCATATGGGAGGCAAAGTTGGATCTAAAAGTTTCTGACAGATGTATCTTGATCAACTACTGCCCCTGAATATGGATCAGTCTCATTTAATTAACCAATCCTTCTCACATATTTTGTAGGAATGGAATACATGATAGAGCTCTTGGCAGATGTGATCACTGAAAGAATGAATGGAAGCACAGAGGAAGTAGAGTGATGCAGGTAGAGCTGGTGCAGCTTCACATGCATGCTAAGCTGCTTCAGTCGTGTGTCCAATTCTTTGCGACCCTATGGACTAGAGCCGTACAGGCTCCTCTGTCCATGGGAATTCTCCAGGCAAGAATACTGGGGTGGGTTGCCATGCCCTCCGCCAGGGGATCTTCCTGACCCAGGGATCGAACCTGCATCTGTTATGTCTCCTACATTGGCAGGCAAGTTCTTTACTACCAGCTCCACCTGGGAAGCCCAGATAAGGTGTATGTCCATCCATGACCCTTCATAAGTCCTTATTTCTGGAAGGTACTGACCACACGTTAAGGAATACTGTTCTCACTGTATTAACCTTTAGGACCAGCATCTGTGAAGGTGATTGAAATAGTATATTAGAATGTTCCCTATAAAAGGCAGGAAGGAAAATACCTCTGGCATAAGTAGATTGATTTTTTCCTTTCCCCTAAGAAATGCAAGTCTCACTTAGTTAAAGAAAGAAACATTCTCTTTTGTAAACATCAGCTCTAATGCTTTTTTGAACTTTTCTTACTTCTGTGTCACTTCTGTGTACTTGGAATAATCCTTTGCGTATATCCCATTTCTCTCTGTGTCTTTATTGAGAAAATACCAAATTCTGGATATAGATGAATGAAGAGTTTTGAAGCACTGGTGCTTTGTATAGGTAAACCTTTGGAAGGTCATGCATTCATTTGAAACAGGTTATGCATCTGTCCATATATTTAAATTTTTTTCGCTTCATGATCTATAGGTTTCAAAACAAATTGTACTGATAACACTTTTCATCCATTTTTCACACTGCACTCAGAAACACAGCTTAAACTAAAACAAAGGTGACTCATAGCCAAGGGAGTCTCTTCTTTTACTAGGTCTGTCCTCTGGAAGCACTTTCCCCCCTTCCCTAAAGAGCTTATGCTTTTACCAGCTAAACTTAAAATGGGTCTCTTCCATGTCCATTTCCTGCATATTTTGTTCTTGATCCAAAATATTTTTTATCCACCTTTCATGTCAGTATTTTAAAAACCCTATTGTGCCTTAGTGAACATGTTAAATTATAAAATAAGAGAAGAGTAAATGTGTAAACGGAAAACTCAGCAAGCAACTGAAGATCCTAATACCCAAGTGAAGTAGGTCAAAAGGTTACAAAGGAAAAGAATATGGGTTTCTGGAAAGAGGCTTAAATATAAACAGCCCCCTGACCTTGGGTTCAAATACAGAATGAATAGAATGGTTGGACATATTTATTAAGGCAGATGATTTGAAAATTTTAATCCTATGCTAAACTGAAAAACATCCAAGGAAGGCAGTATTTGAGTGTCTGCCCTCAAGTCCAAGAGGAGGAACCTCTAGGGATTTTCTGGAGAGAAGAAACTCTATTACAACATTTTCCTGGCCTGTAAGCCGTCTTAGGAGGAAGTGAACAGAGCCTTTTGCCCCAAGGCCAAATTTCAAGAGGTTGGACTGCCAGGACATCCTACACACCGGACAGAGATAGTGAAGCCAAGACTACCCACATTCCCATGCTTTTAAAAACTGAGGAACCTCAAGGGGGTACTTGATTTATGTGGAATAATTGGCTTGCCCAAATATATTTTAGAAAGAAAACCTTTTCCATCACCCTCACCTGGGACGGAAAACTGGAAAATGGGGGTAGAAGAAGAAGGGCAAAGATTGAATTACTCCTTGGCTAATGCATTAGGACTCTTGGAAAAGAGTGCAATGTTGGGAAAATAACATTGACTAGCAGTTATTGAGCGATCATGTAGTTTTAAATGTAGCATCTGCTCTCATCCTCACAAAACTCCTACTAGGCATAGGCCATTATTATATTAAATTATTATATTAATTTTTATAAATGAAGAACCTTGAGCCTAGGTTGATTACCTAACGAATCAGGAAGCATGCTATGATCATAAAATGAACAGCTATTAAGTGATAAAGCCAGGACCAAACCCTTAACTCTCTGACTTAGCGCCTGTATTCTTGACAACCTATAGCATTGGATGAATGAGCCACTGCAATAAAGATAATCATGAACTGGGAAACAAACTTATCACATATATGATGTGTATGATTCTTTACTCAAAGTAATGAATTTTATGAGTAAAAGATGTCAAAGACTATTTGGAATCCACCTATAGGTCAATAAGCGCTTAGAGGACATAATATTACACTTTTCATATTTATTCATATTGTAAAATTTGTAACCTCTATGAACTAGCCCTACTCTATTGCCAGCTATTAGCAATCTATTGATACTGAAACAATGAAAAGTAAAATTTTAAATTAAATGTCTACAATATGTTGTTTCCCATGCTATTGCTATGTATTCATTCACACACGTTCTCTCTCTTAATCTAATGCCCTGCTCAGTGGTTAGCATAAAATATGCATTCAATAAGTATTTCTAAAATAATGAGGTAGGTGGTATTTCCCTCATTTTGCAGATGTGACAACTGACTCGCAGAGAAAACTTACCAAAGACCACAGGACCTCATGTAGGATTCAAATTTAGTTTTTCTAACTTCAAAAACCATACATTTGGTATAATATCAAAAGCCACAAAATTACAGAAATATGTTATTACAGAAATGAATAAAACAAGTGGAAAGGAGATTTCACTTGTGCAGGTTTCCCTTTCATGGAACAAGAATTGATTGTATATGGGGATGTGGAAGAGTGTGGAAGGAAGTATTCTTGGCCACTGCTTCCAGGTTTGTTTGTATCATATAATATTTTTATAGCATACTGTGGGAAGTGAGGAAATAATTGTCAGCTGGAGTGCCCTGGCCACCCATGACTCTGACCAGCTTACCACATGAGCTGAGAAATGCATAAGGTATTTTTTAGATCTTGAGATGTTCAGCTTGGTTTAGGAGATACGGTGGGAGATGATTTTGGAAGAGTAGTTTAGAGTCAGATTATGAAGGCTTCTATATGCCATGTATTAGGATTATAAAATCATAATGAATATACAGAAAGCTAAAATAGTGCAATAATGGAAAAAAGTATTTTATCTGATTTTTTTCCCTCAATCATTCTGTATATTTAAACCTACCTTTATAGCTTAGGGTTTCTTACTGTGATGCAGTTGATATTATACAAAACCTCCCATAGAAATTAACTATGAGAACTGAATAAAATGAAATAAAAAATAAAAGAGCAACTGTTTAAATTGTTCTTGGGACTTCCCTGGTGGTCCAATGGTTAAGACTACACTTTCATTGCAGAGGGCATGGGTTCAATACCTGGTCAGGAAACTAAGATACCACATGCTGTATGGTTCAGTGAGAAAAACTGTTCTCCAGTAACTAAGGCAACAAGAAAACAAGGAACCAAATTCCTAAAGAGAAGGGAAATTCTTTAAAGTGAACACTACATTTGTCTCCACTTTTTCATTTTGGCTGCCAATACATAGCCCTGAAATAGAAACTAATCACAAATCAGCAGCCTAGAAGTTGCAGAAGGACAACAAATTGGACTTTAGGATTACCAGAAGAGCCATAATTTGAGGGGTGAAAATCAGGAGACCTCTGACAATCTACATATAATTTCTACCCTAAGCATTTACTGATTTTGATCTATGGAGAACACTGAGATTCTGCTCAGAAGTTTAAAAATACAGTGGAGATTTTGAGAATCTAATGGTGACATAGAGACAAAAAGCAGTGTTAGACCCCCAAATAAGAATGATCCCATTTACTCAAGTCTTTTCCAATGAAATTCCTGCAAACATTGTATATAAGAAGTAAGAACAAACTAAAAATAGGCTAGTTCTTCCTGGATAAATAGATCTAATGAAAACTGTAATACTTTGAAACCAAAATCTACAAAATCAATTCAGTTCAGTTCAATCACTCAGCTGTGTCTGAGTCTTTGCGATCCCATGGACTGCAGCACGCCAGGCCTCCCTGTCCATCACCAACTCCTGGAGCTTACTCAAACTCATGTCCATCGAGTCACTGATGCCATCCAACCGTCTCATCCTCTGTTATCCCCTTCTCTTCCCGCCTTCAATCTTTCCCAGCATCAGGGTCTTTTTAAATGAGTCAGCTCTTCACATCAGGTGGCCAAAGTATTGGAGTTTTAGCGTCAGCATCAGTTCTTCCAACGAATATTCAAGACAGATTTCATTTAGGGTGGACTGGTTGGATCTCCTTGCAGTCCAAGGGACTCCCAAGAGTCTTCTCCAACACCACAGTTCAAAAGCATCAATTCTTTGGTGCTCAGCTTTCTTTATAGTCCAACTCTCACATCCATACATGACTACTGCAAAAACCATGACTTTGACTAGACAGACTTTTGCTGGCAGGTAATGTCTCTGCTTTTTAATATGCTATCTAGGTTTGTCATAGCTTTTCTTCCAAGGAGGAAGCGTCTTTTAATTTCATGGCTGCAGTCACCATCTGCTGTGATTTTGGAGCCCCCCAAAATAAAGTCTCTCACCGTTTCCATTTTTTACCCTTCTATTTGCCATGAAGCGATGGGACCGAAATCTACAAAATAGTGTAAGAGACATCAAAGTAAACCAAAATAAATGCAGAAAAAGACTATGGTCAAAGACTGGTGGATTCAGCATTACTAAGATGCTAATTCTTTCTAAATTTATCTGCAGTTTCAACATAATTTCAGTTAAAATCCCAACTTTAAAAAAAATTAACAATTTAAATTTATATGAGTATGCAGACCATCAAGAATAATCATGATAATCTTGAAGAACAAGTTTGGAAGATTTATATTACCAAATACCAGTTATTTTATAAAACTACCATACTGAAAAGTATGTGAAATCTCTGGTACACAAATACATAATTTGACCAATGAACAGAATAGAGAGTCTAAAAGCAGACCCATTCATCTATACTCATCTGATTTATGACCAAATTGCTGTTAAAATTCAGTAAAGAAATGATAATCTTTGCAGTTAGTAGTAGTAGATCAGTTTAATTTTTATGAAAAATTTAATTTAAGTTTTAATTTATTCCTACCTCATACTTCATATACAGAATTCAGTCACAATACATTGTAGACCTATGAGTTTTTGTTGTTGTTTTATGTTTTGTTTTGTTTTTGTTTGTTGTTTGGTTGCCAAGTCACGTCCAACTCTTTGCGACCCCATGGGCTGAAGCCCGCCAGTTGTCTCTGTCTGTTGGATTTCCTAGGCCAGAATCTGGAGTGGCTTGCCTTTTCCTTTTCCAGGGGATCTTCCCAACCCAGAGATCAAATCTACATCTCCTGCATTGCAAGCAGATTCTTTTATCACTGAGCCACCAGGGAAGCCCAGATATAAATGTAAAAGGTAAAAAACATAAGATCATACAAGATCAAGGAATATCAATATGTTCATTTGGTAGAAAATATTTCTCACAGTCTTCCTAAAAATAATTTTTTAAGTCATAAAAAAATCTATCCAGAAAGAAAAGTATTGATATATTACACTTTATTAAAATTAAAAGAAATTCTGTTGATCAAAAGCATACCTCTAAATGAGTGAAAAAGACAAGTCACAGAGTTTGAGAAGACATTGGCAATACATATATTTGGTAAAAAGCATGTCTCCAGAATTTATTTTTAAATACCTAAAAATACTTAAGAAAAGGGTATATGTGTATGTGTGTTCATGCGCGTGCTCAGTCATGTTCGACTCTCGAACCCCGTGGACTGTGGCCCACCATACTCCACTGTCCATGGATTTTTCCAGGCAAGAATACTGGAGTGGGTTGCCATTTCCTACTCCAGAAGAAAAAGGTAGTCAGTTTTATTTTAGTGGCCATAGACATGAATAGGAATTTTGAACAAGATAATTTCCAGCTGTCCAATAAATGTATCTAAATTTGCCCAAACTTGTTAGTGATCAGAGAAATAAAAATTAAAATCACAAGACAACCCCAAGTTTTGGTGAATATATGGATCCCTGAACTCCTGTACACTGAGTGGTAATGAAAATTTTTACAACTATTTTGGAAAACTTAAAATATCCACAGAGCTTAATGTTTGCATACTTTATGACCCAGCAGTTTCACTCCTAGCTGTGTAATCAAGAGAAACGCAAACCACTGTACACCAAAAAGCAGGTTTTGGAATATTTACCACACTGTTAGTCACAATAGAAACTGGACACAAATCTTCATCCACAATAATTTTTGTATATTTATATGATGGGATATTATACAGAAATAATAAAACTGTATGCAGCAACTAGATGACTCTTATTGATAGATGAGCCAAGATCCAGACGTAAAAGAATACTTGTGTAGTGTAACTCTATTATTTAAAGCTCAAAACTGGCAACACAAATTTCAGTTCAGTTCAGTCGCTCAGTCGTGTCCGATTCTTTGCGACCCCATGAATCGCAGCACCCCAGGCCTCCTTGTCCATCACCAACTCCCAGTGTTCACTCAGACTCACATCCATCGAGTCAGTGATGCCATCCAGCCATCTCATCCTCTGTCGTCCCCTTCTCCTCCTGCCCCCAATTCCTAATGGTTAATATTTAGGGATATTTTAATGGATAGACTGTTGGGGAGGCTTTTTGGATTCTCTATATGTTGTGTTTTTTTCTTCTTCTTGTTACTTACATAGATTACCTTTGACAAATATTCATCGAGCTGTGCATGTCAAATGTGTGTACTTTATGTGGGTGACATTTCAGTAAAAATGTAAATGTATCTTTATGCATAGTGTACAGAAATTCTATACATTTTATTATACATATATTTAAACCATTCCCTTTTGGCTGAGTGTACTGCTATCACCCTAAACTAAGCTGTATAAACTTGCCTTGTCTTTGGTTTCACCTTCCTATGCACATCTTTCTTTCTCTTCCCTTCCTTGATCCTCATAGGCCATAAAAACCTGAAAAAAAAAACAAAAAACTTTACACTTTTAGGGCTCCTAATTCTGTATATCTAAAATATAAAGTTCATGCTACTTTGCTTCAAACTTTCTTTCATTTTATTAAACCTTTTCTCAAACTGCTGCCACTCTGCTGCTGCTGCTGCTAAGTCGCTTCAGTCGTGTCCGACTCTGTGCGACCCCATAGACGGCAGCCCACCGTCCCTGGGATTCCCCAGGCAAGAACACTGGAGTGGGTTGCCATTTCCTTCTCCAATGCATGAAAGTGAAAACTGAAAGTGAAGTCGTTCAGTCATGTCCAACTCTTAGCGACCCCATGGACTGCAGCCTACCAGGCTCCTCCGTCCATGGGATTTTCCACTGCCACTCTAGTCTTCCTTAATATCACTTTCATTACTCCTCTAAACAAAAATTGTGACAACATTGTCAACAATAAATTTTAAAATATCTGCTTGGTTTTGAAGGCAGAAACTGTTCTCTGCCTGTCCACTCCTATGTCTGGTAGCTCTTAAGAACACCCATCTGTCCTATCTGTTGGTCCAGAATTCTCGTTGTCCCTGCGATTTCCACATATTCCATTACGTCTTCTTTCTCTCCCTCTCTCTCTCTCTGATTTCTGCTCACTGTTCATGGCCCCAGTCAAGCCTTCTTTCTCCAATAAACATCCCTCATTGGTATGTCTATTTTCAAATACTTTACAGATAGAATGGTGTAACCTTATGCTGTCATAATTTGCTCTACCTGTGACCATTATAGCCTCCCAAGAAGGTATCAGCTCTTTAAGGAGAGGAAATACGGGTCTTCATTCCATATCATTAATTTGGCATGTGTGGTCTCCTGATGTAAGGTATTTTCCCCGTTTCCAAAATGTGATTGACATATAGTCCTACATAAGTTTAGGATATACAGCGTAATAATTTGACATATATATATATATATCAAGAAATGATTATCACATTAAGTTTAATGACCATCCATCATCTCACATAGATACAAAAAAAGCCCAAAACAAATCTTTTTTTCCTTGTAACGAAAACTCATATTCTCTTAACAACTTTAATACATATCACTTTCATACAGAAGTGCTAACTATCATAAAGTTGTACATTGCATCTCTAGTATTTATTTATCCTATAAATAAATACTGAAGTTTGTGCCTTTTGACCACCTATCCCTAACTCCTCTTCCCACCTCCTTTATCTGTGTATGATTCATCTGCTTGAAGACTCAGTAAGATTCTAGAGGCCAGATTTCTAATTACACACTATATTTCCTCAAAAGATGAGCCTAATGTCTTGCATAAAGAAAACCTTCAATACATACTCATTAATTGCTTTTTCCTGATTCTTTCAAAGAAACAGATAGGCCATTATGTTATGGATACACCACAGAATTTTCCTTTATTAAAATCTTCCAATCCACTCACCGTCTGCCTAAAATCCTAACTCTCCATTATTTTTACAGGCTGTATAGGATCTAGGCCTTGCCTTGCTCTCAGGCATTTCTGTCTTTGCATCTCTCCTATTGCTTCTTCTCAGCTTTTTTTTTTTTCATACTGGAATATAGCCAGTTAATAGTTCAGGTGCACAACAAAAGGGCTCAGCCATATATATATACATATACATATATATAGAAATATACACACACATGTCCATCCCCCCTACACTCTCCTCCCATCCAGGCTGCCACATGACATTGAGCAGAGGCCCCTGTGCTATACAGTAGGTCCTTGCTGGTTATCCATTTCAAATAGAGCAGTGTTTGGGATGGACATGTATACACTCCTTCTCAGCCTTTATTCTTACTCTTCTCTTGGCCTGGAAATGCTCCTCCCCAGGTCATTACAGTGCCTAGTTTTCATAAATGTTACCTTCTTAGGGAGGTCATAATCCGTCTCATCACTCCCTATAAACTATTTTCTTTTGTTTGTCTTCTTAACTTTACCTGTTCTCACCCCAAATGTAAACTACTCAAAGGCAGAGACTTTGAGTTTCTTATTTTTGGTATATCCCCAAGCCTTGCAATACAATATGGTTAAGAAATCTGAGTTGAATAAACATATGAAGAAATGAACAAATGAAATAAACACCTACAAATTACGATTAAATCAAAGATAGTAAGTCAGAGTGAATTAAAGTGAATCAAATTAAATTCAGAGTGAATTAAAGCAGAAGATCCTGAGGGACAGAGTAGTAGATCAACCATACAGGAAAAAGGCACAACCTCAGAATATGTGAATATAATTAATAAAAATAGGGTGAATGTGAGTTGTGGGCAAATTTTTCTTACAAAATGACAGGATAAATGGTAGTGTTTTAAAATTTTTGAATTCATACCCATACCATCCCTCTGGGCCGTCCCAGTGCACCAGCCGCAAGCATCCAGGGGAGGGAGGAGGGAGGAGGGTTCGGGATGGGGAACACATGTATACCTGTGGCGGATTCATTTTGATATTTGGCAAAACTAATACAATTATGTAAAGTTTAAAAATAAAATAAAATTGGAAGAATAAAAAAAAAAAAAAAAAAAAAAAAAAAAAATAAAATTTTTGAATTCAGCCTATATCAAATACTGAGCTACATGGTAAAAAAAATTAATAAAGTTGGCTATTTATGTCTAATTTTATTGTAAAAAGCCATGCATCTGGGGGCCAAATGACTTAAGAACACATTATAGACAATAACTCTTTAATTATTTGACATAGGTGGAGACAGAAATCATTATCTCATTTAGCAGATCTTAAAAATTGAGGCAGTGAAAACAAATGTTTGTCTAACATTTCAACACTAATTTTAGAGTATTATGTGGAATTTCAGTTCATAACTGCATGTTTGTTCTTGCATCTACTACAAAAATTATTACCAAACTTATACTGTGAACATACACTTCAACATGGTGAGAGAAGCAGCACACTCCACGTTCTACAATAGATTTCTCTTCTGTAATCATGCAATTATGGGTAACCAGAAAGGCCATGAATATAGCACTAGGTCTTAAATGTGGGCATTTCCCCCATCAATTTATTCAAAAAGTGCTGTATTCATGGTCAGGGAATTGGTTCAGGTTCAAGAATGGACTGACTATGGAAAGACATTAATTCAAGCCCAAATTAGAATCTTAAAGAATAGTGCCCCACAAAGCAGAGAAAGTGGGTTTGTGGTGGCAAAATTGTAGCACATACCAATTTGATGACTCCTGACAAATCACATAGAAGCAGTTTCTCAAAAAATTGTATCAGGATTTACAAGTAATATCAGTGGTATATGATCATTTTTCCCCTTGTGTGTCACTTCCTATAGATTTATGTCTTTACTTTTAGCTATTTTTTATTCTTGGATATCCCAAATTCCGCTCTCCTCCCACTAAGAAAGTTCCAGCCTTAGAGTTGTTAAAGTAAAAACAATTGTTGTTAAAGTGGAAAATGGAAGCAATTTTTATCATTGGCCCACCACAGTTTGGCTCAGTTCTTCAAGTCTCTGCTCTCGTTGAAAATGAAGCCAGACCACACACTGAGGCTGAATTACAACACTTCAAAAAGAAGAAAAACACTAATGGAAAAAGTCAAATGGGTTTCCAAATGGGAGGTGGTAGACAGTGCAGAAACGTCCTAGCACAGCTCTTATGAGGAGTATACTTTGAATCCAAGGCCCCAACACGTAATCATGAGTTTGCATTACCACGCTGCTGTGACTGCAGAGCAGGAAATGTCCATTCAGCTGCATAGTGTACTAGAGTCCATCAGCCTCAGTGGGAAAGCCTGTTGAGAGCCTTTCACCCCAGTTCCCGCTTTTTGTGAGTCGATCCTGACATTTATGAAAATAAAAATGAGGGCTGCATGGAATATTTTTTCTTTAAGATTATTTCAGCAAGTGAGTGAATAAATTAGGGAGTGAATAATTGGAAAGAAAACCTTAAGTTGGTAGTGGCAGAGACACTTCTGATATCTTGGACACAAAGGCTGCTTTCTAAGTCCTAGAATCCAATTAAGTGTTGATAAATCAAATTGTGGGAAGGATAAGAGTGATGATGTATTTTAGGGAAAAATCAGAAAAGGTACTTGATTGCTTCTGGAATATTCTCCATCATTTGTGTCTGGCCCAGGCACTTGTTGTTTTCAACAACAAGACTCAGCCATGTTTGACTTTTTGCGACCCGATGGACTGCAGCAAGCCAGGCTTACCTGTCCCTCACCATCTCCCAGAACTTGCCTAGGCACTTAGGGTATAGTAGTAAGCAGAAGGAAACACTGTCCCTTCCTTCAGAGAGGCAGATCTGAATTTAAAAATGGCTACACAGATCCAAAATTAGGATTGCTGTGAATGCTAGAAAAGAGAGATACCCATTAATATGAGGGTGTATAAAATGTGTGACTTGACTATAAGACTTTTCAGAAATTATAAAGGAGTTAACCT
Source organism: Bos indicus x Bos taurus (assembly GCF_003369695.1). Taxonomy (NCBI): domain Eukaryota; kingdom Metazoa; phylum Chordata; class Mammalia; order Artiodactyla; family Bovidae; genus Bos; species Bos indicus x Bos taurus. The sequence continues at coordinate 95,503,525 of NC_040079.1, read as the reverse complement.
ATACTGCGTGCCAATCACTTTCAGAATCATGAAGACTTTTATATCCTAAACACAGCCAGGCTGAGAAGGGTTTTCCAACACTGTATCTTGCTCAGACCTGAGAAAGTTAGGGTCATTTGGTGAGACATGTATGCATTCATGGCTCTTTCACAAATATTATGCAAACTTTTGAAAATCTGGACCAAATTTGTGGAAGAGCACAAGAGCTCAGGAGTTGAGGAAGATGCTTTAAACTCACCAGAATAAATAAAAGGGAAAAATAGAGGAAAAAAGTGAAGGAAGAAAATGGACATTTTTAATAAACTAGGTGCTCTGTATAAATTATCCCGTTTACTCTCCTCCATATACTGTGGATGTTGAGTGTAACTATCTACATTGTGTAGATGTGGAAACTGAGGCCTCCAAGAGTTCAGTAATTTCCTGACTATGACAAATCCAGTTAACAGATATGCTAGAATTTTAACACAGGTTGCTGACTTCAGACTCATGCTCTTAATTTTTCCATACACAGTGCTTCTTCTCTAAAGAGAAAGCCACTAGGCCTTATCAGTGGATAAGATGTGTCATTCTAAAATAACCTCTGCCTCTAATCTAATTTAAATTAAGGGGAATACTCTTGAGAATTCAATGCAATTGCCATGATTCTAGGAGAAAATTTCCAGAGATTTGCCTTAACTCTGTGAGTCTTTGATACCATTGTTTTCTATCAATCTAGTCATGCCCTGACCTTTTTCTTATGAAAATAGATTGCCAGTCCCCTAACTATAGACATAGGCTCATAACCCAGGCTGGAAAACTATGCCTGGAGAACAAGTTTCTGTTCTGTGACACAGTATTGATCAGTATGGCAGACATAGTGATTTGGTTCTAGTACTCAAACATAATCCATTCTTCTCTTCTTGACTCTATCACAGAATTTGGAAAAGGTGAACTAATCTTTATCCCAGTCTCCTGTGAGCTAAAAGTAGCCATGCAGTCCTTTTCTGCTCAATGAGATGTTTTTTTGCTAAATAGTAATTCTGTGAAAAATGTTGCTTCCTCAGTGAGAAAGAACAGACTATGTTGGCTTATTCCTTTTGCCTATTTGTTCTCTTTCCAATATGAAATTAGGTTGTAATACCTGGAGATGCAACAATTCTGTAACCAACAAGTGATGAGGACATGAGCCAACTTTGAGGGTATTTGGACAGAAAAATCGAGAGAGGTTGGGATTTTGAGTCACTTGGCTGGCTATTGACTATGTTCCCTTGGTTTCGTTACTGGGAAAATTCATGATCGTCTGATTGTTTCAGCCACTACTTTAAAAAAAATCTTTTCTGTTATGGCTTATTACAAGCTACTGAATATAGTTCCCTGTGCTATACAGTAGGATCTTGTTTATCCATTACATATATAATAACTTGCATCTTAAGCCACTATGAGTCTGAGTGAACTCCGGGAGTTGGTGATGCACAGGGAGGCCTGGCGTGCTGCGATTCATGGGGTCGCAAAGAGTCGGACACGACTGAGCGACTGATCTGATCTGATCTGATGAAGATATCTTCTGTTTTACTGCTAAAAGCACTACAGACATATAAAGTCAGAGGTGCAGTCATAAAACCAGCTGGCCAGTAGGAAGTCTTCCTCAACATTTTTCTGCTTGAATCAGAAGGGTGATACTCTTTTGAGTGTTTTGTCTGAAGGGAGTGGTCATGTTCCCTCTGATTGTGGCCACTCCACAGAAACAGAACGGACCCCCCAAAAAACTGAGTGTAGATGTCTAGATTGATGATGCCCTGTAAACCCAGTAAGGGTAGGAAAAAACTAGGGATAAATCAGACAAAAGATGTGCTAGACCTGTACAAAAACTACAAAATTTTACAGGAAGTAATTAAAGAAAGCCTAAATAAATGGAGAAACATACACTGAACAGAAGTTGGAGAATTCAATATTTTAATATGTAAATTCTCCCCAAATTAATTTACAGACTCAAACCAACAACCAAAATCCCAGAAAACTATTTTTGTAGTAAATGATAAACTGATTTTAAAAATTATTTAGAGCCCCGAGCACCTAGAGCCTGTGAGCCACAAGAGAAGCTACTACAGTGAGAAGCCTGTGCACTGCAATGAAGAGGACCCCCTGCTCACTGCAGCTAAAAAAGCCCGCCCTAAGCAGTGAATCGGAGAAGGCAATGACACCCCATTCCAGCACTCTTGCCTGGAAAATCCCACGGACGGAGGAGCCTGGTGGGCTGCAGTCCATGGGGTCGCTAGGAGTCGGACACGACTGAGAGGCTTCACTCTCACGCATTGGAGAAGGAAATGGCAACCACTCCAGTTTTCTTGCCTGGAGAATCCCAGGAATGGGGGAGCCTGGTGGGCTGCCATCTATGGGGTCGCACAGAGTTGGACACAACTGAAGCAACTCAGCAGCAGCAGCAGCAGCAGCAATAGCAAGCAATGAATACTCGATGCAACCAACAGATATCTCTCTATAGATATAGATATATAGGCTCAATATGTCTCATAGAACTAAATTTGAACTTAAAAATATAAAACTAGAGAAGAAAGCATAGAAGAAAAGCTTTATGACATTGCATCAAGCTATTGTTTCTAAGATACGACACTTTTGCAGTGGATGGGTAATAGTATTTCATTGAGATTTTAGTTTTCATTTCCTTATTGATATGAAATGTTAAGTATCTTTTCATGTGCTTGTCATTTTTGTATCTTCTTCAGTGAAATGTTTGTTCATTTTTAGCCCATTTATAATGTTTTATTTTGTCTTGAGTTGTATGTTCTTGTATTCTAGATACAAGACATCAGATCATTGTTTTGTAAATATTTTTCTCAGTTTGTGGCTTGCCTTTGCACTTAAAAAAAAAAAAAAAACAGTTTCCCTCCAAAACTAAAAATGATGAGTTGGCTTTATTCTAGGGATCAACTTTATATATCCTAAGAAACCTTTAATTCCCACAAGGTCATGATAATTTTATACTGTTTTCTTCTAGAAGTTATAGAGATTTACCTCTCTGTATGGATATTCAATTGACTCATCATCTGTTTGCTAAAAACACTGTCCTTCCACTCTTCACTTATCTTGACGTATTTGATAAAAATTGATGGTTCATATGTATGCATTTCTGGACTCCCTGTTCTGTTTCGTTGGTTTGTTTGTGTACCCTTAATGCCCATATCACAAGTTTGATTACTGTTGTTTTGTTGGTTAGTCTCTAAGTTGCATCTGACTCTGCTGCAACTGCATGGACTATAGCCTGCCAGGCTGCTCTGTCCATGGGATTTCCCAGGCAAGAATACTGGAATGGGTAGCCATTTCCTTCTGCAGAGGATCTTCCCAGCCTAGGGATCAAAACTGCATGTCCTGCATTACAGGCACACCCTTTACCACAGCTGTTGTTCAGTCGCTCAGTCCTGTCCAACTCTTTGTGACTCCATGGACTGCAGCACGCCAGGCTTCCCTACCCTTCACTATCTCCCTGAGTTTGCTCAAACTCGTGTCCATTGAGTCAATGATGACATCCAACTATCTCATCCTCTGTCACCCGCTTCTCCTGCCTTCAATCTTTCCCAGCATCGGGTCTTTTCCAATGAGTCAGTTCTTTGCATCAGGCAGCCAAAATATTGGAGCTTCAGCATCATTCCTTCCAATGAGGATTCAGGGTTGATTTCCTTTAGGATTGACTAGTCTGATCTCTTTGTGGTCCAAGGAACTCTGAAGAGTCTTCTCCAGCACCACAGTTTGAAAGCATCAATTCTTTGGTGTTCAGTTTCTTTAAGAAGATCCAACTCTTATATCCACACATGACTACTGGAAAAACCATGGCTTTGATTATATGGATCTTTGTCGGCAAAGTGATGTCTCTGCTTTTTAACATGCTAACTAGATTTGCCATAGATTTTCTTCCAAGGAGCAAGCATCTTTTAATTTCATAGCTGCAGTCACATGTGATTTTGGAGCCCAAGAAAATAAAGTCTGACACTGTTTCCATTGCTTCCCCATCTATTTCCCATGAAGTGATGAGACCAGATGCCATGATCTTCGTTTTCTGAATGTTGAATTTTAAGCCAGCTTTTTCATTCTCATCTTTCACTCTCATCAAGAAGCTCTTTAGTTCCTCTTTGCTTTCTGCTGATAAAGGTGGTATCATCTGCATATCTGAGGTTATTGATATTTCTCCCTGTAATCTTGATTCCAGCTTGTGCTTCATCTAGCCTGGCATTTCATATGGTGTACTCTGCATGTAAGTTAAATAAGCAGGGTGACAATGATACAGCCTTGACGTAATCCTTTCCCAATTTGGAACCAGTCTGTTGTTCCATGTCCAGTTCTAACTGTTGCTTCTTGACCTGCATATATGTTTCTCAGGAGGCAGTTAAGGTGGTTTGGTATTCTCATCTCTTGAAGAATTTTCCACAGTTTGTTGTGATCCACACAGTCAATGGCTTTAGCATAGTCACTGAAGCAGAAGTAGATGTTTTTCTGGAATTCTCTTGCTTTCCTATAATCCAGTGGATATTGGCAATTTGATCTCTGGTTCTTCTGATTTTTCTAAATCCAGCTTTATATCCAAAAGTACTCAGTTCACGTACTGCTAAAGCCTAGCTGAAAGGATTTTGAGCATGACTTGCTAGCATGTGAAGTGAGTGCAATTGTGGTAGTCTGAACATTCTTTGGCATTGCCCTTCTTCTGAGTTGGAATTAAAACTGACCCTTCTCAGTCCTGTGGCCACTGCTAAGTTTTCCAAATTTGATGGCATATTGAGTGCAGCACTTTAACAGCATCATCTTTTTGGATTTGAAATAGTTCAGCTGAAATTCCATCACCTCCACTAGTTTTTTTTTTTTTGGTAGTAATGCTTGGAAAAAACTCTGATGCTGGGAGGGATTGGGGGCAGGAGGAGAAGGGGACAACAGAGGATGAGATGGTTGGATGGTGTCACTGACTCGATGACTGAACTCCGGGAGTTGGTGATGGACAGGGAGGCCTGGCGTGCTGCGATTCATGGGGTCGCAAAGAGTCGGACACGACTGAGCGACTGAACTGAACTGAACTGAATGCTTCCTGAGGCCCACTTGACTCCACACTCCAGCATGTCTGGTCTAGGTGAGTGACAATACCATCATGTTTATCAGTGTCATTAAGATCTTTTTTAATACAGTTCTGTGTATTCTACCCCCGTCTTCTTAATCTCTTCTGCTTCTGTTAGGTGCTTACGGTTTCTGTCCTTTATTGTGTCTGTCTTTGCATGAAATGTTCCCTTGGAATCTCTAATTTTCTTCAGGAGATAGCTAGCCTTTCTCATTCTGTTGTTTTTCTCTATTTCTTTGCATTTTTCACTTAAGAAGGCTTTCTTATCTCTCCTTGCTATTCTCTGGAACTCTGCTTTTAGATGGGCTTATCTTTCCCTTTCTCCTGTCTTTCGCGTCTCTTCTTTTCTCAGCTGTTTGTAAAGCCTCTTCAGGTGATGACTTTGCCTTATTGCATTTCTTTTTCTTGGGGATGGTTTTGGTCACTGCCTCCTGTACAATGTTATGAATCTCTATCCATAATTCTTCAGGCATTCTATCTACCAGATCTAATCCCTTGAATCTATTCATCACCTCCACTGTATAATCCTAAGGGATTTGATTTAGGTCATATCTGCATGACCTAGTGATTTTCCCTACTTTCTTTACCACAGAGCCAAGCTTTATTAAATTCTTGAATTCTGGTGTGATAACTTTGGCTTTTACACCAGCTGAATTTCCTTTTAGTTCAGCTGTACATTTCTAAAGAAAATGCTGTCCTTTTGTTCATCTTCCATTTCTTTCTTACTCTGATCACAAATTCCAGCCACCTTGGTTTCTCCAGACTCTGATGTCTGTCTTTTAAAATCTGCACTCCACAAAGCCACCAGACTCCTTCTGGGCTCATCCTTCCTACCCTGAGGCCTGGAAATTGCTTCCAGGAAGTACACTGAAGAGTTTACAGGACTGCCCTTGTTTGTTTCCTTTCTCTCAGGAGTCCCAGGTCTCTGCTGTCTGTTGTTCAATGTCTGGAAACATTTGTTACAAACATTTTACCCAGTTTTCTGTTTACATTGAGAAGGCACTGCCTGCAGCAGTTAATCCTTCATGGGCAGAAGCAGATTCCTGTCAGTCGTTTTAATTTTACCCCTTCTAGTGGATGTGTAATTTACCTTGCTGTGATTTAAATAGCTCATGATCTTGAGCAAATTGTCATGTGCTGGTTGTTCTTTCATATATCTTCATTTATGAAAAGTTTTTCAAATATTTTGTTCATTTGTCTTATTAAGTCGTAGGATTTTTTTATACATTCAAGATGCTCTTGTCATAAATATATATTGTAAATATTTGTAAATATATTTTACAAATATATTTGAGATATATTGTAAATATCTCTAGGTCTTTGTCATTCTTAATCATGTCTTTTGAAGGGCAGAAGTTTTTAGTTTCAATAAAGTCCAATTATTGATTTTCTTCTTTTATGATTCATCCTTTTCCAGTATCAAGAAACCCTTTGCCTACCCCAAGGTAACAGTTTCTCCTATCTTATTTTTCTATAAGCTTTATAGTCTTAACTTCTATGGTTGCATCTATAATCCACTTAAAATTAATTGTGCAAATATAATGTAAGAATTGAGGTATATGTTTTTTTCAAATCCTAGTTGTATCAGGATCATATGTTGGAAAGAAAATCTGCTCTTATTATTACTTTAACATATTTGTTAACATTGATTAACCACATATGTAAGTATGTTCATTTGGGGGCAGTCCATTTTTTTCCCTTGATTTATATATTTATTATACTTGAAGTTAGGTAGTGCAAGTCCTTCAACTTTGTTCTTTTTCAAACTTATTTTGGTTTGAAAAAAAGAACAGAATTTCACAAGAGCAAACTTGAAGTCGTTCATGTCTAATAGCCAAGAAGGAAAGAATTGGGAAAAAATTAAATAATTATAACATTGAATTTTAAACCATAAAATAAATATTTATGTCCCCATACTAACATAAGTAAAAATTTTATAAATGTGTATGGGGGGACAAAAGCTCTTCCATTTGGATTTGCAAGTAAATATAGAAAGGATGAGGGAAAATTCTGTAAGATTTTGCCATAAGTGAGTACTGAATTATGTCATCTTTTAAGGTGAATTATTTAGTTTGTGAACATACTGAATTAAGTGGTTGATCATTAATGTTAAAAAAGCAATATACTGATATAATAAATATTATGTATTGTTGTTGTTGTTTAGTCGCTAAATCATGTCAGACTGTTTCCAAGCTCGTGAACTGCAGTTCTCCACGCTTCCCTGTCCTTCACGATTTCCTGAAGTCTGCTCAGACTTATGTACATTGAGTTGGTAATACTGTCCAACCATCTCATTGTCTGTTCCCCACTTCTCCCCCTGGCTTCAGTCTTCCCGAACATCAGAATCTTATCCAATAAGTTGCTCTTCACATCAGGTGGCCAAAGTATTGGAGCTTCAGCATCAGTCCTTCCAACTAATATTCGGGGTTGATTTCCTTTAGGATCAACTGGTTTGATTATCCTTGCTGTCCAAGGGACTCTCAAGAGTCTTATCATCACCACAATTTGAAAGCATCAATTCTTTGGTGCTCAGCCTTCTTTATGGTCCAACTCTCACATCCATATATGACTACTGGAAAACCATAGTTTGACTATATAAACCCTTGTCAGCAAAGTGATGTTTCTGCTTTTTAATACACCATCTGGATTTGTCATAGCTTTTCTTCCAAGGAGCAAGTGTCTTTTAATTTCATGGATAGTCACCATCTACAGTGATTTTGGAGCCCAAGAAAATAAAATCTGTCATTGTTTCCACTTTTCCCCATATATTTGGGGAAATGATGGGACTGGATGCCATGCCAGCTTTTTACTCTCCTCTTTCACTCTGATCAAAAGACTCTTGAGTTCCTCTTCACTTTCTGCCATTAAGGTAGTATCATCTGCATATCTGAGTTCTCCCTTGATTCCAGCTTGATTCCAGCTTGTGATTCATCCAGCCCAGCATTTCCCATCATGTACTCTGCGTATAAGTTAAATAAGCAGGGTGACAACATACAGCCTTGTTGTACTCCTTCCCCAATTTTGAGTCAGTCTGCTGTTCCATATCGGGATCTAACTATTGCTTGGCCTGCATAACAGGTTTCTCAGGAGGCAGATAAGGTAGTCTGGCATTCCCATCTCTTGAAAATTTTTCCACAGTTTGTTGTAATGCACATAGTCAAAGGCTTTAGCATAGTCAATGAAGCAGAAGGAGATGTTTTTCTGGAATTCCCTTGAAACGTAAATAAATCTATAAGAACAATATATTTTATAAACACATATATATTATAGTATTATATATATATTAAGTTATAATGTATTAATAGTATAAAATATATTGATACCTTATTAATATATTTATGTTTTAATACTAATAGCAATAGCAATGATTATATTAATAATCATACAATGTAATATATGTACTTGATGTAATGACTTTATAATAATTTTTCCTGTTTATCATGATAGATCAAAATATAATTTTTCTGATATTAATATAGCTATTCCCATTTTCTGTTGGTTAGAGTTTAAATGTTATATCTCATTCCATTCTTATCCTTTTAAAACAATTCTAAGTAGATTTCCTGTAAACAGCTTATTGTCATATTTTGCTTTTTATGTACAATTTGACATCTTATTCTTTTAATTGGATTGTTTAGTCTATTGATATTTAATATAATTATCAATATTTTTTGTATAAACAGCATATTTTTACTAGTGTTCAACATGATACATTGACTTTGTGTTTTATTTTCCCTAAATTAACAGTATTTTTCCATATTCTATTTCCACTATTATCTCATTATATAAAGCATATTTAAAAATTTTTTTATGTTGTATTATGATTTCATCTATATGTATTTAACATCTCCAAATTTATGTACATATAGAAATCTTACTATGATATACTTTGATTTCTCCCTCCATTTATTTTTCAGTTGTTTTCATACATTTTTCCTACATGTGCTACAATTCATTGTTATTACATTTTATTTAAGCAGTTAATTATCATTTTAAGAAATTAATGTATTTTATATCAAAACCAGGTAGTTACAATTTCTAATTATCTTACTCTTATTTGTAGGTACAGTATTCATGCTGTATTTCCTCTTGCCAAAGAACCTTCTTTAGTATATCGTGTAGTACAGGTCTTCTGGCAACAGCTTATCTCTCTTTCATCCTTTGTTTTTCTTTACTTTCAGATGTTTTTATTGTGTTTACATTTTTTCAGTACTTTATTAATATGATATCATTGTTTACTTTCTTATGTTTCTTAAGAGTAGTATGCAGCCATTTTATTCCCTTGTATATATGTGCATTTTTACTTTCTCTTCTTGAAAAATTTCCCTTTGTTGTTGTTTTTTATTTGATTATGATATACTTTGATATTTGTCATAGGCAGAATAATGGCACTCCAAAGATAAACACACTATAATACCCAGAAGCTGTGAATATGTTGCCTTTTGTGGCAAAGGAAAGTTAAGATAGCCAGTGGAATTAAGGTTTCTAATCAGTTGACCTTAAACTAGGGTAATTATCATGGATTATCCGGGAAGATTCAGTGTATTCACAAGTGTTCTTTAAAGTTTAAGAGAGACTAGAGAATTATGGGAAGATGTGATTATAAAGGAAATTTATAGGAAGATACTTACTGCATTAATATGCCTGGAAAGAAGGGGCCATGAGTCAAGAAATATGAGTTGCCTCTCAGAGAGGGAAAGGGCAACAAAAAAATTCTTCTGTAGAGTTTTCAGAAAGAAATTCAGCCTGCTAACACCTTAATTTTAACCAAGTTAAGTGTGTGTTAGATTTTTGATATACACAATTTTAAGATAATAAATTTGTATTGTTTTGAGCCACTAAGTTTGTGATACTTTGTAAAAGCAACAGTAGAAAAATGTCAGAGTATAACTTTGTGTGTCTTCCTCTTTATGCTTTATTTATCTTCATGTGTTAGTGGAGTTTTTTTTTTCTTCTTCTTTTTTTCATTAATCTTGGAAAATGGTGGTTATTTCTTTCAATCTTTCTTACATTTCTCACTTCTGGGACTCAAATAACACTGATGCTGCTACTAAGTCGCTTCAGTCGTGTCCGACTCTGTGCGACCCCATAGACGGCAGCCCACCAGGCTCCCCCATCCCTGGGATTCTCCAGGCAAGAACACTGGAGTGGGTTGCCATTTCCTTCTCCAATGCATGCAAGTGAAAAGTGAAAGTGAAATCGCTCAGTCGTGTCCGACTCTTAGCGACCCCATGGACTGCAGCCCACCAGGCTCCTCGGTCCATGGGATTTTCCAGGCAAGAGTACTGGAGTGGGGTGCCATTGCCTTCTCCCAAATAACACTGATACTACCTCATAAATCCCTGAGTATTCTATACCTCTTTCGGTCCTTTTCCTATCTGGACATAACAGTATTTTTTTTTTTTTTTTTTGTAGTTTCAATTGTTGTATCTACATACTTACTGATCTTTTCTTTTGTGGTGTTTAATCTGGTAATCTCATTGAGGAACATTTTTAACTCATGCATTGTATTTTTCTAAGTAGTTTTTACTTTCTTTTCTATAGCTTATATTTATTTTCTCATATGTTTATGGTTTCCTTTAAATACTTGAAGATATTTCTGATAATCCTTTTAAAATCATTATCTGTTATTTCATCTTTTCTGTTATTTTGGAGTTTGTTTCTATTACTGGTTATGGGTAATAATTTCTTGTTTCTTCACATGTCTCCTCATTTTTACTGGATGTTAGGCACTTCTAAGTTTTATTCTGTTATATTATAAGTCTTCAGAAATCCTTTTCAAATTGGTAGACTCTGGTCAGGCTTCCCTGGTGGCTCAATGGTAAAGAATCTGCCTGCCAACGCAGGAGACACAGGTTTGAGCCCTTAGTTAGGAAGATCCCCTGGAGAAGGAAATGGCAACCCACTCCAGTATTCTTGCCTGGGAAATCCCATGGACAAAGGAACCTGGCGAGCTATAGTGTGTATGGTGTCACAAAAGAAACACATGCAACTCTGGTCTGGCATATAGTCTTACTTCTTTTGTGGCTTGCTTTTAAGTTTTTTTAGTGCAAGTTTAGAGTAGTTTTACTCTAGGGATGTTTAAAAGTCCTGCAAATATGTTCTTCTGCTGTCTTTCGATTGTCTTGAGTATTCAATATAATCTCTCAATTCTGGCTGGCCAAAACTCAAGTCTCCTAGCCTTGTGCAAGCTCAAAATACTTTTTATTTTATTGTCTCAGCTCTCTCTCTTCCTACACTAGTGGAGATTTTTCCTATCTGCTTGGACCTTAGAATTCAGCATCAGAATCAAGAATATTCTATGCAGATTTCTGGGACTTTTTCTTTGTATAGCTCCCTCTTTCTTAAACTCCAGTCTTCCCTGTTGGCACAGATGGTAAAAAATCTGCCTGCAGTGTGGGAGACCTGGGTTCAATTCCTGGGTTGGGAAGATCCCCCGGAGAAGGGAACAGCTATTCCCTCCAGTGTTCTGGCCTGGAGAATTCCATGGGCAGAGGAGCCTGGCAGGGTACACAGTCCATGGGGTCACAAAGAGTTGGACACGACTGAGCAACGTTCACTTTCACTTTTTTTCCTTAAACTCCACTTTGCAGTTTTCATCGCCTTCACCTCTCTGAAGTTTTATCTTTGCCTCTTCAGATAGGCTACCATTATATAGCTAGGATTCTCCTCCCTACACATCAGAAAGTGTGATTCTCCTCCCTATGCATCAGAAAGTGCTTCTAGAGAGAAAACCCTGGGGAAGGAAATGATAACTCACTCCAGTATTTTTGCCTGGAGATTCCCATGGGCAGTGGAGCCTGGCAGGCTATGGTTCATAGGGCTGCAAAGAGTCAGACACAACTGTAGCAACTTGCCATGCATGCACACATGCACTGTATATAACATGGATAAGCAAGAAGGACATACTGTATAGCATGGGGAACTTTAGTCAATATCTTATAATAACCTATAATGAAAAAGAATCACTTTGCTGTATACTTGAAACTAACACAACACTGTAAATTAGCTATACTCCAATTCTGAAAACATCTAAATGAATAAGAATTTAATACATATATACATTGCAATTTTCAAGTTTGTGTAAATATTTTATCAAATAGTTGATTATTTTTTCAAGAGATAGAATTTCTAATATATGGGAAAAATTGACATTAAAACAATCTCCCCACTATTTTATATGTTTAATGCATTAGTAAATATCATAGTTTTGATGTCTTCTATAATCGATTTTTTAAATGTGTATATGAGTTCTTTTTGAAGCTGACTTCTGTCAGTGTAATGTATTTTGTCATAATGTAATGTATTTTTAGCCTTGAATGATTTTGCTGACTTCTCTATTGTACCTTTCTGTCACAATAATAAACATTGATATTGAAAATTAAGCTTTTCCCTTCATTTTATTAAACATAATATCTTACATTTTAAAGTATTTTTATATTATTAGAATTTTTGATATTACCCTAAGAATTTATCTAAGTAGCATAAAATGCACATTCTGTTAAGTAATTATTAAACATTTACAATGAAGAATTTTTTATGAAATGCATTTCTTAATGAGATTGATAGATTTTGTTTGTTTTGTTTTAGGTTGTTTTTGTATCCTTGGATGAACATTTCTATTAGAATATAAAGAGTCTCAACATTTATTAGCTGCCCATTTCTTATTTTTATAGAACTAAGCCCTGAGGAATCACATACTCATAAATAAGAAAAGTGCAATGGAGGGAATTTTATTTTAAACATGTCATTCAATTCTTTGTACATCTTCTGAGTCACGTGTCAAAAATGACATGCTGATTTATCATTAAAAGTTACTTTTAATGATTCATAAGTGTATAACTAGATTATAGTCTAGGGTTTCACAGGTGGCTCAGTGTAAAGAATCCACCCATCGAAGCAGGATCCATAGGAGATGTGGGTTTGATTCCTGGGTTGAGGAGATAACCCAAGGAGGAAAAAATGGCAACCCACTCCAGTATTCTTGCCAGGATAATCCCATGGACAGAGGACCCTGGTGAGCTACACTCCATGGGAGTTGCCAAAGAGTCAGTCTTGACTGAGCAACTGAGCATGCACACACAAATTATAGTCTACTTCAGTGTTCCTAATTATAAAGAATGTGGAGCCATCTAGTCTGCAAAGAAAGACTTGAAAATGTCAGTTTTCATTCTAGTCCCAAAGAAGGGCAGTGCCAAAGAATGTTCAAACTACTGCACAGCTGCACTTATTTCACATGCTAGCAAGGTCATACTCAAAATCCTCCAAGCTGCACTTCAACAGTGCATGAACTGAGAACTTCCATATGTACAAGCTGGATTTAGAAAAGGCAGACAAACTAGAGATCAAATTGCCAACGTCCTTAGGATCATAGAAAAAGCAAGAGAAATCCAGAAGTAGAAAAACATCTACTTCTGCTTCACTGACTACTCTAAAGCATTTGACTGTGTGGATCACAACAAACTGTGGAAAACTCTTCAAGAGATGAGAATAACAGACCACTTTTCCTGCCACCTCTGAGAAACCTGTATACAGGTCAAGAAGCAACAGTTAGAATTGGACTTGGAACAGCAGATTGGTTCCAAATTGGGAAAGGAGTATGTCATGGCTGTATTATTGTCACCCTGCTTATTTAACTTATATGCAGAGTACATCATGTGAAATGCCAGGCTGGATGAAGCACAAGCTGGAATAAGATTGCAGGGAGAAATATCAATAACCTCAGATATGCAGATGATACCACCCTTATAGCAGAAAGCAGAAAAGAACTAAAGAGCCTCTTGATGAAAGTTAAGAGGAGAGTGGAAAAAGCTGGCTTAAAACTCAGCGTTCAAAAAATGAAGAACGTGGCACCCGATCCCATCACTTCATGACAAATAGATGGGGAAACAATGGAAACAGTGACAAACTTTCTTTTCTTGGGCTCTAAAATCGTTCCAAGCTCCAGGAGATGGTGAGCATGCTCTGGGAGATAGTGAAGGACACGGAAACCTGTCCTGTCCTGTCTATGGGGCTTCCCTCATAGCTCAATTGGTAAAGAATCCACCTGCAGTGCAGGAGACCTGGGTTTGATCCATGGGTTGGGAGGATCCCCTGGAGAAGGGAAATGCTACCCACTCCAGTATTTTGGCCTGGAGCATTCCATGGACTATATATAGTCCATGGGGTCACAAGGAGTCGGACACAATGAGTGACTTTCACTTTCAAATCATTGCAGATGGTGACTGCAGCCATGAAATTAAAAGATGCTTGCTCCTTGGAAGAAAAGCTATGACAAACCTAGACAGCATATTAAAAAGCAGAGATATCACTTTGCTGACAAAGGTATGTCTAGTCAAAGTTTTTCCTGTAGTCATGTATGGATGTGAGAGTTGGACCATAAAGAAAGCTGAGCACCGAAGAATTAATGCTTTCAAACTATGATGTTGGAGAAGGCCCTTGAGAGTCCCTTGGAAAGAAGGAAATCAAACCAGTCAAGCCTAAAGGAAATCAACCCTGAGTACTTGTTGGAAGGACTGATGCTGAAGCTGAAGTTCCAATACTTTGGCCACCTGATGCCAAGAGCCAGCTCTTGGAAGAGTCCCTGATGCTGGGAAATATTGAAGTCAGGAGGAGGAGATGACAGAAGACAAGATGGTTGGGTGGCATCACTGACTCAATGGACAGGAGTTTGAGCAAGCTCCAGGAGATGGTGAAGGACAGGGAAGCCTGGCGTGCTGCAGTCCATGGGGTTGTGAAGAGTCAGACATGACTGAGCGACTGAACAACAAACTGTTATTCATCTTCATTGATGTCATAACTCCAATATTTTGAATTTTTTTCAGCTCCCTAGATGTTTGAACAGCATTGAAAGTGAAAGTGAAGTCACTCAGCCGTGTCCGACTCTTTTTGACTCCGTGGACTGTAGCCTACTGGGCTTCTCTGTCCATGGGATTTTCCAGGCAAGAGTAGCAGAGTGGGTTGCCATTTCCTTCTTCAGGGGACCTTCCTGACCCAGGGATCGAACCCAGGTCTCCCACATTGCAGGCAGACGCTTTATCCTCTGAACCACCAGGAAAGTAAAGCATTAGTTGTGAATTAAAGAATTAGTTGTGAGTAAAAGAAAGATTCAATCTTTCTGTTGTGATATAGATCAATGGAACAAAATAGAAAGCCCAGAGATAAATCCACGCACATATGGACACCTTATCTTTGACAAAGGAGGCAAGAATATACAATGCAAAAAAGACCATCTCTTTAACAAGTGGTGCTGGGAAAACTGGTCAACCACTTGTAAAAGAATGAAACTAGAGCACTAGTACATCATGAGAAACGCTGGACTGGAAGAAACACAAGCTAGAATCAAGATTGCCGGGAGAAATATCAATAACCTCAGATATGCAGATGACACCACCCTTATGGCAGAAAGTGAAGAGGAACTCAAAAGCCTCTTGATGAAAGTGAAAGAGCAGAGTGAAAAAGTTGGCTTAAAGCTCAACATTCAGAAAACGAAGATCATGGCATCCGGTCCCACCACTTCATGGGAAATAGATGGGGAAACAGTGGAAACAGTGTCAGACTTTATTTTTCTGGGCTCCAAAATCACTACAGATGGTGACTGCAGCCATGAAATTAAAAGACGCTTACTCCTTGGAAGGAAAGTTATGACCAACCTAGATAGCATATTCAAAAGCAGAGACATTACTTTGCCAACAAAGGTGCGTCTAGTCAAGGCTATGGTTTTTCCTGTGGTCATGTATGGATGTGAGAGTTAGACTGTGAAGAAGGCTGAGCGCTGAAGAATTGATGTTTTTGAACTGTGGTGTTGGAGAAGACTCTTGAGAGTCCCTTGGACTGCAAGGAGATCCAACCAGTCCGTTCTAAAGGAGATCAGCCCTGGGATTTCTTTGGAAGGAATGATGCTAAAGCTGAAACTCCAGTACTTTGGCCTCCTGATGCGAAGAGTTGACTCTTTGGAAAAGACTCTGATGCTGGGAGGGATTGGGGGCAAGAGGAGAAGGGGACGACAGAGGATGAGATGGTTGGATGGCATCACTGACTCGATGGACGTGAGTCTGAGTGAACTCCGGGAGTTGGTGATGGACAGGGAGGCCTGGCGTGCTGTGATTCATGGGGTCGCAAAGAGTTGGACACGACTGAGCGACTGATCTGATCTGATCTGATCTGAGAACACTTTCTAACACCATACACAAAAATAAACTCAAAATGGATTAAAGATCTAAACGTAAGACCAGAAACTGTAAAACTCCTAGAGGAGAACATAGGCAAAACACTCTCTGACATACATCACAGCAGGATCCTCTATGACCCACCTCCCAGAGTATTGGAAATAAAAGCAAAAATAAAGAAATGGGACCTAATTAAACTTAAAAGCTTCTGCACAACAAAGGAAACTATAAGCAAGGTGAAAAGACAGCCTTCAGAATGGGAGAAAATAATAGCAAATGAAGCAATAGACAAACAACTAATCTCAAAAATATACAAGCAACTCCTACAGCTCAATACCAGAAAAATAAATGACCCAATCAAAAAATGGGCCAAAGAACTAAATAGACATTTCTCCAAAGAAGACATACAGATGGCTAACAAACACATGAAAAGATGCTCAACATCACTCATTATCAGAGAAATGCAAATCAAAACCACTATGAGGTACCATTTCACGCCAGTCAGAATGGCTGCGATCCAAAAGTCTACAAGCAATAAATGCTGGAGAGGGTGTGGAGAAAAGGGAACCCTCTTACACTTTTGGTGGGAATGCAAACTAGTACAGTCACTATGGAGAACAGTGTGGAGATTCCTTAAAAAACTGGAAATAGAACTGCCTTATGATCCAGCAATCCCACTGCTGGGCATACACACTGAGGAAACCAGAATTGAAAGAGATACGTGTACCCCAATGTTCATCGCAGCACTGTTTATAATAGCCAGGACATGGAAGCAACCTAGATGTCCATCAGCAGATGAATGGATAAGAAAGCTGTGGTACATATACACAATGGAGTATTACTCAGCCATTAAAAAGAATACATTTGAATCAGTTCTAATGAGGTGGATGAAACTGGAGCCTATTATACAGAGTGAAGTAAGCCAGAAAGAAAAACACCAATACAGTATACTAATGCATATATATGGAATTTAGAAAGATGGTAACAATAACCCTGTGTACGAGACAGCAAAAGAGACACTGATGTAGAGAACAGTCTTTTGGACTCTGTGGGAGAGGGAGTGGGGGATGATTTGGGAGAATGGCATTGAAACATGTATAATATCATATATGAAACGAGTTGCCAGTCCAGGTTCGATGCACAATGCTGGATGCTTGGGGCTGGTGCACTGGGACGACCCAGAGGGATGGTATAGGGAGGGAGGAGGGAGGAGGGTTCGGGATGGGGAACACATGTATACCTGTGGTGGATTCATTTTGATATATGGCAAAAGCAATACAATATTGTAAAGTTAAAAAATATAATAAAATAAAAAAAAAAAGAAAGAAGGAAACAGGGAAAAAAAAAAGGCGGTATGAATTCCTTAACTATAGTCACTTTCTTAAATAGATGACTTTAGGGAAGACCGTAGATTGAAGTTCAGGATATGGAAATATGCACTGGTTTTGAATCTATCCATCTCTTTCCATGTATTTACTTGTAAAATCTTCATGTACGCTATGTGGTCACGGGTCACAGGACCAGAAGGCTCTGGGTGTGTGCATCAGGACATTGTACAATATAGAGCGTACGATCTTTACTTCTCTTTCCTATAAGACTACCTTATTTGAAAACAAAAGACTACACAGTTAACTCTTTAATATACTATTCTTTTTTTTATAAATGAGACAGATGAAGCTCAGAAAAGTGATGTAGGATGTCCTGTTTCATGGGTGGTAAGTGTTGGACCTAGAACTCAAACCTGGGCTTCTGTTATTCCAGAGGCCATACTCCTTTTATATATACTGTCTTTCAAGTGGGCAGAAAAATAAGTACGTTTGACAAACTTCATAAATGTAAGCTACTAGCTAAGAAGGTATTCACTAGAAGTGTACATAAAGAAAGAGAGAACAAAACAAAACAAATTAAAAACTTGAGCTTGAAAAATGTGGAGGATTTCTATATGTAAAAACAAAGAGCAAAATAAACTAGGAAACAGTACAAAGAAGTCGGGAATGTGTAATACACATTGTAGGGGAAGGAGACAAGGGGAAAAAAACTATATATGGAGTTTAATTGGACAACAGAGAAAATTGGCAAGTTGCTGTTGAGTGGAATATGGAAAAATCTTAATGACTCAGTCCTTAAGAATTAGGAGTCACTGATGGGTCGGAACAGGGGACATGATAAAAATCATGTTTTAGGAAGAATTATCTGGTAGTTGCCTGCAGTATAGTTTGAAAAAAGCTTTGACAAGACTACCTAAGTAGGCTGTTGTAATAATCCAGATGTGAGATTATAATGGAATAGGCTACAGTGTTAGCTATGGGAATATAAAGGGAAAGACAAATACCAGAGACAGTAAGAAGAAGGAAATCAGAGACTAGGGTAGATATTCATGTGGGGAATACTGAAATATTAGGCAAGAGTAACTGCCGTGGGTTGCTCAGACGTTTTAATGCAAGCTTAGGGCTCTGGATATTGTAAGTAGTGAGGAGCCAAAAAATTTTTTGAACATGAGAGTAAGAGTGTTTAAAGGATATTAATAGTGAAATAAGTATTTTCTCTTATTTTTCAGCAATAGCATTAGAATATACTTGTAAAATCTAGACATAAATAAAGCCTTAATTCCATAAATTATGAATTCCGTTCCTCAAAGGGTAATGTAAAGTTACTTATGTGTCATATTAAGTCACAGCCAGATTATTATTTCTTGTGTTATGTGTTTAAAAGGTAGTGTAAGATGGTCAGTGAGACTTTATGATTGCTCTGGAATTGGCTTCTATCAGGAGACGAAGAGAATATAAACAGTTTGTGCTTAGACACATCTTCAGACAGTAAAGCTTGTTTAAGCAACGGCTCCTACTCCCAGCCCGTCACCACAAAACATGCTTCTTCCTGTCTGCTCATAAAGCCTTACTGGGAAGATAGTGATGAAAGGTGGTTTAGGGGTGGCAGAGTGAATTTGGTATTTTCCTAAGAAGATTGTAAGAGATCTGAATTTTTAAAGCAATTAAAAATTTTAAAGTAGTTTCACAATTTTGATGATTTTTAATTTAGATATACTTCCTAACTTCCTGACAATTTAAGCAATATTAGAAGGAAACTGCTAACTGTCCACAATTACAGGTTGTTTACATTTTATTTTATCATCATCATCTATCTATCACCTGAAAGTTGGAGATAATGAATCATTTAACCCTTAAATACTGCACTGTATGTATATTTTCTAAGACATCTGGTTCTTTTTAGAATGCGCCAGGACCAGCAATTTGTCCCTAATTTTCAATTCTAGTGATAAAATCCAGACCAACTGAAAAAGTCCCACTCAAGATCTTATTATAAAAGCATTCTATGAAACATTTTTCTTAAAAAGCAAATAGATAAATAGTAATGTGAGGTAGATTTGTTATAACAGCTACTTACTGAGATTTTAAAATGTACTTGGCAATGTATTAGTCATTTTGTATTTGTAATTTGTTCCTCTCATCATATATTTCTAATCATGCTATTCTTCACAATAAACTTATAATGGAGGCTCTATTTGGACAAAGTAGACACAAATATGAGTTCACTGAGTAAAGAAAACTGGAAGTGCTATAAATTAATATTTGATAAATGTAATTTATGCCCCTTTATGTTAGAAAGGATACATTTATATCCTATTAATAGAAAATATCATTAAGTGATGTAGAGCATGTACAATTTGTAGAAGACTGTATCAAATAGATTCTCAAGTTCTTATTGAAAGTGTTCACTTTGAGCAGGGAGTTTGGGTTGCTTTGTTTTTATATTTCCTTTACTTTGTCCTAGGCTTCTTCACTGGGTACCACTGAAGAAGTTTTTTTTTTTTCCTTGAACATTAGTAGCTTTTTATTCTAGAATGTTACAGTTGACTACTTGTTCACTTCTCTTCTGATGCCCCAGTGTTCATTTCCATCTTACTGTTTGTTCCGTTTCCTTTTCCTGATACTGTATGTCTAGGGAAGCCTTTGGATCTAGGGGAAAAAAGAACTCAGAGGGTCCAATAACTGCAAAATTATTAAATCTTTTAAATAACCCAGAGTAGATCATTCTTAAAATAACTTCCATGTTAAGATTTGCCTATTCATTTCTTATAAATGAGAATTAACACATGATTAACACATAAAATATGATTAGTTTAGTGTCTTCTAAGGGTCATGCATTGTTTTGTCATTTTACATAATGCCGTGTAATCTTCAAAATGATTCTCCAAGGGAGTAATATAGCTAATAACTGAGAAAAGATTACTATTGAAAAATCTGTGATAGAATATAAATAAAATATTATATTATAATTAAATA
This sequence comes from Bos indicus x Bos taurus, assembly GCF_003369695.1. Classification (NCBI taxonomy): domain Eukaryota; kingdom Metazoa; phylum Chordata; class Mammalia; order Artiodactyla; family Bovidae; genus Bos; species Bos indicus x Bos taurus. Next base: position 95,482,961 of record NC_040079.1, on the reverse strand, counting down.
AGCTACTAGAACAGAAATAATATGATAGAATAAATCTAAATAATAAAATAAATAAGAATATCTCAGCATTTGGGGCCCATTTATAAAATACTTATTTTGTTTCTGTTACTGTCGGGTGTCACTTTGAGAAAAACAATACTTAAAAGTTGTTTGAGATGCTTTTCCTTTCCCCACCTTACTCTGTATCTTCTCTTTCTGCCCTCTGGAACAGATAGTATGGCTGGAGCACTGGCAACCATCTTCGATCATAAAGAGATCTTGGGAATGGGAATCTTGTGCTAAACATGGTGGAGCAAGAAAAATATAATTGCTGGTCATTAATGATATTGTGAAACTTCCATATCAGCCTAAATCTCCCTAATCCAGACTTTTTCCATGTGGAACAGAAATTTAATTCTCCCTCTTGTAAGCAACTCTGTGGTATCATTTTTGGTTTTTCTGTTATTTAGAAATAAACCCAAACTCCTAACTTTAAGTACTTAAATATTCTGTATTATTTAGGTGCTAGTACCTTGTTTTACCATCAGCTCTATAGATAAAGTAAGAGCCGTTAGGCGTGGTAGAAGGAGATTAGATTTTTTTGTTTCAGACTTTGCTGACTACAATATAGTGGATAATTTGGAAATAAACAAACAAACAAAAACCCAGTACTGGAAGCAGAAAACCAAATAGATTGTTAGAATCATCCAAGAAAAAGATAATGAAGCCCAATCTAGGAAAGTTGTGGTTGGAATAGGAGGAAAAGGAGAGATTAAACAAATACTTAAGATATAAAACTGCCAGGAGTGTAAGATTGGTTGGAATTGGGATGGTAGAAACTAAAACCTCTCTGAGTTTCTAAGACAAGTGGTGCAATCAATAGAGCCAGTGCACACTGGAAGAAGATACGTCAGTGGAAAAGTTGACTTTCCGAATGTTGAATATTAGTTATTTATGTTAAAGCCAAAAGGATAGACACAGGATGCAACTGGATAAGAAGACGTTGCTATTGTTTAACAGAGGAATTTTGACTGACAGCGTGTGGTGGGGTGAGAGATGGAGGGGGCAGGGGTGAGAACACAGATTATCAACTAGAGAACAGATACAGAGTGGGAAAATTAGCGACCAGGTAATATAACCCTGGAGGTTCTCAGGATTGAGAGGTTGGTGGAGTAAAACAAGTGTCCCATAGGGGAGACAGAGAAGAAAAAGTGAATGAGAAACAAATGGATCAAAAAATCATTTCAACAAATGTCAGGTTGGAGTGAATAATAAAATGTGCACAGTACAGCAGATCATCACTGGATTGGGCAGTGAGGAAGTCATTATTGTTAATGAGCAGAATTCTGGTTGAGTTGTTGTTGGGTTGGGGCAATATTGCAGTCGATTAGGAATGAATGGTAAGTAAGGGTAGTTGACCATTCTTTAGAGAAGCTTCAGTTCAGTTCAGTTCAGTTCGGTCGCTCAGTTATGTCCGACTCTTTGCGACCCCATGAATCGCAGCACGCCAGGCCTCCGTGTCCATCACCAACTCCCGGAGTTCACTCAGACTCACGTCCATCGAGTAAGTGATGCCATCCAGCCATCTCATCCTCTGTCGTCCCCTTCTCCTCCTGCCCCCAATCCCTCCCAGCATCAGAGTCTTTTCCAATGAGTCAACTCTTTGCATGAGGTGGCCAGAGTACTGGAGTTTCAGCTTTAGCATCATTCCTTCCAAAGAAATCCCAGGACTGATCTCCTTCAGAATGGACTGGTTGGATCTCCTTGTAGTCCAAGGGACTCTCAAGAGTCTTCTCCAACACCACAGTTCAAAAGCATCAATTCTTCGGCGCTCAGCCTTCTTCACAGCTTAGATGAATAGTAAAAGGAAACATTGAGTAATAGTGAACAAAATCTATGATACATTAAAAGGTGATTAAATGATAGCTGTTGTTTAGTTGCTAAGTTGTGGCCAACTCTTTATTAATGCTTTTGAATTGTGGTGCTAGAGAAGACTCTTGTGAGTCCCTTGGATTGCAAGGAGATCAAACCACTTAATCCTAAAGGAAACCAACCTTGAATATTCATTGGAAGAACTGTTGCTGAAGCTGAAGCTCCAGTACTTTGACCACTTGATGCAAAGAGCTGACTCATTGGAAAAGACCCTGGTGCTGCGAAAGATTAAATTGTTATTAAATAGTGATGCTATCAAAATAGCATCACTGACTAAATGGACATGAATTTGAACAAATTCCAGGGGATAGTGAATGACAGAGGAGCCTGACACACTATAGTCCATGGGGTTGCAAAGAGTTGGTGACTTAGTGAATGAACAACAACAAAAATGACAGCTGATTTAAAAAAATAAGAGGATTGAAGTGTCATTATTAAATAATTGACAAGAACATTTGGAGTGGCATCAAGATAATGCTCACATCCTTGGTCTAAAGAAATACAGTCTTGGCTTTAATTGCTTTAAAAAGAGAGCAGCATCTCAATACACATTTTAAGTTCTATGTGATAATGGATAAGATTATTAGATAGGAAATATTAGATATTCAAGGTGTTGTTGTTGTTCAGTTGCTGAGTCGTTTCCAACTCTATGCTACTGTATGGACTGCCGCACGCCAGGCTCCCATGTCCTTCACTGACTCCGAGTTTGCTTGAATTCATGTCCACTGAGTTGGTGATGCTATCTAACCATCTCATTCTCTGAATAACTAAATTTTGGTTGGATTTTGTATCAATGAGAGAAAATGAAATAAATCAGGAAGACAGTGAGGCAAATGATTGGTCCACTAATATATTTTCATACTTCTGCTGGCGACTAGGAAAATGATGTACCAGTCACATCTGTACTTTTTCAGCCAGCCTGCAGATCCAGGAGTAGACTCTGAATTAGTTACCCCGAAGCCAGCAAGCCCATGCAAATGTTGTAACTCACGTTTTTGAATTTCACCATTTCCCAAAGCAAGTTGACCCAATGATCTATATTTAGTGGTGATTTTTATTCCCAGATGTTGAAAACAGCTTCTTTGCTGGCACTAGGTCCTTGAGGATGCATTTTCCCTAAGCTTTAAATAGCATACTTTAGGGAATTAGTATTACCCAAGATATAAAAAGATTAATAAGGATTTAAAGTTAAATAACCCCGGTAATTCCTTTAATGGATATGCATCTAAACTGTTTCCTTGGTTAATATTATCGCAGCTTATTTATCACCGCATTCCTAGGAGATAGCTCTCTTAAGTCTGTGACCATAGTGTTTCAGTCATAATGCAGTGCCGAAGCCACAGGCCTGAATTCTTGGCACAACGTGAGCAACCTTGCATAAGTCCATGTGTGAGCCTTTGGAGAGCCTAGCCCTTTCGATACCCTGTGTAGTTTCTTTTTAAAGACATCTGAATTTTATCTGTGTCTTTCTGGCTTTCATTGAGAATGTTTATTCAATTCCATGTGAGAGAATTGAACTCTCGACAAGGAGCATGATGAATTTTCTAATTCAAACTGGGTACCAAGAGGTGGCCTGTCATCATTTTCCTTTTGTTGCACTGAAAAAAAAAAAAAAAATGAGTGAGTCTCCTTGAGCTCACTTCCCACTTCTGTTTCAAGTTCCCCCATCAAGTCATTAAACATTCTCTGGGTTTTGTCAACAGCCTGGTAAACATCCAGCGAAAGAATCAAAATAAGATCGTTTATTTAACATTCTTCTCCTCCAACTGCTGATTAGAATAAATAGTTTGGATAAAACTCCTATCTGATCCAACAATCACAAAAAGAAAACATTTTAGCTGTTGGGAGTTTAGATTGAGTTAGAAATACTTTAAACAGTGAAGAATTTTTTTTGCACACTTTGATATTTTCTTTATCTTCAACTCATCTTGTTAAGGCAATGTAAAAGCTAAATATTAATGTTGAAAAACTATTGAGAAAGCTTCTTAGCATTTAAGTAAGAATGTAGGCACTGATTTCCAGAACAAGCTATAGACGGGAAAGCCTCCGTGTTCCATTATAAGTAACTGAAGGAAGTTGAGTCTAAATAGCTGTTTCTGAAAACTACCTGAAAAGTCTGAAAAGACTACAGGTGAGATGTGTGCTGATTCTGTTTATCTCTGTTTAGAGAAGCCAGTAACTGAGCCAAAGGGGAAAAAATGTTTCTAGTTATCAAAAAGACTTTTAAACTTCTAGAATAGCAGATTATATTTTTAATGTAGCATTCAAGATTCTATAATTGTCCACAAAATCTCCTCTACCTCCACCTCCTTCCAACTTTGTTCTTATCAATTATCCCGTGCTTCAGATAAAATAGTATAAATACAGGCCCCACAGGATACCACACACTTCAGTGCAGTTCTGTCTTTCACAGCCCTCTGCCTCAGATGCTCTTTTCACTCTTTAAGGCTGATTATAATTCTAGCGTTCCTTCTGAATGACCTTAAATGCCACCATGGAACATTATCTTTACTCAAAATAATGATTGACTGACAAACTATGATTCTTCAGACTTGGACATTGGGCAAATGTTTCCTGGAAAAGGAATAAAATGAACCTGGCATTTTGAGAAAAACAACTAACAGTAATTGTGATAAAATTAGGGCTGTCAAAAGAAAGTGAGGGTTTTGGAAAACTTTTATTTACCATCATGAATTCTGTCATTTCCCAGTACTTTAAACACTTTTGTGATGAAATTGGTGAGGACGTTAATGAATGTGACCTTTTGATAATGCATAATGAAATATGCCAGCCTTTGGAGGAGCAGTCTATGTCAATGATCTGTATCCAGAATGATGAATATGTGATTAAAAAATCAAAATCACATATGAGTAAAGTGTAAGAAAAACTAGTGATTTTAATGTGATGAGGTAAGAAAAGTTGATTTGTGTGATTTCAAGTTTTATATTTCAAATAACTTTTAAGAAACTAATACTTGTATGGTTTTGGTACAGTATCAAAGAAGAATATTTGCAATTATCTGGAAATTCTCCTCCCTTTTCCAATTATTATCTGTGGAAAAAAAAACAGATTTTCTTTATATACTTCAACAATGAAAAAATACTCTATAAATTGGCTGCAGAAAAAAAAAAATGTAAGAATACAACTATCTTTGGTAATGACATCAAAGAGATTTCTATAAATGTGAAACAGTGCCGCACATTTCACCAAAATTTTTCATATATGGTTATTTTTCAGAATAGCTGCCAGTAAGTATGTTTTATTGCTGCACGTGTTAATTTCTCCATGAAAAATGTAGATATGTAAGAAATCCAACTTTGTCAACTTTAGCCTGGTTTATTTTCTGTAAGCAAGCAAATTATTTGGTTGATGAAGAATAAATACATATATTTCCTAGTAGTCTCATTGAAATTCAAGAATTCCTTAATGGTTTTAGGTTTAATACAAATTATTTTCACCCCTTTCTTCCCATCTAAACTTGGTTATAGGAGGGGAAATGGAGATAGAGCCGGGCAAGCGCTACAACACTCAGTGAGGCAAGAGTGTTAATTTCTCAGTCTTGGGTGAAGGGAAATAAGATAACTATATGATGTGAGGAGAGCTATGAAAAGCATATCCACTGGAATTTTGATATGCTATCATCACCACATTGCTTTAAAGCCTAGCTTGAAGGATTTTGAGCATAACCTTACTAGCATGTTAAATTGTTGTAATTACTTACACTATAATTATTTCAGTGATGTTAGTAATGCCTGCCTGTTCTTTTGTTTGGTTACATTTACCTGTTCATTCTTTTTTTTTTTTTTTCTTTTAATTTTATTTTATTTTTAAACTTTACATAATTGTATTAGTTTTGCCAAATATCAAAATGAATCCACCACAGGTATACATGCATTCCCCATCCTGAACCCTCCTCCGTCCTCCCTCCCCATACCATCCCTCTGGGTCGTCCCAGTGCACTAGCCCCAAGCATCCAGTATCGTGCATCGAACCTGGACTGGCATCTCGTTTCATACATGATATTTTACATGTTTCAATGCTATTCTCCCAAATCTTCCCACCCTCTCCCTCTCCCTCAGAGTCCATAAGACTGTTCTATACATCACTGTCTCTTTTGCTGTCTCGTATACAGGGTTATTGTTACCATCTTTCTAAATTCCATATATATGCGTTAGTATACTGTATTGGTGTTTTTCCTTCTGGCTTACTTCACTCTGTATAATAGGCTCCAGTTTCATCCACCTCATTAGAACTGATTCAAATGTATTCTTTTTAATGGCTGAGTAATACTCCATTGTGTATATGTACCACAGCTTTCTTATCCATTCATCTGCTGATGGACATCTAGGTTGCTTCCATGTCCTGGCTATTAGAAACAGTGCTGCGATGAACATTGGGGTACACGTGTCTCTTTCAATTCTGGTTTCCTCAGTGTGTATGCCCAGCAGTGGGATTGCTGGATCATAAGGCAGTTCTTTGTCTATCATTATCTTATAAATATATTTGTAAAATAACAAATGCCAGGTTTTTATTTTTCTCAAATTTCAACCAAAAATTTAAAACTTATTCATGTATTTTTACAGTTAGTATCTAAGTTTGGACTTAATTATGTCATCCTCTTTGCTTTCTGGTTTTTTTTTTTTTTTTTGGATGTAGGCTTTTTCCCCTCTTGTGTTTTGCTATTTAAGCATGTTATGTTTTCTCTGCACAGTTTTTTAGTAATATGGATATTTTATTTTTAGCTTTATTGAAATTTAAATGATAAATACATTTTTAAGATATTTCAAGTTTATGACACTATGACTTGATATATTACATATACATGGTGAAAGGATTTCACACTTCAAGTTTAATTATCAAATCCATCACGTTACATATTTACCTTTTTTTTCTAGCAAGAACATTTATGTTCTAACTTTCTTAACAAATTTTAATTTAACAATACAGTGGTATCAACTACAGTTGCCATGCTATATATTAGACCCATTATACTTCGTTAATCTTATAACTGAACGTCTTTACTATTTTACTTAGTTGTCCTTACTTCCCTCCAGCCCATAGCCCCTGGCATCCACTTTTCTACTTTCTGTAAGTTTGACTTATTTTCCATCATATTCCGCACAGGTGTAAAGTGATACCATGCAGTACTTGCCTTTTTCTACCTCATTTCACTAAGCATAATATCCTCTAGATTCGTCCATGTTGCCAAGACAGAATTTCCGTCTTTTTAATGGCTGAATAATATGTCTAGTGTGTGAACAATCCTGCACTTAATATGGGGCTACAGATATCTTTTGGAGACATGGTTTTGTTCCCTTTGGATATATACCCAGGAGAGGGATTTCTGAATTCTATAGATAGAAGGATCTATTTTTGTTTTCTTAAAGAAACTCCATACTGTTTTCCACAGTGGCTGTAGCAGTTGACATTCTCACCAACGGTGTACGGGGGTTCCTTTTTCTCCACATCCTCATAAGTATTTCTTAACTCTTGTTCCTTTGATGATAGTCATCCTAATAGATATAAGGTGATGTCTCAGTGTGCTTTTGATTTACATTTCACTGGCGATTAATGGTGTTGAGCACCTTTTCATGTACCTGTTGGCCATATGTATGCCTTCTTTGGAAAAATGTTTATTCAGGTCCTTTGCCCACTTTTTAACTGATTTTTTTTTTTGCTATTGAATTATATGTGTTCATTTTATATTTTAGATATTAACTCCTTATCAGATATATGGTTCACAAATGTTTTCTCTCATACCATAGGTTGTCTTTTCATTTTGTTGATGTTTTTTCTTTTTTTGCTGTGCAGAAATTTTTTGTTTTAAAGTAGTACTGTTTGTTTATTTTTACTTTTTTTTGGCTTTGATTTTCATGCCAAATCCCCCCCCAAATCATTCCTAAGACCAATGTTAATTAGCTTATTACACATATGTTTTCTCATAGGAGTTTCAAGGTTTCATGTCTTTATTTCAACACTATAATCTATTTTGAGTTGATTTTTATGTGTGGTATAAGATAGGGTCTGGTTTATTTTGCATGTGGCACTATCCAATTTCTCCATCACCATTTAATAAAGGAAATATCCTTTCCCCATTGCATATTCCTGGTTCTTTTTTCAAAAACTGACTATATATGTAATGGTTTATTTCTAGGTTCCTTATGTTAAGGATCTGTGTGTCTGTTTTCATGCCATTACTATACTATATTGATTACTGTAATAATTAGTTCTGTAATATATTGAATATTGGGTAATTGCATTATTTTCCAATCTACCATAACAGGTATTTGGACCATCTTTACCAGATAAATGTGTGAGTGGCAGCCTTCCTCATCCCTTGTATATCTGGTGATGTCTACTTCCTCACCTTGCACATAAATAAATTTGGCTGCTCATAGAATTTTGCCACAAATCAAAACCATGACACCATTGTTTTCTGGCAGATGAACTTTTTTTTTTTTAATCTGGATGCTTGTAGTATTGAAAAATTTATCGTGTGTGTGTGTGTGTGTGTGTACTCAGATGTGTCCGATTCTTTACAACCACATGGACTATAGCCTGCCAGGCTCCTCTGTCCATGTGATTTCCCAGGCAAGAATATTGGAGTGAGTTGCTATTTTATTTTCCCCGGGGGATCTTCCCAACCCAGGGATTGAACCTGCATCTCTCGGGTCTCCTGTATTGGCAGGCAGATTCTTTACCGCTGAGCCACCTGGGAAGCCTGAAATGTTTATCATCAAAGCAATCTAATAATTTCACTCATTGAAAAAGTAGCCTTTTGGTGACGTTTGTGTGACTGTTTCTGACATTCGCCTCCACAGATTTTGCTGTTCCTTCGGGGTATTTCCAGTGCACACAGTGCTTTAGCCTTCTGTCACCTGCCATCAGAAATGTTTCCGTGAGCTCCATTAGCTCTTCTTCTAAACCATTATGCACTAAAATTTTAGATTGGAAGTTGGCATTTTCTTACTCCCCTGAGACTGGTGGTATTTGCATAATCCTATCCCCATTTCTCCTCCTCTAAGTTTAGATGAGAGAAAAGGGATTAAAGTAGCTTAATATTAAACTCAAATTCATTTTGAAATCTCTCTAAAATATTGATTTCATCACTTAATATTCCTGGCTCAAAAACTGTCAGCACACCCAACATGCCTATTGGATAAAATGTAAATGTTGCAATTCATCACCCAAGGTTGGTCATAATATACTTTTTAAATAGTCTCTCCAGTTCCACCTCACGTATCTCCTCAACTCAGTTTTTTCTCCAATGAGATTGTTTTCTCATTTTTTTCGAGTTAAGCTATACAAGATTCTGCCCGCCCATGCCTTTCACACTGTATCACTGGTCTGAAAAGCCTTGTATCTTTGCAGTAAATTTTATTACTTGATTCCTAGCTTGAGACTTCCTTCTTCATTGAGCCCTCTAAAATCATAGTAGCTTATTTAACATTTTCTTTCCTGTGTTACTCATGTTAGTGGTTAATTGTGTTGATTATTTTATACATAGAATGAGGAGTTGTCTCATCTCTTCTACTTTGATAATACCTTAGAAGTGGCACTCGGCAGTAATACTGTTTTATCTTCATTTTACTGCCAACATTATTTATATAGTAGTACTTAACAAATGCTTGCTATGTAAATGTGTAAACAGGGAAAACAAAAGAAGAAAGACCTAGTAGTTGGTTTTCATTTTAAGGTACTTTACACATCTTGGAAAAAAGTCTAAAATTCTCATTGAAAAATTCAGCTGAATTAGTTTATTCAGTAGTTTCCACAAAAACGTTTAAATTGGTATAGAAGAAAATTAAGCCACATTCAGATGGTATTTTGAATAACTCTCAATGCTGTCATTACTAGGGAGAGGTAGTGTTATTGTATCATGGAGGAAGACTGTTGAAATAGGCTCTGAAGTGAGGAACCTTGAATTCAGCTCTCTACTCTTTCACTATCTGATGGAGTCCTCGTGGGCTGTTTTCTAATTCCACTTGAGTCCTCTTGGGAAGTCTTCTAATTCCACTTTACAATTTTTTCATCCATAAAATGGCAGTAATAATGGTTCATGAGTGATATATCGGGAAATTAGGTGAAGACTTCAAAATTATTTCTAGAAGTACATTGTCTACCACATAGGAAATAATAAAAGTCTTATTTATTATGTTTCTATCACCCTAAAATATATTAATTCATCTGTTGTAACTTGATAAGACAAATCATATTATTACCTTAATCAAAGATGCAAAAACAGAGAGACAAGATAAGTAATTGTCCAAGATCATATAGTTTTTAAAAACTATAGCGCCATGGGGTCATCCGAATCTTTGCGACCCCATGGACTGCAACCTGCCCAGCTCCTCTGTCCATGGGATTCTCCAGGCAAGAATACTGGAGTGGGTTGTCATTTCCTTCTCCAGGAGATCTTCCCAACCCAGGGATCAAACCTAGGTCTCCTACATTGCAGGCAGATTCTTTATTGTCTGAGCCACCAGGGAAGTCCCTTAAAAAAAGTAGTAGTACCAGACAAATCATATTGGGTATGTCCAGAGCTCATACTCTCGACTGCTAGGCTAATCTGTAAGGGGGGCTTCCCAGGAGGCACTAGTGGTAAAGAATCTGCCTGCCAATACAGGAAACAGAGGAGATGTGTGCTCGATCCCTGGGTCAGGAAGATCCCCTGGAGGAGGGCATGGCAACCCACTCCAGTATTCTTGCCTGGAAAATTCCATGGATACAGGAGCCTGGCAGGTTACAGTCCATGGGGTTTCGGAGAGTCAGACATGAACTGAGCATGCACACACACAGGCTAATCTGTTACTAAGATGTATAGAGATTCTTGGTATCTATTCTTACCCATCTTAACTCACATTGGCAGTCAAATTTCATGTAAGTTACATGTCTACTTTTGCAGAGCTGGTGTAAGCCTGTTGGGATGTTAATGGGAAATGATAATCCTCTATTTCTCTTGAGATGTGAACACGAGATGAGGGGATTTTAGAAAATATATCACATTGGTACAGAAAGTCATAAAATCTCTTTTCTGGCAATTTTCAACAATATTATTTGGAATGGTTAAGCTATTTCTGGATGAATTTCACATTTCATGGTCCCTTTTGAGCCTTATATTCATATAATTTGATTTTATAAATCCATTGATATATGGTACAGATAAGTTTTCCTTCATGTGGAAATGAAATAGCTAGTATCCTAAGCGGAAAAGAATTCATATTTCTAAATTAGGCTTCTGTTTATATGTATTTTTTTTGAAAAAAAATTAATTTGATTATATATACATTTAAATTAGACTGTACCTTTTTTGTAGTTAATGAGATAACTGCATTCCAACAAGATTTTAAAACATTCAAGCTGCAAAATCTTTTTCATGGCTATGGTAGATTCTGTACATTTTAGTTAAAGTAATTAAAAGGTCATCTTAGAACATTCATAGCGTAGACATATTAGGAGAGATAGAAGCAGTAACAGAGTAGGGAAGAAAAGTAAAGTAATAGGATAGCAATGGAAGAGCAGCTTGCTGGGCTTGAGATACTGCTGAATATGTATGTATCCTCGCCTCAGTATCCATAGCAGAACATGATGACAGTTCTAAAGGCAGCTCCCAAGATCTGCCAGACTTTTGGAAGTGGATGGCATGAGCATGAGTGGGTGTGTGAATGTTTTTTCCTAGCTGGACAGACATTTTCCTTCTGTTGCCAAAGCCTTGTTGTTTGTGTGCGAGATGAAGTCCCTGTTCCCGATGCTCCACCAGGAAGCAGTAGGAACACACAGGGAGCCAACTCCTATTTGGAAAACCAGACCAGCTCTTGGAAGGAAGCCTCAAAATATTGAGTTAATTTTTGTGAAGAAAATCATTTTTCTGTGGTTTGTATATCAGTTATTTAAATATCCTGAAACTGAGGTAGGGAGATAGCACATTACAAAAACCAAACTGAAATGACCTTAAATGCTCATTTGGACCGAGCCTTGTGATACTGTCAGAAAGCCAACAATAAGAAAATCATGCAGGATGGTGGCCAATCAGCTTCCTGAATGCAAAGAGAAATATCACAGTTTTGCACTTGTGAGGCCATTCCTACATTTTATCACCTTTCAGTGATGAAATGTTTCTTTACAAATAGTGAATATAGACACATTTGGGTTGAGATATAAAAGAGAGGAAAGAAGTGGGAAAAAATTGCCCTTTAAGTACTTTAACATCAGGCACAGAGAAGATGTCAATGAATACTAGTTCCTTTTCCTTTACAAAAATCCTCTCGATAACCCTTAAATATAAGTATTATACCCATTTTCCAAAAAGGAAACTAAATCCCACCACTTACAAATGACGGAGCTTGACTTGGTGTATTTGACCACAAATGACACAGACAAGCTTTCCACAACATCAGGATCTTTCTCCAATTGTACTGACTTTCCTATAACTATAGCAGAGATCCTTTTTTCCCTATTTAATTGGTGTAGTTTCTTCTCAAAATGTCTGATTTAATGAGGAAACCTTTCTCTCCCAAGCCATTATAAAGAAGTACTTAAAAGTTTGGGCCTCCAGAGTTAATCTGAGTTTAAAGACAAGTTCTGTCAACAACTATAGTATAATCTTGGAAATTACTTTAAAAGTCTCATGTTCAGAACAGTGAAAGGACATTAAGAACTAAGGAAATTTGAATGAAGTGTGGACTTTAGTTGAGAATAATGTATTCGTTCCTTAACTGTAACCATACTAATGTAAGATGCTAATTTTAATGTTCATATTACTTCTGGGCTTAGGGTATATGGGAACTCTCACAGTTTTTGTGTAAATGTAAAAGTGTTCTGAACTGTGGTGTTGGAGAAGACTCTTGAGAGTCCCTTGGCCTGCAAGGACATCCAACCAGTCCATTCTGAAGGAGATAAGCCCTGGATTTCTTTGGAAGGAGTGATGCTAAAGCTGAAACTCCAGTACTTTGGCCACCTCATGCGAAGAGTTGACTCATTGGAAAAGACTCTGATGCTGGGAGGGATTGGGGGCAGGAGGAGAAGGGGACGACAGAGGATGAGATGGCTGGATGGCATCACTGACTCGATGGACATGAGTCTGAGTGAACTCTGGGAATTGGTGATGGACAGGGAGGCCTGGCGTGCTGCAACTCATGGGGTCGCGAAGAGTCGGACACGACTGAGCCTGAACTGAACTGAACTGAAAAGTGTTCTAAAATGTAAAATTTGTTTTTAAAAATGCTGTGTTTCTCCTCTTGGTTTTCTTATCATAATTTGATGAATTAAATACATATATAGTACTTAGTTCCTGGTAAGTGTGAATATGCAAATAAGTGTTAACTATTTTTTAGTGTTAGCTATTTGGGGAAGATGTTTAGGAAAAGGCTTCCCTCATAGCTCAGTCAGTAAAGAATCTGCCTGCCGTCCAGGAGACCCGGGTCCAATCCCTGGGTGGAAAAGAGAGTGCTTTTGGTAGAGAAGGAAATGTTTTTTATTGGGCATCTTTATAGTGTGGAAAGAACCAGTAGTCAGACTAAAGGGTTCCTGCCTTCCTACATCAGAAGTTTGTATAGCAAAGTCTTATCAGGGATGTGGTTTTTAAGGTCAGCAAGTATCCTTATATCTTCCAAGAAGAATCTACCAGCCTGCTTCTCTCCAACCTGTCTCCAGTTACCAATAAGTGTTAGATAAGATTGAAGAGAAGAAACACATGAGAAAAATTAAACTAAGCATTAAAGAGAAGCACATGAATCCCACATACAAGTTAGGGATATTCTGCTTAGAATGGATCCAGTGTGACTGGTTGAACTGTGTGAAGCTCCATGTTGGAAACAGTATTCTGCTGCCTAAATTTCTCAGTTACCAGCTGCCAATCACCAGATTCCTTTACCCCTCAATATTTGGCTGTATTGCCTTCTGTTACAATTTCCTTACATAGGATGAAAAATTCTGTGTAGTACCAAAGAAAGAAAGCATATGTGAAAAACTACCCCGTGAAATGAAACTAGGTGTCAGATGAAAAGAATGAACTAAGATGAATATCTGTGAATCATCTTGGGAAGCTCACCACATAAATTTGGGAGACAATGTTCCTGTCTTCTTCTTAACATGGTACTCATTTCATCTTCTAGTGTAAAACCAGATCCCAAGAGCAGTGAACTCCTAACTTCAAAAGATTTTCCTATAGCTGAAATTATACATCGACTTCCCCCAGTCTTGAATGTGCATCTCTAATAAATGTCTAGACCTTTGAACCACACTCAGTTGTGTAAAGTTATAAAGGAGACATACTACATTATGCCTGCACATGGCATTTGAACTCGATAAGGGCCAGCAGTTCTGTCTACCACTGGGTAATAAACTCTTGCATTCTAAAGTGTGAAAGTCGCTCAGTCGTGTCCGACTTTTGGCGACGCCATGACTATACCATCTATGGAATTCTCCAGGCCAGAATACTGGAGGAGGTAGCCTTTCCCTTCTCCAGGGGAGCTTCCCAACCCAGAGGTCGAACCCAGGTGTCCCACATTGCAGGTGGATTCTTTACTAGCTGAGCCACAAGGGAAGCCCAAGAATACTGGAGTGGGTAGCCTCTCCCTTCTCTAGTAGATCTTCCCAACCCAGAAATTGAACTGGGGTCTCCTGCATTGCAGGCAGATTATTTTCCAGCTTAACTCTCAAGTAAGTCTAAATATGTCTTCATTTTTTAAAAATATAAATGATTGCTTTAGTTCAATAATCTTTAATGCTGGCAATACTAGAGGGACTTGCAAATTGCCTCCTATGTAAACTATAGAGATTTTTATTTAGTTGGGCTTGTGCAGACTGGGAATTAATATTTTTTAAATCTTTCTAGTTGATTCTATCATGCAACCAAGATTGAGAACCACTGTAGAAGTAGATCAGCTTAATTAATGCCTTTTTCCTTTAGCTTTTCATTAGTTAGATTCCTCACATATCCCAAATGGTACTAAGTTCTGAGGCAAAACAAAATAAGCGGCCTCTAGCCTCTAGGATTCTGAAATCAAATATGTTTGAGAAATGCTGTCTACTGTACTTCTTACAGGTTTCCCAGAGAGCGCTAGTGATAAAGAACTTGCCTGCCAATGCAGGAGATGTAAGGGAAGTAGTTTCAGTCCCTGGATTGGGAAGATCCCTTGGAGGAGAGCGTGGCAACCCACTCCAGTATTCTTGCCTGGAGAATCCCATGGACAGAGGTGCCTGGAGAGCTCCAGTCCATAGCGTCACACGGAGCTGGACAGGACTGAAGCAACTTAGTACACATGCACCTTCTTCTTATCCCTTTCTTAAAGAATCACTGTGCATTTATTAAAACTACAGGTTGTCAGATTTTCTGTTGAATATGAGCAAAATCCCAGAACTGTGGGGCTGTCAGCAAGCTGATGGAAAATGGACTTTGGGCAGACATATGTGTCATTTACATGTCTATAGGATGTGTTTAAAACCTGCCCTACCAAAAAATGAACTAATCTCTAGAGATGACACTGAGAATAACGTGGGTGACAGTCTCCCTGGCCTAATTAAGGACATCGGTATCAAGTTTGTGTCAGTGGAAAGCACATTAAGATCTTTAAATAGTACCATCACAGCTGTTGTCCCCTTGCTTGTCGATCTGAAGGGAAGAGAAAATTTCAGAAATGTTATAAATAGTAGAAATACACCTTAGCTCTCCTTGGATCTGTGCAAGGAAGGAAAAGTGGTGTCTTCTGTCTGCAGTGTAGGACTCTGCATACAATCAGGACCAACTGCTGACAGATTTCTCCCTCACTCCACCCTTGGAACCGGGCCAGAAACTGGGCTTCAAAGTATATCTAAGTGAAAGTTCATTTCAGCTTTATCAACAAACATGACTGCTGCCAAGTCATTCTGAATTGCCCTTATATAAACAACGTTTATCTGTTATTTCCCTTTGAAAATAAGTATTGTGTTTTTTGAATAAGCCAATAAAATACTGTTTTTCTTCGTGATTCCTGACATATTTGTTTATACGAATTCCATCAGTAAAACCTACTTTTGAAGGTTCCCCAAATTGGAAAAACATTTCGTATTTTGCCTATGAATGAGAGTACGAGTACAAAAAGGGCTGTTCTGCATAATGAAATATTCAACATTACCACATTGAATATTACTATTAATAAATATGACCACAAAGTATTCCCCTCCTTTCAAACTTTAGTTTCCTCTTTAGTAAAATGGAGTGGATCACACCTACCTTCGTGGTAATGAGGATAAAGTGAGAAAATATTCACTGTATTTAACAGCTTTGAAAGCCATCCTCTGTCAGTGGTTTGCTACCCGGCGCATGACAAAGTCAAGTCTGTGCTGTCCTACATTCAGTTTGGCAGGACCCCGTTGGGGGTGGGGGAGATTGTAGTACACTGTTAAAAAAAAAAAAAGATTAGTGCAATTAAGCTTAAAATAGGAGCTTCTTGAGTCTGCATTAGACTCAAGGGCAGAGATGACCCTTTCAGCTTCCTCTACTCTCAAACTCATTGAGATTCATTCTGCTTTTAATTAGTGCAAACAAGTACAAAGGGTTGTGTTTCTTTCTCCTTTTAGGTCTTGCTCAGTCATGTATGATTCTTTGTGACCCTATGGACTGTAGCCTGCCAGGCTCCTCTGTCCATGGAATTCTCCAGGCAAGAATACTGGAGTGGGTTGCCATTTTGTCCTTCAGGGGATCTTCCTGACCCAGGAATCAAACCTGCGTCTCCCGCATTACAGGCATTTACTATCTGAGCCAACAGGGAAGCTCTTCTAGGTCTTTACTGTTTAGAATCAGTGCTTTCCAAACTAGTTCTTCCAGAGCCCAAACACTTCCTCAGAAGTATTGGCGGGGGACAGAGAAGGAATGATCGCAGGTTCAAACAGATGCTTCCTCTTCCCACTAGAGCAGCTTTACTCCTACTCACTTATAATTACTTGTCCAGAACAAGATTTCTGGAGAGGAAAGAGTTCTTTAGCTCAGTAAACGTGGTGACCATTGCTTAAGGAATCACAGGAGATGGAGCACTGCCTAAAATGAACCTTCCTCCATCCAAAATAATAAGTGATTAAGTGACCTCCCATATTGAAGGAGTATGTTAAATGCCAATGCGCATGTTAAATTTTGTTTCTGTTTACCTCCTATGTGCTTTCAGATGCTTGTTGTCACTAAAAAAATGTTCTTTGTTTTCCTACTGCTACTGCTAAGTCGCTTCAGTCGTGTCCGACTCTGTGCAACCCCATAGACGGCAGCCCACTAGGCTCCTCTGTCCCTGGGATTCTCCAGGCAAGAATACTGGAGTGGGTTGCCATTTCCTTCTCTAATGCATGAAAGTGAAAAGTGAAAAGGAAGTCGCTCAGTTGTGTCTGACTCTTAGCGACCCCATGGACTGCAGCCTACCAGGCTCCTCCGTCCATGGGATTTTCCATTTGTTTAAAATACAGTATGTTAAATGTCATTTTATTGGAACATGATATTCAAGCCATCGCTCTGGACATTCAGCACTTAAAAATGTGCAGAAGTCAGATCAACAACAGATATGACTACGTGATACGTTTTCATGGGGCTGCACATGGAGTCTTTAATATGTGCTCTGAAAGTTTTTATTTTTAAATTGTTGTTAATCTTTTAAAGATTATTTCTGCATAGCAGTTTTTTTCATATTTGCTAGCAGAGTAATTCCAAATACAGAGAGACACTCAAATAAACAAACCGGACTCCAGTAGCACGTCATTCAATGCAAGGATGTGAAAGTTCATTTAATAAATATGAATACAGTGAACTGACCTATTAGACATGTGCCCTACTAAAAGGTATATGAATCTCAAATACTACTGTTCAGGCACTACTGATGCTTTATTTCAAAAGAATTCAATTCACTAAATTTGATTCAGATCAGTGTATAGATACTTGGACTGATTTCCCAGATAATCACAGGTGAAAAGGATTATGTTTGTTGTCAAGTCAATCTAAGTAGGTTTGGGAGAAGGTATGATTTATTTCTCTTTCATTAGAAGCAATGGAAAGAGAAAATATTTTTCTTTTCTCTCTTTTCTTTCTTTCTTTTTTGCCTAAATTAGTTCATCACTCTAGAGAGAGCTAGAGGAGAATGAATAAAGTCTATCAGTTATTTCAGGAAGTAAATTGTACTTTCCGTAGGCTATCATAAATAGATTTTTTCAGTGTTACTGAGGTTACCAAATTAATGAAAAACATTTTGAAGCCCTAATAGATCTCCCCTTTGCCAAAGTTTGTTATGAAGTGTAAATTGGAAGGATCTGACTTGAAATAGATATGTGAGGTTCCTTCAGGGATATGTAAGAAGATACCCACTGTAGCATCTTTTTTAGCGGTAGTGATTTGAAGGCAAACTGGGACTCCATCCAGGAGAAAGGCTAGCTAAAATGTGGAGGATGCACAATGGGAGATTATAGAGCAGTTAGATACTATGGATCAGATAACGTGATGCAATGTAAACTGACCTTAAAGATGTGTGTGCTCTCACAGTCACACAGTCGCGTCTGACTCTGCAACCCAATGGACTGTAGCCCTCTAGACTTCTGTCTCTGTCAATGGAAATTTTCCAGGCAAGAATACTGGATTGGGTTGCCTTTTTCTCCTCCAGGGGATCTTCTTGACCCAGGGATCTAACCTGAGTCTCTTGCATCTACTGCATTGGCAGGCAGATTCTTTAGCACTGAGACACATGGGGAGTCCTGTAGAAGATGTAGTAATGGTAAGTGCGAAGGACAGAAGAGTGTGACACATAACACAGTACTGTGTAACTATGTATGTAAACTAAGTGTCTCTGCACCCTAAAACGCAGTATGTATTTTGCAAAAGTACATGTAAACGTCACCCCAAAATGTGCATTGATTGAAAAGTAAAGATTATTTCATTCAATCTTGTGCAATCACAGGCCACTGAAAAAGGGTTCATGATGTTAGTCCTCCATCATGTGTTAAGAAATACAAAGACTGACCTCCAGGGCTATCCGCTGGTTAGGGCTCTGCCCTTCCAACATGGGGGCTCAGGTTCAATCCCCAGTTAGGGAGCTAAGACCCCACATACTATGTACTGTGGCCAAAGCAATAATAAAGACAAATATAAAGGAAAGAAGCAGACAACTTAATGCTCTGTTATGCTTTTTCCCTTTCTTACATATAATTTTTTTACAAGAATTAATACTGTTTACAGGACTCATAAAAAGGTCAGGATTATTAGCTATCTTGAAGTTAATTTAATCATTATTTCTGATATTAAAATTCTCCTTATAGCATAGCTTTCAAGTGCTTGTCCAGAGTCCTCTTCATTTTTGAAGGAGCATGCTTTTTTGGAATGTACAAATTTATTCCATTAATAGGAAAACCAATAGCAGAATGAATAAGAATAATCTGAATTAGTATCTCAGGGTCTAAAAATTTGATTTTTTTTTAGTTTAGTATTTTTTATTGAAATATAGTTGATTTACAGTGTTGTGTTAATTACTGACTGCTGCTGCTGCTAAGTCACTTCAGTCGTGTCCAACTCTGTGCGACCCCATAGACGGCAGCCCACCAGGCTCCCCCGTCGCTGGGATTCTCCAGACAAGAACACTGGAGTGGGTTGCCATTTCCTTCTCCAGTGTTAATTACTACTGTATGGCAAAGTGATTGAGTTACATATACATACATTCATTTTTTAATATTTTTTTTCCATCGTTATCTTAAACCATTGAAAATAATTCTCTGTGCTATGCAGTAGGACCTTGTTGTTTATCCATTCTATATCCATTCTATATACATCTGCTACCCCTAAGCTCCCACTCCATCCCTCTTCCAACAACCCTTCTTTAAGGCAACCACCAGTCTGCTCTCTATGTCAGTGAGTCTGTTTCATTTTCATAGATAGATTTATTTGTGTCATATGTAGATTCCACATGTAAGTGATATCATATAGTATTTGTCTTTCTCTTTCTGACTTCACTTAAGTTTGATAATCTCTAGGTTCATCCATGTTCCTGCAAATGGCATTATTTTGTTCTTTTTAACGGCTGAATAATGTTCCACTATATATATGCGCCACATCATTGGGCTTCCCAAGGACTCAGTGACAAAGAATCTGCTTGCCAATACAGGAGATGAAAGTTCCATCCCTGGTTTGGGAAGATACCCTGGAGAAGGAAATGGCAACCTACTCCAGTATTCTTCCCTGGGAAATCCCATGGACAGAGGAGGCTGGTGGGTTGCAGTCCATGGGGTTGCAGAAGAGTTGGAAATGACTTAGCAACTAAATAATAACAACAGACACATCTTTATCCATTCATCAGTTGATGGACATTTGTTTCCCAGTCTTGGCTATTGTGACTAGTGTTGCCATGAACATAAAGATGTGCGAATCTTTTTGAACTAGTTTTGTCTGGATAAATGCCCAGGATCTTACAATAATTCTACTTTTAGTTTTCTGAGGAATCTCCATACTGTTTTCCCCGGTGTCTGCACCAACCTACATTCCCACCAAAAGTGTAGGAAAGTTCCCTTTCTTCCATACCTGCTCCAGCTTTTCTTATTTGTGGACTTAACGAAGTCTGTTTTGACTGGTGTTAGGTGGTACCTCGCTGTAGCTTTGATTTGCATTTCTTAAATGATTACTTAAATGATACTTAAATGATTGAAAATTTGAATTTTTAACAAGCTTCTTACCCCCATATCCACCAAGTGATTCTTATGCTCATGAAAATGTAAGAACTACTTAATAATGAAGCAACAATAAAGTATGCTTCACTCCACTCAAGTTCATATTCATGCTTGTGTGCACGCTCTGTCGTTTCAGTCATATCTGACTCTATGACCCCATGGACTGTAGGCTACCAGTGTCCTTGTCCAAGGGATTTTCTTGGCAAGAATATTGGAGTGGGTTGCCATGCCCTCCTCCAGGAGATCTTCCCAACCCATGGATCAAACCCACATCTCCTATGTCTCCAGCAATGTAGGTGCATTCTTAACCACTGAGCCACAAGGGAAGCCCTTGTTCCTATTTATAAAAAACATTTAAGATGTCTAGTGGTGAGCTACTTTGTATTTTTCCTGTATACTGAGTTCACACTTTGTTCTTCTTCTTTTTAATTGTTCTAAGACATCAAATTCACAATGAATTTTAAAGTAGAGGAAACAAATTTATTAGCATTTTTAAATCATCGTCTTGTTATTGTTGAAGAAGAATTCAAAGCCATCAGGAATAAACTTAAAACATGATTAAACTTATGTTCTTCTGTCTTGAATATCCCTATAGTTATCCTATGCAAAAAATCCTTTTCCTTTCAATAATGTCAAAGTAAAACAAACAAACACTCATTCACTGGCAGAATTGAAAGAAGGCATTAGGGATAAAATAAGATCTGGCACTAAAGTTGTGTTTGTCACATATGCATGTCTCTTACTAAGAGAGACTACTACTTAAGGATTTTGAACAAGAGCAACACTATTTTGAAATCTGACTTCTGAAGCCAAAATTTTTTGCTGTGTGCTAATAAGAGGACCACTTTCCCCTTGTCATTCTCTCTTTTGTAAAAATCTGAAAATTTACACTTCATGCTAAGGGGAAAAACATAGGAAAAATCCACACGTTTTCGAACCACAGTTTGTTGAAATGGACAGTATATTATCGGACATATAGAGATCAAGTTATTGTGGTTTTTAAGGCTGTTATCTGCCTCATTGATTTGACTTTGTTAATTTTAGAATTCTGGCAATGATGCCGGGACTGGGGACTTTTTTTCCTTCTATTCTCTCTCCAGAAGCTCAAAGAAAACTACTCATACCGCTGACATACACACACTGACTACAAACTTGCACATGTGGGTGTGTGCATAAGCACGAGTGCATGCGCCGTGCAAACACACACAGCCTGTCCCTCTGAGAATAGAAATCTGTTCCTTTGAGCATTACAAAGAATACTAAGGGCCAAACCTCTTAGGGCTGGAAAATAGCTTATGTTCTTGCCAGTGAGTTAAAGCCGGAATATCCCCTTTGTCATAGCCAAATTTATGACATGGATCAAAAACTATAAAAAGCTATGTTGCATCCTGCCATTAAGGAGAATTAATATTTTCAGTGGTATGTTAACCAACGTTTTTCCAGTGTCTCTCGTTAAAAGCAGATTGTTGACTTTTCATCATGGTGTGCCAAACATTTTCATTGAAACCCTAACAAGACTTTCATCTTAGAACCATTATTTCTTAATGGACTTGGATGGGGCAACATAAAGGAATGGCTCTGCTTTGCAGCACGGCGGCATTCGGCGATGGCCATCATTAGCGTGTTGGGCCTTGCTGAATCATTACACATGTAGACATTTAAGGCATTTCCAGTGTGACTTCATTTTTTCCCTTGAAGCATGCTTCATGTTTTATCTATTATGCTTAAGCATCATAGGTTCTTTTTCTACTTTTATGTATCTTTATTATGATTCTTTCTGTTCAGATGTCCTGTAAAAAATATAATAAATCATTCATACACCCACAGAGCTTTTTTTTTTTGTTTCTTTTTTTTTTAACTAAGAATATCTATCTGTGGAGTTTTCTTCTATATTTAGGAAAACAGTGCATCGTTAACAACCTTCAGCCCCAATACTTTTTTAGCAATGAACTACATGACATCAATTGTTCAGATTCCCCAAATGTATATGTTCTCTTATATCATTGTCTGGATGTGAACTGGAAGTGACTATACCATGGCAAAGGAAGTCTATAGCCTAGATGACAAAGGGTGCTATGAAAGCAGAATGGACCTTCCATTTGGCCAAGTTTGGAAAATACATGATGTGAAAATGCTTATGATACAGCCACTGAGCTGATGCTGATTTGCTCTAATTTGCTCTAATTTCTAATCTCTCAAATACATATTCAGAGTCAATGACAATTACACACCGAGATGTAAATTTTAGCTTTTGGCGTGGGTTCTCACTTCACTGTGTTGGCCTGAATGTCTGTTGAGTGTTTTATGATGTGGTCAATCAAACTGTAAGATATGGCTATACACCACACTGCTGACTCCGAAACCAGCAAGCTGAGAGTCACCTGAAGTTAGCGCTCAAAGTCAGATAAACTTCTGAACTCCAAGAATGTGTGGAAGACGGCCATTTATGCAGGAAATAATGCTTCATTCTAGAAATCTAGGTTTTATTGAGTTTAATATGCCTCCCAAGAAGTTTTATGATTGGGAAACCAGCATGAGTTAAATATATATTACAAAATCCTTTATTTGGAATATAAGTATAGCTATTCAGTTTTTATTCCTAGGAAGCAAAAATCAACCCACTTGCTCTAAATATAGCATTTCAGTTCAGATGCTGCTGAATGCAAGTAACAGTTTTTCACAACGTAACTCGATTGAACAATGAAAGGTCGTCCATCCCAGGTAGGTAACTGAGTAACTCAAGTTTGCAGGGTTCTGGTCAGCACTTCTGCCATTGGCTTTTCCTCTTACTTCCAAGACTATTGTAGCTCCAAGTATCACTTCCTCACACAACAATATTCAAAGCTAAAACAAAAGTAATTGAAGCTTTCTACTTACCTTTCCTTTTTCTCAAAGAAAAAATATTTCTCAAAACTGAATAGATTTCCCTTTAAGGTTTTGTTTATGTTTGTGTTTAGCAAGTTATAGCACTTATGTAAGGTAGATGCAAATATTTTAAAAGTTGTTTGAAGGAAGCTCAAATGATTCAAATATCTATTGTGTCTAAACAGACATGCTATTACACTATTTAATAAATTGTGCAACTTGGAGACTAACCAGAATAGATGTAGTGACCAATCAGAATGGTCAGGTGTATGACTCGGGGCCTATTCAACTGAGAACTGGCTGAATTGAGTTGTTTTTATTTTGCCTTACTAAATGTTTAGATTAAAGGGCTTTAAAATAGAAGGTGATGGAAACCCATGCTGTCATTACCTCCACCAGACTGTCGATTTTTTATTGTTTTTCATTCACTAAATCATGTCCGACCTTTGTGACTCCATGGACTGCAGCATGCCAGACTTCCCTGTCCTTCACTATCTCATGGAGTTTGCTCAAATTCTTGTGCATTTATTCAGTGATGCGTTCTAATGATCTCATCCTCTGCTGTCCCCTTCTCCTTTCACCTTCAATCTTTCCCAGCATCAGGATCTTTTCCAATGAGTCAGGTAGACAAAGTATTGGAACTTCATTCTCAGCATCAGTCCTTCCAATGATTATTCATGGTTGATTCTTTTAGGATTGATTGGTTTGATCTCTTTGCTGTCCAAGGGACTCTGAAGAGTCTTCTCCAGCACCACAGTTCAAAATCAACTCTTTGGTGCTCAGCCTTCTGTATGGTCCAGGTCTCAACATCCATACATGACTACTGTAAATACCATAGTTTTGATTATATGGACCTTCATCAGCAAAGTTTGTCATAGCTTTTCTTCCAGGGAGCAGGCATCCTTTAATTTCATGGCTGCAGTCCCCACCTGCAGGATTTTGGAGCCCAATAAAATAAAATATGCCACTGTTTCTGCATCTACTTGCCATGAAGTAATAGGATTGGATGCCATGATCTTAGTCTTTTGAATGCTGAATTTTAAGCCAACTATTTCACTCTTTTCTTTCACCTCATCAAGAGGTTCTTTAGTTCCTCTTTGCTTTCTGCCATAAGTGTGGTGTCATCTGCATATCTGAGGTTGTTGATGTTTCTCCCAGCAATCTTGATTCTAACTTATGTTTCATCCAGCCTGGCATTTTGCATGATGTACTCTGCATATAAGTTAAATAAACACAGTGACAATATATAGCCTTGATGTACTCCTTTCCCAATTTGTAGCCAGTCTGTAGTTCCATGTCCAGTTCTAACTGTTGCTTCTTGACTTGCATGCAGGTTTCTCAGGAGGCAGGTCAGGTGGTCTGTATTCCCATCTGTTGAAGAATTTTCCAGTTTGTTGTGATCCACACAGTCAAAGACTTTAATGTAGTCAATGATGCAGAAGTAGATGTTTTTTCTGGAATTCCCTTGCTTTTTCAATGATCCAACGGATGTTGGCAATTTGATCTCTGGTTCCTCTGCCTTTTCTAAATCCAGCTTGTGCATCTAGAAGTTCTGTTGAAGCTTAGCTTGAAGAATTTTGAGGATTACCTTGCTAGTCTGTGAAATGAGCACAACTGTGTGGTAGTTTGAGCATTCTTTGGCATTGCCCTTTTTGGGATTGGAATGAAAACTGACCTTTTCCAGTCCTGTGGCCACTGCTTGCTGGCATATTGAGTGCAGCACTTTCACATCATCATCTTTTAGGATTTGAAATAACTCAGCTGGAATTCCATCACCTCCACTAGCTTTGTTTGTAGTAATGCTTCCTAAGACCCACTTGACTTCACACTCGAGGATGTCTGGCTCTAGGTGAGTGGCCACACAATCATGATTATTGGGGTCATTAAGATTTTTTTTTGTATTTTTTTGTGAGTTTATTTTTTTGTTTTCTCTTCTTTCTTTAAATTTTAATTAGAGGCTAATTACTTTACAATATTGTGGTGGTTTTTTGCCATACATTCACATGAATCAGCCATGGGTGTACATGTGTTCCCCATCCTGACTCTCTCTCCCACCTCCCTCCCCATCCCATCCCTCAGGGTCATCCCAGTGCACCAGCCCTGAGCACCCTGCTTCATGATTCAAACCTGGACTGCTCTTCTTAATCTCTTTTGCTTCTGTTAGGTCTGTACTGTTTCTGTCCTTTATTAAGCCATCTTTGCATGAAATGTTCTGTTGATATCTCTAATTTTCTTGAAGAGATCTCTAATCTTTCCCATTCTATTTTTTCCCTCTGATTCTTTGCATTGTTCACTTAAGGCTTTCTTGTCTCTACATGGTATTCTTTGGAACTCTTCATTCAATTGAGTATATCTTTGCCTTTCTCCTTTGCCTTTCACTTCTCTCATTTTCTTGGCTGACAACTATTTTGCATTCTTTCATTTCTTTGGGATGGTTTTGGTCACTGCCTCCTGTTCAATGTTGTGAATCTCTGCCCATAGTTCTTCATGCACTCTGTTTATCAGATCTAGTGTCTTGAATCTGTCACTTCAGTTGTATAATCATAAGGACCATCAGTTTCTTGAGGGCAAATAGTATGTTTTACTTATTACTGAATCCCTAATATTCAGCATAGCACTTGAAACTCAGAAGGCACTCAGCTATCTGGGGAATTATTAATAATCAATGACTAAATGTAGTCCAGTCGCAGAATATCTGGATATGCTTACTATGAAGTTGCAGTTCTTTTTTTTTAACTCTTCTGTTACATTCTTTAATTTTCAATAGTTTCCTTTCTTTAAGCTCTTTCTGTGTTTTTATGGAGTATAACTATAGTTGGTTAGAATATTTTATTCTTGATATGATGAAATGCCTAACCATTTTATTGCTGATATAATAGAATTTAGTTACTCTGTAATTTTTGAAAGGAAGTAGAATTTGCTACCCGAAAATATGTCTCTCTGGGATAAGGATTATTTTAGGCTGATCTTTTTAAAGAAACAGCAGACCTAGAAAAAACCCTGAAAAATGAATAGAAGTTACTACTTTTGTAAGAGATATTTACATTTATAAGGGAAATCTTCATTTGTATGGGTGTGTCCTTCCAATTTGGCTTCTCTCCTGGCTCAACTGGTAAAAAATGCACCTGCAATGTGGGGAAACCTGGGTCCTTCCAATTACTAGGAAGAGGAAGATGACTATATCTCTAGAAACTCTTATCAAAGGAGAGGGCAAGGACCTCAATCTGTATAACGACCTTATTCTTATTTACTGTGCTTTGCTTGATAATCTTCCATAACTGGCTCTCTGCCTCCCAACATCTTATTTTGTCTTTAGCTGCAGACGGTATTTAAGGAGATGGGTCATTCTGGGGAGTTACCAAGTTGAAACTTGACACTTTCTAGTGTGTACAGGAAGAATACATGCTGGTATACTTTTGTTTTTCTCCTTTTATTCTGATGTTCTTACAAGGCATGCCTCAGCTGAGAACCTGGAAGGGTAGAGGAAAGTTACTCTTCATCTCCTAAACGTAATTTTTGAATCAAATATGTGTATTATAATTGTTTCAAAGTAGGTATATTCTTCCTGGGACATATTTTGTTTCTACTATGATGGTGATTATGAGGTTAGAAATAATACTGCATTTTATGTTTTAGTACAAATTATTTGTTTTATGCTTCTTCTTTGGGCAGAGATTTACATTAGGTGAATTTCTTAATTTTGCAAAGTCCAAAATATACGTTATCTTTAAGAAGTACCTTGGCTAAGCATGCAAATACTGTGTGTCTTAAAATACATACAAAGGGAAGATTATGATAATAATATTATCTTAAAATCATATATATATGAAAGACTATGATTATTAAATTAATTCCTTGTTCAATAGGTCCAAAAAAGTCAGGGTACTTTTAAAATTTATACTTGAAAAAAAAAACAAAAAACAACTGCACCAAAAGATAGGAAAAGCAAAACTTTCAAAATGTGCTTTTGAACCAGTGAACAATATTAATACAATATTTGAGGTGCTAAAATACTTTTAATTATTTCAGAATTCAAACTTACTTACTTATTTTGCTTACTTGAAATTGCATAAATCAAAAGTGCCTTTATAATTCAACCCAAATGGTATAGTACTTCAGTCAGCTGGTGGAACTGATTCAGGACATTAAAGAGATGTCTGCAAAGTTATAAATCGCTATTCCAATCGGAAGTGAAGAGGTTAATAATTCAAGATTCCACTGAAAAACCGACTAACAGAAAGGTTTCCAGCGAGATGCATTCGTTTGGGGTTTGTTCTCTTTTTTTCCCCCTCTACTCTCTCCTCTCCTGCTCTTTCTCTCATCTCTCTCTCTCCTTTTTTTTTTTTTTTTTTTACTCAGTAGGGGTTTAGAGAAGATGTTTAGAAGGGAAGGAGAGGGCTGGTTGCTGGCCCCCAGCATTCCCCCGAGCCCCGTTACGGAAGGGGGAGGGCTTCCTGCCCAGGCAGCCATCTGTAACATTCTGTGAACAGCAGGAACCCTGGGCTGCTCCAGTCAGTAAGCCAGGGTGAGGATTCTGTCTGCATGCAAAGAAAAACCTAAAGGATTTTCCCCTCTTATTTCTCAAATTCTCTGTGCCTCTTTTCTTTTACCTGTTGCTGGTGAACAATGGAGCTGGCTTTATTAGGAGTTGCTCGTATAAATAAAATAGCATCTCAGCAATGTCAGGCCAGTACTGTTGAGGAGACTGGTATCAAAATACCCAGCCTGCCTCCTGGAATGTGCTGGCAGCAAGCTGGCAATGTCATCATTCAGCTAATGTCACACTGTGGAACTCTTTCTGGATTTAGTGGACGTGTGTCTGATGTTCCCTAAAGTTACTGCTTTCTAGGCTTGAGTCAATTAGAGCTGACTTTTTGGAAAGTGGTGTCATTTAAAACCTATTTTATGAAAGTTATTTTTGTGCCTATAATTTGGGGCTCACACGTCTGTTATTTCCTCCAGTCCTTGGCATGCACAATATGCTGCCTATGGAAAGCAGTAAAGAGTGACAATGGAAAAAATAACAAGGGCTTTCTTACTTTCAACATCTGGAGAAAATGCATTTAAGGAAATGTTAACAAATAGGTACAGGAATTGATAAAGTAAAAAATATACGTGCTTCCTTATAGAGGCAAAAATAATCAGAATAGATGGATATTTTTAATAATCAGTTTTAGACAAAGAATACATTACAGTTTAACAGTGAAAACGATCTTATTTAAGAAGATTCCTTTCACATCCTTCCCTGGGGTCAGCCACATGACTAATGTCAAGTCCCCAAAGCACATAGGCACAAAAATATTTTCTCAGAACTAAGGCACGAGGATTCCCATTTTCAAATTTTCCTGTTTTCCACTTGTCAATGAAGTTTTACTATTATATTTAGATTCCTGGCAGCAGTCTAGAGAAGCAAGCAAATTCTACCGTAGAATATGACACTTAAAAAAAAAAAAAAACTCAAGAAGAAGCATTCCAATCCAGAGATAGATATTAGGATGAGCAATGTAGCCATAGTGTTATTGAGGAAAAAAATGTACACATCTGAAAGTATCCTATCTTTATACACCAAAATAACTTAAAGACAAAATATGCTTCAAGCAAAAATAAATCATCATGAATATCTACTACAGTCTTACTAAAAAAAATAGTAGATAGATTTCAGCATAGTTTTTCTACCTCCCTTTTTTCATTTTTATACCTTAAAGAGCATCAGTAAATATTCCCATCTGGTCTTTTTATTTTTGATGCTACATCACAGTCTTATGGTAGTATAGGCTAATTTATAAAGATATTGCATCAAAATTTGAAAACACAATAATTCAAATTTAAATAATTTAAATTTATTAAAATAATTAAAATTAAATAATTTAAATCTTTTTTTCCTAGACTTAGCCATTGTTTAGATGAGAAAAAAATTTCCAGATCACTATTTGGAGAAAGAATACGTCTTGACAAAATATTGTAACAAAACTTATTAAAACCTGCAGAATCAGATCTGTAGAAATGTTTAAGTTTTAGAAAATAAGTGGATTGCTTCCAAGTGCATAGAGTTAGTGCTTAAGGGGTTAGAATGCCCTTGTTGGGGGGGATGGGGGTGGGAGAAGCACTTCCTAAGACTGCTTTAATTCCTTTCTTGTGTCCAGTCATCCTAATGTCAGTATCTAGCATTAAGCTTGGAGTTTAAATGTCTCTGAACTTTTTTTTCTTTTTAATATTACAAAGGAAAAAGCCAGTTCCATCATCAGGAGTGTGAGACTGCTGTAGCATACCAGGAAAAAACAAATGATTACCATTTTATGACAAATAATTACTGTAAAAAGGAGGCTGCCCTGATTCATACAACCAGTGTTTCTTACCTGTCGTAAACCACCTAGGAATCCAACTAGCTGATGAACTGGCAATGAGAACATACTGTCCAGGATAAGCATGGTCCAAATTCTTGCCACCAGAAGAATGTTTTCTCCATTAAGGTAGATGTCACTTTTTTAAATGAATTAATATGTTGAATAATATTACAGTCTGGATAGGAGGTCCTGGGATCCATTTTGCCTCTTCAGGGAAAATATAAATATGTTGAATGTTATACAGTTCCAAAGTACAAGTCTCAGTGAACGGTTTTACCTTTGTCGGGTCTACATTTTCCAGGCACTTTTTATTTTATATAACTTATTAGTAATGACAGCACAGTTTTCTTCCATGTATTGACTGTTTTCAATGGCTATTCAAGAGAAATATTATTGTGAAAATCTCTAAATTAATGAGAGCCCCCATTTTTCTGGGCTAGAGCAAGATGTTCTTGAACCTTATCTATATAGGTGCCAATAAAAGGCTGTGAAAGTTGTTATGGAGACATCTACACCTGCTTAACCATTTTACACTGCCCCTGTGGTTAATACACAAAACCCTTGAGTCCGAATAATTATCCCTATTTTTCTGATAAGGAAACTCAACTTCACAACATTTTCTAGTCATTCCTCTAGTAAACACAATTTGAACTGCTTCTCTCTGACTTCTCAGATGGGCTACATGGTACTTCTCTATTTTGACCTATCCTTGGCTAAAGAAAGATAATGCCCCATAAACTGGCGATAGGTTCCTAGAGACCAAGAACCCTGGGGTTTGATTTATACATTCCCAGAAACTAGCACAGTGAAACACAAATAAGACCCTCAGTTCGTATTCGCTGAATGAGTAAATGAAACAAACTCAATAAAGAGTTTAATTGCCGTGTTGAAAAGCTGTAAACTGCCTTGCATTTCATTAAGCTATTTCCTTCAAATTTATACTCATCTTTGAAAGATACATTTATTGGGTTTAAAGTGAAAGTTGCTCATTTGTGTCCGACTCTTTGCATGACAATTTTTGGAATTTTCATTTTATTTAGCTCTATTCCTTAGAATTGATAAGGTTAAGAAAAAAGACTTTTTATCTATATAGTTTAAAAATATAATCATAGCTCAACATCACTAATTAAAGAAGTACACATCAAAGCTGCAGTGAGATACCATGTCACATGCATTAAAATGGCTACTATTTAAACAAAAGACAAAATAACAAGTGTTGCTGAGGATGTGGGAAAATTGGAACCTCTGTATACTATTGTTCAGAATGTAAAATGTCACAGCTGCTATGGAAAACAATATGATGTTTCCTCAAAAAATTAAAAATAACATTACCATATGATGTAGCAATTCTAATTCTGGGTATATGCCCAGAAAGTTGAAAGAACTCTCAAAGAGATATTTGTACATCCATGTTCATAGCAGCATTATTCATAATAGCTGAAACATATAATCATCCCAAGTGTCCATCAACAGACAAATGGATAAGCAAAGTGTGCCATATACATACAATGGAATATTATTCAGCCTCAAACAGGAAGGAAATTTTGACATGTGGTACAACATGGAAGAGACTTAGGGACATTATGCAAAGTGAAATAAAGCAGCCGCCAAAAGAAAAATAATGTGTGATTCCCCTTACAGAAAGTAGAATGGTATTTGTCAGGGGATATATGGGAGAGATGGAATGTGGAGTTATTATTTAATGGGTACAGAGTTTCACTTTTACAAGATGAAATGAGTTTTGGAGATGGATGGTGGTGAAGGTTGAACAACTATATAAATGTACTTAGTATCCATGCACTTTACACTTAAAAATGGCTAAGATAGTAAAGTTTAAATTTTCTGTATTTCACCACAGTAAAAAATTTTGGAAAACAATATGATTAGGGAAAACAACATTGGTGCATATGTATAAGCCCCTTTTGGGGTTCTACTCAGCATTACCTCTCTCATGTTTTTTATTTTATGATTAATATAGGGGCTTCCCAGGTGGCACAGTGGCAAAGAATCCACCTGCCAGTGCAGGAGACAGAGGAGATAAGGGCTTGATTCCTGGGGCAGGAAGATCCCCTGGAGTAGGAAATGGCAACTCACTCCAGTATACTTGCCTGAAAAATTACACAGATAGAGCAGCCTGGTGGGCTACAGTGCATGGGGTTGCAGACTCGGACACAACTGAGAGATGTGCGTGTGTGCACACATACATTTTAATATAGCTGAGTTTTTTTTTTTAGAACTTTTTATTTTGTATTGTCATTTTAATAATTAACTGTACTTTTTTATTATGAGGGAGAAGATGAAGCTCTGTGGACCTTCATTAATTATTTAAGTGAACCTGGCATCTTTCAAATTAAAATAACCAATTTATTCTCAGAGAGTTTTATAGAGCCAGAGCTTAGGTATTCAGAGGAAAATATTGCCAAGGAGTCTTAAGAAAACCAAGAATTGTAAGAATATCCAGTTCCTTAAAAAAACAGTACCACCGTAACATGAATTATTTATTAGCAAAAATTTTTAAATTATTGATTAAAGCACAGGCATAAAAAGACAGCAGCAGTTAATAAGCTGGACTCTTGCTCCACATTATATGGATACTGTGAATTGATTTTGGAATTTTAGCGTCAGCAATGAAGCTTCCATGGTCCAGATGATTCTTTATCTATTCATCCACCCATTAAAATATGTATTTTTAAAATTCATTTAGCAAATATTACTGATGACATTTGCTATACTAGCCCTGAGTAAGTAGGAGGGAATACAATTATGACAAACATGGATATATTGAAATACGCATTTTTATAAAATAAAAATTCTGAAATTTAAAGTTATGCGTATTGTACAGACTTTTTTTAAAATTTATATAATCCAAATTTCTAACATTGAATTAGAATGTCTAAAATATAGCACTGTAAATTAATTGACAAAATTTGCATATTGCATGCTTTTACAAGTGTTTACAAGTGGTAGTTGTCAAATTTACTCATTTATGGTTTAAAAAGATCTTTCATGGTTTTTGCTCTAAGCTGTTTAATGAGGTCAGTAAAATTCTCTCACTCTGAATTTTTTCTTCTGTGACTAATTATATAATTATATAAACTCACGTATCAAAGAATTTAATTAAAGGCACCATTAAGGATGTGGAGAGAATGTAGATAGAAGCCTCAGCAGTTATTCAGATCCTGAAGCATGCTTTTAGTTGTGGGACATGTTGTTTTGGATTTCCCTAGTGGCTCAGATCGTATAGGATCTGCCTGCAGTACAGGATACCTGGGTCCAGTCCCTGGGTTGGGAAGATCCTCTGGAGAAGGGAATGGCCACCCACTCCATTATTCTTGCCTGGAGAATTCCATGGACAGAGGAGCCTGGTGGGCTACAATCCACAGGATCGTAAAGAGTTGGACACAACTGAGCGACTAAGACACACACACACACACACACACACACACACTGTTAACATATTTAGAAGTCAGCAAAGTCTGTGTGGTGTACTGCCTTGGTTTTTTAGGAAACCCCTGGTGTCAGTGCCAGCAGCCTTTCTTAGGTGGCTGTAGGGGCCTTGAATTTCAAATAGAAAACTGAAGAAAAAGAAGCTTAGCTGTTACAATTTTACACCCAAAACAGGTAGTCCCCAGAAGCCCCAAGAAATAACCAGGTAAAAAAATTTTAAAGGTCAACTCAAGTTCCTGTGGTCATGCATGTGAGAGGAAAACCTTCCAATTTTTGGCTTTAGTTTTAGGCTGGGGATGTTTAGAGAAGACACACTTTACATCTCTCCCACTTTGGTGGTTCTTTACATATTCTTGTGTGCTTAGATACAGTTTCTCTAGGAGAACTATAAATGTCTTTATGGCTTGAATGGTAAAGCTTTTGTCTCTGTGGAAGTTCAGCAGATGTATTAATAGAAGATGCTTTCATACAGGCAGCATAGAGCAGAGGAGGTTGAGAACCGAAGTAGCAGCATTCACTGCTGGCTTCTGATCACATATGTTTGGTAAAGGGTAACATGCAAGGCAATGGCACCCCACTCCAGTACTCCTGCCTGGAAAATCCCATGGACGGAGGAGCCTGGTAGGCTGCAGTCCATGGGGTCACTACAATCCGACACGATTGAGCGTCTTCACTTTCACTTTTCACTTTCGTGCATTGGAGAAGGAAATGGCAACCCCCTCCAGTGTTCTTGCCTGGAGAATCCCAGGGACAGGGGAGCTTGGTGGGCTGCCGTCTCTGGGGTCGCACAGAGTCGGACACGACTGAAGTGACTTAGCAGCAGCAGCAGCAGCAGCAGCAGCAGCAACAGCAAGGAATTCCCTGATGGTCCAGTGGTTAGGACTTCTGGCTCTCATTGCCGGGGCCCCACAGTTAAATCCTTGGTTGGGGTGCTCAGTCCCTGATTGGGAAAGTAAGATCTCACAGGTTGTGCAGCATGGCCATAAACAAGATAACAGCAAGTAATTTGTTGGAGGAAAAAAAAGATATGGCTCTTCATTGGGAAATGCAGATGAGTAGTTTTGAAGCTTCAATTGGTTATTAATGAAAGCAGTCATTCAGAGCTTTCAAGAAGTAACCAGTACCCAGTTTTCATTTTCTAATGGCTAGTTCTACCAAGAGTTTTGCAAGAAAACTAATCCTATATTGGCGGGAGCATAAAGATGAAAGGGAGATGTTTGGAATATGGGGATTTATTTCCCTTCTTTCTGGCTCAGATCAATCTTGCTGTCCCAGAGTGGTTTTATCCCAGCCAGGTAGCACCATCCAGAAGTGGCAGTGTGGAGTTGGGTTGGGAGCAAATGAGAAGCTCTTCCCACAATACATACATTATAATGCTTTTCTTAAGTCAGAAGGAGAGGTGTTGAAATCTGATGTGTAATCTGATGTAATCTGATTGTAATCTGTAAGGCTGTAATCTGATGTGGTAGTGATAGATTTCTCCAAAAAATGACACTCATCTTTGTTTTAAGGCTTCCCAGGTGGCACTAAAGGTAAAGAACCTGCCTGCCAATGCAGGAGAGGTAAGAGATGTGGATTTGGTCTCTGGGTAGGGAAGATCCCCTGGAGGTGGGCGTGGCAATCCACTCCAGTGTTATCGCCTGGGCAATCCCATGGATGGAGGAGGCTGGTGGGCTACAGTCCATGGGGTTGCAAAGAGTTGGACACGACTGAAGTAACGCATGCTCACACATATTCATACTTGATTTAACACTTGCAATATTTAGGCTATTATAAAACAAGTTAAATTGTGCGTATATTTTAGTTTATCTAGCTTATTACATGTACATATTGTGTTTCATGTATTTGAACATTCAGTTTCTTCTACACATGGGATATCCATTATAACAGTATTACCTGAAGGTGGGGGTAGGGGCAGGTGCCCTGGTTGGTGGTGATAAACTTAT
Source organism: Bos indicus x Bos taurus (assembly GCF_003369695.1). NCBI lineage: Eukaryota > Metazoa > Chordata > Mammalia > Artiodactyla > Bovidae > Bos > Bos indicus x Bos taurus. The sequence goes on along the minus strand of NC_040079.1, from coordinate 95,447,788 downwards.
AATTATGATTATGCTACAATATGGGTAAAGCAACATTGTGAGCTACTATAATTTTTTAACAAGGTAATTTTCATATTTGCCTAGTGACAGCTAGCGAATGGGATTATGAAATTTGTAAGAAATGAAAACAGTAATATAGAATAAAGTAACTTTTTTAGCATGGACTTAACATGACCTTCCCTGCCCTTCCCCACTGTTTCTTTGTACACTCACATGTTACCCCATTTGATTCCCACAACGATTCTGTATTAGCCCCAAATTATGGATGAAGAAACGAGATTTCACTCAGTAATACTGGAAGCAAATGAAGCTAGAACCAGGGACTCGAAGTCCAGGAGTCTGTGGGCTACTCACCAAGTAGGCCCTCAATAAACACATTCGTCCACAGAGACTGAGGGTTGCTTCCTGAATGTTCTTGTTTTCCTGAAGGACCTTTCAGCAAGAACTGTGCTAAAAAATAAATTGGGGCATCGTAATTGAATGCTCTTGTGTTGCTGTCTGCTCATTGTCTCTCTCTTAAACAAGAACACATGGCACATCCATTTCTCAGCAGCATCACAGAATATCACTACCTAATTTAGGCTCCATTCAGGAAATAAATAGCAGGTCCTAATAGGGCCTTGGGAGGCGCAACTACATGTGTATACATACCAGCGTGAATGTACATAAGTCCCTTTGCTCTGCTCAGTCACAACAATTACTGTGAAAGCTTCAGTAACTTCATTTTGGCAAACAGAATGATAGGTCTGTGAACCAAATGTTAGCCTTAAAAAGTGTATTTTTCTGTTAGATCATTAGGTTTCTTTTTTCTGTACTTAACAGATGTGTGGGAACTAAATGGGTCTGGAGTCACTGATATTTTATGAATATGAAAAGCACTGTCCTTCCTGTGAATAAAAACAACCATTATCCAGTTAATTGATCTAAATAAAATATTTTTCAGCATTAAAAAAAAATATTTCCTAATGCTCTTAATTTTACTCCTTATCCTCTTAATCTCTGGAAACCTGAAAATAAAAGCCTATGAGGCTATAAATGAGAGAAAACCCTTACTTTTGAATTTTTCTCCACTTGCCTGTAAAACTTGACTCATGTCCTCTTTGAGGAGGAGTGAGTGGCCAAGTTTGCAGCCCCCACTATTGTAAATAATACTGTAACGTGTACTATGTCATCACACACTAATCACTGTATGGAATAACAGGAAGGGACTTTGGCGATTACCTGATTTAATTCCCTTACTTTATAGAGGAGGAAACCAGGGTCTGGAGAGGGAAGTCCCCTGCACAAGGTCACACATATAATTAGGGGCAGACCATGTTTATTTATATTAATACAATTCACCCTTCACTGTTCTACAAGCAGCTGGTGGCTCTGTGACAGGAAAGGGGAACAAAATAGCACTGCTGCCACATACACAAACTTCATTTATTCAATTGTTAGCAAATATTTATTGAGCCTTCTGGCATGCTAAATGTTGGGGATCCAGAGCTGAACATACAAGCTGAGATCCCAGGAGACAAAAGCAGCTCTCTGCTTCCATAGGCGACAATCAAAAGTTGTTCCATAATAAGCAAAGGCCATTGAGGACTCTTCACTGCATATGGGTATGGCTTAAAGATAATGGCTTCTAACACACAGAGTAAGAGAATTCAAGGGGTGGTACATTAATATTTCCAAAATTAGTAACAGCTGCCCCTTTCTGTAAGTAATGCGGTCATGAAAGATAATACATGAGGGCAAAAATAGAGTTGATGCTAGAACACTAATTCATGAACATCGCTGATTGTTAAATTGCAGTTTTCCTTAGGCTTCCTATGCTCTAAAATCATTTTTTAAATATTCTTTTAAGCTCTGGAATAGAGATCACGAGATTAGAACTTTCTGCCCTTTGGTAAATGTTCTCAAGAAGTTTAAAAAAAAAATGACAAAAAAAGTTACACTCCTTTAAGAAAGTCAGACTACATAAAAGCCAGTGTCCCTTTCAGTTAAAACTTCTATTTCACGAACTATTTCACTTCATCTTTTGTAGAAAACGTTTTTATCATTAAAATTAAAAAACAAATTGAAACATATAATTTGAGTGATTTTTTTTTTTTTTTCTGTAACAGGGTTACACAGAATGGAAGAATCAGAAATACATTCCTAGAAGGTAGAGACAGTGTCTAGGATATCTGTGTAAAAGGTCATGCTGTTTAGTCGCTCAGTCATGACTGACTCTCTGCGACCCCATGGGCTGTAGCCCCACTGGGTTCCTCTGTCCATGGGATTTCCCAGGCAAGAATATTGGAGTGGGAATCCTTCTCCAGGGGATTTTCCCTATCCAGAGATTGAACCTGCATCTCCTGCTTGGCAGGCAGATTCTTTACCCACTGAAACCCTGGGAAGCACACATAAAGGCATAAAAACGCTGAAAAATAGTGAGCACTCAGACTTTTGGCATATCTCAGGTAGGAAGGATTCAGTATCCTGGAGATAAAAATGAATAGAAAATATGGTTAGCTTCACATAGAAGATTGCCTTACTCATGATGCATCCAGTTAACTAAACATAGAAGACAAAGTGGCTCTGATTTCTAAATCTAGTGGTACAGGGTGCTGGGGAAAATAGATCCAGTTTGAAATGCTTGTTCTGTCATAGTTTCAGTAAGATACAAAAACATTAGAAACTGTGAAGATGAGGTAGCAAAGTTTTATGTTTTATATTCCTAAATTCAACTATCCTTCAAAGTGCAAATTTTTCATTTAACTTTAAGCAACATCTTAGAAATGATACCGTCTATATCTCCTGTAATTAGGCAGGATGCATTATTTACCCAATCCTGCAAATCCTTTGTCTGGTTTCCCTTCATTGAGATTTTCTACAGCCAGTTGTTATTTCTCTTAAAGACAAGGACAGTTAACAAAAAACAGATTAGAAACTGAAGTTCTTTAACTTCTTTAAGTTAACTGAAGTTAAAGAAGTGACAGAACCAAAAAGGATTTGCTTAATTGCTTACTTTATGTCAAAGCAGGCCTTGGGCCCTAAAGAGGAAAGTGAGTCTGTTTCCTAACAGATAATTACTGGGAGGATATTTTCAGTGACCATTCCACTGCCAGAAGAGTCAGCAAATTGGCAGCCGGGTTCTTCCATTCCTCTCCTCTGGTATTTCAGCAAGATAAGGTGGTGTGAGATCGGTTACCCCCTTCCTCTTGCCCTGGGCTTTCCATCTTTCTGTAGCAATCAAGGACAGTTCCTTTCCATGTTTCAACATCAATCACCCCTCACACGCGCCTCCCCTCTTTAGAAATCAGTGGAATCTGCCTTGGGTTAGGAAAGTTCCAAAATACTTCCTAGCAGAATCATGGAAATTAAAGATGTGGAGGACTTCACTGGATCATCTCCTCCATCTCTTTCCCATTAAGGAGTTTTCCAGATGGGCAACTTTTGTACACTGGATGCCTCCTCTCGTTTCTGCACGGCCTAAAGTCAAATTGTGAGCATCCAAGTCTAATGTGGAAAGGTGAATAAGGCCTGCATTCAATAATTTCATAGACAGAAAAGTGCCTTATCCCAAAGGTGTTATCATATTACAACAGCTTTTGGATGGAAATAGGTGACACCTCATCAGAACAGTTACGTGAGAGTGCTGTATGGTCTTCCCAGCTCTATGGCCTGACATTTTTTTTTTTTTTTTTTTAAGCAGAGAGCAGTGTTTGGTTGCTGTGAGCACAATGGAACCCATTGGGAACTTGGCCTTTTCATTTTCTCTCTCTCTCTCTCTTGCTTTCTTTTTTGTTCTAGTTTTCTACACATAAGAACCGTTTTTTCAGGGTTTTCCCCCCTCCCAGAAACCTCCTGAAAGATAGGAGTAATGCCTAATGGTACATAGATAAATATGCAGGAGGACATAGGTCAGTAATAGGTATCATTTCACCAGAAATTTATTTCAGACTCTTCCCCTTCATATATTTCCATCAGCTTCACACGATGCTGCCAAAAAGTGGTGTGAATTTCTTTCTTAGTGTTAAATTATTAAAGAACCACCTTAAGTAAGTGCCATTGTGGTTAGAAGACTATGGCCACATTAAGGCCAGAAGAACCTTCTGATTTTTCCTTAATACAAAAACCAAACTTTAATGTCAGGTGAGGTGGAATCCTGGCTTGCTTTTCCCTTAACTGAGTAAACTTGCATGAGTTATTTAGCTACAGTCTCAATCTAGTCATTTGTGCAATGATTTTTTTAATAAGGCAAAGTATATGTTAAAATATCTGGCCCATACTAAATGCAAAATAAATAATAGATTATTTTCTTCCTTTTTTTTAAAGGTAATTAATCTAAGAGACCTGGAGGAATCCCCAAAACAGGAGATAAATGTGAAAATGTTTTTCCCCGTCTCATTTTAAGAAAAAAAAACAAATTAATTCTACATTTTTCTGGTAGCAATAGTGTGCTTCTGAGTACACAGTTCCTTGATACTATTTTTTAAAAGAAAGAAGAAAAAGAAATCTTGGCATTCATTATACAGTTGGCAAAGGCAGTTAAAAGAATTTTAGATACTAAACTTTTTAAATCCTCAGTATTCCATGATGCTCTTGCCCGTGACACATTAAAATATACCTTAAAAATATTAATAACATTAGAATCATCAGACATATCATACTCATGGGTCAAAATGGTAAAGTCTCTTAGTTGCCAGTAGCAGGAAACAGCTTGAATTAATAAGCATAAAGGGCAACTTACAGGAATAATTTGGGGAGTATATTTCCTTGAAATACTCTTCCCTCAGATACTTCATTTTAACTTTTCTTCCTCATGCTGTTATTCAAATCTTACTTTCTCAGTGATGCTGTCCATGATCTTCCTTAATAAAATTATGATCCCCTTTACATCCCCAGTCCTACTATATATGGATTTATTTATATTGTTTATTTCACGTCTATTGTCACTAAAGGTAAGGTCCACCGCAGCAGAAATTGTAGACTATTTTATTTATTGCTTTTGCCTTAGCAACTAAAATGGTACCTGGCATACAGTGAGAACTCAGTAAATATTTACTGACTAAGTGATTCTGAATCTCATGGAATCTGAGAAAGAAATTTTTTTTAAATTGGCTTCAGAAAAAGCCAGTCATGTTTTTTAGAAGCAGGAGCATTTAGATTTTTCCCTTTGAAGCACTGCCATTAACATGGAAGTCCACTTTTATGGATAGAATGTGTCTTCTAACATGTCATTCTGTGTTCATTCTCTGTTAGCAAACCAAAGAATGCATTTGAAGGAGGGTATGACTGACTTTCCTGCCATTATGTCAAATGGCACCTCAAACATTTCTGCTTAGATTCTGAAGTGGCCAACACTCAAACACTTACCAAGTAATATAAATGTGTGACGCCAACTGGATGTGGTCCACTAGAGAGCCGTGTACCCTAGAGCTGTACTTCAGGGGATAGTGTACTGAAGCAGAGAATAAATTTCCTTTTTAAAGGGTGAAGCCCCTTTTTAGTCTGGCTGAGTGCTGTGTTGGGCCAAAGCCCACTTTTTCCCAGACATTCTAATTTTCAAAAGAAGTGGCAAATATGGATCTTTCTATAAATTCTCCCAATTTCAAAATTGTGGCGACTACTTAAAATGTGTTAAAATACACTGTGAAGACCACGCAAGGCATATGGAGAGGACAGATGTGGTCAGCTTGCCCTGTGTTTGTAATGTCCGGTTTAGAGTATCTTTCAATTCTAGTTATCTGAATTTCATAGCCTAAGCCATTTTCATTTAATTGTATTTGTAACATTTATAAAATTATTAATAAAATCCTCCATTTCCAAACTAGATTTCAAATGCACATAGTTTTCAACTTTCTCCTTCTAAAGGATTCTCCGTATTCCCTTAATTAATTTAATGATTTCCTTTAGACCTTTCTAGTTCATTGCATTTATATCTTTCTTGAGTATTTAAGGGAAATAGGTGAAAAATACTGAATCTGCATAAAGAACATCTAGGTTCCACTAGTGTCTCACTAGTTGTACAAGCTTGAACCCAGTCATGTAAGGTATTGGCACTTAGACCTATGCCTTTGGACCCTTAAAATGAGAATGACAGCACTAATTCCTTTATCTTATGTGAGGCCATGTGCTTGAAAGACTGTACAAACTATAAACTGCTTAAAATGTAAGACTTACTCAAATAGAATAACATCATAGCTTAGTATAGCTGTTGAGTCCCACTGAATACTTTGTGTCTAATAGAGTGCTTTATTGCCAATAAAATTCTTTATATCCTATAAAACTTAGAATGCATAATTACATGGTTTTGTTGTTGCTCCTGCCATCACAGCAACATTCTGAAATGTTTTCCAGACTCTTTGAACTTTTTCTTAGGTTGTAATTTATAATTAACAGTGTTCACTTCAGTTCAGTTCATTCGCTCAGTTGTGTCCACTCTTTGTGACCCCATAAATTGCAGCATGCCAGGCCTCCCTGTCCATCACCAACTCCCAGAGTTCACTCAAACTCAGGTCCATCGAGTCATGATGCCATCCAGCCATCTCGTCCTCTGTTATCCCCTTTTCCTCCTGCCCCCAATCTCTCCAGCATCAGAGTCTTTTCCAATGAGTCAACTCTTCACATGAGGTGGCCAAAGTACTGGAGTTCCAGCTTTAGCATCATTCCTTCCAAAGAATACCCAGGGCTGATCTCCTTTAGAATGGACTGGTTGGATCTCCATGTAGTCCAAGGGACTCTCAAGAGTCTTCTCCAACACCACAATTCAAAAGCATCAATTCTTCGGCGCTCAGCCTTCTTCACAGTCCAACTCTCACATCCATACATGACCACAGAAAAAACCATAGCCTTGACTAGACGGACCTTTGTTGGCAAAGTAATGTCTCTGCTTTTCAATATGCTGTCTAGGTTGGTCATAGCTTTTCTGCCAAGGAGTAAGCGTCATTTAATTTCATGGCTGCAGTCACCATCTGCAGTGATTTTGGAGCCCCCCAAAATAAAGTCTGACACTGTTTCCACTGTTTCCCCATCTATTTCCCATGAAGTGATGGGACTGGATGCCATGTGTAGTAGTTTATAAATTCATTTTGCCCTCAACCTAGCTCATCATATCCCTTTTCTGCCTTCAAATCAGATTCTAATTATCTTTCTGTTGTCAATTATCTCTTTTGAGTCACCATCACTCTTCCTCATTTGTTATTCATTTAAAAATACCTCCCTTGTTAATCCCTATCTTTAAAAATCACATCAAGACATTTTTAGCTGCTCAAATAAAATGTTTTTCTTTAAGCTCCCAATTCTTCCAATGAAAAATTATCTCTTCTAAACATTTATATAACTTTATTAATTTAAAACTTAATGCATTTCACTTTGATAAATATTTATTCATGTATCACAGTAAGTACAATGATTCAGTCTTGTTCACTTTTGTAACTCTTACAACTCTTAAAATAGGAGTTTGTATATAATAGGTACTCAAATTGGATAAGTGGATTTTTCTTTAATTTTATTACCTTTATTTTCCTACATCAAAGTTAAGTGTTATTCTTTATTTTAATTGCTTTCCTTATATTCCTGCATGTTATGCCTGTTAACCTAAACTTAACTGTAGTTAACCTACACTTAAGACCTTGGCAATTAGGAAAAAGAAAACTTAAAGAATTCTCTCTTTTTTTCTCAGCAATATATTTAACATGTTGGTTGAGACTGTGTTCCAGCCTCAACCCCCAGAGAACCCTGACACTAACTTTTCTAAGTAGAGAAATGATCATTTATTCCTACACATTGCTTCCTGTCATTAAGCCATTTCCGTACTTAAGACAAAACATTTTCCATAATAACAAGGAAACCAAGTGTTTTTCCTAAATTGTTGTTTGACCACCTATAGCATACACACACTTATTTTCAAAGTTTTCTGAAAGTAGAAATTCTCTTTTGTCAATATCAGCTCTGAGAAATCCGGGAGATCCATCTATTTAATGTCTCTATTGAAAACCTGCTAAGTGCCAGGCACTATGAGACACATGAAAGGAAATCCCATTTAGCCCTTGAGATGCTTCACCTTTGCAATTGGCTACCTGCTTTAATATGAGTACAAAGGAGTAATTTTACCTGGTAGGGAGGCCCATGAAGGTTTAACTGAAGTGGACATTTAAGCTGAGTCTTCAAAGACAATTTACTTAGTGGTCAAGGATCAGGAGGTACATTCTGAGAAAATGGAACAGCGCATGTTGAATCATGGCTGCAGACACCAGCACCCAGTGTGATGATCTGCATGCAGTCTGTCAAGCTCTTCTGGAGAGAAGCCATATAGCAGATAAGACCAGAAGAGGCCTGTTGCAGAAATCCTTCTGAACTGTGGTTGTTGTGTTTGTTCAATCGCTAGTTGTGTTCAACTCTGTGACCCCACGGACTGCAGCATGCCAGGCTCCTCTGTCCTCAGGCTCCTCTGGAGTTTACTCAAATGCATGTCCATTGAGTCAGTGATGTTATCCAACCATCTCATGAATCTGTGAACTCATTTTCCATGAGAACTGTGGTGGAGAGTCCCTGTTTTATCCTGTAATCAAAACAGTCAATGTTTGCAACCAAGGAAGAGATCGGATAAGATATATCCTATAGAGTACTGTGAATGCTGGGATAAAAGATGTATATGTGGAAAGTGAGGCTATTTGCAGATTATTTGAAAACTTTAGTTCGATGCTCTAAGCTGTTAGAGCAGCAACAATGAGGAGAGAAGGAGATAAGCTATATTGTTTTGAAGGTTTAATCAAATGAAATATACAATTATAACTTGACTTCATTCAGTTCAGTTCAGTTCACTTGCTCAGTCGTGTCTGACTCTTTGTGAGCCCATGGACTGCAGCACGCCAGGCCTCCCTGTCCATCACCAACTCCCGGAATTCACTCAAACTCATGTCCATTCAGTTGATGATGCCATCCAACCATCTCATACTCTGTTGTCCCCAGCATCAGGGTCTTTTCCAGTGAGTCAGTTCTTCGAATCAGGTGGCCAAAGTATTGGAGTTTCAGCTTCAGCATCAGTCCTTTCAATGAATATTCAGGACTGATTTCCTTTAGGATAGACTGGTTGGATCTCCTTACAGTCCAAGGGACTCTCAAGAGTCTTCTCCAACACCACAGTTCAAAAGCATTAATTCATTAGTAAGGCATTATCTTCGCCTTGTAGAGGCCACATTACATATTTTTCCCAAAGTGATATTTTTCTAGGAATCCATGATATTATCATTCTTTCCAGGTGCTGCCATCCTGATGAGTATGAGGATACAAATCACTAGTCTGAAGTTCGCAGGTTTGCTTCCAATTTCCTCCCAATGGACACTATGTACTGGAAACCATTAGTCTTTACTACCACAAGTCAGTTAAGCATGACAGTTTGCACATTCTAGCCAGAACTTTCACCAGGGTCCCTGATGATTTATTTATATCTAGTCCATCAATTAAATATAGAACATACTCTTGATTTACTCAGTACAACTTTGTTTTTAGATTTTTAACTTGCCATTGTTATGCATCCCTTGCTTTCCTTTAAAAATGAAGATCTTATCCCTCCTTTCAGAAATCTCTGCTCATCCCTCATTTCTCATTCTAGCTTGCTAACAGGAGCTGTGGTTGAGTTACTTTTTAAATTATGTGACACACATCTTCCCTGAGAAGATCGTCATAGGTGACTCCAGGCTTCCTGTGTTCCAATTTCTCTCTAAATGCTCCTTCTTTTCTTTACCAGTGTATGCCAATAAGTGAGGATAAAGAAATATGGGACAGAATGGAATTCTGATACATTATGTATCCTTTACCATGAAATTAAAACTGTTGGGTCTTAAATTATTTTATTTCTTGTAATCCCAGAAGTTTAATAAAGGTACATACCAGTTGTTCTACTTATTCCATATATTCATCCTGTTAGTGTTTTTAAGCAAAGAAAAAAAATTGGAAATAATCACAGTAGACTAAAATTTTGTATTTAATGACTCAGCTATGGTATATCTAGATAATGTACTAAGTAGCCATTTAAAAATGATTATTTTAATCTGGTATTTTGACATGAAAAACTATAGAATATTATATAATAAAGAACAACACATTGCATAATTAGATATGGAGTATGATTTGACTTTGTGATAGATTTCTTTTTATATGATACAATTTGGGTAATAGAATTTCAGTTGAATTTGATTTAATTTTTACTGTTTTATATTTTCTGGTGAAGGTTGCCCATTGCAGATTCAGAATACTTGCTGTCTTTATTTAGGAATCTTGTCCTCTGTTTGAGGTTTGCTAACATTTTCAGAATAAAATTATTAGTAATTCTTGGTAATACAAATGATCCGTGGCATATTTTAAGAACGTTTTTGTGAGATGTCGCTAAACAAAACACAGTAAACCAAAAACCCTTGCATCATTTCCTCTGAGTTACTAGTCCTTGTCTGAGTAGAGAGAGACACTGGGTCTCCCCTCTGCTTAAGCCCAATCAGGGTTAATTTCTTAGATGATAATGCCACCATGACTAAAACCAAGTTGACGACTCCACATTCACTATTTCTGGGATGATATTTAAATGTTAGAGAGAGAGAGAGAGAGAGCATTTTATATATTAAATTTACATACATGTATTTTTTTTAGATAGAAAACTGAGTTTTTTGTCTTGCTTTGTTTTGTTTTTCCTATGCTTTTTGTTGAAAGGATCTCAGCTCCTCTGCTTTCCAGTCCAGCATACCAGGGCACGATTTGGCATTATTATTCCATTCTTAGAAAAGGAAAGGACAGTGCTGGGCACGTTGACATTCAGTTCTGTATTTATTTTCTTGGTGGCACGTATCCTGACCTTTCCAACTTGATACCTCGGGTTGATAGGCTGTGTGCAGTTTTCTTTTATTTTCCTTTACTTTGGCAAGTCTTCCAGGGAAGAAAGGATGACTTCTTCCAGTATCCAGTGAGGCTTTTTTATGTTTTTCCTTTACAATCTGGAAAATTTCATTATGAAATCTGAAACATAATATTTATGCCACCAACACATTTTGCATGTTAATTTCCCAAGAAGATAAATCCCATTTTCTTACATTTCCAGAATCTCAAGGATCATGGGGCATCCCACACTTGCTCCTTGGATGTTCTACGCTGATGCTCCATCTGGTTTTCTTTTCTAAACGTGTTCCCCTGAGATCGTCTTTAATTTGAATTGTATTAAATTCATCAAACTTCTTAATGAGCCTTGGGCCTTGTTCAACTTGTGTGGCAGTCCCTCCTGGATAGTAGCAGAGGAGAATCTTAACTGCCTTTAGTATCTTTACTTCTGGGCGTTCCCATCAGGTCTAAGCGCTGTTTCACATTATGTGGATGTCATAAATAACTTGGTTGAAAGGGTCAATGTTTTCTTATCTTGAAGAGAGTCAAAGGGCAGTTTGCATTTATCTAGGAAATGCACCTCACAGATGCTGGTCTTAAAAGCTCCTCAGGGGATGGGTGGGGAAATACTATTATCCTTACATAATTCTAAAACCCTGGGGGGTGAGGGGGTGGACCAACTGCACAAATTCTTTCCTTTCCTCTTCATCAAGGCCACAGCAAAAAGAAACACACACACACACACACACACACACCCCACTAGTAATTTCACTTATCTTACAGCTCACAGTTTCTACTCAGAGTATGTACTTGTCTTGTCACATCTTAGCTTGTTTCCTTCAGGATGTTTTTCACTTGTATACAGAGTGGCTTGTAAGAGGTTTACTTAAGTACTATCTTGGAAACAGTTTCAAGTACACCTCCCCAAGTCAGAAGAGCAGAAGCCAAGGATTTTTTGTTTTGTTTTGTTTTGCTATGATGAACTGGGACTTGACTTAAGAAATTGAGCCCAAATTAGGTTTTAAAGAAAAGGATTTGTAACTGTATTCTAAAGGCCCCCTACACAGTCTACAGCTGTCTGGATCTGTTCCTGAATGGAAATCATAGATGAAGTCTGTGATATCTCCCTATTGAATTTTCAGTCCACCACCCAGTTTTAGTTCATGCTATCTGTTCCTTGCCAAATTCCACTTCCTTGAGACTGTAACCCATATCCATTGATTTATGTTGTAAGTCTGGGAAAATCAGCTTCTAAACACTAAAGAATTTGAATACTATCAATTCACCTTAAAGAACAGACAAATGCCTGCAAAATTCCTCTTGAAACAAATATTTTGAGATCAATTCTACTTTATTATTGACTTCCATTACTGAATTAGAGATTCTTTTTTCTTTAAATCAACTTTGTTGAGGTACATTTTCCTGGAATAGAATGCACTTATTTTAAATGCACGGTTTGATGAATTTTCATAAAGACATATGAAGCCGTAGAGCTTCCGATCCAAGCAAGATACAGAATAGTTTTATCTCCTTAAAAACCCCCTATGCCTCTTCTAGAGTGCAGCTAGTGAAAAATTCCAAAGATGAGACTGAGTGTGGCGGGTATTGGGAGTGGAAAGAAAGCCGGTGCAGCTGGCTTAGTGAAGAAGTGGAGAACAACATGAAAAGAGAGCAGAGAAGCAGGTGGGACCTGATCTTGCATGAAGTAAAGTTTGACTCTATGTCCAGTATAAAGAAGCCCTTGGAATCTTGTATATCAAGGAGTATTATGATCTGAGCAGCATCTCATTTTCTTTCCATCGCCATCTGTCCATTCCTACAGTTTCCACCTGGCTGAGATCCCCTACTTCATGCTTTCCTGATCCCATCCACAGGAATTTCTGGAATTTTTTTTAACCCCTGAACTTTTATATTACACATGTCTTCCGCTGTTTACACCATTGCTTCTGCTCTACTGTCTAGCATGTAAAAGGGATAGAAGGAAATAAAAGAAAGAAGGAAGGAAGGGTGTTAAAAACCTATTGCAAACTGATCACAATACCAAATTATATATTTTATAATATATGACTGCCCTAATTGGCAATTTACTGCTATTTAGGTAGTTTATGAAAAGTGAGACCAAGCAGAAAAACAACCATTTGCTAAATGCATACTATCTGGCATTAGTCCAGGCACTATAGCTAGAACTACAGAGTAGAGCATTTGATTTAATGACTACTAGGCTCAGTAGATGCTGCTTGCTTTAGCAAATGAAGAAATAGATTCAGAGAATTAACTTTCCCTAAGTCACCTAAGTTGTAAGAGTGCTCAGATCTTTATGGTTCCATAAGCTATTCTATTGGAGAAGGCAATGGCACCCCACTCCAGCACTCTTGCCTGGAAAATCCCATGGACGGAGGAGCCTGGTAGGCTGTAGTCCATGGGGTCGCTAAGAGTCAGACACAACTGAGTGCCTTCCCTTTCACTTCTCACTTTCATGCATTGGAGAAGGAAATGGCAACCCACTCCAGTGTTCTTGCCTGGAGAATCCCAGGGATGGGGGAGCCTGGTGGGCTGCCGTCTATGGGGTCGCACAGAGTTGGACACGACTGAAACGACTTAGCAGCAGCAGCAGCAGCAGCAACCTATTCTATTCCCCTAATACATACTGTCTCCTCAAAATTAGGATTTCCTTTCTGATGTGTTAGGTGTGTTAGTCACTCAGTCGTGTCTGACTCTTTGCGACCCCATGGACTGTAGCCCACAAGGCTCCTCTGTCCATGGAATTCTCCAGGCAAGAATACTGGAATGAGTAGCAATTCCCTTCTTCAGAGGATCTTTCCGACCCAAGGAGAGAACCCAGGTCTCCTGCATTGGCAGGTAGATTCTTTACCATCTGAGTCACTGAAATAATGTGAACATTTTAACTATGTGAACAGAAAGAGGGAAGGGAACTGGTACTGTTTATTAAGTTCCTAATATATGCTGCTCATTAAGCTAAGTATCTAAAATTTTATCTGTTTCAATTATTCCAGCTATCCCAAAGAAAGGCTGAGAGAAGTTAAGAAGCCTTCTCTAAGTCATGAAGCTCACTGGGACAGAGCTGGGAGGTGATTCAGCTGTGTCTGGTTCTGATACCCATATTCATTGCCTCTGATGAAGCCACCGTTTGAAAGAAAAAGTTGGCCTCACCTCCCTAGGACTAAACTTAAAAGGTATATAATATACTTATTGTGTAGAAACTTTCAGCCAGAGATGAAACAGAAAAATCTATTTCTAGGAACTGGGGGGTGGGGCCGTGATCTCCCTCCACTTCTGCACTGTCTGTGAAGAAGAACATGGTTGTCAAGTGCCCTAGAATAAATGACACGTTTTGATAGACGCACAAGAGGGTCCTGGCTTCAGGGCCCACAGCACCAGAACAGGAAACAGAGAGGTTTCCAGGAGAAATGAAGTTGCCTTCTCTAGGGAGAAACAAAAAGGAGCATTTGAACAGGCAGTTGATCAGTAGGAAAACTGCAAAGTGATAAAAGAACTGGAAGTCACAAAAGCCCTTGGCATACTAGTTTTAATAAAATGGTTTGTCCCCAGCTACACTTTATTCAGTGAGTGCCTTGACATATGTTTCTAAGAATTATCTTTTAACAATGCAGGTGTTTCCACTGAGAGCCAACCCCTGTCTTTACCAAGGATAAAAGAATCCCTTTGGACTATTTATCTGATTGACCAATCAAGATGTGCATTTATTTCTTTCAGTGATTTTAACCAGAGTTTTCACTGCTTTCTATTGTCTCAGGTGGACAGAATCTGCTACAGTTTTGGCTGTGTGACTTTTTTACTAATTATTCATTTGGTTAAATTTGAAGCCATAATTATTAAGTATTTTAGTATTCCCCAAAAATTCCTTTTTAAAATTAGATTGCTACTTGGTAAAAAATAATCCTAACAATTCTGAGTAAAATATTAAATGTTCCAGATTGGTTTAGCATGAGAAAACACATCTTAAAAATGTGAAGAAAGTTAATATATAACATTTTGACTCTTAGAACTCTTATAATATGCTTCCATATAATTTATTTTGTAATAATTAGATTAGAATCTCCAAACTAGATCATATAAAGGGGGTATAACAATAACATGCATTACGTGATCCATAATATCTCCTTACTGTGAATATATTACAAGATGGCACAGAACCATATTAGCTACGAAAGTGATTTTTCGGCTGAAAATAAATATAAGAATTGCTACTGAGAATTTGCGGATTGAAAAAACACTGGTTACTCTGGCACCAAATTATACATCTTGGTAATGAAAAAGAATAAAAATATCTTTGCCTGTGTAGAAACAGTTTTGTCACATGGTAAGACAAGCATACTGAAATTTTCTCTTTTTTGCTACTTAAGACACTCAGAACTAGCATTCACCTGGTATTTTGTAGGTAATTTATGATTTCAGTACTACTGTAAAACAGCCACTTCTCAAAACTAGCATAAATGAACCATATGCCCGAGATATATTTTTTTTTTCTTCTGGAGTCTATTGGGAAACTATTTGTTCAGAAGAGTATGAAGAAATTCAGCCTCACATCAGGGTCCTTGTCCATTGTGAGTGACAATAAAATACACTAGGCCAGTGTAGATGTCATGTCTAGTGGTTTCTGGGGGAGGAGGGCTGTGGCGAGTAGGTAGCAGAGTCCTCTGACTTTGTGGATTAGGATAAAATGGCTATGACTTGTGTTTATTGCTTCTACTCACAATCTTTTGGAAATACTGTCTAGAACACAGGAAGAGAATGAGACTCTCTCATGGACTGCTCTATCATAGATCAGCACATCAGAGTCACAGTGGATGCTTAGACTGAGTTAATCAATTGTTCATATACTTTGAACAGACCCAAATTACTAATAATTGAAAGTAGCTAAGAAATTTCAAAATAGATTGATGTAATTTAGTGTTAAACGTTTCTGTATCCATTTATGTATTTACTTATCCTACCCAAAGAACCTTGTGCCTGCTACAGCTCCCCTAAACATGTTTGCGCTCTTACCTACTACCATATTTTGTTGTTGCTGCTGCTGTTCTGTTGTTTAATACAATCATTCTCCCTTTAGAGTCTATGTGTGACTTTTTTCAGATCTCTAGGTATAGGGCTGACCCTGGAGAATATGTCAGGGACTGATTGCCTAACAATCAATTAATAATGATTGTAAATCAGTTATGATTAACTGATTATATAATTGATTAAGTAACTGAATATGAATGATAATCAGTTAACAATCAGTTAATGGCAAAGAGAAACAGTGGAAACAGTGGCAAACTTTATTTTTGGGGGCTCCAAAATCACTGCAGATGGTGACTGCACCCATGAAATAAAAAGACACTTGCTCCTTGGAAGAAAAGTTATGACCAACCTAGACAGCATATTAAAAAGCAGAGACGTTACTTTGCCAACAAAGGTCTGTCTAGTCAAAGCTATGGTTTTTCCAGTAGTCATGTATGGATGTGAGAGTTGGACTGTGGCGAAAGCTGAGCGCCGAAGAATTGGTGCTTTTGAACTGTGATGTTAGAGAAGACTCTTGAGAGTCCCTTGGACTGCAAGGAGGTCCAACCAGTCCATCCTAAAGGAGATCAGTCCTGAATGTTCATTGGAAAGACTGATGTTGAAGCTGAAATTCCAATACTTTGGCCACCTGATGCAAAGAGCTGATTCATTTGAAAAGACACTGATGCTGGGAAAGATTGAAGGCTGAGGAGAAGGGGACGACAGAGGATGAGATGGTTGGATGGCATCATGGACTCAGTGGACATGAGTTTGAGTAAACTCTGGAAGTTGGTGATGGACGGGGAGGCCTGGTGTGCTGCAGTCCATGGGGTCGCAAAGAGTCGGTTACGACTGAGCAACTGAACTGAACTGATTGCCTAGCAGTCAAACAAACAAAAAGCCTCATAAAAATGGAAATAAATCATATTTAAGAAACTCCTTTGCAATTTGTCATCCTACTTGTTTCCATCACGTTAGCACTGCTCAGTGAATTGCATATAGAAAATGAATAAAAATATTTTTGAACTATCATTTCTTGGCATTGTCAATCTATGAACAAGACAGTTTTTTTTTTTTTTAATTTTCCATGAAGGGAGAGCATTTTCAATCTGCCATAACATATGCTCACCCATCTTTACCTTGAACCTACAGCATTTCACACTATAGTGAGCATAGATGATTCCTTTTTGACTTTTTTTATGCTGCTGGCAGAAGTCTTCTCGCGTTTGCTTTGAATCCAGTCTTCAGTGCATCTCTGTCTGCTTTTGCACAGATTCAGGAGTATAAGATGTAGCTGAGTCCAGCCTGTCGCCTGTACACCACCATGATGTCGCGAGAAAGGGCACAAGGACCCGTCAGTGTTGGCTTAGCCTTCTGCCCAGCTGGCGCAAGGCCAGGAACTACTTTTTCTTTGGGTTAATTTGCGAACTTTGATGGTGTAAAACAAGGTTCATATCTATAATAAAAACAATATTGTAGTTTGAAGATTCGCAAATCCCCAAGGAAGTAATTCCTCAAGTATAAACATTGCTAGTTGCATTTATTCACTTGATTCCTCTTTATATGTTAAAAAGAAAAACAAACCCAACAGCCTTTACAAAAAGCATTTTCAGAGTGGCTTCACTTTTCTACAGAACATCAGTTAAAAATCAATAAAAGGCCAGGATGACACAAGATAGTGTTTATTTTTAAAGTTACCTCTATAAATGAATCTTCCAATTTCACATTTTTATGTTTCTCCTTTATGGTTAGTCTTTGGAGAAAATACAAATTAAAGAGTTTTTATTCAGTTGAAATGGAGGCTTTCTTTAGAAGATTTTCTTTCATAAAGCATAGATCAAATCTAAGCTCATATTTTGAATATGGAAATTCTCTTGGTGATGAAAGTTATACCGAGAAAATGTGGAATGTGTGCTTCATACTTTATGTGTTCTTGAGAATAATCACAGTGCCAGTGAACTTCAGGATGATGGAGTTTAATGGGCCCTGGAGTCTGAATAGATCTCATTTCTTGGATTAGCATATGAACTTGCAACCAGAAGTGTGTGTAGAATCAGCACAAATCTGCAGAGAGTCATGGCTCTGGTGGGAAAAACACGTGTGCCAGTCAAAGGAGCCCCTGGCTGCTGTAAGTGATTGAGGAATTGAAAACTTTGGCTCGCTCAGTGTAACTGGGTGCTAGACAGGATTCCACTAGGAAACTTGTGCTGAGATTAGACTAGTTTGTAAAGGATGCCAAGAAAAGCAGAGTTGGTGCTGCTAGGGCAGACTGAGGCATGAACAGTGAAGTCATTGGACGTTATAAAATACTCTAAAAGATGAGGAATTATCTAATAAAAAGTGTTGTCTTTAGTCTTTGGACCTGCTCTTTTGTTTTTTCTTTTTCCTTCTCCTCCCTGTTGTGATCAGTCATTGATCTCCAACTAGGTTCAGTTATTTGGTTTCCCTGGCACAGTTGTCATCTGGTCTGGGAATTATAATTAATTATTTTTGTGAAATAGCGACTATCTTGAAGCAATTCATTTATACTGGCAGAAGGTCAAAGCTTGTTTCAGAGTTTTAAGTGCCTAAAAAGTTGAAAAGTATTCTCTTCTCATGTCCTGACAATGAAAGCAAGTAGGTAGAATCAAAGGGAACTGTGGGGTTTCTGGCATTATTGCCCTTTGCTTTGGTAACAAGAAGAAAAAAGAATGACTTGGAAAGACATAGGAAATTTAGCTCTTACCTGGGTGGATCATGTCAAGTTTTGGTTTTTCCATTTCCCTGTATTTCATTTATTTTTTGGATAGCGTTGTAATTTTACAAAGTGGTTGTGAAAACACTGCTGACAGCTGAATTTACATCCCTGGGTCATAATAGTCACCAGGAGATTGGGTCCACAGTGAATAAGCAGCAAGAAATCTGGGTAGAGGAATGGGGCATAGAGATATTATGTTAAAAACTCATTTAAAATATCAAAAGACACCACCCAATCTAACTTTTTTCCTATCGGTATAGCCATAAGGTAGTTCAGTCCTCAGACACAGTGTGGGGGATATGAAAAAAAGTCATTCATGTAAATTAACATCTTAAATGCATTATTTTGTCTTCAAAAATCTTTATAATTACATGAAAAATATATTAGTATATTTGAAATTTAGAATTAAAAGCTGACTTACTGCCAAATAATGAGCAGGCTATTTTATTTTTGAGAGTTAGGAGAAGGAGAAAATCAAACTAATGAACAAAAAACAATTATTTATTAAACAGTACTTTGTTGATAGAAAATTTAGGAATTAAACAAGTCATATGACCTATAATCTAGGAGCAAAGAAAATTAACCAGTCTGTTCCTTTCAGATTCTTTAAGGCTGTGCTCCTTTCTATAAAGAGAAGCGAAAGAGACCAGTGTTTGCAGACTGTCTGCTTTAAGTCAGATGTTTTATACGCACTATCTCACACCCTCTGAATTAAATGCCACTCAGGGAAGCTTTACAGTCATCTTTTTAATGAATAAAAACATGAACCGCAGAGGGAAAACAAATAAATCCACTATTGTTAGTAAGTGATGAAGTTCAAATTTTGAACCAGATCTATCCACAAATTTACGTTTGATTTACTTCACTGGCAAGCTGGAAGTGGAAACCAATTAAACATTTTTTAAAACCTGTATTTTTGTCATTAGTACCATGGGAATGAAAAAAAAATCAATTGGAAAAAAAAAAACCTGCTTCATTCACATTTTATTCATTCAGTGAGAGTAGCTTGAAGCAGTGAATGACCACGGCTGGAGCAAAGAACTACCACATGTGCCTGAGCCTTCTCTACACCATCCTCGCTCTCTGGAAGAGCCTGGTGCTTTTGTATGGTTTTCCTTACGTGGTGGGCTGGCAGTATGGTCACAAGAGGAGACACAGGAGAGGCTGTGACAAACAAAGTTTCATACAGTCACAGGTCTGAGAGATAGGAGGGCAGGCAGACCACATGGGAAAGACACAGGATGGTCAGGAGCCAGAAGATGGAGTGAGGGGAAGACTTTAAGCCTGAGTCTTGACTGGGGACAGCAAGGCAGAGTAGAAAGTACAGTTTAAAGTTAGTTGGTTTGAATCCTTCAGTGGGCTTTCTAAAGCTATAGAGGTGGTTCCTAGTTGCCTGGTAGTCAGGTATAGATGAGAGAGTTGGACAATAAAGAAGGACAAGTGCTGAAGAATTGATGCTTTCAAAGTGTGGTGCTAGAGAAGACTCTTGAGAGCCCCCAGGACAGCAAAGAAATCAAACCTGTCAATCCTAAAGGACATGAACCCTGAATATTCATTGGAAGGACTGATGCTGAAGCTCCAATACTTTGGCCACCCAATGCAAACAGCCAACTCACTGGAAAAGCCCCTGATGTTGGGAAAGATTAAAGGCAAGAGAAGAATGGGGTGTCAGAGTATGAGATAGTTGGATGGCATCATCCACTCAATAGACATGAGTTTGAGCAAACTCTGGGAGATGGTGAAAGACAGGGAAGCCCAGTGTGGTGCAGTCCATGGGTCACAAAGAGTTGGATACAACTTAACAGCTGAACAACAAGGTCCTGAGGTGATTAAAGCAGAAGAATAAAGAGTAAGGCAAAGAAGTAAAGAGTAAGGCAAATAGAGGATGTGTTGGTTCTGGCTTCGTTAGTGTGCATTTTAAAGGCACACTCCGGGCCGAACTCTTTGCTATCATCTCTAAGAAGTGGCTGACCCCAAGAGGGGCAACTTCTCCCCAGCTGGAAAGTATTTTTTCTAAGATATCAAAACATTATAATATATAGAAAATTTTAAATATATACACTGTACTTGTTTCACATGCCATGGTTATTGCTGTCCCTTGTCTTTCAAGTCACTATCCCTTCAGGTCTTGGGTTTGAGAATATAGTGAACATTTTAACCATCTAATTGGCAGGCATTCTTCCTTCCACAATCCAGATAAGCCTGAGTCAGTTCAGCTTTCTTACTTCCTTCATGTAACCTACATGACTCAAAAGAAAGGTAACCATACCACCCTCTGCTCATGAGTGAGCCTGAATTATCAAAGGTCCTGCTCTTCTTGATTAGTAATTGAGTCAAGTATGGGCGTGTGACTTTATCTTGACACCCACCCCACACACAGACCAAAATAAAGATTTCTGAAGGGTTCTAGAGAAGTTTTCATAGATCTGCTAAAAGGAATATAGAAAACCTCTCATGTTGAACACTTCTGACCTTAATGCATCAGGCAGCCACTGCATGAATGCAAGGGAAAGAAATCTCAGGATGAAACCAGCCCTGCCTAGGACAGAGCAGAGAGTCAGCACTCGTGAACTAAAGGTAGAGTGGAGCTAGGGACTGACCAGTCCTACCTCTGCATGTCCAAACTCTGGATGACCTCTCAGTGTTTAAGCCAGGTTGAGTTGGATTTTTCTATTGCACATATGGGTCTTTGCAAAGGCTTGCTCCTGATACAGAAGTTTTAGATAAGAGAGAAAAAGCTTAAGAGGACCCCTACTACAACATTGGTTCTGGTGTTTATCCAGGACTTCTACTATTTGTTAGGTTTATGCGAATGTAATTATTGTTTTTGGACCATGAATTTTAAATCATTATAACTAACCTCAAGCACATCTTTATTAGTAAAAACAGGAACCATTACAGTCAACACATTTTCACCAATGAGAAAGATGTTTGTTTATTTCTATAGTGTAAAGATCCACGCTTCAGAATTAGACAAACTCTTGGAAAAGAATTTCTGCCTCCTGCTGTTTGTGGAAGCACTTTCCCTGTAAAAGTTGTTGAGATGCTTGAAGAAGTGGTAGTTGGTTGGCGAGAGGTCAGGTGAATGTGGTGGATGAGGCAAAACTGTGTAGCCCAATTCATTCAACTTTTGAAGTGTTGGTTTTCCGATGTGTGGTCGGGCATTGTCTTGGAAAAGAATTGGGCCCATTGTGTTGACCAATGCCAGCTGCAGGCTTTGCAGTTTTTGGTGCATCTCATTGATTTGCTGCGTGTACTTCTCAGATGTGATGGTTTCGCCAGAATTCAGAAAACTATACTGGATCAGATAGTCAGCAGACCACCAAACAGTGACCATGACCTTCTTTTGGTGCAAGCTTAGCTTTGAGAAGTGCTTTGCAGCTTCTTCTTGGTCCAGCCACTGAGCTGATCATCACTGATTATCGTATAAAACCCACTTTTCATCACACCTCACTGATGAAGAAACAGTTCATTGTTGTTGCATAGAATAAGATAAGACAACATTTCAAAACAATGATATTTTGAGTTTTGGTCAGCTCAGAAGGCACCCACTTACCGAGGTTTTTCATCTTTCCAGTTTGCTTCAAATGCCATTGACCATAGAATGGTTGAGTTCTTTGGCAACTTCTCATGCAGTTGTAACAGGATCAGCTTCAATGTGCTTTCAGTTGGTCGTTGTCAACTTCCGATGACTGGCCATTGCACTCCTCATCTTCAAGGCTCTCATCTCCTTTGCAAAACTTCCTGAACCACCACTGCACTGTAGGTTCATTAGTAGTTCCTGGGACAAACACGTTGTGGATGTTGCGAGTTGTCTCGCTGCTTCATGACCCATTTTGAATGCAAATAAGAAAATTGTTCGAATTTGCTTTTTGTCTAGCATCATTTCCATAGTCTAAAATAAATATAAAATACACAGCAAGTAATGTCATTAGCCAAAAAAAAAAAAAAAAACCCTGCGAGAAATGCACATTAAAATGATGTATAATATAACACTCATTTAAGACTGTATTCCTATATCAAACGGCAAAGTTCAACAGTGCAAAACCACAATTACTTTTGCACCAACCTACTAAAGAGCCTCTTGATGAAAGTGAAAGAGGAGAGTGAAAAAGTTGGCTTAAAACTCAACATTCAGGAAACTAAGATCATGGCATCCAGTCCCATCACTTCATGGCAAATAGGTGGGGGAACAATAGAAACAGTGACAGACTTTATTTTGGGGGGCTCCAAAATCACTGCAGATGGTGACTGCAGCCATGAAATTAAAAGACGCTTAGTCCTTGGAAGGAAATTTATGACCAACCTAGACAGCATATTAAAAAGCAGAGACATTACTTTGCCAACAATGGTCTGTCTAGTAAAAGCTATGGTTTTTCCAGTAGTCATGTATGGATGTGAGAGTTGGACTATAAAGCTGAGCACCGAAGAACTGATGCTTTTGAACTGTGTTGAAGAAGACTCTTGAGAATCCCTTGGACTGCAAGGATATCCAACCAGTCCATCCTAGAGGAAATCAGTCCTGAATATTCATCAGAAGGACCGATGCTGAAGCTGAAACTCCAATACTTTGGCTACCTGATGCAAATAACTGACTCATTTGAAAAGACCCTAATGCTGGGAAAGATGGAAGGTGGGAGGAGAAGGAGACAACAGAAGATGAGATGGCTGGATGGCATCACCAGCTCAATGGACATGAGTTTGAATCAACTCCAGGAGTTGATGATGGACAGGGAGGTCTGGTGTGCTGCAGTCCATGGGGTCACAAAGAGTCAGACACGACTGAGTGACTGAACTGAACTGAGCGGAAGCCCTTCTGTCCCACCTTGCCTTTCAGGTATTGCATTAGAAAGAATGAGTACAAAGGAAATCATTTCCAGGAAACTGATGTCCCAGAATTAGGATAACACAATAGGAAATTAGTTGAGCATTTCCACTGTATCAGTCACTCTTTGGGGCTGTAGAAATATACAAAAAGCAAGAAAAATCTCCAATAACAAAAGTTACTAACAGTTTTAAAAGAGGAGAAAAACAATCAACAAATTAGCAAATACGTATATAATATGACAAAAGGCATGAATATTTTCATCCCAATGCAAAATAAGATTCTCAGTAAATATTAGAAAATGCTGCGAAGAAAATTAAGAGAGAATAAGGCAGTATAGAATGGCTGTGCACATGGAGAGTACTATTTGATACAAGGAGCTAAGGGTCAATCTTCCAAAGAAAGTACACGAAAGCAGAAACCCCAAAGACTGAGAGAAGCAGTCATGGAGTTATCTGGAGGAAAACTCTTCCAGACATTAAGAACAGAAAATGCAAAATCCCAGAAATAGAACCATTCCAGGTGTGTTAGAAGACTATCAAGAAGAACAATTTGGCTATCATAGAATGAATGACGGGAGTGGGAGAAGATGAGGACAGAGAGGGGACACAGAACTTGTAGGCAGACATAGGACATCATTAGCCACAATAAAGACTTCAGACTTTCTTGTTTTCAGGAGCTTTGTGTGGAGTGTGACATTTTCACTGCAGTGAAAAAACAGGCTCTAAGGAGGTCTGGGGGTAGGGAGACATGTTAGGAGGCAAATGCAGTAGTTCAAACGAGAAAAAATGATGAATTTGGAGGACAACATGAAGGTAGTAAGAAATGCCAGATTCTGAATATATTCTGAATATTACTGAATGATTGACTATGTAGTATGAGAGAAAGAAAGGCATCAAGAATTATTCCATGATTTTGACCCGAAAAAATAGAATCATCTCTTTTCTACGATGGTGCTAACTACGTGATGGACTACTCATGTTGGAGGTGGGTAGAGTTACAAGTTCAGAATAGCAGTTTTCAAATTCAGAATAGGTGAAAAAAATTCAGATTTTTATAGACTTTCACAGAAAAGTGTTGAGTAAGAGGCTGGGTATCCAGCTCTAAAATTCAGAAAAGAAAGTTAAGATTAAAGACCCAAATTTGAAAGTTATCTGAATAAAAATGTATTGAAAATTGTGGGACAAAATTAAATCATTTGGAGAATGAATGCAGATAAAGATGATTCTTGAGCCCATCAGTGTTTAGCAGTCAGGGAATATGAGCATCACCCAGGAAAGGATAGAAGTGGATTAAAAGAGGAGACCAGTGAGTTTTAAAATGAAAAGGATGATCTGGAGGCCAATAAAGAATGTGCTTTAATGAGGAAGAAATGAGCAAGTGCTTCAAACACCACTAATTGGTAGAAAAAGATGAAAACTGGAAAATGTCCATGACTGAGAAAAAGGCCAAATTCAACTTGCTTGACTTTTCTTTTTTACAGGTACCACTTTATCATACTTCTTTAGCATTTGGAATGCAGACTAATTAGACTACTTATTTTTATAGAGATTATATTTGATTTCTTTTTGTTCAGTCCCTAAGTTATGTCCGAATCTTTGCAAGCCCGTGGACTGCAGCACACCAGGCTTCACTGTCCTTCGCCATCTCCTAGAGTTTTCTCAAACTCATGTATATTGAACAGTGATGCCATGATAGCCAATAAGTGGTGTGATTAACAAGCTGAAAGCAGCTGCCTCTGTGTTTCTACCTAGACTCCAATTTGATGAGTGGCTTAGGAGTATTCTGAGGGTCAGCCTGCAGTAACATGGGAATCTTGAAAACATGCAAATAACATCTCCGCCAAAGCATTACATCGCTCATTGCACATTAAGGTGCACATTTTCAAAGCCACCAGAAAGCTGTAAAACAAATCTGATTGGCTTTAGCAATAGTTGAAGAAAGAGGACAGCATATATTAATGCTTTCTGGCAAGCCATTTGGAGATTTTTATTTAACTTTCATTATATATAGGTGTTAAATTATCAAAATACCTCCTGCCAATATGATAGGGTAAGTCTTCCAAACTAAAGCATTTCTACATCTGTGAAACAGGTGAATTTATGTCAAGTTTGTGAATCTATATAATTATAAATTTAATTAAATTCCAAATGATATTTTTATGAAGAATTCAGGCCTCCAAAATGAGTATTTTGCACAAACTCTCTTTTAAGATTAACAGTAAAATATTCAAACTAAAGGCTTTGTATTTTATTTTGTAGTAGAAACAATATCTTTAGGCTGAAGAGAGCTGATGGAGTGCAGTACAATGAAAGGAAGGCTATGCTGTTAAATAGCAGTTAGCAATTAACCTTATGCTCTTTCTTGATTATGTCTATATCATAGGAGTTAAAGCAATGCCAAGTTTTTTTTTTTTATTAAATTTCAGTTCTAACTATACTTTGTTTCAATGAGATTATTTTTGTCTTCTAATAAACACATGATTCACAGAAATCTTAGTTTTCATTATGTAGTGATTAGGCATTAGTGATTTCTGTGACTACAGATTTGAAAAATACCTCACTGACACTGAATAAATTCAGTAAGACTGTATTGTAGACAATATGTTTATTACTAATTAGGGATAAATGTTAGCTTCCCAGGTGACTCAGTGGTAAAGAATCATCCTGCCCTTACAGGAGATGTAGGAGAAATGGACTCAAACCCTGGGTTGAGAAGATGGAGAAGGAAATGGGAGCCCACTCTAGTATGCTTGCCTCGGAAATCCCATGGGGAGAGGAGCCCAGCAGGCTACAGTCCATGGGGTCGCAAAGAGTCGGACACAACTGATACACATACCCAGGGATAATGCTAGTTTTTGAAGCAAAGAATAAATCAACATGTCCATGAAAATATATGTAATCGTTTTTTCATGTTCCAGACACTGTACTAAGCTCTTCATTTATAATTCTTAATTCCTCAGACGAACTCTGAGGGATAGGACTATTTTACAGATGAACCCTGTTTTAAACAATGGCAACTGGGGTCTGGAAATTTTAAGTAATTTGGTGAACGTCACGGTAGGTATGTTGGCTTGCCAGGCTCTTAAGCACTACTTTATACTGGGCCTTGATGTACAAGTACAAATCTAAAGGTTCTTCTAAAGCTTCTGTACCAAAGGAGATTAACAATAAATCAATAAATTTATGCAGTTTTTCCACATAGCTATCTCACAGTTTCTTAAGCTTTTATTAATATTTTTTTCACAGTGATGAATAGCTCTAATAGATACAAATATTGTCCATTTATAAAATACAAGACATGTATGCATTTTATTTAATTTATTAGTAAATGAGGAAACCAATAAAATATTAGAACATGTTAGTAAAGAATCCAGAGAGCACAGATATGCGCAGTCAAAAGCCGCTTGCTGAAGCAAATGTGTGAAAAACTGAATTCTTGGAGGTGTATTAGACAATTTTACTTTCTAGGAACAAGAATAATGTTCTTTGCTACCCATTTCTACAAATTATAAAGTTATAAACTTGCTGAAAGATAATAAATGCAGATAAGCCAAGGGTGTGCTAGACAAGACACCGTGTCATTTTTTGCCTGTTCAAAGTCTTTAATATCTGACAGTCCATTCATCTTGTGATCATAGTAATCTCAAAGATTATTCTTGAGCATAAAAAAGGCACAATTAGATTTGACCTGATTATTTACCCAAGTGCAACAAGAGTGTTGCTGCTGCTGCTGCTAAGTCGCTTCAGTCGTGTCCGACTCTGTGCGACCCCATTGACGGCAGCCCACCAGGCTCCCCCGTCCCTGGGATTCTCCAGGCAAGAACACTGGAGTGGGTTGCCATTTCCTTCTCCAATGCATGAAAGTGAAAAGTCAAAGTGAAGTCGCTCAGTCGTGTCCGACTCCTAGCGACCCCATGGACTGCAGCCTACCAGGCTCCTCCGTCCATGGGATTTTCCAGGCAAGAGTGCTGGAGTGGGGTGCCATCGCCTTCTCCACAACAAGAGTGTTAATGTATCATAAAGGCTCTTTGAGTTTGCTTTGCATCTTCTGAGTCATACATACAGCACTGAACAGCTACCAAGGCCATAAATTAACCTCTGCCTAGATATTTTCATAAGGAATCTCAGATTTTGTGTTTTTAAAGGCCTCTATTCTTCTATCCCAAGGCCAGGAAGCCAAGCCCAAGAATCTCACTCCACTAGATTTTACTGGCAATACCTAAACATCTAAGTGAATTCCTATCTTCTGGAAGTCTGTCAAATTTTTAAAGATTCCTAGTCTGCCAAGAACTTACTTACTAAACTTTAGAATAAGGCTGGGACCCTGTAAGCCAGGTATTGGACCAGTTTTCTTAGGAGAAGTTTGGAGGCATTGGCTCTATACTTTTCTTTCCCCTGAAAGGCAGCCTGTCACACCTGATTTTTTTAAGAGTTTCAGTCTCTAATACAATACCCTAGGCAAAAATCTTGGAGAACAGATTCTTGTTGTGGCTATGCAAATATTTTCATGAAAGGTACGGGGTCATACTAAGTTTCTGAATTCTTGAAAGAGGGGGTAAGTGGGTTGAATTGCATCTGCCTGCTCCTGCTGCTGCTAAGTCACTTCAGTCATGTCCAACTCTGTGTGACCCCACAGACAGCAGCCCACCAGGCTCCCCCGTCCCTGGGATTCTCCAGGCAAGAACACTGGAGTGGGTTGCCATTTCCTTCTCCAATTCATGAAAGTGAAAAGTGAAAGTGAAGTCACTCTGTTGTGTCCGACACTCAGCGACCCCATGGACTGCAGCCCACCAGGCTCCTCCATCCATGGGATTTACCAGGCAAGAGTACTGGAGTGGGGTGCCATTGCCTTCTCCCTGCCTGCCCCACCCCACCCCTAAATACCTCAGAGTTCTAACACTTGCGAATGTGTATTGTTTGGAAAGAGGCTCTTTGCAGATTAATTAAGTTTTCTTATTCAGTCCCAGGAAATGAATTCTTATTCTACTGTATCTTGGACTAGTAGCCTGATTTTATGGCACTCTGGTTTGAAAGTTGTCTATGTGAGCTCACCTTCAAAGCCTGTACCCAAGAGTTTTTTCTTTGAAGTGTCAATCATTAATTAAGAATTTCAAGACAAGATCATCCTAGATTTGGTGGGCCCTAAGTCCAATGACTGATGTTTTTTATAAGAGAAAGAAGAGGAAGATTTGGGACGCAGACAAATTGAGGGGAAGGCGGTGTGAGGACAGAGGCAGAATTGAACTGATAGGTCTACAAACCAAGGAACATCAAGGATTGATTGCCAGCTGTTCTCAGAAACTAAAAGACCTGGGACATCTTCTCCCCTCAGGACCTTCAGAAGGAATGATTTTTAAACTTCCCACCCTCAGAACTGTGGAGAATAAATTTTTGTCATTTTAAGTCACCCAATTTTGTGGTCATTTGGTATGGAAATCTTAGGAAACTAACACAGGTAGTCAGTAAGAACTAAATATTATTTATAAATGCCATATTTCTGCTTTAAATGCAGATTTTACTAAATTGTATGCATTATAGGTAGCTTAAGACGAAAAAGAAAGGGCTTATTTATATGTCCAGAAAATAGAAACTTAAAACTGTACCAACTGTATTCCAAACAAATAATCACAAGAAAATTACCTTCACCACTTTTCATATTCAGCTCTAGGAAATAAATGCTTATTCCAGTGAATCTTGGGTTAGTGTCTGACTTCATGAAGCCGTCTAGCAGTGTGGTGTGAAAGTTGTCTGTGTGATGTCAGTTTCAAAGCCTGCACTTGAATTTATTCTTTGAAATGTCAATCATTTAAAGTCTCAGAGACCTTTTGTGTCCATGATACAACTTTGCCTTGCAGCTTACAGTAGGGACTTTAGGTGAGAATTAGAGTAAAATAAAACTGTTTAGAGACTTAATGACCTTTGTTATTTTATCACCATAGTCGATAATATTATCATCATAATCAATAATATCAAACAAAAGAAAGTAAAATTCGCTATGGGGGTATAGCATATAACTACTTTATAGAAATTTTGATCAATTTTCCCCCGTAGGGTAAAACTGTATTATGGAGAAAAAGGGCACTGACAAATTTCCAGGGACTTCCCATGTTTCTGAAATATTTACATTAACAGCATTTCACCCCCACATACATTATCTAGAAAAAGCTGAGTGTCTCTTCCGAACTGATAACTTTTCTATGCGACTCTTCCAATAGCAATAGATCAAATAAACGTAAAGTTGTCTCATATTTCTTTTTATTAGGTGATAGAACAAAGCTTTGTGATTTCTCAGGAGACCTCTGGGAAATCTCAAAAATAGTTCTAGATGTAAAATATATCCTGAAAATATTTTCATTCTTTCCTCAATTCAGGGACAGTTTTCAGAAGACAAAAGCAAAAGAGTGGGCACAGGCTATTTGGACACTTTAAGAAAATAGAATAATAGGTATCTGAGAAGCGATTTCTAGTTACCTAGTTAATCAAAGTGACAGTAAAAGATATAAAAAAAACAAATCTAGAAGATAATATCTGTAGTGGATAGCCAGTCCCTTTTGCAAAGGATCTTCCCAACCCAGGGATTAAAACGGGGCCTCCTGCATTGCAGGCAGATTCTTTACCACTGAGACATCATGGAAGTCCCATTTAATCAAAGTGACAGTAAAAGATTTTAACTGCAAATTTAGAAGATAATATCAGTCTAAGAACTTTAGTTCTTTAATAGCTGAGGAATCGTTATTCTTTTTTGTTTGTTTCTGCTTAATTAAATAATCAAAGACATAAGAAAGTAAACATAAAGCACAGAAAATTGTTCTGAAGAGGCAGTATGTCCTGTGTAAGCAAGATAACAGAGAAAGTAAAAAAAAAATCCTTTCATAACGTAGATGAAGGCATGAATCAGTTAACCAAGGAATTTAGCCCATCAAAAGTGAGCAAATGTGACTAAAATTTTAACATGCTTCATATTAAAAGCTTCTTTTCAGATTTAGTATTACATATAAACCAGGGATAATTAATTCCACCATGCCAAATTTTGTTCTATATTATACTCTTTCAATATTCTGGAACATGCTGACCTTTGGTTGGAGGACAACCTATGTTCTGAGGACCCCTAGGGAATTCTTCGGAAGTCTTTGAGGTCAAAACTATTTTCACAATAGCATTAAGATTTTCTTTTTCAATTTTCATGCTCTCACAAGTGTGCGTCGGGGTTTTCCAGAAGGGACACAGTGTGTGATAGTGCAGTAGGCTGCATGCAGAAGCCGGTTGAGAACCCAGCTGTCATCTATTATTTCATATATTAAAGACATTTTTTTTAATGTGTAGCAAAGTCACTTTTTTAGCAAAAATCCTTTTTAGTAAATAGTTATTTTCATAAAAATATGTTCTTTCTCTTAACATGGTTGATTTACTTCTTCTGTCTTTAAATAAATGAGTAAATTTATATTTTAAAAATCCAACCATTTTAGGCTTGCATATGGCAAATATTGACAGTTATAACCCACAAAATAATGCTCTTTGGGGTTGACAATACTTTCTAATAGCTTAAAGGTAGAAGTGAAAAAGTTTGGGGAAAGCTGCTTTAGGAAAAATGTACTCCTTTTCCCTAAAAAGGAAAAGCGCAGAGTTGTGTTTTCTTTCTACTGCTCCCTGTACTGTCTCAACCACTTACTAATTATTACTTTTAACCATAGTAACTAACTTCCATATCTAAAGTCATAGGAAGAAACGCATTTTTTAAAATACAGTTTGAGGCCATTCTTTTATAGAATGGACTTCCCTGGTGGCTCAGACAGTAAAGAATCTGCCTGCAATGCAGGAAACCCAGGTTCAAACCCTGGGTCAGAAAGATCCCCTGCAAACTCCAGTATTCTTGCCTGGGAAATCCCATGGACAGAGGAACCTGGCAGGCTACAGTCTACAGGGTTATAAAGAGACAGACACAACTGAGTGACTAACACATTCACTTCGCTTTTTATAGAATTGACATAAAATATGAACTATACTGATATTTAACATCTAGATAAGAATAAGTAAGTAGCTCAGGATAATTAGAGGACTAGACACAGCAGAGCACGTTTTAGAGATTAAAAGAACTTCATTAAAATCACAAGTTATCACGTAGAGGAATTCAATATTCACCAAGAGACTGGCTCCCTATTTTATGAATGTAGTCAGAAAAATCTAACAAGAGCACAGGAAGGACAATCAGAATGGCAGCCAAAGCAAATATGCTTTAGTTAGAAAGACTCATGTTAGACCCACTGAATAGCTGTACACTCCCCACCATCCCACACCTCTCCTAAAGGGATGGGAAGATCCAAATTTATCTAGGAACTCACTGAAGATCTAATGACTGAGAGAAGCCACAGTGACTTTCTTTGTAAAGATTATTTTAGCTGAGGTGAGTTTTATTTGTTTTTTGCTTTTCTCTGGAAAAAATAAAAATAAAAAACTTATTATCAGTCCTGTTTTTTGTTCTTACTAGGAAATGGTGATGCAACAGCCAAGTACAATCAGAGTCTAGTGAATGGAAAGAAAATACATATGGATGTGAAAAGTCAACTTGATTTGAGGAATTTGTAGGAAACGTCCAGGCTTCCCTGGTAGTTCTGTGGTAAAGAACCCACCTGCCAAAGCAGGAGATGTGAGTTCACCCCTGGGTCGGGAAGATCCCCTGGAGAAGGAAATGGCAACCATCTCCATTATTCTTACCTGGAGAATTCCATGGACGGAGGAGCCTAGCGTGCTACAGTCTGTGGGGTCGCAAAAGAGTCGGACAGGACTTAGTGACTAAACAGTGACAACAGAGGGTATGTCCTGTGCAGTCAAAGAAGACTCTACACAACTGCTAACGAAAGCCGCCTGTGTGCTTCTTAGCTGAGATAAACTCTCCCATCTTGGCTTGTGAAAAACTTAATCGGTTTTTAATTTTGACTTATAGTCATTTAATTTTCATGAACGTACAATGACACTGAGATACTGTGTCAAGTTATAATATCATATTGGAAAGTATTAGAACGAGACTCACTATAGGCAATGCATTGGACTAGAGATACTCACATGTACTGTTCAGGAGTGTAACTCTGCATCTTTTCTGGAAGACTATTATAGTCACGGGAGAAGGCAGCGGCACCCCACTCCAGTACTCTTGCCTAGAAAATCCCATGGACGGAGGAGCCTGGTGGGCTGCAGTCCATGGGGTTGCCAGGAGTCAGACACGACTGAGCAACTTCACTTTCACTTTTCACTTTCATGCATTGGAGAAGGAAATGGCAACCCACTCCAGTGTTCTTCCCTGGAGAATTCTGGGGACGGGGGAGCCTGGTGGGCTGCCGTCTATGGGATCGCACAGAGTCAGACACAACTGAAGTGACTTAGCAGCAGCATTATAGTCACATAATTAGGGCTCTTATAACTGTGGCAGTCCTGTAAATCAGCAGTTCTACTTCTGGAAACTTGCCTTAAAGAAACACTCAGATGTTATCAGTGTTAATGTAGTGTGCTCATAATAATAAAGAGATAGAAACAAACAGAACAAGCACCCATCCAGAGTTGGTTGAAGAAATTAGCAGTTCATCCATGTAATGAAACAGTAGTTACAAATAATGATATGACTTCATTTATTTCTTCATTCACTCAACAAATATTTAAATGTAATATTCTAGGAACTACTGTATAAATTGGGCACGTAGAAATAGACCCAGAAGTCCCTGTCCTCCAGGAGCTTACATTCTAGCTGGAGAGAGAAGCAGGAGTAATGGTGCTAAGACATCATGTTAGCACTAAGGAGAAAAGCAAAGGAGAGAAATGGGGAAGCTGAGGAAGGAGCCCCTGAGAGAGTTAAATTTGCATCAAGAAGTGAAATAGCTGAGAGAATAAACCACATAGATATCTGGAAGAGTAGGATCCTATACAGACGGAACAGCTGATACCGAAGCCCCTCAAGAACAACAAGGGGTCAGCACGGGCAGAGGGGATTTAGCAAAAAGACTCAGGTGGTGAGGTCAGAGAGGAAAGGAAGTGCCAATGAAGAATTTGGCCGTTTTAGAAGGAACAGGTAATGTGATTTGTCTTACATTATAATAAGATTACACTAATTGCTATGTAGTTAGAATGGACATGGAACAACAGACCGGTTCCAAATAGGAAAAGGAGTATGTCACCCTGTTTATTTAACTTATATGCAGAGTACATCATGAGAAACTCTGGGTTGGAAGAAGCAATAACCTCAGATATGCAGATGACACCACCCTTATGGCAGAAAGTGAAGAGGAACTAAGAGGACAGTGAAAAAAAAAAGTTGGCTTAAAGCTCAACATTCAGAAAATGAAGATCATGGCATCTGGTCCCATCACTTCACGGGAAATAGATGGGGAAACAGTGGAAACAGTGTCAGACTTTATTTTTTGGGGTTCCAAAATCACTGCAGATGGTGACTGCAACCATGAAATTAAAACACGTTTACTCCTTGGAAGAAAAGTTATGACCAACCTAGATAGCATATTCAAAAGCAGAGACATTACATTGCCTACAAAGGTCCATCTGTTCAAGGCTATGGTTTTTCCTGTGGTCATGTATGGATGTGAGTGTTGGACTGTGAAGAAGGCTGAGCACCGAAGAATTGATGCTTTTGAACTGTGGTGCTGGAGAAGACTCTTGAGAGACCCTTGGACTGCAAGGAGATCCAACCAGTCCATTCTAAAGGAGATCAGCCCTGGGTATTCTTTGGAAGAAATGATGCTAAAGCTGAAACTCCAGTACTTTGGCCACCTCATGCGAAGAGTTGACTGACTGGAGAAGACTCTGATGCTGGGAGGGATTGGGGGCAGGAGGAGAAGGGGACGACAGAGGATGAGATGGCTGGATGGCATCACCGACTCGATGGACGTGAATGTGAGTGAATTCCGGGAGATGGTGATGGACAGGGAGGCCTGGCATGCTGCGGTTCATGTGGTCGCAAAGAGTCAGACACGACTGAGCGACTGAACTGAACTGAATTGCTATGTTGAGTATAGATGAGAATGAGCTAAAGATGGAAGGAAAAAGACCAGTTGTGAGGTTTCTTTAGTTATCTAAGCAAGTTATAAAGGGGTTTAGACCTGATTGTAATAGTGGAGTGGGAAGTGGTAAATTTGGGGCTTATTTGGAAAGACAACAGCATTTTTATTAAATCAGATGTGGGCTTCAGTAAAATAGCTAAAAGATGACTTCAAGACTTATTTCTTAAATAACAGGAAGGATGGCGTTATTTTTTGAGATTAGGAAAGAGGAGTAAGTATGGCAGATAATATCAGTCAGATTTGAACTTGAACTTTGAAGTTTTGCATCTTAAGTTTGAGATGCCTATGAAGTCACCAGATAGAGATGTCAAACAGTCACTTGTATATATCAACCAGGAATTGAGAGAAGTCCAGGATGCAGATATATGATCGGCAATGCATCCTGTAAATGGTATTTAGGGCTTTCCTGGGATCTCAGTGCTAAAGAATCCACTTGCCAATCAGGAGACTTGGATTCGATCCCTGAGTTGGGAAGATCTCTTGGAGAAGGAAATGACAACCCACTCCAGTATTCTTGCCTGGGACATCCCATGGACAGAGGAGTGGTGGGCTACAGTCGATGGGGTCAAGAAAGAGCCAGACAAGACTTAGCAACTAAACAACAGCCACAGTGAAACGGTATTTACAGGCATTGGATTATATACGAACACAAAGGGTACAGGTATAGAAAGACAGGAGAAGAGGTGAACGGACTGAGCCTAATAACACTGCAAATGTTTAAAGACTGAAATTGAGGAGAAGTCAAAGAAACCAAGGGAATTCCCTGGTTGTCCAGTGGTTAGACCTCTGTGCATTCACTGCTTGGGGACCCAGGTTCAATTCCTAGTTAAGGAACTAGAATCCCGCAAGTTACACGGTGCGGCCAAAAAAGAGAGGAGTGGGAGGAGAGACCAAGAAGCAGCAGCCAGAAAATAAAATCAGAAGAGGCTCTGAAAGCCAAATGAAGACCGTGGTTCAAAAAAAGAAAGGGATCCGCAATGTCTAGTAAAGATCAAGTAAAATGAGGAATGAGGACTGCACATTGAGTTAGAAGTTAGAGGTGATCTTATGGAACAGTCAGTGGAATGTTTATAAATGTCTAATTGAATCTATATTTAGGTACTATTTTTGAATCCTACTTAAAATAATGTTTAGGGTATAAAACAATACATGTTTGGAAAGTGTAGTATGAATTTATTAAATATAAATTCATATCTATTATTTTTTTCTTAAATTTTATTCTGAGACTGTACATTTTGTACCCGTGACTTTTATTCTGTGACTGACATTTGTGCCTCTTAATCCCCCTCACCTATTTCTCTAACAAGTAGGTGGTTGCTAGAGTGGAGGGAGGGGCAAGATAAGAGAAACATCACTGTGAATTTATATGTATATGCATACTTTGGCCACCTGATGTGAAGAGCTGACTCATTTGAAAAGACCCTGATGCTGGGAAAGATTGAGGGCAGGAGGAGAAGGGGACGACAGAGGATGAGATGGTTGGATGGCATCATCGACTCAGTGGTTATGGGTTTGGGTAAACTCCAGGAGTTGGTGATGGACAGGGAGGCCTGGCGTGCTGCGGTTCATGGGGTCACAAAGAGTCAGACATGACTGAGTGACTGAGTGAACTGATACATGTTTAGTATTAAAATGCATATATAGGAGAAGCATGAAATAAAGTCCACCAAGATTATTAACAGGGTCTGTTTCATCAAGTGATATATTAAAGCCTTTGGTTTGGGGACTTTCTCTATAGCTTTATTTTTTCTGAATGGGTATCTATTATGTTTGCATTGAGGGGAAAAAAAGCAAAGGTAAAAAAATAAGGGATAAAAATAAACCACAAAAAATAAGATAATCTGCATTACGGTAGAACTCTTGGTAAGATAAAGATTAAGGTAAAAAAGACTGTTGATTCCTCTTAAGCTAGGAAATGTTTTAGAAAAAAGTTTAGTTGTAAAATGCATTTGTATTTAAACACTTGAAGAAGTTCATAGAACTCTTTCTTCTTACACAGTGAATTATTATTTAGTAAAGAGTGTTCTTTCACTTAAAAATAAAAATCTGATTTCAATTGTTCTTAATGGTCTAAAAACAAGATGTTGCGCTTGAAAGCTAATAAGAATATGCATTAGAAAGTTGGAATTTTGTTCTTTTTTTTTTAATTCACTCTTTTTTATTTTCCTATAGCTCAGTAAGTGTTTAATATAGCAAGACTTATATTTTACGTGTTTTAATAGTGATACTTTAGGAAAACCTCAGTTTACCAAAAGATCCTCAAACATAATCATGACCCAGGAAGCAGCTGTATTCCATTTCCAAAGAAAAAATTACACCATGCTGAATTGTTTAAAAGAAGTAATATAATGGTGATTTTTTGTGTGTGTGATTTAGTTTGAAATACTGTGCCTAAAATGCTGAGCTTGAAGTCCCATAAAGCTTGGTATGCTTTGCAAGAAAGCACTCCCAGCTTAATTTAGGCCAGGCTTTCTTTTGCTTTGAAGGAACAAAAAAGAAACATTAACTGTTCCTGGCCTTCTCCTTAGGAATTGACACAACATTTCCTCAGCAGTCATGGTGATGCTCATAGCAAGCTGAGCTAATTCTTAAATGAATAGATGAATGAATGAATGAACTGTGGAAAACTCCAAAAAAAAAGAAAAAAAAGTAAGTCACCTTTTATCTTAACAGAATGTAAATGGAAAGTCTTAGAAATGTGAAAGCTTCCAGTCAAAAACATTTTTATTTCATGTGAGGCAGTTTTTTTTCAAAACCATGGTAGCTTCAAGCAGGCACCACAGTTTTTAGATTAAGCCTCATTGTGTTGTATCACCTGTCTAAAATCTAAAATGAGATAAATTTTAAAATATTCATATATTTATTCCTCAGTACAAGTAACATAAATGGAGATTCAGTCTTGCTCAATATTTGTAGTGCCTGTACTTCTTATTGTCTCTCACTGCAAGAACTACCTTCTTCCCTTTTCTTGTACTCAGTCTGAAAATATCTTTCCACTATCTCTATAATCTGAGTTTAGAATACAAATTATTGGTGTCAAATAATCAAATATCTCTTCTACTGACCTTATATAAATGAAAAGTTCAAATTCAAGAAGTAATCCTATGGAATACATGCTCTAGTCTACTAAAGTAGAAACAAAAATTATAAAGCAATGAAGTATAGATTTAAAAAATAATTATGGGGGACAATATAAAATACTTGAAAATATTTGATTGTTCCAAAGAATCAGAGAAAAGAAAGAACAAAAGAACAGAAAACTTGTTGGGACAAATAGAGATAAAATATATGGTAAAATTAAATTCAGTGCCAACAATTAAATGTAAATGGACTAAACACTCCTGTTTGAAGGCATAGGTTTTCAGAATGTTTTCAGATATATTGCTTACATTGATAAAATTGAACAAGTTGGAAGATTTAACTATCTGACTTTAAGTCTTGTTATACTGATAACAGTATGTAAAAAAGTGTGCCATTTGGTATTGGCATAATAATAAATAGATCAATGGATCAGAATAGAGTCCAGAAACAGACCCAATTATACACGGTTAGTTTCTTTTTGAAAAGATAATAAAGCTATTTAATTTAGTGAGAGAAAATAAAATCTCTGTGACAAGTGGCACAAGAAAAGCAGATAAACATATGGGAAAAAAATAAACCTTGACCCAAATCTTACACCACGCATAAATGAGTTGAATTGTCAGCCTAACTAATGTAAAAGCTAAAACTATAAATTCCTAGAAGAAGAAAATGAAAGAAATATCTTTGCAAACGTATGTAGGCAAAGATTCATTAGAAATTTAAAAGATAAACTGGGCTTTATAAAAATGTTTAAATTTTCCTCAAAAAAAATGATCACATGAAGAATCAAGCCATAGAATGGGAGAAAGTATTCACAATTAGCATCTTACAAGAACTTGTAGCAATAATATATAAAGAACTCTTAAAAATAATATTCAAGTAGTCTAAAACTAGAAATGATCAATGTCTTTCCACAGATGAATGGATGAACATATAATGATATAAATATATCATTATTCTACATGGCAATGAATAAAAGAGAGCTGATACAGAATGAGCCTCAGCTATATTATATTGAGCAAGATAAGTGTGTGTACTGTATTTTCCATTAATATAAAATTCTAAAATGTCAAAACTAAAGTACTGTAATGGAGAGTAGAATAGATGTTCCCTGATGGTGAAGGGCAGGAAGGAACTTTCCAGGTTAGTGAAAATGATTTATGCCTTGATTAATTATTGATTACATGAGTATATACAATTGTTAAGAATCATTAAATTGTACGCCTAAAAGCCATGTATCTTATTGTACTTCAGTTATACCTCAGTTTGTAAAATGTGATCCTGTTGAGGAGCTCTGGCTGCTGGGATTCATCTACTGGGTTCAGGGGTATTAAGCAACACATTCTTTATTTTGCCCAGGAATGCTAAAGGTAACTAACTCTACCAATAGACTATATGGAGAGAATATAATAACCCTTTATAGTAATTCAGCACATAGAGTTTTAAAGTAAACATAACTCTCCTTTGGCCTTAAAATAATATCTTGAGTTAAGTAGGCAAACATCATTATTCCAAGTCATAAATGAGGAAAGTGAAGCTTTTTAGCAGGACCTAACAGTAGAAGGAGAATCTCAGTTTTTCTGACCATTAGCCAGTCCAGCTCTCTGGACCACTCTATCTGTATAGACCATTGTCATTTTAAGGCATTGATTGATTGTCCAAATTCAACAGTCATCCACTTATCCCCTGGCTGGGCTATTGGGTTTTAAAGATGGACACAAGGTCTCAATCCTCAAGGAGAACACAGTATGTACTTACTCTGCTGAAGTCCATTGTAGGAGGAGATCTATTTTGAACACCTAAACAGACGTCATGGGGCTTCCCAGGCGGTGCTAGTGGTAAAGAACCCGCCTGCTAGCACAGGAGATGTAACAGATGCAGGTTCGATCTCTGGGCCAGGAAAATACCCTGAAAGAGGGCACGGAAACCCACTCCAGTATTCTTGCCTGGAGCATCCCCACGGACAGAGAAGCTTGGTGGGCTAGTAGTCCACACGGTCACAGAGTCAGAGACAAGTATGCAACTTAGCACACACACAGACACTAAGATGTGAATGCATTTTCCACATTACCTGATATGTTGGAATTAGACATCTTAATCAATAATCTATCAAAGTGTATTTATTAGGAACACATGCTTTTGGACTTCAAATTCATCATATATCCAACTCTTCAAACCCTGAGGGGTAGTTTCTACTGCAGCCGACCAACCCACTACAGGCGTGTCTTTATTTCTAAACTGAAAGTGGAGGCCTCAAAACCCCAGCAAGGAAACATTTGTTTTGGCCTTTTTTTCTTTCAGCTGTCATATATTCATTGAGAATATACGGACAGCTAGGTGCAGGAAGGATCCTGTTAAGTTTCCATAAAACCACCAGCCCTGACACTGTAGAACAGTTTGTTCCTTTTGTTGGTTTTCACATTCCCTGAAAATTGGAGGGGTGACTAAAAGAAGAAAGGCTCAACAGCAGGGCGATGGGAAAGTTACTATAGAATAATTTGAAGCTTGGTTCTCCTACACAATATCTTTTATTGAATGAAAGAAATAGTTTGAATTTCACTCTGAAACAGAATGAAATGGTGACTTTACCAAGGATGCCTTTCAGCCCTAATTTTATTTTTCATTATATCTTGATATTTAGGATTCAATGTTTATTAATTTTGCACTTTAAAATTAGCATAGAGGGACTTCCCTGGTGGTCCCGTGGCTAAGACTCTGCACTTCCAATGCAGGAGGCCTGGGTTCAATACCTCATCAGGGAACTAGATCCCACATGACACAATTAGGAGAAGACTGCAACGAAGACCAGCACAGCCAAATTAAATATTTAAAATAAAATAAAAGTAACAGTATAGACTAAATATACATATTTTAATATTTTAACTTATTTGGACATATTAGAATTCATAGCTTATAATGTTTAAGAAAAGTAAGATATTTTGACATTTTATATGACATTTCTGACAGATTAAAAATATCCCTAATTACTGTATAAATAAGGAGCCATAGAGCAACTGAAAGCCTCACTTGTAACTTTAATGAATGTCAAGAGTAATTCTTTTTTAATATTTTAGAGGTGGCTAATACCATATTTGTTGTACATTTTTCATATATAGTATGGTTTACCATTAGTCTTCAGAAAAAAAAACTTAAGACTATAAATTTTACCATAAAAATCACAGAAAATGATCTTGGTAATAAAGATTTAAATATTATTCAGTAAGAAAGCAGTAGGTGTTAGAATTATAAGATTTAATCCGAGATTACTATGAATGTGTCGAGTAACTTGTTAAATCTGAAGAAGAAACTCTGATCAAAAGGATAACCAGTTTCCATTCCTAGTTTTGCCACTAAGTAAATGTGTGATACTGGATACAGAGAATTTTAGAATAATATGAAGGCCCAAAGAACTCAGTGAAGAAATTTTCTCCAGTGGCAAAGACCATTACACGATCCTACAGTCTTTGATCACTTATATTAACAAGGACTCATGGCTTCATGAAGCAGATGTTAATTTTCTGTAAATTATCTGAGATTACTTAAGTTTAAATAAAGTGGTATAAGTGTGCATGTTAATTTTTAATCTGTGCCCTAGAGATAACATTAATTTACAGAGTCCTAATCAAGACTATGCACCCCAGGGAAGTTGAACTACTACTTGGAAAAATTTCATCAGAATCCTGCACTACAAAATTATGGTGATAATCAATTCAATGGTCCTAAGTGTTGATCCCTGCTAAATGTCAGATGGTATGATAATTAGCCTAAGGAAAGTTAGCAGTGATTTTTTATCTGTGATAAGACGAGTATTGTATGAAACAATATGGGCTGATCACTCTGCTCTTGGTCAAAAGAGGTATAAGCATCTTGGATTAGCTTGGTTTTTCAAACTGGTCCCCTAAACCTAGGGCTGTGTGCTCACTCTGACTAGCAGACTACAATAACTTTGCTACTGAAGTGTTGTCACATTTGCCTCATGGGACCCTTTTATTTAATTTCATTACAAGAGTGCCCAAAAGAAGAAAGAAACTTTGTCAAGTTTGCAGGTTGCATTCCTCACATGAGGGTGCCTTTTAATGTGTGGCAGAATCTGGCCTGCAACTTGCTTTTATCATAACATACCAAGCGGCAGTAAAGTGCTGGAGGCTATCGTATCTACCCCCCCGCCCCAAAATCCAATAATTATTTATTTCTAACTTTATTGAGATATAATTGACATATAACATTGTGCAGGCTTAAGGTGTACAATGTGATGATTTGATGTATATATTTATTGCTAAATGATTTTCACAATAAGAGGAACGCAATTATTCTGAAGGACTACATCAGTTTAGGTAAGTTCACAACAGCAACTCATTCTGTTTTTATTTTTGTGTTAATGTCTCAGAATACTATTTATTAATTTGCAAAGAGAATATCAAATTTTAACTGAGCCAGAACATGTGTATTAGCTGATGAACACATTACCTCTTCTGGTTTTATAGTTCCCTTAGGAAATATTCTTTATATTTAGCTGACATTGACTTCTGTAAAACTTTCATGCGTTTGTCATGGTTTTTTACCTTCTGGGCCACACACATGAGCCTAATCCCTCTAAAGCAGAACTAAATTTTTAAACACAAACTCAAAACATGACTTATTTTTTTATTTTTTTTTCTGTTCTGATTGAGACCTCATTTACCTAACAGTATAAAATTCAGTCTCAGTCCATTTGAGTGTTTACCCTTTCCAACTCATGTGAAAACCCTCGAGTCTCACAGAAGATAGTCCATTCAAGGAGTCTTTCCTGTGTTCACTTCACGTTTCTGTCTTCTAAATTGCTCACTGCTTAAGATCCCCTGATGAAGGCTGTACCTTGTCGTGGTCCCACAGCCCTGGTGCTGAGACAGGGCCTCTCTAGTTGCAGTAGGCTGTTCTACTCATATTCTGCCACTTTCTTGGAAGACAGTATCTTGGTAATCCATGATATTTCATAGAATTACAAATCTTGATCCTCTTCTCACCATGGGAAAAACAGCCTAGCTCCAGGAATTTCTACCTCCCCAATCTGCAAGAAATAGGCCCTCATACACTAGCACACGTTAGCTTTGTCCCACAACATTTCATCATTCCCTTTGCCACGAGTCTTCACCACCATCTTCCCAGAGGCGATTACTGTTATAAATTTTTTAAACCATAGATTAGTTTTGCCTGCTTTAAAATTTGTATAAACAGAATTGTATAATGTGTATTATTTTCCTGTGTAAGAAATTCATTCTTTTTTACTGTACTATAGTAGCATTTCATTATATGAATATGCCACTGTTTTAGGCATTCTCCTATTAAGTTGTCTCCAGTTTTTAACTACTATGAAAAGAGTATTTGTGGATGTATATTTAAACCTTTTTCTTGGTTAAATATATTGGGGTACAACTGCTGGGTCATAAGGTAGTTATATGTTCAGTTTTATAAGAAACTGCCAGACCTCTATTGAAAGAGACAGTACCATTTTACATTCACACTAAAACGAATTCTTCTACATCTTCATCAATATTTGGTGTTGTCAGTGTTTTTGTAACTAACCATTCTGTTGAGTATGTAGTTGTATCTCACTATGGTTTGAAGTCCATCTTGTCTATACTTTTGTGTATAGACATACATAGAAGTAAGCCACAGTAAAACCATCACTTGTGTATTCAAGTTTGGGATCTTCAAATATTTAGAAGTATCCCAGTTGAAAAGATAAATATTCAAGTCTATTTCTAACTCTTGGGGGCAGGGGGTACAGATTCACAGTTCATCCTTGAGTGTTCTGGCCTCTATTGTTTCCCACTTTTGACTTCCTCCCACCACTATGGGGTTGCCCATTTATGTAGGTTGTCCAGGTCAGGCATCTGAGCTTTGTTCTTCCCCATGCACAGCATCCCTTTGGGTCTAGGGAAGTGCACATCAGTGTCATAATCTGGAAGCAAGCCGAGTGGGTGAGGAATTCTGGGATTGCAAATAGCTGCAGGGTGGGCCACAGGGGAGAATGTGGACTTTAGGTGGACATAGGCTTTGATCCCCTACCCAAATCCTTGCTCTGTGGGAGAAGTAAGGATAGAGGCAGAGACCCCTCTTGTCCAAATCTGAGTATAGTAGTGTGAGAACACCCATTTCATCTGCTACTGAAGTTGCACTCTATTACTTGCCTGAGCGAT
Organism: Bos indicus x Bos taurus; assembly: GCF_003369695.1. Lineage (NCBI taxonomy): Eukaryota > Metazoa > Chordata > Mammalia > Artiodactyla > Bovidae > Bos > Bos indicus x Bos taurus. Next base: position 95,404,043 of record NC_040079.1, on the reverse strand, counting down.
ACCAATTTCCACCTCTTTTGCTGCAATGGCAGATCCTAAAGGGCTCTGTCATTTCCTCAGCCACCTTGGCCTTTCTACAGTATTTGGCTGAGATGTAATGTTTTCACAAGAAAAACGGAAACTCAAAACCAACCAACAAACCCAGGAAATGCAAAAACACGTATATGGATGTTTACCTACCTCAGAGAATTGTTTGTGGCTGATACTCAGAAATACATTAGCGATATAGCCAAAACATAACCAGAGCAAAAGAACTCACAGCCCCCTCCCACACACACAGACACACACCCCCTTGCCAGATTTCTGTACAGATGGATCATTCAGAAATGCCTCAGAAATATTCATCAATCATAGATGAATTGAACACTGCTTATATATATGGTGGTCACCGCTCCAAGGACGCTACATACACTACTTATTTAATCCTTACACGACTTAGCAACTAAACAACAGTAACAGTTATTATCTTCATTTCAGATGTGGAGACTGAGGCATAGCCAGATTAAATTAAAAAGATTGCTTGAGTTTACTCGCTAGGAAGTTGCAAAGGCAACATTCAAAGCCAGACAGTCTGGCTGCCGAATCCACAGCCCGGCTAGGAGGCTGTGCTGGGTAGGTCTATGTGTTAGGCGTTTTATGAGGTGTTTTATATAGATTAGCTAATTCAAACTGTGACAAAGGTATAATTATCTCTGCTTGACAGATGAGAAAACAGAGGCTAACTAAGTTGCCAAAATTATAAAACTAGTAAATGACTGAGCTGGATTTTACTAACTTGTCAGAATCCTATAACTAATAAGTGAGTGAGCTCAGTTTCAAACTTGATTAAATTATATTTGGGCCACATAGCGTCTGAAGGCAATATGTAATATTTTTGACATTTTTTGTGTGTTTTCATTTTCAATTTATACATGGAAGAGTAAAATTCAATTATCTGGGCATTTCTTTTACATGGAACACCCCAGCCTTTAACAATACCTGATAAATGAGGTATTACTGTACCCTGCTACACACAGGGAAGATTTGATTTGATTTCCAGTCCTGCAGCCTAAACCAAACCCGGGATTTTGAAAGTGGTGCTATAGTTGGCATTAACTGCATTTGATTTTTCTCTGAGAGAAAAAGAGTTCCTTTTTGGACTTAAAAAAAAGAGAACCAATATATCTGTAAATATCAAACACGTTATTTCATTTCAATATACATTTATGGATAAGATAACTTAGTGATTTCATATTTCCCTGTGAGTGCAATAAAATCTGAAGAAAATTAAAGGAAAAAACGTCTACACCAAATCATTCAATATGCATTCCTCGATGCATTCCACAGCTTGGAGCACATACAGGAAAGTATGGAAAAAATGACTGCCTGAGCTCTCCTACTTAGAAAGATTTAATTTTCCTTCTGAGCCCTTAGTGTGAGCATAGGTGCAGCATTTATTGTACATCTGTCACACGTTTTCAAGTTGCCACTGAATTGAGCATGTGCTCCTTAAATGTAAGAGAGAGTGAAAAACCATGAAAGGTTCCTTAAAGAAAGCAGTGCATTTTCTATCCCTGAGAAATATTTGCACATTTAAGCATAAACAGAGACTATGCTTTTTACCCAACAGCTTTCTTTACTTCTCAGTACACTGCTTCTACGATAATGAGTCTTACCTGAAGACATGTTCATTGACTAATTATTCTGATTAAATTATGCTTTGCAAGCTTCAGAGTAAAATTCATTTTTTCACTGATCTTGAAAATACTAGAAGGTCTGAGCAGAGAGGTCTTCCACAAATGGGGAATCTCCAGTAGCACTATTGGGCTGGTGATTGGAAAGGAAGAGCAAACACAACTGCAATAAACCATGCATGTGGTGTGTGTGTGTGTGTGTGTGTGTGTGTGTGTGTGTATTAGTTGCTCAGATGTGTCCAGCTCTTTGTGAACCCATAGACTGTAGCCCACCAGGATCCTCTGTCCCTGAAATTCTCCAGGCAAGAATACTGTAGTGGGTAGCTATTCCTTTCTCCAGAGGCTCTTCCCAACCCATGGATCAAACTCAGGTCTCCTGCCTTGCATGCAGATTCTTTACCATCTGAGCCACCAGGGAAGCCTGCAATAAACCCTATGACTCCTTTAAAATAAGTACCTCTGTGAATGTTACTTCTGACGAAAATGCCATATCGATATGGATCTATGTTGACTAAGCCTGGTGGTGGTGGTGTGCTTAAATATTAGCGGATGATAGTGGCAAGAGACGGCATCCTTGTCTTGTTCCTAATTTTAGAAGAACTGCTTTCAACTTTTCACCATTGAGAATAATATTTGCTATGAGTTTGTCATCAGTTCAGTTCAGTCGCTCAGTCATGTCCGACTCTTTGCGACCCCATGAATCGCAGCACGCCAGGCCTCCCTGTCCATCACCAACTCTCGGAGTTCACTCAAACTCATGTCCATCGAGTCAGTGATGCCATCCAGCCATCTCATCCTTTGTCGTCCCCTTCTCCTCCTGCCCTCAATCCCTCCCAGGATCAGGGTCTTCTCCAATGAGTCAACTCTTTGCATGAGGTGGCCAAAGTACTGGAATTTCAGCTTTTGCATCAGTCCTTCCAATGAACACCCAGGACTGATCTCCTTTAGGATGGACTGGTTGGATCTCCTTGCAGTCCAAGGGACTCTCAAGAGTCTTCTCCAACACCACATTTCAAAAGCATCAATTCTTCGGCACTCAGCTTTATTCACAGTCCAACTCTCACATCCATACATGACCACTGGAAAAACCATAGCCTTATGGCCTTTATTGTGTTGAGGTATGTTCCTTTTATGTCTACTTTCTGGAGGGTTTTTAATCATGAATGAGTGTTGAATTTTGTCAATAGCTTTCTCTGAATCTATTGAGATAATCATATGGTTTTTCTTTCAGTTTCTTAATATGGTATATCACATTGATTGATTTGCCTACATTGAAGAATCCTTGCATTCCTGGGATAAAGCCCACTTGGTCATGATGTATCTTTTTAACCTGTTGTGGGATTGTTTGCTAGAATTTTGTTGAGGATTTTCGCATCTATGTTCATCAGTGATATTAGCCTGTAATTTTCTTTTTTTGTGGCATCTTTGTCTGATTTTGATATTATGGTGATGGTGGCCTCGTAGAATGAGTTTGGGAGTTTTCCTTCCTCTGCAAGTTTTTGGAAGAGTTTGAGTAGGATAGGTGTTAGTTCTTTTCTAGGAGTTGTGGTACATATACACAATGAGGGGCTTCACTGGTGGCTCAAACAGTGAAGAGTCCACCTGCAATGCAGGAGACCTGGTTTTGATCCCTGAGTCAGAAAGATTCCTTGGAGAAGGGAATGGCTACTCACTCCAGTATTCTTGCCTGGAGAATTCCATGGACAGTTCATGGAGTCACAAAGAGTCAGACACGACTGAGTGACTAACACTTCACTTTCATTTTCATACACAATAGAATATTACTCAGCTCTAAAAAGGACCACATTTGAGTCAGTTCTAATGAGATGGATACACCTAGTGCCTGTTATACAGAGTGAATTTAATTCAGACAGAGAAAGACAAATACCATCTATTAATGCATATGTATGGGATCTAGAAAAATGGAACAGACGATCCTGTTTTCAGGGCGGCAAAGTAGACACAGACATAAAGAACAGACTTAGGGTCACAGTGCAGGAAGGAGAGGGTGGGATGACTTGAGAGAATAGTATTGAAACATATACATTACCATATGTAAAATAGATAGATAGTGGGAATTGGCTGTATGATGCAGGGAACCCAAAGCTGGTGCTCTGTGACAACTTAGAGGGGTGGGATCGGGAGGGAGGTGGGAGGGAAGTTTAAGAAGGAAGGGACACGTGGATGCCTGTGGCTGATTCATGTTGATGTATGGCAAAAACCATCACTATATTGTAAAGTAATTATTCTCCAATTAAAAATAAAATTAAAAAGAAGAGGAAGGATGGAAAAAACAAAACTGAAGGAGAGAAAAATATCCTTTAATAAGAATGGACTTCTTAAAAATTCTTACTTCTATGCCTAAAATTCAAACTAGGAAGAGAAGATTTAAACCAAGAAAGAACTCACGAGGGAATGACTCTCTATTTCACGAGTTCTACGTATCATCACCATAAAAAAAAAAAAAACATTAGTGGTCGTGTTTTTACTTCCCCTGAAGCCTCCACACCACCGTGCTATAAAATGTCAATGCATAGTGTTGCAAAATTTATCTGTTTGTTTAGCTTTAGAACTTGACTTTCCAAGAATGCTTCAGCAGTGAATGAGAGCCCATGGTGAGAACAGACCCCACACAGCTGCTGGCACCATGGGTGCCTGGGCACAGCCCATACAGAGCAGGAAGTTGCTCCCACATATTTGGCAGAGACTGCCGGGGCATGGAGCCACTGGCAACCTGGCCTCCCCAGGGAGTGAAGTGAAGTGAAAGTCGTTCCGTCATGTCCAGCTCTTTGTGACCCCATGAACTATAGCCCACCAGGCTTGTAGATCTGTGGAATTCTCCAGGCAAGAATAATGGAGTTGGTTGCCATTCCCTTCGCCAGGATGTCTTCCCAACCCAGGGATCAAACCCAAGTTTCCTGAATTGCAGGTGGATTCTTTACCATCTGAGCCACCTGGGAAGCCAAGAGATTTTTTTCCTAAATGTCAGGGTCTCCTTGGGAGGATGGGAGCCAACATTGCCAGAGGCAAGACTTAGAAATTAGCAGGGAACAAAGGGAGATGCGAATGGAATAAAAAAAAAAAAAAAAAAGATTATGGCTTCTTTGCCAGAACCAACAGTGGATGGAGAAATCCGCTAAGTTGCTGGTTTGATAGATAGGGACTTCAAGGTGAAGAGTATTTTTCTTTTGTTCAGTGTTTCAACTCCACCCTGCTTTGATTTGTGATTTATACTTCACTTTGTTTTTTAATTGCTGTTGTTTGTAGCTATTTAATTTTTGTTTAAGAAACAAAATCAAATCCAATAAGAAATGAAAACAATTGATTACCTTCCAGACTATCATAAAGATCGTATAGAAAGTATTTTTTTAATTAACTTTTAAAAAATGTTGGGAAGGCAAATACACTCTCTTGAAGTTCTGCTATATGCTAAAGAATGTGCTAGATATTTAACACATATTATCCTGTTTGGTGCTCATAATAACACAGATAAAATATTTATTTTTGGCTCTGCTTTGCTGATGTAGAATTTAAGGTACTAATCTCTGGTGACCTCAGCCTGAAGCAGATTGAAGTGGGGCTTCGGTTCCCCATCCAGAGACTGAGGTTGGGTCATGGCAGTGAGAAGAGCAAACCCTGACCATTAGACCAGTGGTCAGTGAAAAGGCCCTGGCTCTTTGGCTTTGTAGAAAAAGGATTCCCATAAATATGAAAATAGTGAAACAAGTAAAGTCTTTATTAGGAGGAAAAAGAGTATAGTACTTGTGGATAGATACATGGGCAGACTCAGAGAATCGCTGAGTTGCACCCTCATGACAGTTTAAATCACTTATTTGGGGCATTTCTTCCAGTTTTCCTTTGGCCAATTATTTTGATTTGCCTGGTTCACAGTCCATATTTTGTCTATTTCAGGATCCTCCCTTGTGTGGGCATGCATTTCTTAGCCAAGATGGATTCTACCAAAGAGGCCTATGGGTAGTAACCATCACTCAGCTTCGCTCTCCTTTTGACTTCCAAGGAGGCTTTCTGTGCATGTGTAGGTAGGGAGGTCTCCTGTCTTTGAGAATGAGGAGTGGGTAGTCTCTTATCTTCTATCTAGACAGGGCCCAGCCTCCCCTCTCAATTGTCCTGCCATTCTCATCTTGGAGTATTGGCCACAGGGAATGAATCTCCAGTTACTTTACCCTGGCAAGGGGAGGACATCTACCTCCTGCCTCAATACAAAGAAATAAAGTGACATGTCCAGAGTGACACAGCCACAAATGTGATTTATGACTTGACCCTTGTCCAACAGAGAGTTCATTCCCTGTCCTCACACTGAAAAGCATTTCCAATGCATTTCTCCTCATTGTTAATTATGAAATAATTTTGTCACACAATAGTATCTTATGCAAATAAGAATTTAGATGTTTCCAAGAAAATCCCATTGTCAGTTTTACATTCTGACTTTAACAGATTTCTGTAGAGATGTAAGTTTCCAACCTATTTGGTTGTGTGGATAGAACTAAATGTTACTATACAGAATCAAAAGAGAATTGAATTAGGAGGCTCTATAGATTGTCGTCATGCACTGTCCACAATTGTCACTAGCCACATGGGGCTTTTTAAAATTTAAATTAAAGAAAATTAAATGAAATGAGAAAAATGTAACCTTTTGTAAAAGTAGCTACATTTTGAGTTCTTGAATAGCCCCACCTGGGTGGCTGGTAGCTGCTGAATGGCACACAGCAGAGTATTACCTACTCATCTTTGCAGACAGTTCCACTGAGCAGTGGTTCTCCATTCTTTACCACTTTAGAGTCCAGAGGAAGAAGCAGATTTCCAGAAAGTTGTTGTTTGTATAATAAATACCTCTGGTGTGCTTTCTCTTCCAGCCCTCTTGTCCCCACACTACACTGTCATGTAAGTTTTTTTTTTTTTTAATATGAGAACAAAAGTAAACAATTATAGGAAGAACTGCAGGAAATTTATTTCTTGTTTGTAACATGCCGAAGTGAGGGGAAATGATACTTTTTTTTTTTTCAGGATCTTATTGTGAACTGTAGGTTTGTTGGCAAAGATAGAACTCAGGTGCCCCAAATCATGTTTCTTATGAAAATGCTTTAAAACCTTGAGAGGCCAAAAAAAAAAAAAAAAAGGTCCTATGAAGCTGTAAGAGTTTCTAATGTTTAAGTGATGGTCATTTAATAAGGCATTTTCAAATGCCTATTTTGTGAAAATATAAAGTAATCCATTCAATTATGCTTAAATAATGAAATTTAAAATTGAAATGACCAATATATTTTGTGAAAATTAAAATAATTTCCGAAACATTTTAAACCTTAATTCTCATGGTATTTGGAAATTGTCATTTCTTCACTGATTGTTTCATGTAATTAATCATATGTAGATTGTACACCTAAATCTACACTTTTTTTTTTTCATTTGGATCTAAACGTCATCAAAAACAGTTGAAACACATATAAACAGGGGTCCCCAACTTCCAAGATCTAACGCCTGGCGATTTGAGGTGAGCTCATGTAATAATAACAGAAATAAAGTGCACAATAAAGGAAATGGGTTTAAATCATCCTGAAACCATCGCCCACCCCTCCTCGCACTGGCCCACAGAAAAATTGTCTTCTGCAAAACCAGTTCCTGGTGCCAAAAAGCTTGGGGACCACTGCACTTAAGGACATTTTGAGTGAGACTCAAAAGACTTTTCTCTATACTTATTGAACGTTAACACGTGGAATCACTTTTCGTATAGTAGTTACAGCTGACTTTAAATAATACCTCACCGAGTCTTTGTGTTAATACTTGCACTTCTGTGTTCTAAGTCATATTCATTTATTAAGAAGGATTCAAAGTGCTTTAGTTATTACTTTCCTCGCAGTATTCTCCTGGTGTAGGAAAACAGCTAGCTAAATTCTCAGGAGGGAAAAATCAAGCACAAGGCTGTGATTATCTGAGAACTTTTTCAGTATACTAAAACCTATAGCAACTTGGTTGTCAGGTAACCTAGATCTGGTGGCTCACAAATGATCACAGACAATGTGTGAGCATGCTAAGTCGCTTCAGTTGTGTCGGATTCTTTGAACTATAGCCCACCAGGCTCCTCTGTCCATAGCATTATCCAGGCAAGAATACGGAATGAGTTGCCATGTTCTCTTCTAGGGCATCTTCCCGACCCAGGGATTGAACCTAAGTCTCCTGTATCTCCTGCTGTGGCAGGCAGGTTCTTTACCACTAGCACCACCTGAGAAGCCCCCACAAACTATGTAAGCCTCTTAACTTCCACTCTCGTAAAATCAGTGTTATAGTTAAAGGACCCTGACAGATATAACATTTATGACTGTGTTCAGTGTATATGTGAGTGCATTTATCATTTAGGATGTACACCAGAGCGAATTATCTCTGCTAGATTCTGTGACTGTGACATAGATTGGGTGTGGGGTTAGGTCCTGATATGATTATAACATTTAAAGATACAGAAGTTTTCACTGTAACCATCCTAGACCATCTTGTTCCACCATTAGGGATATCTCATCAAAGAAGTTAGACAAACATGATTTGAAACCATTACCCTTCAATTCAAACGTTTCAGTGTTTTCTTGGTTTTGTTTTTTTGTGGGAACCTGGTTCCCCAACTAGGGATCAATCTGTGCCTTCCTACAGTGGAAGCTCAAAGCCCTAACCACTGGACCACCAGGGAATTCCCAGTTTCAAAATTTTTAAAGTTTATTTCCCACACTGTCTCTGTCTCATCCAAGTTCTTATTTTTTTCTTTTAGTTTCTTTTAGCTTTCCTCTCTATTTCTTTTCTATTTTTCTAAACAGATTTTAGCAAATCTTGGCAATTGTCTTATGTTTAAGGCATACCATGAAAAATGGATCAAGAAGGCAGACCCTGTACATGGGTAGGTATGAGCTGGCCACCCAAGATGGCTGTTCTCTTGCTCTCTGCCAGTCCCTTCTTCTACCAGTACCCACTTAGCCTACACCCTACTCACCTACTGACCTTCCTACATACTTGCCTCAGCCCTAGCTAATGACTGTTCTGACCTTTAGATCAGAGCATCTCCACCTGATAGCCTATTTAAGGGGCGGTGAGGGGCGGCGGGCCTCCACTAGTTTCCTGGTAACCAAGGAGCCAACCAGATAGCAATTCCCCCTACAAGTGGTACCTTCCCCCTCCCGGCGGGACCGACGCCTGCTGCTGGGTCCTGCCCACAGGCCTCTGCCGCGCACTGTGAGGTGTCCCTCCAGGACCTTGCTTCAGACGTGTAAGTTTGACCTCTCTGTCATGGACTCCAGGCTGTTTCTTTGGTCTCAAACCTGGGCAGGGACTGGGCTCGCAGGCCTGTGGGATGCAGCCCAACAATTGACCGCACAGCCAGGAGACCAAGGAAGCTGCTGTGAGCGCTGGAGACGTTCAGGAAAGGGAAGTTGTGGGGGCCCTGCACTAACACCTGGGGCTTGAAGGTTGTGTGTGTGGAGGGGGTGAGGGACCTGAGGGCGACCACCTACTGATGTGGGCCCGATGATAGCTGTCCTTGATGAAAGGAGACCACCCAGAGAGTACAGAGGACTCAGACACCCTCAGGCTGTTGCAGAGATGTGGCCGCCATTACAGTGGGAAAAAGTGGCCACAGGTGTGGTCTGGTTGCTGCTTTTTATATTAGGACTGCTGGTGCTGAGCTCACAGACCAGGTGAAGCTTGAAAGCTGATCATGTTCCTCAGAAAGTAAGGTGTGGGAATGGGAGGGAATGATATGTACTATTGTCTATTACTGTTATTTGTTAAACTGAATTGGTGATTTAGAAATGGAAAAAAGAAAATCCCTGAAAAATGACCAAGATGGGAATCTTGACTTCCTAAGACTGATTTCTGTATATGCCATGAGAGGAAATGAGCTTTCTGAAAGGAATTGGTATTTCTTTTCTTGTGTTTTTGAGATGTAAATCATCTGCTTGGGATCTCAGGGACTTTATCAGAGAAAGGAAAAGAGACTTATTTATTTATGGATTACAGTTTTACAATGTGTTAGTTTCTGGTATATAGTATATGTGTATTATATATATTCTTTTTAATATTATTTTTCTTTTATAATTTACTTTAAGATATTGAATATAATTTTCTGTGGTATACCATCAGTTCAGTTCAGTCACTCAGTCATGTCCGATTCCTTGCGACCCCATGAACTGCAGCACGCCAGGCCGTCCTGTCCATCAACAACTCCCAGAGTTTACCCAAACTCATGTCCATTGAGGTGGTGATACCATCCAACCATCTCATCCTCTGTCGTCCCCTTCTCCTCCTACCCTCAATCTTTCTCAGCATCAGGGTCCTTTCCAGTGAGTCAGCTCTTAGCGTCAGGTGGCCAAAGTATTGGAGTTTCAGCTTCAACATCACTCCTTCCAATGAACACCCAGGACTGGTCCCCTTTAGGATGGACTGGTTGGATCTCCTTGCAGTCCAAGGGACTCTCAAGAGTCTTCTCCAACACCGCAGTTCAAAAGCATCAATTCTTCAGCGCTCAGCTTTCTTCACAGTCCAACTCTCACATCCATACATGACCACTGGAAAAACCATAGCCTTGACTAAACGGACTTTGTTGGCAAAGTAATGTCTCTGCTTTTTAATATGCTGTCTAGGTTGGTCATAACTTTCCTTCCAAGGAGTAAGCGTCTTTTAATTTCATGGCTGCAGTTATCATCTGCAGTGATTTTTGGAGCCCCCCAAAAATAAGTCAGCCACTGTTTCCCCATCTATTTGCCATGAAGTGATGGGACTGGATGCCACGATCTTAATTTTCTTAATGTTGAGCTTTAAGCCAGAATCTTGCTATTTATCCATATTCTATATAATAGTGTGTATGTGTGAATTTCAAGATCTTAATTTATTCCTCTCCTGAAGTTTCCCCTTTGATAGCCATAAATTTGTTTTCAAAGTCTGTGAGTATTTGTTTTACAAATTAAGTATATTTTTATAATTTTTAAGTTTCTGCATATAAGCAGTATCATATGATATTTGTCTTTCTTTGGCTTAGTATGATCTCTAGTTCCATCTATGTTGTGGCAAATGGTATCATTTCATTCTATTTTTATGACTAATATTGAATATATGTCCCACATCTTCTTTATCCATTTATTTGTCAGTGGATATTTAGGTTGCTTCTGTGTCTTAGCTACTGTCAATAGTGCTGCTATGAACATTGAGGTGCATATATCTTTTCAAATTAGAGGTTTCTTGGCATATGTGCCTGGGAGTGATATTGTTGAATCATATGACAACTGTACTTTTAGTTTATTAAAGAACTTCCATACTGTTTTTCTGGAGAAGGCAGTGGCAACCCACTCCAGTACTCTTGCCTGGAAAATCCCATGGACAGAGGAGCCTGGTAGGCTGCAGTCCATGGGGTTGCTAAGAGTCGGACATGACTTCACTTTCACTTTTCACTTCCGTGCATTGGAGAAGGAAATGGCAACCCACTCCAGTGTTCTTGCCTGGAGAATCCCAGGGACGGGGGAGCCTGGTGGGCTGCCGTCTATGGGGTCGCACAGAGTCAGACACGACTGAAGTGACTTAGCAGCAGCAGCAGCAGCAGCATACTGTTTTCCATGGTAACTGCATCAATTTACATTCCCACCAACCTGGTAGGAGGGTTTGCTTTTCTTCACACCTTCTCTAGCATTAATTATTTGTAGATTTTTTAATGATGGCCATAAAAGAGGATTTTGTAAACTCTAGTGGGAAAACTGGGAGATCTGTGTTGACTGTGTATGTGTACCTTACAGTATACATTATAAATATAATGTTTCTCTACCTCCAAGTGGCATGGCCAAGATCATTAGGCATAGAAGCAGCAAGTGACTTCAAGTTAGTCACTAGGGGCGAAAGAACTTTTAATACCATTCAGTTATTAATGGTATTAATAAGTGACTGGGATAACATTTTTAAATAGGAGTATAATTGCTTTACACTGTTGTATTTAAGTTTCTACTGGACAACAACGTGAATCAGCTATAAGTATATATATATATATTCCCTCCCTCTTGTGGGTTAACATTGTTGAAGCCTTATGACTTCAGGCGGTACTCACTTTGATTTTGGAGGGGTGCTTTTCATTTCTTTCTTACTCATTCACGTCTTTTACTAAATATTGAGGCAAAAGGCAGGAATGAGCTATTAAACTGGAATAGCACCATGAAAAGAAGAAGATGGAGAAGAATGAGTTGGTTTTTCAGTTCAGTTCAGTCACTCAGTCATGTCTGACTATTTGCGACCCCATGGACCGCAGCATGCCAAGCCTTGCTGTCCATCACCAACTCCCAGAGTTTACGCAAACTCACGTCCATTGAGTTGGTGATGCCATCCAACCATCTCATCCTCTGTCATCCCCTTCTCCTCCTGCCTTCAATCTTTCCCAGCATCAGGGTCTTTTCAAATGAGTCAGCTCTTCACATCAGGTGGCCAAAGTATTAGAGTTTCAGCTTCAACATCATGATGTCCTTCCAATGAATACTGAGGATTGATTTCCTTTAGGATGCACTGGTTGGATCTCCCTGCCGTCCAAGAGACTCTCAAGAGTCTTCTCCAACACTGCAGTTCTAAAGCATCAGTTCTTTGGTGCTCAGCTTTATAGTCCAACTCTCACACCCATACACGATGACTGGAAAAAGCATAGCCTTGACTAGACGGACCTTTGTTGACAAAGTAATGTCTCTGCTTTTTAGTATGCTGTCTAGGTTGGTCATAACTTTCCTTGCAAGAAGTAAGCGTCTTTTAATTTCATGGCTGCAGTCACCATCTGCAGTGATTTTGGAGCCCAAAAAAATAAAGTCAGCCACGGTTTCCCCATCTATTTACCATGAAGTGATGGGACCGGATGCCATGATCTTAGTTTCCTGAATGTTGAGCTTTAAGCCAACTTTTCCACTCTCCTCTTTCACTTTCATCAAGAGGCTCTTTAGTTCTTCACTTTCTGCCATTAGGGTGGTGTCATCTGCATATCTGAGGTTATTGATATTTCTCCCCACAATGTTGATTCCAGCATGTGCTTCTTCCAGCCCAGCGTTTCTCATGATGTACTCTGCATATAAGTTAAATAAGCAGGGTGACAATATACAGCCTTGAGGTACTCCTTTTCCTATTTGGAACCAGTCTGTTGTTCCATGTCGAGTTCTAACTGTTACTTCCTGACCTGCATAGAGATTTCTCAAGAGGTAGGTCAGGTAGTCTGGTATTCCCATCTCTTTCAGAATTTTCCACTGTTTATTGTGATCCACACAGTCAAAGGCTTTGGCATAGTCAATGAAGCAGAAATAGATCTTTTCCTGGAACTCTTGCTTTTTCTATGATCCAGCAGATGTTGGCAATTTGATCTCTGGTTCCTCTGCCTTTTCTAAAACCAGCTTGAACATCAGGAAGTTCACAGTTCACATATTGCTGAAGCCTGGTTTGGAGAATTTTGAGCATTACTTCACTAACGTGTGAGATGAGTGGAATTGTGCAGTAGTTTGAGCATTCTTTGGCATTGCCTTTCTTTGGGATTGGAATGAAAACTGACCCTTTCCAGTCCTGTGGCCACTGCTGAGTTTTCCAAATTTGCTGGCATATTGAGTGCAGCACTTTCACAGCATCACCTTTCAGGATTTGAAATAGCTCAACTGGAATTCCATCACCTCCACTAGCTTTGTTTGTAGTGATGCTTCCTAAGGCCCACTTGACTTCACATTCCGGGATGTGTGGCTCTACGTGATCTATCACAGCATTGTGATTATCTGGGTTGGTTTTGGGGACCCACAAATGCCCAATTTTGCTGAATGAGGAAAAACTTATATAGTAATAGCAATCATGATGGTTAACTTTATGTATCAACTTGACTAGGCCAGTGTGCTTAAATATTTGGTCAAAAATTACTCTGGATAAAAGTTACATCTAAATCAGTTGATTCTGAGGGAAGCAGATTGCCTTCCATCGGGTGAGTGACTGTCATCCAGTCAGTTGAAGGCCTGAACTAAACCAAGGGCTAACCTCCCCTGGCAAGAGGGAATTCTTCAGCAAACAGCCTGTCCTGAGTCTTCAGCCTCATAGCCTTTCAGACTTAACCGTACAATCAGCTCATGGCTTGGTGTTCAGCCTTTCAGTCCACCATGCAGATAGTTGGACTTGCTGGACTTCACAATTGCATGGGCTATTTCCTTAAAATAAATGTCTTCCTATATATATATACACAGCTTATAGGGTCAGTTTCTCTGGACAGCTCTGATTAAGACAGTAATGAAAGAAAGGTAACAGGAAATTAGCAATAAGAGACTATTAGCAATTTTTAAGTGGAAGAATGATAAGATTGGAGTCATGTTTCAGGAAAATGAATTGTGGTGAGATGTAAATTGCATGGAGGGATGAAGCACAGTAGAGAAACATGTGGAGGGGGATGTAATAGAGGTTAATAAGTATTTGAGGACATGAGTGGCACTGTAATAAAGAGACAGCATAGATAATGAGAAAACATAGGTGGTGACGCTTCAGATTCTGGAAACAGACTGATCACAATTTGAAACCCCAGCTTTTTCCTTTCCTATTTGTTTGAACTCAAATAAGTTCCAGAAAAGCTTTCGTTATCCGTAAAATATAAGTAATTGTATCTATTTCCTAGAGCCATTGGAAAATTCGAATAAAGGCATAAATACTCCTGTAATGTGTAACACAGATTCTGTGTTTCTTGTATAGTAACCACTGAACAAATACTAGTTTCGGATACCCATCTCCCACATACACAGGATAGCTAGCACATATATGGAGAGTTAGCCACATGAGAGCTAGCTTATTTATGTGTATACACACATATGCTGGCTCTACATATATATGTTAGCTATCATGCATATATACATGTGTGTGCATATATATAAAATGTGTATAAAGTACGTGGCACAAAAGCAGCAGTTCAGATAAGTTAAAGGGAGGAGGGGGATTCAAGCTTCTGTGACGTGAAAAAAAAATGGTACTGTTAACAGGAATAGCAAAATCAAAAGCCGTAGCTCTTTTGAGGTAAGAGACAAGAAAGGATAATAAACTCATTTATTTTGGAACATGTTAAAATTCATTTACTAAATGAGACCTGAGGAAAATCTAAGTGGTTAGAAGTGAAAGTTTAATAATATGTAATAAAGCAGTTGGAGAAAAGCAATATCTTAATTCCAAAATAACTGGAATGAAACTGAAGATTTTAATTTATTCACTATGTATATTTCTATTAAGATAATATTAAGAAAGTTTTAATGAAATGGGAAAATGCTATATTATAGCCATTTCTTTCAATATATATATTAATTAAAATATAGTCAATTCCATGGTATAAAATTATAATTCATTAATTTTGTTTGCATTCCAGTAATCTTACAGATGAACCTCTGCCTTTTAAAAGTGGGTGCATGTGTCAGATGCCAAGTACTATGATTTATTAGCACTGATATTTGAAAATGAGAAATCATGGTCAGATGTACATACATATGACTGGTATTGATTACGTACTACATGTCAGGCTCTGTGCTGTAGTTACTTCTTCCTCAGAATATCCCTACTGGTTTGGACTTTATTCTCTAATCTATGGATGATGCTCTCTTTCCTTTGAGGACACAAAGCTAATAAGAATACAGTTTAATCCGAACCCAAATTTGATTTTACAGCACTTAGATGTGTGGACTGGTTACCGGAAAGCCTTTTTTTTTTTTAACCCAGTGGTTATCAAAATTAAACCTTTTTATTGGTCAGAAAAGCTTCAAAAGCTTTCTGTGGCAAAAGGTTTTCTATCCCTTTTGGATTCTGCTCAATCACAGAGGAAGTTGTAATAAAAGTTCTCATGGTAAGACACTTATTTCACTTTAGCTACTGTCTCCTCCCACCTTCTATAAAAAGTTTATGTACCACACAGACTATAAAGAACACAACTGAAGGCAGACTCACAGGATAGGGCTGAGGTAATCTGTGCTCTGCACACACTCTTCCTCTACACATTTGGAGGAAAGCACAATAAGACTTTTCAGACATCTGTTTTTGAGGTTAACGAAAACCGAAAACATCAACAGGACTCAAATAGCTTTAAAATCTTTAACACACTCTGCCATGTTGGAAACTACCTGTCAAAACACATTCTCTCAAAGCAACCTATTCCTCTTTCATATTTTATTTGTAAAATTATTCCATTATCCATTAGCCTAGCACCAAATCCATTTACTGTATCTGGGGATACTTTTTAAAGTAACATTGTAAATTGACATATCCTGTGTATTTATTGCTCCTTCCCATTTTCAAGCTCTGACGAAGCCCAGGGCCAAGGCCTTTGAAGACAGTCTAGAATCCTGCAACCAAAGGGAACATGTCAGGAAATGGGCTTCCCGAGGAGGCAAAGTTGCTAGCTGCTCTGTAGCTAGGCCACAGGCTGGCTAATGGGCAGCAGGCAAGTGACCACTTAGAAAAAGTACTGTAACAGGTGGCTAAAAAGGTGACTGGAACTAGAATTTACTTTGTTCTTATTCCATGAGCACTCATAGGTCAATCCATTTTTTTCTTACAGGTGGAATGATAGAGATTTCACCTAAATCCTTAAACCCATTTCATACCATGCTGCTGCTGCTAAGTCACTTCAGTCATGTCTGACTCTGTGCGAACCCACAGACGGCAGCCCACCAGGTTCCTCTGTCCCTGGGGTTCTCCAGGCAAGAATACTGAAGTGGGTTGCCATTTCCTTCTCCAATGCATGCATGCATGCTAAGTCGCTTTAGTCATGTCCGACTCTGTGCGACCCTATGGACAGCAGCTCACCAGGCTCTGTCCACGGGATTCTCTAGGCAAGAATACTGGAGTGGGTTGCCATTTCCTTCTCCATTTCATACCATAAAAATACCAAAATAAATATTGAAAAATAACAGCACACGCACAAACTTTTGAAATACTCATTAAGTAAGTAAAATCAAACAGAATATAAAAACCACTTTGTTAATGTCCCCTGTGGTTAAATCACCCTATATGAATAGAAAGGGCAAACCATCTTACAAGGCAAATCCAGTAAGTTGGAAATATTTTATTCTTTTAGAATCAGTAAACCTTCTTTTGGGAACCACTTGTCTTTGCACCAGGATCAAAATTAGATTCACCTTAAATTTATTATTTATTAAACTATGAAAACCTTTGCGTTAGTAAAGCTAAAGGCAGGACTGCCTCTAATGTTTGCAGGGCCTGAGGCTTGCACTAGGCATGTCTGAGAATTTTAAAGTTATGTATCAGACTATGGGGCTTCCCTGGTGCCTCAGTGGTAAAGAATCCACCTGCCAGTGCAGGAGATACAGGAGACAAGGGTTTGATCCCTGGATCGGGAAGATCCCCCGGAGAAGGAAGTGGTAACCCACTCCAGTGTTCTTGCCTGGAGAATCCCATGGACAGAGAAGCCTGGCGGGCTACATAGTCCATGGATTCACAAAGATTGTGATATGACTGAGTGACTGAGAACATACACATATATCAGGCTATAGTCATGATCATTCCAGGTTCCCACTAAGGCCCTTAGAACCTGCTTTTGCACTTTCCCCGCAGCTGAAGTGCAAGAGGTGTTGATCTCCCAGGCTGCATCAATCCCTGTAAACCCCAGTAGCCACCTGGATCTGTTGACACAGGGCAAGGCAGAAACCGGTCCAGTACCCAGGATGCCCGGGCAGTCACTGGAATTACCCAAGCCTAAAGCAGTTCTGACCTGGTAAAGTTCCCCCAGTGCCAGGATGGCAAGATCTCCTCCCAGTCTCTAACTTTTCTAGCTCAGAATTTCCTGGCAGTTCTAAGCATTTCCCAAAGCTGTATTACCCCAGGATAGGGAGGGATGGTGTTGTTTGGAGCATCCAGTCTGACTCAACACCTACTTGCAGTGATTTGAGTCAACCGGCTTAAATAGAAGCAGCTCCATTCCCTGACTCCCAGGGAAGAAACCGTGATTTTTCTCCACTCGCGTGACTCACTCTCAAGACACACATCCTGTGTGTGTATGTGTGAGGCGGAGGGACGGGAGGTGTCCCATACATTCCTCCCAAATAATGTTATTGGTGCAATTAGTTATTGAACTTTGGAAAACCTTCCTTAAAAGATCAGAAAGAAAAAAAATTGTATTTTGGTATTTGAGAAATGTGTTGATTCCCCTATAGCATGAGACCTAGCCCTGGAGCCTTTGAAGGCAGGACTTGCTCAGAAGAGAGAGATCTTCTTCATGCACTTTAATGTCCTCTTCATTGCTTTTCTCCAGTGTCTAGTAATTCAACCACATCTGCCAGAAAAACTAATTGCCTTATAGTCATTGTGTGACAGTTACAGTGTTACTTATGATAACAGTGTTTGGTATCAAAACTTTCAGATCTTTAAAGGTATAGTATCCCATATCTCATCACATTCTTATGGGTAGATTGCATTTCAGTAGGACCAAAACTTGCCACTGAGGACCCTTCTTCCAGCAGAGATGCACCCTTCTGCACCCCATGTGGTTCTTGGGGCATGGTCACTCCAGGGGCCTTACCCAGGATCTGGTTTCTGGGTCCTGGGGCCATGATTTAGGATTGGACAATCTGAGTGTCTCCTGCCCTGGCAACATGACTGGTGGCAAACGGGGCTATTCAGAGTCCAGAAGTGCTGACAGATGTTGGGAAGAGTATGTTCTTTTTCTCAGGAATCCAGAGCATGTTGGATTAGGGCTGTCTGTAGTCATCTTGGTGCCTCATGAAAAAAGCCTCTGAAATTGAAGTCAAACAGAAGGAGAGATGAGAGAGAGAGAGTCCTCAGGATGGTGTTTAGATCCCTGAATCTAGTTGTGCCTCTTGGAAAAGCCAATACATATTTTTATTTGGTTTATTTTGAACTAGTTTGAGTTGGAGTTGTGTCACTTGTAACACAAAGCCAACTGAATAACAGAATTTCTGAAAGCAACAATTGATTCTGATCCCAGGCAAATCCGCCCAGATGTTTTACAACCACATCATTTAAAAAACTAAACCTATCTGTTTATCTCCCTCTTGACAAATCTGCCTTTCCTACTGTATTCCAAAACCTCTGACCAGAAGATATCACTCCCCTTGAAGTTCCATCTCCGTAAGTACTGCCACACTTTGTCCTGAATATTCGTGAATCCATCTTCTCTTCTACTGTCGCTGTTTATTCCATAATTTTTATTTTTATTTTTTTGCTGATCTGTTGGAATAACCTTTTTCTAACTGGTTTTCTATACCTCGTTTTGCCCACTTGCACACTGTATTTGATCTTGTTGCCAGAGTGAGATTTGTGACAAGTACTTTTAATGATGTGACCCCTGTGTTCCATCCCACCCCTGCAACGCGCTCTCTCAATTGCTCATCATTGCCTGAAAGGTAAAGCTCAAATACCTTAACACTGGTTAGCTAGCTCCTTTATAATCTGGCTGAAGCCTGAACATTTCTAAGCTGGCCTCCTGCCACTGCCTCACAAATAATCTGCGGTTCATCCATAATAAATTGCTCCAGTTCCTTGGGCAGTCATTTGTTTACACATACTGTTTCTCCTTTATCTGAGAAGGCCTTTATATTTGTTCTCAGCAGAAAATTAATATGTGCTTTTCTAGACTCAATCAAACCTTGCTTCCTTCTAGTAAATGTAATCTTTCAAGGATCTGTACAGAATGGAAAGTCCAAATCAGTCTACTTCTTAAGCTTAGGATTTTGTTTGTATCCATTATTCTTAAATTCACTTAGAGAATCTGTGAGGTATGATCATAGAGGAATGGGAAATAGTAGAATGGATCTTAGAACTTTGCTGTGAAGAGGCCATGGTTATTATCTGCTGTTACAGAAGCCAAGGCAAATGTAAATTTTTAGTTCTTTTGATTCTGTACTGTTTGGTTGGCTTAGTGTATCCACGGGTCACACACTTATAGTCCTGTAATATAAACCCACAATACACATTGGTGTGTGCTGAAAGCATAGGGTCATTCCATGTTGTCTATGACCTTTTTATTTCCATATAGCTTTTCTCCCAGAGCCCAATTTGTATTTCTGTCTCTATACCTCTGAGTTAGAGATTTTCCTATATTTGCATCAGTGTTTTACATTGGACATTTCCTCAAGGTCTCTGACTTGGATTCCCACTCCCCCTACTTCGGGTTACTTTGCAAAGCATATATATATGTCTGTATTGTAGCTAGCCCATTGGAACCCACCACTTACACGTATGCCCCACTCTTGGGTATATGGGCTCTTCTTAATACTGACTAGAGTTTCCTTTTAAGTCTGGTTAGCAGGAAATATGAATGTTGGCTTAGTCATGAGCAAGATTTAAAGACCCAATAGTAATCACAAAATCCAACTAGATTTCTTTTGCAGTTACTTAGCGCTCCTTCCTTTGTCTTGTTTTTTGGTCTCCAAGTGGAAGGAAACAAAAGTTCCTGTTTATTTCTCTAAAGTGCCTGTGACACTGATTTGTTCATTTCCAACCCGAAGGTAGTCGAAGCCAGCAATAGGGTGACTCATCCATTTGAGATATTTTTTTCAGTCCATCTCAGCAAACTGACTTGTTCCGGCTCCAAAGCAACAATGCCTGGGCAAAGTGGTTTATCATTAGCTCCCAGATTGCGTGATGCCAAATGCTGGATTTTTAGAGTCATGGGTGTTCTGCAAAACCCTCAATGCCCAGGCGAGACATGCTGGATAGATTCTGTGCATTCTGGGAAATACATCAAGGTAATAATTACTTCCACATTTCCCCTCTTAAATACACATTTTTACTCAGGGCCACAGGTTGCCCTTACATACACCCAATGCATTTCAGATTTCTGTGTAATTTAAAGAAAAAGTATTGCTGAGGTGAGCCAAATTTATATACGAGCTCTTTGTATAAGTTATTTCAGAGCTACAAAGGCTGTGGACCCGTGCTTACATACAGTTTGTTTCCTTGTTATGGCTTTCTGCCATCAACTGGAATACCTTTCTTATAGTGCTTTAGCTCCCAATATGAAAAAAGGTTACTTATTTTTTTATTAATTTTTTAAAGAAAGACTCCTTATGTATGTTACTAAGAGGACTGGTTTACATTTTCAATACCCTTGATCTGGATATGGTAGGAGAGGTGATATGTTGGAATGGAAAATTGTGAATTGCAAGTCCAGTGGAAAGAATGGGATCGTTTTCTGTGGGGGCGAAGGAGAACGTATATAATTTTTTATTCTGTGGAAACTGAAGGCAAAATGTATTGAAACATATCTTTATGAATTATAAATAGAACTCGCTTCTGTTGTGCTCATTTATTCCTTGTAGGATATATATTGTCGTTTAGTTTCATATCATTTTGAAATCTTTCTCAGAGTTAACATTCAGACTATTACTCTGTTCAGTATTGATGATGTCAATTACATTATTCATCTCCACAGATTTTTGTTTCATTACTGTTTGGAAATAGCTTTAACATTGCTTTGGTCATAGGTCTTTCATATAGAAATAGTTTTCTCAGTTTTAAGTGTGCCTTCTAATTATATTTGATTAAAGAACATTTGGGACTTCATTTGGGGGTTCTCTTTGTATATTGTTTTTACATTTTCCTAAAACCACTGACAGTTTATAGATATATTAGGAAGTCACTAGATTTTTCTGTGTTTCTTACTGTTGTCCATGCTTTCTATTAAAATACTTATTTAAATAGCACAATATTTTGTCTGTGGTTTTGGGAACATTAAACTTAAGTGCATTCTGTGACTCAAATGTGTGTCTGTTCAGAGACATTCAAAAAGAAAAGCAATTGAAAGCTCAAGTGCAATGTTGTTAGGTTTTTATTGAAAAGAATTTTTAAAAAGCCAGATATTGTGGTGCCAGATACATTACTTTAATGGTTAACTCCTTGACAGTCTGTCAAAAGGTAGAACTTGTATCTGGGATAGCTTTATGGGATAAACATGTCATAGCTTTCATTTTACTACCTCTGACTATAGAAAATTGTTTTAACTGATTAAACATGTAAATGGTCATGTGTTCAGTACCATCCATAGAGCTTTTGTGGAGAAACTATACTGGATATATCATTTTAGGGTGTCATTAGATTGTTTGAATTTGCTTTAAATTAAAAATGACTTGAATATCTTCAGTTCAGTACAGTCGCTCAGTCGTGTCCGACTCTTCATGAACCCATGAATTGCAGCACGCCAGGCCTCTCTGTCCATCACCAACTCCCGGAGTTCACTCAGACTCACATCCATCGAGTCAGTGATGCCATCCAGCCATCTCATCCTCTGTCGGCCCCTTCTCCTCCTGCCCCCAATCCCTCCCAGCATCAGAGTCTTGTCCAATGAGTCATCTCTTCGCATGAGGTGGCCAAAGTACTGGAGTTTCAGCTCTAGCATCATTCCTTCCAAAGAACACCCAGGACTGATCTCCTTTAGAATGGACTGGTTGGATCTCCTTGCAGTCCAAGGGACTCTCAAGATCTCCTCCAACACCACAGTTCAAAAGCATCAATTCTTCGGTGCTCAGCCTTCTTCACAGTCCAACTCTCACATCCATACATGACCACAGGAAAAACCATAGCCTTGACTAGATGAACCTTTGTTGGCAAAGTAATGTCTCTGCTTTTGAATATGCTATCTAGGTTGGTCATAACTTTCCTTGCAAGAAGTAAGCGTCTTTTAATTTCATGGCTGCAGTCACCATCTGCAGTGATTTTGGAGCCCCCCAAAATAAAGTCTGACACTGTTTCCACTGTTTCCCCATCTATTTCCCATGAAGTGATGGGACCGGATGCCATGATCTTCGTTTTCTGAATGTTGAGCTTAAGCCAACTTTTTCACTCTCCACTTTCACTTTCATCAAGAGGCTTTTGAGTTCCTCTTCACTTTCTGCCATAAGGGTGGTGTCATCTGCATATCTGAGGTTATTGATATTTCTCCCAGCAATCTTGATTCCAGCTTTTGTTTCTTCCAGTCAGGCGTTTCTCATGATGTACTCTGCTGCTAAGTCGCTTCAGTTGTGCCCGACTCTGTGCGACCCCTGAGACAGCAGCCCACCAGGCTCCCCCGTCCCTGGGATTCTCCAGGCAAGAACACTGGAGTGGGTTGCCATTTCCTTCTCCAATGCATGAAAGTGAAAAGTGAAAGTGAAGTCTCTCAGTCGTGTCCGACTCTGAGCGACCCTATAGACTGCAGCCTACCAGGTTCCTCCATCCATGGGCATTTCCAGGCAAGAGTACTGGAGTGGGGTGCCATTGCCTTCTCTGCATATAAGTTAAATAATCAGGGTGATAATATACAGCCTTGACGTACTCCTTTTCCTATTTGGAACCAGTCTGTTGTTCCATGTCCAGTTCTAACTGTTGCTTCCTGACCTGCATACAGATTTCTCAAGAGGCAGGTCAGCTGGTCTGGTATTCCCATCTCTTTCAGAATTTTCCACAGTTTATTGTGATCCACACAGTCAAAGGCTTTGGCATAGTCAATAAAGCAGAAATAGATGGTTTTCTGGAACTCTCTTGCTTTTTCCATGATCCAGCAGATGTTGGCAATTTGATCTCTGGTCCCTCTGCCTTTTCTAAAACCAGCTTGAACATCAGGAAGTTCACGGTTCACGTGTTGCTGAAGCCTGGCTTGGAGAATTTTGAGCATTACTTTACTAGCGTGTGAGATGAGTGCAATTGTGTGGTAGTTTGAGCATTCTTTGGCATTGCCTTTCTTTGGGATTGGAATGAAAACTGACCTTTTCCAGTCCTGTGGCCACTGCTGAGTTTTCCAAATTTGCTGGCATATTGAGTGCAGCATTTTCACAGCATCATCTTTCAGGATTTGGAATAGCTCAACTGGAATTCCATCACCTCCACTAGCTTTGTTCGTAGTGATGCTTCCTAAGGCCCACTTGACTTCACATTCCAGGATGTCTGGCTCTAGATGAGTGATCACACCATCGTGATTATCTGGCTCGTGAAGATCTTTTTTGTACAGTTTTTCTGCGTATTCTTGCCACCTCTCTTTATATCTTCTGCTTCTTTTAGATCCATACCATTTCTGTCCTTTATCGAGCCCATGTTTGCATGAAATATTCCCTTGGTATCTCTAATTTTCTTGAAGAGATCTCTAGTCTTTCCCGTTCTGTTGTTTTCCTCTCTTTCTTTGCATTGATCACTGAGGAAGGCTTTCTTATCTCTCCTTGCTATTCTTTGGAACTCTGCATTCAGATGCTTATATCTTTCCTTGTCTCCTTTGCTTTTCGCTTCTCTTCTTTTCACAGCTATTTGTAAGGCCTCCCCAGACAGCCATTTTGCTTTTTTGCATTTCTTTTCCATGGGGATGGTCTTGATCCCTGTCTCCTGTACAATGTCATGAACCTCATTCCATAGTTCATCAGGCACTCCATCTATCAGATCTAGGCCCTTAAATCTATTTCTCACTTCCACTGTATAATCATAAGGGATTTGATTTAGGTCATACCTGAATGGTCTAGTGGTTATCCCTACTTTCTTCAATTTAAGTCTGAATTTGGTAATAAGGAGTTCATGATCTGAGCCACAGTCAGCTCCTGGTCTTGTTTTTGTTGACTGTATAGAGCTTCTCCATCTTTGGCTGCAAAGAATATAATCAATCTGATTTTGGTGTTGACCATCTGGTGATGTCCATGTGTAGAGTCTTCTCTTGTGTTGTTGGAAGAGGGTGTTTGCTATGACCAGTGCATTTTCTTGGCAAAACTCTATTAGTCTTTGCCCTGCTTCATTCTGTATTCCAAGGCCAAATTTGCCTGTCACTCCAGGTGTTTCTTGACTTCCTACTTTTGCATTCCAGTACCCTATAATGGAAAGGACATCTTTTTTGGGTGTTAGTTTCTAAAAGGTCTTGTAGGTCTTCATAGAACCATTCAACTTCAGCTTCTTCAGCATTACTGGTTGGGGCATAGACTTGGATTACTGTGATATTGAATGGTGTGCCTTGGAAATGAACAATCTTAACATGACTTATATTCCAGCCTAGACTTAATTGGCCTATTCTCCAAATGCAAAGTCCAGAATTGAATAGAATGTCAAGATTTATTTATTAAAATATCTTGTACCTAGAGAATGAAGAGAAAGAGAAGGTGGAGTTACCAAATTCTGAGTACTTATTCATTTGGGTTGATGCATCCAATTATTTCTAGTTCTGTAGCTCTTCTTTGGGAAAAAGGAGTCAAGTGGTTTCAAGCATTGGCTTTGGAATCACATCAAAAGTGTTCAAGTATTAGGTTTTCTATTTGGAAGTGTTCAAATACCAGACTTTATATTTGATAGTCACATGCACTTGGGAAAATTGTGTGTCCTCTCTGAGCCTTAATATTCCCTGGAAAATGAGTAAATTTTAACCTGTATCATAGGACAATTGGAAGGATCAAATGAGATTAATGCAAGCAAATTATTTATCTTAGACTCCTGACACATCGTAAGATTTGTTAAATCATTCCCTAAGTGTTCCAGGTGAGGTGGAAGTTAGGGAGTGGTCGCTGCACTGATGAATGGCATACTAATACCATTTGCTAATATTCTGATGACAGAATGAAAGTGACCAAATTTAATGTAGATCCATCCGTATCTTGCTATCTCTCTTAATAATTCATTTGCCAGATCTAATAAACTCAGAAGTGAAATTGACATTCTGGACTACCCAAAGACAGTGGCAAGCTAGGGAATGGTGACTATCTAATAGCTCAGTAACTTCCCACACTATTGATACTGGAGATGTTCATGACTGGGCAGATGAGCACTTGGCTTCCAGTGGGACCATATCTGTCAGTTGCTCTTGATCACAATGCCTGGGAAAACGGAAATGTGAAAAATATGTGTAGTGTGTGTAATATGTGTAGTGTGTGTACAGATTCACAAAATTTGCAAGAAGATGCAAGTCTTGCCTATGTTTCCCACCAAAGGAAAATACAGTAGCTATCAACCATTGTTGTTGTTGTTCAAGTTGTGTCTGAGTCTTTTGTGATCCCATGAACTGTAGCCCACCAGGCTCCTCTGTCCATGGGATTTCCCAGGCAAGATTACTGGAGTGGGTTGCCATTTCCTCCTCCAGAGGATCTTCCCAACCCAGAGACTGAACCCAAGTCTCCTGCATTGGCAAGCAGGTTCTTTATTGTCTGAGCCACCAGAGAAGCCCTTCTCATGGTTTTAGAGAAATTGTATTGGAAAGATAATTAACTACAAATATATTTACTGAGTCGCTTCCTTCAGGAAAGAATGCATATCATTCAGAGGGCTAATGTTAGTATAATATAAAAGTGACTGTCAGGACTGTCAGTGTCAGGTAAGTACCCAGAATGTTTCCTTAAACAACTCACGCAGTAACTTCTTCTGCAGGAAACCCTGGTTCAATTCCTGGGTCAGAAAGTTCCCCTGGAGAAGGAAATGGCAACCCACTCCAGTATTCTTGCCTGGAAAATCCCATGGACAAAGGAGCCTGGTGGGCTACAGTCCATGGGGTCGCAAAGAGTCGGACATGACTGAGCAACTAATAACTTATCTAAGTGGATGTGGAATGAGGTTTGAGAGGGAACATAGTATTATAGCCCCTTTTTCAAAACAAGTCTGTGCACACAGTCTGAGCTGTAATTTCATGTTTCTGTTTCAGTCTTTGTTTCTCAACTCACATTTTAAATTATTTAGATACAGGGGACAAGTCTTGTCCTTTGGCGAAGAACAGTTCATACCAAATGACACTGATTTTAAAACGTTTTTCTTCTTCTGCCAAAATGTTGCTACTGAGGAATTACCATCAACTCAGTTAAGACCCTCCAGTGTGAATGGTGGTGCTGAGTCACCCACACTCTCAACCTGATCCCCTTTTTGATCACAGCAAACTTTTGCAAAATAGCTGGGTGGAATGATGGTTAGAGGCAGTGAAACCATTCAGCTCAGACTGAGACTTGAACCCATAGCCTGGGGGCTCAAACCTGGTTAAAACCCAGTTTGGGAATTGAACCCATGTGGCCAGGACTTGAACTCAACCAAATCCCACAGTTTTCCAACTGAGATCACAGACCTAGTTTCAAGACCTAATGAAGTTCTGGTTCTTGATGTCTCATCAGAGGAAGTATTCAGTGGGAGACAAAGTGATTAGTTAGAAACACATTCCACAGACAGAGTATATGGGTCATCTCAGAAGGCAAGAGCTGTCTTGGGAGAAACACACTTCATAGACAAGAGTGTCAAACCCAATTAATATTCCAGTTCTTGGAGAATTGGAGAATGAACTGACAAGTTCATGCTAAAATCTGTATAACAATGCCAAGGGCCTAGAATAGTCCAAAAAAAAAAAATGTGATTGGTTAGTTTTTATGGGCCAGGTAATTTCATACACTAATGAGTGGGAGGCTTATTCCAAGCATTTTGAGGAGGGGTGGAGATTTCCAGGGATTGGGCCACTGCCCACCTTGTGGTCTTTGGTCAGCCTTGGAAATGTCTTGGCGCCTCTGGGTGTGTCATTTAGCTTGCTGATATATTCCAATGATCATATACTGAGGATCAAGGTCTAGTTGAAGTTGACATGTCTGCCATCTTAGACCCATTTGATTCTAATTGGTTTATGTTGTATCCTCGGGCTATGTCATTCTTTCAAAGGTTGTCCCCTGTCCCCTCCCTCCTGTTTCAGCAGCATGCGTAAAATGCTACATTTTCTGTTTTCGAACATGTTTCTAAAGGGATAAATATACCTCTGGCATCATTAACACTGTGTTCAGTAGAACCACTAAGCTGTATGCTGAAATGTATATTTGAATTGGGATGAAATTCACAGTGGCATACTAGACATCTACACTCATTTACTCTACACTCACTGAGTGTAGTAATATCTATACTCATTTGTGTTGATAAAGCCAAATCAGAATTTCTGGGTGTATTTTGTGCCTAAGAAGTTGGTGGAGCTGAGGAGATGATTTAGGAGAAAGAAACATGGGTTCTAGGCCTAACTGGGTTGTCCTTTACTGGGTTAGTAATTTTCCTTTGTCTCAGTCTTCATTTCTGAAAAACAAGGGTTTGGGCTAGATGGTTGTTTTCCAAATGTACTGGATCTTAAAGAAGCTTATCGTGTCCTAGCCAGTCTTAAACATCGCTATTCAGCAGGGCTATAGCCTGTAAATCTATTATATATATATAATCAAATGCTCTGAGTAACTTATATAAACACTGGATTAGGTGGTGTTTGACTTCCTTGCTCCCCACTTCAAAAAGTCAGAGGTATAGGAAGTGGTAGTTATCACATTGTTATTAATGTCCATTTACAAATGGCTATGCTGAGAGATTGGCCTATCAACAGAAAAATCTAAGAAATAAAATCCTTTAAGGACACATTATTTCACTTTTATTTAACTAAATGACAAAATATACATTCATTAGTACACACTAATACATTGAAACCAACCAATAGAACATGGTGGTCATTAAAAGCGTGTGCCATCTTGTTGAATGAAGCCTGAGGAGAGGGAAAACAGTTTTGCTTTTCTACCCTCTAGTCTTATGTGTATTTATAGAATCTCTTTGCAACATGGTATTGTAGGGTCTAGGAGCATGACGAAGTGTTATAAAAATCATGGAAATTCAGGCTTGATATGATCACAGCTGCAAAGATTCTAAGTATGGGCCCTATTAAAGAGAAGAGCGATATAAAACAATATAGTTCTATAACACAGACAACACCCTTGCTCATGCTCAAACATCCACACACACAAGCACACTCATGCCCCCACAAATATGAACACATGCACACCCTCTTTGGAACACATGCTGTGTCACACTCTCAGTTCTGGATTGAGTTTTTAGTTGATTAAACACACGAAACTGAAACTATCCAAATAAACTCTCTTGGCAGTTATTGAAAGTCTTTTGAAGTAAGCCAGAATGCCTCTGCAGTCCATGTTCCCATATTGAATCAGTCCCTGTCACAGTGATAGCATGTTTATTTTTATGTTGGAACGTAGACTTCTTTCATTGCACCAGCTCTACGAGGATAAAAATAAAAGTCAATAATGCAAGGCTCCATGGGTTTGAAGACCTCCACTGTGGTGAAAACTTAGGCTCTAATTCTTTTTCAGTCTATTTAAAAGATTAGGCTGCTGCTACTTTGTAGCATTATTTTCAGACTTTTTCTCTCCCCTCTAAGAGGAAAAATAGTTTCTTGCTCCTATGAAGCAGTAAAGCTTCTTAATACTTTGGTGATTCCCTCATTCCTTTTATGTTTCTGGGGCCATGTGGTCTGTTGAAGCTTGTCATTTGTAACAGGAACTGACTGGGAGAGACCCATGTGGGAAATGCTAAAGGTAATTTTGAAGATTTCCCCAAAACCTTGTTCCTTTCTTCAGAGCCCTTTACTGCTCAAAAGCAAAATATTTTGAAATACCAAATTTGGAACTTGAACTATAAAGTAAAACAAAGTGAAATATTTCCAAAAATTAACTCATACACCCTGCATAAAAGCACCCTCTTCCCCCAAAGTCCCTGCTTTGCATAATGGTATCAACTGAAGTCTTGGCCTCTCATCCTGCCCAGTTGTTCTTCACATGCTGTGTTACCTACAAAACAGCTCTTAGTTCTCATTCTCTGGGCTTGTCTCATGGCTGAGTAGGATTTTGTTGAATATAATCTGTTAATCTCCCTGCTTCCTCTTCCTCAAATCCTAACCCTGTTGAAACAGTCTTCTAAAGTATGAATCTGACCTTGTCTTTAGAAACTTTGTAACTAGAATAACTAAGGAATGTTCTTCTCTTATGGTTATCAGCTCCTTTATAACCTATCTTAGACTCATATGCTATGATTTCCTTTAGCCCTTATTCAACCCCTCAGCCCCCTTTTAGGGACACTGACCTTCTTACCATTCCCTAAATAGGCCCTGTTGTTGTCTGGACTATCTCCATAGACATGGCATTCCCCTACCTCTCACATCATGACACCTGTCCCAGGCTAGCAAACTCCAGTTCAACCTTCAATATTCATCTAATGTCATATTTCCTATGAGGCTTCCACATTTCTCCCTCCTAGAGTACTCCATTCATCCTCTATTTCCGATGCAAATCGTGCTATGGCTAGTATAATGAGTTGAATGTTGACCCCCCCCACCAAAGGTATATCCACACCCTAACCCCCTCCAGTACTCTTGCCTGGAAAATCCCATGGATGGAGGAGCCTGGTAGGCTGCAGTCCATGGGATCGCTAGGAGTCGGACATGACTGAGCGACTTCACTTCCACTTTTCACTTTCATGCATTGGAGAAGGAAATGGCAACCCACTCCAGTGTTCTTGCCTGGAGAATCCCAGGGACGGGGGAGCCTGGTGGGCTGCCGTCTATGGGGTCACACAGAGTCGGACACGACCGAAGTGACTTAGCAGCAGCAGCAGCAGCCCCCTGAACCTCTGAATGCCACCTTATTTTGAAAAAGGCTCTTTGCAGACATAATTAGGAATCTTGAGATGAGATCATTATGGATTACACGAATGGCTTTAAATCTGATTCAAGTGTCCTTATAGGACACATAGAGGAGAAACACACAGGGAGAAAGGGAGACTCTGTGAAGATGGAATCAGAGATTGAATTGACCACAAGCTGAGAAACTCCTGGAGCCACCAAAAGCTGTAAAGATCCCCCTGCCCCGCCCGCCCTGAGACTTGGGAGGGAGCATGACCCTGTCGACCTCCTGATTTCTGGCTTTAAACCTCCAGAACTGTGAGAGAATACATTTCTTTCTTTTTTTTTTATAGCCGCCAAGTTTGTGCTAATTTGTTGCAGCAGACCTAGGAAACTAAGGATGGTTATTTATACATCTGCCTCAAACTAGATCTGGAAATCCTAGAGAAGAAAAAAAAAATCACCATAGATTTTTCTTCGTAATTAATAGACATTTTGGGAGTGGATTTAGGTTAATAGAAAAATTGAGCAGTAAGTACAGACTGTTCTCATACACCCCTTCTCCCCCAGTTTCTTTTATTATTAACACCTTCCATTTTTGGTATATATTTATCGCAATTAATGAGCCAACATGTATACATTATTATTGACTTAAATCCATAGTATGCATTAGGGTTCAGTCTGTGTGTGGTATTTTCTGAGTTCTAATAAATGTATAATAACATGTATCCACCGTCATAGTATCTTACAGAATAGTTTCACTGTTGCTGCTGCTGCTAAGTCACTTCAGTCGTGTCCGACTCTGTGCGACCCCATAGACGGCAGCCCACTGGGCTCCCCCGTCCCTGGGATTCTCCAGGTAAGAACACTGGAGTGGGTTGCCATTTCCTTCTCCAATGCATGAAAGTGAAGTCGCTCAGTCGTGCCCGACTCTTAGTGACCCCGTGGACTGCAGCCTACCAGGCTCCTCTGTCCATGGGATTTTCCAGGCAAGAGTACTGGAGTGGGGTGCCATTGCCTTCTCCGGAATCGTTTCACTAAGAAGCTAAAAAATAAAGCCCTAAAATGCTCTGATGCTCTACCTATTCATCCCTCCCTCTTCCCAAAC
Source organism: Bos indicus x Bos taurus (assembly GCF_003369695.1). NCBI lineage: Eukaryota > Metazoa > Chordata > Mammalia > Artiodactyla > Bovidae > Bos > Bos indicus x Bos taurus. The sequence continues at coordinate 95,372,884 of NC_040079.1, read as the reverse complement.
CTTGAAAACCATTGATGTTTTTACTGTCTCCACCTGTCTTTTCTAGATTGTCAGAGTTAGGATCATAGAGTATATAGTCTTTTCAGATTGTCTCCAGTCACTTAACAATATGCACTTATCTCTCTTCATGGCTTGATAGCTCATTTCTTTTCTCAGTGGCTGTTACTCAGGGTTTCTGGGTTGGTTCTGGGTTCTTCCTTGCTTTGATGTGATTTGTGTCATATCCTAAAGCCAAAGGACAAAGTGTGAACTGATCATGAAAAGGACACAGAAACACCTGCTGTCACATGAGAAAAAGGAGCCTTAAACCTCCAAAAGGTGTATAACTCATATTCACAGGTTGAATACATTTTGAGTTTTACAACTGGTAACTTTGACTTATTTATAAAACAGTTAAAAAGTGACTCATGTAATAGTTATGAATCTTAGTTAGAGTCAGATTTTAATGGTTATTCCCATGGCTGAATGGCTAGGATCAGTTACCCTTTTATTTTGCCCTCCCACCATCTCTTTTTTAAGAGAAGAGTATCCTTCAGTAGCATTCGGTATGTATGAATGAATGATATGAAGTGGAGGTTTTCGGTTCAGTTCAGTTGCTCAGTTGTGTCCAACTCTTTGCGACCCCATGGACTGCAGCACACTAGGCTTCCCTATCCATCACCAACTCCTGGAGCCTACTCAGACTCATGTCCATCGTGTTGGAAGATGCCATCCAACCATCTCATCCTCTGTCATCCCCTTCTCCTCCTGCCTACAATCTTTCCCAGCCTCAGGGTCTTTTTCAGCCAGTCGGTTCCTTGCATCAGGTGGCCAAAGTATTGGAGTTTCAGCTTCAGCGGAGGTTTTAAGTCACAGTAATTTTAAGAGGTCTTGGAAGGAGAGATACTGGGTTGGCCTAAGTGTTCATTCAGGTTTTTTTGTAAGCTGTTATGAAAAAATCCAGACAAATGTTTTGCCAACCCAATACATATGAAAGAAGCTGGGTCCTGAGGTGATAGTTGTTAAAGGTGAGTGATAGAAATATGAGGGCTTGTTTTATTCTCTAAATTTGTGTATTTGAATTTACTCATTTGAAAATAATACTGATAAAGAGAATTTCAACATAATTTTAGGCAATTATATTAATTGAACAGAACTTTGATCTCATCTCAAAGCAGAATTTTATATGCTGAAAAAAATTCTAAAAGAACAAAAATTTTGTATGACTGAAGCTACTTAAGGATCTGAATGCAAAAAAAAATGTATATATACATACATATGTGGGGGGTATGTGTATTGAATATCTGTAATATATTCTTAGAAAACATATTCCAATATAGTAACAATAGGAAATATATTTGAATTATATTTATGAAAATACTGGAAAAAAATGCTTGAACAAATACTGACAATAGATAATACATAGCCAAATGGAAACATCTTAGGTGCCAATTTAAAGTCTAAAAAGCCAAGTATAGAAAATTTTTTTACTATTAAAGAAAAGTTTCAAGAAAGGATATTTGAGCAGTCTCATAAAATTGTCATCTTATAGTATGATTTTGGGTGCAGTTTGTGATAATTTCAAGGAAGACAGAGGTAACAAATCTATCATGCAATTCATAGTAAGTAATTTATGTTAATGTAAATAAATAATTTATGGATACATCACAAATGGGAAGGATTCCTCTCCCACCACATTGGGAACTGTCTTTAATTAAACTACAAATTCATATCATTCCCTTCTGAATAATGAAAATTTCCCTTCAGAATATCCTGAAAATATTGAACTGGAAAAAAGAAAACTCATATTTTGTTCACAATTTCAAATGGTTTTCAGTGTAAAGTCCTAAAACATAAACTTATTTTCATCAAACTAGTATTATTTAGCTTTGTTTTTAATAAATATATGTATACTTACACTAAGAAAATTCATTTAACAAAAGAGCAAAAGAAAAAAATCCCAGCCTCTTGTTTTCAGAAAATATATTAGTAGATGGCTCAAACATAGAATCTTGGTTCCCCATAGGACTCCAGCCAGCCCTCCCAGTACCTCGAGCTGTGGTCTTCTGATGCATTCTCCCCATTGTTTGTAATAAATATTTCTGGCACACTTATCATCTTACGTAAAGTAAATTGTTGAAATCTGATTTACTGCCGGCTTTCGGGTGAAAATGCAAAAGGAGCTGAAATCTGTGTTTTGGATTAACATTTTATTATTTGGTTGATACTTTTCTTCTGCTTTGTAGCAGTGTTGTGATTTTGCTTGTTTTTAAGCTTCTTCAATTTTTGCTGCATATTTTGTCATTTGACTAATAGGAAAATGTTTGCTTCTTAGTCATCTTATGTCAGATGATTCATTTCTTCTCTTTTGGTTTTTTTTTTTTTGATAACATCAGGCAACTTTAGTAGTGTTTCTAAATTTATCACGCAGCTGTTAAAAAAAAAAATTCCCACTGGAATTCTAGCATGTGTACTTGGGTGCTGTAATGAATATGCCTATTTAAAAATTTTAAATTGATACTTCAATGTATACAGACTACATAACAGCATCTCTAAATCCATTTCCTGTCCCAAGAGTCAGAGTAGGCTGCAAAAAATGACTGTTGTGGTATGATTTTTATGAGGATTAGGATTTCAAGTAGTCACTGACTCATTTTTGTTGGTTTTGTTTCGGTGCTATAATAATTTTCCCTTAGTCCCACACCACCTTCCTAGTCATTCATTTAGCTTAAATTTATGTATTTATTCAATTAACATTTTGTGACCACTGCTTATTTGCCATGCACTAGAGGTCCAACCAGTCCATTCTAAAGGATATCAGCCCTGGGATTTCTTTGGAAGGAGTGATGCTAAAGCTGAAACTCCAGTACTTTGGCCACCTCATGCGAAGAGTTGACTCACTGGAAAAGACCCTGCTGCTGGGAGGGATTGGGGGCAAGAGGAGAAGGGGACGACAGAGGATGAGATGGCTGGATGGCATCACCGACTCGATGGATGTGAGTTTGAGTGAACTCCGGGAGTTGGTGATGGACAGGGAGGTCTGGCGTGCTGTGATTCATGGGGTCACAAAGAGTCAGACACGACTGAGCGACTGAACTGAACTGAGGTTAAACATTGGAACCGTGAAATGAATAAGACATGATCACTACATACAAGTAGCTCATACATTGTGAGGAACATCTTTGTTCAGAAGGGGAAAAGAAACTTGTGTTAAGACAAAGAAAAATAAAAATAACATCTTTCTCTGACATAGGCATACCTGAAATGATAAAACTGTAATATTGACAGCTTTGGGGGGAAAATGGACTTGTGGAAACACTTTAGATTGGGAGCAAACATTTGGATTTAAACACAAGGCTATCTAGAACCGACTTAAGTTGAATGACAAGGGTTTCTGGTGACTTTTTTTGCAGCAATCTGCAGGCAAATGGTGCATATTTATAGTCTGGAGGTCATCAGGTGGAACTGCAGGGGGTTGGAGTGAAGACGAGGAGGAGAATTAGGAAACATAAAGGGAAAGTGAAACTATTTGAATATTTAGAAGTTGGAATAGGTGAGCCCTCCTATTAATAGGGGATAAGAATGACATGTGTAATAATGGGTATTCATCTCATGTATCTGATAGTGTGGTGGTGGCTAAGCTGTAAGTGAATAATACTATAAATATGATAAACGTTGTTACAAATGAGTAGATTTAAAACTTTGATTATACAATAGAATGGCTTTTATTCACCCTATATGAGCAATTGATGAATAAGCTATAATTTTTCATAGTTGTGTTCGGTACAGTCTGCCTTCTTCAATTATAAAAGTATGAATGAATAGTAGGCTTAGGATCATGGATAGTGAGACTTGGTATAACACTGACAAGCGTGCAAGTTTTTGTCATGTTAGTAAGATTAACCCTGCTGTTACTGGGATACCTTGTAAATTCAGGTACTCAGAAGTCAAATGGTGATATCCTAGTTTTATGGTTAGGGCTAATGTTATTACTGTTGGTACTGTTCGATTAAAGATTTTTGTAATAGTTCATAGGCTGGAGTATAATAGGTTAATGAGAACAGCTATTATAAGTAATATTGATGTGGTAGCTTGTGTTTGAAAATATTTAGTGCATGCTTCTATACCTCACAGGTTAACTTTTTTTAATATAGGAAAAATGGCTAGTATGTTTATTTTGAAACGATTCAGATAAGTAGTCACTTCAGTTCAGTTCAGTTGCTCAGTCGTGTCTGACTCTGCGCAACCCCATGGACTACTGCAGCGTGGCAGGCTTCCCTGTCCATCACCAACTCCTGGAGCTTGCTCAAACTCATGTCCATTGAGTCAGTGATGCCATCCAACCATCTCATCCTCTGTCGTCCCCTTCTCCTCCAGCCTTCAATCATTCCCAGCATCAGGGGCTTTTCCAATGAGTCAGTTCTTTGCATCAGGTGGCCAAAGTATTGAAGCTTCAGCATCACTCCTTCCAATGAATATTCAGGACTGATTTCCTTCAAGATGGACTGGTTTGATCTCCTTGCTGTCCAAGAGACTCTCAAGAGTCTTCTCCAACACCACAGTTCAAAAGCATCAATTCTTCAACACTCAGCTTTCTTTATGGTCCAACTTTCACATCCATACATGACTACTGAAAAAACCATAGCTTTGACTAAATGGACCTTTGTCAGTAATGTCTTTTTGCTTTTTAATATGCTATCTAGGTTTATCATAGCTTTTCTTCCAAGGAGGGAGCATCTTTTAATTTCATGGCTGCAGTCACCATCTGCAGTGATTTTGGAGCCCAAAAAAGTAAACTGTCACTGTTTCCATTTTTTCCCCATCTATTTCCCATGAAGTGATGGGACTGGATGCCATGATCTTGGTTTTTTGAATGTTGAAATTTAAGCCAGTTTTTTCACTCTCCTCTTTCACTTTCATCAAGAGACTCTTTGGTTCCTCTTTGCTCTCTCCCATCAGGTTGGCATCGTCTCCATATCTGAGGTTATTGGTATTTCTCCTGGCAATCTTGATTCCAGCTTGTGCTTCATCCAGTCTGCCATTTTGCATGATGTACTTTGCATATAAGTGAAATAAGCAGGGTGACAATATTCATCCTTGACATACTCCTTTCCCAATTTGCAGCCAGTCCATCATTTCATGTCTGGTTCTAACTATTGCTTCTTGACCTGCATACAGATTTCTCATGAAGCAGGTAAGGTGATAAGGTATTTCCATCTTTTTAAGAATTTTCCAGTTTGTTGTGATCCACACAAAGACTTTAGCATAGTCAATGAAGCAGAAGTAGATGTTTTTCTGAAATTCCCTTGTTTTTTCTATCATCCAACGGATGTTGGCAATTTGAACTCTGCTTCCTCTGCCTTTTCTGAATCCAAACTTGAACATCTGGAAGTTCTTGGTTCACATACTGCTGAAGCCTAGCTTGGAGAATTTTTAAGCATCACTTTGCTAGCATGTGAAGTGAAGTCGCTCAGTTGTGTCCGACTATTTGCAACCCCACGGACTGTAGTCTACCAGGCTCCTCTGTCCATGGGATTTTCCAAGCAAGGGTACTGGAGTGGGTTGCCATTTCCTTCTTCCCAGCCCAGGGATTGAACCCAGGTCTCCCATATTGCAGGCAGACGCTTTACCATCTGAGCCATAGGGAAGCCTAGCGTGTGAGATGAGTGCAGTTGTGCAGCAATTTGAACATTCTTTGGCGTTGCCCTTCTTTGGGATTGAAATAAAAACTGACCTTTTCCAGTCCTGTGGCCACTGCTGAGTTTTTCCAATTTGCTGCCGTATTGAGTGCAGCACTTTCACAGCATCATCTTTTAGGATTTGAAATAGCTAAGCTGGAATTCCATAATTTCCACTAACTTTGTTCATAGTGATGGTTCCTAAGGCCCACTTGAGTTTACATTCCAGGATGTCTGGCTCTAGGTAAGTGATCACACCGTCATGCTTAGCTGCATCATGAAGATCTTTTTTGTATAGTTCTTCTGTGTGTTCTTGCCACTTCTTCTTAATATCTTCTGCTTCTGTTGGGTACATACAGTTTCTGTCCTTTAATTATGCCCATCTTTGCATGAGATGTTCCCTGGGTACCTCTAATTTTCTTGGTGAGATCTCTGGTCTTTCCCATTCTATTGTTTTCCTCTATTTCTTTGCATTGATCACTGGAGGAAGGCTTTCTTATCTCTCCTTGCTATTCTTTGGAACTCTGCATTCAGAGGGGTATATCTTTCCTTTTCTCCTTTGCCTTTCGCTTTTCTTCTTTTCTCAGCTATTTGTAAGGCCTCCTCAGACAACCATTTTGCCTTTTTGCATTTATTTTTCTTGGGAATGATTTTGATCACTGCCTCCTGTACAGTGTCACAAATCTCTGTCCATAGTTCTTCAGTCACTCTGTCTATCAGATCTAATTCCCTGAATCTATTTGTCACTTCCACTGTAAAATCATAAGGGATTTGATTTAGGTCATACTTGAATGTTCTAGTGATTTTCCCTACTTTCCTCAATTTAAATCTGAATTTTGCAATAGAGAGTTCATGATCTGAGCCACAGTCAGCTCCAGGTCTTATTTTTGCTGACTGTTTAGAGCTCTTCCATATTCAGCTGCAAAGAATATAATCAATCTGGTTTCGGTATTGACCATCTATCTGGTGATGTCCATGTGTCATCTTGTGTTGTTGGAAGAGGGTATTTGCTATGACCAGTGCGTCTCTTGGCAAAACTGTTAGCCTTTGCTCTGCATCATTTTGTACTCCAAGGCCAAACTTGCCTGTTACTCCAGGGATCTCTGGACTTCCTACTTTGCATTCCAATCCCCTATGATGAAAATGACATCTTTTTTGGGGGTGTTAGTTCTGGAAGGTCTTGTAGTTCATCATGCTGCTGCTATTGCTGCTAAGTCGCTTCAGTCGTGTCTGACTCTGTGCGACCCCATAGACGGCAGCCCACCAGGCTCCCCTGTCCTTGGGATTCTCCAGGCAAGAACACTGGAATGGGTTGCCATTTCCTTCTCCAATGCATGAAAGTGAAAAGTGAAAGTGAAGTCGCTCAGTCGTGTCCGACTCGAGCAACCCCATGGACTGCAGCCCACCAGGCTCCTCTGTCCATGGGATTTTCCAAGCAAAAGTACTGGAGTGGGGTGCCTAGAACCATTCAAATTCAGCTTCTTAGGCATTAGTGGTTGGGGCATAGACTTGGGTTACCGTGATTTTGAATGGTTTGCCTTGGAAATGAACAGAGATCATTCTGTCATTTTTGAGATCATACCCAAGTACTGCATTTCAGACTCTTATTCACTATGAGGGCTACCCTATTTTTTCTAAGGGATTCTAGACCACAGTAGTAGACAGAATGGTCATCTGAAATAAATTCTCCCATTCCAGTCCATTTTAGTTCACTGATTCCTAGAATTTCAATGGTCCCTCTTGCCAACTCCTGTTTGACCACTTCCAATTTGCCTTGATTCATGGACCCAACATTCCAGGTTCCTATGCCATATTGCTCTTTACAGCTTGCACTTTACTTCCATCACCAGTCATATTCACAACTGGGTATTGTTTTTGCTTTGGCTCCATCCCTTCATTCTTTCTGGAGTTATTTCTCCACTGATCTCCAGTAGCATATTGGGCACCTACCAACCTGGGGAGTTAATCTTTCAGCATCCTATCTTTTTTGCCTTTTCATACTGTTCATGGGGTTCTCAAGGCAAGAATACTGAAGTGGTTTGCCATTCCCTTCTCCAGTGGACCACATTCTGTCAGAATTGTACACCATGACCCATCCATCTTTCATGGCCCTACATGGCATGGCTTATAGTTTCATTGAGTTAGACAGTGGGAGCTGGTTATTACAATTATGGTTCCTGAGATAATAGTTGTTAGGATGATGATCATAATGATGCAATTTATTAGTATAGGAAGGAAAGGATATAAACCAACATTTTAGAGGTATGGACCAGATGGCTTATTTAGCTGACCTTGCTGCTGAGTCATGTCTGACTCTTTGTGAACCCACAGACTATAGCCCACCAGGCTCCTCTGTCCATGGTATTCTCCAGGCAAGAATACTGGAGTAGGTTGTCATTTCCTTCTCCAGGTGATCTTCCCAATCCAGAGATCAAACCTGTGCCTTCTGCATTGGTAGGTGGATTCTTTACCACTGAGCCACCAGGGAAACCCCTTAGCTGATCTTTCTCTAGAATATAGTGTAATGTGATGGCATGAAGAATTCTGAATTAAGAGTTCAATTCTTACAATTCTAGAAAGAAGAGAATTTAAACCTTTATTATTTACTCGATCAAAGCAACTCTTCTATCAGACGTATTTGTTATTTTTTGGAGGAATACTCGATGTTATAATAGGTAGTGAGACCTGTCACGTGCACAGGGCTAGCATTAGTGGTAAAAAGACTTTTGAAGTAAATGTGTTAGTTGATCATATGGGAATTGTGTCAAATTGAAATCATAGGAAATAAATTGTTAGTAGTAGTGTTTTGATAATAAAATTGTGCATCGTTTTGATTTATATGGGTTATGGAACTCTCCTAGAAATAGGATTGTTGTGAAAATGTTCAGTATGACGATGATGGCATTTTCTGCTGAGAAAAATACGGTGAATGGGCCTGCTGTATATTCTATGGCTAGAAGAATGGGGATAACAAGTATTAATATATTAATTGTAAACATTGTGTTAGGAAGAGAATTTGAACCTCTGGCTATAAAAGTGTGTTTCATGCAGACACACACCAAGTGGTAGAACACACGCAGTGGGCAGGCAGTCCTCTAGTATCACTTACACTAATGTCATGTTTTTGGTAAATAGGTGGAGTTTATGTTTGCTGAGTTCCTTTTACCTTTTTAAATCTTTCATTGACTGCATGCTTGTGTTTAATAAATAATGTTGAATTTATTTATTGTTAATGCTCTTGTTTAATAAATGAGTTGTATTTACTGTTAATTATCAGTGTGGTATTAGTTACTGATGCAAAGGTATGCAAGGAGAAATACTTCTTGTTATTCGTATTAACTTTATTGCCTCTATCGGTCAATAGACTAGTCAAGTATAAATCTTGAACTTGATTTACTTGTTGCTGGTTTTAGGGTAAAATTACTGTTGAGCTTGAGGTGGCAGCTTCTAAGCCAACTATGGTGGATATGGAACAACAGACTGGTTCCAAAGAGGAAAAGGAGTACCTCAAGGCTGTATATTGTCACCCTGCTTATTTAACTTATATGCAGAGTACATCATGAGAAACGCTGGACTGGAAGAAACACAAGCTGGAATCAAGATTGCCAGGAGAAATATCAATAACCTCAGATATGCAGATGACACCACCCTTATGGCAGAAAGTGAAGAGGAACTCAAAAGCCTCTTGATGAAAGAGAAAGTGGAGAGTGAAAAACTTGGCTTAAAGCTCAACATTCAGAAAACGAAATCACGGCATCCGGTCCCATCACTTCATGGGAAATAGATGGGGAAACAGTGGAAACAGTGTCAGACTTTATTTTTCTGGGCTCCAAAATCACTGCAGATGGTGACTGCAGCCATGAAATTAAAAGACGCTTACTCCTTGGAAGGAAAGTTATGACCAACCTAGATAGCATATTCAAAAGCAGAGACATTACTTTGCCAACAAAAGTTTGTCTAGTCAAGGCTATGGTTTTTCTTGTGGTCATGTATGGATGTGAGAGTTGGACTGTGAAGAAGGCTGAGGGCCAAAGAATTGATGCTTTTGAAGTGTGGTGTTGGAGAAGACTCTTGAGAGTCCCTTGGACTGCAAGGAGATCCAGCCAGTCCATTCTGAAGGAGATCAGCCCTGGGATTTCTTTGGAAGGAATGATGCTAAAGCTGAAACTCCAGTACTTTGGCCACCTCATGAGAAGAGTTGACTCACTGGAAAAGACTCTGATGCTGGGAGGGATTGAGGGCAGGAGGAGAAGTGGATGACAGAGGATGAGATGGCTGGATGGCATCACTGACTCAATGGGCGTGAGTTTGAGTGAACTCAGGGAGTTGGTGATGGACAGGGAGGCCTGGCGTGCTGCGATTCATGGGATCACAAGGAGTCGGACACGACTGAGTGACTGAACTGAACTGATGGTGGTGTTTGTCTTTATTTTCTAGTTAAGGCTGTATCCATTTCTGAAAAGCTGTGCCTTTTAGATTAACATTTTAAAGTACTTGAATATTTATAATTTGTGGTAATTCTTAAAGTTGAACTGAAATTCTTTTCCTAGACAACTAACCATCAGCAGGCTTCTTAGGCTTGTCACCGTCACTCACAGATTTGCTCACTGTTCTGCTATATAGATGAGTCTGTTCTAAAAAACTGGTCATAAGTACCTCATCAATTTCAGGATATTTAACTTTTCTTTGTTAAATGTTTGCAACTTAAATCGTTATGAGAAAGATACAAGGGGTAAACTTTGCTTTTTGCTACTTTTAATGTTTCTTTCACCATTCCCTTAGTTCTGTCAGTTCAGTTGAGTCACTCAGTTGTGTCCAACTCTTTTCCACCCATGGACTGCAGCACACCGGGCCTCCCTGTCCATCGCAACTCCTGGAGTTTACTCAAACTCATGTCCATTGAGTTGATGATGCCATCCAACCCTCTCATCCTCTGCCATCCCTTCCTTCTCCCACCTTCTATCTTTCCCAGCAACAGGGTCTTTTCAGATGAGTCAGTTCTTCACATCAGGTGGCCAGGGTATTGGAGTTCCAGCTTTAGCATCAGTCCTTCCAATGAATATTCAGGACTGGTTTCCTTTAGGTTTTACTGGTTGGATCTCCTTGCAGTCCAAGGGACTCTCAAGAGTCTTCTTCAACACCACACTTCAAAACCATCAGTTCTTCGGAGCTCAGCTTTCCAACCCTCACATCCATACATGACCACTGGAAAAACCATAGCCTTGACTAGACGGACCTTGTTGGCAAAGTAATGTCTCTGCTTTTTAATATGCTGTCTAGGTTGGCCATAGCTTTTCTTCCAGGGAGCAAGCGTCTTTTCATTTCATGGGTGCAATCACCATCTGCAGTGATTTTGGAGCCTCCAAAAATAAAGTCTCTCACTGTTTCCATTGTTTCCTCATCTATTTGGCATGAAATAATGCGACCAGATGCCATGATACTTGGTTTTCTGAATGTTGAGTTTTAAGCCAGCTTTTTCACTCTCCTCTTTCACTTTCATAAAGAGGCTCTCTAGTTCTTCTTCCCTTTCTGCCATAAGGTTGGTGTCATCTACATATCTGAGGTTATTGATATTTCTTCTGGCAATCTTGATTCCAGCTTGTGCTTCTTCCAGCCCAGCGTTTCTCATGATGGACTCTGCATGTAAGTTAAATAAGCAGAGTGACAATGTACGGCCTTGACCTACTCCTTTCCCAATTTGAAACCAGTCTGTTGTTTCGTGTCCAGTTCTAACTGTTGTTTCTTGACCTGCATACAGATTCTCAGGAGGCCAGTCAGGTGGTCTGGTATTCCCATCTCTGTAAAAATTTTCCACAGTTTATTGTGATCCACACAGTCAAAGGCTTTGGCATAGTCAGTAAAGCAGAAGTAGATGTTTTCCTGGAACTCTCTTGCTTTTTCCATGATACAGCAGATGTTGGCAATTTGATCTCTGGTTTCTATGCCTTTTCTAAATCCAGTTTGAACATCTGGAAGTTCATGGTTCACATACTGTTGAAGCCTGGCTTGAAAAATTTTGAGCATTACTTTGCTAGTGTGTGAGATGAGTGCAATTGTGCAGTAATTTGAACATTCTTTGGCATTGCTTTCTTTGGGATTGGAATGAAAACTGACCTTTTCCAGTCCTGTGCCCATTGCTGAGTTTTCCAAATTTGCTGGCATATTGAGTGCAGCACTTTCATAGCATCACCTTTCAGGATTTGAAATAGCTCAGCTGGAATTCACTGGAATTCACTACCTCCTGCAGAGATACAGTCAGCAGCTGGAAATCACTTCCACTAGCTTTGTTTATAGTGATGCTTCCTAAGGCCCACTTCACTTCATATTCCAGGATGTCTGGCTCTAGGTGAGTGATCACACCATCATGCTTATCTGCGTCATGAAGATCTTTTAGATACAGTTCTTCTGTGTGTTCTTGCCATCTCTTCTTAATATCTTCTGCTTTTGTTAGGTCCGTACTATTTCTGTCCTTTATTGAGCCCATCTTTGCATGAAATATTCCCTTGGCATCTCTTATTTTCTTAAAGAGATCTCTAGTCTTTCCCATTCTATTGTTTTCCTCTATTTCTTTGCATTGATCACTGGAGGAAGGCTTTCGTATCTCTCCATGCTATATTTTGGAACTCTGCATTCAAATGGGTATATCTTTCCTTTTCTCCTTTGCCTTTTGCTTCTCTCATTTCGCAGTTATCTGTAAGGCTTCCTCAGACAACCATTTTGCCTTTTTGCACTTATTTGTCCTGGGGATTGTCTTGATCCCTGCCTTCTGTACAATGTCACAGGAGTGGTGGCTGCACAGTGCTGGAGTGGTGGCTGCATGGCACTAGAGCAACTGTGAGGAAATACCCCATGTCCAAGGGCAGAGAATCCCTGGCAATATGGTAGAAGGGGCAAAATTGCATTTAGAATCAAACCCCATACCTGCCAGAGATGCTCAGAGAGCTCAAACAAACCTTGTGCCCACCAGGATCCAGAGACCCCACAGAGACTGAGACAGAACTGTGTTTGAGTGTCTCCTGCAGAGGTACAGGCCAACAGTGGACTGTCGCAGGGGCAGGGGCTCTGGGGGCAGCAGACCTGGGTATGGCATAAGCCCTCTTGGTTGAGGTTGCCATTAAACTCAACCATAGAGCTGCCAGAACTTACATAGGACTGGGGAAACAGACTCTTAGAGGGCATAAACAGAACCTTGTGCACACCAGGACCCAGGAGAAAGGAGCAGTGACCCCACAAGTGACTGACCCAGACTTGCCCATGAGTGTCCAGGAGTCTCCGGTGGAGGTGGAGGTCGGCAGTGGCCTGCTGCAGGGTTGGGAACACTGAGTGTAGCAGTGCATGCATGGGACCTTTTGAAGGAGGTCGCCATTATCTTCATTACCTCCACCATAGTTTGGCCTCAGGTAAATAACAGGGAGGCAACACAGCCCCACCCATCAACAGGAAATTCATTAAAGTTTTACTGAGCGTGGTCCCGCCCATCAGAACAAGACCTAGTTTCCCCCTCAGTCAGTCTCTCCCATCAGGAAGCTCCCATAAGCCTCTTATCCTTCTCCATAAGAGGGCAGACATACTGAAAACTACAATCACAGAAAACTAACCAATCTGATGAAATCGACCACAGCCTTGTCTAACTCAATGAAAGTATGAGCCATGCCATATAGGGCCACCCAAGACGGACGGGTCATGGTGAAGAGTTCTGACAAAACGTGGTCCACTGGAGAAAAGAAAGGCAAACCACTTCAGTATTCTTGCCTTGAGAACCCCATGAACAGTATGAAAAGGCAAAAAGATAGGATGCTGAAAGATTAACTCCCCAGGTTGGTAGGTGCCCAATATGCTACTGGAGATCAGTGGAGAAATAACTCCAGAAAGAATGAAGGGATGGAGCCAAAGCAAAAACAATACCCAGCTGTGAATATGACTGTTGATGGAAGTAAATTGCAAGATGTAAAGAGCAATATGGCATAGGAACCTGGAATGTTAGGTCCATGAATCAAGGCAAATTAGAAGTGGTCAAACAGGAGTTGGCAAGAGGGACCATTGAAATTCTAGGAATCAGTGAACTAAAATGGACTGGAATGGGTGAATTTAACTCAGATGACCACTGTATCTACTACTGCAGGCAAGAATCCCTTAGAAGAAATGGACCCCATCATAGTCAACAAAAGAGTCCGAAATGCAGTACTTGGATGCAATCTCAAAAATGGCAGAATAATCTCTGTTCGTCTCCAAGGCAAACCATTCAATATCACAGTAATCCAGGTCTATGCCCCAACCAGTAATGCTGTAGAAGCTGAAGTTGAATGGTTCTATGAAGACCTACAAGACCTTCTAGAACTAACACCCCCCAAAAATGTCCTTTTTCATTATAGGGGACTGGAATGCAAAAGTAGGATGTCAAGAAATACCTGGAGTAACAGGCAAATTTGGCCTTGGAATAAGGAATGAAGCAGGGCAATTAGTGCCATGCTACTGCTGCTGCTAAGTCGCTTCAGTCGTGTCCGACTCTGTGCGACCCCGTAGACAGCAGCCCACCAGGCTTGGCTGTCCATGGGATTCTCCAGGCAAGAACACTAGAGTGGGTTGCCATTTCCTTCTCCAATCCATGGAAGTGAAAAGTGAAAGTGAAGTCGCTCAGTCATGTCTGGCTCAACAACCCTATGGACTGCAGCCTACCAGCCTTCTCTGTCCATGGGATTTTCCAGGCAAGAGTACTGGAGTGGGTTGCCATTGCCTTCTCCAATAGTGCCATAGGGTATTTTAAATTTCTATCTTCTATGCTTTAAATGTTGAGTAAATGTTTTATTTAGCTGGCTTATACTTACTCTTCCCTGGTGGCTCAGACGGTAAAGTGTCTGCCTACAATGCGGGAGACCCAGGTTCAATCCCTGGGTCAGGAAGATCCCCTGGAGAAGGAAATGGCAACCCACTCCAGTATTCTTGCCTGGAAAATCCCATGGACAGAGGAGCCTGGTTGGCTACTGTCCATGGGGTCGCAAAGAGTCAGACACGACTGAGCAACTTCACTTAATTCTCACAGAATGGAGAGTGTTGGGCTAGATTTAGTTCAAAGTACTAACAAATTACAAAATCTAGGTGTAAACTAGGTGCTTTATTAAAGCTATGATTTGGTTTATCAATTTGTTGAATCTCGTCTCTTACATGATTAGGAAGTTATTACAATACTTGGAGTGTGACAGATGGTGTGTGTGTGTGCTTTGTAGTCTTATTCATTAACCACTTCTATTCTTAATTTACTAAATCCTCCTTTGGTTTTTAGTTTTCATAAAATCTTTTGAGTGGTGAGAAATATATTAAAGTAGGAAATGTAGCCCATTTATTCTGACCCATAGGTTACACCCTAATCTAATGTCTTTATGTGTAATAATTATGCTTGCTTTTATCTCTTTTAGGATTTAAACTGAATGTAGTATGTAGACTGAATTAGCAAGAGTTGGTGAGGTTTATTGGGTTTCATTGATTATAGAGCAGGCTCCTCTAGAGTGGTGTGAAGCACTGCCAAGTCATTTGAGTTTTCAGCCGTTGCTAGTAATACTCTGACCAATAATGTTATTTATTATAATTATTTGAGTTGAGGGCTAAGCATAGTGGATTATCTAATCCCAGTGTGAGTCTTAGCTGTTGTGTAATCAGGAAGTATTAAAGTCACTTTCATAGTAGATTTTTATTTTAGTTAATGGCTTTTTACAACTTAAAGTTTATTTTACATCACTGTTTAACATGCTTTGTGCTGAATTTCTATTAACTTGGGCTAATCATTTGACCGCAGTGGCTGGCATGAAATTTACCAATGCTAGTTAGTATAACTTAGTCAAACTTTCATTTATGGCTTAATTTTTATCACTGCTGTTTCCCGTGGAGGGTGTGGTTAAGCAAAGTGTTATGAGCTGCTAATAGTGGTGTGCTTGATGACTGCTTCTTTTAATCTTAATGATTTAGAGGGCATTCTCATGGGGCCTGGATGATTGGATGTGTAATTTTATTTAAAACTAGTAGAAAGGCTGGGCCCCAAACATATGTGTTTATGGAGTCAGTAAACTCATCTAGGCATTTTCAGTGCCTTGCTTTAGGTTTTAAGGTATGTTAACAAGCTGTTCTTAACAATGAGAAGTAATATGTTTATAGTTGTTTTAAGGGATTTGCATTGAATTAAATGTTAAAATTTTGATAAAAATAGTAGATCTAGGGAGATCTGTCTATATAAATGTTAGATAAGTATCTCATTGGTACAATTATAGTTATTTGGGTCTAATTTTGAGGATTAAGTTATTCATGTTTATTAGGTAGATGGCTGCATTCTATGTATTTTTATTTTTTCCTTGTTTGGGGAGTTTGGAATGTATTATAGTCAGGTAGAGCATGGGATTAAGTGGGGGTTGTGGGGTTTGTTAGAAGGCAATGGCACCCCACTCCAGTACTCTTGCCTGGAAAATCCCATGGACAGAGGAGCCTGGTAGGCTGCAGTCCATGGGGTCACTAGGAGTCGGACACGACTGACTTCACTTTCACTTTTCACTTTCATACATTGGAGAAGGAAATGGCACCCCACTCCAGTGTTCTTGCCTGGAGAATCCCAGGGGCGGGGGAGCCTGGTGGGCTGCCGTCTCTGGGGTCACACGGTCGGACACGACTGAAGCAACTTCGCAAACAGCAGCAGTGGGGTTTGTTAAGCAGGTCACTTACCTGTTCAGTGTGCCTGCATGTGCACGTGCGTGCTCATGTGTCAGTAATTTCCTTATGTCCTGTAACCACTGCCTGAATAACAGCTTATGGTTGGTGATGTTGGTAAATAATACTAAAATCCAACTACAATTTATTTGGCTGTGTTAAGGCCATAGATGGCCATAGCTGAGTCACAGCATCCCTTTAAAAATGAAAAAAATACCAAATGCATGAAACCATAGTTATGTATGAACATGGGCTGATTAGTCAGTAGTCCATCAAGATGTAGGATGCAAGATGTGAAACAATAGGTGATTTTAGGTGAGATGCTCCTAGGTAGTAATAAGATGCCTGATAAAGTTGGCTTAAAGCTCAACATTCAGAAAACAAAGGTCATGGCATCCGGTCCCATCACTTCATGGGAAATAGATGGGGAACAGTGGAAACAGTGTCAGACTTTAGTTTTCTGGGCTTCAAAATCACTGCAGATGGTGACTGCAGCCATGAAATTAAAGACGCTTACTCCTTGGAAGGAAAGTTATGACCAACCTAGATAGCATATTCAAAAGCAGAGACATTACTTTGCCAACAAAGGTTTGTCTAGTCAAGGCTATGGTTTTCCCTGTGGTCATGTATGGATGTGAGAGTTGGACTGTGAAGAAGGCTGAGTGCTGAAGAATTGATGCTTTTGAACTGTGGTGTTGGAGAAGACTCTTGAGAGTCCCTTGGACTGCAAGGAGATCCAACCAGTCCATTCTGAAGGAGATCAGCCCTGGGATTTCTTTGGAAGGAATGATGCTAAAGCTAAAACTCCAGTACTTTGGCCACCTCATGGGAAGAGTTGACTCATTGGAAAAGAGCTGGGAGGGATTGAGGGCAGGAGGAGAAGGGGACGACAGAGGATGAGATGGCTGGATGGCATCACTGACTTGGTGGACATGAGTCTGAGTGAACTCCGGGAGTTGGTGATGGACAGGGAGGCCTGGTGTGCTGTGATTCATGGGGTTGCAAAGAATCGGACATGACTGAGCAACTGAACTGAACTGAACTGATAAAGTTCATTAATACTTAGGAAACTGCACAAGTAGTGGGCCTGAGTGAGAGGAGGGACACCTGCCAATGTGTGTGATCTGCTGGATATGATACACATGTTGACTTGATTTGATCTAATGTGCTATGTACAATCAATAACAATATGTACTATGTAATAATAATAATATAGTGTGTATGTTTATAAGCATGGGCTAAATAATTAATATATGACTATAAATATTGGTATTGTGTACCATCAGTAGAGTAATGTTCATGCTTATAAGCATGGGGGATATAATTAATGTTATATATGTAATGTATTATGTACAGTATGATATGTATGTACATAATAATGTGATAGTCTGTGTATGCATGAATTACATAAGAGTTTATCCTCTACCCAACTTGACAATATCTTTCATGTCTTTTACCAGAGATCTTTTATGTTCCCAATCTATACCTTCTTCATATTTGAGTTCATTCTTTCCCTTGAATTTAAGTATAGTCTATAATCCTAAATTTTTTTTTTTTGGCTTAACATTCTCATTGGAGTTCCATTTCCATATCCAGCTGCCTTGATATTACCATCAGGCATGGCACAGGTGCTGACTTGACTGTAGACTCTTCTAGAACTTCAGCCTTCACCTCCTTATATCACAACGCCATCCATCTAGTTTTCAAGCCAGAATGCTGTTCTAGTCTTTCGTGACACTTGCCTTTCCTTCAATGTTCATGTCTTATCCATGGTGAAGTCTTGTGGATTTTGGCTCTGTCACAAATTTTCTTTCTTCACTGTTCTTTATCTGCACAATCATTGAAAGTTCTCTCTGGTTGTATTCTGGCCAGTTTCCAAACAATTCTCAATTTTGTCCCCCCAAAGAGATCTTTTAAAAAAGAAAAAAAAGCATAGAACTGATGATGTTACTGTGACTTCTTAAACTTCTTGACTCTTTATTCTTTAAGACTTCCCATTATGTTACATAAAAATTTGAAATCCTTAACAGGATCCTCCATGATCTAGCTGAGACTTACCTCTCTAGCCACTTTCTGCCTTGCCTGCTCCACTTCACAATGGATTTTTTAAAGTTCTTTGGAAGGACAAGCTCTTTCCTAGTATCTGAACCTTCACACATGGTCTTATTTTCTGCCTGAAATCTCTTCTCTCACTATTTACTTTAATATTTCCTTTTTATATGCTTAATCTATATATTCCTTCACAAAACTATAAGCCTTACTTTGAATTCTCCTGTAATAAATGCCACATACTTCATTCACATCCCCTTTTTGTCAGAGGTGAAGTTGATGTTAGAAATAGCGGATGTCAATTGCTCACATTTGTATCTTTCAGTGAAAATGGTCATTTGCAGAGGGCTATGCCATGTCTAATGTGGCTATAAAAATGTCTGACCCTTTGCATCAAGTTGAGACAGCTGAGCTCCAGATATCCATGTAGGATTTATTCAGGCCTCAGTTGCATGACAGGTCAACATCTCTGTCTGTTCAGTGCTATCTTTCCCACTTCTTCACAGACATCTCCATAGAGCTCTTCCCGGTACACACATACACAACCTTTTTTTTTCCCTTAGAGTTTGTCTCCAGAGAACCAAACCTAAGATCATATCAGGAATAGTCCTAGGAAGTCAACTATAAAGTGAAAACCTTAGTGCCGAACTGTTCAGTGCCTGGAGGGTAATAAGACACCATCATCAATGTTAGGATGGGCGTGGATAGCCTCTGGCATTCTCTAGTTCAGAATTAAGCATTCACTGGTGATGAACTGGTAGGGTCCAGTATCAGCAATAATATTTTTGGTACATGGGAGGGATGAGCAAATTAGTTAATGGCAGTGCCTGTAGAACTGGACATGGAACAACAGACTGGTTCCAAATCGGGAAGGGAGCACGTCAAGGCTGTATATTGTCACCCTGATTATTTAACTTATATGCAGAATATATCTTGAGAAATGCTGGATTGGAAGAAGCACAAGCTGGAATCAAGATTGCCGGGAGAAATATCAATAACCTCAGATATCAGATGACACCACCCTTATGGTAGAAAGGGAAGAAGAACTAAGGAGCCTCTTGATGAAAGTGAAAGAGGAGAGTGAAAAAGTTGGCTTAAAGCTCAACATTCAGAAAACTAAGATCATGGCCTCCAATCCCATTACTTCATGGCAAATTGATGGAGAAACAATGGAAACAGTGACAGACTTTATTTTTTTGGGCTCCCAAATCACTGCACATGATGACTGCAGCAAAGAAATTAAAAGACACTTGCTCCCTGGAAGAAAAGCTATGGCCAACCTAGACAGCATATTAAAAAGCAGAGACATTACTTTGCCAATGAAGGTCTGTCTAGTCAAGGCTATGGTTTTTCCAGTGATCATGTATGGATATGAGAGTTGGACTATAAAGAAAGCTGAGCACTGAAGAATTGATGCTTTTGAACTGTCCTGTTGGAGGAGATTCTTAAGAGTCCCTTGGACTTCTAGGAGATCTAACCAGTCCATCCTAAAGGAAATCAGTTCTGAATATTCATTAGAAGGACTGATGTTGAAGCTGAAGCTTCAATACTTTGGTCACCTGATACAAATAGCTGACTCATTTGAAAAGACCCTGATGCTGGGAAAGATTGAAGGCAGGAGGAGAAGGAGACAACAGAGGATGAGATGGTTGGATGGCATCACTGAGTCAATGGACATGGGTCAGTAAGCTCCAGGAGTTGGTGATGGACAGGGAGGCCTGGCATGCTGTGGTCCACAGGGCTGCAAAGAGTTGAACACAACCGAGCAACTGAACTGAACTGAACTGAACTGAAAGCCTGTAGAAAGAGGTGGCTCTTGATGAGTTCCATTTGATTTATTGTCAAGAGAAAATGTTAGGCTCAGAGTAATTATTCCCCAATAGATCGCAAGATGTAAAGGCTGCAGGGCATCAATTGCATTTAAAGAAATCCTAATCTCTTGATGTGGGAGGAAGAGGTAGCAGAGGATCAGGTACATGACTCTATCCTAAAAATAACAGAACTGTAGGTGAGTTTGCATTCTCACCTGGCAGTCTTCTGCTCTAAGATCAGAGCCCAAATAAGAAAAGAGGGGACCCTAAGATACAGAATGAGGATTTCTAAATGAATCCTGTTGAGAACTTCACACCCCCAAATTCTCCTGAACCTGCTGGACCTGAAAAATTGACCATATACTCTTTATTAGAATTCAGTGGCTCCCCTGGTTTGAGGACTATGTAGATGCCTCAAGACACTTTGCAAGATGGTGCTTCTGTCCCCAATGATCTCCTCCCACCTACCACTGTAGCACCATTTCAATAACCATATCAAAAAGAAAAAAGTCAAATCCAAGCATAGCCTGAACAAGAATGAGCCTGATCTGCCAGGAAAAGAGGTAGATTCTATCTTGAAGGATACTGAAGGAACTGCAGGATCTAGCTGATACATATCAGCAAGAGCTGGGAGACAATGGAACTGGATTGTGAGATGTACTCAGGGAAACAGAAATAAATCTGATCAGGAAAGATCATTGATGTGGGCTACTTTTCCAGAGAATAAAAGTCTGACAAGTGTCCTAGGAGATAGTACTAATACATGGCTAAGGTGACTCTTGAAATTTGTAAAAAATTATGGTCTTCCTTAGTTAAAAAGTGTTAGTTTCTCAACCATGACCAACTCTCTGGGACCCCATGGACTATCGCCCACCAGACTTCTCTGTCCATGGAATTCTCCAGGCAAAAATACTGGAGTTGCCATTTCCTTCTCCAGGGTATCTTCCTGATTCAGGGATTGAACTCAGGTCTCCTGCATCGCAGGCAGATTCTTTTGTAAAGTATAAATGTCAGAAATGCTGTAGCTGGTAGTGGAGTAAGGGTTTAAAAAGGTCCTGGAGATAAACTTTCTAGAATAGATGTACTCCCTTAGGCTGGAATAGGTTCCAGGGGAGGGCCAAGGGAACCTTCCATTTACCAAAGCAGTTAGAAATGCCCAGTGAGAGGGGCAGCAGCATCATTGGGAAGTTCAGTGAAGGGTTTCTTCTGTAGACAGTAGCTGATGATAGAACATTCTGCTCCTGTTAGGGCTTCATGACGGTGCTGGTGATGATAGGATGCTAGAATGAGGTGGTTGCACTTCACTGTTAGAAGCAATGGAGAATGTACTTTATACAGTAAGGAGCACAGTGAGATCACAGGGCTACTGTGAGAGAGGTATGGAGAATGCTAACGAAACAGTTTTCGTGAAATGAGTGAAAGTCGTTCAGTTGTGTCTGACTCTTTGCGACCCCATGGACTATACAGTCCATGGAATTCTCCAGGCCGGGATACTAGAGTGGGTAGCCGTTCCCTTCTCCAGGGGATCTTCCCAACCCAGGGATCGAACCCAGGTCTCCCACATTGCAGGCGGATACTTTACCAACTGAGCCACCAGGGAAGCCCAAACACAATATTCAGTTCAGTTCAGTCACTCAGTCGTGTCCGACTCTACGACCCCATGGACTGCAGCACGCCAGGCCTCCCTGTCCATCACCAACTCCCGGAGTCTACCCAAACTGAAGTCCATTGAGTCAGTGATGCCATCCAACCATCTTGTCCTCTGTCATTTCCTTCTCCTCCTGCCTTCAATCTTTCCCAGCATCAAGATCTTTTCCAATGAGCCAGTTCTTTGCATCAGGTGGCCAAAGTATTACTGTAGACTACATAGGCATCCAAAAAGGGTATGTCTTGGTTTTACAGTGTAGACTAATTGAGGGAAGAGGCTGGAATATGGCGGAAAATACAGTCTGAATTTATTTGTACAGCGTGTTAATGCCCACTAGAGAGCATGAACCTCAGAAGAGAGACTAATCAAAAAGGTAGAAATAATACCTTCCCAGTGGTGCTAGTGCTAAAGAACCTGCCTGCCAATGCAGGAGACGTAAGAGACACAGGTTGGACCCCTGGGTTGATAAGATCCCCTGGATGAGGGCATGGCAACCCACTCCAGTATTCTTGCTTGGAGAATCCCATGGACAGAGGAGCCTGGCAGGCTATAATCCATAGAGTTACAAAGAGTTAGACACGACTGAAGCAATTTAGCATGCATGCAGTGACTAAAACTGAAAGACAGCCAGTTGCTGTCATTGGTCAGCCCAGTACTGGGACAAGGGGAGCATAATAGAGATGCTATGGTGGCAGAGAGGGAGGTTATACACAGGCAGTATCTGTAAGGCACTTCAAGTTACTGCCCCTGCTGTATGTTTAACTGGCCAAAATAGATGCCATTACTGAACCTCTGATATGATGCCAACCCTAAAGAAAACTAGCCAACCACTTCGTGGAGAGTTAATTGTACTTGAAATCTCCAAGCTAGAAAGATGAGCAAGTAAAATTCATACACTGATTATACATTTGCCTTTCCTACCCACAAAGACTTGGCCATCCTCTCTATCTGAAAACATACAGAAAAAATTTTTATATACTGGCACAGCATCCTGCATGTCTATGCCTTGAACAAAGGACTAGCTTTATTAGAGACCAAGATATGGCAGTGGGCACATGACCATGGGATCCCCTGAGCCTATAATATATAAACCTCCCAGAAGTTACTAACCTGCTGAATGGTAGAATGGGTCTGACCACATATGCATCAATTTGGTTTGAGAGTGTATTAATTTGCTTTGTTGAGTTGCTAGGTCATGTCTGACTCTCTGCAACCCCATGAACTACAACATGTCCTTCACTATCTCCTAGAGTTTGCTCAAACTCACATCCATTGAGTTGATGGTGCCATCCAACCATCTCACCCTGTCGCTCCCTTCTCCTCCTGCCTCATCTTTCCCAGCATCAGAGTCTTTTCCAATGAGCTGACTGTTTGCATCCGGTGGCCAAAGTATTGGAGCTTTAGCATCAGTCCTTCCAATGAATATTCAGGACTGATTTCCTTGTCTCTGTGGTCATAGGCTTAAATAACAGACATTTATTTTCTTTCAGTTCTAGAGGCTAGAGGTCAAAGGTAAAGGCAGGTTTGGTTCCCCCCCGAGGCCGCTTCCTTGGCTTGCAGTTGGCAGCCTCTTGATACGTTTTCACGTAGTTAATCTCTCTGTCCAAGCACACCCTTAGTGTCACTGTTTTTATTTCCTCTTTTAATAAGGACACTGAGTTGGATGGGCCTCATTTTACCTTAATCATCTCTTTAAAGCTCCTCTCTCCAAATATAGTCATATTATATGATACTGGGGTTCATGACTTCAAAATAGGAATTTGGGAAGTCAGTCTTAAAGGTAATCAACCCTGACTGTTCACTGAAAGGACTGGTGCTGAAGCTCCAATACTTTGGCCACCTGATGTGAAGAGCCAGCTCATTGGAAAAGACCCTGATGCTAGGAAAGATTGAGGGCAGGAGGAGAAGGGGGTGACAGAGGATGAGATGGTTGGATGGCATCATCAGCTCAATGAACATGAGTTTGAGCAAACTCCAGGAGATGAAAGACAGGGAAGCCTAGCGTGCTGAAGTCCATGAGGTTGCAGAAAGTCAGACATGACTTAGCAACTGAAAAACAACACAGTTCAGCTTGTAACAGAGAAGGAAGGGTTCCACCCTCCAGAACACTGTATATACCTTGAGTGAAGGAACTTTATACATTGGTTTGTCTTCAAAATCTCAAACACTTGAGACTAGGAACTAAAAAGTTGGGAGTATCAATAGCCCTAGTTACTATCACTCCCAAGAACCCAATAGGAAAGTTTGAGCTTCCTGTCTTACCAAGGACACAGTAAGAGCCCCATTCAACTTTCAACCCTCCAGTAACTTCATACTCCTCACACCAAGGGAAAATCAGGAAAAACAGGGAATCACCATCCCAACAGGTATCTTGGCAGGACACCTATCCTGATCATGTGCAAAATGGGACTAAACATGTGTTGTGCTCAAGGGACTCACTGAGGTATGCCTCTGCTTCCATGGCCAGTTTTAATAATAATGAACAAGCACAGCAGCCATTGTCTGAGAAGAGCATGCTAACTAGGGACTCGGATCCTTCAAGGACAAAGATCTCATTCACTTTACCAAGAAAACCACCTAGCAAGCAAGGGGGTTAGCTGAGAATGAGGAAAACGTGGAATGTATGGTGGAGCAGATTGATGAGTATTAGTTAGTTATTACTAAGTGGTCACACTTTATTTTTTTGGGCTCCAAAATCACTGCAGATGGTGATTGCAGCCATGAAATTAAAAGATGCTTACTCCTTGGAAGGAAAGTTATGACCAACCTAGATAGCATATTCAAAAGCTGAGACATTACTTTGCCTACAAAGGTCCATCTAGTCAAGGCTATGGTTTTTCCAGTGGTCATGTGTGGATGTGAGAGTTGGACTGTGAAGAAAGCTGAGCACCAAAGAATTGATGCTTTTGAACTGTGGTGTTGGAGAAGACTCTTGAGAGTCCCTTGGACTGCAAGGAGATCCAACCAGTCCATTCTAAAGGAAATCAGTCCTGGGTTTCTTTGGAAGGACTGATGTTGCAGCTGAAACTCCAATACTATGGCCACCTCATGTGAAGAGTGGACTCATTGGAAAAGACTCTGATGCTGGGAAGGATCAGGAGGAGAAGGGGACAACAGAGGATGAGATGGCTGGATGGCATCACCGACTCGATGGACATGAGTCTGAGTGAACTCCGGGAGTTGGTGATGGACAGGAAGGCCTGGTGTGCTACAATTCATGGGGTCACAAAGAGTCAGACACAACTGAGTGACTGAACTGAACTGAAGTGGTCACATGAGGCAGCAGTGGTTCATCCCATGGCCCTTCTTTTGTAAGTTTCCCAGGAAAGTTCAATAAGAGCCATAAAGGAGTTGTTTCCAGAGATGGACAACTAATTGGAAGATACAGGTGGATCTATACCACTTAGTCATGGTGGTGGTTTAGTCACTAAGTCATGTCCAACTCTTATGACCCCAGGAACTGTAGCCTGCCAACCTCCTCTGTCCGTGGGATTTCCCAGGCGAGAATAGTAGAGTGGGTTGCCAGTTGCTTTTCCAGAGGATTTTCCCAACCCAGGGATCGAACCTGGGTCTCCTACACTGCAGGCAGACTCTGCTGATTGACCCATCAGGGAAGCCCATACCATGATGATTCCCTCAGATACCCCCTTTAGGGCTGATGCACTAACCCCAGCTGTTGGAAAAACAGACTGCTAAGAGCTCACTGATAGACCTTTCACTGTGAATTTCTTCAGTAGCCACAGGGAGCACCTTCCCCTCAGTGATAAATTCTTCCAGGGAGGCAGTCGGTAGCCAGTGCCCATGAAGATGCAAAGCTTTGTTTCCTTCCCTTAATTTGGGATAGCTTTGAAGGACTGTCTAGCAGCTAGACCTCCATAGGGTCCACTGAGAGCTCAGGTGCAACCTCATTGTGGCCCAGCCTCTCCCTCAACCTGATCCTGCTTCATCAGTGTCTCCACAAGTGTCCTGAGAGCACTCCACAATGGGTCTTCTCTGTGAAGCCACCACCCTGAATGTTTCCAGGATATCTGATCTAAAACATTCCACCCTCAGCCTTTCACCATATATCTTAGCTTTCTTTCAGAGCAATTAATATTATTGGTAGTAACTATACATTTATTGGAGAAGGCAACGGCACCCCACTCCAGTACTCTTTCCTGGAAAATCCCATGGACAGAGGAGCCTGGTAGGCTGCAGTCCATGGGTTCGCTAGGAGTCAGAGATGACTGAGCGACTTCGCTTTCACGCATTGGAGAAGGAAATGGCAACCCACTCCAGTGCTCTTGCCTGGAGAATCCCAGGGACGGGGGAGTCTGGTGGGCTGCCGTCTGTGGGGTCGCACAGAGTCGGACATGACTGAAGTGACTTAGCAGCAGCAGCAGCATACATTTATGAGGATTCATTTATTTCTATATCAGCTACTAACATGATTGAGGGCAGGACACGTATGTAACTATTTTGTCCACTCCTGTAACCCCTTATATGTGGTACATAATTGGTACTTATTAAAGAGTTCTTTCTACCACTAATCAAACTGGATAACATGAACTGTTTTTTAAAGTCCTCTGTTAGTAATATATTCACCTTACACTAATAAATTCTTCAGTTTCTAGAAGAACTCCAAGCATGAAGGAATGTATCTGTCTACCTTGTGCAGGATGCTACATTCTTCAGGAGAAAATAGGACCAGCTCCCAGATCATGCCATGAGCTGTAGCCTCTCCTTGTTCCTCAACACTGTTTACTCATCCGTTTAGATTCCCCTAAATCAGCTCCTTTCTTTTTCCCACAAATAGCTAATTCGGCCTTTCTAATCTGCCTAAACACCTCCCCCTTCTCTCAACCTCGCTGTATCATTGCAGGGGACTTGAAGTTCTTGACACACATCCATTTACAAAACATAAACACCGATGCCTATATCTGTGTCTACCTTTTTAGTGCCAGATCATTAGGAGTATTTTTTGTTTAAGGTTATCAGCACTATTTTTTATTGACTTATGCCAATTTTATTGACTTATGCCTGCTTTATTGACTATGCTAAAGCCTTTGACTGTGTGGATCACAATAAACTGTGGAAAATTGTGAAAGAGATGGGCATACCAGACTACCTGACCTGCCTCTCCAGAAACCTGTAGTCAGGTCAGGAAGCAACAGTTAGAACTGGACATGAAGCAACAGACTGGTTCCAAAGAGGAAAAGGAGTACGTCAAGGCTGTATATTGTCACCGTGCTGATTTAACTTATATGCAGAGTACATCATGAGAAACGCTGGGCTGGAGGAAGCACAAGCTGGAATCAAGATTGCCAGAAGAAATATCAATAACCTCAGATATGCAGATGATACCACCCTTACGGCAGAAAGGGAAGAAGAACTAAAGAGCCTCTTGATGAAAGTGAAAGAGGAGAGTGAAAAAGTTGGCTTAAAGCTCAACATTCAGAAAACGAAGATCATGGCATCTGGTCCCATCACTTCATGGCAGATAGATGGAGAAACAGTGGAAACAATGTCAGACTTTATTTTTCTGGGCTCCAGAATCACTGCAGATGGTGATTGCAGCCAGGAAATTAAAAGATGCTTACTCCTTGGAAGGAAAGTTATGACCAACCTAGACAGCATATTAAAAAGCAGAGACATTACTTTGCCAACAAAGGTCTGTCTAGTCAAGGCTATGGTTTTTCCAGTGGTCATGTATGGATGTGAGAGTTGGACTATAAAGAAAGCTGAGTGCTGAAGAATTGATGCTTTTGAACTGTGGTGTTGGAGAAGACTCTTGAGAGTCCCTTGGACTACAAGGAGATCCAACCAGTCCATCCTTAAAGGAGATCAGTCCTGGGTGTTCTTTGGAAGGACTGATGTTGAAGCTGAAACTCTAATAGTTTGGTCACCTGATGCAAAGAGCTAACTCATTGGAAAAGACCTTGATGCTGGGAAAGATTGAGGGCAGGAGGAGAAGGGGACAACAGAGGACAAGATGGTTGGATGGCATCATCGACTCAGTGGACGTGGGTTTGGGTGGACTCTGGGAGTTGGTGATTGACAGGGGGGCCTGGTGTGCTGTGGTTCATGGGGTCGCAAAGAGTTGGACACGACTGAACTACTGAACTGACTGATCAGCCCTAATTTTTTTAGGATAACATTTATTCTTGCCCCTTCCCTTCATAGATGAGCCTCTTGAAGAGGTGTTACATTTACTATTTCTGTTTCTTCACCTTCCAGTTTTTTCCCATCAATTTCAGCTTCCTTTGTGGAGCTCATCATTCCACTGAAATTACTCATAACAGGATTGCCAACAATCTCATTGTTAATATATCCCAACAGAATCTTTTTCAATCTTCGAATTACTAAGCCTTTCCTAAGAATATATGACACTTGTCCTGTCTCCTGAAATGCCCTCTTTCTTGGCTTTCGTGACACCAGCTAGATTTGTGTTCTCACCACTGTTCAGAATTACCATCTGGCAACTGTATTGACTCCTTGTCTTCTGGGACTCCTCTAATTATTGGTGTTTTACTGAGTTGTTGGCTCTCTTCTCTCCACATTTTATGATGTTCAAAAGATAACCCCGTTCAGTTCCTTGCAATAAATAACATCCATACCTTCAGTGCCAATCTCTATGTGAGTGTCAAATTCAACATTTCCAAACTCCAGTTTGTTATTTTTCTCACTTCTCCACTTTCTGTCACTACACACACACACACACACACACACACACACACACTCCATTCACTCAGCAACACAAATGAGAAATTTAGGAATAATACTTGACTATTCACAGAGTTTTGTGAATTTGCATCTAATTATGTTAGTGCCTCACTTAAATCCCCTCAATAATCTATATAATGCCCAAGAAAAACCCCTATTTTGTTTATAAGACTCCTATACCTTTCATGGGAGAAGGAAATGGCAACCCACTCCAGTGTTCTTGCCTGGAGAATCCCAGGGACGGGGGAGCCTGGTGGGCTGCCGTCAATGGGGTCGCACAGAGTCGGACACGACTGAAGTGACTTAGCAGTAGCAGTAGCATACCTTTCATGAGCTGAACTCCCTTTCACCAGAAATATTTTAATCATTCCCATCTCTTGTCTAGAAAGGCAAGATAATTCTAGAGAATAGAGCTGCCTAAATTTGAATTCAAGGTGTACCATCTGTATGACGTTTGTAATCTGTGAGAGGAAAAATAATTAATTTGTCCATGTCTCATTTTCCTTTAATGTTAAAAGAAATGAATATGGTATCCATTTATGTATGCACGAGAATTAATTCATATCCAACATGTAAAAGTCTACAGTGGGTGCCTGGCAAGTAGGAACCACACAACAAATGTTACCTATATTTATTATTTTTATTACTAATAGCAGTAGTAGTAGTATTCTGGACATTAAGTTTCTTCATGGAAGGTACTGTGGTAGGCATATAATATATCTTAAATGTTCATGTATGGGGAAAAAAAAGAGTTCTTTAGAAAACCAACTCATGATACTATGGAATATTTTACTTCTTTAAATGCTGAAATAATTGCAAAATTAGCACATTTCAAAGAATTTCAGTAAGTGTAAACTCTGAAACTATGACAGAAAGAAAATATTCTGTTACATATAAATTGAAAAGGGTCATTATCTTGAGAGACACATATTTCATGTGTAAAAGCTTGAGAAGCAAATATTTTCTGAAAGAATCAAAAAGAAAATGAAAGTTAAGCCATAAATGTATCATGCCTATTGGCATAGGAAAAAGTAAGTTTTGCAAAATAAAGCTCAACCAAAGCTTACTTGCAAACTTTCTTATTTAAACCTTCTGGAAGAGACCGAAAACTCAACAACTTGGCTTATCAAAGACTGCAGTCAATATAGCAAGGCTTAAGAAAGATTGGAATGAACAAGCTGCTTCACAGACTCGGAATGTTATTAGAGTCAAAGCCAGCCACACCATATGGTTGCTGAAAAATCCACTCATCAGGAAGAGCCATAAAATTGCACTGTATTTCTTGAGGCATAAAACTCCTACCTATTAAGGTTAAAAAAAAAAACAACACAACACTCACAGAAAACTTGGAAGGAAAGGGAAGCAAGATTAGAAGACTTCCAAAATGTGCTTAGAGTATTCATGCTGTATATAGCTACATGGCAGACAGCAAAATAGGTCGTAGGCGCTGCAGACATAATATCAATGCACAGAAACTCCAGGCTGTTTGTGAATTGTCTGTAGAAGTTACCAATTCAGTACTCACCCATGACTGATAGATGCCCTTCCAATGGCCTTTTCCCCCACTTCATGTCCTCATTCAACTACTGCCATGCATTTCCTTTTATTCCACAAACTTTTTGGAATGAAGCAAGTATTATGATCTTTTTAATAAAACAACCAAAACAACATTTAGGTATCAAATATACATATTTCTAAATCAAGATAAATTTGACTCTGAGTAACAGGTAAAAAAATTCTTATATTGCAGATTATCAGGTCCCCCAAATTATATAAAATCTAAAATTATATAAAGAAGTCCTCCAGTTTTTTGGGGGGGTTGGATTTCATTTTCTATTTGTCAGTGCATATTGATCATGTGGGACTGGTCCCCTGAGGATGGGAGGGACCACTGGTTTCTCACTAGGCTGGAGAGAGGGCATTTTGCCTAAATTTACAGCTTCAAAGTCCACCATCTGGTCTCCTAGGGATATCCTGAAGCTAGTGTCTTCTGAGGTCCTACTTCTCCCTCCAGAGTAGCAAGAATCATGCACTGTAACTGTAAGAATTAAACTATATATTTTGTTTCCTGCAGCCTTATTAAGTCTTATGCAATGGTAGAATTCTTCCCTATTCTTGAATGAAAACCTGGATGAAATCGAAGTCCCTGCAATTTATGCTGTTTATGTAATCGCACATACTGTCTTGTTTCAGTTATTAGCATGTCCAGACCAAGATTCTAATTAATTAGCATGTCCAGACCAAGATTCTAATTAA
Source organism: Bos indicus x Bos taurus (assembly GCF_003369695.1). Classification (NCBI taxonomy): domain Eukaryota; kingdom Metazoa; phylum Chordata; class Mammalia; order Artiodactyla; family Bovidae; genus Bos; species Bos indicus x Bos taurus. The sequence continues at coordinate 95,342,072 of NC_040079.1, read as the reverse complement.
AAACTTGATTAAATATTAACATGTTCTCTAGCCTGTATGAGCTTGAGGCTGGAGCCTGCAAAGGGATTGCAAGACCAACTGATATTTGAAGTCAACTGAACTCCTGGCCTTGAAAGTGAACGTGTTCGTTGCTCAGTGGCATCCACTCTTAGTGGTCCCAGGACTGAAGATTGCCAGGCTCACTGTCCATGGGATTCTCCAGGCAAGGATACTAAAGTGGGTTACCATTCCTTCTCCAGGAGATCTTCCTGACCTAGGGATCGAACCTGGGTCTCCTGCATTGCACACAGATTCTTTACTGTGTGAGCCCCAGGAGGCTGTCACTCCTGGCCTTGGTCCATAGTTAAACTTGACTTTCTCTTTTGAAGTACTTGCATAGCCTCTTAAGGGACCCTCACCTGTCTGTTCAGTTCAGTTCAGATGATCAATCATGTCTAATATTTTGTGACCCCATGGACTGCAGCACACCAGGCTTCCCTGTCCATCACCAGCTCCCAGAGCTTGCTCAAATACATGTCCACTGAGTCCATGATGCAATCCAACCATCTCATCCTCTGTCATCCCCTTCTCCTCCTACCTTCAATCTTTCCCATCATCAGAGTCTTTTCAAATGAGTCAGTTCTTCAAATCAGGTGGCCAAAGTATTGGAGTTTCAGCTTTAATATCAGTCCTTCCAATAAATATTCAGGACTGATTTCCTTCAAGATGGACTGGTTTGATCTCCTTGCAGTCCAAGGGACTCTCAAGAGTCTCCTCCAACATGACAGTTCAAAAGCATCAATTCTTCAGTGCTCAACTTTCTTTATCGTCCAACTCTCACATCAATGCATGACTACTGGAAAAACCATAGGTTGGACTAGATGGACCTTTGTTGGTAAAGTAATGTCTCTGCTTTTTGATATGCTGTCTATTTTTATCATAGCTTTTCTTCCAAGGAGTGCCGTTTAATTTCATGGCTGCAGTCACCATCTGCAGTGACTTTGGAGCCCGCCAAAATAAAGGCTGTCACTCTTTCCATTGTTTTCCCATCTATTTCCCATGAAGTAATGGGATTGGATGCCATGATCTTCATTTTCTGAATGTTGAGTTCTAAGCCAACTTTTCACTATTTTCTTTCACTTTGATCAAGAGGCCCTTTAGTTCCTCTTTACTTTCTGCCATAAGGATGGTGTCATATGCATATTTGAGGTTATTGATATTTCTCCTGGCAATCTTGATTCCAGCTTGTGCTTCATCCAACCCAGCATTTCACATGATGTACTCTGCGTATAAATTAAATAAGCAGGGTGACAATATACAGCCTTGACGTACTCCTTTCCCAACTTGGAACCAGTCAGTTGTTCCATGTCCAGTTCGATCTGTTGCTTCTTGACCTGTGTACACATTTCTCAGGAGGCTGGTCAGGTGGTCTGGTATTCCCATCTCTTTAAGAATTTTCTACAGTTTGTTGTCATCCACACAGTGAAAGGCTTCAGCATAGTCAGTAAAGCAGAAGTAGATGTTTTCTTGAAACTCTCTTGCTTTTTCTATGATCCAGTGGATGTTGGCAATTTGATCTCTGGTTCCTCTGCCTTTTCTAAATCCAGTTTGAACATCAGGAAGTTCACGGTTCATGTATTGTTGAAGCCTAGCTTGGAGAATTTTGAGCATTACTTTGATAGCATGTGAGATGAGTGCAATTGTGTGGTAATTTGAGCATTCTTTGGCATTGCCTTTCTTTGGGATTGGAGTGAAAACTGACCTTCCCAGTGTTACTGGAGTGTGTAGCCATTCCCTTCTCTAGGGGATCTTCCTGATCCAGGGATCAAACTGGGTCTCCCACATTGAAGGCAGATTCTTTACCATCTGAGCCACCAAAAATATATAATTTCCCCTCAGTTTAATTTGGCTTTTAAATCCTCTATTCTTATATTGGAATAGGTAAGTAAGATGTAAAGAGCAGTCTTATATTTTTCTCACCAACTGATCCCACTATATGAATATTAAAAACGAAAGCAAGAGTTTCACATAACTACACAGATCAGTAACAACTGAGAAATAATACATGCCTCTTATATATAATTTCCCCAAAGTAAAGATATCTATGTATATGTGTATACATTTTAAAATTTTGTTCTCCAAATATCCACTGCATTTGAAAGCTCTGATAATCTGTGCAATGAGTGATACATCTTTAGTGCTATTGAAACATTCCTTGCACATACCATGAACATTCAACAGGAAATTTAAAACTTTTAGGGAGGGTAAGTATAACAAAACCAATAATTAAAATTAACAATCTGTGTTCATTTTCACAGATACTGTGACAGGTGAGAGCTAACATCATTCATCTCTAAGTTTTCTTTCCTCTTCTTTGTCTTGTTTTTGTCAATGATGAGTGTACCTGAGTCTCAGTTGTGTGCAGTTCTCAGTTGAGAAATATAAAGGATGCAATGAAGAATCTCAAAAGAGGAGCCATTTATTTTTCAGTTAACGAAAGAGAAAGACAAGGACCAATCTGAAATACTTGACTGGGATCCCAGAGTTGATACTTGCACCTTAACAGAAATTTGAAATAGAACCAAGTATTGGAATAGAGAAGTATGTAGAAAATGACAGTGATCTCAATTATTTGCATCATCAGGTAAAATACTAAATGAAAAGCCCATTGGAGAAGGAACTCTACTATAGATGAGGTTATTGCTTTGCTGTCTTATACATAAGTTATTGCACGGAAAAGGCAAATATTTAAACTGCCCATTGAATAAGTAACAATACCACTTATCTCCCAAAAATACGGTGAACATTCATTTAGTTCAATTCAAAATTATTTTTTAGGCCTCATTGCTTTAGGTTGTCATAACATTTCTCTGTGTGTGTGTGTGCATGTGTAAATGCAGTGAGAGCTCATTAATGGTACGGAAGTAATTCAATTGATGAATCAAACTGGCAATGTGGGAGGAAGAGTGGGTCATTGTAAATGTTGTACAAGGTATGATATATTACCTGTGAGCAGAAAATAAGTTCTCTACAACAATAGGAATGTGTTTGGGGTGTGCTGAGTGACAGTTTTAAATGTATTGGAGTGAACAGTAACTCATATAATGATGTGTAATTAAGAGAAACACAATACCATTATGTTACCATTTTAAAAATGACAGAGCTGAGAATGTTTTCTTGGGAGAACCATATTCAATTGGACATGTAAGCTGGGGAACTTCAGTACTGTCTTCACATGTTTGAAACTACCATGTGGAACAGGGGATAGATCTTTCTCTAGGTGCCAGAGGAAAATGAGCAAAAGGTAAAGGGAGATCATGTTTGGATCAATTACAAAATGGGTATCTCAGAAGGAAGGAGGTTCTCTGCCATCTGAGGTGTTCTGATGTGAGATGTTAATCTTGTCTGAGATAGAGTTTCACTTGGCTCATGTTTTTGGACTCAAGACTCCCTGTGCACCTCCTACTAACACATTAGACTGATATGGAACATAGTCTAATAGGTTAAAGAGGCAAATGTATAGGAATCCGCCTTGGCTCCCTACCCTAATTAGGGATGCCATATTATCTTAGCCTTGGGCTAAGAGGAGTTGGTATCCAAGTCTCAAAATTCTTTTGCATCTTAGACCTTTCAAAACAGATAACTTCCTCCACTGGCTCTGAATCAGCTCTAAAGAATCCTGTATTTCTTTGTTCAATTAATCCATGTCTTCCTTTTTGTGTTTTCAGTCATGAAACTATTCTTTATGGATTTCATAACTTAAAAATTCCTGTGATACATTGACAGACCAAAAAAGCACTTTCTCTTTTCAACATCTGTACTATGATGATTTATGACCTCTCTTTATTTGGTTTGCTGTCCTACATTTTTTAAGCAGTAGGTAGAAGAATGAGAATCAGTTCTTTGAACTGTACTGTATATAAATATCTGAGCTGAAGTACAATAACAGGTCTGTTGTGCATCACGAAGTAAAAGCAGTAAGGTAAATAATGTAGCCGCATAAAAAATATCTTATTATTCATATTATAAACACCTCTGATTTTACCTAAACACAGCCAAGTACAGAGTAGCCATATTATCTTGGTGTTGTGCGTAGCAACCATGAAGCCTATAAACTTCCATGGGTATCTGTTTACAGTATTTTCTAATCAGTAAATGGAGGTTAGCATTGGTTCATCATTAAATTCAGAGCATTATTCTATACAGATGGTGCTTTAACATTTTTTCCCATATGGTGTCATATTTATTTCTACAAAGGAAAAGTGATGACAGAATTTTTTTGAAAAAAAAGTTCCAAAAAAATATGTATTAAAACAGCAGTAGATTTCCCATTAAGCAAAGAATTCAGTACCTCATTTTTCAGCCAGCTGAAGGAGCGCCGAGAATGTACTGGCTTTGAGAAAGATATATCTTTCCAGCCAAAACTCTTCAGAGAAGTTCAATATGAATAATTTCCATTCAGGAATTCCATCTTTCATATGCCAGGTGTCAGGACTGTCAAATCTTTGGACTGTTTAGTCTTATCAAACCTAATAAAACAATCATACATAACCACTAGGAAACATTTTGTTGTTCTTTTCTTCACAGCATCACTTTTAAGTTCATCTTGGTTTACTAAAAACCAGTTTCGCATTCTTAGACATCTTGTTCAGATTTCTAAAGAAAATTTTCTTGAAAAGTATGTCAATATAAGGAGTTATTCAAATATACACATAATACAAGAGTGATATTCAGATGTTTATATATTGAATGTAAACTATGAGACATGAAGTTTAAATGGTATTCTTTCTGAGGGAAAAGAAAAATCGATGGTAGAAACCTTTTAGTTTTACCTTACTGACAGTTCATGTGGAGCTGGATGATGTTGGCTGGATATTTCTTTGTACCAAACATTTGAAATTCAGTACAGAAAACGGGTGTGCAGATTGCCTCCTTGCACCGTGATTCAGTCTTGTGACACCAGAGTTTCCCTTGTAGAACTTTGAGTTCAAGGTGTCCTTATTTTACCTACTTCCCATAACTTGTAGTTCTACAAAAGAAATGGAGTAGAGAGAATTTCTCAAATGAAATATCTTAAGTGTCACCTGCAATTGGTATTGTTAAAATCAGTTCCTTGGATTAATAATATTAAAGTCTGTTTTAATTTCTCCAACAATATATTGGTAAATAAAAGGAAAATATATTTTTAGAGGGAAAAAAGTAGAAATGTTAGTCACTCAGTCGTGTCCGACTCTGCAACCCCATGAATGGTAGCCTGTCAGGCTCCTCTGTCCATGGGATTCTCCAGGCAATAATACTGGCATGGATAACAATTCCATTCTCCAGGGGATCTTTCTGATTCAGAGATCAAACCCAGGTCTCTTGCACCGCAGGCAGATTCTTTACCATCTGAGTTACTAGGGAAGCCTCAGGGAACTGATGCGGTTGCTTAATGTTGCTCAAGAACAGGATGAAGCATGATATAGGCTGCATTTTCATAATCCTTTGCAGGTTAAATTTCTCTGGATATATGAGGGGATAATATAAATCGCTCCTTTGCATACCTATCCTGAAATGGTTGTGAATGATCTTAGCAGTTCCTGGATTCCATTTAAGGATGTAATAACTTTATTGCCTTCCCTGGTGACTCAGTGGAAAAAAAATCCCCCCGCCAATGCAGGAGATGCAGGTTCAATCCCTGGCCTGGGAAGATCCCCTGGAGAAGGAAATGGCCCCGCTCCAGTATTCTTGCCTGGGAAATCCCATGGACAGAGGAGCCTGGAGGAAACAGTCCACGGGGTCACAAAAGAATCGGACACTGAGAGACTAAACAACAATGGTAATTCTGTTGACCAACTGCCAGATGATGGGCCAGGTACTTTTAGACGTATTATCTCCTCTGACAGTTTCAGTTGCCCCTTAGGTCTGTCAACCAGTCCTGCTTCTAGTTAGGAGGAAGTCTAAGCCATGACTTATTTTCACATCACTGGGTTCACTAGATCTTATTTGTCTATAAATTATAGTTCTAAATTCGAGGATTCTGTCTTAGGTTTAAAACCAAGTCCTTGACTATTAATTCAGTTTTATTAGGTGAGTGTGTGCTTTATTCTTTCAATACTGACCTGATACTTGAGTTCATCCAAGAATACATGGTTCTGTTGGCTTTACCCATGTTTCTCCAGAGACTTGAATTCAATCCAATAGTTCTGCCTCTGGGTCTTGATGTTTTATTGCTGACAACGAGAATATCCCGTCATTAATCTGTTGTAGCCTCTGTGGTGATATCTGTTACTTTGGAATTATAACTAATCACTAGTGGGATAGAGATACTCAGTATAAACCTGTATATTCTTATAGCAGAGCAATGTGTTTGAACATCACCTATCATATTTGCCATTTTTTAAAAAACAATAGAAAATCATCAGTTGTAGGAATTATCAAGGCAGCGTCAAAGGACAGTTTGTCATCTAGATCCCGAGGACATAAAATCTTCAAAGCCAGAGAGCCTATTTCATCATTGTATTCTTTGTGGCTAAAATGGGTCCTGCCCCAGATGCCTCTGTCCTATCTTGAAAAACCAGGCAGGTCTAGTTGCTGTATTCTAATCCATTCCAGTCTGCCTCCAGAGTTTGACTGTAGTATCCGATAACTGTTTTGTTTGTTTGTTTGTTTTTTAAGAGCCTTAGGTGCTTAAATTCTTAAAAGTATTTAACTCAGATTAGCAGTTGCAGAAATTCATGGCAGAGCAAAGCGAAAAGTAAAGAAGTTGAAGTGAAAGGGAGAAGAAAGAAGATGTAGAGCCTATTATACAGAGTGAAGTAAGCCAGAAGGAAAAACATCAGTACAGTATACTAACGCATATATATGGAATTTAGAAAGATGGTAACAATAACCCGGTGTACGAGACAGCAAAAGAGACACTGATGTATAGAACAGTCTTATGGACTCTGTGGGAGAGGGAGAGGGTGGGAAGATTTGGGAGAATGGCATTGAAACACGTAAAATATCATGTAAGAAACGAGATGCCAGTCCAGGTTCGATGCACGATACTGGATGCTTGGGGCTAGTGCACTGGGACGACCCAGAGGGATGGTATGGGGAGGGAGGAGGGAGGAGGGTCTAGGATGGGGAACACATGTATACCTGTGGTGGATTCATTTTGATATTTGGCAAAACTAATACAATTATATAAAGTTTAAAAATAAAATAAAATTTAAAAAATAAAAAAAAAGAAGATGTAACTAAGAATATCATAGGTGACTTTGTGATTGGTCATAGAACTACACTGACAGATAATGTTTAGTTTAAAAAAAAAGTTTAGTTTAAAAAATGGATATTTTAGGGGTCAAGTTTTAGGGGGAAAGTTCTGACTTTTTATTCATTTTACTTTTAAAATTACTTTTTATTAGAGTATAGTTGCTTTATAATGTTGTATTAGTTTCTGCTGTACAGCAGAGTGAATCAGTCACACGTTTAACATAGATATGGGCTTCCCAGGTGGCTCAGCAGTAAAAAATGCACCTGCCAATACAGGAGACTTGGGTTTGATCCCTGGGTCAGAAAAATCCTGTGACAAAGGAAATGACAACCCGCCCCAGTATTCTTGCCTAGAAATCTCAGAGGAGCCTGGCAGGCTACAGTTCATGGGGTCACAAAAGAGTCAGATACATCTTAGCCACTCAACAACAACAATATATATATATATATATATCCCCTCCTGTTGAACTGTGTTCCCATTTAGGTCACCACAGTGTATTAAGTAAAATTCCCTGTTCTATACAGTAGGTTCTAATTAGTTATCTATTTTGTACATAGTATCAATAGTGTATATGTGTTGGGGCCGGTGAGGAGAACTGGGACATATATATGTCATCTTCTTGAAGAATACTTAATATGCTTAAATTAGTTTTTTGCACATCAGTTCTCATGATAGTCGATGTTCCATACCTAACGCTGCATGGTCATATCCATGTTTCGGCACTAAGTCTAGAATTTACTCCCCAGTAGTCAAGAAAACAAGGAAATGAAGATGATACCATACAGATGATGTGTTCTTGGTTCATGTCAAATCACTATTTAAAATAAAATTTATATTTATTTATTTTTAAAATTTACCAGTTTGACACATATACTCTTGATAGTCGGAAACATTTAAACAAAAACAAACTTATTCATAATCATTATGAAATAACATATAAAGTAAATATTAACCAAATGTGAAGGTAAATCGCTATACTGCTTAACATGTACAGTTGGAACACAGAAATATGAATTATCTAAGAGAACAAATAATTTTAGAAATGCAGGAGAAATCATTTATTGGGCAAGAGAAATATTTCATGTATTTTTAGAGACTGTATTTAGTCTGCTTTGGTTAATGAATAGTATGTCCCCTCAACCATTAATTGATCATGCATCCAGATGCAAAGGAAAATATTTTGGGAATATGCCAACATTTTATAAATTAATGTATCAGTTCAGTTCAGTTCAGTCTCTGTCATGTCCGACTCTTTGCGACCCCATGAGTTGCAGCACGCCAGGCCTCCCTGTGCATCACCAGCTCCCGGAGTTCACTCAGACTCACGTCCATCGAGTCAGTGATGCCATCCAGCCATCTCATCCTCTGTCGTCCCCTTCTCCTCCTGCCCCCAATTCCTCCCAGCATCAGAGTCTTTTCCAATGAGTCAACTCAGTCCATAAAAGAATTCTAAGTGATAATTTTTACATGGTGGTGTACAAACATTCTTGTAGCTTACAGAACTCAGCGGTATATTATCCTTGTTGAAAAAAAATATACTTGAGTCTCAATAATTATTTACTGGATTATATAAGAATATTAAAAGCCAGTGGTGATACTGACTGTGAAACATATATATATACACACACAGAGAAAGCATTTTTCAGAAAATGTATGTGCGTATGTGCTCAGTCATGTGCAACCCGCCAGGCTCCTCTTGCCATGGAATTTTCCAGGCAGGAATAGCTAAGCAGGTTGCCATTTCCTGCTCCAGGGCTTCTTCCTGACCCAGGGATCAAACCTGTGTCTCCTGCGTGTGCTGCTTTGGTGGGTGGACTTTTTACCACTGTGCACCTGGAAAGTCCCCAGAAAATGTCCACATGTAATAGACATGGGATTGAAAGAGCATTCCTACAGAAGATAGTTAACAAGAGGTTTATATTAACAAATTTCTTAGCCACCTGTTTTCACAGAATTTCAGTCACATCTATATCCTTATCTACTGTCTAAAATCTCCAGCTTTTCACCAAATAATTTTAGTTGAAGTTTTCACAGAGATTGAAAAAGCTGGCTCTGTGAGACTGTATGTGTGAAACACTTTTAAAATGGATGCCCTTAACACGATTTTTTTCTATGTTTATTTTACTCATATTTTTGCTCTTCTACTGTTTTTTTACACATATTTTCCTTCCAACTTTGATCTGTATATCCTGAGGTAACTCTCCCCTACTTCCTGACACTTCCAAGTCAAAACTCTCTCACTCTTTACACCTAGTGGGGATCATGGTTTCTTGTCACGAGAAGGTGTGCTGTGAGATTCAATCTGTTGCCACTCAACGTAAACATCTTTCTAATCCCTGGTGATGGTCAGAGGTCTCGGTGGCGTACAGTACTGTCACCCACACCACAGTGAAGCACAAAGAATGAACCTTCGTATTCAAATGCTTATAAGGACATACACGATGACACAGTTGTCAGTAGTACTTGTGAGAATCAACTTAAAAACAAAAATCTCAGCTAGTGTATCTTCAGGAGATTTTTTCCATGTGTAAAATCTCCGCATGTGCAATATTCTCAGCAGGTTGAAAACTACATTAATTGTTCACAAAAAGTAGCAGTTTGATACTTTTCTCAAACTTAGGGTTGAATTATTTTCACTTGTTTGAAATTATTTTCCTACTTTATTTCTATATTTCTCACGCCATCCACTGTTGTACTTAAACCTTCAAAAATATTTCACAAATATTTCTATGTATTATATAAATACATTTGATATACATCTGTATATGTCCATGCGTGTATGCGTGCCTGTATACACACACACACACACGTATCTACATACATACACACATTTTGGTGAATAGAATATTTGTGTGTTTCTCTGTTCTGACTAGACTTTAATTTCAAAGCCTGTGTTTTGAATAAGACTGTGAGTGCCCTATTTGTTAAAATTAATGAAATACTCTTCGTTTTTTGCATGTACATACTCCTAAATGATGATGCTCATTTTGTAACTACCTTCTCTACTATAAATTATCATTCCAGATGGCATTCCATTGTTTCAAAACAGATGCCACTTGCCATCTTTTAGGAAAAGATTGTATTTAATAGGAAGTCTGGGCAGTGTTTTTCTACAAAAAGGGAGAGAGGGTGTAGCTTGAGGAACAATATTAGGCTTTGCAATTGAATTGTTCTTCTACGAATTACTTCCTAAAAACTGATGTAAGCAAATAACTCTTCCAAGTCTCTAAGAACTTCTTTACAGTAGGAAGTAGCTCCACAATTTGCTGAAAATATTTTCATCTCTCCACTCAGGAAGTAAGGATCAAAAGCGATTATTATTTCTTCTTCCTTAAACACATCATAGGTGCCATGTGTCATAGAATACACACCCTAGTTCTGGGTGTGTATGCGTGTTGGGAAACACTAGCAAACTCTTACAAAGAAGCATCTTCCTCCCCTCCCCCCTAAAAATGTTCTTAAATAAATTAAATGTAAAGATTAGTGGGAATAGAGACTTTTATTTACTACAGTTGTCTCAGTGCCTAGTTCAGGGTCTCACACAGATGCTTGATAAATACTAACCAGATGAATGAATGAAAGCTGTTTATAGCTTCAGCTACCAAGCAATAAACTCAGTGAACTAAAGGACTCCAGGCTCTCTCCTCACTCACTATATCAGCCCCATAGGTAAGAAAGATCTCAAGGATATCACAGACTCAGTTTACCCTTTCAGGTGATAAGAATTGTCTATGTGGTATCTGGGAAACACCAAATATGGAGATAAAGGTATATCTTTATAGATAAAGATATAAAGGCCGTATAGAACATAAGGGGAAAAAATCCACACCAGACTGAGCCAGGTAGTGAATGAATTATCACTAGTCTGTTGTTAGGTGAAGGGGGTGATATCAGTGTCTGAATCTCTTTCAGGGTCTATATTCTATCATTCTATGAACATTTTCCCCACAGTACACACTGTTTGCTTATATTCATGGATGTTCTGGTGCTAACAACCAACAACGCTAGATGAGCTAGCATCAGTCCATAGGGTTGCAAAGAGTTGGACACGGCTAAATGGCTTAGCATGCATGCATGCATGCATAGTAGTTAAATTCTGGTTCATCAATAAGCATTTCTTTTTTCCATTTCATTTGGACTTTTCAACTGGCACCCACAGTGCCCTAAAAGTCGTGGTACTTTCTCTTCTAATCAATACTGTTGGTCTAAATGTCCAATAAACTTTATTTTTAGTGAAAATAAGAATGACATGTTTCAAATTTAATTTTACATACTTGACTTAGATGGTTTCCATAACTTACGTAAGGGCATGCTATATAGGAATTATGAGCACTTCACTCGCATACCATATACTGCAAAAAGAGAAGGGACTGCTTTTCTCAAACCCTTGGTGATAAAGTGGAGCCGTTCATGTCTCCTTCATTTCCACTTCAGCTTCTTTCATTCACTTGAACTCTGCTGAGGGCCTTTGTGGTGAGCAACTATTGCTTCTGCCAGCCCAGCATCCATTCTCCTTCTTCTGATATAAATACCCTGACTTTCCTCAGGGAGCCACCCCTCCCCAAGTCTCAGCCCTGTGGTTAGAAGGCGCCTGGCATCACTGCTAGATTCCAGACTGGACTTGTAACCCACGTTTGTCAGATCATTACATCACATTGATACAGCAGTTTGTTCAAGGGTAGGTGTGTCACTCAAGCCAAACTCATAAAACTCAAATCTAGAATTTTATTCTCCATGGGGTCACAAGAGTCAGACAGGACTCAGTTTCAGTTTTTATTTTCACTTCGTACATATACATATAGGTAAATAGAAAAATATCTGTGGATATGTATGCATGTGTAGACATGTGTGCATGCATGAATTTGAGTGGGGTTAGCATCAGTGACATCCTATTAGCAAATCAGTTCACTCCATGCCCAGATATGGGTTTCTAAATACCACTCTCTAATAAAGGAACAGAGCTCCTGGGAGAAATGGTTTTCTCTAGATGTGAGGCAGGAAAATATGAAATAAGCCTGGATCATTATACAGTAGCAGAAGTAAAGGAATGTAGGGAAAAAAGAAAATGAAGGAGGTCGGCATATGGAAGGGCATAAGAGCCAAACTGAAGGATCTCCAATGGACAAAGTTTGAATAGCTTGAATAACAGAATAAGTTACTGGGGTGTTGGAGATTTAAACCCCCAAATAAAAATCTGTAAGAATTTAACAATGTAAATAAATTAATTACTGCATAAATAAATAGGGAAAATTCAATGACTCTCCCTGCAGAAGAGTTTCATTTAACAAATTGAAAAGTACCAAGAGAAATTAGAAACCACCATTAGGACACTACAGTAAAAATTGCCACAGGCAAAATCCAAAGGTGAATGCTAAAGTGAGTGGGACAAAAGTTTAAGCTGAAACAAGATATTTGCACAGTATTCCTTTACAGTACTTAATAATCACAAGACAAAAGTAGTTCTGAATGAAAAGTCTTAGCAGTTATGTCCATAGCCAAGTGGTTAAGGTTGCCGTTACCAGCATTGATTCATGTAGCCCCTGATACTAGGTACTGAAAAGGGCACATCACTTCTGTGATAGTCTTTTCATTAATCCTAGCCTGAAGCCAATCATGAGAAAACATGAGACAAACCCAAGCTGAAGAGCTTTCTACAGAATAACCAGTACTCTTCAAACATGTCAAGGTCATAAACACAAGAAAAGACTGAAGACTACCCCACATTGGAGGAGACCACATAGGCATGAATCCAGCATAGGAATCCTGGATTATTAGATTGGAACAGAAAAATAGCAGTATTTTTTTTTAAATGATAGTATTTGAATAAGGCCTGTACTTTGGTTAATACTCATGTGTCAAGGTTAATTTCTTGATTTTTGATAAATGTTTTATAGTTATAAGATGTCACTGTAACAGAAAGCTGAGTGAAGGGTAAAGGGGACCACGCTGCTTTTGCAATTATTTTATAAATATTAAATTTTCCCAGTGCTAAAAACAAATCAAACTTCTTGATCCTTTAACCAGTAGTAGACTATCAGTGCTATTCATCCCATGCTGCCAATTTGAGTTTTATTATTTAGGACATTTCCTAATTTTCCCCATTTTGTTTTCTGTGATCATAGAAAAAATGTGGAAATACCACAAAGCATCATGTATGTAATTTTTAAAAAATTGACTAAGCTCTTGTATCAAACAGACAGCAGAGTCAGTGACTGTAGCTTAGTTCTCCATCCAGAAGAGCACAGCGCGGGGCTTCCAGGGTATCAGGCAGCTTTGGTCTATAGAGTGATTCAGAGGTCCAGGTTTCATTCATATTTTTTCTTCACCATCCTCTATGGGGTCCTCCCTGTGTGTTACCGTCATATCCAAGTTAGAACTGTTGAGAAGTAGAAAGAAAAGCTCAGGAAGCTCTGCCAGGACTTAAGAAATTATCGTGGAAGTGGCACGTGTCAGTTCACTCATATAAACTGGAACATCTGTCAGGATGTCTAGGAACAAAATCAACTGCAATTCTGTTGCTATGGAAGAAGAGAAGAAAGACTTTGGTGGTTGACTACCAATCTCTAATACAAGAATAAAGAGCATTTTTAGGAGATTCCCAGTTCAGCAATCATTTACAATAATGAGGAACTTCAAATATAGAAAAGAATCTTTAAGCAATATGAATAGTGTCATAAATATTAATGATAATAGCTGACATCTGAATAGTAAGTTATATTTCAAAAATGTTTTTCCTGTGAATTGTCGCATTTAATTCTGTGAAACAAATGTATTAATCCTAATTTATAAAGGAAGAAATTAGAGCAGAGAGAGATTAAATATTAAATAATGGTGCTGTGGGAATACAATTCTAGATTATCTGACCCAGCATGGGAATTTTCTTTATAGACTGTGTTTGGATACCTTCAGTTTAATTGTTAAGAATGGTTTGAAAATTCAGAGGTAAAGTTTCACCTCAGTATTATTAAAATCACATTGTTAGAAAATTGTATACACTGTTTTCAGGGAATTAGGAGTTTAAGAATGAGTCAGACTCTCCTTCTGAACGTGACCTAACCATATTTGTTCAGTTCATAATGACTGAATGTTTTATTTAGACCAAAGAACCACTAATTTCAGGCTCTGGTTAAAAGCCAGACCTCGAAGTCTCCTATTATTCCAAGACTCCATTTCCAAATATTTTATTTCCTTAATTTGTCTCATGCACTGGTTTTGTCCCAGGCAGTTCTCATTCAACTCCAAGTTCAAACAAGAGCCTTCAGTTTCACAGTCTCTCTTCTCTCCCCCAATTTGTCTTGGCTGATCGCCTCCCACTGTGGCCACACAATTTCTCTCATTTGCACAGTTGATGCCGTAAGTCACTGCTGTTGGCAAGGGAGTACTTGAAAGGTTACGTTCCTTCATAGAGAGTGTGGTTAAAGGACAGAACCCAGAGCAGAGGACCCCTCCAGTCCATCACATTCCGTGATCAGTCCCCTCCTTGTGAAGTGATAGATATCACTCCTATACAGCTTAGGATTCTAAATAAGTATTCAGGTCATTTCCTTTCCTGCCCATGTAAAATTGATGTCAAGATTGCAATGAAACTGCCAAAAATGTCAGTTTGATTTTTCATTAATGGAAGTGTAGGTATCTGAACAGAGGAGCTACTCTATGTCCTTGCTCTGTGATAGACTAAGCCAACCGGAAACTTTAAGTGGAAGTCATAGTCTCTTAGCTTAAGAGCCCTGTCTATACCTGTGGACTGTTAGAGAAGTGAAAGGACTCAGACATTCCAGGAGGAATGAGAGAGGCTCTTACTAAGACTGGACAAGCATTGTCTCCAAGTATCTCAAAGGCAGCCTTGAACCATCCTTCAACAAGGCATCACTCTGCATTACCTAATAGAGAAAGCCCGACTTTGGTAATTATTAGAAATCATATCTTAGCTCAACATGGAGAAAAATAGGTGTAAACATCAGAGATGTCTGAAAAGGGAATGTCTGCAGTGAGCTAGTTTCTTACCCCTTGGAAGGCTTCAGGCATGAGAGCAGCAGTTTGAAAGTCTGTGGTTAAGAGAGTAAAGGCTGGCCCACATGGCCTGGCTCTGCAAACTTGGACACACTGTCCTTTAGCATCCTTGCAACATAAGTGGAATAACAATGCCATCCATCTTAAATAGATTTGTGACAGTTTATATGGAAAGTACTGAGATGAACTTTTAATGATACTAAAGTTTCAATAAATATTGTAAATATTTTTTAAGAGCCAGAACTGGAGAAAAATCTGTAAATGGGAAAAATAAAAAACACATGGGAGACTGAAGAGCTACATTGAAAGTTATAACCAATTTGTATACTCTCCTTAAAACTCCAGACAGTCTGCCTTCTGTATTGTCTTTATTAAATAACAAACTATTAGAGGGCAGAGAATGTATGAAGACAATATCAGTTTGAAGCAAGTAAGATGCGTTAGTGCTTTACTTTTCCACCAATGTGTCTTGGCTTATTAGTGGGCTGTGAATGCCTTATGGGTATGGTTACAGGGGATAACAAAATTTAAAACAATTTTATAACCATTTAAAATGTATATCAATTACAGTTATTGCATGGATCCATTTCAAGCATCAAAACATATTAAAAATTTACATTTATTTAGCAACTCAAAGTTGTTCATTAAAACTTCTGCAAACATTAACTTAGACTTTTTATTACTGATAAATAAAGTACAGAAACTATGATGTTTCTCATCAGGCTTCACATAGATCACCCCGAAGTTACTTCTAAATGATGCCAGTGTGCCAATTAAAATTGTTTTCTACATGTCATGACATTAAAATGTATGAGAAGTACTTAACTGCATTTTTTTTTTAAATACAGTAGTCCTTTGATATATGCAGCAGATTGGTTCCAGGACGCTCCCTACTGATACCAAAATCTAAAAATGTTCAAATCCTTTATATAAAAGGCATAATATTTCCATATAACCTATGCTCATTCTCTGGTATACTTTAAATTATCTCGATTATTTCTAATACCTAAAACAACGTAAGTAGTATGTACATAGTTGTAAATACAATGTAAATGCTATGTCAGTAGTTGAGAGCGTGTAGCAAGTTCAAGTCTTGCCTTTTGGAAATTTCTACAGGTTTTTTAAAACATATGTTTTCCATTCATGATTGGTTGAAGCTGTGGATGTGGAACTTCTAGATACAAAAGGCTGACTGTAATCTTTTTATTTATTTATATCTTTTACTAAATCTCAATATAAAAATTATGATAAAACCAAGTTAATCTGGTCAAAACCAAATTTTGATCAAACTTGGCATAAGATTAGCTAGATTTTATCCTTCCAAGGGACACAGTTTGAAATTTTTGTAGAAACCACACTGCAGTGATCTTTTATGGTGTGGGCTATGATCTCCTTTTGGCAGAAAAAATTTCCCTGATGAGTGAAAATTTACATAAAATTCAAGTATGACCAAATAATGGTCAACTCCATGCAAGTATGTATTTATGTGTAACTTAGAATAACTCTTTAAAGTGAATTATTATACCTTACTAAATGTAATATTTATAAATAAAAATAATACATTCCTCTTATTTACTGTTGGTTTTTTCTGCAATGAAGTCTGGCTCCCAAACACATTCAACAGTGCTGCAATCTTGCTGTTGACTGGTACTCATATACATAGGTTGGAAATTTGGTAGTGTCCAAGAAGGCATGATTTGTTTTAGTCTTGAGTTGAATGTATTTTTCAACTGCTTTCTTGCTTTCTAATAAATTCTGCTTTTAAACCACTCTGGACAAATTTAGCTTTAGACTGTATTTTATTTTTATTGTAATTGCTCCTTCTTTCTCCAGCAATAAGGAAGTAGAAATGGAAAGTTTACGTGGACTTTGTGTACCTAAGTGTATCATTATCAAAATAGTTTGGGAGCCAGTAGTACAGTGAAAGAACACTGAAACTTGAGTCAGAATATCTGACTCTTAATTGTTAAATTACTTTAGACAATTTAGCCCCATTGAATCTGCTTTCTTAGTAATAAAGAGAGTAACGGCATGCCCATTAACTCTGTTACAAACAAGAATTGAAGAATTGATCTACTGTAGAAGCTTAGAGATGTGAGTTATGTCTGTGTCTAAATGTTTTTAATGATCAGTTTAGTCTTAACATTGTTATTCTGGATTCCGAAAGGGACTACCAAACAGAAGCCATGGTAAACAACCTCCAGTAAAAACAAATGACATGAAACAGGCTCTCCTCCAATAACTTCCTCCCAGAGCATCCACTGACCACTAGCCAGCTGTGATGCAAGCATTCATTTATAAATACATTCAGGCAAAGAGTATAGTGACTAGACAGCCGCAACATAGCTGACAAAGTTTATTTAATCATTTTAACCATTGTCTTGGATTTCTAAATCTATGATAAATGTAAATAAAAGCTAAGGAAACCAATCGAAGCCAAAACTAATGGGAGGTGGGGAATAAAAAGGCAAACATGGATCAGTTGCAAAATAACAAGGTATGCAAACCAATGTCCAGGTACATATCTTCCTTTGTGATTCCAGAGTACTACAGAACTCAACATGAAAGACCAAGAATGGTCAGAAATGTAAAATATTTAGCAGGCATTGATGGATATAAACATGAATACAAATATACCTTGAATGCAATTGAAAAACTGAGAATAGAAGTCATGGCACACACACGGTTATGATTGATATTGTCAGAATACCTCATGGGCCGACAGGCGCACTGATGTTCATGGCCAGAAGTCAGCACTTCTCCTGGTCACACTATTCCTAGCTTGGGAAGCAGAGATCAATAAATTCCATGAGAATAGTGAAGATTAGGGTTATTTGATTAGACTCAGAAGCAACATAAATAAGGAAGTCTTCTACAGAAAACCTTGATGTTCTACCCCTTATCTCAACAGTATTGTCGATCCCCCCAAACAAAGCAATAAGGAGGAAAAGCAACATTTACATGAGGGGTGGCCTCAACTATGCCAAGGAGTATTTGTTATTCTTTCTTTCCAGGGTTGTTTCCTCTGATGGGCACCAGCAGTGTCATGCAGGTAGATCTGTGAGAAAGTGCATACAGCCCAGGGAAACTTTCCAAGCACTGGTTGGAGGGGATTGATTTTCTGTTTTTAAAGAAAAGTCTGTCTCTCTGAATCTTATGTCCATTAACTTCAGGTTACTTACTCGACTTTCTCTTGAGGTAGTGAATAGTCTGGAATTATCATATGTATTCCAAGGTTGTGTTTACAACATGCTGGGGAGAGTATAGGACTATCAGTTACAGAAAAATTACTTTGATTTTGTTATATTCATTGTATACATGGTTTTCAAAGAGCAAAAAGCATAACTTTGTGTTCATATAAGTAAATAGAATTTATTAAGACCAAAGGATCCTTAAGAACAGAGGTTACACTTACATGAGCTCATGGTGCTTTGAAATGTAAGCTAAATCAGGCTGGTAGCTGATTAGTTAACTATCTTTACTGTGTTGATAATTGACCATTTTTGCTGAGTTGACAAGAAATCTAAATCTGCAACTCAAAGGGGCTTCCAATATTCTGTTAAAATATTTTTGAAATTTAAATCCCAATGTTAAGAAGATAAATAGGTTTCTTGTTGGGGATACAGTTTGGCAGAGAATCAGTGTCTCTAGAGCTTTGGATGCCTTGTTGAGATTTTAGCTTCTTTTGTCCTTTCCCTGTCAAGCAGGCAAGCAGCTCTATATGTAACCACTTTAGTAAAGATGTAGGGCAGGAAAGAGGAATGAGCCACAAGTCTATGTGAATTTTTTTTTTCTCTCAATTTTTAAGCTCTTAGGAGAACCTAGATAATTTTATGATGAAGCTAAATCTTCCTTGGTATCATAGGCATGAATTTCTGAACAGACAGGGAGGATTGGTTAGACTGTGAATAAGAAGAGACAGACAGAAGGACCAGGGAAGCCACATCTTGTTCTTTAGCAGTTCTGCTGCAGGACTGGCTGGCAGGCAGGCAGGCAGGCAAGATAGATAGTCAGGTAGGTAGATAGATAGCTAGATACCTGGCCGTGTTATCCCACTGGGTACACATGATCCCTGGAAGGTAAGTGAAAGGATCCTGTCACGCAAGCATGTACAGGAAGCAGGAAGGAAGCAGCTGAATTCTAAGAGCCTGTGAATCCTCTACAAGGGTCATCCCCAAAGACTGGGGTCAACATCTAGGATGAGTCACCTGTCCCAGGTTACCTAGGACTGCCCCACTTGTAGCAGGAAATCTTCTCAGTCTCAGACAAACCAAGACATTTGTCCTGTTCCCTTTCCATTCCTCCCCCAACCTCAAACACAGGTTTTAAGTATATGGAATGAGGGAACAAGTCTAAGATGAGTATTTCAGAAAGGACTGAGATTTTCACCTGACCTAGGAATGGTCAGATCAGAAATTGAGATTATGAAATCAAAAGGAATTATGGAAAATATTCTATTTTTTATACACCAGAGCTTGTGTACTAAATGATACCTAAAATAGTTGAATACTAGAAGGAAAGAATGTCAGCAGTTTTCCAATATCACTAGCCTTAAATTCTATACTGAGCTAAAACATTGTGTAGAGTGACCAAAGAAATATGTCATAATTACAAAATTCAGAAACTCTCATAGCATTCCTGAAAAAGGTACTTGAAGAACTACTAGTTGATACAGAAATGAATCAATAGTAAAACTCAAGAATTAGAAAATTGTGTAATAAAAATCACATGAAAGGCTGTAGAGTAAAATTATGTCTAAATAATGTTTGTAAAAACGATAGTACAAGTAAATGCAAAAAAGGTGGAAAGTTTCTGAAAAAAAATTGACACAAGAATGATAATTCAAAGATAACTTTCATCATTTGGGCCCATACATATTGTACCTTCATATACAAATTGTACCTTCGAAGATGGGGAAGTAAGATTATTTTTTAATTTTTAAAAATTTTTATTGAAGTATGATTTATAATGTATTAATTTCTACTGTAGAACAGATTTATTCAGTTATACACATGTATGTATATTCTTTTACATTGTGTTTTATCATAGGATACTGATGATTGTTCTCTGTGTTGTATACAGTAGCATCTTGCTGTTTATCCATTCCCTGTATCATAGTTTACATTTCCTAAGCCCTGCCTCCTCCTCCATCACTCCTCTAACACCCCTCCTTGGCAACCAGAAGCCTCTGTGCCCATGAGTCTGTTTCTGTTTCACAGATACATTCATTTGTGTCATATTTTAGATTCCACAGATAAGTGGTATCATATGGTATTTGTCTTTATCTTTCTGATTTACTTCACTTTAGTGTGATAATCTCTAGTTGCATCCATGTTGCTGCAAAAGGTATTATTCCATCCTTTTGATGGCTGAGTAGTATTCCATTATATTTATGTAACACATCTTCATCCATTCTTCTGTTGATGGACATTTAGGTTGTTTCCATGTCTTGGCAATTATGAACAGTGCTGCTATGAACATAGGGGTGTGAATGTATCTTTTTGGATTAGAGTTTTCTCTGGATATAAGCCCAGGAGTGAGATTTCTGGATCATATGGTAATTCTATATTTGGTTTTCTGAGAAGTCTTCATACTGTTTTCCAAGTGCTGTGCCAAATTACATTGGGGAAGTAAGGTTAAAAGCATTCTCAGTTTTTTTTTTTTTTAATTTACCAAAAATGTCAAAAGATTTGTTAAGAGATTTGATTTTATAATTATAAATATATGGTAAAAGAATTGTCCAGAAATCATAAGTATATTATTTTAGATGAAAGAAAAATAAAACCAAAAAAAGAAATAGGAATGTAATATAAATGTGCTTAGTTGGCTCAGATGAAGAATCTTCCTGCAGTGTACAAGACCTGGGTTTGACCCCTGGCTTGGGAAGATACCCTGGAAGAGGGCATGGCAACCCATTCCAGAAACCATAAATAGATTATTTTAAATGAAAGAAAAATAAAAGGCAAAAAGAAATAGGAAGGTAGTATAAATAGGATACAAAAAACAATTACTAAAGTAGGTCTGGTCATATTGCATATGATAATGGAGGTTAATGAGTTAAAATCCTTAAATTATAAAACTCTCCATTTTCTTTGAAAAAAAAAACTTATTATTGAACATATGGTGTTATAAGAGAAATACCTAAGTTCAAAGGTGTCTTTGGGCTGTCCATTACTGCTGAATCTTGAAACCCTATTGTAATATCACTAAAGTGATTATTTTAAAAGACACAGACGCACAAGGATACTGAAAGTAGGAGTAGAGACGATAGCCACAGGGCTTTGAAGCCTGGGAAACGTGAATGAGAGGCCATGGCCTGATCTACACCACAGAGTCTTCAAAAGACTCAAGAACCAATGTCCACAGGTACCACAGTGAGGGCGAGGCTGATAAAAGAGCTGTTGGATGAGAGCTATTTGAAAAGCAGTTGTCTGATCCTATCTCCTTTCCCACTCTTTCCCCTAACTGCCCCTCCTTCACCCTATTCATTGTTTCAAACTCCATGGAAAATTGACAGACAGGATCTCTGGACGGAGAGATACAAGGAAAAATTGAGGACAAGCATGATATGACAAAAGAAAACCCATGGGCATCAAGAGTACACATGCCAACTACATAATGAGACTTCCTCCTCAAGTACCTTTGCCTTTTTACGGCCCTTCTACAGCCAGGACTTAACTTCTGGGTAGGGCCTTAGAGGGTTTTTCAGTGGGAAATGTGTACAGCCCCAAAGAAGGGGAATAAAGGCA
This sequence comes from Bos indicus x Bos taurus, assembly GCF_003369695.1. Classification (NCBI taxonomy): domain Eukaryota; kingdom Metazoa; phylum Chordata; class Mammalia; order Artiodactyla; family Bovidae; genus Bos; species Bos indicus x Bos taurus. Next base: position 95,320,097 of record NC_040079.1, on the reverse strand, counting down.
CTGGCGCAGAGACGACACATGGCCCAGTCAGATCCTCTTACTGTCATCTCAAGAGCAAAGGCCCCATAACAAGCACAGGGCTTGTAATCAGCTTTCAGGCCCTTCAATCCTAAATACAGTAAAGAAACCAGGATTAGCAAGCATTTTATGAAAGCCTCTATGTGAAAGGGAAGGGATCGAAACAAACAGAAAACGAAAACAATTTGGAGGAAAAGAAAATTGTGAAAAGTGAAGGAATAAAGAATATCATAATCAGAGCGAAGTACTGAATCTCAAACTCAAGTATATTAGACTGTTATTCAAAAATGGCAAATCATATCTATCAGATCAGATCAGATCAGTTGCTCAGTCGTATCCAACTCTTTGCAACCCCATGAATCGCAGCACGCCAGGCCTCCCGGTCCATCACCAACTCCCGGAGTTCACTCAGACTCCCGTCCATCTAGTCAGTGATGCTATCCAGCCATCTCATCCTCTGTCGTCCCCTTCTCCTCTTGCCCCCAATCCCTCCCACCTCCCAGCATCAGAGTCTTTTCCAATGAGTCAACTCTTCGCATGAGGTGGCCAAAGTACTGGAGTTTCAGCTTTAGCATCATTCCTTCCAAAGAAATCCTAGGGCTGATCTCCTTCAGAATGGACTGGTTGGATCTCCTTGCAGTCCAAGGGACTCTCAAGCGTCTTCTCCAACACCACAGTTCAAAAGCATCAATTCTTCGGCGCTCAGCCTTCTTCACAGTCCAACTCTCACATCCATACATGACCACAGGAAAAACCATAGTCTTGACTAGACGGACCTTTGTTGGCAAGGTAATGTCTCTGCTTTTGAATATGCTATTTAGGTTTGTCATAACTTTCCTTCTAAGGAGTAAGCGTCTTTTAATTTCATGGCTGCAGTCACCATCTGTAGTGATTTTGGTGCCCAGAAAAATAAAGTCTGACACTGTTTCCACTGTTTCCCCATCTATTTCCCATGAAGTGATGGGACCGGATGCCATGATCTTCGTTTTCTGAATGTTGAGCTTAAGCCAACTTTTTCACTCTCCACTTTCACTTTCATCAAGAGGCTTTTTAGTACCTCTTCACTTTCTGCCATAAGGCTGGTGTCATCTGCATATCTGAGGTTATTGATATTTCTCCCGGCAATCTTGATTCCAGCTTGTGTTTCTTCCAGTCCAGCGTTTCTCATGATGTACTCTGCATATAAGTTAAATAAACAAGGTGACAATATACAGCCTTGACGTACTCCTTTTCCTATTTGGAACCAGTCTGTTGTTCCATGTCCAGTTCTAGCTGTTGCTTCCTGACCTGCATACAGATTTCTCAAGAGGCAGGTCAGGTGGTCTGGTATTCCCATCTCCTTCAGAATTTTCCACAGTTGATTGTGATCCACACAGTCAAAGGCTTTGGCATAGTCAATAAAGCAGAAACAGATGTTTTTCTGGAACTCTCTTGCTTTTTCCATGATCCAGTGGATGTTGGCAATTTGATCTCTGGTTCCTCTGCCTGTTCTAAAACCAGCTTGAACATCAGGAAGTTCACGGTTCACATATTGCTGAAGCCTGGCTTGGAGAATTTTGAGCATTACTTTATATCTATAATTACATCTAATTTTAATATCTAATGAAGGTTAAAAACAGTAATTATTAATGCTATAAAAGGTGTGATGTACTTTCTCAAACCTTGTAAGAAAGAAACCTGAAATAGTAAACCAAGATACATGAACATTTATCTGCATTTTTGCCCAGAAAACCCAGTTCTAGAAAATGATCTTGTGTAAATTATTATACATGCACAAATGGTATAAGGACAGTCAATCTGAAAGTATTCAGAGTAGCAGAAAGTGAGAAAAATTCCATATGAGCATGGGAAAGTGGATGGTTTGCATATAAAGTGACTCAAATTGTTTTAGTTATTAGGAATCATGTAACAATAATTGAAGACTGAACATTTTTGTAATATAATTTTAAAACTTATAAGTTGCAATTTCAGCTTTGAAAAAGTTTAGGTATGTGTGCATATGTGTTTAGGTATACATATAATTAATAAATGCTAAGAAATAAAGAGGACTGAAAAGTATATCAAAATTTAGCTGTTTATTTCTGAGTAATGGGGTTATAAATTAAACTTATTTTCTATTTTCATATTTTTGTTTATGCTCTTCAAATCTTGAAATTTGAAAATAGATCTGAATATTTTAAATCTTTAAATAGAAATCTGAAAGCCTCTGCAGTTGAATTGGTGAGTGACAAGTATGGAATGAACAGTTGTCCAAAGCATTTGATTGCTCTTATAGACTTAGTGTTCCTACTGGCAGAAGAAGCCCAAAATAACCAGTAAAACTTGTTCACACAACTGTGCTGACAATGATATTAATGCCTAGAACAACACAACAGTTCACTAAGGGAAAACCATGTTGGGTTCAGCTCAGAACCAGAGGAGGGTAAAAGCGAATGGAAAAAGATGAGATTGACAGGGAAACCCAATGCTCAGTTCAAGCTCCCTGCCTGGGTGGGCAGTTCGAGTGGGAAACTAACCTCTCCAGAATTGGGGTTCACTGGCCGCAAGTAGAACAAAGGCTTGCAGAGCTGGCCAGACTGAAACAAGTAGCTGTAACAGCATTCTGCCCTGTGAGTACCACCCTCAACATAGTTGGCCACCTGAACAAAGGAAAGCAGGGCCCGGGGTTCTCCATTCAGGAAGCAAATCTGAAGAGCAGGAACTGGAGCCATGTGCCAACACTTCCCCAGGATCAGAGGCCAAGAAAATAGTGTAATATCTGAAAAACAAATCTGGTCAGTTTCTCATAGGACTTCCTAACTCAACTATTTTTGAATTGGCAGTATATTTCTACGGGTCTGAGTATTGGTTCTATCCTAAAACCATGAGGTATTGTGAGGTTACTTTTACATGGTAACAGACTTTATTAAGTTATATAACTATCATTTCTGATATTGGAAAGAGAGCTAGTCTACCTGAATTGTTGGAATACCTATTACTTCAATACAAAACAACAATGGTATGTATATAAATACATATATACATAATACACACATGTGTGTGTCTGTGTGTGTATATATATAGAAGATAAATAGGTTTCTTCTTGGGGATACAGTTTGGCAGAGAATCAGTGTCTCTAGAGCTTTGGATGCCTTGTTGAGATTTTAGCTTCTTTTCTCCTTTCCCTGTCAAGCAGGCAAGCAGCTCTATATGTAATCATTTTAGTAAAGATGTAGGGCAGGAAAGAGGAATGAGCCACAAGTCTTTGTGGACTTTTTTTTTTCTCAATTTTTAAGCTCTTAGGAGAACCTAGGTAATTTTATGATGAAGCTAAATCTTCCTTGGTATCATAGGCAGGAATTTCTGAACAGAGAGGGAGGATTGGCTAGACTGTGAATGAGAAGAGACAGACAGAGGGACCAGAAAAGCCACATCTTGGTAAAGAGTCTGCCTGCACTGCGCGAGACCTGAGTTCAATCCCTGAGTCAGGAAGATTCCCCTGGAGAAAGGAATGGTTACCCAGTATTCTTGCCTGGAGTATTCCACAGACAGAGCATTCTAGTGAGCTATAGTCCATGGTGTCACCAAGAGTTGGACGTGACTGAGCGACTTTCACTTTCATAAAAAAATATATGTATACACATATATATGAAAAAAATATATAGGCTTCAGTTCCTTTTTTTCCACTAAGCATTCAACCACTGTTCTTTATATATAAGATATTGATTATGCCTAGCTATTGAGTATTTAGAGACAAGTCCCATGTGCTGTTTTTCAAATCTAGTAGGGGAGGGAATAAAATTAATATATACATGCTTTACTTATGTAATTATATATAAAGGGCTCTTATTAGTCAGTATAGCTAGGAAATTTGCATTAATTAAAAAAAACCTTGTTATATCAATGACTCCATGTAATAAAACTTTATTTATCAATCATAAAAATCTAAAGAAGATAAGTTTTTTAGAGCAAAACTCCACCAAATGGTGACTTAAGAATATAGACCAAAACATAGCCTCCAAATTTGCAGTCAAAAAGAGATGGAAGTGGCACACTGGCTTTTAAATATTTCATATCAGAAGTGATGTTTGTACCAAATATGAGAATGTGTTTGTGTGTTGAGAATACTTAAGATCGACTCTCAACAAATTTCATTTATGCAGGATAGTATTATTAACTATAGTTATCATATTTATGAATTCATGTCATAACTAAATATTTGTACCTTCTCACTAGCTCTCCTGACTTTCCCCTGGCCTCTGGCAACCACCTTTCCACTCTCTGGTTCTATGAGTTCAATTTTTTAAAGTTCCACGTATAAATGAGATTATGCAGTATTTATATTTCTGTTTGACTTTATTTCACTTAGCATAAGGTCCATGTTGTCACAGGTGGCAGGATGTCCTTCTGTTTTATGGCTGAATAATATCCCATTGTGTGTGTGTGTGTATGAATGAATATTTACACATATATGTACACCCACCACATGTCTTTATCCATAGCCATCTCTTGGGCTCATAAGTTGTTGCCATATCTTGGCTATTGTGAATTATGCTTCAGTGAACATGAAAGGGTAGATTCCTGCTGGAGATAACTAATTTTATTTCTTTTAGATAATGCTCAGAAGTGAGATTGCTGGTAGTTCAATAGTATTTCTATTTTTAATCTTTTTAGAAACCTTTATACTGTTTTCCATAATGGCTGCACCAGTTTACATTCCCACCAACAGTGTAAAAATGTTCCCTTTTCTCTACATCCTCCCCAATACTCATTATCTCAAATCTTTTTGATAACAGCTATCCTAACAGATGTGAAGTGATAGCTCATTGTGGCTTTGGTTTGCCTTTCCCTCAGAATTAATGGCAACCCAGTCCAATATTCTTGCCTGGAGAATCCCAGGGACAGAGGAGCCTGGTAGGCTGCCATCTGTGGGGTCGCACAGAGTCGATCATGACTGAAGCGACGCAGCAGCAGCAGCAGCAGCAGAATTAGTAATGTTGAGTACCTTTGTATATACCTTTTGGCCATTTGTATGTCTTCTTTGGAAAAATGTCTGTTCAGGTCCTTTTTCCACTTTTAAATCATGTTAATTTTTTATATTAGCTGTATATGTTTTTTACACTAACCCCTTATCAGATACATGGAATGAAGATATTTTCTCCCATTCTGTAAACTGTCTTTTCATTTTGTTTGCTGTCTCCTTTGCTCCACAGAAGCCTCTTAGCTTGCTGTAGTCCCACTTGTTCATTTTTGCATCTGTTGCCCATGCTTTTGGTGTGCTACCCAAAAAAAATCATTAAAAAGACCAATGTCAAAATCTTTTCCTTGCATTTTTTGGTAAGAGTTTTATAGTTTCAGTTCTTATATGTAAGTTTTTAATACATTTCAGTTTCATTTTTTGTGTATGGTATAAGACAAGAGTCCAGTTTTATTCTTTTGCGCATGGATATTGGGTTTCCCAAACGCAACTGATTGGAGAGACTGTCCTTTCCTCACTGTGTATTCTTGGCACACTTGTTAAAGATTAGTTAACTGTATATGCATGGGTTTATTTCTGGGTTCTCTGTTCTCTTCTATTGGTCTAGTGTCTGTTTTCATGCCAGTACCTCAGGGCTGTTTTAGGCTCTGCAGTTGGTTGGAGTTCAGTGGGCCTGCTTCCAGGGGCAAAGACAAGTGTTTCTCCCATCAAGTCTCTGGGCAGGCAGGACTTCTGTGACACCATAGCTGAGAGAGGCTGAGGTTCAGTGATAGAGCCATTTCTGGATCTGCTATCAGATTGAGGGTGGCGGCCTGCCTCAGGAGGGATGAGTATGGGGAACAGATGGGCAGAATTGCCTCCAGGTTTTAGCTAAGAGGGGCTGGAGTCGGGTCACAGGACCATACCCAGGACCAATGTCAGCAGGCCTGTTATCCAAGGCACCTATCAGCATGACTCCTGCTGGGTCCCCTGGTGGGTGGTCCTGGCAGCAGAGCCAAGGCCAGTTGGGGTTGCAGTTAAGCCAGTTCTACAGGAGACGGAGCTATTTTTGGGTCTATATCTAGGACCATGGGCATCCCAGTTGACTCAGTGATGAAGAATCCACCTGCAAATGCAGGAGACACAGGAGAAGTAGGTTCTGTCCCTGGGTAGGGAAGATCCTCTGGAAGAGGACATGGCAGCTCACTCCAGTATTCTTGCCTGGAAAATTTCATGGACAGAGGAGCATGGCAGGTTACAGTCCATGGGGTCACAAACAGCTGGACATGACTGAGTAACTGAGCACGCATGCATCCAGGACCATGATTGGTGAGTCAGCCACCTGTGCGTGGGCCTGCCTTCTCAAAATACCCCTCCTTAGTCTTGGACTCCACTGGAGTTTCAGTCTCCTGCGTGGGTCCCAAAGTTCCCACAAAGATACTTCTATCTGTGGATGGCTGCCAGATTATAGTTGCTGAGGGCACAAAGGAGCCGGAGACCTCCTATTTTGCCAGCCTGCTGAAGTCATCTCTAATTTCTTATTTTTGTATTTAACCTAATAGCCTTGAGTGGGGGGAATGTTGATTATTTAAGATTTTGTATTTATTAATGTAAATGAAGGGAGCTTTGCTTAGCACAATGCCAGCACATAACAAGCTCTTCATGACTATTTTGACCCATTAACTGAGAAACAATAGTAAGAAAATGATTCTGTAGCAAGCACAAAATTATAGCCATGTATGATATGGTTAACTGTTTAAGAAATTCTCTTTAAAAATAGTAAAAAAGAACTGGAAGAGATAAGTCATCTGGTAGAGATTCTAGAAATATAAGATCAGCCCTCAGGCCCAAATCAACCAAATTTCTAATCCAAATTCAGAAAACAAAGCTATTTAAAAATTCAGAACCATAGCAGACATAACAATTTAAGTGATCTTTTTCACAGATCTTTCTATCCAAAACTTTGTAGGAATTTCTTAACAAACTTTGTTTCAATCTTAATTATGTCTTTTCCTACTTTTTTTCTTCCCTTTTGTTGTTCGCTGGCTCCATTTTTGTTTAATTATGCAACTCTTATATGATGATTTCCACATTAGATGAGGCAGAGCTACTACAGTCTGTGATTATTGTTAAGGTGGGCTGTGGCTCAGTGTTTCCATTCCTTTTTACCCTTCGCTGACCATTACAGAGAGAATGGTATCAACTTTAAAATACAAAACACCTGGGTTTAAACAAACATCTCTGCTGCAAAATTACTGTTACTGAAGCTAGCTACAAAGACATGTACTAAGTTTAGAAGATAAAAATCCAAATAAATACATTAGAGATAAATCACACAGAACAATGTGCCTTGAAACTTGGACTTCTCTGATTCTAATGACTTCTCTTACTCTAACAAAGAAAAATTCTGAAGAGAAGTAACTTTCATAGACAAGAACTGCTGAACAAAATCCTAAATCATTGCTCCTAAGTATTTATGTTTTGGAAAAGGGGATGGCAGCATACTCCAGTATTCTTGCCTGGGACATCCCATGAACAGAGGAGCCTGGTGTGCTACAGTTCATGGGGTCGCAAAGAGTCAGACACGACTAAGCCACTAACACTTTCAAATATTTATGTTGACAGCAGCCAGAAAACAGTTCTCAATTGGCTGTAGCTGCCAAAACAAAAACCCATAGAGGTTATAAAAATCCAGGAAATTCAGTTCAACTGTTTAAAGCATATTTGGAGATACCTACTAAGTGCTGGGCACCACTGGCCTCTGGAAATTAAAAAATGTGTATGGTATTTTCATGCTGATACTGGAGTAAGCACACCTATTCAAACCCTGATAGCAAGTCTGGATACATTACTGTTATCTAAAGAATATTCCCAAAGGCATTCATTTACCTTATGACTCAGTCAACATTTGTACTTAAATAATAATTAATAGTCATTTATTAGGCTCCCACAGCATTCTAGACTCTAAAATCCACCTAAATATGTAAAACTCTCACTCTCAAGGTGGTACTGGCGAATAATGGTCCTATTTTTCTAATATCTCTCATCCCTAATTCTTTATCTGAAAAAAAAAAGCACTATGTACATTGAAATGCTTTATTTCATTATATTAAATGAAAGTTTACACATGGAGACTGCTGAGTGCTCCATACATATGCTACACTATTTGTCCATAAGTCTAGGGATTTCCTTTTCTTGGCATGAATTATAGGAGAAGTGCCTCACACCCGGACTGAGTGAGTTATTCTAGCTTATGGTGGTGTTGGAGAGAAAAGCACATAAACCAGAGGATGTCATTAGACCAGTGACAATGGAGGAGAAAATATCCAGCGTTGACAGCCGCGCTCACTTGCAAGCTGATGGGTGTCAGCATGCCGAGCAGTACAGACAGAATGGCTTAGGAAGGGGTTTGCTGCATCTGGCGAGAAAGGAAGTGTAACAGCAAAAAGAGAACAAAATATTGTATGTCTGTGTTTGCTCCACCTAGGAAAAGCAGACACAATGAATCCACAGTATGTATAGAGAAGGAACTAACCACATGTATTAATACGGTCTTTGTGCCTCGGCTATAAAACAGGTTCTGGGCTTGTAGTTAAAGTGGCTGCACAGATGGGGCCTTTTCCCCTTTCTTTGCAATATTCCATATTCTAATTATGACTTGCACTGCTTCTGGCACGAAAGCAAGGCCACTGATGTGGCCCCCAGAGTAGGCATGATAAAAAGCCAGGCCCATGAACTTGTGTGACTGCTCTTTTCCACTTCCCTTCTCCCCTTCTCCTCCCTTGGCTAATTCAGTCTGGTTTTTTTGTTTTTTTGATTTTTTTTTTTTTTTTGGACAGCATTTGGAATTCTTCAAGCTGTCTCTGGTTGCTTTTCACTCACTGGGAAAAAAAAGAAAAAAAAGGATCAGATCTTCAGAAGTAACTCTATAGTTACTGGCAGGAGAAGAAGCCCAGACTACTTAACAGTGTGGTTGGTATAAAACCCCACAAGCATGTGAAGTGCTAATAATTGATTACAGTAAAGAGGACTGTGTAAGAGCTAGTGGAATTGTCCAGTGTTCTATGTAAAATCCAAGTGCAAATCTCCATCAAGGGTGACAGGTTTCCCCACTGCATATGAGACTTTATTTTGGCCCTAAAGGTTTAGGTTTTCCATTTTAGACTGTAAAAGAATAACATCATAAAATTAATGAAGATCACTAAATGAGATAGATGGTCTAAATCGTCTTATATTTTTGTGATGGCTAGTAGAGTCTCGTAAGTTTTCTCTTCTGTACAAATTGATTTGAACTATCGAACATTAGGCGATTCATTGAACTGTATCTTAATATTCCATCAGATTCTTATGAAGAACAGTTTTTGGTAACCATGAGTCTCAAGCTGTATAGCTGTAAATATAGGAAAGTATCTTACACAATCGGTACTTAGGTTTTAGCTCTTTGAATATAGTAATAACATAATTCTTAGGTAAAGGGCCTTTCGTTTTAATGTTATTTAAAATACTTGATGCTTTTTCTCCTCTTGTTCTTGCTTGCAGTCATTTTCCCCTGATATATCAATACTCTGTCATTTGATAATCATAAGCATTGTTGTATTCATTCACTCACTCACTTTTTTTTTCAACAAATATGCACTAGTGCCTGGAAGTAGAGTAGTTAACACACCAGAATGAAACCCATACTCTCCTAGAAGGAGATAGGTAAAAGATAAAATAAATATATAGTAAGCTAGATATTGACAGAAATTATAGAAAAAATATATAAGAGGAATAGGGAATGAAATTTTAAATATGGTGGCCAGGGAATGCTTCTCTGAGAATGCTGTTTATACTTCAATAGAGACAGACAAAAATCCATTCATGTGTATTTATGATAGAATATGGTTTTGCTGAGAAAATGAATGCAAAAGCTTTGAAGGCAGATTATTCATGGAGTGTGAGAAGAGGAGCATAATGGAGCAACCAGTATAACCAGAATGGAGCAACCAGTGAAGCTGACCATGGAGACATCACCAGGACCAGATTGTATAGACCAATGTAAGGACTTTAGTTTTTACTGAGTGAGATGAGAACCCTTTGGAGGGTTTATGTAGAACAGTGACATGTTTGAATTTATGATTTGAAAGTCAGTTTATTGGTAATAAACTGTTGGAGTGAAAAAGGCAGAAATGAGACTATTCGCTGCAATTATTCATTCAAAAAATGATGCTTTGGACTAAGCTGATACAGATGAAGTGAATACAGATGGTTGGATTATAGATGTATTTTAAAGGTAGATTGAGTGGTACTTGGTGATGGATTGAAAGCAAATTATGAGGAGAAAAATTTAGAGATTTGGGTGTTGGCAAATGAAATGTGGATTTGTCATTTACTGATATGGAGAAGACTCTGTGAAGGACAGATTTGGAGGGAATGGTAAGAGCGTGATTTTGGAGTTGCTGAACTTGAAATATCTATTAGATATCTAAATAGAGAGATGTTGAGTTTAGAGAAGAGGTCCAGGATGCAGTTATCCATCTGGGAGTTGTCCATGGAGAAATGATTTTTGAAATCATCTAAAAAAGAGATGTGATACCCGAAATAGTGTAGGGAGAGAAGGCTTTGGGGTCTTAGGCCTGAATCACTCCAGTGATTCCTGTCAGGGGGATATAGAGAAACCCTCAAAGGAGTATTAGCTGAAGCAACCAATGAGGAAAAGAGAAAACCTGAAGACTGTAGTACCCTGCAGTCCACATGAGGAAACTTTTGAGGAGGATGGGGAGTGGTCAACTGTATCAAATTCTGATGACGGGTCAAATGAGATGATGAACAAGAACTGGTTTGGATTTAGTAACATGAAATTCATTGGTGATTAGACAAGAAAAATTTCATTAGTGTGGTGAGTTCCAAAGCTTGACTGGAGAGCCTGTAAGAAAGAAAGATAGGAAAAGAGAGAATTGAGGACTGTTAATTTAGACAACATTTTGAAACCTTTTTTTTTTTTTTTTTTTAGATAAAAGGAAATGGAAAATTAAGTGCTAGCTGAATGGGATGATAGAGTCAATAAAATCCTTTTCTTTTTTCAGACAGGAGTAATAGTGCACGTTTGTTATACATGATCTAGTAGGAAGTAGAGGAAAATAAAACAAGAGGGACAACAATGTCTAGGAGAGTAAGCAAACAGTCTCCTGCCCAGTGGAAGAACTGTCTTTAGATAGGAACGAGTTTAAATCATCCACAGTCCAGAGAACAGATACAGGTCGGTGGTTAGTTGTTATGGTAGGACCTTGTGGAAGCGCTCTTCTGTTTCTATTTTATCTGAAAACAAGGTCATCAGCTAAGAGTTAGGATTTAAGAAGAAGTATCATGAGTTTGAGGAGAGAAGCAAGAGTAGGAATTATTTTTCAGGGAGAGTAAAAGAATGAATGGACTAGGGAAATATAATATGATTGCCAGGCAACATTAAGAGCCCACTTGAGATTAGAGGTCATAAATTTAAAGGAAGACAATCATTATGGTTGTGTTTTTCTGCAGTCATATTCAGCTGTATGGGAACAGATGTGGAGTAGGCAGAGAGATGGATTTAACCATGGATTAACCATGGGTGAAATTCTGCAAGACAAATGTAATCAAGGAGAGAGAGATGGAGGGCGGGAGAGAGGCAGGAAAAGAGGGAAGAAAGGGAGAGAGGGAGAAATTAGAATGATGGGTCATGGGATATAAGGTAGGTAAATAAGAAAGACAGTTCATAAAATCATAAGGGTGACAATTAAAAAGTGGTATAATCAATCGATTTTGGCCCCCATGATGTATAAATAAGCATGAACTGGAAAGGCAAAAAATAATAGTCATGGAGAGAGATTCCTGAAAATGCAATTTTGGGAAGTTAAGTTGCTGTTCAGTTGCTCAGTCATGTTCGACTCTGCGACCCCATAGACTGCGGCACACCAGGCTTCCTTGTTTTTCAATATCTCCCAGAGTTTACACAAACTCATTTCCATTGACTCAATGATGCCATCCAACCATCTCATCTTCTAAGTCCCCTTGTCCTCCTGCCCTGTATCTTCCCCAGCATCAGGGTCTTTTGCAATGAGTCAGCTCTTTGCATCAGGTGGCCGAAGTATTGGAGCTTCAGCATCAGTCCTTCCAATGAATATTCAGGGTTGATTTCCTTTAGGATTCATTGATTTGATCTCTTTGCTGTCCAAGAGACTCTCAAGAGCCTTCTCCAGCACCACAGCTTGAAAACATCTATTGTTTCGGTGCTCAGCCTTCTTTATGATCTGACTCTCACATCCCTACATGACTACTGGAAAAACCATAAGGAAGTTAAGAGTTGTTAGTAAAAAGAAAAGAAACTATATGGTCTAACCTTAGTACTGTCTGTCTTACATAGATGGAAGGTGATCATTTTAGAGAGAGGAGGGCAGGGCACCAAGAAGTTAGACTGAAGGAGCATCTGCATAGATTTTGAAATCAGCAAGAATTAAGACAGGAGTAGTTTAGGAGAGAGTGACCTTTATCTAAGAATTAAATTCCAAAAGAAAAAAAGGGAAGTGACCTAGCAGCCCGCAAATGAGTGCAACAGGGAAAGGTAACATGAGCTCTCACAGCATGAGGTTTAAAGTGGGAAGAATTGATGAAGGAGAAAGAATTGCTGAGAAATAATGACAAGGGACAAGTGCATGACCCATGCACAGGCCCAGGGGTAGGAGAGTGTGGAAAAGAGCCACCTGTTAAGGGGACTCCTGAGGAAGCAGTGTCCTCAAGGAAGAACCAACTGCAGTTACAGGGGTGGTTCTCAGCCTTGGCTGCTCATCTCATAAATAGATTAGGTAGATAATAGATAGGATGAAGGGCTACCCCAGTGGCTCAGTGGTATAGAATCTGCCTGTGATGCAGAAGACACAGGAGACCTGGGTTCAATCGCTGGGTGGGGAAAATCCCCTGGAGAAGGGCATGGCAATCCACTCCAGTATTCTTGCCTGGAGAATCCCATGGACAGAGGAGCTTGGTGGGCTATAGTCCACAGATTCGAAAAGAACTGGACATGACTGAAGCGACTGAGCACGCATGCTCAGGTTGAAAGTGAAAGTGTTAGTTGCTCAGTGATGTCCGACTCTTTGTGACCCCATGGACTGTAGCCCACCAGGCTCCTCTGTCCATGGGATTCTCCAGGCAAGAATACTGGAGTGGCTTCCCATTCCCTTCTCTGGGGAGTCCCAACCTAGGGACTGAACCTGGCATTCCTAAATTGCAGACACATTCTTTACCATCTGAGCCACCAGATAAGCCCTAGATAGGATAGATAGATATGAGTTTGTGGGGAAAGCTTTACAAGTGAAACTGAAAATTATTTATTTGAAATAAGTCTAAATAGAACAGTCTATCTATCTAGACTGTCAGTCTATTCTATATAGTCTGTTATCTAGACTTATTTCAAATAAATAATTTTCAGTTTCACTTGTAAGGCTTTCCCCCAAAATTTTCATGGAAAATCTGCCACAGGATTAAAACAAGTAGTTTTTCAATCAATTAAATTCCATGAAAGACATTACTTACATTCTCTATTATGTAGTGAAAAAAGTATCCAGGGTCATGCACATAATCAGTTTTCATTATCCCAGAAGATCTAATCAAACATAATTAGGCAGGAAGTAATCTCACTTAAACATTCTTTTGGTATGAAGAGTTCTCCAACAATAATAAAGACTAATCCTTCTTCACGTGTAACATTGAAGATATGGAATTACGTGTGTCACAATCCAAGATGGCTGTGCTACAGCCACAGGAAGCCCGTGGTGCTCTATTGAGCTGGTTGTCCACAGTGCCTCTGTTACAGGCACTATACCCAAGGAGATCTAGATATACAGCAGCAATCTACCCTGTTTGTGAGAAAAGCTGTGTTTCTATGATTCCTATAAGGTGGTTGTTCAGTTGCAAAGTCATGTCTGACTCTTTGTGACCCCATGGACTGCAACATGTAAGGTGTCTGTGTCCTTCACCATCTTGCGGATAGGTCAAACTCATGTCCATTGAGTCGGTGATGCCATCCGACCATCTCATCCTCTGTCATCCCCTTCTCCTTTTGCCCTCAGTCTTTCCCAGCCTCAGGGTCTTTCCCAGAGAGTCAACTCTTCTCATCAGTAGGCTAAAGTATCGGAGCTTCAGCTTTGGCATCAGCGCTTCCAGTGAATATTCATGGTTGATTTCCTTTAGAATCAACTGGTTTGATCTCCTTGTATTATGATTTATAGTTCACTGTGAATTAATGTATAATTAGTGCTAGAGAAAAAGTTAAAGTGCTTAATTATAAGAGACAAAAGAGCCAATTCAAACCTTTTTAAGGCTTAATGTTTTATTATTTGAAAATGTATTCATTTATTTCTTCAAACAACAGTTTCTGAGTATCTAATATGTATGAGGCACTCTACAGGCTAATGGGCACATGGCAGTGAAAGAAACTCAAACTTACCATAATTTACATTCTTCTTCACTCTGGTGAAGAGTCTTTTTATTCACCACCCAAAAAGCAAGATGTATGAGTGTTTCCAGATAAATAGAGGCGGCAGGGATTAACTTTAAATTGGATATTTCCTCCTAAAATTATTTCCTGATATCCCTTGTGAAAATTTAAGATATATAGGAGTCTTACAAAACTTGGAATGAAAAGTCGCAAACTCAGGGAAAGCTAGTTTCTTAGTAAATCTCTTGTGATGTTCGTAATTTCAAAAATCAGAAACAAATGTTTCTGTCACCCCTAACAAGTGAACAGAGGCAGTTAAAATCAACTCATATATCTTAGATTTTTTGTTAAAGATGAATACTAAGAACATAGATGAGACTTTAAAAGAACAGGAGAGATCTGAGGGTTTAAAAATAAAAAATGTAGCCATAATTCCTCTGAGAGGAAGAGCTAAGACAAAATAGAGTGGTGTTGCAGAAAGAAATGAAAATCCCCAAGGCAACCCAGCAAAGGAAGAAGAGGTTCTCTTAAAGTATAAATGGGCTTTTGTTGAATTTTAACAAGCCCTCAAAGGACAGATGCCCGGAGATGTCTGAAGTTCTTCATTTAATGTGAAAATACTTTACACTTTCCTTTAAACAAAGAAATCACCCCACTGGCTAGGAGCCAGAGCTTGCACATTTTTTGAGGCACCACAGGAAAAGAAAAAAGAAAGAAGCCAAGCATTTCCACATTCCCCCTAGGGGAAGAATATGCCCGGGTCCCAGATTCTCATCAGTGGCAGCTCTGGATCCCTGATTAATGAGTCCTTCCATGCTCCTGGCTTTGCCGCCCCCACCGCTGCGCTCCAGTTTCAATTTTCACCCCCTCTCTGGACGTGGCTCCTCAGTGAAGAAAGCCCAGAAATGATGTGGAGGGAATAAAAGGGAAATGCAGATATTAGTGCTACCTGACCAGCAGGAAATTTGAACTGTATCAGTTGAGATGGCCCAAAGAGCTGTTGAAATGTAAGATAAAGTTTAGAACAGGATTACTATGCCATGGATTATTTGTGGGGGAGCGAACAGAGTTTAAACTAGAACTTTATGAGTCACTGTGGCATACTATCACTGTTTCACTCCCTCCTTCTCTGGATGGGGGCTTCTTTAAGTCACAGCTGCAGTGGAGGCTTTTTATTTAACCTCCTGAAAAGGACTCTGTGTCATTTGGGTGGCTGAGCTGGGTTAACTTATCTGTGGGTTGTGATTTACTTGAGTATGTGACCGTGATAATCGTAGATACAGATAACCATAGCAATGACACCTACCTATCATACTATCTGGGTTCTATAAATATAAGATAAATACATCTCCACAGCATGGAAATATGGCACAGAAATGGAAGATATGAGATGCTCATGATTCACTCATGGTCCCCCAGCCAGGGGGCTTCCCAGATGGGCAGTGATAAAGAGTCCGCCTGCCAATTCAGGAGACCTGGGTTCAATCCCTGGTTCGGGAAGATCCCCTGGAGAAGGGAATGGCAATGCACTCCAGTATTCTTGCCTGAAAAACTCCATGGATACATGAGCCTGACGGGCTACAGTCTATGGGGTCGCAGAGAGTAGACATGACTGAGCAACTCACAGTTTCACTTTTGGCCTGTTTCTGAGCTGTATGACCTTGGACAAGTAGCAGCTTGTTAAGACTCAATTTTCTTATCTATTAATCAGGGTGATAATAGTAGGTTTACTTTAAAGATTAAATGAGATGATGCATAATAGATAAAACATAATCTGTATACTAACATTATAATAAATGACGGCAGTTAATTAGATGTCAATAACATGCCCCCAAATAGTGGTTGCACCCCAATGGAGTCTAAAATTTCCACTTGTTTTACTCCCAGAATATATATTAAAAGGTTGTTTTATACAGCTCAGGGATCGGAAGATGGCAGGGATATTTTTAGTTACAAGAAAGAATTGTGAAAATTAATTTGTGTGTGTTAATCACTCAGTGTCTGACTCTTTGTGACCCCCATGGAGTGTAGCCCGCCAGGCTTCTCTGTCCATAGGATTCTCTAGGCAAGAATAGTGGAGTGGGTAGCCATTCCCTACTCCAGGGGATCTTCCTGACCCAGGGATGGATCCCGGGTCTTGTGCATTGCAGGCAGATTCTTTACTGTCTGAGCCACCAGGGAAGCCCAAAAATCAATTTGAGCATATCTAAATCCTGGAGGAGAAGGAGACAGCAGAGGATGAGATGGTTGGATGGCATCACCGACATGATAGATGTGAGTTTGAGCAGGCTCTGGGAGTTGGTGATGGACAAGGAAGCTTGGCATGCTGCAGTCCATGGGTCACAGAGTCAGACACAACTGAGCGACTGAACTGAAATCCTGGTAACAAGCTGACAACATGAAGCAAATAATTAAACTTAGAAGAAACAGAGAAGGGGCTGTCCAGGGTAAATCAGAACAAGCAATGCCTTCTTCTCGTTTTCTCCCCGAATTGTCCCTCAGTCTTGGATTTCTTCTGGGCTGTTTAGTTTATAGTCGGTGTGTTCTTGGAGCAGCAGTTGCTTGGAGCTCAGCATTGTGGTTTCTAGCAGCAAAGGAAGCTTTGTGACTGGATCACTCTAAGTCACTCTATTTCAAGCTGCCAAAGACTCGGGGGTTAAGAAGAATGGTATAATTTAAGACTAGTTTTCTTTTTTGTTTTTTGTTTTTTTCCATTGGAGCGATTCAGTGTGCATTGTGTGCACATGTGTTCCAGTACAGATGGAGACTCAAATGACTGTCAGACCCTTTGGTGTGAGTTCAAATTTCCTGAAGGTGTTGGAATGTCTGTAAAACATCAGATGCCCTTCTGCTTGAGTTTTTTTTTTTTTTTTTAAGTAAATATATTTTAATTCTCTGCTGATGTGAAATCTCATTTTATTTAGGGAAAGGTTTGACAGTGTCTTTGAAAAATTGTTCATTAAAAAAAAAAAAACCTTTTGAGTTTCTGGCAGGTAACTGATTCTCATAGTAAGAAGTTAGATCTGATTTGTCCATAATCAAAAACCAGGCATTGTGTTTGTGTGTCTTCCCTCCCCTGCACCCCAAAATCAAATATCTTTTTTCTTGTTCCAATACTATTAGTCATATTTTAAAGAATTATTGGTGAGCCGCTGTCATCACTCTTACAATGCTTTTTCCTACTTAAGCTTCAGAAAGTTGTTTTTTTTTTTTTTTTCAGGGAGGCTTGGATGACTTTATCAGTATTCATGCTGGGGTTTTATTTCTAAGCCTTTGGATAACTGTAGAGTAGCTTCCTCCAGCTTCATTTTAAACTAATCGCGTTTGTCAAAGAGCAAAGAAGCCTCCGCCATAGTTGTGCCTTCACTAGTGGGTCCTGCGGTCGGCAGCTTCCCCCAGCTACTTTTGTAGCTGAGAATCAAAATGTTAAGAAAATGCTGCGAAAAGGATTTGGGGCAGATAGAATCCTCAGTTCATAGTATTTCTGTCCTCAGCCAGAAACTGAAAATACAAAAATAACCATCAGTTAAAACATCAGCAGCAACTAATTTACAGGTGTGCTGAATATGTAGCTGCTTATTTAACATGCCTTGAGGTGTGTGTACAGTTTCTATTTAACCAGTTATTCCCCTGCATAAGATCTCTTGTTCCCTGTCCCATGGCAGACATTCTACCATTAGAGTCACTCCTGTGGATTCCAAACCAAAGACTAAAGCAACGCCACTAGAATGCTCCTGTGACAATGTGATATATGATACTAGTTCACTCAGGATTGGCTTGCTCGTGCTGTGGGAGCAAAGTACCACCAAGTCACTTAAAGCAACTTCAAGCAACTTAAAATGATAACTGTTTTATATTTTCTTATGTGACATGTCCATCATGGGGACAGAGGGCTTCTACTCACCACAGACATTCAGGGAATTTTCTCATGATCATTCCAAAAGAAAAAAGGATTCCTAAAGTGATGTTGAAGTTACAGTTAAGTACTCAGATCTCCAGAGTGACACACATCACTTATAATTACAGTTCATCTGTCATCACTGGTCACATGGCCCCCATGACCACAAACACGGGCCAGCAAGTACATCCAGTGTGAAACGGTAGGAACTTGACAGCATTTGTTCAGAGCACTAATAACTCTCGACAGTTACCTCAAGGGAGGGGTTCTGAATTTGGAAACAGCCTTTGCCTTCTGGCTCCAGGAATTCTCAAGATGAAGTGCTGGATGAGCTGGGGGGAAGTAGGAACAAGCCTCATTAGGTTGAAAGCCTTCATGGATGGAAGCCACAGGGAGAGGATCATGTTTGTCTGGAAGCAAATAGAGGATGTTAGGCAAAAACAAGAGGGAGATCAATTTACTGTGCAACTTTGCTAATATCAGTTTTGCTTACAACTGTATTGTTGAAATCAAAGTCAGACTTTTTAATGTAAATATAACATATTTTAGACATAACACAAAATAATAAATACTGTATGTGAGATCATCATAAAAAATGTTATATATTTGTGGACTACTACAAATAACAAACCAAGTCATTCACTGTATGCTTAGCATCAAAAGAAAATAGCTGAAATTTGAAATGTACATACACTAAAGTTTATGTGTACAAGTTTCTAAGTTTGCTTCAGTTCAGTTCAGTTCAGTCGCTCAGTTGTGTCCAACTCTTTGCAACCCCGTGAATCGCAGCACGCCAGGCCTCCCTGTCCATCACCAACTCCCGGAGTTCAGACTCACATCCATCGAGTCAGTGATGCCATCCAGCCATCTCATCCTCTGTCGTCCCCTTCTCCTCCTGCCCCCAATCCCTCCCAGCATCAGAGTCTTCTCCAGTCAGTCAACTGTTCGCATGAGGTGGCCAAAGTACTGGAGTTTCAGCTTTAGCATCATTCCTTCCAAAGAAATCCCAGGGCTGATCTCCTTCACAATGGACTGGTTGGATCTCCTTACAGTCCAAGGGACTCTCAAGAGTCTTCTCCAACACCACAGTTCAAAAGCATCAATTCTTCGGCTCTCAGCTTTCTTCACAGTCCAACTCTCACATCCATACACGACCACTGGAAAAACCATAGCCTTGACTAGCCGGACCTTTGTTGGCAAAGTAATGTCTCTGCTTTTGAATATGCTATCTAGGTTGGTCATAACTTTCCTTCCAAGGAGTAAGCGTCTTTTAATTTCATGGCTGCAGTCACCATCTGCAGTGATTTTGGAGCCCCAAAAAATAAAGTCTGACACTGTTTCCCCATCTATTTCCCATGAAGTGATGGGACCAGATGCCATGATCTTAGTTTTCTGAATGTTGAGCTTTAAGTCAACTTTTTCACTCTCCACTTTCACTTTCATCAAGAGGCTTTTGAGTTCCTCTTCACTTTCTGCCATAAGGGTGGTGTCATCTGCATATCTGAGGTTATTGATATTTCTCCCGGCAATCTTGATTCCAGCTTGTGTTTCTTCTAGCCCAGCATTTCTCATGATGTGCTCTGCATATAAGTTAGCTTAGGTAAGCGTTATTATAAGTATTCTCAGAATTGACTAATATGGAAAACTATTTGCCAGGAAATCAACTTTTTCTGTATAGTAAGAGGCCACTTACAGTTTGTTTCAATCTTAGGTGTCATTGTTTTGATTAATTGTGCATTTTGTGGTTAATTAATTGTTCATTTTTGTATAGTCACTCTTTCAAACCATGAACCACTCATGAATACTAGATGGCTTAATTTTTTCTTATTTGTGTCTCAGGAGTTCATTCCTTTTAATGTTGCGTAGAATTCCATTATTTGGGTACATGAAATTGTTTATCAAATGGCCTGCTGAGGAATGCTTGAGTTGTTTCTGGTTTTTGGTATTACAGATAAAGCTGCTTTGAACAGGTAGGTACAAGTCTTGTGTGGACATATGCTTTCAGGGCTCTTGGGCATATACCTAGAACTGGAATGACTGGGTCATGGGAAAGTATATTTTTAACTTTTCAAGAAATTGCCAAACTGTTTTCCAAATGATTGTACAATTTTCTATTCCTGTGAGCATCATATGAGAGTTCTAATTCCTCCGTATTTTCACAGACACTTGGTTTAGCCAGCTTTTTAAATTTTAGCTGCTCTCATAGATGCATAGTACTATTTCATTGTACATTTAATTTTAATTTCTCGAGTATTTACCATTTAAAATACTTCGTGAAGTATCTGTTCAAATCTTTTGTTTATTCTTTGGGTTGTTATTTGTAATGAACTTGCAGGAACTCTACATATTCCTGATACAAATCTTTTGTCTGAGAATGTTGTAGTTTCTAACCAGCTGTTTTTGCCTTTTCATTTTCTTAACTGTGTCTTTTGGAAGAAGAAAAGACTTAAAAAATACAGGCAATTAACATTTTAGGTTAGAAAGTAACATTTCTAAAGGGAGAGACTGTCCTCAAAATTGTATCACAGTCCTTCTGGGGCTAAAACATGAGGCATTGTTAAGGTATGAACAGTTCAGAACTAAAGATAATCATAACAAAACCCAACAACCATATCCATTTCCTGAGTGCTGAGGCTGTGCCAAGCAATGGAGTTGGCTACTTAAATAGGAAGTGACTGAGACAGAAGCCCTCCCAACTACAAAATTATACAAATTTTTATCTCTGCTAAAGCCAGCACATTTCTGGTAGTGTTTCATAACTACTCCAACAGCTTAAAAAATAGTGAGTAAAAAATACACAATGTATTTTTTGTGTAGTGTAAACATCTACTTCTCTGACTTTCTTTCAAATACTATGATACTGAGATGGAAAAGTTGATGCAGGTGATAATCTCAAAATGCGAGATCAAATTGTTTTGCATTCATGTCCCTTTTTAAGAATTGAAACAATGATACAGCATTATATTAGATAAGAGGGGTTGTTTGCTTTATTTTTCAAATATTTTTATTAATAGTTACCTAAGTTATTTTTTAACTATTAAACTAGTACACTGTGAAGAAAATCTTATGGGTTTTTTAAGATAAAATATGACGTTTCTGGAAAATATCATTTTTGTGTTGGGTTATTTCAGTTGTACTTGGCACAGGATTCTTTATTCACTGGCTTTTGTCACGTGGTTCTCTCCGAATAAAACAGCCAATAACTGAGTTGCAAGTCAAAAGGAGTTTCATGTTTAAGTCTTAAATGGTGGTAAGAAGCTACGTATGTACCCCTGCATAGGGTAAGCTCTAGCTTCAATGTGACCAGTTTCAATTTTCAAGCAAATGAACTGAGATTAAATAATAAAAAGAATTCAAACCATAAGAGGTAGAAAGTAGAGTAAATATGTATGTAAAAATGTGGGAAATATAAATTTAAATATAAAATACAGATTTAAACATAAATGTTAGTAATTATACTTGGTGTTAATACATTAAATTCCCTATCAAAGTCAAAGATTTTAACTGAGTTTATCAACAACAGCAACAATTCTATACTTATAATAAGGGGCACAGCTAAATACAAAGTTAAGAAAATAATTAAAAGTAAAAAAAATATTTGATAAGCAGAAACTAGACACACACAAAGCAACTAAAGTGATAATAATATTGAGGTATATAAGTCAGAAAGTGTTAGCAGAGATGAAAAGAAAATTTTCATGATGATAGAAGGTTCAGTTGATCATGGTGATAAGAGGTTTCAATTCTAAGTACCTAATTATATAGCTTCAATTTTATGAGAAAAATTAACCAAAATTCAGGGAAATGTAAAAAATTAATATGGAATAGTATACAAATTATGATCACTTGGCTATAAAACAATAAATGAAAATAACATAAACCACAGTGTAAAAATTTTAAAGAAAAGATGTCAAAGCCAAATCTCGTGAGATTTAAAAAAAAATTACAATCAGGAAGAGATTATTCAAGTTCTGCTACATTGGTTCAGTATTTGAAAGCCAGTCAGTGTATTTAATTTAAAAAAAAAAGTAAAAAAAAAAATAAATAAAAATCCTGATTTTCTTTATGCATTCAGAAAAAAAACTAGACAAATTACAATTACCATTACTTATAAAAACTTCTGTAAAACTGAATTAAAAAAACTCCCTTCATACTAAAGTGTATCTTCAAAACTCTATAGCAAAATACAAAGTCATAAAATATTAAAGGCTTTCCCCAGTAGTGTCCTGTTTACAAAACTGCTATTCTACTTTGTATTGGGTTTCCTAGCCATTACAAGAAAGGAAATAAAATGTACATGGAATGGAAAGAAAGAAAAAAAATTGTCACTCTTTGCAGTCAGGAGATCCAAAATAATCATTATATAAATGATTAAGTGGGTACATCAGGGTTGCTGGATATAAGGTTGTATCTGGGTTCTCCAGAGAAACAAAATCGAAAGGAAGTGAGGAAGATAGATGGGTTGGGTGGGTGGATGGACGGTTGGATGAACGGAAAGGCAGGTAGGTAAATAGATGGATAGATACAGGGGCAGAATTTGAGAAAATGTCTTATGTAATTGTGGGGGCTGGCAAGTCTGAAATCTGTAGGTTGGGCCAGCAGTCTGGAAATTTGGGTTAAAATTAATGTTGAATTCTTGAGTCTGAAATCTTCAGGACAAGTCATCTGATAAAGTTTCCGATACTACAATCTTAAGGCGGAATAACTTCAGTCTTTGCTCTTAAGATCGTCAACTGGCTGGATATAGCTCCCCCATGTTATGAAGTGAAGTGAATTGAAGTCGCTGAGTCGTGTCCAACTCTTTGTGACCCCGTGGACTGTAGCCTACCAGGCTTCTCTGTCCATGGGATTCTCTAGGCAATAATACTGGAGTGGGTTACCATTTCCTTCTCCAGGGGATCTTCTTGACCCAGGAATCGAACCCGGGTCTCCCTCATTGAAGGCAGACG
Source organism: Bos indicus x Bos taurus (assembly GCF_003369695.1). Lineage (NCBI taxonomy): Eukaryota > Metazoa > Chordata > Mammalia > Artiodactyla > Bovidae > Bos > Bos indicus x Bos taurus. The sequence goes on along the minus strand of NC_040079.1, from coordinate 95,296,851 downwards.
CTTTAACCTCTGAGCCACCAGGGAAGCCAAAACGTCATCTCTTTTACTCAGTCTAATGGTTTAATCACACTTTAAAAAAATAGCTTCACAACAGCATCTTGACTGGTGTTGAAAATAGTTGGGCACAATAGCCTAGCCATGTTGATAGCCATTGCAGTCCACCCCTTGTCAATTTGGTACCCATACACATCTCCTTCAAACATACTTAATTTCTAAAGACATTATTAAAGTCTTACTTCTACTTGGTATGATACAACAATCCTGTATGAAACCCAAAGTTCACTAACCCTTTCACCAGAAGATGATTCAAAATCCTTGAGTGACAGTCTTCCCTTTATATTCTGTAACTCAAATACTCTGATAGAAAGTTAATAAAGCTTAACTACTATGATGTAAAGTCAATACATCTCATATCATGATAAGAGAGGAAAGAAAAAATGTTATGTATATACACAAATATATTCATAATAAAATAAGGAAGACATACTTGAAATGATTACAGTTGTAGGTTCTGCAACTGGTCATGTGGCCGTGACTGGTATTTGAAATTACCTACTCCTCCATCCCTTCTGTACTGTCTTAGCCCTCAGAAAGCACCTCAGATGGTTGTGGTCTATACCTGGTAGCATGATACAAATTTTATTCCTGAAGGTTCTAAGCCATTAGTAATCCTGCCTCAATTGGGTTGTTGTAGTTTTCTATTCACTTTAACCACAGGGCATGGTAGTACTGAGAGATGCCCTAAAGCAGGAGTCCCCAGCTTCCCAGATCTAATGTTGATGATCTGAGGTGGAGCTGATATAGAAGTAAATGTAATGGACTGGACTCGAATCATCCTGAAAGTGTACCCCCCTCCCCAGTCTGTGAAAAAATTGTCTTCCAGGAAACCAGTCCCTGGTTCCAAAAAGGTTGGAGACTTTTGCCCTAAAGGAACTTGTGCATTACAGATATCTTCTTCCTTACCTCCATTTTATAACAACAGTCCAATTTCTTTTTAAGTTTGTATTTTATATTGGAGTATGGACTTCCCTGGTGGCTCAGATGGTAAAGAATCTGCCTACAATGCAGACCTGGCTTTGATCCCTGGGTCTATAAGAGCCCCAGGAGAAGGAATGACTAACCCCTCCAGTATTCTTGGCTGGAGAATTCCGTGGACAGAGGATCCTGGTGGGCTACAGTTCGTGGGTCGGACACGACTGAAGGGACTTAGCATGCACGCAGAGCCAATTAACAATGCTGTGATAGTTTCAAGTGGACAGCAAAGGGATTCAGCCCTGCCAACTTCCCTTTGGTAGTCAGGATCAGCCCTCCTAGCCAGTGTAGTAATGCCCATATTTCCCTGTTGATTCAGAGGCATGAGGAGCCCAAAGTGGCCAGGTGGCAGTCTTCACTTCCAATTCAGTGGAATCATGCTGTATTTTCTGGTGGAAGCATTCCTTCCTTTGGAGACCTATAGACCAGCAAAACCAGCAAGATGATGAGGATAGGAAGAAAAATTTTTTTTACTGATGAACCACTCGCAGTAATAGTGATGTCACCTCCATTTTCACCCCTTGATCCCTGGACCCACGGTCCTGGATATGGGAGAAACAAACCATATACTGAGCACTGACTTTCAAGATTCCTTGATATTTATATCATATTATGTATGTGCTCAGTTGCTCAGTCATGTGTGACTCTTTGCAACCCCATGAACTGTAGCCCTCTAGGTGCCTCTGTCCATGGGATTTTCTAGGCAAGAATACTGTTGTTGGTTGCCATTTCCTACTTCAGGGGATCTTCCTGACCCAGGAATTAAACCTATGTCTCTTGTGTCTCCTGCATTGGCAGGTGGATTTTTTACCATTAGTGCCACCCTAATGGGAAACCCTATTATATACACATACATCTAAATCCATGCATACATACATATATATCAGGGAATCTTGAAAAAACTAAAACACAATAAGTTATGAACTATGATACCATTTCATATAACATATGAAGGCATACATCACAGTATTAGTTTACACACATATAAATAAGTGGTTAAGTATTAAAGTCTGAACAGAAAAGATACACAAAGTGCAAGAATAGGGTTATTATTAGACAAAATTATATGATTGGAGAAATGTCTAAAGGAATTTTAAATTATAAACTTATTTTTTAAAAATTCTGAATCAAATAAGGCAAAACATGACATTTTTCAAAAGGGGCACCTGAGTCTATCCTATGGACTGAATTGTGTCCTTCCAAAATTTGTGTTTTGAAGCCCAAAACCTGATATAATGATACTTGGAAATGGAGTCTTTGGGAGGTAATTAGGTCTAGATGAGATCGTGAGGGTGTGGCCCTCGTGATGGAATTAGTGCCTTTATAATAAGAGACATCAGAGAGCTTGTTCTCACTCCATCTTGTGAAGACACAGCCAAAAGGTGATCATGTGTAGCCTGGAAGAGAGATCTAATCAGAACTCTTACCCTACTGGCATCCTGATCTCAGACTTCCAGACAGCAGAACCATAGCAGATAAACTTCTGTTAGTTAGGCCATGTTGTCTATGGTATTTTGTCATGGCAACCCAGGCTAAGATAATCTTTATTACCTTATTCAGAATATAATTCCTTATGTTTGAAAACTCACTCCCTTTAAAAAAAAAAAAATCCATTGCCATGTTGCCCAAAGAGTTCATAGAAAAGCAGAATACTAGAAAAATTAAAAGTAAGTGAAAGCATTTTTTAAGTTTAAGTGACTATACAAGTATCAGATATTGTAAAATCCTTTAAGGTAGGAATTATGTGTATATCACCAAAGCCGAGTGAAGTATCTGCCACATACCAGTGCTTAATATCTGTGACATACAAAGAGTGTATCAATCAAACAGAAAGCATAAAGCTCCACTAACCATTGTTCTTCTGAAATCTCATAATAAAGAGAGGGGGTTACAACAACCACAAAAACTTATCTTTTTAGGGACCTATTATCATGTCACAAGTTTTCAAGCTTTTAATGCTGCTATAAATAACAGGGAACCCTTGGCCTGCTTAAACCAGTTTCCTAATATTCTCTTTTCACAAATTACTAATTCTGGCTTCTACAGTTGTGATTAAGCCCTTTCCCTTGCTTTTTCTAATCTTTATTTTTTTTAGACTTTTTGCTTTATAATGCAGTATAGCTGATTAACAATGTTGTGATACTTTCAGGTATACAGGAGAGGACTCCACCATACATATACCTGTATCCATTCTCCCCCAAACTTCCCTCCCACTCAGGCTGCCACATAACATTAGGCAGAGTTCCCTGTGATACACAGTAAGCCCTTGTTGGTTGTCTGTTTTAAATATAGCAGTGTATATGTCCATCCCAAACTCCCTAATTATCATTTTCCTCAGTCCTTTTCCCCTAGCAACCATAAGTTCATTGTTTGAGTCTGTGGATCTGTTTCTGTTTTGTAAATAAGTTCATATGTATCATTTCTTTTTAGTCTGCTTATAAGGGATGTCATACAGTATTTATACTTCTCTGTCTGACTTACTTCATTTAGTATGACAGTCTCTAATTTCCTCCATGTTGCTGCAAATAACATTATTTCATTCTTTTTAATGGTTGAGTAATATTCCTTCATGGAGAAGACAATGGCACCCCACTCCAGTACTCTTGTCTGGAAAATCCCATGGGCAGAGGAGCCTGGTGGGCTGCAGTCCATGGGGTCGATAGGAGTCAGACACGACTGAGCGACTTCACTTTCATGCATTGGAGAAGGAAATGGCAACCCACTCCAGTGTTCTTGCCTGGAGAATCCCAGGGATGGGTGAGCCTGGTGGGCTGCTGTCTATGGGGTCACACAGAGTCGGACATGACTGAAGCGACTTAGCAGCAGCAGGAGCAGTGTTTATTGAGTACTGTAGATTATAGAAGGTTTCCATCTTTGTAAAATATTTTGTGGATAGCAGAGATTTCTTTTTCCATATAATACTTCAGTTCAGTTGCTCAGTCGTGTCTGACTATTTGTGATCCCATGGACTGCAGTACGCGAGGCCTCCCTGTCCATCACCAACTCCCAGAGTTCACTCAGACTCCCGTCCATTGAGTCAGTGATGCCATCCAACCATCTCATCCTTTGTCATCCCCTTCTCCTCTCACCTTCAATCTTTCCCAGCATCAGGGTCTTTTCAAATGAGTGGGTTCTTCGCATCAGGTGGTCAAAGTATTGGAGTTTCAGCTTTAGCATCATTCCTTCCAAAGAAATCCCAGGGCTGATCTCCTTCAGAATGGACTGGTTGGATCTCCTTGCAGTCCAAGGGACTCTCAAGAGTCTTCTCCAACACCACACTTCAAAAGCATCAATTCTTCGGCGCTCAGCCTTCTTCACAGTCCAACTCTCACATCCATACATGACCACTGGAAAAACCATAGCCTTGACTAGCCAGACCTTTGTTGGCAAAGTAATGTCTCTGCTTTTGAATATGCTATCTAGGTTGGTCATAACTTTCCTTCCAAGGAGTAAGCGTCTTTTAATTTCATGGCTGCAGTCACCATCTGCAGTGATTTTGGAGCCCAGAAAAATAAAGTCTGACACTGTTTCCACTGTTTCCCCATCTATTTCCCATGAAGTGATGGGACCGGATGCCATGATCTTCGTTTTCTGAATGTTGAGCTTTAAGCCAAGTTTTTCACTCTCCACTTTCACTTTCATCAAGAGGCTTTGAATTCCTCTTCACTTTCTGCCACAAGGGTGGTGTCATCTGCATATCTGAGGTTATTGATATTTTTCCCGGCAATCTTGATGCCAGCTTGTGTTTCTTCCAGCCCAGCATTTCTCATGATGTACTCTGCATAGAAGTTAAATAAGCAGGGTGACAGTATCCAGCCTTGACGTACTCCTTTTCCTATTTGGAACCAGTCTGTTGTTCCATGTCCAGTTCTAACTGTTGCTTCCTGACCTGCATACAGATTTCTCAAAAAATCCTGGGTAATTTCATACTAAATAGGGGCATGTGATCGCTTCCTTCTTTTGAGCTAATCATCCCAGAGAGGGAATCACTCCTACTTTGTATCATTCCCCAGAGGTGAACTTCAACTTCTCCAGGAAAAGTGAGCACATTTTATTAACCTGCACCACATGAAGTTTGGGAGGTTTTTTGGTTAATAGACCAACAAGCTGTCATTGTAGAGAACAACTTCTAGCCTGTGGGCCTGGATAAAATTATAGAAATGGAGCTATCAGGGAAAATCTAAAAAGTGTGGCTCCACGTAAGAATTGTACGTATGGTTCTCTCTCTCTCTTTTTAACATCATATGTGTTTATACTTTCACTAAATTTCCAAATGTGTTAATTCAAATTAGTCTCCTAAGTATTCCCTTCTGTCGGTAGCATTTGGCTGTACAGTAAAATGAGCAGCTGCCACAAAGCATTCGCTAATGCTCCCTTCCTCAGAGGGAGATTAGTACAAATTTAAGTTTGTGTTAATCCCCACCTGCAGCACCATGGTCTCTGTTGGGTTTTGCTAAGTTTAAATAATTGCTACAAAAATAATTTGCTCTTATTTGCATAATATAGGACTGTAGCAACAGTTTCTGCACTATATTATTAACCTGTTTTGTGGTAAATGGTGTTTACTTATGGCCTTGGACATGTGGTATCTATTAAGTAACATCTCCAAGAATGGATGCTTTCTTACTTGTTAAATGGAAACCAAAATGTCAAAAATAATTTGGGGGAATGTAAAAGTAAATGGCAAATGCTGACAGTCATGAGGCTTACTGAAGTTACCAAAAATGCAGATTGCTTAGACATTAATAAAAAATAATAATAACAGCTTTTGAGGCTTGACTGGGACCATTTATGGCATGATTTCAACATCACTTAACATGACGCATTCATATTTTCCCAGTGCCATTTCCAATTACAGTACAATACAAATTTTATTAGTTGTCTAGTAATACTGTTGACTCATTGGAAAAGACTCTGATGCTGGGAGGGATTGGGGGCAGGAGGAGAAGGGGACGACAGAGAATGAGATGGCTGGATGGCATCACTGACTCAATGGACATAAGTCTGAGTGAACTCCAGGAGTTGGTGATAGACAGGGAGGCCTGGTGTGCTGCGATTCATGGGGTTGCAAAGAGTCGGACACGACTGAGCAACTGAACTGAAGTAATACTGTAGATAATTTAAAAAGGCAGTATATGCTTTTTAAAATAGGGACATTGATTCTAATTCTACAAGGCTTTGATTTAAGAAAAAAATTAATGAAACATTTTTATATAAGGGAAAAATAATTATCTTCCATGGTTTTATTATTGAGTTTTTCACTTTACTTCAATTGTCTTAAAAATGGTTTGTAATGGCCTAGCATGAACATAATGAACATGCATTAATTACAAAATGTTTTCAAATGTAAAGGATCAGGATTCATTTGGGAGATGAGTGTCAAGTACTTGGGCCCAAGAATAAACCTGGTATCTCACCAAATGTTTTCTGCTCTGAAAACTGGCATCTCCTGTGACTTCAGATCTCATATCAAAAATGTTCAGTCATTCTTCTCCAAGACCACACTGCTCAGAACTCAAGCAAAAATTTCTTCTTGGAAATTGTTCCGCTCAGTTTGACTACCTCATTAATAATCTGAAAGAATGATGGGAACAGAAACAATGTCAAAAAATGTTGGTACCACTGCTAAGTAAAAACTTTTGAGCTATATCACCACTCAGCCCTTAATGTGGGTTCCCAGGTGGCACCTGTCAATGCAGGAGATGCAAGAGACACAGGTTCGATCCCTGGGTTGGGAAGATCCCCTGGTGAAGAAAATGGCAACCCACTCCAGTATTCTTGCCTGGAAAATCTCATGGACAGAGAAGCTTGGTGGGCTACAGTCCATGGGGCCGCAAAGAGTCAGCATGACTGAGCACACACACAGCCCTTAACATAATGGAGTTTTGTAACAGAATTCCAATACTGAAGGAAGTCTGGAGAAGTACACTGTATCTATGGATAGGTAGAAGAAAGAACTAGGGGGAAAAAAAGAAAAAAAATCCTGAAACTTTGGATCTTTAATTCTCCAATTTTCATTGATAACTCATTAAAAAACCATTAGACATTTTTATCTTTATGTTTTATTTAATCAAACTAGTTTCAAAACTGAGTTTCCATCGTGCCAGGATGATGGAGGATTCAGCCTGAGATTTCCTGGTGCTTCCCCTACACAGAGGTGCCAGCACTGAGAAATGGGAACTCTCTTGCACCAGTGCTGACAGTTGCAACAGGCTGCTGCATGGCGGCCTTGAGGTCTTGTTGTTCTCAGGAGCTCTGGTGCTCCACTTGAGGCATCTTCAGAACAGCTGAGAAGCCGAGGATCTCAGTGAAGTACCAGAGGATTGTGTGATCTCTTGGGTTACAGAAATACCCCATATTTTTCTTGTTCTTAGAGGCACAACCCTCTCCCTTGCCCCCACGGGTTTCCAACACTGTACCTTCACTGATTTTAGGAGGAATCTGCTTTATGTATGTATGTAGCTTCTATTAGGTGGGTACTAATGGAATTGCAGTTTCAGACTGAATTTTAAATCATTATAACTGGGCTCAAACACATCTTTATTAATCAAAATAGGACCCATTACAATCAGTACATTTTTGCCAATGAGGAATAAGTTTGTTTATTCTGTAGAGTGAAAATCTGTGCTTTGAACTCTTGGAAAGCAATTTCTGCCTCCTGCTAGTTGTGGGAGCATTTTCCTTGCAAAAAGTTGTCAAGATACCTGAAGAAGTGGTAGTTGGTTGGTGAGAGGTTAGGTTAATATGGCGACTGGGGCAAAACTTCATAGCCCAATTCGTTCAAGTTTTGAACGGTTGGTTGTGTGATGTGCTATTGGGCATTGTCATGGAGAAGAATTGGGCCCATTCTGTGACTTATGACAGCTGCAGACATTGCAGTTTTTGGTGCATCCCATTGATTTGTTGAGCATACTTCTCAGATGTAATGGTTTCACCTGGATTTAGAAAGCTATTGTGGATCAGGCAGCAAACCACCAAACAGTGACCATGACATTTCTTTGGTGCAAGTTTGGCTTTGGGAAGTGCTTTGGAGCTTCTTCTCTGTCCAGCCACTGAGCTGGTCATCACCAGTTGTTGTGTGAAATCCACTTTTCATCGCACATCACAATCTGGTCAAGAAATGGTTCGTTGTTGCTTTGTAGAATAAGAGAAGATGAAAATTCAAAACAGTTATTTGATTGCAGTCAGCTCATGAAACACCCACTTACCGAGCTTTTTCACCTTTCTGCTGCTGCTAAGTCACTTCAGTCGTGCCCGACTCTGTGTGACCTCATAGATGGCAGCCCACCAGGCTCCCATGTCCCTGGGATTCTCCAGGCATTTCACTTTTCTAATTTGCTTCAAATGCCAAACAACAATAGAATGGTTGACATTGAGTTCTTCAGCAACTTCTCCTATCGTGAGAGGATCAGCCTTGATGATTGCTCTCAACTGGTCATTGTCAACTTCTGATGCCCAGCTACTTTGCTTCTCATCTTCAAGGCTCTTGTCTCCTTTGGAAAACTTCTTGAACCACTACTGAACTATGTTTGTTAGAATTTCTTGGGCCAAATACATCGTGGATGCTGCAAGTTGTCTCCTCTGCTTTACCACCCATTTTGAACACAAGAAAATAACTCTAATTTGCTTTTTGTCCAATATCATTTCCCTAGTCTAAAATACACATAAAATAAATAGCAAGTAGTAAGTCATTAGCAAAAAAACATAAAGTGAGAAATGTGCATTAAAATGATGTATTAAATAACCACATTTATTTAAGAATGTATTCCAATATCAAATGACAAAGTTCAACAATGCAAAATTGCAATTACTTAGGCACCAACTAATATTTTTCTGCTCTGCAAAAATATCCAAGGAAAGGAACAATAAATATCAGCTACCCACCTGGAATGAAGAGACTGGGAAATTTTTAGGGAGTGCAAATGCTCTATAACATAAAAAAAAAAAAAAAATTCTGCAATAAAAATGAGTTAAAAATGATTGCCAAAAAAGTTTGTCAGGAAATTTGAATTTTTATGGTAACTGAGCCAAAATTTGAAAATACTTCATCTTGCCCCTTCAATGCACATCATTCTAAGAAGTCTTAAAACATGTGATATATATATATCTATATAAATATATATAGATAGATAGATATATACTTTTTTCCCAACCATTTTTGTCTGATTTCCTATGAACTCAAACTAAAACTGACTTTCTCACTCTCTAGACTCTCCTCTCCAACCTCTCTCCAATCCAGTCACTTCTGTCTCATCTTGTCTTCACTGGGGACCGCAATGCTGAGATAAGTCCTGAGAAGGAGTACATCTTACATGTAGTGACTCTCAGTATTTCAGAAATACTGCTTGACAACAGCTAGATTCTGTCACTACATATTCCTCCTTGAGTCAGCTGGTGATGCTTTTCTCAGTGTACACTTGTTACTGGGTCCTCTTGATTTTACTTTTGTCTATGAATTTCTTTGTGTTGGCATTTTTATGATGCAGTGCTCGGGTGGCACTAGTGGTAAAGAACTCACCTGCCAATACAGGGGACATAGGAGATGTGGGTTTAATCCTGGGTCTGGAAGATCCCCTGGAGGAGGGCATGGCAACCCACTCCAGTATTCTTACCTGAGAATCCCGCAGACTGGCAGGCTACAGTCCACAGGGTCGCAGAGAGTCGGACATGACTAAAGCGACTTAGCATGGCTACCTTACAGCACTTCATCCAGAGCCTTCTCTTGAGAAATCTACCTGCCTACATGCAGATTTCCCTTCATTTCACCCAGTACAACATCACATGAGTCTTCTGACAATAGTTTTAAGTTGGTGTCCTTGGTCCTGTGCAGTAGTGTTCATTCTCTCTCGTCAGAAGGATGACTACCATGCTTTTCAGCGTGGCATTTTCCACCCTACAGAAATATGGACCCAACTGTCTTTTAACTTATTTCTTCTTATACCTCTTTTAAAAATTCAGTCAATCTAGGGATACCCTATGTTTCCTTCTTTGCAACCCACAGGACTCTTTGCCTGTTTTCAGGGTATCCCTATTGCTTTCCTGCATCTGATGTTCTTTAATTCCAGGTCAAGACCTGCCTTCTCCAAAAAAAAATGCTGCATATCCTATTGTACAAACCAGTGGCTTCTCTTGTGTGAAAACTCCCAGGTTTTCGTTCCAGTAGCCATTCTTTATTTCCTTGAGTATATTCCCACTTAGACTTGTTGGTGCTCTTCTTGGATTTTTAAATCATTCATATTATGAATGAAGTTTCATCTGTGTAGCTATAGAGTGTGGGCTTTGTATGGGAAACTGTGGTTCTTCTGTGTAGAGATCAGCACAGAATAGGGAACTGTTTCACCCTGCCATAAAGATGTTGAAATGAGTGTATAGCCCTGCCTCAGCCTAATGACAACGGCAGAGTTTAGAGAATAGGCTTGTAGTGAAAATTAACATAGAACAAATTGTGACTAATGTGTGTGTGTGTGTGTGTGTGTGTGTGTACTCAGTCATGTCCGACTCTTTGAGACCCTATGGACTGTAGCCCACCAGGCTCCTCTGTCCATGGGATTCTCCAGGCAAGAATACTGGAGTGGGTTACCATTTCCTTCTCCAGGGGATCTTCTCCTCCCAGTGATCGAACCCAAGTCTCATGGATTACAGTTGGATTCTTTACCACTAGTGCCACCTGGGAAGCCCTGTGTGTGTATATATGCACATAAGTATATGTGTGTGTGTGTGTGTGTGTGTGTGTGTGTGTGTGTATGGAGGCTTCTGGTAAGAGATGCTGATTTGATCCCTGGGTCAGGAAGATCCCCTGCAGGAGGACATGGCAACCCACTCCAGTATTCTTGCCTGGAGAATCCCATAAACAGAGGAACCTGGTGGGTTACAGTCCATAGGGTCACAACAGGACTGAAGTGACCTCGCATGCATGCACACACGCATGCATATATATCTATAGGTTCTATTACAAATAAAATGGCTAAGTATACATCATGACTTTTGGAGAGATTGGAGAAAAGGATTCCACATTCCTCTGGAACAAAGAAAAAGGAAATTTAACTAGTGTAGGGGATGTCTTGCCTCCAAGAAAAAGGATAAACCTTCCTCCAGCAACCTGAATCCAATCTAACCTAAAAAAGTATTCTGTATGCATGTAAACGGGGATAATGTTTGAACTATCCATTCATCAAAGCATTAAAACCCCGAAACTCATTTCTGCTCTCCAGAATGGCGCCATTGCACATTTCTGCTCCAGAATAATTCGTGTGGACGGATCTGGCAGCCAAACATGAAAGTGTGGGTGCTGAACGGCTGGCAGCTGGCCCAGCAGTTAACCCTGCTGTTTTAGAATGCCATAAAATAAGCACAATTTAATCTTTCCAAATCATTTGGTCAGTGGCTGTGATTTCCGCAGAAAATAACTTCAAAGAAGACAGGCACCTTTGTTGATGCTTGTTTAAGCAGCCTGAGTGCTAGTATATTTAAGAATAAGAAACAAAAAACTCAAAGCCTGTGATAGATTCTTAAGAATCTGAACCAACAGGGTATGTAAACCAGCCTATTGATTTTCCCTGGTGGTAAGGATGTGCTCAGATTGATACAATTAAGAGATAATGTCATCAGCTAAAAGGTCATCACAGGTAGATTCATACTGCTTATTGAAATCTATCAAAGTGTGGAGTCTTTGCCATAGATACAGAGAACAGATTGGTGGTTGTCAGAAGTGGGGATTATGCATCAGTGGTCAGTGAAATGGTGAAGAAAGTCAAAAGGTACAGACTTCCAGTTATAAAATACATGAGTTATGGGGATGTGATGTATAGCACGGTGACTTTACATAATATTGTACTGCATATTCGAAAGTTGCTAAGAGTATATCTTAAATGGTCTCATCTTAAAAGAAAATTCTCTAAGTAAGGTGACAGATGTTAACTCGGCTTACTGTGGTGTTCATTTTGCAGTATATAAAAATATCAAATGATATACACCTGAAACTAATAGAATGCTGTGTGTAAACTATACTTCAATTGAAAAAAAAAAGAGAGAGACTTTGTTATGGGGAACACAAATCAGTACATAAAATTGTGATGTCTATTAAAGTAATGCTCAAAATTCTCCAAGCCAGGCTTCAGCAATACGTGAACCATGAACTTCCTGATGTTCAAGCTGGTTTTAGAAAAGGCAGAGGAACCAGAGATCAAATTGCCAACATCCGCTGGATCATGGAAAAAGCAAGAGAGTTCCAGAAAAGCATCTATTTCGCTTTATTGACTATGCCAAAGCCTTTGACTGTGTGGATCACAATAAACTGTGGAAAATTCTGGATGACATGGGAATACCAGACCACCTGATCTGCCTCTTGAGAAATCTGTATGCAGGTCAGGAAGCAACAGTTAGAACTGGACATGGCACAACAGACTGGTTCCAAATAGGAAAAGGAGTTCGTCGAGGCTGTATATTGTCACCCTGCTTATTTAACTTATATGCAGAGTACATAATGAGAAACACTGGACTGGAAGAAACACAAGCTGGAATCAAGATTGCCAGGAGAAATATCAATAACCTCAGATATGCAGATGACACCACCCTTATGGCAGAAAGTGAAGAGGAACTCAAAAGCCTCTTGATGAAAGTGAAAGTGGAGAGTGAAAAAATTGGCTTAAAGCTCAACATTCAGAAAACGAAGATCATGGCATCCGGTCCCATCACTTCATGGGAAATAGATGGGCAAACAGTGGAAACAGTGTCAGACTTTATTTTTTGGGCTCCCAAATCACTGCGGATGGTGACTGCAGCCATGAAATTAAAAGACGCTTACTCCTTGGAAGGAAAGTTATGACCAACCTAGATAGCATATTCAAAAGCAGAGACATTACTTTGCCAACAAAGGTCCGGCTAGTCAAGGCTATGGTTTTTCCTGTGGTCATGTATGGATGTGAGAGTTAGACTGTGAAGAAGGCTGAGTGCCGAAGAATTGATGCTTTTGAACTGTGGTGTTAAAGAAGACTCTTGAGAGTCCCTTGGACTGCAAGGAGATCCAACCAGTCCATTCTGAAGGAGATCAGCCCTGAGATTTCTTTGGAAGGAATGATGCTAAAGCTGAAACTCCAGTAATTTGGCCACCTCATGTGAAGAGTTGACTCATTGGAAAAGACTCTGATGCTGGGAGGGATTGGGGGCAAGAGGAGAAGGGGACGACAGAGGATGAGATGGCTGGATGGCATCACTGACTCGATGGATGTGAGTCTGAGTGAGCTCCGGGAGTTGGTGATGGACAGGGAGGCCTGGCGTGCTGAGATTCATGGGGTTGCAAAGAGTCGGACACGACTGAGCGACTGATCTGATCTGATCTGATTATTGATCTAATAAAAACCCACACTTATTTAAGATACTCCCCACAATGACCTTACTTAATTTATGATACCAATCTGAAGTACAGATTGCATCATTTTATCTTATGATGACTTCAGTTCAGTCCCTCAGTCATGTCCAACTCTTTGTGACCCCATGAATTACAGGACGTCAGGCCTCCCTGTCCATCACCAAGTCCCTGAGTCCACTCAAACTCATATCCATTGAGTCGGTGATGCCATCCATTCATCTCATCCTCTGTCATCCCCTTCTCCTCCTGTCCCCAATCCCTCCCAGCATCAGGGTCTTTTCCAATGAGTCAACTTTTCGCATGAGGTGGCCAAAGTGTTGGATTTCAGCTTTAGCATCAGTCCTTCCAATGAACACCCAGGACTGATCTCCCTTAGGATGGACTGGATGGATCTCCTTGCAGTCCAGGGGACTCTCAAGAGTCTTCTCCAGCACCAAAGTTCAAAAGCATCAATTCTTTGGTGCTCAGCTTTCTTCACAGTCCCACTCTCACATCCATACATGACCACTGGAAAAACCATAGCCTTGACTAGACAGACCTTTGTTGGCAAAGTAATGTCACTGCTTTTTAATATGTTGTCTAGGTTGGGCATAACTTTCCTTCCAAGGAGTAAGCGTCTTTTAATTTCCTGGCTGCAATCACCATCTGCAGTGATTTTGGAGCCCCCAAAAATAAAGGCAGCCACAGTTTCCCCATCTATCTACCATGAAGTGAGGGGACCAGATGCCATGATCTTAGTTTTCTGAATGTTGAGTTTTAAGCCAACTTTTTCACTCTTCTCTTTCACTTTCGTCAAGAGGCTTTTTAGTTCCTCTTCACTTTCTGCCATAAGGGTGGTGTCATCTGCATATCTGAGGTGCTTGATATTTCTCCCGGCAATCTTGATTCCAGCTTGTGTTTCTTCCAGCCCAGCGTTTCTCATGATGTACTCTGCATATCAGTTACATAAGCAGGGTGACAATATACAGCCTTGATGAACTCCTTTTCCTATTTGGAACCAGTCTGTTGTTCCATGTCCAGTTCTAACTGTTGCTTCTTGACCTGCATATAGGTTTCTCAAGAGGCAGATCAGGTGGTCTGGTATTCCCATCTCTTTCAGAATTTTCCACAGTTTATTGTGATCCACACAGTCAAAGGCTTTGGCATAGTCAATAAAGCAGAAATAGATGTTTTTCTGGAACTCTCTTGCTTTTCCCAGGATCCAGTGGATGTTGGCAATTTGACCTCTGGTTCCTCTGCCTTTTCTAAAACCAGCTTGAACATCAGGAAGTTCATGGTTCACGTGTTGCTGAAGCCTGGCTTGGAGAATTTTGAGCATTACTTTACTAGCTTGTGAGATGAGTGCAATTGTGCAGTAGTTTGAGCATTCTTTGGCATTGCCTTTCTTTGGGATTGGAATGAATCCTGTGGCCACTGCTGAGTTTTCTAAATTTGCTGGCATATTGAGTGCAGCACTTTCACAGCATCACCTTTCAGGATTTGAAATAGCTCAACTGGAATTCCATCACCTCCACTAGCTTTGCTTGTCGTAATGCTTTCTAAGGCCCACTTGACTTCATATTCCAGGATGTCTGGCTCTAGGTCAGTGATCACACCATGGTGATTATCTGAGTCATGAAGATCTTTTTTGTACAGCTCTTCTGTGTATTCTTGCCACCTCTTCTTAATATCTTCTGCTTCTGTTAGGTGTGTACAGTTTTTGTCCTTTATCAAGGCAATCTTTGCATGAAATTTTCCCGTGGTATCTCTAATTTTCTTGAAGAGATCTCTACTCTTTCCCATTCTGTTGTTTTCCTCTATTTCTTTGCATTGATCACTGAGGAAGGCTTTCTTATCTCTCCTTGCTATTCTTTGGAACTCTGCATTCAGATACTTATATCTTTCCTTTTCTCCTTTGCTTTTCACTTCTCTTCTTTTCACAGCTATTTGTAAGGCCTCCCCAGACAGCCATTTTGCTTTTTTGCATTTCTTTTTCTTGGGAATGGTCTTGATCCCTGTATCCTCTACAATGCCACAAACCTCTGTCCATAGTTCATCAGGCACTCTTGTCTATGTGATCCAGTCCCTTAAATCTATTTCTCACTTCCACTGTATAATCATAAGGGATTTGATTTAGGTCATACCTGAATGGTCTAGTGGTTTTCCCTACTTTCTCCAATTTAACTCTGAATTGGGTAATAAGGAGTTCATGATCTGAGCCACAGTCAGCTCCTGGTCTTGTTTTTGTTGACTGTATAGAGCTTCTCCATCTTTGGCTGCAAAGAATATAATCAATCTGATTTCAGTGTTGACCATCTGGTGATGTCCATGTGTAGAGTCTTCTCTTGTGTTGTTGGAAGAGGGTGTTTGCTATGACCAGTGCATTTTCTTGGCAAAACTCTATTAGTCTTTGCCCTGATTCACTCCATATTCCAAGGCCAAATTTGCCTGTTACTCCAGGTGTTTCTTGACTTCCTACTTTTGCATTCCAGTTCCCTATAATGAAAAGGACATCTTTTTTGGGTGTTAGTTCTAAAAGGTCTTGTAGGTCTTCAAAGAACCATTCAACTTCAGCTTCTTCAGCATTACTGGTTGGGGCATAGACTTGGATTACTGTGATATTGAATGGTTTGCCTTGTAAATGAACAGAGATCATTCTGTCATTTTTGAGATTGCATCCAAGTACTGCATTACAGACTCTCTTGTTGACCGTGATGGCTACTCCATTTCTTCTGAGGGATTCCTGTCCTCAGTAGTAGATATAATGGTCATCTGAGTTAAATTCACCCATTCCAGTCCATTTTAGTTTGCTGATTCCGAGAATGTCGACATTCCTCTTGCCATCTCTTATTTGACTACTTCCAATTTGCCTTGATTCATGGACCTGACATTCCAGGTTTCTATGTAATATTGCTCTTTACAGCATCAGACCTTGCTTCTATCACCAGTCACATCCACAGCTGGGTATTGTTTTTGCTTTGGCTCCATCCCTTCATTCTTAATGGAGTTATTTCTCCACTGATCTCCAGTAGCATATTGGGCACCTACTGACCTGGGGAGTTTCTCTTTCAGTATCCTATCATTTTGTCTTTTCATACTGTTCATGGGGTTCTCAAGACAAGAATACTGAAGTGGTTTGCCATTCCCTTCTCCAGTGGACCATATTCTGTCAGATCTCTCCACCATGACCCGCCCATCTTGGGTTGCCCCACGAGCATGGCTTAGTTTCATTGAGTTAGACAAGGTTGTGGTCCTAGTGTGATTAGATTGACTGGTTTTCTTTGAGTATGGTTTCAGTGTGTCTGCTTTCTGATGCCCTCTTCCAATACCTACTGTCTTACTTGGGTTTCTTACGTTGGACGTGGGGTATCTCTTCACGGCTGCTCCAGCAAACCGCAGCCGCTGCTCCTTACCTTGGACGAGGGGTATCGCCTCACTGCCGCCCCTTCTGACCTTGAATGTGGAATAGCTCCTCTCGTCCCTCCTGGCCCTGGGCAGCCACTGCTCCTTGGAGGTGGGGTTGCTCCTCCCGGCTGCCACCCCAGGCCTCAGGCGTGGGGTTGGTCCTCCCAGCCGCCACCCCTGGCCTCAGGCGTGGGGTTGGTCCTCCCGGCCGCGGCCCCTGGCCTCGGGTGTGGGGTAGCTCCTCCCGGCCACCGCCCCTGGCCTCGGGCGTGGGTAGCTCCTCTTGGCCATTCCTGTACCGTCGCAGCCTGGCACTCTCCACCGCTGCCCCGACCTCAGACGTAGGGTAACTCCTCTTGGCTGCCTCCTCTCGGGCATGGGGTCCTTCCTCCCAGCTTCTGCCCCTGACCTTGGACGTGGGGGAGCCGCCCGCGCTAAATGTGCCAGTCGCAGCTGCCCACACATCTCCCTTTAAGATATATTTTAAATTAAGGAAACCAAACTTGAAGTGTTCTAGAAGGAGGAGACCCTGTCATCATAGTTAAGTAATTTTATCATGGTCAGTGGAACTTGGAGACATGGTTCATTAAGACCATCTCACTTTGTCTTGATTTTTAAAAAATGTATAGAAAACCAAAAATATATTATGTTCTCACTGCATTTATCTGACTTAGACTTAAATACAGAATAAAGTAGTTTAAGCCAAATTTACTTTTAATACCAATAGTGAATAGTGATAGTGAAGTCGCTCAGTCGTGTCCGACTCTTTGTGACCCCATGGACAGTAGCCAACCAAGCTCCTCTGTCCATGGGATTTTCCAGGCAAGAATACTGGAGTGGGTTGTTATTTCCTTATCCAGGGATCTTCCCAACCCAGGGATCGAACACAGGTCTTCTGCATTGTAGGCAGACACTTTACCATCTGAGCCACCAGGGATTTAATATCAATAATACAAAGCAATTTATTTCTTATTTACCTTATCATCAAGAACTAACATAGACGTCACATCACATTTTATGAAGAACCCTAAGTTGCTTCGGAGAAGGCAATGGCACCCCACTCCAGTATGTTTGCCTGGAAAATCCTATGGACGGAGAAGCCTGGTAGGCTGCAGTCCATGGGGTCACTAAGAGTTGGATACGACTGAGCGACTTGACTTTCACTTTTCACTTTCATGCATTGGAGAAGGAAATGGCAACCCACTCCAGTGTTCTTGCCTGGAGAATCCCAGGGACAGAGGAGCCTGGTGGGCTGCCATCTATGGGGTCCCACAGAGTCGGACACGACTGAAGTGACTTAGCAGCAGTAGCAGCTAAGTTGCTTTTCATCAATTTTGTCCATTATCTCTTGTGCAAATATTCTGTTTTGCTTCCTTTCTTTATATTTTCTAGTGACAACTTTTGTCTTACTAGTTAATAGTTCTTTATGTAACTCACCATGATTCATAGATTTTTAGTTCCTTGATCTGTACCTTTTATATGTTCATTGTCCATCTATACTTATATTCTTTCCTCCAAAAGTAGGATCCATGGTTTGTCCTAATACCACCCTCAAATTCCTTGCCCTTGAATATTCTTATTTTGTACTTTTTGGATTATTAATTTCTATCTCTGGTTTACTGCAAACAATTCAATTCTGTTATTTTTCCTTGGCTATCATTGATTACCAGGGGGAAAAAATGGCCTAACTCTGTAGTAAATGGCATTACAGACATGACATTGGATGGAACAATCTTTATGCTGATCCCCATTTCACCCAGAGATTGTTGCAGATGTTTACATTCCTTAAACCTACACCATTCAGTCTCTGCAGATGATCTGACCATAGAATAAAATTTTCTCCCCTCAAATCCTTTGGGGAGTAGGGTCTTGATCACCCCACCAGGAGACCAAGAGACCAGGAAACCAATAGACCGAGAGAACTGTTAATACAAGTGGAGAATGAGGGACATCTGAAAAAAAGGTGGTGGATGAGGGGTATTACTCACTCTCCAAAGGATGACCCACTCAATAGCCTCAGACTACTCCTAACACTTCCTGATTCCTCTTGAGCAAAACCCTGCTGCTGCTACTGCTAAGTCACTTCAGTTGTGTCCGACTCTGTGTGACCCCATAGACAGCAGCCCACCAGGTTCCCACATCCCTGGGATTCTCCAGGCAAGAACACTGGAGTGGATTGCCATTTCCTTCTCCAATGCATGAAAGTGAAAAGTGAAAGGGAAATCGCTCAGTCATGTCCGACTCTTAGCAACCCCATGGACTGTAGCCCACCAGGCTCCGCCATCCATGGGATTTTCCAGGAAAGAGTACCTTTCCTTAAAGACTGACGTCAACACCTCTGCTACTATTGGGGACTCACTTGCTTTCCACACAGTCTTTAGCATAGGAGCCTGAAGTAACAGATTAATAGCTGTAGCAGAGAGCTATTTTAGTGGGATTATCTTTGTGTCCATTGGTGGAAGGATTCTGCTTTGGGAACTAGAACCTGTCAATCCACTGAACCTAAATCTGTGGCAATGAGAGGCACAATTCCCCCAAGTATGTCACTGGAGCAAGGGTAATTGAGATCATGGCTACTTCCACTACTTGGTTCCCAAACTCATGTACTCTTCAGATGATGGTATTTGATTTAGAATGTACACTCATTCCTGAAGATGACGCAGTCCTGGAGGAGAAACCTTGCAGGGTATCATACCCAAACTTGTGCTTCAACTGTACTTTCTTTTTTTAAAAAACATAAAAAAGTTCAGTCACTCAGTCGTGTCCGACTCTTTGTGACCACATAGACTGCATCACGCCAGGTTTCCCTGTTCATCACCAACTCCCGGAGCTTGCTCAAACTCATGTCCATTGAGTTGGTGATTCCATCCAACCATTTCATCCTCTGTCGTCCCCTTTTCCTCCTGCCTTCAATCTTTCCCAGCATTAGGGTCTTTTCCAGTGAGTCAGTTCTTTGCATCAGGTGGCCAAAGTATGGGAGCTTCAGCATTAGTCTTTCCAATGAATATTCAGGATTGATTTTCTTTACGATTGACTGGTTTGATCTCCTTGCTATCCAAGGGACTCTCGAGAGTCTTCTCCAACACCACAGTTCAAAAGCATCAGTTTTTCGGCACTCAGCTTTCTTTATGGTCCAACTCTCACATCCATGTTTCAGCTGTACTTAAAGAGGCCAAGGTACTATAC
The DNA here is from genome assembly GCF_003369695.1 of Bos indicus x Bos taurus. Classification (NCBI taxonomy): domain Eukaryota; kingdom Metazoa; phylum Chordata; class Mammalia; order Artiodactyla; family Bovidae; genus Bos; species Bos indicus x Bos taurus. The sequence goes on along the minus strand of NC_040079.1, from coordinate 95,276,882 downwards.
TCCGGAGCTAGTGGTTTCTTTGTGGTCTTATATGGGAAAGAACCAATGGATCACTTGGTCATCTTTCCACTGCCACATATTTCATGTAATTATCAAAACATTTGGTATTATGTGTCAGTGAATAAAACACTCTGTAAATCCTCAGATACTGGTCCAAACAAAGCTCTGCTGTCATGGAAGTCAATTCTTTACCAAGAGTATGTGTCAATTACAGTTAAGCTGAATTGCTTCTGCTTTCAGAATGGAATGGTCCAACATAGTTAACCAGAAGCTGATTGGACTTGTCAGGGTTCAGTGCTGTCCTAGGGTCTGGGATTAATACCTTTGCTGACAATTTGGGCATTTAGTAGGGGCAGTCACAAGATTAACACTGGTGAAGGGGAGGCCATGTTCCAGAGCCCCACTGTAGCCTCCATGACTTTACTCTTCGTGTATCCATTGTGCAGCCCCAGGATGGACAATGATGAAGGCTGGGTGATGTTTACTGGCCAAGTCTTTTGATAAAGAGACTTGGTTGGTTAGTGCATCTTTTGTGAATAGTGTGTGTGTTCTCTGATAGATGTTGACAAAAATTTATGATCTTCCCATTTTGTGCTTAGTCCATAGGTCCAAATACATATCACTTCTCCAGACCTCCTTCTCCCCAACTTCCCATTCTTACTTTTTTTTGCCCTTGACCAATGAGCTGGGCTATTTAGCACTGTCCATGAGTTCATTTGTCCTTGGGCTATTTCTCTTTCCACACAAAGTAAATGTTAACTTCACTCTGAGCTCTACCTCTTGGGAGAGTTTTCCTACACTATTTCCTTTCAAGGAAACCCCTGAATTGAGCTGTAGTGAAGTAACCACCCTTTTTCAAATAACACTAACATACTATACCAACCCTTTAGCAAACCCATCACTGGCGAATAGTCTTCTCCATCTGCTGGTTATAAAAGATCTTCAGTGCTGCCTTAGATGTGACTTCGGGGAAATCTGCCGATGTAACAGTGGTAGATAATATGGGGGCACGGGCTAGGCCACCTGTTCATGCATTTCCTTTTTCTCTGTCTTCTTGCTTATGTCTAACTCTGGATGTACCACTTCCATCTTATGATGACTGCTGGGTTCCCCTGGCCATATTAACTCAGTAATCTGAGAGGACTCAGTTCATAATGGCCGTCTTTGGTTGCTTGGTCTCTTGATATCTATTCAGATGCTCTATTCCTACCAAGGCCCCTCTGCATACCAGGAAGTATGTAGCAGGTGTATTTTCAGGAGGTGTGTAGTTCTTGGCAACAAATTGTATGACCTGTTCCAGAACCGAGGGGTCTATGTGAATATTCCCATCACAGATGCCACAGTCTGCTGTGATTCTCCCATCACAGGCATGTCTGGTACCACAGTACAGTACGGCTCAAGAGGCAGCGGCTTTCCCCACATCATGCCTGTTTCTGCTCTGAGCCCTGCTAAAAACTAGGAGCCTTCCATGTTACCCAGAAAATGTGTTGGAACATTACCCCTAGTGCTGAAGATGATGACTGCAGAATTCAGAGTGTTGTGCTTCTTTTTTTAATATTCTATTCCACACTTTCCCTAAAAGCATTTTTAACTTTCTACCATCTCCAAATTTTGACTTGGTGTATACAGACGAGAATAGGAAAAATTTTACCTCTTTATTAAGCACTTTCTTTCATTATGTTCCCTGGTTATGTAAGCAATACGTGTTAACTTTGTCATTAATTGAAATCATGGATATTGTCATGGCAAATTATAGTTATTTCATTACAGTTATTTGTATCCTTCATTATATTAATATTGTGAGTTATAGGCCTGCTTGTGAGCTCTTGAGTTTTTGTAGTTTATAAGTACATATATTACTGCATCACAAATTCATGAACTTTTTAACATATTTGACATTACACCTCAATATAGTTGATTTCCCTTACGTCTCTATATACTAATATTATATATTTACAAATATTTTTCTGAGAAGGAATCCATCAGCTTCTTCAAAATTCCACAGAGGTCTCGTTCATGGCATATATTTTCGGAAGCCCTGCCTAGACCAGGCTTCTCTGTCACACACGCCCCTTTATGACACAGAGGCTTCAGCTTACATGGCAATTCCTCAGAGGCCTCCCTGACCACCCGCCCAAAGGAAGCCTCCTGGGCACTTCTAAGACACACTATCCTGTTTTTCTTTCATCAGAGTATTTATAAATGCCTTATGTTTCCTTGTTCACATGGCTGTTTGTTGGCTTAGTCTGTCACACTTGATCAAGTTGACATTTCCTTCTTCAATGTCCATTCGAGTATTTCAGGCTTATCCCTTGAGATTTCCTTCAAGGGATAAATTTCCTTTAAATGATCATTTTCCTCAGGTTTTTCCTACTAACACTTCTTTCTTCTCTAATTCATTTTCCTACCTGGACAGTTTCACTCACTCCCACTAGTACAAACATCACCAGAAGTGTATTACTCCCGAGGAGATGTACAAGTCCTCAATCCTGTGTCCCCCATCCTGAAATCCATAAAGTTCCCTTTTCCTACTAAATTTATTAGCAGCAAAACAGTACCTGAATTAACAAAATAGCCTTTATTGATCTCAAATCCTGTGAATATTCATGCATTTCACCAAGAGAACTCAAGGTTTGGTATCAGTTACATGGCACTGCCCAAGATTCTGCTAAAGATACTACTTTTTATAGGATATGTGTGTGTATGAGTCTTTCAGTCATGTCTGACTCTTTCCAACCCTGTGGACTGTAGCCCACCTGGCTCCTCTGTCCATGGGATTCTCCAGGCAAGAATACTGGAAGGAAGGGTGGAGGTAGCCATTACCTTCTCCAGGGTATCTTCCCTACCCAGGGATCGAACAGAAGTTCACAGTGCAGGTGGATTCTTTACCATCTGAACCACCAGGGAAGCCCTTTTATAGGATGTAAATAACATATTACTTTTCAACTCTGAAAAACTGTGACATTGGAAGGGCTGAGATCATTTGTCTATTTCTAAACCATCTGTAGATTTAAAAAAATAGTTAATATTGTTAATGAGGGATATTATAAAGATCTTTAATGAGATATATATTTTCTTAATAATAACCCATATTTACTGTCTTATGAGTATCAAATAGCTCAGTGAGATTCCTTGCTTTTCTGCTTACAAGCCACATCTCCAATCATTTCTCTACAAACATCCATTTTTTCAGCTATATCAGGCTAGGCTTATGCACGTACGTATGCACGTACCTCACTTCTCTATTACTTCTGCCCCTGGAAAGTAAATCCTTCTGTGTTCAGTTTAGTTCAGTCGCTCAGTCGTGTCCGACTCTTTGCAACCCCATGAATCACAGCACGCCAGGCCTCCCTGTCCATCACCAACTCCCAGAGTTCACTCAGACTCACGTCCATCGAGTCAGTGATGCCATCCAGCCATCTCATCCTCTGTCGTCCCCTTCTCCTCCTGCCCCCAATCCCTCCCAGCATCAGAGTCTTTTCCAATGAGTCAACTCTTCGCATGAGGTGGCCAAAGTACTGGAGTTTCAGCTCTAGCATCATTCCTTCCAAAGAAATCCCAGGGCTGATCTCCTTCAGAATGGACTGGTTGGATCTCCTTGCAGTCCAAGGGACTCTCAAGAGTCTTCTACAACACCATAGTTCAAAAGCATTAATTCTTCAGTGCTCAGCCTTCTTCACAGTCTAACTCTCACATCCATACATGACCACAGGAAAAACCATAGCATTGACTAGACGGACCTTTGATGGCAAAATAATGTCTCTGCTTTTGAATATGCTATCTAGGTTGGTCATAAATTTCCTTCCAAGGAGTAAGCATCTTTTAATTTCATGGCTGAAATCACCATCTGCAGTGATTTTGGAGCCCCAAAAAATAAAGTCTGACACTGTTTCCACTGTTTCCCCATCTATTTCCCATGAAGTGGTGGGACCGGATGCCATGATCTTCGTTTTCTGAATGTTGAGCTTTAAGTCAACTTTTTCACTATCCACTTTCACTTTCATGAAGGAGCTTTTTAGTTCCTCTTCACTTTCTGCCACAAGGGTGGTGTCATCTGCATATCTGAGGTTATTGATATTTCTCCCGGCAGTCTTGATTCCAGCTTGTGCTTCTTCCAGCCCAGCGTTTCTCATGATGTAGTCTGCATATAAGTTAAATAAGCAGGGTGACAATATCCAGCCTTGACATACTCCTTTTCCTATTTGGAACCAGTCTGTTGTTCCATGTCCAGTTCTAACTGTTGCTTCCTGACCTGCATACAGATTTCTCAAGAGGCAGGTCAGGTGGTCTGAGATTCCCATCTGTTTAAGAATGTTCCACAGTTCATTGTGATCCACACAGTCAAAGGCTTTGGCATAGTCAATAAAGCAGAAATAGATGTTTTTCTGGAACTCTTGTGCTTTTTCCATGATCCAGTGGATGTTGGCAATTTGATCTCTGGTTCCTCTGCCTTTTCTAAAACCAGCTTGAACATCTGGAAGTTCATGGTTCATGTATTGCTGAAGCCTGGCTTGGAGAATTTTGAGCATTACTTTACTAGCATGTGAGATGAGTGCAATTGTGTGGTAGTTTGAGCATTCTTTGGCATTGCCTTTCTTTGGTATTGTAATGAAAACCTACCGTTTCCAGTCCTGTGGCCACTGCTGAGTTCTCCAAATTTGCTGGCATATTGAGTGTAGCATTTTCACAGCATCACCTTTCAGGATTTGAAATGGCTCAACTGGAATTCCATCACCTCCACTAGCTTTGTTCGTAGTGATGCTTTCTAAGGCCCACTTGAATGTCAAGTCAAGTGAGCCTGAAAGAATGTGGTCCACTGGAGAAGGGAATGGCAAACCACTTCAGTATTCTTGCCTGAGAACCCCATGAACAGTATGAAAAGGCAAAATGATAGGATACTGAAAGAGGAATTCCCCAGGTCAGTAGGTGCCTAATATGCTACTGGAGATCAGTGAAGAAATAACTCCAGAAAGAATGAAGGGATGGAGCCAAAGCAAAAACAATACCCAGCTGTGGATGTGACTGGTGATAGAAACAAGGTCCGATGCTGTAAAGAGCAATATTGCATAGGAACCTGGAATGTCAGGTCCATGAATCAAGGCAAATTGGAAGTGGTCAAACAAGAGATGGCAAGGGTGAATGTCGACATTCTAGGAATCAGCGAACTAAAATGGACTGGAATGGGTTAATTTAACTCAGTTGACCATTATATCTACTATTGCGGGCAGGAATCCCTCAGAAGAAATGGAGTGGCCATCATGGTCAACAAAAGAGTCTGAAATGCAGTACTTGGTTACAATCTCAAAAACAACAGAATGATCTCTGTTCATTTCCAAGGCAAACCATTCAATATCACGGTAATCCAAGTCTATGCCCCAACCAGTAACGCTTAAGAAGCTGAAGTCGAATGGTTCTATGAAGACCTACAAGACCTTTTAGAACTAACACCCAAAAAGGATGTCCTTTTCATTATAGGGGACTGGAATGCAAAAGTAGGGAGTCAAGAAACACCTGGAGTAACAGGCAAATTTGGCCTTGGAATACGGAATGAAGCAGGGCAAAGACTAATATGAGTTTTGCCAAGAAAATGCACTGGTTATAGCAAACACTCTCTTCCAACAACACAAGAGAAGACTCTACATATGGACATCACCAGGTGGTCAACACCAAAATCAGATTGATTATATTCTTTGCAGCCAAAGATGGAGAAGCTCTATACAGTCAACAAAAACAAGACCAGGAGCTGACTGTGGCTCAGATCATGAACTCCTTATTACCAAATTCAGAGTTAAATTGAAGAAAGTATGGAAAACCACTAGACCATTCAGGTATGACCTAAATCAAATCCCTTATGATTATACAGTGGAAGTGAGAAATAGATTTAAGGGCCTAGATCTGATAGATAGAGTGCCTGATGAACTATGGAATGAGGTTCATGACACTGTACAGGAGACAGGGATCAAGACCATCCCCATGGAAAAGAAATGCAAAAAAGCAAAATGGCTGTCTGGGGAGGCCTTACAAATAGCTGTGAAAAGAAGAGAAGCAAAAAGCAAAGGAGAAAAGGAAAGATATAAGCATCTGAATGCAGAGTTCCAAAGAATAGCAAGGAGAGATAAGAAAGCCTTCCTCAGTGATCAATGCAAAGAAACAGAGGAAAACAACAGAATGGGAAAGACTAGAGATCTCTTCAAGAAAATTAGAGATACCAAGGGAACATTTCATGCAAAGATGGGCTTGATAAAGGACAGAAATTGTGTGGACCTAACAGAAGCAGAAGATATTAAGAAGAGGTGGCAAGAATACACAGAAGAACTGTACAAAAAAGATCTTCACGACCTAGATAATCATGATGGCGTGTTCACTCATCTAGAGCCAGACATCCTAGAATGTGAAATCCTTCTGTGTAGTTCTTGTAATATCTACACATCTCTGTGATGTTTTCGCTAGCCTGCCAAAGCAGAATTACTGAATGTCATCTGGGGACACTTCTGCCTGAATAATTATTGCTGAAAACTCTTACCACATTAAATTGCAAAAATGCACATTCTAGTATTTCTCTTGCCACTATGTGAGGAGCTCCACGAGTATAGATGTGGTGATTTAGTCACTAAGTCATGTCTGACTCTTGCAACCCCACAGACTGGAGCCCACTAGGCTCCTCTGTCTATGAGATCTCCCAGGCAAGAATACTGGAGTGGATTGCCATTTCCTTCTCTGAGCAATGTCATATTCCCACGATGATGCCTGGCTCTGTTCTCACAGTATCTACTAGATAAATTTACCATTTTCTCCAGCTCCGTCCTCCCATTGCATTCCCTGTTGCTGTTAATTGCACTAACATTTATCTGTTCACTCAAGCATCAGTCCTTCATTCTCCCTCCCATGATTCTCTTTAAGCATAACATTAGTCACTCATGCACTTTGAATTCATATTCTCTAGCTCCTGTGTCACTGCCATGTGCCCTCATTATCTCTCACCAGCATTTTGACATACTGTCCTGTTTCTCTCCTTGTAAACTGACTTTCTGTACAGTCTGTTATTATTCTAAAAGAATGGTTTAATTGTGTTACATGGTAATTTGAGATGTTTTAAAATGAGCTTACCCATACATTAGTATTGCACAAATGTCCTTAGAAGCTGCCCCCTAGTCTACTATTCAAGCACCGCTCCTTGTCTGTCAACCCTGAGTTTGTACTTCCCAGCAAATCTTCTGTGACTTGAATCTTTTGCTTTTTCTGGTATGTAAGCCTCAATAATGGTCCCGTGTCAAGTTTCACCTTATGTTAAATAGCCAGATTAAAAGCTCACCTTTATAAAAATATTCTCCAAGTGGAGAAGATGGATGTCTCAGCTCAGGGAGAGAGAGAGAATTCACCCTTCTTCTGCCATTGTGTTCTGTTCAGGCCTTCAGTTGATTGCATGATGCCCATCCATATTGGTGAGGGTAGATCTTTCCTGTGTCCACTGATTGAAATGATAATCTCTTCCAAAAACACTGTCAAGGACACACCCAGAAATAATGTTTAGCCAGCTTGTCTGAGCATCCCTTATGGTTGTCAATTTGACATAGAGACTCAAACATCACAGTTAGAATTAAGATAAGGGTATGTGTTGTCACCAGTATTGTTTAATTATTTCATAAAGTAGTCAACATATAGTAAATGCATAAAACAACAAAAATGAAACAAAAATTTAATTACTTGTAGATTATATGATAATTTGTTTAGAAAGGCAAAATAGCTGTTGATTTTATTAGAAATTATACTAAATTTCAAATATTCGATAAATATTTGCAGAGTTAATTCTTTGACAAAGTGTTACATAAAAAACATATACTCCATTTACACAATTAATAAAAATATAACATACCTACAAGTAAATTTTAAAAAATAGTTATCTTTAATGAGAGATATTATAAAGATCTTTAATGAGATATATATTATCTTGCTGAATAATAAAACTTTAAAATATTTAAAAGTATCCATATTTCCTAAATTAATGTGAAAATTTAAGAAATTTCCAGAGAAAATAGACTTTTGCTTCTCTTTGTTCTCAAATCAAACATGGTAAGACTGAGAAAAAATTTTGAAATACAAGCAGTGAGTGTGGCCTAGTCTTGTTCAGTCGCTTAATTTTGTAATTTTGTCAAACTATTTGTGACCCTATGGGCTAGAGCACCCAGGCTTCACTGTCCTTCACCATCTCCCTGAGCTTGCTCAAACTCATGTCCATTGAGTTGGTGATGCCATCCAACCATCTCATCTTCTGTCATCCCCTTTTCCTCCTGTCTTCAATCTTTCCCAGCAGCATCAAGGTCTTTTCCAGTGAGTCAGCTCTTCCCTTGTAGCTTAGTGTAAAGAATCTGCCTGCAGTGCAGGAGACCCAGGTTCAATGCCTGGGTTAGAAAGATCCCCCGGAGAAGGAAATAGCAACCCACTCCAGTATCCTTTCCTGGAAGATCTCATGGACAGAGGAGCCTGGTAGGCTGCAGTCCATGGGGTTGCAAAGAGTCAGGCACGACTGAGCGACTAACACTTACTTACACTTTATAGCTCTTTACATCAGGTGGCCAAAGTATTGGAGTTTCAGCTTCAGCATCAGTCCTTCTAATGAATATTCAGGACTGATTTTCTTTAGGATTGATTGGATTGATCTCCTTGCTGTCCAAGTGACTCTCAAGAGTCTTCTCCAGCACCAAAGTTCAGTTCAGTCGCTCAGTCATGTCCGACTCTTTGTGACCCCATGAATTGCAGCACGCCAGGCCTTCCTATTCATTACCAACTCCCAGAGTTCACTCAAACTCATGTCCATTGAGTCGATGATGCCATCCAGCCATCTCATCCTCTGTCGTCCCCTTCTCCTCCTGCCCCCAATCCCTCCTAGCATCAGAGTCTTTTCCAATGAGTCAACTCTTTGCATGAGGTGGCAAAAGTACTGGAGTATCAGTCCTTCCAAAGAACACCCAGGACTGATCTCCCTTAGAATGGACTATTTGGATCTCCTTGCAGTCCAAGGGACTCTCAAGTGTCTTCTCCAGCACCACAGTTCAAAAGCATCAATTCTTCGGCACTCAGCTTTCTTCACAGTCTAACTTTCACATCCATACATGACCACTGGAAAAACCATAGCCTTGACTAGATGGATCTTTGTTGGCAAAGTAATGTCTCTGCTGTTTAATATGCTATCTAGGTTGGTCATAACTTTCCTTCCAAGGAGTAAGCATCTAATTTCATGGCTGCAATCACCATCTGCAGTGATTTTGGAGCCCCCCAAAATAAAGTCTGACACTGTTTCCACTGTTTCCCCATCTACTTCTCAGGAAGTGATGAGACCAGATGCCGTGATCTTTGTTTTCTGAATGTTGAGCTTTAAGCCAACTGTTTCACTCTCCTCTTTCACTTTCATCAAGAGGCTTTTTAGTTCCTCTTCACTTTCTGCCATAAGGGTGGTGTCATCTGCATATCTGAGGTTATTGATATTTCTCCTGGCAATCTTGATTCCAGCTTGTGCTTCTTCCATCCCAGCATTTCTCATGATGTACTCTGTGTAGAAGTTAAATAAGCAGGGTGACAATATACAGCCTTGACGTACTCCTTTTCCTATTTGGAACCAGTCTGTTGTCCATGTTGCACCAAAGTTGGAAAGCATCAATTCCTAGGGATTCAGCCGTCTTTATGGTCTCTCACATCTGTACATGACTACTGGAAAAACCATAGCTTTGACTATATGGACCTTTGTTGGCAAAGTAATGTCTCTGCTTTTTAATATGCTGTTTGTCATAGCTTTTCTTCCAAGGAGCAAGCATATTTTAATTTCATGGCTGCACTCACCATCTGCAGTGATTTTGGAGCCCAAGAAAATAAAAACTGTCACTGCTTCTACTTTTTCCCCTACTATTTGCAGTGAAGTGATGGGACCTGGATGCCATGATCCTAATTTTTGGAATGTTGAATTTTAAGCCAGCTTTTTCACTCTCCTCTTTGACCATCATTTAGAAGCTCTTTAGTTCCTCTTTGTTTTTGTGCCATTAGGATGGTGTCATCTGCGTATCTGAGGTTATTGATATTTCTCCCAGCAATCTTGATTCCACCTTGAGCTTCATTTAGCCCAGCATTTCACACGATGTAGTCTGCATATAAGTTAAACAAACAGGGAGACAGGACACAGCCTTGTCGTAGTTGTTTCCTAATTTGGAACCATTCTGTTGTTCCATGTTCATTTCTAACTATTGCTTCTTGACCTGTGTACAGATTTCTCAGCAGGCAGGTAAGGTGATCTAGTATTCCCATTTCTTGAAGAGTTTTCCACAGTTTGTTGTGATCCACACAGTTAAAGGTTTTAGTCAATGAAGCAGATATTTTTCTGGAATTCCCTTGCTTTTTTCTATGATCCAACTTATGTTGGCAAATTGACCTCTGATTCCTCTGCCTTTTCTTTTTAATTTTTTTTTAATTGAAGGATACATGCTTTACAGAATGTTGCTGTTTTCTGCCAAACCACAACATGAATCAGCCATAGGTATACATATATCCCCTCCCTTTTGAACCTCTCTCCCGTCTCCCTCCCCATCCCACCACTCTAGGTTGATACAGAGCCCCATTTGAGTTTCCTGAGTCATACAGCAAATTCCTGTTGGCTATCTATTTTACATATGGTAATCTAAGTTTCCATGTTACTCTTTCCAAACATCTCACCCCCTCCTCCCCTCTATCCATGTCCATAAGTCTATTCTCTATGTCTGTTTCTCCATCACTGCCCTGTAAATAAATTCTTCAGAACCATTTTTTTTGTAGATTCCATATATATGCATTAGAATATATTTATCTTTCTTTTTCTGACACACTTCACTCTGTATAATAGGTTCTAGGTTCATCCACCTCATCAGAACTGACTGAGATGTGTTTCTTTTTATGGCTGAGTAATATTCCATTGTGTATATGTACCACAACTTCTTTATCCATTCAGCTGTCGATGGGCATGTAGGTTGCTTCCATGTTCTAGTTATTATAAATAGTGCTGCAATGAACAATGAGATGCATGTGTATTTTTCAACCCTGGTTTCCTCAGGGTATATGCCTAGGAGTGGGATTGCTAGGTCATATGGTTGTTTTATTCCTAGTGTTTTAAGGAACTGTCTTTTCATAGTGGCTGTATCAATTTACATTCCCACCAACAGTGTAAGAACGTTCCCTTTTCTCCACACCCTCTCCAGCATTTATTGTTTGTAGACTTTTTGATGATGGCCATTCTAACAGATGTGAGGTGATATCTCATTGTGGTTTTAATTTGCATTTCTGTAATAATGAGCAATGTTGAGCATCTTTTCATGTGTTTGTTAGCCATCTGTATGTCTTCTTTGGAAAAATGTCTGTTTAGGTCTTTTTCCACTTTTTGATTGGGTTGTTTGTTTTCCTGGTTTTGAGTTGTGTGAGTTACTTGTATATTTTGGAAATTAATCCCTTGTCAGAAGTTTCATTTGCTATTATTTTCTCCCATTCTGAGGGTTGTGTTTTCACCTTGCTTATAGTTTCCTTTGCTGTGCAAAAGCTTTTAAGTTTAACCAGGTCCCACTTGTTTACATTTGTTTTTGTTTCTGTTACTCTAGGAGGTGGGTCATAGAGGAGCTTGCTTTGATTTATGTCATTGAGTGTTCTGCCTATGTTTTCCTCTAAGAGTTTTATACTTTCTGATCTTACATTTAGGTCTTTGATCCATTTTGAGTTTATCTTTGTGTATGGTGTTAGGAAGTGTTCTAACTTCATACTTTTACATGTAGCTGTCCAGTTTTCTCAGCACCATTTATTGAAGAGGCTGTATTTGCCCCATTGTATATTCTTGCCTCCTTTGTCAAAAATAAGGTACCCCTAGGTGCATGGGTACCTATTTCTGGGCTTTCTATCATGTTTCATTGGTCTATATTTCTGTTTTTATGCCAGTACCATACTGTCTTGATGACTGTGGCTTTGTAGTATAATCTGAAATCAGGAAGGTTGATTCCTCCAGCTCCATTCTTCTTTCTCAAGACTGCTTTGGCCATTTGGGGTCTTTTGTGTTACCATATGAATTGTGAAATGTTTTGTTCTAGTTCTGTGAAAAATGCCATTGGTAATTTGATAGGGATCACATTGAATCTGTAGATTGCAATCGATAGTACAGCCATTTTCACAATATTGATTCTTCCTACCCAGGAACATGGAATATATCTCCATCTGTGTCATCTTTGATTTCTTTCATCAGTGTCTTATAATTTTCTGTGTACAGTTCTTTTGTCTCCTGAGGTAAGTTTATTCCTAGATATTTAATTATTTTTGTTGCAATGGTGAATGGGATTGATTCCTTAATTTCTCTTTCTGATTTTTCATTGTTAGTCTATAGAAATGCAAGTGGTTCCTGTGTATTGATATTGTATCCTGCAATAAATTCACTGATTAGCTCTAGTAATTTTCTGATACTCTCTTTAGGGTTTTCTATGTACAATATAATGTCATCTGCAAACAGTGAGAGCTTTACTTCTCCTTTTCTAATCTGGATTCCTTTTATTTCTTTTTCTTCTCTGATTGCTAATAGCTAGGACTTCCAAAACTATGTTGAATAGTAGTGAAAAGGTGGACAAGGAAGTGGACACTGTTGTCTTGTTCCCAATCTTAGGGGGGATGCTTTCAGTTTTTCACCACTGAGAATGTTTGCTGGAGGCTTATCACATATGGCCTTTACTATGTTGAGGTAGGTTCTTCTATGACCATTTTTTGAAGAGTTTTAATCATAAATGAGTGCTGAATTTTGTCAAAGGCTTTTTCTGCATCTATTGAGATTATCATATGGTTTTGGTCTTTCAACTTGTTAATATGGTGTATCACATGGATTAATTTGTGTATATTGAAGAATCCTTGGCATTCCTTGAATAAACCCAAATTGATCATGGTGTATGAGCTTTTTGATGTGTTGCTGAATTCTATTTGCTAAATTTTGTTGAGGATTTTTGCACCTATGTTCATCAGTGATATTGGCCTGTAATTCTCTTTTTTTGTGTAGTCTTTGTCTGGTTTTGGTATCAGGGTGATGGTGGCCTCGTAGAATGAGTTTGGAAGTGTTCTTTCCTCTGCAGTTTTTCTAAAGAGTTTTAGAAGGATCAGCTCTTCTCTAAATGTCTGATAGAATTATCCTGTGAAGCCTTCTGGTCCTGGGCTTTTGTTTTTTTTGGGAGATTTTTGATCAAAGCTTCAATTTCAGTGCTTGTAATTGGGTTGTTCATAATTTCTATTTCTTCCTGGTTCAGTCTTGGAAGGTTGAACTTTTCTAAGAATCTGTCCATTTCTTTCAGGTTATCCATTTTATTGCCATATAGTTTTTCATAATAGTCTCTATAATCCTTTGTATTTCTGCATTGTCTGTTGTAGCCTTTCTTTTTTCATTTCTAATTTTATTGATTTGATTCTTTTTTTCTTGATGAGTCTGGCTAAAAGTTTGTCAATTTTGTTTATCTTCTCAAAGAACCAGGTTTTAGTTTTATTAATCTTTACTATTGTTTCTTTCATTTCTTTTTCATTTATTTCTGCTCATATCTTAATGATTTCCTTCCTTCTACGAATTTTGGGGGTTTTTTTGTTCTTCTTTTTCCAGTTGTTTTAGGTGTAACGTTAGGCTGTGTATTTGATATTTTTCTTGTTTCTTGAGGTAGGATTGTATTGCTTTAAACTTCCCTCTTAGTACTTTTGTTGCATCCCATTGGTTTTGAGTTGTTGTGTTTTCATTGTCATTTGTTTCTAGAAATTTTTTTATTTCCACTTTGATTTCTTCTGTAACCTGTTGCTAATTTAGAAATGTGTTGTTTAATCTCCATGTGTTTGTGTTTCTTACAGTTTTGTTTTTTCTCTTGTAATTGATATCTAGTCTCATAGCATTGTGGTCAGAGAAGATGCTTGATATGATTTTAATTTTCTTAAATTTACTGAGGTTTGATTTGTGACCCATAATGTGGTCTATCCTGGAGAATGTTCCATTTGCAGTTGAGAAGAAGGTGTATTCTTCTGTATTTGGATGGAATGTCCTGAAGATATCAATGAGATCCATCTCATCTAATGTATCATTTAAGACTTGTGTTTCCTCATTAATTTTGTTTTGATGACCTATCCATTGGTGTGAGTGGGATGTTAAAGTCTCCGACTATTATTGAATTACTGTCAGTTTCTCCTGTTATGTCTGTTAGTGTTTGTCTTATGTAGCGAGGTGCTCCTGTGTTGGGTGCATATATTTACAGTTGTCATGTCTTCCTCTTGGATTGATCCCTTGATCATTACATAGTGTCCTTCTTTATCTCTTGTAATCTTCTTTATTTTAAGGTCTGTTTTGTCTGCTGTGAGGATTGCTACTCCAGCTTTCTTTTGCTTCCCATTTGCATGCAATATATTTTTCCATCCTCTCACTTTCAGTCTATATGTATATTGAGGTTGAAGTCAGTTTCTTCTAGACAGCATATATATGGGTCTTGTTTTTGTATCCATTCATCCAGTCTGTGTCTTTTGGTTGGAACATGTAATCCATTTATGGTTAAAGTAATTATTGATATATATGTTCCTATTGCCATTTTCTTAATTGTTTGGGGTTGATTTTGTAGAACTTTTTTCTTCTCTTATATTTCTTGACTATATAAATCCCATTAACATTTGTTGTAAAGCTGGTTTGGTGGTACTGAATTATCTTAATTTTTGTTTATCTGAAAAGCTTTTGATTTCTCCATCAATTTTGGATGAGATCCTTGCTGGGTTACAGTAATCTTGGTTGCAGGTTTTTCTCTTTCAGTACTTGAAATATATCCTACCATTCCCTTCTGGCCTGTAGAGTTTCTACTGAAAGATCAGCTGTTAAACTTATAGGATTTCCCTTGTATGTTACTTTGTTGATTCTCCCTTGCTGCTTTTAATATTCTTTCTTTGTGTTTAGTCTTTGTTAGTTTGATTAGTATGTGTCTTGATGTGTTTCTCCTTGAGTTTATCCTGTATGGGACTCTTTGTGCCTCTTGGATTTGATTGACTATTTCCTTTTCCACGTTGGAGGAATTTTCAACTATAATCTCTTCAAAAAATTTCTCATACCCTTTCTTTTTCTTTTCTTCTTCTGGGACCCCTATAATTTGAATGTTCGTGCATTTGATACTGTTCCAGAGGTCTCTGAGACTATTCTCAGTTCTTTTCATTCTTTTTACTTTATTGTGGTCTTCAGAAGTTATTTCCACCATTGTATCTTCCAGTTCACTGATTCATTCTTCTGCTTCAGATATTTTGCTATTGATACCTTCTAGAGTATTTTTAATTTCAGTAATTGTGTTGATTGTCTCTACATGTTTATTCTTTAATTCTTCTGAGTCTTTGTTAATTGATTCTTGCATTTTCTCCATTTTGCTTTCAAGGTTTTTGATCATCTTTACTTACTATCATAATTCTGAATTCTTTTTCAGGTAGTTTGCCTATTTCCTCTTCATTTATTTGAACTTCTGTGTTTCTAGTTTGTTTTACTTCATGTGTGTAGTATTTCTGTGCCTTTTCATTATATATATGTTTTTAACTTATTGTGTTTCAGGTCTCCTTTTCCCAGGGGCTTCCCTGGTGGCTCAGAGGGTAAAGCGTCTGCCTGCAATTCAGGAGACTCGGGTTCGATCCCTGGTTCAGGAAGATCCCCCGGAGAAGGAAATGGCAACCTACTCCAGTATTCTTGCCTGGAATGGATGGAGGAGCCTGGTAGGCTACAGTCCACAGGGTCGCAAAGAGTCAGACAAGATTGAGTGAATTCAGTTTCACTTTTCCCAGGCTTCAAGGTTGAATTCCTTCCTTTTGGTTTCTGCCCTCTAAGGTTGGTCCAGTGGTTTGTGTAAGCTTTGTATAGGATGAGATTTATGCTAAGTTTTTGTTTGTTTGTTTGTTTTTCCTCTTATGGCCAAGGCTGAGTGAGGTGGTAATCCTGTCTGCTGATGATTGGGTTTGTATTTTTGTTTTGTTTGTTGTTTAGATGAGGCATCCTGCACAGGGTCTGTTGGTGGTTGGGTGATACCAGGTCTTGTATTACACTGGTTTCCTTTGTGTGAGTTCTCACTATTTGATACCCACTAGGGTTAGTTCTCTGGTAGTCTAGACTCTTGGAGTCAGTGTTCCCACTCCAAAGGCTCAAGGCTTGATCTCTGCTCAGGAATGAAGATTCCACAAGTGGTTTGTTATGACATTCAGTTCAGTTCAGTCACTCAGTTGTGTCCGACTCTTTGCGACCCCATGAATCGCAGCACACCAGGCCTCCCTGTCCATCACCAACTCCCGGAGTTCACTCAGACTCACGTCCATCGAGTCGGTGATGCCATCCAGCCATCTCATGCTCTGTCGTCCCCTTCTCCTCCTGCCCCCAATCCCTCCCAGCATCAGAGTCTTTTCCAATGAGTCAACTCTTCACATGAGGTGGCCAAAGTACTGGAGTCTCAGCTTTAGCATCATTCCTTCCAAAGAAATCCCAGGGCTGATCTCCTTCAGAATGGACTGGTTGGATCTCCTCGCAGTCCAAGGGACTTTCAAGAGTCTTCTCCAACACCACAGTTCAAAAGCATCAATTCTTCAGCACTCAGCCTTCTTCACAGTCCAACTCTCATATCCATACATGACCACAGGAAAAACCATAGCCTTGACTAGACGAACCTTTGTTGGCAAAGTAATGTCTCTGCTTTTGAATATGCTATCTAGGTTGATCATAACTTTCCTTCCAAGGAGTAAGCGTCTTTTAATTTCATGGCTGCAGTCACCATCTGTAGTGATTTTGGAGCCCCCCAAAATAAAGTCTGACACTGTTTCCACTGTTTCCCCATCTATTTCCCATGAAGTGATGGGACCGGATGCCATGATCTTCGTTTTCTGAATGTTGAGCTTTAAGCCAACTTTTTCACTCTCCACTTTCACTTTCATCAAGAGGCTTTTTAGTACCTAAAACAAGAAACCAAAGATGAACCCCAGACAAATGTCAGTTATAAAATCAGGCAAATAATAATTAAAATAATGGAATATTCACATATATATATACACCCATGGGCAAAGTCAAAACAGTCCAACAAAAATAAAGTACAATAGATTGACCTGGCAAACAAAGGAAATCAAAAATTATATTTACCAGTTAAGAACAAAACTAACTAAAGCACAAACTGGAAAAGAAAACTAAAGCAAGGTGCTGGGGGAGGGGGGTGGAATAAAGCAATGAAAATAAAACAAATATGTTGAGAGGAAAGGAAAGAAAGAAAATAGATATGCAAATTTAAATAGAGGTAGGTAAAGATTTATATACATTAAAGATTAACTGCAAGGGGAAAAGAACAGTAAGAAAGGCAAACAAAGGAATAAATGTAGAAAAAGTATAATAGGTTTAAGAAAATTAAAAATTAAAATTATAAAAAAGAAAAGGAAAAAAATGGAAGAAAGAAAAAAGGAAAACTCCACAGAACTGCAAAGGCCCAATGTAGAGGCAGAGATTGATAACAAGAATAAAAAGTGTGATTGAATATACACATATACACCCAGAAGCAAAATCAAAACAGTGCAACAAAAATAAAGTAAAATAGATTGACCTGGCAAACAAAGGGAACCAAAAATTATGTCTACCAGAACAAAACTAACTAAAGCACAAACTGGAAAAGAAAACTAAATCAAGGTGCCAATTGGGGTATAAAGCAATGAAAATAAGACTAACAACTTTAAAGGAAAGAAAGGAAGAATAGATATGCATAGTTAAACAGAGGTAGATAAAGAAGATTTATATATATTAAAAATTAACTTCAAGGGAAAAAGAATAGTAGGAAAAGCAAACAAAAGAATAAATATAGAAAAAAATAATACGTTTAACAAATTAAAAACTAAAATTACAAAGAGAGAGAAAAGAAAACAAACTCCCCAGAACTGCAAAAGGTGAACATAGAGGCAGAGGTTTATAACAACAATAAAAAATGTGACTGAGAAAAAAAGAAAAAAAAAAAAGCTCAAAAGATTGGTTAGATTTCATAGTGTCAATAAAATCGACAACTACAACAGAGTAGGGGGAAAAGGGGAAAAAAAGAAAAGAAAATCCAACAGAATCTATAGAACAAGTCAAAACATAAGAATAATAAATGTTTTTCCTGAGTCACTGCTGTTGAGTTCTTTCCCTCGCTGGGATCACAGTCCCTTGGATGTGATCCTTGGATGCCCTCTAACACTGTGCTGATCTCTGGACCTGCTGTGGGGGCTGCTCAGATTCTAATCTGCTCCTACTCCTCTGTGTTCTTGCCTCCAGTGTCCACAGCTATCAGAACCAGTGTGTTTTCTTTCGTGAGAGCTCTCAATGACCTTTTACTTATTCCACAGACAGAGTGTCTGCCTAGTTGATTGTTTGGATTTAATCTGGAACTTGTACAGTTGGTGGGAGGGTTTTGGGTCTTCTTCCTTAGTCACACAGTGCCCAGGTTTCGATTGTGGTTTATTTCCACCTCTGGATATGGGTCATCCACTGGGGGGTAGCTCCTGAGGCTGCCCTGGAGGACTTGGATTTGCCCCTGTGAGGGCCAGGTGCAGAGGTGGTGCAGCTGCTTGGGTCACAAAGGTTCTGGCAGCACCAGGTGCTCAGGGGAGTTGGCGGCCAGGGCAGCAGGAAATATAGTGCTCTAGAAGGGTATGGCAACCAGTGTTGGCCAGTATGATCCAGTATTCTTGCCTGGAGAACCCTCCTCCCTGTCAGAGAAGCCTGGCAGGCCACAGTCCACAGGGTTGCAAAGTGAGACACTACAGGAGTGACCCTGCCCACATAGGCACAAGACTTTTTTTGCCTGTGGCAGCTCTGCCCCAGTGAGAGTTGAGTGTGAAGGTAGTGCAGCTGCTTGGCTTGCGGGGACCCTGGCGGCACTGTGTGCTGGGAAGCAGACTGCCTCCGCCCCAGAAGTTATGGCCCTATCAGAGTCTTTTTTCGAGCCTCTTGTAGCTGGCGATTAGAAGGCCTCCTTGGCCAGTCTTTCTCCATAGCTCCGCTCCTTCAGGCCCTTAGAGGGCTTCCTTGCCTGGGGTCCTTCTCTGTTGTTTGGTGCATCAGGCACATAGAGGGGGGCCCCCTGGGTGGGGTCCTACTCTGTAGATCAGCATGTCAGGCACTTCAAGGGGCACCCTGGGAGGGGTCCTGCTCTGTAGTTCAGTGTGTTGGGTGTTTGATGTGCCAGCCTCTCTATTGTTCAGCTGCCAGTGCCTGCATCTTGGGGGAGAGAGGCTATGGTGATGGCTCAACCCCATACACGTGACTCACCAGTATCCCCTCGCTTTCTCGGCTGCCTGGCTCTCCTCCACAGGCATTTCCCACCACAATCTCCTCTCTAACATCCTCTCTATCTGTCACATCCCCTCGCAGTCAACAGAAGCCCTTGCCCTGGGATTGCTCCACAATCCCTAAACTCCAGCTCCCAGCCACTGTGCCATCTGGGGTATATAAGGCTGCGGCAAGGAATGTCTGATTCTCATTCCATTTAGGCTGCCACAGATCAGCTGTTTCACTCTCAACCTTAAATGTTTCTCCTCTGACTCAGACAATTGTCCCAGTGTGGGCATCAGACCCCTGCTTCAGTTCCCCCACCCACCGAGGGCAGGTCCAGTTCTTCTAACACTCCCGTTTCGCCCCCTTGTTCCTTCATCCTACTGAGTTTTCCATATATTCTTTCCTGCTGGTCAGGTCCTTCTGTCCACTCTCAGCTGGCGTTCTGCATGCACTTCTGTGTCTGAAGGTGTATTCCTAATGTATCCGTGGAGAAAGATGTACTCCACCCAGCTCCTCCACCACCATCTTTTTCTTCCTCCTCCTCTGCCTCTTCTTAATCCAGCAAGAACATCTGGAAGTTCTCAGTTCACATACTGTTTAAGCCAACTTGAAGGATTCTGAGTATGCTTGCTAACCTGTGAAATGAGTGCAATTGTGCAGTAGGTTGATTAGATTAACCTTAAATTCAAGCTGCTGCTGTTGTTTAGTCACTAAGTCCTGTCTGACTCTCTACAATTCCATATACTGAAGCCCATCAGGCTCCTCTCTCCATGGGATTCTCCAGGCAAGAATACTGGAGTGGGTTGCCATTTCCTTCTCCAGGGGATCTTCCTGATCCAGGGATCAAACCAAAATATTTTCAAGGGAAGATAAGAATGCTGTAGAATAAAATATAGAATAAGATCTATTTATGACTGACAGGTAGTAAATACATTAAGAACACATGCCTAAATAGAGCTTCGGAAATGCACAGAGATGGTAGCAGTGGATAGGGAAGAGAGTGCTGTGTGAGTGGAGGAAAGACAGTGAAAGAGGCCAAAGAAAAAATAAAAATTGCCTTTTAATCTTATTATGTATAACTGTACACTAAATTTTTTTTTAGATTGGCATGTACTGTATTGTTTTAGAATGGAAAAGAAAAGGGAAAAGAGAAATTGTGATAAAATTCATGTTTGTGTTAGAGTAATTAAACAGGTGTCCTCTGACAATTATTACAGTTTTTTAGAAAGTATTTGTTAGCATCAATAAATTGAGTAATGTGCATAAACATTGAGCCAATAGTGGTATTTTCAAAAATTATATAATAGCCATATAAATTTAAGTATTCAAAATTGTTTATGAGAGAATGCTCAATGAAGAGTTGTTTCTAATAGATAAAATTGAGAAACAGCTTAAACACTTTATCAATAAGGATTGAAATCTTAAATAACATGATTTATTTATTAAGAGAATACAGTACAAAATTAAAAATTTGAAGCATATCTCTGTGTATTGGACCTAAAATTCCATTTAGCTTTTGTAAATGAATAATAATATTAACATAATAATAGGAACTATTAGTATATACACTGTTGGTATATATATGTACAAAATTATAATATACATGAGTCTATTAACATATATGTTGTATATAAATATACATAATCTTTTTATATTTGAAAAGTAAGACTAAGGGCTCTAAATTTTTGCTCTCATTGGTAAATGCTTTCAAATGATGATTTAATACTTTTAATATCAGAAAAATAAGAACTTATCAACTCAAAACCACCTAAAGCTTTTAGATGTCTGCAAAAATTACTGATATAAACACAACTTGGTGCAATTAAATAAGTTGTTGTCTTTGAAAAAAGAAATTAAAATTAATCTAATGAATGTAAAACCTTATCAATTTAATATCACTTGTTAAAATATGAATATCCAAGAGCTAAAACATTGCCTGTTTGCACGCATCACACCACTCATTCAAGGTAACTTTCAAGCCTAAGAAGACCAGCAAATTATTCTCACTAAAATTAGTTGATCTCTCTGCGGACTTCCCTGGTGGCTCAGATGGTAAAGCATCTGCCTGTAATGTGGGAGACCCAGATTTGATCCCCGGGTCGGGAAGATCCCCTGGAGAAGGAAATGGCAACCCACTCCAGTACTCTTGCCTGGAAAATTCCACGGACGGAGGAGCCTGGTAGCCTCACTTTCTGTAGACATATGCATCACAATGCCCATTTCCAAAAATCAATGTTGTTTTCTCATTCAGTAACATAAAAATCCTTCTCAGTGACAAGGTTTTTCAGCCTTCCCTCCTGTGGGTCAAAGTTAAGGATTTCCTCTTGCACAGAACTCTGAATGTGGAAATGGATGAACTGTATTAATATCAACCAACCCATCATCTGTTTGATTTGTACACTCAAACAATTAGAGCTTATAACCTCTTGTAAAAAACTTTATTTCCAAAAGATACCATGATGTTGAAATTGAAATTCACAGAGATAATATTAAAAAGGAATTAACTATGTTTTTAGAGGATTTTATCTTATATTCAGGCTTTGGTCATGACCCATGAACAGTATGAAAGGCAAAATGATAGGATACTGAAAGAGAAACTCCCCAGGTCAGTAAGTGCCCAGTATGCTACTGGAGATCAGTGGAGCCTGGCGTGCTGCGATTCATGGGGTCGCAAAGAGTCAGACATGACTGAGCGACTGATCTGATCTGATCTGATCTGATAGTCTCAAATCACTTGTAATTTGTAGGTTAAAGAAAATCATGAAAAATTTTAGTTTAGTAATGTACATTCTAAATATGAGAAAACAAAGTAATTTATAAACTCTAATATATTTGAAGTTAGGAAATATATGTTAAGCATCTAATTTACATTGAATTGAAAAAGGCAATAAAAGTCTGATTAACATGATCTCCTTAAACATATGTTGAATAAAAGACTACCTTAATGATGACAATCATATTTTATGCTTTAATTTGGAGTTAATTGTGGAAGTTTTAGTGTTTTAGATATACAGTATTTATGCATCTTAAAAATAAAATAATTTTCATTTTATATGAAATTCATAAGAAGGCAAAACTCTAAAAACGTAAAAACTCTAAAATCCAAGCTGAGTGAAAATAACACAAGATTTATGATACATATGCATACTTGTTGGCGGTTCTGTCTTATAATAAAGTCAGAGGTTGCAAAGAAACATATATGAATTACCATTTCCTTTTGTACTTATTTTATATATATAAAACACATATGCTTATTGCATCATATATGTATGTATACATATAATACCTACATATACATATAAAATGCACACACACACCAACACTACATCTCCTGGACTCTAGAAGCAGAATGGCACCTCTCAACCACAGTCACCCTCACTTAACATTTTAAAGGCACAGTTACTCCATCCTTTAATAAGGCTGTTTTTAAATTTTGAATCATTTCCTCTAGCTTTCCATGGTAAAGTATATTTTTTAATATTTTATATATATAAAAAAACACTGAATGACCTTATTAGCTGCAGGCTATAAATGCCACAAAACAGATTTAGAAATTGGAACATACCCAGCATAAATGGTTACCAACAGTGAACGGGAAGGCATACAAAACAGGGCAGTAAAGCCACCACACAATATGAGGAAAATCATTAAACGATCTGGAAAAGCATCAAGATGGCTGGCCTCTTTGTAGTTCCAGCACAAAGACTGAGCCTTATTTCTAAATATTTTCCCTGGTGGGGAATAACAGCTTGAAAATAATCCCAGATGTATTCATTTGTGTAACCATTTGCTTCTTGTAGCATATAGGTATGGAAAAATTATTGAAGGCTTCAATTCTGGACTTGTATTTTTTTTAATGTCAGGCTTTTGAAAAATAGCACCATTTTTCTTTAAAACCGTTCATTTACCTGGAATGTTGGCCAGCAGGCCTATAATATGGACTTGGTTTTGTTAAGATTGAAAAAATGCCCAATGGCAAAAGAGGAATGGGCAATTTCAGTGGATATAACTAAATGTGAACCCAAACTCAAATGAGCAAATGTCCAAGCAGCGTGAAAACCAGTGCTTTTATGATTCTAAGCTAGCCAAGGAATTCTAGATCCTGTTAAAGAAATAGCAATTTAGAGAAACAGTAATCTAGAAATTTTTCTTTAAAGATATTGAAAGCAGACCATTTGAAATAAAGTTTAAAACAGTTGACTTTACACTCAGGGATTTTTTTTTTTAAATCATCCTTTCATTTTGAGATGATTCTAGATGTTGAGACAAGAGTTCCAAAAGCTACAAGTCATTTCTGAAAATCAGTTTTAAAACACAGTTAGATGAACACATTTTTTAATTCTGTCAATTGTTGACAAATTCACTTGAACTTTTCGAGTTCTAAAAATGTTTAAATTATCTGCCAAGTATTAATTCAACTTTCTACATTTGAGTAAATGTTAATTTTTTTTAAAGTAGTGTCTCTGGTAAGGGTGGGGCAGGTATGTGTCTGTGTGAGTGTGTGTGTAGGGAGGAAAAAGGGGAATGAGATTTTAATCAGTGTCATGCTTTTCTCCTCACTTGATCAGATTTTTGTTGTTGTTTTAAAGATCAGTAGGAAATAGCTCACATTTTTAGACATTGTAGTGCTGAAGTGTTGTTTCATTATTATTATAAACTAGACTGTTGTTTAGAATGTGAAGTGGTATGTTTGAACCCATCATCCATTTGACAGATATTTAATGAGCACCTGTGTTATGCCAGGCAGTTTTGCAACCACGGTTTCAGCAGTGGCAAGGAAAACTCTTGTGGCTTAGATGGTGTCACCAGTCCAGGTTCGATGCACGATGCTGGATACTTGGGGCTGGTGCACTGGGACGACCCGGAGGGATGGTACAGGCAGGGAGGAGGGAGGAGGGTTCAGGATGGGGAGCACATGTATACCTGTGGCGGATTCATGTTGATGTATGGCAAAACCAATATAATACTGTAAAATTAAAAAAAAAAATGTTAGCTATAAAAAAAAAAAAAAAAAGAATCTCCAGCCTACAGTGCTGGAGACCCGGATTGGATCCCTCCATCAGGAAGAGCTCCTGGGGAAGGGAATGGCAAGCCACTCCAGAATTTTTGCCTGGAGAATTCCATGGATAGAAGAGCCTGGCAGGCTACAGTCCATGGGGTCGCAAAGAGTCAGACACCACTGAGTGACTAACATACATAGACACAAGGAAGTCTGAGTACATCATTCTTCAGACGGCTTCTCAGAAAAACTAGAATCATAGTCCTGATTATCTAAGGAAAACAACCTGGGACGAGAAACAGAGTATTTTTCTCATTGACATACTCAATATATTTTGTAAACATGACATCAGTTTCCTCATAATTGATGTAAAACATTTTTCATCTGAGTATGTATAACTGCTATCCTGTAGCTTAGAAAAAAATCTCTTTGATTCAAGTGATTTCTTGCCTTGAGAATACTATTATCCACAGGATGATGACACCAGAAGGAATGGATTGGATTAATTTTTTCAAGCGAAAATAAGGAACTCAATCTAAACTATGTAAAACTCACCTCACTATGATTTATTGCTTTTTTCAAACCATTGAAGCTGCAAATAAAATTTATGACGGAAGAACAATAAATTAGGACTGGATAAAGGCATAATTTTAGGCCTCAAGTTCCTTGTACAGTTAGATTTTAGCACATAAAATGGGGAGCATAATACTAATAAGTTAATAAAGTCAGCCAAGTGCTGACATGTAGAAACATTTTTTTTAAAACAATGGGTCGGTCCAGTCAGTTAGCCTTGTTGACAACCTGAAATTTCAAAACCTTCATTACTTACATTCAATGAACATTAAAAATGTAGAAAAGTTCATAAATACATGCAGCAGAGGTTCACTGGTCTTAGAATATATTTGGGGAGTGGGGGTGGGTAAGTTGCCTTTAAAGTCAAAACTGTAAAATTACCACATAATAAAAGCCTGTGCTTTGAACGCTAATTGCCCATTTATTTAAAAAAGAGGGAGGGGAAAGCTCTCTTCTTACAACTATGAGAGTGTGATGTAGAAAACTTCTTAGGTTTTCCTGAGGTGTGTTTTATGTATTTTTGTCTTTACTGCGCTTTTCCATTTATTCTTGATTTTAATGTTACTAATATGCATAATATCAAGAAGGCATTATGTCTATGAAGATTCCTACTGTGTTTTAATTGAGAGTAAATTGCCTTCAATAAATGGGGCTTCCTACTGGCCTGGAAAGCTGGCCCACCCTAGTGGCCAGGCACAAACGGTCGTTTGAAGAGTTAAACCGAGGCACGATAGCCCACTTTGTCAGCTGCCTAGAGGGAAGTTGTCAAGTCTGGGACCCTGCTGCTTTATTCCTATAACTGTGTTTTAGAAACACCTCACAAGTGGAATTGTGGTTGCCTCATCCAGAAAATGTGGAAAGGATTAATGTGGCATGTAAAACAAATCACTCCTGAGCTCAGCTGAGAAAGTGGGTATTAAAAGCACTGCAGTCAAAAGGGCTTTAGTGAGAGGGTCACGGTGATATACAGTCCGCATATGTTGGGCTGGTAATGCTGCAGGGTGTTTGGAAATGGTAATGGTCCATGGGTGTAAAGTCTTTCAAGACCTCTTAAAGGCACATGTGTTTCTTGAGCATGTCCTCCAAACAAGGGCCTGTTATGGGCTAGACTCACTGAAGCTTTTAAACTTTATTGATTGGTTTGTGGGATTCCAGGTTCACTTACTGCTTAAAAAGAGAAGGAAAGAAAAAAAAAAAAAAAAAAACCTGTTGATAAACATGGGCAAGAATCCCACTTTAATCTCAACCTTATGAATCAATAAACAGTGTGGGATGTTGCCTCCTCATCGATTACAGTATGCACTGTTTATTTTTATTATGGAAGTGCTTGCTAGTTTTCCGATTTAATGGCAATAGATCTGGGTTGTTCTTCTAAATCCAGGTGCTTTGTAGATTTATTTTTGAGGGGGAAGGAAAGGGAGACGTGAAGATTTCTTGCTATTTGAAATACGAACCATGCTCTTAATAAAAACTTGTGGGTTTCAAGTTGAGAGAGAACAAATAAACGTGCTAAGGGTAATTTCATAAACTGAAATGACTTTCTTTGGTATTCCCACTTTAGGAATCAATTCATTCAGAGCTCATATTATAATGCAAATATGTAATTCTAGCCACAGTTGAATGAATGCTTAAATAAATAAAATGCAGTAGTTTTCTACATAGCAGTAAACTATTTTTTTTTTGACCAATTCTCCTCTGTTTGGTTTATATTTGCTCTTTTTTATGGGACACTTATATTTTTTCCCCAGAAGGTTAGACCTCATCCATTCATCCATTTTTCTAAATAACCTACTCCAAAGGATCATGCAAAATCTTTGAAAAGATGAAAGCACAGGCAAAGGTTGCAATAAATAAGGAATGATGCATTTAAATAGTTGTCAGCACATGGACTCAAAACAAGCATGTGTTTTTGGGTAAGACCTGATAAAATATCAAGACAGGTTCGCAGGAAGTACTAGTTAACTGACCTAAAAATCTCATCAGTGAAACTAAACAAATAAAAATATTATGTGAGACTGGAAAAAGGCAAGGTAGGGTGCTTTTGTGTTTGGGTTCAGCGCTCCTGAGTTTGGCCCCAACTTACAACCATGACTGCAAATATTTTTTCACCAACTTCAAGCATGACGTTATTTGCTACCTTTGCTTTACTGAAGGCCTGGTAAAAGTCAAGATCAATAATTTCTCAGGACCATTTCCACTCTACACTGAAATTACAACCAGCCTGAGGGACAGAGCAGATATAAAATTTCTTGCCTCCTCTGTAAAACTCATAAAGCATCTACATTGCTTTGTTTTTTAATTGAACTTCCCGTCTTAGTCCCATTGACGTCACTACTCTCTGACAAACACATTTGACCAGGGGTGGGGAGGTGTATGGTGAGCGCCTGTGGTCATTGTATTGGAAATGAAGTGGATGTGTACAGAAAGAAGATGGAAATGTCAAAATAGCTAGGTGGTAAGAACAAGGGAAGCTGCCAACATCATTGTATTTGGCTATGCAAGCATGGAATATTATGGCTATGACTACTTGATATTCAGAGAAGCAACTAATGTTGCTGCTGTCCACATGCCCAGCTGTGGCTGAAAAGGACACTCACAGCCTTTTGTGCAAAATGCTCTGTATAAGAGTCACTGTTCATGCACCAGTTGTTCTTACTGCCTTTGATCTTCAGATCCTTTTATTTTATGCGAACAGTCTTCATCAGCCAGAAGCAAGCATGAGTCTACAGCCTTATCTTCTCAATTTGCTTATAATTACCCCTCCAAGAAATTTCTGCCTTAGATATAAATGGAAAATGCTTTAGATATTTGTGCTCTCTGTTAGAAGCCACCGCTTCCATATGTAAAACTACTCAAAATTTTCTATTCTACGTTTAGCATTTTTCAAATAATTTCCTGAATATGGTAAACATCCAGAGGGTCAAAGTGCAGTGCCTATCTGTTTCATTTTATTGGGATAGTTTCTTTTCCTACTGGAATGATGATAGCAAGTGGATGATCTTGACAACCGTCTTTCCTTTGTCGTTAGGTATGTGTGAGTCTGTACGTGTATGTGACATTTTAAACTGGAAATGGTTCCGGGCCTGAATGATAGATTCTGAGACATCTAAGCAAGTTCTGAGTTGGGAAAATCCCTGTGCTCAAGGGTTCTGACTTGGACTGCTTCCTCAAACGCACTAATTGGGGACCTGGACCGTGTTGAGTTTTGCAGGTTTCCATGTCTCCCAGACACACTGCACGTGAGGGCAGACTAACCCACACCAGGATGTGCTGCACACCTGTACAACAGATGACCAGTTTTAAATGTGCAAAGAAAAACCTCCACAGAAAAACATGATGTTTCCTTCACATGGTATACATACAATTCAGACAGCTCAGGGGCTAAAGCATGCCATTTCACTGTAAGTTTTCATTGCTAAAGACATTTTATAGGGCTTAAATTTTATATAGTCCAGTATCAAGTAGAACTCCTAATTGCGTAACTTCAAAGTAGACATGTGAGCCCAACTTTAATATTATTTTAGTGGCAATCACTGCCCTTCCAATTGTTCCTATGAGGTCCTATATTAACATTATTATTGGGAATTTTATTTAACTTCAATTTTAGTGAGACCTGTGCCTCCTCCTTTGAGTAGGAGTTTGAACACTTGAGATTGAATTGATAGAGAAAATCAAGTCTGAATCAGTTTATAGCCCAGAGGTACATTGTGAATCCCATAAAGCATTGTTGCAGGAACCTGGTTAGTGTTCTGTACACCTGCTTAATGTTTTTTTCATCATCACAAATGTCAAAGTGCTCAGTAAGTCACTGGGGTTTGAATGACAGCCGTGCGCTAAGCAAGAAGTTATGTTTTTTCACTACCAAATTGGACCATAAATGATGAAAAAGAGGTCAAAAAGGAAGTATGGAACCATACAAATTTGAAAGGGGAAACTGCTAATAGCCATAAACCCGGTGCAATCAAAGGCTTGGCAAGTCATTGCAAATTACCTGCTCTGTGAATTACTGATCGCACTGCATTATGATATAGAACTTTCTGACTCCTTTCATCTGTAGCAACAGGGTTTCTAATAGCTCACAGATCAAAAGCAAAACACTGCCAGTGGAATTCTGATACAAATAAGCCAAGGTTGCACAAGTATAATCCATGTGAACAAAATTTTAATATACATCCAATATTGCTTTTGGTCAGTGGATTATTTAACATAGTATATGTATTTTACAAACCACACTTAAACAATACAATACTTAATGAAAGGGAAGATAGGTAAGGTATGCCTGACTAATATAAAAGGAGGAGTGAACTCTTACATGATACTTTCGTTAGGGACTAATGTAAGTTGGTGTGCCATAAGCCAGATCTTGGCAGTCTTTCAGATGGAATCTGAAAGATTCCCTAAATCTTTTTCTTCTAGCCCAAAACTCAGACATGTGGGAGTCAGGGGTACTAAAAATTACCCCTCCAAATATTTTTCTTATTAGGGAAAATATCTGTATCAATAAGTTTCTTTTGAAAAATATAAAATGCCCATTAATGGAGAAGTCTGGCGGTCCTTTGCATGCCACTGTAATCAGATTGTTTTCCTCCAGCCTCTTTGCTAGAGATCAGGGGTACTGATTAAATGGACATATTTATTCTACATAAAAAAGGCCCAGGGAAAAGAACACACACACACACAAAAAACCTTGAACTATCAGATACATTATAGCAAAGACTTGGCTCAAGTGTTGCCAAGTGAGATTTTTGCGCTGATGCAAAAATACCCTGGTGCCTGGGAGGTGAAGAGGAAGAAGCAGATGAAGCAGACAGCTGCCAAGGAGAGAGTTTCAGTTATATTGTACTTGGATTTTTGTACTTGATAATAACTGACAGAGTCACAATTGAAAATTATTTCCTTATTGGTTCTTGGATCTAAGTTCTTATGTAACCCACTGCAGTTTTTTTGTAAGGATAATTTTTTTTTTAATTTGTGATAATTATTCAATTAGTGTTACTCCCTGCCCTAATGTTGAAAATACAGTGAAATGAGAGCTAGCATTCTTATAGGAAATTCATGTAAGTGGCCACACTGAGATAAAGAATACAAATTGTAACAGTTCTATAAAGAATATAAACAGAAGGCCAAGAAAGGTATTCTTTAATATTTATTTTTATTTATTTATTTGGCTGTGTCGAGTCTTAGTTACAGCACTCAGAGTCTTTAGTTGTAGCATGTGGGATCTAGTTTTCGCAATGTGGGATCTAGTTTCCTGACCAGGGATTGAACCTGGGCCCTCTTGTACTGGGATCATGGAGTCTTAGCCACTGGACCAGGAAAGTCCCTGAGAAGGTATTTGAATAGGGCTGCTCCCTGAGGGAGAATGGTCAGGAAACGCTCATAGATGAAATGCTGTTTAAGCTGGGATTGAGTCAATATGAAAAAGCGAGACGTGTAAAGAGCAGGGTAGATGGGAAAGATATGACGCAAAGAATAATAATACAGGTCCAAAGTATGTGAAGGGCCAAGGGTAGTTGACGAAGAGCAAGAAATACAATGTGGCTGGGCCACAACAAGCAGGGGAGAAGAGATGATGATGAGGGCAGATGATGTAAGGCTGTGAGTCAGAGTGAGGAAAAGAGCAACATGTTATAACTAGCTATTCTAGGAAGAACAAATGATCTGCGAGAAAGCACTGAAGCAAAACCAGCTAGGTCAACATTGAGGTGCCCAAGTGAGATGACGGTGGTTTGGATGAGGGTGGTGGCAGTGGAGGAACACAGAAATTAAAGCAATCTGACTCTGCACCCGACAAATCCCCAGAGAAGTTGTGAAAGGCTTCCTGTCATTGTGGCATAGTAGCCCAACCTTCTGGTTAAGGTGTCCCAGTGAACGATACTCTACCCCCAATCTCCAGACAGAGGGTCTGCCTCTCTCAACAGTACACCCTTAAAATTGGTGTGAAAGTTGCTTAGTCGTGTCTCTTTGCAACCCCATGGACTGCAGCATGCCAGGCTTCCCTGTCCATCACCAGCTCCCAGAGCTTGTTCAAACTCAAGTCTTTTGAGATGGTGATGCCATCCAGCCATCTCATCCTCTGTCGTCCCCTTCTCCTCCTGTCTTCAATCTTTGTCAGCATCAGGGTCTCTTCCAATGAGTCAGTTCTTCGTATCAGGTGGCCAAAGTATTGGAGTTTCAGCTTCAGAATCAGCCTTCTAATGAATATTCAGGGTTGATTTCATTTAGGATTGACTGGTTTGGTCTCCTTGCAGTCCAAGGGACTCTCAAGAGTCTTCTCCAACACCACAGTTCAAAAGCATAAATTCTTTGGTGCTCAGCCCACTTTATGTTCCAACTCTCAGATCCATACATGACTACTGGAAAAACCATAGCTTTGACTAGACAGACCTTTATTGGCAAAGTAATGTCTCTGCTTTTTAATATGCTGTCTAGGTTGGTCATAACTTTTCTTCCAAGGAGCATCTTTTAATTTTATGACTGCAGTCACCATCTGCAGTAATTTTGGAGGCCCCCCCCCCCAAAATAAAATCTCTCTGAAGTGATGGGACTGGATGCCATGATCTTAGTTTTTTGAATATGGAGTTTTAAGCCAACTTTTTCACTCTCCTCTTTCACTTTCATCAAGAGGCTCTTTAGTTCCTCTTCACTTTCTGCCATAAGGGTCATGTCATCTATGTATCTGAGGTTATTGATATTTTTCCTGGCAATTTGTCTTTATCTTTCTGACTTATTTCATTTAGTATGATAATGTCGAATTGCATCCATGTTGCTGCAAATGTCATAATTTCATTTTTTTTGGATAGCTGACTAGTATTCCATTGCGTGTGTGTGTGTATCTTCTTTATCCATTCATCTTTTTTATCTTTATCCATTCATCTTTCAATGGACATTGAGGTTGGTTCCATGCTTTGGCTGTTGGACATTGTGCTGCTATGAACAATAGGGGTGCATATATCCTTTTGGGGGGTACATTTCTTTATTGCAGTATAGTTGCTTTGCAGTGTTGTGTTAGTTTCTGCTATACAGCAGAATGAATCAATTATACGAGTATATATATATATCTCCACTATTTTATATTTCCTTCCCATTTAGGTCACCACAGAGGATTGAGTAGAGTTCCCTGTGCTATACAGTAGGTTCTTATTATCTGTTTTATACATAGATGTGTATAGATGTGTATACATCTATGTGTATACATAGATGTGATCCCAACCTCCTGATCTGTCCCACCTCCCCATTCTGAGGTGTGCATGTATCTCTTTGTCTGGATATGTGCCCAGGAGTTGGCTTGCTGGATCATGTGGTAATTCTTAGATTTTTAAGGAACCTCCATACTGTTTTCCATAGTGGCAGCACCAACTTACATTCCCACCAACAATGTAAGAGAGTTCGCTTTTCTCTACACCCTCTCTCCAGCATTTATTTGTAGACTTTTTTTTAATGCATTTACAAATTTTTTGAAGTACAGCTAATTACTATGCAAATCTCTTTGCTCTGCTCTGATGCAGAGCAAAGTGACTCAATTGTACACATGTAGACTTTCCTTTTTTAATATCCCTTTCCATTATGGTTTATCCCAGGATATTGAATATAGTTCCCTATGCTATATAGTAGGACCTTGTTTCTTATCCATTCTATGGCTAGTAATTTTCATCTGCCAACCCCAAATTCCCAATCCTTCCCTCTCCTACACCACCCTGCTTGGCAACTACAAGTCTGTCCTCTATGTACATGAGTCTGTTTTGTACATAGATTCACATGTGTTATATTTTAGATTCCACATATAAGCTATATGGTATTTGTCTTTCTCTAACTTACTTCACTTAGTATGATTTCTAGTTGCCTCCCTCTTGCTACAAATGGGCATTATTTCATTCTTTGAGCAGCTGACTAGTACTCCATTGTATATATGTGCCGTATCTTCTTTATCTGTATGGACATTTGTCTCCATGTTTTGGTTATTGTGAATAGTGTTGCTATGAACATAAGGGTGCATGTGTCTTTCTGAATTATAGTTTTGTCCAGGTTTATGTCTAGGAGTGGAATTGCTGTATCATATGGTAATTCTATTGTTAATTTTCTAAGGAACCTCAATACTCTTTTCCATAATGACTACACCAACTTACATGCCCTCCTGACAGTGCAAGAAGATTCCCTTTTCTCCACAACCTCTCCAGCATTTATTGGTAGACTTTTTAATGATGGCCATTCTGACCACTGTGAGGTGGTCCTCAGTGTAGTTTTGATTTGCATTTCTCTAATAATTAGTGACGTTGAGCATCTTTTCATGTGCCTATATGCCATCTGTATTATTCTTTGAAGAAATGTCTATTAAGGTCTTCTGCCCACTTTTCATTGGGATTGTTTTTTGTCGTTGTTGTGAAAGACGATTCAGACTGTCAGATGGCTGAAGGTTATCACTTGGCCTTTCTTGCAGCGCAGTGTTTGGGTGTCATCATCTATCTTGTTGTTCAGTCACTAAGTCATGTCCAACTCTTTGCAACCCCGTGGACTGCAGCACACCGGGCCCCACTGTGCCTCACTGTCTCCTGGAGTTTGCCCAAGCTCATGTCCATTGAGTCAGTGATGCTATCCAACCATCTAATCCTCTGCTGCCCTCTTCTTTTGCCCTCAATCTAGCCCAGCATCAGGGCCCTTTCAAATGAGTTGGCTCTTGAATCAGGTGCTCAAAGTATCAAAGGTTCAGCATCAGTTTTTCCAATGAATATTGAGGGTTGATTTCCTTTAGGATTTACTGGTTTGATATCCTTGCAGTCCAAGGGACTCTCAAGAATCTTCTCCAGCACCACAGTTCAAAAGCAAAAGCATCAATTCTTTGGTGGTCAGCCTTCTTTATGGTCCAACTTTCACATCCATAGATGACTACTACATAGCTTTGACTATATGGGTCTTTGTTGGTAAAGTGATGTCTCTGCTTTTTAATACACTATGTTTGTCATAGCTTTTCTTCCCTCATCTATGAATCACTTCAGTGTCATTTAGGGCAAGAGGCTGCTGAACCAGGATGCCAGCCACCCCAGGCCCACCTTCCAGGGCTGAGTGACTATCATGCTGTAAACCTGAAACTCTGCTGAGGCCATGTGCAGGAAAGTTCTAAAGAACAGTCCCTGAACCAGGAAGCTGCCTGTATACATGCACGCCAGCCTTTAGACCATGTAAGCTCAGTCATGCTCCCAAACAAGTGTAAGTTCTATGATGCACTCATTCCCAACAGGGAAATGGGAAGGAAGTGGAAGCAAGGAGAAATAATAAACAACTGGCTTCCCATGAGGATTGTTGAATTTTATCATGAACACATATTTTGGCTAATATTTACAATATGGCATGTGCTGGCCTCTTTTTGAGGAAAAAAATATACAGAAATGCTCCTAAGTTCTTTTTCCTATCCTGCACAAATGGAAAAAAATAAGTTCAGAAAGCACAAGTTCACTACCTGCCTCCAGTTCAGTTCAGTTCAGTCGCTCAGTCATGTCCGACTCTGCAACCCCATGAATCGTAGCACGCCAGGCCTCTCTGTCCATCACCAAATCCCGGAGTTCACGCAGACTCACGTCCATCGAGTCAGTGATGCCATCCAGCCATCTCATCCTCTGTCATCCCCTTCTCCTCCTGCCCCCAATCCCTCCCAGCATCAGAGTCTTTTCCAATGAGTCAACTCTTCGCATGAGGTGGCCAAAGTACTGGAGTTTAAGCTTTAGCATCATTACTTCCAAAGAACACCCGGGACTGATCTCCTTTAGGATGGACTGGTTGGATCTCCTTGCAGTCCAAGGGACTCTTAAGAGTCTTCTCCAACACCACAGTTCAAAAGCATCAATTCTTCAGCGCTCAGCTTTCTTCACAGTCCAACTCTCACATCCATACATGACCACTGGAAAAACCATAGCCTTGACTAGATGGACCTTTGTTGGCAAAGTAATGTCTCTGCTTTTCAATATGCTGTCTAGGTTAGTCATAACTTTCCTTCCAAGGAGTAAGCGTATTTTAATTTCATGGCTGCAATCGCCATCTGCAGTGATTTTGGAGCCCCCCAAAATAAAGTCTGACACCGTTTCCACTGTTTCCCCATCTATTTCCCATGAAGTGATGGGACCAGATGCCATGATCTTAGTTTACTGAATGTTGAGCTTTAAGCCAACTTTTTTACTCTCCTCTTTCACTTTCATCAAGAGGCTTTTGAGTTCCTCTTGCCATAAGGGTGGTGTCATCTGCATATCTGAGGTTATTGATTAGGTGATAAAATTAAATGTATAATGACAGAGAAACAGGCATATTAAAGCAATGAGGAAAGATTACCATTAATTTTGATTAAAACACCTTAATATTTCTTTATGAAACACGACTAGCTGATGTTCCTCAGTTAATGCATTTGCATATTTAAAATACTATCACAACCATTTTATCAGAGTGTAACTTGTCCAATATTGAGTCGGAATTTGAGTTCCTCTGATTTTCAGTCTCTGTTTGCTATTTGTGCTCATTGCTAAACTCCTGTTTCATATTCACAGAATATATTTACATATTTCTCAATGCATGGGTAGGCCCAATGCATATCCAGAGGTGTCACAGAAGGTTAATCAAAATCAAAAGAGTATGTTTTTGTGTATACATACACGTATTGCACTATTTTTGAACAACAGTCTGTATTTTTTTCAGTGTTTTTCCACAGTGTGTATTTTTTCTCTGAAAAAGAGAGTTTGAAAAGAATTGCCAGATCTGTCTTGGAACTTCCATTTTAAATTCAAAACAGATTCCCAAACGTCTACTGGGATATATCTCCAAATACGACAAAGAATGTGCACCTGTGATTACCTAAACCGGCCAAAGAAGGGCACCAGTGCCTCACATAAATGTTGTCACAGATATTTTTTATTTGGTTATAGAATTTTATCAGAAATCCCATGGCTCGGTGGAGAATTCTATCTGTCCTACAGGTCTACTTTTTGCCTTTAGATAACATTTTACAGCAAAAACCTGACATATTGCTTCTGTCACCCTTTGGCCACTAAAGGAACTTAAAACAGCACAATGGGTGAATAATAAGGAGACAAAGGGAATTTTCTGCTCTTTTGGCTCAGTCCATGCATGTGGTCATAATTTTCCAACTTTATGACAATAAAGGGAATGAATTTCTCTCTCCACTGCTCCTTCCCCAGTTGATCTTCCACTGTTAAGTTTAGCAGTTGGCCGTATGTATTATAGAATGATTAAATAAGCTAAAGGGTAACGAACGAGATGGCTACTTGAGATTTACAAGGAAATAATGAATGGTGGAGAAAGAGTAGCACGTTTGAAGGGCAGGTTCAGAGAGGCACTAACCAAGGTGGATGATTATCTTACAGTTTCTGAGAGCCAAATAGAAAACTGAAGAGAGCCTGACAAGTCTCAGGCTAATTTGTTCTGTTGTGTGCTGTGGCTGATAGGATAGACCCACATCAGCCTGGAGTAACTGCAATAAAAATCTTATTTTCTTCTTTATAATTGTAGGCTACACCTTATAGTCCTTTACCTGATTTATCTATGAATTCTCCATACCATTTGGATGGTTTTTAAGACTGAGTTTTCAAACAACTACTTACATGACACAGTGATTTTACTTGTATTCAGTATTGCTCAGTTTTCAAAACCAGGCAAAGAAAACAGTCACATTAAAAAAAAAATGTACAAAAATACTGAACAGAAGGATAGATAAACAAATTGTGGTATGTCCATACACTGGGATATTATTCAGAAATTGAGGAACAAACCACTACAACCCCATTGATAAATCTCAAAAACATAATGCTAAGTAAAAGATGAGTAGTTACTATGAGTAATTACCATGTGGTTCGTTTGAATGACCATGAAAACTAAAATGCCTGAAATTATGATATAAAAACTGGAACAGTAATTGTCTCTCTGGGCAGAGGGCTAGGAGGTGAGGGTAATGTTGGATTTGGCGTAGTAATATTCTATACTTTGAAAGAGGTTTTAGTTACATGGGTGTAGAAACACATCAAAAATCATCAAATGATACACAAGATATGTGCATTTTGCCTTGTAAGTTGAACAAAAAAGTCATTAAATATTGAACCCTGGTTGATAATATTCATAGTTTTGAGGTGAACAGCACTGAGACTGCAATTAACTTTAAAATGCATCAGAGTAATGATATAGATTAGTAGGTAGAGAGGTGAAAAGTAAAGAAAGCAGAATTATAGAAACTAGATGCTAAATATATGGGTATTCACTGCACACCTCTTTCAAACTCTATTTGGAAATTGCCATAATTAAAATATTAGGAAAAAAATTAGGCATCACTGTTTTCCTTTTTCCTTTGTGTTGCTCCCGAAAACTTAAGAGTTGAAATGAAAAAACCAACAAAAGTATTGGCTACAGCTCTCTCAATGAACAAGGCTCTGATGTTCTTGCTATTCTGTTTAAGCCAGCACTCCATGATAATTTAACATGGAAGTGAATGACTTCCTTACCCAGAAAGGACTATATTCTCACAGTGAAGAACAAGCATGCAAAGCAATGATGGAAGTGCGCTGGCCAGGGATACATGATGAACCTGCTATATGAGAGCCCTGCTCACAGACCTTCCCCGTGGCAGCGAGCAAACAGTACGGGTTCTTCCTCTACAAAAAGGGACAAGTAGATATAGTGATTAACTACAAGGTTTTGAAGTCAGGGGCATGCATCTAAGTTTGCATTTGGGCTCTCCCTGCCATTAGCTTTCTTTCCCTATCAATGTTATTGAACTTTTTTCCGTGTTTTGGTTTCATCATTTACCAAATGGACGAATTATTTGACATTTACTCTTGAAGGTATTCTGAGGAATAATGAAGTACTGAGGTTATTATTATCACACGCAGACATACACAGAACTGGAGAAGAGAGAACAGAAATGGATTAAGTGTGATGGAATTTAAAGAAAAGTAAAGTTTTAGAGCAGAGGATAATGACAAAATAAGCTAGAAAGAATCAAACTATCAGACTGCACAATTCCTGGTTTTCCCATGACTGCTTTTTTATTTTCTTTTTTGTACTATGTGGGTTACAGAAGTACTTTTCCCCCTTGAACATTAAAGCGGTGACAGCAATGATTATTCCTAAGCACAGGTCTGAATAAAAAGCCATACTATGGAATATTTTACTCTCCCTGCAAATCTCCTCACAACCTTCTCATAAATAAATGGGGCTAGAGTCAAGAAAACTATGTTAAATCCCTCCTTTACTGTTTGGACTGTTCCCAAATCATTCATCATGGATACAGGAGGATGGGGGCTTCTCTTTGGCATATATCTTAGGGAGGTCTGGCAGGGTTAAGGGAAAGAGACAAAGGAGCCTGTGCTCAAATAGCCAGGGTATTTTTGCCAATCTAATGCTTTTAAAAATACATGCACAGTATACTTTTGTCAGGAAGTCCTCAGGATGCTTACAGTGAAGGTGGTGAAAATTGCTTAGGCAGCTCAAAATCGTATCTAGAGCTTTTTGCAGAACAGTGTTCTGACAAGTGAAGGTGAGAATATCCATCTCTAGATCTTAAACTCAGTGACCCTGAGAATTGGCAGTAATTTTTTTTAAATTGGATTGGAATTGAGTAACTCTTTAAATGTGAGTGGTATCTATTTCCATTCTATCAGTATTTCTGGGCAAAGAGGATGACGTTGTACAGGCCAATTTGAGGGCAAAAATATCTTGGTCCCAGGGAAACTAGGCATGCTGTATAAGAGTCACAAAATTCATGATAGATTGCTCTGTGCAATTGCTCTTAAGGATTCCATGTCCTATTTTAAATCTTTGAAATGAAACTTTATGCCACAGGGTCGTCAATGAGAGGAAAGGGTAAAGGAAAAATATAAAATAAAGCTGAAGCAAGACAGCACATCTGTTACGGTATGAATGGCTCTTACAAATTCTCTTCCTTTCACTCAGAAATGTCTTATTGTTAACTGTTTTATTTGGGTGGGGTATACATTATTTATGGGGTTTAGAGTAGAAGGCCGCCATGTTTTATCTTTTTCTGGCTTTTATGCTTGAAAAAACAATGCTAAGTTGTGGTTGTGTCAAGATAACTTTAAGTGAAAAGTACATTTTAAAATTTCTTTAATTAAACATGATCAAAGGCACCCTTAAAGCATTTGAATGAGCATTTTGCTAGTTATATGGCACTGTCTATATTCTTTTAACATGGCTATTGGCTCAATGAACCTGTTGTTGGTTCAACAGTTCCTTCTGCTATGAACGACCAAAATTTTCCACTCTTTGAAACTTAGTGTTTTACTATATACAGATGAAACACACCTGTTTCTGATATACAACCACTTTCAATTTTTGTTAACTGAAAAAATTCATGAAATGGAAAAAATCTGTGTACTCCTTTCTGGTGTAAAATATAATTTGGAGATTCATGTTGTTGATTAAAAAACAGTGAGCACCTACTGTGCGCAGAAGGCACTGTGGGATTAATTCAACAAATCTGAACATGTTTATGGAGCACTAACTCTGGGCCGAGCCCTCTTGCACGATCTGAAAGGTGGGTTATGAAAACAAAACAAAGCAAAAATACAGAGACAAACACCAGTAACAAGCAGGGAAGGAAGCGCGATAGAGTGTGCTGGGGGGTGGCCTGACTTTTAGATAGGATGACCAGAGCATTTGGTATTGGGGGAAACAAGATTATAATGGGAAAAGGTGAAGAAAGATTGGGAAGAAAATGAAGGTGCAGACAATATAGTTCGTTGTGGAATATCTTTCCCAACAGAGGGAACAACAAGGGCCTTGAAGTGGAGGAACACTGAACACTTGAAGAAGAGGCCAGTGATGCCATAGCTGAACACCTGGAGTGGGAAGAAGCATAGATGAGTTCATAGAGGTAACAGGGAGCCAAATTATAGTAGGTCTTGAAAGCCATTGAAAAGGCTTTGTTTTTACCACGAGCAAGATAGGAGCCTTTGGAGGGGTTGAATAAGAGAAAGCATTATCTAAGTTTTTAAAAAATTACTTATTTCAATTAATTTTTATTGGAGTATAGTTGCTTTATAATGTTGTTAGTTTCTGCTGCTGCTAAGTCGCCTCAGTTGTGTCCGACTCTGTGCGACCCCATAGACGGCAGCCCACTAGGCTCCTCTGTCCCTGGGATTCTCCAGGCAAGAACACTGGAGTGGGTTGCCATTTCCTTCTCCAATGCATGAAAGTGAAAAGTGAAAGTGAAGTCACTCAGTCGTGCTCGAATCTTAGCGACCCCATGGACTGGAGCCCACCAGGCTCCTCCATCCATGGGATTTTCCAGGCAAGAGTACTGGAGTGGGGTGCCATTGCCTTCTCCAGCAAAGTAAATCATCTATACACATATCCCCTCTTTTTTTATTTCCTTCTCCTTTAGGTCACTACAGAGCACTGAGTAGAGTTCCCTGAGCTCTACAGTGGGTTCTCATTAGTTATCTATTTTATACATACTATTAGTATTGCACATATGTCAATCCCAATCTCCCAATTCCTCCCACCAGCCCCCTTCACGTTGGCATCCATACATTCGTTCTCCACATCTGTGTCTCTATTTCTGCTTTGAAAGTAAGATCATCTATACCATTTTTCTAGATTCCATATATATGCATTAATATACATATTTGTTTTTCTCTTTCTGACTGGCTTCTTATTTGCTTTGCTCCGTATAACACTCTCTAGGTCCATCCATGTCTCTAGGCCCAGCTAATTTTGTTCCTATTGGAACAAAGAGGCTGAGTGATATTCTATTATATATGTAATACATCTTCTTTATCCATTCCTGTGTTGATGGACATTTAGGTCTCTTCCTTGCCCTGGCTATTGTATGCAGTGCTTCAGTGAACACTGGGGTGCATGCATTTTTTTTGAATTATGGTTTTCTCCAGGTCTATGCTCAGTAGTGGGATAGTGGAGTCATATGGTAGTTCTGTTTTTAGTTTTTTGAGGAACCTCCATACTGTTTCTTTATAGTAGCTATAGCAATTTGCATTCCAGTCAACATTGTAGGATGGTTCCCTTTTCTCCACATCTTTTCCAGCATTTGTTCTTGATGATGGCCATTCTGACCACTGTGAGGCGATACCTCATTGTAGTTTTGATTTGTATTTCTCTAATAGTGATCTTAAGCATCTTTTCATGTGGTGTTGGCCATCTGTATGCCTTCTTTGGAGAAATGCCTATAAAAGTCTCCTGCCCATTTTTTGACTGAGTTTTTTTTTTATATTGAATTGCAGGAGCTATTTGTATATTTTGGAGATCAATCCTTTGTCAGCAAATATTTTCTCCCATTCTGAGGGTTGTCTTTTCATCTTGTTTATGGTTTTTTTTGGCTGTGCAATACCTTTTAATTATTCCTAAATCAGTATAGTTGCCCTGTTGCATACACACACACAGTAGTATGTGTATGTAGAGACAGAGAAATCAGACAGCAAGCCACTGAGTATACCAGATGAGAGACAATTATGGCTTGGGTCAGGGTCATAGACATGAAATGCCTAGAAGTAGATTCTGGATATATATTTGAGATTTGCAGAATTTACTGAAAGATTGTATGCATAAATTAAGAGAGAGATGAATCAGTGATTCTAAAATGTCAGTTGCCATTTATTACAGAAGAGAAGGTAGGAGGTAAAGCAAGTTTTGAGGGATGGCAATGGGGGCAGGGATTGGGATTTCTGTTTTGGACATATTTCACAGGAGATGCCAAGTGAGGAGGCAAAGTGCAGATGACTCAGCATGTAGGTGGGGAGAACCATCGGGAGCTGAGGTCAAGGTCCAGGCTGGACACACATATTTGGGAGTCATCAGCATTGAGATGATATTTAAAGCTGTAAAATTCCATAAAATCATCTTGGGAGTGAGTGGATATTGATCAAGTACCAAAACGAAGCTTTACTAAATAGTGAAGAATCCAGACTGATAAGCTAGAACCCAAAGAGGGGGAGGGAATGAGACACCAAGAAGAAATGGCCAGTGAGCGAGGAGGAAAACTGAGAAAGCATGAGGTCCTAGAAGTCAAGTGGCGAAAAAAAAAAAATGGAATGAGGATTATAGAAACAATTCTTAACCTTATAAAGATACAATGATATAAAAGTATTCCAAATTTAGTAGAGTAAGTGGTAAGTGCTACAAAAGATCTGTATTTCTGGCTGCTACAGTCGCTTACAAAAGGGATTCCTGACCCTCAGTTCATGAGAGGCCTGCATGGAGTGGGCAGCATTTACACCCAATGTTGAGGGATGTGTAGAAATTTGATTGGTAGAAGTGGAGGAATAGAAGACAGTTGTATCAGAGGGAACCTTTTACTAAGAAGCTCAGAGAAGGGAAAGGATGAGTATATTTGAGGAACAGCGAGTAGTCAAGCTGGCCTGGGGTGGAGAATGTCCAGACCACTTGCTGCCCACATCTAGGGCGGGTTGCCAGGGGCTGATAAAGATGCTCAGATTCTGTTATGTGGTTTTTGTTTCTTTACCAACTCTTCAAAGCAATGGGTATAAGAAGTCTTAACCCTGAACCTTTCTTTTCAATCCTTTCTCCCAATCTCTCACCTACCAAATCTTGTCTTCTCATCTGTAAATACAGTAACAGTCATGCACAAACTCTATCTGTTTAGCAACTGTGGAGTTCTTGTTCTAAGGTAACTCTGGTAGGAGAAAAGAGAGTAACATGTGCAAAAATAATCACTGTAGTAGGAGTTGCTTCTGTGTTCCAATTCTGAAGTTGGAGGAAAAGGGTAGAGAGAGAAATAAGAATAAGATAAGGCTCATTCTTTGAACAGTTGCACAAATTTCTGAGGTCACTTTGCCTTAATAGCTGGAAAATAGAAAATTCATGCTATATATTTGGAATTTGGCCCAGCACAATCTGACCTGTGCCCCAGTGCCATGGAGACGAGAAAGTTGTGTTGCCAGCATCCAGATACAAAATTCCTTAAAAATAACAGTCGTCACCTCTGGGGCCTGATCAACTCATGGCACTGAAGAAAAAGAAACATGAGGAGGAATCACATGAGATTTTCTTCTCAGTAACAGACAGGAAATATATTAACAGATTCCATGCCTCAAAAAAATGAACATGGTAAATTTTCTTATAGATATTTTCATGTGAATTTTAATTTTAGGGTCAATTTCATGAGTTTTCCCCCCTCATCTTTGTATTCCCAGTGACTTAGTGGGATGAACTGAGTCAGAGGACCTATTATCCATTTCGAACTCAGTCACCAGTTTAAGCCCCCTGGTCTCTTTGCACTTCATGGGTCTTATTTGCAAAATTAAGGGAGGGGACACTGGTACAGAAGAAAATGGGAAAAGTCATCCTAAATCTGTAGGATTTGGAGTCATACATATTTGGTAGCTATAGGATGCTGTGCAAACTACTGAGTGTCTCAATTTCAGTTGCTGAAACACAGATTGGAAAGAATAACAGCTCTCACCCAGTGCTGTGATGAGGATTAAAAGAATTCATGTACAGAAAACTTCTGGCACATAGTAGATCCTTGAATAAATACTCATTTCCTTCCTTCTCTTAATTTGACCATTTTAGTTCCAATATAACATCAAGCACTTATTTTGCAGAATATTTTTTGAAAGAAATTACAGAATTTACCACTATTTGTTGTTTTGAATTTTTAAGAAATGGCATCCGCAGCCTCTACGTTTAGGGTGAAAAATAAAGAATTTGCCCAGAGCGCGTACTACATGAACAGTGAGGAGAAAACTGGTATTCCCCTCGGGAGATTTAAGATCATTTGGGGAAAAAAGAGGAAGGAAGGAAAGGAGGAAGGAAGTTAGTTGATAAATAGTTTTAAAGTCTATAAATTTAAAATAAACCAAATAAGAGAAAGAAGAGTATTTGTTCCACTGTCCTTCCCATTAAGATGTAGGTTAGGTACTGGGGCTGGCATGACACAAACATCTATCTTCTTCCTAAAATGGAAAAACAAATTTTATGAAAATGAGTGAGTTAACTGCAGGAATGTCAGCTCAGTCAATGACTCAATGCTCTTGTAAAAGGAAGTGTATACTTTACTACTTTGGCCTTTCTATATTTTTCTTATTTTGTCTGACTACATATTGCAGACATTCTTTTCAGTTAGCAAGTAGTCTAATTTGCAGCTGCTTTTATAAAACCAAAGCTTCCCTCCTACAAATGAAAATGTTCAAGTCCTTCGATCTCTAGTATCATAAGGTTTGTTATTTCAGACATGTAAAACACCCAGAGCACGAAGAAAACACAATGAATGGCCACCATCCCTCAGCGCCATCCATTACTCAGCCGTTTCAGTTTTGTCACACAGTATGAAATATAAATGGAGAAAGAGAGGAAGGGAGACAAAGCAGTAATTTACGCCTGTCTAGAAAGTTTGGCACTGCAGCCCCAAGTACAGGGAGCCATTTACAGGAGAAAAAGCGTAACCAGAG
This sequence comes from Bos indicus x Bos taurus, assembly GCF_003369695.1. Taxonomy (NCBI): domain Eukaryota; kingdom Metazoa; phylum Chordata; class Mammalia; order Artiodactyla; family Bovidae; genus Bos; species Bos indicus x Bos taurus. The sequence continues at coordinate 95,232,580 of NC_040079.1, read as the reverse complement.
ACTATGGAAGTATGGAAGGTGAGATCATCCACCAGCAGCAATCTTTCAAATTCATAGACACTTGTGGATTCATGAGGTGAGAATGAGCAGTGCAGAGGACTGCGAAATTCATTTCCAGTGTTTGACTTTGTTAACACACATTCTCAAGCTGTCTTTGTTATGAGATAGCGCTCAACTTCTTAGTGAAAAAAAATCCGTATAGAAAATATCCCCATTAATTGGAAATGATAATAGTGTCAAACATAAAAAAGACCACAGGACTATTTATGTAATTCTAAAGTATTATTTAAAAGAGAAATATATATATATATATTTATAAATACATATAAAACATATAATATATATTCTTTTAAATATATAATTATATATCTCCTATATATAATTATATGTGTGTGTGTGCATATATATATATTTATTTAGGAGAAGTTTGCACTAATCATCTTTTTTTAAAAAAAATCTTTACCTGAATTTTTAAATGATTAATTTGAATTAACTAATTGTAATTTATTTGAATGTATTTGTCTTCATTAAGAATAATCAAAACTTGTCTTGAAATGTCTTTTAACTAAACTTTTTTCCAAGGCAGAAATAAATCTATCAGTGATTTAATAGGACAAGAAAAGTAATTTATGGAATGAAGCAATGATCCATTACCTTTCTCACATCTTTCTCACAAAGCCTTGCATAGATATTATGTCAATTTCAAAATCAGAAGAAGGAAATGCTAATATATGTTAGTAGTTTCTCTAGAAACTGGCAAATCAAAATCTAGGAATGAAACGATGAGACTGTGAAAGTGTTAGGGGGTGAGAGAGGGAAGAAGAGGTAGCATCAATTATAGCTTTTGGGGTCTGAGTGTGTACCAGAAAAATTAAAATAACATGTGTCAGTAAAGTGTCATTTGTTCTAAAGGACTTGCCTGACAATTCAGAGATTTTAAAGTAGTTCCTCTTCTGGTGTCTGCTTCCTGGTGGGTGAGGTTGGTCGAGATTTGTGCCATTATCCCCTTGCTAGGGAGTCTGATTTGGAGAAGGCAATGGCAGTCCTCTTGCCTGGAGAATCCCAGGGACGGAGGAGCCTGGTGGGCTGCCGTCTATGGGGTCGCACAGAGTCAGACATGACTGATGCGACTTAGCAGCAGCAGCAGCAGGGAGTCTGACTGGTGTGGTGCTGACCAGAGCCTGCCAGCATGTAGCGCAGGGTCTGCTTTGCTCTGTGGGTGTCAATGCGCCTGTCAGGGGTGGGGTCTTGGAGGAGAGGCCTCCAGGTCTGGTGCTTAGCTGTGTCTGTGATCTGCAGCGAGGTAGGCAGATTGCAGCACTCCCCTGGGGAGAACAGCCACTGAGTAGTCCTCTCCTGGAGCTGCTCACCTGTGAGTGTGCTCTGCTGTGTCCCCATCACCCGTTGTGCCAGCTCACCAAGTGTGCTGTAAACATGCGGCCTTACGACTACACATGATTAATCCACCTGATTAAATTAGAGGTAAGATGAGGAACATCTGAAAGGATAAGCAAGGACTTTAGCTGTCTAATCCAGAGCTTTTCAAATATTAAAGTGCACAAGTCACTTGGGATCTCATTAAAATACAGACTACGAATCAATTTGGGGTGGGACTCAAGATTCTGTCTTTCTCCTAAGCTCCCAGGCCATGCCAATGCTGCTGATCTGTGAAGCACACCTTAATTAGCAAAGCCTCAGATCATGACACAGGAAGAAAGTTTATCAGAGAAATTGCATCTAGAGAAGTCTGAATATCACATGATCTTTCTTAGCACCCTTATTCCCACTCAGTTCTTTGCAATGGAATCTACTCTAAAAAACATAAATAAAAGTAACATATTCAAATAAACACAATATGATATTTTTACTAAAGCAAATAAATGCATTATTTAGCTCAGTTCTCAAAAGAGCCTGTGAACTAAATGCTTTTATTGGGTTGGCCAAAAAATTCATTCAGGTTTTTCCATAACCTGAATGGAGAACTCTGAATGACGTTTTTGGCCAACTCAATATTATTTTGACTTTACAGAAAAAGAAACAGCCTTGGGGAATTTAATTAAGGCAAAACCACATATGCAAAATTTAGAAACAGTTCTGAATTTGGCAAATCTTCACTCCAGAGCCTAAATATTCTAGTCAGTTTTACTACAATTGTCAAATTATGCTATTGCATTCTTAATTATTTTGCAAACAAAGCACTAGACAAAAGAGACAGTAGGGATACAAAGATGTAGGAACTTTGGGATATACCATCTTCATTGACAGCTTCTAGAACAGGAGGGGCACAGGAATAAATTACTCTTGACATTAGCAATCTTACATGCGTGGTGAATAGAAGACGCATTGATGCAATAAATCATCTCTTTCAAGACCTAGAATGAATGCAAGAAGAGAGTAAAATACTGGATTCAGCTCCGTAAGCTAAAGAATGGACAAAAAGATTCTAGATAAGGACATGTTGGAGCCTCCACAGCCCTGAACATATGGGATAACCCTTAAAGCTCCACGTCTGAAAAAATAGCCCTTAGATTTTAAAATCCCTAAAGGACTTTTACAATATGAAGGATTTACTATATGAAGGGTATACTATTAAACATTTTATGCATTCTGTTATTTTTAAAGAGTATAATCCTTCCCCTAAGGTGTGCTGGCTCCAGGGTCTTTGAACAAGTCTAGACAAGAATTAACCAGGAGCCATCATTTTCATTATAAGTATGTTATAATTATGTTTGCTTATTTCACACTGTTTAATATACTCCCTCCTGTTAAACTACAGCAAAGGCCTTTAGCACCTGTTGCTTATTTCTGCCAGACTGAAAGTATTCCTTTCTCTTTATTATTCGTGTGCAAGGATAAGATGGAACTTGCCAAGAGTTGTCATTCTTGAATGCACCTGCCAAGTGTCAGATACTTTAATAGCTGAAATGCTTATAGCATATGCTGTGGTTGCTGCAGCTACCAACTTCCAGTGCCCAGAATTTCACAAGAGATGGAATATATGCAGGATGACAGATTCATTCCTTGATACACACGTATGTGACTATGTGCCCATGGGTATACACCACACTTATATAACACATCCCCAGGTCAGCTTTGGAGGAGAATATTTCTTAAAGTAATTTACTACCTTACATCTTCAACTTAAAAAAAAAAAAAGAAAGAAAGAATAAATCCCTTGGACTATACTTACTTATTTGTTGGCAGTTGCTCGACCAGACTGGCATCAGCCTGAGTACTAAAAAAAATAAAATAAAATTGAGTTTTGGCTTACAAGGTAGCACCCCACATCCTTTTTTGGTAAGTTCTTTTCTGGTGATGCCTAATACATTCCCCACTCTTCTGTTAGGTCTTCAGTCCATCCAGATAAAAGTGAGGACTGCACAGCTGCAGTGATTGAGGGGCGGGGCTGGAATAGATGTCTTATCCTCCATACGGAGGTCCCAGTGGGGTGAAGATGGAAAGGAATGCATCCTTGTTCCAATTTACTGTCTCCTGCCAGTTCTGTCAGATCTTATCAGAGGTGCCCAGTGGAAAGGGGAGAGGGTAGAAACGGTTTTCTAGAATGCTGACATGGGACTAAAGCCAGGAAAGATGGAGTGATGATGGTTCTGCGTTCCTTGCTTTACCACATTCCCGAGGACAAGTGAGGCCTTCCACGCTTTTGTCCAGTTTCCCAGGAGCCCATGTGTTTCATGCTTACTTCCCCTGCCCATGTATATATAGCTGGCAGAACATTAACCTCCCTCTCCTTGACGGATATTAAAAAAAAATCTATGTAACATACAAGAAAACAACTCTGCAGCAGGAAGCAGTCTTATTTTATGAACACCCTTCTTCAGGTAACATCAAGATAGTACAGTTTAGACAATTAATTTTCCCTTTAGAAACACTAGAGTGCAATATTCCTGGACCTCCTTCCCTCTCTTTCTCCCTCTTTTGCTTTCACTGTACCTCTCTTTCATGTATGAAATTACCACTCAGAGCTCAAGCTGCTTGATAATTAAAGAATAAATTACACATCTCAAGGTCTTTAATATTTGAATAAACATGAGTTTAGTTCATGAATAGCAAGCTTTCACAAACCAAGTAGTCAAGAACCTTGTTGGCATAGCACCTGAATGGAACCAAGGGCTCTTTCTCAGAGGTAGAATTTCCCATATAAGTAAGTCTACAAACCTCTTCACTGATAATTCATTATACCTTCTGGAAAGGGCTGTCTTGCTGTGTAGGGCTATAGTCAAGCAATTTTTCTTTTCCTAAGTTAACTTATACCCTGGTAAGTAATCCTTCTTGGATGTGAGTCAGTCACAAGGAGGATTTTTCTCAGAGGTTCCTGGCACATTTAATTTATAATTGATGCCACCGATGACATAAAAACAGAAGTGCATTATACTTAAGGACAAAAAAGATTCTTCAGGTATACTCAGAGTGAGCTCATTTTTGCCAGCGAAGAAATAGAGCACCTGCAGGTAAGTGGTCTATGTTCCCATGGGCTCTGCTACCTGTTAATAATAGTATTATTGGATCATTACCTAGGAAAACAACCCTAGGAAAAAAGTCAAAGCTCATGGCTTTCAGCAGACTCAGAAAAACACATAGGGAGCAGAGTTCTAAACTCTGCCTTTTAGAGCCTAGGCTGCTGATCAAAGAATTCCAAAGAGAATTCTGTGCGCTGTCACTGATAAAATTTAAAAGGAGATTAGAGACCTGTTTCCAGCCGGAATAATTTGAAAGCTCTGACATGTACCATTATACTGTGTGATGAACATTTCCAGAAGAATAAGATGTCTGTTTTGACCTGTGCAGTGTAAAAAAACACGTTGAAGAGAAGGACAGAGGATTATTTTTATACAGATACCAGAAAGCTGCCCTCCTTATTGAGAAAGTATGGCAGGCTGAATTTTTGTCTTTAGTTTCCTTTGTAATTTGAAAGTCCTCCCAGATAAAACTTTGCGGTATACAACTTGGTTTTGACATCCTGGCTTTTTGCCTCTAACTGTTTATAAGTCATGCAAGGAAGTCATCTATCTTGACCAATATGGCTTAGACATATTTTCCATGTTAATTACACATGTTTGGACTGACATTGCAGTGATACAATTTCATTGTTTAAAACAACAGAGTGGATGGCTCTTCAGCTCAACAAGTATAGGTAAAAATTCTTCCTAGGGTAGATGGAACAAGTCTGGAAACTATATAGGCACAGGCGCTAGTGGCTGAAACCCCAGGGACTAAGAAGCTGATAATTCTGCAATGATCCCTTGTTTCAATTAAAAGCATGTTGGAAAACTATGACATAGTTATCAAAAAAATTACAATTATAATAATATATGTGTTAGACACTCCCACAAGATTGGTATCCTGAAAATAATCAGCAGTTGAAAAGGAAGCAGAAGCATTTTAACTCCGACCCAATGGAACTATTCACATTTTGGCTGTGTTTTTGAGCAGGACCTCCACATTTTTTTACACTCACCAGAACACCAGCAGTTAACCCCGTAATGGCCAACTGCTAGTTATTACCCTACATTTGGTCCGCAGCTGCATGGCTCTGCTCACTTTATTGTCGTTTCAGCCCTCAGCCCATTAGATGCCTGGTGACCGCTTGCATGCAGAGGGGCCTTTGGTTAACTGAATCCCCATCAGGATCACAGCTGTTGTAAAATATGCGGTGACAAAAATATCCATGTGCAATGCATGGCAGATAAATCTGCAAGCCAATTTAAGCAAAACCTGAAAAACAAATGAGGGGACTAGTCAAACGCTCTGGCTTCTGAACATTACAAACTACATTTCCTTTATTTGGGGGGAATATGTTTCCTAAAATGCCAGCATTCCCCTCTCAGTGTAACAGATGACTGGGGCTAAATTTCAAAGTGATAGGCCCAGTTAAGCAAAAACTACACTTTTCCACCTTCCTTCACTCAGCAGTAAGAGAATGAATGTCATGTTCAATTATCCAAACAGATTCCTGACTTTGGCATAATGCTCACATCAGCATTAGGTATTTATTCACAGTGTGCCTCCACTCAAACACCAAACCCGTGTTTCAGTTTCTTTCCGCCTGGACGCCTAGCACAGGGGTTGCATATGTGCAAGCGTGTCCTTCCACAGCGGCTGGCAACAGCTGAGCTTCCAGTCCGGCCCATCGCACAGCGGGCCCTGAAAGTAGCCTGCAGGTAACTATGGTGGCTGTTACAGTGTCAACCCATTGTCCAGTTGTGACACTGAGAGACTGTGCTCATTCTGTTTCATATTGCTACCTGCAAGCTTTAAAAATAGGAAGAAGACAAGGAAATAAACTACCCCCAAAACAGGATGAAATAGTTTCTCAATTGGTATCACTAAATGTCACTCCTTTGTCATTTTGTCAAAAGTGAAAATCAGGTAACAAACGTGACCTGAGCCTCCCTTAGGTCTAACTAAATTTAAATTCACAAAGTGGGAATTGTTTCTGGTTCTAACTAATCTAAAATTTGGTTTGTACCTGCATGTGTTGATTGAATGAACTCCTCTCCCACATGTATTCTGTCCATTCACTCAATTGTTGAGATGTTCCTTAACAGATTTTTCTCCTCCATTAACTTATTCTGACATGTTGTAAGTACCCACTATGTGCCAGGCACTGGGGATGAAATACTAATGAGTCACAGCTCCTGCATGCAAAGAATCTAGCATTCAGAGGCATAGAATCTCTCAAATGTAGGAGAGGGAAGATTCTTTTTATTCCCCTTCCACCCATGGACAGAGGAGCCTGGTGGGCTACAGTCCATGGGGTTGCAAAGAGTCAGACATGACTGAGCAACTAACCACAGCACACATGAATCCTCCACTTCTCTGCTGCCATAAATTATACAAATGAGAGGGAAAAGCACCATTAGTTATTAAATACTTTTAGCTGTTTCCCCAACTTGGTTAGGTAGGAGAGAACTCATGGTTATATTACCTATGCACTGATGGATGGCCTGTTGATTTCTTAGTAATGGTCATTGGGAAAAAAGATTTTTTTAAAACTTAAAACTAAAAATTATCAGTTAGATACCTGGAGCACAGCCAATGTTTTACGTGCAGGGAGTTAAAAAATACAGTGTAATTTATACATTCTATCTTTAAGGAATAGCCTTGTCGGGTCAAACAAGGTTATGACAAATAATTTAAAAATAGAATGGATTACAATTCGTTTATCTGTATATCTATGTATGATGGGAAGAAGTATGCATATGAAAGCTCCTGGTTTTCAGCATTGTCAAAGTAAACTTAATAATTAGTTTAGATTCTCATAGTCTCACGTCATGTTGCTCTACTTCTTGCTGTTTTTCAGAGGCTCCCCTCCATCCATAAGATAAAGCACTGGAAGGGCTGTGTGGGGTCCATGGGTGAGTGCAGCTCTGCTACACGAAGCCGGTAAGCTTACCAAAGATTTGATCGAAGTCAGTGAATTCCAAGCCTCTTTGCTCTATTTCTCCCTTGTGAAAGTGTGTGGAAGTGTTAATCACTCAACCTAGTCACTCAGTTGTGTCTGACTCTTTGTGACCCTATGGACTGTAGCCCCCAAAGCTCCTCTGTCCATGGATTTCTGCAGGCAAGAACACTGGAATGGGTGGCCATTCCTTTCTCCAGGGGATCTTTCCAGGGATCAAACCCACGTCTCCTGCATTACAGGTAGATTCTTTACTGCCTGAGCCACCAAGGAAGCTCATTCTCTCCTTGGGCCCATATTTTTCTCCCCATATTTCAGTTTTCTTCTTGTGTCTCCTCTCTGTTGATTAATGTTATGCTGTTATTTGAAGGCAGATCATGGTTCATAAAATAGAGGTTTTCTATAAAGTTAACAAAAATAACTTTATGGATTTGAATGTGAACTTCTATCTGACCAAGAAGACTGATAAGATACATCCCTTTACACTAAATATATAAACTTGGAGCCAAGGGCTAGGGATTTCCCCCACCTCTAGTGAAATCAGTTCAGTTCAGTTCAGTCGCTCAGTCGTGTCTGACTCTTTGCGACCCCATGAATCGCAGCAAGCCAGCCCTCCCTGTCCATCACCAACTCCCGGAGTTCACCCAAACTCATGTCCATCATGTCGGTGATGCCATCCAGCCATCTCATCCTCTGTCGTCCCCTTTTCCTCCTGCCCCCAATCCCTCCCAGCATCAGAGTCTTTTCCAATGAGTCAACTCTTCGCATGACGTGGCCAAAGTACTGGAGTTTCAGCTTCAGTCCTTCCAATGAACACTCAGGACTGCTCTCCTTTAGAGTGGACTGGTTGGATCTTGCAGTCCAAGGGACTCTCCAGAGTCTTCTCCAACACCACAGTTCAAAAGCATCAATTCTTCAGTGCTCAGCTTTCTTCACAGTGAAATAAGAAAGTATAATAGTAAACACTTTCTGAACTTGTTTCAAGCTTTTAAGAAAATTACAATAGCTCATTTCTTATACTTATCATAATAGAGGAGAAACGAATATGTGGCATTCAGTGTAGTCCAAAAATTACTTATTGTTGTATGCATGTGTGTGTATATATCCTAATAGCATATATACATGTATTACTATATACAAACATATATGTATATACATTATTAGATATTTTAAGTACAAAGGAAAATGAGATACTCTTATACATAAAGTTACTACTAATCACAGGAGAAGTAGAAAATGAGCCAAGAGCTTAATCATGATACAGAAAGGTTCTAAGCAGAAGGAAAAGTATCATAAAATATATATATTGGAGAAGGGAATGGCAACCCACTCCAGTATTCTTGCCTGGAGAATTCCATGGACAGAGGAGCTTGGTGGGCTATAGTCCATGGGGTCACAAAGAGTTGGACACGTCTGCGTGACTAACACACACACATATATGTATATATAAGGATGAGCACCTGGCCCATACCAGATAAGCTCTCAAGAGGCAAGCAAACTAACTCTTAAAAGCTAAATTTAAGAAATCAAAGAAAAAGGCATATCATAGACTCTTACTTCCAAGGAAATAGTTTATGAAAAGAACAGACGCATAAAACATGTTGAATTTTAAGGAACCACAAATTACTCAAAACAAAATGCAAGAGATGGAAAGACGGAAGAGACTAGACAAGAGAGCTAGAACTGATCAAGAGGGCTTTAGATACCAGGTTAGTAGGGTCTGGGATTCATTAGGTGATGAAGATGCATTAAGAAATTTATGAAAAAGATCATGATGAACTAATAAGGGCCTATGCTAAGCACTATTTGCCATGAGCAGGAAAAAGAAACATACTGAATATATTCAGGAAATAAAATCGATAGGATTTCACATAGAAAATATAGAGGAAAAGCTGGTATTAAATGTGATTTTCAAGTTTCGTCTTGAGTTAGAAGTTTGTTGATAGATTTTACTACTTGAAATAAGAAACGGAAAAGGGAATCTGATCAAAAGCACAGGTGGAAGCTTAAGGCGTAAATGGTAATAAGGAATAACATATCTAAAACTACTGAGGCAGTAAGAAAAAGTAAAAATATAAATGAGTTTGTGTACTCATCAATTTTCTCTCAAGTTAAATAGAGTTTTGCAGGCTGGCGGACAACATCTATCTAAAAGAAATTTAAATTGAATCTGAAAGTCAACCCTTTTAAACTGAAGAAATAATCCATATTCTAGGAAAGAATGATAACTAAGAAAAGTATTTTCTAAGAGTTCTAACTACAGCATTTTTTTGTTTTAGAAAACATTACATCTGTACCATTACCTGAAACTAGATTGTTTTTAAGTAACATATTAACTTTGCATTCCACTTAAAAGTGAAAATACTATGCAAAAGAATCTTATAAATATTGGAAATTATACATTTTATGAGCTATTATCCAACCTTTAATTACAAAGAAAATTTATAGGCCTGCCATTTATATGAGAGGGAGAGATGAAATGGTAATAATATGAGAGAGAGACAGAGAAATAATATGAGAAAATATCTATACACATTTAATAAAAATGAAAGTTAAAATAATTTGACATCATTGTTTATCAGTTGGCAAAGTTGAACAAATGTAAGAAAACAAGCACTTTTAAATACTCTCAATGGATATAAAGAGATTTCTTATATAGCAGTTTAAAAATATAGATTAAAACCTTTAAATTTTACACACCCTTTTTATGAAGCATGTTATTTATAAATTGAGTATATTCAAGAATTAAGCTGTATACACATATATATGTATACACACACACACATAGATAGATAGATCGATCCCTGTTATTAAAATGAATACATAGCATTTGTGGTGGTTTTAATCAGTGTTTTTTATATTTTAAAGAAAACATCTGATATTCAAAAATAAAAAATGAAAATTTTAAGATTTCTCAAAAGGACTTATGAAGGGTATTTTAGTCATACCCCACAGAACTTCTAAAAATCCTCTTCCTCCATTTATCTTCCCTAAAAGCCTCACTACAGTTGGGTAGGTTCTCCCACTGTCTCTGATTCTCTATTAAAATTCTCCAAAACCTTTTAATATAATTAAGCACTGGTCATTTCTTCTCTGTCACCTCTTTTCTCCATCTTTTCAGATCAACTTTTTTCTTGTCTTGCATGTGTCTTCCTCAAGTGAATTAATATAGCCTCTTAAACAGTGCTCTCATTCATCCATTTCCTGGATCAACACAGCCAAAACCCCAAGCCTTAAATTGCCAAAACAACGTAGCTTTCCTCTTTGGAAGGAAAAGAGAAGGCTTTAGAAGAGGGCAGCTGAAAATATGTATATGTTAATTTTTGAAAATATGTCATAGAGAATTTATCATATTTGTTCTGTTTATTACTGAAAATATTTGACATTCTAATTATCTAACAGCAGTTGATTAGTTACATTAATTATGCTAAATTCATTCAACAGAATTTGATGACATAGCTTTCAAATTGTTTGTTGTGTGTGTATGGGTACATATGAAATATATTTAATGACAATGATATTCATAGATTAAATTTAAAATCACTAGTTTAAATTAGTTTCTGTAGTTAATCTCTCCATTTTTTATTACTGGCTATGTTGAGATATCAAACTATTTCAGTGATTGAGTGAGTGAGTGAGTGAAGTCGCTCAGTCGTGTCTGACTCTTTGCGACCCCGTGGACTGTAGCCCACCAGGCTCCTCTGTCCATGGGATTCTCCAGGCAGGAATACTGGAGTGGGTTGCCATTTCCTTCTCTAGGGGATCTTCCTGACCCAGGGATCGAACCCAGGTCTCCTGCATTGCAGGCAGACGCTTTAACCTCTGAGCCACTTGTGATTTTCTTTTGTCCTATGTTTTCTAAATATTTTACAACAAACATTGGTGATAAGATTAAAACAGTGATTTGCAAAGGTGGAAGTCTTTACTGCTCTAAATAATATGTTAAACTCAGAGAAATGAAAACGTGTCTAATTTCATCCAAATTGAATTTTTTTCAAAAGCCTCTAATTGACACTCATTTGTTATCATGTATGCTAGTAGTTCTAAAAATGGATAGATGTGAGTTATTTTTAGGACTAAATTAAAAAACACAGAACAGTTTCCAACTCTATTACTTTGCTAGGGCTGCCATAACAAAATATTAATACCTAACATAGGTATCTTGAATAGCATAACTTCATTCTCACTGTTCTGCAGGCTGGAAGTGCAAGACCCAGGTGCTGGCAGGGTTCATGTCTTCTGAGGACTCACTCCTGGGCTTGCAGATGGCTGCCTTCTTGCTATGTTCTCACATGGCCTTTCCTCTGTTCACGTGCATTCCTGTAATCTCTTCCTTTTCTCATAAAGGCACTAGTCCTATTGATCCAAGATGACCTCATTTAACCTTGAAAAAGTAAAGTGAAACTGTTAGTCGCTCAGTTATGTCTGACTCTCTGCAACCCCATGGACTGTAGCCTGTCAGGCTCCTCTGTCCATGGAATTCCTAATTACTGCTTTAAAGGCCACATCTCCAAATTTAGTTATAGGAACTTAGGGCTCCAACATATGAATTTTGAAAGGAATATAATTCAGACCATAATGCCAACTAAAATATACTCTCAGTTAAAATAAAATTCAACTTAAATTCCAGAAGGTGGATATGAAGATAATAATAGAAAGATACAATTTATACAGTAGCACTACTGTATATTTTAGTATATTCTAATTCTTTGAAATGTGTTGTGTACAAAGTAATTCTGTTAACTAAGAAATATAATTAATGAAAAATTCCCTTTTTCAGTAATGCTAAAACTAGAATGAGTCTGAATGTATTTTCTCTACTTTTAATCTAGCTGTGCCATTACAAGGTGTCACATATACAACTGTGCTAACAGATATAGTCATCTAGAATGCATAGCTGGAAAGGAAATCCTCTACTCCAGGGAGTGCCTTAAAAAAAAATAGGAGGCCTACTCATTAGTTGTCCTTTGTTTTCTACTTTGGGTTACATCAAACTGACCAAAATTCCTATTTATTACTAGTCCATTAAAACAAAAGCAAAGTTTAGACAGAGAGCATTAATCAATTCATATTTCCATAAGCACAAAGATTACGTCAGCCAATAAATCACTCAACCAGCTGTGTCTTTTTTAAAAAGGATTTGTAAATAATCAGTTTGACTGAAATTAATTGCATTTTTTTCTTCCCCCAATCCCTCACACATACAACAGTATGAAAGTATCTGGAGACAAAAAGTAAGCTGAGATTCTGTCATAAATAAGATAACCAATTTGGCTTATACGCCAAGTAATCCGTGGTGAGATCACTGAGTCCTTAGGTATAGAGCAACAGCAAAATGTAGTACTAAGAAATGCGATCACAAAATTTTCCAAGGAGCATAGTTTTTCAATGTGTAAAAAGTCATCCATATATGAGGACTTTTTTCTTTTGTGAAAGCACCATCACAATGATTTTATTTACCCAATTATATTTCATAAACTTTTATCAGATAATTTACCTAAATGATTTCTGACTATACACTTGTTTGAAATGTGGGTTTCAAGGATTGGCTACATGAAATAGAAGTCACCTCATGCCCATGGCTTCTACTTCATTCATCAAGTACAAACATCAACATGGCAAAAATCCATGTCTAGAAACTTCCTAAAGAATGAAGTGTCTTTCCTCTCTAGAAAGTAGCAACATGAAAGATGACTGAGAATGGTAAGTATTCAAAACTATACCTTACAGTGTTAACTACAGTCACCCTGCTTTACTTTAGATCTTCAGACTTTATTCACCTAACAGCTGAAAGTTTATACCCTTTTACCAAGCTCTTCCCACTTTCCCCAGCCTTCAGCCTTTGGCTACTCCTTTTCAGTTCTCTATTTGTATGAGTTTTACTGTTTTGTTTTTCAATTCCATATATATGATACCTTACAGAGCAGAATTTGTCTCTGCTTGGCTTTCACTTAGCATAAAACCTAAAGGTCCATCCGTATTTTCACACATATCATGATCTCCTTTTTCCTCATGGCTGAATAGTATTCATAGGAGTGAGTATGTGTGTGATTCTTGAATATGATGTCCTGCGTCTGCATTTTGCCTTGGGCCCTGAAAAATTAGGTAGCCAATCCTAAGAATATGTTATCCTGAGGATCCCATATCAATTCAAACTCTTCTCTGAACATCATCTTTAACTTCTTACCTTAGGTCCTGATGATACTGTTTCCCTTGTCTGACACAGGGGATGGATTTTTCTAGTATACCCCAAGTAGCACGTACCAGAAGAAGGTAAGGCATTGGTTGTGTATCACTCCCCTCCCATTTGCAGCTTGCACCACCAGACTAAACCACCCACTACATCTCCTTCTTAGTCTCATATTTTGACCCAGTTACTCCCTTACATTTACTCTTGACTCATTCTCTTCTCCAGTTTGGTTCATGCCATCATTTCTGGTAACTGTAGGAGGCCTATGGATGAACTATTTCCTCTGCCTGTCAGAGCCCTTCCTTACCTTCAGTCACCTGTTCTTCCGCCCCCTCCCAGCCAGTGATGCTGGCTGTATCAGCAGTAACTCACCATACCTGAAATCTTAAAATCAGTCACTCCCTTCTCTGGCTGCCACCTGCGTTCATTCAGTTTTCAGTCTCAGGTACTCATTTTGCAAGAATTCTTCATCTTCAATAAAACATCAAACCATTGACTTTACTTTTCATTCTTCCAACCTACATATGTTTCCTTTTCCCCCTTTAACCAGGCTTTTAATCCATGTTTCCTAGTTGAAATAATTCCCTTTTAAGTATTTTACCTTCTTTGCCTCCTTTTTTCCTCCAGCATCTTCCCCTGGAAAACCGTAAACATTGGCTGAAAGCATCTTAAAACTTTTTCATGCCAGCATCTGAGAAGCTAAATGTAATTGTAGAGTAACAACTAGGAGGAATAAAACCACCTCACATTGTGCTAAAAATTTTATACAGATATTGACAGGGAGGTCTGGTGTGCCGCAGCCCATGGGGTCACAAACAGTTAGTCAGGACTTAGCGACTGAACAACAACAAAAACATACAGATATTTAACATTTCATACAGATATTTAAAACTTTAACCATGAAAGCTGGGATAATTCTAGTTTTGAACTAGAGAATTCTTCTGTAAAATATATACAAAGACTCGTTTCTTTTTAAAATGTTTAAATTGTTTCCTACCTCTTTGAGAATAGCAACCAAACATCTTCCAGGGCTTATAACAGCGCTTCTCTATCACCTATGGGGAGGAGAGTTTGTTTTAGTTTATGCTTTTGTTTCTATTCTGTTTCAGCATGGACTGAGACAAGGTCCTACTGCCTGTGGTTGGAAGCAATCTGCAATGTGAGATGCACCATCCAAGTTCACACTCACCTGAACTGAGTTGAGTCTAGTGATCAAGGGCTGGAGTCTCTGCAATTTGAAGCTGTTGTAAAGGTTTTACATTGTAAGTACTTTAGTCTATTCGCTACCAGCAGTGGTTTAACCCAGACTATTACTAGTGGTAGTCTACAAGTCCCTGTCTCTCAGACCTTAATCCACACAAACCCATCCACTTGTCTCAACACAGCAGGTGGCTGGCTTCCTTTTTGCCCTTCAGATGAACTATCAGGCCTCTGGGCTCAGAAAATTCTTTGTCCAGTTCTCCACAATAAAGCTTATTGTTATCCTTCAGGTTTCAGCTCAGACACTGTCCTCAGAGAGGCTCTCCCAAAGGCCCCCCTCTCGATCAGTGGTCTCCAATTATTCCCTGAATCATAATACAGCTTATTCCCTTTATAGTATATTCTAGAATGTTAACATATTCTTAAATTTTCGTTTTTTAATGCATTGTAAATTTTGAAATTAACTGGATTAGTTAATAAGTAACCATCCTTTGCTTGGCAAATCTACCCTTTCTAATGAAACCAGAATTAATAAACAGGTATGCATAATCTTTTTGGTAAAAACACATAAAAACACACACACCTTTTTTTTTTTTAAATGGACTCATTCTCTACATATTACTCTGGAATAATTTTTCACCTAAGAATATATTTTAGACATTTCTAAAGTCTAGAGACCAACACTTAACTGTTTTAAGAAACAGTTAAGCAAGTATATACATAACTCAGGTAGAGAGAGTTAAGTAAATGAGATTTTTGGCTATGTTTTTAATCTGCAAGGTTTGTCGCTGTTTGTTTGCTTTGCTACTTCTCTGTTTCCTTTCTTCACCTTCATCAATTCACCCTCCCCCATGAGGATTCTTTTTAAAAGTTCAGTGCCTGCCATTTTTTATAGTGTGTGTTGTGTGTTGTTCTGGTCGCTGTAGTGTTGTGTTCTGGTTGCTTTTCTGCATCTTGCTTTTCTCACTCAACGACTTGTTGTCATAATTACCCCAAGACAAATGGCATAGGTCTTACTCATGGTTTCTAATTGCTTCTCAATAGCCCATAGTGTGACTGTATCATATTTTTTTCTCAGTTGAAGGCCATTCATTCTTTCTGATTTTTGCCTCGTAAAAAAAAAAAAAGAAAAAGACAGTGAATATTCTCATATGTATATTTTTATACCGTGGTGTTTTTACTTCTGAAGAATGTGGTTGCTTCTAGGTTGTGGTTATGTACATTTTTAGAGGCATTGTTAAAAATTGTTCTCCAAAAAGATGGGGATAATTTATCATTCCAGTAGCAAAGAATGTATCATTTCCTTTATACTGACCAGCAATAGATTTACTGAAATTTAAAAATTTTGTCAGTTGGTGATGGTAAAATGATACATATTACATTGTTATTTTAAGTACAGGAAATTTGAGTTTACTCATTTGTGAATTCCCTATTCATATCTTTGATGTAATTTTCTATTGAGTAGCTTGTCCTTTTCTTTACAATTTGTAAGGATTCCTCCTATATTATAGACATTAAACACTCATCATCATTGTCTTGCAACCTTGTTTTTTTCCCCGTAATTCTTATTATCTGTCTGCTGACTTTGTTAGTATAGTGAACGTTTGTCATGTCTGTGTCTGTTCTAAGATCTACTGAACATTCTTTCTGTATGTGAATAACTTTCTACTCATGAGTTCCGTCTCCTCAACTAGAAAGCAGAAACTCACTTTCACAGGTTCCCTTGCAACTAGGGTACAAGAACATGCTCCTATCAAATTCACCTGCACATAACTCCAAGGTGGAAATGATGAAAGTAAGACAGTGAACCGTGGCTTCAGTGTCCTACAGAGGCAGCAGAGGTATCTTCTCAAAAGTAGTTCCTCGGTAGAGTTTGGGCACTTTTCCTACAAAATTGATTTTCTGAACATGTTGTTTCCAACCAAGAACCCTAACTGATACTGATATCAGTGTGTATACAAAAGTTATAATTTTAATGTCAAATGTATCTTAATTTATTTTTTCTGGGCTTCTGTAATGTTATACAATTTCCCCTTAATCCCTATATAAGTAGCCTTTATGATTTTCTTCTATTTTTTAAATTTTAAATCAATAGGGAACTACTAAATGTACATGTACACATATATTTATATTCATTTTTTGTTTGTGAATATTTATAAACAATTGTTGTTTAGTGGCTAAGTCATGTTCGACTCTTTGTGACCCTACCAGGCTCCACTGTCCATGGAATTCTCCAGGCAAGAATACTGGAGTGGCTTGCCCTTTCCTTCTCCAGGGGATCTTCCCCACCCAGAGATTGAACCCATGTCTCCTGCTGAGTTACCAGGGAAGCCCAATTTATAAATAATATACTGTGTGGATGACAACGAACTGGAAATTCTTAAAGATATGGGAATACCAGGCCATCTGACCTGCCTCTTGAGAAACCTATATGCAGGTCAGGAAGCAACAGTTAGAACTGGACATGGAACAACAGACTGGTTCCAAATAAGAAAAGGAGTACATCAAGGCTGTATATTGTCACCCTGCTTATTTTATTTATATGCAGAGTACATCATGAGAAATGCTGGACTGGATGAAGCACAAGCTGGAATCAAGATTGCTGGGAGAAATATTAATAACATCAGATATGCAGATGACAACATCCTTATGGCAGAAAGTGAAGAGGAACTAAAGAGCCTCTTGATGAAAGTGAAAGAGGAGAGTGAAAAAGTTGGCTTAAAACTCAACATTCAGAAAACTAAGATTATGGCATCTGGTCCCATCACTTCATGGCAAATAGATGGGGAAACAGTGAGAGACTATTTTTGGGGGGCTCCAAAATCACTGCAGATGGTGACTGCAGCCATGAAATTAAAAGACCCTTGCTCCTCAGAAGAAATGTTATAACCAACCTAGACAGCATATTAAGAAGCAGAGACATTATTTTGCCAACAAAGGTCTATCTAGTCAAGGCTTTGGTTTTTCTAGTAGTCATGTATGGATGTGACAGACTATAAAGAAAGCTGAGCTGAAGAATTGATGCTTTTGAACTGTGGTGTTGGAGAAGACTCTTGAGAGTCCCTTGGACTGCAAGGAGATCAAACCAGTCTATCCTAGAGGAAATCAGTCCTGAATATTCATTAGAAGGACTGATGCTGAAGCTGAAACTCCAGTACTCTGGCCACCTGATTTGAAGAGCTGACTCATTTGAAAAGACCCTGATGCTGGGAAAGATTGAAGGCAGGAGAAGAAGGGGACAACAGAGGATAAGACAGTTGGATGGCATCACTGACTCAATGGACATGAGTCTGAGTGAACTCCAGGAGTTGGTCACGGACAGGGAGGCCTGGCGTACTGCAGTCCATGGGATCACAAATAGTCGGACACGACTGAGCAACTGAACTGAAGTATTATATGGAAAAAGAGAGAAATCTCTGCTATCCACAAAATATTTTACAAAGATAGAAACCTTCTATAATCTACACTACTCAATAAACACTGCTGCTGCTGCTGCTAAGTTGCTTCAGTCGTGTCCGACTCTGTGCAACCCCACAGACGGCAGCCCACCGGGCTCCCCCGTCCCTGGGATTCTTCAGGCAAGAACACTGGAGTGGGTTGTCATTTCCTTCTCCAATGCATGAAAGTAAAAAAATAAAATGAAGTCGCTCAGTCATGTCCGACTCCTAGCGACCCCATGGACTGCAGCCCACCAGGCCCCTCCGTCCATGGGATTTTCCAGGCAAGAGTACTGGAGTGGGTAGCCATTGCCTTCTCCGCAATAAACAAACACTAGCCCCACTTTAAAAAATATGACTGAAGCTGCTGAGAAACATCAATTTTAATTTAATTTAGATTAATTTCCATTTAAATGTAAATAACATCTGTGCCTGGTGGCTACAGCATTGAACAACACATAATAGGGACCATTGGCATTTTTACTATATTAATTCTTCCACATGAGTGGACCCAACTTAGTTCCCTCTGGTTAAACAGCTAATTGTCATCTCTATTTAATAAATAAGTCTTTCTTTTCCCAAAGAGTAGCTAATATGACCATTTTTGAAAGTTTCATATACACACATTTATTTTCTAGATTCTCTATTTTTTTATGGATCCATATGGCTAATACCATATTGATATTATTATAGCGACTTTATAGTCTGATGTATAAAGCATATTTCACACCTTCTGACTCTATATCTAACTTTCCTTGGCTGTTTCAGACTTATATTCTTCCAAGTGAAGTTTTATATCATTGTATCCAGTTCTAAAAACAACCTTGATGAAGTTCTATTTATTAGTGCCTCAAATTTATTGAATAATTTTGAAGAATTGGCATTTTTACTATATTCTTCCCATCCAAAATCACAGTATATTTTTCCATAGTTTAAATATTGTTTTATGTCTTTTAGTAGTCTATGAGTAAGATTCATAGATTTTTAAAAATATATGTCCTTTATTTTTTTAAAGTTATCTATGAAAATATTATACTCTTTATTATAAATGAATATCTTTCCATTTTCATTGCCATTGCTTACAGATAATATAAACAAAACCTTTTGGTCTTAACATATTTATTTTGTTTTTATCTTAAATTCTCTTATCCATTATTTTTCATTGGTTCTGATTTTAACTAGAATCTGAATTTCTAGATTAATATTGTCATTAGAAAAAAATCTATTTTCTAATATTTATACTAATATTTTTTACTTAGCATTCCAAAGCAATAGCAGCAGTAGAAATTTACATCTAATTTTTCATATTAACCTCAATGAGAATTTTCTAACTTAATGATTAATTTTAGGTTTATTATTTTGTCATACTTTATTCCTATTAATTCATATAATTCTTTCATAATGTACTGGTATTACCATATGACTTTTAAATAGATTGAGGTAAGTCATTATACTGATGGACTTTGGGATATTACAACTATCTCTTATTTTACAAAGATCTCTGTATCTGTATTTATATAGGAGTTCAGGCTACATTTTTGTTTTTATATGCTAACTTCATAAGGTTTCATATTAAGAATTTTTTCCAGTGGATTGTAGTAACTTAAATAACATAGGAATTATCTGTTTTTTATGAAGATTTGATGTAATCCAGCTGTGAAAATCTGTGGTCTTAGTGGCTTTTATTAATGGCAGATTTTTAACCTTCTCAATAACTTTTTTGATTATTTTCAAAAAATTTTTACGATGATTTTAGAAATTTAAATTTTTAGAAAAGCATATATGTCACCTATGTCTAAGGTTTTCAGATCTGTTGCAAAGGAATGTCTTCACACATACTTTTTTATTGTTTTATGACTATTTTAATCACACCTCTAATTATGTCTCATATGTCACTCCCATTCTTGCATATTTTGTTCCTTTCTATTCCCTTAATCAGGCTTCTTTTTCTTGCTTCTCAAATCTCACTTGACTGTCAGTATAGTTCAATAATTGTAGAAAAGGGATCTCTTAACTCCAAATAGTTATAATGGTATGCTATTACAAAACATTTGTCACTATAAATAACAAATTCTCTGGTTACCTTCAGTCTTCACATATAGCTCCATCAGAAAGTCTATTTCCATTCAGTAATAAAAGCTGAGTACCCCTGTTATGCGGGGGCCTATTACGTGGAAGAGATGAGGCACAAACTGTATTTAGTAAATGGGTGAGGCAACTATTTGTTGGCAGCCATCAGAAGAGGAAGGGAGCAAAGAGAACGAGACAGTTTTTGTGTGACTAGGAGCTGGTATGGTAATCCCTGTATGCTGCAGACACAGAGCTAACTCTCAGACTATTTCTTAGGTTCTTCAGAAATCTCCATCTCTATGGAAGAGGAGGGTTGATTACCAATTTGGCTGGTTAATACTCCTTCTATAGTCACTGAGAATGCTTCAGGGTCTGGGCCTCTTCAGTAAATCTCCCTTGAGATCACATTTCCCCTTCAGAGAGCCCTGAACCTACAGATGATCTCATGTAGGCTCTTTCTCAGGCATGGCCCATGTATGGTATGGGTTGAATCATTCAGGTGTCTTTACTCTGAGAACTTCTAAGCACAAGAATCCCTGCCTCCCCTCTCCTTAGGTTTCCCTAGTGGCTCGGTGGTAAAGACTCCACCTTCCAGTGCAGAAGACGCAGGTTTGATCCTTGGGTGGGGAAAAGCCCCTGGAGAAGGAAATAGCAACCCATTCCAGTATTCATGCCTGGAGAATCCCATGGAGAAAAGAGCCTGGCGGGCTACAGTCCATGGGGTCACAAAGAATCAGACACAACTTAGCAACTAAACAACAACCCCTCTCCTTGGCTTGTCTGTCAGCTGCCAGCTAGTTACTCATTTGTGACCTTTATATTTAACAAACTGAAGTCAGAGCCTAGTCTCTTGTGTCTCCCCCAATCTGCCACAGAGTTACATAAGATTCTCAATGTTCTCTTTAGATCTGAAATGAAGAACAAAGTAATCCCCACCCTTCTGCCTTTATACTCAGAATTTCACAGAACTGCTATTTCTGAATAATCACTTTACTAAATTATAACCATGGTCCAATCTCAGAAAAATCAACCTAACTTAAGCAATTTTAAACAGCAAAAGATGAATTGGTACTTACCAAATTGTTGCAGGGCAGGAGAGCTCTAAGTGGGCCTGAAGCACTGACTCCCAGACCACCATTGCAGAAAGGACGGTCAGGCCTTGGTCACTTTTGCCACCATCAGAATACTTCAGTTGATGCTATGTGCCAGTCTCTATTGCAGTTCCTAAGGATACAATGGTAAACAACATCGGACAATAAATTCCTGAAACAATGAAGTTTTACTTTTAGGGATAAAGTGGAAGGGGAGACAGGGAGCAAGCAAGGTACATGTGTAAAATATACATTTATGTTACATGCTGATGATTGCCATGCAGACAGATACCAGAGGCAGCATGCGATTTTAAGCAGGTTTTTACGATTGGAACATTGTTGGTTTTCTTAAAAGACTGACACTTACAAATATATCTGAAGACTTTTTGAATAATCCTTGATATTTTCTGCTCTTGGGATAATGCCCCAAGTCTCTCAGCCTGTAAATGGGGAGTGAGTATTCAAATTCAGGCCTGGGTGTCTCCAAAGCACATGCTCTTTCCACAACCCATTATTTTTTAATAGTAAAATATAAATGATTTCTAGATTTGCCACATCTCCATTCTTTTATTAATATACATGTAATTAAGAATTGACATATATACACTACCATGTGTAAAATAGATAGCTCATGGGAAGCTGCTTGTATTCACAGCTTGGTGTTCTGGGATGACCTAGAGGGAAGGGATGGGGGTAAGGTGGGATGGAGGTTGGGGTGGGAGGCAGGCTCAAGAGGGAGGGTGTGTGGATATACATAGAACTGATTTGCTTCACTGTACAGCAGAAACATAACATAACATTGTAAAGCAATTACACTTAATAAAAAAATTTATATTATTTAGAGAAGTCATTGAATCTAAATAGATTAAGGCAAATGTCTTTGTGTCTTTTCTAGCCATAAGGCCATTCCTGGAAAGTTCTGAACAGCTTCCTCAATGCATAATTATTGCTCAATCTGAAAACATGGTGTCTTGAGTTCTGCCTTGGAAGATGCTAAGCAAGATGGCTGCAGACGGCTGGTGAGGTGTGTCTGGTGTTATCTGTACATTCTCCCAGAACAGCTCTAGTTCTGCCAATTTATATATTGAAATGCTCAGGAGTAATCACCATTCTTAACAGACTGGATCTTGTCCAGGCCCAGATTCTTGGACTTCTCTGAATCTCACATGATGGCCCCAGAATCAAATTCTATTAACTGCTAAAGACCACCCAGGAGTAACCTTTAAACTGGATGTAGACATATCAAATTTCCCAGAGCTCTGTCAAGCTAAAGTGGGTCACCCAGACCACACAGGCAGGACAGGAGATCTAGTGGAGTTTTGGTTTGGACTCAACTTCCAAAAGAATGTGTGATGTCTTCTCCAGTCTTGAGAAAACAAGCCAGAGCCTGTGCACTCATGGAAACAGCTTGGATGCGGTATATCCTCCCACCACTTGGCTTCAGTAACATGCGTGAGTATCAGCTGTCCTCATCTGAGCATCACAGCTATGAATCCTCAGCTGTGAATTTTCCTAAAAATGTTGTAAAAGCCATCTCTCCAATCTCGCCTACCCAGTAGATTAAAGAAACCTTTAACTTTGTTTCTTCTCAGTTGTCTTTGTCGGATTCTTGGTAAATTCTGATTATTTTAATCAGTGTTTGTATATAAAATTAACTAGGTAATTATATATATAGTACATTATAATTTTTAGGTGATATTTGTTATATATATGCAAGATTGACACTGCTTATCATTCAGTTTGTTTCTGTCCTTGAGTTTTGGGAACAACACAATCAGAAATATCTACAACATAAAGATTATATCTTTATGTGAATTGACAGCAGTAAATTGGGATTTGATACTTTTTTTTAAAGCCTGATCATGCTAGTACAGTAGTTTTAATTTACACCTGGTTGGGTGTCTTGTACATGAGCAAAAGTGGAAAATGATGAATGAGCACACTGAACCATTCTCAAGCTGAGAATTTTTGACCTTGTGAGTATATATTACTACTGCCATGTTCTAAGCCTTTCTACTAACTCCCTTGAGCAACCCCAAATTGATCCTGTTATTTAAAAGAAATTTTTCTTGTGTAAAGAGATACTAATATAGTTACACTGCAAGTCACCATATAATCTGATCTAAGCAGAGACATGCCTCTGAAAAACCCGGGATGCTGCTTTCCCTCCGACCATCCATCAACCCCATGACCGAGAAGGTAAGACAATTCTATTTATGAGACTCCACTTTCCCCCAAAACCAAGAACAAGAGGGTTCACCAGCTTATAAAATATTTAAAATTTCATCTAAGATAGATAAACTGATGTGCGAATGATAGTTCTATGGAGAAGAGAGAAAAGTCTGCTAATTTGTCTGTTTCTTGAACAAGAGGAGGGGCTAACCCAAGAGTCGTTCATCAGCCACCATGTGGAATCACTTATGCCAGACGGGGCCATCAATTACGTTGGAAAGCACTCGCACTGTACTTTCTAGATTGTAGGGAAAAAATGCTTATATAAAGTGAAAAAGAGGGAGCAGTAAGACTGTACCTGGTTGATCCAATCCCCCGAGTTCCTCCAATTCTATTACCGTAGATTGTCTTTCATCACCTCCTGGATTTTAACCTACAAGTGCACTGCAATACTAGCATCCAGTTACACATCCATTGGTGAGCAGACACATGAAGAAAACTCTCGAATTTAGTCATTTATGTGTCAGCGAGCAGGGAGCCCCACTTCCCTCATTGCCAGAAAACTTCCTTCTACACCACTGGAGTCATGGCCAGACATTTACAAGCCATTCCCTTTGGCCGAAAATTTGGTTTTAAACCCTTAATGATGCATCTGCAACTACTGTTTTATTGAACTAATTTCAAATGCAGTCATGTTTCCAGTAGTCTATGACAGTTTTAAAAGTTTGAAGAGACCCGGAGTTGGAGACAACAGTAGAGCAGATGTGTTTCATTGGGATTTGTTAACATTTTACTAAACTATGTTATAGAGACATTTCAGAAGGCAAGCATCAGCTCAAGCAACAACTCCTCCATAAACACATATAATTCCATGTCAACTGATAAAATGAGAATACACACGCCACCAAACTCCCAGTCCAATATGCAAATATATGTGTGTGTGTGTATGTGTGTATATATATATATGTGTGTGTATATATATATATGTGTGTGTATATATATATATATATATATATATATATATATATAATTGCAGAATCTGCCTGCAATGAAGCAGACCTGGGTTCTATCCCTGGGTTGGGAAGATCCCCTGGAAAAGGGAATGGCAACCCACTCCAGTATTCTTGCCTGGAGAATCCCATGGGCAGGTAGGTCAGGTAGGGTCACAGAGTTGGACACAACTGAGTAACTAACACTTTCACTTTTTTATTCATTTCATATATATATATATATGTGTGTGTGTGTGTGTGTGTGTGTGTGTGTTTTACTCATCACTCACATACACATACACACAAATACACACACACACATACATACCGAGTAAAACATAGTCCTGTAAGTGCCACAACAGGTTCAGGTTATTAATTTTAAAGAAAATATACTTACTCATTTTAAAAAATGAAGTAACCATTGGGCATCTGTTATACAGCAGACAGCCTTAGGTTTTTGGGATTCATCAGTGACTAAGATATGTGAATTCAAGGAGCTTCTGTTTTAGGAGAAGGAGGTGGAGGCAGACTGAAGTAAAAACAATAAGTAAACTACAAATCTTCCTAGAAGGCGATAAGCATGATGATAAGATAAATAGGTGGAACAGGACTAGAGAGCTCTGAAGTACAGGGACCGGGGAGGGCTGTCAGGTCACAGAATGTGAGCAGTCAGTGGACTGCCTGACAAGATGATATCTGGACAAACAACTGAAAGATGTGAGGGGATTAGCAAGTATTTTTTAAACAACAAATTATGAAATATGAAAGCCTAAAAAATAAATTTGATAAATTATACAACAATCTGATAAACAGAGCTGAAAACTAAAGTTGTCAGAGAGCAAGAATGATGGTAAAAATACACTTTCCTCAGTTACTTCTCACTCTGCCTCCTCTTCTCTTGTGGCTCAGCTGGTAAAGAATCTGCCTGCAATGTAGGAGACCTGGGTTCTGTCCCTGGGTTGAGAAGGGAAAGGCTACCCACTCCAGTATTCTGGCCTGGACAGTTCACTGGACTGTATAGTCCATAGGGTCGCAAACAGTCAGACATGACTGAGCGACTTTCACTTCATTTTCATGCCTCTTCTTACTGCTGCTTTTCCATAAGTCACATCTTCCTCATTTCCTGCTTTGCTCTTTTCTTTCCCTGACAAATTCATGTGCTTCCTTGCTCTTTATACAGGTATTTTTAAAATTTATGAATAATTAGTGGTGCTTCCAAGAATACATTATTATTTTCCCAGGAAACCAACATGACCACTTACCTTATTCTTGCTAGAAATATCTTTTTTCTTTATTCAGGTTGTGATCATCAGAATCATACATTAATAGTAAACTCTATGGCTCATTTAATGATTTTAATTTTGTTCCTCAAAACCTTGTCCTAAAAGTGAAAAGTCATAAATTGAAAGCAAAGTTCCTTAATTTTAAAGAAATTACAAGGTATATCATCCCAATCCAAAATACTCAAAAAAATTTTATAGACTGGAATATATATATATATATATATATATATATATATCTCTCTCTCTCAAGTGAACAATGAAAACAAGTTTATATAAACAGTGTGAATAAACACAAACCGCAGTGTGAAAGTAAAACAAAGTCTGAACACAAATTGTCATGAAGTTTACTTTACTCACTAAGGCAGGCGGAGCTTCAAGGATGGCAGTTGGTGCTTATCTTCAGACAGGAATTTGACATCACAGTTGGATATACTGGACATATTAGTTTCCTAGGACTGCCATAAGAAACGAGCACAAGCTGGGTGGTTTGAAACAACAGACATTAATTCTCTCATAGTTCTGTAAGCCAAAGGTCTAAAATTAAGTCCAAAAGTCTTGGCAAGCTTTCTGGAGTCTCCAGGGGAGAATCTGTCCCAGGCCTCTCTCTGAGCTTCTGGAGATTCCCTGTAATCCTTGGCATTCCTTGGCTTGTAGATGCATCATTTTATTCTCTGTCTCTGTCTTCCCATGGTCTTCTCCCTCTGTGTCCAAATTCCCCTCTTCTTAGGAAGACATCTATCATTTGATGAGCATCCACCCTCCATTATGATCTTATCATGAGTTGATTACATCTACAAAGACCCTACTTCAAAATAAACTCCTATTCACAGGCACCAGAGTTCAAACCTTGACCTTGTCTTTTTGGTGGCACAATTAAATCCTGGAAAAGGATTTCTTTTTCTTAAGACTGTGACAAAAATAAAGGCTAAACCTAAAAACAGTGGAACATGTGGAGACACATGGGAACATGTACAGAAGAGACTAAAGATTCAAAGGATGCTGCATCTTCTCACCTGGCATACTAACACAGAACAACGTTTTGTTTCATCCAAACATGATGCTCAATTTGAATTTGTTGCAAAAGATATTAGAAATGATTGTGTTAACTAAGTGGCAACTCTGTCTGTCTCTGGAAATGTACTATTGATTTAGTATATAGTTTTCAGTATATTTGGAAATGAAAAAAATTTCAAAAAAGTGTTATTTTGAGAAAAGTGAGCTGTTATAGTCAACACTGGTTAATCGTACAGTTATAACATGAAGTAAATCTGTATCTTCAGAGTCAGGAGCAACCCACCTGTAATCTAGACTTACAGTATATTTTCATAATAATGTACTAAAAGCCGTATTTCCAATGTATGCTACTTAGTTGGCACTTAAAATGCTTAAATATCCCTATAGTATATCATTTCTTCATAAAATGGAGGGAAAAAAAAGGTTGTTTCAATGTGGAGGCTGCAGTTTCATTTTTCTGATTAAGCAATTTGCACACCAACTGTTACATATTGAATTATGTTCCCTCAAAAGTATATGTTGAGGTTCTAACTCCCAGTATGGTCTCATTTGGGAAGGGTCTTTGAAGATGTAATTAAGTTAAGATGAAGTCATTAGGGCCCTAATCCAATATGAATGGTGTTCTCATAAAATAAGAAATTTGCATGGAGTCAAACAGTATGTGAAGATAAAAGCAGAGACCAGGGTGAGGCATCTATAAAGAACGAACATTAAAACTCCTAGAAATCCACCAGAATCTAGGAGAGAGATGTGGGAGAGACTGTCTCTTACAGTCTTGATTGCTCATAGGGAAGACAGTAAGATGTAAGCATATCTCATAAGGAAGATGTAATAAACAGTTGGATGAGACCTCTGGAAAAGTGTATTAAGCTGACAAAAACCCCTCCTTTTCTTCTTTTTCAAAAACTGCTGGTATGGTCCTGAGGTCTACCAGCCATGTGGGGACTGAGTAGAAGGCTAAGAAATTTATCCCAGAATCCCTGACACTCATGTGCTACTGAACTCAGTGACTGCCTAGCTCTATACTTTGATTTACAAATGTATAACCACATATATTTAAATCACACAGGTCTGTCACTAGAAGCCAAATGCAATTCTTCACCAATATAAAAATCTATCCGAGGATCTATCCATCCTTGGTTTCCCAGCTTCCAGTTAGCTTACTCTGAACTTGTCACACTTTACAATGCAGAGTAATGCACTAACATTCCTCATTTTTGTCATGAAATAAACACTTGACCATGAGAATATTATTGCACATTTCAAGGAACATAATTCTAATGAAACCACAATATTTTTTCTTTTGAGCATTGTTCTTATTTTATCAGGAAAAAACTTGAGAGATAAAGAAAATTCCCCCTCAAAAACTCTTTAAGTTACTATGTTTTTTTATTTATCATGTTAGTAATCATTTTTCAGTGCCACAAAATGAGTAAGACCTAACTTTTTGGTGTGAGCTTAAGAGAGTTTTAAATTTTGTGGGCTGCCAAAAATATATGAAGATGGCAATGGTTATTCACTGAGACCTCTTCAAATAGCTTTAATAGCAGAGGAGTGGGAAAAGTGGAAATCAAGAAAGGAAGAACTTGAGGGATTCTTAAAAGTATATTAGTGTTTTTTGCAACCCAAGTAATGTCTAAAGCATAATTCTAAGAGGGATACTGGTAGGTGTGATATGGAAAACACTTAAAAAATATACCACAGAACCACTTACCTGAGGACCTACCTGGTACGTCTGTTTTATTCATGTCGTGTAAGAGATAAATGGAAGCCATTTTTTGCTTTAAATGATCCTTCTTTCCTTTCTTCAAAGAAAAAATAAAGAAAAAAGAGAAACAGACTATCATCTGAATTCCTTATAAACTGAAGCTACAGCATTGCCTAAAATTAAGCTTATGTAATCTTCAATGTCATACAGTTAAAAGTATGTGGTCAAATGCTTAAGAAAAAAAAAAAAGAAAATGAGGTTTTAAGAGATTTCCCCATGCTTTCCTAGTTAAAATGCTTACTAAAAACCTATGCCTAGTTGCCATCAATTTCCCCCTCAAAATTATATTATTTCACTTAAGAAGTCTTGGCTCTATTCCATTACTTGGCATTGTTGCTTTGAGGGTCTCATCTTCCATGTGAAGAAACAAGTCCATAATGACCAAGCACCTGAGATGCTTTGGATGGTTTGTTTTTTCTTCTTGGCTACAGCATCTAGGCTCCACAAGACTGTCTTAGTCAAGGGCCCAAGTAAAAATATTTTTAATTGATTACCATTTGGGGGCAGGAGGAGAAGGGGATGACAGAGGATGAGATGGCTGGATGGCATCACCGATTTGATGGACGTGAGTCTGAGTGAACTCCGGGAGTTGGTGATGGACAGGGAGTCCTGGCGTGCTGCGATTCATGGGGTTGCAAAGAGTCGGACACGACTGAGTGACTGAACTGAACCATTACAGAAAAGTCAACCAATAAAGACTTTTAGGAAAAGTCTTCCCGGGCTTGTAAGTCACTCTTTGGCAATCTTAAGCAACAACAGGCTTCACTTAAGAAATAATACTGTAGTTCTTGGCCAGAGGAACAAAAATCACAGATGGATCCAGACCTCTCATCTTTGTTTCCTTCTAGTTGCAGATTTTCAGTTTAGGACTTCTGATTCTTACACTGTTATAGGTGCTGCTTCTTCCCTTTGAACCATCATTCTCTTACCTTCTTATTTTCATAGCCATTATCCTTCCAAATCCTGTTTCTGAATGACATCATTATTGAGTTCTTTTGACACTTAACCTTGATACTGAAGTGTAACATCTCAAACGTGTGTTGCATCTTGGAGTATAATGAGATGTCATGTTCATGACCTTATTTCTAAGGAAGTAGGTGAGGTAGGAAGGATCATAAATACAGAGTCTGACACTGAGGAGCAGAACAGCTATTTATAACTCAGTATCACATATATACTAAGTGACAGAGCTAAGACTAGCATCCAGTTCAACTTTCTCATCGAGTTCTTCCATTCACTCTGCTGCATTTCCACACTCACTTTTGAAATGGGTACTTTTGCTCCATCAACTAGGAAGGTGATTGAAGTGACTCGTGGGAGAGAGAATTCTCTCCCAGTCAGACATGTCTCCAAATTGAATTATTAACATTGGTGAAAGTTTAAGAAGCTACTAAGGCACAGAAAAATGTCATTTTGAAATAAGCAATTTACATTATGATACTCTCGACATTTACCAAAACTATAATATTCAATGCCACTCACTGCAAATCTAACACAAAGCCATTCTTGAAAGCTGAACAAATGACAAATGTTTCCAGAGGTATCCTTGGCCTGAATTATGTGGTTCCCATAGGGAATTTTATGAATCCAGGTACAGGATGTCATAACAGTGTCTGCTTGGATCAGACAGCCTTGCTCCTCGATTTACAGGACATTTGGCTTGTATTCTTTGTTCCTTAATCTCGTCAGTTATTTCTAAGGAGACCTACCATGCCTCCGTCTTAGAAAATGGTCTTCAGGGTAAGTGAAGGATGAATATTGGTGGCAAAAATCCAGTTTTTCTCCTCTGTTCTTCCAATTCCTACTTCATTTTAGCTCCTTTGCTCCATCTATAGCCATGAGACTCAGCCGAGCACAACTACAAAAACAAAGTCGAGTGAGCACACCCAGAGCCTAAATCAATGAAACCAAACTTTGTATGTGAGGGTGTAAGCGCCTGGAAGCTTAGAAAACCATGTATACCTGTATTTTCTCCTGATTGTTTTTCTGTTTTCCTTAGCCATCTGTGTGGAACAGATATTCTGAGTGTATTCACTACAGAAAAAAAATGTAAAAACTTCTCTTATATTAAAAAGTAATTTGCTAAGTCAAGTATCCCTTCAGTAACTACCAACTGAGAGCTTGTTTTGAGAGACAGTAATTCTGTGATAAGCGCTAGGGCTATAACATAAACCAGACAAGTTCAGTCTTGCCTTCATGAAGCTTATAGTCTGATGGAAATGTACAAAAATGAAAAAAAAAAGTAAGTATACAACAGTGAGAATATAAAATTCTATGAGAAACTGAGAACAAAGCATTCCCATGGGTATATCTGAGAGTGAATGCAATCTACTCTATATCTGGTTTAACTCAATTCAAACTTTCTCCTACTCATAAGAAATTACATGGAAATACAAATAAATAAGGGTGATATTTTGATAAGGATAACCCTGTGCTTGCTATACTACAGAGAAAAATGTAGATCATTCTTAAACCTGAATCTACTAATAAATTTTTATTAACTGCAACATAGTGTCTTATAATGCTATGTGATGTCATCTTTCTAAATATGAAGAAATTATTTTGAACATTAAAGTAAAATAAAATGACATGCTGTTTTATGCTAATAATTTTTTTTTTAACAGTAGGACTTCCACCTTTTTTGTGTCTTAAATTGGGTGCACTTATGGGTGTTATTCCATGAGAAAATAAAACCACCAAAAACCATGGTAGGAAATAGGTAGCTACAGCTAATGTTCATCTATACTTTCAATAAATTATAACTTATTATTATTTATTACTTTTAATAAAGAAATTATATTCTATAAGATAGTGCTTTAGTGTGATCATGCAAATATATCACATTTTCAATTTATTCACTTAAATTCATTGCTAAGAAGGTATGCATGATAGCTTGATGCTTAATAATCAAAAAATAATGAACTGGAGCACATTACAGATTACTTTCATAACTCAACCAAATTTACATAGTGTTTCAATGAGAAATAACCAAGAAACCTTGGCAAGATTCTATACTGTTTTATAATGTCATCCAAGGAAAGAACTTGCTGTTGGTAGAACCCCTAAACTTCCACTGCAAAACTCTCATCTCTGAGTTAAAATACCTTCTAAAAATAATAAATAAATACCTTCTACAGGACTTCTCTGGTGATCCAGTGGTTAAGACCCTGTGCTTCCCCTGCAGGAGGGATGGGTTTGGTCCCTGATTGTAGATCTAAGATCCCGTATGCTACACGGTGTGACCAAAAAAAAAAAAAAAAAAGAAAACCTTCTAATTTCTCCATCTGGTAAATGTCTCCTAAAAGGCTACCAATTCTGACAGTGCTATAGCTATAGCCAATCCTAGTTTAGAGCTGACAGTAGCAAAAAAAAAAAAAAGAATAAATAAAAAAAGAAACCCAAAACAAAACAAAAAACCCACCACACACATATAATTTCTTTTTAATATTCACAGTTCCCAAAAGAGTAGTTGTCAACTGTCCAGGGAATGTGTCTATGTGGGCCAAACCCACAGAGAACTAGTCTTATCTAGTATGTATTTATTTTACTATTTGTTATATCATAAATATAATCCAGTTTCCCTTTCTTCATGAAATGTTAATGTATGTGTTCTAATCTGAAGCTGGAAATCTCTATCATACCAGTGCTCAGAAAAGAATAACAAAATTTCATATTATTTCCAGATATTTTGACTTAATACATTTTTAAAAATCTACAATTTATAAATTCAATGCAATCCCTATCAAGCTACCAACGGTATTCTTCACAGAACTAGAACAAATAATTTCACAATTTGTATGGAAATACAAAAAACCTCAAATAGCCAAAGCTATCTTGAGAAAGAAGAATGGAACTGGAGGAATCAACCTACCTGACTTCAGGCTCTACTACAAAGCCACAGTCATCAAGACAGTATGGTACTGGCACAAAGACAGAAATATTGATCAATGGAACAAAATAGAAAGCCCAGAGATAAATCCACACACATATGGACACCTTATCTTTGACAAAGGAAGCAAGAATATACAATGGATTAAAGACAATCTCTTTAACAAGTGGTGCTGGGAAAACTGGTCAACCACGTGTAAAAGAATGAAACTAGAACACTTTCTAACACCTTACACAAAAATAAACTCAAAATGGATTAAAGATCTAAACGTAAGACCAGAAACTATAAAACTCCTAGAGAACATAGGCAAAACACTCTCCGACATACATCACAGCAGGATCCTCTATGACCCACCTCCCAGAATATTGGAAATAAAAGCAAAAATAAACAAATGGGACCTAATTAAACTTAAAAGCTTCTGCACAACAAAGGAAACTATTAGCAAGGTGAAAAGGCAGCCTTCAGAATGGGAGAAAATAATAGCAAATGAAGCAACTGACAAACAACTAATCTCAAAAATATACAAGCAACTCCTACAGCTCAACTCCAGAAAAATAAATGACCCAATCAAAAAATGGGCCAAAGAACTAAATAGACATTTCTCCAAAGAAGACATACAGATGGCTAACAAACACATGAAAAGATGCTCAACATCACTCATTATCAGAGAAATGCAAATCAAAACCACTATGAGGTACCATTTCACGCCAGTCAGAATGGCTGTGATCCGAAAGTCTACAAGCAATAAATGCTGGAGAGGGTGTGGAGAAAAGGGAACTCTCTTACACTGTTGGTGGGAATGCAAACTAGTACAGCCATTATGGAGAACAGTGTGGAGATTCCTTAAAAAATTGGAAATAGAACTGCCTTATGATCCAGCAATCCCACTGCTGGGCATACACACTGAGGAAACCAGAAGGGAAAGAGACATGTGTACCCCAATGTTCATCGCAGCACTGTTTATAATAGCCAGGACATGGAAGCAACCTAGATGCCCATCAGCAGATGAATGGATAAGAAAGCTGTGGTACATATACACAATGGAGTATTACTCAGCCATTAAAAAGAATACATTTGAATCAGTTCTAATGAGATGGATGAAACTGGAACCTATTATACAGAGTGAAGTAAGCCAGAAAGAAAAACACCAATACAGTATACTAACGCATATATATGGAATTTAGAAAGATGGTAACAATAACCCTGTGTACGAGACAGCAAAAGAGACACTGATGTATAGATCAGTCTTATGGACTCTGTGGGAGAGGGAGAGGGTGGGGAGATATGGGAGAATGGCATTGAAACACATATAATATCATGTATGAAACGAGTCGCCAGTCCAGGTTCGATGCACAATACTGGATGCTTGGGGCTGGTGCACTGGGACGACCCAGAGGGATGGTATGGGGAGGGAGGAGGGAGGAGGGTTCAGGATGGGGAACACAGGTATACCTGTGGTGGATTCATTTCGATATTTGGCAAAACTATTACAATATTGTAAAGTTTAAAAATAAAATAAAATTTTAAAAAATCTACATTTATATAACTAGCTTCAAATAATAATTATGAACAACATTAAAAAATAGAAAAGTATCCATCAGTTCAGTTCAGTCACTCAGTCCTGTCTGACTCCTTGAGACCCCACGGACCGCAGCACTCCAGGCCTCCCTGTCCATCACCAACTCCTGGAGTTTACCCAAACTCATTTCCATCAACTCCGTGATGCCATCCAACCATTTCATCCTCTGTTGTCCCCTTCTCCTCCTGCCCTCAATCTTTCCCAGCATAAGGGTCTTTTCAAATGAGTCAGCTCTTCACATCAGGTGGCCAAAGTATTGGAATTTCAGCTTTAGCATCAGTCCTTCCAATGAACACTCAGGACTGATCTCCTTTAGGATAAATTGGTTGGACCCCCTTGCATTCCAAGGGACTCTCAAGAGTCTTCTCCAACACCACAGTTCAAAAGCATCAATTCTTCGGTGCTCAGCTTTATTTATAGTCCAATTCTCATATCCATATGTGACTACTGGAAAAACCACAGCCTTGACTAGACAGACCTTTGTTGGCAAAGTAATGTCTGCTTTTGAATATGCTATCTAGGTTGGTCATTACTTTCCTTCCAAGGAGTAAGTGTCTTTTAATTTCATGGCTGCAGTCCCCATCTGGAGTGATTTTGGAGCCCCCCCAAAAATAAAGTCAGCCACTTTTTCCCCATCTATTTGCCATCAAGTGATGGGACCGGATGCCATGATCTTCGTTTTCTGAATGTTGAGCTTTAAGCCAACTTTTTCACTCTCCTCTTCAACTTTCATCAAGAGGCTCTTTAGTTCTTCACTTTCTGCCAAAAGGGTGGTGTCATCTGCATATCTGAGGTTATTGATATTTCTCCCAGCAATCTTGATTCCAGCTTGTGCTTCATCCAATTCTTTAAATACATTTCAAATGAAAATATTCTAATTCTTATATTGAGTAATATACTTTCTATGAATTATCTTCATTTGGTATGTGGTATATAACACATGCTTTAAAAAGATTTTTTAATTTGTTGAAAAAACAAATTATGTATATACTTGTATACATATATCTAATCACATTAGCATAATGTTAACTGTTATATTCTAAACATTCATATATCCAGTCCAATATAGAAACCAGCAAAAGAGACACTGATGTATAGAACAGTCTTTTGGACTCTGTGGGAGAGGGAGAGGGTGGGATGATTTGGGAGAATGGCATTGAAATACGTATAATATCATATATGGAACGAGTCGCCAGTCCAGGTTCGATGCACGATACTGGATGCTTGGGGCTGGTGCACTAGGACAACCCAGAGGAATGGTATGGGGAGGGAGGAGGGAGGAGGGTTCAGGATGGGGAACACATGTATACCTGTGGCAGATTCATTTCGATATTTGGCAAAACCAATACAATATTGTAAAGTTTAAAAATAAGATAAAATTAAAAAAAAAAAAAAAAGAAACCCACTAATCTACTTAAAACCGCACTTTCAAAATAATGAAAA
The DNA here is from genome assembly GCF_003369695.1 of Bos indicus x Bos taurus. Lineage (NCBI taxonomy): Eukaryota > Metazoa > Chordata > Mammalia > Artiodactyla > Bovidae > Bos > Bos indicus x Bos taurus. Next base: position 95,197,035 of record NC_040079.1, on the reverse strand, counting down.
ATATTCATTTTTAATAGTTACTGTCTTCCCTTTACAAAAAACAGTTTCTAACTAAAGTTTGACTTTTAATAATTTCTAGCTTAAGGCGTTTGAGCACACATATTTGCTTTCCTTTCTTGTAGAACCCCACCTAAAATCACAGTAAAACAATAACAACAAAAACAACAACAATAAAGAATACACTCATAACAGTGAAAGAAAGTAAAGGAGAATTTTAAAAGAACAACAAAAAGTGGGTGTGGAGAATTAATTTTGTGGCAGTTGGGCAGCCTAGATACCAAAACATAACTTGCCCTGAAAATAGCTAAAAATGCTGGATACAGTGTACACAGCATCAGTTAAATTTGTGGGTATGCTATAAAGAGATAAGGATTAGGTGAAGCAAAAACTTGGCTTTACCTTGAAGATATTTGTTAAACCCAGGTAATCTTGAACTACCGTTTTCAAGATTTCACGTCATGAGAAACTTAAAATAGACCCCAGAGCCAAGCCAATATGGAACTCTTACAGATGATTTTCCTACATAAACTGGAGAGACATGGTGCCATGTTCTTGATTAATATATAAGTGAACACTGTCTTCTACAATCTCATACCTCCCCGTCCTCACCCCACCCCTCCAACTTCTAACACCACCACCTACACTTTTTCTGCTAATGATAAAAATAAAAACTGCCTGAATTGACACTTGGTGCTGGCAGAGGAAAAAAACAACTCTCTTTATAGCACTGAAACATATACATTACCATATGTGAAACAGATAGCTAGTGGGTGGTTGCTGTATAACACAGAGATCAACCCAGGGCTCTGTGACAACCTAGATGGGTGGAATAGGGTAGCAGGTGACAAAGGTTCAAGACAGAGGCGGCATATGTAAACCTACGGCTGATTCATGTTGTTTTATGGCAGAAACCAACACCACATTGTAAAGCAATTATCCTGTAACTTAAAAAAATTAACTCTCTTAAGAATTCATAAGTACAAATAGTTTCTCAATGAATTTTACAAATCAATGATATATCACTTAGAAAGCATAAAAATTTTAAGTCATGAATTTATTTTTAAGTGGTCCAACATTAGTAGTAAGTATAGGCAGTCAAAAACTTCATATCTTTTCTGAGGGATACCAATCATACTAAGGCCTTAAAAAATTCCCAGATAAACTTCCAAAAAATTTGAACTCATACTCAAAATCACCAAACACGTAGGAAATCAGGCACCATGAAGGAAAACCAGAAGAATCAACACGTAGCAGAATCAGACAAAAATGGGAACAAGGACAACTGTTAGAAAATGATGATGGACATGGTAGATATGAGTCAAACTCTATCAATAATCACTGTGAATGTCTACATGCACCAATCAAAAGATAGAGATTGTCAGAGTGGATCTATAAACACAGATCCTGTATATGCTCTCTACAAGAAAGCCACGTTTAATATAAAGACAAATATAAATTAATAGTAAATAGATGGAGAAAAGTATACCATAAAAACACTAATCAGAAGAAAGCAAAAGTAGGTATATTAATTTCAGACAGAGCAGAACTCAGCAACACCATCAATCAATGGATTATAATTAACATGCATATGTTACTTCATCCAACAAAAAATACTCATCCTTCTCAAATTCACATGGAAACTTCACCAAGATAGATGATATTCGGGGCCATAAAACACACCTTTAAAATATATTTAAAAAGACAGGAATCATTAAATGCCTGCTCTTAGACACAATGGGATTAATCTAGAAATCAATAACACAAAGACATTTGGGAAAGATAACTGTATTTGAGGAAAGCCCAAAATATATGGAGATTACACAATGTATTTCTAAATAACATATGGGTCAAAGAAGAAATCTCAAAAGAAATTTAAGAAGATTTCAAACAAAATGAAAATCCAGCTTATCAAAATGTGTGGGGATGCAGAAAATGTAGTGCTTGGAGGAAAAGTTATAGTATCAAATGAATATATTAGAAATAAGAAAGATTTAAAAATCAACCATCTAAGTTTCCAACTCAGCAGACTAGGAAAAAAGAGAAAATTAAAACCAACATAAGCAGGAAAAAAAAAAAAAAGATTTCCAGAGGAGAAAGGGACGACAGAGGATAAGATGATCGGATGGCACTACTGACAATGGATATGAGTTTGAGCAAACTCCAGGAGACGGTGAAGGACAGGGAAACCTGGTGTGCTGCAGTCCATGGAGTCACGAGGAGTCAAACACGACGAGCAACTGAACAACCTCAGCAAAGAGCATAAATCAATAAAATTGACTTATGGAATAAGGAATCAATAGAGAATATCAATGAAACCAAAAGTTGTTTCTTTAGAAAGAGTCACAAATGTATTTTCATTAAAACAAATTGTATTGGAATGTAGTTGATTTTGGAGCTTCCCTGGGGGCTCAGTGGTCAAGAATCCACCTGCAAACACAGGAGATGTGGGTTTGATTCCTCAGTCAGGAAGATCCCCTGCAGAAGGAAGTGGCAACCCACTCCTGTATTAAAGCCTGGTGGGCTACAGTCCATGGGGTCACAAAAGAGTTGGACGTGACTTAGAACTAAACAACAATAGTTACTTTAAAATGTTCTGTTAAGTGATTAATAAAATTGATAGGCTTCTATCCAGACTAAGAGTAAGAGAGATATATACTACTATCATCAGAAATGAAAGAGGAAGCACCAGTACAGATCCCGTGTACATTAAAAGGGTAATAAAGGAATACTATGGACAGTACTACTCCCAACAGTTTGAAAACCAAGATGAAATGGACCAATTCCATGAAACACACAGTTTGCCAGAATTCACACAGACAGACCTGGATAATCTGAGTAGATTTATATCTATTTTAAAGAAATCGAGTCAATTGTTAACAGCTTTCAAAAGTAGAAAGCACCTGGCCCAGATGGGTTCACTGGTAAATATTTCCAAACAGTTAAAGAAGAAACTATACTAATTTTCTATTATCTCTTTCAGATGATAGAAGAAAAGAAAGTACTTCACTAACTCACTTTTGAAGCTACTATTACCATAATTTTGAAACAAGACAAAGACACCTTAAGAAAACTAACGATCAATATTTTTCATGAACATAAAATAAATGCAAAAATCCTCAAGAAAATATTAGCAATTTGAATTCAACAATGTATTAAAAGAATTATACACCACAACCAATTAGGATTAATCCCAGATATGCAAGGCTAATTCCGCTTTTGAAAATCAATATAATCTATCATATCAACAGATTGAAAAATAAAAATTACATGATTTTATCAATAGATACATAAAAAGGCATTTCACAAAATAACACCCATTTATGATAAAACTGTCAGTGAGTGAGGGGGTGAACATCCTTAATAAATAATCTACAAAAAAAGCCCACAGCTCGTATCACACTTAATGGTGGTTATTTACTCCTAAAAGTTGAAAACACATCCAAACGAATACCTGACACATATGTGCATAGAAATTTATTCGTTAATTTCTAAAACATGGAAGTAACCATGATGTCCTTCAGTAGGTGAATGGATATGTAAACTGCAGTACATTCGGGCAATAGATTATTACTCATTACTAAATAGAAATGAGTTATTGGGCCATGAAAAGACTTAAATGTGTATTACTAACTCACAGAAGCCCATCTGAAAAGCCTACATACTATAAAATTTCAATTGTATTGCATTCTGGAAAACGCAAAATTATGGAGATATAAAAAGATCAGTGGTTGCTATGAGTTGAGGGAGGAGAACGGATGAATAAACAAAGCACAAAGGATTTTTGCTGCTGTTGCTGCTGCTGCTGCTGCATCACTTCAGTCCTGTCCAACTCTGTGCAATCCTATAGATGGCAGCCCACCAGGCTCCGCCATCCCTGGGATTCTCCAGGCAAGAACACTGGAGTGGGCTGCCATTTCCTTCTCCAATGCATGAAAGTGAAAAGTGAAAGTGAAGTCGCTCAGTCGTGTCCAACTCTTCATGACCCCATGGACTGCAGCCTACCAGGCTCCTCCATCCATGGGATTTTCCAGGCAAGAGTACTGGAGTGGGTTGCCATTGCCTTCTCTGAAAGGATTTTTAGGGTACTGAAAATCCTCTGTATGATAACATAATGATGCATGTCATTAAACACTTGTCGAAACCCATAGAATGTACAAAACCAAAACAGACTTTGGGTCATTATTATATGTTAATATAGATTTATCAATTGTGACAACTGTTCTAGTCTGGTGGGGATGATGTTTGTTAACAGGGGAGGCTATGTGTATGTGAGGCCGGGGTCTATGAGAAATCTCTATAACTTCCACTCAATTTTGCTGTTAACCTAAACTGTTCTTGAAAAAAATAATAGTTTTTTTTTTTTAAAGAGTAGGCTTAGGGAAATAAATGTTTTAGATTAAAAATAAGAACAAGTAGCAGAACACAAAATTAGAACCTCCAAGTAGCTGTCTCTTTGGAGCAGGACTGTGGGTAGAAAAAGACATGGATTAGAAAACCACTGTTTTTCATTATAAACCCTCCTGTACTAGGTGATCTTTTTCCTATTAAAATGAACCACTTTCATCTGAATTGATGGATGGGTAAATAAATCACAAAACTGATATAAAATGACTCCTGTGCAGAACTTTTATCGTTCATGTAATTAATTAACTTGTGGCTGCCCAGCCTTGTCTGACATCCTCCACTCCACATTGTTTTTACTTCTTCATCAATAGATGCTATCCCATATCATGAGGTATAATGCTATCTCTTCTTCACAGGAAGAGCATCTAATTAAACACGAGAGCTGAACTGCAGGAAGTTTCTTCTACAGCTTCTAAAATATTTTATAATCATCACTACATGTCAGCTGAGCTGCATGTCAATCATGGGCAGGACCAGAAAGAGGCAACTGAAAGTCCCTGGGATCATTCAGCCTAATTTATAGCCAGAGCACAACTGGAATTTAGAGATCCTTCCAGGGATTCAGAGATGGCAGCTCAGCCACCTGAAGAGTCGTACACCCTACTTGGAACACACCCACAGACAGACAAACCTGTTCCAGGTCTGGGGTTCATTCAGTGAACCTGGCAGAGACCCAGGACTACCTAGCCCACCTCATCTCTAAGCCAGTCCCCTTCTGTCCCTAGTTAACCTTGTATCAAGTTCCCTTATTATTTTTTAAAGAAGCTATACAACTGGAGGAAATTTGGGAGGACAAAATCCACCCTGCTTCATGTAAGATCAGGAATGGCAAGCTATAAAACTTGTCCCCTGGTGAGGGAGCATATGCCTCACTGGGTGCTTTGCTACCTGTGCTATCAAAAGGGCACAGTTCCCCAGACTTTGTTGGGGCTTCCCTGATGATTGAGTGGTAAAGAATCTGCCTGCCAATGCAGGAGACGCAGGACACACAGGTTTGATTCCCTGAACTTGGAAGATCCCCTGGAGGAGGAAATGGCAGCCCACTCCAATACACTTGCCTGAAAAATCCCATGGACAGAGAGACCTGGTGGGCTACAGTCCATGATGTCACAGAAAAGTTGGACACTTAGCAACTAAACAGCACCATACTTTCTCAAAGAGCATAAACTCATCAAGTGGCCAAATACATTCTCTTCCTCCTACAATTAAAAGAAGGAAAAAGAAAAGTTCCAATCTTGTCTTCGTATTGCTATTTGTAATTCAGTCTCCTCTCCGATTTTCTTTCCAAGTGACTCCTCCCAATACATAGCAACCCAGTAACATGGAAATCCCAAACCACACCTTTCTAAAACTATCCCACGTTGGCAAACAGTGCAGTAGGGAACTTCACTCAAGGGATGAATGATATCCCAGGTTTGATTTTTCTATGTCATGTAATTACCTCTTCACATTTTCCAATGTCTTGTCTTTCCTATATATTTTCTAAAGCTTTACTTTATCAGAACTGAATGAATCTTACATTTCATATCAAAGGTATGCAAAGAAGAGAAGAAAGAAGAATTTCACAGATGAGGTTTCCCCAAAAGAACAGATCAGTAAGAAATCATTGCCAACCTCATGATGAAATATATTTATAGGTTTGGAGTATTAAATATACATTAGCACAATATAGTCACTGCAATGATAACCACAAATACATCAGAATTCATGTTTCACTTCACTGGACCTGTCTATGCTTTCCATTCTCACACAAAGAGCAGACTTTCAAAGAACAGTTCATCTAAACCTGAATCGTAAATAGTACACCTTCGCATTTAGTGACAAAATTATGTTGGCAAAATATGGTATTTTATCTCATGCATTTTAAAGTGTGTTTATGTATGGAGGACAGGTGTGCCCTTGCACACATGTACAGATGAAGTTAATATACTCACAAACATACATGGCATGGACACTGGTCTTTGTGCTGTTATGCCAGCACACCATGTGTTCCGTTGGCTTGGGCTCATCATTTCCTGTTCCTCTGCCTGTCACACTCTCCTGCAGTCAGCAACATGCTTCGTTCCTGCCACAATTTTATGCTTTGCTCAAATTTCGCTTTCCTAGTGAGGTGTTCCCAGATCACTGAATTTAAAATTACAGTTCCTTCATCCCAGCAGCTCCACAGGCTTCTTCCCTGTTGTACTGTATTGAATGGGCTTTCCAGGTGTCACTAGTGGTAAAGAACCTCCCTGCCAATGCTGGAGACGTAGGAGACAGGTCAGACCCTTGGGTCAGGAAGATCCCCTGAAGAAGGGAATGGCAACCCACTCCAGTTGTACTACCAGGAGAATTCCATGGATAGAGGAGCCTGGTGGGCTACAGTCCATAGGGTTGCAAAGATCAGACACTGAAGCAGCTAACACACACACACTGTATTTAATATCTATAATGTACTTATCTCCTTTGTTTTCTAACATCAATGTGTCTGACACATCAAGATGCTCAAAGGCCTTTTTTTAAATACTTGAATGAATTTGAAGATGATGCAAAGAATGTCAGCTTGGTATCCTAATAACCTTGAAAGTGTCAGTTTTCCACCGTATCAGTGGAACTATATGTTCTTTCCAATTGCCAAATGTTTTTTCTTTTTTCTTAAGAGATTTATTAGCTTCCCCCATTTTCAACTGTTCTCACTGGCCTTCTAGTCTGTCTTCATCCAGTGTTTATTTGACATTTCCTAGTTTACTGAGGACTACCTCAACAAAAGGGGTTTTCCAAGCAAAAAAATTCCCACACAGACAAAAAATCAACTCTGCTACAGTGAAGAAGTGAAATTGCCACAGGAGGTCATGTAAACAAAGTGAAACATATCTGGGAATTACAGGCGAGTGGTCCACCCAGGAGGAGTAAGAGATTGGACTGCCCAAGGAATCCCCTGTTCCCCTTCCTCAGAAGATATGTCTCTGGCAGGGGTCCATCTACCCCTACTCAACAGGCAATCACTTTCCAGGAGAGCCATTTGGACATGTGGCTACTTTCCAGTCACTTGAGAAGTTCTCCAGCAACTGTGTCCTGAGATGTCTATGGCGTAGGTATGATTTCAGAAGACAGATCTGCCTGAATTATTTCTTGCCTGGACTTGGCTGGGACTTTTTTCCATCTATTCTAACTTTTTTTGGTCTAGATTTTTATGAGTATTGAATAATAAGTATTTTAGATGTCTCTAGTAGCTGAGATCAAGTCTTAGACAAAAGACTTCTAAGACTGAAATATAAATAGAGAAGAGTTCAGGATGACATCATGGTGTGTGCACACCAGAAGTGACCACAAATAACCTACAATAACCTTTAAAATTAGTTTTTTCCTGACTTCATAAAACAATATTTTATTTGGCAGACACACATTGGCAAACTCTTTCAAAAGCTCTATTTGTTTTCTGTATCCAGGAAGACACAACCAGTGTTTTCATATAGGTTTCCTTCTATGCTGAGGTTTTGCCATTTTCTGCTTCTTTATGAGTGGCGGTTACAGAGTATTTTTCTTTGAGACATTTATTAAGAGTAACAAGGACATGAATGAAAAACCATCCTTATAACAATACAGGGTGGGTTTCTGCTTCCACATGCAGTGCTGACCAAATCCAAAGGACAGAAGTTGAATGTATCAACAGTGATACAGTTGCTTTATCCTGAGGTTATATAATAATATGCAGCTGGATAAAAATATATTATAGTATATTGCAGGGAAACAGTCCACGTGTCCTTTGATGTGTTCATGGAACCCAAGATTAGAAAGAGAACGTTGCATCATGACCTAGTTTTTTAAAAAGGGGTGGGGGCGGGGTAATAAAACTATCCAAGACAAACTGAGGTATAACAGAGAACAGGAAGAGAACTTCAAAGTTATCTCATAGGTATGCCAATTGTTCTGGTTTTTAAAAAATGTTCCTATTGCAAAAAAAAAGTGATATTTTTCCTCAATATTTGAACAGGAAATCCTTCTGAATCTGATTAATTCCGTATTACTCAGGTTTTCAAATTAATTCACATCAGTTTTTCAGACTTCTACTATTCCTCAGAAGACCAAGATGGGTGTGTATCAATCCTTTCAGATATAATAAAAGCCAAATTTATATTTCCCAAATAAACAGCACTTCTAGAACAAGTCACCGTATTTCATTTTCTTCTTTGGGTTCCTATTAATCTTTTACCCTTACACAGGCAAAAGAGGAAGGTTCCAATAATTAACCTTGTGCTGTTGACCTAACCAAAATTAACTGGCTATGCAACAATTTAGTTGTCCATATAAAAACAGGAAGAGAGATTTCCCCAAGTAACCCTTATTCACCATGAGAAAAACAGCTGGTGCTCTGTCTTTCCATATGAGCCTGTGGGGCATGGATGAAAGGCTGTATATGTCTGATATCCTCTCTTGTAAATGGGTGGTTTTTTTCAGTGGAAGTATGCCAACATTGAATTCCTGAGAATCAGCCCCCCTGCGCCCACCCCATACCCCAAAAACAGCCTGGTCAAAATATTTAGAATTATATTTTCCTACGAGGAGGTCTGTGAAAATGAACCAAGTTTCCCCACCAGCGTTATATGAATAATCACTGCAAAATAATAGTGGAAACCTACACCTTCCCCTGCTCCAAAAGGAGGCAAAGATTAATAAGAAACACTGCCTCTGACAACAAGAATCAAAGTTTTCCTACCAGACTTCTCTGTGTCCTGTTTTCCAGTAGTTCTGCTACATTCCCCATAGTACACTGCTGGGAGTTTTGATTTTTTATTTTTGCTACGCATGCTCACACATCTGTTGCACATGTGTGATCAACCGACTCGATTCTCGAGCCAAATGTCCTGTTAAATGGACAGAGTGGGCAGAGCATTCCTTTGAGAGTTAGATTCTGCCTCTGGTGGATTGCCTCCAAATGCAATGGTGTAATAAAGCAAAGAAATCTGCTCATTGGAATTGCATTGAAATGAACTGTGTCCTCCCCTAAAATACCATATGGTCGTGATCCCTGGAGGTACGGCACATAACACCTAGGTCTGGCAGACTCCAGGGGAGGGCTGTAAACGTCCCTGCGTAGTCAGCCTGTGAAAGGCAAGAGAGTTGACAAGAAGCATGCCGGGTGAAACCAGAATCCTATCTGATGTTCCTCAATCAACTCGAAATGAAAGAAAGGAAACTGAACAAAGAAATTCTAGCAAGTTGTCGTGGAGAAATCCTCCTTCTCCCATTAAATAGCCGTTCTTGGATCTCACCTCCAGGAAAAGTGAAACCGTATGGAAAGAAAACTCTTTCACCTGAGCAGTAGCCAGAGTTTCTTTGCAGCAAATTATCCCAATAAGCCTCAAGTGTACGTCTGCAAAGCAAAAGGCCGTCTTCATAACCAAACCTCTACCAGAGCCAAGAGCAGAGGGACCAAGGAACTGGAGATGCTGGGAGTCGTGTCTCTGCTCTGGGTGATGCTCTCCGTGAACCTGACCTTACTGCAGGTAGTAGCTAGCTGGCCACCTGCATGCCAGTCTGTGAATCCTCTCAAAGGACAACAGCCCCCACCCACCCACCCGCACAAACACCATTCCTTTTTAGCGGGGAGTGAAAGTGAAGGTAACTTTGATGGTGAGGTACTGATATGTCTATATGCCAAATAATAGAAGAGAATAGCCTATCTTATCCTCCACAGTAGTCAGATTAAATAATTTCTATGGTATAAAAGTTCAAGTATGGAGTTTAACCACAGTAAAACCGCTGTAGCCATTGGTAGTTGTAACATTCTCACCTATATCATCAGTTCAATTCCAGTTTTCATTTGTCTTGAAAACAGACACATTTTCCATCAATCCCTAATCAAATATGTTTCTAGAAATAGTATAAGAAATTACCTCAAGACATGAAGTTACTCCTGCCTGAAATTTTTTTCTATCCTAATAATTTGATGATAATGATATATCTCTGCTAATGGCATGAAAGAATTTCTAAAACCCTAGTTTCTTCTCATCCCTCATTTTTCTTTCTCTAGGAGCTTTAACAGTAAAGCTTCTATCCATATATCCAAATTTAAATCATAGATTTATATACCTGTTCTTAACTTTCCTGAAAATTCAAGGTTTATTTTTCATGTCAAATGTTACTTTGTGTTTTGATTTTTACAATTCCCTTGTGATTAATTTTGAGGAAGCTCAGTTATGATGAATTATAAAATACAGCTATTGAGTAATGAATAGTATTTAGGACATATTAGGGCAGTTTTATCTTAAATAAGTCAATAGTAGGAAATTAGTTAATAGTCACTCATTTAATCTTAACCAGAATCCAACAAGACAAGTATTATTCTCCCTGTATTTTACAGATGAGGAAATTGAGGTTTATCAGGATTTTGTCACAGGGCTAAGGTCAGGAGCAGAAAATTTAGCTGAGGTATAAACCCCATCTTGTGTTTACAGAGCAGTGTTCTGAAATGACTATTACACCATCATGGTAGAAGGGCTTTTGGTTTTATTTTGCTGTTGAGATTCAGACTCTAGAACTGTCATTTCAGACATGTATTCTCCAGATTCTAAGATCATGAAATAGGAAACTCTGATTTACCTTCACAATCTCACAGTATTTTTAGAAACCATCATTTAACTAAAATTTTTCCTTCTTCAAATCTGAATCTTTTCCATGACTAAAGTATGAATCCATACTTTAAATTCTGCCTCTAATAATATCATCTAAAAAGCTTAACTTTTCTTCCCCCAATCTTTTCTTTCACAGAAAAAAAAAAAAAAGTTTCGTTAATCTTACCAGAAAAGTCATCTTTTTTCCTTACTTTCTAAAGGAAGGTACTTTGCCAAAAGTAGAGAGTAAAAGTACACAAATAGATTTGATTTTAAAATATTTTGAAAGAACTAAGTGTGTTTAATTGAAGTTTTCCCATCAGTAAGGCCTTTTCCTCTCTGAATCATTTTTGCTTGAGGATCTCTATGAACATTGCAATCACAAAAAATGGCTCTTGGAAATCGTGCAGCAGGCAGCTGACATTTCCACTGATACCCATATATCAGAATAATCCCCGTAATATTAACACAGATGTTTCTTTTTTTCATTAACTGTAGTATCTTCAGATTTGATACTGAAACACCAAATAAATGTCATTTCTTCTTTGTTGTTGATAAAGACATCAGATTCTGAAGCAATACTCCATTCATATATTACAACCCTGTTTATTGTTTCAGCAGAGGAGTTCTGAGTGCAAAGTGTGTGGGAAGAATATTTATCTTATTTTTACAGATCAGAAAGCTGATGCATAGAGATTAAATTCTATTTATGAAGTCAATGAAAATATCAACAGAACTGTGATGAGCCAAGTCTGCATTCCACAGAAGTCTAAAAATAAAGTGGATTTTCAAGTCGTTAGTAACTAGAATTTCGAAACATAATGTAAAATTAAAGAATTAATATATTCATGCCTTACATTTCAGCCTTAGTCTAGGTCATCGATATTTTATCAGACTCACCAGAAATTCCCAGCACAGTTTGCCAACTGATCTAAACACATGAAGTCCAAAGGAGTCATATATGTGCATACATATAAATATATATACATATTTTAATTTAGAGGATGTATTTCTCTAAAATGCATAGTATCACCTGTGTCCAGTAAATATAAAAGTGCTATATGCTTTTAGTTGGGGACAAGACTGCAGAAACACAAATTCTCACACTTCTCAGTCCAGTTCTAAAAGCAATGTCTGGTCATGTTAATAATGCTGCTAATTGTCCAGGATGTAAATTTGGGTGTAGCTATATTTCTTTTTGGATGTTTGGTATCTTTCTTGTAATCTGATTCTTTGCCATCCCCATAGGCAAGTGGGCATTTGTTCTTGTGGGCACTCATATCAATTCTCTCTCTCTTTTGCTGATTTTAAATGGTTGGCTTTGTTGCAGTGAAAACAGAGCATCTCCAAGAATTTGAGAAATAAGTTCCTATTCAGACCCAGAATCATGGTCTGATCATATTCTCTAAAATTATTTCTGCAGTTTCACATCTGAATTAAAATTAAGAAATTAATCAGAGAGAGGAAGGAGGGAGGAAGCATAGACGAGAGGCAGAGGGAGAGAGAAAAGCAAACAAGCCCAAAATAAAGACTGTGAAGACTAGCCTCAGACAGCTGTCGCAGAGCCTTTCTAGTCCAACTGCTGTTTCTCCAGTTAGCATACAAAGTGCCGCGTGTGAAAACACTCGTGTATAAACAGGAATTTGAGCTCAGCAACACTCCTGCTTACTTTCTCTTCCTCTCCCCTCCCTTCTCAAAGTCCTTTTACTTCCTAATCTGCCAAATCAAATGCTAAATCAGGAGCAATAGCCTACAATTAGCCTTTTCAATTAAAATGGGGAGTTCAAAGTTGACTCCAGAGTGAGTAATTGCTTTTGAAAACCACAGCCAGCAGGCAGCTGCCAGATGATTACAACAGTTTATTTAACCTCAAAACATCTGATCAATTTTATTATCTCAGCAGAAGAGAGATACCCTGGAGCTCCGGGGTCTGAAATATACTACTCATCCTAGATGTCTGAGTGAAAATAAAAATTCCTGCACGCTATAAATATCCTTTTGCCATCACCTTGCTGAGAAACAAATGCAAGTCATACTTTCTTCATCCGAGGCTAAGAAACTGAAGGCGAAAGCACCCTGCTGTCAGCTGGGGCAAGAGGAGGGGGAAGGGGACCAGGAACAGACCATTTTCAAAATTACAAGGTTTAAAAACATTCAAACATCCGGCTCTTGATGTTTGGGGTTTTCATTATCCAGAAAGGAGACAGAGAGAGGGCCGCCAACCTCACCAAAACAAAGAATATCACGTTGCGAGCATCCTGGTTTGGCTGCCTCCTCAAGGCCGCCGACCTTATTTTTCTGAACTCCGCTCGGAGGCTCCAGGGATGAAGACAACTAAACTCTGCCTGTTTTACACGTGGCCTGGGAAGCCCCCAATCCCCTGCCTCCACCCAGTGAGGCCAGAGCACAAGCACGGAATACATATAACTCTCCCGGCCTCCACTCCTGGGGATTTCTCCCAGCCCCTTCTTCCAGACCTAGCCGTCTATCCTGTCTCTCCAGGCCTTCCTCCCCGACCTTTGGATTTATTTCCTCACTGCTTCTGCAAGCCCGCTGGAACCCACTGCACTAGACAGGTGGTGTTGACCATTTCACCTTCTCAGCAGCTTTGTTGTGAAGACTGGTTACCATACATAAGGTGCTGAGAGCCAGCCTGACACATAGGGAAGTGCTGTGTAAGCTTTAGCCTTTTGTTTTGATAATTCTCTCAAGATTGGACCTGGCCTCTGGGGCAATTCTACCCACTCTGAGGCCCAGCTCTCAGCTCCTGGACATCTCAGATAGTCTGGATGGAGGGTTCACACAGCTGGGTACCTGGGCTGATTTGGTGCCCCTACTTTGGTGTCACCTTATAAGAAAGCTTTGATACCATCATGTAGCTCTCATTTTTCAAGCAATTTAACCACCTTGAACAGTGACCCCTAATTATAGTTATTTCTGAAATACACCATCATTTCCAGCCACAGAGGGGTAGCTAGACACTAATTTCCATCACTGAATTTGAGGAATATTAGTATTGAATCTTTTCTGCCCGTTCTAGGAACTGCCAAGTTCAAAGGAAAACAACATTCGAAGAACAAGTCAATTTAGGAAATGTTCATGGGAAATAAAACCACTCATTTCAACAAAAAGCGACTTCAGTATCCAAAAAATCATGAAAGTACAATCTCACTACTTATTCTTTGAGATGATTGTGTTTTATGTCTAGTCCCCAATCCCATTTCACTTTTCCTTTTAGAACCATGTTAACATATGTGATACCTTGAACTCCTAGAAATTCTTGTGTAATAATGTTTTGTGTATATTTTAATATGAAGTGCATTGATTAAGACCTAATAATCTATCAAGGTTATTGATTTATTAAAAGTTTGGTTCATTTTAAAAATTATTTTCTTCATTCCACCCAGTCTTCTCACAATATATTCATGTCATTTCCTGTACATCTAGTTTGTTGCTTTTAGTTACTACAGAGTACTCTAAAGTGGGTGCTCAAGTCATTTTTACCTCACAACTCAATTACTGCTATTAACAACAACATTTTTAACATCCAATAGTTTATCTCATATATGATCAACCTGATCTAAAGTCACACAAATTTTACTAATTCCCTGACGGGATTTTTTTTTTTTTTTTTTGAACTCCAATCTTAAGCTTTCCACCTGAATTATCAAAATAAATGTTCTCTCTTTCACTTTCTAGTGAAGAAATACTCAGATAAATTAGCAGTTTTTGTTCTGAAATCTGATTGTTGGCAATCAACCTGTTTTGTTGATAAAGGTAAACATCCTTCAGAGACACAGAGTGATGTAAAACACAGACGTCTTAAAAGCCTTGTGAAACTAAGCCACGAATAAAAAGTAAATAATTAGCCAGCCATGTTTTCGGCATCTATAGCGTTTTAACTACAAAAACGTAGCAAATGCTAAGATTCTAAAGACAATATTCAAATTCCTGCATTGCAGCACTATTTGATATAATGCAATACTGGAGACAATTTAAATGTCAATAGGAAACTAGAGTCTAAATAAAATACAGGTTTTTATGCAATTATAAAAAAGTAATTCCATAAGTACTGACACAGGAATATTTTAAAAATACATTGTTAGTTAAAAAGAAAAAAGGTTACGGACAAATATTTTCCATATGATTCCGTTTTGTTTAAAAAAAGGCAATAGAAATACACGTGTATAGAAATACATACACACACACATATATATACATACTGGTTTACATGTGCTAGAAAATAAGATTCAAATTGCACCAGAGGGATAACAAAACCTAAGAGAAGGAAAAAAATTGCCTTTTAGTATGTGTCCTTCAGTATCAATATTTACATATTACATTTTTGGTTGTTTACAAGTATGTATTAATGTCTTATAAATTTTTCTAAGTATAAAAAAACAAAAGTATAACAAATAAGGCTGGCTTTTGAGGAAGGTTGGATATCGGTTTTATCCATATATAGAGTGATAGAGGAGCTGACCTGGCACAGCCTCATCCAGGCAAGCAGAAGTAGACGGAAGAAAGAAGCAAAAGAGCATATCAAGAAGTCACCCCTACCCCAAGTCACTTGTTAGAAGGCAATCCAGAATCAAAGTGACTGTTTCCACACTGACATATCACCTGCCAGCATTTGTTTGTTTTTTAATTGCAATGGAAAAGAAAAAGAAGACTCTCATTTTAAACAGAAGTAACATTTTTCAATGAACTAGAGAAGTTAGGAAAACTAAATTTTGTGACCAGTGATGCTGACTGTAAGGTGATTTTTTAAAAAATCTGTTAGAAATGCATTTCAAGACGCTAAGAAACTAAAATATATATGAAATATATGTGTGCTTCTTTCTTCTTGAAGAAGATTATGTAAATTCTAGTTTAGGATATATTTTACCAATAAAAGGCTAATATCTCAATTTTCATACATATTTTACTTTGGAACTTTTGATATTTTAATGGTTAATGTTTCAAAATAAATATTTTTAAACTTTTTATCTTCAAATATTCAAACATGTAAAGTCCAATCCAAAACAGAACTTGGAGACTAATGTAAAAATTTAATATTTTAAGTTATTTACAGAAACTTGAAAAAATTTAAACAGAAATATGAAAAAAAGAGGTAAATGCAAAGCCCTCTATACTAGAATGAGAATGAACATACTTTTATCACTGAAAAACAGACATTTTTAATTTTTCTAAGACAGGCAGGCTTCATTCTTTAAGGATGAAACATTTGATTTTGATACTGTGTAATCATGTCAGTTGTCCAGCAAAACATTTTTACCTTAAATGTCTAGGAAAGCTATAACACAAAGTGGTAAATTACAAGGAAAATATGGAATTATATCCATGGCAAATAAAACAACAATAACAGGCCTAACAAAATGTTCTACTCCATGTAGAACCAAGATGTTTTACACTGATAACCACAAATAAGTGATCTGGGTTCTATTTTCACCAGTCATTTAAAATTGTGAATTCTTTACCTACACAAATAAAAATATTACTGTTAGATACTAAACTAATTATTTATGAAGACAACTTTCCTTGCATATCAAAATATCCCATAATATTTTAATGAGAAAAACATTTTTAAAAGTATGAAACAGATTCTAGATATTTGCACTTGAATCTTGCTTTGCTGATGGTTTACCAGAAGGCAACAATCGAAAGGAAATATTTATGATGTTATACTCCCTCTAGTGTTGGAGAAGAAAATGGCAACCGACTCCTTGCCTGGGAAATCCCATGGACAGAGGAGCCTGGTCTGGTGGGCATTTTTTTAAAGGCAAAGTTCAGCTATCTCCTTATACACTCCAGGGCACTGTGAGCTTCAGGGTTCGCCTGATCCTCAGTGGGAAGGGTCTTTGCACATTATTGTCAACCATGCCTGTGATACAGGAACCTCAGAGACATTACTTTGCCAACAAAGGTCCGGCTAGTCAAGACTATGGTTTTTCCAGTGGTCATGTATGGATGTGAGAGTTGGACTGTGAAGAAAGCTGAGCGCCAAAGAATTGATGCTTTTGAACTGTGGTGTTGGAGAAGACTCTTAAGAGTCCCTTGGACTACAAGGAGATCCAACCAGTCCATTCTGAAGGAGATCAGCCCTTGGATTTCTTTGGAAGGAATGATGCTGAAGCTGAAACTCCAGTACTCTGGCCACCTCATGCAAAGAGTTGACTCATTGGAAAAGACTCTGATGCTGGGAGGGATTGGGGGCAGGAGGAGAAGGGGACGACAGAGGATGAGATAGTGGATGGAATCACTGACTTGATGGACGTGAGTCTGAGTGAACTCCGGGAGTTGGTGATGGACAGGGAGGCCTGGCGTGCTGCAATTCATGGGGTCTCAAAGAGTTGGACACGACTGAGCGACTGAACTGAACTGAACAGTAGCAGAGGAACCTTGTGTGAAGCCAGAAGATCTCAAGGGTCTCTGTCGAAAGGGTGAAGCAAAAACATCTGAACAAAGCAGCAGAACTTAGTCTCAGTACAGGGACAAGGTGTACCTACCGTGTACCCTCCAATTCTCCTGATTTAGACGGCTTCATACCGAAAGTCACACCATTGTGTTAATGTCCTTTGAACAGAAAATCCCTCCGCCCTTTGGCCCTTTGCGCTAGCACAAAACCTACGACTGAGCAGGCGCTTCGGCTATGCTCACTAGCCCTGAGGACGATGTCCTGGGTTTAACGCCGGCGTGCACCAATACTTACTAATTCCCATGTATACCAACGGACAGATTCATTTGCCTTTCAGATTATCTGCTGCTGATAGAAGTGTTCTTGTGGTCAGAGGAAGTTAGGAAAGGTGTGAAGCGAAAGGATGTTTAGGACAGCTCTTAAGCTGTGTCATGGTGAGGAAAACCTTGGAGATAGGGCACTGTCGATGAAGGAGGGAAGAGACATATTTAAAGAGAAAGGAACACGGAAAACACATATTTATCTAGTCCAGATCCACAAAGCCGCAGAAAAGGAAGCTCAGCCCTCTTCAGAAGCAAAGTGCCACCTACCCTAGAAGAGAATTATAGGACTTTATCTACTGTAACACTTATAATTGTATCTGCCTTATGTTTGGGGCAGGGGGGAAGCCTGACTGTAAAATCATTATACAACTCGGGAGGGGGCAGGTGTGAGGCAGAGCGATGTGGGGATATAGACAACTAGAGAGCAGTGGTTTTCTTTTTAGGTTAAAATGTTTGAACACACAATGGTGTTTGTACAAGTGAACAACAATATAAACACATCAAACAAGCTAAGCAACATTTCTCAGCCTGGCCTGTGATGTCACCAGTGCATGTATCCAGTTTTTACAAAACAATTTCTATGGTGCAACCCAAGGCCTATCCAATTTGAATTTCTAGGGATGCTGTGTGATAAGCAACAGTTCAGTTCAGTTCAGTCACTCAGTCGTGTCCGACTCTTTGCGACCCCATGAATCGCAGCACGCCAGGCTTCCCTGTCCATCACCAAATCCCGGAGCTTACTCAAACTCATGTCCATCGAATCGATGATAAGCAACATGCTGGTCTTTAACAAGATCCCCAGATGATTTTCTGTACAGACGTAAAAGTATAAGAATCTTAGCATCAGGGACTAAACACACTTCTTCACAGACCCTTATAAAGGAGTGGGGGTGGGGGAGGTAGGCTCTAAGATATCAACTTTGGGGGCAATCATGCACAACCCAAGTTCCTTATATATTGCCTTTTGAAGGTTGTCATGCCATCTCTTGATTCAATTTCCCTTCTGTGTGTGAAAGGTATTTGGTTTTTTTGAATAATGCTGTCTAACATTTAGAGGCCATATTGAAAAATACTTATCTTTACATTCTAGGATCACCTTGAGCTTGGAAAAATTACACTCTGAGAAGCCCACAGTAAAACCGAGACAACAAATCAACAGTTTTGTATCCTTCTTTTGGCTAAATTAGAGAAGGTGCCAATATATTGCAAAGATAGATGTATCCATCCATCTGTATATTGAGCAGCTACTATATATAATGTATTATGTTCAATGGCATGAATACCAAGACGATAAGTGAAATTAGTCTGGTCCTTACTAATTTGAGTTTGTTAAAATTTCTGGAAAACAGCATCATGAAAATTTATAAGCTCATGTGAGAAAGTTTTGTTTTCAGGTTGATACTTGAAAATTAATTCTAGTTACATGTACATGTAAGTGCCTGTCAATAACAATATATAGGCCAAGACAGTTGCTTATTGTGCTGTTGTTTCATGGAAAAATTTATGCAGCATCGGTCTTTGTGGGCTGCAAAATGGTTCAGTGGTTTTCTGGTTCAAAAACAACAGAAAAAAGAAAATCTTCCTAACAAACATCACTCATCTCAGAAGAAATAGCCAAGAGTGTGGCCAAATTGATCATAATCCAAGACATCCTCTAAAGTGCAGCCTTCCTGCATCTTAGATAAACCATGGCAAAAATCACTTTTATTATTTTAAGAATCTGTCCAAGTGTCATCTTAGAAACTATATATTCTATGGTGCAGAGACTAAGGGAATCTTGGGGAAAAAATAAAAGAAAGGCTGAGCTTTTTTGTTTTGTTTTTTGCTGCCTTCTACTTTGTGTTAGCTCTTTCAACCACGGGTCTCCTATCCGCCACCCCCGCCTCCGTGACACACTGCAGAAGCACAGTTCCTTAACCATGTCCCCATGACCTTCTCTCTCTGCTATGGGGGAAGGAAGGGTTAAAACTGTGATTCTCAAGACAAGGGAGAGGAGAAGAAGAAAGCAGGAAGAATTGTGCATTGATCCAAAAGTTATGCTTTGGTATAATTTCTCTCTTAAAAAAATTTTTTTTAATAACAAAAGCTTCAGAGAGCAAACTTCAAATAAAACATCTTTGCTGGCTTGCTAGTTTTTCATTCTTGTTATAAGAAATTACCATAAACGGGGTGGCTAAAAGCAGCACAAACATATCATCTTAACAATTTTATAGGATAGACGTGAGGGTCTATAATTACAGTGTAGCCAGGCTGCATTTCTAGAGGCAAATCTGTTTCCTTACCTTTTCCAGCTTCTAAAGGACATCAGCATGCCTCGATCTGTGGCCCCTTCTTTTCAAAGCCAGTAGTGTTGCGTCATCCTGATTACTCTTTCGTAGTCACACATCTATGACTCTCCTCCTGGCAGCTATTTCCACTTGTAAAGACTACCATCATAATAACGACGGTAGTCCTTATTATATAAGAGCCGACCAAATTCACCCAGGGTGATCTATTTAAGATCAGCTGAAAAGCAGTCTTAATTTCATCTTCAATCCTAATCGTCCTCTACCATGTAATGTAATGTGTTTATGGGTTATGGCGTTAGGATAAAGCTATCTTTGCAGGGGCTGTTATTCTGCCAACCAACCACAACTGGTGAGGAAAGTCAAAACATGGTCACTACTAACCATAAGAAGAGGCATCCTTTTAAAGGGAGATGCAAAATGCAAATCACAAAAGTGTAGGAGGATGAAAGCGGTTCATTAGACAGGGACCAGTTAGGAAGGCTGGGCAACATCAGCTTAGTGTAATACTCACTGTTCAGGAAGTGGTTGATTGGGTGGAGAAGGCAAATATATTGATGTAGGTGCCTAGATTTTAGCCTAACAACTAAAACACTCTCAAAGCAAAAATTAAATAGGTATAACTTCAGATATTTTTCATTCCAGGGGTTTATAGTTGAAGGAAAATGAAACCTTTGAAATTTCTCAGCCTGTAGTTAGGAAAAGTGCTGTTGTTGTTTAAGCAGGGTCCAACTCTTTGCAACACCATGGACTGTAGCCTTCCAGGTTTCTCTGTCCATGGGATTTCCCAGGTAAGAATACAGGAGTGGGTTGCCATTTTCTTCTCCAGGGGATCTTCCCAATCCAGGGATCCAACCCAAGTCTCCTGCACTGGCAGTTGGGTTCTTTACCACTGAGCCACCAGGGACCTTTTCCTTAAATATGATGCTGTTGGGAGTACACTGATGCCACCAGTGGGGTGCTCTGCAAAATTCCAGAGAAAGCAATTTACATCTTTCATTTGTGCTGTTTCTTTCACTTTTTTGATGGTTATTGATCTTTCTTCATTTTCAAAATGAAGAATGAATTCAAAATGAAGGTGAATTCAAAAATGAAGGTGAACTCAAAAATGAAGGTGAATTCAACTAGAATATGAATTTCTCAGATAGGCATCAAAGATGAAGGAATGCCAGTAGTCATAAATGCCCATGCCTACAGAAGCCAGGCAATAAAAAAAAAAAGGAGGCAGAATGTGATACATCAAGGAGAAGTGAAGCACCGGACCTGCCTCTTGAGAAACCTGCATGCAGGTCAGGAAGCAACAGTGAGAACTGGACATGGAACAACAGACTGGTTCCAAATAGGAAAAGGAGTACGTCAAGGCTGTATATTGTCACCCTGCTTATTTACTTATATGCAGAGTACATCATGAGAAACGCTGGGCTGGAAGAAGCACAAGCTGGAATCAAGACTGCTGGGGGAAATATCAATAACCTCATATATGCAGATGACACTACCCTTATGGCAGAAAGTGAAGAGGAACTAAAAAGCCTCTTGATGAAAGTGAAAGAGGAGAGTGAAAAAGTTGGCTTAAAGCTCAACATTCAGAAAACGAAAATCATGGCATCCGGTCCCATCACTTCATGGGAAATAGATGGGGAAACAGTGGAAACAGTGTCAGACTTTATTGTTTTGGGCTCCAAAATCACTGCAGATGGTGACTGCAGCCATTAAATTAAAAGACACTTACTCCTTGGAAGGAAAGTTATGACCAACCTAGATAGCATATTAAAAAGCAGAGACATTACTTTGCCAACAAAGGTCTATCTAGTCGAGGCTATGGTTTTTCCAGTGATCATGTATGGATGTGAGAGTTGGACTGTGAAGAAGCTGAGCACTGAAGAATTGATGCTTTTGAACTGTGGTGTTGGAGAAGACTCTTGAGAGTCCCTTGGACTGCAAGGAGATCCAACCAGTCCATTCTAAAGGAGATCAGCCCTGCGCGTTCATTGGAAGGACTGATGCTGCCGCTGAAACTCCAATACTTTGGCTACCTGATGCAAAGAGTTGACTCATTGGAAAAGACCCTGATGCTGGGACGGATTGGGGGCAGGAGGAGAAGGGGACGACAGAGGATCAGATGGCATCACTGACTCGATGGACATGAGTTTGAGTGAACTCTGGGAGATGGTGATGGACAGGGAGGCCTGGCGTGCTGCAATTCATGGGGTTGCAGAGTCGGACCCAACTGAGCGACTGAACTGAACTGAAGCTTATGGAAAATTAGAGTGTGCACTCCATCTAAAAAGGGTGCTTACTGCTTGGACTGAGATCACTAGATTTGTGATAAAAAGACCCCTCATCTTTAGACAGCTGCATTTTTATAATAAAATTTTCCAATTTTCAAACAGGGGCAACTATTTCATATTTTAGGAGAAGCATGAAAAAACACATCTGTGAGTAATGCAGCTACAGAGCTTCCAATGTATAAATTCTGGCTCATTTTCTGGTCTTTCTAAAGTTAAATGCTACAAAACACCACTCAACATAAAGGGTAAACTTGATACTGCTCCTGCTTGCGAGAGAGAAGAACATACTTCTGTACTGAGTAGAGGGCTAGACTATCCTGCTTTAAAATATCACTTGAGTTCATACTTTCAAACACCTCTCCATTTTATTTTTATAATTTTCTATGAATCATAAAGGCCTTTAAATATGCTTTGTTTACTACTAAAATATAAAGCAAGTCCTTTCAAGAAACAATTTTGGTATCAGACAGCGGTGGGGGAAAATATTTGGTTTGTGATGAGCACAATAGGATCATTCTGGTCATTGCTAAGAGTCTGAATATCATGAAATATTTATAATAATCAAATGCTGAAAGTGTGCTCAGTGGCTCAGGCATGTCCAACTCTTTACAATCATATGGACTATAGCCTGCGAGACTCCTCTGTCCACAGTATTTCCCAAGCAAGAATTCTGGAGCAGTTTGCCATTTCCTCTTCCAGGGGACCTTCCCAACTCAGGGACTGAACCCGCATCTCTTTAACTCCTGTGTTAGCAGGCAGATTCTTTATTACTGAGCCACCTGGGAAGCTCCCAAATGCTGAATGCCATGTTCAAACTGTCAATGTCAGTAAAATAAAGAACAAGCATATTTCAGAATTTCCGTGACAGAGGAAACCCTGCAAAACACACACTCACATACATATGTAATAATGTATACCTGCATTCATAAAAATGTGTACAAATTATTTCCCCCACTGAATTGATCTCATCGCACGCACCACAGTCCAAACAAGGAATCAAATTCTACCACCAGGTGGAGCTTAGCTTCCATTAAAGCAGCAGATGAGTAAAAAAGATCCCAAGAGCTTTTTTGAATTCTTCACAACCCTGAGGAAAAGACTGAAGTAAAAGGTAAACTAGAGTAGAACCTAACTGCAAATAGTAAGGTGTACTAAGACGCCAGGCCGGAGCAACAAATGGTGGATACACTTGCTGGAGAAGCAGGGAGAGAGCTACTGTAGAGTGTGGGTCAGGAAGGCAGATGAGAAGGCCTTATATTAATGGCTGATGAAAGGAAAGAAAATTTGGGAGGCCCATTCAGTATTAAGCTAGCCTAAATTCTTTATGTGGCACTAGCAGTAAAGAACCTGCCTGCCAATGCAGGAGAATTAAGAGACATGCGTTCGATCCCTGAGTCAGGAAGATCCCCTGGAGAAGGGCATGGCAACCCACTCCTGTACTCTTGCCTGGAGAATCCCATGGGCAGAGGTACCTGGTGGGTTACTGTCCATGGGGTTGCAAAACGTTGGACACAACTGAGAAACTGACATTTTTTAAAAATAAAATTATTTTATACCTGTTACCCACATTTAATAGCCAAAATTCAAAGAAAACAGAGATATGTATAGGATGCTCCTATTCTTAAGGTGGTAAGATACTATAAGTTCTATAATAGCAGATATATAATAGCTTATATATGACATAAGCATAGATGTAGAAGAAATAAACATGTGTAAAACATGTAATAATAGAGCCCATCAGGCAGCAACAGCATGTTCAAAAGCATAAGACATAAAAGCAGAGTGTGATCAGGAAATGGTAAGTGGTTGGCTGGCA
The DNA here is from genome assembly GCF_003369695.1 of Bos indicus x Bos taurus. Lineage (NCBI taxonomy): Eukaryota > Metazoa > Chordata > Mammalia > Artiodactyla > Bovidae > Bos > Bos indicus x Bos taurus. The sequence goes on along the minus strand of NC_040079.1, from coordinate 95,172,908 downwards.
TGGGTGGCATACAAGGTGTGAGTGCCGCACAGTGATGAGGGCATAAACTAAAGTGATGGCAGGAGAAAAGAAGAAGAAAGGCTCACTTTGATGGACAGTTACGAGGCAGGCAGTGACACAGGGAACAAGTTTAAATAAAAGGGGGCACAACTTCAAAAGGTAAAGAGCAGCAAGTTCTGGGAACACTGACAAGACATGAACTTGGGCAACACGTCAAATTTGGGGAGAAAGTATAACCTCAGGTTTTGATTAAGTTTAATGTAACTAAATATAAATAGTAAGATATCCAAGTATAAAAATGTTGCTCAGAAGGCAATTAAAGATAGGACAGAAGCCCATGTGATGTTCACTGGTTGGGGGAGGCATTTGGGACAGACCAGAAAACCGCACTGAAATGCACAGCCTTCACCAGCATCCTCATTTAATAATGTGTAGAAGCCTAGATTACTCGTGTAATTAATTTTTGTTGTGCTCTTTGTGCTTTTGCCTCACCCCTATATTCAGAGCCAGTAGCCTGGATCTACAGTTTGTTGCCACAGGGATTATAGAAGGGAGAAAATTTGGAAGAGCCTAAAATTACAAGTGCTGCTTGTTCTGGTGTAAAAGCCAAACTCCACTAGATTTACCAATGATCCCTGGGTAAGGGAAAAGAGGAAGGGCCTTTGAGGCAAAGGGAGAATAAGAGAGCGACCTGAAGGTCAAGAAAGAGGATGATGGGACTCGAGGATCCAGGGACCTACAGTCCCAAGGCAATAGAAATACAAACATAAAGAAACAAGTGGGACTTAATCATACTTACAAGCTGTTGCACAGCAGAGGAAACCATAAACAAAACGAAAAGACTACCTACAGAATGGCAGAAAATATTTGCAAATGAAGTGACAGACAAGGGCTTAACTTCCAAAATATACAAACAGCTCATACAACTCAACAATGACAAAAAAACAAACCACCCTATCAAAAAATTGGCAGAAGATCTAAATAGACATTACTCCAAAGACAAACAAAGGGCCAATTGGCATACGAAAAGATTCTCAACATCGATAATTATTAGAGAAGTGAAAATCAAAATGACAATGTGGTATCACCTAACACCGGTCAGAATGGCCATCATTAAAAGACCTACAAATAACAAATGCTGGAGAGGGTGTGGAGAAGACAGAATCCTCCTATGCTGTTGGTGGCAATATAAGTTGGGTGCAGCCCAAGACAGTTTGGGGTGATGCAGAAAACTGAAAACAGCATTACTATAGGATATAGCAAGTCCATTCCTGGGCATATACCCAGAAAAAACAAGAATTTGTAAAGCTACATCCACCCAAAGTTCATATAGCACTATTCACACCAGCCAAGGAAAGGAAACAACTAAATGTCTATCAACAGACGAATGGACAAAGAAGACGTGGTACATATATATACAATGCATTACTGCTGCTGCTGCTGCTGCTGCTGTCGCTTCAGTCGTGTCCGACTATACAGCAAAATTGTCTGTCCTGGATTGGGGTCAGGGTGGGGCAGGGGAGCAAGCGAGCTGGGTGTGGGAGTAGTCTCCTTTAAGTAGTAGTAACAGAAATATCAATAACCTCCGATATGCAGATGACACCACCCTTATGGCAGAAAGTGAAGAGGAACTCAAAAGCCTCTTGATGAAAGTGAAAGTGGAGAGTGAAAAAGTTGGCTTAAAGCTCAACATTCAGAAAACGAAGATCATGACATCTGGTCCCTTCACTTCATGGGAAATAGACGGGGAAACAGTGGAAACAGTGTCAGACTTTATTGTTTTGGGTTCCAGAATCACTGTAGATGGTGACTGCAGCCATGAAATTAAAAGACGCTTACTCCTTGGAAGGAAAGTTATGACCAACCTAGATAGCATATTCAAAAGCAGAGACATTACTTTGCCAACAAAGGTCTGTCTAGTCAAGGCTATGCTTTTTCCAGTAGTCATGTATGGATGTGAGAGTTGGACTGTGAAGAAGGCTGAGCGCCGAAGAATTGATGCTTTTGAAGTGTGGTGTTGGAGAAGACTCTTGAGAGTCCCTTGGACTGCAAGGAGATCCAACCAGTCCATTCTGAAGGAGATCAGCCCTGGGATTTCTTGGGAAGGAATGATGCTAAAGCTGAAACTCCAGTACCTTGGCCACCTCATGCGAAGAGTTGACTCATTGGAAAAGACTCTGATGCTGGGAGGGATTAGGGGCAGGAGGAGAAGGGGACGACAGAGGATGAGATGGCTGGATGGCATCACCGACTCAATGGATGTGAGTTTGAGTGAACTCCAGGAGTTGGTGATGGACAGGGAGGCCTGGCATGCTGCGATTCATGGGGTTGCAAAGAGTCGGACATGACTGAGCAACTGAACTGAACTGAACAGTCATCTACACTTCGTGCATTTAAAATTTGGTTTAACACCACAATAATGTCTTCTAAGTAGCGTTCCCTGGTGGCTCAGTGGTAAAGAATCTGCCTGCAATACAATGCAATGCAGGAGCTGCTGCTAAGTCGCTTCAGTCGTGTCCGACTCTGTGCGACCCCATAGATGGCAGCCCACCAGGCTTCCCCATCCCTGGGATTCTCCAGGCAAGAATACTGGAGTGGGTTGCCATTTCCTTCTCCAGTCAACCATAAAAAGAATGAAATGAAATAATACCATTTGCAGCAACATGAATGCAAACAGAAATGATCACACCAAGTGAATTAAGTCAGAAAGAGCAAGACAAATACCATATGACATCACTTTTATGCAGAATCTAAAATATGACACAAATGAACACAGAACAGACTCGGGGACATAGAGAGCAGAATGGTGATTTCTTAGGAACTGGGGATTAGTGGAGGGATGGTGTGGGAGGCTGAGGTTAGCAGATGTAGTGTCTGTAGAGTGGATAAACAACAAAGTACTACTGTATAGCACAAGGAACTATATTCAATATGTTGTGATAAACCATGATGGAAAACAATATTTTAAAAAGAATGTATGTATGTATGTATACTGTACTGTGCTGAGTTACTTCAGTCAAGTCTGACTCTTTGCAACCCAAGGGACAGTAGCCCACCAGGCTCCTCTGTCCATGGGATTCTCCAGGCAAGAAAACTGGAGTGGGTTGCCATTTCCTTCTCCAGGGGATTTTCTCAACCCAGGGATCAAACCTGCCTCTCTTTTGTCTCCTGCATTGTCAGGCAGGTTCTTTACCACTAGCACCACCTGGAAAGCAATAATATATATGGAGAGTAACAATGACATATATACATTACCATGTATATACTGAGGCCACACACACACACACACACACACACACACACACACACACATAAAATGAAATAGGCAAGGACTACTGTGTGTGCTCATTCAGTCATGTCCGACTCTTTGTGACCCCATGGACTGTAGCCCACCAGGCTCCTCTGTCCATGGGGATTCTCCAGGCAAGAATACTAGAGTGGGTTGCCATGCCCTCCTCCAGGGAATCTTCCTGACCCAGGGATCAAACCTAGGTGTCTTGCATTGCAGGTGGATTCTTTACCGACTGAGCCACCGGGGAAGCCCATGGACTACTATATCCTGAAATCAAATCAACATTTAAAATAAAAGGTGCAGAGTCCTGGTCTTATTTCTACTCCTGATTGCTGGCCCTTGAAGGACAGTGGGGACAGATGGCTGAGGACTAGATGAGCAGTTCTGATGCTCTGATGCTTCTTGAGACCCACCAGGTTCTTTGTACATCCCTGATGAAAAAGGAGCCTGAACAATGCCAGAGATTGACTTTTATTCTAACCCCAAAGGACTGGGGATTGAAATCAGGGGTGAGGTTGTTTTTTTTTTAAGATATTTCTGGACATGTGTATTTGTAAATTGAGATTCCATCACATTACAGATGGCTCAATGGATTCTTGGCTGTTTGATTTATATATTCTCTCTTGATAAACCAGGCTGGAAATTTCTCAACAATTTATATCCCAAGAAATAAAGGCTCAACTAAAGGATTGTTGATACTGCTACTAGACAGAAGTTAAATTCTGTACCTGAAAGGGACCTTGACAGATTATCATCACATTTAATATAAGCTAGAGTTAATCAGACAGCTAAAATTTAATTCTTAACCCCAAGGAGAGTACATCTTTTTTAAAATTTTTAATTGCTGTATAATTGCTTTACAATGCTGTAGTTTCAACTGTGCAACATGGGTCAGCTATATGTATACACACATCCCCTCCCTCTTGAGCCTCCCTATTCCCCGATTCCCATCTCACGCTCTAGGTCATCACTAGGCACCAAGTTGAGCTCCCTGTGCTATACAGCATCTTCTCACTGGCTATAATTTTACACATGGTAGTGTGCAAGTATGTCAATGTGACTCTCTCAGTAACTGTCCTGAGGTCCATTTTGAGGTCTGAGTCTCTATTCCTGCCCTGCAAATAGATTCACCAGTACCAGTTTCATAGATTCCATATGTATGTGTTATTACATGGTATTTGTTTTTTCTCTTTCTGACTTATTTCACTCTGTATGACCATATGACCCAGTAATCCCATTATTGGGCATAATACCTGAGAAAAAACCATAATTCCAAAAGACACATGCACCCCAATGTTCACTGCAGTACTATTTACAACAGCCAGGACATGGAAGCAACCTAAATGTTCATCAAAAGATGAACAGAGAAAGAATACATGGAACATATATACAGTGGAGTATTACTTAGCCATAAAAAGGAACAAAATTGGGTCATTCATTGTAATGTGGATGAATCTAGAGTCTACCCAACATAGACAAGGAGATTACATCTTAACAGTGAACAGAGGTATATAAAGAAAATATTTCAATATAAAATGTAACCAGTAAGTGAACTTGACATGTGCATACCCAAGCAGAAGATTTTGCTGCTCTGTAAGAAACTTTAGGGAAAGGATTTGTTAGGGGCTAACGTGAAATCTTGAAGCCATAATGAGACAGGATCCTCTGACTCAAATTCCCAGAGGTGCTCTCCTTTAAGTCCCCATCATTACCTAATGACACCACTAAGTTCACTTTCATCATGTCACTTTCCATTTTGTCACAATTTTCATCTGTTTCTCATCTTTCCAGCAAAAGTGCCACAGAGAATGGTTATCCTGCCTTTTCTCTTTCTGAAAGTGAAAGTGAAGTCACTTAGTTGCGTTCGACTCTTTGCGACCCCAGGGACTGTAGCCTACCAGGCTCCTATGTCCATGGGATTTTACAGGCAAGTGTACTGGAGTGGGTTGCCATTTCCTTCTCCAGGTTTCTCTTTCTAGAACCTGCCTATCTCCTTGTAGAATTTCCAGACAACCTAGAGGCCCTGAGCGTTAAGAGATGCCCGATAACTAGGGAGCAGGATACGGTCTGCTATGTTAAAGTTCTCGTCTTAATACTAGGAGACCCACATCTGCTGCTAATGACTAACTCTGCCAGATGGCAGAAAGCCCACAGGAGAATGAGAATTAAAACAAAAATACACAATTGCATAAGTAGATTCTAAATATTTTTATCACCATGTCTATTACTGGTCATTTTTTATTGTTATTTAGGATAATGTTTAGATCCTATTGATGAGCAGCTATGTAGTGGGGAAGTAACAAATACAGGATTGCAGCACTGCCTGTACCACTTACAAGCTGTGTGATCTTAGGATCTTAGGGGCCTCAGGCTCTTCTGAGAAATAAGGAAAAGTTCTCAAGAAAGTTACATCAGGTATGCAAATTTTATCTGGCAAAGATTAAACACATTCAATGGTAATTATTATGGAATAACTAGTTGGTCTCCGAGATACTCTTTTATGATAATAAAGATCACAAAGGAAAAAAAGCAGTCTTTCTTTTACATACTTTGCCCACACTTATGTTACCTTAGAGTGTTATAAGTTGATCATGTCTCAGACTGCAAAATCCAGACCTTGGGAAATGTTATCAGTACTCACACTGTTTTGTGTTTAACAGCAACTTAGACACGAGCATTTCTCTTGAAGAGAATGGATGACGGTACTATCGCCCATTCTGGGGAATGTCTAACTGTAGAATAAGAAATAAGCTAAGTCCTTTGGACGGGCTTCCCTGGAGACTCAGATGGTAAAGAACCTGCCTGCAATGCAGGAGACCTAGGTTCAATCCCTGGGTCAGGAAAATCTGCTGGAGAAGGGAATGTCTATTAACTCCAGTACTCTTGCCTGAAGATTTCCATGGACAGAGGAGCCTGCGGGCTACAGTCCATGGGGTCACAAAGATTCGGACACAACTGAGTGACTAACACTTTCACTTTCAAGTCCTTTGGGTGGGGATGCAGTAGACACTTCTTGCCCTTTGGTCCAGGAGTAACTGGACCGAAACATCCAATAATCTACACTGCTTCCAGTAGTGGCTCAGGCTCTCTGAGTGAGCTGGATGAGCATTTAAGACTGATATCCTGTACTCAAGGACAGTCCCTCAACAGGGATTGTTCAGACTACAAACAGCTGTGCCCAGGAGAGTGGTTTTCTCATGAAGGTAATAACAGCAGCATGGTGACAAGATGAAAAATAAAGGGTAAAAGAAACTAAGATACTTAGTCTAGAGCATGCACAAAATTGCTGGGGAGGATACTGTGAATCAGGTTAGTTTCTTACAGAAACCATGTGGGTTCATGTATTAATAATCTGGGTTTAGGAAAAAACAAAGCATGTAAAATCATTTTCACATCACTGGCTAGTGAAGTCACCCATGTTAAAGTTATGCAATCGCTTGAAGATTGTGTTGAATCTGCATTGCCAAGGAGTATTGTTAAATGTGTATAATTACAAATAAATACTTTTTTATTATGTATAAATATGTACAACATATTCTCTATTCTCCCAGTTTAAGATAAACTTTGCTAAATCTGTAATACCTAATCTCTACAAGTTCTCCTTTTATGTGTATATAAAAAGTAAGCTCACAATGCAATTGTTCAGAACTGTTTTAAGATAGTGTTGACATAAGACTCTCTCTCTCTCTCTCTCTCTCTCTATATATATATATATATATTTATATATATCTTCTCTTTTATTGCATTCTCATTCTTTCTCTACATACATGCACACAAGAAGAAATTAATAAAGCTATCATATGGTGGAATTAAGAGAAAAGTTTACGCTTAAGTTTTAACTCTGGGTCAAAAAAATTGAAAAGACCACAATTTGCAATTCATACACTAAGATAAAGAATTGAGAGAAGAGACGAGTGTGTATCAAAAGCGCTCCAATGGAAAAATCCCCAATCTAACTCTATTTTATTCATGGATGTGTGAAGAGAGTCATTAAGTGTATTAATTATAAAGATAAATAATTAATGCTACATATATTATGTATGCTAAAAGAGTATAAAAAACTGGCTTCAGAACTGAAGGTTTGTTTGATATGAAGCAAAATAGTAAATAAATAGTAAAATAAAAATAAAGTTCCATTGAGGCAACACAAATAGGTTTGGGAAGAAGTTATACTATAAATAATGCCATAATTTATCCAAATCTTTTAATATCCTTTAAGATTCCTAAACCAGAGCCAAGCATATTTGGTCTAGAGTTGCTTCTTTCTGCAATCTTATTATAGTATAGTGCACTTAATCTTAAATTCCTGATTTATGGTAGAATTTACGGATATTCCCACTGGGATCCTAAAGCTCTTAATTTGTTTACATATTTTGGCATTTTTCCAGATTTATGTGAACAGTAACAGATCCAAGAAACAAAGAAAAGGAAATGTCTTTGAATAGCATTCTTTTACTATCAGGTCATACATACCTCCATTCAGTAAAACAGGCCACTGAATTCCTGAACTGGGCAGTTCAATAATACATTTTTTAAAACTCAGGTGGGATTAAAGAGAATGATTTTCTATTCAAACAAGAAAAGCAAAAGGAACTATGAACTTAACAGGGTCTTAAAAACACACACACAGGATGGAAAAAGAAGTCCTCCAAACTATAGAAAAAAATTAGTAACACACAGATTTTATCATCTATTTCCTCCTCCTCAAAGGGATGTTTTGTTATCCTCTTAGACTGAAGAGCTTGCTCTCAATTAAATTAAGGGCTCAGATGTAAAGAATAGAAAAGGAATAAAAAAAGAAAAGGAAAGAAAAAGCTGACATACCAACAAACCAAGCAATTTCCATAGCCCATTTTATAATGAGGTAGAACAAAGAGCAAAATGGATGGTGCCAAAATGGCTAAGCTCCAGAAACCTCATTCAGTTAATCCACTATATGCTTTGCCAAACCTTATCCAAATAACCCAATTATTACAGTCCAAAGGCTGGTGGAAATTCTTACAAAATTGGCCTCCATGTGGAATCTCAAATCATGTTTCCACTCAGGTCAAAAAGATCACTAGAATTGTCTTGTGGTAGCTTTGGCCTCTGGCTTAACTGCAATTGTGCAAAATGGAAAATGAGGGAATGCATCCAGGTAGAATTCTGGATGTAGATTTCCACTGGATTCTTTTAAAACCTCAAGTATGGAACAGTCCCTCCTAGTTGTAATCCAGTTCCCTGAAAAGTGTCCAAAACAGAATCAGAAATTCTGAATTTTCAAACTGTGTTTGGCTTCTAGTGTGCTGGGTGATCAGGAACCCTTAATCTCTGTATCTATATTTTTGGAATTGTCATATCACAAGGTTGATACAAACCACCTTACAGAGACCCTACAAGGATTAATTAAGGTTAAACAAAGAAAAAAATGCATTAGACAATTCAGCCTTCATCTATGCTTCTAAATAGACCCAGATGTTTTATTAATAACAACTATTCAGATTATTTGGTAGCATCTTCGCTAAGTAGAGAGTAACTTGCATAATGCATTTCAGCTGTAAAGACTTTAAAAAAAAATATCCAACTACTTTTATTTTAATTCTATATTACTTTCATTAGCAACAGAAAACCTATTTTTTTTTCTTCATACACACTAATGTGTTAAAGTCAGATCTTGTGTTTTGTGCGGTTCAAATTTAGATATGAATCTTTTATGTGGTGGACATAATGTAGGTTTTAATAAAGGCTTAAGAGTGAAGAAAATAAGCTCTTTATATAATAGAGTTATTTAAGAACTCATGATAAAATCCTGCACAATATTATTTACTTTTTAAATCCTGGCAATCCAGTATCATCACAAGTAGTTGTCAGAATCCTTTCTCAAGCTTCAAAGTAAGTACCGTTTGTAGTATTTCATGTACAGATGTGAGAGTAGGACCATAAAGAAAGCTGAGCGTGAAAGAATTGATGCTTTCGAATTGTAGTGCTGGAGGACTCTTGAGAGTCCCTTGGGCAGTAAAGACATCAAACCAGACAATTCTAAAGAAAATCAACCCTGAATATTCATTGGAAGGACTGATGCTGAAGCTGAAGCTCAATACTTTGGCTACCTGATGTGAAGAGCCAACTCATTGGAAAAGATCCTGAAGCTGGGAAAGATTAATGGCAGGAGGAGAAGGAGACGACAGAGGGTGAGATAGTTGAATGGCATCATCGACTCAATGGACATGAGTTTGAGCAAACTCCAGGAGATATGAAAGACAGGGAAACCTGCTGTGCTGCAGTCCATGGGGTTGCAAAGAGTTGGACATAACTTAGTGACTGAACAACAACAACATTTCATTTACCTAATCAGTATTTACTGAGCAAGATAAACTGATCAATGTATTTCATCGACTGCAAAATTCAGATTTTAACTCCACATGCTAAAAAAAAGAAGTTCAGATTATTTATCCATTCACCAAATAATGTCAAACACATATTTGGGACATGGGACAGTCTCATGACAAGAGAAGACTTCCTACTTTCTTCTGCCTAGATGTTCTCTAGACCTTCCTTTCTCTTGCAAAGATGATGAATGGATTTCAACTTCTCTTTTTAGGTCTTGTTGAGGCACAAATATCTGCAGTGCAACTCTAGTTCATCAAGGCAATATTTCCTTCTACTTTTCTGTGTTACACTTTTGTTATCCAGGTACGTTTGATCATTCAATGCCTGAGGAAATCCCATAACTTCAGAGCTCAAAGACTACCATCTCTGTGACTGATAAAATTTTTATGTGTGTATCAGTCTTTGGCTTCCCTGGTGGCTCAGTGATAAAGAATCCACCTGCCAATGCAGGAGATGTGGGTTTGATCCCTAGGTCAGGAAGATCTCCTGGAGAAGGAAATGGCAACCCACTCCCATATTCTTGCTTAGGAAATCCCATGGACAGAGGAGTTTAGTGGACTATAGTTCAAGGGGTCGCAAAGAGCCAGACACAACTGAGCAACTGAACAACGACAACAAATCACTCTTTGTAGGTTTACTGGCACATACAAACCCAAGGATGTTCTAAAATATTGTCTGTGTGGAGTGGCAATGGCCAAAGGAAACAGAGAGTACAGCAACACTCAAAGGTTTTCCTTCTCATATATATACACACACAGACACACACACACTGTTGTGGACGTTATTTTGTTCTTTTTATGAGTGACTGAGCGACTAACACTAATTTACTTAATAAGAATCTGCATGCATTGGAGAAGGAAATGGCAACCCACTCCAGTATTCTTGCCTGGAGAATCCCAGGGATGGTGGGCTGCTGTCTATAGGGTCGCACAGAGTCAGACACGACTGAAGCGATTTAGCAGCAGCAGCAGCAGAGTAGCACAGGGAACTCTACTCAATATGCTGTAATAAACTATATGAGAAAAGAATCGAAAAAATAAGAGAGTGGATATTTGTATATGTGAAACTGATTCGCTTTGCCGAACAGTAGAAACTAACACAACATTGTAAATCAACTATACTACAATAAAAATGTTTTAAAAATATGCCTTTCCATGGGAAAAATAGTGTGTTTGATAATACTATATAGAATCATGCTTAGGAATAACAGCTCCAAAGTTAGATAGTCAAATCTGAATCTCAATTCTTGCACCTGTGCTTGAGTGACTCTGTTACTTAAAGTTACTAAAAACGTACGTACCTCGGTTTCTTCATCTTTTAAATGGAGATTGGTATGCTACTGAGGACGTGAAGTTATTATAAAGAAAAAGTTATGCACATGCAAAAGTACTAAAAACAGTTTCTGGAACACGGTAATTCACTCAACAAATGTTAGCTATTTCTATAATCAGTATCATTTTAGACCCAAGAAAGTTTAACTTCTTCGGAAAACTTTTCTATAATATTCAGGTCTACTTTTCTCCTTCAGTAACAACTAATACGGAAGGAGGCATCCAGAGAACCTGCTAAGACTTTGGGATCATCGCCCTAACCAACAGGTCTCCTTATAAACTATTTCCTTTAGCAAAATGTGTGTCTCCAGATAGATTTTAGACTTCTGAGATTAAAGGTACCACACACTACCACAGATTCCCTTTCCTTGCTTACCAACTGGTGCTCAATGAAAAGATTCAAAACTCAGTAGTAGCAAAACAAGAAGAAAAAAAGCCCATAGATGTTTATTGAGTTCACCTGTCTGCTGGAGGCCCTGCCAATCAGCCGGGCTTTTTCATCCATTTGATGACTAGCTGGAGGTCAGGTGATCAGGCTGTTTTTTTTTGGAGGCAGCAGGCCAGGCTGAGCATGTGCATCTCACGGTGGGGTCAGAAGTGGGAAAAAGCAAGCAGCAATATGCAAGGTCTCTAAGGTCTTGTCTCAGCAGTGCCCTGCCACTTCTGAGTTGCTCTGTTGGCCAAAGAAGGTTTTGTGATGAATTCCAAGGTCAAGAAGTAGACATAAATTCCTCCTGTGGAAGCTAAGTGGAAGGAAAGAGTATTTCTAAACAGCAATTCAACCCACCACACCCATGCAGACATCATTAAGAGGACACAATATTTTTCCACTGTGCCCAATTACAGCTTTTATATCCTTAGCTGCCAAAGTAATTGCTGGGAAACCTGCTAATTAGAAGGGAAAGAAGAAAAAAAGCTAATTAAGACTTCTGGTTTTGTAAATTTTTAATATACTTTACAGAATATAGCTGAATCTCAAATTCTACTTGTATGCAATGTAAAACATCATACTGTTACAGTTTGAGAATACTGTATTTATTCAGTTGAGGCTGAGTCAGTTTGAAAAACAAATACATATATGCTAATTATCAATGAAAACTGTCATTAGATTTAAACATAGCAATAATTTAGTTATCAATTACCTCTATTTTGTTTTGTAAAGAGAACATTTAAAATATTTAATAGTAATTTCCTACTTTTCACTTTAAAAGATATATACGCTTTCATAATTGTGAAACTAAAAATACATGAGAATATATATAAATGTTACAGTGCCAAACACCACCTATACAGCCGCTTCTAGCCCACTTATTTGAAACTATATTAATAAATACTAAAACAATATGTACTTATCATTTATTCTGCTTATTTTTAATTAAACTTTTAAAATAATTTCAAATCTTTATCTTAAATGGCTTTCTTAACCTTTTGCTAAAATATTATAATTTATGTTTCTTTGATATAATTAGTTTCAACATTAAAAAGAAGTAAAATTTACATATTTAACTTAAGAAATGTAATATTGCAAATTGATTTTTATAAAAGAAATACTGCACACACATATGTGTATATAAAGTAAAATTTGATAGTTATAATTACAGATGACCCTTGAAGATGCAGGGGTTGGGGCACTGACCTCCCCAGTACTTGAAAATCTGTGTATAATTTATAGTTGGCCCTTTGCATCCATGGTTCCTTCCAACCTGAACATTCAACCATTGTGTAGTACTGCAGTAGATACTACTGAAAAAACTCACGTATAAGTGGTCCAATGCAATTCAAACTTGTGCTGTGCAAGGGTCAACTGTTTAATATACAGTCTTTTCATGGCAAGCCAATGCAAAATGCTTAAAGTGGCCACAGTAAGAATGGCTTTGGGTAGAATAGGGATCTGACTTTTATCTGTAGATGAGTATTTACAACAAGTCATCTCTCACACTGAGCACTTTCTTGAAAACAAAGAAACAAACTACCTCTTAGCAATGAAGGTCAATCAAACCACTGATCACACTGTTAACTTCCTAAAAAGGCTGACTTTAAATGGCATGTAATTAAGTAGCATGCATTTAAAAAGAAAACCGTCTTTCCACAAATTTTTGCAAGTAGAAAGCAATTTCAGCAATCCTCAGGCATACTTTACCATTATTTTTAAAGGAACTTTGGAAAATAATGTGAAAATGGACAGTTTTCATGAATGTATGTTTCCAGAAATGAAGATGAAAATAAACCTGTAAAGTTGCCTCTGGATCTCTTAACAAACACAGCTGATTTACCTTTCTCTCTTGGGGAATATTTCTCTTTGTTCCCTTTATCCTTAGCTATGATTTCTGTATGTTGAAAAGCCAAAAGCCTCAGGACTTTCCTGTGCTCACTGGATGGACAAGTCCCTTTGCATCCATTCCTCCAATACTCACCCAGAGCCTCTGGTTCATGTCCCACAGCCTCGCTGCTGGATGTCCGTTGCCTGCAATCATTGCTATATAGGAAATAAGCTTAAAACTCATTCTTAGTACCCAAGTTTAAGCCCTGTTTTTTGCTACTAAGCAGACACATGTCTTTGGAGAAGTCAGTGAAGATCTCTGAGCCTCTGTTTTCAGTAAAGGATGTGAGGAGATTTCTTTAAATTATTTTCAATGCTGTGAATCAGTTTTCAAATTATAAAGAAAAAAAGTAAATACCATAATGATGATGGGGATTTCAGACCCAACTTAATATTTTATCTAAATCTCACACCACTAAATGTTTACAACTGCCTAGGGTAACGGCATACGGTTCCCAGGTAAACAAATGGTCGTCTGGTATAACGTTATACCAGAGAAGAATTCACCTTGGAACAAACAGTACATCTTTCAGCTGAACGGTCCATCATTCCATTGAAATCTAAGGTAACACAGCCAGCACTCAATAGATACACTGATATTCTTTGTGCCAGAGAAATGCCCAGTTTCCCACCATGTACCTAAAGACATGAATCTTTTCTTTAAAAATCTTGATAATTTTTCCCCTTTTGCCTTTATCAGCACTTTCAAATTCTTAAAACACTCACTTGAAGACATCAACAGGAATATCTATGACCTTTTACAATGCAGCCAACCCACCCTAACAAAGAGAGTTCTAACCAATATCTACACAATGCCCATATATTTTTATCCTCAAGATTTTTAATTAAATGATTTATTTATATTTCTTAACATCCCAAGAGACAGAGAGAGAGAAAATGGTGAGCCCAGGAATTTAGATTCAAGCCTACATTCATTCAAACCAACACAGTTCACCTAGGAGAATGCATTGCAACCATTATTTCATGTCTTTTATATTCTACTATTATTTAAATATAAAATATAAACTCTACAACTACCAAGGATACTTGGGAAATAAAGGGAAAATTACTCAACATGTTAAGAAGAGACTGCACAAGGCAGATAATTCACAGACTATCTGTAACTGAAAAAATTTTATGCAACTTTCACAGTTCCCACATGGCAGGTTAAACTCTGGCATAACCCTAGTATGTTTCTATAAAGTATATATATAGAACAAAAAGCATCTCTAATGACTGAATTCACAGAATTATAAAATATAAGGCAAAGGGAAAGTCATCAGCATCTAAGATGTATATACCAGTGGGAATTTGAAGGAGTAAGAACTTAAAAAGGTAGCAGTTATTAAAATTATTTGATGTACAATCAACTAGCCTTTGAGTGGATCACAATAAACTGTGAAAAATTCTGAAAGAAATGGGAATACCAAACCATCTGATCTGCCTCTTGAGAAACCTACATAAAGGTCAGGAAGCAACAGTTAGAACTGGACATGGAACAACAGACTGGTTCCAAAGAGGAAAAGGAGTACATCAGGGCTGTATATTGTCACCCTGCTTATTTAACTTCTCTGCAGAGTACATCATGAGAAACGCTGGGCTGGAAGAAGCACAAGCTGGAATCAAGATTGCCGGGAGAAATATCAATAACCTCAGATATGCAGATGACACCAACCTTATGGCAGAAAGTAAAGAAGAACTAAAGAGCCTCTTGATGAAAGTGAAAGTGGAGAGTGAAAAACTTGGCTTAAAGCCCAACATTCAGAAAACGAAGATCATGGCTGCTGCTGCTGCTGCTAAGTCGCTTCAGTCGTGTCCGACTCTGTGCGACCCCATAGACGGTGGCCCACCAGGCTCCCCCATCCCTGGGATTCTCCAGGCAAGAACACTGGAGTGGGTTGCCATTTCCTTCTCCAATGCATGAAAGGGAAAAGTGAAAGTGAAGTCACTCAGTCGTGCCCGACTCTTCACGACTCCATGGTCTGCAGCCTACCAGGCTCCTCTGTCCATGGGATTTTCCAGGCAAGAGTACTGGAGTGGGGTGCCATTGCATCCGGTCCCATCACTTCATGGCAAATAGATGGGGAAACAGTGTAAACAGTGTCAGACTTTATTTTTGGGGACTCCAAAATCACTGCAGATGGTGATTGCAGCCATGAAATTCAAAGACGCTTACTCCTTGGAAGGAAAGTTATGACCAACCTAGATAGTATATTGAAAAGCAGAGATACTACTTTGGCAACAAAGGTCCATCTAGTCAAGGCTATGGTTTTTCCAGTGGTCATGTATGCATGTGAGAGTTAGACTGTGAAGAAAGCTGAGCACCGAAGAATTGATGCTTTTGAACTGTGGTGTTGGAGAAGACTCTTGAGAGTCCCTTGAACTGCAAGGAGATCCAACCAGTCCATCCTAAAGGAGATCAGTCCTGGGTGTTCATTGGAAGGCCTGATGTTGAAGCTGAAACTCCAATACTTTGGCCACCTGATGCAGAGAGCTGACTCATTTGAAAAGACCCTGATGCTGGGAAAGATTGAGGGCAGGAGGAGAAGGGGACGACAGTGGATGGTTGGATGGCATCACCAACACAGTGGACATGGGTTTGGGTGGACTCCGGAAGTTGGTGATGGACAGGGAGGCCTTGCGTGCTGCAGTTCATGTGGTCACAAAGAGTCAGACACGACTGAGTGACTGAACTGAACTGAACAACTACCAGTAGTTTATATACGTTCAGAAGACTAACTTGAGATTGACCAGTGTTAATTTCATGACACTTTCCAGTCTTCCTTTAAAGTTATTCACAAAAATCAGAACCCTTTTCAATTAATGTAAGTCAAAACTATATTTCATAAACCGAGGAAAACATACAATTTTAAAACATTAGAAAAGCAGGAGAGTCTATCTCCTTTAGGAATCTAAGGTAATGTGAGGCTATTGGTGAAGATACTCAGATCATAGTTCCCTGCTATCTCTTTTTTGTCAAGGTATGAAAAATCAGAATGCAATTCAAATAACCCACAGAGAAAGGATACTGTTAGAATTAACAATAATCATTAATCTTAATTTTAGTCTCATTATACAGTGATTTGCTAATTAACATAGAGATAATAGTTGACATTTTCTAAACTTTCATTCCTTGGACAATTAGCTGACTACTCATTATTTCTATTTTACCCTTTCATGCCTTTGTGAAAAGATTCTTTATGTGAAGGCCATTATTTTCCACTTGTCTGTTCTTTTCCAATTTAGGGAATTTATATTTGGCACGCATAAAAATGTTTTTAAGTTCACCTAAGCATCATATCCTATGAATTATAAAAGACAACTTCAACATTCTACCATATACAATTTGTAGGGAAGCACAAAAGAAATACTTGGGGGAATGTTTCTAAGAACACAGCAGGTAATTTCCTCCATGTTCTTTATGCTACCAGTAGTTGACCAATGAGTCCAGAATTTCTTTCTTTGATTAAGGCAGAAATAATGGTGGTGCCTTGCCTTAAACTTTCCCGTAGCTTCTGTTCCTCCTGAAAGAAAAGAAAACAATATTTGTTCTAGAAATAACTTTTCTTTTTAAAAGAATATTTTTTAAAGAAACTTCCCCCCAACTTTATAGAGATATAAACGTAAGTATAACATTGTATAAATTTAAGCTATATGATGTGATGATGTGATATACATATATGTATGTGTGTGCATATATATATATAGCAAAATTATTACTCAAGAAAAGTTTGTTATCACATCCTCATATAGTTAACAACTTTTTGGAAGGTGGTTAATAACATTTATGGGCTTTCCAGGTGGCTCAGTGGTAAAAAAATTCATCTGCTAGTACAGGAGACATGGGTTCCATCTGTAGGTCAGGAAGATACCCTGGAGTAGGGAATGGCAACCCACTCCAGTATTCTTGTCTGGAAAATCATATGGACAGAGGAGCCTGGTGGGCTACAGTCCATGGGGTAGCAAAGAGTTGGACACAACTGAGGAACTGAGCATACACACATAAACATTTAAAGATCTACTCTCTCAGCAACTTTGAAGTATACAATATAGTACTGTTAACTTTTCAGCCACTAGGCTGTCCGTTAAATTCTCTGAACTTACTCATCTCCTAACTGGAAGTTTGTATCTTCGGACTAACATCTCCCCCATTTCCTCCACTTCTCAGCCCCTGGCAGCCACCAATCACAGACTCAGCCCCTGGCAACCACCAATCACAGACTCAGCCCCTGGAAACCACCAATCATAGACACAGTTCCTGGAAACCACCAATCATAGACTCAGCCATTGGCAACCACCAATCACAGACTTCAGTTCAGTTCAGTTGCTCAGTCGTGTCCAACTCTGCGACCCCATGAATTGCAGCACGCCAGGCCTCCCTGTCCATCCCAGCTCCCGGAGCTCACTCACACTCATGTCCATCGAGTTGGTGATGCCATCCAGCCATCTCATCCTCTGTTGTCCCCTTCTCCTCCTGCCCCCAATCCCTCCCAGCATCAGGGTCTTTTCCAATGAGTCAACTCTTCGCATGAGGTGGCCAAAGTACTGGAGTTTCAGCTTTATCATCATTCCTTCCAAAGAAATCCCAGGACTGATCTCCTGCAGAATGGACTGGTTGGATCTCCTTGCAGTCCAAGGGACTCTCAAGAGTCTTCTCCAACACCACAGTTCAAAAGCATCAATTCTTCAGCACTCAGCTTTCTTCACAGTTCAACTCGCACATCCATACATGACTACAGGAAAAACCATAGCCTTGACTAGACGGACCTTTGTTGGCAAAGTAATGTCTCTGCTTTTGAATATGCTATCTAGGTTGGTCATAACTTTTCTTCCAAGGAGTAAGCGTCTTTTAATTTCATGGCTGCAGTCACCATCTGCAGTGATTTTGGAGCCCAGAAAAATAAAGTCTGGCACTGTTTCCACTGTTTCCCCATCTATTTGCCATGAAGTGATGGGACCAGATGCCATGATTTTCGTTTTCTGAATGTTGAGCTTTAGGCCAACTTTTTCACTCTCCACTTTCACTTTCATCAAGAGGCTTTTTAGTTCCTCTTCACTTTCTGCCATAAGGGTGGTATCATCTGCATATCTGAGGTTATTGATATTTCTCCCGGCAATCTTGATTCCAGCTTGTGCTTCTTCCAGCCTAGCGTTTCTCATGATGTACTCTGCATATAAGTTAAATAAGCAGGGTGACAATATACAGCCTTGACGTACTCCTTTTCCTCTTTGGAACCAGTCTGTTGTTCCATGTCCAGTTCTAACAGTTGCTTCCTGACCTGCATATAGGTTTCTCAAGAGGCAGGTCAGGTGGTCTGGTAGTCCTCATCTCTTTCAGAATTTTCCAGTTTATTGTGATCCACACAGTCAAACGCTTTGACATAGTCAATAAAGCAGAAATAGAGGTCTTTCTGGAACTCTCTGGCTTTTTTGATGATCCAGCAGATGTTGACAATTTGATCTTCGGTTCCTCTGCCTTTTCTAAAACCAGCTTGAACATCTGGAAGTTCACGGTTCACGTATTGCTGAAGCCTGGCTTGGAGAATTTTGAGCATTACTTTACTAGCGTGTGAGATGAGTACAATTGTGCAGTAGATTGAGCATTTTTTGGCATTGCCTTTCTTTGGGATTGGAATGAAAACTGACCTTTTCCAGTCCTGTGGCCACTGTTGAGTTTTACAAACTTTCTGGCATATTGAGTGCAGCACGTTCACAGCATCATCTTTCAGGATTTGAAATAGCTCAACTGGAATGCCATCACCTCCACTAGCTTTGTTCGTAGTGATGCTTCCTAAGGCCCACTTGACTTCACATTCCAGGATGTCTGGCTCTAGGTGAGTGATCACACCATTGTGATTATCTTGGTCTTGAAGATCTTTTTTGTACAGTTCTTCTGTGTATTCCTGCCACCTCTTCTTAATTTCTTCTTCTTCTGTTAGGTCCATACCATTTCTGTCCTTTATCGAGCCCATCTTTGCATGAAATGTTCCCTTGCTATCTCTAATTTTCTTGAAGAGATCTCTAGTCTTTCCCGTTCTGTTGTTTTCCTCTATTTCTTTGCATTGATTGCTGAGGAAGGCTTTCTTATCTCTTCTTGCTATTCTTTGGAACTCTGCATTCAGATGCTTCTATCTTTCCTTTTCTCCTTTGCTTTTTGCTTCTCTTCTTTTCACAGATATTTGTAAGCCCTCCCCAGACAGCCATTTTGCTTTTTTGCATTTCTTTTCCATGGGGATGGTCTTGATCCCTGTCTCCTGTACAATGCCCCTGGCAACCACCAATCACAGACTCAGCCCCTGGCAACCACCCATCATAGACTCAGCCCCTGGCAACCACCAATAATAGACTCAGCCCCTGAGTGAAGTCGCTCGGTCATGTCTGACTCTTTACCACCCCATGGACCATAGCCTACCAGGCTTCTCCATCTATGGGATTTTCCAGGCAGGAATACTGGAGTGGGTTGCCATTCCCTTCTCCAGAAGATCTTCCCAACCCAGGGATTGAACCCAGGTCTCCCACATTGTAGGCAGATGCTTTACCGTATGAGCCACCAGGAAAGTCAGTTACACTAAGCTATGTCTATATTAGATAGGTCAACAAACAAACATTAATATCAGGTATTTACTGGTTTATAAAAAACAGTTGGAATAAATAAAAATTTTAAACTCACTTTTCCCCATTTCTCCTCAATCTCAGGAGTTAGAGATGGCCTAGATAAGTGCTCCTGAGAGCCCTGGTCTCAAGGCACAGGGAAAGAAAACCAAGTTCTAACAAAATGGCAGCAGGTTTAAACCAAATGGTGGCCAGACAAAGCAAAATGGCCATCAAAAATCACAACACAGAACACAGAGATGAAACACACATATAGACTTGGCAGTCTTCATCAGACACTCTCTTAAATATAAGAATACAGTCTTTCAGAAAATCTCCTATAGAGACAGAACTTCAGATTCAAGTACTAACAGAGTAAATGAAAATATCTCAGGTCTTCAAACATTTCAAAGAGAGGAAAGGAAGCCAGCCTGAAAGGAGGAGGAGGAGGGGTGAGAGGGGGGCAAAAGGGGTGGCCTTACAGACATCTCCTGCCACCTGCAGATACCCAGGCATTATGGGACTTTACCCTGGGCCTCTAGAGAAGGGAGGACTAGAACTTGGCCCTACCAGAAACCAGACCAGAACTCAGTCGCTGGCAACCTCCAATCATAGACGCTCTGTTAGTATGAGTTTATGGAGTCACTCTGCACTGGCTTGCTGTTCTTTGGGCTCAGCATTGCTAGAAATCAGACTGCAGCCACTGGCAGGGACTTGGTGCCCCAGATAAAGGAGAAATGCTTTTATAAGCACTTTTGTTCTAGAAAAAATATATGCTGAAAGTACCAAGAAAAGCACTGACACAATTTCAAATGCTAATACTATGAAACAAAAGGTTATTTTCCCTGAATCCAATATCTGACCAACTTTGGTTTGGCTTTTTACTGAAGTGTGAGCATCTCTCTGATGATGCAATTCTTTTCTTTTTTTTTTTTTTTAGTGTTCTTCAACAACAGACTGTTATAAACTGTGAGAATTGGTGTGGAGGGGGGAAAAATCTTCTTGTTTTTTGAGTAAATTATCAGGCAGATTTGTGAAATGAATTACCTCACAAGTTGCTAAAATGTGGGTTTTGCCTTTGAAATCATATTCTTCCTTAGAAATTCATATTCTATGAAATTCTGTTTTTTTTTTAAATTATTTAGGCTTCCTGAATGCATGAAGGGATGATAAAATGAAAGAAAAATGAAAGTGGAAACAGAGTTAATACCTTAAGGTCCTTGGGTTATGAATTGAGCTATATCCAACGGAGAGATCTAGTGACCAATTTCCACACTTTGGCATCATCCGTAATGCCTTATCCCAACATTCAATCCATATATTCTACTCAAACTGCTACTGTCAGCATAATACCTTGGGCCCAAAATTACTGAAACAATCTTGTAGTCTCTCTAAAGTCTGTCCTCTTCTATCCTATTTCCTCCATAGCAATGAAAATACTGATTATAAATAATAAAAATCTGATCACATCATAATTCTGCCTAAAATCCTTTGAAGGCTATCTTTTATTTTTTAATTTAATTTTATTTAACTTTACAATATTGTATTGGTTTTGCCATATATCAAAATGAATCTGCCACAGGTATACATGTGTTCCCCATCCTGAACCCTCCTCCCTCCTCCCTCCCCATACCATCCCTCTGGGTCATCCCAGTGCACCAGCCCCAAGCATCCAGTATCGTGCATCAAACCTGGACTGGCAACTCGTTTCATATATGATATTATACATATTTCAATGCCATTCTCCCAAATCATCCCACCCTCTCCCTCTCCCACAGAGTCCAAAAGACTATTCTATACATCAGTGTCTTTTTTGCTATCTCATATACAGGGTTATTGTTACCATCTTTCTAAATTCCATATATATGCGTTAGTATACTGTACTGGTGTTTTTCTTTCTGGCTTACTTCACTCTGTATAATAGGCTCCAGTTTCATCCACCTCATTAGAACTGATTCAAATGTATTCTTTTTAATGGCTGAGTAATACTCCATTGTGTATATGTACCACTGCTTTCTTATCCATTCATCTGCTGATGGGCATCTAGGTTGCTTCCATGTCCTGGCTATTATAAACAGTGCTGCGATGAACATTGGGGTACATGTGTCTCTTTCCCTTCTGGTTTCCTCAGTGTGTATGCCCAGCAGTGGGATTGCTGGATCATAAGGCAGTTCTATTTCCAGTTTTTTAAGGAATCTCCACACTGTTCTCCATAGTGGCTGTACTAGTTTGCATTCCCACCAACAGTGTAAGAGGGTTCCCTTCTCTCCACACCCTCTCCAGCATTTATTGCTTGTAGACTTTTGGATAGCAGCCATTCTGACTGGCGTGAAATGGTACCTCATATGGTTTTGATTTGCATTTCTCTGATAATGAGTGATGTTGAGCATCTTTTCATGTGTTTGTTAGCCATCTGTATGTCTTCTTTGGAGAAATGTCTATTTAGTTCTTTGGTCCATTTTTTGATTGGGTCATTTATTTTTCTGGTGTTGAGCTATAGGAGTTGCTTGTATATTTTTGAGATTAGTTGTTTGTCAGTTGCTTCATTTGCTATTATTTTCTCCCATTCTGAAGGCTGTCTTTTCACCTTGCCTATAGTTTCCTTTGATGTGCAGAAGCTTTTAAGTTTAATTAGGTCCCATTTGTTTATTTTTGCTTTTATTTCCAATATTCTGGGAGGTGGTCATAGAGGATCCTGCTGTGATGTATGTCAGAGAGTGTTTTGCCTATGTTCTCCTCTAGGAGTTTTATAGTTTCTGATCTTACCTTTAGATCTTTAATCCATTTTGAGTTTATTTTTGTGTATGGTGTTAGAAAGTGCTCTAGTTTCATTCTTTTACAAGTGGTTGACCAGTTTTCCCAGCACCACTTGTTAAAGAGATTGTCTTTAATCCATTGTATATTCTTGCCTCCTTTGTCAAAGATAAGGTGTCCATATGTGCGTGGATTTATCTCTGGGCTTTCTATTTTGTTCCATTGATCTATATTTCTATCTTTGTGCCAGTACCATACTGTCTTGATGACTGTGGCTTTGCAGTAGAGCTTGAAGTCAGGCAGGTTGATTCCTCCAGTTCCATTCTTCTTTCTCAAGATAGCTTTGGCTATTTGAGGTTTTTTGTATTTCCATACAAATTGTGAAATTATTTGTTCTAGCTCTGTGAAGAATACCGTTGGTAGCTTGATAGGGATTGCATTGAATCTATAAACTGCTTTGGGTAGTATATTCATTTTCACTATATTGATTTTTCCAATCCATGAACATGGTATATTTCTCCATCTGTTAGTGTCCTCTTTGAATTCTTTCACCAGTGTTTTATAGTTTTCTATATATAGGTCTTTAGTTTATTTAGGTAGATAGATATATTCCTAAGTATTTTATTCTTTCCGTTGCAATGGTGAATGGAATTGTTTCCTTAATTTCTCTTTCTGTTTTCTCATTATTAGTGTATAGGAATGCAAGGGATTTCTGTGTGTTGATTTTATATCCTGCAACTTTACTATAATCATTGATTAGTTCTAGTAATTTTCTGGTGGAGTCGTTAGGGTTTTCTATGTAGAGGATCATGTCATCTGCAAACAGTGAGAGTTTTACTTCTTCTTTTCCAATTTGGATTCCTTTTATTTCTTTTTCTGCTCTGATTGCTGTGGCCAAAACTTCCAAAACTATGTCGAATAGTAGTGGTGACAGTGGGCACCCTTGTCTTGTTCCTGACCTTAAGGGAAATGCTTTCAATTTTTGACCATTGAGGATAATGTTTGCTGTGGGTTTGTCATATATAGCTTTTATTATGTTGAGGTATGTTCCTTCTATTTCTGCTTTATGGAGAGTTTTTATCATAAATGGATGTTGAATTTTGTCAAAGGCTTTCTCTGCATCTATTGAGATAATCATATGGCTTTTATTTTTCAATTCATTAATGTGGTGTATTACATTGATTGATTTGTGGATATTGACAAATCCATGCATCCCTGGGATAAAGCACACTTGGTCATGGTGTATGATCTTTTTAATGTGTTGTTGGATTCTGATTGCTAGAATTTTGTTAAGGATTTTTGCATCTATGTTCATCAGTGATATTGGCCTGTAGTTTTCTTTTTTTGTGGCATCTTTGTCAGGTTTTGGTATTAGGGTGATGGTGGCCTCATAGAATGAGTTTGGAAGTTTACCTTCCTCTGCAATTTTCTGGAAGAGTTTGAGTAGAATAGGTTTTAGCTCTTCTCTAAATTTTTGGTAGAATTCAGCTGTGAAGCCATCTGGACCTGGGCTTTAGTTTGCTGGAAGATTTCTGATTACAGTTTCAATTTCCGTGCTTGTGATGGGTCTGTTAAGATTTTCTATTTCTTCCTGGTTCAGTTTTGGAAAGTTGTACTCTTCTAAGAATTTGTCTATTTCTTCCACGTTGTCCATTTTATTGGCATATAATTGCTGAAAGTAGTCTCTTATGATCCTTTGTATTTCTGTGTTGTCTGTTGTGATCTCTCCATTTTCATTTCTAATTTTGTTGATTTGATTTTTCTCCCTTTGTTTCTTGATGAGTCTGGCTAATGGTTTGTCAATTTTATTTATCCTTTCAAAGAACCAGCTTTTGGCTTTGTTGATTTTTGCTATGGTCTCTTTTGTTTCTTTTGCATTTATTTCTGCCCTAATTTTTAAGATTTATTTCCTTCTACTAACCCTGGGGTTCTTCATTTCTTCCTTTTCTAGTTGCTTTAGTTGTAGAGTTAGGTTATTTATTTGACTTTTTTCTTGTTTCTTGAGGTATGCCTGTATTGCTATGAACTTTCCCCTTAGGACTGCTTTTACCATGTCCCACAGGTTTTGGGTTGTTGTGTTTTCATTTTCATTCATTCCTATGCAAATTTTGATTTCTTTTTTGATTTCTTCTGTGATTTTTTGGTTATTCAGCAGCGTGTTGTTCAGCCTCCATATGTTGGAATTTTTAATAGTTTTTCTCCTGTAATTGAGATCTAATCTTACTGCATTGTGGTCAGAAAAGATGCTTGGAATGATTTCAATTTTTCTGAATTTACCAAGGCTACACTTATAGCCCAGAATGTGATCTATTCTGGAGAAGGTTCCGTGTGCGCTTGAGAAAAAGGTGAAATTCATTGTTTTGGGATGAAATGTCCTATAGATATCAGGATCAGTTATAAACCCTTTACCTGGCAGGTCTTTTATCCTTCCAACCCTCTTCTTATCATTCCCTTAAAATCACTCAATTCTCCAAGCTATGTAGAATGGTTTAAGAATGCCTATACAAGCCATTTTTCAAGCTTTCATCCCTTTGCACTAACTAATCCCTTTGTCAGAAAAGCTGTCCCACTTGCATCCTAGCCTAGCTGACCCAACTAACTCTGAGGTTCAACTCAGGTATCAGTAACTCTTAAAATCTCTTTGACTGCTGTTCTCCAACTCAATTTGAGTGAGGTGAATATTTACTTAATTCTAATAGTCTTTCTAGCTGACCATCTATTCCACCAGATGATCAGTTTCTTTCTTTCACATTTTTAAAAGACTTTTTACTTTGTATTGGGGTATAGCCAATTAACAATGTGATAGTTTCAGGTGAGCAGCAAAAGGACTCAGCCATACATATACATGTATCCATCCCCCCCAAACTCCTCTCCCTTCCAGGCTGCCATATAACAAGATCCGTTTCTTTATGCAAAGAATATTTTATCTTTGAAGATGAAATATCTAGTTCAATGCCTTACACACTGTAGCACTCCATAAACTAACAAATTCAAAGCACAGGGAGCTCTGACTCTGATGGACATATATTCACCCTTTCCGTTTGATTCATTTATTAACAATAACAAGTATTGGATTACTTTGTTTACTCCTGTTTACATATTTACCCAGAAGTCTGGCAACTGTGCAAACAAGAATGCTATCTTATCGAAGCCTTCCCACTACCACCATGCCTACACTAGCCCAGGCTTAGGTTCCTCATCTTTGATGATGATAGTTAAGAGATTATCTCGGCCCCAGCTACTCTTTTCATCAGTTTCCCTGATTGTGTTCTAAGAGGTGGAGATAGGGAAGAGGCACTGGGGCTGAACAGTGGCTACTTCACCTCTTGTGAGTGAGTTTTAATGACATTTCAATAATGGATTTCAAATTCTGTATCAGTTTCAAGAATATCAAATCACACTAACAAATCATTTAAAAACCAGATATGTTTGAGCTTAAAATGTGATTCACAGATAGGAGTAGATATCATTCGTGACACACCGTTCATAAATATAGAAATAAGTATTCTAAAACAGAAAAAACTAGAAAACAACTATAGACACATATTTGTCACTCTTAATGATTAATTAATTACAATGTTGCAGGGTATGATACACATCTATTTCTAAGTCTTATTAAATTGAGATATACAACAGATGATGATAATAAAGATTTTCCATTCAAAAATAAACAGGAAAAGGTGATCTGCATCGTCTCCTTGAAACCAGTTTACCCTTATAATGAAAGCAGCACAGTAACAAAGAAATGAAGGCAGAAAAAAAGTCTGTTTAAGATTCTAGGGCTAGAAAAATCACATTTCTCTATCTTGGAATAAATCTTCCATGCTCATTTTGATTGCTCCATAACTTACATATCTAACTAATAATGAATTTAAGTAAGAATGTTCTTTTAAAGATTTGCAATTGTTTATAGGCATCATTTGCAAAGATTATAATTTAGTGAAAAGAACCTATGGTATTTCACTAAATATTTTTATCCCTCTCTGCCTGACTCAATCATTTCATCTTCGAAAAGCATGGAATTTTAAGAGCTGATTTACACAAGATGGTGAGACAGACACATACTTAGAAAATTCTAGTAGGTACACAGATTAGATATACAAATAATTTATGGATTTCAAACTCATCTCAAAACTACATTTCTCTATAGAAGTATTGATAACATAAGTAAAAACAACGCAAATAAAACTTTAAAATGCATTTTCTGCTGAAAGTGGATTTGCAAAACAGTATTTTAACCCTTGATGGAGACAAAGATGTGAAGGACATTACAGGTGGACATTTTATTATCATTCATCCATATTTACATATATATATATATATATATATAGGCATTCATTCCTTTCTGTGTTCCAAATATTACAGGATAAAAAGTTTAAGGTTAAAACTACACAAGCAAGGTCAACATGAACACTGAAAAGTCATGCTGATGATATGTATTCTTGATTTTTTTTTTGAATACTTTTTTGATGTGGACCATTTTTTTAAAGTCTTTATTGAATATTTTACAATATTCCTTCTGTTTTATGTTTTGGATTTTTGGCCACTAGGTATGTGAGATCTTAGCTCCCCAAGCAGGAATCAAACTCATACTCTCAGCATTGGAAGGTGAAGTCTTAACCACTGGACTGCCAGGAAAGTCCCTCTTGATAGACTTTACAGAATCTTTTTGGTAAGGACTAAACCAAGTAAGACATGTAAATCACCGACATCTAACAAATATCCTATTATAACAGCTGCTAGAGATATTTTTATGGAGCCACAACAGCGTAGCTGATATCACCTACTCACTAATTCACCATACACAACCATTAAACCTGAAAAACTCTAGGTAAAAATGTTGTTTACAGATCTAAGACAGTAACCAACACATATTTACCGTCCTTGAAAGCAGAGACCATTGGCTAACATTCACCCCAGATGTCTTGTTAAGAGAATTTTTCAAAACTTATGAAGAGGAGAAATAGAGCCCAAGAGAATGACGGTCTCTCTGGATGTTAAAAACAGAGGTTACAATTTAAAATTGCCCAAGTGGCTCCTATTGGGCAAAAAAATCCTTGTTAGGGGAGAGTTGCAAAGAATTTCTAAAAGTCTGCTGAAAAGTCCACTTGTTTGACCAGTTCCTACTCAGTGCTTGCATAGGAAGAGACTCCATGGGGATTAAAAGAGAATAATTGCTGGCAAGCTGGAAGGAGGAGCAGAGATTTCAGAAGCTGCTCTGTACTTAGGAGGAGACTAGATGTGATTTAGGCTGGAACACGGAGACCTTGGTGAACATTCATGACCTTCAGCAGAGATATCTGACTGGCCATGCCTACAGACTAGGAATAAGGACAAAACTGAACAAGAGCTGCCGAACCTCCAGAATAGCAAGTTGGTTTCCCAATAATACAAGTTCTTGCCAGAACAAATTTTATTCTTTGTAAGAAGCTAAAATAAGCCAGAACTACTTTTATAATGTATTATAACTAATGTATGACAGGCAGTAAAATATTACTCGACAAGTAAAGAAGTAGAACACAAAGCAGGAAAAAAAAAAAAGTTCAGTCGCTCAGTCATGTCCAACTCTTTGCGACCCCATGCCCTGCAGCACACCAGGCCTCCCTGTCCATCACCAGCTCCCGGAGTCTACCCAAACCCATGTCCATTGAGTCAGTGATGCCATCCAACATCTCATTCTCTGTCATCCCCTTCTCGTCCTGCCCTCAATCTTTCCCAGCATCAGGGTCTTTTCAAATGAGTCAGCTCTTCGCATCAGGTGGCCAAAGTATTAGAGCTTCAGCTTCATCATCAGTCCTTCCAGTGAATATTCAGGGCTGATATCCTTTAGGATTGACTGCTTTGATCTCCTTGCTGTCCAAGGGACTCTCAAGAGACTAGACTGTAGGTACTATGGCTATAGCTGGGCATAAGAGAAATGAGGGGATTCAGAGCGTGGTAGGATCACAGAAGGCAGGAATGGTTCCTCAGGGAGACAGAATAAAATGATGAGAGAAAGAGGAGGAAAATACTGTAGAGTTCCAAGATGGATAAGAAATATTTTGCGACAAGAGATAACTGATTCTTAGAATGGCATATCAGTGTGATAAGCTAGAATTTATATAGGTATTGTAAGGAAAGTGTGCACCCAACAAAAAAGTAAGAAAAAAGTACCCAAATTAATCAGCAGTTTATTTACAATGTGTAACTCTTGTTGTTCAGTTGCTAAGTTGTATCTGATGCTGTTGTGACCCCCATGGACTTTTAGCCTGCCAAGCTCCTCTGTCCATGGGATTTCCCAGGCAAGAATGGGTTGCCATTTCCTTCCCCAGGGCATGGATCTTCCTGAACCAGGGACTGAACTCACATTTCCTGCATTGGATGCAGATTCTTTACCACTGACTCACCAGGGAATCTCTAGCAACATTCATTTCTAGGCTTCAGGTTTACCTTGATTTATACTCAGCAGTCAGAGAGAATAAACTGTGAACATGGCACATTAATGTTTATATAACACATAAAAAAACAAAAGCATTATTTTTTTTAATTAAACAAAAAATGGGAAGATACATAAAAAGATATGTTAAAGTCTATGGTATTTTCCAAGTAGCACTAGTGGTGAAGAATCCACCTGCCAATGCAGGAGAGTAAGAGATGCAGGCTCCATCCCTGGGTCAGGAAGATCCCCTAGAGGAGGCAATGGTAACCCACTGCAGTATTCTTGCCTGGAGAGTTCCATGGACAGAGGGGTCTGGCAGGCTATAGTCCATAGCGTCGCAACATTTCTGCTTAAATCTAAATTATTGTCATAACAGGAATTACTTGTTTTACTTTATCACTCTATTCACTTAATAACAATGTCACATTTTGGAAAAAATATAATAATTGCAAACACTATCATCTCATAAAATAAGAATATAACTTCTAGCTGGAAAATACAACATTCACTTTTTTTATTGGTTAAAGCTATACTATAAACTAGAAACTGGTCATAAAGTAGCCAGGTTTCTTAAATTACTGGAAGGGAAAATATCAAAATGTAAACAAGAGTTATTCTTGGATGACAGATTTATGGCTATTTTTATTTCATCTTTATATTTTGCATTATTTTCAAATTTTTCAGAATAAACACATTTTATTCTAGTAAGAAAAGAAAGCTTTGTAAAACTTACTTTCAAGACTATTTAAATTCAAGGAACTAAATTTTATTTGTTATATAAAACTGATAATTCATAATATTGTATACATTTTTAGAGAACATTTACCCCCACCAAAATACTCAAAATCTGTACAAAGAAAACATTTTTGTTTGAATATTGCAATTTTCAATAAAAGATCAACAAAAGAATCATAGTAATAATTTACAAAGTTTAGCTTTCTGCTGATTTAGAGGTTAAGAAAGATATAATGGAAGTCAAGCTAAAAGTAACAACAGAAAAATATGTACTTAATTTTATTCAGCAGGTTAGCAATTTCTCATTGACATCTTGAAAGAGTCTCTTACAGCTGGATTTTTTTAAATATCAGGAAAAATATCAAATAAAATATCAACATAAAATTGCTATTTTAAATTTTTTATATCCTCAAACTGAATTATTTAGCATTAGAATTCACCATGGGTTTTAACTAGAAATTTGTCATATTTAACTATTTCCTTATCACTTTGTACCTTCAGGATTAGGATAAAATATGTTATTTTAAAAACAGTTTTATTTTATATTGAAGTATAATTGATTTACAATCCATAATATATATATTTTTAAAACCTTATACAACTTAATAGAAAAGATAACAAACAACTCAGTTAAAAAATGGATACAGGCTCCAAACAGACATTTCTCTGAAGAAATAAACTCTGTTTAGATGAAAGATTCATGAAAGTTCTGATTACTTTTATCTTTTAAAAATATAATTCTCAATTTACTCTAGAGTGTCTTTTGAGAAATTTGTATGCAGGTCAGGAAGCAACAGTTAGAACTGGACATGGAACAACAGACTGGTTCCAAATAGGAAAAGGAGTACGTCAAGGCTGTATATTGTCATCCTGCTTATTTAACTTATATGCAGAGTACATCATGAGAAATGCCGGGCTGGAAGAAGCACAAGCTGGAATCAAGATTGCTGGGAGAAATAACAATAACCTCAGATACGCAGGTGACACCACCCTTATGGCAGAAAGGGAAGAGGAACTAAAAAGCCTCTTGATGAAGGTGAAAGAGGAGAGTGAAAAGTTGGCTTAAAACTCAACATTCAGAAAATGAAGATCATGGCATCTGGTCCCATCACTTCATGAGATGGGGAAACAGTGGAAACAGTGTCAGACTTTATTTTTCTGGGCTCCAAAATCACTGCAGATGGTGACTGCAGCCATGAAATTAAAAGATGCTTACTCCTTGGAAGAAAAGTTATGACCAACCTAGATAGCATATGGAAAAGCAGAGATATTACTTTGCCAACAAAGGTCCGTCCAGTCAAGGCTATGGTTTTTCCAGTGGTCATGTATGGA
The DNA here is from genome assembly GCF_003369695.1 of Bos indicus x Bos taurus. Lineage (NCBI taxonomy): Eukaryota > Metazoa > Chordata > Mammalia > Artiodactyla > Bovidae > Bos > Bos indicus x Bos taurus. The sequence goes on along the minus strand of NC_040079.1, from coordinate 95,141,766 downwards.
TGTGAGAGTTGGACTGTGAAGAAAACTGAGCACCAAAGAATTGATGCTTTTGAACTGTGGTGTTGGAGAAGACTCTGGAGAGTCCCTTGGACTGCAAGAAGATCCAACCAGTGCATTCTGAAGATCAGCCCTGGGATTTCTTTGGAAGGAATGATGCTAAAGCTGAAACTCCAGTACTTTAGCCACCTCATGCAAAGAGTTGACTCATTGGAAAAGACTCTGATGCTGGGAGGGATTGGGGGCAGGAGGAGAAGGGGATGACAGAGGATGAGATGGCTGGATGGCATCACTGACTCGATGGACATGAGTGTGAGTGAGCTCCGGGAGTTGGTGATGGACAGGGAGGCCTGGCGTGCTGCGATTCATAGGGTCACAAAGAGTCCAACACGACTGAGCGACTGAACTGAACTGAACTGAATTAAGTCTTATCAGTACAACCCTGTACTTGGACGGTTTTTTTGTACTTACTGTATCTTTTTTTTTCTCTTTTTGGTTGATGGATAGGTTTCCTTCCCATGATTATATCTCTTATTTTCAGTAGTGTAAAAACTTTTTCAATGCAAAAATTCTCATGGGGCTCTTTTTTTGGTTGCAACTCAGAGTTTTATTTGGTAAACAAAGGATAGTACACCCCCCAGGCATGAGAGCAGGCCAACCCTGAAGAAGAGGCCTATATCTTCTGCCCACTTTTTAATTACAGTTTTATATTGATTTCTATGAACTGTTTATATATTTTAGATATTAATCCCTTATTGGTTATGCTATTTGCATACATTTTCTCCCATTTAGTAGGTTGTCTTTTTGTTTTGTCAAAAGGTTTCCTTAATCTGCAAAATCTTTTAGGTTAAATTAGGCCCCATTTGTTTTTGTTTTTTTTAATTTTTTAAAATTAATTAATTTATTTTAATTGGAGTCTAATTACTTTACAATATTGTAGTGGTTTCTGCCATACATTGACACGAATCATCCATGGGTGTACATGTGTCCCCCATCCTGAACCCCCTCCCACCTCCCTCGCCATCCCATCCCTCAGGGTTGTCCCAGTGCACGAGCTTTGAGTGCCCTGTTTCATGCACTGAACTCGGACTGGGGATCTATTTCACATATGGTAATATACATGTTTCAATGCTATTCTCTCAAAACATCCCACCCTCACCTTCTCCTACAGAGTCCAAAAGCCTGTTGTTTATATCTGTGTCTCTTTTGCTGTCTTGCATATACGGTCATCGTTACCATCTTTCTACATTCCATATATATGTGTTAATATACTGTTTTGGTGTTTTTCTTTCTGACTTACTTCACCATGTATAATAGGCCCCAGTTTCATCCACCTCATTAGAACTGATTCAAATGCATTCTTTTTAATAGCTGAGTAATATTCCATTGTGTAAATGTACCACATCTTTCTTATCCATTCGTCTGCCGATGGACGTCTAGGTTGCTTCCACGTGCTAGTTATTGTAAACAGTGCTGCAATGAACATTGGGGTACATGTGTCTCTCATGCGACTTTGAAGCCTTTGGCAAGGTCTTTGAAAATCAAGAGGAAGAGGATTTCTTTATTGTCACAGAAGACTGGGGATGAAGGGGGTACCTCATCATTCACAGCAGCTTTTCTTTTCCCCTGCTCCAAGACCTGGGTTCTATCTCTGGGTTGTGAAGATCCCCTCGAGGAGGGCATGGCAACCCATTCCAGAATTCTTGCCTGGAGAATCTCATGGACAGAGGAGCCTGGTGGGCTACAGTCCATAGGGTCGCAAAGAGTCAGACATGACTGAGTGACTAAGCACAGCACAGTATCACCATCCACTTCACAATTTGGATAGGCATAGTCTGCCACTCCAGAAGCAAGTGATGAAGAAGTAACACATTGCAAGTGTACAAGTGGTCGATTTTCTGTAATGCCATATCCTCTGTAATGCCATATCCTTACTGATCAACTATCTCTTTCAGTTTTCTCAAAGGACAACTTTTGGCAAAACTATACCCAGTGTGAAAAGTGAAAGTGTCAGTGGCTCAGTCATGTCTGACTCTTTGCAACCCCAGGACTATAGCCTACCAGTCTCCTCTGTCTGGAATTCTCCAGGCAAGAATACTGGAGTGGGTAGTCATTCTCTTCTCCAGAGGATCTTCCCGACCCAGAGATCAAACCCAGGTCTCCTGCATTGCAGGCAGATTCTTTATTATTTGAGACAATAGGGAAGCCATACCCAGCGTGGCTAAACTTAAAGTACTTTTTTAAAAGGCATATTTCTAAATATTAAACCCTATTACGCTATCACACAATCAGTACTTGAATAAAGAGATATAAACAAATTTATGGTATGCTGTTAGAATCAAATTTATAGTACTTTTGTAGGATATTGTCTCCAAGAATGGCAGGAAAAGCTATGACATCACTGTTCTCCAAATCTTTATAGACAAATTAAAAGAAATCTTTTAGATATTTTCATCTTCCATGAATATCATTCCTAAAGAACACAATGTACCTTGTTAAAAGAAAATTTATAATTTAAAAAAATATATAAAAATTTAGGCTTTAAATTTCTCAAGATATTATCCTTAAGGAAGGGTAAACATTATATTTTCTCAGCAAATTTCATACCAAAAGCCTAATTCAATTTCCATGAATGACAAAACTGTCCTGAAATTCAAGTGGCTTATATTTTGATATTAATATCTTTCTGCCATCCACCCTTGTTTTGGTGAACTCATGTAAAAATTATCTAAATGCTTCAAAATTTCAAGCATTCTAAACAAATAAACTCTGTATATATGTCTGCATATGTATCCATCCATACCACACAAAATACACAAAAATCAAAACTGTATACTTTAGAAATATTTAAATTTGTGTCACATGTATAAGATAATTAAAATCATATCCCAATAATCAGAGGCTAAATTTCCTTTCTGCATACAATTTGCTGATATGGAAGAAAAAAAATCTAATGGTAACACACTGTCCCCTAGTGGAAATGAAAATAAATGCCTGGTGTTGTAAATCTCCCAAACTGCAGGAAAAAAAGCAGTCATTAACTAAGAGACTGAGAAAAACAAAACAGTTCTCTCCAAATGAAAAGAATTTGCCTCTTGCTCGTCTGAGTGAAACACATGTCTCCTGAAAAATACCAGTGAAAACGTACTTGAGTTCACTTATGAACACGGTCACCCCATAGCGCTTCTCATCTCCTTTACTCTTCAGGCCTGGCACAAGGCCTTGCACAAGTGAAGGTGCTCAGTGAGTATTTGTGAAATTGGATAATTAAGAAAAAAGAGAGAGCTGGTTAAGAATATCCTATGGGGGCAGCAGTGTTACTCTGCTGAATGAGAACAGAGAATAAAGATTAATACAGACCCAGTATTAATACAGTATGCAGAGCTCAGAGCCAGAACACAGTGGGGGTAAAACACAGACAGCCAAAAGCACCAGACGTCTGGCTCGAGGAACAAGCAGCTCATTATTATGTCAATTATTTCTAGATCTGGGACTTGTCACACTGTCATACTGTACTTTGTTACAACATCATTCACAATATCAATTCCCCAACCTAATAAAGTTGAAAAAACTGTCTCATACACAATGTCTCTTTTAATCAGCAAAAATGTTTTGATCGCGTACAACTCACGCAACGGTTACCACGTCCTGCTAGTTTTGTGTTGTGACATCCCTCGCCAGCTGTACTCCAACCACTCTAAGTCTAGTCTTTATCATTCTGTAACTAGATCCCGCTACAGTATCCTAGCTGGCTACTTCTTTCTGCTCTTGGCTACTGCACTAACCTTACTAGAACAATCATTTTCATGGTATTACTTTCAGCACAACTTCACCTTAGAATTCAAGATTATTCCCAATCAATCCTCCTGAACATACTTTCCCTCCTTTACTATATAGAATCGGCTTCTGTGGCCATACTGATATAATCATTATTTTCTCCAGTAAAATTGTATCCCAATAATTGTCTTTCTAATTCACATGAATTTTCTAAGACCTGGCTGCGATGACTTCCTCTTATGAAGTCATCTATTTTATTGCACATCAGTAATTTACATGATAACAGTTTGCCTCACAATCTCTTACAAATATTTTGTCAAGTTTGTGTTATGTATAAGATCCCATTTTCTTAACTAAACTGTAGAAAGTAAAAGGCAACTCTCCCAAATTAAATTTTAAAATCAAAGTACTATGCCTACAGTAGGTACTCAGGAAACGAACTAGATGAATTTGCTAATTAATTCTATAAAGATCTGGCTTTATATAAAACTGTTAAGATATATTTGAAGCATCAAAATTTTTAGATAAAGACACATCATTATAGAAATAACCTCCTGAAAATAAAAATAAGAAAAAAAACCTTGTATCTATACTTGAAAACTGGAAAGATGTCAAAAGCAAGAAATTTACGCTACATGATTTCTCTCCTATGAAAAAAAAAAAGCCTGGTCTCAGAGATAAGTGTAAGGGACAATAATAAATTTACACTAATATACCCAAGTCAGGAGGATAAAACAGACAATTATGTAGGTATTCTCTTCCTTGAGGTGGTTGCATAAGCAAAAAATCTGTAGACTAGGTGTTGGTAAGCAATGGGTACTATTTCTGCAGTGGGTACTATTTCCACAATGGGTGAGAAATGATAGGATGGACAAAAAGATTATTCATAAGGCTATCTTGCTGAATGGATGGCTCAGGTGTTAGTAGAAAAATATACTGATAATTTCTCTTAGAACATAAAGCCTGGGTAAAATTTTTCCATAAACTTTAGATTCAAAATTTTAACTACAAACTTAAATAACTAAAATAGCCCAATTCAAACATAACTTCTTGATAGGAACATGTGAGTGGGCAGAGAGAATTATTGTTAAAATAGTTCTGAGCAGTTAAAAAAGAAAAAAAAAGTCTAGTTCATGACCATTAGACTTCAATATTGGTTTAATGTGTGAGTAGTATCCAAAATTTTACTTGTAAAGTTCCACAGAAAAGTATTTACCTTTGTATTAAAAACTGTATATTCTCATAAGAATGAAACTCCTTTCAATGACTATATTTCAAGAAGTTCCCTGATATTAACATATAAGGTATATATTAAGATATGAATGGATAGATGTTTTTTTCACTAAACAGAATATGTAGTTGGGCAAGTTAGACAAACGCATAAACACATATATGCGCTCAGAATAGTAAGCTATGAAGAAAACAACAGACCAGTTTAGTTTCAAAATGAATCCAGCATTAGGATTTCCAAGCACAAAGTATTTTAAAACTATGTAAAAAAAAAAAAATTCCTAATTAACAAAAACTGTTCTAACCTGATCAGAATGGTGCCAACTTGTATCAGCATTGACTAGCAGAAAACTAACCTGACAAAGCTCTCTCCTACAATGAAGAGCAGAGGTCTTTTGCATGGAGAACAACACACGGTAGAATATTATCCATAGAGCTTCTTCTCAATAAGAAGGTAGACAAAAATCAGCAGATATGTGAAACAATTTCTAGATGGAAAGAACTTTTTGAAATCATTAGAATTAACCACCTTTCTCTGAAATGATGCAGCAAAGTGAAAACAACAAGATTCAAGAAGATGCTTCAAACACAGAGGTAAGAACAAAGCAGGAATAATTTTGTGTCACTCCAGATTTCATACAGATATTAAATAAATGTATTTGAATTAAATATCTTATTTGAAGTGGCATACAATCTTTTCTTAGCTAATTTAACTTAGCTAAATGGAATACAGATTTGAAGATCTATAGAGCTCAGAAGAATAAAAGAGTAAAAATAATGAGAAGAGAATCAAGATACCAATTAAAGAACTAAATTACATATATTACTAGGCATCCTGGCTAACTGTAAGAACCCAAAAGGAGACACTGTGGGATATGCAGGGCTCTGAAAGCATACCTAACAATTGCGTTTTTTGGGTTTTTTTGTTTTTTAAAAAGAGTATTTTAAAACTTATCTTACACGATCATGAAATAAATGAGTAAAAAATAAAAATGAGACTCCTTTCAGTGACTGTAATTCAAGGAGCTCCCTGAGATTAGCTGTAAGTTATATATTAAGATATGAATAGATAGATGCTTTTTCCACTAAATGAATATGTAGTTCAGCAAGCTAAACAAACAAACAGGTATATGCACTCAAAATAATAAGTTATGAAGAAAACAACAGATCAGTTTAGTTTCAAAATGAATCCAGCATTAGAATTTCCAAGCACAAAATATTTTAAAACTATTTAAAAAAATTCAAAATAAACAAGTATGGAATAACAAAAATAAGTAAAGGCCCTCAAAGAAGAGCAGGCTTGAAAAATAAATAGAATTTACAAATAAAAATGTTACAATTTAAACAAAATGTCTCAAAAGATGGGTCAAACATATTAGACTCACCTGAAAAGAGAATTACTGAAACTGAAGACAGCATTGAAGAAATTAATCAAAATTCCTATCAGAACATATAAAGAGAAGTTAAGAGATTTGGCAGACATGATAGCAATGTTTAATACATAATCAGAAAGTGAGGAGCGAGACAATGGGGATAAATAATAAATAAGTTATTGCTAAAAAATTGTGCAGAATTTATAGAATATAGGCATTCATTCATAAAGGAAACCTACTGAATTTCAAAGTGGGTAAAAAGGAAATTCAACAAGTAGACAAATTTCAGGGAAACCATGGAACACTAAACATAAAGACATGATCCTAAAGCAGCTAGAGAGAACAACCAACACAGGACTAACAGTTACGTTACATGGAAAACAGCTTTTTTCACAGCAATAACAGTGGCAAAAACATGACGTATTTGCAAACTGCTAAGAATAAAAATAAAAAAGTCACCAAAAAACAAAACTTCCTTCCAAAAATACCTATCAACCTAGAATACTTATACATAATACCCCACAAACAGTATTTATTAAATGAAAACAGAAGATGGACTCCCTCAGATAAACATAAAATTTTATTCCTAAAAATACTCTGGCACTAAAGGCTGTACCTTAAGTAGGAAAAAAAAAATAATTTCAGAAAGAAAATCTAATAGGTTAGAAGGTATGGAAAACAAAGAAGTAGTTCTAAAATAAGTCTGTAAATCTAAAAGAAGAAGTGTCTCAGGGAAAAAATGTAACATTTAAATGTGGAAAGTATTTAAAAGAACAAAATACAAGCGCTGAGTAAAAACACCAGCACAGGGACTTGCCTGGTAGTCCAGCGGCTAAAGACTCCACACTCTGAATGCAGGGCCTGGGTTCAGAACCGTGATCAGGGAACTAGATCCCACATGCCGCAACTAAGACCCAGAGACGCCAAATCAATTTTTAAAAAAGAACCCTAGCATAAAAGGTGGAAGGCAAGTGATTAAACAAAATGTTCTGAGATCCATGAAAGTTTTGGCAGATTAAAATATTAAGATTTTCACATAAATAAGGAAAATAAAATTTCAAAAAATCTAAGAAATAGTCCATGAACAATAGAACAACAAACTTAAATTAGTAGAGGGGAAATGGGATAAAAGATTTCTAGGGGTTTTCAGGGATCTAAAGCCAATGGTGACTGTCAATATTTTCTCCAAAAACAATAATTAACAATGAAACGATTAAAACACAAACACACAACACTTTCAGTGTTGAAGGGAAAGAATTTCCAAACTTCAAAATAACTGGAAGTTAAAAGATAAAAACAGAAAACCACCGAATTTCAGTGAATAATTTCTCATGTGCCTCTGCCCTGTCTCAAGCCTTCATGGCAGTTAATGGCAGTCTGACAAAAACTTGAAGGAAGTGGAAAGCTACTATGAACTTCTAAAACCATCAACAGAGAGAATAAGCCTACTTTAAGTGTAAAAACAATTTTTTTTAAGTATGTAAAAATAGTAAAAAAAAAAAAAAAAAAAGTAAAAAGTAGAAAAAAGTGCATGCATAAAGACAGCATGACCATGAGAACTGACTTTATGCTTGAATGGAAGTGACAGTCCTCTCCTGGAAGAGAAAAATACTAAAAAGAAAAGAGAAGTAATCTAAAGTAGTTGAGAGGTAAAGGGGAAAATTTAGGATACTTAAATAACAGAAGATTCCCCCACCATTAAATAAGAAAAATTAACTAAAGAATCTGCATTTTGCTACATTGACAGGGAAGGCAGCAGTAAGTCAGATTATCTTTAAACTAGCCAAATTCACAACAAAGAAACAAGAGTGAACTTAATACTTCCACACAGAGTTATTACACGAAAGAAGGAAATTAAGATTCAGCCACCTAAATTAATGAACCACCCTATATGCCGAAAAACAGAAAAAGAAATGAGGCAAAAGACTGTAAGGTAACACTCCGAACTGCATAGAAATTTTTCTTGGTATCAACCAGGATGAATGTAGGGGTAATTCAGAATGAATTATTAATAACATCAAATGAAGTAAAATATTTTATAAATAAATAATAAAACTGAAGAGGATGAAAATGAAAATAACCAACCTAATTATCTTTGGAGAATACTATTTTCATTCTACATTTTAAGACAAAGAACTACATACAGCTATTGTACTCTAATTAGTAAATTTGTTTTACCAGAGATACGTGCTAACAATTCTGAAATCACACTTATATGTTTCCAAGAATGAACAAAGTAGTAAATATACTGCTGATAATAAAAGCTAGATTCCTCACCCTTGAAGAAAAGGGTAACATATAAGGAAAGGGAGAGGCTAGAAAGATCCCACGCTATTGGACTGGAAACAGATGTCAGTGTGAACTCATGGTTTAGTGTAGATAAAGTATACATTACATACAAACATATGTATATAAATATAGAAATAAGTGTATAAAAATACATACACTTCCTAGCAATGCCTACTCAAAGGGTTTACAAATAACAATGCTCCAGGAGCAATGAGCACCCTAAGTGCCCAGATCTTGGTTTCTAAATACTATTATCTAATAAAAGAAATTTGCTTTTCTTTAAGAAATTGTTGATTCCAAGGCTGGGAGAGGAAACAAGAAAATCTTAAAATATCTTTTGGTTCTAAAGAGTAAGGGATGCTCAAAATCTGATGAGGACAGTAAGTAACATGAAAGTCCTCTTAATGACCAAATTTGGCACAAATAAAGCAACAAAATAATAAAGTTATTCAGCAAAATTCATAAAATAAAGCTAATACTCATGAACTGACAGACAGGGAGAGAGAGATGAAAGAAGAGAGGAAGATAGAAACTCTTCCTTATTGTAAACTTTTAATTATTAAACTTGGAAAGAATGATGGAAATAAAATAACCACATTTTGACAAGTATCACCATATAATTGTTTCTAGCAAGAATCAGGAGAAGGCAATGGCACCCCACTCCAGTACTATTGCCTGGAAAATCCCATGGATGGAGGAGCCTGGTAGGCTGCAGTCCATGGGGTCGCTAAGAGTCGGACACGACTGCTCGACTTCACTTTCACTTTTCCCTTTCATGCATTGGAGAAGGAAATGGCAGCCCACTCCAGTGTTCTTGCCTGGAGAATCCCAGGGATGGGGGAGCCTGGTGGGCTGCCGTCTATGGGGTCGCACAGAGTCGGACACGACTGAAGCGACTTAGCAGCAGCAGCAGCAGCAGCAGCAGCAGTATAAGACAGGATACTACCTTACAAAACCACCAGGGGAAAAGGGTAAAGAAAACATAACACATCCTATGGGGTAAATTCCATTAACTAGAAACTTAAAACCAAGAGAGCCTGAGTAACTTTTCCAAAGTCACACAGACAATAACTAAAAAATACAGACTTAACATCAGGATTAGAATGTATTAGAGTCTAAGCACGTAACAGCATCAGGGATAATCTTATCCAAGAAAACAAGCTTCTAAATGACCGAAGTTTTGACCCATTAATTTTTATGCTCAGTTTAATATCAAATTAAAAAGATAATCCCTTTTGAAATTTTTATATGACTCAGCAACAATAAGCTGGCTGTGTGGTCTAACACACAGCATGGTACGTATGCTCTGCCCCTCAAATAGTAAAAGAGTAAATAAATAAAAAACAACCAAATTAATTTATGTTTTATGATGTGAATATAAACTGATGAGAGAATTAACTCTCTTGGGTCAATAATAATAAAAAGTCTAACTTGAAAACTGGGATACTGATTCCAGAATTGGTAACATTCAGACAAAAGGTAGGTTCAGTGAATACAGATGGAGGTATAAAGGAAGTTCTGTAAAACAGATGTAGGGGACATAACACAAATATTTACTGAGTCAAATGTCACTTTCTCTTATAGTTTATGTTGTCACACATATACACATGGCAAAGGTTAGCAGGAAGCCTTGTCCATTTCAGGAACTGTCATGCCATAAAATGATAAGCCATAGGGAACAACATATACCAGAGTCACGTTGCTAAAGCAAAGGCAAAAATAAAAATTGAAACCAAAACATACATTGATTTGACTGTCATGCTTGGTTGGTTTTGGCATGATCCCTGGCAGGATCTGTTTTTTATTGAGACATGATGAACGTTTGCTTGCTCTGCCGACATGTTTTCAGTGAGGTGTAGAGCATAGGAAAGGCTAGGCAACATTTTAATTATTTCTCCAGCATTATAATAAACTGAAAAAGATCTGGGGAGAACACAAATAAGCAGCGCATTTAAAAATCTCCTGTGGCACCCTGGAAACCTCACAAAGGAAGCACTGACATATTTTCCATTCACCCAGCCTAAGGCATAAATCTCTGGTTTCCTGGATGTACTAATTTCATAAAGAATAATTTAAGTGTTATATAGAACACACACAATCAAAAGGAAAAGAAAATCTACAAAACCTTTCTTCCTTTTAATTGTTTATTCATTCTGATTGGGATTGGAAGACCTTTAAAAGACAAATAAGTGCCTGACAGCTATAAATAATTAAAATACTAGCAGAGAGGAATAATAGTTGCAGGGGAGAAAATGTCTGTCTGGCTTATACACACGTTCAATGAGAAGAGCAACAGACACTGTTGTGTAGTGAACACTAAATCATGAAAGTAAAAATGATCAATAATCATGATAGGAATATATTAAAAGACATTTAAAAGTAAACTCGAGTTCAATGACAGGAAGTTCTTACAAGTCATTAGGTACATCATTCTTATAAGAAATACATCCCTCTCGCAGAATGAAATACTTATTTCTGTGACTTGAAAAATGAAAGGAAAACATGCACTAAAAAATCTAGCCTGCTTAGTTTGTTTTGTTTGGATTCATGCATTTTACTTGGAAATAAGTTCTCATCAATGCAGGCCAAAGACAAAACAAAAATAACAACAGAGAGATAACCTAAGACTGTTGCTTACGACGGCATTCTGGATATTGTACTTCTCAGTTTTACAATAAGTCTTCAAGAAAGGAGAGCTTGGGGAGGTTTTTCTAATTATTAGGGAAGAAGCCTTGTTCATCATGTTCATGATCTTGATATTCAATACTGAGGGGACATCCTGATTTACAATCATTATGTTCATTCTGAGGTAACAATTTCTTGTATATTCATTTATAGCATATTATCTTTTTGCTTTTAACTAGTAATGTGCTGTTTCAGTTCAGCTCAGTTCAGTCACTCAGTTGTATCCGACTCTGCGACCCCATGGACTGAAGCATGCCAGGCTTCCCTGTCCAGCACTAACTCCCGGAGCTCGCTCAAACTCATATCCATTAAGTCGGTGATGTTTAGAAGGGATAAAGTGGATATTTTATGAGAGAAACAAAACAGATTTGTTTAATCAAAGAGTAAAAAGAGTCCCTTGGTTTTGACTAGGTACATTGCAATTTTTGTTTCTCATTTAAAATATTTAATCATTAAAAAAGCTGAAATACAGTTAATGTACAATGTTGTGCTGGTTTCAGGTATACAGCAAAATGATTAAACATATATATGTGTATATATATATTTTTCAGACTCTTTTCCATTATAGATTACTACAAGATATTAAATATATCTTGCAGTATATTCAATAATATCTTGAATATATCTTCTCTGTCCTGTAAGTAGGTCCTTATTACCATCTATTTTATATATTGTACTATGTGTAGGTCAATCCTTCCCCAATAGTGTAGAGTTTTCAATATCTCATAACATTAGTCTGTTTGTTTATAATAGGTTTATTAATCCAAAAAAAGAGATTTATGGGAAGATTGCATATAGGTTAATGCTATATTTTAATATGCTTGACATTTAAACACTCTAAGAAATGACAGTAAGCTTCTCAGTACTTATTCGTCCACCCTTCTAAGCAAAATAATTAATGGCCATTTCCTGCCATTTGCTATGTTGCTAATTCCTAGGGTGTATAAAACATCAACAAACCAAGTTATAGAAGGGGAATATTGACTATAGATGAGCTATATTTGAGTTGATTCAAATTTCAGATAAGTCCGAAGGCAAACTAGTTAGACTCATAAGGAATGACTTGTTTGTAGAGAAATAAGATAGAATCCTCAGTACCTAGGGCTCTGTCCAGAAACATCCACTTTCACATCAACCACAAGAAGCCAAGAATATGTTTTAAAAATAACTGTTTTATAGGTCTTAGCAGAGGACTGTCTGACATGCTAGGCCATAGGTACCATGGGATGATAATGATGAACTCTAAAATATGGATCGTATGCCAAGCTGTATGATGCTTAAGAGACATGGGAAGAAATCCCTATCCATATTCAACTACAAAAATCCATGGGGTGGGAATTTTAAAGGAATATAGAATTTGTGGGCTTTTTTTTTTTTAACTACGTACAGCTCTCTCCATTTTAGAAAAAAAAGCTTGACAAATTGAGGGACGAATATGTAAAAGGTTTACTCTGGCACCAAAAATTTGACATTTTTACTAATAAAAACCAAAAAATTGTGAATAAATTTGACTTAAACAAGAAACACTTAAACACTCTTGTTTAACACACTTCAATAAGAAAACTGCTAATCATCTTTTTTTTAAGAGCCACTCAGAAAGCAAATATCTGAAATGGCATTTAAAACACAATCTCATATTTTCATTGTGGAACAGGGAGCTGCTGCTGCTGCTGCTGCTAAGTCGCGTCAGTCGTGTCCAACTCTGTGCGACCCCATAGACAGCAGCCCACCAGGCTCCCCCGCCCCTGGGATTCTCCAGGCAAGAACACTGGAGTGGGTTGCCATTTCCTTCTCCAATGCATGCAAGTGAAAAGTGAAAGTGAAGTCGCTCAGTCGTGTCTGACTCTTCAAGACCCCATGGACTATAGCCTACCAGGCCCTTCCATCCATGAGATTTTCCAGGCAAGAGTACTGGAGTGGGTGCCATTGCCTTGGAAGCCACAAAAGAATAGTAGTTCCAGTTTTTGAAACTAAAACATGATCTTTTAAAACTAAATAAACACAGAATAGAGTTTTGTTACTTTAAATATAGTAACTATTAAATTTATTTTTTGCTACTAGTAAGACAGTATCAAGAATAGTCATCACCCTTTACTCTGGGCCATTGATGTTATGTCAGTTCATCTGAAAATAGCTGATCTATTTCATGTAACCCAATAGAATAATTCAGAAGCTCATTAAAAATAAACCTAGTGAATCAACAAAAGTGTAATTACCACAAATTTGAAGATAATGTGAGAAAGATAACAGCCAGGGAAGGATGTGATTTCAAGTATAGGATTATGAATAATGAGAATTATCACTGTGGACTCTGAAGACCATCCTCCCCAACCCTACCCCTCAAAATGGAATTTTGTTATAAGTTCTAAGTACATTTTAAATGAAATCGACTGATTATTTTTTAATTGCATGAAGTAACCTGTCTAATGGATGATGACTTAAGAATGTAACAGAAGAACAAAGCTCTATTTAATAAGGATTTTTCATTTTAATAAATCACTGAGAAGTGGGATCAAGCTGGTAACCTGACAGCACATGCCCCCTCATTTTAAATCTCTGCAAAGGTGTCCTGGTAGTGATGGTGGGGTTAAGTGCGCTCTGGCAGTGCACATGTGTACACACAAACACATATAATGGTGATACTGGAAAATAAAGAATGCCATGAAGAGACTAGACATTTTGGAGAATTTCTGAGAAACAGGAAAAGATGGAATTAGACTGGAAACTAAAACCAAAGATCCCAGTACACACAAGGTAGGGCTCTGCAGATGACAATGTAGGATTGATTTCAGCCGAAGATGAATAAATTCCAGGAGCAGAAAAAGATCTTGGGCCAATCTTTGGGGGTAACTCTTCATTAACTATATTCCAAGGAGTGGACAGGATGGCCTGTCTCCTCAATCCCCATCTACATTAAAGAACTGGCAATAAAGATGGTTATTCACAGCCTAAAGAGATCATGTGGACACTTGATCCAGAGAAATGACCATGCTGTAGTTGGCAAGAAGTTCTAAAAAGAAAGGGAGTCCTCTATAAGGAAAACAAACTATCAGAAGTAAGTGACATTTATACAGTAATAGTACGTGGGAACAATACTGTGTTAATTAAAAGTTGTGAAAATATGGATACAATGTTCTCTCATCACAATACACTGGAAAAAAATTCTTTATATTAGGATTTCAAGTTTGCTTTCATCATGTGAGAATCTATTTTGATGTAACATGTTATGAAATTAAATGAAAAACACAATAGGAATTTTTAATTAGATGCCAAAAGGCATTTAGTACTATTCAAACCTATCCCTGAGTAAGAATACAAAAAGGCGGGAAAAAGTGGGAAGAAGAAACACTGTTTCATCATATTAAGAATTTCTCTTAGAGGAAGCACAGGATAAACTGCATCACTACTAAAATGCCTCACTGTATTGGGTTTCTTAATCAATATAACAAAAAAAGAAACATGAAGTAATTAAATGTTAGAAAGTAAGACAATCCATCTTGCCTTTTAAACATAAAAAGTAATCATTTGAAAATATAAAAGAACTGTTAATAGCCTGTAGCAAGTAACCAGGTACAAGATCAATCCATAAAACAATGTGAGTTTTCCTACATAATAGCAGTAACTAGTTAGAAAATTTAATATTTTAAAGTATTCCACTTTATAAAATTTGATAGCTCCCAAAACATTGACAATAATCAATTGTGAATGTAATAAAGGAAATAATCACTAATAGTAAAGATGAAATCCCATAAAATGGTCATAATTTACTCTTGAACACTGCTAGATAAAGCACTGACATTTCCAAATTAAAACAGACTAATCAATGACAAAAATTCAATTGAAACTCAGAATAATTAAATTGACTCTGCATGTGTAGGATGTTCAAAAAGAATAAATAACAAAAATCTACTAAATGTTAAACATTACTCATCCAGTAGTTTTATAGCTAATGTTACTAATTTTCTTAATTTGGATTTATGTTATTGACTGGTAAAAACAATCAAGTGTCAAAAGTTAGTTTAAGATTTCAGTTAAAGGGATAATAAACTTATACAATATTTGAAGCAATTCTATTCTTCAACTACAACTAAATCCGTTTTGCTATTCTTAGATGCTTTATGGGAAAATAATAGGGAACTATTCTTTTATGTATGTAAAAATTCATCTCAACCTCTCTAAACAATATCAGCGACTAAGGTCATCATTTCCCTTTATTTTCCCAAAGTGAAATGTAGAACTTTAAGAAAGCAAATCCATAGTTAGGGGGATCAAAAGTGTGTTTAAATGAAAAGCCTACTAACCTGAGTTAGAGCTAATCTGCGACTTGCACATAGATGGTAATCAGAAAAAAAAAAAGGTTTTTCAATATAAAGAGAAACCAGAAGACAAATAAAGTCAAAGGAATAACTTGGCAAGAATGCCAGATTTAGGCCAGAACATAAAACATGGGAGTTTTTAGTGACAGAAAGAAAAAAGGAGACAGACAGTAACGAAAGGAAGAACTCAGGCCAGATTCCAACTTGGAAGGGACAAGGGAAAATTAGAAGCAAATAATATACTACCTTAGTAGGATTCTGTAATGGACAGAATTAAGAAAAAGCCAAATTTGTTACATTTTCAACAGAGCATGATAGTCATAGAAAAATTTTTAAAGTTTTTATATAAAATAAGTTAACTGATCAAAATCAACACAATTCATCACTATAAATGCATGAATTTTTAAATTACTTTTAAATAAATTTGAATAATGATCATAAAGTCATGCTCAGCAGCCAATGAATAAAACTTACCTTAGTCCCATCTTTTTAACATCTAAGTATATTAGAATATAAAGTGTGATTTTGACAGGATGGTTAAGGTTTACCCGTTACTCATCTAAGAACTTTTGAGTATCTTCTCAATATAAAAATCATAACATAAAAGCATGTGATGAAACTGTACAAAAATGAATTAATGATGAATTAATAGACCCCATTCTATTTCTTCTGACTCTATTTTATTTGATTTTACAGAACAATCATGAAAAATTGAGTAAAATTGGTAGCCTAAAGATATTAGACAGCCTTTGTAACAGATGAGGATAACATCTTGTTAAGCAACAATCAAATAAATGAACCCACAGCCTAACAGCTGAAACTCTATGTTATTTGGCTTCTAATGGGATTTACCTTTTATTCTTCATATTGGTCAGTGTAACAGTAAGTTATTATGGTTAGAAATATGATTAGTGAAAGAGAAGAAAGGAGAAAGATATAAGGAGAGGGGTGAGCAATTTAAAGGCATCAGAAAATAATTATTTTTACTTCATGACTAAATGTATAATGTGCAAATTATTCTCAGGCTTACAGTATACTTATAAACAAGAAACATTAGTATATATTGCTTTAATTATGGTAGCTAAGCCATAAGAGAGAAGGCATAAAAGGAAAGGATTCAAAGTTTTAGCAATCCATCTAATTTTAGTTAGTACTACCAAACTCATTATTTTTGGGGTAAACAATCAGATCAGACGGTAAAAGATCAGATGGGAATTCCATGGCTTCTCTAGTGGCTCAGATGGTAAAGAATCTGCCTGTATTGTGGGAGACCTGGGTTTGATCCCTGGGTAGGGCAGATCCACTGGAGAAGGAAACGGCAACCCACTCCAGTATTCTTGCTTGGAAAATTCCATGGACAGAGGAGCCTACCAGGCTACAGTCCATGGGATCACGAAGCGCTGGACACAACTGAGCAACTAATACATACAGAGTGTTTCTGTTTGAGCATTTCAGTCATTCTGAATCTCTGATATATCAATATTCCAACTCTCAGGACCCATTCTTTCCAGATTGATGACCTAGTTTCATGTAAGATGTAAGATCTGGGACAAGAATGTGAATGCAGTCAAATAAATATTGAGCTTTTAAAAAGTAAGTATTTACATTCTACCTCAGATCATCTCAGATTCTATCCATAGCAAGCTTATAACACACCTCAGAAAATCAGTTACTCTAATCAAATTCTTGACAGACATTATGTGTGATAAGAATATAACAGTGGAGTTATGATAATGTTAAAATATTAGCTACAATATTTTGGGCATTGGAAATAGATAATCTGTTTTGAAATGAAAGAATTCATTATTTTTCATTAGTAGTGCATATTGGGATATTTTGCAATCAAGAAAAAACATGAGAGAGAGAGAGGGAGAGGGAAAAGGGCTTTTTAAAATAAAGTTTCCAGAAAATCTTTAGTTATGCCTCAGAGACCATCCCAACCATCTCTGCTGTATGGTTAGTTAGGAAATGACGTTATTCAGTTCAGTTCAGTTGCTCAGGCGTGTCCAACTCTTTGTGACCCCATGAGTTGCAGCACGCCAGGCCTCCCTATTCATCACCAACTACCAGAGTTCACCTAAACTCATGTCCATCGAGTAGGTGATGCCATCCAGCCATCTCATCCTCTGTCATCCCCTTCTCCTCCTGCCCCCAATCCCTCCCAGCATCAGGGTCTTTTCCAATGAGTCAGCTCTTCACATGAGGTGGCCAAAGTTTCAGCTTTAGCATCAGTCCTTCCAATAAACACCCAGGACTGATCTCCTTTAGGATGGACTGGTTGGATCTCCTTGCAGTCCAAGGGACTCTCAAGAGTCTTCTCCAACACCACAGTTCAAAAGCATCAATTCTTCGGTGCTCAGCTTTCTTCAAAATCCAACTCTCACATCCATACATGACCACTGGAAAAACCATAGCCTTGACTAGATAGACCTTTGTTGGCAAAGTAATATCTCTGCTTTTTAATATGCTATCTAGGTTGGTCATAACTTTCTTACTCAAGATAAAATTGGGTTTCTGAAGGGAGGAGATGGGCACTTAGGAGACTCTGTCTTGCATGTTTTATTTAATTCTCATAAAAAAATTAAACAAGTCAATAAAAAAAATCATAACTGTAAATTCTTCCTTCTGTTCTACACAGCCCATTAGTAAATTGAGGAATGGATTTCCAAAGTGCTAGGGTCAACTTCCTAACAGTGAACCCAGCCCTTACTCTACCAAATTGCAATAACTGGGAAGTTCCCCGGAAACTTTCTTCCTTTTGTATACTGCTGAGGATTAATTTATGGGAACTAAGTAACAAATTCTATATCCTATTTTTTAAAAAATCAGGTTGAAATGGGATAATATCAGGAAGGTATTCCTATGAGTTTGAAGTTTAAAGGTGAGGAGGTTCCCAACTTTCAGAATGGAGTATATTCCCTGTTTTTAGTTCTTTTAGACAAACCTAGACATCGTATTGAAAAGCAAAGACATCACTTTGCTGACAAAGGTCCATACAGCCAAAACTATAGTTTTTCCAGTAGTCATGTATGAATGTGAAGTTGGACCATAAGGAAGGCTAAGTATCGAAGAATTGATGCTTTCAGACTGTGGTCCTGGAGAAGACTTGAGAGTTCCTTGGACTGCAAGATCAAACAAATCAATCCTAAAGGAAATCAACCCTGAATATTCATCAGAAGGACTGATGCTGAAGCTGAAGGTCCAATACTTTGGCCGACTTACTGTAAAAGACCCTGATGTGGGAAAGATTGAAGGCAAAAGGAGAAGAGGGTAGCAGAAGATGAGATGGCTCAACGGCATGGCTGACTCAATGGACCTGAGTTTGAGCAAACTCTGAGAGATAGTGAAGGACGAGGAATGCTGGTGTGCTACAGTTCATGAGGTCACGAAGAGCCGGACATGACTTAGTAATTAAACAACAACATAGTTCATTTTAGTGAATTTTCAGTGAAAAGCCATATATATTTACCTGTGTATTTATTTAGCCCTTATACTCTACAAACCTGCCTAGGTAGGATTCTGTCTTCTGCTTACTTTGTTTCTAGTACTACTTTTTATGACATGGCCATTTACACATTAACTAAATATCTATTGTGTATACACAAAGCGCTACACAGAAAACCAGGAGGTATATAGAAATCTATTAACAGGTAGTTTCTGTTATAAAAAATGTAAACTCTCTAAAGATTTTTATGATGAAATATATATATCAAAAATTTAAAGAATAAGACAGAAGTTAACACCTTAATATTCTTAGATACACAGCTCAAAGTTTGCTTGGAAATAAGTAGAAAATCAAGGAAACTGAAGTGTTTCATTCTGATCAAGTAAATGAAACTTTGGTTTCATCTGTTTTATATAAAAGTCCATCCGCTCCATATTAAATAATTTTTGTAAAATGGATTTCAGTGATAGAAACAACCTTTTTAAACCAAAGATAATAGTAGATAGGAGGAAATAAATGGTTATAAGTAACATACAGATAATGATGCGTGCTCATTGGACCAACTGTCTCATAAAAGTCAACCAAGCCTTCTAGGACTTGAGCTGGGAGTTTAGAAGTACAGAGAATACAATTCCCCAGAACCAAAGAAAGGAAAATGCTGTGAGGACCCCGAGGGCCTAAAATCCATGCTCTATTCTATGGAAGACACCATCACAACTAACAAAAGCCCTGAGTTGGGATGTTATTAGTTGTACAAGTTTGAAACCGAGGTCGAAAATTTAAATCATATACTCAAGACAATACCCATGGACAATGACTCCTCGGGTGATTTATTCAATGAGAGAACTACTTTGAAAAGAACCATCTGGAGCAAGAATGATGGAAGAGGGCTTAGAGCAGCATTTCTTAATCTAAGCATTACTGTCACTTTGGACTGATAAATTGTTATGCGGGTGTGATGTCCTGCGCTTTATCTGATGTTCATCATTATCAATGGCCTGTACTTACTACATGCCCATAGGACCACATCCTCAGTTGTAACAACTCCACCTGTCTCCAGATATTGCCAAATGTCCCCTGGGGGCAAAATTCCCTCTGGTTGAATACCACTGGATGAGAGGTAGAGAGAGCAATTATCTTTAGATATAAAGTGAGAGGGACCTTGACTCAAGTGGTGCAGCCAAGACCTATATGGGTCTTACATACATAATGAAGAAAACATATACAGAATTCACTTATTGATTCAAACTTCTAGTTTCTATAATGGAAAAATAATACTCAAAAATGGAAATTAGAGAATTTATATTTTAATGAGGTGAGTGAAAGAGTGGAAAGAGAGATATTGGGTAGATGATCTCTTCATATGAAACCTAAGTCTACAGAGAATGCTATGCTATGCTAAGTCACTTCAGTCGTGTCCAACTCTGTGCGACCCCATAGACGGCAGCCCACCAGGCTCCCCCGGCCCTGGGATTCTCCAGGCAAGAACACTGGAGTGGCTTGCCATACAGAGAATAATTAACTATAAAAACCTTTTCTGAACTGTTGACAGATAAAAATGAAAATAGAAGTAAATGATATAGAAATGGTCTGAAAATACAGGCAATCCGGTCATTCCTAAACTTGCTTTAGTAAATTATGACTGAATTTCAGCTAGATCAGATACAAATTTACCTCTTGTCAAAATATCAGAAATGTTCCTAAAATGATGCACAAAATTAAATCTAACCATAAAGCAAAGCTACCATGAGACATTCCATATTTAAGTGAACATTGTATCAAACTTTTCTGAAAAGTAAAGAGGGATTTTGCAGTTCACTTATATACTGTTTTCAAAGTCTGGATTTTTACATTGTGTTTCCTCAATACACTATTAAAAAGAGTAAATAAATTCCACAAGGTGTCCTTGGCCTAGATCTCAAAACCACTTTATTTCAATATATCTTCGCAAAGATGAAGAATTTTCTGCCTTTTGATGATCATGACTTTATCGTTATTGTTAGGTGCTTTTGGTAATGCTCACAATGAAACAGAAAAGCTGTATGTTTTCAACAGGCATAATTTCAAATGCACAGCCAGAAAGTTTTAATAAATTAAAACAAGTACAGTGTCCAGCAGAAGGTTAATCTATACCTCTGTGAAGACCCTTGTTGGACAGGTCCTTGAATACTTTGTGGTTAGGTAAGACTATTATATAAACTATATATTGAGCTTCATGCCTTGCAATTACATTGTGTTATTTGTGAAAGCTCTTTCAACTTATTTGGAATTTTGCTTTCTCAACTGGCACCAATTACATATTCAAAGACCACCAGAAATAATTCTTCCATCCCTTTTGGGATCCACAAGCTTGTTATAAACACCTAAGCAACTGTACAGGAACGTTATACTTTGATAATAAACAAGGCCAGGGAGATGATTTCTTTCATTAGAAAAATTCCTGCTCATAAATAATTCAAAAATAAAAAGAGAAATGATAATTCCACCAACATAGGCAACATTATCTGAAATCAGAGCCACCCTGCGCAGGATTTTGAATTTTGAAAGCAACAGCTCACACAAATGAGTGACTACTGCTTGCCCTGTCAATACATTCGTCTAACAAAGCCTCCTCCATATGAGCAACCGCAAACATTTATGACTTCAGTTGTTAATCTCCCATGAAAAACTATTTCCATACTATTTTTAACTTGTATATGGAAATGATTATCTGTTTACCTCTGAAGCATGAAAACTCTTACAGCACCCTTTATAATGTATTTATGTACCATTTTCCTTCTCATGTCCTTGTCAGAAGTATTCACATCTACCTCCCAGAACAAAAGTTGAGAAGCAGGCTGATTTCTTTTTTTTATTTTATTATTAATTTTTTTTTTTTTACTTTACAATATTGTATTTTCAATCGGCTCCTTTTTGTCTTCCAAATTCTCATGCTACTGGACCTACTTCTCAATAGCTTTTCAATTCTACCTTCTTAGACAAAAAATGTAGTTAGTTGTGTGATACTTGGAAGAGTAGATTGTATGGCAAATGAAATTCATAATTCACCTGGACCACATATGTATAAAATTAAGTATTAAATATTTTACTATAAGTTAGAAATTGATATTTTAAAAATATAAGAAGCCTTTTAAGACAATTATGGACCTGAATGAAGATTTCTTGAATGCCCTTTTACCAAGTGTTTTAAATTAATTTAGTCACTTAATAACCATATGATATGAATATTATTTTATCTTTACAGATGAGAAAAATTAAGGATCTCATGAAAGTTAACAGAGCAAATAAGTGATGGTCCTGTGTATTAAATCTAGTTCTATCTGAATTTCAAAAATAACATTTTTTCCTATGATTCCATATTCTATTCTTTCTGAATTTAAGGACTCAGTGACCAATGAGACTGACTTCAAATAAGTAGAACCTGAAATAGAGTTATAAAAGCAGTTAATGCAAATGATTATGGAGAAACATATGGTATTTATTCTTAAGGAAACTCATAGTTTCACTTTGGAGACACTTTTATTTCTATGGTGTCTTTTAGAGCTGTCTCTATTGCATCAAATACATGGAACACCAGCACTGCACATAGATTTCACAGAAGAAAAGGGCTATCCATTGTTTATTACAATGGAATGAGATAGGATGGTGAATTATATGCATAACCAATAGTATATTATTACTGCATATAAAATATAATAGTATAATTGCATTAATACTTTATAGACTATATATTAATTTTAATTATAGTATTAATATATAACATTATATAAAGATACATATATATACATATATGTGTAAATCTTTATAGATGATAAATCTTCTCATTAACCACACCTCACTCTACCTCCATCTATAATGGATACCTCCTTTCTTCCATGAACTCTTCTCTGTGAAGTGCTGATGTTCCATATATTTGATACACACACATATATATTACACAAATATGTATATATTATATATGAAGTATCTATACATCATATATACTTTAATATATATGTATGCATATATAATATTTTAAAATCACAATCTGTAAAAGCAATTCTTACTATAAAAGTATTCCCTATGTCTGAGAGCTCTGATCTCTATAATTGGGGCCAAGTTTGAATTCACTAAGAAAACCTGATTAAGACACTACTTTATTTATTTTTTATAGTATATACACTTTTATTTTTTTTTTTACTTTACAATATTGTATTGGTTTTGCCATACATCAACATGCATCCACCACGGGTGTACACGTGTTCCCCATCCTGAACCCCCACCCACCTCCCTCCCCATACCATCCCTCTGGGTCATCCCAGTGCACCAGCCCCAAGCTTCCTGTATCCTGCATCAAACCTGGACTGGCGATTCATTTCTTATATGATATTATACATGTTTTAATGCCATTCTCCCAAATCATCCCCCGACTCCCTCTCCCACAGAGTCCAAGAGACTGTTCTATACATCAGTGTCTCTTTTGCTGTCTTGCATACAGGGTTGTCGTTACCATCTTTCTAATTCCATATATATGCGTTAGTATACTGTATTGGTGTTTTTCTTTCTGGCTTACTTCACTCTGTATAATAGGCTCCAGTTTCATCCACCTTATTAGAACTGATTCAAATGTAGTCTTTTTACTCCATTGTGTATATGTACTCCATTGTGTATATGTACCATACTCCATTGTGTATATGTACCACTGCTTTCTTATCCATTCATCTGCTGATGGACATCTAGGTTGCTTCCATGTCCTGCCTATTATAAACAGTGCTGCGATGAACACTGGGGTACACGTGTCTCTTTCAATTCTGGTTTCCTCAATGTGTATGCCCAGCAGTGGGATTGCTGGGTCATATGGCAGTTCTATTTCCAGTTTTTTAAGGTATCTCCACACTGTTCTCCATAGTGGCTGTACTAGTCTGCATTCCCACCAACAGTGTAAGAGGGTTCCCTTTTCTCCACACCCTCTCCAGCATTTATTGCTTGTAGACTTTTGGATCGCAGCCATTCTGACTGGTGTGAAATGGTACCTCATTGTGGTTTTGATTTGCATTTCTCTGATAATGAGTGATGTTGAGCATCTTTTCATGTGTTTGTTAGCCATCTGTATGTCTTCTTTGGAGAAATGTCTATTTAGTTCTTTGGCCCATTTTTTGATTGGGTCATTTATTTTTCTGGAATTGAGCTGCAGGAGTTGCTCGTATATTTTTGAGATTAGTTGTTTGTCAGTTGCTTCATTTGCTATTATTTTCTCCCATTGTGAAGGCTGTCTTTTCACCTTGCTTATAGTTTCTTTTGTTGTGCAGAAGCTTTTAATTAATTAGATCCCATTTGTTTATTTTTGCTTTTATTTCCAATATTCTGGGAGGTGGGTCATAGAGGATCCTGCTGTGATGTATATAGAAAACTATAAAACACTGATGAAAGACATCAAAGAGGACACTAATAGATGGAGAAATATACCACGTTCATGGATCGGAAGAATCAATATAGTGAAAATGAGTATACTACACAAAGCAATCTATAGATTCAATGCAATCCCTATCAAGCTACCAACAGTATTCTTCACAGAGCTAGAACAAATAATTTCACAATTTGTATGGAAATACAAAAAACCTCGAATAGCCAAAGCAATCTTGAGAAAGAAGAATGGAACTGGAGGAATCAACGTGCCTGACTTCAGGCTCTACTACAAAGCCACAGTCATCAAGACAGTATGGTACTGGCATAAAGACAGAAATATAGATCAATGGAACAAAATAGAAAGCCCAGAGATAAACCCACACACCTATGGACACCTTATCTTTGACAAAGGAGGCAAGAATATACAGTGGAGAAAAGACAATCTCTTTAACAAGTGGTGCTGGGAAAACTGGTCAACCACTTGTAAAAGAATGAAACTAGAGCACTTTCTAACACCATACACAAAAATAAACTCAAAATGTATTAAAGATCTAAACATAAGACTAGAAACTATAAAAATCTTAGAGGAGAACATAGGCAAAACACTCTCCAACATACAAGACACTACTTTGGAAAAAAGAGAACTGAAATTCAACTCTAGTGACCTGTACTGAACCTTTTTTATGTGGTTAAGGAGTGGAAAGGGCTTCCCTGATTGCTCAGTGGTAAAGAACCTGTCTCCCAAAGCAGGAGCCTTAGGTTCTATATCTGAGTGGGGAAGATCCCCTGGTGAAGGACATGGCAACTGACTCCAGTATTCTTGTGTGGAGAATCCCCATGGATAGAGGAGCCTGGCAGGGTACAGTCCTTGGGGCACAAAAGAGTTGGACACAATTGAGCGACTAAAAGAACAACAAGGAGTGTAATGGATAAATACCAAAGGAGAGTTGAAATTTAGAAACAGCTAAACACAATCTCATGTTATTAGAATATGATTAAAAACACTATATAATATTTAAATTTTCCAACAAGATTTAAGATTTAAATCTTATTCCAACAAGAGGTTTAACTTTCTAACTTCAACTGATACTATATTTGCGTTTTTCACGAAAATATTTGATTCTATTATTTCCTATAAGCATTTCAGAAAATGCTTGAGAAAACAGAAAAACAACTGGAGAGTAAATCTAATGAATAATGCTAAGCAAAATTTAAAGACAACTATGATCTTTGCTTTTTCATTACCATATTGTATGAAGTATACAAACAACGCATGATGAATTGTAAACTGCACATCTGCAATTATAATCTTGCATAAAAAATGAGCACTGAGTGCTGAATAAACTAGCAATGCTTTATTAAAACTTCAGGAAACTATCCTATAGGAAACAATGTTTCACAACATAAGCTTTATTTATTTTTGAAGTGGAAAAAAAATATGTAAATTTAAAACAACAGTAAAACCAATATGCTATAAAAATATGCAACGTTAATAGAACATGAGCTGCCAACTGTTCATATATATCTGATGTATTTCTCTAAATGTACTGCTTATAGCTGAAGATGTTTATGTGAAAACAAGATCACTATTTCTAGAGAATATCTGCAGTTTACCTCCTCTCCCTCACAATAATCTTTCAGGTAAGACAAATCACCTGCAAGCTAAAATACCTAAAATTTCTGAAGAAAAGGATTTGGCTATTCAAGAGCAGAACTGACAAAGGTACTATATTTTGGGGTGAGTGGAAAAAGTTAAAACTACCCTTGAGTATAGCCCAAGAAATATTAAATAATACATTTTCAGTACTTTCAAAAACTATTAACCAAGAATGGTTTAGAATCATTCAAGAGTTTTTAAGCGATCATCAGAAGTTATCCAGATTATACCCCAAGTCCACAGTTACCTGTATTAAACTGTGTTTCATGTTTTATCTTATATCACTGAGGTGTGAAAACTCATTATAACTGCAATCTTTCACAAGCTCCAAAACATAAACACAAGGGAAAAAATATAATTTGATGACCTTAATATACTTTTCCCAGGGATTTATACACAGTCCCTGGTGGCTCAGAGGTTAAAGCGTCTGCCTGCAATGCGGGAGACCTGGGTTCGATCTCTGGGTCAGGAAATTCCCCTGGAGAAGGAAATGGCAACCCACTCCAGTATTCTTGCCTGGAGAATTCCATAAACTGAGGAGCCTACAGTCCACGGGGTCGCAAAGAGTTGGACATGACTGAGCGACTTCACTTTCACTTTCAATACACTTTTCTAGTGATAAAAGTGTCTAAATATTGTGAAATCATTTTTAAAAATAGAGGGTCTTCCTTAAAATGATGTTTTATTTGAATGGTATAGAGTAAGAATCATAGTAGTTAAAGAAGCTACTAAAAAATTTAAGGGACCTATTTACTCTCTTTCTGAGCGACTTCCTTCATATGAGAAAGTTGTCAGGTCATTAACTGAGGAAGAGTCAAATGTAAAGTATTAGAAAGAATATAAGGAGGAGGAACTGACAATCTAGGTGAAGATCTGGGATGTGAAAACATTGTGACCTTTGGCATCTCATTTAGCTTCTCTAATTCTTATCCTAGAAGAGAGACAACAAATCCTAACTTGTCTACTGCTGAACCTGTCTCATCTACAGCCAGAAGTTTTCTAAAGTGCAAATGAGAGTTCTAAGAAAGCCCTGATCAAATACAACATTTTATGAAGTTAATGCTCATATATGTTTTATCACTGATTCTCTTTATACTACCGTGGAAAAAAGTTTAAAAGTAAATACTACTTTATATCATGTTTTTTTTTTTCTAAGCAACTATTAATACTAAAGTGATTTAAAATACAAAGGTGATACCAAAATCAGATACTTTTTCTTTCTCTTGCACTTAGACTACACTTGTCCTTAGATCCATGGTGCCTGGCATATAGTAGGCACTTAACAAAAACTGATCCATAAAGGAAGGAAGGAATACAAGTTGTTACCTCTTGTATTACCCAGACAGAAACTTGCTATGTGCAATAGTTTAAGAGTTAACATAATTAAATATTCCCAACCTAGATACAGGCATAATTTTCTATTTTGGAATTCTAAGACTAACCATATATAGTTGCTGTGTTTTTCCAGAGCAGAAAGTATGCTCCAAAATACAGAGAAGTGCCATGGCTACCAGACTTATATAGTCTGGTCAACTGTACTTCCCCCCAGACATAATTAGCTTAAAGTTTACTACTATTTTGCCATTATTAAAATTCTTTGATTAAAAAAAAGTCAAGTAGAGTTAATGCTCTTAATAAAGTATATCCAAAGGAACACTACACAGGTTAGAGCAAAATAATTAAAATGCATGTACCATATTTATGTCATTCATTAATTTACTATCATATGACTGGTTTTTAAGAAGCATTATCTTATTTCCTTTATTCATATAAATTATTATGCAGAGACATAAAAAATAAACTTTCAACCTAAATCGCCTCAGTTAAGAGCCAGGTTAGGAGGACAGAACTGAAACTTCTCTGGCCCACTTGCTACCCACAAAAGTTCCAGAAGGGACCTGTCAAATTTTTCTGTAGAATGTAAACCACAACCTTATATAAAACTTTTATCTCAATCTTGTAAGAACAGCCTTTTCTAATTCATAGGGAAACATTAATGAGGTTTTATATTTCCCAGCATTTCCTGTATATGTTTCAATAATCACATTATAAATTTTTTATAATAAAATACGCATTTATTATAAACTTCTGCCATTTTTAACAACTAAAATGTCTTCATATTTGGAATGTTAAGCAGTTAATAGTTCCTGAGAACTGTTCATTCATTCGTTTTTTTAAACAGCTAGTATTTTAGTACCTAGTATACCTTAGGCACTAAAGACAGGTGTAAAGTATTTCACAAGGAAATGGAACCAAAGCACATTTTGGTTATTAACACCTAAGACTGGTCAACGAATCTTCAATTCCAAACCTTTGCTTAGTTGGTCCTCCTCGCTTGGTCAGTTAGTTCCACCATCTCCTCTTTCCACTTCAGCTGGAATCTTACACTAGGGGTCAGCAGACTATGGCCCTCAGAGCAAATCAAGGCTACCTCTTGTTTTGCAGTTAATATGTCATTGGAACATGGCCATTTCATTCATTTGTTCTTTGTCTATGGCTATTTTGTGCTACAATGGCAGCATTAAGTACCCATAAAACCCCTATATCATCTTTCATAAGAAAACAATTTATAAAGAACATTTTGATACCTAGGCTTTAATTATACATTTTATTAAATATTTAATCAAGACTTGACATCTGAATTTTATGCAAAATACTAAGAAACAAACTTCTCTATATTTTCTTTTCTAATTTATGTAAATTAGTTAAGAAAATAGACTAAATGAGCCAACAGCTGTATGGAACTTTCGATATAGTAACCTACAAAGACTAACAAATCTAAAATATTAAACACAAGAGATTAAAGTAAGCTATGTAAATATAAATATTAAAACACTTCACTTTAAAGGGCAAAATAAAAAAGCATCATATGTATTCTACCTTTCAGTATAATTCTTATCTTTTACAGGCTAGTAATTATCACAGTGTTAGGAAGATTATTTATTGCACTGCATCTGAAAATGCCTGATAAGAAAACCCCCAGGGAAGCAACTGTGTAAGTAAAATAGGCAAGCCTGGATCTTCCACTGAGTGCAAAGTATGCATGCACCTATCAACTGGGTTCTACATTAAATACAGGAGACCCTGGTGGCTCAGACAGTAAAGAATCTGCCTCCAAAGCAGGTTCAATCCCTGGGTCTGGAAGATCCCCTAGAGAAGGGAAAGGCAACCCACTCCAGTATTCTTGCCTAGGAAATCTCATGGACAGAGGAGCCTGGCGGACTACACTCCATGGGGTTACAAAGAGTTGGACATGACTGAGCAACCGACACTTTCACTATACTTAAGATGGAAAAGTCTTTAATGTCAAGAATAATGTTCTATATTTTATTAAACACACTGTATAGGAAAAGAAAGACTTTAAACATTGATATGTAAATTTAAATATGAATAATGATAAAACTGTTGATTTAGTCTTAGATAAACCATTCTTACAAAATAATCCCATTTCTTAAAGAAAAGCAAAATCCATGAGAAGAGTTTTCCTAGGTTTGTATTCACACACTGATATTTTAAATTTCTTTGGCTTCCTTCCTAGGCTACTCAAAATGCAACATGTTGGAGAAGACTCTTGAGCGTCCCTTGGACTGCAAGGAGATCCAGCCAGTCCATTCTGAAGGAGATCAGCCCTGGGATTTCTTTGGAGGGAATGATGCTAAAGCTGAAACTCCAGTACTTTGGCCACCTCATGAGAAGAGTTGACTCGTTGGAAAAGACTCTGATGCTGGGAGGGATTGGGGGCAGGAGGAGAAGGGGATGACAGAGGATGAGATGGCTGGATGGCATCACTGACTCGATGGATGTGAGTCTGAGTGAACTCCGGGAGTTGGTGATGGACAGGGAGGCCTGGCGTGCTGCGATTCATGGGGTCGCAAAGAGTCGGACGCGACTGAGTGACCGATCTGATCTAATCTGATGTTATAAATACAAGGGTGTAATAAATCTCCTCTTAAGAATAATGTATAATTCAAAATTCCATTGTGTGTTAAATTCTAATGAGGTTTCAAGCACTTTTAGATTTTAGCATGTTAATGGGTTATAAAATCGCCAAAGAGGAATGAATTTTAACCCTGCCGCCGCCGCTGCTGCTGCTGCTAAGTTGCTTCAGTCGTGTCCGACTCTGTGCGACCCCACAGATGGCAGTCCACCAGGCTCCCCCGTCCCTGGGATTCTCCAGGAAAGAACACTGGAGTGGGTTGCCATTTCCTTCTCCAATACATGAAAGTGAAAAGTGAAAGTGAAGTCACTCAGTCGTGTCTGACTCTTAGCGACCCCATGGACCACAGCCCACCGGGCTCCTCTGTCCTTGGGATTTTCCAGGCAAGAGTACTGGAGTGGGGTGCCATTGCCTTCTCCGATTTCAACCCTAGCTCACCTATAATTTGGTTTCTTCATGCTCAAACAATGATTGTAATAAGATTTCACCAAACTGATTTAAAGATGAATAATAAATGCCTGAAATACATCAAGAAAATAATTGTGGTAAATATTTGTAACTGGGTAGGCTTGGCAGTTCTACACTTTAGTTCGATCTCCTATAAAAAATGATGGGAAAAAAACAATGTTGGGAAAATTTTTTAAATAATCTTCATCTTGTAACTGGCTGTGTTAATGTGTACAGAGCACTGAGAACAGTGCATGGCATATGGCAAGCGGTGTACAAAGTCTAAATCATGATCATTACCACCACTATCATCCCATCTTAGAAATAAAACAGCACAAACAAAACAAACTCATCTAGAGACAAATTTCCTCTCCAGGAGTGAAGCACTTGAAAGTAAAAGTGGCTGAAATGTATGCTTCTAGGTATTAAAAACCTGAAAATTGCCACTATTCAGGAAAGCTTTTATGCTAAGACATCCAGAGGATTAAAAACTTCTCTTATTTTGAGACCAAATACCGTAGAAAAATGAGACCAAAAACATGTAGCACAAAAATCTGAGGGTTTTTATGAGATCCATTTAAGGAAGAGGTAAAAAGGATGGTAAGTATTTCTCTGTGAAATAAGGTCTGTGCTGTGCTTAGCCGCTCAGCAGTGTCTGCCTCTTTGTGACCCCAGGGACTGTAGCCCGCCAGGCTCTTCTGTCCAAGGGGATTCTCCAGGCAAGAA
The DNA here is from genome assembly GCF_003369695.1 of Bos indicus x Bos taurus. Taxonomy (NCBI): domain Eukaryota; kingdom Metazoa; phylum Chordata; class Mammalia; order Artiodactyla; family Bovidae; genus Bos; species Bos indicus x Bos taurus. Next base: position 95,110,502 of record NC_040079.1, on the reverse strand, counting down.
TGCTGGAGTGGGTTGCCATGTCCTCCTCCAGGGGATCTTTTCAATCCAGGGATCGAACTCAGGTCTCCTGCGTTGTAGGTGGATTCCTTATCATCCGAGCCACCAGGGAAGCCCAGAAACAAGGTCATGGCTACCTGAAAAGACCTACACATAGGTCACTGGATATGTAACATCAAACACTGAACATTTAATTCTAGGTGAAGTATTACAAATAGAGTGTACTTCTCTCTGACAGACGGATGACTACCTATAGTTTCCCTAGTCACATGCAAAGCACTAATGTATCAATCGCTCACTTAATGGTAGCATTGTGCCAATGGTATGAGCAATAGAATCAGATATGGTCAGATATTTTAGCTGTGGTATGCAGACAATTTTTAGAAAAGACATAGTAGGGGAATGACCTAGGAAACTACCCCAGCTCCTGCCTTATAATGATCACAGCAACAGTGAAGAAAGAAAGTGCGAAACACCAGTAGAGTCAGAATTCAGAGCATTTAGTTACTGGCTCTATCTGGAACATGGAGAATAATTAGAAGTGATGCTTGGATTCAGGTAACTGGAAGAACAGTGGCTCCCCTAAAAAGTAGCAGTGACGGGAGAATACAACAGTTCAGATTCCTTATCTATAACACTGGAAGGAATGCTACATCGTGGAAATATCATAAAGCATGGAGGGGTGGGAGTTGGGAGGGAGGTTCAAGAGGGAAGAGACATATGTATACCTACGACGGATTCATGTTGATGTATCACAGAAACCAATGAAACATTGTAAAGCAATTATCCTCCAATTAAAAATAAATAAACTTTTATTTAAAAAAAAAAAAGAAAGATAAAGCATGAAGACTAAGCAGTGTGGCATACAAAAACAAGGTTTCAACCTGCTGGCCAATACTATCTAAATGGAACTAATGGCCCTTGAGCAAGGTAACTACGGAAAAATTTGCAATCAAGGGCAAGTTGATTCATGTAGCTGATTTACAGTCTCATATAGTATATAAACTTTACATACAATTTGTTCTATAGATAAATGTCACAATATTCAATCATCATCTATTATACATAACTGAGTAAAATGGGCAGAACTTTTGAACCTCATCTAAATGTTCCTATTACAGTATGATTTTGGACACAAACATAGTTCTGTCGAGTCATTAGTATGTGTTCAAAATAAATGAGAGCATGCACAATTTTTACTAGAGCTACCATGAGTACTTTGGAAACAGGCTAGTTAGAATCAAATGGCACATAATAGTAGTAATCATAACAATAATGATAATAATTAAATAAAAAATAAACTTATAAAACTAAAGATGCTGAGAATTCTTCCTAAATTCCTCCAAATATAATAAAAATCTTACCAAACCTCTGTTGTTCTCTACCTGCAAAATGTAAAGAAGAAAATAAAGGGTTTAATTGGAGATTTTATCCTCATAAGGCCTCAGTATATCTGTAAATTTATGTCTGAAGACATTTTTCCAAATAACATTCCATGATGTATATAGTATATTCTGTGATAAAAGGGAGTCATGGTCAACAAAACATGGGAAATAATGAATTAACCTAACTTTACTGCCTCCCTACCCAGAATCTTTTATAAGCCAATATAAATTGTGAGTCTCCCCAAGTGGAATACAGTACTATCATTGCGCAAATCAATTTGATCATGAAGTAATTCCCTTTTAGGGGAAGTGAGGTGGAGAAAACACTATTGGGAATCAATGCCTTAGGTTATTTCACATGAGTTTCAAGACAGTACTTCATGTGAGCTTCACAACAATCAGAGAAGAAGGCAGAGCAGATAAGGATCCAACTGGTGATAAGAAAATTTAAATTCAAAAACATAATGCAAGAAGCCAATAGTGAGATTGACCGATAGATTTGTTCAGTTTCAATCTAGCAACGTGGTTTTATTAACCAAGACAATTTCTGATCTCAAGGAGAATACCACCCACAAGCTGGAGAAACTAATGTCTATGCCAAATATGGCATACTCTTCTACACTGTAAAACAGTCATGGTACAGCTGACTTACTCTCAAACTTTGCGATATTAAGCTATTTGAAAATATCTTTTGTAAGTTAAGTCTAAATGGGGAAGCAGTCAAAGTTATTAAAGCATGTGCCAAATGAAGTTTTGATATCCCAGGAACTTTCTGTGATATCCAGACTTAAAATTCTCTTGGTAGAGACAAGAAGTTTGTGTGGTAGTTAGCCACACGACAGAGGAAGGCAAAAATAGCATCTTTCAAAGAGAAGTAACATTTCTGAAACGACTATCTACTGCTAGTTCTTCCACGACAACCTTCATGAGAGACCGGTTAAAATGCCTGAGAAATTATTAACTGCACATTTGCTTTAAGAGTCAAAATGCAGTTTGCAAATGTTTCATATTAAATCATAAAATATATATATAGTCATTCATTATCTTATGTAAGAAACCCAGCCCCAACAACAACAAAAAATCTTCCTGGGAACTTCAAACCAGAGAAAATAATGCATATTTTGTTAAAACACATACCCTACATACACAGACAGACACACACAGAAACACAGACTTCATTATGAATTTTAGGAATCTGAAGAATATACAAAGGATATGGAATATCTCTTCACCAAGATCATGATCTACAGAACACGACCCACCAGATTCAAGGTACTTTATTATACTGTTAATATCTAATTAATCTAGGTAGTGGCATATTTATAATCTTGTTACCATATTTAAAAATACATATATCTCCCTTATGGGCCTCCCTCATAGCTCAGTTGGTAAAGAATCCACCTGCAGTGCAGGAGACCCCAGTTCGATTCCTAGGAAGGGAAGATCTGTTGGAGAAGGGATAGACTATCCACTCCAGTATTCTGGCCTGGAGAATTCTATGGACTGTATAGTCCATGGGGTCGCAGAGAGTTGGACACAACTGAGCGACTTTCACTTTCACACTTTTCATATCTCCCTTTTGGGCTTCCCTGGTAGCTCAGATGGTAAAGAATCCACTTGCAGTGCAGGAGACCTGGTTTCAACCCCTGGGTTGGGAAGATCCCCTGGAGGAGGGCATGGCAACCCACTCCAGTATTCTTGTCTGGAGCATCCCCAAGCACAGAGGAGCCTGGCAGACTACAGTCCATGTGGTCACAAAGAGTCGGACATGATAGCAACTAAGCACACACAGCACATCTCCCTTTTATACTCCTTAAGTTACATGACAAACTTACTTCATTTTTGTTTAACATTGTTACTTAATCTGCAAGAATTTAAAAAATGTTTAGTACACAAAGGTTTTTATTTAATATTATGTACTTGCATCTATTCTAAACAACAAGATCATGATTTAAACTTATGAGGTTAATTCAGTGCTCTGTGGTGATCTAAATGAGAAGGAAATAAAAAAAAAGAGGAGATATATATGTGTAACTGATTCACTTTGCTGTATAGTAGAAACTAACACAACATTGTAAATCAACTATGTTGTTGGTGATATTTAACTACTAAGTCATGTCTGAGTCTTTGCAACCCCATGGACTATAGCCTGTCAGGTTCCTCTGTCCATGGGATTTTCCAGGCAAAAATACTGGAGTGGGTTGCTATTTCCTTCTCCAGGGGATCTTCCCAACCAAGGGATCAAACCTGAGCCTCCTGCATTGGCAGGAGGATTCTTTACCACTGAGCCACTATACTACAATCAATACAAATTAATTTTAAAAATAAATAAATTTATGAGATTAAATTTTAACATTTTTCACATCTGTTTGTAACTTCTTATGTCATTAATATATAATACTTTCTTTCAAGCTTCTAACAATAACCTGTAAGTGATCCTTACCACTATTAAGTTCTTACACATTAGTTGCCTATTTGCTGCCATAACAAATTAGCACAAATTTAGTGGCTTAAAACAATACAAATTTATCTTAAGAGTTCTGCAGCTGAGAAGAATAACACAGATGTCACTGGGATAATAGCTCTAGCAGAGAACCCATTTCTGTGCTTTTGACAGCTTCAAGAGTTACCCACATTCTTTGGCTTGTGGCCCCTTCCATCTCCAAAGCTAGCAATACCTGGTAAAGTCTTTTTCTCACTTCCTATCATTCTGAAAATTGATTCCCTCTTCCACTTACTGAAACATACACATTACCAAATGTAAAATGAGATAGCCAGTGGAAATTTGCTGTTTGACACAGGGAGCTCAAACCGAGTGCTTTGTAACAACCTAGAGGGATGGGATGGAACCAGAGATGGGAGAGAGGTTCAAGAGGGAGAGGACATATGTATATCAATGGCTGATTCATGTTGATGTATGGCAGAAACCAACATAGTATTAGAAAATATTTATCCTCCAATCAAAATAAATTAAAAAAAAAAAACAACAACACATCGGGCCCACTCAGATCACTTGGCATGACCTCCCTGCTTGAAGGTCAGCTGATTAGCAATCTTGTTTTCATGTGCAACCTTAATTCACCTTTCCCATTTCAAGTATCATATTTACAGGTTGCAGAAGTTAGACCCAGGACATTTGGTGGGAAACCACTATTCTGCTTACTAGAGTCAGCCACAAACTCCTCCTTCACATGCTGTCAATCAGTATCTGTCTTTAGGTGTTTCTACTTAGGACTTCCCTGGTGGCGTAGCAGTAAAGAATCTGCCTGCTACTGCAGGGAACACTGGTTCCTGCTACTGCAGGTTCAGTCCCTGGTCCAGGAAGATCCCACATGCTGCAGGGCAACCACGCCTCTGCGCCACAGCTGCTAAGCTTGTGTGCCGCAACTACTGAAGGTCACGTGCTTAGAGCCCATGCTCCACAAGAGAAGCCACGCAACGAGAAGCTTGTGCACCGCAACTAGAGAGCAGCCCTCACCTGTCGCAACTAGAGAAAAGCCTGCACAGCAATGAATGCTCAGCACAGCCAGAAATAAGTTAATAAAAAATTGTAAAAGGCATTTCTCTTTAAAGAATGTTTGCTAAAGTCTTCAAATAATAGCAAAAGAGTAGATGGTTTGTTTATAGAAAATCAAGGATGAAAGCCTTAAGTGACTCAATTAAGACCTTCAACATAACTTATCATTTCAGAAATGTTAATAGAACACAATGAACAAATTTGAAATCATGAAACTAGTATGATCTAACAGGTGCCATTCCTACCTTCTCTCAAAAAGAAGCAATTCCCTGGCTTCCATAAAAGCATCTGCTTGATGCCTGCCACATGCCTCTCATCTGTCTCCTTTATAAACGCCCAAGGATTCACCTTTTAAATTAAGCCTTCTATCAGTAGCCTGATATAAATACACACGGTTACAACATCCCCACAGTCTTTTGTTCGTGACTCTGCCAAGCATAGTTATTAAGACTGATGTCATTTGTGCAGTAGCTGCTTAATGACCTATATTGAAAAATTAATCAAGTAACAGAACTTTGCTTTTAAGAAAAATAAAACGTGAATTTTTCTCACCTAAGTTATACTCTAAGCTCCTTGATGGTCGGAACATGTTTGTCTTAGTGTATATCACAGGTTCCAGCACATAGCACGGATCCAAAAAATAATTGTTCAAAGAATAAATGAAGACGTATTAACATGTACCTTAAGCCTTCTACCATTTTTGTCCTTACTTGCCTAACACAATCTCCTAGAACTCGCATTATATAAATTTTGCTTTAGTTAAAAATCCAACATTCAGTCATAATTTAGAAATATTTACTGAGTGCCAACTATGTGTCAGGCTTGTCAGAGTCCTTATTAATACTGTGGCAGTTTAGTTCCTGCCTTCATGTCTATAATTTGTGGTCTTTCAGAATTTTCCACCTTAGTTAATGTTGATATCTATTTGATGCTGCTATCTGTTCCAAGAATTATTTCTCAATCATCTCAAGCAGAAACGACCTGTCTTTTCCAGTCCTCAATATTGCCTATTCAATTCACCATTTACACTGCCTCACACAGAAATTATTTATATGAACATCTCATCTCTCCCAGTGCAATTTCTTATAAAGCCCCTTGTAAGTTATTGTACACACACAATAGTTGGACACATGTTTTTCCCTTAAAAGTATAACCTCTACAAAAACTTAGGAAGGATATTTTCTCATTTTCATTGACATAGTTATTTTATTTTTATTAACAGTGAAATATTTATGAATTTTGGCCAATAGAAAATATTTAGACTGTGTGATTATAAAGAAAAACTACAGTACTGTGGGTGAATGTACAGTCATTACTTATGTGCAGATAGATAATATTTATTTCAATCATCCCTATATGCCAAAGAAACTACAATACACAAATTTCTCCTCCAAGGGCCAACCACTGCAATCTGTCTATACTAATTTATGTCTTTGGGCTTCCGTGTGGTAAAGAACCCACCTGCCAAGCTGGATACGCAAGTTCAATCCCTGGGTCAGGAACATCCCCTGGAGAAGGAAATGGCAACCCACTCCAGTATTCTTGCCTGGGAAATCCCATGGACAAAGAAGCCTGGCAGGCTGTAGCCCATAGGGAAGCCCCAGTACTTTGGCCACCTAATGCAGGGAGCCTACTCATTGGAAAAGACCCTAATGTTGGGTAAGATCAAAGACAACAGGAGAAGGGGGAAGCAAAGGATATGATGTTTAGATAGCATCACCAACTCAATGGACAGGAATAACTCTGGAAGGCAGTAAAGGCCAGAGGAAAGTGCTGTGCTGCAGTCCATGGGGTCAAAGAGCGTGACACGACTTAGTGACTGAACAACAACAATGATGTCTTTGCATTGGCTGACATTTGGAGCAATTGTGATATTACCAAGAGATTTATCCTATTATACCTGCCATCACAAGGAAAGTGAGAGAAAGCTAGTGCAAGATATACAATTAAAGATAGAATTCAAAATAAAATTCAAAAACTATATTTTATATGCCAATTTATGTTTTTCTATAAAGTAAATGGAGATTTATTTGTAATATTTTGTGTCATTAATACAACAACAGTACAAAAATTTTGCACATGCATGATAGGAAGGAGTGGCCCTTGGTACAGTATATTTGAGCCTAAAACATTAAGTGACAATAGATGTGTGGGCCAGATTAGGTAGAATGTGCCCAAGAGAATGTGGCCACAGTTGGCAAGTGAACTAAGACTTGATCTGGAAATAATCATCACCTCTCACTCCTAAACCTTTCTAATAAGTAACACAATCTCCTCAAGAAAGGGTACTGATGCAGACCTATGGAATATGGTCAGTTCTTCAAAAAGTGTCTTGCCAACTAACATTTTTAAAATGCTCCCCAAACCTTCTGAAATAAACAAGCCTGCCAAATACAATAAAACCAAGTTGATATGCTACAGTAAAACAAGTGGATAAGCAATAAAGTACATGAAAAACATTTCACATTATGCATAGGAGAAAACAATTTCAATGGTAAACAAAAATCAAATGCTGTCTCAGTTAAGTTTTCAAAACATCTAATGTACCCTTTAGGCTTGAGGCAATTTGTATCCAGAAAAATGAATACTGTCTGATAAGGATCAGTAAAATCTCAAATTTATTTTTAAAGTTAACTATTTCCAAGTTTGAAAATTCCTTCTATTTTATTTCATTTATACTTAATCCCCTGGAGAATGGCAACCCACTCCAGTATTCTTGCCTGGAGAATTCCATGGACAGAGCAGCCTGGTGGGCTACAGTCCATGGGGTCAGAAAAAGTTGGACACGACTGAGTGGCTAACATATGAAACCTACATAAAGGAAGAAAATGCCTTAACTTTTACACTGCTTCTCGATTCCCTAAGCTGCCTTTTGTAACAGTCACTGTAATTGTAATATCATTGCTGTAAGCAAAGGAAAATCAATAGCAGATTCAAGTCATAATTTCATACATTAACCATGAAACCAGATTTTAGAAAAACAAAGATGGAATTAAAAATAATTAGTTATATATGGATTCCCTGATAGCTCAGATGGTAAAGAATCCTTCTACAGTACAGGAGACCTGGGTTTGATTCCTAGATTGGAAAGACCCCCTGGAGGAGGGCATGGCAACCCACTCGAACATTCTTGCCTGGAGATTATCATAGACAGAGGAGCCTGGTGGGGCTACAGTCCATAGGGTCACAAAGAGTCAGACACTTCTGAACAACTAACACATCAACAAATGGATTATTTTACTAACTCGCCAAGAATCAATCATTGGTGATTTGGAAGGAACTGAGTCAATCCACATTCACCTAGAATTAATCCCAGGAATCACTCTTTTTGAATGCTTTCCAGAGAAGCCCTGAGTAGCCAGGCTACTCTTGCTAGTCGAGATCACATAGAATGTAAAAGGTTTAAATGTTGAAGAAGTGGAAACTTCTCTTTGTATCCTATCCTGCCACAGCACAGAAAGAGAGCCCCGTCTATGATAGTCTTATAGAATGCAGGATCTAGAACAACATTCTGCAAGGAATGTGCAGGAAACATGCACAGCTCCTCTTCATGCTATCACCAGTGAAATGACCACTGACAGAGGAATGGATAAAGAAGTGGTGGTACATACAGATACAACAGAATATTGCTCAGCCATTAAAAAGAATGAAATGATGCAGCAACATGGATAGACACTGAAATTGTCACACTGCGTGATGCAAGTCAGAGAAAGACAAATACATAACATTGCTAATATGTAGAATGTAAAAACTAAAAAAAGACACAAATGAGTTCATTCACAAGGACAGAAACAAACCCATATGAACTTATGGTTACTGGGGGGAAGGAAGGATAGTTAGGGAGTTTGGGATTGACATATACACATTACTATATTTAAAATAAATATCCAACAAGGACCTACAGTATTCAAAAATGGAGATGGGATAAGAGAATGATATAGCTGAGATGAGCCTGGCTGTGTGCTGATAATTCTTAAATCTAATTGATAGATTCATGAGGATTTATTACAGTACTCCTTCTAATTTGTGTATGTTTGAAATTTTCCATAATAATAAAGTTTTTAAAAATTGTATTACTACATGTACAGGCATTGTATCAATACTGAGGAAATCAAGGCCCTTATTTTGCATTCTCCATTTTTTCAAAATTTAGCATTCAGATATAACAGTGTTTTTCATTAAAAAGATAATATGTGGTATCCCTATATACTAAAATAATTTCTTAGGTTACCAGAATATTCATCAATTAAAAATTACAATTAAGTTTTAACTATATCTATAAAATCATTTGGCCTCCTAAAGAGAAAAATCAAGTATTACTAGAAGCTTAGTTTATCTTATGTACAATTATCACTTGATAATTCTACATAAGATAAAACAGGTGCTATTTGATGAAGTATTTTATGCCATAACTATGTAAAATCTTGTATACTTAAATATTTTAATAAAATAAGTAAAACAATTTTTAGTGATTATATATTTATCACAAACCGTATGCTACACAATGTCAATGGAATATTTAGGGGACTAGGATTACTTGATTTATTTCCTCTAAGTTGATGGATACTCAGCAACTTTCTTTTTACTTTAGCACTTCTAAAATTTATTTTAACTAGTCAAACAAAACCTCTCTGTCTTATTAAGGATACTGTTAAGATTAATATAAAGACTTTTCGGTGGAGGATGTTGAAGTGATTCTGATGCCAAATCACCATTTTTAAGGATGCTAAATGCCAGGACTAAACCTGCAGGGATCCCTTGACACATTCTGAAAACATGAACCCTGGCTTTTTAATAACTTTTCATCTCATATTGAAAATCTGGTATAAATAAGGAAGCACATTCTGCCATTTTTAGAATTAAAAAAACACCACAAAAGAAAAAAACTATGAATGAGAGTTAGGACTGTCAGTAAGCAAAATTTCCTGAGTGAGCACCATATGCTATAAAAAAATACTAAGGATCCCATATTCCAATCACTAATAAGAAATAATCAACAAATAGTTGCTTTCTTAAAATTCTGTTAAAGACACAGTTCAAAGAGCGGTACAATAAGATAGTGTAAATGGGATGGGTGTGGTGTCTCAGCACCTACATGAAATTGCCTATTTGTTAATTTGTTGTCCCTTTCAAGAGAGAGAATAGTTTCATTCGTAACAAATATAAGACAAAATAACTTCAAAAATTTAAAAATCACCATCTGAAACCATCAACTTGCCAAAACCAAACTTGGGAGCACTCAATTTTTGTTTGCTTTGCTTAAAAATCTAGATATATTTCTTGTAGATTTTGAAGGAATAGGCAAAAAATTATAAACTGTATGATTTTTACATAATACATATACACACACATAATACACACTATAGTGGGTGCACAGGAAAATAACCACTATCCTGACCACCAAGAGCCTGGTTTTGATTTGTACAGCACTAATATTACCAATTCAATAAAAATCTAATTATATACAATGCTTTATTCAAAATATCTGCAGAAATATTGACTGGGTTTACTAATATTTTGTATATTAAATTATTTTTAAATTTCTAATTAATATATGCATCCTAAGAGAAGGCAATGGCACCCTACTCCAGTACTTTTGCCTGGAAAATCCCATGGACGGAGGAGCCTGGTAGGCTGCAGTCCATGGGGTCGCTAAGAGTCGGACATGACTGAGTGACTTCACTTTCACCCTTCACTTTCATGCGTTGGAGAAGGAAATGGCAACCCACTCCAGTGTTCTTGCCTGGAGAATCCCAGGGATGGGGGAGCCTGGTGGGCTGCCATCTTTGGGGTAGCACAGAGTCAGACACAACTGAAGTGACTTAGCAGCAGCAGCAGCATTAGAAAGTCTGATGCATTTTTCAGAAAGAAAAGCAGCTTTGTACGTTCTTCTGCATAAATTCTACTCTGTATTTTATGGTGTACTTGTTATTGCCTAAATTCTCAAAATAATTGGATTTTACATATTTAGAAATTCAACATTTAGGGCAAAGGAACACTTCCTTAGTAGCCTGTCTTATTTATGTTTAGCTTTAAGTAAAACAAACAATATACATTTAGGTTTATACACTAGATCTATTAGCCTACCAGAAAGATTTGTTGTCAATTTCTTTTCATAATTTCTTGCATAAACTACCTATAAGGTATTTAAACTATTATAATATGAATGTAAGTCAGTGATCAGCAAACTATTAGTGAGTCAGATCTGGCTTTGTGGCCTATTTTTCTTCAATCTATAAGCAGAGAATTATTTTTATATTTTTAAGGGGTTTTAAAATAATGGAAAAGAACATGAGGCAAAGATTGTATGTGACCCATGAAATCTAAACTGTTTACAGTCTGTTCCTTTATTGAGTACATTTGATGACTACTAGTATAAATAATTTCCTATCATTCTTTAAAATTAAAAACCTTATTTAGTCAACTCTCAGAATTTATTTACTGTATAAAGCAAGGCAATCCCCTAGAGAAGGGAATAGCTACCCACTCCAGTACTCTTGCCTGGAGAATCCCATGGACAGAGGAGCCTGGTGGGCTACGGTCCATGGGGCCGCAAAGAACTGGACTCGACTGAGCGACTGAGCACGCGCACACACACAAAGCAACGCAAACTGCAGGCAAACGGCAGGCAAAGATGCATCTACCAAGTCATATTTCTTACTCTCACCACACACAAAGGACCCTAACTTGACCCATGCATCACAGATACCCAGCAGGTGCTACACAAGAGGTCTCACACTGACTTAGTTGTCTTTAAAATGGCCTCTTGTCACTGAAATTATGACGGATATTTTATGGAGGAGGAACAAGAACTTCTGGAAGGTTAAGTGATTTTTATCTAGAAAAAAATAAATTGTGTGTAAAATGTGCTAATTAACATTTTCACCTTAAGTAACAATCAGATCAGATCAGATCAGTCGCTCAGTCGTGTCTGACTCTTGGCAACCCCAGGAATCGCAGCACGCCAGGCCTCCCTGTCCATCACCAACTCCCGGAGTTCAGTCAGACTCACGTCCATTGAGTCAGTGATGCCATCCAGCCATCTCATCCTCTGTCGTCCCCTTCTCCTCCTGCCCTCAATCCCTCCCAGCATCAGGGTCTTTTCCAATGAGTCAACTCTTTGCATGAGGTGGCCAAAATACTGGAGTTTCAGCTTTAGCATCATTCCTTCCAAAGAAATCCCAGGACTGATCTCCTTCAGAATGGACTGGTTGGATCTCCTTGCAGTCCAAGGGACTCTCAAGAGTCTTCTCCAACACCACAGTTCAAAAGCATCAATTCTTCATAACAATATAGCCCCCTAATTTTGAACTTTTCGACTTTCCCCAAGGGATAAATTCAAGGTAGAGGTGAGAAGCAACTACTGGAATTGAAATATGGAGCATCACCAATTTCTTCCAGTGTTGTATTCTAATTTTTTAATTAAAATAATGCCAATCTGAATTGTATTTTATGTAGCAGAATGCAGACATTTAACCACTCAACTCATAATTATAATTATAGACTTGCATTTGAGACAACCGTATCTGGAAAGCCTTTCATTGAGTAAATTGTTTAAAATTTAATGATATGTGGCTCTCAAGTGATTTATTACATTTAAGTAGTCCAACCACAAGTGGCAATAAATAACTTCATGGGGGTGGTGGCCTGCTGCCCACTACTTGTATTGGGGTGTGCCAAAACCAAATAAAAACTGTATTCAAGGTTTTATTTCCAGAACTTGAATATAAATAAATTTTTTGAGCACTGGCTAAATATTATAGTCTTGATTCCCCACATGAATTATATAATGAATGTGAAGGAATGCTTATAAGGAGTGTATCACATCTAAATACTCAGAACAACAAGATTAAACATTTGTCATAGGACTCTAAGAGTAAAAAATACATGCCTATATATTAAAATATATAAATAATCACTGATATATCCATTTCTTCTGAGACTCAATGAGTAGAGTAGAACTAGAGATTACATTTAAAATTTTCTTGTGTTTGAGACTTTCTAACAAAACATGCAAGTGTTTTTAATGCAGTTCTCTTTAATTAACACTGATATTTTACTATTGATTCTTAAAGTTTTTAAAAATGCTGTTATTGGTCTTGAATAGTAATGCACTGCTGCATGGTGTCCATTGTTCTATTTATTTCTTCTACCAAACCATGGGCCAGCTATTTATACCATACATAATCAACATAAATCAACTGCCCCCTCATTTTAATGGTACAAAGATGCCTCCAAATTATATTACTTTAATATCCAAGTGTGTGATGAGAGGACTCATCTCACTGAACAAACTATTGACCAGTTCAGATACTACAGAATTTCAAGTGTTGAGTCACATGATGAGCTCCTTAACAGATGTACAATAGAAACATGATGATAGATTTCGGGGAATTATAATTTAATAAAACCAAAGAAAGAAAGAAAGAAAGAAAGCTGAGGGCCTAAGAATTGATGCTTTTGAACTGTGGTGTTGGAGAAGACTCTTGAGAGTCCCTTGGACTGCAAGGAGATCCAATCAGTCCATCCTAAAGGAGATCAGTCCTGGGTGTTCACTGGAAGGACTGATGAAGCTGAAACTCCAATACTTTGGCCACCTGATGCAAAGAGCTGACTCATTGGAAAAGACCCTGATGTTGGAAAAGATTGAAGGCAGGAGGAGAAGGGGATGACAGAGGCATCACCAACTCAATGGACATGGGTTTGGGTGGACTCCTGGAGTTGGTGATGGACAGGGAGGCCTGGAGTGCTGTGGTTCATGGAGTCACAAAGAGCTGGACACAACTGAGAGACTGAATTGAACTGAAACAAACAAAAACATAAGGAGAAACAGAAAAGGGTTCTTTAACCTCAGTCTGAGAAGCAATACTCCACAGGATATGGTAAGAATATGAGGGAATGTCAAAGGGAGGGGGCAACACAAATAAGTGTGATTAAGATCAACATAGATAATGTATACGTTTCTTAAAGACTAAAATGTTGTTTTGTCATTAATGAGGCAAATACAAATGAAGCTAAACTCTGTATACTGTCAAGTTACTGAGAAGCAAAAAGTACCCACTACATAATTAAGCTATCTGGAATTAAGAAGGGTGTCTGGGTTGGTTTACTGGAGCTTTGGCCAAGGTTCAGACTCAAAAATAGCTCTAGGGTCAGCACTCACTCTCAATTTATCGCACTTGGTTCATCTCAGTGACTCTCTTTGCTCTGTCTGAGTTAGATAAGCTTTGGGCCAGTTTTCCCCACACTTGTACTTTGCAGCCAATTTGTGTGTCTAGGAAGGCAATGGCACCCCACTCCAGTACTCTTGCCTGGAAAATCCCATGGACGGAGGAGCCTGGTGGGCTGCAGTCCATGGGATTGCAAAGAGTCGGACACGACTGAGTGACTTCACTTTCACTTTTCACTTTCATGCATTGGAGAAAGAAATGGCAACCCACTCCAGTGTTCTTGCCTGGAGAATCCCAGGGAGAGGGGAGTCTGGTGGACTGCCGTGTATGGGGTCGCACAGAGTCGGACACGACTGAAGTGACTTAGCAGCAGCAGCAGGACAGACATTGGCAGCTTTTTCAAAGGACTGTGCCAAGGGTTTAACATCCTTTCTTGTGGTTTTCGTGAAGGGAATAAAACCTAAATATGCTCCTAGTCTTGAGAGTCAAGTCTTGACCACACACAGCATCCTTCTGGTGACCTCTGTAACTTCACTTATTCTCCCCACCTCATCCCTCCCACCAGATGCTGGGACTTTATTCACGGCATTTTAGAAGATGGCAAAGGAACAAAAAGATACAGCATGACTCAGGAATGAATGTGTAAAATGACAGGTCTATGTCTAAGAAAATTCCATACTATGTCATGTGGAATATTTTCACTGCCATCAAGAGATGGAAGCTTTACGACAAAAAAATACAGTTCTGATTTTAAATTATCATAACAGTGGGTTTTTTAAAAACTTTTCTTGGGTGTCCTAGATCTCTAAGAATCTAATAAAATTTGTAGACCCCGTTGTAGGAATATGCATCAACAGACTCAGGACTTTCTAGGTCATTTGACAGAGTTCATGGGTCAACAATCGCGATTTAAGAAACTCTGATCTAATTCAATCCTTTAATTGTATGAAGAGTACAATTAAGCTCCAAGGAGGTAATATTTTTTGCCTAACACAACATAGCAAGTTAGCAGCAAAGACATACAAGTTTTTGTACTCCAAATCTAATGCCCTGAAGAGACTCATAAATTAATTCTTTTGATAACAAAGACTTCAAAGCAAACCACAGGAAGCTACTGATAAAGAAGAGAAATACTTTGAGTGTTTTTAAGATATGGGGAAATCTTTCAGAGCACATATCCTGTTCTTTTTTTTCCCTTAAAGAGACAAGAAGTGAAATTCATAAACTTGCATTTGTTACTCTGATTTGAAGAAACCGAAGCGAGGAAGATAAGCAAATAGGGTTAAAGAACCCTGAAGGACGGGGCTTCCCAGGAGGCACTAGTGGTACAGAACCCGTCTGCCAATGCAGGAGACCTAAGAGACACAGGTTCTATCCCTCAGTCGGGAAGATCCCCTGGAGGAGGGCATGGCAACCCATTCCAGTACTCTTGCCTGGAGAATCTCATGGACAGAGGACCGTGGCGGGCAACAGTCCATAGCACTGCAAAGAGTGGGACACGCCTGAAGTGACTGAGCATGCATGCAAGCACCTGCAAGGTGCAAGAGTTGGGGAAAGTCCTCATATGGGAACTTGATTCTGCACCACGTGTGTATTCATTTCGATAAAAGCAAGTCATCCTGAACATTATTGTAATTATATTAATCAAAGAACATTAATTAAGATTGTAAAGCAAAACATGCTTCGACTTCCTCTCGCCTAGTGCCCTCCCTAGTTACCATCACCTTCGTCTACACTGACTGCAGCTTAAAACCCAAGTCGCCCCAGGCTCCTCCCACTCCTTTGGCCCCTCATTCTCTAAGACTCATCAGCTCACCACTACGTGGACCTCTTGACTCCATCACGTGATATCCTCTCCATCATTCCTGCAGGTCTCAAGCTCTAGCCACCTCTTGCCTGGCTTTGCTTTCTTTTCACTTATGTCTCTTTCTATCTCTATTTATTTCCAATTCAACTACCAAACTGCTCTGAAAGAGACCTTTCTACAAAGCAAATCTGATCACATTACTCTGACTTGACCCCTTTCAGTGGTTGTTACCTAGAAGCATCCTTTAAAAACTTTTGTTGAACTTCTGAAATATTTTCTAAGTGCTATATGATAATAACATTTTCATTTTACATGGTTTAAGATAAAAAGAATGCTTACTTTAAATTATATTATCAAAGTTTATATATAGAGTTGCATATGTTATATATGTATATATACATAAAGTTGTATGTAAAAGTTATATCTTTAAACTCATTTTATACATAGAAAAGGAAGTTCTTGCTACTCTCATTGTAAAAAGATGAATCTTGTTTGTATCGCTGTATATTTATTTAAGAAAACAAGATTTACAGCATATTGCATATTAAAATGTAGAATGAACTTATTCTATTATATAATGAAAAGTAAATAATACTTATACCCTAAAGTTTGATCTTCGTAATTTTACCTTAATGAATTAAACCAGTCAATCCTAAAGGAAAACAGTTCTAAAAATTCACTGGAAGGACTGATGCTGAAGCTCCCGTACTTTGGCCACCTGATGAGAACTGACTCCTTAGAAAAGACCCTGATGCTGGGAAAGACTGAAGGCAGGAGGAGAAGGGCACGACAGAGGATGAGATGGTTGGATGGCATCCCCGACTCGATGGACATGAGTTTGAGAACACTGTGGGAGCTGGTGATGGACAGGAAGCCTGGCGTGCTGCAGTCCATGGGGTCGCAAAGAGTCAGACATGACTGAGCGACTGCACTGAGCTTAATACATCAGCCGGCTTATTTTTTATGATGGTATGTCTTGTGCTGCTGCTGTTGTTCAGTTGCTGAGTCAAGTCCAACTCTTTCCTGCCCCATGGACTGCAGCACACCAAGCTTTTGTCTCATGCTTAAAGCTAGGAAGAAAAGAGAAAATATCCCACAATACCATTTGTAAAGACTCCTCCACAGTGATGAAAGTCTGAGGGACACGTTCACCTACTTCAGGGGTTTCAGAATCATTAAATGGGTCATGCTGGGTTACCAGCATAGCATCCAAGGTTCTTCTGAAGAGACTGCTCCACCTCTGGGTCCTTCACTCTATTTACGTCAATTAATTTGGAGTTCTCCAGAACCATGCCCTCGAATATGCTGTTTTTAATTCCTGTAGTATTCCTGATTACCCTTTTAGTAAATGTAGACATTTCCATTCATCCTTTACACCCCAGAGTATGAATCATCTATTCTCTGAGGCCTTTTCTGAAACACTTTGTTCTCTTGCCATCCCTCTGTTGCCTGTATGACACATTACTGTCAACATATGCATTTCCCTTCTGAACTCTTAATTGCTGGGTAGTATGACACTTACTACCAAACATGGCAGGGGGAAATACATATTTATGAATAAATTCATAAATGAAATGAATAGTTAATTTAGGAAAATAAAGCAACTGGAAAACAGAACAGGTACAGGTAGAAATTTTCTCAAGAAAATGCATTTTTCTTATCTAATGATATACTATTAATTTTCCTTTAGGCTTTTTTGAGGGGTAGGGAGGGGGTGGAGAAGATATCCAAAACATGTTACATGAACTTCAGGTATTGTGACTGAGTCTACAACAATACAGATATATCTGGCATAATATTAATGTGGGACAAACCAAAATTTTACTTTTGTAACATCTCTTAGTGAGTGTGATGATGCTCTTAAAACACTGCATTTCTTGCTATACATTCAATTGTATATATGTCTGATATTGCTAAATGTCTACTAAGGACTTTCTCCCTGCTCCTCAATTATAGTAAAATGTGTCTGAGAAATGGATTCTGGCTGGAGATTGCATTTCCTAGATCCCTTTGCTACATGTATGTTGCTGTTCAGTTGCCCAGTCGTGTCCGACTCTTTGCAACCCCATGGACTGCAGCACACCAGGCCTCTCTGTCTCTCACCATCTCCCAAAGTTTGCCAAGTTCATGTCTATTGCATCGGTGCATGTATGACCATGTGACTAATCCCTCATTGCTAACGGAACAAAAGCAAGAACAATAGGAGCAACTTCTGTTTGACTTGCTTAAAGGAAATCTCTGGCCCAAGGCTTCTGTTCTTTTCTTTTCACTTCTATTTGGAGTTGTTGCAAACAGTGACTTTGGAAGTTGGGCCCCCAAAATGGCAGAAGCACTGCCTGCATGAAATAGAGCTGCTAACACACCTGGAGGAGCCATCTGGACTGTTACCCAAGAGAAAAATAAACTTCTATCTGGTTTCAGCCACTGAATTTGGGATGTGTCAGAGCAGTTTAGAAAACTGCAAGTCTTTTATGGTTCTACATCTACGATATATGTTTATCCAATTTAAATCAATTCTCAAAGCAGGTCTTTTAAAACTAGCAAATGTTAGTATTTACAATGAAAAACTCATCTTCTGAACTGCAGACTTTCAGAAAACAAATTTTATAAAACCTGATCTAAAGAAGCTAGCTTTGTATCTACATTTAGAAGTGAATTTGCTGACAAAAATAAACCAACTTTTATGCAAAATGGACATAATAAAATTTCCTGTTACGAGGCCCTACAGAAAGGGAAATACAAAAGAGCTAAGAGAGAGCTATATGGTGAAAACCCCAAATGCTGATGTTTTCCAAAAGTGGCTGGATGCCATTAAAAATTCTGAATTTGAGTATACTTCCTGAATCATTACATAAAACTAGGAAGACTGCCAGTTTCTTTTGTTACATGTGGGATAGTTAATTATTAATGGAATCCTAGTTTCTTGTGAGACAGAACTAAGAATATAAATATGAGGTAGAACCATTATTTCAAACCTAGTTTCTGCTAATTTTCATGTTGACTTCAGAATAAAAAGTTTTGGTTTGTTACAATCATACATATTTTATAATTCATTATAGAAATGAACTCTATAGTAAAGTTTCTCTTTGATTTTTATTGCCAAAGGGCACTCATGAAAAAAAAAAAAAAAAGGTCTGTCAGTAAAAATTAATTTCCTGTAGGAAAGTATTCAGAAGGAATTCTGTAGTGCTACAAATAAATAGGGCTTCCCTGGTGGCTCAGACAGTAAAGAATCTGCCTGCAATGCAGGAGACCTGGGATCCATCTCTGGATCAGGAAGATCCCCTGGAGAAGCGAATGGCAACCCACTGAAGTATTCTTGCCTGGAGAATCACATGGAGAAAGGTATAGTTCATGGAGTCACAAAGACCTGGACATGACTAAGTGACTAACACTTTCAGTTTTTCACAAATAAATGGTAAAGAGATACTTTCTGAACATATATGGATATACAGTATATATATATATATATATATATATATGATATATATTATATATACTTATATGAATTCATATACTTATATGAATATATATATATATATATATTTTTTTTTTTTCCCAATACTTTGGCTACATGTTGTGTAAAGCTGACTCACTGGAAAAGACCCTGATGCTGGGAAAGACTGAAGGCAGAAGAAGGGGATGACAAAGGATGAGATGGGTAGATGGCATCACAAACTCAATGGTCATGAGTTTGAGTAAACTCCAGGAGATGGTGAAGGACAGGGGAGCCTGGTGTTCTATAGTCCATGGGGTCACAAAGAGTCAGATGTGACTGAGCGACTGAACAACAACCATGCCCTGTATATCCCATGACTCTGGATGTACTGATGCTGTGCAGAAGCCCCTCTCTCTTTTATATCACCACCTTCTTCTCCTTAACATCAGTATGGTTCCCCATCATAAAACAAGAAACCTCTACGTGGCCAGTCTCCTTCAGGGCCTGCACGTCCTGCCTGCCCTCTTCACAGGTATCATCACTGTCTTCAAATTGCCATGTTCTCATTAGACTTCAGAGAAGGCAATGGCACCCCACTCTTGCCTGGAAAATCCCATGGACGGAGGAGCCTGGTAGGCTGCAGTCCATGAGGTCGCTAGGAGTCAGACACAACTGAGCGACTTCGCTTTCACTTTTCATTTTCATGCATTGGAGAAGGAAATGGCAACCCACTACAGTGTTCTTGCCTGGAGAATCCCAGGGACGGGGGAGCCTGGTGGGCTGCCATCTATGGGGTCGCACAGAGTCAGACACAACTGAAGTGACTTAGCAGCAGCATCATTAGACTTCATCTTACTGCCATCTGATTTCCTCCTAGACTAACACCATCACAGCCCTTGTCATGGTTACCATGTTCCTTCATTTTAAAACAAATGCTTTAAGGTCCTTACCTTACTTGACACTGAGAGTCTGAGAATTCCCTGCATTAACCAACTCCATGTACACCACTCATTCTGTGATACATGAACATGGGATAGGGGTTCTACTTACACAGTCACAACCTCATGGTGGCACTTGGAGGTGTGAAACCTAGCAACCTGCTTTTTCCTTTGTGTCTGGTAATGTGAACCAATTCTTCCTTCCTTCGAATGTCCTTTTATCTTAGTGTCTAAAATATCATACTTGCAGCATGGTTACTTCTCAGCAAGTCCACATTCCTTTGCCTACCTCTTAAATGTCAACTTCCCTGGGACTCTAATCTAGGCTTTCTGACATCCTATTAAATCTATGGTTTCAATGTCCTACTTATTGATAACACTTACATCCAAATCCTAAGAGTAATAATGATAATAGTATTCCTGTTACTCTTACATTTTACCATTTTTTAATGTGTGTTTTATCATCACAATTGCATGAGGAAAACACTATTTTTATTGCAGTTTCAAAAGATGTGGAAAGTTAAGTTCAGAGAGATTTAATCTAACTGTCCGTGGCCGCAGTGCTGTTTGGTAGCAGAGCCAAGATTTGGACCAGATAATTTGTCCTTCAGGTTTCCTTCGGATGCTGCCAACACCACTGCGTACCACCAGACTCAAGCCTATACAATAAGCCTTACCCACACTGCCTCCTGGACTTGATATACTCATGTACGACCACTGGGTTTTTCTACCTTTGTGTAGCTGATGTTTCAGTATTGACAATCATATGACTGGCTAGGCCTGCACATGTAAACATTTTGGTCAACAGGGAACTTCCACTGAAACCAACTAATCATCCCCTGGCCAAATAAGACCAAGATGAAGGTGAACAAGTTGGAGAAAAGTATGTTCCTACTTCATTTATACAAGTATGGGCTTAAATGAAACACAAAACTTAAATATAGACATAATTCCAACTTTTCAAGTGAAAGATTGTGCCTTGGGAAAAATTCATGATGCTATACCTCTGCACAATTATTTACAGAAAATACTTTACATGAAAATGTAAAATACATGTAATCTTCATTTAAGAATGTGATTCACTCAGAGACGTTTGAACCATTCAGACCACATACTAACCAATCAGAACATAGCAATACCCAGATCAAAGGCCATTCACAAGGTGAGATATGTATTTGCTCCAACCCTATAAGAAAGTTTTCAAAAAGATGTACATTTTAGGTACCACAGATATATGAAAAAGTGACTTATTCATGGTAGCTGCTGCTGCTGCTAAGTCACTTCAGTCATGTCTGATTCTGTGCGACCCCATAGACGGCAGCCCACCAGGCTCCCCGTCCCTGGGATTCTTCAGGCAAGAACACTGGAGTGGGTCATGGTAGCTGGCAAAAAATAATATTTTACCAATAATAGGTATGCATGTAATAAAGGCAGAAATTGTTATCACTTTATGTTAAATGAGACCAGTGATAATTTGTGCCCTGTGCATAACTTCCACTGAGCTCTGATGCTCTACAGTTCCTTCAGTCTTGAATTCATTATACCCAGAATGGAACTCATCACAGGTTCCCTTGAACCTGATGCCCACCTCATGTCAGGACTGCAGTGAAAGACTCCATCATGAAACAGTGGTCCAGTTAGAAACATGGGCATTATCTTTGGTTTCTCCCCCTCGACAACTTCCAAAATGCTTTTGTAATACAATCTCATGCAATGTTTTGATGAATGCAGTCCTGTGAGGCTGTATTTTATAAACGAAGACATTTATATTCAAAGAGGTTGACTTACCCAAAGCCACAGACCTAATAGTTAAGATGTTTAATTTATGGTACCTCAGTTAATATATTTGTATATATGTTATCAACCAGTCCATTCTAAAGGAGATCAGTCCTGGGTGTTCTTTGAAAGGACCAAAGCTGAAACTCCAATACTTTGGCCACCTCATGTGAAGAGTTGACTCATTGGAAAAGACTCTGATGCTGGGAGGGATTAGGGGCAGGAGGAGAAGGGTATGACAGAGGATGAGATTGCTGGATGGCATCACTGACTCGATGGATGTGAATCTGAGTGAACTCCAGGAGTTGGTGATAGACAGGGAGGCCTAGCGTGCTGCAATTCATGGGGTTGCAAAGAGTCGGAAACGACTGAGGGACTGAACTGAACTATCTCATATAATCATTAGAGCATTCCTGTGATTAAACCCTTTTTCCTAAAATGAGGTAATTAAATACAAGGAGAGATTAAGTCAGTCACTATAGAATTGAAGCCAAGATTTGAGTTACTCAGTAGAGTCCAACTCTTTGTGACCCCATGGACAGTAGCCTTCCAGGCTCCTCTGCCCATGGAATTCTCCAAGAATACTGTAGTGGGTTGCCATTTCCTACTCCAGTGAATATTCTTGACCCAGGGAATCAACCCACATCCCCTGCATTGCAGGCAGTTTCTTTACGCTCTGGGGGCCACCAGGGAACGCCCATCAGGCTTAAAACCTCCTCTTAATTACTCTTGCCCTCAGTAAATTACAAAGTAGGTGTCTAAATCCAATTTATTATCCCAGTAGGTGATCATCCCACTGACCAGCTGTCCCAGTGATGGGACATTTTCCTTAATTTGGGTCTAATAGCATTATAATAACAACTGTTATACTTTAGACCTTTTTATTGAAAATTATTTTTAAAACTTTTGTATACACATTTACTTTTACAGAGACCATTAAATCTAAATGATATTTTAGTGACTGAGAAATTTATGATGCATTTCAAAGTTGTCCTTATTAAAAATAATTTTCTATAACAGAGCTGGAGTTTTCTTTATTAAAAAAAAATCAGAACACAAAGAAAATCTAACAATAACCAGACTCTAGAAACAATAATACTTTCTTTACAAATACTTGGATAATTCTGTTTTCTTACCATTTCCTTTCTTGTCTAAAATAAAGATACATAACTTTTCTCTATTCATCTTCTCTCACATTCTCCAAGAAAAACCCAAACATTCTGGGTATTTTTAATTAATAAAACTGGTAAATTTTATGCATAGTACATATGAAAAAGGAAAAAGACTGAGAGATTAAATGATCTGTGTAAATTTTAAAAAAATGGACTAGCAATAGCACTAGGAACATAACATATTTTAATTTGTCTTGTGAACTAAACCTAGAGACTTGGTTTTTGACATCTGGGAAAAAGAACCACATTTCTGAAATATGTTCAGCCTTCGTCAGTTCTAGGAATTAGATCAATGCCATAAACGTATTCCTGCCATAGCAGAGCAACACAAGACTATGCTATAAGCAGTAACTCAATGTATGGAACCATCACACATGGGAAGAAATGATCAATTAACTAACTTCCTATGTTCATTTTGCCAGATGGAACCCACGTGTAAATATACAATTTAAAATAACATTTTTTCCTTAGAAGACACTTAGAAGAAGTTTTTGAAGATGCCATAGTTGCTTTCTTCTCTCTCTCTCCTTCCTCTCCCAGCCACTCCAGTTAGACTGCTGTAAAAATCACTAGTGCCCAAACATGAAAAGAATGCATAGCTCATGTTGGTAAACTGGCTCAGGTAAACTTCTAGAGAGGTCCTGCCAGGTGTGCTGGAAGAGTATCCTGCAGACTGAGGGATCAGATTTGCCTATCTTTACATTGTATAATCTTCAGGATGAACAATGCCACGAGGTTCTAACTACTTCATCCTCACTCATTTCCTTCATTTAAAAAGTGCCGAAATCCCACATTACATTTTCTTTAATTGAAAGAAAGTACACCATTCCCCTGATTACATTCTGTCTGAATATGAACACTTTATGGCTCCCCTTCATTCATCACCTCTTAAATGTTATAATATCTTTGTTTGTATACAAAATTAAACCTCTGTTTCTATTCAACAGGCTTTGTTAATTACACAAGTACAATCTAAGAAGAAAGATGTAACTGATAAACATTGCTCTATTTAAATGGTTCTTCTTAATAACACCAGAGTAGACAGTTGCATGAATGTCTCTGATCGCTGTTATAGCCTAAGCCATTTTTAACAAACCACAGATAAAGGAGAATCTACAACTTCTGTGAGTTATCAAATGGTTAAAAATACAAGGCCTTCTCAAGAGCCTCCAGTGTTTCTAACTACTGTGCCAAGTTTAAATTCTTTAAACTACTTTTCAGGAGTCACAGCATGGCCTTACTAGGTCTCCACTGTTCTTTGATAGGAGCACACACCCCTTTGCTGAAGGTGTTATGCTCTTTTCCACCTCTTCACCTTTCCCAATACCCTTCTATTTGCCTATTTTTAACATAAAAGTACAGTCCTCAAATGGTTTGTTATCTCTTCAAAGAAAGCTTTCTCCATCTTTTCCAACCTACTTTCATCACCAACCTCTCCATGTTTATAGAAAATGTGTAGGACATAACACAAAATGGCATTTATTTATATACTGCTTCCTAGCTGATTGTGTTGGCAAAATCAAATTTTCTCATCTGATTTATAAACTCTGAAAGCACAGGGGATGTTATATATATATATATATATATATTTTTTTTTTTTGCGGGGGGGGGGGGGTGGGGGGGGCATTTCCTAACAGATACTGTCTATACAGTAAGTGATCAAAACTCAAATTTTCTAAGAGATTAAAACATTTTCTGTCCCAGGTTTCCTAAGAAGGGTTATCCAGTCTGGAATAAAGCCATGGGGTCCAAATGGCCAAGTCCATTGCTTATCAAGGGCTTCCCTGGTGACTTGGATGGTAAAGAATCTGCCTGCAATGTGGGAGATTCAGGTTTGATCCCTGGGTTGAGAAGATCCACTGCAGGAGAAAATGGCAACCCACTCCGATATTCTTGCCTGGAAAGTTCCATGGACAGAGGAGGCTGGTGGCTACAGTCCATGGGATCACAAAGACTTGAATGCGACTAAGCATGCAGGTATATGAATTGCTTATCAAGGTGTTTCCATCACTGAGGTCATGTGGTACATGTTGGAAAAGGAATGGGCTAGTGGATATTCCAGGTTTCTATTTACTAGCTGTCTTACATAGGCAAGCAAGTTAATCTCTGAGCCACTGACAACTCTATATAAAGTCAAGGATGAGAACACTTATATCTCACTGATTTCCTTGTTTCTTTTGAATATCCTGTGCATATCCTGCATCAAGGCTCTTTCTTCTGCTTAAATATTTCTTCCCCATCTCTTTATCTAGTGCATATCTATTCTTAAACATCACATTCTTATAGAAGCTTTACTTACTTGCTTATCATTTTGTTTTGTTCAATGACTATCTTTTTTGGTTAACTGTACTCTGATAGAAAAGGCTTCTCAATCAAAGAGGACACTAATAGATGGAGAAATATACCATGTTCATGGATTGGAAGAATCAATATAGTGAAAATGAGTATACTACCCAAAGCAATTTATAGATTCAGTGCAATCCCTATCAAGCTACCAACGGTATTCTTCACAGAGCTAGAACAAATAATTTCACAATTTGGATGGAAATACAAAAAACCTCGAATAGCCAAAGCTATCTTGAGAAAGAAGAATGGAACTGGAGGAATCAACCTACCTGACTTCAGGCTCTACTACAAAGCCACAGTTATCAAGACAGTATGGTACTGGCATAAAGAGAAATATAGATCAATGGAACAAAATAGAAAGCCCAGAGATAAATCCATGCACCTATGGACACCTTATCTTTGACAAAGGAGGCAAGAATATACAATGGATTAAAGACAATCTCTTTAACAAGTGGTGCTGGGAAATCTGGTCAACCACTTGTAAAAGAATGAAACTAGAACACTTTCTAACACCATACACAAAAATAAACTCAAAATGGATTAAAGATCTAAACATAAGACCAGAAACTATAAAACTCCTAGAGGAGAACATAGGCAAAACACTCTCCGACATACATCACAGCAGGATCCTCTATGACCCACCTCCCAGAATATTGGAAATAAAAGCAAAAATAAACAAATGGGATATAATTAAACTTAGAAGCTTCTGCACATCAAAGGAAACTATTAGCAAGGTGAAAAGGTAGCCTTCAGAATGGGAGATAATAATAGCAAATGAAGCAACTGACAAACAACTAATCTCAAAAATATACAAGCAACTCCTACAGCTCAACTCCAGAAAAATAAATGACCCAATCAAAAAATGGGCCAAAGAACTAAATAGACATTTCTCCAAAGATGACATACAGATGGCTAACAAACACATGAAAAGATGCTCAACATCACTCATTATCAGAGAAATGCAAATCAAGACCACTATGAGGTACCATTTCACACCAGTCAGAATGGCTGCGATCCATAAGTCTACAAGCAATAAATGCTGGAGAGGGTGTGGAGAAAAGGGAATCCTCTCACACTTCTGGAGGGGATGCAAACTAGTACAGCCACTATGGAGAACAGTGTGGAGATTCCTTAAAAAACTGGAAATAGAATTGCCATACGACCCAGCAATCCCACTGCTGGGCATACACACTGAGGAAACCAGAAGGGAAAGAGACACATGTACCCCAATGTTCATCGCAGCACTGTTTATAATAGCCAGGACATGGAAGCAACCTAGATGTCCACCAGCAGATAAATGGATTAAAAAGATGTGGTACATATACACAATGGAGTATTACTCAGCCATTAAAAAGACTACATTTGAATCAGTTCTAATGAGGTGGATGAAACTGGAGCCTATTATACAGAGTGAAGTAAGCCAGAAAGAAAAACACCAATACAGTATACTAACGCATATATATGGAATTTAGAATGATGGCAACAATAACCCTGTGTACAAGACAGCAAAAGAGACACTGATATATAGAACAGTTTTATGGACTCTGTGGGAGAGGGAGAGGGTGGGAAGATTTGGGAGAATGGCATTGAAACATGTATAATATCATGTATGAAACGAGTTGCCAGTCCAGGTTCGATGCACGATACTGGATGCTTGGGGCTGGTGCACTGGGACGACCCAGAGGGATGGTACGGGGAGGGACGAGGGAGGAGGGTTCAGGATGGGGAACACATGTATACCTGTGGCGGATTCATTTCGATATTTGGCAAAACTAATACAATTTTGTAAAGTTTAAAAACAAAATAAAATTTAAAAATATTAAAAACAAAAAAAAAATAAAATATTTTCCAATAAAAAAAAAAAAAGAAAAGGCTTCTCAGGTGGCACCACTGGTAAAGAACCCGCCTGCCAATGCAGGAGACATAAGAGATGCAGGTTCGATCTCCAGGTCAGAAAGATCCTCTGGAGAAGGGCATGGCAATCCACTCCGGTATTCTTGCCTGGAGAATCCCAGGGACAGAGGAGCCTGGCGGGCTGCAGTCCACAGGGTCACACAGAGTCAGATATAACCGAAGTGACTTAGTGCGCATGCATGCACTCTGATAGAAAGCACAGATTGCATTGTGTAATTCAAACTACATATCCAGTACACTATATAAATAAGCAAATGTTACTTACTCAGTAGTTGTTTCCTTTCCTCTTTCCTCTTATTATATTTGATTTGTTTGTAGTTTAGATCCTGTAAGTAACTTTTCTTATTCCTTGATGTGCTCTTAGCATTTGACTAATCACCACACAAAAATGTGAAATGAAGACACACCAAAAATATGCTATTTACATAAAGAAATCAACAAGGTCAAGCAAAACAAAAAATATGGGTCCATATCTCCTTTGTATGAACTGGCTGCTTAGAAGATTCACCATAATTTCAAACCTAGCTGCTTATCTGGACACCAGTAAATAGTTCTTACAACTGGATTTACTTAGATAATATTTTCTTAACCCATTAATATGAAACTGTTTAAAATTAAGTGTACAAAGAGAAAGCATCTCATGATGGAATATGAAAAGGTCAATCTGGAAATCCTTCTTTGTACCTGAACTCTTGGAGCTTCCCAGGTGGCACTAGTGGTAAAGAACCTACCTGCCAATGAAGGAGACATAAGAGATGCAGGTTCAGTCTCTGGGTTGGGAAGATCCCCTGGAGGAGGGCACGGCAACTCACCCCACTATTCCGGACTGGAGAATCCCATGGACGGTGAGCCTGGTGGGCTGCAGTCCAGTGGGGTCACAAAGAGTGGACATAAATGAAGCAACTTAGCATGCACACATGTACCTGAACTATTACTAATAGGTACTACCATGGAATAGACTTCTACAATGGAAAACATAAATATTAATAGGTATTGTTATTTTCATGCTTAGCATCAGTGGTTTGTCCCATTAAACCTGCATTAAGAATCCAGGGCTTTCCAGGGCTCAGTGAAAAGAATCCTCCTGCCAATGGAGGGGACGTGGGTTCGATTCCTGGTCTGGGAGGATCCCACAGGATGCAAAGTAATTAAGTCTGTGCACCACAAACACAACTGGTCTGTGCTCTAGAGCCCGGAGGCCACAATTACTGAGCCCATATGCTGCGACTACCGACATGCCTGCACCCTAGAGCCCGTTCTCCCCAACAAGAGAAGACGCCACAATGAGAAACCTGCGCACTGCAAAGAAGACTAGCTCCCGCTCTCTGCAACTAGAGAAAAGTCCAGGCAGCAACAAAGAACCAGCACAGCCATAAATAAATAAATATTTTTAAAAATCCGCATCAGAATCCAGACCAATACAAGTTATTAAGAATGAAGGAACACATACACAAATCATTGATGTAGTACTGAATGAGATCCGACAATGACATTCTCACTGAAGCAAGAAGACACTTGTTATTAAAACAAGAGAGGTCTTATTCCATTTAGTAAGAAAAAGTAGGGTGTTTACCTAAAATTAAAAACAAACCCTCGAAGGCTGTACAAATAAAATCTCCTGTTCAATTTTTTCAGACTGAAGGTTAATGCTAACCAGTACACCCTAAAGGGGAAAAAAAAAAAAAAAAAAGTATACTACGTGGCTTTATTTACACAACTGCTAAAGAAAGTCAAGTTTCTCAGGAAACAGGTAGTGACGACTGCTCAAACAGTGACAATTAGATTTGGCTGGCAGTACCTGGTGGAGCAATGGTCCCTGAGGGGGCTTCTCAAGTAAAATTACAACCCCGCACAGCTAAGCACTTGCAGTCAGTGCCAACATACATGGAATGCAGGATTAAAGAAATTGAAACCCAAATCCCAGAAACATGACTTTCTGTACTCCTCAGAGGGCAGAATTATATCATCGTGCCTGCCTCACACAAATAAGAAAAGACCATGAAAATATAGCTTATTTCCACTCTAATACCTGGGTTACATCTTTCCTAATTTATAAAAGGCAAGATGTCATTCAAATGGATAAAAATATTACTGGAGCACATTAAAAGGTATATGTATTATGTGAACAAAAAAGAAAAAAAGGATGGGAACTCGCAAGGGAAAAATATTGAATCCATTCATATATGAAGAAATAAAAGTTTTTTTGAAAGATAAAACAATCTTTGGCTGCACACTTGTCTAACACATTTTGTCTAATAATTTCATAATTTAACATTGTCAATCATAATCTTAATACACTTGTAGCAAGATGGCAGAGTAGAATGACGTGTGCTCATCTTCTCCTGTGAGAACTCCAAAATTACAACTCACTGCTGAACAACCATCGACAGGAGAATGTTGAGTCCACCAAAAAGAGATACCCCATGTTCAAAGGCAAAGGAGAAGCCCCAGCAAGACAGTGGGAGGGGCGAAATCACATTTAGAATCAAACCATATACCCCCAGAGACCCTAGGCAGACTCCAACAAAATCTTGCACACACCAGGACCCAGAGACCCCACAGAGGCTGAGCCAGACCTGTGTCTGAGTCTCCTCGGAGGTACGGGTCAGCAGTGGCCTGCTGCAGGGCCAGGGGCTCTGGGTGCAGCTACCTGGTCACACAGCCTGGGGCATAAGCCCTCTTGGAGTCGCCATTAACCCCACCATAGAGCTGCCAAGCAGACGACCCACAAACTGCAGAACAATTATACCAAAGAAATTCTCACACTATTAAGAAAGTTCTAAGACCCACAACAGATTTCTCAACCTCGGTATCTGCAAAAGGGACTGAAAATCCCCAGGGAATTTAACTTTGGAGGCCAATGGGATTTGATTACACAACTTACACAGGACTGGGGGAACAGACTCTTGGAGGGCACAGACAAAACCTGGTGCACACCAGGACCCAGGAGAAAGGGGCAGAGACCCCACAAGAGACTGACCCAGACTTGCCTGTGAGTGTCCAGGAGTCTGCAGTGAAGGCGTGGGCCAGCGGGGCCTGCTGCAGGGTCAGGGGCACTGAGAGCGGCAGTGTATGTACTGGACCTTTTGAAGGAGGTCGCCACTGTCTTCATCACTTCCACCACAGTTTGGTCTCAGGCCAAACAACAGGGAGGGAACAGAGCCCCGGCCATCAACACACAATTGGATTAAAGATTTACTGAGCAAGGCCCTGAGCATTAGAACAGGACCCAGTTTCCCCCACAGTCAGTATCTCCCATCAGAAAGCTTCCATAAGCCTCTTATCCGTATCCCTCAGAGAGCAGACAGAATGAAAGCAACAATCACAGAAAATTAATCAAACTGATCACGTGGACCACAGCCTTGTCTAACTCAATGAAACTATGAGCCATGCCCTGTGGGGCCACCCAAGACAGGTGGGTCATGATGGAGGGTTCTGACAAAACGTGATCCACTGGAGAAGGGAATGGCAAACCACTTCAGTATTCTTCCCTTGAGAATCCCATGAACAGTATGAAAAGTCAAGAAGACGGGATACTGAAAGATGAACTCCCCAGGTTGGTAGGTGCCCCAATATGCTACTGGAGATCAGTGGAGAAATAACTCCAGAAAGAATGAAGAGTGAGAACTAAAGCAAAAACAACACCCAGTTGTGGATGTGACTGGTGATGGAAGTAAAAGTCCAATGCTGTAAAGAACAATAATGCATAGGAACCTGGAATGTTAGGTCCATAAACCAAGGCAAATTAGAAGTGGTCAAGGAGGAGATGGCAAGAATAAACACTGGCATTTTAGGAATCAGTGAACTAAAATGGACTGGAATGGGTGAATTTAATTCAGATGATCATCATATCTACTACTGCGGGCAAGAAATCCTTAGATGAAATGGAGTAGCCCTCATAGTCAACAAAAGAATCTGAAATGCAGTACTTGGGTGCAATCTCAAAACGACAGAATGATCTCTGTTCGTTTCCAAGGTAAACCATTCAATATCAATCCAAATATATGCCCCAACCAGTAATGCTGAAGAAGCTGAAATTGAATGGTTCTATGAAGACCTACAAGACTTTCTAGAATGCACACCCAAAAAAGATGTCCTTTTATCATAGGGGACTGGAATGAAAAAGTAGGAAGTCAAGAGATACCTGGAGTAACAGGCAAATTTGGCCTTGGAGTTAAAATGAAGCAGGGCAAAGGCTAACAGAGTTCTGACAAGAGAATGCAATGGTCATAGCAAATACCCTCTTCCAACAACACAAAAGAAGACTCTACACATGGACATCATCAGATGGTCAATACTGAAATCAGATTGATTATATTCTTTGCAGCCAAAGATGGAGAAGCTCTATAAAGTCAGCAAAAACAAGACTAGCAGCTGACTGTGGATCAGATCATGAACTCCTTATTGCCAAACTCAGAATGAAATTGAATAAAGTAGAGAAAACCACTAGACCATTCAGGTATAACCTAAATCAAAACCCTTACGATTATACAGTAGAAGTGACAAATAGATTCAAAGGATTAGATCTGTTAGGCAGAGTGCCTGAAGAACTATGGATGGACGTTCATGACATTGTACAGGAGACAGGGGTCGAGACCATCCTCAAGAAAAACAAATGCAAAAAGGCAAAATGGTTGTCTGAGGAGGCCTTACAAAGAGCTGAGAAAAGAAGAGAAGCAAAAGGCAAAGGAGAAAAGGAAAGATATACCCATTTGAATGCAGAGTTCCAAAAAGTAAGGTAAGAAAGCCTTCCTCAGAGATCAATGCAAAGAAATAGAGGAAAACAATAGAATGGGAAAGACTAGAGATCTCCTCAAGAAAATTAGAGATACAAACGGAACATTTCATGCAAAGATGGGCACAAAAAATGACAGGAATGGCCTGTACCTAACAGAAGCAGAAGATTTTAAGAAGAGGTGGAAAGAATACACAGAAGAACTGTACAAAAAAGATCTTCATGACCTAGATAATCACAATGGTGTGATCACCCATCTAGAGCCAGACATCCCAGAATGCGAAGTCAAACCGGCTTTAGGAAGCATCACTACAAACAAAGCTAGTGGAGGTGACGGAATTCCAGTTGAGCTATTTCAAATCCTGAAAGATGATGCTGTGAAAGTGCTGCACTCAATATACCAGCAAATCTGGAAAACTCAGCAGTGGCCACAGGACTGGAAAAGGTCAGTTTTCATTCCAATCCCAAAGAAGGGCAATGCCAAAGAATGTTCACACTACCACATGACTGCACTCATCTCACACGCTAGTAAGGTAGTGCTCAAAATTCTACAAGCCAGGCTTCAACACTACATGAACTGAGTAATTCCAGATGTTCAAGCTGATTTTAGAAAAGGCAGATTAACCAGAGATCCAATTGCCAGCATCCACTGGCTCATCAAAAAACCAAAAGAGTTCCAGAAAAACATCTACTTCTGCTTTATTGATTACACAAAAGCCTTTAACTGTGTAGATCACAACAAACTGTTGAAAATTTTTAAGAGATGGGAATACTAGACCACCTTACCTGCCTCCTTCATTCTGTTGCTTCAGAAACAACAGTTAGAACCAGACGTAGAACAACAGACTGGTTCCAAATTGGGAAAGGAGTACATCAAGGCTGTGTATAGTGACCCTGTTTATTCAGCTTATATGCAGAGTATATCATGAGAAATGCTGGGCTGGATGAAGCACAAGCTGGAATCAAGATTGCCGTGAGAAATATCAATAACCTCAGATATGCAGATGACATCACCCTTATGGCAGAAAGTGATGATGAGCTAAAGAGCCTCTTGATGAAAGTGACAGAGGAGAGTGAAAAATCTGGTTAAAAAATCAACATTTAAAAAACTAAGATCATGGTATCTGGTCCCACAACTTCATGGAAAATAGATGGGGAAACAGTGGAAACAGTGACAGACTTTATTTTTGGGGCTCCAAAATCACTCCAGACTGTGACTACAGCCGTGAAATTAAAATACACTTACTCCTTAGAAGAAAAGCTATAAACAGCATATTAAAAAGCAGAAACATTACTTTGCCGACAAAGGTCCATGTAGTCAAAGCTATGGTTTTTCCAGTAGTCATGTATGGATGGGAGAGTTGGACTATAAAGAAAGCTGAGTGCCAAAGAATTGATGCTTTTGAATGGTGGTGTTGGAGAAGACTCTTGAGAGTCCCTTGGAATGCAAGGAGATCCAACCAGTCCATCCTAAAAAAATCAGTCCTGAATATTCATTGTAAGGAATGATACTGAAGCGGAAGCTCCGGTATTTTGGCCACCTGATGCGAAGAACTGAATCACTGGAAAACATCCTGATGCTAGGAGAGATTGAAGGCAGGAGGAGAAGGGGACGACAGAGGATGAGATGGTTGGATGGCATCACTAACTCGATGGACATGAGTTGAAGTAAGCTCTGGCATTTGGTGATGGACAGGGAAGCCTGGCATGCTGCAGTTCACAGGGTCACAAAAAGTCGGACACAACTAAAACTAAAGTGATTCATAATCTAAAACTCAGAGTCAGGAAATGAATTATACCTAAGTGGATGATTTCTCATAATGCAGTAAAGGATTACTTCACTTTATTATTTTATAATATATTAAACATTTACAAGAGATCAGTGTTACTCAGATAACAAGAACATAGGTAGCCTAAGGATGACATACTAAGGCTTCAAAATTCAAGAAAGAAAAACAAACTTAATGATATTTAGTGTCCAGCTAACTGACAGTGTGACTCAGTTGCTGAAGAATAACTAGGTCCTGAGCCAAAGATTTTTCTGCCCCCAAATGCATCACCGTTTCACTAACATCTTTCTCAAGGATGGCATCAGGAAAGGAAAACAGGGAATTCCCTGGTGGGCTGGTGGTTAAGAGTCTGCCTTGCAATTCAGGGGATGTGGGTTCCATTTCTGGTCAGAAAACTAAGATCTCACAGGTCACTGGGCAACCAAGACCTCATGCCGCAGAGACGGAGCCCTCACACTCTCGAGCCCGAGTTTCACAACTAGCGCGCCTGCGGGCGGCAGCTACCAAGCCAGCACGCCACAATTAGAGAGTCCTGGTGCCACACGTGATGCGACTGATACCTGACGTAATACATAGTTTTTTTAAAAAAGAAGAAACATGGTCTTTAAAAAAAGGAAAGTAAACCATAAAATTCACATGCTTCTTCTGAACGACTGGCTCAAACAAGTTTATTTGCAACAGTAGTCTTTTTGCCTGCTTAGATAAAGGAAAAGAATTCTCCTTAGATTCAGAAAAATGAGTAGGGCTGTACTGAGGGAAAATAAAGACAAAGACAAATGTTAATAATAAATTAGAAGCAAGTAATTATGACTTTCCCAGTAGAGATAATAATATACTTCTTTTAGGAAGCTTTGAATTTCTGTGACCAGCAGCTAACATGTCTAATTAGTCCATATATTAAAGAGAATTTTCACACCCTCAATTAAAATATGCTATTAGAACCAAATAAAATATGAAAGTATATATCATGGGTATCCTATAATGTAGGGTGTGATTACTTTTTTTAATCCTGTTATTTAAAATTTATTTCTTTTAGGTAGTCAGTTAATTCATTTTTGGCTTCTCTGGTGGCTCAGTGGTATCCACCTGCAGTGCAGGAGACTTGGGTTCAATCCCTGGGTTGGGAAGATACCTTAAAGAAGGAAACAGCAACCCGTTCCAGTCTTCTTTCCTGGGAAACCCCATGGACACAGGAGCCTGAAGGGTTACAGTACATGGTGTCTCAAAAGAGTCAGACACAAATTACTGACTAAACAACAACATTTGTGGTTGTGATTACTTCTGTTAACTTATGGAACTGATTCTTTGTCTTCCTGCTTAAAGAGTGCTATCTGCCTGCATTCTCCCATTTCCTTTGCAGGGGCAGAAAGCAAACAGGACTGTACATAACTTATTAGCAAATGATTAGAAACTGGCAGGCAGAGGAGAAATACTGGAACATTAGTAAACTTTTACTTTAGTAACAATTTTTTATTTTAGAATATATTTTTAGCTGAAAGGACATCATCTTTAAATCTCTCCCTATTGAGTATCAAGAGGCACCTGTACAACATCACCAAACACTGAAAATGTTACTCCCACCTTTTATGTAATGCAGCACTGACTGCCAAGCCCATTATAATTAAAATCTAATTTATATTAAAATTTAAACAATGAAATGTTTTGAGTATTTTTATATACTTGTCCATTTTGCAGAATTTGCTTAATTTTGATTTAACCTCAAAACTTTACCCACCCCACTCCCCAACAAAGGAGAACTTTCTCTTAGAAATGGTGCTTTCTGTCAGTAGTCCTGTATGATTTTTTTCCCTTGCCAAAGACATTTAAGGCATGGTACACATTCTTAACTTTGGGCTTCCCTGGTGGCTCAGACGGTAAAGAATCTGTCTTCTGTGCAGGAGACCCAGGTTTGATTTCTGGGTTGGGAAGATCTCCTGGAGTAGGAAATGGCAACCCAGGCCAGTATTCTGCCTTGGAGAATTCCATGGACAGAGGAGCCTGGTGGCTATAGTCCATGGGGTCACAAAGAGTTGGACATGACTGTATAACTAACACACACCACACACACAATTTCTTAACAGGTCCACTTGTTCTGTGGCATCCTCCTGGCACCAACCCTGTTGATAATCCTGATAAAAATACTTTCATGTAGTCTACTTAGACAATAAAGGTGAACTCAGACGGTAAAGTGTCTGCCTGCAATGCGGGAGACCCAGGTTCGATCCCTGGGTCGGGAAGATCCCTGGAGAAGGAAATGGCAACCCACTCCAGTATCCTTGCCTGGAGAATCCCATGGACGGAGGAGCCTGGTAGGCTACAGTCCATGGGGTCGCAAAGAGTCGGACACAACTGAGCTGTATTGGTGTGCTACAAATAGTACTGCAGTTTCCCTCCTCTCCTACTGCAAACACCCTTTGAGTACCTTTCTTCACCTCCCTCCTCAAACTGGCAGAGGAAGTTTGCTCTTCTACACACTCTTATTTGGGTAAAAATGGAATTTGCCAGGCAAGAGTACTGGAGTGGGTTGCCATTCCCTTCTCCAGGCGATCTTCCTGACTCAGGGACTGAACCCACTTCTCCTGCATTGCAGGCAGATTCTTTACCGTCTGACCCATGATGGAAGCCCACATTAGAAAGGATTGCTTGCCAACTCCCCTCCCATCATAAATCAGAAAGTAGAGACACTGGGGAACTTCTCTGTAATCATACGAGGAGAAGTGGCCAGAGGGGACCCTGAGAAGCCTGATGGTCCATTGTTCTGTAACTGGGGCTGCAGTTAGGGTGGAAAGGGTGGTTACCAGGCAGTTGCAGAGGTCGGCTCCATCCTCGGAGTGTGGAAACTGAGGACCAAGCAGTGTGGCATGTGATATGAGGACTGCGTGCCTAGGGACAAGAAAGGGTAAAGAGCAGAGGACAGGAATGCCTTCCAACACATGGAATCTGAAACAGTAATTCTTCTTGCAATGACAGCCTCCTCACCCAAGAACACGATCATTGAAAAGATGGTGTTTGGATAGATGGTGTTTGGATATGTGACATTTCTATGTCAGGTTTTTAAAATAGCAGTTTGCTAACATTTAGGTGGTGAAGAAACCCACATTCTGATAATGTAGGCAAATGAAGACCCCTTAATAGCTTTCCTTTTCTGAATTACATATGTGCAGTTATACATGTTTTGACCTGTGGCACTCATATTTATCATGTATCACCTTCATAGAAGATCTAGAAAAGGTATGCAGGTGATGGATAAAGTATATTTAACCTGTCAGTCTCAAACCCAACTCATTTAAGGAACACTTCAGAGGAACATAACAGTTCCTGGGGTGAGTAAAGACATTTTAACAAGTATCAATATAGTTATCAAGCAGTCAGCAGTATACCTAACATACAACAGAAATGCTTTTCTTGCTAAGAAACTAAAACTGTCTTCTAACATTGAAATTCATGATATCCATGATGTGCTTTGTTTTTAGCTAAAGAAATCCACAATGCTCTGTAGTACTATCTGTCTGCTCCTAATGCAATGTAAGTTATAGTGAAGTTAAAAAGTTCTGTCTTATTTTTTCCATTTTATCAGTTTTGTTGGGTTTTTTAAACTATTTTGTCTACTATTGTACCTTGTAAGTCTCTAACATTAAATATAATGAACAATAAGACATTTCTAAATAAACTAATAAACAGATGTTATATCTTAAGCAATACTGCCAGGTTTTTAGGTTAAAAGTACATGTAATATTCTTAGGTAAATCAAAAGATTACCTTCTCTACAAAAACTACTTACAAAATGGGCATATATGCATTGGAATATCTCTGTAACAGACAATCCATGAGTTACAATAGCTCTACTTAATCACACCCTATGAATTTTACATCCTCTCTTATTATACAAAAACATGGCAAACAAACAAACAAACGCTGCTTTTATGTAACCTAAAAACTACAAAGATGAGCATAACAAAGTTTGATTAAATATTTATTGAATTAATAAGTGAAGTTAAAGCTAGGCTGCCAATTTAACAAAGTCAACATAATAAACAAAAAGATGTAAGAAGGTGGTTACTGAGATAAATGTTTTTTTCAATGGCAACAATACGAAAATCAGGCAAAGTGAATATATACTTCTAAAATAGCAACAGTCTTGGCAATAGCTTAAATTCTTAGCTATAGAACCAATGAAACACTGCAAACAAACTTTCAGTTAAAGTAAGTTATGGCTTGATAGCAACATCCTAATGTAACTCAGAAAACTGAGTTATATAATAATTCCAAATGTAGGAGAAAATGCAAGAGTCATGATTGGAAACCTTCATCTTACAGAGTAAGGGTGAGCAAATCCTTTCTGTAAAGAAGGATGTCATAAGTATTTTGTTTTATGAGCCAAATGATCTTTGTTACAACTACCAACTCTGCTCTTAACATGCGAGTTGCCATAGGAAATACAAATGAATGAACGTAACTGCATTTCAATAAAACTTTAGTTATTAAAAACAAGCACTCTTCAGATCCTGCCCATGAGCAGTAATTTACTAATCCCTGTTCAAAAATTTGCTTCCAACTAAAATCAGCTATACCTCAGAAGTCACCAGTCTTTCATGCATATAATCACAAGGAAAAATTATTAAATGAAAAAGAGAAACTGAGTTTTAAAGAGTCACAGAATTAGAGGAAGATAATAGTACCCAGTTCTAATTTTATTTTTTCCCATGAAGTACCCAAGCAACTACAAAGTCCTTAAATTGCATAATTTTAATTTTTAAAGTGGAAACCATGGATGTTTATATGGAATTCTTTAAAGAAAAAGATCAATGAATTTTAATTATTTAGAAGACATATCTCTCAATTAATACATTCCAAACAGGATTTCAAAGTAGCTCTTACATTATTCAGCAAAAAAATTCAGGTTAAGGACTTCCCTGGTGACCCAGTGGTTAAGAATCACCTGTCAATGCAGGGGACGTGGGTTCAATCCCTGGTCCTAGGGGTTTCCACATGCTGCGGAGCAATGGGTCTCAACTACTGAGCCTGTGTCCCAGAGCCACAACTACTGAACCCCGGGAGCTCCAGAGACCATGCTCTGCAACAGAAGTCACCACAATAAAAAGCCTGAACACCACAACTAGAGAAATCCCACGGGCAGCGATGAAGACACAGTGCAGCCAAAAAGAGAAAGTTCAAGTTAAGATCAAAATAGTCTATAACATAATATTCATTCTACTTGGTTATGGATAAAATAACTAAGTTGTAAACATTTCTATACATTTTAAAAACAATTATAAGATACACTTCAGGTCTCCAACTGAGACAACAGGAGATAATTTTTGTTGTTTTTTGAACATCTGGGAATTCTTTATAGTTATAC
The DNA here is from genome assembly GCF_003369695.1 of Bos indicus x Bos taurus. Taxonomy (NCBI): domain Eukaryota; kingdom Metazoa; phylum Chordata; class Mammalia; order Artiodactyla; family Bovidae; genus Bos; species Bos indicus x Bos taurus. The sequence continues at coordinate 95,071,157 of NC_040079.1, read as the reverse complement.
GCTCATACGGCTTGGTGGAAATGTACTGTATTTTTAGGCAGTAAATGGAAACCAGTGGAAATGGTTTTCACAGGCACAGTTTTAACATTAGAGTGAACAAAATGGATTTGTAAACATACATAAAGGGAAATTGAAAAACTGGAAGAATTTTAAACCTGATGTTGAGAAATCTGAAACTGCTCAGTTTTAAATATAACAAACTCAAATCACAGTACTCTCTAAAGTATCCTAATTTCATCTCCATTTCTATTGAAACTAAAAAGAATTCCATTAGGATAATAAAATATTTAAATCGAAGAAACAGAATGACAGCTTAAACAATGGGGAAAATCATTTTGCCTGTTACTATGAGTCATTCTGGACTAAAAGTTATTGAATTTTTTTTTAATCAACCCCAAAGCTTCTGAACTTTGACTTCATCCAAAACAATACTATGTCTCAAATCCAAGGTTTATACAAAACCAGACTTTGCTTTAACATAGACAGTTGTATCATTTTCCATATTCTCATTATTGGAAAAATGAACTCACCAATTAGGTGGAAGTTGTGTTTTTTATCCTAAAAGTAAATTATCCTAAAAAATCCATATATAAGATTTACTTAACAGATATATCTAGAATTTCTACAATGTACAAAAATTTCATATAAATGTTTCTTATGAATATTTTCCTTTATCCAAAACTCAGCAATAGGGCTTCCCAGATGGTGCTAGTGGTAAAGAACACGCCCACCAATACAGGAAACTTAAGAGATGCAGGTTCAATCCCTGGGTCAGGAAGATCCCCTGGAGAAGGAAACGGCAACCCGCTCCAGTATTCTTGCCTGGGGAATTCCACGGGCAGAGGAGCTTTGCAGGCTACAGTCCATAACATTCCAAAGAGCCGGACATGACTGAAGCGACTTAAACACCCGCATGCACACATAACAAAACTCAGCAACAGCAATCGAAGTCTTCACCCTTTGGACATACAAATTCACAGAAGTCCCTGAGAGCCAAGAGTGCAAAGAAACCACACAGATGACAGAGGGGGAGAAAGAGAGTCCCCTCTAAACCTGTGTATAATGTCTTGGTAAACTCTGAAAATTGCACATGTATATACTGACTCTAATAAACACTGCAAAAGATTTGAAAACTGAACTTTGATGCAGAACACTGCTCAGGTCCCAGACTTTTCCCAGACTCACATGTGATGGCACACATGTGAGATGACTGGATAACACTGCAAAAGCTTCAAAAACTAAACTGACTTTGAAACCACAGCCCTCAGGAGGCAAGGTAGGATTTGCAATCTGAATACAACTAGGTGGATACACTGTCAAACCAAAACAAATCAACATTTTTGGCAGCATTTCAGTGGGATACAGAATGCCACAGTATAATACTTAAAATATACTGAATGCAATAGAGAATTTCAATGGATATGAATTTGAGAAAACTCTGAGAGATAGTGATGGAGAGAAGAACCTGGTGTGCTGCACGCGGTCCATGTGGTTGCAAAGAGTCTGACATGACTTAGCGACTGAACAACAACAGGAACTCAAGAACTCAAAGAGGCAGAAAAATCTCAAGAACTGTCAAGACAAAAGAAAATAAATAGACACCAACACCAAGATGACCCAGAGGGTGGAATTATCAAAAACTTTTAAGCATGTATGACAACCACATCCCATAAAGTGAGAATAAAAACTCTCAAAATGAAGTGAATGATATATATCTCATCAAAGAAACCATAAACTGCAATTCAACTAAAACACAGGCAAAGAACTTGGACATAGTTCCAAATATGTGCAGATGGCCAATAAGCACATTGAAAAGATGCTAACCATCAGAGAAATGAAAATCAAGACCAAAGTACGACACTAATTACATCCATTAGGAAATCTATTAGCAAAAGATTAATAAACAAATAACAAGTATAGGTAACGATATAGAGAAATTGGAATGCTTGTGCACTGTCAGTGGGAATATAAAGCAGGGCAGCTGCTAGGAAGAGTGGTGTAGCAGTTCCTTAAAAAATTAAAAATATGATCCAGCAGTTTTATAATGCTTATGGTTATAGTACACCCAAAATGACTGAAAGCATAATCTTGAAGTGAAGTGAGTGAACTGAAGTCGCTCAGTCGTGTCCAACTCTTTGCGACCCCATGGACTATAGCCCACCAAGCTCCTCCATCCATGGGATTCTCTAGGCAAGAATACTGGAGTGGGTTGCCATTTCCTTCTCCACAGTATCTTTCCGACACAGGGATCGAACCCAGGTCTCCCGCATTGCAGGCAGACGCTTTAACCTCTGAGCCACCAGGGAAGCCCATAATCTTGAAGAGATAGTTATATAACCATGTTCATAACAGTATTACTCACAATAATAAAAGGTAGAAGCAACCATCAACAGATGAATGGATAAATAAAATGTGATATATACCTACAACGAAATATTATTCAACCTTAAAAAAAAAAGGACATTCTGACACACACTACAACATGGGTGAACCTGGAGACATTATGCTTAGTGAAATAAGCCAGTCATAAAAAGAATACTACTGTATGATTCTACTCAGACAAGGTAGTTTGCAATGGTCAAATTGATAGGAATAGAAAGCAGAATGGCTGTTGCCAGAGGTTCAGGGTAAGAACAATGAGAGGTTAATATTTAATGCATTAGAGAGTTTCAGTTTTCCAAGATGAAAAATGGAATGCAAGGATGGCTGTACAATAATGTGAATATACTTAATGCCACAGAGGTGCATCCTTAAAAATGGTTAAATTTTGTGCTGTATGTATTTACAACAAATTTAAAACAATAATTAAAATAATTTTTAAAAAGGGAAATTTTGTAATTTAAAAAAACAAGAAAGGAAATTTGGTATGGATGGTGGTGGTTTAGTCGCTCAGTCATGTATGACTCTTTGCGACCCCACGGACGGTAGCCTGCCAGGCTCCTCTGTCCATGGGATTCTCCAGGCAAGAATATTGGAGCGGGTTGCCATTTCCTTCTCCAGGGGATCTTCTCAACCCAGGAATTGAACCTGGGTCTCCTGCATTGCAAGCAGATTCTTTACCAACTGAGCTGTAAGGAAAGACCTTGGGGTGGATGAGTTCAACTTAAAAAAAAAAAAAAAATCAAGGTCAATAGAGCAAAGACTTACTGTGGAGATAGATTACTGAAATGTTGAAATCTGAACAAAAGAAGGAATATGACTGAATCATGACAGTAGAGTCTCAGGAACTTGGTGGTGGTGGTTTAGTTGCTATGTTGTGTCCAACTCTTGCGACCCCATGGACTATAGCCCTCCAGGTTCCCCTGTCCATGGGATTCTCCAGAAAAGAATACTGGAGTTGGTTGACATTTCCTTCTCCAGAGGATCTTCCCAACCCAGGAATCAAACCTGGGTCTCTTGCATTGCAGGCAGATTCTTTACCGACTGAGCTACGAGGGAGGCCACCCAGAAACTTGGAGGACAATATAAATATGAAATCTGACATGCATATTCTTAGAGCTCTAAAAGAAGGAGAGAAAGAGACTGATGCAGAAAAAATATGTATATTTTAGAAAGAATGACTCTCCAATACACTTGAAACTAGCACAATATTGTAAATCAACTATACTTCATTAAAAATGTTTTTAATAAAGTATAAATTAAATTGGAATGCTAAGAAATTCTTAAACAATCCAAATTAATGTATAAAAGAGTAAAAAGAATCAAAAAATGATATTCAAACACAAAACAATTGTAAGTGGTAGATGCAAGCTTGGCCATGTCAGTAATTGCATTAAATATAAATGGTCTACACAAACAAAAAAGAAAATAAAACAATTTGGATTTTAAAAAATAAGTAAATAAAATACTGCCTACAAGAAACCAATATTAAATAAAATAATATTGTTAGGGTAAAACTAAAATGAAGGGCAGAAAAAAATCAACCATGAATACACCAACCAAAAGGAAACTATAATAACAGTATTAAATCCAAATAAAGACGACCATGTTTTGTTGAGTCAATAAGTCATGTCCAATTCTTTTGTGACCCCATGGACTGTAGAACGCCAGTCTCCTCTGACCATGGGTTTTCCCAAACAAGAATACTGGGGTGGGTTGCCATTTCCTTTTCCAAGGGATCTTCCCAACTCAAGGATTGAACCTGGGTTCCTACATTGCACATGGATTCTTTACCACTGAGCCACCAGGTAAAGGAAAATTCCCATAAACAGGGCATTACATAGCGATAAGGAAGTTGATTCACCAAGAAGATATACACCACATCCCAGGTCCTCAAATAAACTTTAAATATTTTGAAAAATTGAAATCATATGAAGTATATACTTTGCCTATAATTATACAAAAAAAAAAAATCATTGGCTGACATACATCTTGAAAATCCCCAAATATTTGGATATTAAATGTGGTCCACTAGAGAAGGGACTAGCAAACCACTCCAGTATTCTTGGCTCGAGAACTCTATAAACAATATGAAAAGGTAAAAAAAAAAAAATGACACTGGAAGATGAGTTACCCCAGGTTGATAGGTATCCAATATGCTACTGGAGAAAAGCTGAGAAATAGCTCCAGAAGGAATAAAGAGGCTGGGCCAAAGCAGAAATGACACTCAAATGTGGATGTGTCTTAAGACTGATGCTGTAAAGAACAATTTTGCATAGGAACGTGGAATGTTAAGTCGTGAATCAGAAAACTGGACATGGTCAAGTGGGAGATGGCAAAAGGAGATATCGTCACTTTAGGAAAGAGTGAACTGAAATGAACAGGAATAGGTGAATTTAATTCAGATGACCATTATATTTACTACTGTTGCCAACAATCCCTTAGAAGAAATGGAGCGGTCCTCACAGTCAACAAAGGGTCAGAAATGCAATACTTAGGTACAATCTCAAAACCGACAGAATGCTGTTTCCAAGGCAAACCACTCAACATCACAGTAATCCAAGTCTTTTCCCCAACCAGTAATGCAGAAGAAGCTGAAGTTGAATGGTTCTATGAAGACCTACAAGACCTTCTAAAACTAATACCAGAAAAAGATGTCCTTTTCATCATAGGGGACAGGAATACAAAAGGAGGAGGAAATCAAGAGATAACCTGGAATAATAGGCAAGTTTGGCCTTGGAGTACAACATGAAGAGAAGGGCAAAGGCTAACAGAGTTTTGCCAAGAGAACACACTAGTCATAGCAAACACCCTCTTCCAACAACACAAGAGAAGACTCTACACGTGGACATCACCAGATGGTCAATACTGAAATCAGACTGATTATATTTTTTGAAGCCAAATATGGAGAAGCTCTATACAGTCAGCAAAGGCAAAACCTGGAGCTGACTGTGGTTCAGATCATCAGCTCCTTCCTGTAAAATTCAGGCTTAAATTTAAGAAAGTAGGGGAAGGCACCAGGCCATTCAGGTATGACCTAAATCAAATCCCTTATGATTATACAGTGAAGGTGACAAATAGACCCAAGGGATTAGATCCCATAGACAGAGTGCCTGAAGAACTACGCACAGAGGTTTGTTACACTGTGCAGGCAACTCAAACAATCACCAAGAAAAACAAATGCAAGAAGGCAAAGGGGTTGTCTGAGGATGCTTACAAATAGCTGAGAAGAGAAGCAAAAAGCAAAGGAGGAAGGGGAAGATATATCCAACTGAATGCAGAGTTCCAGAGAAGAGCAGGGAGATAAACGAAAGCCTTTTAAGGTAAACAATGCAAAGAAATAAAGGACAATAATAGAATGGGAAAGACTAGAGATCACTTCAAGAAAACTGGATATACCAAGGGAACATTTCATACAAGGATGGGCACAATAAAGGACAGAAATGGCATGGACCTAATAGAAGCAGAAGAAATTAAGAACAGATGGCAAGAATACACTGAAGTCTATACCAAAAAAATAAAAAGTTTTAATAACCCAGATAACCACAATGGTGTGGCCACTCACCTACAGCCAGACATCATGAAGTGTCAGGTCAAGTGGGCCTTAGGAAGTATTACTAAGAACAAAGCTAGTGGAGGTGATGGAATTCCAGTTGAGCTATTTCAAATCCTGAAAGATGATGCTGGTTAAGTGCTGCACTCAGTATGCCAACAAATTTGGAAAACTCAGCAGTGGCTACACAGGACTGAAAAAGGTCAGTTTTCGGCCACTCCCCCAAAAGAGCAATGCCAAAGATTGTTCAAACTACCATACAATTGCACTCATTTCACACGCTAGCAAGGTAATGCTCAAAATCCTTCAAGCTAGGTTTCAACATTACATTAACTGAGAACTTCCAGATGTTTAAGCTGGATTCAGCAAAGGCAGAGGAACCAGAGATCAAATTGCCAACATCCACTGAAACAGAAAAAGCAAGAGAGTTCCAGAAAAACATCTACTTCTGCTTCATTGACTATGCCAAAGCCTTTGACTGAGTGGATCACAACAAACTGTAGAACATTCTTAAAGAGATGGGAATACCAGACCACATTACCTGACTCCTGAGAAACCTGTATGCAGGTCAAGAAGCAAAAGTTAGAACTGTGACATGGAACAATGAATCAGTTCAAAAATGGGAAAGGAGTACATCAAGGCTGTATATTGTCACCCTGCTTATTTAACTTTTATGTAGAGGACATCATGTGAAATGCTGAGCTGGATGAATCAGAAGCTGGAATCAAGACTGCCAGGAGAAATATCAATAACTTCATATATGTAGATGATACAACTCTAACAGCAGAAAGAAAAGAGGAACTAAAGAGCCTCTAGATGAAAGTGAAAGAGGAGAGTGAACAAGCTGGCTTAAAACTCAACATTCAAAAAACAAAGATCATGGCATCTAGTCCCATCACTTCATGGTAAACAGATGGAGAAAAGTGGAAACAGTGACAGATTTTATTTTCTTCAGCTCCAAAATCACTGCAGATAGTGACTGCAGCCATGAATTTAAAAGACACTGGATCCTTTTCCTTGGAAGAAAAGGTACGATAAACCTAGACAATGTATTAAAAAGCAGAGACATCACTTTGGCAACGAAGTCTGTATAGTTAAATCTATGGTTTTTCCAATAGTCATGTAAGAGTTGAACCATAAAGAAGGCTAAGTGCAAAGAATTGATGCTTGAAACTGTGGTGCTGGTGAAGACTCTGGAGAGTCCCTTGGACAGCAAGGAAGGAGATCAAACCAGTCAATCCTAAAGGAAATCAACCCTGAATATTCATTGGAAGGACTGATGCTGAAGCTCCGATAATTTGGTTACCTGATGTGAAGAACTGACTCATTGGAAAAGAACCCGAAGCTGTGAAAGATTGAGGGAAGGAGACAAAGAGAGTGACAGAGGATGAAATGGTTGAATGGCATCATCAACTCAATGGACATGAGTTTGAGCAAACTCCAGGAGATAGTGAAGGACAGGGAAGTCTGGCATGCTGCCCTTCATGGAGATACAAAGAGTTGGACACAACTTAGCAACTGAACAAAAACAACAAAAAAGTTCAAAGGCAAATGATTTAAAAACCCAGAACACTTAATTTTGAAAACACTTCCTAAAGACAAAAGATGCTAATTTTCTTCTTCACATAATCTCTTTCCTTTTAAATAAAACTATAGTAGGAGATGGGCTTCCCTGGAAGCTCAGCTGTTAGAGACTCCACCTGCAATGCAGGAGACTCCAGTTTGATTCATAGCTCAAGAAGATCTTCTGGAGAAGGGACAGGCTACTCACTCTAGTATTCTCAGGATTCCCTGATGGCTCAGATGGTAAAGTATCTGCCTTGCAATGAGGGAGACCTGGGTTCAATCCCTGGGTTGGAAAGATCCCTTGGAGGAGTGCCTGGCGACCCACTCCACTCTTCTTGCCTGGATAATCCCCATGGACAAAGGAGCCTGGTGGGCTACATACACACAGTCCATGAGGTCCGAAAGAGTTGGACAGGACTGAGTGATTAAGCACAGCACAGTAAGAGCTAAATAGCAACAGTAAATACATGATAATTTTATGAAAGCTGGGAATCTTATTACATGGGTCATCAAATGAAGAGTTATTTTGTTCGGAATTTTTGTGGACGTGTTAAACAATTGTGGTTTTCCAAGCACTGCAACTACCAAGTAAATTTTGTTTTATCTTTCTATACACTGACTACACTAACTTCTTCCATCAACTCATAAGAGAGAAGATATGTTCAAGAAAATATAAACAGTACAGAGAGGAGATTAACAAAGGTTTCTTGGCTGTTGTCCAGTAGAGAGGGGGAAGAAAAAGACCAACTTCCAATTTGACTCGAACTTGTTTAAAACATCTGAATGCTTTTAAAGGCAGCTTTGAGATCCTCTCTTTGGCTGCTGATGAAGCAGTGTGGCTGCTGAATTTAGGAACGGAGTAGTTACTTGGAAGACTCCGGCACCTAAGAAACAACGCAGAATGTACCACAGGACAGTGACAGATGGAACTGACATACACGAAGAATAGTATGGCACTTGCAATGATTGTTTTTTCCCTGCTGGCATCTGGGGATGTTTAGGGAGAAGCCCAAAATGGGATATTAGTTATTCCAAAACCATATGAAGTACAGTTGTGAGCAGAATATCTGAAGATTCATACTTATGCCTATAATGCTTTAGAATTTAAAGAACTGGTGGAATATGAAGACTAATGAAAACATCCATGCAAACACACACGATCTTACATGAATTACTGGGAAAATAGTGGGATAAACCATTTTCCTTTGGTTTTAAGGAAAAAAAATGTAGTATATATACAGTATTATCAACAACTTTTTATTCTCTGAACCAGAATCATCTTTGGGATCTCTCAGAGTACTTTTAAATTTCCTTCCTAAATAGGATCTTATATACCAGTTGAAGGCAGAATATCAATGACTTGTTTTTACATAATTATATCTCCCTCAGGATATTACTAAGAGTATGTGACACATAAAAGTATTCAATGAGTGTATGTATATTAGAAGATACATCTATCTACCAAGAGACAGTAATTTGCTATTACTAAAATGTCTATGTAAGCATTTTTAAAGATAAAGCTGCTAAACTACTGCCAATGATAACTAATATTTATTGTGCATTTGGTACAGTGGTAAAGAATCCACCTGCCAATGCATGAGACCTGGGCTTGATCCCAGAGTTGAGAAGATCCCCTGGAGAAGGAAATGGCTATACCCTCCATTATTCTTGCCTGAGAAATTACATGGACAGAGGAGCCTGGCAGGCTATAGTTCATGCAGTCACAAGAGTTGGACATGACTTAGCCACTAATAACAACAACAACATCATACACTCATTATACTGTTATAGCAACATGAAGAGCATTAATTTCATTGCATGACCTAGGCATAAAACCCTACATAAATCTGGTTCAGTCTCCATTTATGACAAAGGATATAAAGACATGGATAAGGAATTATAATCATTGTGTGTATCTTGGAGTGTCTCAGGTCTTACATCAATTTTGACACCATGTTGGAAAATCAAACTGTAATTGCATACTGAAACAGTAAAAGAAGTAATACAAAATAATGAATTAAAATATTTCTATTTGATTCAAAGTTTTCAGATCACATTATACAGTTCCCTGAATAATTTTTAATTTTGTTAAAGCATTTTTTTTTCCTGTCATGCTCTCCATTAAAACTCTGTGCTGTGCTTAGTCACTCAGGCATGTCCAACTCTTTGAGATTCCATGGACCGCAGCCCACCAGGCTCCTCCGTCTATGGGGATTTTCGAGGCAAGAAGAATGAAGTGGGTTGCCATGCCCTCCTCCAAGGGATCTTCCCAACCTAGGAATCAAACCAAGTCTCCTGCACTGCAGGCAAATTCTTTACCGTGTGAGCCACCAGGAAAGCCCAAGACTACTGGAGTGGGTAGCATATCCCTTTCTCCAGGGGAACTTCCTGACCCAGGAATCGAACTGTCTCCCCAGAATTGCAGGCAGATTCTTTACCAGCTGAGCTTCCATTTCTCTTTGTTTGTTTCTTAGCATTGTATTCTTTGATAAACCAAAAAAAAAAAAAAGCTGCATTTTGAAATTAAGAATTTACAAAGTCTTAATTTGATATTAAGAAAATAACTCAAAGTTGCTAGTGGTAGACTGTATCATGTTTCCTAAAGGTGCCCTTATTCAAATTCTAGAAATTGTGGATTTGCTAATTATTCCTTTACATGGCAAGATGTGCTTAAATTAAGGATCTAAAAATGGGAAGATTCCCCTAGATTATCTGGCTGAAGTGAACGCAACCACAAGAGTAGTTACAAGAGGGTAGAAAAAGGTTTAGAATGAAAGGTGTGTCAGTAGAAGCATACTGAAGCAATGCTCTTTGAAGATGGAGGAAAAGCCCACAGCAAGGAAAGCAGGAGGCCTTCCTATGCTAGAAAAGCAAAGTCAAGACCCTCCCCTAAAGCCTTGAAAAGAAACATAACCATGTTGACACCTTGATCTGAGGACTTCTGGTCTTAGAAACTATAAGATACTACACAGTGTTGTTTTAAGTCTCAAAGTTTTATGCCATTAGTAGCTAGTTACATTAGCAATAGGAAACTGCAAGTGAAAGTCGTTCAGTCATGTCCGACTCTTTGTGACCTCATGGACTACACAGTCCATGGAATTCTCCAGGCCAGAATACTGGAGTGGGTAGCCTTTCCCTTCTCGAGGGGATCTTGCCAACCCAGGGATCGAACCCAGGTCTTCCACATTGCAGGCAGATTCTTTACCAGGTGAGCCACTAGGGAAGCCCAAGAATACTAGAGTGGGTAGCCTAGCCCTTCTCCAACAGATCTTCCTGACCCAGGAATCGAAAATAGGTCTCCTGCAATGCAGGTGGATTCTTTACAAGCTGAGCTATCAGGGAAGTTCAGCAATAGGAAAGTAATATATTTTCCCATATATTTGTGTGGTAAATAACATCTAGAGCTATTTCAGAAATCTCTTTAAAAAACAAACAAACAAATAAACAAAAAACCTATTCTTGATGTTAATTTTCATCAGCAGAGAATTCTCCATAGAATGACCAGTAATAGTGGCCATTACAATTTGGAAAGACTGCATTCATTGAACATATTTATATGAAAAAAAGCTATGCTTTCTGAACATCAGCAATAAAATCATAAGGTTATAAATCAAAGGAAAGGTTGTTAAAATTTTTAGGTTTTTAAAAAAATAAATATATAATTCACAGAAGTATATAAAGTTTTAGTCAAATGAAATGTTATAATAATAACTTTATAAATATGTTGGACCATATAGACTGCAGGTTCTCAACCCATGCTGCACATTATCATCACCTGGGGAATTCGAGCGATAAATTCCATTTCCTGACCCCTCCCTGAGAGACTCTGATTTAATGGTTTGGGGTAAGACCCAAGACCCAGACATTAGTATACCTTGAAAGGCCTGCAGGTGGTTTTAACATATAGCTAGAAAGGGCTGAGAAAAAGCAATATAATCTTTTATACAAGTCTATAACCCTTAATTAGTAATAAAATTCAGTTGAGAGATATAAGAAGGCAACAAATACATTATATAAGAGTGTACCTGCTATGTTCTCTGTTATATTCGAGAATGCTGTGCTTCATATATAATGATAATGGCAGATTTATTGATCAAATCATAAGTGTTTGCCTAATTTTTCTAATCTCATTAGGTGCTTATGTCGCAATGTTACTTACTGGTTGAGGTATATGGGAAGTATTTTAAAGAAACTATTACATTAAAATTTAAGACCTTCTTAACCGAAAAAACTGAATATGAACTACAGACCTTAAAGACATATTTATTTTCCAATTAAAATATATTAATATGAATACTTAATATCCAATAAAATGTTCTAATAAATAATTAGAATCTGTCTTGTTATCACCACAACTAAATTTACAGGGGTAAGAATACACAGATAATGATAAACAGGTCAAATTCATGAATTTTGTTAATCATCATGTGTCTTCACCAAGTCTCAAGGTTTAAGATATAAACAAAACAAATTATGTGGTATCAAATGCAACAAAACAAAAACAGAAACTTAATGGCATGAAATTGGCAATTTTCACTGCTATAGTCCAAGCTTTTTCATTATGGTACATTTTTGTTTTTTCAAAAAAACATTCCATTTGAAAATAGAGCACTTTTCCCGAGTCAAAAAAAAAAAAAGCATAAATTATTAAATTAGTGCAAGAATGTGATACTTGTTATTCCATAACCTATGTATAATTATCTTCCTTCACACATGTAACAACGTTTCTTTATACTAAGAAACATTTAGAAATAGTATAAACACTAAATATTAGCAAACCAAAGACCAGTGCTCATATTCTTCAACAAATATCAATTATTTCTTAAATCAGACCATTTGCTTACAGTAAATAACTTACACAGACTTTTAATCTATTCCATATAGAGTGCATACACACAGAAACAATGTACTTAATCACTAACGAGCAACAGAACTAGTGTCATTTTGATTATCATCAATATTTATTTCTCAGTCTGTAACCTAATGTTCAACTGCTAGAAAGGATGGCAAACATTTACCACTGAACAATAAATAAAAACATATGTAATCCATACTCTACATCTGTTTCATAAAATATCTCTTGACATGTAACTGAAATACATTATTTAGATCCTTCTATAATTGTCTAACTAATTGGTATTAGCCAACCTTAATAGGGATAACAGGAGAAATACCTTCTCTGGGTTAAGTTATGCCTGAAATAATTTTAATTAGTATTAAAAAGTTTAAAATTTTTTTAAAGTTTATGACATAATTCCACAGTGATCAGAGAACAGCTCTGTATGATCTTAATAACTTTAGAGCATAAAATTTTTTCACCTTGTTTTATGTCCCCGGATATGGTCCAGCATCTTCTAGTTTATAGTCTAGGAGAATTTGAATAGAATTTATATCCTACTGTTGTGTGAAAATTATATAAATTTTAATTATGTTAATTGGTTCATGGTACCTTTCAGGTCTATTATATGCCTCTATTTTTCTGTATATTCATTCTATTAATTTTTGAGAGTTTTATATGGGAAGTGAAAAAAAAGTGAAAGTGAAAGTTGCTCAGTCGTGTCCAACTCTTTGCAATCGCATGGACTATACAGTCCACGGAATTCTCTCGGCCAGAATACTGGAGTGGATAACCTTTCCCTTCTCCAGGGGATCTTCCCAACCCAGGGATTGAACCCAGGTCTCCTGCATTGCAGATGGATTCTTTACCAGCTGAGCCACAAGAAACATCAACTAAAAATATTAATTTATCTACTTTAAAAATAATTTTAATATATAGTGGAGCTATATGTAACTTTGTCCTGTATTTTCCAAGTCTCCTGTAAATATGTTACCATACTTTCATAATTTAAAAACTAGAAAAAAAATTTTAAGTTTATGATAATATAAAAGGGTTTCAGGCCTTTCAAGGTATTTTTAGGAGGTGGGTGGGTGGATGAGGTAAATAAGTCACAGTAAAATTCCTTGTTTCAACAGAAAATAAACAGTATAGACTGTCACTGTGGTTTATAAACATCATTTCAATAACATCCTAAAAATCAGCCCACTGGGAACAAAACCCCTCTGTAACAAAGTATTAAATAGATAAGTATGCCATAAATTATTCAATAGAAATTTCTAGTGTTATTCAAAATAATCTGGATATAGATGGGACTTCAGAGAGCATCTACTCCAGACTTCTCATTTTAAGAAGAGGAGATTGATGTTCAAAGAATTATATTTATCACTTTCATAGCAAATAAATACATTACTAGTGAAGCATCAGTACTAGTGAAGCATCAGTACTGGCTTCCTGATTTCCATTTCCAAACTCGACTCACCCATAGCACTTTTTAAGCAATTAGAACTCATCCAAAGTTTAATTGTGAGTTGTGCTGAGATTTTTTTTTTTCTTACCCTTTTGAACTTCTTCAGGCAATCCTATGTCCTTCCACTTTCAACACACTGCTCTACCTTAAGTCAAATATATGGCAAAAGCAATACAATATTGTAAAGTTAAAAAATAAAAAAAAAAAAGAAGAAAAAATAATTAGAACCAAATAGGGTCTGATGATCCATCTTTACCCTCGTTAACTTCCATCCTGTGCCAGTGACAGAGTTGACAAAGTAACAAAAATTCCTTGAGATTTATTTAAGCCCTTTATGTATCTGTCCAAAGAAAGAATTTGCCAGAAAAGACTGATAAAGAAAATGCTAAATCAAGTCTTAAACAATGAGGACATTATTGTCTCAATCTCCCATGTGCTTAACAATCAAGGTCCCGGTTCCCTGTCTCAAGAATGTGGGGTTTCTGCACCATTTTCATTTGCTGTCATCAGTGTGGACTTCATCTGGAGGTTAGTTTGGTTTTTGTTGATATAGAAGGAATGGAGACTTTCCTATTTTCCTGATGGGAGTGAAAATGGTTTTCCTTAGGCTTCTCTAAGAGTCTAAAAAAATTTCCCTCAAGCCTCCAAAAATTTTCTCCTTGCATCCCAACAGCCAGAATTCAGTCATACCCTAAAGCAATCATCAGCAAGGGAGAAAAGACTATCTTTAGACCAAACAGTACATCTCTGAAACAAAGGACAGGATGGTTTCCCCTATGACACATGACTTTATGCAACAAGATGCTGAACAGCACGTAGGTTCTATGAGAAAAGGAAGGAGGGGATCATAGTCGCTGAGCAGTCAGGCCTCAAAGTTCATTACTCCTTTAGCTATAAAATTTCCATACACAGCCTTATTGCCTTATTTTCAAAACTCCCAGGCCTACCCACACGCTCCTATCCCTTCCCTAAAGGAGAAGACTCAGCGTCTCATATGGTCCCTGCATTAAGCTTCAAAGTCCAGATCCTTAGGTAATGGCCACTATCGCCAGTAGGTCCAAATTGCTTAGTGAACTCCATCTAAATGATAAGGTATCTACACCTTCATATCTACACACCAATTAACAGTGGAATAAGACCAGCAAGCAACTATAAAATGCCAGAAAGAGGATCAATAAAAAGCAATCAAAAGTAACTATGGGTCCAAAGTGTGCTCATACTCTCTTGCAGGACAGGGGAAGAACAGATTTCCAGTCTGCAAAAGGAACATGTTCTTGGGTGGCCCACATTTCTGCTCTCTACCCTCATCCGTTTTCCATATGGACACACTGCTGAACGTGGCTGTCACGTGCATGCTCAGTTGCTTCAGTTGTGTCCAACTCTTTGCGACCCCATGGACCATAACCCACCAGATTCCTCTGTCCATAAAACTTCCTGGCAAGAATACTGGAGTGGGTTGCCATTTCCTCCTCCAGGAGATCTTCCCAAGCCAGGGATCAAACCCTCATCTCCTGCACTGGCAGGTGTATTCTCTACTACTGAGCAACCTGGAAAGCCTGAATGTAGCTATCAGGCAAGATCTAAGAAATATTTTTAATATTCTAATTTTAGTCTATAATTTACTATTTTTTTCTCATGTACAAGAAGTTGTAAATGAAGTATTTAAGTGAAAGAAAGCTTTTGTTTCATAATTTCCACTCTTCAGAAAAGGTTTTCCAGTTACAATTTAGAGAGGATGGTATAATTAGTCAATAGAAAGAAAACCTTTCTTTTTTCAATTTCATAATGATAGAAAAGTTAAAAACAAAATTTCAAATAGCTTTAATTTGTATAATCAAATGTTATTCAATGATGTAGAGACTAAATGACAAAGACGAGGTTATCATTGCTCAGGTATTACCCTCCTGCTACGAAGCTTATTACTTTAGGCCCTTTGAGCATATGGACCTTATGGTTTCCTTCCTGCTTTACTCGTATGTGTTTAATTAGTCATGGTACACTGAAAACACAAACCCAGTCACTAAGCAGATTTCTAGGGTATTTTCTGTTCCCAAAGCTGGAACTTCATGATAATATTTCTGGACTATGTCCCAATAAGTACATTAACAGCTTTTTGCTTAGTTTAGACAGAAAGATGCTTTATTAATATTTTAATAACCCATGCTAGAACAGAACAAACATATCAAATAGGTCATTTTCGTGATTCCTTTTCATGTCTAATTTCTGTGAATTAACTTTATAACTATACTAGCTATTTCATTTTCCTCTAAACTTAAAACACCTAAAGCAACTCATTAAACAAAGAGCAAGTATCAACAGTAATCAGCTCAATTATAGCTATCGTGAAGGAAATACAAATACACAAAACGTTAGGAAAACCCTCAAGGTTCCATGTAAAAAGAAATACAACCACAACTTGGTATATACATACACAATCTGATAGTTTAGAGAGCACATGGAATGAAGCAAAAATTAAATAATAATTTCTTAAGAACTGGGGAGCAAATGTAGAAGATACATAGATTGATGAGAGGCTGGAGAGTCAAATGTTTTCCATGGAAGCCAAACCAGGAAGAACATCAGGAAGGATCTTGAGGTTTGTATGGCTGAAGCAGATACTTGTGTTGGAGATCAGTGAGCATGTGTAAAAGTTGGGAAGTGCAAATACCCAGCATGACCACTTCAAGCTGCAATGTGACCTAGCTTGTGATCTTAGATAAATGAAGAGTTCTTCATTTGAGGAACATTTCATCATGTGAGGAGGAAACGCATGATTTTAGATGAAGTCATTATTTCCATCTATAAGTAATATTTACTTTGTGTTATTTTATAGCTAGGGAAATGAGAACAATTGTGTGGTGTGAGACAAATACATGGCAAAGCAGAGGAGTGTTGTAAAAAAGAGATTAGCATTAAAGTACATGTTCAATGACACAGATATTGGTATGGTTTCAAAACCATACTCAGTGATTGAAATGGTTACTATATATCTGCTGCTGCTGCTGCTAAGTCGCTTCAGTCGTGTCCAACTCTGTGCGACCCCATAGACGGCATCCCACCAGGCTGTTCTGTCCCTGGGATTCTCCAGGTAAGAATACTGGAGTGGGTTGCCATTTCCTTCTCCATCTATACATCTATGTATATATAATACATCCAAACAATGTTTCCTACAGTATTGCAATTGTTAACATTAGAGGACTAGATATCAGACTGGCTTGAGAGTCTATTCTACATCTGCTTCTGATAGCAGCAAGACCATGGCCCACTTACAGAAACTCCCTAAGCCTCAGCTTCCTCACACCATGGTGATAACTCCCTAACAAGGTCATTGTAATCGTAACATTGGCTTCCCGGGTAACTCAATGGTAAAGAATCTGCCTGACAATGCAGGAGATGTGGGTTCAATCCCTGGGTAAGGGATACTCCTGGAGAAGGAAATGGCAACTGACTCCAATATTCTTCCCTGGGAATCCCAAAGACAAAGGAGCCTGGTGGGCTATAGTGCATGGAGTTGCAAAGAGTCAGACACAACTTAGCAACTAAACAACAATCATAATATCAGGTAATGATCCTAGAGACCTAAATTCAGTGTTAGAACATCGTGCTTCCTTAGTAAATAATAACATTACTTGTCATCAACTGCCCAACTTCTCAAGAACAGTATAACTGATATTAAATTGCATTTATTTTCATGCACATTTCAAAAGAAGTATCTCATTTTACAAAGATAATCTGAAGATAATGACAATTGTGTCATATTTTCCAACCCAAATGTATTTTATAATAACAATTGACTAATATATGTCAGGTCTTTCAGCTCAATAAGAAGTTTCTAAATAAGTTCAAAGAACCATTATTTCAACTTTTCTAGTAATAATAATGAAAAAAAAGTAGAAAAACAGAAAAAGAAAACAAAAAAAGGTCAATTTAAATGCGATTGAGTGACTTCCACATAAACATTTAGTATGTCTCAACATCATAATCTCCTGGCTCCTGGAGGATAAACACATGAATAATCACGTAGATTTCAGTGGTTGCAGTTTCTTAGGTCATCAGGACCAGAGTGAATCTTAGCAGGAGCATAATTGAGACTATCTGACTAGCAACCAGTGTAGTAACAAGGGAAGATATCCCCGAAAGGTGAATAAATGCACAACAAATGTACTGATAGAAACCAGAGGACTCACAGAAGCCAATTAACAACAGGAGAGCCATTTTGCTGCAACCGGATCTCATTTAAAGGTCTCAGAGATAAAAAGTACCCCAAATAAATGTATAATGTGCATCCATTCCTGCCCAGACAGTAATACTGTCTGGAAAACTGTGGCTGCATATTTACCATCTGGCAACTGGGAAACATTAGCAATGGAGCAGCTAGCTGCTTGAGCAAGAGCTACCACATACCCACATGCACGGAAAATCTGAATCAGCAACGAAGTCAGAAGCATATGTCCTGCCAAAGAACGAATATTCACAGCGTTGCCAGTACCACACAGGTTGAATTAAATGCAAACGCCAACAACTCTTACAATTCTATATTGATATTCTGCCTGACAGCAACATCAAAGATCAAAACATAGCAATGATATAGGATAATTCCTCAAGGGTTTGTATATAGTTAGTGTGAGGAAATGAATCAGAGACTAGTTATAATCTTCAGAGTAATGGCTTTTCTGAGCAGGAAAGACTACTGTAAAGGAAGAGAATACACATCACACAGAGAATCCCCAAGTACACGTATACAAGGCAAAAAGGCTCTGGAAATCCTTTACAAAGAGGTAATGGCTTTAGCCTTTAAAATCTGAGTATGTTGATTTCTGTCTCTCTCAAGTCTTAAAATGTATGTATTGCTACCCTAAAACCATTCAGCATTAAGTATCAGTAGAAGGATTCTTTGATACTAAGTATATATTCCCATATCTCTCATACAACTGTTCTTTGCTTTATCATAGTCTATATCAAGATCAAATTTAAAAGTTCAAACAGAGAAAACTAGACTTGCAAACATGAGGCTAAAATGAAAGTTCATCCAAACATATAAACATCAAATCAGCCTGCAGACATGTAAACCAAATGCTTCCCTCCTAGCATATGCATTTACCCTGACAAGGCTCTGTTTTCATTGCTCCCACTGTTTCATTTCAAAGTATCTGGCCAAGGTTAAGCTAGAAACCTATTTTTAATTGCTGACTTTTGATAGAAGACATCTCTAACTTGGAAATACTGCTTCAAATAATGTATAATGCAGAGAAATTATGGTTTGAATTTCTTGTAAGCATCTTGTAAGAAACAAAGAATTAGGTACAGTGCAGTTTGGATCACTGTGTTACCAAATGAACCAAGTAACTGTAATTAAACAATAAGCATTCCTCAATAGATTTATTCCATTTGGCTTCGCCTGGATAATTGACAATAAAAAGAAATCCTCCAAAAAACACAGGTCTGATCATGCTTTTTCTGCAGTTGCAAACTTTCAAAGGCCTCCCTTGTCTTTAGAAGCAGCAACTATTAGTGTGGCTTTTGGGGCCAACATCAATCTGGCAATCTCACAATGAAGAGAAGAGGTTTTCCCAACATTGCCAAGAATGAGGAGGACCCTTATCAACTTCACAATTGCTCACAGACTATACACCACCCTGCATAATTGTAGAACTTTCAGTAGTTATCACCTGAAGAATGCATAATAAGAATTAAATTAGTAATGACTTTATCAATTATAACATCTACATACATATGAAAATAGTATGTATAATTACTATCTACACAAAATTTTGACAGCAGAAGAGGTTTGAAGACCCCTATAGTGGTTTTCTACTCCATAGTTGAGGCAAACTCTTTATGACCCCATGGACTGTAGCCAGCCAGGCTCCCCTGTCCAGGAATTTTCCAGGCAAGGATACTGGAATGGGTGGTTATCCCCTTCCCCAGGGGAATCTTCCCAACCCAGGGATCGAACGTGGGTCTCCTTCATCGCAGGCATATTCTTTACCACCTGAGCCACCACGGAAACCCTGATGGTTAAGGAACCACTCATACAGTGAACAGAATAAGAAATGAGGGATTCCTTGGGCACTGTTGTTGCTCCACTGCCTGGCACTATGCTTGCAGGAAGTGTGCCATGTTTATTTGCTAAGAGAATGAAATAGGTCCCTTGCTGCAGCAACACCAGTGAGAGCAGCAGGACTGTAGGCTTGGAGCATAACCTCTTGGATTGTTTTAAGAAAATGGCAGACAAGCTGGACATGGGGGAAATGGCCAGCTTCAATAATGCCAACCTGAAGATGAAGACGCAGGAGAACACCTGCTGGCCAAAGAGATCATTGAGTAGGAGAAGCAAGCAAAGTGAAATTTCCTAAGGACCTGAGGAATTCTCTACCCCTTCACCTTAGAGAGCTCAGTCATGATGTAGAGGAAGAGTCACCTGCAAGATGGAGACAAGTGACAGGTTGTGCTGTGAATCCAGGTACTCCATGCCGATGTCACTGGCCTGTGGGGCTTTGAGGGGATCCTCCAAACAGACTGCTTGGTGTAGGGTGTTTGAATAAGGATGGCTACAATAATAACTGCAATGTGGCTGAAAAGAATGTTCAATGAGTGATTTTAGGTCTGTTTAATGTAAGCAAACTGAACTAGTTATGAGTTTGCCAGACAGAAAAACACTTCCCTGGTTTGACCTGATATTATAAAAAAGTATTTGTATGACTAATGAAAATAAAACACATCTCATGACAAAAAAAAAAAAAGAATGAATGGCTTTAGATCACAGTTTCAGTCATAGTTACTAAGCTTTGGGACTCTGCATTAGTTGTCTCCTCTAGTGGACTGCTCACTCAGGTATCCACAAGGCTCTTTCCATCAGTTCCCTCAAGCCTCTGCTTAAATTCCATCTTTTAAATGAGGCAAACCCCCATGCAGGATTCTTAAGACCCTCTCACTTAGTTCACTGGATTTTCTTTCCTCTAGCAATAATCACTCTCAACGATTCTCTAAATTATTATTGAATTTTTTTTGTTATTATTTTTCCTTTGTTTCCCACTCACTAGAAGCCAGTAGAGAGGTTTTCTGTGACTTCTTCACATTCTAAAACAATACCTAGAAGGGACTTCCTTGTGGTCCAGTGACTCAGACCCTGCCCTTCGAGTGCAGGGGGTGCAGGCTGGATTCCTGGTTCAAGAACTAAGATCCCACATACCATGTATGGCCAATAAAAAAACAAATGCATGTGTGTATATATATGTGTGTGTGTGTGTGTGTTTGGGTGTGTGTGTGTGTGTACACACTATGCCACATGGGAAGCCCTCATATGTGTGTGTGTGTGTATGTACACACACATATATACATATATATAAAACAATGCCTGGCATAATGACATTTTAACAATGATTCAGTCTTTGGATAAATCATGTCTTTTTGTTGATGCTGATCCTTCCTCTATTAAAAAAATAAGGAATAAAACTTCTCCTACTTCATTTACAGAGTGGTTTGAGAATCAAATGAGTGATCCAATCACTGTTCTGAAATAGATGTAAGTAGACCTGTAATTCTTTGACATGGGATGATGCAAGTGAAGCAGGTGAGAGAAATAAGACTACCCTCTCCCTCGTAGAGGCCCACAGTTTGGGAATGATACTTCACTGACATGACTGAGAGTTGTAACTAGAAAGACAGGCTAGATGTTTTAATTACAAATTATAAGCCAGCCTGCTTTAACTTGGAACCTTTTTTTTTTTTTTTTTTTACCTAAAACACCTTTAGTTTCCCAACTGAGTTCAGCGTGGTTCTCTACCATCATAGGTATGATGGTTAGCTGTGGCTAGGCTAAGGTGCCCTAGTTTGGCAAAAACTAGTCTAGATCTGGATGTAAAGCTATGTTTGAGACACGATTAACATTTACAATCAGTTTATGATAGGCAGAGCAGATTATCGTCCATAATGGGTGGGCCTCATCCAATCAGTTAAAGACCTTAAGAGCAATGACAGAGGTTTCACAAAGAAGGAATTCTGCCTCAGGACTGAAATCTGCCTGGGCTTCCTAGTCTGCCTGCTGCCTGCCTCCCATACAGATTTCAGACCTGCTGATTTCCACAATCAAGTGGCAACCTCTCTCTCCCCACACATATATACTTTTGGTTCTATTTCTCTGAAAAGTCCTAACTAATACAATAGAGTTCTCATGACTGAAGGTTTAGAAACAATGCTAGTGATATATCTTCTTAAGAGGAAAAGCAATATGCTCAATTTCATTAACTTATTGCTTCTGGAAACTAGATTGATGTACTTAATGCACAGATTTTAAGTGTAAAGGTTCAGCTCAGTTCAGTTGCTCAGTCCTGTCCAACTCTTTGCGACCCCATGAACCGCAGCACGCCAGGCCTCCCTGTCCATCACCAACTCCTGGAGTTTACTCAGACTCAAGTCCATTGAGTCAGTGATGCCATCCAGCCATCTCATCCTCTGTCATCCCCTTCTCCTCCTGCCCCCAATCCCTCCCAGCATCAGAGTCTTTTCCAATGAGTCAACTCTTCCCATGAGGTAACAAAAGTACTGGAGTTTCAGCTTTAGCATCATTCCCTCCAAAGAAATCCCAGGGCTGATCTCCTTTAGAATGGACTCGTTGGATCTCCTTGCAGTCCAAGGGACTCTCAACAGTCTTGCCAACACCACAGTTCAAAAGCATCAATTCTTCGGTGCTCAGCCTTCTTCACAGTCCAACTCTCACATCCATACATGACCACAGGAAAAACCATAGCCTTGACTACACGGACCTTTGTTGGCAAAGTAATATCTCTTGTTTTGAATATGCTATCTAGGTTGGTCATAACTTTCCTTCCAAGGAGTAAGCGTCTTTTAATTTCATGGCTGCAGTCACCATCTCCAGTGATTTTGGAGCCCAGAAAAATAAAGTCTGACACTGTTTCCACTGTTTCCCCATCTATCTCCCATGAAGTGATGGGACTGGATGCCATGATCTTCATTTTCTGAACGTTGGGCTCTAAGCCAACTTTTTCACTCTCCACTTTCACATTCATCAAGAGGCTTTTTACTTCCTCTTCACTTTCTGCCATAAGGGTGGTGTCATCTGCATATCTGAGGTTATTGATATTTTTCCCAGCAATCTTGATTCCAGCTTGTGTTTCTTCCAGTCCAGCCTTTCTCATGATGTACTCTGCATAGAAGTTAAATAAGCAGGGTGACAATATACAGCCTTGACGTGCTCCTTTTCCTATTTGGAACCAGTCTGTTGTTCCATGTCCAGTTCTAACTGTTGCTTCCTGACCTGCATACAAATTTCTCAAGAGGCAGGTCAGGTGGTCTGGTATTCCCATCACTTTCAGAATTTTCCACAGTTGATTGTGATCCACACAGTCAAAGGCTTTGGCATAGTTAATAAAGCAGAAATAGATGTTTTTCTGGAACTCTCTTGCTTTTTCCATGATCCAGCAGATATTGGCAATTTGATCTCTGGTTCCTCTGCCTTTTCTAAAACCAGCTTGAACATCAGGAAGTTCACGGTTCACGTATTGCTGAAGCCTGGCTTGGAGAATTTTGAGTATGACTTTACTAGCATGTGAGATGAGTGCATTTGTGCGGTAGTTTGAGCATTCTTTGGCATTGCCTTTCTTTGGGATTGGAATGAAAACTGACCTTTTCCAGTCCTGTGGCCACTGCTGAGTTTTCCAAATTTGCTGGCATATTGAGTATAGCACTTTCACAGAATCATCTTTCAGAATTTGGAATAGCTCAACTGGAATTCCATCACCTCCACTAGCTTTGCTTGTATTGATGCTTTCTAAGGCCCACTTGACTTCACATTCCAGGATGTCTGGCTCTAGGTCAGTGATCACACCATCGTGATTATCTGGGTCGTAGAGATCTTTTTTGTACAGTTCTTCTGCGTATTCTTGCCATCTCTTCTTAATATCTTCTGTTTCTGTTAGGTCCATACCATTTCTGTCCTTTATCGAGCCCATCTTTGCATGAAATGTCCCCTTGGTATCTCTAATTTTCTTGAAGAGATCTCTAGTCTTTCCCATTCTGTTGTTTTCCTCTGTTTCTTTGCATTGATCGCTGAGTAAGGCTTTCTTATCTCTTCTTGCTCTTCTTTGGAACTTTGCATTCAGAGGCTTATATATTTCTTTTTCTTCTTTGCTTTCTGCTTCTCTTTTTTCACAGCTATTTGTAAGACCTCCCCAGACAGCCATTTTGTTTTTTTGCATTTCTTTTCCATGGGGATGGTCTTGATCCCTGTCTCCTGTACAATGTCACGAACCTCATTCCATAGTTCATCAGGCACTCTGTCTATCAGATCTAGGCCCTTAAATCAATTTCTCATTTCCACTGTGTAATCATAAGGGACTTGAGAGAAACCCAAGTAAGATGGTAGGTGTTGCAACAGGGCATCAGAGGGCAGACACACTGAAACCATACTCACAGAAAACTAGTCAATCTAATCACACTAGGACCACAGCCTTGCCTAACTCAATGAAACTAAGCCATGCCTGTGGGGCAACCCAAGACGGGCAGGTCATGGTGGAGAGGTCTGAGAGAATGTGATCCACTGGAGAAGGGAATGGCAAACCACTTCAGTATTCTTGCCTTGAGGACCCCATGAACAGTATGAAAAGGCAAAATGATAGGATAATGAAAGAGGAACTCCCCAGGTCAGTAGGGGCCCAATATGCTACTGGAGATCAGTGGAGAAATAACTCCACAAAGAATGAAGGGATGGAGCCAAAGCAAAAACAATAACCAGCTGTGGATGTGACTGGTGATAGAAGCAAGGTCCGATGCTGTAAAGAGCAATATTGCATAGAAACCTGGAATGTCAGGTCCATGAATCAAGGCAAATTGGAAGTGGTCAAACAAGAGATGGCAAGAGTGAATGTCGACATGTTAGGAATCAGCGAATTAAAATGGACTGGAATGGGTGAATTTAACTCAGATGACCATTATATCCACTACTGCAGACAAGAATCCCTCAGAAGAAATGGAGTAGCCATCATGGTCAACAAAAGAGTTGGAAATGCAGTACTTGGATGCAATCTCAAAAATGACAGAATGATCTCTGTTCATTTCCAAGGCAAACCATTCAATATCACAGTAATCCAAGTCTATGCCCCAACCAGTAACGCTGAAGAAGCTGAAGTTGAACAGTTCTATGAAGACCTACAAGACCTTTTAGAACTAACACCCAAAAAAGATGTCCTTTTCATTATAGGGGACTGGAATGCAAAAGTAGGAAGTCAAGAAACACCTGGAGAAACAGGCAAATTTGGCCTTGGAATACGGAATGAAGCAGGGCAAAGACTAATAGAGTTTTGCCAAGAAAATGCACTGGTCATAGCAAACACCCTCTTCCAACAACACAAGAGAAGACTCTACACATGGACATCACCAGATGGTCAACACCAAAATCAGATTGATTATGTTCTTTGCAGCCAAAGATGGAGAAGCTCCATACAGTCAACAAAAACAAGACCGGGAGCTGACTGTGGCTCAGATCATGAACTCCTTATTACCAAATTCAGTGTAAAGGTTAGTAAATTTTGAAAAAATACAACTGTATATCTACCATCTCCATCAAAATACAGAACATTTCCATCATCACTCTTGCCTTTTTCCACTGTTCTGATTTCTATTACAGAAAAATATAAAGTTTTGCCTGTTACAAAATTTCATATGTAAGAATTCATGCAGTGCTCTTTTGAAAATGGCTTCTATTACTTAACCATGTGTTTGAGATTCAACCATGTTGTCAAGTATATCTATAGATTTAGTTTTTAACTTTTACGTTAGGTTTCTGATCACCTTGAATGTTTGTATTAAGTAAAAAGTGGAGGTTGAAGTTCACTGCTGTCTGGTAACTCTTCCCAAATGTTCTAGAACCATGTGTTGAAAAGATTTTCTTTTCCCTATAAATAACTGAGAGGTCTTTGTAAAAATCAATTCACTATGTATGTCTGTGTCTATTTTTGACTCTCTAGATTCTTCAGTTCCTCTTACATCAATTTCACATAGGTTTAATTTTGTACTCTTAGGATTCTTTAAATCAGCTGGTATCAGTCATGCAATTTTATTATTTAAAAAAAAATAGTTACAGCTATTCTAAGCCCTTTGCATTTTCCATATATATTTGGAATCAGTTTTTCATTTTAAAAAATCAGTGCCTGTTGCTACTTTGATTGGGATTGTACACAATTAAAGCTCAGTTGGTAGACAACTCTTCATTTTGTCAGTCCAGGAACATGATATATATCTTCAGTTCAGTCACTCAGTTGTGTCCGACTCTTTGTGACCCCATGGACTGCAGCATTCCAAGCCTCCCTGTCCATCAACAACTCCCGGAATTTACTCAAACTCATATCCATCGAATCGGTGATGCCATCCAACCATCTCATCCTCTGACATCCCCTTCTCCTCACATATTTGATCAGGGTCTTTTCAAATGAGTCAGCTCTTTGCATCAGGTGGCCAAAGTATTTGAGTTTCACCTTCAGTATCAGTCCTTTCAATGAATATTCAGGACTGGTTTCCTTTAGGATTTACTGGTTGGATCTCCTTGCATTCCAAGAGACTCTCAAGAGTCTTCTCCAACACCATACTTCAAAACCATCAAATCTTTGGAACTCAGCTTTCTTTATAGTCCAACTCTCACATCCGTACATGACTACTGGAAAAACCATAGCTTTGACTAGACGGACCTTTTTTGGCAAAGTAATATCTCTGCTTTTTAATATGCTTTCTAGGTTGGTCATAACTTTCCTTCCAAGGAGTAAGTGTCTTTTAATTTCCTGGCTGCAGTCACCATCTGCAGTGACTTTGGAGCCCAAAATCACCTTACTTACTAGGTACTAATTAATTTCTCTCAGTAATATTTTGTAATATTAAGTATAGACATCTTAAAGATTTTTCTAAACTAATATTCCTGAGGCTCTTATGTTTTATTAGTGATAGTTTAATTTTTAACTTTAGTTTCCAAGTTGTGGCCAGAATATGAATAAAATTTTTCTGTATTTTCTGTATATTTAAAATATAAAAACAATATTCCTCCAAAGTTAATTAGCTCTTGGACTTAAAAAAATACATATTAAAAACCCATGAAATTAATATTCTACATAGCATAATGTAGAAAATGTTGCTTTACTTCTAAGGTAAATTTAACTCCAATAGATTATAATTATAATCTGGAATACACTAATTCTCTCAACCACAGAGACTCCCATAGATCAAAACTATAAACTTCATCATGATCTTAGGTCACTGCACTTACAAGCGTGGGCTTCCTGGGTGACGCTAGTGGTAAAGAACCTGCCTCCCAGTACAGGAGACACAGGTTCAATTCCTGACTTGGAAAGATCCTCAGGAGGAGGACATGGCAACTCAGTCCAGTATACTTGCCTGGAGAATCCCCATAGACAGAGGAGCCTGGCGGGCTACAGTCCGTGGGGTCGCAAAGAGTTGTAGATAGCAGAAGCAACTTAGTACATGCTTATCTACTTGGGAATAAATGCAATAAACACTCTAGTATAACTGCCATAATTATAAAAGATGTCAAATATCAATCTTATTTTTCAAAAAAACTTTATAAATCAGTGCAGAAGCACTGCTTTTGCAGAGGCAGGACACAGAGACTTCAAGACACAACTCTTCTGTGTGGTCCACCCCATGGTGTGAAAATGGCCAATTCATGTAGCATTTTCTTCTTCATTTATGCAGGATCCTCCCTCTTTACTCTGTTTGGAACGTAGAACTCTCCCAACCTCTTCACCACCAACACCAAACTTCTTCTCCTTCAACAAGTAGCAGTGAATATGAGTTTTCATACTTTGGGGCAGATTGATTGCAATCAGTATGTTTAAGAACCCAATCTTCAGTACCCACTTTTACTTGGGAGCGAGATTACTGGCTTGACTGCTCTCTCCCCCTTTGGACTCTCCTTTTTTTCCACCAGGTCGCTTCTATCTCCTCCCTCCCCCTTCTCTTTTCTACCCAACTCTGTGAATCTCTTTGTGTGTTCCGGACTGCAGAGAACACTTAGGGAACTGATTACTGGCTGGATCTGTCTCTCTCATTTTGATTCCCCCCTTTATCCCTCGGGCCACCTCTGTCTCCTTCCTCCCTCTTCTCTGTGTAACTCAATCAACATCTCTGAGCGGTCCAGACTGTGAAGCGCACATAAGGAAGTGATTGCTGGTTAGCTTGCTCTCTCCTCTTTTGATTCCCCTCTTCTCCTCCTGGTCACCTCTCTCTCCCTCCTCCCTCTTCTCTTCTCCATGTAACTCTGTGAACCTTTCTGGGTATCCCTCACTGTGGAGAAACTTATCATCTTTAACCTAGATGTTCTATGAACAGTGCTGTATAGATGGAGAAGTATTGAGGCTACTGTAAAAATAAGACTGAAAACCAGAGGAAGGAGCCTTAAGTCCAAATTCTGAGAACATCAGAGAACTCCTGACTCCAGGGAACATTAATCGATAGGAGCTCATCAAATGCCTCCATACCTACACTGAAAACAAGCACTACCCAAGGGACAACAAGTTCCAGAGCAAGACATACCACACAAATTATCCAGCAATGCAGGAACATTGCCCTGAGCTTCAATATACAGGCTACCCAAAGTCACATCAAACCCACTGACATCTCATAACTCATTACTGGACACATCATTGCACTCCAGAGAAAAAATCCAGCTCCACCCACCACAAAACCAACACAAGCTTCCCTAACCAGGAAACCTTGACAAGCCACCTGTACAACCCTACCCACAGTGAGGAAACTCCACAATAAAGAGAACTCCACAAACTGCCAGAATACAGAAAGGCCACCCCAAACACAGCAGTATAAACAAGATGAAGAGGCAGAGGAATACCCAGCAGGTAAAGGAATAGGATAAATGCCCACCAAACCAAACAAAAGAGGAAGAGATAGGGAATCTACCAGATAAAGAATTCCAAATAATAATAGTGAAAATGATCTAAAATCTTGAAAACAAAATGGAGTTACACATAAATAGCCTGGAGACAAGGATTGAGAAGATGCAAGAAAGGTTTAACAAGGACCTAGAAAAAATTAAAAAGTCAATATATAATGAATAATGCAATAAATGAGATCAAAAACACTCTGGAGGGAACAAACAGTAGAATAACAGAGGTAGAAGATAGGATAAGTGAGGTAGAAGATAGAGTGTTAGAAATAAATGAAACAGAGAGGAAAAAATAAAAACGAATTAAAAAAAAATGAGGACGATCTCAGAGACCACTGGGACAATGTCCAACACCCAACATTCAAATCATAGGAATCCCAGAAGAAGACAAAAAGAAAGACCATGAGAAAATACTTGAGGAGATAATAGTTGAAAACTTCCCTAAAATGGGGAAGGAAATAATCATCCAAGTCCAAGAAACCCAGAGAGTCCCAAACAGGATAAACCCAAGGTGAAACACTCCAAGATACATATTAATCAAATTAACAAAGATCAAACACAAAGAAGAGATATTAAAAGCAGCAAGGGAAAAACAACAAATAATACACAAGGGGATTCTCATAAGGATAACAGCTGATCTTTGAATAGAAAGTCTTCAAGCCTAGAAGGGAATGGCAAGACATACTTAATGTGATGAAAGAAAATAACCTACATCCCAGATTACTGTACCCAACAAGGATCTCATTCAAATATGAAGGAGAAATCAAAAGCTTTACAGACAAGCAAAAGCTGAGAAAATTCAGCACCACCATATCAGCTCTCCAACAAATGCTAAAGGATCCTCTCTAGACAGGAAACACAGAAAGGGTGTATAAACTCGAACCCAAAACAATAAAGTAAATGGCAATGGGATCATACATATCAATAATTACCTTAAATGTAAATAGGTTGAATGCCTCAACCAAAAGACAAAGACTGGCTGAATGGATACGAAAACAAGACCCCTATATATGTTGTCTATAAGAGGCCCACCTCGAAACAAGGGACACATACAGACTGAAAGTGAAGGGCTTGAAAAAGTTATTCCTTGCAAACAGAGACCAAAAAAAGCAGGAGTAGCAATACTCATATCAGATAAAATAGACTTTAAAACACAGGCTGTGAAAAGAGACAAAGATGGACACTACATAATGATCAAAGGATCAATCCAAGAAGAAGATATAACAATTATAAATATATATGCACCCAACATAGGAGCACTGCAATATGTAAGACAAATGCTAACAAGTATGAAAGGGGAAACTAACAATAACACATTAATAGTGGGATACTTTAATACCCCACTCACACCTATGGATAGATCAACTAAACAGAAAATTAACAAGGAAACACAAACTTTAAATGATACAATAGACCAGTTAGACCTAATTGATATCTATAGGACATTTCACCCCAATAAAATGAATTTCACCTTTTTCTCAAGCACACACAGAACCTTCTCCAGGATAGATCACATCCTGGGCCATAAAGCTAGCCTTGGTAAATTCAAAAAGATAGAAATCATTCCAAGCATCTTTTCTGACCACAATGCAGTAAGATTAGATCTCAATTACAGGAGAAAAACTATTAAAAATTCCAACATATGGAGGCTGAACAACATGCTGCTGAATAACAAATCACAGAAGAAATCAAAAGAGAAATCAAAATATGCATAGCAATGAATGAAAATGAAAATACAACAACCCAAAACCTATGGGACACTGTAAAAGCAGTGCTAAGGGGAAGGTTCATAGCAATATAGGCATACCTCAAGAAAAAAGTCAAATAAATAACCTAACTGTACATCTAAAGCAACTAGAAAATAAAGAAATGAAAAACCCCAGGGTTAGTAGAAGGAAATAAATCTTAAAAATTAGGGTAGAAATAAATGCAGAAGAAACAAAAGAGACCACAGCAAAAATCAACAAAGCCAAAAGCTGGTTGTTTGAGAGGATAAATAAAATTGACAAACCATTAACCAGACTCATCAAGAAACAAAGGGAGAAAAATCAAATAAATAAAATTAGAAATGAAAATGGAGAGATCACAACAGACAACACAGAAATACAAAGGATCAAAAGAGACTACTATCAACAATTATATGCCAATAAAATGGACAACTTGGAAGAAATGGACAAATTCTTAGAAGAGTACAACTTTCCAAAACTGAACCAGGAAGAAATAGAAAATCTTAACAGACTCATCACAAGCACGGAAATTGAAACTGTAATCAGAAATCTTCCAGCAAACAAAAGCCCAGGTCCAGACAGCTTCATAGCTGAACTCTACCAAAAATTTAGAGAAGAGCTAACACCTATCCTACTCAAACTCTTCCAGAACATTGCAGAGGAAGGTAAACTTCCAAACTCATTCTATGAGGCCACCATCACCCTAATACCAAAACCTGACAAAGAGGCCACAAAAAAAGAAAACTACAGGCCAATATCACTGATGAACATAGATGCAAAAATCCTTAACATAATTCTAGCAATCAGAATCCAACAACACATTAAAAAGATCATACATCATGACCAAGTGCGCTTTATCCCAGGGATGTAAGGATTCGTCAATATCCACAAATCAATCAATGTAATACATCACATTAACAAATTGAAAAATAAAAGCCATATGATTATCTCAATAGATGCAGAGAAAGCCTCTGACAAAATTCAACATCCATTTATGATAAAAACTCTCCAGAAAGGAGGAATAGAAGGAACATACCTCAACATAATAAAAGCTATATATGACAAACCCACAGCAAACATTATCCTCAATGGTCAAAAATTGAAAGCATTTCCCTTAAGGTCAGGAACAAGACAAGGGTGCCCACTGTCACCACTACTATTCAACATAGTTTTGGAAGTTTTGGCCGCAACAATCAGTGCAGAAAAAGAAATAAAAGGAATCCACATTGCAAAAGAAGAAGTAAAATTCTCACTGTTTGCAGATGACATGATCCTCTACATAGAAAACCCTAACGACTCCACCAGAAAATTACTAGAGCTAATCAATGAATACAGTAAAGTTGCTGGATATAAAATTAACACACAGATATCCCTTGCATTCCTATACACTAACAATGAGAAAAACAGAAAGAGAAATAAAGGAAACAATTCCATTCACCATTGCAACAAAAAGAATAAAGTACTTAGGAATATATCTACCTGAAGAAACAAAAGACCTATATATAGAAAACTATAAAACACTGGTGAAAGAAATCAAAGAGGACACTTAATAGATGGAGAAATATACCGTGTTCATGGATCGGAAGAATCAATATAGTGAAAACGAGTATACTACCCAAAGGAATCTATAGATTCAATGCAATCCTGATCAAGCTACCAACGGTATTTTTCACAGAGCTAGAAGAAATAATTTCACAATTTGTATGGAAATACAAAAAACCTCGAATAGCCAAAGCAATCTTGAGAAAGAAGAATGGAACTGGAGGAATCAACCTGCCTGACTTCAGGCTCTACTACAAAGCCACAGTCATAAAGACAGTATGGTACTGGCACAAAGAGAAATATAGATCAATGGAACAAAATAGAAAGCCCAGAGATTAATCCACGCACATATGGACACTTTATCTTTGACAAAGGAGGCAAGAATATACAAATGGAGAAAAGACAATCTCTTTAACAAGTGGTGCTGGGAAAACTGGTCAACCACTTGTAAAAGAATGAAACTAGAACACCATACACAAAAATAAACTAAAACTGGATTAAAGATCTAAACATAAGACCAGAGACTACAACTCCTAGAGGAGAACATAGGCAAAACACTCTCCGACATAAATCACATCAGGATTCTCTATGACCCACCTCCCAGAATATTGGAAATAAAAGAAAAAATAAACAAATGGGACCTAATTAAACTTAAAAGCTTTTGCACAACAAAGGAAACTATAAGCAAGGTGAAAAGACAGCCTTCACAATGGGAGAAAATAATACCAAATGAAGCAACTGACAAAGAATTAATCTCAAAAATATACAAGCAACTCCTGCAGCTCAATTCCAGAAAAATAAATGACCCAATCAAAAAATGGGCCAAAGAACTAAACAGACATCTCTCCAAAGAAGACATACAGAGGGCTAATGAACACATGAAAAGATGCTCAACATCACTCATTATCAGAGAAATGCAAATCAAGACCACAATGAGGTACCATCTCATGCCAGTCAGAATGGCTGTGATCCAGAAGTCTACTAACAATAAATGCTGGAGAGGGTGTGGAGAGAAGGGAACCCTCTCACACTGTTGGTGGGGATGCAAACTAGTACAGCCACTATGGAGAACAGTGTGGAGATTCCTTAAAAAACTGGAAATAGAACTGCCATACGACCCAGCAATCCCACTGCTGGGCATACACACCGAGGAAACCAGAATTGAAAGAGACACATGTACCCCAATGTTCATCGCAGCACTGTTTATAATAGGCAGGACATGGAAGCAACCTAGATGTCCACCAGCAGATGAATGGATAAGAAAGCTGTGGTACATATACACAATGGAGTATTACTCAGCCATTAAAAAGAATACATTTGAATCCATTCTAATGAGGTGGATGAAACTGGAGCCTATTATACAGAGTGAAGTAAGCCAGAAAGAAAAACACCAATACAGTATACTAACACATATATATGGAATTTAGAATGATGATAACAATAACCCTGTAAGTGAGACAGCAAAAGAGACACAGATGTATAGAACAGTCTTTTGGACTCTGTGAGAGAGGGCGAGGGTGGGATGATTTGGGAGAATGGCATTGAAACATATATATTATCATATGTGAAATGAATCACCAGTCCAGGTTTGATGCATGATACAGGATGCTCGGGGCTGGTGCACTGGGATGACCCAGAGGGATGGGATGGGAGGGAGGTGGGAGGGGGGGTTCAGGATAGGGAACACGAGTACACCCGTGGTGGATTCATGTTGATGTATGGCCAAACCAATACGATATTGTAAAGTAATTAGCCTCCAATTAAATAAATTTATTATTAAAAAAAAAAAACTATAAATCAGTGCAGAAGCACTGATTTTGCAGAGGGCAGGACACAGAGACCTCAAGGCACAACTCCTCTGTGTGCTCCACCCCATCATGTGAAAATGGCCGATTTATGTAGCATTTTCTTATTCACTTATGCAGGATCCTCCCTCCCTACTCTGTCTGGAACTTAGAACTCTCCTAAAGTCTTCACCACCAACACCAAACTTCTCCTTCAATAAGTAGCAGTGAATGTGCGTTTTCATACTTTGGGGCTGACTGATTTCAATAAAACTGAAATTTATCAATGGCAAAATTTACCAGGAGCAGGCAAGTTAAGCCTTAATAATAGAATCAAACACCTGTTCATCTATGTAAAAAATATATATATATATAAGAGAACAGATGAAGAGCCACAGTGACAGAAGGCAACAAACTGGCCTTTACATCACATTGGGAATTTACCTGGAAGAAATCTAATTTAGGCCTTTCACACTATGTTGTAAAGCAGAGAGGACTGTGAACCTACATCTTTATTGTCCAGACACAACACTATTGTCCTGAGATACACAACACAGAGTTTTCACTAAGTGGATGAAATAGGACACTTTCATCTCTGACTCCTTCTAGAATATGGAGACCCCTGTGTCCAAGTAAGAACATAGAGGGCTCATTGGAGAGCTTCTCTGTACAGATCACTCTACTCTGCCCCCAAAGACATTTTACACACATACATACTTTTGTTAATGATGAATTTCCAAGCTCCGTTAACCATGTCTATCCACATCCTTTTTGCCTCCCAACCTTTCCCTAAGTTTGATGATGAGGCTTCTGACAAAGTAGCACATTGTGGAATTAAAAGCTCTCTGTCAACACAAACATAAAAGTCTTATCAGAAAAGAGAAAATTCTATAGGAAATTTTTCTCTACCTAGAACAAGCTAGGTGAAGGAAAACACTAACTGGATTTACTTTTTGTTTTATTTTGCTGCGGTTTTCATGAAGAAGCTTTTGTTTCTCTGTGTGTGTTTAATTGAGTTGCAAGAGTATAAGGTATACTTTCCCTTAAGGTCAAGATAAAGAGGATCCTACAGATAAGATGACCAGATAGAACAAGAATCAGTGGTCTGATCCACCTTAATACTGAGAAACTTGTGCAAACTCAGAAACTCTGCTCTGTGAGTTTAAGACCTTTCTTGCTCTGTGAGTTTAAGACCACTTTTGTTTTCTTTCTTGTGTTTTGGTGGAGGGGTAGGGGGTCTTAAAGTATGGCATCTTTTCTAGGGATGTTGTTGGGGAGGTGGCATCTGGGAATCAGTGGGATGAGAGACTGGAAAAGAGACTTTGCAGTCTGAAACATCTACCCAGATCATTCTGATGGGGTGGGTTTCTGCACCAGCACTGTGATTACC
Organism: Bos indicus x Bos taurus; assembly: GCF_003369695.1. Taxonomy (NCBI): domain Eukaryota; kingdom Metazoa; phylum Chordata; class Mammalia; order Artiodactyla; family Bovidae; genus Bos; species Bos indicus x Bos taurus. The sequence continues at coordinate 95,035,988 of NC_040079.1, read as the reverse complement.
CCACCCCCACAAAGACTCATGGGGGCAAATTATTAAAAAAAAAAAAAAAAGGCATGAAAAACACTGTTTACAATGTTCTTCATAATATACAATTAGAAGTCCAACCCAAAACAAAGTAAGCTACAAATGATCCCTAGAAGCAAAGTTAAGCAGATAATGAAGGTGAATGCTATTACAGAAACAGTGTTCTGGCTCCCTAGCGCTCTCTGGAATGTACGCCCACTAAGCCAACTCTGTCAGTGAAACACAGCAAGCACCTAAGAACAATTCTTTCTGGAACCAAGTATTTCCATAGAGACTTTGTTTGCTTGTTTTAACAGGGTTAATTTTTAACCTAACTTCAACTTTTATTCTGTTTCTTTGCAAACTTCAGTTTTTCAAATACAGCCCCACCTGCAGCTGATCAAGGCAGCCCAGCTCAGGAAACTATCTATCTAGGTCTCAGTGATGCCACAGCCACTGTCAGATGCAATTGCACTGAGAGGGACACTTCCCAGAAGTGCAGAGAATGGCCTCAGCTGAGGAGTAGTCGTCAAAGTTGCTCAGTTGTGCCTGACTCTTTGCAACCCCATGGTCTATATGGTCCATGGAATTCTCCAGGCCAGAATACTGGAGTCGGTAGCTGTTCCCTTCTCTAGGAGATCTTCCCAACCCAGGGATTGAACCCAGGTCTCCTGCATTGTGGGCAGATTCTTTACCAGCCGAGCCACAAGGGAAGCTCAGCTTACCCCATTTAAAATGATACAGACCAAGTCCTGGGAAGTCTTTAACTTCATTCCAGACAGGAGTTAGGACTGAGAAAGTACAGTGATACTGAGACGGGAAGGGGCCAGGGCACAACCTTTAAAAGAATGGCACTGCTGTTGAGGATGCAACATAAACTGGTTAGAAATAACTAGGTCCAAGATGGAAGAGCACTGACTTCCACTAGACCTTGACCTCCTTATACACTCTTTGTAATATCCTGGCATATGCTAAATGACACACCAGTGCCATGTCACCAATGCCACGACAGTTCCAAGTGTTAGTCACTCAGTTGTGTCTGACTCTTTGTTCTGTCCATGGAATTCTCCGAGCAAAAATAACTGGAGTGGGTAGCCATTCTCTTCTCCAGGGAATCTTCCCAACCCAGGGATCAAACATGGGTCTACTGCATTGCAGACAGATTCTTTACCATCTGAACCATCTGAGCCACCAGGGAAGTTTATGACAGTTCCAAAACTGACCATAAAAAGACAAAAAGTGGGTGGTGGCCCAATTCCTGGAAATCTCCTCTCCTTCACCCAAAATAGCTGGAATATTCCTCCCACTCATTAGCCTATATAATTAACCACCCCTATAAAAACTGACTACCCCATACCCTGGGGCCTCTTGTGCCTCTCTTGCCTTCTGAGATGACCCACAATCTCTCTTTGGAGTATCTCCCTGAATAATCATTCTTTCACTTTACTATGGCTCACTCTTGAATTCCTTCCTGCACAAAGCCAAGGACCAAGATTTGACGGCCATAACCTTGGACGTGACCTGGGAGGTGACCATTGTCTCATGTCCCACTTTTTTCCCTGCAACAATATAATAGAGCGAGGGCTCTACTATAAAAAGCTTCTTCCCTCCAGAGGACTTTTTTCTCAGGCAATGTCTTCGGGCTCTGCTCTGCATGCCCCCTCCTACCCTTGCACATCCATTCTTGTCATTCCATGGATACAGACTATTCACTTGGCCTGCATAGCTTGCTCTTCACTCCTCTGCAAAAACTAAAGACGAAGTCTGGTCCTGGGTTTCCAAGACACCCAAGCAAGGATTCCTTTGGTTCATATGCCATTCTCAAGGAAAGACCTGCCAAGCTTCGTGGTCTGCAACATTTCATCCCTAAACAGTCAAGAAGTGAAGGCTGGAGCATAGAGTAACCTGAACAAGAATATCAACTACTTAATCAGAAGTCCACTGAATGTTAATAATTTAACATTTTGGACAGCGTGTATGGAATTTTTTTTTTTTAATTTAAGAATCTCTTCTACAAAAGTCTCACTGAGTAGGTGAACACTATGGTGCATTTGAAGTCCAAATCCAGTTCAGCTACTTATTAGCTTATGGTATAGGGGAGTTAAAGTCTGTGGGCCTGGGATTTCTCACCAGTGAATGGTGGAACTAGTACCACCCACATCACGAGACTCTTCTGAAGTTTCAACAAGAGTGTATATGAATGTGCCTAGCACATGCAGTGCTTAGAAAGTATAACCCTCTTTCCATACTACCTGAATGGTTAATTTTAACAAATGCCCTTCGTTTTGCAGATTTGATTACATAGACACGGACAGTAGAAACTAAAAGAATATATATATATATATATATATATATATAAAGAGAGTTCATGGAGTTATTTTAGGCTGAGAAAAGAAATGCTGTAGGTACAATCAATATAAAAGCAGAGGTATTTTCCAAAAGAACATGAAAGACTGAATTTTAAAAATGCAGAGTCTCAAACCTGAACATTTGCAAAGAATTCTAGAAGTAAGTCATAGTTAAAAAAAAAAAAAAAAGAGTTATCTTTACTGATCAAGGAAGAAGATCTGTTCCTATCACATCAAACTTTCTGGTGACAGGAAAGCAGACATCACTCAGTTTCACCTTCTGGGAACAGCAAAGACAGTGATCACAGAGATGACTCAGAGCTTTGCTGCCATCTTCACAGTAACAAGTCTCTTCATAACCTAATGATACATGTTATTTTAAGACACAAAGTATGCCAACCCTGCTAAGTACTCAAATGCTGACAGTCATGTTTTAGTGAAAGACAATAGCACTTTGTTCATCTGATAACTGTTGGGAAAACCCCTTAAAAAAAAGCAAAATCCTACCCAGGTCGAACAGAATAAGGTAAACATGATCAATGTGACACGCCCACATCATGAATACACCACTGTGAATCCGAGGACAATTTCAGGTACAGAAAGGAAAACCTAGTTATGAAACCGGATCACACACCTGAGAAGAGCAGACGCTACTGGCAGGGCAGTGGATGGGGACCAGGCAGGAGGCTGGTGCAGCGGCAGCAGGCTTCCCGCTGGGCACTACAGTTTAAGTTTAAAACCATGAGAATTCGCTTTTTCTCAAAAAAAGTCAAAATGTAAACACAAATCTACAAACCTTGGCATCGTCTCATATGCAAAAAAACTGAGCCTTCAATTCAGCTTAGTCATCTCCTTCATTCCTTTAGATGTCAAACTTTCTAGTTTCTACTGTAAAATTAGGGGCTTTTTTCTTTTGAATTTTGTACAGTATAAAGTTATGAGAACTGCAGAACTCTTGGCACATAAAGACAGTGTACAAATCTCTGTACTAAGAGATGATAAAATTCTAGCACGACTTCTAGCAGGAAAAAAAAAAAAAACACTGCCAGTAGAACATACCATTGTTACAGTCAATACAAGGGGATAAGCCCCCATCTCCTTAACCCTTCCCCACTTCCTCATTCTCCCTTTAAAAGGCCGAGTTACCTAAACACAAATTGATTGGAACTCATTTGCTCCCCCTAGTATTCAGTCAGTAGTTACTGAAAAAAATCTGTTTTCATAGCTTAAGCTAGTGTCTGGCATTTTTAAAAAAATCTTTGACAGCAGTGCCTTTGATATGTATAAAGAATATGTCCAAAGACCCTAATTAATTCTTACAACCTTGTTTAGCATCATAGCACAAAATTGTCCCAGTTAAATGAATTAGAATAAAAGAAGTAAAATATTTAATTGATGCCCTTAAGTCTTCCAACAATTCTATAAACACACATACACCATTTGAGTCTAAGTTGGAAACCTTCAGAATGAGCCAAGAAAAACAAAGAAAACATTAAACCTGTAAACACACACTAAAATTATTTTTGTATCACCATTAAAATAAAATTCAATTTCCATGGAGAATTTGTGCTGTTTGTTTTTCCACTATTTGTATTGTTTTTGCTTTTATATTATTTGTACTTGTTTCCTGAGTATATACTCAGAACATGAAGTTTTTAAACTTCAGGAAAGGTTTTTTTCTTACCTTGTGTCTTTGCACTGACTAGAGAATTCATTAATGTAGATCCATTAATGGTGTTTCTGGTATCCAGATTTTGTTAGTTTCACAATCTAACAAACAATCAGACATTTCACTCTAATTTATTCTAAAACCATCACCTTAAGATTTCTCAATTCCAAAAGAAATGCCTTTCCTTCTGTGGGCATTGCTACTTTTCTACAAATTTCTGCTACCTCAGATGAGTTCCTGTGCAAGGAGCAAACTGCTATGCTTTAGTACTTACTAAGGGGCATATTTCTCATCATCATAGTTACTCAAATGAATGACTCTGCATAACTACAAACTGTTAAGGGTTAAGGATGTTGAAAAGCATTCTCTCACACTAGAAATTGGAAACGTTACATATATATATATAATTTATAATTAAATTTAAATGTATATATAATTTATATATAAATATATATGTAAACGTATATATTTACCTCAAGACCAGTGTTCAAACACAGGAATAGCTAAATTTGCAATAGATATCTAGAAATACTATGAACACAATCTGCATTAAATATTTTCTGCATGGCATTCATATCCTTACAAATTCAAAACACTTATGGAATTCAAGAACAATTTGAAGCCTAAAGATTCAATTAACAATGTAAGTTGATGCCTAATTCGATTTCTGCACACCATTAATCAAGATGCAGCTACCTTATATCTTAAGATGTCTTATAAGTCCATTAAAATTTTTCTGCAAAAATTTTGCAAAAGCAAAATCACAAGGTTTTTTTCCAAAATGTAAATATCACATACATTTAAATGCCTAACATTGTGAAAGATTAATAAATTGGCATGTCATCAATTCCCTTAAGCAATAAAGCAGGTACCTAACAGACAATGACTGTTCACACAGCAGTGTGGTGAGAAAGCTTGCAGAAACCTGAAACAGAAACATCTAGAACATAGATATAAAAAGCCATTATTGCTTAACAGAGCACTTTATTGCTGAACTCTTTCAACTCAAAAGGAATTGCATTCTTGGTTTTTAATTTCTGCTTTTAATTGTACAAACGAACTTATTTACAAAACAGAAATAGAATCACAAATGTAAAATATAAACTTTAAGTTACCAGAGGGGAAAAGGATGGGAGGTGGATAAACTGGGAGGCTGAGATTGATACATACACATTACTATATATAAAATAGATAACTAATAAGAATCCACTGTCTATCACAAGGAACTCTACTCAATACTCTGTAATTGCTTATATGGGAAAAGAACCTAAAAAAGAGTGAATATATGTATTTGTATAACTGATTCACTTTGCTGTATAGGAGACACTAACACAACATTGTAAATCAACTAAACTCGAGTAAAAAATAAATTTTAAAAATCTCTTTTATATTTTTCTATACATTCTTATCTCAATATTTTTGAGCTACTTCTCACAATAGCCCACATTAAAAACTGTATTAGAACCTATTAGAACCTGGGTCTCCTGCATTGCGGGCAGATTCTGTACCAACTGAGCCACCAGGGAAACCCTTGGCTTAAACAGTAAATATTTCTCACAGTTTTGGAGGCTGCAAAGTCCAAGATCAAAATGCAGGTAGATCCAGTGTTTGGTGGGAATCCGCTTCCTGGTTTGAAGATTGCTATCTTTTTCTTCTGTCCTCTTGTGTTACAGAATATAAGGGCACTAATCCCATTTATGAGAGCTCTACCCTCATGATCTACTACTTATCTATCTCTGAATACCATTACACTGTGTTGGGATGTCAACATATGATTTAGCAGGGACACAAACACTAAGTCCATAACATGAACAGTTAATAATCTATCATTTGGACCTGTACAGCATCTGTTTCTCATGTTGTGGGGGAACTGTTACCACAATTTTCTTTAGGGAATGCATGCAACCCTAGTTTGGGTGAGCTGACCTGGCATCAAAGGTGAGCAACTTAATTCTTAACTCTATGGTTAACAGAATGAACATTCACATGTGCCAAAGGAATTGCATCAGAAAATAAAGACATGTTTTACAAATGAGCTTGATAAAAATAAGAGCCAAGACTTTTGGTGAAAAAACTGGGATACAGACGTTTTCTTTCCATGGAAGAAACTTATAGAATATAGTTACTAAGTTACTATATAATATATACTATATAATATATACTATATTATATAGTATATATATATATAATATATACTATATACTATATAATATAAGTTACTAAACTTATAGAATATAGAACTACAACAGCTGGTGCTTATGTTTTATACTATTCAGAAAACCACGTGAGAATAAATACTTAAATTATTGGGTATATACTGAACTGGAGAAGAGACAGCCAAGAAAGAGAAAGAGACAATGCCCCTTTGAGCATCTGGGGTCCTATAAAACATAAAGCTGGGATCTTGGGTTTTCAGCTATATTGTTAAATTGGAATTGTGCTATTTTCTGACATTTGCAATTAAAATTTCCCAACTGATAGGCCAATTAGTTTCCCAATTAATTCAACTGGCTTAAAAATTCCTGGTGTCTAAATCTCCCTCCAGTAAATTTAGTTGAAACTGACATAAATGCTACATTTTCTTTAAGTTTTGAAATGATCATAAAATTTGTTCAGGAATCAAAATACTGAAATCTATACATTAACATAAAACTACATAAAGTAGATTTGCACACATTTATTAAGACAGCATATCTGTCTTAATAAGCAGAGACATTACTCTGTCAACAAAGGTCGGTCTAGTCAAGGCTATGGTTTTTCCAGTAGTCATATATGGATGTGCGAGTTGGGCTATAAAGAAAGCTGAGCGCCAAAGAATTGATGCTTTTGAACTACGGTGTTGGAGAAGACTCTTGAGAGTCCCTTGGACTGCAAGGAGATCCAACGAGTCCATTCTAAAGGAGATCAATCCTGGGTGTTCACTGGAAGGACTGATGAAGCTGAAACTCCAATACTTTGGCCACCTCATACGAAGAGCTGAATCATTTGACTCTGATACTGGGAAAGATTGAGGGCAGGAGGAGAAGGGGACAACAGAGGATGAGATGGTTGAATGGCATCACCGACTCAATGGACATGAGTTTGGGTGAACTCTGAGAGTTGAGGATGGACAGGGAGGCCTGGCATTCTGCGGTTCATTGGGTCGCAAAGAGTCAGACACAACTGAGCAACTGAACTGAACTGATTAATAGATAATATACGTCAGAGACAAAAAAAAATCACTATTTTCAAATTTTCAACATAACTAAAAAAACTGAATCAATTCACATATTTCTGTTATATAACAAACTATGGCAAGTGTACATTTCCTTTCTAGCTCATCAAAAATTCTCAATTTATTTACCTAAGTTACAACTTTATAATTTACAAAGATTTCATAGTCTATATTTTCCTTTTTCAAATAAAAATCTTAATGAATTTGGTATTCTGAGTAAAAACGTTCATGTTTCCCATCTAAAATAAAAGTACTGGACATTATTCAAGACATTTGAATTGAGACAAAGGGGAATCTAAATCAAATTCATATCCAAATAATATAAACCAACTGAAACTCTGATCAAGAAGGCTAGAAACTAGCAGTGATTTAGCCACCATATCTGAGTCAAACTTTGGATGCTTGATGAGGCAATTACAGAATTCTAAAATTTCCATTTAAGCACTTAGAGTTAAATAAAATGTCCTGGAGAGAAAAATTCCCTGTCTTTCTTCAGTTCAGTTCAGTTCAGTTCAGTCGTTCAGTCATGTCCAACTCTTTGCGACCCCATGAATCGCAGCACGCCAGGCCTCCCTGTCCATCACCAACTCCTGGAGTTCACCCAAACTCATGTCCATCGAGTCAGTGATGCCATCCAACCATCTCATCCTCTGTCATCCCCTTCTCCTCCTGCCCCCAATCCCTCCCAGCATCAGGGTCTTTTCCAATGAGTCAACTCTTCGCATGAGGTGGCCAAAGTACTGGAGTTTCAGCTTTAGCATCATTCCTTCCAAAGAAATCCCAGGGCTGATCTCCTTCAGAATGGACTGGCTGGATCTCCTTGCAGTCCAAGGGACTCTCAAGAGTCTTCTCCAACACCACACTTCAAAAGCATCAATTCTTCGGCACTCAGATTTCTTCACAGTCCAACTCTCACATCCATACATGACCACTGGAAAAACCATAGCCTTGACTAGACGGACCTTTTTTGGCAAAGTAATGTCTCTGCTTTTGAATATGCTATCTAGGTTGGTCATAACTTTCCTTCCAAGGAGTAAGCGTCTTTTAATTTCATGGCTGCAGTCACCATCTGCAGGGATTTTGGAGCCCAAAAAAATAAAGTCTGACACCATTTCCACTGTTTCCCCATCTATTTCCCAGGAAGTGATGGGACCGGATGCCATGATCTTAGTTTTCTGAATGTTGAGCTTTAAGCCAACTTTTTCACTCTCCTCCTTCACTTTCATTAAGAGGCTTTTGAGTTCCTCTTCACTTTCTGCCATAAGGGTGGTGTCATCTGCATATCTGAGGTTATTGAGATTTCTCCCAGCAATCTTGATTCCAGCTTGTGCTTCTTCCAGCCCAGCGTTTCTCATGATGTACTCTGCATATAAGTTAAATAAGCAGGGTGACAATATATAGCCTTTACATACTCCTTTTCCTTTTTGGAACCAGTCTGTTGTTCCATGTCCAGTTCTAACTGTTGCTTCCTGACCTGCATATAGGTTTCTCAAGAGGCAGGTCAAGTGGTCTGGTATTCCCATCTCTTTTAGAACTATAGAAGCTATAGTAGTAGAAACAAATATATTAATTTCTTTCAGTTTTCTAAAACATTTTTAAAAATTATAACTTGTAAGCTTTTTGCTATTTTACTGATTTTTTTTTTTAACATCAGGAAATTTACTATTCTTAATGGTGTAGACAAGAAAGCTCTCCCTCGTTTTACCATAGCACATACGTTTTTTAATGAAGTTCCAAAGATACACTAGCTGAAAAGATATGTAATCTCCAGTGTAATATATAAGGTTTTAGAAGTACAGGCTTTCACAGAATCAGCCTTGCTGGTAGCAAAAGGCGTGGGTAGCTGTTTTTCATTACTTACTTTCATGAATTCACCACAAGGGCCACATTTGCTATTGCTAAGCTAACCATTGGGAAACATACCTTTGGAAATAATTAAGCTCTAAAAACCTGAAGTTATGCATTTATAACATCCAATTAACTTGCTATAGTTTCTTCAGTAAAACCTCTCCCTGAGGGGGAAGGTCAGGTCTCAGCCATCATCTGACTTTCTCAAGATGCTTTACAAAGGCCCCTGCACACACTTAAAAACAAAGACAAGGTCTTAAAACACTCAGCAAAAATCTGAGGAAAGGTAGGAAACGTTCCGGAAAAGGAAATGGCAACCCACTCCAGTATTCTTGCCTGGAGAATCCCATGGACAGAAAAGCCTTGAGGGTTACAATCTGGGGGGTTGCAAAGAGTCAGGTATGACTGAAGTGACTGATCACACACGCAGGAAATGTTCACTTGTGATTTACTTAACTTGAGAAAGCATATTTGTAAAGAAAACTCATGTTCTTGTGACAGTGTGGCAAAGCTAGATGATCCTTTAGTTTATGAGAAAAACAGTAACTACAAAGTAAGAAAATAACAGAGGTTTTTTAAATTATACTGACCAGGTCATTTGTTGAAAACTATTAAGCCTCTTCCCAGTCATTTACCTGGTTATTTTTAGGGTAAGTACAAGCCTTCATTATTGAAATTGCTATCAAGTTTCAGAAATGTTTGCCATTGTGTGTTTTAACTGTTACTCTATGATCAGTATGTATTTTTTTTAATTTTTGTAACATTTCCATCTAAAAAAATTAGATTTAGGGATCATGTGTATTCTTTCACGGGTCAGACCTGAGAATTCAATAACTAGATTTTTAGCAATTTCCTATCCAGGTTTTTAGTCTATTTCTTCTCATGAAGGTCAAAAAAGCCTAATAATGTTGTGTTACTGCTGGACTTTTCTTAACAGAGAAGAGACCACCCGTCCTGAAGAGCCTAAATCCTTTAATCGCATCAAAACATCTTAAATATGAAGTCAAAAACTTAATGCAGGGATAAGAGGATTAAGATGGTGAAGTATATGGCACAATCATTGTAAACCCTAGTGTGTGTGTGTGTGTGTGTGTGTGTGTGTGTGTGTGTGTGTGTATATACTGAGCAAAACTTAACTATTCCTATTTAAAATTCAAAACTAAACATATTAAGTCAAAATCAAAGATATCTAACCATGATGTATGGCAGAAACCAATACAACATTGTAAAGCAACTATCCTCCAATTAAAAATAATTTAAAAAAAGAAAAAAACCTAGGCATTAAAAAAAAAAAAAAGTATCTATGTAGCAGGCAAGCAAGAAATGGCCTGACTTTTCACATGAAAGTAACTTGAAATATATAGCATAATATAGATGCATTAGAAAACCACAAATCTCTACATTTATACATTTAAATCATTTTACCTATAACTTGGTATTTAGTTAAATACAGCTGATATCTTTTCCAAGCAGTATATTCTCACTAGAGAATCAATTTTTTTAATTGACTTTATTAGCAAGAATAGAGCATAAGGTTGGCTCAAACCTATAAACTAAATATAAGGACATATCAGTAACTGCTATATAAATTACTTTAGTGGTCTCTGTTTTAATACATTCCAAATTGCCCCAATTTCAACTTGCAAGCCTATGAATAGAAATTAAATTTCCTTTCTTTGAATATTTTTAATGAAAAAGCCTTTATGGTAAACAATAAAAAAGTAAAGCATGTTTCCTATAATAAACATTAAATTTTTGTGTTCCTGAATCCTCTTCTAAAAAGCTTATCTGTGGCGTAGTTATGAAACATTATGATTCAGAAGCTTTTAGGCCACAGGTACACATGGAGAATCGTATTTTTATAAAGGAAGTAGAGTAAAAATGCAAAAGATTAAAATATATTTTTTTAGCTGAAAAAAATGGTAAATCATCTGTGGTACTACTGAACACTCTTTCCTTATATTCTTGCTGATGCAGAATTTCAGCACAGTACAGTGATTAGAAACATGCAAAATATAAACAATGGCCAGAGCCTAATAATCATCATGAATGATGTCTTTGTAAAACATCTGTGTTTTTTCTGTCCATTAAAATGCAGATTCCAAAGAGTGATTGTAGATATGTTTGTTCTTAAACCAACTCATCTAATAGCATTACTATATAATTGCCATTATGCACTCAGTAAGAGAAAGTTGAAGCTTAATTAAAATATATTTCCTTACCAGTTGTCAAAGGTGAATAATGAGATGGATGGAAAACTAATAAACTTCACTGTTTTCCATACACAAATCTTTATGCCAAACATTACTCATATCTTCCTGTCAATGGAGAAGGTCTCTCTGTATTTCCTTAGTGATCATAATAAATAAGGTTGATAGGATTCTCAGAGACAATAAACACACGTTTATTTACAAACTATTGTAAATTTACAAACTGTTATCTTTGCTAAATCCTGATGGTTTAGGGCAGAAAATAAGGAATTTACATAAAACTAACTCTCATTCCTGGAACACTGTCCTTGGGTAGTTCCAGATTTTGGAACTGTTACCCTTAATCTAAATGGCATGCAATATCTAATAATCAATAAGCCCCTAATATTTCTAAGTATTCCGATTTATTGCCATTGGCTTAGAATTTTAAATCTTAATTATCTTGACTTTCCATTTCTTCTTTCTCGTTTCCCTTCCCACCCTGCTTGATGTTTCCAAGACCCCTGGCATGCACATCATGTTCTCTACTTGATTCAGTTAAACATTTCAATTTTAGAGTTCTTTGCACAGCTGCTTCTGCAGTTTGGATAATTAGTGTTCCATAAAATGAAAATAAACAGAGAAAGATACCTCCCTCCCTCTAATGTTCTTTAAAGAAATTCTACATAAAAACTGCTGTGATATATATATATATATATACACACATACATACGTATATCAGTGACCACTATCTACTGGTTTCCATGCCCTGTGTTGTCACCTCATCTGCCTGTGGGCAAAATCTTGTCATTTGCTTCCAATGAACAGAATACAAGAAAACTGGCAGGATGTCTCTTGGCGATAATGTTACAGAAGACTGTGACTGTGGTCTTGATTCTCTGACTGCTCTGCTATTGTAAAATGCTCTGTGAACAGGCCCCCATGACAAGGAATAGAGGCAGGCCTTCAACCATGAGCTTGTGAAGAAGTGAAACCTCAGTGCCATAGCACAGAGAAACTGATTCCTTCCAACAGCTAGCTAAGTGAGCTAGGAAGAGGATCATTCTCAGTGGAGCCCTGAAAAAGGCGCTGACCCAGAGAACCACAGAGACTGTGAGATAATCTATGTAGTTTAAGCAACTAATTAAAGTGAAAGTTGCTCGGTCATGTCCGACTCTTTGCAACCCCATGGACTATACAGTCCATGGAATTCTCCATGCCAAAATACTGGAGTGGTTAGCCTTTCCCTTTTCCAGGGGATCTTCCCAACCCAGGAATTGAACCCAGGTCTCCCACATTAGGCAGATTCTTTACCAGCTGACCCACAAGGAAAGCCCTTAAGCAACTAATTTCTGGGGTAATTTGTTATGCAATAACAGCCAGCTAATACACTGTGCAAAGGATTTACTTCATTAAGAATTTTCCATGGCCATTTTCATGCACAATGGTGCTTCTTTCATTCACAAAAATTAAGTGGAGATCTGCAGCAGAAGTTTGAATCTAATAGTCCATTTCATTTAGATATATCTAAGTAAAATAGGTTACTGCTGCTCTCTCTAATGACTTGGCCAAGTAAGCTAACCAAACTCCTTGAAGATAGCTTCAGTTTTTCAAACGTGCAATTTTGAAAAGACATTATCTTTTATAACCTTATTTTCCCAAAGAATGACTAAAGCTAAACAATAAAAGCCAAAACAATTTTGAAAGTGAAGAATATTTAGTCTCATCAACACTCCCACATCAAAAAGCCTGATTGCTCTGAACAGGATATTACAGGTTTCTGGAAACAGATCTGGTGCTGCTTCTTTACTGTACATGCCATACGATTTGATGGCCTGGATAGAAATGTGAGTTTTGCAAAGAATTCACAGTTGAAGTCCAAGTAATTTCTCACTTCAGGACTTCAGGGAATAGAGTTTTAAGCCTAATCTCTCCAAAGATTTTCATTAAAACAAAACAAAACAAAACTGTGTTCAGCTACTTGATAGCACACACCTATTTGTTCTCCAAGTGATCACACAGACTTGAAACTCTGAGAACACAAGAGCAAATGGGGCACATCTGAGAAGGAAAGACTGATGTCAGTTGTGTCCTACCAATTAAGGTCTTTGACAAAGGCATCTGAGAGCATTTGAACCTGTTTATATAGTTCTTAATGTTTCATTTGGAATTTCCTTAAAGTTATTACAAAGTGATTCATTGTCAAGAATGTTTTCTGGATGTCCTTTACAATAGATCCAAAACCTTCAAAACCCAGACAACAGAGAAAGAATAGGATTTCTTAACTCATCAAGTAGAGAGATCTGGCTTATGCCTTGGACACAAGATCAGTTTACACATCTTTATCTAATTTACCGTTTTGCCAAACAACTTTCACCATTTCACATCCTATTTTTGGAGGTTTATAAAAAGCTCCTCCTAAGTCTTTTACAAACAATTTTTCTTTAAAAAACAAAAAATTACAGAACTGCTTTGGTAACTTTCTTCCCTTTTTATGTGTCTCTCAGAGCTCTTGTTATTCTTGTAAGAGAAGCTGTTGTTGTAGTTGTTGGAAGAGAAGAAACAGTTGTATTCAGAAGCAGACAGAAGATACAATGAACGTGAAAAATGTTAATCACTCAGCCATGTCCAACTCTTTGTAAACCCATGGATCGTAGCTCTGCCCATGGAGTTCTCCAGGCAAGAATACTGCAGTGAGTTGCCATCCCCCTCTCCAGGGATCTTCCCAACCCAAGGATCAAACCTCTGTCTCCTGCATTGCTGGCACGCTGTTTACCATCTGAGCCACCAGGGAAGCCCAGAAGATAGAGGGGCTCTCCTAGTTTACCCCCTGACCTCTCCAAGACTTGTTTTCTATAGGTCTGTCTGACGTAGTCCCTTCCCCCATCTTATGAAAATACCAAGCCAAATTAATGCTTCCCAAAGTCCAATTTCCCACTGTATCAAATGCAGTGGAATGCCAGTTCAAAGGAGAAGAAAGGAGACAGAAGATAATGAACAGACTAACATGGCACACACTCCCTTTCTTGCTAACATGCTTTACATTTCCTTAACCTTTCTCTGATGGATGTTAATTCCTTCCCTGTTACGGACTGAATCTTTGTGTCCCTCCCCCAGATTCATATGTTGAAATCCGAACTCCTTAATGATGCTTTAGGAAGTGAGATGTTGGATTAACTCATTAGAGTCCTTGTCAATAGAACAGGGCTTTTAGAGGCCTCACCCTGTCCCTGCCATGTGAGCACCCAACAAGAAAATATCGCTTAGCCTCCAGGAAAGGAATCCTGAGAACTCACACATGCTGGTGCCTTGGTCTCAGACTTCCAGCCTCCAATCTGCAGTAGCAGCAGACAGACTAAGACATCACCTTTATCATCTACTTCACTGAGGTATCTAACCAAAAACAGAGAGAGAGAACAGTTCCCGCTCTAAACTAGAATAAAACATATGAACAATAATGAGTAAGCCTCAGTAAAATAAGGGAAATAATAGTATAGTGAAGCTTACAGTCTGCAGGGAGAGGACAGAAAACCCAGACCCAGTTCCCGCGTTGCTCTGTGTCAGACTGAGAGATGGTCAACATATAACCTGATGCAGCCCGCACGCCTCTAGTGTGTCCACTTTCTCATCCAACAAAGGCTTTAATGCAGAAGTTCTGACTGCATTTGTAAAAGTGCATTTCACAAATGGAGAATCCAAAGCCTAGGAAGCTTACACATGTGTTAGCTAAGTCACTCAGTCGTGCCCAACCCTTTGCAACCCCATGCATGGGGTTCCAATCCTCTGTCCATGGGATTCTCCAGGCTAGAATACTGGAGTGAGTTTCCAGGCCCTCCTCCACTAGAAAGCTTATATCCTTTATTTAAGGTCTTATACCTAGTTTGTCAGTTAAAGGGGAAGATACTAGTTCAATTTAAGAAATAACCAGTTACAATAGCTTTTGGAAGCATTTTAACCATGAACCTGTGTCATCTCTAAAGCCCTGAGCATGTAAAATGCACAGATTTAATACAAAACTTCTACAGATAATAATTTTATAGACTTTGCCAAATTCTTATCATAAAAGTTCATACGCAAAATAGTACTTAAAAATGTATAACTGCAGTAGACACCATATGGAAAGCCTACATAGAGACAAATACCAAGCTCGTAAAGACAACTCATTAATGGTGTTCTGTCTGATTTCATTTCAATCCAAGACAAGACTCCACATGACATAGATGGGACTGATATTGCAAAGTCAAGCAATGCCTGCCCTAACCATAACCCAGTTTTCATTTCTGTGCAATAGGGACTGCAGAGTAAAAAACCAAACTACATTACCCCAGATTCTATAATATCTAAATGCTATAGGTACTGTTATGCATATGAAGAGACTTAGAATGTGAAAGTGGCGCCAGAAACAAAGAGACTATATCTAGGAAACCCTTTTCATTTCCTGGATCGGCTACAGTAGAATTTCTACCCATGGTTCATCGCATATCATGTACCCAGAACCAGTAAAGGAAGGCATTTTTCTCAGCACAGTCCTACACTGTGGTTGAGCATGTCTGTCAACTGCCCTGCTCCTGGATACACAGTGCCCAGTTTTGGTTCTGTGACTCTTGAGAAATTCTATACAACAACAAAATACCTTTTAAAAATCTGTCTTGTAAACAATCAATGAAACATTTTTTTTTTGTTTACAACTAAGAATCTTTAACAATATAACTGCTCTATTATACCGAAAGTTTTTGAGTGTTTAGAACAGTAGTCATTAATGAACAAAGAGACCTGATTTCAGTTACCTGAGAAACCTTTTCAAATGGCCATTCTTCACTTACTTACCAAACGTCATCAACATTCTAGTCTACTACTGGCTAAACCTTACCTGCCTCCTGTAAAATCTGTATGCAGGTCAAGAAGCAACAGTGAGAACCAGACATGGAACAACAGACTGATTCCAAGTCTGGAAAGGAGTACATCAAGGCTGTATATTTTCACCCTGCTTATTTAACCTACATGCAGAGTACATCATGCAAAATACTGGACTGGATGAGGCACAAGCTGGAATCAAGATTGCCAGGAGAAATATAAATAACCTCAGATAGGCAGATGACATCACCCTTATGGGAGAAAGCAAAGAGGAACTGAAAAGCCTCTTGATGAAAGTGAAAGAGGAGAGTGAAAAGGCTGGCTTAAAACTCAACATTCAAAAAACTAAGATCATGGCATCTGGTCCCATCACTTCATGGCAAATAGACGGGGAAATAATGGAAACAGTGATAGACTTTATTTTCTTGGGCTCCAAAATCACTGCAGACAGTGACTGCAGCCATGAAATTAAAAGACACTTGCTCCATAGAAGAAAAGCTTTGACAACCTAGACAGTGTTTTAAAGCAGAGACATTTACTGAGAAAGGTCAATACAGTCAAAGCTATGGTTTTTCCAGTAGTCATGTATGGATGTGAGAGGTAGACCATAAAGAAGGCAGAGTGCTGAAGAATTGATGCTTTTGAACTGTGGTGTTGTAGAAGACTCTTGGAAGTCTCTTGGACTGCAAGGAGATCAAAGCAGTCAATCCTAAAGGAAACCAACCCTGAATATTCATTGGAAGGACTGATGCTAAAGCTGAAGCTCCAATACTCTGGCCACCTGATGCAAAGAGCCAACTCATTGGAAAAGACTCTGATGCTGGGAAAGGTTGAAGACAGGAGAAGAAGGGGATAACACAGGACAAGATGGTTGGACTGCACCAATGGACATGAGCTTGGGCAAGCTCCAGGAGATGGTAAAAGACAGGGAAGCCCGGCGTGCTGCAGTCCATGGGGTTAGAGAGAGTCATACACGACTGAGCGACTCAACAACAAACACAGAAAGCCCTATACATGTGTGTAAAAGAACTCTGTACAAATACAGAGGTTTAGGAGGAATATCTTGTATTTAAAAAGAAAAAAAAAATCTATGTAATTCTATTTAAATATAAACACCTTGTATATCAACACTGAAGGTTTGGCCCAAAATCAAGACCATCTATATTACCAGAAGCATCACATACAAAACAAGGGAGGTTTTCTTTAAGCCAGAAAGAAAATATATATAACACAGATACAGAAAGTCAGTTCAATATTCTCTCTTCCAAGTAGGGGCTTATTAACAAACCAAAGTGAAAGTGAAGTCGCTCAGTCGTGTCCGACTCTTTGCGACCCCATGGACAGTAGCCTACCAGGCTCCACCATCCATGGGATTTTCCAGGCAAGAATACTGGAGTGGGCTGCCACAAAACCTGCCCAAAGAAGAAGCACTTGATGCTAATGTTATAAAAACAAGTTTAAGAAATCTAGAAAGGTTTAACTGCTCAGAGACTTAAAAGTATACATGATAACTACCTACAAAACACCTAATGGCTCGCACAGAATCAGATTTAGGGAACAAAGTCCAGCATATGGATACTATAAAAAGTTGTGTCTCACAGCACCATGGAAAGCACAAATCAACACTCTTCTCTGAACAGTGAACAAAAACTCCACCTTATACATCTTCATATCCTTGGTCTTTAGAGTGTCAAGTAGGCATCTGATGTTAGACGTTCTGCTTCAACTAAATGGGAAAATTAGTACAGAAATATAAAAAGACTGTGCAGGAGTAGTGGTTTCTTTATTTATGGTGTATTTGTGAGCAGTGTTTCTCAAAGTCTCTAAAAGAGAATCATGGGAACATTAGTCCCATGATTTAGGCCTGGTGTGCTGTGATTCATGGGGTCACAAAGAGTCGGACACGACTGAGCGACTGAACTGAAGTGTCACAGGAGAAAATGGAGAATGGCATAGGCCTTGTTGCTAGTTTGAAGTTATGAAATAATAATCAGTATACTAAAGGTTCATGAGAAGCCCTCATTAAAGGAGTCTATTCAACTCTGTTCACTGCCACTTCCCCAATTTTTTAAGCACAGCTCTTTTTCAAATGGCATATCTAACAAATATCCCAGGAGCTTTTGGAAATGCTCCTTAAGGTGGAATTATGCACTAGAAAATGTGTTGGGCAAAGAAGAGTCAATTCACATTTCTGTCTTTAAGGATAAAAGTAAATCCTACATTTTAAACATTCTCACATGCTCGAAACATCTCCTTTATTATATTGTCAAAAAGAGACAAGCAATGCCAAAGTAAGCTATCTTTGCATCCTAAAGTAACGAGAGACGGATCTTGAAGCCATTGCAGGATCATTTTTTTTCTAAGTTACTTTTGATAATTTAGCAGACAGCTGGCTTAGGAGATCCAAATTTGCTTGAAACAGCAGTCAGATACTAAGCAGAGGGCTGCAAAGGCTCCTCCTCTTCAACGAGGCCATTTTTCCAATCAGGTACAGTCACATAAATACTCACTGGACTCTAGTTCATAAAAGTATAGAGCATGTCACATATGGGAAAATGAGTACTTTTTATGTAAACACTCTACACGTGTTACCAAGTTTAGCACATAAAACAGAAGCTAACCAATTATACTTGAAATTCAGAATAACAAATAAATTTTTGTGCAAATATGTCCCATGTAATATTTGGGACACACTTATGCTAAAAAATAATTTTTGTCTGAAATTTAATGTTCTATTTCATCTGGCAACCAGGCCCTCCCCTGGAATGCCAGCTACAGACCCTTTGTGCTTAGTCTAAGTCATACGACAGAGAGTTCCAGAACGGTGTGTGCTCCACCATTCCCTGCTTGTAAGGTTTCCCTGAGTCATCTCTATTTCATATCTGCAAAGCACAGTATTAGTCATGAACCTCCATGACACCCTCGCATGGCACAAGAGAAAGAACTGACTTATTCTTCCCACCACGACAACCCAGAGTATAACCAAAGACAATACATTGAAGAGGAAACGTTCCTGAAGGAAGACACAGACCCGAGTTCTTATTCTTATTCTGCCAGTTTCATAACCTTGTGCAAATACATGTAGCTCTTCAGGCCTTGGTTGTGCTGACTTCAGGAACCCTACAGGACTAACATTTTACAATTCCACGATCCTAAGTGAACTAAACTTTGCCATGTCCTTGTGACCAACTGGAGGTCATGCCTGTCTATGTTGAAAACAGAGGAAACCACCTCAAAGTTAAAGAAAAACAAGGGATTGGCTAAAAGATGACCCTTAATTAAAATCCATTTGTTTCAAAAGAAATGTTACTTTCAGGCTAAAAAAGTCACCTTAAATATTTCATAAACAATATATGTTACTCATCAACCATATAACTTTAAATACCTCTCATACCCTGGACAGTCAGTACCAAATCACTTTTATTCCAGACCATTAAAAAAAAAAAAAGCAGTCGACTATTTTACTCCCCTGAGTTCTGTGTGGTACACCCCTAAGACATCATAAAGCATTCTGCTAGTTCCATAAAAGGTGTCTATGCACGACAAAGGGCAAATCCATTTTCTCTAACAGATTCTCGAAACAATTTGATTTAAATAGCATTTCTCTGCACAAAGAATCTCTAACGCTAATTCATTTTGCCTTCAGCTTAAGTCACTGTCTATTAACAGACAGTGAAATAAGAGTTTTTCTTTAGTTAAATACCATGCCCTCATGCAATCTGAATGCCAGCCACTGCTTTCAAGGGATTAAAATCTTGATTACCAACATCCTTAGCATAGCATCAAAGAAATAAATATATTAAATTATACAAACGGCTAAGAATCATGACTTTAGGGTTGCCAGCTAAACACAAAAGTCCAGTTAAATATGAAATTCGAATTTCAAACTCCAACACTGGGATGTACTCAAAATTAATATTTATTTGAAACTCAAATAACTGGGGATTGTATTTTTTTGTTTCCATATCTGGCAATTCTATGTGGGCTACTCCGTATGAGATATTTGCCAATTTTCATTTTTTCCCCCCAATCAAAACACTCATTTTGATTTTTAATTTTTCCTTAGAGTCAAGAGTTTCTACCTGCTTCAGAATATGAATAGATAATAATTTTCCAGCCCAAAATTTCATTAATATTTCTTTGCTTTAAAAAAAATCAGGTTCCCACCAAAAAAAAAAAAAAACTGTAGTCTACAGAACATACAATCTTACCAATATTTTTACCTACCTGTGGGAAATATATGAGAAGGCCAGATAATAAAATATTTCTTTTTTTCGCTTCCTTGGCAAACTCTCTAATCTGCATTACCTTTTCCATTTTCTGACCTAATGGTACTGATTCATAATCAAGAAAATGCACCTGAAAAATAATATAAAAGGTAACAATTAGAATACCATTCACTTTTCCTTGATTAACATGATATTAAAGAAGCTCAAAACACATACAGAGAGAACAAGATGGCAGAGGAGTAGGTGGACGTGGAGTACATCTCTCTCCACGAATACATCAGGAATACACCTTCAGACTCAGAATTGCATCAGCAGAACATCAGCTGAGAGCAGACAGGAGGACAATACCAGTGGAAAAGAATATATAGAGCCATGCAAAACTCGGTAGGATGAAGGAACTAGGGGGAAAAACAAGAGTGTTTGTAGGACTGGACCTGCCCTCAGCAGGTGGGGGAACTGAAGCAGGGGTCCCATCCCCACACTGGGGCAATTGTCTGAGTCAGAGGACAAACGTTTAAGGCTGGGAGTGAAGAAGCTGATCCATGGCAGCCTAAATGGAATGAGAATCAGATAGTCCTTGCTGCAGCCATACATACCCTGGACAGGGACACAGGTCCCCTGGAAGGTGCAGCAGCTAGGAGCTGGAGTTTAGGGATTGTGGAGCAATCCCAGGGCAAGGACTGCTGTTGACTTTGGAGAGATGGATCAAGGGGATGTGAGGCAGGAAACTGTGGTGGGAAATGCCTATGGAGGAAAGCTGGGCAGTCATGGAAGCAAGGCAGTACTGTTGAGTCATGCAAAGCAGGTGGAGCCATCACCATACCCTCTCTCTCCCCACACGCCAGCATCGGCAGCTATTGTTCAATAGAGAGGCTGGCACATCAAACACCTGATGCATTGAACTACAAGGCAGGACCCCACCCAGGGTGCTGCTTTAAGTGACTGATATGCTGATCTACAGACTAGGACCCCACGCAGGGGGGCCCCTCTATGTGACTGACATGCTAAACAACAAAGAAGGACCCCAGGCAAGGGAGCCCTCTAAGGGCCTGAATGGGCAGAGCTACAGAGAAACACTGGCCAAAGAGGCCTTCTGATTGCCAGCTACAAGAGGCTCGAAAAAAGACTCTGATAGGGCCATACTCCTGGGGCAGAGGCAGCCTATGTCCCTGCACACTTTGTGCCGCAGGGTCCCTGCAAGCCAAGCAGCTGCCACACCTTCATGCTCAACTCTCACTGGGGCAGAGCTGCCACAGGCAAAAAAGAAAATCTTGCGTCTATGCACACAGGGTCGCTTCGGTCATGTCCAACTCTTTGTGACCCTGGGGACTGTGGCCTGCCAGGCTTCTCTGTCAGGGGTGGTTCTCCAGGCAAAAATACTGGAGCATACTGGGCAATACTGGTTGCCATATCTTTCTAGAGCACTATATTTCCTGCTGCCCTGGCCGCCAACTCCCCTGAGTACCTGGTGCTGCCAGAATCCCTCGACCCAAGCAGCTGCACCACCTCCACATCTGGTCCTCACAAGGGCAAACCCAAGTCCTCCAGGGCAGCCTCAGGAGCAAACTCCAGTGGATGACCCATACACAGAGGTGAAAATAAAACCACAATTAAAACTCAGGGGCAGGGTGGCTAAGGAAGAAGATCCAAAACCTTCCCACCAGCTATATGAGCTACAGATTAAATCACACGATCAACTAGGCAGATTCTGTGTCTATGGAATATATAAAAGGATATTGAGAGCTCCCACAAAAGAAAACGCACTAGTTCTGATAGCTGTGGACATTGGAGGCAAGAACAGACAGGAGTAGGAGCAGATTAGAATCTGAGACGCTCCCACAGCAGGTCCAGAGATCAGCAACAGTTGGAGGGCATCCTAGGGAGGTGAGGTGGACTGTGCTCCCAGAGAGGGAAAGGACTCTGTCAGCAGAGACTCAAGAAAAACATTTATTATTTTTATGTTTTGATTTGTTCTGTAGATTCTTTCAGATTTTTCTTTTTCTTTCCTTTCTCCCTACCATCTGTTGTAGTTGTCGATTTTATTGGCACTATGAAATCTAATTAAGCTTTTGAGCTTTATTTTTTTCCCCTGAGTCACATTTTTTTATTGTTGTTATAAATCTCTGCCTCTACATTGGGCTTTTGCAGTTCTGTGGAGTTTTCCTTTTTTTTTTTCTTTTAAAAAATTTTTTAAACCTATCATTTTTTCTACATTTATTCTTTGTTTGCTTTTCTTACTGTTCTTTTCCCCTTGCAATTAAGCTTTAATGTGTATAAATCTTCTTTATCTACTTCTATATAACTTTGCATATCTAGTCTTTCTTTCTTTTCTTTCTTTCCTTTCCTCTCAACATATTTGTTAGTTTTATTTTCACTGCTTTATTTCCCAATTGGCAACTTGCCTTAGTTCTGTTTTCCAGTTTGTGCTTTAGTTGTGTTCTTAACTGGTAGATACAATTTTCGGTAACCTTTGTTTGCCAGGTCAATCTACTGTACTTTATTTTTGTTGGACTGTTCTGATTTTGCTTATGGGTATATATGTAAATGTGTATATTCAGTTACTTTTTATTGTTGTTATAAATTTCTGCCACTACATTGGGCTTCTACAGTTCTGTGGAGTTTTTTTTTTTTCTTTTTTTCTTTCTTTTTCCTTTCTGTGAAAAGACAACCCTCAGAATGGGAGAAATTAACGGGAAATAAAACAATTGACAAAGGATTAATTTCCAAAATATACAAGCAGCTCATACAACTCAATACCAGAAAAACAAACAACCCAATCAAAAAGTGGGAAAAAGACCTAAACAGACATTTCTCCAAAGAACACATACAGATGGCTAACAAACACATGAAAAGATGTTCAACACTCCTCAGTATTAGAGAAATGCAAATCAAAACCACAATGAGATATCACCTAACATTGGTCAGAATGGCCATAATCAAAAAGTCTACAAACAATAAATGCTGGAGAGGGTGTGAAGAAAAGGAACACTCTTGCACTGTTTGCGGGAATGAAAATTGATATAGCAACTATGGAAGGTGATATGGAGATTCCTTAAAAACCCAGGAATAAAACCACCATATGACCCAGCAAACCCACTCCTAGGCATACACCCTGAGGAAACCAAAATTCAAAAATACACATGTATCCCATTGTTCATTGCAGCACTGTTTACAAGAGCTAGAATATGGAAGCAACCTAGATGTCTATTGACAGATGAATGGACAAAGAAGTTGTGGTACATATACACAATGGAATATTCAGATCATATCAGATCAGTCGCTCAGTTGTGTCTGACTCGTTGCGACCCCATGAATCCCAGCACGCCAGGCCTCCCTGTCCATCACCAACTCCCGGAGTTCACTCAGACTCACATCCATCGAGTCAGTGATGCCATCCAGCCATCTCATCCTCTGTCATCCCCTTCTCCTCCTGCCCCCAATCCCTCCCACCATCAGAGTCTTTTCCAATGAGTCAACTCTTCGCATGAGGTGGCCAAAGTACTGGAGTTTCAGCTTTAGCATCATTCCTTCCAAAGAAATCCCAGGGCTGATCTCCTTCAGAATGGACTGATTGGACTTCCTTGCAGTCCAAGGGACTCTCAAGAGTCTTCTCCAACACCACACTTCAAAACCATCAATTCTTCAGCGCTCAACCTTCTTCACAGTCCAACTCTCACATCCATACATGACCACAGGAAAAACCAGAGCCTTGACTAGACGGACCTTTGTTGGCAAACTAATGTCTCTGCTTTTGAATATGCTATCTAGGTTGGTCATAACTTTCCTTCCAAGGAGTAAGCGTCTTTTAATTTCATGGCTGCAGTCACCATCTGCAGTGATTTTGGAGCCCAGAAAAATAAAGTCTGACACTGTTTCCACTGTTTCCCCATCTATTTCCCATGAAGTGGTGGGACCAGATGCCATGATCTTCATTTTCTGAATGTTGAGCTTTAAGCCCACTTTTTCACTCTCCTCTTTCACTTTCATCAAGAGGCTTTTGAGTTCCTCTTCACTTTCTGCCATAAGGGTGGTGTCATCTGCATATCTGAGGTTATTGAGATTTCTCCTGGCAATCTTGATTCCAGCTTGTGCTTCTTCCAGTCCAGCGTTTCTCATGATGTATTCTGCATATAAGTTAAAAAAACAGGGTGACAATATACAGCCTTGACGTACTCCTTTTCCTATTTGGAACCAGTCTGTTGTTCCATGTCCAGTTCTAACTGTTGCTTCCTGACCTGCATACAAATTTCTCAAGAGGCAGGTCAAGTGGTCTGGTATTCCCATCTTTCAGAATTTTCCACAGTTGATTGTGATCCACACAGTCAAAGGCTTTGGCATAGTCAATAAAGCAGAAATAGATGTTTTTCTGGAACTCTCTTGCTTTTTCCATGATCCAGCGGATGTTGGCAATTAGATCTCTGGTTCCTCTGCCTTTTTTAAAACCAGCTTGAACATCAGGAAGTTCACAGTTCACATATTGCTGAAGCCTGGCTTGGAGAATTTTGAGCATTACTTTACTAGTGTGTGAGATGAGTGCAATTGTGCAGTTGTTTGAACATTCTTTGGCATTGCCTTTCTTTGGGATTGGAATGAAAACTGACCTTTTCCAGTCCTGTGGCCACTGCTGAGTTTTCCAAATTTGCTGGCATATTGAGTGCAGCACTTTCACAGCATCATCTTTCAGGATTTGGAATAACTCAACTGGAATTCTATCACCTCCACTAGCTTTGTTCATAGTGATGGAATATTACTCAGCCATAAAAAGGAATGTCTTTGAGTCAGTTCTAATGAGGTGGATGAACCTAGAACCTATTATACAGAGTGAAGTAAGTCAGAAAGAGAAAGATAAATATTGTTCTAAAGCATATATACAGAATCTAGAAAAATGGTACTGAAGAATTTACTTACAGGGTTGCAGTGGAGAAACAGACATACAGAATAGACTTATGGCCATGGGGAGAAGGGAGGAGAGGATGAGATGTATGGAGAGAGTAATGTGGAAACTTACATTACCATATGTAAAATAGATAGCCAATGGGAATTTGCTGTATGGCTCAGGAAACTCAAA
Source organism: Bos indicus x Bos taurus (assembly GCF_003369695.1). Classification (NCBI taxonomy): domain Eukaryota; kingdom Metazoa; phylum Chordata; class Mammalia; order Artiodactyla; family Bovidae; genus Bos; species Bos indicus x Bos taurus. The sequence goes on along the minus strand of NC_040079.1, from coordinate 95,010,566 downwards.
CAGGGGTTCTGTATCAACCTAGAGGGGTGGGATGGGGAGGGAGATAGGAGTGAAGTTCAAAAGGGAGGGGATATATGTATACCTATGGCTGATTTGACAGAAAGCAACAAAATTCTGTAAAGTAATTATCCTTCAATAAAAGATCAATAAATTTATTTAAATAAAAAATACAATTAAAATATTGCAATTATTTTTATCAATTTATATTAACTTCTAGTTAATTGTTTCCAGTGATAAATACTTAATAAAATGAATCATTCTTTATAAACACAGAAGTAGTAAACACTCACTAACAAATATAAAATGCTATTTCCATTTGTGCCAGTCAATGCATAAAGACTATATAGTTACATCAAGTCATTCAACTTTCTTCATAATTTGTAATTTGAAACTAGACAAGACAGAAATAAATGAATCCATAAGAAATTACCACTATTAATAAAATTCAAGGGACTTATCCAAGTACATAAAGGTTTTAGAAGAATCCCTTTCAAAGTAATAATTGGAATTTAACAAATAATCATCTACTTCTTAAAGTAAATCCAGAAGAATTTTATATAGAATTCTTTTAGCTGTGTTAGTGTTTTTTCTTGAAATTGTTTAAGTAATTAGTTTAAGCATTATTTTTCATTTAAATTTAAGGTCTCGGGTGATTTGTGCTCTTTTCATCAAAGTATTGAGGTGATACAGTACTATCTTTCATGGGACATAAAAACTAAAACCACAATAGCTTCAAACTAAGATATTTAAAATAAAAATGCACATATACAATTAGCATAAAGAAATATATGTATTCCTTTGCAACATCAAATTTTTAAAACTCAAGAATTACTTGTTCAATTATGTGTTTATTAACTAGAAGCATTTTAAAATAGACTTCACCTTGTATACTAATACTAATCCCTTATACCAATCATGTAGTAATCCTTTCCTCTCTGTTCACTCATATGGAAATGTGCTCTTTGAAAAATCAGACAACAAAACACCTTATTATGTTCTTTCTATAAAACAAAGGAGTGAGTTTTTTCACCCATTATATTTCATTTTGCTCTTCCAGGGAAAATTACCTTTATTCCATTTTTAAATTATGAGATAATGCATAATGCATATTAATTTAATAAACAGTTAATAACTTTCTTGGAACCTTTCATTACCTATTTATTGTTGTTCTTTAGTCACTAAGGCATGTCTGACTCTCTGGAGGAGACCCTATGGACTGCAGGCTGCCAGTCTTGCCTGTCCATGGAGTTTCCCAGGCGAGAATACTGGAGTGGGTTGCCATTTCCTTCTCCAGGGGATCTTCCTGACTCAGGGATCAAACCGGCATCTCCTGCATTTACAAGCGACATTCTTTACCACTAAGCCAACAGAGAAGCATTATGTATAGTCAGCTGAAAATGTTTAGCTGCTTCCTTTTGAAATCTAAGGTTACAATAAAGACTTTTTCCTTAAAAATGTTCGATTCATTAAGAAACTAAAAGAACAGACAAAGAATAAAAGCAAAATAAAATAAAATTTTAAATGTTTGGTACATATACACAATGGAATATTACTCTGCTATAAAAAGGAACAAAATTGAGTCTGTTGTAGTGAGGTAGATGATCCTAGAGTCTGTCATACAGAGTGAAGTAAGTCAGAAAGAGAAAAATAATTATTGTATAATGCATATATATATATGGAATTTAGAAAAATGATATAGATGAACCTATCTGCATGGCACGAATAGAGATGCAGATGTAGAGAAGAGACTTTTGGACACAGTGGGGTAAGGACAGGGTGGGGTGAGCTGAGAGAGCAGCACTGACATAGATACAGTACCATGTGTAATGCAGAGAGCTAGCAGGAAGCTGCTGCTCACAGTTTCCCACTAGGGAATGCAGGGATCCCAGCCTGGCGCACTGTGACGACCGAGAGGTGTGGGATGGGGGAGGCAGGAGGGAGGCTCAAGAGGGAGGGGACATGTGTACATCTATAGCTGATTCATGTTGTTGTAGAGCAGAAACCAACACAACATTGTAAAGCAATTATCCTCCAATTAAAAATAAAATTTTCAAAAATGTTTGGAAGAAGAAAAGCAGAAAGAAAAAGTTTCAAGTTTTTCTATCTGCTGAATAACTGAAGAAAAGACAATGCAAGCCTGAAAGCCTGGGCTCACCTTCCCCTAAGCTCTGCTTTCTTTAAAACTTATCAAAGTAAAACTTCAGGTGTTTTCCCAGGCAACATCACTTATGGGAACTCCTGACTAATGAACCACACACAGGCTGGAAGAACTGTGAATGAACTAACAACACTAGATTCTCCTTCCAAGTAATTTGCAGCCAGGCATCCCCTAGCCAGGACCTGGAAGCTAATGACTATCAGCAACTGCAAAAGATGTCAGTCCCTGTTTGTAGCTTTGTTGTTTTTGCCATTGTTCAGTTGCCAAGTCATGTTCAACTCTTTGTGACCCCATGGACCGCAGCACACCAGGCCTCCCTGTCCATCACCATCTCCTGGAGTTTGCCCAAGTTCATGTCCATTGAATCGGTGATGCCATCCAACCATCTCATCTTCTGTCACCCACTTCTCCTGCCCTCAATCCTTCCCAACATCAGAGTATTTTCACATCAGGCAGCTAAAGTATTGGAGCTTCAGCATCAATCCTTCCGATGAACGTTCAGGGCTGATTTTCTTTTGGACTGACTGGTTTGATCTCCTTGCTGTCCAAGCGACTCTCAAGAGCTTAAGTCTTCTAAAAGGATGGCTCCCGTACCACCTCTGGAATCACCTTCCCTCACTCTGGAGAAGCCAAGGTAGAGGGAGAAGTGGGTAAAGAAAAGCTGCCCCTAAACGAACAAGAGATGATAAGCTCAGGAGCTAAGGCAGAGGCCATGCCCACCTCTGTCCTGTCTTTCCCCCTGCCCTGCAGTCTCTCACAAAGTTGATAAAACTAGCCCTATATAGTTTGACTAGAACTATAAGGCTTCTAGTCTTATGAGTTTTATGTATCTAGCTGAGCCTAAAATCGCTGTGTGCTTGCTACAAAAAGCAGGCTAATTCCCTCAGATTGAGGCAGTTTTGGAAACTGCAGTCGTGATATGGATCTGAAGCCAGGAGGGTGAGAGTCTCTCCGGAGCCCGTAAGGCCAGATCACTATACAGCCCCCTACCAGCTGGACTAGCGAACAACACTGCTATTCAAAGTTAAAAGCCTCACAGGACTATTTAACTTTTCAACTGTGCAATTTTCTACACTAGTCAGATACCATGAAATGCCAGAGGCCACCAAGCCCAACACACTCAGGTGAATGGAATGCCTTAGAAATTTTGCAGTACACAACCTGGGCAACCCTACTGCCAGCCTAGATTGACAGCCACACAGACACACATTTCTTGTGTAATATAAGTCTGCTGACAAATTTTGAATTCAGAAAAATCTCACACTAATGTAAGAAAACTGGGTGGTAGGGAGAGAGCTTGTGTAAAAATAGCACAAGGAACAGAAAAGACAAGAGCATCATACTTCGTAATTATAGCTTGCATAGAAACATAAAATGCACAGAAATGAAAGAGTGGAAATGCTGGCAACACATTAATTAGAGAAGGAGTGATGACTATGGTACAACTGGGACTGGACGTCTGCACCAGGAAACCGCCATTAGAGTTGGCCCAGGAGGAAACCCATGCTGCCAGGACCTGAGGAACCTCGATGCGAAGTCAGAGCTGGGAGCAAGTGCTCATTTTTAATTTTCCTAAGACAGTGTCCTAAAAGACAGTCTAAAATTAATTTATAAAATACCAGTTAATTATATTAATTATTAATTATAAAAGTAAATGATAGGACTTCCCTGGTAGTCCAGTGGTTAAGAATCTGCCCACCAATGCAAGGGACACAGGTTGGATCCCTGCTCCGGTAAGATTCCACATGCTGCAGAATAGCTCAGCCAGTGTGCCATAACTACTGAGCCCGAGCTTCAGGGACCAGAAGCCTCAACTGCTGAGCTCATGTGCCGCAACTACGGAAGCTCTCATGCCCTGGAGCTTGTGCTCAGCAACGAGAGAGGCCACTGCGATGTGAAGCCCACACACTGCACATGGAGAGTCGCCCCACTGCCCTGAACTAGAGAAAGCTGGAGCAGCAACAAACACCCAGCACGGCCAAAAATAAATAATTTTTTTTAAAAAGGAAATTATAACTTCAGCAATGAAAAAGATATAAAAACTAAAACTCTAGACAAGAACATATTATATTGTAATGAAAACATTCAATAAATAAAGTGTGCTGAGTCTTTTTTTTTTTTTTTTGGACAGAAAGTAGAGACCTTACATGTGGTTAACTTAAAGCTAATTATGTATATTAAAAAGTAATACTATTTAATTAAAGCTATATATAATTATATCTTATAGTTTCCCAACCTGCAGAGTGACTAAAGGATTATCTGTATCAATGCAGCAAAGTATAGGAGCAAAGTCAAGTAGCAAACAAAATGACTGGCCAACATCAATAGCCAAAAAAATAAGCTTGTACAAAGAATCCCAAACATAAAAATAAAAGATAAATGTAATACTTTTAACTATTTCTTAAGTGAAAGATTTATCAGATTGCTTTTTTAAGAAAAATCTAACTCTAGGCTGGTTAAATTATAAATGTCTAATGAAAACTACCCTGAAAATATGTATTTTACGGTTATGATAGTTTTCATTAGACATTCATGTATGTGCTAGGTATGAAAAACTGGTATGCAAATGCTACCAAAAATGAAGGTTGTATCAATATAACACAATATCACAAGGTTTAAGATTAAAAAAAAAATTAATACAGATAAAGAAAAACAGCACATACTAAAAAGCAAAACATAATAATCATAACTTTATTACTAAGACAATAGATTTTAATACACAAAGCAAACAAATGACTGAATAATGAGAAAACAATATCCAAATCCATAAACATGGAAGAATATCTGACTGCATGTCTCTCAGAAACTAACTTATCAGACCAAAATTTTTTCATGTCAAAAGGCTTCTGCACAAGGTAGGTTGAGGGTATTTCCTTTTCCTTTCAAGGTTATCGTTTTACTTTTTGTGGCTGCTTTTATCTAAGAGAAGTTGCACATGAGCTGATACTACTTCACATTAAATGGACCAAACTTCCTTATTTACTGATCAGATAAAAGCTAATTTTTCTTACAGAAACAGGTGTTGTAGCAGAAAACATCTAGGTTGAAGTGAAGGCTATGGTACATGTACAATGATTTTTAAAAGTCCTTATCAAGTCATGAGATTCTAAACTAGGAACAGAAGACTTTCAACCCCAGCCATTGGTCTGTAAGATTCAACATACCCTAGCTCCTTGAAAACAAAAAATGTTAACACTTAATTAAATCAGTAGGCCTAAGCTGTTCACCAGAGAGTCCATGAAATTAAGGAAAAAGTGCATGAAAAGTGAGCTCTGGGCAAACTATCTATATACCGACAAATTGCCTATGGATCCCACTGTTAACCTAAAATAAAGATGGTAACCTGGCAAATCCCACAGACAGAGGAGCCTGGTGAACTACAGTCCGTGGGGTCACCGAAGACTCAGACACAACTTAGCGACTAAACAACAATGGGTTGTTTTGCTTGGGCTCAGAAGAGAACTGTGAGTTGGGGTCTGTAACCATGGTAAGCCACATGCAAGTTCCCACACAAGAAAAGGAGAAGGCTTTTACTGAAGGAAAAGGAAGTTGGAGGGCTTTCTCTTCTGGGAGAAGAGTTCATGGCTTTCCATTCACTGAGTCAGATCAGGAAAGAAGTGTTTCTTCTCCCTGTTTGCCTCTGCTATAATCTCAGGCCATAAGAGCTCACCCTTCTCATCTCCTTACTCTTTTTAGTAGAGGTTTATGTTTATAGAGATTATTCCCTTCATGAATCTCAGCCTTGCCCTGGCAAAGGCGTTTGCATAACTCAATGAAGCGATAAGCCATGCGATGCAGCATGACCCAAGATGAGTCCTAGTGAAGAGTTGTGACAAAACATGGTTCACTGGAGGAGGGAATGGCAAACCACTCGAATATTTTTGCCACAAGAACCCCATGAACAATACAATATTATAAGACAAAAAGACATGACACTGGAAGACGAGCCCCCCAAAGTCAGACGGTGTTCACAATGCTAATGGGGAAGAGCAGAAGGTAATTACTAATTTCTCCAGAAAGAAGCCACTGGACCAAAGTGGAAACAATGCTCAGTTGTGTAGGTGTCTGGTGGTGATCCAATGCTGTAAAGGACCCTATTGCAAAGGAACCTGGTATGTTAGGTCCATGAATCAAGTAAACTGCACATGGTCAAGCAGGAGATGGCAAGAGTCAACATCCACATCTTAGGAATCAGTGAACTAAAACTGATGAGAATGGACAAATTTAATTCAGATGACCATTATATCTACTACTGTGGGAAAGAATCCCTTAGAAGAGATGAAGTAGTCCTCATAGTCAACAAGAGTCCAAAATGCAATAATTGGATACAATCTAAAGGAGAAAGAATGATCCCAGTTTGTTTCCAAGGCAACTCATTGAATATCACAGTAATCCAAGTCTATGCCCCAAACATTAATGCAGAAGTTGAAGTTGAACAGTTCTATGAAGACCTCCAAGATCTGCTATAACTAATAACAAAGATATTCTTTCATGATAGGGGACTGGGGTGCAAAAGTAGGAAGCCAAGAGATACCTGGAATAACAAGCATGTTTGGCCTTGGAATACAAAAATGAAGCAAGGCAAAGGCTGAAAGTTTTGTCAAGAGCACATGCTGGTCATAGCAAACACCTCTTTCAACAACACAAGAGACAATTCTACACATGGACATCACCAGATGGTCAATACTGAAATCAGATTTGATTATATTCTTTGCAGCAGAAGATGGAGAAGTTCTATACAGTCAGCAAAAACAAGACCTGGATCTGATTGTGGCTCAGATCATGAGCTCCTTATTGCAAAATTCAGGCTTAAACTGAAGAAAGTAGAAAACCATAGGCCATTCAGGTATGACCTAAACCAAATCCCTTATGATTATACACTGGAGGTGATGAATAGATTCAAGGGATTAGATCTGGTAGACAGAGTGCCTGAAGAACTATGGACAGAGGTTTGGAACACTGTACAGGAGTCAGTGACCAAAACCATACCAAAGAAAAAGAAATGCAAGAAGTAAAAGTGGTTGTCTGAGGAGGCATTACACATAGCTGATGAAAGAAGAGAAACAAAAAGCAAGGGGGAAAGGGGAAGACATACCCAACTGAATGCAGAGTTCCAGAGAATAGGAAGGAGAAATAAGAAGGCCTTCTTCAAAGAAAAGTGCAAAGTAGAGGAAAACAATAGAATGGAAAAGCCTAGAGATCTCTTCAAGAAAACTGTGGATCTATCAAGGCAACATTTCATGCAAGGATGGAGATAATAACGGACAGAAATATCAAGGATCTAACAGAATCAGGAGATTAAGAAGAGGTGGCAAGATTCACATAAGAATTCTACAAAAAGGTTGTAATGACCCAGATAACCACAATGGTGTCGTCACTCACCTAGAGCCAGACATCCTGGAGTATGAAGTCAAGTGAGCCTTAGGAAGCATTACTACCAACAAAGCAAGAGGAGGTGATAGAATTTCAGCTGATCTACTGAAAATCCTAAAAGATGATACTATTAAAATGCTGCAGTTAATATGCCAACAAATTTGGAAAACTCAGTCATGGCCACAGGACTGGAAAAGGTCACTTTTCATTTCAATGCCAAAGAAGGGGCAATGCCAAAGACTGTTCAAACTACCATTGCTCTCATTTTCCATGCTAGCAAGGTAATGCTCAAAATCCTTCAAGTTAGGCTTCAACAGTACATGAACAGAGAACTTTCAGATGTACGAGCTCAGTTAGAAAAGGCAGAGGAACCAGAAATCAAATTGCCAACATTCACTGGATCATAGAGAAAGCAAGGGAATTCCAGAAAAACATCTACTTCTGTTTCAGTGACTATGTTAAAGCCTTTGACTGTGTGGATCACAACCAACTGTGGAAAATTCTTCAAAAGATGGGGATACCAGACCACATTACCTGCATCCTGAGAAACCTGTAAGCAGGTCAAGAAGCAAGAGTTAGAATTGGACATGGGGCAATGGACTGGTTCAAAACTGAGAAAACATACATCAAGACTGTATATTGTCACCCTGTCACCTTATTTATAAGTTAAATAAGCATTTAACTTATTTGCAGAGTACATCATGCGAAATACTGGACTGGATGAATCCCAAGCTGGATTCAAGATTCCCGGGAGAAATATCAATAACCTCAGATATGCAAATACTACTACTCTAATGGCAGAAAGTGCAGAGGAACTAAAGAGCGTCTTGATGAGGATGAAAAAGGAGAGTGAAAAAGCTGTCTTAAAACTCAACATTCAAAAAACTAAGATCATGGTATCCAGTTCCATCACTTCATGTCAAATAAATGGGGAAAAACTAAAAGCAGTAACAGATTTATTTTCCTGGGCTCCAAAGTCACTGGATGGTGACTGCAGCCACGAAATTAAAAGATGTTTGTCCTTGGAATGAAAACTATGACAAATGTAGACAGTTTATTAGAAAACAGAGACATCACTTTGCCAACAAGGGTCCATATACTCAAAGCTATGGCTTTTCCAGTAGTCATGGCTATGAGAGATGGACCATAAAGAAGTGTGTCGAAGAACTGTGGTGCTGGAAAGATTCTTGAGAGTCCCTTGGACTGCAAGGAGATCAAACCAGTGAATCCTAAAGGAAATCAAGCCTGAATATTCATTGGAAAGACTAATGCTGAAGCTGAAGCTCCCATACTTTGGCCACCTAATGCAAAGACTCTTTGGAAAAGACCCTGATGCTGGGAAAGATTGAAGGCAAAGGGAGAAGAGGCAGCAGAGGATAAAATGGTTAGATAGCATTACCAACTCAATGGACATGCATCTGAGCAAACTTCGGGAGATACTGAAGGACAGGTAAGCCTGGCATTTTGCAGTCCATGGGGTCACATTGAGCTGGACATGACTTAGGACTGAACAACAACAAACCATGTACTTAAATTACAGGGCAACTTTAAGATATGAAGTAGTAAAACATAGGAGAAAAACACAGCTCCTTTCCTGAATACTTACTATGTGCTAAACATGTCAGTTTTAAAGGATGAGATAAGGATATTGACCTTGTTGTTGTTCAGATGCTAAGTTGTGTCTGACTCTTTGTGACCCCATGGACTGCAGCAAACCAGGCCTCCCTGTCCTTCACCATCTCCTAGAGTTTGCTGAAACTCATGTCCATGGAGCTGGTGATGCCATCCAACCACCTCATTCTCTGTTGCTTCCTTCTCTGAATGTCAGAAATCTTTCCCAGCATCAGGGTCTTTTCCAATAAGTCAGCTGTTCACATCAGGTGGCCAAAGTATTGGAGCTTCAACTTAAGTCCTTCCAATGAATATTCAGGATTGATTTCCTTTAGGATTGACTGGTGTGATCTCCTTGCTATCCAAGGAACTCTCAAGAATCCTCTAGCACCACTGTTTAAAAGCATCAATTCTTTGGTGTACAGCCTTCTTTACAGGCCAACTCTCACATCCATACATGACTACTGAAAAAACCATAGCTTTGACTCTACAGACCTTTGTTGGCAAAGTGACGTCTCTGCTTTTTAACACTCAGTCTAGTTTTGGCACAGCTTTTCTTCCAAGAATCAGGCACTTTTAATTTCATGGCTGCAGTCACCATCAGCAGTGATTTTCAGGTTGACAAAATTTGAGCACAAAGAAATAGGATGCATCTCAAAACTCTCTTTCACCACGTGAGAAAACCTGATGGCATCATGAAAACCAGAAGATAATCTCCAGCAGATACACTTCCTAACACCAATAACATAAAATTTAAGCATATACATAACACTCTGCTACTAATTTTGAATTCTAAAATACACCAGCTACTTCTGAGGTCTAGAAAAACATTCAGTTGCTGCAATGCAATCACTTTTAATTTTAAAAATAGGGCAGATTTCTACAACTGCAGTATAAGGCTGAAAAATGGTCATGATAACTGGAGAAATATAAATGTTTTGCCTTCATAAAACAAACTTACAGTTTGGACAGGCTTGTATCCACTGAAATACAGCAGAACATTTTATCTAGGTTGAGTTCTGCAAATGTGCTTAAACTTCCACCAAGGAAATATTCTTTGGTCTCTTCTTGAACCATTCACTTACTTACCACATTTAAATTATAGTAAGAACAATATTAACCAGTGAGGATGCCATTTCTAAATGTTCTTTTTCATGTACACATAACAAAGATAAGGCTGTCTTCCTATCCCCCACCCAAAATAAAATGTAATTTCATCTTTTATTTTTTTAAGGTAGCAAATTCACTGCTATAAAATAGTAAACTGCTTAAACATTTAACATGTGGGTAACTTCATGGCTTTGTGGGTGGGCGAGATTTCTGGCACTTAGAGTTTAGTTTTTGCCTCTTTGCCTCATGTCATCTACATTCAGTTCTACATATGCTTCATATTTGTCTTAGAAACCATTTAATAAACCCCTGGTCCCGGTGAACTCCAATTACTTTTTTATATTTTCAACTGTGAGTTTTCACCTGTCTCTGAAGACAGGTACATTAACTAAAGGACAACGGTTAATATCATGTACAATACTCTTTAAAACATCAGGAATGCTCCATGACATCACATTTAACACTTCTATCTCATTTCGGAGTCCATGTTCACAGGAAGGCCTGAGAAGGGAGTCGGGATATGTGGTAGAAGAGGAAAGATTCTTTGTTTATTTGACTAAGAAAAAAGTTAATTTGTGGAGCTCAAGTATATATCAAAGTAACACATTGCTTAATGGCCACCAAAGTAGAAGGAAGGTTGGTCAAAATTAAAGTTCTGGTAATTATCAAATAATTGAGTTAGAAATAATTGGTAGATAGAAAGAGGTTCCTTGAATCCACACAATAGATACTACAAAAATTATCAACATATGTGTACAGAAAAGTAAATTGTGTGAATGAAGTCCAACATCTTCAAAACATCATTTTTCAAAAGCACTATGAGGGAAATCTAATAACCAATAAAACTAGCCAATATGATACAGATCAAAGTGAGAGTTTATCTTATGGATTAGGGAAAAAAAACCCAAAATTTCAGAAAAACTTTCATCTCACTTCAACTACTTATGAACTACGTGAATTCTATTAATGAAAATTACTTTAATAAATTGTACTTATAAAAAGAAAAAAGAACAAGTTTTTAATAATGAATCACTTCATTTTAGAATAAATTTAAATCAATGCCACGATGAAATTCAAGCCATAATTCTGATGAATAGAAACTAATTAAGTTTTAAGCAATCATGGAAATTCAGAGCAAATGCCTAATAACTTATTTGTAAATCTTAATAAAATAGCAGCAAAGCTAGTAGGTTGGGAAATAATGGCATTTAAAAAGTGGTAGTAAATAAAATAAAATAGTACTTTGCATTAAAACACTAACTATACAAGAAGTTTCAAAATTCTAATGATTCAATGAATTAAAAAGTAAATGAGTTTTATATTACCAGTAAATAGTTTATATTTGCGTACCATTTTTTTCATATCCTTATTTAAAAAGATCAAAGTAATGGAATAAGAACCTCATGTTTTAAGCAGTCAATATAAAAACCTAGTATAACTTTAAAACATTTAAAAAATCATAAAATGAACATTTTTTTCAGATTATTTCACAAGACTGATTTTCTTCTAAGGATATAATTCTGTCACTGCTGTATTATGTTTCAATCATCTGAAGCATTATATACAACTACAATTAACTTAACGAACATCTATATCATCTGTAACAAATTCTAAGGACCAAAAGTTAAAAGCAATCATAATATGAAGGACTGATTTGTTTAGCTAGTATTATCTGAAGCATTTAACTCTTCATTTATTTATTGATATATTTTTCTGTTGGAGAAAACTGAGAAAAATTGACAGAAAATAAAAATCACTGAAGAAGTTAAACAAAGAAGGTATGTGATTTCACTGAGTTTAGTACATTACCTTTATACATTTTACTGTCTTGTCAAAATTTCATCTTACATGGTAAAATTTATTACTGCTTAAGCAACAATTATTATTAAGACTGTCTGCAGGCCACTTAGATCAGCATTTTCTGATTTTTTTAAGAAGTTATTTTTGGAGTTCACAAGTAAAGGCACCCTATGCATTGGGGCAAACCACTACAAAAGTCCGTCATAATACTTTGAATTTGGAAGAATAACTGATTCTGTTTTCATTTGCCTATATTTTTAAGTGAAAATGTCAAGGCAAGTTCAAGTCAATAAACATTTCGGAATGCCTACACAAGCTGTCTTGAAAAGGGAGCACACGAGTGTAAAGGAAGAATTCCAAGAGGAAATATTGTCACTCGTGCTTTATGGATAATAGGAGTCAAGCAAGCACTAGAAAAATGGTCTCTCAGGTAGAAAACCTCACCAGGGTAAACAAAGATGCGTCAGGTAACATGGTACTCTACAGAACTAGAGTAGCTCAGATTACCTGAGGGCAAACTGCTCAGTGAAGGAAGAAGAATCAGGATGCCAAAATTAAGCTAGAGCCAACCAGACTAAGGCTGTATGATCTGACTGAGTTTTGTCCAAGAGGGGATGAGGAGCGTCTGGAAGGTTCAGATAATGATGGGATTCAGGGCAGGTCACCCCAAAATATACCACTTTGACATACTGATTGTTATGAATTAAAGTTACTTGAGAAACAATGGGTACAGGACACTCTGACCCTCCTCTATGTCCCCCTGAAAGCGGGAAATCAATTTCCCGGGTGGAACCTACCTTCCCTGCACCAGGAAGAAGACAGACACTCTCACAACCAGAGACGGGGGATTCAGGGCCCACGGGCTCTGCTTAGTGTTTTCACTCATTAGTGTTCAAGACTGTTTCTTTGTCTAGTCAGTTCTTCATAAATGTATTACTATTATTTTTTTGTCTAAAAGGGCATATCAACAGCCTGCATTGATCACTCTTGAGACCCTTGTTCATAAAAAATTATTTTTTTTCCTTCTGTTAATCGGCCTGTGTCAAATATTAGACCAGGCAAAAGAATCTATAAGGATACAGGGAAAAAAATTTCCTTCCTGACAAGGAGAGTCTGTAGGTTTGCAATGAGCACCAAAGAATTGATGCTTTTGAACTGTGGTGTTGGAGAAGACTCTTGAGAGTCCCTTGGACTGCAAGGAGATCCAACCAGTCCATTCTGAAGGAGATCAGCCCTGGGATTTCTTTGGAAGGAATGATGCTAAAGCTGAAACTCCAGTACTTTGGCCACCTCATGCGAAGAGCTGACTCATTGGAAAAGACTGTGATGCTGGGAGGGATTGGGGGCAGGAGGAGAAGGGGACGACAGAGGATGAGATGGCTGGATGGCATCACTGACTCGATGGGCGTGAGTCTCAGTGAACTCCGGGAGTTGGTGATGGACAGGGAGGACTGGCATGCTGCGATTCATGGGGTCGCAAAGAGTCGGACACGACTAAGTGACTGAACTGAACTGAATGTTAGCTATGATGAGGTCAAAACAAAAAAAAAGAGACACTTTTGGGAGGAGCAGTTCTTGGAGGGAAGAAGATGAATTCATACTTTTTAAACATCATGCACTTAACATTTTGCACATGTCAAAGTGAAGGAATAATGAAGATTAGATGCAAAAACGTAGGAACTGGCACATAAGTAATACTTTACATCATGAGACTTGGTGACCAGACCCAGAGAGTATATGTCTAGTAAAGAAAGTGGTGCATGTTAAGTCACTTCAATTGTATCTGATTGTGACCCCAGGAACCACAGCCCACCAGGCTCCTCTGTCCATAGGATTCGCCAGACAACAAAACTGGATGGGTTGCTGTACCCTCCTCCAGGGGATCTTCCTGACCTGGGGATCAAACCCACATCTCTTACATCTCCTGCATTAGCAGGTGGATTCTTTACCACTAGCACCACCTGGAAAGCCCCATTAAAGAAGGTCAAACAGCTATTTTTCATAAAGGTACTAAGTAATGGTGGCAAATAGATCATTTCAGATTGAAAATATAAGCCAAAGTTCAAGAAACTATAGCCCATGGGTCTCCAGCCTCCTGCCTGTTTTCTGTGAATGAAGCTTTACAGAAACACAGCCACACCCGTTCTTTGACCTCTCTGTCAAATACCTATGGCATGTATGTCTATGGCTGCTTTTGCACTACAGCAGAGTGGAGTGGTTGCAACCAAGACCACAGGGGTCCAGTATTCTTGCCTGAAGAATTCCATGGACAGAAGAGCCTGGCAGGCTACAGTTCATGGGGTCACAGAGTCGGACACAACTGAGCAACTAAAACTTTACAAGAAAAACCTGCCATACCTAATATAAAAAACTGACCTTGGATCAAAGGAAAGAAAATGGCCCAATTATCTCTTGTAAAATGAGAGTATTCTACTAAACAATTTCTAAGATCCTTTGCTTCTTTAACAACTTCTTGCTACTCAAAAGGGCAAGTATTGACATCCCTGACAAACATCATGTGATAAAGTGAAATGAGCACAGCACTTATTCTTGAACTGAGGATAATAACATCTGTGATAATCAACTCTTAGGGCTGCTCTGAGGATTAAATGGGATCATTTATTTTAAAAGAAAAGGATGATGACTCATTATTTCAAACATTCAATGTGTCTGTTATTATTAACATAATTACACTATTAATATGTATTAACAGGCCATATTTGGGGTGAGAGTTGGGTTCTGAGAATTATAAATGTAGTGAGTGTTGCATTTCTTACAAATGGGAAGAACAAGAAAAACAAGATCAGTTATATTCTTATTGGTTGAGCCAAAATCTAAGAACTCAGTTATTACCATAAACACATTAAGTTTTTCAAAAAGACAGGTACAGTTATTTCTGAAAGGATCAAGAAATGGGGATAATACAGTACTCAGAAGAGACATGCAGACTTAACAATCCTGTCATTCCAAAGTAAGAATTTTCCATTACTGACACTAGAATTATCTTGGCAACACTAGTACATTCTACTTTAGCAGGTACCAGTGGATAAAATATCCCAGCACTTGACTACAGTGAGTATCAACTTCAGAATCCCATAAAATAAAACCTGTGGTGCCTGGAAAATTGAATCATACTATACTTTTCAAAAGGTTCACATATAAACTTATTGTAAGTAGCGTTCAAGCCAAAGCATGTTTGGAACAAGAAGCTTTTTTCACTGATTCCATCATCTTTTCATTCTTTCAATAAAAGAACAGTTGAGTTTCTAGAAAACCGCCAAAGTAATCTATTTGTAGGTAGCTATAGATTTTCATCCCAAGGGAACAGTGTATAGGCTTGGGAATATTCTTACCATCTTCCTGTCACTAATGAAGCAAACCACAGACAAGAATTTGTTTTATTGTTTTTGCTTTTTCTCAGAATATATAGCATTAGAACAGAGAAAATTTTGAAAAAAAATGACACATCATACAAACACTATAAAAGACTTGGCAAAAGCATTATAATATGAAAGATATTTTAAATTGTGCCTATAACCTGAATTCTATCAAAATTCTACTATTAAGGAGACCTTGGAGGAAAGTGGCATGCCTTCTCAAGTAGGTTTTAGGATTAATAACTTCTGTACAAACACACACACACACACATAAAACACCAACACACAAACGCCTGGAAAGCTTTTGGACATGAGTGAAATCTTTCCAATTATTTCTGCCAACAAATTCATGATAAATCATCTGCCTATTCAGCTTTCAGAAACAAAGCAAAAAATCCTTCTCTAACGACACCTATTTTGCTTTTATTCACTCAATTTCACATCACATAAAATTGGAGATTATACTGCCTTTCTTATTAAAGAAAAAAAGTGAAAGTGTTACTCAATCATGTCCGACTCTTTGTGACCCCATGGACTGTATGTAGCCCACCAGGCTCCTCTGTCTACGGAATTCTCCAGGCAAGGGTATTGGAGTGGGGAGCCATTCCCTTCTCCAGGGGATCTTCCTGACCCAGGGATCAAATCTGGGTCTCCTGCACTGCTGGCAGATTCTTTACCATCTGAGCCAGCAGAGAAGCCCCTATTCACTAAACCTTAGTACTTCTATCTCTTAAATATATCTTGATTGTATCACTTCTGCCCATTCACTGTACAACTCCCCTAGTCCTAGCCACCACCACTAATTTTGAGACTCATTGCCATAGCCTCTAAATGAAGTCAAAGGCACCAAGGAATCCCCCTGGACCACTTCAGCCCATTCTCTGTGCTGCATCCAAAATGATGAACACAGCGTAGAGCTGATGACATCACTCTCCACTGTGCAGCGCTCCGTTACAGCTCAAACCTGACCTGCGCCTGTGTAGTTCACATCACAACTCTCCCCAATGTGTAACTCATTCTCTGCTTCTGATATGCTGGCTCTTTCCAGTCAAACCACTCTGTGTGCTACTGTTTCCAAATAGAAATGCTCTTGCTCTTAGTCCTCAGAAACTCAGACCTCACTCAAATATCAGTTTTCAAATTTCAGCTTTCTCCCTTATACTTAAGATCTATCCTGACATTCTACTCTGGGCTAAACTGCCCCTTTCTCAAACAGACCAAGTTAAAGTTCTTACCTTGGGGTAGTAGACAGATAGTGACCAGGGTCCTGTGACCTCCCAGCCACTGGGTCACTTTCTAGGCTAATTTCCATCATTTAATTAATTTCTTATTATTAGGAATCTTCATTTACAAAAACAAAAATACCAAAACAAAATTATTACCTTAATAAAATCTAGAAAATTAGCACATATGGAAATTCCTCATTTCTAAAGATGTAGTTTTTAAACATGTTATTAAATAAGCTACACGTATGTCAAAATACCTGACAGAGATATTTAATTAATGTTATATGAATTTATATTAAGCAATTAATTAATCAAGAGAGTAGGATAGTTCCCTGTGAAGTGCTAACTTTTTTTTTTTTTTAGTCACTAAGTCCTGTCCAACTCTTTTGTGACCCCATGGACTATAGCCTGTAATTCGCCAGACTCCTCTGTCCATGGAATTTTCCAGGCAAGAATACTGGAGTGGGCTGCCATCTCCTTCTCCAGGGGGTCTTCCCAATCCATGAATCAAACTCACGGCTCCTGCACTGGCGGGGGGTTCTTTACCACTGAGCCACCAGGGAAGCCCTAAGGTACTACCTAGACAGCACTTAAAGCAAGTTTAAAATGAATTCCTAAGAAACAGCACTAGTGTGAGTTTTAATGATTATGAAATCACTTTCTGGCAGGAGCTGGCTACACATGGAGGGACAGATTCCTTGAGAGATGGGGAGAAAAATTAATCTTGCAACTCTTGTTAAAGAGACAAAAAAAAAGAGGGGTAGGTGACAAAACAGAAGGGCTAGACTTAACCCAATTTTTTAAAAAAGCCAGATAATGAGAACAGGAAGATAAATAAGAGAGAAATAAATACAAGAGAAACCATTTTTAAAACTCCATGAGTCTTGTGATAAGGATTAAAGTACAGAGCGATCAATAATCGCTCAAAAAAGGAATATCCTACCACCTGATTCATATTTAACATGACTATGCTGCTACTGCTAAGTCGCTTCAGTTGTGTCCAACTCTGTGTGACCCCATAGATGGCAGCCCACCAGGCTCCCCCGTCCCTGGGATTCTCCAGGCAAGAACACTGGAGTGGGTTGCCATTTCCTTCTCCAATGCATGAAAGTGAAAAGTGAAAGTGAAGTCTCTCAGTCCTGTCTGACACTCAGCGACCCCATGGACTGTAGCCCACCAGGCTCCTCCGTACACAGGATTTTCCAGGCAAGAGTACTGGAGTGGGGAACATGACTATAATCATCCAAAATTGCTCTACCATATCTTTATGTAAAAGACATCCACTGTGGATCATACAAAAGTAAAAAGATGTCATAAAATCCTGTAGTATAGACAATATTTTTAGAAAGAGAAACTACTTAGATGCAATCAAGCACATCCCATTCTTTTACAAATAAAAATTCTGCCCTGAAGTTCACAGACATGAAATAACTTGGCAAGGTCAATAGGTATGTTATTTACTCATCTAATACTTGTACCTTAATAACACTCCAAGTTCACTTCTTTACCACACCAAAAATCTAGAACTTAAAAGCCAATTCTTTCTATTCAACATCTCCCTTATAACAGTATAATTTATATTTCTCCATGAAGTAAAATTTTATTAGATATTATAAACAAAGCCAGGTTTGGCTATGTTCATATTAACATCTGTATTAGTTAATTTATAATTAATTACTGAAGTATGACACATAATTTTAAAATAATAAATGATACTGAAATACATTTGGTCCCATCTTTGTAAAGAAATAGCATAACATAAACTAAAGGCCATTTCCACTGTTTAAAACAGAATCCAGTGCGTGCACACACACACACAAATCTAGTAAAAGAAATCCCCAGGCATATTTTTTGAAAAACTGAATGACAAAACCAATTGTTAATTTCCTTTTCAAGAGATAAAATTCATGTAAGCCTCTTAATAAAGGCGGCTACTTTCATTTACTTTGCTCCTGTGCATTTCATGTTAAATTCTATAAACTCATTTACTAGAATAGCAGCGCCAAATAAATTCACAAACAACTTTGCTCATCTGACCAAGTTTAGTAAACTACTTAAAATAGGTAATTAAATTGTGACTCCAAAACCCTGTAGTTAATCAATAAAAAAAAAAATTTTTAATCAGAAAACCAAGCAAAAGTCCTCTGGAATTCATTCTATTTGTACATCCATTAGAACATCATTCTATCTGAAAATAAACAACCTTTATTCATTAAAAGAAAGACTACCAGAAAGCATGTCCTGTGAGAATCAGTTCTTTATACATCACAAGTTACACGTCCATCACAATTAATCTTAGGTAATTTCCATACCCCATAACACAAACTTTCCAGTAACCATTTGGCCAGAAGCAAATATCTCCTAAAACTTAAAAAAAACAGTCAATTCTTTCTATTCAACACCTCCTACAAGAATGACTTCATCATTTCTCATCTTTGTGTTAGACATGAATCCCATCATGACTGAAATTGCTAAAAGGTTCTAAAGGTATTTTAAACTAGTATTTATTTAGATTTTATTATTGATTTAGACAGGAAACACCTGAAACTCACTATATACAAAGACAACAAATGAAAACATTTGAAGAATTCTGTGGAAGTGATTGCACTTTTACCACAGAAGCTGTGTATAAACCTGAGAGAGAAAACTTGACTGTATCTAAACTGATGACATCATAAACATTTAACATGATAAAGTCAGAATTTTCTAAGGGAAAAATCAAGGTATCCATAAGGCTACAAGAGCAACATGGTTAAGAAAGGAGTAAAGAATCTACCTGCAATATGGGAGACCTGGGTTTGATCCCTGGGTTGGGAAGAACCCCTGGAAAAGGGAATGGCTACCCACTCCAGTATTCTTGCCTGGAGAATTCCATGGACCGAGGAGCCTTGGCGGGCTACAGTCCATGGGCTTGCAAAGAGTCAGACACAGTTGAGTGACTAACACTTTCAGTTTTCACTAAGAAAGGAGTAGAAAGGGGAATTGGGCTGAATCCCTAGGTTATTCATTGGCTACTAAACACTCAAACACACACACACACACAAATCCATTCAAAAATAAATATAAATAAACTAGAGACCTGAAACATACATAGCTGGTTCTTGAAAAATGTGGGAGTTAGGGGTGCCAACCCTTTGTATAGTTGAAAATCAACACATAACTTATAGTCCGCCCTCCAAATACGTGATTCCTCCTCTATCCCATAGTTCCTCAGCATCCACACATTCAACCAGGTAGGATGGTGCAGCATTACAGCATTTAACTACTGAAACAAATCCGCACAAGTGGACCTGCACAGTTCAAATCAACATTGTTCAAGGGTAAACTGTGCCTGGGGAAAAGCAAACCCAAGATGGAGGCAGGAAGAATTACAATAGGAAGTGCTCTCTCTGTCTTGTAAGAAATTTTACCTCAAAAATAAATCTTCTTAACAAAAAACATGTCTCACATCTTCTTAGTCCGGTAGTTGTAGGGTTAACAGGATGAACTATATAGAACAAGAAGTGAAAGTGAAAAATATACATGATAGGTTCTGTTAAGAAATTTAACAAGATCACAGATTTTTATAACTTAACTTCAATAAAGGATCAGTACCCTGTGAAGCTAAAGTAAGAAACTACTAGCATTTAAAAGAAGGAATCAGTATGTTTTTCCAATTGTCATTTGTTCTTTATTAGGAAGAAGTGTTAAACACATATATTTGGGTATATGTGTATTTTTAATCTTTTTCCATCTTATTATTTAACACATTCATGAGAGCATAAGAGTAACAAGTGTATATGATAAACTGCACATTGGATTGATTCTGTTCCTGGCTCTGCCCCTGGTGAGCGTGGAACCTTCTGGAAACAATTTACATCTGTGACAGTTCCCCAGATGTGAATGTATCAAGTGTCGATTGATGTTGGCTTTCTATTTTTTTTATTTGCTGACATGTTCAAATATTAAACATTTTGAAGCATTTTAAAGATCATGTATTCTGATCTGTTATGTCAATAAGCTACTTCCTGAGAACCAGAACTAAATTAGGCACTTTTGAAAGTTTATTTATGTTTTTCAAAGCATTAAAATTCCATATGGGAATTTATGTTTTTTGCTTAAGTAAATTCATGAAAAGATTCCTATCTTTTCTACAGCACCAATAAAATGACTGGCTGCACTGTCAGAGGAAAGTAGAATCCTACAGTAATCATCCAGATAATTACCATAAAATTTTTGCTCTGGAAAGTGATAAACTGTTCTATCAAGTAAAATTAAAGAGTTTGCTTGGTTTCTCAATTTTGAATTTCCATTTAGATTTGTAGCCAATTTTCTTCTGCTTTTAAAAATTAAACATTTCTCTAGTGCCTATTACATGATCAGCTATGTTTATGCAGAAAGTAATAATATACTATCCTTAATCTCATCTGATGGGGCTTCCCCTGTGGCTCAGCAGTAAAGAATATGCCTGCAATGCAGGAGAGCCATGAGACTTGGGATCGATTCCTGGGTGGGGAAGATCCCTTGGAGAAGAGCATGGTAACCCACTCCAGTATTTCTGCCAGGAGAATCCCACGGACAGAGGAGCCTGACAGGCTGAAGTCCATGGGTTTGCAAAGTCAGACACGACTGAAATGACTAAGCATGCACGTAATCTCATCTGATAGTGGTATTAAAGAATGTTTTATAAAAATCTTGCCAGATCCAAATAAATTAGAATCTCTATTTTACTTTCTGGACCTGGAAAATATTTTTTTTGACAGTTTCACAACTGGCTTTACATAAACTTGGATGGAAAATTGCTTTGGTTAGTTCTGTCTCCTTGAACTATCTTTTCCATTGTTGGGGAAAAAAATACCTCTCTGATCATTAATTTCAAAGCAGATTCAGGCTATGATTCAAGATTCTTAGCACTTTAGTGTCTTATACAGTTTAAGTAAAAGCCTATGTAGGTTTTTTTTTTTTGAAGTGATTTTTATATCAGAAATTTTGTGACTTTACCTTTTACTAGTTTGCTACTTTATTAAAATAGTAAATTTTAATAAACATAATAAATTTTAGCAAATTTATTTTATTGCCTTTTCTAAATATTTATCATTATGTAAGTAGTGAATAAAAGTAAACAATAGGAGTAGAAAACAAAGAAATGAACATGTCCCACATTGAAAGCTACTATTTCGGATGATTCCAAAAAGAGTTTGCAGATGACTCTCTTGACAGCTGCAATCTGAAAAAGGTACTACCAGTACTATATACTCCCTGGTAACCACAAGAAAGAGAAGCTAACAAAAACTTCAGTCAACTCAGGATAAAAAAAACTTGGCCCCTTGATAACTTACGTGATAGACTAAACAGCATCAGAAATCACATCTGAGAAGGATTCTTAAACACAATTCCTACCCAACTTTATGAAAGAAAGCTTTTTTTTTTTTTTTTACTGTTCATAAGTTTTTTCTTGTTACAAAACACAGAGAGGGATCTAAATTTTTTAAATTCCTTCTTGCCAACCAGTTTCTAGTTTAGAAAAGATTTTTTTCTTCTTTCAGGTACAGAGTAGACTGGTACAAGATGTGCTTATTATCCAAATATGTGTTCCTAGGGGCTCATAGTTGAAAGGTGGCATAGGATAACAAATGCCATCCTAAGGCACACAGACTCACTGAGAATTCACACAAAGTGATCCGCCCGACTATCTCTGCCCATTTTAATGCTGGCACCTCTTTTGCCATCTGTCACTCTCCAGTTGGCTACAGAAATCTGGAAAATTCTAATAATTGACTATAATTACAATTAAGTTATACCTACCAAAACAAAAGGTTTTCTAAGTTGATCAAATTAACATTGATTAAACTCTTTAAATCATACTTAACATCATCCTGGAGAAGGAAATGGCAACTTCCTCCAGGATTCTTGCCTAGAGAATCCTGTGGACAGAGGAGCCTGGTGGGCTGCTGTCCATAGGGTCACACAGAGTGGGACACGACTGAAGCAACTTAGCATGCATGCATGCCTAACATCATCGACAATTAAGAACCTGGCAAAATTAGGCTACTTAAAATACATAAAATGAATATAAGAAGGATGACCAAATAGATAGTCCAAAAAAGTATTTTGAACACAAAAGTAATAAATACTTTTAAAAAAACTGAAAATATTCAAAGATGTCCTTGAAGGAAGTCATTACATTTTACCATATAAATGTTTACAAGGTCATTCAAAAAAGTTTATTTTTGCAAACATAACCTAAATTTTAAAAACAGAAGACAAAATTATTTTAATA
Organism: Bos indicus x Bos taurus; assembly: GCF_003369695.1. Taxonomy (NCBI): domain Eukaryota; kingdom Metazoa; phylum Chordata; class Mammalia; order Artiodactyla; family Bovidae; genus Bos; species Bos indicus x Bos taurus. The sequence continues at coordinate 94,987,652 of NC_040079.1, read as the reverse complement.
AATATCTTAGTTCTTCCAAAATAAAACCCCAAGTACTTGTCCTACTCTTCATGCTAAAATTTTGTTCCTTTCTTTACATAGATCTTAAAGCAGCAGCCTCTACCTGTGCCAGTTTATCTTAAATAACAAAACCCTCCTACACTAAGTATTCCCTAACTCATTTTGCTTTCATAAATGCCAGGGAGAAGTTAATCTTTGAAAAACCAAGACTCCTGCAGAACTATGTGAAATCTTAAAAAAATAAAAATAAAACCTAAGAGTCTGATGCTGGGAGGGATTGGGAGCAGGAGGAGAAGGGGACGACAGAGGATAAGATGGCTGGATGGCATCACTGACTCGATGGACGTGAGTCTGAGTGAACTCCGGGAGTTGGTGATGGACAGGGAGGCCTGGCATGCTGCGATTCATGGGGTCACAAAGAGTCAGACACGACTGAGTGACTGAACTGAACTGAATCATCCTAAATACTTAGAACCCAGCACCATTACCTATCCATTCCTTTAGTAGTTAGCTCCCTCCAAGAGGTAAATACTCCAGATGAAGCTCCAGATGAAGGAAGCCACAAATACCTTTGGAATGACTACTGAATGACAGCTAACAGGGAATTCCAAAAATACTGTCTGTGTCTACATGAGAATATAATAGAAGAGACATGTGGGCTTCATCAATTCTGTAGGTCTGACGTCAGTTTTTTAGCACTGAGAACATGACCTAATGTTTTCACCAAACAAATGTCCCAGCTAAACTGACCTTCAGTTCTGTTTCTTCTGCATACTCATCCCTATACAGTAAAACATGATGACACTGCAAACAACAACCTTAACTAGATAGTCTCTTAGTTGAAAAGCTCTCACAAACACCTACTCAACCACAATTTTACTTTTCATCTGGCTGATTCCTACCAAGTCTTCCCCTCTTCAGATGGACTGAAAATCAAAGTTGATAAACCTTTCTACAGAAAAAAGGAATCCTGTACTAAATTTCAGCCAGACAAAATAGGACTGTAACCATTTACAATGTGCTCTGTGCTCAGTTGCTGAGTCATATCTGACTCTTTGCAACCTCAGGGACTATAGCCCACCAGGCTCCTCTGTCCATGGAATTTTCCAGGCAAGAATACTAGAGTGGGTTGCCATTTTCTACACATGGATTCAATAACCATTGAATCACACTGTCCCAGAATAAAATTGGAGATACTTTTCTATGACTCTAATTGTCATTTTGCATTTATTTTCTAATGAATAAAATCTATCAGTTGAGGGAAGCAAAGGAATGGACTATTCTTAGAACTTAAGAGTGCTTAACAAAAGCCTTATAGAAAAAAAAAAAAAAAAAAAACAACCCATGGTAAGGTACTCTTTGTCATGGTTTAATCTTCTAGAGAAGTAATTCAGATAGAAGCAAAGTAGACATACCATAGCCTCGGAGCTGCCTGGTTCACATAACGGTAGATTGCAAAGTCATGTCCAACTCTTGTGACCCGTGGACTGTAGGCTGCCAGGCTACTCTACACATGGGATTTCCCACGCAAAAATACTGGAGTGGGGTTGTCATTTCCTCCTTCAAGGAATCTTCCTTACCCAGGGATCAAACCCACATCTCCTGTGTCTCCTGCATTGCAGGTGGATTCTGTACCCATTGAGCCACCACAGAAGCCAAAAGGTGGTTCATATAATATCTTTTGCAGACATATATACGTATATTGCAGAGAAGGCAATGGCAACCCACTCCAATACTCTTGCCTGGAAAATCCCATGGACAGAGGAGCCTGGTAGGCTGCAGTCCATGGGGTGGCGAAGATTTGGACATGACTGAAGCAACGCAGCAACAGCAGCAGCAGCATACATATATTAATGCTTATGAACTCTGGTGTTGGAGAAGAGTCTTGAGAGTCCCCTGGACTGCAAGGAGATCAAACCAGTCAATCATAAAGGAAATCAGTCCTGAATATTCATTGGAAGGACAGATGCTGAAGTTGAAGCTCCAATACTTCGGCCACCTGATGCAAAGAGCTGACGAACTGGAAAAGATCCTGATGGTGGGAAACACTGAAGGCAGGAGGAGAAGGGGACAACACAGGCTGAAATGGTTGGATGGCATCACTCATCATGATTAAATGGACATGAGTTCGAGCAAACTCTGGGACATGGTAAAGGACAGGGAAGCCTGGCATACTGCAGTCCATGGGGTCACAAAGAGTTGGACGTGACGGAGAGACTGAACAACAACAATACATATATGTGTAATTGAAAAAAAGAAAAGGTTCACATAATATATTTTCAATTACATATATATGTATATATGTCTGCATATATATTTATACTTACATACCCACACACTGTATCTACCTGTGTGTATATATTTTTCTCTTTAATGTGAAAATTATGTCCCCAGATATCTATACTCTTTTATTTTACAACTATAATATTTTCTGCACAGCTATTGATATTTATTTGGGGAATATTAGAATGGCTCTGCCAAATTTTAAGTCACAGGGAAACTGAAGTGGCCTTTTGACAATTTGGAGGCAAAGGAGCATCAGAAGGAAAACAGATGAAGCCTTTAACAATCATTCACAGGACAATTCAAAAATCTGGTGACAATTTACTTGGCTCTCAAAGAAGGCAGCATTCTTTACCTTTCCAGTGGTTTGCTCCAGCCCAAGGATTCAGATTCTAGATGTGTTCTTATGACATTTTCCTATGAAGTTTAATAATAACCCTAATATCACCATGCTGACTCTACCTATACAATGGGAAAATAGTGGGTAAGCAAATATTATAGAGTTATAGAGTGAAAGTGAACAATTTACAATTTTTATGGTAAACTGACTTATAAAAATACTATCCTAAAGCTAGTTCTCTTTTGCTGTCTCGTACACAGGGTTATTGTTACCATCATTCTAAATTCCATATATATGCGTTAGTATACTGTATTGGTATTTTTCTTTCTGGCTTACTTCACTCTGTATAATAGGCTCCAGTTTCATCCACCTCATTAGAACTGATTCAAATGTATTCTTTTTAATGGCTGAGTAATACTCCATTGTGTATATGTACCATAGCTTTCAGGGTGGGAAGATTTGGGAGAATGGCATTGAAACATGTATAATATCATGTATGAAACGAGTTGCTAGTCCAGATTCGATGCACGATGCTGGATGCTTGGGGCTGGTGCACTGGGACAACCCAGAGGGATGGTATGGGGAGGGAGGAGGGAGGAGGGTTCAGGATGGGGAACAAGTGTATACCTGTGGTGGATTCATTTCGATATTTGGCAAAACTAATACAATATTGTAAAGTTTAAAAATAAAATAAAATTAAAAAAAAAAAACAACAGAAAACTGAAAAAAAAAAAAAAAACATTGCCTGGACAGAGCACTGATTTCTGTGTTTGATTTGTAAATAACATTTATATAGAATAGTTCAGAAAAAAAATTTTAAGGTAGGTCTCATACTTCATGGTGTACAATGCATGAATTCCTTTAACTATGTTGGAACTTTTTGCCTCGTCTAAGAATTAAATGCAAAACCCAGCAACTGTGACTGAACTTACAGCATTTCACATACTCTCTCCACATTTGATCCTGGAACAGAGTTTATGTCTAAGAAACCAGTGTGAAAACCTGAATAAAGAAAACACCAGAAAATGCAACTTAAATTAAAAAATAAATAAAAATAAAGCTAGTTCTCGTAGATGTTTCCTTCCTAAGTAGAAGACTGTCCATCTTTTCCCTTAGCTTGATAAAGAATGCTAGGTAGCCAAAAATATCTAGCATTTACTAGGATGAAATGGAACTTTACAGAGATCAACAGAAAACTGAATTCAAATACGTATGGAAGTAATACATAGGACTTAGATTGAGATACAATTGTTGCAATAAACTACCAGTTCAGTTGAGTGGCTTAGTCATGTCCGACTCTTTGCAACACCATGGACCGCAGCATGCCAGGCCTTCCTGTCCATTACCAACTCCTGGAGTTCACTCAAACTCATGTTCTTTGAGTTGGTGATGCCAACCATCTCATCCTCTGTTGTCCCCTTCTGCCTTCAATCTTTCCCAGCATCAGGGTCTTTTCAAATGTCAGTTCTTTGCATCAGGTGGCCAAAGTATTGGAGTTTCAGCTTCAGCATCAGTCCTTCCAATGAACACCCAGGACTGATCTCCTTTAGGATGGACTGGTTGGATCTCCTTGAAGTCCAAGGGACTCTCAAGAGTCTTCTCTGACACCACAGTTCAAAAGCATAAATTCTTCTGCGCTCAGCTTTCTTTATAGTCCAACTTTCACATCCATACGTGACTCCTGGAAAAACCATACCTTTGTCTAGACAGACCTTTGTTGACAAAGTAATGTCTCTTCTTTTTAATATGCTATCTATGTTGGTTATAACTTTTCTTCCAAGGAGTAATCGTCTTTTAATTTCCTGGCTGCAGTCACCATCTGCAGTGATTTTGGAGCCCCAAAAAATAAAGTCTGTCACTCTTTTCATTGCTTCCCCATCTAGTTGCCATGAAGTGATGGGGCCAGATGCCCATCGTGACACTGTACAGGAGGCAGGGATCAAGACCATTCCCAAGAAAAAGAAATGCAAAAAGGCAAAATGGTTGTCTGAGGAGGCCTTACAAATAGCTATGAAAAAAAGAGAAGCAATAAACTATAAGAATTAACAATTTAAAAACTTTGAGAGAGAGAGAGAAATGTGTGTGTATTTGATTAAGAGAGGCAGAGGAAAGGAGGAGAGGAAAATTCAGTGATGACACAGATTCCCACCTGGGCAACTGGCACAATTGTACTGCTGCTAAGAGAAGTCAATTGATGGGGAATGTGTTTTGTGATAGATCTGATACGCTAGCTGTGAGAGGACAGTCAAGTACTCAAATGGAAGTACCTAATAAAATGCTGAACAATGTAGAACTGAAGCTCAGGAATCAGATTAGAGCAGCAGCAGTGAGCTTTGATTCATCTCATCCAAACTGGAAAGAGCAGGAGCTAGGCTATTAAATGAAACTAACACTGCATGGCTGCCAAAGGCCCAAGACTGTAACATGAACTATATTTAATCATTTTAACCCTGACAATAAAGTAGGGCTATAGTAGCCTCATTTCTAAAAGGAGGAAAGCAAGTCTCAAAAAAGTGAAGTCACTTGACCAAAGAAATGAGGTATTCTGAATTCAAGTCTTTCCTCTCTCTACAGTACCATTCTGCCTCTTTAGAAGAGTATCTGGGTACATGATACAAATGAGGCTTCCCAGTGGCTCAGAAGTAAAGAATCTGCCTTCCAAGGCAGAAGACACAGAAGATGCAGTTTTGATCCTTGGGTCAGGAAGATCCCCTGGAGGAGGAAATGCCAATCCACTCCAGTAGTTTTATCTAGAAAATTCCATGGACAAAGGAGCATGGTGGGCTACAATCCATGGGATCACAAAAGAGCTGGCCAAAGAGTTGATATGAATGAAATTTCTAAGCAAGTGAACATGGAGAGACGAACAGAGAGTCAAACAGAACTTTGACTTTATCTCCATCCTATAGAGCGTTAGATACCTCCAGCACTGGGAACACTTCCTGATGTTCCTAAAAATCTCAATGAAAACATCCATATTTCTGTTAAAATCAGTCACATGAGGAATTTGGATTTCCACAGTCAGCAGCAATTGTGGAACTCACCTTTAGGGCATGAAGTCAAATACAACAGGCCCATGAAATAATCAAACTTCCCCCAACTGCTAATTCAATTCTACATGCATGGCTTTGTTGACAGCTACTTATTTTTAGTGCAAATTTTCTTTATTCTGTATTAATAATCTCACCTAACAAAAGGTAAATTTCCACACTATGGGACAGGCCTGAGCATTAGAATTCAGCAACTGCTAAGCAATTGTTTCGAGAACTTCATGTTTGGAATCCCTTCCCTCAGCAATGCTGCTGACTGCAGATTCTTATCAGCTGGTTCCTCAGGCCTGGGCTCTGATTTTATTACTTCTCGGTTTTGCTCTCTGAAATTCTTCTCTGCCTCACAGTTTTAAAAGCCAACAAAAGTAAATTCTGTACTAAACATAGAGCTTTAGTCTTTCATAGAAAAAAATCTCTCAAACTTTCCTGGGTGATTTTTATAGGACTTCTCTCTCATTTGTTGTTCATTCTACTTTTGCTGTCCATGGGACAGAGAAGATGAAAAAAAGTAAGAGTATTTTATTGGATATGATTTTTCCCCATTTTTTTTTATCTTTGGGATTTATTCTCTAATGGCACTCTGATGATACACTACAATAAAGTTCTTTCACATTATCCAAACAACTGGTCAACTCAGCAATAAACTCTGCAATTCAAATGAAGGAAAAGACATGAAATTTTTGCTAGGTTGAATTAAATTGTTTTTCAAACCTGTCAGTTCAACCAAATAATTGAAATACTAAGTACCTGCAGTTAGAGAAGTCAGAGCGAGAAAGTACATTCAAGAATCCACCAAGAAGAATTTCTTCATTTAGGTTTAGTTCGATTTAAGTTGGGTGAAATTTTGTTAAAAAGAAAAGTTCAATTTCAAAGAAAAAAGCATAAGTTGAAAAGTGAATTAATTAACTTACTGAAATAACCACAACAGGATATAAAATGGAAAGATTACTCTCTTCCACCATATTCAGTAACCTCTGGGTTTCTTCAAAATCAGAGGTCATAACCTGAAAGACCAGAAAAATAAAAGAAAGTGAAAAGAAGTTAAGTGATTTAAGAGTTAATTCAAGGAGAAAAATGCAGAGCTTTTAAATATTTAAACATTCAAAATATCTATCAAGCTTAATTTTAAATTTTCAAACAATGCTGATACCCATAAGATTATAGCTATTAAAATTTAAAGAATTCATTAATTCAAACCTGTCTTTTTATCTAATTTTTATCAGAAACTTGAAAATACTGTCTAAAGAAATATCACTCTCTTCTCATTATGGGAACTAGGTTGTAAGAAAACGTTATTTCCTTATTTCAAAAGACAAAAATAGCATATTGAAATAAATATTGAGTAATACAACTCACCTATCAAAATCTTAAATATTTAAGAATCAAGAAAACTAAGTACTCTTCCACATTACATTCACACAGATTCTCAAGTACATTCAATCACTTGTATTTACTACTTACATTCACACAAACAAAATTGTAGCATTGCTCTAAGATGATTTGCTGAAGATCTTGGCCAGATGTGACTTTTACATGCTAGGACAAAGAACATACAGGAGAACAGAGTTTACAAACTACACAGAAAACCAAACATGAAGATAGATAACTATATTAACACAAAATTTCTAGAGGTACATAAAGCCAAGGACCATATATAAAAGCAAAATAACTCTGACTTAAGTTTCTGAGGCTAAAAAAGAAAAGCATTTGAAATAGTCCATAAATAGTTAATATTATTGTAGCAAATAAGGATATAGGAAATTGTTTTAGATAAAAAGAGGTAGAAAAAGCTCAAGATATATTCAGGACTAGGTAAATTGTCTGGCTTTTTTTATATAAAAATATACTGCAGAAAATAACTGAATAAAATTTAAAAGTTGGTTAGATGAGATTTGTTAAAAGATTCTGGAAGCATGTTAAATACTACAGTTACAAAGAAGAGATTTCACTAAATATGGAATGACTAGAAACAGGGAAAGCAACAAGAAATTATATCATAAGAGGGCTTATTCTGAGGGTCAGAATAGGAAGACCCTGAGCTCACCCCTCCCATGAAAACACCAAAACTACAGATATATATAGAATAATTATCTTTGAGAATGAGTTGAACATTAGCAGAACAGACTTTCTACAACCAAGGATATAAAGAAAAGGCTGCATCAAGACAGGTGGGGACAGGCAGAGGGTCAGTCTGGTCAGAACCCCCACTCCTGGTGCCTCACTCCATATGCAGGAGGAATACTGCAAACGTGAAGGTCCCACCTGAGGAGCTTGGAGTCTGAGCCCCACACTGGATTCCCCAGCCTGGGGCAGAGGGGTCTGCACCAGGAAGAAGAGCTGCTATCATATCTGGCTTGAAAAAACAACATATGAAAACTTCCTAAATCTGGGGAAGAAAATAGACATCCATGTTCAGGAAGTATAGAAACTACAAAACAAAATGAATCCAAAGAGATGTATACCAGTAGGGACACATTATAATTAAAATGTCAAAATTCAAAGATAAAGAGACAATCTTAAAATCAGCAAGAGAAAAATCAATTAGTTATATACAAGAAAAGCTCCATAAGACTATCAACTATTTTTTTCAGCTGAAATTTATAGCCCCAGAAGCAACTAGCATGATATATTCAAAGTACAGAAACAAGAAAACTTACAACGAAGAATACTCTACCTGGCAAGATTATGATTCAAAAATGAAAGAGAGATACTCGAGTTTTCCACAAGCAAAAGCTAAAACAGTCTGTCACCATAAAACTGGCCTTACAAGAAATGTTAGAGGGAATTCTTTAAACGTAAAATGCCATAGCTAGAAATCAGAAATTTGTGAAGGAAAAATCCACTATGAGGCAAATATATAGTAAAGGTAGTAGATCAACCACCTATATACGTAGTATGAAGATTAAAAAACAAAAGTAGTGGGGAGGAGCCAAGATGGCGGAGGAGTAGGACGGGGAGAATGCTTTCTCCCCCACAAATTCATCAAAAGAGCATTTAAACGTCGAGTAAATTCCACAAAACAACTTCTGAATGCTGGCAGAGGACATCAGGCACCCAGAAAAGCAATCCAACTCTTCGAAAGGAGGTAGGAAAAAATATAAAAGACAAAAAAAGAGACAAAAGAGGGAGGGACGGACCTCCGTCCCGGGAAGGGAGTCTTAAAAAGAGAGAAGTTTCCAAACACCAGGAAACCTTCTCACTGCCGAATCTGTGCCGAGCTTTGGAAGCACAGAGGGCAACATAACAGGGAGAAAAAATAAATAAACAATTAAAACCTGCAGACTGCGAACTCTACGGTAACTCCCCCAACGGAGAAGCAGCGCAGACGCCTGCACAGCCATTAGCAAGCGGGGGCTGGGCAGGGAGGCACGGCGTGGGCTACATCGCTCAGAGTAAGAATCTGGCCTGAATACCCTGAACACTATCTGAGCGAAATAATTTGGGCTAGCAAACCAGACTGTGGGATATCTACCACGCGAAAAGCCAGCCCCAACCTAAGACACCGCCAGGCCTGCGCACGGAACAAAGGACTGAACAGAGATAGCCGGCTGCAGACCTTCCCCCTCCAGTGACAGGCAGCCAGAGCCGGAAGGGGGCAATCGCAGCCCCAGAGAGACATTATCTATAAAACTGTAAGCAGGCTTCTTTGCTAACTAAAACTTCTTGGGGGTCTGGACTGTCAACATCTGCCTGAGAAGGTGCGCCGGTTTTACACCCAGATAACCGAGTGGCGGGGAGGCGATAAGTCGCAACAATCGCACTCGCCAAACACCTCATCACCTGAGCTGCTCGGACCTGGGAAGGGCACAAAACGCAGGCCAAACTGAGTCTGCGCCTCTGAGGACTACCCGAGTGCCTGAACCTGAGTGGCTTGGACCTGGGAGGTGCATGCAGCCCAGGGCCGGCCTCGGATTGTTCCCGGCGGAACAACCTAGAGCCCGAGCAGTGTGGGCAGGGAGGCTACACGCGCCGTGAGTGGGGGCAGACCCAGTGTGGCTGAGGCACTGCGAGCGCACGCCAGTGTTATTTGTTTGCAGCATCCCTCTCTCCCTCCCCACAGCGCGACTGAACAAGTGAGCCTAAAAAAAAAAGTTTCCCCCACCGTCCCCTTTGTGTCAGGGCGGTAACCAGACACTGAAGAGACCAGCAAACAGAAGTTATAACAGAGGGAAATGCCTTGGAAGCTACAGGCAATAGATTAAAACCCCGTGGTTACTACGGACTACATAGGAAGGGGCCTATAGATCTTGAGAAATATAAGTTGGACCAAGGAACTAGCCAAAAATGAACTGAACCCACAATACTCACAACAAAACCAGAGAAAGTCCTAGATATATTTTTACTATTTTTACGATCATTCTTTCTTTTTTTTTTAAATTAAAAAAAAAATTTTTAAGTCCTCTATTGTTCCTTTAATTTTCACTTTTATAACCTATTACTTTGCAAAAAAAAAAAAGACCCTATTTTTTTCTTCTTCAGCAAACTTCATATATATATTTTATAATTTTTTGACCTTGTTGTTTTTTTTTTTTCTTCTTTTCTTCTTTTCCTTAACATCGTATTTTTGAAATTCCAAACTCTACTCTAGTTTTTTAATTTTAGCTTTTTGGTATATGTTATCAATTTTGTACATATAGGTTTTTTTTTTATAATTTCTGTGACATTTTTTTTTCTGTTTCTTTCTCTTCTTCTTTTATATAATAACATTGTATATCTGAAATTCCAAACTCTACTCTAGATTTTTAATTTATGCTTTTTGGTATTTGATATTAATTTTGTACCTGTATTTTCTTTATAATTTTTGTGACATTGTTTGGTTTTGTTTGTTTGTTTGTTTTCTCTCTTTATGTCTCTTCTTCCTTTTTTTTAACATTGTATTTTTGAAATTCCAAACTCTACTCTAGATTTTTAATTTTTGCTTTTTGGTATTAGTTATCAATTTTGTACCTGTATTTTCTTTATAATTTTCGCAACCTTGTTTGTTTTTCTTTGTTCGTTTTTTCTCTCTTTTCCTTCTTCTTTTCTTTAACATCGTATTTTTGAAATTCCAAACTCTACACTAGATTTTTAATTATTGCTTTTATGTATTTGTTACCAATTTTGTACCTTTAAGAACCCAATCGTCAGGACCCATTTTTCACTAGGGAGCGAGATTACTGGCTTGACTGCTCTCTCTCCCTTTGGACTCTCCTTTTGCTCCACCAGGTCGCCTGTGTCTCCTCCCTAACCCCTCTCTACTCTACCCAACTCTGTGAGTTTCTGTGTGTTCCAGACGGTGGAGAACACTTAGGGAACTGATTACTGGCTGGATCTGTCTCCCTCCTTTTCATTCCCCCCTTTTATCCTTCTGGCCACCTCTGCCTCCTTCTTCTCTTCTCTGTATAACTCCGTGAACATCTCTGCATGGTCCAGTTGTGGAGTGCACATAACGAAGTGACTACTGGCTACCCCACTCTCTCCACTATTGATTCCACCTCATCTCATTTGGGTCACCTCTAACTCCCTCCTCCCTCTTCTCTTCTCCATGTAATGCTGTGAACCTCTCTGAGTGACCCTCACAGTAGAGAACCTTTTCATCTTTAACGTAGATGTTTTATCAATGGTGCTGTATAGAAGGACAAGTTTTGAAACTACTGTAAAAATAAGACCGATAACTGGAAGCAGGAGGCTTAAGTCCAAACCCTGACTCCAGGGAACTCCTGACTCCAAGGAACATTAATTGACAGGAGCTCATCAAATGCCTCCATACCGACACTGAAACCAAGCACCACACAAGGGCCAACAAGTTCCAGGGCAAGACATACCAAGCAAACTCTCCAGCAACAAAGGAACACAGCCCTGAGCTTCAAGATACAAGCTGCCCAAAGTCACCCCAAAACCATAGACATCTCATAACTCATTACTGGACATTTCATTGCACTCCAGAGAGAAGAAATACATCTCCACCCACCAGAACACCGACACAAGCTTCCCTAACCAGGAAACCTTGACAAGCCACCGGTACAAACCCACACACAGCGAGGAAAAGTCACAATAAAGAGAACTCCACAAACTGCCAGAATACAGAAAGGACATCCCAAATTCAGCAATTTAAACAAGATGAACAGACAGAGGAATACCCAGCAGATAAAGGAACAGGATAAATGCCCACCAAACCAAACAAAAGAGGAAGAGATAGGGAATCTACCTGATAAAGAATTCCAAATAATGATAGTGAAATTGATCCAAAATCTTGAAATTAAAATGGAATCACAGATAAATAGCCTGGAGACAAGGATTGAGAAGATGCAAGAAAGGTTTAACAAGGACCTAGAAGAAATGAAAAAGAGTCAATATATAATGAATAATGCAATAAATGAAATTAAAAACACTCTGGAGGCAACACATAGTAGAATAACAGAGGCAGAAGATAGGATTAGTGAATTAGAAGATAGAATGGTAGAAATAAATGAATCAGAGAGGATAAAAGAAAAACGAATTAAAAGAAATGAGGACAATCTCAGAGACCTCCAGGACAATATTAAACGCTACAACATTCGAATCATAGGGGTTCCAGAAGAAGAAGACAAAAAGAAAGACCATGAGAAAATACTTCAATAGATAATAGTTGAAAACTTCCCTAAAATGGGGAGGGAAATAATCACCCAAGTCCAAGAAACCCAGAGAGTCCCAAACAGGATAAACCCAAGGCGAAACACCCCAAGACACATATTAATCAAATTAACAAAGATCAAACACAAAGAACAAATATTAAAAGCAGCAAGGGAAAAACAACAAATAACACACAAGGGGATTCCCATAAGGATAACAGCTGATCTTTCAATAGAAACTCTTCAAGCCAGGAAGGAATGGCAAGATATACTTAAAATAATAAAAGAAAATAACCTACAGGCCAGATTATTTTACCCAGCAAGGATTTCATTCAAGTATGAAGGAGAAATCAAAAGCTTTTCAGACAAGCAAAAGCTGAGAGAATTCTGCACCACCAAACCAGCTCTCCAACAAATACTAAAGGATTTTCTCTAGACAGAAAACACAAAAACGTTGTATAAATTCAAACCCAAAACAATAAAGTAAATGTCAACGGGATCGTACTTATCACTAATTACCTTAAATGTAAATGGGTTGAATGCCCCAACCAAAAGACAAAGACTGGCTGAATGGATACAAAAACAAGACCCCTACATATGTTGTCTACAAGAGACCCACCTCAAAACAGGGGACACATACAGACTGAAAGTGAAGGGCTGGAAAAAGATTTTCCATGCAAATAGGGACCAAAAGAAAGCAAGAGTAGCAATACTCATATCAGATAAAATAGACTTTAAAACAAAGGCTGTGAAAAGAGACAAAGAAGGTCACTACATAATGATCAAAGGATCAATCCAAGAAGAAGATATAACAATTATAAATATATATGCACCCAACACGGGAGCACCAAAATATGTAAGAGAAATGCTAACAAGTATGAAAGGAGAAATTAACAATAACACAATAATAGTGGGAGACTTTAATACCCCACTCACACCTATGGATAGATCAACTAAACAGAAAATTAACAAGGAAACACAAACGTTAAACGATACAATAGACCAGTTAGACCTAATTGATATCCATAGGACATTTCATCCCAAAACAATGAATTTCACCTTTTTCTCAAGTGCACATGGAACTTTCTCCAGGATAGATCACATCCTGGGCCATAAAGCTAGCCTTGGTAAATTCAAAAAAATAGAAATCATTCCAAGCATCTTTTCTGACCACAATGCAGTAAGATTAGATCTCAATTACAGGAGAAAAACTATTCAAAATTCCAACATATGGAGGCTGAACAACACGCTGCTGAATAACCAAAAAATCACAGAAGAAATCAAAAAAGAAATCAAAATTTGCATAGAAACGAATGAAAATGAAAACACAACAACCCAAAACCTGTGGGACACGGTAAAAGCAGTCCTAAGGGGAAAGTTCATAGCAATACAGGCACACCTCAAGAAACAAGAAAAAAGTCAAATAAATAACCTAACTCTACACCTAAAGCAACTAGAAAAGGAAGAAATGAAGAACCCCAGGGTTAGTAGAAGGAAAGAAATCTTAAAAATTAGAGCAGAAATAAATGCAAAAGAAACAAAAGAGACCATAGCAAAAATCAACAAAGCCAAAAGCTGGTTCTTTGAAAGGATAAATAAAATTGACAAACCATTAGCCAGACTCATCAAGAAACAATGGCAGAAAAATCAAATCAATAAAATTAGAAATGAAAATGGAGAGATCACAACAGACAACACAGAAATACAAAGGATCATAAGAGACTACTATCAACAATTATATGCCAATAAAATGGACAACGTGGAAGAAATGGACAAATTCTTAGAAAAGTACAACTTTCCAAAACTGGACCAGGAAGAAATAGAAAATGTTAACAGACCCATCACAAGCACGGAAATTGAAACTGTAATCAGAAATCTTCCAGCAAACAAAAGCCCAGGTCCAGACGGCTTCACAGCTGAATTCTACCAAAAATTTAGAGAAGAGCTAACACCTATCCTGCTCAAACTCTTCCAGAACATTGCAGAGGAAGGTAAACTTCCAAACTCATTCTATGAGGCCACCATCACCCTAATACCAAAACCTGACAAAGAGGCCACAAAAAAAGAAAACTACAGGCCAATATCACTGATGAACATAGATGCAAAAATCCTTAACAAAATTCTAGCAATCAGAATCCAACAACACATTAAAAAGATCATACACCATGACCAAGTGGGCTTTATCCCAGGGATGCAAGGATTCTTCAATATCTGCAAATCAGTCAATGTAATACACCACATTAACAAATTGAAAAATAAAAGCCATATGATTATCTCAACAGATGCAGAGAAAGCCTTTGACAAAATTCAACACCCATTTATGATAAAAACTCTCCAGAAAGCAGAAATAGAAGGAACATACCTCAACATAATAAAAGCTATATATGACAAACCCACAGCAAACATTATCCTCAATGGTGAAAAATTGAAAGCATTTCCTCTAAAGTCAGGAACAAGACAAGGGTGCCCACTTTCACCATTACTATTCAACATAGTTTTGGAAGTTCTGGCCACAGCAATCAGAGCAGAAAAAGAAATAAAAGGAATCCAAATTGGAAAAGAAGAAGTAAAACTTTCACTATTTGCAGATGACATGATCCTCTACATAGAAAACCCTAAAGACTCCACCAGAAAATTACTAGAACTAATCAATGACTATAGTAAAGTTGCAGGATATAAAATCAACACAGAAATCCCTTGCATTCCTATACACTAATAATGAGAAAACAGAAAGAGAAATTAAGGAAACAATTCCATTCACCATTGCAATGGAAAGAATAAAATACTTAGGAATATATCTACCTAAAGAAACTAAAGACCTATATATAGAAAACTATAAAACACTGGTGAAAGAAATCAAAGAGGACACTAATAGATGGAGAAATATACCATGTTCATGGATTGGAAGAATCAATATAGTGAAAATGAGTATACTACCCAAAGCAATTTATAGATTCAATGCAATCCCTATCAAGCTACCAACAGTATTCTTCACAGAGCTAGAACAAATAATTTCACAATTTGTATGGAAATACAAAAAACCTCGAATAGCCAAAGCGATTCTCAGAAAGAAGAATGGAACTGGAGGAATCAACCTACCTGACTTCAGGCTCTACTACAAAGCCACAATTATCAAGACAGTATGGTGCTGGCACAAAGACAGAAATATAGATCAATGGAACAAAATAGAAAGCCCAGAGATAAATCCACACACATATGGACACCTTATCTTTGACAAAGGAGGCAAGAATATACAATGGATTAAAGACAATCTCTTTAACAAGTGGTGCTGGGAAATCTGGTCAACCACTTGTAAAAGAATGAAACTAGAGCACTTTCTAACACCATACACAAAAATAAACTCAAAATGGATTAAAGATCTAAACGTAAGACCAGAAACTATAAAACCCCTAGAGGAGAACATAGGCAAAACACTCTCTGACATACATCACAGCAGGATCCTCTATGACCCGCCTCCCAGAATATTGGAAATAAAAGAAAAAATAAACAAATGGGACCTAAGTAACCTTAAAATCTTCTGCACATCAAAGGAAACTATTAGCAAGGTGAAAAGGCAGCCTTCAGAATGGGAGAAAATAATAGCAAATGAAGCAACTGACAAACAACTAATCTCAAAAATATACAAGCAACTCCTACAGCTCAACACCAGAAAAATAAATGACCCAATCAAAATACGGGCCAAAGAACTAAATAGACATTTCTCCAAAGAAGACATACAGATGGCTAACAAACACATGAAAAGATGCTCAACATCACTCATTATCAGAGAAATGCAAATCAAGACCACTATGAGGTACCATTTCACACCAGTCAGAATGGCTGCAATCCAAAAGTCTACAAATAATAAATGCTGGAGAGGGTGTGGAGAAAAGGGAACCCTCTTACACTGTTGGTGGGAACGCAAACTAGTACAGCCACTATGGAGAACAGTGTGGAGATTCCTTAAAAAACTGGAAATAGAACTGCCTAACGATCCAGCAATCCCACTGCTGGGCATACACACTGAGGAAACCAGAAGGGAAAGAGACACATGTACCCCAATGTTCATCGCAGCACTGTTTATAATAGCCAGGACATGGAAGCAACCTAGATGTCCATCATCAGATGAATGGATAAGAAAGCTATGGTACATATACTCAATGGAGTATTATTCAGCCATTAAAAAGAATACATTTGAATCAGTTCTAATGAGGTGGATGAAACTGGAGCCTATTATACAGAGTGAAGTAAGCCAGAAGGAAAAACACCAATACAGTATACTAACACATATATATGGAATTTAGAAAGAGGGTAACAATAACCCTGTGTACAAGACAGCAAAAGAGACACTGATGTATAGAACAGTCTTATAGACTTTGTGGGAGAGGGAAAGGGTGGGAAGATTTGGGAGAATGGCATTGAAACATGTAAAATATCATGTATGAAACAAGATGCCAGTCCAGGTTCGATGCACGATACTGGATGCTTGGGGCTAGTGCACTGGGATGACCCAGAGGGATGGTATGGGGAGGGAGGAGGGAGGAGGGTTCAGGATGGGGAACACATGTATACCTGTGGTGGATTCATTTTGATATTTGGCAAAACTAATACAATTATGTAAAGTTTAAAAAGAAAATAAAATTTAAAAAAAAAAAGTAGTAAAAATCATCTGTTTCTAAAATATTTAAGTGATACCCAAAG
This sequence comes from Bos indicus x Bos taurus, assembly GCF_003369695.1. NCBI lineage: Eukaryota > Metazoa > Chordata > Mammalia > Artiodactyla > Bovidae > Bos > Bos indicus x Bos taurus. The sequence goes on along the minus strand of NC_040079.1, from coordinate 94,970,688 downwards.
TAAAAAGATATAAAATATGGCATCAAAAACATAAAACACGGGTAAGAATAAAATGCTGTGCTAGAATGAATTTGGACTTAAGCCACCATCAACTTAAAATAGACTACTACATACATAGTTTGTCATAAATGAATTTCATGGTAAACACCATGAGCCTCATGGGCTTCCCTGGTGGCTCAGTCAGTAAAGAATCAACCTGCAATGCCAAGACCCAGGTTCAATCCCTGGGTCGGGAAGATCCCCTGGAAAAAGAAATGGCAACCCATTCCAGCGTTCTTGCCTAGTAAGTCCCATGGACAGGGCAGCCTGGTGGGCTACAGTACATGGAGTCACAAGAGTCAAACACGACTTAGCAACTAAACCACCTAAACCACCATGTAACCACAGGCCAAAAACCTCTAACAGATACACAAAAAATAAACAGAAAGGAATCCAAACATAATGCTAAACAGAGGCATCAAATAACAAGGGAAAAGAACAGGAGAAGAGAGAAAGAACTACAGCCCAATCAGAAAACAACAAAATGACAGTAATTGTATACCTAATCAACACTCATTTCAATCTAAATGGACTAAATGCTACAATCACAAGACACAGGGCGGCTGAAAGGATTAAAGAAAAACCAAACATCCACAGGTCACCTTCAAGTGACTTATTTCATATCTAAAGACACATACAGATACACACAAAGTAGCAATACTCATATCAAACAAACTATGTAACAAACTGTACATTTTTTAAAACAAAAAATGTAACAAGAGAAAAAGAAGATCATTATATAAAGATAAAGGGATCAATCCAGCAAGAGAATATAACACTTGTAAATATCTATGCATCCAACAAAGGGCCACCTAAGTACATAAAGCAAATATTAACACATATACAGAAAGATACCAACAATAATATGATAATAAACTTTAACACTCCACTTACACCAATATTTAGATCAGAGAGAATATCAGTAAGGAAATATTAGCCATAAAGACACAATAGACCATATAAACTTAAATAGGTATGTACAGACCTTCAACCACCCAAACAGAAGAATACACATTCTTTGTAAGTACACATGGAACATTCCCCAGGATAGATCACACATTAGATCACAAAACAAGTCTCAATAAATTAAAAACTAATTCTTTTCTGACCCAAACAGCATAAAACTATAAATCAATTACAAGAATAAAACTGGGGTGGGGGGGAAACCACAAAATGTGAAGCCTAAACCAAAACCTACTAATCAATCAGTGGGTCAATGAAAAAAATCAAAGAAGAAATCAAAAATTAATCTAAAACAAATTAAAATAGAAAGACAACATTCCAAAGTCTAAGGGATACAATGAAAGTGGTTTTAGGAGAGATACTTATAGTAATGCAGGCCTACTTCAAAAAGCAAGAACAACCCCAAATAAACAATCTAACTTTGCACCTAAAGGAACCAGGAAAAGATTAATAAAAGAAACACAAAGTTAGTTGAATGAAGGAAATAATATGCTTGTTCCATAATAAAACTGGAAACTCTGTAACTCAAAAAGCATTGTCTCTTCAGTAGATCTCAGCTTTAATTCTACCTAATTTTGACAAGGTATTTGAGAAAGAGAAGTATTTGAGAAAGAGAAGTAAAGGTTTGAGGTCTTGGCTATGCTATAGAAATTACGTGGCTCATAAATTTCAAAAATTTTATTTTTGTTTAAAGTTTTTGAGTAGATATTTCAGAGAGAACATTAATTTTTAAAAAAGACAGAAACAAAATACTGCCATAGTAAAATAGAGAAGAAAACAGCTTGCACTGTGTAACACTTAGTTTGTTCAAGAAGTTTCATCTTCTAGACATTACAGGGAGATTATTTTTCAGGGGTCTCTCCTGTATCCAAACATTTTTAAAGGCATGAATAGCTAGTATACACCAAATTGACTTTTCAAGGATGTTCATATAGCAGGCAGACTTTCAAAAACAGGCAAAACCTTATTGGAGCAAATTTGCTTGTGTTCTAGAAAGTAGAGACATCTCTCTCTACAGAGAAGATCTGCTTGGCATTCTAGAGTAATAAAGACAACGTCTCTCTTATAAGAGGATGGGCTGGTTTGCCAGCAGTCCCAGTTTAACAGCAGTGCTTCTCAATAAGAAGATTCTTTTTAACGTGCTCCACTGCCTAACAACATCCATCTCTAATGACATTTCCCTGGAGGAATTGCAATTCAGAAAATCAGTGCTGCTCTGTTATTCTCCTTACTGCTATAGTCCTAACAAACTCTTTTCACTGACTCTGTAGTTTCATGTCTTTTGCCAATATTTACAACACTGACATGTGTGTTAGCACATAAAATGATTATAATCCTCAGATCCTGCCTAGTTTCTGACTTGACAGATAATGACATAAGGCAACTATGTATCTTAACTTCAGCAAATATGAGTGAATTCTGAACTCAAAAAAAAATGACTTACTTAAAAAATTTTTTCCTTTGGAGATACATAAAATAAGATCTAGGACAAGAACATGAGGGATATTCCAATTTAGCTTTTCAAGTATTAAAAGTGATAAAATCCTTGGGAACAGGGAATGGGGTCTCTGAGGACAGAAACATGTTTGTAAACACTAGCACATACTCAACAAATAGGTTTTTAAAATTTAGCAGTCTTGTTCCCCAAAAAAGAAAAAAAGGATATGTTCTTAAAATCAACTACATGGAAGTTTTTTAAAAAGGTAAAAAAAAAAAACAAATCCAAAAATAACACTACCTAGAAATAATCACCCTGAGCATTGGATAAGTATCATTTCAACAGTCATCTATTAATAATACATGCAGTAAGCTGCTAGGACAAAAGGACGAAGGAACAGAAAAAAAAAAAACCACAATCATATGCACGTCATTTAAAAATTCTTTAGTGTTAGCAAAAAAAAACAAAAACAAAAACCCTTAAACATAATAAACCTGAAATTGCTGCTAAACTTAAAATTATTCTTCACCTCCAGGGAGCTTTTCCTAAATGTTAAGATGTCATGAACCGGGGGAGGACACTGGACTTTCAATGGCAACACACTGCATGTATAAGTCAGTGTTAACTGATTTCCTTCTAGGATAGAGAAAGAAATAGCATATTGTAATTCTGCCCACAGCCTGGTTCTGGTCAATCATACTTCTACCCTGACAAGGCTTGTTAGATTCATAGCCAATTCTATAGCCATAATTCACACAAGTTGACATAATATATGCTCAAGACAACAGCTTTAAACAAAATCTCTCCATTTATAAATTCATATTAATTCACTTCTCTATTTGATGAACTTCAAATGCAAGTAGTTTTTCGTTTGTTTTTTAATACAAGCCTCAACATTTTTACATTCATTGAGTGTTTCCTTCTATTCTGGAAGAATAGCTTATCTGGGAATAAAAGTTCAGTCCATACTTTTCCTCAAAGATTTGTAGTCTCTGCACAACTATATTCAAACACAGAGCATTGTCCTGATGCTTTTTAAAGTCCGTACGTCATTTACTCACTCTCTAGTCACCATTTTTGGGGGGTAGATTTCAACTTCAATAGTTCTAATAGAAAATAGACACAGAAGTTACATGAAATGTTTTCCTGTTGTCTAATTAAATGACAACTTGGCTGGTGGTAATATTCTTGAATTTCACTTTCCTTCCCTCCAAAGTTCACAGACGATGATTCATTGTATGTATTTGAATGGTAAGTACTATGAAGGTGTAAGCGGTCTGGCAGAGTGTCCTCCTTTCTGTAAGTTTTGTTTTTGTGTTTTGCTCCTAGGTACCTACCTGAAGAATTCTTTATGAGGAAGTTCAAAATCTTAATTAGAATCAGACCATATTTACATTTTCAATTGCTGTTCCTATTTTTTTTTTTTTGCTGTTCCTATTTTTTTCTGAAAATATACCCTTTACATTTTACAGAACCAATTAGGCATTTCAATGAAACTTTTTTCTAACTTTCCAAATAATATCATTTGTCTACTTGACATATTACATAAATATAGTCCATATATTGGATGTTTTTATCATTATTCACATCTATTCTCTATTATTTATCATTTAATTTTTACTTTGAATACACTGTTATTATCTCAAGTTTCCCTGTGATAATAACTGACCTTTGCTTCTATGTCTAATGTACTAATTATTTCTACTACATTGTTGCTCAATTGTCTCCATAGTTCTCATTCCATTAAACTCTTCAAATACTGTCTTTTGAATTTTTAACCCTCTTGAATTCAGATTTTTACTGAGTTTTTCTACAGAACCAAAAGGAGAGAGAATATTTTGAGAGGTAGGAGAGTCTTAAAGTTTCTTCCAGGTTTTTAAAATCAGATTTGTGTGTGTTTTGATTTTCAGTATGCATTGTAGAGCTTATTAATTATTATTTTTTACAAACTGATGAGTTTTAAAATGATAGAATGATGGGCACTGACAGTATTCCCTGCCTCTGCTGAAGCACCACGGAGAATTCAGGAATTTGCCCACTTTTCCAGACCTTCATTTTTTTAACCCACTTAAAAAAATAAAAAAAAATCAAATTACATTTTTTTTCCATCTTGAAACTGAGACTCTTAAAATAATTGTTTCCAGTGAAGTTTAATTCTTTTATTTGGTCATACTGCTTTCCTCCCAAACAGAAAACAAACAATATTTTCCATGCTTGAGTAAAGAAACTTAGATTTTACCTAAATATAGCAGAGGAGACTTTGACGCCTTTAATAAACAAAGACAGTATTAGACAATGCTATTAGGTTGTTTATGAAAATGTTCTATGGCATCATCTTAAACTGTCATTCCTAATGTTTCCACTTTCAAACACAACAAATGGAACAATCTGCTGGCTAGAACTCCTTGATCTGTAAATACTTTGGTTCAAAGAACATTTAAACAAAATTTAAAACAACCTTCCGATGTGTTTAGTAAAATTTAAAAAGCATACCCCCCACTCCCCCCAACAAAAACCACCATGAAATATTTTCCTTACATCATAAAAAAATAAGAAATTCAGAAATATTTACTACTAACAAAATAGAAACATCTGCATATTCAAAATACTATTTAAAGTAGGGATCTTAGGAAGGAAGCTGGGTTGCCAAAAAACGTTTTCCATTTCAAGAATAGTTAAGGCTTAACTAAGGATGAAAGGCTTTGGTTTCAGGTCCTATGAGTCAGAGGTTCAAAAATGTGTTTCTGAAAGTCAGCCCTCTTTTTATAGACTATATTAGCTGGATCATTTCTTACTCTGAATTAATCAATTTCTCACCTCCCTCCCATTCAAACAAGGGCACTAATGTGGGTATATGTGGGTATACACAAGGGAATAAATGGAGAAGGAAATGGCAACCCACTCCAGTACTCTTGCCTGGAAAACTCCTTGGATGGGGGAGCCTAGTAGGCTACAGTCCATGGGGTCGCAAAGAGTTGGACACGACTGACCGACTTCACTTTCTTTCTTTCTATAGTTCCTTTTGGAGAAGGAAATGGCAACCCACTCCAGTGTTCTTCCTGGAAAACCCCATGGACAGAGGGGCCTGGTGGGCTATAGTCTATGGGGTTGCAAAGAGTCATCCACGACTAAGCAACTAACAAGCAAACACACACAAGGGAATCAGAGACAGATGAACTCTTCACTATGGAGACAACACATTAATAATTTACAATCCTGTGCTGGCTAGTGGGTAGGGGAAATGGGGCAGATGTTGGTCCAAGGGTACAAAGCTTCAATTATGCAAAATGAAAATGTTTTGGGGATTGAACGCATGGTTCAGTTCAGTCACTCAGTCATGTCCGACTCTTTGAGACGCTATGGACTGCAGCATGCCAGGCCTCCCTGTCCATCACCAACTCCCAGAGTTTACTCAAACTCATGTTCATTGAGTCAGTGATGCCATCCAACCAACTCATCCTCTGATGTCCCCTTCCCCTTCCACCTTCAATCTTTTCCAGCATCAGGGTCTTTTCAAATGAGTCAGTTTGTCTCATCAGGTGGCCAAAGCATTGCAGTTTTAGCTTCAGCATCAGTCCTTCCAATGATAATTCAGGACTAATTTCCTTTAGGATGGACTGATTGGATCTCCTTGCAGTCCAAGGGACTCTCAAGAGTCTTCTCCAACACCACAGTTCAAAAGCATCAATTCCTCGACGCTCAGCTTTTTTTATAGCCCAACTCTCACATCCATACATGACTACTGCAAAAACTATAGCTTTGACTAGACGGACCTTTGTAGGTAAAATAATGTCTCTGCTTTTTAATATGCTGTCTAGGTTGGTCATAGCTTTTCTTCCATGGAGCAAGTGTCTTTTAATTTCATGGCTGCAGTCACCATCTGCAGTGATTTTGGAACCCCAAAAAATAAAGTCTGTCACTGTTTTTGCTGTTTTCCCATCTATTTGCCATGAAGTAATGGGACCAGATGCCATGATCTTAGTTTTCTGAAGGTTGAGTTTTAAGCCAACATTTGTACTCTCCTCTTTCATTTTCATCAAGAGGCTCTTTAGTTCTTCTTTGCTTTCTGCCATAAGCGTGGTGTCATCTGCATACCTGAGGTTATTGATATTTCTCCCAGCAATCTTGATTCCAGCTTGTGCTTCATCCAGCCCAGCATTTCTCATGATGTACTCTGTAAGGCTGCATATAAGTACAGCTTTGATGTACTCCTTTCCCGATTTGGAACCAGTCTGTTGTTCTGCGTCTACTAACTGTTGCTTCTTAACCTGCATACATATTTCTCAGAAGGCAGGTCAGGGGGTCTGGTATTCTCATCTCTTAAAGAATTTTCCATGGTTTATTGTGATCTACAAAGTCAATAAAGCAGAAGTAGATATTTTTCTGAAACTCTCTTGCTTTTTCAATGATCCAAAAGATGTTGGCAATTTGATCTCTGGTTCCTCTGCCTTTTCTAAGTCCAGCTTGAACATCTGGAAGCTCATGGTTCACGTACTGTTGAAGCCTGGCTTGGAGAATTTTGAGCATTACTTTGCTAGCATGTGAGATGAGTGCAGTTGTGCGGTAGTTTGAGCATTCTTTGGCATTGCCTTCCTTTCGGATTGGAATGAAAACTGACCTTTTCCAGTCCTGTGCATAGCATGGTGGCTATAATTAACAATGGTATATGGTAAAACCAAAGTTTACTTAAGAGGGTAAATCTTAAGTCTTCTCACCCCAACTTCCCAAAAATAAAATGGTAATTATGTGAGGTGATGGACTTATTGGCTTGACTGTGGTGATCACTTTAAAGTGTGTAACAAAACATCAAGTTGTATACATTAAATATGCACAATTCTTATTGGTCAATTAAACCTCAATAATTGGACAGCAAGGAGATCAAACCAGTCAATCCGAAAGGAAATCAAACCTGAATATACATCGGAATGACTGATGGAATGCTAATGCTGACGCTCCAACATTTTGGCCATCTGATGCAGAGAGACAACTCACAGGAAAAGACCCTGAAGCTGGGGAACATCGAAGGCAGGAGAAGGGGACAACAGAGGATGAGATGGTTGGATGATATCACCGAATCAATGGACATGAGTTTGAGCAAGCTCTGGGAGACAGTGAAGGAGGGGAAGTCTGGCACGCTGCAGTCCATGGGGTCGCAAACAACTGGACACAACTTAGTGACTGAACAACAACAAAATATCTCAATAAAGCTGGGGTGGAAAATATTTCTACACTGCAAATCCAGAGAATTTTAGGTAGCTACCACTTCTGCCGAAAGATGGCTGAGTCTGGGCCATCAGTTCCTCAGTTGCTGCCTTTATCAGTGGAGTGGCTTCTGGCCTGTGGGTGCTGTCCCTGGACCTCCAGTCTAAGGAGAAGAGCCCAGAGCCTCCTCACCCTTCACTCAGTAGTATTCACCTGAGACGCACCTTTCAGAAGTATTCACTACTTCCAAATTCTGAGTTGCCAATTAATATTTGCTTCATGGCTATTTTCAGACTTTTGTGGTGGTTTTGTCCACGTTTCAATGCACATTTACTCTCTTATTTTTTAGAATCAGCTCTAAAGCTCTTTGTAGTTACGAACAAGACACCTAGAGCCAAGATCCCTTGGTGTTAGAATCTAGCTTTGCAAAAAATTTGCTGTACGACATTGGGCACATTGCTTAAGTCCCATGGCTCAGTTCACCCATAGGTAAAGGGAATACTTCAGAACTGATGTGTTTGTTAAATTAATATGTGAGAGTTAAGAATGAACTTTTTCAGGACTTATTCCTTACTGGCTGGTCTCTAGGAAAGCTTCAAAGGAAAAAGCTATAGCTTTAACACAACGAACGTTGGTAGAGTTTTGAGGTGGTAAACATTCATAAATCATGTTACCATTATACCATGTTCTAACATTTATGTTAAAACATCTAACATCTCTAACCACAAACACTGAGCTGGTGGATCATATCAGTGGCCCTCCACTTGTTTAGCTGCCACCACAAGACTCAGACCCTATCCTGTCAGACATACCAAAGTCTTGACAGTGTCTTCATCCTAAATGCTGGGCAGGCACAGGAATACTAGAACCAAGGTTCTGCTACACTGTAATGGTGTTGGATCCCAGGCCTTTATAATACCCAGGAAAGGGCTGGTTCTCCTTTAATTATGTACCTTAAAAGCCACAGTGCACAGAGATAAGAGTCTTATAATGCAGTGAAAACTGCCTTTGTTCTAGAAAGTCCCAAATCTAGTGTGAGTCCTGTCATGTCTTTCATCTTTATTTTCTTGAATTTATGTAATGCCCATCTTTGCATAGAGCATACATTTAATGTTTGCTATTATTCCACTGACTTATTTAACTTCCACTTTTAAATGACATTGTGACACATCACCATATCCCTTATCCATTATCCCTTTACATTTTAAATATTACATTTATCGAGGTTTCACTATTCATCAGACACACTGTGCTTAGTCATGTCCGACTCTTTGTGACCCCATAGACTGTAGCCCACCAGGCTCCTCTGTCCATGGGGATTCTCTAGGAAAGAATACTGGAGTGGGTTGCCATGCCCTCCTCCAGACAATCTTACCAACCCAGGGACCAAACCCAGGTCATCCACATTGCAAGAGGATTCTTTACAATCTGAGCCACCATGAAGCCCAAGAATACTGGAGTGGATAGCCTATCCCTTCTCCAGGGGAACTTCCCAACTCAGAAATCGAAGAGGGGTCTCCTGCATTGCAGGGGGATTCTTCACCAGCTGAGCTAATCTGTGCTAAATACTTTACACAAATATCTGAAACCACACAACATACGTCTGAGTACACTAGCATTATACGCATGTTACAGATAAGGAAGGAAAGCACAGAAGTCACAGAGCCTATCTGAAACCACACTGCCTGTGAGCGGTAGTACTCAGACTAAGCTCTGTGGAACCCTCAACAATGTTAATCTCTCATGTAGACAGGGTGTTGGTTTACTGCGGGTCACTTGTACTGTGTCATGGAAGCCACAAGACTTTTACTCAGATGACAGTGACACTACAAGTCCCAAGGTCAGCTCAAGAGAAACAACTCATTCGGAGGAAGTCATCTGAGTACTAAAAAGTTTAACTGCCACCTCTGACAATCTCCTCAGATCATTTTTCTGGGTTCTGGACAGAAAACAAAGTCTCTGAAGGCAGATCTTCAGACTCGATACTGGTAGAGTATCGGAGTCACTGAAATCAATATACACCAAGCAGGTGATGGTACCATAATTATTGTCATCAGTTCAGTCTACCTGACTCAGTTCAGTTCAGTTCAGTCTCTCAGTCATGTCTGACTCTTTGCGACCCCATGGACTACAGCGCACCAGGCTTCCCTGTCCATCACCAACTCCCGGTTTTATTCAAACTCATCTCCATTGAGTCGGTGATGACATCCAACCATCTCATCCTCTATGGTCCCCTTCTGCTTCCACCTTTAATCTTTTCCAGCATCAGGGTCTTTTCAAATGAGTCAGTTCTCATCAGGTGGCACTGGACTTTCAGCTTCAGCATCAGTCCTTCCAATGAATATTCAGGACTGATTTCCTTTAGGATGGACTGATTGGATCTCCTTGCAGTCCAAGGGACTCTCAAGAGTCTTCTCCAACACCACAGTTCAAAAGCATCAATTCTTTGACTCTCAGTTTTCTTTATAGTCCAACTCTCACATCCATACATGACTACTGGAAAAACCATAGCTTTGACTATACGGATCTTTGTTGCAAAGGAGAATCTCTGTTTTTTAATATGCAATCTAAGTTGGTCATAACTTTTCTGCCAAGGAGCAAGTGTCTTTTAATTTCATGGCTGCAGTCACCATCTGCAGTGATTTTGGAACCCAAGAAAATAAAGTCTGCCACTGTTTCCAGCGTCTCCCCATCTATTTGCCATGAAGTGATGGGACCGGATGCCATGATCTTAGTTTTCTGAAGGTTGAGCTTTAAGCCAACTTTTTCATTCTCCTCTTTCACTTTCATCAAGAGGCTCTTTAGTTCTTCTTCGCTTTCTGGCATAAGGGTGGTGTCATCTGCATATCTGAGGTTATTGATATTTCTCCTGGAAATCTTGATTCCAGCCTGTGCTTCTTCCAGCCCAGTGTTTCTCATGATGTACTCTGTTTATAAGTTAAATAAGCAGAGTGACAATATACAGCCTTGACATACTCCTTTCCTGATTTGGAACCAGTCTGTTGTTCCATGTCCAGTTCTAACTGTTGCTTCCTGAGCTGCATACAGATTTTTCAGGTGGCAGGTCAGGTGGTCTGATATTCCCATTTCTTTAAGAGTTTCCCAGTTTCTTGTGATCCACACAGTCAAAGGCTTTGGCATAGTCAATAAAACAGAAGTAGATGTTTTTCTGGAACTCTCTTGCTTTTTCAATGATCCAGAGGATGTTGGCAATTTGATCTCTGGTTCCTCTGCCTTTTCTAAAACCAGCTTGAACATCTGGAAGTTCATGGTTCATGTACTATTGAAGCCTGGCTTGGAGAATTTTGAGCACTACCTTACTAGCGTGTGAGATCAGTGCAGTTGTGCAGTAGTTTCAACATTTTTTGGCATTGCCTTTCTTTGGGATTGGAATGAAAACTGACCTTTTCCAGTCCTGTGGCCACTGATGAGTTTTCCAAATTTGCTGGCATATTGAGTGGAGCACTTTCACAGCATCATCTTTCAGGATTTGAAATAGCTCAAATGGAATAGCTCAACTGTAATCCCATAACCTCCACTAGCTTTGTTCACAGTGATGCTTCCTAAGGCCCACTTGACTTCACATTCCAGGATATCTGGCTCTAGGTAAGTGATCATACTATCATGATTATCTGGGTCATGAAGATCTTTTTTGTACGGTTCTTCTGTGTATTCTTGCCACCTCTTCTTAATATCTTGTGCTTCTGTTAGGTCCATACCATTTCTGTCCTTTATTTTTCCCATCTTTACATGGAATATTCCCTTGGTATCTCTAATTTTCTTGAAGAGATCTCTAGTCTTTCCCATTCTATTGTTTTCCTCTATTTCTTTGCACTGATCACTGAGGAAGGCTTTCTTATCTCTCCTTGCTATTCTTTGGAACTCTGCATCCACATGAGTATATCTTTCATTTTCTCCTTTGCCTTTTGCTTCCCTTCTTTTCACAGCTATTTTTGTAAGGCCTCCTCAGACAACTGTTTGCCTTTTTACATTTCTTTTTCTTGGGGATGGTCTTGATCCCTGCCTCCTGTACAATATCATGAACCTCTGTCCATAGGTCTTCAAGCTATCAGATCTAATCCCTTGACTCTCTTTCTCACTTCCACTGTATAACCATAAGGGATTTGATTTGCGATCAATGCAAAGAAAGACAGGAAAACAACAGAATGGGAAAGACTAGAGATCTCTTCAAGAAAATCAGAGATACCAAAGGAACATTTCATGCAAAGATGGGCTCAATAAAGGACAGAAATGGTATGGACCTAATAGAAGCAGAAGATATTAAGAAGAGATGGCAAGAATACACAGAAGAACTGTACAAAAAAATCTTCATGACCCAGATAATCACGATGGTGTGATCACTGACCTAGAGCCAGACATCCTGGAATGTGAAGTCAAGTGGGCCTTAGAAAGCTTCACTATGAACAAAGCTAGTGGAGGTGACAGAATTCCAGTTGAGCTATTTCAAAACCTGAAAGATGATGCTGTGAAAGTGCTGCACTCAGTATGTCAGCAAATTTGGAAAACTCAGCAGTGGCCACAGGACTGGAAAAGGTCAGTTTTCATTCCAATCCCAAAGAAAGGCAATGCCAAAGAATGCTCAAACTACCACACAATTGCACTCATCTCACACGCTAGTAAATCATGCTCAAAATTCTCCAAGCCAGGCTTCAGCAATATGGGAACCGTGAACTTCCTGATGTTCAAGCTGGTTTTAGAAAAGGCAGAGGAACCAGAGATCTAATTGCCAACATCCACTGGATCATGGAAAAAGCAAGAGAGTTCCAGAAAAACATCTATTTCTGCTTTATTGACTATAACAAAGCCTTTGACTGTGTGGATCACAATCAACTGTGGAAAACTCTGAAAGAGATGGGAATATCAGACCACCTGACCTGCCTCTTGAGAAATCTGTATGCAGGTCAGGAAGCAACAGTTAGAACTGGACATGGAACAACAGACTGGTTCCAAATAGGAAAAGGAGTACGTCAAGGCTGTATATTGTCACCCTGCTTATTTAACTTATATGCAGAGTACATCATGAGAAATGCTGGACTGGAAGAAACACAAGCTGGAATCAAGATTGCCGGGAGAAATCTCAATAACCTCAGATATGCAGATGACATCACCCTTATGGCAGAAAGTGAAGAGGAACTAAAAGCCTCTTGATGAAAGTGAAAGAGGAGAGTGAAAAAGTTGGCTTAAAGCTCAACATTCAGAGAATGAAGATCATGGCATCCAGTCCCATCACTTCATGGGAGATAGATGGGGAAACAGTGGAAACAGTGTCAGACTTTATTTTTCTGGGCTCCAAAATCACTACAGATGGTGACTGCAGCCATGAAATTAAAAGACGCTTACTCCTTGGGAGGAAAGTTATGACCAACCTAGATAGCATATTCAAAAGCAGAGACATTACTTTGTCAACAAAGGTTTGTCTAGTCCAGGCTATGGTTTTTCCTGTGGTCATGTATGGATGTGAGAGTTGGACTGTGAAGAAGGCTGAGCGCCGAAGAATTGATGCTTTTGAACTGTGGTGTTGGAGAAAACTCTTGAGAGTCCCTTGGACTGCAAGGAGATCCATCCAGTCCATTCTGAAGGAGATCAGCCCTGGGATTTCTTTGCAAGGAATGATGCTAAAGCTGAAAGTCCAGTCCTTTGGCCACCTCATGTGGAGAGTTGACTCATTGGAAAAGACTCTGATGCTGGGAGGGATTGGGGGCAAGAGGAGAAGGGGACAACAGAGGATGAGATGGCTGGATGGCATCACTGACTCAATGGACGTGAGTCTGAGTGAACTCCGGGAGTTGGTGATGGACAGGGAGGCCTGGCGTGCTGCGATTCATGGGGTCGCAAAGAGTCGTACACGACTGAGCGACTGATCTGATCTGATCTGATCTGACCTGACCACCTTAATGAAAGTCTTCCTTTACATGTCCCTGTGTTTCAGTGTTAAAACTTCCCTTGGAGGTCAGTTATTTTCTGATGCAAAACCACAAAAATTGTGGAATTGAAGATACAGGTCCTAATCCTAACAAACTTGAGAACTATCACAAAGAATTCACGACTCCCATTTTATCATTCAGATTATACATTCAAAGATAGAAAGGTTCCAGGAAAAAGGCAAAGCCACCAAATCTGCTCAAGCTTATCTTTCCACCGAGTTTTACTACAGAATGTTACACTATATATAACTAATGGGAAAATCTGTAGTATGTAGGCACTAGTTCACACAAATCATATTTGGCAGGCATATTTTATAAATATTATCCATTTTGTATATGATAAAGGATGATATGTTTTCAAAAGTATGCACGATAATATGACCACCCTACATTTCTTAGGCTTCCCTTGTGGCTCCGCTGGTAAAGAATCTTCCTGCAATGCGGGAGACCTGGGTTTGATCTCTGGGTTGGGAAGATCCCCTGGAGAAGGGAAAGGCTACCCACTTCAGTATTCTGGCCTGGGGAATTCCATGGACTGCAGCCTATGGGGTCGCAAAGAGTCTGACACAACTGAGTGACTTTCACTTCACTTAACGTTTCTTAGTAATATATAAAACATTTGCAAGCTGAGAATTGGCAAGCTGACATAAACAAATCTAATCTGTCCTAATTTAAAATTTTGTTCAAGTCACAAAAAGTAGGGTACCCTATCTATTGGATTAGCACAGGTTAGAGTTTCATTCATTCAACCGATAAGTATTAAGGACTCTGAACGTTGAAACCATACCAACAGACCAGACAGTTTCTATCGTCAAGGAGACCATGCTGGGAAAATAAAATTAACCGAAATGAAGTTAAGACCTGTGCTTCTCCAAGTTTGATCTGCATAAGGAATTCTGGGAATCTCATTAAAAATACAGATTTTGATTCCTTTCATGTATTGGAGAAGGAAATGGCAACCCACTAGAGTATTCTTGCCTAGAAAATCCCAGGGACAGGGGAGCCTGGTGCGCTGCCGTCTATGGGGTCGCACAGAATCGGACACGACTGAAGCAACTCAGCAGCAGCAGCAGATGTGGAATGGGAGCTAAGAATCTGCATTCCTAACAAGCTATCAGGCAATGTTGCTATACCTGGTTCAAGGATCACACTGAAGAAATGAGCGGTTATATAATCTGAAAGTCCTGTCTCATTCTCAGTAGAAAAATTCACCAAGGAATGTGCCTTCATTACTTTCATCTAACCAACAGAGAGTAACCTTGACTCAACTGAAGGTATTGTGTTTCTTAAGCATCTAAAATAAATTACCTATGTCTTTTATTAAATCAGTATGGCAAACTAAGTAACAAAAATGAAAGAATTCATTATTTCAACTGTATTTTCCCTCAAATCCTTACCAAATTTACAGCATAATAAAATTTATACTTATAAAATTTTGACTCTAAGTAACACAGACACTGCTCAGATATATACAGAGTAACATTAGCACCTAGTTTCCATATAACCATGCACTAATTAAATATGTACAATTATGTTCTAGTCAAAATGTCATTAATTTGAAATTAATAGAATCCATACAAAACACTGCTTTCAGTTTTATAAATGATATAAATAGTCTAAAGGTTACAGTTTATTATATTAGCTATGCATTCATTAGAAATTATATATAAAAAGCCACACACATATATGGCTTTATCCCCAAGTAATTATAAAATGTCAGTGTGTATGAAACAAAACAGTTTACATTAGCAGCTCTTAAATGTGGGGAACTGTCCTCAGAGGCAGCCCAGCAACATCAGGAGACACTGTCAGTTGTCAGAATTGGATGGGAAAGTAATACCTGTGCCAGTTAGCAGAGGACGTTCCTGTGCTCAGTCGTGCCCGACTCTTTGAGACCCTGTGGATTCTAGTCCACCAGTCTCCTCTGTCCAGGGGATTTCCCAGGCAAGAATACTGGAGTGGGTAGCCATTCCCTTCTCCAGGGGATCTTCCTGACCCAGGGATCGAACCTGCATATCCTACATTGGCAGGTGGATTTTTTTTTTTTTTTTAAATCACTGAGCCACCAGGGAAGCCTAAGACAGGGATGCTATTACATATTCTACAATGCACACACAGGCCAGCCCCAAGAACAAAGAATTATCTGTACCAAAATTTTAATAACATAGCAACTGCAGTATCCTGGATTAGATGGATAGTTCTGGTTTTCAATCTTCAATCAGTAGCTGACATTAAAAGAAATAACACTCTAACAACTTGAAGACTTAAGTAGAGTTACTTGGAAACAAGAGAATATTAAAATTGTGCTTTAAAAAATGTATTTTATCAGACAGGTGTTTAAAATAACACACCACAAATATAGCAAGTGTGTTCAAAATGATTAGATAAGATCTATGTGATATCACTTATTATATGTGGAATCTAAAAAAAAAAAAAGTATACAAATAAACTCGTCTACAAAATGGAAGTAGAGTCACAGATGCAGAACACAATCTTAGGGCTACCAAGAGGAAGAGGGGGAGGGAGTTTGGGACTGACTTATACATGTGCGTGCATGCTCAGTCATGTCCAACTCTTTGCAACCCCATGGACTGTAACCCACCAGGCTCCTCTGTCTATGGGATATTCCAGGCAAGGATACTGGAGTGGGCTGCCATTTCTTTCTCCAGGGGATCTTCCCAACCTAGGGATAGAACCCGTGTCTCCTGCATTGGGAGGTGGATTCTCTACCAGTGAGTCACCAGGGAAGCCCGAAAGATTCAGTACCAACTGTGAGAAGTCTGAAATAACAGGTTAAAATGTATAGACTGTGACTCACTTGCAGTGAACAGTCACTGAGCGAATGAGAAGAAAGAGAGATTTTTAACCTAAGCAGACAACTATGTATAAGGCTTTGAAAACAAGTTCTCAGGTACCAAAATACCATGGATAATTTATTCTGACCACAAGTTCAAAGGAGTACATTTGGTTCAGTTTCCCTAACACAACAAAAACCTCAGAGCTGTTACATTCTTAAAGTCACCAGAAGGACAGAATAATCTACTTTATGGTGTTACTAAGTATAGTCATGCTTCATGCAAACAGTTGAAACACATCGCCCAACTCAATAATTCTGGGAAACATTAATAAGTATAAAATGATTACTTAAAAATATTACTTATCCTCTATTCAGAACCAAAAAGAAATCAATAAAATGAAATGAAATCAGTGACTAAGCTCTAAAATTCTATCTCAGTTTAAACAGCATGAAAAAAGTAGTGTATACATATTCATGAAAATCAACAGTTGAGGGTTAAAAACTATAATCTACATGCCAAAGAACAATTTTTTTCAGCTTTTTATAAAAATTTTCTCTCTAAACATGTTTACCATGTGTGTAAAATCAATTTCCTGAATTATAAGAGGAGACTTGATTTTTACAAATATATGCCCAAAGTTAGACTAATGGCTATTCTCTCAACTTGTTTGTTTTCAACTTAGCATAACATAACTAGAACTTGTGTGCAATGACTTCATGACTAACCAGACAAGGATTATCATTTTTACAAATTAACCATCTGGTTTCTTTAGGGAAAATAATGTTTCAATATGTCCCTATGTTTCAAAAATATACACAGATACAAAAGGTGAAGACATGTTAAGTACACAAAGAAAAAGTAGACAAAGTGCCATTTAGGGACGATTATCCTTACTCTCTCATTAATAACCATATTCTAAAACTTTGACAATCCATATAATTATAAACTGTTAATTTTATTAAATAGAGCATGAACATAATTAATACCATCCCAAGCAACTAGGTGGTCCTGTAACTTTGGACCTTTCTACCTCTGGAAAACTGATCAGAAAAGCTGGCTAACATCCCAAACAAACTAAACGGATTTTGTTGGATGGCCTTCAGCTAATTTCTATAGCCTTGAACAAACACCAAAACCACATACTCTAACTGAATTAACTGTGTTGGCATTGTTTAGAGTCAGAGGTCCAAGAAATCGTGTTCACAGTGTTATTTTACTATTATACTGTACAGCATTCAGCTTCAAAAAAATGAAAAATCGCTATTTTAAACATTGTTTAAAACTACGTTATGTATTAAAATAAGCAAGAAATAATCTGTGAGGCTTCCCTGGTGGCTCAGACAGTAAAGAATCTGCCTTCAAGAGAGACCTGGGAGACCTGAATTCGATCCCTGGGTTGGGAAGATCCTTTGGAGACGGGCATGACAACCTACTCCAATATTCTTGCCTGGAGAATCCCATGGACAGGGGAGCCTGGGGAGCTACAATCCACAGGGTCACAAAGAGTTGAACATGACTGAGTAACTTAACACTTTTCACTTTCAGCCCTATTTTGAACAGGTCTTAAAACTCTAAGATAACTGAGCTTGTTCTATTTCTTTAATTTCTGCTTTTTTTCTTACTTCATTTGCTGTTTTGGATGTTTGTTTGACCCTAACCCTAATACTCTGAATTCAGTTAGGTCTATAAGAAAAGGCACAGATCCATACACTGGACAAAACCCTGAAGGCATTAGGAAAAATAAACTAAGTACCCCAGACAGCCTCAATAAAACCAAAGCATGCCTTTCACCCAGGAAAACAAATAATTTTCAGTTATATCCTGTTTGTCATTTGTGGTTACATTAAACAATAATTAAATTATATGCTCCAGGAAACAGGTAGGGGTGGATAAGCGAAATACAAAAAAGCCTCTATGGTCCTTGTTTGTTCAGATTATAGATCAGCATTCTTCGGGAGGTGCTTTTCTTTTATTATAGGAACAAAAATTGAGTTGAAAACACTTGTGATTTTAGGGGTACTGTGATATATAAAAACATTAAATGCTTCCTTTTTCTATAGAATTTTACTTTTAAGGAGCAACAGCCAACAGTCTAGTTAATCTGGATCATGGCATTTTCAGCTGAAGTCTTCCACCACTTCATTTTGCTTTAAACACAAAATATAAGCAATGGTAGTGGTCACAGTAGCAGTGGAGTTGGTAGCCGTCACAGTCATCTAACGAAACCTACAAGACGCCATTTAGACCCGTCCTAGTCTCTTGCCCTCACCTCCCACCAGTCCACCTCCACTCCAGTCATACAAGTCTTATTTCGGAGCCCGTGAACGGAACTCTTTGAGGGTTTTCACATGTTGTCCCTTCTGTATTTCTCTTTAAATAGCTAACTCCTGCTTACCACAGTCCGTGTGTTAGTCACTCAGTCATGTCTGACTCTCTGAGACCCCATGGACTGCAGCCCGCCAGGCTACTCTGTCCATGGGATTCTCCAGGCAAGAATACTGGAGTGGGTTGCCATGTCCTTCTCCAGGGGATCTTCCCGACCCAGGTCTCCCAGTCTCTCTTAAAGGCAGATTCTTTACCATCTGAGCCACCAGGGAAGCCTCATTACCAGTCTAGCCTTAAATGAATGCCACATCTGCCAAGAGATTCTCATTTACTGCTCTCTACTCGCAATTTAAATCACTGTCCAGGGCTCTTTTACATTAAGGACAGTTTAGTTTTTCCTTAGCATAGTTATCACAATTTGTAATTGTTTATGTATTTGTTTACTGTTTTATCCCCAACTGTACAGTATGCCCCTTGAGAACAGGAAACTATACTTGCTTAGTTCAACTGCCTAAATCCAGTGCTTAATCTTTTTTTTCATTTTTCTTATTTTTAATTGGAGGATAATTGCTTTACAATGCTGTGCTGGTTTTTGCTGTACAACAGCATAAATCAGCTATGAGTATACATATATCCCCACTTTCTTGAGTCTCCTTCCCACCCCAGCCCCAGCAATTAAATCTTGATAGGCATTTAATATTTGGTAAAGACATTCATGAACTAAGGAACTAATCAAAGACTAACTTTCCTACTTATAAATTCCTTACTATTCTCAGCACGGTATATAGCATGAATTATTTTTCAATAAGAGTTGGGAAGAAGGGGAAAAGTCTCTTCCATTACTGTCTACTGCCCTGATGTATCTTCTGGACATCTCTGTCTCTGAAGTAGCTTGGTTCTGTGAAATACTTTAGTCTCCTTAAAGGAATCAAGCCTGATAATGAAGACTTGAAATTTTACTTACAGTGAAATGTGCACATGAATGGAGGGTGGAAGAAGGGTTCTCTATTCAGTTAATTCTTTATTTCACCTTTTAGCTACCTCTTCCATGTGTTTGGCGTGTATCATTACATTTGAGTTGAGATATTCAATACACTGAAGTATGGCTCACAATCTAGCATGGATAATTATAATAAGCATACCCAATCTCTTCCTTTAGTTTCATGAGGAAATTTTCTTTCTTTTCGTGCCAATAAAACAATCTTCCATTGTGCACTGAGCGACTCCACACCTACACGGATCTACCCTACAGATGCCTGGATTTCAGTAGTGTGACTTCACCCTTTATATATGTTCTTTTCAAAATCAGACAAAAGCTCTGGGGGTAAAAATATTAGAATATGTGGCATTTTGCATCTGTAAGTTATGGGCTGAAAATGCTATAAGGTAAATGTGTCCTTATAAAGGGAGAGAAAAATGACAGAAAATTGCTAATTACTTTCCCAAGGAGACTTCTTTCTGACCTTAAGTATAAGCCTTCTGTCAAACTTAAAATTCTTTTCTTTCATCTTTTCTTAGAAAAATATTCAGTAGTATAAATCATAATGAATCAAGCAGCACCTACAGTCAATGAGTTACATAATCTTATGACAAAGTATTAAGCCATAGATCTCCCCATTTTTATTTGTAAAATGAGAAGGAAGGTCATAGGTTTATTTTAAAGGATTAAGGTACATATTATTCTCTCTAGAACATGAAGGGCACTCAATAATTGTTAGTGGCATGACTGCTTATAACAGAAAACATTCTGATATAGTCCTTGTGGGGTTTAATAGTTTTTAGGCAAATTTAGGAGCCAGGGCAGATTTAGCAGAAAGGAATGACATCTTAAGGTCAACCAAGACTGCCTGAGTCAGTTAACAGGACACACGAACTTCCACTTTACAAGCTATATCTTCATTAGGCTCATTTCTTCTGAAATTCAGTCTATACTCGGTATGTTTCATCAGATTATACAACAGGTTTTAGGGCTATACTATGGACTGATCATCATAAAATATGAACAAATTAGTCTTTAATTTTTTTCTTGGTTGGAATCTGAAAATTTGTTAGGCTGGCTTACATTGGACAGACATTTAATTCAGGAGATTATATTCATTCCTTGGAGAGAGTATGCCCTCAGGCCATTAGTACTGGCTAGTTGGTGTTCCTTGTCTGGCACTGATTCCAAAACTATTCAGCATTTCGTGATCAACTCTGCAATTTTTATACAGAATTTCTGTAGACTTAAGTACTAAAGACTAGATTCCATATATTAATAGATTGCACCTGGCAACCCACTCCAGTGTTCTTGCCTGGAGAATCCCAGGGAGGGGGAAGCCTGGTGGGCTGCCGTCTATGGGGACGCACAGAGTTGGACACGAATGAAGCGACTTAGCAGCAGCAGCACACTTATTTGACTAGGGAGTTAGAGTTGAGATGGCTAATGTTCCCAGTGAGGAAATGTTAGGTACAATAAAGCAAATTTCCAATGTTCAGAGGAGACACAGGTCTATATATAGTCTGCCTCACAGGCCACAGATAAGGAGGATGGCAATACTAGTGGGCATTTTCTTTTTTGCAACTTAGTAAGAGATTTATTTTGAGATAATAAGTTTGTGATAATCAGTCTCTAATACACACCCCACAATGATATCCACACTTCCCAATATGCACAATCTTGTAGGATTCCCTCCTCTCCAGTGTGGGCTGGACATACGGACTTGATTTCAAATCAACAGAATACCAAAGACACAATGGAGTGTCACTTCTAAGATTAAATTACAAACGCACTGTGCCTTCAATCCTGAGTGTCATGTGGTGAGGCAGCCCTGTGGAGAAGCCCATATGCAAGTGATTGAGACCTACTAATAACCAGATAGGTGTGAGAGCAGAATCCACTTCCACATCAAGTCTTCAGATTCGACTGCAGAGGACAGTCTACAGAGGTCAGACAGCTTGACTGAAATCAGATGAAAGACCTTGAGTCAAAGGAACCTGGCTAAACTGTGCCTAGATTTCTGACCCACAGAAACTGTGACAGAGTAAATGTTTGTTAATTAAGGTCACTACATTTTGGGGTAACTTCTTATGCAGCAAACATGGTACAATATGTAAGACAATGTTCAGCTTAGTAATAAGAAGTTATGACCATTTATCTATTCAACATTCTATAAATGTACATCTTTTACAAGACTGCATCATGATTTGGGAAGATGTCACATGGGGCTGTAGAGCCTCCACAGAACAAAAGAGAAGGATACATAAACCAGAATTCAGAGAAAAACAAGCAGGAAAAGCTTCCTGGGGGAAATGACATCATGGGTGAAGGCCATGAGGCAGAAAGTACTATCGCATTTGAGAAACTACAGAAAGTAAAGCTGGTCTGAAGAGGGCACGGTTATAGAGTGCAGGGCTCTTTGGCCAGGGTACCAGTTAAGATAGACTTGGTGTTACCCGAGTCCAAGTTCACGTCCGTGTACCTGTGCTGCCCCTTCAGAGCAATGTTAACGAGAACCATTTAAACATCCCCTCTATGTCCCAGTTCTTTATTCTGGAAAATAAGGATAACAGTACACATTTCAAAAGGTTGTTAAGGGCATTTAAAGCTATGGCACCTAACACAAAATAAGTGCTGAAAATTGCTGGCTGTTATTATTGCCGTTTTTGTTATTTTTATTAGTAGTACTAGTAAGATGTGAGAGATCTTATGAGACATACCAAGGAATTTTCTTACTACTTTAGAAGCAATGGAAAACCAAGAAACAGATTTGACTGGGGGATAATATCATAAGATAAATAGTTTATAATCATCATTCAAACAGCCCCATAAAGAATAAATATGAGAAGAATAAACTGAAGGCTGGTGGGGAGTTAACAGACTGTTACAATAATCTGGACAAGAGCCATGGTGCATAGCACAGTGGCCGTGGTAATCAAGAGCAAAGGAACACAGGAAGGATAATGAGAGGCAGAATTCAAGTGCTTTGGAACCTGATTTGCTTCATGAGTGAGATAGAGAATGAGTCATACCTTACACAATGTTTAGGTAACTAAGTAAATGATACACATTTTCAGAAACTGATACCCCCAGCAGATGGAAGATTGGCTGGAAAAAGAATCTGTGAATGTGAAATATCATCTATTTTTAAACGACTTCTGATTGAATATACAGATCTGACATTCAGGAAAGTGGTTAAACTCAGGGCTAGAGAATATTTTGTGTCCCTAGCAAATAATAGATACATGAAGCCATCAACTTTTTTTTAAAAAAAAGAAATACACTTATCTATGTACAAAAATCTAAAAATCATCAATAGAATCTCGAATCCTGCAAAGGAAACTTGGAAGAAGAAACAAAAAATGAAAAAGGTTAATAAGAAAGACAAGATGTTACAGAATCCACTGCATAAGATTCCTTCTAGGAAAAAGAGTATCATACAAGAGAGTCAAGGGGTACAATAGATAAGGTAAGAGCCAATAGGGATCTTATGGATTTCCCACAGAACAGTCGGTCCCTAAGGACCTCACTGAGAGCAGTTCCCGTGGACGGTTGGCGTAGAAGCCAGGGTGTAATGACTGAGGAACAAGAAGATAAATAATCCTAAGATTATGCAAGATTACTACAGGGTAATCTTGCATTTAGAACTATTTCTTTGTTTTTGTTTTAATGGAAGGAACATGTATCAATGGGGCAGGGAGAAGAGAAAAGCAAAATCAAAGCTCAGGAGAGGAAATAGTTTTAATGAAAAGATGGCTACAGAAGCAAGATTCTTGAAAGATCGGGTGCTTGGAAGATAAGAATGTTCTCATATTTGAACATGTAATTACACTCTGAAGCTACAGACAAGATCATATCTAAGAGTGGAGGTACTAATGGTTGGGTTAGACCAGTGATTCTCAACTGGAGAGTGATTTTGCCCTCCTCCAGGCAACCTTTAGCAATGTCTGGGAACATTTTGCTTGCTACAGCCAGGGGGTATAATACTGTCATCTAGTGGGTAGAAGACGGGTATGCTGCTAAACTGTACAAGGTACAGGAAAGTTCCTCACAATATATAGTCCAAAATGCTGATAGTGCCGACATTAAGAAACCTGGGTTAGACATTTAAGGAGAGAGGAAGAAGGTTAAAATATCCACTGAGGAGAACAGGGAGCTGACGATGGAATCATGGTACGCTTACTTTACAATATTCAGTGCTCACTGCAGAATGAAAACCATTATTTTTAAATGACAATAATCTGCACTTCTGTGTAATTTTCTCCAGCAGTATTAAGATGAAATATAGGCTCAGAGAAGTGAAAAGTTAAATTGACAACATGAACAAGGTTTTACAAAACAGGTCTTAATAGAAGGACAAGAGAATTAGAGATACTGATAAAAGAGCCATGATCCACTAAAGTGAAAGATCATGGTATCCAAGTAAAGAAATGTATGAAACAAAAGGTAGCTGAAAGAGAGAAGATAGCAGGCTTTGAGTTTTCCATGAAATTTTAATATGTGCGTTGAGAGTAATTGAGCAAAAGTAAAGGAAGATAAAACATTGCAGCCAGAAGTTAAGAAATAGCCTTAGTATTTATTTTTCAGCACAGTTAGGATGATGGCAACTCATATCCACATGAGACCCAACAGGCAGACAGATGAAGAGCACTGAAAATAACAGACACTGGAACTGAGGATAGGATGTGAGAAGCTAGGGTGATGGGGGAAAACATCACACGGTGCCAGTTATACACCACTGTGTATATACCTAAATTTCATGTCATATCATTATTTAAACAATGATTCAAAAAGATAATGGACCCCAATGTTCACTGCAGCACTATATACAATAGCCAGGGCATGCTGCTGCCGCCAAGTCGCTTCAGTCGTGTCCGACTCTGTGCGACCCCATGGACTGCAGCCTACCAGGCTTCTCCGTCCATGGGATTCTCCAGGCAAGAACACTGGAGTGGGTTGCCATTTCCTTCTCCAAGCCAGGGCATGAGAGAAACCTAAATGTCCACTGAAGGAAGAATGGATAAAAAAGATGCAGTACATACAGAAAACAATATTACTCAGCTATAAATAATAAAATAATGCCATTTGCAACAATCTGGATGGATCTAGAGATTGTTACACTGAGTGAAGTAAGTCAGATAAAGACAAGTATCATATGATATAACTTATATGCAGAATCTAAAAAAAAAAAATGCTACAAATGATCTTAACAAAATAGAAATGAGTCAAAGATGTAGAAAACAAACTCATGGTTACCAGAGGGGAAAGAGGGGTGCAGATAAATTGGGATATTGGAATTGACTATACACACTATTATTAAAAAAAAAGGCGCTAAGTCATGTCCAACTCGTGCGATCCCATGAACTGTAGCCTGCCACGCTCCTCTGTCCATGGGATTCTCCAAGCGAAAATACTGGAGTGGGTTGCTATTTCCTTCTCCAGGGGAACTTCCTGACCCAGGATTGAACCCAGGTCTCTTTCGCACTGCAGGCAGATGCTTTACAGACTGAGCTACATGGGAAGCCCCACTCTAAATAAAACAGATAACTAATAAGAACCTACCGTACAGCATAAGGAACTCTACTCAATAATCTGTAATGACTTATATGAGAAAAGAATCTTGGAAAGAGTGTATATACATATATGTATAACTGATCCACTTTGCTGTACAGCAGAAACACAACATTGTAAATCAACTATACACCAATAAAAATTAAAACAACAAAACAAAAAACAATGAATAAACAGAAATTTCTGTTAAAACAGAGCTGGGAGACCAGAAGCGAGAGATCTCACAACCTGCTACTACAGTCTGTTCTACAAGAGCAAACACTCATCTTTCCTAGAGAGGACTCAGCACATGGAAAACCATGGTCTGTCTGTTCACTCTAGCCCTCCCAACTTCCTTTTCCCTTCTACAAAAGTGTTCTTCCCTTGCTATGGGGGTACTTACATGTGGCTTGTCAAGGTTGCAGACCACAAATTTCACTTCTCTGCTTACCCCCAAAGAAACCTATCTTTGCTGAATAAAGATATGGCAGTCTGTTTTAGGTCAATAATTACCAAACATATACAGGAAAAGCAGGAACAAAAAGAGACTACCACAACAATTTTTAACAAAAAGGACTCTTTGTAGTATCTAACACTGAGAAGATCAAGGGATAAGTCACAAAGGATCCAACAGTTGGGTGCTCAACAAGAGTGTTGAACCCATTTTTAGAACCCAGCTTTCTAAACCAAGGGTTGATAGCCAAAGTTCCAGTCACAGTCTTCCAGGGTCCCATCCTATTGGTTTCTGCACTGAGTGGGTAGAGCATGAATGAAATTATCCAAGAGTAGAAGACTATTTTTCAGGCAAAACGTTGCCAGTGTCCGAACTATTGCCTCAGGAGGTCAGACAATGGGAAATTATCTACACTTAAATATCCCCCAGGATACAGCAATGGAATTAGGGCACAGAATTTAGAAACAGATTCTTAGCAGTAAATTCAAGACACAAAACAAAGAACAAGGTGCTAAAATTTCCAGCAACAGAAGTAGAATACCTAAAGTCTACACATAGAAGCAACATGGAAAAGAAGAATGTAGTATATAACCTTCAAACTCAAGAGACAGCTGAGATAGCTGCCATTTCTTTTCAGCTTTAGATTGTTGCTCCAAATGCTGCTGGTAGAATTTAGCACTGACTGCCATCAAAACCACCAAGGGGACCTTGTTAAAAACTGACATTCTAGAAATTATCCCAGATGATTCACTAAATGTTTACACATTTCAGGAATTTATGCATTTAGCAGTTCATGGATTTAATACAGGACTGAAATTTGGAAACTAGTAGTATTTACTACTTGGACATGTAGTCAATGAACATGAAATTGGGCAAACTCTGGGATATAGTGAGGGACAGGGAGCCCTGGCATGCTGCAATCCACGAGGTCTCAAAGAGTGAGACAGGACTTAGTGACGTGACAAAAACAAGGATTTACTACTTAATATTGTCACACCTTCATCTTAACTCATCATTGTTAAGTCTATTTTAGTCCCTATTCATTGAAAACTTATGATATGGCAGATGCTTTTCTAAGTGCATTAAAATACAATTTTAAAGTTCAACTGCCCCAACAACTTTACAATGAAGATATCATTAGCATTTTCAATTTAAGGTAGAAAATTAGGCAATACAACAGTCATCTGAGCACCAGCAGCCTGATATCAGAGCCTGTTCTCTGTACTGTTACCATGATAAAACTAGCCTACTAAAATAAACTTGTTCCATTTACTTTCAACTAGAATTATGTATGTTGTTAAAAAGTCCTCATACATTGACCATAAACCTGGGCAATTACACAGTTTAATGAAAACAAGAAAACTGTGGAAAACTTAATACAAATCAGTTTGGCAAGAGAAACGTTTCAAAACACAAGATGATCATAAAAATAATGGATGTCCTTATGGATAAAAGTAGTACATCATTTCTATACACGTCCTCTCACCCACTACTACTTCTGCATTTCCTAACCCTAATATTAAATATGAGGTTAACTTGGACATTGACCAGTTCAGAAAAAGGAGGTGGCAGCAAGAAATACACATTCACCTCTTCAGTATCACAATTATCCTATCTTTTGCAAATGTGTCTGTCTCTTTTTTCTCTCAGTCTATTTTCTTCTTGTTTTCAATGAATTTTAGTCAAGTATGTAGAATGCACTAGACACTGTGGCTCTCAAGACAAGTGTCCAGCTCACAGGGCCCAAGTGTACCGGGGCAGGGTGGGTTCTAAAGCAGTCACACTGGCTCTAAATTTTAAAGGAGAAATAGAGCTCAGAGGATGAAGTTAGGGAGGAAGACCAGAAGAGAGTAGATGAAAGGAATGGACTGTATTTCAAGTCAAAAGTGTAGGAAAAACAAAAAATTTTGTTGAGGTGAAATAAGAAAATTAGCTTGAAAGCATTTTTATGCCTTCCAAAAGAAGCCATCTTTGTACAAATAAAGTATGTGGCAATCTAATATCATTTATCAAACTGGATCTTTGAATACTTACATTTAATTCAGTTTTTAGCATTTCTTCAAGACAATGACCTACATGTTCTTCATCTTCTTTTGTGTCCATAACTACACAAACTTTTTGTGAAATTCTTTCTGAAATAAAAAATAAATAAAATTTTAAGCTTCAAAAAGATTATGAAACAAAGTCCTAGTACACTGAAACCTATACTTACCTGCTATTCATAAGTACTGAATACGGGGTTGTGGGCTTTGGGCCAAGTGAGGTGACCTATTCTTGACTCATTAACCAACCAAGTCAGTAAATCTATGTATTTAACATTTTGTGGGTGGATAACTGGGACATCATGTAAGCAACAGAAATAAGAGATCTTCAGAAACATCTGAAGAGAGTAATTGGAGGTGACAGCTATTTTGCTCGACTTCAATCCTTCTGCATTTACAAGGAATCTCCCAGGATCTGATAGAATCCCTTCTCTCAAGCAGATCCTCTCTTTAGGCCATCAGATAGCTCCTGCATACAGTTCACTGTGCCATCTGGTACCTTGATGACACACAGCATTTTCCTTGCCATTCCTTTAGGTTCAGTCAATTCAATTAAATTCCTGCCTCTTTAACTATTATTGCACATTAAAATAGCCAAAATTAGATATTCTCCAAATGTGGAAGGCTTGAAATTATATAATTTAAAATCATAAGCTGTATGACATAGAGATAGTCACCTTGGTAAACCTTGGATACACTCTCACAAAATATACACAGTCCTCCTTTATAGCAGATATAAAATACTAAGAAAAGGCTTTACTACTACAAATTTAAGAAAATATTTCATGGTATTATGTCAAGGACTTTTTTAAAAAACCTAATTTTAAATAGGAGTCCCAAATCAAAGTAGGTTTAACACTTGACCCAGCTGCTTCTTACACTGGTAACTCCATATAACAGTCTTTCTATAAACACTGTTCTAGCAATAGTTAATGATTCGTCCAAACAAAGCTGAGAATGACAAACCATTTAAAATAACGTCACCAGTTAATGGTGCTCCTATTACTATCCACTTCCCACTTATCAAGAGTATTATATGTTCCAAGAGTCATACCCTATATTCACATCAATTCTCATGATGATCCTGCAAACAGTATTACTGTGAATCTACATAACAGATTAAGGAAACTTTACTTCAGAGAAACAAAGTAACTTGCCCAAGATCACAGGGTTATGATTAGAAGAAAAAGAATCAAATCCAAAGAAATTAAGCATACAAACACACAGCTATTATACAGCCCTAAAATGAAAAGAGTTATCTGACATAAACCGAACATCAAGGATTTTCCTATGAAAGTTTCTAATGTTTCACAGCCATTATCCCATTTAATGGCTCAAAATAAATATGGATTATTAGCTAAGTATTATAATTCCTGTTTTTATTCATCACAACATACTTAAACCCAGGTCTTTCCAAACCTTGTGCTTTTTCTATCATGCTGTCTACCTTATAATAATTACTTATAATAATTATAATTATAATCATTCTTTTACATCCTACAAATTCAAGAACACTAATACAGGCACAGTAATTTAAATGGATTCAGAGGATACTTCTATACTGAAAATAGACCTGCTATAATTATAAATATCTTAAAATCATTTTATCCTTTTAGGACTGTGTTCACCCATCAGTAAGACTCCAACCAAGTTGAAAATGTCTATACTTTTAAGTTACATGAGCCAAGACATGGAAGCAACCTAAACACCCATCAACAGACGAATGGATAAAGAAGATATGGTACATATATACAATGGAATATTATGCAACCATTAAGAAGAATGAAATAAAGCCATCTGCAGCAATGGTGAAGAGACCCGTGGATTGTCATAATGAGTGAAGGAAGTCAGAAAAGGAGACATATTGTTTGACATCCCTTATATGTGGTATCTAAAAAAAAATGATACAAATGAACTTATTCACAAAACAAAAACAGACTTACAGAAGAAATTTACAGTTGCTGGGGGTATGGAGGGAAGGGAGAGTTAGGGAGCCTGGGATGGACACATACACACCGCTATATTTAAAAT
The DNA here is from genome assembly GCF_003369695.1 of Bos indicus x Bos taurus. Taxonomy (NCBI): domain Eukaryota; kingdom Metazoa; phylum Chordata; class Mammalia; order Artiodactyla; family Bovidae; genus Bos; species Bos indicus x Bos taurus. The sequence continues at coordinate 94,940,922 of NC_040079.1, read as the reverse complement.
GGATTGCCAACAAGGACCTACTGCATAGCACACGGAACTGTGTTCAATGTAATGTGGCAGCCTGGAAGAGAGTACACTTTGGCGGAGAATTGGATAACTTTGTATGTATGGCCGAGTCCCTTCACTGTTCATCTGAATCACAACATTGTTAGTCAGCTATACCCCAACACAAAATAAAAAGTTTTAAATACAGGAGCTGTCAGGAGCCATGTTAGGCATTACTGACAAAATGGAGACATGGCCCCAACCCCTTCTCCTCATCTTGCAGGCATGGCCCCAGGATGAAGGAGTTAGGCCTTGTGATTCTGACTTGTACTTTCCTTTCTTTGGTTGAATTGGCTGGAAAGAATATTAAGGTGCTTGAGAGAAGCATGAGAAAGCACAAAGCCTTCTGCAGTTGTGCCCAGAAAATAATCTATAAAATAACCATTGACATTTGTTCAAGGATCTTTAAAAAGAATGTCCCAGGATAAGCCATGGGAAGGATTATTTTCTGAGACCTGTTTGTGAGGGAATGTTTATGGCAAAAGAAGTTTGCCGAGTTTCGGTTCAGTTCAGTCACTCAGTCATGTCTGACTCTTTGCGACCCCATGAATCGCCGCATGCCAGGCTTCCCTGTCCATCACCAACTCCCGGAGTTCACCCAGACTCACGTCCATAGAGTCAGTGATGCCATCCAGCCATCTATCTCATCCTCTGTCGTCCCCTTCTCCTCCTGCCCCCAATCCCTCACAGCATCACAGTCTTTTCCAATGAGTCAATTCTTCGCATGAGGTGGCCAAAGTACTGGAGTTTCAGCTTTAGCATCATTCCTTCCAAAGAAATCCCAGGGCTGATCTCTTTTAGAATGGACTGGTTGGATCTCCTTGCAGTCCAAGGGACTCTCAAGAGTCTTCTCCAACACCACAGTTCAAAAGCATCCATTCTTTGGCGCTTAGCCTTCTTCACAGTCCAACTCTCACATCCATACATGACCACAGGAAAAACCATAGCCTTGACTAGACGAACCTTTGTTGGCAAAGTAATGTCTCTGCTTTTGAATATGCTATCTAGGTTGGTCATAACTTTCCTTCCAAGGAGTAAGTGTCTTTTAATATCATGGCTGCAGTCACCATCTGCAGTGATTTTGGAGCCCAAAAAAATTAAGTCTGATACTGTTTCCACTGTTTCCCCATCTATTTCCCATGAAGTGATGGGACAGGTTGCTGAGTTTAGGGTTTAGGAGCAATTAAGAATAGCTAGAACCCTTTTTAGGAGAGAGTGATCTTAAGATGCTAGGGGAAAACAGGATTTAGAAAGATAAGAAATAAACTGAGGAATGTAGCATGAGTTACAATGTAATCACAAGTTAAGTATAGGACACATAAGGGAAAGTAGATAATAGATAGTAAAGCGGATTCTGAGAGAATCGCTGAAGCAGGAACTCTGTTTGTAGGACAACAATGATTTCTGGAGACAATAAATCTGGGTGGAGAAAACTAAAAATGTCAAACCTCTGACCTAATTCTTTTGTCAAAGTATAAAAGAAAATCTGAAGCTTGAAATAAACATGTAGTTCTGTACCATGAGTCAGAGGCTACATCATTGTCCGCCAACACCGCTCACCCCTTCAGGCTGATTTGCTGGCTGCTGGAGCTGGACTCCGGAAAGGAGCCTAATTAAATATAATTAAGAACATAAATGAATGGTCAAAATAGTAAGTACTATGGAGCATCACTGTGATTAGAAAGATAAACTGGTTGACAATATTATATAATTCTTTATACTAACATGAGCTAGGGGTTCACTCTTGAAAGATGAGTAAGCCTTGTTTAGTGGAAGCAAGGGGCTTTGAAAGCTATGAAGAGAAACAAGATTTTTTTAAAAAACTTAATGTTTTGGGGGTAGAAAGATTATAAGCATGAAGTTTCTGTGATAAGATACAAGATTTTGATAAGATACAATAAGCACTCAAAAAAACATGGAATGATTCAGCAATGAACACTGTGAAGCCAGATCGTAATGTCCTGAACACTTGAGTGTCCTGAAAGCTTTAGATCAGAAGGTTATAGTTATTGCTTGTAACTATAATACAAGCAATAGCTTTTGAAAACCAAGTTAATTCAAATATGTGTTATATTCTCTCAAATATTTGGAGAAATATTTGGAATTTATAACATCCTAGGAAAAGTCTGATTACTATTCCAAATGTTTCTCTCACATACCAAAAAATTATAATAAAAAATCTAATGTGTAAGCATCAAGTAACTCACTACATATACAATGAATATGATGGCACCACAATAATTCTTACTAATTTATAAAATAATGCATAAACAACACTTTTTAAAACAAAACACAACATATGCAGATATCCCTTCTTTGTTGCATCACATATCCTTTACCGAATTCTGAGCTCTATCAAGTGTAAATCAACAATAAATTAAAATTGACATTATCTCCCTTCAAAAATGAAGTACAGTTGGCCCTTGAACATGGGTTTTATCTGCAAAGGATCCACTTATACACAGTTCTTCAACAGGAAATAGTATAGTTCTTAGTTCAGTGCTATACAATCCACAGTTTGTTGAACCAACAGACAAGGAGGATCAACTGTAAACCACAAGTGGATTTTCAGTTTTGTGGAGGGTCAGTGCCTCTAATACCCATGCTGCCCAAAGATCAACTGCATAAATAAAATGGAGTAATTCAAAATCTATGATATTAATTTTATGCCATGTGTCAGCTGTTCTAAAAAGAAAGCTTTTTTTGGGGGGGGGGGAGGTGGTGAATCTTTGCAATAAATTTTACAATAAACTTGCTCAAAATCACCTGCTTTTTAGACAAAAATGACAACTTTAAAATATCAAGGTTTTCAATTATAAATATGATATATTTCTCTATTTATTAATATCTTCCTAAATTTTTCTCAAAGCTTTATAAACTCCAGTAGAGAGTCCTTTAGTAATTTTTGCTACATATCTAAACAACTTTGTTGATGCTATTGCAAATAATATTTTATTACATTTTCTCTTTGTTGATACACAAAAATACATTAAGATTTTTATACAGTTTTTGTATTCAGTAACTGTGCTAAATTCACTTATAAATTCTAAGAGTTTACAACTTATTTCCAATTTTTTACATATAAAAACATGTCAATTGTGAATAAAATTTTATCTCCTTTTTTCTAATTCATAATATTTTAATCTGATAATGCAATCTTTGGAATATTGCTTCTATGTTTATGATAAAAATTATCCTGTAATTTTTTTCTTCGAAGGTCATTGTCAGATTTTTACTAAACATTTACACTGCCTTCATAGGATGAATTGGAAAATTGTTCTCTCTTTCTCTACTTTCTGGAAAAATGTGTTCAGTTCAGTTCTGAGGCAGAACTACCTAGGCAGGTTGATAAGAAGTCTAGGGGTCCCCAAGGAGAGAGGGGTCTGGAATTCTCAAGGAGGAAGAAAGGACAAACTCTTTTTTTTCCTCTACATTCCTTAGGATAATGTATCCTGCCTGAAGACAGTCTCTGGATTAAACTTGGCTAATCCTGTTATCTTAAAATGTAAATTATGGGAGTAGGTCTGGTGAGGTCTTTACAACCTCCAGACATTCTTTGGATTCATTGGAGAGTATATAATTCCATTGCTAACACTAGCAAGTGGGTACTCTTTCTACCCTCTTCTGATGTCTATGTCAGAAGCTTTCTCTATCTCCTTTATACTTTAATAAAACTTTATTACACAAAAGCTCTGAGCAATCAAGCCTCATCTCAGGCCCCAGATTGAATTCTTCTCCTCCGGAGGCCAAGAATCCCAGCATCTTTTCCTGATCTTTTCATTGTTCAGCAACAGCCTTTCAGTTCAGTCGCTCAGTCGTGTCCAACTTTGTGACCCCAGGGACTGCAGCACGCCAGGACTCCCTGTCCATCACCAACTCCTGGAGTTTACTCAAACTCATGTCCATTGAGTCAGTGATGCCATCCAACCCTCTCGTCCTCTGTTGTCCTTTTCTCCTCCTGCCTTCAATCTTTCCCAGCATCAGGTCTTTTCAAATGAGTTAGTTCTTCTCATCAGCTGGCCAAAGTATTGGAGTCTCAGCTTCAGCATCAGTCCTTCAGTTGAATATTCAGGACTGATTTCATTTAGGATGGACTTGTTGGATCTCCTTGCAGTCCAAGGGACTCTCAAGAGTCTTCTCCACCACAGTTCAAAAGCGTCAATTCTTTGGCGCTCAGCTTTCTTTATAGTCCAACTCTCACATCCATACATGACTACCAGAAAAACCATAGCCTTGACTAGACAGACCTTTACTGGCAAAGTAATGTCTGCTTTTTAATATGCTATCTAGGTTGGTCATAACTTTTCTTCCAAGGAGTAAGTGCCTTTTAATTTCATGGCTGCAGTCACCATGAAATTGACATTGTTTGACATAAATTGACATTATTTCTTCTTTTTAATGGTTTTGTAAAATTCACTGGTAAAAGCCAACTAATTTTGTAGTAGCATTTTCAGTTAGATTTATGTCTTAAATGGATAGACTTTTCCTAGTTGTATTTGCTTATGAATGTGTGTTCATTTGATCTAAATTTAAGTCATTTAGCATAAAGCTGTAGACTGAATGTTTGTGTTCCCTCCAAAACTCATATTGAAGCTTTAACCCCCAATGTGATAGTATTAAGAGGCAGGGTCTGTGGGAGGTAAATAGGTTTAGATAAAATTATGAGAGTGAAGTCCCCATGATGAGATTGCTGCTGTTGCTGCTGCTAAGTCACTTCAGTCGTGTCCGACTCTGTGCGACCCCATAGACAGCAGCCCACCAGGGCCCCCGTCCCCAGGATTCTCCAGGCAAGAACACCAGAGTGCACTGCCATTTCCTTCTCCAGTGCATGAAAGTGAAAAGTGAAAGTGAAGTCGCTCAGTCGTGTCCGACTCTTAGCAACCCCATGGACTGCAGCCCACCAGGCTCCTCCGTCAATGGGATTTTCCAGGCAAGAGTACTGGAGTGGGGTGCCATTGCCTTCTCCACATGATGAGATTAGTGTCCTCATAAAAAGAGAAAAAGACACCAGATTTTCCTCTCTCATCCATGTAAGGATTCTGCAAGCCCAGACGAGAGCCCTTATCTGGGAAATAAATCTCCTGGCACCTTGATCTTGGACTTCCCAGCTTCCAGAACTGTGAGAAATACACTGTTGTTTAATCTACCCAGGCTACAGTAGTTCATTATAGGGCTTCCCTGGTGACTCAGACAGTAAAGAATCTGTCTGCAATATGGAAAACCCAGGTTCGAGTCCAGGGTCCAGAAGATCCCTTGAAGAAAGGAACGGCTATTCACTCCAATAATCTTGCCTGGAGAATTCCATGGACAAAGGAGCCTGGGAGGCCACAGTCCATGGGGTCGCAAAGAGTCAAACATGACTGAGCAACTAACACTTTCACTTTAAGATGACCAACAAAGTGATTTACAACATCTCACTGCAATGTCTGAGTTACACCAATGCTCTCTTTTCATTTCTGATGATAATTACTTGAGCCTTCAATATTTTTTATGTTGAATTTTGCCAAGGTTTTATCAAGTTTATTAACATTTTCAAAAGAAAGTTTTATTGACTCTATCTTAGGCTTATTTTCTAACTCATGAATCCTTACTATTTTCTTCAGTATCTTCTTCATTCCACTATCTCTGGGTTTAATTCACTGTTGTAATGTCTTACAAAAGACACTTAAATAGTGGGCTCTCTGCTTTTCCTTTTTTTCTAATACAGTCAGCCCTTGAACAATACAAGTTTAAACTGTGAGAATCCACTTACAGATGGAGTCTTTCCATATATACATTCTACAGTACTACACAACTGTGACTGGTTAAATCTAAGGAGGCAGAACCTCAGACACAGAAGGTCAACTGTAAAGTTATCCACAAATTTTACACTGTGTGTAAGGTTAGGTTCCAGCCCCCATGTTGTTCAAGGACCAAAACTTGAGGCTGTAAATTTTCCTCTGCTGCTGCTGCCTCTAACAGCTTAATTATATACATTAAGCTTTGTGATATTTTTCAGTTGTTTAAATTATTTCATTTTCATTTTTCTAAATGTATACACTTCTAATTTCCACTGTGATTTCTCATTTGACTCACGCGTTATTAATTTTTATTGTTTTTATTAGTCTGCTATTGTACAATGAGTGGTCAAAAATTTAGCAGCTTAAAACACCAACTAATTAATTCACAATTCCATAATGCAGACAGGAAAGAGAGAGAAAGAGCAAAGGAGAACATGAGCATGCCCAAGGGAGCTCACACATAGAGAAACGATAAAGCAACAGGGGCAAGATATAAAAAAATCAGTGAAATGCTGATCTGCCTAAAACACAGATGGAAGTTATATGCACTATTCTTACATCTTTTAAGGGATTCCCTGGTATCTCAACTGGTAAAGAATCCACCTGCAATGCAGGAGACCCCAGTTCAATCCCTGGGTCAGGAAGATCCCCTGGAGAAGAGATAGGCTACCCACTCCAGTATTCGTGGGCTTCTCCAGTGGCTCAGCTGGTAAGGAATCCGTCTGCAATGCGGGAGAGTCCTGGGATTCGATCCTTGCATTGGGAAGATTCCCTGGAGAAGGGAACAGCTACCCACTCCAGTATTCCAGCCTGGAAAATTCCTTGGGGTCGCAAAGAGTTGGACACAACCGAGTGACTTTCACTCAGTCTGCATAAAAGACAGATGGAAGTTATATGCACTATTCTTACATCTTTTAAGTTTGAAAGTATATTAAATATTCAAATCCCCAAAACAAACAATACACAATTAAAAAAATTTATATACACACATATACATATAGTCAGAGACTTTAAAATTCATCTAAAATTTTAATTAAGTGAGGTGATGGATCTGTTACCTAACCTTATTGTGGTAATCATTTCATAATACATACAATCAACAAATATGATTGTATTTCATGTACAACTTAAAATGTTTTAGGTCAATTATATCTTAATAAATTCTCCTCTCTGTTCATTAAAGATCAACTGAGCAAAACATAAATAAGGACCTAGATTCAAGACAATGTAACATAATAATGAACAAAGTGAATCACGTGGTTTCTGCATTGTCTGCTGATCTCCGTAATTCTCACTTATATTCTACACAGAGGTCTGTCCCAGTTGGCCACTTTCTTACAGTTTCTACAGTCCATATCAATGTCCTTTACCACCAACAATGATTAATTTTCTGCCTGGCTGTGGTCATTTAAAGTCTAAACTAGGTTCAATTTGTTCTCAACCATGGTTGCACACAAGAATCAACTCTTAGTATTCTTTTTGCTTTGCCTTTATATTTTTAAAATACATATGTGTATAACTCAACCAACAAGGTTCTTGCCTCTATTTTCTGAAGCTCCAAAAGTGATTCTGATGCTTAGCCATGGTGAAAATCTCAGCTTACTCACTGCACTAATTTGCTATATTGTGAGACTTATAAAGGTTTCTGTACCTTTAAAAACACACAAATTACCTACTATAGTTGGTTAATTCCCCCAAAATGGTATAAGTCTTTTTGAGGATAATCATTTGGGGGTACTTTTTCAGTTTTCTATCATGTGCATATTGTGGTCATTGGAGAAAGAAAAGTTTAATGAGGAAAAAAGGTGCCGAGTTACTCATTTCCCTTTGATATTTGGGGTGTGAAACTTTTAAAGAAACCCAAATCCACCCAACTCCTACACTGATCTGCATGACTCACTGGGGTTTACAATTTAGCCATTTCTTGCTCAATACTGTAAAGGCAATACCATAAGAATAAAATGCCATGTTTATATTTCAATTACAGGTATGAGTCACTTCTTGGTGTCTGATATTGGTTAAATTGCTGAGGCAAATGCAGTTTTTCAAAATTTTACACAGATTTTGTATCTGAAAAGATTCTAAAAATAATATAGTCTTATTTTGACAGCACTTTACATGTATGAAATGAGAAAAAGAACTAACAATTTCTATGTAAAGCCATTTTTTCTATTAATATAAGGAGTCTACTCTGTGCTTAGTCGCTTCAGTTGTGTCTGACACTTTGTGACCCCATGGACTATAGCCCACCAGGCTCCTCTGGCCATGGGATTCTCCAGGCAAGAATAATGGAGTGGGTTGCCATGCCCTCCTCCAGGAGATCTTTCTGACCCAGGGACTGAACTCACATCTCCTGCGTCTCTTGCATTGCAAGTGGATTCTTTACCACTGAGCCATCAGGGAAGCCCAATAAAGGAGTTTATAAGTATCTAAAAGAAGACATGGGAATAATAAAAGATCCTATAGGAGGATTAATGAAGACTGTATGAGTTAACATATGTAAAGTTATGCAGAATGCTTTGTACAAGTACATCCCCGATAAATATTCACAGAATAAATGCTTTTATGGTCATATACATTCAGTAAGATATAAATTAAGACTCCTTTTATGTTATCAAAATATGGCCTACCTCTAATTCCACATAGTGTCTTGTGGTCTTCACCTTTCAGAGTTTAATAAACAATCCCTATCAACTTTGCCCCACTTTTTTTCAAGTTTCAAAGTTTCACCAAATATGCAGTAGCTCTGTGTGGTAATGGAATACGTATCTTTTTTTTTTTTTTTTTGCTTATGCCAGGTAGCATGCAGAATCTTAGTTCCCTGATCAAAGATCAAACCCAGGGACCCAGGAATGACAGCACAGAGTCCTAACCAGTGGATCACCAGGGAAGTCCGGAATACACATCTTAAGTAATAAATAGTACCCTGTTTTCACCACTGAAGTCTTCTAAAGCTAAAATAGATACCTTCTAATTCTAATTACTCATGTCTTAATTTGTCCACCAGACCCAGGCTAAAGCATCTTGTGTTTGTGCTCAGTGGCTCAATCATGTCCAACTCTTTACAACCCCACAGACTGCAGCCCACCAGGCTTCTCTGCACATGGAATTTTTCAAGCAAGAATACTGGAGTGGGTTGCCATTTTCTATTCTAGGGGACCTTCCCTAACCAGGGATTGAACCCATGTCTCCTGCATCGGCAGGTGGATTCTTCACCACTGTGCCACCTGGGAAGCCCCATGTTAAAGCACCTTATGTGATTTCTATTAATGATTCCACAAACACACACTGACAACCTTAACTGACAATGTTGATGCACTTAAGATCTTTATCAACAAAAGACATCTTCTATGACAGACTTGTGCCATGCAGATGGAAGGCTAAAATGAGAAGGCATGTAGCTATAGGAACAGAACTCAAATAAACTGTACCTCCTCAAATCCACATTTATTCTAGTATTCCTCAACTCAGGAAGAGGGGAGAAAATGAACATATTTTAAACTCACTTTTTTCAGGAAGCACAAAACACTTTCTCAACATAATAAGATTAATCCTTATTATTTCTCAATGCAAACAAAGTATTTAACAACTTCCTTGAGGTTAATGATGAAATCAAAAGAAAAACAGAAGCCTTTAGAATTCTTAATCTACTGTTCTAACTATTAATAAAGCACTTCTTAGAAGTTTTTAGAGGTTAAAAGAAAAACAATAGCACTGGGGGAAAAAACCATAAAATCATTTGACTTCCCAGAATCATAAAAATACTCACACAAGAATCTATTCTTTGTTCTCTCCCCCTAAACAACCTACGGATAAATTGGAAAACCACTGAAATTTAATCATACCTGTCCAGTCAACTTGATGACTAATATTATTCTGAGTTTCAATCTTCATACTACCCTCTTTTATAAACAACTTTTAAAAAATCTTTCTAAAAGGCATCTGTGTCATATGAGGAAATATTTTGATATCTAAACCAGTGGGGTACATCCCCCTAAAAAATCATTTTAAACATGTACTTGAATTTATACTGAATAATTTGATTTATATATCACATTTGGTGTCACACAGCTCTCAAACGGACTTAGCATAAAAAACTGGAACATAACTTGGAAATCAATAGGTTAGTATAAAAGCTGTAAGCATTAACAAACTCAAAATTTTCAGTTTGAGTGGAATCTTCCTCCCCATGCATGACAACTTGTAAATGGCCAAAGTATACATACAATTGCCAATAATTAATAATAATGCCAAAAATAATGTGCAACTTGATTTTACTTTACTGGCTATGGTGATTAACTCTGTCAACTTGATGGAGTCGTAGGATGCCCAGATATTTGGTCACACATAATTTGGGTGTTTGCTGTGGGTATTTTTAGATGAGTTTAACATTTATATCTGTAAACTAAGTAAAGTTCTCCCTAATATGGGTGGGCCAATCACTTGAAGACCCAAATAAAACAAAAGGTTGACCCTCCCACCAAGTAAGAAATGAATCTTCTGTGTAACAGCTTTACACTGAAACCTGGCTCTTTATGATTCCACACAAGTCTGCTGGCCTTTGGACTTGAACTGGGATACTGGCTTTGTAGATTTTGGATTTGTCAGTCTTGATAACCTATAATCATGTAACCCAATTCCTTATTGTGTGTATACACATCTCATTTATTGTGTTTCTCTAAAGAACTCTAATACACTGGCAAGAAAGCATTTTAAGCATTTTTCAACAGATAATTCAGTATTATAAAGTCCTCACTAGAGGATTCCCATTCCCTTTATTTTACATGGGGCAGCACATGATCACCCCCAACCCCTTAGGTTTTACACCTTATTCTTCAGTCACTAAATCATAGCACCTCCAATTCCCTGGACATATCATGATCCTTGTGCTTAATGTTCATGATCCCCCTGCCTGCAGTGCCATTACATTTCCTTGTCTAATTCTCCAGTAAGGGCTACAGCAAGTATCACCTGCATTAGTAACTATAGGCAAATGTTTTAGATGTATTTTGGTGGTAAGAGGAAAAAAGGAGAGATAGTAACAGAATCACCAGGAAGACATTTTTGAAGCTACAGTCCCCCATCTCCAAACCTCCAGTTCTGATACATGAAGATATCTCTCTCAAACACATATAACCACACAACTACGATCCTCCGCATATCCAAGTATGAATCACCACATTGCTGAATCTAAGTATTCCTGGGGAAAGGTCTCTCACCACAGAGTTTCCGAACAGGAAAGAAATCCACACGTACTGTGACCCTAGTAAATCTATCCACAAAGCATATGGTCAGGTGGTAGACACCAACAGAGCTGTATCGGTTCCATATAGCCAACCATCATTCTGGTGGTCAGTGCATTCATTTTGATTTCTTAGTACTCCTGCCATTCTATAATTATTTGTAGTATTGCACTGCTTTTTATTATGGTAATACTTTTATACATTATTTCATTTAATCATTCCAAAAACCAAGGAGAGCAATTTCTCATTTTACAGATGAGCTAAATGAGGCTATAAAGCCAGTTAAGTGGCCCAAGATCATACTGCCATGCACTGTGAACTTCAAGCTTTCTAACTCAAATCTATGGAAGGTAGAATCCTAAATGATATTTCTCTCTCTCATACTGTTTTGCATTTTATTTTGCCTTCATTATTATTTTTATATTGGATTATATTATCTATTTGTTCTTTTCACCCCCAAATCACAAACTCCTAACTCTGTAACTTACAATTTTCTAACACCAACCCCAGGTTTTAGCACAGGGCACCAAGAAGGCATTGAACACTGATTAGTCTCCAAGCTCTGTGCGAGGACCATAACCAAGACACTGTTAGTGGTGTCAACTGTGTCACGCTCAAAATGTATCTGTTGGACCTCTAAGTCCCAGTTCCTCAGAATGTGGCTATATTTAGAGATATGAACTTGAAGAGGAATCAAGAGTAATCAATTAAAATGAAGACATTAGGGTGAGCACTAATCCAATATGACTGGTGTCTTTGTAAAAAAAAAAAAAATGAAGAAGAAATCTGCACACAGACATGCACGGAGGGAAAGCCCTGTGAAGACACAGGTAGAAGATGTTAGGCCAACCAGAAGTCAAATACACAAGCCACAGAAAAACCTAGTCCTGCCAAAATCATGATCTCAGGCTTCCAGCCTCCAGAATCGTGAGAAAGTTCATTTCTGTTGTTCAGGCCACCCAGTGTTTGCACTTCATTATGGCAGCCCTAGAAAACTAATATACAAATTCTCTGTCTTAAATTTGTTGAATAAAAATTACCTTTGTTGGCCACATCTCATCTCATTTTTTAGACCAGGATGCAATACAAATTTGCGAATATAAAGAATTAGATATATAGAATGAGAGATCAGAAATTATATCAGGAGAATATAACTTTAGAGAAAGGAATTAAAAAATTGTTGTTTTTAATTCCTATCTCTAAAGTCAGATTCAATATACAAGCAGCTTATGCAGCTCAATACCAGAAAAACAAACAACCCAAATTAAAAATGGGCAAAAGACCTAACCAGATATTTCTCGAAAGAAGACATACAGATAGCCAACAAACACACGAAAGGATGCTCAACATCACTCATTACTGCTGCTGCTGCTAAGTTGCTTCAGTCGTGTCCGACTCTGTGTGACCCCATGGACTGCAGCCTACCAGGCTTCTCCGTCCATTGGATTCTCCAGGCAAGAACACTGGAGTGGGTTGCCATTTCCTTCTCCATCACTCATTACTAGAGAAATGCAAATAAAAACTACAGTAAAATATCATCTCACATCAGTCAGAATGGGCATCATCAAAAACTCTACAAACAATAAATGATGGAGAGGGTGTAGAGAAAAGGGAACCCTCTTGCACAGATAGTGGGAATGTAAATTGATACAGCACTATGAACAATAGCATGGAAATTCCTTTAAAAACTAGGAACAAAACTACCATATGACTCAGAAATCACACTACTGGGCATATATCCTAAGAAAACCATAAATGAAAAAGACACATATACCACAACATTCACTGTGGCACTTATTTACAACAACCAGGACATGGAAGCAATCTAGATGTCCATCAACGAATGAATGGACAAAGAGTTGTGGTACATCTATACAATGGAATATCACTCAGCCATAAAAAGGAATGAGCTTGAGTCAGTTCTAATGGATGAACCTAGAGCTTGTTATACAGAACGAAGTAACTCAAAAAGACAAAAACAAGTATCATATATTAATACATATAGATAGATTGAGAAAAATGGTACAGATGGACCTCTGTGCAAGGCATGAATAGAGACACAGACATAGAGAGCAGGCTTGTGGACACAGCATGGGAATGAGAGGGTAGAATGAACTGAGAGTATAGCACTGAAACATATACATTCAGTTCAGTTCAGTTCAGTCGCTCAGTCGTGTCCGACTCTTTGCGACCCCATGAGTAGTAGCTCGCCAGGCCTCCCTGTCCATCACCAACTCGCGGAGTTCACCCAGACTCACGTCCATCGAGTCAGTGATGCCATCCAACCATCTCACCCTCTGTCGTCCCCTTCTCCTCCTGCCCCCAATCCCTCCCAGCATCAGGGTCTTTTCCAATGAGTCAAGTCTTCGCATGAGGTGGCCAAAGTATTGGAGTTTCAGCTTTGGCATCATTCCTTCCGAAGAAACCCCAGGGCTGATCTCCTTTAGAATGGACTGGTTGGATCTCCTTGCAGTCCAAGGGACTCTCAAGAGTCTTCTCCAACACCACAGTTCAAAAGCATCAATTCTTCAGCGCTCAGCTTTCTTCACACTCCAACTCTCACATCCATGCACGACCACAGGAAAAACCATAGCCTTGACTAGACGAACCTTTGTTGGCAAACTAATGACTCTGCTTTTGAATATGCTATCTAGGTTGGTCATAACTTTTCTTCCAACGAGTAAGCGTCTTTTAATTTCATGGCTGCAGCCACCATTTGCAGTGATTTTGGAGCCCAAGAAAATAAAGTATGACACTGTTTCCCCATCTATTTCCCATGAAGTGATGAGACTGGATGCCATGATCTTCGTTTTCTGAATGTTGAGCTTTAAACCAACTTTTCACTCTCCTCTTTCTTTCATCGAGAGGCTTTTCAGTTCCTCTACACTTTCTGCCATAAGGGTGGTGTCATCTGCATATCTGAGGTTATTGATATTTCTCCCAGCAACCTTGATTCCAGCTTGTGCTTCTTCCAGCCCAGCGTTTCTCATGATGTACTCTGCATATAAGTTAAATAAGCAGGGTGACAATATACAGCCTTGACGTACTCCTTTTCCTATTTGGAACCAATCTATTGTTCCATGTCCAGTTCTAACTGTTGCTTCCTGACCTCCATACACATTTCTCAAGAGGCAGATCAGGTGGTCTGGTATTCCCATCTCTTTCAGAATTTTCCACAGTTTATTGTAATCCACGCAGCCAAAGGCTTTGGCATAGTCAATAAAGCAGAAATAGATGTTTTTCTGGAACTCTCTTGCTTTTTCCATGACCCAGCGGATGGATGTTGGCAATTTGATCTTTGGTTCCTCTGCCTTTTCTAAAACCAGCTTGAACATCTGGAAGTTCACGGTTCACGTATTGCTGAAGCCTGGCTTGGAGAATTTTGAGCATTACTTTACTAGCGTGTGAGATGAGTGCAATTGTGCAGTAGTTTGAGCATTCTTTGGCATTGCCCTTCTTTGGAACTGGAATGAAAACTGACCTTTTCCAGTCCTGTGGCCACTGCTGAGTTTTCCAAATTTGCTAGCATATTGAGTGCAGCACTTTCACAGCATCATCTTTCAGGATTTGAAATAGCTCAAATGGATGTAAATCAAAACCACAATGAAATATCATCTCACACCTGTCAGAACGGCCACCATCAAAAAGTCTACAAACAATAAATTCTGGAGAGGGTGTGGAGAAAAGGGAACCCTCTTACACTGCTGGTGCAAAGAAAAACTGGTACAGCCACTATGGAGAATAGTGTGGAGATTCCTTTAAAAACTGGAAATAGAACTGCCATATGACCCAACAATCCCATTGCTGAGCATATATACTGAGGAAACCAGAATTGAAAGAACATATGTACCCCAATGTTCACTGAAGCATTGTTTACAATAGCTAGGACATGGAAGCAACCTAGATGTCCATCTGCAGACGAATGGATAAAGAAGTTGTGGTACATATACACAATGGAATATTACTTAGCTATAAAAAGGAATACATCTGAGTCAGTGCTAATGAGGTGGATGAAACTGGAGCCTATTATACAGAGTGAAGTAAGTCAGAAGGAGAAACACCAGTACAGTATATTAACACATATATATGGAATGCACTAGTAAAGTAATGCTCAAAATTCTCCAAGCCAGGCTTCAGCAATATGTGAACCATGAACTTCCTATTGTTCAAGCTGGTTTTAGAAAAGGCAGAGGAACCAGAGATCAAATTGCCAACATCCACTGCATCATGGAAAAAGCAAGAGAGTTCCAGAAAAAACATCTATTTCTGCTTTATTGACTATTCCAAAGCCTTTGACTGTGTGGATCACAATAGACTGTGGGAAATTCTGAAAGAGATGGGAATACCAGACCACCTGATCTGCCTCTTGAGAAATCTGTATGCAGGTCAGGAAGCAACAGTTAGAACTGGACATAGAACAACAGACTGGTTCCAAATAGGAAAAGGAGTTCGTTAAGGCTGTATATTGTCATCCTGCTTATTTAACTTATATGCAGAGTACATCATGAGAAACGCTGGGCTGGAAGAAGCACAAGCTGGAATCAAGATTGCCGGGAGAAATCTCAATAACCTCAGATATGCAGATGACACCACCCTTATGGCAGAAAGTGAAGAGGAACTCAAAAGCCTCTCGATGAAAGTGAAAGAGGAGAGTGAAAAAGTTGGCTTAAAGCTCAACATTCAGAAAACGAAGATCATGGCATCCAGTCCCATCACTTCATGGGAAATAGATGGGGAAACAGTGGAAACAGTGTCAGACTTTGTTTTTCTGGGCTCCAAAATCACTGCAAATGGTGACGGCAGCCATGAAATTAAAAGACGCTTACTCCTTGGGAGGAAAGTTATGACCAACCTAGATAGCATATTCAAAAGCAGAGACATTACTTTGCCAACAAAGGTTCGTCTAGTCAAGGTTATGGTTTTTCCTGTGGTCATGTATGGATGTGAGAGTTGGAGTGTGAAGAAAGCTGAGCGCCGAAGAATTGATGCTTTTGAACTGTGGTGTTGGAGAAGACTCTTGAGAGTCCCTTGGACTGCAAGGAGATCCAACCAGTCCATTCTGAAGGAGATCAGCCCTGGGATTTCTTTGGAAGGAATGATGCTAAAGCTGAAACTCCAGTACTTTGGCCCCCTCATGTGAAGAGTTGACTCATTGGAAAAGACTGTGATGCTGGGAGGGATTGGGGGCAAGAGGAGAAGGGGACGACAGAGGATGAGATGGCTGGATGGCATCACTGACTCGATGGATGTGAGTCTGAGTGAACTCCGGGAGTTGGTGATGGACAGGGAGGCCTGGCGTGCTGCGATTCATGGGGTCGCAAAGAGTCGGACACGACTGAGCGACTGATCTGATCCGATATATATGGAATGCATTATATAGAGAGAATATATATATATGGAATTTAGAAAGACAGTAATTACGATCCCATATGCAAGGCAACAAAAGAGACATAGATGTAAAGAACATACTTTTGGACTCTGTGGGAGAAGGCGAGGGTGGAATGATTTGACAGAATAGCATTGAAACGTGTATGTAAAATAGATTACCAGTTCAAGTTCCATGCATGAAGCAGGGCATTTGAAGTCAGTGCTCTGGGACAACCCAGAGGGATGGGATGGGGAGGGAGGTAGAAGGGGGTTTCAGGATGGGGGGACACATGTGCACCCATGGCTGATTCATGCCCATGTATGGCAAATATCATCATAATATTGTAATTATCCTCCAATTAAAGTAAATAACTTTTTAAAGAAAGATACAAACAGATAAAAAAAGTTCATGAAGAGATAGTTAACACTATTAAATATCAGAGAAATATCAAGGAGGTTCCTCTACATGCCTTTCAGTATGACTAAAATAAAAAATACTGACAATGCCAAGTTCTGGCAAGAATACATAGCAACTAGGCTCTAAAATCTTGCTGTTGGGAATGCTAAATGATTTGCCCACCTTGGAAAACTGGCAGTTCCTGAAACAGATAAACACATACCTACCATGAACCTTTTCATACTGTTCATGGGGTTAACTGTGGTGCTGGAGAAGACTCTGGAGAGTCCCTTGGACTGCAAGGAGATCCAACCAGTCCATCCTAAAGAAAATCAGTCCTGAATATTCATTGGAAGCACTGATGCTGAAGCTGAAACTCCAATACTTTGGCCACCTGATGTGAAGAACTGACTCATTTGAAAAGACTCTGATGCTGGGAAAGATCAAAGGTGGGAGAAGGGAACGACAGAGGATGAGATGGTTCGATGGCATCACTGATGCAAGGGACATGAGTTTGAGTAAACTCCGGGAGTTGGTGATGGATAGGGAGGCCTGGCGTGCTGCAGTTCATGGGGTTGCAAAGAGTCAGAAACAACTGAGTGAACTGAACTGAACTATGAACCTAGTAATTCCACTCTTGGGCATTTACCTCACAGAAATGAAAGCGTATGTCCACACAAAACCTATACATGAATGCTTACAGAAGCTCTACTGCTGCTGCTGCTGCTAAGTCGCTTCAGCTGTGTCCGACTCTGTGCGACCCCATAGGTATCAGTCCACCAGGCTCCCCCGTCCCTGGGATTCTCCAGGCAAGAACACTGGAGTGGGTCGCCATTTCCTTCTCCAATGCATGAAAGTGAAAAGTGAAAGGGAAGTCCCTCAGTCATGCCCAACTCTTTGCGACCCCATGGACTGCAGCCTACCAGGCTCCTCCGTCTACTAGTAACTATTAAACACTGGAAACAACTGAGATGTCCTTTGATGAGTGAATGGATAAAACCTCCACACAAAGGAATGCAAACGCACCAATAATCTATCTATAAATGCAACAGTCTGGATTAACACCAAATGCATTATGCTGAGTAAAATATGTAAGACTTACAAGTTTTTTTTAATGCAACAGTTTTGTTTCAAAACAAATAACTTTAAATACAAAAACATTCCTAACTATCAAAAAGCCAAAAGAAAACATTTATCTTAAATTTTTATTTTCTAGAATAAGAATTAAAAAATAAGGTCAGCCTTAAGAAAATGTCTTCAATATAATGTAACTCCAAGTTTTGTAGGCTTAACACTTAAGAATCATTTTTACCTGAGTAGGTACACACACAGATTGTTTTCTATTTGATAATACACAAATATACATACATTTACTAGTTTCCATATGGAAAGAGGTAGAAAATATTCAATTATGCACATGAAAGTGACATGATTAAGAGAAATTTTTTGAAAGAAACACCTCATTTGCAAAATTTTGCTCAATACCAAGAGAAAAAATTATTTAAAAGAGAAAGAGAGAACTCTTGAAAAGTGGCAATGACAGTCAAGGAACACTTATTAAGAATCCCAATATAAAAACAAAATTGGATGGTAAAACCAAGAACTCATGGACAACATTTTCAATAAGCTTAGATACAAAGGTAATATAAATAATCTTCACGATGCAGTCAAACAAAATGAACCCATGATATAAGACCTGAAACACTGTACACCATCTAGGAATCAATAAAAACAGGATGTCTAACAGATAGGACAATAGAAAAAACTTAAAGTTTGCCACAGTCAATAGCCACCCTAACTGGAGGAGTTTTATACATAAAATAACTTCATACAATACAAGAGAAACGGTGCTAGTAGTAAAGGATCCACCTGTCAATGTAGGAGACATAAAAGATGTGAATTCAATCCCTGGGTTGGGAAGATCCCCTGGAAGAGGTAATGGCAATCCACTCCGTATTCTTGCCTGGAGAATCCCATGGACAAAGAAGCCTGGGGGGCTACAGTCCGTAGGGTCACAAAGAGTCGGAAACGACTGAAGCAACTTGGTACACATACACAATGCAAGAGAACTTGGTTAGGTCTGAAGGAACGGCGTACATACTATGAAAACTGACGCAACAGAGACCCCCTTCAGCACCGGGTCCAACTAAAAGAGAAACTGGAAGTGGAATCAAAGTTACACAGGACAGAAACAAAGTCAAAAGAGAGAAGATCCACATGAAAGTATGAGAGAAGAATAGGGTCAGAAAAATGTTAGAATTGCGTTTCCCTATTTGTAGACACCATGAGACAGCAACAGAAGAGGAAGCTTTTTGAGTTATTGTGACACCTTTCTTCATCTTCAAGTTTAAGAAAAATGAAATTCACATCCAAAAAATGGGAAAATACCCAAGCCAAACCCCAGAAAAAAATTATTATAAGCAAAAGAAAACAAGGACCAGAATAACACCTCTAAAAATAATGAGAGCATGCCAGAAAGATGTGCCTATCAAATCAAGCCAAACTGTAATCTATTTCAAAACAAGCTATAAAACATTACTAATGAAATCAAACATGAAAGAGCCACTTAATTTGGAATTTAACAGACTCAAATTAAGTTGCAGAACTCGGGAAAGAATGCAAAATAGAAGAAAAGATTATTTAAGAAATGAAGACCACATTAGAAAATGACGCAAGTATAAAACCAACCAATAATACTTTAAGAGAAAATGTAACAATAAATTTTTTGAAGATAAACATTCAATATAAAGTAATAAATATTAAAGTTAGGTAAAGATGATCCAACATAAACATAATAGCTTTTATTAAAAAAAGACATTACTAAAAACTACACGTAACACCAATACACACACAAGTATATTACATATCAATATTTATAAATATTTACCAATAAAAATCAATATGAAGACATTTTCTAGCAAAATTAATAGACTTATAAAAAATAATTCCTTTGGGCACAGAGGCAAAAAGAATAAACAGATAAGGAAATGAAATAATCGTAGGACTTTATACAAGAAAAACACAGAAACACACTTAAGTTATGCCAGGGAAAATACATGAGCCAAGGATTTTATATTCAGTAAAACTAACTTTCAAGAATAAAGCACAAGCAGTTATTAATGTGAGTTAAATTCAATTTTCCCAGGGACCTTTCCCAAGAAATGTACAAGAGCTCATGCTTAAGATAACTAAGTCTAGAGAGACATGAACAAAATTATTGATGAACAGTGTAAAACAGTTACTAGCAGAACCACAACTGTATAAGAGATCAAGTTAAAACAGTACAGTGTATAACAGCTACATAATCTGAAAACATACAAGGTAAAAAAAATGGAATAGGAGAGTAACTGGGGACAGTACATGTAGGAAAAAATTGTTTAAACTTTTATGGAAATAATATTGGTTTATAACATTAATATTGGCACTTTGAGACCTAGGGTGTGCACTGTTGAATAAAACAAATGAGTATTTATATAATATTCTAATTCTATTATTCCCTCTAGCTTTGAGAAACATGATTCTCAACATGCTGGAAATAAGATACAACTTAATACTGAAGTGACTTCCCTGGTGGGTACTTCCCTGGTGGCTCAGATGGTAAAACATCTGCCTACAATGCGGGAGACACGGGTTCAATCTCTGGGTTGGGAAGATCTCCTGGAGAAGGAAATGGCAACCCACTCCAGTATTCTTGCCTGGAAAATCCCATGAACAGAGAAGCCTGGTAGGCTACAGTCCATGGGGTTGCAAAGAGTCGGACACAACTGAGCGACTTCACTTCCACTTTCAATACTGAGGTATCACTATGAACTCATGAAATATTTCATCTTTATGTAAAAATGCTATTCATAAAATAACTGCTAACTTTGGGGAATGAGAAACCGATAAAGGAAAATAACCAAGCATTTACTTTTGTCATAGAAACTGTACCACTAGACAACTGAACAGTAGATAGAAGTGTTTCTTTGTGAATATAACTTAACTAATACCTGAAAACTAATTAATAGAATTAAAATATATTTCATGATTTTGCAGGCCCCCTCAAACCCAGTGGCTCAGATGGTAAAGAATATGCCTGCAACGCAGGAGACCCAAGTTTGATCCCTGGTTGGGAAGATCCCCTGGAGAAAGGAATAGCAACTCACTCAAAGATTCTTGCCTGGAAAATCCCACGGACAGAGGAGCCCTGTGAGCTACAGTTCCTGGGGTCGCACACGCCTGGGCGACTAATACTTTCACTTTCCAAATCTATTAACAAATACAAGCAATGAGTAGCAGCGCTGCTATTACCACACTACAGAGCAACCAGACATTAGGTGTCCCAACAAAACACTCACACCGCCTCTGGTCTTGCAAAAAAAGAGATGAAACTAAATCCAGTCAAGCTTCTAGGTCCAGTTATGATTTTGTAGAGGACAGAAAAACATACAGAATTGTATCATCCATAAATATGCACTCATCAAAATTCAAAAGAAGCACTACAAGTCAAATGGCCCAAGTCTAGAAAAAGACCAAGTGTAAGCAAAATAAAGGGATAGGGAACCTGTAGACTGAGATTTTAAATGTCATTTTAAACATTATCACAACCAAACCATAGACTCTATGGATGCACATATGAGTGATAAATGTTAAAAGAAATATTAGGAGATTGCTACAAAATCTGGATTGCCACTACAACTGTGTAAAACAGAGGAAAAGGCTTTTGTGCAGTGGGTACAAAGTGACTTGATTTGAGTGACTTTATGCAAATGTGTGCATTATTCTTTAAGTTACAAATTTGTTTGGTTTAGGTTTCTGTCTGTGGGTTATTTGACAATAAAAAGTTAAAAAAAAAATTACCTGAAATTAGACTAGTCTTCTCATCTGTACTTCTATTCATTCAAAAAGTATATTTATAGATGATCAAGGGACAAAATAGGGTCTTCAGTATAGCACATAATGGTACAGAAGGGTCTAAAACACACTGTTAAAGCAATCAGTAAACTTAAAAAAAAATTTAACTTAGAAAAAAACTGCCAATAACATGAAAAGAGAAGAGCAATGGTATTTTTATTTACAAAGCATGAAGCTTTAAGAGCTCAAAATATCTTAGAGTCCTATAAATTCTGATGAATCAATGCAATATTCCTAATAAACAGAAAATATTAGCCTCCTTTAACGTAAAAAGCAACTGAGGCCTAGAGTAACTCAGCCAAATCAGTGGATTAGTTCTCACTGAGTGACGATTATTATTAGTATTATATTATTATTATAAATATATATTAAATTCTAACAAAACTATAGCTGGCAAAATCATCCTAGCCTCTTCAGAGATGATGATACAAATGACTTGCCTGAGGTTGCACAGCTAGTAACTGCAGGAGCCAGCATTCCCATCAAGCAACCTGGGGTGGAGTCAAGGCCCTCAACCACCCCACGTGCCGACAGAACTGATACACAACACAGATAATTCCCTAATTCAGCATTTTACCCAGGATCTTCCCGATCTTTTACTTTTTCAATTGAAACAATACATGAATGGCAGTCTCACAGGTTCATGGAGTAAAAAGGATTCTGTGCAGTTTCTGGCATACCCTGTTATCTCCCAAACATTCAGGCTAATAGAATGTAAGAGAAAACGACGTCACACTGAGGTGAACACAGTCTTCTCTTGAAGCCTGTAATGAAATAACTGGCAAACTTTCACTACCGAATTACTGTATTTCATGAATTAAAACTTTTGTTTTTCCTCTGTAGAACTTCTTTGGAATAGGGATGGCATCATAACATTGCTGATCATCAGGACCTTATGAAGACATACTTAACCTCTATTAGCATACAGTAAAACTACCGTTTTGTGTGTACACTTGTGATTTCTGCAGTTGTGGCATTACAGATTTGCATAACCACCACCAGAGTCAAGATACAAAGCAGTTCAATCCCTCATGGCATCTTTAATATCACTGTTAATTAACTACATTCCAATATACAATAATTCTTTAATTTTAAATATTAAAACCATAAAAAAACAAAATAGATAACCAAAAAGGACCTACTGTAGAGTACAGGGAAGTCTGCTCAACATTCAGTAATAACCTAAATGGGAAAATGGTTTTAAAATATATATATACATGTATTTGTGTAACTGAATCACTCTGCGATACTCCTGAAACTAACACGACATTGTTAATCAACAATACTCCAATATAAAATAAAATTTTTTTAAATATCATAATAAATGGAATCATCCAAATTATAACCTCTGGAGATCAGTTTCTATCATTCAGTGTGATTCCTCTGAGGTTAAGTTATTTTATAAATGGACAATTCATAGATTTTCACTTGAATTGCCTTTCGTTTGTATAGAAGTAACAGTTCATCAATTCATCCACTGAAGAACATCTGCATTGCTCCACACTTCTGATGATTATGAATAGAACTCCTATAGACATTTACATACAGTTTCCTGTGTGAAAGTAAGTTTTCCTTTCTCTAGAGTATTTGCATTGGAATAGAGCTGGATCATACAATAAATGTGTTTTTCTTGCTATCAGAACTTGCTATCAATACCATTTGGCATTGTCACCAGCAATTGTATAACATTTCCAATTGTGTTTTCCTTTTTTTCTTGCAGTCTTATGATAGGTTTATTCAGTTTTATTAATCTTTTCAGAGAACCAGCTTTAGTGTTTTTTTTTTTTTCTCTAACATTTTGTTTTCAACATCATTAATTTCTGCTCTTTATCATTTCCTTCCCACTGCTTACTTTGGGTTTACATTGCTCCTCAACACAGGAACTCAGATCATTGATTCAAGACTTTTTTCCATCCTTAATATAAGCATTTAAATGCTATTAAGTTCCCTCTTAGTACTGTTCTAGAAGGATTCTATAAAGTGTGATGTCATTTTGTTAGAAGTATTTTCTAAGTTATCTTGAGACTTTGTGTTGGACACAGATGGTTTAGTGTTTATTTTCCAATTGTCTTTTTTTTTTATAACCTATTATTGATTTCTAGTTTGTTTCCATTATGGTCAGAGAACATACTTTGCATGCTTTCAATTCTTCTAAATTTGTTAAGATTTGTCTTATTACCTAGGGTACATTCTGTCTTGGAGAATGTTCTCAGTGCACTTGAGAAGAATGTTTATTCTTTTACTACTGGATGGAAACTTCTGTGTAAATTAAATCAAGTTAGTTGGTGACACTATTCACTCTTCTTATATCCTAGTTTATATTTTATTGATTCCAGCAAACACAGAAATATTACATTTTCCAACTATCATTGTTGATTTATCTAATTTTCCCTTCACTTTGGTCAGTTCATGTTAAATATATTTTCAGTCTCTGTGGTTAAGTGGAAACACATTTAGAACTATGTCTTCCTGGTGAATTTTTCCCTTTATTATGTAAGGTATGTCTTTATTACTTTGTCTGATATTTATATGGCCACTCCAGCTTTCTTTTATTAGTAAATACATGGTATGTGTTTTTACTTTTATTTACTTGTAACCTTCATTTAAAACATTATATTAGAAATGAACTCTTATAGGCGGCATACAGTTGGGTCATATTTTAATATTCATCCTAAAAACTTTACCTTTTAATTGGTATGCTAAAACCACTGACATTTAATGAAATTACTGATGTACATGGATTTAGGTCATTTACTTTATTATTTATATTTTTTTCCCTCTGTTTTATGTTCCCCTTTTCTCCTTTCTCTCTTGCTAACATCCTTTGGATCACAGAGAAAGCTACAGAATTCCAGAAAAATATCTACTTCTGCTTTACCGACTACACTAAAGCCTTTGTGGATCACAACAAACTGTGGAAAATTCTTCAAGAGATAAGAATACCAGACCACCTTGCCCGCCTCCTGAGAAACCTGTATTCAGGTCAAGCAGCAACAGTTAGAACTGGACACAGAACATCAGACTGGTTCAAAATTGGGAAAGGAGTACATCAAGGCGGCATAATGCCACTCTGATTATTTAACTTACATGCAGAGTCCATCATGGAAAATGCGACTGGATGAATCACAAGCTGGAATCAAGACTGCAGGGAGAAACATCAATAATCTCAGATATGCAGATGACACCACTCTTACGACAGAAAGCAAAGAGGAACTGAAGAACCTCTTGATGAAGGTGAAAGAGGAGAGTGAAAAATCTGGCTTAAAACTCAACAATCAAAAAAAGAAGATCATGGCATCCGGTGCCATCACGTCATGGCAAATAGATGGGGAAATAATAGAAACAGTGAGAGACTTTATTTTGGGGGGAACCCAAATCACTGCAGACAATGACTGCAGCCATCAAATTAAAAGACACTTGCCCCTTGGAAGAAAAGCAATGACAAACCTAGACAACATATTAAAAAGCAGAGACATTACTTTGCCAACAAAGGTCCGTCTAGTCAAACCTATTGTTTTTCCAGTAGTCAAATATGGATGTGAGAGCTGGGCAAGTAAAAAAGCTGTGCACTGAAGAAATTGATGCATTTGGACTGTGGTGCTGGAGAATACTCTTGAGAGTCCACTGGACTGCAAGGAGCTCCAACCAGTCCATCCTAAAGGAAATCAACCCTGAACATTCATTGGAAGGATGCTGCTGAAGCTGAAGCTTCAATACTTTGTCCACCTGATACAAAGAGCCAACTCACTGGAAAAGACCCTGATGCTGGGAAAGATTGAAAGCAGAAGGAGAAGAAAATGATAGAGGATTAGACGCTCAGGTGGCATCACTGACTCAATGGGCACGAGTCTGAGTAAGCTCCGGGAGATGGTGAAGGACTGCATGCTGCAGTCCACGGGGTCGGAAAAGAGTCGGACATGACTAAGTAAATGAACAACTCCTGGTTTAAATTTTTTTAATAGTATTCACGTTTATCTCTTCTGTTTCTGATCAAATCTCTATATTTTTTTAAGTGGCTGCTCTAGGGACTTCAATATTCATATCTACCCTTTTAGAATTTAAATAAAATATTTTACAACAGCAAGTAAAATGTAGAAACCAACCTGGAATTAGAGGTCCCTTTACCCTACCACCTTTGTGCTGCATTTACTTATCCACAACACTGCAGCTGTCTCATACATAGGAAAACTCATCAAAAAATATTATCTATAACAGTTTTTAAATGTAAAAGAGAACTACATGAGTCTATTCTACTGATTGGTTCTATAGTTGTTGTTTAGTCACTAAGTCGTGTCCAACTCTTTTAGGACAGCATGGACTTTAGCCCACCAGGCTCCTCTGTCCATGGAATTCTCCAGGCAAGAATATTAGAGTGGGGTGCCATTTCCTTCTCCAGGGGATTTTTCTGACCCAGGGATCAAACCTGCATCTCCTGCTTGGCAAGCAGATTCTTTACCACTGAGCCACCAGGGACACCCATTGATTCTTTTGTTCCACCTTAATTCCTGATTTCCAAGATTCCTTCTGGCATCATCTCCTTTGTATGAAAGGCTTTGTTGAGATATCCTTTCAGAGTACATCTTCTGGCAACAAAATTATCTTTGTTTCAATTACATGAGATTTTTTTTATTTTACCTTTATTCCTAAAGTGTATATTTTGGTTGGATATAAAATACTGAGTTAATACTATTTGTTTTTGGAACTGTAAAAATCTTGTTCTACTTTCTTCTGGTTCCCATGTTTTCTCAGGACAAATTTATAGTCTTTCAAATTGTTGTTCCTCTATTAGCAGTGCATCCTTTCTCTCTGGCTACTTTCAAGAGTACTGTCTTCCTTTTCAACAGTTTTGCTTACAAAGAATCCATGTATGGATATCTTTGGGTTGAAAGTGAAAGTTAAAGTGTTAGTCACTCAGTCCTGTCCGACTCTTTGTGACCCCATGGACTGTAGGCCACCAGGCTCCTCTGTCCATGGAATTCTCCAGGCAAGAATACTGGAGTGGGCTGACATTTCCTTCTCCAGGGGATCTTCCCAAGCCAGGGATCAAACACAGCTTTCCTGCACTGAAGACAGACTCTTTACCCACTGAGCTACCAGGGAAGCATAATCTCTGATAATCTTTGGGTTATCATGTTGTAATTACCTGAGCATCTTGCATCTGCAGTTTTATATCTTTTATCAAATTTGGGAAGTTTTTATTCAAAATTTCTTCTAATTTTTTTTCTAAAAAATTTCTTCTGGTTTTTTTTCCTAAACTGTACTTTTTCCTCTCCTTCCAGGATTTAGATGACCTGATACTTTCCCACACATGAGAAGCACTATTAATTTTCTTTCCCAATTTTATTTTCATTCAGTAGTTCAAACTGAAAAACTTTCAATGATTTATTTTTAACTTCAGTGGTACTCTGCCATCTCCATTCTGTTATTAAGACCATCCAGTAAGTTTGTGGGTTGATTACCTTTTTTTTTTTTTTTTCAGTTTTAAGTTTCTATTTGGTTCTTCTTTATATTCTCTATGCTTTCATTGAGACTTTTCATCTTTCAAGAACATCTCCCCTTACTTGTTACAGCATTTATGTACCAAGCACTTTAAAAGTATTTTTCATAAAATTCTAACATCTGTGCCATCTCAGCACGGGTATCTATTGGTCATCCTTTCCCACGGGAGTTTAACTTTTTCTCACTCTTTGTATGTTTCAGATCAGATCAGATCAGATCAGTCGCTCAGTTGTGTCCGACTCTCCTCGACCCCATGAATCACAGCACGCCAGGCCTCCTTGTCCATCACCAACTCCCAGAGTTCACTGAGACTCATGTCCATCGAGTCAGTGATGCCATCCAGCCATCTCATCCTCTGTCGTCCCCTTCTCCTCTTGCCCCCAATCCCTCCCAGCATCACAGTCTTTTCCAATGAGTCAACTCTTCGCATGAGGTGGCCAAAGTACTGGAGCTTCAGCTTTGGCATCATTCCTTCCAAAAGACATCCCAGGGCTGATCTCCTTCAGAATGGACTGGTTGGATCTCCTTGCAGTCCAAGGGACTCTCAAGAGTCTTCTCCAACACCACAGTTCAAAAGCATCAATTCTTCGGAGCTCAGCCTTCTTCACAGTCCAACTCTCACATCCATACATGACCACAGGAAAAACCATAGCCTTGACTAGACGGACCTTTGTTGGCAAAGTAATGTCTCTGCTTTTCAATATGCTATCTAGGTTGGTCATAACTTTCCTTCCAAGGAGTAAGCGTCCTCTAATTTCATGGCTGCAGTCACCATCTGTAGTGATTTTGGAGCCCAGAAAAATAAAGTCTGACACTGTTTCCACTGTTTCCCCATCTATTTGCCATGAAGTGATGGGACCAGATGCCATGATCTTCGTTTCTGAATGTTGAGCTTTAAGCCAACTTTTTCACTCTCCTCTTTCACTTTCATCAAGAGGCTTTTGAGTTCCTCTTCACTTTTGTATGTTTAAGTGACCTTAGATCATGTTATGTATATTTAAGTAATAGCCTCTCTCATCCCAAACTCTCCCTGCACATTCCATTTCTTTAGTGCACTTCTCTTCAGCACTCCTACCTGGAAGACGGGGTCCCATTCACCCCATTTTGTACACATTTCCCATGCTGCACCTGTGCCCAATGCTAAAGAACAAGAGAAATTAAACACAGCACCAGTGCTCTCACCCCACCTCTTAAAACTACAGCAACTCTGGTTTCCGGTTTAAGATGGTGGAATAGAAGGACATGTGCTCATCTCCTGTGAGAGCACCAAAATTGCAACTAGCTGTTGAACAACCATTGACAAGAGGACACTGGAACCCACCAAAAAAGATACCCACATCAAAAAACAAAGACAAAACCGCAACAAGATTTTAGGAGGGGCACAATCATGATAAAATCAAATCCCATACCCACCAGGTGGGTGACCCACAAAGTGGAAAATAATAATACCAAAGAAGTTCTTCCACTGTTGTGAAGATTCTGAGCCTCATGGCAGGGTTCCCACCCTGGGGATCCCTGGAAAAGAGGACTTGGGAATCCCCAGGAAATCTGACTTTGAAGGTTACCAGGATTTGATTACAGCACTTCCACAGGACTGAGGAAAACAGACTTCACTCTTGGAGAGCATAAACAAAATCTTGCATAAACCAAGACCCAGGAAAAAGGAGCAGTGACCCCATGGGAGACTGAAACAGACCTGTTAGTGTTAAAGAGTCTCTTATGGAGGCATGGATTAGCATAGCTTGCTGCAGGGAAGGAGGCACTGGTAGCAGCAGTCCTGGAAGGGGCCCCTTGGTATAAGTCCTCTTGGAGATCATCATTAATCCTACTAACAGGGAGGGAGCACAATGCCACATTTTATCAGCAGATAATTGGATTAAAGCTTTACTAAGCACAACCCTGCCCACCAGGGCAAGACCCAGTTTTTCCCACAGGAAGCTTACACAACCCTCTCAGCTTCCTTAATCAGAGGGTAGGCAGAAGAAGCAAGAAGAACCACAATCCCATAGGAGCTAGAACAAAAACCATATTACAGAAAGTTAATCAGAATGAAAAAGCAGAAAGTTAGGTCCCAGATGAAGGGTCAAGATAAAACCTCAGAAAAACAACTCAAAGAGATGGAGATAGGCAACCTTCCAGAAAAAAGAATTCAGAATAATGACAGTGAAGATGATGCAGAATCTCAGGAAAACAATGGAGAAGAGAGAAGAAATGTTTACCAAAGACCTAGAAGAACTAAAGAACAAACAAACAGAGATGAATAATACACTGGAAAGAATCAGCCGCACAATAACTGAGGCAGAAGAACAGATAAATGACCTGGAGGTCAGAACGGTGGAGATCACTGCCACCGAACAGAATACAGAAAAGAGATCAAGACAGCCTAAGAGACCTCTGGAACAACATTAAACACACCAGTATTTGCATTTTTCGGGGCCCCAGAAGGAGAAGAGAGAAAGGACCTGAGAAAATACTTGAAGAGATAATACTGAAAATTTCCCTAACATGGGACAGGAAATAGTCAACCAAGTCCAGGAAGCACAGAGAGATCCAGGCAGGATGAACACAATGAGAAACACACCGAGACACAGAGTAATCAAACTGACAAAAATTAAAGATAAAATATTAAAAGCAACAAGGGAAAAAGGACAAGTAACATACCAGGGAACTCCCATAAGGTTATCAGCTAATTTCTCAACAGAAACTCTACAAGCCAGAAGGGAATGTCATGATATATTTAAGGTGATAAGGCACAAGAACTTACAACCAATACTTTACCCAGGAAGACTCTTGTTCAGATTTGATGGAAAAATCAAAAGTTTTACAGACAAGCAAAAATTAAGAGAATTCAGCACCACTGAACCAACTTTACAACAAATGCTAAAGGAACTTCTCTAAGCAGAATACACAAGAGAAGGAAAAGACCTACACAAAATAAACCCAAAACGATTAAGAAAATGGTAATAGGATCATACATATTGATAATTACCTTAAATGTAAATGGATCAAATGCATGAACCAAAAGACATAGACCGGCTGGGAAGATGAAAACATATGCGTGTATGCACCTCCTCTTACCACATCACATTATTTAACCCCCTAAATTGTATATAATTATTTTCTATTGCTAGGTTAATGTTTTCATTATGGCTTACAATTGTAATGATCTTTTAGGTTTTGTATGGCTATTGATTGTGAAAACTAATAAATATTTCCTACTATTGTGATTTGTGCTTAATACAATAATCGTATCATGATTGGTCAAAAAAAATAACAGAATATTACTAAAACTATCATTTAATAGAAAAATCTGTAATCACTTTTCAAAATCCAGAAGCATATCAGAATTATCTTGGAATTTTTTGAAAAATACAAATGCCCAGGTATTGGTTTTTTCCTCCAAAGCTCCAGATGTGTTTCTAATGAGCAGCTATGTTTAAAAACAACTGGACTATATGATGATCCTTTACTTTTATCTAGTTTGTTTCACTTTTTTTTATTTCATACTCAGTGCTCCCATTTCATTTAGTTTATGTTATCCAGTTTCTCCGTCTTTTTTTTTCTTTTGATCTTCATTCTCCAGCCTTTACCAAGCATAGAAGAAAAGATTTTGTACATATATATACAAAATATATATATACACACAAAAATTTTGTGTGTGAGTATATATATATACACACACACACATATATACATACATATATATATGTAGTACGTAAACTATATATTTTAGAAAACTTATGAATTTTTGCCTAGCTAAAAATTTATGATATTTTGATTCTACTTGTTTGACTTAGTATGACTAGAATGCTAGATTTCTAAATTATATTCACTCAAAATTGTGATGTAATTCCATGTATTTGGGCATCTAGTATTACTGCCAGAAGTCTACAAAGTTTATCATCTTAATGATTAAAAAAAACTTGAATGAGGCCTGAAACTTCCAATCCCATTCTGAGAATGTAAGGACATACTATGCTGTTAAAACAAACAGGAAATTGACATGGGATACAGTCTCACTGACTAAAGTGCAGGCTTAGCTCAGATCTCACCGAGTGTCGTGCTAGTGTCCCTCATTTGTTTCCATACCTTATTCAAGACTCCACACTGTATTTAGTTCAATTAAGCAGCTTCAGCTTCATGCAACAAATTCTGGTTAAATTCTGTTTGGAAGCTTCATGCAACAAATTCTGGTAAATTCTGTGTGCATTTATTTTTATTCTGTGACAAATATTTTCTAATTTTCCTTGTTATGACTTCTTAGATATACCCCCTCATTTAAAAGCAGACATTTAATTTCCAAATACATGGAATTTTTAAAAGTATGTTTGATATTTATTTTTATATTAATTTATCATTTAAATGGTTTCTTCTCTGCAATCACCCTCTGAGTTTTTCCAGTCTTCTAACTTTATTGAGGCTTTTAATCGCTAAGTCAAAAATCTAGTTTAGTAAATGTCACGTTGCACTTTAAAATATATGGGTTATTTTCAAATTTCTTTTGATATTGATTTCTAACATAATTCCACAGTAGTAAGAGAATGGATTCTGTATGATTTCAATACCTTTAGACCATGAAATTTTTGCACCTAGTTTTATGTCTCTGGATATGTTCCAGTGTCTCCTAATTTATAGTCTATGGGAACTTGAATAGAATTTGTATCTTACTACTGTGTGAAAATTGTATAAATCCTAATTATGTTCAATTGGTTCATAATGCTTTTCAGCATATATTCTTCTACTTCTCTGTACATTCTTTCTATTAATTTCTGAGAGTTTGACATTGAAACTACAACTAAAAATCTTAATTTATCTACTTAAACAATCTTACATACAGAACTATATGTAACTTTGTTCTGTATTTTCCAAGTCTCCTGTAAATGTGCTATCATATTTTCATAATTTAAAAAATAAAAAATAAGCAAAAAATACATAATAAAGTTATGTGTAGAATAGAAATTCTACATTGTGAAAGGGAGCTACAGAAATTTCACTTTACCATTTTAAGTTCCTTGTATACTTCTAATGCTATACAATGATTCAAACTAATTGATAAAAACTGTAATATATGAAGCATTTTCATAACTTAGTATTTCTAAAATTCTGTGATTTAGGAGGCAAATTCTTAATTGTAGCCATCCATGCTGCTGCTGCTGCTAAGTCGCTTCAGTCGTGTCCGACTCTGTGTGACCCCATAGACGGCAGCCCACCAGGCTCCCCCGTCCCTGGGATTCTCTCAACCCACTGGAGTGGGTTGCCATTTCCTTCTCCAATGCATGAAAGGGAAAAGTGAAGTGAAGTCGCTCAGTCGTGTCCGACTCTTCGAGACCCCATGGTCTGCAGCCTACCAGGCTCCTCCGTCCATGGATTTTCCAGGCAAGAGTACTGGAGTGGGGTAGCCATCCATAGAGCAGTGGTAATTACTGATTTAATGTAGTTTGATTAATTACACTGTTTTCTAAAAAATATTTTGAGTATTTTTAAGCAAAGTTGAGGGAAAAGTATATTTAATGATTTCCCATATAGTCCCTGCCCCACACATGCATAACATGTCCTATTATCAACTAACCACCTGCTGCTGCTGCTGCTGCTGCTACTAAGTCACTTCAGTTGTGTCCGAGTCTGTGCGACCCCATAGACAGCAGCCCACCAGGTTCCCCCATCCCTGGGATTCTCCAGGCAAGAACACTGGAGTGGGTTGCCATCTCCTTCTCCAATGCAGGAAAGTGAAAAGTGAAAGTGAAGTTGCGCAGTCATGTCCGACTCTGTGCAACCCCATGGACTGCAGCCTACCAGGTCCTCCGCCCATGGGATTTTCCAGGCAAGAGTACTGGAGTGGGGTGCCATTGCCTTCTCTGAACTAACCATCAGAGAATGGCAAATCTGTTACAGTTGATGAACCTACACGGACATAACAAAATCACCTGAAGTTCATAGTTTACATTAGTGGTTCACTGTTTTTGTTGTATCTTCCATGGTTCTATGGGTTTGAATAAATCTATGACATGTACAGGCTACAGTCCATGGGGTTGCAAAGAGACATGACCAAGCGACTAATGTACACACACACACAACATGTATCTATCAAAAAAAAAAAAATCACAGTGACTCTAATCAAAGAGAAATGTTCACTTCCCTTAGAATTTTAGACTTCTCTGAGCCCCCATTTTTCCCTTTGTCAGTGTTACTACTGCCATATGATTGCATGTGGCACTGAAATGCTTGTTGAGTAAGAGCAAAGAAGAAAGGGGAGATATCTTCACTCTCCAAATACTGAGAAATTCCTTTCCTACTTCTCTTTTCTCGGAGCTCTGTCAACTCTAACTGCCACTTCTGGATTTTGGGCTACCCTGGACCCAGATCAAGACACAGAAGACCATGACATAATTCACTGCCAGTTAGGCAGCACTTCAAATTCAGGTTTTATTCATTAACCCACCTTTACTATTTACTTTGAAGCCTGAAACAGCTGTTCTATGTATTCTGTCCAAGTTTTACAATGTTATTCAATAGGAGCAATAGAGGGGAGTGATCTTGCTCCATCTTATCCAGAACCAGAACCTTGCCTGCACTTTTCTTTCTCAATGGTATAAAAGTAACATTGCTTCTTACAAGCAATGCCACCTTAAACTCAATGAATCATGGTAGAAATGAAATACCTGGCCACATGCCTCCCTAATCTCATAACAAGACCACGTTCTGGGTGACAGCTGCTTAACAACATTGTCCACCTTATACCAAAATAGTAGAGACCATCTAAACCTTTAAACTTTGAAAGCAAAGTCACACTGTCTCTCACATGCATACTTAATTAGGCAAGAGTTAATAGTCTACAGCGGAACCCTAAATCAGATGCTTGTGGACATGTGTGCTCAGTGGCTCAGCTGGGTCTGATTCTTTGCAACCCCATGAAGTGTAGCCCATGAGGGTCTTCGTCCATGAAATTTTCCAGGCAACAATATTGGAGTGGGTTGCCATTTCCTACTCCAGGGGATCTTCCTGGGTTAGGAGACCTAGGGATCAAACCTGCATATCTTGTGTCTCCTGCAGTGGCATGCAGATTCTTTACCACTGAGTCACCTGGGGAGCCCAAATCAGATGCTTAGAGACTTAGAAAGTAATATAAAAATCTCAGCTGGGTCACTAGGTCACATGTAGTAGAGAAGACAATAGTGTCAATACCAAATCCAAGTAAGCATTAATCAAAGCCCATAATGATATAAGGGCTTCCCTGGTGGCTCAGACGGTAAAGAATTTGACTTCAACGCAGAAGACCTGGGTTCAACCCCTGGGTCAAGAAGATCCCCTGTAGAAGGGAATGGCTACCCACTCCAGGATTCTTGCCTGGAGAATCCCAAGGACAGAGGAGCCTGGAGGGCTACAGTCCATAGGGTCACAAAGACTCGGACACAATTGAGCAACTTTCACATTCACTTCACTTTCACTTCACATAATGATATAATATAGAGACAACAGCTCAGAAGGTCAGCTGTCTTTGTGCAGAACCCTACAATGCTACAGCTACATATCATTAATTCCAAGAGGAAGCAGTGAAAAAAGACATAAAGGTCTGTCCAGCAAAGGATCCTCCTCTGCCTCTGTTTATCTCTTTGCTTTCCCAGGAGTTGATAGTAGCAGAGAAGAACATTAACACATTTCCAACCCTCCACCCCGGAGAAGGCGATGGCACCCCACTCCAGTACTCTTGCCTGGAAAATCCCATGGACAGAGGAGCCTGGTGGGCTGCAGTCCATGGGGTCGCTAAGAGTAGGACACGACTGAGCAACTTCACTTTCCCTTTTCACTTTCACGCATTGGAGAAGGAAATGGCAACCCACTCCAGTATTCTTGCCTGGAGAATCCCAAGGACGGGGAAGCCTGGTGGGCTGCCACCTATGGGGTCACACAGAGTCGGACACAACTGAAGCGACTTAGCAGCAGCAGCAGCAGCAGCAACCCTCCACCCTGGGGGTGCATCAAAGGACTCCTAGCATGGTATCTGGAATTTACCCAATTCCAATTGATAAATGTATTTTTACCAATTTTGGGGCAATTGGGCAAATGTATTTTGCCCAATTTTTCAATGTTTCACAGCTTCATTTGTCAAACTCTTTTGAAATTCTCTCAAGTTTCAATCAAGTTGTAAGTACAGAGGAATATCTTCAAAGCTTTCAATCCACTAATTTAATGTGCTTTGAAAACTACAATTAGCCCCCTTTGGTTAGGATATATAGTTTTAACAAAATGTATTCATACACAATGTCTTTTCTAACTAAATTCCTATATAGGAGGCATAAAATATGAATCTCAAAGCTTACAAAGCTGGCCAAGATCTAATCTGTAGTATCAGTTCAGTTCAGTCACTCAGTCGTGTCCGACTCTTTGCGACCCCATGAATTGCAGCACACCAGGCCTCCCTGTCCATCACCAACTCCCAGAGTTTACCCAAACTCATGTCCATCAAGCTGGTGATGCCATCCAGCCATCTCATCCTCTGTCATCCCCTTCTCCTCCTGCCCCCAATCCCTCCCAGCATCAGGGTTTTTTCCAATGAGTCAACTCTTTACATGAGGTGGCCAAAGGATTGGAGTTTCAGCTTCAGCATCAGACCTTCCAATGAACACCCATGACTGATCTCCTTTAGGATGGACTGGTTGGATCTCCTTGCAGTCCAACGGACTCTCAAGAGTCTTCTCCAACACCACACTTCAAAAGCATCAATTCTTCGGCGCTCAGCTTTCTTCACAGTCCAACTCTCACATCCATACATGACCACTGGAAAAACCATAGCCTTGACTAGACGGACCTTTGTTGGCAAAGTAAGGTCTCTGCTTGTTAATGTACTCATCTTCTAAATATTCTTCTAACTGTTCTTGAGCACTAGAACTCTTGGTATATATAAAGTATCAGGTGTTCCTTGAAGGGTTAGAAAACAAGTGCAATTTGGAGACTTCATTCAAATTCATAAAACAGTAATACATAAAATCTTTAATATACACAGCTTCCTGCACTACTGTTATT
Organism: Bos indicus x Bos taurus; assembly: GCF_003369695.1. NCBI lineage: Eukaryota > Metazoa > Chordata > Mammalia > Artiodactyla > Bovidae > Bos > Bos indicus x Bos taurus. The sequence goes on along the minus strand of NC_040079.1, from coordinate 94,904,677 downwards.
GTTGTTCAGTCTCTGAGTCGTGTCCAACTCTTTTTGCGGCCCCACTGAATGTAGCCGGCCAGGCTCCTCTATCCATGGGATTTCCCACGCAAGAATATTGGAGTGGGTTGTCACTTCCTTCTCCAGGAAATCTTCCTGACCCAGGGATCAAAACTGCATCTCTTGCATTGGCAGGCAGATTCTTTACCACTGAGCCACCAATCCTGTTTACTGTATGAAAAACCCACTGACACATTCATAAAGAGTAAGGAATACCTAGACATATGTTTCCACTAATTAATCATGAATAGGCACTCATAAGTGGTCAGAATGGTGTTTGTATTTTACAAAAAAACTTCAAACACAGTGGTGAAGAGAGAATACTAAATTAGTTGTATAAGCAAGTAGACAAAAGATCCAGAAGTCAGTCTTCAATTTTCTTAGAAACATCTAACATGATGATTTCCATCAGGCTTTATCCAATACATTGACCTCTTCAGTCAAAATTTTAGTGTAAGAAAGAAAGAACTAAATCAAACCCAAAGAGAGTCATCTCCAAAAGATGTCAAGCCCTAATCCATTCAAAGTGAGGGCAGTCATTTTCTATTCTCCTGTTCAGTCCACTGAACCAAAAACCAATCTCAGAGGCTATTTTTGGTCTTATATGAAAAACTTTAAAGGAGTCCTAAACAGAATCACCGTTGCCAAGCAGTGAAACAGCCATGTCAGTTCCACCTGTACACTGATGCCGGAGGTTCCTCTGAACACCTTGCTAGAGGAAGTGTTTACAACAGTTAAGGGAGGAGGCAGGCAGCAAGGAGAAGCAGTCACCAAGTCATGACTACAGGACAAGTGGACAACAGGGACAGTAAATACGGACTGGCGAAGGAAAACACAGAGACCCACGCTGAAAGGTTGAAATGGGCTCCTCAAAGTCAGCTTTCTTGTCAACTGTGTATGTTTTACCTGGAGAACAATAGTATGTAGGCAGATTTTTTAAAAGACATTTTATATCAGATCTTAACCACATTTTTAAATGAGTCACTGAATTCAAATGAAGTTTCCTACCTTGCTTCTAAAAATAAAGAGCAGACGTGTGACATCTTATCTCTTGCACATTTTCACATGCAAGGATATTACTTTTTTCCAAGTAAATGATGCAATACTTTTCAAAGTATATATTCTTTCTTAATTAAGAGAAGTAAATCTAAAGGAAATGCAATTTTCTAAGGCTAGTGACTCATCAGGATATATATAAAATGCATTGTATTGTTAATTAAAACACAAATATCATGTTTTCATTTTTTATTACTTTTTTTCCTACCTACATCAGAGTTAAGCATAACTGCCTGGCTTTTGTCTGTTATCAAGTCTTATTTAGCTAGTCACTTAATACCTCATTGTGACCTTAGATTTTGAATATGCCAGATTTACTTGCTTATGCTTGAATAAGCCAGAGCTTGACTGTGAAGAAAGCTGAACACCTAGGAATTGATGCATTTGAACTATGGTGTTGGAGAAGACTCTTGAGAGTCCCTTGGACTGCAAGGAGATCCAACCAGTCCATTCAGAAGATCAGTCCTGGGTGTTCTTTGGAAGGAATGATGCTAAAGCTGAAACTCCAGTACTTTGGCCACCTCATGCGAAGAGTTAACTCATTGGAAAAGACTCTGATGCTGGGAGGGATTGGGGGCAGGAGGAGAAGGGGACGACAGAGGATGAGATGGTTGGATGGCATCACCGACTCGCTGGACATGAGTTTGAGTAAACTCCAGGAGTTGGTGATGGACAAGGAGGCCTGGCGTGCTGCAATTCATGGGGTTGCAAAGAGTCAGACATGACTGAGTGACTGAACTGAACTGAATAACAAATTAAGGAAATTATAAAGTTAAACAAAAAAGCAAACTTCACTTTCTCTAATCTCCACCCAAATATTAATTTTCCAACTTACATTTTTTCCAGTAAATTCAAAGGAAAACAAACTGCTATTAAATCATACTGCAGACTTCTTGTTCTTGCTAATTAAAGCTTGACGCCAATGCCCTTACAGATTCATGTAAGATACAGTCAGTACTATTCAAGACAGTAAGGAACAAACAGTGAATTATTTACAAAGTAGTTATGGTATTAATGTGAAAATTTGGAAATTTAAATACCATTGTCAAAAGCCAGACACATCAAAAATTACACTTTCCATGTAAATCTTAGTTGTCATTTTGCATTATCCAAAAAGCATGGTTAATAATAAAATGGCATCATCACTGACTATTTAGTGAGAAAAACCTGATGAGGATGTACCACAGATGTACAAAACTGAAGTACTTTGCAATCTGCTTGAAAAGACTTGAAAGTAACTATGTACTTGAAATGTCATTATTTTAAATGAAAATAATAAAGAATCACTTAAAAACAAAAACATTAGTTTCTCCATATAAAGCACACATATGACACTATGCGTTTTCCTAAGCTCAGTAACACTGAATCAGTTTTATTCACATGTAATTTGATTCTATATCTTTCAGCACCAGAGCCAACTTAAAAGTATATTTAGCTACTTTCAATCAGTTCAGTTCAGTCGCTCAGTCATGTCCGACTCTTTGCGACCCCATGAATCGCAGCACGCCAAGCTTCCCTGTCCATCACCAAATCCCAGAGTTCACTCAGACTCACGTCCATCGAGGCAGTGATGCCATCCAGCCTTCTCATTCTCTGTCGTCCCTTTCTCCTCTTGCCCCCAGTCCCTCCCAGCATCAGACTCTTTTCCAATGAGTCAACTCTGCGCATGAGGTGGCCAAAGGATTGGAATTTCAGCTTTAGCATCATTCCTTCCAAAGAAATCCCAGGGCTGATCTCCTTCAGAATGGACTGGTTGGATCTCCTTGCAGTCCAAGGGACTCTCAAGAGTCTTCTCCAACACCACAGTTCAAAAGCATCAATTCTTCGACGCTCAGCCTCCTTCACAGTCCAAATCTCACATCCATACATGACCACAGGAAAAACCAGAGCCTTGACTAGACGGACCACTGTTAGCAAAGTAATGTCTCTGCTTTTGAATATGCTATCTAGGTTGGTCATAACTTTCCTTCCAAGGAGTAAGCGTCTTTTAATTTCATGGCTGCAGTCACCATCTGCAGTGATTTGGGAGCCCAAAAAAATAAAGTCTGACACTGTTTCCACTGTTTCCCCATCTATTTCCCACGAATTTTGATGGGACCGGATGCCATGATCTTCGTTTTCTGAATGTTGAGCTTTAAGCCAACTTTTTCACTCTCCTCTTTCACTTTCATCAAGAGGCTTTTTAGGTCCTCTTCACTTTCTGCCATAAGGGTGATGTTATCTGCATATATGAGGTTATTGATATTTCTCCCAGCAATCTTGATTCTAGTTTGTGCTTCTTCCAGCCCAGCGTTTCTCATGATGTACTCTGCATATAAGTTAAATAAGCAGGGTGACAATATACAGCCTTGACGTACTCCTTTTCCTATTTGGAACCAGTCTGTTGTTCCATGTCCAGTTCTAACTGTTGCTTCCTGACCTGCATACAGATTTCTCAAGAGGCAGATCAGGTGGTCTGATATTCCCATCTCTTTCAGAATTTTCCACAGTTTCTTGTGATCCACACAGTCAAAGGCTTTGGCATTGTCAATAAAGCAGAAATAGATGTTTTTCTGGAACTCTCTTGCTTTTTCCATGATCCAGTGGATGTTCTAAGTACAAAAGAGTTCAATTTCTTGCCAGCTTGTATGATTTCTTTAAAAAACTGTATGAAACATAAAAAAGCAGGCATATGGGGATTTGTAGCTGATTGTGCATAAATACTTGACATTGAAAGAAATCACCTGGATCAATGATATTAAAAATAAAAATCTATTTTCAGAATAAAGTCTAAATTTCTGAATGAAAAGGAGATACTGTAATTCCAAAAAATCAAGTTCCTTTCAAATACAGTGCTTAGCAAATTGAAAGCATTATATAACTTGGAAAAGATGTGAATTTTATAGATATTAATATTAATGTTCATAAAAATATGAATATTACTATTTAAAGTAATATTAACTAAAGTCCATTAAAAATTAAATGATTATCAATTTTACCTATTCTTTCCACTTTTATATAAAACACCATAAGGCCTCTTTATAGCACTAGCTTATTTGGGTTTATATAATCATAATCAGGAGAGAACAAAACACAATTATTTTTAAAATACTCCAGCCACAAAATTAAAAAATATTAAAAGATGAGATCAAGGATGATGGTAGAAAATAAATGCAATATTTTAGTTAGAAATCCCTTGCTGCTAAGTCACTTCAGTCGTGTCCGACTCTGTGCGACCCCATAGATGGCAGCCCACCAGGCTCCCCCGTCCCCAGGATTCTCTAGGCAAGAACACTGGAGTGGGTTGCCATTTCCTTCTCCAATGCATCAAAGTGAAAAGTGAAAGGGAAGTTGCTGAGTCGTGTCCGACTCTTCACGACCCCATGGACTGCAGCCCACCAGGCTCCTCCATCCATGGGATTTTCCAGGCAAGAGTACTGGAGTGGGGTGCCACTGGGGCTTTCCATCCTAGAAAATTTTAGCATATTGAAACTTTTACCATGATATGGTCAGTCTATTCAATCAAATTTAGGTTTGGGACTATTTGACTGATATATGCAAATGTAGATAAAGTATGTTACTGCTGTAATCACTTTAATAGTCTGAGTAGGTCTGAGCAGGTAGAGCAGGTTTGGGTGGGCTCAGCCAGCTTGTGTGACAAAAGTACAATATCTCTTTAAATGGCTGTTTAGAAACTTATCAGTCAATCTACCTATTAACCACATTAATCCCTAGGAAAGTTTATATTTTAAATTTCACACACAATAGAACCCTAAGAGAGTTAAAATTAAAGAACAATGACCAAATCCAATTCTATACCTCAGAAGGAGTATCAAAAATGCTTTGCTTTGAATAAAAGTAAATTTGTGATTCACTATACATTTTTCAATGCTATGTTGTCAAAGACTGTAAAAGAAATGTGAGAGTACTACTTATATATGTTTCTTATTATTGAACAGTTCACTATAAATGGAAATCCATATAAATACACTGATGGTAAAATAAATTAAGCTTAAAAAAAAAACTTCTCTAATAACATAAAATAAGTCAGATTCTGAGACTTGCTATAAATCACAATTTGAAGATTTCAGTAAATCTCTAAATTATCTGTTTACATACAGACAGATTAATTTCTCTGAGCATTGTCATTCAATTGTTAAGTCGGGTCTGACTCTTTGTGGCTCCATGGACTGCAGCATGCCAGGCTTCCCTGTCCTTCACTATCTCCCTGAGTTTGCTCAAACTCATGTCCATTGAGTCAATGATGCCATCCAACCATCTCATCCTCTGTCATCCCCTTCTCCTACCCTCAATTTTTCCCAAGATTAGGGTCTTTTCCAATGAATCGGCTCTTTGCATCAGGTGGCCAAAGTATTGAAGCTTCAGCATCAGTCCTTCCAATGAATATTCAGGGTTGATTTCCTTTAGGATAGGCTAGTGTGATCCCCTTGCTGTCCAAGGGACTCTCAAGAGTCTTCTTCAACACCACAATTCAAAATCATCAATTCTTTGGTGCTCAGCTTTCTTTATGGTCAAACTTTCACATTGATACATGGCTACTGGAAAAACCATAGCTTTGACTAGACAGATCTTTGTCAGTAAGGTGATGTCTCTGTTTTTGAATATGCTGTCTAGGTTTGTCATAGCTTTCCTTCCAAGAAGTAAGTGTCTTTTAATTTCATGGCTGCAGTCACTATCTTCAGTGATTTTGGAGCCCAAGAAAATAAAATCTGTCAGTGCTTCCACTTTTCCCCCTTCTATTTGCATGAAGTATTGGCCACCTGATGCAAAGAGCTGACTTATTTGAAAAGACCCTGATGCTGGGAAAGATTGAGGGCAGGAGGAGAAGGGGACGACAGAGGATGAGATGGTTGGATGGCATCACCAACTCAATGGACATGGGTTTGGGTGGACTCCGGAAGCTGGTGACAGACAGGGAGGCCTGGCGTGCTGTGGTTCATGAGATCGCAAAGAGTCGGACATGACCGAGCAACTGAACTGAACTGAACTGAACTGATGGGGCCAGATGCCATGATCTTAGTTTTTGAATGTTGAGTTTTAAGTCAGCTTTTTCACTCTCCTCTTTCACCCTCATCAAGAGGCTCTTTAGTTCTTCCTCACTTCTACCATTAAGGTGGTATTATCTGCATATCTGACATTATGGATATTTCTCCCTGCAATCTTGATTCCTGCTTGTGATTCATCCAGCCTGGCATTTTGCATGGTGTACTCTAAATATAAGTTAAATAAGCAGGGTGATAATATATAGCCTTAACGTACTCCCTTCCGAATTCTGAACCAGTCCATCATTCCATGTCTGGTTCTAACTGTTGCTTTATGACCGCATACAGGTTTCTCAGGAGACAAGTAAGGTGGAAAAGTAGAATACTAGAACATGTTAACTAAATAAAACAATTTCTCTCTGCAAACAATTTCCAAAACTAAAGCCCCTGTGATTATACTTAAAATGTAGGCTTTTACATGATAAAGCCTACTCTTGACATTAATAATATATAGGCAAAGTATTGAAATGTGTAGAATCCTCACTGAACCATTTACTAACTTCTTGCAAAATAGATCAGTTCCATTTTACCTAGGTACTAGAGATAAGACTTTGCAAAGAAACCAAACTAAGTTTTTAATTTCCTTCTGTTGAGAACATAACCAACTACATCATGGTTTAGGCATCTTCTCCAGAGTCATGTTTATACATTGCCTGACTCATATGTAAATATGTGTCAACATTTTGATTTATAGCTATAGATCATCTGTTTGCATACACACAGATGCCCAAATCATTATATTAATAGTTTGAAACACAATACTGTCAAAGCACAAAAAAATATAAAGATAAAATACAAATACAGAATGTCACACACAGAGAAGAGATTTCAGTTTTCTGAATGTGAAGCCAGATGATTGCTGAACAGGCTTTGCATAAAATAAGATTTTTTAAAAAATGTTGCATTCACAATTCCCACTCAGTGTTTTTTTTTTTTTTTTCAACTTCAATCAAGGTCACATCTCAGTCAGTATCTGAGTACATCATTCTGTCCTTAATCTAGTTTTGAAGGAGTAAATTACAAACAGATTGTAAAGTACCACACTTGCTTCAGTCCTGGGGGCGGGCCCCTCTGATTTTGGCTAGGACCATATACACACATACACAGCAGCAACAACAGTGCTGTCCAGAGACAACTGATGGTCACATCGGGGGAAGGGAGGGAGGGCAGAGTGCCGCCAGCACCTATTAAGTAGAGATCATGCAACTACTATGATGCCAAACACAGTTCCCTGAACAAAGAAGGACCCGGCCCAAGATACCAATAATGCCAAGGTTCAGAAATTGTGATGGAAACTGTGGAGGCTGCAAAAATACAGAATGAACACATCTCGTGCATCATCATTTCATTCCTAGCACAGTGTCAAGCACATTTAATAAATATTTATTGATTATGAAATAAACCACTTCTGTGCAGTTGAGCTACGAGAGATTAAAAAAATGAGACAAGGATTATTATATATATAATACCTAAAATCACAAAGCAAAATCAAAGTCATTGTCAAAACTAAAAGGAACTAAAGACCATTCAGACCAATTTCTCTTTTTCAGAAAAAATTTTTTCAGGCAAAAGATGCTGTCTAATGTAACGTGTTGGCAAGTGTTGAGAGGAAATAGTTTTCTGAATAAAAACAAAATACATTTACAAATCAAAATGTCAGTTTTCACTTCTAAAATGTCAATGTCACCTACTTTTTTCAGATTAATAAAATATTTCCTTCATAAAAGTTAAACCAATGTAACATAAAGCATGTATGATAGTCGCTCAGTCATGTCCGACTCTGCGACCCCACGGACTGCCACCCGCCAGACTCCTCTGTCTATGGAATTCTCCAGGCAAGAATACTGGGGAGGGTTGTCATTTCCTTCTCCAGGGGATCTTCCCAACCCAGGGACTGAACCCAGGTCTCCCACATCGCAGGCAGATTCTTTACTGTTTGATTACCAGGGAAGCCCCAACATAAGTCATAATAAGTGATATTTCAAAGCAGGAAATAAAATAAAGGTAATTATTTTTCAAAAAACCCAAATCACAGACCTCCCTGGTCTACAAGATTTATACTTCTGAGAAGTCAGGGCTTTAAAATGTCATGAGAAATTCTGAACTGGCTTACGGTTTTGAAACACAGGAACTGACAGTCACAAAGCCAAACATACCCTTAATAATCGATTCAGCTGCATACAGATCTCGTTTGTAGGTCACCTAGAGGACAGATAAACTTCATTAGATTTAACAGAGAAGAAAGGAATGTTAAAGCAATAAAATAATGCCCCCAAGGAAATTCTTGATTTTGGAGAAACCATAAACACACAACACTGACAAGTTTTAAATTATAACAACATCAGTTTATTCAGAAAAAAATATATTTTACTTCTACAAATGCTTGAAAATCTGTTTTTAAATCTTTGAGTAAATTGTTGTGTGGCAGTTGTTACCAAAGTCTTATTAATATAAACATCATATCAAAGAAAATGTGGTAGCATTTACATACAAGTATTAGAATTATTATTTAATGGGTTTTTTGTGGGAGGAAATAAGGAAAAGAATATATTTGAAAATTACCAAATTGCATGTTCAGTTGAAATGAGATGATTCTCAAAGACCAGTTCACAGTGAGGGTCTTCTGAATTGAGTTTATCTGTGTACCCTCAGATAAGGCTCACCTTTTTAATATTTTTACTAATGCATGACTGACAGACAGCCTGGAGGCTACCATCATGAATGTCAGAACAATCGTGATCTTTGCTTAAGAACATACAGCCTCTTTGCGATTATAACCTGTTCCTTGTTATATAACCTGCCACGGTCCTACAGCAGATAGTTCTCAGACCACACGCAGTGAGCTCAGGTACAGAACATGTCAGATGCATTGCACTGTAGAACTGCTTTTCCTTCACCACAGAACTCAAGAAGAGAGTAAATAATAAAATCTATTAGTAAGTACTCTAAGGTCTTAGGAGCTTATCATTCAAGCGCTCAGATGATTATGATGCCAGTGTCTCAAAACCCGCTTTGAGAAATAATTAATACCTTTCCATATCAATAATTTGGACAATTTTTCTCCAGATTATCTCCGAACTAAACTTGTGCAAAAACTGTTCAGCTAAGTGGTTCACGGCACTTCCACCCAAACAGGTTTCCCTGCTATGCCTAGATCCCGGCAGGTAAACCACCCTGGCCCAAAATCTATATCTTACAACTCAGAACTAATGTAGTAGCTGACTTGTATGACAAATGGAACTTTCCTCAAGCAGTCAACCAATCTATTAAAATCAAGTATGACATTGTTAAATTATCCCTAAAACAAGCAATGCCAACAAAAACCAGTACTACAGTTACTGATCCAAAATATAGCTGTATCATCTGGGGGGAAAAAAAAGTAGTAAACAGACACTTAAAGCTTCAGACTCTGCATTTTACCAAATGAAAGACTGCATTGATCTCATTCGCTCATGTAATAAATATATCTCAAATACCGCCACATCATAGGTCCTGTTCTAACGGCTGCAATAGAGCAATGAACACAGTGAGCAAAACTCAACCTGCAGAATCAACGTTTTAGAGATACACTTCTCTTAGAAGAAGTGAATAAAATATATTTGTTTCCATGAAAACCCAAAGTTAACTAGACAGCTGAAATCAGCACTCAATATTTGCAATTAGGATGAGAAAAAGGCTTTTATTCCCTTTAACTGTCTGCTATGTAAGGTAAACTCAAAACAGTAATTAACGGAAAGATGCCTAATTACTATAGCTGATTTTTCATTCCTTCCCGCTTTCTTTGAGGAATATAACTGCATTCCAAATTTACACAGAATAATTGTGAAAGTGCTTTATTCTTTTTTCAAATAAATCTATCTTAACAATGGGGTTTTTTAAATAAAGAAAATTTGGTCTCAAATACTAAAATGACTTTTCTAGCATACTTGCAAAACAACGCTTATGCATTGAAATCAGCCTTAAGAATAAAATCTATGTATTACTACCCAAAGGTCCTTGGGTACTACACTAATATTCAAAAAGAAACTATATAACGAAAGACAGTTAACGTTTTTTTTTGTTGTTGTTTTTTTTTTTTTTTGGCTGCACTGCAAGGCTTGCAGGATCTTAGTTCCTCAATTAGGGATTGAACCTGCACCCTCAGCAGTGAAAGTGGTGTGGAGTCCTAACCACAAGACTGCCAGCAAATTCCCCTAAAATATGAATTTTTTTTTTTTTGGTCTACATTTTCCTATTGGCTATCAGCTCAGTTGCTCAGTCATGTCCAATTCTTTGCAACCCCAGGGACTGCAGCACACCAGGCTTCCCTGTCCATCACCAACTCCCAGAGCTTGCTCAAACTCAGGTCCACTCAATCAGTGATGCCATCCAACCATCTCATGATCTGTCACCCCCTCCTCCTTCGGCCCTCAGTCTTCCCCATCATCAGGGTCATTTCTAATGAGTCACTTCTAGTGGGGAGCGGGACACAATTCAACCCCCAGCACCACATGTGAAATGACTCAGCAAGGGAATGAAGAGAAGCACTTGGGAAGGCCAGCTTCCACTCAGCGCACTGACATTTGTCGCACATACAACGGAAGCAAGCTCCAAGGTGTGAGGACTAAAACCGTGCTCTGTGTTGCTGGTGGAAGCAGTGAAATTTGAGATTTAATGCAAAAGACACTGAAGTATATCTATGGAGTTCAAGTGGAAAATTCAAAGAGCTTTCTTTCTACCTGAAGACCTGAGGGTGCTTCACACATTTAAAGAAGGCTCAGAATACCCATGAGAAACAGATAATAACACAGCCCCCTCAAAAAAAAATAAGCAAAGAGGCCAGAGGGTGTTGACATGTTAGTAGCAATAAATGTCTTGAGGTTTCATTTATTTATTTTTAACATAGCCTGTAAATTAAGTTTAGCAGATCTGTAGTGATGTGAGTCAGAGAAGGCAATGGCACCCCACTCCAGCAGTCTTGCCTGGAAAATCCCATGGATGGAGGAGCCTGGTAGGCTGCAGTCCATGGGGTTGCTAAGAGTCAGACACAACTGAGCGACTTCACTTTCACTTTCATGCACTGGAGAAGGAAATGGCAGCCCACTCCAGTGTTCTTGTCTGGAGAATCCCAGGGACGGGGGAGCCTGGTGGGCTGCCGTCCATGGGGTCGCACAGAGTCGGACACGACTGAAGTGACTTAGCATAGCATAGTGATGTGAGTTAGGATCTTTCACAAAACACCTAATTGGTAATTACCCTAATCCTCCCAATGAATATGTTTATCACCATCTGTCATATATAGATAAAAAATAAACAAAAAGAATAAAATATTGACCTGATGGATTAGTGACATTTGGAAACTCTTAAAAGAGCAATAATACTGCATTAATTTTCTCTACCAGGCAATAAATCAGGCATGTCAATATCCTGTAATCTTGTAACAATTTAAATAGTATGAGACAATCTTAGCACGTAGAAAGGCCCATCATTTGTACATGATTGTACAAAATACCTAACACATAAGGCTTCTTTTTGTTTTTATGTCAATGAAGAAATATGCTTTTGGATTCATATTAGCTCAGAATTAGGATGAATGTTTACTAGCCAGATTTAGATGGATGCTTTATAAAGATTTCATCCAATATTTCCAAAGAAGCAGTACTTATTCAAAATTATGATATGACCCTACAATTCTATTTCAGAATACACTGTTCAGTTTACCCCATTTCTACCCAATGAAACACAGGAGAGTCACACTGTAAAGCACTCCAGCCTCAACAGGAACATGCAGTATGATAATGCTACAACCACTTGATTCCTCCTAAAGAAAGAAGTCTGTCATGAAATCAGTCAAGCCTGACCACGGGAAAGAGCATAATGCCTCTTGGAGGTGGTGAGTTCTTCCAGGCACCAAGCCTACTGGGTCAAAACTACTGCAGGTATGTGTTTCAATAACACATTAAGTTGGAGCTACCATCCGAGGGACTGAGAGGAAATGTTGTTGCTGTGAGAAGCAGAGTGGTGCCCTCAATCCAGCTGAGAGCAAGGCTACACAGAAAAACATTACACACCAAGAACATACACAAAAATTGTGAACAAAACAATCTTACTGGCTAAATGGGACCTGTTTGAGTAAACTATCCCAACATGAATTTTCTTGCAACCGAGCAACAGAAATGATACCATAATTCGATGGATCAGAAAACCCACTGAGACTCTTAACACCTTTAATGTATATGTACACACATACTTTTATTCCTGGAAATACTGTTTCGATATGAAGCCAAATGTTTTTAGACTTCTCTATTTTCTAAAGCATCTGGAAAGTGTCAGTACTTGCAGAGCATATCTTCAGGAATGACACATCAACACAGAGCTAAGCACCAACTTCCTTACCTTCCAGAGGTCAGGGGATCCTTCCACAAGTTTTGCTTTGATATGACTGTATTTTAGAGCCAAATGCAAACACTCAGTTCCAAATTCCAAGTCATAGTCACTACACTGGGTAGGAAGAAAAAAGAATTAAGAAGTTAAAATATAATATTAAATAATCTTTCAATTTCATAATCAACTACATCTAGAAAAGAACCCAGAGAATTCACGAACTCTTTAATTAGCCACTGATTAATCAAGTTAAATTAATCTTCTTCATGCCCTAAAAGCCAACGAAACCAATAGAAAATAGAAATATTGCAATCATGTTTTTAACTTCCTAAAGAGTTTCAATGAAAGTTGCTCAGTCATTTCTGACTCTTTGAGACCTCATAGACTGTAGCACGCCAGGCTCCCCTGTCCTTTGGAAGCTCCAGGTAAGAATACTGGAGTGGGTAGCCATTCCCTTCTCCAAGGGATCTCCCCAACCCAAAGATTGAACCTGGGTCTCCAACTTTGCAGGAAGATTCTTTACCATTTGAGCTCAGGTGTCAGATAAATACAATACTTTATTTCCTTTGCTCAAAAGCTACATTTCCAAACATGTTTGTAAAATGCTTAAAGGTATGACTGAGGATTACCATATCAGAACTTAATTTAACAAATATTCAGTTCAGTCGCTCAGTCGTGTCCAACTCTTTGAGACCCCATGAATCGCAGCACGCCAGGCCTCTCTGTCCATCACCAACTCCCAGAGTTCACTAAAACTCATATCTATCAAGTCAGTGATGCCACCCAGCAATCTAATTCTCTGTTGTCCCCTTGTCCTCCTGCCCCCAAGCCCTCCCAGCACCAGAGTCTTTTCCAATGAGTCAACTCTTCACATGAGGTGGCCAAAGTACTGGAGTTTCAGCTTTTTAGCATCATTCCTTCCAAAGAACAACCAGCACTGATCTCTTTTAGGATGGACTGATTGGATCTCCTTGCAGTTCAAGGGACTCTCAAGAGTCTTCTCCAACACCACAGTTCAAAAGCATCAATTCTTCAGTGCTCAGTTTTCTTCACAGTCCAACTCTCACTTCCATATGTGACTACTGGAAATACCATAGCCTTTACTAGACAGACCTTTGTTGGCAAAGTAATGTCTCTGCTTTTGAATATGCTATCTAGGTTGGTCATAACTTTCCTTCCAAGGAGTAAGCGTCTTTTAATTTCATGGCTGCAGTCACCATCTGCAGTGATTTTGGAGCCCAAAAAAATAGTCTGAAACTGTTTCCACTGTTTCCCCATCTATTTCCCATGAAGTGATGGGACCGGATGCCATGATCTTTGTTTTCTGAATGTTGAGCTTTAAGCCAACTTTTTCACTCTCCTCTTTCACTTTCATCAAGAGGCTTTTTAGGTCCTCTTCACTTTCTGCCATAAGGGTGGTGTCATCTGCATATCTGAGGTTATTAAGATTTCTCCCGGCAATCTTGATTCCAGCTTGTGCTTCTTCCAGTCCAGCGTTTCTCATGATGTACTCTGCATATAAGTTAAATAAGCAGGGTGACAATATACAGCCTTGACATACTCCTTTTCCTATTTGGAACCAGTCTGTTGTTCCATGTCCAGTTCTAACTGTTGCTTCCTGACCTGCATATAGGTTTCTCAAGAGACAGGTCCAGTGGTCTGGTATGCCCATCTCTTTCAGAATTTTCCACAGTTTATTGCGATCCACACAGTCAAAGGCTTTGGCATTGTCAATAAAGCAGAAATAGATGTTTTTCTGGAATTCTCTGGCTTTTTCGACGATCCAGCAGATGTTGGAAATTTGATCTCTGGTTCCTCTGCCTTTTCTAAAACCAGCTTGAACATCAGGAAGTTCACAGTTCACATACTGCTGAAGCATGGCTTGGAGAATTTTGAGCATTACTTTACTAGTGTGTGAGATGAGTGCAATTGTGCGGTAGTTTGAGCATTCTTTGGCATTGCCTTTCTTTGGGATTGGAATGAAAACTGACCTTTTCCAGTCCTGTGGCTACTGCTGAGTATTCCAAATTTGCTGGCATATTGAGTGCAGCACTTTCACAGCATCATCTTTCAGGATTTGAAATACCTCAACTGGAATTCCATCACCTCCACTAGCTTTGTTCGTAGTGATGCTTCCTAAGGCCCACTTGACTTCACATTCCAGGATGTCTGGCTCTAGGTGAGTGATCACACCATCGTGAATATCTGGGTTGTGAAGATCTTTTTTGTACAGTTCTTCTGTGTATTCTTGTCACCTCTTAATATCTTCTGCTTCTGTTAGGTCCATACCATTTCTGTCCTTTATCAAGCCTATCTTTGCATGAAATGTTCCCTTGGTATATCTAATTTTCTTGAAGAGATCTCTAGTCTTTCCCATTCTGTTGTTTTCCTCTATTTCTTTGCACTGGTTGTTGAGGAAGGCTTTCTTATCTCTTCTTGCTATTCTTTGGAACTCTGAATTCAGATGCTCATATCTTTCCTTTTCTTTGCTTTTCGCTTCTTTTCACAGCTATCTGTAAGGCCTCCCCAGACAGCCATTTTGCTTTTTTTGCATTTTTTTCCCATGGGGATGGTCTTGATCCCTGTCTCCTATACAATGTCATGAACCTAACAAATATACCTATCCATAAAACCCCAAATCTCTTATATTTATACCAAAACACTGGCAGGTCACAGCTTTCTTATTGATATTTTAAATAACAACAGATCTTTTTAGACGATATATTTTGATTCTGAACATGGTACTGTATCAGTCTTCCATTATGAGAAAAAAAAAAGTGAATGCCTATCAAATTTAGTAAATACAAATAATACTTTTTAACATTTTAGGCAGAACCATCCAAATGACCAACATAATGCAATTAAATAATGGTCACTGGGTATCTATCATGTCCAAGGTTTCTTTTAAGTACCAGCATATAAAGATAAATGAGACATGTTTTGTGTCCTCAAGGAACTCAGGTTTAAAAGAGGAAGCCGATCTATAACAAATATTTTGTAACAGAATGTGATAGATGGAGCATTAGCATAATATTTACAAGTAGACCAGGAAATACAGTATTTAATTCTACGTAAGGGTACTAGGGAAGCCCCGTTAGAGGAAATGGTCTCTCATGTCTTTCTAAAGACTGAATCGGGACTTCCCTGGTGGTTCACTGGCTAAGACTCCACACTCCCAATGCAGGTGCGCTGAGCGCAATCCCTGGTCAGGGAACTAGATCCCACATACTGCAACTAAGACTTGGCACAGATAAATAAATAAAGATTTTTTAAAAATAAAATAAAGACTGAATAAAACTCAAGGATAGGAATACTTTTCAGGCAAAAACTGCCCAACAAAGATACAGAAATTGTGGACATCTGCTGGATTTGCATTTTACCAACAGCACAACCATGACTTACCTGGTGGTTCAGATAGTAAAGAATCTGCCTGCAATGCAGGAGACCAGGGTTCAATCCCTACTTTGGGAGATCCCCTGGAGAAGGAAAAAGGAACCCACTCTAGTATTCATGCCTGGAGAATCCCACGTTCAGAGGAAATTGGCGGACTACAGTCCATGGGGTCACAAAGAGTCGGACATGACTGAGCAAATAACACACACACACAAGAGCATATCCATTTGAGAGAGACTGCAGGAAGGCAATAAATATGAATATGACATTTAGAACAGTTGCCAATCTTTATTGGAAATTACAAACCCTACATTTTAATGATTTGTGAAGTTAATATGACAAAATATATAACCAGCAAGTATATATCAGTTCAGTTCAGTTGCTCAGTAGTGTCCGACTCTTTGCAACCCCATGAATCGCAGCACGCCAGGCCTCCCTGTCCATCACCAACTCCCAGAGTTTACTCAGACTCACGTCCATTGAGTCAATGATGCCATCCAGCGAGTCAGTGATGCCATCCAGCGAATAGAGTCCCAAATTAACAAGAACTATTTCAGTTTAAACCTCTATTCTTATAAACAACATAACATGACATTTTTAAGAAATGTCATGATATGTCCAATATACTATATAACATGACATTGAAGAAATCTAATTTCATCTTTAATATAGTATTATCAACACTTCAGTTCAGTTCAGTAGCTCAGTCATGTCGAACTCTTTGTGACCCCATGGACTGAAACATGCCAGGCTTCCCCATCCATCACAAACTCCCAGAGCTTACTCAAACTCATGTCCATCTGTCGGTAATGTCATCCAACCATCTCATCCTCTGTCATCCCCTTCTCCTCCCACCTTCAATTTTTCCCAGCATCAGGGTCCTTTCCAATGAGTCAGTTCTCCCCATTAAGTGGCCAAAGTATTGCAGTTTCAGCTTCAGCATCATCCTTCCAAAGAATATTCAGGACTGATTTCCTTTAGGATGGACTGGTTGGATTACCTTGCAGTCCAAAGGACTCTCAAGAGTCTTCTCCAACACCACAGTTCAAAAGCATCAATTCTTCAGCACTCAGCTTTCTTTATAGTCCAACTCTCACATCCTTACATGACTACTGGAAAAACCATAGCTTTGACTAGACAGACCTTTGTTGGCAAAGCAATGTCTCTGCTTTTTAATATGCTGTCTAGGTTGGTCATAACTTTCCTTCCAAAGAGCAAGGGTCTTTTAATTTCATGGCTGCAGTCATCATCTGCAGTGATTTTGGAGCCCCAAAAAATAAAGTCTGTCACTGTTTCCATTGTTTCCCCATCTATTTGCTATGACGTGATGGAACTGGATGCCATGATCTTAGTTTTCTGAATGTTTAGTTTTAAGCCAAGTTTCTCACTCTCCTCTTTCACTTTCATCAAGAGGATTTTTAGTTCTTCTTCACTTTCTGCCATAAGGGTGGTGTCATCTGCATATCTGAGGTTATTTATATTTCTCCCTGCATCTTGATTCCAGTTTGTGCTTCATCCAGCACAGCATTTCTCATGATGTACTCTGCATATAAGTTAAATAAGCAGGGTAACAATATACAGCCTTGACGTACTCCTTTCCCAATTTGGACCCAGTCTGTTGTTCCATAACTGGTTTAGTTGTGTCTTGACCTGCATACAGATTTCTCAGGAGGCAGGTCGGGTGGTCTGGTATTTCTATCTCTTGAAGAATTTTCCACAGTTTGTTGTGATCCACACAGTCAAAGGGTTTCACATAGTCAATAAAGCAGATACAGATGTTTTTCTGGAACTCTCTTGCTTTTTCAATGTTCCAACAGATGTTGGAAATTTGATCTTTGGTTCCTCTGCCTTTTCTAAATCCAGCTTGAACATCTGGAAGTTCACAGTTCGTGTACTGTTGAAGCCTGGTTTGGAGAATTTTGAGCACTACTTTGCTAGTGGGTGAGATGAGTGCAATTGGGCAGTAGTTTAAACATTCTTTAGCATTGCCTTTCTTTGGGACTGGAATGAAAATTGACCTTTTCCAGTCCTGTGGCCACTGCTGAGTATTCCAAATTTGCTGGCATATTGAGTGTAGCACTTTCACAGCATCATCTTTTAGGATCTGAAATAGCTCAACTGTAATTCCATCACCCCCAATAGCTTTGTTCATACCGATGCTTCCTAAGGCCCATTCGACTTTGCATTCCAGGATGTCTGGCTCTACGAGAGTGATCACACCATCATGGTTATCTGGGTCATGAAGTTATTTTTATATAGTTCTTCTGTGTATTTTTGCCACCTCTTCCTCATATCTTGTGCTTCTATTAGGTCCATACCATTTCTGTCCTTTATTGTGCCCATCTTTACTTGAAATGTTCCCTTGATATCTCTAATTTTCTTGAAGAGATCTCTAGTCTTTCGCATTCTATTGTTTCCCTCTATTTCTTTGCACTGGTCACTGAGGAAGGCTTTCTTATCTCTCCTTGCTATTCTTTGGAACTCTGCATTCAAATAGATATGTCTTTCCTTTTCTCCTTTGCCTTTAGCTTCCCTTCTTTTCTCAGCTATTTGTAAGGCCTCGTCAGATAACCATTTTGCCTTTTTGAATTTCTTTTTCTTGGGGATGGTCTTGATCACTGCCTCTTGTACAATGTCCCGAACCTCCATCCATAGTTCTTCAGGCACTTTGTCTATCACATATAATCCACTGAATCTATTTGTCACTTCCACTGTATAATCATAAGATATTTTATTTAGGTCATACCTGTAGCTACATACAAATAAATTATGCTTTAGTAAACTTCACCTGTCTCCTGAGAAACCTATAGGCAGGTCAGGAAGCAACAGTTAGAACTGGACATGGAACAACAGACTGGTTCCAAATAGGAAAAGGAGTACGTCAAGGCTGAATATTGTCACCCTGCTTATTTAACTTATATGCAGAGTCCATCATGGGAAATGCTTGGTTGGATGAAGCACAAGCTGTAATTAAGACTGCAAGGAGAAATATCAACAACCTCAGATATGCAGATAATACCACTCTAATGTCAGAAAGCAAAGAGGAAATGAAGAGCCTCTCGATGAGGCTGAAAGAGGAGAGTGAAAAACCTGGCCTGAAACTCAACATTCAAAAAAAATTAAATCATGGCATCTGGTCCCATCACTTCATGGCAAATAGATGGGGGAAAGGTGGAAGAAGTGACACAAGTTATTTTCTTGGGCTCCAAAATCACTGAAGATGGTGGCCACAGCCATGGACTTAAAAGAAGCTTGCTCCCTGGGAGGAAAGACATGACAAACCTAGAGAGCATGTTAAAAAGCAGAGACATCACTTTGCCAATAAAGGTCCTTATAGTAAACAGCTATTGTTTTTCCAGTACTCATGTACAGATGTGAAAGTTGGACCATAAAGAAGGCTAAGGTAAGTCACTTCAGTCGTGTCTGACTCTGTGCAACCCCATAGACGGCAGCCCACCAGGCTCCTCCGTCCCTGGGATTCTCCAGGCAAGAACACTGGAGTGGGTTGCCATTTCCTTCTCCAAAAGAAGGCTAAGTACTAAAAAATTGATGTTTTTGAATTGTGGTACTGTAGAAGACTCTTGAGAGTCCCTTGGACTGCAAGATCAAACCAGTCAATCCTAAAGGAAATCAACCCTGAATATTCATCAGAAGGGTTGTTGCTGACGCTCCAATACTTTGGCCAACTGATACAAAGGGCTCACACATTGGAAAAGACCCTGATGCTGAAAAAGACTGAAGGCAAAAGAAGAAGGAAGCAGTAGAAGATGGGACGGTTAGATAGCATCACCAACTCAATGCATATGAATCTAAGTAAACTTCAGGAAATTGTGAAGGACAGAGAAGCTTGGCATACTGCAGTCCACGAGGTGGCAAAAAGTTGGACATGACTTAGTGCCTAAACAACAACAAAATCTCCACATTCTATTAATAATTCCAACATCTGCACAATCTCATCTAGTAGTATGCAAGTAAGGCCAATCTACAGTTAAAATAACTATTTTTGGTTAAATCCCAAAGTGAAGTGAAAGTCACTCAGATGGGCTTCCCTGGTGGCTCAGATGGTAAAGAATCTGCCTGCAATGCATGAGACCTGGGTTCAATCCCTGGGTTGGGAAGGTCCCCTGGAGAAGGGAAAGGCTAACCACTCCAGTATTCTGTCCTAAAGAATTTCATGGACTGTACAGTCCACGGGGTTGCAAAGAATTGGACATGACTGAGTGACTTTCACTTCTCTCTCCCTCTCTAAACTCCAAAGAAGACTACCAATAACCCTTTTCCTGCCTCTCTTTCCAGATGCAGAATACTGAACATATTCATGGACAGCCTTAAAAGTGCTCACGAAGTGCATACTGAGAAAAACAGCTTCTTTCTTCCCATCTCAGGAATGAGAAGTACTTGATGCTGTGCTCCTGCCAGTCACGTGATGCACCAACCAAGAATGGCAACAGTTTACCAAGTGCAAGAAGTCTTCAGGACTCCAATCAACAGAGCCAGTAGGAAACAAAGGAAATGACGGATCAGATACTTCCAAAGCATACACCAAAACAGAAACTGAGCGATCTTGGCAGAAATACTCTGAACCTGTCATTCACTGTATAGAATAAGTTTACAACTATTTATGGGGTTTGGGGGCTTTCCTGATAGCTCAGTTGGTAAAGAATCCACCTGCAATGCAGGAAACCCCAATTTGATTCCTGGGCTGGGAAGATCCACTGAAAGGATAGGCTGCCCACTCCAGTATTCTTGGGCTTCCCCAGTGCCTCAGATGGTAAAGAATCTGCCTGCAAAGCAGAAGATCTGGGTTCGATCCCTAGGTTGGGAAGATCCCCTGGAGAAGGGAAAGGCTACCCACTCCAGTATTTTGGCCTAGAGAATTGCATGGACTGTAGTCCATGGGGTCTCAAAGAGCTGGACACGACTCAGCAACTTTCACTTCAATTATGGGGTTTTGGTAATGTTTTTGCATTAAACCTTATTTCTATGGTTACCTCAAAAAAGTGCATACTTTATGACAAATTAAAATCTGAATTTGTTTCTCAAGAACGTGGATGATGATTTCTACTGCCTAGGATATGAAAAGCTAGCAAAAGTGATGCTCATTTCAAGAACAAAAGAAAAAAGCAGATAAACTACAAAAACAGAACTTTTTCTTGAAACCATCAGAGCTGAGGTCACAGGATAACTGAGTAGCACTAAATCTAAGAAAAGGCATCCTCCCCCAAGAAGTAGAAGATGCCATCACCAGCTCACCTACAGCAGAACACAAAAGGAAGAAACATCAGGTCCCATACAGACAATAAGATAAAATCTCCTAAAAATTTCAACAAACTATAAATACTGAATAGAGGCAATTAGGAGAATATAGAACCTCTGGGAAATACAAACACAACATGAGTTAATACCCCATTCAGACTTTTCTTTAGCAACCCAACTGGGAGCTCATCAAATTCTAAACTCAAGGTAATCACTAGACAAATGCTTTATAAGGTAAAAGTAAGAGGTCAATAGGAATAAAAGGGAATCATAAAATGAAAAATACAAAGGCAGACAGGAAAAAGAAAAGGAACAAAAATAAAGCAACCAGCAAGATGTTAGATTTTAATCAAGTAAGTTCAGTTTGTAAATCATCTTCCTGCAATGCAGGAGACCTGGGTTCAATTCCTGGGTTGGGAAGATCCCCTGGAGAAGGCAATGGCAACACACTCCAGTATTCTTGCCTGGAGAATCCCATGGACAGAGGAGCCTGGTGGGCTACAGTCCATGGGGTCTCAAAGAGTCGGACAAGACTGTGTGACTAAACTACCACCAAATTAATTAAGGTGTAGCTGCACAAAATGTGGACATTATCCAGCATGGGGGCCGTAGTGTTATCACTGATCACATGAAAAACACACAAATATGTAGATGCTGAGAATCCTCTGCCTCCCTAAACCAGGAGCTCAAAATAGCATTAATAATATTCTCCTATCAATAACCTCAGATATGCAAATGATACCATCCTTATGGCAGAAAGCAAAGAAGAACTGAAGAGCCTCTTGATGAAAGTGAAAGAGGAGAGTGAAAAAGTTGGCTTAAAGCTCAACATTCAGAAAACTTAGATCACAGCATCTGATCCTATCACTTCATGGCAAATATATGGGGAAACAATGGAAACAGTGACAGACTTTATTTTTGGGGGCTCCAAAATCACTGCAAATGGTGACTACAGCCATGAAATTAAAAGACCCTTGCTCCTTGCAAGAAAAGTTATGACCAACCTGGACAGCATATTAAAAAGCAGAGACATTACTTTGCCAACAAAGGTCTGTCTAGTCAAAGCTATGGTTTTTCCAGTAGTAATATAAGGATGTGAGAGTTGGACTACAAAGAAAGCTGAGCACTGAAGAATTGATGCTTTTGAGCTGTGGTGTTGGAGAAGACTCTTGAGAGTCCCTTGGACTGCAAGGATATCCAACCAGTCCATCCTAAAGGAGATCAGTCAGGGGTGTTCATTGGAAGGTCTGATGCTGAAGCTGAAACTCCAATACTTTGGCCATCTGATGCGAAGAACTGACTCTTTTGAAAAGATCCTGATGCTGGGAAAGACTGAAGGCAAGAGGAGAAGGGGAGGACAGAGGATGAGATGGTTGGATGGCATCACCGACTCAATGGTCATGAGTTTGAGTGGACTCCGAGAGTTGGTGACAGACAGGGAGGCCTGGAGTGCTACAGTCCATGGGGTCGCAAAGAGTTGAACACAACTGAGCAACTGGACTAAGCTGAATATTATCCTCAGGTATAACCCCTTGGCACACTATTTACTGTCCAGCCCAGTCACCTTAGAATGAAATTCACAATCAACAGCCACCCCCCACCATAAAACTCACAAAGTACAACCAATCACCAACATATACACATGAACAGAAAAGCCAGTTATAACTGAAATGCAAGGTAAGACTAACATTAAAGATAAGGTCAAAATGTCAAAAAATGTTTTGGAGAAACTAGAAACTACACAGTCAACAAAGGTTTAACAGTCCCAGAATAATAGTGTTTATACTCGTAAAATAAGGATAATATTCAGAAGGGTAGAAAACAGAAAAACATAATGAGTCAAAGTCCAATATGTTAATAAAAATCAGAAGAACGTAAAAGGTCTGGAGAAGCAAACAACCAAATAATTT
Organism: Bos indicus x Bos taurus; assembly: GCF_003369695.1. Lineage (NCBI taxonomy): Eukaryota > Metazoa > Chordata > Mammalia > Artiodactyla > Bovidae > Bos > Bos indicus x Bos taurus. The sequence continues at coordinate 94,881,618 of NC_040079.1, read as the reverse complement.
TTAATTGCAGTAATAAGGAACGAGTCCCCAAATTTAAACAATCTTACAGAATATAGATGCCAATAGATGAAAACACACCAAATCCAATTAACAAAAACAAAAAGTCTCTTGTAAAGCAGCAAGAATCCAAACTGGACAAGACTACTTAATAGCCAACAATGAAAATCAGATAAATAGTGGAAGGGTTTCTTCATAATTTAGAAGATAGTGATTGTCAATATAAAATCATAAAAGCTATATATCCTGTCTGAAGGCAGAATATGGACTTACAGAAACACTGGAAGTCTCAGTAAAATTTTAGTTCCTATGTACTTTTTCAATCTAGGTTTCTTAACAGGTTACTTTTTTTTAAGAGTTTTAGGTTCAGAGCAAAATTGAGCAGAAAGTACAGCTAGTTCCCATATACTGCCATCCCCACATATATATAGGCTCCCTCGCTAACAAAATCGTACACCAGAGCGGTGCACTGAACCTACATACTACTACTACTAAGTCGCTTCAGTCGTGTCCGACTCTGTGCGACTCCATAGATGGCAGCCCACCAGGCTCCCCGTCCCTGGGATTCTCCAGGCAAGAACACTGGAGTGGGTTGCCATTTCCTTCTCCAATGCATGAAAGTGAAAAGTGAAAGTGAAGTCACTCCTACCTGAAGCCAACAGTTTACATTAGGGTTCACTCTTAGTGTTTCACATTCTACACATTGTAACAAGTGTATAGTGGTATGTATCCACCACAATGGTAACATATAGGATATCTTCACTGCACTAAAAATTCTTTGTTCTCCTATTCATCCTCCTCTGTTCTCCCAATTCCGTGCAACTAATTAACTTTTTCCTGTACCGATAGTTTTGTCTTTTCTAGAAGTCACATATCTGGAATCAAATAGTATGTGGTCTGCTCAGACTGGTCTATTTCACTTGGTAATATATATTAAAAGTGCCTCCATGCCTTTCATGACTTGAATTATTTTTAGCACTAGATAATATTCCATTATCTGGAAGTACCACAGTGTATGTGTGTATAAGGAAATCTCGATTGCTCCCAAGTTTTGGTGACTAGGAATAAAGCAGGTACAAATATTGAAGTGTAGGCTTTTGTATAGATACAAACTTTCCACTTATTTCAGTAAATACAGAGAAGTGCAATTGCTGTATCATATGCTAAGAGTATGTTTAGTTTTGTAAGAAACTGTCAAATTGTCTTCCCAAGTGGATGTGCCATTTTGCATTATCACCAGCAATGAATTCTGTATGAAAATGTGAATTAAAAGAACAATGAGATATCACTATACATCTATTAGAATGGCTGAAATCCAGAACACTGACAATATCCAGAGTTGGTGATGAAGTGGAGTATCAAAATCTCAGGTTCAATGCAATCCCTATCAGAACAAATAATTTAAAAACTCCTATGGGAACACAAAAGACCCTGAACAGCCAAAACAACGTTGAGAAAGAACGGCAACGCTGGAGGTATCATACGCCCTGATTTCAAACTATATTACACAGCTATGGTAAAAAGAAAAAAAGAAGAAAAAAACCAATATGGTACTGGCATGAAAACACCTAGTTTAAAAGAACAGAATAGAGAGCCCAGAAATAATGATAGTGATAGGCTGTCACCATCATTTAATTGACGCCAAAGAAGATAATAATATACAACGGAGGAAACACAGTCGTGCTGGGAAAACTAGTCAGCTACATGCAGATGAATAAAACTAGAACATTTCCTTATACCATATACAAAAATAAACTCAAAATGTATTAAAGTCTTAAATGTAAGACTGGAAACCAAAAAACCTCTAGAAGAAAACATAGGAACACTCTTTCACATAAATTGTGAAAGCTTTGGGTTTTTTGTTTTTTTTTTCCTCTACCTCCTAATGCAAGGAAACAAAAACAAATAAACTGGACCTACTTAAACTTAAAAGCTTTTGCACAGCAAAGGAAACTTTTGACAAAATTAAATGACAACCTCCTGAATGGGAGAAAATACCTGCAAACGATGTGACTGATAAAAGGTTAATATCCAAAATATATAACCAGCTCATATAAACCATCAAAAATTCAAACAACTCAATTTAAAAAAAATAGGCTGAAGACCTGGAGAGCCATTTTTCCAAACAAAACCTATAGGTAATCAACAGGCACAGGAAAGATGCTCAGCATTGCTGATTAGAGAAATGCAAAACAAAACCAGAATGAGATATCACCTCACACTTCTCAGAATGGCTATCATCAAAAAGATCACAAATTACAAACTGCTGGCAAGGATGTAGCAAAAAGAGAACTTTGTGTGTTGTAGACAGGAATGTAAATTGGTATAGCTACTGTAGACAACAATAAGGAGGTTTCTCAGAATGTGAACATAGAACCACCGTGAGTGTGAGTGCTGAGTCACTTCACTCATGTCTCTTTGCAACCCTATGGGCTGTAGCCCGCCTGGTTCCTTTGTCCATGGGATTTTCCAGACAAGAATACTGGAGTGGGTTGCCATTTCCTACTCCACTGTGTCTGCCTGTTTCAGGACACCAATCTGTCCTGTTATCTCACTCCTCTGTTAGATTTAAGACACGTTTTTTATTTTTCAGTTTGTTTAGCTTTGTACTGTTAGGATAGGGTGATCATTTCTAAGTTCCTTACACCCCTGGGAAAGCAGAAGTTCCCCACATACTCTTTCTCAGGAGATGGGGATGTGCTCCACAAACTTGGGGAGCACAGTGAGAAAAGGGAAGACATAGGATGCAGGAAGCAAGATATTCTAATAGGTGAGGAAAAAAGAGAATTGCCAGGAGAGTGGGGAGGAACAGTCTCAAGGCAATTGCTATGCAGGAGGCAGAGTGACAAAACAGGTAACGGGAATTGTAGTTCCGCAGATGGATGCCTGCAGATGGAAAATAAAAGGTTAAGAATGAATTTGCATCCCTTCAGAAGGTCTCAGGAGAACCTGTTTGCCTCTGAGAAGAAAGACTAAGGGACAAGGTTAACATGAAGATTTAATTTTCACCCTTGACATGTGCACATGGTCCTTGCTCTTACTGGAAAAAAAACTTGATACAGTATTTATGTAGTATAATATAATATGCAATATAATTGTTATATTCTCAAGAAATATATGCTTTCAAGAGTTAAGATTTTGTTTCCAAACATACATATTTAATGCTTTCAGCAAATCAATCTGATGTCCTGGTAATAATTAAGTTGCAGAGCATTTAAAGCTCTGAGCATGCAGATCTAAAAACAATATGTCTACTATAAAATATTAAATCTGGTTAGCATCATGATAAACATGGGATAGTTCTCCTCAATTTGTTCCCATTCTTACTTTTTTTCTAGCAGTAATTTAAAGCAATCTGCAAACTGTGCATTAAGATTCATAACAAGTCCATAGATGGGGCTGTGCTTAATTAATGAAAGTATATGTGTACTTGACTGAACTTGATGCATTGTTGCCAAGTAGTTAGGAGCACTGATGTTGAAGTCAAAAAGACTTGGGTTCCAACTCTGTTCTTCTACATAACAAGTTATCTGACTGGAGAGAAAATACTTAAACAAGTCTGTACCTCAAGCTTCTTCCATTTTCAGAAATGGAGAATAAAAACTACTGAAAAGAACTAGCATAATAGCCATGTGAGGTGTCTGGCATAGTGTCTAGTCTATGGTTATTCCTTGATAAAGTCTAGATAGTTAGGGGCTATAAATATAGTTAACCATACAAATTAAGGGCTTCCCTAGTGGCTCAGACAGTAAAGAATCCGCCTACAATGCAGGAGTCCTGGGTTCAATCCCTAGGTTGGGAATATCCCCTGGAGGAGGGCATGGCAACCCACCCAGTAATCTTGCCTGAGAATACCCATGGACAGAGGAGCCTGGTGGGCCACAGTCCACAGGGTCGCAGAGAGTCAGACACGACTGAGTGACTAAGCACAGCACGTACAAATTAAGGTTTGAAAGCGAAACTGAAACTGTTAGTCATTCAGTCATGTCCGACTCTTTGTAAGCCCATGGACTATAACCTGCCAGGCTCCTCTGCCAACAGAATTCTTCAGGCAAGAAAACTGGAGCTGATTGCCATTCCCTTCTCCAGGGGATCTTCATGACCCAGGGATCAAACCCAGGTCTCCCACACTGCAGGCAGATTCTTTACTATCTGAGCCACCAGGGAGCCCCAAATCAAGATTTAAAAAGTAGTTACTCAGTAATAGCTATTCAGTAATATCTAATGGCTATATAGAGTTCTATGTTTTCTGTAGTGATTCTGGGGGTAACTCTGAAATTGTGTACAACCTTTTCCTTCTACTTTCCTCATGCTTAGTTTCCATTAAGAAAAACGGAAGACACACTGGCAGTGAAACTGGAAGAATAAAGATAAAATCGAAAAAAAAAAAAAAAGGTTTAAAGTATAATTTTATTCTCACTTGTGACAATGACAAACATAGCCTCTTCTCATTTTGTTTCATTCTATAAATCACATATAGTTGGTAGCTTTTGTTATGTGTATATTCTTTTTCCATCTTTTCTATGTAGTAGTTAAGTGACTACTGTCAAATAGCTTGCAATATACCTCTTGCGCTGTTCAGTCAGTCTCCATGGACCATCATCCTAGAATTAACTACCTCCTCCGCTGCCCATTCCCCTGTACCATCCTGTTTTGCTGCAAATTCATTACTTATAGAGTCCTCACTTCCTAGATATGAAAGAACACCCATTTCTCACCATCACTCTCAAGTGCTTTCTCCTGATTTTCCCAACCACCACTACTTCAGGCAGGATTAACATTCCAGACCCTTGCACCTCTCTTTCTGTGCAAACCCTCTGTCCCTCCAAAATGCACGCCATCTCAACAAATCTTCCAGTCTTCAAAATACTGTCGTCTGTCACTACTTCATAGGCTCTGCCATTTCAGACATGTGGGATCAGTCTTCCATTTTGCTCAAATTACCAACATTATACCGGCTGAATCCAAGGTCCATGTGCACAAACTTTAAATATTCTAGCCATTTCCTTGCTAGACTTTATTTTCACCTGAACAACTAATTTCTGTTGTGGAGAACTTTATTTTTACCTTCAGCTGAGACTCCTCTGAAACTTTTCATTTCATAATCCAATCTGACTGCAACTTCCAACCATCATTTCTCTTACTCTCCTCTCCCAGTGACCCTGAATGAGGCATCCAATCCTGTAAAACCTCCACTGGTTCTTGATTAGCTCATGCTCATTTTTCTAGACTGTCCTTCATCAACCAGGAGACTATGGTTGAAGGCACAGAAAATTTTATTACTAGCACCCCAACTGCCTTGATCATTTGTCCATCCACTAGATTTCCTCTATAAACTCCAAGTACCAAATCATGTCATCTGTTTTCTAAATTTTTAGTTCATAGATTTCAGTTATCAAAGTACATAGTGCAAAGAACCAACTATTTCTACCAGATTTGTTATGAAAAAGTCAACCTCACTCCCTTTGCTCTACTTTGTCTTCACCATAGGCAATCACTTTTCCTTCTTTCAGTTAAGCCTCTAATATTCATTTCCATGTGTAACAAGTCAACTACTGTGTGCTGTGCTTAGTCCAACTCATTGTGACCCCATGGACTGTAGCCCGCCAGGCTCCTCTGTCCATGGGGATTCTCCAGGCGAGAACACTGAAGTGGGTTGTCATCACTTCCTCCAGGGGATCTTCCTTGCCCAGGGATCGAACACAGGTCTCCTGTGCTGCAGGCAGATTCCTTACCATCTGAGCCACTGGGGATTAACAAATATACAAATCTCAGTAGCACACAGCAATCGACTTCTTTCTCACACACAGCTGTGGGATGGCTGAGGCTGACTGTGCTGTAAACTGCAGGACTGTAGGTTGGCTGTGGCACTTCTGATCCGTGGGTCACACACTGCAGGTCACACTGGAGGGACAGAGACCAGACTGTGCCTTCCTTAGGACAACAGATGCAACAAAGGGCAAACCCAACAGCAGAGGCACATTTATGCCTCTATCTACATCTCCTCTGCAAAAATCCCAAAGCAAGCTAGCAGGCTCAATCCAGAATCAAGGAACAGAGAAAGACTTCACTTACCAGGAGGACACAGTAAAGGTAAAAAGCAGAATACTGTCAGGCCTGAACAACTGAAATAGTTTACTATCACACCATCTCTCTAAAGAACATACAGCTCTATTTTCTGAGTTAGCCCGCAGATATAGAAGAATTGTGTCTCCTCTCCTCCCTGCATCACAATACACACCAACACTTCCTATTTCCCATGCCTTCAGTATCTTAATTTTTGGTTACATCGAGTGTTTACATTAGTGACTATGTCATCATCACTCATAGCTAAGTTCTACACTGAAATTCCTTTCCTGCACCAGTCCTTGTTTTTCCTGGAGTTACAACTTCTCTTTTGTTTCAACTGTTTAGTTTTCAATATACCTATGAGTCATTCAACAGCAAATAACTATTTGTCTAGATCTACTCCGAAGATATTCAGACAGGTAAGGTATTCACCAACTTTGTATTCCTGAAGCCGTCGCCCTTGGAGTCTTCTGACCTTTTTCCTCAGGGACTGGTGACAGTGACACACAGCCATCCTCCTGAGAACACCCTACACCATCATCCTGGGGACACTCTTCATCTTTCTCCTGCCATGAATTTCCAACGGCCATGTAATTTTTTTGAATAACTCTCTGTACACATCCTCTAGTAGCTTTCTGAGAAAAGGACTTCAAGAGGTAAGCTTTAAAAATACGTTTTGTTCCATTATTTCTTTGATATTTCTTCCTCTCAATTTTCTCTTTGGGAAAGTTTTGTCATCGAATGCTTACTTTTTTTATTGGACTTCTAACCTTCTTTTCTTCACTGTATTTCATCTTTTAATATTTGGGGGAAAGATCCTCAGATTTTAACTCCAGATGTTGTTTTTATCCTCTGAACATTAATTTGTTTGAGCATTCTGATCTTAGTTCATGTTTGCAATGAAGTTTTACCTCTGTAATGATATTAACTTTTTAAGAGTTTTCCTTTCTCTGCATATCCGCTGTTTTCTCACGGTATGCTTTTCTCTTTGTTTTTGTCTCTATCTTCCACGGTAAGTGCATTCTTCAAGTGGGATGGTAAACCTATTCAGCAATGAGTGCGGGAGTGGGGTTTGTAAACCATGAGCTTCACTACAGGGTGATGGGGTTGAGATGATTACCAGGGAATCTCTGAGGTTAGTACTTTTAGGTCTTCATTCTTAGACTAAACACATTATTCAAATAAAACATTTCCAATGTCCAGCCAGGAGAGAAAACCAAGCCACCAAGATATTTGCTGCTGAGTGGGAGAAGACGCCAAGGGCTTCCCCCATCAAGTAGGCAGGATGCACATGGTCTGTTAGTCATTGTTTGGGGCAAGGCACTCCTTCCTTCAACCAGTGTTCTCTTCCGAACGGAGGGAGCTCTTGCTCCCCACCTGCTTCTGTAGTGGGGATGAGAAAGGTCATAGAGTAGATAAGGTGATCTAGAGATCAGACTACTTTTTAGTAGTTTTTACATTCCACTAAAGTCCCCTAATTTTGTCCACTTCACTCAGTTCTATGGGTTGTTGTTGTCCAGTTGTTAAGTCATGTCTGATTCTTTGTGACCTCATGGACTGCAGCACACCAGGCTTCCCTACCCTTCACTATTCTCCTAGAGTTTGCTCAAACTCATGTCCACTGAGTCAGTGATGCCATCCAACAAGCTCATCCTCTGTCTAGGGGTACCTGGGGCTACTAGTTTCTGAACTTTTGAGAAATTCTATTGTAGTCAATTTTAATTCTTAGCTTTCCCTACAATTCCCTGCTAATTCAGCCTTCTCAGATTCATTGCTGTCAGTTACTATTCATTCACTTTCTTTCTAGTTATTTGTTTGCCATCACCACTTTTCATTCTCCTTATTCCTATGGGTTCACATTGTTTTTAGTCCCTTGCTAAGGGACTTTAATGAGGTTTTGTTAGTAAACAAAACTAGATCCATGTTCCATTGGTTATCTTTGCCCTGAAACAGGAATATGTGCATTCTAATTAGGTAAGTAATTCTAAATTGTCACCCACTGAGATCGCTTCAATTTACATTTCCATCAAAAACATATGAGAATGTGGCAGAGTTGTTAACATGAGGTAAATGAAAAGGACTCAGAGGGACTGGAAAAACCTCTAAAAATATTATTTTGTGTATAATGTGGTTATTTTTCTGGGGAGGGATTCAACAAGTGTCAGAGCTTTTGTAACACAAAAAAGTAAGGGACTATTGTTTTATGGTGATCATGTAATGGTTCACGGTTACAAATAACTCAATCATGTATCTATTTTTCCAGCTTCAGCATCACTTGCAGTTTTATTTCTGCAAAGCAGCCTGGGACACTTGCCCAACAAAGAATATATGCACTGGAGAAACACTAAACCAAAGGCATGCATGCACAAGTTTCTCACTCTGCCATTACAGAATCCTACTCACAATGTTTCAAGTAGAAACAAAATAGGCCATCTTACAATGAGGTAAATAATGAACACCTGCACTCAATTTATCATCTGAAAAATCAGACTTGAAGCTTTTGCATACATTTACATTGTTTGAATTATGCAACGTATTTTAGAACTACAGGAGGGACAGTTGTCCAAGAAGCTTTGTTCTTACAATACATCCAATCATTGTATGAGTAAATAAACAACTCAGACTAAGTCCATATGAGGTTGATAACATGGATGCAGTCCTCAGTCTTTAGGAAACAAAGTGTAATGACCTGGCTAAGGACAGGATTTCTTCTAGTACAAATTTTTAGATGAGTTTATATAGAATTACATTACAGAAGGCTTTCAAACACCAGTTTTAAAAATACTATCACTTTATTCAGATTTTTTTTGCCAGTGCTACTGAGCTTATAGACAAACACCACCCATATACATCAGTTAATTATTACCTAGAAGGTGATACTTTTTTTGCTGCATCCAGATAATTAGAGATGAAAATAACATGGAAACGTGAATTTCAGTGGCAATTTTATATCTGTTTTTAGCTATTTCTGTTGACCTTCACAATCAAATATTGTCAAGCTTTATTAAAAACTATGAAGTTCACTGGAGTATTTTACTTTTATGTAACTTCTTTGAAAAAGAAAATGATCAAAGTTATCAAATTAAGAAACTGAGATGCTACCCAGAAACCCACTGAGTAGACATATCACACATGCATTATCCAGCCTCAGTGTCAACAACTAAGGGAAAAACTGAAACACTAAATCAATATCCAACCTCAAAGATAAGGCAACTTTAAATTCACGCAGGGAGAACTGTTAGATGGCTGCTGTTGTAATCTCATCAAGAGATCATGAAGATCTGAAATAAATCTAGGAATAGAGAAGGGAAAGACTAGAGCTAGAAGCTATTCAGCATCAATAAGGTTAGAGATGCTATTACCCCAATTGGAAGGTGCAGAAAAAGAGAAGAGGTCTGTTGATCAGATTCAAGGCATCAGTTTAAGTTCCCTGTAGGACAACTAGTAGGAATACACAAAAGAAGTTGGAAATACATGTCCAACACTTATGAGAGAAACAGATAAAGAATAATTAGAAAACTTGGGGAATATCTACCCAGATACCATAGCTAAGTTAGTAAAGAATCCACCTGCAATTCAGAAGACCCTGGCTCTATTTCTGGGTTGGGAAGATCCACTGGAGAAGGAATAGGCTACCCACTCCAGTATTCTTGGGCTTCCCTTGTGGCTCAACTGGTAAAGAACCCGCCTCCAATGCAGGAGACCTGGATTTGATCCCTGGGTTGGGAAGATCCCCTGGAGAAGGGAAAGGCTACCCACTCCAGTATTCTGGCCTGGAGAATTCCACAGACTATATAGTCCATGGGGTCGCAAAGAGTCGGACATGACTGGGCAACTTTCACTTCACTACCCATATACTAAGCAAATATCAGTGGAAAATTTACCATGCACCCTTCTCTAAAAGCACTGAGAAGGATGAATGAGGCTGGGGGAAATTATACAAGCAAATCAAACGTAAGGAAATCAAATGTGTGTGTTCACAGGCTGGGAGAAATGTAGAAAAGCACCAATGACTTCATGATATTAGTTTTACTTTCCCTTGACTGATACAAGTTGCACAAATTTAACCTGAGTTTAGTGTAATACTTAAAACTGTAACAATATACTGTAAACCCCAGTCAAAAAGTATCTCATTATCTCTTCTGAAACCACAGTTTTAAAATTATCCCACCTTCTCAACAACTTGCCCAATACCTTTTGTTGACCCACTCTTTAGACTAATTTCGGTACCTTCAGTCTTCTCCCTGGTTCGCATACTTCATGTGATGTTTTAAATATTTCTTCCAAGTCTCACTTTACAATCTAGTTCCCCCAGCATCAACTTTTCACTTAAACACTGTGAAACTGTTTCCAAGTTTTCTAGGAAACTCTGTGGCTCCTAGAAAGAAAGACAATGCCGAAGAATGCTCAAACTACCACACAATTGCACTCATCTCACACACTAGTAAAGTAATGCTCAAAATTCTCCAAGCCAGGCTTTAAGAGTCCATGAGCCATGAACTTTCAGATGTTCAAGCTGGATTCAGAAAAGGCAGAGGAACCAAAGATCAAATTGCCAACATCTGGTGGATCATCAAAAAAGCAAGCAAGTTCCAGCAAAACATATACTTCTGCTTTACTGACTATGCCAAAGCCTTTGACTGTGTGGACCACAACAAACTCTGGAAAATTCTTAAAAAATGGGAATACCAGACCACCTGACCTGTCTCCTGAGAAACCTGTATGCAGGTCAGGAAGCAACAGTTAGAAATGGACATGGAACAACAGACTGGTTCCAAATAGGGAAAGGAGTACATCAAGGCTATATATTGTCACCCTGCTTATTTAACTTACATGCAGAGTACATCATGCGAAATGCTGGGCTGGATGAAGCACAAGCTGGAATCAAGATTGCTGGGAGAAATATCAATAACCTCAGATATGCAAATGACACCACCCTTATGGCAGAAAATGAAGAACTAAAGAGCTTCTTGATGAAAGTGAAAGAGGAGAGTGAAAAAGCTGGCTTAAAACTCAACATTCAGAAAACTAAGATCATGGCATCCTGTCCCATCACTTCATGGCAAAATGGAGAAACAGTAGAAACAGTGAGAGACTTTATTTTGGGGGGCTCCAAAATCACTGTAGATGGTGACTGCAGCCAGGAAATTAAAAGACCCTTGTTCCTTGCAAGAAAAGTTATGACCAACCTAGACAGCATATTGAAAAGCAGAGACATTACTTTGCCAACAAAGGTCTGTCTAGTCAAAGCTATGGTTTTTCCAGTGGTCATGAAAGTTGGACTATAAAGAAAGATGAGCACCAAAGAATTGATGCTTTTGAACTGTGGTGCTGGAGAAGACTCTTGAGTGTCCCTTGGACTGAAAGAAGATCCAATGAGTCCATCTTAAAGGAAAATCAGTCCTGAATATTCATTGGAAGCACTGATGCTGAAGCTGAAACTCCAATACTTTGGCCACCTGATGTGAAGAACTGACTCATTTGAAAAGACCCTGATTCTGGGAAAGATTGAAGGTGGGAGGAGAAGGGGACGACAGAGAATGAGATGGTTGGATGGCATCACCAACTCAATGGACATGAGTCTGAGTAAACTCTGAGAGTTGGTGATGGGCAGAGAGGCCTGGAGTGCTGCAGTCCATGGGGTCACAAAGAGCTGGACACGACTAAGTGACTGAACTGAACTGTGGCTCCTAAAAGCTATTCTCTACAGCCTAACCTACATCTTTCAATCATGAAAAGTCATAGCTAAGAGAACAGGAATTAAATCTGCCTCAAAACTAGGCCACTAAGGCTAAAACTAACAGCAATAAAAAGGTACTCAGCAATAAAATGAACGACGGACTGATCTGTACAACAACATGGATGAGTCTCACCATCATTATGCGTTAGCCTAAGAAGCCAAACACAAAAGACTACAGATTATAATTCCCGTTTATGTGACATTTTAGAAAAGCAAATTCAAAAGGAGGCGAAAACAGATAGGTGGTAGCTAATCTTAGGGGTGGGAGAAGGTAACTGACTGCAGATTTGGACATGTGATCTGCCCTATCCAATAGAAGACAGCAATGACAGTGTGCCAGTGGCAAGTCTAGGCTTTAACAAACCTCATGTGTTCCCATCCTTTTACACCTCTTCCAACTCTATGAGAAGACCATGCCTGGACAGACTGCTAGTCAAACAAAGGTGCAAGAATGGAGCAGAGCTGTCCAGCCAGCATACACCCTCAGTGCAAAGAAGAATGGCCTCAAAGCACAGCATATGAGCACACAAATAACCAACCCCACCCCCCCTACACACACACACACACACACACACACACACACACTGATGAGAGACTAGACTGAGGCCTACAGGTCCCTCTCTCACCGTCAGAGAGCTAGGCTGAGGTTCCTGGGCAGGATGAAACCATAGCCCCGTTGCAGCCCAGTGAGTAACTACTTAATAGGATTGTGTAGGGACACTGGGATGTTAACCAGGAACAGCTGGGTTGCAATACTTCTGTAATAGGTAACATCCTATACTAAGAAATTTAATAGATCTCCTTAGCAATAAGGAATGGGGATCATTTTGTTTGTTGTCAACAAGCATAGAACAAGTGAGTAAAAACACAGCCCAGGAGGGAGGTCACTTTCCTGCTCCTTTTTGGCACTTTCTATGGACTTCAGCATAGACCAGCAGAGCACGCCACTGGCAAACACCAACTCCTCTGTGCCACAGCTCACTCAGTGCGCCAGCCTTTGATGGATCAGACCCTGTGTTCAAAATGAATTACACTGGCTCTTGCCACCGCTAGTACAGATGGAGGCAAATACATGTTGCACTGCTATTCACAAGGCCTAGAGACAAAGAACACTCTACTCTACACATTCACTACCCTCATTATCCTATCACTATGTAATCCATCCAATGATGTAACAACTGAATTATAAAAAGCACAAGATTTTAATTTCATCCTTCTCATTTTTATCACAACAAAATGCCTGAAACAATGTAGGATTTTCTGGCTTCGCCTGAATTTATCTGCTTCTGTTTCCATAATTTAGGCATCATTGAGATACTGTAGCTGAATTTTTAAATTATTAGATGCTTGACATGCCCTCATCTCATTCCCCTCCCCGCTCCTTTTTTTCTAAGGAAATGTCTGATCTACAGTCCTGACCAAGAAAGCATCAACCTTGTTTCATTTTTCCTGTCATATCCCTCTCTCCCCAAACCCGCTTCATAGAGCCTCCTGACTGGTCTGGACCTACCCCCAGAGTAGCCAATCAATCAGATGACCAGTAGCTTATGATCTGGATGAACTGGCTGATGGAGGTTCTGTATCCCAGAAATTTGAAGTAGTACATAACCAAAGAATTTGAGCCAGTTGAGAAAGGAAGTCAAATCTACTACAGCATGCATTCTTCTTGGAGCTCTAGAGGTACGACAACTAAATCTGAAGTTACAGGAAAAGAGAAATCATAAATTTAGCAGGTGGTGAAAGAAAGTAGATTAATCACCAGGCACCAAAATCCCTAAAAATAACTTGGGGTCTCAACAGCTTGCCAGTTACCAGTCAATTATCTTTTCCCAATCACTTATGTATCTTTCTTGGAAAACTTTGAATCTCTCTTCCTTACAAACTCAAGATTTAATCAGGAATGTTCCATGGATATTGGAAAGTTCTAGTGTCGATAAAAGTTCCTGATAGAGACAATTCTCTCAAAATCCTTCTGAAAGATTTCATGACTACCAGCATCACTGATAATTACTTGTAAATATGATGAACTGCCCAAAAGCCTTGCCCATACCATGACAAGTACAAGACTGACTCATCTCTGTGAGGATGCGACACAGGTACCCCTTTCACAACACATGTGAAGTCTCCAGAGACTCAGTTCATTACCACCAAACTGAAAACTCTTCTTCCATGCACCAAACATTCAAAAAATTCCATCTTTAACCTTAAAGTAAACCTGTACAATGGAATACATCAACCATACAGCCAACATCAAAAGGAATGGCCCTCCTTTTTGAACCATATTTTGGGAATATATAGTGAACTTGGTAATAGGTAAGTGACAGTCTGTCTGAAACCTACTATGAAAATATTTAGTCTTGATGCTCAAAAAGCATAGCGTAGTAACACCTCTTTGCAAGATCGGGATATGTTTTAAGAGGAACTGGGGGAAAAAAAACAAAGACATTTCAAGGGATACCATGAAGGACAAAGCTCACGACTCATACCCAACTCCAGCTCTCAGGCCTCAGAAAGAACTACACTCCCTCCTGGAGTAATAATTATTTCCTGAATGCTGACATCTATGCCCTGTTACTCAATGTAAGTGAAAGCATATTCTCTTTCCAAAAGGATTATCATGATATTAAACAGACATCCAACATATGAAGGCCTAGATGAAGTACCAAAAAAAAAAAAAAAAAATTACAGGAAAAGAAACAGCTCTGATTAGGTTTCACAGTGAAAATATCAAGAGTAGGAAACTTATGTAGCTATCAAAGAAGGAAATCCCTCTTAAAATGTGGATGTCCTGGGATCAAGAGAGATCATCTGTCCTTACAAAGGCTGTCACAGAGGTCCTGTTCTCCAGGGAATCCTCCTGTTAGAAGATTTAATAGCCATCAAGTCCAGTATGAGCTAAAATTATCTTTATTTGTAGGCTTTGGAACCACAAAAAAAGCGGAAGCAATAGTCCTGAAAGAAGCAATTAATCTCTGTTAAATACATGTAATCAGTTCTGCATGTGTTATGTTTTGAGGTTAAGAGAAAGATTTGAAACATTTCTAAAAATTCTTGCCAAATCTTGTGTAGTTTGTTAAGTGGTGTGATTTTCTTTTCCAGGAAGTATGATGCTTCTGAAAGATCTCTGGGTGAACAGCACTGAACACTGAAAGCTATCTCTTGATTGTTCAAATGCACAGTCGCAGGATAGCTTCCTTCCCTCATGTAACTCCAATTAGGATGGACTTTATCTACTGTCTAAACCATCAAATCCCAAACACGCCACCATATTTGCTCCACCCGGGGCCAGTTTTGGTGCCTTGCTTCAACTGTCAGAGAAAAAGGAGCTGGAAACTGATGTTTTCCAGGTTAGAATAAAATGAAAATCAACACCTTGAATAGACATTCCAGTTCACTTTTACCATGTTTTAACTCTTTCCTGGTTTTCCTAAAAGAATCTAAGTATTTTGTAGCATCCCTTCAATCATCACCTTGAAGAGACAGCAGTTCTTTTATTTTCTCCTTTCCTGAGAGTGGAGAATGCTCCAATTCATTCCAGGTCAAACTTTGATTACCTTAAACGACCTCAGCTTTGAGGAAAAGCAAGGGAAGGTGGCCAGCACTCAGGGGTATCAAGCAGCAAGCACCTTAACACTTTTGTTTATAGTGCATCTTGTGCAAACAGAAAAACGGTAACTCTAAGGGAACAGCCATTGGAAAGGTCCATAGACTCTCTCCATCATAAAATACTTTTTATTTCATACATTTAGTTCACTAAAAATTTTAAGTTAAATGATGATTTTTATCCTAAAAATGTATGTTTATTAAGAAAATATATAGCAATATATATGCTCGTGTGTGTGTGTGTGTGTGTGTGTTATTCACTCAGTCATGTCCAACTCTTTGCAAGTCTATGGACTGTAACCCTCCAGGCTCCTCTGTCCATGGGATTCTCCAGGCAAGAATATTGGAGTGGGTTGCCACTGACTTCTCCAGGGGATCTTCTTGACCCAAGGATAGAACCTGGGTCTCTCACACTGCAGGCAGATTCTTTACTGTCTGAGCCACCATGGAAGCCCATATATGCTCATATCAGTACATATATATCAGCATCTATGTATGATAATTCCCCTGGAGGAGGAAATGGCAACCCACTCCAGTATTCTTGTCTGGAAAATCCCATGGACAGAGAAGCCTCACAGGCTACAGTCCAAAGGGTCACAAAGAGTTGGACAGAACTGAGGACAACACCATACATGTATCAACATAGGCACTAACAAGGGGGCGCTCCACGGTTCAGCAGTAAAGATGCAACGTGCAACACACTCCCCTTGCTTTGTACAGAGTGGAAATTCACCGCACCTGACCCAGGTGTGTCCCATATCATTGATTTGCAACAAAATACTAGGCCAGATTCACCACACATTGTCTTTGCTTAATGCTAAGAAACTGTATAATGCCTTTTATTTTAGTTCTCCATAAAATTCAGATTACAAAGGCTCCTGCTGTAACTTCTCATTTTATCTAGTATTTTTGAAAGCCACACATATTTCACCTTAGAAGATGATACTAACTCACATGTTTACTCACCGTAGAACCTTGAATGAGAAAATATCTTAATTTGTCCAGGATATTTTTAGAGGAGTTTTTGTTTTTAATGGTTTCTTCTCCTATTGTTTATTCCTTGTTATTATTTTCCTCAAATCTTTTCTTAAAAGATTTGAGAGCCCTGACTTAATTTTTAACTGAAGAACTTAGATATCTAGACATTTCATTGTGCAAATAAGCTGGTTAAATACAGAACAATTTAAGTAAGTAGTAGACTACATTCAAAACACTAGTCTTACTTCAATTTTACTGCAAATTAAAAACACTACATAGCACCACAGTTAGATTAAATCATAATATTCTTATAAACGAATTCCTAACTTTCTGCTTTGCTTAGAAGAACTACAGACAAGTAACTCTACCTTTGTTTTCAAAATGGAATGCTTCCAACTGTGTTTCCAGAGAGAATGTGTGGTAATTTGGCGTCATTTTTAACATGATAGCCTGCTAACCAAACAACACACTTCAGGCCGCAGTAGGAAAACTGAATCCTTTACCAATGGCTTTCTGAGCAGCTTATCTACAAGACCTGGAGTTAAATTATCAAAATAATTAAAACATTATAACCCCACTATGGGAAACTTCAAAGTGTAACTTTTAAAATAAATGTTTTTTCATACAGTTTTAATCACTGATTATATCCAAGAGGTAGGTCAAACCTATTCAAGGCCCTATGCAAAATGAATTTAGCACTAACAAAAGTTAGGAGCTTGTGAAATACTGAATTTATTATTCCATCCATTATTTGCTAGCATTTCTACCAGTGCCTGATAAAAATGCAAAGGAATTTGTAATCAAAGATAGCATATTTTCAAACTATATTCCAGAGGTATCAGATTCCTACTAAAATTTAGTGTCAATCATATGGCTCTAGAAACCATATACTACCACCATCTGGATTACCTGAGAATAGCTTGTCTGCACCAATTTTTAATCTAAGACTGCTTTTAGAGTAGTCAGGCCTTTCACTGTCCTTAGATTATGTACAAATAGTATTTGACTAATGATTAAGGAACAGTGACTTCAATAGGAGGGCATTATATTAAACATGTGGAAAATTAACTCCTTAGGTACTGCTTTATCCACATGCAATCTTTTCTTCTCATCAGTTAAACTGCAAAGTAATAGTATAAACAATCCTACACACACAACATACACATGCACACACAAAAGGCCAGGGATTTCACAATCAGATTAAGCCCTAACTTACGTATTTTCATAAGGAATTTCTTTAGTTTAAAAAAAGGTCTAAATAAAATTAATTCTCCTTTGGTTGCAATCACAAAAGTCATAAAAAGGAACAAGTCCCTAGAAACCATGAAGTCAGCCACAAGTAAAAGAAATATTGCATTCAACTCCAAGGAATTTTTAGATCAGGTTAAACCAGCAGGAGCTTCCCTGGTGGCTCAATGGTAAAAAACCCACCTGCCAATGCAGGAGAAGCTGGTTGAATCCTGGGTCAGTAAAATCCCCTGGAAGAGGAAATGACAACCCACTCCAGTATTTTTGCCTGGGAAATTCCACAGACAGAGGAGCCTGGTGGACTACGTCCCCAGGGTTGCAGAGTCAGACGTGACTTCAAGACTGAGCACACAAACCAGCAGAAGTTCCTGCTTATTTCAGAAGTTTTCAACAGCTTTCCCTTAGTTTACCAAACTAGAAAAGGTAAAGCGCAGTCACCAAGGATCAGGAGCTGAAAATAACTCATTTTCCTCTAGCTTTAAGTAATAAACTCCATGAAACCATATTATCTTAAGCAGTGGTCCCCAATTTGTTAGGCACCAGGGGCTGGTTTCATGAAATACAATGCTTCCATGGACTGGGGGTGGAGGTGGGGAGGTAGTGGTAGACACCCCTGATCTTAAAGATCACAATAAAAACAAATGCACTCATCCATTACATACACACTCACAAATTATCAACTGCCATAGGTCAGGAACTGTGCAAAGTAATAACCAACTCACTGCATTCTAAAAGTTCTGTGTCACAAATAAGAAATTTTTTTAATTTTGTCTATTTTTAAACACTTCATTATCCACACTATTTTATGACATACCTTAGTGAAAACAAGTATATTTCTCCTCCCCAAAAAAAGATTCAGCATAAGACTGTCATCTTTACTTGCCACCACTCCTCACATAATATACCCTTATCTCCCCTTTAGCTTTAATTGAAAAACAAAAATACATTAAAAATTGTCTCCAAGTCCATCAGTTGCTTCTGCAGAAGTGCACTGTGTTCTCTGAGTGTCACTAGCTGTGATCCACAGCAAGTGTTCCTTCTGCAAATAAGTTCAGGAAATGCTAACTTCCACAAAGTTCAGCAACTTCATTTCAGAGACTTTGGTTTACTAATACACATTTTGAATATTCGAATAGGGGTTATCATGTCTAGCATTTCCCAAGTATATTTCACCTAGAAATCTTTTCCCAAACCTTACTATTCTCAAGAACAAAGTTCCATGGACTACAGCTTGAAAAATTATGATTTAACCCTTCCTAGTTCAACTTTTCCACAGAACATGCTCACAGTCCATCTCCCTCTTCTAGTCTCTCCCTCTGTTTTATTTTGTCTCTGTTGTCTTTATCACTTTCTCTATTTTTCCTCTCCCCCAACCCACCCTCACATCTGTATCTATTTCTTTCTCATCCTTTCCAGCCCTCCCTTCCTTTCTCTCTTTCTCTCTCTCCCCACCCCTATACCTCTTTCAGAAAAATCTAACTACTGGTTTCATGCCAACCATAGCATCTATATATTAATAATGAGCCCATGTTTAACAATCAAGACCTTGATTATGTACCCTAAGATTTTATTTTCAAGTTACTAGTTCAAAGTCGGAGAAGGCAATGGCACCCCACTCCAGTACTCTTGCCTGGAAAATCCCACGGATGGAGGAGCCTGGTAGGCTGCAGTCCATGGGGTCACGAAGAGTTGGACACGACTGAGCAACTTCACTTTCACTTTTCACTTTCATGCATTGGAGAAGGAAAATGGCAACCCACTCCAGTGTTCTTGCCTGGAGAATCCCAGGGACGGAGGAGCCTGGTGGGCCGCTGTCTATGGGGTCACACAGAGTCGGACACAACTGAAGTGACTTAGCAGTAGCAGCAGCAGTTCAAAGTATGTATGTGCTTTGTGTTAGACACTGATTTTCTTATTTCCAGAAACATCTCTCAAGCTTGCCCACTTTACCTATTTAATGAAAGGGCAGTAAGGCACTAATTTCATCTAATGTGAAAATTATCTACTAGTCTAATGGGAGAAAATATGCCTGATCTGTTAATTTAGCATATCTATTGAATCATAATGAAAACATCAAAGTAGATATAAACACATTTTAGAGACAGATATTTCCAATTTAAAGAACAAGACATTTAGAAGATATTTATTTAGTACTCAAATATAATTTAAAATAATTAACATGATAGATACAACATGTAAATTGTATACATAGTATCAACTTTAACATATTTGGTTCTTGCATATTTGACACTGATACTCCTAAACTCAGGCATAACTGACTTGCAAAAATTAAGTAATGCAATTACTTGATTTAAAATTACTTGTTGAGAGGGCTAAGCAAAAAAAGCTAAGTATTCCAAAAATTCCTTTTTCCATAAGAACAACAAAATCATTAGCAGATATTATGAAAATCAACTTTTTAAGAACTCTGCAAAGTAAACATAGGCATGTGACAATCTGTAGAACTGTTCTAATACATAACATCAAATCTTGGTAAAAATAGATGTTGTACAATTTTAATATACTCTGTTCTGCCACACACTCTCTTCTGGGCATAACAGCCTTGCAAACCAACTGCGTACAATGACAACAAAAACCAGAAGGTTAGAACAAAAACAAAACAAGGTCACAACTTCTCAAATGCATTTCCCAGATAACTGTCATAATCCGACCTGTCCAGAAGCTCCCTGAAAAATCCAAAGCCCAAGGTTTGTCTTTATTTGACTAGAGTCAGAGCTTTCCAGTGCAGTGCCTCCCTGGGAGCAGCTGTCTAATGAAGTTTTGTTAAAAAGATCTGTTAAAACTGTTAAAAGATCCAGTTTACCAAAAATATAACAGATATACAAAGAAAATGAAATGTAAGTAGAGAATAATTACGGGAAAGAAACTGTCTGAAGAAGCTGAGACTTTGGACTTACTAGACAAAGACTGTAAGTTTTTTAAAATATGTTTAATGAACTAAAAGAAACCATGTCTAAAGAATTAAAGTATTAAAAAGTTGCCTTGTCTGTTAGAGGATATTAACAAAGGAGAAATCACTAATAAAAACCAGATTGAAATTCTGGAACTGAAATAGAATTTGAAACTGAAAACTGTAACAGAAATGAAAACTTTACTAGACAGACACAACAATATGGTTGAGCAGTCAGAAGAAACAACTGGCTCAATGAAGACAGGTCTCCTATGTTGGTATGCTTGATGAGGTCCCACCTAGGAGAAAAGGGGCAAAAAAGAATTTGCAAAGAAGTAATGTCTGAATACATCTTAAGTTTGAAGAAACATGTTGATATACACATTTAAACTCAATGAACTTCGAAAAAATAAACAGGAAGAGATACACATCTGGATGCATGACAACCAAACTGTCAAAAAAAAAACAAGAATCTGGAAGGGAACAAGTAACTTATGCACAAGACTCATCACTCAAGTTAACAATTCTTCAGCAGAAACCATGGAGGCCAGAAGGCAGTGGGAAAATATATTCATAGTGCAAAAAGAAATTCAACCAAGAATTCTGTAGCTAACAAAGCAGTCCTTCAAAAATGATGCAGAAATTAAGGCATTCCCAGGTAAGCAAAAAGTGATAGAATTTGTGGACAGCATGGTCTACAAGAAACACCAAAGGGAGATCCTGAGGCTAAAATGAAAGGACGCTAGACGGCAGCCTGAATCTACATAGAGAGTACCAGTAAATATATCTACACACAAAGGTAAGCGTAAGTGACAGTATAACATATTTTTGGTTTAACTTTTTCTCCTTCTTATAAGACAATTGCAAAGAGCAATAATTATGAGTGAAGGGCATGCAGTGTATAAAAATGCAATTTATATGACAATATAGCACAAACTAGTGTATAGAAAGTAGACAATGGAAGAGCACTGTTGACTCTTGTATTGTCTAAGAAGCAAATCAAGGTAATTCTTTTAATGTCAGAAAAATTTCAATAAACAATTATGTAGGACAGACAAACATATCTGCAGGCAGTACTCAACCATTAGGTCATCAGTCTTAGAACTCTGCTGTAATGTTGCTCTCAGTACTATAAAACTAATAAATATGTACAATTACCCCAGTTTATACAAAGAAAATTCACTCAAAGTGTAAGCATGCCCATGAGTGTCCAAGTCATCAAAGCTGAAACCTTTACTCACTTATTTGCACCAGAACCCAAATGATTTCCTTTAGTCCTCTGCATCATTATATGTAACTTAACAAATATTATAAAGGTTTCATTTGCTTGTTGCTAAGTTAACTTCCCTATAAAAACACTATTATTTATTCTGTATTATATAGGTAAGTGCTCTAATGCAGTATTTAAAAATGCTTGTAGTAAACTGCCACATCAAAATAAGATACACTAGAAAACAGTCAATTTCAGCTAAAAATATAAGCCTATGTCCATCATTTCTTCCAAGTTTTTTTTTTTTTTTTTTAAAATAACGGACTTTTTTTTTTTCTTTTTTAACAGAGTGACTATTCCATGCCAGGCACTGGGCTCAGGACTAGGGTAACACAGTGAACAAGACAAAGTCCCCTCCTTCTTAGACTACAACTTACAGGGGGAATAAAGGTAACATTTACCCCACCATAGAGCTGTCAGAACTTACACAGGACTTGCGATTAACCCCACCATAGTTCCACCAGGACTAGGGGAAACAGACTCTTGGAGGGCACAGACAAAACCTGGTGCACACCAGGACCCAGGAGAAAAGGGCAGAGACCCCCACAAGAGACTGACCCAGACTTGCCTGTGAGTGTCCAGGAGGCTCCAGCAGAGGCGTGGGCCAGCGGGGCCTGCTGCAGGGTCAGGGGCACTGAGAGCAGCAGTGCATGCACCGGACCTTTTGAAGGAGGTCGCCATTGTCTTCATCACCCCCACCACAGTTTGCTCATAGGTAAAACAACAGGGAGGGCACACAGCCCCGCCCATCAACAGAAAACTGGATTAAAGATTTACTGAGCACATCCGAGTAAAGCTGAATAAGCTGAGTTGAATGATTCTATGAAGACCTATAAAACCTTCTAGAACTAACACCCAAAAAAGATGACCTTTTCATTATAGGGGACTTGAATGCAAAAGTAGGAAATCAAAAGATACCTGGAATAACAGGCAAATTTGGCCTTGGAGTACAGAATGAAGCAGGGCAAAGGCTAATAGAGTTTTGCAAGAGAACGCACTGGTCATACCAAACATTCTCTTCCAACAACTCAAGAGAAGACACTAAACGGACATCACCAGATGGTCAAGACCAAAATCAGATTCATTATATTCTTTGCAGCCAAAAATGGAGAAGCTCTATACAGTCAGCAAAAACAAGACCAAGAGCTGACTGTGGCTCACATCATGAACTGCTTATTGCTAAAATCAGACTCAAAGTGAAGAAAGTAGGAAAAACCACCAGACCATTCAGATATGACCTAAATCAAATCCCTTATGATTATACAGTGGAAGTGACAAATAGATTCAAGGGATAAGATCTGATAGATAGAGTGCCTGAGGAACTATGGATGGAGGTTCGTGACACTGAGAAGACCATCCCCAAGAAAAAGAAATGCAAAAAGGCAAAATGGTTGTCTGAGGATGCCTTACAAATAGCTGAGAAAAGAAGAGAAGAGAAAGGCAAAGGAGAAAAGGAAAGACATATCCATCTGAATGCAGAGTTCCAAAGAATAGCAAGGAGAGATAAAAAAGCCTTCCTCGGTGATCAGTGCAAAGACATAGAGGAAAACAATAGAATGGGAAAGACTAGAGATCTCTTCAAGAAAATTAGGGATACCAAGGAAACGTTCCAAGCAAAGATGGGCACAATAAAGAACAGAAATGGTACGGACCTAACAGAAGCAGAAGATATGAAGCAGAGGTGGCAGGAATACACAGAAGAACTGTACAAAAAAGATCTTCATGACCAAGATAATCATGATGGTGTGATCACTCACCTACAGCCAGACATCCTGGAATGTGAAGTCAAGTGGGCCTTAGGAAGCATCACTACGAACAAAACTAGTGGAGGTGATGGAATTCCAGTTGAGCTATTTCAAATCCTAAAAGATGATGCTGTGAAAGTGCTGCACTCAATATGCCAGCAAATTTGGAAAACTCAGCAGTGGGCACAGGATTGGAAAAGGTCAGTTTTCATTTCAATCCTAAAGAAAGACAATACCAAAGAATGGTCAAACTACTCCACAATTGCTCTCATCTCACATGCTAGCAAAATAATGCTCAAAATCTTCCAAGCCAGGCTTCAACAGTATGTGAACCATGACTTTCCAGATGTTCAATCTGGATTTAGAAAAGGCAGAGGAACCAAAGATCAAATTGCCACCATCCGTTGGATCATCGAAAAAGCAAGAGAGTTCCAGAAAAACATCTACTTCTGCTTTATTGACTATGCCAAACCCTTTGATTTCCTGAGAAATCTGTAGGCAGGTCAAGAAGCAACAGTTAGAACTGGACATAGAACAACAGACTGGTCCAAATCAGGAAAGGAGAACATCAAGGCTGTATATTGTCATCCTGCTTATTTAACTTACTTACAGAGTACATTATGAGGAACGCTGGACTGGATGAACCACAAGCTGGAAACAAGACTGCCATGAGAAATATCAATAACCTCAGATATGCAGATGACACCACTCTTATGGCAGAAAGTGAAGAAGAACTAAAAAGCCTCTTGATGAAAGTGAAAGAGGAGAGTGAAAAAGTTGGCTTAAAACTCAACATTGAAAAAACTAAGATCATGGCATCCAGTCCCATCACTTCATGGAAAATAGATGGGGAAACTGGTAACAGTGAGAGACTTGATTTTGGGGGGCTCCAAAATCACTACAGCCCGTGACTACAGCCATGAAATTAAAAGACGCTTGCTCCTTGGAAGAAAAGCTATGACCAACCTAGTCAGCATGTTAAAAAGCAGAGACATTACTTTGCCAACAAAAGGCCATCTAGTCAAAGCTATGGTTTTTCCAGTGGTCATGTATGGATGTGAGAGTTGGACTGTAACGAAAGTTGAGTGCCAAAGAATTGATGCTTTTAAACTGTGGTGCTGGAGAAGACTGTTGAGAGTTCCACGGACTGCAAGGAGCTCAAACCAGTGAATCCTAAATGAAATCAGTCCTGAATATTCATTGGAAGGACTGATGCTGAAGCAGAAGCATCAGATGGCCAATACTTTGGCCATCTGATGCGAAGAACTGACTCATTTGAAAAGACCCTGATGCTGGGATAGATCGAAGGCAGAAGGCGAAGGGGATAACAGAGGACAAGATGGCTGGATGGCATCACCAACTCAATGAACATGAGTGCGAGTAACCTCCAGGAGTTGTGATGGACAAGGAAGCCTGGCGTGCTGCAGCCCATGGGGTCACAAAGAGTCAGACACGTCTGAGTGACTGAACTGAACTGAAAGGTACCAGACATGTAAACCAGACCAAGTAGACAATTACAGATTACAATCAGTAACAAGACCAACCATAGTAAGAGCCATCCAGCCAAGCCTGGTTTATATCAACCAACACTCAGCCAACTTGCAATCCATTCAAGTGAGAATGACTGTTTTTGCATGCTGTGGGGTCTTGGGGGGAATATTTGTACCAAATAACAGCAGACAAACATTTGTAACCAACAGTTGTAACATCAGGCACTGTATTAGGAACTTTACACGTGTGAGCTCATCCAAACCTCCCATTGATCCTTCGCCATAGATAATATTTTTAGCCCTATTTAACCAATAAGGAATTGAGAGTGACAGGTTGAATTACCTGCTTACAGTCACACCATTAATGACTGTGAGAACCAAGAATGAAACCCAATCGGTCTAATTTTAAAGTTCTGTGGCTCCTCATTACTTTGATGGTGCCCTTTCTCCTAAGTTGGCTCCAGTGTGCTAACAACAGTATCAGTATGTATATCCTTGTGCTATTTCTTTTCTAGCACTTACGAACGTGAATTATAAAAAATAAACTACAAACTCGAATTGGTGTTTCCAGATTTACTTTCGCTGTTCCTGCCCTATCGGGACCTACTTTACCTAGGTACAAACTGAACAGAGTGCTACCAAGCTTTGATACCATTTTAAATGATCATACTGTTTCATCTTCCAGAAAGTGAAAGCAGTTATACCAGCAAAGTAAATGTAACTATTTATCATTTACATTAGATAAGAAAAAATTTTAAGAAAATTCAGTTTTTACAAAAAGTCTTACTGAAAATATTATTATTTCCAGATTTGATAGTGACAATATCCTATTGGAAAATAAAGTATCATGGCAAGAATATTTATTTTAGGAATATACTGAATTTAGTAAATTCCTTTATCTGAATCAAGAAAGCCATGTTAAGTATCAAAAGTGAAATTTATTTAAATGCAGCACTCAACGCACAGTTCATTTTTTTTTTACATAATTTTATACTGCTTTTTATACCACAAGGACATGACATAATGTGGTGATTTGTACTATGGTTGAAAACAAAGGACATTTATGCGTTCCACAATCCATCAGACTTAGGTATGAAGTAGACTACCCTACTTCTAATGACAGGAAGTCTGTGACTTCCTGAAACTCCCAGTTCCACTTACTGTTTTTGAAAGGATTTATCCTATCTTTGTCAGCCTAAGGAAGCGTTGGACATTTACTATTTTTTTTTTAATTTACAAGGAAACTTGAGATTACTTTAAGGAAAAGGGAAAAAAAATAAGTCTGGCCAAAGTATTGTAGAATTTTTAGTTTTTCTTAGAAATGGAGGATATAAAGTTTTTCCCTGAAGCTTTCTTATTATCCTAAGACAATAATGGTTAAGGGTGTGTTTCTAAAAAAGGAATTTAGCGTCATTAAACACATATGTTGAATAGAGTGTTTCCTGAACCTCCCCACTGAATTACAGCCATCAGATACTAACATCCTATTTATTGCTTCTATTTCAAATATGGGATTCCCTGATAGCTCTGTTGGTAAAGAATCTGCCTGCAATGAAGGAGACCTGGGTTTGATTCCTGGGTCGGGAAGATCCCCTGGAGAAAGGACAGGCTACCTACCCCAGTATTCCTGGGCTTCCCTTGTGGCTCAACTGGTAATGGGTCTGCATGCAATTCAGGAGACCTGGGCTCTATCCTTGGGTTGGGAAGATTCCCTGGAGAAAGGAAAAGCTGCCCACTCCAGTATTCTGGCCTGGAGAATTCCACGTATAGACCATGGAGTCTCACAGAGTCGAACACAACTGAGTGACTTTAACTTTCATTTCAAATATACTCATTCTCCTATGGCATATATGTCTAAAACCTATTCAACATTAGAACCAAATCTCAAAGTGAAACTGAAAAGATGAAAACCATACAGGAAAAGAGACAACATGCTAATAAAAACTGACTGCTCAATATATTCACAACTGAGCTAAGGACATAGTCTCTAATCTTTTCCTCCTAGGTTATCAAACCTTATTAAAAGGTACTTGCAAAAGAAATTATACTTTATTATGGGCAATTTATTATCAAAATGAATTAGAATATAGCACACCATTGTGTAAAGAATCAGTTTCAGGAAACCTAACAGGTACTCGGGCTGTAATGTTTATCTTGTTTTTGCTGTTTCATACATATGAGCGCTTTTAAGTACCTTGACTTCTTAACTACCAAATGGGAAGATCACCTACCAGTTACGCTGCTTTCCACAGACTACTCAGTTAACTAGTTTCCCTTTCCCTCTGCATGAATAAAAACTCCAATGTGAATTTGACCAAAGTCCTAGGATGAGGCCAAGGAAAGTGAAAGAAAATGCAAGTGAAAGTCACTCAGTCGTGTCCAACTCTTAGCAACCCCATGGACTATACAATCCATGGAATTCTCCAGGCCAGAATACTGGAATGGGTAGCCTTTCCCTTCTCCAGGGATCTTCCCAACTCAGGGATTGAACCCAGGTGTCCCACATTGCAGGCAGATTCTTTACCAGCTGGGCTACAAGGGAAGCCAAAGAGGACATTTTAAATCATTTTCAAAGGACCAAATAGCCTTAAAGACACCATACACATCTGCCAGATCAATTTCCATTCAAAACACATTTCCAGCTCACACAGCTGTAAGGAACAGATATAAACACCTGCTCAAAGTGGATGCTTAGACCAAGAGGCACCCAAATGAGAAGTGTCAAAGCCAAGAGCAAGTAGCTCCAACCCAAGTAATACGATTCATCACTTGTTCAATGAGTACATTCTAACATCTAACTGTTATGTAGAAATTTTAAAAGAAGAAATACGTCATTGAACAGAAATGTGATGTGATTAAATCTGTTTCAGTTCTGTAAGCTAAAAGATCAATTATTATTGGAGCTTTGCATAAAGACCAGTAATTTTCCCCACTGAAACAAACTTGTTTTTTCCCCCTACTAAATTAAGCCTGAAATCTCTTTCAAAGCAACTGTTTCTTTTCTAACACAATATAAAATATCCCTGTGGTGATTCATCTGGTAAATGCATTTACCACTAACTCCTCATATTTTTAACTCCATCCTTCCGTCAGCTCAGTCTGCTTGGGCTGCATTAACATCCCAGGCCCGTTTATGCTCATGAAACCAAGCAAATTTCCACTGGATGATCTTTTCAACCTCTATTCATCTCGCTGACTTGACAATTTATATACTCCAGAAGTGAAGTAGCTCATTCGTGTCCAACTCTTTGCAACCCCATGGACTGTAGCCTACAAGGCTCCTTTGTCCATGGGATTTTCCAGGCAAGAGTACTGGAGTGGGTTGCCATTTCCTTCACCAGGGGATCTTCCCGACCCAGAGATCAAACCAGGGTCTCCTGCATTGCAGGCAAACGCTTTACCATCTGAGCCACCAGGGAAGCCCCTTATATATGCCATCCAAGCTCAAATAACAAAATATAATCTGAATAACAACAAAATTTCAGGGAAAAAATTATAGGTTACTTCCAAATCTTAACATTACGAAAGTTAAAGAAATTAAGTTTAAAGAATTAACAAGTTTTTTTACAAGTAAAGGACAGGGAAGCCTGGTGTACTGCAGTCCAGGGGGTCACAGAGAATCAGACACAACTTAGTTTCTGAACAACAGTAAGTTTTTACATGGGAACACTTCACTAGGGAGTGAACAAACTGAAGCCAACAATGGATTCACAGCAAGGTGCAACTTCCACTAATCACTGCTGCTTCTATTTATTTCTTCTGAACAATCCAACAAAGATCTTTTCCCTTTTCATGGTCAAAATTACCAAGACTCAGAAAAGTATAGCAAATGACTGAAAATAAAAGTAGCAGAAACTAAACACAAACAGGCCTGGGAGATTCCACACTTTTTACTTTTACAACATGATGATTGTGGTGGATTAAAGAGAGACACAATGGCACCCCCACTCCAGTACTCTTGCCTGGAAAATCCCATGGACAGAGGAGCCTGGTGGGTTGCAGTCCATGGGGTCGCTAAGAGTTGGACACGACTGAGAGACTTCACTTTCACTTTTCCCTTTCATGCACTGGAGAAGGAAATGGCAACCCACTCCAGTGTTCTTGCCTGGAAAATCCCAGGGACGGGGGAGCCTGGTGGGCTGCCGTCTCTGGGGTCTCACAGAGTCGGACACGACTGAAGCGACTCAGCAGCAGCAGCAGCAAAGGGAGACATAAATTCTTTGGGGTGGGGTGGCATTGTTTTCCCTCTCCTTAAATACACGAGCTGGACTCTAACTATTCTGACAGATAGACAACAACGGAAGTGGTGGTGCTTCAGACCTGGGCACAGGCTGTCACAAGACCAGCAGCTTCCACCTTGATCTCCTGGAACCCAGGCTAACCTCAAGTTCATGGTCCCACTCTTCAATTCACTGTTGATCACGGTCTGTAGATTCATTACAGGCTTTTTAAATCCAGGATATATTTCAGTTCTCAAATGTTCATTTGATTTTTCAACCCTTTCTACATTTGTCTTGAAACTCCTCACTCACCCATTCTATGAACTTTGTATGTCAAACCACGTCTTGTAGATTCTTCAATGTATTTGTCATGGTTATTTTAAAGTCACACTGCTTTCCCATCTTGGGGTCTTTTTCTTTAAACTTTTCCTAACCTGAGTCACTTTTACCTTTTTAATTGTTTAATGGCTTGAAACACATACTAGACACTGTAGAGGACGTATTTTATACGAACTATAGATTACTGTTCTCCATGGTGTTTCCTGGGGAGAGGCACTCCTAAAATGTAGTCCTCCTAGAATACTGATGAGAAGCCAGAGGTGTTTACCAATTCCCTTTAGCATACCAAGACACTGACTCCAAATCCTGTCTTCCTTTAGGGTGAGCAGCTGAGGTCTCTCTGTTCATGTCCTTCAGGCTTCCCATTGATGTTTTCCCCTGAGACTCTAGAATACTGTGAATACTGCACAATGCACAGCCTGGAAGTCGGCAAAGGCTTGAGGATATTTCATACGCGTGTTTCAGGCCTGCCTCCTCTGTGGCTCCCAACATTTTGGAATAGCCCTTTCAATGGCCAACTTCCTTCACAACCCAAACTCCACCATCTAATTTCTCAGGACCAAAAGAAAAAAAAAAAGTTCTCGGGCTGACCATTTCAGAGACCAAGAAGTTACCTCAGGCAGAAGCACTTCATGTATCAGTCGGGAGTTGTCAACTACACAAAGATTTCAATAGGAGAGATTTAACATATAGTATTATTAACTATGTACAATTGTTATACTACAAATGAGTAGAACAGAACTCTATAAAACATACCAACTCTGAGGGAACACACCCAAGGAAGGAACAACTTGGAAAAAAGAGAGGGTAGGGCCTCAACCCAAGGCTGAGATTGCAATCTCACTGAAGAAAGTATGGCTGTGGCCCACTGTATGGTGGAGGAGTTTAGCCTCTTGACCTGGGCCAGAGATGGTACACAGTCAACAAGCTAAGACTGGCATTTCAGAAACCACGAGCAAGGAGGACTGGCAAGCTAAGAGCCCCTCTGGATGGCCGGGAGCCTGAGACTGATGAACAAGGAAATGCAGACAGGGACTGACAAGCCCAAATCCTCCTGCTGGAATGCCAAGCAACCAACATTGGCATGCACACAAGTGCGGTCCAGGACTGCAAGCAGGAATCCTCCAGCAGCCTGTCAGCGGGCAGAGAACGGCAGGCCAGAACTCGCATCAAAAGCTCGTTCAAGAGTGAGTGGCACTGAGTGCCACACACTCTCAGGTGGCAGCTGTGTATCTAGCAGGAATGAAAGTACACCAGACTCAAGAAGAAAAGCCTTTTCCTCCTGCAGTGTGTCATTAGCACGCTCTGCAGCAAAGGAGAGATGTCCACGTCTATGGGATCCAGCAATGCAGTGCAGACTGGATTTAGAGCCGAGTACCACACTGTATGGGCCTCCTCAGTGGCTCAGCAGTACAGAATCCACCAGTAATGCAGGAGCTGAAGGAGATGTGGGTTTGATCCCTGGGTGGGGAAGAACCCCTCAAGGAGGGCATGACAACCCACTCTAATATTCTTGCCTGGAGAATCTCTTGGCCAGGGAAGCCTTGCAGGTTACAGCCCATGGGGTCGCACAGAGTCAGACACAACAGAAGCGACCTAGCACGCACACACCACACTGTATAAATATGTATCTTACCCAGCCCGATCCCCTTCTTTCAAGGGTTGAATTCTTTCCCACTTTTGCATATCTTTGGTCCTCATTCCCTTTACACAAACACACATATATACATACGTATCTCATCTCTCTTTCTCTACCCATGTCTCTTTCTCAAGGAAGATTTGGAGTTTATCATTTTTGAATGATAAACTGAAGAGCTGTCTATTCAAGGAATTCTGTCCTGACTAGGAGCCAAGAACCGTAGGAAATGATTTGACACAGAACCTGGAGAACATCATAAGCAGAGAACCACCACTATTTCGTTTCAGATTACCTACTGGGAGGTTTATTCATGTATGGCCATCTTGGCATTTTGCAGTGCTCCTAAGTTTCACTAAAACCCTGTCCAAAATGATCTCAGTTAAAAAATAATAATAATAATAATTCCACTAGTTATAAAAGAAATTCAGTTTATTAAAAACCTATGACAATGTCTCCTTTAATGGCTGAGATAATGCTAAACTACATCTCGAGGTTATATTTGGAAATATCAAACTCTTTCTCAAGACATTTATGCCCACAAATAACAATGTCCATAAAATCATGACAAACTTTGAAATCATGTGTAGGGCAGAGATTAAATTTTTATTTGTTAGAAGTCCACAAAAATATATCAGAACATGTTGAAGGGCAGATAGTCTGAAGGGTTGGCTCCACACAACTATTTCAGACACAGCTATTCTCTACAACAAACATGGCTCCTAAAATGCCAAATTAAGAATCTTTTTTATGTCACTATACATGACTTTTCAATGTTCTAGGCAACAGCCCAATAAAACAAAACCCTGCCGGAAGCACTTAAAAGCAAAACTTTCCTTCTGGTTCTTTTGGCAATGCTTTGTGAAACACCCAAGAAGAAAGCTATATTACAAACACAAACAACTTTGGCATCAAAAAGCATGTGAAATTATTACTTTATAAGAGACATATGCATCTTTTTAAAATGCTAAGAGAATAATTGAGCAACAACACAAAACAGTAAGAGTTGCTTGTACCATATTTAAGTGGACACAGTCTGGACAAAACTCCATACCGGAATTAGATGTACCAGTCTGAGGAGTAACATGTGATATGGGGTTAAAGGAATTAGGCTTCAGGCTGTGTGTGGCTGGGGAAGATGTGCACTGGACATGCAGGCTCAAGGATCAGAGAAGGCAACACTGATCAGTCAATCTCAGTAGACAAACACGCCCTGCCACCGAAGCGGGATGCTGAGGGGAAGTCGCGGAGAGGTCTGTGTAGCTACGGCCTCAACTGGCCCCCAGTCCAGTGTCTGTCTTGTGGTGAACTGGGGCTAGTAACCGTCAATGGCATTATTAGTCAGATAGACAAGCTAGGTGGAGGGACATGGGGAGGACAGGGTGCAGCTACCAGGCATCTTTGCGTCTGTTGGTCAATCTATCTGACAACAAAAAGACTTCAGGAGAAAAATGCCTTCTGCTTTCCTTCAGCCTTCCAAAACTCATTCATACTGTCCTTTTGGCCAATCTAACATAGAAAAATAGTTTCCAATTTAGCCAAACTGATCCTACAATGCCTACCACAGATGGGTATAATTCAGATACCCAATACAAGAGGTCATAATTCAGAGATGCACAGAAAAGAACAGTCATTAATTCACCCACTTAACAGAACATACAGTTTGACAGGTGTGAATGAAATGCTATGAATTTTAAAATTTAAATTCCTTCATGATAAAGTATGTACTCCAAATAGCTCACTATATATTTTCCCATCATTCTCTAATTTTCCTAAAAGGAAAGAGCCTCGGGAGGGATAAATTGGGAAACTGGTATTGACATACACATACTACTACAGATAAAGTAGATAACTAATAAGGACCTACTGTGTAGCACAGGGAACTCTACTCGGTACTCCATAATGGCCTATATGGGAAAAGAATCTAAAAAGGGGGATAAATCTATATGTATAACTGATTTACTTTGCTGTACACCTGAAAAAAAAAATTGTGACTCAACTATGCTCCAATAAAAAATTTTTTTAAAAAGACTCTCACATAAGAGTTTAAGTTCTTAAATCTGCCTCCAAAGCTTTTTTGCCCATGAGCTGGTAAGTAAACACCCAGATGCTAATACATATACTACACAAATTAACATAAGTCCAAGAACTAAATGAGATCAAAATTTAATTCATCATCTGATTGTGGATGAACCCAAACCCTACAAGGCTTCCTTCTACAGTCAAGTGAAGCAAGAACTTTTTCATTCTGAAACTGATTTCTTCCCTCTAAATAACAGCATCTCTTTGCTAGTACACAGTATGGTTCATGATGTGATCATGGAATTGCTTGGTAGTCAGGAAGTCTGTCATTTTTGGAAGAGCATAAATTAGAAGGACTGCCTGTGGGCTGCTGTCGGTCATCTCCTGTCACATCCAAAGCCTGGAACTGGACTGTCAGTTATGTCTGATTCTCCGGTGTCCATGTAATTTCTCAAACCTTCTTATAAATCCTGCCCTCTCCCAACAGTCCTCCAGAAGTCAGCTCCTACTGTGAGATGCAGACTCTCGTAGTAAAAGGTCAAAAAGAGAAAATACTATATCTCTTCAGTTCATCTATTTACTTAAAAAAAAAAAAAAAAGCAGCTTATCTTGCCAAATTCTGTAACCAAAAGATCAGGATTTTAGAGATAAAACAAAAAGCCTTTGACAGCTCCAAGAGGCCCTCTGCCTACTGCTCAGAACAGAGCACATATTTCCATTGGATGCCTCTTTCCTCGCATTCCATTCCCCACCCCCCCACCTTTAACTTTCTTACCAGAAAGGTACAAACACAGCAAAGATTTCCAGTAATCTCCCAGACTGGAAATTTTTTTTTTCCTACCACCTTATTTTTCCATTACAATGTCATGAACTCAGGACAAACTACAGGAAGAAAGTAACAACCCTATTGTTTTTGTGATCCCCTCTTCAGTCTAATTCTATGTCCCATTTGCCTCATCTTTTGTCTGCCGTTTGTTTTTCTTACAAACAATTGTAATTAGACTGCCTCCACACTGCATTTTTTAAAACATTACCTAACACAGGTAAAGACAGATATTCATATCTTATTAATACACTTTCCTAAAGAATAGGTATGAACCAGGGTAAGAGCATGAAAAAACTTTATATATTCTCTAAGGTTTCTACACTAAGTATATAATATAAAATATACAATGCTCTTACAATTTATTATACCAAGACCTCGCAAATTTTAGAATTCTCACAACAACATGCATTAAACATCTACTAGATTTGAGGCACTTTGCTAGACAATGAAAACAAAAGAAAGATTCAGAGTTAAATATGTTTAGGGGCTTCCCCAGTGCCTCAGTGGTAAAGAATCCACCTGCCAATGCAGGAGACATGGGCTCCATCCCTGGGTAAGGAAGAATCCCTGGAGGAGAAAATGGCAACCCACCCCAGTAATTCTTGTCTGGAAAATTCCATGGACAGAGGAGGTTGGCAGGCTACAGTTAATGTGGTCACAAAAAGTCGGACACAACTGAAGCGACTAAGCAGCAGAGCAGCAGTGGAGACAATTACATTCAAGACTGCATGATCACCCCAAATACCCAAACAACCCTAAAAAAAAGAAATTCTCACATTTTGTGATTTCAAAACATACTAAACAACTACAAAACTTAATGCAAAACTACAGTAATCAAATCAGCGTGGTCCTAGGATAAAGACAGACAAACAGACCAGTGGAACAGAAATAGCCCAGAAATAAGCCCTTACATTTTTGGTCAAATTATTTAGTCCAAAGACTATTTAATGGGGAAAGGACAGCATTTTCAACAAATGATGCTGGGGAAAATGAATATTCACATGCCAAAGAATCAAGTTATACTCTGACCTAACACCATACACAAAAACTAACTCAAAATGAAACAAAGACTTAAGTGTAAAAACTAAAATTGTAAACCTTTTAGAAGAAAACATAGAAGGTTTCAGGACACTGATTTTTCAATGGTTTCTTGGATATGGCACCAAAATACAGACAAAATTTGATAAATTAGAGTATATCATAATTAAAAGACCCATGCATCAAAGGGTACTATCACCAGAACTGAAAAGGCAGTCCACAGAGTAGGAGAAAATATTTGCATAGCTAATCTGGTAAGGCATTAATATCCAGAATATATATAGAATTTCCACAACTGAACAAGAACACAATCCAGTTTTTGAAAGGTGCAAAGGACTTGAATAGACATGTCTCCAAAGAAGATACATAATTGGCCGATTTTTATACAAATAGCCTCTTCCTATAGATAAAAATTAAAAATAATATGTCAATAAATTTGAAATATCAATAAACAGATAAATTTCCAGACAAACATAGTATGTCAAAATTGGCACCAGGAATATGACAAAGCTTTGATAGTTCAATAACCATTATAGACACTGAAATGTTAATTAACAATAGCGAT
Organism: Bos indicus x Bos taurus; assembly: GCF_003369695.1. Classification (NCBI taxonomy): domain Eukaryota; kingdom Metazoa; phylum Chordata; class Mammalia; order Artiodactyla; family Bovidae; genus Bos; species Bos indicus x Bos taurus. The sequence continues at coordinate 94,845,921 of NC_040079.1, read as the reverse complement.
CAGGTTCCAGTCCAATTCAACATTATAAAATGACCTAGAACTAATCTCCTCACATGGACACACCAAGTCTACACCTACACACCGAGCACTTCCTCCTGAAGAACTGAGGGCTGATTGAACACATTCTTCACAACAAGTAATAGAAAGACCACACAGATAAAGATGGGTAGGAGAGATGGTACCAGTGAAAATCACACCCCACAATGTGTCAACTTGCTGTAAGGAGGGACATCACCAAGGGGCCTGTGCACAGATCTGCCTGTCCTGGGGGGCCATGGAAAATAAACAGTGTTTTAAAGGACACCTATACTACATGAAGGAAATGCATTTACTAACCAAAGAGCATTTGCCAAATGGAAGGCATAGGGATAGTGAGGAACAGCTGAAAATCTCTCTGGGATCAGAGTCACCACAGACTGCCATTTTTTGCATTCCTCAACCTTGATGGCACAGGTGGGAACATGGTCCAGGCACTCAATTGGCCTGCCAATGCTGCCGCAGTGCCCCCATAACCCCTGAGCCCATACCAGCTCCGGGCATCTTACCAAGTCAGCTCTCCTATAGTAACACCAGAACCTCACAGTGCCCATTCAAGTTCCAGTGGTCCTTCCAAGGTAGCCCCATCACAGTGCACCTAGAGACCCTCCAGCCCAAGACCATTCCAGCCCACCTCTCCAAGTCACCCATCCCACAGAGGCTACACTAGGCACACTCCTAAACAGAGCCAGGCCCTTAAGACCAGGTGCATGTGTGTGCTTAGTCATTCAGTCATGTCTGACTTTTTGTGACCCCATGGACTGTAGCTCACCAGGCTCCTCTGTCCATGGGGATTTTCCAAGGAAGAATACTGGAGTGGGTTGTCATGCCCTCTTCCAGGGGATCTTCCAAACCCAGGGATCGAACCCAGGTCTCCTGCACTGCAGGAGGATTCTTTACCATCTGAACCACCAGGGAAGCCCAAGAATACTGGAGTGGGTAGCCTATCCCTTCTCCAGGGAACTACCTATCCCAGGAATCACATAGGGGTCTCCTGCATTGCAGGCAGATTCTTTACCAGCTGAGCCACCAGGGAAGCCCTAAGACCAGAAAAGGCGCTATTCTGCTTAATTCAAAGATATGCAGAAATTAAAGAACAAGATAAACCGGCTCTCCCCAAGTCTAATGAAACAGAGATAACTTACCTAATAAAGAGTTAAAAGTAACAGTCATAAACATGCTTACCCAACTCAGGACAAAAACAGAAAAAAGACTATTAACAAAAAGTTACAAACTGTAAGAAAGAACTAATCAGAACTGAAGAACACAACAATTGAAATGAAAAATACACTAGAAACAATCAACAGCAGATTAGATGATAGAGAAAAATGTATCTTCAATCTAGAAGACAAAATAGTGGAAATCACCCAAACAATATCTGTCAATACGTATCAATCATTTTTAACGTAAATAAACTAAATGCTCCAAAAGACAGACCAGCTGAATGGACAAAAAAAATGAGACCTATCTATAAGCTGCCTACAAGAGACTAGTGTAAGATATAAAGACACAAAAAGATTGAAAGTGAAGTGATGGAAAAAATTCCATACAAATGGAAGCAAAATCATACAGTTGGGGATAGCAACATGCATACTCAACAGAAAAGACTGTAAAAGAAAAGACTAACTGAAGACAAGGGCATCAAAGAGTAATAAAGAAGTTAATCCAAAAGAAGATAATACAAAAATATTTATACACCTGATATAGGAGCACCTAAATACATAAAGTAAACATTAATAGACATAAAGTGAGAGATGTACAGCAATATAGTAACACTAGGTGACTTTAATACTCACAACAATGAACAGATCATCCAGACCAAAAAAACTGATCTAGAAACAATGGCCTTAAGACACATTAGCCCAGATAGACTGGATACGGAACTTTCCATACAAAAACTATATAATACACATTACTTTCAAGTGCACATGAAACATTTTCCAGGATAGACACCATGTTAGGTAACAAAACAAGTCTCAATAAACTTAAGAGGACTGAAATAAAATCAAGCATCTTTTCCAACCATGAAACTAAAGAGCAGCTCCAAGTAGAAAACTGGAAAAAACAAATGTAGAAACTAAACAACATGTTATTGAGCAACCAATGGACAAGAAAATCAAAGACAAAAGTAAAATACCTTGAAACAAAGGAAAATGTAAACTATCCAAAATCCATGGGAGACAGCAAAAGCAGGTCAATTCTTCATTTATAAAAACAATTTGTGCCCCCCTATCTTTCCTGCTTTTCCTTTTTTTTATTTATTTTTTAAAATTATTATTTTTTTTTACTTTACAATATTGTATTGGATTTGCCATACATCAACATGCATCCACCATGGGTGTACACATGTTCCCCATCCTGAACCCCCCTCCCCCCTCCTTCCCCGTACCATCCCTCTGGGTCATCCCAGTGCACCAGCCCCAAGCTTCCTGTATCCTGCATCAAACCTGGACTGGCGATTTGTTTCTTACATAATATTATACATGTTTTAATGCCACTGTCCCAAGTCATCCCCCCCCGATAGAGTCCAAAAGACTGTTCTATACATCTGTGCCTCTTTTGCTGTCTCGCATACAGGGTTATCATTACCATCTTTCTAAATTCCATATATATGCATTAGTATACTGTATTGGTGTTTTTCTTTCTGGCTTACTTCACTCTGTATAATAGGCTCCAGTTTCATCCACCTCATTAGAACTGATTCAAATGTATTCTTTTTTAATGGCTGAGTAATACTCCTTTGTGTATATATACCACAGCTTTCTTATCCATTCGTCTGCTGATGGACATCTAGGTTGCTTCCATGTCCTGGCTATTATAAACAGTGCTGCGATGAACATTGGGGTATACGTGTCACTTTCAATTCTGGTTTCCTCAGTGTGTGTGCCCAGCAGTGGGATTGCTGGGTCGTATGGCAGTTCTAGTGCCAGTTTTTTAAGGAATCTCCACACTGTTCTCCATAGAGGCTGTACTAGTTTGCATTCCCACCAACAGTGTAAGAGGGTTCCCTTTTCTCCACATCCTCTCCAGCATTTATTGCTTGTAGACTTTTGGATCGCAGCCAGGTATTTTTCACAGAGCTAGAACAAATAATTTCACAATTTGTATGGAAATACAAAACACCTCGAATAGCCAAAGCAATCTTGAGAAAGAAGAATGGAACTGGAGGAATCAACCTGCCTGACTTCAGGCTCTACTACAAAGCCACAGTCATCAAGACAGTATGGTACCAGCACAAAGACAGAAATATAGACCAATGGAACAAAATAGAAAACCCAGAGATAAACCCACACACCTATGTACACCTTATCTTTGACAAAGGAGGCAAGAATATACAATGGTGAAAAGACAATCTCTTTAACAAGTGGTGCTGGGAAAACTGGTCAACCACTTGTAAAAGAATGAAACTAGGACACTTTCTAACACCATACACAAAAATAAACTCAAAATGGATTAAAGATCTAAACATAAGACCAGAAACTATAAAACTCTTAGAGGAGAACATAGGCAAAACACTCTCCGACATACATCACAGCAGGATCCTCTATGACCCACCTCCCAGAATATTGGAAATAAAAGCAAAAATAAATAAATGGGATCTAATTAAAATTAAAAGCTTCTGCACAACAAAAGAAACTATAAGCAAGGTGAAAAGACAGCCTTCAGAATGGGAGAAAATAATAGCAAATGAAACAACTGACAAACAACTAATCTCAAAAATATACAAGCAACTCCTGCAGCTCAATTCCAGAAAAATAAACGACCCAATCAAAAAATGGGCCAAAGAACTAAATAGACATTTCTCCAAAGAAGACGTACAAATGGCTAACAAACACATGAAAAGATGCTGAACATCACTCATTATCAGAGAAATGCAAATCAAAACTACTTTTCCTTTTCAAAACTCCATGTAATGTGAGATTTCCTCTGAGACTTTATTCTAAGGCTCTTCCTGATCACTCCAACTCCAATCCAGGCCTACCTAAACACTGAGTAGGGGGGGAGAAGGAACGGGCAAGCACATCATGTTAAAAATGGCAATACAACAGCTGAGAAGTGTACTGCTTGTGGATATAAGGAAAAGACTTCACAAAATTTCATGTTCGAAATTGGTTTCTTGTTAACTCAGCATTTAAAGCCTAATGTGTTAATACCCAGTATAAGATACAAGTCTTAGTCATTCTAATACCTGTGGGGGGGTGGGCAGGATACATATTACAAAGGGAAATTCCTGTTATATTCCTTTAATTGTATGACTGTATTCTTGGACCTAATTAAGTGACAGGAATCTTTAAAAATCAAATGGTTGTTTTAGGCATGTTTTTGAAAGATGTTTTTTTTTCCTTTCAAATTAAACACTCATTTTTATTAAAATACTCTTAATGGAGATTGAGAAAATTTAACACATTAATCTCTACAGTAAAGTCTATGATATCAAAGAGTACATAGTTAACACCAAAAGAACAATTCTGTCACTAGTTGAGACCTGATGTGTCTTCCCTCACAAAAATTTATCTTCTAAGATTCTCACTGAAAACTTAAACATTTGTGTTAGAAATGAGGCCAGGTCTCTCAATAAAGTTTAGAATACCATCTGTACCTACCATATCAATTTTCCTCAAAAAACTGATTCATGTAATTTTAAAAGCTTTTGTACAAAATTTTTCAAAAGCAGTATAGAACATGATTATGTATTGAATATCCAATAAGAATACTCTGAACCAATCTAGTGCTTTCCCTCGTGTTTCTATAGACTACATAATTTTCACTGCTGAATTTGTTATTCTTTAGCCATCTTCTTCTTTAGCAGCTGCTTGATGTCATCAAAAATTCAAAGAATGAAAGTTTTTTTTAATCATTTCTAAGCAACAATAGCTTTATTAACTATGCCAAAGCCTTTGAGTGTGTGGATCACTATAAATTGTGGAAAATTCTGAAAGAGATGGGAATACCAGACCACCTGACCTGCCTATTGAGAAACCTATGTGCAGGTCAGGAAGCAACAGTTAGAACTGGACATGGAACAACAGACTGGTCCAAATACGAAAAGGAGTTTGTCAAGGCTGTATATTGTCACCCTGCTTATTTAACTTATATGCAGAGTACATCATGAGAAACGCTGGGCTGGAGGAAGCACAAGCTGGAATCAAGATTGCCGGGAGAAATATCAATAACCTCAGATATGCAGATGACACCACCCTTATGGCAGAAAGCGAAGAAGAACTAAAGAGCCTCTTGATGAAAGTGAAAGTGGAGAGTGAAAAAGTTGGCTTAAAGCTCAACATTCAGAAAATTAAGATCATGGCATCTGGTCCCATCACTTCATGGCAAATAGATGGGGAAACAGTGGAAACAGTGGCTGACTTTATTTTTCTAGGCTCCAAAATCACTGCAGATGGTGACTGCAGCCATGAAATTAAAAGACACTTACTCCTTGGAAGAAAAGTTATGACCAACCTAGACAGCATATTCAAAAGCAGAGACATTACTTCACCAACAAAGGTCCGTCCAGTCAAGGCTATTGTTTTTCCAGTGGTCATGTATGGATGTGAGAGTTGGACTGTGAAGAAAGCTGAGCGCTGAAGAATTGATGCTTTTGAACTGTGGTGTTGGAGAAGACTCTTGAGAGTCCCTTAGACTGCAAGGAGATCCAACCAGTCCATTCTAAAGGAGGTCAGTCCTGGGTGTTCACTGGAGGGACTGATGTTGAAGCTGAAACTCCACTACTTTGGCCACCTGATGCAAAGAGCTGACTCATTTGAAAAGACTGTGATGCTCGGAAAGATTGAGGGCAGGAGGAGAAGGGGACGACAGAGGATGAGATGGTTGGATGGCATCACTGACTCGATGGACATGGGTTTGGGTGAACGGGAGTTGGTGATGGACAGGGAGGCCTGGCGTGTTGTGGTTCATGGGGTCGCAAAGAGTCGGACACAACTGAGAGACTGAATTGAACTGAATTAAGCAACAAAATCAAGTACATTGGAAAGTCCAAAACCAATCAAAACCGAATACTTAGTATTAATATATCTTAAATGTATATCACATCTATAGATTTTTAATGACTTCAATTACTGTCACCTCAGTCACATGTCAGTATTCACATATCCAACTAGTTTTCCTACTGTGTGTATGTACTCATACACATACATTTGGACATGTAAGCATAAAAACACATTATATAGAGCTAACAAAACAAATTATATTAATATAATATCATGAGCATATTCATGCTCCATAAAAACTCCCTCAAAACAACTTTAAGTGACACTTTAAAATTACTAATTAAACTAGTCTCTAGAAATAGAGGACAAATACAATTTTTCACATTTACAAAAATGTTGCAAATCACCAGCTTTAAACCCAAATATCTGTCTACATTTCTGATTTCTCAGATGAATTTCTTGAAGGTTTTAGAAAAGAATTCAGTATGTACATACACATTTATAGTGTCCCCATGCAAAGCTTTTTATATAATAATTGACCTGCTGCTGCTACTGCTAAGTCGCTTCAGTCATGTCCAACTCTGTGCGACCCTGTAGACAGCAGTCCACCAGGCTTTCCCATCCTTGGGATTCTCCAGGCAAGAACACTAGAGTGGGTTGCCATTTCCTTCTCCAATGCATGAAAGTGAAAAGTGAAAGTGAAGTCGCTCAGTCATGTCTGACTCTTAGCGACCCCATGGACTGCAGCCTACCAGGCTCCTCCGTCCATGGATTTTCCAGGCAAGAGTACTGGAGTGGGGTGCCATTGCCTTCTCCAAATAACTGACCTAAGTGATAACTGACCTAAGTGATAACCTAAGTGATAACAAATAAACATATACCTATGTATACCTATATATGTATAAAATTCTTATATTTGAAAATATTACAAACTTCACAGAAGCCATGAACTCTTCCAGGTGCTAGAGATAAGACAAAATCCCTGCTCTTATGGAACATTCAGGAAAGAGAAAAAACCTACCAAAAATACGTCAGTGATATGAAACTAAAACAGAATAAAGCATTACATGATGAAGAATATTATTTTATATGAAGTTATCAGTGGAAAGCTCCTTTAATGAGGTAACATTTGCATAGGCATCTAAATGCAGAGTGGAAACAGTGTTAATATCTTGAAGTGGCCCAAAAGAACCAGTACATTGGAGATTTTTCATATTTATATGCATATTCTTTTCTGTTCCTCCACTGAACATATATGTACTTGATACTAACAATGTGTCAGGCAAGTTACTAAGACAGATACCATCCCTACCTTCACAGGGCTCATGGTCTAGCAGGAGAGTTGGACATTTCATAATTGATTTCACAAGTAATTATTCCACTCTAATTGTGATGCTGGGCAGAAAAAACAGGGCACTTGGAAACGTGTAGTAGGCTGGTCTAACCCAGTGGATGTGAGGGTGGACAGTAAAGTCTTCCTTAAATGATAATCTACTTACTATCTAAAGGATATATAGCAAAATAGGAAGTAAACTTCTAGACCAAACTTGTATTTGAGGAAATAAGGTGAGCATAACTAGAGCACATAGAACAGGAGAATGATGAGAGCAGACGAGAAATGGTCGGGAAAACAACACAGCAGAGCCACGTACAGAACTTGCGTCCTGACATCTATAAGCGCCCAGCACCACGGAACCATTTGAGGAGGAAAAGTCATCCATAATCTCAAATTTTAAAAAAATGAAAATAAAAAAACCTTTTTGGTCATGGCCATATGACTCTAGATCAGATTAAGATGTGTTTTTTCTGCATATAATTCAATCTCATGTGACCTGTTAGACTTACAACTAACTAATTTCTGATGAACTCAGGAAATGATTAATACTATTATGTATTTTCTATATGAGTTCCACAAAGGAAAGTTACACCCTTGATAATATATAACAACTTCACAGGTCAAGTACATATTTCAAGGTCACATTAATGACTGACCCATTTAGGTGGTTTTTCAATCCAATATTTCAATTTTCCACAAATGCCCAGAAAATAATCCTTGAATATAGATGTATTTTTTTCCTTGGGACAGCTTTGTGTTTTCCCTTGGGACAAGTTTTGTATATTTTTAGCTAAAGTATAAGAATTTAAGAACACAAGACAGTATTTACTCTTTCAAACCTTCTCTTTCCTAAGCCTAGATACCACCCCTCCCTGGGTCTCACCTAATACTTGCACCCCATATCACTGAGAAGATAAAAACCAGACTACAAATTCCACATCTTCCCTACATCTATTAATTTATATCTATACCCAAATATGGCCTTAGCTCCTGTCTCTGTAGCCTTATACGATACCCTATCCCTTCTCAATACAGTATCAGTCAGTCCTGAATATTCACTGGAAGAACTGATGCTGAAGCTGAAACTCCAATACTTTGGCCACCTGATGCGAAGAACTGATTCATGTTAAAAGACCCTGATGCTGGGAAAGATTGAAGGAGGGAGGAGAAGGGGATGACAGAGGATGAGATGGTTGGATGGCATCACCAACTCAATGGACATGACTTTTAGTAAGCTCTGGGAATTGGTGATGGACACGGAAGCCTGGCATACTGCAGTCCAAGGGGTCACAAAGAGTTGGACACAATTGAGCGACTGACCTGAACTAAAATAATTACATCAGCATATCAATATGTTAATGCAATAACTGAATGCAGAATGCCAAAGAATAGCAAGGAGAGATAAGAAGGCCTTCTTAGATGAATAGTGCAAAGAAATAGAGGAAAATAAAAGAATGGGAAAGACTAGAGATCTCTTCAAGAAAATTAGAGATACCAAGGGAACATTTCATGCAAAGATGGGCAAAATAAAGAACGGAAATGGTAAGGACCTAACAGAAGCAGAAGAGATTAAAAAGAAATCACAAAAATACACAAAAGAACCATACAAGGAAGGTCTTAATCACCCAGATAACCACATGGTGTGGTCACTCACCTAGAGCCTGACATCCTGGAGTCTGAAGTAAAATGGGACTTAGGAAGCATTATAACAAACAAGGCTAGAGGAGGTGATGAAATTACAGCTGAGCTATTTCAAACCCTAAAAGATGATGCTGTTAAAGTGTTGCAGTTAGTATGTCAGCAAATTTGGAAAATTTAGCAGTGGTCACAGGAGTGGAAAAGGTCAGTTTTCATTCCAATCTCAAAGAGGGGCAATGCCAAACAATGTTCAAACTACTGTACAATTGTGCTCATTTCACAAGCTAGCAAGGTAATGCTCAAAATCTTTCAAGGCTTCAACAGTACATGAACCGTGAACTTCCAGACGTTCAAGCTGGATTTAGAAAAGGCAGAGGAACCAGAGATCAAATTGCCAACATCCACTGGATCACAGAAAAAGCAAGGAAATTCCAAAAAAACAACTACCTCTGTTTCACTGACTATGCTAAAGCCTTTGACTGAGTGGATTACAATAAACTGTGGAAAATTCTTCAAGAGATGGGAATACCAGACCACTTTACCTGTCTCCTGAGAAACCTGAATGCAGGTCAAGAAGCAACAGTTAGAACCTTTCATGGAACATGTGAATGATTCAAAATTAGGAAAGGAGTATGTCAAAGCTGTATATTGTCATCTTGTTTATTTAACTTATATGCAGAGTACATCATGCAAAATGCCAGGCTGGATGAATCACAAGCTAGAATCAAGATTTCCAGGAAAAACATCAACCACCTCATAAAAAGAGATGGTATCACTCCAATGGCAAAAAGTGAAGAGGAACTAAGGAGCCTCTTGATGAGGGTGAAAGAGGAGAGTGAAAAGGGTGGCCTGTAACTCAACACTCAGAAAATTAAGATCATGGCATCCGATTCCATCACCTCATGGCAAACAGTCCAGGGAAAAAGTGGAAGCAGTAACAGATTTTATTTTCTTGGGCTCCAAAATCACTGTGGATGGTGACTGTAACCTAGAAATAAAATGTTTGCTCCTTGGAAGAAACGGTGACAAACCTAGACAGTGTATCAAAAAGCAGAGACGTCATTTTGCCAATGGTTTGGTTTGGTTTGGTTTTGCCAATGGTCTGCCATAGTCAATGCTATGGTTTTTCCAGTAGTCATATATAAATGCGAGATTTGGATCATAAACAAGGCTAATCGCTGAAGAACTGATGGTGCTGGATAAGACTCTTGAGAGTCCCTTGGACTGTAAGGAAATCAACCCAGTCAGTGCTAAAGGAAATCAACCCTGAATATTCATTGGAAGCACTGATGCAGAAGCTCCAATACTTCGGCCACCTGATGTGAAGACCCCAATTCACTGGAAAAGACTCTAATGCTGGGAAAGATTGAGGGCAGGAGGAGAAAGGAGCAACAGAGGATGAGATGGTTGGATGGCAGCACCAACTCAATGGACACTTTTGTCCATTGAGTTTAAGCAAACTCTGGGGATAGTGAAGGACCACAGAAGCCTGGCGTGCTGCAGTCCACAGGGTCACAAAGAGTCAGATATAACTTAGTGACAGAACAACAATAACTACAGTCAATATGCTACGTCATCCACCTTCACAAAAAAAATTCTTAGTTTATAACCCCTTTCAGTTACGCCCATTTGTCTCCTCCATATGCATGGAAGTTCCTATAAAGAGCGGCCTCCTATTCACTAGCCAATCAATTGCACCCAGGCTTCTGTTACTACTCCTCCCCTTCAAACACCACTCATCTCACATTAGTAAGGCTTATGGTCAGTTCTCAATCCTTTCTTCTGTTTAAACCATTATGGAGCACTGAATCATTCTTGAACTCCTTTACTAGGCTCCTGGGACATTACCCTCTTACTCTGCGGCCACTCCTCTTCTGAAAAAATCTTCTTCCCAAGATATCTATTTCCTAATTCCCAGAATCTGAGTATGTCCATTAATATGGTAAAGGGACTTTGAAGATAACATTAGAGACTTTGAGACGGGAAGATCATCCTGGATGACCTAGGTGGGCCTGATGTAATCACTAGAATTCTTCTCAGAGGAAGGCAGGACACAGAAGGCAGGAACACTGAAAGCAAGAGTAGTACGAAGGACAGGCCAGGAGCCAAGAATGAAGTGGCTTCTAGAAACCGGAAATGTCAAGGAAATAGTCTCCACTGCAGTCTCAAGAAACACAGCCCTATCATCTTGATTTTAGATTTCCGATCTCCAGAATTTTAAAGTTCTCTTTTCAGTTCTCTGAGAGTGTGGATTTGTTTCAACAGTAACAGGAAACTAATACATCTTTTCATACTTAGAATCTGTGACTGCCCCAGGATTCAGCCTTTGTCCCTCCTATTTTCTCTCTACCAGTTTTTCTACTTATCTCAGTCAATGCCACAGCATTAAATGTCTGAAAGATGACAATTATCAAGTGCCTATCTTTTTATTTTTTTATTGAAGGATAATTGCTTTGCATAATTTTGTTGTTTTCTGTCAAACCTCAACATGAATCAATCAGCCATAGCTATACATATATCCCCTCCCTTTTGAACCTCCTTCCCATCTCCCTCCCCATCCCACCCCTCTAGGTTGATACAGAGCCCCTGTTTGAGTTTCCTCAGCCATTCAGCAAATTCCCATTGGCTATCTATTTTACACATGGTAATGTAAGTTTCCATGTTACTCTTTCCATACATCTCACCCTCTCCTCCCCTCTCCCCATGTCCACAAGCCTATTCTTTTTCTTCATTGCTGCCCTATAAATAAATTCTTCGGCATCATTTTTCTAGATTCCATATATATGTGTTAAAATACAATATTTCTCTTTCTCTTTCTGACTTACTTCACTCTGTATAATAGGTTCTTGGTTCATCCACCTCATTAGAACTGACTCAAATGCATTCCTTTTTATGGCCGAGTAATATTCCATTATGTATATGTACCACAACTCCTTTATCCATTCATCTGTTGATGGACATCTAGGTTGCTTCCATGTTCTAGCTACTGTAAATAGTGCTGCAATGAGCAATGGGATACATGTGTCTTTTTCAATTTTGGTTTCCTCACGGTATATGCCTAGGAGTGGGATTGCTGGGTCATATGGTGGCTTTATTCCTAGTGTTTTAAGGAATCTCCACACCGTCTTCCATACTGGCTGTATCAATTTACATTCCCACCAACAGTGCAAAAGCATTCCCTTTCTCCACACCCTCTCCAGCATTTATTGTTTATAGGTTTTTTGATGATGGCCATTCTGACCAATGTGAGGCGATATCTCATTGTAGTGTTGATTTGGATTTTTCTAATAATGAGCGATGTTGAGCATCTTATCATGTGTTTGTTAGCCATCTGTATGTCTTCTTTGGAAAAATATCTGTTTAGGTTTTTTTCCCACTTTTTGATTGGGTTGTTTGTTTTTCTGGCATTGAGTTATACGAGCTGCTTCTATATTTTGGAAATTAATCCTTTGTCAGTTGTTTCATTTACTATTATTTTCTCCCATTCTGAGGGTTATCTTTGCACCTTGCTTATAGTTTCCTTTGCTGTGCAAAAGCTTTTAAGTTTAATTAGGTCCCATTTGTTTACTTTTGTTATTATTTTTGTTACTCAAGGAGGTGGGTCATAGAGGATTGTGCTTTGCTTTATGTCGTCGGGTGTTCTGCCTATGTTTTCCTCTAAGAGTTTTACTGTTTCTGGGCTTACATGTAGGTCTTTAATCCATTTTGAGTTTATCTTTGTATATGGTGTTAGGAAGTGTTCTAATTTCATTCTTTTACATGTAGCTATCCAGTTTTCCCAGCACCATTTATTGAAGAGGCTGTTTTTGCCCCATTGTATATTCTTGCCTCCTTTCTCAAAAATAAGGTACCCATAGGTGCATGGGTTTGTTTCTGGGCTTTCTATCTTGTTTCATATTTCTGTTTTTATGCAGGTATGATACTGTCTTGATGACTGTAACTTTGTAGTAATCTGAAATCAGGAAGGTTGATTTCTCCAGCTCCAATCTTCTTTCTCAAGATTGCTTTGGCTATTCTTTTGTGTTTCCATCTGAATTGTGAAATTTTTTGTTCTAGTTCTGTGAAAAATGTCATTGGTAATTTGATAGGGATCACATTGAATCTACAGATTGAGTTTGGTAGTATACCCATTTTCACAATATTGATTCTTCCTACCCAGGAACATGGAATATCTCTCCATCTGTTTATGTCGCCTTTGATTTCTTTCATTAGTGTCTTATAATTTTCTGTGTACACTTCTTTTGTCTCCTTAGGTATGTTTATTCCTAGATATTTCTTTTAGTTGCAATGGTGAAAGGAATTGATTCCTTAATTTCCCTTTCTGATTTTTCACTATTATTATATAGAAATGCAAGTGACTTCTGTGCATTCATTTTGTATCCTGCAGCTTTGCTATATTCACTGATTAGCTCTAGTAATTTTCTGATACTATCTTTAGGGTTTTCTATGTACAGTATCATGTCATCTGGGAACAGCGAGAGCTTTACTTCTTCTTTTCCAATCTGAATTCCTTTTATTTCTTTTTCTTCTCTGATTGCTATAGCTAGGACTTCCAGAACTATCTTGAATAATAGTGGTGAAAGTTGACACCCTTGTCTTGTTCCTGATCTTAGGGGGAATGCTTTCAGTTTTTCACCATTGAGAATAATGTTTCCTGTAGGTTTATCATATATGGCCTTTACCATGTTCAGGTAAGTTCCTTCTAGGACCATTTAATCATAAATGGGTGCTGAATTTTGTCAAAGGCTTTTTCCTGCATCTACTGTCTACAATGTGAGAGACCTGGGTTCAATCCCTGGGTTGGGAAGATTCCCTGGAGAAGGAAATGGCAACCCACTCCAGTACTCTTGACTTGAAAATCCCATGGATGGGGGACCTTGGTGCAGGCTACTATCCATGGGGTCACAAAGAGTCAGGCACGACTGAGCGACTTCACTTTCACTTCCACTGAGATCATATGGTTTTTATCTTTCAATTTGTTAATATGGTACATCACATTGATTGATTTGCATATATAGAAGAATCCTTGCATCCCTGGAATAAACCCAACTTGATCATGGTGTATGAGCTTTTTGATGTGTTGCTGAATTCTGTTTGCTAAATTTTGTTGAGGATTTTTGCATCTATGTTCATCAGTGATATTGGCCTATAGTATTCTTTTTTTGTGTTGTCTTTGTCTGGTTTTGGTGTCAGGGTGATGATGGCCTCGTAGAATGAGGTTGCAAGTGTTCCTTCCTCTGCAACTTCTTGAAAGAGTTTTAGAAGGATAGGCATTAGCTCTTCTCTTTTTATTAATTTTTCACTGGAGTCTAGTTGCTTTACAATGTGTTGGTTTTTACTGTACAGCAAAGTGAGTCAGCTATATGCATATACCACCTCTTTTTTGGATTTATTTCCCACTTAGGTTACCACAGAGCCCAGAGTAGGGTTCCCTGAGCTCTACAGGAAGTCAAGTGCCTATCTTTATCTGGATCTTTCCACAGAATTACAGTTTCATATATTCAACTATTGGAGAAGACAACGGTACCCGACTCCAGTACCGTTGCCTGGAAAATCCCATGGATGGAGGAGCCTGGTGGGCTGCCGTCTATGGGGTCACACAGAGTCGGACACGACTGAAGTGACTTAGCAGCAGCAGCAGCATATTCAACTATCTCCTTCACATTTTTTACAAAGTCTACAGGAAATCTCAAACAGTACAACAGAAGCAAACTTTTGATCTAATCATACAAAAACTCTCTTCCCTAGCATTTCATATCTCAATAAAGGACCACTGTGTTCTAGTTATTCAGAGCAAATCCTTGGACCCATTGGTCTTCCCATTCTGAAATTTCCTTGACATTTCCGGTTTCTAGAGGCCATTTAGTCAGACAGGCCATTTAGTCTACCTGAACAGGATAGACTAAATGGCCTATCCTCACTTTACCTCTAAATCTCTTCAGAACACAAACACTTCACACCAAATACTATATTGCACAAATCGCCCTAATTGTCATCATCTTTGCCTTGATCATCACAATAGCTTACTTCTTCCCTTACCTTCTGTAAGGTACCATCCCCACAAGGGATAGGGTGGCCCCATAGAAGTAGGACTTCACACAGCACCATCTAAAGTTCCCCTTTCATTCAAGGTAAAACCTAAAGCCCATATCACTGCCTTTAAGATGCTACAAGATACCACACACAGGGCCTCCCTAACCACATCTCCTACTTCCCTCCATGATGTCATTCTTCTCTAGCCTCATGCCACCTTTTTAGATTCTGCATCCTGTACCTAAAATAACGCTCTCAGTTACCGGCATGACTTATCTCCTCACTTACTTCCCAATGCTGGCTTAAATTTTACCTTTTCACATGGTACCTCTGACCAATCTATAGAAAATGACTTCCCACCCCTGGAACTCTGTCCTGTTTTACTCTTCTCTACTTGTTAAAACCAAAACATATATATACACAAATAGTATAGATAAGAGAAAAATATTTTATGCAAACTTCCTTATGAATGACTTTATGATCAAAAATGATTTTCCTAAGAACTTGCATCAAAACCTCCAAAATGCTGTGTGCATTCCTCATCTGAACCATAGAAGAGTTGGTTTTGTGTGACTCCATTCTCAATTCTCCCAAGAATGCAACAGAAGAGACTTTACCACATACAATGAATACCTTAGGGATGTATGTGGTAAATTTTGGTTCCCAAAGATCGCTCAGTCGCTCAGTCGTGCCCGACTCTTTGCGACCCCATGGACTGTAGCCTACCAGGCTCCTCTGTCCATGGGATTTTCCAGGCAATAGTACTGGAGTGGATTGCCATTTCCTTTGCCAGGGAACTTCCCAACACAGGGATCGAACCCGGGTCTCCTACATTGTAGACAGACGCTTAACCATCTGAGCCATCAGGGTTAATCAGGATCACATGACAGGCTTGTTTGTTAAAACACAAATAGGTGTTTCCATTCCCAGAGTTTCTAACTAAGTAGGTCTGAGGTGAAGGCCCGGAATTTGCATTTTAACAAGATCTAAAACATGCTTAAGGTTGCTGGGCTGGTAACCATAATTTGAGAATCAGTACCTCAGTGCTTTAGGGCTTAATTCTCTACCAAAAATTGTTGAAAAATACTACTCTAATGTGAGGCTCACAGGATTATATTAAATTTTCTAAAACAGAGCTAACATTTATTCTTCTTAAAGTGAATGCTCACATAAAGATGAACAAATTCTTTCATTAATCTTAAAAAATATTAGAAATATCAAGCAGATGTCTAGCTCAGCAAGATTTAGGCTTTTATGATTTTTAATAGGGTAACATTTGATTAATGACCAAATGAAGGTAAATTTCTGTGTAGCAAATTTTAAGAAAACAAACCATGGTCAACTATTCATACCATGAAAACTGGTTCTCATTTACTGGGAATTCAATATTTAAAACAGTAATTGATAATCAAGATTGATTCATTATGTCATTAACTACTTTTTATCCAAAATGTGGGCTTTCCTGGTGGCTCAGTGGTAAAGAACCCTCCTGCCAAGGCAGGAGACATGAGTTTAATCCCCGAGTTGAGAAGATCCCCTGGAGAAGGAAATGGCAACCCACTCCAGTATTCTTACTTAGAAAATCTCATGGACAGGGGAGCCTGGCGGACTATAGTCCATGGGGTTCCAGAAGAGTTGAACATGACTTAACAACTAAACAAAAACAACTATCCAAATTGTGGTATTCTTTTATTATAAAATGTCAATATTTATGTTACTATTATCTCATATATCTCTACAGTCCATCCATCTCTAGTTACTGATTATTTAACATCATCCAAGCCAAGCACTGCTTTAGCTGTTGCAATGATCCTTTTTCATTGGAAAGTTTCTGTCAAGCATGATACCTGATATTTAATAACTGTTTAATGAATAAACACAGAAATGAATAGCAGTAAAATTTACAGGTACAAAATGTTTCCAAAACATGAAAACAAAGATAATGTAGTATAACATAAACATAAATGATTTGGTATTTTGAAATCACTTACCTTTAAAATTTTAACACAATGTCTCTACAGCTGTGCAGATTGTTTACTACAGTAGGGCTAAGACTGCTTAACTTTCAAAGACCCACTCACCAGGCAGGCCCTCGGCCAGCGTCAGGGAGTTTGTTTCTTGGCGTGTTTCCAGGGAATAGTTAACTGATAAGAGTGGTTCACTGTGCCTAGACATCCATGTAAACAATATGGTTTACGCTGAACACCTGCTTTCCTCCTGGGAATCTGAAATTTATGTGCAAGGCAGAACTATCTACATGACCAACCCAATGCCTTAAGACACCAAGTCTCCAATGGGCTTCCCTGGAAAGAAGCATCACACCCATGCTGCTGCCTTGTCATTGCTGGAAGGAAGGTGTGCCTGTGTCACCCTGGAAGGGACAGATCACGAGGACGATTTCACATGGACTCCTCCAGACTCTGTCTGGGTCTTTTTCTCATAGGAACCAACTTCACTCTAATTAATTTGAGCCTTGAGTTCACTCTAGAGCACCATGAGTTCTTCTAGCTAATCTCCACATATGGGAGTGATTCTTAAAGATGCCCAATATGGCAGATTTTTAAAAAGCCAAGATTCTTACCTGCTGATATGCGTCATAGATCACATCAAATAGAAAGGCCTGTGGCATTTCACTTGCCCTGTATCTGGCACGTTCCAGTGAGTGGTCTAAGCAGCTGTCTGCAGATGGACTGATGACAGTAGATACAAGAGGTCGGATTGCTCCTGAGGCCTAAAGAACAGAGATGCAAATGACACATTTACATGACCTAAAAAATATCTAAAAGTTAAATTCTGAACTCTGGATCTGTCTTGAAACGGATCTTATACCTTCAACAAGCTACCTCAAGAAAATATTCAAACAAGTCTTTATTTTGGCTCATAAATAAAATCATTTACAATCAAAAACCAGTCTCGATACTTCCCTGGTGATGCAGTGGATAAAAATCTACCAATGCAGGAGACATGAGTTTGAGCCCTGATCCAGGAAGATTCCACAAGTCGTGGAGCAACAAAGCCTGTGCGCCACCGTTAAGTCCATGCTCTAGAGCCCTGAAGCCATAACTCGTGAGCCAGCAAGCTACAACTACTGAAGCCCATGTGTCCTAGAACCCATGCTCTACGACAAGAGAAGCCACCACAATGAGAAGCCCGGGTACCGCAACTCAAGTATAGCCCCTGCTCGCCACATCTAGAGAAAGCCCACGTGCAGCATAAAGACCCAGTGCAGCCAAAAAGTCCCCACCGATCTCAAACCACTGCAGTTCTATATAGTAAGAGATATAAATAATTTTTCATTACGGGTCCAAAATCCTTTGCATCACAGGCTATTGAAGTCAAATACTAAGAAAGGATGCTCAGATAAAATTGGACCCTCCCTGAAGATGAGAGACAGAAAGAGACTATTGTCCAAGAATGAAATGGGTTACACATGAACATTTACTTGTTAATGTGCCTTCAAGTATTTAATTTACATATTAGATCATTAAGGAAAAAAACACATTCCCTAAGATCTCCAAAATGAGCTCTGCCACCACCCAAATGACAATGAATTTCTGCCTTGCTCTAATTCCTGTGAAAAATAGCTCCCTTCAAACACAGCATCCATGTGAAGCTCCCCAAGGCAAAGCGTCCACTGATTTCAACTGCTCTGGTGAAAGCTCTGTCTCATTAATAGATGCATCTAAATTTTAAAAATACACCTTATCTGACAGTTTTTCCCTTTACCTTTAATAAAGTTACACTGTAATATAATCTTGCAGGTCAATACCATACAGCTACCTTGGTGAAGTAGCCTTAAAATGAAGTTCCCAGTTAGGATAATTAACCCAACTGTCCTAGATTAACTGTAAAATGTCTTATCTTTCATATAAATACAGCATATAACATTAACACCTAAGAAGAATTTGGTCTCCAGGAGACCACATCTGAGAAATATAGACTGTCCACAAACTAGTTTACAAAAGCCAAGGGATTGGCTGAAAATCAAAGCTAATGTGTGAGCCAAGCAGACAGTGTACAAACTGTGTCACCATTTCCAATGACTCAAGCAGAGATTTGGAGCCTAGGCATAAAAGCAAAAGTGAAGAGAGAGCCAGGGCTGATAGGGAGTGATCATGTCCAAGTGGATGAAAGACAGGTAAAGAGCAAGCCCATTTGGTAGCTCTGTTTTTAGTTTTTTAAGGATCCTTCATGCAATTCTCCACAGTGGATGTACCAGTTTACATTGCCACCAGCAGTGTGGGAGGGCTACCTTCTCTCCACACCTTCTCCAGCATTTACAATGGGTAGACGTTTTGATGATGGCCATCCTGACCAGTGAGAGGTGATAACCTCATTGCAGTTTTGATTTGCATTTCTCTAATAATTAGTGATGTTGAGCACCTTGAAAAGATGAGCTTTCTAGCCATCTGTATATCTTCTCTGGAGAAATCTTTTTCTTTTAATATTGAGCTATTTGCGTGAGCTATTTGTGTATTCTAGAGATCAATCCCTTGTCATTTGCTTTGTTTGCAAATATTTTCTCCTATTCTGAGGGTTTTTTTTTTCATTTTGTTTATGATTTCCTTTGTTGCACAAAAAGCTTTTAAGTTTTATTAGGTCCCATTTGTTTATTTTTGGTTTTATTTTTGGTTTTACTTTTATTACTCTAGGAGGTGGAACCAAAAAGATCTTGCTGTGATTTATGTCAGAGTGTTCTGCCTATGTTTTTCTCTAAGAGTTATATAGTATCCAGCCTTTAATCCATTTTGAGTTTATTTTTGTGTATGGTGTTAGCGAGTGTTCTAATTTCATACTTTTACATGTGGCTGTCCAGTTTTCCCAGCACCACTCATCAAAGACACTGTATTTTCTCCAGCATATATTCTTGCCTCCTTTGACATAGATTAGCTGATCCAGCAATCCCACTTCTGAGCATATATCCAGAGAAAACTACAATTCAAAAAGATACATGCACTCCAATGTCCACTGAAGCACTATTCACAATAGCCAGAACATAGAAGCAACAGAAATGTCCATCAACAGGGGAATACGTAAAGAAGATGTGGAACATATATAGAATGGAATATTACTCAGCCATTAAAAAGAAAGAAAGAACGCCATTTGCAGCAGCATGGATGGACCTAGAGAGTGTCATAGTGAGTGAAGTCAAAGAAAAACAAATATTACATGACATCCCTTATATGTGGAATCTAAAAAAAGGGTACAAAAGAATTTATCTACAAAACAGAAATAGAGTTACAGATGTAGAAAACAACTTATGGTTACAAGGGAGTAAGGTAGCAGGGAGGGATAAACTGGGAAGTTGGGATTACCTACTATACGGCACAGGCAGCACAGAGAACTCTATCCAATACTGTGTAATGACTTCTATGGGAAAAGAATCTAAAACAGAGTGAAGATATATATATATATGTGTGTGTCTGATTCACTTTGATGTACACCTGAAACTAATATAACATTATAAATCAACTATACTCCAACAAAATTTAAAAAAGAGAGAGAGAGAGCAAATCCAACTTGTCAAGCTAGCACCTATTAGCAGAGGTTTTGGAAGACAAGACAGGAAAGGAATTCACACATGTACATAGTGCTTTTTAAGGGAAAAAACATAGTTCTATTTCAACTACTTACAGTTCACTCTATGCCAGACTATGTCATAACATTAGAAGAACATGAGATACACAAAATGTCACCAAGAGCTGTGCAGAGTCTCTTCCCAGCAAAACAACTGTAACTAAAGAAAAACATTTTTCAAAAACAACCATTTAAAGTCTTTGAAAATTGTCCTAAGGGCATTCAACAAATTAACATTTAAGAATCTCTCTTAAATCTTGTAAAGAACGAAGCCTGTGGTACTAGAACCATCATCCATTTTTTCCTTCATTCCACAACACCCAGCTCAGTGTGACTAAAGTTCCACTCAGAGTAGGTGTGACCAAGAAGACAGGCTTCCCTGTACCCCTAGCTCCCAGTGGGAGGGGCAGAGCGGAGCATTTCCCAGCCCACTCAACTCCAAGACACAAAGGCTCAATTACAGACAAGTGTGGCCAAGAGGTGGTAAGAGAGTCCTTCTCCCACAGAGTCTCCCACAGTCTCCACCCACAGAGTGAACACCTACCCCTTGCATGGTAGGCAGAGAACACTGCGGCCATCACCCTTGGCCCAGTTCACACAGAGGGCAGAGGTTCTGTGCTGGAAGAGGCAAAAATAAGAGGAGGCTATTGCCTCTAGGCAGCACCTTACTCATGAAGAAGTGATGTCGCTCGCACAGCATGCCTACCAATAGCCCCAAAACACAGGCATGGTGACTTTGCACAGGGAGAAAGACAAGTTCTAATGACAGACAACTATGAAGCTCGCCCCAAGGGAATTCACTTAATTGGAAGTGAGTGTGAGAAAGTTTAAGGATAAGTACACGCTCAGAGATCAGCATGATAAGCAGTTAAGAGGAAGGTGATCACTTCATGAGAGCAAAAAGCTGAACCATAGGCAAGCTAGTTTATCGGAGACAACCAGAACAAGAGACAGCTAACAAGAATCTCCCACCAATCCCTAGAGTCAGAGCAAACCTCAAATACTGGCTTCACAAACTATCCCTGCCAAGGCGCCAGAATTTAATTGGATGGAACCATAGGGCACTCTATGTACTGGGCACTGGTCCAAAGTAAAACAGTTAGCAGGCAATGAATGGAACTTGTCAGTTGGGTGTCAGAGGCAGGCAGTATAACAAAGAGATCAGACTGCTAAAACCACTCTTATTCTCTGATGACTAAACACACATCTAGAACCCCACCCTCTGTGAAGTGACTTCAGAGGTTTTGCCCTGTACAGGAACAAGACTGTGACTTTTCTGGTTTATTTTAGTAGCCAAGAAAATAAGCCCTACAGAGATAGACAAAATACATTTTCTAAAATATGCATTTTTCAACAACAAAAAAATGGAAAGACATGGATCCAAACAGGAAGGTGAATCTATACAAAGAAAAAAAAAAAAATCAAGGAACAGAAACTGCCTGCGAGAGGACCAGATATCACACTTAAGCAGGTAAGACGTCAAATCAGGTATTACAAACATGTTCAAAGAACAAAAGGATACCATGTGTAAACAGAGTATGATGACCATTAGTATCATCAATATTAAGAAGAGATATCTTAAAAACTGAGTAGCAGTTTTAGAATTAAATGTAACTATAATGAAAAATTCACTAGAGAGGTTCAATAATAGATTTGAACTGCAGAATACCTGAATTTAAAGTTATATCAATAGATTCTACAAAGAAAAAATGAACAGATTCACCAAGATATGCAGGACATCATTACAGACATTTCTGTAATAGGAATACCAGAAGGAGAATAAAGGCAAGAAAGGAGCAGAAAAAATATTCAAACAAATTATGATTGAAAATTTCCCAAGGAAAACAATCTCCACACTCAAGGAGATCAATATATTCAAAGCAGAATACACACAAAGAAATTTATATCCAGACATATCATAGTAAAAAATGAAAAAGCTAAAATTACAAGAAAAAATGTTGAAAGCAACCAGAGAAAAATGTTTTATCATTAACAAGAGAACACCAATAAGATTAAGAACAGATTCTAATCAGAAACAATGGAAGGAAGAAGGCAGGTAGGTGATATGATAACTGCTCAAAATAAAAACCTGTTAAACATAAAGTCCAGCAAAATGAGAATTTACAAAAATCAGATCAAAATAACTCAGAGCAAACAAGCAGATTTCATGTCTAGCTGATTCACCCTACAAACTTCAAGCTGAAAGAAAGCCAAGTGTAGACAGTAATTCAAATCCACATGAAAAAAAGACCACCATTAAAAAAAAAAAAAAACAAGAAAGAAATAGTATAAATGCCTATTTCTCCTGTCTTATGAGGTTTAAAAAGAAACTATAAAATATATAAGTAACTGATCAACCTATAACATTGAAACATGTATTTGACAAAAACTGCATAAAAGCTTAGTAAAAGTGTATTATAAGAAGAAAATAATGGTACCTTGAGTCCACAGTAACAAGTGAAAACTGAAAATAGAAAACAAGAAGGTTAATATGACATTGGGCTTCCCAGGTGATGCCATTCCTTTTAAATACAGCTCACCTTTCTTCTCAGCTTCTGTAACTGTTGTAAAATAAAATGAGGTGATAACAACAGTGGACTATTTGGGTTTCTAACATACATGCGTCTAACATTAAATAACACAAAAAGGCGGAAGAGGGAATAGAGCTATTTAAGGGTAACATTCCTGTATCTTCCTAGATTTTAGTTAGCATATATCTGGATTATGTTAAGATATATACTATAAGCCATGGAACAGTCACTAAGAAAATAAAAGTTGAAATGAAAAAATAAGAAAATTAATGTTCCAATAGAAAACATTATTTTAATATGAAAGAAAGCAGTAATGAGGAAAGACACACAAGAAACAAAATAAACTGGCCAATGTAAACTCAAAAATATCAGTAACATTAATTTTAAGTGGATTAAACAATCTAAAGTCATACCGTCAAACTGGACTAAAAACCCAACCGTATGCTATGTATAGGAAACAAAAATCTGAGACTCAAAGATCAAAATACACTGAATACAGAAGGATGAAAAGGATATATATCAAGCTAACAGTAACCATAAGAAAGCTGAAGTAGCTATATCAAAAAAAAAAAAAAAAAACAGATAAAATCCTTTTGTAATCAAAAAAGAAAGGGCAATTCAACAAAGTATAAAAATTTATCTAATAGATCCCCAAGTACATGGAGCAAAAATTGGTGGGACTTAAAGGAGAAATAAATAATCCAACCATTGGAGACATCAACATCCTATTTTCAATAAAGAGTAGAACAACTAGGCATTATGGAAATAAGACTTGAAAAGCACTATAAACCAACTATACCTAATGTATCAAATACTCCACCAACAAGAATATGTTCTTCTAAAGCGTACATGGAGAATTCTCCAGATCAGACCAAATACTCAGCCATAAAAAAGACATAGTAAATTTTTAAAAATTAGAGTCATATTAAATATGTTCTCCAACCTTAAAAGTGAAATTAGAAAACAGTAGTGCAGCCAAATGGCTGTCTGAGGAGGCCCTACAAATAGCTGAGAAGAGAAGAGAAAGGCAAAGGAGAAAAGGAAAGATATACCCATTTGAATGTAGAGTTCCAAAGAACAGCAAGGAGAGATATGAAAGCCTTCCTCAGCCATCAATGCAAAGAAATAGAGGGAAACAATAGAATGGAAAAGACCAGAGATCTCACCAAGAAAATTAGAGATACAAAGGGAACATTTCATGCAAAGATGGGTGCAATTAAGGACAGAAATGGTATGGACCTAACAGAAGCAGAAGATATTAAGAAGAGGTGGCAAGACTACACAGAAGAACTATACAAAAGAGATGTTCATGACCCAGATAACCACAAGGGTGTGATCACTCACCTAGAGCCAGACATCCTGGAATGCAAAGTCAAGTGGGCCTTAGGAAGCGTCACTACAAACAAAGCTAGTGGAGGTGACAGAATTCCAGCTGAGCTATTTCAAATCCTGAAAGATGATGCTGTGAAAGTACTACACTCAACAGGCCAGCAAATTTGGAAAACTCAGCAGTGGCCACAGGACTGGAAAAGGTCAGTTTTCATTCCAATACCAAAGAAAGACAATGTCAAAGAATGCTCAAACTACTGCACAATTGCACTCATCTCACACACTAGCAAAGTAATGCTCAAAATTCTCCAAACCAGGCTTCAACAGTATGTGAACCATGAACTTCCAGATGGTTAAGCTGGATTTAGAAAGGGCAGAGGAACCAGAGATTAAATTGCCAACATCTGTTGGATCATCAAAAAAGCAAGAGAGTGCTATAAAAACATCAACTTTTGCTTTATTGACTATGCCAAAGCCTTTGACAGTGTAGATCACAACAAACTGTGGAAAATTCTAAAAGAGATGGGAATACCAGACCACCTGACCTGCCTCCTGAGAAATCTGTATGCAGGTCAAGAAGCAACAGTTAGAACTGGACATGGAACAACAGACTGGTTCCAAATCAGGAAAGGAGTACATCAAAGCTGTATATTGTCACCCTGCTTATTTAACTTATATGTATAGTACATCATGCAAAATGCCAGGCTGGATGAAGCACAAGCTGGAATCAAGATTGCAGGGAGAAATATCAATAGCCTCAGATATACAGATGATACCACCCTTATCACAGAAGGTGAAGAGGAACTAAAGAGACTCTTGATGGAAGTGAAAGAGGAGAGTGAAAAAGCCAGCTTAAAATTCAACATTCAAAAAACAAAGATTATGGCATCTGGTCATTTATCTGGCGCAAATAAAAACACAAACTCAAAGATACCCACTCCTTTGTTCACTGTAGCATTACTTATAATAGCCAAGACATGGAAATCTAAATGGCCACATGAAAGAAAAGATAAAGAAAATGTAGAATACATACAATGGAATATTAACCAACCATAGAAAGAATGAGATTCTGCCATTTTCAATGACTTATGAAGAACTCCAGGTTCTTCATATGTGCTAAGTGAAATAAATCAGACAGAAAGACAAATACTGTATGATCCCACTGTGTGGAACCTAACCAAAACAAAAATAGCTCATCAATACAGAGAACAAGCTGTTGGGGGGAGGGGGAAAAACGTGTGAAGGAAGTCAAAAGGTACAAGCTTCCAGGTATGAAATAGGTCATGGGGATGTACTACAGTTAATACTATAATGCATATTTAAAAGTTGCTAAAAGAATAGATCATTAAGTCTCTTCAGAAGAAATTCTGTAACTATATATGGTGATAAGATACTGACTTATTGTGGTAATTTCTCAATGTACACAAATGTTGAAACATTATGTTGTATATCTGAATCCAGTATGATGTATACGTCAAAAAATGTTTTAGAGAACCAAAAAGTAATGTGGGAATTAAGAACACAGCCACTGAACAACAGACTACTAAATGAATCAGAGAAGTCACTGTGAAAATGATATTTTGAGAGCAGCAACATACACAAGGCAATGTAACCTGAGAATGCAGCTAAAGTATTTACAGCTGGGATTGTCCATATAAAAAAGACATTTTCCAAATCAAAAACCTAACCTTCCACCTCAAGATACTGGAAAAAGAGAAAGACTAAAGTTAACAGGGCATAGTGAACATAAAAGCAGAAAATGGGAAAAGGAAAAAACAAAAGCAAAAGTTGGTTCTTTGAAAAGATTTAACCACTTTTTTCTAGTTTAGCTAAAGGTTTGCAAAACTCAAATAAGTAGTATCAGGAGTGAAAGTGTTGACATTTCCACTAACCTTGTAGAAATAAGGAGTAAGAAAATTGCAAGTGTATTTTAACACATTAGGTTACAGATAAAATTACAATGATCCAGAGAGACACAACCAAAATTACTTCAAAGATAGAAAATTTGAATAGACTTTTAATAAATTTAGGCATTTTTTAATTTCCCACAAAGAAAGCCCAGGCCTAGATGGCTTCACTGGTTATATATAATAAAAGAAAAAAAACTGTAAACACCAATTCCTCACACTATCCCAAAAGGCAAAAAAGAGGAACACTCTCCAATACATTCTTTAAGACAAGTATTACCAAAACCAGAGACATCACCAAAAAACCTAACTACAGATAAATATCCCAGAAAAGTACAAAAAAAAAAAAAAACCCACAAAAGTCAAGATAACAAACCAAATTTGGCAACAAGTAGTATTATGTACCATGACCAAGTAGGATTTATCCCAAGAAATTTAATATTAAACATACCAAAAAAAAAAAAAAAAACCAATGTAATACACCATGTTAATAGAATAAAGAACAAAAAGACACAAACAACTCAAGAGACTTAGAAAAAGTATCTGACAATATCCAACACTCCTTCAAGAAAAAAGCCATGCAACAAACTAACAGCAGAGAACTTGCTCCATCTGATCAAGGGCATCTACAAAAAGTCCACAGTTGACATCATACTTAATGGTGTGATGACTCAATGTTTTCCCTTCAACATCAGGAACAAGGATGTCCACTGTTTCCACTTTCAATAAAAGCACTGGAAGTTCTCGTCAGGGCAGTTACGCAAGAAAATCTAATACAGGCATCCAAGAAACTAAAACTGTCTTCATCTGCAGATGACCTAATCTTGTATACAGAGAATTCTAATGCATCCATTAAAAAAGTATTAGACAAATAAACTAGTTCAGCAAGAACGCAGCAGACAAGATTAATACATAAAAGTGTATTTCTAAATATTAACAATGAACAATCCAAAAGTAATTCATTTACAGTATCTTCAATAAGAACACTTAGGAACACTTAAAGTATATTTAACAAAAGGATAATATATTTAGATATAGTCAGTATGTGCAAAACATGCTAAGAACTACAAAAAAATTTCCTACCTCTTATAGAAAGGCCAACATCTCCACATACTTACAGGCATCCATTCCTTCCCATGTAGATCTTCATACAATAGTCTGTCCTGCCTCAATTTTTATTCTTTTATTAAATTGTCTCCATTTTTAGAGACAAACTGCTTAGAATACAAGCCATTTGTGACACCTCCCATCATTAAATCAGTCTTCCATCGATCATACATCTGCCAGCTATTATCAAATTTCTCCACACCAGTTTAAAGCAAAACTCTTTCAAACAATTGTCTGTACTGTACTACTCCTTATCTGTAATTTCTCTCTCCTCTCATGCATGTTATGGTCTACTTTTATTAGGATTTTATCTCCACAACTCCACAAAATAAATTTTTCAAGCTCACAATGAACCTCCACATTGCTCTTTATCTTCTTGAGAATGTCTGTTCACTTGGTCTTCAGAAACCGTTATCACCAAGGAAACCCTCTTATCTTTCCACACTTGAAATACTAGATCCTTAAATCCTCCTTCTAAGTGGAGAGTACTTCCAGAGCTCAGACCTCAGACTCCCCAGCTACATTCATTCCATAGATGACCTCCTCAACCCCGTAGCTTCAAGTATCAATACCATCTTACACTAGACCATGCAAATCTATACACCCAACCCAGAAAGTTCTCTTTAAATCTGGACTTGTACATCCAAATACCTATTTAACATCTCCGTTCATTTCAAAACACACATCTGGACTATAAAATCAAAGTTCTGGTTTTACCCATACCACACACCCAAACTGGCTCCTCAACAGACTTGCCCATCTCACATCTATTCTTCTAGTTATTCTTACCAAAAACCTTGAAGGTCATTTTTTTTCTGCTGTCTTACATTTCATCATGAATCCATCAGCAAAACATCAGTTTCAAGTATTACAAATATGCCCAACGTTTCAGTTTCTACTGCCACAGTCTGAATCCAAGGCACCTATGTTCACTCTCTCAGCTCCCACACATGAAGCAGTGATCATGAACGCATTATAGCTGCGCAGAGTCACATGAACAGGTTTCTGCCAACATACTGTGCAAATAACATGCCATCAAAATATACGTAAAACAGTTAAAAATCTGGTGACTGTGTGAATTATACCTCAACCAAAAAAATAAAACCAACTAGTATGTTCTTTAGGGATACATGCTACAAAATTGAACAAAAGGGCAAGAAAACAAACTTCAAGATAATGTTTATCTGTCTAGGACAAGTAAGCATAATCAAGGCAGGGACAGAGTATCTAGTTGTGTTATATTTATTACACCACATGTTGTATCTTCAAGTGTCTGAAGTTCTCTGCATGTTTTCAGTATTTTTAAACAGAGGATTTCTAAGCTGTATATCTATGGACCCTCATTTTGATTACTGAAAACTAACATTAAGAGCAGAGATCATTCAGAACTTAGATGTCATTATGGTAGGACTGGTGTGTTCCAGAAATTACTAGGTTGTTTTCTATGGGAGCCAGAATATCACTTGGAAAGTAACACAACATAAAGACAATTGAAAGCAAAAGGTGGCCACCAGCTTCCTAAGTCCCACTAACAAAAGGCCCGCGAAAAGGGTAACAAGTGAAAATAACTCCTCTGTTAAAGTATGGGCAAAGTCAGTTGCCTTTAAAATACAACTGAAAAGTTTGTTATGAAACATAATTGCCAAATTATCAAACATACTGTCTCCGTGGGAATTAGCCTAATAAGCTCTGAATGGAAGCTTAACAGCTCAGCACCACAGTGATTACTTGCCTCTCAGGCTAATCTATCAAATATTTCCACATGTCAATGCATGGAAATCATCATAGATACAAATCATTCAATATGGAATAATGAACCCCACCTCTACAGTTTACTTTTAAAAGCAAAATTGAACAATGCTTATCATCCATCCACACAGCAGGTACTAACATGCATTCCTCCTCAGGCATCTGCATTCAAGCTAATTATGACACTCTACAACAGAAACCCTGACTAGGTAATTACCATTTCAGTTAGCTGAGTTGTCTTTATTCAGAGACTACTTAATAAATGTTTACAGAATAACATCTTCAAAGCTGATCATTGTAAGTTATGAGATTTTTTACTATTTAACATTTTTATAGTAGAATACTTCCAATCTCCTTTTACAAGGAAAGAATCTATAGCTTATTCAGTACAGAAATATAAATTTTAGGAAAATCTGTACAAATTGTCCTGTCACTACAAAGTATCCCTAAACTTGAATATGCAACAAAAAGGAATAAGGAGCCCCCATTGTATACGAAACTTTGATTCTGGAAAATTGGAGTAATACCATTTGTATAAAACTTAATGTGATCAGAGATATATTTGGATATCCACTAAAGTTTAATTTCTAGGTATACTTATTTCCCCTTGGTCTATCCTTTCCAACTTCATTTTCATAATTAATTGAACAGATATACAAGGGCAGATAGTTTCAGGTAATAAAACAAAACAAAGTCACCCACAAAGGATTAATCTCCAAAATATACAAACAGGTCATACAACTCAATATCAAAAAAACAAACAACCCAATCCAAAAATGGGCAGAAGATCTAAATAGACATTTATCCAAAGAAGACATACAGATGACCAAAAGGCACATGCTCAACATCAATCACTATTAGAGAAATGCAAATAAAAACTACAATGAGATATCACTTCACACAAGTCAGAATGATCATTATCAAAAAGTTTACAAATAATAAATGCTAGGGAGGGTCTGGGGGCTTCCCTGGCGGCTCATCTGGTAAAGAATCTGCCTGCAATGTGGGAGACCTGGGTTCAATTCCTGGGTTGGGAGGATCCCCTGGAGGAGGGCATGACAACTCACTCCAATATTCTTTCCTGCAGAATCCTCATGGACAGAGGAGCCTGGTGGGCTACAGCCCATGGGATTGCAAAGAGTCGGACATGACTGAGTGACTAAGCACAGAGAGGGTGTGGAGAAAGAAAACCCTCCTACACTGTTGGTGGGAATGTAAATTGGTACAGCCACTGTAGAGAACAGTATGGACTTTCCTTTAAAAAGAGCTATCATATGATCCAGCAATCCCACTTCTGGGCACATATCCAGAGAAAACCATAATTTGAAAAAATACATGCACCCCAGTGCTCACCCCAATACTATTTACAACAGCGAAGAAATGGAAACGACTGTGAATGTCCATCGACAGGTGACTGGATAAAGAAGATGTGGAATATATATACAATGGAAAACAAGTCAGCCATAAGAAATAATGAAATAATGCCATTTGCAGCAACATGGATGAACCTTAAGATGATCATACTAAGTCAGAGAAAGAAAAATATCATATGATATCATTTATATGTGGATTCTAAAAAATAATACAAATGAACTTATTTACAAAACAAACACACTCACAGACTTTGAAAACAAACTTATGGTTCCAAAAGGGTAAAGGTGGTAGGGGAGGGATAAATTTGGAGGTTGGGATAAACATATACACACTATGATATGTAAAACAGACAATCAACAAAGGACCTACTGTAGAGCACAGGGAATTCTACTCAATACTCTGTAATAACCTATATGGGAAAAGCATGTGAATGATAAATATATGTATAACCGAATCACTTTGCTATATGCCTGAAACTACCACAACACTGTAAATCAACTATACTCCAATATAAAACAAAAATTAAATAAAACAGTCCAGAACACATTGCATAAAATTATGAAACTAGGTAGTTAAAGTATATTCTCAATATACATACATATTAACTTCAACAGAATTTCCAAAGTGTTGTTCATCACTGCTAAATAATCATGCTGAATAGTTCTAAGAGATTCCACATACAACCCATGCCAAAGTTTCTCATTATTTAAATTCCACTGTTTCTCTTCAGATTAACATTTTTCTAACAAAAATTAATGCCACAACTATCCTACAGCACATGGACTTCAAAAAATAAAGAATTATCTTACTCAAAATGTCTATCATGCTAACATTGAAAAACCTTGTGCCTGGTTGATATTCAAATATGGCCTGGAGCCTGGTTTCAGACACAAAAATCCTTGTTTTATATTGCAAAAATCCAAAACAGGAAGTATAGGAGACCTTGTTTTATGAGAAAAGATAAACCATAAACCAGGTCGGAAAAGGTCCCAGGCAGTCATACCCCTTAGATAAACACTCTTTCCATAAATAGGTCTGCAGAGATGTGGCAAGGAAAAAAATCAGTGCCAAAACCCTAATTTCACAGAAACTTGGAGGCAAGGATGCAGGAGGGCAGGAACACGGGGATTTCAAGAGAAGAGATGACGCCTACTGCCAGGGAAGATAAAAATTAAAAGCACACAAAATACATATCCCCTGTTTCCTGTGGCTCACATACCATACTAACAGTCAAGTCCAGTCAGTCCAGTTCCCTGAACATTTTAGTACTATCTACTTCCCTATCCATTTGGCTTTAATAGACTTCGTCATCATTCAGCTGCATCATTACTATAGATCCCAAACTAATTTCAGTTCCCTTGAACTCTTCCTTTAGTCAACCTACCAAACCAGGCAGACAGTCATCCTTGTAGAATTCAAGTCTTATCATTCCCTGCTCAAAGCTCAGTGGCTCCCTCTTACCTATGGACAAAATCCAAGGAAAGCAATCAGTGAGGATTAGTGAATTCCAATCTACAATGATTCCAGAGACACTGAAAAAGTCAAATTTAAGTGGTTCTATCCAGTTGAACAGGGCAGGTCTGCAATTCAGAAGCAAGAAGCCCAAGAATAAGAGAGATTTGGGCCAGTGTTTCTGTGGGAGTTAAAACAAGTGCATACAGATGTGTTGTACCCATCAAAATAATAGTCTTAGAGGGGCGGTCCTAAGATGGCGGAGGAATAGGACGGGGAGACCACTTTCTCCCCCACAAATTCATCGAAAGAACATTTGAACGCTGAGCAAATTCCACAAAACAACTTCTGAACACTGGCAGAGGCACCAGGCACCCAGAAAGGCAGCCCATTGTCTTTGAAAGGAGGTAGGAGAAAATATAAAAGATAAAGAGAGAGACAAAAGAGTTAGAGACCAAGACCCGTCCAGGAGAGGGAGTTGTAAAAGAGGAGAAGTTTCCAAACACCAGGAAATCCTCTGACTGGCCAGAGGAAGCTCAGAGGGCAACATAACTGGAAGGAAAAATACATAAATAAAACCCACAGATTTACGTGCCTAATGGCAACTCCCAATGGAGAAGTAGCCCAGACGCTCGCATCCACCACCAGCAAGCAGGGGCTGAACAGGGAGGTGTGGGCCGCATTGCTTAGGGTAAGGACCAGGCCTGAATGCCCTTAGGACAATCTGAGGGAGCTAAGGTGAGATAGCAACTCAAACTGTGGGATAGCCAGAGAGAGAGAGAGAGAAAAGAGAGAGACAGAGAACTTTCCCGAGAAAGGCCTTAACCTAAGGCACTACTGGCCACTCACAGAACAAAGGACTGAGCAAATATCAGAGGAGAGCTAGCCGCTGCGGACCGGCCCATCCCCTGCCAGAGACAGGCAGGCGGGCGACAGCCAGAGCTGGAAGGCAAGGGGCAAACTCAGCCCCATAGATGGCATCCTCCACCAAACTGCGAGCAGGCTCCCAGTTGCTAACCAAGTCTTCCTGGGATCCTGGACGGTTGACATCCACTGGGAGGGTCGCAGCCAGAGATCAGCTCCCCAGAGGAGACGCATGGCACACCTGAGATGGTACTCCCGATGCGCACCCAGGAAACCAAGCAGCTGGGACTGGGGAGGCGATAAGACACACCAAACACCTGGTCGCCTGAGCTGCTTGGACCTGGGAAGGGCACAAAACGAGGCCCAACTGAGTCTGCACCTTTGTGGAGTAACCCAGAACCTGAACCTGAGTGGCTTAGACCTGGGGAGTGCACACAACCCAGGGCGCGCTTTAGACAGTTCCCCTGTAGAGCAACCTGGAGCCTGAGCAGTGTAGACTGGGAAAGCACACATGCCATGAGCGGGGGCAAACCCAGTGTGCCCCAGACACTGCAAGCACTCCTCACAC
The DNA here is from genome assembly GCF_003369695.1 of Bos indicus x Bos taurus. NCBI lineage: Eukaryota > Metazoa > Chordata > Mammalia > Artiodactyla > Bovidae > Bos > Bos indicus x Bos taurus. Next base: position 94,812,475 of record NC_040079.1, on the reverse strand, counting down.
ATGCCAGTGATATTTGTTTGCAGTGTTCTTCCCTCCCCACAGCACAACTGAACAAGTGAGCCTAAATAAGTGACCACTTTCACTCCCTTGTGTCAGGGCGGAAATTAGACACTGAAGAGACTTGCAAATAGAAGAAGCCAAAATAAACAGAGGGAACCTCTTTGGAAGTGACAGGTGTAACAGATTAAAACCCTGCAGTTAGCACCGACTACATTGGAAGGGGCCTATAGATCTTGAGAAGTATAAGCTGGAACAAGGAACTATCTGAAACTGGACTGACCCCACACTGCCCACAACAGCTCCAGAGAAATTCATAGATATATTTTTACTATTAGCATTTTTTAAATTTTTTAGTTGTTTTTTTATTTTTAAGTCCTCTATTATGCCTTTAATTTTCATTTTTATAACCCACTATTACCTTGCAAAAAAAAAAAAGACCTTATTTTTAAAGCAAACTTCATATATATTTTCTATAATTTTTGTGACTTGGGGTTTTTTTAATATTGTATTTTTCAGAGTCTAACCTCTACTCTAGATTTTTAATCTTTGCTTTTTGGTATTTGTTATCAATTCTGTACCTTTAAGAATCCAATCAGTACCCATTTTTACTTAGGAGTGTGATTATTGGCTTGATTGCCTTCTCCCACTTTTGACTCTTCTTTTTCTTCCCTAGGTCACCTCTATCTCCTCCCTCCCCCTTCTCTTCTCTACCCAACTCTGTGAATCTCTTTGGGTATTCCAGGCTGTGGAGAACACTAATGGAACTGATTACTGGCTAGATATGTCTCTCTCCTTTTGACTCCCCCACCCTCTTCTCCTCCTGGTCACCTCTATCTCCTGCCTCCCTCTTCTCTTCTCTATGTAACTCCATGAACCTCTCTGGGTGTTCCAGGCTGTGGAGAGCACATAGGAATTTGATTACTGGCTAGACTGCTCTCTCCCCTTTTGATTCCCCCTCTTCTCCTCCTGGTCACCTCTATCTCCCTCCTCCCTCTTCTCTTCTCCATGTAACTCAGTGAACCTTTCTGGGTGTCCCTCAATGTGGAGAATCTTTTCTCCATTAACCTAGATGTTTTATCATCAGTGCTATATGGATGGAGAAGTTTTGAGGCTACTATAAGAATAAGACTGAAAACCAGAGGCAGGAGGCTTAAGTCCAAAACCTGAGAACACCAGAGAATTCCTGACTTCAGGGAACATTAACTGATAAGAGCTCATCCAAAAGCCTAATACCTACCCCAAAACCAAGCTCTACCCAAGAGCCAACAAGTTCCAGAGCAAGACACACCACACAAATTATCCAGCAATGCAGGAACATAGCCCTGAGCTTTAATATACTGGCTGCCCAAAGTCACACCAAACCCATAGACATCTCAAAACTCACTACTGGACACTTCATTGCACTCCAGAGAGAAGAAATCCACCTCCACCCACCAGAACACCGACGCAAGCTACCCTAACTAGGAAACCTTGACAAGTCACTCGTTCAACCCCACCCACAGGGAGGAACCTCCACAATAAAGAGGAACCACAAACTGCCAGAATATAGAAAGGCCACCTCAAACACAGCAATCTAAACAAGATGAAAAGGCAGAGAAATACTCAACAGGTAAAGTAACATGATAAATGCCCACCAAACCAAATAAAAGAGGAGACAGAGAGTCTACCTGAAAAAGAATTCAGAATAATGATAGTAAAAATGATCCAAAATCTTGAAAACAAAATGGAGTTACAGATAAATAGCCTGGAAACAAAGATTGAGAAGATGCAAGAAATGTTTAACAAGGACCTAAAAGAAATAAAAAAGAGTCAATCAATAATGAATAATGCAATAAATGAGATAGAAAACACTCTGGAGAGAACCAACAGTAGAATAACTGAGGCAGAAGATATGATAGTGGAAATAAATGAAGCAGAGAGGAAAAAAGAAAAAAGGAATTAAAAGAAACGAGGACAACCTCAGAGATCTCTGGGACAATGTCAAACACCCAACATTTGAATCATAGGAATCCCAGAAGAAGACAAAAAGAAAGGCCATGAGAAAATACTTGAGTAGATAATAGTTGAAAACTTCCCTAAAATAGGAAAGGAACTAATCACCCAAGTCCAAGAAACCCAGACAGTCCCAAATAAGATAAACCCAAGACAAAACACCCAAAGACACATATTAATCAAATTAACAAAGATCAAACACAAAGAACAAATATTAAAAGCAGCAAGGGAAAAACAACAAATACCACACAAGGGGATTCCCATATGGATAACAGCTGATCTTTCAATAGAAACTCTTCAAGCCCAGAAGGGAATGGCAGGACATACTTAAGTGATGAAAGAGAAAAACCTACAACCCAGATTACTGTACCCAGCAAGGATCTCATTCAAATATGAAGTAGAAATCAAAAGCTTTACAGATAAGCAAAAGCTGAGAGAATTTAGCACCACCAAACCAGCTCTCCAACAAGTGCTAAAGGATCTTCTCTAGACAGGAAACACAGAAAGGATGTATAAACTCAAACCCAAGACAACAAATGGCAATGGGATCATACTTATCAATAATTACCTTAAAATGTAAATGGATTGAACACCCCAACCAAAAGACAAAGACTAGCTGAATGGATACAAAAACAAGACCCCTATATATGCTGTCTACAAGAGACCCAACTCAAACCTAGGGACACATACAGACTGAAAGAGAAGGGCTGGAAAAATGTATTTCACCCAAACAGAGACCAAAAGAAAGCAGGAGTAGCAATACTCATATCAGATAAAACAGACTTTGAAATAAAGGCTGTGAAAAGAGACAAAGAAGGACACTACATAATGATCAAAGAAGATATAATTTATAAATATATATGCACCCAACATAGGAGCACTGCAATATGTAAGGCAAATCCTAACAAATATGAAAGGGGAAATTAACAATAAAACAATAATAGCGGGAGACTTTAATACCCCACATCTATGGATAATTAGCAAGGAAACACAAACTTTAAATGATACAATAGACCAGTTAGACCTAATTGATATCTATAGGACATTTCACCCCAAAACAATGAATTTCACCTTTTTTCTCAAGTTCACACGGAACTTTCTCCAGAATAGATCACATCCTGGGCCATAAATCTAGCCTTGGTAAATTCAAAAAAATTGAAATCATTCCAAACATATTTTCTGACCACAATGCAGTAAGATTAGATGTCAATTACAGGAAAAAACCATTAAAAATTCCAAAATATGGAGGCTAAATAACATGCTTCTGAATAACGAAATCAAAAAAGAAATCAAAATATGCATAGAAATGAATGAAAATGAAAACACAACAACCCAAAACCTGTGGGACACTGTAAAAGCAGTGCTAAGGGGAAGGTTCATAGCAATACAGGCTTACCTCAAGAAACAAGAAAAAAGTCAACTAAATAACCTAACTCTATACCTAAAGCAACTAGAAAAGGAAGAAATGAAGAACCCAAGGGTTAGTAGAAGGAAAGAAATCATAAAAATTGGGGCAGAAATAAACGCAAAAGAAATAAAAGAGACCATGGGAAAAATCAAAGCCAAAAGTTCATTCTTTGACAAGATAAATGAAATTGACAAACCATTAGCCAGACTCATCAAGACACAAAGGGAGAAGAATCAAATCAACAAAATTAGAAATGAAAATGGAGAAATCACAACAGACAACACAGAAATACAAAGGATAATAAGAGACTATTATCAGCAACTATATGCCAATAAAATGGACAACTAGGAAGAAATGGACAAATTCTTAGAAAAGTACAACTTTCCAAAACTGAACCAGGGAGAAATGGAAAATCTTAACAGACCCACCACAAGCATGGAAATTGCAACTGTAATCAGAAATCTTCCAGCAAACAAAAGCCCAGGACCTGAAGGCTTCACAGCTGAATTCTACCAAAAATTCGGAGAAGAGCTAACACCTATCCTACTCAAACTCTTCCAGAAAATTGCAGAGGAAGGTAAACTTCCAAACTCATTCTATGAGGCCACCATTACTCTAATACCAAAACCTGACAAAGATGCCACAAAAAAAGAAAACTACAGGCCAATATCACTGATGAACATAGATGCAAAAATCCTTAACAAAATCCTAACACACAGAATCCAACAACATATTAAAAAGATCATATACCATGACCAAGTGGGCTTTATCCCAGGGATGCAAGGATTCTTTAATATCTACAAATCAATGTAATATACCACATTAACAAATTGAAAGATAAAAACCATATGATTATCTCAACAGATGCAGAGAAAGCCTTTGACAAAATTCAACATCCATTCAACATCCAACATCTGGATAAAAACCCTCCAGAAAGCAGGCATAGAAGGAACATACCTCAACATAATAAAAACTATATATGACAAGCCCACAGCAAACATTACCCTCAATGGTCAAAAATTGAAAGCATTTCCCCTAAAGTCAGGAACAAGACAAGGTTGCCCACTCTCACCACTACTATTCAACATAGTTTTGGAAGTTTTAGCCACAGCAATCAGAGAAGAAATAAAATGAATCTAGATTGGAAAAGAACAAGTAAAACTCTCACTATTTGCAGATGACATGATCCTCTATATAGAAAACCCTAAAGACTCCACCAGAAAATTACTAGAGCTAATCAATGAATATAGTAAAGTTGCAGGATATAAAATCAACACACAGAAATCCCTTGCATTCCTATACACTAATAATGAAAAAACAGAAAGAGAAATTAAGGAAACAATTCCATTCACCATTGAAATGAAAAGAATAAAATACTTATTAATATATCTACCTAAAGAAACAAAAGACCTATATACAGAAAACTATAAAACACTGATGAAAGAAATCAAAGAGGACACAAATAGATGGGAAAATATACCATGTTCATGGATTGGAAGAATCAATTTAGTAAAAATGAGAATACTATCCAAAGCAATCTACAGATTCAATGCAATCCCTATCAAGCTACCAATGGAATTTTTCACAGAACTAGAACAAATAATTTCACAATTTGTATGGAAATACAAAACACCTCGAATAGCCAAAGCAATCTTGAGAAAGAAGAATGGAACTGGAGGAATCAACCTGCCTGACTTCAGACTACACTACCAAGCTACAGTCATCAAGAAACATGGTACTGGCACAAAGACAGAAATATAGACCAATGGAATAAAATAGAAAGCCCAGATATAAATCCATACACCTAGGGACACCTTATCTTTGACAAAGGAGGCAAGAATATACAATAGAGAAAAGACAATCTCTTTAACAAGTGGTGCTGGGAAAACTGGTCAACCACTTGTAAAAGAATGAAACTAGATCACTTTCTAAAACCATACACAAAAACAAACTCAAAATGGATTAAAGATCTAAATGTAAGACCAGAAACTATAAAACTCTTAGAGGAAAACATAGGCAAAACACTCTCTGACATAAATCACAGCAGGAACTTCTATGAGCCACCTCCCAGAATATTGGAAATAAAAGCAAAAATAAACAAACGGGACCTAATTAAAATTAAAAGCTTTTGCACAACAAAGGAAACTATAAGCAAGGTGAAAAGACAGCCTTCAGAATGGGAGAAAATAATACCAAATGAAGCAACTGACAAAGAATTAATCTCAAAAATATACAAGCAACTCCGGCAGCTCAATTCCAGAAAAATAAATGACCCAATCAAAAAATGGGCCAAAGAACTAAACAGACATCTCTCCAAAGAAGACATACAGAGGGCTAATGAACACATGAAAAGATGCTCAACATCGCTCATTATCAGAGAAATGCAAATCAAAACCACAATGAGGTACCATCTCATGCCAGTCAGAATGGCTGCGATCCAGAAGTCTACAAACAATAAATGCTGGAGAGGGTGTGGAGGAAAGGGAACCCTCTCACACTTCTGGTGGGGATGCAAACTAGTACAGCCACTATGGAGAACAGTGTGGAGACTCCTTAAAAAAAATGGAAATAGAACTGCCATATGACCTAGCAATCCCACTGCTGGGCATACACACCGAGGAAACCAGAATCGCAAGAGACACGTGTACCCCAATGTTCATCGCAGCACTGTTTATAATAGCCAGGACATGGAAGCAACCTAGATGCCCATCAGCAGATGAATGGATAAGAAAGCTGTGGTACATATACACAATGGAGTATTACTCAGCCATTAAAAAGAATACATTTGAATCAGTTCTAATGAGGTGGATGAAACTGGAGCCTATTATACAGACTGAAGTAAGTCAGAAATAAAAATACCAATACAGTATACTAATGCATATATATGGAATTTGGAAAGATGGCAACGATGACCCTATATGCAGGACAGCAAAACAGACCCAGATGTATAGAACAGTCTTTTGGACTCTGTAGAAGGCAAGGGTGGGATGATTTGAGAGAATACCATTGAAACATGTATATTATCGTATGTGAAACAGATCGCCAGTCTAGGTTTGATGCATGAGACAGGGTACTCAGGGCTGGTGCACTGGGATGACCCTGGGGGGATGCGAAGGAGACGGAGGTGGGAGAGGATTCAGGATGGGGAACACATGAACATCCATGGCTGATTCATGTAAATGTATGGCAAAACCACTACAATAATGTAAAGTAATTAGCCTCCAATTAAAATAAATTAAAAAAAATTTTTTTAATTAAAAAAAAAAAAGTCTTACAAAGTTACATGTTGCATGATTCAATTTATGGAATTCTAGAAAAGACAAAAATATAGGAGCAGAGAACACATCAGTGGTTGACAGGAGTTATTAGAGGAACAAAGGTCTGAATAATAAAGACAACAAAAGGAAATTCTCTAGAATGTTAGAAAAGTTCTGTGTCCTACCTGGGGTTGTGATTACAAGAATCTTTACAGGTGTTAACACTCTGATTGTACATTCCCCCAAGGTGACAAATGTAGATTTAAACAATATAAATATTCTATCACACATAGATTTAAACAATATTAAGTATTATGCAGATGGTGACTGCAGCCATGAAATTAAAAGATGCTTACTCCTTGGAAGGAAAGTTATGACCAACTTCAATAGCATATTCAAAAGCAGAGACATTACTTTGCCAACAAAGGTCCGTCTAGTCAAGGCTATGGTTTTTCCTGTGGTCATGTATGGATGTGAGAATTGGACTGTGAAGAAGGCTGAGCGCCAAAGAATTGATGCTTTTGAACTGTGGTGCTGGAGAAGACTCTTGAGAGTCCCTTGGACTGCAAGGAGATCCAACCAATCCATTCTGAAGGAGATCAGCCCTGGGATTTCTTTGGAAGGAATGATGCTAAAGCTGAAACTCCAGTACTTTGGCCACCTCATGCGAAGAGCTGACTCATTGGAAAAGACTCTGATGCTGGGAGGGATTGGGAGCAGGAGGAGAAGGGGACAACAGAGGATGAGGTGGCTGGATGGCATCACTGACTCGATGGACGTGAGTCTCAGTGAACTCCGGGAGTTGGTGATGGACAGGGAGGCCTGGCGTGCTGTGATTCATGGGGTTGCAAAGAGTCAGACACGACTGAGCGACTGAACTGAAGTATTATGGGCATGATTTAGATTGCTCAGAAATACTTTGTTCCATGAAAATAAAAGTTAAAGAAATCTTATTTAAAGAGTAGGAAGGAGTATCTGAAAAGCGAGTGATCAAAAAAAAAAGGAAAGAGTAAAGTCATAGAAGCCAAGGCAGGGGCAAGATTCCAAGGAAGAGCTAGTGAACACTATCAAGTTTAAGACATTCTGTATACACTGTGTCCTCTAAAGCTCAACTCTTGTGTCAGTCATCTGGAGTTGGCATAAATGCATGGTTCACAGCCAGACTGCCATTACTTCTGACAGCAGTGGGGTGCCCCAGGCCACCAACACTTATGACCAACTGACTCCAAATTCAACAGGTTCCCACAACTCCTTTTAAGTTCAGTAATTCACTAGAAAGTGAAGTCGCTCAGTCGTGTCTGACTCTTTGCAACCCCGTGGACTGTAGCCTATCAGGCTCCTCCATCCATGGGATTTTCCAGGCAAGAGTACTGGAGTGGGTTGCTATTTCCTTCTCCAGGGGGTCTTCCTGACCCAGGGATCGTACCCGGGTCTCCCGCATTGTAGGCAGATGCTTCTTTGACTGTGTGGATCACAATAAACTGTGAAAAATTCTGAAAGAGATGGGAATACCAGACCACCTGACCTGCCTCTTGAGAAGCCTATATGCAGGTCAGGAAGCAACTGTTAGAACTGGACATGGAACAACAGACTGGTTCCAAATAGGAAAAGGAGTACGTGAAGGCTGCATATTGTCACCCTGCTTATTTAACTTCTATGCAGAGTACATCATGAGAAACGCTGGGCTGGAAGAAGCACAAGCTGGAATCAAGATTGCTGGGAGAAATATCAAAAACCTCAGATATGCAGATGACACCACCCTTGTGGCAGAAAGTGAAGAGGAACTAAAAAGCCACTTGATGAAAGTAAAAGAAGAGAGTGAAAAAGTTGGCTTAAAGCTCAACATTCAGAAAACGAAGATCATGGCATCTGGTCCCATCACTTCATGGGAAATAGATGGGGAAACAGTGGAAACAGTGTTAGACTTTATTTTGGGGGGTTCCAAAATCACTGCAGATGGTGACTGCAGCCATGAAATTAAAAGATGCTTACTCCTTGGAAGAAAAGTTATGACCAACCTAGATAGCATATTCAAAAGCAGAGACATTACCTTGCCAACAAAGGTCCGTCTAGTCAAGGCTATGGTTTTTCCAGTGGTCATGTATGGATGTGAGAGTTGGACTGTGAAGAAAGCTGAGCGCCAAACAATTGATGTTTTTGAACTGTGGTGTTGGAGAAGACTCTTGAGAGTCCCTTGGACTGCAAGGAGATCCAACCAGTCCATCCTAAAAACCAGTCCTGGGATTTCTTTGGAAGGGCTGATGTTGAAGCTGAAACTCCAGTACTTTGGCCACCTCATGCGAAGAGCTGACTCATTTGAAAAGACCATGATGCTAGGAAAGATTGAAGGCAGGAGGAGAAGGGGACAACACAGGATGAGATGGCTGGATGGCATCACCGACTTGATGGACGTGAGTTTGAGTGAACTCCAGGAGTTGGTGATGGACAGGGAGGCCTGGAGTGCTGCGATTCACGGGGTTGCAAAGAGTCGGACATGACTGAGCAACTGAACTGAACTGAATTCACTAGAATTACTCAGAGCTCAGGAAAATGCTTATTAGATTAATATGATTATGATGACTTCCATTACAGTTTTATGACGAAGGATGCAAATCAGACTAGATCAGGGAAGAGACACATGGGTGAGACCTGGGGAGACCAGAACACAGAGCTTCTGTGGTGCCCTCGCCCCTATACACTCAGGCAGCACCACGTTTCCAGCATATCACTGTGCACCAACCAAGTGGCTCCTCCCTGCGCTTCAGTATCCAGAGTTTATTGGGATTTCACTCCCTAAGCATGATTGACTGAACCACTGAGCATGTGACTGAGTTCTGTCTCCAGCAGTATTCCTCTCACCCTGGAAGCCCAGCTGGTTCAAAGCCCCAGGGGTCTTTCTGACAACCAGCCTCTATCCTGAGTCATCGCATCATATTAGCATAAACTCAGATAAGATCCAATGGGCTCATGCAAAATGAAGACTCTGGACAAATTTCAAGGATTTATTCTCCCCGCAAGGAACCAGGGACAAAAGACAGTTGAACTCCTGTACTATACAACAGACTATAAGTGTATTTAATCAGGAATTGGAAAGTTACAGTGATTTTAGAATAGTCAGAGGACAAAGAGGCCAGACTGCAAAGCACTGAGAAGTAAATTGGAGATGAATCAAGAGAAGCAATAAATGTAATTTGTTACTGTAAGTTGATTAGGGAGAAGAGGATAAAACATCATTAGAGATGCAAAAGCAGAGGGCTTGGGAAAGAAACATATGCTAGTAACTAAAATCATCCCTCAGGAGCAAGTCTTTCAGGGGTTGCTGTACTGATAGCAATGAACTGAAAATGAGACCCTTACTGGCAGTTCTTAGAGTATATGTAATAACTAATTAATCCTTTTAAAAAGGATTCTCCCTATATCTTTACTTTTCAGTGTTCCAATTTATTTTAGTCTTCTAACGCATCCTTTATAACAATGTCCTTAAAACTACATCCATTTGTGCGTACTAAGTTGCTTCAGTTGAGTCCAACTCTTTGCAACCCTATGGACTCTAGCCCACCAGGCTCCTCTGTCCATGGGATTCTCCAGGCAAGAATTCTGGAGTGGGTTGCCATGTCCTTCTCCAGGGGATCTTCCCAACTCAAGAGATGGAACTCAGGTTATCTCCTGTGTCTCCTGCATTAGTAGGCAGGTTCTTTACCCCTAGAGCCACCTGGAAAGTCCCCTTATAAGTACAAAATGAAGTGAAGTGAAGTTGCTCAGTCGTGTCCAACTCTTTGCAACTCCATGGACTGTAGCCTACCAGGCTCCTCCCTCCATGGGATTCTCCAGGCAAGAGTACTGGAGTGGGTTGCCATTTCCTCCTCCAGGGGATCTTCCTGACCCAGGGATCAAACCCAGGTCTCCCACATTCCAGGCAGACGCTTTAACCTCTGAGCCACCAGGGAAGCCTGAGACTTCATCTCTTGACTTAAAACCGTGCAGAAATACACAAGTACTTCATACTTGTAAAGGACTCCTATTTTGGCAATATGGCAGACCACAGACCTTACAAAATCTATTACAATTCTTTAAATGAAGAAATCATAAACAGCTTTTTCTAAGTGATTTTTAAAACTGCCTTTTTAGAAATGAAATTTAAACTATGACCTAAAACTAACATAATAGCAGCCAGAGGCCAAAGAAGTAAGATGGCAGAGAGTCTTGGGTTAAAAAGAGGCATTAGTTTTAAAAAAAGAGAAGTAATGAGGAATTGGATCTTGAGTCTCTGCTATTTGCTTCCTTAGAATTGTAGCCTCAAAGATCTGTGAGAAGCTATCAATTTAGTTAAGTCACTCAGTCTTGTCGGACTCTTTGCGACCCTATGGACTGCAGCACACCAGGCTTCCCTGTCCATCACCAACACCCAGAGTTTACTCAAACTCATGTCCATCGAGTCAGTAATGCCATCCAACCATCTCATCCTCTGTCATCCCCTTCTCCTCCTGCCTTCAATCTTTCGTGGCATCAGGGTCTTTTCCAGTGAGTCAGTTCTTCACAACAGGTGGCCACAGTATGGGGGTTTCAGCTTCAGTCCTTCCAATGAATATTCAGGACTGATTTCCTTTAGGATGTCCTGGTTGGATCTCCTTGCAGTCCAAGAGACTCTTGAGAGTCTTCTCCAACACCACAGTTCAAAAGCATCAATTCTTCAGTGCTCAGCTTTCTTTATAGACCAACTCTCATACCCATACATGACTACTGGAAAACCCACAGCTTTGACTAGATAGACCTTTGTTGACCAAGTAATGTCTCTGCATTTTAATATGCTGTCTCGGCTGGTCATAGCTTTCCTTCCAAGGAGCAAGCATCTTTTAATTTCATGGCTGCAGTCACCATCTGCAGTGAGTTTAGAGTCCAAGAAAATAAAGTCAATCACTGTTTCCATTGTTTCCCCATCTATTTGACATGAAGTGATGGGACCAGATGCCATGATCTTCATTTTCTGAATGTTGAGTTTTAAGCCAACTTTTTCACTCTCCTCTTTCTCTTTCATCAAGAGGCTCTTTAGATCCTCTTCACTTTCTGCCATAAGAGTGGTGTCACCTGCATATCTGAGGCTATTGATATATCTCCTGGCAATCTTGATTCCAGTTTGTACTTCATCCATCCCAGAGTTTCTCATGATGGACTCTGCATATAAGTTAAATAAGCAGGGTGACAATATACAGCCTTGACGTACTCCTTTTCCTATTTGGAACCAGTCTGTTGTTCCATGTCCAGTTCTAACTGTTGCTTCCTGACCTGCAAACAGATTTCTCAGGAGGCAGGTAAGAAGGTCTGGTATTCCCATCTCTTTCAGAATTTTCCACAGCTTGTTGTGAGCCACACAGTCAAAGGCTTTGGCATAGTCAATAAAGCAGAAGTAGATGTTTTTCTGGAACTCTCTTGCTTTTTCCATGATCAAGTGGATGTTGGCAATTTGATCTCTAGTTCCTCTGCCTTTTGTAAATCCAGCTTGACCATCTGGAAGTTCACGGTTCACGTACTATTGAAGGCTGGCTTGGAGAATTTTGAGCATTACTTTGCTAGTGTGTGAGATGAGTGCAATTGTGCAGTAGTTTGAAAATTCTTTGGCATTGCCTTTCTTTGGGATTGGAATGACTGAATCCAGTCCTGGATCCACTGCTGAATTTTCCAAATTTGCTGGCATATTGAGTGCAGCACTTTTACAGCATCATCTTTTAGGATTTGAAATAGCATTTAAAGAGCAGACTGTACTCAAAGCAAAGACAATACAGCAAAATTGTCTGTCCTGGATTGGGGTCAGGGTGGGACAGGGGAGCAAGCAAGCTGGGTGTGGGAGTAGTCTCCTCTAAGTAGTAGTAACAGTAGTAGTAGAAGTGCCCTCAAAGTACTGTTCCCTGGTGGCTCAGTGGTAAAGAATCTGCCTGCAATACAATGCAATGCAGAAGCTGCTGCTGCTAAGTCGCTTCAGTCGTGTCCGACTCTGTGCGACCCCAGAGACGGTAGCCCACCAGGCTCCCCCATCCCTGGGATTCTCCAGGGAAGAACACTGGAATGGGTTGCCATTTCCTTCTCCAATGCATGAAAGTGAAAAGTGAAAGTGAAAGTGAAAGTGAAGTTGTGTCTGACTCTTAGCAACCCCATGGACCGCAGCCTACCAGGCTCCTCCATCCATGGGGTTTTCCAGGCAAGAGTACTGGAGTGGGTTGCCATTGCCTTCTCTGCAGCACAGGAGACATGGGTTCAATCCCTGGATCAGGAAGATGCCCTGGGAAAGGAAATGGCAATTCACTCCAATATTCTTGCCTGGGAAATCCCATGCACAGAGGAGTCTGGTAGGCTACAGTCCGCAGGGTCGCTGAAGAGTCAGACATGATTTAGCAATTAACAACAATGTCTACAAAATCTCAACCCCAAAATTGCCCAAAGTTGCTACATATTGGAAAAGTCCTTGGGATCCCTGGCAGAGGGAACACAAATTCACATTTCAGAAACATACCTTTATCCCATGTCCAAAGGATTCCTGTTCAGAGTCCTGCCAAACATGGGCTTCCCAATACAAATTGCAAAAGAGGATACAAATCATGAATAAAAGTAAATAGAATTGAAGAGAATTAAACTATCAAGAATTACTGTTATCTATAATATATAAAATATGTTTAAATATTGAAAAGCAAAATAGGAAAAGACTAATCATATTTTAAACATATATAGAACTCCTAGAAATTGATAATTAATATGATTGCAAAAATACTTTAGGAAGAGATTAAAGCTAAAGAACGGAATAGAAAACTGAAATTACCCAGGACTCAGCCCACAAGAACAAATTGAAAGTATTAACAAGTTGAGACATGAGGACAAGAAAAGGTTTATCCTACATAGATGTATAAGGAGAAAAAGCAGCAAAAGAGGGGAAAAGCTGTCAGGTGGCAAGTGGTACAAGGTCAATATTCAATAGGATAATCACTCCGGATTTTCTAGAATTCATTTTAAACAAAATGTAAAATTCATAAAGAACAATAAATCCAAAGCATAGGGGGGAAAATCATATCTTGACATACCAGAGACACTGCATAATAGCTTAAAAATTCTTACATGCAATCAGACAGAAAAGGAAGATTACTTTCAAGGGAGACCATTATATTCATTAGCAGAGTTCACAAAAGGTGTATTACAGTCAGGAGATAATTACATAATGTATTTTCAAGGTACCAGGGGAAAAAAAGCTATACACTTAGAATTTTATACTCTGACCAACTATCAAAAGTAAAAAAACTAAAAGAAAATAAAAGAAAAGCAAAAAAAAAAAAAAGATTAACAGCTACCCTACTAAAGTCACCTTGCCTCTACAGAACCCAAGAACAAGAACGCAGCATATACAGATAAAAGAAAGGAACTGGTGTCCTGGCAACACTTCTGAGCCCCCATATGCAGACAACCTAATTTTACCCTTAATTTGGAGAATCTTAGTCTCTTAAAATAATACATCACCATTAATTGGGATTTTAAACCAAAATGTAATGTAAGTTAAAACATCAGAGTAATCTGAAGCCTGTACACCCACCAAGGGTCTGTCACAGCCTCAGAAAATCATTCAGGAGGTGATTTATCTCCAGGGACCCTTGGGAAGGGCTTGAAAATTAAGAGGCAAGAAAACAGGTGATCAGCTAAACACAATTTAAAATAACAAAGGAGAATGAGTTCAAAGGAATCCCAGGCAAACATAGTCAGGGTGTTCCAAGCAAAATCTTTGATTCAGACTGGGCTTCTACAATTTACCTCAGGTTAAAAACAATGCCAATTCTTCCCCCCAATTCAAGAACTTCAACTACTAATAGTGTAAGTCTCAATTAATTGCTATTTTGTTTTGTTTTTATTAGAATTTAGAACAGTGTAGGAGAGGTGACAGGAAATGTCTCAGTTTCCTGAGGCTATTTATTGGGTCACTCCCCTCAACATTCTAAGGAAATTAGAATGAGCAAAATAAATTGCCCAGTCAAAAACTGTACTGTTTAAAGCAAACTGTTCTTGAGTAGCAGAAACTAGCTTTTCATTGCCCTTGAGCTTTTTTACAACTCTCATAAATTATAGATATCTGACAGTAAATCAAAAATCATTGCTGCCTATACATTTGCCAATAGATTTTGCCCAGTTCAACTGGCACCCCACACGCCATGGACAAAAATACAGCTTTGTCTATTTGTGAATTCATTTCAGCATTCCTTTATTCCACATAAATTTGTTCTTCTCTGCATTGTAACATCTGTCTGGTTCCTGATGGCAGTAAAATCCTTAACATGCTCCTTATATTTTTATGAAAATAATTTTACACTCGTGAAAATTATCCCTTAACACCAACAAAAACAATGCTGTATTTCTTAAGAGACCAAACTTCTGAAGTTTTCTTAAATTCGTTGTAAAGATTTAGCTTTAAACCAACTTCTTAATGTCATCAGAAAGTTTCAGATTTAATTAAAATACAATTTACTTTACTTAGAATGCATAATGAGATTGAATCTTACAAGTTATATTCTGATTAACACACTTAAGAAAATTAGAGTCTAAAAGGAATTCTAACAAAACCGCAACTAATAAGAAACCACTAACTGCTCCACATTTTTATGTTTTACTGGTCACCTTTTTTAGTCACCTGTTACATGACATTCTCAGCACATTAAATAGCTCAAATTAATATTTTGCCTTTCAGATACATTACCAAAAGGATCACTTTATAAACAATCTTAGAAATTCTCTGAATACTCAAAAAAATCCAAATGTTTGATCTTCACAGTGAGTTTAAGTGATATTTTTCCAAAAGGCAAATAGGCAAAGAGCCATAATTTTATTTGTACTATGGTATGCGTTAGACTTTGCATCTGCCCAAATTACATAGACCTTCCTAAGAACCTTTAAACTTGTAAAGTTTTACTCGAATTCTGAAGAGTTATAAATCTTTGGTCCTTTTACTTCTCCTTGTCACCCTTGTACCTGACCACATTGCTTCTACCACAGTCGAAGAGCATGGAGAGGAGCAAGAGCTCACAGAAAACACAAGAGCCATGAGACAGTCGTCTGGTCGCTAATGTTCCTGCAACATAATTTTCACTACATCAAAATACCACCTAGAAGTTGAAGATAAGAAAAATGTTTCATTTTACCTATGGAATTCTCATATACATCTGAATTGTAAAGAAGTTCATGTTGGAGAGGGATGAAATAAGGAGCAATTTCCTGAAAATTAAAATCCAAATACATATAGATAACTAAACAGAAATCAAAGATTGTCTTTCCCAACTGAGTATAACTTCCTGCCCACCCAGATGGCTAAAAAGCCTGCAGTGACTCCTCCTGTTGGGTCTACAATCTTTGGAGGAAACTACTGTCTTAGATACTGTAATTCTTACAGTAATAACACTTTAAATATTTAGCACTTTACTAGGGGTCGCAAAGAAGTCGGACACGACTGAGCAACTGAACTGATGCAGTTAATATATGCATAATTTCCAATTCTAAAAGCAACCTTACAAGTTAGCATCTATATCTTTAGAAGGAAAATGAGCTCAAAGAAGTTGAGAGAGTTGAACATACCATACTACTAATAATTAGAAAAACAGAATTGGGCGTAAGTCTGTTCAACTCCACAGCAAGTCTGGGCCATAAATTTTCACTAAGTCTCAAATTTAGACCACCAACTTAAGTTTAGTAACTATTATGCTATTTATAGGATTTTAGCCTATCAGTCTATAAAAAACAAGTATGTCCCAAAGATTACAAGAGGCCTTCTGCTATCCTGTGTTTATTTTGGTGAAATAGAAGTGAACACAGCATTTTGTCATCCTAAGATTATTCACTTTAGAGGATGTAAAAATCTTGCCTGGCTGTTTGTGCCACAAAATAAACCACTTTTGAAGACTGAAAAATTGCGTGAAATGAGCCAGGGTTGTTTTTTTTTTACATGATACGACTCCTAGACTTTTACAAGATTTCTTAGGCATTTTTAGGTAAAAGAATGGAACTAAATGTGCAGCTAAGGTCCACCCATTCGTATCTGTACTCTAGCGACTTTATTGCATTCTTCTCCAAATAGCTCATATTATGATAAATGACTACATAGCAAAAGAAATACCAGAACAGTCTCAGAATCTATAATAGTATAGACTTCCTAAAACAAATTAGCACAATGTCTTAGGTAATCTTGCCCATTTTAATTGACATTTAAATCCAATTCCATCAAAATCTAGCAAATCATTGTGTGCTAGTGTTTGCCCCTTTTATCCATTCTCAAAAGTATTCAAATACTTACCCCATGTTCCTGAGCAGCTGTGACAACTTTAAGGAGGACATCTTCCTCAACAAATGGTCTCACAGCATCGTGGATGATCACTACTTCTGGCTTTGAGAGTCTACAGTTGGGCTGATCCTCTGCCAGCGCTTTCAGACCATTAAAAATTGACCTGTGGCGGGTCACTCCAGCTTCAACCAGTGAGATACGTTTATGCTGATACCTCTGAATAATTCCCTTCATTGTTTCCATGTTCTCTCTGGTTACTGCCACAATAATGTCCTTTATCCAAGATACTCTGCAAGGAAAAGGATGCACACATTTCGTATCAGTTGATTCTTAAACAACGGAGTTAGTAACAAAACTGGGTTACCAATAAGTACAAACACATCTTCATAAGGACATTAAAAACTCAAAGTTATTAACTAACTCAATTTCATGCATTTTAATCAGGTCTAGTAAAAGGGTTAAGACTTTGAATTTTTCATACTGTAGATAGAAACACAAATATAAGTTGTGTTTTTCAATGCATAGTGTGAAAGTACCTTTATGATGAAACATAGATGTACCTTTATTGTAAAACAAAGATAAGATATATATATATATATATCTCATGCATTTCTTAGGGTAAAATTAAATAATTAGAATATACATCAGTAGATTGAAATAAAAAAATGTAAAACTATGCTTTTAGGTTGCTCTTTTTTCCTCCAAATAATTCTCTTCATTGCATAGGAACAATTCAAAGCACTTTTGAATTCTAGAAGTTCTGTCTCTTTGAGAAGTCCATCGAGTCAGCAACAAAGTTGGATCACTGAACTAAATTTGGCTTACATCAAGGTGAAATATTTTAGCTTAAATAGGGAAACGCAGCTAATTAAATCTGTTTAAGTATAAATCAGGCTTAAATAAAACAAAACATATATTAAGGAAATATAAAATTAAAGGAATTCATCTGTTGAGTTAGATACAAAACAGACCAGTTTTGTTCTGTTCTGAAACACTTTCTTCCAGACCGGGTGACACACAAACACTCTCCATCCACGGCACTGAGAGGCGGTGGCTGCAGGGGGGCTGGGCAGACCTCTCTGGAACACTAGTGCTAAGAGAGGCAAATACCATTATACACTCAGAGTTCTACAGCCGGCAGGCCCAAGCCAGGAAAACTGCCTCTGGCCGGTGTCATCAACTCTGATTAAAGGTCACTGTAAAATCTAAAGGCATTCTTTGCCTGTGAGATCCTACATGTTCATGCTAGACAGTTAAGTCTTATACTCACTTTTAAAGAGACAGAAGAAGGGTCTCAAAATGACTGAATAATGAAATTAACTATTGAACAATGAAAAATACTGGATTGCTTTGCTCAATAATTAACCATCTCCTGCCTTCTGCTATTGAACAAACCCACCCTGAAACCCAGAACTCCATTCTGCCTGTGGCTACAACAACACCGCACTGACGAATACAACCAAAACTTTACAGGCACACTATCCTTTCGTTTTAAGTCCATTCCCTTAACAAATGTTTGTTGAGCACTGAATAAATGATCAGCCTTGAGTACACACTGGAAATAGTTACAGAGGACACAAAGAACACCAGCAACTGCTAAGCTGCCGTCGAGAGGTCCAGACTTTAGGACCGCATGCGTTCCATTTTGACCAGCGTAGCGAAGGCCAAGATGATGCTCCCTAAGGAAGCAGAGTTTTCTCAAGAGGAGAGAGGCAGGAAAACAGACAAAAGGATTTGAAAGGAGAATGAGAGGGATGGTTTAAGCACAGGCCAAGCCAAGGTCCTGAGGAGCTAAGAGGAAATTCCCATGAAAAGGCCCAGGCAAGTGACAGGCTGGCCTACTCCACGGAATCCTCCAAGGCCACGTGAGAGGTGTTGGTCTTCAATCTTAAAAAGACCTCCAGGGGTGACCTCCCTGGAGGTCCAGTGGTTAAGGTTCCACCTTCCAATGCAGGGGGTGCAGGTTTGATCCCTGGTTAGGGAGCTATGATCCCACATGCCTTGAGGACAAAAAAACAAAACGTAAAACGGAAGCAATGTTGTAACAAAATCAACAGAAGACTTTAAAAAGATGGTCCACATCAAAAAAATTCTTAAAAAGAGAGAGTAACAGGAATCCTTAGAAAAGCTTTATGCAGGACATTTACACCCAAATTAACAGTCACTTCCCCCAGGGTTCTAAGCACTGTTCAATGACAAAATGGAAATCGTGGCAGTCAAAATAATAACTCTGGAATGACATCATCTAACTCCCAAAACCGAGAATATGTAACATTACCTAAAAAAGGAACTTTGCATATATAATTAAGTTAAGGATCCTGAATTGGAGAGACCCATCAGGGCTATTTGGTAAGTCCAACAAAACCACAAGAATCCAACAGGGAAAGAAAGACAAAAGGGTTGAGGGACAAAGTGTGGGAACAGAAGCATCAGTCATTATGACATAGGATCATAAGTCCCAGCAGCGTTTCCCTGGCGGTTCAGTGGTCAAGAATCCACCTGCCAATGCAGGAGACACAGGTTTGATCCCTGGGTCAGGAAGATCCCCTGGAGAAGGGAATGACAACCCACTTCAGTATTCTTGCCTGGAGAATCCTATGGACAGAGGTGCCTAGTAGGCTACAGTCCACGGGGTCACAGTCAGTCAGACACTACTTAGCAACTAGGCAACAAAAAAAAGTCCCAGAATCTGAGAGAGCAAATGGACTGCCACCTGGCAAGTAAACAGACTGTACCTAAAAGACTCCAAAAAGAGCATAGCGCTGCTAATACCTTTATTTTAGCCTTATGAAACTGATTTTTTTACCTCTGACATCCAAAAGGTTAAGAATGTATTTAATATTACTTTAAGCCACTGAGTTCATGGAAATGTTTATAGGAGCAACTGCTACTGCTGCTGCTAAATCGCTTCAGTCGTGTCCGACTCTGTGCGACCCCAGAGATGGCAGCCCACCAGGCTCCCCCGTCTCTGGGGCTCTCCAGGCAAGAACACTAGAGTGGGTTGCCATTTCCTTCTCCAATGTATGAAAGGGAAAAGTGAAAGTGAAGTCGCTCAGTCGTGTCCGACTCTTAGTGACCCCATGGACTGCAGCCTACTAGGCTCCTCCATCCATGGGATTTTCCAGGCAAGACTACTAGAGTGGGGTGCCATTGCCTTCTCTAGCAGCTACTAATTTAAGAGCATAAACTTTACCCTGACTGCAAGATGGAGAATAGATTGGGTAGACAAAGGATGCAGATAGACTAGGTTGAAGTCTATCTGAATAGAGGCTCCTGCTGAAGTCTGGTGCAAGACAATAATGGTAGCCTGGCTATCAGATGGAGGTTGTGGATGAGAGATATTAATAGTAATCTTCCTGATTTAGTGGCAATAATCCTCCTGAGTCAGTAAGAAAGATGGGCAAAATAAATCATTTATCATGTAACATGAAATAGCTAACATCGATTAACTTACTAAGTCTTAAGCATTAGTCATCTTTTAACTCACATAATCCTCATGCTGTATACTGTCTCACATGGGAAAGAAACATCAGAAGGAGCTGATACTCAAATATCTTTATTTTCCTATATTGCCATCTGATGCCAAAAACAACCTGAAAACAAAAAATTACCATTTTCCATCAAAATACAGCATTCTATCTTCTAGAATGTAGGCTCCATGACAGCAAGGACAACATGAGTGTTGCCCATTGCTTTGCACCTAGAAGGTACTTGATAATTATTTGGTACTCAATAAAAATGTTGGTCTGACACATCTACCAGCATCTTACAATAAAGCATAGTTCCAAGGATTATGAAAACACAGAAAGCTCTCCTCATCAACCTGAAGAGAGAATGAAAAGCAATGAAAATGCCTTCGTGGGCAATGTCACTTGTTGCTTGTTTTGATGAGTCTGACTCTTTATTCTGATTTCTAGATTCTAAGGGTTCCCAGGGGCTTCCCTGGTAGCTCAGATGGTAAAGAATCCACCTGCAATGCAAGAGACCTGGGTTCCATCCCTGGGTTGGGAAGATTCCCTGGAGGAGGGCATGGCAACCCACTCCAGTATTCTTGCCTGGGAAATCTTATGGACAGAGGAGCCTGGCAGGCTACAGTCCATGGGGTCACAGAGTCAGACACAACTGAGCAATTAACACTATCACATACCATCACTGTCAAAGATCCAAGGATGGCTGGGACTACTAATGATTTGTCAGGCACCTTGGGGAAACTGTAATCACAAACAAAGCAAAGCAACAACCGTCACAGAATACAGACCAGAAAATATGCAGTTATCTGTGTAGGCAATAAGAAGGATTGTGGAAGATGACTAAGTATGAGTTGATCTGGGCTTCACCAGTGGCTCAGCAGTAAACAATCCACCGGCAATGCAGGAGCTGCAGGAAACTAGGGTTCGATCCCTGGGTCAGAAAGATCCCCTGGAGGAGGGCATGGCAACCCACTCCAATACTCTTGTCTGGAGAACTCCATAGACAGAGGAGCCTGGCGGACTATGGTCCGTGAAGTCACAGAGAGTCAGACACGACTGAAGCAACTTAGCAAGCATGCAGGCATGGGTTGCTCTTTGTTTTGTAATCCATCTATCCCCAACCTATCGCTGCAAACTTGGCAACTGTCAGAACTTCCATCCTAAATCTTACACTGTTGACTTCCCTGGTGGTGCAGTGTTTAAGAACCTGCCTTGCAATGCACAGGACACAGTTTCAATCCCTGGTCTGGCAAGATTCCATATGCCACAAGGAAACTAAGCCCAAGCACCACAGCTACTGCGCCTGTGTGCCCTAGAGCCTGTGCTCTGCAATGAGAAGCACGGCAGTGAGAATCCAGCTCACTGCA
This sequence comes from Bos indicus x Bos taurus, assembly GCF_003369695.1. NCBI lineage: Eukaryota > Metazoa > Chordata > Mammalia > Artiodactyla > Bovidae > Bos > Bos indicus x Bos taurus. Next base: position 94,790,684 of record NC_040079.1, on the reverse strand, counting down.
ACGAAGACTAGCCCTTCATCTCCTTCACTAAGCTGCCAACTCACAGAAAGCAAAGGCGATACCCCAGAGTGTGGCTCATACTAAGCTTTCAGTAATATTAATAGGAGCAAAAGCAGCTAAGATATATTCACTGTTTACTAAGTACCATGCACTATTTGGAGCCTGTGCCTCTAATAGTTCACTTAATATTCACATCGGCTCTGAATGAAGTCACTATTATCTTCATTTCACAGATGGGGCAATGACCTGCCCACAATGATACAGCTATAAAGTGACAGGACTTGGGTATACCCCTATCTGACTTGGGAGCTCACACTCTTAATGTCTATAAAAGCACTAACACTGAGCAGTCATAAAATCCATCAGAGGAAAAAAAAGTCATGTCTGGATCACCATGTCCCCAGAAATTCATTTACTGTGAACATTACCGCTGCATTTGTAGTCAAAAATGGTCAAGTTTATTTCTTAAGATTTAAGCAAATCTCAGTATTTCTTCTTTCATTCATTTAGTCATTCATCAAACATCCAGTAAGCATCTGTCATTTGCCAGACATTAAACTAGACACTGGTGATCTGGTAACAAAGAATTCCTGACCTCACAAACTATATACCAAGAAATATCTGTTAAATGAACCAGTAGATAAGAGAAATCTTACACTATTAGGAATTAAAATATGCTCTTGAGTTTTATTAGGAGGACATCACATTGAGTTTGCTTTTTTAAATAGAGAAGTTTTAAGTACATGTTCAGCTGTATCAGTGAACAGGATTTTCTTCTACGACAAGCACTTAACCTACTCACCTTTTACCTTCCATAGTCTACTCTATCAAAAAGTTTAAAGCAACTTTTAAAGAAATGTTGCTTTTTTGATCAAAAGTCACATGAGATTAAATGTTAAAACAGAATAATTAAGAGGGAGAAAGACAGGACATTACTTGACAATTGTCATTCAAATATATCTTTTGTGAGTTAATGAACACCCACAGGTAAATCCCAATTTTAGTAGAATGCCTTAAAATAGCTATAAAATGATTACCTATGTTCTATCTATAGTATCAAATGGAAAGAAGTCCAATAAAGTAAAATGTAGATTATGCAGATATACTTGTGGCCTTAGATCATTCCAAACAATTTTTATGAGGTTCTGAACAGAAAAACGTCTTAAACGAATATTTCTCAAACTGCAGATTTCAAAACCCATTAGGAGCAGGAGTGCAAGCTCAGTCATGTCTGGCTCTTTGAGACTCCATGGACTGTAGCCAACCAGGCTCCTTTGTTAATGGAATTTTTCAGGCAAGGATACTGAGTGAGTTGCCATTTCATACTCCAGAGGATCTTCCCAACCCAGGGATCGAACTCAACATCTCTTGTGTCTCCTGCACTGACACGTGGATTCTTGAGCACTGGTGCTACCTGGAACCCGTTAAAGTATCATCAGATCAATTTCCTAAGTTTAGCCCAACAGTTTTGCATAAATAGTAATTAATAGAAAAGTGAAAACAGAATGTATAGCAAGTAATAAGGATAAATACTGTTCATGAAATTCTCTCAAATTTGTTGTATGCAGTCACGTATGTGTCATTAAATCATGAGCAAAATCTTGTAAGAATAGGTCACAATGAAAAAGTTCAGAAAAATGTTTTAGCCAGCTCTTAAGAGATAATGGGCTTGTTATGCTGTTTTGTTCAGCAACCAAGCATACACCCAGCACTTGCAAGCCCTTGTAAGTACTGTTTGTGTTTCAGAGGATTTATTCACATACTTTTCTAGTTATAGAATTAAAAGCCTTTTACAGTATTAAAATTTAATAATGTAGAATCAGGAGACTAAGAAAGGCCTTAAGTACCTCACACAGTGCACAGTGAACAAATATTTGCTGAATAAATGGATCTGGCCGACCTCCTTAGCTGAAGGCAAGTCCACACCGAACCCCCTGTGTAGCTGGATTTTATCAAGTTCTGAATATTTCCTTCCCAGCACATTCCATAGGCAATTACAGACCTAACCTCAAGTTTCATTACACCTACAGACATTTTGAGGAAAAAACACAGTATGCCAGATATTATTTTCTCTCAGAATATTTTAAGAGTATATTGAAATATATTTCTATCAATATGTGTATTATATTTTTAAAAGAAGTATTACAGGTAGATTCTGCTCAGACAGTTCAGCAAGATCAGTTGAAAACAGATTTAAACAAATGCTTTTTAAAAACAGATGGAAAAATCAGGCCCTGTTAATACCCCTTAAGTGCTCTCACCCAGGCCGCAGAAGTTTGGCCTCCAGGGAGAGGGGCAGCTGTGACTCATCGCCCGGACACTCACCATGGAAATCAGGCCTCGGGATCGTCCTGTGGCCATCATTCCTCCTCCTCCTAATCCATCCTGATATTTTATTATTTTTTTTAATTTAAACTTATTTATTTTAATTGGAGGCTAATTACTTTACAATGTTGTATTGGTTCTGCCACACATCAACATGAATCCACCACGGGCGTACACGTGTTCCCCATCCTGAACCCCCCTCCCATCTCCCTCCCCATACCATCCCTCCGGGTCATCCCAGTGCACCAGCCCCAATCCTGATATTTCACAAGTAAAATACTGAATTGGTGTGAAGGGGCTGGCTCCTCACTGCCTTGACACATCTCTTTAATGTGGCCCATGAAGGCTTCCAGTGGTCAAGCCCAAAATACCAGTCCTGGTCTTCTCTTTTGTCTCACAAGGGCCCCGGGGAAGCCAATGGGAATGTAAATCTCCAATCACCTGATCTCTTCAAAACTCCGTTTCTTCTAAGATATAGGCCTCTTCCTTCACCTGATTCAGACTTAACCTTTTCATTAATGAAGCACTCAGACAAAAATTTTAACTCAAATTTAGGTATCTGAGCAATCACTCAAAAACAACCTTAATTCATCTCTTTTTCTGAATCCTTAATACAACTAATCACTAAAAACTGCCAATTCCCGTCTTCAAAATATTTCTCCTATGTTCCCTACTCCATTCCTACTTTCAGCTTAATGAAAGCTATCCATATTGCTCATTTGGATTAACAGTTATTGCTTTCTATTCTCTTACTCTAACAGTTTGTAGTGGTTTTCAGGAATTCAGTGGGACAGAACAATTTTTTTAAGTACACAAAAAATATTAAAGAAAATTTCAGAAGATCAAATAAGCCAGACGTTAACACATTGAAAAACACCATGGAGTCTTAAACTATTACTAAAAACGGACTTTCATCAATCTTTCAAGTAATAAAAAAGCAAGCTAGTCTCAATCACAAAATCCATGGTTGCCATAACATACAAATTGACAAAATGAATTTTTCATCTGGAGTTATCAGACTCATGGAGACCAACTCATATTAACCAAATTAAAAGGCTCTGAAACATGAATCTGAATGCCAACGTATTAATGTACAATGATATACATTACTACCACAATGTCTGGAAAACTGTTTGATCAACACAACAGCAAATTTTCTTCCTATAAAAGATTTCTATGGAAAGCCAATTTATAATAATGTTTTTTGATGAGCATGAAACCTTATCAAGGAACATCTTAAGCAGTGTCCTCAAGAACTCAGGAAGCCTCAGGAGCTATGGAGAGAGAGAAGTGTGCCTGAATTTGTTCAAATCTATGGTCACAGGAATTTCTACCCAGCCCACCATCAGCATGAGTCTGAATAAATACGGCCAAAGTTTGCTTCTCTTTTTTGCTTTCATTGTAGTTGTCATTTGACTCTATTTAACTATTCCAGGTTAACTTTCTTTAAGTATTTGAAGCCAGAAATTAGAGTGCTAGCCGGAATTTTTACTTTCTCTTTCAGACCTGGGAATATATATTTTTTAATCAGTAAAATGTAGCTATCACTTGATCCATTGTGAGTAGATTCCACAACTTAATTGTCAGAGCTTTATGCCCCTGCCAATAATACCACTATCACATGATTTCTTACAGCAGTGATTCCTTTTACAAACTCAGGTTATAGTTATATAAAGGATTAATACCCTTGACCTCAGTATCTCATTAACAAAAAGGAAAAAAAATCAAAGTTCTCTTTAAGTTATAATCTGTGATTCAATTTATATTTTATTTCCCCCTAAAAAGCCAAAGAAGGCAATGGCACCCCACTCCAGTACTCTTGGCTGGAAAATCCCATAGATGGAGGAGCCTGGTAGGCTGCAGTCTATGGGGTCACTAAGAGTCCGATACAACTGAGCGACTTCACTTTCACTTTTCACTTTCATGCATTGGAGAAGGAAATGGCAACCCACACCAGTGTTCTTGCCTGGAGAATCCCAGACACGGGGGAGCCTGGTGGGCTGCCGTCTATGGGGTCACATAGAGTCGGACATGACTGAAGCAACTTAGCATTAGCATTAGCAAAAAGCCAGAATGAAACTTTAAAACTTCTAAAAATGTTTTTAATCAACTTCTGAAAGACCTTTGTTCTTAGTACAACCTACAAATTATTTTACATTTGGTCCTTTCAGTATAATGTCTATAATGCAGAGATCTGAACAAGCTGTATAATCTCGGTATACTAAACACATATATACTGCTACACATATAAAGGCTAATTGTAATATACAGCCACACTAAACTAGTTTGGATAGACGTGGAGCCTCCATCTCACCAGTTAAAGCCTTTCATCAATATGTCTGAGATCTGTGTGAGTTCAGGGATTCTTTTAAATCTCATTTAATCTGATCATTAAAGAAATTTCAATGGCACACAAGTAAAAGGTGGCTAGACTAGAAAAAAAAAAAAAAGTGTATTTTCCCAATTTCAACTGAAGCAGAAAAACAATATGAAGTCCCAGACGGTTCACAAGGCAAACCTCTCAATGTCTCCTCCAACTTCTCAATTTTGCAAAGATAGGTGCTTTAATGTGAAGCATGTTTGAAAAGTAAAGGACTTCCTTTAGTCTGCCCTTGGCACTAAGGATCTCATTGGAAAATGAGACCCTTGCTCTTAATTTCTCTATGGCCATGGAGCACTTCACTTGGCCACTGGTGATGCCTCCAGTGTTCTGACAAGTATCTATCTGGCAGTCTAGTAAGGTTTCAACCAGCTGTCTCTACAACTGGACACAGTTGCTCTCTCTCTGCCCTGTCTTAAACAGTACTTTTAATTCCTGGGCCTTTCCAGGGTTCTACGACTTCCATCAACTTGTTTCCTTCACAGCTCTTCTACCTGACAGCTGTGCCTCCACTTCCTTAGGCCCGCTGAAATGTATGGGTTCTAGACTGCCTTTCTTCCAGAGATTGTTGTTCTCTTCCCTGCTCCCTTTCGCTTTCATGTTTCCATTGTGGGGCCATACAGTTTCACTTGCTTTGGGTAGGTAAGTCGACATGTAATAAATGTTTACATGGCATTGTTCCACTGAAAACTAAACTAGTCATGCTTCTTAACATTTCCCTATCCTATTTCAGGGCCAAACTTGAGGGGTGGAGCCTCCTTCTAAGTCCTCATCGGTTTGTCTTTAAGTTGGTCCTCAGGACCAAAAGAGAAGAGCTTCCATAATTTACTCTTCGGGATGAAATGCCCTAGGTCTTTAGCACCATGCTCTAGGAAAACTATTATCAGTCTTGTGGAACCCCATTCTTTAACCAATACAATGGCTTTCATTTGGCAAACGGCTAGGAAGCACCCATATATACCCCCTGTAACACAAGGTTTCCAAGGATCTCCTGAGACATACCCCAACATAATCATATTCCATCAATTCTTCACGCACTGTAATAGGACCAAGAATGATCTCTGTTTCAAAATAGAGGTTCTGATTAGTTATTATTCCTATTAGGATTTTATTACTGCTGTGACCGAATTGGGCTTTCCTGATGGCTCAGTTGGCAAAGAATCCTACCTGCAATGCAGGAGCCCCAGATTCATTCCCTGGGTGGGAAGGTCCCCTAGAGAAGGATACTGCAACCCACTCCAGTAATTCTTGCCTGGAGAATCCCATGGACAGAGGAGCCTAGTGGGCTACAGTCCATTGGGTTGCAAAGAGTGATCGAATTAAGTAAAAATCGAAAAAAAAGTCTTATTTTTAATTCAACAAGGCCGTCCCAGAATTCTTTTTCTTTAAAATTGATACTTTTAAAAATATACACCTAACTCATTCCACGTTGGCTTCTGGAAGTTTAACCACCACAGCAACACTTATGTGGACCTTTGTACTTCTCCCCCACTTCCAATCCCTCCAGCTGCACCCCAAAATCCACATCACGCACACAGGGCCCAGAGTTAGAACTAAACGTCCCCAGCCCTAACCCAAGCACTCCCGAGGGCGACTCCACGGGCCGGCGTCTGTGGGGCCTCTCCAGGCTCCCGTTCCGTGAAGGGCTAACAGGAATGGCCCCCGAGCTGGAGGGTCCGAGCCGGGGGAGTTCAGCCCTGCAGTCCGCCCAGGGCGGGCGCCAGCGCGAGCGCAGCCCCAGGGGCAGGTGCGGCGCGCGGGCCGCCCTAGGCGGGAGGGCGGGGAGCGGCGGGCCGGGGACCGCGAGGCGAGCCCGGCGCCGCCTTACCTCTCCAGGGCCTGCAGGGTGTAGCTGATGAGCGGCCTCTCCAGGATGGGGCAGAACTGCTTCGGGGTGGGGACGCCCATCCTCTCCCCGCTACCCCCCGCCGGCAACACGGCCGCCACAGCCGGCGCGCGACACCCGGCTTCGGCCCCGAAGCGGCTCAGCGAGGAGGCCGAGGCCGCCGCGTCCGCGCCGCGCAAGCCACGCAGGCGAGGCCCCGGCTCCGCGGGCCCGGAGCCGCCAGGCGGCCCTAACTCCATGGCGGCGGGCGGCGCGGCGCGCCCCGCTCGCCGGGGTCCACTCGGGGCCTCGGCCGGGGTCGTGCGGGAGAGGCCGGGCGGGGTCAGAGCGGGTACACGGACAGCGCCCACCCGAGCCGCGCGGGCCTGGCCGCCCCACGTCCCCAGGGGAGGATCTAGCTGCCAGTCTTCCCTCTCGGCGCGTCTTCGGCCTCAGTCCCGAGCCCAGCGCCCCCGGGAGGGCTGAGTTTCCCGGCTCTCGCCTTCTCCGGCAGGCCCAGCAGCCCCCGCAGGTGTCAGCTCTCCCTAAGTGCCTACGGGTCTCCTTAACCTAACAGCTGTGCTCAGGCCGTAGAGGTCAGGTCTCCCTCCCATTCCCTCTCTCCTCGGAGAGATTTAAAGAGATTTGGATGGGAGTCACGAGATGGGCCAGAGAGATGTAGATGTACATCTCGATTATCTTTCATTCCGTTCGTGAGGCTTCCTGGCTCCTCAAGTAAAGACAGGTGGACGGACAAATATGAAGTATCATTGAGTCAAACTGCCGCGGTTACCAAATTTGTCTGCAAATCGGAAACACCTGGGGAGCTCAAAAAACGCTGACTGGTATGTCCCACCCTCAGAGACTGGGTTTAATTGGCCTGAGCTTTGGAATGATTTTAAAGATCCCCAGGTGATTCTAATGAGCAGGCACGATTTTTTTTTGAAACCACGAAGCCAAAGCAGTAATACTAATAATTGCTGAGTAGTCGGCACACAGTATCTCATTTAATCTCCAGGAGAACCCATCTATTGCCATTCCACTTATACACAGGCGGAAACAAAGTTCACTGTTTAAATAACTTGTGTAAGATTGCACCCTTAATGGCCTTTGCCCAAAAGTACAGCCAGAGTTGAAGAATTCCAGGGCCAAAGCCTATCATGCCCTTATTTAGTTCTGTCTTTGATAGCAGTGTTTACCTTGAAAATGTACTGAAATATTTGGAGTGTCGAAGCAGACTGTATTAGGTCTCTGGAATGTAAACTCCTTGAGGGCAGGGTCCTTACTTTTTTGGTTTGGGTACTGTCCTGGAATATAAGTGAAGCTTAATAAATACTTACTGAATAAGCTACAAATTCAGTGAATGATAGTCGAAGTATATATAATTAAATATTTGCTAATTTATGTTTATAACTAATCTTATATTAGTTAATATAAGATTCATTAAAAAGGAATCTTTTATATATTATCAGGTTATAATATTCCAATTCAGTATTTTTAGCCATTTTCCCAGTTTAGAATAAAGCATACAAAATTAAGATTTACCTTTCTACTCTTATTGTCTTTTATTTGATCTTATTATTAAAAGCACTATCAGTTTCAGATCGGTTGCTTTTATTATAATTAATCTTTAGCTCTGTTCTACTTAAATTTTGTCAGGTCACTAACTCTTAGCCAAAAAGTAGGCTTCATAATACACTTGACTTTGTAGCACTACCACTCCTGTGTCTAGACTACAGTATGCGTTCAGTTAATATATGTTGACTAATTGGGTGGATAAATGAATAACTGAGTCTATCTACAGAGACAAAAAAGCAAATCAAATTATTGTTTCTATTAATATTGATCTTTAAACCTCACTTTTTTAATCTAATGGTGGAGCTAATGCTATTCTTCATTTTCTTAGTCTTAAGCAAAAATATCATAGTAATAAAATTCTTGTTATATTAATTTCTATATAATCATTAATATAATTAAACTTTGAAAATTTAACCAGAATATTATTTTATTGATTTAGTTCTCTTCTTCAAGTAACTTTGCTCTGATCACTGTGAACTCATAGATCTTACATACTATACCGTAATGATGTTTAATAGACAGACTTGTACTGAACGAAAAAGGACAGACTTTATTTGTATATAGCAATATGAGAAGCAAAGATGAGAAGCAAAGTTTTTGTTCTATGTCTTTCTATATAAATATAAATAATTAGTTCTTTATTTTATATTCTTTGCATAGGGGATGTAGTTTCCATGTTGCTTTATACTGAAGGGGAGCAAAATATGCCACTTCAGCATATTGACTACTTTAAAGTTACTTAAGAAATATCATGAGCAAGACGGACATTCTGACCCTCATTTGTCCTCCTGAAAGCAGGAAATAAATCCCTCATATGAAAATACCTTGTAGCAGCAGAGAGACATCCTTATCACTATAGGTAGGGAATTCAGGGCAGAGCAGAGTATATAAACACACCTGGTTACTTCTTCATTAATTAACTTTTCCAAGCCCCTCTATTTTGTCAATTCCTCACAAATGTATTGCTCCTCAGTCTAAAAGGTATGGAAGCTGCTTTAGTTACTTCTTACTACTTTGGGGTTCCCATACATGCAAAATTAAACTTGGTTTTCTCCTGTTGATCCATCTTAGGTTAATTTAATTATTAGGCCAGCCAGACAACCTAGAATCGATGAAGGAAGAAGTTCCACTAAAAGTTATAGCAGCCACATTATAAGACTATTTTCCCTGTAGTAGATATTTAATAATGTCCCTCCTTCGTATTTGAGGGTTCTGATCTGCAGAGTCAACCATTTCATCAAACTCCAAACCTGTGGATACAGAGAAGGGATTGTATCCATCATTTAATATAAGGAACTGGAGCAGCTGCAGATTTTGGTATTTGTGGGGTCTGGAACCAATGCCATGTGGATACTGATGGACAACTGTACATACCCTGGAAAGTAAGATCCTCTGTGATACATTGGTAATAAGTACTGTAAGAGTTTAGAAAAAATAAAACCCAAACTGTATAATAGGACTTCCCAGGTGGCGCTAGTGGTAAAGAACCCACTTGTCAATGCAGGAGACGTGAGAGACACAGGTTTGATCCCTAGGTTGGGAAGATCCCCTGGAGGAGGGCATGGCAACCCACTCCAGTATTCTTGTCTGCAGAATCCCATGGACAGAGGAACCTAGTGGGCTATAGTCCATGGGGTCACAAAGAGTCAGACACGACCAAGAACTTAGCAGGCACACAGGTATTATAATGTAGAGTAAGCAGAAGGGAGCAGTTCTTGGCGTGGTTTTTTGATCTGGGCTTCTGTGATAATAGCGGCCTCCCAAAGATGTCCGTGTCCTAACCCCTGATACCTGTGCAGGACACCTAATAAAAGGGTGGTGCAGCCGAGCAAGAACTCAGCTCAAGTTCTTGCCATGGAAAGAATGTTCTGGATTATCCTTGTGGGCTCAATGTAAACCCAAGGGCCCTTATAAGTGGGAGGTCAGAACTAGAGAAGGAAGTGTGAAGATGAAAGAGAGTGTTGGAGTGATACAGGGCTAGGAGCCAAGGCATTTGGAAATCTTCTGGAAGCTGGGTTAAGTAAGGAACCAGATTTTCCTCCTAGAGATTCTGGAGGAACATGCATTCAGAACACTAAGGTGATAAATTTATTTTAAGTCACAAAATTTGTGGTAATCTCTTACAACAATTGGATACTAACATGACTTCATACTCGGGGAGCTTCACATATATACATTGACTATCATCTCCAAATGAAGTTATGCTGCTGCTGCTGCTGCTAAGTCGCTTCAGTCGTGTCCAACTCTGTGTGACCCCGTAGATAGCAGCACACTAGGCTCCCCCATCCCTGGGATTCTCCAGGCAAGAACACTGGAGTGGGTTGCCATTTCCTTCTCCAGTGCATGAAAGTGAAAAGTGAAAGTGAAGTCACTCAGTCATGTCCAACTCTTAGCGAGCCCATGGACTGCAGCCCACCAGACTCCTCCATCCATGGGATTTTACAGGCAAGGGTACTGGAGTGGGGTGCCATTGCCTTCTCCGAAATGAAGTTATACATAGTTTGAAATACATTGATGTGAAAAAGGAAAACTGTTTATTCTACTTTATGTCCCATACCTAGGCCCTAAATGCACTCTGCCTTTTAAAAATTATTTATTTATTCATTTTTGGCTGCAGTGAGTCCTCATTGCTGCATGGACCTTTCTGGAGTTGTGGTGAGCGAGGGCTACTCTCTAGTGGCAGTGCACAGGCTTCTCATTATGGTGGCTTCTCTTATTGTGACGCACAGGCTCCCTGCACACAGACCTCAGGAGTTGTAGCACATGGACTTCGATGCTCCACCACATGTGAAATCTTCCCAGACCAGGGATCAAACCATGTCGCCTGCACTGGTAGGCAGATTCTTTACCATTGAACCACCAGGGAAGTTCCTGACTTTTTAAATAAATCCTGTAATTATCTTTAATTATAAATCCTGAATAACACTTTGCAACCCCATGGACTGTATAGTTCATCCAGGCCAGAATACTGGAGTGGGTAGCCTTTCCCTTCTCCAGGGGATCTTCCCAACCCAAGGTTCAAACCCAGGTCTCCCACATTGCAGGAGGATTCTTTACCAGCTGAACCAGAAAAGCTTTATGATAAATATATACCACAACTTCATGACCTCACTTTGACTTGTCTTTTTCTTTGAATGAATATAAAATTACCCATTAAGTGGAAGTGGCTCTCCTCTTTATATTTGAAAGGCCTAAAATTCTGTTTTCTGGGTTGTTTCTACTTGTCAGTATACCACAGAATATTTACCTAGGGGAATTTATTATTATTATTCTTGCAGAATTTTAGATCAAATTGGGTTAATTTTTCTAGTGTTAATTGAAGCACAATTAGCACTGCCAGTCACTCCCCACCTCCCCAACCACATTGTTTTAATAGCATTTCTAGAGGTTATTTGGGGTGTCGCTCATAAGTGCTAATGAACATGGCTTATCCTTTAACTCTGCTGAAATCAGAGCCAAACAAAATAAATAACAGGTCAGCCCCAGCATTTCTGTCAGCCCCATGAATTCCATTTCCTGTTTTTCTATTGTGTATCTTATGTAAATGAGACAGTCCATCAACCTCTGATCTTTAACTCATTTTTATACATAAGAAACGTAATGCTCTGAACTGAGGTCTTTCTGTGGATAATTCAAAGTAAACACCACATGGCAAAAAATTATTTTCTTTGACTTTCTCAATATTTCTTACAAAGTTATTTATCAACTGTCTCAACTCTTTACTTTGTTTCCTGAATAGCTAAAAAGTAAAAGAGTGGTGAATATTTAGCCTTAGGACTGAATGATAAATTTGACATCATTAATGCTACTGAAGTTTAACTTTTCGTAAAAATAATTTGGGGACCATTGCTAATATATGTAGTATTTCTTGTATCGTTTATATAATATAATCATTTCAGTTCGGTTCAGTCGCTCAGTCGTGTTGACTCTTTGCGACCCCATGAATCGCAGCACACCAGGCCTCCCTGTCCATCACCAACTCCCATAATTCATTCAGACTAACGTCCATCGAGTCAGTGATGCCATCCAGCCATCTCATCCTCTGTCATCCCCTTCTCCTCCTGCCCCCAATCCCTCCCAGCATCAGAGTCTTTTCCAACGAGTCAACTATTTGCACGAGGTGGTCAGAGTACTGGAGTTTCAGCTTTAGCATCATTCCTTCCAAAGAAATCCCAGAGCTGATCTCCTTCAGAATGGACTGGTTGGATCTCCTGGCAGTCCAAGGGACTCTCAAGAGTCTTCTCCAACACCACAGTTCAAAAGCATCAATTTTTCAGCGCTCAGCCTTCTTCACAGTCCAACTTTCACATCCATACATGACCACAGGAGAAACCATAGCCTTGACTAGATGGACCTTTGTTGGCAAAGTAATGTCTCTGCTTTTCAATATGCTATCTAGGTTGGTCATAACTTTCCTTCCAAGGAGTAAGCGTCTTTTAATTTCATGGCTGCAGTCACCATCTGCAGTGATTTTGGAGCCCCCCAAAATAAAGTCTGACACTGTTTCCACTGTTTCCCCATCTATTTCCCATGAAGTGATGGGACCAGATGCCATGATCTTCATTTTCTGAATGCTGAGCTTTAAGCCCACTTTTTCACTCTCCACTTTCACTCTCATCAAGAGGCTTTTTAATTCCTCTTCACTTTCTGACATAAGGGTGGTGTCATCTGCATATCTGAGGTTATTGAGATTTCTCCTGGCAATCTTGATTCCAGCTTGTGTTTCTTCCAGTCCAGCCTTTCTCATGATATACTCTGCATATAAGTTAAATAAGCAGGGTGACAATATACAGCCTTGACGTACTCCTTTTCCTATTTGGAACCAGTCTGTTGTTCCATGTCCAGTTCTGACTGTTGCCTCTTGACCTGCATACAGATTTCTCAAGAGGCAGGTCGGGTGGTCTGGTATCCCCATCTCTTTCAGAATTTTCCACAGTTTATTGTGATCCACACAGTCAAAGGCTTTGGCATAGTCAATAAAGCAGAAATAGATGTTTTTCTGGAACTCTCCTGCTTTTTTGATGATCCAGCAGATGTTGGCAATTTGGTCTCTGGTTCCTCTGCTTTTTTTAAAATCAGCTTGGACATCAGGAAGTTCACGGTTCACGTACTGCTGAAGCCTGGCTTGGAGAATTTTGAACATTACTTTACTAGCATGTGAGATGAGTGCAATTGTGCAGTAGTTTGAGCATTCTTTGGCATTGCCTTTCTTTGGGATTGGAATGAAAACTGACCTTTTCCAGTCCTGTGGCCACTGCTGAGTTTTCCAAATTTGCTGGCATATTGAGTGCAGCACTTTCACAGCATCATCTTTCAGGATTTGGAATAGCTCAACTGGAATTCCATCACCTCCACTAGCTTTGTTCGTACTGATGCTTTCTAAGGCCTGCTTGAATTCACATTCCAGGATGTCTGGCTCTAGGTCAGTGATCACACCATCGTGATTAATCTTAGAAAATATATTACTGGCACATTTGTTGTAGGAAGGGGACCCCTTGAAGGACCCAAGAGTGAGCTCTTATCCAACACTCAGAAATGAATTGTATGAGGAGATACACATGAAGACAAAGCAAGAGACTTTATTGTGAAGGGGTGTCCAGGCAGAGAGCCGCAGGGTAAGAAAAGCCAGGAGAGCTGCTCTGCCAAAATGGCTCACAGACTCAGGTCTTCTGGTAATGGGGTTAGTTTCCGGGTTGTCTCTGGCCAGTCATCTTACTTGACCCACAGTCTCACTCAGGGTTCTTCCTCTCAGCATCTCCCAAGATGGATTCCAGCACAAAGGATTCTGGGAAGTTGGTCATCTCCTTCCTCTTTTGTCCCCTCCCAAATTTTCCCGGTTAGTTTTTGGCAGCAGCACTATGTTCCTTATTGGTACCTCCTGTTGTAAGACAACTCAGACAAGTGGTTATCATCATGCCTGGCCAAGGCAGTTGGTTTTGATCAACAGTCCCCACCACAGCGGTCCCCTAATACCTTCTGACAGAACGTTTGCTTCAGTAGGTCTGGAGTAGACCCACAATGCTGCATTTTTAATAGGCTTCCTTAGGTCCTCCTAATGTAGGTTGGACCCGACTCATATAAACCCTGAATTAAAAAAGAATTACATCCCAATTCACTTTATATCCAGTGTATTTTAATTTCAAGACCTAAAGCAAAATGCACATGATATATTAAATGTGCCATATAAAAAGTGCATAAGAAATCCATTAAAATGTCTGTTTTATTTTCTCGTTAATTTATAAGAAGGGAAACATGAGGGGGAAATGTTTAAGTGCCAGGAATTTAAAAAAAAAGATGGTAGAGACCTGGAGAACCTGTGCTATTTCTACAGACATGTTGTTAAAAAACACATTACTCACCTCTGAGAGCCATCAAAGGCCATATCCTTGACCACCGCTTAAGCAAAATTGAAATCGTTGCCTGGAACTCTGCCCTGAGCATAGAACTCAAGGGTGCAATTCAATTGAGGGATGACACATACCTGCAGAAACTAAAAGAGGGGAACGACCTCTATGCATAAGAAATGTGGGAGAGGTGATATCTTTGATGGGTTTATTTAGGAAACAAATGACTAGCCTAGAATTGGTGGTAGCTAATTTTCATAATCTGTGGAAAAGAAGAACATTCAGAATCATCAATGAAGAGCAACTGTTAGTCAAGGAAGATTTGTCAATTCCGCAGGGAAAGATCTTGGCAGCAGTTATTCCTATATATTAACTGCAACTCATTACTAAAACAAGATTTAAAGAAGGAAAAAACCCTAGTCTTTAAGAAGAAAATGCTCCCTGAAAATTCAAAGTCATATCTTTTTACTGAAGAATAAGAAAAGAAGAATGTGGATATTTGAATGTGCCATTATTACCACAATCATCACCACTCTCCCTGCTGAGCATAGAGTAAATATAAATTATGAGCTGTGCATTAGTCTGAATGTGGAACATCATTGCCTTATAATGCCTTACCAAGAGGGTACCAAGCCTGGATCTTAAGCAGATCAAAAGGGACTATGATGGAATAGCATACAGAGAGGCAAAAAGTCAAAATAAAGGGAGAGAGAAGACTGAGACATGAGGATACAGTCTCTTCAGTGATATCTAAAGAATATGAAGATACAAACTTTTAATTTTTGTTTAGGAAAAAAGAGTGCTTCACTGCTTTTTAGCATGGGGCATTTACTGGACTAGCCAAAAAGTAAAAAAAAAAAAAAAAAAAAAAAACAGTAGTTTGGGTAGATGCTGTAAGATGTAGTTAGGAGAACAATTAGCTAAGGTGGTTTGGACAGGAAGCACTTAGTGGTGGTGGAAGGACCATAGAGAAATAAATTGTGGTATATTGCGAAAAAGAAGAAATGAGCTCACTGTGTTGTTTATGCTGTGTATGATTAGAAATGTTCAATAGAAATTAAATACTTCCACTCGTCACTATGGCTAATCACTAATGATGTCAGACATAAGTAAAGGAATGAATAAGTGAAATAATGTTCAATGTGCCAATGAATATAACTAAATGCGTGAAGACCAATTTACACTTAGTCTTCAGAAAAATCTGGATGCTTAAAACTCTTCCCAAAAGAAGACGTTGCTTTGATCTAAAGTTGCATAATCCTCTTTCTTCTTCTCCTATTGTTATTCCTAAAGGACCTCAAGACTTTGACAAAAGATTAAAAAAAAAAACAAAAACTTTCCCTTTTGTCAAATCTTTCCTTAGCAATTATTTTCTCTGAACTTCATAAAAAATCTTTGATTATTAGCTGCTATAGTACAATAACATACTATGCACAAAATTAACTAATAGTGGTCCTGGGCAAAACTTCAAATTTCGTTGTTTCTCTTTCGCTCTCCTGGCCTCCTGTGTTCTGGTCCTTTTTCCTTTCTTCTTATCATCTCCTGAATTGGCCATCTCACTATCAGGTCTGCTGACCAGAAGTTCATCTGTGGCTTTTACCTGTGGATTTAACCCTTTCAGCCCTGACCAGAACAGGCAGCTCCAACCTGTCAGAGGGTTGCATCTTGAATTCGTCTTATTGCCTAGAGGAACTGCCCTACCATTCACAGGGTACACCCACCTCCTGGAAATCTTCCTCCTGACCTCTACTCCACTTGACCCAGGGCTTATGATTGACTCCTGCTTGGAATCCCACCTCTCTTTGGCATAAAGTAGGCAATGGCACCCCACTCCAGTACTCCTGCCTGGAAAATCCCACGGATGGAGGAGCCTGGTAGGCTGTAATCCATGGGGTCGCTGAGGGTCAGACACGACTGAGCGACTTCACTTTCACTTTTCACTTTCACGAATTGGAGAAGGAAATGGCAACCCACTCCAGTGTTCTTGCCTGGAGAATCCCAGGGACGGGGGAGCCTGGTGGGCTGCCGTCTATGGGGTCACACAGAGTCGGACACGACTGAAGCGACTTAGCAGCAGTTCTCAGCCAAGCTACACATTTGTGGATACAAACTGCATCAGATGCCAATGCTGTATCAGAATCAGATGAGAGCTTGGAAGTGTTTATTATCTTGAGCTTCTACATTGCTAGATCACACATGAAACCTGGCTGGGCATGTGTGTGTGTGTGTGTGTGTGTGTGTGTTAGTTGCTCAGTCATGTTTGACTCTTTGCGATCCCTTGGACTGTAGCCCTCCAGGCTTCTCTGTCCATGGAATTCTCCATGCAGGAATACTTGAATGAGTAGCCATTCCCTTTTCCAGGAGATCTTCCCAACCCAGGAATTGAACCCGAGTCTCCTGTATTGTAGGTAGATTCTTTACCATCTGAGACACCAGAGAAACCCCTGGCCTAGTTTAACAACTCATAATTGACCAGGGTGAACAGAAGAGTTACTGCCTGATGGGACTGAATGTTAAATCAAGGAGTATGGCCGCTTTCACTCCATCGTGATATAGGTTTGTTGAAGAATTATTGCTAATTGTATGCATTGCATGTTAGGCACAGTATGGTATGCATATATCAATAAATCTTTTGGGTCTCACAGCTGCTTTTGTGAGACAAAGGTCATAATTCCTCCCATTTTACTGATATGGACCATGAAATTTCTGACTTGCCAAAGGAAGCGATGGGCTGTTATGCCAGGTCTGTCTAAATACTGACCTCCGATGGAGAGGACAGTGTTTCCAATTTGTCATCAGTACTCCTCAGTGTGAGGTTTAGCTCTTTAATGCCTATCTTGACAAAATATAACAATAAACTACTTTTCAGTGAACAGTGAGCAACATTTCCTACAGCAAACTTTCCTGGATGAAACTGAGATGAACTAAGGGAAGAAGGTGCTGCCAATTATAACATGCCATTGAAATTAAAATTTCTTATCGTGAATGATGGCTCTTCTGTCACCATCCTGCAATACAAATTAAATTTTTCCTAAATATTGTTACTTCCTCATTTTATTAACTGACTTCAAAATCTTCTATTATTTTGAACTTCTCGTTTCAAAAATTTTCTGACCACAAATATTCCATTTCAAAACTGTTCTGACCACCACAATTCTTCTTGAATAGAAGGGTAATATAAATAAATAAATTGAAACTGAGCCCCCTATTGGTGATGAAATATTCCCCCCAAATGGCATAGTAACTTAATTTTTGATGGTCTTTGTTGTTAAACTTCGGAAAGTTTTTTTAAGCATCAAATATGTTCAATTGGTTTTTCAAAGATCCCTAGTATAACGCAGAGACATTATTACCTCTTATAAAAACCGTATTTTCGTTTCCCCAATAATCTGTCCTAGCTTAACACTCAAGGACCAAGGCCACAATCTTGCAAAATTTCAGGAGAAACCATGCCCAGAAAGTATATTGTAAACTTGCTTCCTGAAGTTCGGTAATGCAATAGTCGAGACAAAAACTTTCAATTATTATTCCATTGCTGGTTATTAACTAATTTTCAAAGAACGTGGGAGTTTTTGTGTGTGTTAGGTTTAGGAGTTTTTAAAACATGATTGTATGTGCCTAAATTACATGTTTTAGATCTTTGAAAGAAAGGATGAATTAATATTTGCTTATTATTTTTCCTGGTAAACACTATTCATTGAGTGAACATCTTAAACAATTGAATAATTTCAATATTACCATAAATTTGAAGTGGAATTTTTTTTTTGTAAAGGAGTTTATATAAATTATTTAAAAAGTAATTAAACTGGACCTCAACTAAGGAGTTTATTGTAGGAAGGAAAGTGATCTCTTCATGGATGGAAATTAAATGCTTTCATAAAGTGATGTGTTGTAGTTATTGTGACAGCACAAATTATATTAATAACTAGTTGGGAATTGAAATAAAATGTTACCAAGTTTCAGAGACTTGACTTTTAGTTGAGTTTTGTGTGATTGCTACATGAATGAAATGAAATCTAAGTATTTCTCCTAACACACACATATATGTTTAGAATTCATTGTCTACAATAACAGTAATCTAAAAAAAAAAAAAAGTACCCTCAAGAGCATGCAAGAAAGTAAATATTAAAGCTTCTATTTGTATTGTTTTATTTTTTATTATCTTCTTCTTAAAATGTAATTTTTATGAATCGTCTAATATATTGACATTGATAAATGTGTATAATATTTAAAATTTTTAAATATATATTGCTAGTGGATGCTCAGTTTATTTCAGTTCAGTCACTCATGTGTCGGGCTCTTTGCAATCCCATGGGCTGCAGTACACAAGGCTTCCGTGTCCATCACCAACTCCCAGAGCTTACTCAAACTCATGTCCATTGAGTCAGTGATGCCATCCAACCATCTCATCCTCTGTCATCCCCTTCTCTTCCTGCATTCAATCTTTCCCAGCATCAGGGTCTTTTCAAACGAGTCAGTTCTTTGCATCAGGTGGCCAAAGTATTAAAGTTTCAGCTTCAGCATCAGTCCTTCCAATAAATATTTAGAGTTGATTTCCTTTAGGATTGACTGAGTTGATCTTGCAGTCCAAGAGACTCTCGGGAGTCTTCTCCAACACCACAGTTCAAAAGCATCCATTCTTTGGCTCTCAGCTTTCCTTTTAGTTCAACTCTCACATCCATACATGACTACTGGAAAAACCATAGCTTCCACTAGATGGACTTTTGTTGGCAAAGTAACATCTCTGCTTTTTAATATGCTGTCTAGGTTGGTCATAGCTTTTCTTCCAAGGAGCAAGTATGTTTCAATTTCATGGCTACAGTCACCATCTGCAGGGATTTTGGACCCCAAGAAAGTAAAGTCTGTCACGTTTTCCATTGTTTCCCCATCTACTTACCATGAAGTGATGGGACCAGACACCATGATCTTAGTTTTCCTGAATGTTGGGTTTTAAGCCAAGTTTTTCACTCTACTCTTTCATTTTCATCAAGAGGTTCTTCAGTTCTTCTTTGCTTTCTGCCATATAGGTGGTATCATCTGCATATCTGAAGTTATTGATACTTCTCCCAGCAATCTTGATTCTAGCTGGTGCTTCATCCAGCATGGCATTTTGCATAATGTACTCTGCACATAAGCTAAATAAGCAGGGTGACAATATATAGCTTTGACATACTCCTTTCCCGATTTGGAACCAGTCTGTTGTTTCATGTCCAGTTCTAACTGTTACTTCTTGACCTGCATACAGATTTCTCAGGAGGCAGGTCAGGTGGTCTGGTATTCCCATCTCTTTCAGAATTTTCTACAGCTTGTTGTGATCCACACAGTCAAAAGCTTTGGCATAGTCAATAAAGCAGAAATAGATGTTTTTCTGGAATTCTCTTGTTTTTTCAATGATCCAACAAATGTTGGCAATTTGATCTCTGGTTCCTCTGCCCTTTCTAAATCCAGCTTGACCATCTGGAAGTTCATGGTTCACATACTGTTGAAGCCTGGCTTGGAGAATTTTGAGTATTACTTTACTAGTGGGTGAGATGAGTGCAATTGTGCAGTAGTTTGAACATTCTTTGGCATTGCCTTTCTTTGGGATTGAAACGAAAACTGACTTTTTCCAGTCCTGTGGCCACAGCTGAATTTTCCAAATCTACTGGCATATTGAGTGCAGCACTTTCACAGCATCATCTTTTAGGATTTGAAATAGCTCAACTGGAATTTCATCACCTCCACAAGCTTTGCTTGTAGTGATGCTTCCTAAGGCCCACTTGACTTCACTCCAGGATGTCTGGCTCTAGGTGAGTGATAACACCATCATGGTTATCTGGGTCATGAAGATCTTTTTGTATAGTTCTTCTGTGTATTCTTACCACCAATTCTTAGTATCTGCTGTTTCTATTAGGTCCATACAATTTCTGTCCTTTATTGTGCCCATTTTGCATGAAATATTCCCTTGGTATCTCTGATTTTCTTGAAGAGTTCTCTAGTCTTTCCCATTCTATTGTTTCCCTCTATTTCTTTGCACTGATCACTGAGGAAAGCTTTCTTATCTCTCCTTGCTATTCTTTGGAACTCTGCATTCAGATGGATATGTCTTTCCTTTTCTCCTTTGCCTTTCTCTTCTCTTCTTTTCTCAGCTATTTGTAAAGCATCCTCAGACAACCATTTTGTCTTTTTGCATTTCTTTTTCTTGGGGGTGGTCTTGATCACTGCCTCCTGTACAATGTCACAAACCTCCATCCATAGTTCTTCAGGCACTCTATCAGATCCAATGCCTTGAATCTATTTGTCACTTCAACTGTATAATTGTAAGGGATTTGATTTAGGTCATACCTGAATGATTTAGTGGTTTCCCTACTTTCTTCAATTTAGGTCTGAATTTGGCAATAAGGAGTTCGTGACCTGAGCCACAGTCAGCTCCCGGTCTTGCTTTTGCTGACTGTAAAGAGCTTCTCCATCTTTGGCTGCAAAAATACAATCAGTCTGATTTCAGTATTGACCATCTGGTGATGTCCATGTGTAGAGTCTTCTCTTGTGTTGTTGGAAGACGATGTTTGCTGTGACCAGTGCACTCTCTTGGCAAAACTCTGTTAGCTTTTGCCCTGCTTCATTCCGTACTCCAAGGCCAAATTTGCCTGTTACTCCAGGTATCTCTTGATTTCCTACTTTTGTATTCTAGTCCCCTATAATGAAAAGGACATCATTTTTGGGTGTTAGTTCTAGAAAGTCTTGTAGGTCTTCATAGAATTGTTCAACTTCAGCTTTTTCATCATCACTGGTTGGGTCACAGACTTGGATTACCATGATATTGAATGTTTTGCCTTAGAAACAAACAAAGATCATTATGTCATTTTTGAGATTGCATCCAAGAACTGCATTTTGGACTCTTGTTGACTGTGAGGGATATTCCATTTCTCCTAAGGGATTTTTCCCCAATGTAGTAGATATAATGGTCATCAAGTTAAATTCACCCATTCCAGGCCATTTTAGATCACTGATTCCTAAAATGTTGATGTTCACTCTTGCCATCTCCTGTTTGACCACTTCCAATTTGCCTTGATTCATGGACCTAACATTCCAGGTTCCTATGCAATATTGCTCTTTACAGCATCAGATTTTACTTCCATCACCAGTCACATCCACAACTGGACATTGTTTTTGCTTTGGTTCCATCTCTTCATTCTTTCTGGAGTTATTTCTCCACTCTTCTCCAGTAGCATATTGGGCACCTACTGACCTGGGGAGTTCATTTTTCAGTATCCTACATTTTTGCCTTTTCATACTGTTCATGGGGTTCTGAAGCCCAGAATACTGAAGTGCTTTGTCATTCCCTTCTCCAGTGGAACCCGTTTTGTCAGAACTCTCCATCATGACCTGTCTATCTTGGATGGCCCTTTGGCTCTACAGCTTGACTCATGATTTCACTGAGTTAGACAAGGCTGTGGTCCAAGTGATTAGTTTTCTCTGACTGTGGTTTTCATTCTGTCTGCCCTCTGATGGATGAGGATAAGAGGCTTAGGATAAATGGATGCTCAGAATTTGTTTAATGATGGAGATTCATATCTAACAAAGTTTAGACCTAATGTTCTATTGTTCTGCACTTATTTTTTAACACTTAAGTAATGACTAAGTCTTCTCGGGCCTCTACTATCTTTATGATCTTAGCTGAGTTATTAAATTCCTCTATGTGCAAAATAGAACTAATAATGATATGTTGCAGTAGCTGCATTGGAGAGGGAAATGGCAACCCACTCCAGTGTTCTTGCCTGGAGAATCCCAGGGACGGGGGAGCTTGGTGGTGTGCCGTCTATGGGGTCACACAGAGTCGGACACGACTGAAGCAACTTAGCAGCAGCAGCAGCAGCTGTAGTGATGATTGTATCATTTGTAACATCTGAGAACTGTTTTGTAAGAGACAGAGTGTTATTCAGATGTGTGGGAACACCTTGAGAGCAGATAATAGTCCATTTTTGTATTTCCAGGATTTTTCACAGTAGCTGGAAAATAGAATATGTTTAATAAATAAATGAATGAATGAGGATCTACATATATGATTAACATTCTTATGTGCAAAAGCAAGATGTGGTGGAAAACATAAATGATCATAAATGAGAAAAATCAAATTAAGTTTTGCTCTATCTATTGACTGTGATTTTTATTTTAAACAAATCATTCATTTTTGATGAGTTCAGTTTTTTCCCTCTATAAACTAAACATAATAATATCATTTTCCCATCCCACCTCACAGAGTTGTTTTTAGAATAAAATTTATGTGAACTATATATGTGAAAGTTTATCATGAACTCTTAAGAAATTTCTCTGCTAACACTGGTGATGATTTGCTGTGGCTCTATCATCTCCTGCTAAATTGCACTTGACTAGAAGGAGAAGTTCCTCCCTGCCTTATGCTCTTGTTACATTCCTTTCTGCGCCTAACACAATGCTTTATCCATAATAAATTCTTTATTTTATTTTATTTAAAGCCATGTTAAGGAATGGTGACCTTCTGTTTTCAAACCTGCCCATGCTTTTGAGAAAAACACTGGTGGTGTTTGAGGGGTTCCGACCAGTACCAACTTGTGTCCCCCCAAGCACTTTTTATCAGTGAGAAGACAAAGCATGTAACTGAAGAGAATGCTTGATTTATACCTGTCTAGGCAATCAACCTGCCACCCATAGAAATGCTGGAAGTTTGGCAGTTAATCAGCAAGGCAATTTTTGTCCTCTATTCTTCATTGACGATCCTTTCCGTTTGTTCCATAATGGTGCTCCTTAGTCATTATGTCCTGTAGTAAAAACTGTGTGAATAAGGACTTTGTCTCTACAGCCAGAACAGGGCCTGGTATATCCTGGATGTTTAAGAAATACCTGGGGGAAGAATGAATCAAGAATTCATGGAATGAAGAATATGTATGCTCAATTAAAATTTTGAAGTATTTACCCAAATGTTGATTTGGTTTAATTCAGTAAAAAATTTCCCCAATTTCCATCTTTATAGAAGATTTAAAAAACTAAAGCTTATGCTGAATTCTTGCAATTTCATTCCTGTGTTTATGTATATGCATGTTTTCAATGCATATGAATAATGGACATATTTTTTATTAAAACTCCTATTTTTTCTGAAGATTGTAATTCCACATTCAAGAAAAATCAAAAATAACCACTATGTTTCAACATAAATACATCCATTCTTAAGCATATGTCTTTCTTAGGGCTAATTACACCTTTTTTCCAAATATATAACCCAAGAAATAATTTTCTACACAAACTAAAGAGGTTACAGAATGAAAATTTAAATTGAACCATTCAAAAAATCATTATATTTCTTTTAGAAGTTACATCACATATTTGAGTATTAGAAAATAATCACATTTTCAAACCTGATAAAGTGTGCTTTCCCAAGACTTGAAACGTAGGTGTAATTTTTTCTCACTCTCCAATATAGTACAGAACTTTTATTTTCTTTTTTTAAGATTTATTAATTTATTTACTTATGTGACTGCACCAAGTCTTCGTTGCTGCACATGAGATCTTCCTTGTTGTGACAAGAAGGATATTTTGGTTTGTTTTTTAGTTGCAACATGTGGGATCTAGTCCCCTGGCCAGGCATCCAGGGACTGAATCCAGGCCCCTGAATTAGGATTGTGCAGCCTGAGTGACTGTGCAACTAGGAAAGTCCCCAGTATAACACTTTCCTAAAACACTTGAATATTATCTCTGCAAGATTTATAGAGTAAGAAAACTGAGGGCCCAGATTTTGTATCGGCTTGCTCAACTAACCATATAAGTTCCTTCTCTCACCTTGCCCACCTTCTGGTGGGTCAACTGATGAGAAATTAATTGACCAAAAGGCAAGGAGTAGGGGATGAAGGGCAAAGTCCTGAGTAAAGAGAACTGAATAATTAAACTCTGAATAGTCAAGAGTTAACTTAAAATACCAGGATTCCCTGATAGCTCAATTGGTAAAGAATCTGCCTGCAATGCAGGAGACCCTGGTTTGATTACTGGGTTGGGAAGATCTGCTGGAGAAGGGATAGGCTACCCACTCCAGTATTCTTGGGCTTTCCTAGTGGCTCAGCTGGTAAAGAATCTGCCTGCAATGCAGGAGACCTGGGTTCGATCCCTGGGTTGGGAAGATCCCCTGGAGAAGGGAAAAACTACCCACTCCAGTATTCTGGCCTGGAGAATTCCATGGACTGTATAGTACATGGGCTCCCAAAAAGTCAGATGTGACTGAGCGACTTTCACTTTCAACTGAAAATAGCTTTTTACAAAGGAGAATTCAAATTGCTGTCTCCTTACCAGATGGAGAATTCAGTTTGTCAAGATGAGTTGATTCCCCAGCAGATGATGTAACCTGTATGTTGTTAACTGTAACAGGGGTCTGGTAACTAGGCCAAGAAATTGATAATAGAGAGTAAGTAGTGATGAATCTTTTTCTAATCAATGAGGACTACGTTTCTTAGAGGTTGTTTAGTCTATGCTGTTACACATTAACAGCATATGTAACACATTACATATTTTAAACACATTTTCTGCTTTTTAAATTGCTATAATTATAAAAATGGATTGTTTTTGCTCATAAATTATTACAGGAAAAAGTGATGATCAAAAGTGTACTTATTGACTTGTGTTCATATCCTAGAATACCAAGACTATTTCACAGACAGATTGGCATAATTCAGATTCCTTTGAATAGTGGCTAAGTTGGACTCAAGTAGAATTTAATTTAGAGTTTGATCTATAAATAGTGATTTACTATAAAACAGTGGGGCAGTTTAGGTGACAGTTCTAACTCTCATTATTAAATATATATAAAAAATTTCTGAGATGCCTTAAGAATATAACCAAGGGGAAAAAGTTCTTTTGGAGATTGAAAAAAAAAAAAAAAAAAGATTCATGCACTATCTGGATCTCGGCTAATAAAAATTAATTAATCAATAGGTCTAAATTATGTCTGTCCACAACACAGCCAGAGTACCAGTTTCCCAGATGTTCTTAAAGTCACCAGTCCCATCATAATTCCTCAAATGCAGACAGTATATCCTTGGGGGTGGGGGAATTATAAAAGAGAACAGACGCTAGTGGAATAAGGAAGTGCAATGGTAGGTATGTTGGGTAGAATAATTATAGTTGTTAAAGAAAGACTATTCAAGGAACAATGCATAATTGTACATCACCAAAAAGTCACAATGATCAACTGATCAGTCTACAACACCCTCCACTAGAGAGGAGTGCCTGCTTTTCAATAAGTACCCAGAACACTGGAAGGCAAATGGCATTTCTGAAAAGCCATCTCTTCTGCATATGGTGACTATGTTTATCAAACAAGGGATCCTTTTTTTCAGGGTGCCTCCTCCATTGGAGATACTTGGCTAATCTTTGCTATACTCTTAATTTCCTTTGGGGCTTCCCTGGTGGCTCAGATGGTAAAGCATCTGCCATTCATCTATTTTCTGGTTTGCTTATTTGTCTCCCATTCTAAACTGTAAACTACCCATGATCATTTTTCCTGGGAGGGAGATAACTTTTTATTAAATTATAATATTTGTGCAGGAAAGTTCACATATCCTTAGTGTAGAGGTCAATGACTGCTCACCAATTGGACACAACTGTATAACAAGTTTTCAGATTAAGAAGCAGAGGAGCAGCAACACCCCAGAAGACTCTGATACTATGTTCTCAGTTCAGTTCAGTTCAGTCACTCAGTCGTGTTCGACTCTTTGTGACCCCATGAATCGCAGCACACCAGGCCTCCCTGTCCATCACCAACTCCCATAGTTCATTCAGACTCACGTCCATTGAGTCAGTGATGCCATCCAGCCATCTCATCCTCTGTTGTCCCCTTCTCCTCCTGCCCCCAATACCTCCCAGCATCAGAGTCTTTTCCAATGAGTCAACTCTTTGCATGAGGTGGTCAAAGTACTGGAGTTTCAGCTTTAGCATCATTCCTTGCAAAGAAATCCCAGGGCTGATCTCCTTCAGAATGGACTGGTTGGATCTCCTTGCAGTCCAAGGGACTCTCAAGAGTTCTATGTTCTAGGTTGTTATATTCTAAAAGTAAACGTTTCCTAACTCCAAAAACTGTGATTTCTTTTGCTTTTCTTGAACTTTCTATAAATGGAATTATATAGTATGTAACATGTACGTGCCTGACTTCTTTTGTCCAACACAATGTTTATGAAATTTGTATTGTTGTGTATAGTTGTAGATCACTCTTATTGCTCTCTGGCCTTACTTGTTTATCCATTCTATTCCTGATTTGCCTTTTCAATTTCTAGTTGGAACTATTCCAAATAATACTGTTCTAAATATACATTCACAAAAAGTATAAATCCTTGGTAAACATGTGAACTTATCTCTATGGTGTATATATGTAGTAGCATGATTTGTGGAGAAGGCAATGGTGACCCACTCCAACACTGTTGCCTGGAGAATCCCATGGACGGAGGAGCCTGGTAGGCTGCAGTCCATGGGGTCACTAAGAGTTGGACACGAATGAGTGACTTCACTTTCACTTTTCACTTTCATGCATTGGAGAAGGAAATGGCAACCCACTCCAATATTCTTGCCTGGAGAATCCCAGGGAGAGAGGAGCCTGTTGGGCTGCCGTCTATGGGGTCACACAGAGTCAGACATGACTGAAGTGACTTAGCAGCAGCAGCAGCAGGGCATACATATATTCAGTTTCATTAGACATGGCAGACAGTTTTCCAAAGCATTTAAGCTAATTTCCACTTTTACCATCAGTGTGTAAATGAGAAATAATATTTGGTTTGTTCACCACGTTATCTCCTGCACATGTCACAGTGCTTAGCACCATGTAGGTATTCAAGAAGTCTTGGCTGAATAAATTAAATTGATCTATGTTAGAAGCATCTAGATGACTATTATCATTTCATCAATCTTCAGGTTTATAAGAAGCCAAAACAGTTTGCTGGCCCACTTAATAATTTTACCAAAAACCACCTGACAAAAAAATACCTCTTCATTGAATGCTATTTTCTAGGACAAATGGCTAACTCAATGGAATAAACAGTATCAAAATAATGATGCTATTAACCATCTGACAACATATTGAGTTTAGATAGTTTAGCAGAGAAAGGCACTTTAGTCTCAACTTTCCCAACTCCTCTTTATATAATTAAGGACAAAGAGGCCTAAAGAAATCATGTTAGGTGCCATAAGTGGACATATTCTTCGTTTTCTTCTTTAAAACTTTGTGATAAATGATTATTTATATAAAATAATGTGCCTTGCTAAGAACAGACTGAAACATTTATTTTATTGGTAAAACTCATGTTTTTTCTGTGACTACTCCCAAAAATGCTTTTTTTCTTTTCATTACTTAAATAGAACAAATTATTTTTGTCATTATGTAAAATTGTTCGGATTTTATCTTTCAGCTGAGATTGCTCTCTTTTTTATATGGTCTGATTAGAATCAGTTCTGAGGTTCAGTGGTTTTTAGCAGGGACTTTTTATTTGTTTATATGTTTTTACCAAATGCATCTAAAAAATAAAACCATGTGGAAGAATAATAAGGCTTTAAGCCTTTCATCTAAAGAATAAGTACTTTATTGTAAATACAATGAAGATGGAGAGAAATTCAATTCAACATTTAATATGTTTCTACTAATAATTGCAAATATTCTGAGGAGGCTGAATCACTGCAGTGTTCCAAGGTCTGGGACAAAGACTGGATTTGGATGAAGATATGCGTATTGGAGAAGGCAATGGCGACCCATTCCAGTACTCTTGTCTGGAGAATCCCATGGACGGAGGAGCCTGGAAGGCTGCAGTCCTTGGGGTCGCTAAGAGTGGGACATGACTGAGCGACTTCACTTTCACTTTTCACTTTCATGCATTGGAGAAGGCAATGGCAACCCACTCCAGTGTTCTTGCCTGGAGAATCCCAGGGACAGAGGAGCCTGTTGGGCTGCCGTCTATGGGGTCGCACAGGGTCGGACATGACTGCTGTGACTTAGCAGCAGCAGCATGCATAATGGTGTGGTGCAAGATCCACCTGCCAATGCAGGAGACACAGGAGACATGGGTTTGATCCCTGGGTTGGGAAGATCCCCTGGAGGAGGAAATGTCAACTGACTCCAGTATTCTGGCCTGGAGAATCCCATGGACAGAGGAGCCTGGGGGGCTATGTCCCATGGGGTTGCACAGAGTCAGACACGTCTGCAGCGACTGACTGCGCATGCACACATGCATGCCACAGCCCAAGCAACTTGTCAGTAGATATGAGGCTAATTCAAGTTAGAAGTAGAGAAAGTCTAAAAAGAAGGACTGAAGTTCAGCAAGTAAAGAGCTTAGAAGTCACACTCTGTGCTAACAAGTAAAAAACTAAACAAACTGAAACATCAACAACTCTTCTTACTTTAGTCAGAGAAATGAGGTCTCAGGACAAACCACTGGCCCCCAAACGACTTTTTTACAATGTCTTATAGTTCAGATGTGGGATTGAGCCTCCACCACTGAACTCCTTCTCTCCAGTGAATCTTACTTTAACACAATTTACACGCCATGTTTTGTCTTTCCAGAAATTTAGATCTTGCCTAAGAGTAAGCTACTTACTCATCTTAGGCCATTGCTAAGGCTTATTAAACTTCAGGTCTTATCCATAGGGTGTGTGTGCTTAGTCACGCAGTCCTGTCCGACTCTGTGACCCCAGGGACTGCAGCCCACCAGGATTCTCTGTCAGTGGGAATTCTCCAGGCAAGAATACTGGAGTGGGTTGCCATGCCCTCCTCCAGGGGATCTTCCCAACCCAGGGATCAAGCCGAGGTCTCCCACATTGCAGGAAGATTCTTTACCAACTGGGCTATAGTGGGAAAAAACAACTTTTTCAAGAAATAACAGATTGTAAGAAGTAGAAGTAAAATGAAGGGCTTTCAGCTCTCTCAAGCTTTCACCAAGTGAAAAGAGTATGTTAATATTGACACCTTTTTGGATAGTTTTGAAAACATTTTTTGCTATGAACATCCTTAAAACGAGCTTAGGCCCAGGCAGGGAGAGATAAAGCAATCAAAATATAACTACCTGACTCAACAAACTCCATTCTGATGTAAAAGAAAGTTATATCAAACAGAGCAGGCATCAGTTAGATTTGCACAAAAACCTACTTTGTTTCATTCACATTCTTAAGATTTTTCTGTTTCATCAGACAGTGATTCTTTGTGTCAGAGGCAGAGTGTGTACACTAACTAGTCATCTCTCTGAGCTTCAAAAACCTGCTTGGGATACTGATTTCATCTACCTAAAGGACTGAATTACAGAATCAAGAAATACAGTAAAGAACTGAGAATGTGACATTGAGTTGAAATAATTAATCTGAAAAAGAAGTCAGAAAAAAATAAGAAACATGAGCAAAAACACCATCTACATGAAACAAACTTCCTAAAAATCCCCGAGGAAAGCTGGATTCATGCTTTATATTGAAATGCCTCTTCCAGACAGCCTCACCAACACTTTTCATTTTTCTATTAATTGCCTTACAACTGTCTATTAGCACTCATCTGCTACAACAGGATCTTAGGCATCAGGGAATCAGAGATTGTGCAAGACCCACCATCATCCATGCCTCCTTGCCATGGCTTGGAGACACAAGCCATGGTGGGAAGAATAACAGGCAGCACTTCTGTCCATCTTGATATCTAAGGGTCTCAACACCTGTCTCATAGCAACAGTCAATCGCAACTCCCTCACCCACAAAGAAATGCTCTGCTTTGAAAAAGCAAGATGAATTTTTCTTCATTAAGAGGGTATCAAGCTATTATGTAAGAGCTATCTATGCATGCATGCTAAGTCACTTCAGTCATATCCAACTCTGTGACCCTGTGAACTGTAGCCCATCAGGCTCCTCTGTCCATGGGATTCTCCAGGCAAAACTATTGGAGTGGGTTGCCATGCTGTCCTTCAAGGGATCTTCCTGACCCAGGGATAGAATCCGTGTTTCCTTATTGCTTCTCTTATGTCTCCTGCATTGGCAGGCCTTTGGTAAAAAACTTAGTTTACCTCTCCAAGAAATTTCAATCTAATTAAAGAAAAAAAAAATGATGTAAACAAACCTAGAGCAATGAAGTAGTCAATTAGGCATTTCAGATTATGAAGTCAACAGACTAGGTCAGCATCCAGTGATAAAAGAGTTTGATTGTTAATCCAAGATTTATGTGCTGCTGTTGTAATAGCTGGGCTTCCCTGGTGGCTCAGTGGTAAAGAATCTGCCTGCCAATGCAGGAGACATAGGTTCATTCTCTGGGTCAAGAAGATTCCCCTGGAGGAGGAAATGTCAACCCACTCCAGTATTTTTGCCTGAAAAGTTCCATGGACAGAGGAGCCTGGCAGGCTACAGTCGTTGGGGTCACAAAGAGTCAGACACAACTGAGCGACTGAGCACATATGCGTGTTGTAATAGAAACAACTGACTAACCAGAGCTGCTTTAACTTGTGTGTGACAGTAATTTCACCTATGAAAAGCAAATACTAAACAGAAAAGAGGGATAGATAGCTAACTACTATTTCAAAATTACCAAGTCATAACTAGTTTCTAGCATAAAATACTAAAAGAAAGTTTTTTCATCTTTAGAAATGGAAACTTTCATGTTTCTAATGAGCTTTCCTTTTCTATTATTAATAAAAGACACAAATGAAAAGTTAATATCCATATTAAATGCAGGCATTAATTAGAAATATAGTGTTCCTAAATATAAAACAAATTTGCCAAGTATATTAAGGTTATCCTGGCATAAGAAAGTTACATCACTTTTTAATGCCAGTGAACTATGTTGAAAGAATCTTTAAAAACAAAATCTTTATTTATACTTCTTCTAAATATCTTCTTGTGAGGTCAAGGATAAAATATACTTCCAGATACAGCAGGCATGTTTTCCTGGAATTTTGCCATTGATTTTTATAATGGTGTTAAATATTTTATTTCCACTTATGTTATTGTCTTCCAGATTTCCCCCTACTAAACCATCTTGGCATATAGAAGAAAATATATATGACAAAGAATTTAGTAAATAAGGCAATGATTAATCAATTTGTAATCTCAAAAGAGACTATAATTTGTAATACACAATTACTGATAACACAGAGCATTTAAAAGGGAGTAATATAGGATTGAGAAATGCTTAAATAAACAGTATAAAATCCTGTGCAAGTTTTCAAAACTTATATGGCATTTATTATCTTCAGAGAATATAGTCAAGTCCACTTACTTTGTTTGTGCATTATTATGTCTTTCTATATTTTATAAATATTATTATATTTTTATATAATATCTTTTGTATTATTATTATAATTTAAGCTTTACTGATCCATTGGACCACAGGAAGAAAATCTGCATTTCAATTTTATCTCATTTTATTCTATTTCTTTTTTAAATATTAACAATATAGAGAATATATTAATAGAGTATACATGTAAATAAATAAATGTATTTTGGAGGAAAGTTTCCCCAAATCTTTTTTTCTTGTGTAAACATGTTCAAAAATTTAGAGAATGACTTTAAGCCATCAGTTAACATAAGTTATATAAAGAAAAAACAATAACTTGGACATTTGGGAGTGGATTGACGTATTTCATTGGAATTATGAGAAAGAAAAATTGAAATTGAAAGTTGCTCATTCGTGTCCGACTTTTTGTGACCCCATGGACAGTCCATGGAATTCTCTAGACCAGAATACTGGAGTGGGTTGCCATTTCCTTCTCCAGAGGATCCTCCCAACCCAGGGATCAAACACAGGTGTCCAGCATTGCAGGCATCTAGATTCTTTACTAGCTGAGCCACAAGGGAAGCCCAACAAGAAAGGAGGAAGAAAGCAAAAGAAAAACTGCTCTTCTCCTTTTACTGAAGAAATGAATGAAAGCATGAACCCTGAAGTGACATATTGGAAAAGTAAGCAAATTCACCAGGTGGTTCTGTGGTAAAGAATTCGCCTGCTGATGCAGGAGACATGGGTTCTATCCTGGGAGGAGGAAATGGCAACTCATTCCAGTATTCTTGCCTGGAAAATCACATGGGCAGAGAAGCCTGGCAGACTACAGTCCATGGGGTTGCAAAGAGTCAGACAAGACTTAGCAACTGAGAACTCTTGCAAGCAAATTCAGCAGCAGTCAAGATTGAGCATAGAGCCAAAAGGAGGATAAAAGCGAAAATGCTTCCTACATCAGTTTTTGTGTCACACAAATATGTGAAATGGGTGAGAAATGACAGCATAGCCAAGAAAGCAAACCAAGGGTGATTCAAAAGGAAATGAGTAAAGGCATTAACACTTTACTCATTAACATGAGTGACGGAGAGAGAGAGACTCTTTGAAAACTACCAAGACGCCAAAGCTATTTTTTTATTTAAAATTAACTAAGATCAGTCCAGAATATCTTTCTAAGATGTGTCTGCCCTCCACCTTGCATCCCCCACCTTGCTAACTCTTGCTTCTTTGTCTGCTTCCCTCTGACCAACTCATGGTCTACTTTCTTGACCAAGGACTTGGGGAAGATGAAGTCCTTAGCCAAGCCTGAATTCTCCTCCACCTAACTAGCTGGTCTGCACTTAAGAAACACGATAATAACAACAGTAATAGCAGTAGCAACTAACACTATGAGCCCACACATTGAGGAATTCTTGAAATTATAAATAATTATCCCATTTTACAGATGAGGAAATTGAGGCATGTATTGCTCAAAGTAGTCCACAAGTAAGGGCAAGATCAGGATTCAAACCCATGTATTTGGGCTCCAATATCTATGCTCTTGGTTACTCTGCAATACTATCCACCAGCATATGAAAGAAAATACAGTGAATTTTGAATGGATTCCTCAGATAATCTTTTCTTTGTATTCTCATTTCTAGGATCCCAACATTCTAAAACCTTTGCTTAGATCAAGTAATATTACCATTTGTGGATTAAGTGCAACATATGGGTGTTCAAGTGTAAGGGAGTAGAGTAAGGGAGAAAGGAAACTACTCCAGTTACAGATGTTATTTCTATGCATTCAGACATAGGTGAAAAAGAAATTGCGAAGTTGGCAGTGCTTCTTATCCTTTGTACATCTAAAGGCTGTTCTCAGCAGTGTAACTGCTAAGCAAAGCCTGGCACAGCTGTTCATTCTTTCTCATCGTCTTTTATCTGTGTAGTGCTTTCCTCTTAATGTGAGGCTTTGAAATTCTGAAAGCCAAGTGCTTCATTTCCCATCATACCACACTGAAGCCAAGTTTCTAAATTGGCTTTGATGTGTATTTAAAATGGCTTGGCATCCTGCTGTCATCATTCCCTGGATCGGTCCCACTATGTGAAACTGTGATATGGTTATCACTGTCCCAAGTGAGGAGACCAGCTGCATATGGAACCATGATGATGTCCTTCTGCAAC
This sequence comes from Bos indicus x Bos taurus, assembly GCF_003369695.1. NCBI lineage: Eukaryota > Metazoa > Chordata > Mammalia > Artiodactyla > Bovidae > Bos > Bos indicus x Bos taurus. Next base: position 94,756,857 of record NC_040079.1, on the reverse strand, counting down.
TTTACGTGGTTCATGGGTTATACTGATGACTGCTGGAGAGTGCAATGGGAACAGGTAAGAGTTACACGTTTTGAAATCATGTGGGAGTAGGTAGATACCTTCCTTTCAATCCACAGACCTTCAGTCTTAAGCTTTCAACTCTGAAGCTTTATTTTCATCATGGATTACAAGGGCAGCCAAGCTTAAACACTGCCACATTCAAACACTTTCTTTTCTAAGGTTGAAGAATTTGCTTAACATAGTATATACGTTTATATTCTAGATAACACCTTTTGGTGAGAATTATCATATTAAGTCTATGCCCTGACCAGTAATGCTGAAGAAGCTGAACAGTTCCATGAAGACCTACAAGACCTTCTAGAACTAACACCCAAAAAAGATGTCCTTTTCATTATAGGGGACTGAAATGCAAAAATAGGAAGTCAAGAGATACCTGGAGTAACAAGTAAATTTGGCCTTGGAGTACAGAATGAAGCAGGGCAAAGGCTAATAGAGTTTTGCCAAGAGAATGCACTAGTCATAGCAAACACCCTTTTCCAACAACTCAAGAGAAGACACTACACATGGACATCACCAGATGGTCAATAAAAAAATCAGATTGATTATATTCTTTGCAGCCAAAGATGGAGAAGCTCTATACAGTCAGCCAAAACAAAACTGGGAGCTGACTGTAGCTCAGATCATGAATGCCTTATTGCCAAATTCAGACTTAAATTGAAGAAAGTAGGGAAAACCACTAGACCATTCAGGTATGACCTAAATCAAATCCCTTATGATTATACAGTGGAAGTGACAAATAGATTCAAGGAATTAGATCTGATAGACAGAGTGCCTGAAGAACTATGGACAGAGATTCGTGACATTGTACTGGAGGCAGTGATCATGACCACCCCCAAGAAAAAGAAATGCAAAAAGGTAAAATGGCTGTCTGAGCTGAGAAAAGAAGAGAAGCTAAAGGCAAAGGAGAAAAGGAAAGATATACCCATTTAAATGCAGAGTTCCAAAGCAAGGAATGTTAAGAAAGCCTTCCTCAAATGATCAATGCAAAGAAATAGAGGAAAACAATAGAAGGGGAAAGACTAAGGATCTCTTCAAGAAAATTAGAGATACAAAGGGAATATTTCATGCAAAATAGGCACAATAAAGGACAGAAATGGTATGGACCTAATAGAAGCACAAGATATTAAGAAGAGGTGATAAGAATACACAGAAGAACTATACCAAAAGATCTTCATGACCCAAATAACCATGATGGTGTGATCAGTCATCTAGAGCCAGACATCCTGAAATGTAAAGTCAAGTGGGCCTTAGGAAGCATCACTATGAAAAAAGCTAGTAGAGGTGGTGGAATTCCATTTGAGCCATTTCAAATCCTAAAAGATGATGCTGTAAAAGTGCTGCACTCAATATGCCAGTAGATTTGGAAAATTCAGCTATGGCCACAGGACTAGAAAAGGTCAGTTTTCATTCCAATCCCCCCCAAAAAACAATGCCAAAACATGTTCAAACTACTGCACAATTGCACTCACATCACCCACTAGTAAAGTAATGCTCAAAATTCTCCAAGCCAGGCTTCAACAGTATGTGAACGATGAACTTCCAGATGTTCAAGCTGGATTTTGAAAGGGGAGAGGAACCAGAGATCAAACTGCCAACAACCATTGGATCATCAAAAAAGCAAGAGAGTTTCAGAAAAACATCTACTTCTGCTTTATTGACTATGCCAAAGCCTTTGACTGTGTGGATCACAACAAACCATGAAAAATTCTGAAAGAAAGGGGAATAGCAGACCACCTGACCTGCCTCTTGAGAAATCTGTATGCAGGTCAAGAAGCAATAGTTAGAACTAGACATGGAGCTACAGACTGGTTCCAAATCAGGAAAGGAGTACATCAAGGCTGTATATTGTCACTCTGCTTATTTAACTTATATGCAGAGTACATCATGTGAAATGCTGGGCTAGATGAAGCACAAGCTGGAATCAAGATTGCTGGGAGAAATATCAATAACTTCAGATATGTAGATGATACCACCCTTATGGCAGAAAGTGAAGAACTAAAGAGCCTCTTGATGAAAGTGAAAGAGGAGAGTGAAAAAGCTGGCTTAAAATTCAACATTCAGAAAACTAAGATCATGGCATCTGGTCCCATAACTTCATGGGAAATAGATGGGGAAACAATGGAAACAGTGAGAGGCTGTTTCCTTGGGCTCCAAAATCCCTGCAAATGGTGACTGCAGTCATAAAATTAAAAGATGCTCACTCCTTGGAAGAAAAGCTATGACCAACCTAGACAGCATATTAAAAAGCAGAGACATTACTTTGCCAACAAAAGTCCATCTAGTTAAAACTATGGTTTTTCCAGTAGTCATGTACGGATGTGAGAGTTGAACTATAAAGAAAGCTGAGAGCCAAAGAATGGATGCTTTTGAACTGTGGTATTGGAGAAGACTCTTGACAGTCTCTTGGACTGCAAGGAGATCCAACCAGTTAATCCTAAAGGAAATTAGTCCTGAAAATTCATTGGAAGGACTGATGCTGAAGCTGAAACTCCAATACTTTGGCCACCTGATGCAAAGAACTGACTCACTGGAAAAGACCCTGAAGCTGGGAAAGATTGAAGGCTAGAGGAGAAGGGGATGACAGAAGATGAGATGGTTGGATGGCATCACCGACTTGATGGACGTGAGTTTGAGTAAGCTCCAAGAGTTGGTGATGAACAGGGAGGCCTGGAGTACTACAGTCCGTGGGGTCACAAAGAGTCGGACAGAACTGAGCAACTGAACTGAACTGATCATATTTGGTGAGCAGTTCTCAGTTAATATGAAATGGATTTATGGAATAGATAGTGCCTTTTTCCAACTAATATAGTATTTCAAAGTTTGAAATGCTGTCATAAAAAACCCCAAATAGAAACCGATTTGTAGTTAATCATTCACCTATGACTGCATGTCTAATGACATGGTCATTATTAAAGCAGTTAGCAGCAATAATAGCAAAAATAAACACCCAATTCCTATTCCCCACTGTATCCAAGGGGCTTTCTAGGTGGTACTAGTGGTAAAGAACCCTCCTGCTCTCAGACTTTCTCCCAAAAGTCTCTTTTAGATTCTCATCTCAAGCTGGAAATGGGAAGATCACTGCTAGAAGAGACTTTGGATCTCAATCCTTACTATTTAGACATTTTAGACATGGTATAAAAAGAGAACGATTGTATAATAATTCAGCACCCCCTAAATGCAGTACACTGTTCCAGATGTTGTAAAGAAAAGGATGCCCAGGCAGGTATGTTTGACTTTCTTTTATCTTATTTAATTTAAACTTTTTATTTTCTACTGGGGGTATAGGCAATTAACAATATTGCAATAGTATCAGATGAACTGTGAAGGAACTCAGCCATACATATACATGTATCCATTCTCCCCCAAACTCCTCTCCCATCTGCTGCTGCTGCTGCTAAATCGCTTCAGTTGTGTCGGACTCTGTGCGACCCCATAGACAGCAGCCCACCAGGCTCCCCCATCCCTGGGATTCTCCAGGCAACAGCACTAGAGCGGGTTGCCATTTCCTTCTCCAATGCTTGAAAGTGAAAAGTGAAAGGAAGCCGCTCAGTCGCGTCCAACTCTTCACGACCCCATGGACTGTAGCCTACCAGGCTCCTCCGTCCATGGGATTCTCCAGGTAAGAGTACTGGAGTGGGGTGCCATCGCCTTCTCCCATCTAGGCTGCCACATAACAGTGAGCAGAGTTCCATGTGCTATGCAGTAAGTCCTTGGTTATCCATTTTAAATACAGCAGTGTGTACATGTCCATCCCAAACTATTCCTTCCCCTCATCCTTGCCCCATCAACCATAAATTCGTTATCTCAGGCTGTGACTCTCTTGCTGTTTGGTAAGTTCATTTGTATCATTGCTTTGACTTCCCCTATCTATCCTCTACTCTTCCACCCTGTCCTCTGCCATGAGGCTCACCTGTACAGATTATATTCACCAGCTCCCAAACCTATGGCTTCTGATGGGGTCAGCCCATGGGAGCCCTGGCAGAAGATCCATCAGAAGGATAAGGGAGAAAGGAGAGTGACGGGGTATTTTCCCCTGGACCCCTGACTCGGCAGGTCCTTCTGGTGGTCTGCTTGGCTTGCCTGCAGCCCACAGCTCCTCCCCATGTGTGCCCCCACCTTCCAGTCCCCCCCTCAGCCCCATCTTTCCCTCTTCTTAGGGCCTGGGGTTGTGACAGTGCTGCTGTTGCTGGCCTTGGGCTCCTGCACTAGGCTCTGTACTTTCCCTATTCCCCACCCACACTCTTATAATGAGTCCCCTTGTAAATAAATCCTCTTTAACTCACCCTGAGTAAGCTGTCTGTTTCTATTTGGATGCTAACTAGTAAGTACAGAGATGTCAACTCAGGTCTCAGAAGTCTACAATTTAGTTGCATTTCCCAAGGCCGTTCAGAAGTAGTACACTGGGGATTCGAATTAAATTCTCCTGACTCTAAACTGGGGCTTCCCTCGTGGCAAAGAATCCACCTGCCAATGCAGGAGACTCAGGTTCTACCCCTGGATGGGGAAAATCCACTGGAAAATGGAACGGCTTCCCACTCCAGTATTCTTGCCTGGAGAATTCTATGCACAGAGGAGCCTGGCATGAGTTCATGGCATGAGCCATGCCAGAGTTCATGGCATCGCAAAAGAGTCAGACACTTAACAACTAAGCAAAAACAACTTTAAACTGAGAGATCATTTGAGTACTCAATATGGCCCATCGTGCCTCGTGTGTGTGTGTGTGTGTGTGTGTGTGTGTGTGTGTGTGTCCAACTCTGTGTGACGCCACGGGCTATAGCCTGCCAGGCTCCTCTGTCCATGGAATTTCCCAGGCAAGAATACTGGAGTGGGTTTCCATTTCTTGCTTCAGGGCATCCTCCCGACCCAGGGATGGAACCCGTGTTTCCTGCATTGCAGGCGGATTCTTTACCACTGAGTCACTGAGGAAGCCCATCATATGGCCCATAGACCACTTTAAACAAACACAACAAAAGGGCTGCTTTTTAAAAGCTTATCAAAGCAAGCTTTTTAAATCTACTGGTAGTAATTGATGAATTAGGAAAATTCATATAAAATATTTCTATTTCTGCTTGAGTATTTTTTACTCTGTGTGGGAGCAGATATGAAACTAATGTTTTTAGGCATGGCTTTTTTTTTTTTTTTTGTAGTCCCATTTCCCTTTCCCTTGCTTCACTGTCAACCTACTGGTCCTAGTGAGGTTCCAAGCCTCATCTTGATGTGTTTTCTCTTCCGGAGACGTATGTATCTGAGAGGAATCAAAAACCACCAACAGAAGGTTAACGAGGTGTTGGTAGTTATGGAGGAGCTGGAGAGAGGATTTGTTTGTTTACATGTTTGTTTGTTGCTTTTACCAGGGAAGAGAGCAGCAGAACTTCTGATAGTCTGGAGATTACACAGTGTTGGAAGGTTCCTATTTTGGGCAGCAGAGAGCCTGCCACAGTCTCCTGAGAGACTGTGGTTTTCAGAAGTCATTCCAGCGGTGTGCTACAGTGCTGACTGTGTTCTCACAAGCCTCTGCTCCCCGTCACCAGCATTTCCAGCTCTTTATTTCAGCTCAGCATACAGCGGCTCTGGCATTGTGGTCATCTTCCCCTTGAACATGCTTATCATTACTACAGGTCATAAAAGAGATCATAAAACACAATGGAAAATTCATATAGCCCAGAATGTCCAGGAACCACACCTGTTTTAGCTTAATAATATCAGTGAATCATAAAAGCCTTAACTCCAAAAGAACACAATGATAAAAAAAGGGGGGAAGGGGAAGGAAGAGGTTGCTCCAACTCAAACATCTGCTGAAGGCATTCTCTTGGATTTTTTCCCTGTTCGTGAATTAAGAAATGAGAATAAAATATACATTTACACAAATACAATTCCAGTTTTTTTTTAATTATTACTCTCAAATGTATGTTAATGACTGAAAACCAATTTAAGTGATAAAATGTCAGCGTGATTGGCCTGATATAGCAATCATCTGGTGTGATCCATAAAATTCTCTGTATTTTTGGAGATGGTTTTGCTAGGACTTTACCATGTATTGCCAGGTAGATCATCCTATCATTACAGGCTCTTGTCAAGAGCAAATTGACTACCATGGCATTATTTCAAAAGTATACAGTTACTTTAAAACATATATGTAAATGTTGGGTATAAGCAATGTTCAGTGTCCTAGTTACACAAATCTCTACAAATTTTGTTTGCCAGCATCATCTATAGCTCTTTCCTTTACTCTTGCCATCACCAGCAATAAATGGCTTCACCTAATGTAGAGAAATTATCAGGAAACTGGAAATGGTCCATGGGAAGTGCCTGGTAACAGACTATAATCTCAGCAATCCTGGAGTTGGATCTCCAATTTCATCTTTGATAGCATGCCTTGATGAGGTATTGATGAAGATGGAAAATGCCAGTTCCATAGCAAGTCTGACCAAAATCTTAATCTGAAAGTTCACAGTGGAGTGCCCTGGAAGCACCATCAGAACTGAAGAATGGGTGGTGGTGGTTTAGTTGCTAACCCATGTCCCTGTCCTACTCTTGCGACCCCATGAGGGGAAGCCCACCAGGCTGCTCTGTCCAAGGAATTTCCCGGGCAAGAATACCGGAGTGGGTTGCCATTTCCTTCTCCAGGGGATCTTCCTGACCTATTGATTAAACCCAGATCTCCTGAATTGCAGGCAGATTCTTTACTGACTGAGTCACCAGGGAACTGAAGAATAGTACTCGTTAATCGGCCTTCTTTAGTGGCAGATATGGGTGACTGAAAGTATGGCTATGTTGTTTGGGATAAGAGAAAGTGAATATTTTAGGCTGGAAGATACTTCAGACATTATCGAGTTATATGCCCTTATTTTATGGATAAAGTAAATGAACCTTAGAAAGCCTAAGACATAAGTGTGATTTCACCCAACCAGTTAGTAGCAGCACATTCTAAACCATATCCCAGGTCTTCTCTTCCCAAGTTCACATGTCTGGCAGTCATTTGTATAAAATTGCTACATAAGACAAAAGCAGATAAGTTGAACTGAAATATTTTTATTATTTGTTCAAAATGTCAAGCTATGTCATTGACTACATGCAAAATATTTCTTCACTAGTATACATCATGAATAAAATTCATCGAGTCTTAGTGTCAATAAAAAGGCAAAGTGGTAACTCTTCACTGGATTATTAAATGCATTTGGCAAATTTTGTCTTTGGTTTACAATAAGACAATTTGTGATAAGAAAGCTGCTGTTTAACTCTCTAAGCTTGAGGAAATAATACAAACATACAACATAAAGAAAATATTTTATAATGTATAGACCATATATGAAAAAGTAAGAGAGGAAACAAGGCAAAAAAGTATACCAAAAACTCTAGTTAGTAAAAATTGTGAACTATTCTATATGAAGTGTCAGATCAGATCAGATCAGTCCCTCAGTCGTGTCCAACTCTTTGCGACCCCATGAATCGCAGCATGCCAGGCCTCCCTGTGCATCACCAACTTCCGGAGTTCACTGAGACTCACGTCTATGGAGTCAGTGATGCCATCCAGCCATCTCATCCTCTGTCGTCCCCTTCTCCTCCTGCCCCCAATCCCTCCCAGCATCAGAGTCTTTTCCAATAAGTCAGCTCTTCCCATGAGGTGGCCTAAGTACTGGAGTTTCAGCTTTAGTATCATTCCTTCCAAAGAAATCCCAGAGCTGATCTCCTTCAGAATGGACTGGTTGGATCTCCTTGCAGTCCAAGGGACTCTCAAGAGTCTTCTCCAACACCACACTTCAAAACCATCAATTCTTCGGCACTCAGCCTTCTTCACAGCCCAACTCTGGCATCCATACATAACCACAGGAAAAACCATAGCCTTGACTAGACGAACCTTTGTTGGCAAAGTAATGTTTCTGCTTCTGAATATGCTGTCTAGGTTAGTCATAACTTTCCTTCCAAGGAGTAAGCATCTTTTAATTTCATGGCTGCAGTCACCATCTATAGTGATTTTGGGGCCCAGAAAAACAGTCTGACACTGTTTCCACTGTTTCCCCATCTATTTCCCATGAAGTGGTGGGACCAGATGCCATGATCTTCGTTTTCTGAATGTTGAGCTTTCAGCCAACTTTTTCACTCTCCTCTTTCACTTTCATCAAGAGGCTTTTGAGTTCCTCTTCACTTTCTGCCATAAAGGTGGTGTCGTCTGCATATCTGAGGTTATTGAGATTTCTCCCAGCAATCTTGATTCCAGCTTGTGCTTCTTCCAGTCCAGCGTTTCTCATGATGTACTCTGCATATAAGTTAAATAAACAGGGTGACAATATACAGCCTTGACGAACTCCTTTTCCTATTTGGAACTAGTCTGTTGTTCCATGTCCAGTTCTAACTGTTGCTTCCTGACCTGCATACACATTTCTCAAGAGGCAGATCAGGTGGTCTGGTATTCCCACCTCTTTCAGAATTTTCCACAGTTTATTGTGATCCACACAGTCAAAGGCTTTGGCATAGTCAATAAAGCAGAAATAGATGTTTTTCTGGAACTCTCTTGCTTTTTCCATGATCCAGCAGATGTTGGAAAATTGATCTCTGGTTCCTCTGCCTTTTCTAAAACCAGCTTGAACATCAGGAAGTTCACGGTTCACATATTGCTGAAGCCTGGCTTGGGGAATTTTGAGCATTACTTTACCAGCGTGTGAGATGAGTGCAACTGTGCAGTAGTTTGAGCATTCTTTGGAATTGCCTTTCTTTGGGATTGGAATGAAAACTGACCTTTCCTGTGGCCACTGCTGAGTTTTCCAAATTTGCTGGCATATTGAGTGCAGCACTTTCACAGCATCATCTTTCAGGATTTGGAATAGCTCAACTGGAATTCCATCACCTCCACTAGCTTTGTTCGTAGGGATGCTTTCTAAGGCCCACTTGACTTCACATTCTAGGACGTCTGGCTCTAGGTCAGTGATCACACAATCATGATTATCTGGGTTGTGAAGATCTTTTTTGTACAGTTCTTCTGTGTATTCTTGCCATCTCTTCTTAATATCTTCTGCTTCTGTTAGATCCATACCATTCCTGTCCTTTATCGAGCTCATCTTTGCATGAAATGTTCCTTTGGTATCTCTGATTTTCTTGAAGAGATCCCTAGTCTTTCCCATTCTGTTGTTTTCCTCTATTTCTTTGCATTGATCGCTGAAGAAGGCTTTCTTATCTCTTCTTGCTATTCTTTGGAACTCTGCATTCAGATGTTTATATCTTTCCTTTGCTCCTTTGCTTTTTGCTTCTCTTCTTTTCACACCTATTTGTAAGGCCTCCCCAGACAGCCATTTTGCTTTTTTGCATTTCTTTTCTATTGGAATGGTCTTGATCCCTGTCTCCTGTACAATGTCATGAACCTCATTCCATAGTTCATCAGGCACTCCATCTATCAGATCTAGGCCCTTAAATCTATTTCTCACTTCCACTGTATAATCATAAGGGATTTGATTTAGGTCATACCTGAATGGTCTAGTGGTTTTCCCTACTTTCTTCAATTTAAGTCTGAATTTGGCAATAAGGACTTCATGGTCTGAGCCACAGTCAGCTCCTGGTCTTGTTTTTGCTGACTGTATAGAGCTTCTCCATCTTTGGCTGCAAAGAATATAATCAATCTGATTTTGGTGTTGACCATCTGGTGATGTCCATGTGTAGAGTCTTCTCTTGTGTTGTTGGAAGAAGGTGTTTGTTATGACCAGTGCATTTTCTTGGCAAAACTCTATTAGTCTTTGCCCTGCTTCATTCCGTATTCCAGGCCAAATTTGCCTGTTACTCCAGGTGTTTCTTGACTTCCTACTTTTGCATTCCAGTCCCCTATAATGAAAAGGACATCCTTTTGGGTGTTAGTTCTAAAAGGTCTTGTAGGTCTTCATAGAACCATTCAACTTCAGCTTCTTCAGCGTTACTGGTTGGGGCATAGACTTGGATTACTGTGATGTTGAATGGTTTGCCTTGGAAATGAACAGAGATTATTCTGTCGTTTTTGAGATTGCATCCAAGTACTGCATTTCGGACTCTTTTGTTGACCATGATGGCCACTCCATTTCTTCTGAGGGATTCCTGCCCGAAGTAGTAGATATAATGGTCATCTGAGTTAAAGTCACCCATTCCAGTCCATTTCAATTAGCTGATTCCTAGAATGTCGACATTCACTCTTGCCATCTCTTGTTTGACCACTTCCAATTTGCCTTGATTCATGGACCTGACATTCCAGTTTCCTATGCAGTGTAAAGCTAATTAAAGATTATATGCAGTGTAAAGCTAATTAAAGATATGAAGTATAAAGCTAATTAAAGATTGGAAAGGATTTTTTAAAAAATCGTGGTTATTGAGTTCAATGTTTTAGGCTGTCTTTGAAAGGCAAATTTAAACTAATACCTCAATAAATAAAAGGATTTAAATGATCATTTTGCAAAAATTCACCAATATTATAATATGAAAGATTAAAAAATTTGTGCAAATTTAATGACAATAAATTTTTTAGGATGAATTTATTCCTACTGAAAAAGATGATGTGTGTTTGTGTGCTCAGCCATGTCCAACTCTTTGCAACCCTGTGGACTGTAGTCCACCAGGTGCCTCTGTCCATTGAATTTTCCAAGCAAGAATACTGGAGTGAGTTGCCATTTTTGACTACAAGGGATCTTCCCAGCCCAAGGATCAAACCTGCATCTCTTGTGTCCCCTGCATTGGCAGATGGATTCTTTACCACAGAGCTACCTGGGAAAGAAAAAGGCGACGTTATATTTTAATAGTAACTTACATTTAAGCCTATCAGGCATTTAATTAGTTTTATGAACAATGAACTTCAGCTGAATATGTTTATATCACAGACAATGTCATTCACTTTAGACATTGTCTCAGATTCATGCATCTAATCCCATCATTAAGAAATTAAATCAATAATACAAGGTAACCCTTGGTTTGCAGTTACTCAAATTCAAAAGAAAATATTTAATTTCCTTCTTAAATCTCCCAAGCTGTTTCAGTCTTCATTTGTAACAGAAAATAAATCCTTTAGCAGGTCTGCAATGCAAATGATAAACTATCATCACTCAGTCTGATTTGCACTGGAAATAATTACACAGCTTGGCATTAATTCATTTTAATCAATTTTTGAAACTGGAAGTTGAAACATCTTCCCACTAGGATTTTTGGAGTAGTTGTTACCCTGTAGTTCTTTGAGATGATTTGCAGAATATGCAGGCAAAGGCACCAAACACCATAGATGTTAACTATGGAATTAGAAATGATGGACAGACCAATATATTGGCATATCTATTCTAGTAGGTCTCTCTCTGTGGATGTAACAAGGATTTCTAGTGGCCGTATGTATACTCAGTTCACAAATCTAAACTAATTTTAATTTATCATAGAGCTATATTTTAATAGGTTTGAATTAAACCAAGGTGCAAATCATCACTATCTGTCCCTTGAGGGAAGGAGACAGTCTAACAATAAGCTGTAGCACTGAAGACTTCAGTCATTTTCCTGAGTGTCTACAAGGATTTTATCAAAGTTTTGCCTTGCATTTTATGTTTCATTTGAACTGCGTGACTATAGAAAGTATATATAAATGCTGAATTTATGGTATGCAGTGAATTGCCACGTTAGTGCTAAAAAACATTTTCAAGAGTTGTCTAATCCAAACTACACTTTAATTCCAAATGTAATGAATTATATTTTGATACCTACATTTCATGGTGATTGAAAAAAATTTTTTCAACACACTAAATTTAAACTTTTAAAGGCTTTAATTTACTCAACAATTTGGAAGTTTCCTGGCTTTGCTTAAGCTAAGTACTATTCTTTCCATTCATGACTACTGAGTATAACCTACTGAAAGTCTATTAAAATAAATATGATACAAAATAGATAGATCAGGTTATACAATTTAAAAACGTCATTCTAGTAACATTGGCTGAATGACAGCAAGATCATCTGACAAAAACTTACTAAGTTTATACAAGGCAGGAAGGATTAAGATTCAGTCTTTTTTAATAAAAAACATACTCTAATTTTCATTGTTTTTCAAAAAATATACAGTAAAATAAACATGGCTAACAGAGTGTTGTCAATTAGTGGTTATTTGCAACTAGCCTAAGTGAATAAATGCAAATGATTTGTAGTTAAAATACTAATTTTTTGCAAATGGATATTTCTGAAGCCTCTATATCCTTACTTAGGTGTAACATACTATATGTATTCTTTATTTGTATATGTGCTATCAATTTTTCTTTCATTCTTGTTATTGATTAAAAAAATAACTATATCTGACTTCCGCGGGGCGGGGCCAGTCCAGTGCTGACGTTGGCAGCGGATCCCGAAGCAGTTTGAGGCACGGGCTGCTGCACTGTCTCGTTGTTGCGTTGTGTTCGTTTCCTTCCTCTTACATTCCACGCTCCCGGCGGCGGCCAGAGCGGCAGCGCAGAAGAGATTAATTAAAAAAAAAAAAAAAACTGTATCTATATAAATATCAATATCTAACTATATATCTACCTATCTATCTCTCTATCAAGCTATCTTCTAGCAGTAAAGCTACTTGAAAAAAGCTCTTTATTCATATTGGCCAAAGTGAATTTGGTAAGTCTTTTATGGATAAATATTACGATGTGAACTAGAAGTCAGGCTTTGCCAAAATTATCACAATTGCCATTTTGAAATGATAGTTACTAAAACAAGAATACAATTATGCAGTTTAATTAGACTAGAAAATGTGAATTAACTGTAAAAAAACAAAAACTGAAATATAATGAGCAATTAAGATGCAAGTACTTTTTAGCATTTTAAAATAATAACTACAAAGCTGCATTTTCTGTTTAAATTTTCATTTCACTGACTGCCTGATTGTATCTTAGGCTTGTCGTATTGATTGCTGACCTTTTCCTGTCATTGGATGTTAAATACCATGTAATGAATGCCTCACAATATAATATGGCCTGAAGTGGATCAGTAAGTTGAATGTGACCATAAGAAATGGATCCAATTCTTGACTTAGCAGAGACTAATCTTATTTATAAGGTTCCTTTATTCCATTTCATTTTTTTCTAGTATATTCACTTACTAAACACTATTATTAATCAAATTAGTGGTGATTTTAGTATTTTATCATTGTTTCAATGTTTCATTAGTAAAAGGCAACAACATAATCTTATTGACTGTGAGGCTATTGTCTGGTCAATTCCTTTTTAAGCCTCAGGCTTTAGGACACACTAGTTTTTAGATCCTCTCTAAGACCGTCAACTTCACTTTCACGCATTAGAGAAGGAAATGGCAAACCACTCCAGTGTTCTTGCCTGGAGAATCCCAGAGATGGGGGAGCCTGGTGGGCTGCCGTCTATGGGGTCACACAGAGTCGGACACGACTGAAGCGACTTAGCAGCAGCAGCAGCAAGACCTTCTATAGAGGGTGCTATGATGTTGAGAAGAAAGAAATGCCCAAATCGTCTTAAGTCCTCTGTTATGTCAAATATCCCAAATTGAGAGATGATGAGCAAGTAAAGTAGGCATAGGAAATAATCCATTTTTGGTATATTTTACCTGTGATGTAATTATTATGAATGTTCCATGTATAATGATATTATATGTAGTTTAAGATCCAGTTAGTAAGACTGGAAAATAAATCAATATGGACACCGAATCATTATTTTAATTGAATGATACAATAGTTAGCATATTTAAAATTGAGAGATGTTTTCTTGTCCTCATGTACGTTGAGGCTCTCCTCCCTTTCACAGGGAAGGGACAACATTGTGTCCTTTATTTAGCTTACTATGGTTTATGTAATACACATGTGACTTTTAGACTTGTGGTTACAGAAAAGAACAATCTACAAAAAAGCAGTAAGGACTCCATCACGCTCAGGATCCAAAAAAAGAAAATCTAGATCTTATCGATCCATAATCAAGCCTCTTTGGTTTTTTTCACTTAGGGTGATGGAATCAGTCAATGATTAAATTGACAAATCAGTGAGTTAACTGTATAATCTTGTTCAAGACTGATCACGTTGGTTAATAAACATGTCAAACTTGAAAACACCGAAAAACTTGTTTTTGTTTTCTTTGCTGTTTTCTTTCATTTTAGTTTTTGGTTTGAGGACCATGCAAGAGTAGTCAGTTTCCCAACATATGGCAGTGATTGTTTTCACAATTCCTTTCTCAGACTTAACTGCATATTAGAATAACCTGAAAAACTTTAAAAACTGCTAATATCTGAGTCCCACGTTCAGAAACTCTGATGTAATTTGGATGGCAGCCTGGTTACTGGGTTGCGTACTATCTCCCCCAGGTGATTATAATGGGCAGCAGATTTGGCATCCACAGGTATATATAAATATGATATTCTTCTTACAACTCACTGCTGGGTTGTCATCCAACTTTTTCAAGCATCTTATTTACCAACTAGATGGTCTCCCTCTCTCTTTCTTCTTACTGTAGATTTTTCTATCAAAACTTGAATGTGCCTTATATTTTTAAAAACTAATGATTCTGATGTGCTTCTTCTGTAGTTTGTGTGCTTATTCTGTACCATTTTATACATGTTCAAGGCAAAGACAATAACATTTAGCCGTGTTTATTTTTGTTAAAAGAAACTCATTGAAGGTCTAGTCACCTTCTGATTGCACAGATTAAATCGGAAACTGTTACCTATTTCATCTTTACAAAGCATCTTATTGATTTTTAAAGATCTGTACTATTGACAAAGTTCATGATGAAACATATATGTAACAAGGAGACTAAAATATTTATTTTACATATCTACAGTATGTATTGTCATACTTCTAGATCAACCACAAATTATACAGGAAAATATTTAGGTACATGAAAAAACTTCGAAACATAAAAAATTAACATTTTGAAAACAATCACTTGTGAAAGCTCATTAAATAATAACATTGACAAATAAATAGTTAATCAGCTTTACTTATTAGCTGCTGCCATGCATTTCTGGCATTCCATTCCAAGCAAGGGTCAGCATGCAGGGTATAATTTCATACTATGAGACTGTAAAAAGCTACAGGGCTTATTTTTGAAGTGAAATGTCACAAGCTCTTTCACTCTTTCAAAAGGAGATCACTCTTGGCAGCTAAACTGTTCCCATGAAGATTACCAAAAAAACACCCTTCTGAACTGTTAACCTGAAGATTCATGGCAACAACTCTTTAAAAAAATTTTCAATTTCAAAGAAGTTTTGTTGGGTGTGGGGTGGAGAGGATGGTTTGGGAAATGAAGGGTTACTGAGAAGCTCTTTTCCATGTTAAAAAGATTCAATGATGGGTATAGTATCACCCGTCTTTCAAGAACCATGGGGAATTAATACTACAGGATGCGTGGAATTTAAAGGCAAATCGCATCCATGGATGCTCATACATCTTGAAAAACTTGAAAAATCTATCTCCCAAGAAGCTCCTGATACTCAGGACAGCTGGCTGAGTTTGATCAAAGCAGAAAGCGTATATTTTCAAGTAAGAAAATAGCAGTGGCAGGCTCGAGTCGTCCAAGCAATCAAATCTGTAAAGTAGATGGTTCCTAGTCAGTCCAGTTTGGAGGTCTGGATTCTAACTCATGCTGTGCTTGCTGGGTTTGCCAGCTCTCTTGCGCTCTCGCTGATGCTGGGCTGGCTTGGCAGGCGACAGGCTCTCGAAGTTGTGACTGGACTCGTTGTGCTGCCGCGTGTACCTCTTGCACTTGCAGGCGGTGACCACGGTTATTTTGTAGGTGCGCGTGCTGCCGTCCTGGCACTGCAGCTGAATTCTCTGGGTACGCGTTTTGTCATTGACACACCTCCACTCCTGGGAGCTCCTCCGGCTCCAGTACTTTGTTCCGTAGCCCCCTCCGATCCAGTTAGGCAGCACAGGCAGGGGCAAGCACTCGCCAGCACACACCAGCTCTTTCAGAGGGCTGATGCTGGTGCACTGGCCGTCTGAGATGTATTTGGTGGAACGCAGTTCTCGGCAGCCTACTTGAACTCGAGCTGCAGGAAGCAGGAAAAAAAAAAAAAAATATATATATATATATATATATATATATATATGCATGAGAGGCACAGGCAAACACTCAAAAAGAAAAGTAATCTGCATTGGCAAAAAATAATGTCCAAATGATAGCAAATTCGCCAATAGGAAGTGAACTCTTATTTTGTTCTCACAATGCAAAAATCCACCTGGATGGTTATAGAGAAAGCTTGCATGAAAATTATCAGTTATGGGATAAAGTAAACTGAGCCTGATTTGTTTTTTCATGTGTAACATTAGCTAATTGCTTACTGGAGTATTTGAAAATCCCATTTTCTTAGTTTTACTCCCCTGATAAGTATTAAGCAGTTCTAAGTTTTATGTATGAATATTCATTCTTTAATGAGCTAACAGGCAGTATATGTTCATGTTCTTCACTCACAGGTCTATTAGTTAATGTCTACAAGTGCTTTTAATTAGGTTTTTCAAAAAAATCTGAAAAAATGTGGAAAGAATTTGAATATTGTGTACAATGAAATCCATAATATTTTGTTTCAATTATAAAATTCAGCTGCAGAGAATCATATATACATATGTGTACAATGTCTGACATTTTTGCATCTCAAACTTAATAACTACACTTTAAACATAAATTCCCAAACTATCTTTTAAAAACACAAATATTAAAATGCTTGAAATGCAAAATGTCACTACAACTCAACATTTAAGGAATATAAAAGCTCCTAAATCAGGAACGTATGGTTGCCATAACAACTTGGCTACATTTCCATGAATTTTATGGCAGAAAAATGCCTAACATGTTTGATTTACAACTGCAAAAGGAACCACAGGGTTTGTTTCCTGAATATTGGTCATGGCAAACTTTGTTTAGTCATTTGAATTTGATAAGTATGTTCTCTAATAGATTGTTTCTTGTTCCATGCCTTAGGTAATTAAAGCAAAAATTAGTCTTAAATATTTGGGTTTTCTTTTCCATTGCTTTGTTATCTCAAATTGAGGAGAATTGTCTGTAATAAGCTTGGGGAAAAAATCCAGCCTTGTTAACCAGAAATACATATATATATATACACACACACATATATATATATATATATATATATTTCAAAGTACAGACTGCTGAGATTAAAAAAAATAAAGATTATAAGGGACATTGAAGTGGTCTCACATAAGATATTGAAAGCTAATATGAAGTAGATATTGAATTAGGAGTGTTACTTTAGCACTGTGCCCCTAGAACTTATGAGGTAAAAGATATAGTCTAAAGGGATGTGATAGTTGTGGAAAAATGTAATTATATGTTTATACATATAATTATACGTACACATCTGTACGGATATGGAGTGTGAGATTGAAATTAAAGTGTAACCTAGCTGGCCAGTCAGCATACTCTGCCTGTCTAATTCTGACTCCAGCTCACCTTCCTGCAGCTGCCTTAAGAATGCACCTGGAAACAGCCGAGAGGATTTTGACCTGCCTAGCTTTTTGTTCCTGTGTATATAGAAATTTGGCATTTTTGCAGTGACAGTTCATTGACAATGAATACCCACCGCCTTGCTTGGTAATCTTAAATAATCAGATAGTTCTTGTATATGTAAAAGCAAACATCTTCATGTAACTTAAAAAACACCGTGCTTTTCTTAGAAAGACATAAACAGTCATATTTGCTTTGGTTTTTCAAAGGTTGAAACTCTTTTCAGCGCTTGAATGGAGTTGAAGGGAAGATTTCTTGTGAACTCTTTCTCTGTTTCTCTCTTAAAGTCCAATTACTAGCATGTGAAAGGAGTGAAGCAAAAGTTAGGAAAAGACATTTGAATCCCTCCAACTAGTGGTCAACAAGTATGTCGATTAAGCAAACAGAAAGGAAGAAAAATAGTTTTTATACAAAGTATTATTGTATTGTCATTATTTTAAATCTCCAAACTCATAAAAGTTTCCCTGGTCTTTCACAGAAATCTACAATAACCTACATTTTGATCCGGTGAATAAGAAGTTATTTCAGAAAAATATGATTCTCCAATGTTTAGTTTCATCCCTCTTTCTCAAAGACCATCTCCAAACTTCACTTATTTCACTAGATATTTTTTAGAAATTGGTGTGAGCCTTTTTTTCCCCGTCAGAAAGCTTCTTCCCCCCCACCTTGTGATTTCCCATGTGTGCTTTGGTTATTTACCTTTATACACTCTATCAGAACTGCACAGGTTTTGAAATAAACAGAACACAACCTGAATTTAAGCTATCTAGAACAACACTTCATGAAAAAAAAAAAAATCTCATTCTGCATTTCAAAGAAGCAACACTTTAATTCCTGGAAACATTTTCTCTTGGAATGTTGGAAAACCAAAGCCTGTGCCTACATTATCAAATCACTGTTTTAGTTATGTTAACTTTGTAGGGAAGAATGCCAGTCTACACATGCAGCGGATTGCTCCCAGATTGTTTAGCAAAACATGTATGGTTCAGGTTAGTTAGCAATGAAATAATTCGACAGGAATGTGAGTTAATGCCACCAAATAAGAACACCAAATTCATGCAAGTAAAACACACTTACTGTTCCGATCCAGTCCAGCGTTACTGAAATGCCTGCCTCCATTTCTGGCTTGATTCATTGTGCTGTTGCTGCTGGGGTGTGCTGGAACAGGTTTAACCACATGTGAATAAAGGATTTCTGTGGCATCATTTTTAAAAGCCAAACAGCTTTTCATTAGGATGCATGCAAGGGGAATGAGAGAGAAATGAATGGCAGGAGGAAGCATGGTGAGTGGAGGATTTGCTTGGCTGGAGAGCTGGTTAATTCCTTTCCCTCTGCTTCTGCACTGTAACTGTGAAATTCCTCCTCAAGGTTCCCTTTATATATCCACTGAGGTTTGGCGTTCATTCAGGTGTAAAGTTGTGTAGCGCTACAGAGTGAAAACACGGAGAAGGGGTGGGATCCCTACATGACCCTGCGAAAGAATTTTACCAATGGAAGAGAAGACTACAGAAAAGGAGGAGCCTGGTATCCAAATTGCCTGAAATTTCAGAGTTGGACTTCATCAGTTGTCTGAGAGCTGAAGCAGCCAGGCGCATTCTATAGCAACTACAGCCCCTCTCACTCTCTCTCTTCTCTCTCTCTGCCATTTCCTTTCCTAAATCTAGTTCACATTCGGGTTTCATTTAAATGAAAATACACTGCTGTTCATTTGAAGACATTTGCATTCCCACAGTTGTTTTGTATTTGTAGTAGGGAGGGGCCTCACCCCAGATAATAGGAGGAATTCAGGAGTTTAAATATTGTAGGGCACGAATGAAGCACCTAATTAGTTAAACATTTCTCGTTTGTCAAGATACAAACCACCTTTTTTTCTTTTTTTTTTCTGAAAGTATAAGGCACAGAGCTAAAAATCTGCCCCCTGGACACACTTAAATAATGCAGCTTTGATCTGCATGAACTGCTGCGCTCCTAGGTAAATTATTGCCAGGGGTTCTGTGTGGAGAGTAATGAGCATAGCTCTGTCTGCATTAAAGTAACTAATATCCATTTGCATCTTAAAAATATGACCCAAGCATTACCGTTCATAGCATCATTTTACATGAAAGCCATTTCTGACTGATTATTTTGCAAATTCAAGTTAATTTTTGCAAGGTTTTTCATGGGCTGCAGAACACGTATTTTACCTCCATTTACTAAACATTCTGTTCATGACTTCCTTTGGCTCTGCTGCTCACATAAGAAACAAGGTAGTCTTCTGTTTATCCACACATGACACAGATGTTCCATTGACTACCAGGGATCTCTAAGGGCTTCCCAGGTGGTGCTCATGGTAAAGAACCCGCCTGCCAATGCAGGAGACATAAGAGACACAGATGCGATCCCTAGGTTGGGAAGATCCCCTGAAGGAGAGCATGGCAATCTACTCCGTATTCTTGCCTGAAGAATCCCATGGACTGAGGATCCTGGTGGGCTAACAGTCCACAGGGTCGCAAAGAAACAACTTAGCATGAACACACACAAGGATCTCTAGCCTTAAAACAGTAATGAAATTCCAACCGATTGGTGGGATATCTTGATTGGAATCAAAATTCTGAAACTGTTGTCAATTTTAATTCTATTTTTGCCGTTTGTGTGGCTATTAAACTGACCCTGTAGCATGGATATATCTCACCTCTTTATAAACTTTGACCTATTGTTACTGCTCTTTGGAGCTTCCTAGGTGGCTCAATGGTAAAGAATCCACCTGCCAAAGCAAGAGATGCGGGTTTGATCCCTGGGTTAGGAAAATCCCCTGGAAGAGGAATAGGCAATGCGCTCCAGCAAGCTTGCCTGGAAAATTCCGTGGACAGAGGAACCTGGTGGGCTACAGCCCATGTCACAAAGAGTCAGACACAACTGAGTGACTGAGCACACATATACAGCTGCTATTCCTATCTATCTGCCCGTCACCTGGGCTTTTCCACAGTGGCACTGTGGGCATTTTGGAATAGACACTTATTTGTTACGGGATGCTGTCTTGGGAGTTTAGCAGCATACCTAGTTTCTACCCACTAGATGCCAGTAGCACCCCCAGTTATAATCAAAAATATGTCCAGATGTTGCCAAATGTCCCCTGTGAGCTAAAAAATCACCCCAGTTCAGAACTACTTTTTATCTATCTCACTGTTCAAAGAAAGTACACTTAAGAACAAAACATTAATGATTTAGTAGTGCTAAGAAATTACTGTATCTTTTAGAAGAAAAATGATACTGTGGTTTTATGTAAAAACAACCGCTTCTCTTTTAGAATTAAATACTGAAATATCCTTAGATGAAATCACATGATGCCTGGAACAAAACTTCAAAAACAACATAGGAAGTGCGTTTGGATGGTGCTTGATTTGATGGTTGCTGAGGCTGGATATTCCTTTTTGTTTACTTTTGTGTATGTTTGAAATTCTACATAATCAAAAAATGTTTTAAACCTGAATTCAAAAATCTCAATGTACACGTACTGCCAATCACATCTCTATCTTAAGACTATATGTAGTCATTTATTCTAACATTCTTCCTGGAAAATTATGTATGTGCACATAGAGATTATAGATCAGACATCCTTCTAAAATAGTAACTATGAAAAACTTTTTTTTTTTATGCTTTACAATATTTTCTGTTTGTTTTTTATTGGGGTACAGTTGCTTTACAATGTTAAAATAGTAACTATGAAAAACTTTTTTTTTCTGCTTTACAATATTTTTTGTTTGTTTTTTATTGGGGTACAGTTGCTTTACAGTTACTGCTGCAGGGTGAAGTGAATCAACTATATGTATACATATATCATCTCTTTTTTGGATTTCCTTCCCATTTAGATCACCACAGAGCATTAAGTAGAGTTCCCTGTGCTATACAGGAGGTTCTCATTGGTTATCTATTTTATACATATTAATGTATATATGTCAATCCCCATCTCCCAATTCATCCCACCATTTTTACCCGCTTAGTATCCATATGTTTGTGTCTCTATTTCTGCCTTGAAGACAGGTTCATCTGTACCATTTTTCTAGATTTCACATTATGCACTAATATATGATATTTGTTTTTCTCTTTTTGACTTATTCTTTCTGTATGACAGTCTCTAGTTACACCCACATCTCTACAAATGACCCAATTTCATTCGTTTTTATGGCTGCTAATATTCCATTGTGTATATGCACCACACTAAAGAGTGTCTTATCCTGCTTATCAGGGGACTTCATGTTCATGAAGTACATTAATATTAACTGTTGACTGGTAGACCCAATGCCTAAAGGAAGTAACACGGCCAAAATAGCTAATTTCTTTCCCTATACTATTTTTTATGCCTGGTGTGTGTGTTAGTCACTCAGTCATGTCCACCTCTTTGCTACCCCATGGATTATATAGCTCACCAGGCTCCTCTGTCCATGGAATTCTCCAGGCAAGAATACTGGAGTGGGTTGCCATTCCCTTCTCCAGGGGATCTTTCTGACCCAAGGATCAAACCCAGGTCTCTTACATTACAGGCAGATTCTTTACCATCTGAACCGCCAGGGAAGCCCCACTCAACAGCCTCTTTTTTTTTCCCAGTTGCCTAGAGGTGCCGTGCTGTGCCAAGCTGTTTCGCTTGTCTGACTCTTTGTGACCCCATGGACTGTTAGCCCACCAGGCTCCTCGGTCCGTGAGATTCTCCAGGCAAGAAGACTGGAGTGGTTTGCTATGCATTCCTCCAGGGGATCTTTCTGACCCAAGGATCAAACCTGTGTCTCCTGTAGCTCCTACATGGCTGGTGGATTCTTTACCTTTGAGCCACTGGGGAAGCCTGTTTTTTTATGCCTGGAGGAGGATATTACTATTATTATTGTTGTTCTTATTATTTTGGCTACACTGCATACTTGTGGGATCTTAGTTCCCCAAGTAGGGATTGAACCCAGGCCTAGCATGGAGTCCCAACCACTGGAGGAGGAGGGGATCATTAAATTTTCAGTTTAATTGTTAGATTGTTAATCAACTTGCTCAGACTAACTCCTAAATGTTAAATATGCTCTGTCCCTAGTATTCTGTATGTGCAGCCTTAGGATATTATGTCTGGCAGAAGCGAAATTAGGAATGAAGACAATGTGGTTGTTATACATGGACAGGAAATTCAACATTCAGATGTGACTTCTGTGACTGGGTTACCAAAACACTGTGACTCTCAGTTTTGCTTGCCTGCTCTAGCTGTCTCACTCGTTTCTATGAACATCAGCTTCCATAATGTAAGCTTTCCTATGTAGAAGCCCCAGTGGCACGAAACAGGTGTCTCTTACCAGTAAGGAATAGAAGCCCTCAGCTGAACAACCCATGAGGACTTGAATTTTATCAACGACCACAAGTGTGAATTTGAAAGCAAATATCCCCACAGCCAATTCTTTACATGAGACTGCAGCCCTGACTTAACACCCTGAAATGATAAATGTTTTAACTAAGTTTTACACAGCTGTAAATAATTTACACAATATTATCTGCTTTAAAATGAAGATATAATCATTAAGCCATTCATTTTGTGAAAAATGCTAGAGTTTTGAAAGATCAGATATGGAATCATTCAATATGGTGACTGAGTAACTTTCATTCTTTGGGCAAGCTTTGACATTTGAAAGATCAGATATGGAATCATTCAATATGGTGACTGAGTAACTTTCATTCTTTGGGCAAGCTTTGACATTTATTTCCCAGTCCTCAGCTGACTCATCAGTATGATGCCATTATTAATAATCAAATAACATCAGAATTAGAGTTCCCTGGTGGCTCAGACAGTAAAGCGTCTGCCTACAATGTAGGAGACCTGGGTTCAATACCTGAGTCGGGAAGATCTTCTGGAGAAGGAAATGGCAACCCACTCCAGTATTCTTGTCTGGAAAATCCCATGGACAGAGGAACCTAGAAGGCTACAGTCCATGGGGTCTCAAAGAGTCAGACATGACTGAGTGACTTCACTTCACTAATATCAGAATTACTACTGTTGGTCTGATATGCAAAAGCTTGAAAGTAACTTTAATACTCAATTGTTACTCCTGGCACTAAGAAAACCTGAATTTGAATCTTATTTCTGCCATTATAATCTGTGTGAACTTGGATGTATTTCCTAAAACTCTTTAAAGTCAGTTCCTTCCACTGTAAAACATGACCAAATTTACCTACCTCACAGAGAAATAAGAAAATGTGAAAGTGTCTAGCACAAAATCTGAAATGTAGGGAAAAAAATAGTCTTTAAAAATGAGTCTAAGACTATTGTTTCTCATTAGAATCTTTTTTATATATAATTTTGTTTCTTTCTTTATTTTTGGCTCTACTGGACCTTCATTGCTACATGGCTTTTTCTCTAGTCGTGGCAAGCAGGGGCTACTCCCCAGGTGAGGTGCATGGGCTTCTCATTGTGGTGGCTTCTCTTGTTGCAGAGTATGGGCTCCAGGCCCGCAGACTTCAGCAGTTGCAGCCCATGGGCTCAGTAGTTGTGGCATACAGGCTCAGTTCCTACAAGGCATGTGGGATCTTCCTGGACCAGGGGTCAAACCCGTGTCTCCTGCACTGGCAGGAGGATTCTTTACCACTGAGCCACCAGGAAAGCTCTCCTTACAATCTTTGAATTTAAAAATGACCTTGAAAAAAAATAAAAAATTCTCAAAAAAGTGCAATTACTGTATTTAAGGTGTGGAACGAAGAGCTACAAGAAATGATCAAATATTAAATATTTTCTTGATTAGGAAAATAATTAGCCTGACTGTTTTTTATCTTTGAAAGGAGAAAAATCAGAATAAGTATAAGCAAAACATATTTACTGAATGCAACAATGAAGTATATCTGGTCCTCTGTGGACTTTAATTATTTTCAGAGAGTTCCAGTTAATAAGATAGACCTTGTACATTGGAAAGGTAACCATCATTAGTTTAGAAGAAAATTAAAACTACTTACAGAATCTTCAAAATTCTTAACAATAGGATGGGCTAACATCTTGGATTTATTTCATATCAACACTTGAAACCAGTGTTTATCATGGATGCTATAGTCCAGGGACTGTAGAGTCGAATGAGGCATGGAGCCTATGCTCTTCACTTTCCTGAAAGTTTCTATTTAGAATTCCACTAAAGGAACTCCCTTAACCTGATCGTTCTGTACTATTTTATACCTTCCTCACCACCTTTCTTAGTTGTCTCTTTATTTTTATTTTGCTTAAATGCTTTTGGTTTAATAAGTAGAGCAAATATTATTTTTCTTACAAGCTGCTTCAACAGAGATAATATTAATTTAGATAGTGCTGATTATAATCCAGTGTGCGTGCTAAGTCACTTCAGTCATGTCCAACTCTTTGTGACCCATGGACTGTAACCCGCCAGGTTCCTCTATCCATGTGATTCTCCAGCCAAGAATACTGGCGTGGGTTACCATGCCCTCCCCCAGGGAATCTTCCCAACCCAGGGACTGAACTCACAACTCTTATATCTCCTGCATTGGCAGGTGGGTTCTTTACCACTAGCGCTACCTGGGAAACCCAAAATCCAGTGTAACTTGATACAAAACCCAAGTGGAAATTTCAAACCCCATGGATATATTTCCTGGTAGAACTTCTCAATCTTGGCTCTACCACGGACATTTTTGGCTGGATAACCCCTTGTCGTGGGACCTGTCCGCTAAGTTATAAGATGTTCAGCAGCACCCCTGGGCTCTATCTGCTAGATGATGTTTGCACCCCCCTCACCCAGTGATAACAATCAAAAACACCTTCAGACATTGCCACATGTCCTCTGGTGCACAAAATTGTCCTGGGTTTTAAACTACTGGTTTAGGCAAATTCTCCAGTAAATTTCCTTAAAATGGCAGCGTGGTACTGTTAAGGAAAACTTCACATGTAAGCTCTAGAGAGCAAGTTAGGACAGTGGGGCTATGGTTTCCATCCATCTGATTCTATACTAGGGAGAGAAGGAATTTGTCCTTTTTTTTTTTTTCTTGATGAATATTTATTTATTTGACTGGGCTGGGTCTTAGGTGCAACATGCTTGATCTAGTTCCCTGACCAGGGATCAAACCTGGGCACTCTGCACTGGAAGCCCAGAATCTCAGCCACTGGGCTCCCAGGGAAGTCCCAGTTTGTCCCTTTTCACTGGCATTTTGCTATCTTGCTCCACAGAGATGTCCTCATTCTGTGCATTTAGCGCACGCCAAGTCCCCAAACTCAATTTGATCAAGGTTGTAGCATATTAAATATCCTATCCCCAAGGTGAGAGCTAGAATTAGTTTTGTTCCACAAACCTGATAGTTCTAAAACTGTGTTTTACCTGGGAGTTAGTTAGATATGCAACTTCTGGGCCTGACCTCAGGCCAGAATCAAAATCCCTTGGGGTGGAACCCAGGACCTTGTGTTTTAACAAGCTCTCCAAGTCATTTTTATACATGCTGAAGTTTGAGACATACTGTTCTTGAATCATGTGTGCCCTCCTAACTGTGGCCTGTCCCCATGATTTCTACCATGGTTGCCACATCTATTTTAACTGGGCTTTTACTTCAGACTGGGGCTTCTGTAGTGGCTCAGATGGTGAAGAATCTGCCTGTAATGCAGGAGATGCAAGTTCAATCCTTGGTGTGGGAAGATCCCCTGGAGAAGGAAATGGCAACCCATTCCAGTATTTTTGCCTGGAGAATTCCATGGACAGAGGAATCTCGTGGGCTACAGCCATGAAGATGCAAAGAGTTGAACACAACTGAGTGACTAACACTACTTCAGATTTGTCCAGTTTTCACAGTCAGATGGAAGTCCTGCCCTAAAGCTCAGCCCAGCTGGACAAAACCCAACCCCATTTCCTCTTCCTGCATTTATTTCTCCCTACTGACTGGATTGTCTTAGTGTCCCCCCTGACTTTAATGTTTTGTCCAACGGAGATGGTCACAACAACTACTGCTACGTTGATGTCATTGCTCACTAGAAATTGTGGCAATCATATCTGATTCTCTCAGATATCAATGTGCAACTAGACTTAAGCAAAACACTTCAACCACTGTGATTTTAATTGTTTTCCACCAGTCCCAGGCACATCCCACAGCCACATTAGGCTCCTAGTCCTAGCAACATTCAGTCTGGCTTCCCTCTTTCTTTAGGAATCGCTTAGTGGGCATCATGGCCAACCCAAAGATGGTAAGGAACTTATATAACCAATAGAGACTTAACAGTTGATAGTTCCCTCGTAGGTCAGAAAATTGGAGAACAACAATAACAAAGTATTTAGCAGAGCATTTGGCCCAACAACACCACAGTCTTTTCTGTAAAATACAGTTGTTATGTGTGTGCTAAGTTGCTTTCGACTCTTTGCTGACCCATGGACTGTAGCCCGCCAGGCTCCCCTGTCCATGGGATATCCCATGCAAGAATACTGGAGTGGGTTACCATTTCCTTCTCCAGAGGACCTTCCTGACCCAGGGATCAAACCTGACTCTCTTGCATCTCCTGCATTGGCAGGCGGGTTCTTCACCACTAGTGCAACTTGGGAAGCCCAAAGTTGTTATTTTTGTTGTTCAGCCGCTCAGTCATGTCCAACTGTTTGCAACCCGGTGGACTGCCTACACCAGGCTTCCTTGTCCTTCACCATCTCCCAGGGGTTGCTATAGAGGTTTCTAATTTCAATTCTGGTTTTTTCTGTTTTTGGCCTCAAGGCATGTGGGATCTTAGGGATCGAACCCACACCTCGTGCATTGGAAGCACAGAGTCTTAACCACTGGACTGCCAGGGAAGTCCCTCTGATATTTTTAATGAAGTAATGTGCCTCTAAGTTATGTACAGATAGAAGCTGTGGTAAAGAGGATCCCACAGCAACAATGTAGCTGGAGGGAAGGGAATGTGACAGGGAATATTGGGGAACAAGTTTGACCACATTGATTAGAAAGGTAGATTGGAGCAGATCATGGACTATAATCCTGCTTTGTATGTTTAGAAGGTTGGGCATTATTTGGTGAGCAGTAGAGAGCCATTGCACCCCCACTCCAGTACTCTTGCCTGGAAAATCCCATGGACGGAGGAGCCTGGTGGGCTGCAGTCCATGGGGTCGCAAAGAGTCAGACACGACTGAGCAACTTCGCTTTCACTTTTCACTTTCATGCATTGGAGAAGGAAATGGCAACCCACTCCAGTATTCTTGCCTGGAGAATCCCAGGGATGGGGGAGCCTGGTGGGCTGCCGTCTATGGGGTCGCACAGAGTCGGACATGACTGAAGCAACTTAGCAGTAGCAGCAGCAGCAGAGAGCCATTGAACGATACGTGTATGTTTGTGTTAATTTTTATTTTCACTAAGTATAAAACACTGTGTAACATATACGTGATAGGATGTTTCCACTACCCAGAATTTCCCTTTTCTGTCCTTTCCTTGTAACCAGTTCCTGCCTCCTCCCTAAAAATAAACCACTGTTCTGATTTCTGACACAGGTTATTCATCTTGTCCATTATAAAATTTGATTTAGAAATGACTTTTTACATTGTTGTGTACTACTATATTGCATGAACATATACAGTGTATTTATCCAGTTGGACTGGAGTGATTCCAGCTTTTGGCTCTTATGAATAACACTTCTATAAACACTCTTATACCTGTCTTTTGATGCATATAGGCATACCTTTTGGGGGTTATATATCTAGTTGTGAAATAAATGAGATATAGGATGCATGTACGCTCAACTTTAGTAGATAATACCAAAGAGTTTTCCCATGTGATTTTATTAAATAAAATTTCTATCAGCCCTGACGTAGTTCCCCTGACAGAGAAAGAAGATCAACACGATGTTTCAGGAGACTGAATCCAGTTGCAATGTGTGAGATGGTTTAGATGTTGTCATATGGCAATACACTTCACAGGTACTGCTAGTGGCAAAGAACCCACCTGCCAATATAGGAGACATAAGAGACACAGATTCCATCCCTGGGTCAGGAAGCGCCCCAGAGGAGGGAATGGCAACCCACTCCAGTATTGTTGCCTGGAGACTCCCACGGACAGAGGAGCCTGCTGGACTACAGTCCATTGGATTGCACAGAGTTGGACACAACTGAAGCGACTTAGCACTCACACACACCTACTGCAATATGGAAAGGGGAAACTGCAAGAGTTCAGGTGAAAAATAAGACCCTGAACTTGAAGGAGAGAGGAAAAGCTAGAAGAGAGATTAGACACACTAGGGAGATAGCTTGGAGGGTGTTTGGAAATGAAAGTACATGTAAAAATAAAGTTTTAATGCTGGGTCACAGAGAGACTGAGGTGTCAAGAGAACCAGAGTTGGCAGAGTTTAGAGTTTAATAATGAATTGGGGCTGAGTTAGAATAAAGTTAGGGTGTTTACAGGAACCCAGAAGGAAGTGCCTAAGAGACAACTGTAATCAAATCTCAAGAAATCTGTAGGGGCTTCCCTGGTGGCTCAGTGGTAAGGAATCCACTTGTCAGTCCAGAAGACACAGGTTTGATCCCTGGTCTAGGAAGATCTCACATGCCACAGAGTAACCAAGCCGGCAAGCCCTAGAGCCTGTGCTCTGCAACAAGAGAAGCCACTACAATAAGAAGACCAAACACTGGACTAGAGAGTAATCCTGGCTTGTCGCAACTAGAGAAAAGCCCGTGCAGCAGTGAAGATACCCAGCACAGCCAAAAATAAATAAATAAAATTTAAAAGAGAAATCTGTCCCTTGACTAACAGGAATTTCACTAGGGTGCTTTCCTATAACTTTATCACGATAGAACTTGATTTAGAAACGCTCTGTCAAACAGCACCAAGACTTTCATTTATATATCTATTGTCATCTAATCATGCCCTGGATAAAAATCTAACTCCCTACTTTCAGGGGCTTCCCTGGAGGCGATAGTGGTCAAAGAACCTGTCTGCCAATGTAGGAGACACAAGTGACTCGGCTTCCATCCCTGAGTCGGGAAGATCCCCTGGAGAAGGAAATGGCAACCTGCTCTGGTATTCTTGCCCGAAGAATCTCATGGTCAGAGGAACCTGGCGGGCTACAGTCCACAAGGTCACAAAGAGTGGAACACGACTGAAGTGACTTTACACGCATTAAGTATTATATAGATATACTTGTGTTACCAACCCTCCCCACTCTGTCCCCAGTGAGGGTCCTCCTGCCCCGGTATTGGTGAAGCCAATAGTATGAGACGGTTCAATTCAGAAGCAAAGGAAAGTTTCATTTTTCCCTCAGAGAATGGAAATATTGGAGCTTCCGCTCTAGAGCGCACGCTCTCTCTGACAGGCTGGGGGCGGAACTACTTTATAGGATACAGGCAGAGCGGAAGGAGAGGAGCTCTCACGAGACGCCTACAGCTCCTGCAGGATAGCTGCGTCAGGCTCAGCGTCTGCACATGGCCCGCCACCGCCATCTTGAATCTCGGAGTCATGCGCAGCTGAGGGGTTGACCGCAGCCTTTCCTGCTCGGAATTCTGGCCTGAAACGCCAGGTTCCACCCCTCTGCCCGCAGTATTGTGTGAGCAAGTGAAACTACACTGAGCACAAAGTAAAAGAAAAAAAAGGTTAGACTTTATTTTACTACCTAAAATCTATTTTTATTTTTGCTTCCTGAGAATGCTAAGGGGCTTTGCCAGTAACATTTGTATAGGCTTAGCAAACAAACGCCTTGCATTTTTTGTGGAACTATAAATAATAAACATCCCTCAAAATTTCTTCTTTTATTTCCTACCAAAAAATCACTAGCTTAGTTCGTTTCTATCATTATTTTCCTGAACTACCTTTCCATAATTTTTTTTTACCATATTTCTTGTATTCTATTCTCTTCACTCTCCACAGTGACGTCCAGAGTTATATTTTTTTTAAAAAAGGAGTCTAAATGTCTCATTTGAAAGTGTCATTCTTTCCTTTTATTTGAAGAATAAATACCTTTATAAGCCAGCTACCCTCATTTCATGCCACCCTCTTATAGTTTATACCTTGGGAGTAGTTTCTCATGCTCATCATTCGATTTAATGTTTTCATGACTTTCATTCCTGGAAGTGTTACTTTCATAATTCAAAACTCTGCCCTTCACAGTCTTTCTTAAATATATATACTTAATCAAACACTGGAAAAGAAGGAAAAGATAGTCGAGGCAAAGGAAGCTTTTCTGAACACGTGAGAGATGGACCTCTGAGGGTTATGTACTAGTGTTTAAAATAATATAAGACATTCATTTTAGTTTCAATATATTGTGGGATTTCATTTCCAGCCCTAGCATACTGCAAAACACATTTAAGATCAGTAAAATACTTTAAAATCTAATAATAAGAAGCATTCAAATAATAGAAGAAAGAATGCATGCAGATTTTCAGCATGCAATACTTAATTTATGAAGCTTGCCAGAGAATACTGATTTAAATTTTCAAATACATCTTTTTAATGCTCTCATGCCATTAACAAGAAAATTAGTATGAGTACTTAATATTTACACTCATTTTAAAATGTATTGGACAAATACAAAAACTATTGTATTAAGGAAAAGATTCACTTTGTCAGATTTCTACTCTTTCAAAAACTGGAGTTATAAAATTGTGAAAATGTCATATGAAAATGTAAAAAATGTCAACAGTTCATTAAATATAAGGAACAATTCATTTCTTCCCATCCCTCCTTCAGTCTTGTTCTCTGATGATAATCACAGTTAAGAGTGTCTTGTAATATTTTCCAATATCTTCTGCATTTATAACCACAGTTACAACCACATGTATATACATACAAGTATATTTTTAATTTTTTATAAAGACTGGATCATGATGTACATATGATTTTTCAAATTACATTTTGTAATTACCTGTCATGTACATTTTTCTGTATCAGAATGTATAGATTTACCTCATTCTTTTTAAACCTTGCATTGAGTGAGTTGTATGGCTGTGGCACAAATGATTCATCCAGTTCTCTATTAATGTATATTTAGATTCTTTTTAGGCTACCTTCTTTATAATTGTGGCAGGAGGTTTGTTTCATACAATTATTGTTTTCAGCCCCCTTTTTCCTCTTTTCCTCCATCCAGATAGTTGAGGAGAGGGTAGAATTGGGAATGGAAGAGTAAGGTTGGTTATAGGTACTTCATGAAAGACCAGAGAGTTAAGTCATTCTGTCGTGTCCGACTCTTTGTGACCCCGTGGACTGTAGCTCACCAGGCTCCTCCATCCATGGGATTTTCCAAGCAAGAGGACTGGAGTGGATTGCCATTTCCTTCTCCAGGGGATCTTCCCAAACCAGGGATGGAACCCAGGTCTCCCTCATTGCAGAAAGACCAGAAGCCAAGCCTTACACCCTGACAGCATCCCAGACAGGTGTCTAGGCTTCAGAAAAGTGTAATAACCACATGCATTTCAGATCTCAGCAAGAAATATAATTCCATAGCCTCTGGATCTGAAGGAAGTATGTAGACTGGACATGAACAGCTTGGTAGTGACCAATGGGAAATGATTGCTAATGAACAGAGCCTAGAGGAACCTCACCAGTACCTTGGCCATATGGAGGAAACTTTGCAAAGTTCTTAATAGGAAGCGGAATGGGATGGGAGTGATGAAAGGAAAGTGAGGGCCGGAGTTCTAAATTAAACTGATTTTAAAATATGAAGAAATACAATATATATGTTTTGCACAAATGAGCTTCTAGGTGAGAATTCATAGCATTTTCATAAACAGTTTATCTTGGTATATTTAAAGTTGCACTTTGATTTTGGAGGCTTTTTATTCATGGAGTACAATTCTGTTTCAATGATTACAGGAAAAATCCCCACTGGAAATAGTGTTTTTTTTAATCTTGACGTCATTACATGTGGAATTTTGTGATATCCATTTGTTCTTTCAGAATATAATTTCAACAAAAATAAATCATGTATTTATTATGGCCTCAAGTTGTTAAGGATTTATTGTATGATTTGGATGTCACACAGACATCAAGCATGGTTTAAAATACATAATATGAAACAATAAAATTTAAGAGTTTGTTTTGAAGAAAGAAAAAAATTTCTTTATGGAAAAGCGACGCTTATACTATGACCATTACATTTTAGTTTGCCTTTGCTTTTACCTTTAATTGGTACTTTTGCAATCTTCATTGAAGGCTTTAGCCTTAAAGGTTGGCAAAAGATTAAGTCAATTAAAAATCTCATGGAAACAATTTAACTATTATTCTCTGATTAAGAAGCGTTGATTAAAATTGCTTTTAGAAGGAAAGACTGAAAAGATCCTTAAAATGTCTTATGGTTTAGAATTTTACTATGTCAACTAACAGTTTATATTGTCTTCAGGCCTAATTCTCTAGCATGTTTATACAGCAGTTGAGGGCTGTTGGTCTGACAGTGCCTGGGGAGGCAAGGCTCCTCTGACAAACAGCCAAAGAAGAACTTGAAACAGACAGACAGGGGAAAGTCCACTCCTGCCAGGACACTGCAAGCTGCTTAGTGACCCTTTAAATGTTCTGCTAGTTTTGTTGCCATACTTGGTAGTCCTGGGAATCTGGCTAGTCTCAGAAGCTGAGCTAAACAAAATACAACTGTGCACAGCCACGCCCTAGGGTGACTGTCTCCAAATACCATACAAGTCCGAGGCTGAAGCACTTGAAAGGCTTGTATCTCTGCAGATCAAATCTTCATAAGACTGAGCCTTTAAAGACAACCCTTAAGCACATAAATGTTGTCATTTACGGCACTGTTTCAGCGCTATTTTACCTTTCCAATTATGAAGGTGGCTAATGCACATGATAATTACAGTTCCTTAAAATTTATTCACTCTTGAGCAGATCAGCTCAGAAATGTTGGCACAGTTTCAGGGTTCCTTAACAACTGCTTGCCAAACCTCTCTTTGATCCAGTGAAATCATCATATGATTCAAAACAAGGCCTAGAGCCTTTCAAGAATTCACATCTTAAATCCTCATCTTCATCGCCCAACCTCCCTGTGTTCAACCTAAAACTGATTTTTCCTTATCAATGCTAACGAATAAGTTTTTCTTTCTATGGGATTTATAATATGCTTTCTTTGTTCCCTTTCATGTAGTCACCATTTTAACTAATATTTGTTAAGTGCTTATGCAGTAGAGATTGTGGCTTAGCCTGTAGTTTAGAATTAAGTTACCTACCCTAAATTTACTACATATGATAGAGGCAGTCAGTTAAACAGATAACCACCATAAAGAGATCTAAGTCAGGGTAGCATAGAGTAGGAAAAGGAACTTTGGGCTCAAAGCCTCTGCTGCTAAGTTGCTTCAGTCGTGTCCAACTCTGTGCGACCCTGGAGACGGCAGCCCACCAGGCTCCCCCGTCCCTGGGATTCTCCAGGCAAGAACACTGGAGTGGGTTGCCATTTCCTTCTCCAATGCATGAAAGTGAAAAGTGAAAGTGAAGTTGCTCAGTCGTGTCCAACTCCTAGCGCCCCCATGGACTGCAGCCTACCAGGCTCCTCTGTCCATGGGATTCTCCAGGCAAGAGTACTGGAGTGGCCTCTGGTGAAGGTCAAAAAGATTCCCAGTAAAGATAATTCTGTATGGAGCATTGAGGAAAAATAAAAATAGGCAAATGATAAAAGCAAGTGGGTGGGGGTATTCTAGACAGAAAAAATAGTGTGTGCACTAAGGTATGGCCGCCAGAGAAAACATGGCAAATTTTAGAAACAAAAAACATTTTGCTGACTTAAAATCCTGCCTGTGGAGAAACTAGAAAAGAGGTAGGAGACATAGGCATGGCAGGAAT
Source organism: Bos indicus x Bos taurus (assembly GCF_003369695.1). NCBI lineage: Eukaryota > Metazoa > Chordata > Mammalia > Artiodactyla > Bovidae > Bos > Bos indicus x Bos taurus. The sequence continues at coordinate 94,722,637 of NC_040079.1, read as the reverse complement.
TTGAATACCATTTTTTGCCCTCCTGTCACTGTTCAGTTGCTAAGTCATGTCTGACTCTTTGTGACTCCATGGACTGCCGCACACCAGGCTTCCCTGTCCTTCACTATCTCCCTGAGTTTGCTCAAACTCATGTCCATCGAGTCAGTGATGCCGTCCAACCAGCTCATCCTCTGTCACCCCCTTCTTCACCTGCCCGCAATCTCTCCCAGCATTAGGGTCTTTTCCAATGAGTTGGCTCTTCACATCAAGCGGCCAAAGTATCGGAGCTTCAGCATCAGTGCTTCCAAAGAATATTCAGGGTTGATATCCTTTAGAAATGACTGTCTTGATCGCTGTGCTGTCCAAGGGACTCTCAAGAGTCTTCTCCAGCACCACAATTAGAAAGCAGTAATTCTTTAGTGCTCAACCTTCTTTATGGTCCAACTCTCACATCCATACAAGACTACTGGAAAAAAAATGTAGCTTTAACTAGATGGACCTTTGCCAGCAAAGTGATGTCTCTGCTTTTTAATATGCTGTCTAGATTTGTCATAGCTTTTCTTCAAAGGAGCAAGCATCTTTTAATTTCCTGGACTACAGTCAGTAACCGTCTGCAGTGATTTTGGAGCCTAAGAAAATAAAATCTGTCACTGTTTCTGCTTTTACCCCATCTATTTGCCATGAAGTGATGAAACTGAATGCCATGATTATAGTTTTTTGAATGTTAAAAGCCAGGCTTTTTTTCTTTTGCCCTCCTAAGGAGTTTGAATCTCATTCTAAAGTCAGTGTCGACTTTTAGAAAAATTGTGAACAAGAAGGTGATTTGACCAGTTTGGAGTTTTGGGTAGATGACTTGAAGGGATTGTAGGGAAAAACCTTAATTCGGGAATATTAATATATAACATATAGTGCATGCGTGCATGCTCAGTTGCTCAGTCGTGTCCAACACTTTGTGACCCCATGGACTGTATGTAGCCCACCAGGCTCCTCTGACCATGGGATTTCCCAGGTAAGAATACTGAAGTGGGTTGCCTTTCCCTTATCTAGGGAATCTTCTTGACCCAGGGATCAAACCCAAGTCTCCCTCATTGACAGGCAGGTTCTTTATCATTGCACCGCCTGGGAAGCCTTGAGGGGAGTATCTGAACCTCAGGACAGTGCTGACAAAAACAGACTGAACTATCACTCCTGTGGGTCAGGAATATCATAAAGAAAGAAAAAGAGGAAAAACTAAAAGGGAGAGGGAAGAAAAAATAAGGGGAAATGAAAGCTGTAGGGAAAAGAGAGAAAGGGGGAAAGGCAGTGGAGGTGATTTGGAAGCAACACTTGTTGCTTAAATCCTAGCTTTCCAACCAGGATTGAAAAGCAGGGAGGAAAGAGTCAGAATATGTTGATAGCATTCTATTTCTTTTTAAAAGGTGCAATTTATTTTCTTTCTTTAAAAAAAATTTTTATTGAGGTATGATTGACATACAAAAAGCTGTACATGTGTAATGTATCCAACTTGTTAAGTTTGAGGATAAGTATGTAGCCGGGAAACCATCACCACCATCAGGGCCATAAACATCCATCATTTCCGGAAGTTCCTCTCTGCCTCTTTTTGTGTAAAGGTTTTGACAAATTATTTTCTTTTTCACCTTGATATCCCAATGACTCACATCAGTAAAAATTCATGCTAATCTGGCCTGTTCTGAAGATAATACATAGCAATTCATATAATTTCTTTAAGCCTTCCATGATTATAAATTGAATATCATATCCAGTTGATTTGATCAAAAACTCTTCGATGACTTTCTTCCTGTCACATAGATTTCAAATCTACCAACAATTGTCTTCTCTTCCCTCAAATACTATTCAGAGTCCACTCACTTCTCACCATCTGAGCTACAACATGCTTGACCCAAGCCCCTATCTCTAACCTGTACTCAGCTCCCTCTACTATTGACACCCTAAATGCTGCTAACTCTCCAGTGGTTTTCTATCACTTTGTGATGATCCAGAGACTGTGAGTAATCTGGTCCCTTGCTACCTTTTTGTCTCCATCTCCTCCTACTTTCCCCTCTTCTCTCTCTGATCCAGCTACATTGAGCAATTTTTTGTCTCAAATGCATCATTTGTCCCAGGTCCGTTTGCATTTCTGTTATCCCTCTGCCTGGAACGTCTCTCCCCCAGATATCCTTTGTTCAAATGGCACGATAATTGAAAGGAATTCACAATCACAATCACAAAGTTAATGTAGTATTTTTGTCATCATTTACATTTTATATTGTTTATTTTGTTTTTCACCACCCCACACCCCTCCCCCCCAACCAGAATACTCCTGGAGAGAAAGGGCTTTATTTTATTCGCTGTTAGCTCCTACATGCCTAACTGTATCGTTTTAGTCATGTCAGATTCTTTGCAACCCTATGGACTGTAGCCCATCAGGTTCTTCTGTCCATGGGATTCTCTAGGCAGCAATACTGGAGTGGGTTGCTCTGCTCTTCTCCAGGGTATCTTCCCGACCCAGGGATCAAACTTGCAGTCTCTTACATTTCATGCATTGGCAGGTGGATTCTTTACCACTAGTGCCACCTGGGAAGCCCACAGGCCTATATCTGGGTTAAGGTTGGTGCTCAGTATTTCTAAACTAACCTGATAAACCAATGAGTATATAACTGTCCCCTGAACAGTTCTTTTTTGCTTTATGTGATGCAAAGTAAGCATTATTATTTATGAGAGTTGTAGTCAAGAACTCAGTCCCTTCTCTTTACATATAAATATTCCAACATTGCCAGCATCCTAGAGGATAAACATTTTTAGCATGGAAATGAAAATGGCAGTTACTCAGCCATGGTTTTAGGCTAAAGGTTAATTAAACTGAACTAGAATTTTGACATCTTTTCAGGATTCCCAAGTAACCTAAGGATTGGCCAAAGTTCTGCTTCACTCAAAGTGACAGTTTTTCAAAGGAAATAACAACTTAGTGATGGGACAACCCAGGGATACTTAAGGAGAAAAAACTTCAAAAATATCTTTAAATACCAAGTGATAACCCCAGTTATCATGGAGTTACATCATTGATAATTTGATTGATATGATATTTATTGAATGATAAATTAATTAGAGCATTTACCTGAAATCTTTACAATATTTACTCTTTATTCATTAATTTTGTCTCTGTGTTACATTTATTTTTGTACTTTAGTCCCATTTTATAATTTCTTTATATCTATGTATTTTTTAAACTTAACAGAGGTATTTTATATTTTAGACTGCTGTTAAAATGGGATTTGCTTACATGATTTTTTCTTAATATTTGTTGAAAAACTACAGATAATTGGTAATTGGTAATTGATCTTGTATCTGACTGCAGTACTAATACTGTTAAATACTTTTTAGTTGATCTCAGTACTTCTTGGTAATCACATCATCTTCCAATACTGATGACTTTGTGCCTCTTTTTTCAGTGTTCTATATTTTTGTTTCCATCATATATTGTTTTTTATTCTACTGGTTAAAGCTTTCCACCAACTTAATTTATATCCGCAATGACAGGTAATCTTCTATTGTTCCTGACTTAACTAGAAATGAATTTCACATTCATTAACTTTGGATATTTATGTTGTGTTTCAAATACACACTTTTTTGTTGTCTTTTTCCTTGATAATTCAAATACACTGAAGCAAATACTTTTGTCCATAAATATTTGTATTCTTATTGTTTCCTAAATATGATGTTAAATTGTTTCCAGAGCTTCATGTACAAATTATCTGCAGTATACAAGTCCTATTCTTATCAGCATTTGTTATGGTTGTTCAGTCGCTAAGTAATGTCTGACTCTTTGTGACCCCATAAACTGTAGAATGCCAGGCTTCCCTGTCCTTCTCTATATCCCAGAGTTTGCTCAGACTCATGTCCATTAAGCTGATGATGCCATCCAACCATCTCATTCTTTGTCGCCTCCTTCTCCTCCTGCCTTCTGTCTTTCCCAGCATCAGGGTCTTTTCCAGTGAGTTGGCTCTTTGCATCAGGTGGCCAAAGTATTGGAGCTTCAGCTTCAGCATCAGTCCTTCCAGTGAATATTCTGGATTGATTTCCTTTAGGTTTGACTGGTTTGATCTCCTTGCAGTCCAAGAAATTCTCACGAGTCTTCTCCAACACCACAGTTCAAAACCATCAGTTCTTCAGTGCTCAGTCTTCCTTATGGTCCAATTCTCATATCTGTACATGACTACTGGAAAAACCATAGCTTTGACTACACAGACCTTTGTCAGCAAAGGTCTTTTTGCTTTTTAATACACTGTCTAGGTTTGTCATAGCTATTCTTCCAAGGAGAAAGCATCTGTTAATTTGTGGCTTCAGTCACCATCCACATCAGCATTTAGTATTGCCAATTTAAAAATCCCAGCAATTTAATTGATAAAGAATTTTTTTTTATCTAATACTGTATGTTTTAATTTCTTTGCTCATTATTGCTTTCAGGGTTTTTTTTTTTTTTCATTTCTTAATTGGCCATGTTTATTTATTCTGAAAATCCCATAGTTTTATTTAGTCATGAGTTCTGAAAATATAGTGAAGAGAATAATTCCTTGATTATTGTATTGCTCATTTTAGCACGTTTGTGAATAAGACCAAGTTGCTTTCAGAAATATTATCTTGGATAATCTTAAGCCACATGTGAAAGGATCTGTTTCTTTCTACTCACCCCAAACATGAGAAGAAGAATTTTTTTATTGAATTGTCAGTTCAACAGATGAAAATTGCATTTCTTAAATATATCACTTTCATATCTAAGACTGTGAATAAATAAGACCATTTTTCATGTTTATCATCAAATTTTTTCTTTCTGTATTATTTGCTCTCCTCTTTAAATTGTATTTACTTTATTCTTTCTATATATTTGTGAAAGGTCTTTGCCTATGAAGTTATTTCTATAAATAGGAAGTATTTTTCAGTTTGATTTGTCATTTAATTGTGCTTATGGTTCTTATTTATTTTCTGTACTGTCTCTTGTGCCCCATCTCAAGTATTCTATCCTCACCTCTTATTCCAGCCTGTTGCAGAATTCAGTTCCCTGCTAGCTTCACCTTGCTTCTCCTGGGTGCAGTCTGAGCGCGTTTGCCTGAAGCCCTTGTCCCAAACCTCTTGCTTCCTGACTTCTCAACAGGACACACAGGAACTCACTTGTACCCATTTTTATATCCTGAAATTATAGAGGAATCAAGGACTTTCCTGGAGATCAGTGGTTAAGACTCTGTGCTCCTGATGCAGGGGGCTTGGGTACTATCTCTGGTCAGGGAACGAAGATCTCACATTCTGTGTGGCAAAAATATAGATATAGATAAGATATAGATATAGAGAAGAATCAACAGTCTCTGATTATTGCTACCTCTGACTATTGAGGTCTAGGGGAAATGAAGCTTCTCTTTTATTCCTTCACGTGGACCTTGAGTCATCTCAGCACATCCCTAGGGACAGAGTAACCTGACACAGAGAGTGGCCAACAAGATCATATATCTTTGTATTGACTCTTTCTGTCAACCTGTTTCTCTCCTTCTGTCACTCATTCCTGCTGTATGGGATCGTATTCCCAAATAAACTACTTACACATGGATCTTTGTCTTAGACTGTACGTTGAGACTGTCATACATGCTTTTTACACATAAGCTTTGTCTATGTCTGTGTGTGGTCATGGGTATGTATGACCCCATATATTCCTCGTGTATTTCACTGTTTTTATTTCTTCATGCTTATAAAGGCTTTCTCTAACCCCAGGGTCAGATGAATATATTTGTGTACATTTTAGTTCTTCATGATTCATTTTCTTATCTTCCTTATTATATAAAGCATATTTGGTAAGTAAAAAGCACATCACTTATATCTTTTAAAACATCATCAGCTGTCTTTTTCAAATATCAAGTGCTTAATATTTCAAAGTGGATTTTCTTCCTAAATTTCTTTTCTTGTATATTTAGTGATTCTTGGCTGATGTTGCCTATATATGTAGAATATCACAGTAGATATCAGTTAAGTGATTTTTTTATTAAACATAGCTATTAAATTATTCAAAGGCAAAAAAGTTTTTTTCTGCAAGGTAGTGATCTTTTTTTTGTTATTTGTCCCAAATAACTTTTAAACAAAATTTTAAATAAAGTTGACTGAACATCTAGCCTTTTCTCACTGACTTTGTCACTTAACTTGTCAGAGTTTCAAGAGAATTACAGATTAACAGGAAGAGACTAATCCACATATTCCTACTCTTCTTTGCACACGATTATAATTTAATTAGCCCAGAATACAGACATATAAATATCCACAGAAGAGGAGAAGATGCATATCAAGATGGTTTTTCTGTGTTTCCAAACTGGACTCACAGCTGCTGGTGATGCTCCACATAGAGGCTTGTCACAGCAGAGTAAACAGCCGAACTCTAGCTTTTCCGTAAGTCTTAAATATTTAGGGTTTATATCCTCATTCCAGAAAAACTTATATCAACAATCTAATTGCTTCCATTTATGTACACGTCTATGAACGTGAAATTATCCAGATTTTTTTAAACAAACCTAATCATAAGCAAAGCCACAGCCACATGAGGGTGGGCTGTGAGAAACAGCACTCTAGTGTTCTTGAATGAAATCATTGCCTTCGTCTTCCGAGTATCTCAAAAAACAAACAAAACAAAAAGCAAACCGTTCCCCCACAATCATGTACTAAATGTTTATGTGTACAGGAGGCTGTTTCTCTGGCTTTCAGATCCTTATCATTTTGAACTTTCAGTCTATTCCTATGACAGAACTACCAATGATTACTGAAGCTTTTCAAATATGTTTCAATACCTGACAGAGCAAATCCTTTTTCTTATTTTCCTTTTTCAAAAATGTATTGGTTCTTCTTGTTTGCTTATTCTTCCAGTTGAACCTTATTTTCTTTTGTCTGCATCCCACAGCTTGTGGGATGTTAGTTCTCTGATCAGGAATTGAACCCATGCCCTCAGCAAGTGAAAGCATGGCATCCTAACCACTGGACTACCAGGGAATTTCCAGTTGAACTTTAAAACCACTTTGTCACATTCTTCCAAAATGTGGTGGACATGGAAACCCATGATCCAGAACCCCCAAGGAAAGGCTTGTTGCCCAGCTGTGAGGACTATGTAGGTACCTTCCAGCTGTCAGCCCCTTCAGGGTCTCGTCCCTCCAGAGACCACGTCCATCAGGTACCTGGCAGAGGAATGATAAAAGGATCAGTTATTTCAACTGGCCTGGGATGACTCTGTGGAGCAAACAGCCCCAGGTGGTTAGCTGAGGCTTTTGGCATCTACATCTCAGTCCATTACTCCTTCTAGTAATAATTCTATGAACTACTATGGGATGGGCCAACATCTTTATTAGAATGGCCATAATAACTTACTCATAGAGAGATTCATTTTAAGAAATACTTACTGATCAATTCTGCTGCTTTCTCCTTCATTTCCCCATATGTCAATTCCTAATAAATGTCTTATATTAGGAAATCAACCTGCAACAAATTTAACTGCAATAGTGCCAAACTTAGCAATTGTGAAAAATTGACTTTCTTTTCGGCTTTTCTGGTGGCTTAGTGGATAAAGAATCCGTCTGCCAGTGCAGGAGATGAAAGTTCAGTCCCTGAGTCGGGATGATCCACAGGAGAAGGAAATGGCAACCCACTGCAGTATTGCCTGGAAGATCCCATGGACAGAGGAGCCTGGCAGGCCACAGTCCATAGCGTTGCAAAGAGTCGGACATGATTAAGCACGCACATTGTTGTTGGGCTTTCTTTTATCTCAGTTTTTCCATTTAGGAACAGGAGATGTCTCTAAATTTATTAAGTCTCCTTATATTAACATATTTCTTAGCAAACCTCTCCTCATATAGAGTTACAGATTTCTTTTTAAGGTTTTTCATGGTTGCCTTATATTTATGGCTATTATTGGTTTCTCTATTGAATCAAGCTCTTCCATTGTATCTTCAATGTGACCTGTAATATTATAAATTTATTTATAAATCATTTTGTACATGTTATAAAACATTTTTAATTGGAATTTTACTGAGTTCACTTGCAAAGTATGCTTATTTAAAACATTGCCTGCATTTTTCTGTCAGGTTTTCTCTTTTCCTCCATGATAATTTGTACCTGGCTTAATGAAATTATAACCAGATATATCTAAAAGACTTCAGTTTTCCATATTTTAAGAGTAATCTTAATAATGATAGCATCTATTGAGTTCCTCTAAGGTATCGAGCTTTGGCACTTGAATGGTCTGGTGATATAACCTACAATCTTAGCAGCCACTCTACATTATAAGCTATGCTTTTCAAAGAATACATATAACTTACCCATTAGTTATTGCTTGCAAGTTATGAGTCAAACCCTAAACTTAGTACTTTAGCTCTGAAGTAAAAAAAAAGAATTATGTATAAAGACTTTTCCCTCCAGCAATATAACCAAACCACACCTTCCTAAGTTCATTTTTATCATATATAAATATTTAGGTATTTAATAAATATAAGTAATTTATATTTCAATTTTGATAATATGTATTTTAACTTCATGACACATACATATGTAAAATCCATAAGTAATTTCTGAATGCATATTCTTTATATAGCATTCAAATGTAAATAAGCATATGGACTAAAAAGTTAAATTTCACCTTCACCTTATTCCCTTCCAAACGCTCGCCCTTCTCTAGAGGAAACTACCATTAATGATTTTCCATATATCTTTGCAAACATTTTCTATTAATTTATACATTCACATGAGTTTACGTATATATATACACCAAGCTAGTATGTATAAATTTCTTTGTGTGTTTGTTAATTTATTGAGTTTATACTTTATGCATTATTTTGTAATTTGCTTTTCTTACTTAACGTCCTCAAGCCTTTCCATGTCATTGTGGAAAATCAACTTTTTTTCTTTGTAAGCTCTTCAGGACCACCTGATTAGCACTGAAGCCCCCTGAAAGTCCAGACCTGGATTAGGCAAGGGCTTGATACATGAGTAAAACTGAAGCTGCAAAACCAAGTAGAGAATTGAGGGTAATTATTTTGAAGATCTGCTGGAGAAGGGTTAGGCTACCAACTCCAGTGTACTTGAGCTTCCCTTGTAGCTCAGCTGGTAAAGAATCTGCCTGCAATATGGGAGACCTGGGTTTGATCCCTAGGTGGGAATATCCCCTGGAGAAGGGAAAGGCTACCCACTCCAGTATTCTGTCCTGGAGAATTCCACGCACTATAGAGTCCATGGGGTCCCAAAGAGTCGCACTCAACTGAGTGACTTTCACTTTTCATTTTGAAGACAGATCTTTAAATAACTAATACATACATACATACATACACATACATATATACATATGTTATATAAGCCAAACATTCCCATCTTACATTGATTTAGTTCATTGAAAACTTAACAGATTCTTACCATATTTTTGTCACCAATAACATTTTATCTTGGACATTGCATTATTTAGAATAAAGCTTTGTCTGCATATACTATAAATCCAAAATCACAGTGAGTTAGATAAGATGGATTTTTATTCTCCTGTTTTTTTATAATATTTATTTATTTTTAATTGATTGATGATTGCTTTAAAATATTGGTTTGATTTCTGTCATACATCAACATGAATTAACCATAGATGTACATATTCTCCTGTTCTTAACAACACAGTCTGAATTGTGCACATCACTTCTACTCACATCTCATTGATCTTAAAAATCTAGTCACATGGCCACATCTATTAATAGCTCAAGAGTGTCTGGGAAATATAATCTGGGCCATCATGAGCCCAGCTGAATATTGTTTGGCTAAGGATGAAGGGGAGAACTAGTAGACTATTACAGGCTGTTCTCTATAATCTCATGATTCAGTTTAGAAAAGTACTCAAACAACCACTTTTCTAGGGAAGCTTCCCTTATTTTCTTTAAATGCTTGATCTAATCCCATTTGAAAAACTTCTTAAAATTGAATTGAAAATGCTGGTAACCCAATACAGCAAATCTAATTTCATAAGTTTCTTTACTTAAATCTATTAGCCATTGTTAGCCATTATGAACCAACATCTTTGTTAGACTGGTCATAATTACTTACTAATAGAGTCGTTCATCCTAACAAATATTTATTGACCAGTAAGTTCTTACATCAGTCCTGAAAAACACACCCGAAATAAAGTAACAAAGATATCCCCCAGTATGTGTTTATCTGTGTTACTAATTTCATCGAAATCAAGTCATGTGCATGGATAAACATTAGTGAAGAAATACAAGACAGTTTACCTGTGTGACTTCTATTATACAAAAAAAATCTTCTATATCTGACTTCATTTAACATTTTGTTAAAGGAGTCAGAATGTAAGGTCTTTGTTTTTACAATAGTGAAATAAAACAAAAAGGAAGATTAATGTTCCAACAATCTTATAGCCAAGAAATTCCTCACATTTATTTGAGTAATGCATCTGATGAAGTGAAATATATTACACACCAAAGTTAACCTCTCTTTTACTTGAAAGAATAGCATGAGGGTAGAGCAGAATGAAAAATGAGTTTGAAAATGAACTTCAGGAATACAGGACACCCAATTGATAACTGTCTATCAACCCAGTTCTTTGAGGAGAGGTATTTCTTGATACTAGTTTGGTTTATCTGTATATTGAGGGTGTATGTTGATGACAGGTCACTAGAAAAGGTCCCTGGGAATGAATGACAAAGTACTAAATCACTTTATCAAACCAACTTTCTAGCATAACACAGATGCCTTAAGCTCTTGAAAATTTTTCCAGCAGAGACTTCTTTAGTTCTGAATCATTGTAACGCAACATACTATGTCAGGTGACTTTTGCCCTAACATTCTTGGGGCCAACAAGACAAGGATGAATTTATATATGTTTCTTTTGCTTAGTCTCTTGCATCCTATGCGTTTCTTTAAGTAGATGAATTTCTGACGCTAGCATTTACTTTCTTAGAAAAGAATATTCAGATAGTAAAGTATATGCCTTTCGGATTGAAAATAAAATCTTCCAAGGAATACTCTAATCAGAGTATACAAAATATACCCATTTGTCCAAAATACATGTCCCGTCTGTTCCTTACTGCCCATTTGCAGGTAGCGATTACTGACCCGGAAGCATAGTGCTGCAGTAGCCCACTGCGTGGTGGAAGGTCAGCAAAGCTCACAGTAAACATATTAACGTCTACTCTGGAGTATTGCCGGGGGAATCCATAGCCCCAGCCAGAACGCCAAGAAAGGTCATGTCGTTCTAAGAAACATGAACAATCGAGGAATCCTATCACAGCTTTTCCTATTCCTGTTAGTCCTCTCTAGTAGCAACCTCTTACTCTGAGAATGATGACATAGAAGAAAAGGAAAAGTTAAGGCAATCCATATGTCCTTTTCTTTTCAGTTCTTTCCTGCTCATCAGCATGCCAAAGGTAGAGAGTGTTGGTAGAATGCCCTGTTTCAAGAAGCAAGGTAAAAACAGTTGAGATGGTTTTGAGCAGTTTCTACTCTTCTAGTGAGGACAAAATACATAAATATATACAAGATATGACACATGAATTGTGCTAATTTCAATAATTTTACATAAAAATGAAATGGTCTTATATTTGCATTTAAGACTGACATTGTACACCAAGATGAGTAACAAGATTCATATTGCAATTTTTTAATTTGCTTTTTACTTACTGAAAACAACATGAAATAAAAATCATCAAGACAAGTGGAGAGACTGCAGAAAAAAGGAAAGACCTCTACATTTTTTTATCTTTAATGAAAATTGCCTTACTTTTTGAAAAACTGGCCCCATACTTTCACTTTACACTGAGCTCCACAATTTATGTGGCTCCTGTGTAAGCTCAGTATATGTACCCTCTGTGGCCTCTGCAACCTGACTTAGGCGTTGTCCTTTTTAAGTCACTTCCGAGTCTGATTCTCTGTCCCTTCTACCTCAAGAATCTCAGAGCTACCCAGTGACCTTTAACAGATTCCTTTTCTGTTTACTCTAGCTGGGTGGAGTTCTATTCTTTGCAGTCAAGCACAGTGACTGATAATAATAATAAGCAAAATTCATAGATTCTTACTCTATGCCTAGTGCATATTCTCATAATATTGAGATAGGTATGATCAGCTACATTATCCAGATAAGAAAATCTAGGGTGAAAAAATCAAATAAACTGTCTGATTTCACCAGCGAATACATCCAGGGCCAGGATTCAAACTCAAGTGTCTGATTCCAATCCTACGTGGAGCCACATTTACTGTCATTTGTCCTTTTAAACTTTGTTGATCCCTATGGCAAGTTTTGACTAAGTTCTGTATAGGCACTGTGCTACCTAAACAGCCATTGTTAGAATCCGAGACAGTACATGTTTGATTCATCTTGTTGCTAAAAACATAATTCTTAGGAAAGATCCAGTAAACTCTTTTCTGAGAACCACATTGGTGGTAATCAAGAATGTTCAATGGTTTTTACATCTCTGGGATTCATTATCTCTGAATTTTACTTCCCTCAATTTTATAAAATTTTACTAACCTAGGATTACATTGATTAGGAAAGGCAGACAAAGTGAGGAACTTGGATGGCTTTAAATACAAATATTCACCTCTTTTCCTGTTTATCAGAGGTGTTAAAATATTAATAGCTTTCCCAGCAAGTTGTTTTCATACTGCTTGTGCTATTTATTGTGTCTCTGATCGAAGTCCACACAGACATCCTGGCAGGAGGCAAGATTTTGCAATTACAATAGATTCTTGGAAAGTTCTGCGTAAATAAACAAGGGACAGAAAGACTGAGCTTGATGGAATTTGGAAGTTTAGATAATACCTACCTGTACAAAGTTGATCATTCTGCCCTGAGTCCTATGCTCTGTGAAAATTAAATCACTAATTTAGGATGCATGTTGTTTCAGTTTTTAGATGTTCCCAATTTTTGCTGGTGCAAGGTAATAAAGACATGGTGCTTTTTAAAAAAGTATACAATGTACTGTAAAAAAAAAAAAAGAAAAGAAACATGTAATGTTGGCTAAATGGTGCAAGTTAAAACACTACAAACCACAAAGGTGAGGATTGTAGGACAAATATTTCTTTACCAGCTATGGGTGGGATGGTGTCTTTATGATTTATTCTGAAATAACAAAACAATCTGAAACAATGAAGTGTTTCTCTGTGTGCCTCATGAATATATATGAATTCACTTCATGATAGAACAAGTCATTGGCTGCCTCTGCCAAACAGCCAGAAGGGGATGATTGATCGTTTTATGCAGAACCTTTCACAGTCTAAAGGGACTTGAAATCTGTAGTTGACAAAATGGGAAACACTGCCAGAAAGGAATGTAACTCTTCAATAGTATCACAATATTTATACTGATGACCAGAAGTACTTAAGAACTAAAAATCACAAACTTCCCAAATCCACTACAGATTTGTTTACATAAACTATGTTTCTATTACTTCTTTAAATAAAAACACTTATTGCCTTTAAAGTACGTATACTAGAAAGTAGATTTGGTTAGCCTTAGTTGCTCACTTCATACATACTGGAGAGTTACTGTTTTCATGAGAAAAAAAATTTTTTTTTACCTTAAGTGAATATGAGCAAATGATTTATTTTATTCACAAATAAGGAGAATGTCCCTTCCTGAAATGTAAGTGGTATAAATTTTTTTATTTACTTAGAATCTAAAATTATATCTTCATATAATTAGGTGATCATTCACTACTGTAAGCTCATTTTTCAAATTTATGGCTACTTGAAATTATTTGGAGGGAAAGGGATTACTTATACTTGCTTCTATCCGTAAAAATGCTGTCTTATTGTAGATTCCCCCAAATGTGAATTCCAAGATGTGGAGTTAGATTTATTTGAAGGGTAATCACAGGAATCAGAAGTGAATGAGCAGGAAGAAAGAGAATGGAAGGAGAGGCCGGTACAGGTGTGCATTACTGAGACTGCTGCTGGAGGGAACAGGGACTCAAAACTGCAGGAAACAGAAACAAGCTCCACTGGAAGGACACGTGCTACGTGCCAATCCCCAGCTACTGTCCTCCACTGGCTGAGGGTTACTCTCCTGGGGACATCAACTCCCTTCCCTGCTGGGCTCATGTGTGCAGGCTGAGGGTGCTCCCAGGGCTTCAGAGAAAGCTCTGCAACAGAAAAGTGGAGACTCTCCTGCCTAGAGGTACAACAAAATGCAAGATACCCAGTTCAGTTAGGGTTTCAGATAAACTGAATTCTTTTTAAATTATAAATATTACATGAAGTATACTTTCACTAAAAATGATTCTTTATCTAAAATTCACATGTAGCAAGGCATCCTGTGGGTTTTTTTTATTCCCTTCTAAATCTGGCAACCTTACCACTAGCTAAGTGCTTGCGATGGGTTGGTGTGAGTCTGAACTTGCCCAGAACTGTTTGTCTCTGCAGCAGCTAAAATCAGAGGTGAGCTGAGGGCAGGTAAAGCGGGGCACCCAAAAGTGGCTGCTACACTTGGGAATTCTTAGATAAAGAATCAGTCTAACTTCACCAAAAAGATCACATACACTCATTCTATCTGTGTCGTTTTTCTAATTAACACTTTTTTTTTCTTTTTGCTACAAAGAGGTCTCCATTTAACATCCTCATAAATCAGCTTTTATTCAACTCTGTACAGCACCAGTTTGTTTAACCAAAATTATGCAACAGATTACTTATCTCTTGAATCTTCTTAAGTCCTCTTAGGCTTGCTTATGCCGGTTTCTTGCCACACTGTGATCATAGATGGTTTATGTGCTACCAGTAAATGTTAGTCCAGGTCATCTGAGAAGCAGATAATAAGAGAGGACCAGCCATGCATGAGATTTATGAGGGGCAACAACACCTATGAGAGGAATATGAGAAGGTTTGACCTGAGAGAGGCAAAGAAAAGGATGGATAGAAGACGGTTAAACTGTAGTACAGTTTTAAGAGATCTATGTAGGGCCTTGGGAGAAGGCAATGGCACCCCACTCCAGTACTGTTGCCCGGAAAATCCCATGGATGGAGGAGCCTGGTAGGCTGCAGTCCATGGGGTCGCTAAGAGTCAGACACGACTGAGCGACTTCATTTCCATTTTCCACTTTCATGCATTGGAGAAGGAAATGGCAACCCACTCCAGTGTTCTTGCCTGGAGAATCCCACGGACGGAGAAGCCTGGTAGGCTGCAGTCCATGGGGTCGCACAGAGTTGGACACAACTGAAGCGACTTAGCAGCAGTAGCAGCAGCATGTAGGGCCTTGGGCAGTCAGCTTTCAGAGTTGTGTGTCCTTTGGGGGCAGCAGTGCTGCAGTGGTGACCCTGGCACACTCAGTCACTGACCAGGAATGACTCCTGGGAAGCACGGCCTTGGCGTGGACAACAGTGGACCTCACAGCACAGTACCTGGTGCCTTGTCAGTTGGGTTCCCTGCTATCATGAAGCTCACTTTCATGGGCAATTGCTACTCAATTTCACAAGAAGAGGTACAAAACACACCTGCTAAATATACTCATTAACTGACTGAGTACCCTGTTTAGAGAGAGCCTTGAAAAATACTTAACATTCATATTCATAAAATTAAAGTAACTGTGGAATCTGATTTATAAAGATATTTTAGGACAGGGAAATTTTGTAGCATTTTTTCCTTATCATTTTTTCTTAGACAAGAGCCTATTTCACCAGTTTAGGGCCTATTGGCAAAATATAGTAATAGTATCTACTTCTTAAAGCTATTGTGAGGATTATATGAAGATAACTCAAATAGAACCCTTAGCATATCACTGCCACTTGATAAAAGTTCAATTAATATTGGCTATTGTGTCAGTCGCTCAGTTGTGTCCAACTCTCTGTGACCCTATGGATTGCAGCCTGCCAGGCTCCTCTGTCCATGGAATTCTCCAAGCATGAATACTGGAGTGGGTTGCCATTTCCTTCTCCAATTGGCTATTTGTGAATAATTATTAAGAGCCAATATGGCATGGAAAGTGGCTTCCTAGGTGATGCAGTGGTAAAGAATCTGATGCAGGAAACCTAAGAGATATGGGTTTGATCCCTGGATTGGAAGGATTACTTTGAGTAGGAAATGGCAACCCACTCCAGTATTCTTGCCTAGGAAATCCCATGGACAGAGGTGCCCAGTGGGCTACAGACCATGGGGTCACACGACTGACTAAGTACATACACATGGCATGGAAAAAATGTGACACATGTAAAACTGCCTTGCTTTGAATATTGTCCCTAGCTCCACATTCCCAGGGAAGAACACAACATCTCCCTTCCTAGGGCCAAAGAAACTGGGAAAATATGGGAGATGATGGATGTGTTAACAAACCTTATTGTGGGAATGATTTCACAGTATATACGTATATCAGATCATCACATTGTATACTACACCAAGTTATATGTCAACCATATCTTAAAAAGCTCAAAATATTAAAAAGAAAGAAACTGAGAGGAATGGGTCACCAGGATTGATTCTGTTACTTGCTTTAAGTCATAGAGGCCATGACTCTTAAGTCTACCAACTCCATTTGTCTTGTCATCTACTTCTACCTAATAAATCACCACTAAAACTTAGTGGCTTGAAACAATACATAAACATTTATTACATCTCGAGTTCCCCTGGTTGAGAACTCAGGAAGGAGTCTTATGGGCAGTTCTCATTTGGAGTTTCTCATTCAGTTGTAACCATATATTTGCTGGTCCTGCAATTAACCTGATGGAGAAGGCAGTGGCACCCCACTCCAGGACGCTTGCCTGGAAAATCCCATGGACGGAGGAGCCTGGTAGGCTTCAGTCCATGGGGTCGCTAAGAGTCGGACATGACTGAGCAACTTCACTTTCACTTTTCACTTTCATGCATTGGAGAAGGAAATGGCAACCCACTCCAGTGTTCTTGCCTGGAGAATCCCAGGGATGGGGTAGCCTGGTGGGCTGCTGTCTATGGGGTCGCACAGAGTTGGACACGACTGAAGTGACTTAGCAGCAGCAGCAATTACCTGAAGGCATGCCTGAGTTTGGAGGATCCATCTCCAACATGGCTTTCATTAGACTGGCATGATGGTGCTGGCTGTTGGTTGGAGGCCTCAGATCCTCTACACAGCAATGTTTGAGTGTCCTTGTAGCATGGCGCTGGCTTACTGGAGAGACAAAGGTGAAAGCTACAAGGCTTCCATGACTAAATCACACACCATCCCTTCCCACAATGGCTCACACAGGGCTAGCACACAAGGATATGAATATTTGGACACAAGGATTATTGGGAATTGTCTTGGAGCTAATACGTTAACTAAAACCTACAGAATATAGAATAATTGTAATTGTATAATTGTAATATAAATAATTATAGGAATAACTGCCTTTAATAAGAGTGCTTCTAGCCCTGGAGAATTCAGACAAGAATCATCTTTCATCAGAGCTAAATTAAGTCTTGGTTTTTTGTTTGTAAATATAGGCAAACGCAATCTGACTGCCATATGCTCCCCTTTTGTTGTTGTTGTTTAGTCGCTAACCCATGTCTGACTTTTTGCAACCCCATGGACTGTAGCCCTCCATGTTCCTCTGTCCGTGGAACCAGGCGAGAATACTGGAGTGTGTTGCCATTTCCTTCTCCAGGGGAGCTTCTTGACCCAGGGATCAAACCGGTGATTGTCTACTGCTGAGCCAACAGGGAAGCCCATGCTACCCTTTTGGAAAGCCTAAAGCAAGGCTGTAAGTGGGCAGCTTTCATGCAGAATTCACCCCCAAAGTTATATTTGGCTTGGCCTAAGCAGTGCATACAGTGAATATGCAATTAAATGCCTTTAGAGCAGCATTTGTTCTCCACTTTGCCACCACGCTCTACTCTTTTAAATCATACAAGTGATATATTGTCTACTTGACCCCTGAAAGGCCCCAGAAATCCCTATCTTAAAGAAATGGAATTTCTAAGTGTAGAGAACAGAGGGCCAAGGGAAAAGAAGACTAGACCAAGAGTTCCTAAAGCAAGCTCACTCAGCTGTCCTCCTCTATGCAGAGGAGTTTATAAGAACAAATGACTGTCTTGGCAGTGTCATGAAAGATTTAACATAGGCAAAAGAACAGTGCTCTGAGAGTAAAGTCTGTTTAGTACTAAAGTACGGAAATGGAAACTTCTGCGGAGGTCTTTAGAAGTAGGAAAGATCCTAATCTGCCTGGAAGAATTTAGGTGTGGTTTTTCTTGGGGGTAAATGGATTGGTTTATATAACTTACAAAGTTTCTTCTATGATTTTTTGACCCCCTTCTCTGACTTTTTAAAGAGTTATCCATCCTCCCTCCACCCTTCCCACACACAAAGTCCCCTTAGGTGCAGAGTATGTCATGACTCTCTCATGAAGCTCAGCAATCCACTCTTCTGGGAAAGGGGAAGACCACCCAGGCAAACAGTGATCAGCTGCCCTCTATAACCTATGTATCTGACTTGCTATAAATTGTCTATCATTTCACTCTTCCATTTGTAGAATTATTTTCAAAGTCTGGTCATTAGCACTATTAATTTTCAAAAGTTTCTATTATTTTGTTTCCTTTTTCCCCTAAAAGTATTCTCCATGCAAAAATATTCTGATTTTAGTATATCCAACAATATATGCATATCCTTAAAGTTCAACACTTTCAACTAAAGAACAAAGTAGTCTGTAATTTACGCTTTATCCAAACCCCAACATTTTCAATGTGTGTGTTCTCATGTGAAGAAATCCAATGCTTCCAACATATTCTTTGAATGTTATGTTTTCTTTTCTAAACAAACAATGTGATGATCAATTTCAACCTTATGCCCAGGCTTCTATCCAAGTGTGTTTCCCATTAAAGTTCATCATAACTTTTCCAAATGTGTTTCTCAAACAAATCAAGATTCTTTTATCCCTATATAGCTAAATAGTCTTGATTTAATTTGAAAGAAATTTCACATATCAAAGGTCAACAGAAATTGTAGCTTAGTGCCACCGTTAAATTTTTCATTGCAATTGGAAAGATTAAAAAGACATAATATACATCACTTTATATTCTCAAAATTTAGAAACTTCTTAACTCCTTTTTTCTCTTGTGTTCATTCAGTGAAGGTTTTTTTTTTTTTTAACTTTATTCAGGTATAATTGACAAATAAAATTGTAAGATAGTTAGAGTTCACAGTGATGTTTTATTAGATACATTTTGAAAAGATTCTCCCCATCAAGTTAATCAACACATTTGTCACCTCATATATTTATATTTTTTGTTGCTGAATTCTACTGTTTTAAAATTCAATTACGTAATACAGTGTTATTGACTATAGTCACCATGTTATACATTATATCTTCCGACTTTATTCACCTTCGAGCTGGAAGTTTGTATCCTTTTTTACCAACCTCTCCCTGTTTCCTCCATCATGCATCCCCTGGAACCTGTTTTTCTAGTTGTTTTTGTGAACTTGACTTATTTTTTAAGATTCCACATATAAATGACTTGTTGTTGTTATTCAGTTGCTAAGTGAGATCTGACTCTTTGTGATCCCATGGACTGTAACATGTGAGGCTCCTCTGTCCTCCACTATCTCCTGGAGTTTGCTCAAGTTTGTGTCCATTGAGTTGATGATGCTACCAAACCATCTCATTCATGCAGTATTTGCTTTTCTCTGTCTGGCTTATTTCACTTATAATGCCCTCAAGATCGATCTAAGTTGTCAAAAATGGCAGAATTTCCTTCTTTATCTTGACTGAATAATATTTCACACATATACCTATGTGTGTGTGTGTGTGTGTGTGTGAGTGTTGTGTGTGTAGATATATATATAGAGAGAGACAGATTGTTTTCAAGTCTTGGCTACTATGAATAATGCTGCAATGAATATGGGAGTACAGATACCCTTTGATATCCTGTTTTCATTTCCTTTGGATATATACCTATAAATGAGATTGCTAGATCACGTGGTAGTTCTATTTTAAAAATTTTAAGGAAAATCCATATTACTTTCCACAGTGGCTGCATCAATTTACATTCCCCAGCAGTACACAAGGGTTCCCTTTTGTCCACATCCTCACCAACATTCTAACAAGTATAGGTGAAATCTCAGTGTGGTTTGGATTTGCATTTCCGTGATAGTTACTGATTTGAGCACCTTCACATACACCTGTTGGTCATCTCTATGTCTCCCTTGGAAAAGTGTCTATTCAGTTCCTCTGCCTGTTTTTTAAATAGAATTGTTTGGGGGATTTTTGCTGTGTGAATTCTTTAATTTTTTTGCATATTAACTCCTTATCAGATATATGATTTGCAAACATTTTCTTCCATTCCGTAGGATGAGGAAATTTGGATATGAAATGAATAGTAGATGACAGCTGTATGCTAAGTTGCTTCAATCATGCCTGAATCTTTGCCACCCCATGGACTGTAGCCCTCCAGGCTCTTGTGTCCATGAGATTCTCTAGGCAAGAGTATTGGAGTGGGTTGCCATCTCCAAGGAATTTTCCTGACCTAGGGATTGAACCCACATCTCTTATGTCTCCTGCACTTGCAGGCAGGTTCTTTACCACTAACTCCACCTGGGAAGATTTAGTTGATTTAACAGCATTGTGAATATGTTTTAAAAGTCCAATATCTTAGTTATATACTATGAATAATGATACTTGGGGTTAACTTTAAAATATTCTAAAAAATTATGGAGGGATAGACAAAACAAGATTAATAAGAATTCTCTCTACATATATGATGTTTGAATTTTGGAAAGACTAGAAAAATGTCATCAGGAGAGGTAATTATAAAGGAAGGCACATGAGGAAGAAAGAATAGAGTTACCCATGGTTCATTGGCTTTAAAATATACATTATACTTTTAAAAGCTCAATAAAGAAGAATACGTTGAAAAATTATGTTGAGGTTGTATTGTATATGTGGGGGTGTATATGGTAGTCTCTTAATACCACATTAAGAATTTAATTATCTAATTTGTAATAAATATGGACCCAGTGAGTAATTTTACACTGAACAGCAATTAACCTTGTTTTGAAAAAACAATGTTACTGTTAAATTTTTTTTTGATTTAACCAATATGAAATCACTTGAGCATAACTTTCTTTTTTCAAACAACTTTCTTGTTCACCTATTCAAAAATATACAAAAATCTTATAGTAGTTAAATGTTTTAAAACAATTTTCTAACTCCCAAGATTCTGAGATGTTCTATATTCTCTCTCTCCAACCCCTACTCCCATCATTAGGTTGAGAATTTCCATGTAGTGTGTGTGTGTGAGTATATGTGTGTGTGTATGTGAGTGTGTGTGTGTGCATGCACTGTGGGGCAGATAGCAGAGAGAGGGCAGAGAAGCAAGAGATCCTGGGGCACCAAAGGGTTCAAAACAGAGGCGAATGAGTTGTGGGAACCGCCGCCAACCTCTGCTACCTGAAACCTTGCCATTTTTCCCACTGTACAATATAGAAATGAAACATCAAGGAAATCATGCCCAGACAGATTTCTGGCACAGTCTGGCCTTCAGCTGGAATGGAAAGAAGAAGGAGATGGTCTGTTGGATCCAGAGCAAGAGATCAAGGAGTGGAAATAATGAAACTCTCAACTGGGGTTTGCAAACTTCAAGTTCAGGGAGTACCCAACCACTCTGTCAGCCTCCTTAGGCAAGCAGGAGCTTTCCCTAAACATGGAAGGCTCAAGTGACTCATTTTGTGGGAATGCTAAACAAAACTGCTCTGGGTAAGTCACTGTAAAGAGTTTTGGCAGCAGCTTCAGGCTTCACAGGGCATTTGTGAAGGCAGCAGAGGAATGAGGTCACATGAGTTAGGAAAAAACCTCTAGACAGAGACAAGGATTCAAGATCAGAGAACAAACACAAGTGGCAATAAGAGTGGTATTGATTACAGGGAATAAATTAATAGGGGCTAGAGCAAATATGCCCAATCTGCTGATCTGGTGGTGGGAGTCACCGTGACAGGCTAGGGACCTTAAAAATGCAGACAGCAAGAAAAGAATAAGAAAGAAGAGAGTGTGAGGATGAAAGAATATTATCAGGAGAAAGGAAAAGCAAGCAAGCATGAGAGTGGATACTAACCCATTCTACATAGTATCTTTACTCCAATACTTCAGCCACCTGGTGCGAAGAGCTGACACATTGGAAAAAGACCCTGATGCTGGGAAAGATTGAGGGCAGGAGGAGAAGGGGGCCAGAGGATGAGATGGTTGAACGGAATCATTGACTCAACAAATGTGAGTTTCAGCAAACTCAGGGAGACAGTGAAGGACAGGGAAACCTGGCATGCTGCAGTCCATGGGTTCTCAAAGAGTTGGACATGACTAAGTGACAGAACAACAACAAAGGTATAACATGGGATTCCCAGGTGACTGGAACCGTGGTACAGAATCTTTCTGCCAATGCAGGAGGCACATGTTTGATCCCCGATCCAGGAGGACCATGGAGAAGGAAATGGCAACTCCAGTTGTCTTGCCTGGAAAATTCCACAAACAGAGGAGCCTGCCAGGCTACACTCGATGGGGTTGAAAAGAGTTGAACATGACTTAGCACACACATGAGATATAACATTTACTCCAACATACCGGCACAAGCTGGAATCAAGATTGCCAGGAGAAATATCAATAACCTCAGATATGCAGATGATACCACCCTTGTGGCGATTGAAGAAGAACTAAAGAGTCTCTTGATTAAGGTGAAACAGGAGAGTGAAAAAGTTGAGTTAAAACTCAACATTCAAAAAATAAAGATCATGGCATCCGGCCCCATCACTTCAAGGCAAATACATGAGGAAACAATGGAAATAGTGACAAATTTTTATGTTCTTGGGCTCAGAAATCACTGCAGATGGTGACTGCAGCCATGAAATTAAAAGACACTTGCTCCTTGGAAGAAAAGCTATAACCAACCTAGATAGCATATTAAAAAGCAGAGACATTACTTTGCCAACAAATGTCCATCTAGTCAAGGCTATGGTTTTTCCAGTAGTCATGTATGGATGTGAGAGTTGGACTATAAAGAAAGCTGAGCTGAAGAATTGATGCTTTTGAACTGTGGCGTTGGAGAAGACTCTTGAGAGTCCCTTGGACTGCAAGGAGATCCAACCAATCCATTCTGAAGGAGATCAGCCCTGGGTGTTCTTTGGAAGGAATGATGCTAAAGCTGAACCGCCAATACTTTGGCCACCTGATGTGAATAACTGACTCATCTGAAAAGACCCTGATGCTGGGAAAGATTGAAGGCAGGAGGAGAAGGGGACGACAGAGGATGAGATGGTTGGATGGCATCACCTACTCAATGGACATGATTTTAAGCAAGTTCCAGGAGTTGGTGATGGACACGGAAGCCTTGTGTGCTGTAGTCCATGGGGTCACAAAGTGTTGGACACAACTGAGTGACTGAACTGAACTAAACTGAACCATGGAAGAATAATATTGAGGTAGCCTATCATAGTGAACTCAGGTTACCTTCTCCTTAACATGTGCCATTTTTATAAGACATTCCACAGTTTGGGTTTTTTAATCTCATAAATAAACAATATTCTTATCCTAAATCAGTTGTAACATAGCCATCAACTACAGTTCAAGAAGAATAAATAAAGAAGCAGTTTTACTTGACGTTTGTTTTTATTACATGCTCAAATATTGGTTCAGTTCAGTTCAGTCACTCAGTGGTGTCCGACTCTTTGCGACCCCATGAATCACAGCACACCAGGCCTCCCTGTCCATCACCAACCCCCAGAGTTCACTCAAACTCACGTCCATTGAGTCTGTGATGCTGTCCAACCACCTCATCCTCCGTCGTCCCCTTCTCCTCCTGCCCCCAATCCTTCCCAGCATCAGATTCTTTTCCAATGAGTCAACTCTTCACATGAGGTGGCCACAGTATTGGAGTTTCAGCTTTAGCATCATTCCTTCCAAAAAACACCCAGGACTGATCTCCTTTAGAATGGACTGGTTGGATCTCCTTGCAGTCCAAGGGACTCTCAAGAGTCTTCTCCAACACCACAGTTCAAAAGCATCAATTCTTTGGCGCTCAGCTTTCTTCACACTCCAACTCTCACATCCATACATGACCACTGGAAAAACTATAGCCTTGACTAGATGGACCTTTGTTGGCAAAGTAATGTCTCTGCTTTCAATATGCTATCTAGGTTGGTTATAACTTTCCTTCCAAGGAGTAAGCGTCTTTTAATTTCATGGCTGCAGTCACCATCTGCAGTGATTTTGGAGCCCCAAAAAATAAAGTCTGACACTGTTTCCACTGTTTCCCCATCTATTTGCCATGAAGTGATGGGACCGGATGCCATGATCTTCGTTTTCTGAATGTTGAGCTTTCAGCCAACTTTTTCACTCTCCTCTTTCATTTTCATCAAGAGGCTTTTTAGTTTCTCTTCCCTTTCTGCCATAAGGGTGGTGTCATCTGCATATCTGAGGTTATTGATATTTCTCCCAGCAGTCTTGCTTCTAGCTTGTGCTTCTTCCAGCCCAGTGTTTCTCATGATGTACTCTGCATAGAAGTTAAATAAGCAGGGTGACAGTATACAGCCTTGACATACTCCTTTTCCTATTTGGAACCAGTCTGTTGTTCCATGTCCAGTTCTAACTGTTGCTTTCTGACCTGCATATAGGTTTCTCAAAAGGCAGGTCAGGTGGTTTGGTATTCCCATCTCTTTCAGAATTTTCCACAGTTTATTGTGATCCATACAGTCAAAGGCTTTGGCATAGTCAATAAAGCAGAAATAGGTATTTTTCTGGAACTCTGTTGCTTTTTCCATGATCCAGTGGATGTTGGCAATTTGATCTCTGGTTCCTCTGCCTTTCCTAAAACCAGCTTGAACATCTGGAAGTTCACGGTTCACGTATTGCTGAAGCCTGGCTTGGAAAATTTTGAGCATTTCTTTATACAGTGGGAGTGAGAAATGGATTTAAGGGACTAGATCTTATAGATAGAGTGCCTGACAAACTATGGACAGATGTTTGTGACATTGTACAGGAGACAGGGATCAAGACCATTCCCATGGAAAAGAAATGCAAGAAAACAAAACGGCTGTCTGGGGAGGCCTTACAAATAGCTGTGAAAAGAAGAGAAGTGAAAAGCAAAGGAGAAAAGAAGGTATAAGCATCTGAATGCAGAGGTCCAAAGAATAGCAAGGAGAGATAAGAAAGCCTTCCTAAGCGATCAATGCAAAGAAATAGAGGAAAACAACAGAATGGGAAAGACTAGAGATCTCTTCAAGAAAATTAGAGATACCAAGGGAACATTTCATGCAAAGATGGGCTCGATAAAGGACAGAAATGGTATGGACCTAACAGAAGCAGACGATACTAAGAAGAGATGGCAAGAATACACAAAAGAACTGTACAAAAAAGATCTTCATGACTCAGATAATCACAATGGTGTGATCACTCACATAGAGCCAGACATCCTGGAATGTGAAGTCAAGCGGTCCTCAGAAAGCATCACTATGAACAAAGCTAGAGGAGATGATGGAATTCCAGTTGAGCTATTTCAAATCCTGAAAGATGATGCTGTGAAAGTGCTGCCCTCAGTATGCCAGCAAATTTGGAAAACTCAGCAGTGGCCACAGGACTGGAAAAGGTCAGTTTTCATTCCAATCCCAAAGATAAGAAATGCCAGAGAATGCTCAAATATTGGTTACCTTTTCAAAATATGTCACATGTCGTCTCCCATTTCTTCCCTGCCCAGGCTCATCAGGTCCTTTGAGGGTGGCTGCCTCAACAAAGGAGATGGTCTCTTCAGCCTACTTATACAATTGTGTGTGCCATTTCCTCCTGCCCTCTTACCTGTGCTCTTCCCCAATTCCATTTCAGCATTTTTGAAACTTTAGGCTTTGCCTCTCTGTTATCAGACTCAATACAATTCTGTTTACCTGGCTTCGGCTTTTAAATATTTGCTAGTTTAGGGGTAGCTTTTCATGTTCTAGCTAGAACAGAAGAGAGAAGAAGCTAACAAATAATAAGAGTCCTGGCAGCCTTCAAATGTGTCTAACCACAACTTTGATGGATGCTAAAAATAGCATTTATAGCAAGTGAGCCTTTGCTGGGAGGCCCTGCAAAACTACACCTAATTCTCTTCTCTGTCCTTCTGCTGTTGATTCTCTTGATTTCCTGCTTTCAACTGATCCAGCACTAAAGTCTGAAAGAATGAGTCTCAACTTCAACTGCTTACTAGAGCCAACTGGGTGACTTTAGCAAACATTGATGCTGAGGTCCTAGCCTCCATGATTTCATTGTCATCAGCCTGGGGTGCTGCCTGGGCTCTGGGATCTTGCAGGTTCTCTCATGTAATTTTATCATACAGCCAATTAAAAAAACAAAAACAAAAAACTGCCCTAGAAACAGACCCCATAGTTCTGGTTGCCTAAGTGGTATTCCAATATGACCAATCCCAGTTTATTCAAATTGAGGAGGAAATGGGACTGAAAATATGATAACTGAAGTGTCATTTACTACTAAAGTACTAGTTCTGAAAAGGATAGAGCCAATCTAAGTGTATCAATATGCATTGGAACACTGTAGCATTTTCTTCAGTTCAGTTCAGTTCAGTCGCTTAGTCACGTCCGACTCGTTGTGACCCCTTGAATCGCAGCACGCCAGGCCTCCCTGTCCATCGCCAACCCCTGGAGTTCACTCAAACTCACGTCCATCGAGTCAGTGATGCCATCCAGCCACCTCATCCTCTGTTGTCCCCTTCTCCTCCTGCCCCCAATCCCTCCCAGCATCAGAGTCTTTTCCAATGAGTCAACTCTTCGCATGAGGTGGCCAAAGTACTGGAGTTGCAGCTTTAGCATCAGTCATTCCAAAGAAATCCCAGGGCTGATCTCCTTCAGAATGGACTGTTTGGATCTCCTTGCAGTCCAAGGGACTCTCAAGAGTCTTCTCTTAGCTCACTGAAATAAGGTCATCCAGACTGAATCCAAGGAAGATGTTCATGCTACATTTGGGACAATGTAGAGTATAGGAAGACTTAAACCAGAAATATGTAGTAGTTGTAATAGACATTCAAAGCCAGATGCAATTCAAGAGGTTTACAACAGACTGGTTCCAAATAGGAAAAGGAGTACGTCAAGGCTGTATATTGTCACCCTGCTTATTTAACTTCTATGCAGAGTCCATCATGAGAAACACTGGGCTGGAAGAAGCACAAGCTGGAATCAAGACTGCTGGGAGAAATATCAATAACCTCAGATATGCAGATGACACCACCCTTATGGCAGAAAGGGAAGAGAAACTAAAAAGCCTCTTGATGAAAGTGAAAGAGGAGAGTGAAAAGTTGGGTTAAAGCTCAACATTCAGAAAACGAAGATCATGGCATCTGGTCCCATCACTTCATGACAAATAGATGGGGAAACAGTGGAAACAGTGTCAGACTTTATTTTTTGGGGCTCCAAAATCACTGCAGATGGTGACTGCAGCCATGAAATTAAAAGACGCTTACTCCTTGGAAGGAAAGTTATAACCAACCTAGATAGCATATTAAAAAGCAGAGACATTACTTTGCCAACAAAGGTCCATCTAGTCAAGGCTATGGTTTTTCCAGTGGTCATGTATGGATGTGAGAGTTGGAGTGTGAAGAAAGCTGAGCGCCAAAGAATTGGTGCTTTTGAACTGTGGTGTTGGAGAAGACTCTTGAGAGTCCCTTGGACTGCAAGGAGATCCAACCAGTCCACTCTGAAGGAGACCAGTCCTGGGTGTTCTTTGGAAGGACTGATGCAGAAGCTGAAACTCCAGTACTTTGGCCACCTCATGCAAAGAGTTGACTCATTGGAAAAGACCCTGATGCTGGGAGGGATTGAGGGCAGGAGGAGAAGGGGACGACGGAGGACGAGATGGCTGGATGGCATCACCAACTCGATGGACATGAGTTTGAGTGCACTCTGGGGGTTTGTGATGGACAGGGAGGCCTGGCATGCTGCAATTCATGGCGTCGCAAAGAGTTGGACACGATTGAGGGACTGAACTGAACCGAACTGAACAGAGTGTATAAAGAGAAGGTACCAAGCGCTGAAGAGAAAAGGAACCAGAGCTACAACCTGGAGCCAACGATTAGGAAAAGGAAATAGAAAAGGCAACATGAGACATTTACTAGTTGATTCCAGTTAATTCCAGTGGAAGGAGTGTACAAAGCCTGGTCAATATTTGTCTAATTGTGCTGTGCAAGTATAACTTGGCAAGCTTTCCAGGTGGTGCTAGTGGTAAAGAATCCACCAGCCAATGCAGGAGATGTGAATATGATCCCTGGGTCAGGAAGATCCCCTGAAGGAGGGGATGGGAACCCACTCTACCACTCCAGTATTCTTTCCTGGAGAATCCCATGGACAGAGGGGCCTGGTGGGCTATCGTCCATAGTGTTGCAGAGTTGGATACAACTGAAGCAACTTAGCATGCAAGCAGGCAAGTATAACTTGGCACCTACTTGCTCACAGGTCCTAATACAAAATTCTTCACTCTGTTCTCCTTTGAACATATTGTATCTGTCCATACAGACTGAGCTACACTGCAGTAAAAAAGTTTGCCTTCCCTATGAAACCTCAGAGAATCAATACCACAAGTGTCTCAGTCACACACCACGTCCCCCAGGAGGAGGTAAAAGTCATTCAGGAACCCAGACTGATGAAGCAGCCACCATCTCAGAGGGTGACCTCCTCATGTCAGAGCAAAAGAAATGTCATGGAGGATCTTGCACTGTTATATAAATGCTCCCATTCAGAAATGACCCAAATTATTTCTATTTGCAGCTCACTGGCTGTAGCTAGTGACCTGGCCCTGTGCAATGAGAAGGGACCAAGGAAGTGTAATCTAACCATGTGCTGAGAAGGTGAGAGGACCAGAAATATGATGAGTCCCTCAAATGGTACCTCATCATCATGGAAAAACAGTCAACTTTTCTTTTTTATCATGGAAACAGCTATGGATAAAGATAGCTCTATCCATAGACAAACCCATACAGCTTATTAAAATCAGAGACATCCCTTTGCTGGTAAAGGTCCATCTAGTCAAAGCTATGGTTTTTCCAGTAGTCATGTATGCATGTGAGAGTTGGACCATAAAGAAGGCTGAGTGCCAAAGAATTTATTCTTTCGAACTATGGTGCTGGAGAAGACTCTTGAGAATCCTTTGGACTGCAAGGAGATCAAATCAGTCAATCCTAAAGGAAATCAACCTTCAATATTCACTGGAAGGACTGATGCTAAAGCTTCAGTATTTGGCCACCTGATGTGGAGTTTACTCAAGAGACCCTGATGCCAGGAAAGATTGAGGGCAGGAGTAGAAGGGAGTGACAGAGGATGAAATGATTGGATGGCATCATCAATTCAATGGACATGAGTTTGAGCAAACTCTGAGAGATAGTGAAGGGCAAGGAAACATGGTGTGCTGCAGTCAGTGGGGTCACCAAGAGTCAGACATGACTGAGCAAATGAACAGTAACAGCAACAATATCATGTTATATAGCTGGGTTGTACCCACTAAAATGTAATGAAGGAAAGAAATTTTCTCTTTTATTTTTCCTGATGTGTCCCTAAGGCCTAAAATAGTTCTTTAGCATGAAAGAGTTTAAACAAATATTTTTTGGAAATAAAACTCTTGTGAGAAGTAAGAATAAGAAGAAAGAGAGCTAAGAATGTTATAATTTATCAGGACTATGACTAACTTGCTATTAATCTTTTCAAAATCACCAAGTAAGACACTTCCATAGTCAAATGATTCACTAACTTTATTGAAATGATGCTGTCATCACTTTATTAAATTGCTTCAGAAACCTTACCTCAATTAAGATCAAGTACAAATCCCATCTATGTCCAATATCACGTATTTATTTATTTAAAACATGTATTTATTTGCTTTTGGCTGTGCTGGGGGGTCTTTGTTGCTGTGCACAGGCTTTCTCTAGTTGTGTTGAGCAGGGGCTCCTCTCTAGTATGCATGGGCTTCTCATTTTGGTGGCTTATCTTATTACAGAGCATGGGCTCTAGGGTGCAAGGCTTTCAATACTTGCAGGTCGTGAGCTCATTGGTTGTGGTGCACAGGCTTACTGCCCCGAGGCATGTGGAATCTTCCCAGACCAGGGATCAAACCTGTGTCTCCTGCATTGGCAGATAGATTCTTAACCACCGGACCACCAGGGAAGTCCCAATATCACATGTTTAACAACAAATAGCCATCAGTTTAAAAAAATTTTTTTTGTTAAGAGGAAGGGCAAATGGATGGCCTTCTCCACTGAGTTAACAATCTCAAGAAATAGGGTAACATTTCAAATTCTCACACCTGCATGGGAAGTCTTAATCATGTATATTGACCTGGATTTTCCCTATATTAATCTATAAATTTAGTGCAACCCAGTCAAAATTTCAATTGGACTTTTTTCTGCATAAAATTGTTTCCATTTTAATTTCATCAGGTTCCTAACTTCCATAAGTCACTGAGTTTCACCCAAAATGTCTTTGACATTTGCTGGAAAGCTGGATTGGTTTAGGAAAATGCTTAACATCAGTGAAACTCTCTGGTGAATTTGCTAAGAAGTAACACCATATGATGATAACCATCATGTCATCTTGGGAGATTCCCTGATGCCCTATCCTCTCCCATCCTGGGGCCACCCTCAGAGTGCAGCAATGGAGAATCTAAGCATGGTGACCTTCTTCCTTTCCCAGACCCCCACATTCTCCCCAGCATGCTCTGGACATTGTGACCAGTTAGAGAGAGCTGCCCAGAGGAGCCAGGCTGAGACTTCCCTTGATCCTGGGCACATGGCCCGGGATATGTGAGGACAGGTTCTGACCATTTTACAGTTTAAGTCCAGCAGGGAAGCCCAGTGTTACCCATATGGTGACAGATAATATTAGTCGGTGACTGGTGCAAAAGTAGACGAAGCCAACATGGCAGGAGAGGTTCAAGTCTCTGAGCCTTACCCAGGTGGCTCTGCATTCTGGATGGTGTCTTTACTCATGGTCAGAAAGAAAATGTGGCCTCTCAAATGCAATGACACAAGGTTTAAAGGCAGCGGACTGGCAGATTAAGCCTGGCCACTCACTAAGTCAGGCTAGGAACTGAGTCTCATTCCAATGTTCACCCCCAGCATCAGCCTCCTTCCTAGTACGTGATGGAGGTTCTTGGGCTTCTCCTGAAGGAAGTTAAATAGAAAGCAGGTCAGGATGTTCTCAGTAGACCATTCATGATTAAGGGGTGGTTAATCTGCAACATGGCTTCCCAGATGGCACCAGTGGTAAAGAATCTGCTAATGAAGGAGACGAAAGAGATGCTGGTTCAATCCCTGGGTCAGGAAGATCCCCTGGAGGAGGGCATAGCAGCCCTCTCCAGTATCCTTGCCTGGAGAATCCCATAGATAGAGGAGCCTGGTGGACTTCTGTGTCTCTTACTTGGCTTTGAGTTGTTCTGTCTAGTGAGAGACCCATAATTTACCTATCATAGGCTGAAAGGCAGGGGTGCCTTTTAACCCTAAAATGGTGAAGGACCCTGGTGAGCACGCCTGGCCCAGGTATGCTTGACATCATCCGGGAGTTGATTTGGGCAGCTGATTTCCCTGCATGCAGTTGAGGCAGGGGAGACCTCAGTTTCTGGCTTGTGGAATTCACCCCACTCCTTCGGTGGGGTAAACCTCCTGGGTGTTCCTCTCTCTCTGGTGGCCTGTTTGACCTCCCCTTTCTGTGCTGTGTTGAGTTACCCCCACCCCCTGAGATTCCTCATCTCAATCCAAATTCTGTTCTCTCATAATTGAAATTCACTTCCCAAGTCTGCTCTCCCAGACTGACACTGTGGACAATTTGCTGGGAATCTTTCCAGTCCTGCTTGGGGCATTTATAGGTTTATACAAACACTCTCTTTGTAATCTGTAGATGGTCCTGACTCAGTTTTTACAGCAAACATTGTGTGATAAACTAAACATCTTTCCTCATCGGTAAATGTGACTCTATTGCATCATTCTTTTACAGCTGTTTAATTTCCACAGGACAGATGATTCAAAAATCCTTTCCCCTCTCCGGTTGTTTCTTAGATTTCCCTTATTAGAGATAATATCACAGTCATGTACTTTGTCCCCAGATGATCAAACATGAGGAATTGTAAGGGCAAGGGAGCTAGGCCTCATGGGGGTGGGTCCTGCCTGTCCCTCTTACAGCTGTGTGACTCTGGACCCGTTACTTAAATGTCTGTGCCTCAGTCTTCACATCTGTAAACTGAGCCTGCTGTGGAAATCTTGCAGGTAATACAGCAACATAAAAGATTTATCGCCACTCTAAGCTGCCTTCTGGTCACAGGAGTGATGAAATTGTGGTAGGGGACTGATCAGAAGTACCATGACATTAACCCTTTAAAAGGGCTCTATTTTTAATTTATTTATGGCAAAACAGGGTCAGGTACCTATTTTTATATTTCCAATTGATAAATATCACTACATAGGTTTTACAGTTAAAACGTCATTTTAAATAGCTACTTTCTGTAACTTAAGATATTTCTGATAAGATGGAGAAATGGTTATATATGTTTTAACTTATGAAAACCACCTGTATTAACTGTAGGGACTATAGCACCAGTGTGCATGCAGCGTCACAGCTTTCTGTTCTGACAACTCCCATCTTTTTTTCCTCTGAGTGGAAAAATCTCATAGCTTTTTTTTTTTTAACTTTGTACATAGCTATTTGTCATATCAACTTGCTTCTTTAAATAGACTGCTATAAAAGTTGCATCTGAGCAAGGTTTTAACTCTTGTTGGAACAGACTGTCACTGGGTAAGCAGTCGGTCTCAGTGGGGTGACGGAGAGCAGGGGTGTCAGAACCCGAACTTGGTGACAAACTCATTGGTGCATGAAGTGGGCCTATACTGAGGATTCAGAGCCTCTCTCATTTCTGGAGAAGCCTCGTGGAATGGCCGGTGGGTGCCAGTGTCAGAGTTCAAGCCAGGTAAGGAGCGTGTCCTTGTGGAAAGAGGCAGCCTGGGGGTGGTGTAGGAGTTCCAGCAGGGGGAGGTGGGCATCCAGCAGACCCGTGTGGACCGTCAGTCTCCAAGCTGAGTGAAGGGAGAGTCCATCTTGCAGGGCCACCTGGGCTTCAAGGTGGACCTTAATTGTCCACGAATGATAGCAGTACCACCCCACTGGCCAGCGTTTAGGAAGGCATTGTGACACCATTCAGGCCCAGGACACCCACAAGGATGCATTCAGGAAAGGAGAGACTTCTGGAAAGGTTTTCACTCTCAGAAGGTGATGATGAAAAGTAGCCCTTCTTATTCCTCTCAATAGTAATACATCAAAACGTGAAACTTGGAGCTGCCACTGCTGTCCTGTGACAGAAGGAGGCGACCTGAAGGGAAGTTGACTTAGAGGAGTATAGCATTTAAAATGAGCAGGGTTCTGGAGCCCTGGTCCTGACTGTATAGAGCGCAGAACTGCTCTTCCTTTGGGCTTCTGTTATGGAGGCAAGGCATTTCTTAACTGTTTGAACAAGTAGAGCCTAGTGTCCAGGTGCCATAATAAAAGACATCCTACCTGATAACTATACCTTTCCTCCATACTTAGCACCTATCACTGCCAACGAGTCTGCTAGTGGCTCTGTGCGTGACAAACCAGAAGGACCAAGACACTGAGTGGTTGGAAGCAAAACCCAAGATCATTTATAGATAAACAATATAAGATCCAGGGCTTAGAAACTGTCCTGGGAAAAACCCACAGCCAGACTTTATGATTTTCCAGTGGGTCGCTCTTATGTGGAACTCCAGACAACTGCCTCAGGGTCATTCCACCAGTTAAATGAAGCTTCTTAAATGTTCTTCATTAATACAGAGTGTGAGCTTGTTATGTTGCCATGGCTACCTACAGTTTAGGTGTGATCCATATCTAAGTAACAACATGAAGTTAAAAAAATAGCTTATTTGATTAATAATTGTATAGGAAAAAAATATGGCAGGAGGGAACAAAATAGCCATAGGGTGAGAAGTTAAGCTGTGGAAGCTATACTTTTTTTAGCAAAGAAACTGTCAAGTTTACCAATCCAATAATATTCTTAGTAAATTTTCTTGTCAAAGGACTTCTGACAGGGAATTCCTGAACTTTTAGCGAAAACAGAACCCCCAAATACCAAGGGATCATGTCAAAGAACAGAATAATTTTGATAGTAGAAGTCATTTTCACCGTGGGCCACACCAAGATAAACAGTTAATGGGCGTGCACTTGTAATACTTTGAGTCATTAATTTGTAAACGACAAAGATCGGAAATAAGGGATTTTCTTCACCCCAAAGACATCCTACTTACTAAGGCCATAATACAAAATATAACAAAACTCAACAAAAGGAAATTGAAAAGGAATGTATGTAATCATACCAAAGACAGGATGCATGACATTTCCCACCAACTAACACTACAATAGGTAGCTGAATCAACTAGCTATACAATCTGACTTAGAAAATATAGAAAAGATTATTTAAAATAATGTCGTATAAAGGGCTTAGTTGACTTCCTTTGTCAAATGGTATTCACACTTTAGTGACAGTATTTTAAAAGTTTGTTAGTAAAGGTAGGAATGCAGTAGAATATTTTTAGACCACCTACATTTAGCGTACATTAAATTACACAACACATTCCTTTTAGTAAATGCTCCTTTTATAACATTCATTCCTGTTACTAATAGAAACTGCAAAGAGGATTATGATATTTAATTAATTCACAAAATGCAGCTGTACTTCAAGCTCTTGGCATCTGTCCAATATTTTTAATGTAAATTTTTAGAGAAAAAAGAGGAATTATTTCCATTTTTTCTTATTAGTTCTTAATTTGGGGGAGGAATGGGGCAAGTGAGATCAATAGAGGAAAACTCTGGGCAAGTGTTGCAGTAAAAATCAGAGTCAGTGTGGGCAGGATGTAGACCCAAGAAATCCCGTGTATATGTGAAAATTCCATGACGTTATAAGGTACACCTTCAGGATAATACTGCCACATCAACAAACTTGGTAGTATTCTTGATTTAAAGTACTTGGTAGTATTCTTGATTTAAAGTAGAGAAATCTAGTATAAACCAGCTTAAACAGAAAGAAAAGTGTATTGACCCACATAACCAAACTGCAGTGGAAACAGGCATAAAGCTAGCTAGCACCAAGAGCTCAAATGCCATTAGACATGATCTTCTCTTGCTCTGTATGTTAGTTGTTTTTTGTTTTTTTTTTAAGTGAATAAAGGCTTTTTATTTAATTATTTTTTGGACATGCTGCATGTGGAACTTCCCTGAACCCATGCCCCTTGCACTGGACCACCAGGGAAGTCTCTGTCTGTTAGTTTTATTTTCTTCTACTGTAGATCCACTTTCTATATAGAAAGAAGCATGGGTGGTGGCAGTCTCTAGGCTCATACAATAACAGTTTAATGATAGTGAAAAGATCCTAGAGAGGGATTCTGATTGGCCTAGCTACTGTGATGGATCAATAATTGTGGCTAGAGTTGTGAGGTCTGGATAAGCTTAAATCCCCACCTTTAGACCAAAAACTATAAGCCAGGGAGGTAAGTCAGGCAGACCCTATTCTAACAGTGGCTTTTAACCAAACCTCTCATTATAAGAGTAGGGTAGAAAAATGAATACTTAAAACTAATACATGTAGGATGAGTTCTAGTTAGCATTATTAGAAGAGTATAAATAGTAGAAAAAAATCATCAGATTATAATGACAACCAATAGAGTGGAAGAATATACTGCAAGCCACATATCTGACAAGGGTATAGTATTCAGAGTATGCAAGAACCGGAACAGCTGAAAAACAAACCAATCAAGAAGTGGGCAAAAGTCTTGAATACCCATTTTTCCAAAGAAGATATACAAATGGCCAACAGGCACATGCAAATGACACTCAACGTCACTAGTCATTGCTGTGCTGTGCTGTGCTCACTCACTCAGTCGTGTCTGACACATCATGACCCTGTGGACTGTAGCCCACCAGGCTCCTCTGTCCATGGGATTTCCCAAGCAAGAGTGCTGGAGTGGATTGCCATTTCCTACTCCAGGAGATCTTCCTGACCTTCAACCTGAGTCTCCTAGGTCTCCTGCAGTGGCAGTTGGATTCTTTACCTCTATGCCACCTGGGAATCCATTAGTCATTCAGTTCAGTTCAGTTCAGTCGCTCAGTCGTGTCCGACTCTTTGCAACCCCATGAATCGTAGCACGCCAGGCCTCCCTGTCCATCACCAACTCCAAGAGTTCACCCAGACTCACGTCATTAGAGAAATGAAAATTAAAATCATAATGAGTGTTGGTGAGTAGAAAAATTCAAACCCGTATGTTGCTGGTAGAAGTGAGGTGGTGCAGCCACTGTAGAAAACAGTTTGATGGCTCCTCACAAGTTAGTTTGGACCATGGGAGGGAGCAACCAGAGGCTGTGGGAGGCAGGCTTTGTAGGAATAAGAGGGTGGGGTGTCTTGGTTCCCACACAAGGATGTGATTAGATTGACGAATTCTGCGGGCTGGCAAGGAACTGAAATCTGCTGCTTAGGAGTAAGTGGTAATTGTGCCTGGTCTGCTTGATAAGGAGGATTGCTTGACCAGGGGACCTTATCTGTGAGGGCAGAGCAGGGAGGAGAATGTGCACTTAGGTCATTTGAGGGCTTCCTGGTTTCAGGTATTGAGGCAGCAAGTGATACTAATTCCAAGTCTTATACTGCATAGATTTACCACAAGAAAGAAATCCTCCTTTCCCCCTTAGTTCCAATTATTCTGCTTAGCCTGTCTCAGATCATGTACCTACCCTTAATGCCAGAGGTTTGAAGATTATGATTATCAGCCTCACTGGGCCATAGGATTGGGAATGAAGCTGTGCCCCAATGAAAAACATCTCCTTTCAAAAGACAGTGATCAAATGACAACATAATGCCTAATCACAATGTGTTCCTTCCCTCTGCTTCCCTACTCCCTTTCTCTCTCACTTTTTTCTGTTTCTTTTCCCTTTTTTCTTCTCTTTATCTCCTGCTCCTCACCTCCTCTCTGCAACTTCCCTTCCATTCTCTTTATCCCCTCCCCCATTTTTTTACTTTGTTCTGTTCTCTCTCACTTGCGTCTCCTTATCCCCTCACCCGTTTTTAATTGTCCATGCCTGCAATAGCCCCCAACATGTATCACCTATATAGCGCCCCAGTGGCTCAATGGTAAAGAATCTGCCTGCAATGCAGGAGACACAGGTCCAATCCCTGGGTCAGCAAGATCCCCTGGAGGAGGTCATGGCAACCCACTCCAGTATTCTTGCCCGGAGAATCCTCATGGACAAGGAGACTGATGGGCTACCATCCGTAGGATCGTAAAAAAATCAGACACTACTGAAGCAACTTAGCACACAGGAATCTAGTGGCCTTCAGCTGGACTCCTGCTCCTTACTGCTTTAGTCAGATCTCTAAGTAAAGGAAGAAGAATTAGGCAAAGCCAAAATTAACTGTTAGTCTACTTTTCCTATCCAAATTTACAAAAACTGGCCAAATTTCATGGAAAGTATACCCTAATTGGGAAAACCAATTTTTCCTTTGTTATAATCTAAAATGAGTTCATGAAGCAAAGATCAGTTTCTGAAACTCTAGATGTACTTTCAATGCAAAAATCTCTCAATGACTTTGTACTTTTTATGAAAAAGGTTTTTCTGAACTGCTTTGCAATACATAGTATTTCTAATTAAAATAATTATTGATCTTTTGTCTTTGTTTTGTGGGGAAAGGTGGTAATGAAAGCATTGCTAGTAAAATACCTAGCAGCTGAATAAAGGCTACAAAGAGTACACAGTTAATATGGTCAATAACACAGTTTGGAATTATTTACAAAGGT
This sequence comes from Bos indicus x Bos taurus, assembly GCF_003369695.1. Classification (NCBI taxonomy): domain Eukaryota; kingdom Metazoa; phylum Chordata; class Mammalia; order Artiodactyla; family Bovidae; genus Bos; species Bos indicus x Bos taurus. Next base: position 94,684,875 of record NC_040079.1, on the reverse strand, counting down.
AATTGAAACACTTCACACTCTAAGCAAATAAGAGTAGTGGTTTTAATGATCTACTTGAATGCCAGGTAATATCAGAGTAGAACCAACTACAATTAATGTGTTTAAAGCTGTAGATACCCATGAGATTGCTTCCTAACAACCGTTTCTTGGAGTGAATCTCATTCACATCCTCTAGTCCATGGCAGAGTGTGTAGCTTATGGTAGGGACTCTGTCAGTTTCAGTGCCTGACTGGCTAAAGGAATGAATACATTGATAAAGGACATCAGATCATCTGATGTAGCTACCTCATGCAGTGAGACTGCACTTTAAATGGCTTGATTGCCCAAGTGTAGCCTGTGGGTAACTCAGGCTTCTTGGAGCTAGTTTGGAAGTCTCTCTGCCACTTTGTAGACAAGAGCAACAAAGAAACTGTCTCCAGGAATCCCAGATGCCACTGCTAACACTGATCTTCTGCAGAAATAATCCAGGTCAAAAAGGGATATGACTTTCAAGCTGAGTCCTTATTCTGAAATGTTTAAATTATGGGGGTATGAAGAAGAAAATTCCAGCAGGTTCAGATGCTTGAGTTAGAAAGAGTCACAGAGAAGCCTATATGTTAACAGAGGTGAAACCCAGCTCCAACATAACACCTCAAACTTGAGAAAATAATAGTGCTTCCATTGTCCCACTACATTTTTTTAACATACAGCACATTTGAAAAAGTTTTCATGTAAGAAGATGAGAAAATATTTATTGACTTGGTAATAGCATTTATTCTGGCAGATGGTATTTTTTTAATGTCAAAACTCAATTTAGATTAAGTTGTAGTTTAATAACAACCCTCCAACTAAATCATTGTCTATTATGATAAAATAGTTAAATTTATTTTTACATTTAAACATGTAGTTGCATGCAGATAACATTCCAAAAATATATCTGTCTTTCCAGATTTAAATATTAGTTTGAAATTGTCAGGATGGAAATTTTGTCAAGTGTTTACAACATAAGGTGACAGGAGCAAGAATTCTTTTGAGAAAGATTGAATTTGATTATTTAAATATATCTTTCTGGTCTTCTGAGATTTTAAATTGATATTGGTTTATTTCTTTTGATGTCTTGTCAGTTTTTTAAAATTTTTTATGTATATATCTTTAATTGGCATATAATTGCTTTACAGTGTTGTATTAGTTTCTGCTAAACAACTATACTGATATTTATATATAATGTGCATATTATATATAATACATACATGTGTGTGTGCATGCTATGTCACTTCAGTCATGCCCAACTCTGTGTGACCCTTTGGACTGTAGCCCACCAGGCTCCTCTGTCCATGGGATTCTCAAGGGAAGAATACTGAAGTGGGTTGCCATGCCCTCCTCCGGGGGATCTTCCTGACCCAGGGATTGAACCCATGTCTCTTGCATCTCCTGCATTGGCAGGAGGGTTCTTTACCACTAGCACCACCTGGGAAACCCCAATAATATACATACATGTTTATAATGACCTATTGCTGCATGGCAAATTACCTCAAAACTTTTGCAGCTGAAACAGCAAACATTTATTATCTCCATTTCTGAGTGTCTGGAATCTGGGTGTGCCTCCACTGGATAACTCTGGCTGAGTTTCTCAGGAGGCTGCATGGCTGTGACCTTCTCAAGGCTCCAGTCTGGGGGATCTACTGCCAAGCTGGCTCATGTGACCATTGCAGGCTTCAGGTCCACTCTGGCTATTGTCCAGAGACACCAGTACCTTGCTATAAGGGCCTCCCTATAGATCAGCTCACAACACGATGCTGGTTTACCTCAGAGTGGGCCAGAGAAGAAGGGAGAAGGTGCCCCAGACAGAAGTCACAGTCTTTTTGTAACCTGCCCTCAGAAGTGATAGCCTGCCCTTCTGCCATATTGTTCATTCAGAGTGAGTCCAAAGTCCAGCCTACACACGAGGGGAGAGGATTAATTACACAAGGATGAGAAAACCAGTAGGATCACTGGGGGCATTGTGGAGTTTGCCTGCTATGTATGTGTGTGTGAGGGGAGGTGCACACATGGGTGTACATTTGTATGAATATATACGTACACGCATGCACAGACATGCATTTACACGTGCATGCACACATATGCTGGGTTTCCCAGGCAGTGTTAGTGGTGGAGAACCTGCCTGCCATTGCAGGAAATGTAAGAGACACAGGTTCAGTCCCTGGGTCTGGATGATCCCCTGGGGGAGGGCACGGCAACCCAGTCCAGTGTTCTTTCCTGGAGGATCCCATTGACAGAGGAGCCTGGCAGGCTGCAGTCCATAGGATCACACACAGACATGACTGAAACGACTTAGCATGCACACACACACACACATAAATATATATACACACATATATATACATGTATATAGAGCCACACATTTATATAGAGACTTTATGCTTGAAATGCCTGATTGCTACATCATATGTGTGATAAAATGCAATATTCCTTTTTATATTCATCTATTTATTATTAATTGAAAGATAATTGCTTTACAATACTGGGTTTCTGTCATACATCAACATGAATCAGTCAAAAGTATACGTATGTCCCTTCCCTCTTGAACCTCCCTCCCACCTTCCACCCCATCCCACCACTATAGGTTGTCACAGAGCCTCAGTTTGAGTTCCCTGAGTCATACAGCAAATTACCACTGGTTATCTATTTAACGTATGGTAATATATATGTTTGCATGCTACTCTCTCCTTTCATCTCACCATCTCCTTCCCTCCCTGCTGCCTTGTCCCTAAGTCTGTTCTCTATGGAAATGCAGTATTCTTAATAGCATTAACAAGACTTCTCTGCCAGCTTAAGATAAACGTCTATCAGTAACTCATCAAGTCAAAACTGAGCAAAGCAAGAGAAGGGTTAGTAATTTCGATGACATTACACATGAAGTGCTATAATGAAAATTAATATTTGTGAGTTGTGTGAATTCCACCCAGTACCACCTCTAATTTCAGGCAAGGGGGCTTCTGCCCTAGGCTCCTTGATTTAGAGGACACTGCTCAAGTCTTCTACTGGACTCATGCCCCACCACTCTCATGCACTCCACCGAGGGACAAGTGGATGAACCCACCTGGAGTTCTTGCCCCCTCTATGACCCTAATGGACATGTGATGCCCTAGGTGTAAAGGATAGTGAAAAGGTAGCTATAGGAGGGGATGGGCAGAACTTAGGTTCTTGGGAGAAGATGTGAAATCACACTGAAGCAAATTCAGGTTTGGAACTGAAAATTATATCATTTGATTAAGCTGGGACTTTGTCTAGAGGTTTCTAGCTTTTCCAGACAATATAGGATGTTTCCAAACTTGAATCACTTCTTATTCCTATACAGGAAGGTATTTTGAGGGTTGTATGTGAATTCTGAGAGAAAACAGGTATGTAAAGATGAAGTGGAAAGGGCTGCATCACTTAAAGCATCAAGTGGTAGCATTCTGGGCATGGACCTTGGATGTCAGTGAAGGGGTGCTTTTGGAGATAGATTCAGAAATGACGTTTATTCAGAGGCTGGAGGCAACAGCCATTAGCCTGGGAGAAGAGAGCAAAGAAGACAGCTTTGAACTTCCCAGGGGGTTCCGTGGTAAAGAATGGCATCATATATCATAAAAAGGTATACATATAAGAATGCAATTTGATAGTAACTGATATATTATTTATTCTATGGTCATTGTATTCAGTAGGAATGGGTGGTAATTATTCAAGACAAATTAAGAAGAGAATTTTTTTAAAAATTATGTCGCTTTCATGATGGCCATTACATGCATAATTTTTTTCTTACACACTTTTTACTAGCAAATTATTCTTGAAAAACAATTATATGTCAACATCTCATTGAGAACCTTTTATTCTGTGAACAATACTTTCTACCTGTCTGGGAGAGTGTAATTAAATAGTGGATTTTTTGAAGTAAACTTTCAGCTTCTTTATTTTACTGTTGAAGAAACTGAGGCTCAGAGCCATTAAGTGACTAGAAGGTGGCCAACAGATAGTTAATTTCAGAACTGAGACTAAACCCCACATGCCCTGACTTGGAACACAAGGCTTTTTTTTCGTATCCAAATCCACATACATGATATGATAGAGCTTTCAAACTGGGATATGCATAGCCCTGCAGGCAATGGCAGCATGCCAGGGAGGCAAAGCCACAGGATAAACACAGGGTGTCTTGCTTCAATGTAAATATTACTCAAAGATTTGAGGGGAGTTGGGGGAACCACTTTATTTTTATATTAAAACAAAATTGATTATAAAGGAGAATGTACATTTTACATGAATTTTTAAAATTTCAGTTTGGATTCCTCAGGCTATAATCCCATCAAATGGAGGTAAAAGTTCTTTCTGTTCACTTGACTAGGGAGGGGTACCTCTTCTGTAGCTCCCAGTGTATGAAGACATCTAGGAAGAACCTTTTATACAAGGAGTGCCTTCACTAATTCCCATCTTTCACATTTCATTTTAAACTTGCATTAATTTAGTCCTTGCAATCAGTTAATGGTAAATTTTTCTTGAAGAGGGAACATGTAAAGACCTCTTAATAGATGAGTCTCTGAGTTCCTTTCCTAAGAACAGAGCTGTCTGTTTAAAATTTATTTCCTCCTCCGAATCAGTGTAAAGTGAAGAGATTTCAGAATAAAATATTTAAATGTGATTTTACTAGAAATTAACTGGTTAGTAGTTTACTTCTATAAGACACTCTCTAAAAATAAATAGCCTATGGTTGTAAACCTCACATTTGTGTAATGTACAAAATTGACCAAGGAGTATGCATTTCCATTTTTCTATGTAGTATATTAATAAATGATATCTGGAAAGTTGTAATACATATTAACAGCAAAGACGGGAGACAAGATGCTAGTAAATTATTTTATACCTTTTCTCAGTGGACCATTCCTGTCTGATTTTTATTCCTGGGTTAAAAACTATTTAAACAATGGTTCTTAGATGGTACCATGGTACCCCATGGTACCAGAAGAACTTTTATCCACCCACCCCAACAGGCTCAAGTACTTATAAAAAGTATTTATACTCAAATATTTATAAAAAGTTCTAGAAATAATATGTTTTGACTTCTTCACTGAAACCTTTTTTCAATGCTCTATTCCAATACCAACACTTTTTAATGCAAGTAGCTTGATCCATTTCAAAAAATTACATATAATTCCTAGATTTCAAGTTCAAATTTGGTGCCAAGAAACCAACCTATTGAATTGAATCAATTTTTATTAAATGCAGTGTGTTAGGTCCTGGCCAAAAAAAAAAAAACACAACCTTCCAGCCTCCAAACTTTTCCAAGCTAGAGGAAAACCAAATTCATATAAATAAAATCATCAAGTCTTCAAGATTGGATGAGACTGGCCAAATAGTGGCTCAGCTTAACAAAATAAATCCTAATGCAATATTTCGTTTCAGAAAATAAAAATTAATGCAAAAAATACATGATAAACAAAAATGTCAAATTTTAAAATAAAGACAGTCTCACTATTATTGATTTTTTCCCCCTCCTTTTGAGTTAAGCTCCAGGAGGACTCCACCAGGCACCGCTTCACTCCTACCCTCCACAGGTGGCTGGTGGTTTCCACACACATCTACTTTTCAGAAACCTAAATTTTCTAATATTCATATCTCAATAGAGTTATTATTACTGGGTGACTTCAGTGGGGCCCTCTGATACACTCCTGGTCTCTGGTCTCTACCCGATCGCGATCTCTCCTTCATCCGCGGTATGCAGCACCCCGCGCAGGAGAAACACTAGAGACCTGAGGTGCGACGCAGTGGCTGTTGCAGGGCCACAAGCGCAAACGTCACAGAAGTCCGGATTTGGCTTCACATCTTCCCTACTTCGGATTGGCTTTTAGTCCACAGGGCGGTGGTAACTCTTGGTAACCGCCAGAACAGTCAGCCGCAGGCCAGGCTGGGTCGATCACAGGTGCTGCTGAGTGCCTGGGTGTCCTGATGGCCAGGGACCCCAGTCATCTGCCGCGTGCCTGCCGACCCCCAGCAATCCCAGTGAGGGTCGCAGAAGCTGCCCTGGAAATCAGCCGTAGGGTAAGCATCTCCCTCTTCCCCAGACCACGGAGCGTTTCGGGGGATCCTGACAGATGCTCCAGTCCGCTAAAGGCCACTCCGGGGTCCGGGGCGAAGGGATAATGCAACCAAGGTCCCCAGGCAAACCTTCCACTGAGGCTAGAAGCCTGTAATCTCCTGAATGGGGTTTGGGGACTGCCCCGGTCCACACTAATTTACTCTGACCCTTTCCCATTTAATATCTCCTGCATATACAATTGGAGAAGGAAATGGCAACCCACTCCAGTGTTCTTGCCTGGAGAATCCCAGGGACGGGGAGCCTGGTGGGCTGCCGTCTATGGGGTCGCACAGAGTCGGACACGACTGAAGCGACTTAGCAGCAGTAGCAGCAGCAGCAGCATATATAATTATGGCAGTTTATAGAGACTAACCGGAGAAGGCAATGGCACCCTACTCCAGTACTGTTGGAAAATCCCATGGATTAAGGAGCCTGGTGGGCTGCAGTCCATGAGGTCACAAAGAGTCGGACACAACTGAGCGTCTTCACTTTCACTTTTCACTTTCCTGCATTGGAGAAGGAAATGGCAACCCACTCCAGTGTTCTTGCCTGGAGAATCCCAGGGACGGGAAAGCCTGGTGGGCTGCGGTCTATGGGGTCGCACAGAGTCGGACACGACTGAAGCGACTTAGCAGCAGCAGCAGCAGCATAGAGACTAACAGGACTTCCCAGGTGGCGCTAGTGGTAAAGAACCCTCCTGCCAATGCAGGAGAGGTAAGAGACACGGTTCGATCCCTGAGTCAGGAAGATCCCCTGGAGAAGGGAATGGCAACCCACTCCAGTATTGTTGCCTAGAGAATCCCATGAACAGAGGAGCCTGGTGGGCTACAGTCTATAGAATGAAGGAAGAGTCAGACACGACTGAAGCAACTGAGCATGCCAGCTGGCACACAGAAATTAAGACCATAAATTTGAAATCTTGACCCTCCAACAGATATATATACATGTAGAGCCCTGAAATGTTGTTTCCCTAAAGTGCAGATTGACACACTGGGAGGAGAGGTTGTTTGAGGGACAATACAAGCAGAGTTGAGGACAGTTTGCTGCTGCTGCTAAGTCATTTCAGTGGTGTCTGACTCTGTGCAACCCCATAGACAGCAGCCCACCAGGCTCCCCTGTTCCTGGGATTCTCCAGGCAAGAACACTGGAATGGCTTGCCATTTCCTTCTCCAATGCATGAAAGTGAAGAGTGAACGTGAAGTCGCTCAGTCATGTCCGACTCTTAGCGACCCCATGGACTGCAGCCCACCAGGCTCGTCCATCCATGGGATTTTCCAGGCAAGAGTACTGGAGTGGGGTGCCATTGCCTTCTCCTGAGGACAGTTTAGATAATGACTAAAAGAATCCTTGAGTGGGAAATGAAAAAAGTCACAACTGTGTTGTGCCATTTAGGACCTAACAAGGTGTTCTCGTGTTCTCACACTTATCTAGAAAGGCTTGGAGCTATGATAATTAATCAAGGCTGAACGTTCTATAATGAATTGGAAACTTCACACTAAATCCTAACTAACTCGTGGTGCATGTGTATTGCATGAAGGTATAGGAATGTATCATTATAGTAGATAAACCATCAAAGTGAGGATATTTTCTTCTATAGACCTTAATAAAGTCTTCATTCTTCTAGGATGTAGTAGTCCCACAATTTTCAAATATGTTATTCTATTTTATCTAGATCCCAAGGTATCTGCAGTGGAAGTAGCTGCTTTTTTTTCTTCTCTATGCTAAAACGATCTACATCTAAGTTTTGTGCTGTGTTGTTTTTATTTTCCTGTTTCATCAGTCAGTTAATTTGAAAGCTAACATTTCCCCCTTTTCAGATTCCTGAAATTACTCTGCAAATTGAATACCTTTTCTGTGTGATATTCTCTACCATGCTACACAATATTGCAGATTCAAATTCTACCTTCTTGAAACCCACCCTCCCTGCTCCCATTGTCTTTTTGCTTCTCTTCATAACTTTATAACAATCCCTCGTGTATCTTCTTATGCAGCTTGGCTCTCTCCTCCTCCATCCAAATGTAGACACTTCAGGATGATCTTCCCTGGGTCCCACTCTCTCCTCTGTGCTGGCTGACGACCAGGCTGGACATATCTATCCTGACACTCTGGTGAGATTCGCTCTCCCACTTGCAACTTTCTGGTGGTCACCTTGACCTCTTCCACCAGTGCCTCAATTTCACCCTTTCTCAACTGCATGCATCTTCCCTCCCAGTCACCTTTCTCATCATCATGTCATCACATTATTATCATCACCAGTGGCTTCCCTTGCCCTTATTCTCTGCCTCCAGTTACTTGCCAGTTCTCATCAATTCTCTCTGTATCTCACATGTCATACCTGTTCACTGCTCATTCTCACTTGCTTCTGTCCCTGAGGCAGGCTTATCAGATCTTGACTTGATTTTCCAGAGGCAACCTTGCTTCCTGTCTGCAGTTCAATCTGCACCCTAAGCCATGAGATATGGTATGCTTTGTCACATCTTTTCTCCTGCTTAAAAATCCTATAATACTTCTCTGCAAACTTCCCAGAGTTGAGTCCATTGATGAATTACCCAGTTGTTATTAAGTCCATTCTTTTACAGCCCAACAAAGCAAGGGAACCAAAAGAGAAGGAGGAAAAATGATTTTAAAATAACTTGATATTGGATATTACTTAAAAGCATTGATATAGTTGTCATGTGAAAAATCAGAACTTTATTGGACTTCCTTACACTGATTTCACCATGCTGTTAGTATATATATTTATTGTATATATATTTAATTTATATATATTCAAAATTAAATTTAATTTTATATTACATAAAATATGTGATTTTAAGTTAGAGTTCTTGACCCATTAAAGTTTTCTTTAAGCAGTAGGTACATACTTCTGAGCCTAAATTTCAAAGTGAGCACAAGTATATGACTCCAATTCACCTTTTAAAATGGATCCCTCACAGTTGCTTGCTGTATTCCTTTTTCCTGCAGCCAAAGAATGTACAGCCCTAATGCCTTGTACGTTCTTCCCTTGCTTTTCCTCCTTTGTGTACTTACTTCCCTGTGACTAAAACACTCATCCATCAAAATCTTTGTCTAAATTGTCCTCATCATTCAGACTGAGTCCAACTGTCAGTCTTGCCCTAAAATCCTCTCAAAGTTCCCAAGGTTGACAGTACTTTCTTATTCCTCTGAATTCACTAGAGTGGTATTTTTCTTTTCTCATAGTGCTTAACATTTGCAACCTTCTTTTGAAACATTGTGTATCCTTCCTTCTCTTATTCAAAGTTTACTTATAGGGAATAGACATTTTACCTGATTCATTGCTACATTTACTAGCTAGCCATAGACTAAACTAGTCACATCCTGAACCACAGTAGTTTGTGGTTCAATAAATAGCTGAATGATCTGTTTGGACAAACTTTGGTAGAAATGTTCATGTAAAAGTATGCTGTTGTGTGCAGCTATAGTAAAAAATAGTATGGCAATTCCTCAAAAAGTTAAACATACAATTATCATGTTATCCAGCAATTCCACTTCTGAGTATTAATATATACTCAAATGAAGTGTAAACAGGGTTTCAGATATTTGTACACCCATATTCATAGAACCATTATTCGCAACAGCCAAAAAGTAGAAGCAACCCCAGTGTCCACTGATAGCTAAATGGAAAAACCAAATATGGTATACACATACAATGGAATATTATTCAGCCTTAAAAGGAAGTAAATCTTGACACACTACAACTAGGTAATTCTTGAAGACATTATGCTAATCGAAATAAGCCAGTCACAAAGAGAGAAATGCTGCATGCTTCCATTTATATAAGGTACTTAGAGTAGTCAAATTTATGGAGACTGAAAGTAGAAGGGTGAGTGTCAGGAACAGGGGAGAGAGGGAAAGAAATGAAGAGGCAGTGTATAGTGGGTACAGAAGTTCATTTGAGATAGATGAAAAACTTCTGAAAATGAATGGTGGTGATGGCTGCACAGCAATGTGAATGCACTTAATACCACAAAAATGTACAGTTAAAATAGTAAATTCCACATTATGTATATATTACCACAATTAAAAAAAAAAAAAAAAAACAGTTCAGGGAAAGAATTCTTGTGTCTCTGTAGATGAAAGGAATATGCTGCCAGTGAAGTTGTTTGTTGATTGGGAACTGGAACTGTTCCACCACAGATTCACTGAAACTTGAAACTTCTTGGCACATTTTCGAGTTCTTTGGCATTTTGACACTTTGGTGTTACCAGATTCATATGAAAGTTTTGCTTGGAAGGAAGTATGCCATGATAAAGAGCTGTGTAAATGAATAATTAATTACATCAGTGATTTACATATTGTGAGTTTAAATTTCCCTTTTTCATCTTTTTATTTTCAAAATTTAAGTCCTGAAATATTCATTCCATGGGTAAAATGTTCAGAATGTATACTAATTTCTGATTACTAAGTTAATGTCATAAAATATTCAAACATTATTGAAAAATGAATTCCCTAAAAAGTGACAGTCCCTTATAATCTCAAGTAATAACTGGTTAATGGTTTGGAGTGTGTGCATTTTGTGTGCATATAAATGTCGTTAGTAACAAAAATATTGTTACATATATAAATATTATACTGCCAATGGCATTTTTACTTAAAAATATATTTTGGATATATTTTTTAGGTCTAGATATCCATCTCTCTCTGTTTTTAAGCTATTGCATATGTCCTACTGTGAAGTTGCATCTTACTATAACCCCTATTCCAATTAATTGGGCATATTTCACAACTACAGACAATATATGTATGAGATGAGCAATGATATTCACATTTTGCTTGTGTGTGTATGTACTGATGTATTTCTGAGTGTTAGATGTGAAACTGTGGGATTAAGTTAGAAGCCAGCTTGCAATTTTAAAAGGTAGCTGCAAAATTTTAATTATACTTTGACTAAGCCTTAACATTCAAAACACTTTGGCAAAACTGAGATTGACTGTGTTTAGTACAAGCTGATGGTTTTGATGTTTAAATTAAAATACCCAGACGTGGATGTCTAATGGGTTTTTCTAAACTCCAAATTCAGCTCATTTATCATGGTCAAAAAATACCCTAATGGAAAGGCCTACACCTGAACCAATAAATTCTCCAAGCCCCAAGATCCAACTTGTGTAACAGGGTCACAAAGAAAGTTTGGGGTATAAATTAGCAGCTGTTCTCCATCCCTGGGATATCTGTCTTCCTCACCTCTAGATACTTGTTCATCCCATTAAATCTAACTTTTTCATGTCCCCTACTAGGTAACAAAACCAATGTCAAAAATCCATAAATCACTTCCTGACAGTATAACCTCACCACCCACAACAAATTCAGGTTGAAATTTCTGAAATTTGGTGATTGCTTTGACCCTGATAATTACAGTGTTTGTCAGATTCCAGAAGTGCAATGATTATACTTTCCACTTCTGCTGTGTCTTGTTAGCTTTACTCCTTCATTGACAAATTATAGACGGTCTTTAATTTTTCCATATCATCTTAGGCTACATGGCCTATAAATGTTATTTTGTAATTTAGTAAAGGATCTTAAGAAGAAAAAGCAAAGCAGTGAAATAGCTGTTGTTGGATATGTATTTTCAAACAAAAAACCTATGGGAATAAAAATTGCTTCTTCTCCACCAAAAATTCCCATGGTCCAAGTATATTAGTAATTTTCGAAACATGAAGACACTATTTCTTTGCAGAGGAAAAAAATAACATTCATACACTCATTCATTCATTTGTCCGAGAACTTATAGGGTGCATTATACTCCCTCCATCTCCAACCTTGACACTGTCTTCTGTAAAAATGGAAATCCTACCAAAAGCATCAGTCCTTCATGCTTAAAATAAAGGAATATTTACAGATATTTAAAGACCAAATTACTCTTCCTCATGGAGAATAAAAAGCTTGTTTTTGGTATATAAGCACACATGCACATTTTTTTTCTCTTGATTAAAATTTATTTACACATCTGTGCCCGGGATTAAGGATAATGAAATTCAACCACAAAAATGATTAAGTAATGTTGAATTGTAGTGTTGGAATTTATCAGTTTAGAGTAGTTGCCTCCATATTCACCTTTCTTTTGATCTTTTTGTAGACATTATTGTTATTGACTGCAAATGTCTCAGTATTTTTGCTCAGTGGAATGTGGCTTGACAGATTAATTATATGTTATCAGGCAATTGAAGAGCAGCTAAAGATATGTGGCCACAAGAAGGATGCTGATGTCTTTGAGCTGTTTCTTTCTCAAAAGTAAGTGTACTTTATGTAAGAAAGAGAAGGGCATCATGTTATGTTTTATAGATTCAAATGTTCTCTTCCCTTGTTTTCCCCTTGTGTGGACTGGCTTTCACATGGTTTTTGGCATTCACAGTCTCTATTGGAGAGGCAGGATCCTGAAATGGATAAAAACAAAGATTATGGAGTCAGGCTGAGTTGGAATCCCAGTTCTGTCTCTTCCAACTAGATGATCCTGGGCATGTCGTAAACCTATTAGGGCTGTCAATTTAGCCAATATAAATTTAGAATACCAGTTACATGTGCATTTCAGAGAAACAAATGAATATAAGTCTTTTAGCATAAATATGCCCCACATCACATTGGGACATTTGTTGTTTCTCTGAAATGCACATGTAACTGTGGATCCTGTATTTTATCTGGCAAACCTATTGCCTACATATAACAGTACTACCTGTTTCACAGGGTCATTGTGAAGATTAAGTGAGTTAGTTGAGAGTAGGGAAGGGTCTGGTACACAGTAAACAATCAGCATTAGTGCAGTTAATATTACTACTGTGATTAAAGGATAATGACTCGTTATAGCACTGTACTGAAATGATAGCCCCTATTATACTATAACCACTACCCAATAACCTTCATACTAACTTTACTGGTAAGTAGGAAAACTTCTGCCTTATGTTACAATTTCCTTTCATTCCACTCTAACTTCTCAACGTGGCAGGCGGCAAAGTGAGTCTGTCGGTAATGCCTAACGCGGCTCCCAACTTCTTCTTCAGAGCAAGTCACAGTGCCTGAGGTAGAGCCCAGGTGGAAGACAGAGTATGTGTTCAATTGGATGCTGACAGCACAGGTTTTACTACTGAACCAGTGATGCCTATGTAGAAAAGAGGCTTATCATATTTCTACTTGTACTTAATATTCAGAATTTAGCTACTTTTTAAAGAAAATGTCCTACTTTATCAATGAAGTTAATCACTTTTTCCCTGGTGATTTGAGGAAATCCTTTATTAATAAACATATTTATTTTGATAAATATTAATATGTTTTAGTTCATTAGTGCCATGAATAATAGTTATCTTTGTAATGACCCTGAATCTCTTGGTGGTAAGAGAATAAACAGCTAATAAATTTAAGATTTTAAAAAATAAACTTTTTAGAATGGAGCAAGTATGATAGGCAATTCTGACAAACTTAGGGTCATACTTTGATCCTCTCTATAGACCAGTTTGTTTTACAATAACAATAAATATTTTTTTGTCTTCAAAAGATTGCATCTCTAAGCCTTTCATGATTTTAACAACTGTATACTATTGATCATTAGGATAAGTAGATAACAATAAGAAATGCTTTAAAACAGTAGCAAAAAGGAAATATTGATTTTCTGACAGTGGATAATTAGTGGTCTTCTCAATTCAAGGATAATACATTTTATATCCTCAGAATACTAAGTTATCATTTAATACATCTAGGTACAAAAAATGTTTCACAGTCCAGATGCCAATAAACTGGTTAAATTAGGTTATTTGCCTAAGTCTTTGTTGCCCTTGGAAAATGGAAAGGATCATATCAATGTTTCCTTGAGAAATCATGGAGAACATATACTGTAACAACAGAGTTAATGTATCATTGTCAGCATGAGTCATTGTCATCAATAGTAGTCGAATTTCTTTCTTTTTTTTTAAATTTTTTTTTACTTTAAAATATTGTATTGGTTTTTCCATACATCAACATGAATCCGCCACAGGTGTACATGTGTTCCCCATTCTGAACCCCCCTCCCATCTCCCTCCCATCCCATCCTTCTGGGTCATCCCAGTGCACCAGCCCTGAGCATCCTGTATCATGCATCAAACCTGGACTGGTGATTTGTTTCACATATGATATTATACATGTTTCACTGCCATTCTCCCAAATCATCCCACCCTTGCCCTCTCCCATAGAGTCCAAAAGACTGTTCTATACATCTGTGTCTCTTTTGCTGTCTCGCTTACAGGGTTATTGTTACCATCATTCTAAATTCCATATATATGCGTTAGTATACTGTATTGGTATTTTTCTTTCTGACTTACTTCACTCTGTATAATAGGCTCCAGTTTCATCCACCTCATTAGAACTGATTCAAATCTATTCTTTTTAATGGCTGAGTTGCCGAGATTCATGGGGGTCGCAAAGAGTCGGACACAACTGAGCAACTGAACTGAACTGAACTTAACTGAATACTCCACTGTGTATATGTACCACAGCTTTCTTATCCATTCATCTGCTGATGGACATCTAGGTTGCTTCCATGTCCTGGCTATTACAAACAGTGCTGTGATGAACATTGGGGTACACATGTCTCTTTCAATTCTGGTTTCCTCAGTGTGTATGCCCAGCAGTGGGATTGCTGGGTCATATGGTAGTTCTATTTGCAGTTTTTTAAGGAATCTCCACACTGTTCTCCATAGTGGCTGTACTAGTTTGCATTCCCACTAGCAGTGTAAGAGGGTTCCCATTTCTCCACACCCTCTCCAGCATTTATTGCTTGTAGACTTTTGGATAGCAGCCATTCTGACTGGTGTGAAATGGTATCTCATTGTGGTTTTGATTTGCATTTCTCTGATAATGAGTGATGTTGAACATCGTTTCATGTGTTTGTTAGCCATCTGTATGTCTTCTTTAGAGAAATGTCTGTTTAGTTCTTTGGCCCATTTTTTGATTGGGTCATTTATTTTTCTGGAATTGAGCTGTAGGAGTTGCTTGTATATTTTTGAGATTAATTCTTAGTCAGTTGCTTCATCTGCTATTATTTTCTCCCATTCTGAAGGCTGTCTTTTCACCTTGCTTGTAGTTTCCTTTGTTGTACAGAAGTTTTTAATTTTAATTAGGTCCCATTTGTTTATTTTTGCTTTTATTTCCAATATTCTGGGAGGTGGGTCATAGAGGATCCTGCTGTGATTTATGTTGGAGAGTGTTTTGCCTATGTTCTCCTCTAAGAGTTTTATAGTTTCTAGTCTTATGTTTAGATCTTTAATCCATTTTGAGTTTATTTTTGTGTATGGTGTTAAAAAGTGTTCTAGTTTCATTCTTTTACAAGTGGTTGACCAGTTTTCCCAGCACCACTTGTTAAAGAGATTGTCTTTTCTCCATTGTATATTCTTGCCTCCTTTGTCAAAGATAAGGTGTCCATAGGTGCATGGATTATCTCTGGACTTTCTACTTTGTTTCATTGATCTATATGTCTGTCTTTGTGCCAGTACCATACTGTCTTGATGACTGTGGCTTTGTAGTAGAGCCTGAAATCAGGCAGATTGATTCCTCCAGTTCCATTCTTCTTTCTCAACATTTCTTTTGGCTATTCGAGGTTTTTTGTATTTCCATACAAATTGTGAAATTATTTGTTTTAGCTCTGTGAAAAATACCATTGGTAGCTTGATAGGGATTGCATTGAATCTATAGATTGCTTTGGGTAGTATACTCATTTTCACTATATTGATTCTTCTGATCCATGAACGCGGTATATTTCTCCATCTATTAGTGTCCTCTTTGATTTCTTTCACCAGTGTTTTATAGTTTTCTATATATAGGGCTTTTGTTTCTTTAGGTAGATATATTCCTTTTTTTTTTTTTTTTTAGGTATATATATTCCTAAGTATTTTATTTTTTTCATTGCAATGGTGAATGGAATTGTTTCCTTAATTTCTCTTTCTATTTTCTCATTATTAGCGTATAGGAATGCAAGGGATTTCTGTGTGTTGATTTTATATCCTGCAACTTTATTATATTCATCGATTAGCTCTAGTGATTTTCTGGTGGAGTCTTTAGGGTTTTCTATGTAGAGGATCATGTCATCTGCACACAGTGAGAGTTTTACTTCTTCTTTTCCAATTTGGATTCCTTTAATTTCTTTTTCTGCTCTGATTGCTGTGGCCAAAACTTCCAAAACTATGTTGAATAGTAGTGGTGAGAGTGGGCACCTTTGTCTTGTTCCTGACTTTAGGGGAAATGCTTTCAATTTTTGACCATTGAGGATAATGTTTGCTGTGGGTTGGTCATATATCAGATCAGATCAGTCGCTCAGTCGTGTCTGACTCTTTGCGACCCCATGAATCGCAGCATGCCAGGCCTCCCTGTCCATCACCAACTCCCGGAGTTCACTCAGACTCATGTCCATCGACTCAGTGATGCCATCCAGCCATATGTTCCTTCTATGCCTGCCTTCTGGAGAGTTTTTATCATAAATGGATGTTGAATTGTGTCAAGGGCTTTCTCTGCATCTATTGAGATAATCATATGGCTTTTATTTTTCAATTTGTTAATATGGTGTATTACATTGATTGATTTGTGGATATTGAAGAATCCTTGCATCCCTGGGATAAACCCCACTTGGTCATGATGTATGATCTTTTTAATGTGTTGTTGGATTCTGATTGCTAGAATTGTGTTAAGGATTTTTGCATCTATGTTCATCAGTGATATTGGCCTGTAGTTTTCTTTTTTTGTGGCATCTTTGTCAGGTTTTGGTATTAGGGTGATGGTGGCCTCATAGAATGAGTTTGGAAGTTTACCTTCCTCTGCAATTTTCTGGAAGAGTCTGAGTAGGCTAGGTGTTAGCTCTTCTCTAAATTTTTGGTAGAATTCAGCTGTGAAGCCGTCTGGACCTGGGCTTTTGTTTGCTGGAAGATTTCTGATGACAGTTTCAATTTCCATGCTTGTGATGGGTCTGTTAAGATTTTCTATTTCTTCCTGGTTTGGTTCAGTTTTGGAAAGTTGTACTCTTCTAAGAATTTGTCCATTTCTTCCAAGTTGTCCATTTTATTGGCCTATAATTGCTGATAGTAGTCTCTTATTTTCCTTTGTATTTCTGTGTTGTCTGTTGTGATCTCTCCATTTTCATTTCTAATTTTATTGATTTGATTTTTCTCCCTTTGTTTCTTGATGAGTCTGGATAATGGTTTGTCAATTGCATTTATCTTGTCAAAGAACGAGCTTTGTTAATTTTTGCTATAGTCTCTTTTGTTTCTTTTGCATTTATTTCTGCCCTAATTTTTAAGATTTCTTTCCTTCTACTAACCCTGGGATTCTTCATTTCTTCCTTTTCTAGTTGCTTTAGGTGTAGAGTTAGTTTATTTGACTTTTTTCTTGTTTCTTGAGGTATGCCTGTATTGCTATGAACCTTCCCCTTAGCACTGCTTTTACAGTGTCCCACAGGTTTTGGGTTGTTGTGTTTTCATTTTCATTCATTTCTATGCAAATTTTGATTTCTTTCTTGATTTCTTCTGTGATTTGTTGGTTATTCAGCAGTGTGTTGTTCAGCCTCCATATGTTGGAATTTTTAATAGCTTTTCTCCTGTAATTGAGATCTAATCTTACTGCATTATGGTCAGAAAAGATGCTTGGCATGATTTCAAGTTTTTCGAATTTACCAAGCCTAGATTTATGGCCCAGGATGTGATCTATCCTGGAGAAGGTTCCATGTGCACTTGAGAAAAAGGTGAAATTCATTGTTTTGGGGTGAAATGTCCTATTGAAATCAATTAGGTCTAACTGGTCTATTGTATCATTTAAAGTTTGTGTTTCCTTGTCAATTTTCTGTTTTGTTGATCTATCCATAGGTGTGGGTGGAGCATTAAAGTCTCCCACTATTATTGTGTTATTGTTAATTTCCTCTTTCATACTTGTTAGCATTTGTCTTACATATTGCGGTGCTCCTATGTTGGGTGCATAATATTTATAATTGTTATGTCTTCTTCTTGGATTGATCCTTTGATCATTATGTAGTGTCCTTCTTTGTCTTTTTTCACAGCCTTTGTTTTAAAGTCTATTTTATCTGATATGAGTATTGCTACTCCTGCTTTCTTTTGGTCTCTATTTGCATCAAATATCTTTTCCCAGCCTTTCACTTTCAGTCTGTATGTGTCCCTTGTTTTGAGGTGGGTCTGTTGTAGACAACATATATAGGGATATTATTTTTGTATCCATTCAGCCAGTCTTTTAGTTGGGGCATTCAACCCATTTGTGTTTAAGGTAATTATTGATAAGTATGATCCCGTTGCCATTTTCTTTATTATTTTGGGTTCGAGCTTATACACCCTTTTTGTGTTTCCTATATAGAGAAGATCCTTCAGCATTTGTTGGAGAGCTGATTTGGAGGTGCTGAATTCTCTCAGCTTTTGCTTGTCTGTAAAACCTTTGATTTCTCCTTCATATTTGAATGAGATCCTTGCTGGATACAGTAATCTGGGCTGTAGGTTATTTTCTTTCATCACTTTAAGTATGTCCTGCCATTCTCTCCTGGCCTGAAGAGTTTCTATTGAAAGATCAGCTGTTATCTTTATGGGAATCCCCTTGTGTGTTATTTGTTGTTTTTCCCTTGCTGCTTTTTATCTTTGTTCTTTGTGTTTGATCTTTGTTAATTTGATTAATATGTGCCTTGTGGTGTTTTGCCTTGGGTTTATCTTATTTGGGATTCTCTGGGTTTCTTGGACTTGGGTGATTATTTCCTTCCCCATTTTAGGGAAGTTTTCAACTATTATCTCCTCAAGTATTTTCTCATGGTCTTTCTTTTTGTCTTCTTCTTCTGGGACTCCTATGATTCGAATGTTAGGGTGTTTAACATTGTCCCAGAGGTCTCTGAGATTGTCCTCATTTCTTTTTATTTGTTTTTCTTTTTTCCTCTCTGATTCATTTATTTCTACCATTCTATCTTCTACCTCACTAATCCTATCTTCTGCCTCCGTTAGTCTACTATTTGTTCCCTCCAGAGTGTTTTTGATCTCAATTATTGCATTATTCATTATATATTGACTCTTTTTTATTTCTTCTAGGTCCTTGTTAAACCTTTCTTGCATCTTGTCAATCCTTGTCTCCAGATTATTTATCTGTGATTCCATTTTGATTTCAAGATTTTGGATCATTTTCACTATCATTATTCTGAATTCTTTATCAAGTAGATTCCCTATCTCTTCCTCTTTTGTTTCGTTTGGTGGGCATTTATCCTGTTCCTTTACCTGCTGGGTATTCCTCTGTTTCTTCATCTTGTTTATATTTCTGTGTTTGGGGTGGCCTTTCTGTATTCTGGCAGTTTGTGGAGTTCTCTTTATTGTGGAGTTTCCTTGCTGTGGGTGGGGTTTTATGGGTGGCTTGTCAAGGTTTCCTGGTTAGGGAAGCTTATGTCGGTGTTCTGGTGGGTGGAGCTGGATTTCTTCTCTCTGGAGTGCAATGAAGTGTCCAGTAATGAGTTATGAGATGTCAATGGTTTTGGAGTGACTTTGGGCAGCCTGTATATTGAAGCTGAGGGCTGTGTTCCTGTGTTGCTGGAGAATTTGCATGGTATGTCTTGCTCTGGAACTTTTTGGCCCTTGGGGGTGCTTGGATTCAGTGTAGGTATGGAGATGTTTGATGAGCTCCTGTCAATTAATGTTCCCTGGAGTCAGGAGTTCTCTGGTGTTCTCAGAATTTGGACTTAAGCCTCCTGCTTCTGGTTTTCAGTCTTATTTTTACAGTAGCCTCAAGGCTTCTCCATCTATACAGCACCATTGATAAAACCTCTAGGTTAAAGATGAAAAGTTTCTCCACAGTGAGGGACACCCAGAGAGGTTCACAGAGCTACATGGAGAAGAGAAGAGGGAGGCGGGAGATAGAGGTGACCAGGATGAGATGAGGTGGAATCAAAAGAGAAGAGAGCAAGCTAGCCAGTAATCACTTCCTTATGTGCGCTCCACAGTTTAGACCACTCAGAGAGTTCACGGAGTTATACAGAGAAGAGAAGAGGGAGGAAGGAGACAGAGGTGGCCAGGAGGATAAAGGGGGGAATCAAAATGAGGGAGACAGATCCAGCCAGTAATCAGTTCCCTAAGTGTTCTCCACAGTCTGGAACACACAAAGAGATTCACAGAGTTGGGTAGAGAAGAGAAGGGGGAGGGAGCATATAGAGGCGACCTGGTGGAGAAAAAGGAGAGTCCAAAGGGGGAGAGAGCGGTCAAGCCAGTAATCTTGTTCCCAGTAAAAATGGGTACTGAAGATTGGGTTCTTAAAGGTACAAAATTGATAACAAATACCAAAAAGCAAAGATTAAAAGTCTAGAGTAGAAGTTGGATTTTCAAAAATACAATATTAACAAAAAAGAAAAAAATCACAAAAATTATTAAAAAAAAAATATATATATATATATGAAGTTTGCTTTAAAAATAGGGTCTCTTTTTTTTTTTTTGCAAAGTAATAGTAGGTTATAAAAATGAAAATTATAGGCATAATAAAGGACTTAAAATTAAAAAAAATTTTTTTAATTAAAGAATACTAGTAAAAATAGTAAAAATATATCCAGGACTTTCTCTGGTGGTGTTGTGGGCAGTGTGGAGTCAGTTCATTTTCGGATATTTCCTTGATCCAGCTTATATTTCTCAAGATCTATAGGCCCCTTCCTATGCAGTCAGTACTAACTACAGGGTTTTAATCTGTAGCACCTGTCACTTCCAAGGAGGTTCCCTCTGTTTTAGCTGCTTCTGTTTGCTGGTCTCTTCAGTGTCTAATTTCCGCCCTGACACAAGGGGGCGGTGGTGGACACTTTTTTAGGCTCACAAAGACACCCCACTCCAGTACCCTTGCCTGGAAAATCGCATGGACGGAGGAGCCTGGTACGCTGCAGACCATGGGGTCACGAAGAGTCAGACACGACAGAGCGACTTCACTTTCACTTTTCCCTTTCACGCATTGGAGAAGGAAATGGCAACTCACTCCAGTGTTCTTGCCTGGAGAATCCCAGGGAAGGGGGAGCCTGGTGGCCCGCTGTCTATGGGGTCCCACAGAGTCGGACATGACTGAAGCGACTTAGCAGCAGCAGCAGCAGTTCAGTTGCGCTGTGGGGAGGGAGGGACCCTGCAAACAAATAACACTGGCGTGTGTTCGCAGTGTCTCAGCCACACTGGGCCTGCCCCCGCTCATGGTGCATGTGCCCTCCCTGCCCACACTGTTCAGGCTCTAGGTTGCTCCACCAGCAACCCTCCAAGGCTGGCCCTGGGCTGCATGCACCTCCCAGGTCTAAGCCGCTCAGTTTCAGGTACTCGGGTAGTCCTCAGAGGCGCAGACTGGGTTGGGCCTGCGTTTTGTGCCCTTCCCAGATCCGAGCAGCTCGGGTGACCAGATGTTTGGCGAGCACAGTCGCTGTGACTTAGTGCCTCCCCTGTCCCTGCCAATTTGTTTTCTGGGTGTACAACGGGCGCACCTTCTCAGGTGGATGCTGACCGTCCAGAATCCCAAGAAGTCTTGGTTAGCAACGAAACCTGCTTACAGCTTGGTAGATAATGCCTCTCTGGGGCTGCGATTGCCCCTTTCTGGCTCTGGCTGCCCTCGCCTGCCTGTCTCCGGTGGGGGATGGGCCGGACTGCAGCCAGCTAGCTCTGCTCAGTCTTTTTTTCTGTGGGAGGGCCTGACGGTGTCTTGCTGATGGAGTGGGATGCCATTGCCTTCTTAGGTTAGGGCTTTTCGCATGGTAGCTATCCCACAGTCTGGTTTGCTAGCCCAAGTTAGTTCCCTCAGATTGCCCTTGGGGTATTCAGGCCCTGTCCTTACTCTAAGCAAAGCAGCCCACGCCTCCCTGCCCAGCCCCAACTTGGTAGTGGCGGATGCAGGCGTCTGCACTGCTTCTTTGCTGGGGAGTTACCGTTGGGCAGGTAATCTGTGGGTTTTAATTATTTATTTATTTTTCCTCCCAATTATGTTGCCCTCTGTGGTTCCAAGGCTCACCACAGACTCATCAGTGAGAGTGTTTCCTGGTGGAAACTTCTCTCTTTTTTAAGACTCCCTTCCCAGGAGCTCTGTCCCTACCTCTTTTGTCTCTCTTTTTGTCTTTTATACTTTTTCCTACCTCCTTTCGAAGACAATAGGCTGCTTTTCTGGGTGCCTGATGTCCTCTGCCAGCATTCAGAAGTTGTTTTGTGGAATTTACTCAGTGCTCAAATGTTCTTTTGATGAATTTGGAGGGGAGAAAGTGGTCTCCCCGTCCTATTCCTCTGCCATCTTAGGACCGCCTCCAGTAGTAGAGTTTGTATCATTGTCTTCCACTGCTGCTGCTGCTGCTGCTGCTAAGTCGCTTCAGTCGTATCCAACTCTGTGCGACCCCATAGACGGCAGCCCATCAGGCTCCCCTGTCCCTAGGATTCCACTAGCCTCACTTTAAAATGTAATAACCTGTTATTAATTTAGGACAAATTTATATACAAAATAAACCGTTCTGACTTAAGCTAAATTCTCCTCAAAAGTGAGCCGTTTTATTATATTATCTATAGCAGAGTGTAAGTACAACTATTACAAGAAAATTAATTTGACAGTGATGTGACAAAGTTGATATTTTATAGCATTAATATATGAAAATAACTTTTCTGGGAATCCTTGTAGAAACACTCTAAATGGGGCTTGAGTTTCTCTGCTACCATGTAGTGGCTGCTTTATTTTTCACAGAAAAAATAGTGGAGCTGACGTACCAGCCTTGTTGTCCAGTGCAATAAGTGTGTCAGTGTCCAAAATTAGCTGCACATCTTCAGTGAAAGAGGAGAATGCATTATGTATACGAATATATTACAAGTTGCTTTGAAAGAACCCAGAATATTTTGTTGTGTCAGGGAAGTTCTTGAAGACTAATGGCACCTATCAAAAGGACAAGGTGGTCTACTTGAAAAGCCTTCTGTTTGGGATAACCTGAGAATAATTTTTTTTTAATTGATAAAAGATTAAGAAAAACTCTTCAAATCTGAGAAGGATGAAGATGAGAAGGAATGAGAGAAAGAAAGGGGAGAAGCGGATCTTTTTTTTACCAAGTACCAGCTAATAAATGTAAAAAGAATGAGAGGATTAGAAACATTACCATTTCATAATCCCAAACATACTGATTCAGGTCAATATTATTAATCAAAGCTAAAGCCATTGAATAAATAGTTATTGAGAACTACCAATCTGTTCTCTGCAGGTTGGCAGTTACCAGAGGGGAGAGGGATTTGGAGGTAGGGCATGAAACAGGTGAACTTGATCAAGAGGTACAAACTTGTTGGGCATGGAATGTATGAGAATACAGTTAATAATATTGTATTAACTTTGTATGGTTTAAGCAACTGGATTTCATCTGGTGATCATTTTGCAGTATGTCCAGTGTCAAATCACTCAGAATTTTGCCCCAGATATTGCTTTTCAATGATAAAATATGTAAATACTTTCACAATGAAGAGAACTGGAAAATACAGCCTTAGCCAAATCACTGAACTTAGCTTCACCAATAGGGTGAACAGGTGGCTCAGTGGTAAAGAATCTGCCTGCCAATGCAGGAGACATAAGAGATCCCTGGGTCAGGAAGATCCCTTGGAGGTGGGCATGGCAGCCCACTCCAGTATTCTTACCTGGAGACTCCCTTGGAGAAAGGAGCCTGTAGGGCTACAGTCCATGGGGTTGCAAAGTGTTAATCACGACTTGGTGACTGAGCACAAACACACAACCTTCACAAAGAGTGGGACAAAGTGGCATCATTTTGCCTCCTGATGTGTAGTAATTACCACTGTTGTAGTTAAAAAATGATCTACCTTAAATTTAATCATGAGGTAGCAATCAGACCAATCAAGAATGTGAGAAATTCTATCAGACAACTGTCCTGGACTCTTCAGAAAGTAAACGTTTGAAGGCAATAAAGGAGAGAAGGTGACTATTTTTAATTTAGGAAGACTAATGAATTATACAGAGTATATCATGCAAAGTACTGTGCTGAATGAACCACAGGCTGGAATTAAGATTGCTGGGAGAAATATCAACAACTTCAGATACGCAGATGATACCATTCTAATGGCAGAAAATGAAGAGGAACTAAAGAACCTCTTATGAGGGTGAAAGAGGAGAGTGAAATATCTGGCTTAAAACTCAACATTCAAAAAACTAAAATCATGACATCCAGAGCCATCACTTCTTGGCAAATAGATGGGGAAAAAGTGAAAAGAGTGACAGATTTTATTTTCTTGGGCTCCAAAATCACTGCAGATGGTGACTGTAGCCATGAACTTAAAAGACACTTGCTCCATGGAAGAAAAGTTATGACCAAGTTAGATAGCATATTAAAAAGCAAGAGATGGCTTTGCCAAAAAAAGGTCTGTATAGTGAAAGCTATAGTTTATCTAGTAGTCATGTATGGATGTGAGAGTTGGATGATAAAGAAGGCTGAGTGCCAAAGAATTGATGCCTTCATATTGTGAGACTCATGAGAGTCACCTGGACTTCCCTGAATATTCACTGGAAGGAGATCAAACCAGTCAATCCTAAAGGAAATCAACCCTGAATATTCATTGGAAAGACTGATACTGAAGCTGAAGCTCCAATACTTTGGCCACCTGATGGGAAAAGCCAACTTGTTGGAAAAGACCCTGATGCTGGGAAAGATTGAGGGCAGGAGGAAAAGGGGTGGAGGCAGAAGATGAGATAATTGGATGGCATCACCAACTCAATGGCCATGAATCTGAGCAGACTCTGGGAGATAGTGAAGGACAGGGAAGCCTGGCATGCTGCAGTCCATGGGATCACAAAGAGTCAGACACAACTTAGCAACTAAACAACAAACAATGGGTTATACCAACTGAAAATGGGTTATACCAGTGCATCAATGTTGATGCAATTCTGGGTTTAAACAAGCAAAAAATCTATAAAAGAAATGTAGGGACAACAGGAACAATTTGAATATGAATAGCAGTGTATTAGATGATATCATTGAATTCAATTTTAATTTTCTTAGGTTTGATATTGGTATGGTGGTTAAGCAGGAGACTGTCCTTATTTGAGGGATGTGTGTGCTGAAGTATTTATGAATCAGAGCCCTGGAGTCATGTCTGCAACTTATTTTCAAACGATTCACCAAGAAACTTATCAACTAGCAAATAGGTAAATTGTGTCTACAGATAAGAGAGTGAACATAAATGTAGCAAAATATTAAAAATTATGGACTTCTCTGGTGACTCAGTGGTAAAGAATCCCATGGACAGAGAAGCCTGGTGGGCTACAGTCCATGAGATCACAAGAGTTGGACATGACTGAAGTGACTTAGCACAGACACATATGATAATCAACGATGGGAGAATAAAACACTTCACTCACTCTCTGCCTCTTTGGGTCCTGCAGTTTCCATGTCTTAAATCCAGTTTGGCCAAGATCTGGACAACCTCAAACTAAAGACCATGTAGGCAGCGTTGAAGCAGGAGCTGATGCTGTTTCCCACATTGACCTTAAGTCTGGTGTCTTCTGCTCTTACTTTTGTTCCTCTGGCCTCTCCTCAGTGAAGTCTTTTAAAATAGAACAGTCTTTTGGACTCATGGGAGAGGGAGAGGGTGGGGTGATTTGGGAGAATGGCATTGAAACATGTATAATATCATATATGAAACGAGTTGCCAGTCCAGGTTCGATGCACGATACTGGATGCTTAGGGCTGGTGCACTGGGACGACCCAGAGGGATGGTACGGGGAGGAAGGAGGGTTCAAGATGGGGAACACGTGTATACCTGTGGCAAATTCATGTTGATCTATGGCAAAACCAATACAATATTGTAAAGTTAAAAAATAAAATATATAAAAAAAAATAAAATGAAAGTCCCAATAAATTCAGTCATAATGAGGTATAAATTCTACTAATGTGATAAATTTCCTCCTTTTAGTATTTGCTTTAACTGGCTAACAAAAATCTTAATCCAAGAATGAAGTTTTAAAGGTGGAATTTTTAAATTAAAAAATTTAAAAATACTTTAAATTAAATTTTAAAGTAGGAAATTAGCCTGTATAAACGTGCCAATAATTTTGAAAGGACAGAAAGTGGGCTTTTCTATTCTCCCCATGTCATACTATATAAGCAACTTTAGACATGAATAAATTAATTGTTGCTAATACTCACTTTCTCTTTTCCTTTCTAGGGAGCTGACAGAGGTCATTGATCTTTCTAGGTTTAAAAAATTAAAATACTTATGGCTACATCATAACAAGGTAGTGTGATATTTGATTTTACATGGTTGTATGATTAAACTACAATCTTAATTTCATGTTTTAATAGAACTGGTCATTAAAAGTATTAATATTTTATACTCCTAATTTTAATATAGGTAAGAAACTATATGTATATACAAAGTGGTATAGGGCCAGTGGTAGAGAATGTGCCTGCCAACACTGAAGACTTAAGAAACGTGGGTTTGATCCCTGGGCTGGGAAGATCCCCTGGAGGAGGGCATGGCTACCACTCCAGTATTCTTGGCTGGAAAATCCTCATGGACAGAGGAGCCTGGCGGGCTACCGTCCCCAGGGTCGCAAACAGCCAGAAACAATTGAGGCGACTTTGCACACATGCATATTGAATAGGTCAATTTGTGAGATGTTGTCAGATGGGAGCTTTACTTTTTCCTCCCATGTTCTTTCAAAATTGTTCAGTGTAAGCTGTTGCTTCCCAGTTTCCTGGAAGAAAACTTGTGCAGTCTCATGACTTTTTTTTTCTCTCTCTCTTTTGTAGTCCAGGAGCTTTCAGTCCATTTTAAGCTACAGTCTTAGGCTCAGTTCAGAAATGAGAATGTGGAGATGAATATGAGACACATCCCCCATCTCTCCTCTCTTATTCAGCTAGGGCTCACTGCGGATGGCCATCTGCCTTCTTCATTAGCAAGGGGATGTGGTTGGTTGTTTTCTGGCCTTGCATCTCTACCCCAGCCTTCACAAGTTAGTGTGGAATGGAGAAGTGTGGAGGCAGTGGAAAAGCCAAGGAAAAGCAAAGTTCTTTTTCAGTTTGCACCCACTGGTATTAACAATGTTCAGAGTTTATTTTTTTCTCCCATTGGGTTATTCAGAAACCCCCTCTGCTAGGTTTCTTCAACTCTGATTCCTCTTTGCTGGCCACTCCAGACCTCCCCTAACCTTGTATCCCAGTCGTTCTTACATCTGAGCATCTCCTCGCCTTGGCAAACTGCCCTCTTGGGCAGGATCCTTTGTAAAATGCCCTAGATCAACATTCGTCCAAAGGTCCTGCATGCATTCCCCAGAACTCACACACATTGTCCTGCCATGTGAGGGACTGATTACCTCCCAAGCTGATCTCGCTTCTTCAGGAAGTGCCACGCACTAAGCCATCATGTCACCAGCTGCCAGGAATGCTCATCAAGGTCACTGAATGTGGCCCTTGAAGCTGCTCTTAGAGGCCAGGGTTAGTTGGCAGAGTCTTCCCACCGCTTCCTCCATAGGGGCCTGACTGGAGCTCCAAGCTCTCTTCAAGTCAAAGAGCGGGACTGAACTAAAATTCAAGCCAAAACAATTACTATAGTTAGCTAGTCAGTCATTCTCAAATTTCTGAAGTGTGACTTTCCAACAGCTTGTATTTTGTTCATTATAAATTGATGATCCAGTCTTAGCATTCTAAATTTAAACTTTCAAACACCAGCTGACTGAAAAATAACAATTTGAGTTTTCGGTAGTGGTCCGCTTGTCAAGCAATAGTCCAGATTTACAGCACTGAATCTTTAAGCAGCCATGTTTATGAAAGTATTTCAGTATTACATTGCAATTTGTCTGTTTTTTTAACCAATTAAGTGGAAAATGGAAAAAAGTTATTCTAGTATTAAGTGCAAGCATAAGTTGCATAAGCTTGAAATAATTTCTAGGAGAACAAGCACAAATACCTTCAAGGCCCAGGCAGCTAACAACTGAAATGGAAAGTGCACAAACTACTTAAGGGCATACAGGTTCAAAACTCTTTTAAACAGTCTGCCAAAAATTATCCTGGGTCACAGTGTGTGACCTCCAATTAGAAAAAGATGGAACTCATCAAGCATGGCAAAAGTGACTAATCTTTGTTTTTCATGTGTGTTCATTGTGGTGTTCAGTGTTCAGCTTTGAAGGAAAGAACATGTACAAATGTTGGCAGTATGTCTAAAAGGAGAGGTGTGATTAGGGATTTTTAATATTTTTTTGGCTTTCTTGTAGTGGACACCGTCCCACCTTCCGGCAGTCACTGAATTTTCATACAGTTAACTTACAGATGCATTATATACATAGGAAAGGATTGCACACACTGTCAACTATTGTACTTTGGTTTTGAAGGGGGATTGGTGGAGAAAGGGTGCGACAAAAGGGCTAAATTCTCTTCTAGTGTTCGGTTATTTATGTTTAACAAACTATATTCTTTCCCAAATAGCCATCACTTAACTTTGTTCTTTAAAAATAGATTTATTTAGATTGTTAGATGGCATCATCACCAAGTCAATGGGCACGAATTTGAGCAAACTTTGGGAGATACTGAAGGACAGGGAAGCCTGGAGTGCTGCAGTCCATGGGGTCACAAAGAGTAAGACATGACTTAGCAATTGAACAACAATTCCATATAATCCTGAAAAGATATCATATTCAAATAAATTTTAAGTGGTCACGAGATGAGTGAATAAGCCAATGTGAATTTTTGGGTTGATCAATAGTTGACTGGTTGCTAAGTTGTCAGAGTATTCACACTCCATGAAAAACTGAAGTCTTATTCAGCATCTAAAACTCTAATGGGCATATTAGCTATGATGGTACTTCATCAAAATTCCTATGGAAAAAATGTGAGTATTAGTTTTCTTTACAATCTAGGTTACACTGGGTGAACTACTATCAGGAAGTTACTATGCCAGTATAGAAATGATATGGAGAATCTTGGTGAGAAACATCAACAGTGACAAATGAACATAAATATTTAGAATTATAATGTTTTGCTAACAATGGTTTGAATCCGTGACCAGCATTGTTCTTACATTATTGTAGAACATAAATAAATGTCCTTAGATTTATTTCCTACCCTCTGTTTAGGAAAAACTAAGGCATAAAATGAACACATCTTTTTTGTTTATTCATTTATTCAATCAACAACTTTGTGGAGGCAAATGTACTGATCATTTTATGGGTTGTCTATTGATTATCCATTATCTTCCTTTACCTGGATAGCAGAATCTGAGTTTGTGTTTTAGTACACACTTGTTGTTACTCAGGTAGGTGGTCCCATTCCCACTTCCAAAGCGTGGAGCCTGAACTGTTTAAACCAGTCAGGATAACCCCATCCTCCTTGTGAGTGGCTAGTCAATGAATGGGCTCATAATCCAATTGTTGCAATAGAGACAGTGGAGGTAGCTCCTGGGAGACTTCTGTGAAAGGTTTCCTTATTCCTCAAAGCACACTGGAAGAGAGGTCCGCTGTTTCCTCTGGACATTTTCTGGCCTGACTTATAAGCCAGAAACCATCCTTCCAACTTGTGGATATATCCAACATTTTGAGAAAAGCAGAGCTCAGAGAATCATTGAGATTTGGGGCTCTTAAAACTTCTGGACTCCTAGATATGTGAGATAATGAGTATTTGAATTTATGTGCCAGTTTGAGTTGAGCTTAGAGATTACTTATAGTCAAAAGCATGCTATCTAATATGGTTTATTCTGTACTTGTTTTAGGCCACTGATAGACTATAACAATGACTATGACGGTACCTGCCCTAGAGATAGAATTAGGGATTGGCTATACTCCTGGTGAGGGCGTTGTGGTTGCAAACTACCTGGAATGGAACGAGAGAAAGCAGTGGTTTGGGGAGATAATGAATGAGTGTGGTTTGGTGTGTTTGGAGCCGAACATGCTTAAAGGGTGCACACTTCTCCCCATTATTATGCAATGGGTGATAAAACTGGAGCTTCTAGTCTGACCTTGAACCAACAAATTAAATAGGTACAAATTGTTTCTAAGGATTTGCAATGCCCCAACTCTCCTAGGTTTGTTCACGCTATCCTGCTTCCTCCTTCATTATGCTCTCTAGGGCTTGCTTTCTCCTTGTATTGTGTAGATATTCACTAGTTCTGTAGCAACTCTCTTTCTGAGTCATCTTTCTCTCATCTCCACTGATGTAATTAGTGAGAGGCAGCTGCTCTTAGGTGTTTATAAACTGAAGCCTTCAAAACACTCTCTTGTCTCATCTTCCAGTGAGCCTGACTGAGGGAATTTTAGGTCACAGTTCATCTTTTCTAGCTTTCCTAAGAATCTGGGTCTGCTCAGAAGAGTGATCTAAGTAATTTGCATGTTGTACTACAGTTCCAAATGGTCTGTATACATTTGATCTATTTGTGTTTTGGCTCATTTCCTTAAAAGTTTTTTTTAAACAGATGTTTAATAATGAGTGTATTATAGTGCCACAATGCTAGTGTCTTTCTGTTTCTGGAAGATCTAGCAGTACTTGGGTATATTCTATTTATCACAGATTACAGTAAGCATTTGATGAGAAACCTGTATATAATGCCTCACCAAGCAACTATCCAAAATACAATCTGAGTTTCCACCGCGTAGCAAAAACTGAATAGTTGACAACTCTTACTAAGTAAATTTAAATAAAAATACATCTTCTGACAAAGTCATACTTCATCATCTAAAAAGTAACGAAAATATTTATAACAACATTTTCCACACTAAAATAAGCAAAATCATTTCAAGAAAGAGTGAGCTCATTCTTCTGTACCATAAAGATACGTTGTTTTTCCCTATCTCCCAGACAGGCAGCACATTCTGCAAATTTGGTAAAGGGCACGCATGTGTGTATTTTAGGAAGGCATATTGATGTACAAAACTAGCAAGTCACAATTTGAAAATTAAAATAATTATTTGTAACGTATAGTTTTAAATATTTGTAAAGAACTCTTTGAGCAGCAATGCTTTTTTTTTTTTTTCAGGTAGTTTTCACAACATGCTTTGCCTCATGAAAGTTTAGTTGATTCCTTTAATCAGGTTTAGGTATATATACATTTATCTATTCATTTATACATGCCATACTTTGTTCCAAAAAACTATTTAGAGCACTACAAACCCTGTGGTAGAGTGTTTGATAAATTAATGAATAAAATGAACTAGCATACATTCCTTATAATTTGGGCTCTTAGGTGTTTCTGTTATCTCAGTGTAATATTAATTATCTCTCATGTCAACTTTGTTGAAAGAATATTTTACCAAATATTTAAAACCTCCTCAAAAAAGTAACCTAAATAAGATTTCAGTGCATGGTTGTGAAATTCATATACACTATATATCTAGTTGCTTCCCAGGTGGCTCAGTGGTAAAGAACCTGCCTGCCAGTGCAGAAGATGGGCTCCATACCTAGGCTGGGAAGATCCTCTGGAGAAGGAAACGGCAGCCCACTCCAGTATCCTTGCCTGAAGAATCCCATGGACAGAGGAGCCTGGCAAGCCATTGTCCATAGGCTCGCAAAAGAGTCGGACACGACTAGCAACTAAACAACAACAATATTTATATGATCCAAAAAATGTAACCTATTTGGGGGAAAAAATGTATATAAAAATGTCAAGAACATGGAATAAAGAGGGAAAAACATGAGAATGAAGATCTATTTGCATTGTACAAAAACAGTTATTTCTCAATATTTTTAAAGTGTAGATTTTATTTCCAAGTATTGTATACATTTTAAACTGATTCAGATGAATGCATCATGTTCACTTATTGGACAGGAACACCATATACATGAACTTAGAAATCCTAAAAGTATACTGAAATTTTTCTTTTTTTTCCTCCTATATAATTCAGTGTATATTATTAAAATTGTTCCCAACTAATACTTAAGAATTTCATGTAAATTTAGGGCTATTGTAATTATAATATCAAACATGTGATAATATACTCCTTTAAATAACACATAATTATAGAATTTTTCAGAATTGTGTCATGTCATTTAATCTCTGGTGTAGGGGTCTTTAAAGCCCCAAGGTTTTCAATTCTGATACTACCGACCTTCTGAACTGGATCATTCTTGGTTGTGGGGGTGGTATTGTGCATTTGGGGATATTTAGCAGCATCCCTGGCCTCTACACACTATATATCAGATTTCTCCCCAGAAGCAACAACTAAAAATGTTTCTAGACATTGTCAAATGCTCTCCGGGGTACAAAATTGCTCCTCACTGAGAATCCCTCAAAGACAGAGTGATCTGTGGAAATCTAAGTCAAAACATGTTACTCTTCTACTCAAAATCTCTAATGTTACCTATTATTTTCAGCTGAGTTCTTTCAGTAGCCTAAAGGCTCTGCACACATAGGCTGCCAGCTTACCTCTCTGACCTCAATACCTCTCCTCTCCCTAACTCACTGACCCAACAGCACCATGCACCCTATTATCTCTGGACCTATATACACTGGCTAGCCTTCAAGTGCTCCTGCATAGATATTCTCATGGCCAACTCCCTTTTCCTCATCAAGAACTTGTTCAGCTATTACCTGCTCTGTGAGGTCTTCCTGACTAGCCCATTTGAAATATAACATTATCTCCCTGTTGGCACCCCCAATCTCCATGCTTAATTTTTTCCCCATACCATTTATCAACTGATTCCATAATACACAATTTACTTATTGTAAGTATTATTTGTTTTCTCTTTCCCTGCTAGAAAAAAAGACAGGGTTTCTGTCTGGTTTTTTTCATAGCTATACCACTGAATTTAACACAGTGCTGGCACACAGTAGCTGCTCCACAAGTATTTGTTGAATGGAAAAATGTGTACATAAACATTCTAATATTTTCTCATAAATATAATATTTCCATTTTGTCAGTGAATCATGAAAGTCATGTAATGGATCATAAATTATAAGTTTGGGGAGGGTAACGACAATATTTTACTTAATATGATACTTTTTTGTTCCTTCAAAAATAGTTTCTAGGTTTTGTTTTTTCAGTTTCTGTTTTGTTTTGTTTTTTAAGCATCATAGCTAGGTCTGCCAAGTTGAACTTTTCTTTGCAAAGGTGCTAGCTAAGGTAAACAGAAGTTCACTTAACAGAAGCATACTTTAGCTGAGTTAAGCAGGAAAGTAATATATTGAAATGATACTGGGTGAATATTAGGTAGTTTAGGAATCAAGTGTAGGAAATTCTTAGATCAAAGAAGCCACAGCCACAGCCATATCACAGAAGTGGCTTCCACACGCACTGTTGACTTGCCAATCAGCAAGAGAAGCCCCCACCCGTGCTGCTGTTTTCCTGTCCCCATTCCTGCTGCCACATTTCCACTGCAGTGGGGAATGAATATTGCTGTCTCCTTCTCTGCCACCACCAGATTTAACACAAAACTGTCTCTACCTCTTTGCATTACTTGTTTCTGATTTTTTTAAATTAATTTTTATTGGAGTATAATTGCTTTACAATGTTGTGTTAGTTTCTACTGTACAGCAAAGTGAATCAGCTATACAGATACATATCTCCCCTCTCTTTTGGATTTCCTTCCTTAGGTCACCACAGAGCACTGAGTAGAGTTCCCTGTGTTAAACAGTGGGTTCTCATTAGTTACCTATTTTATACATAGCAGTGTATGTATGTCAGTCCCAATCTCCCAATTCATCCCACCCCCTTTTTTCCCCCTCCCCGCTTGGTGTCCATACATTTGTCCTCTACATCTGTGTCTCAATTTCTCTTTGCAAATAAGATCATCTGTACCACTTTTTTTAGATTCCACATATATGCATTAATAGGTGAAATTTGTTTTCTTCTTTTTGACTTACTTTACTCTGTCTCTAGGTCCATTCACATCTCTACAAATGACCCTGTTTCTTTCTTTTTATGGCTGAGTAATATTCCATTGTATATCTATACCACATCTTTATCCATTCCTCTGTTGATGGACATTTAGGTTGCTTCCATGTCCTGGGTATTGTGATTAGTGCTGCAGTGAACACTGGGGTGCATGTGACTTTTGGAATTATGATTTTCTCTGGATTGCATTACTAGTTCCTGATTTAAAGTTTAGAGTGGATGTGTAGGATTGCATCCAGCCTAGTCATGTGTCCACACATTACCTGTCAGGAAATCTAGAAAAGCGAGTATTTTGCCTAATGAGGAGTAAGTCCTAATACCTACCAAAGCTCATTAGATAAAGAATTCCTTGAATTGTGGGGAAGATGATTCAGTGCCAGGAAGCTAAAAAATAATGACTCATCTGTCTTATATTTAATAAGATAATGTTTAGAAAGATGAAAATCCAAAGAATAATACCAATAGTTACATAATAATTCCTGGCAGAGTCTGGAACTCTGGATACTGAAAGGGGAGCTCAGGTATAGTTATAATCCTGTTACTAATAAGCTGATAATATTTAGCAAATATTTGTCTAGAGCTCTGATTCCTCTTACATAATATGCATGTATGCTAAGTCGGCTCAGTCGTCTCCATCTCTTTGTGACCCGATGGACTGTAAGCTTACTAGGGTCCTTGGGATTCTCCAGGCAAGAATACTGGAGTGGGTTGCCATGCCCTCCTCCAGGGGATCTTCCCAACTCAGGGACTGAACCCACTTCTCTTACATCTCCTGCATTGGCAGACGAGTTCTTTACCACTAGCACCACCTAGGAAGCCCCCTTATATAATATACAGGATATTTATTCTTCATAACTAAGGGGTGTCATGATGGAGAAATTTGATGGCATGTGTGAAGTACTGAACAAAGAAGCACATACAGTAAGCATGGAATGAATATTAAGAACCTACTCTTTTTAAAAAAATTGTTTTTAACAGCTATATGTATCACTATTATAATAATTTAAAGAATTAGCTAATTCTATACATTAGCAACATTTCTGCACACTCTGCCCTCATTTGTTAGCCCCCAGATGCAACAACTTTCAGTTTTTTAAGTAATCTTTTGTTGTTTAGCTGCATATCTCAAAGTCACATTCTGGTATTGTTGCCACTTGATTTTTCCCATTTAGGCAATAGCTATTGAGTTTCCACAAAAATGAGGATTTAATGCTTTGTCTTTCCTGCCTCCACTTCCATACTTTCCATACACAGGCATACTTTCCATTTCCCATTCCCCTGATGTGGCAGTATTGTGATTTTGGTTAAATCAATATTCACTGGGTATGTTATTATGACAACCCATGCTCTTCAGAGTTAAGCCATGTGTTAAGGTCTAGCTACTTTCCCTTTATTGGATTTCCTCTACTTGCCTGGATTTTATTTTCCTTTGATTTGTTAAGTAGTTTTTTGTTCTGGGTTGAATTGTTTCCCTGCCCCAAAATTTATATGTTGAAGTCTTAGACCCCACTGTCTCAGAATGGGACTGTATTTGGATATAGGGCCTTTATGAAAGTGAAAGTCACATAGTCGTGTCTGATTCTGCGATCCCATGGACTGTAGCCCGCCAGGCTCCTCTGTCCATGGAATTCTCCAGGCGAGAGTACTGGAGTGGATTGCCATTTCTTTCTCCAGGCGATCTTCTTGACCCAGGGATTGAACCTGGGTCTCCCACGTTGCAGGCAGATTCTTAACCAACTGAGCTACTAGGGAAGCTGCTGGTGCTAATAAGTCGCTTCAGTCATGTCCGACTCTGTGCGACCCCATAGATGGCAGCCCTCCAGGCCCCGCCATCCCTGGGATTCTCCAGGCAAGAACACTGGAGTGGGTTGCCATTTCCTCCTCCAATGCATGAAAGTGAAAAGTGAAAGTGAAGTGGCTCAGTCGTGTCCGACTCTTAGCAACCCCATGGACTGCAGCCCACTAGGCTCCTCCGTCCATGGGATTTTCCAGGCAAGAACACCAGAGTGGGTTGCCATTGCCTTCTCTGACTAGGGTAGCTACTAGGACTTTTATATAGAGGAAATGAAGTTAAGATGGGGACATTAGGGTGGGCCCTAATCCAGTGTGACTGATGTCATCATAGAAGAGGAGATTAGGATAGAGAGGGAGAGGAGAGAGAGAGCAAGAGTAAGAGTGAAAATGGAAGGGAGGAGGGAGAGGGTCAAAGGGGAAGAGAGAGGGAGAAAGAGACGAGGAGGAGGAGAGAGAGAGAGAGAGAGAAAGAGAGGGAGAATAGACATTGCATACAGATAGAAAGTCACGTGAAGGTATCAGAAGGGGCCATGTACAAGTCAACGAGAGAGGCCTCAAAATGTAACCAGTCTTGCCAGCACCTTGATCTTGGACTTCTAGCCTCCAGAGCTATGAGGAAATAAATTTCTGTTGTTTACGACACCTAGTCTGTGATATTTGTTATGCAACCCAAACAAACAAATATACTTTTTGTTAGTTACTATTACTTATTCAACCCAAACTCTCTCCCAGTTGACCAAATCTATTCAATGAATCATTCCGTAGCTTTTATTTCTTGAAGAAGTATGCCCAGAGCCTTCTGACGTGCTCCACTCTGGACTTCTGCCCGGTATCCCTCTGTGCACAATTTTAATCACCCTTCATAGCCATACCAGGGACTCCCTTTGCCCCCTCTTATTTCTTGTATTGTGTGTCTTACATTTTTCTGAACTGCATTCTCCAGCGGCTTTGTGAGAAAGTGTTCCATGTGGTAATTTTTTTTAAGATTGTGTATGCCTGCAATTGTGTATATTCAGTGTTCATATTTGGACAGATATTTTGGCTCATTGGGTTGGTAGAATTCTAAGTTAGAGATAAGGCATCACTCCACTGTTCTGTATTTTTTCAGCGTAACTTTTGAGGAGTATGAAGCCATTCTTCGTTCTGATCCCTGATCCTTGAATATGATGTGTGTGTGTGCACATGTGAGCACATGTGTTCTGTCTGGAGGACAGTGTTCTGACATGTTACAGTGATGTGCTTTGGTACAGGTCTGTTTTCAACCATTGTGGTGAGCTTGGGGAAATTACAGTCAAGAAACTCATATCTTTCCATTTGGGGAATTTTTATTGGAGTGTATTGTTGATTTCTTTCTCTCTTATGTCCACCATTCTCTTTCTGGAACTCCTACACAAATGTTGAACTACTGAACTGGCTCTCTAATTTTCTTTTATTTTCTCCATTTTCTATTTTTTTGGTCAGATTGCTCTACTTTCTGAGAATTCCTTCAACATTCTCTTCCAACTCTTTTATTACATTTTAGACTACATTCATGTTTTTAATTTCCCAGGGCTCTTTTACCCCTCTAAATGTTATTATTATATTATCTTTATATATAGCAGCATTAAACTATAAAGATCTGGCTGCCCACATTCTGAGAGCCAAGCTGGGAAAAGAGGTCTGGGAACCCTCAACATATAGTGTACATACATTCCCTTAATCTCAGTTTTCAGTGGGAACCTCTGTCTTTACATCTGTCTAGCGGCTACTTGACCAGGAACTCTTGTCTTAAAAGAGTTCCCTTAAAAGAGTCCCTCATTCCACCCAGGGAATGAATCTCTAGTCTTTTGAGGTGGTAGGGGAGAAGTCCAGTTGCCATATGGTTATACTGGAAACATTATTAAGAAATAGAATTTCTCTGTTCAGTTAATCCTCTCCTCTTTATCCTCACATCCAGTCTTTGAGACTTTTTAGAATTTTGTGGTATAAATATAAGGTTGTTTTCTGGTTTAGAATCTGAATTTCTTGTTTCTATTAATTCTATTACCCCTAGATCATATACTTCCCAAAACCATATTGCTATGGTCTGATTTTCTGTTCTCCCTCTCTTTATGAACATACATCTTTTGAAACAATTATTTTATTGTCATTTTAGATAAATATTTGGCTGGAAAAAATTAAATCTGTGTTTATAATACGAACTTTTAACCAGAAGTCATTTTCCTCACCAGCAATCATGTGCATAATTCTTAAGTTTCCTTCCAAGTCTGTGATCTTGTTTTACAACAATAGATGTTTTTTGAAGACACTCTTTATATTGATGGCATTATTCAGATTTAGTGAACATAATCTCTAAAACTGATTTTACAAGCTGTATCCTAGGGAGCTATTATGGAACATAATTCTAGAGACACTCGGAAATCTTCTCAGAGCACAATACCTATTCAGACTGACCTGAAAGTCAGCAATTAGAGAGTCATCGATCACAATCCTCTAATTGAAAAGAAATAGCAGGACTTCCCTGATGACTCAGCTGTAAAGAATCCACCTGCAATGCAGGAGACATGGGTTTGATCCCTGGGTCAGGACAATCCCCTGGAGAAGGAAATGGCAACCTATTCCAGTATTCTTGCCTGGAGAATCCCATGGACAGAGGAGCCTGGCACACTACAGCCCATGGTGTTACAAAAGAGTCAGACACGACTTTGTGACTAACAGGAGCAGCAGCGACTGCTAGCAGACAGTGTTCTAAGAGAAAGGGGTAAAGTAGTGAACAAAATAATTTAGAAGAAACACCTTTGGGATGGCTATCTTAAGCCTTATCAACAATATAGCAGTTTACCCCTACCTACCAATCTGCAGAAATGGGACTCTAAAGCATGTTGAAAGGGCTTGAAGCAGGGTGTTCAGGGGTAAGAGGATGCCAGGAAAAAGGAATGCTGAAAAGCAACGTGGAAGAAACCAAGAGCAAGTGCATTTACTTGTGTATTACTTTGCTTCACACCAATGTTGGGTGGTTCTTTTAGTTTGGGCTGACTGGCAATCAGATGCATCTGTCTAGTTTCTGCTGGAAAGTCATTGATAAAACTGGAGAAAAACTTCCTAAGGGTTGGAGACATGAGAGGACAGTGCCTGGGACCCAAAGTTAGCCTAAGATAGTGGCAGCCAGACTGGAGCAATTTTTGAGAGAAACCCAGATCCCTTGAGATTCAAGATTAGATCAGATGGATGGGACTAGTCAAGCCAGTGACTCAAGCTGCATCTGGGAATGAGCTTCACAGCTCAGCTTCCTACCCTGGGTGGTAATAAAGTTCAGTGGTTCCCAGCAAGGACACTGGAGTCTGGGCCAAGCTTCAGTTCCTCTATATACTAGCTGTGTAGCCCTGTGAACAAGTTACTCAACCTCTCTGTGTCTGTCTTATTGCTTAAATAAGGTAATCTTATTTGTGCATGCATGCTAAATTGCCTCTGTCATGTCCGACTCTTTGTGACCCCATGGACTATTTCTCACCACGCTCTTCTGTTCATGGGGTTCTCCAGGCAAGAATACTGGAGTGAGTTGCCATACCCTCCTCCAGGGGATCTTCCCTACCCCGGTATCAAACCCACATCTCTTATGTCTCCTGTGTTGGCAGGCAGGTTTTTTTTTTAACCATTAATGCCACCTGGGAAGCCCATATATCTATGTAAATATCACATATATATGTATCTTCAGAAGACATTCATAGAAGGCAATGGCACCCCACTCCAGTACTCTTGCCTGGAAACTCCCATGGATGGAGGAGCCTGGTGGGCTGCCGTCTATGGGGTTGCACAGAGTCGGACACGACTGAAGTGACTTAGCAGCAGCAGAAGACATTTGTACTTTGCCATATGTGTATATATCTCGAGATTATTATAGTTCTCTTCTTTTTTCTCATTTGATGCCAAATATTTTGGGGTATATTTTAAGCATGTTTTTTGGTTATTGCTGATATAGTAGAAAAAAATAATTGTGGAATATTTTTTATTACTCCATATTTTCCATTACTCAAACTAATAATATTTTCCATTATTTGAAATTATATTCAAGTTAAGGAAGAAATATCAGTAACTTCAGATATGCAGATGACACCACCCTTATGGCAGAAAGTGAAGAGGAACTCAAAAGCCTCTTGATGAAAATGAAAGAGGAGAGTGAAAAAGTTGGCTTAAAGCTCAATATTCAGAAAACTAAGATCATGGCATCTGGTCCCATCACTTCATGGGAAATAGATGGGGAAACAGTGTCAGACTTTATTTTTTGGGGCTCCAAAATCACTGCAGATGGTGACTGTAGCCATGAAATTAAAAGATGCTTACTCCTTGGAAGGAAAGATATGACCAACTTAGATAGCATATTCAAAAGCAGAGACATTACTTTGGCAACAAAGGTTCGTCTAGTCAAGGCTATGGTTTTTCCTGTGGTCGTGTGTGGATGTGAGAGTTGGACTGTGAAGAGAGCTGAGCACTGAAGAATTGATGCTTTTGAACTGTGGTGTTGGAGAAGACTCTTGAGAGTCCCTTGGACTGCAAGGAGATCCAACCAGTCCATTCTGAAGGAGATCAGCCCTGGGATTTCTTTGGAAAGAATGATGCTAAAGCTGAAACTCCAGTACTTTGACCACCTCATGCGAAGAGTTGACTCATTGGAAAAGACTCTGATGCTTGGAGGGATTGGGGGCAGGAGGAGAAGGGAACGACAGAGGATGAGATGACTGGATGGCATCACTGACTCGATGGACGTGAGTCTGAGTGAACTCCGGGAGTTGGTGATGGACAGGGAGGCCTGGTGTGCTGCAATTCATGGGGTCGCAAAGAGTCAGACACAACTGAGTGACTGAACTGAACTGAACTGAATGTCTTCTGGATGGTTTATATAGAAATTCCCCCAATTTAATGAACCACATGATGCACTATATGCCAACTTTTGATCTGAGAATCAGACAGTCTTGGATTTGAACCCTTGCTCTATTATCTTGAGAAACTGTTTAGCTTCTCTAAGCCTCAGTTTCCTCCTAAGTAAAAAAAGAAATAAAACAAATACCATGGTCTACTGTAAGAGTCAGATGACGTTGGTGAAAACATCTAGCTTAGTTCCTGGGTCATGATAAATGTTTAAAAGATATGACTTTTCCCTTGAGTCTAAATCAGTAATTCCCAATCAGGAATGACTTCTCAACCCCTCTCCCACCTCACATATAAAAGGGGAATATGTGGCAATGTCTGGAAACATTTTCTATTTTCACAGCTGGGGTGTGTATGCTACTGACTTCTAGCAGATAGAGGTTAGGGATGCTGCCAACCATACTACAATCCACAGAGCAATTCCACCAACCCCAACAAAAATTTATCTGGCCTCAAATGTCAATAGTTGTAAAGGTTGAGAAATCCTGCCCTAAAAGTATGCCTCCTTAACTTTAAAATCATGCTGGCCTAAAAATTTCCCCACTAGTACATCAGTGCTTACCCATAAGAGCTTTATCTTAAATGTAAGTGCTCTCCACTCTATCAAAAGTAATAATGGTTAGGCAGTAAATAATAGCAGCTATTGTTTATTGACCACTTGCTATGTGCCAAACCCTGAGCTAAGATATGTTGGTCTTGTTTAATCACTAAGTCACATGTGACTCTTCGCCACTCCATGGACTGCAGTATGCCAGGCTTCCCTGTCCTTCACTATCTCCTGGAGTTCGCTCAAACTTATGTCCACTTAATCATGATGAGTGATGCCATCCAACCATCTCAGCCTCTGTCTCTCCCTTCTCCTCTTGCCCTTAATCTTTCCCAGCATCAGAATCTTTTCCAATGAGCTGGCTCTTCACATCAGATGGCCAAAATATTGGAGCTTCAGCATTAGTCCTACCAATGAATATTCAGGACTGATTTCCTTTAGGATTGACTGGTTGGATATTCTTGCTGTCCAAAAGACTTTCAAGAGTCTTTTCAAGTGCTCAGCCTTCTTCATGGTCCATCTATCACATCTGTACATGACTACTGGAAAAACTATGACCATGTGGGCCTTTGTCGGCAAAGTGATGTCTCGGCTTCTGAATATGCTGTCTAGGTTTATCATATCTTTTCTTCCAAGGAGCAAGCGTCTTTTAATTTCATGGCTGCAGTCACTATCCATGGTAATTTTGGAACCCCAAATCTGTCACTGTTTCCACTTTTTCCCCATTTATTTGCCATGATAGGATTGGATCCCATGATCATAGTTTTTTGAATGATGAGTTTTAAGCCAGCTTTTTCACTCCCCTTTTTCACTCTCATCAAGAGGCTCTCTAGTTCCTCTTTACTTTCTGCCATTAGAGTGGTATCATCTGCATATCTGAGGTTTTGATATAATTTGTGAAATGTCACATTCTAATATAAATTTTATGGCAATCCTTAAAATTGGTAGTGTAGATTTTTCTAAGTGGAAAATTGTAATAATGTTTTACTTTAACAATGGTCTGAGTGTCAAAATAATCAGCAAGTCTTCCAACTCCCATTTCTGGATCTTAACTTCAGCAACTTGGTACCTTGCAATGTCTATAAGGTCCTGTGAATTTTACCTTGGAACTAGCTCTCAATTTCCTCTACTTTGATCTTCTTCCATGGTCATTACTGTACTCTGGGATCCATATATTCTTTTGAATTAGCATAACACCATTTTTGTTAATCTCTTGTCATTACTGTCTCTCCTAAACAGTACTCTTTCCTGCCATTTTCTTTCCAAAATAAAACTGGTAAATAACACTTCTCTGTACAAAATCTTTTAATAGTTCCCCAAGGTCCTCATGATCTGGCTTTATCTCCTTTCACTCCATTTCCCCCAAATCATTTCATCCCAACAAGTAGTGCAATCTTAAAATTCCAATAATCATGATTCAGAGATGTTAACGCTCTTGAGAAAATTATTATTCTATAATCAAGATTAAATGGTTTGAGTTTATTAGTATTCTTGTGTTAATGCATAATGCAAGAGAAATTAAAACCTCAACTAACTAGTAATGTTCTGTCAATGTTGGGCAGGCAACTGGGGGAAAAAAAAAGAGAAGAAAAAGTCATGATTTGCCCTGGTGTTCTCTTTCCATGCTGATGTTAAGTGTGGCTATCATTAGATTAGGGATTGGTGAGGGGAAAGACAAAAAGGTAATGAGTGGCTGTCAGGAGGTTAGCAGGAAGAGTGGAAGGGATAGGAAGCAACTGGGACCCACCCCTTGCTGTGTCAATGGTCTCTCCTACTTGGCACAAACTTGGCTCCTTTCAAAAAGCTGAAGTGAAATTACTAGTGTTTCTCCTTCACAAGTGCTGATGTAATTAGGTACAGATAAGACTGAGAGAAAATGAGGTTGAGCAGAACATGTGCATTTCATAGATTCATAATTTGGGACTGTTGCAAGTATAAGAAAAAATTAAATTTGCTAAGGAAACCCATTTTCAAACTTAGAATATAAGTCTAAAATAGCTTTTCTGAGTTATGAGAGGGCATGAGTAAAATTTCTAATAAATCCTCACTAAGTCAGATAAGTTGGCATCTGTCTACCTAAATCAATCCATCAAAAGTTAAAACAGTTTTATTTAACTGATGACAGTATTTCCCATGATAGATTTTAATAAACATATAAAACTAATTTACAATCATGAGCACTTATTTCTGTATATATAAACCAGTAAGCACTTGATCAAAACTGTTTCATGAGATTCTTCTCCCTGCTACATCCTGTATGAAGCTGTAAAGTGAGCATTGTTCACATTTAACTTAAGCACTGCTTTTAGAACTTATCTGCCCCACCCTGTGACTCTACCATATCTCATCCTCATAACTCAAATCTGTCAAATTTTATCAGGGTTATAAAATCAATATTTTTCTTTAAAGTAGTGGGATTCTCCTTGCAGGGTAACAAACATTTCTGAATTCAGATCAGAGTTAAATACTCCTATTACGTACCCTAATGGTTCATTAGAGGAATTATCAAGAGTGCTTTTGACTATTTCCAATTCATACAGCACACGAAATTTCTAATCTCATCTTGAAAGTAAGATCACACTTCACCGTGTAGTTAGGAGAATGGAGAGATGGGAAGGATCAGAGACTGAAGAAACATGGTTTCTTTCCTTAAGGAAGACACAAAACCAGTGATCAAGTAATTGCACAAGTCTAAGAAAGTGTTGGATGTGATCAAGAAAAGGAAGGTTCATGGGATTTGGAGTTATCAGGAAAGGACTTATTAAAGAAAGATGAGCTGTAAAGTAAGAGGATTGTGCTGTATCTTGTCTGCTTCTTGGAAATGGTGGCCAGTTGAGCTGTTAGCCCTGGGTCTGATCTCCTGAATGTATGTAGATTACAGAGTCCTTGGTTCAACTGAGATCTGTTGACATGAACGACAGAGAGCCCGAGAAGAGGAGATGGCTCATAGACTGGGGTATAAAAAAGAGAATTCAGAATTAGGCCTTCTTGGGGGAGGGGGAACAGTGGTGAGAGGGGGAAGGTATACCTCAGCGGAAGGGCGGGTGGGTGGCATGTAGAGCATTTAACTACTGAATTAAACCATCTCTCAGGAAATCTGACTCAAAGTCCTGGAGCATGTGGAAGTTTAGAGAAACAAAATGTGGGTCAAAACAAAGCAAGAAGACAGCACTGAGATGCAAAGAGATCAAAGAATGGTCCCAGTGAATCTCTGGAGCAGTGGAAACGTGTTGCGGCAGCCTGCTCAGGGATGGTGGGAGAGGCATTGCCAGCCTAGGGCAGATCCTTGAGAATAATCAGAAATGTACCAGGAAGAAAAGCCATTCAGGCAAAGAGAAACCATGACTCATACACAGATGCAGAAACGGCTTAGCATTATCTGAGGAGGGAGCCCTTGGCACATAATGGCCACTCAGTAATATGTGGTGGTGAATCAGTGGATATATGGAGCCAAATCCAGTGCTATGACATGGAGCAGAACAACAGGAAAGGTTGTCGAAACAAAGGGCTGGACCAGATTCCAGAAGCTTTGAAAACCACACAGTTTAGAGGTGTGGTAAGAAAAGTTTGTATTAAGTCAGCTAGTTCAGTTCAGTCTCTCAGTCGTGTCTGACTCTTTGCAGCCCCATGGACTGCAGCATGCTAGGCTTCCCTGTCCATCACCACCTTCCAGAGCTTGCTCAAACTCATGTCCATCACATCAGTGATGCCATCCAACCATCTCATCCTCTGTCATCCCCTTCTCCTCCTGCCTTCAATCTTTCCCAGCATTAGGGTCTTTTCCAAGAAGTCAGTTCTTACTATCAGATGGCCAAAGTATTGGAGTTT
Organism: Bos indicus x Bos taurus; assembly: GCF_003369695.1. NCBI lineage: Eukaryota > Metazoa > Chordata > Mammalia > Artiodactyla > Bovidae > Bos > Bos indicus x Bos taurus. The sequence continues at coordinate 94,639,925 of NC_040079.1, read as the reverse complement.
CAGCTTCAATATCAGTCCTTCCAATGAATATTCAGGACTGATCTCCTTTAGGATGGACTGTTTGGCTCTCCTTGCCATCCAAGGGGCTCTCAAGAGTCTTCTCCAACACCACAATTCAAAAGCATCAACTCTTCGGCACTCAGCTTTCTTTATAGTCCAACTCTCACATCCATACATGACTACTGGAAAAACCATAGCTTTGACTAGACAGACCTTTGTTGGCCAAGTAATGTCTCTGTTTTTTAATATGCTGTCTAGGTTGGTCATAGCTTTTCTTCTAAGGAGCAAGTGTCTTTTAATTTCATGGCTATAGTCATCATCTGTAGTGATTTTGGAGCCAAAAAAATAAAGTCTTTCACTATTTCCATAGTTTCCCTATCTATTTGCCATGAACTGAGGACCAGATGTCATGATCTTAGTTTACTGAATGTTGAGTTTTAAGCCAACCTTTTCATTCTCCTCTTTCACTTTCATCAAGGGGGTCTTTAGTTCTTTGCTTTCTGCCATAAGGGTGGTGTCATCTGCATATCTGAGGTTATTGATATTTTTCCCTGCAATCTTGATTCCAGCTGGTGCTTCATCCAGTCCAGCATTTCTGATGATGTACTCTGCATATAAGTTAAATAAGCAAGGTGACAATATACAGCCTTGATGTACTCCTTTCCTGATTTGGAACCAGTCTGTAGTTCCACGTCCAGTTCTAACTGTTGCTTCTTGACCTGCATACAGATTTCTCAGGGGGCAGGTCAGGTGGTCTGGTATTCCCATCTCTTTCAGAATTTTCCACAGTTTGTTGTGATCCACACAGTCAAAGGCTTTGGCATAGTCAATAAAGCAGAAGCAAATGCTTTTCTGGAACTCTCTTGCTTTTTCGATGATCCAACAGATGTTAGCAATTTGATCTTTGGTTCCTCTGCCCTTTCTAAATCCAGCTTGACCATCTGGAATTTCACAGTTCATGTACTGTTGAAGCCTGGCTTGGAGAATTTTGAGCATTACTTTGCTAGCGTGTGAGATGAGTGCAATTGTGTGGTAGTTTGAGCATTCTTTGGCATTGCCTTTATTTGGGATTGGAATGAAAACTGACCTTTTCCAGTCCTGTGGGCACATACTCTTTTTATCACATGTACCTTCAAAGGCAATTCAGTAGCCCAGGCAAGAAGTTGCAGATAATTAATAAAAACACCAAATGTTAGCTCTTAACTAAATTTATATATGTGCATATAATTATGTATAGTTTTTGTAGTAAGTATATTGTTCTCTAACTCTCATTTTCAGCTCCATGGAATAACATTTCTAACCAGAAACTATTGTCTGGCAGAATTATATCTAAACAACAATGCAATATTTGATATTGAAGGTATGTCTTAAATTTTCTCTTTTAATTGAAAAGATTTTCAATTAAATAACTTTCAACTATGGTATTGCTGAGGAGGACATGGCAACCCACTCCAATATTGTTGCCTGTAGAATCCCATGGACAGAGAAGCCTGGTGAACTGCAGTCCATAAGAGCTACAGTACAAAGAGTTGGACATCACTGAAGCAATTTAGCACATACACATGCATGGTATTGCTAATGGTGTGGAAAACTCTGTTTTAACATTTCCATTGAAAATATATGATAGAAACTTAATTTTTAATGTTCTTATGTATATTTCATTTAAGATGTGCTGTTTGATTATGGTTTTAGCTCAATATTATCAAATGTCTTATCCAAGATGTTAAAGAATCTTTTTTTTTTTAACATAAAAATTTTGCCATTCTACTGCATCATTGGACACAAACTAGATATTGTGGAAGCAAATTTTTTAACAATGTTTGGGAGCATTAATAAAAATAATGACTTCATAAATAATCTTAAATGTTTTTACTGGTTATATTTTTTCCCAGTCAAATCTGTGTTTCACTCTGAGTTAATTTTGTATCTGCAACAATCTCTAAAGTGATAATTACAAGCCAGGTATTAAAGTACTTGTATACTATTATCATGAGTAGTACAAAACATTTTTATTCATTTAAAAAAATGTTTTAAATCTTACACAAATATTTTATTTTTTTCAGGCCTGCACTATTTGCCTTCACTGCATATACTCCTGCTACATCACAATGAGTTAATAAACCTTGACGCAACAGTAAAAGAGTTAAAGGGAATGCTAAATCTGAAGACCCTAAGTATTAATCTGCACTTTATATGTCCATAATTTAAAAGTGATAACACACTATTTCATGTTTTGAATTTAAACTAGATCAGTGTTTTTAACAAAACTGCTTAGATGTTCCCGAAAACAAGACTAGATCTTAATCTCTTTAAAAATACATTTTAAAAAGAACAATAGGTAGAAAAAACTTTTGTGAAATGATACAGTATGAAAATGCCAAAAGTGACCCAAAAGAAGTGTTACATGTTACATCTGTGTTTTGGGTTTTTACCTCAAAAGGAAGTTTTGGCATTTATTATATGATTCCACTTGTTCATATAAATGTCCAGAATGGGCACATTGATCAAGATAGCAACACTGAGAGGTAACTGCTTTTAAATAGATTAGTGTTTAACCCAGGGTTGGGGGATGAGGGTCTGTGGAGTGATAGCCTGGCATTTCTTTTTGGGGTGATGAAAATGTTCTGAAATGGAAGGTGGTAATGGTTGCACATCATGCAAAATACCAGCCTGGATGAAGCACAAGCTGGAATCAAGATTGCTGGGAGAAATGTCAATAACCTCAGATATCCAGATGTCACCACCCTTATGGCAGAAAGTGAAGAGGAGTTAAAGAGCCTCTTGATGAAAATGAAATGAGGAGAGTGAGAAAGTTGGCTTAAAACTCAACCTTCAAAAAGTGAAGATCATGGCATCCAGTCCCATCACTTCACAGCAGATAGATGGGGAAACAATGGAAACAGTGACAGACTATGTTCTTGGGCTCCAAAATCCTTGCAGATGGTGACTGCAGCCATGAAATTAAAAGATGCTTGCTCCTTGGAAGGAAAGCCATGACCAACCTAAACAGCATATTAAAAAGCAGAGATATTACTTTGCCAACAAAGGTCAATTTAGTCAAAGCTGTGGCTTTTTCAGTAGTCACGTATGGATGTCAGAGTAGGACCATAAAGAAAGCTGAGTGCCGAAAAATTGATGCTTTTGAATTGTGGTATTGGAGAGGACTCTCAAGAGTCCTTTGGACTGCAAGGAGATCAAACCAGTCCATCCTAAAGGAGATCAGTCCTGAATATTCATTGGTAGGACTGGTGCTGAAGCTGATGCTCCCAATACTTTGGCCACCTGATTTGAAGAACTGACTCATTGGAAAAGACCCTGATGCTGCGAAAGATTGAAGGCAGGAGGAGAAGGGGACAACAGAGGATGAGTTGGTTGGTTGGATGGCATCATTGACTCAATGGACATGAGTTTGAGCAAACTCTGGGAGATAGTGAAGGGGAGGGAAGCATAGCGTGCTGCAGTCCATGGGGTCTCAAAGAGTTGAACACAACTGAGTGACTGAACAACAACGATTGCACAATTCTGTGAATATACTAAAAACTATGAATTGTGTATTTAAAATTAGTGAAGCCTATCATATGGAAATTATATTAATAAAGCTGACACCCACCCACCCCCTACAAAAGAGCATATTTTAATGGAAGTTTTCCATTGGGTAAACCACAAACTTAATTCATAGATAACCAGGAACTGGCCTCAGTATTTGGAGAAAGTGTGAGATGGGTTAGAAAAATAAATAATACACAGTTCCTACTCTCAATAAGCTTATAGTGTTGAAGAGTAAATAAACTGGTACATGATGGCAATTCAGAACAAATGTTTCTAGGTGGACCAAGGGAAAAGAGTCAGAGCAGTGAATGGGTTTTCAGATTTCAGAGTTTGAAACTTCTTTCAGTTCAGTTCAGTTCAGTCACTCAGTCGTGTCCGACTCTTTGCGACCCCATGAATCGCAGCACACCAGGCCTCCCTGTCCATCACCAACTCCCGGAGTTCACTCAGACTCACGTCCATTGAGTCGGTGATGCCATCCAGCCATCTCATCCTCTGTCATCCCCTTTTCCTCCTGCCCCCAATCCCTCCAAGCATCAGAGTCTTTTCCAATGAGTCAACTCTTTGCATGAGGTGGCCAAAGTACTGGAGTTTCAGCTTTAGCATCAGTCCTTCCAAAGAAATCCCAGGACTGGTCTTTAGAATGCACTGGTTGGATCTCCTTGCAGTCCAAGGGACTCTCAAGAGTCTTCTCCAACACCACAGTTCAAAAGCATCAATTCTGCGGCGCTCAGCTTTCTTCACAGTCCAACTCTCACATCCATACATGACCACAGGAAAAACCATAGCCTTGACTAGATGGCCCTTTGTTGCCAAAGCAATGTCTCTGCTTTTCAATATGCTATCTAGGTTGGTCATAACTTTCATTCCAAGGAGTAAGCATCTTTTAATTTCATGGCTGCAATCACCATCTGCAGTGATTTTGGAGCCCCCAGAAATAAATTCTGACACTGTTTCCACTGTTTCCCCATCTATTTCCCATGAAGTGATGGGACTAGATGCCATGATCTTAGTTTTCTGAATGTTGAGCTTTAAGCCAACTTTTTCACTCTCCTCTTTCACTTTCATCAAAAGAAACTTCTTTATACAGTGTCAAAATATAGATATTTTCTTTCCCCCCTATTTATTTTGTATTATTTTCTCAGAATTGCCTGAGACAGTGCTTTAAATATGTGTAAACTGCTGTTGTTGGTGGAGGTCTTGATCAGATCAAAACATAATTATTAAAGTTTTCAAATATTTTCAGTGTTGATTAGTTATAGCTACTGTAAGGAGAAATTATTTAAGTGCTTATAGGTAGGTTCTTAAACTAACTATTAAGATTACCCTAAGTTCATGGGAATTCAGTGCTTATTTTTGAGATGTAATAAGGTCTATTAAAGACTTATCAGGATTGACATGCATATTTGTATCTGGCCCTTCTGTGCTGAACAGGTGCTTCTGTGATTAAGAGACTGGTTATGCAAGATCTACTCTACCTTACCTTCACTTTTCTGTAAAATGGGCTAATAGCTACCTCTCAGAATTGCTTCAAATATTAAACTAATTCTGTAAAATACGTGGGCTTTTTTTCCTTTCTTTTGGCTGCTCTGTGTGGCTTGTAGGATCTCAGTTTCCTGACCAGGGACTGACCCCAGATGTAACAACAAAAATATTATTTTACTATGGATTGTGTAAAGTTGGATAATGAATTAAGATGCACATGGTCTAGAAATTCTGCTTATTGGTAAAGAGATTTTTTTTAATTGACATTTTAAATAATCATTATAATAACATGTTTGAGTGTTGAGAAAATACTTTCTTATAATATTCTCATTTAAATATTCATAACAATCCAATGATGTGATTAGCATGATGTGATTAGAATTATTCCCTCTTTAATGGTAGAAATGCAGGGCTCAGAGCTTTAACTAGACTACTATGGAATGTAAAAACTTAAACTCATACTGTGCTTCTTTTATTTATCATTCATTCATTCAATAAATATTTATCATGCATTCACTGAGTGATACTCTTCTAGATGGGGACATAAAGGTACACAAGAAAGACCCCATCTGGATCTGTATGGAGCTTACAGTTTTCTAACAGTCAACCTTTGTATTTCCTGAAGACCTGAGGTGCCTGAATGCAAAACTAATTGGACAATTTGCCAAATATAAGAGCTCGATAATTTAAGCAAATTTATTTTACAAGGCAAGATTTGGAGGTTAGCAATCAAGGTTGCCATCATAGTCAACAAAGTTATGCCCTAAACAGAAGTGCCTGGTGGGGGCAGGGGATGGGCTGGGGTGTGAATGGAGTCTGAAATTCAATTCAGTGCCTGCCTCCCATAGGAAGCCTCTGTGTGGCCACAGAGTAGTGTCGGCCCTGAGGTGGGGTGCAGGAGTGCCTTTTCCTGCTCTCTGAAAATCTATTAGCTCAGCCTGGTAGTGTAAGGTCCACACCATTGCCTGTCACAACGTTTTAAGTGACCTCTACTTAAAAATCATAGTCATGTAATTCGTTATATAAATTGTTATAACTGAGAATCTTAGAGGGATTTTTTTTTTTTAATAGAGAAAATGGTGTGTATAATTGCCCCTCCCCGCCAAAAAAAATTTCTGAAAAATTTTAGTACCAAATATGCAGTTTGAACCCTTACCTCATTTTGGTTAAAGATATTATATTTTTAAAAAATGTTGGCATTTACTAGCTACTCAGCATTTGGTCCCATCACTTCATGGGAAATAGATGGGGAAACAGTGGAAACAGTGTCAGACTTTATTTTGGGGGGCTCCAAAATCACTGCAGATGGTGACTGCAGCCATGAAATTAAAAGACGCTTACTCCTTGGAAGAAAAGTTATGACCAACCTAGATAGCATATTCAAAAGCAGAGACATATACTTTGCCAACAAAGGTCCGTCTAGTCAAGGCTATGGTTTTTCCAGTGGTCATGTATGGATGTGAGAGTTGGACTGTGAAGAAGGCTGAGCACCGAAGAATTGATGCTTTTGAACTGTGGTGTTGGAGAAGACTCTTGAGAGTCCCTTGGACTGCAAGGAAATCGAACCAGTCCATTCTGAAAGAGATCAGCCCTGGAGTTTCTTTGGAAGGACTGATGCTAAAGCTGAAACTCCAGTACTTTGGCCACCTCATGCAAAGAGTTGACTCATTGGAAAAGACTCTGATGCTGGGAGGGATTGGGGGCAGGAGGAAAAGGGGACGACAGAGGATGAGATGGCTGGATGGCATCACTGACTCGATGGACGTGAGTCTGAGTGAACTCCGGGAGTTGGTGATGGACAGGGAGGCCTGGCGTGCTGCGATTCATGGGGTCAGAAAGAGTCGGACACAGCTGAGCTACTGAACTGAACTGAACTGAACTGAATTATATTTGTGCAGTAATGTCCCCAAATTAAGTTTCTATAAGGTTCATTTGCAATCACAGAATAGACTCAGCTCATTAACTAAAATGAGAAATCCATGTATTTTCAAGTGTTAAGAATTTTGTCTTTTCAAGTTGTAAAAACTGTATAAAATGCTAAAATGTTATTATTCCACTTCAATTACCAGTTCTTTAGAGGGTGAGAAAATAGCCTGGAGGGTAAACCTCTAATCCATTTCAGCACTGCACCCTCCACTGGCATTTATGAAGAGAACTGCCGAGAAATTGCCCAAGATTGCTCCCATGGCTGGGAGCTTCAGGGAGGCCTAAAACTGCTGCAGAGTGTGAGGTCCTGGAAACTGGAATTCCTGACTTCCAGGCTGAGTCAGGCAGGACACACCTTTTCTCTCCAGGCAGTCTTCCTTTCCACACCCTTGCTCTCTTGCTCCATTTTCCTCTTCCCTTCTCTCCTCCAAACTCTTTCTAAATCTGTACTGGTGTCGAAAACCTGCTTTGTGGCTGCAGACTTTCACTGACCTTCAGCCTCCCTGCCTCTTTGCCTACATGGAAAAAAACATTCCAACAGCAACAAAATGCTGAACCCATTCTGTTTCTAAATCTTTAGTCTCCCCATTTCTAATTGTCTCTGTGTTTCATGAAGCTCCACTATTAGAAGGTATATTTGGATTCCCACATTGCAGAATTGTTAAGACTTGCTTTCCTTGCAGTCTTTAAGGATTCACCATTGGAGACAGGAAATGCCCCTTCTCAAAGGTGCCATCTCCAGCTTTTACAGATTCTGATCTTAAGCATATCCTGTCCCGCCCTTCCCCAGTTGGCCGCAGTCCACTGTTGATGGCAATAGTCAGGGAGTGAAGAGGGATGCTGAGAGGTCATTGTGGGATCATGGTCTCAATGGTCTCTTTATTTATTTACTTGGCCAAGTCAGGTCTTAGTTGTAGCACACAGGGTCTTCATTGTGTCTTGTGGGATCGTTCCTCATGATGCACAGACTCTCTAGTTAGTTGCTCCATGGCTTGTGGGATCTTAGTTCCCTGTCAACTACAAATTGGTGCTTGCCAAGATGGTTGCCAATGACTGAACAACAAGGGCATTTGCCATGGCCATCAGAGACTAAACCCCGCACTGTTGACCTTCAACACCCCCTGAGAGAGTTCAGGGTGGAGTAAGGCACTCTGTGCTTCAGGCAATCTTGTGGGACAGGACTTTAGATAGAAGTTTTAGGAACAGATTTTACGATCCCAATTCTTGCATCTCCTCATATCTAGAAAAGCCCTAAATTCCTTCATGGTGACATCAGGTCCTAGCAACAAACTTTTTCTAAAATGAATGCTTAATGGTATTGAACTCCGCCTTCATCAAAATCCTCTATATTGACCTTCTCCTACTACCTCTTTGGAGCAGTCTCTTAGAGCTATCTGCGGTGCTGCCTCCCGGGCTGCAGTCCTCATTTTGCCCCAAATAAAACTTAATTTGCAACTCTCAAGTTGTACATCTTTTTAGTCAACATGATCAAGGATTGACCCTATGGCCCCTGCATCGCAAAGCAAATTCTTAACCATTAGATCACCAAGGAAGTCCCTCAATGGTTACTTTATCTGAGACTCTTTACCCCGAGATGCCCCTCAAGGTTAGGACTACTTCTCCCATACAATGCAGTAGAACAGTCCACTCTATTAAAAAGCCAGCTGGATCTTTTATTGCTATTTATCCTGAAAGAGCATCCCTCACTCTCTTAACCCCTGGTTTAGTTCAAGTTTGTCTTTCAAAAATCAGGTATCACTTCCATATTCAGGACAAGCTGTGGCCCAGAGATTTTAGTTGAAATGGTAACAGTGGAGATTCTGATCTTGTAAATAACCTTGAGCCAGAACCTCTGTCTGATTGTTGACAGCTAAGCTTGCAGAAGGCAATGGCACCCCACTCCAGTACTTTTGCCTGGAAAATCCCATGGATGGAGGAGCCTGGTAGGCTGCAGTCCTTGGGGTCACTAGAGTTGGACACAACTGAGCGACTTCACTTTCACTTTTCACTTTCATGCATTGGAGAAGGAAATGGCAACCCACTCCAGTGTTCTTGCCTGGAGAATCCCAGGGATGGGGAAGCCTGGTGGGCTGCCATCTATGGGGTCGCACAGAGTTGGACACGACTGTAGCGACTTAGCAGCAGCAGCAGCAGCAAGCTTCCTTCCACAGGCTTCTCTGTACAGACACAGATGGAACTGCTTTTAACTTCTCTATATCATTTCCTCATCTATTAAAATGAACATGCTGACACATTATTAATTACATCAGCTTTCTTCAAAGATGATCTTAAAAATATTCAGGTTCATTTAAATGGGATTTTACATTTTGCTTTAAAAGTTAACTGGTGCTAATTATTTAGATAAATTTTTTTCCTCTTCTGTTTCCATAAATAGCTTCACACATGTGACTCATGGAGCTCAAGCTTGTGCAGTAAAGTAGTAGAAACATTTTGATATATTATTGGGTAGATGTAAATTGCTTAGACTCAGAATCCCAAATTAAGATAAGCAAGACAGTGCTGGCGCCATCAAGGTGTACTCTATAAGTAGCCTAGAGGAAAGGTGGATTAAATAGTATTAACCTATTGAAAGTGAAAGTGTAAGCAATTTCACTTCATAGTTCCTGAAAGAATGTACCCATACATCATAGAAGGCTTTCAGAACTTTCAGACACAGGAAACTGATATCATATCTTTGAAACTTTATTTATGGTAATTTTAGTAGCATCAGTCCAAAACTCATAAATCCAAAATATTTAATGCTTGATAGTATGGAGGGGAAAAAAGAATTAAAAATAAGATTGCTTCCTTCTAAAATTTGAGTAAGAAAAAAAGTGAATAATAAAAACAGAATAATTTTAAATTATTTAATTCTATTTTTTAAAGTTAACTTAGAGACTGAGAATAATAGCCCAGTTTTCTGACTTGCTACCACTTAGATTTTATGATGAGATGAATGTTGAACCACAATAAGCACGAGCTTTTAGTATTATGACACCTTTTTAATAAGCAATATTAGTAGATCCAAATTTGGTGATTCGTTTAGCAAAAGCCAGAAGTATTACAATACATAAATAAGTTAGTTAACCAAGCACTAGGAAGAAAACCAAGAGAAGGAATTAAATAGTAATGTTCTCAGAGGGAAAACAGACTATGAAGGGTATCCCCAAAGTAAACGTCACTGTAAGATGCTTGTGCATTTTCCACTAACATCACATGCAAAGGCAGACTCTGCTCCTAGCTGCTACAATGTAGGACAGGGCTATGAGGTGTCGGATGTGATTCTCCAAGTCAGTAACCACAGAGCAGCCTTATGCACAATAGTGCGTGTGAATTTTTCTTCCTCCTAAACTCTCATTAAAAACAACAGTGCTTTGCTTTTATATTCTTGAAGGTGATCGTTTTCTTCTTTTTCTGGCTGAAACTACAATGCATGATCGCTGTGGATCTTTTTAAATCTGTCCTTATTACTGGTTTAATATACATCCATTCTATTCCCCATCCTATAGTTATAATTATTTTGTTATGTTAAATTCCTTGTCTTTTAAGATTAAAATTCAAACCAGTTTTGTCACTTAAGAAATCTTGAAAAATATCCATTTTATTTTTCCTCTAGTTTCCCCCAATACATACATATTTCCTTTCTTTTAAATTTTCTTGTTGCCCCTGGCTCTACATTTTCTTTTATGCCTTTCCTCGTATAACTTTTGTTTATTATGCACCAGGTGTCTTCCATTGCCTGCTTTAAGTCCCTCTAAAGCTCATGTTTTCCACAGGGAATAGCTATATATAACGATTTTATTAGCCGGAAAAGTTAGTGTTTATACAACAAATATCAGAATGTTTTATTTCCTGCAGAAAAAAGCATGCAGATAATTAGCTTCTTCAGTTTTTATCTAAACAGTTTGTTTTTCAAGCATGCCCTCTGCCCCTGTCTTCTTTATGTTGCAAACTCTTCTTTATAAATATTAATCAGTTTTTTCCTGGGTTTCCAGTGCTTAATACTTTCATGCTTTTATCAAACTTAGTATTCTATAAATAGTCAAATGCTACAGCTAAATGTACATTAAATGAGCCTCATTTTGTTGAGTGATATTTGTACAATAGCTGGAGCTCTTTCTGTTACTGCCATCTAGTGGTTCTCCTCACTAGGTATATTTTCCAGAATTATTTTCTAGAAATTCCATGTAGGCAGAATCCAATAGCTAAAGATATCCAAGTGAAAATTATAAAAGACTGTATTGAAATAACCCTGCTTAATATTATCTAAAGAAGGAGAGGGAAAATATTCTACCTTTTCTCTGGAAAATAAAATACAACTTCCAGTTGAAGATTTTTTAAATGTTGATGCATTTTTTAAAATCTTCTGATGCCTAAGGGATGTCATGAGAGAAATGCCAGGAGTTCTTCTGCATTAGCATGCCTCCCACCTCCAGCAACTGGATTAGCGAGCATGGTTCTTTAGGTATCCTAGCACCTCCACACAAGGAAATCCGAAGCCCCCGTGCTTGGCCAGAGGCATGCGGGGTGCAAAACCAGCATCTGTTCACCTCTGCTCCTGCTGAGACCTGAAGCTGCTACTGGCTTTACATATTCTGAACTAGGCACAATGGTGGGAAGCCAAGAAAGAAAACTCTGTTCAAATGGTGTACCACATCTCAGCTCATCTCCTCACAGACACCAATGTGACCTTTGAGAGGGGAAGAAGAGAACCAAATGAGCAAATCCTTTAATAAAGAGCAGCAGCAGGAACCCTCTTTTATTGCTGTTCAGTTGCTCAGTCATGTCCGACTCTGTAACACCTGGACTGCAGCACACCAGGCTTCCCTGTCCATCACCATCTCCCAGCGTTTGCTCAAACTCACGTCCACTGAGACAATGATGCCATTCAACTATCTCATCCTCTGTGGTCCCCTTCTCCTCCTGCCTTCAATCTTCTCAGAACCCTCTAGAGCTGATATTAAGTTCTTCCTTTACTGATTAATTTATGGACATGTTAAAAAATTTCCCATTTGTGGCAGATTTGGGTCACAGATACATCCTCAGCACCTAGCACAGTTCCTAAAAGATAGTAAGCATTCCAAAAATTTTTGTTGAATGAATGAATTTAACAGATAGAAAAAGTAAGTCCTGCAATGAATAGGTAAGGTTTTGATGAAACCAAAAGTCTGTGAAGCAGGGCTTCATATATACTTATGTTTTATATTAATCTTGCGATTTTTCATATAATGTGTTAAATGAAACTGATTTCAAAATCTGACATCTTAATTTGGCTTCTTTGTTTGCAGCTCTCTACCAAAACCCTTTGTGCCAGTATAACCTGTATCGTCTGTATATAATCTACCACCTTCCAGGAGTCGAGTTGCTTGACCGAAATCGTAAGAGCATTTCTTCTTGAAGAGAAATATTGGAGAGCCAGTCTTATAACTCAGTGGTTTAAAATGCTGATGATCTTTGATCTTTGAAAATAACTGTCTTTGTAAATGAAAGTTTTTCAATTATTTATTTTTGAAATTTTTGCTGAATGAAGTTTGCTCTAGTTTAGGAGCTTGTCTGTTGACGACTTCATAGGAAAGACCATCTAACAGAGCCTGGAGAAAGGTCTCCTTTCGATTCTAGCTTTGTCTTTTTTAAATTTTTATTTTTTTGTCAGTTATGTATTGAATACTCATTCGCTGACCCCCTGGCACTCTTTTTTTATTTCAAAAATGAGACAATTGGACTAAATCTCTTAAGGCTTAGCCTATTTAAATTCTAAAAGTCATATTCATATGTGAAACAAATTGCCAGTCCAGGTTCGATGCATGACACAGGATGCTCAGGGCTGGTGCACTGGGATGACCCAGAGGGATGGTATGGGGAGGGAAGTGGGTTCAGGATGCGGAACACGTGTACACCTGTGGTGGATTCATGTTGATGTACGGCAAAACCAATACAATATTGTAAAGTAATTAGCCGCCAATTAAAATAAATAAATTTATATTAAAAAAATAAATAAGTCATATTCTTTGAAATTCTGCAAGTATATATGCATATATATATACTAAAACATGTAATCAATCATAACCTCTTTGTGATATATTTTTAGACATTGCAGACAAACTAGTATGTCTGATTTGTATAAGCCACAAAAAAATAATCAACCTCAGTGCATTATATTTTACATTTTTTGAGGTCTCTTTTACCCATAAGTGCTATTTACCTACTTACCTACTCACCTTTCCACAGATGTGAACATTCTTAATCATTTGTAACTGAGTAACTTCTTAATGAGGATATATTAAAACCATATGTTTATTCTTCTTTTTCCTCATAGCCTTGAGGAAAAGAAGAGATGTAGCACAGTTGTAATTTCAATCATCCATGGTGATGCATTAGAATGTCTGGATGAGATAAGATAGATCTGTGCCCTGTGACATGAGGGACATATATTGAGCTTGTAAGATTAAGGAATTAGCTTGGTAGAGTTTTTACAAATTAATTATGACAGGATGTTTACATACAACGTAATTAGGACAAATCCATTTTTGACAGAAATTCTATTTTTTTACTCACTCTGCATATAATGCCATGCAATAACATTGCTTTTTTGCATTTGTCAGAAGTTACAGAAAAGGAAAGAAGGTCGATGATTACACTTTTTAACCATAAAAAGGCTCATATTGTTCAATCAATAGCATTCAGAGGAAAAGTAGATGCCTCATGGGATCCTCGATCACCATTTAAGCAAAAACCAGCGCAGAGAGTACCTTCAGGTATTTTGAAAAAAGAAAAAAAAATGTAATTAAAACTGCACAAGCTTTTGGTTAATTTGATTATAATAACTTCAATTTACAGTAAGCTAAGCACTTACGTACTGAAATATTTTCTAATTTTATTAGCCTAATTAAGTATGCAACCTTCATCATCATTTGTGTATATTAAATTAAGTAAGATAATGTGATAACAATGAGATAACACGTTGACATCCACACCCCAATATCTAGCACAACATAAAGGGCTCAGTGAATAAGCTGCAATTGCTACTATTATCAATGACTCTGGACAATTTCATGAATTAAGGCTATACGTTTTTGATAATATAGAAAAATATTAAAAATAAATAAAGATCATTGCAATTCCTGCATCCAGAAATAACATTGTTATTTGGTTGTACTCTCATACACTGTGATCATATGTAAGTATAACTTGAATATCTTCAGTAATGTATTCATTAGTTGGAATTTAACTTTCTTGTATGTAACAGAAATCCAACTACAGTGACTTAAGCAAATAGAGCTTTACTTTACTCACACAACAAAGAGTGTCCAAGGTTAGTATAAAGTTAAATGATGTTTTCGGTGTTTGAGAATACATCTATCTTTTGTTCTGTGATTCTTAATCTGCTTTATGGTTGCCAAGTGGTTATTGTACCATCAGGTATCACATGGGGAGATGAAAAATGGTGCAAAGACAAAAAGCCTTTTCCTCATGACATTTTGCCAATGAGACAACATATATTTGAAAAATAACCAAATAGATTCTCTAGAAACAAAGGGAAAAGATATTAAATTGGAAAATAGTTTTGAAGAAATTACCCAAAATGCAACATAGAAAAATAAGCAGGTGATAAGGAGACATATAAATCCTATATAAATTTAGTAATAAATGTTGTAATCCCACAGGGAAAAATAGAGAAATTGGGCTGAAGGTAATGTTTGAAATGGTAATGGCTGGCAATTTTCCGAATTTGTTTAAATGTTATAAATCCTTAGAATCACCAGACACAATCAATTCAAAAACATAAAAGACATAAAGCAGCAACAAATATCCACACCAAAGGCAAAATGAGGTTAAAATAGAGAGAAAATTGTAGATTACCTACAAAAGAATAATTTATAGATTTACAACACACTCAACTGCAATTATGGAAATCAGAAGACAGTGATCTAATACTTTTAAAATACTAATGAAAATAAATAATCAACCAAGAATTCTGCAACCAGCTAAATTATTATTCAAGAATGAGCAAGATTTAAAAAAAGGCAAAATCAAAATGAAAAGTCAACTTTTTATCATGAAGTTTTTCCAACAGAAATGGTTGAAAAAATATTAAACACTTATACATGTCCCTGTATATTCAACAATTAATATTATACTGTATTCACCATCATCTATGGAGAAAGCAATGGCACCCCACTCCAGTACTCTTGCCTGGAAAATCCCATGGATGAAGGAGCCTGGTGGGCTGTAGTCCATGGGGTCGAGAAGAGTAGGACCGACTGAGCTACTTCCCTTTCACTTTTCACTTTCATGCATTGGAGAAGGAAATGGCAACCCACTCCAGTGTTCTTGCCTGGAGAATCCCAGGGACAGGGGAGCCTGTCTATGGGGTCGCACAGAGTTGGACACGACTGAAGCGACTTAGCAGCAGCATGAGGCTTTACTTCTTATGTAAACTCAAAAATATCAAGTATTGATGAACCATTTAAATGCTTCAGTAGCAGACATAATGAAATTTCCTTCCTAAATAATTTGGCCTGTAAATTTAAAAAATAAGGACATTCTTCTATAAAGCCACAATGCCATAATCACACCTAAGAAAAACAATGTATTTATATTTAATTTTTATGTTATTTAATATATAATCCATATTCAAATTTCCCACTTGTTCCAAGATGACTTCTACAACTGTTTTTCCAAACCAGAGTCCAGTCAGAGTTCACAATTATGTTTGGTTGTTGGGGTTCTTCATTGTTGTTTAGTCGATAAGTCGTGTCCAGCTCTTTGCGACCCCATGGACTGCAGCATGCCATGGTTCCCTGTCCTTCACTTCTTCTGGAGTTTGCTCAGACTCGACCATTGAGTTGGTGATGCCATCCAACTATCTCAGTCTCTTTTAATTTAAAATAGCCTCCATTGTTTTCCCATGACTTTTTGAAGGGACCAGGCCAGTTACATTATAGAATGTCTTGATTTGTATGATTGTTTCCACAGAGTATAATTTGACATATTCCTCAATCCCCTATATATCCCATAGAATAGGAGAAATACCTGGAGGACATGTTCTGGATGCAGAAGGCTATAGTGTAGAGCAATGATTATCAAAGTGTAGTCCCCCAAATCAGCAGCAGCATCAGTTAGTAACTTGCTGCAGATGCACATGCCCAGGAAGCTATGTTTTAACAAGCCTTTCAGGTGATTCTGATGCATACTCCCACTAAGAGAACAACCAGTGTAGAGGCAAGAAACAAGTTTTAGGATCAGATTCTCCTGGATCTAAACACCAGCTCTGCTAGTAATTACACGTTTTGTTTTGGACATGACTTTGCTTCAGCCTCCTGATTTTTAAAAAGCGGATGATATCTTCTTTTGACTGTCAGGATGCTTATTACACAAACCATTGCACCACCTGATTTGACACATAACAACTGCATGATAAGTTGGACTGTTCTATTGGTTAGCCACTTGGTTTTTCTTTTAGTTCATGTAAAAGCTAATACTCAAACTAAATGCTACTGGATTAGTGGCGGGGCAGGGCGATAAGCCATGCTGTAGTAGAAAAGGAACCTCTGGAGAGAAAATCCCCACTCTTAGAAACAACCAATGCACCTATTAACAAGCAATATAAGACCACCCCCATCTGTTTATCATACGTAGAGTGTTTTCCAAGTGTGAGGAGGATAGCTGACTACTACCTTTAGAGCTTTACATTTCTTTCATATCAAATCTCCAAAAACAAAATTAGGGAAGAAAGGATAGAGAGAGTATTTCATTGCATTTGAAATCTTTCTTCTTAATCCACATTCTTAATTCATAAATAGGTTGACTATAACCCTCCCCCAAATTGGCAGCATGACCCTAATTAATCTCTCAATCTCCATTTTCCACAAACCAAACATTTATAATGAACTTAGTAGAACTCCCTATGTAAGCTCTTAAAATTGTGCCTTATAGTTTTATAGTTTCTGTATTTGTTCTTACTGTGATGTGCACATTGAGGATGATATTCTTTCACTGGAAATGAACTATACTTGAAAATGTTTATAGAGCAGTTGTAACACCACATTTTGATTTTATTACTCTTTGCCCTAAATTGAGAAAGAAATCAATTGTATTCCAAATAGCTTGAGAAGCAAGGACAACTTGAAATTTCTTCAAATCCCAGGAATAAAATTAAAAAACACAACTGGAAGAAATATTTGCAGTATATACAATAGGCAAAAGTTAATGCCCATTATATCAAAGGATCCTATAAATCAATTTGAAAACTAGTGACAAAAGATGTGGACATTATAGAAGGAAATAAATGTGACATCCAACAATCAGCCCCACTAGTGAGCAAGTAAGTGCAAATTAAAGCAATGAGATGCCATTTTCATCCTGCAGTTAGGCAAACACTGGAAAGGCTGGTGAAGTGGAGGAGAGACAAAAGCATAACTCATACATAATTGGTGGGAGTGTAAATTAGTTCAACTTTCTTGCAAGGTCATATGGCAATGTGACAGAACCCATGCACATATAAAATATGCAACCTATTCAACACAGCAACTAAATTTGAAATCTCTCTACTACAGAAGTATCTGCACACACACAAACAGATACATGTATAAAGTGCTAATTGAAACATTTTTTGTAATAGAAAAACAGTAGAAAGTCTAAACGGTCACTCATAGAAAGTTAACTTATGGCACATCCTTACAATACAAACTATTGGATTAAAGAATCATTCCATGATAAATCTTGAATACAAAAAAAAAAAAAAAAAAGATGCATTTTGAGTAATATAATGCATTCCCTGCTCTAGGGGATCTTCCCAACCCAGGGATCAAACCCAGGTCTCCTGCACTGAAGGCAGTTTCTTTACCAACTGAATCACCAGGGAAGCCCAATATAATGCGGAGTAATGACAAAATTCGAATTCTGTCAGCAAATAAATCTTTTTGTATATGTATGTGAGTACACATGTATACACACACAGGAGGCTGGAAGCATACATACAGAACACTTAATAGTGATAGTACTGATAATGAGGAACTGGAAAGGTCAAAGGGGAATTTCACTTTTTACTGTTTTCTTATTTATATTCATCATAAGCAAAATGTGAGCTTTTTGTAGTCGAAAATGTAGACAGAGTCTGGGGAGATCAGCAAAGAAATGGAAGACTTGCACCAGCCACTTGTAATGGGAACGATGCCTTGAACCCCTCTCCTAAGGCAGAGTGTCCCCGCTGCCTGTGGGTTGGCAAGAGCTCAGACTGTGGGCTCTGCTGGTCCAACAGGTGTTGGTACATTCCATCACTAGCCTGGCACTGGGCCTCTGGAGAGGAATAAACAAAGCAAGGACAGTCTCGAGAAGATACCATAGGAAATCCAAGCTTTGAGGACTAGCCTTTGAGCTCCAAAGCTAGGGAAGATGTAGAATCTTATGACCTAGGATTTGTTTATTCTGTTTCTTTGAAGTTAATGCCAAGAATCCAAGTGGCTTAAACTGCCCTAAATATTTTTTCCACATTTGGTCTATTAGTCCATTTACAGATGCATGTGTCTATCTGAAAAAGAAAAAGGCTCTGTTTCTGCACATGAGACTCAGTATCTTAATTATAAAAATCCCCACATGGATTCCATTGGTAACCAAGTTGATAGAGCATGTTGTTCTCAGTTTTGAGGCATGTATTATAGTAAAGAATTTGCCTCAAGACATTAGAAACACCTAAGGTTCTATACCTGAGAGAAAATTTCAGTTTGGGGTTAGGCATCATGGCAATGTTGATGAACTGAACTATTTATCTGAAAGACTGCTCAAAACCCAGAAACATATGCTCTAGACTTTTTCCTTTATAGCATTATTTCATTGTTTTAAAATGCTGAATAAACATTTGAGAAATACTAATTTAGAATTTCTTTTGCAGACTTTGCATTTGCAAATAATGTAGACAAGTAAGTGATTTTTAAACTTTACTTTTATTATCATGTTATTTCATAATTGTGGTGGTTCCCTAAATTATTCCCATTTCCCCAAATGAATTTTAATGACTTAAAAAATGACTAACCCTTTGATAGGAAAAATCACACTGTCTTCCTGTGATGAATGATTTCAAGCTATATATTTATATTTGATATATTTAGGGTTTTTAATATTATTATTATAACCTAAAATAGATTAAGAAGTGGAGTGAGGTGGAGGGAGAAGTTAGGAAAAAAGTTATACCTGATATTAAAAATGAAGGTCCTTACTTCTTTTTTACTTTTCCCCCAAATATGTTCAGTGAGCACGATAATATTTTTAAAAGAAATGGTTCATAACTGAAAAAAATCTTAATTTATGAATATTGATAAATTTTTTAAATCATCATTCCTTACATTTTGCACTAAGGAATTTTTTCTTTGGTTCAGTCTTGAAAAATATTATCTCCAAGCACTTTTCATAAAATGTAGCATAATGCAGAGAAATAATTACCTCTCAATAAAATGTATATAATATACTAATATGTATCATAGCTATAAATATTTTAATCATTTCATTTAACCACTGACTTTAAATGTGAATGCAAGAATAGTCACATCTATACTGACATCTATTATAGCTGATCCCAAATATGTCCATTGTATTTTTAAAATATACAATAAAAACAGTGTTACTTGTCCTGAAAGTCATTTGTCAGTAGGGCTCTAAAGTTACTTGTCAGTGGTATTATACTACAAATAACAGAAAAATATGGCACTATGCCTTTAAATTAAATATGTGTTTTGGTCTAATTGATTTTTTTCCTGACATAATTGCCATTTTTGCAGAACTATGTTTGATGACCCAGAAGATGCTGTTTTTGTAAGGTCCATGAAGCGATCGGCAATGGCTATTACCTCTCTGAACTGGGACACGGTGCCAACACGAGAGGAAAAATACCTTGAAGAGAAAGACACAGGACCTGCCCAAATGCTTACAATCACACTGAGATAGCCCCTGGGGTTTCTAGAAATCTTAGTAGTTTTCAGTTATATATTAAACTTTACTGTGATTAGCATATTCTTTATTTCAGTTCAGTTCAGTTCAGTTCACTCAGTCGTGTCTGACTCTTTGCAACCCCATGGATTACAGCACACTAGGCCTCCCTGTCCATCACCAACTCCCAGAGTTCACCCAAACTCACGTCCATCGAGTCAGTGATGCCATCCAGCCATCTCATCCTCTGTTGTCCCCTTCTCCTCCTGCCCCCAATCCCTCCCAGCATCAGAGTCTTTTCCAATGAGTCAACTCTTCACATGAGGTGGCCAAAGTATTGTGGTGTTATTTGAAACATTAGGATGTAAACAGAAACACCAAGGAAAAATAATTCCTACATTTTCTCTTCAGTTTCTTTTGAAGTTAAACATGGATATAGAAATATATGCAAATTGTTTTAACAAATTTTCAAAAAAATGAACGTGTACATGTAACTATCATCCTAGATCAAGAAATAGAACATTACCAGTACTCTAGAAACCTCATTCCTGTTACCAGTCCAATGACCAGTTACTACATCATCCTGGTTTCTAAACCATGTATTGTGTTTCTAAACACATATATTAGATATTAATATCATTTCTAAACAATATATTAATGTTTTTGAAAGGCATATAAATGGAATCATAGAAGCTGAATTATTTTTTCTGGCTTCTTTCACTCAACATTGTAAAATGGACACATGTTGTTGTTAGTAGCAATAATTCTTTGTTGTGCTCATTGATATACATAGTATTCCATTGTATGACAATGACACAGGTATAACTTTCACTCTCACCTTTGGAAGCATTTATCAGTTCTGGGTGTGAGCTTATGATCTGTGGTTGGCCTACCCAGAAGCGCTCTATAAGAGGGAAGCAAAAACAGAAAAGTTTTCAGCAGTTTCCTGGTGCTGAGACAAAAACTGGACATGTAAGGTAACTCAAAATATATTGCTGATCTTCTCCAGCTAAGCTCAAGAGCTAGATAAAAGCTTATAAAAAGCAGAGCAACATGTCCCCTTACCTGATGGTGCCTAGATATTACCACACTGTACCACAGACACACTGTAGAAGTGGGGCTGAAAGCAAAAGCAAGAGAGGAAAACCCGAGAGGGCGTAGTGAACCGTCGCCAAGAATCTGTGACCTCCTTTTACCTCTGGGCACATAAGATTCTGTGCACAGCTAGAATCTGCAAAGTCTGGTATGGTGGCTGGCAGGTTACAGCTGAGGCAAAGAAAAAGAGTTTCATGAGTGGCTGATATAAAGGCAAAAATGATGGCATGTGGCTTCCAAGATGACTTCACAGGAAGAATCAAAATGTTCTCTTCCTCTCTCCTTCTCACTTAACCTGCAGAAGCCAGCTGTCATGACACTTACGCAGTCCTCTGGAGAGACCAACGTGGTGAAGAACTGAGACCTACTTCCAGAAGTAAGTAAGGAAACTAAGTCCTCTGCTGACAACTATGTGAGTTACAATTCTTCCCCCAGACCCAGCTAATCACCTTGCAAGTGGGTCTTCCAGATCCAATTTAAGCCTCAGAGGACTGCAACTCTGGTTGAAAGCTTCCTAACACCCTCCTGAGGACCAAGCCAGAACTGCACCATCAAGCTGCTTCTATTTTTGGCCTGCAGGAACTTCATGAGATAATGCTTACTGAAGCGTCAAGCTGATAAATTTTGGGATAATTTACTATATAATTAATACAATGTGTGTGTGTGTGCTCAATTGCTCAGTAATATCCGACTCTTTCCTTATGGACCGTAGCCTGCCAAGCTCTTCTGTCCAAGATATTTTCCAAGCAAGAATACTGGAGTGAGTTGCCATGCCCTCCTCCAGGGGATCTTCCCAACTCAGGGATTGAAACCGCATCTCCTGTGTCTCTTGCATTGGCAAGGTGGATTCTTTACCGCTGAGTCACCGGGAGGCCCCAAGTAACACAATAACCCAGCCTAATCCATAATGTTACAAGTATTTGTTGTAAGTAACAGTATCTTGTAAAGCCTCTGGCAAGCTGAGAGGACTTAAAGTGCGGTCTTCAAGGGTCACAGCATCAGCAGCAGAGAGCTCGTCACTGATCAGTTCGAGGAATGCCACTGCATTCATTCTAGAACTGGGAGCCTGAGCTGAACTCATCATGAACTGAGTACCATGAGACCCACCAACCGATAATGTTGGGTGGGCAGAGCAACAATCTATTTCAGGATGGAAATGGTGTATTTTGACTCAGATTTAAGATGGCTCATAAACTGCACAAGCAGTATTACTTTTTAATTAGATTGCAGTAAATGGAGGATGGGGTATTGCAATACTCAGGTTAACCACTAGAAGAATAGTAAAAAAAAAAAAAAGTTGTTTTTAATCCCACAATCGCTAAAAAGGAAGAAAAATGTATTCCAATTGCAAAAACATGGCTAACAAGAGGCTCTTGTTAGCCATAACAATATGGCTCTCTAATTGTTTTAGAGAACTAATGGAAATATATATCATTTGTATGAAAAAGATTTGTTTCAAAATGCACTCCTCAATACTGGGTACTTCTGGTTCAGGAATGAAGGCCTATTAGTTCCACGACAGGAAAACATTACATTAAATACCATTTGGAGAAAAGGACAAAATAAAATACATGATCCTTACCTAAATAATCTAAAACTCTACCAAAATGGAATACACAATTGAGAGTCTTTAATTATTTGCTTCAAAAAACAAAGACCCATTGAAGTGGGTTCGAGAGGAAGCACATTTATTTCAGAATCCATCACTTGATGTTTTAACTGGGGAAGAGAAAACCCTGATACACAGATTTGTGGAGGGCTGTGGTTCTAAGCTAGAGCTCTGGAATTGGACAATCTAGTTTAGTTCTTCCACTTACGAGTTATGTTACTTGGACAAGTTAATTTCTATAGAGGCTTTAATTTCCTCTTCTTTAAAATAATAAGTTACTTCAGGGAGTTGCAGTTCAAGGATTATACTTGATCATTATGTTACTTGGACAAGTTATGTTACTTGGACAAGTTATGTTACTTGGACAAGTTAATTTCTATAGAGGCTTTAATTTCCTCTTCTTTAAAATAATAAGTTACTTCAGGGAGTTGCAGTTCAAGGATTATACTTGATCATGTATGTAACATGTTAAGTAGAGTGGCTTTCTCAAAGTGCTCAATATATGTCATCTATTACAGCTGACCCTTGAACAACTTGGGTTTGATCTACATAGATTCACTTGTGGGCAGATTTTTTTCCAATAAGTAGCATGTAGCACAGTACTACATGCTCTGTAGTTGGCTGAATTCACAGATGTGAAACTATAAATACGGAGGACAGACTGGAAAGTTATACTTGGATTTCTGGGAGGGTGGGCACCCCTAACCCCTGTGTTGTTCAAGAGTAGTTGTGCCCCTTAGGAACTATACCTAGCATCAGAGACTGATGTTTGTGTTCATTCAAAATGTACACGTTGAAATCTAATTCCCAGTGTGATGGTACTTGGAGGTAAGGCCTTTGGGAGGCAATCAGGTCATGAGCTTGGAGCCTCATGAATAATAGGATTAGCAAGCTTGTAAGAGGCCAGAGAGGTAGCATGTCCTTTCTGCTAGTGAGGACACAGTACAGTGGCCCTCTGTAAACCAGGAAGACGACACTCACCAAGAAGTTGACCATGCTGGCACCCAGATCTTGAACTTCTAGCCTCCAGAACTGTGAGAAATAAATGTTTGCTGTTTAAACCACCCTAACCCATGGTAATTTGTTTCAGTAGCTCAAACTAGGACGTGTAGTCTATTAGGGTTCTTAAGAGATACAGAATCAACTGGGTACATGCATATTTACAGAGAACAATTTATTTTAAGGAACTGCCTCATGCCGTTGGCACAGGCAGGGCTGGCAAGTCCAAAATTTGTCGGGTAGGCTGGTGCAGACTTGAAATCCAGGTATGCTTTGGTGTTTCAGCTTTGAGTCCAAAATCCACAGAGCAGGCATTTGTTGGACCTTATTTTTGCCTCTGATTGCTGTTTCCATGTTACTGGCTTCTTCTGCCTCAAATGTGTGATATACGAGGCAGAAAGAAAACACAAAAAACCAAGTATCATTGCTTGGTCCTGAGGGGCCTAGCCCATCTGCCTTCTTCTGTTTGTTTTATATGTAATGTCCAGGGTTTTCAGTCTTACTTAGGAGGAGGAATAAGGAAAAGTATGTATACACTATCTTCCCAGAAGTGTTCAGATTTTTTAAAAAATGTAGCTGAACTAGTTTCACTTGTGGCTTCTGAGTTTAGTGTCATATTTAAGAAGACCTTCTTCATGCCAAAGTCACTAAGAATTCATTCATGGTTTCTTCTGGAATTGACAATTTTTTCACATTTAAAATTAGTCATTTGGCATCATCCCTGAGATTAAGTAGTTTTACGTAAGTGTATGAATTTGCTAGCTACACTGCCCTGAACTGATCAATTACATAGCTACCTGATTCATCGCAAATTAAGATCACCATTCAAAAAGATGCCTTTATTGATTTATAAAACTAGAATTTTGTCTTTAAAGGACATAGAAGCTAGGCTAGAGCCACCTTTTGGGGGGAAAATCTTTTCAAAAAGATGCCTTTATTGATTTATAAAACTAGAATTTTGTCTTTAAAGGACATAGAAGCTAGGCTAGAGCCACCTTTTGGGGGGAAAATCTTTATCTGCTAAAGTATTCAATCATTTTTAGCAGGAAGAAGAAAGTTGTTTTTACTAAATTAAGATCTTGCTTTTTGTCCATGCAAATGATGCTTTAATATTATCAGAGCTTACATAAACATTATTAATTTCTATACAACTGCAAACAGATATGCTTTTCCAAAATAAACATTAGGAGATGAAAACCCCCTTGTAGTGGTAGCTTCTTTTCCAACCAAAATGGTAACTGTGATCCAAAACCTGACCTGCCTTTGTACTTTTTCTAAGAGCATCTAATCTCAAAACTTTCATGTGCCTTCGTTTTCCTTTTAATTATATTTATATACATTTAACTTTTGAAATTTGATCCCATTAAGTTTTTCAAGGAGGTCTTAATAGTTCTTTGCTTTGATTTATAGAAAGCCAAATGAGAAATCTGCTCACGTAACCAAACAAAGC
This sequence comes from Bos indicus x Bos taurus, assembly GCF_003369695.1. Lineage (NCBI taxonomy): Eukaryota > Metazoa > Chordata > Mammalia > Artiodactyla > Bovidae > Bos > Bos indicus x Bos taurus. Next base: position 94,614,891 of record NC_040079.1, on the reverse strand, counting down.
ACACCCAGTGTGGACCACGTCAGAGCCCAGTGAATTCGACACCCTTCCCTCCTTGTTTCCCTCTCTTATCTGTATCTACTCAGTGGCTGCATTCTCCTAGGTACCTCTACATGTCAGCTTCTGAACTGAATCCTTATAATTTATGATCATCCCAAGGGAGAAACAAACAAAAACCCTCCCTCTTTGGCTTCAGGAAGGTAAAATCTCTGAGAGGTACTCTGATGGGCCTCGTTGTGGCCAAGGAAACAGGTCACTACTGATGGTTATAAAACTGGGTGACTAGGAAGACATCTCCCACTCAAGAAGGGAAGTGATTTGCTTCAGAAGCAGTGTAGATGGTCCTGAGAAGATAAAAACACTGCAGAACTACTTCAAGTATTTCTGTTATGTTTAATATCCAATAATATTAAAACTCGAGTAAACTCATAAACATGATGGACGGCTAAAATCAGTCATCTTTTTAAGGGCTGAGGGGTTACCCACCACATCCTATAAAATAATGGCTTGTCTACAGAGCTCTACTATTATCTCATGTCTGCAGAGAAACTACAGCAATGGTAACATATTAAGAGTGTACAATGTTGTAGTCAAACTGCAGACCTTGCTGAGTTCCAACTCTGGACTTTTGGATGATTGAGTGGGCCTTTTTAGACTTTAACTTATCTGTGCTGTGAGGGGATAAGAATAAAGCCTAATTCATGGGGTTGTTGTGAATATTAAACAAAATAACTTCAAGATACAGTAGCTTTCAGTGTTAGCTATTATTATTACCTAGTTGGTAAAGAATCTGCCTGCAATGCAGGAGACCCAGGTTTGATCCCAGGGTTGGAAAGATCCCCAGGAGAAGGAAATGGCAACTCACTCCAGTATTCTTGCCTGGGAAATCCCAAGGACAGAGAAGCCTGGCGGGCTACAGTCCATTGGGTTGCAAGAGTCAGACACAATTTAGCAACTAAGCCACCACTGGGTCAAACAGCACAATCCAAGTTTTGAATAAACCCATTGGCTGATTTAATATTTTATTATATCAGCTCTGAGTACAAGACACTACAATAGTAAGACTATTCTAATCCTTTGGGTCCTGTTTTTGAGAAAAGTTTCTTGATGGCATATTGAAAATAATTCAATATGGTGGAAAAAAAAAAAGGGTAGCTGGATGACCACCTGTTTTGATGGTGTTATAATGGAATCATCTATTTTTGGTTATTTATGACAAAGAGAGTACCATCAGAACCAACCTCATTTTTCTTAAATTCCATTTTCTAACCAATCCTTTCCTGAAATATATCTATAGAACTTTTGATACTGACATGGCTTATATCTGAAGTCCTCTTTGTCCAGCTGGAAAGTTACTATTAGTGCCAGCTGTAGCTGTGTTGGAGTTCTGACTCATATTAGCATTCATTTCAATAAAGAGAAAATCACCTCTATGTTGCCACATCTTGATTCTCCTACACCCTTTGGCTTTTTCATAACCTTTCATGCTATCTAAAAACAGGGACCATGATGATACCACATACCCAAAAAATAATTAAAATCAGGGAACTCGGGTTAAAAATTTACTTGTGGAAGAGGAAGGCCTAAGAGGACCATTTTTCTAGTCAAAAGATAAACGTTTAGCATTGTGTGTAGATTGAGGGATTTCAATGAGAGAAGGGGGGCTTGTCATGATTCACAAGTGCAGGAAAAATCTGCCTGTTGAATTCCTACCCACTTAACCCTAAACAGTGATTTACTCACAAGAAGGCTTCCTACAGCAGCATCGTACAGGGTATACAGAAGATGTACGTGTTGGGGCTGGGAGAAAAGTAACTGAGTGTAAGGAAGAGAAAAAGCAGCAAGACAGAAGAATCTGATCAGTGAAATGAGGTGAGAATTCTTGTCATACTGACTTACAATTGTAAATATTAAAATAATTATTACTGTGTTCTCCAGTGTTTCCTAAAATGTTTTAAGTTCTCTAATATTTCTTTACCATTCGCCACCCGCTAACAGCAATAAACTATGAAAAAAGATTTAAATTGGCTCTATTAGTGGGCACAATTTATTTTACAATCAACACAAAGGAACTTTGAAACACAGCACTATCTTCAAATCTCACTCTAGCTCGATTTAAATACTCAGACACTAAAAACTGATGCCAGCACAGCCTATAAAGGACAGTTATAAATCAGACAAGTTATATAATCAGACAAATCTTTCATGGACAAGAAGAACCCCGTGAAAAGCTTATAGGAAGGTCACAGCCTTTCAAGTGGAAAATGGCACATAAATCAGTTTTATAGTAACTGTGGACACAGTATGTTTAGCCTTTGTTTAACCAACAATTTCATCAAACATCTTTTTTTAATGCACATGCTGAGATAACTGTGGCTATACCTCAGTTCCTCCTGGGGGATTTGACATTTCTGAAGGTACAAATACTGTAGATAAAATGTCACTGCAGGAACTACATAAAGTTCAGTCTGCTCAGGATAAATTCTATAGAAAAGTACAATTAGCTGAACTATGTCAGAGCTCCTTTAACATGTAGCTTTTCTTCATTTCATTGCATCTTAATAAGTAGCACTTTACCATAAATGCTATTTATATAAAGCGTTTTATTTACATATAAGTTATGATTCTAACTACCCATCTCTGTGGCTATAAAATTTTTCTTTTCCTGAAAGTCGCCTCTCTCCTACAACTGTTCTGCTTGCCTCTTTGTTCCGAAGAACATATATTTCTTTTTTAAAAGGAAATTTATTTTCCTTTGAGAACAACTGCTGGGAAGCCTGCCTCAGAAAAGGAACAGAAATGTTTCTCCTGCATTTTGAAAAAACGTTTTTCTCTCCAGGAATATCTGTCTTATTATAGAACAGAATCGGAATGAAGGGCGTGGTGGACAGGGTCTTGTTGGAAAGCACGTATTCTGTGAAATGTGGAATCCCGCCACAGTCCCAGGCAGGTATGGAGCCAAGTAGGATGCAATCATGTGAGTTCCCAGCTACCTGCCAGGTGAGGACTGTCTGCGCTTGCTCGGACACTTGCTCTGGCCCTTACTCCTCAGACACCTGCGGACCTACTGCAGCCTCCTGTAAGCCTTCCAGCCCAGCATCACTCTGCAGAGATTCTTTCTCGCCTTCCTCAGAATCCTTAGGATTGTCATTCTTTTGGCAGATTCTCGTTTCAGCCTCCTCCGGCCGCTCTTCACCAACACAATTAGAATTGACATCAAGTTTGCTATCTGATAAAAAGAAGAAGAAAAAAAAAAGTCATCTGGCTCTTACCATGTGCCAGACACTTCTAAGTGCTTTGGTGTATTAAATCATTTAATCCTCATAACAACCACAAGGGGGAGTTTTCTATTAGCATTATTCTTTTACAAATGGGGAAACAGAGAAGAGAGGGGGTTTGTTAACTTGCTCATAGTTGCACAGCCAGCGAAAATAAGAGAACTGGCATTTGAACTCAGGCCTTGAAATCAGGATTGCAGACAAGCAAAATCCACATTCGAATACAGCTTTGCCATGAATTAGCTTGACATGCTTGGTTAGGTAAATGCCTATCCAAGGCTGTCTCCTTATAAAGTGGGGGATAATAAAGCCTATCGCACATTTGTGGAGAATAAAGGAGTAGAATAGTGTGTGGAATGGACTGATGTCTAACAACCAGGAGTTCTCATCCACTGACAGCCCTCCCATATGGCTTCTTGAGTATGTGACCAGCCGTTATACACCGCTTTCAACACACAGGATATAAAGGTTTGGTCCAGCAAACACAAGAAAGCAAGACAGTCAGAAAGCCTGACTGTTCTATTAATAATCTATTTATACCAGTTTATTTGGTATGAATGCAGGTTTGTACAAATCATCTATTTCCATTAATATGTTTCTCCACCAGGTGGCAAAGGGACATGGTCCTTTGAGGAATAGAGATGAGCATGCTTAGTATCAGAATCACCCAGGTAACCTTTTGGCAACCTATCACTTCCCAGAATGTGTGATACATATCCTATATCCTCGGGTGGGACGTAAGAGTGTGGGCGGTTCTCTTCTCCAATACGTGAATCATTGCCCAAGCAACTCACAGTTTCTGATGAAAATGAGTCATACATTTTATGAGGAAAGGAGAGGAAAAATAATATGGAACTCACTGCCCTCACACTTGTGGAAAGTTAAGCTGTGCAAGTTAACTTGTAATTTATAAATTTACTCCATAATTTTACCTGCAGTTTCATAATTAAGAAAGTTAAAGGCTTCCAATCTTAAAATCTTCACATAGCCATTAGGGGAAATTTATTTCCTTATTCAAAGACCTTAAAATCCTTTGTGAGCAAAATATAAGTAAACTATTCATTAAGAGTCATATGGCTCCAGGGCAGTCTCATGAATCACAAAGTAGAAAGGGGAATAAACACCATTCCTCAGAATTCTATGTTTTTCATTTTCTAGTGCTATCTAGGCTGACTATAGTCTGTACATCACCCCAGAGACTCAAAAGAAGGATATATTTAAGTGTAATCCTGATGTTGGTTAACCCCAGTCTTCCTTGGTTCCCTGAGAAGACGCAGTTCCTGTGAGTCCTGTGTTAATATAATTGATCCTTCCTCTTCCTACTGACAAGTATTACGGTCACGGTTTTTATATACTTACTGTTCTCCTCTTCACTCTTTGCCTTGGCAGCCTCCAACTGTTGCTTCTCATAAATGTCCTTGAGATTCTTACAGATTTTTTTATGGGCAAACCAGTGTGTTTTCTGGCAGGTCTGATCACAATATATTACCTGAAGGCAATTGTAGGTTTATTTTCAAGAGGTGTAGTCACATGGTTTTTCAATTACAACATTAAATCAAGTACTGTGCTGTAAAAATATTAACTTGACATGGCATCCCTGGTGGCTCAGATGGTAAAGAATATGCCTGGAATGTAGGAAACCCGGGACTCATCCCTGGGTTGAGAAGATCCCATGGAGAAGGAAATGGCAACCCACTCCAGTATTCTTGCCTGGAGAATGTCATGGACAGAGGAGCCTGGCGGGCAATGGGCTCACAAAGCATCGGACATGACTAAGTGACTAACTCCCAATGTGCTTTATTTTAAAACCATGATGTATGAATGTGTATTGTTTACCTTTGCAATTTTTAGCTTACACTTTTAAACAACAATGGATATATAACACATGGTCTACCAAAGACTCTAACATATGATTTATTTAAGAGACTTCTGTGTACCAGAATTGATATGGTACAAGGACAAAGAAAATACAATTGTTGTCCCAGAGGAAGCTGGAGCAGGATGGGGCAGCACGGATGGAGGCTAATAATTAACAACATGATTTATATCCTAGAACAGGACGTCACAGCAATGGGAACACAGAGGAAGCAATGACTCACTCTAAATAGAAGGAGTCAGTAGACAGAGAAACAGGAAAGAAGCATTCCAAGTGGATGGAATAACTTGTACAAAAATGTAGGAATAGGAAAGTGAATGCTGTGTTTAGGACAGCAATACATTTGTGTAAATAGAGCTTAGATTTTTATAAAATTATATGCCAAGCACTGGGCTAGGATGCTATACATAGAAGGTATTACAGACTACATTACTGGCCCCAGTTCTTCCCTCTTCCCTGCACCCATACATTTTCCCATGTGACTTCAACGTTCTTTTCTCTGAAGGGGAGGAGAATTAACTTTAAATATAACCATGCAACTTGTTTTGGCCAGAGAAATGAGACAGCATGGCAATTTCAAGGCTGGACCTCAAAAGACCTTGTATGTTTCTACTTGCCTACTTATAGCTCTACCATCACCATGAGGACATGTCAACCCTGGCCTGCTGGTCCAAGGAGGATGAGAAACACATGGAACAGATGTGCCCCAGCCAACCACAAATATGAGGGGAAAAAAAGACTTGTTTTAAGTAATGAATTTTGGAGTGTTTTTATATGTGGCCATATTTAATCATTATAGATGGTCTCATTTAGTTCTCACAACTCTAGCCCCATTTCACACATAAGGAAACTGAGGCTCAGGGAAGTAAGTAACTTAAGGTAATGAAACTGGAAAAGAAGTTTCTAGCAGAACATGACAGGTTACAGAAGAATGTGCTAAAGAATTTCAGCTTTAAAAACAATGGGAAATTAACATGATCTATAGGGTAAAGTGAATGTACAGATGCATGCATGTGGGTAGTATCTGTATGTGAGAAGAATCCATTCAGATATGCTCTTTATAAAGATAATTCTGGCAGAAGTTGCTAGCAGTACAGAAAGCTTAAAGATTGGTGACAGTGAGAAGGGAGTGAGAGCTTTACAAGGAAGAGCTGATGAAGAGAGAGTAGTTGAGTCAACATTGGAAGATTTAAGACTGCATATTTATGAACTGTTGTAGGTTCTCATATATGCACCAGTCTCAGTCCCCTGTGAATAAGTTTTCTCTTGTTTTCTCATAACAATTCATTCATTCATACTCTCTTTTTTGGGTGTGGTCAGCATAAAAGCTGGGCAACATGTGAGCTGGACAGAAGAGGGAATAGAACTACATGTATCCTATAGCTCTTTTTCAAAATTATTTTAAAATATTAGATTCAATACTTCATATCTAATATATTAGAATTTATTAGAAAAAAATGCCAACTATTACATTTATAGAATATTAAAACTCAGTTACCAACTTCGATGAAATCTAAACCAGATGTCAATGAACTTAACTTCATTCTTACCATTTTGCACACTGAACATCTTTTACTTGCTCCTTTTTCTCCACAGGTAGTGCAAAATTCAACATCCACAAAACCCACCTGACCAGTGATGGCTTGGGTAAGCACAGAGAATGCAGTGGGATCAGAACCCTAGAGGAAGTAAGAAGAGAAAAAAAAAAACTCTGAAATCACCATGGACAGACTACAGAGAAGACACTTTGAGAAAAAGAGACAAAATCATTAAGGTCATTAAGGCGAGAGACAGCCTGCACAGACTTTACAACCAATACACCTTTCTGAGTACACCTTTTTCTGCACCAAGTACATGGCAGGTAAGTCGTGGATCCAGATGTTGAGAAAGAAAAAATTTGGCTCTATTCTAGAATAAATGTATTTTTCAACTGGGATTATTCAGTAAGCATACAAAGATTTCAGATATAGGACAGTGAACTCAGAGTGGAATTTCCTTCTAAGAATTAAGACAATATATAATACATATTCTGAGGGACAATTTATAGGATACATCACAAATATTTATCATAATTCTTAAAAGTTTAATGCAACTTAAGTGTTTTAAAGAACTTGTCTATTTAAAACTATTTACTTGATGTAGATCCACAATTCTAATAGATAAAAATTATCACCTTTATCACTGAAATGCTCCAAACTCTTAAGATTAAAGGGCTATATGTGTGGTTGCATTAGGTTATTAAGAAAAACCAAAAATATGAAAATTATACAGTTATTGAAAATCAGAGTGGCTTGCTAAAGAGGATTTATGAAATTTCTTAACAGAGGAAATTATAAGGGCAAATATTTATCTGCCTGGGATAATGCTATTAAGATCTATTTAAATATTTATCTGCCTGGGATAATACTATTAAGATCTACTTAGAGCAATTACAGGGTATGGAGCTATCATACCTATTCACAACAGTTCTTGTTTCTGAGTTTTTCAAATTTGCTTCTTTATTCTTAACTAAAAATGTAGAAATTTTCATAATTTATATTTTTATTTTTATTTGCTTTTCCTTTCTAAGAGCATTTATTTTACCAGTTATACATAACAAATAACCACCTTAGAACACTGTTTTACACGGGACTCATTTCAAAACCACTTTACTCCTCCTGAAAACAATTACGAAGTTTCTTTTTAGTTCAAGAGTTAAGAATTCTCTTTTGGAATGAAGATAATATAACAGTGAGAAAAAAGAGCTAAAATAAAACCTCAGATACTAGTTACAAGTTAATAATTTCATCAGGAATGAATGGCTATGGCAGTTGTGCTGAAATGACAGTGTATCAGATAGTTTGTTCAAAAGTCAGATCCATCTACACTTTCTAAATTAGAGTCTCTAAGGATGTGGTCCATGTACCTGCATTATTACAAGTGATTCTGAAACATACGAAAAGTTTGAGAATTACTGGTACTTAAATGTTTTTACAATTACATGTTCATGTTCAAATGTTCTTTTCATAAACATGACTGAGACAGGGTTTCCCTGGTGATCCAGTAGTACAGAAACCTGCCTGCCAATGCAGGAGACGTGGGTTCAGTCCCCGGGTTGGGAAGATCCCAGATGCCTCGGAGCAACCAAGCCCATGCACCACAAACAATGAGCCTGTGCTCTAGAGCCCAGGGCCCACACGTGCCGCAGCTACTGAACCCCGCACACCCTACAGCCTATGTTCCACGACAAGAGAAGACACCACGATGAGAAGCCCGTGCGCTGAAACTAGAGTAGCCTCCGTTATCTGCAGAATATCTGCACAGAATGAATGTCTATGGCAGTTGTGCTGAAAAGAGGGTGTGCATCAGAGCTTGTTGAAAATTGCCGCAACTACAGAGAAGCCCTTGCAGCAACGAAAACCCAGTGCAGCCAAAAATTAAAAATAAAAATTAAGGGGGAAAAAAAAAATCATGACTGAGACATGTTCAAAATCTTCCCCAAGATGGGACTTTTGGAGGAGTCACAAAACAATGATATTCTCACAAATATACCAGAAGTAAAACTAAAATATTTTTTGCTAGAAGTATGGCTATTAATGTGAACTATTGCCTCAGAAAAAAAAAATTGATGGTACAGCAGAGTAACCATGTGAAATCTTTGTCACAGTTGAGTGATAAGAATTCTTTCTTACTATAGAAAACCTTTGTCATCTACTTTGTTAAATATGTATCCTATAAAATCAGAGACCTTAGCTAGCCTTCCAGAAGTTAAAATATACACCTTCAAATGATAAAGCAAAATATCTTTAACAGTCTCATGTTACAATGCTTGAGCAGCATTTCTTAAATAGAGCTATGCCTCACGCTTCCTGCTGAACTCTGTGACAGGCAGAAGCCAGAGTTCCACGACAGGCAGAGGTTTGGGCTCAGACACTAACACTGTCAGGAAATACCACAGGTGATCTTCATGGCAGCCGGCCGCGAGAACCACCATGTCATGGGACAAGGTTAATACTGCTTCAGAGGCTTCTGAACTTGCAGAACACTGGAATCTGTCAGGCAGTCAACAGTGGCTATCTGGCACAACCACAAGCATTGCAGATCAAGTCTTCAAGAGAGCAGAAGTTTTTAAAGAGAGAAATGTTTCTAAAATGCCTTAAACAAATATTATCTTGATTACTGGTGACTCAGATCACTAGGATAAACATCAGTCAAACACCATACTAACTACACTGTTCTATGATATAGGGCTAAGATGGATTGTTGAGTCCTACACTGACCTGCTTTGACTTTTTAAAAGTACCCTGACCTGCTATTTTTAGTTTTTCTGTTTTCTCCCTTAAAGGTACAATGTCAGCTACACTTATTAGTGCTGGATATCACTCAGCAGCCACTGTTAATTGCTTCTCTGATAAGCTTATGCTTTCCAGCTCTAGACCAATTTTATTTTGTTGCCTGCCTGGGACAGGAATATGAGTTTGGAGGAAGAGCATTAGATGCCTCGCAACTGTGAGGTTATTAGCATGTGCATGATAATCCATATGGCTAAAGAATACTGGGTGGGAAAATGGGAAAGGATTTGGGCCCCTAGTTCACTGTACCAGACTGGGTCTGCCTTCCCCTGGGCACATATTTAATATGTGGATTAAGTAAGCTCTGATCTATTTAATTCATAGTTGGCTGGAGTATGATATGCACAGCCAAAACACATTCATAATTGATAAGCTACCCTCATAATATGCTAACTTTAAACTTCCAAAAACTTAAACACCAAATAGCCAAGCGTATTAAAGAGCAAGCGGAAAGAATCTCTATGTGAAATCATGGTGAACTCTCAGAATCAATGCATGAACTTCATGAAATCATCTTGTCTGCTTAGGCCTTTCTTCTTTAATGGCTCTGATTGGATGACATCTTAATATATAAAAGGAGTACCTGGAACTCATTTTTAGTCCTGATTTTTCAGGCTGAGAATGGTACAACAGCCTAGAGAAGGCAGAGAAGAACCGACACTGCCGGAGGAAGGAAGGAAGGCATGGATGGTAACAGTGTCAAGATCAGTTTCTTGCCTAATACACAAAGGCTGGTAAGGGATTTCATTGAAATGTATAAAAGCGTAACTGGTATAGATAAGGTCATCTGAAAACTATCCAACAGGGAAGGCAGGGAGTGTCTTTAATACCTCTTAAATAAATACATGACGGAAGTAAGTAAAGAACAGATAATAGAGTTCAAATTTACTTCCCATAACTGTTAAGTATAAATAGACTTTTTTTTAATGTGTGGAAAATTTATAAAATCAGAGGCATTAAGGGAGGATCTAAGAAGCAGGACATACTTTAAGACTGTTTAGCAGGATACACAATGAGCTTTCCTGTAACTCATCCTCTCACGTCCTCCGGACAGGAAACCATCAAGGTAGACATTTAATTCCTACTTCCATCTAGTACGGGATTTTATGCTGGTTTTTCACAAGCTACGTTTGAAAACACATGGGTCTGTATTACGTACTGGATGTGATCCTCCCATTGAGGTTTCACCGAGTCATTAAAAATGTAAGTATTCACTGTAACTATAATATCTATATTCTGATCTAAGGAAATACTGTGTATTAAACCATGAACTATATAAATGAAAGAAGAGGACAGAGGGAAAACACATAAACAGAAACAGTGTTAGCAGGCAAATTTATCTCCATGTTTGTTTCTGAAATTTTCCTTAATTATGCCTTTATTAGGTAACTAAATAATGCTAAGGAGAACATGCCTCTAATTGTATAAAATATGGTAATTAGGTTTTACTGATGGAGTTAACCTAGTTAGGAAGAGCCTTACGATTTCGACAGGAGCAATGCTTCGCACCAGCTGCTGCAGGAGAGTAGCTTCACAATAAGGAAATTTTCTGATACTTTCTCGAATGATCTTTTCTTGATATACTGGAAAGCCATCAGAAGCTCGGCCTTTTAACAAGCTGAAAGATAGTTTTAAAAGAGTAACTGGAATTGAATTACCAAGCATTTCCTCCCAGCTGAACACATGAACTTTGAGTAGTTCCTTCCTCACTCCATGGGCCTCCCTGGTAGCTCAAAGGGTAACAAATCTGCCTGCAGTACAGGAGACCGGGGTTTGATCCCTGGGTTGGGAAGATCCCCTGGAGGAGGGCATGGCAACCTACTCCAGTATTCTTGTCTGGAGAATTCCATGGGCAGAGGAGCCTGGTGGGCTACAGTCCATGGGGTTGCAGAGAGTCAGACATGAGTGAGTGACCAACACTTTCACTGTTCTTTGCTGCTTAAGATTTTCACTGTGTAGTCACATCATGAGGATTGATTCAATTCAAATTGCTATTCCACTTGCCCATTAGGCCAGGTCTTATCAGGTTTAGGAGCCCAGGGATGTATTTTAAAAGGTGACCCCTGACGTAAAACATACTAGACGTTTATCAGATTAGCTAGTTACTTATTACCATGGCACTTATTTGAACAAAGAATGTAAATGCTGATTAAGTCACACCCTTCTGACTTAGTTCTCTTTTCTTAGTAAAATCATGAGAATCTGACCCTGGACTTGGGCTACCTTCTAGCTGTATGCTTTTACAAATGCTTTTTAACCTCTCCAAACTTCAGATTTCTCAACCCATAATTTAGGATGGCAAAAATGTTGTAAATGGTACAGAATGGAATAGTCAATCTAGTTTTAATAGGGCCCCTGGTTTCTGGCAGATTAAATGTGATCTCAACAATAACAGCTGCTGCTAAAATGTTTAATTTTTAAAGCCATAATGAGATTTCATATAATAAGACATTATCCATTTGAGTGTATTTTATACATGACATGGTAAAAACTGTACCTTTTGATCAGAGTGTCCAATTTATTTTCTCTGTCTTTTAAGAAGTTAATACATTTCTGAAATATACAGCTGATGTAGTGCATTTTCATAGCCAGTACTTCATTCATGTCTCTTTGCTTCATACATTTCTCACAAATCAAATCCATCACCTTGTAGCATTTATTCAGAGCTGCTTCTTCTGCCAGCAGAGGATTCTCATTTATAAGCATCACAATCTAGAAGAAACCCCAGTGAGCTTAGAAATTCCATGAGAGATTTTTCCATGCTCAATTTAGGCCGTCAGTTTTGATTACCAAATAAAGTCTTTCTCATGGTCACATATTTACTATGTTAATTCAAATAACGCAAATTGCCACTGATCAAGTTGTGAAACTAATAACAGAAGGACATCATGAACTCTCTTGAACTCTGTATCAAAGTTATTGTGTGATTTGTCATCCAGTTAAACTAAGTATTAGTTGGCCACTTGGAATCATGGTTTCTATATCTGTTAAAAGCACTTTTACTCAAGATAAAAGTGTCAGTCACTCAGCTGTGTCCGACTCTTTGCAACCCCATGAACTGTAGCCCATCAGGCTCCTCTGCCCATGGGATTCTCCAGGCAAGTACTAGAGTGGGTAGCCATTTCCTTCTCCAGGGAATCTTCCTGACCAAGGGACTGAACCTGGATCTCCCATATTGCACGCAGATTCTTTATGGCCTGAGCTAGGGAAGCTCTCTTACTAAAGATAAGCATGGCATATTTGCATACCCTTTATATACAGAAACAAATCACACAGCAATCACTGCTTTTTGCTAACATTACTGAGTGTTAGGATTTCATGGCTAGGAGAACCACAATTCTCATTCATTCTTGTTAATTATAAGGAAATGAGGTTTTTACAGGCGGAAGTCTAAAAATAAAAGGTGTATTGCTTACTAACTACATTTCTCTGTGGAAATTTTCCTAATATACTTCTAATCATTATTATGAATAGATGAAAGAGGAAAGCAAAAATAGCTTTAAAAAGGGGATAATTAAGAGAGTTATCCAATATGATGCATTATGAGTCCTACACTTCCCAAATATGCACAGATTAAGCCCAAATTCAGTGTAAGAAGGAGTATTTTCTTCTTTATTGATTGCATAAGGACACCTGTACAAATCCGTATGACATAACAGTAATGTAAATATGTGGGAAACAGAGGCATAACTGTATTCTCAGAGCAGAAAGTCATTCAGTATTCGTTAACCTACGTGTCACAGTAAAATGTGATTCCAGGTAACCGAAACATTAGGAAACAACAGACGGCAGATTTCATGAATCAGATCCTTGTCTTTAGACAAGGAGCAAGGTAATTGTTAACTTAAGGAAAACCCATGCCCAAGCCTCCTACGTGAAAATTTAACATAAACTAAATGTTCTTGTTAAATTAAAATAAGACTTTTACTTATTTCTGACCCTACTGATACACAGCCCAGTATTTTACTTCAAATATAGCACTCAATAACAAACTAGACTTCATGAAATAAGTATAATCAGAATCCTTATTGATAAATTTGCTGGCAACTTCCCCTACCATTATATAATTCAAAAGTTAACTTGTGGCAGAGAAGAAAAGAATCATTAATTATTTATATTTCTCCTATCAACTGCCATCATGTGATGCTGTTTGCTCAATATTTTGTATACATTATGAATCAAAGCAGAGGATCTAAACTTGCATGTGAGAATTCTTAAAAAAAAAAACACCCCAAATAGAACCCAGGTTAATGATTTTTTTTGTTTAAGACATTAGACTTTATTTACTTTATAATATATATCAGTAAACCCCATGGACTGTAGCCTGCCAGGCTCCTCTGTCCATGGAATTCTCCAGGCAAAAATACTTCAGTGGGTTGCAATTCCCTTCTCCAGAGGATCTCTTGGACCCAGGGATTGAACCCAGCATATTCTTTACCATCTGAGCCACCAGGGAAGCCCAAACACAATGAAAAATGATACATATCCACAGCTTAACAATGAGCTCATGAAAGCATTTATCATAGCTGCACACAAAAGAAAGAATACTTGAATTAGTTTCCTTCCTTTAGTCTCTGAAGCATTATAAAGGGAAACATTAATAATTACTGAGGATGAATAAATAAATTCTGGGATTAAAAATCATGTTAATAATCAAAAAATGGGATCACTTGCACACGTCTCTCTTCTGCTCGCTTACGGACCCTGCTAAACTCTACTGTCATTCTTCCTTTTGCCTCTGCTTTTCTCCTTTGTAAACGTCTATATCCTGGCCATCAGCACAATTCCCTAAGTGCCTGTTGAAAACAAACATCCTTATTGCTATAGCAGCCACTTAACCTCCTCATAAATGTATCTGTGTTAGGTACACTGTGGCAAAAGGTGCCCTGTTGGATCAAGTGCTGTACTGAGCTTATTTTTAAAGGTCTTTGATTTGACTGGTGGCTATTAGTTACTTTTTTATAATATGCCCTCTGAAGACCCATGCCAGCTTGAAAAGGGGTAAAGCAATGAAAATGGCCCATAACCAAAGCAACTGGGCAGCTTTTAACTAAAGTGTGGATAAAGAAAGGTTTTCAAGCAAATAGACTATATCTACAAAAGGCGAGGTCTGGTCTGAAAGAAGGTACTATAATCATAGAGTAGTCTCTCATAAAACCAAGTGCTCTAAAAAATAAAATGTAGGCTATTTTAGTTTACAATTTGTCTGTATAAATATACCCCTTAATCTAACTTACGCAAAATATGTGCCTTTAAAGATAATTGCAGATATAATAAATCTTGGGATATTTAACCCTGAGAGAGTAGGTTCTATGTAAACATCAAAAATTACTCTACAGACCCAATTGTCACAGTAACTAAAATTACTGTCATCCCAAAGGGTGGAAACAGACATAAGACACAGTGAATCAGAAACATACAGAAAACATCTTTAAATCAATCCAACCCAAGATATCCTATAATGCGGTGGTCCCCAACCTTTTTTGGCACCAGGGACTGGTTTTGTGCAAGACAATTTTTCCACAGGGGAGAAGGGAGTTGGGGAGGAGATAGTTCCAGGATGATTCAAGTGGGTTACCTTTATTGTGCACTTTATTTCCATTATTATTACATCAGTTCTACCTCAGATTACCAGGCATTAGATCCCAGATGCTGGGGACCCGGGTCATGCTCGGACTGGAGGGGGAGTGATGAAGGCCTTATAAAACCACACACATTCTCTGCATTGAGAAATGCTGGATGCCTAGGGAAATTCCTGTTTCCCCACCCCAGCCCGCTCCACTCCTAATACAAAGAGTACCACAGAGACACGTCATCATTTCCAAGAGTTCTCTCTTTCCTGCATGTGCTGGGAGGGAAAGAAAGACTGAAACAGAAGAGACCAAGTATTTTTCCAACGGTTAAATTCTAAGTCCTATACAATTTCCACGAGAAACACAAACCCCTGCTCCACGGCAGAATTCCTTTTTTGCCCAGCGAGGATCACAAGTGTTGCATGTAGTGGTCCTTCCGAAATGTCGAGTAAAACATCTGAGTTTTGAAAAATAAAAACAGAACAGACTGCACTTGTCTGTTGTGTGGGAAAGGATCTGCTACTTTGTCATCTCTCTTGATGGCCCAGAACACTATTAATAACTTGGGGGAAAGGCCACATGAAAGGTATTATTTGATTTGTGTGTCCCTCAAGCCTCAAAAGACCATATGCCAAGGGATGCAGCAATAAAGTAATAACATTACATATAATTTATAACTTATCTTTAAGTGTGTGTTAGTCTTCAAAAGAGTTACTTCATGAGAGCTGTCCACTTACTCTAATGACGATCAGTATATTCCAGATTTTTCTTTTGTAACAGACTAAGGAAATCCATTTCAGTACATTATGATAACACCTTGCACTAAGGGGAAGCTTCAGATTTTGACCCAACATACATCTTGCTCAACAAAGAGTTCTCAGGACTTCCCTGGTGGTGCAGTGGCTAAGACTGCACTTCCAACGCAGGGGACTCGGGTTCAATCCCTAGTCAGGGAACTAGATCCCACGTGCCGCAACTAAGACCCAACACAGTCAAATAAATACATAAATATTAAAAAACAAACCAAAGAAACCCCCAAATAGCTCTGAGTTACTATCAAATCTATACATTATGAATGAAGGCATGTGGCAGACACTGAAGTCTGAAAAAGGTCAGTGCTGTTTCCTGACTCATGAAAAAATTATATTCATTTGGATTAATTTTTCAAAACATAATCATTTTATAAGCAAAAAGGTCATATATAAAATATGAAGAAAATAGCAGTGGGAATAGTTCAGGATAACCCTTGAAGTTTCCCAGGTATGCTATGCGAACTTCTGAGTTGGTTTACAAAGTTTGAAAATCTGTGTGATTTGACTATTTACTGGAAGAACTGTACTACTTAAATGCATCAGATACCTACTTGCAGGAAAGAAATGTGTTCATGATTACACTTCCAAACACTGCCTGGAAGGATAATTATTGTACTGGATGCTATTGGTCCCTCACCCAGATCCTCGTTACCAGGCCCATACACCAGATTCCTGCAACTGGGACTTTTGGCTGAAATGGCTCAGAGCTGCCTCCTTCCTCGGGGAACTCCCTTCATCCAGAGAGAACCACCTCACTTGGCACCATCTGGGCGGCTGTCCTTTCCCCCGGGGACAGACTTCAACCATGACATACTGATACAGGAAACCCTGGTTTCCTTGCCTCTCTGGAGCCACTAATAAACAGAGCTCACTGTGAGATGAAGTGGAAGCTAAGTTTTGGCTGAACCCACCTCTCTGCCTTGCTCTTCCTCTTGCTCTGGTCTGTGTCCCCCACTCTCTTATAGGTTTCAAACAAGAGCACTACTTCACTGTATCAACTGAACGGGAGAGCCTATCACAAGTTTTACATCAACAAAAAGCAACCCAAGACAATTAGGACCCATATACTAAGAACAGTTTAAATTCTAAAGCAATATATAAATGGGCTTCCCTGGTGGCTCAGATGGTAAAGAATTTGACTGTAACGCCGGAGACTGGGGTTCCATCCCCAGGTTGGGAAGATCCCCTGAAGAAGGAAATGGCAACCCACTCCAGTATTCTTGCCTGGAAAGTTCCAATGGACAGAGGAGCCTGGTTGGCTGCAGTCCATGGGGTCGCAAAGAGTCAGACACAACTAAGCACACACGCACGCGTGCACACTCACACACTTTAAATAGAAAGCAAATACGATAAACTACAGTACCTTGACAGGATGAAGATTTGTTGTAGTGATAATTTTGTGCAGTGGGCCTGCCAACTTTGGGGGCAGTTTCGGTTCTTTATCCAGTCCCTGGGGCTTAGTGTAATAATCCAGTTTCTCTCGAGGAAAGAAATTGTTGATTATAGTCACACAATCATGTTGACCTTTTAATAGGAAAATAGGAAATGTATTGTTTTATCATTCAAAATAAGACATTTTCCATTTTTT
This sequence comes from Bos indicus x Bos taurus, assembly GCF_003369695.1. NCBI lineage: Eukaryota > Metazoa > Chordata > Mammalia > Artiodactyla > Bovidae > Bos > Bos indicus x Bos taurus. The sequence goes on along the minus strand of NC_040079.1, from coordinate 94,597,436 downwards.
CATTATGTTGTTCTGTTTTCTCAAGTCAACATGTGTCAACGTCCTTAACTTTTAGGAGAGTAGAGGAGGAAGGGGAGAGGTCAAATATTTTAGGAAACATCTGTAAGCATGCTATTCGAAGCCAAGAAATAATCCCCTTTTAAAGACACAAAATCTACAATACATAAGAAGATTATGCGGATAACAACAACAATAATAAAAAAGCAGTGTTCTACTTAAAATTAGCCCTAAATATTTAATAAAAGTTGTGCATAATTTAAATGTTTCTTCTTCCACTCCTACACAAATGATGTTCGTTCTTCCCTAATCACATCTGGCTTTCTTTACACAAAATTTAAATTTATTCTGTATTAAGTTTCTTATTGTCATTATAATTACTACCCATTTTGTTAAGCTAATCTCTCCTCCCCTTGGATTTGAGAAAAGCTTGGCCTTTTTGTGAAATGAAAGAGAGAAAAAGGTTTTGCTTCCATAAGCTTGGAATCCACACGCTTGGAATCCACACTGTAGCTCCTCATAGATCCCTGTGCCACTTCTGGAAGCCAATCCCCAGAGGTAAAAACTGTTCCAGCAAAGCAGAACCTTCCCTGGAGAAGCTGGCGGCCTGACTGTGTGTCCCTGCTGCTTCCTCTCCGCTGGCTCCCTCTCCACTACTTCTCTGGAGCAAGGAAGTGGCCCCTCTGGACAAGCAGGGCACATCTGCAATTGCAGGCTTTTCCAGGAATCTCTGCAAGACAGACGTCTTCCTCCTTTCTGCCTGATGAGGGCTGAAAGAGTCCTGCGGAGCAGACCCAGATGCCAGGGCTCCTGGAGAGGGGTCTGCTCTGGGTGGCACGTGTGGCCTCTGCCCACTTGTGTATGGTCCAGGGAGCATCTGCTCAATCCTGCTGACAACAGGTGACTTGCAGGGGGACTGCACTGTGGTCCAGGCGGATCTTTGAGGCTGGTCAAGTTCTCAGCTTGCCCAAGAGTTTGAGGATAACCCAAGAGCTGTGTCTCAGCAGAGGCTGAAATATTTCCTGGTTTGTTGACCCTGGGCCCAGAGGTATAGAGAGATGGCACAGCCCTTCATGGCCCACGACCCTGTCAGCTTTACCTGACTGCCTAGGAGATGCAGACCCAAGTGGATCCAATCTCGAAAGACTGCGCAATGTCTCCAACAGAGGGCCTCTTCCGTGGAACATGTACTATAACATCTACTACAACCACTCCACAACCAAACCATAAAGAAAACCATCAAAGAATACTTAAGCAGCTCAATTACTGTATGTAAAGAGACTCTCATGGACCACAGAGAGATTCCATTTTTAAAAGTTAATAGACAAACTGAGAAGGGTAATCCTGGTTACAATGGAGAACTAAAATAGTAATGCAAAAGATGAATAGATAAAATATCTCAAAATAGATTAAAAATTAGGATACAGAAATCACTACGGGAAAGATGAGAGAGCTGGAAAAAACAGATCCGGGGGGGAAAAAGAAAAGAAAAGAAATGGATGGAGAACTAATAATTAAACAAATGATAAAAACAACACAGTCATGATTTGAAAGCAAATTTTAGTAGCGATCACGTATCATTTTTGGTGTTTGATGCTATTTGTAAGTACTGAGACATCACTTTCTTTTTCTACACCAGAAATCTCCATTATATATATCTTGAGAAGTCAGACAGTAACAAGAAATACTAAAAAATATAAAGTGTTCTGTTTGGAAAGATTATTTCTACCTACATAATTTTCAAGAAGGGAGGAAAATGACCATCAAGCAAATATATTGCAAGCAGCATGAAAACATGACACAGATAACAGAGTGCAGGAATTCACAGCTGTGTGTGAAGCAACTACAGATGAAGACAAACTGCACTGCTTTTTTAAAACACCAGGGAAGCTCTAAAACACAGCCAGCTTCAGTAAAAAGATAGATGTTCCCGTTTAAAAAAAAAAGATACTCTAAAAAAGCTTCTCAACATATAAAGAGACCTAGGAAAATTTGAAGTTAAAAGAATCAGAGAGAGAGAAAAACATAGACCTAGCTTGTAACTTACATCTTCTCAGCAGTCCCCTAATGAGGATACTCAGAAAAAGCCTTGTTAGCAGTTGGAAATATCTGTGCGTAAAAATAATGGCTATATAACAATGACACTATCACAGGACTACGCGTTTCTTAAAATTACACCTTTGTGAGAAGGAAAAAAACATGTTGTTTTTTTTCAAGATTTATCTTTCTCATTTTAGATATTGCTTAGGTTATTCTGATATTTTAAATAATCCATCAATAATTTCTGTTAGCGTGATATACAGGAGAAGGCAATGGCACCCCACTCCAGGACGCTTGCCTGAAAATCCCATGGGAGGAGGAGTCTGGTAGGCTGCAGACCATGGGGTCACGAAGAGTCAGACATGACTGAGCGACTTCACTTTCACTTTTCACTTTCATGCATTGGAGAAGGAAATGGCAACCCACTCCAGTGTTCTTGCCTGGAGAATCCCAGGGACCGGGGAGCCTGATGGGCTGCCATCTCTGGGGTCGCACAGAGTCGGACACGACTGAAGCAACTTAGCAGCAGCAGCAGAGTGATATACATATATATTTAAAGTTTATCTTTGTAAGTTCTTAATGTATATTTCATTTTTTATAACTGAAATTATTAAATATTTAGCTTTATTAGTTTTTAATTTATGAATTGGGAATACAAGCAAATAAAACAGTACTATTAATACAGAAAATAAGTGCTGGGAGTGGGAGCTGGGTGGGGACCACTTTGTGTTCCATCATTACTGTCACTGGACTTGAGTCTTCTAGACTAAATGGGCTCACTGAGTCAGTCCTAGGCAGGATTAATGAGAACATAAATACAATCAGACACATCCAGTACAATTTTTTACTTTCAAGGACAAACTGAAATTGAAACACACTTCTAGCATAAGAAACGAAAAGCTGACAAAGACAAATCACATTCGCACTTGCGAAACCAGGATTTAGAAAACTGTGGAGTCATGTTTACATATAAGAGAGCAGAGCAGTGATACAAGAATCATGGAACAAGCCAAGATAGAACTTGCATTTCAGAGAAAAAGATAGCTTTGGTTATGATGGGTTTCAAATCATGTGCGATCTGAGAAGGTCCTATAATCAAACGCTAAATGAGAACAATGATCAAGATGGAGCAAGGAGAAAAGAGAGTGTGGAGAAAGAACAACAGCCCTTGGCAGCAGAGACAGTCAATCCCAATGGGTGGAGACAGCATGACAAGAGAAATTACACTGTAGATGGCGGGGACTGCTAAAGGAGAAAGAACACACCGTGGATGACATTCTAATGATACACTGGTACTAAAAATTCTAGACTGTCTCAGCCAAGGCCACACCTCGTGGTAGTGGTGGAGGAGGAAAGCAAAGTCCGGATGCCTGACAAACACAGGGAATGTGGAGAAATAAATTGAGTTTTAATGATTTCATCTTGTTGGGGTTGCTAAATGGGCAAATATAATACCTTAAGGGTGAGGCACCAGCTACAGTTTTGTTCATTTCTAGATAATAACTAAGAAATACAGGTTTAACTGGGAGCATTGTGAATAGGAGAGTATGTACTAGTAGAACAGAAAAGCATTCTTGATTTTTAAGTTAATAAAAACAGAAAGGAAATGTACTCTAACAAGGATAGGCCAATCACATTAAGGAAATACCAGAAAACACACAAACCATCACGTAAGGGACTTCCATGGTATACTGGCAAGAAGAATGCTGGAAGAATATATTTCTATGACCATATTTTTAAAAGATTAAAAAATCTTGCACATATGAATACAAATGTATATGTATCGACCTGATTGAGGGAAATAAAAGTGGGAGAATGAGTTTTTAATAAGACTAACAGTAAGGAAAATATAATGTCAACTTGAAAGGGTGCAATACAATTTTCTATGAAATTAGTCTAAATAGATTAAAATGGAATGAAAACATTACCCTCACTCTAGGATGGAAATGAAGACATTTGTACCTTAGATTTTTATTAACATGGTAGTATTAAAAGAAAAAAAAAGGAGAAAAAGAAAACTATTCTATTAATGGTTGAAACACAAACTCCTCCAGTACTTTCACCCTGTAGTCTGGGGAAAGACACTTAACCTCTATCTGAGCTCTATTTCATTACATCGTGGACATAATGAAAACTTGCAGAGTTAAACAGAATTTCAGATCATGTAATTTCCTGGCGTCACTGTACATATCAGAAAACTGAAGATGTGGCAGTGAAGGGATTTGCCTATGATCTTGGAAATAATTAGGAGCAGACATGAACTAAAATATGAGTCTCACGATTCCTAGTTTAATGTTCTTTTCTTACTACACTGACACCCTTAAAATTAGCTGAGAGGTGAGGTGGTGGCAACCAGGGAGCCCTTAACTATGAGAGACAAATATTTCTCTGCAATTTGCTCAGCAAGGTCATACCTTTCTCAAATTTTCCTGAAACTGAGTTAAAATAAAACAAGAATATTTGTTTTCATAGAGCTGTGAAAAAAAGTGACTCTGTGACTGTTTGACTTAATCAACTGTACCTATTATGAGTAGCTTTAAGTAACACAATAATAAATTTTAATACCATATACAGTTAACTGTCCCCCATATCTGATTAATTCCCCCTATGCTGCTGCTGCTGTTTCAGTCGTGTCTTGACTCTGTGCGACCCCAGAGACAGCAGCTCAGCAGGCTCCCCCATCCCTGGGATTCTCCAGGCAAGAACACTGGAGTGGGTTGCCATTTCCTTCTCCAATGCATGAAAGTGAAAAGTGAAAGCGAAGTCGCTCAGTCGTGTCCGACTCTAGCGACCCCATGGACTGCAGCCCACCAGGCTCCTCCGTCCATGGGATTTTCCAGGTAGGAGTACTGGAGTGGGGTGCCATTGCCTTCTCCGAATTCCCCCTATATCTCAGCTTAAAAGTAATTTCTCTCTTGACATTCCCTTGGAATGGGAGAGAATATCCCTCCCTTTGATGTATTTCTATGGAACCCTTAAGTCATCCACTGGAGTATATTTTCACAGTCATTCCTATTAGCCACTTAGTGCCATAAATACACAAATATCCTGTTTTATTCACCAAAGCATCTAGAGTGATGCTTGATCTATAGGTTGTGAATGTTAAATATCTGTTTCATGAATCATTAGGTCTCACAAAGCTATTTACTGTATTCCCAATAAATCAGATGTTTCTGATTTTGCTTTTCTATCAGTGGACTCTGCTAACTGCCAACTCAGTGGGGCCAAAATACCAAATATCAAATATTCATTCCCACTCTCTTCTAAACCCTCTCTATCAAGTAACAGGATTAACATACCAAGAAATACTGGACACATACAATAAATGTTGATGGTTGCTGAGGATGATACTGAAAGAGCTGTATGTTGTATTATCATTAATACTCATTCTTAATCATTGTTATAATTATTATAAATAGGAATAACTGATGGCCTTTATTGAGAGCTACAGTTAAAGCTCTTTAGGTCTATCATTTCATTTAATCCTTTTAATGATCTGCTGCTGCTAAGTCGTTTCAGTCGTGTCCGACTCTGTGCGACCCCATAGATGGCAGCCCACCAGGCTCCCCCGTCCCTGGGATTCTCCAGGCAAGAACACTGGAGTGGGTTGCCATTTCCTATTTTAATGATCATGTAACCATTATATTGAAGATCAAAATCATTAAGTAACTTCGTATTAGGTGGTACAAACAGAATTTCAACCCAGATCGTTGACTCCACAGTTCTTATTCTTGAATACTAGGTTTAACTACTTCCTTAGAGGAGTAAACTATTCTCATTCGAGCATTTGACTGCAACAGAAAGGCCTCACCACACTCTCTATCTCAGAGTGGAAATTTGAAACAGCTTGTTCATGTTCTCCAAAATGTCATTAGGTGTTTCATTAAGTTAGACAAAACCGTAAACGTTTGCTTTTGAAAAAGGACACGTGACAGATATACACTCTGAGAAGCAAAGTGGCATTTTTTTTCCATGGGGGAAATTTGGGGTATAACCTAATGTAAAACTGTCCTAAAAACTCACCCACAAAGGCTGCCATCTGAGCTGCTGTTCTTCCTACAGAGTTGACAACATCTGTTTCGGCACCAGCTTCTAGCATTACCCACGTGATGTCTTTATTACCTAGAGTTAAAAAGAAACATTTGTTAAAAATAAGGAATGCCCAATTCAAATACTGCCTTTTAAATAATCCACACTCTTTTTTTCCCCAATTAGTTTCAGGTTTCTATCTGGTGAATATTTTCATTTTTCCCAAAATATTTATCATAACTACAGTAAAAAGTAAAATGCGACAGAACCCACAGAGAAATCAACCTTATTTTCTAGAAAAGAATAGAAAACATGAAGTAGTACAAAAATGGCACAGAATTGAATATCACTTTTTTAAAAAACAAGACAAAGTATGTTTTTCCTTGCTTAGTATAAAGTCAAAACAAAATAACAAAAACAAAGAGAGAAAAAAGAAAATGAATCAAAGTCCTCACTAATGTCTACAACTTATCCCCTCCCTTACTCCTAGAGGCCCTGAGATAACTGCTGACGGTTGAGGACCTATCTTTCTATGCTCTGTCCTGTTTAAACATTCACGGTTATTTTATTTGCATTCTTTGACTATAGGAATGATTATAGATCATTTGCTATTATAAACTATACTCAGTGAATAGCATTTTCCATTACTTTTTGCAAGTTTGAATTATGATTTCCTTAGGAACAGTTCCTGGAAAACATTGTAGGATCAAAGGTTATGTATATTTTAAATGCATTTTACCAGGCAGCCTCCCAACAAGGTTAGGCTTATGTGCACTTCCCAAAACAGTGCACAAAAAGTTCCCACGCCAATGCTGGGCTTCATCATCCTCCTTAACCTCTGCCAATACTGTAAGTGAAAAACTAGCATTTGTTGTCCTAATCTGATGTTCTCTGTTCGTGAGAGTGGTTTTGAGTTTTTTAGTCAGTTGTATTTCTTTTGTTCCTGTTCAATTTTCTAATTGTCTACTGTAGTATTTGTTGTTTTCCAATTGATTTATAAGAACCCTACATATATAATGATATCACCCATTAAGATATTCAAGCTGGATTTAGAAAAGGCAGAGGAACCAGAGATCAAATTGCCAACATCCACTGGATCATTGAAAAAGCAGGAGAATACCAGAAAAACATCTACTTCTGCTTTATTCACTATGCCAAAGCCTTTGACTGTGTGGATCACAACAAACTGTGGAAAATTCTTAGAGAGACAGAAACACCAGACCACCTGATCTGCCTCCTGTTAAATTTGTATGTAGGTCAAGAGGCAACATTTAGAAGTGGACATGGAACTACAGATGGTTCCAAATTGGGAAAGGAGTACGTCAAGACTGAATATTGTCAACCTACTTATTTAACTTATATGCAGAGTACATCATGAGAAACGCTGGGCTGGAGGAAGCACAAGCTGGAATCAAGATTGCCGGGAGAAATATCAATAACCTCAGATATGCAGATGATACCACCCTTATGGCAGAAAGTGAAGAAGAACTAAAGAGCCCTTGATGAAAGTGAAAGAGGAGAATGAAAAAGCTGGCTTAAAACTCAACATTCAGAAAACTAAGATCATGGCATCTGGTCCTCAGTTCATGGCAAATAGATGGGGAAACAGTGACAGACTTTATTTTGGGGGCTCCAAAATCACTGCAGATGGTAATGGCAGCCATGAAATTAAAAGATGCTTGCTCTTCAGAAGAAAAGCTATAACCCACCTAGACAGCACATTAAAAAGCAGAGACATTACTTTGCCAACAAAGGTCAATCTAGTCAGAGCTGTGGCTTTTTCAGAAGTCACATACAGATGTGAGAGTAGAACCATAAAGAAAGCTGAGCACCGAAGAATTGATGCTTTTGAACTGTGGTGTTGGAGAAGGGACTCTCCAACCAGTCAATCCTAAAGGAAATCAGTCCTGAATATTCACTGGAAGGACTGATGTTGAGGCTGAAACTCCAATATTTTGGCCACCTGATGCAAAGAACTGACTCACTGGAAAAGACCCTGATGCTGGGAAAGATTGAAGGCAGGAGGAGAAGGGGACGACAGAGGATAAGATAGTTAGATGGCATCACAGACTCTATGGACATGAATTTGAGTAAGCTCCAGGAGTTGGGGATGGACAGGGAAGCCTGGCGTGCTGCAGTCCATGGGGTCACAAAGAGTCGGACACAACTGAGTCACTGAACTGAACTGAACACCCTTTAAGACATGTAATAACTATTTTCCATGTTGTTTAATTTATATTTTAATTCTATGTAGGGTATTTTCTACATATGGAAATATTAAGATTTTATGTAATCAAATTAGGCACTGTTGCCCTTTTTGAAGCCTATATTTTATGTTATGCTTAGAAATGCCTTCCAGTTCCAGGATTAAAAAACTACAGATTACTGCTTTCAAAGCATGATAATATTATATTACATATTTCTTAAAAACTGTAACAAGTACAGATAATTCCACTTAATTTTAGATACTTCCCAAATTGTCTTCATTCTACAAACTATAAGAAACATGAATCAGAGTAAGTTTCTAAACAGATCACCCTATTTCATACAGAAATGTCAGTGAAGCAAACTGCTCTATCGTAGCAGCTATTTTGTCAAGAGAACAACAAAGAAGCTTCAGTATTACTTCAAAATATAAAACTATAGAACATCAAAGGAACTAACTTGTAAGAATAAAAGATCAAGCTTCATGGCTCTAAACAAAGCATACCATCAACAGAATCAGTTGATTTAAATAACTAAAGAAACATCACCAAATTAACTGTATAATGTATTTCATACATTGTACCTTTTCAAAACCAATTCCCATCATGTCTTTCCATAAGACATGATCTTAAAATTACTACAACAAAAACACACTTAATGAAAAAATATACATAAACTTATAACAAATTGGTATAGGTGACTATTATTACTGTATTAGAATACATGCAAAAAGTTCACCAGAAAGTGCAGCAAACATGAGGGCTGTGTATCCATGTTCATGTTGATGACAATTTACATCAGCTCCATGTCGTAAAAGTAATTTGCACATATCAAGTTTTCCTTTATATGCAGCATGCATTAGAGGAGTCATTCCATTCTTTAACAGAAAGGGAAAAAAATATTAATTTTACTTATTTACCTTTCCCCCGCCTATGAACAATTTATGCAATTAAGTTAGAACACAAAATAAAATGAATTAATAAAACCATCTTTATAATCTACATTTTTATACTCACTTGCCACTTGGATCTTCTATAAACTGCTGAGGAAAAAAGATAGTTTCACTGGAGCCTATTATACAGAATGAAGTAAGCCAGAAAGAAGAACACCAATACTAACACATATATATGGAATTTAGAAAGATTGTAATGATAACCCTGTATGCTAACACATATATATGGAATTTAGAAAGATTGTAATGATAACCCTGTATGCGAGACAGCAAAAGAGACACAGATGTATAGAACAGTCTTTTGGACTCTGGGAGAGGGAAAGGGTGGGATGATTTGGGAGAATGGCATTGAAACATGTATATTATCATATGTGAAACGAATCGCCAGTCCAGGTTTGATGCAGGATACAGGATGCTTGGGGCTGGTGCACTGGGATGACCCAGAGGGATGGTATGGGGGGGGAGGTGGGAGGGGGGTTCAGGATTGGGAACATGTGTACACCCGTGGCGGATTCATGTTGATGTATGGCAAAACCAATAAAGTATTGTAAAGTAATTAGCCTCCAATTAAAATAAATAAATTTATATTAAAAAATTAAAAAAATTTTTAAAGAAAAAAGATAGTTTCATTACTTCAGCTTTTCAACAGATTAGCAAACAGATTCAGAGAAGAATTGCTCAACCTCACTTAACTAATAAAATGGCCAGGGCAAGACTGAAACTAAATTTATCAGAGCTCTCATCCCGCCTACACATAGCTCTTGAAGAAACAAATGGAACAAAGAGATACAAATGCACTACAAAAGAAAGAAAAAAGTAAGGAAAAACCTTAAGATAAACAGCATACATATCAAGGGGAAAGTTGAATACGGTATATCCATAGCATGGAATATTATTATGTATTGATTGAACTCATCTGTATCTACTGAATTAAAGAGTTTCATGAATTACTACTGCCAATGAGAACAACAAGATGCAGGAAATGCATATTAAAGTACCCTCAATTTTAAAACAATGATCCTCAAAATCACATTTATATTTCAATCCTAAATATGATTTGGTCATATATGTGATTATATGAATATGGAGAAATGGTCAGTAGTGTTTACACCAGGCCACACTGTTTAGTCTCCACATGTTTTGTCCATATCCAATGAACATCCAACCGTATATGTTAATTATCTAAAACCACTTGGTGGATAAATAAATGAGCTGTTTCCTATAAGTAAATTTTCTCAGAACCCAGGAGAGACTCTCTGAGTGCTGGATTTTCAGTTGTTTTGGGTAAAAACCTCTCTAAAATATATAATCTCATTTTTGGAAAATTTTAGAATACTAACATAATTTGAATTGTTTTTAATGATTCTAGACTATTCTTATGAACATAATCCTCAATATTATCAGAGGTTATGTTGACATGAGAATTATTGGGAGGTTGTACAAGAGGCAAATTAGTAGGAGTAGTCAAAAGTTTCTTGGCAGTAGTAATGGGAAAATGATAAGGGAGTAGTTTTAAAAACTTTAGATATGATGACATTAAAAATAATTAAAGTTTCTCTCTCGTAACTCTTAAAGAATTCATCAATATTAGTCTACTAAGTTATAATCCTATTATCATTAAAAAAAGCATTCATTCAGCAAATACTTACCGAGTGCCTAAGCTATGTCAGACAAACCTATGCACTGTGCGTAGCAATGAACAAAGCCCAAGCCCCTGAAGTCTAAGTCCTGGGCACTTAAATTTTAGTAGGGGTCACAAGGCAGATGGTGATAATAAGCGCTATAGGGAGACAACATTGCATAAGCTGGAGAGGGAATGCCACTAGGTTAGAGGAGGTTATTATTTTTAAAAGTACCGTCAAAGAATATGGCTCTGACAAGGTGGCATTTTGAACAAAGTCCTGGAGGAAGGATGTAAATATTGAATAACTAGAAGAATGGGCTCCCCGAGTGGTTCAGTGGTAAAGAATCCTCCTGCCAAAGCAGGAGATGCAGGTTTGATCCCTGGGTCAGTAAGATCCCCTGGAGAAGGAAACGGCAACACACTCCAGTATTCTTGCTTGGAAATCCCATGGATAGAGGAGCCCGGTGCACTACAGTCCATGGGGTTGCAAAGAGCCAGACACAACTCAGCAACTAAACAGAGAAGAATGCTCCAGTAGAGAGACTGCAAGAGTAAAACTCTTTGGCGTTCTGTGTTCAAGGAATACCTAGGAGGCCAAATCTGTGTGCAGCTGACTCACAGAACGTCCAGGACCTCTCTGTCTCGATCCTAGTGCTCCGTGTGTGTGTTAGTCACTCAGTCGTGTCCGACTCTTTGTGACCCCCATGGATGGTAGCCCCCTAGGCTCTTCTGTCCATGGAATTCTCCAGACAAGAAGACTGGAGTGGGTTGCCATTTCCTTCTCCACGTTTAAACATATATAGGATAGTATAGTATAGAGTGTATCTAATGTTTTTTTTTTTTTTTTTCGTGTTAAAACCAGATTTTTATTACAATATAGAGAAGTCTACATTTTCCATAAGCTCCCCCTACCTCTCTATGCACCCTATAGTTTGAGAGCCACTCAGCTAGGTTTTGTTGTTTTTTTTTTTTATTTTTAAACTTTACATAATTGTATTAGTTTTGCCAAATATCAAAATGAATCCGCCACAGGTATACATGTGTTCCCCATCCTAAACATTAAATAGGATGCCAGTGCTTGTGGAGGGTTTCCAGAAACTTATTCTTTTATTAAGCTACAGAAGAGCCATTCTACCTTAATCTGTTAAAGAGTATTTACCCTCAGTAGCTAAATTTTATCAAATACATTATAATATCTATTGAGATGATCTATATATTTCTCTTTTACTTTGTAAAATAGTGATTTACATAAGATTTTCTAATTTGAATCATCCTGTCATCTTGGAGAAACCTTACTTTGTTAAGTCTTATTATTCTTTTGTTACACCACTGGATAAAGTTGCTAGTATTTTATATAGTGTTTCTGAATCCTTATTTAAAAAGTGCATTGAGCCCACAGTTTGCTTGGGCTTCTTCCTATTTTGGCATCAGCATTAAGATTATTTTATCAAAATGAGTTGGGCATCTGCCCATATTTTTATAAATTAATGGTACAATCTGTGTAAAATGAGAATTAAATGGTCCTTGAACATTTTGTAAAACTTACTCAGGTCTATAGCTTTAAAAGGTAGTTGGCAGTTAGATACATTTACACAAATATTTTATTTTCCATTTTTATACTTCTATATGAGATGAATATGTTCATTTTAATGTTTCTACAAAAATCACTACTTTCATATAGGTTTTCAAATGAATTAGCTTAAATATAAAAGTTATGACAATTTTTTTTTTCTCACTGCAGTTATGCTCTCACTTACTTCCTTGGTGTTTATACATATAATTTTCTTGCTTCTACTTTCCTAATTGTCTATGTTTTGGGGGGCAGGGGATCTTAAATTGATAACTTTATCTTTTCTTTGTAAACAATTTCATTGTGATATGATTTACCCATTTAACGTTACAGTTATATAATTTTCAGTAGTTTCAGAGTGGAACAACTATCACCACAATCAATTTTAGAACACTTATGTCATACCCAAAAGAAACACCATGCCCACTGACAGTCATTCCCACTGGCCCCCACCCAATCCCATCACCCAGCCCTAGTCAACCACGAATCTGCTTTCTGTATCCTGGACTTGCTCATTTCTGAATTCTCCTATAAATGGAATCATAATATTCACAGTCTTGTTTGATTGGGTTCTTTTACTTGGCAGAATTTTACCCGACATTCACCATGTTGTAGCATGCACCAGGATGTCTTTCCTTTTTATAACTGAGTAATACTCCATTGCATAGATATACCAAACTGTGTTTATCCACTTATCAGTTGACCAATGTTTTGAACTGTTTCCACCTTTGGCACTTTGGCTGTTACGAATAATGCTGCTATAAACATTCAAGTTCAAAACTTTTGTATTGCCATATGTTTTATTTTTCTTAGTTATATACCTAGTATTGCTGTGTGATACGATGACTCTTATGTTTAACCATTTGAGGAACTGTCAACCCATTTTAAAGAGCAGCTGCACCATTTTACATTCCCACCAGCAAAGCATGAGGGTTCCAGTTTCTCCACATCCTCACCAATACTTGTTATAATCTCTTTTATTTTCACCATCCTAGTGGGTATTCCATGCATTGGAGGAGGAAATGGCAACCCACTCCAGTGTTCTTGCCTGGAGAATCCCAGGGACGGGGAAGCCTGGTGGGCTGCCGTCTATGGGGTCACACAGAGTCGGACACGACTGAAGTGACTTAGCAGCAGCAGCAGTAGCAGTGGGTATAAAGTAGCCTCTCACTGTGGTTTTGATTTGCACTCCCCTGGCAGCTAATTTTGAGCCTTTTTTCATGTGCATAATGGCCATTTGTATGTTTTCTTTGGAACAATGTCTATTCAGATCCTTTGCCCATTTTTAAATAGGGTGATTTGTAATTTTTATTATTGAGTTGTAGGGGTTCTTAACACATTTCGGTTACAAATCCCTTACCAGATAGGATCTGTAAAACCATTCATTCTGTGGGTTTTCTTTTTACTTTTTTGGATGGTGTGGTTTGAAGTACAAAGGTTTTCATTTTTGTTTTTTCTTTTGTTGCTTATGTTTAATGACTTTTAAAATTTTTTATTTCGATTTTTTCTTAATTCATTTCCTGTATTTCTGAGAATATTATTTTTCATCTAATTTCATGAGCTGAAAGCACAGACCACCACAAAGATTTAAAGTACAATAATAAATGCTACGAAATTTCCTCTGAATATGATTTTGGCCACATGACACCAGTTTTTGATCAACAGTAGCTTTTGATAAATATTGTGCTTTCAGCTGTAAATAGTAGGTAAATTCTACTTCTATTTCTTCCTTTAGCCAAGAATTATTCAGAATTTTAACATGCATTCAGGTTATATGTTTTATTATTTGGATCAAATTTTTATTTTCAGTGTTATATTACATTTGGTGACCTTGTTCAAAATTAGCTACAATTTTCCTGTACAAATTAGTATCATTCACAGGCAAATTTTTACCAGTGTTCCATGTAAAATGGGGATGTACTATTTCTGTCTTATACACAATGCAGAGACTGTTAGGTTATCCAATTTTCCAACTCTTGAATACTTCTACTTAACCAGAAGATGCTTTTGTGGTCTTACAAATTTCTCCTTTGATTTCTGTCTTTTTCATTTTGAACCTCAAAGCTTATAGGCTTATTAGTGAAGGCTTAAGGCTGTCATGTTCTTGGAGGATTCTTAATGATCTATAGCAAAGAGTCTTCATCTTTTTGTTTGTTTTTTGCTTTTGCTTTATTTTGTCTGATATTAATTTTGCTATCCATGTGTGGGTAAAGGGTTAACAAAACACTTCCTTTTCTGCGTGAGAAACAGAAATTCAGTTAACTGTCTGTAGTACTAGAACTGCCCTGCATAATTGTGTAGCTACTAGCCACACATGGCTAATGGCTGCCATTCTGGACAGCTTGGAAGAGAAATTACCATCATCTCAGAAAGTTATTTTGGACAGCAACTGTTCTATAATGTAGAGTTTAGATTCAGTTAACCTTCCCTAGGAGAACTGCTGGATCGAAGGTATGCATGTTTAAAAACGAGAAATATTCTAAAAATTTTTTTCAGAATGTGATGTCAATTTATACCTAATCTATTAGCATATATAAGTCCAGTGTTTCCCATACTTCATAAGAAATGATATAGTATTGGTTTAATTGTCACTTATTTGATTGCCAGTAAAATTAAACATTTTTTACATGCTATTTGTCTTTTGCAACCTGTCTTGCTGATATTTGCTTTAGAGCTTAATATAACTTGAGGACAAATGCTAGAAAACAACTCTTATTATTAGATTTTATACATTATCTATTCTCATAAGAAGTAAAACATCTTATTAAACATTTAAAATTTTACCTCATCCAAGCAGTTGACACGAACATTCTTGCTGCCTAACAACGTTCCAGCTTCTTGGACAGTACCTTAAAAAAAGAAAGAAAGAAAATGCAAAGTATTTATCTTTAGAAAAGAATCTAATGCCAAGGAAACAAACTTTAAAGGATTATCTGTGAAACTAAGATGAGTCAGGTTAGGTTATTAAGAAATAAAACATCAATCACATAGTAGTTCTTCCACAAAGTAATTATTCCCAAGAACAGATTCATAGAGCCTAAAATAGCTCCATCTTGCTTTTACTTCCACTGGCCTCAGAGTATATTAAATTGGCCGCATTTTCCTTTTGGCAGTAATACAAAAACCACAAGGCCTAAGACTTTTAATACTGAAACAATCTTAAAGGGCATCTAATCCAACCCACCATCTAAAGCTTAAACTGCAGTCAGTGTAATAACTGGGGTTCAAAATCCAGTCAGTATTTATATACCTTGTCACCACTAGGCCCTGTGAATTGATGGCATTCTTGTAATAGAATTCTTGGTTTGGAAATGCTGAGGTAAACGTTATCTTTAAAGCCCGGTACTGTATAAAAGTGCCGTTACGGCCAGGATTCAGACTCTCATACTGAAAGTCATCTGATATAAAACTAAAGGTCAGTTTCTGTAAATTTGTAAATACGCTGTAATTGGGCCACAACTGTCAGGTTTTCCAGCCGTCTATAAGACACACTGACAGAAGCAAGCAATCTCAGGAGAAAATGTTGCTATTATCGTCATTACTAGAAGCCAACCACACGTTCTGCCAAAAAGATTCTAGTGTGAAGGGGAACAGGATAATGAAATTGCACGTTCTCAGGGAGAAAGGATGAGCTAAGCCTCTCCTCTGAAAGGACATGGAAGAACTGAAGCATTCTCAATGAGGAATTATTTCTTCTTTTTAAATTTAGAATTATAGTTCAAGAATATGCTAAACTCTGCAGTTCTTCCAGAGTTAAAGGCAGAAAGCAGAATCGAGTTTAGCCTGCTTCTTTCTACCTGATCTGCTTCTTAGGCACATTATCTGAGTGCTCCTCACCAACAGAGGGGAGACACAGAAATGTCTCCTAGACTGAAGCTGCAACAGCTCGGCTGGGGAAATGTCAAGTGAGTGATCTGCACGGCCCTGGACTATGACAGCTATTCTCTCAATAGTTCGTTTGTCTGATCCTGTGGTCCATCTGAGGGCCAGTTGGTATCACTGGTTGAATGGCTATGGCTACAGAGAGAGAGGGGAAAGCCTTCAATCATGCAAGCAGGTTCTGTACAGAACCTTATCCATACCCATGGTTTCTCACCAGAGACTCAAACATCTTTGGAAAGGAATTAGAACAAACTCCAGCATCCCAATTGCACTTGAGGAAGATGCTTCAGTTGAACCTCATTATCCACTGAGGAATAACTGAAGTTACTTTTCATCCAACCAAGAGATGTTTATGCAGTAAAGGGAGAATACTATAGGGACTGTGATCATGCCAAAGCCTGCTATATGTTAGGGGGAAGATGGGAATTACAATCATAAACACTTGGCTCATGTTAGGGAACAGGCCGATAATTCTATAAAAGTTGAGCCCAAGGGCTAACAATACATGTTGAATCTGTCCAGTCACAGGGCAATTTAAAAAAAAAAGATAAGGCATTCACTCACATGCCATGGAATACCAGTTAGTCTTTTGAAATGCAGGGACCATGGTTAGAAAATTTTTCTCAAATGGTTTGGGAATCCAGAGAATGAAAACAGATTTTGGAAAACACGTGAGCACAATACCCCCAAGAAACGAAACTTCCAATGATTTCTAATTTGGTGTTCCTAATTTAATGACATTAGTGGGAAACTGTACAAGTCTACAAAGCATGGAAATGGGAGACGAATGGTTAACGCAGAAGGATTTTTTTTTTTTTTTTGGCCATTCCTCACTGTGCATATAGGAGACTCTCAAACAATATTTTGCAATTAAGTTTAAAAGATTAATTGCTTTCCTCGAGAAAGAAATGTGTTAAATCTCAGTTAACAAACTCTTAAGATGAAGAAATGTGGTACTAAAAAGAGGGATAGGAAATGAGACATTTCACTGGAGACAAAAATCAACAGACCTATAATGATGAAAAGTAATATTTAATGATTTGGTTCCCTTGTGAGACTTTCTCCAAATTACTCCAGGGAAGAAAACACAACCTAACCTGCTCCATTAGGGTGGGACTGATAACTTATCTGGATGGACCAGCATTTTAGCAGAAAAGAGATCACGGTAAGTGTGATAGTCTCACTGTTACTGCCCTCTTATACCACACCACAGACCTTTTAGCATCACTCTAAAAATGAACAAGTCCTATAAAACCCTCAGTGTTCCCATCGATGAAACAGAAATAATAACATCCATCCCATACAGCTCTTAAGACTAAGGGCTTGTCTTGGTGTTATTTGTATTTAGAGCAGCATAATAAAATTTATTGTGACACTCCTAATTTCTAGTTTGGGACTACTGGTCTCACTGAGCACAAGAAGTTGCCAAAACAAACAAAAAGGGAGAAACAAACATGACATCTCTGTTCCCAGCAACCCATCAGATGGTCATGAGATCTGGATATGCGTGAGTTCTAGGCTTCCCTGGTGGCTCAGCTGGTAAAGAATCCACCTGCAATGTGGGAGACCTGGGTTAGATCCCTGGGTTGGGAAGATCCCCTGGAGAAGGGAAAGGCTACCCACTCCAGTATTCTGGCCTGGAAGAGACAGACATGACTGAAGGACTTTCCCTCCACTTCCCAAAAAGAATGTCTTTTTGTGAGGAAGCTATATCAAAGTTAAGTATTTAAAAAAACTCTTTGACTTGTTAGTTGCTATAACATTTATGTGTAAGTAAAATCATGTATAAAATAAAGTGTCTGGATTTTAAAATAATATGTGGATACAGATTTAGTCATAAATACATAGTTATAAATGTATTTTTAAATAGACTTTTAATTACAACATGCATTTTGAAATACTGACTCTGTTTAAGTGTAAAGTTTCTAAATTCTCCTACTTGTATCTATTTTTAGACTTTGTAACCAAATGTCCTTAAGTTAGGATTATGAATCACTGCATAAAAAAAAAAAGAATCTAAAAGAGCTGTTTTGTAAATGAACACAAGGAAGCCCATAGAGGTTATAAAACCTGCCCAGTCATATAGTTAATAGTTTCTATGTATTTGAATTTAAATTTGTTTTTGAACTCTATGCTATAATTGATTATTAGGAGACCTGAATCTTTATCAAATTGCCAACATCCGTTGGATCATTGAAAAAGCAAGAGAGTTCCAGAAAAACATCTACTTCTGCTTTATTGATTACGCCAAAGCCTTTGACTGTATAAATCACAACAAACCATGGAAAATTCTTAAAGAGAAGGGAATACCAGACTACCTCACCTGCCTCCTGAGAGATCTGTATACAGGTCAAAAGGCAACACCTAGAACTGGACATTGAACAGATTGGTTCCAAATTGGGAAAGGAGTACGTCAAGGCTGAATATTGATTGTCACCTGCTTATTTAACTTATATGCAGAGTACATCATGTGAAATGCTGGGCTGGATGAAGCACAAACTGGAATCAAGATTGCCAGGAGAAATATCAATAACCTCAGGTACGCAGATGACATCACCCTTATGGCAGAAAGTGAAGAAGAACTAAAGAGCCTCTTGATGAAAGTGAAAGAGGAGAGTGAAAAAGTTGACTTAAAACTCAACATTCAGAAAACGAAGATTGTGGCATCCAGTCCCATCACTTAATGGCAAACTGATGGGGAAACAATGGAAATGATGAAAGACTTTATTTTGGGGGGCTCCAAAATCACTGCAGATGGTAACTGCAGCCATGAAATTAAAAAATGCTTGCTCCTTAAAAGAAAAGCTATGACCAACCTAGACAGCATACTAAAAAGCAGAGACATTACTTTGTCAACAAAGGTCCGTCTAGTCAAGGCTATGGTTTTTCCAGTGGTCATGTATGGATGTGAGAGTTGGACTATAAAGAAAGCTGAGCGCAGAAGAATTGATGCTTTTGAACTGTGGTGTTGGAGAAGACTCTTGAGAGTCCCTTGGACTGCAAGGAGATCAAACCAGTCCATCCTAAAGGAGATCAGTCCTGGATGTTCATTGGAAGGACTGATGCTGAGGCTGAAACTCCAATACTTTGGCCACCTGATGCAAAGAACAGACTCACTGGAAAGGACCCTGATGCTGGGAAAGATTGAAGGCGGAAGGAGAAGGGGATGACAGAGAATGAGACGGTTGGATGGCATCACTGACGCAATGGACATGAATTTGAGCAAGCACTGGGAGTTGGTGATGGACAGGGAAGCCTGGCATGCTGCAGTCTACGGGGTCACAAAGAGTCAGACCCAACTGAGCGATTGAACTGAACTGAATCTTTCTATATATCAGAGGCACTAGAAATAACCGTATTAACTCCACAGAACCTTAGAGCAGGATCTTTTTAACAGTCCCAAATTGGAAATAACTGAAATGTCCCTAAGTGTGACCAGATAAGCACATAATGATACATCTATACACGGGGAATAAAAAAAGAAAATAAAAAACAAACTGTTGGTACCATATAGATGAACCTCAAAATCATGATGCTGAGTGAAAAAAGTCATGCAAAAAAAAGGGGGGGGATTATTTACTGTACTTATTTTATAATTCCACTTTTATAAAATTCTAGAATAAATAAATTTAACCAACAGTGACAGAAACCTATCGGTGGTTGCCTAGAGACAGGGTTGGAGGGAGTGGCAGATTACAAAATGCATGCAGAATCTTTTGAGGTAACACAACTGGTCATTGTGTGGATTGCAGTGAAGGTTTCGTGGATGTATACTTATGTCAAAACTCTCTTTTAAAAAATGTGCATTTTAAATATGCATCGTTTATCATACTTAAATTATACTCCAGTAAGACTGGTAGAATAAACCTTATTGTTCAAGCCTGTTTCATAGCTCCTTTAACACAAATAATGGAAAAGGAGAAAAAGAAAAGAAAGTACATTACTTTCTCGTGAAATCAGCAACACTGACTCCAGGGATTTCAAGTACTAAACAAGATAAGTAATGAAAGACCTTCTAGTTTATATTCTTAAAGGAGGTTTCATTTATTTTGAAACAGTGCTTCCTCAGTGTTTAGTGAAAAAGATATCAGAACTTGGAAGAATGGCTCAATCTACAAGTAATATAAGCCACTAAACTGTGCTTCAGTGATTTCATTTCTCTTCTGAAATGTTGTGAAATGGATGCTGTCAGTGACTATAATTTAAATGGATATGTGAGAAACAGCTTCTCAGTTTCATCTGGAACTTCTTCTTGGCATTCCAACAAATAAACAACCTGTAAAGTAGCTAGCATATGAATTCACTCAAAAGAAGAAATTGTTCTTAAAGTGTCCAGTGCCATATGTGGTATTCTCTGGGCTATAAGTCCCCCTTACAATCTGCTTAACTTTTGGAGGGCAGTGATTAGCAGGATGGAGACATTCAAAACTTTGCTGAGCTTATTTCAGACTGGCCAAGGTGACAGGTCACACTTGGCTAGAAATTTATTGTTAATTTCACAGACTAGTACTGACTAATCCAGTGCTTCTCAAAGTCGAGAAATGTACCAAAAGGAGGAAAAATACCAGAACTGTACTCACTTCTTTAAAAAAAAAAAAAGGCTTCTTATGAGTACAAATAAAAGCTCTGTTATATGACCTTTGTTCGGCTATAAGCCAACAATTTTTTTTACAAATTGTTGTTTAGTTGCTAAGTCATGTCCAACTCTTTGGGACCCCATGGACTGTAGCCCACCAGGCTCATCAGTCCATGGGATTTCCCAGGCAAGAATACTGGAGTGGGTTGCTTCTTTCTTCTCCAGGGGATCTTCCCAACCCAGGTATTAAACCCACTGTCTTCTGCTTGGCAGGCAGATTCTTCACCCCTGAGCCACTTGCACACAAAACTACAAAATCACTTACAATTAAAATTTAACTTGACAGATGATAATATTTTAATGCAATTACCTTACAGAGTGAGTAAGATATGGTATGGACTGCTATGGTGTTGATTTCATTTTTTCATTTTTTTGTTTAGTTTGTTTTCAAGTCCACCATGTTTCTACAACTGTGGGCCAGATGATATCTCTGCTCTGCCACTTATTACCTGTGTTACACTGGGCAAGCTATTTAACTTTTCAATTCCTTGGTTTATTATCTATCAAATAGAGACTGCCATATTTACCATAATCATAGCCAACACAATATCTTAAATACTTTATATATACTAACTCATTTAAAATGTTGTAAAGTGTTATGTGTGTCTTAGTTGCTCAGTCGTGTCCAGCTCTTTGCGACCTCACAGACTGTAGCCTACCAGGCTTCTCTGTCCATGGAATTTTCCAGGCAAGAATACTGGGGTAGATTGCCATCCCCTTCTCCAAAGGAACTTCCCAACCCAGGGATCGAACCCTGGTCTCCTGCATTGCAGGTAGATTCTTTACCTTTTAAGCTACAGAGAAGTCTGTATTCCTAGCTTATGAAGATTAAATGCACGGATACATCTAAAGTGCTAATTATGCCAGACCCATGATAATAGTCGGTAAAGGTCAGCTACAGTTTTCTCATTACTTTTTGAAGAGTACGGTGATGTCCCACCGACCTTCACTTGACAAGAATGTATCACATACTAAGTCCATCTCACTTCTTTTCTCATCAGCTTGCACCCAATAAATAGCTGAAAGAGGGTCCATGTAATTTGTTGAACAATGTGAGCCCAGTACAAAAAAAAAAAAATCACAGGGTTAACCAGGCTAAATTCACATCAATTGTTTCATTTAATCTTTACAAATAAAAACTAGTGGACACTCAGTAATTTATCCAAGCTTTCCCCTTCCCACACACACACACACATACACACACATACATACATACACACACACACACACACACACACACACACACACACACACACACCCCATCTACACCTTTCAGAGACCCACTTTACAAAACTGCTCTCTTGTTTACACTTTTGAGAGAAGGTGAGAGCCCTGGACTGCTTAAAAACAGCATTTGCATCCCTGGTGGATTGTAAATTGATCCTTTGTCTCCTTTTTTGCCCAGCACTGTACCTGGCACAGAGCTGAGACTCACATGGTTGGGGAGCTGAATCCCAGAGCCACCAAAAGCACGGAGAAATTAACCAGAGATAGGCAGAACAGAAAGACTGCGTGCCAAATAGGTCAGCGAGAACCACGCTGAACAAACACATTGCACTAACTCCAAGGCCCACAAATTCTGGGCAAAGAACACTTATCATGACAAACACACAGCTGTGACTGACTTAAAATTCTTGAGGTCACATCGGGTGGGCTCAGGTCATCAGCACCTGTTGAGTTCCAATCTGATTTTTCTCTCTTTTCCGAGTGGACTTTCCTTGTCAGTATAAAGTTTGCCTTCCTCTCTCTCTGTAGGTCTAGATCTGAGCCATGTTACTTAGAAAGACTGGAAATTGGGAAGCTTTTTATGTCATTATGACCAGCCTCTCTGCCGATCCCGATCTAGGGCAAGCTCATTCTTGAGCTTAAAACAGCCACGTGAACAACGCCCGCAGTTCCCACGCATCCCCATCCCCGCGTGGTGACAGTACCGAAGCAACGTATTCATGCTGTTGTCCCCTGCCAGGTAACGGGACTTGGCAGTAAACTCTTCTGGGATATCCGCTGGGGGACTGAGGGGACACATGGCTTCTGGCTCGTCCCCCGGGCCTGCGTCTCCCTCCTTAGTACCATGAGCGGTGGAATTGGGACTCGCGTTCGGAGAACGGAAGAGAATGCGCGCAGAGAGCGATTACCAGATCGCAGCCCTGCCCAGAGCGCCAAGCGGTGTGGACGCCTCCTCAACCCCTTCGCTTTCGCGCGAGTTTCTGCGGCGGTCGGGGCTTCTGGAAGGATGCCAGGGAGGCCTTGCAGGCAGAAGCCTCAATGAGGCAAGTTACAGATGTCGTTTTGTGCCCTTATAAAGAACCCTGCTCCTTAGGAGCTCTCTCCACCCCCCAAAAGGGGGCGGAGACAGCCAAGGGATCCAGATCATTCGGCCCCCGGAAGTCGAAATGGCCCTGTAGACACCCGTCTATGAGCCTGAAACTTTACGGCCACTATCGCCCAGGCGGACTGTGGTCAATTCACCTGAGGAGTTTTGAAGAATGCACATTCTGAGGCCCCACCCCCACGTGGCTCTTTATTATCCGATGTGGAGCCCGGAAAGGTGCCGCCTTCTAAAAGCTGATTCAGAGGACGAATGTCTGCAACCTCCGCTCTCGTCCCAGCTGCGCTTCTCCCTCCCCACCTCTCCGCCTCCGCAACTCGTCCCAGACCAAAGGGAGGAGCGCTGTTTCCCGGTGGTAGGGTGTCAACCTCGGAAAACCGCAACCTGGGGTCAGCCGGGCCTGGGGCGCGGCAAGGGCTCCGCCACGCCCCTCCCTCCCCTCCCCGGCCAGGCAGGCAGAGCCCCCGTCGCAGCCCAGCACCCACACCTTTTCCGATGACTTCCAGCAGCTCCTTTTCCTCCTGGGTCAGCTCGCCTTTCTTTATGTGAACCATTGCTTCCGCCAGCTTGACGGCTATTCTGTGTCTTCGGGAGTACTAAAAAGAAACGACGTGTCTGTATTAGGAAAGCCAGCCGCAATATTAGGCAACTTGCGACTAAGACACTAAGTAGCCAACCGCGGAAGCATTCGAATTCTCTCCTCCTTCCAGGAGCTGGCGAGTAGCGGGCGAGCTCGGGCGAGCCGGGCGGGCGGTCTCCGTAGGCCCAGCGGTAGTCCCGGCCCCCCGCGCCTCGTTGGCCCGGCAAGGAGGAGGAGCTGCAGGAGGCAGCAGCGAGGCTGTCCCATTGGAAGAGCCTGGGGAGGAAAAACCAAATGGAGAAAAACACTGGGGGGTAATTAAAAGCTTCTTGCACGTTTTCCCCAAGCCACTCTTTCCGGTTCAGATATTTAAGGGCACACAATAATTAAATTCTCTATCTGGAACTTCTATGTTCGAAAATTTCTTCTTGGGCCTGCATCTCCCTGGTTCTCGCTATACAACCTCCCCCCTTTATTTCCCTGGAAGTGGAGCGGCCCGGGCCGGGGGCGGGCTGGGAGGCGGAGCGGCGTGGGAGGCGGGGCTGCGCCGAGCTCCGTGTGGATGTCAATGTGTCTGTCCTTCACTCCTCCATTGTCTGCCACCACCGCTGCCGCTTCTGCCACCGCCGCTGCCGGGACCGCCGCAGCCCCCAGCCTCGCGCGTCGCCGCTACCTCCTCGGACAGGTGAGAAGCAAACCAGGTAGGGCAGGGGAGAGCCGGGAAGCCTTAGACCACTGGAGCCAAAGCCCGACTGGGAGCTTCCCCTCCGGCCGAAGCTGCCCGGGAGGAAGCATGTGCCTGCTCGGGCGGCTTCCTGCCTCTCGGTGGGGAAGCCTCCCCTCCACCCCATTACGATCGCTTATACAGCGTATCGGTGCCCTAGAGTAAAGACCCACCGCTCGCCACGTTTGGCCGCCCCGAGAGACCAAGAGCGGGCAGGGGCTGGCCACGCGGTGGGAAGTGGCGGGTGCACAGCGTCTCGTGCGTGGCACCGCCAGATGCAACTCCGGAGGAAGCCAAGGTTGAGGCTCTGAACTACGGGTGGGGAGGAAAGGAGAGCTCCCCATTACAAGCGAGGTGAAAGCATGTGAGAATAAGTCTCTTCTGGCAACCTACCCCTCGCCCCCACTTGTCATCTCCTCCGGCTTCTGTGGAAGCTGTAGAAGAAAACCGGATCTGATCGCCCTGTGTGCCTGTAAAGGGTGTTTGGAAGCAATTTACACGTGCACTAATACTTGATTTAGGAGAGACAGTCAAGGGGGAGGGGGGAGGAAGGGCCTTTTCACTCTGCTAGAGTTCCCAGTCTCTTTGTAACTCAGATCTTGAGATTTATGGAAATAGGGAGGGGAGGGGGAAGGGGCGGAGATTAAATTGGTGTTGCTGTCTATATATAGCATTAGATTAGCCTCTTAATCCAACCTTCATTCAACTGTAATATGTAACCTCAAGCTTTCACTATGGGAAGCTAGGGGATAAATACAAGTGTGCACCCTCCTGTGGCTCAGCCACAAGACTTGCTTGCTAATATGAAGTCAGTCATTCCTCCCGAGTGCTTATCCATAATATATTTACAGCATTGGTGAAAGCTTGTTTAGAAATTAGTGTTTACTGTTTTTCTACAGTCTAGTATTAGTGTTTCTCCTAAGACCCTTCTGCTTCCAAAAGAATTATTTGAATGATTACGTAGATTTTTTTTTGTTAAGCATCCCTCCCCACCACTCTTTCTCCCTTCTTGTGCCATATATGAAGTGAAATGTATTTTCTTCTGGCCTTACACCTTCGTTTCTTGGAAGCATTCACTAACACTTCTGAAATCCTGGAAGATGTTCACCCTTATTTCCTGCCTTTAACAACAAAAAAAAAACCTCCCCGCCCCCCGCCCCCCCCCCCCCAATCCCAGATGTTTTCTTGTCTAAGGCTTCATCTCTGCAGGCTGGGACAAATCTGAGCCAGAACATCTCACATGAAAATGGTCTGAAATTATTCAACTCAATGTATAACAAAGAAACTTTTGTTCAGGGATGCTTTAATAATGATGTGACTGTTCAAACAAGTAGTAAGGCTTTTGAGTGACCCATCTTTTGTAACACTTAGAATGCTGCTATTGCCACAGTTACAGCTGATTGAAAACACAGTCTCATGAAGGAGCAACCCACAAACCTAAGAAAATGCTTACAGAGTAACCTTTCCTTACCAGGTGATTTAACATTCTATAAATCTGAAACTCCAATACTTTGGCCACCTCATGCGAAGAGTTGACTCATTGGAAAAGACTCTGATGCTGGGAGGGATTGGGGGCAGGAGGAGAAGGGGACGACAGAGGATGAGATGGCTGGATGGCATCACTGACTCAATGGACATGAGTTTGGGTGAACTCCGGGAGTTGGTGATGGACAGGGAGGCCTGGCGTGCTGCAATTCACGGGGTCACAAAGAGTTGGACACGACTGAGCGACTGAACTGAACTGAAGGGATATTACAGAATTGGGTGCTTCATTGCCAGAATTTCCATCTCTTCTGCCAAATTGGGGCCACGGTTACTTGAAGGTCACACCTGTTTGTCTCACTGAGGTTGTCAGTTTCTGAAGGATAGCAACTTATTACTTGTTTTCCTGGTGCCTTGTTGATATTTAGTCCTCTGTGACTACGTTCATTCAGTAAATCTAGGCAGCTAGAAATAAAGCAGCTAACATCTGCCTTGAAATGCATGTAAATAACATGTTAATTCTAAATTTCTAGATAATGTAATGGGTAGTGTTTATCATATGGGTTACATTCATTGTTTTGTACAGTGTTAATATTGAATGTAGGAATAGGACTGGCTAATGAGCATACCTCAGACTTGTTCAAGGAACTTTTTTTGTATGAAGAATGTGTTCACATCAAAGAAGTTTCGTTGGTAATAAAACAGCTACTGCTTACTGGGTATTTAGTCAGCACCAGATAGTCCACCAGAAGCTTTGTATAGGATTAGTTTAATCGTTGTTGTAATGACCCAGAAATTAGCCAATATTACCCCTGTTTCTGAAAATAAGAAGACAGAAACAAAAAGAAGTTAATTTGCCCACAACCCTACAGTTAGGAAGTATCACAGCCCAAACTGGAACCTCGATCTGTCTCCAAAACCTTTTCTCTTTGCGTTATTCTCTATTTACGTGGCTGGAAGTAAGGGGGAAAGTATATATTCTTATGTGGTTCAGTGTGACAAAGATAGAAAAAACTCTCCAGCCTCTTCCCAGTTTTTCTCCATGTCCTACAACCCACAGTGTCTATTTTTCTCCTACCTTTACTAAGAAATTGTATGTGTTTATAACTTGCAGGTGTATTTCCACTTTTTTTTAAACAAATGAGAAGTGTGCTAACACACTTGCACACTGTGTAATGGAATTTATATGATGCTTTGGTTTCTTTCCTCTTCTGTGGGGAAAAAAAAGATGTCTGAAATGTCTGAAATTCTCATATGTGTCCCTGTCAGCCCTTTGCCTACTCCTAATACCCTGGACCTCTCAGCCGATTGCAATGGATTCCTAAGTAGCTTGCTTCCCGTCCGGCTCATTCAAGGCACCACCACCAATAAACAGTGAGCGCTCATCATCTACTGAAGGGTGAGACACACTTTGTAAAGACAGAACTGATTCCCTTAAAAACCTGTCGGTGGCTCTCCACGGGCCGCAGAGAAGAGGCTCTGGTCTGGGCTGGAGGTCTACTTCCAGTTCCTCCCCATGAGCCGCAGAATAGAGGCCCAAGTCTGGTCTGGGAGGCTCTGACTTCTGGTCCCAGCCAGCATTTCCAGTCAGCCAGCCCTTCCCACATACTCTGCTCTCAGGTCACCTCACTGCTGATTCCCTAACATGCCAGTAACTTCTACCCCTCTGTTCCTGCTTTTCTCTCTTCTTGGAATGACCTCCCTTTCCTCTTTACTGAGTGTTTCTCTCCTTCCCAGATCTGATCAAGTGTCAACTTTCAAGAAACTTTCTTCTACCCTATCCAGGAGGGGAATACAGGCCCCAGTAAACATGTTTATTCCTGTTCAACAAGGGTGATAAGGACAGTCTTTCCTCATGAGTTGCTGGTACAATTGCTGACATCCTCTAACGTTCTCCAATCTCCTTGTTAGGCCTGATCCCTCCCCGCACCCCTAAATTAACGTCTTTGCTGCTTCATCTGGAGCTCCATGAAATACCCTAAAGCCAGCACCTTTTCCACGGCTCTCTAGTTCAGCGTTTGTTAATCTATTTGACCCGTTCTCCTCCTATACTATAAATTAACTAGTATTAGTTTACTTTTGCTTCTCGAGACCGTGACCCAGTGTCTTGCGCTTAGTGTGTGCTCAGTGCGTACTGAGTTGAATTCAGCTTGATCTCTAAGTTATTTTAGGTAGATTTATTTCCCTACTTGACTAATCCTTCCTGGCAATGTGAGGTGATGTGGCACTAAGCACACATAGTCGTAACCAAGGGCAGAAGGTCTTTAAATGTTTTCAGTCTCAAGCTGCTTGACATTCTGATGAATGCTATCAACCAAGAAAAAAAAAATTGTTCGTATGTACGTGTTACAAATTTTGCAAACCATTCCTGGATTCTCTTTGAAACCCTTGACTTCCAACTGTGTGCTTTAAGAGAATGCTATTTGTGTTTTATTGCAGGGGAATAGCTCATTTTTGAGTGTTGTAACTTTGGGGGTAATGTTTTCCTTGACATTTGACTCTCTTGTCTTAGGTACACTTCTTGACTGAGTTGGATATTTGATGATCTTAAGGAATTTCATTTTCCTTTAGGTCTGAAACTAATATTATGGTTATATTTTAAAATATCCCTTATCTTTTAGACACGGGTACTGAATTATTTCTAACACTGGCTTTAATCTAATTTTGTGACAGTGAGGGCAGAGACTGAGTAAGAATATTAATGAGACAAAACTCACCATGCTGTTAACAGTTTAAACTGGGCAGTGAGTACATAGACTTCGTTAGACTTATTCTCTTTGAGATTTTTCCGTAATGAAGTTTTGAAAAGGAAGGTCTGAGACTTCCCTGGTGGTCCAGTGGTTAAGACTCTGTGCTCCCAATGCAGGGGACCCAGGTTTAATCCCTGGTCAGGGAACTACAGCCCACATGCCACAATTAAGGCATCCTGCATGTAGCAAGTAAAATCCTGTGCAGCCAAATAAATTTTAAAAAATAAAGAAATAAAAAGGAAGGTTTGGAAGTATTACAGCCTCTTAAGAAATTGTTGTTTCAGTTTTTTTAAAAAAAGAAAGCAATATGGATACAAATGTTCTTTCTCTGTTTTTGGAGTTTAGCTTATGCAGTTATCCATTTAATGTTAAAACAGTTACACCTAAATCTGCAAAAGATTGTCTTGTGAACAATGCATTTGCATAAACTGTTCATGTCACACTTTAACTTCTCCCCCGAATGAAGAAGGGGTAGGTGGCATATCTCAGCACTGTGTCACAGGCTTATGAATATCCTGATGTCAGTTAATCTTCATCCTTTTTGAACTCTGACAGAGTAATTTGCAGACAAGTCTGAACAAGGGGTGCAAATGTATTTCGTTTAACTGAGAAAATCAAGATATGAATGAAGTAGAGAGACCAATTTTCTTCTCCGTCTCATAGACCACGTCAGAAGACGTTTCCAAAGAAGGAGTACTTTGGTAATGTTGTGAGCAGCATCAGTGTAGTTAGAACAAATATCTCAGTGTAGGAAAATGAGGACCACACTCAGGTGTGCCTGACACACCCGTCCTCAGGGTTTGCTTAACTAAATGCTCATTTTGACACCTGCTTTCTGAATTCTAAAACTTTATAACTTGTGTGTCCTGATGTTTACATTTCTTGTATGATGTTTTGGACTTATGAAATGTTAATATATCCAGAGGCCAACATGAAATATTTTGGTATCATTTATAATCTTGCAGATTTTTTTTTTTTTGGAAAGGTTTTTAAAGCATATTTAGTTAAGCTTTAAAGCCAAGCCTTCACAATATCTACGGCAATGCAGCCAATCCAGTCTCATTGCCAGGTCATGTTGAAGTACACACTCGGGTGCTTCCAACTTCAACTCATATGTATTTATATTAGCTAGGTCACTGTGGAATTTAAAACTCTAGGCTGCTGCCTCTTTATCTCTGAGTATAGTAAAGCAATTGCAATAATTAAAAATAGAAAGCTATTTCTGCATCAGAAGGGAAAGGTAGTGTTTGCCTTCCCAATAAATACATTTAAGGTAGAAAATCGGTGTTTTTACGTCTTGTTATCTGATTGTCTTTTGCTGGGTTTTTAGAACAACCCAGCAGACAAAGCAGCCCTTAAAACTACATTCATCAGCCTCTGAGTAAAATCTCTTGCTGGTCTGTTGATTGTGGAGTATAGCAGTCCCATTAAGTAGCCTCTTCTGACCTGGTGGGAAATGATTATGGATGAGCCCTGGGAGACAGCCAAGCACAGCCCCATAGCCCTGAGAATTAGAGTGGCAAAGCCAAGGCTCTGTGATGAAGTGGCTTTTCCAAGGCAATCTCTCTTGCTTTCACTTTGTTCATATATAAAACAGGGATGGTAACCAAACTTACATGTGACTTTGAGGATTCTTGAGGATGCCCTGTGAACTATAAAGTGTTATATAAAAACTAATTGATATTTTTAGGGCCATTTCTCCCTGTTTTTACAGTTGAGAAGTAGATGAATAACAGTTGTAGGCCTAGGTAAGAAGTCATTTTAAAGTAAAATTGTATAGAAATTAGTATTCATATAAGCCCTTCTCCCTACATTTTGGAAGAGATTCATTTTTCAAGAGAGACTTTCATAAAAGATATAATTCTAATAACTATCTCAGGATTAACATTATATATATATATATGTGCATGTATATATATATATTGATAAGAAAGATCTTGGTGCGTATCTGTTGTTTTCAGCAAATCCCAAATGATATATGTGATCTTTGTCTTCAAGAGGCTTCCAGTGTCCTCTAGGAGACCTGCCAGTCTCTGACACAATAAGGACTAGAGTCCTTTGCCTGTTCAAGTGGCTGTCTGGCTCCTTCCAGTCTTTCAACTTTAATTTGAACAATGTGGTTATTCCCCTATCCACCCACAGGTTTCCTGCTCCCAGAGTGCCCTCCTCCACACATTTCTGCATCACATTTTACTCAAATCCTTCTCAGCTCCTCCTTCAAACAGCCTTCTCCAATGCCTAATCTGAGCAACACAGTCCACATATGTAGGTTCCCGAATGGGTGGCGCTCAGTGGGAGGGTCAGAGAAAATGAGATTCTGAACAGAGTCTGGAAGGATTGGTGAATTTGAGCAGGTGAGCCAGAAAATGGAAAACATTCCAGGGAGAACAACCCCTAAGAAAACAACTCCATAATATACTATAACATAAATATTTATAAAATAAATATTGCCTATAATTTTCTGGCTGACCGTCTTAGAACTAGAAATCTTTAAGTCGTAGAAGTGGTAGATTATATTTTAAAGCACACTGGGTTTGTTGTTGTTCTCAAGTAGTTTATGACATCACATGTTTTCGACTAAACTGAAAATTATAAAGCAGTATCTTTAGAATTGTTGGTAGCAGGAAAGTTAATAATGGACATGAAGCAATGGAAGAAAAAAATCATATACTTATTAGAATATTGTGTCCTTGAATACAAACTGATTCAAAATTATCCAAAATAGTTAAAATATCAATAGTCAAAACATCTAGACAATCAAATGAGTAGGAAATTGTTTATGAAATTTATTTTGCAAATGAAATATAATCCATGGAAACTGTTTTTATCTATACAGTACCTTTAAAGAATTTTATTCTCTGATTTTTTTTCCAATTGGATTGTTCTGATTTTTTTCCTACTTTTATTGACGAATGGAATAGACTGAAATAGTTAAACCTGAGAGATGCAACTCAGGGATTTAGTAATCAGATTAATGTGAATCATTTTAATGCGGGATTGTGATTGTCATTAGGAGTTTCCACAACATTTTTTCCTTTATATTTACTGGGGAAAAAAATTTGTGATAATTTAAAATAATTTCTAAATTTTTTAAAATATAAAATCTACCACTATCAGCAGTGTATACAAGAATATTTTTCATTCTTAGCTCACTCTGATTTCTGTGCTGGGGCCATGGGTCTCTTCAACAAGTATCTTTTGGGCAGTTAAATACCAGCTAGAATGAACTGACCTGTTCTAAATTTGGCATGTGACGAGTGAAGAGTGCCAGAAAATGTTCTGATAGTCATATTTGTAAACTATTTTGAAAATAAAAGGTTTAGATAACTCACTGAATGACCCATTCTTTTGACAAACACCCAAGAGAGTGCTTTCATTGTTCTTGCCTGATTTTTTAACTGGAGGTGTAGCCTTTGGTATTTTTTGTTTTGTTATCTTTAATTATCTTAATTACAGAAATGATGTATTAATAGGAAAACAATAATAACAAATTTGTGAGAGATGTAGAATTATGTTTCCTCTTCTCATAATCCAACTTATTTTTATGTTAGATGAGGACTTTCAGAAAATAATTGTTAGATGCACTGTTATTTTGAGGAGTACTAAGTAAATTGAAGACAACCACTGGGCAGAGAAGGGTAACAGTAATGAATATTAACTCTTCGCACTGTGGAGACTTTATCATAAGCCACTGCGAGGTATGCAATTTTATAATATTCTACTGTCATCCTTTTTCACATATTCACACAAAAGACTTGAATGGTTTTCAAACCAGCCTCTATGGCTTCCTGGATTTGTGACCATTTCTAAGAAAAAAAAAGAACAGGACATACGTTCTTCTCAGTATACAAGGTAATAGAAAGGGGTTATTGTAAACAGGAAGGAGAAGCCCGTGTTTCTGGTACAGAGGAAGCTGCTGGCTAGAGGAAAGGATGCCACTTCTCCGCGTGGAGGAGTGTGAAGATGGTGTTTACATTAGGGTCGAGCCTCTGCAGGAAGCAAGTTGAGCACTGGCTCCCATAGTACCAGAAACCAGGGAGCCATAAATTTCCTACTATTTACATGTCCATGAGAGTCAGGATTTCTGTTAAATCCTCTTGCTAAAGATGAATGTGTTTGTCCTTACTAGAACTCCACAGAGAACTATTTGGCGTTTTGGAGGTAACATATGCTAATTTAGTTTATCCAAGTGCTGAACTAGACATTAAAATTAATATTTATGCTTCACTCTCTCTTAACTCTAAACCCATAAAATCCATAAGGCAAATAATGAAAAAGCTGCCGTCAAGGATCGTGTAAATTGTTACCCTACAATTTTGGTTGGTTCTTTGGAGGAAGTGCATTCTGAGGAGACAGTTGATGGGTTCTGGCCCTGGCTGTTCTGTGTTTGATTTTTCCTCTTTGATCTCTGCTGTTATCACCAAGGTTAGAATGGAATGCATGGCCTCAGACAAGTGGCATGACATCTCAGAGTCTTATCAGAGTCTATCAGAGTCTTAAGCTTATCAGAGTGGGTCTAGGTTTAGTTCTTTGGGTTTCAAAGTGTTCCAAGCTTCATGGATAGCCATTATAAGTTAAAAAGTAAAAAACAACAACAACATACATCGAATTGTTAAAGCATTACTAAACACAATTTGAAACTCAAATTCATCATGTGATGGACTTTAACATACTGGAGACCATTCCTTCTTAACTCACACTGCCAGGTAATTTTGTGCAGTGCTTGGCTCAGAAGTCCACCTGCTAGAAAGTGAGCACCAGGCCTCTTATCTATGCATCTTGTCTGGTCCCCACTGCATCCCTATTGCCCAGAACCAGATAGGGCTTCCTGGGTGCCGCTAGTGGTTAAGAATCCGTCTGCCAGTGCAGGAGACGTTAGAGACTTGGGTTTGACTCCTGGATCTGGAAGATCCTCTGGAGGAGGGCATGGCAACCCACTCCAGTATTTTTGCCTGGAGAATCCCATGGACAGGGGAGCCTAGCAAGCCCCAGTCTACAGGGTTGCAAAGAGTCAGACAAGACTGAAGTGACTTAGCACAGTACAGTGTATGTTTAATAAGTGAATGCAAAGGAGTTATTCTCTATATATTTAGGCTTTTTTAGAAAGTATACATGAGAGTTTGTAATTGTGCTCTGGTCTTCTTTCCCCCTTTTAATTTGAGTTTGTATGCTGCTGCTAGGTCACTTCAGTCGTGCCCGACTCTGTGCGATCCCACAGATGGCAGCCCACCAGGCTCCCCTGTCCCTGGGATTCTCCAGGCAAGAACACTGGAGTGGGTTGCCATTTCCTTCTCCAATGCATGAAAGTGAAAAGTGAAAGGGAAGTCGCTCAGTCATGTCCGACTGTTTTCGACCCCATGGACTGCAGCCCACCAGGCTCCTCCATCTATGGGATTTTCTAGGCAAGAGTACTGGAGTGGGGTGCCATCGCCTTCTCCGTGAGTTTGTATGATTCACTCCTTTAAAATCGTACCTGGGAATGCAGTCTCATATAAGTGTGCTGTGTCCCATAAGTCCCAGGGCTAAGACTGGATACTTATATCCAGTGTATGCTCTCCTCATTGTGAAATAGGCGTGTGTAACTTTGTGTGTGTGTGCAACTCTTCAAATAAAGCTTCATCTGCTAGACAGGCTTGGGCAGGTTCCCTCCTGGGAGAATGGGGGCAGGAGTGGCCTGGGAGAACTCACAAGTGAGAAGACATTTGGATTTCTGCCCACCACCAAGTTTGAACTTCCTGAAGGTCCATTCCCATGTTTTTTAAGCCACTGCTCCAAAGCAATATTCTACCACTAGCTACCAGTCTTTTTTGTTTTGTTTTTCAGAAAATTCTGTTTTCTTCTCCTTGATTAACATGCTAAGAGAGGAACAGATTTCAATCCCCCTTGCCATAATAACTTACCATCTAATCTTCTGTTTGTACTGATAGTAATAAACATTCCCATCACTTTTGTGTTTGATACAAAATTAGCCTAAATCAACTGCGCCCTGGCATTTGACACCACTCCCTGCTAATTTTTTAAACTTAATTTTTTTCGGTTCACATCAAAGTTAAGGGTACAGAGATTTCGTATATACCCTCTGCCCACATACATAGCCTCCTCATTATCATCACTCCTCACCAGAGCTAATCAGTGATACATTTGTTTTGTCTAAAACTGACATTATTGTTTGGCAAACAAAAATAAATCACTCAAGGAAATATCTGCCTGATTGCTGCTCTGATATGTGTAGACCCGTGTGTATAATTTTCAGTTCTTGAGAGCAAGGCCCATCTTTGGCTTTGCTTGCCTTTTTTCCTCTGTAGTATGGGGTCTTCCAACCTTGACACTGGAAATTTTGGACCAGATAACCTTTTGCTGTAGGGGGCTCTCCTACAACATTATAGATGGTTCAACAGCATCCCTGGCCTCAACCTACTAGATTCCAGTAGCACCCCAATCCTCCCAGCATGACAAACAAAAATGTCTGCAGACACTGCCAAATGTCCCTTGGGAAAGAAAATTAAATTAACCCTGGAGTGAAGCCACTGCTGTGTCGCAGTGCTTGACACAGAGTAAGCTCCCCTCAAATGCTTGATAAATTAATAAATATGTTTAAACCACAGCTAGACATTTAATCATTGGGTATTTGTCTGTTTCATGCTACCATTTCCTCTAAATTCTCCCAATTTACAGCTTGAAGTTTCGTAGTAGGTATGCAGCTCTTATCACCATCCTCTTGTAGATAAAAATTCTAAGGGTCTCATCTAGCACAAAGGTTTTAGGACATTTTGTTAGTAAAACACCCTGAGATGTTATGTTTGAGGGATGGCTTTTCTAAAAACTGAAGTATATACAGTGTGTGTAGTTGAAGGTGTGTTTGTGTTTTTCAGAGTGTTGAGATATAAGAATGACATCAGCAAGATTAGGCCATCTGGGAAGCTGAGAGGGGTGGTCAGTTGCTGGGGGAAGGGAAGGGCCCAGGAGAGATTGCATCTGGGGAAAGTGGAAGCTCCCAGAGAAGGAGGTGTGCTTGCCCCAGGGACTTTGTATAGAGTTCATTAAATAGATAGCATGAATGGATAAGCAGAGTGAAACTATTTAGGAGTTATTTATACTTCTTGGGAGTTTTTGAAAATAACTTCATTGAGATGAAATAAAGGACATGATGTAATCATCTTATTTCAATGAAGAGGTTGTACAGTGATACTTAAAATGTAATTTCTGAAATATTTTAATTAAAAGGGAAGCAAAAATACAGTATTCAAAAACAAGATAAAGTTTAAGACATGAAATAGATTTGGAAATGTTATAATGAAAATTTAATCATGATGCTTTTATGGCTTCTTAAGGAAGATTTAGATGAACATAATTAACTCTTAGTGTATTTTTTTTCACAGCACAATTCCTTAGGCTTTTGATCCCTCTTTCTTATAAAGTCATTGCTTAGCACAATTTAAGTTCCAACTGTTAATGTTCCTCACTGGAAACTATTGTTGTAAAATTTTGAGAAGACAACTGTAGTTTATTGTTTTGTACTTTTTAAGATAAATATTTTTGTTCTTTGATTTCATTGATTATAAAAGTGAAGAGGATATGATATGAATATAACAATAATATTTATATTAAAGAATATTTGACTGTATTTAAAAACATTCTTCTTTTATAGATAGGCTACTTAGTTTAAATTTTAATGTTATTGCAATTATTATAAATACTGAAAGTTATGTAGAATTTGCTGGGAGATAGAATGAAGCTTGTTGTAGAGGCTGGGTGATTTTGATTCCAGAGAGGAATCATGATAAAGATATTGACCAAACTAATGTTATGCTGGGCAACAAAATTGTGTATTATTATTATAGGTATATATTTAGTTTATTGCTTTAGAATGTTCATAATTTAAGGTTTCACAGAGCAATTTAATTTCTTTTCTTTTGAGAGAATGATGCTGCAGTATTATCAACCCAAATGATCCCAAGACAATGTTTTATACAGGATTTTATGATGTTTGTTCTTGCAGTTTTAGCTTTAATGGAAGGGAGAATAGTTTATAATTATGGACATATTTTTAGTTCTTTTTATGGAAATTATTTTACCTATTTGGAAGATAGAATAAAAGGTAATTCTTGAAACTTGCTCCTAAATACAGAGTATTTCCCTAGAATATTGCAGTGAAGTGGCTCAGTAATATTTTGAGTTTTGTGCGCTGGTGTTATTGCATCTTTACAACACACTTTATTCTTTGGGTATAATTTTGTAGGGCAACAGTATTATACCCAAAGGATAAAGTGTGCCTGGGAAATCCCATGGACAGACGAGCCTGGTGGGCTGCAGTCCATGGGGTCACAAAGAGTCAGATACAACTTAGCGACTAAACAACAGCAAAAATAATTTTTAGTATCAGAATCAATCAGAAGTCTTTTTGTTTCCATTGTCTTAAGTAATATTGATTGTACACAGAGAGTTTCACTTTGGAGTTTGGTATTTTTTCTTTTCTTTCCTGCTGTAGACACATAGTTTTGAAATTTGGGCAGAACGCTCTGCAGTTACTTTATTTGAAAAATGCTAAGTAAAAAACTGCCTTTCTTTGAGTATATTTTCATCTTCTTCTCAAGTTTGTGTATTGAGCCATGGGGAATGCTTTGGAACTGCATTCCCTGTCATGATAGCCACTAGGCATGTTGGCTGTTTCAGTTTTAATTAGTAAAAATTAAATAAAACTAAGCATTTTCTTCCTCATTCACACTAGCCACACTTCAAGGATGCTACAGGTGTCTAGTGGCTACCATATGAGACAGTGCAGATACAGAACATTTTCACTGCCATACACAGCAGTGTTAGGTACACCTTTCCAGGATGGGTGTGGGCAGACTACAGCCTGGAGGCCCATTTTGAGCTTGTATTTATTTTGTAAATGAAGTTTTACTGGAATGCAACCAGGACCACCTCTTTGCATTTTGCCTGTGGCTACTTTCAGGCTGTAACAGCGAAACTGAATAGTTAGACTAGAGACCTGGTAGCTCGCAGAGCCTAAAATACTACCTTTCTGTCCCCTTCTGGAAAAAGATTGTGACCCCACTTTAGAGGATCCATATTCATAATGTCGAGGTTGTTTGAATAGCAGTTATTCTATGTGTAGAATATATTAGCGGTATTAAATGCCTCACATAAAATAGGTTATCATACTTGAGAGATGAGCCAGACCAGGACAGGCAAGATCTCTTAATTACTAGTTGAGAACAGGCTTCCCCTAGGAGGGACAACTGGAAGATATGTCTGTCTCTGATTGATCAGACACTTTCCAAAATGGAGAGAATTAAAGAAGAGTATAAGGGAAGGCAACACACCAGGTGTCAGTCTACTCAAGGTGGGCAGGGCAAGTGGCAGAATTAGTCTACAGTAGCCGTGAGACCCCTCAGTGCTGCTGGCCCCTCGTCACACTGCTGCCCAGAGTCTGGTTGGAAGTGAGAGATGGAATGTGAAAAGGGCGTGAGATCAGTTAGCCATTTAGGCTCAAATAGAAATTGGTTTACAATTGTTATTTCATTAATAGAGGACCTGGTCTCTAATGTTTGATTAAGTGGATCATTTTAGTATTTTTATGACCTCATCTTCTAACATTTCCAATTTTACATACAATTTTTTTTAAATATGTACTGTTTTAAACCATGGAGTATTTCCATTTTGGTGGGACATGAGCTTATTTTTCTCTGTGAATGTTTGAGTTACAGTGTTCTGAATGGAAGCCAAATTATCATGCTGTTAGTGGATATCAAGTTATAAATTGTAATGCAGTGTTATAACTGTGAGCTTTTTTGGTTGGCCTAGGAGAACTGCCGTTGTTGCTCTTCTGCTGTGACTTGCCCAGGTTTAGGCTGGTGGAGTTTCTTAGTCTATGTGTCCTTGCTCTTCTTCGGCCAGGAGTCAGTGAATGCCTTATAAAGGCTGACCCTCTCTGGAGCAGATTATAATGTAGCACCGGAGCTAAATTTAGAGAAAAGCCAAGCCTCTGCTCCAAATAGTAACAGCTAAGTGATAGAAACTTTTGGTGAACAGAATATCTTCTCTTAGTCTTTCAATACCACTAGGTGAATCTCTGTTTGTGTGTGTTTGTTTATTTTAATTTTTGATGTTGTGTATGTCAAAAATCTTTGCATACTTTTTTTAAACATTTATGTGTTCTTACCTTATTTTCCACATAGAATATGTTCAGGTTGTATAAAACAAGCCCACATAACTGAACTTTGAAGATACAAACTTTCCTGTTTAAAGCTAAAGAAGGTATTATAAACAGAGCTAAAGAATTTTTAAAATAGAGTAATTCACTCCTAGGTAGGTTGTGTTTGGTGGTAATTCTCCATTAGCAGGAAAATTTAAATAAGATAATAAGGTAATTAGAGAATTCTATGTATTTATACTGTAGACTCTAATAGAAGGGGCACACACTTTAAAAATATTTTTAAATTCTGAAATAAAAACATCTTTGGCAAAGGGTAATGCCTTCCTTACATGTTCAGCTACTGGAGAAGTTTCAGGCTCTATTTTTGGTTTTGCATCTCAGTACAAGACCCAAACCCTTTAACAGGTATTTTTTCCTTTGCTAACACAAGAAAATATTTTGTATGGCATTTGTTGTGTTTGGGGAGGTATGGAAACATTAAGGAAACCACATGCACACTTAGGTATATTCATTACTTGTGCCCCAGTGGAAACGTTTGCTGATCTAGAGTGAATCTGTTGAAAATGCCAACAGGGAAAATCCTGAATGAGAGAATTTTTCTGTAAATATTAGAAACTCTATTTCCAGTGCCTCTCAAGTGAAATAAGATTTCACTGATTAAGGTTATTGCATTTGTAACTGTTTCACTATGCAGCTGCTGCCCCTACGCGTACACCTGTCAATCCCTTCTCTACTCTTGACCTAGGGGAGCCCCACTGTTGTTTCACCTGCCTCATTGTTCTGTAAATGTTTGTGTTTTATCTCTGCTGGACTCTGTGCTCTTTGAGGGCTTGGAATCTAGCTTAGTCACCTTTATATCTAAAAGCAGAATGTAGTAAGTTCACTTTATAAGACTGGTAAAAATTCTCTCTCTTTAACCATGAAAGAAATTACTTTTGGGCTTTGTTACTTTATTTTTAATGAATTTCACTTGTGAAATGGCAATTCAAGTTTTTCCATGATAAATAGATTGCTTTCTGTGTGAAAATAGGTGTTTCTCTTCTTTCACGGGATGGGTGGGAAGAAAGTTTTGGTACATAAATTGAATAATAATTTTTCCACATTCTTGAGAATGTTTTTTAATTATAATTTTTAAAAACTTTGAAAGAGAAATAATTTGCTTGACATTATCTTGAATTGTTTGGTCTTCATAACTTAGGCAATCTAGATACATTTTCAGATTGTAATATTTATGTCAGCAAGGTTATTCTCAGTTTGTAAAAGCTCATTTTAGAGCAGGTTTTTCACTTTTTAAAAAGATAATTTATGATATTTTAAATTATTAAGTCCAGTAGAAGAATTAAAAAGCCCACATTTGCATCCTCTGAAGTAAACAAACAAATGAAAAACTGTTTCTTTTCTCATTCTTAAATGTTCCTTGCCTAGAAAAGCAAATATTACATGTACCTCCTTTTAACCAAAAAATTATGCTTTGCACTCTTTTATTCAATTTGCTTTTTTCCTTCACAATTTCCCTTGAACATCTTTCTCAGTATGACAGCTTATTGACAATTATTTATTCAATACTTGCTCTCAGTGTTGTTTTAGGTGCTAAAGATACAATTTTGAGTAAAACCTGCGAAGTCCCTGCCCACAGGGCGGTTACACTGTCATCAGGGGAATAGACCATGGCAAACAAATACTAAAAAATGCCAGGGGCTGCTATGAGCAATGAAGAGAAATAAAGCTAGAGAAAGACACGGAGCCTTGTTAGTCGGGATGGCCTGGGAATTTCTCTGAAAAGGAGGTGTTTGTGTGCAGAGAGTAAAGCCACATGAATGCCTTGGGAAAGAGTCTTCCCAGAAGAAAAATGACCTTCCCTGGCCCAGTGGGAAAAGCAGAGGGCTGGGTGACTAGAGGGGTGAGTGATGGGAAAACATAAGTGTAGGAAGCTTGATCAGAGAGGTAGCAGGGCCGTATGTAGTACATTTGCATCTAATTCATTTTGTAATGCTTCATAGTTCCATTCAATGGCTTATTATAACTTATGGAACCAGATACAGGTTTATGGGTATTTGACTTTTTCATTTATTTATGCATCCAACAATGTTGCAACTAAATCCTTTTATATACACATGCGTATATTTACATACTTATGTGGGTATAACTAGAAGAAATTCCTTGTAAAGGAATTGCTGGACCATAGGTTTTGTACATGTAAATATTTATATTCACCAAATGCTTTCCAAAAGTATTGCATGGAGTTTATCCCTTA
This sequence comes from Bos indicus x Bos taurus, assembly GCF_003369695.1. Classification (NCBI taxonomy): domain Eukaryota; kingdom Metazoa; phylum Chordata; class Mammalia; order Artiodactyla; family Bovidae; genus Bos; species Bos indicus x Bos taurus. The sequence goes on along the minus strand of NC_040079.1, from coordinate 94,556,223 downwards.
TGCCAAAGTTTATGTCTATGGTTATTATCCTTGTGTCTTTTGTCAACACTAGATATTATTAAACTTTAAAAGTTTTGCTAGTTCAGTAGTTACAATTATCTCATTTTGAAAAGTATATTTAGATGACTAAAGTCAAACATACTTACTGGAAATATATTATATGGGCTGTTTATTTGAAGCACATAATCTTTATTTTTTTGTTTTCAGAAATTTTATGAATAAGCATCAGAAGCCAGTGCTAACAGGCCAGCGGTTCAAAACTCGGAAAAGGGGTAAGTTGTGTTGTGTTTGTGTGTGTATGGCGGGGGCAAGGAGGGCAGGGAGGTGAGGAATGTTATTTAAAGTTCTAATCAATATATAAGTTTGGAGATTGTCAAATTTAACAATATAAAACCAGTTATTTTACTAGCAAAGGCCAGTTTCTTCAGGAATAGCCCAAAGAAATTGCAATTCTGGATATTTGAACTATGGGGCAAATCAGAACAAGGATGAGGAACTTGCTCTAGTAGAGAAAAGAGGGAAGCTGAGAGGGGCTGTAATAACCCAAGAGTCACATTAGGAAGCTGGAAGTCCAAAGTATGGAGGCTTCTCATAGGTTGCACTGGTACACTCTCTGATTGGCTGGGCTTTGGTTAGGTGGAGAAAAGTTTTCTTCTTCCTTCTGGATAGTAAAGTAGGCAACAGCTTTCTGTTGGAGACTAGAGATGAGGGCATTAAGTCTCTTCCTGTTTGGAATAATTGATGGTGCATGAGAGGGTGTAAGAGCTCCCCCTACAGGCATGTCTGGACTCCAGTTGTAGCTGAAGTGAAGTGAAGTGAAAGTCATTCTGTCATGTCCGACTCCTTGCAACCCCATGGATTATACAGTCCATGGAATTCTCTGGGCCAGAATACTGGAGTAGCTAGCCGTTCCCTTCTCCAAGGGGATCTTTACCAGCTGAGCTACCAGTGAAGCCCACTTCTATGTGAGGTTTCTTAATTCCACAAAGAAGAATTAGTATTATCTTTGTTTCCACCTAACCTCACTAATTCCTGTCTTTTGAGCTCTGACTGTAAAATCTAAAGTTCTGCATTCCAGCTTCAGAACTGCCAGTTATTTAGGAGTTTGATTTTTGAACAAGGCATTTAACTTGTCTGAGCTTTGTGTCGTTAGCTACAAAATGAGGGTAATTATGTCTGTTCAGGTTGCCTTAGTCTCATGTGAGGCTATGAAGGCAATTGATAAACTTCACTATTTTTGACATTTGCCTTTGCACTTGTGGTTTTTGCTTTCTTTATGTTTTTAAGAAAATGTTCATATGCAAAGATAGTAAAGCTAAGAGATATAAAAGGAAAGAGATATAAAAGAGCTGTAACCGTTTCAGAATTTTAGAAAGTCGAATGAAATTTACCTAAATATCTTTAAAACTTTAAAATTCATATTTTCAAGTGTCTTTTATTGTGGGAAAAGTAGTGATAAAGCCAGTTTGATGGTGGCTGTTAAAACATCTGTATGTGAGTGACTCCTTTCATGTTCATCTTACCATTTCTCTGTATAAAGAATTTTTAAGTATTCTAAATATTTAACCAGTTTTGCGTAATTATACAGAAATCCTCTTGGATTTAAGAATAGTTGAGCTAAAACTTGATTGGAAAACTTTTTAAAGTATGAAATATGGCATGACTAACACTGAGGAGAGTGACTGAAAAATATTTAAGGAAGTATCATGTGTAAAGATAAAGTGTGATTGAGTATCTTTGCGAAGGCCTCACTGCTGATTATGAAACAGAAGCTATGTAATGGTCGTCTAGCACTAAATTATTGGATTGTTAACCTGTGTCAGATGCCTTTGGCATTCCCCACCAGTGTCTGTAGCTGAGGGTCTCTTGTAGTGCTGTCTGTGTAAGAAGCAGCCAAGTGTGGTCAAGTAGAAAGAAAAGATTTCTCAATACAATGGGTCAATTGAATAAGAAGAGATTATAAGAATCACTCAGTAGCAGTAAGGCTAAATTTAACCATAAATGCTGCCTGCCAAAAAACGTCACATTCTCTCTAAAAAATGAAAAAAAAGTTTTAAAAACCAAAAAGGTAGTTATTTTGTACAGTATTTCTGTCTTATATGCTTTTATGTTTTTATTTTTTGCATCCTTGACTCATCCCCATAAACGAAGTACAAGTATAGCCTGAACCACCGCCTGTGTTTAGTCCTTTTAGAAACTGTGTCCCCACTTACACAATGAGGATTGAAATCTGGAAGCAGATAGCCATCCAAGGTGCCGAAACCAGCATGCATTCTTTGTCTCATTGTGTAAAGCAGTCTTGGGAAAAAAATAAATAAATGACGTCGTTGATTTCCAAAGGACTTAATCAGAAATCTAGTCACAGTTAAGGTATTCTTGCTCCTGGTAATGTGATAATATTTAACGTACGCCCCACTGTGAGGTGAAGAAAGGTTTGCCACCACCTGCCCACTGAGGGAACGTGTTAATCTCAGACCTGGATCTTCAGCTCAGGCAGCTTTCTTAACGTGACGCTGATTCACGGTAGCTGAGCTCCACTGCCAGGAGAGGGCCTTAGGATGGATTGCACAAGAGCTAACATGAGTCAACGAGTAAACTGGCCCTTACAGTCGGTCAGTTCTGAAACGGAAAGGTTGCCTCTCATACTGAACTGGTTTGCCTCTGATTCATCTGATGGGCAAGATTGTGCCTGCGTCTCATTGCTTCAGGAGTACGCACAGAGAGCCACCCAGAAATATGTTATCTATAATTTGCCAGTTGATCTAGATTTATATAACTCAGGTCTGTTGGGGATTTAAAGCTCCATTTGAGCCATTTTGTGCAAACTGCTGACTGGGGGAAAAAATGGAGTCAGCCTCATTTTCTGCTTTTCATAACAGTGAACTGCCTCCTGACAATTCATCGTGCTTTGGCTTTTCTTTTGCTATTATGATGGGGCTGACTTCAGATAAATGGTTGGCAATTTCATAGAGCTGAGAAAATAAATCTGCAGAGGATATTTCAAGGTCATTTTAATAGGCTGTCTTCTGAAGCTCTGTCTTCAGTTTGTAACTATTCCCTAGCACAGCTAATGCTCTTCCCTGCCAAGTCAGTCTAAAAATGTTTTGTTCTTTTTTCTTCTTCTTAACATCAAAATGAAATATTATGGTGTGTGCATGCTAAGTTGCTTCAGTCGTGTCTGACTCTTTGTGACTCCATGGTCTGTAACCCACCAGGCTCCTCTGTCCTTGGGGGTTCTCTAGGCGAGAATATTGGAGTGGGTTGCCATGCCCTCCTCCAGGGGATCTTCCCAAACCCAGGGATCAAACCCGTATCTTATGTCTCCTGCATAGGCAAATGGGTTCTTTAACATTAGCATGACCTGGGAAGCCCAAACATTATAGTGGGGCACATCATATAGAACTTATCCTTTATGAAATATGCACATCTTACTTATAAAATTTTCTCCAAAGAAATTATGTTTTCTACTGTGACTTTTGGGAATCCAAGAAGGATGAACACTTCTCGCCTGAGCCATTGTTATGCTTAGATGAAATGAGCGAGATGAAATGTTTAATAATTCAAGTGATCCCCCTCTAAATTTTGTAGAAAAATACAATTAAAATTAGTGAAAATAGGAGCGAGAAAAAATGACCAAACATCAGGCATCCAGAGTGACCACGTGCTCAGGTTTCTCTCTGAGGCTTTAGATCTGAGTTGGCGGTTTTAAATAACTCTTAAGATTTGTAATAAATGGTGTTAGGAACTAATGAAGTGAATCATTTAAGGTAATATATATTGGAAGTCAATCTGTGTGTATGGTTAGAAAATCCATGATACTTCGCATTCTTTTTCTCTACCTCAGTGACCTGCAGAAAAAGATGGTAGCTTATGTTATTTTTGTCACTATGTTGGGATATCTTCCAGTTACCATAGTTCTTTGAGAAAGCAATAGTATTTAGATAACTTATAAGCACGTCAGAAAAAGACCTGTTTCTCTCTGTGCCATAGAAGGGTGATTATGACTAACTCCTCAGTGTCACACTTGTAATTCACCAACACAGACCCTAAACGTTCCCACCTCAGGGGAGCTTTGACCTGCCAAATGGAAACTCAAGGGAGCAATGTCATAATTTTGTTAGAATTTTGTTGATATTTCTGCTGCACTGTCCTCAAATGAAATACGTATCATATTTACTGTTGGTTGTTTAAGGTGAAAAAGAACCTTTGGGTAAAATACTGTCTTGTTTGCCCAAACTTCCATTAACGTTCTTGCCATTTTCCTGTACAGGAATTTTAAATTCCTGCAGATGAACACTTAACTTAGCACGTGGGAGTTCTGCTCTTCATCCTGCAAGAGAATTATTAATCCTCCCAGGCCGTCATGACTTTTTAAGATTCCCAAGCTATACATGAGCATCTTGACCTACTGCATTATTACTCACTGTTGAAATATCTCTGGCTGTAATATACTGCCTTTCTCTCCCTTAGCAAGTCTTTTGAAAAAGTATAACTGGAGGGTGAAGGCCTTTTCACAAGCAAAAGTTTTTAAGTTGTCTGTTAGATTCAAAACAAAGCTGCTGTATTTCTAGCTTGGTCTGAATTGTACCTTCTTGACCAACTTATATTTTCCAATGCTTCAAATTTATAATTTCAAACCATCAAAAAAGTCTGTTCTGCCACCTGAGTCAACATCCTAATAATGGGGTGCCATTATGTGGGTGGCCTCAGTTGATTTTGGGAGCTGGTCACAAGTTTCAATAAGCTTAATAGGCTTCCCTATTGGCTCAGATGGTGAAGTATCAGCCTGTAATGCAGGAGACCCAAGAAGGAAATGGCAACCCACTCCAGTATTCTTGCCTGGAAAACTCCATGGACAGAAGAGCCCGGCTGGCTACAGTCCATGGGGTCACAAAGAACTGGACACAACTGAGTGACTAATACTTAGTAAGCAACCTGTGGTCCTTTTTGACTTCTCGCGTTTTTGCATTAAAGGAAACAGAACTTTTTCCCAAGGTGGGAGGAGAATTACCCCTTTAGCTGGGCGCCCAGCAGGGGGATGACACTTGCCAGTGAGTTTGTCCTTCTGGTCACAGTTGCTTGCCCCTCCCACACCCATGATCTGTTCTTGTAGGGTGCCCATTCTCTCCCTCCCCCGCTTCACAACAAGACCCTAATTATGTTTTCCCCTGCAGTCAACATTTGCATGTTCTTGTCTGCATAATGTTTTGCTTATGGAATCAAAGGGACTTTTATCACTTGTTCATGACAAATAGTGTTCAAGTTAATTTACATCTGTCTTCGTGGAATCCTACGCTGCGTGACTGTGACTGGTACTGGGAATGCCATTCTTCTCTGCTTCTGAAGTTGTGGTATTAACCTCTTACAACACATCCTTTCTGTTACACCATAGGTAGGCAGTCTGTACAAACCAGATAGCTGCTGTCTGGTTTAAAATGTAGTTTTTAATTGTATCTAAGTCATGCACATACATGGTTTGAATAGTCCACACATACATGGCTTAAATAGTCAAACCATTCTGCAAAACATGTTGCAACAGTAGCAAGTCTGCTTTCCAGCAGTATTCTTTCTAACCTTTAACTGCTTCTTTTAGCATTTGCATTTCTATGACCACACGGCACTTCTACTTGGCTGTTTCTTGATGTTTCTGTTGGAGAGGTGTATTATGGATGCACTTCCTGCTGTGGGATATGAGGATTCTTTCACGCCCCCCCCACCCACCTGCAAAATCCTCTTCTTGGTCTGTGTTCTTTCATTTTATCAGTTTTAGCTAGACTCTTAATTAGGGGTTATATCATTGTGACCTGGTACATGGTCTTCAGGGCTAAACTATTATATATGTTTCTGAACACCATTTTCACTTTGGATTAAATGAGTTTATAGTCAATGATTTTAGCTTTCTGTACCATAAAACTAGGCAGCACCACACTTTCCTTTGTTATGTAAATCTCTTCATATAAGCAGTTTTGGAATTCTAACAATGATATTTTATTGAAGGAATTCTAACTATGTATCACTACATACTGTATGATTGTATTGGAAAACACTCTTCCATTCAGTTTGTTCTTTAGACCAGTTGTCCAGCTGTAAACAGTACAGCTTGAAATGTCCCTTTTCCTACTATCCTGAAAAGTACTGTTGTCTGTCTCTTAGATTTTTTTCTCTTTTTCCTGGGGTCTCATAACTTAATAAGATTGTGAAATCATGAGTTACTCTCCTATTTTGGTGGAGTGTCTGTTTCAACTGCTTTTTAAAAAGAGTGCATGAGAAACATAATTTTTGAGGCCTTAAATGTTTTAATATATGTTTAATCTGCTGTTACGTAGCAATGGGGACAATAAAGGACAGAAATGGTATGGACCTAAAAGAAGCAGCAAATATCAATAAAAGGTGGCAAGAATACACAGAAGAACTATACAAAAAAGATTTTAATGATCCAGATAACCACAATGGTGTGATCTCTCACCTAGAGCCAGACATCCTGGAGTATGAAGTCAAATGGGCCTTAGGAAGCAACACTAGGAACAAAGCTAGTGGAGATGATGGAATTTCAGCTGAGCTATTTCAAATCCTAGAAGATGATGCTGTTAATGTACTGCCCTCAATATGCCAGCAAATGTGGAAAACTCAGCAGTGGCCACAGGACTGGAAAAGGTCAGTTTTCATTCCAATCCCAAAGAAAGGCAATGCCAAAGAATGTTCAAACTACCACACAATTGCACTCATCTCACACGCTAGTAAAGTAGTGCTCAAAATTCTCCAAGCCAGGCTTCAACAGTACTTGAACTGAGAACTTCCAGATGTTCAACTGGATTTAGAAAAGGCAGAGGAACCAAAGATCAAATTGCCAGTATCTGCTGGATCATCAAAAAAGCAAGAGAGTTCCAGAAAAACATCTACTTCTGCTTTATTGACTATGCCAAAGCCTTTGACTGTGTAGATCACAACAAACTGTGGAAAATTCTTCAAGAGATGGGAATACCAGACCACCTGACCCGCCACCTGAGAAATCTGTATGCAGGTCAGGAAGCAACAGTTAGAACTGGACATGGAACAATAGACTGGTTCCAAATTGGGAAAGGAGTACGTCAAGGCTGTATATTGTCACCCTGCTTATTTAACTTATATGCAGAGTACATCATGCAAAATGCCAGCCTGGATGAAACACAAGCTAGAATCAAGACTGGTGGGAGAAATAACAATAACCTCAGATATGCAGATGACACCACTCTAATGGCAGAAAGCAAGAGGAGCTAAAAGAGCCTTTTGATGAAAGTGAGAGAAGAAAGTGAAAAATCTGGCTTAAAGCCAACGTTCAAAAAGTGAAGATCATGGCATCTGTTCCCATCACTTCATGGCAAATAGATGGGAAAACAATGGAAACTGTGACAGACTTTATTTTCTTGGGCTCCAAAATCATTGCAGATGGTGACTGCAGCCATGAAATTAAAAGACCCTTGCTTCTTGGAAGAAAAGTTATGACCAACCTAGACAGCATATTAAAAAGCAGAGACATTACTTTGCCAACAAAGGTCCATCTAGTCAAAGCTATGGTTTTTTTCAATAGTTCATGTATGGATGTGAGAGTTGGACTATAAAGAAAGCTGAGCACCAAAGAATGGATGCTTTTGAACTGTGGTGTTGAAGAAGACTCTGGAGAGTCCCTTGAACTGCAAGGAGATCAAAGTAGTCAATCCTAAATGAAATCAGTCCTGAATATTCATTGGAAGGACTGATGCTGAAGCTGAAGCTCCAGTACTTGGGCCACCTGAGGCAAAGAACTGACTCACTGGAAAAGACCCTAATGCTGGGAAAGACTGAAGGCAGGAAGAGAAGGGGACGACAGAGGATGAGATAGTTGGATGGCATCACCAATTCTATGGGCATGAGTTTGAGCAAGCTCCAGGAGCTGGTGATGGATAGAGAAGCCTGGCGTGCTCAGTCCATGGGGTCACAAAGAGTCAGACTTGCCTAAGCAACTGAACTCCACTGACCTATGTTTAATTAATAGTGTGACCAAACACTGTAATTCTGGGTTGAAAATTGTTTTTCCTTGGAATTTTGAAGGAATATCTTCTGGCTTCTGGTATTTCTGTTGGGCAATTCAAGGTTGTTCAGTTTCTTGACACCTTGTATGTGATTTGGTTTTTTGCGCTTGAAACTTCAGAGAGTTGCTTTATTCTGCAGTTTCACAGTAACGAATACTCCTTGTGGATCCACTTTCAGTCCTTGTGCTGTGTCCACAAATAGTCTTTCATTGGGAAACTCACATCTCCTTTAAAACTGAAATTTCTTGAAAGTTTTAAATCCTTCCCTTTTTAAGAAAATTATCTTTTTACTCACTTGTTTGGACATTTGACTAGTCTGCTCTTTTTCTTATCTTTATGCTTCTATTATGTAGGTGTTTGACTTTTCTGTCAGTTTCTAAGAGATACTCTCAGCTTTCTCTTTTAACTCTTCAATTGAGTTCTTAAGTTTTTCTATCATATTTTTCATTTCCAAGAACTATTTTTTATTCATGTAATGTTTCTTTTTTCCATAGCATTCTCTTCTCCTCCTCTTTCTTCCTTAAAAAAACAAAACAAAACAAAACAGTTGCAATGTCTACTTCTCTAAAGACATTTACGATAGAATATTCTGGGGGGATGTCATCCTTTGCCCCTTTTCCCCATATGCCGACTCAGTCTTTGTAAGGGGGAAAGGGTGAAATTCTTTGAACTGAATGTTAGATCCTTTGTCTTATCTAGTCATTTTTTTTAACTCGTCATCTGACATCTAGTTTGTTACCTTCACTTTTTTTCAAGTGATCCTTACTTTGTTCAAGATTTTATTCCAAAGTGACCTTCCACAGAGAAGTCTCTCTATTAGAGAGACTCTAGAAGAGTCTAGAAGTCTCTCTAGAGTATGCTGAGGAGAGAAAGTTACATAGTATCTGTATCCTTAAATCCTCTGAAATAATTCAGGGCATCTACAAAATTCAAACTGTTTTCATAATAAAATACCAAGATAACATTTTCCCCTTTCACACATTCTCTCAGGAGTTTAACAGTGGTTTCAGGATGTGTGATATTGCAACAAATTGGACGCAGTACATTTGAGAATTTGTCTATCTGCCATTACTCCAGACTTTTAAAGAAATGCAAAAGTGTAAAACAGTGTTGTTCAAGATTTTACTCCAAAGTGACCTTCCACAGAGAAGTCTCTCTATTAGAGAGACTCTAGAAGACTCTAGAAGTCTAGAAGTCTCTCTAGAGTATGCTGAGGAGAGAAAGTTACATAGTATCTGTATCCTTAAATCCTCTGAAATAATTCAGGGCATCTACAAAATTCAAACTGTTTTCGTAATAAAATACCAAGATAATATTTTCCCCTTTCACACATTCTCTCAGGAGTATAACAGTGGTTTCAGGATGTGTGATATTGCAACAAATTGGACGCAGTACATTTGAGAATTTGTCTATCTGCCATTACTCCAGACTTTTAAAGAAATGCAAAAGTGTAAAACAGTGCCTATCTTCTCACTAATATCTTTCATGTAATAAATAGTTTTAATTTTATTTCTATAAAATAAGTTTCCATGCATGTAATAATCCATAAACACAAGAGTTCTTTGGAAACTTTAGTACTTTTGAAGGTTGTCAAGGGGTCATGCAACCAGGAAGGTTGACAACGTCTTCTCTGAAGCTGGATTTATAAACATATAGCTCAGGTATTTATTAAATATTTAAATATTCTGGAATAACTTATCTTGTTAAAAAAATATATATATCCTTCCAGGAAGTAACAGGTGTTGGTGAGGATGTGGTTAAAGGAGAACCTTTGAACACCCTTGGTGGGAGTGTAAATTTGTGCAGCCACTATAAAAAACAGTATGGAGGTTCCTTTAAAAAATTAAAAATAGAACTACATATGACCCAGCAACTACACTTCTGGGTATTTATCTGAAGAAAATGAAAACACTAACTCAAAAAGATACATTCACCCCAGTGTTCACTGAAGCATTATTTATAATAGCTAAGATATAGAGACAACCTAAGTTTTCACTACTCAGCAATAAAGAGAAGGAAACCCTGTTGTTTGTGACAACATGGATGGATCTGGGAGGAATTATGTTAAGTGAAATAAGAAAGATGAATTCTATATGATCTCTATATGTGAAATCTTAACAATAAAAACAACAAAAAAGCTCATAGATAACAGATTGATGGTTGCAGGAGAGGGTATGAAGAGGCAGGCCAATGGGTGAAGGTAGTATTCAGAAAGAACAAGCTTCCAACTGTAGAGTAAGTAATGAGAATGTAATGTACAGCCTGGTAACTACAGTTAATAATACTGTGTTGCATACTTGAAATAAGATCTTGAAAGTTCTCATTACAAGACAGAATATATGACTATATATGGCGATGAATGTTAACTAGACTTAATGGTGATCATTTTGCAATATGTACAGATACCAAATCATTAAACTAATATCATATATCAATTGTATCTCAATTAAAAATTTTTTTAAAGAGGTACCCCTCTTTATTTCCTCCCTCCCAGTCTTTATTTTGTTTGTTTTTATATTCTCCCTTATTCTTAGATGATTCTCCCAGAGTCATTTTCTTTTTCTATCCTGGATAGAACAAATTTTTTAAACTTTTGATTGTTATACTTTATTTTTTATTAGAGAGTTAGAGTTAATAGTTACACTGGCCTACCCTATGAGTGATACAAATGATTGATCATCAACTTTTTAATGTGTTAAAGTGTGGCCCCATTTAGCGGAAATCAGTTGCTTAAATGAATATTTAAACAAGGGCTTTAACATGAAAAATTAGTGCAAAATCTTAATTGTCTTTCAACTTTTAAATAACCATGCTATCAAATAAAAACCAGTGAGCAAAGGAAATTATGGTTGCATTTGGCAATATGATGTATAAGTAAAACAACCATTGTATTATCTATTATTTTAGATGAAAAAGAGAAATTCGAACCCACAGTCTTCAGGGATACACTTGTCCAGGGGCTTAATGAAGCTGGTGATGACCTTGAAGCTGTAGCCAAGTTTCTGGACTCTACAGGCTCAAGATTAGATTATCGTCGCTATGCAGACACACTCTTCGATATCCTGGTGGCTGGCAGTATGCTTGGTAAGCCATATACTAGAGCATCTTATAGTATTATGTACTTTCAATTCTATTGAAATATTTTCTTATGAGACAGAATCTTTATAAGCTTTACATGCATGATAGTTGATTTAAAAAAAATACAAATGGGAGTCTGTAAAACTTTTACCTAGATTATGATTTGGAATGGTGTTGATGTGGCTGTGAAATGTTTGTTGGTTAAGAGAGGCATAGCACTGAGAACTTTTGTTGACAGACAACATGGTTGGCCACTTTGCTGTAGCTAAAAGCCAACTTTCCTATGTGTCCCTAATCTTTGAATGTTTCTGGAGTGGATTTAGGAGGGGTAATTTCTGCATTATAGTTGGGGATTGTCTAGATCAGGGGTCCTCAACCCCTAGTCCGTGGGAAAGTCGTCTTTCGTGAACCCAGTTCCTGGTGTCAGAGAGGTTGGAGACCACTTATCTAGATCATTGCAGTAGATTTAAGGGGCTTACCTAGTGGCTCAGACAATAAAGAATCTGCCTGCAAGTTAAATCCCAATTGCCATCGCACCTTTCTTTTTAGTCCCATCCACCCTTTTTTTTGGTACAATGAGCAGTGAGATTTAACTTTGTCAACAAGTTTAAAAAGAAGTTCCAGTGTTTCATTAAATATCATTTCATCAATCAATAAAAAATGCCTAAGAAATATAGTTTGTATTTAGTTTTTAGAAAATCCTCACAATTGTGAGTGTGTAACTAAAAGGATTAAAGATAGAAGTTTGGAAATTATTAAAAATAGGTAAAAAGCAAAATAAAAACTGTGTCTTACAGAGCAGGGGCATCAGGGGAAAAGGTTTCAGAATACTATTTAAGTGTCCTGGTGTGTTGATCTAAATGTTTATTAGGTATCACGACCACTCATTTTTCCTCTCATAGTTGTTCTTAGAACTTGGTTTTGGTAACTACTTCCTATGGTAATCATAAATCACTGCAAGTGGTCAGATCCCCAGGTCAGTGGTTTTCAACCACCTGAAGGACAAATGCAAACATATGCAAGTGTTTTGGTTGTCACAAAGACGTGGGAGTGGAGGCCGGGTATGCCACCTACTCTGCTGTGCAACATTCTGTACAATCAAAAATTGCCCTGCACAGCATAGTGTAAGTGCCTTTCATTGAGAAATGTTGCTTAGGCCAACCTACTGTAAGACAGGGTATATACAACCTTTCTAGATAGTGCTGTGCTGTGCTTAGTCACTCAGTTGTGTGCGACTCTTTGCGACCCCATGGGCTGTAGCCTGCCAGCCTCCTCTGTCCATGGGGATTCTCCAGGCGAGAATCCTAGAGTGGGTTGCCATGCCCTCCTTCAGGGGATCTTCCCACCCAGGGACTGAACCCAGGTCTTCTGCCTTGCAGGTGAATTCTTTACCATCTGACCCACCAGGGAAGCCTATCTAGGTAAAGCTACCCTTTAATTCTTCACTCTGAGCTCTTATATCTATCTGTGCTGGTCCATGGCCCCATTCACTTCCACACTCCTTTTTGATGTGAACTGCTGGCTTTCACTATGTGCCAAGTTTATTTCTATTGCTACTTTTTATGAAAATCTCATTATCGTTATAGGTAATTCAAGTCCATGTATAAAAGCACTTTGTAGTGTGCTCAAATCCCAATACTCAGAAATTGCTGTTGTTGTTCAGTCACTAAGTCATGTCCTACTTTTTGTGACCCCATGGACTACACTACACCAGGCTTCCTGTCCTTTATTATCTCCCAGAGTTTGCTGAAACTCATGTCCATTGCTTTGGTGATGCCATCCAACCATCTTATCCTCTGTTGTACCCTTCTCCTTCTGCCTTCAACCTTTGCCAACATCAGGGTCTTTTCAAATGAGTCAGTTCTTCGCATCAGGTGGCCAAAGTTTTGAAGCTTCAGCTTCAGAATCAGTCCTTCCAGTGAATATTCAGGATTAATTTCCTTTAGGATTGACTGGTTTGATCTCCTTGCAGTCCAAGGGATTCTCAAGAGCCTGCTGTAGCCCCACAGTTCAAAAGCATCAGTTCTTCAGTGCTCAGCCTCCTTTGTGTTCCAGTTCTCACATCCATACATGACTACTGGAAAAACCATGGCTTTGACTAGATGGACCTTTGTCGGCAAAGTGACACCTCTGCTTCTTAATACACTGTCTAGGTTTGTCATCAAAAAGCAGAGGCATCACTTTGCCGACAAAGGTTTGTCATAGCTTTCCTTCCAAGGAGCAAGTGTCTTTTCATCTCATGGCTACAGTCACCATTAGCAATGATTTTGGAGCCCAAGAAAATAAAATCTGCTAGTTTTTCCCCATCTGTTTACCATGAAATGATGAAGTGATGGGACCTGATGTCATGGTCTTAGTTTTTTGAATGTTGAGTTTCAAGCCAGCTTTTTCACTTTCCTCTTTCACTCTCATCAAGACACTCTTTAGTTCCTCTTCACTTTCTGCCATTAGAGTGGTATCATATGTACATCTGAGGTTGTTCATGTTTTTCCCAGTAATCTTGATTCCAGCTTATGCTTCATCCAGTCCAGCATTTTGCATGATGTACTCTGCATGTAAGTTAAATAAGCAGTATGACAATGTACAGCCTTGATGTACTCCTTTCCCAATTTGGAAATAGTCTGCAGTTCCATGTCCAGTTCTAACTGTTGCTTCTTGGACTATATACAGGTTTCTCAGGAGACAGGTAAGGTGGTCTGATATTCCCATCTCTTTCTAAGAATTTTCCACAGTTTTTTGTGATCTACACTGTCAAAGGTTTTAGCGTAGTCAATGAAGCAGAAAGTAGATGTTTTAAAACAAGTATAATCACTGCAGATGGTGATTTTAGCCATGAAATTAAAAGACGCTTACTCCTTGGGAGGAAAGTTATGACCAACCTAGATAGTATATTAAAAAGCAGAGACATTACTTTGTCAACAAAGGTCCATCTAGTCAAGGCTATGGTTTTTCCAGTAGTCATGTATGGATATGAGAGTTGGACTGTAAAGAAAGCTGAGCACAGAAGAATTGATGCTTTTGAACTGTGGTGTTGGAGAAGACTCTTGAGAGTCCCTTGGACTGCAAGGAGATCCAACCAGTCCATCCTAAAGGAGATCAGTCCAGGGTGTTCATTGGAAGGACTGATGTTGAAGCTGAAACTCCAGTACTTTGGCCACATGATGCGAAGAATTGACTCCTTTGAAAAGACCCTGATGCTGGGAAAGATTGAGGGCAGGAGGAGAAGAGGACAATAGAGGATGAGATGGTTGGATGGCATCACCAACTCAATGGACATGAGTTTGGGTAAACTCCGAGAGTAGGCAATGGACAGGGAGGCCTGGCGTGCTGCAGTTCATGGGGTCACAAAGAGTTGGACATGACTAAGCAACTGAACTGAGCTGAAGTGTGCTCAAATGCCAATACCCAGAGATAACTATTGTTAATATTTGGTTAATTCTTTTCTACAGATCTTCTTTACCTAAGTGCATAAACTTTTGAGGATGGGATGATATTATGCAAACACAATAACTCTCTCTGCTGTTTTGTATTTACTCTGCAGTATGTTGTTGTCTTTCTTACTATAATAAGTGTTACCTCAAACGATTCTGAAAAGAATGAAAACCATATTAAGAGTGAGATTGAACCTTTCCTGTTGTGATTATTGGCTTTTTCAATTTCCTTAACTATTATAAACTTTTACTGATACACTGGTAAATTGTGTGCAAGGAAAATCTTTGGTCAGTTTTGGTTCTTGTCAAAGTCACAAATGACTTCACCCGTCAATCTGGGGCACCCTTTTCAGCTCTTAGTACTTTCCTGGCAGCACTGTTGACCCTTTGATCATCCTTGAAGTGTTTCCCTTTCTTTCCTTTCATAGACCATTTAGACTCCCTACTCCCTCTCTCAGTGCCACTTCTCATATGGCTCAAGGTTTCCATATTTGCCACCTCACATATGTTCAAAGTTATATGCTTTGCATTGATTGTCTCAAGACTTCATTTACCGTCTCCATAATGATGATCAGCAAATTTATAGCTACAGCCCATACCAGGATCACAAGGTCTGCAGCATCTTGCCTCTCTCTTACTCATAGAACTTAGAGTTCAAGGGGAGATTCCTTCACCACCACCTTCATTTTACAGACACACACATTGAGCGCTCTTTGTCAGTCTTTCCACTGTTAGGCTTTTTTCCTAATAAACCACATATGTTTGAAAAAAAGAATTCATGTTTTCACGCCACATTCATATGCCCAAAACAGCGTAGGACAAAATGTTTGGTACGGTGTATGAGCACAGTTAGTATAACCCCAGATATCTACCGAGGCCAGACCTATGATGTAATGAAAAAAGTTAGCCACATTATTTTTATATAAACATTTTGTTTGCTAATTTAGTATGTAAGAGTTTTCTTCACATTCACAAAAATATTTAGCTTCCACTGCTATTCTTGAGACAATAGTTATCTTGGCTTTTCAATTGTATACTTTGAAGAGGAGATACAAGAAACACCTTACTTTTCTTCTATTTCGAGAAAAACAGAAAATTTCACAAAATTTTTAGAAATGGCAATTAATACTTGGTCCCACTATTGGAAAAAAAGCGAGGTGTGTTATTATTATTGTGTACACATATTATTAATGTTTAACAAATATTTTGTTTTGTAAGAGAATGCAGTTCTTAATTTTTACCTCTTTAAAGACTATAGTTTCCAAATCAGACTTTTCAGTTATATAACCTCTATCAGATAGGAATCATTAGTCCAGAGGTTTTAGAAGATTATCCTCTTAATAAAATTTTGTTCCCCTCCCCCCAAAACAAATTTGTTCTAGGTGGTTGTATTCATTATAAAGGGCTAATTGAATTGTGCATAAATTAATTGCATGAGAACAGACTCCTGAAGGAGCTGACTTTTCTAACAACGAATTTACTTATAAAACTGTAAGAAACAATTGGCTATTTGTGGCTCATCTCATCCAAAGGTATGAAATATGACTCAAATCAAAACACTAAAATATGGCCTGTACAAATATCTACTCAACAAATATTTGAGTGTATAGTAGTTATTAACCTAATTTGACTTGCTCAAATTTCCACCCTAATTCTGATGAAGTAAAATCAGAAAACAAAACTACCTAGTGTTCTGACTCTGGTCGTCTAATCAACCAATGTTTGTAATGGCCACCATTGACACTTATAGGAGGAGCCTTTGAGCATGTGTGCATGAGTGTCTGACTTTTTGCAGCCTCATGGACTGTAGCTTGCCAGGCTCCTCTGTGTGTCCATGGGAGTTCCCAAGCAGGAATACTGGAATGGGTTGCAATTTCCTTTTCCAGGGGATCTTCTCAACCAGGGATTGAACTTGCATCTCCTGCATTGGCAGGTGGGTTCTTTACCATTGTGCCACCTGGGAAGCCCTCTGAATGAGGAAAGTTGAGTGGTAGAAAAAAGGCGTTCTTTTGTTCTAATCCATTTATTTGTCCATTTCTTCCATGATACTATATAGGGTATGGGGGCAAAGATGAGCAACAATAAAATACACTCTTTCCTAGCCAATGCAACTGCTGGTGATCAAATATAAATGACAAGGGGTCAGAGTGTATACTGATCAACACTGTGTGGATAACTGGGTTAGTGAGGAGGAAACATTCTTGATACCTACTGAAGTGGAAACCATCAAGATCTACTATAAAAGCCAGGTCTGGAGAGTACTAGTGTTGGTGAACTGGAGTCCAGCAAAATATTAGTAACAAACCTGGAAAGTGAACCATGTTCTGATGCGGGAAACATCAGGAACTACATTGAGAATAATCGAATTAAATTCACTGAGTAAATGTTATTGTTTAGCTATCGTGGTTAAGGATACACTTTGGTAAGAACCAGACTTACAGGGTCCAGTGAAGTCAAGTATGTAGATCAACAGTCCCATACCCTGTGGTAGGAATACACATTCGAATAGCCATTTTGCATTATCATAGAAGTATAAACAAGGGCGGTGCAGTGATCAGGACTCTGCTTCCAGTGCAGGGAGCATGGGTTCAGTCCCTGGTTAGAAAGCTAAGATCCTGCATGCTACACAGCACAGCAAAAACACAAACCAAACCGTACAAACATCTTTTATAAGTGAATTAGTTTTTGGAAAAGTTAACTCCTTCACAAGTCTATTTGGATGCAATTAATTTATTCATAAGATTTAATTAGCCCTTCGTAATAAACACAACCACTTGAACGCAATTTTTACTAAGGTGATAATCTTCTAAAAAACTCTGTATCTACACATGTACATCATTCTATGAACGTTTATGTGACACCTACTTTTACTGTTTTCCTAGATGTGCAAGAATTGATCTCTTGTACACATGCTCTTTTGATTTCAGTGCTGCCCTAATGGTCATTAACCGTTCTCTTACTAGCCCCTGGAGGGACACGCATAGATGACGGTGATAAGACCAAGATGACCAATCACTGTGTGTTTTCAGCAAATGAAGATCATGAAACCATCCGAAGCTATGCTCAGGTAGGGCCTGCCACTGAGAGATTGTTGTGCTGAAAGGGAAACCTTTAAATAAGATTTAAGAACAGTTAAGATTCAGAAATTCTTCAGGTCACTTTTTTAATAGAAATGTTCAGTAGCTCTTAAACATATGGAGAGATACTTAACTGCACTCGTAATAAGACAGTGATCATTAAACTTCAGGAAGATAGAGCGTTTTTACCTTTCATCCATAAGAGACATGAGGAATCATAATTTCTGTTGGAATATAAGTTGGTCCCAGCTTTAGGGAGAGTGAAGTGAAGTCAAGTCAAGTCGCTCAGTCGTGTCCAACTCTTTGCGACCCCATGGACTGTAGCCTATCAGGCTCCTCCATCCATGGGATTTTCCGGGCAAGAGTGCTGGAGTGGATTGCCATTTCCTTCTCCAGGGGATCTCCCCGACCTAGGAATCGAACCCGGGTCTCCTGCATTGCGGGCAGACGCTTTACCGTCTGAGCCACCAGGGAAGTCGTTTAGCACTATCCTTCAAAACTAAAACATCAAAGGATGAAAATCCATAGGTCTGAAAATCCATAAGTCTATTCACAGGCTACTGATTAAGTAGAGCTTGGTAATTCATATTAATAAACTATCAGGTAGCTGTTCAAAAGAAAGAGGCAAGGAGATACTTGTAATACATAAAGCCTATAAAGGATTTATATACAGATTAAATAAAGAACTGTAAGTCAAGAAAAAAAGGACAAGCAGCCTATTAGGAAAGGAGATGATTCAAGTGCATCACATTTATTGTGCACTTTATTTCTATTACTGTTACATTAGCTCTACCTCAGATCATCAGGCATTAGAGCCCAGAGGTTAGAGTTACTTTGGGGGTAGGGCCTCAGTGTATGAATTTAGGAGGAACACAGATGTTCGGTCCATAACAAGCGTCATTCCTCTTTGAAAAACAGTCCAGGATTCCACTGACACACTGAGAAATCCTGCTTGAGAGTTCTAACTGGATTGTGGGGGCCAGTAGTCTTTATTGCTCATCTGCTGAAATCATGTTTGTATTCACCTGGAGTATAATCTCCCCTAAACTCTGATCTCCTCCCATCATGTATCTCAGTGATTGTATCTGTAATCCCCTTTGTTTCAGTTATTAATATTTTCCATCTCTGTGTCACACAGTTTGAAAATTATATTCCTTTTATTTTCATCAAAGTCATTTTTTGTTTTCTCACCTATTATATTCTCAAATGGATTTGTTTTTTTTTTTTCTACGTGCATTTTGATCCTGTTTTATCCCCCAGGTCATAATAACTCTTTTGAAATGTTTGTGGTTCTCATATCACAGTAGGAGAATGTTTAACTACATGTTTTTATTACTGTAGACCCGTGTAGTTGAGGTGAGTTTGCCTTTTAAAATTGTTTACATAATATTGACTGGTTTCTGTTATGCTTAGGTCTTCAACAAACTCATCAGGAGATATAAGTATTTAGAAAAAGCATTTGAGGATGAAATGAAAAAGGTAAGAATTCAGATGTAATATACTCTGTTTGCTAAAATGATGACAGGAAGAGGGACGAAATTTTTGCTTTTATAGTGGTAGTCCAGAGAACCACAGACCTCTTTAAGCTTTTAATAAATGCTTGTTGAGTGAAGAAATGAGTATGACAGATCATTAGCTAATAGCTGTAGAAAGAAATACACGATTAGCCTAGAACTTTTCCTTCATGTTTAATGTAAGCTAGCATGCTTTGTTCAAAGGAATATTTTTATAGAATATATAATTAGCTAAAGCTTATGAAAGAGCATAGCACAGCAGCTATTAATCACTAAAATTCTTTAATTTTAGAAGATGCTGTTTAGCAAAGGAGATAGAAGCATGCCTTTGGAATTAGTATATGGGTGTAAATCTCATTGGTTTTTCTCATCTATAAAATAGCTGCAATAAAAATATGGACTTTATGTATGGTTGTTGTAGGGATAATTTCTATGAGCTGTAAGGTACTTAGCACAGTAATTGACCTCTAATAAATAGCCAAATAAGCAATAGCACCTTATTAAAGAAGCCCTCTTTTCAGAAATTGCAGTATGTTCCTTTCTAGTTTGTAGCTCCTCTTTATTTATATATGGCAGTTGCAGATTTGTATGCTGCTTTGCCATCACTTCTGATTTTAGATATCTGCCTAAATTATAAACCAAGGGAATAAAGAAACCATCAACTTTGTTACTTTGCAACATCTACTTTGTTGCTTACCCGCTCTTGCTTCCCTTTGTTCAAAATGGTTCCATATATAGCAAACATTTAAGCAGCAAAATCATTTTTTTAAATCTGTATTCTCCGTGGCTCTACTTTCGTACAAAAAAATCCTTCAGCATGAAAACATACAACTATATATGCATACAGATGTTCTTCACAGTATTGAGACATAACATAAATTTTCATGGTGGGAGACAGGTTCATTAAATCGTGGTCTCTCTCTACAGTGGGATACTATGTAGTCAGTTAAAGAATGAGGCATAACCACATGAATTGATGACAGGAAATATCTATGATAAATTGTTAAGTAAAAGAGCAACCATTTGGCAGAAGTTTAACCTTAGCAAGTTACTTAATTTCTTTGTGCCTCAGATTTCTTTGTTGAAAGCCAGGATCAAGACTTTCGTAAATAGTCATATATACATACTGCTACTGCTACTGCTAAGTCGCTTCAGTCGTGTCCAACCCTGTGTGACCACATAGACGGCAGCCCACCAGGCTCCCCCGTCCCTGGGATTCTCCAGGCAAGAACACTGAAATGGGTTCCCATTTCCTTCTTCAATGCATGAAAGTGAAAAGTGAAAGTGAAGTCTCTCAGCCGTGTCCGACTCTTAGCGACCCCATGGACTGCAGCCTATCAGGCTCCTCCATACATGGGATTTTCCAGGCAAGAGTACTGGAGTGGGGTGCCATTGCCTTCTCTGCGTATATACATAAAGTGTTCAGAAAACTTTCTGCTCCACTCAGTGAGTTTGAGCTGTTATCAATGTATAGTTCAGTAAAAGCATGTGTATACATGTAGTTATTTATAAAATGTAGGCATATAGAAGTACATTTAAGAATCTGAAAGGACACATCTCAAACTGTTAATAATGTTTATTCTAAGGAAATAGGATTAAAGAGATTATTCACATTTTTATATTATTCTATGTTAGATTTATTCTACTAGCGTGTATTACATTTTTTTTACCATGGAAAAACATTTGAATGGATTAAAGTGGTCCATTATTTGGCTAGATGCTTAGAAAATAAGAAGTGTGTCATTAAAATAGAGGGATAGATAGGACCAAAAAATGATACTAAAGCATTCAAATAAACATCTTACCACTGTGCCCAATAATATCACTCATGGTTTTCTTCTCCTAGTTCATTTGAACCTTGAAAACTTCCTACTCGATTCATTTGATGAATATGCTTTCAAGAATTATTTGTTTTTCAGAGTATCCATTTTTTACATGTAGTGTCTGATTTTAATACTTATTTGTATAATTGAACAATATGGATATTAATTTTAAGAAAAGCTAACTTTTGCATCATTTTGCTAATATAATTGAGTTTTTGATGAATATGTTAATGTTCTTAAATAGTGTTAATATTTTTATCTTGGCAATTTTTTATTATTTACTTGTATCTTTCTTATTTTGACAATGAGGAAAAAGCCAGATTGATGTAAAGTATCTAGTTTTTATTTTCAGTTTTTTTCTTACCTCATTCCTGCCGCGCCCTGGAGCTTTAACCCCAATTTCTTTCACTCCCTCTTTTCTTGTGAGCTTAGAAAGTCTTTAAATCATTGAGACTTTAAAAGGCATAAATGGGGAGTGAAATGGGCTAGTTTGATTCCAGTTCTGCCACTTACTCATCATATAAATATTTGGAGAGTCACAACCTCTCTGTAATATAATAATTCTGTAACTGTTGGGGATGGTACATTAATATAGCCCTATTCACTGCACAGAGCTAACAGAATTTCATTGGCCATAAAGCACTTAATAAGTCTGTATTTATGCCAGTGATTTTTTTTTCATCGGTATGGGGTAATGAATAAGTCTGGAGAGCCCCAGTCGTGATTTTTGGCCCTGGGGAATCTCAGTAACATGCCTAAAGTCTGTTGAAACAGAGAAAAGTAGCCATGAAATACAAATATAGTACGGTCAAAACACTAGGTGGCCAGGAGGGTTAGGAAAAAGGAGGGCATGGATACTCTTAGAACTCACACTGGCAGGTGGGGTTTAGCCCCTTTGCTTTGCGTTCCCTTCCAAGTTTTCTGGGGTTGCTGCTTTGTCACTTCCTCTACTGCTGGGATATGATGTTGGCAGCGCTGCGACCCAGAAGGACCCAGACAGCATTATCACCTTCTCATTACAATTGTTCTTTCCAACCCACAGCAGTGGCCTTTTCTCCACTCGTAACTTTTCTTTATCTTATATCCTCCATCACCTCATCACCGGGGTTGGTGGTAAAACTCTATGATCTAAGAAATACCTAGTTTGAAGCTCACCATTTTAAAAAGAGGCATCAAGAACCTTGAAAACCCTTTTTTACCCAGTCTTGTTTTAAAAAAGTATGCTGTGGGCTCAAAAAAGTATATGCTAGATGTCAAAGCTTATTGACTTCTGTTTTGTTATAATGCAAAGAAAATGGGTGGGGTGGGGGTGTGGTGGGGGGCGCAGCACTAGGGGAGCATACAAAGAAATGAAAGGCAACAGTGTATTCAGAAGACACTTGGCAATGTTTACCCTTTGTCGTATACAGTCAAATTGCAGTTACTTATGTGACCTGTTTACACTGTTCTCCAAATGCCTCTTTTCCTTCCCATGAATGTTACCTGTAGCTAAATTGTAAGGAAATTTGGGAGAAAGGAACAAGGCCTGATAAAGTCCCTTTCTATAGCACCCAGTTTATAATGGGACATATGTGTGTGTCTCCAGTGAGTAAGTGTGCTACCCGTGAGCCGTCAGTTGGGAGCCACCTAGCTGTGGATGTGCACTGTTTGCTATTTTCCTACTTTAGTCCTTTGCTTTATAGACATGGTTTCTTTTGTTTGACCCGCAGCTTCTCCTCTTCCTTAAAGCCTTTTCCGAAACAGAGCAGACAAAGTTGGCGATGCTGTCGGGGATCCTGCTGGGCAGCGGCACCCTGCCTGCCACCATCCTCACCAGTCTCTTCACTGACAGCTTAGTCAAAGAAGGTACGCATGTTCATTTTCTTACCAGTCAGCTGGGAAAAGAAAGCCAAAGAGAAATACCAGTACCTCTTCTTGGCGTTCTCTGCTGCCCATCCGTGCTCCATGTAAGAGACTGTGTGTGTGTGTTCAAACAATAAAAAGATTGTATGTGTTTCTTGTAGGAATTTAGGAGAAAAATATGCACACCTATACAAAGACAATCAAAGAATAATAATAAACTAGAATTTTTGGCATAAGTCTCAGTCAAAGACCCTGAAATTGATCAGTTCTAAACTGTTTCTCTCAACATAGACGCTTACTGACATATTTTGCTGGGACAGTGATTCATTGTGCAGGACTCTTTATTCTTTGTGGGACATTTAGCCTTTTTTGCCCTCAGAAACAGAATGCCAGCCTAAAACACTTGCCTCCATTTAGTAGAACAGCCAAAAATGGGCCTTCACATTCCTAAATGCCCCCCAAACTCTTACTTCACTGGTTTGGGCCATTCTTCTGAACTGTTCCCCTTCAAGATCTTGTGCTCAGAGGTTCGTTCTGATCACATTTTTAAAGTATTCATTATGTCTGTTTTAGAAGTCCAGACGGCTGCCTAAGACTTTTGCTTTAATTTTAAGGCCTTAAGAGTTTGATGGGCATACATACAATTACATGGTTATAGAATAATACAGAAGTGGGCTTTTTTTTTTCTTGTAGGAGGATAATGATATTCAAGTTTTAACTGCAGTTAAACAAAGAGTTATTTTTTTTCTTAAAGACAAATTAAAAGAGCTTTTGTGAAAACATCTGTTTCTTCTTAGAATTGGGTTTTATTCCTACAGATGTGAAGTCCCAGCCTCATTCATGCCTGTAGTGAAATGAGTTATAATTTTCTTATAACTGAGAAAAGAATAGTAAATCAAGAGTCAAATCATATTATTTAGAGATTCTCTATAGTTTTAGACTCTCTAATTGTTATTAATATATTGTTAAAATATTATAGCACTTTAGAATGTTTTCCTGAAGAGAATTCGTGATCCTTCATGTTTTATTTATGGTACTAGCCATTTTATACTAGGGGAAAAAGATAAAATGTAAACAGTAAATGTTAATTAACATCAGACTTATCCCTAGCATTTATAACAGAAAATAATTCTTTCTGGTTGTATTAAGAACTTAAATGATGCATGTAATTTCTTTTGAAATGTATTAAAATTAAATTATTAGAAAGATAAATGGACAAATGTGATAGAGCAAATACAGCAAAATATTAACTGCTGCAGAATCAAGATGTTGAGTACATGAGTGTTTACTTTTCAGTTGTTCTTCTGTAAGAAGCTCTTCTTGAAATTTTTTATGGTAAAATGTTAGGAGGGGTAGGAAAGTATACTTTTGCGATAGAAGTGACATAGTGCCTCTGTCATATGGTTCTTCCTTATATTCCACCATCTTTAGAAACTAAAGTCTTAAACTTTTTCTTCCCAAATAGAAAAGGGTTATGAAATTATACCTTTTCCCCAACTTCCCACCCAACAAATGGCCAAGGGGAATCATCCACTCATCAGAATCTCAAGTACAAAGTTTCTCCAATCCTTCCACCAGGAGCCACGTTTAATGCACAGTGATAGGTTTGAGCCTGATTTTTTTTTTTAGACTCCTAGTTTCAGGCATACTTTATTTCTCTTACTTACGATGAGGATTACAAGATCCTTTTTAAAAATTTTAATTACATTAAAGACAGCATTCAGATTCTTATCAAAAAGGAATTGAGACATCAGTGTTTCCTTTTACTACTCTAGATTCATGAGAATTCTATATTCAAAGATTGAAAGATTATGACACCTGAGTTTAAAATTTAATTACTTGCTAATTAAGCTGATATTAGCTGTTAAAAGAGTTGTGAAAATATATTATTCTTAGAAATCCTGTAAATTATATTCTTCATGGAAGTGATAATAACAATAGTAATTTACTGAATACTCTTGTCTCATAAATATGGCTGTGGATGAAATATGTTAATTTAGTAAATCACAACTGTGTCATCATAAGAATTTTCTACATTTGTGATCCCTACACATGTCTGTTTTAATTTCATTAAAAAATGATATAAGCAAAAAAAAAATTTTTAATTACACAAGTTTATATTAAATTTTATATTGACTATGAAGTAATGATAATATTAAAAATCCAGGTCAACAAGTTGACAACATAAAATTCTCTAGCTCATGTTTATTGTCTTAGTTTGAGGCTGGAGGGGCTTAGTTTCTCTGCTGTTCAAAAGAAAAACATTGGGTAAAGCTGGTGTCTGTATTAGTTGGACTTGTTTACCTGTAAGTAACTGGAAGACAGGACATAAATTCCTGTGTCAGGGCATTTCTTCTTTTTTTCTTAAATTTTATTTTTTACATTTTTTTAATTGAAGCAAATTTGATTTACAATGTTGTGTTAGTTTCAGGTATATAGCAAAGTGATTCAGATGTATATTCTTTTTCAGATTCTTTTCCCTTATAGGTTATTACAAAATACTGAGTGTAGTTCCCTGTGCTATACAGTAGGTCCTTGTTGGTTATCTATTTTATATAATAGTAGTAGGTATGTGTTAATCCCCAGAGAAGGCAATGGCACCCCACTCCAGTACTCTTGCTTGTAAAATCCCATGGACGGAGGAGCCTGGAAGGCTGCAGTCCATGGGGTCGCTAAGAGTCGGACACGACTGAGCAACTTCACTTTCACGCTTTGGAGAAGGAAATGGCAACCCACTCCAGTATTCTTGCCTGGAGAATCCCAGGGACGGGGGAGCCTGGTGGGCTGCCATCTGTGGGGTCGCACAGAGTCGGACACGACTGAAGCAACTTAGCAGCAGCAGCAGCAGCATGTGTTAAACCCATAATTCCTAATTTATTCCCTCCCCCATTTAAAGGCATTTATTTCTTATGTAACAATATATGTAAAAGTTGAACAGACTTCAGAGTGAACAGCAATATCATTCAGGGCTCAAATTTTTCCCTCACTATTAATCATTGCAGAAGGAGGGTGGTGCCAGGGCTTAGACTAATTAGAAGTCACCTGGCCTCGGTAAGATGGGAATTCTCTTAGGAAAGGGGACTAGAGACTGCTTTTAGACCACCAACAATAGTGAAGTCTTCAGTTCAGAAAAATCACTTTAATGTATCAACTACTCCTTAAATTTTCATTAAATAAATGCAACATTAATTTAGACATTTAGAGTGTTCACAGAAAAGCTGTCTATTAGTTATCTGATTACTTATATTTAGAAATAAATCCTGTTATAAATGAGTATGTAATTGAGTGGATTCCTGATTAACATAGCAATGTTTAAAATCTCTTTAAAAACATCCAGAAAAGATTTCAGCTGAAAACAGAACTGACATTTTTATAGCTTAACTCATGAATATTTTAAAATGCTTTTTACAAAAAGTAAAACTGTAAAGTAAATGATGCATGTTCATCTATAACTTTATTTATTTATACCTGTCACTATTGATGTTCTTTCGCTGGCATCATTTATCAGCAGATTAGTTGACATGTTGACATTTCAGTCGTACAGCTCATGATTTATTTGTTGTACCTCAGGATAACTGTTATAAACATGGAATATTGGTGAACCACAGAGTGAAATAGAGGCAAAACACTATAACATCCTTGGCTTTGAAAATGGTTTTGGCCACGGTAAAAATAAACTTACAGTTAAAACAGGTTGGAATTCGGGAGTCCAAATTAGAAAAGTACTGTAACTTCTTTTTTTCCTTCTCATGAAAATATTCTCTTTTGAGTAATGAATAGCCTAGAGAGCTTTCCATTACCAAATCAAGTCTTTAAGTTATTTAGTCATTTCAGGGCACCTAATGGGAAATGTTGCCTTATGCATTATCACAAGCAGTTTTTCTTATAAAAGGTTTTCTCTCTCTCTCTCTTATTTTTAACAGGCATTGCGGCCTCATTTGCTGTCAAACTTTTTAAATCATGGATGGCAGAAAAAGATGCCAACTCTGTTACCTCCTCTTTGAGAAAAGCCAACTTAGACAAAAGGCTGCTTGTAAGTGTTGTTTGAGCAAAGGGTCATATGTTTCATGCTTCTGCCATGGCTCTGTCAGTGTGTGCAATGTAATACACAAATGCCCGAGTCTATGTCAAATTGGAACATGGATCCTTTTATTTCTGTATTATTGTAGGATAGAAACTAATTCCAGTTTAATCTTTGTTGCATAAATAAATGGAATGATAAAATTAAAGAGTCACAGGGAATATGGAGACTTTCAAATTTGGAAGTTTGCTGACATAGTGAAAAAATTTATCAGAATTACCTCTGATGCAGCTAATAAGTGTAGAAATTTAAAGTTTTAATGTGAAATTTGAGGTCACATTGATCTCACCTAATTAGACATTTATGGGTATCTTGAGTCATAGTTGACTAACACTGATCTCAAATACAGGTTAGTTTCTTAACAAAATAAAAGTTTAAACAAGATTTCTTGTTTATACCAAGATTCCTTAGAAATGCTTAGATACCTATGAAAATGAACAAGTTAATTGTAGTTAATTTGAAACTTCCATTATCATGATTGCTTGATTATATTTTTACTTCTATATCTTTGTATTTTTCAAAGAAAATCAAGAAAAATATTTGCTCTCATAATTTCTATCTGCCCCCTATAATTTCTTTCTGCTAGAAGCCACAGCTGTGACAGAGATTGCTCCAAGTGAAATTGCCTTTACAATTTTAGGACAAAGTCTAAAGTTGAAAGACATGCTTGCCATGTTCTCTTTACCTAGTTTCTTATCTGTTTTCTCTTCCAGCGTGTCCTACTGTGCAAGGGTATTGATCCATGGGATAAGTCTAAATCTGGCTCATTGTAAACTCTTGTATTTTCAAGGACTTAAAATTCCTTTATCTTTTGCAATTTACCTTAAAATAACTCTCTTGGAAGTCTTTAGAATTTGATAAAGAAGAGAAATTTAACTCTAGATTCTTGTTGATTTTTGCCACTGACAATACTTTTCATTTTAGTATGTATTTATTAAGTGTCTGCTTTGTGCCAGGCTTCAGCCTAGAAGTTGTAGAGTCAGTAGAGACAGGATAGAAAAGTTTCCTGCCTTTGTGGAACCCACTCATAGCAATGTAGGGTGTCTGGAAGTCACTGAAGACAAGTGAATAGGTTGTGGATGTCAGTGGAAGTTCATATGAAAGAGTGTGTTCTCGTCCCTGAGCCTGTGGAGTAGCTGTATCTTAGCTCAGCAAGGCCACTGAGATCTACATGCCCTTTCTTTCTGGGACCCATGGTGAAGGAACAGCTCCAACCAGAGCCCTTCTGTCCTCATGTCAGAGGACAGGAATACAGGACAGCAAAGTGAGCCCTTCTGGTGTTGTAGAAGCTCGCCTTCTTTGGCCAGAAGAAGTCAGTGAGAAGCCTGCCAGTGGGGCAGGAAGATTTAATCCACTCATGGGCTACTTCTCCACCTGTGAAGACAGGTACAAGGAGGGACTTCACTGAACACTTGTGTAAAGGAGACTGGGTGAATTATTAGGAAAAAAGATATAGTCGAGTACTACTTAACGCAGGACTCAGTTATTTCTCTTTTTTTAACTTTTATTTTGTATTGAGATATAGCTAATTAACAGTGTTGTGATAGTTTAGGGTGAACAGCAAGAACTCAGCCTTACACATACATGTATCCATTCTCCCCCAAACTTCCCTCCCATTCAAACTGCCACGTAACACTGAGCAGAGTTCTGTGTGCGATACAAAGAGGTCCTTGTTGGTTATCCATTTTATTTTTTTAATACCAATTTATTTTTTATTCATTCATCCTTACAGTTTTATGCTTATTATCAGGTGTTTTACAAGGCACTGTATGTGAGTGTGGGTTAAGGGGTAAAAGTGAACCTTTCTTTCCCATATTAAACTTTTGAAAAAGCTGTGCTCTTCTAACTTAGAGTATGGTTCCTAAAAGACGGAGAAGGCGATGGCACCCACTCCAGTACTCTTGCCTGGAAAATCCCATGGATGGAGGAGCCTGGTAGGCTGCAGTCCATGTGGTCGTGAAGAGTCGGACACAACTGAGTGACTTCACTTTAACTTTTCACTTTCATGCACTGGAGAAGGAAATGGGAACCCACTCCAGTGTTCTTGCCTGGAGAATCCCAGGGACGGGGGAGCCTGGTGGGCTGCTGTCTATGGGGTCGCACAGAGTCAGACACAACTGAAGCAACTTACCACCAGCAGCAAAGACACCAGTAATCACAGCTTGGTTAACTTGATTAGGTTACTTCATTTAAAAAGTGTTTAATGTATTTCCTTTTTGAAAAACACATATCATTTAAGTGTTCTTACTAGGTTTCTTTGTCTAATGTATTTTGAGCATGAAAAGCTTAGGTAACAGTTTCTACCAGAAACTCCGTGAGGACAGGGTGGCTATGTCTTAGACCATGCCTGCATGCTGTTTGCTGACTTACAAATGAATGAGGAACTAGAGTGTCAGTTCCACCATCTAGGAGGAAATTTTTGTTTCACTAAGCTGTTTAACAAAATTCCCTCTGCATTAGCACATTTGGGGGAAAAATAGCATATTCTCAAAGTTTAGCAATTACCTACTTCTGTAATACAGAAGCAAGAAAAATATATAGCAACTCCCAGAAGAGAGGAGATGGGAGACATCATTCTCCCATCAGTGGAAAAGGGAGCAGTGATCAAGATATTGAGCTGAAGCTATTGAAGAAAGTCAAACAAGCAACCTTTGTCTTTCTTGGGCTTATAGTTTATTGCAGGGGAACAGGCAATAAGCTGAATAATTAATTTAAATGTGTAGTATAATAAAAAGTGAAAAGTGCTCTGAGAGGAAAACCAAGTAGTGAAACAGTGAGGTGTGTCTGTGGTGTGGGAAGGCCTGTCATAAGGTGACGTGCATGAGGAAGCTAACTATCTAGATATATTCAGGAAGAGTATTTCAGGCAAAGCCTTTGAGGCACGGCATGTTGGGAACAGCAAAAGAGAGAATTTAGTATATTACATGTCATTCATAAGGATTATGGTTATAGTTCATAAAAGTAGAAAATCACTTTTGATGACGTATTACTCTGAACAGAACTTGCGATCAGACTTTGCAGTCACGTTCTTCCTAAATTGAATACAGAATGCTGGCACGAATAGTTACTGACTTTGGAGTCATGCAGCCTAATTAGTTGTTTAACCTTGTTGAGGTTCAGTTTATTTTTCTGTTGTGTACAATTATTAGCAAAACACCTCATATCTGGATTCATAGAAGAAAGTAAAAATTAAATTAGTCCCCTGCCCCCAACAAATTCAGAAGACCTCTTGACAAATATCAATGACAGAACTTCAGTCAGTTTTGAAATGTTTGCCTAACATGGATGTATGTTTTAATGCTGCTCCCACCAACTCTGTTCTGACATTTTGAAACTCATGACTCAGCTCAAGGCAGGTTATGGGATGATGGTGCACAGAATATTGAAATTTGAATCATGACAGAAGCCATCTGGCCACGTCCCTATACTTGGTGGCAAACTCATTACAGATCTTTCTTCAGAGATTTTTACTGAAGCCCATACAGCCATTGGCCAATATATATATGCAAATCTAGCCATCATAAAAGTCTGGATCTGTTTTGTAGACTCTTCAACAGTCTGAAAAATGTGAGAGCTTTGAAAACTGCCTTGCTTTCTTAGTTGAGTGCTGGGAGTCACACAGGATTAGAACATGACTAAGTGTTCCTAAGCCCCTGCCAAGCTGTATAAGGTGAAATGGAAATGAGGTAAAAATGTAAGAGCAGCCATGGTGTACTGCGCTTTTTAAAAATTTCCAAAAGAATTATGTAATGAATTAAAGAGCTGGTAGGGCAGGTTTAGATTAGATCTCACCATGAACTTAATTTAGAGCCACCATCATTAAGAGATACAGCGAAAATTCCCTGTAGTGAAGTCTCTCAGTCGTGTCCAACTCTTAGCGACCCCATGGACTTCAGCCTACTAGGCTCTTCCATCCATGGGATTTTCCAGGCAAGAGTACTGGAGTGGGGTGCCATTGCCTTCTCTGAGCTATTTTAGACTAATAGCAGCATTTTCTCAGAATGTGAATCGAGGTCTATGAGATGATGATAGTCAATATTGTTTTTTTTTTTTAAATAGTATCTCAAATCATTTCAGCATTACTAAAACTGGTTTTTGTCTATTAACTCATAGTTAAGTAAACAGTATGATTAATAATTTCCGTTTTTCTTATTGGTTTAAAATAATCCCAGCCTTACTCAGTTATCACCTTATTTGTACTTAGTTTAGCAAACTTGGCTGTTTTTGCATATGCTACACTTCAATTAAAGTAAAAGAAAAAGTAAATAGTGGTTCCAAATGAGTGAAACTAGTTTATGTAAGTTGATTAACATTTTTTATTCTTTGTCAAATTGCCTAATTTTGAAAGGTGTCTTAGCAAGTGCTCAAGAAATATACCTTGAGGTGTATTCTTTTGAAAAATCAATCCTTATTCTTTTCTTCATGAGATAGTCTAAGTGCTACTTTAAGAAAATGTTCTTTATGCTTTCAGAATGTGAATGGCTTATTGTATGACAGTCTCTCGTCTTTTCTCTCTCAGGAACTCTTCCCAGTTAACAGACAGAGTGTGGATCATTTCGCTAAATACTTCACTGACGCAGGTCTGAAGGAGCTTTCCGACTTCCTCCGAGTCCAGCAGTCCCTGGGCACCAGGAAGGAGCTGCAGAAGGAACTCCAGGAGCGTCTTTCTCAGGAATGCCCGATCAAGGAGGTGAGGACCATGGGCTCACTTCACTGCAAAACCACGGGCGAGGGGCATATCCTCGACTATGCAGTACAGACTTTACCGCCCTTAAAGGAGACTGCCCTTCGTTCATTGCTATGAACTTGAGGTCCTTTTCATACCATATAAGTGGGCTCAATATCAAAAACATCCTCCAGGATGTTCAGAAAATAATGATTATTTCCATACAAATGACTTATTTACCAGGTCACTATGGTTGTCAAAATATTTCATCTGCCTAATAGATTCACTGTCCGCTGCTATCCACTAGCATTATGCCTCAGTTTAAGGTGATTTTTCCCATTTTATTGCAGATTGTATAATATGTAATATAATATAATATGTTAAGTATTAGCTTAATGTATGTAGATTTCGATTTTAAGACAAAAAAGGGATGGTTTGCATTCATGTCATGGATAAAGACCAGTTGGACCAGTGACTTACTGGCTTCCACTCGCAATAACTGGGTATCTGCATAATGTAAATACTATATTTTTGTATAGCTATAGTTCTTGTGGCTATGACTGTAACTTTTTTTTTTAAGTCATACCTGAAGAAAACTTCCCATTTGAACTTTAAAAAAACTTTTATGTAATAATTCAAAAGTTGTATTAAGAGTCCTTTCCTTTTGCCACTTACTCTCAGGTCCCAAACCCTCACCACCCTGCTTGCTTAGAGCCTTGCAAGGTACCGTGTATGGTTTAAAATTTGAGATTTCAAGATGGTTTCTGGCCAGCAGGTGGAGGTGTTGGTCCTAAGTCTCATAGCATTAAGGCCAGCAATATATTCAGTAACCTTTATCCAAGCAAAAATCTTGAACATGATTTTCCATGGTGAAAAAAAGTAAACTATAACGAACACTGTGATACTTTCAGGGATAGAGATGTCACATTTCTTTGCAGCTTTTCCCTGTCAGCTGGAGGACTGGGACTCCTCCGTTCCTTCTTTTCTCGAAAGCTGCTTTACCCGCTGCAATCCAGGCTGTCAAGAAAGAAACAGTATACTTTCCTTTTAAAAAGGAAGGGAGAAAAGTAGTTGTACTGTTCACAAAGTGGTGCATTAAAATGCGTTATGGTTTTTAATTACTTCTTAAGCCCTCCAGGTGGCGGTAGTGGTAAAGAATCCATCTGCCAAGGCAGGAGACTTAAGAGATGCAAGTTCAATCCCTGGGCCGGGACCATCCCGTGGAGAAGGAAATGGCAACTCACTGCAGTATTCTGGCCTGTAGAATCCCCATGGACAGAGAAGCCTGGTGGGCTACAGTCCATGGGTTCACAAAGAGTCAGACACGACTGAGTGACTTAGCGTACATGCATGCACTGAAATCCTCAGCTCTACTTAGGATTTTATTTCAAAAGGAGAAAGATTTTTTTTTTCAAACAAGTTTAATATAATACACTGTTAGGCAGAATTTATTCTGTATGATCAGGTTTTTAGGATACATTTGCACATTTAAAAGTAATTCTGAAGGGAAAATAGCCTGCTGAGGGTTGCAACAATGGTATATACCATCTAAAAGAAGTCTTTGTACTTTACAGTTTATTTACATGAGGCATGAGGATATTCAAAAGTGATAATTAAAGAATAAATTGTAGTTAGTGCCTCATACCAACCCAAGATATTTTTCATCAAGAGGTTTTAAGTTGAGGATTGGAAGTAGACATTCACAGCTCTGTTGCTTTCTTCAAACCCCAGAAAGTCAGACTGGCTTAAATAATCCTTGCCCTGCTGGACTCAACAGGGGTCCTGCCTGTAAAAGACTAACCCTGAGAAACCAAGATTCGCTGTTATTTTCTATTACCCAGCAGCTCCTGGCCAGAGCTAAGCCTATTAATTTGGGGACTAAAAATAAATCTGCTCTGAGAACAAATCATTGTGTTCTCCTCTGCCTTGGAACTTGAGAGCATATGCCAGGAAGGGAGGGACTGAGCAGCGTATCTGTCTGCCCCAAACCTTTTACTGACTAAGCACAGAGAGAGGGGGATCTCCCCACTTGCGTGTTCCTCTTTTGACTCCTTTCTTCGTGAAATGTAGGTGGTTCTCTATGTTAAAGAAGAAATGAAAAGGAATGATCTTCCAGAAACAGCAGTCATTGGACTTCTGTGGACCTGTATAATGAACGCTGTGGAATGGAACAAGAAGGAGGAGCTCGTGGCGGAGCAGGCCCTCAAACACCTGAAGGTACAGGGTCCCTGCAAGGCTGTCCAGGCTGCAGGCCAGCTGCAGCTCTAACAGCGGGGCAGACGGGTTCTAATCATAATGCTCCCAGGTTCAGTCCAAACGTACATTTCCTAATGTTTTTCCTTTCAAATATGCCACCACCTAAAATGTTTGAGATGTAAGAGCTTGTGAAGTACCTGAGGGTAAGTTCTTATTAAAAACAACATCAGAAAATCCACAGAATAGTCATATATTCAGTATTAGTTAAAGAGGAATATAGTCTGTTAGTTTTCCTTCTACCTGACAAAAATTCTTAAGGAATATTTTGTTTAAGTAAGCTACAAGTTGACATTAGAATTTGAATAGTGAGTGGTGGAAGAAATCAACTGATTGTATAAATTGTATATTTTTGTATGGGGATATATATGTGTTTGCTTTTATCATCCTCTCCGTGTAAAACTATTAAGAAATGTAGAAAACTTAGAACCTGCCTTCAGAGTTAACACTTGAATTGGGAAGCGAGCACCTACATAGTATAAACTCGGTAGGATATAAATCAGATAACTCTTCAATATTTAGGAGAACAGAGCAGTGAGTATCCTATGCAGGGAAGGATCAAAGGAGGAGTTTGTGTTGAGCTCAGTAACTCTTAGAGAAAATAATAGCAAACATCAACATCTAGGGGCTTCCCTGATGGCTCAGATGGTAGAGAATCTGCCTGCAATGCGGGAGACCTGGATTTGATCCCTGGTTTGGGAATATCCTCTGGAGAAGGGAATGGCAACCCACTTCAGTATTGTTGCCTGGAGAATTCTGTGGCGGGCTACAATCAGTGGGGTCCCAAAGAGTCAGACAGGACCGAAAGATACACACACACATCAAGAACGAGAAGCCAAGGTCGTTTAAGACAGAAGAGCAATATGAACAAAACCATAAAGATGTTTTGTGAGGGCATCTGGGAAGAGACCTCTACTCTTCCAGTGGCAGAGCCATACTCCAGGAGTGGAGGAATCACAGCAGGCCTGGGAACCTTCAGAACTTAGGATCTGTGTCTCATTTTCACAATATCCATTAGACGAACACAGTAGCATAGCAATTGTCTCTGACAGAGTCAGGAGTTCCTATTTGGTCTCTTTTAGCAGGTACAATGAGAGAAATCTGATATGATGCAGGGATAAAAAATTCATTTTGGTTGGACACAAAATTATAGTAAAAGAATCCTCAAAGTGGAAGTTTTCTAAGCAAATCTCCAGGTGGGTACAATGAGAGAAATCTGATATGGTGCAGGGATAAAAACTTCATTCTGGTTGGACACAATATTATAATAAGATAATCCGCAAAGTGGAAGCTTTCTAAGCAAATCTCCAGGTGACCGCTGTGGTTCAAGTGGCATCAGCCCTATACCTCCCAACAAAAGTGAACGGTCTTTCTCCCCACTCCTCTTCCAGCAATACGCTCCACTCCTGGCTGTGTTCAGCTCCCAAGGCCAGTCAGAGCTGATCCTTCTGCAGAAGGTTCAGGAATACTGCTATGACAACATCCATTTCATGAAAGCCTTTCAGAAGATTGTGGTTCTCTTTTACAAAGGTATGTATCTGTGTTGTTCTGCCACTATGCTTCCGTGTTTTGTTGAAGCTCTTTTTGGGCCACAGCAAGGGGAAATAGATGGGGAAACAGTGGGTGACTTTATTTTTCTGGGCTCCAAAATCACTGCAGATGGTGACTGCAGCCATGAAATTAAAAGACGCTTACTCCTTGGAAGGAAAGTTATGACCAACCTAGATAGCATATTCAAAAGCAGAGACATTACTTTGCCAACAAAGGTTCGTCTAGTCAAGGCTATGGTTTTTCCTGTGGTCATGTATGGATGTGAGAGTTGGACTGTGAAGAAGGCTGAGCGCCGAAGAATTGACTGCAAGGAGATCCAACCAGTCCATTCTGAAGGAGATCAGCCCTGGGATTTCTTTGGAAGGAATGATGCTAAAGCTGAAACTTCAGTAGTCTGGCCACCTCATGCGAAGAGTTGACTCATTGGAAAAGACTCTGATGCTGGGAGGGATTGGCGGAAGGAGGAGAAGGGGACGACAGAGGATGAGATGGCTGGATGGCATCACTGACTCGATAGACGTGAGTCTGGGTGAACTCCGGGAGTTGGTGATGAACACGGAGGCCTGGCGTGCTGCGATTCACGGGGTCGCAAAGAGTCGGACACGACTGAGCGACTGATCTGATCTGATCTGTAGGGGTGATGCAGAGGGGGACGTGGGTTTCTGCTCATCTCTGAATTTTAGTGAGGCAGCCACATTATGTAGACAGAGAAGGTATTAATACGAACCCCATAGACGCCTGTGGCCCCAGGTCCCGGTCTGATTAGGCCCCTGTGCACTTCTCATTGATGGAAATGGCTAGAAGACTGGTCATGAACTTATAATTTTGGGAGGTGGGGAGGGAGGATGGTGAAAAAGACTGTAATTACTAAAAAGAAGGTCTGTGTTCGAATTGTAAGGATTAGTTCTAACAACAGTGATCACCAGAAGCATGTTCAAACCTTTCAGATACCATCAAGCTGGTTCTAAATTAGCTTTAAACTTTGTGTTTTAGTGATTTGGCTCAACCGGTCTCCTGTTTGCCCAGGAAATGACTATTTTTAGATTTTCACATTTACTGTCTGTTCATTGTGTTTATAAGGATTAGGTTGCTATGACAACTGGTACTGCCAGTTTATTAAAAAATGAATGCTCTAGGGTTTTAACTGATCTCAATGTCTATACCTATAGTATATTTTTAAAAAATGATCCTAGACTATTCTTTGGTATAGCTTTGTGTAGTTTTATGGGGGGGGGGGCGGGCGGGAGTATTTAAACAATGATACATTTTGAACATGATGAAATGTTTATTAGAATTACTGCTATCTTAAATGGCATAACACAGAAGAAAACTAAAGTATAAACTAATGGACTTCCCTGGTGGCTCAGACGGTAAAGAATCCGCCTGCAGTGCAGGAAACCCGAGTTCAATCCCTGGGTCTGGTAGATCCCATGGAGAAGGGAATGGCAACCCACTCCAGTTTTCTTGCCTGGAAAATTCCAGGGATAGAGGAGCCTGGCAGGCTACAGTCCATGACATCACAAAGAGTCAGACACAACCGAGCGACTAACAGACACGCACACAGCAAACACATAAATGAGTACCAGTCAAATGTTTCTTTGCTTTTTGATGCATTCTTAAATTTGTCTGTTTTGAATGACAGTTTGGAATGTAAAAATTTTACATCATCGGTTGCTAGCTATTTGGGAAAAAATGCATGATAGCATTTCACAGAGTTTTAATTGGCTCTCCAGATTCTTCAAATGCATTCATCTTGCCCGCAAGTGTGTGGATGATATTTTTGCTTTCTCAGCACTAAGGTATTCGGGCACAATTTTTTGTGTCAGTGGGAGACTGTGATGACTGCAGAGTCCCATTTGAAGTTCAGTAAAAGATGTTTTTGTTTTTTGGGGGAGGGGGGGCCAGGTCTGTCTTAGACTCGCTTGGATATGGTTGTGAGATAGCAACATCCTAAAACTAGGGTTTACATGATACCCCAGGTCATGAGATAGCAATGTCTTAATGCTAGGCGACCCATCAGAACCAGACCTGCAGGTCCCATGGCAAACATACCTGTGGTGCCCAGTGCCCAAGACAAACTACTTATTAATCAGTAAAGGCATTTAGGTGGCATATTAACTATTAACGTCCTATTCTTCAGATTTCTCTTTTTAACTGTTAATGAATATCAGCATC
Organism: Bos indicus x Bos taurus; assembly: GCF_003369695.1. Taxonomy (NCBI): domain Eukaryota; kingdom Metazoa; phylum Chordata; class Mammalia; order Artiodactyla; family Bovidae; genus Bos; species Bos indicus x Bos taurus. The sequence goes on along the minus strand of NC_040079.1, from coordinate 94,518,684 downwards.
CTTCCCCATTATACTTTTTATAACAAACCACTAACAGCTAGCAAAACTGGCGGCTTTGAGTTATTTCCTGTTCTTCAGCCCCAAACGCTAAGGAACAGTGGCCTGGCATTATAGCCAAGAATTGGGCACCAAGAAGTACAAAGAAGAGGCATTAGCTGTTCCTTAGGCAGTAGATTAACCAGGTGGTCAGCTTTTAAATAGATTGTTTCAGTTAGTACAGTCTGGTGAGCATGAGCAGGCCCAAGGGAACATGGGAAGATAAGTGTCAGCATCAGTTCTATTCTGGCCCAGCTGTTTTTGGAAATGAAGTCAGGAAACTTGCAAATAGAAACCTAAACTATATTTTACTGAAAAGTTAAAACTGAATATCATTTTCTAAGTAACTTCGCAATTTTCCACAAAATTATACATATAGGCTGTTTTTCTGAATAAAATAATTGCATTTCTTTCTCTTGAGAACACGGAATCCCTGAGGAACGGTTGTTCTTTATGACTGTTAAGAGAGTTACTGTGTTTACCTTCCTTTTTATAGTAGTTTTTACCTTTGCCTTATTTCATTCAGCAAACACTTGTGCACCAGTAGACAAATATTTCCTCTGTCTTTCTATGGATTTGGATGTTCTTGTCCTGTGTTTCATATGCCTAGGAAGACTTGAGGACTGTGTTTGTTAAAACACTCCTTTTCCAGTGCCTGTGTGCGTGTGAATCACCGGGGGAGCTTGTTAAAACAGATTCCCCAAGGATTCTGATTCAGTGGGTCCAGCCTTGGGCCCTCAGATTTCCCTTTTAACAAATTTCCAGGTGATGCTGTGACTGTTGGTCTCAGATCACTGATTGATCTAAAGGATGTTTATTGAATGCCAGAAGTGACAAATCCCATGAACTATAGTAACATGGTTAAGATTATGCTTAACCATTAATTCCATATACACATATACATTTTATAAATATCAAGTAGTGTTTTGTCTGCTTCTTTTATCTAGTGATGGGAAGCCCTTTACATTTTGCTTTAAAGCCAGTTTTCAAAAATGTAATGGAAATCATTTCTCCTTTCCCATTTTAGAAGTCGCTCAGTAGGTGTCCGACTCTTCGTGACCCCATGGACTGCAGCCTACCAGGCTCCTCCGTCCATGGGATTTTCCAGGCAAGAGTACTGGAGTGGGGTGCCACTGCCTTCTCCGAATATCTCTATTACATACACTCATCTTCCTGTATTGCTAGAACTTGAGGATAACAGAAACTGTGGGATATGACTCCCTATGTCCCCTCTGGAAACCTAATTGCTTAAAAGAATGCCATTATTAAAATTTTTATTTTTATATATTTTATAGAAAAAAAATAGTGGAATGAAAGTGAATAAACTTTGAGTAATGCTTTGCAGCAATGAAAGGAGAAAGTGGTGATTGGTCACTTACTGAAGATTTACATTTTGTACTAGAATCTAGATTTTTATATTTCTAAGGCAGTGGAAAACAGTAAGTGCCTCACTACTTTTCTAACATTGCAGTATTCACTTTCTAAAATAAATTTCTTTCTTCCTAAAGCTAGGTACTGTATTCTCAGCATGTAGGTTTGGAAAAATATAAAACTACCGCCTCAAGTACTGTTAGTATCTCTATTATGGCTTTTATTGTTTGTGGATATATCTTAGGTTAAATTCTGTTCCTCACACACATTTTTCTAAAAGAAGTTTCTTATTCTAAGAGATTTTTGACCTTCTCACATATAGTCCCAGCTTTCTTAGGGTAAATTATATTTGACTCGTGTCCCTATATGACACTGCTCATAAAAAGTACTGAATTTTATGTTTCAAGTGACATCGTTTTCAACTTAAATATTTAAATAACTGACATCACCTAACACTGTGCAGTTGTCATAACACTCTTAGGATATTGTCTCTTTGACCCTCGTGAAAACCCAAATTTTGAACTAAAATTCTACACATTGAGACATATTTAGTTTTTCTCATCAGGTTATTTATTATACATGAACTGAGTGCAAACTAGCTGTCAAGTCTTATGTTAAATGCTGGAAATGAGATGAACAAAATAGTCCCTGACTGCCTGGATTTCAGAGTATAGAAGAAAATCCAAAATTATAATCACAATGTGTCTGTGTATTCATTCACTCAGTCATGTCTGATTCTTTGCGACGCCATGGACTGTAGCCTGGCAGGCTCCACTGCCTATGGTATTTTCTAGGCAAGAATACTGCAGTGGGTTGCCATTTTCCTCTCCTATAATCACCATATCAGTGGCAAAAATAAGGCTGGTACCAATAAATGATGATGAGAAGTGGAAGGATGACAGCAGAGGGGCCCCTAACTCAGAGCTGAAGCTAACTTGGTGAAGGAAAAGGGAAGGCTCTCAAGGGACCAGAGTATTTTCTCAGAGGTGATGAAGAAGTTGGCCACATAGAAGGGAGAGAAACACACTGTAATATGAGGGGCCCTAGTACAACTGTGGAAAGTCTCCTTTCTTACTGTACTTTTACTGATTGTCTGTATTCCTAGTAGGTAGTTGGGGGAGATTCCAACACTTTGTCATCTCCATCTCCCGGTTATAATGAACTCTTCTCCCTGCTTTTCCTTAGTGGAAAACACAAGTTCTCTCTCTCCTACATTTGTCAAGGAGCTCCTTCCATTTGTGATTAGATTTTTTCCTACACAACAGTTAACTTTCTTTTTGATATTCACACTTTGCCTCAAAGTTGCCCTGTGTCATTGCTTCTGTCCCTTCTTTATCATTTATTTCCCTAGAAATTTGGTCTTGCAGCAGGTGTTTATTATTAAATTCTTCCACGAGCTCAGCTCTGCACAAAGTTGGTCTGATTTTTCAGTAGATGATATATCTGGTAAGTTTCACCTGTCATGTACAGTCCTTTTCACAAGCACAGTCACCAACAAGGATTCTAGTACTTGCATGGTCTCTTTTGGCCTCTGTGGGGCAATCAAATGCAGGAGTGAGCTTCATAAGGAAGACACGAGACAGAGTGTCACTAAGCTACACTCTGTCGCCTTTGCAACCTGTACATTGTATCATAACATGATTTATTATGTGAGAAGAAAAAATAGAATTTCCCTTTAACTCTATATTTTATTTTATAACATTAACAGTAGTAGTTGTTCAGTTCAGTTCAGTCGCTCAGTAGTGTCTGACTCTTGGCAACACCATGGACTGCAGCACGCCAGGCCTCCCTGTCCATCACCAACTCCTGGAGTTCACTCAAACTCATGTCCATCGAGTCGGTGATGCCATCCAGCCATCTCATCCTCTGTCATCCCCTTCTCCTCCTGCCCCCAATCCCTCCCAGCCTCAAGGTCTTTTCCAATGAACACCCAGGACTGGTCTCCTTTAGGATGGACTGGTTGGATCTCCTTGCAGTCCAAGGGACTCTCAAGAGTCTTCTCCAACACCACAGTTCAAAAGCATCAATTCTTCGGTGCTCAGCTTTCTTCACAGTCCAACTCTCACATCCATACATGACCACAGGAAAAACCATAGCCTTGACTAAACAGACCTTTGTTGGCAAAGTAATATCTCTGCTCTTAAATATGCTATCTAGGTTGGTCATAACTTTCCTCCCAAGGAGTAAGTGTCTTTTAATTTCATGGCTGCAATCACCATCTGCAGTGATTTTGGAGCCCAAAAAAATAAAGTCTGACACTGTTTCCACTGTTTCCCCATCTATTTCCCATGAAGTGATGGGACTAGATGCCATGATCTTAATTTTCTAAATGTTGAGCTTTAAGCCAACTTTTTCAGTCTCTTCTTTCACTTTCATCAAGAGGCTTTTTAGTTCCTCTTCACTTTCTGCCATAAGGGTGGTGTCATCTGCATATCTGAGGTTATTTGATATTTCTCCCGGCAATCTTGATTCCAGCTGTGCTTCTTCCAGCCCAGCATTTCTCATGATGTACTTTGCATATAAGTTAAATAAGCAGGGTGACAATATACAGCCTTGACGTACTCCTTTTCCTATTTGGAACCAGTCTGTTGTTCCATGTCCAGTTCTAACTGTTGCTTCCTGACCTGCATATAGGTTTCTCAAGAGGCAGGTCAGGTGGTCTGGTATTCCTATCTCTTTCAGAATTTTCCACAGTTTATTGTGATCCACACAGTCAAAGGCTTTGGCACAGTCAATAAAGCAGAAATAGATGTTTTTCTGGAACTCTCTTTTTTCCATGATCCAGCGGATGTTGGCAATTTGATCTCTGGTTCCTCTGCCTTTTCTAAAACCAGCTTGAACATCTGGAATTTTATGGTTCACATATTGCTGAAGCCTGGCTTGGAGAATTTTGAGCGTGACCTTATAGTGTGTGAGATAAATGCAATTGTGCGGTAGTTTGAGCATTCTTTGGCATTGCCTTTCTTTGGGATTGGAATGAAAACTGACCTTTTCCAGTCCTGTGGCCACTGCTGAGTTTTCCAAATTTGCTGACATATTGAGTGCAGCACTTTCACAGCATCATCTTTCAGGATTTAAAATAGCTCAACTGGAATTCCATCCCCTCCACTAGCTTTGTTCGTAGTGATGCTTTCTAAGGCTCACTTGGCGTCACATTCCAGGATGTCTGGCTCTAGGTGAGTGATCATACCATCGTGATTATCTGGGTCGTGAAGATCATTTTTGTACAGTTCTTCTGTGTATTCTTGCTACCTATTCTTAATATCTTCTGCTTCTGTTAGGTCTAACTCAATGAAACTAAGCCATGCCATGTGGGGCCACCCAAGACAGGAGGGTCATGGTGGAGAGGTCTGACAGAATGTGGTCCACTGGAGAAGGGAATGGCAAACCACTTCAGTATTCTTGCCTTGAGAACCCCATGAACAGTAGTTGTTAGTACATGCATATAGTTTGTAAACCAAAAAATATACATATGTTGGGAGTGTATGTGCTCAAAATTGTCTTGCTGATAGGAGAACATGATGAAAACAGTTTGGAAGTTAGTAGTATAAATCACAGGCATGTTAAAGATGTCATAAAAACAAATTCTATAAAAAGGACTTTTAAAATGCATGTTTGAGATAATTAGTGTTCCTGGAAATTTTCTGCAAAGCGTTCTTACCCAGTAACAAATCACTTCCTCGAGTTGTGAACCATCTTCTTCCTATGGCTATGAAAACTGGGCTTTGATGGCCAGAGCTAGGAAAGTTCTTTCATCATTGTGAGTGGAGAGTGCAGAGCTGAAAACATGAGAAACTCAAAGACTAGAAGCTAAGAGTAATTCCTTAGGACTCTTAATTATAATTTCTAAGTCTAGTCCTTATAAATGAATAAACCCAGATTTCTATCTTCCTTTGCAAAACATAGTGTATTTAATGATCAAAATAAAAAATAAAACACACTTTTATATTTTCTAAAACCAATCATGTGCATTTTTAGTCAATTTAATCTCTTCAATTGAATCTGAGAGCCAGTTATTAATTTTAAAAAACAAGACTTTTGTTATGAAAAGATCAGTGATATTATGAATGAAAACAATATCAAATCATTTCTCTTGTTTTTATAAGTTAAAGGTATATTTTAACTACAAAAACATCGTTAGAATGATTTATCAGCATTTGCAATGGATTGGGTATATGCTTTCTATTTCATTTCACACTCCAAAACCCCAAAAGACAACCCATTACAACATTGGCAAAGTATGTAGGCTATTGTTTCCACATTCCCCTTTCTATTCTTAACATTAACTATTCTGAATTAATGATAACTTGAGAGTATCAAGGTATATTTGTGGAATTTAGAGTTTTAGGTAGTAGATATTTAATAGATACAGAGAAGGCAATGGCACCCCACTCCAGTACTCTTGCCTGGAAAATCCCATGGACAGAGGAGCCTGGTGGGCTGCAGTCCATGGGGTCGCAAAGAGTCGGACACGACTGAGCGACTTCACTTTCACTTGTCACTTTCCTGCATTGGAGAAGGAAATGGCAACCCACTCCAGTGTTCTTGCCTGGAGAATCCCAGGGACAGGGGAGCCTGGTGGGCTGCCGTCTATAGGGTCGCACAGAGTCGGACACGACTGACGAGACTTAGCAGCAGCAGCATTTAATAGATAACACTTTCTCTTAAAAGCCTGTAGGAAGTCTGTCTAACACGTCTTTCTCTCTGAATAGTGTATAAGGAAACTCATGTGATTTAGACATTGTGGGAAAATAAATTGAGGACAGCCATAGAATGATGTAGAACTTTGGATTCTGTGTATGTTGGTCCCATGGTATACCCAGGAAGCTCATCTTTATATTTAATCATTAATATTATCATTATTGCATTCTATCTACAATATATATTTTTTCGTTTGCCCTTTTTTTCTCCTAAAGTAAATCCCCTTAAAAGACCAGTCATTTGAGGTCGCTGCTTAATCAAGATGTGTTTGAAACTGGCAGGACAAAGGGTGTTCTGAAATGCTAGAATTGCTGATTCATTGGCAAAATAACCCAGTTTCCTCCCAGCAAATTAACACTCTAAGATTTCCAAGTCCCAGCCTCACCATCATCACTAAAGTACTGACGGTCCTATCTGCTGGGCTTCCCCAGTGGCTCAGAAGTAAAGATCCCACCTGCCAATGCAGGAGACAAGGCTTCCATCCTTGGGTCAGGAAGGTCCCCTGGAGAAGGGAATGGCAACCCACTACAGAATTCTTGCCTGGGAAATCCCATGAACAGAAAAGCCTACAGTCTGTGGGGTCACAAAAGAGTTCGACACCACTGAGCAACTAAACAACATCACCACCCGAACTGCCAACATACTCAGGACACTGTGCTGTGTGGAAACAAGCTTGGTTCTTGTCTTCTGATACGTTTCAATGTGCGTTTCTTTTATAACAAAATTTTAATATTTGAAGTGATTGCTTTCTATTAAACTGTAAGACATGAACTTGCTTTGAAGCATGATATGTATGTAATAACTTTGAAATGTTTGATTTGAAATTGCAGCTGATGTGCTGAGTGAAGAAGCGATACTAAAGTGGTACAAAGAAGCACATGTTGCCAAAGGCAAAAGTGTTTTCCTTGACCAGATGAAGAAATTTGTGGAGTGGTTACAGAACGCAGAAGAAGGTATGATTGTATTTAACGGCCCTGGTGGCCATTTAGCGGGTCCTTTCTCACTGTAATTCAAAATAGCTCCTCCCTCCACAGATTTTTTTTTTTTTTTTTTGGCTTTGTAAAACTGAAGTTCTGAGCCTTCATTTCTGAATCAAGGCAATGAAAATATCTGCATGATAAACAAAACAAAATCTCTTAAATTATCCCTGCTGCTGCTAAGTCGCATCAGTTGTGTCTGACTCTGTGCAACCCCACAGACAGCAGCACACCAGGCTCCGCCATCCCTGGGATTCTCCAGGCAAGAACACTGGAGTGGGTTGCCTTCTCCAATGCATGAAATTATCCTATCCCTAGTGGAGGACAAAGAGGAAGAAATAATCAGATGAGAAAGGAAAAAAATAATTACATTTATAGGATTGTATAAATTTTTTATAGTGCCTTTACTGGTTGACGTGCTTACGTGCTTAAAGTGGGAATACAAGTTGGAAGAGCAATAATGATGAGACTTAATCCAACTAGGCATGAGAAGTTGATGATCCAAGTAGTTATAGTCACCAGTAATATTTCTGAGTATGTTGCCTTTTTAGAAAGTCAATTTCATTTAAAAATCAAAAAGTTTGCTTTCTGCCCTGTCTATGAGTCTCTTAGTCAATGGACACCCAGGCAAAAATGTCTTTTTTTAGGGGACAGGGAGATAAGAATAGAAACTATTTCCTGACCTCGTTTAACAGTCTCAGAAGAAAACGACCTGACTTGTCTCTCTCTTCTCTCGTAGAATCTGAATCTGAAGGTGAAGAGAATTAGGTGGCTCCAGAAGCACAATACCCAGGTCACCACACAACACTTTTATTGGGAATGCTGAGCCATTTGAGAAGAGAAACTTGGCTTCCGTTTTCACAAAGGAAAAAAAAAAAAATAGGATAGGCTTCCCTTTTGCCGAGGGGGAAATGGTTTTTTGTTTTGTTTTGTTTTTAAATGGAGCCCTGAGGCATCAGCGATTATACTTGGGACTCTACCTCTCACTCACTATTCGCTAACTTAAAGCCATTCAACAGGGAGTCCAGTAGGTATCTGAGGCGAAATACTCCACAGACTCCCCTTTTTTTAGCTGTATTTTTCAGGTACTATGTGGTGAACGCCCCACTGGTGTCTATTACAGGGCCACTTTGGTAGTTGTGTATCTGCTCGTGTATGTGATTTGACAAACCAGTTTTTTAAAATAAATGGCTTTTTAAAAATCTGGGCTTATATTTTCAACGCTTTTATTTCTTTTCTGTCCTGACTTCTGTACAGATGACATTTCACTGTCAGGCTTTCTTTCCCGTCCAAAATGCTGAATGGTTCTTGTCGATCAAAGCACTTCTACTCCTTGTATCACTGGTGAATGTATTTCACTTACCTTTGTAGCGTAATAGAAATCCACCCAAAAGTATAGGCACACTAGCACCAATGCCATGAATTGATAATAATAATATTATCTGCGTGTGAGGATGTCATTTTCATTCTGCAGGAAATAAAAAGGACAAGAATAATTAGAAGTCATAGGATAAAGAGCTTTACAGCCCCTTGAAGTGACTAGCATACCCCAGGGGGCGCTTATATATTCTTTCCGAAGATTGTTCTCCTGGAAAATGCTCCTCTTTCATTCTGGCTTTTCCTTTCAGTCTGCATCTTATTTCTTCCAGTCCATTAGTTCATGGCAAGCCTCCATCTGCCCCTCCTTCTGCCTATCTAAAAATAAGAATTATGAAGTTAAATGGTATTCACATCATAGAGTGCATATTCAATGTGTTTATTTGAAATGAAAAAAGTGAATAATTTTTATTGAAAGCAAACTTGGCAAACTAATTTGACAAGTCCTGACTGCCAATCAGTATACATGGCAGGCACACTCTGCAAGTTAAATCTTCATCTCTGATGTTTTGACAGATACAGATAAAGATTAAAATATTGAAAATTACATTCAATTTGTAATAACAATTTCATATGTCAACTTTTATGTATTTTAGATTTAAGTTTAAATCAGCATGTTCCCTGTCATTTTACGGATCTTGAGTAAAATGTGTGAAGAAGATATTTGACTTTGCCCCACTGTTTCCAAAGTATCCACACTGAGACCTACTGTCCTAGGTCTTAGTGACCAAGTTAGTGACCAAGATGGAGCTAAAAGTCCCGTTACTGAGTTCCACACCTGTGCCCTTTTGTCCCTATTTTCTGCTGTCAAATTATAATGAAATGTATGTTTCTGCAGTTCAATCAGAAGGGTTTTCAAGAAGGTTCAGTAGCACTTCTACTGAGCAAACATCTGGGAAGTCAGTTTTCTACCATATAAACTACTTAATGTTTTCTAACACATAATATTTTTTCCAAACAGAGCTTAAGATAGTGATTTTCAGGTAAGTAATCATGGGTGAGGGTCTCCCTGGGTGGCTCAGCAGTAAAGAAGCTGACTGCAATGCTGGCGATGCCAGAGATGGTTCAATCCCTGGGTCAGGAAGATCCCCTGGAGAAGAAAAATGGCAACCCACTCCAGTATTCTTGCCTGGAAAATCCCGTGGACAGGAACATGATGGGCTACAGTCCATGGGTTCGAAGAGTCAGACACGACTGAGGTGACTGAGCAGGTATGCACAGTCATGGGGGAGAAGAAGGATACCTATCAGCAAAAACTTACAGAAGCCTCAAACCAAAGCCCTTTCTTTCTCTGAAAGACAAGTGTCTCTTTTACTTTTTAAAAGTAAAACTTGTCCTAATTATACAACTAATTGCATTAGTTATCTATTGCTACACAGCAGATTATCCCCACATTTTGCAACTTTAAACAACAGACGTTTATCCTATCAGTTTCTGTGATTTGGATCCATGAGCAGCTCAGCAGGGTGGCCTCCAGCTTGACCTGTCCTGAGGTTGCAGTCAAGCTGTTGGTGGGGCATGCAGTCCTCTGAGGCAGCATTGCTTCCAAGCTGACGGTGGTTTTAAGATCAGGCCACTCAAGATGGCTGCTCTCTTGCTCTGTCCACATCAGCAGTCCCCAACCACTTTGGAACCAGAGACCAGTTTCCTGGAAGACAATTTTTCCACGGATAGGGGGGCAGGGGCGGGGCTTCAGAATAATTCAAGTGCGTTACATTTATTGAGCTCATTGAGCAGGAAGCAGAGCTCAGGCAGTAACTGTGAAGACAAAGCTTCTGTTGCTTGTTGGCCTCTCACCTCCTACTGTGTGGCCAGGTCTAGGCTGGGGAAAAGAAAGTGTTAGTGGCTCAGTCGTGTCCCACTCTTGGCAACCCCGTGGACTGTAGCCTGCCAGGCTCCTCTGTGCATGGGATTCTCCAGGCAAGAATACTGGAGTGGGTTGCCAGGCCCTCCTTCAGGAGATCTTCCCAACCCAGGGATTAAACCTGGGCCCCAGATTCTTTACGTCTGAGCCACCACCAGGGAACCCCTGCTCAATAAGTCCCAGCCTCCTCGACACCCTCATCACATGACTGACCTTCTGTCTTAGTCACAGAGTCTAATCTGTAAATGCCTCCTTGCGCCAGGCCCCAGGTGCTGATTGTTCTAATCATTAGATCAGACCCCTCTACTCAGTTTAAAAGGAGCGGGCTTTCTGCTGGTTTTCCTGGTAACTGATGAGCACACCTGATGTCAGTTCCCTTGTAACTGGTAACCTCCCTTTGCCCCTGCTACCAAAGACTGCACGTCTTGCCCTGGTGTCTTTGCTGCTGTCTATCGACTTGATGGGGTGTTGCTCCAGGATCCTGCTTCAGATAAATAAGCTCCCCCATCCATTAAAACATTAATGTCCCTGTTGCTGCCTTAGAGCTCTTTCTTCAGTCTTGAGGCTGGGTGAGTGTGGGGCCTGTGGGGTGCGGCCCCAAAGCAAGGATTGGTGGACCTCAGTTCCTTGGTGACGTTTCGCTATAGACGCGTGTCCCTTACCACAGGTCCTCTACTTAGGTTGCCTGAGAATCTTCATGGCATAACCCCTGGCTTTCCCCAGAATGAGTGGTGTGAGAAAGGCAGCCCTGGAAAGGCTAAGTATTTGAAGTGACCTACCATACTGTCAGGTTCTACTGGTGGCACAGACCAACTCGGGTACAGTGCGGAAGGGGGCTACATGAGGTGTGACTTCCAGACAGCGGGGAGACTCGAGGGCTCTCTTGGAGGCTGGTGACCACAGTAGTGTCAATCTCTATTAATTAGTCTTACTATTAGTCTCTATTAATACATACTAAAATCGTTTCTAGTTAGATGAAAACTGTATGTTAGAGTTTTTAATCTGAATAGATTAAAACTAATGTTAATGAAAGCACTAAGAGACAATGTAGGGAATATCTTTTATATTTTTTTATTTGGCTGCATTGGGTCTTCATTGGGGCCTGCGGGATCTTTCCTTGTGGCGAGCAGGTTCTAGAGCACAGGCTCAGTAGTTGTAGTGCAGTGGGGGGCAAGTTGCCCCATGGCTTGTTGGGAACTTAGTTTTTACGTTTTTTAAATGTTTTTATATTTTTTACAAATATGGCTTTGTTAATTCTTTAAAAAGTTAAGTCTATTCTGTACCATTTTTATCCTGCTCTTTATTAAGTAGTGTTTGACACCATTTTGCCACGTCAATAACTATCCTTCAAGTACATGATTTTAAAATATATATAATTATCCTTGGTATGGATGGAGCATAATATAATACTCTTTATGTTCAATGTAAGTTCAATTACTGCTCTTTATGTTCAAAGTGTCTTTAAATGTTTTGCTTTTAAAAATAACCGTTTAAAATATTCTGACATAAGGTTTTGTTCATCTATGGTTATTCAGAAAAAAATAGAAATGGAATTTGGGTCAAGGGATTTGAATAATTTTAACACAAGGGAGTCTTACTTTTGAATTTGCATTTCTAAAAAATCTTTATTTGGCTGCACCAGGTCTTTTTGTAGCACACAGAATCTTTATTTGCAGCACGTGGGATCTAGTTCTGTCACCAGGGGTTGAACCTGGGCCCCCTGCATTGGCAGTATGGAGAATATCTTATTAAGCCAAGAAAAGCAGCTTCTGGAAATACATCAGGTCCAACATGACTACAGGCAATTATTTCTTTACACTAAGTTCTTCTGAAAAATTACTAACTGCAAGGTTCCTTGTGATAGATGTCTTGACACCTCCATGGGATTAAAATATTTCTTCCAGGAAAAACAACTTTTTAGAGCTAATCTTTGCATCCTTAGAACACCTTGTTTTGTGTGTGTGTTTCAACTGTGTATTTACGTATAAGAAAGGAAAATGGAATCTGTGGACTGAAGAGAAGCTAAGCACACCCGTGTGAGCAGGGCTCCAGTGAAGACCATGCACGTGAGCACAGTCCTAGAGGACGCGCCCTCCCAGCCTCCACCGCTCCCTCCTGTAGGTAGATCGTCATCCTGAGTTCTGACAGCGTAGGTTCATTTCCCTTGTGTTTGAAGTGACTGCATATAGGATCAGTTCACTTAGGCCTTCTTTTGTTCAACTTTACCTAGTTTCGTCGTCAGTTTCTATGTTGAGTTCTTTTCTGGTATGTGATTAAGTGGACCCTGTCAATCTACAGACAGTAATACCCAGCTCTTTCAGCAAAAACATAGGAAACATGAGGACACTTTTTTTACTGAGCCAAAATGTTGCCCTGTTTTCTTTTAACACAGAAAAGAATTCCTAGGCACATTTCTGCTCGTCAGAGATCATTTTGGAAATCGCATGTATTTCCTTAGAGTAGTCATTACCAAAAAAAAAAAAAAACTACGCCTGCCTTCTCTGAAGGACTAGTTGCATTGTATATGGCAGGATAGATGTTTTAATGACATCGTAGATTCCTGTGACCAGGAATTGGGTGTTCTTGTACCCATATTTTGGCTTTTCCTTCTGTGTAAATAGAGGAATAGAGAAATGAATTTGGAATTGGTTGGTTTGAGCTTAGAGGACCATTCTGTCAATAATTAGTTGATTAACTTAAATAGTAAGTCACTTGTTCCGTTGTTAAGTCATGTCCAACTCTTTGTGACCCCATGAACTGCAACATGCCAGGCTTCCCTGTCCTTCACTATCTCCCCGAGTTTGCTCAACTCTTGGTATTTACTCTGCTTAATTGTAAAATAAAGGCTTGTACGAGATCAGTCCTTAAACTGGGCCCTCACAGTTCACAACATCCAAAGTGAAAAGTAAGACTGTTTTCATCAGATGCTCAGATTCTTATGTCTGTGACCTGAGAAAGGTAAATATAATTAGGCTAGACTGTGGGTTCTTAAATCTCAGCATGCATCAGGGGCACCCAAATGACTGAAAATTGATTGCTGATCTCACCTCCCTGCTCAGTAGGTGTGGCGCAAGGTCTGAGGACAACTTCTCAGTGATCCTTGAAACACCTGACACCAGTCAGGACCACACTGACAGCCACAGAGCCAGATGGTTACCAAAGTCCACTCCTGTGCAGCCATCTGCAGTCCGCTAGATCTTCAGTAAAGGAGGTGGGTTGTACTTTGCTTACCTCTGTATTGCCATTCAGCATAGCTTGGCAGGAAGTTGGTGTTTGAAAAATGTTTGAATGAATAAATGAACAAATGTGCATTAAGAATTCCTTTTTAAAGGGTTGATCATAAATTCATCCTAATGTGTTCCTATATCTTCTTTGAAAAGTTCAGCTTTGGGACTACAGTCTGACTGCTCCTTAGTAAGAATTTGAATTAATGAGCTAGACAGAAATCCATGACTATTGATTGCGGCATTCTATTGAAGCAAAGCTAGTAAAACTATTGAAGCAGAGCCAGTAAAATGTGGGGCCATAATTTACAAAATGATCTGACCCTGTCTTTTTTTTTTTTTTTTTCCAAAAGTAGCAAAAATACTTTCTCATGAGGATTGTCTAACCAGGCTCTATCTGCACCAGTACATTGTGGATATTGACCAACTGTGAACCCCTCAGCCTGCCCTCTCTGACCTAGAATGGGTCTAAGAGAGGGAAGCTCTAACTGGACTTGATTACTGGTTTTCAAACTTTATCTGAAAACCATCTGGATCACATGGCAGAGTGAGAGTCGCTCAAAATCTCATGGAGGCCTTGTTAATTATGGGTTGTAAACAACAGCTCCAGAGTCTCTGACGCAGTACACCTGGGGTAAGACCTGAGGATTTGCATTTTCTAACAAGTTCCCAGGTCATGCTGTTCCTGCTGAACCCGTGACCACATGTTGAGAACCACTGGGCTAGCTAATCTGTAAACCCTTAGGAATAGGCATGTTGAAGCAACCCAACCTCACAGAATGGGACTTTAGTTTAGACTAACTCAAAAGCTACTGAATTTGTATCATTTCTTCCCTAGCTCTCTCAAGCTCCTGTCTTCCCTGAATCCTTAAGTATTCTTAAGAAGTATGAGAAACTTTGAAAAATCTAAATTCAGACAGTCTTGACTTCTTGAAATACAAAAACGCCTTTGAGGAAATGCTGGAATCTTTCTTAGCATTCTCTTTCCTCTTGAACAGGAAAGCCCAGTGGTTTTCTGAGTGTAGACTTCAGACCAGCAGCAGCAGTATCATCTGGGAGGGAGGCAGAAATGGAAAATTTCAGGATCCACTCCAGAAACTCTATAGGTCAACCCAGTGATCTATTTTAACCAGCCCTTTTGGTGACTCTGATCCACCGTTAGGTTTAAAAAACCACTAGCCTAACTTAAAATCGGGTACCAGATTATCTTGAAACACATCTATAAAAGACATGAAGGTAGCAGGACAATTAGAATTTCAGGTTTTGGCACAGGTAAGGGGTTAGTGAGACAATAGAGGTCACTATTTTTGAAGGCTGGATCAGAGACTGGAAAATATCTTTGGGGGCAGGATGACCCACTATGCTTCGGGTAAGTGGGTTTTGTTTTTGGTTTTTGTTTTTTTCTTCTTTCCTGATTTAAGAAAATAGAGGATGTCAATGCCCTGTAACTACATAACTCAGACCAAGCTATGGAAGTGGCTGCTATCCCGTATGAACTCATTTCCCAGATGCATGGGAACGAACACCTTCTGAAAAGTTATAGTTCTTCTAGAAACTAGTTTTCCCTCAATTTCTTATGTTCTTATTGAGCAATGAAATGAAAATGTATTTTCAGATTTTTTTTCTTCATCATATCTTACCATCAATAAGCATAGAAATAAGTTTAGTAGTAAAGAGCAGCAGCTCTTCTAAATAAAATAGAACTGGAAGATGAGTATTCTTGAAATAATCTCCTGATAATAGGAATATAGGGGCAACAGAAGAGGGAAAGATGAATGTTATGTGTACATGCATATAGGAGTCTAGATAGGATTACATTTAGGCTAACTGGCTTGTAAACAAAGATTTTAAAATTCTAATGTCATTAGCAAATGAAATATCTGATCATTTCTCTTTTTTCACTAAATCTTAAAGCTTTTCCATGGATTTTAGAAAAGGGGTTTACTTTGCCCAGTACAGGCTCTAGTCTTCTGTTCACGTCAAAGCATGTTTCACATCATAGTCATTACTAAATGACTTCTGAAATATTATGAACTGCGGCAATGGCCCATGAACTATTTACAAATGTGTTTTAAATTTTCCAGATATTTGAGTTTTTCTAATATGGTTTGCTACTTTCTAGTTTAATTTCACTGTGATCAGAGAACTCGTACACTATGATTTCACAGCTTTAAGTTGATTGAAACTTGTTTTAGAGTCCAGTATTTGGTCTGCCTTCATGAAAGTGCCATATATTCTTGACAATAGCGTGTGATCTGCAGGTCTGATCTACAGGAATTTTCTGTAAATATCCATGAGAACATGATGGTTGATGGTGTTCAGAGGTTATGTTCTTTAATGATTTCTTTGCCCTGTGGCTGCATCGATTTCTGAGAAAGGGGTATTAAGATCAACTCTGGTTATAAACTATCCCTTTCTCTCTTTAATTTGACCTACTTTGCTTCATATATCTGGAAGCTCTGTTATCTGTTGTATATACATTTATGATTAATGTGCCTTTCTGATGAAATGTCCAGTTTTTCATTATTGGAGAAGGCAATGGCACCCCATTCCAGTACTCTTGCCTGGAAAATCCCATGGATGGAGGAGCCTGGTAGGCTGCGGTCCATGGGGTTGCTAAGAGTCGGACACGACTGAGCGACTTCCCTTTCACTTTTCACTTTCATGCACTGGAGAAGAAAATGGCAACTCACTCCAGTGTTCTTGCCTGGAGAATCCCAGGGATGGCAGAGCCTGGCGGGCTGCCGTCTATGGGGTCGCACAGAGTTGGACATGACTAAAGCGAAAATGTCCCTCTTTACCTCTAGTAATAATCCTTGTCTTGAAATCTGCTTTATCTGATGGTACAGCCACTCCACCCTCTTAAGGAATACTATTAATATTTGTATGGCATATCTTTTTTCATTCATGTCCTCTCAATCTGTACATTTATATTTAAAGCATGACTCTTGTTCACAATATAACTGAGTCTTGCTTTTTGAAAAATCCATCTCAATAATCTGCCCTTTAAATGGAATGCTTGGTTCATTGTTAATATAGTTGAATTTAAGTCTACGATTTTAGAATTTATTCCTATTTGTCCCCTCTGTCTTTAGTCCTCTTTCTACATTTTCCTGCCTACTTTTAGAATTAATTGAATATTTTTTAGAATTCCACTTTAATTTATCTATTCCTTTCTAGCTGTACCTTTTTATATTTTAGTGACAGCTCTAGGGATCAAAATGGACAATCTTAAATTTTTAGTTTACTTAGAGGTAATATTGTTTTATTTTGCATAAAATATAAATACCTCATAACTGTATAGACCTATCTACCCTCTCCTCCATCCTTTGTGTAATTGTTGTCATATATATTCCATCAATGACATTATACCTATAGAATATAATATTAGCACTTTTTATTTTAAATAGTTATAAGCATTTTTTTATTAAAGAAAAACATGTGTTATACCTCTCTATTTTGCCATTTCTGGTGCCCTTCTTCTTTCCTGAATAGCTGAGTTTTCATCTGGTACCATTTCTCTTCATTATAAACCAAAAACCAAAACCCTAATTTTTATAATTTTTAGAGGTGTTGGCCTACTTACAAATTATCTCCAGTTCAGTTCAGTTCAGGCACTTGGTTGTGTCCAGTTCTTTGTGACCCCATGAACCGCAGCACACCAGGCCTCCCTGTCCATCACCAACTCCCGGAGTCCACCCAAACCCATGCCCATCGAGTCAGTGATGCCATCCAGCCATCTCATCCTCTGCCATCCTGTTCTCCTCCTGCCCTCAATCTTTCCCAGTGTCAGTCAGGGTCTTTTCAAATGAGTCAGCTCTTCGCCTGAGGTGATCAAAGTATTGGAGTTTCAACCTCAACATCAGTCCTTCCAATGAACACTCAGGACTGATCTCCTTTAGGATGGACTGGTTGGATCTCCTTGCAGTCCAAGGGACTCTCAAGAGTCTTCTCCAACACCACAGTTCAAAAGCATCAATTCTTCGGCACTCAGCTTTCTTCATAGTCCAACTCTCACATCCATTCATGACCACTGGAAAAACCATAGCCTTGACTAGATGGACCTTTGTTGGCAAAGTAATGTCTCTGCTTTTTAATATGCTATCTAGGTCAGTCATAACTTTCCTTCCAAGGAGTAAGCGTCTCTTAATTTCATGGCTGCAATCACCATCTGCAGTGACTTTAGAGCCCAGAAAAATAAAGTCAGCCATTGTTTCCACTGTTTCCCCATCTATTTGCCATGAAGTGATGGGATATATGTATATATATTATTCTTTTGAATAAAGAGGAGTGGGATACACTCACCAGGTGTTCTTCTCTTCCTCCAAGTGCCAACTGTCCCATTTTTTGTGCCTGTACCTTTATCTCCCTGATTTTTTTTGGTTACTTTCCAATGCCTCCAAGTAATTGTTTTTCATATTTTGTTTAGCCTTTATATTTGTTATCCATGGGGAGCTTGGTCTTGTAGAAATCAATCGGCCACTACCAGAAGCAGAATCTTGAAGAGTGAATTCTCTTAGGAATCTTACTGATCAGCTGGCAGCTATAGTCACACAATGCGTGCGTGTGTGCTCAGTTGCTTCAGTCATGTCCAACTCTTTGAGACCCATGGACTGTGGCCCACCAGGCTCCTCTATCCTTGGAATTCTCCAGACAAGAATGCTGGAGTGGGTTGCCATGCCCTCCTCCAGGGGATCTTCCAACCCAGGAATCAAACCCATGTCTGCCTGCATCTCCTGCATTACAAGCGGATTCTTCAGTAGGAGCCACCTGAGAAGGGCCTAGTCACACAGTACCCAACCTGTTTTTGTTCAGTTAGGTCCCCAAAAGTCGAGCGATCTAGGAGGTAACAAAGGAGGGTGTGTGCCTGCTATGAACTTGGCATTCGACTGTACCACACTCAAACACTAATTCACATTCTACTCCAAGCCAAATGCTAATCAGAGATGTATGAAAGCCAGTTAACCCATGGTTAACTTGACTGCTCACAGCTCCAGAGAGAAGACTCTGGTTCCAGAAATCCTCCTTCACCCTAGATTACCAGCTCTGTCAGGTACTAGTTACTTTGGCAGAAGTAAGAGAAGTCTAATGTTTTGTAAAAATCAGTGTAGTTTCCTCAGGAAACAAACCTGTATTAAAACTTAATCAAGAAAGCAGCTATACTCTTGTCGAAATTAATCAGCCACTACCAGAAGCAGAACAAATAACAATAATAATCAGGGACTGGAAATTGCTGCCACAGGAAGAGAGAATGTTTTTAGGTCGTAATTTATATCACAAAAGTAATATCACAGTGAATGAACATCAATGTCACACCCGGGATGGGGGGTTTGGTTATCAGGTCTCCAATAGTTTCATATCATTATAGACACCTTTAAACCTATTCTAACTTATGTTCTAGCTCATAGAGAAAAGCAAAATTATGAATATTGACACATTTCCTGTTAATTTTAATATCACCTCTACTGGCAGTTTGTTCAAAACACTTAAAGGTAATGATGATAAACCACTTTAGAAATAGGCTGTGGGTTTCATTATATACCAGAACTTCTTCCATGACTCAGTGTTTTCTGTCGAAGTATATCAAGATATAAGGACACCGTATCTTGTACTGGTCAAGGTTCTACCAGGGAAATAGAACCAGTAGGCTATTTATATATAGACAGATAGATAGAGATATATCAATAAATATAGACAAAAACACACATATATACATACATGGGGATGGATACACTATTGTGCATGAAAGCTGCATGTAATAATAAAATTGTATTATTTAATCTCATTTTAAAGTGCTGAAAATAGTATGAATTCAGTTCGTCTTGAGATTAAAATGCCCAAACTGTCAAGGAAAATCTCCAAACTATTCTTAGAATTAGTTTTGGGGGACAATGTTCACATTTGAAGTCTACAGTAGCATGGTTTTGGGAAGCAGTGCATCAGATTAGGATTCAAAAGACCATGGTCTCAAATTTTATTTTAGTTTAAAAAAAAAAGAGACCACAGTCTCTTTGTTCTTCATTCTTATTTTCTCTTGGTTGGTGTCTATGACTCCCTAATTCTTGGAAATGCTTCAGAATTGCCTTCTGACCTCTTCAAACCTTATCAATAAGCTCTTGCTGCTGCTGCTGCTAAGTCGCTTCAGTCATGTCCGACTCTGTGTGACCCCATAGATGGCAGCCCACCAGGCTCCCCGTCCCTGGGATTCTCCAGGCAAGAACACTGGAGTGGGTTGCCATTTCCTTCTCCAATGCATGAAAGTGAAGAGTGAAAGTGAAGTCACTCAGTCAGGTCTGACTCTTCGAGACCCCATGGATGGCAGCCTACCAGGCTCCCCCGTCCCTGGGATTCTCCAGGCAGGAATACTGGACTGGGTTGCCATTTCCTTCTCCAATGCATGAAAGTGAAAAGTGAAAGTGAAGTCGCTCAGCTCTTACGACACCCTAAAAGAATGATCGTCATAGAAAAATGTAACACTTGTTAAAGCCACAGATCACAATTTTTTACATGCTCAATCAAATTCATAAAAGCCACTGATACCTTCCTCTGCCACCCTGTGGATTAAAATAATCATATAAGTCAAATATTAATTCCTAAAGTTGTTTTAGTTAGATGAAGTCCAAAGGCTTATTTTTTCTGCTTGTATATAAAAAAAATGTTTTTCTAGTACAATGACTAACAAAGTTTCAAGCAAGTAAATAAACTCCCTGGAGGTCCATTTTTGTGTATTATTTTAAATACAGGGAAAACATTCTTGTTGTTTAAAATCATGCTAAAAATAAAGAATGATTCTAATAATGAAAGATTTGCTAGGAACTAAATGAATAAAATAGATACTGCTAAAGATTGAACCGCAAAATATGTTAGAAATGTGTGCATTCAGGGAAAGTGCATAGAACTCACAAAAGAATGTGCTGCTTCTGGGGAAAAAATAGCAGGCAGCTGGCAAGAGCTTGCCAAAGAGTGGTATCAAGGTAGCTCAGGCAGATGATTATAGCCAGACAGCCCACTCTCGTGTGGAGTGGATGTGCCATTGTCAACACCAGAGTCCCCTGTTAGCATCTCATTTTCATCCTGGGGGCCATTCTTCCTTCCTTTGGACATATTTTTGTATTTTCACAATGGAAAAATGAAGAGTAAAGGGAACTCGGGGTATAGAGAGCAGAGGAATTAAAAGGAAGAACTGAGGCTAAACGAAGTGCTTGTTTCGGTGACCCATTTACTATTTGTCCTTCTCGGGTAGGGATTGGCCCTAGAACAGGGTACCATTTCAGAAAGAGCAATTGACTATTTTCTAAGAAATATGGAGTAGTTTAAATAACTCACTGTACCTTTCAGCTCTTAAAAACTCAACTTATAAACTTGATTTGTCCAACACAATAGCCAACTGAAGAATACGGCCTCTTAGTGTCTGTTTAGGGAGACAGTTACTCTCTCTGCTATCCACAGAGGCTGCACATATGAGTGTCTGTTTGGGGCAAATTGGGTTTTCTTTTCTTCACTTTATAAACACTGAAAAAGAACTTACAAAGTAAAACATATAGCACTAAAGATTCAATTTTTGAAACTGGATTGAAATTGTATAGAAGTGGTGCTGGCCTTCAGAAATGCAGAATTCAGAGTGACCTAAATGTAGCTTCATACCCACCTTTTCTAAAAAGTTGATCACCTCTTACAGGCTGTCTTTCAGCAGGATTTTAGCAGAAAATGCTAGAAGACATGGACGGACACACACACATATAGAGCAGCTCTGAAGTTATTATCATCTTGGAAGGTAAATGAGGGAGTAGATGAAAAGCAAACACAGAACCCAGCCCAGGAGAAGGGAAGGAGACAGAATGATATCCTTAATTCTACATGGAAGCAGAGCACACCACAGGTAATCTGGGCTCTGAACCAAATAGGAGAGGTGATAATCAGAGAAAGCCTCACAGATCAATATTTAATTAAAGAGCATAAGGGTCTTGCAGTTAGGAAACACTTTTCATATCAATTTGGTCTCATAGTTCCAGCCTTACCTCAGAACAAAATAGGTTCAAGACGAGTTTAATTCTACTCAAATTTATAGAAATGCAAATTGGCTTAAGCCGTGATGAAGGAGAGCTAACACTTATTAATTAGAGTCACTGCTACTGCTAAGTCACTTCAGTCATGTCCGACTCTGTGTGACCCCATAGACAGCCTCCTACCAGGCTCCGCCGTCCCTGGGAGTCTCCAGGCAAGAACACTGGAGCGGGTTGCCATTTCCTTCTCCAGTGCAGGAAAGTGAAAAGTGAAAATGAAATCGCTCAGTTGTGTCCAACTCTTAGTGACCTCATGGATTGCAGCCTCCCAGGCTCCTCCGTCCATGGGATTTTCCAGGCAAGAATACTGGAGTGGGGTGCCATTGCCTTCTCCGAATTAGAGTCACTAACTGGGCTTAACTATGGATGTTCCCTTGGATCTTCCTCTAGGTTGTCTATCTTACTTAAAATTGATTTTTTAGTGTTTCTGTTATGGTGAATGGCCTTCTAATCTACATCTTAGTAGCCACACACAAGAGAAACCGAGTTCTTTTTTAAAAGGCAGCTAAGGCAACACCATTCACCCAGGGTTTCAGTCACCTTTACGGCAGCAACCAGAGGTACCGGCTTGAGCAGTGCTGGCTTCAAAACCACACCTAAAAGCAACACCAGAGGTAACAGGTGTAGATGCCACAAAAGAGATGAGTGAAAGCTGCTCACAGACCATTGTTAGATTAATTTCCTATTGGCCAACAAATCACCACACATGTACTAGCTTAAAACTACATAAATCTATTATCTTACTGTCTGGTGGTCAGAAGTCTAAAATGGATCAGCAGAGATATATTCTTGTGTAGGCTTTAGGGAGGAATCATTTTTCCAGTTTCTAGACATGCCTGCATACCTTGGCTTGTGGTTCCTTCCCCCACCTTCAGAGACAGTGGCATATTCTCTGGGCTATGCATGTCTAGTCTCCCTCTTATAGGACTCTTGTGGTTGCATTACATCCAGATAATCGAGGTTCATCTCTCCACATCAAAAACCTGAATTCAGTTACATCTGCAGAGCTCTTTTGCCATGGAAGTAACATATTCAGAAGTTCTGGAGATGAGGTTGTGGATATCTTGCTGGGGTAAGTGTGTGGGATAATCATTCAATCTACAACAATTGTCAAAATGTCAATCGAAATTTCAGAGCATTTGCTTACAATGCTCATTCACAATGAACTAAGAGAAAAAAATTATTAGCCCTGGATACTTTAATTCAGCCTTGATTAAGTCAAAGGGAAAAGTCCCTATTTAACATGACTGAGCAACTTTTACTTCACTTCTCTTCAAAAATGCTTCAGTGAAACAGATGGAAAAATAGGTGCTGAAACAACGGATGCATGAATTTACATCACTAGGTTAGTCATTGTCATATGTTGAGAGAGAAAGAAAGATAGAGGGCAATATTTACCCTTTATCAACCATTAAAAAGGAAGTTAAATCTACATTTAGTCTGCTCCTTATCACCCAAAAGTGAATATCTTCATCCGTTTACTAAATGGGAAGGAAATGTTCCCCTAGTATTTCCTTTTTCTACCTTGTTTTTATATTTATATTTTATTTTGTTTTATTAGAGATCCCCTTCTATTGTTGACCTTAGAACTGTTTTGTTTGTGGAAAACAGTGTTTCTAAAAATATTTGTTTTGGAGAACAGTGTTTACTTAAAGTTGTGGACAGTGTTTGTTTCAGGAGGTTGAATTTATTCACCAGGTTCCTGATAACCAATATGACTTCACTGATCTGCTGGAAGCAACTCAGCCAATTAAAAAAAAAAGAAAAGAAAAATTTGATCATTTAAATTAAGAGTATCTTATGGTCTCATATGTGAAATTTAATTTTGCAAGTAAACACTTTTTTTATTTTAAAAACAGTTCATTTTCACTTAAAACTATAGGTATTTTTTAATAACAACTTAACATTCTTTATTGCTCATAACATAGTAGTTTTATGAGTCTTCTGATTCTTCTAGTAACTTTAAATAGTGTGCAGTTGAATCTTAAATGTAGGCCTCCAGTTTTCCCAGCATCTCTGTCCTTTTTTTTAATACATTTGAAATTTTTCTTAATTAAAAGTAGAACAATTTGAATTGTTCTTACAACGATTCTAAAATATATATTTGAAATTATATTTTAAGATCTGATGGCACTTCATTTCTTTCTTTACCAAAGAAATGTTGGTAATGTTGAAAGTTCTCTGATAATGCAAATGGATTTCAAACCCATACAAACTTTTGAAATATCAGGCTTTTCAAAATAGTATTAAAGTTTTTATTTACAACATGTAGTATAGTAATATCACACTTTGGCTAAACCAAATAGTATGCACCATCAGCCATAAATGGAAGGAAGACCCCAAATCTAGGGTACCTCAAAGGTGTTAGATGTTCTTAAGTTTTGATAATCTCAGAAGTATAAATGCTTCAAAAGAAAAAACATTGAAAATGTAAATTATTTATATTTATCACATCATACAGTTTTGAGAAACTTTGAATAATAAATTTTTATTGTGATAAAAAGCCCGTAACATAAATTTACCACTTTAGCCATTTCTTCATGTACAGTTAAGTAGTATTAAGTGTATTCGTAGTTGTGCAGCCAGTTGCCAGAACTTTTTCATCTTGGGACACTGAAACTCTATGCCCATTAAACAAGTACCCATCTTCTCTTTCCTACAGCCCCTGGCAACCACCCTCCCATTTTCTATTTTGATGAATTTGACTGCTCTAGATAACGCACATTAATGAAATAATTCAGAATATGTCTTTTTGTGACTGGTTTGTTTTACTTAGCATAATGTCCTCGAGGTTCATCCATTCTGTGGCACGTGTCAGAATTTCTTTCCTTCTTAAGGCTGAATAATGTTCTATTATATGTATATATCATGTTTTGTTTACTGGTTCATCCGTTGATGCACATTTGAGTTGCTTCCTCCTCTTGGCTTTGTCAATAATGCTATGAACATGAATGTATCAATATCTTTTCAAAACCCTGCTTTCGACTCTTGAGATATATATCCAGAATCGAAATTGCCGGATCATATAGTCATTCTATTTTTAATCTTTTGAGAAACTGTCATACTGTTGTCTATAGTAGCTGCACCATTTTGCATTCCCACCAACAGGGCACAAGGGTTTTCATTTCTCCACATCCTTTCCAACACTTGCTAATTTTTGGTTTACTTGTAGTAGCCATCCTAATGTGTATGAGGTGATATTGTGGTTTTGATTTTGCATCTTCCTAATTATTAGTGACATTGAGCATCTTTTCATATGCTTATTGACCAAAGGATACATTTTTAATTTAATTTTTTGTTTTAGTGTCTGCCATCTTCCAGATGGACTAAAACAGAACCAACAAAATTAATTTTTCAAATATTTTAAAACTAAATAAGTACAGATAGTCTTCCAGATCATGCTGATTTTATAAGTTTGTGACATCTATACTAGTGAAAGTGAAGTTGCTCAGTCGTGTCCGACTCTTTGCGACCCCATGGACTGTAGCCTATCAGGCTCCTCCGTCCATGGGATTTTCCAGCCAAGAGTGCTGGAGTGGGGTGCCAGTGGATCCTTCTCCAGGGGATCTTCCCAACCCAGGAATCGAACCCGGGTCTCCCGCATTGCAGGCAGACGCTTTACCGTCTGAGCCACCAGGGAAGCCCGTACTAGTGAAGATATTAAAACTTAAAACTGAACTGAGACTTTTGGGATCCTGCGTATGTAAAAACAGAGAAGGTTTTGCTGTTTAGCTATACCTGGTCAGAGTCTCACTGTGCCTCTGGGCCTCACTTGAGATTACTTGACTTGCTTCCATCTGGAATACAACTCTTGCAGTTCCTCCCTGGGCAGCTTGTCCGTGCTGGGCAGTGTCACCCTTGGTAGCTGTTTACTGCAGTAGATGTTGAGGTGTCAGAGTGGAGTAATGAGTACTTACATCACTCATTGTCTGGGGAACCATGGAAATGCCCTTAAACTCCTCTTGTTTCAGAAGTGTCTAAGGACGCTGGTTAGGGCTGGAGGTCCCCAGACTGGGGTGTATAACGCACCCAGATCCTGCTTGGTCACCCAGGAGGTGCAGGTGTCCTTTTGCATGAGGTAACCAAGTCTTCTTTGTTTCAGCATGATTATTACTCAGCCCTTAAAGTGATGTCTCAATCTAATTGTCCTCCTGCAAGCTGGTACAACTTTCTGAGCTTCAAATTTCTCTGGACTTTTGAGTATTCAAAATATTTCCAGCATCTTCTAGGCTTTTGATCTCATCAGAGACCGCGATAGCCGGCAGCTTTCTGTAAAGGCCAACAGATAACAAAGCCAAATAAGGAAGGTCGTAATCATATTTTAAATGTTATCATATATATGCTATTTCAATCATACTTTAAATGAGCCCAAATCTGTGGAATGTTACTTGCTATTCCTTCTAAATCATTTGATACCCTGAGTGGTACATAAATAATTGAATATTGACTTTTAATTAAGGCTATAAAGAGAAAGCTGCTTTATGTAAAAGTAAATGCTTTTTAATAGCTAATTGAGAAAACACTTTTAAGCACTTAAAGTACCATACCAGGAAACTCAGCAAATTGCTAAATTTGATTTGGTAAAGTGTTCTCAGATGAAACATAGGATTCACTTTCCTTCTGTAAATGAATGTTCCTTTTTAATTCACAAAGCTCAGAATTTTATTTCAGTATGGCCAATACGTCAAACATTGACCAGGTGATGTTTTAAATAATATTTTATATTAATGTGAAAAAACAATATATCCTATGACTACTAAGGAGCTCAGTAATATGCTTCATATCTTTGTGTTTTATAGATAGTAAGGATAACTAAGCATTACGTACTGAATCATGCCCCTCTCCATTCATATGTTGGTGTTCTAACCCCCAGTACCTTAGAATGTGACCTTATCTGAAAATAGGATCATTGCAGATGTAATTAGTTAGGATGAGGTCATTTTGGAGTAGGATGGATTCCTAATCCAATATGACCAGTGTCCTTATTGGATGGGGAATATGGCACACAGAGACACACACACAGAGATGTCAAGAAATGCCAAAGGTTACCAGCAAACCACTAAAGGCTGAGAGAGTGGCATGGAACAGATTCCCCTGCACGACTTTCAGCAAAAACCAACTCTATCAACATGTTTATTTCAGACTTCCAGCCTCTATAATTGTGAGACAACATATTTCGATTGTTTAAGCAACCCTGCTTGTGGTATCTTGTCATGGCAACCTTAGCCAAATGTTATGGACTGAACTCTCACATCCCTCAAAATTCATGTGATGAAGTCCTCTTGCCCATTGTGAGGGTGTTTGGAAGTAGGGCCTTTGGGAGGTTATTAGGTTTACATAAAATCTTGAAGATGGGGCCCCGAGATGGAATGATCATCCTTATGAAAGAGGCATCAGCGAGCTTGCACTCTCGTTCTATTTCTCTGCTCTATGAGGACACAGCAAGAAGGTAGCCATCAACAAAGTGGGAAGAAATTCCTTTACCAGAACCCAGGATGCTGGCTCCCTGATCTTGGGTTTCCAAGCTCAGATCTGTGAAGAAGAAGTGTCTTATGTTTAAGCCACCCAGTCTATTGCATTTTGTTATAGTAGCCTGAGCCGACTAAGACACCAACTCACATACTGGGTAACCCACATGGAACTCCAAGTTGAATATGAAGTACAGATAGCCCTATTGAGCGTCTGAAATCAAGGTGACATAAAAATTTCTTCTAAAAGATTGAAGATAATTATAAATGTCAAATTTTTGAGCATCCTAAAATTGATCAGATATTAATTTTAGAAATAGATGAATAAAACAAATACATTTAAATATGAGTGTAAAACTCTGTTCTGATGTGCTTCAGTATTGGGAATCTTGCCAGTCAGAGCTAATTCAGATATTTGCCAAATTAAAACACATAATAATCAAATAAGTACATCAGTTCAGTTCAGTCATTCAGTCGTGTCTGACTCTGCAACCCCAGGCTTCCCTGTTCATCACCAACTCCTGGAGTTCACTCAAACTCAGGTCCATCAAGTTGGTGATACCATCCTACCTCTATCATCCCCTTCTCCTACTGCCTTAAATCTTGCCCAGCATCAGTGTCTTTTCCAGTGAGTCAGTTCTTCGTATCAGGTAGCCAAAGTATTGGAGCTTCAGCTTTAGCAACAGTCCTTCCAATGAACACCCAGGACTGATCTCCTTTAGGATGGACTGGTTGGATCTCCTTGCAGTCCAAGGGACTCTCAAGAGTCTTCTCCAACACCACAGTTCAAAAGCATCAATTCTTCAGTGCTCAGCTTTCTTGATGGTCCAACTCTCATATCCATACATGACTACCGGAAAGACCATAGCTTTGACTACACAGACCTGTGTCAGCAAAGTAATGTCTCTGCTTTTTAATATTCTGTCTAGGTTGTACTCATAGCTTTTCTTCTAGGGGGAAGGCATCTTTTAATTTCATGGCTGCAGTCACCATCTGCAGTGATTTTGGAGCCCCCCAAAATAAAGTCTGTCACTGTTTCCATTATTTCCCCATTTATTTGCCATGAAATGATGGGACCGGATGCCATGATCTTAGATTTTTGAATGTTGAGTTTTAAGTCAGCTTTTTCACTCTCCTCTTTCACTTTCATCAAGAGGCTCTTTAGTTCCTCTTCATTTTCTGCCATAAGGGTGAGATTATCTATGTATCTGAGATTGTTGATATTTCTCCCAGAAATCTTGATTCCAGTTTGTGCTTTATCCAGCCTGACATTTTGCATGATGTACTATGCATATAAGTTAAATAAACAGAGTGACAATATACAGCCTTGATGTACTCGTTTCCCAATTTGGAACCAATCCATTGCTCCATGTCCAGTTCTAACTGTTGCTTCTTGACCTGCATACAGATTTCTCAAGAGGTAGGTAAGGTGATCTGGCATTCCCATCTCTTAAAGAATTTTCCACAGTTTGTTGTGATCCACATAGTCAAAGGCTTTGGCATAGTCAATAGGGCAGAAATAGATGTTTTTCTGGAACTCTCTTGCTTTTTCGATGATCCAGCAGACATTGGAAATTTGATCTTTGGTTCCTCTGCCTTTTCTAAATTCAGCTTGAACGTCTGGAAGTACTCGGTTCATGTTCTGTTGAAGCCTCGCTTGGAGAATTTTGAGCATTACTTTGCTAGCGTGTGAGATGAGTGCAATTGTGCAGTAGTCTGAACATTTTTTAACATTGCCTTTCTTTGGCATTGGAATGAAAACTCACCTTTTTCAGTCCTGTGTCCACTGCTGAGTTGTCCAAATTTGCTGGCATGTTAAGTGCAGCTGTTTCACAGCATCATCTTTTAGGATTTGAAATAGCTCAGCTGGAATTCCATCACCTCCACTAGCTTTGTTTGTAATGATGCTTCCTAAGGCCCACTTGAGTTCACACTCCAGGATGTCTGGCTCTAGGTGAGTGATCATGGTTATCTGGGTCATGAAGATCTGTTTTGTACAGTTCTTCTGTGTATTCTTGCCACTTCTTCTATGTGACTAGGTAAATACAATTGTCATTTCAGTCATTATACTTAATTCCTGAAAGCCAAATAATCAATTTTCTTTTTATCTTCAAAACAACCCTGTGGGGTAAAGCAATTGTTAATCTGACTAGACAGCTGATGAGCCAGATTAGCAAAGCTAAGTTACTCATCCAGATTTTTACAGATAACAAGTCATGTGTGACTTCTGGGTGTGGGTATTTAAATGCTATACCACCCTTAAAGAAAATGCATAAATTTCAAAATACAAATTGTAATAAATTTATTTTACAAGTCTGTCATTTTTATTAAAAACTTAAAAATGGAAATTACTCTTAGAATTTCTATATCTGAAAGGCTGGCTCTTTATGTGATTGCATTAAACTGACTCTTAAACAACACTGATTTAAACTGCATTGACCCATTTACACCTTGATTCTTTTCAATAAATACAGTCAGTACTCACTCGTGTTTTCATTTTACAGCTGAATGTGGGGAAAAAACTTGTGTTGGATTAGAGATCACAATATGAGGGATCAAAAAGACTAGAATTTGAGTTCTGATTTTATTCAAACTGTTTTAGCTTCCTGTCCTTGGGTGAATCATTCATCAATTTCTTTGTTTTGAAGACAAAGATAACACTTGGAGTTTTGACTTCACAGAGGGTTGGCGCCTGTAACCCCTTCATTGTTCAAAAATGAACTCTATATTTAAATATATTTTCTCAGTGAGGTTTTTTTTTAAGTAGACAACTAAAGAAAAAATTTCTAACTCATTGGTGGGACGCTTATTTCTTTTGGATTCTTAAACAGGCTCTTACTTAGGATCTCATCCTTTTCCATCTCTTATTTTGAGAATTATATAGAATGGAATAAAATGTGTTCTGCAAGTTTAAGTTCTTATTTATTATGACTGATACAGTAGAATATTTGTGCCATCTTAATATAGAGGTCTCTAATCTTACGTCCTGTTTAAGATCTGTTGTCTTTCCTTACCAAATGCTTTAAAACAAACTTTTCTGTTCTTACTTATCAAAAATTTTACCCATTACTTTTCCACAAATGTTTCCTAACCTCCTTTATTAATATTACTATCATCCCTATTACAAGAGTTTATAACATCTCACAGGGTTGCTGTCACAGTTGAATGAGATAAAATTTATTTTGTAATACAGGTCCTCTCATATGCAAATTACCTAGTGTCTCCCAAAATGTTAGTCACAATTAGATGAGATAATCAATAAATAACATGCCTAAACACATTGTCAACCCTTAGTGAGCCCTCACTACCTATTAGTTGTTAATAATAATGTTAAAGATGAGATTCTTTTAATAATGAATATAGAGATTTATGTTGTAATGAGCCATGATCATGTATATACTGATAGTTCATTAAATGATAAAAGAATGGTAATAAATCTTTTGCTTATGCTCAATGAATTAAAAAGCAGAACAATAAATAACTTCTTTTTCTTTATACTTTTACCCATTTATCAGTAGAGACACCCCCAGGAGGTTGAGACAAGAGACCCTGCATGCTACTGGGGACACTGGAGGATTGGCGGTGCCTGCACTGGTGTTGCACGGGGTGCCTATCAGTGCTTTAGGACCTGAGTCTCATTCTCCAGGATCCCCTGGCACCAGAAAATGGTTTCCAAACTGTGGATGACTCTATTGGTTGACTGTGCTAAGATTGCTTCCTGTGCAGTATTTGCTGAGTGGAGGTGCTGAATAACTTGAAAAGTACAGCTCCTCATGCAGTTAAATGAGTTCGTGGTAACAGATGCCTGAAAGGATGAGGGTTATAGATACCTCTGCTGGGTAATCCCTTTGGAAGTCCCCAGAAATTTCCTTGGTCAGATCTAGAGCCCTGTTAACTGTATCAGTGCTGAGTAGCTGGAGGAAATTATGACTGTGCTGTCTTCACAGTTCTAGCTACCATGATCTCACTCTATATTTTTTGACTGACTACTATTAAAAAAAGTAGATGGCTTTTTGACTGGTAATTGGATAATTGGGTAAACTTCCAATCAAAGAGTAGATTGTAGATTGAAAGCAGAAGAGGACAACAGAGAATGAGATGGTTGGATGGCATCTCCAATTCAATGGACATGAACCTGGGCAAACTCCAGGAGATGGTGAGGGACAGGGAGGCCTGGTGTGCTGCAGTCCATGGGGTCACAAAAGATCAGACATGAGTTAACAACTGAACAATGACAACATATATTTTGGGGCCAAAACAAGACTAGCAGAAGCATTTTATATTTCTGTGAGTAGCTTCTGAAACAGAAAAAGTCAACCATATGAATTAGATAGAAATTTTAAATAGTGTAGTAACTTTAGAAACGTCCATGTAGTGGAAGGTAAAGACAGTTCTGAACTGCAGAGCTCCTCCAGAAGAGAGATTTATTGAAAATGCTGAACAGGCTCTGGAATCACAGAGGTGTATCAGTGACCGGAAATCTCCAGTTCAGCTGGTGTCAGTGCTGACCCAGGTGTCATTCTAAGCTGTCGTGTGTCCCTCTCTGCTCATGTCCCACAATCTACATCATACCCTGCATGCCAGACCTCTGCTTTAGAATAGCAGCAGGACAGCAATCCAACAGGACCCACTGGGCAAGCAAGCGTGTGCTTTCATCAAGGAAGACAATCTATCAAACAGAGACTGAGCAAAAAGGCACAGATTACTAGAAAACCAGAGTTGAGTCTGTCCAGTTAAGATTCTATCTATGCTTTCTTCTTACCTTGATTTCCTTATCCTCACCTTCTTGCTGTGAGAGCCAAGCTGGGAATCACGGGTGCTCACCAGTTGTCCAGAGTTAAGAGAATCCCATGGATATTGGTAACATGGGAAGAGGAAGCTCCTATTTTAATCATGTGTTTGACAAATATATAGTGTTTGAGATCTATGAGATCTACACTGTGATACATGATGGGCATTTAACATTGACAAGACAGATCTGATCCATGACTTTGTAAAACTCACATTCTACTGGGGGAAAAAATTCATAAATACACAAATATCTAATTGCAATGATTGGAAATGCTTTGAAGGAACAAGATAGGATGTTAGAGCATTTAGGAAAGGAACCTAATTTAGAATGAGATAAATTTAGAATGAGATGTTTAGCTTGAGAACTAAAAGATACATAAAATGTAGGCTGAAAATGCCACGGAAGTGGTATAAAGATCTGAGGTGGGGAGGGGTGGGGGAGGAAGGACGTGAGAATGGGCGGTTTAGGCAGGATGAACAGTGATCTTGCATGAAGGCCTTTCAGAAGACCAGAGATTCGATGTGGCCTAAAAATGAAGAAGAAAGATCAGTGAAGACATGGAAGTAGGGTTAGTGGGGCAGGGGAGTGGGAAATGAACTTTAGAAGTGGTCTGGACCCAGTGGGTCAAATTAAACAAATGGGACTTTATCCTTAGAGCAAAAGAAAGATCCTCCTCCTTCAAGCTGTTTTATTGAGATGTAATTGAGATATAACACTGTGTAAACTTAAGGTTTACAAAGTCTTAATTTGATACATTTATATATGGCAAAATGATTACAATTACCTCCTTAGCTAATAACTCCATCTTGTCATATCAGTCAGTTCAGTTCAGTCACTCAGGCGTGTCCTACTCTTTGTGACCCCATGGTCTGCAGCACAGCAGGCTTCCCTGTCCATCAACAACTCCCGGAGCTTGCTCAAACTCGTCCATTGAGTCGATGATGCCATCCAACCATCTCATCCTCTGTCATCCCCTTCTCCTCCTGCCTTCAATCTTTCCCAACATCAGGGTCTTTTCCAAGGAGTCAGTTCTTTGCATCAGGTGGCCAAAGTACTGGAGTTTCAGCTTCAGCATGCTGCTGCTGCTAAGTCGCTTCAGTCGTGTCCGACTCTGTGCGACCCCATAGATGGCAGCCCACCAGGCCCCCCCGTCCCTGGGATTCTCCAGGCAAGAACACTGGAGTGGGTTGCCATTTCCTTCTCCAATGCATGAAAGTGAAAAGTGAAAGTGAAGTCGCTCAGTCGTGCCCGACTCTTAGCGACCCCATGGACTGCAGCCCACCAGGCTCCTCCATCCATGGGATTTTCTAGGCAAGAGTACTGGAGTGGGGTCCTTCTAATGAATATTCAGTGGTGATTTCTTTTAGGATTGACTGGTTTGATCTCTTTGCTGTCCAAGGGACTCTTAAGCGTCTTCTTCAACACCACAGTTCAAAAGCATCAATTATTCACTGCTCAGCTTTCTCTATGGTCCAACTTTTATAACCATACATTACTATGGAAAAAACCATAGCTTTGACTAGACAGACCTTTGTCAGCAAAGTGATGTCTCTGCTTTTTAATATGCTGTCTAGGTTGGTCATAACTTTTCTTCCAAAGAGCAAGTGTCTTTTAATGTCATGGCTGCAGTCACCATCTGCAGTGATTTTGGAGCCCAAGAAAATAAAATCTGTCACTTTTTCCCTTGTTTCCCCATCTATTTGCCCTTTTCCTGTCACATGATTGCCCTTTTTTGGTGGTGACAACATTTAAGATCTACTCTCATAGCAACTTTCATGTATACAATACAGTATTATTAGCTATAATCACCACACTGTATGTTGATGCCCAGAACTTGCTAAGCTTAATGACGTTTGTACCCGTTAGTTAATATCCATTTTCCCCACACAGACTCTGGTAACCACCATTCTAAGATCTTGAAAGCATTCAGCAAGAGTGTGTCATAAACAAATTTCTGTGCAGTATGAATTCTATGAGAACAAGAGTGGGAGGGGAAAGCTGATTCGGAGACCATCCTAGTAATTCAAGTGCAAAATGAATGTGAGTGTGTGTGTGTGTGTGTTGGTGGAGGGCAGAGGCTGGGGCACTGCCTAGTGGAGGTACAGACAAGTGGACAGATTTCCTAAAAGTGAAGTCAGCAGAACTTGGTGACTGAATGTGAGAATGGTATGAGGTATCTGAAGGTGTCAAGAAGCTTTTCACATGAGTTAGTGGTGATAGAAGGTACTTGGGAGGAAAGGGTGAATATGGAAGAAGAACGGAGTTGGGTTTGGGTAAAAATCAAGAGTTATTTGAAGTAAAACAACACCTGAAGTGTTTCAAGTGCACAAGTTAGATGAGAACAGTGGTTGTGTGGCTACTAATAGTATTCAGTACGACAGGAGATTAGCAGGTCCCCTGGTGCACAGATCCCCAACCTCTGGGATCTAATGCCTGATGATCTGAGGGGGAGCTAATGTAGTAATGCTAGAAATAAAGTGCTCAATAAATGTTATGTGCTTGCATCATCCTGAAACCATCCGCCCTGTCCAGTCCATGGAAAAATTGTCTTTCATGAAACTGGTCCCTGGTGTCAAAAAGGTTGAGGACTGCTGCGCTAGGGCAGAGGTGCTCAATGGTGGATTTTTATTAAAACCACCTGGAAGGGTGTGTGTATATGTGTGTTTACTATGAGATGTTTAGGACACATTCTGAAGCCATTGCATTAAACTATGTGAGGTCAAGAAATCCATATTTCTTAAAACTTCTTCAGATGATTGCAAGGAGCAACTAAGACTATGAATTCCTGGCTATGAGGAGGAAACAGCTAGAATTAAATTGTTGCTTTTTGCCCCATGTCCAAATATTTGCTTGTTCTTGTGACTCTTCATGCTGACATTGCTACTGAACCAAACTTGGGTCCACCTGCCCTCTGTGCCGCAAAGCCTGCTTACTGGTGAAGAAAGTTCAGGATTTATCTGTAATGTGCCAAGAAGTATGGGCAGCTCATCTTCCAAAGATCTGACCTTCCTGATGACTTTCAGGGAAGGATTTTATTTTATTTATAAGACTTTCTGATGTGGACTATTTATTTATAAGACTTTCTGATGTGGACTATTTGGGGAGACTTCTTGAATTTGTGACAGCATTGCTTCCATTTTATGTTTCAGTTTTTTGGCTCTGAGGCATGTGGGATCTTAGTTCCCCAACCAGGGATGGAACCTGCATTCCCACATTGGAAAGTGAAGTCATAAGCACTGAACCACCCAGGAAGTCCCTAAGGAAGGATTTTAATGGCAGTGTTTGGAGTGAGGACTCCAAATGTGAGGATGTGTGACTTTCTTCTGATTGGTTGGTGGTGGGGTAACGGGGTGAAGTTTCAAGAATCTTAAGCAGCCTTCTGGTCCCAACCAGTCTGGGGTCTACAAACTTCTGCTCCACACTTACTCACCATTCTTCACTTGGACTGGGTTGGGGGTGGGGGCATCTTAGTTCTTGCAGAGCTCAAAGATGTGTATCAGGTTGTCATGAGTGTCCTTTGAGGAGGAACTCAGGATGTCTATAGCTAAATTATTATCATTATTTTTCTTGTTTATCTGCTTTTCCTTTGTTTCTGCATTCCCTCACTTCCCTGATTGGTAAATGCTTGAGTTTGCTCTTTTGAACTCAGGGAAGGCCTAGGAAACTAAAGCCTTTTTCTAAAAACAAGAAATGGGGGACATGGAGAGACTTTTTGTACCCACATGGGCCCCTGCTTGGTTTCAACCCCCCTTTTTCTTTGTTACTCCTCAATCCTGAGGGGAACAAGGGTGGGACCAGAAAGGGAATAAAGTTTTAGATAGAGAGCTTCATCATACACCTGGCAGAGGAACTTGGTTTCAGGGGGACTCGGTTTCAGGCAGAATGCATTCCAATATCGCTTAGCTGATAATGGGCTTCGCCTCCTCACAGACCCTTCCTTTTGTCTGTATGGCCCTGTACCCCCATCTCACTCTTCCTTACTGCCTAGATGAAATCTCTGGGTTCCAACAAGACCAATAGAATTTTACAATGAAAAAAAAAAATCAAAAAAGGAAGACACCATCAAAAAACAACTTGAAAGATTAGGGATCTTCTGAGTAATAGTCAGAGGTTCCTAACCATTACCGAATGAATGACCCTGGATGATATTACCAAACTAAAGGGATCCTGTGGCAAAAAAGAATGCTTTTGCAATACTGTGTAACATCTCCTTTCAAATGCAAACATATCCGATGCCAGAGTATCTTTTACTCCTTCTAAGGAAAAGATGGATGGCCTCAGACCCTAGCAGGGCTTCCCCTCATCACCGGTAATTTAGTCACTGCCAGGGCAACCAAAAGCATCATTTCCCACCTGGGGAGTTGCTGGGGCCCAGCCTTTCAGAGGCTTCCTCTAGAAGTTAGTCTAAATAGCAAGTGCTGGAAAGTCTTTAATCTGTGAGTTAGCATGTCAAAGATCAAAGATAATAGAACTCTAAAGTCCCTGCACCAAAGAGCTGGCTGTCACCAGGCTGAGTTCAGAGCTCCTACTCTGTCTTTCCTTCCTGTCTCCCAGTCCTCTCTTTTCTCTCTCTCTGTTCCCCCTCTCTCTCTTTCCTTCCTGTCTCTCTCCTCTCTCTCAGTGCTCTCTTTCTCTGTCCCCCACCCCCGTTTTTTAGGAGTATGCTGTTTGTTTCCTTTCCCTTGGTGCTTATTATATAATTGTCTGTTTTTCTCTCTTGTCTGTGCTCCTCCAGCTGTCCTTTCTCTTGTACCTCTCATGAAGCAAATAATTTTGAGATTCTACTTTGTATTAGGCGCTGTGCTAAATTCTAGATATTTAACAGAAAAATAAAACAAACGTGATCCTTCTCCTCATGTGTATTTATGACGCTTGCATTTTCCCTTTCCTTCAGTTTGTCTATTTTCTCTTTCTACTTCTTTGACCTCTGACCTCCATTAATTGGCTATAATGTAGAATCAAAGAAAAAAATTAATTGCAACTTATATATACACACACACATATATAGCTAATCTCTCTCTTCCCATTGCCTTACATTTTGATGTTTTTTCCTACTTCAAAAATCAAGGTAAAACAATAACTGAAGCTAATTAAGCAGGGGCTGGAATATTATCCATTATTGAAACACATTAATAATTCTCAGTAAAATGTCTTAAAATTTATTTACAGCAAGTGGAGTAAATGAAGTTTATACAGAGTCTCATGGCATTTTAGCTCAAATTTTGCTACTAAAAGAATCTCAGCCCCAGACTGATTAAAAATAAAAACAACAAGCAGCTTTATTTTCAGAACTTTTTTAAAATTAATTTTTATTGGAGTATAGTTGCTTTGCAATATTATATTAGTTTCTTGCTATACAACAAAGTGAAACAGTTATACATATACATGGATCTGGGGCTTCCCCAATGGCTCAGTGGGTTCAGAATCTGCCTGCAATGCAGGAGACACAGGAGACTCAGGTTTGATACCTGGGTTGGGAAGATCCCCTACAGAAGGAAATGGCAGTCCACTCCAGTACTTTTGCCTGGGAAATTCCATAGACAAAGGAACCTGGCAGGCTACAGTCCAATGGGTAAAAAAGAGTTAGACGCAACTAAGCACTTGCATGAACAAACAATGCATATATCCACTCTTCTTTTTAGATTTCCTTCCCATTTAGGTCACCACAGAGTGCTGAGTAGAGTTCCCTATGGTATATAGTAGGTCCTCATTAGTTATTTATTTTATACATAGTAGTGTGTGTGTATCAGTCTCAATTTCCCAATTCATCCCACCTTCTTCTTTCCAACTTGGTAACCATGTTTGTTCTCTATATATCTGTAACTACTTCTGCTTTGAAAATAAGTTCATCTCTACCATTTTCCTAGATTCTGTGTATAAATGATATTACACAGTATTTGGTTTTCTTTTTCTGACTTCACTCTGACAGACTCTAGGTCCATCATGTCTCTGCAAACGGCACGGCTTCGTTCCTTTTTGCGGCTGACTAATATTCCGTTGTATATATGTACCACAACTTCTTCATCCATTCCTCTGTCAATGGACATTTAGGTTGCTTCCATGTTCTGGCTATTGTAGATGGTGCTGCAATGAACATCAGGGTGCATGCATCCGTTTTTTGTTTTCTTAATTTTTATTTCTGATTGTGTTGGGTCTCCATCGCTGCATGGGCTCTTCTCTAGTTGCAGCGTACAGGTTTGTCATTGAGGAGCACAGGCTCTAGGGTGCTTGGGCTTCAGTAATTGCAGCACTGGGGCTCAGAGTTGTAGCTCTCAGGCTCTAGAGCATAGGCTCAATAGTTGTGGCTCATGGACTCAGTTGCTCTGCGACATGCAGGGTCTTCCCAGATCAGGGATTGAACCTGTGTCTCCTACATTGGCAGGCAGATTCTATATCACTAAGCCACCAGGGAGTGCCTGTGTGCATCGTTTTGAATTATGCTCTTCTCCAGATATTTGAATAGGAGTGGGATTGCTGGGTCATATGATTACTCTATTTTTAGTTTTTTAAGGAACCTGCATACTATTCTCCACAGTGGCCGTACCAGTTTACACTTCTTCCAACATTGTTGAAGGGTTCCCTTTTCTCCACACCTTCTCCACCATTTTTTTTTTTTGTATATTTTTTGATGATGGCCATTCTGACTGATTTGAGATGATACCTCATTGTAGTTTTCTTTTTCTTTTTTTTCATTTATTTTTTAATTGGTAGATAATTGCTTTACAATGTTGTGCTGGTTTCTGCCATACAACAACACAAATCAGTCATAATGATATACATATCCCTTCCCTCTTGAGCCTCCCCCCCACACACCTACCTCTACATTATTGTAGTTTTGATTTGCATTTCCCTAATAAATAGTGATGTTGAGCACAGAGCTTCTTTATTTTAGAATAAAGACATAGGGTTTCGGACCTACTAGCACGTGCCTGGTGCATAGTAGGCACTCTTAGATATATTTGCTGAATGAACTTTCACTTATTTTATTGTCTTGCACACCTAGAATAAAATCAAAACATGTGCATCATGTAAGGACAAGTGAAAATGAGAAATGAGAGGCTTGATTCTCCCTGTAGAAAATGAGAGATTTCCTTCTCTTTCCTTCTTTGACATTTACTTTAGAAAAGCTATAATTGGAAGTGCTTCGAATTCTTTTGAGGACTGGATTGGCATTCGGTCAGCTTTGTAACCTGAGAATGTTTCTCTCAAGAGACTGGGAGTGGCCTCTTTGAATATGAACATCAAGGAAGGTAGCACCCCTCTCTCCCAGTTTCTGGGGGACAGTGGTAGACTTATTTAGGTGGGTGCTTGGTTCTGAGTTGCCAAACTACCTCCTATCATAAAAAAAATAAGAATTTAGCTTTTCTTCTTGGTAAAGCCAACAAGCCAATGCTATGTATGTATGTATGTATGTTGTTATGTAGCTGCCCACATAATTACCAGGTTAAGTTAGAATGAACTACATGTGACAAACGGTGCTGGCAAGTCCTCTTACTTGAGGACTAATTACTATTTTTTTTGAACATGTAAAGGATGACTTGTATCGGCTAGGGTATGTAAAAAGTTAAGATTCCTCTCTGTTCTTGTAGCCTCTGAGAGCGATTTAATGCTTATGGAATAATAATAATTTAAAAAATGTTTCTTTTTCTACTGTCTTTCTGGAGAGATTTTTGGATTGGGAGAAGATTTTATTTTTAATTCTGTTTCCCCAACAATTTGTACCATGATGTAGTAGTCATATTTTCAAAGATCATGTTCAGCTCATTTCAGCTCCTTCTTCCTGAAATTTTTGTTTGCTAGTGAATAATTTCACTTAATGTTCAGTTAACCTTTTGTGCCAAACATGGGCAGTTGGTAGGTGTCATTTGTAAAAGTAATATGTGGATTTCTTAAATATTGCTGCATAAGACAGAGACTGCTGGGGTGGAGATGGGGTGATGATACTTGAGGAATTTGAAAAAGAAAAGCTAAGAAGGAAATATTCTGAAGGCAGTGGCAAAACCTGAAAAGAGAAAAGGGTGTCTGAGCAGATCAAGTTTGAGAGATTATTCAGTGGCTGTGATGGCTAATTTAATGTGTCAACTTGTCTAGGCTAAGGGATGCCCAGAGAGCTGGTAAAACTCCATTTCCTGGCCTGTGAGGATGTAAAGAAGGTCACCCTGACAGCTATGGGTGGATGTCACCCAATCGCTTGAGGGCCTGTGGAAAGCAAAAAGGCAGAGGAAAGTTGAGTTTGCTCTCTCTGCTTAAGCTCAGACATCCTTGTCCTGCCCTTAGACAACAGTGTTCCTGGCTCTCTACCCTTCAGATTCAGACTTGGACTTAATACCACTGGTTCCCCCTCTGATTTTCGGGCCTTTGGACCCAGACTTACATCATTGGTTCCCCTGATTCTCAGGCTGTCAGGCTTGAATTATTTTCTTGGTTCTCCTGCTTTTAGGCAGCAAACTGTGGGACTTCTCACCTCCATAAATGTGTTCAGTCGGTTCCTATAAATAAATTCCCTGTGCCTCTCTCACTCTTTGTCCTACTGGTTCTGTTTCTCTGGAGAACCCAGACCAACACAATGGGACTCATTTCTGTGTTCCTGCCGAGTCATCAGTTTTAACTCATTTAGGATCACAGACTCATGTGATCTCATGTGAAGTTGGTTTTATCCAGACTGTTGAACGAAGTTTCATTGGTCACTGCACTGAATATAATTGAAATTACTGTTAGCAGTATAGATGTGCAAATGTTTTTGGAATTTAGATATTTAATCTGTTACAATATCTTTGGCTGCACATAAGAAAATATCTGACTCAATGGCCTTATGAAGACACACGTTGGCCCCTCTGCAAGTTTAGAGGAAGGACGAGGCTTCGTGATTGGCTAAGCCCAGTCAGTGACTCTTGTTTCATTTCTCTTTTATTCTACTGGCTGTGCCTTCTCTGTGTTATCATCATTCTCAAACTGGTTCCCTTATCATGCATGTGCCATGCTTTACAACTGCCTACTCTGAAATGCTACTTTTGTCCTAATATTTCATGCAAGACTCCTGAGATTCTTGTTAATTAAACCCCTTAGTTCATATGTCTACACCTGAAGCAAAGTCTGTGGTCAAGGAAAGCCAGCAAGCCATCTAAGAACCAGGCTTGCAGATAGAGTGAGAATCTGCAATCCAGGAATCTGTTCCTCTGCATTGTATGTTTATTGGGAAATTGAGCGTATACGTTAAGCAAGGAAGACGGTAACTGGAGTAAATGGATACTGGCTAGGAATCAACCCACAATGTATAGAATAGACCAAGTCATGTCTGTTACAATTTTCAGTTCAGTTGCCCAGTCGTATTGGACTCTTTGCAACCCCATGGACTGCCAGGCTTCCCTGTCCTTCACCATCTCCCGGAACTTCCTCAGACTCATGTCCATTGAATTGGTGAAGCCATCCAACCATCTCATCCACTGTCATCCCCTTCTCCTCCTACCTTCAATCTTTCCCAGTATCAGGGTCTTTTTGAATGAATAGGCTCTTTGAATCAGGGGTCAAAGTGTTGGAGCTTCAGCTTCAGCATCAGTCCTTCCAATGAATATTCTGAGTTGATTTCCTGAGCTTCCATCATCCCAAATCCAGTGGCAATGCAGAGCAGAAGGCTCTGCCATCTCTGATAAAACAACAAAAACAAGGAATAAACTTCAGTTGTGTTCATTCATGAGATTTCAGGGTTAACATGACCACATCATAACCTAACTTATCCTGACCGAATTATTATGTCACATTATTGGATCATATCTAGTGTTATTTGAGCACTATTAAAGGTGCATCTAGTGAAAGCTCTGGTTTTTCTAGTAGTCATGTGTGGATGTGACAGTTGGACCATAAAGAAAGCTGAATGCCAAAGAATTGATGCTCTTGAGCTGTGGTGTTGGAGAAGACTCTTGAAAGTCCCTTGGACTTTAAGGAGATCAAGCCAGTCAATCCTAAAGGAAATCAATCCTGAATATTCATTGGAAGGACTGATGTTGAAATTGAAGTTCCAGTACTTCGGCCACCTGATGTGAAGAGTCAACTCACTAGAAAAGACCCTGATGTTGGGAAAGATTGAAGGCAGGAGAAGGGGATGACAGAGGATGAGATGGTTGGATGGCATCACCCACTTAATGGACATAAATTGAGCAAGCTCTAGGAGATGGTGAAGGACAGGGAAGCCTGGCATACTGCAGTCCATGGGGTCGCAAAGAGTCCAACACAACTGAGCAACTGAACAAAACAAGTTTAAGTGCTTTTAATTCATAAAGTAGTACTTATATTGATGAGGGTTGGGTCCTGGCTTACTGAAACATCTTCTCTTTATGGTCCAATCTTATTCTCTTTTACAGCTATGAATTAATATACAAAACATGCCTTTCCTTACTCAACTCTGCCACTTGACCTAGAGGTTAACAATATAAGTGCACATTACTTTATGCGTAAAAGTGTTAAGCTTTTAAGTATGAGTCTTATGGTCAAGAATTCAAGTAACTCCTATGAAAGAGTCCTCTTAAAAGCAGTTTCCTAAGAGAGCACAAACGAGTTACATTGAAAACACTTCCTTGTTGCCACTAATTTGAGAACATATAATAATGTTTTGAGCTTCCTTGGTGGCTCAGTGGTAAAGAATCTACCTGCCAATCCAGGAGACACTGGTTTGATCCCTGGCTCAGGAAGATCTCCTGGAGAATGAAATGGCAACCCACTCCAGTATTCTTGCCTGGAAAATCCCATGGACAGAGGAGCCTGGTGGGCTCCTCTTCTACAATGAGGTTGTAGAAGAGTCAGACAGGACTTAGTGACTGAACAATG
This sequence comes from Bos indicus x Bos taurus, assembly GCF_003369695.1. Classification (NCBI taxonomy): domain Eukaryota; kingdom Metazoa; phylum Chordata; class Mammalia; order Artiodactyla; family Bovidae; genus Bos; species Bos indicus x Bos taurus. Next base: position 94,475,990 of record NC_040079.1, on the reverse strand, counting down.
AAAACAACAATAATGTTTTACATTCATGTACTGTTTTAATGTTTCCAGATTTTTTTCATATGTTTTATCTGTTTTCCTCCTTATTCTGATTAAATGGGGTATTGGAAAAATGGTATCATTGCAGGTTGTAGATGAGTAAACTCTAGGATCAGACTTATGCAAGGCCTAATCCATGGCTAAACAAGATTTATAGACTGCCAAGTAAGTGGTATTTATATCATGCCACGTGTCAAAACCACTTCTCTGAATAAATATCAGTCATATTTCCTATGATTTTCTAAAATAGATGAGGCAATAATCAGTCTTACTTTTCTAAGACTGTGTGTTTTCACAGCATAAACTAATTTATTGCATATTGCCTCAAAATAATTGGTTAAAACTGGACATTTACTTGATGCTTGCCAAGAAACACAGAAATGATTTAAAACTCTCTTGCATGCTATTTGGTGAGTTCTTCTAACAAACTTCTAATCTCAAACTATGTATCTCTGGAAAATAGCATCAATCAGTTAGTTCAATCACTTAGTCACGTCCGACTCTTTGCCACCCCATGGACTGCAGCACGCCAGGCTTCCCTGTCCATCACCAACTCCCGAAGCTTACTCAAACTCATGTCCATTGAGTCGGTGATGGCATCTAATCATCTCATCCTCTGTCATCCCCTTCTCCTCTTACCTTCAGTCTTTCCCAGCATCAGGGTCTTTTACAATGAGTCAGTTCTTTGCATCAGGTGGCCAAAGTATTGGAGTTTTAGAGTTTCAGCTTCAGCATCAGTCCTTCCAGTAAATATTCAGGACTGATTTCCTTTAGGATGGACTGGGTTGGATCTCCTTGTAGTCTGAGGGACTCTCAAGAGTCATCTCCAACTAGGAGAAGGAAAATAGCATGGACATATTTTATTATAAAGAAGTTAATTATACAAAACATTTATTTTCCAACCGAAAATCTAAGTTTACAATGAATATAGGTTAGAATCTGGCAGGGCAGGGAGCATGGTGTGTTAGATATTGTGCTGGGGTCCCCACATTCACCCTGTCTCAGTGAGTCACTATGAGTACTATGAAAAGCTGTTAAATGTGTGGTTACAGGTTATTACAGTGAAAGGCCACAGATTAAAATTAGCAAAGGGAAAAAGATGCATAGGGAGAGGTCCAGGAACAATCAGGTACAAGTTTTGGGTTCCTTCCCAGTGGACAGTTCCCTCCCTGTCCATCACAGAGGGACACTTTAATTCTCCCAGCAGTGCTATGTGGTGACACATGAAAAATGTTTCAGGCCATGGAAGCTTACTTTGGTTTTTACTGGGGTGAGTCAGGTAGTGGTCCAATACCTTGGCCACCTGATGCGAAGAACTGATTCATTTGAAAAGACCCTGATGCTGGGAAAGATTGAGGGTGGGAGGAGAAGAGGACGACAGAGGGTGAGATGGTTAGATGGCATCACTGACTCGATGGACATAAATTTGAGTAAGCTCCGGGAGTTGGTGATGGACAGGGAGGCCTGGTGTGCTGCAGTGCATGGGGTCGCAAAGAGTCAGACATGACTGAGAGACTGAACTGAACTGAATCAGGTAGACATTGGCTTCCCTGGTGGCTCAACAGTAACAAATCTGTCTGTCAATGCAGGAGATGCACGAGATGCAGGTTTGATCCCTGGGTCGGGAAGGTCTCCTGGAGGAGGGCATAATAACCCACTCCAGTACTCTTGCCTGGGAAATCCCATGGACAGAGGAGCTTGGTGGGCTACAGTCTATGGGGTCGCAAAGAGTCAAACACAATGGACATGACTGAGCAAGCATGCACTCACACATGCATGCAGGTAGACCTCTAACCCTGTGTGATGGACCACAACTCCGACTCCAGTCCGCCCCGCCCTGCCAGAGCAGAACAGGCATTCACCACAAAAGCAGCATGGCCTAAGGCCTCAGGCATGCAAAGCACTTATCAGGTCGAATATTCCATGGCTTAGCTCATCTCCTGGGAACTGGTTAAGGGTAGTCGTGAAGACTGGCTTTTCTTTACAATGTGCAAGGTTTAAGTAACTCAGGTCTGCTCTAAAAAGGGAATGTTTTTGAATACCTTGTGATATCTAAGCCCCAACTCTGTGATCTTTAAAATGGGTGAATAACATAGGAAACCAAATGATTTAAGTGGAGTATCAAAAAAAAAAAAAAAAACAAGTGAAGAAGTCTTATAGTTTATCATTTTTTCAGGGGATCATGGAAAGTTGGGGCTAGGAGTGTTGTAGTCAACATTCGATAGTGTCAGTGTATTTCTTTAGTCATTCTGTAAACAGTCCTTGAATGCCTAGAATTTTCTAGGTGCTGCTGCTGCTGCTGCTAAGTTGCTTCAGTTGTGTCCGACTCTGTGTGACCCCATAGACAGCAGCCTACCAGGCTCCCCCGTCCCTGGGATTCTCCAGGCAAGAACACTGGAGTGGGTGGCCATTCCCTTCTCCAATGCATGAAAGTGAAAAGTGAAAGTGAAGACGCTCAGTCGTATCCGACCCTCAGCGACCCTATGGACTGCAGCCTTCCTACACATGGGATTTTCCAGGCAAGAGTACCGGAGTGGGGTGCCATTGCCTTAGAAGACAAAATGTTGAACCATACTAACATGCTTCTTGCTCTCACAGAAGTTTTGTATGTGTCAGTCGCTCAGTCCTGTCCAACTTTTTGCAACCCCATGGACTGTAGCCCACAAGGCTCCTCTATCCATGGAATTCTCCAGGCAAGAATACTGGAGTGGGTAGCCATTCCCTTCTCCAGGGGACCTTTCCAACCCAGGGATCAAACCTGGGTCTCCTGAATTGCAGGCAGATTTATTACCACCTGAGCTACCAGGGCAGTCCTCACAGAGGTTATTAGTATATTAAGAATGTGTAGAGAGATAAGTAAAAAGACTTGGGCAAAAGGAGCGATAAAAATGATGATGGGATTGGTAAAGAGAAGATGTGATGAGAGTAGCTTATGGGTAATGTTACCAGGTTAGTGGTTCTCAGCAGTTATTCAAGCAGTTTGATTTATTCTGGCCCAGGGACTGTGAGCAGAAGGTGTCTGGACCCTTTATGACTGACAGAAGGTGTCTGGACCCCTTATGATGTTTTAAAAGCAGGTGTTTACTCTGCTTTTAAATAGCGCAAATAGCTGTGAAAAGAGAAGTGAAAAGCAAAGGGGAAAAGGAAAGATATTCCCATCTGAATGCAGAGTTCCAAAGAATAGCAAGGAGAGATAAAAACAGCCTTCCTCAGCAATCAATGCAAAGAAATAGAGGAAAATAACAGAATGGGAAAGACTAGAGATCTCTTCAAGAAAATTAGAGATAACCAAGGGAACATTTCATGCAAAGATGGGCTCGATAAAGGATAGAAATGGTATAGACCTAACAAAGCAGAAGATATTAAGAAGAGGTGGTAAGAATACACAGAAGAACTGTACAAAAAAGATCTTCATGACCCAGATAATCACGATGGTGTGATCACTCACCTAGAGCCAGACATCCTGGAATGTGAAGTCAAGTGGGCCTTAGAAAGCATCACTGTGAACAAAGCTAGTGAAGCTGATGGAATTCCAGTTGAGCTATTTTAAATCCTGAAAGATGATGCTGTGAAAGTGCTGCACTCAACATGCCAGCAAATTTGGAAAACTCAGCAGTGGCCACAGGACTGGAAAAGGTCAGTTTTCATTCCAATCCCAAAGAAAGGCAATACCAAAGAATGCTCAAACTACTGTACAATTGCACTTATCTCACACGCTAATAAAGTAATGCTCAAAATTCTCCAAGCCAGGCTTCAGCAACACGTGAACTGTGAACTTCCTGATGTTCAAGCTGGTTTTAGAAAAGGCAGAGGAACCAGAGATCAAATTGCCAACATCCACTGGATCATCGAAAAAGCAAGAGAGTTCCAGAAAAACATCTATTTCTGCTTTATTGACTATGCCAAAGCCTTTGACTGTGTGGATCACAATAAACTGTGGAAAATTCTTCAAGAGATGGGAATACCAGACCACCTGACCTGCCTCTTGAGAAACCTATATGCAGGTCAGGAAGCAACAGTTAGAACTGGACATGGAACAACAGACTGGTTCCAAATAGGAAAAGGAGTACATCAAGGCTGTATATTGTCACCCTGCTTATTTAACTTATATACAGAGTACCTCATGAGAAACACAGGGCTGGAAGAAGCACAAGCTGGAATCAAGATTGCTGGGAGAAATATCAATAACCTCAGATATGCAGATGACACCACCCTTATGGCAGAAAGTGAAGAACTAAAGAGCCTCTTGATGAAAGTGAAGGAGGAGAGCAAAAAAGTTGGCTTAAAGCTCAACATTCAGAAAACGAAGATCATGGCATCATCCCATTACTTCATGGCAAATAGATGGGGAAACAGTGGAAACAGTGTCAGACTTTGTTTTTCTGGGCTCCAAAATCACTGCAGATGGTGACTGCAGCCATGAAATTAAAAGACGCTTACTCCTTGGAAGGAAAGTTATGACCAACCTAGATAGCATATTCAAAAGCAGAGACATTACTTTGCCAACAAAGGTCCGTCTAGTCAAGGCTATGGTTTTTCCTGTGGTCATGTATGGATGTGAGAGTTGGACTGTGAAGAAAGCTGAGCACTGAAGAACTGATGCTTTTGAACTGTGGTGTTGGAGAAGACTCTTGAGAGTCCCTTGGACTGCAAGAAGATCCAACCAGTCCATCCTAAAGGAGACCAGTCCTGGGTGTTCATTGGAAGTACTGATGTTGAAGCTGAAATTCCAATTCTTTGGCCACCTCATGCGAAGAGTTGACTCATTGGAAAAGACCCTAATGCTGGGAAGGACTAGGGGCAGGAGGAAAAGGGGACGACAGAGGATGAGATGGCTGGATGGCATCACCAACACGATGGGCATGGGTTTGGGTAGACTCCGGGAGTTGGTGATGGACAGGGAGGCCTGGCGTGCTGCGATTCACGGGGTCGCAAAGAGTCGGAAACGACTGAGCGACTGAACTGAACTGAACTGTACCCTGCAGGTGGTCACCCTGAGGTGATTTGATAGAAGCTGCTTGTGTTACTGGGTCACCACATGAAAGACAGCTGTTTTGACTTTCAATTTTGCATATATGAGGCATACACTTTTGTTAGAATTATGAAATTTCAGGGTCAAATTTTCATCTACCATATCTAATACAGTACCTAACCCTAGGAATTAGGAAGGCCCAGAGTGAAAAGAATACCAGGAAATAAAAATAGTTCAGCGTGACTGGATTAAAGAATTTTGGAAAGGCCAATGAGAAGAATTAGGATGAAAGGTAGAGGTACAGTCCAGTCTTTGAAAAGCCTTGTAAACCTTATTAAGGAATCTGAAAAATGGTAAAGAGCCAGTGAATCAGGCTTCCCTGGTGGCTCAGTGGTAAAGAATCGACCTACAATGCAGGAGATAGCAGGTTCGATCCCTGAGTTGGAAGATTCCCTGGAGAAGAAAATGGCAACTTGGAAATCCCATGGACAGAGGAACCTGGTGGGCTACAGTCCAGGGCATTGCAAATGAGTTGGACATGAATCAGTGTCCACTAAACCACCACCACCAAAGAGTCACTGAGGATTTTAAGCTAGAATTACAAGCAGGTCGAATTTATGTTTCAGAGTGATGACTCTTGTTGCCGCATAGGCAGTAGATTGAAGCAGGCCAAAATCTGAGCAAAGGCGGCGTGTGACAGCTGCTGTAACAGCAGATCCGAGGAAGGTGGCCCTCAGGTGATGAGGAGGCTGGAGGTAAAGGGCAGGAGGGCAAAGTAAGGTTATCAGGAAGCCTTTCAAAGGCTTAGTGGAGGGGTTCTAGCAATGTACTCAAGTAGTCCAATGTTTCTGTAAAATATGTAAACATAAGATGTTTTAACCCTGATCAGCTGACTCTCTATTCTAACTTTTCCTCTGTCATATTCTCCCTCATGTCAGGTGGCTTTGTGGAGGCCATCCACATAACTGAATTCAGTTAGGGACATGTTTAGTTTGGGTTTATACAGTTATGTACCCTGCAGTCACTTCTCTATATAGCTATTTCATATGTATTACATATATGGTTTAGCTAGTCATGGGACTAGGAATGACTTCCAGGAAAACTCATTGCCACTGTGCTAATCTACCCCATGAAACAGAGAGATGCAGTGCCAGAAGCGAAAAGGGTTATGAATTTATCCTGTGGAACCCAGCGCAAGAGGAATGTTGGGGAAAAGGTTGTGATTTACAGAGACAGAAGGAAGTCTGTGAAAAATTCTTTCAAGCATTGGATATGTGAAATTGTAAATGGAAGATTCTGTCTCAACCATATCTCATCAAAATGGAAGTTTTCTCTTATCAATAGAATTGCATAAAACTTGTAAAATATTTCACTATATATGGCTATCAATGCAAATTTTTTTGAGTTGTCAATTCAAAAGCATTTAAGGTTATGAAATGCCTTGAAATGAAGAGCATATATATGTAAGAAATTTGTTAGGGTGTGGCTGCTAATGTGAAAGCTACCCTCAATGCCTGCTGGTATTCACGGCCTTTATAGTCTCCTCCCTTAAGTCTGGGTTGGCTGTATTGCTTGGTTTTGACCAACGTGGTAAAAGTGATGTAGGTGAGTTCTGAGGATAAGTCCTAAGAAATCTTGCAGCTTCTGCCTGGATGTCTTGAAACGTACTCTAGGAATACAATACATTGCTTTAAAAGTCCAATTACCGTGATATTGCCATGCTGTGAGGAAGCTCAAGCTGGTCATGTGAGAGGCCTGGATCCCCCACAGATTTCAGCCATGCCAACTGAGGCCCCAGGCATTTGGTGAGGTCCCATGTTTTATATCCATGGCATCCCACTCCAGTACTCTCGCCTGGAAAATCCCATGGATGGAGGAGCCTGGTAGGCTGCAGTCCATGGGGTCGCAAAGAGTCGGACACGACTGAGCGACTTCACTTTCACTTTTCACTTTCATGCATTAGAGAAAGAAATGGCAACCCACTCCAGTGTTCTTGCCTGGAGAATCCAGGGATGACGGAGCCTGCTGGGCTGCCATCTATGGGGTCGCACAGAGTCGGACACGACTGAAGCGACTTAGCAGCAGTAGCAGCATGTTTTATATCCAGTCAATTTGAGCCTCCATCTGATTGCAACAGAATGAGAAACCTCAAGTGAGGAAGGCCAAACTGAGTTCAGAAGACCATGAGAGATAACAATAAGTTACTGTTTTAAGTCTCTATTTTGGGGGAGGCAGCTTGTTAGACAGCAAGAGACAACTGAAATAGAACCACTGTGGTATAATAAAGACCACCCCACAAAATCTTTTCTAGACTCATATCAAGAGATTGAGTCTGTTTCCTCTCCCCTTGAATCTGGCCTGGCAAGTTAATGCTCTGCCCAGTGTATAAGAAGTGTTACTGTGCCAGCTCTGAGGCCTGTCTTTAAGAGGATTGTAAGCTTCCACTCCATCTCTTAGAGCACAAAGTCATCATGTAGTAAATGCACACAGAGCCTACATGAATAGTCTCTCAGACTACATGGGGAGAGAGCATCTCACCTGAAGTCCAGCATGTGAAAATAGACTGTCCAGACTAGCCTGCTATCACCAAATAACCCTGTCAACATTACGTGGAGCAGAAGAATTAGCCAACCAAGTCCTGCTCAACTTCTTGACCTAGGAAATTATGAGGTATACTAAACTGATTATTTTTTTAAGCTACTAAATGTAGGGGGTAATGTAATGTGTTATGCAGAAATAGATAATGCATATCAGACATGCTTCAAATTTAAATAGTATTATTACTAATGAATTGTGACTATAAGTTGTAGAGTAGAAAAAAGTTAATCTAAATTACTGATAATAAAAATTAAAATTTCAGTTAACTGTGTTAGAGAAAGACTGAATAACTTTTCTATTTTCTCTGTGGAATATATTACAAAACATTTACCATTGAAAAAAGAGATCAAAAGTGAGCAATCAATGGGAGGGGATTCAAGAGGGAGGGGACATACGTATACCTATGGTTGATTCATGCTTATATGTGGCAGAAACCAACACAATATTGTACAGTAGTTATCTACCAATTAAAAATACATTTTAAAAAATAGTCAAAACATAGAAAATATATAGTTACATAAGACAGTAGATTAATAAAAGCTCAATTTTTTTAAAGGATTTTGTGAGGTTTTAGAACTAATCATTTATTTTTAAAAATGTATAATTTATTGTGTTTTCTTTATCCATTTTAGACAATTTAATTTTGTACCAAATTTTTTTTTTGTACTTTGATAATCTTTTTCTCAAAGTGTTCCTCCAATTTCAGAACACTGAGGTCAAAGAGAAGATCTACAAGCTTTCAAAGAGAGGAACAAAAAAATGCAAAGGGTCATAAATGAAGTATCAGGAATCAGAATGGCTTTGGACTTTTTAACAGCACTGCAAGATAAAATTTAATAATAATAATTTAATAAGAAAAAACTTCAAACTTCTAAGAAGAAATAATATCCAAACTAGAATTCAACACACTGGACAATTTCAATAAAATGAGAGAGAAGAATAGAAATATTTTCTGAGGAATTCCCTGGCAGTCTAGTGGTTAGGACTCAGAGATTTTAGTGCTGTGGCCCAGGTTCAACCCCTAGTCAAGGAACTAAGATCCCTGAAAGATGCGTGGCCCAAAAAGTAGAAACACTTTTTTCTGAATGATGTTTAAAGTCCCAAAAAATTTACCATGTTCCTTTATTTTAGGAAAGTGCTTAACAATGTGTTCCAGTGTACTCGAACTTATAAACAGGATATGACTTAACTGAGACATGCTTTTAGTTCTAAAAATTGTCTCTTTGCCCTAAATTGTACCTGGTGGATTGCCCAAAATATCATGAAGAAAAAGAAAGAAAAAAAATATATATTATGAAGATACCAACAGCTAATATACAAAACCCCCTGAATTGAAATGATGAAAGTTACCTTATGAACTACACTCTCTAATATACAGTCACTGTTTTAAAGAAAAATTTGTGCAAGGAAATAAGTTTGAAAAATACACAGATCAGGTAGTCACGCATTTGGGAGGGTGTGTATTTTTTCCCAGAATAACATTGTTTACATAATATAAAATATGAGATTATTGCTACTTTAGGTTATTAATATTTCTCTCCTCTCTCTCAACTCTCATAGTTAATTACCAAGTAATCATTCAGGAACACTGTCAGCATCTCAGGAGTTCCCTGTCACCTTTTTGCAATCACTATTTCCACACTGCTGCTGCTGCTGCTAAGTCACGTCAGTTGGTCCAACTCTGTGTGACCCCATAGATGGCAGCCCACCAGGCTCCCCCGTCCCTGGGATTCTCCAGGCAAGAACACTGGAGTGGGTTGCCATTTCCTTCTCCAATGCATGAAAGTGAAAAGTGAAAGTGAAGTCGCTCAGATGTGTCCAACTCTCAGAGACCCCATGGACTGCAGCCCACCAGGCTCCTCTGTCCATGGGAGTTTCCAGGCAAGAGTACTGGAGTGGGTTGCCAGTGCCTTCTCCGCTATTTCCACACACACCCTTCCAAATGCATGACTACCTGATCTTTATGGTCATCAATCCCTCAGTTTTATTTGTAATTTTTATCAGTCATCTCTAAATGCAATCATCTCTAAATACTGTCATTAAATTTATGTTTTTGGATTTTATATAAATGAAATGATAAAATCTGCCTTCTTGCATTTGGGTTTCTCTTACTCAAGTCCATGTTGGGTAGGACACATCCATATGGTCGAGGTAGCTGGATATTTTTCACTTCTGGTTTGGGATTGGGTTCCACTAATGGGCATACCATGATTTAGTCACCCATTTCTAGTATGGATGGATGCCTGAGTTATTTCCAGCTTGGATGATTTCCAGTGTACCAGAAGCTGCATTAAACTGTATTGATCTCACTTTTAGAAGTCAGAAAGATGTATTTTTTAACAAGTCAAAAATAGTTACTCCTATAAATGCTGGGTTTCCTTCTGTTTTTCTCAAAGACAATGATAGCTTATTTCAATAAATATTTATTTATTAAAATAAATATTTATTTCAATAAATATTTAAATAAAATGGTTGACCACTTTAATTGCACCTTTTCCTATTCATTCTGATGTATTTGTATTAATTAAGGCAGTATTATTAGCTTTCAAATGAAAAATAATACATTTACTTAATTAGCCATTGGACTAAATAAATATTAATGGAACACATAATGATCTATACTACTCAAAATGAAACATGTTCAGGCCTCAGAATTGAAATAGGGTAGATTTCCAGAAAGTTTTGTCTTAGATGTGATGGAACATTGTAAATGTCATCAATTCCTTCTAAATTGTTATCTTCCTGGCACATTCTTAGCATAGTGAGTAAAGAAAAATTGGAAGGGAGGATGTGGAGACAAAAGAGGCAAAGGTTGAGCGGATTACCCCATCCCTGAAGCCGAGTGTCCCGCCTCTTTTAAGTCAGCTGATCGGAAGTCAAGCTGGATTTGTCTGACCATTAAGCTGGATTTGCCCATTAATGGCTGAATATGCCACCCAAAATAATCCCAGAAATTTAGAATTGAGATTTTGGGGTGCTATATATGACAAGATAATCATATATAGCCAAATGTTTTCATCCTCTTGGCATCACATGGACAGGAAAATGAAACAAGTAAAAGCAAGAAAAAAAAAAAAAAACTTCAAATTTAATTTGTAGTTAGAAGAAAAACATTTTCTGAAAATGAAATATGATTTAAGGTCCTTTAGCATGAATTGTGAAACATTCTGCGAAGCAGAAGGGAGTCTGAATATTATTGTAGGCAGGATGAATGTGTTGCATTTAATTGCTAAATTTTGGCAAAACATCAAAAAGGATAATAGAGAAAACAGAGCAAGAGATAGACTTGGAAGGAGACAGGCAGCTATTGATCAGCTCCTTTGTCTCATTCTTGGCCAAGAAACTCCCATCTTGAGCTTCATTCAATCCAAAAAGCTGCAAATCATTCCAGAAGAAAGTTTCTACAGTTCTTTCCTTTATTTCCCCTGGAGATACAAGAATGTCAAAGAAAGAGTGAACAAAAAATTTTGTAATAAAAAAGCTGTCATTGTAAATAATTTAACTAGATCAATTCTAGTAAAATCACTGACAGATATTTTAAAAATTGGCACTTAATTTATATAATAATATTTTATTGACTAAGGAAAATAACCTGGGGTTGAGATATAATATAGCAAAGTGTACTGTAGTTTAGGGCTTCCCTGACAGCTCAGCTGGTAAAAAATCCGCCTGCAATGCAGAAGACCTCAGTTCGATTCTTGGCTTGGGAAGATCCCCTGGGGAAGGGATAGGCTACCCACTCTGGTATTCTGGCCTGGAGAATTCTATGGACTGTATAGTCCATGGGGTCACAAAGAGTCAGACATGACTGAGTGATTTTCACTTTCACTGCAGTTAAAGCAGTTTAACACTTGCTGTATTACTGATGTTTTACGTGACTATAAATTGTGCATGAGCAATTTTATGTTCATATTTCTGAGAAGTTTAGGAATACTTTTGGTAAGAGAGTTAAAAATTCTGTGCAACAGCTTATAAATAATTTTGCTTAGGATTTGTTGAACAAAATCAAATCTTGGTGTTGAATTATTAAAAAAAGAAATGTTGACTGAACTGATAGGAAAAAAAATCGAAAATTTAAAAAATAAAGGTGGTGTCAAGCTAAACCCAAGTCCCAGTGGCTCATCGGAGTAAAGAATCTATCTGCCTGTAATGCAGGTGACACAGGAGACACGCGTTTGATCCCTAGATTGGGAAGATCCCCTGGAGGAGGAAATGGCAACCCACTCCAGTATTCTTGCCTCAGAAATCATGCTACAGTCCATGGGATTGCAAAGAGTCAGACAGGACTTAACAACCGAACAACAACAAAAAAACCCTAAGCCACAAAGAAAGAATTTTAAAATATGGATTGTTAAAACCTAAAAAGGATTACCCAGATGAAGTTAGAGAATTCCTTCATGGTAAAATGATGAAGACTGAAAAATTGCAAGATGTGACCAGAAAAATATTTTTAAGACAGAAGGGGGAAATATAGTCAGAATTATTACAAGAAAACACCCTTCCTCTTGTGGGCAGCATAGTTGAGCCAGGCCCCAGGCTATCCTCTGAAATCCATCAGAGCGTTTGTGCTGATGTCTCCAGCCAGTGACTGGCAGTACTTAAGGCAGGCTCGTTGCTGGAGGGTGTGCTGGATGTCTCTGACGTTTGGCTTTGGCTTGAAGACTCCTTTCCTTGCTGGCCTGGCCAAAGCTTTTAAAAACTGCACTGCAGTCCAAGACCTTCCTTCTTTCCTTTCTTCCTTTCTTCTTCCCTCCTCCCTTCCTTTCATCCATCCTTCTTCCCTCTTCCTTCCTCCCTCTCCTTTATCCTTCCTTCCATCTCTCCTCCATAGAGGTGAGACCTATATTGCATTCCCTTAACTATCCTTTGTTGTTGTTCTTCAGCTGCTCAGTCATGTCTGAGTCTTTGCAACCCCATGGACTGTAGCATGCCAGGCTTCCCTGCCCCTCACTATCTCACCAAGTTTGCTCAAACTCATGTCCACTGAGTCAGTGATGCCATCCAACCATCTCGTCCTCTGTTGCCCACTTCTCCTCTTGCTCTCAATCTTTCCCAGGATCAAGGTCTTTTCCAAAAAGTTGCCTCTTTGCATCAGGTGGCCAAAGTATTGGAGCTTCAGCCTCAGCAACACTCCTTCCAGTGAATATTCAGGGTTGATTTTCTTTAGGATTGACTGGTTTGATTTCCTTGCTGTCCAAGGGGCTCTCGGGAGACTTCTCCAGCACCACAGTTCGAAAGCATCAATTCTTCAGCACTCAGCCTTCTTTATGGTCTAACTGTCACATCTGTACATGACCACTGGAAAAACCATAGCTTTGACTATATGGTCATCTGTCAGCAAAGTGATGTCTCTTAACTCTGCTAGCCTCCTATAGTTATGTCCCCATTTACCCTAACAGATGTTTCTCCCAATAAACCTTTTGCACATCTAATCCAGTCCTGGTTGAGTTTTGAGGACCTGTCTGATAACTGTAACATCTGGATCTTCTTTGGTTTTGCTTCCATTTCTTCTTTTGACCATAGTCAACTTTTTTTTTATTATCCAATCTTTCATGATTTTGATTTTGTGTCAGGTAGTGTATATAAAAGAACACCGAGAGTGAAGCAAGTTGTATTTCCCAACAGAAAACAGTACATCCTTTATTCTGCCAGGGTACTACTATGGATACCTAAGTAGTGCACACTGTCATTGAGATGGGTCAGGACTTGTTACAGGCTTAGCTGGATTCTTCAGCACTGGCTTCAATTATTTTTGAGGTTACAATCAAGGTTTTCCTTCTATATGAAGGAGCCCTCATACAGATCTCTTTGTACTTTACAGCCCAGCGACCAGCACTCTAAGCCTCAGGAGACATGCTTACAACCTGGCTGTTATTTATTTATTTTTTTGCCGTGGAGCATTCTTCATTCTTCAGTCATGTCCTTGGATTTCACTCACATCCTTGTGAGTTCTTTCCCTTTTTTGCTGTTCTATCCCAGTCCTGGAGGGCTCTTACAGCCCACGGGAAAGAGATTTTCCTCTTCGGCTAATTCCTTAGCCTTTGGCAGCCACTGCTTTGGATTGGGTAAAGACCCAGATTGCTCTGTCTTTCCTGTCCTATTCTCAGCTTTTAGCCACCGTCACATTCGAGGATGTTTGTGCATCCTGAGATATTGTGGAGGGAGCACTTTTGTCTGACAACAGACTACGAACAGGGAAGGGAGTCAGCCACACATGTACATGAATCCATTCTCCCTCAAACTCTCTTCCCATCCAGGCTGTGTGGCAGTCTTCTTTCCATGGTGGTTTAGTAGCTAAGTTGTGTCCAACTCTTGGAATCCCATGGACTGTAGCCTGCCAGGCTCCTCTGTCCATGGGATTCTCCAGGCAAGAATACTGGAGTGGGATGCCACTTCCTTCTCCAGGGGATCTTACTGATGCAGGGATGGAACCCGTGTTTCCTGCATTGCAGGCAGTCTCCTGATTGCAGGGAGATTCTTTACAGACTGAGCCACCAGGGAAGCCCCTAATAGCTAATCCCTAAGAGTGAAAGCTTGGGCTTCCATGGTGGCTCAGATGGTAAAGCGTCTGCCTGCAATGCGGGAGACCCAGGTTTGATCCCTGGGTTGGGAAGGTCCCCTGGAGAAGGAAATGGCAACCCACTCCAGTACTCTTGCCTGAAAAATTCCATGGACAGAGGAGCCTGGTGGGCTATATAGTCCATGGGTCACAAAGAGTCGGACATGACTGAGTGACTTTACACTCAAGAGTGAAAGCACTGTGGGATTTTTCCTTCCTAAGAATGTCATTACTTCTTGGGTTTAGTTCCCTTTAGATATCTTTGTTTCTTCAGTTCTATGAGAATTTTTTTTAATCGAGGTAAAATTGGTATATAACTTTATGTATGTTTCTGGTGTATAGCATTATAATTCTACAACCATATACACTACAAAGTGATCATCACTGAAATTCTAATTACCATCCATCATCATACAATTAATACTGGTCACCCTCTTTGCCCACCTTCCCACTCCGTTCCTCTCTGGTAATCACCAATTGTCCTCTGTGAGTTTTTGTTGTTTTTGTCTATTCATTTGCTTTGTTTCCTGGTAGGTTTTTTCTTAAAAAAAAAAAAAAACTATTTTGTAGCTTTTCTAGCTCATTCTTGTTAGGGTGGGATCATCTGAAATTTCTACACCCAAATTCTAAGAAATCCCACCACATTCATTTGTTTTCTTTTCCAATTTGCAGTATTTTCTTTGTTTTCTCTCTTAAAGGCCACAGCTCTATCAGCCCTCCTACTCTTGCAGCTCCTCCCTGGTTTCTGTAACTGCTCCCTTAGATTGCCCCTCAGACTTAAGGGGAATTGTGACTGCTTGCTCTTTCTAGCTCTGAGCTGTTTCACCATCCTGTTTTGGCTTCCTTTAACTTTGTCCATATGTTTCAAAACAGTCTCTTTATTAAACTCTTCTCAGTCATTGAAATGAGCCATCTCCTTCCTATTGGACTCCTGATTGAAAGGGGACATTCCTACAAAAAAAAAAAAAGATTGAACCCACAGGGAGACAATAAAGAGTAATATGGAGAAGGAAATGGCAATCCACTCCAGTACTATTGCCTGGAAAATCCCATGGACAGAGGAGCCTGGTAGGCTACAGTCCATGGGGTCGCAAAGAGTCGGACACGACTGAGCGACTTCACGTTCACGTTGACGTATGAAGAAAGCATAGAGTTGTCAAAGTTGGTTGAGTGATGTTCAAATGGTAGCAATCTTGTCACTAATGAGAAGAGGAAGAATAGATATCCCCACTAATTCTTTTTCTTAAATAAGCGTCTAAAATGGAAAGTTGAGCTACCAAGTTTTACTTGGGTTTGAGAGTCATTTTCCAGATTAAAATTTTTAAAAAGCTGGAACTCTTTTGGGGCATGTACAAAAGGTTAATATGGAATAATACCAGGGCTAAAGAATTAATGTGGGTTTCTTGGTGAAGTGAGGCCTGGGGAGGTTAAGAGAGGTTAGAAGAGGAAGCAGATAATTCCAAGAAGACAAATTATCTTTTTATCAGCTGCTAAGTCGCTTCATTCGTGTCCAACTCTGTGCGATCCCATAGATGGCGGCCCACCAGGCTCCCCCGTCCCTGGGATTCTCTAGGCAAGAACACTGGAGTGGGTTGCCATTTCCTTCTCCAATGCAGGAAAGTGAAAAGTGAAAGTGAAGTCGCTCAGTCGTGTCCGACTCTTTGCGATCCCATGGACTACAGCCTACCAGGCTCCTCCGTCCACGGGATTTTCCAGGCAAGAGTACTGGAGTGGGGTGCCATTGCCTTCTCTGATATAAACAGTATTATTTGCTATCACATCATTTACTCAGCATGAACTCTTAGGTTTAGATATTTTATAAATATCTGATTATTTCTCTGTAAGATCATTTTTTGGTAGAACGCACCATGAAATATGGGCTTCCCTGGTAGCTCAGACGGTAAAGGCGGCTGCCTACAATGCGGGAGACCTGGGTTCAATCCCTGGGTCAGGAAGATTCTCTGGAGAAGGAAATGGCAACCCGCTCCAGTATTCATGCCTGGAAAGTCCCATGGACCAAGAAGCCTGGTGGGCTACAGTCCATGGGGTCGCAAAGAGTAGGACACGACTGACCAACTTCACTTCACCATGAAATAACCAAACCTTTCCTAGTGCCTGAAATGCAGTAGGTATTCAAAAACTGTTAGATATACTAATACTAGCTGACATTTATTGAGTCCTTACTTACAGTGCCAGAAACTGTGCAAAAAGTGTTTGACATACTGTTAATATCCCAATTTACATGCGAGGCATTTGAAGATCCATTATGCATTTCTATAGCAGAGGATCAAAGTGATAATGAATTGACAGAAGTGGAGACTGTCATTTAAAAATTTTCAATTATTTGTGGAGGAAACCCCGCCCCCCCACACCCCAGCTTATTGAAAGGCAGGATTGGAAGACAAAAAAAACAAAACAAAACAAAACAAAACCAAAAAACAAAAAACAACCCACCTCTTGATTTTCTGTTTTTTATACATGTATTCATAAAGTTCATTAGCATTTTTGCAAATCCCTGTAGGATACATCTAAACCTGACAAGAGTCACAATTATGGGTCATATATCTAACCTATTTTCTAAGAAAAGCAGATATTTCATTTTTCCTTTTATTCTTTTATTTCCTTCCTTTCATTTTCCCCACTTCATTTTTCTCGTTTAAGTCGTTTACATTTATTCATTTATTGCTTCCTTCCTTCCTTTCTTTCTTCATTCAAACAAGGCCAGGTGCTTAATTTTAAAATCTCATTTATAATGGTGCCACGTCACCCGCTGGGGCCAAGAACCAGGAGGTGCTGTCATCTTCCTCCCTGCCAGCGTGGATCTCCGCGGAGCCCCGCCCTCTCCTCCTCACCTGCTCCCCAGGAACCGAGGCGAGGTCGTTGTCACACTCTGGCCTCCGGCACCCTCCCCCACGGCCTCCGCCCCTTGCCCAACTCTCCCAGGGGCCGCCTCGCCCCTCCCCTTCTGGATCCCAGCTAGCTGAGCGCATTTATTTGCATATTTCTACCTTTGTTCCCCGCCGGCGGCCAATCAGGGCGTAGGGCGAGGCGGTGGACGGGGGTGCTGGGCGGGGCTCGGGCTCAGGCTCCTAGTGCTGCGGCCGCAGGTTCCAGAGCGGGTT
The DNA here is from genome assembly GCF_003369695.1 of Bos indicus x Bos taurus. Classification (NCBI taxonomy): domain Eukaryota; kingdom Metazoa; phylum Chordata; class Mammalia; order Artiodactyla; family Bovidae; genus Bos; species Bos indicus x Bos taurus. Next base: position 94,458,703 of record NC_040079.1, on the reverse strand, counting down.
GGAGCCGCCGCGGGCGCGCCGCGCACTGCAGCCCCAGCCCAAGCCTTGGGCTCCACACTCGCAGCCCGGCTGCGGCCTCGCCTTGGCTAGGCCCTGAAGGCAAGGACAAAGAGGCTGTCTGGAGGCTCCGCCGGAGCCAGATTTTACCTGCAGTTGGAATCACAGGCTTCAAGATGGTTTGCGGGGGCTTCGCGTGTTCCAAGAACTGCCTGTGCGCACTCAACCTACTCTACACAGTGAGTATCCCGAGCCCGTTTCTCTTCGCCTGGGGGCTTTGCACCTGCTCGGGTGCTCCGTGGCCGCTTCCTCCGGCCCCCTCTTCCCGTCTTCCCACGCTCTGCTGTGCGCCCGCGGCCTCGCCATCGGTATCCGCCGGGGACCAGGAGCCGGCGACTGTCGCAGTCTCTTCCTTTCATTGTGAAGCCGCCGTCTTTCTGGCTCGGTGGCCACGCGTCCCTGCCCCACTGCTCTACCCCACCCCCTCATCCACCGCCCTGTTTTTCAGTCATTTGACCAGACATCTCCACTTTGCCATCCTCATTATCCGTTCCGCCACTCGCTCTTGGCTCCCAGCCGCCTCTGGAGCGAATTTGGAGGCGAGAGAGCAGCCTCGGATTTGAGGACAGTTTTGCAAAAATAGCGTGATCAGAAACTGACAAGGCGGCTTATGGATGGTGTACGTCGTGTTCAGCTCTACGTGTGCCTGTGATTTTCACTGAGGCCACCGAGTAGGTTCACAGGATATCCGCAGCTTCCGAAGTTTGTTTCGTGCTTACTTAAAGGAATGTCTTTGGGGGAGGTGTGGGGCGGGGAGGGGGTAGTTCTGCTTATACCTGATGCTTTTTCCATGTGTCCCCCTGTTAGCAATATCCTAACTCCATTTTAAACGAAAGCCTCCGGTAAATAAGCGAGCCTCCACCCAAATTGTTCTTTCCCTGCCAACCAGCTTTTTAGTTTTAACCCCGCCGTCCGTATCTTTGTAATTTTTGAGGGGCAATTCTGGGTGAACAGGAGGATGGGAGAGGAGGAGGTTGCCATTTATCGAGTGACTCCCACGTCCCAGATGTTACATACCCGATTTCGTTCCTTTTTCTGACAATCATCCGAGGCAAGGGGCCTTGTGTAAATTTTGTACATAAGGTGATAGACCAGAAAGGGCTTTAATTAAGTTTACAGAGATGGTAGTTGGAGAGTCAGGAGTGGAAACCGGGCTATGGGATCCAGATCTTTCTGCAGGCTTCTTTACCAGGTGAGAGAAACAGACTTCTGTCGTCATGCCTCTATCATAGTCTTGCTCCTTTCTATAAATACACCTGGCATTTTTTGCAGCACCCACCCTGAAAACAAACCCAGCTCCTCTTAGTTAGTTGAGAGCTAGGCCATCTGTGTAAGCTTAGGTTACATCCTCAGAGTGGGGAGACTGCCTTGTGGTCACCAACAGGAGAGAGAGCTGGGTCATTTGACTATTACTGTTCCTGTGTATGTGAATGTAATTGCAAAGCTTTGAAAACAAGACATAAAGAAGCATATGTTAAAGAAACATAAATGGTGTAAAGTATGTTTTTCTGGCTAGTTTGTGTGTGTCTTAGTAGGAATTTAATCAACATGTCACTAATGATACACTTGGGAAAATTCTGAACACCTGGCGATTCAGCTGCTTGTAATTGGAGGTCCATGTCAAATTTCAGATCAGAATTCACCTTTGTGTTCCCTGAAGCATGCCTATCACTTTGATTGTTTATTAAGTAAATAAATTCTGACCAGTTCTCCAGGTATTTTCTTTTATTAGCCTGAATGGCCTGCTTAGAACTTCATATTCCCCACGTTATGCTCTGACTTCTACCCCTCCCCCTCATGATTTAGTCACCTGTTTACCAGACATTTAACCTTATAGTATCTGCTTACTTACAGTAGAATAGCTACATACTTAATTGATTGAGGGGTCTATATAGATTAATGTGCCATATATATATGCTTCTCCAAAGGCAAATTATTATTAAGTCTAGTTCTCTTGCTTTCCAGATACGTCATTTCTAGCTGTATCTACTGTGGTATCAGGAGAGCAAGGAGAAAGGTGATTCTGAAGGAACATACTAAGACTTTCATGTGTATGTGTGCTTAGGCTCTCAGTCACGTCTGACTCTTTGCGACCCCATGGGCTGCAGCCTGCCAGTCTCCATGGGGACTCTCTAGGCAAGAATACTGGAGTGGGTTTCCATGCCCTCCTCCAGGGGATCTTCCCAACCCAGGGATCGAACCCAAGTCTCCCACATTGCAGGTGGATTCTTCACCAACTGAGCCACGAGGGAAGCTGTAAGACTTTTGTTATCTGTCCAACCTTCAAAGTGGATTGACCTTCAAAGGGCATTCTACTGTTTTTTAATAGCTATATGGTAAAACATAATTAATTGGGAATTCACAGGACTGTACAAATGGTTAGCTTTTTAAATCTAAGGCTTTTTAGAGAAAGGATATTTCTTGAATTAATGTCTACTGCTTATAAACTGTGAACAAGTTTAGATGAGTTCAGCAATTTAAATTGGAAACAAATGAAAGGTTAACCTTGAACAAAGTCTTAAATAGATGCTGAAAATGTACCGCTGCTATTATTTAGGTTCTGTATCTTTCTTGGTCTCTCCTCATCATTTTAAGATGGGGCATGTTAAGTGGTTGGGGACAGGGTAAAGGCTGAAGACTTGGGAGACATTTCTTTTTAAGACGTAAAGAGGAGGACCCTTTATAGGTTTCAGTTCCACCTGGATTACTGCTTCTGGAATAAACTCAAAGTTGTGGGATTAGATCTGAGATCATTTCTAAAAGTGTTGTTGAAGCCTACATTGAATGTGGAAGTGGCAAGTGAAAGGCCACAGCCTGCTTTGAGAGTTATCACTCTATTTCTTGAAGTATTTTCTTCAGGAACTTAGGACTCAATCAGCCTATTTACGAAAAAGGCAATGGCGACCCACTCCAGTACTCTTGCATGGAGAATCCCATGGACGGAGGAGCCTGGTAGGCTGCAGTCCATGGAGTCACTAAGAGTTGGGCATGACTGAGCGACTTCACTTTCACTTTTCACTTTCCTGCATTGGAGAAGGAAATGGCAACCCACTCCAGTGTTCTTGCCTAGAGAATCCCAGGGATGGGGGAGCCAGGTGGGCCGCCATCTATGGGATCGCACAGAGTTGGACACGACTGAAGCGACTTAGCAGCAGCAGGCTGTTTACTTGCCCAGTGCAGTTTACATGTGCAGGTGGCCTGCTAATGGCTTTGAGACTAGAGCAGAACTGGTGATCAGTCTGAAAAGCCTGTCATTAAATTGGTTGGATGGAACATCCTCCTAACTTGTCATGGACTTTTGATCACTAGCCAAAGGTGTGGTTGATTTTTGTTGTTGTTTATGGTTTGGTTGTTTCAATTAATAGAATCCCTTGTACTGCACTTCCCAGGTGGCTCCAGTGGTAAAGAATCTGCCTGCCAACGCAGGAGACACAAGAGACTCAGGATCGATCCCTGGGTCGGGAAGATCCCCTGGAGAAGGGAATGGCAATCCACTCCAGTATTCTTGCCTAGGAAATCCCTTGGATAGAGGAGCCTGGCTGGCTACAGTCCATGCGGTGGCAAAAGTTATGACTACTACTTACGACTAAGTGCATCTACACACATGCTTGTACTGAACAATTTTATATTAGTACAGTGAATAAAAGTGTCAGACTATTTTTTTGGGCTCCAAAATCACTGCAGCTGGTGATTGCAGCCATGAAATTAAAAGACGCTTACTCCTTGGAAGGAAAGTTATGACCAACCTAGACAGCATATTAAAAAGCAGAGACATTACTTTGCCAACAAAGGTCCGTCTAGTCAAGGCTATGGTTTTTCCAGTAGTCATGTATGGATGTGAGAATTGGACTGTGAAGAAAGCTGAGCACCGAAGAATTGATGCTTTTGAACTGTGGTGTTGGAGAAGACTCTTGAGAGTCCCTTGGACTGCAAGGAGATCCAACCAGTCCATCTTAAAGGAGATCAGTCCAGGGTATTCATTGGAAGGACTGATGCTGAAGCTGAAACTCCAGTACTTTGGCCACCTGATGCGAAGAGCTGACTCACTGGAAAAAACCCTGATGCTGGGAGGGATTGGGGGCAGGAGGAGAAGGGGACGACAGAGGATGAGATGGCTGGATGGCGTCACCGACTCGATGGATGTGAGTTTGAGTGAACTCCAGGAATTGGTGATGGACAGGGAGGCCTGGTGTGCTATAGTTCATGGGGTTGCAAAGAGTCGGACACAACTGAGCGGCTGAACTGAACTGAACTGAACTGAGTGAATATCAAGTTTATAGATACAGGAGGAAAGGCAGAAGCTATGGTTTCTTCATGTACCTTCATGATGTCATATGAGTGACTTGCTCTAGAACTTTCTCCATTTGAAGAAGCAATGTTTCTTCACTCACCAGATACTTATTGAGTGTCTACTGTGTGCAGGGCATTGTTCTCAATCTGGGAATACAGCAATGAGCTGAATGGCTTTGAAATAAGCATGCCTTATAAAGCCTCTTTTTCGTTCACTATCTTCTCTACGTATGATCTCAAGAGTTTTCTTCAGTCAGTAAATGTTTTCCCATTGTGTGTATTCTGCTGAGAACTGTAGGAAATAATAAACACACACAAAGGCAAATACCTACTCAGTGAAGACAAGATCTAGTTAGGATTTATGAGGTGGGAAAATGAATGCTATGTAAAGGAAGGACTGACTTTAGGAGCCATAAAATTTAGGACTAAGGGAGATCCTTGTTGGGTACAGAAAGTATGATGAATTGGGGAAGTGTGGAGATAGCTCAGGTCTTTTTAATACTGTTCAGGATATAGATAAAGTGAAAACTGCTTCAGGAAAATGGTCTATTTTATTTTTAATAGTTTATTTTAAAATAATTTTGATTGAAAATATTTTGATAAAAAAGTGAAAAACAGCTTTTAAAAATTATTCCTAGTTTTTTGATGGGGAATTTTAGGAAGTGTGAGGTAAGCGTTATCTTAAAATATGTAACATTTTGAAGATTTATATCTCCTGCTTCTCAAGCAAAAAAGAAAAAACTTCTAGGAACTGGACTGCTGGTTATAATGTGTGTGTATGTGTGTATGTGTGTGTGAATAGTTTTAATTAAGAATGTAAGAACAGAAAATAACTTGTAGTCTTTAAAGGAGAAGGGTCATTTCAGAAGTTTCAGTTTTGTTTCTTATTCTAAATTTGTTCTCCTAAAATCTTTCTAAGTTTGTTTCTACTGATATTTTTTGCAGTATTTTTTTTTTTTTCCCTAATACCTTGGGTTGCTTTGGGGAAAAAAAACCTCTGTGCAGTCAAAAATTATACCTGTTTACATCCATCCCAAGATATATGTTTATTTGCATTTTAAGTGTCTCTGAAATTGAAATTGTCTTAAAACAGATAAAACATAGCAGATAAAATACATATATTTGGACAGTCTATGGAGAGAAGAACTAGATTCAGGAAGAGAACCTAAGTTTGAATTTCACCTTTACAGCTTGCTTGGAATTTAACTTCAGGCAAATGTCTCCATGAGTTTTTCATTTATAGACTGGTGGATGATATTTTTCATTTTTGCTTCAAGGAGTTTTTAGGATAAAAGGAGAGATGTGGAGAAATGCTTTGGATGCACTATAGGAAAAAAAAAAAGTTGTTACAGCTTCATGTAAAAAGTTGAATTATTTTAAATTTCAGAATTACAAATCTATATGTTATAATGAAAAGGTTTTCAAGCTTTTGGGGTTTCTAACACTTACAGGCTGATATTAACTCAAGCAGGCCTACAGAGACAAGAGGTCCTACCCTCAAAATAGTAATACTAATCCTTCAGTTGTAAGAAAAAAAATGGCTGAGGTATGGTGAGTATAAACATGGAATGACTTACCTGGACATTATTTTGAGTCCTATTCTGGTCAATGGAGGGCTGGAAAAGTATAATTTTTTTCAGTCTGTGCTCTAAAATAAATGAAAACAGACTAGCACTTCATCCAAAGAAAAAAAATCTACTTACTGTAATTGCCTTCAAATTACTGTATTTGCTATTTTTCAAAATTCTCATTATTTTTCAAATTATTCTTATTTAATATTTTAACATGTAGTTAGATTTATGTTATTTCCTGGCACTTGTTCAAACTACTGAGTGAATTTAAAATATGTAAGTGGTTGCTGAATATTTACTTGGATTTTGAATTTAAAATGATTCATCGTTTACAGAACCTGAAATTTTCACATGATGCTGTTGAGCTGGCATTTATAATTGGCCTTTGTGCCAAATATGTCTATGAAATTTCCCAAGTTTTGATTTTAAAATAGAGTGACCAGAATGTGCCATGTATGTCCTTTCTCACTTGAAATGAGGTTATTTTCTTTCACCAAGTTTAACAAGGTAATTAAGAGGCTTTTACAAACAAAGAAAATTTATTTAGGGAATAGTTGTATTTCAGCCTACTTTTGAAAAGTGAGTTTTCAACATCTCAGTGGTTTAATTTTCATACAGTTTTAGGTAGTTTAAAAGTGGGCCATCAACACCTCAAACACATTTGAATTACTGGTGAAGACAGGCTAGGGCTAGTTCACCTTCCTTCATATCCCATTTCATCTGAATTGATCCTCCATATTCTCTTGTCACTGAAGAATGAATAATCCAAACCTACTTGTAATAATGGATGAAAACTCTTAGATAATAAACCCACATTCCTTAGCATGTTGTTCAGCATCTTTCACCATGTGCGTCTCTTCATGTGTTTCAGCCACAGAGGTTTTCCCAGACGTTTCGTGCTTTGTTGCCTGTCATAGCTGATCCTCTGTTCTTGGCCGAGCATACCTTGCTCTGTCTTTGTAAAGTTCCCCAAAGCCTCCTGTTTCTTTAGTCTGAAGGAACTGTTTCCTTAAATTTTCACTTGGGAGTTGTAACACTTGAGTGCTACCCCAGAATGATTCAATCAGGATTCAGAGCGAGGGAGGAGGCATGTCATTTTTTTGGTTAGAAAACCCTGTTTTAAAGCTTTCTAGCTAATTCTAAATTACAGTGAGGGCTGAGAGTTAGTGTTGTAAGGTTTTATTTTACTTTGTCCTTTCTGCTGAACCATACTAATGCTCCATATTGTAGACAATTTGTGTTTGTTTTTTCCCACCTGTAGTTGGCGGAGATCACAGCGTTCTCTATATTGCATCCTGCAGTTCCTGACATTGTTTTCTTGTAACAGAGAGCTTATACTCTAAATAACTTCTTGAATTGAATTTGCAGAACTGGCTGCTCCCTATTCACCAGAGGTAAAACATACCTAATGAAAACTTGCATAAACATGGCAATTTGATCAAAATCAAATCTAGAAGACAAGCAAATATTTTAAGACATGAAAATTAGCATTAAAATATAGTTAAAAATAATAAATATGAATTGCTTTTATCAGTCTACTATAGAATCTGTTTCTTGAAATACTATTTTCTTCTCCCATTGTTGGTCAAAATCTATATGTCTGAGGTTTTTCCTGTCTCATTTCCCCTGAACAAACAAACTTCCTGTAAAATTACGTTGTAGTCATAGTTGTCTAGGGCTCATTATTAGTCTAATACAGTTTATTATTAATCTAGTATAAATGTATTATTAGATAAACCCAACTAATTTTTATTTTATTTATTCCAATAATATTAATTGAGCATTGGCAACAGTGAGCAAAACAAACCAAAATGTCCTACCTTCATGGATCTTACATTTGAAGGGGAAGATAGATGATAAGCAAAGAAGTAAATGTTATACATCATCAAAGTCAAAGTGTTAGTCGCTCAGTCGTGTCTGACTCTTTTCGAACCCATGGGCTGTAGCTCACTAGGCTCCTCTGTCCATGGGATTCTCCAGGCAAGAATACTGGAGTGGCTTGCCATGCCCTCCTCCAAGGGATCTTCCTGACCCAGGGATCAAACCCTCATGTCTTATGTATCCTGTATTGGCATTTACTATTAATGCCACCTGGGAAAAGAAGGTAAAAAAAAAAACAAACAAAAAACAAAAAGACAAGTGCTATGGAGAAAAATAGAGAAACAGAGTAAGAAGGATGAAGCACGGATTGGAGGGGAGTGTGGTGGGTAGGGGAGGATGAAGGCATATTTTTATATATGGTGGTCAGAATTCGCCTTCTCTGGAAGACAGCAGTGGAACAGAAACTTGAAGGAGATGAACAGACATCTGGAAAAAGTTGGCTGAAGGAATGACTTTGAAAAGATCCTGAAGGAATATTTCTCGTGTATGCAAGGGACAGAGAAGAGTCTACTAGCACTGGGACAGAGCGAGCAAGGGGCGGGTAGAGTGGTTCAAGTTGAGTCAGAGAGTTTGAAGGATTTGAGCTTTTACACCAAGGGAAATGGGGAGCCATTCATTGGTGGCTTCAGGTCTGGTTTTCATTTAAAAGTTTGTCTGGCTCCTGAATCGAGAACAGATTATAGATGATAAATGTGGAAGCTGTGAGACCACACGTGAGGCTATTGCAGTAATTTAAGCAAAGATGACGGAGGTTTGGACCAATAAGACAGCAATGGAAGTAAGAGAGAGAGTCAGATTTTGAAGGTGGTGCCAATATAATTTCCTGATGGATGAGCTTGAGGTGAGAGAGAGGCCAAACAACTGGCTGGCTGAATCTGCTATTAACAGGAATGGGGAGACTGCAGTTGGATGGGCTTTGGAAGGCAAGTAAGGGGTTCAGTATTGGATGTGATGCCAATTAGATACCCAGGTAGAGATATCAGATAGCAGGTAGACTAATAATGATGGAGTTCAGGGGAGAGGAATAGCTGGAGGTTTATATTCAGCAAGTCATCATTGTAGAGAGTAGTATTTAGCATTGCTTCTGGATGAAATCAACCAGTTAGGGAGGAGAGGTAAAGAAGGGTAGTGATTCATGAACTGAACCAAGGACTCTGTTATGGTAACAGTTTTAGGAGATGAGCAGCCAGCAAAGGAGCCTAAGAAGGAATGGTTGGTCAGGTAGGAAGAAAACCTTGTTGAGGCAGGTGTCTTAGAAGCCAAGTGCATGCTGTTTTAAAGAGGCAGAGTTGAGCATCTGTGTCAGATGCTGCTCAGACATGATTCTTAAGTTGATCAATGAAGAAGTCATTGAAAAAAGCAATTGCCCTTTTATTTTGTCTTGTTAGACTGTATGCCCCTCAACAATAAGGACCATGTCCCAATCACTTCTGCCTTCCTGAATGCACAGCACCACCTTGGCATATGGTTGGTATCTAGTATATTGAATGGAGGAGTCAGTAAAGGGCTGTTTCGCCCAAAACTCTGCTTCTTGTCTCCCAGAACCATTCTGAAGGAGGAGGATATAAGTTGTGGTGGAAATTTGTTGGTGGCTGTGAGAGCTACTTTAAACTAGTTATCCTTGGAAGATGGCAAGTCAGTATCCCGTACTTTAGAATTCTTTATGTAATTTCTCCCCAGCAGATAACATATATGCTATCTGTTTTGTGCCCTGTAAGTATAAAGCAGTGTGCTCGGCACCAAGGAGAACATAGAGAAGAAAAACGTTACAAAAAGCACGTCAGCCTTCGTTGTGTCATTTGAGGAATGAAAATGAAACAAAGAATTGAGGTCTTGGCTTCAGCACTAAGTGTCTGGATATTGCAAAATACTTAACATTTAGCTAAGCGTTTTGCAATATGCAGACTTTTTATAGAATTTTCAAATCTGTCTCCAGATGTTTGGCATCAGAGAAATACATGCTCAGTCATCACAAAATTGTTCTTCAGTTGTCCACGTTAGGCAGAAGTTCAGAGGGAGAGTTCAGTGTCAAGTGTAATTCCTCATTCTGACTGTTGGAGCATGGAGAGGGAGGGTTCTGGGGCCTTAGTTTCCATGTATCTGTGGATGCCATGTTACATTTTGGTGGTATAGTCCCTTTAAATCTTATTAGCACTTTAAGTTTCTTACCCTCCACTATCATCACAACCTCTCTCTTGCTCTAGTGCTGACAGAACATTTTTGAATAATTTAACTACAGAGTTACATCCAGTTTTTTCAAAGGTCCTACATTCCTCTTTCATCCTCAGAGCAGTTCACTTACCCTGATAGAATTTGGAAGCTCAAAAAGATGTAGGGGCTCTAGAAATGATTCAGGTCTCTCTTTGCATCTTGTTTCTACAATGTGGTAGATATTTGATGAAAGAATGAAACTCTTTTATAGATTGTATAGAGATAGAATAATCTGGAAGATCACTAAGCTGGATTTCTTCCTCTCAACTGTTGATTAGATTTGGCAATAAGCATCTCTAATGTATAATAAGTGAGATCATGAGCTCTTTAGGACCGCAGAATATTTTGAGTACCTCTTCTGTACCAGGCGCTTAGCCAGGTGCTAGGAGTATCAGGGCACCATGTGCTATGCCTGTGTGGCACTCAAAGTGGAGAGGACTCATTAGAAGAATGCAAAGTATGGCTGGAGGTGGGGAGTGGTTGCTAATGAATTACCTCTAGACATCCAGACCCTTCACACCCTTGTATTTGTCAGTCTGGGTGTGCGTGCTCAGTTGCTTCAGTCGTGTCTGACTCTTTGTGACCCCATGGACTGTAGCCTGCCAGGCTTCTTTGTCCATGGGATTCTCCAGGCAAGAATACTGGAGTGGGTTGCCATGTCTGACTCCAGGGGTTCTTCTCAACCCAGGAATTGAACCCCCGTCTCCTGTGTCTCCTGCATTGCAGGCAGATTCTCTATCTCTGAGCCCCTGAGGAAGCCCCCAGGTAGCCTGGGATTTGGACTTTATTTTGAGATTAGAAACAAAAAATAGTTAGCATGGGAATGACCTGATCTTATTGGCTTTAAAGACCACCATATTAGGAGTAGAGTCCAGAGGCAGCTAACAGAAACCCAGCTGCTCTGCTTCATATAATAATTAAGCTTTATTGTCTTCATGGAGCAAGATCTCTAGAAGGAGGTAGTCTGGAGCCAGTGTACAGTGTGAGCATGTTATCAACATCCCAGTCTTCCTCTGTCATCCTGCTCTACCATCCTTGGTGTGTGGCTTTCTTCCTTGTCACCCAATTACATTTGCAGCTTTCGGTATAAGGTTTTGTTCCATGCTGGAAAAAGGATGATGCTGTAAAATGCTTTTCCTTATAAAGCTGTGTGTGTGAGAGAGAGAACAGTTCTATTGCGGTATTAATGGAATACAATAAGCTGCATGTATTTAAAGTACAAATGAGATAAAGTTGTGACACACACGTGACCTGTCAACCCTTCATCATATTCAAAACTTTGCACATAGCCCCTCAGATTTCTTTATCCTCCTTTGTGATCCCTCTTTTCTGTCACATAGCCTTTGGTCCCAGTTTATAGGCAACCACTGACCTGCTCAGCAGTAAAGTTGAGGCTGGAGTTCAGGCCTGGGGAGGGTGTGAGCAGGAGGATGATGGCCTAGGACATTTCTCTGGCTCACTGATTCCCTTCTTGTTTGGTCCCAAGAGGACCAGTTTCAGAGAGGTCTTTTAGGCTTAAAGGGAGTACTAATTTTTTTTTTTTTAAAGCCTATTGACAAAGTGAAGGATTTAGAGTTAGTTTAGGTGGGGAAGATGGTCATAGTAGGGAAGGTAGACAGTCACTGCAAGTTTGCAAGTATTAAAAAGTTATGATAAACACTTGCAAGATGAAGCTTGTATTAGGCTGAATTCTCTATAAGTTATAAATGAACTTAATGTGTTTCTGACTCTTGAGAGTCCCTTGGACTGCAAGGAGATCCAACCAGTCCATTCTAAAGGAGATCAGCCCTGGGTGTTCTTTGGAAGGAATGATGCTAAAGCTAAAACTCCAGTACTTTGGCCACCTCATGCAAAGAGTTGACCCATTGGAAAAGACTCTGATACTGGGAAGGATTGGGAGCAGGAGGAGAAGGGGACGACAGAGGATGAGATGGCTGGATGGCATCACTGACTTGATGGATGTGAGTCTGAGTGAACTCCGGGAGTTGGTGATGGACAGGGAGGCCTGACATGCTGTGATTCATGGGGTCGCAAAGAGTCGAGCACGACTGAGCAACTGAACTGAACTGAACTGAAGATAGCACAAACTCCTAAAAGATATAATTGGGAGATTCAGTGATTATATCATCAAGTATGGCTGGATCAAGGGGCTCAAAAAAGGTCAGAATTCTTGCTCCTTCTGTCCACTTCTCAGCCCAGCTTGCCTCTGCATAGGTTCTTTTTAAGGCTGGAACTTTCCATGTATAAGACAAGCCATTGGCAGAATCAATTTTAATTGTCCTTATTTTGCTCTTTCAATATCCCTGTATCATCATATGGGACATACTAGTTAACCATGTGGGTTTATGGGCCCAATCCATGGACCAACTACTGTGAGCAGGAGTCTGAGTAACCATGACTGCTACTAGAATTGGCTGGAGAGGGCCAGTGAGACGCCAGGATTAAGAGTTTCATAAGAAATATATGTGCTGGTTGTAAAAACCTCATATGTCCTCTACCAAGATCCTTTGTCCTCTGAGCAGAAATTTGCCTGAATCTTCTTAATTCTAGAATGTTCTAGCAACTTCTTCATCATTCGAAAAGCTTACTCTAGAAGTAAATGGTAACCCACTGCAGTGTTCTTGCCTGGAGAATCCCATGGACAGAGGAGCCTAGTGGGCCACGGTCCAAAGTATTGCAAGGAGTCGGATGCAGCTGAGCGACTAACAGTTTCAGTTTCAGTGGTTTAATGCCTCAATACCTACTTAAACTAGATTATAAAGAACATTATGCATGACATTTCTACTGGAGTGGCATTGTATGTTATTGATCCAAAAAAGTGCATAAATGCATGTTTATTAGTTTTAAGCAATTTTATTTGCTAGAATGATCTCAGAGATGAGAACTCTTTATGCTGGGTAGAATTTTTTGCTCCCCTACTCCAGGCAATGCACTGTGAACTTGTATATGAATGTCAGCATACATGACAAATTCTCCAGGTTGGGTAAAAGAAAAATAATCACAAAATTAGTAAGCCGGGATTTGGTAATTAACTAATAGCAAAGCTGTATGAGTGAGGACCTTACTATTGGTTTATAACTGTGCAACCAGGTCTGCTAGGGAGTAAGTTAAGGACATGCTAATCAAACCCATATTGATCTGGCTGTGAAGCAAGACCTACAATTTCTTATGCATTATAATATTGTCTTTGCCGTTATATCTCAGAGTTAAAAATGACCTGTGTTGCTATGATGACCTAGGCACTATGTCATAATGCCTACTATGTCCGGTAGGCACTATGATATTGTCTTACCGGGATAAAAAAATGCACCAAACAGAAGTGTGCCCCAGTTCTGCCTCTGTCCCCAAGCCTGTCATTTTGCTACTCGGATTATTCAGCTGTAAAATGAACAGACTTGGTTAAGGTCACTGGCCAGATAACTTTGTGCCACTGACACCCTCCTTCATCAAAATCTGTCCATGTGTGCGCTAGAAGTTTTGCCACGACCTCCTCTTTTAAGCATTTGCTTCAGAAAGCAATGCCAGTTGTAGACACTTTTATAATCTTGCCTTGGTATGGCCTTTCATTTTAGCCTTTGCACTCTCTTAAAAGCTTTTCTTGTGTATTCAGTTTTCTTTGTTTTAAAGAGAAAACAGGAAAGGTTGGCGCTTCCTGCTCATAAAAAAATCACTATCAACAAGTTAACAGATCTGTAATTTGTTTTTATCAGCTTTCTGTCTCCCAAAGGAAGGAAACTATTTGTCATAGGTCTAAATTTACTTTCTATTACAATTGATCTCATAAGGAAACTGTTGTTGTTGTTAAACAAAAAATTCTTGCAGTTCCTTTGTCTACCAGGTTCTAGTGACAAATAGGCTTTTTAATTATACACTTAGAAGTAGTTTTATGGGAATCAATAATTTTTATATCACTCATTCGGTAGACTTTTACATAATCCCATTCTCTTCAAAATTACAAACCAACCATAACATGCAATTACTACTACTCAGAAATAAATTGCTTCTTTATTATCTTTAAAAGTTAAAGACACACTGGTAATCAAATCTAATTAGAAGCATATCATAACTTTTAGATGTTATTTCTAATTTAAACAGTTAATTATGAGGACTTGAGGGATTTTTGCTATAATGTATTGGAAACTACAGTCACACACACAAGAAAACATTTATGTTGTTCTCAATTTTTTAATTAAAAAAACACATACTTTGGGGATTTATCAGAAAATTGAGTCACTTAAATAAGTTTATGTTTGGACAGTTTTACCTTTGTAGTAATAAATCCCAGACTTGTTTTAGGTTGGATAGTTAAATCTAAGTGCTCTTCCATGTTACAAATGAGAGTGTATATTTGTGTGTGTGTGTGTGTGTGTGCATGTGTGTGCGTTTAGGATATGGGTACCTAAGGGAAATGATAGGTGGTATCAAGTTTCACATGTGCGTCTACCAAAGTGTGATAGACAAGTAAAGATTCAACAAGAGGCTGCCTGCTGCCTTGACTTCTGTACCACCTTCACTTGCAAGGCTTCCATTTTCCTAAATGGCAGCACTTTGTAGGGGAGGATGTGGACAGTACCTGGAGATGCGCAGATGGGAACTGATGTGAAATATTTGAGACAAATGAGACTACCTTGATATAAGTAGCTGTGTTTGGGGAATAGTGTGAATGAAGGCTGCATGAGGCAAATTGGACCAATTGACAGAAGAAAGCAAAGCAGAAGAATTTAGTTTTAGTGTCACAGTAAGAAGGGGGCCGGAGAAGGCAACGGCACCCACTCCAGTACTCTTGCCTGGAAAATCCCATGGACGGAGGAGCCTGGTGGGCTGCAGTCCATGGGGTCACTGAGTCGGGCACGACTGAGCGACTTCACTTTCATGCACTGGAGAAGGAAATGGCAACCCATTCCAGTGTTCTTGCCTGGAGAATCTCGGAGACAGAGGAGCCTGGTGGGCTGCCATCTGTGGGGTCACACAGAGTCGGACACGACTGAAGCGACTTAGCAGCAGTAGCAGCAGCAAGAAGGGGGCTGTTACATCTTCAAGCTACTTTTAATTAGGAAATGTTTCATATGCACAGAAAATAATATGGTATACTCTCCTGAGCCCAACAGACTGATTTTACAAACTTAGTATTTTGCTCTGTCTCTCTCTCTCCTTTTTAAAGTCTTCTTTGAATTTGTTGCAGTATTGCTTCCACTTTATGTTTTGGGTTTTTGGCCATGAGGCATGTGTGAGCTGAGCTCCCTGACCACCAAGATCAAACCTGTACTCGCTGCATTGGAAAATGAAGTCTTAACCACTGGAGCCCCAAGGAATTCCCTCTCTCTTTTTAAAAGGCTAAAAGCTATAGTACAGTTAAAGGCCCACTGTCCATTTCCTTTCCCAGCCCTCACCAAAAGTACTTACTACCCTAAAATCTACATATGTCATTTCTACACACGTTTATATAACTATATGACCATTTGATCTGTTAATCAACCACAAAGACTATATAGTGTTGTTTCTGTGTTTGAAAATTTTTATAAATGATCTGTTTTATCTATATTCAATTTGTTCCATTTTTATGTTTGGCATTTCTAGATTTACTAGAAATAGATTAACACTTGTATTCTACTGTGTGATCACACTAGAGTTTGTGAAATCCTTAGTTATGGTGTTTGAGATTTTTTAAAATTTTTTACTATTTCAAACAAGGCTGCAGCAAAATCCTGATACATATATGTATGGCTGGGGACAGGGGCATTTTTCTTGGATATTAGCCTAAAAGCAGAATTGCTAGTTTAGTAAGAGACACATCAGTTCAGTTCAGTCGCTCAGTCGTGTCCGACTCTTTCTGACCCCATGAATCAGCACGCCAGGCCTCCCTGTCCATCACCAACTCCCGGAGTTCACTCAGACTCACATCCATCGAGTCAGTGATGCCATCCAGCCATCTCAACCTCTGTTGTCCCCTTCTCCTCCTACCCCCAATCCCTCCCAGCATCAGAGTCTTTTCCAATGAAACAACTCTTCGCATGAGGTGGCCAAAGTACTGGAGTTTCAGCTTTAGCATCATTCCTTCCAAAGAACACCCAGGGCTGATCTCCTTCAGAATGGACTGGTTGGATCTCCTTTGCAGTCCAAGGGACTCTCAAGAGTCTTCTCCAACAACACAGTTCAAAAGCATCAATTCTTCGGTGCTCAGCCTTCTTCACAGTCCAACTCTCACATCCATACATGACCACTGGAAAAACCATAGCCTTGACTAGACAGACCTTTGTTGGCAAAGTAATGTCTCTGCTTTTGAACATGCTATCTAGGTTGGTCATAACTTTCCTTCCAAGGAGTAAGCGTCTTTGAATTTCATGGCTGCGGTCACCATCTGCAGTGATTTTGGAGCCCAAAAAAATGAAGTCTGAAACTGTTTCCACTGTTTCCCCATCTATTTGCCATGAAGTGATGGAACCGGATGCCATGATCTTCGTTTTCTGAATGTTGAGCTTTAAGCCAACTTTTTCACTCTCCTCTTTCACTTTCATCAAGAGGCTTTTTAGTTCCTCTTCATTTTCTGCCATAAGGGTGGTATCATCTGCATATCTGAGGTTATTGATATTTCTCTCGGCAATCTTGATTCCAGCTTGTGTTTCTTCCAGTCCAGCGTTTCTTTCTCATGATGTACTCTGCATATAAGTTAAATAAGCAGGGGGACAATATACAGCCTTGATGTACTCCTTTTCCTATTTGGAACCAGTCTGTTGTTCCATGCCACAGGACTGGAAAAGGTCAGTTTTCATTCCTATCCCAAAGAAAGGCAATGCCAAAGAATGCTCAAACTACCACACAATTGCACTCATCTCACATGCTAGTAAAGTAATGCTCAAAATTCTCCAAGCCAGGCTTCAGCAATACGTGAACTGTGAACTTCCTGATGTTCAAGCTGGTTTTAGAAAAGGCAGAGGAACCAGAGATCAAATTGCCAACATCCGCTGGATCATGGAAAAAGCAAGAGAGTTCCAGAAAAACATCTATTTCTGCTTTATTGACTATGCCAAAGCCTTTGACTGTGTGGATCAGAATAAACTGTGGAAAATTCTGAAAGAGATGGGAATACCAGACCACCTGATCTGCCTCTTGAGAAATCTGTATGCAGGTCAGGAAGCCACAGTTAGAACTGGACATGGAGCAACAGACTGGTTCCAAATAGGAAAAGGAGTACGTCAAGGCTGTGTAACCTTTTGAGGTACCACAAAGTTGTTCTGTAAAGTGACTGCAATAATTTACACTTCTTTTTTTTTTTTTTTTCACTTCTGCTTGAATGTAAGTTCTAGGGTCTCTGCATTGTGATGTCATCAGGCTTAATTTTTACCAACCTAGTGAATGTGAGATCTGCTATGAAGTTCACTAGTGAGTACCTCATTGTTCTAATTTTTGTTTTCCTGATATATAATGAGATTTAACATCTTTCATTTGTTGATTGGCCTTTTGGATTCTTCTACAGTGAACTGCCTCTTATTATCTTTGACCATTTTTCAATGTGTTTATTGTTTTTTTTTTAAATTGATTTGTAGGTGTTCTTTAATATATATGTGTGTGCTGGAAATATCCTCTAGTCCTAGGCATATCCTACATTTGTCTGGTGTTTTTTTATTATATAGAATTTACAATTTTAATGTGATTTCTAGTTTGGTAGGTAAGAACAAGGATTCATATCCTAGTTCTGTGTCTTCCTTGCTGTGTAACCTTGGGCTACTTTCTTAACATCTCTGTGCACAACTTTCCCCACTTGGAAAAGCGAGGCAGTAGTACTGCATACCTCTTAGTGTTGTTGTGAAGATTGTGTGTGTGTGTGTTAGTCACTCACTCATATCTGACTCTTGGCAACGCCATGGACTATGGCTCATCAGGCTCCTCTGTCCATGGGATTCTCCAGGCAAGAATACTGGAATGGGTTGCCATTCCCTTCTCCAGATCTTCCAAACCCAGGGATTGAATTCAGGTCTCCTGCATTCCAGGCAGATTCTTTACCATCTGAGCCACCAGGGAAGCCCATTAGTTAGTAAATGTAAAACATTTTGAATACTTCTTGTATATAGTAAATGCCATATTTGTATTATATGTGCTTTTGGGCAGTCTTGTTTAAGAATTGTCTTTAACCACAAAGGCAAAACATTATTCTGTACTTTCCCCCACAAAGTTTAAGTTTTGCTTTTTAGATTTGGGCTTTAAAGCTATGGTGTGAGGTAGGGATTCCTACTACTATTTTTCAAAATGGGAAAGTAATTGTGAAAAAGCTGTTAATTAACGACTATTTCCATATTGATTTAGAATTCCATATCTCTTCAAGTCTGCATTGTTGTTTGTTTAGTTACTTGATTTTGATTACCAAACTACTATAATAAATTCTGATATTTGTTTGGATTATTTTTAACTTCTTTAGTCCTTTTAGTTTTGTTTATATATTTAAATTTACTAATTAAAATAGATCCAAAAACTGTAGAGCCAGGCTCAGGTTTTGCAGAGCATGGTAAAAGCAATAACAAAGGTAAAATTTGGGACAGTTAAATGTAGCCATTGACAAAGGTTGGTTTGCCACTAGAAGCATTTCTTATGCACTGTGCTAGTGATACTGTAGCTGGGCTGAGAAAAAATGCAGCAGCCACAGGCTTGGTCCTTAATCTTAAAAATGTTCCTAGCTCTTTGATGACATTTATTCTTCCATGTAACTTGATGGATCATGGTATAAATGATCTAAAACCTAGTGAGACTTTGACTAGAAATACATGAAATTTGTAGGCTAAATAGGAGGTGAATTGATGCCTTATTGTAATGAGTGTTCCCAACCGTGAACATACATCTCTTCATTTAATTTAGGTCTTTTTCATGTTCTTCATTTCACGGTTTTCTCCATGGACGTCTTTTAATACTTCTGTTAGATTTGTTTATGTTGTCGTTGTTGTTCTTTAGTCACCAGATCATGTCTGACTCTTTGTGACCCCATGAATTGCAACACCCTAGGTTTCCCTGTTTGTTTGTATGCACCTTATATTTTAGGAACCTATTAGAAATTGCATTTAAAGAAATACATTAAAAGATTTGGAGGTGCATCAGCATGCTGTTGATTTTTGTGATGGTGATCCTAGTTCTAGCAGCTTTTCTGGTTCTTACTAATTTTAATAGTATTTACAGTCTTTTGGATTTCCTGTATAGATATTCTCATTAATTTTAATAACCACAGCTGTGTTTATCCTTCATCTTTGTGCCATTTTCACTCTTTTTTTTTCTGTTTAGCTCTGTTTTCTTTTTTTTTTTCTTTTTAATTTTATTTTATTTTTAAACTTTACAATATTGTATTAGTTTTGCCAAACATTGAAATGAATCCTCCTAAGACCTCTACCCCAGTGCTTAATAGAAGTGGCGATGGCTGGCACCCTTGTCTCCTGAATTTTGAAAGAAATGTTTCTCAGGTTTTTCCATTGAGTATGATTTTTACTTTGCTTTCTTGATAGCTGTTCTTTTCAGTTAAGGAAATTTGGAGGAACTTACTCTTGTTCTTTTTCTTAAAAAACAATTTGTTGAAGGCATGTCAACAAATGAAGTTTTACTTATCCTTTGTATGGTATGTTTCACTTCTTTCTGCTTTCTTTAGATTGGCTCTGTCTGGCTCTTTTTTAAGTCTGCATTTTTAAATAGAGCTTTGCTTTTCCCATATTGTTTTTATTCCTTCTTTTATTTATTTATGTAGTTTAAACATATGAATTTTAATCTCATTCAGTTGGTCCTATTACCCCAAGTTCTTTGGAGCTCTAATTCTTTGCCTTTTGCTGTGTTTGCTGCATCTCTCGTGATAGATTTTTTTTTCGTTACATGTTTTGTGAGTTTTAGATTGACAACAAAGTTTTCATTTATTTATTTTTTGGGGAATGGTGTGAGGGCTGAGATTCAAAGCATCCCTCCTGAGTCATTTTGAATTTGCTTTCTTGACTTTCCTCCTCTAAATGCCATCACTGCCTGTGATCTGCTTTCATGTGAATGGCTGGGCTTGAAGATTCCTGCCTTCCTAGAGAATGTACATTTAGCCTTGGAGTTTCTCTTTCTTGCAGATTTTGAAGAGGTTCAAAAATTTTTACTGTGTTCCTGAGGGTGGTGGTGTAATTTTTCTGTGACCTTTTATACTGAAAATACAGTGCTCTGGAGGTCTAGACAAACCTGGGTCTTGGTTCCACTTCTCATGTCTGCCTGGTTTAAAACCCAGGTCCTTCCCCTTCAGTGATGTTCTGATCTGGGAATTCCTTTCCACTTTCTCATGGCCCCATGGTGCCAGTTGTATGCTTGCTATTCTGCTTTTCAGTTCTCCTTTTCTTTCTGGCCTGTGGGAATTTCCCATAGTTTCTCAGCAGTCAGCTATATATTTAAATAAAATGTGACGTCTCTTTTTGATATTTTAAATTATGTGTAGCAGGAAGGATTCAGTTATGTGGGTGACTCAGTTGCCCCTGTTCCCAGAACCCTCTGTGGAAGGCTGATACTCCTCTCCTCTCAAGATACACATCCTCATCCTTAGAAGCTGTGACTATGTGACCTTGTATAACAAAAGAGGCTTTGAAGATGTGATTAAATTAAGCATATTGAGATGGAGTGATTATTCTAGATTACCTGGGGGAGCCCTATGTAATCACAAAGGTCTGTATAAGAGGGATATAGGTGGCTTATACTCAAAGAAGGTGATATACTTAGAGAAGCAAGTTGCAGTCTGAGAAATTTGAAGATACAGCACAGCTGGCTTTGAAGATGGAGGAAGAGAATATATAGGCCAGGGAGTTCAGGTGGCTTCTAGAATCCCTGTCTCTTCAGCTTCTCTGATGCTTGAACTCTCACCTTTGACCTTGTGTTGACCTTTGATGCTAATGTGTGTTTTTCTGTTTTGTTTCTTTCTTTGTTTTTTCTTTTTTCTCTCTTTTTCTTCTTTTGTGCTGCTGCATTGGTTTTGCTAGAACGACAACTGAAGAGGAAATATTTAAACTTGCATTTGAATATAGAATAATCTTTTTTTCTTAGAACTCCATAAGATAGCTACTTGATCTTGTGACTTCCATTCTTTGTCTTCCGAGCAAACCTACTAGCACATACCGTGCGGTGTTTTTATTTCTGTGAACACACAGCCCATTCATTTCTAGGCTTTGTTTCTCTGTGTGCTTAGTTTTAAAGACAATTTTGAAGCAACAGTGAAATAAAAGATGTCACTGAAAAAAAATCTGAAAAAGGCAAAGAAACAGGTTCTTCCCTAGAGATTTCAGAAGGCATGAAGTGTTACTGACACCAGTATTTTAGCTTAGTAAGACCCATGTTGGACTTCTGACCTCTAGAATTATAAGAGTGTGCTTTTGTGGTGTTTTAAGCCACTAAGCTTGTGCTAATTTGTTAAAGCAATAATAGGAAACTGATATACCCTCTCAAATGTTTTTGAAGGAGAGGTGCCTAGTGTCAGTGATGAAGATAGACTAAAACTATATTAAAGATACAGCAGAGTGAACTTGGTGAGGATTATTCTTGACAGAGAGGTTCATAGAAGGCTTCTGAGGTGGTGCAGTGGTAAAGAATCCACCTGCCAATGCAGGAGACGTAGGAGACACAGGTTCGATCCCTGGGTTGGAAAGATACCCTGGAGAAGGGAATGGTTACCCACTCCAGTATTATTGCCTGGAGAAAGCCATAGACAGAGGAGCTTGACGGGCTACAGTCCATAGGGTTGCAAAGAGTCAGACATGACTGAGCACACATCTAAAGGAAAAAAACCAGAGCAGAGATGCTTGTGAATGTTCTAGATAATATATTCAGTAACCACATAATGCCTAGTCTGGGAGTTAGAACTTCTTATGGAAGTGATAAAGTGCTCTACCCACCCCACCCCCACCCCCTTTTAGTTGCAGGTTTTATTTTCCAAAGGGCAAAAGATTCTCATTGTTAATGAGCTTGTAAGTTGGCTAGCTGAGAGAGCAGAGAACAGTTTTCTCCTATTGCTAAAATGCTGGTGTTTTAAATAAAGGATTTGGTTTGTTGGGAGGGTCCTGACAGGAATAGCTAAATACTTCACTCCAGCTCTATGGTGGGGATTATGTTAGTGATAAAATATCAGGCAGATTTCTTTAACAGATGTTCCTGACTTATTGTTTCCAAATGTGTGAATTGTTTTGTGTGTGCTGTGTGGGTTGCTGTGACAAACGACAACAAACATGGTGGCTTAAAAACAAAAGATTTATTCTAACAGTTCGAGAGGCCAGATATTTAAAGTCAACAGGATTGCACGCCCTCTGAAGCCCCAGGGGAGAATCCATTACTTGCCTTCTTGCCTCTTCTATTTTCTGGTGGAGGCCAGCATTCCTTGGCTTGTGGGCTCATCACCCTTTGCCTCTTTGTATTGCTGTCTCCTTTCTGTGTCTCTGTAATCTCCCTCTGCAACTCTTTTTTTTTTGGGGGGGGGGCGTTATTTTTTAATTGGAGGAATATTGCTTTGCAGTGCTGTGCTGGTTTCTGCCATACAACAGTGTGAATCAGCCATAATTATACATATATGCCTCTCTCTTACAAAGACGCTTGTTATGACGTTTAGACACCACCTGATAATCCAAGATAAGGTTCTCCTTTTTAGACCCTTAACTTAGTGACATCTTTTGCCATACGATATAATATTCATTCTTTTGCTTCATATGGTAGTATTCAGTTGGGGTCATTTTTTTTGGCCTACTATCTGCTGCCTTACTCTTTCTTTGCAATCTTTGGCTTATTCTATCTATCTGGATTTTTTTGTTGTTTGTTGATTATTCTATATTCTGGCCCACCTTGTAAACTATCTCTGACATAGCAATGGTCTGTACCACTGTGATTTTTTTCATTCTCTCCTATGTTGAATTCTAGAATGAAAGTCAGGAAACTGCAGCCCGTGAGTCACATCCATTACAGTGCTTGTAATTGTGCAATCTGCCAAATAAGAATGATTGTACATTTTTATTTTATTAAAACAATTTTTTTTCTTTCTTTTTATTTTTTAAATTATGAAAGTATGATAACACATTTACAGGAGACTTGGAAAATACAGAACAATGTAACATATAGTTCCATTATATATTACAGTTTAAGTAGATAAATTAAGATTGTTTTAGTTGGAGTTTCAATATCAAACTCTCAAAAACTAAGAGTGAATAGACAGAAACATAGAAGGATATACTAGACTTGAAAAGCTCTATGACCCAATTCAACATAATTAAGATTTTTCACACAACAGCAGGATACAGATTCTATTTTAAGTTCCCATAGACTATAAGCCAAGAGACACTGGAACATATCCAGGGCCATAAAACAAGGTGCAAAGACTTCATGGCCTAAAGGTTTTGAACTCATACAGAGTCTATTCTCTTATCACTGTGTAATTATGTTAGAAATCAATATCAAAAGATGTTTGAAAATAACCCACATATTTTCAAGTGCTATGTGACATTTACCAAGAGACATCTTTGACTTAGACCTTGAAAGCCTCAATAAAGTTAAGTTTTTACATTTTTAAATGGTTGAGAAAAATCAAGAGAAGAATATTTTGTTCCACATGAAAATAATATGAATTTAAGTCTCAGTATCTGTAAATGAAGTGTCATTGGAACATAACCCTGCTGTTTCATTTATGTATTATCAGTTGCTGCTTTTGTGTTATGATTGAATAATTATGGCAGAGCCTGTGTGTTCCATAAAGCCAGATGGCAATTCTCTGGCTCTTTACAGAGTAAGCTTGCCAACCTTTGTTTTTGTAGGGGCATCTTGTCTCTGGCTTCCGGTATATAGTGGGCACCAAGCATTTGTTGATGAATATTTAACTTGTGGCAAGAATTTCATTAATATCATTAAGGATTTGGGATGATTCCCAAAAGGATTCTTCAAAACTATGGATTAGAAGAATTTTATGTATCATATTATTCATGATTCTGATCTTTTTGGCCCTAAAACTCAAAGAAATACAGAGTAAATGTCCTGCCCCTGAATTTAATTGAATAAACAGGCATCACACACAGGACTTGAAGCTGGCGAGTGCTGGTTAATTTTACAGAAAACTTGGCTGTGCTGTGATTGCAAGGTGTTTTTTTCAGACATCCGTCTAGATGTTGCTCTGAAGGTATTTTTAAGAGGTGATTAACATTTACACTCAGTTGACTTTCAGTAATTGTGGGCCTCATGTATGATATGAAATATGAAAGCATTAAGAACAAGAACTGGGTTTCCTAAAGGAGAAGGGATTTTGTCTCAAAATGGCATCTTAGAAATCCTGCCAGAATTTCCAACCTGTCATCCTGCTCTGCACATTGCGGACTTTCTAGCCCGTACAGTTACATAAGCCCGTTCCTTGTAATAAATCTCCTCTGTTTCTCTCTCGATATGTATCTTCTTGGTTCTGTTTCTCTGGAGAACCCCGACCGATGCAGCAGGTCAGTCTGATGTGTTGAGCATGTGGACCATCTTCAGTGTTTCTTCCCACCATGCGATGTGGATGCTAAGCGTCACCCTCTCCCCTCATGGAGGCGAGGCCCCTCCAGCAGCATCGCCCTCTCCTTCCTTGACACCTCCTCCAGGCTTCTGCCTTTCACACCTCGTGAAAGGAAATGTGTTATATTTGGATACAACAAAGTCAGAAATAAGCTCACTTGTGATGGGGCCGAGGACTTTTTGTCCATCCAAGAGAGTCTGAAGTTTGAGAAGGCTGCGAATGAGGTGATAAGAGAGTCAGATGCAGATGGATCTGCTGAGAAGCAGCAGTTGAGACAATGAGTGTTTGTGAGAAGTTTTTCCTCTTTTTCTCCTTCTGAAAACAAAGCTTCCTGTGTGTACATGATGGAGACCACCAGGTCCATGTAACTCCGTAACTCAGTCCTGTGGTACTACAGATGGTTGCTTTTGTTCCCAAGTTTTGCTGCTTTATCATAAGTGGATAAAAATACAAACAGCTGCTGTTATTTAGCCATTTTACTCATATGTCTACACATGTTAAGAATTTTTATGTACCAAGACATTTAAAATGTGTGTCTGATAAACGACTACATGTATAAAAAATTATACGTTTCAGTAAAGAATCATTTGAATGAGTATTGACTTATTTTGTATTTCAAGACAAAGTTTATTAGGCCTCAAAGTGGTGCTAGAAAGTTTATTTTACATACTTCTATTTCTCCCAGCAAGGTATTAAAAACTGTCAAGTTGCTCCAGGAAATGGTTAGCACTTGAGTGACTTGAAGATCCTCTCTCTTTCCTGCTCCACCCCCATCCCCACCCTTCCCACATACCTACTGAAGCTGTGTCTTCTATCAATTGATTATAATCTTAATATGACATGCTATTTAAGTGTTATTTTAAAGAAGTAGCTGTAACTTTGAATGGTAATGACCGATTGAGGCATGTGTTTACCTCTTACACTTGACTTTGTTTTATAATACAAATTAAGTGGTTGGGATGTCAAATAATTTCTTCTTACTCAGAATGCCATGTTTAAGTAATGTAGCTAAAATCTCTTAACACTCTTTTCGTCCTAAAAGTTTTAGAAGTTTCTCTCTATATTTGAATGCTAATGATATCTAAAGCAGTTCATTTCAGCGACAGTTCTGCAAGATATTTTTGACTGTTCCAAGGGTCAAGTTCTGTGATAGGTGTGGGCAATACAGAGAGGTGAAAAGATGGGGTCTCTAAGCTGTTCACAGACCCCTATGAGAAACAAGCTTGGAATCAGAGTGTTACTGTGATGAAGAGAGTAGAACCACATTGGAAGAACAGAGATTGCTCAGAGAATTGAGAAATGAATTTGGTTTGTTGGGAACTTAGGAAGACACCCCAGAGAAGTTCACTTGTTCTGGGCTTTGAAGGAAAGATACGTGATTTCCACATGAGGAAACAAGTGTGTCAGACAGAGATATGTTGGTGTCTAGCAGTTTTAAATATGCTATTAGTTCAAAAGCTTAAGTAGAAATCATTTAGGTTTAGTAAACCAGATGGCCTCTGAGGCCCACACTATATAGATGATTGTTTTTTAAAAGCATGTCTGAGGATTAATACTTGTTAAAACAGCACTATAATGAGATCACATGTGTATTCCAGTATCGAGTGTTAGCAGTCATTCGTAAGATACTAAGCAGATGCCTGAAGGATGTCCTTGATGTTAATATATAAGTTGGCACTTCTCCTCTTTCTTTTTCCTGCCCCTTCCTCTCCCTCCTCACTGCCCTTTGTGGTGATTTTTGCAGTTGGTTAGCCTGCTTCTGATTGGAATTGCCGCATGGGGCATCGGCTTCGGGTTGATTTCCAGTCTCCGTGTGGTCGGCGTGGTCATCGCAGTTGGCATCTTCTTGTTCCTGATCGCGTTAGTGGGGCTGATCGGAGCTGTGAAACACCATCAGGTGTTGCTTTTTTTTGTATCCTTTTTTACAACTGGGAGTTTTACCGGCACTGGGTTTGTTCTTACCTTGTCGATTACTGTTTTTGTAACCCTAACTTAAAATTACCATCAGGAGACGAATTGTCAGACAGCAGCTCCTGGCAAGCATTATGTGTATTTGCTCAACCAATATTAGGAACGTTTCTTAGTTAAGTTACTGTATGTTTACATATGCTCTCTTCTTTTCACATTGTGAAGAATGTATCCTGCAAGTTCAGTATCGTCCTACGTGTATGTTGCAAATTCAGCATTACATTTAACTGATTCAGGGGCCTCTAGGTCCTTTCCAAGTCTTTAATATTAGGTTGAGAATTTCTCAGTGATTTTTTTAAGACTCGATATTCAGAAAGCTTGCATACATTTATCTATACTTACTTCCTGCTTTTTCTATGTAACAATTTTTATTTTAATCTAAATGAAATTACAATGGATCAGCTATTATTTATTTTTAATGTTATTGAAGTATAGTTGATTTAAATGTTGTGTTTAATTTCTGCTGTACAGCAAAGTGACTCAGTTATACACATATCATACGTATTTTTTTTCACATTCTTTTCCATTATGGCTTATCACAAGATATCGAATATAACTCCCTGTACTATACAATAGGACCTTGTTGTTTATTCATTCTTATGTAGGTAACAGCTTGCATCTGCTAATCCCAAACTCCAAAGCCATCCCTTTGTACTCCCCTTCCCCTTGGCAGCACAAGTCTGTTCTCTATGACAGAAAGCATTTAAGTAATTATTGAAGTTAGTCTTTTTCTAGGTAATTATACCTGCAGTGTTTTATCAAAATAAAAATTACATGTTTTCTTTTTGAAGTTTCTCCAAGTGCCCTTATTCTGTGTTCTAGGTGGCTTCCTTTTGGTGCATGTGAAGTTGTCAGTACCTCTGTTTGATGTTATTCTA
The DNA here is from genome assembly GCF_003369695.1 of Bos indicus x Bos taurus. NCBI lineage: Eukaryota > Metazoa > Chordata > Mammalia > Artiodactyla > Bovidae > Bos > Bos indicus x Bos taurus. The sequence continues at coordinate 94,431,344 of NC_040079.1, read as the reverse complement.
AATATTTCCAGAAATATACTTAACTTTGATTCTCAGTACATGATTATTCTCTTGCTTGTATTCATTGTCCAGTTTTCAGTATCATGTGCTTGTTTAGCCCTGAACCAGGAGCAACAGGTAAGCAAGGTTTTTTTTTTTTTTTCTTGCTGCTTTATTATACCACATAGTATGGGAAAAAGAGGGAGGCGGGAGGAATGATTGGAATATAAAGTAATTTCTTCTTATTCAGAATGCCATTTCCCTCTATATAGCCAAAGTCTCTTGTGCCTGATTGCTTTCTTGGGGCTGATTTGAGCCCTACAACATCAGATGTTGCTATTTTTTGCATCTTTGGAGTAGAATTTTGCCCTCGCAGGGTCAAAAAGTGCTCTTGCTAATGGGTGTTCACCCAGTCTTCCCCTGCCAATATGCAATGAAACATGCACTCCAGAATGTTTGCAGTTTCATTCTGGCAATTATTCTTTTTAAGCTTTAATTTGTTTGAAGAATATGAGTCTCAGTTTTGGGGCAATGGAAAATTTGTCTTGCTACATTCTGGGAACTAAGCACTTTGAACCAAGTGCTTCTTTGACACTGCATGTGAACATCAATTTTTATTCTTGAGTTAGAAATGGTGCCTTCTTTTTGTTGCAGATTGAGGTATAACCCTTTGAAAAGTTTTGATGGTTTTATAAAGAGTATTTGTTTTAGGTACACACAGTATTAAGAGTTGCAGGCCCCAGCTTTATACACTTTATACAGGGGTAACACATTTTATTTATTTATTGATGGCCACACTGTGTGGCATGTGGGATCTTCCCCAGCCAGGGATTAAACATGTACCCCTTGCAGTGGAAGCACAGAGTCTTAACCACTGGTCCGCCAGGGAAGTCCCATATTTTGATGTATATGTTAAATGCGTTTTTCTAGGCTCAGCTCCTGGAAGTTGGTTGGAACAATACAGCAAGTGCTCGGGATGACATCCAGAGAAATTTAAACTGCTGTGGGTTCCGAAGTTTTAACCCGAATGATACCTGTCTGGCAGTAAGTACAAAGTATAAAATATTTTTGGAGACATATTGCATACAGATGGGCTTCCCTGGTAGCTCACCTGGTAAAGAATCTGTCTGCAATGCAAGAGACCCCGGTTCGATTCCTAGGTCAGGAAGATCCCCTGAAGAAGGGATAGACTACCCACTCCAATATTCTTGGGCTTCCCTGATGGCTCAGCTGGTGAAGAATCTGCCTGCAATGTGGGAGACCTGGGTTCAATCCCTGGGTTGGGAGGATCCCCTGGAGAAGGGAACCATTACCCACTCCAATATTCTGGCCTGGAGAATTCCATAGACTATCCGTGGGGTCTCAAAGAGTCGGACATTACTGAGCGACTTTCACACTAGCACATACAGATAAATAATGGTTAATGTGGAAGACATGGACTTCTGATGCTGAATTGTACTTAAAAAAACTTTTTTAATATACCAGTGTTCCATTCTATGTACACTATTGTATCGATTGTCTGTTCTCAAGTATCCATTCCTGAGGGTCCTGAATATCCCAGGGCCCAGACAGATACCAAAGATGATTTGGGTTCTTTGCCTCTAATTCCTTCCCATTCAGCTCCTCCCAGAACAAGCTGTGAAAGGGAAGTAATAGTAGGTTAGCGAGTAAATATCTTCATTTGGAAGCCTATCAGGGTGGGAAGAAGAGAGTGGTCTGTATTAAATTGGGCTTGTCAACCAGCTATACAGCCCAGGGTGGAGGACACCTATAACCATCCTCTTTCCTCTCTCCCTTCCTCCCCATCACAACGTCATGCCCTTTCTGTCTAAAGCTAAGCTAGCAATGGACCAGTTAGAGCCATCCTGTTGATCATGCCTTACTCCTGACCTTGCAGGTCCAACCCAGTCCCTTATGGGGATAGACTTGGAGCTTGGCTCTCCTGGTAGTTCAGATGTGTTTATGTTTTGGGGAAACTTCTGTTACCTCCTTGCTGAGCCCTGAGCTGGATATCCCCTCATTGAGGCCTCCTTTGTGGGATTCTTAGTTTTCTACTGCTGTGTATTACATTATCACAATTTTAGTGGTTAAAACAACATCCATTTATTACTTGACTTTTCCTAAGTCAGGAGTCTGGGCTTGGCTTGACTGGGTCCTGTGCTCAGGATCTCACCGGAATGAAGTGTCAGCCAGGGCTACAGTCTCATCTGAGGTTTGGGGTCTCCTACGAAGCTATCGTGGGTCAAATTCAGCTTCTAATGGTTGTAGGACTGAAGTTCCATTTTCTTGCTGGTGTCTCCCAGCTCCTGGAAGCTGTGGTCAGGTCTTAACTATACAGCCATCTCACAACACAGCTTCATTTTATGAAGACAGTGACTTATGTAATGCCACATAAACGTGGGAGAGAGGACCCATCCAGCCTCCAAGGGGTGATTATTCAGGGATGGGGATTTTGGGAGCCAGCTTAGGATTTTGGACACTGCTAAAGAAGAGTGGTCCTCAGTTGGATATGATATTCCAGATACTAATTTTTATGTGGGTGTTTTTTTTTTTTTTTAAACTTGCTCATTATAAATGTACTTTTCAATACAAGTTCTTTTTTTTTTTTTTTTTTTAATTGATACAGAGCTGTGTGAAAAGCAGCCACCCATGCTCACCCTGTGCTCCGATAATAGGAAGATACGCGGGAGAGGTTTTGAGATTTGTCGGTGGCATTGGCCTCTTCTTCAGTTTTACAGAGGTATGTGCGCTTAACTCAGTATCTTCACACCTTTGTCACAGGGACAAACAGGGATTTCTGTTTTCTAGGGCACGAGGGCATGGCATTTTGCCTTAGCATGGCATTGAACTTTTGGAACGTATTGATGGATGTTTTCCCTGAGAACTAATATTGCAGTAGGAGGACCCCTGGCTTGAAATCAGAATTTAGAGCTTCCTTTGTAAGGAAATGCTTGATCATTAAATTATGTAAAATAAAATAAACAGATGAAATGAAGAGACTAGACTGAGTCAGCTCTAGGGTCTCTTCTATTTCTAGAGTTGTATGATAAATTATAATTTTAAATATAATTTCGGCATAGGTAGCACCTTCACATTGTTTAATATATCTGTTAATGTGTAGTATATACACATGCGTTTACATAAAAGTTTACTTTGGAAAATTACCTTCCAAATCCATCCCTCACTCCCCTTTGTTCCTAGCCTTCTAAAATCTGTAAGTAACCACTGTTATTAATTTCTTATCTATATAATATTTATATTATGTTAGTATATTATTATATTGACATACGTTTAAGCAAAACCACATACATATTATTTTGGTAATTTTTGAGGAATGCAGAATTCCTCATTATCTATGTTGAATGCTTGATAACCGTGGACATTTTTGATGCATCTGAACTGTCAATATGTATTAAAATTAAATTTTTTCTTTAATTCATAAATTCTGCCTGCAGTGCTTTATTTCATGGAGACGTTAATATAACTCTCTAAAATGGATACACAAAAATGTTTATTGTTTCTAACAGTGGACCTTTGGGCCAGCTTGTGTTTTCCAATAAGGAGCTGGTTAAATTTGAGTTTACTAGACAAGAGCCAATAGTTAAAAAATGCACTGTGTGGTTAGAAACCTACTTACCCTGCTTACTAACTATTTGACCTTGGGCAAGTTACTTTCTCTTCCTGTGCTTCTGTTTCTTCATCTTTTCAAACAGGCATAATAACGGAAAGCCTCTATTTCATAGAGTTGTTGTGATACTTAAAGGAGCTAGTATATATATGAATAAAGCTTGCAATATTTAGAATAATGCCTGATATATGGCAGGTGCTGTGTGTTTAGCTACTGGTTTGTAGACATGAGTAAATTATACATGTTATGCCCGCTTAAAAAAAGATGCTGGGACCCCTATGACTGTTGTGTTAATTGCTCATGTTACTCCCCTATTTTAGACATATAATAGAGTGGCGTGTATAGTCATGCTATTAGGTGAGATTGTGCACGTAACTATAGAAACATATGATAGGCTATTGTAGGAATAAGCATTTATCTTTAAAAGAAAATCAGAAAAATATTAAATGTTTTGTATGTTTGAAGTTCACTCTGTCATTTAATTTCTTGGATATTCAATTTCCCCTTCAGTATGTCCCTATAATAAGTAATTCCATGGTTAACTTCCTTGTATGTAATTTTTTATCTATATTCTCTAGCTTTTTTCTTTGAGTACACCTCCAAAAGTAAACTATGACACATTCAGTATGTGGGCATTTTAAAAGAGTTTGCTAAATATTGCCAAATGGCCATTTGGGGGAGATTCTACCAACTTTTGATTCAAGCACTAATTCTTGATATTTTTATCTTAAAAGATGCTTGCCAGTTTAATAGGTATAAATAGTATTACAGTTCTGTTTGCTCTTTTGGAAATGTGACTAGTGAATCTGAAAATAAGTTCATGTGTTTTGGGACCACTGGCATTTCTTCTTTTGTCAGTTCCCCACCTAAATTCTGTCTTGGTCAAGGCCCTTTGGATCCCCTGTGACCCAGTCTATGCCAAAAAGGGGAAATTTTTTTAAAAGATGAGGAGAGTGGGCCACAGGGCCCAGAAAGTGTCTAGAAAGGAGCGCCCAGGGCTGGGGGCTCAGCAGCCACACAGAAGGTGGCGGTTCTGCTTTTCTTTCCTCCCTTCCCTCCCATCCCCTCTTCCTCTTGTCTGTCACTCTGCTTGCAGTTCTGCTTGTTCTGCTTGCAGTTTCTTGGGCATTGACTTCACTTTTTTATGACTGTTAAATAAAATTTATAGATGTTACTTTTATGTAGTTAGGTTTATTGCTTTTACCTGTATGGTTTACCCAGTTGACTTGTATGTTTAGAAAGGCCTTTCTCATTTTGATTATATATGTTAAAAATGATTAAAGTAGATACTATAGATGATATGAACAAACTTCAGCACTTCGTGGAAAGTCTCCTTTTGGAGAACTGCAGAATAAGGCAGAAGGCAAGGAGCTTTTATAGGATAAGGAATAAGGAAGAGATTAATAAAAAATGTCTGGTTAGCTGGGGTCACAGAGTCAGTCTTGTTTGGGAGGAGAAGGTCTAGAGCTCACTTGGCCTTTGGGGACTGGCTGGCCGAATATACTGCACTTCTGGTGAAGCGGAGCATTTACAGGGACACAGAAGTTCCCCAAGTACTTTTACTCGCTGATGTGGCACCCTGGATAATATTATAGCAGCTTCATCTTGGGCCTAGAAGTTTATTTCTCTCTGTACAACTAAATATAAAAATACATATATCTCAGTTTTATTGAGGTATAATTGACAAAATTGTAAGGTATTTAAAGTGTACATCACGGTGATTTGACGTATGTGTACATGTGGAAGGTCTTCCTTGTAGCTCAGCTGGTAAAAGAATCTGCCTGCAATGCAGGAGACCCGAGTTTGATCCCTGGGACAGAGGAACCTGGTGGGCTACAATCCTGGAATCACAGAGTCGGACACAACTGAGCGACTTAATGTTACTACGCTACACTATACATGTGAAAAGATTCCCCCATCAATTTAATTAACACACCCATTACCTTCCATATTTACCTATTTTTTTTGGTGAGAACATTTAAATTCTACTGTATCAGCAAATTTCAATTGTACAATATGGTGCTTTCAACTACAGTCGCCATGATACATATTAGGTTTCATTTTAATTGTGTGTGACATGTATTGCATTTATGTATATGATGTATACATACATATGTATAAAATGTATAATTAATATAGATAGCACATTATATACATGTATGTGTGTATTTTACATATTTTATTCTAATTCAATTTTTGTTTCCTTCAAGAATGAAAAGTCCACTCAGCTATAATGATCAAAGTGGAGATAAAGACCAAGCTGAGTATTCACTTTTTTAAGAAAATTTCCCCTGACATCCCTTTCTAATCTAAGCATTTTTTCATTTTACTTTTTCTGAGGAAAGAGCCATCTTACTTCTGGGTTGGTCATGGCATTGATCCAAGAAAATTCATATGCTACTTGAAAACAATTCTGTTTCCTCTTTCCTTTAAAAGAAAATTGGATTTTTGTCATAAAAACTTGAAAATATAGATGGGAAAAAAATCAAAATGACCAGTCTGAATATGCTTCATTAGCCAGAGTCAACGATTATGAGAATATTGCCACATGATTTCTTTTTTATATCTGGGATATATTTTGAGAATTTAGTCCTTTTGAGCAGCTCCATTTTCTTCTCATCAGATCACACTGCCTTTAGCTATGCATATTTTTTTAAAGAGGATTGTATTTTTAGAGTGGTTTTCAGTTCACAATGATACTGAGAGGACGGAACAAAGATTTCCAGGATCCCCCTGCCCCCTCCCGCCCATGCACAGCCTCCCCAACTATCACGACTGCTCACCAGATGGTGCATTTGTCACACTTCACCCACACTGGCACACCACAGGCACACAGAGTGCATAACTCCGTCAGGGTTGACTTTTGGCGTTGTACAATCTATGAGTTCAGACAAATACATCCGTCATTGTGGTATTATACAGAGTATGTTCACTGCCCTAAAAGTCCTCTGTGCTCTGTTCATTTCTGCCAGCCCCAACTGTTTTTTAAAATACTAATTATTTAACAGTATAAACTCATGTGTCTTAGATTTCACAAGTATTCTTTCATGGAGTCCTTCTTTATATTTTATACACCAATTCCTTTTGAAACCTAACTAGAGAGTTTAATAACATTTTATCCAATCTGATATTTTTTGGATGTATCCACTGTCTCACGTTTTAAATTTTTATTCAGTATTTCACAGAATCAGCAATTCTCAGAACTTGAAGGGATGAGTCTTAACTAGCTGATGATTTCTTGTCGTAGAAGAAATAGAATTCATTTGAACTATTTGTAACACATGAAAATAAATTTAAGCCATCAAAGAAACATTGATTTAAAATAAAAAAAAAGAAGTTTTAAAAGTTAGTGCATATCCTTTTAGAAACTTGTGGAAAATACAGAAAATTGTGAAGCTGAAAGACTGGATCTACTAACTGAAGTTACCTACTCAAATCATCAACATTAATAATTTGGCATATTATGTTACATCTTTCTACATTTAATAAATATAAAAATAAATAGCAAAGGACACACTTGTTGCACACTCTACATAGACATTTTATAAAACTGTACTTTGGAGACCTACCATGTCCTGGGTATAGGTTCTAGAATCAGCAGAGTTCATGATCAGGTCTAGTCAAAGTTGCCATTGAAAATCTTTAAATCATGAGCACCTTTGTAGTCTAAAAATCCAGTATACATAATTATCCAACTTGGATCTTTCTGTATTTTGGACATGACCTCCCTGTCACGCCCTCCCTGGTTGCAAGGAGATGGTGGTTTGGCAGTGGGACACAGAGGTCTTGTTTTGTCACAGTTGAATTGGAGGAATTAAACTTTGATAGAATATGGCTCCAGGTTACAAGTATTTAATTTACTCGATGGCCCTGTTTCCCCTAAGGACTGTAACTTGCACTATCAGCTTGTATCCTGGGTTGATAATAAAAGTATTTAGCAATCTCAAAACTTCTAACCAGAAGTTCCCTGTGTGCCCGTGTTTCTGAGGCACGGGCAGGGAAATGATGGTCGGGCAGGTTGAGGGGTGGTAGAGAAGTTAACTCCGTGTGAAAGGATTTCAGTCCTGTAATATGAATGCGGCTGAAATGGCAGATGGAATGTTGTTAGCCTGAGAATGGCACATCAGATTCTTCTCCCAAGCAACAAAATAATTAGACGCATGGACCCCAGATTTGAACCCTGGGTCTAGCGCTCATGACCTGGGTGATTGTTATCCAGTTGTTTAACCTCTCCATGCCTCAGTTCCCTCATTGGTAAAATGAGGATAATGGCAATTCCTATCATATAGAGTTTTTGATCAAATGGTATGAATTTGTGAAGTGTGAAGAACAGAGCTAGACACAAAGTACTCTTTGTATGTTTAAGTAAATTCCCCCCATCCCAGCCTCGTTATACAGACTGCAAACCAGACTTTCTACTTCCTTAAATTAGACTTATCTTTCCTTGATTCAACTCACAAACCAGCAGCCCCTATATCCTTAGATGTTGTAACAACTATATAAACATTGCCAGTCATGAACTTCCTTTTTGTTCTCGGCCATGCTTACAGCTTGTGGGATCTCAGTTCTCTGACCAAGTATTGAACCCAGGCCGTGACAGTGAAAGCCCAGAATCCTCACCACTAGGCCACCAGGGAACTCCTCCGCCAGTCATGAGTTTTACAGTAACTTGGGAATTATTACTGTGGTAAATGGAGAAAATTTTGGATTTACCACTGTTGTCTAGAGGTAGTTTCAACAGCTGCTGCTGCTAAGTCGCTTCAGTCGTGTCTGACTCTGTGCGACCCCATAGACGGCAGCCCACCAGGCTCCGCCGTCCCTGGGATTCTCCAGGCAAGAACACTGGAGTGGGTTGCCATTTCCTTCTCCAATGCATGAAAGTGAAAAGTGAAAGTGAAGTCGCTCAGTCGTGTCCAACTCTTCGCGACCCCATGGACTGCAGCCCACTAGGCTCCTCTGTCCATGGGACTTTTCCAGCCGAGAGTACTGGAGTGCGTTGCCATTGCCTTCTCTGAGTTTCAACAGCTAATGAGTAGTTATGAAGTCGAACGAACAAAATTTAGATTAAAAGTTGGCCTAGGTCTGAAATATGGAAATATAATTTGAATTTCATTTTGTCCCATTAAATTTTGTCTAAGAATTTTTGAGTATTTTAAATAAATCAGCTTTGAGGTAGCAGGACCACCAGAATGAACACATTTCTTAATTTAAAAAATAATAGGTTCTATTGGTTATCTCATTAGTGAACATAGTGTGGGAAATGTGACAATCACTATTTAATTACTTTTCTGAAAGTATACATCCCTCCACCTTTGGAGAGGTAGGAATTACATTTTTTATGATCTGTATTGGAAAATGTATTTATTGCAGGGTTTTTGTTATTGCTTAATTTTCACTGAACTCTGTTTGAATTAGGAAAACATACAATATATTAGCTGTTAAGACAAGTTAGTGTTTGTATTTGTTTCCTTTTGCGCTCTAATAAGTAATCATACTTGTAGTAGCTTAAAGCAACACAGATTTACCGTCTTAAACTTCTGGAGGTCAGGAGCTTAAACTGGAGACTGTTTCTGGAAGCTCTAGGAGAGACCTGTTTCCTTGCCTTTTCTGCCTTCTAGAGGCTGCCTGCGCTCCTTGGCTCGCTTCCAACTCGACATTTTTCCGTCTTCAAAGCTAGCAGCATGGCCTCTTCTGACTCTCCTTGCTAATGCCTCTGTTGTCACATTGCCTTTGAGCTCTATCTCTGGTTTTTGTCCTTCCTGCTTCCCTCTTTCAAGGGCCCTTGTGATTACATCACAGAGTTCACTCTTGTGATCTCTTTATCTCACGAGCTTTAACGCAGTCCCGTCTGCAGTGTCCCTATTACGGTGTAAGAGAACATGTTCACAGGTTCTGAGGATTATGGTGTGGACGAGCGTCATTAGTAGGCCTGCCCTAATGTTCGGTTTTTCTTAGGGCATCTAATTTGGGTTACTTACTACATTTTAAAAAGAAATCTCTTCCTCTTTGAACACACAATACCAAGTGCTTCAGAGAGTTCAGATTATTTTATGGATCAACTGAGTAAACACGCACAACTGTTACTTTCTCTTTCTTCTTTCTTCCTTCCCGTTCTAGATCCTGGGTGTTTGGCTGACCTACAGATACAGGAACCAGAAAGACCCTCGTGCTAATCCCAGCGCATTCCTTTGATGAGAAAACAAGGAACATCTTTCCTATGCTGATCTTGTACATTTCCTCTAAGTTAAGCTCATTTGCCTGTTTAAGGAAACAGTACCTGAAAAATTACATTATTGACAGTGGAATTATATATTTTTATGTTTCTCTAAATGTTTTTCTTTTTCCATTGCTGAAACAAATCTGAAACTTGTGGTCTCCTCTGAACCTCAGTGGTAGCTGTAATCTACTGGTTTTCACAGTGTCTGGCACTGTCTACTGTGGCCTTTCTTAGCATTTTTACCTGCAGAAAAACTTTGTAAGGCACTGTTGTGTTGATCATATTGTGACTCTTAATGTACATCTCACTGGAATAATTGTTATGTGGCACTGTGCTGTATAGCTAGTTCTCACTGGAAAAAAGAGTTGAAGTTTATTAAAGCCAGAAAGTATGAGATTATTATAAGTCCAACATGGGAAATCTGAACTCCCCAGTTTTTTGTCCTTTTAGGAAAGAAGTGATGTGGTGAATATTGTTAATATAAAAGTGATGTTAGTTCTAGTAGTCTTTCTGATCACACTAATGTAGTCTAGAAATAGTCATGTCTTTAGGAAAGTATGGTTTAGGTTTTGATTTTTACAGGTAAGTGCAAAGGAGAAATGATTTCCTGAATGTCCTAATGTGTAACATTTACCTTCAGCCTTCGAAATGAAATGAGTTTGAGAAATTCAGAAAGCATATCTATATATAATCTTGGTATTGTTTTATAATAATTTGAAGTCCCAAAGATTGCCTTTTTAAAGAAGTTACTATTAATGCATTGGCCCTTATAGTAAAATGATATTTGATTATCTTACAAATTCTAAATACCCTTCTTATGAAATTTCTCAGTATTGTCACAGCAGCTTGTCAAATCCAAGCATATTTAAATGTGATCTCCTATAATTTGAAATTTAAATAGTATTGTGGTTCTGTATATTATGTTAAAAAATTAAAGTATGGAAACCTTTCTTTGTCTTTGGATGTTTGAATTAAAAGAAAGTAATGGAAGGGTTGATAAATGAATTAAGTGAAGTGGATTTCTCTTTTTTGCTTTGGGTTCGTAGAACTGAGTTGCTATTTCAGTCTGTAATCCAACCATGGAATTAACTTCCCGCACCAGTAGTCATGCCAGAATCTTTTCTTGAAATGTTTCAGTGTCTAATATTTTCTCCACATGAAAATTGTTTTTTAAAAGAGAAGTTGCTTATCTTGGTGGGGGGAAATATAGAAGTTCTTTCCTATCACTAAAAATTACTAATTTTCTGTCATATTTTATGTAGTATATGATATTTCATTAGTAATTGTTCTGATGCTTTTAGACCAAGAAAGAGGAGAAATGGCTGACCTATATATAGAATTTTAAAGCATTTTGTTGGTGGGTACTTACATGCCTCTGACAGACTGGCTCATCTTTTAAGAAAGCTAAATTCTCTAGGTGCAATTCCCATGCTATTGTAGATGAAGAAAAACCATTTTCCCTCTATTCTCCTGAGTTCTCAACTGAGACCCTACTTAACAAATGACAGATAACAAGAGAAACAACAGACGTTTATTAACATGTATACCTCATGTACATATAGGAAATATCCAGAAAAACGATTAACTCTTTGAGATGGCTCCAGACATTGTCTTAATACCATCTTTAGCTAAGGGCAAAAGAAAGGTGTGTGTGTGAGTGAGAGGGGGTGGTGGTGGTCAGGAAGCACGCGTGTGTGTGTATGTGTGTGTGCGTGTGTGTGTGCGTGTGTGTGGTGGTGGTGGTCAGGAAGCCTGTGTGTGTGTGTGTGTGTGTGTGTGTTGGTCAGGAAGCCAGTTATGGGAAGTTACCAAGTGTGTGTGTGTGTGTGTGTGTGTGGTGGTGGTGGTGGTGGTGGTGGTGGTCAGGAAGCCTGTGTTTGTGTGTGTATGTGTGTGTGTTGGTCAGGAAGCCAGTTATGGGAAGTTACGAGGTGTGTGTGTGTGTGTGTGTGGTGGTGGTGGTGGTGGTGGTCAGGAAGCCTGTGTGTGTGTGTTGTGTGTGTGTGTTGGTCAGGAAGCCAGTTATGGGAAGTTACCAGGTATGTGTGTGTATGTGTGTGTGTGTGTGTGTGAGGAAGCTAGTTATGGAAAGTTACCAGGAAAGGCACCGTAAACAAGGATGAGGTTTGACAGCAGTTTTAAGCCAGCGCCATTGATACGAGTTTTGGTGATTTGGAATCATGCTTCTCATCCTGGTACAGAGAAGGAGATGTATTTACAGATGGAGATTTAAATGTAAGTTTATCTTACAGAAGAGTAAGTTTCTACTCTTTTTTTCAGAGCTTCTCCTGTCTATTGTTTCTCCAAAATAATTGTTGCAAGAAAGGGGACCCCTTCCAGGTCTCGAGAGTTGGACGGTTGTCTAACACTCAGAAGTGAATTGTCCAAAGAGACACGCTGACAAAGCAAGAGATTTTGTTGAGAAGGGCCACCTGGGTGGAGAGCAGCAGGGTAAGGGAGCCCAAGAGGACTCTTCTGCCGTGCGGCTCACTGTCTTGGGTTTTGTGGTGATGCGATTAGTTTCCGGGCTGTCTCTGGCCGATCTTTCTGACTCAAGGTCCTTCCCAGTGGCTGACACGTCGCTCAGTCAAGATGGATTCCAGCGAGGAGGATTCTGGGACGACATATGGACTCGCATCTCCTGTCGCCTTCCAACCTTTCGACCCGAATTCTTCTGGTTGGTGGTGACCTGTTAGTTCCGTGTTCCTTACCAGGATCTCCTGTTATAAAATAACTCATGCAGATGGTTTCTGTGATTGCCTGAGCAGGGTGGGCGGTTTCAGTCAGTGATTCCCCTCACATAATCAGCTCACAATGATCTTTATGCCAAAGAGGCACTTTCTGGGGTGACCTGTTCTGTTCTCCCTCAATGTCATACAGGGCTCAGGGCAACCCTAAAAATGTTCCCACTTGTACCATGATATTGTGACACGTGAAGGAAGTGAGATTTTTTGGACGCTGTCTTCCTTTAGAGCATTTTGTATTTTCCCCATTTGCTTTGTTGCCTCTTGAAGTTTCCATGAGGTTCTGGAATCTCCTAATAGAATAGTTTTTCTTGGTACAAATGATTCTTTGTGGAAAGGGGCTATTCCAGAGGAAAGCAACCCATAGCTTTGGTTTGTGCTCTAATTGCAACAGCATTATTTAGGTCAACTCAGTTACAGCCCGGGGATTGAGAAGCATGACTCTTTAGGCCCACTAACCTCTGAGTCCCAGATGGCTGTTGCTGAACCTGCTGAGGTCTGGCTGATCCTAGGATGACAGGAGGGCCGCTGCCTGTGTGCAGAGAAATTTTGCCACAAAAACATTTTGTGAATTCAGAGGAAGGTGCGAGTCAAATCAGGGTCTGTCTTGACCGACAACAGACTGAAGACTAAAGACTCTAGAGCTTCTTTCTTCAAAAACCTAGCACTTATTAAAAAAGACAAACAGAAACTCGGCTTTAAAAAATTCTCTCGTTCTCTGTATATGTATTTCATGTAGAGAAATGTTTTAGAAAAATGTAATGCAACTACAAATGGAAAATTTTGAGGCTATACATTCTAGAAATCTCAGCTCATACAGCTTAAATTCCTCTCAGCTCCTGTGTCTGAGCCACTGTGATTTTGGTGTGAAAACCAGTTATACATTTTCAACCTCAGGAATATGTTGCTGAATGGAACTTTTCAGAGGAAAAAGAAACCAGAAGAGAGGCTTTTAGTTCTTCATTTCCTTCAGCCGGAAACAACCTCACGCTGTTTTTCTAAATATTTGTTTAGCCCTGTTTAAGTTTATTCATCCTTCTGAAAATGCACTGTGTGAATATATGAAACTGTTTCACCATTTACCGGAGAAGGCAATGGTGACCCACTCCAATACTCTTGCCTGGAAAATCCCATGGATGGAGGAGCCTGGAAGGCTGAAGTCCATGGGGTCACTGAGTCGGACACGACTGAACAACTTCACTTTCACTTTTCACTTTCATGCACTGGAGAAGGAAATGGCAACCCACTCCAGTGTTCTTGCCTGGAGAATCCCAGGGATGGGGGAGCCTGGTGGGTTGCCATCTCTGGGGTCGCACAGAGTCAGACACGACTGAAGCGACTCAGCAGCAGCAGCAGCATTTACCTGGTAGTGAGAAAGGTAGAATCATGTTTCTACATAGTATTTTCTAGGGGAAAAACACTTTCAGACGTCATGGTTATGCAGATAGGGGCATTCACACGTCAGTTGTTTTATTGGAGACGACAATAAGGTGGAAGACCAAGTTGTCCAGGTGTCTGGATCAGAAAAGGGGTTTGTCTAAAGCTGTTGTGCCCTCAGTATGTTTGAGGCTAGCAGTTGATTTCTACACCAGGCTCTCTATGCCAGGTGCAATTAATTTTCAGAGAATGTTTTCTGGATAATTTTAAAGGGGCAGCACCCTTCGCCCCACACTTCCACCTGACCCCAGAGGGAGAGGGAGAAAGAAAAAATAGAGACCAGACAAAGCTTTTCATGTTGAAATGTTTCTGGAATGTCACTATCACAATTGTAGTCAATGACAGTTGTAGTCTTTGAAATGACTCTTGAGACAGTGGAAAAGGGGAAAAGCAGACCCTCTTTCCCCCTCCAAGTGCCAGCTGCTTCTCCCCGGCCCTCCCCTCTCCTCCCCACTCCCTGCTCCTCCCCTCCTCTCTCTTTTCTCTCCCCTCCCCTCAGGAAACTCAGCTTTTGGAGTTCTTTTGCAGAGAAGGGCTTCAGGGAGTTGCCTGTGAGTTAAAATATATGTCGAAGAATGGGCTTTGCCACCACCTGGAGGGTGAAACCACTCTGCTTACTTTGGGGATCTTGCTTTTGACAGGTCGGTGAGGTCACAGCTTGACAAGTGGCCTTTTAGTCAGTCGGCTGAATTTGTCTGGCCTTTGAAGTCTGCTCGTTGGTGGGGCCCTGGGAAGTTCCGTTCTTGCCTTTGAGCTCTCTTTCTTCTCCCCCTCAGCTTCTATCTAAATATGGGACCTCGGTAGCTACCTAGGATTACTGAAGGCATAAGACAAGCAGAAAACCAGAGCAGAGTTAGCTGGTCCTAGATGGTCCTTTGAAGACCACAGTTCTAAAACGGGTGTAGTCAGGTATGTTCATCGTCTACATAAATGACTTTTACAGATGCTTTTTGTTACTAATTTTTTTCCAGCATTTGTCCCTGCCCTCTCCCCTGCATGCTGTGGGGCCTCAGATAAAACTGATTAAAAAAACTAAAGGTGGTAAAATATACATAGCATAAAATCTATGATTTTAACCCTCAGGTGTGTAGTTTGGTGTTACTAAGTACATTCACATTGTTGCACAACCATCACCACCACTCATTTCTAGAATTTTTTTCATCTTCCCAAACTGAAACTCTGTTATATAATAACCCCTCATTCCTCCTTGCCTTCAGCAGCTGGCAACCACCATTCTACTTTGACTCTAGGGATTTAACTAATACACGTGCCTCATATTGAAATGGGGCAGAATTTGTGGCTGGTTTATTTCACTTAGCATAATGTCCTCCATATTCATCTATGTTATAGCCTATGTCAGAATTTCCTTCCTTTAAAGGCTACATAATGCTCCATTCTATATGTATATCACACATTTTGTTTACCCGTTTATTCATCGATGGATATTTGGTTTGCTTCCACCTCCAAGGTGTTGTGAACAGTGGTGCTATGAATGTGAGTATATAGATATCTTTGGGGTACCTACTCAGAAGTGGACTTACCGATGTATGATAATTCTGTATTGTTTGAGGAATGGTCATATGTTTTTCCATAGTAGCTGCACCATTTTATATCCTGTCTAGCTTACAGTTTTATTCAGCTCTTTGAAATAAGACTCTAGTCTTAAAGCAGTCTTCCGTTTCTCCCCAAAGGTATGTTCACATAAGTTTATTTAAACACAAAGGAAAGATTGTGAGATGATAGTAAAGGACTTGGTAGAAAGAGCAGGCACTCTTAACATTACCATGAGCTAAAACAACGGATTTTATGTTTGCAACTTCTCTTTCTAACCTGTGTACAGACACATTTCCTGTACTTGCAGTTATAGCATAGAAACTCTTAAAAATTCTCTTTCACTTGTCTTTTTTGCTTCTCTATATGATGTTTATAACTTAGTGATGACAATACAGTGCATTTTGTGTTAGTGAACTAAGTAATCATTAGATTTGGAGGTGGCGTTTAAATAATGTTGCCATAGGCATCTTCACAGAACAATTTCTCTTGAATGATTTCATTGGGACAAATTCTTGGAAGTAGAGGAAACTGGGTCAAAGTTGATCAGTTTTTTTAAATGACTATTGCTCTGTCATTTTTCTATAGGAGACTTATTTTCCCTGCAACCTTAACATTAGACTTCTTAGAGATGTATTTGTATTTTATAAATTATATGGGTTGCTAAAATAACATTCAATAAATTTTAAGGACTTAATCATATTTCATATCAGCCCAACTGAAAAAAAACAACAACCACTTTATTGTACAATAAGGGAAACCTGAATAGCTTAGAAGTTGTTACTCAAAATGTTTGTTTATTCAAGTAGAAATTCTTTTTTTTCCTCCAGCTAACCTTCAGAGACATTTCTAAATGGAACGTTTTACCTTTTTAAGCACAGTAGGTTACCTACTTACAAGAAGGGCACCCAGTCCCTCTGGTGACAGTTTTGTTAAGGATTTAAATCATCAGCATAGGCTTAGAACAGATTAATGCAGAGCTCTTTGACAGTACTGTGTGAGAGAAAGTATTTTAGAAAGTACTAACTGGGAAAGTTACTAATGCCGAAGGACCTACTCAGAAGGAGGGCTCTATCCAAACAAACAAAAAGTTAATTAAGACAAGCAATAGATAACCAATATACAAAGCATGGCACAGACCACCACAACCATTTCGGGGCTAAGGAAGGCAGTGGAGGTTGGATGATAAAGGAACTTTGTATAATAATGAATGTGAGATTAAATATGTATTGAAGTCATTAATGGGCTTTCCAGATGGCTCAGTGGTAAAGAATATGCCTGCCAATGCAGGGCATGCGGGTTCGATCCCTGGATCCCTGGGTCAGGAAGATTCCCAGGAGAAGGAAATGGCAACCGACTCCAGTGTTCTTGCCTGGGAATCCCATGGACAGAGGAGCCTGGCAGGCTGCAGTCCATGGGGTTGCAAAGAATTGCATATAACTGAGCACACATATACTAAGTACGTTAGTGATACTTAGTATTAATTAGTAAGTACATAGGAATACACATTGCTAATTTTTGTCTTTTCATTGTGTTCATTGGAAAAGGCCCTAATGCTGGGAAAGATTGAGGGCAGAAGGAGAAGAGGGCGACAGGATGAGATGGTTGGATGGCATCTCTGACTTAATGGACGTGAAGTTTGAGCAAACTCTGGGAGATGGTGAAGGACAGGGAAGCCTGGCATGCTGCAGTCCATGGGGTTGCAAAGAGTCGGACACAACTGAGCGACTGAACAACACAACAACAGTTTTTGTCAGGCAGAATACAGAGTTAAAAATAGGTAAAGCTGCTCTCCTATTTCTGATGCCACCTTCCCCCTTAACCATCCAAAGAGAGATAGTGACCTCTGATCTTTACCCCATAGAGGTGATGTCACTGCCCTTTGCTCTTACTGAATTTATTTCACACCAGTACTCTAAAATCTTAAGAAACCAAATATAGTATGAGGCTGAATTCTCAGGATGTGGTTGGAGTGTGTTCAAGGATACAGATGTTCTCTGAATGACCTTTTCACAAAATTAGCCTTCTGAAGGAGAAAGCTACCTGTCAGAGGTAAAAATGAATTGCTAAATTCCAGTGTGTCCATAGGAGTTTCTGGCCAGAGTGAGGCAAGGTGGTCTTCAATTAGTGTAATGCTCAGTTGCTAACTCATGTCCGAGTCTTTATGACCCATTGACGGTAGCCTGCCAGGCTCCTCTGTCCATGGGATTCTCCAGGGAAGAATACTGGCGTGGGTTGCCATTTTCTTCTCCAGGGGATCTTTCAGCCCCAGGGATCGAACTCACATCTCTTGTGTCTCCTGCATTGCAGGCAGGCTCTTTACCACTGAGCCACCAGAGAACATCTTCAGTTAGATACTGATTTGCTCGGGATGCCTTTCTAGATACTCTGTCACCCTAGAGCATATTGTTTGATACTTCTGTTGTTCAAGCTCACGTCTACTTTTGTCACCCAGTGAGAAACTATCTTTGTTGCTTGAACTGGGTTTGTCTTGTCCCCTTTTTGAACATTTTGTGTTTAAAAATCCTATTTGGTGAGTAAACCAAATAGCTTTTCGTGAAAGACCAGGTTGGGAAAAAAATGAACAGTTTAAACACCCCCTAAAAGGATTTATTTTTTTTAAAAATCACAGCTCACTATGGAAGCATATGATATTATTTTCATACATGTATATGTAAAACCAATTTAAAAAAAAAGCTGTTGTAACATGAAACCATCATCTAATCAGTAGGTTCACCAGTGCTTCAGCCTTCTCCAAAGTTTTTCAAAACCTCCTCTGGTTCTCAGTCTCGAGGCCCAACACAGAGGGAGGATCTTGTAGATTTTGTGTTTTCTCTAGAGTTCAGTCTTCAGCAACTTGAGAGCTTTCTTCATGTTGTCAAGCACTAATAGAGGAAAAAGTTACAAGAGTCAACACATCATCAGAATTATATTAATAGTTATAGTTTATCCCTAAACTCTAGTATTCTATTTCTTATTTTAATAGGTGCTGTTTTATCATAGGGTGAATAGTTGGTAATCTTGTAAATTTTTTCTAAAAGTACGTGAAATGGCTTTCATTATAATCCAGATCTCTTCCAATGTTTATTAAATTCCTTTTCTACAAGGCATGGTGATATTACCTGTGCAGAATATCTGCCTTTAAGGAGCCCAAAGTTAAGACTTAATAGGTTAAGCTTTGGAGAAGGCGATGGCAACCCACTCCAGTACTCTTGCCTGGAAAATCCCATGGGCAGAGGAGCCTGGTGGGCTGCAGTCCATGGGGTCGCTAAGAGTCGGGCACGACTGAGTGACTTTACTTTCACTTTTCACTTTCATGCATTGGAGAAGGAAATGGCAACCCACTCCAGTGTTCTTGCCTGGAGAATCCCAGGGACAGAGGAGCCTAGTGGGCTGCCGCCTATGGGGTTGCACAGGGTCGGACACGACTGAAGTGACTTAGCAGATTAAGCTTTATACTATTATCTCAAGAATGTTCAATACACTTGGGATGTGCATCCCCTGGTTCTCTCAGCACTCATTGGAGGCATTGCTAATGGACTGGGACGTCTTTCCTGCTGCTGGACACGACCTCACAATCCTTCTCAAAATAACGTTCTAGGTCGATGCCACCCAATAGAAAGTTCTGTGATGATGGAAAATATTCAGTGCTTGTTCATTAAGTACTTTAAATGTGGTCACTGTGTCTGTAGATTGAAATTTTTTTTAATTTTCATTTTTAACTGTGGGATAATTGCTTTATAATGTTGTGTTGGTTTCTGCCACACAACAGGGTGAATCAGCCATAAGTATACATGTGTCCCCTCCCTCTTGAGCCTTGTTTCAACCCCCACCCCAGCCCACCCCTCTCGGTTGTCACAGAACACCGAGTTGAGCTCCCTGTGTTATGCAGCAACTTCCCAATAGCTATCTGTTTTACGCATGGGAATGTTTATGTTTCCAGGCTTCTGTCTCCATTCATCCCGCCCTCTCCTTCACCACTGTGTCCACAAGTCTGTTCTCTGTGACCGAGTCCTCTATTCCTGCCCTGCAAATAGGTTCACCAGTACCATTCTTCTAGATTCCATATATTTGTGTTAATATGCTGTATTTGTTTTTCTCTTTCTAACGTACTTCACTGTGTGTAACAGGCTATACATTCATTCAGCTCACTAGAACTGACTCAAATTCATTCCTTTTTATGGCTGAGTAATATACCATCATATATTTGTACCACAACTTCTTTATCCATTCATCTGTTGATGGGCATGTAGGTTGCATCCAGGTCCTAGCTATTGTAAATAGTACTACGATGAACATTGTGGTACATGTGTCTTTTTGAAATACAGTTTTCTTTTGGTGAATTTTGTTTAATTTTCATTAAAGTTACTATTAAACAGCTCCATGTGGCTAATGGCTGACAAATTGGACAATGCCAGTCTATACAGTCATTAGTCATTGAGCAAATTGATCCTTAGGACAAGCCCAGTTTTCTTCCCAGAAGGACTAATTACATGTCACAGCTAGGTACAGTCTCCCATTGAGGTTCTTCTGCCTTGAGTCTCAAACTTTTTTTTTTTTTTCCATTTTATGGCAACCCCAGGGGAATTCAGTATCTTGGCAACTATTTGGAACCATCTTTCTTACTGATCTTTAAAATTGAACTCAAATTCAGCTTTAATAAGCTGGACTAAATGATTTTACTTTTGTTGTTTGGGAAAAAAAATTAACAAAGCATGCAGATTATTACTATTACCCTGGTACTATTGTACTCAGTTTTGTGGTAGAAGGAGTTATTTGTGCTGAAGAGAAATGTGAAAAGCAGGTAATATGGTCCTAGGATCCTCCTGGAGGGAAAGACACCTAATGTAAATAATTCTTCTTTGAGGTTTTAAAAAATGAGATCAAAATGAATGTGATTTGATGGAGAACACAAGACTGGACATGGTCAGACTGTTTCTCTGGAGTCTCTGAGCACGGCTTTTTTCCCTTCCCAATGTAGATTCTCTACCCATCACAACAGCAATTCTATGGATATTCCAAGGAGGTAACACTTACATAGAGCTGTGTCTGAAGGTTCATAAGCATAGAGACGGTTTGAGTATCTTCCAGTGATGTCAGCTCTAACGGTCAGGGATGGGTCTACAAAGAAAAAGCCAAAAGGAGTGAAGTATTGTGTTTCAAAGGAACCTCTTTTGCAGAGGAAGCCTATGTGTTTATTTGCATCCCATGAAAGCCTACATATTTATTCACATCCCATGAAAGGAACATGATGTGGCCTGCTGTATGGGATTCTCCTCCATCCAGTCTGCAACCCAGCTGCCGCAACTGGTACCCAGAACCAAACTGGGAGCATTCAGTAGCCTGGCAGTGGTATTTGTGGAAAAGGTTACAAACTCTGTTGTTCTGTCTATAGCAGCCTGAAAGCAGGGTAATATACATTGTTGAAGTGGTGTTTTGTTTTTGGTGAAAGCAATGGCATTCTCTACTAAAGAATTATTTTAAACTTTTGAAATGATTATGTTATAATTGAAATATGTTACCAAGAGCAGCCTAACTAATTAGAAACACACATCAAATGATAGTTTTCCAAACCAAAGTTTTTTTTTTTTTTTTTTAATGAATAGAAGAATGCAAGGTCTTAAGAGCAGCCAAGGTAAAATAATTGTGTATTGTCCTCTATGATTTTTTTTTTTGCTTTATTGTTAACAAGCTACATGTTAAAAATAGAGATTTGAGAGTCCCTTATGTATATATTCCTCTAGATTTAACTCTTTCTATTTTTCATGTTTTACATTTAACTTGAAGTTATCAATTAGTGAGGAAAAAAAGGTATAAACAAGATACATCCAAAAGGCAGGTATTAAGATATACAGAGGCCTAGCAGCCTTTCCTTAAGAGAGTGGTTAAAGGAGCCTGTGGCCCATTACCTGAGAATTAGATGAAGAGGACACATGAAACCCAGCCTCTTGCATGCCAGGTCTGTCACTGGTACTCGATGGACAATCCCTGTCATTTCAGAATGTTGGACTGGGACCAGCAGACGTAAATTACAGGAAACTGACATGTGTTTGCTCAAGAAAGACTTAAGATCTACTCTTACTTCTGCCTGGTGTACACACAGGGTCTCACCTTCATAATCTATTAACGTAAGAAAAGCTTTTAAGTCTCCCAACCATTGGCTCACAATCCCTGGCTGCCCAGGGAAGTCACCTGCAGAGCGTTCAAAGACTGCCACCAGCGTCCCACCCTGTGAGATTCTAATTTAACTGGTTTGAGATGTAGCCTGGGCAACTTGATTTTTCAGATCTTCCAGGCAATTCTAACACACAGGCCTCGTGGAGAACTACTGAGCTGGAAGAGCAAGCTGCCTGGGACCTGGTTCTTATGACCAGAGGAATTAGACAGGGCTTAAAATGCCCTTGGGCTTCCCTAGTGGCTCAGACAGTAAAGAATCCGCCTGCAATTTGGGAGACTTGGGTTCCAGCCCTGGGTTGGGAAGATCCCCTGCAGAGGGGCATGGCAACCCACTCTAGTATTCTTGCCTGGAGAATCCCATGGATAGAGGAGCCTCGTGGGCTATAGCCCATGGGGTCACAAAGAGTTGGACATGACTGAACGACTAAGCACAGCACAGCAAACTGCCCTTAAGAGGAGCAATGAAGAGAATTTCTGCACAGGGTGTGGCTCGATAACCTCTAAAGGCCCTTTCAGTGGGTAACAATAACCCTGTGTACGAGACAGCAAAAGAGACACTGATGTATAGATCAGTCTTATGGACTCTGTGGGAGAGGGAGAGGGTGGGGAGATTTGGGAGAATGGCATTGAAACATGTATAATATCATGTATGAAACGAGTCGCCAGTCCAGGTTCGATGCATGATACTGGATGCTTGGGGCTGGTGCACTGGGACGACCCAGAGGGAGGGTATGGGGAGGGAGGAGGGAGGAGGGAGGAGGGTTCAGGATGGGGAACACAGGTATACCTGTGGCGGATTCATTTCAATATTTGGCAAAACTAATACAATATTGTAAAATTAAAAAAAAAAAAAAAAAGTAAGGATTCTAAATCTTCTAAATCCCAGCAAGACCAAATCTGTAAGATTAGCCCTGGTTCAACCTTGTTCCTTTCCTCCCTTCACTTTTTCTCTCTATTTTGTAGGTTAGTGTGAACATGGACAAATTACACTTGGTCAGCTTCCCTGCTGGCTCAGAGGTTAAAGTGTCTCTCTGCTATACGGGAGACCCAGGTTCGATCCCTGGGTCGGGAAGATCCCCTGGAGAAGGAAATGGCAACCCATTCCAGGATTCTTGCCTGGAGAATCCCGTGGACAGAGAAGCCTGGTGGACTACAGTCCATGGGGTCGTAAAGAGTCAGACACGACTGAGCGACTTCACTTACTTACTCACTTAGAGTGAGGTGTGCTATATGATGAATTTAATTATGGATTTTTTTTTTCCATTTTTTTTCAGTATCACCTTGATCAAAGTGAAAGTGTTAGTTGCTTAGTTGTGTCTGACTCTTGGCAATCCCGTGGACTGCAGCCTGCCAGGCTCCTCTGTCCATGAGATTCTCCAGTCAAGAATACTGGAGTGGGTGGCCATTTGCTTCTCCAGCGGATGTTTCTGACCCAGGGATCAAACCCAGGTCTCCCACGTTGCAGGTAGATTCTTTACCATCTGAGCCACTTTGATCAAAGCCCAACTCAATTCATTTGTTCAGTCATTTAACAAATATTTACTATAAGCCTACCACAGGGTCTTTCTGAAAATATGATGATGAGCAGAAAAAGATCTAGTCTCTGCCACTTGGGGTCAATAATTATTCAACAATCACCCAGTAAATGCAAAAGTATAACTGAGGAAAGAGTGACCATTGAGAGGAATATGGTGCTAACAAGAACACATCATGGGCTTTGAGCAGGTCTGCGAATGACAGTGATTAGCCAGGTGGCCTGGGGATACTGAGGCAGGGTGGGGGCGGGCAGGAAATGGCACAGGTAAAGTACCAGTAGCAGGAAGGAGCATGGCTCCTTTGATTTTTTTTTTTCTTTCAGCTCCTTTTCATAACACACCTAAAACTAATGATCAAAAGCATCAGAAAGAAAAATCCAGCACACAAAACAGAAGGATGCCTGATTAGATATTTACAGGCATGATATAATTCGGGGAAATACATTTAAACAATGAATAGGGTACTTCCATCTCAAGTGTTCTTATGGCAGAAAATGAGAAGTTCAAATTAGCAGATGAAAAAAATGTCATGTATGAAAATAGGTAGGAGCTTGCATTTTCTAATGAAAATAGTTTGTGAAACTGAAAGTTAACAGCTGGCCCGCCACCCCCCACCACCTGCCACCCCAGCTTTGTCATTTCCTTGGCTGTGGGGAAACAACAGGTGAGGGTATGCAGGACAGAGGAAAAGGTGTGGCAGTGTTTGTGTAGGGTTCAGAGTGTGCTTTATCGCATCGTCACTTTTACTTACCAACAAACAAAATCCTGGGCACATACTGGCCATCAGGAGAGAGGTGTTTGTCAGTTGTTTCATACTAAGGATGAAAAAAAGCAACTTTCAGTTTGTTTATCCTTCAGTTATTTTCAAACTTGTTATAAAAACATGTCCATTCCTGGACTAAGGACTTTAAAACACTGTAAGGCACATCTCTAACACAGAGAGTTTATGATACAGATGTAGAAGCTAGTTACATGCATGAAATAATAAAGAAGCTAGAGGAGAATGTGATGCAGAACAGGAGGTAAAGAGCTGATGGATAAGGAGCCCCAGAATTCAATAAGGGAGGATTTGGGAGGCATATGGTGTTCGGGGAAGGCATCTTGGATGAGGTAGGAGGAAATAGATCAATGAAAAAAAAAATGGAAGTCATTTCTGGAGAAACTACAAAACAAACAGGATTGTCTTGAGAATTCATCTATCATTTTTTAATTCAGAACTTTATTGAGCAGTATATTGCACTTCTCTTGAATTAATGCATGTCTGTTGGGAGATAGGGGCTTCTCAGGTGGCACTGGTGGTGCCCATCTGCCAATGCAGGAGGCACAGGTTCAGTCCCTGGGTCGGGAAGATCACTGGAGTAGGAAATGGCAACCCACTCCAGTATTCTTGCCTGGAGAATTCCGTGGACAGAGGAGCCTGGTGGGCTACAGCCCATGGAGTTGCAAAGAGTCAGACACGACTGAGGTGACTTAGCACACACTGGGAGACAGAGAAGGAGAAGGAATATTGGGGATCCAGTGGGTGAAATGTTACGATGAAGGATATGCAGGCACATCGAGTGCCCAGAGTAGGACATTTAACCCTGTCTGCAGGTTCCATAGAACTTTCTGAAGCGGGTGAAGAGAAATCCTTAGAAAATGAATAGGAGTCAGTTACATAGAAAAGGAGGTCATTCTGGGCAGAGGATGGGGGACGATGATACAAAGGCAGGTGAAAGACCTAGCAGTTTCTATAATCAAGTATTTGGATGAGACTAAAGGGTAGGGATGGATTTTGGATGGCTCAGTGATAAAGAATCCACCTGCAATGCAGGAGACGCAGGTTCTATCCCTGGGTTGGGAAGATCTGGAGAAGGGAATGGCTAAACACTCCAGTATTCTTGCCTGGAGAATTCCATGGACAGAAGAGCTTGGTGTACAGTCCATGGGGTCGAAAAAAGTTGGGCTGAGTGACTGAGCACACATACAAAGGATAGGGATGCTGAGGCTGTAGTGAGAGATGATGCTAGAAAGTTCCTTCAGGGGCGGCTCGCGAGTGGCCTTGCACTCTTCACCACAGTGTTTAGATCTGCCCGTAAATAGAGAACCACTGGAGGGATGGTAGAAGAACCGTGATCCTGATTTAGTTTTTAGAGTAATTACCCTGACAATCATGTGGAATCAGACAGGATTTACTTTGCAGTCAGAGAGCCACTTACTGTAAGCTAGTAAAGTGAAAAACTCTTACACTAAAACAGCGGTCCTGGATTTACAGGGAAGTGACCAATAGTAAGACTATTTCCAAGTCAGAACCGCAGGCCTTCATGACTGCCAGAGAGTCAAGTCTAGAATAGCACTCTAACGGAGTAGGGAATGGAGAAAAAAGAGCTTTTTGAAAACCTATTATGTTGATAAATTCAGTGTTGAACATACCAAGTTAAAGCTGATTGCAAGATTTCTGAAATTTGGTTGTGGACACAGATTGGAAGCTGTTGTGTATTCAAGGAAGACAGAATTACCAGTGAGCAGGTCTGGATGAAATTGTCCATAGAGAATATAAAATATGAAAAGAGAAGTAGGTCGAATAGAGATCAGGAAGTCACTTATACTAAGGGGTAAATGGAGGAAGAGGAGCCTGTGGAAGGAGGTGAAGAAGAATGCCTGGTGTGGATGCTCCTTGAAGAAGCCCACCTGTCAACCCAGAAAGAGGAGAGAGAGAGAGAAGCCCCGGGGACACAGGGTTATGAAAGAGTTTTCTGAGTTGTTTACTGATCACTTGCCTTTGAAACAGAAGTGGATCCTGTTTCTACACCGAGTAGAACTTATAAAAACAGAAAGCTTTACCATGAAGAGAGGTGGTGATGGCCAATTAGGATAGGGAAGCACTGGCCCACAGCATTCATGAAGTGATTAGATTTGGCCACCCAGAAAGCTGTCTCTTCCGGAGAGAGAGAGGGCACAGGGAGTAAGAATGGGTGGAGAGCAGCCAGGACTGCAGGGGAAAGGGGCACAGCAAGGAATTGGTAAATGACAAAAACTTCCCACTTATTACAGCAACAAAGAAATCCCGGACCACAGGAGAGTGTTATTCAGACAGTTTAAAAT
Organism: Bos indicus x Bos taurus; assembly: GCF_003369695.1. NCBI lineage: Eukaryota > Metazoa > Chordata > Mammalia > Artiodactyla > Bovidae > Bos > Bos indicus x Bos taurus. The sequence goes on along the minus strand of NC_040079.1, from coordinate 94,404,992 downwards.
TATTAGTCACTAAACAAAATCCCTGAGTTGGAGGATTGCCTGGAGAAGGAAATGGCAACTACTCCAGTATTCTTGTCTGGGAAATTCCATGGACAGAGGAGCCTAGCAGGCTACAGTCCATGGGATGGCAGAGTCGGACATGACTGAGCAACTGGGCATGATGTGACCACATATATATGCACATATATAAACAAAAATGTAGACATGAAAGATAGATGCAAAGGAAAATCTCTTCTCTCTGTAGTCTATGAGATGTGGTATTCGGAACAGATCCCCGTTAAAGTAGTATGATTAAGACATAGGAAAAAGGAACCATCCACTTCAAATACTGAGAGAAATGGTAGTGAGGATGAAGAGCTAACTTACAACTAGATTGAGGAGGACAAACTGCTCTGCCAATCTCTGGATTTCTTTATTTTCAGCAAATGCCTTCTTTAAAGCTATAATGCAAAGAAAAATAGTTAAGCATTCATCTCATCACCAGGTAAAACCATTGTTCTCTGTTAGATTTTAAACTGAACTGTATTTTTAATACAGTATTGAACCCCACCCTTTCTGCAAATGATTAACGAAGAAATATCTAGACTATTGACCAGCTTTGTTTCTACTGCTCAGTTCTACTGAGTGGTTACTATGTGGCAAGACTGTTTCATGTACTGGAATATAGCAGTGGGAAAAAAATAAAATGTGCTTTCTTCATAGGACTGAAATGCTTGTGTAGGAGACAGATCATAAGCAAGTAGTTTTATGTGGAGATAAGCACTTTGAAGAAAAATAAAGCAAAACAAGAGGTTTAAAAGCTATAGAGTGTTCAGGGTAGACTTCTTTGAGGAAATGACATTGAAGTGAGAGGCAGATGCGTTCAAAGATATTAGGGATGCATCCTAGGGTAGCCAGGTAGGTGCCTGTCACAGATCTAGGCAAGATCTCATCTAGGTTTGGACCAGGGCAGTAGTAGTAAGGTAGTAGGAAGTGGCTGCATTTGGGAAGCAGCTATGTAATATATGGGGCCCAGTGCCTGTCTCAGAGGTAAAGAATCCACCTGCAATGCAGGAGACTTGGGTTTGATCCCTGGGTTGGAAAGATCCCCCTGAAGAAGGAAATGGCAACCCACTCCAGTATTCTTGCCTGGGAAATCCCACAGACAAAGGAGCCTGGCAGGCTACAGTCCATGGGGTCACAAGAGTCAGACAGCAACTAAACCACCGTCACCAGTGCCAAATGAAAATATGGAGCCCTTTGTTCAAAAATTACTATGACTTTTAAGATGACAACAGCTGATCTTTACAACAAGCACAGGAGCCTTCGAAGCACTGTGTCCTGTGTGATTGCACAGGTGGTGTTTGCAGGAGGCTGGTGCTGGCCTTTGGACATACTGTGAAGGTAAAGCTGTGGTATTTGTTGATGTATTGAATGTGGGATAAAAGACAAAGCAAGAAGTCAGGGATGAATTCTAGAGCTGGTGTTTTCAAACTCTGAGCCAATGGTTATCACAAAATGTGGAAATATTTGAAGTTACTTCAAAATATGTGTGTACTACATAAAATATTCTTTTTAATTCAACTGTGCTGGGTACTAAGGGTATAAAGATGAGAGATCTGGACCCACCCCTAAAGCTATAAACCTATAAAAGAAATTATATTTAGAAGTATAAATTACCTTGACTGTGTGGGCATTCATCCAAGTGGTGAATAATCATCAAGGGTTTATTGCTTCAAGAGACAAAGAGATATAGGATCATGTTTAATGAGTAGAATTTTGTGGGTCACTAAAGATCGCTAGATGGCTCTCTTGAGAGCTTTGAGAGAGTTCCCTAAAGCTTGTCTTTACCTTGTCTTGGATTTATATAAAGCTTCTTCATATGTCTGGGTCCAGATGAGTTGGTCCCCCCAACCTAGAACAAAAAAACCCAGTGTATCTAAAACTGTTATGTTTTCAGACCCAGAGCTGTTGAAAAACAGTTGTAAAACGGGGATCATTATATACTTGATACTAAAGAAAAGCAAAAACCTCCAGAGAAAACAGAAATAATGGTAAACTTTGATAAATGTAGAAAGGACACGTACAAAAATATGTTCACACAGATCTCAGCTCTGAGAGTTAAATCCTTCCCAGTTAAGTATAATAGGAGGCCAATGAGCATGTGACTCCTACCTCTGGAGAGGGTCTGGGGCAGTTTGAGTTGAGAGTCCTTCGTGTCCTTCTTAGCTCCTGGTTTGACTGTGGTGTCTTTGGCCAGAGTGTAGGAGAGGGCCACCAGCAGCAGGAATGCTGACACTGGAATCTTCTCCATGGCAAATCTGATATGGAAAACAAATTAGCAAGAAGCCAGTAAAACAAAAAGAAATTAGAAATTTTTCAAAATCTTTACGTTGCAACACAACTGTGGAACACGAGAATTGAGGCTTAGATGGGATTGAACACATGCAATTGGAGTGAAAAATACCTTCCACAGAACTTTCGTAAGAATGCATAGTATAAATTTCTATCTATCCACCTCTATATAAGATCTGTATAGAAAAAAATTATACTGATGAAGATCTCCATAGAAATATACAATGTAGAAATAGATACAGATATATTTTAAGAAAATAAGGAGATAGATGTATATATTCTTACAGTTAAATGAATTTGCTTTTAAATTTTATATTTTTCTAAAAAACTTCATAGTAGAAGACAACTTAGGGGTTATATCCTCTTTCCCCACCTCCCCAGTGTCTCATTTTGTATATGAAGAATCTGAAATTCAGAGAAATGAAGACCAATGAGATGGGCATAGAACCAAGGCTTTTGGATCTTGCCATTTTGCAGTGCTGGCTCCCATCTTCCCATTTGGAAAAAGTTGCCTTAAACATACATATTTCTTTAACATTTTGTTAAAATGGGGACACTGCCATTGAAAAATAAGATCCGAGTGAAATGATGTATTTCATTTAGAAACTACCAACTTTATCTTTTATCTAAAGGTTTGCACACACACAGCTCTCTCCCTAGTGTAACATTTACTCAAACTCTAGCTATATTGGTTCTGAACTGGTTAAAATACATCAGTGGAACTTTCTTCCAGTGAACTAATTGTTTGACCCTTAGTGTGGGCCTGTATAGGTAGGTGGTTGTACACAAAATATTTCTATTTTATCCCATAAAATATTCTATGGGACTCATCACACAGAGAGACCAACCTTGTGAATGTCTCTGTTGATTTTTTTTCTTTCCAGTATTCCAAATTTAAATATCAGGAAATGTTGTACTATTTTGAAGCAGATGCTTTTGAGTGGGAAAGAGAAATAGCAAGGTAAGGTCCATGAGTGAGTGAGGAAGTAAGCGAGCTAGCAAAGTGAATTGCACTAGCAAATCACTAGGGCTATCCAGCGATCATGACATGCAAAGCTGTTAGTAAAAGCTTTGTAAATGCTAGTAAAGCCAAAGACTGAAATTGGTTAAAAAGAAACACCTAACTCTAATATTGGTGTGTTTCAAATTAAATGAACTCTGCAAGAGAAATGGGATGGACCATCAATGTTCAGTGTTTTTAAGGGTTAAACTTTCTCATATTCTGATAGCTTGAGGGAAAACCTGTCTTAAGCATTGATGTCATGTCCCACTCTTTTTAGACCCCTTGGACTGTAGCCTGCCAGGCTCCTCTGACCATGGAATTTCCCAGGCAAGAATACTGGATTGAATTGCCGTTTCCTTCTTCAGGGGATCTTCCCAACCCAGGGATTGAACCCACATCTCCTGCACTGACAGGTGGATTCTTTACCATTGAGCCACCTGGGGAAGCCCTTGTTAAGCATTAGCCAATTAAAAAAAAAGGTATTGCTAAGTTACCAAATCCAGATGATGCCTTGTATTAATATGACCAATTATTGTCTATGTCATAGTATGTAGTAGCCAGGCAATGTCTCACAAAAAAGACATAAGCAAAAAACAGGGATACACTGTCTTCATTTTCAATATTCATAAAGATACAGAAATGCCAGTAACAATTTTTGTATCCAGTATTTTGCACAAGCACCCCAACTGTGCTACAATTCTTCTAGCCTTTTTGTTACAAAGACTTCTTTTTCATGTCAACAACACTAAAAACCAAGAACCCTTATGTGAGAATAATTACACTATTCAGGATTATGGTTGATTCAGAAAATATCATGCAAGTAATGACTTGAAATTTATCGACAAACGTTTGACTTTATATTTTACGTATGGCAACAAATGTATATTAGCAAAAAAAAGTAATAAACAGGTGGTGAAGTATTTATGTAAGCCACTGACAATTCTTGTGCAAGTAGCCATTAGGACCTCCTGTTATAGCTTTGCAGCTTTCAGATTGGAACTATTGATACCTTATACATGTTTTATGGCAGGGTGACTCAAGGGAGCCGAATATAACTCCTGCTGTACAAACAGGATTTTCTGAGATTCACTGTACTGTTTTCAACACATCAATTTTTAGTCCTGAATTGACTGTGATCTGCATATTGCATGCATAAACCACCTCAAAACAGAAAGCTAACCATGGAGGACATTGATAATTTGGAGAGACACACACTATGAAACGAGCACTTTTCACTGGTCATTATATCTCTGTCTTCATCAATGAATGCCTTGCAGGAGGTTTCAGTGTCCTTGTTCATAAGGAAAGTAACCAGATCTTTCCTTTTACATTCTGTCTTATGAATTTAAAGACTGAATAAGCAATAAGGATATCTTTATATCAGACACAGAAGGAAAGCTATTTCCTGATTTGCAATAATATTCTGATCTGTAATCCCCAGCAGCTAATCCGAGCTGACGTTTCACAGTCCTGCGGGTCTTTGCTTTGCCAGTAAGAAAGAAGCATTAGATGGTGATCAGGGCTCAGTAACCAAGACAGGAGACCCTGGGCTGTGTGTCAGGCTTGAAAACTCCAGGAGTTGGCTCACTCTTAAGCCTCTTGTTTTCTGGGGGAGAAAGCATTACCTTGAATCAGCTCAGGAACATCGCTTCACAGAGAGGTTCCAGGAAGCCTCTGGTGGAAATTCCATCAATTCCCTCTCCAAATCCCATTTTGCTGCTCCTGGAACTGCCCCACACTCCTCTGCCTGTGGATTGCCTACACCTTTACATGGTAACCAGAGGCCAAAGCTCATTCTAACAGGTGCCCGTCTAACAATGCTGTCAGGAGCCTTACCTGGATCTCCCCACCCACCTGTCTGTGTGAGCCAGGCGGCCTCGATGCAGTCCAAGCTTCCTAGTATGCTGGCTCAGCCCACGCCTCTATTTATGCGCCTGGGCACACCTCAATCCCACCCACTAATCCTGTATTCACACGGTGCAGACTCTGAAAGGAACTTTTCTTTCCCCAGGTCTTCCCGGGGCTAAAGAGTTCCCTACTTTTTAAAATAATGTTGCAGAGGGAGTACCGTTCAGTATGCATGCCTTTAACTCTTTGTGAAAGCATATTGTTAAGAGATTTGAGAAAGGTGGGCAGAGTGCCAAATCCAGGTACGGTTTAAATGAAGACATTTGATTTGCCTGAAGGCTGATTTGTCTTTATGTGATTGGATGGAATTTGTGGTTTGTAGAATTTTTTTTTTTTCTCTCTCTTGGGCAGATTGCCTCTATTTAGTTAGAAACACACAAGAGATGATTCACAGTTCTAACCCCTACACTCATATAAGGTGCTGTCCTCTATTATGGTATAAATTATTTCACACAATGTACTTCCGTTTCTTGGCAAACAAAATGTGTATTCACTGTAGGTACAAAAGTAATCCAAACCAAGAATTCCTATAATATATTAAAACTAAGGAAGTTATTGAAAAAAAGATATCCTAACACTGAGTTTTTATTAATTGTCTTGCAGGAACTCCCCTCCAAAGAATTCAAAGGTATTTCGCAGATATTCTCTCATTCAATGGCAAACTTTACTGCTAGGCAAAGCAGGAAGCTATTTCCATCATTTTTCAGACCTATAAACTAAGATGTGCAATTACTTTCTCATTTAAATTTATGCAATAATTCACTCAACATTTTAAGACTGGACTTGGGTTTTCTGTAAAAAAAATTTAATCCTGTAAAAACTATGTGTAATCGTTAAAAGTTCAGAACAGAAAAATCTTTAACAACAGAAAATTAGCTAATGAGATGCAAGCCCTATAAAAATAAAATTTGAAATGAGTTGAGATCATACTATTTCAAAATATTTTCAAGTAGGTGAATTTTTTGATAAAGCCTGAGTTTCTATGGGCAAAATAGGAAGTGATTTCAAAAATGGTGAGTTTTCATTTGAAATTAATTCACAGAAATAATTTCTTTAGGAATTTGAATAAAAATAATGATTTGAGCTCGACTTTGAAAACCAGTAAGGCTTTTATATGGGCTTCCCAGGTGGCTCAGTGGAAGAGAATCTGCCTGCCAATGCAGGAGACACTGGAGACACGGGTTGGATCCCTGGGTCAGGAAGATCCCCTGGAGGAGGAAATGGCAACCCACTCTAGTATTCTTGCCTGAAAAATCCCATGGAAAAGGAGCCTGGCAGGCTGCAGTCCATGGGGTTGCAAAGAGTTGGACACACTTGAGCACCCACTGCACCAAATATTCATTGAGCCTGATTATGTAGCAAACACTATGCCTGACATTAAAGATAGGAAAATGAAAAAGACATGGTCAGTTATGGAGGTAGACAGACACCTCCATGGACAGTTGCAATTCAGGATGGTAAGCCATACCGTGGGAAAACAAAGACATTGAATACATTACCTCTGCTGTAAGGTTATTAATGATCTGACTGAAGAGTTAAGATTAACCCACACTAAAAATTAATCATCTGCATGAGAAGAACATGCCATAATGGATGGGTAAAAGACCCTGATGCTGAGAAAGATTGAGGGCAAGAGGAGTAGGGGGTGACAGAGAATGAGATGATTGGATGGCATCACCGACTCAATGGACATGAGTTTGAGCAATTCCAGGAGATGGTGAAGGACAGGGCAGCCCAGCATGCTGCAGTCCATGGGGTCACACAGAGTCCAACACGAGTGAGCGACTGAACAACAAGTGGTACAGGTGTCAGCTGTTATTATTTTTCAGAGGAAATAGAGATTGCTAGTCCTGAAAATGCTCAGATTGATGCTAGACAGCAAGGTTTCCAGATGGAGACAGTGATAAAGAATTTCCAAAATATGTTTGCTGGATATTTAGTGGAACCACCCCTGGCTAGAGTCAGATACATCTGGGCAACTCATAAACAATAGGTTTGAAAAGTTGTTTGGGGGCTATTTGATTTACCTGGGACCTTGAATACCATTTTAAGGAGTTTAGACTTCATCCTCAAGAGGAAGTGTCCTGCGATGGAGAAGGGGGCATTTTGTAGATTCACCTTTGGTTTGAGTTCAAATTTAGTGTGATGATTACTACATACACTTCTAACTCCTGCAAATTGCCTAACCTCTCTGTACTTGAGTCGTCTTCCTTGTGAAGTGGAAACAGTAAGACTCACTTTATAGGATCTGTGGAACATTATATAAAATAATTGAGAAAAAATATTTAGAATGGTCCATAGCGTATAGTAAGCACTGGAATACACTATCGATGACTTTCTCTATGAAAGTCACTTAGCTGAATGGGGGCTTTTGTGTACAAATACAATTGTTTCCCATTTCTTGGGGTTTAACTGATACTGTATTAAAAGTAAAATGTAAACACCTAGTTCTTCCTAGATCTAAAAGTTTGTTTAAAAATATACAAATTTTGTTTCTTTGTATAAAGTATACAAAAATAATTTGGTTTTGAATAGAGAAGTTTGGCTGGAGAAGGAAACGGTGGCCCACTCCAGTATTCTTGCCTGGAGAATCAGGCAAGGTTCCTGCCACAGGAACCTGGCAGGCTATGTAGTCCATGGGGTTACAAAGAGTCAAACACGACTGAAGCGACTGAGCACAGAGAAGTTTGGCATAAAATTCAAAATCTATTTTAATTTCTTTTTTATTATAGTGAGAAAAAAAATCACATGAAATATAGCTATCCTCTTAATCAACGAAGTGTACAAGATGATATTTTAAACTATAAGCATAATGCTGTAATCAGATATCTAGAACTGGTTTCTTTTTTAAAAGAATTTTATTTGCTTAGGCAATGGCAACCCACTCCAGTACTCTTGCCTGGAAAATCCCATGGACAGAGGAGCCTGGTGGGCTGCAGTCCATGGGGTTGCTAAGAGTCAGACAGACTGAGCGACTTCACTTTCACTTTTCACTTTCATGCATTGGAGAAGGGAATGGCAACCCACTCCAGCGTTCTTGCCTGGAGAATCCCAGGTACGGGGGAGCCTGGTGGGCTGCCATCTATGGGGTCACACAGAGTCGGACATGACTGAAGCGACTTAGCAGCAGCAGCAGCCAGCTGCTCTGGGTCTTTGTTGCTCTGGGTGGGCTTTCTCCAGTTGCGCTGAGGAGGGGTTACTTTGTTGCAGTGTGTGGGCTTCTCATTGCCATGGCTTCTCTTGCAGAGCACAGGCTCTGGGGTGTGCTCATCGGCTCAGTGGTTGCGGCTTCTGGGCTCTAGAGCACAGGCTCAGTAGTTGTGGTGAACAGGCTGAGTTGTTCATGTGGCAGGTGAAAGCGTCTGGGACGAGGGATGGAACCCGTGTCCCCTGCATTGGCAGGCAGATTCTTATCTACTGCACCACCAGGGAAGTCCTAGAACTTGTTTCTTGCTGTTTAAGTAAAATAAGTACCATCAAATTAAACTGACCTAAATCAGACAGATTACATTTCAATAGGCTAAATTTGATGTATGAAATAGCCCCTTTTACAAATTTCTTTAATGAAATTCTTCTTTTAACCTACATTTACAAATTTAATACTGCTGCTGCTGCTACTGCTGCTAAGTCGCTTCAGTCATGTCTGACTCTGTGCGACCCCATAGACAGCAGCCCACCAGGCTCCGCTGTCCCTGGGATTCTCTAGACCAGAATACTGGAGTGGGTTGCCATTTCCTTCTCCAATGCATGAAAGTGAAAAGTGAAAGTGAAGTCGCTCAGTCGTGTCCAACTCTTCGAGACCCCATGGACTGCAGCCCACCAGGCTCCTCCGTCCATGGGATTTTTCAGGCCAGAGTTAATACTAGTACATCTAATTCTTTTAAACTTTTAAAATGTTTAACAGGGTACATTTGCCAACATAATTACCCAAACTTTTCTAAGCACTTTAGCAATTCTTGTAAATATCACAAATCAAAGTTACTGATTAGCAATTCAGGTTATATTAATCTTACACATATTTATCACAGCCAAATACATTATAATTCTAAATTAAAAATCCTAATTCTAGTCACATTCTTAATTAGAGTCACAGACCAATATTCAGCTTCTCTAAAAAAGGTTTCTGTTATATCATACAAGCACTTCACTAACGAACACATAAAGGTTTTTCCAGTATTTTCAAAACTTATTCTTCAGCTTCACCTGGAAGTCTTAATACTACAGATTTGAGTTACTTCATCAGTTACAGATTTGAATTACTTCATCAATAGAAACATTTTTTTCTATTCCTTCTAGGGACTAGTGAAGAGGAAGCAGATTTACCTTTAGGTTGGACCTATTTCCTGAGTCTAGGATTAGGGACTTTGATATGGATCAAAGACTGTGACCCAATCATTGATATGTTTGATGTTATAGATACAGTTAGATGTATCTCAAGGGAAAGTGTAGAGAGGAAGACTCATTACCAAACCTTGGTAATTTTTATCCATTTAGGAAGATGAGGAAAAGAAGTGCTTCTAAAGCACAAGAAAGAATCTTTTTGTATAAAGACATACATTTCCAGGACCGCACCATTTCCTGAATCCAGGGTTAGTAGTAACTGCAGAGCACAAAGTAACAACCAGCATCAAATGCAGGTTGGTAGGGCTTAGAACTGGAGAAGAGAAGCAGCTGAATGGTTTCCAGAGCTCTCTGACATGTAGCCAAGACACTTGTAGAATACACTTGATTGCCTTCAATCAAAATTCATGAATGGCACTTGGGTGGAAGTAATGACAAGCCAAATTATCTTTTGTTTATGTTAAGCAGCTATGTATTACTTTCTTGGGTCATGAGTAAAGTGACTATATTCTCAGTTTGCCCAGAAAATTCTCAGGTTAAGCCTGTTGTTGAGCATATTAACTGAGAACATCCCCCTTTACTTTAAAAAGTCTGGTGATTTGGGGAATAAATTACATAGCCTCGATGATGAAATCTACCAATGTTCTCTGTAGGAAAATAATTGCTTATACACATATAATTTTAGGTGGCTCAGATAGTAAAGAATCTGCTTGAAATGCAAGATACCTGGGTTAGGAAGATCTGTTGGAGAAGGGAATGACAACCCACTCAGCATTCTTGCTTGGAGAATCACATGGACAGAGGAGCTTGGCGGTTTACAGTCCATGGGATCTCAAAGAGTTTGGACATGACTGAGTGACTAACAGAGGTCTCACTCATATACTGAACTTAATCAGAGGACCCCTTTGTGGGACCCATAGACTGAGGTTAAAAACAATATTGCCCGAATGTTCGAGCTTCTAAGTGTGGCCATTTCAAGGACCCCCAGCTTTAGAATTTAGCATTTAGCTCTCTGCCTTGTTTTATAGCAGCACCTTGTATTTCTTCCCATCAGAAATATTATACCGTGGCCTAAGTTGGAAAGAGTCCTAGTCTCACAGTCATTCAAGTCTTTTGTTGTCCCGAATAAAGGCCGTCAGTCAGAAGTCCTTTTAGATCTTAGTGGAAGTGGAGCTTAAAGGGAAGGAGGAATAAAAAGTAATTGATGGGGATTCCCTGGTAGTCCAGTGGTGGGACTTGGTGCTTTCACTGCCGGGACCCAGGTTTAATCCTCAGTAGGGGAATTAAGATCATGCAAGCCTAGAGGGAGGGGGTTAAAAAAAGAGAATTTGGGTATGAAAATGAGAATAAAGAACATAAGAATTATACAAAAAGTAATTTATAATATATGAACATCCAAAGTAGATAAATTATTTCCCCATGAACTCTATCTTTTAGAAGATGGGTATTTAAAAAAAAAGTTTTGCTTGTTTATTGAGTGCGCTGGGTTGTCGTTGCCATGTGGGCTTTCCTCTCGTGGCACAGAGCGGGGGCTACTCTCTCTCCTGCGGCGGCTTCCGTTGCTGCGGAACACAGGCTCTAGAGCACAGGCTCAGAAGTCGTGGTGCACAGACTTAGTTGCTCCGTGGCATGTGAGATCTTCCCACACCAGGGATCAAACGCATGTTTCCTCCATTGGTAGGCAGATTCTTTAGCACTGAGCCACCCAGGAAACCCGGAAAGAAGATGGGTATTTTTAAAGGGAACGTGGACATCATTCTTTGGAGTCTGAAGGGAATAATCTCACGAATCCTTAGAACTTGCCATTGAAGTGATTTGCTGCTAGTGAATTTGGAAGGTGGGAAACAGGGGTCATTTAAACAAATATGTTTGGATCTGGCAACTACTTTGGCTATATATGAAAGAAGGGTTTCACGTGCATTAAGGAGACGTGTCCTTAGCGGTTGGAGTCTGACCTAGAGTCAATATTGTTACATGACAAATACACTCCTTGGGGTGGAGCCTTGAACAAGCAGAGATGCTGTCAAAAGCTTGTCTGTCCTTAAGGATGCCAGTGACTTAAAAAGAAAAAGCTTAGTCCTACCTTCTGAGGTAGCTTTACTTTGACTTAAATTCTATAAATTTCTTCTAGTAATTCTTTCTCCTTTACTTCTTTGTGTGTATGTGTGTGTGCTCAGTCACTCAGCCACGTCCAATTCTTTGTGACCCCGTGGACTACAGTCTGCTAGGCTCCTCTGTCCATGGAGTTTTCTAGGCAAGAATTCTGGAGTGGGTTGCCATTTCCTTCTCCAGGGGATCTTCCTGACCCAGGAACCAAACCTCTGTCTCTTTCATCTCCTGCATTGGCAGGCGAATTCTTTACCATTGAGGCACTTGGGAAAACCTTTACTTCTTTAAACACTATTACATCATTTTTCCTACCCAATGTAAGGGTAGGAAAGGATTGTCTTGTGGTCATGACTAGGTTTTCTGTCTTATTATCCAGCCATCTATATACTGAAGTGGCTGTTGTTTTGTGAAGGACAGTGGTAAGTGAATACCAAAGTAATGTGGAAATGACAAATACATATTAATATCATCTTGGTAAATATAATGCACAATATACTGTTCTGTTATGTAACATAACACTACAAAGTTTGTTTTCTTTAATAAGAAAAAAGTATACATTTTAATATTTTGTATCCACAGTATAAAACATACTTTATTATTTAGCAATTGAGCTCCAAATAAGTGTTGTTTTGCTTATGATTTTTGCATTTGATAAATACTACTAAGTAACTTCCTAAGACCTCCGTTTTTTGTGCATATAATTGAGTGTGTTTCTTGGAAGATGAAAATAATCTTTGTATGATTCCAAATTTACTTTGAGTCTGCTTGTGTATATGTTTTATACCAATTAATTCCATTATATGGTTTTTCCATATAATGGAATAATTGCTTTAAAAAATCAGGGTTTGAGTGATTTGGGGGCTTTCCAAAAGCTTCTGTGATTGTTATTTAAGGAAATACAGTCACATTCAGGAATTGATCTTTTGGGGACAGTTTTTACTATACAATTTTTATGTCTTTGCTTTAAAGTTAGGTACCAATGAAAGAATAACACGTACTTACATTCTCAGTGTTCTTTTGTTTGCCTGTGTTTTCTATGTGACTCATTCTGTAATAATTATTCTCCTAGTCCGGAGCAATAGGTCAGCCCTGAAAGCAAACAGAAAGGAAACTTGTCACATTCACTTTCTTCCTGATTTCTGTAAGGCCTCGTCATCATTTCAGTACTAAGCTGTGGCTGTGTTCACCATATCACACTTTTGTCTAATCCGTGCTTATAGGAAAAGATCATATTTGCTCATTACTTATAGGCTTTTAGACTCTGCATGATGTGGAAAAATGTTCCAATTCAGTGAGATTTAAGATGTAATTTTAGAAGTGTATCTTAATTACAGTTAAATCAGTTTTCTATTTTTTCTATTTCATATTGCATTGCTAAATAAAAGTCTCCCAATACAAGAAATTCTACCAATAGATTACTATAAATGTTAAAGCAGTTGGTGAATTTGGTAAATTTCCTGAGGCTATCCAGGTGGTTTGAGGGATATTTGAATGTATCCAGGGCACGAAATGCAGGTATTCTATACAGAGATTTCCATATGGAATCATTCAGGTCACTTTGGGAATTAGAATTAGTACCGGGATGATTTTTGTTTTTTAAGCATGAAAATAGGAATAGGATTTTTTTTTTTTTAATATGTACATGGACATTTTATTTTAATTTAAAGATTAGTCTCATCTGATTCACCTCACTAGCTGCCCTACTCAGGCTCATTTTATAATGGTCTTAAATGAAAATCTTCATTTCCTCACAGTGCTTTCAAACAAGTTTTATGTGACATGTCCAAAATATGTGTCATTTATAGTTCAGATTCCTTTAGAACACTTAGATTAATGAATTCTTAAAGATGGGGAGAGAAAATAAAACTGTGAACGTATTTAAAATTTCTAAAATCATTCACTCCAGTGTATGTCTTATTATTGGTAACTCTCGCTGTGATTTCTGAAGTTTTATTATAGTGCTGATTTATCAAGCACAATACCCTGAAAATGTAATTGGCCATTCCTGTTTTATATCCTCTTTATGCCTTGTAGTAAATTGGTAGTAAATTGCACTTTCCTTCCAAAACCATTAGTCAATTTTTATCGTTAAGTCTTTCCTCTTTACAGAGAAGGCAACGGCACCCCACTCCAGTACTCTTGCCTGGAAAATCCCATGGATGGAGGAGCCTGGTAGGCTGCAGTCCATGGGGTTGGTAAGAGTCAGACACGACTGAGCGACTTCACTTTCACTTTTCACTTTCACGCATTGGAGAAGGAAATGGCAACCCACTCCAGTGTTCTTGCCTCGAGAGTCCTAGGGATGGGGGAGCCCGGTGGGCTGCCGTCTGTGGGGTCGCACAGAGTTGGACACGACTGAAGTGACTTAGCAGTTTCCTCTTTAGTTTTGCCTGTTAGAGGTATTTAGATACTTCAGAGCTACTGAAAGATGGAGAACTGGATAAAAGGGCCTAAAATAGCTGCGTTGCGATTTCTAAACTAACACATGAATTTTAACGGAGACTTTTTTTCCCTACAAAATTATCACTCTCAAAAATTTTACAAGTAAAAATTTATTCCTGGTGGTTTGGGTGTTACTTTTGTTACTGTTGCAAACAGTATACGTTACCGAATTTTGGCAAAGCAGCTTCCCTTTGTTGACTGACTCCATGTTCTGAGCTAGAGTAAACCAGCGATCATGTATGAAATGATAGAGTATTTATTCTGGCACATGTGGTCCAAGAAAGATTAAACTTCAGAAACCAATTTCAGAAAAAAAGAGTACACCCTTTGAGATTTTGTCCCTTGGAAACACTACCAGTTTCAGGGGAACTAAAGAGAGATCTATTTCATAATTTTTTTAAAATAAATTTCATGAAAGAGCTCTGTGCACCCTTTCTCAGATTCTGATTTTGTGGCTATTTTTCCTTTTACAAGGCATTCTGGAGGCATGTTTCGGGTTAGGTAATAATGCAACAAAGATTTATTAAGCTCAGAAGAAGGAAGTTACCGATGGGAAAGTGGAGCCCAGGGGGCCAGTCAGTGCTCGCTAATTGCTAGAATTCTGGAGCACTGGATAGGAACAAAGAGTTTTATATTCTACTTCCAACCACAGGTCAACGCCAAAGATATGGCCTCAAAATGCCTTGTTGAGTCTATATTGTTATCTAAAATCCAAGAAAAAGGTAGTTCAGGGTCATACTTATCTTCAGTGCTTAATGTAAGAGGAAAAGAAATAAAATAGTGCGTCCTCCACCTAATGACATGACCCAGGAAACCCTCTGCCCTTTTTATACTCTCTGCTGTCTCTATGCACCTCTTCCAAGGATGCCAGTGTGTTCATCAGGTGGTGGCTGGTGGTTTAGTCACCAAGAATCTGCATTGCAGGCAGATTCTTTACCATTGAGCCGCCAGGGAGCCTCTAGACAGAGCACTGCACTCTGACAACAAGAAAGAAAGTGAAGTCGCCCAGTCTTGTCTGACTCTTTGCGACCCCATGGGCTGTAGCCTACCAGGCTCCTCCGTCCATGGGATTTTCCAGGCAAGAGTACTGGAGTGGGTTGCCATTTCCTTCTCCAGGGGATCTTCCCCACCCAGGGATTGAACCCAAGTCTCCTGCACTGCAGACAGACGCTTTACCCTCTGAGCCACCAGGGAAGCACTATGACAGGAAGGTGTGTAAATCAGAAGAGTTAGGATCCTTCTGTGTTGTTCTTGGGTTAGCATAATGCCCTGGGGCTTTTGAGAGAATTATTGTGTCTTCTTGTCCCTAGAACCAGGGCAAAGTGCTATCCTGGTTACGTTTCCCTTTAATGTAAATGCAATCATTTCCAGTCCTTTCAGAGAGCCCTGGGGTGCTTCATCCCTTTTCCTGCCCGATTTCATAAAGCTAGGATGCTCTGATCAATTTTAATGGTTTTGTTTTGCATTTCTAGAAGTTTTACTGCATTTTTCTTGATCTACCCATTTATTTTCCTAGCATTCCACCCTTATTGAGTCTTTCCTTTTAACCATTTCTTTAACAATTTTAAACTTATTTGAATTAGTAGTACTAAACAAACCTACTGGGTTTGCTTGCTAACTCTTTGTGGGGAGCAGATTCTTTTTTTCCAGTGATCTATACACTTTGTGAAATCATCTTTTCTAGACATTCTTCTTCTGTAGGAGTCCAGTGTGCTGGGTGGGTGACAAGTTTCTAGGGAGGATTTTTGAATGTGTGTCTGACAGGTGCCTGAGTGGTATCTCTGATCTGGGACCGTTTTGATGTTACTGGCTTTCCTCTGGAAGATTCCAGCGCAGTGAGGATGTGTCAGCTTCATTTCCACACCCACACATAGGACAGGTGTGGAGTTTTTATTTTGTACAAGACCAGGTTTGTTTTATTTGCATTTTCTCTACCAGATCTCTGCAAAAAAAAAAAAAAGTTGCTTTCCTGTGTTTCTTGGCCACAGGGTTGAGTTTTCTGAACCACTTTCCCCAGGGCCCTCATTTCAGCAGAGTCTCAACTTTTAGCTCTCTTCCTTGTACCAAAACCACATTTCCTAAACCCATTTGGCACTCCTGGATGCTCCTGAAGCTGTGAGTGGGAGCTGAGCAGGGTATAAAATCAACCCAGTCTCCTGCAGCATCCAGGTCTGAGTTGATTTGTATTTGTGCGAGCTCGTGGAATTCCTTTTTACACAGCATTCGCCTCCTGCAAGTGAGGATGCAGTGAAACAGCATAGAGAGTGTTGTCCAAGGGGTGATTATTGCCATGGAGATGTGGGAGTGACTTTATTTAAGGTCCTGGTGGAGCCGGCCCTGGGCTTTACTCATATTGACTGGTGAGAGGGGAACCAGGGAAGGGAAACTGGTGAGGTGGGGAGCTGGCAGCAAGCCTGGGGTGGTTCAGGTGGTGATTATAACTGCAGTGGCAGCAGATGGGTGCCCCAACAGAGGCCTGATTTGGGGTGGGTAGAACGACAGGGCCACTTAATTCTTTCCGGAGAAATAGGAAAAGGCCTCTATTTCCTGCATCTATATATGTATCCTTACAGGGAGAAGTGATAACATTCAGGATGCACATGCCCCAGTGTAAACATCTAAGAAAATAAGCTAATGGGATAGAGGGTGAGTTAGGATCCAGTGTGAACGTCCCAGGATGTGCCATGTTTATTCCAAGAACAGCCAGTGTTTACTATTAACCATGATCTTAAAATATTTAATATACCCTCCAGGTGTATGTGTGTGCATGTGCATGTATATACAGTGAAAGTGTACATATATAACGTATATCTACACATATGTGTATATATCTGTATGGGCTTCCATGGTGGCTCAGTGATAAAGAATCTGCCTGCCAATGCAGGAGATGCAGGTTCAGGAAGGATCTTCCTGGGTCGGAAAGATCCCCTGAAGAAGGAATTGGAAACCCACTTCCCACCCCCCCACCCCCCCCGGAAAATCCCATGGACAGAGGAGCTTGGAGGGCTACAGTTCACAGGGTCATAAAAGAGTCGGATACAACTTAGCAACTAAACAACAACAACAACATATATCGATACCTCTCTGTTTGTGTATGTATACACACTATGAGATGTTTAAGTATCTTTGGTGGTAATGAACCTTTAGTAAAGGTGAAGGAAACTTCACTCAATCAAAAAATAGTTGTGACTTGCTAGCATTTCCAGAAGTGACTAAAAATACCAGGGTTCCTATCTTCCTGGAATTTATATTCTAGTACAGAAAGGCGGGTGCAGGAGGACCGAGAGGAGCTGTGCCACGTTCAAGGTCAGGAGGGGCAGCTGTGAGGAGATACCTCTTGTCCAAGGTAAGGAGCAGTGGCTGCGCTTTGCTGGAGCAGCCGTGCAGAGATACCCCACGTCCAAGGTAAGAGAAACCCAAGTAAGATGGTAGGTGTTGCGAGAGGCATCAGAGGGCAGACACACTGAAACCATAATCACAGAAAACTAGTCAGTCTAATCACACGAACCGCAGCCTTGTCTAACTCAATGAAACTAAGCCATGCCGTGTGGGGACACCCAAGATGGGTGGGTCATGGTGGAGAGGTCTGACAGAATGTGGTCCACTGGAGAAGGGAATGGCAAACCACTTCAGTATTCTTGCCTTGAGAACCCCATGAACAGTATGAAAAGGCAAAATGATAGGATACTTAAAGAGGAACTCCCCAAGTCAGTAGGTGCCCAATATGCTACTGGAGATCAGTGGAGAAATAACTCCAGAAAGAATGAATGGATGGAGCCAAAGCAAAAACAATACCCAGCTGTTGATGTGACTGGTGATAGAAGCAAGGTCCAATGCTGTAAAGAGCAATATTGCATAGAAACCTGGAATATTAGGTCTATGAATCAAGGCAAATTGGAAGTGGTCAAACAAGAGATGGCAAGAGTGAACGTCGACATTCTAGGAAACAGCAAACTAAAATGGACTGGAGGGCAGGAATCCCTTAGAAGAAATGGAGTAGCCATAATGGTCAACAAAAGAGTCTGAAATGCAGTACTTGGATGCAATTTCAAAAACGACAGAATGATCTCTGTTCGTTTCCAAGGCAAACAATTCAATATCACAGTAATCCAAGTCTATGCCCCAACCAGTAATGCTGAAGAAGCTGAAGTTGAACGGTTCTATGAAGACCTACAAGACCTTTTAGAACTGCTGCTGCTGCTGCTAAGTCGCTTCAGTCGTGTCCGACTGTGTGCGACCCCACAGATGGCAGCCCACCAGGCTCCGCTGCCCTGGGATTCTCCAGGCAAGCACACTGGAGTGGGTAGCCATTTCCTTCCCCAATGCATGAAAGTGAAAAGTGAAAGGTAAGTCGCTCAGTCGTGTCCGACTCCTAGTGACCCTATGGACTGCAGCCCACCAGGATCCTCCGCCGATGGGACTCTCCAGGCAAGAGCACTGAAGTGGGGTGCCATTGCCTTTTAGAACTAACACCCCAAAAAGATGTCCTTTTCATTATAGGGGCTACTGCTGCTGCTAAGTCACTTCAGTTGTGTCCGACTCTGTGTGACCCCATAGATGGCAGCCCACCAGGCTCCCCCGTCCCTGGGATTCTCTAGGCAAGAACACTGGAGTGGGTAGCCATTTCCTTCCCCAGTGCATGAAAGTAAAAAGTGAAAGTGAAGTCGCTCAGTCATGCCCAACCCTCAGCGACCCCATGGACTGCAGCCTACCGGGCTCCTCTGTCCACAGGATTTTCCAGGCAAGAGTACTGGAGTGGGGTGCCATTGCCTTTATAGGGGACTGGAATGCAAAAGTAGGAAGTCAAGAAACACCTGGGGTAACAGGCAAAATTGACCTTGGAATACGGAATGAAGCAGGGCAAAGGCTAATAGAGTTTTGCCAAGAGAACGCACTGGTCATAGCAAACACCCTCTTCCAACAACACAAGAGAAGACTCTACACATGGATATCACCAGATGGTCAACACTGAAATCAGATTGATTATATTCTTTGCAGCCAAAGATGGAGAAGCTCTATACAGTCAGCAAAAACAAGACATGGAGCTGACTGTGGCTCAGATCATGAACTCCTTATTGCCAAATTCAGACTTAAATTGAAGAAAGTGGGGAAAACCACTAGATCATTCAGGTATGACCTAAATCAAATCCCTTATGATTATACAGTGGAAGTGAGAAATAGATTTAAGGGACTAGATCTGATAGAGAGCCTGATGAACTATGGACGGAGGTTCGTGACATTGTACAGGAGACAGGGATCAAGACCATCCCCATGGAAAAGAAATGCAAAAAAGCAAAATGGCTGTCTGAGGAGGCCTTACAAATAGCTGTGAAAAGAAGAGAAGTGAAAAGCAAAGGAGAAAAGGAAAGATATAAGCATCTGAATGCAGAGTTCCAAAGAATAGCAAGAAGAGATAAGAAAGCCTTCTTCAGCGATCAATGCAAAAATAGAGGAAAACAACAGAATGGGAAAGACTAGAGATCTCTTCAAGCAAATTAGAGATACCAAGGGAACATTTCATGCAAAGATGGGCTTGATAAAGGACAGAAATGGTATGGACCTAATAGAAGCAGAAGATATTAAGAAGAGGTGACAAGAATACACAGAAGAACTGTACAAAAAAGATCTTCATGACCCAGATAATCACGATGGTGTGATCACTCACCTAGAGCCAGACATCCTGGAATGTGAAGTCAAGTGGGCCTTAGAAAGCATCACTACGAACAAAGCTAGTGGAGGGGATGGAATTCCAGTTGAGCTATTTCAATTCCTGGAAGATGATGCTGTGAAAGTGCTGCACTCAATATGCCAGCAAATTTGGAAAACTCAGCAGTGGCCACAGGACTGGAAAAGGTCAGTTTTCATTCCAATCCCAAAGAAAGGCAATGCCAAAGAAGGCTCAAACTACCACACAGTTGCACTCATCTCACACGCTAGTAAAGTAATGCTCAAAATTCTCCAAGCCAGGCTTCAGCAATATGTGAACCATAAACTTCCAGATGTTCAAGCTGGTTTTAGAAAAGGCAGAGGAACCAGAGATCAAATTGCCAACATCTGCTGGATCATGGAAAAAGGAAGAGAGTTCCAGTAAAACATCTATTTATGCTTTACTGACTATGCCAAAGCCTTCGACTGTGTGGATCACAAAAAACTGTGGAAAATTCTGAAAGAGATGGGAATACCAGACCACCTGACCTGCCGCTTGAGAAACCTATATGCAGGTCAGGAAGCAACAGTTAGAACTGGACATGAAACAACAGACTGGTTCCAGATAGGGAAAGAGTATGTCAAGGCTGTATACTGTCACCCTGCTTATTTAACTTATATGCGGAGTACATCATGAGAAACACAGGGCTGGAAGAAGCACAAGCTGGAATCAAGATTGCCGGGAGAAATATCAATAACCTCAGATATGCAGATGACACCACCCTTATGGCAGAAAGTGAAGAGGAACTAAACAGCCTCTTGATGAAAGTGAAAGAGGAGAGTGAAAACGTTGGCTTACAGCTCAACATTCAGAAAACGAAGATCATGGCAATTGGTCCCATCACTTCATGGGAAATAGATGGGGAAACACTGGAAACAGTGTCAGACTTTATTTTTCTGGGCTCCAAAATCACTGCAGATGGTGACTGCAGCCATGAAATTAAAAGACGCTTACTCTTTGGAAGGAAAGTTATGAACAACCTAGATAGCATATTCAAAAGCAGAGACATTACTTTGCCAATGAAGGTCCTTCTAGTCAAGGCTATGTTTTTTCCAGTAGTCATGTATGGATGTGAGAGTTGGACTGTGAAGAAAGCTGAGTGCCGAAGAATTGATGCTTTTGAACTGTGGTGTTGGAGAAGACTCTTGAGAATCCCTTGGACTGCGAGGAGATCCAACCAGTCCATTCTGAAGGAGATCAGCCCTGGGATTTCTTTGGAAGGAATGATGCTAAAGCTGAAACTCCAGTACTTTGGCCACCTCATGCGAAGAGTTGACTCATTGGAAAAGACCCTGATGCTGGGAGGGATGGGGTCAGGAGGAGAAGGGGACGACAGAGGCTGAGATGGCTGGATGGCATCACCGACTCGATGGACGTGAGTTTGGGTGAACCTCGGGAGTTGGTGATGGACAGGGAGGCCTGGCGTGCTGTGATTCATGGGGTCACAAAGAGTTGGACATGACTGAGCGACTGAACTGAACTGAACTGACAGAAAGGCAGACAGTTAATCACATAAGTTAGCAACACATAAAGTTTGTTAGATGGAGGTAAGTAGGATAAAGGAAAACAAAACCAGTGAGAGGGGGTCCTGGGGTGTTGGTGGTGGGCGTCTGTACTTTAAATAAAGTGCGGAGGGAAGAGATATTGTTGGGGAGGGGAAGCTGAGTGGTAATTTTTAAAATGTAAGATTATAGCAACTGTGAAAATCAGTCTGGTGTTGAGCTGTGACCATCAGTCCTCCGCTCACACTGGACAGTCTGCAGCACTGCTGAACAGTCGGGGGCAGTGCTAAGAGCATGAACCACCAAGAGCCAACCACAAAGTGCCTGGCTTTGAATCTTGTCTACTAGTTGAAGCACCTGAAGCAAATTTCATAATCTTTTATAGCTCTGCTTTCTAGTGGGTGTACTATGGAAAAAGTAGTAGCTATGGTACAGGGTGTTTTAAGAGAAATGAGTTAACTTGTACCAAGAACAGCATCTGAAACACAATCAGTCCTCGGCAAATGTTACATATTATCCTAAGGAGCAAACTCATTCTGCTCTTCTAGCCATTCCTTCTCTCCGGCACACTATCTTTATTGACAAATGATACTTGCTTAAACAAATAACGCAACTTCCTGCCCCTTAAGAATAATCTGGAGGCTGTAAAAGATAATATATGGGGAGAACCTCTAAGCCCTGGGAAAAAAGTTCTTATTCCCCAGAGGTTAAGTGCAAGAGAAATGTCTGGATTTCTGTATCTTCTAAAATTTTACTTCTATGGGTATTATTTGACAGTCTATCAGTCTGTCTTTATTTATAGGAAATATTTTAGTAAATGAAAAATTATTATAAGTCAGAATATATATTGTTGATGTTCAGGCACTCAATTGTGTCCAACTCTTTGTGATTCCATAGACTCAGGATGCCAGGTTCTCTGTCCTTCACCATCTCCTGGAGCTTGCTCAAACTCATGTCCATGATGGTCGGGAATTCCATCCAACCATCTCGTCCTCTGTCATTCCCTTCTCCTCCTGCCTTCAATCTTTCCCAGCATCAGAGTCTTTTCTAATGAGTCAACTCTTTGCATCAGGTAGCCAAACTATTGGAGATTCAGTTTTAGCATCAGTCCTTCCAATGAATATTCAGGATTGATTTCCTTTATGATTGACAGGCTAGATCTCCTTATGGTCCAAGTGACTCTCAAGAGTCTTCTCCAACACCACAGTTCAAAAGCATCAGTTCTTTGGTGTACAGCCTTCTTTATGGTCCAACTCTCACATCCATACATGACTATTGGAAAAACCATAGCTTTGACTATACGGACCTTTGTTGGCATGAACAGTATGAAAAAGCAAAAAGATATGACACTGAGATATGAACTCCCCAGGTCAGTAGGTACCCAATATGCTACTGGAGAAGAACAGAGAAATAGTTTCAGAAGGAATGAAGAGGCTGAGCCAAAGTGGAAACAGTGACCAGCTGGGGATGTGTCTGGTAGTGAAAGTAAAGTCCAATGCTGTAAAGAATAATATTGCATAGGAACCTGGAATGTTAGGTCCACAAATCAAGGTAAATTGGATGTGGTCAAACAGGAGATGGCAAGAGTGAACATCTACATTTTAGGAATCAGTGAATTAAAATGGACTGGAATGGGTAAGTTTAATTCAGATGACCATTATATCTACTACTGCAGGCAAGAATCCCTTAGAAGAAAGGGAGTAGCCCTCATAGTCAACAAAAGAGTCCAAAATGCAGTACTTGGGTACAGTCTCAGAAATGACAGAATGATCTCTGTTAATTTCCAAGGCTAACCCAGTAATCAATATCACAGTAATCCATGTCTATGCCCCAACCACAAATGCTGAGGAAGCTGAACGGTTCTATGAAGACCTACAAGACCTTTTAGAACTAACACTAAAAAATAGATGTCCTTTTCATCACAGAGGACTGGAATGCAAAAACAGGATGTCAAGAGATACCTGGAGTAACAGGCAAGTTTGGCCTTGGAGTACAAGATGCAGCAGGGCAAAGGCTAACAGAATTTTGCCAAGAGAATGCAGTGGTCATAGGAAACACCCTCTTCCAACAACACAAGAGACAACTGTACACATGGACATTACCAGATAGTCAATACAGAAATCAGATTGGTTATATTCTTTGTAGCTGAAGATGGAGAAGCTCTATAGAGTCAGCAAAAACAAGATTGGGAGCTGACTATGGATCAGATCATGAACTCCTTATTGCAAAATTCAGACTTAAATTGAAGAAACTAGGGAAAACCAACTAGGCCATTCAGGTATGACCTAAATCAAATCCTTTACAATCATGCAGGGAAAGTGACAAATAGATTCAAGGGATTAGATCTGATAGACAGAGTGCCTGAAGAATATATTTATAATGTATATAAATAATATTTGTCATGCCTTCGATTCATTTGTAAATTAGAACTTAATTTTTTATCTCCATCTGACCCACATCAGTAGAGGATTTTTAGAGTCTGTCTTACAATCTGTAATATACATCATAAAAGGAAGCTGAGAATGTGTGATTGGCTCAGAAGCTACGTTACCACTGTAGGCTTCTCCACTTGCACTACATCTGTAGTGTGAGAATCACTAAATCATCTGTCTATGAATAAGCTGATTCAACATATGCTTGAGTTTGCAAAAATTAAACCCTTCGCAGTAGCAGAACTACTGTCAAATAAAATGTGGTCGAGTTTGCATAATGGGACTTGTGATTGAAAGAAGGCAAAACACAGAAAGCAGTTAGCAAAAATTGGGGAAACTTATGGTTTCCGACCAGAGGTGTTTGCATGTGTGTGTATGGGGGTGTGCACGTGTGTGCACAGGCGTGTGTATGTTTCAAAGCATAGTATGTGAAAACCAAGGAAGTCTAAGATATCTTGCAAGAGTCTCTGAAGGATCCTGTGATGTGAGAGAAAAGTAGGCAGTTCCTGTCTCAGTCAGAACAACTCTCATTTTGTATGTCTTACACACTGGGCTTCCAAGTAGAAATTTCTTTTGGACAAAATGATTTTAGGGACTAAATGTTTGAAAGCCATTGGTGTAAGCCAAGCCTTTCATTGCTACTCTGTTTTGTCCACTACTGAATGATCAGTACCTAGCACAGTACCTGGCACCCAGAAGAAATGCAATAAATATGCAGTGAGTGACTAAGAGGAGATGGAAACATGCATGCAAGCCATTTGGTGGGAGGCTCGTATGGTTCAAGATGGGCTTTAACCAAGACAAATAATCAGTTATATTATTTTAAAAATAGAGAAGACACTTTGGGATTCTAGATGAGGCTTTAATGACAGCTCAATTGGGTTATGTTGGTAGAATTGAAGAGAAGGGGAACAGAAGAGGTAGAGTAGACTGGATTGGCAACTGCTTTGGTGTGAAAATGAAGGAGATGGATTTTACTAAAAGATTTTTGAGCCTTAAGCTAAGAGAAAGGCAGTAAATATGGGATGGACATATTGGGTCCAAGAAGTGGTGGGGAAAAAAGATGAAACTGACCATGAGACCTGGCAGCAAGGAAATCTTTGAAAGAACAGTTTCTTTTATAGGAACTTGCTTATATTTGCTCTCTGCAGTTCAAAGACTCAGAGTGGGGAGCTCAGCCGCACCCTGGTTTCCAGGAGAAATCCTGGCCTCAAATGCGAGGGAAAACAGTTTGAGCTGAGCACACTGACACTCGGAATCAAGTCACATTGCTGTTGAGGTCCCTTGTCTTGTGTCCTCCATGATGATTGGACCCGTGCTTCATCACCAACACGTCCATTCTGCAAGTTACCTTGATTCTGGTGTATGGATTTCTGTGTTATAGTCTATCCTTGAATCTTCACTGAAGTGCCTTTGCCTAAGGTTCACCTCCTGCCTTGGTTCCCCCGACCCCCAGAATAGGGCACTAGCCTTCCTCTTCTAGAGCCATCTTGGAACTGGCTTTTGATAACTGGGGCTCAGAGCTCTGCTCAGAGAATCCCCTCATGCTAGCTGTTGGAATCTCTGAATGTGGCCTGTTTCTGGATATTTGCATGCCTTGTTTATTTGTTAGGGCATCCTGATCATTCATGATAGAACTCTCTGCTGGAAGTGTCTGCTTAAACTGAACTGCCATTTCCAGGTAATGTTTTCTGCCTAGCAGACTGGAGTTTTACTAGAAATAGCCTCAGAATCTGAGCCTGCAATGACTCCTGACCCCGGTGAGTCTGTTTCCAGGATTCATCGTCCCTTACTTTACATCCTACTTACTGTGTAGAACTGACTCATTTTTAAAGGCACCAAGTTCTTTCTTGCTTCAGATTTTTATAGATTGGTCTGTTCTAAAGGGTCATTCTACAGGCTATGGAACAACCGGCTATTTTTTTGCCACCATGTCAGAAAAGCCTTCCTGACCACGGTACCCCAGTAGGTAATCTTCCTTTGCTTTCACCCAGCAGTCTACCTGTTCATCTCCTTTGTAGCATACCTTGTTATTTCCAAGTATTTTTTGTTCACCTGTTACTTAATTGTCTTCCCTGCTGGATTGTAAAATCCAAGTTACAATCGTGTTTCTTGCACCAAGTATAATGATGCTCCAAAAGAATTTGCTGAGTGAATAAATGTGCCCTGTGTATGACATAAAAGGAGGTAATTGAAAGCAAAAGCCAGTTTTTAGGGGTTGGGGTTATGGTTGGGGAGAGAATAAGCTGTGGAAAACCAAATACTGATAGCTCAAGAAATCAGGATCAAGAGAGGAGATAATTTGAGGAAATAACAGGGCTGATGAAAGTTCACTTTAGAATGGAGTCCATCTAAGCTTGTTAGAGATAACAGGAAAAGGGCCCCAAAGTGTGAGAAGAATTAAAGGAGAAGATAGTTTTGTTTGCTTAAGTGAAGTTGGGAATTGAAAAAGGAAAAGATTCATTCATTCATTCATAAATGGTAATAGATCCATTTACCAAAAATCAAAATAACTTGTGGAATCTATGTGTTGAAGATGAAGCTAAAGTTGTGAATGGGCTGAGACTCAATCAGTTCAGTTCAGTTGCTCAGTCGTGTCCGACTCTTTGCGACCCCGTTAATCTCAGCACACCAGGCCTCCCTGTCTATCACCAACTCCCGGAGTTCACTCAGACTCACGTCCATCGAGTCAGTGGTGCTATCCAGCCATCTCATCCTCTGTCGTCCCCTTCTCCTCCTGCCCCCAATCCCTCCCAGCATCAGAGTCTTTCCAATGAGTCAGCTCTTCACATAAGGTGGCCAAAGTACTGGAGTTTCAGCTTTAGCATCAATCCTTCTGAAGAAATCCCAGGGCTGATCTCCTTCAGGATGGACTGGTTGGATCTCCTCGCAGTCCAAGGGACTCTCAAGAGTCTTAATAAAGATGTATGAAAGAATCGTCAGACAGTAACGGCCCAGCTGAGGTTGGAGAACATGACTTTGAAGTTTCCTCAGACAGTCAGGGTTTATGCTATTTCTTTAGAAAAACAAATTGCTTTTGAACTAGAGAAGTTCACAGGATAGAGGCTCTGGAGTTGCAATTCAATCTCAGTGACTTTACCCTTTCTTTTTAACCTAAGGTTTTAGTCACCTGTGGGTTTTTCTTTTTTTTTTTTTGCAATATTTTATTAGTCTAAAATAAGCTGATAGCATATTTTATGGGTAATTTAGCAGATAATTGGGATAAAGGGAAAGGTTATTGAAGAGAGAAAAGGAAAAAAGCACAGTAATATTTTTTATTGTATAGCACCAGATTCGTATTTTATCTCAGATTTTTTTCCCCTCCTGCTAGGATTAAATCTTCTTTGTATGGTCAATTATACTTAGGAGATAAAATAAAAAAGAAATTAAAAGTGTTATTCAACTTGATGACTTGATTCTCACTTGACCGATAGAGTAAGTATAATAAAGTGTATATGCCTTGGGGCCTCAGCTTCTTCATTTCTATACAGAATGTGATAGTAATGAACTACTTTAGGTTGCTAGGAGGAAAATAAACAGTCTGATCGTAAAGGATTGGCTAAATATTAAATGCTATACAAATACCTTTGGAGTGCTGTTCAGGAAGGACTCATGACCTTTTAGATAAAGTTTATTAAATTTCCAAGGGAAGAAAATAAATGAATAACAAAGCAGGCATTGCAGTTGGAAATCAGTCCCCTGATACTTTCCTGATAAGTAGACTGGTTTTCAGTCAGACTTTCCTTTTGAAGAAATGCAAACACTTTAGTAATGTGAGCTTGCAAATAGTTCTAGTCTCATGAAGCAAGAGGCCATTTTTCCAAAGAAGGAAGCTTGAGCCAGTAGTATAAGTGACTTGATAAGGATCAGCAATATGGCAGGAGAGAGGGGAAACTTACATCAGCACCTACTTCAGTAGGTAGAGTCACATACCCCGTGATTCAGCCAGAGCTGCACTAAGAACACCTTCTGGAACCTAATAGGTGCTCCATGAATGTTTGTTGCTTGATAGAATGTTGTTTCCAGAATGTACAGCCTGCTAATCTGCTGTACAGTCTGCTAATCGGTGTGAACTATGCTCTGATTTCCTCTCCAGCAGATTTGTTCATGACTCTGAGTTTCATATGGGTTTGAGGACTGGAATTCTGAGGTTACATCCCAGAAACATGGTGAGCAGGGATGTAAGTAGAATGGCAAGCAGTCCCCTCCTGAGTGCTCCATGTTATCATTTGCAGAGTACTTATTTTTTACAAATATTTTTTGATTTGGACCATTTCTGAGGTCTTTATTGTTACAGCATTGCTTCTGTGTCACGTTTCAGTCTTTGGACCAGGAGCCGTGTGGAACCTTAGATCCCTACTCAGGGATGGAATCTGTGCCCCCTGCATTGGAAGGTGAAGGTAACCCCTGCACCCCTGGGAAGTTCCTGCAGAATACTTTTATATTCATTTTCTCTTGATTCCATGAGGTAAGGAGGATAAGCATTTGTCCCACTTTTCTCAAGGAGAAACTGAAACCTCACAGATTATGCCCTGACCTAATATGTTATGATTAGTACTTTGCTAGAAATTAGTTTGGCCAGAAATGAGGTCTCCTGATTCATATCTTTGTGTTCTTTTTTCCCCCTCAAAAGATCGTCTGATAAAAACAAATGAGTACATAAATAAAATTTGAGGGTCAGTCCTTTGTTAAAACTTTGGATTAAAACACTGAGAGCTTCTGTTAAGTAAAAATAAATTCCCTAGAAGAGGCCTATTATTAATACTCATAGAATATTATGTTATAGTAGCCAAAATAATAACAATAGCAAATACTCTGCCAGACAGCCTCAAAATGCCTTACAGATATTAACTGATTTAGTCTGCACAATGACTCTGTGATGTGGGTACCACAAATACTCCTTAGTCTCACATCTATTTAGTTTAGCAAGTGTGGATAGCAAAGTTGGGTAACAAGGGATATTACACTGTTTAAAACGATTTGGTTCCTGGTTTTCAGACGGCAGGTAGTGGGAGTTTCCGTGTGTGTATGTGCTTTGTTGCTCAGTTGTGTCCGATTCTTTGCAATCTCGTAGATTATAACTTTCCAGGCTCCTTGGTCCATGGGATTTTCCAGGCAAGAATACTGGAGTGGGTTGCCAGTCCCTTCTCCAGTGCGTTTCCATAGCAAGGGACTTACTCAAATTTTTTCACTTCCTAAATTTAAATAACAAGGATGTCTATACTATTATATCTGCTTTATACTAGAGGAAACCGAGGCCGGGAAAAGTGAAGTAACTTGCCTACGGCTATCCAGCTTCTCTTTCACTAGGACCCCTAGTTGTGTCCCAGAAATTTTAGGACCTTAAGTTTTGAATGGAAAAGAGAAGGACAAAGTTAGAACCTAGAATGTTAGAATATGGTTGTGGGGGTGGGTGGGGTGGAAGAACGGCTCTGGTGATGCAGGTGGGTGAGTTTAGGCCTAATGATATCCGCTTACCAATGATTTTACTTTGAAACCTGGCAAGCAAAAGCCTGACTTATTTCTAAAATATCTGATGTTCAGAATCCTATTTATCTTAATGTTATTAGAAAAGGGATGAACTCAGCTGGAATCAGTGTTAACTCCCTTGGCTTCTTTCTATGTGTCTGTCTGGAATTGGAGGTTTGAGATACATGCTGAATAAGTTCTGCTTCGTTCAGCAAGTTGTACAAGAAAAAAAAAATTATTAGTGCTCTGTTTCCTAATGATACTCACTGGGCATTATTGCCAAGAGATGTTCCCTAAGAAAACAGTTTTATAGTCAAAGAGGCTTAGAAATCACATTATACAGCACCCACAAAGTATTGCATATTAGCATCTTAAAGGCATTCAGAAGTTCTGCAGGAATGAAGTCTGTTTAATTTTGCTTAACCAAGCATTTTTTTCAGACTATCTGATCAAAAAAATTTGGAAGGGGTTTCATTGTCATTTCATTTGCATAATATCTATTAATATTCCATGGAACAAACCTTAGGAAATCTCAAAAAAATCTTTCACCAAGGTAGATATTTTATGGAAAATCAGACCACTGCTTAGTTGAGATGATAATGTACAACCTATTTCTAGGAAGATAGAGCTACTTCCACATTTCCATGGCAACGTGCTTCTGTGGGCACAAGTTTCTTTTATGCACATCACATCATTTGCCTCTTAAAACCGCTGTGAGATAAAGTAGGGCAGCTAAACTTATTCCACTTGACCTAAGAATGTGGCTCGAAAATGTAGAAGTCACTCTAGCTCCTCAGATACCCAGAGCTGTGCTGATGGCTGTTGCTTTGTTCCACAAATGTGTTGAATCGTTTAGGAGTGCTGGGGCTTTGAGTTTTATTTTTCATCGTGGTGATTGCTTTTGCTTGATCTAACAACCTCCTTTGCAGTGGTTCCCATTAATGGTCTTAGGAAGATGTCTGACTGATGTGGAAAGAGACATTAATGGCTATGGAACTGAAAATAGAAAAAGAAACACTAGGAGAAAACAGAGGTAGTCATGTGTGTTCTAGCAGTTGAAATAACACTAAAGCGTGAAAAAAATGATAGAGATTGGTCATTGTGAAGTTGTGTTTACTTTCGCAAAAATTTCTGAACATGGAGCAATAACCCAGAAGCCAATGAATCTATAAATATGTTTTTCAAGCAGCCAGGATTAGTTGTTGTTATTCAGTTGCTATGTCTTCTCCAACTCTTTGTGACCCCATGGGCTATAGCACACCAGGCCTTCCTGTATCTCACCATCTCTTGGAGTTCACCCAAGTTCTTGTCCATTGAATCGGTGATGCCATCCAACCTCTCATCCTCTGCTATCCTCTTCTCCTTTTGCCCTCAATCTTTCCCAGCATCAGGGTCTTTTCCAGCGAGTTGGTTCTAGGCTAAAATATTAGAGCTTCAGCTTCAGCATCAGTCCTTCCAGTGATTATTCAGGGTTGATTTCCTTTAGGATTGACTGGTTTGATCTCCTTGCTGTCCAAGGGACTCTCTAGAGTCTTCTCCAGCACCACAATTCAAAAGCATAAATTCTTTGGTGTTTAGCCTTCTTTATGATCCAATTCACATCCATACATGACTACTGGAAAAACCATAGCTTTGACTAGATGGACCTTTGTTGGCAAAATGATGTCTCTGCTTTTTAAAATGCTGTCTAGGTTTGAATGACTGAATTAGGATTTGAGTCCAGCACCACTCAAAGCCTAGGTGCTTGACCACAAGCCAAGGAGTACTGAACTGAACCTGACTGCTTGGGTGGAACAAGTGAGCAGAAGTGTGTTAGTTGCTCAGTCGTGTCCAGCTGTTTGTGACCACATGGACTATAGCCAGCCAGGCTCCTCTGTCCATGGAATTCTCCAGGCAAGAATACTGGAGTGGGTTGCCATTCCCTTTTCCAGGGGATCTTCCCAACCTAGGGATCAAACCCAGGTCTCCAGCATTGTAGGCAGATGCTTTACTGCCTGAGGCACCAGGGAATTGAGCAGAAGCATCCTGTAAATAGTCCTTTATCTGAATCAAAGATCGAATTATGTTTTTACTTAAACCTGCCAGTGGAGCCGTGTAGGTAGGCCCTTCAAGTCTGCCGTTTTAGGGGTGCTGTTGGTTTGTCTTGATCCTTAGACTCAAAGACATTTGCCCCAAGTTTACCCAGTTTGTTCATTCTCTCTGGAAAGCCCTAGGGGTAGCCTTATGACTCCCGAGAAGAGGGAATTATTACTGTATAACATTATTTCTGTCTAGCCCCTTCTTGTTTTGTTAATTCAAATCTTTGCCATTGATGAGTCTGAATTTCTTGGTATAGCAGAGGGAAAAGAATGTTAACTTTGCTTTCAACATTTTTAATAATGCAACTGTGTAGATGGTAAGTACCACTTTGGAACAGTGCCTTTTTTTGTTGCATGGAGTCTCACTGTCAGTTATCACTGACTGTGACTTTATGATAGTGGATATCCGGCTGGTTTGACGTTAAACTTTGATATGACTTTGGAAGTGTGGGTCTGTGCCAAAAAGTGGTGTAAATAAGATTTCAGGTGGGAATATTTACTTATTTAAGACAACAAGCTAATAAAAAAACTTAATCAGTTTGACATAAAACTTACTATGCATACATGCCAAGTCACTACTATCGTGTCTGACTCTTTGCGACCCTGTGGACTGTAGCCCACCAGGCTCCTCTGTCCATGGGATTTTCCTGGCAGGAATATTGGAGTGGGTTGCCATACCCTCCTCCAGGGGATCTTCCCGGCCCAAGGATCAAACCCAGGTCTCTTATGTCTTCAGCACTGGCAGGAGGGTTCTTTACCACTAGCTTCTAAATGCTTCTTATGCAGTTTGTCTTATATATTTAAAACAGATCACTTTTATCCATTCACTGAAACTTATCCAGTTACTGTCTAAATATGAAAATAAACTGTATTTCTTTCATTGGGGTATTCATTGAGCATTTGGGGGAATTGAAGTTCTGTTAACCAGCTTAACAATCTATACCAGTCTAGATTCTAATGGTATTGATGGGCTTCTATGAGGCTTGGAGCATTTTGAAGGTAACAAAACAACATCGAATATTGTTTGTAGGGAATGGGTTGGAAGGCATGGGATTGTTTCTAAAAGGGGTTTTCCATATCCTTTTAGTTTATACAGTTCCTTCTAAAAACTCCTTAGCCTTCTATGAAGCTGTTCCTGGTATATAAGGATGGATTTCTGCTAATTAGGTACCTTCCTTCAGGATCCTAATTATAGTTCCAAATCAAAGCTTGAGGGAAAAGTCTCAAATTACATCCTACTCAATAATGAATTTAAATCTAGATCCTTAGGTGCAAAAGAATAATGATGTTCATTTTCAAAGAGAGTGTTTTTCCTATTTGTGAAGATAAGTTGAAGATGCTAAAATGTGGCCCTTTGAGTAGTCATTATTTATAGGAGGGTGAATGTTTATGAAATATCAGGGTCTGAAACTATCTCCCATTTTAGGGATGAGGTTACAGCAGCCAATTCATTTACATAAGCCAGGGAACATTGGATTAGTCTCTGGCTTTGTTCAAGCCCATCCATCCTGGGTCAGATAATCTAGAGATGAATGCTAAGATGATCTCCTGGAATCCCTTGCGAGCTGCAGAAATATTCTAAATGTAGTTTTTCTCTAAATTATCTCTAAATAATAATTCTCACTCTGGTAAAGTGGTAGGAAACATAGTCTTAATGATTTATTCTGGCTTTTTAGTTTAACACTTAAAAAAGCAGGTTTCAGATATAGATGCTTCTGAATAGGAAAGGAATTAAACCACCAGTAACTAGCTTTAGGTACCATAGAAAGACACTTAAACAGGGACGATACCAGTCCTTTTTGTTTCTTGATCCATTCTGCTGTGTCTATGTGCCTATGTATGTCTGTGTGTGTGAATTTAAAATTACTCATGTGCAATTAATAACTGGAATGAATTTTATTATAAATGGTGATATATAAACTTACTGGGAGAGGTTCCAACAAAGGGCTTTGTTTTTCTAAATAGTTAGAACTTCCTTATTTGTGGAAAGAATGTAGTTGAATACTCTTAATTTGCTTTTACATTTTTCTGCTAGGGCCAATACATTGAGTTGTTTTCACTTTCCAATTTAAGAATGAACATTTTCCCCTACCTTCTTCTGTGAGATTTCAGGTAAACAGCGAACTTCATATGAGAACTTGATGTACTGCTTAGATGAAAGTATCAATATTAGATTATCAGTTATAAAGTTCAGTCCTATAATTGGTTTTGTGCTGTGACACACATTTTAAAAAAATACCCAGGATTCTTTTTGTCTCAAGTAACAAACCTCAATAAAATGACTTTATCACACTATCTTAAAAGAAATATTTCCAAATTAAAAAAGTTTCAGTAGCTCAATAAACTACTTTATTTTCTGAGAGAAGTCTGGAAGGGCATGTTAGTCCAGACAGTGAGAAAAATGCAAATCTAACAATGTCCCTAAGGAAAGTCCAGGATACAGCCTACGAAGAATAAGCGGGAAAGTGGGCTTAGGGGAACTGTCACGTTAAAGCTTCCAGAACAGTTTCCTGTCAGTCTATTTTTTACTGGCTGTAGTAAGCTCCAGAAACATTGATGTAACATCTATGTTTATTTTTCTAGCTAATTAACACAGCCAGCTTCAGATTTGTATTTTGTCATTTGTTTGTCCCTATTGATTTCTGGAACTACCTTTGGAACATTTATAATTTTTTGTTCAAAATTTGTGTTTTGGCCCATTAAGACATCTCCCTGAAGATTTCTACTTTCTTCCTGTTTGAAGTTAGTTTATTTTTTCCTCTTGGTTCATACTCTTTGCAGAAATACTTAAAATCAACTTAGGCCTTGTGTGATGGGGCTCCTGTTAAAGCACATTGCTCTGCAGAGCCGTTGGGTCTGTGGCTGGCTGGGAACCTTAAATGCCCTCTTCTTCGGATTTTTTTTTTTTTAGTCTATTTCAAGTAAAAAGCTTACTGTGATACTTGGGATTTCCTCCTGTTTCCAGTTCTGGCCAGAAATGTCTGTCTGGTTCTTTTAACTTAATGTCCTCAAGAAGTTAATTTTATAAGCAAGTCAAAAGCATTGTGTGGTAGTAGAAAACGCATACAGTGAGAAATCAGAAAAAATAGGCCAAATTTTTTTAGTCTCTCTCTGAGCCTCAACTTTTTTACCTGTAAAAGGGGGGCAATTATACCAACTTCATAACGTTGCAAAGTTCAGATATGAAGTAAATAATCTGGTACTTTGCATCAGTTCAGTTCAATCACTCAGTGGTGTCTGACTCTTTGAGACCCCATGGACTGTAGCACGCCAGGCTTCCCTGTCCATCACCAACTCCCAGAGCTTGCTCAAACTCATGTCCATCGAGTTGGTGACGCCATCCAACTATCTCATCTTCTGTCATCCCCTTCTCCTCCTGCTCTCAATCTTTCCCAGCATCAGGGTCTTTTCAAATGAGTCAGCTCTTTGCATCAGGTGGCCAAAGGATTGGAGTTTCAGCTTCAGCATCAGTCCTTCCAATGAATATTCAGGACTGATTTCCTTTAGGATTGACTGGTTTGATCTCCTTGCAGTTCAAGGGACTGTCAAGACTCTGAACAGCACTATAGTTCAAAACATCAATTCTTCAGCACTCAGCTTTCTTTATAGTCCAACTCTTACATCCATACATGACTCTGGAAAAACCATAGCTTTGACTAGACGGACCTTTGTTGACAAAGTAATGTCTCTGCTTTTTAATATGCTGTCTAGATTGGTCATAGCTTTTCTTCCAAGAAGCAAGCATCTGTATAATAAAGGGTCAATTAATTTTAAATCATAAGAATTCTACAATTTAATGTTAAAAATTAACAGAATTTTTATGAACTGAGCTGTTTTTGTTTACTCTTTTTCCCAGGCATATGCTGACTACTGAATTTCTGCTCTCACCTAGTTTATGATGAATCCTGAGTATCTATATATCTAACAATAACTTTATGTTTTTTCATTATCTCTGCTCTGCTCAGTTTAAGAAGAAACTTTTGGAAAATTTTTTTGTTATAGTCTGCTCTCTTTCAAAGTATATGAGCCTAATAAACTTTTGACAGTTTTCAGTGAGTTTCTATATTTAGGCAGTAGTTATTTGGCACTTCAAAATTAAGTGTCTTTCCAAATTGTTTTGCTGCAAAGCTATGCCATAAGAGGTTTTCATCCTTCAGGTTGTCTTGAAAATTTCTCTCTCTTACTTTCTCTCACTCTCTCTGAAGGACTGTTTCCAGATACTTTGCAACAAAATCTCCCATTCCACATACTCTTCTTTCAATGTAACTCTGACACTCCTCCCATTAAATCATTGGTTCTGTTACTTTGTCAATTTGGTGATACTGTGTGATGTTATGTGGCTTCTAAAGCTAGGTCAGAAAAGCAATACAACTTCTGCCTGTCTCTGAATATGCTTGCCTTTGGAACCCAGCCACCATGGTGTAGGATGCCCTAACCTTTCCAGACCATGAGAGAAATACACACACACATTTTCTGGTTGACCACCAGCTCAGAGCCCAGCATCAACTTCCAGATGAAGACACCTTAAGATGATTATCACAGCCCTTAGGTGTGTGCTAAGTTACTTCAGTTGTCTCCGACTCTTTGCAACCCTGTGAACTGTAGCATGCCAGGCTCCTCTGTCCATGGGATTCTCCAGGCAAGAATACTGGAGAGGGTTGCCATGCGCTATAGTTGTTGGCTACCTTCAAGTCTTCTCAACATTATGGATCTGTGCTCTGTATGAAGTCCTGACCCATAGAATCAGTACACATAATAAAACAGTACTTTTAAGATATTAAATTTTGAGGTGATTTATAAATTAGCAGTAGCAGTTAGAACACTTTCCTTTCCTACTCCCCTTCCCATGGGCATGTCGATAGAACTTAATTCTGTATTACTTACATGTTTGAGTAGATGTGAAATGATAATTTATTCAGTGCTTGCACTGTGCTGGGCACCATTGGGTCCAAGCACTTTACACCTCGTGTGTGTGTGTGTGTGTGTGAGCATTCTTCCTGATTACGTTTTATTTATGTTTAATTGGAGGATAACTGCTTTACAATGTTGTGTTGGTTTCTGCTGTACAACATGAAACAGCCATAATACTCATCTTACTTAGATACTCTAGGAGAATACTGTAACAATGCCAATGATACTATAAGAGAACCACTGTTATTATTATCTGAATTTATAAAGGAGAAAAATCCAGAGGTTATATAATTTGTCCAAGGTCAAACATCTATTAATTGTTGGCTCCAAACCTCTCATTTTACATTTAAAATTACAGAGGCAAGTGAAAGTAGTAATCATAATTCTAGGTCAGAGAGAGCTTGGCTTACTTCATAGGTACATAGATTGAAAATAATAGGTTGCAAACACACGAAAAACATTTTATTCATTTAAGACTACTTCCTTTTGAACTTTAAAGAAAATATAAGAAGTTACGTATTCTTTTAGTAACTTAACTAGTTGCTGGGATTCAGGGAACTCTGAATTAGTAAATCTAACCCTAAAAACCAAGATTTATTATTACCTTATGTCTTTTACAAACACATTTCCTCTAAGATGCACATTTTTTCAGCATTTTAACAGCTTAAAAATGATAATGCTTTTACAATGGATCATGTATCATAGTTAAATTGGCAACACTTTAAATCATTTTTAGTGTTTTATATAAAATAATGATCTTACAACAGATTGTTTTATTTTAGTAAATTGTATGTATTTTACATTTTCAACCTATGAGATGATAGAATCTGGCAAACATTATTGTTGTAACAAGGGCATACACACACAGGAAATGACAAATAACCCAAGAATCCTTCTAAATGATTGATGCAGTGTTAAACTGAAAAGTCAAGGATTGTCAAAAATCTAACAGGCTCTGAAATGAGGCCAGCATTAGCCTTTCAATACTTGTCTTGGAAATACATGTATTTTTACCCAGAGAACTGTCATCACAGATAGACACTTGGTAATCAGTATTTAATTGGGTCTCTGCTGGAATAAGGTTTCATAACCAAAATTCAGCCCTTACGTGCGTGCTAAGTTGCACGCACGACTGGTTTTGATTTTCACAACCAGAATCCAGAGAAATTTCCTAGGGTACCTGCTGGTGTTGCCAAATACTTTCCTCTTCTGCAAATAAAGGCATCATTTGCATTCAAGAGCTCCAGTACCTCACTTCATCCTGACATTTCTCTTATCAAATTTATGTTTTATAAATCAGTTATCATACAGTTATCTTTTCTAATTTATCACAGTATGTTTGCAAGCTTTTATGTCAATTTGTATTTTTGAACTCATTGTAGTAGTAACTGGGCTAAATATTTCTTTTTTTTTGGTAACTGGGCTAAATATTGCTGGTTATTGTCACAGTATCTAATTTTCAAAGATCAGACGTGTTCCTAAAGCCTTAGTGATTTTATACACTCCAACAAACCAGTCTAAGAGCTTCATATTCATTGGAGGAATGATCATAGTGCAGTAGGAGCTGGGATTCTTGGAGAAGGTGCTTTCAAAGGAAGACAATGCACTGACCAGGTTGGCAGAACAGCTGCGTGTATTCAGGACTGGTGCGCCTGCTGTGGCCATTGCAGATATGATCCCTGACTCAGGAACTCCAGATATGCTAGTTTCTTGATTGGGGCTATTTCTCAAATAATAGGATTTCTTGACTGCTGAGGAAGCAAGGTTTCCAGATTGGTTTCTTTGATACTCCTCTGAGAGTTTCCTTTTGATTCAAAGGGAAAAGTAACAAGTATCTATTTTTAAATTAAATGAAACCTCTATTTTAATTCATAACATACAAATTGTAATAATTAAAGGTAAAATGAATTTTTAGGCCATTATGCTGCTTGTGATGAAATCCCTCAGAGATGTAGTGAAATCTAAGGCTCAATAGTTAGAATGGGGGTGTGTACAACTGCCATGGTTTTAAACAGCCCAGAGCAGAAGAGGCAGTAGGTAGTGCTCTGGGTTAAGATCAGAGGGATTAAAAGGAACCAATTGAAAAGCTGAGTGAGAAGCCTGTTTCAGGCAGGAGATATGAGTTAAAATAATCTGAAATGAGAAAGAGATTCTTGGCATGAGAGAGTAATATAAGTGCCAGTTTGTGTGGACACAGCAAACAAAAGGAAGACTGGTACAAGACTGCTGGAGAACAGGCTGGGAGAGCAGAAATGGATCAGTAGCACCTTATAGGCCATGAATCATGGACATTGTTGCTTGCCTACTTTCCTTTTCTCCTTGTTGTGGACTAAATGTTTGCATCTCTCCAAAAATGCATGTGTTGAAATCTTAACTCCCAAATGTGATAGTATTAGAATGTGGAGATTGGTGGCGCTAGTGGTAAAGAACCCACCTGTCAATGCAGGAGACATAAGAGAACACAGGTTTTATCCCTGGGTCAGGAAGATCCCCAGGAGGAGGGCATGGCAACCTACTCCAATATTCTTGCCTGGGGAATCCCATGGAAAGATGAGTATGGTAGACTATGGTCCATGGGGTCACAAAGGGTCAGACACAACTGAAGTGACTTAACATGCATGCATGCCTCTGGGAGGTAATTAGGTCATGAGGGTGGAATCCTCATGAGTAGGTTAGTGCACTTATAAGAAGAGACCAAGAGAGTTCTTTGTCTGTCTGTCTCTCATATGTGAAAATACAAGGAGAAGACAGCTCTCTGTAGAGTGTGTGTGCATGCTTAATCGCTTCAGTTGTGTCTGACTCTTTCCAATCCTATGGACTGTAGCCTGCCAGGCTCCTCTGTCCATGGGGTTTTCACTGCAAGAATACTGGAGTGGGTTGCCATGCTCTCTTCCAGGGGATCTTCCTGATCCAGGGATCAAACCTGGGTCTCCTGCATTGTAGGAAGATTCTTCACCACTGAACCACTGGGGAAGCCCAGAGCAGGACAAGCGCCTTCACCAAAAACCCAACCATGCCTATACTCTGATCTCACATTTCTAGCCTCCAGAACTGTGAGAAATAAATGATTATTGTCACTGAGACTATGATATTCTGTTACAGCAACCCAAACTAAGACATCCTTTTTTTCTGAATGTGTGAATCTTTACACATCTTCATGCATTGCCCTTATTCTTCAGTGAGAAGCTGACCTCATCTCCAGCTCCATGAATGGGTCCTTGTTGGCTCAGGCCAATCAGCATTTCCCAGTCCTCTGTCTGTAGTCATTTTTGTCGGGAGTGTGTCTGTGACCCAAGACATCCAGTTAGGGGAGATCATGGACACTTGTTCCCTCCTTTTGGACATGAACAAAAATTTTCTTATCCTGATTGTGTCTGACAGACATTTTATGAGCCATTATTGTGAGAGATTCAACACCATAGATGGCAGAAGAAAGCAGAAAGAGGAACTTTGATGACATTTTTGAGATGCCCTATTTCTGGATCTTCCTGGTGTGAGTCAGTAAATTCCCTTTATCATTTACGTCAATTTCAAGTGGGTTTTCTTATCTTAACATGCAGAGACATAGCCCATTGGGAAACCATTAAGTCGGTTTATGCCAGGGAGTGGTTTGCCCTTGCTCCATTTTTTTAAAAAGGTTATTCTAGGTTAAGAAAGCAGATTTATTGACTTACAAAAAAAAAAAAAAAAAACTGGATCAAGAAGAATCATTCAGAAGCGACTGCAGTTGTCTATGTGAAAGGTTTATAATGAATAAACCAGAGGGTGACACTGGAGACAGAAGAAAGATCATACGCAAAGAAATATATTTCGGCAGTACAGTCAATAGGACTTGTTGAAGGGTTAGTTGAGGGGAATGAGGAATAGGAATAGTCATGGGTGAGTCTTCCAAAGTCATGGGAAGTTTTTGGTTTGAACCATTAAGATGGTGCTATTTACTAATAAGGAGTCTGGTGGAGAAATCAGGTCAGGATAAAATGTGTGTCATCAGTTTATCTGTGGGTTTTAAATAAATAGAATTAGATGAGATCACTTATGGGGAGATTATACATAAAAAGTAAAGAAGGTCCTTGGATGGAGCCCTTGTGCTTGCCAAGTAGGAGGTTGATCAGAGATTTAGGGAGTACATTAGAAAAAGTTGACTAGAAAGGCAGGTAGAAAATCTGCAGTATGGAGTTACCAGTCAATTCTAAAGGAAGTCAACTCTGAATACTCATTGGAAGGACTGATGCTGAAGCTCTGACACTCTGGTCACCTGATGCAAAAAGCAGACTCATTGGAAAAGACCCTGATGTGGGGAAAGACTGAGGGTGGGAGGAGAAGGGGATCACAGAGGATGAGATAGCTGGATGGCATAGAACTCAATGGACATGAGTTTGAGCAAGTTAGTGAAGGAGATAGTGAAGGATGGGGAAGCCTACAATGCTGCAGTCTACGGGGTCGAAAAGAGTCAGACACGACTAAGTGACTGAGCAACAACAATAGAGGGTTGACGTAACAAAAGTAGGGAAGTATTTCAAGAGAGGCTTCAGGCCTGTGGAAGCCTCCTGAGAGTTGAGCAATAGGGAGAGAAGGAACTATTTGTTTGGGTATGATGAAAATCGGAGATACTAGAAGGCTCTCAATAGTCAAAGATTAATTTTATTATTTATTTAAGACAGTTTTAAAAATCTATGTTTTGAAGATATTTCATGTATTATGAGTCATAATTAACCAGAGTATTTGATCAAAATAATTATTCTAACTCAGAAAACTCTCAGGCTGTATAGGTTCCATCCAACAAAAATAATTTAAAATTATTCCTATTTTTTACTTATACTTCTTAAAGAACATTAATGGATATTTATGTCATGACACTTCTTTTAAGTCATTTTTGTCTTCCTCTAATTATTTTAAATTTATAAGAGAGAGAGAGAAAAAAAAAAGGGAGAGAAAAATAGTCCTTCCTTGATATTTTCACTAAATATCCCCCAGATACTCGTCTGTGGTCCTACTCCAAGCCATATCAGGACACTCTTGCATAATTGGAAAACTCAATTACTGTATTTCTCTGAACCTTTCTTCTGGAAGTAAATGCAAGAAGTTCTTTGGAAATTTTATCTTACTCTGATTGCTTTTTCCTTGTGGAGAAAAATCAGATGAATCAAATTATCTTCCTTCTTAAATCAAATTTTCCAGTCATGCTATATGAAAAAGTTTATGAGTCAAACTATTTTGCTTTTTGGGGGAGTATTCTTTTAAATAAGTTTTCCCACTGTGACTCATTTTCAAAAGTCAAAACACCACATTTAGAGGACATAAAACATTTACTGCATTTATGAAATTAATTTTCATTCCAGTGGCCAACTCCGGCTTTCCTTGGGTTGCTGCTTTGGAGAAGGTGATGTGTTCTCCATAATGCCATCATCCATTGAAATCCATCTGTCTCCTTGTCCCTGCAGTGAGGCAGCTCTTTCAGGTTCAGCAGGGAAGCCAAATTAAATACTAACCTCCATCTTCTCAGTAAGTATAGAAAAAACAAAAGTGAAAAAAAAAAAAAAAAACAGGCCTATAGGGAAGAGACAGGTACGTATACTCCTGCTCTAGAGGTGTAATGTGAAACTAATATTCTGTTAAACCTGTTGAACATTTACTCAGATTTCTTCACCAGTGCAGTTCACATTTAAGATAAAAAATGACCCTATCATACTGTGGAAGGAACAACATAAATTACTAGAGAAAGACAACTAGATAGGCCACACTTTCTGATTCAAGTTGGGAACCTGATTAGTACCCTTTTATTAATTAGTATGTACTTACATATCAAAGAACTCTCCAAATGGGAAAAATCTAGTCAGTCCCCAATAGACCTCACTACATGGCTCCCTTCCACTCCTTTATTGACTGGGTCAGGTTTAAGCAGAAGGAAAAAGAAAGCCAGGGCTTGTGACTCGTTCCCCTGCCCTCTTGCTGTCGTTTTGTAGCTCAGTTGTGTCTGACTCTGCAACCCTGGACTGTAGCCCACCAGGCTCTTCTGTCCATGGAATCTCCCAGGCAAGAATACTGGAGTGGGTTGCCAGTTCCTTCTCCAGGGGATCTTCCTGACCCAGGGATCGAACCTGCTTCTACACTGGCAGGCGGGTTCTTTACCGCTTGAGCCATCAGGGAAGCCCTCCCCCACCTCCTACAGTAGTTTAAATGCTGAGGTGTCCTAAAACTTCGGATATACTTTGGAAACTAAACTGAGGAATTTTTTCTTATTCATTCTGGTCCAGTGCAAATATTTGTCTATTGAGAAATATATAATACATTAGACTCATAAACCCACCATCTGCCTAAAGTAAGCCAACACCCACCTGTAAGGAGACGGATGCAGGCTGGCATCCTGTTCCTCCAGCTCCTAAGTGGAGGCCGCTGACGCTGTGGAGCCCCGGTTTGTTTGCGCTGCCCCATGCTAGGATTGCCTGATCCAGTTACAAAGGGTGTGTACTGTTTGTTGCAACCCATAAAGATTGCTTTCAGGTTCTATTAGAGAAATGTTTTTACAGGAGTGGGGTCAAACGGAGGCTAAAAAAGACCCTCGGCTTTGGGTATGTGGGTGCATTTGTGAATTCTTCAGGAGATCATTCATGTGCAAGGGATAAAATCAACAAATACATCACCTCTTGTTCTGAGTAGCAACAGGTGTGATGGCCCACATTAGCTGAGAGAAAGAAATCATCCTTGGTGGAGAGGATGACAGCAAAAAAGGACCCTCTACTCATAGTGGTTTATCTTTTGAAATGAGCAGAAGTCCTCATTTTAACTACAGACATTTGGCTGACACTTGACCTTAAGAGTTCTTCCTGAAAAGCTTGCTCTTGCTACTTAACAATAAGCTTACAGAATCTAGAAAATGAATTTGTAGTGGAGTGGTTTTTCCTTGAAGCAGCTGTCATTGCTTTGTTTTTACTCTTATTTTAACGTTTTTGCATACCCTTTTTAATTGACATAGAATTGATTTAGAATATCACGTTAATTTCAGATGTACAGCACATTGCCATTGCTTTCTTAAAGAAAAGCTACCCACCTGCCCACGCCCCAGAAAACAAAAGTTTCAGGATGATCACACTGCATAGTATTCCCCTGAAGGGCTTACCTCTGAGGTTGTCCTCCTTTGGAAAAGACTCTAATACAAAATGGATACAGAAAGATGACTGATTTTTGTATTTTAGAGGTTGAAGGTTTTGAAACAAACCAACAGCCATGTAATTTTTATGAAGGTTTTAGAGTGGTATTAGCAGGTCTGACCTAAGAAACATGATTGGCTAAGACTCCTCTGTGATATATACAAGTTATTTGCCAAATCTAGGTATGAAATCAACTCTAGCTACATATATCGGCTCTTTTGGGCTGTGTTGCTTTAATCAGCATTTTTTTCTTAGGATACGAGAAAGTTATATGATGGATGTGAACGCAGTTCTTAAGTTCCTCTTAGGGCTAATGAAGTCAGAAGAGAGAGCTTCAATACAGTTTCTAGGTTTCAGGTAGACAGGTGTTCTTAAGTCGTTGAAACCCCTTTATTGTTAGTACCTGGAAGCACTAATGCTTCAACAGCCTCTGTTCCAGGGTTAACGGTGGAAACGACAGGTGGGAGTACTAACCACAAACGTCTTGGGGGCGGGGGGTGGGGCGGGGCGGGGAGAAAACGCTGGTGACGTCAGAACTGACGGAGAGCTGGTCCCGCAAGCTGCGCTCTCGGTGGTAGTCGTGCCTGGAAGGATGTCTTTAAGGATGAAGAATTCTGCCAAAAGGAAGCTGCTTTCTTGGAAAGTTTCCTGTGGGTACGGTGCAGTAGTGTGATAAAGGAGGAATAGCTTGTCATTTATATCCGCCATTGTTCACGGGGTGGTGTGTTTGGGACCGGAAATCACACCGTCCTGTCCATTTCTCTTGGTTCCCTTAGATGACCACGTTGGGAATGAATTGCAGAATCACCGAGAGCTGGTGGAAGCGAGTTCTTTGGTTTGTTGGGGGTGAAATCTCCAAGCCAAGAATAGCGGGACTGTTTCTATAAAATGTTAATTGGAATCAATGTGCACTGCCCTTCTTTTATAAAGAATACACACTACATGTTTTCCGTTATTGCACACTGTCAGTTTTGATTA
The DNA here is from genome assembly GCF_003369695.1 of Bos indicus x Bos taurus. Taxonomy (NCBI): domain Eukaryota; kingdom Metazoa; phylum Chordata; class Mammalia; order Artiodactyla; family Bovidae; genus Bos; species Bos indicus x Bos taurus. The sequence goes on along the minus strand of NC_040079.1, from coordinate 94,360,630 downwards.
AATCCTGTTTTTCACAACATACAGCTCTAAAGCAGAATAATATGGTGGTTAAGTGTGTTGACCCTGGGGCCAAACTTGCTGGGTTTGAGCACTGGCTCTGCTAATTAGCTTTGTGACCTTTCTTTTCTTTTTTTTTTTTCCATCAAGTTATTGAACATCTTCAGGCCCCAGCTAATCATAAGTAAAGTGAGGGGCACGGTATTGCACATTTGTGGTGAGGTATTAATGAGTAAGATCTCAGCTCAGTGCCCGGAACTAGAGAGTTTAGTATGTTTGCTTTATCAGCTCCATCTCGGTGTGACTTTTGCTTCTGCATTAAAACCGCAGCGTTAGTTTTCATATTTCATAAACCTGACTTGACCAATTATGTAAAGGTCTTTGTGTACTAAAGTAACATTTTGCTGGGCAGAAATTTGTTTGGAGGTTAGGTGCTGCTGCTGCTAAGTCGCTTCAGTCGTGTCCGACCCTGTGTGACCCCATAGACAGCAGCCCACCAGGCTCCCCCGTCCCTGGGATTCTCCAGGCAAGAACACTGGAGTGGGTTGCCATTTCCTTCTCCAATGCATGACAGTGAAAAGTCAAAGTGAAGTCGCTAAGTCATGTCCGACCCTTTTCGACCCCATGGACTGCAGCCCACCAGGCTCCTCTGTCCGTGGGATATTCCAGGCAAGAGTACTGGAATGGGGTGCCATTGCCTTCTCTGGGAGGTTAGGTGAGTAACAGGCAAATTTACAGGGAGAAATGATTTTTCAGGTGTAGAAGCTTTGGTGTTTTCTTACCCCCAGACTGGGGGTGGGGGAGGGGACAGCACGCGGATTGGTTTGCTAGGGTTGTCCTGACAACCTTGACCACACACAGGCTAACTTAAAACAACAGAAACTTATCCTCTTACAGATGAAACTAGAGTCCCAGATCAAGGTATTGGCAAGACTGGTTCTTTCTGATTGCTGTGAAGGATGATCTGTTCACTCTCATCTGGCTTCTAGCAGTTTGATGTAACTTGCAGCATTCCTTGGCTTCGGTAGCATCACCAGGATCTCTGCCTTCCTCTTCACATGATATTCTGTCTCTGTGCATGACTCTGTGTTCAAAGTCCCCTTTTTTGTCAGAATGTCAGCCATACTGGTTTAGGGGCCCACGCTCCTCCAGTCTTACCTCATCTTGGTCAATAATACCTTCAGTGACTCTATTTTCAAATAAGGTCACATTTGGAAACACTGGGGGATTTAAGACTGCAACCCCTGAATTTTAGGGGAACCCAGTACAACCTGTAACAGTATCTTGTCCTTGAAAACACTATAAGGTACTTCAAGAAGTTGCAGGAGTCAGTCACTACTCAGCAAAAATCCAATTGCCTGATTTCAAAGCTGTGGGCAGTGGATTCATTTCATCTTTTAAGAACAAATGCTCATAAACTGATGTTCATAAAGTTCAGCACTGTAACCACAGGGGAATTACACATTTAATGGCATCGTACTCTAGGTGACTGCCACCGTCTTGCCTCCCCCTGAAGCAGTCACGATGTATTTTATGGGGGTGTGTGCATGCATGGATGTGAGAGAGGCTGCCTTTCAGCAGCCAAGTGCTTTTAGTTTTGTGAAAAAATAAACGTTGCATTAGAAACAATGTTTAAAACCTAGGTGGGCAGAGGGGAGGTTATCTTTTGTTACACAGTAAGGATGTTTGTGAATGCACAGATTTCCTGTTATGAGACTTTCAGTGCAGTAGTGTTCAAGGAGTGCTACTGTAGATTCTCAAGCACATCTGTCTGTCTTTATAGTATGTGATCCTCTATGTTAAAGATCTTCACGACCCAGAAAATCACAATGGTGTGATCACTGACCTAGAGCCAGATATCCTGGAATGTGAAGTTAAGTGGGCCTTAGAAAGCATCACTATGACCAAAGAACAAAGCTAGTGGAGGTGATGGAATTCCAGTTGAGCTATTCCAAATCCTGAAAGATGATGCTGTGAAAATGCTGCAGTCAATATGCCAGCAAATTTGGAAAACTCAGCAGTGGCCACAGGACTGGAAAAGGTCAGTTTTCATTTCAATCCCAAAGAAAGGCAATGCCAAAGAATGCTCAAACTACTGCACAATTCCACTCATCTCACACGCTAGTAAAGTCATGCTCAAAATTCTCCAAGCCAGGCTTCAGCAATATGTGAACTGTGAACTTCCTGATGTTCAAGTTGGTTTTAGAAAAGGCAGAGGAACCAGAGATCAACTTGCCAACATCCGCTGGATCATGGAAAAAGCAAGAAAGTTCCAGAAAAACATCTATTTCTGCTTTATTGACTATGCCAAAGCCTTTGTGTGGATCACAGTAAACTGGAAAATTCTGAAAGAGATGGGAATACCAGACCACTTGACCTGCCTCTTGAGAAATCTGTATGCAGGTCAGGAAGCAACAGTTAGAACTGGACATGGAACAACAGACTGGTTCCAAATAGGAAAAGGAGTTCGTCAAGGCTGTATGTTGTCACCCTGTTTATTTAACTTATATGCAGAGTACATCATGAGAAACGCTGGACTGGAAGAAACACAAACTGGAATCAAGATTGCTAGGAGAAATATCAATAACCTCAGATATGCAGATGACACCACCCTTATGGCAGAAAGTGAAGAGGAACTAAAAAGCGTCTTGATGAAAGTGAAAGTGGAGAGTGAAAAAGTTGGCTTAAAGCTCAACATTCAGAAAACGAAGATCATGGCATCTGGTCCCATCACTTCATGGCAAATAGATGGGGAAACAGTGGAAACAGTGTCAGACTTTATTTTTTTGGGCTCCAAAATCACTGCAGATGGTAATTGCAGCCGTGAAATTAAAAGATGCTTACTCCTTGGAAGGAAAGTTATGACTAACCTAGATAGCATATTCGAAAGCAGAGACATTACTTTGCCAACAAAGGTTCGTCTAGTCAAGGCTATGGTTTTTCCTGTGGTCATGTATGGATGTGAGAGATGGACTGTGAAGAAGGCTGAGTGCCGAAGAATTGATGCTTTTGAACTGTGGTGTTGGAGAAGACTCTTGAGAGTCCCTTGGACTGCAAGGAGATCCAACCAGTCCATTCTGAAGGAGATCAGCCCTGGGATTTCGTTGGAAGGAATGATGCTAAAGCTGAAACTCCAATACTTTGGCCACCTCATGCAAAGAGTTGACTCATTGGAAAAGACTCTGATGCTGGAAGGGATTGGGGGCAAGAGGAAAAGGGGCCGATAGAGGATGAGATGGCTGGATGGCATCACTGACTCAATGGACGTGAGTCTGAGTGAGCTCCGGGAGTTGGTGATGGACAGGGAGGCCTGGCGTGCTGCGATTCATGGGGTCGCAAAGAGTCAGACACGACTGAGCGACTGATCTGATCTGATCTGATCTGATGTTAAAGTTTGTCTGAAGCTTGGCACAGAATCTTAACCTAATCTAAAATTCTGAAGGACTTTACTAAGGAAACCTTGGGCACTTCTGTATTTTAAAGTTAAACCAATGACCAGAATTTCTTTAGCCCCTATAATGTGCTTTATTTTTTAATCATGTCGATTTCTGTAATGGTGGGATATATTCTTGTTCAGAGATTCATGGATGCTGCATCTTGTGTGAAGCCCCACTTGGAGTCAGGGCCATCCTCATGATGGATCATACCATTAGATTAGGAACTCTCAGGAACAGAATTGCCTTATTTTTATCTATTTTATCTTTGGATCCATAATATCAAACACAGTGTATGGCACAGAGTAGAAGCTTAATTGGGACAGATTAAGTGCTATACAATAATTGAAGTTACTTTCTGGAACTTAGAAATTGATTGACTTGAAATATAAAAGAAATGTTGCAAAAAAAGAGGAATGTTGCTGTTTTCAGCAAAAAATGAGAAGGGGCAGCTTGTACAGTAACTCTAGACAGGGGTTGCCAGTGTTAGGAAATGAAAGTACAGGTCACCCAGTTAAATGTGAATTTCACATAAACGACAAATATGCTTTTAGTATAACTGTCCTACATGTTGAGTAGGATATACTTTTATTTTTTAAAAAAGGTTGCTAATCCCTCATTTAAATTCAACTAGATGTTCTTTACTGACAATCCTAATCTCTTTTTGAATATGTAACTTTTAAAAACTCTTATATTTCTTTGAAATGTAAATGAAAGTTCGCCAGACTCCTCTATGAAAATGCCTGTACACAAGGAATTGTGCATATTGTTTCAGATAGTTAGCATAAGTAGTATAATTCTTAACATTGGGTGTATTAAAGATGGAATATATATATACCTTTTTAGAGGTTACAAGGCTAAAAGTTATGGAAGTAAAGTTACATGTACACATGTGTTCTCTGCTTAGTCCTGCATTTCAAATCTGGGGCAACCACGAATGATGGAGTCTAAAACACCGAGTTTATAAAATGAAGAAATCAGAAATATCAGCTAGGATATAGAATTTTAATTGTTAGAGAAGGAGACTAAATTGGTTGCAATATTACATTGATTATACACATTATTTGAAAACAAGTTACATTATATGTATAGTAAATGTTCTTGTATGTGTAATTATATGCATACTTATATAATTTAAATATATATGAAAACATATAAAGGCACGTATATTTTCATGGTAAAGAATAATCAGTTTATCATTTAGTAACATTTTTACACTACTTGAAGAAAAACAAGTGAATATTCTACTTTATTAGTTCTTAAGACTGCAACTATCAACTGATTCCTTCTTAGTTCACTGCAAATAACCACTGACATTTTCTGCCTCTGTACTATTTATGCAACAATGAAATCGTTATATTATTCTTCATATATTAAATTATTATAGAGAATACACATATACTTTGGTTTCTTAGAATGCATTAAAAAAACAACTCCAGACTTTGATCCAAAATAAAAATAGGATATTTAATATTCTTTTGCAAAGAGGATACATGGATATCTAATATTGATGGTTATGTAAAAAGCAGAGACATTACTTTGCCAATTAAGGTCTGTCTAGTCAAAGCTATGGTTTTCCAGTAGTCATGTATGGATGTGAGAGTTGTACTATAAAGAAAGCTGAGCACTGCAGAACTGATGCCTTTGAACTGTGGTGTTGGAGAAGACTCTTGAGAGTCTTTTGGATTGCAAGGAGATCCAACCAATCCATCCTAAAGGAGATCAGTCCTCTATATTCATTGGAAGGTCTGATGCTGAAGCTGAAACTCCAATACTTTGGCCACCTGATTCGAAGAACTGACTCACTGGAAAAGACCCTTATGCTGGGAAAGATTGAAGGCAGAAGGAGAAGGGGACAACAGAGGATGAGATGGTTGGATGGCATCACTGACTCGATGGGTATGAGTTTGAGCAAGCTCTGGGAGTTGGTGATGGACAGGGAAGCCTGGTATGCTACAGTCCATGGCAAAGAGTTGGACACGACTGAGCAACTGACTGAAGAGTAACCTATTTATATCTAAATAGATAAGTTGCTAAAAGTCTGCTTAAAATGAACTGAATAATGATCAAGTAATATCTGAAAGAAACTTTTCTTTCTCTGACTCATGAAATATTGGAATTAGTTAGATATCAATATCATAAATATATATCTATCTCATAAGATAGTGTACCTTTGTATATAAAATAATTCAAGTTATTTAAATGCAGCAAAATCCTGTGGATTAGGATAATTTTTGCCCATCTCAAACATTCTCACCTTTCTGAATATTAATCTCAGCTGCTTAAGAGATTTTCATCAGTAATTAGAAGTACTCCAACTGATGATGGAAATTTTGTTCATAAAAAATTAGGATTTAAGGGGACTGTTATTTGAAGGAAAATAGAAGACATGGATATGATCCTCCAGGAGCTTCCTGTGAAGAATTAAGTTGGTGGTTGAACGTTTGATAATCTCAGAGTGTATAGATTCCTCTTCAGCTAGTTAGCTGGAGGAATTCTTTAATATTCTGGAGACAGTTTTGTTCTTCTTAAAATTATTGTGTTAAATATCCACCTAATAAAAAATATATTTAAAGTTTTAAAATATTATTTAAATTTATTATAATTAGAGATAAAAAGAAGTAAATGGTTAATTCTAAGAGTTGCGCTGCTAAAAGTTTAAACAATAAATGGATAGAGATGAATCTGTTTGCTTTGGGGACATGAAGATCAGGCATGACCTAAGCTTGCATGTTCTATGTAATAGAAGGGTCAGAAATAAGATTAGATTATTTGGTGGAAGGAATGATAGATCAGAAAATAGAAACAACCAATGTAGATGCCTTTTTCTTAGGTCTCCACTGTGACTATCAGCTCGTGAAAGGCTTTCTTTGCTACCAGTGCAGGCAAACCACAACATTGACTCAGGTTTTGACTTTTATTGAAATATCATTTTACCTTCATAAGAATATTCAAGCACATTAAGAATCTAAATGATAATGTTACAGAATTCATGTACCCACCCATTTAGTTTTAGTCAGTTAACCAGAAGTTTTTCTTCATGACTTTTAACCGCTTAGAGGTAATATATTATAACTCAGATTGAATAAGTTTTAATGCTTTCTTCATGTTTTCTATCACTGTAATAAAGTAAATATATATTATTAGTAAATGAGAGTATAAAATTTTACAATTAACTGTGAATTAATCAACTGTTTAAAAATCAACCTGTTTAACAACTATAAAGATGTGGGGATTTATCTGCAATATTAAAAACTATTATATAAATGTGTACACATAAATTTAGGGATTAGACCTTTAAGAGCTGATTAATTAACTTTACGTTAAAGAATTTTATCAGAGGGATTTGAGGGGGTATCTGTTTTGTTAACTGATTATTTTGGGTTCGTTTCATTGGATATGACAAGCATGTGTGTGTGTTGTGTGTGTTAGTCGCTCAGTCGTGTCTCACTCTTTGCAACCCCATGGACTGTAGCCCGCCAGGTTCCTTTGTCCATGGGATTCTCCAGGCAAGACTACTGGAGTGGGTTGCCATTTCCTTCTCCATGGCAAGCATAGCTATCTTATTAAGCATAGCTGATTGATTGTGAATGTTGTTAAGAATGAAAGTCCCAAGTCAGACTGAGGAAGAGATTTAATTGTTAATCACTTTGAGGAAATCACATATGATCTTTGATATGAGAAGAATGGACTGGCTTTCTTAAAGTGTAATTTTAATGTGTACTCTATCCTGTTTGATGGTCTTAACATTTAGTGATCACAAGGACTGTTAGAGATCCCCATTAAAAAAATAGATTCCAAGTTGTCCCAGAAATTCTGATGTCAATTGGAGCTAAGAGTTTGCATTTTAACCACAACCACCACTGCCAATCCCAGGAACTGTGATGGGTGGGAATCACTGTTTGAGGGAAAGTGCTGATGGAGGGCATCACTCGCCCTTCTAACTGTCAAGTGTTGCTAGCATCACTGTTTAAGATAATTTGAAAATACTTACATAGTGGTAAATCCTGAGGTTCATATGTATATAATCTGTTCGAGTATCTTCCAGTTATATCAGCTCTGACTGTTAAAGAAGGATCTGCCCACAAAAAATAAGTTACTTACATATTTTTTTAAGAGTTCTGAAAATCATTCATGCCTCTAGCTCTGAAACAAACGTTAAGCATATTTACAAACTAAATCAGTTTTCATACATGTTAATTCATGGTGAGTTAATCAGAATTTCCATTTTAGTGTGCTACAGCTCTCTATCAACATAGTTTAGAGAACTGTACTGAAAGTATTTTGGGGATTGATTTAATAGCATGAGTTAATTTAAAAATAAAACTTCAATATTTATAAGTTGCAAATATAGATATAATGAGTTTGATTGTTGAACAAGAGCTGTTGTTGGCTGGGTTACTAATGACTCCCCTTTAAAAGGAATAGTACTTCAAATAGTATTAAAAGGAATAGTTTCAAATGAACTAACATTTGAAAGTAAATAAAAGCAAGAAGGCTACTGATTTTGTAAATCTGATGGAAAGAGATTACACAATTACCCACAAACATGATTCTAGGCACATACTGTCCATCAGGTGATAAATTCTTATCTGTGGTCTCATGCTAGCAAAAGAAGAAAAAAAAATGTTATTGGATTGGATTGTTTTTAACAGTTGATTTAAAAATACTTTACATAAACAGGTTTTCAGTAAATTGTATATTTTAGCCTCTTACAATTCTATATAACATTCTATGTCCACTAATACTATATAGCTCTTTTTGCCTTGAAATAAAGACTAAAAGAGATTAAACTTTTCCATTGAATTGAAATATTAAAAAAAAATTGTAGAGATCATGTACCATGAGATTCAGCATGATGAAATTATTCTGAGCCATTTCTTGTATTTCTTTATTTTGGGCAAACACTTTTTTTAGTGCTGTGGGGAAAGATATAATGCCAGTTAGTTTCATGGATTAAGATTACTTTAAAATAATGTAGCAAAATAAAGCTAACATTTTGCATTTGTTTGCTTCTATAACTTGGATGTTAATAGTTGATTGGCCCATTGCTACTCTGTCTCTCATTGGAAAGCAATGAGGGACACAGTCTATCCAAGGTCGGGGGGAACATCAAGGGATAATCGCATTGAAATCACCAGTTTTATAATGTTACTTAATTCATTGACTCATTGGTTAAAGCATCATCTTTTCAGCCAGTTTTCCCACCTTTCTGGGGGGCAGAGGATGCAGAGGGATATAAAATCCTGAAGGACACATAATATAAATATATTCAGTAGATTGCTAACAATCGTTGTAGTCAGTAAGCTCCTTAGTAAAACGGTGGTACTCCATCAGTTGTCTTTTTTTTTTTTTAATTTCGAGTGCCTTCTTAATTTTTAACTAGGTCACTTTCTTACTTCATATTGAAAATACAGTACGATCTCAAAAGCATAAATTACCTTGGCAGTACTGACAGTCCTCCAAGTGATGAATAACCATCAGTGGCTTGTTACTAAACAGAGAGAGGGTGAAATTGAGTCAAGTGATTCATTCGAGTCAAACTGTACAGGGAAATTAGATTTAAGGTTTTCATACTTTGTGTAAGACATTAAAATTCACAGGTTGACACATCACAGCATTGTAATCTGTAGTAGTGTTACTCATAAAATGACCTCAGAACTGAAGCATCAGTCTCACCAGAAACGTAGCTCATTAGAAATGTTAATTTTCTGACTCCCTCCAGGTCCACTCAATCAGAATCTCTGGGGCTGGGGTCCAGGAATCACAGCTTAAGAAGTTGACCAGGTCATTCTTACATATACTGTAGTACAGTTAGAAAGAGTCAATTCTGTCTCCAAAGTTGAAAGGATATGAACAAGGCATTCATTTCCAGTGAACATGTGGTATAAAATTGTAGGAGAATAAAGTTTTTACTTATTTTCTTCTGTTTTTAGTTTGCAAAAAGGCTATTAATATTTGGTTATTTTTTACCAACTTTCACTCTTGTCATAATTCTATAAGCGATCTCAGTGAGAGTTCCCTTCCTTTATATTTTTCAGTGTCATTTTGATTTTCACTCTTGGAAAAAATTTTTTTTATGGTAGTTAATTGACTGCTGTTTAGAATTAGAGAAAAGTTAGAATGTTGACTATAGTAAAAGATAAATGAATTATGATTTGGATACGTAAGATATTTTTTAATGTTTAATTTTGAGAGAATGTTGGGTCCAAAAAGAGACTAATGTAAAAATATAAATCATAAATCTTTAAAAGAACAGAGGTAATTATATGAAATACACCTCAAAGAAAATAACAAACTTTGAGCTGTTAATAATTTCATTTAATCCTCCAACTTAGAATTTACATTAATTTTAGGTAAAATAAATCCTACAACTTTTAAAATTGATAACATATAAAGCTAATATTTACCAACTTCACATCTCCTTTTTTTTTTTTTTTCCTTTTTAACTTGGGAGATATTCAAGCCTAAAGAAATAAAAAAGTGAGGCAACAGTAGCACCGAGGGCAAAAAATTAAGTGCTTTGTTTCTGCATCCTAGACGTCCCTCATGCCTCACCGTTGATATCAGCCCTTCCATACTGCAAGAATTTAAAGAGATAAAATTTTGCAGTAGTATCTTCTAGTACCTTAATGCTTTCATCCTTATAATTAGTCTTTGTAATTTGTTTTGGTGTAAAATATGAGGTATGAATCCAAGTTTATTTTCCACATGATTCTAAAATTCTAATAATTGTTTTACATAGGCTGTGTCCCCTATTCCTGATTTAAAATGCTACTTTATCACATACAGTTTCTGTTGTATCTGGTTTTATTTCTATTCTCTCCTTTCAGAATGTTCAGTTCATTTACCAGTAACATACTGTTTTATTGTAGTTTGGTAAAATGTTACATATTGATTAAAGGCTAGTCCCCACTGGTTTCTTTTTCAGAATGTTCCTAACTATTTGTGTCTATGTCCCCATTTCAATTTTAGAATTATTTTTTAAACAAAAATTGTACTAATATATTGTGATTGTCTTTAAAAAATTTGAAGTATAAAGAGAATTGACATTTTTATAATGAGTCTTCCTATATAAGAACACAGAACTCGTGTCATAGGTTTGTAATTTTCTCAGTAGTACATTTAGTTCATATAGATTTTGTGCATTTTCTGTCATTTATCCTGAGATATTTTGTCTTTTTTTCCTATTTAACCATTTTAATGTTATATGCATGTGTGCTAAGTCACTTTAGTTGTGTCCGACTCTTTGTCAGCCGATGAACTGTAGCCCACCAGGCTCCTCTGTCCATGAGATTGTCCAGGCAAGAATACTGGAGTGGGTTGCCATGCCCTCCTCCAAGGGATCTTCCTGACCCAGGGGTCATACCCATGTCTCTTACATCTCCTGAATTGGCAGGCAGGTTCTTTATCACTGGCACCACCTGGGAAGTCCTTTAATTTTATTTATTTATATATATGCCTTTGGTTTCTGGGTATTAGGCTACAGTCCATGGGGTCGCAAAGAGTCGGACACGACTGAGAGACTTCACATTTAACTTAATTTTCATACTTCTGAATACTTAGAGTTGATTCTCAAGTTTCTCATGTACACAGTCAACATCTGCAAATGAAGATACTTTCACACTCTTCTTAAGTTTTTCTCATCTAATTGCATTGATTGGTGTCTTGAGAACAATGTTAGTCATTGTGGTGATTAAAGAATCCCATCAGTGGGATACTTTAATTGATTTTCCCAGTAAGCATGATACTGGGTTTTTAGGTTTGTTTTTTTTTGTTTTTACTGGGATGGATATTTCTTTGTTAGGATAAATAAAAATAAATTGATATTGTTAAATAAAAGTTTAAAAAGCTCCAGTATGGATTTGGCATTATTGTAAATGCCCCTTCACCATTTATGTTGATAGGAGACACTTGTATGATTTGTGTCCTTATGAATATTAGATTATTTTAATAGGTTTTTTAATCTTGAATCTTTTGGCATTCCCAAACTGAATTTCACTTTATCAGAGTATATTTTTTAAGTGTTCTGCTGGCTGCTCTTTGCTAATATGTTGTTTACTTTTTGCATTTCTCTTTGATAATAAGATTATTCTGTAAACTTTTCTGTGTTTTTTGGTAATGTTTGTCCAGTGTGAGAGTGTGTTGCTCAATTATTTGGCATCTTTCCTTTTTCTTTGAAGAGTTGAATTGAATGTTCTTTTGATATTTGATAAATATTTGGGGTGCTTTTAAAAACATAAGTGTCTTCAGCTCTATCCCCTCAAAGTCAGTAGATCGTCAAGGATAAAAAGCATGTCACTCGTGGTCATTGAGTATAGAACAGTGCCTGGCACATGGCAGTGGGTACTCAGTAAGTACTGGACTGACTGACCATGAATGTGGATTTTAAACAAGGCTCTCTGAATTGTTCTGATAATCAGACAGCCTTAAGAAGCACTGCTGTCAACCAGATTTCTTTTTAAGCTTGTATAATACCCAGTGTGTAAAGCTGTTTTGTATATGCAGCTTATATTCAAAAGTTTACTTGGTGGATGTTGTTTAAGTCTAAATAAGTCTTTAATAAGTCTAAACTAGACTTATTGCTGTACCATTTTGCAATATGTACAAATATCCAATCATTATTTTGTATGTCTGACACTGCTGCTAAGTCGCTTCAGTCGTGTCCAACTCTATGCGACCCCCATAGACGGCAGCCACCGGCTCTGCCGTCCCTGGGATTCTCCAGGCAAGAATATCAGAGTGGGTTGCCATTTCCTTCTCCAATGCATGAAAGTGAAAAGTGAAAGGGAAGTCACTTAGTCATGTCTGACTCTTAGCAACTCCATGGACTGCAGCCTACCAGGCTCCTCCGTTCATGGGATTTTCCAGGCAAGAGTACTGGAGTGGGGTGCCATTGCCTTCTCCTACTATAATGTTAAGTCAGTTATTCCTCAGTATAAAAGCTTGGTTGGGTTATTAAAGAATTAATACAAGGATATTTAGAACTCTTGTTTATAAAAAATTCTAATAGCAACTCTTAGGTTAAACAGCACTCAATATCAGAGAAAATTGTTACTGTGTCCTTTCAAAAGCTAACTTGCTAGTTTTTTGGCTCTCAATGATGAGGTATGTGTATCATCTGTCAAAGCTGAATGAGAGGTATTTTACCTTTTTTGAGTATGAAAGAGACCTTCCTCATAAGTCTGCACCCAAGTGATGTCATCTCCCCACCCTAAAACAGAAGAGGGAAATCAGTGTATCAACTCAAGACCCCTGAAGAGTTCTGAAATGCGCATGTGAAATTTGGTATAGAGGATACATGATTATAACTAGATAGGAAGAGGTTGTATCTTTTTAGATGGAGTGCTGAGGTTTTGTAACTCTGTTTCACATCTCAACACCCATGGCCTTGAACCTAGTAAATGTTCAGTAGATGCTATTATGCTTAGTGTTGACTGATAAGATATCTTTGGACCACGCAAAAACTCTGGCTTTCAGATTGTACAGGAGAAGACTAGTTAATCTGCATGCCTTGTAAGTGCTGGTGCTAAGTTGCTTCAGTCATGTCTGACTCTTTGTGACCTGTGGACCGTAGCCTGCCATGCTCCTCTGTCCATGGGATTCTCCAGGCAAGAATACTGGAGTGGTTTGCCGTTTTCCTCCTCCAGGGGAATCTTCCGACCCAGGAATTGAACCCAAGTCTCTTGCATCTCCTGCATTGCCAGGTGGGTTCTTTACCACTAGCACCACCTGGGAATCCCATGCGTACTTTGTAAATCTATTAGGAATGTGTTGGACTGTACTCTCTAGTGTCCTTGAAGCTTGAGTACTGAGAGATGTTGATGCCTTTAAAATCAGAATACATCATGAAAAAACAGAATTTCACATTTTGCTTTTGAGTTTTAACAGGTAAAAAATTCTGCTGTGGAAATTTCATGGTTGAGAGATAAACTAATAAAACACAGTTGTTTTGGAAGCATCCAGAAGTGGAGGAGAGGGAAACCGAACACAAGGAGTAGAGAGAGAACCTGCTGCTGCTGCTAAGTCGCTTCAGTCATGTCTGATTCTGTGCGACCCCATAGACGGCAGCCCACCAGGCTCCCCCGTCCCTGGGATTCTCCAGGCAAGAACACTGGAGTGGGTTGCCATTTCCTTCTCCAATGCATGAAAGTGAAAAGTGAAAGGGAAGTCGCTCAGTCGTGTCTGACTCTTAGCGACCCCATGGACTATAGCCTACCAGGCTCCTCCGTCCATGGGATTTTCCAGGCAAGAGTACTGGAGTGGGGTGCCATCGCCCTCTCCAGAGAGAGAACCTACTGGTCCTTAAAAAGGCGATGGGAGGAGTTGGGGATGTATACTAGTGACTGAAGAATGACTGTCGAGGAGAATGCACAAAGTACTTCAAAGTATTTTCTGGAAATGTCTCAGTCTACAGATGGAAAAGATTGAATTAATTTGAAAACAGAAATATGTGCAGTCTAGTTTGTACTCAGATTTTTTTGTATGCTTCAAGTGTGTCAGACTGGGTGTCAGACTGGAGTTTCTTGTTTTGATACCGTGGCTTAGAAGATGGCCAGGACTTATGAAGCAGAGTTATGGAGCAAGATAAATATGATTGTATGATTTTTGTCAGGTTTTAGTTGGTTTGTTAATAGAGACTATTAAATATAATTAATAACAGTGTAATTCATCTATTGAAAGTAGATACTTTTTTGGGTCTATTTACATAGTGTGCAACCATCACTGCAATAATTAGAGAACATCTTTATCACCTGAAAAAAGAAACCCTTTACCATTCAGTTATCACCACCTAATCCTTTCGTTTCCTCAATCCTAAGAAACACCGAATCCACTTTCAGTCTGTAGGTTAGCTTCTTCCAGATGTTTGTGTCTATGGAATCATATAAGATGTGACGTGTTTTACGGCTGGATGCTTTCATTCGGTACAAAGTGTTCAAGGTTCATCCATGTCATTGCGTGTATTAGGACTTCATTCTTGGGCCATTCCATTGTAACACTATACCACATTTTGTTTATCCATTCATCATTTGATGACCATTTGGGTTGTTTCTACATTTTGGATTTTATGAATACTGCTGCTGTGAACGCATGGGTACAAGACTTGTGTGTGAACATGTGTTTTCATCTTCCCTGGGTTTATCCCTGGAGGTGGAATTGCTGGACCAAATGGTAACTGTACCTTTACCATTCTGGGGGCACTACCAGACTTTTTTCAAAGTGACTGCATTATTTTACTCCCTTACCAGGAATGTTGTTGGTTTGTTTTGCCTGATTATAGAAGCTGGGCGTTGGAAGAACACCTTATGTTAGCTTAGTACCCCCACCTTAGCAAGAATCGTTCCTGTCTGTAGTAATCCTGAAGGATTTTCTTTGCTTGAGCATATGTAGTGACTTTATGCTATGTTTAGCATTTGATAAAAGTTGCTTTGAAATCAGCCAGTGAGACTAGGCTCCTACTTAATTTCCCTATTCCCTATTGAATGGTTGCAAATACCATTCAATGCCAGAATGTCAGCATTGGGAAAAATTACTGGTCTCTGCCCTTGGTGAACTTAGTTCTGCAAACATTAAAGGAACATCTGCTATATGCCTTGCTCCACTTGGCACTGGGTGTACAAAGGTGGGGGAGTATAGTCCCTGCTCTCAGTTTGTTCATAGCTTGGCAAGGTAGTCATATTGTATTATAATTGTTTTTATACACTTTACCCCATAATCACAATAGGCCAAAGGTGGTACAGAATTTAAACTGTCTTCAGGGTCTCTGTTCATTGATGTTGTTTAGTCACTCAGTCGTGTCCAACTCTTTGCAGCCCCATGAACAGCAGCATGCCAGGCTTCCCTGTCCTTCACCATCTCCTTGAGTTTGCTCAAATGCATGTCCATTGAGTCGATGTTGCCATCCAACCATCTCATCCTCTTTTGCCCCCTTCTCCTCCTGTGCTCAATCTTTCCCAACATCAGGGTCTTTACCAATGAGTCAGCTCTTCGCATCAGGGAGCCAAAGTATTAGAGCTTCAGCATTAGTCCTTCCCATGAATATTCAGGTCTGATTTCCCTTAGGATTGACTGGTCTGATCTCCTTGCAGTCCAAGGGACTCTCGAGAGTCTTCTCCAACACCAGAGTTAGAAAGCATTGTTTGGCACTCAGCCTTCTTTATGGTCCAACTCTCACATCCATACATGACTACTGGAAAAACCATAACTTTAACTAGATGGACCTTTGTCAGCAAAGTGGTATCTCTGCTTTTTAATATCCTGTCTAGGTTTGTCATAGCTTTTCTTCCAAGGAGCAAGTGTCTTAATTTCATGGTGCAGTCGCCATCCACGGTGATTTTGGAGCCCAAGAAATAAAATCTGTCACTGTTTCCACTTTTCCCCTTCTATTTGCCATGAAGTGATGGGACTGGATGCCATGATCTTCAGTTCCGTTCAGTCGCTCAGTCGTGTCCAACTCTTTGCGACCCCATGAATCGCAGCACGCCAGGCCTCCCTGTCCATCACCAACTCCTGGAGTTCACTCAGACTCACGTCCATCGAGTCAGTGACGCCATCCAGCCATCTCATCCTCTGCCGTCCCCTTTTCCTCCTGCCCCCAATCCCTCCCAGCATCAGAGTCTTTTCCAATGAATCAACACTTCGCCTGAGGTGGCCAAAGTACTGGAGTTTCAGCTTTAGCATCAGTCCTTCCAAAGGACGCCCAGGGCTGATCTCCTTTAGAATGGACTGGTTGGATCTCTTTGCAGTCCAAGGGACTCTCAAGAGTCTTTTCCAACACCACAGTTCAAAAGCATCAATTCTTCGGTGCTCAGCATTCTTCACAGTCCAAGTTTCACATCCATACATGACCACTGGAAAAACCATAGCTATGACTAGACGGACCTTTGATGGCAAAGTAATGTCTCTGCTTTTGAATATGCTATCTAGGTTGGTCATAAGTTTTCGTCCAAGGAGTAAGTGTCTTTTAATTTCATGGCTGCAGTCACCATCTGCAGTGATTTTGGAGCCCCCCAAAATAAAGTCTGACACTGTTTCCACTGTTTCCCCATCGATTTCCCATGAAGTGATGGGACCAGATGCCATGATCTTCATTTTCTGAATGTTGATCTTTAAGCCAACTTTTTCACTCTCCTCTTTCACTTTCATCAAGAGGCTGTTTAGTTCTTCACTTTCTGCTAAAGGGTGGTATCATCTGCATATCTGAGGTTATTGATATTTCTCCCGGCAATCTTGATTCCAGCTTGTGCTTCTTCCAGCCCAGTGTTTCTCATAATGAACTCTGCATATAAGTTAAATAAGCAGGGTGACAATATATAGCCTTGATGTACTCTTTTTCCTATTTGGAACCAGTCTGTTGTTCCATGTCCAGTTCTAACTGTTGCTTCCTGACCTGCATATAGGTTTCTCAAGAGGCAGATCAGGTGGTCTGGTATTCCCATCTCTTTCAGAATTTTCCACAGTTTATTGTGATCCACACAGTCAAAGGCTTTGGCATAGTCAGTAAAGCAGAAATAGATGTTTTTCGGAACATCTTGCTTTTTCGATGATCCAGAGGATGTTGGCAATTTGATCTCTGGTTCCTCTGCCTTTTCTAAAATCAGCTTGAACGTCAGGAAGTTCATGGTCCACATATCGCTGAAGCCTGGCTTGGAGAATTTTGAGCATTACTTTGATCTTAGTTACCATAATTCATAATTCAGTACTGGCTATGTTTACTTGTCATCTGAGATTTCATTCATCTTCAATATGTGTTTATTGAGTACTTACTGTATGCCAGGTGCTGGTTGCAGAGCAGTTCTTTTGATTCCAAAGAAAGTTAAGCTTTTGGGGTTCACTTTTATATTGAACCATTTCTTAACTTTTTCCAATTAATATTCCCTCTTCTCCCTAACAGTGTTTGTGTTTAACTGGTGCTGCTCCCCACTCCAAGCAGCTCCATATACTACTTGATGTTACACGTGGTGTTTAATTCAGCCCTCGAGGGTCTTTAAGGGCAGTGACTAGTTTGGTCTTTGGCAATTTAAGGCTAATGAGTTCATTGTTTTATGACTATTTATGTGTATATATGGAGATAACATGATAAATTACACTTATGAAAATATTTCCCTCTTTATTTTGCAAAAGCTTATGGATTTTTTTCGGCTTTCTGTGATTTTAAACTAATGTAGAATTAATTATTTTGGCTGAATATTGGTGAGCAGTTGGCTGGCATCCAGTACATTTATTGCTAAGTCACTTCAGTTGTGTCCGACTCTGTGGACCCCATAGATGGCAGCCCATCAGGCTCCACCATCCCTGGGATTCTCCAGGCAAGAACACTGGAGTGGGTTGCCATTTCCTTCTCCAATGCATGAAAGTGAAAAGTGAAAGTGAAGTCACTCAGTCATGTCCGACTCTTAGCGACCCCATGGACTGCAGCCTACCAGGTTCCTCCGTCCATGGGATTTTCCAGGCAAGCGTACTGGAGTGGGGTGCCATTGCCTTCTCCTGTACATTTATTAAGGGATAAATTAACTTGGAAAGAAAGTCAATATTTTCAAATTTAAAATTATGCTATAGTTATCTCTATTTGTTTCTTACTTAGTTCACATTGCCATTCCAACTAGTGGTCAAGTGTTTTTTTGGGTTGTGCTACTAATTTAGAATTAGAAGCAGAAGATATTAAGAAGAGATGGCAAGAATACACAGAAGAACTGTACAAAAAGGATCTTCATGACCCAGATAATCACAATGGTGTGATCACTGAGCCAGACATCCTGGAATGTGAAGTCAAGTGGGCCTTAGAAAGCATCACTACGAACAAAGCTAGTGGAGGTGATGGAATTCCAGTTGAACTATTCCAAATCCTGAAAGATGATGCTACGAAAGTGCTGCACTCAATATGCCAGCAAATTTGGAAAACTCAGAAGTGGCCACAGGACTGGAAAAGGTCAGTTTTCATTCCAATCCCAAAGAAAGGCAATGCCAAAGAATGCTCAAACTACCGCACAATTGCACTCATCTCACACACTAGTAAAGTCATGCTCAAAATTCTCCAAGCCAGGCTTCAGCAATATGTGAACCGTGAACTTCCTGATGTTCAAGCTGGTTTTAGAAAAGGCAGAGGAGCCAGAGATCAAATTGCCAACATCCGCTGGATCATGGAAAAAGCAAGAGAGTTCCAGAAAAACATCTATTTCTGCTTTATTGATTATGCCAAAGCCTTTGACTGTGTGGATCACAATAAACTGTGGAAAATTCTTCAAGAGATGGGAATACCAGACCACCTGACCTGCCTC
Source organism: Bos indicus x Bos taurus (assembly GCF_003369695.1). Classification (NCBI taxonomy): domain Eukaryota; kingdom Metazoa; phylum Chordata; class Mammalia; order Artiodactyla; family Bovidae; genus Bos; species Bos indicus x Bos taurus. The sequence goes on along the minus strand of NC_040079.1, from coordinate 94,341,921 downwards.
TTGAGAAATTTGTATGCAGGTCAGGAAGCAACAGTTAGAACTGGACATGGAACAACAGACTGGTTCCGAATAGGAAAAGGAGTACGTCAAGGCTGTATATTGTCACCCTGTTTATTTAACTTATATGCAGAGTACATCATGAGAAACGCTGGACTTAAAGAAACACAAGCTGGAATCAAGATTGCCAGGAGAAATATCAATAACCTCAGATACGCAGATGACACCACCCTTATGGCAGAAAGTGAAGAGGAACTCAAAAGCGTCTTGATGAAAGTGAAAGTGGAGAGTGAAAAAGTTGGCTTAAAGCTCAACATTCAGAAAACGAAGATCATGGCATCTGGTCCCATCACTTCATGGGAAATCGATGGGGAAACAGTGGAAACAGTGTCAGACTTTATTTTTGGGGGCTCCAAAATCACTGCAGATGGTGACTGCAACCATGAAATTAAAAGACGCTTACTCCTTGGAAGGAAAGTTATGACCAACCTAGATAGCATATTCAAAAGCAGAGACATTATTTTGCCAACTTGACTTGTCTAGTCAAGGTTATGGTTTTTCCTGTGGTCATGTATGGATGTGAGAGTTGGACTGTGAAGAAGGCTGAGCACCGAAGAATTGATGCTTTTGAACTGTGGTGTTGGAAAAGACTCTTGAGAGTCCCTTGGACTGCAAGGAGATCCAACCAGTCCATTCTGAAGGAGATCAGTCGTGGGATTTCTTTGGAAGGAATGATGCTAAAGCTGAAACTCCAGTACTTTGGCCACCTCATGGGAAGAGTTGTTTCATTGGAAAAGACTCTGATGCTGGGAGGGATTGGGGGCAGGAGGAGAAGGGGATGACAGAGGATGAGATGGCTGGATGGTGTCACTGACTCGATGGACGTGAGTCTGAGTGAACTCCAGGAGTTGGTGATGGACAGGGAGGCCTGGCGTGCTGCGATTCATGGGGTTGCAAAGAGTCAGACACAACTGAACAACTGATCTGATCTGATCTGATGTGCAGATGAATGATTTTCTTTACACTTCTGGTAACTGGAAATGTAGGAATCAATTTTGTGAATCTTATTTATATTTCTTTACAGGTAAAGATATAATTGTTTCTTAGGCTGAAGTAAAGCAGTTGGTACAAAATAGATGTTTTCTAAACAGTGTAGCCCGTGGCAAATGTAGATCATGTTGTCTAAAAATACTATAGCGGTTTCCCAGAGTCAGCATAGCAAACACTTGGTTAACCAGAATTCTTGAAGGATGGAGATAAAATAATTTTTGTGGGATCCCAGTATAAAATCATTCCAAATTATTTTCTTGCCTGAAGAAGTATTGGACAGAGCACTGGAACAGATTCTATGGAAATCCTGATTGCATTTAGGATATCAATATGACATATCAATCAATAGAATTTTCCAGAATTTTCTAGGACTCTGGTTACCAAAGTTATAGGCAATGAAACTAGTTTCCCACTATTTCTATAGAAGATGCAGCAATTTTTTTTTTTTTTTCATTTGATTTGGCTCACTCTTTAAAATTAACTGATACTTTCTGGGATTCTTTTTCCCCTGTTTTCAAATGACACACAACAAAAAATTCCAGTTAATTGAGTTGGTTTTATAACTAGACTGTGGGCAAGAGATGAATAACTTTAAAACAATCAAAATGACTGAGTTTAGAAAATAAAATTAAATTTCAGTACCTCTTGAAAGTGTCTGAGGAGGTCTCTTTTCCCTTTTGATAGCAATGGCAAGGTTGGAAGAAACGGTGATGGATAAGAGGCAGAGGACCAGAACTGAGTGTGACATCATGTCTTCTCAAGAATCCTTCAGAACTGGATGGTAAAAAATGTCAGAATCTAGTAGGTTACCTCAGGCTGTCATCAAGACATTTGTTAAGAGTTAGACCAAATTTAGGCTGACAGATTGCTTTGCTTGTGTGAATTGACATGGTACAACCATCTAGAACTTTCACATTTTATTTGTAAGTTATTGTAAAAATGCAGTCAATTCAATAAAAGTCCACTTGATGAAAAGCCACAGTGTTTGGGCTTCCTGGGGGCGGTACAATGACGTTGACACCCAAATAGGCACCCAAAGCCTATTTCTGATAGCATTTGAGTGCTTACAGCGTTGCTTTAAATCTCAGATAAAATCATGTTGATTAAAGGGCTTGCCCCTGCGGAATGCAGTGGGAAGGTGACAAGTGTCATGCATAAATAATCTTTGCCTTTTGATTAAAACACCATTTTAACTTTATGCCAAGACAGTAAGATGAGGCATGAACAATTAGTGCTGAAAATGGAAATGAGAGGAGGAATGGAATACGGAGATTCTTGTTTTTCAGTTCTTTGATAGTCATTTATCTTTATCCTCCCATCATTTACTCAGCCTTTTGCTCTTCTGTGTGCAACCCTGCCCTATTTAAAAATCAGGCCTCTCATTTCAGTATCTTTCTCTTGCCAGTGGTGCATCCCTTCGATTCTCTCCTGGATTGAAAATGGTTGCTTTGGTTCTATTTAAAGTATTTTCTTTCCTAATCTGGAAAGGACACACTTGTAAATTTCTTTCTATTGAGAAACCCTGTTAAACAATAATCATGATGCTGATAAGTATCACAGTTTAAGTTCTTATAACTTGGTAATACTGTAAAACATTTCAGAATGCCATCTTTTACCTTATGGATGTCATCGTGTACTGTAAGGGCTGGAACAAGGAAAGGGTAGATTTCAGTAGGGGATAAAGACAGTTGAATCTGGAACACAGGGTCCAATGTGGGGGGGGGGGGCAGGCTTTGTGGGGGTGGAAGTGGCTGTAGAGAAATGGAAGCAACCATCTAAGGCGGGGTCTTAACTTGGGTCCAGGGAGCTTCTAGACGATCTGTGATTGAGCTCCTGAAGTCTCAAAATCTCTGATTTTGACTGTAAAATTTTGTGAGCCTTTGTTCTCTTTTCTGGGGAAGAAAGCCCCCAGGTGCCTTAGGATTCTTCCAGGTATCTTTAGAAGCAAGGAGTTAAGAAGCAGTTAATCTGGAGGAAGCATGAGAAAAAATTCTTTATGATACAGACAGAGATAAGTAGGTAGAATCTCTATCAAAAGAAGTTATAACTTCACCTTTTGCTTGGTTTAAAGCTGCCAAATTTAAATAGGAACTGACTTTTTATTTTCAGATTTCAAGTTATTAGGTATGATTGTCAGACTGTTCTACTTAAAAAAATAAAAATATTTGTTTTCTGTCTGACACTGATAAATTGTAAAAGAGGTATTAAATATATTCTATAATGAAGACAATCAATTTATATATTACTGTTTTGGATGAGTAGTAATTTCCCTGGTGAATAGAACATGAATGACTTACAGTCCTCCAGTATCAGATGCCTGGGTTAATCTAATTGGGGGACACAGATGAACATGATGTGGTCATGTGCCGGGAGCAGCTCGCTCTGCACTTGGAGGCCAATAGCCACATGTCTACAATTAGGTGTTATAAACACTGGAAGCATTTTCTGACAGTGCTTTACTTTTCAAAAGTAATTTAACATATGTCATTTACTTAAATATTTAAAAAGTCTCTGTAAAAGAAAAGAGGGAGTGAAATTTTACATTCTTTTCACAGGATATTAAAACTAGTTCCCTATGCTAAACAGTAGAACCTTGTTGTTATTCCATCCTATATATAAGTTGGCATCTGCTAACCCCAAACTTTCACTCTATCCCTCTGTTCTCTTTTCTGGGGAAGAGAACCCCTTAGAGAATATTTAAAATAAAAATGTATAGATATATATATGTATATATTCTTTATATTCCTTACATATATATCCTTTATGACTGAATCACTTTGCTGTACAGCAGAAATTTGCATACTGTATATCAACTATACTTCAATAAGAAAATTAAAAAAAGAAAACAGAGAGGAACAATTGTTACTTGCAGTATAATTTTTAAAGGGTCGCTTTTGATCAATGTTAATTTATTATAGTAACATTAATACACGTAGAGAATAAAAGTGTCACTCCAAATTTTTGCTGTGACGAGACAAAAACCGAGGAGCCTACACTTGCCTGACAAAAGTATGAAGCCAACAAAGAAAATGTCATTTATTAAAAGAAGAAAAATTTCATTGAACTTCCCTCTGACTTACTGAAGGCCTCAGTTTTATGCAGTGAAAAGGTGATCCTTTAAATATAACTGAGCTTGACCACTGATTAAATAATCTGGAAATTTTGCTTGCTTACCTGAAATAGTCAGTGCTCTTGCTGGAAGTGTATTCTGGATGTTTCTGGTTAAAAATGGGTGTGGATTTATAGACACACACACACCTGATCTAGAGCCCCACCTGCCTTGAAACAAGAGCACAGTCCACCTGCAAACTTACAAAAATGGGCTTGTCTGAAAAATCTGTGCAGTTCTCCAGTTCTCATGCTCTCACACTAAGAAAGAAAGTGTCTTCTTTCTTTCTCTAAATTGAGATTGAGTGTCCTGATAGAATGAGGCCAAATGCCACCTTTGTACTTTTTTTTTCATCTACCTTTTACTTCCCAGCGTAATTTAATGTTTGGCTAGAGCTCAGCACCAGGAAAAGGAGTGGGGGGGGGGGTGGCGAGCGGGGAGGAACTGGTCTGAATGTCGGAACTGTGTGCACACTATTGTTCTCGATGAAAGGTCAGTGAGGCTTGAGATTAGATATAAAACAAAGAGGAATTCCTGAGGTTTACTCTCTTTACAGAACTGGAATTGATAGCTGAAGAGAGCAGATCCCCCCTTCTTTTCTGAGAAGAGCAAAAGAGAAATATGCTGTTTTAAAATTTAACATTTTAATAATTTGACTCTGTATAAAATCCCTTACCTTACCATGCTCCCCCCCACAAAAAAAAGGAAAGCAGGTAATTAGATACTATATTTATCTAATAGTTTAAAATTTTTTCTTGTAATTAATCTATGATTATGGAAAAGCATCTCTTGCCCTTCCCCAGTACTGCCTGTCTTTCTCAGTTCACCCCCTCCCCAACAGACACACATCTACCTACCCCGCCACTTTCTACTTCTTGGACTTTCGTTGTTAAAGTGATCTAGGGCAGAGTCTTCAAACCTGGCCCACCTGTTTTTGTGCAGACCAAGAGCTAAGAGTGGTTTTTACATTTTAAAATGTTTTTGGGTGAAAAATCCAAAGAATCATAATTTGTGACATGTGAAAATTGTATGAAATTCAAATGTCAGTGTCTATAAATAGAAATGACTGGATGAAGCACAACCGTGTCCATTGCCTTGCTATTGTGTCTGGGTACTTTTGCATTCTAACAAAGAAGTGCAGTGCTGAAACAGGGACTGTATGACCCGTGAAGTCTTAAAATATTTACTCTCAGGTCTTTTATAGAAAAAGTTGGCTGATCTTTAGGTGGTTGTTCAACAAATTTTTGTCTTCCTTCCTCCCTCCCTGTCTTTCTCTCTCTCTTTTTTTTTTTTTTGATTATTCACTATATTAATAAATGTACTGCTAAAGAGTGGAGGTGGTGGTTATCTTCTGACATTAAAGAGTGTCCTTCTAGTATTTTAACTTTGGATATAGTACTGGCTTGATTTTATTATATTAAGAGAGTAGTCATTGTTCCTACATCATGTCTCTTACAGGCAGGAAGGTTCAGTTTTATTTTATGAAGACGTATGTATGTATATGAGATAGTAAATTTATATGGTAAATGTATTCCTTTTGTATAGTAAGTTTATAGTTTTCCTGCTAAATTTTCCTTGTGATCCTAAGAGAAACCCCACGTAGCCAGGTTCTATTATTCTTTTAGTATACTTCTGACTCATGTATTCATTTAATTGTACTTTCTTTTTTCTATAAAATCCTCAAAGGGAACCTTCCTTGGAACATGGTTTTGAAATAGAACCCTTCCTGCTGAAGATTCAGAAACCTGAGGTATAGTGTTCATTTTACATCCAGTACTTACAAGCAGAGAAACAGCTGGGCAGTCATCCTTAAGTTTTCCTCTTAGTAGAGTGGGAGAGCTTTCACCTTGTTCTTGACTGGTAGTGGTTTATAGAAAAATCTTAAAACATTCTGAGGACATCGCTGTTAAATGCCTCAGAGATGTTCTGTTTTAATAGTGAGAATAGGAAAGTCAGCTACTTGAGGAGTAATGGAATGAGGTCCCAAGGTGTGTGAGCTGATCAGTGCCATTGTTTCTTCCCTACGAGTGTGACCATGTAGTTTATCTTGTAAACTAGGCCACCGTTGAGAGTAAAAGCAGGTAATAAAGGTCATTGGAATTAGGTAATTTTAGATGATATTTTGAAACATATACACGTCAGCCAAAATTGGTTTTATTGCACAGTAGATCACAAATAGTTCTATTGAAGATTTTTCTCTAAAGGAAAAATACTTAAAATGTATGTACATTATAGCAAAAATTTTAAAAATTCTTTAATAAGCATTAATCAGTTTCTTAAGTATACTTGTCTCATATACCAGGTGGTTGGTATTTTTCTGAAGGTTTTTCTGGTATTATTGGTCTTTATTTTTCAGTGTGATCTTATATTTTTTCATAACATTGCCTGCAATCAACTTTAAAGTTGCCCTTATGATTAGTATATTTAGGATTGTCATCAGCTTCAACTGCTACTTCTCTGTAGACCATACTGTTTTTAAGAAAATAACTCTTTCTGTTGTTGCTTGGTTATCTGTTAAATTGAGAAGATTTACTTCAATGGCATGTGATATTTTTAATCTTATAATTTAGTTTTGTTGAAAAATCCTAAATACCTTTTTTTAGGTTTTGTTTCAAGTCATTTCTTCACCACCATTTCATTCCATTTGGGAATAGTGTATACATTTATCTAATTAAAAGACTTTTAATCAGTCAAGATAGTCTACCCTTGTTAATTCTTTTAAGGGCAGTGATCTATATTTTTAAAAGATTAATAGGTCACATAAATCATACATTGAATTTAGAATTAGGAATATCTGTTTATTTTGTGTGTGTGCACATGCATTTGTGTGTCGGTCTCTCTGTGTTTCAGTTGTCTTTCTCTGAGGATATATAAAAAATAAACAGTACAAATATATTGACAGTCAGAAGTAGGTCTCCATTTTCCATCTTCTTAGGGCAATAATTATTATCAGCTTCTTCAGCTTTTTTCTAGAAGTATTTTCTCAATATTCAAGCATGTCCCCATTCCACTTATTATCTATCATCTTTGTATATATCTATGTATTTTTTATTTTAGAACAAATATTGCCATTCTATCAATATTTCTAATTCTCTCTTTTTCATTTAATAATACTGAATACTGTGCCATATAAGAAGAGGAAGTTTTGAAACCAGTTTCAAAGAGAAAAGAATCTACTGTGGAAAATGTTTATATGTCTTTATGTTCTAAATCCTGTAGAGGCAAATATTTATTTTAAAAATATTGATTTCTAGAAAAAAGCACCTTTACTTTAAAGGAATAGGTATCTCCAGAATTTGTTATTGAGCCATGTTAATTTATGTCAGACATTTAAAAGCATAGTGTGTTTATGAACTTCTCACGGTCAGTGTCTGCAGATTCTTGCTCTGTCAAGAGCAGTTACATTTCCCAATGCAAAACAATACCCCTTTCATTTCCATTAAGTATCTCAAGTCTCTGAACTTGGAGGCTGCTACAATTAAACACTTGATAAACACGCAGTGTTTTCACAGTACGGATATAAATGGGATTTATTCTTTAGTACTTGTCCTGTGGGCTACATAAGATTAAAATTACAAAGGTTGCTTTTGCATTACAATTCAGTCCTTCAGTTAAGGCTCTTACCTGTAACCTTTGAAGGCAACCTTTTTCCTTATCATCCATAAAAATGTTCTGCTGCTGCTGCAGCTAAGTCGCTTCAGTTGTGTCGGACTCTGTGTGACCCCATAGACGGCAGCCCACCAGGCTCCCCCGTCCCTGGGATTCTTCAGGCAAGAACACTGGAGTGGGTTGCCATTTCCTTCTCCAGTGCATGAAAGTGAACAGTGAAAGTGAAGTTGCTCAGTCATGTCTGACTCCTAGCGACCCCATGGACTGCAGCCCACCAGGCCCCTCCGTCCATGGGATTTTCCAGGCAAGAGTACTGGAGTGGGTTGCCATTGCCTTCTCCGCCTACAAAGAGACAACACATTTTTCCTCTGATGGAGGGAGATCTGAGACCTAGACTGGCCGCTTGGGTCCCCAGATCTAGTTTGGAGAGAACCTGTTTTGGAAATTGTGGATGAAGTTATAGTGGAATGTGCGGAATTGGGAGGCAGCCATGGCATGACTTCAGAGGAATCTAAGAAGAGTTTTCAAATGGATGAAGAACAGATACAGAGAGTAGGAAGAAGAAAGAGGAGTGAGTGAGTCACAGACCCAGGGAAGGAGAGAAGTAACCAATGGGTCTGGGGTGGATGGGGGCAGAGCTCTTGGATCATATTAGGAGAGCTGGCTTCATTTGAAAAACTGGAGAAAGTGCAGATATGGCCTTATTATCATGAGATTACAGGACGAAGGGTCTTAAGACAGCAAACATAATGTTTGTAATAGGATAAATAAGAGTTTCACAGCTTATGGTTTGATCTGTAAAATCTAAATTATATTTATAAGCTGCAGTGGTGAAAGCACCAAGACAAGCAATAAATTAGGTTTCTAGGGGAAGTATACATCTTTGAGTATAACTTCAAAAGGAATTAATTGAGGCGTGTTCCCTGAAAAGGATACAGCTGATCTTCCCCTTCACATAGCCAGTTCTTGGTCACGGTTCTTAGGGCTAAATATTGTACATACAGATCCACAATGAAAATTAATATTCAAAGATAAATTTCTTTAAGGCAAGTAAATTGCATATTATAGTTCTTCTAATAGGGACTGATATTTTGTGTGCTTGATGAGTAAACAAGGTACTAGCATCCTCAGGCCTGCTAAAGCTCTTCGTTCATCTTTCCTCTGTTTTGTTTCAGATAATACAAGATTTTAATTTTGTGTTACATTTGCTTATGTCCCTGGTGACTGAGATGGTAAAGAATCTGCCTGCAATGCAGGGGACCCAGGTTTGATCCCTGGAGAAGGGAATGGCTACCCACTCCAGTATTCTTGCCAGGAGAATTCCATGGACAGAGAAGCCTGGTTGGCTTCAGGCTATGGGGTCCCAAAGAGTTGAACGTGACTGAGCAACTAACACACATATCCCTTTTACAGGATTACTGAACTAAATACTGTTAATTGCTTACTTAAGGTTATTTTCTCTAATACAAGTCTCTTTTCTGAAAGAAACTTGTTAGTTCAGATATTGCCTTGGCTCTGTATGGCTATATATTTAGGAGGGGTAGACTTCACAAGTAGCCCCAAAGGGAACTCTTGGTTACTCTATTCCCGTGACTTTAAACCTTCGGCACTGTCTAGAGACATTTTTCATTGACACAACTGGAGAGGGTGCCTTTTCATACTGTTCATGGGGTTCTCAAGGCAAGAATATTGAAGAAGCAAGAGCACAAGCTGGAATTAAGATTTTGGGAGAAATATCAATAACCTCACATATGCAGATGACACCACTCTTGTGGCAGAAAGCGAAGAGGAGCTAAAGAGCTTCTTGATTAAAGTGAAAGAGGAGAGTGAAAAAGTTGACTTAAAACTCAACATTCAAAAAACAGATCATGGCATCCAGTCCCATAACTTCATGGCAAATAGATGGGAAAACAATGGAAACAGTGACAGACTTTATTTTCTTGGGCTCCAAAACCACTGCAGATGGTGACTGCAGCCATGAAATTAAAGACACTTGTTCCTTGGAAGAAAAACTATGAGTAACCTAGACAGTATATTAAAAAGCAGAGACATTACTTTGCAGACAAAAGTCCATTTAGTCAGAGCTATGGTTTTCCAGGAATCATGTATGGATGTGAGAGTTGGGCTATAAAGAAAGCTGAGCACCAAAGAATTGATACTTTTTGACTGTGTCTTGGAGAAGAATCTTGAGAGTCCCTCGGACTGAAAGGAGATCCAACCAGTCCATCCTAAAAGAAACCAGTCCTGAATATTCATTGGAAGGACTGATGCTGAAACTCCAATACTTTGGCCACCTGATGTGAAGAACTGACTCATTGGAAAAGACCCTGATGCTGGGAAAGATTGAAGGAGGGAGGAGAAGGGGACAATAGAGGATGAGATGGTTGGATGGCATCACTGACTCAATGGACATGAGTTTGAGCGAGCTCTGGGAGTTGGTGATGGACAGGGAAGCCTGGCGTGCTGCAATCCATGGGGTCTCAAAGAGTCGGACATGACTGAGCGACTGAACTGAGAGGGGTTGCTGCTGGCATCTAGTGAGTAACCGCCAAAGATGATTTGAAATACCCTGTAATGCACATGATGGCTCTCACAGCAAAGACTTATCCAGCCCCAAATGGCGAAAGTGCTGACGTTGAGAACTCCAAGTTTGTTTTAACCCAGTCATGGTGGTCCCATTCTCAACCAGCCTTGGTTTTAGCATAAACTTGTGACGGGATTCTGGCCAGAGAACTAGGAAGGGAAGTCTAGGGAAAGTTTTTTTTTTTTATTAATGATAATGAATAAATGTAAAAAAGATGTCTCCTTTTTTCACTGTATATCGTCACATTTGGATGTAATACATGGAACTGTGGCAGCCGACTTGGTATCATGAGGGTGGTTAAGGAGGACAAAGTGGCTATATCTTAAAAGAGCCTGATACTGATGGAAAGTGTGTGTGTGTGTAAACATCATCACCACCGTTTTAACCAGTTTGGAGCCATTGAAATTTAGGGCTCATTCTAGATATATATATCTTATTGTTTAAAATAGCTGAGTCAGTGTCCTGTTACTTTTAGTCAACAGCATCCTAGTTGACAAAATTATTTAGCATTTATTTGTTTTATAGGAAAACTTTTGACCATTTTTGACATTTAGTTATATTGGTTTCATTTCTTATGACGTTTCTGTTTTGTCTTATCTTTCTCATCAGAATTCTTTGTTTTGTGGTATTTTAGAGCAATGGTGTGTGGGTGATATTTACTGATCTGTGTAAATCTAAAATGTCTGTTACTCTTATGGTAATGAGAGCTTGCTTGGATGTTGAGTTATTGGTGGTTTAGTAAATTCTAGATGTAGCTGTTTAATGTTCTGCTTGTTTAGTGTACAGCATTTTCTGTTACATGTAGAGGAAAGATTTGAGGCCAGTCTGACTCTGTACTGTCTGACTTTATTTTTCTGTCCAGATACTTGTGTGAGTCTTTTGCTTGTTCTTAACATTGAAAAAAAAAAAAAGAGTATTATAAATTTCTACTCCCTAATTTTGCTGAGGACTCGATAAATTTGTTTAATGTAAACACCTAAGCCTGCACTGAGTTCCTAGAAGTGTTTTCTCTTGCTCTGTAGCTAGGTATTGCTTTTCATTCTGTTTATGTTTTTCTTTCTGGAAAACTTGTTTTGCACATACTGAATTTCAGATACTGTTACCCATGTGTCCTTGATGATTTTCATCTCTTTAGCCTCTTCCTCGGAGGCCTGAATTTCTCAAGATTGCTTTCTAACTTGTTGATTTGATTCCTGTCGTATTCAATTTATTATTTATTGCTTCTATTACAGTTAAAAAGTTAGCAGTCACACTTTTCAATTATAAACCTCCTTTCTGTTTTCAAAGTGTTCTGTGTATGACTGCAAATCTTGTTGCAGTGTATACAAGCCAAGATGCCTTTGCAGAGGTGTGTGCAGCCAGATACTAAACCCTGGGAATGACGTCACTTTCTGAAGTCAGTGTCTTGCCTGATTTATACTGTGAGTGCCTTTGGGGCCCCCCACTCTATGAAGACTCCATGTTTTATTGCACTTCCTAGAAACTCCAGCAAAGTTGAAAGTTACTCCCACCCACCATCCCGTGACTTAGCCTTATTTTTAGGCCCCACTGCAGAGCTGCTGGAGGGGGCCCTTCCCTTCTGCCCCTGAAAGCTTTGCTTTATATGTTTTAGATTATGGGCATACCAGTCCTTTCTCACTCTGATCCTGCCTGTATTACCTTAGATTCTTTGAATTTTCAGTTTGAGTAAGTATGCCTTTCTATAGTTTGTAACAGAGGTCCTCAACCTCTGAGATCTAATGCCTGATGGTCTGAGGTGGACCTGGTGTAATAATGATAGAAATAAAGTGCACAATAAATGTGGGCTCCCCAGGTGGCGCTAGTGGTAAAGAACCTGCCTGCCAGTGCAGGTAGATATAACAGATGCAGGTTCCATCCCTGAGTTGTGAAGATCCCCTGGAGGAGGGCACAGCATCCCACTCCAGTATTCTAGCCTGGAGAATCCCATGGATACAGGAGCCTGGCGGGTTATGGTCCATTGGGTCGCAAAGAGTCGGATGTGAGTGAAACGACTTAGCACGCATACACAATAAATGTAATGCATTTGAGTCATCCTAACCTTCCACGAAACTGGTCCCTGGTGTCAAAAAGACTGGGGACTGCTGGTTTACAAGGAGGTATAGTCTTTTCCCTACTCCATTCAAAGGAGAGTTTAGAAGAATGTGGACTTACTAGGTTGCCATCTTGGGCCAAAGCTACAGTTTACTGCACTTAAATTGAACCCAAGATAGATTCAGTGACTTGCCCAAGCTCATGGTGACAGAGCCTGGTTTCAAACTTTGATCTCTTGAATATAGATTATGTGTTTTTCCCACTCGGGGAGGCGTCATACACGGAGGTGAAGAGTGGAAGTCCTACCGAAGGAGAGGCTGGTTCTAACAGCTTGAAACAGGGATCTCATGAGGAGGCAGAATGGGAAACTGGTTCTCCAGTGCTAACGGAGGGAAAGCAAGAACTTGAGAGGGGAATCTTCTTTTTTTGATTTTTAATCATGTATTTTACAATGTGCCCTCTAACCTTGTCACATTTCCTTAACAGTTGTCATGGTTGAGTATATTACTTAGAGGAGTCACTTAAGGATCAGTGATCATGGACCCTTTGTCCTCTCCTGAACAGCCTCTAGTTGCCCTTATACTCTAGAGACCTGGTGTCTGAGTTCACGTACTTGATTAGTAGCCAAATGAATTATTAATGTAAATAGAAATAATGTTCATCTTACAGAGTTATGAAAATTAGAGAAAACATGAAAAGGGACAGAAAAATAGATAGTATCTTTCCAAACATGTGTCTATCGGACTTTCTTATAGTTACTGGAAATAAGACAGTATAGAGAGTTGCTTTCTTTTTCTTATTTTTAAAAATTTATTTCAATTTGGAATATAATTGCTTTACAATGTTTAGTTTTTTTTTTTTTTTTGCTATACGACAGTGTGAATCTATAAGCTATCTGTGTACATAGATGCCCTTCCTCTTGAGCTTCCCTCTCACCCCCACAGTCTCACCCGCCTAGGTCATCACAGAGCCGCGAGCTGAGCACCCTGTGCTGTGCAGCAGCTTCCTACTAGCTGTCTGTTTTATCCATGGCAATGTATAATGTCAATGAGAGTTGCTTTTTTTTTTGGAAGAAAAAATAAATGTTTTAAAATGATGTTTGATGACTTCCCCATTAGTATTAGTTCCATTATTATTATAACTATATTCGCATGAGCCCACTAAGCCCAGTAACGAAGACAGTGCTTTATCAGTAGGATGAACTGATGTCATGTTTTAGGTATTTTCCAAAAATGTACACTTTTATAAAAGGGAGGCGTCCCTCAAGAAATGGCCCATTTTGAGGATGTGTGATTCTTACAGTTTCACATACAATTGTACTTTCATTTTAAACAAGTTTAACCCTTACTCATGTTTTTCATGGCCCCACAAGATGATTCTAGCAAAATCCATCTGTGGAGAAGGTAAGGTTGTAATCTGAAGAGCCCTGTGAATTGGGAAGCTTGGGCTGAGCTGAAGGTACTCTCTGATTCTGACGTTAGGTGTCACTACAATCAAAGAAAAACAGAGCATGCAAATGAGCAGTGAAGTGGACCTTGAACCTGCAGGAAGAAAAAGTACAAATTTCAATTGTGGTAGGAAGTACCTGGACAAGAACCTACATGTCTACATTGCCTTGGTGAAAAAGAACATCTTGATACATGTATGGCAACAGCATCCATTTTCCTAAATGTTGATTAGAAACAACAAATAACTACTTGTCATATCTTGCTTTTTTCCCCCTAAAAATGCTAAAACTGAGAGGGGCCTCCAAGGGTTTTTAAAGTGAAATGACCCCAAAAGGTTACAAATGAGGTTTTCACAGACTAGTTCATGGAGAGTTTAGCTCTGATGAACTTAAGCTTAAACTTTAAATATTTTTAAAATTATAGAATTTACCAGATGTTTCCCTAGTCATTTGTTTCATAAAAATGTGAAGAATCAACAGATTCAGTGAGTTTAAATTAGAAATTTATTTCATGCTTGGAAAGAAGTGGTTATTTTGTTTCTTCCACATTACTGACATTTGGGTGTTAAGTGTAGTTACCAGGTGTGTTCATACGTGTTTATTTAAACAAAATATATGCAAACAGTTGGAGAGCATGGTGCCCACCTCGTTTGCTTTTATTCTTAGAGCGCATAGTGAGCTGTCCATCCTCCCAAAAGATGGGTTAAATGTATTTTTCCATGTATATGAATTGGCACACACTGTTGGAATAGATTCAGAGTATTTAGCAATTGATACACCACAGGCACTGACAAATCTAATGTGTGTGTATATATATACATATATATACACAAATATACAAATATAATGTGTATATATATATACATACACTCAAAGCTGATACTCAACTAGTAGGTACTCATACAGTCACTTCAGTTGTTAAATTGTTGAAACACCTCTTCCCTTAGCTGATAAACAGGCGCTGTTTCCATTGGTCACTATCAAGTCCCCTCCCACACACATATGCATTAATAACTTGGCTTATCAAGGGCCCATAAGATCTCTGGGTTAGACTCACAATACAAGTATCAAAGTTAAGTCTCATTTCTCTTTTGGTAGAGGTCCCTAGCCTTGCATAGGAATGGCGTTAGCATTGGTCAGGTTGCAATTGGGGAAAAACTGAAAGACACAGGAAGAAGCTTAGTCTATACATTTCTACAACATCATCCTTTCCCAAGTTGTGATCAAGGCCTTGATTCATCTTCTGTCATGATTCTGAAGGGCATCATGATTAAAATCTGACATAACCATACTACCTTGATGTTCGCAGGGAGTATGCTAATATTGGGGACAGGTGCGGGATTCCGTCAGTATAATATTGGTAACATGTTCATTTGTCCTAAAATGTCTTCAACACTGATCTCTTTTCTTTGTTCCACTTGGTAACTAATATGCTAGCTTGTATCATATACAAACTGTTGCATTTATATTGGATGGACAGGAAAGACGTCTGAATTTGTACAGCCTTGGTGGGCAGGCAGAAGTCATGGTGAAGGTGTTTCTGCCTCATTTGCAGTGGTGAGTTTATGAGTCCACAGTAATTGTCCAATTGTTGGACAATTGGACAATCAATTTGAAAACTGATACTTTTGCTTCTTTTGATTGTCCTTATTGGAAAAGAAATGAATGTATGACATAGACCAGTGATTTTAGTATTTAGTATTTTAGTTCTTCTGGCACCTGTATCATTATCTTGATGATTCACACGCAAAGTTACAGCTAAAATAGCCAGTTTCCATTAATCTTTATATTAGCATGACTTAAAACATAATTTTCCATAAAAGGGAGAAGTGACTTATCTCCATATGTCTCACACTGTCTCTGCCAACCTGTTTCAACATTTATGTTCACTGCCAAAATATGGATGTGTCATACAATTTAAAAAGTATGAACCTCAACTGTGACACCATGACTCTTAGAGTTAATGATTATCATGGTGTTTGGGGACCTTGTCTCCCCCACGTGCACACCTTTTGATATCACAATAAGTGTATTTTTTTCTCTTTATGTGAAATTACTTTTAATTCCACCATTTAGCATTCTTTACCCACTTTCACTTAAGTGTTTTTCTCTAAATCAGAACATTTCCATCTGCCCAGAAAATTCCCTTATGCCCTTTTACAGCTGATATCCCACCACCAGTCCTAGGCAACTACTAATCAGCTTTCTGTCACTATAGGTTAGGTTCTTTTGCTAACCACCATGGTTCTGAGATTCATCCATGTTTTTGAGTACATCAGCAAATCACTCCTTGTTATTGCTGAATATTATTCCATCATATAGAATACCTCGGTGTGTTTACCTGCTCATCTGTTGCTGAACTTTTGGGTTGTTTCTAGTTTCGGGTTATTGTGAATAAAGCTGCTATGACTATCCAGTATTGGGCTTGGTATGGATATGTTTTTGTTTCTCTTGGACAGATATCTGCAAGTGGAATTGCAGAGTTATATGGATAAGAGTATGTTTAACTTAGTAAGAAACTACCAAACTGTTTTTACAAAATTGTTGAACTAGTTTGCATACTCTTGTCAACATTTGTGGATCTTTAACTTTATATGTTCCACGGATATTTAATGATGTCTCACTGTATTTCTACTTTTCATTTTTCTAATAATTATGTTAAACATCTTTTCCTGTACTTTTTTGATTGTGTGTCTTTTTTGGTGAAAAGTCTATTAAAATATTTTCTCCATTAAAAAAATTAGGTTCTTAATATTGAGTTGTAAAGAGTAGTTTTATGTTCTGGATATAGCTTCTTTATCAGAGGAAGTACTGTTTCCAGTGGGTAGATGCATTTTCAGTTTCCTATGTCATACTTAGAACCAGTTTTAATTTTTGTATATTCTAATCTATTATTTAAATTTTTCTGTTTTCTATATTTTTTCTAAGAAATCTTTTGTCCACTTCATTATTGCAATTTTTTTCTGTATTCTAGAAATTATGTAGGTTTGACTTTTATGTTTAGGTCCATAACCGATTGTGAGTTGGTTTTTGAGTTGGTGTGAGGGACGTGTGGAGGTTTCTGTTCTTCACATAGTTGGTGCAGGATCATTGTTGAAGACTAATCTTTCTCTGTTGAATTTGGCATGTTTGTCACAGATGGATTGAACATATAGACGCGGGTGCGTCTTTGGATGCTGCGTTCTGCTCCGCTGGTCTGTATGTTTATACTCTTGATTGCAGTACCTATACAGGAAGTCTTGGAATCAGGCACTGTAAATCTTATTTCTTTTCAAAGTTGTTTTGGCCTTTCTAGAAACTACCTCTCCATATAAACACCAGGTTGTCAATTTCATACATACGAAAAACAAAGCAAAGCAAAACTTCAAATCAAAACAAACCTGTGGGGATTTGATTGAGAATGCCTTGAATCTGTGCGTCAATTTGGGAAGGATTTGCATTTAAAAAAAGTGAATCTTCTAATCTAGAAACATTGTTCATCTCTATCCTCAATTCTTCCTTCATTTCTCTGAGTGATTGTTATTGATGCATATTATTCCATCATATAAAATACCTCGATGAGTTTACCTGCTCATGTTTCAGGTTTCAGTATACAGATCTTGTATGTATTTTGTTACACATATAAAATATATCATATTTGTGGGAGACATTGAAAAAAATTTTTAAAAATCAGTTCACTTTCCAATTACTTGTTGTTAGAATATGGAAATACAGTTGATTTTGGATATTGGCTTTATAACCTTGTGACCTTGCCAAATTCACTTAATAATTTTAGTAGCTTTTTGGTAGATAATTCAATTATCCACATAAATATTTGATTTATGAAAAAACAGATTTACTTATTCCTTTTCAATTTATTTCCTTTTAGTTTTTATTGTGTTTGCATGGTTGTAGTGAAGGCAGATATGTTTATCTTGCTCTTTATCTAAGGTAGAACATAGTGTCTTTCATAATTAAAATGTTAGCCATACATTTTTTATAGATGGCTTTTTATCAGATTAAGAAACTACTCTTTTATTACTAGTTCCCTGAGAACTTTTTTACATAAGGAATGAGTGTTGAAATTTTTCACATACCTTTTTCTGCATC
The DNA here is from genome assembly GCF_003369695.1 of Bos indicus x Bos taurus. Classification (NCBI taxonomy): domain Eukaryota; kingdom Metazoa; phylum Chordata; class Mammalia; order Artiodactyla; family Bovidae; genus Bos; species Bos indicus x Bos taurus. The sequence goes on along the minus strand of NC_040079.1, from coordinate 94,323,984 downwards.
TATTGAGATGATCGTTAAGTGTTTTGTTTTTTCTTCTATTAAATATGTGACACTGAATTTCAAATGGTAAACCAACCTTGCATTCTTAGTATGAACTCCACTTGGTCATGATATATTATTTTTATATATTGTTGGATTCAATTTGTTAATATATTTTAAAGAATTTTTGCATCACTTATAAGATGTAATGATTAGTAATTTTGTGTTCCTTTTAGTATTGGTGTAGAGTAAAACATAGAAAAGAATCAACATATTCCCTTCTCTATTTTTTTTTGGAAAAAATTTGCAAACAACTGGTATTGTTTTTCTATTTTAAATATTTGGTAGGACTCACCATAAATCCTCCTGAACCTGGAACTTTGAAATGGAAAGTTTTAAGAATGTTTCAGGGTTTTATTTTGAAGTAATTATATATTTATGGGAAATTGCAAAGAAAGTACAGAGAGTTTCTGTGTAGGCTTCATCCCATTTTGCGTAGTAGTCACATCTTCTTTCTTACTTACTTTGTACAGTGTCAATACCAGGAAACTGACATGGCTTATAAAGTGTGCAGTATAGTACTGTGTGCTTTTATCATGCGTGTATATCTGTGTAATTACTACTGCAGTCAAGACACAGAAATATCCCATCAGAAAAATCTCCCTTGTGCTGCCCTTTTGTAGTCACAGAGGGCTCTCCTTGTCTGTATCCAGTCATTAATCTCCTTTTATAGCCCTTTATTCTCCCCTCCCTACTTATATTAATTTAATAATTATCTTATAAGTAAATTGAGAATTACCGCAAGGAGTTTTGTAATGTTTGTTTTAACCTTCAGATGTAACTTAGAAAACTCAATTTAAAAGAAAAGTCGATTGAATTTAGCTGTATTCTTACTCTTGCTGTTGTTTTCTCTTCCTTCCTGATGTTCTAATATTCCTTTTTTTCTTTTAAATCATTTTTATTCTGTTTGAAAAACTTCCTTTCGCCATTCTTTTAAGGTCAGTCCACCAGCAACAAATTCTCTTACTTTGCTTTTATCTGAGGTAGTCTTGATTTCTCCTTAATTGTTGAAGGGTATGTCACTGGATACAGGATTCTGGACTAATAGTTTTCTTTTCTACCTTGAAAGATGTCCATTTCCTTCTGACTTCCATGGTTTCTGATAATAAGTCTGCTGTCATTTCAGTTTTTTTAACCTTTATGTAATGTTTTTCTCCTTTCAAGGTTTTTTTCTTTGTATTTAGTTTATTTATCTGTTGACTGCTCTGGGTCTTCGTTGCCCTGTGCAGCTCTCTCTAGTTTCAGCGAGTGGGGGCTACTCTAAGTTGTGGTGCGGGGGCTTCTCATTGCAGTGGTTTCCCCTGTTATATAGCAAGGGCTCTAGAGCACGTAGGCTTTAGTGGTTGTGCTGCATGGGCTTAATTGTCCCTCAGTACTTGTGATCTTCCCTGACCAGGGCTCAAACCTATGTCCTCTGAATTGACAGGTGGATTCTTTTCTTTTGCTTGATATATATTTATTGACTGAGTGAATTCATGAATTGTCATCATATAACTAATAATGAGTATTACCATTATTATCAACATATCATTGATATTAGCAGAATTCACAGAACTCTTTTGTATTATATTCTTCAAGATGAACAGAGGATAAAATTAAAACACAATTTTGTAAAAGCAGTTTTATGGAAGTCAAAATAATGTGGCATGAGAATGTAGCTTTCGGCAGTCAAGATATGAATTTCAAAACACCTAAAGGAATCAATAAACTGCATGTTTTTGGACAACCCTTCTTAAATAAGGATTTATGATGAAGCTACAAGTTGGGGTTGTATTTCCTGAAAGTGGTTGCAAACAGCCCCTCTATGTTCTTGTGAAGGATATAGCAATATGGTTTGTTTCAACTAAGCTGAGTTAGGGATTAGAACAAGGAGTCTAAAAATGAGGTATTCCTGAAAATAAGTTTTGATACTTGCAGAGACAGGCCAAGAGATAAACCCCATCCAGAGCCAAGATTTTTCTCTGAAAGAGATTAGGTGCCCATGTAAACATAAAGACATTTATGTGCTACAGTCCATGGAGTTGAAAAAAGTTGGACACAACTGAGTGACTGAACAGAAATATGATGTTGGCCCCAAATGTATAGATTAATAGCCCTAAAAGACTTCACCTGGAAAAAATTTAAAGCAGGATACCCATATGTTCATCTGAGCCATATGACATCTTAGTAAGACTCCCAGAAAGTGAGAGAACCTTTCAGTATATTCTAATCACAAAATGTACACTTAAATAAGCAAATGAGTTACCTGGCTAGATAGAGATGTTTTCCATAAGGAATTTAAATGTGGAGAGATGTTTATGTATTTAAAAACATTAATTTGATAAATAATGCTCTGTAGCAGTTCTTCCTGAAACTATTATATAACAGAATCAGTTGTCAGTTAAAGTCAGTCATGGTTGTTGATAATAAAACTATATGTTGAGCATCCAGGAGATTATCTTTTTCTAGTGCTTGGATTTGGGGATGTCATTTCACCAATCTCAACTTGAATGGGTCCTTTTTTTTTTTTCTTTTTTGAAGTGAGAGGAACAATAAAACCTCTCTGTTTTACTCCTGCCAAATATGATTTTCATAAAAGCCTGTGCCCACCAACCTGACTCTCAGGTCCAAATAATTCCCAATAGCACACAGTGGGAAGTGACGTGTGTCTATGGTGGATGCTGTACCATGCCCCTGCTAAGTCACTTCAGTCGTGTCCGACTCTGTGCGACCCCATAGACAGCAGCCCACCAGGCTCCCCCGTCCCTGGGATTCTCTAGGCAAGAACACTGGAGTGGGTAGCCATTTCCTTCTCCAATGCATGAAAGTGAAAAGTGAAAGTGAAGTCGCTCAGTCGTGTCCGACTCTTCGAGACCCCATGGACTGCAGCCTACCAGGCTCCTCTGCCCATGGGATTTTCCAGGCAAGAGTACTGGAGTGGGGTGCCATTGCCTTCTCCGACCATGCCCCTAGATCCTCTTAAAGGCTGAAGGATTTATGCCCCTCTTCTCCTGGAAGTGCTGCCCATGTTCCTGCCTCAACTGTCAGCCTCTTTGGGAATCACTGAGGCAATGTGTGCCTGGCCCAAGTGTGCAGTGACCCCCGGGCTCCCCCTGCTGTGCTCTCTGCCTGTCCAAATCCAGCCGGCCCATCAGGGCCCTGCTCAGATACCACCCTCTTCCAGAGGGCTCTCCAGATTCTTTCCTTTTCTGAATGACCATGTTCCCACCTCAGGAGGAGTTGCTGGATTAAATAAAGGACACCCAGTTAAATTTGAATGTCAGATCAACAGGAAATAATTTTTCATAAAGGTGTGCCCCAAATATTAAATAGGATACACTTATACTAAACAAAAGAATCCTTGTTGATCTGAAGTTCAAATTCAACTGCGTGTTGCTGGTGTTTTTATTTGCCAAATTTAGCATCCTTGTTGGAGAAGGAAATGGCAACCCACTCCAGTGTTCTTGCCTAGAGAATCCCAGGGACGGGGGAGCCTGGTGGGCTGCTGTCTATGGGGTCAATAGACTCAGACACGACTGAAGCAACTTAGCAGCAGCATCCTTGAGGGGCTTCCTTTATGGCTTAGCTGGTAAAGAATCCTCCTGCAATGTGTGAGACTTGGGTTTGATCCCTGGGTTGGAAAGATACCCTGGAGAAGGCAGAGGCTACCCACTCCAGTATTCTGGCCTGGAGAATTCCATGGACTGTATAGTCCATGAGGTCACAAAGAGTTGAACATGACTGAGCAACTTTCACTTGCTTGCTTGCTAGCATCCTTATTCCCTGGCAACCAGAATCACATAACTGTTCTACACAGAGGATTAAAGGCCCAGCCTCCTTACTCCAGCACGGGACAGAGGGGTCACCCCAGTTTCAGAGCTTCCTTTGGGAACAGCTGATGTTTTCCATTGAAGCTGTATGGGAAAACTGGCAGGTGGATTTTAACCACTGGACCACCAGGGAAGTCCCTGTATAGAACTTTGATTACAGTATGTCTTGGGATGGATTTCTCTTGGTCTGCTATGTTTGTGGTTCACTCAATGTTATCTTGAATCTATGTCTTGACCCCTTTTGAAAAATTTCAGCCATTGTTTCTTTGAAAACTTTTCAACCTCACTCTCTTTGCCCTCTTCTTCCAAGACTACAGTGACATGAATATTAGATCTTTTGTTATGGTCTCAGCAATCTCTTAAGCTCTGCTCATTTTTCTTTCCCCAGTTCATTTTCTCTTGGTATTTCAGATTAAGTAGTTACTTTTAGTCTGTCAGCAAGTTGACTGATTCTTTCCTCTTTCTCTCCAGTTTGCTTTACTAGGCTCTCCAGTTAGTTCTTACTTGCACTACTGTAATTTTCAACTGTAGCATTTGGGTTTGGTTTTCTCTGTTCCATTTGTCTATCGAGGCTTTCTCTTTCTTTGCTAGGTAGTTCTACTTTTTCCACTGGTTTTCTCATGCTATTGCAGTTTGAATAATTTTCAGTGCTTCAACATCATTCTCAGATAATTCTAACATCTGTCATCTCAGTGATGTCTTTGGATTGTTTCAATTCAGGTTGATATTTCCCTGTTTCTGAAACACGGAGGTATTTGGTATTTGAGAGCCTTCACCATATTCAATTTTCTGCTCTAGCTGTTTTTCTCTGACTCCATTCCAAAAGGGGGCAGGAGTTCAGGAATAATGCCCCTTATTTCCAGGGAAAGATGGAAATCCAGTTTCTCCAGTTGACAACTGAGTTGAGAGGACCAGCTCTCCGTAAGGCCTCCACTAACAGCATCTTGCCTGGGAAGAGCGGGAGGTCTTTGTTACGCCTCTGCCTGTGGTTTTCAGTTATGCCCCAGGGGAGATGGGCTCATCATCACTGGGTGACAGTGAATGTCCTAACTGTAGGCCTTTGATGCTAACCCCACGGGGAGTGGGAGGAGTAGTTCATTACCACCTGGTGGGTGTGGAGGTCCACACTCCCTGTGTGATATCCACCAACACTGTAGGAATGAGCCTCATTCTCGCTTCATGGATATCAGAATCCAGGTCCCTACTTGGCTTTCTCTAACATCACTCTGATAGGTGAGGTGAGGTACCTTTTCCCCATCTGGCATGGTTTAATTCCTCACTCAGCTTTTGTTGGTAGGAGTAGTTTTTTTTTTTTTTTTTCTTTTTTCCTTTTTTTCTGTGATGTTTGGCTGGAGTAAAATGGATATTTTCCCCCTATCCAGGTTTCCCCTCTACTGCTTTTGGCTAGAGTGAACTGTCTTTTGTTGAGACTCTTTTTGCTTTATACCTTTTGATATTTTTTGCTTGCCAGCTTCTTGGGCACTAAGTCTGCGATACAAGAGGCAAAGAGACAATCCGAAAAACGTATTACCATGTCATTTCTCAGGGCCTGAGTTCATTAGCTTATCTGTTACAATATGCACAGTTTTTAGTTGTGCCTAGTGGAAATAATGGAAAAGAGTATTTCTACTCCATGTTTCCAAAAGTGGAATGTAAATTTTTTAATTACAAAATCAGTTTTGTTTAATTGGTGTAATGTTGTTCAGGTTTTCTATCTTTTGAGTCAGTCATTGTAATTTGTGTATTTCAAGGAATGTGACCATATAATTTACATCAATTTTATTGATATATGATTTTTGGAATTGTTATTGTTGTTCAGTCACTCAGTCATGTCCCACACTTTGTGACCCCATGGACTGCAGCACACCAGGCTTCCCTGTCCCTTCACCATCTCCTGGAGCTTGCTCAAACTCATGTCCATTGAGTCAGTGATGCCCTCCAACCATCTCATCATCTGTCGTCCCCTTCTTTTCCTGCCTTCAATCTTTCCCAGCATCAGGGTCTTTTCCATTGAGTCAGCTCTTCACATTAGGTGGCCAAAGTATTGGAGTTTCAGCTTCAGCATCAGTCTTTCCAATGATATTCAGGGTTGATTTCCTTTAGGATGGACAGGTTGTATCTCTTTGCTGTCCAAGAGAATCTCAAGAGTCTTTTCCAGCACAGTTCAAAGGCATCAATTCTTCGGTGCTCAGCCTTTCTTACTGTCCAGCTCTTCTATCTGTACATGACTACTGGAAAAATCACAGCTTTGAATTTAGACCTTTGGAGGCAAAGTAATGTCTTTCAGTACGCTGTCTAGGTTGGTCATTCCTTTCTTCCAAGGAGCAAGTGTCTTAATTTCATAGCTGCAGCGACCACCCATAGTGATTTTGAAGCCCAAGAAAATAAAGTCTTTCACTGTTTTCATTGTTTCTCCATCTATTTGCCATGAAGTGATGGGACCGGAAGCCATGATCTTCATTTTTTTGAATATTGGATTTTAAGCCAGTTTTTTCACACTCCTCTTTCACAATCATCAAGAGGCTCTTTAATTCCTCTTTGCTCTCTGTTGTAAGGGTGGTGTTACTGCATATCTGAGGTTATTAATATTTCTCCTGGCAGTTTTGATTCTAAATTGTGCTTCATCTAGCCCAGCGTTTCTCATGATGTACTCTGCATATAAGTTAAATAAGCAGGATGACAATATACAGCCTTGTTGTACTCCTTTCTCAATTTGGAACCAGTCCGTTGTTCCATGTCCGGTTCTAACTGTTGCTTCTTGACCTGCATACAGATTTCTCAGGAGGCAGGTAAGGCGGTCTGGTATTCCTACCTCTTGGAGAATTTTCCACAGTTTGCTGTGATCCACAAAGTCAAAGGCTTTAGTGTAGTCAATGAAACAGAAGTAGATATTTTTCTAGAATTCTCTAGCTTTTTCTGTGATCCAGAGGATATCGGCAATTTGATTTCTGGTTCCTCTGCCTTTTCTAAATCCATCTTGTACATCTGGAAGTTCTCGGGTCCCATACTCTTGAAGCCTAGCTTGAAGGATTTTGAGCATTACTTTGCTAGCATGTGAAAGTGAAAGTGAAGTCACTCAGCTGTGTACAACTCTTTGTGACCCCAGGGACTGTAGCCTACCAGGCTCCTCCATCCATGGAATTTTCCAGGCAAGAGTACTGGAGTGGGTTGCCATTTCCTTCTCCAGGGGATCTTCCCGACCCAGGGATCGAAGCTGGGTCTCCCTCGTTGCAGGCAGATGATTTACCGCTTTACTGTCTGAGCCACCAGGGAAGGTAGCATGTGAATTGAGTGCAATTGTGCGGTAGTTTGAGCATTCTTTGGCATTGCCTTTCTTTGGGATTGGAATGAAAACTGACCTTTTCCAGTCTTATGGCCACTGCTGAGTTTTCCAAATTTGCTGGCATATGGAGTGCAGCACTTTCACAGCATCATCTTTGAAGATTTTAAATAGCTCAGCTGGAATTCCATCACATTTGCTAGCCTTGTTTGTAGTGATGCTTCTAAGGCCCACTTGACTCCACGCTCCAGGATGTCTGGCTCTAGGTGAGTGATCACATCATCGTGATTAACTGGGTCATGAAGATCTTTTTTTTTTTTAATATAAATTTATTTTAATTCGAGGTTAATTACTTTACAACATTGTATTGGTTTTGCCATACATCAACATGAATCTGCCATGGGTATACACGTGTTCCCCATCCTGAACCCCCCTCCCACCTCCCTCCCCATACCATCCTTCTGGGTCATCCCAGCGCACCAGCCCCAAGCATCCTGTATCATGCATCGAACCTGGACTGGCCGATTTGTTTCATATATGGTATTATACATGTTTCAATGCCATTCTCCCAAATCATCCCACCCTCGCCCTCTCACACAGAGTCCAAAAGACTTCTATACATCTGTGTCTCTTTTGCTGTCTCGCATACAGGGTTAGGTCTTTTTGTATACTTCTTCTATGTATTCTTGCCACCTTTTAATATCTTCTGCTTCTGTTAGGTCCATACCATTTCTTTCCCTTATCATGCCCATCTTTGGGTGAAATGTTTCCTTCATATCTCTAATTTTCTTGAAGAGATCTCTAGTCTTTCCCATTCTATGGTTTTCCTCTGTTTGCATTGATCACTAAGGAAGGCTTTCTTATCTCTCCTTGCTATTCTTTGAAACTCTGAATTCAGATGGATATATCTTTCCTTTTCTCCTTTGCCTTTCATGTCTTGTCTTTTCTCAGCTGTTTGTAAGGCCTCCTCAGACAACCATTTTGCCTTTTTGCCTTCATAATATTTCTTCCTTATGCCTAACAGCTCTGTAATATATATATAGCACATCTTCTTTATTCATTCATCTGTTGATAGACACTTAGGTTGCTTCCATACCTTTGCAGTTTTAAGTAATGCTGCTATGAACATTGGGGGTGCATGTATTCTTTTGAATGAGTGTTTTTGGAAATATACCCAGGAGTGGAATTGCTCGGTCATATGGTAGTTCTGTTTTTTGTTTTTGGATCCCATACTGTTTTCCACAGTGGCTGCATGAATTTACATTCCCAGCAGCAGTGTATGAGAATTCCCTTTTCTCTGCCTCCTCACCAGCGTTTGTTATTTGTGCTCCTTTTGATGATCGCCATTCTGACAGATATGGGGCAATATCTTGTGGCTTTGATTTACATTGCTGTGAAGACTAATGATGTTGAGTATCGTTTCATGTGCCCCTTGGCTATTTGTGTATCTGCTTTGGAGAAATGTCTATTTATTAATATGTCTTCTGCCTATTTTTAAATTGAGTTGTTTAGTTTTTTGATGTTTTTGTATGAGCTATTTATATAGTTTGGATATTAACCACTTATTGGTCATGTCATTTGCAAATATTTTCTCCCATTTATGGGTTGTGTTTCGTTTTGTTTATTTTCTTTGCTATACAAATGTTTTTAAATTTAATTAAGTCTCATTTAGTTTTCCTTTTATTTCCTTTGCTTTAGGAGACAGATTAAAAAAAAAAATGCTGTGATTTTTGTCCAAGAAGTTTCTGGCTATGTTTTCTTCTAGGGGTTTTATAGCATCCAGTCTGACATTCAGGCCTTTAATCCATTTTGAGTTTATTTTTGTGTATGATGCTAGAGAAGTTCTAATTTAATTCTTTTACATGTAGTTGTCCAGCTTCCCCAGCCCCACTTGTTGAATGAAGATCCTGTATTTCCTCCAGTATATATTCTTTCTTCTTTTGTTATAGATTAATCGTGGGTTTATTTCTGGGCTCTCTATTCTGTCCCATTGATCCGTGTGTATGTTTTCGTACCAGAACCGTATTGCTTTGATTACTGCGGCTTTGTTGTATGAAGTCAGGAATTATGGTTCTTTCACCTCTCTTCTTCTTTGTCAAGGTTGTTTTGGCTACTTGGAGTCTTCCGTGTTTCCTACAAATTTTAAGATTGTTTTAATGCTGGGTTTTAAAATTTTTATTTATTTGTAATTGAAGGATAATTGCTTTATAATATTGTGTTGAGCTGCATGTATATTTTGGAAAATTGATCCTTCGCCAGTTGTTTCATTTGCTATTATTTTCTCCCATGCTGAGGGTTGTCTTTCCACCTTGTTTATAGTTTCCTTTGCTGTGCAAAAGCTTTTAAGTTTAACTAGGTCCCACTTTTATATTTTTGCTTATATTTCCATTACTCTAGGTCATAGAGGATCTTGGTGTGATTTATGTTGTAGAGAGTTATGCCAATGTTTTCCTCTAAGGGTTTTATAGTGTCTCATCTTATATTTAGGTCTTTAATCCGTTTTAAGTTTATCTTTGTGTGTGGTATAAGGGAGTGTTCTCTAATTTCATTCTTTCACATGTAGCTGTCCAGTTACCCTTAGTATTTTGATATATATTGTATTAATCTATCATATCTCTTGATAGATTTCTCCAAGTTTACAGATGCGAGGCCGTGGAAAACTAAGATTTATTGTTAAACTGGCAAAACCCCAAAACCTAGTCTTTCTTCCTTTTCCCTTGTCTTTTGTCTCTAATCATCTCTCTAGGGCAGCAGAGACTCTCTTCTGCTGTGTGTATCTGACCGTATACTCAGCTTCTAGATTAGTGATGGTAAATACACTGCATGAGTGCCACCCCTCCTCCATTCCAAACCCATGCACACCTTGCTCCAGGATCACAGCCTCTATTGATGTTAGGGAGAATTCCTCTAGCTCTGAAGAGCAGCTCCATCATCAAGAAAACTGGGCCGCCTAGATCCTTTCAGCTATTCCCTCTTCTATTTTTTTTAGGTATACTGTTTTATTAACATTTATGACATTTATTAATATTTATGATTTATTAACATTTATGACATTTATTAATATTTATGATTTATTAACATTTATGACATTTATTAATATTTATGATTTATTAACATTTATGACATCTAGATATGACATAACATTTATGACATTAACAATTATGATAATTGAAATAAAATTATAATACGCAGAGCTTTTAATTGAGCAAGGGACGGGGGAGCCTGCTGGGCTGCCGTCTATGGGGTCGCACAGAGTAGGACACGACTGAATCGACTTAGCAGCAGCAGCATATTGAATGTGGCAAATTACAGACAAAAACCCTGGAATTGGAAGTAAAACCCACCATTGACTGAACAGAAGTCCTTGGTTGCTGACAGAATCTCCGACTTGCGTCAGTAATGAAGAGCAGGATCGGTAAACGCGAGCAGATATTGCAGATTCCAATCCTTAGATGGTTTTCCCGAGCAGGGTCAGCTGTTCTCAAGTATTCATTGCCTTGTGCTATTTGCATTAGCATTTCAAGGGCTCCATTATCACCAGAAGATACTCTTGAGGTACAATAATTCTCAAAGTCTCTATTTTAAGATTCTGATTATTTAGGATCTAAGTTATTGGGGAAGAATGTCTGTGAAAGGTATGGTAAAGTAGAACAAGGTTTCAGCTATGTTAACTTCCCTGGTGGCTCAGTCAGTAAAGAATTCGCCTGCCAACACAGGAGACACAAGTTCGATATCTGGGTTAGGAAGCTCCCCTGGAGAAGGGAATGGCAACCCACTCCAGTATTCTTGCCTGGGGAATCACATGGACAGAGAACCCTGGCGGGCTACAGTCCATGGGGTCCCAAAGAGTCAGACACATCTAGGGGACCACGCAAAACAAACCCTTCCTTGTTCCTGGATAAAGAGCAAGTTTTGAGCTGGAATTAAGATGTTTCCTTTACTGCTTGGATGATGCTGGCTTGTTTCATGAAGTAAATACAAATGGTGAACTCTGAAAGCCAGAGTGGCTTCAGTCTTCACTATGTTACTCCAACAATTTCTGAGAAGCCAAGACTATTTACTATGAAGAATTGAAGAACTGGTTAAAATATTTCCCAAAGCATTGTCACAGAGTGTTAAAATGTGTGATGTTACTTACATACACCATAGACTGTGGGTACAAAATAGGCCAGAACCTGCTCTGTGATTCTGGAATCCTGGTGCCTTCATGAATACAACATATTTGGATGGGGTCTGTGTCCTGATACTGAAGCTGCTGCTGCAATAGGCCCAGCCTTACCCCAGGGTTTGCTGGGATGACATGGAATGCATCGTCATTTCCTGTGGTCTAGATGGTCTAGTTATGGGCTCTACTGACTAGGGCATCTTGTGTGCCTAGAGAGCTACCTGGAGGGGAGCAGAAAGGCATTGGGAGAGAAACCCAACACCTAAGGGTTGAGGAAGGAGTTGAGAGTGACCACCCAGCATGGAGAAGTGCCTGCCTTAGTCAAGGGAACTTCAGGGGAGAAACCACCAGTGAGGAGCCTGTCAGAAGACCCTACAACCGTGTCCCTGTGAGAGAGTTAACCCTAAAATACTGCCAGACCTGCAGTGTGGGAACCCAGCTTAAAATAGTCGGAGTTCAGGTGAGAGATTTCCCAAGCATTTTCTATACTTTGCTGTCACATCCTGTCCACATCCTTCTTCCTTCCCCCGATGCTCACCCACTCTCAGAAGGAAGGAGAAAACAGCTAGGAAACAGGGATATACCCTGGGAGGAGGAAGATTCCAGCTGTGCTTTCTTTCTTTCCCCAGTGTAGGATTCTCCTGGAGCTGGTCAGGGGAAGAGGGGAAGATTCTGATGTTTAATCAAAAGAGTCCTGATTAATATGTTGAACTGGAAGTTTTCATTTTTTAGATGAATCTGTTGGCACCTTCCAATGTGTGTAGAAGTGTGTATTACCTAAGGGTGAGCAGAAGAGGCACAGGACTTGCTCTTTATCCCGGAACAAGGAAGGGTTTGTTTTGCCTGGTCCCCTAGTTGTGTCTGACTCTTTGGGACCCCATGGACTGTAGCCCGCCAGGGTTCTCTGTCCATGTGATATTCCAGGCAAGAATACTGGAGTGGGTTGCCATTCCCTTCTCCAGGGGATCTTCCTAACCCCGGGATCGAACTTGTATCTCCTATGTTGGCAGGCGGATTCTTTACTGTCTGAGCCACCAGGGAAGCCCAGGGAAGGGCTGTCCCCACTGAACACACCTGAACGTGTGAGAGGAGCCCAAAAGAAAGTTGTGTTTCTGAATATAAGTTATGCTTGGTCAGCATGCCAGAAATAGTAAGGAAAGGAAGAAAGCTGCTGGACTGCGGGGCTGGTGTGGGGAGGACAGTTTGAGGGCTGAATAAATCACAAGCTGTGCTTTTGTGTGATGGGCCTCTCTAGTCCTTGTCCTGGCATTCCTCCCAAGCAATCTGTGTGATCTGTCAGGCAGAGAATGGTCTCGTCCTCAGGAAAAGCCTGAGAGAGATTTCTTGTATCTCAGATTTGTCTTGATTTGCTCCTGAAAAGGTAAAATGCCAGGGGCCAATGTTCAGTTACAGCTTCTGATACAGGGAGTCCTTTGGTTTTTCTGTTATAACAGGGAGATGAGAGGAACTGCAGGCTCTGATCTAGCACACCAGGGTCCATCCCAGGCACTGGGAAGAAAACCTTACTCAATTTAGTAAAATAGTGTTCATGACTCGGAAGTGTTCTTTCTCATCCCAAGAGATGATGGTTTTAAATAGGACTGAATGGGATATGGAGGGCTGGCTTCTATATCCCCAGTTTATCTTGACTTTAGATGTGACTGAAAAATTTTTCTTTTGAGATTGAAGAACAAACTCTCTTGCTGTGTTAAGTTTATTTTTATCAGATAACCTTCATACATCAACACGTAGGATTTGTCTGTCAGAAAAACATGGAATCCTTATGCCTGGGTCTTGCTTGCTTTTTCTGCAGCTCTGACATTACCTGTTTAACTTTGTACTCAGAATAGTGTCTCAACAGGCAAGTTCTGGTTTTTCCCTTTCATAGTTCAGAAAAATATCTGATCGTGAAAAGGTCAAATTTTAAATATGCAAACAACCTACTTCTTCCTCTTCACTACCACGCAGGCTGTCTCATTAACTCGGCTCCTTTCTGCTCACACACTGAATAGAGTTTGCATTATTTCTGTGTTTCAGGTTGCTTTTTATGCTGAGTGTTGTTCAAGGTCTTTGTTCTCTTTGACTCAATGGGATATCACCTTTCATTCTTAATTTTCTCAAAACAGAAATGGGGTCAGACTTGTTTTAAGCTTTGAATGGATTCTGGATACAAGGAGTTAAGAGTTAAATTGCTTTTTAAATGATGTGAATCAGGGCCATCTGTGTGTTTGGTTTAAGATGATCTGTGTTTATCTATAAACCTATCTTTGAGGTGTCTTTCCCCCAGTGCTGGGAATACTGTCGCACCATGGCACTATGTCACAGGGGTCAGCGTGCTTAAGGACAGCGCTTTGAAAGTATCAGACCTCATTTTGAATCCTGTTTCTGTCTCTTACAGAGACGTGTGCCTTGGGCAAAGAATATAACTTGGCTCCCCTTCAGTTTTCTCCTTTGTGAAATGGAAGTAGTAACACTCTTTCAGCTTAAGGAAGAAGCTTCTGTGAAAACCCACTAATGTGCCTACCCCTTAGAAAATACCCCATCCGTGGTAGTCAATATTAATAATAATAAAGATAATGTTACTAAATATCATTAACCTCAGATATGCAGATGACACCACCCTTATGGCAGAAAGTGAAGAGGAACTCAAAAGCCTCTTGATGAAAGTAAAAGTGGAGAGTGAAAAAGTTGGCTTAAAGCTCAACGTTCAGAAAACGAACATCATGGCATCCGGTCCCACCACTTCATGGGAAATAGATGGGGAAACAGTGGAAACAGTATCAAACTTTATTTTTGGGGGCTCCAAAATCACTACAGATGGTGACTGCAGCCATGAAATTAAAAGACGATTACTCCTTGGAAGTAAAGTTATGAGCAACCTAGATAGCATATTCAAAAGCAGAGACATTACTTTGCCAACAAAGGTTCGTCTAGACAAGGCTATGGTTTTTCCTGTGGTCATGTATGGATGTGAGAGTTGGGCTATGAAGAAGGCTGAGCGCCAAAGAATTGATGCTTTTGAACTGTGGTGTTGGTGAAGACTCTTGAGAGTCCCTTGGACTGCAAGGAGATCCAGCCAGTCCATTCTGAAGGAGATCAGCCCTGGGATTTCTTCAGAAGGAATGATGCTAAAGCTGAAACTCCAGTACTTTGGCCACCTCATGCGAAGAGTTGACTCATTGGAAAAGACTCTGATGCTGGGAGGGATTGGGGGCAGGAGGAGAAGGGGACAACAGAGGATGAGATGGCTGAATGGCATCACTGACTTGATGGACGTGAGTCTGAGTGAACCCCGGGAGTTGGTGATGGACAGGGAGTCCTGGCGTGCTGCGATTCATGGGGTTGCAAAGAGTCGGACACAACTGAGTGACTGATCTGATCTGATTAATAACAGTTCACAATAGTCTTAAAGTCCATAATAAAGATATTACTTAATATTAATAAAAATAAGGATAATATTTTAAAAGGCCTTTCTATGTAATTTAATTAAACTTAGGATTTCAGAACTTTGGAGGTGGCCCACTAATACCAAGAGTGGTAAAGCATGACAAAGACAAAAATTACTCCAAGCGTGACACTGACAAAAAATTAATAACTTATTCCAAATTTACTATTTAATAAAGGGATTAAAGAAAATGGCCATTGTCATCTTTTTAATTTCAGCAATATGTTGGCAGCGCCATCTGCTGATAGAAAAAACACTTCTAGAATATTTTGCTAAGCAAGAAATGTAACAGTCTTCTTTTGTATCTTTTTAAACAAGGGTGAGCCCATGTGTCATTTTCTTCACTTAGAAAATTTAATTTTATTGAAGAGATTGATGACATATAGCCATAACATTCTTTTGAAGTATCAGTCACAGTCTCTAAGAAAATGATTCTCTAATGGTGTCATTATTAACTTCTTAATCCACTTAGTGATTGACTCTTATTAGCAAAGGATTGAAGGGGGCAGAATGTGCCACTTCCAAGTTACCTCCTTGGCATAAGAATTATTTCAGCCAGGTTACTTTTAAGAAACAATGGACAACAGACAAGCCATGAAAACCATGTAGAAATTACCCTTTTGTAAGAGACAGTCAGCTGAAGCTCCAGTACTTTGGCCACCTGATGTGAACAAGCCAACTCATTGAAAAAGACCCTGATGCTGGGAAAGAATGAGGGCAGGAGGAGAAGAGGGTGAGATGGTTGGATGGCATCACCAACTCAATGGACATGAGTTTGAACAAGCTTTGGGAGATGGTGAAGGACAGGGAGGCCTCGTGTGTTGCAGTCCATGGAGTCACAAAGAGTCGAACACAACTGGCTGACTGAACAACAACAGGAGACACTTACGTTTATAACAGTGCCTCTCTCTCTGTTCCAGGAAGAGAAGAGTGACTTTGTCTCTAGAAACGCTTCTCTTTAGGGAAGACACAGTCTTAGATCTGCATGACCACCTTACCCCGGTTGATGGTGCTTTTCCTGCTCACCTCCCATAACTGTCCCTTTCCTGCCCAAACATCTTTCTTTTGCCTTTAGCTGAAGAAGGTACTTAAGGTGAAGGTTGGGGCCATTTGGGGGCGTTATTCAGTTCTTCTGGGTCTCTCCCAGTGGGCATACATGTTATTAAATTTCTGTTTGTTTTTCTCCTGTTAATCTTTTATCAGAGATGGGGGGGGGTGTTTCAGCCAAGAACCTAGAAGGGTAGAGAGAAAATGAATTTTCCTCCCCAACATGATGAGTTTCTTTATTTTAAGGTATCTTGATCTTATATTAGAAATGGAAGGTCTGTGTGAACCTGAATTTTGTATGGTTTTTCCTGCTCACTCAGACTCGTCCAAGGTCAGATTAATCTTGCCAAATGGCATTGATTCACTTTCAACTTTTTTGTTGTCGTTACAAAACAAGCTATATGTTAACAGCAGAGTATAGACTGACAACAGATGCCCACGTGGTTGGAGTCCTGAGTACGATTCTGAGAAGTCACACAGAGATATCTGTTTTACATTGCACATGGGACCCTTAATAGTGAAGGAATAACCCAGCTCCAAAAGCCTTTTGCAACCAGAGCAGGATTTGGAATATCTGCCAGTATTACCATAAATTAAAGTGAATATCTATAAAATGTGGCAAATAAATGAGTACGTTACAAGAAATATATTTCCAATATAGTTTTAGTTAGAGGATAATTGCTTTATGATAATTGTGTTGGTTTCTGCCTTATATCAACGAGAATAGCTATACGTATGTCCCCTCCCTCTTGAACCTCCCTCTCACCCCATCTCAGCCCTCTAGGTTGTCACAGAGTACTGGATTTGAGCTTCCTGCACCATACAGCAAGTTTCCACTAGTTATCTGACTTTTTTAAAATTTAAATTTATTTATTTTAACTGGAGGCTACTTGGCAATATGTATATTTTAATGCCGCACTTACACCCTCTATGTCACAAGTCTGTTCTTTACGTTTGTGTCTCTGTTGCTGCCCTGCAGATAGGTTCATCAGCAGTCTTTTTATTGTGGTAAAATTCACATACCGTTCATCATTTTAACTATTTTAAAGTGTACATTTCTGTAGCCTTTAGTACATTCACAGAGTTGTGTAACCATCCCCACTGTCAAGTTCCAGAACATTTTTATCACCCCCAAAGGAAACTTAGTACCCATTGAGCGCTTACTCCCATTTCTCCACAACCCCAAACAAGCACTAATCTGGTTTCTGTGTCTGTGGATTTCCCTACTGTGGGTGTTTCATACAAAGGGTTTCATATAATATGTGGCCTCTTGTGTCTGGCTCCTTTCACTTGACATAATGAATTTTAGATTCATCTATGTCATGGCACATATCAGTTCTTCTTTTTTATGGATTAATAATATTCCATCGTACACATATACCAACATTTCTTTATCTGTTCATCCACTGATGGACATTTTTGTTGTTTCTTCCTTTTGGCCATTGTGAATATGGTTTACACTGTAACCATTCATGTGTAAGTTATTGTTTGAACATCTACTTTTTGATTCTTTTGTGTACATACCTGGGGAATGGAGTGGCTGGGTCATATTGTAATTCTCTTTAACTTACTGAAGAATCACCAAACTATTTTTTGTGATGGTTTGTGCCATTTTAAATTCTATCAGCCATGTATGAGGGTTCCAATTTCATTATACACTTCACCTTTGAGTATAGCTGCCCTAATGGATGTGAAGCAGTACCTCATTACAGTTTTGATTTTGCATTTTTCTAATGACATGGAGCATCTTTTCAAGTGCTGCTTGTTGGCCATTTGTGCATTTTCTGTGAAGAAATGTCAAGCCCTTTGCCCTCCATGCTCTTTTCAAAGGATGAGATTAGGGTAGAGAGAATTGCGTTTAGGTTCTGTAAAATTGTTGAGGATGAAACCTATTCTAGTCATCTCAGGCAGGTTGTGGTAACTGCAGGGTAAGAAGGGAAGGAAGCCCAAGAACCAATCTCAGCAGCAGTCCTGGTCTCTTGAAGAGTGAGATGCAGTTGATGACCATTCATCCATTCAGTGTTATTTGAGGCTCCACTTCTTCCCCATGCAGGGCAATTGTAGGCACTGGGAACCTTGGAGATGTGGGACCACCTGGTCCCCAGAGTGGTGTCCACTGCTCCTCCTTCTGCTCACTCTGTCCTCTTTGTTCATCAGCTCCTCTCTGTTTCCTTTCCCCCTGTTTACTCACTCTTGTTCTTTTCCTTGTAGTCTTACTGCCTTCTTGGTGTCTTGCACTCGAAACTCCCAGACAGAGAGTCTGATTCCTTTGCTTGGTCACCATCCATAAAGGTAGTGGTTAAGAACCTGTTTGCTAATGTAAGAGATGTAAGCAACTCTGGATCAATCTGTGGGTCGGGAATATCCCCTGGAGGATGACATCACAACCCACTCCAGTGTTCTTGCCTGGAGAATCCCATGGCCTGAGGAGCCTGGCAGGCTGCGATCCATAGGTCTGCAGAGTTGGACACGACTGAACAACTTAGCACATCGCATCTGTAATAGCGCATCTCATTGGGCAGACTCCTTACCCCGGCTTCCTTGTAGACTCGGGCCTTCTTCCGTGTAACTGTAGGTGGTCCCATCAGATATAGTCAAGCCAGTGGACAGCTTTACCTAAGGAGCTGTCTGAGCACTGTGCTCAAAGTGGCTGAGGGTGTTTCATGGGCTGTGGACTAGAATGTTTCAACTTTTCAGACATTTCCAAGTGGATCCAGTTTAGTTTTCTTGTTGCTATGAAAGTAGTGACCATACTTTCAGTGGTTTCAAACCACACACCCTTCTTATCTTACAGCTGTGGAGGTTGGAAGTCTGAGATGGGTTTTAGAGAGTCAGAATCAAGGCGCTGGAAGGGCTTGTTTTTTGGGGAGGCTCCAGGGAGAATCTGTTCTTTGGCTCATCCAGCTTCTAAGGGCTGACAGATTCACTGTCTTGAGGTCACATCACTCAGCTCTCTGTGTTCATCACCAACTTGCCTTCTCCTCTACCTGAATTGCCTGTGTTCTCTTTTAAGGAAGCTTGTGTTTACATTGGTCCCACATGGATAAGCAGCACACTGTCCTTGTCACATGACCCTTCCCTCAATCATATCTGCAAAGTTCCTATTGCCACACAAGATAATACCTGTGGGTCTGGGGATGAGGGTGGTGGATATCTTTGGGGGACGGTTGCTATTTGGTCTACACCAGAGTCATAATAAGGAAAAACTTAGACCCTGTAGACCAAGGGGTTTTAGTCTTTTAAACAGTAAGTGGCTCAGTGTAGGCAAGTGAATGTCATTCAGTTTCGGAGATTTCTTTCAGTGCCTTATTTGACTGGGGTTTGCAAACAATACTGTTGCTATTTTGAAAGTGGGCCAGGAAAGGTTGAACCCAGAGTAACTATGCTTGGCAAAATCACTGGAGTGGCTTCCTCACAGGAATTAAGCAGTTCTAAAAGCAATTAGGCCACCCCCACGAGTCCTTCATACCTGTGGATTCATGAATGTTTGACAGATCATCCTACATGAGGCAGAGGGTCCTATTCTAGTCCAGCCTCCTCTCTTTCTGAAAGGGCATACATAGTCATGAGTCCCAGAAGTTACATTTGGAATGAGGGTAACTCATTTCTGAAGCAAATAATTCCCCACATAATTTGCCTTAAAAAAAAAAATAGCCCAAGCCCCTAAGCTGTGAAGAAAACAGTCAAAATATACAAATTGTATGGCATTCTGACTAGTTAGACCTTTCTACAGCCACCCTGTCTTGAAAAAATCAAGTGGAGTGTTATCTATATAAGGGAGATTAAAGCACCTTTTTTTTTCTATTTGTTTTAAATATTTGCCTAGGGAGTATTAGGAAATGCATTTTACCTGAAATACCTGATAGGTCCAAAGTGTTTCTCTCAGGAAGGATTAAGTTCTTTTCTGCTTGTATATGACTGCCCAGAGTTACAGGATTTCTAGCCCAATGAACACTTTAAAATATATACAAACAGAGACACACAAATCACCTTTCATTTCAGTTTGGTTACCTTTGTCCTCCCTACACTTCCACCTGCCTGACTCCAGAACAGGGTGTGCAAAACTTGGCTTTCTCTCTGCTCTCGTAGGAGGAATGGGAGGGGACTTCTTTGGTCTCTAAATCCCTGTCTATTGCAAACAGAAGGGAGCCGGTGGCCTTTGCCTGCAGGTAGTCTGAGCATGCCTCATTGTAGAGCCAGCACATTCTGCTTTCCTCAGCCGAGATCCCTTCTCTAAGCAGCACAGAATACAGAATGGTAGTGTGAGTCCGTCCCAAAGCTGAGTTTATATTTCCCTTTCTGGCAAATGAATCTGTTTCTATTCTTCCTATGATCTCTTTTGAGGTCTCAAGGATATTTAATCAAAAGTATAAGTTCAAGGTGCTGACTTTCTTTACCCTGGCAATTCTGTATGATAAAGGTGGGTTCTAACACACTCAGCCTGGGAATGGGAACTCAACTTGGACCTCACCACTTTCCCTCCTCCCTCTACAGTTTATAAAAGGTGAGGGCGGGATGATGGAAGATGCCAAAATTTCAACTGGAAATAGGCCTAGAGGGTTGCCTCCAGTGACTGGCTCCCTGGCCAATTACACAATAGCCTGACTGTTACCATGGTTTGGGATTCTATCTCGAGCTTTGAAGCATTAGAAATTTGATATGACTCTCGGAGCTGGACTTTTAGGGACTGGATTACAAACAAGACTTGTGAAGGGCTCCTCTGCAAAATCAGAGTGCCAATGTACAATTTTACCATGAAAAAAAGACCAGAAACCTGTCATTTCCAATAAGACGGGTGAAGGGAGTGGTCTCTGAAATCAGGCCAGTGGTGCCTCTGGTCTCTAGAACTTGATTTGGCCAAACGGGGCTAAGCATGGTACCTGCATAATGGGGCAGTGTGCAGAGTGATGGAGAGAATGCCAGGGAAGGATTGGGTGGTAAATAAGGTCACTGCTATCATGTTCATGAGTTACACCATTTTACAGCTGGGGAGACTGAGGTGGAGAATATTTTACTAACTCTGGAGCGACAGAGCTCAGCTGGGGACAAAATGTCCAACCACGTTTATGAAAGAGCTCTGTGGCCCTGAGTCTCACGGTGAGTGTCCTGCGAGGGTCTTCCCACTGTCCAGGGCTGTCTGTCATCAGCTTCCTTTGCCTTACACGAAAGTGCAAATGTAACTTTCAAACCTAGTTATCCATGAGACGGGAAGACGGAGTTCTGGAATTCCCATCTTTTGTCAATCCTTTTGCCACTAAATTTAAAGTCTCCAGGCTGGTTGCTTTTTTATAGACCAGGGTATTTATGTCTCAGGTCAGTACTGGCGATTAAAATGACGTGTAGCAATTAAAGTCTAAACTCACTGATAGAATTTCAGACCTCCCACTTCTCTCATTTACTGTCTTCCAACTCACAACTCTTCCCAGAGATGCTTCTTTAAAGTATGACTTTTGTGCATTTTATGTTTCTCTGGCTCCTTCTGATGATGGCATGTAAATAATTCAGAAAGTAAATAATCCGCTTTCCTGGGCCCAGTTTTTCTTTGGAAAACTTTCATCCAAATATGTTTTCCTGTTTCTTTGGGGTGCTCAGTCTCTTCAGTTTGATTCTTCTAGCAGATCATTATTTGAATGTAGAAGGTGTCGTGAGAGAATCAAAAGAAGGAAACTGGGTTAGAATGCAGGAGACTTGGTTCTCGTCCCAGCTCTAGCTTTGCCCGACCTTGGGCAAGCCACTTCCCCCTTTAATGCCAGTCATTTTACCTACTGGTTAGGAATGATGTCCTCTTTTCCTATCTCACCACATGCCTGGGAGAAATAAATGAAGCTCTATAGTGTTTTGAAAATGATAATGTCACTGCAGATTATTTTAGAGTGAAACATATCCAGCCTGTTTCTAGCCCACGGCTTTCAGCCATGAACAAATCATTTATTTTCTCTGAATCACAGTGTCCTTGCTCCAACGGGGATGATGATGCATCACTTTTTTGTAAGGCTCAGATGAAAGAAAACGAGCTAGAAGCATCCTGTTGCTGCTACTGCTGCCAAGTCACTTCAGTCATGTCCGACTCTGTGCGACCCCATAGACGGCAGCCCGCCAGGCATCCTATAAACTGCAAAACTCCACATGAATGTAAAGGTGGCCTAGAGGAGTCTATTGCTCCCTGTCCTCAGGCGAACCAGGCACTTGTTAGGCTGCCAGTTCCTTATTGGGGTCTGAGGGTATTTTTAATCAGCCATCTATTTAGAAATGTTTATATGGACATATACACATACCTTGGCATATACATGTATTTTTCTTAATGACTGCAATGCTTCAGACTCTTGTACGATGGACATGTGTGGTGACATGCTTTTCTTTGCCTATAAGGACATTTGTTTTTAGTTGGTTCCTGAAATCTTAATCTTTTGTTGACGACTTACGGAAATAATTTCCAAACAACATTCTTTGACCCTAAATTAGAAAAAAAATATTCCTAAATATTGAATAAATCCTGACCTATTCAAGTTTATTCTAATTTTGTGAGGTGTGAATGGAGCGAGCTGAGGATTTGAGGCTCTAGGAGACAGTCTTGGAGGTGTTGCTTTCAAGTCAACACTCTTCATCTAAATCTACCCAGAGCCCCGGCAACAGCACCCTCCTCCCCAATCCCCAGACCGACCCAGTTGACATCTATAACCAGAGAAGGGGATGACAGTATTGTATTGCCCTTTGCAGATCATCTTCTCCAGAGCAGAGACTGCATTTTCTAGTGTTCCCGAACCTGGGTTTTAGATACTGAAAAAGAAAAAAATTATACAAGATGTCAAGTGAAAAATGTTCAAAACCTTATATGTGTCCATATTTGGTATGAGAAATGTTATAATGAGAACATGCAATTCATCTTCTTCCTGTTGCTAGGTTGAAGTTTCTCAGGGAAGATGGGTTATTCCCCTGGAAGTGACAGGAATGAGTTTCTTTGCCTGGATCAGTAGGAGGGGTGAGAGCCCCTCAAAGTGTCGGGCACTGTACTTACTTCTGATAATACAGTGAGTGACCAGACAGTGACCAGCAGTGACTTCTGTTCACTGCTGGGACTTCTGTCTGGGACTTCAGACACTAGCAGTGATTTCTGTTCACTGGTTGAATTTTGAGAAATTCTAAAAGACGGATTCTCTGAGTGACTCTCAAAAGATATGCTTGCATTGTACAACACAGGGAGTAATAGAGTCAATATTTGGTAGTAAAATTAAAAATTGTGTAAAAAATTTTAAAAATTAAAAAAAAAAAAAAAAAATCCTCCATGTAAACAACTGGTCAAAGTCTCCGGAAGATTGTAAGATCCGCACGGGCCACTTGGTGGTGCTCATGGCAGGGCAACTCTCTGTTCTTAAAAAAAAGAAAAAAAAAAAAAGACACATCTTCACAGCTGTGACATTTTAGTTCTGCTTTACCGAACAGAAAGTGGTTCAGTTCCAAAGCTGATCCTAAATTCAAAACCACAGTGTATTGTACAGCATTGAACATTCCTGAGAAAAGTTTGAGGTGGAGTTCATTTGTACTGTTCCAGAACAATCTTCCATCAACACGCTCTTCTCACAAACAGAATTAGAAATACAACCTGTGACTAAAAGGTATTTTAACACTAAGCACACCGTAGGTCAAGTTCTAATGACCTTCTCTGGTTAGAAAAGTGGTCACTATTAAAGAATAAAGTTCACAAGGAAGAAAGAACATTCCCTTCCTCACTCAGTATATCTGACCGTGGCAGGGATTCAGAAATCCATAGGCAGAGTATCTCTCTTGCATGAGGTCCGTTTAAAAGCACAGAATGAGTGCAACCAAGCAGTTTTTCCAAAAACAGTTTTGATTTATTTATAAGTGAATATTGGACACCAGCATTCAGATATTATGTGTATGCATCTCTCGTAACCAGAGAAACTGTTTGCCTTTTTCCGTATCTTTGTATTGTATAGTTGGAGAAAATGTGAGCCCTAACTTCACGCCCTGAATATTTTCTGTCAACTCTCCATGAAAATTGAATTCCTTCCTCACAAAGAAGCAAAGTGATATTTTTACAAAAGCAACACCAGATAAAACCCCTGTTAAATGGCTTCTCAGTGACATAATGGAGAAGGAAATGGCAACCCACTCCAGTGTTCTAGCCCAGGAAACCCCATGGACAGAGGTGCCTGGTGGGCTACAGTCCATGGAGTTGCAAAGTCGGATACAACCGAGGGGCTAACACACACAGTGATGTAATAAAATCCACACTCCCTATCAGACCAGCGTGGTGTGGCTTCTGCCTCTTTCTCCTCCCTGTTCTCTCTGGACCCTTCTCTTTATTCTTTGGGCTCCAGAGACCCTGGTTTTCCCAGATCCTCTGGCTGGAGGACATCAGCACATGCCCTTCTCTCTTTGTGGGAAGCCCTGCCCCAGCGCTTCCTCTTTCTCTTCCTCCTTCCGTTCTCAGGTAAACGTCAGTGTCCTCAGAGAGGCCTTCCCCTTTACCTTATCTTCAGAGGTTTCCGTGTTCTTTTCAGATGTTTGTTTTTATGTTTTCCCCCCTACATTTATCCTCTTAACAAAGCTTGTAATGATTTCTGTTGTTGTATTTACTTGTTTTTATAAGGAATTTGTCTTTGTCTGGGTTCAGTGGAGAAGGAAATGACAACCTACTCCAGTATTCTTGCTCGTAAAATCCCATGGACAGAAGAGCCTGGCTGGCTACAATTCATAGGGTCGCCAAGAGTCGGACGTGACTGAGCAACTTCGCAATCTGGGTTCAGATTGTGGTTCTCCATATTGTGAATTGTGGGCCTTGACTAATCATGTGAGTTCTCTACACCTCAGTTTCCTCATCTGTGAAGTGGGCGTGATATTTACCTCATAGGGTTGTTGTGAAGCCTAAAAATGTTAATCCATGTGAAGTGTGTAGATCCCCACCTGGGAAATAACAAGACCTGTCAGTTGATACCTGTCCGTCATCGTTAGTGCTATCACAGTCACCATCTCTGGAATATTCTTGCCCTGCTGACAGGGCTTTTCCTCTTTTCCTTCCTTCAGGGAGGGCTTCCCTGACCATCCTACATAAATTCATGCCAGCCCCTCCCAGGATCCCCTTTGCTGTCCCATTGCCCTATTTATTTTCATAGCATTTTAAAACATTACACATATTTATAACATTTTATTGATGTTATCTCTTTCTGTAGAGTTTAAATTCCATGAAAGGAGTTTGTTCTGTTCACTGCTATGTTTCAAGGATCCAGTAGAGGCGATTCTTAGGGACTTAGTGAATAGCTGGGGCATCAGTGAATCAGTGAGAATTCATTACCATCATCTGTCTCCCTCTCTAACAAGTAAGCAGGAGTTGTGTCTGCCTTGCTTATATGTAGCTACCTGACATGAATCACAGTGCCCAGGAAAAAGTGCTCTGAAAATGTTTGGTAAAGGAATGAATTTAAAAATGTGGAAAAAGGATTTTGAGGCTTTGCCAGAATCATACACACAGGAAGTCTTAGCAATAAATACATTAGTGATGATTACCCTTTTGTCTACTGGTAGTAATTGAGATGTTTTGTGGCCAAATCAGTTTTTAAAAGAACTATATTTTTAAAGTCCTATCACCTAAATTTTATTTTCTCAAATTCCTTTTCAGCCCGGTATGTGTACACAGACATTCCCTCTCTCACTTTTTTTACTGCACTTGGATGAGAAGACGACACTGTGTTTATAGTACTTGCCATATCATGATCCCATCACCTTAACTTTACCAAGAATTTGATGCAGTGCACATACTATGTCCTTTGTCTCTCTCCCACTTAGTTTTTAAAATCTCTCAACTAGATTCAGTCAAAGTAGTAAGTTCAGTCATTGGACATCTACTGAATATCAAACATTTCATTCTAAAGATTTCTTTATAAGTAAGACATAATGTTCTTCATTATTCATTTTAAGGATACCACTAACACCAAACACATACCACTTCCCTCTGTCATAAAGGCTGGTAGTCCGGAAATAGAAGACCATAGAAGCCCCCCGAACGTACAAGTCTGTTGGTGGAAGTTTAGACGCTGGTCCAAAGAGTTAAATGCTTCGAGATGAACATGAAAGGGGCTAAGAGTGGGCAGAAAAAGTCTACGCTGTACATTCAGAAAGGTAGAAGTTCACCAGTGCTCTGGGCCAAAGGGTGCCAACCTGAGTTACCAGCATTTCATGTTTGTGTTCTGCTCTCTGATTCCACAAAGTCTGGAACTTTCTATAAATGAGGTGGTACTACTTTCCTCATCTGCTCTTTAAATTCCTTAGAGAATGAATGCTTTTCCTAAGTTGGCTGCGTGTAGCATTTTGACTGTCCCGGCTAGTTTGGAATCTTACTCGTTAATTCCCCATCTGCTCTTTGAGATAGTCTTTCCCAGCCTGGTTTTCCTCTCTAATTCTCACTGTCCAAGAGCTGATGGTGTTCCAGAAACTTCTTTCCAGTAATTTCTTATTACCCAGCGCTCTCACCTTTATTCCAAGCCCTCTCTTGTCATCCTAAATAGGAGTTTACTTCTACCTTCCTCATTTGAAGTATTTTTTCCCAAATCCCATCCTTTCTTTTTTTCTGAAGGTCTTGATCTGACTGACATAGCCCATTTTACTGATACTAGAATGAAATATCATAAGACAATAATTCAACCATTCTCCACTGAACCCTTAGCTACAGGTATAATATTGACACCCTTATTAAAGTGGATGCATGAGACAGAAGAAAGTTTTTGGAGTTTATCTTTCTTCCCCCCTCAAACCCTTCAATTCATTTAGGAATCTCAATATTAAACAGTTATTGTGTTCTGATTTTAACATTACTTTCAGAATGTGCCATGGATAGGATTTAGAATAACAATAAAAACTACCCATTGATATGACAGAAGCAAATATCTTTTACATAAAATTAAAACATTTTCTAAAATGTTGTATAATAAATGTGTATTGTTCAGTTGCGAAGTCATGTCTGACTCTTTGCGACCCCATGGGCTGCAGCACGCCGGGCTTCCTTGTCTATCACCAGCTCCAGGAGCTTGCTCAAACTCATGTCCAATATATATGTATATTTAAAATTTAAATAATATATTAATATTTTTTAAGGTACATATGGGATGGCAAATCCTTTAGATTTCTTCTTTAGTTGATTTACTTTTATTAACGTTGGAGATGCTAAGTCTTTTCTGAGTTTTTAAGTTGGTTATGACTGTGTGTGTTAGTCACTCAGTCGTGTCCAACTCTTTGTGACCCCAAGGACTGTCGCCTGCCAGGCTCCTCTGTCCTTGGGGTTTTCCAGGCAAGAATTTCGGAGTGGGTTGCCATTCCCTTCTCCAGGGGATCTTCCTGACCCAGGGACTGAACCTGGTCTCCTGCATGCAGGCAGATTCTCTACCATCGAGTCGGTGATGCCATCCAGCCATCTCATCCTCTGTCGTCCCCTTCTCCTCCTGCCCCGAATCCCTCCCAGCATCAGAGTCTTTTCCAATGAGTCAGTTCTTCGCATGAGGTGGCCAAAGTACTGGAGTTTCAGCTTCAGCATCAGTCCTTCCAATGAACACCCAGGACTGATCTCCTTTAGGATGGACTGGTTGGATCTCCTTGCAATCCAAGGGACTCTCAAGAGTCTTCTCCAACACCACAGCTCAAAAGCATCAGTTCTTTGGCGCTCAGCTTTCTTCACAGTCCAACTCTCACATCCATACATGACTACTGGAAAAACCATAGCCTTGACTGCTGCTGCTGCTAAGTCGCTTCAGTCGTGTCCAACTCTGTGCGACCCCATAGACTGCAGCCCACCAGGCCCCGCCGTCCCTGGGATTCTCCAGGCAAGAACACTGGAGTGGGTTGCCATTTCCTCCTCCAATGTATGAAAGTGAAAGTGAAGTCGCTAAGTTGTGTCCGACTCTTAGCGACCCCATGGACTGCAGCCTACCAGGCTCCTCTGTCCATGGCAGGAGGATCATTTTCATTTCCTCCGTCCATTTTCTAGGCAAGAGTACTGGAGTGGGTTGCCATTGCCTTCTCCTAGCCTTGACTAGATGGACCTTTGTTAACAAAGTAATGTCTCTGCTTTTCAATATGCTATCTAGGTTGGTCATAACTTTCCTTCCAGGAAGTAAGCGTCTTTTAATTTTGTGGCTGCAGTCACCATCTGCAGTGATTTTGGAGCCCCCAGAAATAAAGTCTGACATGTTTCCTCTGTTTCCCCATCTATTTCCCATGAAGTAATGGGACCAGATGCATGATCTTCGTTTTCTGAATGTTGAGCTTTAAGCCAACTTTTTCACTCTCCACTTTCACTTTCATCAAGAGGCTTTTGAGTTCCTCTTCACTTTCTGCCATAAGAGTGGTGTCATCTGCATATCTGAGGTTATTGATATTTCTCTCGGCAATCTTGATTCCAGCTTGTGCTTCTTCCAGCTCAGTGTTTCTCATTATATACTCTGCATATAAGTTAAATAAGCAGGGTGACAGTATATGACCTTGACGTACTCCTTATGATTATATATACTTGAAACAGAATGAAGAATATAATGTCTTTTGTATTTAAGTAGTACTACTCAGTGCAACGTGCTTTAAACAGTTCGGGGTGGCCATGCTTGTTTTTAGGCAGAAGCTTGCCTTTCTCTGAGTATTCTCTGCAGCTGCCTCGCTCTGACTAATGGGAGGATATTTTCCTATGTTGTTCCCAGGGCAGAGCTGGGTAAACACAAGTTTTAGTGATGTTATTAGTTTGTGAAGGTTGTCCAGGGGGAGATAGTGATCTACATTGATAGGAAAAGGTAGCACACGATCTGTTGTGAGTTAATTTTTGTTTGATATGACTTTCTTTTTTTTTCTGTTCTATAGTACTCTGATTTATTTTGGAAATAAGCTAAAAATAGAGAATTCATTTCTTCTTTATTTGTCTTAGGAGGAATATGCCTTGTATTTCTCAAAAAGGGCTGGATGAGTTGGTTTCTCTCTGCACACAAGTGGCGGGGTGGGGGGGGGAAGCAGTATGACTTCTGCCTTAGAAGGATGGCAAAACAAAAAAAACAAGTAAATTAGATTAGAATTTACGTGTGTATTAGAATATTGCAAAGTCAGTGATGAGGCCAGATGAGCAAAGACGCCTCAGGACCGGGAGCCGTGGAGCTTTCTACACCCTTGTTTCTGTTCTTGTGTTGCCTTTTTCTCGCTTCTCAACTTCGGGAACCAGTGTGAGGAGATTGGAATAAGTGTCCCAACTGTCTGAGCAAAGAAAGCCTCAGCTCTGTTTGCTTTGATCCTGCGTAAGGTTGACCAGCAACCTTTGACCATAAGGTTGAACAGCAACACCAAAGAACATTTCCAATCTTCTACGTGGGGGATCTTGCAGGTTTTTATTGGAGTCAGAAAACGTTGTCAAAACAGTAGATGTTTTCATGGTGCCATTTTTCTCGGATCTTAAACCAAAAGGGCAAATAGTGACCGTTCCTGGTGACGTGGGGGAAAGGCACAGAAATGGATGTACTTTTCAGCGTCTGGACCTTAGCGCACCTGTGCCTCAGCTGGGGCGTGTGTGTCTTAGGGGAATGACTGTGGGCTCGGGGGTCGGCACAGCTACTTCTTCTCTTCTGCTGTCTCTTCCCGTGCTTTCCATTCCTCTCCAGCTGCTTCTCTTTTTGACTTTCAGCTTCCTCTTTCCTTCTGGTTTCTCCTCCTAAGCGCAGTTCCTCTCTTCCCCTATCCATCATGTTCATGACTCATACTTTATTAAAATTTGAAAAAAAAACAATCTTTTTTGTTTCATTAGAATCCATACTTGTTAACTAGGAAGTCTAATGCTTTCAAAAGACCAGTTATTTATATATAATATTGTTGGGACACTAAAATGCTCACTCACTTTCATTAGGTTCTGTCTTAAAATAACCTACCATTTTTTGCTGATACTTTTTGGACTACACCTTTAGGGGGCTTCTTGCTATTCATGCATGTTTACATTTCAGCAGTCATAAGGTCTTAAAACAAAACTCTTTTCTACTCTTTAAGGAAGAAAATCAATATATATCAACATGGTCATATAAACAAAAATTGCAGATGTTTGCTATCCTCTGGAGTATTTGTTCACCCTGGTATGTAGTTAATTGGGGCTTCACAGATGGCAATAGTGGTAAAGAATCCACCTGCCAGCACAGGAGGCACAAGAGGTGCGGGTTCAGTCCCTGAGTTGGGAGGATCCCCTGGAGTAGCAAGTAGCAACCCACTGCAGTATTCTTGCCTGGGAAATCTCATGGACAGAGGAGCCTGGAGGGGTATAGTCTGTGGGTCTGCAAAGAGTCGGACGTGGCTGAGCATTGCTGCTGCTGCTAAGTCACTTCAGTCGTGTCCGACTCTGTGTGACCCCATAGACGGCAGCCCACCAGGCTCCGCCGTCCCTGGGATTCTCCAGGCAAGAACACTGGAGTGGGTTGCCATTTCCTTCTCCAATGCATGAAAGTGAAAGTGAAAGTGAAGTTGCTCAGTTGTGTCCTACTCTTAGCGACCCCATGGACTGCAGTCTACCAGGCTCCTCCATCCATGGGATTTATAGCTAATTAATTCTCTCAATCTCTCTCCTTATGTGTATACATACATGTGTATATTGCAGACACTTATATACACACACACAGTCTTGCAGTCCTGAACTACCCATGTCGCTCTTGGAAAATGTAACATGCCAGCTCACTTGGCAAGCAGCAAGAAGTGGATTTTACTTGGTGTGTGTCTAGTTTATACTAAGGTGAATTATTAAAGCGGAACTATGGCCTCCTAACTAGGAACTTGGCAACACTAATACTGACCGATGGTTTTTCACTTGCTGTCCAGGCTCATCTTAAACAAAACCTGGACCCAACACTCACTCAATCCCAATGGGCTTCTTGAAGTTTACATTCCACACTGGGATCTTGACTTCAACTGCCTGAGGGCACTGGAGTCAGGAGGTTGTCCAGCTGTTTCTGCCACTCCTGCTACATTGACATTAAGTGACTGTGGGCTCTTCCTGCCAGTGTTCAGTCCCTGCAGCACGGGGGGTGCTCCAGGACAGTTTTCTTTTGCATCACCTGCAGTACTTAACTGTGCACATGAAGATCCAAGAACCAGTGTATCACATGGGGAAACATGTTTAAATGCAAATACCTGGAAGTTCGTTTTTCATAGTGTGGGGTTTGGAATATCTTCCCTGTAGACTGCTTTGTTACCAGGCATCCCTGGTGGTTTGCGTCACAGACCATACTTTGTAAAACTTTGACTTAGGAAAAAAACTTGTAGTTAAAAAATATCCATTCAGTTTTCCAGGGACTAAGGAGTCAGAAAAACAATATAAACATATATTTATAATAAAAATATAATATGGAGACCTGTATATGAAAGCATTTATAAAAATCGTTACACATTTACATGCCATTAAAATAATTACATAAAGTACCAATAGTGCATGTAATTGGAAGTACACATGACATGATCAGAATCAAGAATGTTCCCTGGGCTGGCTCTGATTCTTCCAACTTCCTTGTTGAGCTCAGTTTTTGAAGGCTGTGGTGATGTAAATGTCAACCATGTCAAGGTTCTGCCTCTCCCAGTTGCCAGGGTCAAGCTGGCAGGTGAGGACATGTCTAGGCTACGTTTAGCCGTGCTGTATTTTCTGACAGACAGAAAACAGGAAGAAAACTCTTTATTTTGATAGGTGAAGACAGGAGTAAGAAGAATTATTTGCCTACAGTCAGTGAACCAATCAGGTTAAAGAATAGATGACAATTGAACACAGCTAAGTGTAGTGGGGCTGCTCATTTATTATTTATTGAATATTGAAATTGTTGAGCACTTCCTTGCATTTTGTTGCATTGGAGTACCCCTTTCTTTTCATGTAATTTCTCATCCATAGCTATCGAGGATGTCTGAGGTTTTTTGACTGTGGTGTTCTCTCTAACCCAAACTCCCTCTAGACATGCATACTAGCTAGAGCTTAATTTTTTCTATATCTGTTTGCTTCCTGTGTCCCTTGCCTTCCCCTGTTGCTGTCACTGTGTTCAGAGCAAGCAAAAAATGTGGAGTTCTATTCTAAGATGAAAGTTTCCCAGGTGAGTATCTCTGTCCCAGATTGAAACCCTTTCCATTTTGGTGTTTGAATGACTTCCTTACATACAGCTTGATTCCTTATCTGAGGACCCAAGCAAAGCCAGACAGTCCCAAGACATCCCTACACACTGATAAGAACTAGGGTTAAATATAAATGCATATATTTATACTCCCAAGTGAAGGAAGTCAATACATCCCAGGCAGAGGATTCTTACCAGCTACTTGGAATGCACAACTCAGGTCCTCATTCTCAAATGTGAAAAACATCCAAAATATATGAAGATTACCAACACCATGAAAGAGAAAAACCAAGAAAAAGTAATTGAATAGCTTCTAATAGAAACTGATAATTTGATTACAGAGGATAATGGAACACCAAGACAATTAAGAACCCATGAAAAACTAGAAAAACAAGCAAAAAAAAAAAAAAAAGTTTTAGAAATTCAACATGTCTTGAGTGAAGAAAAATCTTCCAAACAACAGTTTGAAGATAACACCGAGGAAATTGCCTAGAAAATAAAGCAGTGACAAAAATAAAGGAACTTGGAAAAACAGATCAAACAGAAAAAATCAATCTGTTTGTTTTAACAGAGGAGATCCAGAAAGGGGGAACAAAGAAAAGTGTGGGGTGGATATTTTCAAAGAAATATGAGAGTGATTTCCCACAACTAAAGAAAGAACTGAGTCTTCAGAGTAATGGGGCTAGAGATGGCTTGAATCAGTGAAGACACTTGGATTCACACTTGTGACATTTTGTTTACTAAGGAGAAAGAGGTCTTAAATTCTTCTGGAGATTCGGGGGAAAATGCTCACATATGTTAGGAAGAATCAGAACTGCCTAGAAATCACAGACACCAGAAAACAACACAGAATGCTGTAAAATATTTGAGAAAAAAAAATACTCTGAACCTAGAATTTTATGTTCAGCCAAACCATTAATGACATAGAAAGCAAACTGAAATGTCTCCAAAACACAAGGACCTAGAAAATGTAGTTTCCAGGCACCTTTCTTTGTACAAAGTTGCTCAAAAAATATGCTAAAGGAAAAAAGGAAAAGAAAAGGAAGAGGGAGAATTGGAAGAGTGTGATAAACAGTGGCACTGATTGGTGTGAGTTAGTTGTAGGATCGTAGCTGTATTAGCAAGCCCGGAGAACAATAATTATAGAGTGGATTGTATTATATTAAAGAAGAAAATGGAAACAAGTATGATTTAGATGCTAGATGATATTGACATGGTGACAAAAGCATATGCTATTTTCTTCAAGAAAATAGACCAGTTGCAGGATAAACAAAACCATGGCTCACGTGTGCAGCAAACATAAGTAGGGTGTGATACTGAGCAAGTGAAGTGAAGGGAGAGAGGATTCTCTTTCGAGTGGTACAGAGGTGATGGCACTGACCTGTGGAGAGAAGTAACCTACTCTCAACACGTTACTTGGTTCTTCTGTGAATTAAATATACAGAAACACGTACCAGTCAGATTTCACTGTGGGAAAAATACTAAAGTCTTTTAAGAAGAATAGAG
Organism: Bos indicus x Bos taurus; assembly: GCF_003369695.1. Taxonomy (NCBI): domain Eukaryota; kingdom Metazoa; phylum Chordata; class Mammalia; order Artiodactyla; family Bovidae; genus Bos; species Bos indicus x Bos taurus. The sequence goes on along the minus strand of NC_040079.1, from coordinate 94,290,587 downwards.
TTTAAGGCAGTTCGATGCTTGATAATCATTGAAAGGACAGGAGGAGTGAAAATTAAGCCATCACTGTAGAATCTTAGGTTCCACCGTGAGAAGTGGGATCAAGATGTCTGGAAGCTGCAGCTGCCCCAGAGTGGAGACAGCTGTAGAGAATCATCACAGAAGTTAATAGAAACTCTGCCAGTCCCCAGGGGACTGGCAGGGAAGAGGGACCATGGCACCTAGCTGGCTGCTGCAAACTCCTGTTAATGCCAGCCACCACCTCTGCCAGAAGAATAGGGCTTTCTCTCCCTTTCTGCCTTCCAGCATTTCTCTCAGTGTATCTCACTCAACCACTTCAAATTGATTCTAGAACCCTCTTGGCAAGGGGGCATCAGGGGAATGTGGCTTGAGGTGTCCCACCCCTGCAATAGCAGGCAGATTTAGAACAGATCGGGAATGCATGTTAGCTAGAAGCAAAATCCCCTACCAGGGATAATATCAGTTAATTTGTGTCCAGTGTTTAGAACCAGCCTATGGGCAAAATAGGAAAGATGTAAAAAATAGTGATAACACAACAAAAATACTATCAATGTTTAAGGTAGCAGAATAAAAAAATATTAAAGATAACTATTAACAGATTCAGAGGTAACTAATAGAATTAAAATAAATTAAAATTCTCTTAGAGCAGAAATAGATAATGACTTAAACGTTTCCATCAAAAAGTTATGCTCTAAGCTATAAGTGGTATAGGGAACCAGTAGTAAAAACAAGCAGAAAGCAGAAATAGGAAGTGGTATGTGGGGTTGAGTGGGTAGGGGTGGGACGTGAGACTGTTGCTTTTTATTTTAAGATCTTTTTATACTGCTTGATTAAAAAATACATATATTGCTTTAATAAAACTTAAATGATAAAAGGCTCTTGTTATTAATATTGTCATCATCAAATAAAGGTATTGCTTAAGATGAAAAAAAAAATATATATATATATTTAAGAAATTTGCCCCTCTAATGACATTCCTACCCTGCTGGATTATTGAAGCTCCTTTGTTCAGTTTGAATCAAAGTGATCAGGATTTTGCTTTTCATTAGTTCCTCTGTCTGCCTTTTGCATCTCTGTGTTCAGCCCTCACCTGCCGCAGGGGTGTGCCTGGGTGTGCTGTGTCGCCCCTGAGCTCTGCCTCCCTTGCTGTTTGGTTTCAGGAAAGCACACACACCCTGTCTGGCTCACACTGCTGTTTGGAAGAGGGTGGGACCAGGATCCAAATGGACGTGATTAGATCAGATTTTATCTGAAGGTATTCAGCGGAGGGAACTTAATCAGGAATCCTTAGTTGCAGTGTATGAGTTGAATTGTTTTACAGTGAGCATGTATTACTTTATAAAAACAGTAACAAATAATCATGGAGAAAGAAAAAAAAAATGTGTCCACACCTGTGCTAATGTATTTAATGTTGTTTTCTTTTTAAATAAGACAGCTTTGGTTGATTTCTGGCTTCTCTACTCCGAAGAAGTGAATCTCTGCAAACCTAAATTAGGTAGAAAAAGAGCCATCTTTCTCAAAATATCCACCAAAAGAGAGCTCCAAGGTCATGCTGACTAAATGTACCTAAACGGACTTGCTTAGTGCAGGATTTCTCAGGAGTCAGTGCTATGCTCTTGAGAATATCTACGATCAAGTGTGTGGTATCCCTTATCCTTATTTCACTCAGCAGCTCATGGAATTAAGACTATGTGAAATGTATATTTGAAATTTGGAAGTTTAAATTTGGCAGTCAGGAGAGGAGAAAAAAAGGAAAATAGTAAGGAAGAATTTGATAACATTTAGGTGGAGAAATTGCTATTTTAGAAAGTAACTGAACAATTCTAAGGTTGTTGGAAAATAGTCCAGTATCTATCTGTCTGTCTATCCATCCTCCATAGCTATCATTTTATTTATTTTTTGATATACTGACTTTACAGGAGATTCACTAAATACATGTGATCCAGTTAACTAAATGCAATTTTGGAATCAGTTTCCCAAGTAAATATTTCTCTATTCTTAATAAAAAGTAACCATTTAAATAACCACTTGTTATTTTAAAGGTACTTTCTTTCATCACTGATTTCAGGAATAAGATTGTAAAAATTGCACCATTTTGGCTGAAATTTAGGCTAATGTATCTATAAGACTGCTAAGCTGCTAAGTCACTTCAGTCGTGTCCAACTCTGTGCGACCCATAGACGGCAGCCCACCAGGCTCCCCCGTCCCTGGGATTCTCCAGGCAAGAACACTGGAGTGGGTTGCCATTTCCTTCTCCAATGCAGGAAAGTGAAGAGTGAAAGTGAAGTCGCTCAGTCGTGTCCGACTCTTAGCGACCCCATGGACTGCAGTCTACCAGGCTCCTCCGTCCATGGGATTTCCAGGCAAGAGTACTGGAGTGGGGTGCCACTGCCTTCTCCGATCTATAAGACTAGGAGGAGATAAAAAGAAGTGTTATTGTTTTTCCATTGCTCAGTGGACTGCAGCACTGTAGTCCATGTATATCACCAACTCCCGGAGCTTGCTCAGACTCATGTCCATTGAGTCGGTGATGCCATCCAACCATTTCATCCTCTGTTGTCCCCTTCTCCTCTTGGCTTCAATCTTTCCCAGCATCAGGGTCTTTTCTAATGAGTTGGCTCTTCATATCAGGTGGCCAAAGTATTGGAGCATCAACTTCAGCGTCAGTCCTTCCAATGAATATTCAGGATTGGTTTCCTTTAGGATTGACTGGTTTGATCTCCTTGCAGTCCAAGGGACTCTCAAGAGCCTTCTCCAACACCACAGTTTGGAAGCATCAATTCTTAGATTAAAAAAAAAAAAGCATTAATGTTATCCAATCTAGACAGGACTGACTTTCAGTTAATTGGAAGATTTGTTGCAGGAATACAGGGGCAAGTCTCTGGGAAGAAAGAAAAAGGATGAAACAAGGAAAATATAAAAATAAGAAAGGTCTTGGCAACATGGTTAGCTTTGTTCTCTTCTCAGTGGAAGCATTTTTATCTGACAAATTCCCCAGAGCTTTCTTCACTATTTGAAGCACAATTTTATTTGATTTTAAAATGTGTTTATTTATTATAATTGGAGGATAATGACTTTACAATATTGTGATGGTTTTGCCATCAGCATGAATTGGCCATAGGTATACACGTGTCCCCCCACCACCTCCCATCCTGAAGCCCCTTCCCACCTCCCTCTCTAACCTATCCCTCCAGGTTGTTACAGAGCCCTGGCTTTGGATGCCCTGTGAAGCCAAATTTTAAAGAGAAGACATAGCCTCTGGACTAATATCTACAGGATTATTTCAGTAGATGAGGCTGCAGTGGCAGCTGGTTATAGTGTGGGCAGTGGAAGGTGGAAGCATGTTTAAAACAGATACTCTGTTGTCAGGAATACACACAAGGTTATTAGTAGAGACCTTTCATCCTAGAATGTCCCAGTGCCTGCTTAAGTTTCTGTCAATATATATGACTTTACACCATTGATTTCCCCGAAGGCAACTGGAGGTAAGACTGTTATGGTGAAAATGTGGATTGCTATGCCTCAATTGTATATAAGCTCATCACTTTGAATTTTCACCTAAAAGAATATATCTTCTGAGTGCAGAAATTATTGATATGAAGCTTTTTTCCACTTTGTTTAATGATTTCTTTAACTTTTGTTACTTCTTTCAAAAGAAATCCATGATATTTTGTTGGCTGTCATAGAAAATACAGAAAAATTGTAATGTGAAAGGAATATGAATTTTTAAATTTTAAAATAGTAGCCATTAATTTACTATCAAGTTGGAAAAAGGCAACATGGTTAATCTTTGGGTGTTTAATTTTCAAGATTTTATTTCTGAATAAAGTCACACATGTATATGGCAGGATACTCTGTTATTTTGTTTTATTCTCTGCCATAGGGATCTGGAGGAAATGTAAAGAACTATCTCTGTTGTGTATCATGAAGGTGGCCACATGTTGTGCTCCAAGATTCTCAGTTAGGATTTTTGTGTTGACTGGACTAAAAGCAACAGTTGGCAAATATTCAGAAAATAATCTCCATGTAAAGCTTTTGCTTTTGGGGAAACTGGGACTGAGAAAGGCAGAAGGCTACTCTTCAGAGAGAAAGTATTCTTTGTAGATTCTGCTGATGAAAGTGAAAAAGTGAAAATTGCTCAGTCATGTCTGACTCTTTGCAACCCCATGGACTGTACAGTCCATGGAATTCTCCAGGCCAGAATACTGGAGTGGGTAGCTGTTCCCTTCTCCAGGGGATCTTCCCAGCCCAGGGATTGAACCCAGGTCTCCCACATTACAGGCAGATTCTTTACCAGCTGAGCCACAAGGGAAGCCCAGGAATACTGGAGTGGGTAGCCTATCCCTTCTCCAGCGGATCTTCCCGACCCAGATATTGAACTGGGGTCTCTTGCGTTGCAGGTGGATTCTTTACCAACTGAGCTATCAGAGAAGCTCAGGGTTCTGCTGATACTTGGACTTATTTTTTTTGCTGTGGGAGGTTATGGATCATAGGGCAGATCCTGAAGGATGGTGAGACTGCAGTGTGGAGATTGTCAACAGCTGTGGTCCTGGTCGGGGAGCTCTGAGCCTTGGAGGGAGTGACCGTGAGACCTTGGCCAGTGGGCATGTCTGTGGTATCTAGTATGACTGAAGACAGAGGCCCATGTCTTCTGTCAAACTAGAAGACGTGTCCTCAATTGTGTTAAACATCTGAGATTCTTACAGAACCCTGAGGTGAGGGAGGCCCTCTCCCCACATACATGTGACAATTTGTTGACAGCCAGGTAGATAAGATTTGGGGCCAGTGTATGTGATTTAGGAAGACAAAGATGACCAGCACAGCCTTCGCATTCCTCTCAGCTTGGGTAAGCTTTAGACAGGTTTGAAGGCCTCTGACTTCATTTTCTTAGAGTAATTTATATTAGAAAATTTGCAGCTGTAAATTTTTTTCTCTGCCCAGTTGAAGTATAAATTTTCTACAGTCCAGGAAAGTCTTCCTCTAGAACCTAGGAGCCACCTCTTTTTGCAATCTAATCATGGAGAATCATGGGGCCCAATCTCTCTGTCTCTGTGAGGGGAGGTGTCTAACTTTAATAAGCATCAGTTAGCAAACACAGATGACTCATCAGTCTCCACCCTGTCCTCTAATTTTGAACTCTCCTGTCTTATGTTCAGTGGAGCTGCGTTCAATCTCTCTTCCCTATTGCAAGTCTTGGCCCTTAATGCAGTAGTCTGGAGTAAAGTCTGTTTAGCCATTTTAAGCAAGCTTTTCTCTTTAACAAAGAAATGCTATGTTGCTTGAAATAGATTGTTATGAATACAATCTCTGTTCTTCCCTCCTTCCCTCTGTTCTTCCTTCCTCCCTCCCTCCCCTCTTTCTCTCTATTGTCTTCTCCATGGATAGCTGACTTAAACATTAATTCTGGGCTTGTTTTCTGCTGAAGGAGACCTGAACTGTTAACCTCTTTCCATTTATCTGGACGATCAGTGAGGCCTCTGCTCCAGATTTCCCTTGCCTTTGATTAATTAACTATCTTCAGTGTTTAAATTTTGGGAAGAATAATTGTACGCTCATAGTGTTTTTCTTTTTTTCATTAAATGAGATCCAAATAAGAAGGCATTATAACAGTGTCATGTAGAAATACCAATATTAGTAGCTCAAGGATACTATTTTAATCTTCATGTGAAAATGAGAAGTGAGAAGAGTCTGCATCAGAAATGGACCTAAGTTACCTTGGCAAGTTCCAGTCTCTCTGAGGCTTTTTTTGTTCATAAAATTACCATATATATATATATATATACACACACACACATGGTATATATATAACAAGATAATATATAAACTTGTTGTGGTAGCTCTTTTGAAATAAAAAACTAACATGTATATGACAAGCAATTTTGCAAGAGGGTGACATTATTATAATTGCTACTCTCTACCATTACACTGGTTATTGGAACCTCAATTTTAAAATATGAAAGGAAAATAAAATAGAAAAAGTCCAGAAAACGTAGTTAAAAGGAATGAGGTGGGTTGATGAATGCTCTGTAATAGATATAATCAGATATAGAGATTAAAAATTGAGATTTTTTTTGTTAATATAAAAATGTGAATGAAATAATTACTTTTGAAAAGATAAAATTAAATGATCTAAACTGCTTCAAGAAGAAATTTTAAAAACCTAAATACCCCTTTATCTATGGTACAAGAATGAAACAAATGTATATAAGGGAATTTCTGTCAAATATTTAAGGAATAGATAATTCACAAGCTATTTAATTTGTTCCAGGTGGGAAAAAAGGTAAATGTCTTAAATTTTATGAAAGTCACAAATCAGTTCATTTTACCAAAGTTAAATAACAATATTTAAAAAATAGATCCTCCATGCTATTTCCCCTCAGCCAAGAAAATCACAAACCAATTTTTCTCATCAATACTGTGTAAAAAATTCTGAATAAAAAGTAAGCAAACTGAAGCATTCAGCAAATTAATTCAATCAGCGAGAGATCTTAGTTGGAACAGAAGGTACTCCAGCTTTAGCAGAGATAAAATGGCTAAATGTAGCTTATGGAGTCTCACTGGGGCAGGAGCTCTGTAGCCAGGACTGATGCTCACACCCAGTCTTGAGTCTGCTCCAGGGCAGATTCTCGGCTTCTGTTGTTGGGCTCAGAATCCAGGGCTGAGGTGCTACTGTGGAGGATGAGGGAGCCTGGCCACTGCTGCTTCCTAAAACCGGACTTCCCAGAACCATCCTTGCCAAGTTGCAGCTTACACAACACCAGTTTCTTCATGGCACTTGCTTTAACATTTGCTTATTTCAAGTGTGTATCTGATGGACTGATCCTTGGTTATACGTTGAGACTTCTTTTTGTAAGGGAAGCAGAAGAAATGAATTTCTGGCTTCTTTAGTTGGAAATTCGTAAATTCAGTGATGTGTAAAGTTCCTTTAAAGTGAGAAGATAGCACAAAAACTGGTTGCTATATGAACCGAGTAGCCCAAAGTCCATTAACTCAAGGATGAATATTAGAAGAGTATGACAAAAGGCGTTGCATTAAAAAGTCACATGAGAAAAGCAACAACTATCTCAATAGGTAATTTTAAAAATTGAATGAAATGTTGAATTCAACATCATCAAGTTTGAATTAAAAGTCTCAGTAAATTATGACAAATAAGTTTTTTTTTTTTTAAGTATAGCATGGAATATTTAGCTTAAAATAAGAGCCAAATATACCTAATAGTGAAATATCAAAACTGCTGCTGTTGCTAAATCGCTTCAGTTGTGTCCGACTCTGTGCAACCCCATAGACAGCCTCCCACCAGGCTCCCCCGCCCCTGGGATTCTCCAGGCAAGAACACTGGAGCAGGTTGCCATTTCCTTCTCTAATGCATGAAAGTGAAAAGTGAAAGTGAAGTCGCTCAGTTGTGTCCGACTCTTAGTGACCTCATGGACTGTAGCCCACCAGGCTCCTCCATCCATGGGATTTTCCAGGCAAGAGTACTGGAGTGGGGTGCCATTGCCTTCTCCAATATCAATATCAAAACTACTATTTTTTAATCACTACTGTCATTTAATAACTACTAATCAAAGTATTAATGATTGGAACTTATTAAAAAATGGATCCAGAAGAAAAAAATTATCAATATTTGCATCAATATTTTTCTTTTTTGAAAAACCAAAAAGATCAACTGAAACAAAATAATAGATAAAGAGGCAAGTTGGCTGTTTAACACAACAATAAAGAAAAATGGAAAGCTCCTCAATATACAAGCAATGTATGGGAGATATTGTGGGTTGGAAAAAACCATTCAAAAAATAGAATGACTAAGAATAAACTTAAGGAGCTTATATTGCAAATCTTCACTGAGGAAAATAAAAGAGATACATCAGATTTACTTGGATTAGGAGACTTAATTTTATTGAAGTATCAATTCTTACCAAGTTACTTCAGTTAATGTAAGACAGGATAATGTTTGGAAACCAACTGAATAATTTTAAACTTCACTTGGATGAATTAAGTTTCTTTGCTACAACTGAATATGGAATTATCACATTACTACTGGGAATCTATGATTCATCTTTATTTTTTATGTGTCATTATATTTATCAAGTGTTAGAATAATTCTTGCTGGAGGTATATCATCACTATTCATGCATTTAAAAAACCAAAATGATTTGGACAAATAAAATACAAAAAGAAACCTACTTTTTGAGATACTACTACTGTTCTGAAACTATTGCTAAGGAGCATTTAAACATGGGTGTCTTTTTATGCTCCAATAATCATGAGTATTTCATAATGGCTTTTAAATAATCTCATCAAAACATGAAATAGCATTATGAAAACAAGTCATCTTTCATATCCTCCAGATGTAAGTACTTTCTGCTCATACACTGTGATTCCTGGAATTTGTTATTTAGAAAGATTGGTAGATTGCAGCTGTCAAAAAAACATCAGATATTATTTGAACTTGTACATCATCATGGACTGTATCAGAGATTATAAGAAATGAGTAATGATGATAACTGTAAAGTGATGGGCTTGTCTAAAAGATCTTATCTTTTCCAAAGCTCTCATCATTTTTAGTATGAATTTGATATAAGTTTAGTATAAACATGTGAGTTAGAGTCTGATGACCAGACATTTTAATTTTATAGTTATAGTAATGTTTTCTTTTTTAAATGTTTAGGCTTAACTTTTTTTTATTACATTGTTAAACAGTTGTGAGAAATCACTACCCTACTTTGTTTAACAATTGTTTGTTTATATACCCTGTTTTAAAATAGTCTATAAAGAAAAAACAAGAATATACAGATTGGAACAAAAGGTAGTCACTGTCTTTTCCAGATTGGAGGCTTACTTTATTGGTACATCTAACCTGGGTCTACTTAATAAATTAAATTTTTTTTCAGTCTTCCTGTTTATGTTCGTTGTAGTTCCTTAGCTAAGATTAGGTGAAGTGAAATCCTTAACATTCTAAACATATTAACTTGTATATAAACAGGAAGATTCAAAAGAGGCTAGCTGGATGAAGGGTTAGACCTACTAATGAATTATAGCCATAGATTGTAAAAGAAAACATCATTAGATCTTGTGTGTTTGCCAGAAAAATCTCTACAGCTTTATCTTTCTCAGTTTTTCTCTCATGACCATGCAAGAAGACAAAAACGTACGTCATTGAAGAACGTCCTTCTGAAGAACAGGTGTAGAATAGAATTGAATGCATGTCTCCAGAGATAAGTCAGAAGACAAGGAGAGAAAACCACATTTTCACTCTGCTAAAGCAAACTGCTATTTAAAAGACTTTTTGCTGGGGCAGGCACAACATGATGAAAAATTCACAAGGTCAGTTAGTTAGGGTCAGCAAAATCATTCTACTTCTCAAAGTTTTAAACTGTAAAGAAGTTTAAATCTAAGCCTGCAAGTGATGGTAAACTGTCCAGCCATGGCTACTGTTAATTGTTCATTTGTTTGTATATACAATATCCAAAATAGTGATATTGAACTGACTTAAGGTGGTTTGTTTATTGTGAGAGATTGTCAGTCATAGAAATGATGATTTTTCTATGTATTATTTACTTGGATACAATGAGTAGCGTTCTGGTACTCAGTGAAATGGGATAAAATTAGAGATACTGACTGTGGCTTTGTAACAAATACTTTCTCAATAAAGTTCTCAATGGTTGAACTTGACAGTTTACCTATGACCTTGGTTGCCAGTATGTATTATTTTAACCAACTTGTGGAGATGTGTATGTGTTTCTTCTAAAGTTATGGAAGGAATTAGATCACTCTTTTTCCATCCTTGGGAACCTTTCTAGTAGCTAAGTTGTGTCTGACTCTTGTGACCCCATGGACTGTAGCCTGCCAGGCTCCTCTGTTGATGGGATTCTCCAGGCAAGAATCCTGGAATGGGTTGCCATTTCCTTCTCCAGGGGATCTTCCCGACCCAGGGATCAAACACGCGTCTCCTGCATTGGCAGGCAGAGCCTTCACTGCTGAACCACCAGGGAAACCCAAACATACTAATGATGCTCTTTATTTCACTTAAATTGAGTACATGTGTGGCGGAGGAGAGGAGAGTTCTTATGGACAGTTTGATTGTCTAGCTCAGTGTAACCTGTATTTATGTGGGTTGCTGCTGCAGCTCAGTCACTTCAGTTGTGTCCGACTCTGTGTGACCCCATAGATGGCAGCCTACTAGGCTCCCCTGTCCCTGGGATTCTCCAGGCAAGAACACTGAAGTGGGTTTCCATTTCCTTCTCCAATGCATGAAAGTGAAAAGTGAAAGGGAAGTCTCTCAGTCGTGTCCGACTCTCAGCGACCCCCGGACTGCAGCCCACCAGGCTCCTCCATCCATGGGATTTTCCGGGCAAGAGTACCAGAGTGGGGTGCCATTGCCTTCTCCTTATGTGGGTTATGTGGGCTCTATTTCCTGCTTTCTCCCCCTCTACTCCTGTTCCATGAACACCTCCTTCTAGTTAAGTAAACATATCTTTAGTTGATTTTCTATAGCAACAGTAGAAACAATCCCTGCAATGGTAGCAGCCCAAAGACTAAGTTGGCTGCCACTCAGTTTCATTGTTTCCATTCCAAAGTACCAATGGCAGGTAAAATTGCATTCATGAAGTTTAAAAAAGAAATGGATTCCTCATCCTTGCATATTTCTTCAGTAGTAATGTGAATTATTCTCTTTAACTTTTTGACTCGATATGGGATATGACTTTCTGGGCTGGCCAATATCTATAACAAAATTCACTGTTTTGAGGGCAGGTGTATCTTCCTGATGTCTTAATTTTATAGAAAGAATGATCTGCTTCAGCCAACATTTGGATGTCTTCTTAGGTATCTTACTTTTTCAGTAATCCTCATCAATGTTGAAAAATGTTTCCCTTAGCATGTGGAAGATTTTACACTGTGTCAAGCCTATAAAATCCCAGATTTTTGCTTAGCTGGTCTGTCACTGTCTTTTAGACAGTGATGCATAGTAAAACTTGCATTGCCCTTGAAACGTGGCTCTTGAACTGTAATATTAAACAAACAGCTGGGTTCACAATAAGCAGCTGTGATGGAAGAGGCATTTTCATGAATGGAGTCACTGAAAATATATAACTTCATTTCATACATTTATGGTAGCACACTGAGGCTATACAGTACATATACTGGGATGACTGTAATCCTGTCAGATGTAGTCATGGATTAGCGAATGTCCAAATTGGTTCATCTTTGTATACAGAGAAAATAACGTCTGTGTTAAAAAATACAAAACTGAATTCTAGTTAAGGTTCTGCATCAGGTCAGAAATAGTGATAGCCCTTAAGATGTTTCTTTTTAATTTCCTGTGAGAAGGATAAAAATGCACAAAGGAAACAATTGTAAGATACGAGGAGTTCCAGCAGGGAATAAGCATCTCATTCAGTGCTCTGTGTGTGCCTGTGATGGAAAATCCGGGTTCTTCTCATCTGTTCTTTCTCTCATTTCTGAGTTGGGAGGGGAGGGGGAGAAAAAGTGACCTGGGTCAAGGACAGAAAGGATTCCTCAGCATCCTTATGGGATCGCAGCACCAGGCGCACAGGATTTAATGTAAAAATGGGAGAGGTTAGAAGTGCAGGTGTTTGTACATGACTTGTTTATTAGATTTTTTCTTTTGGGGGAGTTAAAGCCTCTCTTGTGATTAACTGATTTTGGACTGACTTTCTGTTTTTTCTCCCACAAAGAGGACTCTGCAGAAAACTGAGGCTTGCTCCCGTTTTAGAGGAGAAAAGTTGCTCCTCCCCCTCCCCCCACCACTCCCACAGGCAGCCCAGTGAGTTCCAGCAACGTCCAGCAGAAAGGAGACCTAGGTTACACTGTTTTGACTACTGCTCATAGACTGAGCAACTTCACTTTCCCTTTTCACTTTCATGCATTGGAGAAGGAAATGGCAACCCACTCCAGTGTTCTTGCCTGGAGAATCCCAGGGACAGGGGAGCCTGGTGGGTCCCCATCTATGGGGTCGCACAGAGTCGGACACGACTGAAGCGACTTAGCAGCAGCATAGCCTGAAGGGAAAACGTGCTCTTTTCTCAACGTGCTCTTGTTTAAATTCTTCTTTGCTGGGTTCATCTCTCTTTCAGAATGCTCCAGTCTGGTGGGTGAGGATGTGAGCTGAGGGGAAGGGGCTGAGGGCTACTCTGCCTTTTTCTAGAGAGAAGCAGTGGGGAGCAGGTGGATGTAGCTCTAGTTACAGCCTAAAGGAACACCTTGCTTCCTCAGACTAACAAACTTGGCATGCTGTGAGTTTTAATGTTTGGCTTAAAGTCTCTTTATTAGATTTTTTTTCCTTCCAATTTTATTGAGATATAATTGACATATAGCATTGTTTAAAGTGTACAGTGAAGTCGCCTACATATGAACCTTCAAGTTGCGAACTTTCAAAGATGCAACTGTGTCTTTAAATGTCCTTTCACATAGGGTAGCTCATGTGTCTGGTGTACATTGTCATGTACGTGCATCCTCTGCAAGCCGTTGTGCTTTTGTGTACTTTCCTGTTCCCGGGTTGCTAGTGCAGGAGCTGTGAGACTTGGATTTGATCCCTGGGTCAGGAAGATTGCCTGGAGGAGGGCACAGCCACTCTCCCCAGTACTCGTGTCTGGCGAATCCCATGGACAGAGGAGCCTGGCATGCTACAGTCGATAGGGTCACAAAGAGTCAGATGTGACTGAAGTGACTTAGCATGCACGCACTGTATAGAGTAAAGTAACGTAACCTCTTTATTTCAAGCTCAGGGTGTCCAGAAGTGAGCGTAAAAGCAGCAGTATATAGCCGGATTGTGTCAGTTGGATACTTAAGCCAACTTTGTTGGACTTACCGAACAAATAGTTGGAATTACCAACTTGTTCTTGGAACAAAACCAATTCATATGTAGAGGACTTACTGTATAGCATAATGATTTGACTTACATCCACCATGAAATGATTTCCACAGGAAATTTAATGAACATTCATTATCTCTTATAGATACAAAATAAAAGGAAAAAATTTTGTTCCTTGTGATGAGAACTATTAGGATTTATTCTATTAACAGCTTTCATATTAGACATGCAGCATTGAAAATTGAACTGTGGTGTTGGAGAAGACTCTTGAGAGTCCCTTGGACTGCAAGGAGATTCAACCAGTCCATCCTAAAGGAAATCAGCCCTGAATATTCATTGGAGGGACTGATGGTGAAGCTGAAACTCCAATCCTTTGGCCACCTGATGTGAAGAACTGACTCATTGGAAAAGACCCTGATGCTGGGAAAGATTGAAGGCGGGAGAAGAAGGGGATGACAGAGGATGAGATGGTTGGATGGCATCACCAACTCATGGACATGAGTTTGAGTAAACTCCGGGAGTTGTCGGTGGACAGGGAGGCCTGGTGTGCTGCAGTCCATGGAGTCACAGAGCTGGACACGACTGAGCGACTGAACTGAACTGATTGATAATTGTATTTATCATGTTACACATGCCCTTCCCTCATAGCTCAGTTGGTAAAGAATCCATCTGCAATGCAGGAGACCCCAGTTCAATTCCTGGGTTGGGAAGATCTGCTGGAGAAAGGATAGGCTACCCACTCCAGTATTCTTGGGCTTCCTTTGTGGCTCAGCTGGTAAAGAATCCGCCTGCAATGTGGGAGACCTGGATTCGATCCCTGGGTTGGAAAGATCCCCTGAAGAAGGGAAAGACTGCCCACTCCGGTATTCTGGCCTGGAGAATTCCATGGACTATACAGTCCATGGGGTCACAAAGAGTCAGGCACAGCTGAACGACTTTCACTCACTCACTCACATACCCTTAGTACTTATTAATCTTATAACTGAAAGTTTATACCTTTTGACAGCTTTTATCTAGCTCTCTCGCCTCACTCGCCTCTGACTTCTGGTAACCACAAATCTGATCTCTTTCTCTCTGAGTTTGTTTTTGAAGTAAAATTGACCTGCTACACTATGTTGGTTCCTGGTGTACAGCATAGTGATTTGATATTTCTATACATTTCAAAATGATCACCGTAATGAAGTCCAGCTACCATCTGTCACCATATAATGACAATACTTAATTATTGACTCTATTCCCCACACTGTAGATTTCACACCAGTGACTCATTTATTTTATAACTGCGAGTTTGTACCTCTTAAACTCACTCATCTGTATCTTGTACGCTCCTACTCTCCCTGCCTCTGGCAACCGTCTGTTTGTTTTCTGTGATTCTGTATCTGTCTTATTAAATTTGTTTATATATTTTGTTTTTAGATTCCACATATAAGTCAAATCATACAGTATTTTTCTTCCTGTGTTTGACTTATTTCACTTAGCATAATATAGTTGCATATGGTGTGATTTCGTTTTATAAGGACTGAGTACTACTCCAGCATGTGTATGTACGTGGGGGTGTATATATAATGTTTTTGACATTCTGTTTTGCATCCTTCTGTTTTCTTATCCCTTAACTACTTATTATATATATAGATAATATTATGTTTGTCTTTTAACCTTCCTACTAACTTTCTGCATGGTTGATTTCCTGTCTTTACCTTATATTTGCCTTTACCAATGAGATTTTTTCCTTTTGTAATTTTCATATTTCTAGTTGTGGTCTTTCTTTTCTGCTTAGAGAAGTCCCTTTAACATTTCTTGTAAAGCCTGTTTAGTGGTGCTGAACTCTTGGCTTTTGCTGGTCTGTAAAACTCTTTATCTCTCCTTCAAATTTGAATGGTAACGTTGCTGCACAGAGTATTCTTGGTTGTAGGCTTTTTCCTTTCATCATTTTAAATATATCATGACACTCTCTGCTGGCCTGCAGTGTTTCCACTGAAAAGTCAGCTGATAGCCTTATGAGCGTTCTCTTGTATGCAACTAGTTGCTTTTCCTTTTTTCTTAATATCCTTGCTTTAATTTTTGTCATTTTAATTGCAAAGTGTCACGGTGTGGTCCTCTTTGAATTCATTCTGTTTGTGACTCTCTGTGCTTCCTAGACTTTTTCTTTCCTGTATTAGAGAAGTTTTAAGCTCTTATGTCTTCAAATATGTTCTCTACCTCTTTCTATATCTCTTCTTCTTCTGGAAAGAGATAATAGTAGTATGTTTGATGTTTTCCCAGCGATCTCTTAAACTGTCCTCATTAAAAAAAATTCTTTTCCTTTATTTCTGTTCATTGTGAGTCGTTTCCACCATTCTGTCCTTCAGTTCACTGATGCATTCCTCTATATCATATAACCTACTGTTGATTCCTTCTAATGCATCTTAAAGTGTCAGTTAATATATTCTTTAGCTGTTTAGTTCTTTATATTTTCTACCTCAGTGTTAAACTTCTCACTGTGTATGTCATTCTTCTCCCAAGTTGTTTGAGCATCTTAATGATCATTACTGTGAACTCTTTATTGGGTAGATTGGTTATCTCCACTTAGCCATTCTTCCGGGGTTTTACCCTTTTCCTCCATTTAAAAAATATTCCACTGTCATCTCATTTTTCCCAGGGGAGGTGGTCAGCCCAGGGTCTTTCTACTCTGCCATTTTGGCCATTCCCCCAAAGTTTCTGTTTTAGAATTGAATATGTGCACGCGCACACACACTCACGAAGACTATTAGAAAACATGAGAGACACATTTTGGGGTGACTTAGTCTATGACAAGTACCAATAGTGGGCTCAGGAATCCTGGCCATCTCTATTCATCTTGGACATACTGTTAACAATTATGTAAGTCTCTCGCATAGAACTTTGTCTGTGGCACTTAACACTTCCTTGTTTTACTCTCCAGTATTCAAGCTGGTGGCTCATTGGTAAAGCTGCCTGCCAGTATAGGAGACCGAGGTTCAATCCCTGGGTCAGGAAAATCCCCTGGAGGAGGAAATGGCAATCCACTTCAGTATTCTTGCCTGGGAAATCTCATGGACAGAGGAGCCTGGTGGGCTACAGTCCATGGGGTTGCAAAGAGTTGGACATGACTGAGCACACACACACGTCTTTTTTAGGCTAAAAGCTAGTTGGGGACTGGATCTATATTTGATTCATCTCTAATTCCCAACAGTGCTTTCCTATAATAGCAACTCAAGTATTTGTTATTTAACAAATACTATTTATATCATCATTTACACTAGCCCTGAGGAAATAATTCAAAATAAATTGACAACTGGTTCTTTGATAGAGCATGTTTGATTGGATACCTATAGAGTTACAGATTAGAATTAATGTCCAGGTAGCACCTGCATTTTTCAAAAAAGCAATTTATTATAGAAAATTAGGTGCACACAAAAGTAAATTGAAGAGTATGAGCAGCTTAATTTACTCATCACTGAGCTTCAGTAATGATCACCATGTGAACAATCTCGTTCCCTCTCTATGCCTACCCAGCCTTCCCGAAAACAGTCAGATTACTCTGAAACAATCCAAACATCATTTTATTTCAGCTACAAATACTTTATAATACTAAATATATTTTAAATACTATATTGCATGACTTTTTAGATTCTCTTATTCTGAGAGAATAACTTATTGTAGTATGCTTTGGGGTATTGATGGAGCCAAATGGGGTAAATTTTATAGAGTTGAGTTTGAACCATCTGAGGCTCACTGTGAGTCCCATGGTGAGGTGGTTAGAGTTGCAATGACCTGGCTGTACAAGATGACTTGATAGAAGAGCTTAAAATAAAGTGAAGTGCATGTGTTCTTTGTCACTGTGACCGAAGGACTAACTTTCCAAAGTAGAATCAGTTTTTCCAGACAAAGCTCAATTTTAGTAATAAGTTGTTGTGGTCAGCACACCAAGTGGCACCTAGTCTTGGCTCTGCCATAGACACCACTTTGAACATCTGGGATGGTTAAAGCATGACCCCCTCTCCCACCCCTGAAATCACAGGGAAAATCCAAGCGGAGGGGGGATCCTACACCCTGTTGTCCTCGTGTGTATCAGTCTCCCAGTCCCTTACAGCTGGGCTTCCTGTGACTCAGCTTGCTGGAATCGCTATCATTTCTAAGCAACTCCTGAGAATCCTGCTAAAAATCTTTGTGGGCATCATGTTTGTATCTCTCCACAGCAGACCTAGTACTGTGTCTGTAGGTGCTTGGTAAGTACCTGAAATCTTTTCCTCAATTTTCCTCAAGTGGTGAGTAGAAATAGGATGGCACTTAGAAATCAGAGCAGCAATGGGCACATTGAAGCTTTTCATGAAATACAGCTTAACTGTTTTTAGAAAATTCAGCAGAGATGTATTTTTGGCATGTGGCAAATCATCAAAATGATGGATGACTGTGTTGTAATTTTATATGGTCAAAATATCTGTCTATATAGATATATACACACATACTTCAGATAAATTTGTATAAAACAGGTGTATTTGAGATGTGTAATGGGTACATAGTGGCAGGTGGAGAATGGTTTCTAAGTGGTCAGAGGGAATGTGTTAATGGAATCTTTCCAGCAGAGGCACCGATAAAAATAGATTCCCTCTGGGAAATTTTTCTTGGCAGAGAGCATTAAGCAGTCATATTATCATTCACAGTATTGTAATGGGAGAAAAATAGGGAAAGAGTTTGACATAGGTTTGTGATACAGAAAAGTTCTCTGGGCTCATGTAATTCCCAGGGCACTTATTTAAATTATCTGTCTATGTATTTTTATTGTCTTCAGAATTAATGAGTTATTATGACAGTTATTAGGGCTGATGGCAGAGGGTGTTGACATATTTGATGCATGTAAATGAATGCTGCCTACCAATCACTTTTCTTCCACATGGGCTAGGAAGGGATTAGGTGAGGAGTAACTGGAGCAAAATCCCTTCTTGCAAAATACGACTCGGGTCAAAGACCAAATTAGGGTATATGATTTAGTTTATTTATTTTGGATGGTATTTTACTTTTATTTTTATACAGTAGGGTCTCATGAATTGTCTGTTTTATACATAGTATTGATCAGATCAGATCAGTCACTCAGTCGTGTCCAACTCTTTGAGACCCCACTAATCGCAGCATGCCAGGCCTCCCTGTCCATCACCAACTCCCGGATTTCACTCAGACTCACGTCCATCGAGTCAGTGATGCCATCCAGCCATCTCATCCTCTGTTGTCCCCTTCTCCTCTTGCCCCCAATCCCTCCCAGCATCAGAGTCTTTTCCAACGAGTCAACTCTTCGCATGAGGTGGCCAAAGTACTGGAGTTTCAGCTTTAGCATCATTCCTTCCAAAGAAATCCCAGGGCTGATCTCCTTCAGAATGGACTGGTTGGATCTCCTCGCAGTCCAAGGGACTCTCAAGAGTCTTCTCCAACACCACAGTTCAAAAGCATCAATTCTTTGGCGCTCAGCCTTCTTTACAGTCCAACTCTCACATCCATACATGACCACAGGAAAAACCATAGCCTTGACTAGACGGACCTTTGTTGGCAAAGTAATGTCTCTGCTTTTGAATATGCTATCTAGGTTGGTCATAACTTTCCTTCCAAGGATTAAGCGTCTTTTAATTTCATGGCTGCAGTCACCATCTGCAGTGATTTTGGAGCCCAGAAAAATAAAGTCTGATACTTTATGTTTCCACTGTTTCCCCATCTATTTCCCATGAAGTGATGGGACTGGATGCCATGATCTTCGTTTTCTGAATGTCGAGCTTTAAGCCAACTTTTTCACTCTCCACTTTGACTTTCATCAAGAGGCTTTTGAGTTCCTCTTCACTTTCTGCCATAAGGGTGGTGTCATCTGCATATCTGAGGTTATTGATATTTCTCCTGGCGATCTTGATTCCAGCTTGTGTTTCTTCCAGTCCAGCGTTTCTCATGATGTACTCTGCATAGAAGTTAAATAAATAAACAGGGTGACACTACAGCCTTGACGAACTCCTTTTCCTATTTGGAACCAGTCTGTTGTTCCAAATGTTGAACCATGTCCAGTTCTAACTGTTGCTTCCTGACCTGCATACAAATTTCTCAAGAGGCAGATCAGGTGGTCTGGTATTCCCCTCTCTTTCAGAATTTTCCACAGTTTATTGTGATCCACACAGCCAAAGGCTTTGGCATAGTCAATAAAGCAGAAATAGATGATTTTCTGGAACTCTCTTGCTTTTTCTATGATCCAGCGGATGTTGGCAATTTGATCTCTGGTTCCTCTGCCTTTTCTAAAACCAGCTTGAACATCAGGAAGTTCACGGTTCACATATTGCTGAAGCCTGGCTTGGAGAATTTTCAGCATTACTTTACTAGCGTGTGAGATGAGTGCAACTGTGTGGTAGTTTGAGCATTCTTTGGTATTGCCTTTCTTTGGGATTGGAATGAAAACTGACCTTTTCCAGTCCTGTGGCCACTGCTGAGGTTTCCAAATTTGCTGGCATATTGAGTGCAGCACTTTCACAGCATCATCTTTCAGGATTTGGAATAGCTCAACTAGAATTCCATCACCTCCACTAGCTTTGTTCGTAGTGATGCTTTCTAAGGCCTACTTGACTTCACATTCCAGGATGTCTGGCTCTAGGTCAGTGATCACACCATCGTGATTATCTGGATCGTGAAGATCTTTTTTGTATAGTTCTTCTGTGTATTCTTGCCATCTCTTCTTAATATCTTCTGCTTCTGTTAGGTCCATACCATTTCTGTCCTTTATTGAGCCCATCTTTGCATGAAATGTTCCTTTGGTATCTCTGATTTTCTTGAAGAGATCCCTAATCTTTCCTATTCTGTTGTTTTCTTCTATTTCTTTGCATTGATCGCTGAAGAAGGCTTTCTTATCTTTTCTTGCTATTCTTTGGAACTCTGCATTCAGATGTTTATGTCTTTCCTTTTCTCCTTTGCTTTTCGCTTCTCTTCTTTTCACAGCTATTTGTAAGGCCTCCTCAGACAGCCATTTTGCTTTTTTGCATTTCTTTTCCATGGGAATGGTCTTGATCCCTGTCTCCTGTACAATGTCACGAACCTCATTCCATAGTTCGTCAGGCACTCTATCTATCAGATCTAGGCCCTTAAATCTATTTCTCACTTCCACTGTATAATCATAAGGGATTTGATTTAGGTCATACCTGAATGGTCTAGTGGTTTTCCCTACTTTCTTCAATTTAAGTCTGAATTTGGCAATAAGGAGTTAATGGTCTGAGCCACAGTCATCTCCTGGTCCTGTTTTTGTTGACTGTATAGAGCTTCTCCATCTTTGGCTGCAAATAATATAATTAATTTGATTTCGGTGTTGACCATTTGGTGATGTCCATGTATAGAGTCTTCTCTTGTGTTGTTGGAAGAGGGTGTTTGTTATGACCAGTGCATTTTCTTGGCAAAACTCTATTAGTCTTCACCCTGCTTCATTCTGTATTCCAAGGCCAAATTTGCCTGTTACTCCAGGTGTTTCTTGACTTCCTATTTTTGCATTCCAGTCCCCTATAATGAAAAGGATATTTTTTTTGGGGTGTTAGTTCTAAAAGGTCTTGTAGGTCTTCATAGAACCGTTCAACTTCAGCTTTTTCAGTGTTACTGGTTGGGGCATAGACTTGGATTACTGTGATATTGAATGGTTTGCCTTGGAAACAAACAGAGATCATTCTGTCATTTTTGAAATTGTATCCAAGTACTGCATTTCAGACTCTTTTGTTGACCATGATGGCCACTCCATTTCTTCTGAGGGATTCCTGCCCGCAGTAGTGGATATAATGGTCATCTGAGTTAAATTCACCCATTCCAGTCCATTTCAGTTCGCTGATTCCTAGAATGTCGACATTCACTCTTGCCATCTCTTGTTTGACCACTTCCAATTTGCCTTGATTCATGGACCTGACATTCCAGGTTTCTATGCAATATTGCTCTTTACAGCATTGGACCTTGCTTCTATCACCAGTCACATCCACAGCTGGGTATTGTTTTTGCTTTGGCTCCATCCCTTCATTCTTTCTGGAGTTATTTCTCCACTGATCTCCAGTAGCATATTGGGCACCTACTGACCTGGGGAGTTTCTCTTTCAGTATCCTATCATTTTGCCTTTTCATACAGTTCATGGGGTTCTCAAGGCAAGAATACTGAAGTGGTTTGCCATTCCCTTCTCCAGTGGACCACATTCTGTCAGACCTCTCCACCATGACCCGCCCATCTTGGGTTGCCCCACGGGCATGGCTTAGTTTCATTGAGTTAGACAAGGCTGTGGTCCTAGTGTGATTAGATTGACTAGTTTTCTGTAAGTATGGTTTCAGTGTGTTTGCCCTCTGATGCCCTCTTGCAACACCTACCGTCTTACTTGGGTTTCTCTTACCTTGGGCGTGGGGTATCTCTTCACGGCTGCGCCAGCAAAGTGCAGACATTGCTCCTTACCTTGGACGAGGGTATCTCCTCACTGCCGCCCTTCCTGACCTTCAACGTGGCGTATTATCAGTCCCAATCTCCCAATTCATCTCACCTCCACCTTTGCCCTCTTGGTATCCATACACTTGTTCTCTACATCTGTGTCTCTATTTCTGCTTTATGAATAAGATTGTCTATACCTTTTTTTTTTTTCAGATTCCACATATATGCCTTAATGTATGATATTTGTTTTTCTCTCTTTCTGACTTACTTCACTCTCTGTGACAGTATGACTTAGTTGAGAGGTTCAAGTTAAACTTCCTCTTCCATCCACCCTTCTTCCTCTCCCTTCCAAAACTTGGGACTTATATGTTTAGGTGTGCCCTGGGACAGAGAGATGGGACAGCCCTGGATGGGGCTGTATGACATCTGGGAGTGAGGGTGGACACAGGCCACCAAATGGATATTCCAGCTGAGCTCTTCAATTCTGCTACAAGGGAAAGCAAGCGGAGTTTCAGAAGGGCATGATTCATAGGTCCTTGCCTTGTGAGGCATAGCCATCCTGCCCAAGAGACGACACGACCCATCAGTACCTCCGTTTTTGACCAACCTGATGAGCACCTCCTCCTGTTTGGCATAGGGCAGCTAGGAGGGAGATGGGCAGAGACACAAAGGGTATATGATGGTAGCTTCCCTTCTGTTATTTATTAGTGGCTAATAGTTAGACCACGTTAAAGCATTGCCTGTAACATTTCTGCAGACTCACCAGAGAAATAAGGTCACTGCACATCTAGATTTTGTTGGTTTAATACTTAGATCCATTAAAGCAGAAACTCCATTGCCCCGAGCATTACCTCCAGATGCAGCAAAATCACGTGGGCATCATTTCTGTACTAGTTTTCTACTCTGTTTTGGGCTCAAAGAGACCTTGCATCAGCTTTTTTTTCCAGGCGCAATCCCCTTTTGGTGATCCTTGTATTCTAAAGGTATCACAATTTCCTGGTAGTCTGTGGTGGAGTAAGGCAAGAAGGCCCTTTTCTGTTAGATTCATATTGTATGACAGGCCCCAGTCAGTGTTGCTTGGAGTCACATGATGAATAAAACTAGTCTTGTGTTTTTCTTGGAAACCCTTTGTTACACTAGGACTCAAACACGTGTTCAGGCTCAGCTACCTATCAGTTGAAGTACCAGACATCTTTGTGGTACTCATAATCACTTTACCCCTTGTGACAGTCTTCTCTTGTGGCTCAGCTGATAAAGAATCCACCTGCAGTGTGGGAGACCTGGGTTATATCCCTGGGTTGGGAAGATCCCCTGGAGAAGGGAAAGGCTTCCCACTCTAGTATTCTGGCCTGGAGAATTTCGTGGACTGTGTAGTCCATGGGGTCGCAAAGAGTCAGACACAACTGTCGACTTGCACTTTCACTTTCTTTCTTGTGACAGTCAGTTTTTTTACTGGTTAATAGCTACTGGCAGGGGATCTGGGTGCACAGACCTGGGTATGGCATAAGCCCTCTAGGAGGAGGTCATCATTAATGCCACCATTAATGCCAGAACTTACACAGGACTAGGGAAACAGAAGTTTGGAGGGCACGAGCAAAACCTTGTGTGTACCAGGACCCAGGAGACAGGAGCAGTGACCCCACAAGAGCCTGACCCAGACTTTTCCGTGTGTCCAGGAGTCTGTGGCCGAGGCGTGGGTTGGTGGTGACCCGTTGCAGGGTAGGGGGCCCTGAGTGCAACCATGTGGGACCACCAAGACAGACGGGTCATGGTAGAGAGATCTGACAAAACGTGGTCCACTGGAGAAGGGAATGGCAAACCACTTCAGCATTCTTGCCTTGAGAACCCCGTGAACAGTATGAAAAGGCAAAAAGATAGGACACTGAAAGATGAACTTCCCAGATCTGTAGGTGCCCAATATGCTACTGCAGAGACGGAACCAAAGCAAAAACAACACCCAGTTGTGGATGTGACTGGTGATGGAAGTAAGTCTGATGCTATAAAGAGCAATATTGCAAAGGAACCTGGAATGTTAGGTTAGGTCCTAAAATGTCAGGTCCATGAATTGGATCTGGTAAGGTAAATTGAAAGAGATCAAATAGGAGATGGCAAGAGTGAACATCGACATTTTAGGAACAGTGAACTAAAATGGACAGGAATGGGTGAATTTAACTCAGATGACCATTATATCTACTACTGTGGGCAGGAATCCTTTAGAAGAAATGGAGTAGCCCTCATAGTCAACAAGAGAGTCTGAAATGAAGTATTTGGGTACAATCTAAAAAATGACAGAAGGCAAACTGTTCAGTATCACAGTAATTCAAGTCTGTGCCCCAACCAGTAATGCTGAAGAAGCTGAAGTTGAATGGTTCTATGAAGACCTACAAGACCTTCTAGAACTAACACCCAAAAGAGATGTCCTTTTCATCATAGGGGACTGGAATGCAAAAGTAGGAAGTCAAGAGATACCTGGAGTAACAGGCAAATTTGGCCTTAAAGTACAAAACAAAGAAGGTTAAAGGCTAACAGTTTTGCCAAGAGAACGCACTGGTCATGGCAAACACCCTTTTCCAACAACACAAGAGAAGACTCTACAAATGGACATCACCAGATGGTCAAAACTGAAATCAGATTGATTATATTCTTTACAGCCAAAGATGGAGAAGCTCTATACAGTCAGCAAAAACAAGACTGGGAGCTAACTCAGATCACGAATTCTTTATTGCCAAATTTAGACTTAAATTGAAGAAAGTAGGGAAAATAACTAGACCATTCAGGTATGACCTAAATCAAATCCCTTGCGACTATACAGTGGAAGTGACAAATAGATTCAAGGGATTAGATCTGATAGAGTGCCTAAAGGACTGTGGATGGACAGTTGTGGCATTGTACAGGAGGCAGTGATCAAAACCCATCCCCAAGAAAAAGAAATGCAAAAAGGCAAAATGGCTGTCTGAGGAGGCCTTACAAATAGCTGAGAAAAGAAGGGAAGCTGAAGGCAAAGGAGCAAAGGAAAGATATACCCATCTGAATGCAGAAGCTTCAGTCTGTTGTCTCCTGGAGTCCTTTCAGGCCCTTGAAAGTGACCCTGTGATGGCTTCTCCCATTGGTCTATCTGATGTGCTCAGAGTCATAATCCCAAATGAGACTCATCTAGGACACCACTGGAGGTGACTGCTGTTTCCTCTCTTTCTTAGCCCTGTCACTCAAACATCCCACACACCTGCCTTCCGCACCCAACCTCCAGATTTATCAGGGTTCCACCAGCACACCCACTTCAGCAGCTGTGGTCCTTCGTTTTGGTACATTGTCTGCTCTAGAATTTAGGGTTTGGAGGGAGTCTTATCCTTGCTTTAATTTTAAATTTGATACTACATTCCCTGTATCTTATTTTGAGTCTTTCCCCTCTCTCTCTCTTTGTATTTGATCTCTTATAAAATTATAACATTGAACTCTTGTTTTCCAGGGCTGTATCCTATCACCTTAAGCACTCTCAAATGTATTTAGAAGTAATTATTTTTAATTATTTGCCTTTTATATACATAAAATGTTGAATTGCATAAGGTTTTATGCTTATTTTAGTTTCTCAGTTTTAAGTACGTTTTGCTTGCATTATGCTTAATTTTTATAACTACTTGTATATCATTGAATTACATATCACATACATTTAAAAATTTTTCTTAAGCATCTAAAATCGCCACTGAGTGAAA
Organism: Bos indicus x Bos taurus; assembly: GCF_003369695.1. Taxonomy (NCBI): domain Eukaryota; kingdom Metazoa; phylum Chordata; class Mammalia; order Artiodactyla; family Bovidae; genus Bos; species Bos indicus x Bos taurus. Next base: position 94,265,624 of record NC_040079.1, on the reverse strand, counting down.
GAAAATGATGGATTGAATCATTTCTAGCTCTTTTTACAGTCTGGAAATTCTGTTTATTCTTTGAAGCTTGCCACGAGGCTCTCATTACTTGTGTTTCTAAATTAAAATGATGGGATTAAATTGACCAGAAACTTTTAGCCCAGTTATAAAATTTTAATGACTGGATGCTTTTAGGTTGCAAATGTATACACTTTTATATAAGAATAAAGTATATGTTTGGAGTCTGTGACTGAATATTAACCATGTAATTGAGAATGCTTGCCACGACATTTTAATAAAATTGCATACTTTTTATTTTCCATGAGTAAGAAATTAGATTTCAACCATGTGTTTTGTTTGGCATGGGGTGGGGGCGAATTGGGAGCCTCCTAAATCTAAATGTCAGGAATGTGCTACTATAGGAAGTGAAGAGACTTGCAGAAACTGCTTCTTTAAAATCCTGCTATAGCACAGAGAGGGTATTTTGAGGAAGCGCTACTAGGTGAGAGCAAAAGTGTTGTAGGCAGTGCTTTGAAGAAGTGAAATGTAAGCAGTTGCTTCTGCCTTTTACCAAACATTTGTGTCACTCTGGAGATATGGCCCAGGGACGGGTATGCATCAGCACTTAAAAACAGATGGTCGACCTAATAGCTGTCCTGGTGGTGGGCTGGATTTAGGGCACATGAAAGCTGCAGAGAGGGGCCCGGCAGAAGTCTGTTTTGAGTCTACAAAGTAAATGCTAAACTATGTAGTGAATCACCGGCTTTTGGATGTCCAATAAAGGCAGCTGAAATCATAAACTTGGAATTAGCAAGAACTAATGGATGGAAGAAGATAGCTGGATCTTTTTTGTTTTTTCCCTGAGACAATAAGAATTTAATGGGCTAGTTGTCCTCTTCTCTTCTGAGGTTTTAATGTGTGGATTCTTAAGTTTATCCATTCAAGAAATTTGGACTAAATGTTTCCTGTAATACAAAGGTATTTCGTGAGGATTAAGGTAAGGTGAACGGGATAAACACCAGACTTGCAGAACTGGAGGATGTTAGACATTCTAGTCCAAATGCCTTCATCATGAGAGGGCTGGGATGCCAAGGTCATTGTGCAAACGACAGGGCTGAGGCGAAAACTCAGGTTCTCACCTCTGTTAACCCACACCTTTTTTTTTTTTTTTAAAGGGGGAAGGATGACTAGAAAGATATGAAACATCTGTACTATTAATTATCAGTATGGAAAGAGGGATTTGTTCCAATCTAGAAGCCAAGTTCCTGCAGTCTCTGATAGATATTTTCCTTCAGTGAAGTGAATGACAATCAAGTGAATATGAAGACTAGATGTTATATAATCAACAGTATCTGAAAAGCTCTCAAACTGAAGAGGTTGAGAGTGTAGAACTCCATCCCCTCGGGTTCCAGTCTTGGCTCTACCCCTTTCAAGCTTGAATGCCTTTGGCAGCTTTCTTAACTTTTTACTCCTGGATAAATTGGGGTAATCAAGGCAGTTATCTCATTTGTTGATCTTTAGATGAATAAATGCATGTCAAGTGTCTGGCACAGCATAACTGGCCCATTTTAAGTATTCAAATACAAATTATTATGTTTCTAATTTAAAAAATAGATTCCATAAACCAAATAAAGTGAACAAGTAGGTCCAGATTGATGTGATATATGCTGTGATAGAGAATTATGGAATCACAGAGGAGAGGCATTTGACCAGGGTTGGCAGCAAAAATCAAAAACTCAAGATCTCTTCACACATTGTGAATGATTTTTCCTTCACTGTTTTCTTCTCCACACCCAGTCCTACTCCCCAAACCTTGATCTCCTCCAGAGTTTCTTATGTCAGTGTTCATTTAAGTCAGGAACATAAGGATTACCTTGTAGGCATAGATCTCCCCACTACCCCAGCCCGCCTCAGTTTTGTATCCTGCTTCATTCAATTATCTTGATACTGTTAACATATTTGAATGCTCTGTTAAATTTATTTTTCAGAATTGATAATGTACCATTGATGGATATTCCATCCTTTATTAGCCACTTTTTAACTATCATGGAAACCATTTCATAATTACATATGTATCAGCAAATCATCATGTGTATACTTTAAACTAACACCATGTGTTATGTCAATTATACCTCAATAGAACTGGGAAAAAGATGGTTCAGATCTTGTGGCAGTAGCAAACAGTCTTCAGGCAAAGACTAAGCATCTTTTTCTAGCCATACAGCCTATTACCACAGCCTCAGTGTTCACTACCAAACAGGACTAGACTGAAGACTAGCCCTTCAACTTTTTTGCTGTTTCTTGGACTTACTTTGATCCACATATATGCTTTCAGCAGGTTGTTTTGTAGGCTGGTCTTTCTGAGGCATCATTGTTGGTCTTTTTCTCCTCTCACTCTCTCATCTCTGCTCTTCTCTGTGTATATTTTTTCTTTATCTAGGAATTCTGGCAGGAAATGAAGTGAGTGTTTAGGGTAGTATTACAAGGAAATCAGATCACCCTTGATAAAATAATCCCTGCCCCATTCCTCACCCACTCCAGTACTCTTGCCTGGAAAATCCCATGGACGGAGGAGCCTGGTGGGCTGCAGTCCATGGGGTCGCTGAGGGTCGGACACGACTGAGCGACTTCACTTCCACTTTTCACTTTCATGCATTGGAGAAGGAAATGGCAACCCACTTCAGTGTTCTTGCCTGGAGAATCCCAGGGACCGGGGAGCCTGGAGGGCTGCCGTAATGGGGTCACACAGAGTCGGACACGACTGAAGTGACTTAGCAGCAGCAGCAGCAGCAGCAGCAGCCCCGGTCCTCTGTCGAAATGTGTCCTCAAAGAGGAGTGGTGCACTACCAAGTGTACTGTAAGTCCATCACCGATTGCATCATGGAATCGTGGAAGAAGACACAGTTTTGGGGAAAAACAGTAGAAATACTTGGAGGCAGAATGAAAGAGGGTTGGGAAGTGATAAAGGAGTACTAGGAGTTGTGCACTGGCAGAAATTTTAAATCAATATCTCTCTAAAATAAATTGCCAAAGAAAATTCTTTGACAGGATGGAGATAAAATTAGGTAGAAGAAAATAAAAGTGTTGGTTTCCACGTTGTTTCCTAACTTTCAGTCTCTCCCTGTATTTGATAACTATCGTGTCTTCATTTTCCAAGTATACAAAAAACGATCACTAAATGGCTCATTAATTATAGGGTTTATGAGAAGTGTTAGTAGTTTACAAAACATGAATACCAAAAGGCTTCAGATATTCGTAGAATTTAAAATAGGCAGTAGTGAGCCATTCCCAAGAAGAAAGCATGTTGTTAAAACCGAAATGTGTGTCCCATCACATCTGCTACGTTATCCCTGAAACCATGTAAAGGAAGGGCCAGGTCCATAAAATTCTGAAAGCATCATAGCCAGAACATTTTAATGTGACCTGTTGTTTTGCATTATGTAGACAAGAAAACCATTGGCTTTTCCAAATGGTGGCATAGATGACTTTAGAGTCATTGCATCTTGGCCCAGGGTCGTAACACTGTCTGCATTGCCCCTTGGGCCCCTCCTGCACAAGGACACGCCCGACGCTCTGTGCCCCCGTTGCACACTCTGGATCTGTGATCCTGACCTCTTCCTCCCTCTCTTTAGATTTGGCCCTGGAAGGTGGCAACTGCCATTACCCTTCTAGAACTGCATCTCGTTTTCTCTTTTGAGTCCAAGTCTGTACCTGCCCCCTGACATTCTGCCGTTGCACCAGGTTCAGCCTGAGTCCCTAAGTGTGTTATGTGCCAGTACCTTCCTGCTCTTTGAATTCCTGATTGTTCGACACTGTATGAGACTGGCCTTTCTAACTGAAGCTTCCCCTACACTCGCCATTGTGCACTGCTACCAATAACATATATACCCACACCCACTTAGAAAGTACTCTTTTTGTAAGCTTTTACTTCAGCTGTTCCTTCTGTCTGGAAAGCATTCTCTACCACCCCGCCCCATCCCTCACCCCCCCGCAGTCCCAAAGCATGTGTACTTATTAACTGATCACATGTCATTTCTCCATGAAGCCTTCCTGGATTTCCCCAGATGAATTTAGACTTTCTATTCACTTCTCTACGCATCTCTACATTTCTTTTCCCATAGCACAGTGTATGCACTTTTATTACTGTGTTTTCCAAATACTTCTCTGGGTTGGTTTTCTGTTTGTTGTGGCTGAAGCTTTCCATTTCCTTGATCACGTTGTGACGCTAAATGGCTAAGGCTGTCAGGCACTTTTCTGTCCCCACAGAAGCTAACATAGTACCTTGCAAGTCACTCCTGTTCAGAAAATTTCTGTGAAATTTGTTAGAAACGGGGAACAAAATATGGTTGTTCAATCCAGTTTGAAGGTTGATGTTAATAGTCATTTACTAGTTGGTTCATGGTGGGTGCATGAATAGGTGTGTGGGCATGCTCAGTGGTGTCTGACTCTTTGCGACCCCGTGGACTGTAGCCCACCAGGCACCTCTCTCCATGGTATTTTCCAGGCAGGAATACTGGAGTGGGTTTCCATTTCCAACTACAGGGGAGCTTCCCAGCCCAGGGATCGAACCCACATCTCTCGCATCTTGTGCACTGCACCACCTGTATGGGTGGCTATTTTCCAACAATATTTTAAAATAGTGGTTTCAGATGTTTTGAGAGTGGTATAATAGAACAGATTACTATAAACATTGCTGCTTATAAACCAGGCACATAGTTTTAAGATTTAATATCCTTTCCTCTCTCCCAGTATTATGGATTGGAAAAGATTTCTCACCAAATAGCCTCCTCATCAGTTTTCACACATAAGTATATTGACAGGAAACAAAATCCTTGTGTTTTTAATTCTTGAATACTAGCATTCATAAAATATTGTGTATAACTTAATGTCTTAGAACATTTCAAGGCTTTGAAACCTGGAAATTACTTCTTAGGGGAACACAGAAATGGTATTCTTTGTGACTGCTTTTCACAATCTAGGACCCAGTGAGTTAGCAGATTCCAGACTTGGCAAGCCAATCTCAACTATTCCTAGTGGGAAGTATTTTGGTTTTAACTTCCTTTGGAAAATCTCCCAAGCTGGAGGGGAAGTAAACATACTTCAAGAATCAAGGCTCCTTTTTGAAATTCAATTTTTAAAAAGTTTTCTTTTTTTTTTTAAAGGAATTCTGGCTCTGCCTCTTTCAACAAATTTTTTCTATTCTTCATCAGCGTGTCATCTCTCTCTTGTCAGCTGCCAAAAACTGGCCTTTTCCTGGGCTCCTAGGGATTTGAAACATCTTGGCAGGCTAGAGAGGAACATGGATGGGAAAAACTCACAAAGAGGGTGAGAAATGATGTTTCCAACTTCCTACTTTTCTTGGCCAGATTGGTTTTCTGTGTGGGAGGAAAAAACCTCTGGAATCATTTCAAGTGCTCCACTGAGATTCAGACTCGTAGGGCCAGACTCATTAAATCAACAAATACTTAGCATGTGCTGGGAGTTCTAGTCGACAGAGAACTTTTAAAACAGTCCACAACCGGTGAAATGCTTAGATGTAATTAATGGTGGAGATAAAATGTTTGCAACATTTAATGGCAATATAACTGACTTGCATAACTCCAAAAAGCACATGCTCAGTTGCCAGATGTATGGTCAAGACAGAAAAAGAGGAGTTCAAAGAATGAGGACTCTTTGTAGATGTCTGGTAACAAGGGGGTCATCTGTCTTTCAGAGGAAATGGGGAGAGGTGTAAGGACATCTCACAGGAGGTGCATGTTTGGCTGGGTTTTCAAGGCAGCTGCAGCTAAGGCCCCCCTACAAGCAGTGTTTTAAAGTGGCAAAATATCTGTCATATGGACCAGTTTGTCCATTATTACTGTTCTTTCTCCATCTAAACTGGAAGTGTTAGTTGTAGCCCCCCAGGCTCCTCTGTCCATGGGATTTTCCAGGGAAGAATACTGGAATGGGTCGCCATGTCCTTCTCCAGGGGATATTCCCGACCCAGAGACTGAACCTGGGTTCCTTGCATTGCAGGCAGATTCTTTACCGTCTGAGCCACCAGGGAATTATTAACTTGTGAACTGTGTGTTTTGCATATATTCCGTCTAGTCCTAACAGCTGTGCAAAGTAGATATTCTACGATTTTATAATGTCTTCTATTTTGTTGGACTGAAAGCTCTATGGGAACAGGGATGGATTTGTCTGCTTTTTTTCATCTTTATTTCCTTAAGCCTAGTACAGTGTCTGGCAGATAAAAAGTACCTGATACTTATTTCTGGACAACATGAGCTGAAGCAATTGACCCAGACTCTCAGTGCCAGTAAGTGGCAAAGCTGGGATTTCCACTTGTCTGTGTGGTCACAGTCTTAGGTCTTTTGTGGTATAGTGGACTTCAGTGATGACTGTGATTTAAAGAGTTGGAGAGAAATGGGAAGGACATGCCAGTCTGGAGCATTAGCATGAGGAAGATCACAGAGAGAGAACTAGTAGATCACTTTAATAATGGTAGTTATAGGCAAACTAGAAAACCAGATTGAGGCCTGATTCTTATAAAACTTTATACAGCAGGCCTAAATATTTTCCTTTTCTTTTAGTTGATGGAAAATAATACAAAGGTTTTCAACATGAGAAACAGTGATCAAAGCAGCACTTTAGGAAATTCATGCAGCAGCCTTCCTTCATGTGAAGGAAGCTTTGGAAGGATAGGCTAAAAGCTGAGGTCAGTGGGGAGACTGTTCCAGCTGCCTTAGCAGGAAATGACAAAGACCGAATCGAGGTTAACTGGCATTCTCCAAAGATATGGGTCCTTTCTCAGATCAGTGAAGATGGAAATGATGGAGGCATGCAAGATATAATCTAAGGAAGCACTCCCCAGCAATTTTGGCAACAGGACCAATTTTGTGGGAGACAATTTTTCCACATACTAGGGTTGGGGGAATGGTTTTGGGTGATTCAAGAGCTTTGCATTTATTGTGTACTTTATTTCTATTATTATTACATCAGTTCCAATTCAGATTATCAGACGTTAGATCTCGGAGGTTGGGGACCCCTGATCTAAAGGAAATATCTTCAGGCACTTAAAAAGAGGAAAATGTTAAAGGTAACTGGATTGTAAGCCTCTGTAACTGGACAAATGATGGTACCCTTGGAAAGGCAAAATAATAATCTTTCTAGTGGAATTCAGTTTTAAACCTGTTATAATTGGGATGAATGACACAGTCAATGGAAGGGAATTTGAGTATTCAGGGCTGATACTGATATTAGAGGTCGAATTGCAGGACAAAGATCTAGAGGAAATAACAAAAACCATGCTAGTGAATGAGGGAAGACAGGGACTGATATTAAAGAGAAGTCACATTACAAAAGTGAATTGCTTCTTTTTGATAAACACTGGTATTGAACTATAGTAAGAGACTCGGACATGACTGAGTGACTTCACTTTCACTTTTCACTTTCATGCATTGGAGAAGGAAATGGCAACCCACTCCAGTGTTTTTGCCTGGAGAATCCCAGGGACGGGGGAGCCTGGTGGGCCTCCATCTATGGGGTTGCACAGAGTCAGACACAGCTGAAGTGACTTAGCAGCAGCAGTAAGATGTACACATTAAGTCTGTATATAGCTCAGTGAGATTTTACAAAGTGATACACTCATGTACCACACAAAGATCATGACCTAGAAAATCACCACCATCTTAGAAGCCTCTCTTAAAATAATCCTCCTGGAAAAGGTAGCCATTATTTTGGTCTTTCTCACTAGAGATGTTTGGGACCCTTGCATGACTGAAACTGTGCCGTATGCTGTGTATGCTGTTGTGACTGGCTTCTCATGCTCTACAATTATAGTTGTGAGATGTGTCTTTTCTACTTTGACCCATGGGTTATTCAGAAACATATTGCTTGATTTTTTACAAATTTGGAAGTTTTCTAGCCTTCTGTTACTGATTTTAGCTTAATCCCACTGAAGTCAGAAAACATTCTTGGTATTATTTCAATCCTTTGAAATTTGTTAAGACTTGCCTTGCAGTCTAGCAAATTTTCTATTTTGGTAAATGTTCCACGGTAGTGGAAAAGACTCTGCGGAGGAATGCGTACTCTGAAATGCTGAGTACGGTGTTCTATAAATGTCAATTAGGTCAAGTTCATCAATCATTGTGTTCAACTCTTCTACGTGTTAATGCTTTTTTTGTTTGCTTGTTCTGTCAATTACTAAGAAAAGCATGTTATATTTTCACACTATCATCACAAGTTTGTTGAATTCTTCTGGTTTTTTTTTTTTCAAATTTTAATGCTTGTTTATTAGATACAGATGAATTCAGACTTTTATATCCTTCAGTTGAAATAAGGTTTTATCACTTGGAAATACATCTCTGACCTCTAGTACTATATTTGTTTTATAGTATACTTTGTTTAATCTCTTCTTTATGGCTGTACAGTTATCTTTTGCTTGATAGTTTTGTGATACAGACTTTTTTCTATCCTTTTATTGTCAGTCTTTCTATGTCTTTATACAGAAGGCTATAGTATGTATATACATATTTATTATATATAAATCATAGGTAGTCACATTATGGAAGTGAGAGTTTTAAGATAGGCAGCAAGCAAGACTAGGGAAGAGACAAATAAACCAGAGAAGCTGGAGGAACTTAGGGATAACAAGAAATTAGTGGGACTGAGAAAGGAGCATTTCAAGCAGGATGGAAAACTCAACCCCCTTTACTGTTGTTTTAGCAGAGGCACATGTCACATGCAAATAGAGATGCTGCTGCTGCTGCTGCTACTGCTAAGTCACTTCAGTCGTATCCTACTCTGTGTGACCCCATAGACGGCAGCCCACCAGGCTCCCCCGTCCCTGGGATTCTCCAGGCAAGAACACTGGAGTGGGTTGCCATTTCCTTCTCCAATGCATGAAAGATAATTAAATTCAATAGTTCATATTCATTAAATATTTTTTGAGTTATCTGGTAGTAGATAAAGCAGACTTAAAGAGATAATGAGTACAACAAAATATAAACAGCAGATTTAGCCATATTTATTAAATTTATCTGTGGAGAGAATAATGCTTGAAAACACTTTTCAAACTTTAGATTTAATATGGTCACATCTCCTGGGTTTTTCCAATAAGTTATTTAAGCATCTACCTGCCTTTTTAGCAGATGCCTTGGTATCTCTTTCCCAGTGCTTTGCTCTGCCTTTCAGTTATACAGAAATGTCAAGGACTCACACGGTCCAGTACAGGGAGTCCATCTGCTTGCAGCCTGAGCTGGGTGAACACTGTCTCCTGCCACGGTTCTCTCTGACCCGCAGGGAGTCCTGTATGGCGTGACCGTCAGGGAGGCTCACTGATGGGGTCATACTTTGCTAATCCATTTGTTTCTTTTTCTCTCCCACCAAAGATAAAACAGTTTTCTATTTTAAAGCTTCAGAACACAAAGAATATGGTTAAAAAAATTACGGTTCCTTCATTGAAAGGAATTGTTTGTATCTTCAAAGAAAAAAGAAATATAATGAGCAAGCTGATTCATGAAAAGACCATCAAGGCCTATTGGTACTGAAATAAAGTAAGAGCAGGCTGATGGGCCTGGCATACTGCATTCTTCCCTGGACAGGGTGACTCTTTGCCCGGTTTTCTAAAGATCATGCTCAATGACCTCAAAAGTCTCTTCCTTCCTATCTGAAGGGGGATTCCCTGAGTGATTATAAGATCTGCACACATGCCCCAAAGGAGAAGACTGCTTTCAGCCTCTCTCAGTCCATGTTCTAACACCTTTTTTGGTAGAGAAGAGAGAAATTACAAATTAGCTCTTGTAATTTATCTCTCTCTGCACATATTGGGCACTCACATTGTACAATTAATTTCAAAGCTATGTTAGTCTGTACCTACTTGAATGTAGATGAGAAGCATGGAAAGCATATAAAATGCTGAATGGATAATTAGATAGGTTCTTGGAAACAGTCAAGGGAGTTAGTTTTGGATAAAGAGGAGAGAGTCCTTTTTATCCAAAGCAGAAAGCGAAGAGGATTCTCTTAGACTAAATATTTGAAGTTTGTGGTGTGTGCTTTGGGGGGTGGGGTGGGCACAGGGATGGATAGACATGGAAATTCATTTGACAGCTTTAATGTTCTTAATAGAAGATCACTAGCAAAATGATTGAATATGATTTGCTGCCTGATACTAAGCATAGAAAAAGGTTAAGTGAGGTTCATAAGTAAATTTTGTACCACACCCAATAATTAGAACACATTCTCAAAGTTTAGAAAGTTTGTATTATGAAAAAATTTCAGAAAAATATAGAAACAGAATAAGTGAGGATGTGATCAGCTTTCATTAGATATTTATCCCCCCGGATTTCACCAAGATCAGATGGTTTTACCACTAAATTTTATTTAAAAGCCGTATGTTCTTCAGTCACCCAGTGGTGTCCAACTCCTTGCAACCCCATGGATGCAGCACTCCAGGCCTCCCTGTCCCTCACTATCTCCCAGAGTTTGCCCAAGTTCGTGTCTCTTGCATTGGTGATGCCATCCAGCCTTCTCATCCTCTGATGCCCTCTTCTTCTTTTGCCCTCAGTCTTTTCCCCAGCATCAGTGTCTTTTCCAGTGACTCAGCTGTTCACATCAGGTGACCAAAATATTGGTGCTTCAATATCAGTCCTTCCAATTTCCAGTATTACTTAATCTCTTCCGTGTCATAGGAAAAAAATTAAATTTCCCTAATAAATTTAATATCAAGACATTTATGACAAAAATTAAAAATGCATAATCATAAGGAAGTAACAACATTCTTGTTGATGATAAAAAAGCCAAGGTATTTTATTTAAAAACTTGAGAATTAACACAAAAATTTGTATGCGTGTAGTATATGTATAGGTAGCGACCCCATGGACTGCAGCCTACCAGGCTCCTCCGTCCATGGGATTTTCCAGGCAGGAGTACTGGAGTGGGGTGCCATTGCCTTCTCCAATTATATAAATACACAAGAATCAAAAGATTTTCTCTTTTAACATAAGCACCTGTAAGTGGAATACAAGAAATATCCCAGTAAGATATTGACAAATATTTAAATATTTAAAATAAAATTAAGAAGATATGGATATGGGTGAAAAATAAGTAAATTTTACTGATTTAAAAGAACATAAAAGATCTGAATAAATGAAAAGACATTGCTGTATTTTTGAATATAAAGACATGCCATAAGCAACAGCAAATTGACAATTTAAAGACATACAATCCAATAGGAAAAAGGACAAAGAATATGGAATTTCTTGGGTCAGTTAATTCAGTCACCAAGGTACATATTCACAGTGCTCACTCTGGCTCCCAGTAAGGAAAATGCAAATTCACAGTGAGATATCACTTCACATCTACTGAACTGACAAATATGAAGAAAAAAGTCTTCTGCCTGAAATATAGGGAAATGAATATCTCATGAATTGCTGATAAATGTCTGAATTATTATAGCATATTGTATAGTATATCTGATAGGAGCTCTTAAAATTATAAACACTCCATTTCTTGCAATTCCACTCCTGTGCATCTAGCCCATAAATATAAAAGAAAAAAAGGGTGAGTACATATGATATAAGAACAGGAAGTTTGCTGTAAAATTGCTGTAAATGGCAAAGAACTATTAATAAAAGAAAAGTGGATGCCCAGCAATGTATACATGTGTAAATTTAGATTTATCAAGTGTGTAATACCCTGTTTTTGTAAAATGTGCACATTTTGTAAAACACATCTGTAATATGTTTACTTTTAACTGCATGTAATATTAACACAGAAATGTAAAGGGGGAGAGCTATGAAAAAAGTAAGAAATAAAGACTTCATTTAAACCCCCCTCAATATGTAAATATCTATGCATTTGAATTATATACACATGATTTTTCAAAATTAAAAGCATGAAACAAATTTCCTGCTTTTAAGTAACTGGAGTTTAGTACTCAGATGATAATACAAAATAGAAATTGATCAAACTAAATGAAGTTATTCACTCATTTCAATTTGTGAATCACTTTCTCATTTGATTATCAACATTTCTCTTTAATATTTTTAAGAACATCTATTTTCAGAGAAGACTTTTGGTTAAGGGTTAGGTTTGCCATATGCATTTTCTCCCAAGGGGTTTTCGTGTCAAGAATGCACACGAAAATTACCAGTCAGCTGAATAATGATGTGGCACAGTATTAGGGCAAGAACTGAAAACCATGCAGTGCTGGGCTTTTTGGTTAAAGAGAATGTGGTTTAGGCTTGAGGTTCAAGTGAAGTCTTTCCTCCTGCACTGAATCTAAATCTTAGAACAGAAATGCTGAGGATGCCTGTTAAGGGGGTGAGTGAAGACAGCATAGGCAGAGCAGAGTTCAGGGTCCAGGTGGAACAAACCCACAGACCAGGATGTAACTGCTTTTGAGAGTGGAAGGAGGGTGAATGGTCTCCTTCTCCCAGACTTTGGAGAACGCACAACTCAGGTTTGCTAGCCACTGATGGGAGGCAGTGGAAGAAGGAGGAGGCCACACCTTGCCTCAGACTGAGAAGAGAAAGAGGAAGTATCTGCAGAAATTTTCACTTTGGAGCTGCTGCAATCCTCCAGTGGTAAAACATGGTCCCTGAATGTCCAGCTCTAAGTCGTGGGATTGGTTGTTCTCCCTCTCTTCTGAGGAGTAAACACAAGGATCAGAGAGAGAAGTCAGGGACATTCTCCAGAACCCTCCTCCCAGTGAGAAGCAGGGAAAGATGCCTCCTCCCCGATGGCTACCTACAACCTGAACATCTGTTCCCCATACGGTCAACAATACTGTCCTCCCGTCTTATAAGAATGGCAAGGATATTCTTCCAGCAGTTTTCAAAATGCCCATAGATAAAAGTGAGAATGTGTTTTCTACCTTTTCCTAAAATGCTTGATTTCAGTTATGCATAGCAAAGGAGCAAGAAACTTGAAAAACTACTCTGGAAGATTGCCCATAGTCTTAACTTGAAAGTTGCATCTAATTTTCTGTGGACAGAAGGTTGTCCTTACATTCTTGCCGGAGTTATAGGCAAAAGCTTTGTCATTATTGTTGTCTAAATTGTGTAATTAGAAAAGATGGTTGTGCTGTGCTTAACAACTTGGAACTAGTTTAAAAGCAACTTGGGTTGTTTGCTTGGAAATAACATTCAAACAGCTTGAGGGATTGAGTCTTGAAATCCTCAAAGCATTCAAAAGTGTACAGTAACATGTATGAGAGTACAGATTAGTATATACGTGCAATTACATCTGAAAACTTTCAAGGCTGCTTTCCTGCTGTTGTTTCTTTGAGTGTTGGTATGCAGGTATGCGTGTAAATATTTACCTGGTACTTTCTTTGCTCCTAGAAGAGTTGTCCACTCTGGAGACTGACAAATTAGTAAGTCTCTGTGATTTGATACTTCTAAGGAAAAAGTGCAATCCAGTCTACTTGTCCTAATTGTGGGAGAAAAAAAGTAAGGCTCATTGATAGTATCTAGGACAGTCTATGTGTCTGGTACTGTTAGGACACCAGAGCCACTAATGTGGGAGTTTGCAGATACTGCTCCTGTGTCTGTCCCCTCCTTTCTGTATTAACCACCAGTGTCTCAATTAGATGCTTAGCCTCTTTTGCTTGGACTATTGCATAGACCACATCCTGGCTTTGTGTACCTGGGTTTGTATTTGTCCTCCTTACTATTATTTCTGCCTAATATTATTACTTCCTCAGTATAACTCCTCAGTGACTTAGTGTTCATTTACACTCAAGAAGACATCGCTAACTCCAGAATCTGAGTTTATAAGGCCTCAGGCATACAATCTCCCACTAGGAACCAGGGTTTTCTACTTCCTCACTTCCTAAATCCTGTTGAACCAGGGTTTTCTACTTCCTCACTTCCTAAATCCTGTTGAGTCCAGTTGATAATATCTTATTTATCATCTTTGCATCTCCAGAGGCAGTAAGGCAATTTTCTTGATCTGAACGTCTGCAACAGACTTCTGAGAGTGTTCTGCTCAAGGGCTGATTTTGCTTTCTTCTTGTTGTTGTTATTTGAAACTTAAAAAAAGTAGTTGAACATTGAGGGGTAAGATAATCCAATTGCTCCCTAAATATCGGAATATGACGTGAATTAATTTTATTTGAAGGTATATATTATTTAACTCCACTATAGTATTTGATAGTGAAATAATCAGATGTTTTCATTTGGATGACACTGAATTTCTTAAACATCAGTGAAGTATCACTAACGTTTGTCATGATCACTAGTGCTATATGATGTAATGGATAATTTTTTTCATCAATACTTAGGATTAGTCTGAAAATAGGCTCCACCTTAAAAGAAATTCCATTTGTGCTAAAGACACTTTTTATTTATCAACTGATTTTTTAATGAGTTTTGTCAGACCCTGGGTTTCTGAATACATTGTGTCATTAATGTAAACTTGAGGAACCTTATTTTATCTTGTTTTGTTTTGATGATTCAAAATTAAGTTGCTTTTAGTCACAGGATTGCTGTAAATACAAACTTATGTCAGAAGAGGCCTTTTATTTACTTTTTGATTCAACTCAGCATGTTTATTTAATCTGCAATGATTCAGCTTACTGGCTGGTTTAGAAACTTGGAGAGTGTGTTCTCATGATGGCTGCATAAGTTGATGGCTTTGATCTGAACAGTAAAGGCATTTTTTTCTCCTACAGATTTGCCTTTGGAATTTTTCTTTATTTTCTGTTAGGAAAGTAGTATTGTTTGACTGTAGGGCCACTCATTTAGTTTAGATTTACACTTGCAAAATGAGAGGATTTTTTTTTTCCCACTTAGCAATGCTTTTTGGTACTTTCCAATGCAAAAAATAGAGTCATTCCAGGCATTGACAAAAATCTGTGATTTGATTTTGTCTCTTGCTTGGATGTTCTGGTGGAGATACAAAAAGGTGTTGATGTAATCTGTTAGAGAGGTCACCAAATAACCAGTGTATGAATAACCAAATCTATGTTAATTTCTTAGGATCCCTAATAAGAGAGGGATGACCAGTATGTATTCTTTCTTCAGGCAAGATGGACTTCCAGAGTCTTTCCCTCTCTCATCCATCTCCCCACCTATATCACTCTGCACTTTCTGTCTTTGATGATTTTAAGTTGTCACCAGCCTCTGTCCATCCTCCCTTTGCTTTGGCTGCTTCTTCCCTCTAAGTTTGTAATCATCCCCCACGTGACTCTTAGCTTCATTTACATCCACTACTGCTTGTGCATCATCTGAATTGCTAGGTGCTGGGTGAACCAGTCCTCAGGTTTCATATTGTTTGCTGTTACAAGCTCAGATCATGGCTGATCATAGAGAGGGACTGCTTTCCTTTGCTTCATTGAAATAGGATTCTTTGGAACCATGGCTTTTGAGCAAGTTCTTTGAAGAAAATAAATAAATAAAAGCATGGCACCAAAAATGCACAGATCTGTAGGCTTGATCCTTTCTGATGTGGATGAATGGTTAGTATTTCATATAGGTAAGCTCCTTTCAGATTCTAACACGTTTAACTGAGGTTTCAGTCATGACCTGAGTTTCATAGAAATCAGGTTTTCACAGAAATCAGGTTTTTTTTTTTTTTTAGTATGTAATAATCTGCTTTTTGCTTTTTATTGATTGAAATCAGATGCTTTATGCGATAAAACCCAAGTTACATCTACTACCTAAAGAAGCAAGTATCCCAGAACCTCAGTGTTGGGAGGGTCTGTGCCTTCTGTGTGTAAATGTCATCTTGTGAATATCCCTTGAAGAAAAACACCATGTCCAGAGACAACTCATGATGCCTTTGCACAGATGTATCAGATTTCTTTCCTACTCACCTGATGCTTGTCTCCCTGGAATATTCATCCCTTGGTTCTGGTTCTGTTTCTGCTTCCCTCTTTGAATGTTTTGAGAAAGCTGTCACACGTTGCTCAGGCTTCTTTTTAGGCTTTCTGTTCCCAGTTCTTTCAGCTCGTCTTCCTATGACATGATTTCAAGTCCATTCACCTCTTAGCTGTTCAGTTCTTTTATTTGGTCTCTAATCCTACTAAAATGTGTGGTTTTGATATTGCAGCTGAACGATGAATTCAGCTTGGAACGTGTTGTAGACACAGCGTCATATTAGTTCCTATTAAAATTGGGATATAAAACTTTGAATTTTTAAATAGATACTGCTAAGTCAGTTTCTGCTCCCCTTTTCTGTTTGTTTGATCTGGACCTCACATGAGCATACATACTATGTTCATCCATGCTATATCTTCTTAGAGAGAGCCCATTATTTAAATAATCTGAATTCTAAATCTATAATCCAGTGGGTCTCTTGACTTCTCATTCCCTCTGTGCTTTGTCAGTGGACCTTCTGTAGCTTCATCAAAAGCACTGATAAAAAGTCAAAGAGGCCACAGAGGGATCCCTTGTGAATTGCCTGCAGAAATTTCTCTTTAGATTGATGACTGCTTTTTAATTAGAACCATCCATAAGTTCTAATCGGTTAAAAATTCACCTACTTATCTGAACACTCAGCCCAATTTTTCCACCTTTTTCAACAGAATGTTATGAAACATCTCAATCAAACCCTTGATGAAAAGGCCATGGATTGCACTTCTTTAAGAGGAAAATAAAGATAATTCTTTATAAATGGTTTTCAGTAGTTCTGCCATGGATTTCAGTTACCGCGGGTCTTCCCTGTCCATTATTTAGAAACCATCTTTTAAATAATCTGCCCTGGAATCTTGTCATGCAAAGATACTATTTCTAAGTTATCTCCCGTTTTGGAAAAACGAGAATTAGAATGAATTTCTCACATCCAACTTCTGTGTGTCTTTCTGTAATTCATGATTATTAAATTATCATATCTCACTTTCAAACTCTTCGGAGAAGGCAATGGCACCCCACTCCAGTACTCTTGCCTGGAAAATTCCATGGATGGAGGAGCCTGGAAGGCTGCAGTCCATGGGGTCACTGAGGGTCGGACACGACTGGAGTGACTTCACTTTCACGCATTGGAGAAGGAAATGGCAACCCACTCTAGTGTTCTTGCCTGGAGAATCCCAGGGACGGGGGAGCCTGGTGGGCTGCTGTCTCTGGGGTCGCACAGAGTCAGACACGACTGAAGTCTCTTAGCAGTTCAAACTCTTAGTTACCCTAGCAGGGCTTGCCCTGCTGTGATATTTAATTAATTTGGAGTCAATTGTGTAAGTCCTCCTAGGGCAGGGGTCTAAACCACCAGAGCCTTGGTCACAAAGCTCAGTTTGCTGTATTGAACAAATGAATCTCTTTCCTTAGTTTACCAAAGTTGATTCACAGTTTTCAATCACAAGATTGTTTTACATGCTGCAGTTGGCTGTGAATAACAGAAAACACAAAATCACAGCATCTTCAACAAAATAGAGGTACAGGTGGTTCCTAGTGAACAGAAATCCTGCTCTTCTTTCTGCACGGTTGTTCTCATACTTGGTTTTCAGCCTCAAAGATCCAACAAGCTGCTGGAGCTCCATCCATCACCTCCATCTTCCAGTTAGCTAGAAGGCAAGGTAACTTACTGCTAAACCAGTTTTCTTTAAATAATCGACTTATTCATATATGCTAGAATTTTGTCAGATGGTCACACGTAGCTGTAAGGTGGTTGAAAGTAGTCAATGATTGGGTGCATTCCAACCCCAGTGAAAGTTGATTTCTGTTACTTTGGAGATGAGAGCAGTCTTTGGCTGGCAATCAGTCATCTCTGCTAAAATTCAGAGAGACAAGAGACTAAATTCAGGAATTCCTTCTTTGGGTCCTTCAGAAAAACATTTGTCTTCAGAAATCAGTCTGGTATCATTGACCACCTTTTTGCTTCAGACATGAGTATAAGTGTCTTTCACTGACCACAGAAGTATATAAACATCTTCCAGCTTGAAATTTAGCCTTCTTAACATGCTTCTGTGTTTGTTTTTGCTGATGTTTCTGTGTACCCATCCTGGGTTCTTCAGCTTCCTCCTCCCACTAGTCCTCTTTCGAGATTTGCAGTTACTCAGAGCCGCATTTTTTTTTCTGCCTTTCCAACCATGTTGAGTCACACTCATGTCCAGATGCTTAGGTCATGGAGTTATGAGCCTTTTTCCTCTTTAGTTTTGAAGAGGTGTCTTCTGTAAGTTTTCAAAAGAATGCATCTAACTGGTAAGTGCTGGTCTTTTCCTGCCAGCCTCTTGCCCGAGTTCCCACCAATGGGATTTGACTGGGGCTCCCCTCGCCTTCTGTGAGGGCTGGGCATGCCCCCCCACCGCGACCCCGGTCTGTGGTGATGGCTTCATGAGTGGGCTGGTGAGCCAACGTATGTCTTTTTAGTGAATCTGCTGCAGCGAGTCCTGCCTCTCTTTTTGAGGTCATTAAGAGCCATCTTCAACTCCACATGGAGAGAGAGCCTGTCTGGGAATAGAGCCAACACTGAGGAAATCACAGCAGATAGAGGGATGACGTGAGCTTTATGAGGACAGAGAGCCTGATTCCGTACCACCCCTAACTTTCCTGTTACATAAGTCAGTAAAAATGCTTTCCCTCTTGAGCCAAATTGAGTAAAGTTATGCAACTTATGTACCTAAGTGAGTCCTCATCAGGTCAGTTGGTAATCTCTTCTGGGTTCTTGTTCATTCCCCTAGGCAGCCACTTTTTTCTTGTTTGTTAAAATGTAGCGGTTTTATATCATGCAGATGACCCTGCATGTATTAGTTGTGTTACATAAAATGGATATGAAATAATTATATGTTAAAACCTCCAATCTTTCAGTGTCTGTGTAATGGTGCTACTGAGAAATCTCAGCTTCCGAGTTTATATGAAATAAGGGGATCGGTTTCAACTTGGACTCCATCTCACCAGGTTCTCTGCTGAACTCTCTTTATCTCAGCACTTAAAAGAACACAGAGGCAACCAACCAGAACGTGGCTGTGGAGAAAGTAGAAAGAGGCTCAAATTAAGTGCATTCCAGAGACCAGTTGGGAGCCGACAGTGTTCAGAGTGCTTTGAAGGAAATTAAAACCTCTTAAGAAATCAGTTAATGACGTCTCAGTTCCTTAGACTTGAACTTTGAGCAACTACGAATTTTCCAAGATTAAATAAAGACCCTGATATAATTAAGCCACCGTTTCAACCTAGAATAGCAAGGGACATGGGGAAAGGGAAGCAAAACTAGCATTTGTTGAGGATCAGTTATGTGCAAGGCATGGTCCACACTGCTTTTATGTGGAACTTGATACTGAGAAGAAAGAAGGCAGAGGCATTTTCAAAGTCATAAGTGTCTAAAGAAATTGGGAGGATAGTGCCTGGTACCTAGGAAATATTGAGTAACTTATAGCAACTGTGGTGATGGTGGCGATATACAGGTGTCTGGGTAAGGTAAGCCATCCCACAGCACTGAGGTTGGGTTTCTGGCACTCTGAATGAGATACCAAGTCCACAGTGTCCCTTGGGTTTGTAATTGAGCAAGATAAAATACCTATTGTCTTCTGGGTATAAATATTAAAACGCTGATTCCTAAGGCCACAGAGCTAGTAAATCAAAATCCTTAAAGGTAAGAGCCTGGTCAGATGTATTTTTAATAAGCTCCCTAGGAGGCTCTTGATGCCCATTAAGATGTGAGAATCTTGGCTTCAGGGGTGACATGGGATAATATTAATTTTAAATAATAACTAGTATTAGGTTAGTTGGTAATTCACTAACTCTTAAATTGATTTGGAAGATTTTCGAATGTAGCAACACCAGACACTAATTTCAGAACAGTTTCAATAACAGTAACTTTTTTTTTAATCTTTCAAGTATGACAAAAATTTTCTGCAAGGAAAATAGTCTCTGTCTACTAAATAGCCGTAACTATGAGGCAAACATACTTTATTTCTAATGTATGCCAAAGCTTCGGTTAAAGACTGTATAACCCAACTATATTTAACTTCTTTCCTTCTTTTTACATTTCCTTTTTTAAAACGTTCCTTTCCCTTTCTTCCCCTACCCGCCCGCCTCTTTCTTTCCTCACTTCCCTTCACCTTTTTGTGTTATCGACTTTTCTTATAATGTAATGCTTCAGCGTGACCAGCAGAGGGCGCTGCTCCGCAGCAAGACTGGAATCAAGTATCTGAAAGATAATTTGCTGATTTTATTCAAGAAGTCAGGTTAAAGCAGGCTCATAAATGTTACATATATGAATGCTTACTACATTTTAATTATGGTGGTTTACATGGAACCGTCATGATCACATGGCTCATATAACAAACTTTGTTTTAATAGTTGTGTTTAATGAGGTACCCTTTCTTTTGTGAGAATTTAATTCTCTCTTTTCAACCCTCAAACTCCTGAATATGATACTCTTTTAAATGCGACAAATTCAACTCAAACCAATGGCCGGCAGTGTTGTGGCTCCTCCCGGAACCCCTGTTTTATTGGTCTGTTCTACTGGAGTTGTTTAGTTGAATTCAATAAACATGTCAGTTTTCCCAGGATAATTAGGTGGATAAACAGAATGTTCAAAAAGAAATGGAGCCAATTAGACTCTTTATCAGAGCCTTACACACACAAAAAATGTCTATACAGAAGAGCAGACTTTTCCTTAGAGATTTGATCCCAAATTAGAGTTCCTGGAATTTACAAGGGACAAAGGAACTTTCCTAAATAATAATGAAGTCTATTATCTGGAGAAGAGAACAGATAAAAGAGACAAACTCCCACATGCTTCAGAATTCACACTGGGTTGGAAATGCAGACGGGCATGCCTTCAGTCCCACCTAATTGCAATCACTTTTAAACAGGTTGGGCAACAGGAAGAGATTACCCTGTGGCTGCGGGTGATTTTTTTGGATCTAGCTCAGAGGAGACAGTTAGCCAACATTTGCTTATGCTGTGGGAATACCTCTGGGTGGTAGTGACTGAGCATTCCACAGTCGTTTGTTCTGACAGTAACAGTACGTGTGAGGTGCTCTTTTGTGGAATTTAGAGAAATGACGAGTAAATAATATCATTTTATACTAGTCTTTTGAACAGAAATTTAAAAAACAGGAAGATATTAACAAATTGAGTAAAAAGCCCCCCATATAATAAAACCAAAGAAAACCCCAAAGCCCTTTTAGGATACATTGAGAAGCTTAAAGATACTTTTTTTAAAGAAGTTCTTCCACTGCCTTGAAATGACCGTCATTAACCCTAGGTGAAACTACTCCACACATTTCTGTGTGTCTGTCTATGTCTGTATACTGATATCTGCACAGTTAGGTGAGTAGATGGATAGAAATAGAATTATAAAAATGTGATCACACTATAATGCTCTTTTGAAATAGTTAAGTTTACATTTACTGTTACTACAGTTTAATAGAAGAAAAAAGCATGAAATGAAATTGAAGAAAATTCCTCGCTTCAGATGAGAATTTCTTCACCATCAAAGACACTAGGCTTAAGGAATCTTCAGGATATTTAAAAAAAAAATTCTTTTCAAGAATTCTGTGGAAAAGACTCAAATCAAGATGGTAACTTATTTTCAATTCTACGCTCGATTAATTGTTCCTACCTTTTTCTTTTCCCTGGTGCCCTTGGAAAGAATTTTTAACTACAAGTGGAGTTTAGTATGAACCTCTCCTTTTGGAAGAGAGAGCTCCAGTTGCATCATATGGAGAAAGGAAGACAGATTTTCTCAGTGTTATCAATAAGTGCCTACGAGAGCGTAGCATTGCAGATCATATTGGCTTGGAGTGATCGGACTCTGATTTGTTCTTCCCTCTCACAGTTGCCAGTAAGGGCTGGGTTGAATTAAAGCCAGACAGGAGTAGTATCTGAGTTGTTTTTCTTTTTTTCACTCCCTATATGACTTTTACGCAGGCGTTATGACTTTTTCTGGTCTCTGGCTAAATCCAGGAAAGACCTCAGAAGATACGGTTTCCCACACAGGACAATGGTAGTTGGACTACCTGGTGACATTTCATCAGATGCTTGTATATCAACAAGGAGGAATGTGGTTCCCTCCCAAGGCTTGTTCTCAGCTTGTACACACCCTCAGAGAGGGGTAAATAATTACCAGCAGTGAAGGGATGGCAGAGGAGCATCCGGAGTGTGTGATCCAGGCAGCTCCTGAAATCTCGCAGGCACCTGTCTCCCAGACAGCCCCTCGGAATGGAATATACTGAGGGAGCAGTCAGCCGATGCTCTCTGGCCATCGCGGCTGTGTTCAGAAATCAAAGGACACCAGCCATGCTGTCACAGGACCTCGTATCATGACATGCTTGTTTGGGATGGCAAGTATTACCAACTTAGCAGGGTGTCACCAGGGCTTTTCTGAGGAACATAACGTTTTTATCACAACAATTGAGAAAGAGTGTGGGAAATCACTGCTTTTTTTTTTTTTTTAACTTTCCAATAAGTCTATGGAAGACTCCCTTTCAAAGCAAAGAAATCTCTTTTTTAGCAAAATGCTTCTGAGACCAACCTGGAAAGACGGACTGACAATTCCAATAGCAGTATTACTAATTTTTATCAAATTCTCGGTTTAATGAACAGCGAAATTGAGCTGGGAGTACATGTCGGGGTGGGGGAGGGGAGATCAAGAGCATGGTCTCTGAGAGGTGCGCTGCCTGAATGGTATCATGTGGACAGTTGCATAACAACCATGCAGGACAATGCCACAGGACAATAGGTGCATTGTCTCTTCCAAATGAGGAAGTACACAGTTTCCACTGTTGCCATCCCAAGTTCACTAAACAGTTACTGAACTTATGGGGGCAGGAGATTTTATAACTGTATTCAGAGTTGGGTTCATCTGCTGCTCAATAGAAAACAAGCCAGGCAGAGGAGAAAGCAGAGGTGGAACGAGAGGGTTTGTTCCACGTACGTTCTCACCTGCGTCCTCTGTGGCCCTTGCGTATTGAGGGAGTCAGATTCTGAGATCTGGACAAAGTCAAAGTCTCTGTTCAACCTTTACAGTCATTTAATGAACATTTATTGAAGGGCCAGATGGAAAGAAAACCATCCCCAAAGATGGGAAATCTCAATAAATTATTTTAACCAGGTAGATTTTAAATTCTGTTAGGGGAATTAGAATAGCCTTTAGGGTAAGACTAATTTTTCCTCATTATTGAGGTGATACCCTTCTGAATCTTTAATTTGATGTCCCATGAATTACCAAGTTTTTCCACTTTGACTAGGGGCGTACAATCCATTCATGTCCTGTGTGAGCTTGAAAGATTGTTCCCTTGGATGATTTTTTTCCCCCCAGACTCATATAGTTTGTTATTCATGTGCTGGTCACGATCAGCTGATGACTCAGAAGGGACCCTCTGCTGATCTCCTGAGCTCTATCTCTCTTTGTACAACTTCCTTCTTTTTTTTTTTTTAAGTTTTTTAATTGAAATACAGTTGATTTACAACATTGTATTAATTGCAGGTGTACATCAAAGTATATCAGTTATTCATATACATATATCCACTCTTTTATATCTTTTTCCCATGTAGGTCATGGCAAAGTATTCAGTAGAGTTTCCTGTACTACACAGTAGGTCCTTGTTAGTTATCTATTATTATCTTATTAATTATATGTAGTAGTATGTATCTGTCCCACTCTCTTCTTTGGGATTCTGCCTGTGACTTTCTGGCTGCCCCATCCTCCTAGTCCATTTCTCCATCCCTGGGGCTCTACCAGGCTCCCCTGAGTTCCAGCTCCCTGAGCTTTGGCCTAGAAACTCTCTCCAGGTAGGAAGCTGGTTAGTTATAAGAACCGTCTTTGAGTCCTTGTCTCTAAGGTCACTGTCCTATGCTGCCTGATGTCCAATGTCTGAAAAATCATTGTTTCATATATTTTGCCCATTGTTAGTTGCTTTATTCAGTTCAGTTCAGTTGCTCAGTCATGTCTGACTCTGCAACCCCATGAATTGCAGCACACCAGGCCTCCCTGTCCATCACCAACTCCTGGAGTCCACCCAAACCCATGTCCATCAAGTCGGCGATGCCATCCAACCATCTCATCCTCTCTCGTCCCCTTCTCCTCCTGCACTCAATCTTTCCCAGCATCAGGGTCTTTTCAAATGAGTCAGTTCTTTGCATCAGGTGGCCAAAGTATTGGAGTTTCAGCCTCAGCATCAGTCCCTCCAATGAACACCCAGGACTGATCTCCTTTAGGATGGACTGGTTGGATCTCCTTGAAGTCCAAGGGACTCTCAAGAGTCTTCTCCAACACCACAGTTCAAAAGCATCAATTCTTTTGGCGCTCAGCTTTCTTTATAGTCCGACTCTCACATCCATACATGACCACTGGAAAAACCATAGCCTTGACTAGACGGAGCTTTGTTGGCAAAGTAATGTCTCTGCTTTTGAATATGCTGTATAGGTTGGCCATAACTTTCCTTCCAAGGAGTGTCTTTTAATTTCATGGCCACAGTCACCATCTGCAGTGATTTTGGAGCCCAGAAAAATAAAGTCAGTCACTGTTTCCCCATCTGTTTGCCATGATGGGGGAGGGTAAATCCAGTCCTTGTTATTTTATCTTGACTAAAAACATTAAAGATGTTGTTCTTTAGTTGCTCAGTCTTGTCTGACTCTCTTCGACCCCATGGACTGTAGCATGCCTGGCTTCCCTGTCCATCATCTTCCGGAAACAGCCACATAGATCTTTAAATTAGAAAACCTTTTTTATTGCCCTCTCCATAAAAATTTCTCCTGACTCCAAACACCTGTCTTTCATACTGAGGAGTTGTTTCACTGTCTTCAGCATCAGGTGAGGTCATTGTCAATATAGCTGTCACATGACAAGTCTCCTTAATGGCATACAGGTGTCTCTGTAGAATTAACGAGCAAGGTTGATCACTGTGATGAATAACTCTGGTCTTGAATTTGACTTCTCATGAATGAAATCTAATTTGCAGAAGGGAATTATATACTCTGTTTATGAGACCTTTTTTCTCTTTGTTTTAAAGCTGCATCTCTGCATGTATGTAATGGGGTGGCCTTTGGGATATATAATCATTAGCAGATCTGTGAATGTAAATGCAGGCACTTCATTTTAGTCTTGTGTTTTGCCTTATGAGTTTTAAAAAAAAGTATATGAAACAATGATTTTCAGACATTGGACATCAGGCAGCATAGGACAATGGCCTTAGAGTCAGGAGTCAAAGAAGGTTCTTGCAGCTAACCAGCTTCCTACATGGAAAGAGTTTCTAGGCCACAGCTTAGACATAAGTAGCTTGAATATATATTACAAAAGCTTCCAGTGGAAGTCAAATTTAATTTAAAAGCATAAAGGACATTCAACTTTGTTGTTGAATGCATTGCCTCAATTTCTATTTTTATTGATATTTTTCTAATTTTGTCTAGACCCATGGTATATTAACCAGGATTTGTGTGTTTTCTTGTGTGTGTGTTTATTATGATGAAAATGAAAACGTGGGTCAGATAACATGAATGGCAACACTGCACATATGACAAACTCCTCATAGTTGTGGAAGAAAAGGACTTCTCACAAGCCACAAAACTGCACAAAGTGAAGCTGTGTGTTGGTTTCTAAGAAGGTTATAAGAAAATAGGAGAAATGTTGTTGCTACATTTTTCATGTAAAGGTGCTTTCAGTGACCTTTGTTATTGGATGAAATATGAGTGTACAAATGGTCAAGTTTAGTTTTTATTCCCCTTAACATGGGCTGCCATCTGGTAAACATAAGACAGAGATATGAAGACACAATAGGTAAAAAATGCTTCTGGGTGATGTTAGGAGTCTGGGGACCAGATTCAATGACTTAGTGTCCTAAAAGTCATTTGTCATGTGGTAATGCTGCTATAATCTCCCTAGTAATTCAGCAAAGTATGTCTCACTAAGTGTTTTTAATTTAATAAGTCCCTGAATCACTAAGGAGAATCAGATCATATTTGGCAAACCTTGATGTTCACAATGATAAAGATATTTGGTACTTATTTTAGGTCAGGTGTTTAACCTGACGTCTTTTCTCTTTTATAAAACCTATCGGGAATAATCTCACTAGTAATGATATGTTCTTTTTCAAATTCTTACAGTATTTATAATGTTAATCAGTTAACGTATTTGACTGGATACTGCCTTGCTAATTCTTATGTCTACCTTAAGTACTTATGTTTTATCATGTCATTTGCTTTAGGAATTTCTTGAAAGCAGGGGTCCTGTATTTTTCTTCTTTTATATTTTTCCTCTTAGCCCACTGCTAAGTCGAGCGTAGACGCTTGATAGTCTTGTTGTCTTGGGATCAACTGGAAGTATTTCAAGCTATGTGCCTGTCCTCTCTCCTCCCCACAGCCATCATCATAGCTCCTTTAATTGTTCAGAAAAGTAAGACAGGAAATAGTTGCTCGTGAAGGCCCACACAAGAAGTTAGGTATGGAACTCCAATTGGACCTCAGAGTTTCAGACTCATAATCCTAAACTCAAAACAAAAGGCCACCCATCCTTCATCAATGTAATTAGATTAAGAAAGGCATTCAGAAAAGTAAAGCTGCTCTTGTTCTGAAGGAGTTTGTGACTGTGTATTCTCTATAAAATGTGGAGACTATGGATCTCATTAGAATGTGCCCATCCCCAGCATGCTGGAGACCACAGCAGTAAAAACATCCTTGAAAAGGAGCATATACTTCCGGTCTGGGAGAGAAAGCTTGCTCGGTCTACCTTGAGTGTAATGCTGTGGTGGTCGGTTGTTTTGTTGTGTGTGGACAGCTGAGAGTCATTTCCTCGTCTTTATTCAAAACGAAGCTGGACACTCCCTTTTCATTTGTGAAAAAGCTATCTGTGTGAGAAGGGAGTGAGCATGTTTACCCAGTGGGCTCGGAGCCAGGCCAGTGCCGCCTGCTTCTCGTGGTCCTGCCCCTTCTCATTTCCCATTCTCCTGTGCTCTGAGATGGGCAGATAGGAAAAGTTGCCAGTCCGGATGCCAGAGCTTCAAAGGGCCCCATCGAGAGGGTGCACAAAGGCTCGTTTGTTCAGCACTTAGATGGGGGAGATGCCAGCAGCTTCCAGGCAGAGAATTGGGGGTTTGTCTTCACTTGACTTCTCCTTGCCACCAGCGGGCTGATGCTGAAGCCTTTTCAGCCCGTGTCTTCACTGAAGTGAGGATGACTGCAGATGGAAGTGCCTTTTGCCCTTCACTTGCCTCCATTTTTAAAGGGACAAATCAGGTCATTTCTGCTTCTAGAGTTAATTAAATGACAGGGTTAATCAAAAAGATTCTTTTTGTGATTGAAAATCCTAATATGCTGGACTGTAGACTTGAGGGGTAAACATAGCAGGTAAGCTGGCAAGAAGGAGGGTCTGAGTTTCACGTCATGAAGGTTTTTTTATCAGTGCTTCTAGGAAGTAGGAGTCCTCCCTCTGATATTTCATATAAAGGGTAAAATTCTAGTCAGAACCCTGGAGACTCTACTGTAAGTCTTCAGTCCTGGAGAGTGTTAAGCTGGTGCCAGTTACACGATGCAGTTGTGAATTTATTTCAGATCTGGTTCAGAGTATAGGTTTTGTATGACAGTTTTGGTGTAATCAGAAAGAGTAAGGTCACGTGTTGGTGAAAAGAAAATGAACCTGAACTCAGAGAAATAAAGTGGATTTGGAGACTTGTAAGCGAGACCAGCTTTCAGGTGAGGCAAGTGAGGCTCAAATTATGTTACATATTTTTCAAATAAAACCAATGTATCTCAGCACCAACTTTATAGGGGAAATGCCAGGTACAGGTTCTAGGACTTTAGGATGTTAACTTTGGGGAAAAAAATGGTTTTGGAATCATAAATTGGCATACGTAAACACAAATGGTTTAAATTTTCATTAAAACCACTTCAGATTTTTCTAAAAGTGCATTTGGCAGAAAGATGAATTGTTGGCCAGTACATAATAAATAGATCAATTGTTTACATTCCCATATATTGAAAATACTGAACAGAAAAGTCAAAAAGAAAATCTGTTCTAAAAGGAGATGTAATTAAATGAGTCTTAGACTTTGATTCCTAGAAATCAAGATCCTATTTCAGTTACTACTTGGCTTTGGAAGGGGAAAGCCTGAACCATTCATTCCAAACAGAAGAATTTTGTTTTCCTTTTTGCATATGTCTGTGTAAGTGATATTTTTTCTTGAGAGCTGAAAAATTATTAGTTATCATTTGTGATTCAAGTTCTAGCACTGGCCATCCCTTAAATAATATATATGTATATGAAACACTTCACATGATATCAAACCTCTTACATTTTTATGCAGTGTGCGGTAGTTAACTGTACGCTTGGTGTTACACTCCAGGTCTCTAGAATATACCCACCTTGTGTAACTGAACCGTTATACCCAGTTCAGTTATAGAAGAGCAATTCTGCATTTCCCCCTCCTCCTGGCCCCTAACAACCACTGTTCTCCTCTCTGCTCCTATGAATGTTTTAGATCTTTGGATAACTGTAAGCCTGGGTATTTGTCCTTCCGTGTCTGGCCTATTTCACTCAGCACCAGGACGTGGTACTTAAGGAGGCACTGACTCTCAGGCTCATGCAGGGGCGGGCGTGGCCCCTCAGAGTAAGCGCCACCTTAAATTTTCCATCCCTGGAAGCCATACTTGCACTATCCTAATCCAGACCCTCCTTTGAAGACAAACAGCCACTTTCCACCACTTTCTCCAACACCATTTCTGGTTCTCCGGAGCAGCTGTGGGAGGAACAATGGGTGAGGAATGACAAGAAATGGAGTCTTCTCATTGTGTGATTTGAGGTGAATGATTTGCCTTCTTGAGTGTCATTTTCATCATGGAAACGGAACTAATATTTAATGTCTCTTTTCTCTGTCAGGAACTGTGCAAGGTCTGAGAGTTTGCCGTAAATGCAAGCTAACATGTTGGCTGGCCATGGTTCCATGGATACTAGTAGAAGACAGGTGACTCTTGGGTCAGAGACAGGAAACTTTGTTACTCACAGGAACAGCAGTAGTCAAATCACGAGCATTTATATTGGTTCCTTGAACTGCAGCATCATAGGGCAAGATGGGGAGGGCCAGATGACACAGGCTACCAGAATGGGTTGCATTCAGTTCAGTTCAGTCGCTCAGTCGTGTCTGACTCTTTGCGACCCCATGAACCGCAGCACTCCAGGCCTCCCTGTCTATCACCAACTCCCAGAGTTCACCCAAACCCATGTCCATTGAGTCGGTGATGCCATCTAACCATCTCATCCTCTGTTATCCCCTTCTCCTCCTGCCCTCAATCTTTCCCAGCATCAGTGTCTTTTCAAATGAATCAGCTCATTGCATCAGGTGGCCAAAGTATTGGAGTTTCCACTTCAGCATCAGTCCTTCCAATGAACAGCCAGGACTGATCTCCTTTAGGATGGACTGGTTGGATCTTCTTGCAGTCTAAAGGACTCTCAAGGGTCTTCTCCAACAGTGCAGTTCAAAAGCATGAATTCTTTGGTGCTCAGCTTTCTTTATAGTCCAACTCTCACATCCATACATGATTACTGGAAAAACCATAGCCTTGACTAGACAGACCTTTGTTGACAAAGTAATGTCTCTGCTTTTTAATATGCTATCTAGATTGGTCATAACTTTCCTTCCAAGGAGCAAGTGTCTTTTAATTTCATGGCCGCAGTCACCATCTGCAGTGATTTTGGAGCCCCCCAAAACAAAGTCAGCCACTGTTTCCACTGTTTCCCCATCTATTTGCCATGAAATGATGGGACCAGATGCCATGATCTTCGTTTTCTGAATGTTGAGCTTTAAGCCAACTTTTTCACTTTCATCAAGAGGCTTTTTAGTTCTTCTTCACTTTCTGCCATAAAGTGGTGTCATCTGCATATCTGAGGTTATTGATATTTCTCCTGGCAATCTTGATTCCACTTTATGCTTCTTCCAGCCCCTCGTTTCTCATGATATACTCTGCATATAAGTTAAATAAGCAGGGTTGCATTACCGGGATAAACCTTGGAGTTAAGGAACCAAGATATTTTATAATGGACCTTAGAGTGCCTGAGCTTTGCTCTGGGCACAGCTGTCATCTTTCAGCATACTGGACAGTAAGCATGTGTGCCCTCTGTTCCAGCATAATCTGTATCATATTTGCCTTCAGAATTTTTCTGAGAGAAGAAAAACAAAAAATACTATGGTAAAGAACCTGCTTGCCAATGCAGGAGACATAAGAGACATGGGTTCAACCCCTCGGTAGGAAAGATCCCCTGGAGGAGGGCATGGCAACCCACTCCAGTATTCTTGCCTGGAAAATCCTATGGACAGAGGATCCTAGTGGGCTAAGTGTATAGGGTTGCAAAGAGTCAGACATGACTGAGTGACTTAGCATGCATCCATGCATATTGTTTTAATTTTTGTTGTATAGTTGATTTTCAATATGCTATTTTCTGCTGTACAGCAAAGTGAACTACTTATACATATACATATATCCACTCTTTTTTAGGTTCTTTTCTCATATAGATCATTTGCTGTTCAGTCGCTAAGTTGTATCTGACTCTGTGACCCCATGGACTGCAGCACAGCAGGCTATCATGTCCTTCACTATCTCCTGGAGTTTTCCCAAACTCATGTCCATAGAGTGGATGATGCCATCCAACCATCTCATCGTCCTTCGTCCCCTTCTTCCGCCTTCAATCTTTCATAGCGTCAGGGTCTTTTCCAGTGAGTCAGCTCTTTGCATCAGGTGGCCAAACTATTGGAGCTTCCACTTCAGCATTAGTCCTTTGAATGGATATTCAGGATTGATTTCCTTTAGGACTGACTGGGTTTGATCTCCTTGCAGTCCAATATAGATCATTATAGAGTATTAAGTAGAGTTCCCTGGGCTATACAGTAGGTACTGATATGTTATGTATTTTACAGATAGTACTGTGTTTTAAATTTTTTTTTATTCATTCACAGCTAAGCTAAATTCTACCTAATACAAAATTTGGCATCTGGAGGTAGGGTGTGATAACAACATGAAAACAGGACTTGGCTTGGGAATGAGGAAGCATTTAGATAATGGGGACTATGATACTCCAGAGAGGAAACTGATGACTCTTACGTGTGGGAAACTGTTTATTGCCTTGTTTTCTGTTGTCCTTTGGAAGAAAAACCACATATGAATGGGAGCTAAGCTAATGCTCTAGCAGGAAAATTCAGCATATTGGTGTGTGTGTATTGGGAACTTTTTGCCATTTTAGTGGAGTCTTTTTAAAAATTTATTTCCATTGATTTATTTATTTTGGCTGTGCTAGGTTTGGTTGCTGTGTGTGGGCTCTCTCTAGTTGCAGTAAGCAGGTGCTTCTCGTTGCAGAGCACGGGCTCTAGGGTTCATGGGCTTTAGCAGTTGTGGTGCCTGGGTTTAGCTGCTTCATGACATGTGGAATCTTCCTGGACTTGTGTCTTCTGCATGGACAGGTGGACTCTTAACCAGTGGACTTTGAGGGAAGTCCAACAGTCTTTTAAAGTGAGAGATGAGTTCAGAGTAGGCTAGACTTAATCCTGAGAAGGAAATACCCCTTCTCTTAGAGAGTTTCTACGAGCAGCTTATAGCACAAATTGCCAGTGAATCCTATGTTGCTAAGTCATGCCTGACTCTTGCAACCCCATGGACTGTAGTAGCCCACCAGGCTCCTCTGTCTGTGGGATTTCCCAGGCAAGAATACTGAAGTGGGTTGTCAGTTCCTTCTCCAGGGACTTCCTGACTCGGGGATCAAACCTGCATCTTTTGCATTGGCAGGTGGATTCTTTACCACTGAGCCACCAGGATAGCCCCTAGAATCCAATGTATTGAAGTTCTGAGAAAGCCCCTTCTTCTGTAGCTCAAATTAAAGCTGTTGTAAGTGGTGGTTGCAAAGGGCCACTGTTAGTAAGAGATAGCCGTGCTGGCAAACCTTATAGCAAGAGCTCTCTGCAGACAATGGGAACTAGATTAAGGTTTTCATTTTCTCATCCAAGCTTTTATTTTACAAATGGTGTTTAAGTGGCCACCACTCATTTGAGAGAGAGGGTGAGAGAAGACAATGAATAAAAGAATTGCCAGGTTGAGAAATAAGTATAATAAGTATGGTTATTTTCATGACATGTGCTAAGTCGCTTCAGTCATGTCTATTTGTGACCCCATGGACTGCAGCCCACCAAGCTTCTCTGTCCATGGGATTCTCCAGGCAAGAATACTGGAGTGGGTTGTCATTTCCTCCTCCAGGGGATCTTCCTGACCCAGGGATCAAATCCACATCTCTTACGTCTCCTGCATTGGCAGGCAGGTTCTTTACCACTGGTGCCGCCTGGGAAGCCCAATGTGGAACTAAGTGGAAACAAACCCATGAGAGGCCTACTAAGATTTAAGGGAATATTATTGCCAAACAGACCCCAAGCTTGGTCTACAGCACCTGTGACAATTAAACCCTCAAGTGAACCTTGGATCACAGTTGGAAGCGGGCAGGGAAGGCAGGCCAGGCTGTAGGAAAGTTATACACCCTAAGACCTACTTCAGTATGTCCAGAGATTTTAGTGGATGTGGGAGACTCTCAGGGAAAAAAGCCAAGAGTCTCAGAAGATGGATTGGAGTGTTTGCCCAGAAAGAAGAACCAGAGCCTTCCAGAGGAGCCACATAAGCAACTTACTTTACTGCCGGACAGGGTAACTTTTCAGTTCTGCCCAACTGGATCTTATAATTGTTTAGACCCGCGAGCGTGGGAGTTTTTGTGTTTATTGTTCCATTTCTTCCAGAGTGTTTAGACTCTGCACAGCACAGTAACTAGGGAAGACTTGGGGCTGTTTTCACTGGAAAGAGAGTATATTCTTTTTGTTGGGAAGGAGTTCACATGGATGTCCTTGAATATCCAAAAAAGTAGACTGAAACAAAGACCACTGGTTATCTCCCAAACTTCTGTTTTTTCTTTCTTAGTTATCTAACTTCAAGTTCATTGTGAAGATATATTCACTCAGCTGAAGGACTGATATTTCTCAGCCTCCCTTGCAGCCTTGTGCAGTAATGTGGCATGGTTCTGGCGAATGAGATGTAAGAGCTAGCACTGTATTATGCTTCTTTAAAAGGGTGTTCCTTTTTTCTTCCATTCTACTTCCTAGAACACGGATGTAATGGCTAGCACTCTAGTTGCCATTTTGTTTGATGAGGATGAGGCTCCTCACTCTACAGATACTGGAATAAAAAATCATAGAAGGTAAGGCACTGATGAATTCATGGAACTAGCGATCATCCTTGGATTGCTGGTCTCCATACTTGTCTCCTGGTGGCTTAGATGGTAAAGAATCTGCCTGCAATGTGGGAGACTTGGGTTTGATCCCTGGGTTTGGAAGATCCCCTGGACGAGGGAATGGCGGCCCACTCCAGTATTCTTGCCTGGAGAACTCCATGGATAGAGTAGCCTGGCAGTTATAGTCCATGGGGTCTCAAAGAATCGGACATACCTGAGCAACTAACAAGAGACACTTCTTTCATGTGATGGAATAACACCTTTTGTGTTTAAACCACTGCCAATTTGGGTTGTTTTTCATAGGTAGGTAAATCTAATTTTCATAATTGTAAAAATTTGTATACAAATATGAGGATATTGTGACCATTATAAGTCAGGAAATCTGTAAGAAAAAGTGGGTACATAAGTTTTCTTTCCTAACTGAAACAAAGTAAAATTATTAATTTTTAAAAATTAATCTTGACAGTAGGGTTAGACGGTATTTTTATTCTGTTGTAAACTGTACCATCATAGCCTTGGCCATCCGTACAATTCTAAAATCTTAAGCGCTTGGGGCACACACGGTAACTTGCCATATTCACAGGGACCTACAATGGAATTCCTACATTAAGGACCATGCTGAAGGGGAAGTAGGCTGAATTATCTGTACTATATGGTTTCACCTATTACAATACAACTGATGAGACCAAAAGTGGGAAACTAATCAATGCAGCCAATACATAGACTGAGGTTAGTGACCTATTATTGACATATTCTGGTATGAAAAGAGGATCTGGGTCAATCAACATTTCTTTGTCAGGAATTCGAATTAGGAACACAAACTATTTATATCAGTTAGCAGTGGAAGCTGAAGCTAAAGTCAGCAGAAATGGTCAGAGTCAGTCTATGACAGTCATGTGTAAGCTAAGATATGCACTGGCAGAAACCACAAGGAGCTGAAGCTTAGGTAGATGAAGGACAGGGTAGAAGATGAGGATGTTACTGAAAATAATATAAGGAAAGGAGACATACAAAAAGAAGAGATGGAGACAGTAACTGAGAGTCTTGCCATTGGTGGTGATATTTGACCACCACCAATGGTTGCTGGGGTCTCTGTGGCTGTTGAACACCTGGTTCCTGTTCCTATATGGCAAGATGGGACTGAGTTCTTGCATTTCCCACCTTCTGAATCTCTCATGCCTCCAAAATAAATGTCTTTCCCCTATCTGAAAGAGCCTAATTAGAAAAACTCGGTATAGAGAAATATGTATGTGTGTAATTGCCCAAACCATCATGTTTTTCTACTACTTGGAACCAGTGTACCCAATTTAAAATTATTTCAATCCTATTTAAAAAAATTAACCCTATTTAAAAGGGTTAATTTGAGGCAGTTTATCATATTAAAGGCAAAATAGCCCCAAACAGTTAAAGTTAGCTGAAGAGAAAGATAACTATATCAAGAAACTGAAGGGAAATAAGAATTTTAATGATGAACATAATAGGCTTTGGTGATCACTTACCTGCTGATGGTAAGCACATTTTGTGTGTCATCCTCACCATCATCATTATTATTATTTACATACTTACAAATGCCTTATTAAGTAGATGTTCTTATTATCCCTGCTTTACAGATAAGAATAGTGAGGATAAGAGGGTTAAGCATTTGCCACAGGTATTGAATGGCAGAGCCTGGCTTCACTGCTCGACTCTAAGTCTGTATTCTTAATTACTATGCTATAGTGAGTCTCTGTTTAGCGTAGAGTTTTCTAGTTACCATCCCCAACTGATAAGTCGTTCCAAGCTGTTGGCAAAGTGAAAATGAACAGCATGTACATGGCTGTGGTTACGAAGCCAGAAGCCCAAGACCCATATCACAGGGGACCCTGGAAAATGCATTGACCTAGGAGGTCAATTGAGGGGGTTCTTAGGATATTGGGCAGAGAAGAGGCAATGGGCTTCTTCAGAGAAATTATGAGAAAGTTCTCATTGAACATTTTCTTAGCACCTAGGAATTTAAGATGGAATTGAAACCATTGTTAACACAAGAGGTGATAGTGTTGTGGTTTTGGTTAGGGATGTGAACTCTCAACCTGGGCTTTGCCACTTAAGATGGCACTGCGTGGGTCCCATGGATATTATTCCTTCAAAAGTCAGGAAAAATTAGAGATGTTTTAAAGTGAGAGAATCGAAAAGGACAGGCATTTAGTCAATTAGTGTGGACCAGACACTACATTATTTGGACAGATATAGCGTGCCCAAATTGCTATGAAACCTTTCAAGATGCTTCATCTTTTTTATTTTTGAGCTGGCAGTACAGATTGTTGCCATGCCACCAGCATATCACAAAATGAAAAGTTGAATGAAAGTTCATGCGTTGAAACACATCACCGAATTCGCATGCTAACACTGGTATTTACTGGAAGTGTAATGACTGAATTAACATACACCTTCGCTTTCTTCCTCCCTGTTGGCTGCTTCATTTGGGTCTTCATTTTACTACTCAACCGCAAAAGTGAACTCAGCTTGGGAGAGAAATTCTTAGAAGTGAATGTGACTGAAATTGGCAATGCAAATGCGTCAGGTATTTCCACTGTTCACAACTTACTTCAGGTGAGGTAGACCAGTCATCATTCTTACATTACACATCTTTCTGAGTTGAAGATTGTGACTACAGTATTCTTTAGATGCTGAACAAGTCATCTCTTACTACAATTATGCTGCATGACTGATGGTCCATAAACTCAGCAGCTTACAATAATCAGCATTGATGTCGTTCTAGTCTGTGGGGAATCAATTTGAGTCTAGTTTTGACTGCACTCACATACGTTGCTGGAGATTGACTGGCTGTCAGCTGATCTGGGCTGACTTTTGCTGGGACAGCTGGGAAGACTGGGCCCTGCTATTTGCTTCCCTGACACTTTAGCACACCAGTCTGAGCTTGTTCTTCAGCTGTGGCAGAGGTGCAAGAGAGAGGGCAAGCCCAGACATGCCAGTGCATTTCAAGACACTGCTTTTGTAACATTGCATTGGCCAAAGTAAGTCACATGGCCAACCTATATTCAAGGGCTGGGAAATAGATTAGATTCTAATTCTTGAGAGAGATGCCCTGGATACAGAAAAGGGTGATGAATTAAAATCATCATTGTAATATGGACAAGTGTCTTTTTCTTAAGAGAAACTAAACTCTCAAAAACATTTTAAAATTTAGCTTTGATATTAACTACAAGTATATATATACATGAAAAGGTCAAATGGTTCTCTATGACTTACAAGGCTGCTAATGATATAAGATTTTTTAGCTGGTTCTTTGATTATTGGCCCCCATAGGTTTTAAAAATGCATTGCTCCTTCCTGTCTTCAACTTTAGGCATGGCCTAGTGACTTCTTCCTCAGGAAGATAAAAATTTATCTCCTGTTCACTGACCTCCCTTACCATTCACCAGACACATGCACATTTCCTGTGCTCCTAACTTTTCATTGTTGTTTTACAACTTGGTTTATACTATTTCTCAGTATTTAGATTTCTCAATATTAGATTATTAGTGCTTCCCAGATGGCACTAGTGGTAAAGAATCTGCCTGCCAATGCAAGAGATGCAGGTTCAACCCCTAGGTCAGGAAGATCCCCTAAGAAAGAAATGGCAACCCACTCCAGTGTTCTTGCCTGGAAAATTCCATGGACAGAGGAGCCTGGTGGCAGTACAGCCCATGGGGTTGTAACGAGTTGGATATGACCGAGTGACTGAACACACATTTAGATTATTAAGACTGTAAACACTCTTCGTAGTTGATTCATAAAGTAAACTACAGTTGTTTTTCCATTGCTGCATACTTTATAGTGTCTCTGAAGTTAATTATTGTCCTCTTTTCTTTGCTTCTGTATTATCATTAATGCAGCTGCAGTTTCATTTTTTATTTTCCAGTTATTTAAATTGTCTGTCAGTATTTTCAAAAGCCCTGGACAGACAGTCTCTCTGGGTTTCATGTGGGTACAGATCTCTCTCTGGAGCTGTTGACTTACTCTAAGCTGTAGGATTCCATGGCCTGTAAAATTCTGATAGCTTCTTTCACCACCATTCTGGAGATCAGTACTTCCTGGACTTACATCTTCCTCATGTCTGGATTATTTCCTCAATTGATGGAATGCATCTTCCTATAGATTTCTAGAAAACGGTAGTTAGGAAGTACATTTTACCCTGAATATGTTATTACATACTACTGTCAGTGTATAAAACAAATTAATCTTGTCATAGAAGCACAAATACAGAGAGCTTGGTGTTGAAGATTAACAAAAGTAGAAATTTACAAAATGTTTTTTTGTTTTATAGTTAAGCTTTTGTACGTATTTAGAATGAGCTGTCCTTTGACTCTTTAGTGATAGAGTTTTTTTCTCAGCATTTTATTATAAAATTGTTCAAATACAAAAAGAAATTGGGAAAGAAAGCAAAATGAATAGCTGTGTGCATGATCAAGGTTTTATATATATATATATATATATATATATATGAAAATGAATATATATAATACCACTATTCATTTTTTTCTATTATCATTTGAATGTAAGCAGTTCACACTGTCAAATTTACATGTAAATATATCAGCACGTATATTTGGGCTTCTCTAGTGGCTCAGATGGTAAAGAATCTGCCTGCAATGTGGGAGACCTGGGTTTGATCCCTGAGTTGAGAAGATCCCCTGGAGAAGGACACGGCTACTCACTCCAGTATTCTGGCCTAGAGAATTCCATGGACTATATAGTACATGGGGTCACAAAGAGACAGACATGACTGAGCAACTTTCATTCACTCACATATCAGCACATGTCTTAAGAAAGAGAACACTTACAACTAAGCCACAATACCTTTCAGATACCTGGGAAAATCAGTGTCAGTTTCAAATTCACATTTTCCCAATTATCATAAGAATGCCTCTTTTTAAATTTTATTTATTTATTTTTAAATATAAATTTATTTATTTTAATTGGAGGCTATTACTTTACAGTATTGTATTGGTTTTGCCATACATCAACATGAATCTGCCACGGGTGTACATGTGTTCCCCATCCTGAACCCCTCTCCCACCTCCCTCCCCATACCATCCCTCTGGGTCATCCCAGTGCACCAGCCCTGAACATCCTATATCATGCATTGAACCTGGACTGGCAATTCGTTTCACATATGATATTATACATGTTTCAATGCCATTCTCCCAAATCATCCCACCCTCACCCTCTCCCACAGAGTCCAAAAGACTGTTCTTTACGTCAGTGTCTCTTTTGCTGTCTCGCATACAGGGTTATCATTACCATCTTTCTAAATTCTGTATTTATGCGTTAGTATACTGTATTGGTGTTTTTCTTTCTGGCTTACTTCACTCTGTATAATAGGCTCCAGTTTCATCCACCTCATTAGAACGGATTCAAATGCATTCTTTTTAATGGCTGAGTAATACTCCATTGTGTATATGTACCACAGCTCTCTTATCCATTCGTCTGCTGATGGACCTCTAGGTTGCTTCCATGGCTATTGTAAGAATGCCTCTTATACTGACTTCGTTTTAAAAAAAACAGACAGCAACCTGTCAAATCTAGGTTTATACACTGCTTCTGTCATGTATTTCTAGGTACTTTCAATCTAGGACAATTTCCCTATTAAAAATTGTCATTCACTGTGGCCAAGTTAACTTTTTTGGTGTACAGTTCTGTGAGTTTTAACGTGTTGAGTCATGTCATCACTCCTGGACTTAGGATATGGAGCCGTTTCATTACCTCAAAACATTTCCTCAAATTGCCCCTTTGTAACTGATCCCTCCCGCAGCCTATAACCCCTGGTAGCCACTGAGCCTAGCAGCTCTGTTACCTCGGTCACTGTCCTCTTGTTGTTTAGTTGCTGAGTCATTTCTGACTCTTTGGCGCCCCATGGACTGTAGCCTGCCAGGCCCCTCTGTCCGTGGACTTTCCCAGGTGAAAATACAGGGTGGCTGTCCTACCATTTGCTTTTTTCCAGAATGTCATTAAATAAACGGAGTCATACAGCATGTAACCTTTTTTTTTTTTTTTTAGCATGTAACTTTTTGAAATTGACTTCTTCCACTTAGCATAGTGCATTTATGCTTCATTTCACGTTTTTGTATCATTCATGCATTTGCTATATATCATTCTTTCTTATTACTGAGTTATATTCCATGATATACATGGTCCAAAATTTCCTTAATCCACATACTCATTGAAGAACATTTGAGTTATTTCCTTTTTCTGATGATTATGAATAATGCCACTCTAAATGCCATATACGGATTTTTGTGTCTATGTGTGAAAGTAAGTTTTCATTTTTCTGGGGTAGATACCTAGATGTAGTTTGTTGGGTCATACGGTAAGGGTATGTTTAAATTTTTTTTTTTTTAATCCTTGAATATTGTTTCCATTTGATCCAGGGCTTGGGAGAGGACTCCAAGGTTGTTAAAATGCTGCCTACTAGCTCATGGAAAGGCTGAGACAGAAGCCCTGACCCACTGTGGGTTGAGAGTGGAGGGGATAACAGAGAGGCCTCTCAAAGGCTGGTGGGCTCTGGAGGTCCCTAGTCATGCTTGAGGGTAACCCTTTGGCACAGTTACTCACCGAGTCCCAACCAGCCTGGGGCCGGTCAACCTATGGAGTTAGTCAGGTGCTCGTCCATCTTTTGATGAATATTACTTGCTCAGCTAGGACGAGGCTCTGCAGGAAGTCGCAGAGATGGAAGTCTGGGTGGGCAGGTCCCAGAGCATGCAGATCCCAAAGGGCTTGGTTCAGGTTCTTCTCCAGGGCCTTGGCAGCTTCCATGGTATCTGGAGTTTACCCTGTTCGTTTTGGGATGCCTTCTGCATGTCCTGGCAGAGGGCAAGTCTGTAGTGTCAGTTTTTATCTTCCAAAGAGGCTTGGTGCCCTCACAATCAAGGTGGTCATGCCTTCCAGAGCCCCATGGTTGTGGCTAAACTAGAAGCCCAGAGAGAAGTAGGTGCAGGAATGCTGCAGACGCAGGGGGAAGGCAGCCTCCACTTCAGTGGAATGATGCTTACGAGTCTAGGAGCTCATGGTTGGTTTGCAATAGAGAGCTGTCTACATAAAATGGTGTTAGCTCATCCTGGAGGCACGGGATGGCTAAGAACATGGTACTGGAGGTTGTGACCGGAAAGGAGGTTGAAAGGTGGCCTGAGGCTGGGAGAAGTGGGTCCTCAGGGCTGTTCCATCTAAACATTATTGAAGTAAGAGACAGATCTTCAAGACTGTGGGCCCACTGCCTGTGTATGTTTAATACAGAAACTTCCAAACCATTTGCCAACATGGATGTACAATTATGGATTCTCCACTAGAAATATTTGAAAGTTTCAGTTGCTCGGTACTTGATTTTAATTTTAATTTCCCTAATAACTAATGCCATTGGACTTCTTTTCATATGTTTATTTGCCATCTGTATTGTCTCTTTGGTTAAGTATCTATTCTGGTCTTTTGCCATATATTTTAACTGGGTTATTTCTTTTCATATTGTTGAGTTTTGAGAGTTCTCTCTATACTCCAGTTAAAAGTCATTTTTGAGATATATGATTTATAAATATGTTCTCTCTATTGCTTATCTTTTTAGTGTGTTACTAGGGTCTTCCAGAGGGCTAATGTTTAAATTTTGATGAAATACAATTTATCAATTATTTATTTTTGGATTGTGATTTTGGTGTCTAAAACCACATTGTCTAACCCAAGTTCATGAGTGTTTTTCTTTTGTATTTCTTTATATTTAATGTCTTACTGACTGGTTTATTAGTTTTAAGTGGCATTCTTTGGCTTCCTCTGTATTTGTATAATAACCCACAATTATA
Source organism: Bos indicus x Bos taurus (assembly GCF_003369695.1). Lineage (NCBI taxonomy): Eukaryota > Metazoa > Chordata > Mammalia > Artiodactyla > Bovidae > Bos > Bos indicus x Bos taurus. Next base: position 94,224,708 of record NC_040079.1, on the reverse strand, counting down.
TTCTGCTTTCCTCTTTCTACTTTTCCTGAATGCTTTTTAGATGTACTCTTTCTACTTTGCCATGGCATATACTGTTTATGTACTATTCTTCTTCCTATATCCCACCCCCCAAACTGATCTAGTCGTAGATTTCCAACTCAGGATATTAAATGTTCGTTTTCAGTACTTTTTTCTTGATGTTTCTTCTGTTATTTGGTTGCATTTAGTTCATTCTCTAGATTCCTTGATTCCTTTTAGAAGGCTTTTAGGTGCACTATTTTCTGAGGTCTTGTACATTTGAAACTATTTTACTATAGTTCTGATATTTGAAATGTAGCTAGACTGAATATAAAATCCTTGATTTTCACTTTCTTTGGGTTTCTTAAAAATGCTGTTCCACTATTGTCTTTCTTTGTATGTTTTTCTTGAAAATCTTGGAAGCCTGTTTCACTCTTGTAACTAATTTGGTTTTTTGCCTTGAGGTGCTGTAGATTTTCTTTTTATTTTAAGAAATCTGACATCTTGCAACACTGTGTTTTAAATTTGACCATTCTGAATAAATTTTTTCTAGTGCACAGTAGGCCTTTTAAACATATATATTTAGGTTTTCTTGAATTACAGGCTTAAATATTAGCTCTGTTGCTTTATTTTTCTTCTCAGGGACTCCAGTTACACATATATGTTGGCTGTTTGTCTGTCATGGATTTCAGTCACTTTCTCTCTGACTCTTTAGTTCTTTCTTTGTCTCACTTGCATTTCCTTGACTTCTTTCCTGCACTTATTTAATGTTCTTTAATGGCACTTAATTTTACTTTCCTTTGGATACCTTATGACTTATTCTTCATTTGGAGATGTTTTGTCTAGGTAATTTCTTTCCTGAGTTGCATCAACTAATGAGTTGCTTCCTCTTTTGTGTGTATTTATGTATGTAGTTTTTGCATTTTTCCTTATAATTCGTATACGTTCATCTTAATGTTTGTTTGAAGATCTATAGTTTAGCTTTGAGGGTTATGTGACAGTTTCTTCTGCCTTATTGTTGTTTGTGTATGAGAATTTTCATCATGGGTAGTATTTTGATTTCCTTTTTTGTTTGTTTACAGTAACTTTGAATTGAGTTGGTCCTGTTTCATCTCTTTTTTTAAATCCAGTTTTTGGATGAATTTTTTAGTTCTCTTCAATGATCAAGTTTGCTGCTGCTGCTAAGTCGCTTCAGTCATGTCTGACTCTGTGCAACCCCATAGATGGCAGCCCACCAGGCTCCTCCATCCCTGGGATTCTCCAGGCAAGAATACTGGAGTGGGTTGCCATTCCCTTCTCCAATGCATGAGTGCATGCTAAGTCGCTTCAGTCGTGTCCGACTCTGTGCGACCCTATGGACAGCTGCCCATCAGGCTCCTCTGTCCATGGGATTCTCTAGGCAAGAATACTGGAGTGGGTTGCCATTTCCTTCTCCAATGACCAAGGTTACGTATCTTGGTATAGATAATTTATGATAGATGATTTCATGGGTGGGGATTTGTGGTGGTGGACGAAGGAGAGGAGGAGTTTGCATGTTCTGTAGTGGTTTTTATTTCTGTGTGCTCCTTAATTTGTCCCTCTTGCTTCCTGCTTTCCCTTCACTGTGACTTCTCCAAGGGGTTATCTCCTCTTCTCTATTTACCTACTTTTCCCCTAGAAGCAATGTGTCTTCAAAGTTACCAGTTTCCAACTCACTCAATTTTAAAACCCCTTCCCTGTAGCTTTTTACTACAGATTATCTAGTCCCAGGCCTGTGTTTTGGGCTTCCCTGGTGGCACAGTGGTAGAGAATTTGCCTGCAATGCAGGAGGTCGGGGGTCGATCCCTGTGGGAAGGTCTCTTGGAGAAGGCCATGGCAACCCCCTCCAGTATTCTTGTGAAGAGAATCCCATGGACAGAGGAGCTTGGTGGGCTGCAATCCGTAGGGTCCTACAAGTTAGACACGACTGAAGTGACTAAGCAGCAGCAGGCCTGCGTGTGGTATTTTAGCTTTTAGCATTGGACTTTTTCCTTTCTTGGGATGATTATTCCCGTACTTCATTTAAGTTCTCTTATTTCTTTGTTCTGTTCCACGGAGAGTTTAAAGGTTATTTTTCTCCACTTTCTCCCCTAGCAGTGTTGAAACTGCGGTGTGCAATTTGCTGTATCTTTATATGAAAGGAACTAGGTTCACAGTATTCTCTGTGTCCTCTTAATGCTGAGTATGTGGCTCAAGTGGGGGTTGATTTGTGCTCCTTCTCCCCTTCCCTCTCCTCACCCTACCACTCCTCCTCACCCTCATACTTCTTTTTGAAAGTTGTTTGGTGATTCAGATTTAGACAGCTGCCGTTGTGGCCAGCTGGAACTTCTACTTTCACTTGTAAGCTGTAGATCTTTCCATGAGCCATTTTGAATATGGGCTGCTCAGTATGAGGGTATGCATTGCTTACTTTTATTAGGGAAACATGTCTTATCATAATCATTAAGTCTTTTTTTCCTCAGGATGGTCAGATTCCTCAGAGAAAAAATCTGCAATTCCATGTTGTGCAGCCATAATAAACTAGACAACTACATTCAACAATATGGATGAATTTCAGAAACAGTACCAACTGAAAGACACCAGACACAATGGAACTCTTACCATGCAGTTCTTTTTTTTTTTTTTTTAAGTTCAAAATGGTACAAAGTTAGATGTGCTGGTTAAGGCTGTGTATTAAATGGAAAAGGTCTTGGGGCAGAAAAGCTGAAAGACACAAGCAAGCACTTTGGGTGCAGGCATGTCAGCATCAATCTGAGGTTACCTAACTGGCCAACAGAACTGAGGTTGCAGTCAAACTCAGCTGAGGAATTGTGACATAAGGCATCAAAAGTGTCTTCCACAAAAGGCAAGATCACAATCAGTGAGAAGATAGTATAGCAGCTGCCTCTAGAAAGGAGGGAAGAACTGTAAGGGAGGAGATGTCAGCTGAGGATGTGGGGAGACTTGGGGTGCTTTAATATCTTATTATTTTATCTTGTGGTTATATTTTGTTGCTTTGTAATGTTCTGAATGGATATATATTTATGACACAGTCTTCTATATTATGATACAGACCAAAACCAAAAGAGAGAACTGGATTGATAGTAGTAGCTTTGAATGTCAGGCCTTTAGTCTTATTTCTATAATCAAATTATGTTTGAGGGGGCTGGGGACCTTGAACAAAAAGTATTAATAATGCAGGAGTACAAATTTGTGGTTATATTCAGGATGGACTGACAGAAAGATGGATAGTGTGGCAACCACTTAGATGACATCACTAAGTATAATATCAGGGTGAGTGTGGAGGAAGGAATAATGTAAAACCTATTCAAAGCAGATCAGTCTGACTTGATGGAGAAATCAGCAGATATCTATCTCAGATTTAAAATCTCATCCCTTTTGTCAACCACGCAGCACTGATGGCATCATTTTTGATGTGCCACTACCGTGCTTCGTGCCTCATATACTCTCTAATTAGAGCTCTTAACCTCACTGAATTTTAAACACTGTGTACAGGTTTGCTTCTCTAGTTCAGGATGAACACAGAGGAGAGAAATGGTGAGTTCATATATGTTAGTTGTTTGATGTTTAGTGAGTTAATGAATGAATAAGTGAATTGATGCATTAAAAATACCTGACCTGATAGAAAGTAAACCCATTCTGTGTATTTGCCTCATCAGTGAGAGCTTTTGCTAATGCTAATACTTAGCTGTTTAGGGAACAGGAGAACAGAAAGACTGATTGGTAGCAGAGATAAGATTAATATATACAGAAATATATATATACAGATAAAGGCTGATTAGTAGCAGATATAAGATTCAGTTCAGTTCAGTTCAGTCACTCAGTCATGTCCAACTCTTTGCGACCCCATGAATCACAGCACGCCAGGCCTTCCTGTCCATCACCAACTCCCAGAGTTCACTCAAACTCACGTCCATTGAGTCGGTGATGCCATCCAGCCATCTCATCCTCTGTCGTCCCCTTCTCCTCCTGCCCCCAATCCCTCCCAGCATCAGAGTCTTTTCCAATGAGTCAACTCTTCACATGAGGTGGCCAAAGTATTGGAGTTTCAGCTTTAGCATCATTCCTTCCAAAGAACACCCAGGACTGATCTCCTTTAGAATGGACTGGTTGGACCTCCTTGCAGTCCAAGGGACTCTCAAGAGTCTTCTCCAACACCACAGTTCAAAAGCATCAATTCTTGGGCACTCAGCTTTCCTCACAGTCCAACTCTCACATCCATACATGACCACAGGAAAAACCATAGCCTTGACTAGACGGACCTTTGTTGGCAAAGTAATGTCTCTGCTTTTGAATATGCTATCTATGTTGGTCATAACTTTCCTTCCAAGGAGTAAGCGTCTTTTAATTTCATGGCTGCAGTCACCATCTGCAGTGATTTTGGAGCCCCCCAAAATAAAGTCTGACTGTGTTTCCACATGAAGTGATGGGACCAGATGCCATGATCTTCATTTTCTGAATGTTGAGGTTTAAGCCAACTTTTTCACTCTCCTCTTTCACTTTCACCAAGAGGCTTTTTAGTTCCTCTTCACTTTCTGCCATAAGGGTGGTATCGTCTGCATATCTGAGGTTATTGATATTTCTCCCGGCAATCTTGATTCCACCTTGTGCTTCTTCCAGCCCACTGTTTCTCATGATGTACTCTGCATACAAGTTAAATAAGCAGGGTGACAATATACAGCCTTGATGTACTTCTTTTCCTATTTGGAACCAGTCTGTTGTTCCATGTCTGTTGCTTCCTGACCTGCATACAGGTTTCTCAAGAGGCAGGTGGTCTGGTATACCCATCTCTTTCAGAATTTTCCATAGTTTAGAGATAAGGTTAATATATGTCTATTACATATATTATACATGTTATATAAAAAGTATATATATGTAAATTATGTATATATATATATTGTAAATTGCTCCTCCTACATAGTAGCAAAAGTGTGCTCTTCCTTGACTCATTCTGTGAGGTAGTTGTATAAGTGAGATAATTCTTGGTTGCTCTTGTGACTTTGGCACAGTGGGACAACAGGAATGGACCCTGTCAGACTTTGACTCTCCATTGTGAAACTGAGCCTGTCTGTGAATTTGTCTCCCCTCACTCCCTACTTGAACCCAACCCTCCCCATCGGGGGAGCTAAGGGATTTGAGTATAGTAGATGTAATAAGTTCACTCTTAGTTGGCCATAGAATCGTCACTTTCATGTGGCTAACATCACACATCATCAATAAATGTTTGTTGAACAGATTTATGAATGACTGGGGCATTTTGTGGTCACCTCCTTTAAATGACTGAGTGTATGAAGAAGTACCTGCCGGATAGAATCAGTGAGAATGGGCTTTGGGACCACTTCAGAGACAACCAAAATCAATCAGATCAACTGCTACATTTGGGAGCCTGGTCTCACAGAAGTTACCCAAGACTGAAGTCCTGAAACTAAAAAAGGGAAAAAAATACTTCTCAGAAACTATGCCCAAGAAACTTATTTCATAATCCATTCTTTTTGCAGATGTCAGAGTGAATGGGGTGAGCAAAGAAGGATAGAAGCAGCGTGTGCTTTGTTCCTGCATTTTCAAAATTAGATCAGAGTCTGGGATAAGATCATTAGCAACAGACATCAGTTTCTCATGTGATAATGATTTTGTGAGCTTAAAAAGGGGACATAAAACTTGTTTTTGTTGTTCGTCAACATTGTCTAGACCCTCTTTCACTTCTCTCCTTAGTGACCCACTTCTTTTAATGACACCCTGATCATTTGAAAAGAGCAGGATATTTAGAAAAACAAAATGGAATAGAAAGTGGGGGGAAGTAACTTGTAAAATTGTACTTGTAACAGCAGTCTTATTTATACTAAACTCATGACGGTATTTTAGTCAACGCAACAGAAGGGAATTTGAGTCAAATCTAGTAAAACCACCTTTACTTTACTAAAGTAAATATTCTATCAAGAGCAAGTTACTAGATTTTTCAATAGTTTCATTTTTTCACAACAGAGATAATGCTGAAAAACGTTAGTGGCATCATGTCATAAAACTACTTGTGATTTACTTCATTTTATTTTAAACTTTTCTCATAAAATTTTCATTCGTTTTCTTTAAAGTTTTTACTCGGCCAGTAACGTTGAGACCAGAGGCAAAAAATGGATTGCAACTTGCAAGTTGTAATCATTTTTAGGAAATTTTAGTGTCAAAAATCTCTCAGCATTGTTCTAGGGAATCATTTCTAAATGCAGTATATTTTTAGTTGCTTCATCTAGTGTGAAAGCTTTGTACAAAAATTGCTGATTTCTCTTGGTCTGATTTGCACTGTTTATAAACTAAAAAGCCAGATTTATTTACATTGTATTTGCCTTTGCAAGCAACAAAAAGCCAGTTTTTCCTCCTTTGAATAAGGGAAGTGAGTTAGGCTAAGGATGGGAAAGATTTGTAGGTGGGCGGGAGCAACGGGAAGGGCACGAGGAACAATTTTTATTTTGTTTTTTTGGCGATGGAGACAGAGCAGCTGCACCAGCATGAAAAGGAAAATATACTTTGAGGACTGAGATGATGACTATCTGTGGAGGCCCACACGATGGAGAGCTGCCAGCACAGCATGCTCCCTGATCACCTCATTTACCCACGTGCTCAGGAAGGTCCAAGTAACTCAAGTTTTCCTCTCTAGTGGCTTGCTGCCTCCACCACAATTTCATCTCCTCTGCCTCTTCATCCCCCTGCTTCAAGGAAAGGGCCACAGATTGCTTTGAAGGCTAAGTAGGGTTTCACCATATGCACACAAATGGAAAGATGAATGATGGGTGGACATGCAAGTGTGAAACAGCGTGTTTGCACGTGGAGGCCACTGGTGGCTCAGGCTTGGTCGAATGAGATTTGCAAGCAAATAAAGGATGAGGGCTTCCCTGGTGGCTCAGTGATCAAGAATCTGCTCGCCAATGCAGGAAATAGGGGTAGGATCCCTGATCTGGGAAGGTCCCACATGCCACAGAGCAACTAAGCCTGTGCACCACAGCTACTGAGCCTGTGCTCTAGAGCGCATGAGCTGCAACTACTGAGCCCATGTGCTGTTGCTACTGAAGCCCACTTGCCCCAGAGCCCTTGCGGCATAGCAACAGAAGCCACCACAATGAGAAGCCTGTGCCCTGCAACTATAGAGCAGGCCCTGCTCACAACTAGAGAAAAGCCAGTGTAGCAATGAAGACCCGTCTCAGTCAAAAATTAAGAAATAAAATTATATTTTTTTAAAAAAGAAAGAAAATAAAGGATGGATTGTGATTATCAACTGAAATAGTAGTAAAGATTTTGTAAGTTGTAATCATTTTTAGGAAATTTTAGTGTTAAAAATCTCTCAGCATTGTTCTAGGGAATCGTTTCTGCGTGTAGTATATTTTTAGTTGCTTCATCTAGTGTGAAAGCTTTGTACAAAAATTGCTGATTTCTCTTGGTCTGATTTGCTCTGTTTATAAATTAAAAAGTCAGATTTATTTACATTTTAAATCCTCTTTTTAGATTTCTATTTTGTAATCCATTTTAGATTATATAAAAATATAGCAACTATGCTTACTGTTCATTAGTTACTGTTCAAAGTACATGTTAAAAACAGTGGAGTTTTGCCTACTTATCTTTCCTATCCAGCAGTTTTTGAAAATCTAAAATTTTCTTCAGCTAATTCTCTTTCTGTCCATATTTTTTGAGGCAGTCATCTATTTCATGCATCACTGCATTGCACTTAACCCCTACAATGGTTCTTTGGCTCTTCTACTTTTAGCATTTTGTTTTCAAATCCATGCATCTCAAAACTGCTTGAAATGTTCAATACTCTTAAAAAAATTTTTTTTAATTAATTTATTTTAACTGAATGATAATTGCTTTACAATATTGTGATGGTTTTTGGCATATATTAGCATGAATCAGTCACAGGTATACATGTGTCCCCCCATCCCAAATCCCCCTCTCACCTCCCTCTCCCCTCTATCTCTCTGGGTTGTCCCAGAACATGGCTTTGAGTGCTCTGCTTCATGCATCAAACTAGTATTGGTCATCTATTTTACATATAGTAATATACATGTTTCAGTGCTATTCTCTCAAATCATCCCACCCTTGCCTTCTCCCACTGGGTCCAAAAGTCTGTTCTTTACATCTGTGTCTTCTTCGTTGTCCTGCTTGTAGAATCATCATTACCATCTTTCTGAACTCCATATATATACTGTTTGTCTTTCTCTTTTTGACTTACTTCACTCTGTATAGTAGACTTCAGCTTCAGCTACCTCATTAGAACTGACTCAAATGTATTCCTTTTTATAGCTGAGTAATATTCCATTGTGTATGTCTATTGCAGCTTCCTTATCTATTCATTTGCTGATGTACATCTAGGTTGCTTCCATGTCCCAGCTGTTGTAAATAGTGCTATAATGAACATTGGGGTACATAAGTCTCTTTCAATTCTGGTTTCCTTGGTGTGTATGCCCAGCAGTGGGATTGCTGGGTCATATGGCAATTCTATTCCCAGTTTTTTAAGGAATCTAATCTCCAAACTGTTCTCCATAGTGACTGTACCAGTTTGCATTCCCAACAGTGTAAGATGGTTCCCTTTTCTTCACACCCTCTCCAGCATTTATCATTTGTAGACTTTTTGATGATGACCATTCTGACTGGTGTGAGATGATACCTCATTGTGGTTTTGATTTGCATTTCTCTAATAATGAGTGATGTTGAGCATCTTTTCATGTATTTATTAGCCATCTGTATGTCTTCTTTGGATAAACGTCTGTTTAGGTCTTTTGCCCACTTTTTGATTGGGTTGTTTGTTTTCCTGGTTTTGCGTTGTGTGAGCTGCTTGTATATTTTGGAGATTAATTCTTTTTTAGTTGTTTTGTTTGCTATTATTTTCTCCTATTCTGAAGAAGTTAAACTCGTACTGTTTGCAGATGACATGATCCTCTATATAGAAGACCCTAAAGATGCCACCAGAAAATTACTAGAGCTAATTCATGAATATAGTAAAAATGCAGGATATAAAATTAATACACAGAAATCCCTTGCATTCCTATATTCTAACAATGTAAAATTGAAAAAGAAATTAAGGAAACAATCCCATTCACCAACCATTGCAATGAAAGAATAAAATTCTTAGGAATAAATTTACCTAAAGAAACAAAAGACCTATATCTAGAAAAACTATAAAACACTGATGAAAGAAATCAAAGATGAGACAAATAGATGGAGAAATATACCATGTTCTTGGATTGGAAGAATCAATATAGTGAAAGTGAGTATATTACCCAAAACAGGGGTTCAACACAATCCCTATCAAACTACCGATGGTGTTTTTCACAGAATTAGAACTAATAATTTCACAATACTATTTTCATTCTTTAAACCAAATGTAACCCACTTTGCAGCTGAAGTAATTTCAAAAGGAGGAGGCAACATTATCCTTAAATGGAGATAATATGATTGTATACTACTATAAAATTTAACTGAAGAATTATTAGACTTAGTAAGAATTTGTTAAAGTAGTCAAATATAAACAAATATGCCAAAATCCATGATTTCCGTGTCCTATAGGCCCAGAGAGTGAATTGTGCTCATGTACCGAAGGAAAATGGTTTCATTCCTTCATAAATTTTACCAGCTCTCCATGGAATCATGGCCAAGAGATTGTATACTTTGTTTCCTTATGCCTGACAGACTGGGGGAAATGTTTTCTCTACCTTGGAGGGAGGTTGAAGGGAAGTTGATTCCTGCCTCTTCAGTTACCTTATAAGAAACCGTCTAGGTCCTGGTGGGTCTGGTTTAAGTGTGCAGGACCCTTGGGCTGAAAAATCATGAAGGAGCGGAGTCTATTCTGAGGCCCAAGAGGCTAATATAATCTGGTTGCCTTAAACTCATTCAGGATCAATGATTTAAGATGGAAAGAGTGTAAAATAAAGGCAATTACTATAATAGTCATTTCGAGTGCTTTCTTAATGTCCTTTAAGACAAACTGAGTCTTCAAAATTGAGTTTATGTTTTTCAAGAGCACATTTAAAAATGTGAAGTTCTGATCATGTCACTTAAGTCTGACAATTGAACAAATGCCTTTAGAAAAGATTATTTTTCTTTCCTCCAAAGACTATTTTTCTTGCCTCTGTATCTTTGGTAAAGATAGGAGCAATCCAGTGTCCTGTCAGACGACCTCCTAGCTGGGTCTGAAAGTATTAGGTGAATACTGAGAGAATAATGAACAACTTCAAGATGTAAAAAATTACACCATTAGGATTCACATGTCATATATCTGATTCCCATGTCATATATCTACTATTCTTTGAAAGTAATACTGGTTATGTGATGTTGCTTTCTTCAACATTTTCTTTTGGAAAATTATTATACTTTGACACAGAGATAACTATATCAAGTAAATTCTATATAACATAGTATAGTAAATAAAATTACTAGAGTTAAAAGTTAAAGCAAGAAAATTCTAGGAAAACATCCACTTCTTCATTGACTATGCTAAAGCCTTTGACTGTGTGGATCACAACAAACTGTGGAAAATTCTTAAAGAGATGGGAATACAAGATCACTTTACCTACCTCCCGAGAAATCTGTATGTAGGTCAAGAAGCAACAGTTAGAACTGGACATGGAACAACAGACTGGTTCCAAATTGGGAAAGGAGTACCTCAAGGCTGTATATTGTCACCCTGCTTATTTAAATTATATGCAGAGTTCCTCATGCAAAATGCCAGGCTGGATGAAGCACAAGCTGGAATCAAGATTCAGGAGAAATATCAATAACCTCAGATACGCAGATGACACCACCCTTAAGGCAGAAAGCAAAGAGGAACTAAAAAGCCTCTTGATGAGAGTGAAATAGGAGAGTGAAAAAGCTGGCTTAAAACTCAACATTCAAAAAACTAAGAACATGGCATCTGGTCTCATCATTTTATGTCAGATAAATGTGGAAACAGTGGAAGAAGTGACAGACTTTATTTTCTTGGGCTCCAAAATCCCTGCAGATGGTGACTGCAGCCAAGAAATTAAAAGATGCTTGCTCCTTGGAAGAAAAGCTATGACCAACCTAGACAGCATATTAAAAAGCAGAGACATTACTTTACCAACAAAGGTCCATCTAGTCAAGGCTATGGTTTTTCCAGTAGTCATCTATAGATGTGAGAGTTGAACCATAAAGAAAGCTGAGCACCGAAGAATTGATGCTTTTGAGCTGTGGTGTTGCAGAAGCATCTTGAGAGTCCCTTGGACTGCAAGGAGATCAAACCAGTCAATGTAAAGGAAATCAGTCCTGAATATTCATTGGAAGGAGTGATGCTGAAGCTGAAGCTCCAGTACTTTGGCCATCTGATGTGAAGAACTACTCTTTGGAAAAGACCCTGACGCTGTAAAAGGTTGAAGGCAAGAGGAGAAGGGGACAACAGAGGATGAGATAGTTGGATGGCATCACTGACTTGATGGACGTGAGTTTTAGCAAGCTGTAGTGATGTTGTTGATGAACAGGGAAGCCTGGTGTGCTACAGTCCATGGGGTTGCAAAGAGTCATACATGACTGAGTGACTGAACTGAACACTTCTTCAGATAGCTAATTTGCAGCCAATTCGGTATCATCACTAAGAGTAGTAGAGCTGTGCATTTGACTATGGTCCACAGGTCAAGATGCATTCAGGAAGCGATTCATTGCCAGATTAATGAATTGGTTTTCTTGGGGTCAAAATTCTACACATTTTATTTTGCCAGCTCTGCTAAAGACAAGAACTGAATTAACATATTATCAATAGCTCCTATCTTATTGGGCCACTTCTATGTGTGAAGAATAGATTTTTTTCATATGAATAAGATTTGTGGTCTGGGCAACATCTACTCAATATGAGTAAAAGTGTGTCCAACATATGATTTTATCATTTTTTAAAAGTTCCACTTACCAAAAATTTGACAAGTTAAACAAAGGGCCAAGGCCTCACTGATAACAAACACATAATGAAAGAAAATTTTAAAAATTAATAAATTAAAATTAAACAGTCTAATCTGATGACAATATAATGGCAGCTTCTCTCAAAATGCCAGTAAATAGATAACATTTTTAGTTTCCAATTAAATTAAAAAAAAAAAAAGAATAAAGGCAATACACCAAAGATGGAAGTGTAGAAAAAGGAAAAAAAAAGTATTTAGGATATTGGGGCAAATCTAAGATGTAGCGGTATTTGAGGTGGTTGTTTTGTAGACTGTTTCTAGTTGAAAACAGTGAATTTTATTCTACTATTTAGAGAAAAAGATTTAGCATGAACTTGACCTAGATTTTTGGCAGTTGATATTGAGATATGTTCATTTTGTAGCTTTGGTGAATTAATTGAAAACAACTTAAAGATGCTAATATTGCCTTGGCTCTTCTGAGAATTGTATTCTTTGTTTATGAATTAGTTACTTAAGAAAAACGCAATGCATTAAAAAATCAGCGCTAATAAGTGGCAGTGGAGTCATGCTGTCTGGCAAAAATAAAAAAGAGCAACGTTTTGGAAACTGACTTTTTGTGGTTTAGGCTGACTTTTAAGTCTCACCGGAAGTTAATTAAAATGAACGTTCTCCTTCTTTTTTTTTTTTTTTGACTTGTAAAGTTTATTTTATCATCTGAGTTTACTCACTTAGTGGCAGATGCCAGAAAATTCCTTGATCCAAGGGACTAATTGAAAAATAACTCTTCAATATGGGTGGAGAGCTCAGACATTTCAAATATCTCCTTTTAGTTGGATTAAAGGGCTTGCCATATAAATATCTTTATTTGAAAGAAATGTGAGGAATTTCAAGGTTTCCAGTCCTAAAACCATGAACAAGAGCCTTGGCCATGCCAGGTTTATTTCTCCAAATTCATTTGGAGCTCAAAGAGTGTGGTCTCAACTGAGATGCCTAGAGGGGGAATAGCCAGGGGTTATATGTACACCATCTGAGTGTATTCTCATTTCAAAAACATGTATATGAGTTCATATCCTGATTCCTTTAGGGAACTTCAGTTTCCTTTGATCAGTAAGTCTCAGGGAGGGTCTATGATATTTTTCCTGGCTAGCCCAGCGAGCATTCAGATCTCTGCCCTTCAAAAGGTAACACTCCTGGTGGTGATGACTATCTCCCTGTGGGGGCGGATTCCCAGCGGTAATTTCACATGTGCACCTTGGTGTTTGTTACGATGTGCCTGCAAATAATGTTTGCAGTTCTTGTTATTCTCATCTCAAGTTTAGCCTAGACTTTTCTCAAAAAGGGTAGTCTCTATGTTGTTGCAATTTACTCACTGCCTACGAGCACAGCAAGTTTTAGGTTATTCCTTACACTCCTTTGAAGGCATTTCTTTCTCCTTTGCTTTTATTATCTAGTAGTTCATGTCACATCATGGAGTGCCTGATGGGATCATAAAACTCTTGGCACCTGGGGATGCCTCTGAGTAGTGCTTAATTTAGCAAAGCACCATTTTTTTCCCCCTTTATTTCCCCCTTTAAAAATTCCCCTTTATCCCCCTTTTTCCCCCCTTTATTTTACCAGTAAAATACCCTGGTATTTTACTCCACCCTTAGTGGCTTAACCTGGCAGATAGATTAGTGAAGAGGGCAGAGGCTGGAATCCAGGAGAGGGTGCAAAATTGAAGGAGAGTGTACAGAAGTTGGAGAGAAAGGTAGGGAGGTGTAGCAGGGAAGATGAGAGTAAACCATGCTGGCCTAACTTCAACAGCTAAGCGTGATCAAGCCAAAATACATTGCTTAAGAAAGTTAGAAAAATGGTTGTGATGTGGAGACTGATTCCAGGATGAAAATCATTTTGTGAACACTTGATTGGGATTTCTAATTTAATCATTTTCAGCTGCAACAACAAATGTTCAAACCACATAAGAAGTTTGACTTCACATATTTAACAGATTTTTTTTTTTTTTGGTATGTAGTAGTTTTATTTATTTATCTTGATTTATTTATTCATTTATTTATTTATATCTCATTGTGCATTGATACCACCTTTCTCTAATCTGCCTTCTGTTCAACTCCTGGTGTAACAGTGAATTGCAGTGTCTGAAGGAAAGACTTGACCTTAATACCTGAATTTTAAACCCTGCTCTTTCAATTACTAGCTGTGACCCTAGACACGTTGCATCAGCTCTGAGTCTTAGTTTCCTCGTTTGTAAAGTGGGATGTCTGTAAAGCACCCACTACATGTTTTCTGCACTGTAGGAGACACTAGGAGTGGTAGCTGTTTTTGTCACCATGTTTACTATTTTGAAGCGGGGGGAGACTGCTAAGCGGATATAAAAAAGCACATGGTAAGATTTCCTAATTAGATTAAAGGGTCAATATGGAACAAAGGTGAGACTACTTAAAATCATTTCAGTACTCTAATTTGACGAATATCATATTATGCCATTATACATGGCATAATATAATATTCACTCTTAAACTCATCTGTGTTCCGTTGAGTTAAACAACGGATTTCTTTGGAACATGACTGAAGTTTTTCAGGGATTATTTATCCGAAATTAAATATTACAAAGATAAATAATGTAACCTACTCATTCATCACTAGCTTCAAGATCATCTGAGCTTTGTATGGCCTCTCAGCTTTCTTTTGGTTTCTGTGGTTTTCTCTTGTGTTGTGTAGTCGGGAGATGGGTTGTGTGTGTGTGTACCTGCTGGTACCTGGTGGTAAAGGGGAGGAAAATGTGTCCTTTTGCATTAGTTTAGACTAAGATAGCAATTTAGAAGCCAGTGTAGCTTGAAAATACTTCTAAACATCTGTTCTTATAAAAATATATTACCACTTGGAAGTGTCTTTTTTTCAGAAGATAATGTATTTACATTTGTGTTAACCAGTTACTTTGTAGTATCATTTACTTTTCGTACAAAGTCATCAGATCTACTTATTCTAGTCTGTTTTGAAATAAGCATACACTTGCGGACACATGTTTCTGCCTCATTCTTTGCTTCCATCAGTAGACAAGTTCAGACTTAGGAGGCAAAAGTCCAGCGGAAAGTACCAGAACTGAGGGAAGAATATTTGTCTAACCACCCACGCCACAGAATGCTTTCTTGGAATCCGCTGTGTGTATAAGATGGTATCCTGTCCCCTCAATATGTGACCTTTGCCTTTCTGACAATCAAATCTGATCCACAAGGAAATCACAAAAACAGAAATATTGTTTGCTCAAGTTATACCAGATTTGTTTTTTTAAAAAATCAGTCTGGTTTTAAAAATTGAAAACTGCCCCACAATCATTTATGGAAGTTTGCTTTGTGACCTCAGTTTTTAGCAAAGGTGGTGGAGACTTTATTTATAAGGAAAAACAATTCAAGGGTGACTAAGAGCTATAGAAATTAAACTGGTTTTTGTTTTTTTAATGTGTATGGACCATTCTTTATTTTCACTCCTTAACAGCTTTCCTGAGAATCTTAAGCCGAAACTTGGTTTGCTGAGGTAGTCTCTGACCTCTGGCTTGCCCAACCATGGATTCTTCATAGGGCATTGTATTTGATCAATCAGTATTTTCTCTGTGGAAATTGCTGGCATTGGCTTCCATGACAACATTCTTGTGTCCTTCTAGTCTTTCTGACCACTTGTTTTCAGTCCCCTTTACTCTCTTGTTCACTTATTTCATAATTATCGGTTTCTCACTGGGATTCCATCCTTGAACCTTCTGTTTCTACATACATTCCCTGGCAACTTCACTAAGTCATGAATCAGAGGACCACATGGACACTGATGAATCCCAAATTTGATCTACAGAGCTATCCACCTGCCCTGGAAAAATAAGCCAATATTTTGCAGACATCTTCACTTAAGGTGCCCAAAATACAACACATTTTTCAAACTTTTATTTTCTTCTACCACTGTCATTAGATTTGCTGCTCTTTCTGTATTTTCTGTCCTACAGCATCACTATCTCTCATGGAACCTACTACAACCTTCCTTAAGTTAGACTGTCCTGACTCCCTTCCCTCCAGGACTTCGACCGTGTTCTTTCTCTACCTGGAACATTCTCAGATGTCCCTTCACTTATTTAACTTTTAAGTATCCTACATATTTCATGCTAACTCTTGACTGAAGCTCTCTCGTTTGCTTTTTACAAACTGTTCAAAATTGACTTTTCATTCTTAGAACTTATGACAGCCTGAATCAATACACAGACTTGAGTGATCATTATATGAATGACTGTATTTTTTTTTAATGTCCCCACTGTTTTCCAAGAGCTCAGGAGCCAGATTTATTTTAATTTGCCATTTTATTCTTGTCAACCGGCACAGTCCCTGGTCCATGGGATGCTCTCAATAAATCCTCTTGGTTATTAAATGCATGACTTCTTTCCACCGCCTGATGCCATCCAAAATCAATCAGCCATATCTCTTTCTTCTATCAGATCACATATCTTTCAAATCTACTCCTTCATCATCATTTTCAGTCTAGTCCTTGGAGGAGGTTCTCAGTATCCTGGCTTACCTTAAGCCTCAACTCCATCCACCAAACTATTAGTACTGTTACTTTTTAGACACAAGTATGATAGAAGTACCCCACTCCAGTATTCTTGCCTGGAGGATTCCATGGACAGAGGATCCTGGCCGACTACAGTCCATGGGTTTGCAAAGAGTCGGACATGACTGAGCAAGTCACACACACATACATACACTTGATAGAGGTCCTTTCCTGCTCTTGTATCTTTAATAAGTCTAACATTTCTCTAGGGACAAATCTAAACTCCTCAGAGTCTACAAAGCTCTTGCCAGCCTGAGTCTCTGCCTTCCCTTTCTGATTTCATCTTCCCGGCTTAGTCATCATGTGATTCCATCACTGCTGAAGTCTCTTGTGTCTGGAACACACCATATTCTTTTGTTTTCTGTGTTGGTTCCCTCCCCTCTGATACTTTGAACTCCTCTTTCATCTGTGGCTTGAACTCTTCAGATTTATTTTGAATCTGACAGTTTGAAACTATGAAATCCTTCTGTGGCAAATTGTTACCCATTTACATACTTCTAGTTTTCTATTTCCTAAAAGTGTATAAGCCACTAGGTACAGCTAGATGCATGATAAAATGTTACAATCATCTTCTCTGACCTTAAATTCTACCGTCTCTGTGGCTAAGGGGACTCTGGTTCCAGTCCCAGCATATGCTCACATCACTCTCGTCATTTTTTTTTAATCTCTATCACTTTTTCTGCCAGCTGTGTTTGGGTCATGTTTCTAGTATCACCACTTTGGCAACTAGCAATTCTCTGGTCCGACTGTGGTGGTGCAGAGATTGATGGCAACTACCCTCTGTTACATACATTGACCTTATTTTTGAGTCAAAAAACCACGGTGACCCCATTTTCTTGCTTTCCTACTGTACTTCTACTAATGGATTGCATTTCTTGATTCATTTTAAATATATCTCCCCTCTCTTAAGGAAACTGCCATGGGTCCTTGAGGGGCTGAGATGTATGACAAGTTAGGTAGCCACCCTCCAAAGTCCAAATTGAGTCTTTTTATTACTCCCAGCCAAAGTAGCCGGTCTAGGGTTCTTACTCTGCACATCTCACTTGAGGACCGAGGTGGTCAGGGCCAGCTGCAAAGTTCTGTCTCCTCCAAACTTCATTTTCCTATAGGTCTTTATTGGATCTTCAGGCAAAACTGTTCTCTTGCTAGTCGTAGCTAGCTATCTTAAAATGAGTCATAAACTGAAAATGAGAGATAGAACATCTAAATAGAGAAGATACTTCAAAAATTAATGCATATTATCTTTCAAAATTCTAAAGTGAAATATCTGCTGGCATTAGAAGTCTCAAAATTATTTTTCCAACATATCCTCTGATAGTGTTTGATGAAAAAAAATTGCTAATGGTTTTCTAATATCCTGAGATAGATGTTCTCTAAGGAGATGCGTGTCAGCTTAATTAATTTGACAGTTTTTCTATGTCATTACTAAAAAAGCAGATTCTAGATCTCTTGAAGAGCCAGGGGGAGAAAATGAGGTTTTCACATATTCAGTGAGGATCATTCTAGTTAGAGACTGGGATTGGGAGCGAATCCTCTTTGTAGAGTTTAGCTGGGCGGAATTTGAACTGTCCCTAATATGATAAGGTTGGGTAAAATATTTTGACCATCTGCCATTTACTGAGAGATAATGGTCTATAATCAATTTAGCTTTTCTTCCATTCTTTTTCTAAAAGAAGAGAGGGACATTGATCTGTATTTAGTTTCACTGTGATTATAAAATGAAAGAAAAATCTTTTGTTCAGGAGAAGCAGAGCTTTCTATCATGCTGAACCCTGAGAGAAACATTTCCTTTTTATCTTTATTATAAAAAAGATATGATGTAATATAGAAGATATCTAGAGCATATGTATAAAGTATATAAGATACAGCTTTTCCCTAATTGGTACAAATGTAGTAATAGTCATATGGCTATCATTACAATGTGGTGGTGGAATTCAATTCGGTGAAAGAAGTTCTGTACAGGATCATAAATCTAGTCTGTGTGTGAGGCTCTGATTTACCAAAATGCTTGAAATTCAAAATTTCATCACAAAAAAGATAGAAATTAGTGAAAGTGTTAAGGGAGTGTTTTTGTAGAAAAATTATGTAGAAAACAGAGGTGCTCTGAAAAATAAAGATAACTGGAGACAAAATATATAAAGATGTCATCAGTTCAGTTCAGTTCAGTCGCTCAGTCGTGTCTGACTCTTTGCAACCCCATGAATCGTAGCACACCAGGCCTCCCTGTCCATCACCAATTCCCGGAGTTCACTCAAATTCACATTCGAGTTGGTGATGCCATCCAGCCATCTAATCCTCTGTCGTCCCCTTCTCCTCCTGCCCCCAATCCCTCCCAGCATCAGGGTCTTTTCCAATGAGTCAATTCTTCGCATGAGGTGGCCAAAGTACTGGAGTTTCAGCTTTAGCATCATTCCTTCCAAAGAAATCCCAGGGCTGATCTCCTTCAGAATGGACAGGTTGGATCTCCTTACAATCCAAAGGACTCTCAAGAGTCTTCTCCAACACCATGGTTCAAAAGCATCAATTCTTCAGTGCTCAGCTTTCTTCACAGTCCAACTCTCACATCCATACATGACCACAGGAAAAACCGTAGCCTTGATTAGATGGACCTTTGTTGGCAAAGTAATATCTCTGCTTTTGAATATGCTGTCTAGGTTGGCCATAACCTTCCTTCCAAGGAGTAAGCGCCTTTTAATTTCATGGCTGCAGTCACCATCTGTAGTGATTTTGGAGCCCAAAAAAATAAAGTCTGACACTGTTTCCACTGTTTCCCCCTCTATTTCCCGTGAAGTGATGGGACCAGATGCCATGATCTTCATTTTCTGAATGTTGAGCTTTAAGCCAACTTTTTCACTCTCCTCTTTCACTTTCATCAAGAGGCTTTTGAGTTCCTCTTCACTTTCTGCCATAAGCGTGGTGTCATCTGCATATCTGAGGTTACTGAGATTTCTCCCGGCAATCTTGATTCCAGTTTGTGTTTCTTCCAGTCCAGCATTTCTCATTATATACTCTGCATATAAGTTAAATAAGCAGGGTGACAATATACAGCCTTGACGTACTCCTTTTCCTATTTGGAAAACCAGTCTGTTGTTCCATGTCCAGTTCTAACTGTTGCTTCCTGACCTGCATATAGGTTTCTCAAGAGGCAGGTCAGGTGGTCTGGTGTTCCCATCTCTTTCAGAATTTTCCACAGTTTATTCATAGTATCACAAAATAAAGTTTATACTAATAAATTAAACCACAAGAGAATTTAAATTCATCATTATGTTTATTTATTATCTATATTAGTTTTTTTCAACTTTCTAATTTTTTTTCTCTTACTTGAAGTATAGTTGATTCACAATGTTGTGTTAGTTTCAGGTATACAGCATAGTGCTCAGTTATATATACATATAGATACCAATTTTTTCAGATTCTTTTCCCTTATTGGTTACTACAGGATACTGAGTATAGTTCTTACAGCAGATTCTCATTGGTTATCCTGTTTATATACTGCTGCTGTTGTTGTTCAGTCTCTCAGTCATGTCTGATTCTTTGCAACACATGGACTGCAGCAAGCCAGGCTTCCCTGTCCTTCACTATCTCCTCAAGTTTGCTCAAACTCATGTCCATTGAGTCAGTGATGCCATCCGACCATCTCATCCTCTGTCTCCCCCTTCTCCTGCCTTCAGTCTTTCCGAGCATCAGGTCTTTTCCTATGAGTTGGCTTTTTGCATCAAGTGGCCAAAGTATTGGAGCTTCAGCTTCTGCTTCAGTCCTTCCAATGAATATTCAGGACTGATTTCCTTTAGGATGGACTGGTTGGATCTCCTTGCTATCCTCAGGGGTCTCTTAAGCGTTTTCTCTGGCACTGTGGTTTGAAATAACAGTTCTTCGGCACTCAGCCTTCTTTATGGTCCAACTCTCACGTTTGTACATGACTATTGGAAAAACCATAGTTTTGACTATATGGACCTTTGTCAGCAAAGAAATGTCTCTGCTTTTTATTTTTTTTTAAATTTTATTTTATTTTTAAATTTTACATAATTGTATTAGTTTTGCCAAATATCAAAATGAATCCACCACAGGTATACATGTGTTCCCCATCCTGAAACCTCCTCCCTCCTCCCTCCCCATACCATCCCTCTGGGTCGTCCTAGTGCACTAGCCCCAAGCATCCAGTATCGTGTATCGAACCTGGACTGGCAACTCGTTTCTTACATGATATTTTACATGTTTCAATGTCATTCTCCCAAATCTTCCCTCCCTCTCCCTCTCCCACAGAGTCCATAAGACTGTTCCATACATCAGTGTCTCTTTTGCTGTCTCGTACACTGGGTTATTGTTACCATCTTTCTAAATTCCATATATATGCGTTAGTATACTGTATTTATGTTTTTCCTTCTGGCTTACTTCACTCTGTATAATAGGCTCCAGTTTCATCCACCTCATTAGAACTGATTCAAATGTATTCTTTTTAATGGCTGAGTAATACTCCATTGTGTATATGTACCACCGCTTTCTTATCCATTCATCTGCTGATGGACATCTAGGTTGCTTCCATGTCCTGGCTATTATAAACAGTGCTGCGATGAACATTGGGGTACACGTGTCTCTTTCCCTTCTGGTTTCCTCAGTGTGTATGCCCAGCAGTGGGATTGCTGGATCATAAGGCAGTTCTATTTCCAGTTTTTTAAGGAATCTCCACACTGTTCTCCATAGTGGCTGTACTAGTTTGCATTCCCACCAACAGTGTAAGAGGGTTCCCTTTCCTCCACACCCTCTCCAGCATTTATTATTTGTAGACTTTTGGATTGCAGCCATTCTGACTGGTGTGAAATGATACCTCATAGTGGTTTTGATTTGCATTTCTCTGATAATGAGTGATGTTGAGCATCTTTTCATGTGTTTGTTAGCCATCTGTATGTCTTCTTTGGAGAAATGTCTATTTAGTTCTTTGGCCCATTTTTTGATTGGGTCGTTTATTTTTCTGGAGTTGAGCTGTAGGAGTTGCTCGTATATTTTTGAGATTAGTTGTTTGTCTGTTGCTTCATTTGCTATTATTTTCTCCCATTCTGAAGGCTGTCTTTTCACCTTGCTAATAGTTTCCTTTGATGTGCAGAAGCTTTTAAGGTTAATTAGGTCCCATTTGTTTATTTTTGATTTTATTTCCAATATTCTGGGATGTGGGTCATAGAGGATCCTGCTGTGATGTATGTCAGAGAGTGTTTTGCCTATGTTCTCCTCTAGGAGTTTTATAGTTTCTGGTCTTACGTTTAGATCTTTAATCCATTTTGAGTTTATTTTGGTGAATGGTGTTAGAAAGTGGTCTAGTTTCATTCTTTTACAAGTGGTTGACCAGATTTCCCAGCACCACTTGTTAAAGAGATTGTCTTTAATCCATTGTATATTCTTGCCTCCTTTGTCAAAGATAAGGTGTCCATATGTGTGTGGATTTATCTCTGGGCTTTCTATTTTATTCCATTGATCTATATTTCTGTCTTTGTGCCAGTACCATACTGTCTTGATAACTGTGGCTTTGTAGTAGAGCCTGAAGTCAGGTAGGTTGATTCCTCCAGTTCCATTCTTCTTTCTGAGAATCGCTTTGGCTATTCGAGGTTTTTTGTATTTCCATACAAATTGTGAAATTATTTGTTCTAGCTCTGTGAAGAATACTGTTGGTAGCTTGATAGGGATTGCGTTGAATCTATAAATTGCTTTGGGTAGTATACTCATTTTCACTATATTGATTCTTCCAATCCATGAACATGGTATATTTCTCCATCTATTAGTGTCCTCTTTGATTTCTTTCACCAGTGTTTTATAGTTTTCTATATATAGGTCTTTAGTTTCTTTAGGTAGATATATTCCTAAGTATTTTATTCTTTCCGTTGCAATGGTGAATGGAATTGTTTCCTTAATTTCTCTTTCTGTTTTCTCATTATTAGTGTATAGGAATGCAAGGGATTTCTGTGTGTTGATTTTATATCCTGCAACTTTACTATAGTCATTGATTATTTCTAGTAATTTTCTGGTGGAATCTTTAGGGTTTTCTATGTAGAGGATCATGTCATCTGCAAATAGTGAGAGTTTTACTCTTCTTTTCCAATTTGGATTCCTCTTATTTCTTTTTCTGCTCTGATTGCTGTGGCCAAAACTTCCAAAACTATGTTGAATAGTAATGGTGAAAGTGGGCACCCTTGTCTTGTTCCTGACTTTAGAGGAAATGCTTTCAATTTTTCACCATTGAGGATAATGTTTGCTGTGGGTTTGTCATATATAGCTTTTATTATGTTGAGGTATGTTCCTTCTATTCCTGCTTTCTGGAGAGTTTTTATCATAAATGGATGTTGAATTTTGTCAAAGGCTTTCTCTGCATCTATTGAGATAATCATATGGTTTTTATTTTTCAATTTGTTAATGTGGTGTATTACATTGATTGATTTGCGGATATTGAAGAATCCTTGCATCCCTGGGATAAAGCCCACTTGGTCATGGTGTATGATCTTTTTAATGTGTTGTTGGATTCTGATTGCTAGAATTTTGTTAAGGATTTTTGCATCTATGTTCATCAGTGATATTGGCCTGTAGTTTTCTTTTTTTGTCAGATCTTTGTCAGGTTTTGGTATTAGGGTGATGGTGGCCTCATAGAATGAGTTTGGAAGTTTACCTTCCTCTGCAATTTTTTGGAAGAGTTTGAGCAGGATAGGTGACAGCTCTTCTCTAAATTTTTGGTAGAATTCAGCTGTGAAGCCATCTGGACCTGGGCTTTTGTTTGCTGGAAGATTTTTGATTACAGTTTCAATTTCCATGCTTGTGATGGGTCTGTTAAGATTTTCTATTTCTTCCTGGTCGAGTTTTGGAAAGTTGTACTTTTCTAAGAATTTGTCCATTTCTTCCACATTGTCCATTTTATTGGCATATAATTGTTGATAGTAGTCTCTTATGATCCTTTGTATTTCTGTGTTGTCTGTTGTGATCTCTCCATTTTCGTTTCTAATTTTGTTGATTTGATTTTTCTCCCTTTGTTTCTTGATGAGTCTGGCTAATGGTTTGTCAATTTTATTTATCCTTTCAAAGAACCAGCTTTTGGCTTTGTTGATTTTTGCTATGGTCTCTTTTGTTTCTTTTGCATTTATTTCTGCTCTAATTTTTAAGATTTCTTTCCTTCTACTAACCCTGGGGTTCTTCATTTCTTCCTTTTCTAGTTGCTTTAGGTGTAGAGTTAGGTTATTTATTTGACTTTTTTCTTGTTTCTTGAGGTGTGCCTGTATTGCTATGAACTTTCCCCTTAGGACTGCTTTTACCGTGTCCCACAGGTTTTGGGTTGTTGTGTTTTCATTTTCATTCGTTTCTATGCAAATTTTGATTTCTTTTTTGATTTCTTCTGTGATTTGTTGGTTATTCAGCAGCGTGTTGTTCAGCCTTCATATGTTGGAATTTTTAATCGTTTTTCTCCTGTAATTGAGATCTAATCTTACTGCATTGTGGTCAGAAAAAATGCTTGGAATGATTTCAACTTTTTTGAATTTACCAAGGCTAGCTTTATGGCCCAGGATGTGATCTATCCTGGAGAAGGTTCCATGTGCACTTGAGAAAAAGGTGAAATTCATTGTTTTGGGATGAAATGTCCTATAGATATCAATTAGGTCTAACTGGTCTATTGTATCATTTAAAGTTTGTGTTTCCTTGTTAATTTTCTGTTTAGTTGATCTATCCATAGGTGTAAGTGGGGTATTAAAGTCTCCCACTATTATTGTGTTATTGTTAATTTCTCCTTTCATACTTGTTAGCATTTGTCTTATGTACTGTGGTGCTCCCATGTTGGGTGCATATATATTTATACTTGTTATATCTTCTTCTTGGATTGATCCTTTGATCATTATATAGTGACCTTCTTTGTCTCTTTTCACAGCCTTTGTTTTAAAGTCTATTTTATCTGATATGAGTATTGCTACTCCTGCTTTCTTTTGGTTCCTATTTGCATGGAAAATCTTTTTCCAGCCCTTCACTTTCAGTCTGTATGTGTCCCCTGTTTTGAGGTGGGTCTCTTGTAGACAACATATGTAGGGGTCTTATTTTTGTATCCATTCAGCCAGTCTTTGTCTTTTGGTTGGGGCATTCAACCCATTTACGTTTAAGGTAATTACTGATAAGTATGATCCCGTTGCCATTTACTTTATTGTTTGGGGTTCGAGTTTATACACTGTTTTTGTGTTTCCTGTCTAGAGAATATCCTTTAGTATTTGTTGGAGAGCTGGTTTGGTGGTGCAGAATTCTCTCAGCTTTTGCTTGTCTGAAAAGCTTTTGATTTCTCCTTCATACTTGAATGAGATCCTTGCTGGGTACAATAATCTGGGCTGTAGGTTATTTTCTTTCATCATTTTAAGTATGTCTTGCCATTCCCTCCTGGCTTGAAGAGTTTCTATTGAAAGATCAGCTGTTATCCTTATGGGAATTCCCTTGTGTGTTATTTGTTGTTTTTCCCTTGCTGCTTTTAATATTTGTTCTTTGTGTTTGATCTTTGTTAATTTGATTAATATGTGTCTTGGGGTGTTTCACCTTGGGTTTATCCTGTTTGGGACTCTCTGGGTTTCTTGGACTTGGGCGATTATTTCCTTCCCCATTTTAGGGAAGTTTTCCACTATTATCTCCTCAAGTATTTTCTCATGGTCTTTCTTTTTGTCTTCTTCTTCTGGAACCCCTATGATTCGACTGTTGTAGCGTTTAATATTGTCCTGGAAGTCTCTGAGATTGTCCTCATTTCTTTTAATTCGTTTTTCTTTTATCCTCTCTGATTCATTTATTTCTACCACTCTATCTTCTAATTCACTAATCCTATCTTCTGCCTCTGTTATTCTACTATTTGTTGCCTCCAGAGTGTTTTTAATTTCATTTATTGCATTATTCATTATATATTGACTCTTTTTTATTTCTTCTAGGTCCTTGTTAAACCTTTCTTGCATCTTCTCAATCCTTGTCTCCAGGCTATTTATCTGTGACTCCATTTTAGTTTCAAGATTTTGGATCAATTTCACTATCATTATTCAGAATTCTTTATCAGGTAGATTCCCTATCTCTTCCTCTTTTGTTTGGTTTGGTGGGCATTTATCCTGTTCTTTTATCTGCTGAGTATTCCTCTGTCTCTTCATCTTGTTTAAATTGCTGAGTTTGGGGTGTCCTTTCTGTATTCTGGCAGTTTGTGGAGTTCTCTTTATTGTGGCGTTTCCTCACTGTGTGTGGGTTTGTACAGGTGGCTTGTCAAGGTTTCCTGGTTAGGGAAGCTTGTGTCGGTGTTCTGGTGGGTGGAGCTATATTTCTTCTCTCTCCTTTCGAAGAGTTGGGTTGCTTTTCTGGGTGCCTGATGTCCTCTGCCGGCATTCAGAAGTTGTTTTGTGGATTTTACTCGACGTTTAAATGCTCTTTTGATGAATTTGTGGGGGAGAAAGTCTTCTCCCCGTCCTACTCCTCTGCCAACTTGGCTCCTCCCTCCCACGTCTCTGCTTTTTAATATGCTCTATGGATTTGCCATAGTTTTTCTTCCAAGGAGCAAGTGTCTTTTAATTTCATGGTTGCAGTTACTGTCCACAGTGATTTTTTAGCCCAAGAAAACAGTCTGTCACTATTTCCATTGTTTAACCATCTGTTTTCCATGAGGTGGTGGAACTGGATGCCATGATCTTTGTTTTTTTGAATGTTGAGTTTTAAGCCAGCTTTTTCACTCTCTTCTTTCACTACCATCAAGAGGCTCTTTAGTTCCCCTTCACTTTCTGCCATTTTTATATATAATACTGTGTATATATTAATCCCAGACTCCTAATTTATCCATCCCCCACTTACCCCTTTGGTAACCATAGTTTGATTTCTGTGTTTGTCTATTTCTGTTCTATAAATGAGTTCATCTGTATTTTTTTTTTAGATTTCACACCTATGTGATATCATATGATGCTTGTCTTTTTCTTGCTTATTTCACTTCGTGTGAGAATCTCTAGGTCCTCCATGTTCCTGCTTATGAAATTATTTCATTCTGTTTTATAGCTGAGTAACATACTGTTGTATATATTAATCAAGTTAAACAAATTGGCTGTTTGTCTTTGCTAAACCTTTTTACATCCTAACTACCCTTCAAGATCCAACTCAGGTCCTACCATCGCCCTAAATCCTCTTTCCCCTCTTTCCATATATAGTGTCTGTCATAAAATATACCTGACTATACAGTTTTGTGCTTGTATTGTTTGTATCACATACATAGACATAAGGCAGTTGGAAAGTTGTCCTAATACAATGCAGTTTAATAACACAAGACTTTCTAACAGCTGCCTTACATAGTTAAAAACAGAACATAAGGCCAAGACTCATAGGCTCTACGTGGAAACCTAGTCATCTTTCATTTTTGCATAGCGTATGATGCTATGATGAACTATGGAATGAGGTTCGTGACATTGTACAGGAGACAGGGATCAAGACCATTCCCATAGAAAAGAAATGCAAAAAAGCAAAATGGCTGTCTGGGGAGGCCTTACAAATAGCTGTGAAAAGAAGAGAAGCGAAAAGCAAAGGAGAAAAGGAAAGATATAAACATCTGAATGCAGAGTTCCAAAGAATAGCAAGAAGAGATAAGAAAGCCTTCTTCAGCGATCAATGCAAAGAAATAGAGGAAAACAACAGAATGGGAAAGACTAGGTATCTCTTCAAGAAAATCAGAGATACCAAAGGAACATTTCATGCAAAGATGAGCTTGATAAAGGATAGAAATGGTATGGACCTAATAGAAGCAGAAGATATTAAGAAGAGATGTCAAGAATACACAGAAGAACTGTACAAAAAAGATCTTCACGACCCAATTAATCACGATGGTGTGATCACTGACCTAGAGCCAGACATCCTGGAATGTGAAGTCAAGTGGGCCTTAGAAAGCATCACTACGAACAAAGCTAGTGGAGGTGATGGAATTCCAGTTGAGCTATTCCAAATCCTGAAAGATGATGCTGTGAAAGTGCTGTACTCAATATGCCAGCAAATTTGGAAACCTCAGCAGTGGCCACAGGACTGGAAAAGGTCAGTTTTCATTCCAATCCCAAAGAAAGGCAATGCCAAAGAATGCTCAAACTACCACACAATTGCACTCTTCTCACATGCTAATAAAGTAATGCTCAAAATTCTCCAAGCCAGGCTTCAGCAATATGTGAACCGTGAACTTCCTGATGTTCAAGCTGGTTTTAGAAAAGGCAGAGGAAGCAGAGATCAAATTGCCAACATCCGCTGAATCATGGAAAAAGCAAGAGAGTTCCAGAAAAACATCTATTTCTGCTTTATTGACTATGCCAAAGCCTTTGACTGTGTGGATCACAATAAACTGTGGAAAATTCTTTAAGAGATGGGAATACCAGACCACCTGATCTGCCTCTTGAGAAATGTGTATGCAGGTCAGGAAGCAACAGTTAGAACTGGACATGGAACAACAGACTGATTCCAAATAGGAAAAGGAGTACGTCAAGACTGTATATTGTCACCCTGTTTATTTAACTTATATGCAGAGTACATCATGAGAAACTCTGGACTGGAAGAAACACAAGCTGGAATCAAGATTGCTGGGAGAAATATCAATCACCTCAGATATGCAGATGACACCACCCTTATGGCAGAAAGTGAAGAGGAACTAAAAAGCGTCTTGATGAAAGTGAAAATGGAGAGTGAAAAAGTTGGCTTAAAGCTCAACATTCAGAAAATGAAGATCATGGCATCCGGTCCCATCACTTCATGGGAAATAGATGGGGAAACAGTAGAAACAGTGTCAGACTTTATTTTTTTTGGGCTCCAAAATCACTACAGATGGTGACTGCAGCCATGAAATTAAAAGACGCTTACTCCTTGGAAGGAAAGTTAGGACCAACCTAGATAGCATGTTCAAAAGCAGAGATATTACTTTGCCAACAAAGGTCCATCTAGTCAAGGCTATGGTTTTTCCTGTGGTCATGTATGGATGTGAGAGTTGGACTGTGAAGACGGCTGAGTGCCGAAGTATTGATGCTTTTGAACTGTGGTGTTGGAGAAGACTCTTGAGAGTCCCTTGGACTGCAAGGAGAGCCAACCAGTCCATTCTGAAGGCGATCAGCCCTGGGTGTTCTTTGGAAGGAATGATGCTAAAGCTGAAACTCCAGTACTTTGGCCACCTCATGCAAAGAGTTGACTCATTGGAAAAGACCCTGATGCTGGGAGGGATTGGGGTCAGGAGGAGAAGGGGACGACAGAGGATGAGATGGCTGGATGGCATCACTGACTCGATGGATGTGAGTCTGAGTGAACTCTGGGAGTTGGTGATGGACAGGGAGGCCTGGCGTGCTGCGATTTATGGGGTTGCAAAGAGTCGGACATGACTGAGTGACTGATCTGATCTGGTCTGATCTGATGATGCTATACTGGTGGCTCAGTGGTAAAGAACCCACCTGCCAATGCAGAAGATGCAAGTTCAATCCTTGGGTCCTGGAGAAGTAAATGGCAACCCACTCCAGTATTCTTGCTTGAGAAATCCCATGGACAGAGGAGCCTGGTGGGCTAGAGTCTATAGGGTCACAAAACAGCTGGACACAACTTAGCAACTAAACGACAACAACAACATAATGGTTATCTAGATGACATAGATTCGTTCAGAACTGAGTGAGCCTTAAAGGGACAAAGCAAAGTGGTAGAATTTTTATTGAAAAATTGAATGCTTTAATTTTAGCACTTCTCAAAAAGGGCTTTGCTTGAGTATATGTATCTCTGTGTGAGCTCATCTCCTTTGATATTTTTTCTCCGGTGTGGGATACAGGTTCTAGTGACATTATTCTATTTTTTTTTTTTTTTTACTACAGTGTATAAATAGAATATCATGTTACTACTAGACTTCTACTAGTCTACATTTCATGTAACTCATTAGTTATTCTGTATGGCATACTATATTTTAGTTGTGAGTCCTAATACATAATTTTCATAAGCCTGTTCAGTAAACAGTTCAATGGGACATCATTGTCTCAGTCATTTTGGTGATAAGCTCCACCTCTGTCCTGGAATTTATCTCATCATTTATATGACAGTTTTGTGTAATGAAGAAGCTAACTGTTCTAGCATGGAAACATAAAACCTCATTTGTGATAATGGAATTTGACTTGTCTTCTTCCTCTCACTTTTAATAATATCAT
Source organism: Bos indicus x Bos taurus (assembly GCF_003369695.1). Taxonomy (NCBI): domain Eukaryota; kingdom Metazoa; phylum Chordata; class Mammalia; order Artiodactyla; family Bovidae; genus Bos; species Bos indicus x Bos taurus. The sequence goes on along the minus strand of NC_040079.1, from coordinate 94,195,061 downwards.
AATGTTAATGCATCTGAATGTAATTAGCATAAACTGTTTAAAAAAAAGTGCTCTACTGTACCAGAAAACATGAATTAGAATTTCAATTATTAGTTTTTTTCCCCAGACATTGACTTTATGGGCGAGACCAAATGGAATATTGGTTCTTGGACTGTGCTAACCCATATAACCATGAGTACGTTTTCATGATTAATTTTATGTGCATATTTTCTTGTCTTAATGACAAGAATGTTTTTTTCTCTCTGGTGTCTGTTGGAATGAACTAACTTAATTTCAGAGAATGCTAGAGAGGAAAATCTCAAAGGTGTCAATTAAAAAAGAAAAATATTTTCCCTTGGTTTATTCATTCTCCTACATGTAGATAGTGGGAAATTGAGTTAAAAAAAAAAAATTCCACTATTCCACTCATGCATTATTCAAGTACAGTGAAAAGGGACAAAATATAAAATGGGAGACTGATCTCCAAAGCAATATTAGTTTAAAAGAAGTTTGGCTGAAATAACAAATAATCAGTAATTGAAATGTATTCTAGTTATATAGACAGAGCATACCAATGGGCAACATTTTTATATGGAAGTATACTAGATAGCATATTCAAAAGCAGAGACATTACTTTGCCAACAAAGGTCCATCTAGTCAAGGCTATGGTTTTTCCAGTGGTTATGTATGGATGTGAGAGTTGGACTGTGAAGAAAGCCGAGGGCTGAAGAATTGATGCTTTTGAACCGTGGTGTTGGAGAAGACTCTTGAGAGTCCCTTGGACTGCAAGGAGATCCAACCAGTCCATCCTAAAGGAGACCAGTCCTGGGTGTTCTTTGGAAGGAATGATGCTAAAGCTGACACTCCAGTACTTTGGCCACCTCATGCGAAGAGTTGACTCATTGGAAAAGACTCTGATTGGGGGCAGGAGGAGAAGGGGAGGACAGAGGATGAGATGGCTGGATGGCCATCTCATTTGAGTGAACTCTGGGAGTTGATGATGGACAGAGAGGTCTGGTGTGCTGCAATTCATGGGGTCGCAAAGAGTCGGACATGACTGAGTGACTGAACTGAACTGAACTGATACTGATAAATACTTATGGCAGAGCTTCATTTGGGGAACTTGGACTTCAAGCATTCATTTCCTCAAGAAACTGCTAAGATAAATAATGTCAGCCAGTGACTTAACTCTGGTTTACTGCTCCATGAATCTGCTCACAGTAGGCAGCCATGCTTCCCTCACTGGCATAAGAGAAGGAACGATCTCTCTCTACTTGCTACCTTGGCTAAGAGAGTAAATCTGATGTCTGTGGGTTGGTGTTGCTGCTGCTGCTGCTAAGTCGCTTCAGTCATGTCCAACTCTGTGCAACCCCATAGACGGCAGCCCACCAGGCCCCCCTGTCCCTGGGATTCTCCAGGCAAGAACACTGGAGTGGGTTGCCATTTCCTTCTCCAGTGCATGGAAGTGAAAAGTGAAAGTGAAGTCTCTCAGTCGTGTCCGACTCTTAGCGACCCCATGGACTGCAGCCCACCAGGCTTCTCTGTCCATGGAATTTTCCAGACAAGAATACTGGAGTGGGGTGCCATTGCCTTCTCCCTGGGTTGGTGTTAGTGGGGTCTAAAGTTAAATCTTGAGGTTTACTATGCTACCTAGAGAGTAGAGATCTTAACTTGAAATTTATGGGAAGTTTCAGTAATTGCTAAATTTGTGGAGATTTTAGAAAGTGTTCAACTGGGCTGACAATTTTCCCGAATCTTATCTCAAATACAGCATAAAGCATTTTCTAGAAATTATTGCCATATCCTCTCTTTGTGCAAGTGGGTAATCTCATTTGTTAAATACTTCTTTATACACTTGTTATGGTATAGGTTCTGTTTTAGACCTTGGTGACTCTAAAAACAGTGTATGTATGAGTCCTTGTGTGCGTTTTGTCTTTGTGAGTATTCTTATGTTATCTCAGGATTGTAAGATGACTGCCCCAGCAGGAGGTATAACTTTTGTCTTTAACGTAGGAATGAGGGGAGGGTTTGATGTGGACCGTATAGGCCAGAGCTGCATCTCAGGGATGACACAGCCCAAAACTGGGGACCACCTTCTGAAGGAAGCAGGCAGTTGAAGGAATCTGAAGATACACAACAGTTTTATTGTCCTATGTGGTAGGGTTTTCATTTCCAGCTTAAGAGGGCTATTTTCCTAGTGCAGAAAACCATGTAGGGAGGGTATTCACAGGATATTGGGCAGCCCCTAGGGACAGATGTTCATCATCACCCGCTTTGCCTGATCACCCAGTTTAATTACCTCTCCCATGTCTTCCTCTCCAACCCCGTGGTGTTGTGTTTGTTTGGCTAGAACTTTGCACAGTTTAAGCTCTTACAGTACTGCCTCTGTTTTCATCACCACTGTGTATCTAGGAAGTAGTGTAATGACCAGCCCAGTGTGAGCTTTGAATACATATGTGTTGACTAGGTAAGTGAATGAATGAGTGAATAGTAACTTGCAAATGATGAGGTAAACAGTAGCATGCAGTGGTTATTATAGGAAGTAGGAAGTAGAATAAATTTTAAAATCCTAGACTGGGAAAATTTTCACAAAAGAGGTAAGTTCTGGGTTAAGTGTTAGCATATGGTTTTAACAAGAAAACCTGAGGGAGTAGAAAACCACACGTGAAGATATGTATGTGGCAATGCTCTTAGTTCACAAGACGGTGGGGAAAACAATGCTTTATCAAATTTCTTGTAAACACATTTGCACATATATATGGTCTTTTGATGATCTCTAATTATTTTCCTGACTAACAGGTCCACAAAATGTACTGGAGAGGATCAAGCCTTAATTCTATCACATTCAAATCTCTCCTGAGAGACATTTTCTTTCAGTGCCCTGGGAAGCTGAACTTTCTTAATTGGATTAGTGGCATTTTGCTGTTTCAAACTGAAACAGGATCCACTGGCCTCCACTAGCTGGTGCTTTATAATCTACACCATCTATTTTGCGGTCAGCACCGAAGTATTAGAGCTAACGCAGGGAGACAGGAAGTGGCATTAGAATTCTTTCTGTTCAGCCCTGCTTAGAGATGTAGTCTGAGATAAGAAATAGAGTGCTATTTTTCTGTATCAGAACACATCTCTGTAGAACCGAAGTCTGCAAAGAAAAGCCAAAAAGGAACTTTTCAGTACGGCAGGAGAGCTATTTCCTGGGCACTCAGTATTTCAAAAGAGCCTTCTATTCAACCCATTTGCCCTCAGCTATTTTCTTGTTCATGAGAGAGAGAATCCTACAAACCTTAATCCCATTTACCAAAATACCAAAGCAATCTGTACCTTCTGTCAAATAATTATGTCTGAGGTAAGCATAGGGAATTTAGTCATTTATAGAGGGCTGTTTTCCCCTTAACAAAGTCTCTAAATAGAATTATCAAGTATCAAATGTTAATTTGTCAAGAAAAAGCTGAATAGCTAATAAGGAAAATCAGATTTATATTGTAAATAGAGTATTACCCTAAAGACTTGCATGTCTCCAAAAGGAAGTATGACTGAAATATGACTGAGGCAAAGTCTTGATCAACCAAACTGTTGTCCTTTTCTCTTCCACGTACTTCAAAATCTTGCTCTGGGGTAGTACTGGGGAAAACACCACCACTGCATTTTAGGACTTTTGTGGAATATTCTGTTGCCCCTCAGCACTGTCCCCTATGCCCCTTCCCCACCCTTCAGTTAATGAATTTCCACATCCACAGGTAAGGAGGGGCAACTGTATTCATTTTATATCATGGACTTGAGCATCCCTGGATTGCTGTCCCCAGGGATTCCTGGAATCACCCTCATGAGGATGCTGTGTGGAAAGTTATAGGAACAATCCTGACTTTAGCATTTTTGTCCTCAGCTGTGACTTGCCTCCGGCAAAACACATCCATGTAACAGACTGGGTGGCTGCCTGGCCTTCCAGGGGAGGGATGAGACCTCAGCTCCTGTCCCTGCCCACCAGCTGACAGGATTTTGAAGTTCCCAGGGGATGAGACTTCCTGCAACTTTCCCCTTTGAGAATGGACCCTGACTACGTACCAGTAGACGTTCTGACAGTGCACTCTCTGAACCTCTGGAAATCCTAGGGTATTTGTTCCACCCTCCGTGTTCTGTCCGACTCTCATTTCTTGTTCTCCTTCACCTCCAAGGTTTCTTCTGTAACATCAGCCAAGTGAATTATAATTTTGAGAAGCTGGCCTGAGGTACAGCTTACAATCACTCTCGTGAAAACGAGTATCTGTTATTTACATTGTTGTTAAGTTATTTAAATTGTAGGGCAAATGTTTCCCTGCATCTGAAAGGGGATGGGAAGAGAGGGGTGTTTGCAAAGGAGAAAGAGATTAGAGAGAAAGCTGCTGACACTAAGTCTTTTTCTACGGAAAAATCAGAAAACTTCCCACATTCCCTTCTCTAGCCCCAGCTGACGTGACTACGGCTGGGAAGAGTGGCTCTGTCAGCCACTTTCCTTTCCTCTCTATTTCAATGGAAATGACCAGAAACTGAAGGAGCTTGCAGTGTGGCAACTGCCCAGTCTCAGTCAAGTCAACTTGAAGATCTGCAAGTTAATTCATTGTAAGCATGGTTATTGGAAAACTGTGTGAAGATTTTCTGTTTAGGATGCGTGGGCTTAACGGCACTCATTTTGTCCCCATTCTTTTCCACCACCATCTGATGACTGCTCTGCGTTATGCTTGCCTCCTTCCTCTTCCATGTTCTATTTTTAAGCTGTTCTTTTATTTTTAAAAACCGAGGTATAGTTGATGTACAATATTATGTAAGTTTCAGGTATAGAACATAGTGATTCACAATTCTGAGGAATCTCCATACAGCTTTCCATAATGGCTGCACCGGTTTACATTCCCACGAACAGTGTACAAGGGCTCCCTGTTCTCCACGTCCTCTCTAACATTTGTTATTTGTAGGTTTTTTGATGATTGTAGCCATTCTAACAAGCATTATGTGGTATCTCATTATTTTGATTTGCATTTCTCCAGTAACTAGCAATGTTGAACATCTTTTCATGTGAGTGTTAGCCATCTGTATATCTTCTTTGGAAAAATGTCTGCCCAGGTCTTCTGCCCAATTTTTGATTGGTTGCTTGTTTATTTGTTTTGGTTTTTGAGTTGTTTGTATATTTTGGATATTAACCCCTCGCTGGTTGCATCATTTGCAAATGTTTTCTCCCATTCTGTAGGGGTTGTCTTTTAGTTTTGTGGATGGCTTCCTTTGCTGTACGGAAGCTTTTAAGTTTGATTATGTGCCATTTGTTTAATTTTGGTTTTATTTCTTTTGCCTTAGGAGACTGATCCTTAAAAACAATTTGTCAAAAGTATTCTGGCTATGTTCTCTTCTGCGAGTTTTAAGATGTCCTTAAATGTAGGAGATGTAAGTCCTTAAGCCATTTAAAATTTATTTGTACATGTTTTTTGCACGTGGTGTGAGAGAATGTTCTAATCTCACTGTTTTACGTGTAGCTGTCCAGTTTTGCCAGCACCACTTGTTGAAGAGACTGTCTCTTCTGTGTTGTATTCTTGCCTCTTTGGCGTGGATTAATTGACCACAAATGTGTTAGTTTCTATTTATGGACTGTCTATTATGTTCCAGTGATCTATGAGTTTGTTTTTGTGCCAATACCATGCTTTTTGAAATATCAATAACCTCAGACATGCAGGTGATACCACCCTTATGGCAGAAAGGAAAGAGGAACTAAAGAGCCTCTAGATGAAGGTGACAGAGGAGAGTGTTAAGCTGGCTTAAAACTCAACATTCGAAAAATGAACATTATGGCATCTGGTCCAATGACTTCATGGAAAATAGATGGAGAAACAATGGAAACAGTTGACAGACTTTATTTTCTTAGGCTCCAAAATCACTGCAGATGGTGACTATAGCCATTTAATTAAAAGATGCTTGCTCCTTGGAAGAAAAGCTATGACCAACCTAGACAGCATATTAAAAAGCAGAGACATTACTTTGCCAACAAAGGTCCGTCTAGTCAAGGCTATGGTTTTTCCAGTGGTCATGTACGAATGTGAGAGTTGGACCATAAAGAAAGTTGAACACCACAGAATTGTTGCTTTTGAACTGTGGTGTTGGAGAAGACACTTGAGAGCCCCTTAGACAGCAGGGAGATCAAATCACTCAATCCTAAAGGAAATCAACCCAGAATATTCGTTGGAAGGACTGATGCTGAAACGGAATATTCGTTGGAAGGACTGATGCTAAAACTGAAGCTCCAATACTTTGGCCACCTGATGCGAAATACTGACTCATTGGAAAAGACCCTGACGCTGGAAAAGATTGAAGGCAGAAGAAGGGGATGAGAATGGTTGGATGGCATCACTGACCCAATGAACATGAGTTTGAGCAAGCTCCAGGAGATGGTGAAAAACAGGGAAGCCTGGAGTGCTGCAGTCCATGGGATCACAAAGGGCTGGACACGACTGAGAGCTTGAACAACAGCGACAATATAAAGTGAGGGGTTACAAAAAGTAAACTCAAAATTCTTTTTCATTTGATCAAGTTAACCCCTTAGCAGAAATTAAGCCCATTTCATAAATTAAACCCAAAACAATTAATCTAAAATTTATTTAAACTATCCTATTCAAAGATACATTAGAATGGTGGTAATATAAACGGAATGATTTCATAATGTGTTGAATGACCAAAGTTTTGGAGAAAAGAGAATGATAAATACACAATGAAGGAAAATTGCTTACTTCTTTTTTTAAAATGTAGTAACACAAATGTATTTAAAAAGTGCTTTCAAGAAGGAGTTATTTCTGTATGTAGATGTGCTAATTAAATAGTCCTACTTTGCCCAGTATTAGCCTCATCCCAGTCCTGCTACATAGTGGTAAATAAATGTATCACGGCTCATGACGTTATTTTCGATGTTTAATGTTAGTAATAGGACATAGTTAAACCATTTCTGGAAGATTATTGATTTTCATAGGAATTTCAGATATTCGTCCTCCAGGTTCAGGATTTAAAATTAGCCAAAGTGTGGAATAATCACTTTGAAACTAATCGTGTCACCACATTGTATTGCGCATCATTAAGTTATGAAGAATCTTATCTATGCCTTTGTCTAATTTTTCAGGCAAGAATACTGGAGTAAGTTGCTATTTCCTCTTCCAGGGATCTTCCTGACCCAGGAATTAAACCCATGTCTCCAGCATCTCATGAATTGCAGGTGGATTTTTTTTACCTGCTGAGCTCTCAGGGAAGCCTCTAGTAAGTCATACTTTTAATAAATAAGCTACTTGGCTGTAGTAAGCCATAGAACTGAATAATGGAAATGAAAGCTTAAAATTTGAACTACGTTCACATAATATCATTCTGTATTGAATTTGTCCCTTTTTTTGGTCTATGATCTCAGGATAGGCTGCTCCTTTTCTATAAGTTACTTGTATACACAGTATGCTGCTGATTGGTTATTGTATTTGCATGGATGCTGTCAGAGTTATCTGTTAGTAAAAGTCAGGACTGGGACTAACTTGCTATATTTTTTTTCTTCATTATTTTCTATTATTAGTGATTTCTGTTATTAATAGAATTCTTTCTATTATTAATGACTTCTGTCATTATTTGGTCACAAATTAATCATTAGTTACCCATCTTTGTTGAGGGACTCAGAATAAATTCAAGATGGAAACATCAGCACAATTGAGATATTGGAATGACAGAGAGATGAGGTAATCGATATTTATTGAGATACTAATATCTCTAGACTATAATATGTGTAATTCCTAGGCAGGAGTGGGTGAAAACAGAATTTCATAGCCAACATATTTGAATTTTAGTTTAGGCCTGCACTGTAGCTAGTTTGGGCAATGGGTAGGCCACAGTTTTTTTAATTATGGAAGAGGAATAAGAATACCTACCATACAGAACTGATTGAGTTGGTGTAATGTATTCTTTGTTATCAAAATACTCATAGCTTTGGGACTTTGAACTGGTAATTATTGATGAATTGTGAAAGAGTATAATTCATAATTGTATGATCTTCAGTTCAGCTCAGTTCAGTCACTCAGTCGTGTCCGACTCTTTGTGACCCCATGAATTGCAGCACGCCAGACCTCCCTGTCCATCACCAACTCCCAGAGTTTACCCAAACTCAACGTCCATCAAGTCAGTGATGCCATCCAGCCATCTCATCCTCTGTCGTCCCCTACTCCTCCTTCCCCCAATCCGTCCTAGTATCAGGGTCTTTTCCAATGAGTCAACTGTTCACGTCAAGTGGCCAAAGTATTGGAGTTTCAGCTTCAGCATCAGTCCTTCCAATGAACAGCCAGGACTGGTCTCCTTTAGAATGGACTGGTTGGACCTCCGTGCAGTCCAAGGGACTCTCAAGAGTCTTCTCCAACACCACAGTTCAAAAGCATCAATTCTTTGGCGCTCAGCTTTCTTCATAGTCCAACTCTCACATCCATACATGACCACTGGAAAAACCATAGCCTTGACTAGACGGACCTTTGTTGGCAAAGTAATGTCTCTGCTTTTGAATATGCTATTTAGCTTGGTCATAACTTTCCTTCCAAGGAGTAAGTGTCTTTTAATTTCATGGCTGCAATCACCATCTGCAGTGATTTTTGGAGCCCAAAAACTAAAGTCTGACACCGTTTCCACTGTTTCCCCATCTATTTGTCATGAAGTGATGGGACCAGATGCCATGATCTTCATTTTCTGAATATTGAGCTTTAAGCCAACTTTTTCACTCTCCTCTTTTACTTTCATCAAGAGGGTTTTTAGTTCCTCTTCACTTTCTGCCATAAGGCTGGTGTCATCTGTATATCTGAGGTTATTGATATTTCTCCCAGTAATCTTGATTACAGCTTGTGCTTCTTCCAGCCCAGCCTTTCTCATGATGTACTCTGCATATGAGTTAAATGGATGGTTAGTTGTATAAGTACCTGAGTGAGACCTAGAAGGACACATCAAATTGTACACTACTTATTATTATGAATGACTTTTTTTTTGGTTTCCTATTATGCACATATTAATTTTTAGGAAATGTTATTTTGAAAACGAACTGTTGTGGAGGGTTTTAGATAATGCAGGTAACTTCCTAAGCAGAGTGACTGGTATATGGTAGGCTCTCAATACATTTAAACTACTTTTTCTTGAGGTTTAACAGACCTTGTTAAAATCCTTGTTTTGTCTCTTGCTAGTTTTGTGACTTCAGTCAGATTATTTAGTCCCTCTAAGCGTGGTGAATTTGCCTGTAACGTGGGGGGTAATTGTTGCGCTCCCTTGAATCCCCTTCTCCTACAACTATATTGCAAAACTCCTCCATCAATTCTGTATATTATTTTTTCTGCTAAAAACTAAAGATATTAATATCTTCTATCTAATTATTCCAGACTAAGTAGTAAAGAGGTGAGTTAATAGAGTTGTTCATTCTCAAATTTAGCCATTCAGTCAAGCCCTTTAAAAGAACACTCAAAGAGAAAAGGAAGGCATGCCTGATAGTATTTACATTTCCAAGCATATAATATTTGTGTCTCTCATTGTATGTGGCAGATCTGGTAGAGGAAGCATGAAAAGAAAGCAGTGTGATCGCTGGTACTTAAACAAAACTAAATTTATCTTTTTCCTAGATTCCTCCAGTTGCAATTCCAGGTGGGTCATTTGATTTCAGAGCAATTTATTTACAGTTTTCTTTATTCTCCCTTCTAGTAATGGCAAGCCTGATTAATATATCCTTTAAGCCTTCATCCAGATTTATGATTTATGCCAGCCACCTGTCTTATTACTATTTAAAGGGAACTTTAAGATTCATTTATTTAGAAACAAGCAAAGATATGCTGATTAATGGCATTTAGAAAAGGAAATGTACATTGTCCTCCGAATAGAATGCGGCATGAAGATAAATTTTCAGTGATGTATCACAGTGTGAAAAAGCACTAAATTCCATTCCTATTGAACTGAACATTTGTCTTCTAGTCCTTGAGCTCATATTTTTCACAAATGAAACTTTGGAGGAAGGGAGCTAATGTTTGCTGAGAGCTGTAAAAGGATGCCATGGGGCACACTTTGTCTTGGCTGTCCAATTTAGAGCCACCACACACCCTGTGACATAGGTGACAATTCTGCACTTGTTAGATGAGGCGAGGTAGTTAGAACTTAACAACATGCCTTGAGTCAGTCGCTGGGAAGTCACAAACTTGGGCTTCAAGCCCTACCATCTCATCTTTCACTGTATGTTGCTTTTTTATGTGCTAATCTCAGATATTATATTTTGATAACTTTCAAGTCCTGGTTTTAGGTAAGCCCAAAGAAATAAAATCATTTCTTCAGTGTCTCTTCTTTAATGCTAGCCTCTCCTACAAATCAGTGAGTATGAAGTTGTTATAGTAAAACCTCAGGCAGCTAACTCCAAGGGCATTATTAGACAGATTGTAGATTACTGACTCATAGAAAATGCTCCAGAATTTAAAAACTTCTGCATGTGGAGGTAAAATGTTGGAAAATTGCCTTCTCCAGTGAAAGCCAAAGTAGGAAAAAATTCTTCTCATTGATGCTCTTGGGTATATCAGAAAGATGGAGTTGGGAATTGCAATGCTCTGTGAATAAAGAATTGTCATTCTTAAGACACAGAAAACAGCAAGTATTTTGAGAAAAAATGCACTCAAAGAAAAGCAGTCTCTTTAGGGATAGTGTTGAAAAGAGTTTGTGTGTTTTCAGTAAAAATAAATGGAAACAGCTTTCTCTGAAGTTGTTATTAAGAGTTCTGCATCAAAGAAGCAGCCATTCTGATGTCTTCCATTGAAGAACACAAGCACCTTGAAATGTGTGAGGACAGAGTTAAGAAAAAAAAAAAAGATAGCAGAAAGGACCAGATAGATAGTGAAACCAGTTTCACTGATTACTTTAATGAAAGAATTTAGAAGTTAATAGCATGACTGAACCCTGCACTCGTTTAAATTTTTGGATATGTATTTATGTACAAGTTAGTAATACAGGTGGAGAAGGCAATGGCACCCCACTCCAGTACTCTTGCCTGGAAAATCCCATGGATGGAGGAGCCTGGTGGGCTGCAGTCCATGGGGTCGCTGGGAGTCGGACACGACTGAGCGACTTCACTTTCACTTTTCACTTTCATGCAGAGAAGGAAATGGCAACCCACTCCAGTGTTCTTGCCTGGAGAATCCCAGGGATGGGGAAGCCTTGTGGGCTGCCGTCTATGGGGTCGCAGAGTTGGACACAGAGTTGGACACGACTGAAGTGACTTAGCAGTAGCAGTACAGGACACATTACACAGCTTTCATTCCGCATTGTGTCTCCTTTCATTTTGTTACATTTAAATATAACTCAGAGTTAAAGAGCTCTCTTCAGATATATTCAGACATTTTGGTCAGGATGACCTCTGTTCATTATTATGGGCAAAATGTGGTTGTCCCCAGGGACTATGTGAAAAGAGGCACTGTTTATTATGCAGTCCTACTGAAGGAAGACGTGGTCTGCTTTGTGAGACATTTCTAGACATCACACTGTGGCTAATTAACACTAGAAAACGCCTGAATTATTAACATTTAAGACCCTCTGGCTTAGATGGTAAAGAATCCACATGCAGTGCCAGAGACCCAGGTTTGATCCCTGGATCAGGAAGATCCCCTGGAGAAGGGAAAGCTAACCACTCCAGTATTCTTGCCTAGAGAATTCCATGGACAGAGGAGCTTGGCAGGCTACAGTCCCTGGTCTCACAGAGTCGGACACGACTGAGTGACTAATGCTAACACTGCCTGGGGTACTGTTAATGACAGGCACATTGTTGTATAGCGGATTTCTAGAGCTTATAAGGGGCTTCTGAGATGGCTCAGTGGTAAAGAATCTGCCTGCAATGCTGGAGACATCAATTGGAGGAGCTGGCTGGCTACAGTACATGGGGTTGCAAAGAATTGAACATGACTGAGTGACTAACACTAAGACCCTCTGAGTCACTCAGCTATTCAGGATAAATGAAGTGTCCCCTGACTCTGTGCCTGAGAGCATTCTCTGACCATGGGATATGGTAGGTCCAAGAGGCACAGGCCAGGGATGTGAGGGAATTAACACCTCAGGAATCACCCTCAACTAATAAGGGCTGGTAGCTGGTGGATAAACACCCCAGCTTTCTTTCTGTTGCTGGGTTGGTTCTAAGGAATGTTCTGCACAAATTCTTTTTTTTTTAATTTTTTAAAAATATAAATTTATTTATTTTAATTGGAGGTTAATTACTTTACAATATTGTATTGGTTTTGCCATACATTAACATGAATCCACCAAAAAATCTCAGTGGGATGAGCCCAGATTCCCACCAGGTTTGTCTGCTCAGTCACGTCCCCAGCAGGGTCTTCCTTCCTTTTTCATTTTATTTTCCCATTTCTTACTCTTCCTCCAAAGGTCACTTCCCAAATAAACCACTTGCACTCAGATCCTTGTCTCTGTCTGCTAAACCCAAATAAGACAACCTCCTGCTGGTTTTTCTTTCTAGCTTACAGAAAATCACTTCCCAAGTTAAAGCAGATTTTTAAGAGGTTGTATTTATTTTTTATTTTTTTAAAATTTATTTTAAATTTTATTTTATTTTTAAACTTTACATAATTGTATTAGTTTTAAAGCATGCTGCTAAGTCACTTCAGTCGTGTCCAACTCTGTGCGACCCCATAGACGGCAGCCCACCAGGCTCCCCCCTTCCCTGGGATTCTCCAGGCAAGAACACTGGAGTGGGTTGCCATTTCCTTCTCCAATGCATGCAAGTGAAAAGTGAAAGTGAAGTCTCTGAGTCGTGTCCCACTCCTAGCGACCCCGTGGACTGCAGCCCACCAGGCTCCTCCGTCCATGGGATTTTCCAGGCAAGAGTACTGGAGTGGGGTGCCATTGCCTTCTCCGATTTAAAAGCATCTTGTTATGTTTTGCCACGAGTGAGATTAGCAATTTGGGACATATAATGGGAAAAAATACGGAAAGATGGTAGTGATGGGATCCAATGGCCAGTGACCAGAAGAACCAAATTTCTGATAACATTCTTAGGTGGGCATCTCCTTGGCACATGCTGCATACTGGCACTGTACTTAAAACCATGTTCTCTCTGTATGTATAGTAGTGTGAGTGTGTGTCTGCGTGTGATATGAAGACGTACCACCTTTATACAAAGCTGTGCTTGTATAAAGCTGTTTCTAGTTCAAAAAATGAAACAAAATGGGGAAAACTTAGCCCAGTTATGCTAGAGAAATTCCATCAATCAGTTGGTATGAAAACATCTGCCCCCCCCCCGATGTTCGTATTATACACAGTAAGCATTGTGATCATGCTTTAAAACTCACATTCAAATTAAGGCCAGGATATTGGAGGTAAAAATCTATAAAACCTTCCTCTTCTGCAATGTATATTTATTCTTAAGTTTATTTTATGTGTTATGAAAAGAAACCCCATAATTTAAATAAGTACTGAATTAACCTAAAATTAGACTATCCAGTGATTCATAGATTTTTTTAGAAATAATTGGAAAATTTTTTGGGTAAATCTGTTTTAGAAATGCTTGCTCCGACAACAGCCTCCTTCCTCAGGAGACAGAAAAGACAATTCAGAAAACAGAACCTTTTTCTTAAAGAGAAAAAGAAGGCTTCAGATGATTTAGGTGGCCTGAAGAGCTTCTGAAAAGAGTTACTCTTCCAGGTCAATATCATATTTCCAAGCAAACTATTGTGAAGTTTTGGCAGTTAGTAGGAGATGAAGCACCCCTGGTTTATTCCATGTCTTCTATTTTCATTCTGCTCCAGAAAGCAAAATGGTATTTTTAAGCCATCAATATAAACTGCCACAAAGAGCCCTATTTTTTAAATTTTAATAGAATCTTCTTATTTCTTCTTTGTTTCTGCATTAAAATAAACTTCACGTGTTCCTTCTGACCTCACTGTTGAACTGTAAAGTTTGTACAGTTTTATCACAATGGGTTAGAAACTAAATTTAACAGCAATAATGTAAAAGACATTTTTTTCCTAGCTACATAAACAACTAGATTTATATTCTTACATGCTGTTGATTGCAAGAGATAAGACTTAAAAAACTAAAACCAACTGAAACAAAGGACTTGATGAGAGATGACAGTTGTTTGGAAGTTTATTTTTACAGGACAAAGGCGAGTTTTTCGTTGTTTATTTTAAAGTTGGAAAGTTTACATTATGGAGGTATTCATATCTCTGTTTCTTTCGTTTTGCTGTGACACACTTCCTGGCTATTTCAAATCCCTCTGTTTTGCAACACTACTTTGCATTCTGAAGAGGTTTCCTGCCTAATTTAGTTTCATCAACTGATTGCCATGGAAACTCTTGATATCCTTCCCTCTTCCTGGAATGAGACATTGGCTCTGTTTCAAATAGAATTTTTTTTCTTTTTCTTACACAGAAAGTAGAGTAAGCTTTATAAAGTAAAATGTCTTGTCAACAAAAAATTACCTTCTAGGGTGACTCACTGGATGGACAGAAGTCACCAACACATGCCTAAATAGGTAATTTATCAGTAACAATTAGAAACAGGTCGCAACATCATACAAATCAAAGCTAAGTGATGCCTGGCTGATTTTCTAATTTTATTGAGAATAAAGTTGAAATCAGGTCTGTGTTGCATGTTAGTCCAGCAAGGGCAAAACAAAACAACCAATGATATAGTAACCCTACAATTTTATGAGACTGAGTCAATCTGAATTTCTCAAGGGCTTCTCAGTGCAGATTCATTTGGTGAAAGTGGACAATTGGCCTGGAAAAATAACTTGTGCAATGAGATTTAACAGAAGGGTCTACCCATTTTTACCATGAATTTTACTTTAAAAGTGTATCTCTCTAGGAAGACTGATTAGCTCCATTGTGCCACTCTATGAGACCTATGCTATGAGACTAGACTCATATTCTGGGTTTATGCATTCATGTTTGACAGTTTTAAAACAGAATTCAGGAGGAAGGGCTAGTTATAACCATGAAGAAGAAAGGAAGGATTATGTCTGGTGTTTTTGCTTATTTTTTTTGTGTGTGTATATACATATGTAAGGGAATATTTTAATTGTACAACTGAATATATGTATACAGCTATTATACATCGCTGTCTGTGTGTCTGTCTATTGCATATAGACATGTGGTTGTCAGAAGGACAGATTGATAGAAAAAATGTAGGTCAATATCAGGAGAGAAAAGCCTTTTTAATAATTATCTGTAAATTCAAAGATATGATGGTTTCCAGAGTAACTGTATTATACTTTGATTATTTCTTATAATATGCAGATTTTGCATTTCTTTTGTAAAAAAATGAGTGAATCACAATTGGATATCTCTTCTGCAACTGATAGTGACCTCCGTTTTCCGAAGACATTAAAAAAAGTGAGAGAAGTCAAATTTTTCATTCCTTGCAAACCTTGGATTTACTGGCAGATATTAATGGTGTTTTTGGATGGCATGAAGTTTGTCTATCATTGGTCATGAATTTTTTTTTCCTACCGTGGGGTGATAGACATATTTTATTTTATTTTCCCACAATGTACTTACATGTCCAGAAAATGTGTTATTCTAAACAGTTTATTTAAAATGAACATTGCATGTGTGTGGGGAACACTTGCAAAAAGGAATGCCTATTTAGCAAGTCTAGGCAGAATAATAATAATTTTATAAATCCTAAATATTGCAGGTAAGAGACTTCATAGCCTACTTTATTATTTGGGGGCATCCATTTTGATGATATAAATTGAAGTATATGATTACTTTCACATTAACTGTGGCCTTTAGCTACTCCATTGAAACTTACCAGCAACTCTGTTTTAATATCTCATCCTGACAAAGCAGTAAATAGCTCTGGCTACCCCTGTGAGGTGTTCACTTTTAGTGTAATTGTAGTGCACATAAATAAAGCATACTTTCACAATGTCTACTTTTTTCTTTTTTTAGAACAAACGCCTGAGTGTAAATTATATTCATACCTATTCCTGGAATAATTTCTCCAACTCCACTTCCCTTTATCCTGAACTGAAACAATTTGTTTCAAATTGCTTGATACCTGATGGAAATATCTGACCTGATTTTGCTGTCATAAGAGGTTTGGAGAGCAGTGATTTAAGATCCTCACATTGGCCTGTTGTTTCAGTGAAGAATTTCAACATTATGAGCCCCTTCACCAAAATTATTTTTATGTACTTTCTTTTGTGTATCTTTGCATACACTCACGTATTTTTTGTGTGTGTGTGTTTGTTTTTCTCATAACCTGACTCTTCAACCACTATGTGAGTTCTAAAGAAGGGGAGAGCTTTGTTATGATTCATTTTCATCCCTTGAACATAGTGTAGCCACTTTGGGTATACAGTACTCTCTATGTATAAGATACGCAAGCCTTATTGCCATTGAAAATCCAGATACATAAATACATTATAAAAAATGATGTGATCCTTTTTCTAGACAGAAAGTACTTGCCTAAAATGCATCCCATGGAAATTGTTTCTGGTTCTGGAGAGGGCCAGGTAGAACAAGTGTAAGTGGAGATTATATTCATGTGGATTTTAGCTCCATCTGAAGAAGGCCTTGGCAATAAGTAGCCACTGAATTCCTGCTTCATGATGGCGAAATAATTTCTGGTCTCATGGCTGGATTTTTGGGAAGTCATAGAAGAGGTTATGGTATTCTTAGAGGCAGTTTTTCCTTTCCTCCCTTCTGTTTTCTCTGCCTCTCTTTCCTTTTTCTTGTTTTCCTTTTCTCCCTTCCCTTCCCACTCACCACACATGTAGTACACTTCTGTGATGTGTCATGTACTTTGTTTCTTAATTTAAAGGTCTGTAATTGAGAGATAACAGCCAATTGTGTGAGGAAAGAAATGGTCAAGCTTCAGCTGAGAAGGACTTGCCGCTAGTTCTTCCATACTCATCACGAGAATTTAAGATGTACATTAAAGCTGAAAACACTAGCAGTACTGCTCCAAAAATTAACTTTTAAAAGAAAGCAAAACCTTTTCCCCCATTAATTATACATCTTAATTTGTTGCTGAAAGTAATGAGGCACACACAAAAGCAACCAAAGATGGACAACAGAGCTTGAGAAAAGCACTTGTTTTATAACATAGAAACCCATGCCCTGCGCTCATACCATCCCCTTTCAGTTCAGTATCTCAGTCATGTCCGACTCTTTGCATCCCCATGGACTGCAGCACACCAGGCTTCCCTGTCCATCACCAACTCCCTGGAGCTTACTCAAACTCATATCCATCGAGTTGGTGATGCCATCCAACCATCTCATCCTCTCTCGTCCCCTTCTCCTCCTGCCTTCAATCTTTCTCAGGGTCTTTTCCAGTGAGTCAGTTCTTTGCATCAGGTGGCCAAAGTATGGGGGTTTCAGCTTCAGCATCAGTCCTTCCAATGAATATCCAGGGTTAATTTCATTTAGGATTGACTGGTTGGATCTTCTTGCAGTCCAAGAGACTCTCAAGAGTCTTCTCCAACACCATAGTTAAAGCATCATTTCTTCGACCTCAGCTTTCTTTATAGTCCAACTCTCACATCCGTACATGACTACTGGAAAAACCATAGTTTTGACTACATGGGCCTTTGTTGGCAAAGTAATGTCTCTGCTTTTTAATATGGTGTCTAGGTTGGTCATTGGAGAAGGCAGTGGCAACCCACTCCAGTACTCTTGCCTGGAAAATCCCATGGACGGAGGACCCTGGTAGGCTGCAGTCCATGGGGTCGAGAAGGGTTAGACACGACTGAGCGGCTTCATCTTCACTTTCATGCATTGGAGCAGGAAATGGCAACCCACTCCAGTGTTCTTGCCTGGAGAATCCCAGGGACGGGGGGAGTCTGGTGGGCTGCCATCTATGGGGTCGGACACGACTGAAGTGACTTAGCAGCAGCAGCAGGTTGGTCATAGCTTTTCTTCTGAGGAGCTACTGTCTTTTAATTCCAATGCTGCAGTCACCATTGGCAGTGATTTTGGAGTCTAAGAAAATAAAGTCTCTCACTATTTCCATTGTTTCCCTATCTATTTTCCATGAAGTGATGGGACTGGATGCCATGATCTTCATTTTCTGAATGTTGAGCTTTAAGCCAACTTTTTCACTCTCCTCTTTGACTTTCATCAAGAGGCTCTTTAGTTCTTCTTCACTTTCTACTATAAGGGTGGTATCATCTGCATATCTGAGGTTACTGATATTTCTTCCAGCAATCTTTTTTTTTTCCCCAGCAATCTTGATTCCAGCTTGTGCTTCATCCAATCTGAAATCCCCTTTAATATCTTCCAAAAGAATGAAAAGAAATAGAAAAGTGGAGAGAAGTTTATCTGTTTGTAATGAGGACAATTAGTAGAATGAGAATAGGCATATGTGAAGTTACTCCTTTACCTCCTTAGGTAGAAAGGTCTCTGAAGCACGAATGACTATTCCCCCCAAAAAACTCATCTTCCCTTTCTCCATAGTGACAAATTTTAGTGCAGTATATGGCCACTCAGAATACAGACTATGTATCCCAGAGTCCTTTGTAACAAAAGATTGTCATATGTCTAAATTCTTGCCAATATAATATAGGCTGACTATCTTATGGCAGTTAGGGGAAAGCTCTGTTAAGAGACAGCTAATGAACCCCTTTTGTCTCCCTGTCCCTTCCTCTTCTCCATCTGCCTGGAAGGCAGACACCCATCCTGAACTATGTGGACAAGAGTCATAGCCCAGCTATAGCAGAATGGTGACTGCAAGGAACCCAGGTCCCCAAAGAGATGATGAATCAGAGCTGCCATTAATCATCCTAGAGTGTCTGCCGTTAGACCTTTATGTGAGGGAAATAAAGTTCTGCCCTCACCTAACATTATTTTTAAGAATTAGTAGTCGTACTTATAACCTTAACTAATACTGCAACTTTATAGGAAGGCTAGAGAAAAACTGTCTATTTCCAGCTCTTACATTTTTCTTTTTTTTCAAAATTTTTTTATTATTATTGGAGAAGGCACTGGCACCTAGCTGTTACATTTTTTTTCAAATTTTTTTATTATTATTATTATTTTTTAACTTTATAATATTGTATTGGTTTTGCTATACATCAACATGCATCTGCCATGGGTGTACACGTGTTCCCCATCCTGAACCCCCCTCCCACCTCCTTCCCCATACCATCGCTCTCGGTCATCCCAGTGCACCAGCCCCAAGCTTCCTGTATCCTGCATTGAACCTGGACTGGCAATTCATTTCTTATATGATATTATACATGTTTTAATGCCATTCTCCCAAATCATCCCCCCCTCCCTCTCCCACAGAGTCCAAAAGACTGTTCTATACATCTGTGTCTCTTTTGCTGTCTCACATAACAGGGTTGTCATTACCATCTCTCTAAATTCCATATATATGTGTTAGTATACTGTATTGGTGTTTTTCTTTCTGGCTTACTTCACTGTGTATAATCGGCTCCAGTTTCATCCACCTCATTAGAACTGATTCAAATGTATTCTTTTTAATGGCTGAGTAATACTCCATTGTGTATATGTGCCACAGCTTTCTTATCCATTCATCTGCTGATGGACATCTAGGTTGCTTCCATGTCCTGGCTATTATAAACAGTGCTGCGATGAACATTGGGGTTCATGTGTCTCTTTCAATTCTGGTTTTCTTGGTGTGTATGCCCAGCAGTGGGATTGCTGGGTCGTATGGCAGTTCTATTTCCAGTTTTTAAAGGAATCTCCACACTGTTCTCCATAGAGGCTGTACTAGTGTGCATTCCCACCAACAGTGTAAGAGGGTTCCCTTTTCTCCACACCCTCTCCAGCATTTATTGCTTGTAGACTTTTGGATTGCAGCCATTCTGACTGGCGTGAAATGGTACCTCATTGTGGTTTTGATTTGCATTTCTCTGATAATGAGTGATGTTGAGCATCTTTTCATGTGTTTGTTAGCCATCTGTATGTCTTCTTTGGAGAAATGTCTATTTAGTTCTTTGGTCCATTTTTTGATTGGGTCATTTATTTTTCTGGAATTGAGCTGCAGGAGTTTCTTGTGTATTTTTGAGATTAAATCTTTGTCAGTTGCTTCATTTGCTATTATTTTCTCCCATTCTGAAGGCTGTCTTTTCACCTCGCTTATAGTTTCCTTTGTTGTGCAGAAGCTTTTAAGTTTAATTAGGTCCCATTTGTTTATTTTTGCTTTTATTTCCAATATTCTGGGATGTGGGTCATAGAGGATCCTGCTGTGATGTATGTCAGAGAGTGTTTTGCCTATGTTCTCCTCTAAGAGTTTTATAGTTTCTGGTCTTATGTTTAGATCTTTAATCCATTTTGAGTTTATTTTTGTGTATGGTGTTAGAAAGTGTTCTAGTTTCATTCTTTTACAAGTGGTTGACCAGATTTCCCAGCACCACTTGTTAAAGAGATTGTCTTTTCTCCATTGTATATTCTTGCCTCCTTTGTCAAAGATAAGGTGTCCGTAGGTGCGTGGATTTATCTCTGGGCTTTCTATTTTGTTCCATTGATCTATATTTCTGTCTTTGTGCCAGTACCATACTGTCTTGATGACTGTGGCTTTGTGGTAGAGCCTGAAGTCAGGCAAGTTGATTCCTCCAGTTCCATTCTTCTTTCTCAAGATAGCTTTGGCTATTCGAGGTTTTTTGTATTTCCATACAAATTGTGAAATTATTTGTTCTAGCTCTGTGAAGAATACTGTTGGTAGCTTGATAGGGATTGCATTAAATCTATAGATTGCTTTGGGTAGTATAGTCATTTTCACTATATTGATTCTTCCAATCCATGAACATGGTATATTTCTCTATCTGTTAGTGTCCTCTTTGATTTCTTTCATCAGTGTTTTATAGTTTTCTATATATAGGTCTTTAGTTTCTTTAGGTAGATATATTCCTAAGTATTTTATTCTTTTCGTTGCAATGGTGAATGGAATTGTTTCCTTAATATCTCTTTCTATTTTCTCATTATTAGTGTATAGGAATGCAAGGGATTTCTGTGTGTTGATTTTATATCCTGCAACTTTACTATATTCATTGATTAGCTCTAGTAATTTTCTGGTGGAGTCTTTAGGGTTTTCTATGTAGAGGATCATGTCATATGCAAACAGTGAGAGTTTATAGCAGGCAAGGAACTAGCAGCTTTTCAGAATCTTCTAAAAATTATATGTGTTGTAGATATTTTACATAGGTTTTCTCCTACTTAATCATCATCTGTGGTACACGGCTCAAAGTATGGATGAGAATACTCAAACTCAGAGAGAAAATATAGAAACTCAATGTCAAGCAAGTCTAGAATTTAAGCATAGATACCTCTGAATCCAAACTTAAATGTGTTCTATATCTTACATCACCTCCCTGACATTCTGATTTAAGATCCTTCCTCAGTTCCATGTTTCTATGATACATAGATTGGCTGGAATCTGCTCTGCCAGTTATGCTCTGAGAGAAGACCCTGAAGTAGGTGAAGTTTCCCTTAGGATATGGAGGTGAAAACTCATTTCCAATCAATCTAAAGAGAAAAGGTTGTGTGACTTCTTATTTATTTATTGGGGTAGAGTTGCATTACAATGTTGTGCTAGTTTCTGCTGTACAGCAAAATGAATCAGCTATATGTGTACATATATCCGCTCCTTCTTGGACCTGCCTCCCACCCACCCCTCATCCCACCCATCTAGGTTACCACAGAGCACTGAGCTGAGCTCTCTGTGCTACCCTGCAGGTTCCCACTAGCTATGTATTTAACAAACGCTAGTGTATATGTGTCGATCCTAATCTCCCAGTTCATCCTGCCCTGCTTCCCCGCCCTGTGTCTATTCCTGCCCTGCAAATAGGTTCATCTGTACCTTTTTTCTAGGTCCAACATATATGTATTAATATATGATACTTGTTTTTTTCTTCCTGACTTATTTCCCTCTGTATGACAGACTCTAGGTCCATCCTCATCAAACTATGTTACAAATTTCTCTCCTTTTTAATGACTGAGTAATATTTCATTGTATATATGTACCACATCTTCTTCATCCATTCATCTGTATAGTCATTATGGAGGTTCCTTAAAAAAATAAAAATAGAACTACCATGTAACCCAGAAATCCCACTACTGGGCATGGACCTTGAGAAAACCATAATCAGAAATGTTTATTGCATCCCAGTGTTCCTCGCAACACTATTTATAACAGTCAGGACATAGAAATGACCTAAATGTCCACAGACAGATGAAAAGATCACGTGACTTCTGTTTGAAGAAGATTTAAGAGAAAATGTCTTATCTGATTTTATGTGTGTCTGTGGATGAGTGGTCTTAATTTGGCAGCCCCAGGCTGACTTCAGACTCCATAGAAACTTAGCTTGGCTCACAATATTTAAAAAACACTAATTAGTTGCTAACCTTTAAAAGTCAAAATATTTTACATAAAAACCTGGATTCCTGACTTGTAGAAAAGTTGGAAGATCCAGTAACACTAGGGTGGTGTTTCCATGTGACAACGCTTAGCTGGAGTTGTGTGTGGCTGCCTCTGCCTTGCCATCTCCAGTATGCCTCCTCAGCCGCTTCCACTCGTTTTCTTTTCTGACCTTTTCCTGTCAGGGATTTGAGAAGTTCATTACCTTTGTGTGGATACTTTTCTTTGACAGTGATTTAAGATGATTACACAGAACAGATTGTCATCTGGCTGTATTGTTTGATGTGTGTTCCTTATTTCTAAGTGTGATTTGGTGAGCTCTAGAGATGCTTTATTTACCACAGTGTCTCTTAAGAATACCTGTCAACTTCTTTAGAGCAACTCAGAGATGAGCCAGGTTCTCTCCACCGTCTGGTACATGGAGTTGGGTTGTTTCAAAGTCTTGGAGGTTTTTGATGTAGTTAAGTCTGCCCAGTGGGCTTTGAGCCCAGTTGCAATGTGGTCCAGCAAGGTAACTCTTGCAGTGGTGGTGTTTTGCCAAAGCAGTCCTTCTCTCTTGGGTGTGTGCATGCTCAGTCGCTTCAGTCATGTCCGACTCTTTGAGACCCCATGGACTGTAGCCCATCAGGCTCCTCTGTCCATGGGATTCTCTAGGAAAGAATACTGGAGTGGATAGCCAGACCCTCTTCCAGGGGGTCTTCCCGACCCAGGGATCAAACTGGTGTCTCTTATGTCTCCTCCATCAGCAGGTGGGTTCTTTACCACTAGCTCCACATATTTTTTTCACTGATTATAGTTTTCCTTATATCTTTTCTAAAAGGGATATAACAGTGGTAGTAATGGAGGGATTCTAGATATAACTATATAAGATGTGAGGGAAAAAAATAAGTCTTTTCCTCTCTGTGTTCTGAGAGAGTACATTACTATACTCTGTAAAGTCCAGAGGGAAAGCTTCAATAAATATTGATAATGATGACCACGAGCTAAGCATTCTCTGGAATAGCCAATTAACTCTAATATAGTTAGAACAAAACTCAAAGGCTTATTAAAGGCATCCAGCCAGCTCTTTAAAATGACTCTTGTGGGAAGAGGTTACAGGGTAGGTGAGGTTCAAGGACTTGTTAGATCTTTGTGCCCCAAGAGTATGACAAATAGTTCATCTGCCTTCACCTAATGAACAGGTCAAGTTGTGAATTCCATGTGTATTACCGATAATAATCCCAATCTATAGTGTTATACATTTTGGTTTTCTTTTATAGCTGCTGAAATTGTGGTATGGTCTGTTGTACACATTTTAAGCTCAACTGTCTTTGAGTCATTAAATTCAGCGGTGTTTTTCATACCATTTTCACAGCTTAGATACTATCATTCTGTTAAGATAACCACTTTTAAACTGTGCTGTTCACAACTTTCTATGGTCTGGTTTTAAGCCACCAGTCTTAATTTTAGTAGAAACCTACTCCCTCTATGAGCAACAAAATGCATCGTGATGCCTTCATGTCTGTCTCAGAAATTTTGCTTTCTGATGCGTGGAATTCTTCCTTGACCCTCTATGATATAAATCTAAGAACTTCTTGACCATCTTCACAGATTGACCCTACATGGATGGCCCCAACTATGTAATTAAGAAGGGTGGATACTATGTAGTGGTCAAGGGCCTGGGCTCTGAAGCAAACTTCCTAGATTCACGTCTCATTTCTACCAGTTGCTGGCTATGTTTGGCAGGTTAACTAATCAATCTTCAGATTTTCTTTGACAAAGTAAAAATAAGAATACATACTTCATAGATTTCTTGGAAAGATTCAATCTGATAGGGAATGTAAAAGAGAAAAACATTATCTTAAGTCTCCAATTTATTGTTACCAATACCAATATAGTTAACCAATATTACCATTACAGAGCCTGTAACTGCATCCCATTATACCAGTCAAATTATTGATTACAAGCAACAGAAACAGATTCTAGTTAATTGATGCAGAACTATATTGGGTAGTTCACGTAATCAACAGAATGTATTGACAGAAAGGCTTAAAAATGGAGATTGAAATAAGAAAGGCTAGATAGCAGGAAGCTCAGGCAAAGGTGTGCAGAACAGTCAGGTGAGAAAATCATGGCTGAGCACTGTTGTACCTGAACATTGTAAAGTACTACCGTTGGTAAATTCAATCTCACTCGGACTCTGTCTCTCTTTCATCAGATATTCCGTGTCAGAGTTCTAGGTAGAAGTATTTAGTGAATCTCTGCCACATTCCCAGCCATAGCTATTTATCACGGGCTCAGGAGAGAAAATATCTCATCCCTTTACCTCCCACCAAAAAGGAGCATATCCACAAATAGAATGGAGTTCAGATGTTGGAAGTTAAACAGTGTTCTGATAAACAGTGATGCCCTTTATTATTCTGATTACTTTTCACGTGGGCTTCCCTTGTGGCTCAGCTGGTAAAGTGTCTGCTTGCAATACAGGAGACCTGGGTTCGATCCCTGGGTTGGAAAGATCCCCTAGAGAAGGGAAAGGCTACCCACTCCAGTATTCTGGTGTGGAGAATTCCATGGACTGTATAGTCCATGGGGTCACAAAGAGTCGGACACAACTGAGCAACTTGCACTCTACATTTTCACATTGGTCTATAAATTCTTCAAAGGAAGAGCCCAAGTATATCTCCCAGATCTCATCATATAATAGATTCTCAATAAATACATTTTAACCCATAATTTAAAATTTGGCAGACTTGTTTTCAGAATTTATTGCTTTTCATGCTCTGTTTAGTGAACCAATGAATTGTGAGAATTTTATCGAGTTATCAAATGTATGTAAAGTTGCCATAAGGTGATAACATAATGGTGAGAGAAAACTAGAATATCCTTTTAAGCTAAATAGATCATCTCTTTTGATATGAACCCCTGTAAGGTAGAGAGTCAAAATGAGAGGGTTGTGGCTTTTGGGAGCATTAAATCCTGCATTGTATGAAGGATTTGCAAGAAAAATCATGATAGAAACTCTACAGGCAAGTAAGACTTATTAATATTGTTTAAAAAATTCATGCCATAAAAGTAACATGACTATTATAGTAAACTTTTCAGGTACAGAAAAACAACACAAAAGAAAAAATTTTCCTACTGTTATTCAGTGCAAGTATATATGTTTTTACATTTGTTTATATATGTGTGTGTATGTATATATTTGTATGCTGTCATGTATGGGACAGCATGTGGTTAGAACCACAACTTTACAACAAATACACCCATAAAAACATAGTTGTTGTTAAAAAAACTGTTACAAAAATGTGCTTTTATATACAGTAGTGTTTATTAATGTGCTTGTATAATTGTTTTCTTAAAAATGAAGATTCTTGTTATCAAAGAAATACTTATTAAAGTAGGAAATACAATAAAAGGAGTGTAAGACATGCAAAATCTCAGCAACCCAGAAATAAGCATTGTTGATATCTTGCTGAATGACCTTTAAAAATCTTTTCTTTATATACGTATATATATATATGCAGAAATATACATTTTTGAAAAGTAGATTATGCATATTTAAAATATTATGTATTCCATATGATCTGTAACCTACTTTTAAAGCACAACAATTGATTTTCAGAAATATATAATCTTGGACACTTAATTTTTTATTGCCTTTTGTTTTTATAAGCAATACTTCAATGAACAACTTATAGTTTAGTCTTCAGGCATATCCTTAATTATTTCCTTAGGACATATTCCTAGAGATATAGTTAACTGATGTAAAAGTTATATATATTTTTATGATTTTGGATAATGAGTTGCTTTCCAGGATTGTATACCAATTTGAAATTATAAAGCAAGAGATGAGTGTGCATTCTCCTGAAACTGAATATTGCTCTAACTTTAAATAAGAGAATTATTTTGGCTTATCACATATTGTAAAATATTCTCATGTGATTAAACATTCTAATTACAGAGGCTGATTAAAAGACGAGTATATTTCATCTTGTGAAACAACATAGTGACATGTTACTTAATGTCTGCCTATGTTTATGAATATTTTCTTAGGAAAATTTCCAAGTAGTCGTGTGTCTGGAAAGAGCATATGTTATCATCCGGCCTCACCCTCATTGTTCTATGCCCCCCGACGCCCCCCCACACATGAAGCTGATTTGTCCCTGACACTTTGCACTTACTTTGCTGATCTGTTTATGACTGGCTCCTCATTCAGGTCTCTGTTTAAATACTCTTACTTCAGAGAAGGCTTCTGTGATATGGCTGCTCAAAGTGGACTGTGATAATCATGATTGCCCTCCACCAGGACTTCTGGTTCTCATCCTGCCAGGCATTCAGTAAGATTGCCTTTCCCTGCCTCCTCAAAGTTCATTGCAGCCATGTGACCTGCTTTGGTCAATGAAATGTGACAGCATATGACCTGACTGTCCTGGTGGAAACCTTTAGAAGCCAGTGTTTCTGCACATATGCATATAATTTGCTGCATATCCTTCCCCATGTCACTGCAGTCGGTGACATTTTACGTTGGAGCCTCCCTCTTGCTGCGTCCCTGAGAGAGGACAGGCAGCCGAGCCCCACCCTGAGCCATGATGATGTGTATTGAGAGGGGAAGAGAAATCCTTTTTTCTTTTTTCTTAACACAACTCAGACTTTGGGGTTATTTGTGAGTGCAGCAAACCTTGTCTGTCCTGAATAATACACACATT
Source organism: Bos indicus x Bos taurus (assembly GCF_003369695.1). NCBI lineage: Eukaryota > Metazoa > Chordata > Mammalia > Artiodactyla > Bovidae > Bos > Bos indicus x Bos taurus. The sequence goes on along the minus strand of NC_040079.1, from coordinate 94,168,023 downwards.
CCTCCTGGTTTTAGGCAATCTCAGTATTTTCTTGTTTTATAATTTTATAAGATCATCTCATTTATTCCCTTACGAGTTCTCCTTCTTCACAAAAAATCTAAAATCCCTGAGAAAGATCTTTCTCTAATCTTGTTCATTGTAATGTCTAATGCATAGTAGGTCTTTAATAAATATTTGTTGAATAAAATTAAAGAAATGGATGGAAGATTTCAGCATGTGCCCATGGAATCTTGACTAAGACAGTGTCTTCCCTTTACAAAACAATTGTTCCCAGATTCCAAGTTAGCCTTTGGCATACTGAAAGAACATGCTAACTTAGAGTTCTGATGTCCAGAGAGAGGTTAAATATTTTCTCACCAAGATGTAAGAACCTTTAACCACTTTAATCATTTGGTCTTTTTTCCCCTTTTGCACTGTGAATAGTTTCCTTCTGTGTGTATGGAAAACAGGCATGATTCTAATTATTTTTGAATGTTCTATCATTAGAGATTTTTTTAAATGAAAAACACTTCAGCAAAGCCTGAAGTGTATTAAGTGAATAGACAAGTGTATTTTCCCTGGACATCCAAAGGATAAAATATGGTATTTTATTTATAATGGCTAGACTCATAAGGTGTACTCTTCCATTTTGAAACTTGAACATTCTTTTTTTTAACTGTTATGTTCCAGCTACTTTGTGGTCTGCAGATATGTATCAGTTACAAGGATGCTTTGAGTTAATGGTTTCTAAAAAGCCTTCGAACAAATGGAAAAGATATGTCTGTATTGGGTAGTTGGTCAACAGTGTCTCCCAGCAAGAAGTAATAGACTTTTAAGTTATTCCCTCAGCTGTGAGGGGCTCGACACTTGAGCCAGATGACAACATCTCTTCTTTGGTCCTAACACACACTAATTTAGGGTAACTATTTACAGCTGTATCTGTTGGTATCTTCTCAATCAGCATGTACATTCTCTTGACCAGAAATAGAAAAACACAGATGACATTGCTATGTGTTTGTATCTCCCATTGACTCTAAAGCTACTTGCTGTCTTTTCACATGTCAGGCAAACGCAAAGGATGGAGAAAGCTCTACATATGCTGAACTATAAAGTGGCCATTTGTTTGCTTGGTAACTGGAAACATATCAGCATGAATCTGCTCTTAGATGGTCCAAATACTTGGACTTGCTATCTCGCGATCCAGGTTCATTGGAGCTCATTTCTTACAGAAAAAAGGCAGTACCTGGTCCTTCTGTGATTTTTTTTTTATAGTATTCTGGAATTCCTTCCCCTTAAATGAACTCTTTCTTGTTTTTTCAGACATGTTTCACATTTCTTTTACCCTGTTGCATTTCTAATTTATGTTGGCACTTTGTTTTCATGTGTTGTACCATATATCAGGAATTTTCCATATTTGCTTGACTGCTCTATGGAAACAGGGTGGCAATTGTGTTAACAATTTCTCATCATTTTCTCATCATTAAGCTACTTTGGAATCCAACACAGTTTAAGTACTTTCCAGAGAATTATATGTCAGATCGGTCTGTATCAATTCATGGTGCTATTTTTCCAGTTCTGACGTGAGGTATAATAAGGAGAACTGTATAAGATGTTGGAGTGAGACAGCCCTAGATTTGACCACTGGCACATTTACTGATTATAGGTTTAAGTACGTTATTTAATCTTTGGGGACTCAATTTCCTCATCTGTTATATTGGGTAAAAATATTTCCTATCTCAAAGAGTTGAGATGGAGATTAAAACAGACAAAGATTTTAAATCTAGGGCCAGGCTCATAGTGAGCACTAAGAAAATGTAATTATTATCTTACTGAGAGTCATGGCACACACCTAAAAGATTAGTGTCTCAGTGACTGTTTTTTTTTTTTTTTTTTTTAAACCAGTGCACTTCGCTGCTGCTGCTGCTAAGTTGCTTCAGTCGTGTCCGACTCTATGCAACCGCATAGACGGCCTCCCACCAGGCTCCCCCGTCCCTGGGATTCTCCAGGCAAAAATACTGGAGTGGGTTGCCATTTCCTTCTCCAATGCGTGAAAGTGAAAAGTGAAAGTGAAGTCGCTCAGTCGTGTCCGACTCTTAGCGACCTCATGGACTTCAGCCTACCAGGCTCCTCCGTCCATGGGATTTTCCAGGCAAGAGTACTGGAGTGGGGTGCCATTGCCTTCTCCGCGGTGCACTTTACCAGTGCTTTAACTAAAGCTGTTTAGTAAAAGTGGTATTTTAGGTAGATTCCAATGGATAGCTAAATAAAATTCATTCTAAAGAAATAAGGCATAATACCAACAGATATTTGTTATTAAAATAATAATAGTAAAGAACCTTATATAGTACCATGTATTTAATAAAAAATGTTGTACTTGCATGTTGTTATAGAACCCTTGTAAATCATAAGTTTATTTGAAAGAAGAGCATTTCAGGCAGGGGTGCAGTCAGTTGCCAAGGTCCTAAGGGAAACCATGCCTGGGATGTTCAGTGACATCCAGAAGGCCCATGTGGCCAGAGAAGAGTGACTGAAGAAAAGAAAAAAGGAGTCAATGGTGAGTGAGGAACCCAGAGGCCAGACGATGTAGGTCATGGTTAAGTCCTTGTCTTGCTTTGGGTGAAATGGGGGAGCCATTGCAGGAATGACATAGAGACATTTCTATTGTGTAGAGTGGCCCCGGTCACTCTGGCTGCTGTCTTTCAGTCTGAAAGTGAGGCCTGGGTAAAAGCAAGGAGATCAGTTAAGTGGCAGAAAAGTAGCTCAGATCTGGTCAAACTGTGGGTCTAGTTTAAAGCTAGAGGCAACAGGATTTTCTGCAAGACTGGATGTGAAGCTCTGATAGAAAGCAAGAGTCAGTACAACTCAGGTTTTTGGCCCAAGTCACTGAGGGATGGAGTTGTCATTTTAAAGGAAAGTTGAAGCAGTTTACAGGGGAAACATCAGAAATTCAGAATATCAGTTAGGTGAAGTTTAAAAAGTCTGTCAGGCATCTGAGATTGTGGCTATGTCAATATTCAAGATGAAAGAATGGAAGCTTATTTGTCTGAGAAGACAAATAAATACAGCCCTAAGTAGCAAATCATTACCTGAAGGGAAGAAACCAGTTCAGCAGCTCACTCATTGTGAGTGATGATTATTCTGTAAAATCAAGTACTGAGTGTTATTCTGTAAAAATTATCAAAGAGAATTCTTCACTTACTTTTCTGATTTACTGTCAACTGTAGGACCAACTGTGCTCTCAGGCACAGAGGGAGATCTTCCCATCACTTGATAGCACAGCGCGTGTACAAGCCTCCTGAAACTGTGCACATCAGTTCCAAAGGGCTCATACATGTGCCTGCAAGAAACATAAAAATTCTTTTTAGGATATGCACAGGTGGAAGAAATGGTCTGGAGTTAGACAGTGCATAGATTTCCCAGATCACAGAAGACCGAACTACAGATTTCTGATACACATGTTTGGGGCTATTGATAATAAAATAATTGACTCTCTGCCATTTTGCTAGGGGAAGGGAAAGCAATGCCGATTTACATGTACAGTACAGGTCTTCAGTCTGAATGGGACATGTATATTCCCATAGAGTGAATTGGGGCTTGTCTGGTAGTAAATTTTCATATGCTATTTACAACTTAACTGCTAATAGTTTATAACCATCAAGGTAAAATCAAAATACATAAATGACTAGTACTGTACCTAAACTTGTGTTTTATCATTATGAGAACAATGAAGAATCTGGGATTACTCATTCAAATACTCCCTGGCACATTCAACCTGAGAGGAAGGCAGTTTGACCAGTTTGGAAGATGGTTAGAAGGCAGTTGTGTCAACAAAGACAGGTGGGATGGCTATGTCTTGGAAGGTTAGATGTCCTATTTCTTAAAGGATTTGGATTTAATTCAGTGGGCAATGGAAGTCATAGATACTTTTCAGTTGGGGATCGATAGGGTTCATTATAGAATCTTAAGATGATATATTTACACATGAAGAATATTTTGGGAAATGAGCTTCTTAATATGTAATTATAGTAATTTTTATAAGTTATCTATCTTTGTTGAAAAGATAATTTAAATAACATTTAAATATATAACTACTGTTAAATATATCTTTTATTTATTAATGAAACTCAATATCTGTCTCCAGAAACTTAGATCCATATTCTTAGATGTTATACTTAGATGTTTTACTTAGATGTTATACTTAGATGCTTTATTTCCCTCAAATATCTGAAACTAAGTTTATACTTTTTCCTACAAACATGTACTCCTTTTCAGCCTCCGTTTCTCTTTATACGATGTCTCCTTCCTATCCCAAGAAGACTGATGATAAAATAAAAATAAGCTTTTTATCATCACTGTTTCCTACCCTATTCATTCAGATAGTAATCTTTAAAAAAGTTATTTTCCCTAAATAGTCAAATATTTGAGTATTGTCTGTCCCCATTCTAGCACTTTACTATAGATTTTGCCACATTACATGCAGAGAACTTCCACAGCCTTTCCTGAAATAGCCTTTAACTATTCTGCCCAACAAATGTTTATGCCCGTGGTTATAACAGAGTAGTGTCATGGAAGGAACACAGATCTGGAAAGGCAGGTAAAATCCTAATCTATTTACGATATGTGAGCTTGGCACATTTCTTAACATGTCTGATTCTTAGCTTCTTTGTGTGTTAAGACATAATGCTTCATTCATAGGAATATTATGAGAATTAAAGAAGAGAATGTGTAAGAGCATCCCTTGCATCTGACAGACCCTCATGGAATGGTAGCTACACGTAATTTCATCCTTTTCTCTCCAGGTTCCAGATGACTCCCTTTGTGTAATAAATTCTTCTCTAATTTTCACTGGTAATTCTCCTCCTTGTGCACAATGGCGGATTGCACTTTTTGTCCTCTTGTGATTAGCAAGGCTGTCTCACTTTTGAGACATGGCATTTTGGATAAGACCCCCCCCCCCCCAAATAGTCCCTTCGTCTGGCATGTGAGTGGCTAAAGAGCCCTCTTATTGGGATGGTGGAGCCACAAGATCAAAGCAGACCAGATGGCTGAGTCAGAGGAGAGTTGCCCTGGAGTGTCTCTTGCACCTACTGTGCATTTGATGTGAGCAGGATATAAACTTGTCATGTTAAGCCACTGGTTAACATGTTCAGTGTCAACACTGGTTAACATGGTTCAGGATTCATTGTTACCACAGTATAGCTTTATCTAGCATAGTAAAACCCTGGAATCTTTCTATTTTCTGGCCTCACTGTAGCTATCTAATCTTATTTGTTAATTCCTCTTGGACTTTGTGAAATTTGTCTCTATTTGCAAGTTATCTCATTGGTTTATACTTCTGTATGTTTGCACATGTTTTTCTCTTTCCTCCCTCATATCCACCTAGAACACATATCACCCATGTCTCACAGCCATGCTTTCTAGACGTCACACTTACGGACCAATGTATGCCCTTCAGTGTAAATGCTAAACGCATGAGGGTTCTAGTTGCTCTGTTTCCTAAGCCTAGAGAGTTCCATCTGAGCAGCCTGTGTCTTCTGCCTGTTTTGCCAGCCCTAGGAGCTGGTTTCCCTGTCCCGAATGTCTCTTCCTTCTAGTTTAGACTCAAATACTACAGGGCTTATCTCTTGAAAGCATTCCTCTGATCATGGGTCTTCCCAGTTCAGAACTTACTCCTGACAGTCCTTTAGGGAAAGGCTTAAAGAATACATTTAGATTTTAACTTGACAGTTGAGAACTTGAAGGCCAACCCCAGATTCTCCTTGTACTCTTTTATGTAAACATAACACGAACTCTCCTAAGTTTCATGATTTTGTCTATGCTGTTGACTAGGCTGAAATGCACCAATTTCAGCCTGTGTTTCCAAAATACACTAACCAGGATGGAAAAGATTGATAAATGAGATTATATTAAAGTTAAAACTGTCTCTTCACCAAAAGACCCCATTAAGAGAATGAAGAGCCAACTCTTAGACCCTGAAAATCCATCTATAATATAAAAGGGTATATTTTTACTCTCTGTAAAGAATCCCTACAAAAAAATAAGAAAAAGTACAATTCAAAACAATTTAGGCAAAATACCTAAACAGCCATCTCAGAAAGAAAAGACTCCAAATGACCTATAAATATATCAAGAAAAATGCTCAACTTTACTAGTGATCAGGGAAACACAAATGAAAACCGCAATGAGAAACCACTACATGCTCACAAGATTGTTTATAATTTTAAAATCTGACACCACTAAATATCAATAAGGAGGTGTAACCATGGAAGAACTTGCCCAGCAGGTAAAAAAGAACATTATTACAGCCTCTTGGTATAAAATTAGCATTATCTTGTAAGGTTAAATATAACTTTGATAACCCAGCAATTGAATACTTAAAGGTGATTATGTGGGCCAGGATTCAAACACAAAAGTGTTCAAAGTAGTATTGTTCCTAATAGCCAAAAATCTGGAAACAACTCAAAAACACATCAAAGAAAGAGTGAATTAATAAATGATATATTTATTTAATGGAATACAGTACTGAAAGTAAATGAAGTCCCATGGATTTCACGGGTGAATTGTAAAACCGCAGCACTGAGCAGAAGAGGTCACAAAGAGAAGAATGCATACTGCCAGTTTCCAATTTTAAAAAATCCCAAACCAGGCAAAATGAAAATATATTGTTTAGAGCAAAACTATATATATATATATGTATGTATATATATATATGCTTAGTTGCTCAGTTGTGTCCAACTCTTTGCAACCCTTTGGACTGTAGCACACCAAACTCCACTGTCCATGGGATTTTTGAGGCAAAAATACTTGAGTGGGTTGTCTCTCTTGTGTCTCCTGCATTGCCAGCCACCTGCTGAGCCACTGGGGAAGCCCTCATTAATGTATATGTATAAAGCAAAGCAAAAATGTGACTGCCATCATATTTAATAGAGAAGTTATCTCTAAGGTAGGGATAAAGAAATGAACATAAAAGTTAATTATGAGGAAGGAAGGTAGTTACATGATATTTGCTTTAATTTTTTATTTTATACCCTTTTATGTTGGTGTTATTATTTGACAGTAAAATTTTAAATTTTATGCATTCTTCAGTACCTTCTTCTCCATAAATCCATTCCAATCACCCTATTCTGTAAGTTTTCTTTCTCTTCTGAGCATTAAGAGCCATTATCTGTTAGAATCAATTAGGCATTGACTTATGACCTCGTGTCAATGGTTATCTTGAAGAAGTAGGTACCTATTTTTCAGCGGCTCACACAGTGTTTTATTATAGGTCATCTCTCCATGCAGCCCATAAACCACATTGCAATGTTTTACACAGACACAGTATCGAGTTTTTTTGTTCACAATAGTAAGAGATCTTTGTGTGCTGTGCTCAGTTGCTTTAGCTGTGACCGACTCTTTGCGACCCTCTGGACTGTACCCTGCTAGGCTCCTCTGCCTATGAGGATTCTCCAGGCAAGAATACTGGAGTGGGTTGCCATGCCCTCCTCCAAGGGATCTTCCTGACCTAGGGATTGAACTTGTGTCTCTTATGTGTCCTGCACTAGCAGATGGGTTCTTCACCTCTAGCACCACCTGGGAAGCCCAAGAGATCTATCTACGGTATTTCATACATAATTATAGATAATTACAAATCTAGAGAATACATTATTCAAATGTTATTTCTGGAAAGTTCAAATGGTCTTTTATTATAGATGGCAATATTGTGTACTGGAAAGAATATTATAATGGTAATGAAGTTTGAGTTCTAGTTCTTCCTTTGCTGGTTTTGTCTTAACTAAACCATTTAAGTTTTCTAAGTATTGAGCTCCTCATGTGGTATTTGGGGTAAATTCTATTTTCTGGTTCTCATAGTCTGAATCTTTAACTACCATTGTATGAAAGGAGCCTGGGACCAGTGTGCAGAGTCTCTTAAACAAATAATATCAGACAGTCCAGAGGTTGTAAGGGAGAATTTTGGGGAAAAAATAGACCTCTTATTCCTTGAACAGTTTAAACATTTTTTTTTTTAACTGAAGGAGAGCTCAGTAAGTTTAAAATAAAAAGACTATAAAACTATAAAAATAGAGGAAACAATTGTGATATCCAACAGCAAACCACTTTTTTTTTTTTTAAAGAATGAGAAGATGAGTCACCAACTGACTTTGTGACCAAAAATCATAGAGGAAATTCAGAAACAGAAGCTGAATTGAGAGAACTGAAACAACCATCAAAGAAATAAAGAAATACATGTATGTTTTGCATAGACAAGGATGTTTTTATTCAGTTGTCTCAGTTTTTGCCATTTTATTTTGAAAATCTGTTTGGACAAAAATAATGTATTTAAATTTAGGTGGTAATTATTATAGATGATTGGTAAGTAATTTGAGCAGTTATGAAATCATAATCTCTCAACAGATAGAAACTTTGAAGATTGTTTATTCCTATGTTTGTTTAGTTGCTAAGTCATGTCCGACTCTTTTGCAACCCCATGGACTGTAGCCCGCCAGGCTCCTCTCTCCATAGGATTTCCCAGGCAAGAAGACTGCAGTGGGTTTGCCATTTCCTTTTCCTTATTATTCTTGATACCCAACCATTAAATATGCCTGAATCAGTTTATAAAATATCTGCTGAGTAGTCATCTAAGCGTATTCTTGACTCTCTCTAGGAGCTACAAATATGTATTAAGATTGATATCTTAGAACCGTCTGCTGTTGCAATATTGGTTTCAAAGACTGTCATTGTATTTCCACATATGGGGCTGCTTATATTGAAAGATTTTTTTACAATACCTCATGAATGGTAGAATTTTTGTTTCTTTTACATCATAATATATATACATCTGATTCTCCATTTGATTTACTATTACGACACTTCTAAGAAATAATACTTTCTGAGGGTGAGATTACAAGCTTATATTTCAAATAGTAGCTTATGTTTCAAGTAGTAGATTTTATGTGGCAAAGCTCTGTCTATATAAGGGCTAAAAGAAACTGGGCCTCTCCATCTGATTGTCATTGGACAATCCTATTTCACCTTAAATGATTGATTCGACCAGGTCACGTAAACTTATTTGACAGTTGCCTCCTCACACATGAGGACCCTTTTATATTTAAGGCCGAAATGAAGTTTCCTAGAGACAAAAAAATGTGAGGCATTATAGATCAAAAGTAAACTGCTGTCTAATACCACACAGAACACAGAGCTGCTTTAAATTACTTCCTCTTTCTGTTTTTTCTTCGTTAGAGAGTGCCTCTATAAAGTTGGAATTTGCTATCCCAGAAAACATGTTACAACCTCAGGTGTTTTGCCACAGGAAAAAGAGCAATATTTGCTCACATAAAATCAACTGCCATTCTGTTTATAGATAAGTACTTGAAATGCATACACATTACATGGTTTCTTATCTAGAATGACTAAAAGCAAGACAGAACTAGACAATTTTACTAGATTTGTAGAAATGTGTAGCAGAAAAGTAAGTGTGAATGCTTTATGTGCTTTCAAATTCTACTGCATCTGACACCCTAGTTCTGGCTCTACCAGTGGGGTCTGTGTCTTAAGGCAGGAAGGTCATCCCTGCAGTCACTGCACTCAGTGTGTTTCCCTTAGCTGGGCAAGGAAAGGGCAACCCACTTCTGTATTATTGCCTGGAAAATCCCCGTGGACAGAGGAGCCTGGAATGCTACAGTCCATGTGGTTGCAAAGATTCGGACACAAGTGAGCAACTCAGCATGCATGCATACAATGGTGCTGCACCTTCAGCTTTTCTTGGAGCTCACAGCAAAAAGATAAGTGGCTTCTTGGTTAAGCTTCTTACAGTTTGTGCATTCCTTGCTTCGATGCCTTTCCTTAGTGAGAAATATGATTTTACGTATTTGTAGTTTTAAATTTTTATTTGGTTGTATCAGGTCTTAGTTGTGGCACGCGGGATCTTATTTGTGACATTGTGGCGTGTGAGCTTCTCTCTATTTGTGGCACTCAGGCTTAGTTATGGTGCATGGATTTAGGTGCCCTGTGGCATGTGGAATCTTGGCTGTCTGACCAGGGATGGAACCCATGTCCCCTGCATTAGGACCTGCACTGGACCGCCTGTGCTGTGCTTAGTTGCCCAGCTGTGTCAGACTCTGCAACCCCATGGACTGTAGCCCACTAGGCTCCTCTGTCCATGGGATTCTCCAGGCAAGAATACTGGAGTGGGTTGCCATGCCCTCCTCCAGGGGATCTTCCCAACCCAGGGATCAAACCCAGGTCTCCCACATTGCAGGAGGATTCTTTACTGTCTGAGCCACCAGGGAAGCCCCAAAATACTGAAGTGGGTAGCCTATCCCTTCTCCAGTGGATCTTCTCAATCCAGGAATCCACCTCCTGAATTGCAGGTGGATTCTTTACCAGCTGAGCTACCTGGGAAGCCCCCCTAGACCACCAGTGGTTAAGAATATTTGTATTTTTGACTTTGTATTTTTTGTCTTTTGGCTGTGACTTCACTTTGTTTAATAGAGCTGTGTATTCTATAGCATGCTCTTTTATCATTCATTTATTAATGTTATATTGAACATACATGTAAGTGGAATTAATGCTTGTTATTCTGTCCACAAAAGAGGACTGCTCTTTTTGAAGAGGCTGTTTGATAGCTTCCCAGCAAGATCACTTTTTTTTTCCTAAGGGTAAAATGAAAACTTTTATTTTTTAAAATTCTTAATTGGTCTAATAGGTAACAGTTTGTTCAAAATTGTAACAAGGTATTAGACTGTGTATGTTTACACATAAAGGTATATCATACATATACTTACATATTATATATCTATATACTATATGTCTATGTGCATACTTATATGTAATATATACATAAATTACATGCAATTATTTATTTTTAATTAATTACTTTTAATTAGAGGATAGTTACTTTACAATATTGTAATGGTTTTGCCAAACATCAGTGTGAATTGGCCTTAGGTATAACATGTGTCCCTACCATCATGAACACCCCTCCCGCCTCCCTCCCCACCCTAACCCTCTGGGTTGTCCCAGAGCACTGACTTTGGATGCCCTACTTCATGCATTGAACTCGCACTGGTCATCTGTTTTACATATGGTAATAATACATGTTTCAATGAGATTACTTTTTATTTGACTGTGAGCTGGAGACCTGTTTTAGCAGGATCACGTCCAAAAGCACATCTATGAAACCATGACTATCACATTCTCATTGCTCCAATAGCTTTTCAAATCTTGACCTTCTGCATACCTTGATCTTTTCGCCTCTGTCCTCTCTATTTCCTCATTGTATAGATCATTGAATAGACACAGTATGTTTCATGCAGGAAATCCTCAGGACACACAGGGTGCAGTGTAGAAACATGTTACTACCAGATTTGTCTGCAAAGCCTAACACCTAGATCACAATACAGATAACTTAAAACATAAATGCTACTGATGTTGTGTTACAAAATTTGGCCAATTTAGTGTGTTGTAAACTTTTTTTTTTTTTAATCTCTGGTGATTAACTATTTTGTTTGCTAAGTTTGTGTTGTCTTTATGGCTTTCTAGCAAAGATAAATCAACTGTTTAATTTCAGCTTTGACTTCTAGTGAATGAATAGAATAAATTGCAAAATTATATAAACGTAAAACCATGGAAAAAGGCAAATAGACAAGGGAAGTGTCATTAAGGGACAATATGGAAGAGAGTTAAAGTACCTGGAAACAGCGTCATCAGGGAAGGCCTGATTGCAGTTTGGCAAGTAAATGCATCAGAAGTAATTATTTATAATGTTAAGGTAGTCCAAATAAACTGTTAGGGTATGTGTTCCTATGCAACATCTATTTCTCACAGACTCTGGTCAGGTACATATACACGCCACAGTTCTCTGGGAGAATACTGAGTATTTACTTAAGAGATAATTTTGACATAACTCTCAATTCTCAATGGAAGTTTAAGTGTCCAATTCATAGTCATTCATCAGTTTTATTCTAGCTCATATGGACATTGAATCAGAAATATTAAATTTGATCTAAGTGGCCTAATTTCACTTTTATCATTTTTCTGGCAACTACTTTTCTTCTTTGGTAGATGTCAAGGTTAAATACATAAACGTCAAATAGCAAATGAATGTTAAAAAAGTATATAATCATTACTAGATACTGAAAATTTCACAGTTAGGCTGTATTAATTTAATGGAATCATTTCTTTCCATATAAAGGTTAGTCATTAAAAAGCCCAAATTGAATTTCTTTCTTGTATATTTGAATAGATATTCAGTTGTGCTGTTTTATTTCCTAGAAGGCATTTTTACACACTCATTCTTTTCACATGTGCTATCGAACTAAAAAAAAGACAGATGGTTACCAAACCGAATCTAAACCAATAAAATATTTCAACACATCACTTCTCACATCCATAAATATACTCTTAGTTTTTATCTTGGCCACTTGAAGAGCCAGAAGAAATGGGAGCATATATATTAAACAAAAAGGCAAATAAACTTTGTAACATGAACATATCAAACACATACTGAAATCCAAGTGACCGGAGAAGGGAATGGCACCCCACTCCAGTACTCATGCCTGGAAAATCCCATGGACGGAGGAGCCTGGTAGGCTGCACTCCATGGGGTCGCTAGGAGTCGGACACGGCTGAGCAACTTCACTTTCACTTTTCACTTTCATGCATTAGAGCAGGAAATGGCAACCCACTCCAGTGTTCTTGCCTGGAGAATCCCAGGGATGTGGGAGCCTGGTGGGCTGCCGTCTATGGGGTCGCACAGAGTTGGACACGACTGAAGCGACTTAGCAGCAGCAGCAGTATTAATTCACACATAGGTTTTTTAGGCCTCAGTCTTTCTGAAAGCAAATTAAGCATCTGGACTGTAGAATGCCAAGAAAAACTGACCTTGGTTGCTTTTAGTTGTTGAATGATGTTTCCTAAATCCAGCACGTGTGAAATAGGCCATTTCACTTGAACTAAATGTGAGTCTACTTTTAAGGACAGTGTTATTTGTAATTGTTTTAAAAGCTCTTAGTCTTAGCCTAGCCAACCTCAGTAAAGCATAGAAACAGTGATCTAATAATGTGATTGACAGCAATTTGCTCTGTCTACCCATCTAAGCTTCTTTTTTGCCAATGGACTGTGACATTGTGGCATCAAGCATTAATATTTACCCCAGAGGAACATGATCCTTTCCCTCATTTTAGGGGGAAATTCTGATTTCTCCAACATTTAAAGAAATTTCCTTTTCTTTAAACACTTAATTAGTTTAAGTGATCAAATTTCTGTTCAATGAGATATGGAGGAAGATCTGTTGAAGGACTTCAGTGAATACTTTCTTGCTTTTGTGGGGGCATTTATCACCTCCTTCAATCTAGTCATTAGCCCTCGGAGAGTCTGTATTAATATTATTGCTAAGTCATTTCAGTTGTGTCCGAATCTACCATTTTTCATGTTAGAAAACCAAGGACAGCAGGTTTTTTAACCTTAGGATGAAGCCAACACTGAGGATGGCAGGGTGGAAAGGCAGAAGGAGTCTGAGTCTTGATATTCTTTAGCTACTGACTTGATCAAAGCTCTATCTGTCCCACTTCTGGACTTGTTCATTTAGTCCTCAAATATTCATTATATGCACTAAGAATTGTTCTAAGTGTTAGGGATACAGTTTTGAAAAAAAATTATGAAAAGTCCTTATGCAACTAAGCTAGCATTCAAATAGGGGAGGCCAAACTAGAGTGAACTAGTAAATTGTATTGTGTGTATGAAAGTTGTCTCTGTCAGCTTAGGCTTCTATAACAAAAGTGCCGTGGACTGAGATGCTTATAAGCAACAGAAATGTATTGCTCAGGGTTCTGAAAATTCAAGTATAGCGTGCCAGCTTGGTTGGATCTGGTGAGAACGTCTTTTAGGAGGCAGACTGCTGACTCATCGTATCCTTACATGTCTGAGAGCAGAGACAAGCAAGTTCTCTTTGACTCTTTTAAGGGTGCTAATCTCATTCATGAAGGTCTATCCTCAGGACCCCCATCTAATCCTAATTATCTCTCAAAGGTCCCCGTCCTAATACCATAATATCAGGGGGTAGGATTTCAAGATGCACATTTGGGAAGATATAAACATTCAGCCTATTGCAAAGGTGATGCACCGAATTAAAACATTAAAAGCACAAGGTAATAAGGTATGCTAGGAAGTGGGAGGGGTATGGTATGTTTGGGAAGACCTAAGTGAGAAGGTGACATTTCATCAAAGATAGCAAAGTATCCAGAGAATAAAATTCCTTAGTGAGTGATTTTTCTCCCTCTGTTATTTGCAGAAGCATGTTTGGAGATAGTGAGCTCATGATAAGGTATTCATGTCTTTATAGGAACTAGTAGCTCCCAGTCTGTCAATACATTTGCATTTTTTGAAATCTGGTATCATGGCCAATTCAAATGATTTCTGTGAATGTGTTATCTCAGACTAATTATATGCTGAGACAATCCCTCTGCTCTCTCTGTTTGCTACTTCTGGCTATTCAGTTTCTAGTAAGGTGGAGAGAGAAAGAATTTACAAGTGGACATTGAAGTTTGTGATTTTAAAGCATCTATATCACTTCTGCCATAATAGCAATAACAATGGCTAATATTAATTAAGCACTCGTTATACTATGGATAAATTTCAAGTCCTTTGCATTAATTATCTACTTGAATCTGGTCAATAGCCTTCTTGGTTTCTGTATTACCTATTTCCACAATAGAAAATGAAGGACAAAAAGGTTAACTTTGCAAAAGTCACAGGGTAAATGGTAGAATATTGACTTACAACATGGGATTGGACTCTGGAGCCCAAGCAAATTAAATGCAAGATAAAACCTGTCATTTTTTCAGGTAAATACTGATAACTATTATAGAGTCCTTGAAAGAATGAAGGATCCTGTTCTCTGACAGATCCAACAGCCAATGAAAATCATGAGAACCAATTGTCTTTTACTACAATGAATATGCAAGCCTTTTAAAAAGACTACTTGTGTCAGAACAGTACAAAAACATATAGTCGCAAGTTTGGGAAAAGCGTATAATGATAAAATTGCTTGTTCATTTCTATGCTTCCAAATTTAGATCAAAATGAAAGTTAAGGTGAATGAACAATGTTGATTTAGTTGGCAGCTAAATGACATTAAAATGCTCTATGTATTTTGTTGTAACCTATTATTAAGAGGAATCATTGCCACCACAACAGTGAAACAGAGTCCATTTCATTATCATGGTACCTTTAATTACCAACCCATTTCTAAACCCATTGCTCTAAAGTATATGGCAAAACCAATACAATATTGTAAAGTTAAATAAAATTAAAAAAAAAATAAAGTAAGTCACCTGTAGCGGAAGTTTCAAAAAGAAAGTTAATGGTTAGGCATTATCTGATACTGACTCCAGAGAAGAGAAGGAGAGAATGGTTTCTGGAGAAGAAGCTTCAAATAGAGGAGAAAATAAGAATTGAGAGTTTATTCTGATGGGGTTGGATCTGGGAATGGTAGCCAGAAAATGTGTTAATGAACTCTAGCATATGGGGAAGAATTTTTCACAGTGCTGCATATTATTCCCCAGGATGTTGATAGGCTTTTGGTTAATAACCTAATAAAGATTTAGGTAATAATATAATTTTTGAAGACCTGAAGTAACGGATTTTTAATTTGCATGGTAATATTCACCTATGAGGAAACATTTTATGCTGTGTTTATTAAAATGATCTGTCCAAGGTTAAATTGCCCCTCCCCTGCCTTCTTCAGCAGGGAATCTTACAGGACTAAGATTCCATGATAGACATTTTAAAAGATACTGAAGACGGATTGATATGTCTGAACACTTTAATGAGTGCCCTAGAGTTCTCTGGGAACCATCGTTGCTATGGAAAGCGAAGGGATTGAGCTAAGCTGTTCCCATGCATGGTCCTAGCATTGAGACTGGAATATTTTCACAAGTGTCAGCCCCATCAGAGAGCCCTCCAGTGGACCAGGAGGTCTTGTCAAGTAGCCAGCATCTCAGGAATTGTATGACGTTTCCAGATGTTGGTCAAATACCTGGGAACCTAATGACTAAAACTCATATGTGGAAATGAAGTTGAGAACATTCCAGATTTAAAAATGCCCGGTGTGCTCAAATTAAATGTCATATTATTGTCATGACCTTGAGTCTGTCTGCCCTAAAGCAGCACTTTGTCAGTCAACATGTAGGATGTGAACCTTGAGCCTCCCTGGCACATCAGTGGAGCTCTGAACACATCTTCAGTGTTGTGCTAATGCTAGTCGCCTGCCAGGTAATGCACAACTGAGTATGTGTGGCAGTAGATTCGTGTCAATATTTTCCTTTCTCCAGATTTCATGTTTTTCATATATTGCAGTTCTCTTTTACAATAAAAACTATTTGGCCACATTCTTTAAAAAAATGTATGCTACATAAATGATATAGTATTATTACTTAGAATTAAAAAAAAATGAAAAGTATTTGGCTTTAGTTCCTGAGCTCTGTGCTATTATGGAAATAAGTGTTATTATTGTGGTAAATCAGTGGACCAATGATTTTTCAGATAAAATGGTTAGCCATTAGGAAGTAAACTTGATTTTTAGAAGTAATGTATTTCCATTATTTGGAAGGAAAGTGTGAGATTCTGAACTATGGAAAATTGATAAAGAAACTCATAATTGATGGTATAACATATACTATAAGATAGGTAGTTACCAGTACATGTTACTATATGTGTGCATATATGGATTTTATGCAAGTATTTTTATCAAGCCTGCTGATTATATTCATAGGTGTCACCACAGGAACACAAAATTAGCTCCCTTATTGGTGCATTGGAGACTATTAGTCACAATGGTGCCCCTTTCTTAAGATCCCTCAGGGCAACCCAAGAGAAGTGAGGAATCAGTGCTTTGGTGCTCCGGCCCACAAGGCTGGGCAAGCTGTGGCGTCCTCAGTATGTGCTTAGCATGCCTGCTGCACCTCGGTGGATAACTTACAAAAAGCTTGGAGGATTCATCCTTAATGTTACTTCAACCATCATGTGATCTTTTAATTTAAAGTGATGTGACAGTTTATGATGAGTGTGTGTGTGCTTGGTCACATCTGACTCTTCATGATCCCATGGACTGCAGCCCGCCAGGCTCCTCTGTCCATGGAATTCTCCAGGCAAAAATATTGCAGTGGATTGCCATTTTCTTCTCCAGGAGATCTTCCCAACCCATGTCTTCTGTATCTTCTGCATTGGCAGGCAGATTCTGTACCACTCAGCCACCTGGGAAGCACAAGATTTATCATAGAAGGGCTTAGCCACATCTGCCCTTTGTCCATTATTCCTGGGTTATTTCTACACCCGTGTGTGGTGGTGGTGGTGGTGGTGGTGGTGTGTGTGTGTGTGTGTGTATGCATGCATAGGCAGTAGTGATGCTCTCAGTAGACCTTTTGGTGGTGTATGACAAACTAGAGTTAGAAGATAAGCCCTTTTAGGACTTCCTCTCAGTTTTAGGAAGGAATGCTCCTGTTCATGTAAGCTTAAGCATTTACAAACTGGAGTTTGTTTTTTCTTAACAAATCAGTTGACAGTTTGAGTTCATAGTTCTAAGATTGTTTTTTGGGGGCAGGATATGTCAAAAAGTTTCAGAGAATTTTTAAGACTATCATCAGTCCCACACAATCACTGGCTCTCCAGTTAGGTGTGGCTTTGCTTCCAGTCCTGAAAAGTACCAAAAATATTTAGGTTCTGGCATTTTCGGATACACATACGCACACATACAACCACAAATAAGATCTTTGGGTGCATCTGTTCTTAAGCATTCTAACTATGGGACAGATTTATTATGGGAATAGAGAGGATGATTCATGCTTGAATCATAATAGATGGCTAAAATGAGGAACTATGAAACCTCCTTTGTGTGGTCCACTTCAAGGAGAAAATGATTAGCCTTCAAAATTGTAGGCATTTTGTCATGTGAAAGGGATCAAGGCAGTGGAAGCTGCTAATTCAGTTTTCTAATGATAAATATTCTCAAACAGGGAGTTGCATCCTCAGGTAATTGTCTTCCCATGGTTGCCTGGGGAGAGGAGTTACATGCAAACCTCCAAGTGTCTGTAGTGCATTGGACTTGCACTTTCTCCTGGCTGCTCATCTGGCTTTTTTCATTCAGTACACCGCTGGACACTTCCAGGGACTCTCACAATAAACTTTTTGATGGCTCATCACAAAGGGTGAAGCAGCAAATGGAGAAGGGCACTCTGGAGCTGAAAGGAGTGGGTTTCCTTTGGTTTGGCCTAGTCAAAACATCACATGCCCTGCAAATTTCACTCTTACCATATCAGACTTCTCCCAGCAAAGCGTGTGGAGGGTTTCTTTTTTTGAAAACTTTATTAGAGTAGATTTACAATGTGGTGTTACTTTCAGATGTACAACAAAGTATTTCAGTTATGCATATACATGTATTCATTCTTTTTCAGATTCTTTCCCATATAGATCATTACAGAATATTGAATAGAGTTCCCTGTGCTATACAGTAGGTCCTTCTGGTTTATCTATTTTATATGTAGTGGGGTGTGTATGTCACACACATGTTTATCTGTTTTATGTGCAGTGGTGTGTCTAATTTCTCTCTCCCCCTGATGTTCCCCCTTTGGTAACCATAAGGTTATTTTCAAAATCTGTGAGTCAGTTTCTGTTTGTGAAATAAGTTCGTTTGTATTATTTTTTTAATTAGATTACACATATGAGTGATATCATATTTGTCTTTCTCTGACTTATTTCACTTAGTATGATAATCTGTAAGTCTGTCCATGTTGCTGCAAATGGCATGATTTTGTTCTTTTTATGGCTGAGTAGTATTCATTTGTATATATGTACCACATCTTTTTTATCCATTCCTCTCAATAGACATTTAGGTTGCTATTATAATGTCTTAGTTATTGTGAATACTGCTGCAATGAATATCTGGGTGCATGTATCTCTACAAATTATGGTTTTCTCCAGATACATGCCCAGAAGGATTTCTTAGGACCATTTTAATATATGGTTTAGTTAGCTTGAAGTTAAGTATTCAGGGAACACACTTAAAAGTATATGGAAATAGTAATATAACTCAGGCCGTATAGAGACTCACAGATTTTCATGGGACAGTTAGGAGTCAAATCATACAAACACATTGAACTTATGTTTTGCTTTCAAAGCAGTTTAATTATACTGACCAATCTAGACAGCATGTTAAAAAGCAGAGGCATTACTTTGCCGACAAGGTCCATATAGTCAAACCTATGGTTTTTCCAGTAGTCGTGTATGTACGTGAGAGTTGGACCATAAAGAAGGCTGAGTGCCAAGGAATGGATGCTTTTGAACTATGGTGTTGGAGAAGACTCTTGAGGGTCCCTTGGACTGCAAGGAGATCAAACTAGTCCATCCTAAAGGATATTAACCCTGAATATTCACTGGAAGGACTGATGCTGAAGCTGAAGCTTTGGCCACCTGATGAGAAGAGCTGACTCATTAGAAAAGACTCTGATGCTGGGAAAGATTGAGGGCAAGAGGAGAAGGGGACGACAGAGGATGAGATGGTTGGATGGCATCACTGACTCAGTGGACATGAGTTTGAGTGAACTCAGAGAGATGGTGAAGGACAGGGAAGCTATGGTGTCTCAAAGAGTTGGACACGGCTTAGGGACTGAACAACAATTACACTGAAACTGCATTGCCAAATCCATAACCCACTGTTGCATATAGTGAACTCTATCTGCTAGAAGTCACCAAAGAGAGTCATCAGGAGTGACCACACTCTAGTAGCACCTAATCTTACTCTGGAAATTGTATCATTACTGTGAATGGGATAGAAAGTATTGAGAATTTGTCTGTAAGAAAGAACTCATTATAATAAAAACATTCATTTGCAATGCACTGCGGACAGTGACTTATTCACTCCATGAGTCATTTACTGAGTGCCTCCTGCCTACTACAGGAGGGGCACACTGCCCCTCAGCAGCCTTCCATCTCTGTGCCCAGACAGAAGGCAGAGTGGAGAAATGCTGGCAAATACAGAAGCGCGTAAGCATCTAACACAAACTTGCCCCCTGGACAGGATGAGCAGGTGTGTTCTTGGAGAGAGAAGATCATGGGTCATGGGAAATACAGTTCAGGTCAGGGGAACTCAGGGGAAATCCCTGAATTCCACTTAGGATGCAATCTCTAAATCCCTGCCCTGCATTCATCCACACAGGTCCCACAGTTTGTAAAAGGAGAGTTTGTGTTGGGCCAAGGGAAGCAAGCATGTTACCATCATTTTTCATTTATTTCAAATATTTATTCTGCACCCACTATGTTCTAGGTCCTGCTTTGTGTTCCGGGGGTATAAAAGCAACCATAAATTTCTCCTGGAGCTTCCATTCTAGAGCCCAGTCTTCTAAGGACTTCACATGACTTAATCCGCTTAATTCCCACAAAAATCTACGTGGAAGATGCTATCATCCATTTTACAGATAAGGAAACTGAGGCCCTGAGAATGTACATAATTTTCAGAAGTAGAATAGATGCCCAATCAATGACTTCCAGTCCATTTTGCTGTCCTGCCTGTGGATTCTTGAAATGGAAATGTATGTTTGGAAGAAGGGTAGACAGGAAATTGGGAAGGGTGGAAAATAATTAGCATTGCCTGCTGAGTGTGCCAAGCATTAGGAGTACTGTACTGTACTCAGTTTATCTAATATTGTCTAATATTTATCTAATACCTAATGTTTATCTAATATTGTCCTGTAACATTTTATTTTATGAGGTTAAACTGTTTGCTAAGGGTCCCCACCAGTTAAGTGGAAGGCCAAGGAATTGTCAGATTCCAAGGGCTCATGAATTTTCCTCTATACCAACACCACCTCAAAAGGGAAAAACAAAACCAGAAAACTAACATGAGAAAACTCAATTTTCAAGTGTCCTTCAAAATCCTTGGATGATTTTTTTAGGGGTTGTTCATTCTATTATTTTGAATTGAAATCATAGTCACTGAGCAACTTAAACCTAGAATCAGATTTAGTGAATCGAATGAATAGGTACTTCTGCTCATAAAAAGAAGTTCTCATGATGTGTCCAGCATGTGTTTTGGGAGAGATTCTCACATCCTTTTTTATTTTTTAAGAGAAACTGTGTGGCAATATCATTTGAAAAATTTCACATCCTATTTCACAGAAAGTTATTATCTTTGAGAGTACAAAACATAAGTTCAAAGAAAACTTTAAATTGACTAATCATGTGACAGACAATTTGCTTTTATGTTTTGACTTGCTCCCCATGCATGACCAGGACCTAGTCACAGAAGCCATCACAGGAGTGGTGTGACCTGTTTATCCTTGCCCCTACTTGGTGATATGATAGCTCAGCCATCTGGACAGGGTCCCTCTGGTTTTTCTGGGAACTCCCCCACCCCCGGGTTGCCAGACACATGCTGAAGAGCTAGTCTGCTCCCAACCCCCATCCAGCACCTTGCACGTGTGTCTGTCCACCAGAACCTGCCAACCCCCATGACAGCTAAGATGCTGGAGCCCTTGAAATTCTGTAGCTGCTCAGGCTTCCGCTTTAAGCTGGAAGAGCTTCTCTGACGGCCGTTAAGGTAGAGCTGCTTCCTTCCATGGAGAAGGCAATGGCAACCCACTCCAGTACTCTTGCCTGGAAAATCCCATGGACAAAGGAGCCTGGTGGGCTGCAGTCCATGGGGTCGCTAAGAGTCAGACACGACTGAGTGACTTCACTCTCACTTTTCACTTTCCTGCACTGGAGAAGGAAATGGCAACCCACTCCAGTGTTCTTGCCTGGAGAATCCCAGGGCTGGGGGAGCCTCGTGGGCTGACATCTATGGAGTCACACAGAGTCAGACACGACTGAAGTGACTTAGCAGCTCCCTTCCAGGGTCTTCACTAAGATGTGAGTCAGGATGCTATTGATTATTTTCTTTCCACACACCCACGGTGAGAGTGCAGCGGATACAGCAACAGACAAATCCAGGGAAGAGGCATCATGTATGGTCACATTCACCTCTCATCACTGGTGGCCGAAGCTTCTTGTTAAACTCATCATTCTGGGCTACCTTTTCCGTCAGGATGACTACTCTCCTGGGAGTTGCCTAGCCCCACTGCAAAAAGGCTTCTGGAGGGACCGCCTTCCCACTTTCCTGAATATGCCCAAACCAACTCTCAGACTCAAGTCAGAATGCCCATCGCACTATGTGATGCTTAGTAGAAGTGAGACATCACAATCATTGTCGTGTTCCATCTTTACAACAACTCCATGAGGAAAGAATATTATTTCTGTGAGTCAGTTAAGGCTGAATGTGATGAAGTAACTTGTCCAAGGACATGGAGAGTGACCAAGATGGAACATCCATCTTTTAAAAAAGAAAGAATTTGAAGATGTTTCCCTTTTCTTTTTAGGGACCAATTAAAAACAGATTTGTACAATAGGGTTATTGAATTACAGAAGCATTTATATCTCAATGAACTAATGATTCATAGCACATTGCTTTTAAAAGACAAAGCAAGGAACATAGAGTGCCTGCCTCCAGTGACACATCATATATGATACTGAGGGTACTGCTGTGCTCACACAGGCACGCATCTGACATGGGGTAAGTCAGACAGCTGTTCTTTGTGGGCGGCTGAAGACTGCAGAACGTGAACCACTTATTCAAATAAACCTGTTGGCTGATTCTCTGAATCTGTGCCAGGTGATAAGCTGAGAGCTGTCTTGAGAAATTTTCTTTTCCTAGTGCTTATCCGCCCCCCTCCACAATAAGCTATTTGAGTACCTAAAATGGTTCGAGTATGATAGAGACAGTAGTAAAAACTCCTGCTGAAATGAGGTCAGGATCATAAACTTGTTCTCACAAGTGACAAATAACATGTTAAGGGTAGATGTGCAATAATCTGTGTAAATGGAGTTCAACATACATATAATAAGTGTGAGATCTGGATTTAGTAGCAAAACTGCAAATGCACCTTGTCTTGCCCTTACTGCCCCTACCGTCTGTGCTACTTTACCGCATGGACGGGATTACTGGGGCTTCTCTGTGAAACATTTTCATCTTCCCTGCTCGCCTCAGTTTCCAGAAACTTTACACATGACAATTCCACTTCGTAGAGCATGTCTGTACTAAAATCATCCTACTAGAAGTCTTCTGTTGGAAGCGAAGAGATTTTTGTATGAAGTTCATAAAAATAGCATTTACTCACTTTCCTAGTGTGAGCATTTGTGTACACCACCTTAGAGATGGTGGTGTGTATTATGTTCTAGTGTATATTACACATCCTGAAATGATGTATGAACTCTGAGATCTTCTCCCACAATAGGTATAATGATGAAAATGAAAACAATATTTATAGGCAACTTTAAAGTTTTAAAATGTTCACATGCATTTTCATATTAGTGGAATTAATACATATTAATCCATGACATTTAGTATATCATGTTGTTAATGAACTTCTTGCTGTATGTTTTATTATCCACAAATATGGTATGGACCTAACAGAAGCAGGAGATATTAAGAGGTGGCAAGAATACACAGAAGAACTGTACAAAAAAGAGCTTCACGACCAAGATAATCACGATGGTGTGATCATTCACCTGG
This sequence comes from Bos indicus x Bos taurus, assembly GCF_003369695.1. Taxonomy (NCBI): domain Eukaryota; kingdom Metazoa; phylum Chordata; class Mammalia; order Artiodactyla; family Bovidae; genus Bos; species Bos indicus x Bos taurus. The sequence continues at coordinate 94,144,463 of NC_040079.1, read as the reverse complement.
AGCCAGACATCCTGGAATGTGAAGTCAAGTGGGCTTTAGGAAGCATCACTATGAACAAAGCTAGTGGACATGATGGAATTGCAGTTGAGCTATTTCAAATCCTGAAAGATGATGCTGTGGAAGTGCTGCACTCAATATGCCAGCAAATTTGGAAAACTCAGCAGTGGCCACAGGACTGGAAAAGGTCAGTTTTCAATCCCAACTTCAATTCCAGTTTCCAATTTTCAATCCCAACTTTCAATTCCAATTTCAACTGGAGAAGGTCAGTTCCAATCCCAAAGAAGGGCAATGCCAAAGAATGCTCAGACCACTTCACAATTGCACTCATCTCACATGCTAGTAAAGTAATGCTCAAAATTCTCCAAGCCAGGCTTCAGCAATACGTGAACCGTGAACTTCCAGATGTTCAAGCTGGTTTTAGAAAAGGCAGAGGAACGAAAGATCAAATTGCCAACATCCACTGGATCATGGAAAAAGCAAGAGAGTCCCAGAAAAACATCTATTTCTGCTTTATTGACTATGCCAAAGCGTTTGACTGTGTGGATCACAATCAACTGGAAAATTCTGAAAGAGATGGGAATACCAGACCACCTGACCTGCCTCTTGAGAAACCTATATGCAGGTCAGAAAGCAACAGTTAGAACTGGACATGGAACAACAGACTGGTTCCAAATAGGAAAAGGAGTACGTCAAGGCTGTATATTGTCACCCTGCTTATTTAACTTATATGCAGAGTACATCATGAGAAATTCTGGGCTGGATGAAGCACAAGCTGGAATCAAGATTGCCAGGAGAAATCTCAGTAACCTCAGATATGCAGATGACACCACCCTTACGGCAGAAAGTGAAAAGGAACTAAAAAGCGTCTTGATGAAAGAGGAGTGTGAAAAAGTTGGCTTAAAGCTCAGCTTCAGAAAACGAAGGTCATGGCATCTGGTACCATCACTTCGTGGGAAATAGATGGGGAAGCAATGGAAACAGTGTCAGACTTTATTTTTGGGGGCTCCAAAATCACTGCAGATGGTGATTGCAGCCATGAAATTAAAAGACGCTTACTCCTTGGAAGGAAAGTTATGACCAACCTAGATAGCATATTCAAAAGCAGAGACATTACTTTGCCAACAAAGGTCCGTCTAGTCAAGGCTATGGTTTTTCCAGTAGTCAAGTATGGATGTGAGAGTTGGATTGTGAAGAAAGCTGAGTGCTGAAGAATTGATGCTTTTGAACTGTGGTGTTGGAGAAGACTCTTGAGAGTCTCTTGGACTGCAAGGAGATCCAACCAGTCCATCCTAAAGGAGATCAGTCCTGGGTGTCCATTGGAAGGACTGATGCTGAAGCTGACACTCCAGTACTTTGGCCACCTCATGCGAAGAGTTGACTCATTAGAAAAGACCCTGATGCTGGGAGGGATTAGGGGCAGGAGGAGAAGGGGACGACAGAGGATGAGATGGCTGGATGGCATCACCGACTCGATGGACATGAGTTTGAGTAAACTCCGGGAGTTGGTGATGGACAGGGAGGCCTGGCGTGCTGTGATTCATGGGATTGCAAAGAGTCGGACACGACTGAGTGACTGAACTGAACTGAATGAGGAGAACCATTTGTTATTGTCTCCAGATGAAAAAAATGATTGGGTATTATGCTCTTCTCCACTAGGTAAACAATAATGCAAAGCCACGGGGAAAGTTATATTTATATGGTATAAAATACTGTGAAATAAACAAACCTAGAATTGTTATTATGAAGTAGTTTGTCATTCTTTTTTTATTAAATTCTTTCAGCACAGGTCAGGAGTGGTTTGATAAATGTTCAACTCTGTAGTTACATTTTTCAGAAACGAAATAAATTCTGAGTGAAAAGAAATGATTTTCTTTTTCTTTGCACCCTGGATAAACAATGAAATTCCGATTGCATTCACCTACCAAATATAATATATTTTCCTGGATTTCTTGACTACAGACATACAACATAAAATGAGATAAAAATTTTAATTTTGTGTGATTGGACATAGGTGGACAGATTATATGTCTTTTCATGGTTACACAGAGTTGCCAGCCAACAAGCAAAATTTATGACTGCCCTGCCTTCATTTAGAGTTGTGGTTGGAAGTCGTTGCTGAACTGGACATTGTAGATCCCTTTACATTTACATTAGATGTGGAAGTAGATCTATTCATTGTAACATGAGCAGAACATAATCAAGGGTATGTTTTCTCTAAGCTTTCTTCTCTTTCTGTTAACTTAGGCTCTGAAGAACGAGGCCCCAAGAGACGGAAGACCTCATAAGATGGAAGTCACCAGAGTCTTATAATCATCATGTGGAGGAAAGCAACATGCCAGGAATACCCAGGTTAGACTATTGTCCAACTGAAAAATAAACTTTATTTTTATCAGATCAGATCAGTCACTCAGTCGTGTCCGACTCTTTGCGACCCCATGAATCGCAGCACGCCAGGCCTCCCTGTCCATAACCAACTCCCGGAGTTCAACCAGACTCACGTCCATCGAGTCAGTGATGCCATCCAGCCATCTCATCCTCTGTCGTCCCCTTCTCCTCCTGCCCCCAACCCCTCCCAGCATCAGAGTCTTTTCCAATGAGTCAACTCTTCGCATGAGGTGGCCAAAGTACTGGAGTTTCAGCTTTAGCATCATTCCTTCCAAAGAAATCCCAGGGCTGATCTCCTTCAAAATGGACAGGTTGGATCTCCTTACAATCCAAGGGACTCTCAAGAGTCTTCTCCAACACCACAGTTCAAAAGCATCAATTCTTTGGCGCTCAGCTTTCTTCACAGTCCAACTCTCACATCCATACATGACCACAGGAAAAACCATAGCCTTGACTAGACGGACCTTTGTTGGCAAAGTAACGTCTCTGCTTTTGAATATGCTATCTAGGTTGGTCATAACTTTCCTTCCAAGGAGTAAGCGTCTTTTAATTTCATGGCTGCAGTCACCATCTGTAGTGATTTTGGAGCCCAGATTTTTTGAAGTCTACTATAGCAGCTAGTGCTGTCTAACCAATGCAAAATTGAATATGTATTTCAATGAGTTAATATCATGTGAAAGATAAAAACCACACCCTAAATAAATTTTTTAAGTTATGAAAAGTTAATCACTCTTAATAAGACTAGCTTATTTTCTTATTTTAAAAATTACAGATACTGCATAAACTGAATACAAATGGTTTTCAGAGATTATTATAATCAACTTTTTTTTTACCAACTGATAGAATTTATAGATATACTTTCTAACTAGTTACACAGGTATTATCTCACTTTTAAAGAAATATATCTTGGCTATTGTAAATAGTGCTGCTGTGAATGTTGGAGCGTATATACATTTTATATTCTGGTTTTCTCTGAGTATATGTCCAGCAGTGGGATTGCTGGGTCGTATGATAGTTCTATTTTTAGTTTTTTAAGGAACCTCCATACTGTTTTCCGTAGTGGCTGCATCTGTTTACACTCCCACCAACAGTACAAAAGGGTTCCCTTTTCTCCACATCCGCCCCAGCATTTATTGTTTGTAGATTTTTTAATGACGGTCCTTCTGACCGGTGTGAGGTGATATCTCATTGTAGTTTTGTTTGCAGTTCTCTAATGATTAGTGGTATTGAGCATCTTTTCATATGTTTGTTGGCCATCTGTATGTCTTTGGAAACATGTCTATTTAGATCTGCCCATTTTTTGATTGGGTTGTAATTTTTTGTATTGAGCTACATGAGCTGCTTGTATATTTTGGAGATTAATCCTCTGTCATCTGCTTTATTTGCAAATAGTTTCTCTCATTCTGAGGATTGTCATTATATCTTATTTATGGCTTCCTTTGCTGCTCAAAAGTTTTTAAGTTTAATTAGGTCTCATTTGTTTTTAAGTACTCTAGTGAAAGTCTCTCAGTAGTGTCTTATTCTTTGTGACCCCATGGACCGTAGCCCGCCAGGCTTCTCTGTCCATGGAATTCTCCAGCCCAGAATACTGGAGTGGGTAGCTCCAGGGGATCTTCCCAACCCAGGGATTGAACCCAGGTGTCCCACATTACAGGAGGATTCTTTACTGTTTGAGCCACCAAGGAAGTACTCTAGGAGGTGGGTCAAAAAAGATCTTGCTCCTATTTATGTCAAAGAGTGTTCTGCCTGTGATTTCCTTTAAGAGTTTTATAGTATCTGGCCTTAAATTCAGATCTTTAGTCCATTTTGAGTTCGTTTTTGTGTCTGGTATTAGGGAGTATTATAATTTCATTCTTTTACATGTAGCTTTCAAGTTTCCCCAGCACCACTTATTGAAGAGGCTGTCTTTTCTCCTTTGTGTATTCTTGCCCACTTTGTCATAGATTAGGTGACCACAGGTGCATGGGTTTATCTCTGGGCTTTGGAAACAACCTTAATGTTCATCAAGAGAGGAATGGAAAAAGAAGCTGTGGTACATATATACAATGGAATATTACTCAGCTATAAAAGGAAGGAAATTGGGTTATTTGCAGAGACATGGATGGACCTAGACACGAGAGAGTCATACAGAGTGAAGTAAGTCAGAGAGAGAAAAACAAATACCTTATATTAAAGCATATAGGTCAGAATCTAGAGCTATTGAATCACTCAGTCCTGTCCAACACCTTGTGACCCCATGGACTGTAGTCCTTCAGGCTTCTCTGTCCATGGGATTTTCCAGGCAAGAATATTGGAGTGGGTTGCTATTTCCTTCTCCAGGGGGTCTTCCCACACCAGGGGTTAAACTTGGGTCTCCTGCATTACACAAAGATTCTTTACCATCTGAGCCACCACGGAAGTAATACCACATTGTAAAAGCAGCTAACTCCAATAAAAGTAAATTTTAAAAAAGCAAGCCGAAACACATAAAGGAATTGATAGATAGCAAGAACACTTTCGTTTGCGTATTTGATAGATGAGACTCTAATTAAATAAATAGGTACTATTTTACTTTGTTCTGAAATGTACAAACTCCAGCATGGTGTTAGCAGCTGGAGAAGTGATTTAAAGCAAACTGAAATTTGGAGAAACCTTGTCACATTTAAAAAGTGATCTGAGCATGTTTCTGTTTATGTGTGAATTCTTGCCACATGTATTTACATGCACATTCTCAGTCTTGGTGGCCAAGGGTCAGGAGCCAGAGTTGGAGATCCAGTGAGCCATTTCCTATCTGTGAGACTGGGACAGTTTACCTGTCCAAGCCTCAATTTCCCCATTTGTAATATGAGAACAATAATATCTAAGCTATAAGCTTTTTATGAAAGTAAAAGGAAATAATGCATGTGAAAGTATCCTTTAATTTGTAAAACAAAATCATATTTGTTGTCATTATTTATTGGACCTTATATTCCATCACAAAAAATATAAATTCATAGAAAAGCTTGGCTTAAGTTCAGCAGAAATTCACTTTTGGCAATGTTGCCTGAATATGTGTATTTTTAAAAATATGTCTGTGTTTCCCTGTACTTTTGTGCTCCCTTGCACTGGGTTAAAGAAAAGACAAATTAGTCATCTGAGATTATCCATACAATCCACTCCTGTAGGTCAAGATGGAGACATGTTAATGGAGGAACGATATCATTTATTTACAAACACTTCAGTTAATTGAAGTGACTATGCATATTCAGCTGACCTCAGAGCTTCTAGAGGGTCACTGTGTATAGGAAAAAAATAAAGGAATCATCAACATTCATCATACTGACTCCTGTTTGTCTGATATTTTTTAGAATATTGTGGGAAGCTAACAGTAAAATTTGGCAAACAATTTGGAATTCGTGTGTGTGTGTTTTATAATATGTGGCTTTTAGAGTTGTAGTTAATCTTGGCTCAAACCCCATTCTTTAGAGTTCTCGGCAAACCAAGTTTTCAAATACAGGATATGCTGAACACTAATTTGTGAAAGGATAGAGGATGTGGATAAATTTAATATTCATATATGTCTTGATATTTTTGAGAGTTGCTTTCAATTAGAGAATAACTACTAGATTTTTTTGAAAAATAATGACTATTTTAGACAAACTTATTTTTTAAATTTATTTTTTAATTTGAGGGAAATTGCTTTATAATATTATATTGTGTGGTATTGGCTTTATGACATTAATCAGTCATAATGGTATATATATTCCCTCCCTCTTAAGCTTCCCTCTCCCTCGCAAATTATCACAGAAGGCCAAGCTGGGCTCTGTGTGTTATTTACCAACTCCCCACTATCTCTTTTACACATTGTAGTGTATATATGTCAGCGCTACTTTGTAGATATTTTTAAAATAAGCGGGGTGACAATATATAGCTTTGACGTACTCCTTTCCCAATTTGGAACCAGTCCGTTGTTCCATGTCTGGTTCTAACTGTTGTTTCTTGACCTGCATTCAGATATCTCAGGAGGCAGGTAAGGTGATCTGGTATTCCCATCTCTTTCAGAATTCCCCACAGTTTTTTGTTTTTCTTTTTAAATGGCTACTCTAACATGTAATGATTACATTGACATGTAAAATTTATCACAGTCTAATGGTGTCATTTTACCACAGAGAAGTTTGAAATCTTGCTTTTCTTTATATCCCTTTACCCTCCTCTATTTTCAGTATAAATTATCTTCAATATTTCCTCTATGTACATATGGCGCTGCATGAAACAGTACTATATTTTGCATTTCAATCATCAAAAGTAATTTAGTATTTTGTCTGTATATTTGTATATTATGTTCAAGTTTGCTTCCTGATATTCTAGGAATTTTTCTTACTGTATGTATTTTTTTCTTCAACGGACTTGCTTTGGCCATTCTTTTAGATTAGAGATGCTGGGAGCATATTCTCTTAGCCTTCCTTCATTTCAGCATATCCTCCACCATCTTAGCCCCTCCTCCTGGAATAGAGTAGTTCTTACCTAAAGAGTATTTGGGGGCTTTTGTTTGTTTTGTCTGTGCCTGCTAGGTTACCAGATTGCTAGCTTCTTTAACTGAAAACCTGGGACACATGAGGCCAGTAGAAAATTCAGAGAGCTCACCAGCGTGCCACTCCTGAGGTCGCTAGCCAAGCTGCCCTCTTTTCTCCTTTTGGAGTCTTTTGATGTTTATTTTATGTATAAAGTCCAAAGGTTTCCATTGTAACTAATGGGAGAAAAAATATATATTTACTTTGTCTTCTTGAAAGTGAAACTTAGAGCTTGTGTATTTAACCACTAAGTGAAGTCGCTCAGTCGTGCCGGACTCTTTGCGACCCCATGGATAGTGGCCTGCACCAATCTCCTCTGTCCATGGGATTTTCCAGGCAAGAATACTGGAGTGGGTTGCCATTTCCTTCTCCAGGGAATCTTCCCAACCCAGGGATCGAACCCAGGTCTCACATTGTAGACAGACGCTTTACCGTCTGAGCCACCAGGGAAGTCCATTTAACCACTAGGATATCTTTATATCCCACTGGAGAGTTAATTGCTGATTAATCTGAAATGCAGTGCACAGCTTCTGAATCTTTAGAACCAAGTGAGTGATTCATTCCAGGCTTAAATGATTTTCTGTACTTAGCAAATTATAGTAAAGCAGATGCAGTACTTGGACCTATATTATTGTGAGTTATGAAAAGTGGAAATATTTTCCTTTTATATTATGCCAAAATATCTAAGAATTCTGCCTAAAAATGAATGCTATGATTCCAAAATGTAGAAAAATGAAAATAGTTTGTTTAAGAAACTTCTGGGGCCTTACTCTTGATACAGTGATGAGGCATTTCAGACAGCTAATCAGTTAGAGAGTAAAGCACTGAAAAGTGTGTCCCTCTGAATTTTCCATCCTGCTTCAACAGACATCAGGAGTGTTTATATTGTTTCTTAATCAACACCAAAAAACAGAGTTCACCATTAACTCGATAGCTGTTTTCAAACTTTTTAAAGCAATACGAATAATGAACACATAGAACAAAATAATAGAATAGTCAAGAAATCCATTGGGAGTTTTGCCTAGAACTAAATGCTGAAGTATAAACCAAATTTTATTCAAAATCTTAAAGGTTATAAGATTTCTAAGGTAGAATAAAGCTACTGTTACATAAATTAATTACTGAAATCATATGACTTTTATTCATTGAAAGTTCTGCCAAATAAAATGAAGTAAAACTGGATATATCTATCATATTTCTGATTTTGTGCTACTGTTTTGGTTTTGACAAATGAAACAATCATGAAGCTAACTTAAGCTCAGCAGAACTTTGCCCGTTTTGAAGATCTCCTTAGACTAGTAATTTTCAAGGAAAACTTGTACTTTTATATCTCCTGTAAGGTTTAGTTCAGTTCAGTCGCTCAGTTGTGTCCGACTCTTTGTGACCCCATGAACTGCAATACGCCGGGCTGTCCATCACCAACTCCCAGAGTTTACCCAAACTCATGTCCATTGAATCGGTGATGCCATCTAACCATCTCATCCTCTGTCGTCCCCTTCTCCTCCTGCCCCCCATCTTTCCCAACATCAGGATCTTTTGAAATGAGTCAGCTCTTCACATCAGGTGGCCAAAGTACTGAAGTTTCAGCTTCAACATCAGTCCTTCCAATGAACACCCAGGACTGATCTCCTTTAGGGTGGACTGGTTGGATCTCCTTGCAGTCCAAGGGACTCTCAAGAGTCTTCTCCAACACCACCGTTCAAGAGCATCAATTCTTCTGCACTCAACTTTCTTTATAATCCAACTCTCTCATCCATACATGACCACTGGAAAAACCATAGCCTTGACTAGATGGACCTTTGTTGACAAAGTAATGACTCTGCTTTTCAATATGCTGTCTAGGTTGGTCATAACTTTCCTTCCAAGGAGTAAGCGTCTTTTAATTTCTTGGCTGCAATCACCCTCTGCAGTGATTTTGGAACCCCCCAAAATAAAGTCTGACACTGTTTCCACTGTTTCTCCATCTATTTGCTATGATGTGATGGGACCGGATGCCACAATCTTAGTTTTCTGAATGTTGAGCTACTTAAAGTGTGGCCTGTGAATCAATGTCAGATCATGAATGATAAGTTACCTGTATAACACCGTAATTACAGAAATTAAAAATGTGCATTTAGAAACTTTTATAGAAAGTTGATATCACAATAGCATCCAAGTATATGATCAGTGGATTTGTTCCCTTGAACAGAATCTGGGCCAGTTTCGATGTTTCCAGACTTGTGTGGTGGGTCCAGGTGGTACAGCTTCTGAATCACGTATTGGTCTCTAGCAGATTAGAAATAAAAAAATAAAATATGTATCTCACCAAAAATAGTCTTAGCAATACAGTAAAGTATAGATTACATGGGTCATATTCAAATTTAAAAATATATATTTTATGGCTCATTTGGTAAATATCAATTCATATAATCAAATTCAAATCAATTCATATAAAATATTTTCCTATGTTGAAGTATTGACTATAATGAGAAGGCAAAGTTAATGACTTTAATCTTCCTGTAAAAAAACTTTTTATAGGATCACTGTCAAGTCAGAAATTGTAAGATGTTAGGTTGTATTAGACTTCATTGTTCCTCAGAATATCAAATACAAATTAATTAGCTAAGGAAATTTTTCATTTCACCCATGAGACATATTTATGCACTGAGAGTATGGAAATACTCTGTCCACCTTTCTCACCCTAGGCCAGTTGTGGACATCAAGATTTATAGTGGTTTTCAAAGTTTGACCCTCAGCCTGTGGGTTTTAGCATCAACTGGCAACTAGTTAGAAATGCACATTTTTGTGCTCCATTCTACCCACTGAGTTGACATCTCTGGGTATAGGGCCCAGCAATCTGTGTTTTATTAAACCCTTCAGGTGATACTGATGCATATTAAAATTTTAGAACTACTTACCTCAACAAAACAACATTGCACATCTTGGTTACATAGTAGCTTTCAAACTTTTGTCCCCTTCTGTTCCTTTTGCTGCTCTACACTCAGATTGACTTTTACACAGAAACACACACACATACACAAATGCTCTCAGGCTAAAGACCAAAATAAATCTTTTTAAAAAATTAATGTTTACTGGAATATAGTGATTTACAATGTCATGTTAGTTTCAAGTGTACAACAAAGTGAATCAGTTACACATATACATGTATCTGCTTGTTTCTTAGATCCTTTTTCCATATAGGTTGTTACAGAGTACCAAGTAGTGCTATACACACTAAGCTTTTCTACTGGCTTAGTCCTTTCCACTCTTGCAGTGATTACCTCTAATACACCCTTTAAGAGAAATCATTTATCAGGGAAATCTGTAGCTTACTACAAAGTCTCCTATTCTGTTATTCAAAGGACCATGTATTATCAAAGGACCATGCATGATCTCTCCCAACATGTATCCCAGCTGAAGTTTTATTTTTATGTGTGATTATTAGATTGTTTGCCCAGCCCTACATCGGAAATTATTTTGTTTGAGTGTCTACACAGAAAAGACCATGTCTGCTTTTGGTTGCAGTTGAGTCTCCAGAGCCTAGCCCTGTGTTTCCTTTGTGGTTGATATTCAGGAAATTTTGAATGACTTAATCAATGGCTCATTATGCTGTAATGAACCCCTAACAAAGGAGTGACCCCACTGCAACTCGGCAATCACACTGTATAGCTCTCTTGTCTTGTTTCTTTTAGCTGCAGTTACTATGCTTCCCATTCATGTTAGGAACAGGTATGGTACTGTCTGTCACCATCCAAGGAGTATCCATCTCTGAAAAGTGGAGCAATCCTGTTCATTCATCTGCTGCTAGAAAAAAACCCAAATTATCAGTCCATCTTGCCAGAAGAATTGCCGTCAAGTATTAAAGCTCAGGGGGAATTTTCCTATACCAAGAACGGAACAAATCAGTGATCAGCTTTTACAGTGGTACTGTTTCTATAGTGCTTTAGGCTAAACTGGAAATGTATAGTACTTTACAGGAAATTTTTAGGGAAAAATAAAATCTAGTTTCTGAAAAAATTACAAACCTTACAAACACACCTATTTTTAAATTTTCAAGCTTTAAACTTTTTATTTTGAAATGGGATAGAAATGGACTAACAGTGTTGTGATAGTTTCAGGTGAACAGTGAAGGGACTCGGCCGTAATACATGTACATTATCCGTTCTTCCCCAAACTCCTCTCCCATCCACACTGGCACATACCACTGAGCAGAGTTCCAGGTGCTATACACAGTAGGTCCTTGTTGGTTATCCAACTTAAATGTAGCAGTGTGTGCTACTGCTGCTAAGTCACTTCAGTCTTGTCCGACTCTGTGCGACCCCAGAGATGGCAGCCCACCAGGCTCCCCCGTCCCTGGGATTCTCCAGGCAAGAACCCTGGAGTGGGTTGCCATTTCCTTCTCCAATGTATGAAAGTGAAATGTGAAAGTGAAGTCGCTCAGTCTTGTCCGACTCTGTGCGACCCCAGAGACAGCAGCCCACCAGGCTCCCCCATCCCTGGGATTCTCCAAGAACACTGGAGTGGGTTGCCATTTGCAGTGTGTACACTGTTCCTCCCCCCACCTCCCCCGGCAACCATAGGTTTGTTCTCCTAAGTTTAAACACATCTATTTTTTAAGGTATTCATTACATAAGCAGCAACTGGTTTGCTTATTTTTTCCCTTGATGCCCCTAAAATTCAAATATTTTTCAGTAGCCTGTAACCTTACTTCCTCCCTCCTCTAAAATTTAGGACAGAATTTAAACTTAAACCAAAACTTTGGAAGCATACTTTAAAATTTCATGAGATCGCTTTTTTAACTCTATTTTTTCTTTTTTAAAATTTAGTTTATTTTTAATTGTAGGATAATTTCTTTACATTGTTGTGTTGGTTTCTGGCATATGTCAACATGAATCAGCCATAGATATACGTATGTCCCCTCCCTCTTGAACCTCCTCTCACCTCCCATCCCCTTCTATCCCTCTAGGTTGCATGGGATGGCTTTTTTAACCCAGTCCCATTTATTCTTTTCTCTAGTAATTCCTAAAAATTAAGAGTTACTGAATACCATGTTTAATTAGTGATGCTAGAAGAAATTACACATAGCAAACAAAGTAAAAGTAAGTGCTTTAAAATTCTAAACCAAACAAACAGAACTTCTGTCCCTTTTTAAGGCCTCCAAGACCTTTTTGTCTCTAGTTTGACTCTAGGGCAAATCAGCATGCTTCAGCCAACTTAATGTTTTCCTCCCTGGATCATAGGATTCAAATAATAAATTTAAAAGAAGAGAGCAGTGAAGTAACTCCCCCAAAGGCCAAATCAGATACAGCAAAGAACACTAAGCATTCTGCTCAAAGACTTAAATCAAGGGATATTTTTAAAATGTGGTTAACATAATGAATATTACTCATGCTTTGTTTTTTCAGCATCCTCACAAAGATAATCACCATCTGTACCATCATAATCAAATATAAAGGTATAATTTTTATAAGTGTGCAAAATAACTAAATAAACACTATAATTTTCATTTTATAGGTTTCAGAGAGTGTGTGTATTTGTGAATAGAGTATGGGTGTGTGTATATATCTTTATACTTGTATATATCTTTCTATATGTATATATTTATACATATGTGTGTATATATATACCGGAGAAGGCGATGGCACCCCAGTCCAGTACTCTTGCCTGGAAAATCCCATGGATGGAGGAGCCTGGTAGGCTGCAGTCCATGGGGTCACAAAGAGTCGGACATGACTGAACGACTTTGCTTTCACTTTTCACTTTCATGCGTTGGAGGAGGAAATGGCAACCCACTCCATTGTTCTTGCCTGGAGAATCCCAGGGATGGGGGAGCCTGGTGGGCTGCCGTCTTTGGGGTCGCACAGAGTCGGACACGACTGAAGCGACTTAGCAGAAGCAGCAGCAGCAGCAGCAGCAGCAGCAGCAGTGTATATATACAATATGTGCATGTGTGTACTTATAAATGTATATACATACACAGTATATGCATGCATGTACATATGAATATACACATATACAGTATGTGCATGTGTGTGCATTTAAATGTATACACATTTATTTCTGTTATATACACCCCTATATACCACATACCTATCTCTCAAGAGTAGAACAGTTCTATTTGACCTTATAACAAATTTGTTGAGTAAGTTTTATCCTTTCTTTTCCCAGTGAAAACTGGGCAGTTTTCAAAGCCCTGTCAAGGGTGGAAATCAGACCATTTCTGTGCATGAAGTTTCTGCATGTGACATGTCATTATGTCTTCAGGAAGGAGTTGCTAACGGCGCTGAGAACACATTTCATGGGCTCTCCCTAGATTGTGTGATAGTGTGTCAGTTTTCCTTCTGATTGAATCCCAGGTATCTGAGGCTAATGGCAGAACTACTATTTCAGAACATGTTAGTTCATAGAACACCTTTGTATTTCAGAACAGTGTAGTGGCTACTTTAAGGCTCAAAGCCTTTGGAAAGAGAAATATTTCACCCATCTGAATTAAGGAATCATACCTAAATTTTAAATTGAATCTTAATTGTGTTCTTTACCAAATAACCCAGCATTCAGTACTAAATTAAACAAGTGAAAGTCTCTCAGTCATGTCTGACTCTTTGTGACCCCATGGACTGTAGCCCACCAGGCTCCTCTGTCCCTGAGATTTCCTGGGCAAGAATACTGTGGTATTGTTGCCATTCTCTTTTCCAGGACATCTTCCTGAACCAGAGATTGAACCGGGTCTCCTGCATTGTAGGCAAATTCTTTACTGTCTGAGCCACCAGGGAAGCAGCAACATTCAGTTGAGGTGGCTTTAATGGTTTGGTAGTATATGTAAGCAAACCAAAACCTAAGCTTGTAAATGCCTAAGGGTTAAAGTCTCATGACAGCCACTTACAAACAGCCAATTAGGCTTTTACAAATAAGGCAACTGCTTAAGTTATAGCCAATCAAACAATTTCCTTGCTTTGCTTCCAACTCTTTTCTTTAAAAGTCTCTCCCCAAGCTCTCATCAGTGGAGCACTTCTAACCAGTTCTGGTTTGGGGCTGCCCAGGTGGAATCAACTTTTGCTCAAATTGTTAAAAAAAATTTAATATGCTTAGTTTACCTTTGATCATAAATTCTGCACATTACCAAAAAATAAATCTAATGAGTTTCTTGAGTCTTATATTTAAATCTTTTCAGAGACACCGTCATTTTGCACATAGGCATTTCTGGCTAAGTCCCAACATGTTTATGGGAAAAAGATAAAGGATGAATTAAAGATAAAAAAGTGGGGCTGTGGAGTGGCAAATCGTTAGGGTAAATCATTTTACATGTGAAACAGCAGTGTCTGGAGACAATTCCCTGGCCATATAATCATTGATGACTTTTTTTTAAATAACTGACTGTGTGACATGACTGAAGTGACTTAGCAGCAGCAGCAGCATGCTAAGTTGCTCAGTTGTGTCCAACTCTTTGTGACCCTATGAACTGTAGCCTGCCAGGCTCCTAGGTCCATGGGGATTCTCCAGGCAAACCAGGGATGAAACCTGCATTTCTTACTTCTCCTGTGTTGGCGGATTCTTTCCCACTTACACCTCCTGACCACTTCAGGTATTAGATGGCCCTGAGCTTCAAGCAAGGCTGGGCTCCTGGGAAGCAATAGAGCATGAGTCTTGTTTCCTTCTGGTAAAATATGGTAATTCTGTGTATGTTTAGAAATGTACATATGAGGTGATGAGGAGTAGTTTGCTTAGGTATCAGGAGAAGATTTTTCTTGCCCCTCCCCCGCCAGCATCCAAGGAGAAGACATTTTCCTTTCAGACTTTGGACTGTTTTTTTTTTTATGTAATTGTTGTGCTGAGAACGAAGGCCAACAGTTGAAGGTGGAAGAGTAAACTGATGTAAAGCATTTGTTTCCTTGATGATAGGATTTATTCGCTGAATAGACTAAATGGTGAGCCCACTTAGTTCTGGTCTCCTGAGATAACAGTCTTATCACAGGTACAATTTCAAATTTCTCTTACTTGCTGCCTGAATGGCTTAATTGACAGAAGTAGTTTCTGCAAGACTAGTTGTGTAAAAAAAAATGTAACTTAAGGATGAAGATGCTACTGATAAATGTTTCTCTACCAAAAATTTAGTTAGTTTTCTTTTCTATAAGGAAGCAAATTTAACTATATATGCAATCCATGATTGCTATTTTAAACATCAACCACATTTGAGAAGGTGATGGAAAATATTACATCTAAAGAGTGAGTGAGCAGTAGGTGGGAATGAGATGAAGATCAGTGATGCTTAGCTGAGAGACTTTGGCAGTTCTTTGAAAACATAAGAGCAAATCTTGTATCTTGAAATGCATTAGGTATATATTACTGAAATGTCTAGGTTACTCATATATTATAGGCAAGAAGAAGTTATTTTTTTTTGGTTGTGTACTATTGTATGGCTCCTTGAAAGCCCAAATGAAACAAAATACCAAAGCCATGCGAAAAAGGCATCATTAGGACATCAATATAGGACAAAATCCAGACAGCCCAGAAACGTTCAATGTGTTATTATTATAGGAAGTGCAGATGTCAGGCTCAGGGACTGTAGGTAGGAGTAGCCAAGTCTTAGAACAGTCAGGAATTCATCTTCCCAGAGCACATCCAATTCATCTAAACTTAAGTTTGTTTCAGGGTAAGGCTTGCCTTACCCTGAAAATACGCTGTGAGAACTGTGTCCAAGAAATCATCTGATATTTAGTCTCAGTACTGATCAGACTAGATAGACCCTACAAATGAATGTTCCTTTTCTTCACTAGGTTAGTCTTTCCAAGAGGGGAAGAGTCTTAAAGACACTTTAAAGGCTGTGGAGAGGGATTGGTACTTATTTCTGAAGGAAAAAAGTTGTCTTTGATGCAAATAATTGACGTTGATGTGATATGGACTTGTTCATCTCTGCCTGCCATTTATCTTACCTCCTGCCAAAATTATGACCCTGTCTGAAAATTCACAGGCAGGAGATAAAGTAAGTGGGTGGCCTAGATGTTCAAAAATCTCTCAGGAGCTAGCAAAGTAGAATTTCTTTTCATTGAGGTCACCAGAGAATGGGGATATAAGTTCATCTTCAAAAACTATCTCTACACAGGTTTAAAAAAAAATCATCTTAACTCAGTGTTTTACATTTACTGATTCATGCAATATTGAATATGTTAATATAACATAAGGTGATATTTATTTTACATAAAGCAATAGCTTATTTATGGCAAATTTCTTTCTTTTATATGAAGAAACCCTTCTGCAGCAAATGAATTTTATAGTATTAATAATGCAGGTAAGTTTGGTGTTCAGTGCTTCAAACTGATGCATCAAATATTATACAATATAGTTTTCCTAAATATGTTTAATCAATTGGATAACAGCCTAGTTTTTCAGTAAGTCTTCACATACCTCCATAGCTAGTAATAACGTTGCCCTATGCAGCTGCAGTACCAAGTACTAGCAGAATCCACCTAGAACCCTGACTATTTTCACATATGCCACCTGAGTTAATTAGCCTATGTTGTTGTGTTGTATAAGTTTATCTCTTGCTCAATAACTAAAATATAAAGAACTTATTCTGTGGCTATAATACTTATTTTGTATGTATTTTTGTTGTGGAAGAGATTTCAGAATTTATAAAAATATTAAAAAAAATCATTTTATGCCCTTAGCAACTTTGGTGTCATCTTCCTTTTATGTATTTAAAGCTTTATCTATTCTCATTAAGCAGCATGTGTAGTAATTCTTGAAACTTTGACACATTATTTGAACAGTTGGCAGCATACTGTACTGGAAGCATCTCTGGGCTAAAATTCAGATGATTTAGGCTCTAATTCTCCAGCTGGGAACCTTGGATAAGTGGCTTAACCTCCTTAGTCTCATTTTTTTCATCTGTTAAACGGGTTGTTTGTTATTTAGTCACTAAGACATGTCCGACTCTTTGTGACTCCGTGGACTATAGCCCATCAGGCTCCTCTGTCCATGGGATTTTCTAGGCAAGAACACTGGAATGGGTTGCTTTTTCCTTCTCCAGGGGCTCTTTCCAATCCAGAGATCAAACCCACATCTCGTGCATTGCAGACAGATTCTTTACTGTTGAGCTACCAGGGAAGCCCCTGTTAAATAGATAGGCTTAGCTAATTTAAGAGGTATATTTTAAAGATCAAAAGGACAGATGAAGTATGCATGTTGAAAACTTTGTGGGAAAAGTATACATTACATGAATGTAGTTGTTCCTTGACATCTGTGAGGGATTGGTTTCTGGAACAACCACCACCCTCCCCACCCTGGTTTGCTTACCAAAATCTGAGAATGCTCAAGTACCTTACATAAAATGATATTTTCACATCCTCATGTATATTTTAAATCCCCTCTAGATTAGTTACAATGCCTAATGAAATGTAAATGATATGTAAATAGTTGTTGTGTGTATGTTAAGTTGCTTCAGTTGTGTCCAACTCTTTGTGACCCTATGGACTATAGCCCACCAGGCTCTTCTGTCAGTGGGATTCTCCAGGCAAGAATACTGCAGTGGGTTGCCATGCCCTCCTCCAGGGGATATTCCCAACCCAGGGATCAAACCTGCAGCTCTTGCAGCTCCTACACTGCAGGCAGATTCTTTACCACTGAGCCACCAGGGAAGCCTAACTCCTACACTGCAGGCAGATTCTTTACCACTGAGCCACCAGGGAAGCCTAAGCGTTTAGGGGAAAGTGTTAGTTCTGACTCTTTGTGACCTCATGGATGGTAGACCTCCAGGCTCCTCTGTCCATGGGATTTTCCAGGTAAGAATAGTGGAGTGGGTAGCTGCTCCCTTCTCCAAGGGGTCTTCTCAACCCAGAAATTGGACCGGAGTCTTCCGCATTGCAGGCAGATTCTTGACTGTCTGTGTCAGCGGGTGCTAGTGCCTGACAAATTCAAGTTTTGCCTCATAGAACTTTATGGAATGTTTTTTCTAAATATGTCTGATTTGCAGTGCTTGAATCCATGGATACAGAACCCATGTGTATGGAGGGCCATTTTAACATGGCAGTTTAGACTTTATGATAATTATTTAGTTTTAACCTTTTTAGAAGATATGCAGATGACACCACCCTTATGGCAGAAAGTGAAGAGGAACTAAAAAGCCTCTTGATGAAAGTGAAAGAGGAGAGTGAAAAAGTTGGCTTAAAGCTCAACATTCAGAAAACGAAGATCATGGCATCTGGTCCCATCACTTCATGGCAAATAGATGGGGAAACAGTGGAAACTGTCAGATTTTATTTTTTGGGGCTCCAAAATCACTGCAGATGGTGACCGCAGCCATGAAATTAAAAGACGCTTACTCCTTGGAAGGAAAGTTACGACCAACATAGATAGCATATTCAAAAGCAGAGACATTACTTTGCCAACAAAGGTCCATCTAGTCAAGGCTATGGTTTTTCCGGTGGTCGTATATGGATGTGAGAGTTGGACTGTGAAGAAAGCTGAGTGCCCAAGAATTGATGCTTTTGAACTGTGGTGTTGGAGAAGACTCTTGAGAGTCCCTTGGACTGCAAGGAGATCCACCCAGTCCATTCTGAAGGAGATCAGCCCTGGGATTTCATTGGAAGGAATGATGCTAAAGCTGAAACTCCAATACTTTGGCCACCTCATGTGAAGAGTTGACTCATTGGAAAAGACTCTGATGCTGGGAGGGATTGGGGGCAAGAGGAGAAGGAGACAACAGAGGATGAGATGGCTGGATGGCATCACCGACTCGATGGACGTGAGTCTGAGTGAACTCCAGGAGTTGGTGATGGACAGGGAGGCCTGGCGTGCTGCAATTCATGGGGTTGCAAAGAGTTGGACATGACTGAGCGACTGAACTGAACTGAGCTGATTGATAAGATAAATTTGGCTGAATAGGATAGAAAAAACTGAAATAATGGTGACAGAAAAATACTATCTCTCCCTCTCAAAAACATTTCAGAGGTAGCAGTCTAGGGCTATACAGCATGGTGGTCCTGTGACATCATCAGTGGGCCAGGTATCCTGTGTTTGTGGTTTCTATCCTTAACACTTAGTACATGAGCTCTAGCCATTATATCTGTCTTTTCTGTGGAACAAAGGAGGAAAGTGGGAAGAGTAAAAGTGCTTCCTTCCCAGCTGAGTCAACCTACTACAGAGGCATTCCTGGAAGAAACAAGCAATGACTTCTGCTTGGCAGCTATTTCAAGGGAATTTGAAGAATTTTGTCTTTTAGCTGAGGTCATGAGTAGTTTTCTGTGGAATACAAAAACAAAGTATCTATCTTCTGCTTTTTCGTTACCACATAGAAAAAACTTGCGAAAGACGTATCGGTACTGTTCCCTTATCCCTCCCTGTCTGCATCTCCCATACCATCCCTACTTTTGGATGGGGTAGCCAAAAAAAGGAGATGCGTTCAGAAATGGAATCAGGGTGGGCTGACAAGTAAAAAATACATCAGTTACTTCAGAATGTAAGTGCCATGGAATAATAAAATAGATTAAACAAGGAGCAAGAATAAGGTGAGTAGAGGAGTAAAACTTAGAAGAGATGACAAGAGAAAGGAGGGTCTTGAAAGAACGGAGAATTGGGGCTGGATCAAGAAGTTTTGTAGGAAATTAAAGAATAGTATTACTGCTATAGGGCTTCGCTGGTGGCTCAGTAAAGAATCCACTTGCAGTGCAGGAGACCTGGGTTTGATCCCTGGGTTGAGGAAGTTCCCCTGGAGAAGGGAATGGCCACCCACTCCAGTATTCTTGCCTGGCAAATCCCATGGACAGAGGAGCCTGGAAGTCCTTATAACTTAGTGGATGAGATTGCATGTGAGAGCTGGTCCTTTCTTCCTGTTTCTTTTCTATCCATAAGCCACTTTGCTGTTGTAATTTAGTTGCTAAATCTTGTCTGACTCTTTTGTAACCCCATGGACTGTAGCCTGACAGGCTCCTCTGTCCATTGGATTTCCCAGGCGAGAATACGGGAGTGGATTGCCATTTCTTTCTCAAGGGGATCTTCCTTGACCCAGGGATCAAACCCATATCTCCTGTATTTGCAGGATTCTTTACTGCTGAGCCACCGAGGAAGCCCCATATAAGTCACCTTATAGAGCCAGAAAAGAATTTCCACTGATGGGTCATGTAGGGGAAAAGAGTGATGGGACCCAGGTCCACCTAGACATTTCCTCCTTTAGTCAATTAATTCCTGACCTATTGAACTGATTATTGCTTCATATGATAATCTGATATGATCAAATCTCATTAAAGCAGCATTGCTAACATCCCATTAGAAACTCAGTTAGTACAATAAATCTAGGCAGTAAGGGCAAATATCAAGTATAATCTTTTTCCTTGTTTCACTTACGGTAAAATGATGACATTTTGATTTTAAAATCATCTTGTTTGACATCACATATGAATGTAGTTGCAGTTTTTTTACAGTAAGTATTTGTCTTTTCTAAAGCTGACCATTCTGTTTTCTTGTAGGAGGATTTGGGTTCTATTTAAGTCTTATGAACTGTTTTTGATGATGTAAACAGTTCATCACATAATTCTCCCTTGCTTTATGCCACAAGATGTGACAGAAATAACTAAACTATCAGGCAAAAGAAGCCAGATTTCTGGTACACACTTGCCCACCTCACCATGTTATATTTATGGTACCAGGGATGAATATTGACTAAACCCACTGAACCTACAGTCAAATTTCCATTTCCACCCAGTCTACCTTGATCTATTAATGGCTCCTTTTACAATGAGAAGAGTCTGGATGCATTCGCTTTAGATAATTATCTATGTTTGTGAAATCAATTTGGACTCATGCTGGTCTATAGCTATGCCGAGAAGAAAGGAGTTTGTAATTTGCCCTTAGGGCTCTTGATTCATATCCTTGTGTGAGCAGCCTGCCAGCCAGCCCTGTCTTGGAGAGGAAGCTCTTGGACCTGGAGTGTATGTGGTTTGGCACGGCCTGGTGTGAACATGTAAGTGCCAGTAAGCAGTGCTGGGTTCCAGGGCAGCATATTCGTTGTGATCACAGCCTGATCACTATCAAGTCTCTAGCAGGACCTGCTTCAAAGGAACCTTCTTTGTGATTTGAAGGAAAGCAGCCAGTGGAAAGCAATCTAGAAAAATTAGCTGGCATTGCTGTGTGTGTTTCAGCCTGGGATTATTCCTATAAAGGGAGAGAGGGCAGAGGCAGTGGTCTCACGTATTACAACATAATGACTGTTGAAAGGTACTGGTTGCTTCTGCTTTATACAATGTTTTAAATAAACAAGTATGCATTCGTTGCATTATGACAGTGTTTGAATCACCATGGAGGACTATAAAGACATAAAAGACAAACATCCTGACCTTTGATGAGCTGCAGTTTTATTGGGGAGACAAGATAAATATACATGAAAGGGGCGGGGGGAAACACATGAGATAGTTGATGATAAAGAGCTGAATAACTAATGTGGTTTGTACTGTAATTGCTGTGAGAGCTCAGACAAGGTTTTGGGTTTTCTGTTTTTCTTTATGAGTTTATTGTGTAATTGTTTCATCTTGTGGATCATAGAGGAAGCACCATTGAATGGAATCCATCAGTAAATGAAAGGCAAGGTGGTGTATTCATTCAGCATATACTTGTTGATGAAGAAATGACTTAACATTCACTCAGAGATGGAGTCCATAGAGTTAGAACTTGTAACATGATCTAGTGTGACATACAGCACATTAGAAATGTCAGAGCTTCATTCTGCCAATTCACATGCTTGTAGGGCCAGATGGGCTGAAGCCAGCTGAAGGTGAGGCCGTGCTGCGTGGTAAGGCCAGTGGAATGGGCCTCACTAGAGAGGGGCCACTGAGAAGCTCTGAGACGAATGCAGGCTTAGTGTTGGCGAGTCTCCCAATGTTTTTTCAAGAGGAGCCAGAAATAACAATTTTTTTAATTTTATTTTTAATTGGAGGATAATTGCTTTGCGATATTGTATTGGTTTCTGCAAACATCAACATGAATCAGCCATAAGTATACACATGTCCTGTCCCACTTTAAGCCTCTCTCCCACCCCATCCCACCCCTCTAGGTTGTCACAGAGCACCCAGTTTGAGCCCCCTGCATCATACAACAAATTCCCCCTGTCTGTCTGTTTTACCTATGGTAATGTACCTGTTTCAATGGTACTCTTTCAGTTTGTCCTTCCCTCTGCTTCCCTCGCTGTGTCCACAAGCCTCTTCTCTATGTCTGCATTTCCATTGCTGCCCTACAAATAGGTTTATCAGTACCATCTTTCTACATTCCATCTGTATGTGTTCAGTCAGTTCAGTTCAGTCGCTCAGTCGTGTCCAACTCTTTGCGACCCCATGGACTGCAGCACGCTAGGCCTCCCTGTCCATCACCAACTCCTGGAGTTCACTCAAACTCATGTCCATTGAGTCGGTGATGCTATCCAACCATCTCATCCTCTGTCACCCTCTTCTCCTCCCGCCTTCAGTCTTTCCCAGCATCAGGGTCTTTTCCAACGAGTCAGTTCTTCACATCAGGTGGCCAAAGTATTGGAGTTTCAGCTTCAACATCAGTCCGTCCAGTGAACACTCAAGACTGATCTCCTTTAGGATGGACTGGTTGGATCTCCTTGCAGTCCAAGGGACTCTCAAGAATCATCTCCAACACCACAATTCAGAACAATCATATACGATATTTGTTTTTCTCATTCTGATTTGTTGTTGTTCAGTTGCTGAGTTGTGTCTGACTCTTTGTGACCCCATGGACTGCATCTCACCAGGCTTCCCTGACCTTCACTATTGGATTTACTTCAGTCTGTATAATAGGCTCTGGGTTCATCCACCTTGTTAGAACTGACTCAAATGCATTCCTTTTTATGGTTGAGTAATACTCCATTGTATATATGTACCACAACTTCTTTATCTATCAGAAATAAGAATTTTAAGGTGAAATTCACTCACATTGAAAGCACTTTGTTGGAGCTGGGTAGGAGAGGTGACTGCACTTTGCAGCCCACACCGTGAGCCTGTCCTTGCCAAGAGTTGTCCCAACATGATGGTCTTGGCAGCACTGATTTTCCATCCAGCACCAGTGATGAGATAACGGATTCTAGAAAGTACTACACTGGAAAAATGCTAATATCTGAAATGCCCGGTTGCCTCAGACTAGATATAAAATAAGAGACAGTATTTGCAGTAATTTTTGAAGCAAATGTATCCAAATGGAAAATAGGAACAATGATCTTTCCAAACATCCTCCCTAGGATTTCTTTAATTTGAAGAAGTTTGACCTGAGCCTCTCTTCTTGGTCTGCACTGATAACTCACTGTGGGACCAAGCGTGCAATTTGCATGGAGCTTCTCCATGTCAGGAATACAAGCGAAGCGTCCTGTGCTCTCATGGGCTGTTGAGCAGAGGTAACAGATGAGTAACAAAGCCGTATCACGTTTCCTCTACCTTTGCTCTAAACTGAAGGACTCAGGAGCCTAAGGAAATCCACTTTCCTTTCTCTTCTGTCTTTGATTTTTTTCATACACCAAACAAGATAGAAGCGGATGCTCGGGGGTGAGGTCACGAAAACCCTATCCACTCCTCTTGGCAGGAACAATTGTTAAAATCAGTGTCTGCATCCACACAGTGAAGACAGCCAACACTGGCTTCTGCTGAAACTCTGAGTGTCACTTGCCGACTGATTTCCAGGTTGACAGTCAGTCTTCTCTTACTACCCTTCTTATTTAGCTCTCAAAAGCAAATTATTTGCAAATTTTTAGAAATGCACATTGGATAAATTAATACTATGTTGTTCTCCATTGAGCTTTAAGCTCAAGTTTTGTTTCTGATGATTTTTATTTTACCCCAGTAATGTGTCTATTTTGCAAGGGAATCGGAACTCTCATCGAGAGAACACTTTTGTAATTACTGTTTGTTTTTTTTTTAAACAGATCTCTCAACTTCATACCCAAAATTATTTTAGACTTAGTGTTTCTCCTTTTCCAGACTCCTGAAATATTCTATCATGTTGTTTACAAAGTATTTGTTTTTATATCTTTCTTGTTATGCTTTCAATTATCCAAAGTGTTCTATTTTTTTTCCTGTCATTCCTAAAATGTGATTTGCATAGACTTTGGGCAGTATTATATTTTCTTGAGTAAGGTGATGGCCTTTTGTTAGATTTGGATGGGACGGAGTAGGAGCCCTTTGCTAACCAGTCTTGACTGCTGTTGATCAGCTTATCTAAGACCAGCTTTAGCTCACCACGAAAAAGGCTCATAAATGATTTGTCAAGAGTCACTGTACCAAGTGATACTCTGTAAGGCTCAGTTGTACTCAGAAGGATTCAAAAATGGACAGTGACTATGGGATAAGCCTAATCAAAATATCTTTATCTAAGAGATCAGAAGTTACCTGGAGAAAAATTCATCATATAAGGGATTGGAGGTGTACATGTTTGATCCAATTCAGTGTCCTAACATTAGAGCAAAGGGAAATTTGGGGTACAATTCCATCTATGTTATATACTACATAGATACAGTGTATCTATGTAGTATATAGTATCTGTAGTATGTAGTATGTACATACTACACTGTACATAGATGCACTGTATCTATGTAGTATGTAATGCTACTTTTGTTGTCCTTTCCACTCTCTTTTTGTCCTGAGCATGTACGTCTGTGATCTGCATCAAAGGCCTCCTGGTATATTGTTTATAAGACAAGCTTTAAAAACATATAAACAGTGTTATCTGCAATTTGCAATTGAGAAATAATACACCAAAGATCAGTGACTGAATTACTTCAGTCAAATAGAACTTGTTAATTTAAAAAAGAAAGCTTGCCAATATACTTGAAATAACATTACATTTATTTGGAGAAAATGGTATCTTTAATAATATTAAATTTCCCATTCAAAAACATGTTGTGCCTTCCAATTTATTCTCATCTTTTTGTACCTTTGGTAAACATTTTAAAACAAGTATTATTATGTTATATTTTAAATTATTCATTTTATATATTTATTTTATATCCTGGCATCCTATTAAATAACTTTAATAGTTCTTCTTAAATGGACACATCTAGTAAATAAACAAAAAGAAAGGCTTTCATGAAATTTAAGCTTGAGAGAGCTATAATCAGTAAACTTAATAGAGCTTGCAAAATTCAGGGAGAATGTTCAATGGACATCTTCTTATGTCCATTGATTATGTATAAACCTAATGTTGTATTTGCTGCATATAAAACCTTAAAATAAAAATTTATAAATGCTAATGATTACTATGTTTATGTAATAATATACTAAAATTAGGGATCATTACTGTCTCTCTTGTTGAGTGTCATAGAGTAATACCTAATACATTAGGAGAAGAAAATGAAAAACCTAGCATAAATATTGGTTAAAAAAAAGGGTATAAAGTTCTTTCTTTTATGATGATATCATTTTACAGATAAATCATTCAGGAGACTTAAACATTTTTTTAATTTTATGTTGAAATATAGTTGATTCACGATGTTGTGTTAGTTTCAGGTGTGTAGCAAAGTGATTCAGTTATATAAAGACGTATATCCATTCTTTTTCAGATTCTTTTCCCATATAGGTTTTACAGAATATTGGATAGAGTTCCCTGTGCTATACAGTAGGTCCTTATTGATTATCTCTTTTATCTATAGTAGTATGTATATGTTAATTTCAAACTCCTAATTTATACCTCCCTCACCTTTATCCTTTGATAGCTATAAATTTGTTTTCAAAGTCTGAGTCTGTCTGTTTTGCAAATAAGTTCATTTTTTTTATCATGTTTTAAAGTTTCTGCATATAAGCAGTATCATATGATATTTGTCTCTCCACTTAGTATGATAATCTCTATGTCCATCCAATTTGTCTCTTACTTCACTTAGTATGATGTCCATCCATGTTTCTGCAAATGGCATCATTTCATTCTTTTTTGTGACTGAGTAGTAGTCCATCATGTATATGTACCGCAACTTCTATATCCATTCCTCTGTCAGTGGAAATTCTGGTTGCTTCCATGTCTTGGCTATTGAAAGTAGTGCTGCAGTGAGCATGGGTACATGTGTCTTTTCAAGTTATGGTTTTCTCCAGATATATGCTTAGGAGTAGGCTTGTTGGATCATCTGGTAGTTTTTTTAGGGAACAATTGTACTGTTCTCAGTAATGGTTGTGCTAATTTACATTCCCACCAATGATATAGGAGGGCTTCTTTTCCTCCACTCTCTTTCCAGCATTTATCATGTGTAGACTTGATGACCATTGTGACCAGGGTGAGGTACTTCATTTAGTTTGATTTGCATTTCTTTAATAATCAGTGATGTTGAGCATCTTTTCATGTACCTTTTGGCTGTCTATATGTCTTCTTTGGATAAATGTCTATCTATTTAGGTCTCCCACCCATTTTTTGATTAGGTTTTTTTTTTTTTTTATATTGAGTTGCATGAGCTGTTTGTATACTTTGGAGGTAAAATATTTTTAATGATGATATAATTGTAAATCTAGATCATTTGGGAGGCTTTATTTTTTTAATAATCAAAATCAATGATTTGGGCCTGCACTTTAGATTTTCCCATATGCCTTCTTGTGTCCTAAAGGGAAAGAAAAACAGATTTTGTCAAGGAAAGAGCTAAATTAATAGAATATCTGATGATTTCTAAAATGTTTAATAATGTCATTTAGGAGGAATAGAAAGTCTTAGATATCCATAAAGAGAAAAATGAAATAAATTTCAAATTTTAAACATAATGCATTTAATATCACTTAATATTAAAAAGCTAACTGCCTAAAAAAGTGGATCAAATTGCTCTTTTAAATTAATCATTAGATATAGTTTGGTTTTTTTGTTTGTTTGCTATCAAAGCCTGTACCTTACATTGTAATAAATACACTAAAGAATAGCAAAAAAAAAAAAAAAAAATCAAATTTAGATCAACATTTATCTAAAATTTATTTAGATTCCAAATGTTTCATCTGTATGAGGCTGGAAAACAATATATGGTTTTTAAAAAATATATCAAATAGATTTATTTTTAATTCCAGGCCATGTGTAGTAGGCATTTCAAAACTTTATTTTTATATATGTATATCCATTCATCATTTAATATTTGGTAACCACTTTTAGTGTAGTAGGGACTTTGCTGTTGGGGACATAAGCAATTCTTGCTCTCTAAGTCTTCATTCTACTTAGAGGATGATAAGAAAGAATAAATTATCATTTGTTAGGTTGTATTAAATGTCTTGGAGGAAAAAATAAAGCATAGAGAGAATCGTGAGTACCTCACGAGTGGATAGTATGGCACGTGGTTTGCAGCTTTAAAGTGGGTGTTAAAGCAGAGCTTACTGTATAAAATAAATAAGCTGTCAGGACATGTTGCAAAGCTCAGGGAGGATAGCCAACATTTTATAATGATTTTAAATAGAGTATAATCTACAAAACTTCTGAGTCTATTGTATACTTCAACCTAATATAATATTGTAAGTCAACTATGTGTTGTTATTTAGTCACTAAGTCATGTCCCACTCTTGCCACCCCATGGACAGTAGCCCACCAACTATACTTAAAATGAAAACCAAAACAAAGAAGACCTCACTGAAAATGTGAAATTTGAAAGACCTGAAGCAAGTGACAAAATACACAGAAAAATATTACTTAGATTTCACTTGTTTTTCAAAAAGTTAAACTGAAATGCCTTATAAGTATTTTAAAATGGCAGTGTTAGAATAATTTATCCCATTAGTTATTCCATGAGGGGCATGTGTACAGTCCACTGTGGACCTGTGATCATCTTAAAAGATGGCCTGCAACATCCTGATGATTCCCATTTTATTCAAGGCGATTTTAATATTCAGTGTGACTTTCCTTCACCTTTTTAAAAATGAGGGCTATGTCTTTTTAGGCACCTAGCTTTAACCACTTAATGACTTTAATAAGCAAGAACATTCCATTCTCTGATCAGAATAATAACATCAGGAACCAGGCAAAGAATCCAACCAAACTGAGGCCCGAGTTAGTGCTAGTTCTCTTGAGTCTCCTTGTGACCCTAGACAGCACATTTAATGTCTCTGGGTCTCAGTTTTCTCACCTGCTAAGCAATCAGTTTGTGTCCTGGGATCCTTCAGGTTTCTTGTAAATTGTAACAAGTTATCATTTCCCAAATTGTGTGATTTCATCACACATTCCTGTGCCTCTTACTAACATAAAGGGTCTCAGGATAATAACTGTTTTGTGGGAAGTTCTAGTGAGTGACTCAGCAGACCAGGCTAGGAAACCTGAACACGCCTTTCTACCAGTGCCCGTGTGAATCATTTTCTTGGATTTTCAGTTGTATTCACTTACTGTGGAATTTGTTAGTGCCCTTGGCAGAGTCCTTACCCCATTGCTCAATCGGCATGCCAAACTGCTTCATCTCCTGCTATTGTTTTCCAGAAATTACAGCTGCCCTGCATGGCTGCAAGCACTGCTTTGAAGTGCCCCCCACACCTGGGGTTATGCTGTTTCATCTCACCATGCCCAGATTTCGGGAATCCTAAAATAACCCTTTGTCCCCACCCAGTAGCTCCGTGAAAATGTGCTGTGGTGTGTCTTACTTAATTCTATGAGAACTGGCACTGGATGGCATTATTTACTTGTTTTTTTTATGTTTATCTTGGAGGGAAAGGATATGTATCAGAGCTCAAGAGTCCAAAGTACAACTTTATATTGTTTGAATTCCTCCTGCATCTACAGAGTTTTCTGAATACTTGGACTCACATGAGTTCCTCTGCCTTCTTAGAAGAGGAGATAGCATTGGTGGTAGCCAAATGGAAATGAACAAATTGAATTTGAAATCGAGCTTCACATCTTTTTGGCTGGTTATTTGGAAAAGTACTTTTACTGCAACTGTTGAGCGTTGATTATAATGATTATCTATAAAATCACTATTTACTACTACCCAGTATGATTTTATTTCTTTTAAAATATCAGTTGTCATATTCATATCACACATTTTTTGTGCAAAGTAATAGAAGAGAATGTATGTAAAACAATCACTAAAGTACCCAACGTTTGAAACATACTAATTTCTCCTTTTGAACGCTTTTTTTTTCAGTATCTAAGCTGAACACAGTGTTTTATAATTATTTCACATGCATAAATGTTGTCTTATTAATCTTCTCATAAATTTTGTGAGAAAATGACCAGCATTACGTATTTCCCTGGGGTCCCCAATGCAGTGTCTGGTCTACTTGGGACTTTATTAAGTTAGTAATTTTAGACTTAGACTTGGCACAGTACCAGGCATATAGTAATTGCTCAATAAGGATTTTATGAATGAGTGGGTTTCAATGATTTGCTACATTTTAAAAATTTGTAGGTCTACTTTTCTATGTCTAAAGTTTTCTTTCAATTGAAATTCTGTTTGATAAGAGCAATGATCCTTGGCTAGACCTACCATGACTTATTTCAAAATACCTCTAAAGTCAGGGGCCTCCCAATCCCACATTTCTGGGATATTAGGTCCTGTTCTAGGACTTCAGGATTGCCTAGAAAGGGATATTCACATACAAGGTTATGTTTTAAATAGTATATGAAGTTCCCAATAGTCATATGGGAGATATATCTAGGATTAACTTAATGCCAATGTCAGCAATGATCAGAATATTAACATAACTGGCAAAGGCCCAAGAAGACAGTGTTCTTTGGATTACTCATTCTAGTTTTAGCAAATAACAACTTTTCGAATATTTTGAAGGAAAACTTCTACTGGAACTTTGCTTGTGTATCCAAGAATTGCAATGTGAATGATTGTCTAATGGTTTGTCATTTAGAGGGCTTAAAATAATTATTTTCTCTGCATGGGAAAAAAAAAAAAAAAAGCCAAGGTGCCAATCATCTAACCACATACCTGAGATAAATTTAATGTTTTGAATAAATCTGAAAGAAATTTATTTCGTTTAGTCCAGCAGTCTCAACTTTGGGTAAGAATCAGTTGAACAATTTATTAAAATTACAGTTGGTCTGAGGTGGAAATCAGGAATCTGCATTTTAGCATACTGCATTTTAATCTGCATTAAATTATTGCACAATCTGCATTAAATTAAATGCACAATCTGCATTTTAATCATTCCAGGTGATTCTGATGCTTACCAATCTATTGATGTCAGTAAGGAAACTCCGTCTTAACCTCTGCACTGCTTAGGAAAGAGCATGTGGGTTTTACAGGCAAATGCAACTCAATTCAAGTTCAAGATCTTCCATTTACTGTCTTTGTGTGTGAGTACTGGAACATATATAACCTCTTTGAACTTCAGTTTCCAACTGTAAAGCTGGATAACTCTTACCATATAAGTATGATTTTATCTAGAGCACTTAAAAATTTGTTTTACAGTAGGTCCTTTTTGGTTATCTATTTTAGATATAGCAGTGTGTACATGTCAATCCCAAACTCCTTGCTGCCACACTTTAGCCCTGGTAACCATAAATTCATACTCCAAGTCTGTGGGTCTGTTTCTGTTTTGTGAATGAGTTCATTTGTATCGTTTTCTTTAGATTCTGCATATAAGCCTTGTCATACTGCCGAGTGACTTCACTTAGCATGATAATCTTCAGGTCCATCCCTGTTGCTGCAAATGACATTATTTCATTCTTTTAAACAACTTGAGTAATATTCCATTGTGTATATGTACCACATCCTCTGTATCCATTCCTCTGTCAATGGACATTTAAGTTGCTTCATGTCCTGGCTATTGTGAACAGTGTTGCAATGAACACTATGGGGCATGTATCCTTTTGAACCATGTTTTTCTCTGAATATATGCCCAGGAGAGGGATTGCTGAGTCATATGGTAGCTCCAATTATAGGTTTTGTTTGTTTGTTTGTTTCTTAAGGGACTTCTATACTGTTCTCTTGAAGAAGGCAATGGCACCCCACTCCAGTACTCTTGGCTGGAAAATCCCATGGACGGAGGAGCCTGGTAGGCTGCACTCCATGGGGTCGTGAAGAGTCGGACATGACTGAGCGACTTAACTTTCACTTTTCCCTTTCATGCATTGGAGAAGGAAATGGCAACCCACTCCAGTGTTCTTGCCTGGAGAATCCCAGGGACGGGGGAGCCTGGTGGGCCGCCGTCTATGGGGTCGCACAGAGTCGGACACGACTGAAGCGACTTAGCAGCAGCAGCAGCATACTGTTCTCTATACTGGCTGTAACAATTTACATTCCCACCTACAGTGTAAGAGGGTTACATTTTCTCCACACCCTCTTCAGCATTTATTGTTTGTAGATTTTTTTCTTTTTTTTTTATCGAATGAGGCAATTTATTAACCCAGCATCATCTGTCCTAATGCTTTTTGTTGGCAGCTGCCACGTGTCCAGTGATTCTGTCCCTGAGGCGTCAGTTTGTGGTCCCCATCTTGGTCCTTTTCCACCATTTTCAGCCCCTCCAGGGCTTGGAGGACCCACTGGGCCACGCTCTTGGAGCCTCTGCTGAAGTGGCTGGGCATGACACTATTCCTGATGCCCCCCATAGATCTTGGTCATGGAGCCAACCCCAGAGCCACCCGGGAGATACAGGTGCTGTGCCGTGTAAGCAGCTCATGTGTGGAACCCATTCTCATCGTAGGGAGCAAGTTCTTTATGCTTGGCCAGCTTGACAGTGTTACAGGGACTTTCAGCTTCCCGGACTTTTTGAGGAAGGCTGCCAGAGCTCTGACGAACTCCTGCTGGTTCACGCCTTTTACAGTAACTCCAGGCATCCTGCAGCCTCTGCGCTGCCAGCCAGGGGAAAGCTGTTTGTAGATTTTTTGATGATGGACATTCTGACTAGTGTGAGGTGGTACCGCTTTGTAGTTTTGACCTGCATTTCTTTAATCATTAGTGATGTTGAGCATCTTTTCATGTGCCTCTTGGCCATATGTATGTCAATTTTGGAGAAATGTCTATTTAGGTCTTCTGCCCATTTTTAACTGGGTTATATCAATTCTAGTAGGGAAATACATTGTGCATGCATTGATATAATGTCCTAGGCTTGGTTAGTTCCTTAATTCTTCTGCGGTCACTCAGAGGTAGAAACCTTGAACACTGCCAGTGGTGGGAACATGGTCTTTAAATGGGTCATTTACTTTTGAATCAGATCAGAGTCCCTTGAATGTTACCGTAGGCAAAAGTTGTTGAAGGAAACCTATAGTTTTATACACTTGATTGCTCTAAATTTTAATGTAAGAAAAGACCTCATCTATTTCTGGCTCTATAACTCTACTTAAGTCACAGTGTAATTCCCCATAAGAGAGACTTGAAGTGATTACTCAAGCACACAGTACCTGTAAGTTGACTTGTTTTGAGGCTTCCTGGTTTGTCTGCTGCTAATGGAGGTAGAGGCTGGAGGGCTTAATGATCAAATTGTTCTAGGGCCTGTCTGGAGACGTGAGAGTACTTCACTATACTCTGAAGGTTACCAAGGAAGATTCTAAGGGGAACCCAAGCTCCAGGTAAGACTCCCTGAGTTATCACTAACTTGGCATTACTCTACAACCCTCTGTGCAAAGCTTTACTGATGCCCCAGAGGTTGATGTTCTTCACACCCTCCAAAAACCTTGATATTTGCACCTCCGCTGCCTTACATAAATGTACTGGACTTGATCATTTGCACATATGTGTCCCACTGAGGACATAGAATTTTGGTTCACTCCTTTTTATGTCTGTTAGAAGGACACTGTCAGACAGTGAATAAATGAATTAAT
Source organism: Bos indicus x Bos taurus (assembly GCF_003369695.1). Classification (NCBI taxonomy): domain Eukaryota; kingdom Metazoa; phylum Chordata; class Mammalia; order Artiodactyla; family Bovidae; genus Bos; species Bos indicus x Bos taurus. The sequence continues at coordinate 94,111,890 of NC_040079.1, read as the reverse complement.
AAAGGATTATTCTTAGTTATATACCCACTTCCTAGACTGAGTGGTTCTCTCCTATGTTAAGCTTCTGTATGGAATTGTACAAATGTTTTGCCTTAAAAGGGCTACTTTAGTTCCCTTTGTAATATGTAGTTCCTTTGGAGTTAATGAGCTAAGAGTATTTTATACACTAGTGCTTCAGCATTAAGAGAAGAAAATACTTGCCCTGCTGATTTGTTAAATTAGATGAAAAAGATTTTTTGTTTTCTACTTTGCATTGCAATGCTTCAGAAATCATTTTAAGAGGTATGTATATCTTTAAGAACAGGTCTTAAAACCCAAAAGGCCAAGGAAATATTTTATCATAGTTTCAGATTTATTTATATAAGTTTTACAGTTAGCTCATTGCCATCATGAAAAACAGCTCAGACTTCTAGAGCCTTCTACTAAGCAGTTACATCCAAAATATGTAAAAGAGCTGTTTCAGTATTGAAAAGTTTTTTTTTTTTTATAAAATGCTGAAACATTTTTATATTAATATGCTATTTTGAAGTTTATCTATTTTGTAAAAATGTTATAAAATGCTGAAAACACCAGTCTGAATTAAACTTGGAACTATGCTGCAAAGATAAAAATGCATCTCTCTGGAGAATTTGATACTTTCTTGATAGGCTTGACTAGCTGTGCTTAATCATAGTATGCCTGAAATCAAGTCAGCTTGCACCTCTACTTAGACTCGTGGGACATCCCAACCATAACTTACCTGCTTGATGTCATATTTTTCTCTCCATCAAAAGGTTTTAGTCAATTTAAAAAAAAAAGGATTTTAGTCAATTTAAATATGTTAACACAATACGAGGAATGAAGTGAAGTGAAGTCACTCAGTCGTGTCCGACTCTTTGCTACCCCATGAACTGTAGCCTACCAGGCTCCTCTGTCCATGGGATTTTCCAGGCAATAGTACTGGAGTGGATTGCCATTTCCTTCTCCAGGGGATCTTCCCAACCCAGGGATCAAACCCAGGTCTCCCGCATTGTAGACAGAGCCACCAGGGAATACTAGGAATAACTAGGAATACTAGGAATAACTCCCCTTAATTAAGAGAATTTTGTCCCTAAAGCTCATTATACTATTTTCATTTAAATTAGATGAAAGAAAAACTAATTGTACCTTTAAACCTCTCACCTATATCTCCAGATGATAAATGTGCCAGTAACATTAAAGAGAGAAGCATGGTAGAGTTGAATCCATTGTTTATTTGGAAGGTAGTTTATTAGTAAGCATTGAAAAATCATGCAAGGAGGGATCACAGGCAGGAACATGAGACTCTTAGAAGAGCTGTGATGGTAAATGATGGTCTCTCTGTGAGGGAATCCGATCATTGTAACAGTCCTGCATGTGCAGGCATGAATGAGTGCTTAGAAATATCCATTTAGGAAATGGTAAAGCAAAAGTCAACTTTGAGATTCTTAGATAAGAAACAGTACTCTTAAACTTTACCAGTGCCTCCATTTTCACTCACGTTATAGCCAATTCACATGTGGGTTGACATTTTATTTTCATTGTTATACTTGGCCCAGAAGAACTCTTACAGCAGGAATTGTTTCTGTTTCTCATTGAAAGTTGGGATATTAAAAATAACTGGGAATCATTGTGAATACTAGTATTTAGAATCATTTGAATATGGATCTTTGGAAAATACTTTGAGGTTAACTTATTTTGGGAGTGTAAAACATAGGTAGGAAAATACACAAATCAAATGTACTACTTGATGATTTCTTCCTCACAAAATGATGACTTCTGTGTAAAACCTACACCCAGATGAGGAAAGAGACCGTTATTTGCACCGAGAAGACTCCTTTTTTTTTTCCTTTCAACCATTAATCCCCAAAGATAACCACTATCCTGATTTTTCTAACTTCATGTAAGTGGAATCATACAGTAAAGATTGTTTTCCCCCTGATTCTCTGACTTCACATATGCATGTGAGATGCATCCACATGGTTGCTATAGTTAATGTTCTTTTTCTTTTCACTATGTAGTTATCTATTTTATCAGTGTATCATAATTTATTCATAATTCTGCTGTTACAGACTCTTGATATCCCTATTTGAAAGCTATTGCAAATAGTGCAGCATAAACATTGTCATTGTCTTTGTAGTAAATATGTGAGTGCCTTTCTCTTTTGTGCAAGTCTGATAACAGAATTGAGGGATTATTGGATCTGTGTTTTTAGTAATTTGAGTAGTTTCTTCTAAGCAATAAGAGTACCATTTGATTCATATCCACTCCAACATTTGATATTGCCTGTCTTTTAAAAATGGAGTGTTCAGTTCAGTTCAGTTCAGTCGCTTAGTCATGTCCGACTCTTTGCGACCCCATGAATCGCAGCACGCCAGGCCTCCCTGTCCATCACCAACTCCCAGAGTTCACCCAAACTCATGTCCATCGAGTCGGTGATGCTGTCCAGCCATTTCATCCTCTGTCGTCCCCTGCTCCTCCTGCCCCCAATCTCTCCCAGTATCAAAGTCTTTTCCAATGAATCAACTCTTCACATGATGTGGCCAAAGTATTGGAGTTTCAGTTTTAGCATCAGTCCTTCCAAAGAACACCCAGGGCTGATCTCCTTCAGAATGGACTGGTTGGATCTCCTTGCAGTCCAAGGCACTCTTAAGAGTCTTCTCCAATACTACAGTTCAAAAGCATCAATTCTTCGGCGCTCAGCCTTCTTCACAGTCCAACTCTCACATGCATACATGACCACAGGAAAAACCATAGCCTTGACTAGACGGACCTTTGTTGGCAAAATAATGTCTCTGTTTTTGAATAAAAATGGATTGTACAGTATATCTATTCTCAGTTTTAACTTGTATTTACTTGATGACTCTTAAAGCCTCTTTTTGTGTATTTAGGAGCCATTCTAATAGTTTCTTTGTAAATTGCTTTTTCAAGTCTTTTACCTAGTTTCCTATTTTGTTGTTTGTATTTTTCTTAGTGATTTGTAGGAGTTATTTATATTTTCTTTAGACACATTCTTTGACAGTACATTTATAAAAATGTGTTTTTGTACCTACTATAGAGTTTGTTTGGTTTGTAATGATGTCTTCTTTTGGGGAACAGAAATTATTTAAGCTTAGTCCAATTTATATGTTTTCCTATCTTCTTTAACCTTTTTAGAATCTTATTTAAGAAACACTTGTCTATCTCAGGTCATGAAAATAGTCTCCTGTTTTCTTAATGAAAGCTTTTGTGTTTTGCATTTCACAATTAAATCTACAATCCATCTGAGATTGGTTGTTGTGTCTGATGTGAGACAGGGATCACATTTTATTGATTTTTTTTTTATATGAATAGCCCATTGATCAGTACCCATATTGAAAAGACCATCCTTTCTGGAAAAGACTATTTTTTACCCACTGTACTGCAGTGTCACTTCGTAAAAAAAAAATTAAAAATGACTGTGTATGTGTGTAAAAATATTAATGTTTGTATTTATGGATTTTCAATTCTACTTCACTGGTCCATTTTTTGATTATCCTCATTCCAAAATCACATTGCCTTAATTACTATAGATTTTAAATGTCTAGCAATTTGTTGGTGTAATTTCCCCAGCTTTGTTTTTCTTCTATTTTTATCTTGGCTCTTCTCAACCTTTTTTTCATTTTCACATAAATTTTAGAATCAAATTTTCAACTGACACCAAGAAAGTACTGACGTTTGTATTGTATATATGAATCAGTATGGACTGAATTTACATTTTTACAATATTGAGTTTGACGGTTCTTGATTATGGTATATTCCTACTTCTGTTTACATCCACTTTGACTTTTCTCACTAATGTTTTGTACTTACATATATTTTGTTGGATTTATTCCATCAAAGTTATTATTTAGGTCTTACTATAATTGGCTTTGTGTTAAACTTTTTTTTTTTTTTTTGGAAGATAAAATGTAGTTGACTTTGTGTAATCATCATGTATCTAGAGATTTTGCTCAGTTCACTTTTTGACAAATAGCTTGAATGTAGATTATTTTTCTTTTGCTTTGTTTTTGCCATTTTCTCTGTACACGTATCAAGTCAGCTGAAAATAATGAATTATTTTGCTTTTATTTTTAGTGCCTTGCACCGGCAACTCCTTTTAGTATCGTAAAAAGTAAAAGTGGCAATACCAGGTAAGTAATAAGAAGAGTCTTATTACTGGTCTCAGGAAATTACTGAGCATTCTACACTATTTTGAAAGTTCCATTCTATATGCAGTTTAAGAGTTTTTATTGTAAATTAATGTTGAATTACCTGAAATGTTTGCATGTATTAAGAGGACTATGCACTTTTTCTTTTCTTTTGCTAATTTGTATCAATACTAATTTATTTTTTAATGTTAAAATGCCCCTGCATGCCTCAAGTAAGTCCAGTTTTTAATGACATATTATCTTTTTTATCAAATATTCTTTTACATGGCAATTTACTCATGAGAGACACTAGGTCAAATGTTTTTACCCCTCTTTTAAATTAAGTTGAGCTTTATTTACATCCTAACTCTTTTGTTGTTTTTGACATTTTAACTCTTTAAAAAACAAAATTTTAAAATATTCATTTTTGTGCTAATTTTTATAGCAGATATATTCACATAGGTAATATCTTAGAATGATTATTCCAAGTACCAGTGTACTAGTACTGTGTAAATAAAACAGACTCTTGTGTTGTTACACTTTGAGTAAACTGGGTTTCCCCAATTTCTCCAGACATCACATCTTTTTCTTAATGTGCAAGCAGTAATAGAATCACTATCTCACTGTCTACAAAATGCAGTCTTTGGTGAGATTTTACTCCAGGAATACATTTTAGTTGGAAATTTTTGCCTGAACTAGTTTCTGATCATATTCTTAAAGTGTTCCAGAATAAAGTCTGTTCTTTACCTTTGCATAAGCAAAAGTTCCATTTTGTGTTTTTCCTTAATTAGATGTGTTATTTGTATTCAAAGGGGAATCCAAACTTCTACAGAAAATGTTAAAAACTGAAGTATAGTGAATTCTATTATTAACTTGTCTTTTCCATTTAATTGTGATTTCTATCATTTACATATATATTTTTTACTTATGAGTTTTCTTTATATTAAGCATTTTTAAATTAAAATGTTTGCATTTAAAAATAGGACACAGTTGACAGAAACCTAAGTATAACTGGGGAAAAGTACATGAGTAATTTAATACGAAAGTTGCTATGTATAATGGTATTGCAACAAAATGATGGATAGGAAATAATCATAGGCTAAAAACTTCTATAAAAGTCTGGTAATTATATTTAATGGATGTAAGTGTCTTTCTACTCTGTTTGTTGTTGTTTTTCTCTTTTTTTGGTTCTAATTTTGAATTGTGTAATTGCAAGAAGCATAAATTCACTCCCAGTAGTGGAGAGAAACGGAGAAGGCAATGGCACCCCACTCTAGTACTCTTGCCTGGAAAATCCCATGGGTGGAGGAGCCTGGTAGGCTGCAGTCCATGGGGTCTCGAAGAGTCAGACACAACTGAGCAACTTCACTTTCACTTTTCACTTTCATGTATTGGAGAAGGAAATGGCAACCCACTCCAGTGTTGTTGCCTGGAGAATCCCAGGGACAGAGGAGCCTAGTGGGCTGCTGTCTATGGGGTCACACAGAGTCAGACTCGACTGAAGCGACTTAGCAGCAGCAGTGGAGAGAAAAGAAAACCTATGGTCAAGACAAAATAGGCAAATGCAGTTATCCATAAAGGAGAAATAAAGTGCCAGCAGGCCACAGTAGGACTGGAACTAGAAACCCAAAAGTTAGTTTACTCTTTCCGACTTGAATATACTTGTCTCTGTTCAGTTTCATCTCTATATGGTTTCACCTTAGTTTTTTACATGGTGTAGCATGGGTACCACTACATCTCGTTATTTGTGTGGTTTTGGAATTCGTATGCTTTTGTTATTTAAGATATTTCAGTTATTAAGGAGGAAAGCCTCTTATTGTTCCCTTCTTATGCTTCCACATGAGGATCTTCATTTAAAAGACCTCTATCTTCTTCTTTTATATTTTCTTGACTCCACATCTTGTAACAAGGGGGAATTATTTTGCTTGGTTTGTTTGAGAGGAGTTGTTGAGATGGCTGTGCTAAGCAGCCACTTCACCACTCTCTATAGATCTCCCTGCCTGTGGCCAAGGTGCTCTTACTCACAGGGATATGCTACATAAATAGGAAATCAGTAGTATTCTACCTGTGCCAGTTGGTGCATGGATAAATAACTGTTTAAGTCCACTTGTGCTGCCATAACAAAATACCACAAACCAAATGGCTTATAAACAACAGAAATATATTTCTCACAGTTCTGGAGTCCAGAAGATCAAGATGCCTGCAAGTTTGGTGTCTGGTTAGAACCCACTTCCTGGTTCATAGACTGCTGTGTGCTCTCATGACACAAGGGGGCCAGAAAGCTCTCTGGGATCTCTTCTATATAGGGACTAATCCCATGAATGAAGGCTCCATCTCATACCTAATCAACTTCCAAAAAGCCTTATCTCCTAATGCATCACGTTAGGGGATTAGGATAGGAATTTTGGAGAGATGCGCTGTGCTTAGTCGTTCAGTTGTGCCTGACCCTTTGGGACCATATGAACTGTAGCCTGCCAGGCTCCTCTGTCCATAGGGATTCTCCAGGCAAGAAACATGGAGTGGGTTGCCATGCCTTCCTCCAGTGGATCTTCCCAACCCAGGCATCAAACCCATGTCTCTTGTGTTGCAGGTGGATTCTTTACCATCTGAGCGACCATAATCATGTTCAATTTAGGAATAAATTTTTAGCAAGCCTATTTGGCTTTAGATATAAAGTCATAATACCCAATTAGCTTTCCTAGTAGTAAAGGTGATATTTTGAGTTCCGTTTTTCTGACTGTTGATTCTATTTCTCAATTGGTTCCAAAAGAACAGAAACCTACTACAAATCCTACACAGAAAGAAAATATGGTCCATTTGTCACATGATATAAAACAATTAAAATGTTAAGACTGAAATTTAAAAAAGAGTGCTTAAATATGCAGATGAAAATATAGATCATATTTATGAACTTGAATATGGAAGGATTTTGTAAGGAAGCAAGTTAAAATGTAAAAACTAGCCTTGTATTTCACCATAATAAAATAAAAATACCTGGGTCTCAAAAAAACACACAATAAACAAAGTACAAAAAACCTGTCAGAGTGAGGTAAAAAATTATAGCCTGGAAATATAACACAAATTCCTATAAATGAGAAAAAAAAAAACCCATTAGAAAAATGGGCATCATATAAAATATATCCTGGCTAGTCAGGAAAGTATGATCTATTTCTACCACAAGGAAATACTGGTTACAATGAAATATTAGTTCTACAGTGAGATACTAAAAATGCCAAGTGTAGTAACACCAAGTATTGGAAAAAATGAAGAGCAATTATAATATTTATATACAATTTTTTAACGTCTAAGATATTTTATAGTTTTTGAAGGAAAGGCCTTATCCTGAAATCATAGGTGGTAAGACTTGTGAAATAAGGATTTTTATCATAATACATGCAGCCATAGTCCTGGGATTACTAACACTTGCTGGCTTCTAGTTGCCTACTGGATAGAAGTTAAATATCCTAGCATGACATTGAAGGCCTTTTACACTTAGGGTCTCTCTTTCTGTCTTCCTTCCTTTTTTCTCTTCCTCACTTCCTCTCTTTCTTCGCTATGCTGGGTCTTAGTTGCGGCACATGGGGTCTTTAGTTGTGGCGTTATGAGTCTTAGTTGTGGCATGTAGGATCTAGATCCCTGACCAAGGACTGAACCCAGCCCTCCTGCATTGGGAGAGTGGAGTCTAAGCCACTGGACCACCAGGGAAGTCCCAGAATCTTACTTTATTTTCCACACTTACTCTTTCCTCCTTATAGCATATGTTCTGAGTATCTAATGAATCGTTCTCAATTCCTAGAGTGTACTCCTTTTTAATGCTTTCACTTGAAGTGCATCATTCCTCCTTAACTTTTGATCATCTTTTACAACAGTTAAAATATTGCCCTTGTAAAAATACCTTCAGTTTTCACACTGTGTTACATACTTCAGGGTGTTGTTATGGGCTTATATATCTGTGTTCTCCATTGAAGGCAGCTTGTGGAAGGTGCAACCACATCTTACTTGTTTTTGCTGCCCAGTGCTTGGCATAGGAGGTGCTTGATATTAGAAAAATAAATTTTTAGAAGAGATGTTGGAATGTCACAAGTTGAAGCAGTTGTTGCTAAATTAGTGACACAAGCACTGAGCAGGATGAAACTTCAGAGATTGTCACTGTGTTAGAGTGATCTGAAAAGATGCCATGAAAGCTCTTGGCCTTACTCTTGGTCTCAGAGTGTGGGTAAACCCTGCAGTCATTGAGGAGAGAGGTAAGCTTCCCAAGCTGAACCAGTAAGGAGAGCAGAAGTTTGGACAAGGGGAAGCCGTTCTTCAGTCTGCAGATTTCAATGCATGTTCTGCCTCTTTAGGGAGCTAGTGTCTTTATTTTCTGGGTTCTATAGAAACTGCTCATGTTTCCTTACTATTTAAGGTAAAGGTAGAGACTATGTTGATGTTTCAGCTCCAAGGAGAAAAAAAGAGAAAAGGAGATACATAGGAGATGGAGCTAAGCAAGGATTTGTGGTCTCAGAATGTAGTCTCAGCCTGAGCCCATAGAGAGCTCTAGAGTGTGAGCAGCACTCAGAATTAATCTCTGCTCAGGGCAAGCAGGGGATCCTTTAATATACTCAGGTTAGTCCATTATTGATAACAGGCTGTTTTTGAGAGGGGTCCCATCCCTGGAGCAAGAGAACTTCCATTTGTCTGGAGGCAGTTCTCTTAGAGAGGGGTCAGCTGTGACTATGAGCTGCTAACACACCCAGCAGCTGGGAGATGAGTATTCTTGGCTGCTACAGTGGATCTAAGCAAGGGACTACTTTAAAAATCTACTCAGATACCCTCTTGTAAGTACCTACTTTCCCACTCTTCTGCTGTGGCCCCACTTTGTATCATGCGGTTGTATCACTGCCCCCGTCTGCTGGGCCACTCATACTGCTTTTGCTGACACTATCACTTTAAAATAGATCCTGGTCCTTTGGGCACTGCTGTGTTTCTAGGTCCTTGGCACCCTAGCCACTTCTTCTGGATATCACCATTTATTGCATTGCTCTTGATTCTGTAGCTTTCTGGGTGTCAAGTTCTATTTAAGGTCAAAGCTTGGGAAGAGATCCCCTTGTATTCTGTTACATTGTATTTGTTAATTGGTACCCAAAGCAGAAAAGATTGTACTCCAGTGTTTTTAGGAGTAAATGATAGAGCAACTCTTTTGCTTTCTCTAGCACTCACTCACCCAAACATTATCCAAAGTCTTGGCTAATGACTACCATTCTGTTATTGAAACACTATGATCTTCCCAATTTTCTGCTCCTTTAGGATGTGTCCTCTCCCCACTGGCCTCTCAGTCGCTCTTGCAAATGGACACTTGGTAGGCCTGTGCCATCAAAGACCCTACCACATATACAGTTTCTAGTAGTGCCAGAATCATGTCTTAAGCTACATATGCAAAATTCAGATTAAGACTAAATCATGTGACTAGTTGAAAGGAGTTAATTAATGCAGTGACTATTCTGGGGAGAAGCACTGTATTAGTTTCTGTTCAGAATTCCATGATCAGAATGTCTAGTACTTTCAATAGTATCTGGATGTCCTATCCTTCTAGGCAAATAGAAAACCAATGAGCGGTGAATGGAAAGGCTTCTGCGATAAGGCATTCATTTACCAGTGTCATTTCTAGGCTGAAGCATTTAATTATGCATGTGAGACCCTCTTGTGCTTTTGTGCCCTGCTGTAGCAAGGATGGAGGAGGCTCTGGGGTGCAGCTAGCGGGCCAGTGGTTGAAGCAATCTCTGCCATCATACTCAGAGGACGTTGTGTAAATGAGAAATAAGAGAAATGGTTTTTCTTGAGTTAAGCCATTGAGATTTGAGTATTGTTTGTTAGTACAGCGTAACCTTAGCACATCCTCACTAATAAAAATAACTGCTTTTATTTCCTTCTCATTCCCCGTTTAACAACAACAACCAAAAAATGGTCTCTATAATGAAGGAGCTTTTGGTGAAGACTGCAAGTTATAAAACTTCATACTCATAAATTTTCCTTTTTCCTTTGCCTCCCCTCTTCTGTCACCTGGTATGCTTCTTAAAGAATCTGTGTGTTTGAGTAGAATGGTTTCATAAAAAAAATACTAAACATAAAGTACATTCCAGATGGTTAATCTGCCACAGTTATTAAAATAAGCAAAATATCTGAATTGCAAAATGAGTGATTGGTATAACTTAGGAAGTCAGTAATCAGGTCAATTGTATAGCTCTAGAAAGCCAAACCTTTCAAACTCCACATCTTTGTGTGTGTGTGTGTGAATTTGGTCACAAGTATGTCTTTAATCAACGTGTTGATTTTGGCAAGTCTGATAAGTAATACTAAGACTTATATAGATAGATAAAATGTTTCTTCACTGGAATCTCTCAAATAAGTCTCAAAAATGTCTATTTACACTCTGTACCTGTTGAACTGAATTAAAAAAAAAAGGTAAAATCTGACACAGTCACATCACAATGTAAACTCTGCTTGTGAAATGTTATTGCAGCCAATATTTTAAATATTTTAGTATAAATCATTCTGAATGTATGATATGTATAATGTGATGATTAATATTTATCTTAATACATCTATTATTTATAAAATAATCAGCCGATAGTAAAATTTACTTCTTGCAAATCTAGTAGCTAAAATCAGCATATATTTTAGGTGTGTGGCTAATGCTCTCTGCTGCTCTACTTTTTAATTTAACATTTTAGAAAATAAAGCTGGAGGCCTCTTTTCAGAATCCCTAATTCCTGTGTTATTTTTTAAAAGTGTTCCCATTAGGGAACTCTCTGCTTTTAGAATCAACAACAGTTCATGGCCTGTGTCACATAAGCTTTATTTATTCATAGAAGTTATCTGCAGTAAATAAACTACTATAAGTAAATGAGTCTATTCTGAATTTTTTAACGTGAAAAAATTTAAAAGGTAAAATATGTCTGATGATATTACATGATGAAAGAGAGCTAATAAAAGCACCACCAAGAAAGAGGTATGAGATCCCAGAATCCAATGGAGTTACATTTATGGCCTGGGGGTGTTGGTCTGTTCTGAATATTTCTTCCCTGCAGGCACTGTGTGATGTCATACTGAAAGTCTACCTTGTGTTATAAAGGGTGAAGACACTTCCTACATACAGTCTTCCCCCATAATGATATTCAACTGCAGTGGTAAACAAGCCTATTTGTTTAGCACTGTTATTTAGACCACTGTTAAATAGTCTTTTTAAAAAAGTTAGAAAATGAAACATTTTCATGACCATTATTTATAGGATTTTTAAAATGCAGTATTTTTTAAACATTTCCATAAAAACAGTAGCTGTATATTATATTTACTGAACATGATGTTGGGCATTGTAGTCTACATGGATTACTTCATTACATCCTCAAGACAATCCTTTAAGTTATATACTATTATTATTTCTGTCTTACAAAGCAGAAAGCATAGTTGGGCTAGGTAACTTATTCAAGGTCATAAATGTAGTCACTCATAATGCACAAATTGAACAAATATTTGCCTGGCACTAGGGTTTCAGAAATGAGTAAGACATAGACCCAGTCTCTGAGAGACTTTGTGGGAGAGATAGTCCTAAAGATAGCTGTTCAGTATGATATGAAAAGAACTCTCTAATCAGGAGCCATGATTTGACACAGGGAAACTGACATGTGAGCCAGGAGTTAAATCTTATCAAAAGAAAGGGGAGTGTCATTCTGGACCCTGTAACCTTCACTTCCAGAGAGAGCGAGAGATGAAAGGGCATTGTGCATGGGGAATGCTGGTGAGTTTGTGCAGCTGGAATGGAATGTGTAGGGAGAAGAAGAGCTAAGATAACACAATTACTCTTTAGTATAAACTTTTACCATTTCCTTCCTTCCTTTTTTTCATGACCTTTCTTCTTTATGGACTATCTGTTTACTGTTTTCCCAAAATCTGTATAGTGCTTTTATTTTAAACAACATAAAATAGAGTGATTGAGATGAAAATATATAAGTAAATGCTGTGTAATAGACTCAAGGACTTGACAAGATGAGCAGGAATAGAGATATCCTTCCATTATGTAGGCCAAAAGTGGTTTCTAAAATTAAATATCAAATACAGTTCCATGCATCCTAGATGATCTGGGGGGGAAAAAAAAAGAAAAAAAAATAGAGTTACACACCTAATTAAAAATTTTAATTTGAATATTAAACTCCCTCACAAGGTTGGAAAACCCCTATGGTTACCTCGGACATTTGAATAGACCACAACCCATGGGAAACCCCTAAAGAAAAGTAAATTTATTTCAGTAGAACCAGGGCTTTCTGAGTTTATGTTTAAAGATGGTAATGTAAGTTTTTAGGTTGAAAGGCTAGGCATTTATTTCAGAAGGCAGTGTGCTGTTATAGAGAGACTAACTAAAAGAGAATGCAAAAGAAAATTCTAAGATGGTTCAGAACATTGTTCAGACTATTCAGGAGGTTGTGCATATGTTTCTTCCTGATGAGAGAAGTGGAAAACATAAGTCATGAGATATGTTTTCACTCAAAGAATAGCAAAATAACGATGGAACCAGCACAAATTTTGTCTGTTTCTAACAATAGAAGAACCTACTGTAGAAATAAAGCAGCTGAAGGATGAAAGATACCCATGTATAACACAAGAGGGGAAGTCCTAGAGGATAGTACATGTAAATGCTTAGAGTTGTTTATCATGTAGGAACAAAGCCAATTTAGGGAAATACATTTGACATTATAACATGTGATGGCAAAGGCTGATCAAATTACCATTTTATGCATGGAAATAATAATAAAAGTATAATTAGAAAGTTGTGAATGCATGTGTGTGTGTTTTGTTGTTCAGTTACTAAGTTGTGTCTGACTATTTGCAACCCCATGGACTGCAGCACACCAGGCTTCCCTGTCTTTCACTATCTCCTGGAGTTTGCTCAAACTCATGTCCATTGAGTCAATGATGTCATCTAACCATTTCATCTCTGTCACTCCCTTCTCCTCCCAGCCCCAATCTTTCCCAGAATCATAGTCTTTGCCAATGTGTTGACTCTTTGCATCAGGTGACCAAAGAATTGTAGCTTCAGCTTCAACATCCTTCCAGTGAATATTCAGGACTGATTTTCTTTAGGATTAACTGGTTTGAACTCCTCTCAGTCCAAGACACTCTAATACAGTCTTTTACAGCACCACAATTTGAAACCATCCATTCTTTGGCAGTCAGCCTTTTTAATGGTACAACTCTCACATTTGTACATGACTAATGGAAAAACCATAGCTTTGACTAGATGGGCCTTTGTGGGCAAAGCGATGTCTTTGCTTTTTAATATGTTCTCTAGGTTTGTCACAGCTTTCCTTCCAGGGAGCAAGCATCTTTTAACTTCATGGCTGCAGTCACCATACACAGTGATTTTGGAGCCCAAGAACATAAACTCTGTCACTGCTTCTACTTTTTCCCTGTCTACTTGTCATGAAGTGATGGAACCAGATGCCATGGTCTTGGTTTTTTAAATGTTGAGTTTTAAGCCAGCTTTTTCACTCTCCTTTTTCACTTTCATCAAGAGGCTCTTTACTTCCTTTTAGCTTTCTGCCATTAGGGTAATATCTGCATAACTGAGGTTGTTGAAATTCTTCCTGATAATTTTGATTCCAGCTTGTGATTCATCCAGACCAACATTTCACATGATATACTCTGGATAGAAGTTAAATAAGCTGGGTAACAATATACAACCTTGTCATATTCCTTTCCCAATTTTGAACCAGTTGTTCCATGTAAGGTTCTGTGTGTGTATATATGTATGTGTATATGTATGTGTGTGTGTATATATATATATATATATATATATATATATATATGACACATAGAATTTATACAGAAGCCCTGCATGCATGCTAAGTCACTTCAGTCATGTCAAACTCTTTGCAATCCCATGGACTATAGCCCACCAGGCTTCTCTGTCCATGGGATTCTTTAGAATCCAGAATACTGGAGTGGGTTGCTATTTGCTCCTCCAGGGGATCTTCTTGGCCCAGGCATTGAACCAAACCCCCATCTCCTGCTTCTCCTGCATTGGCAGATGAGTTCTTTACTACTAGCTCCACCTGGGCAGCTCTTTACTACTAGCTCCACCTAATGTCTACTAATTTACGGAACACAGTGGACACAGAAAGAAGAAAAAGAGAGAGAAGAGTTAGGGAGAAGAGACTATGGGGTCACACAGAGTCGGACACGACTGACGTGACTTAGCAGCAACAGCAGCAGCAGATGTGACTTTTTCCAAAATGGCTTCAACAGTGTTTCCCTTCCTATATGTTCTTCGATGCTTGTCCCATTGATAAATGGAGTCTGTTTTCTACCTTGGTTGAGGTGGGCCCAGTGACTGTGATGAAAGAAATGCCATGAGACTTCTGAGACTAGACCCTACAAAATGATACAGTCCCTACCTACCTCTCTTGGGACACTCTGCTATGGGACTCTGAGGTCCACAGAAAATGTCTAGGGCTGCCACATTGTGAGCAAGCATCATGAAGATGCTACATGAGGATCACCTATTGCCTCCAGCCAGGGTTCCTGACAACCACCAGTATCAATCGATATGTGTGCTCAGTCACTTTAATCATGTCCCACTTTTTGTCACCCCATGGACTGTGGCCCACAAGGCTCCTCTATACATGAGATTTTCCAGGCAAGAATACTGGAGTGGGGTGCCATTTCCTCCTGCAGAAGATCTTCATACCCAGGGATCGAACCCATGTCTGTTGTGTCTTCTGCATTGGCAGGCATGTTCTTTATCATTAGTGCTACCTCGGAAGCATCAGCTATTAGACATGTGAATAAAAGATGCTTCCCGATGATTTTTGACTTCCAGCCTTCAGGTCCTTTCAGCTGAGGTCTCAGGCTACATAGAGCAGAGATTGCTGTTCCAACCGCTCCCTATCTAAATCACTGATCCACAAAATCCATGATTGTAATATTTTTATCCACTAAGTTTTGGAACAGATTGGTTATGCATCAATAAATGACAAAAACAAGAAAAGATGGAAAATAACTTTTATTGTTAAAATATTGAGATTGAACATTCTTGTACTCAGACCCTTGTTGATCTACGTCTAGAATCGGTATTGCTAGATCATGGACTCTCAATATCTTAAATTTAATTAATTGTTGCCAAGCTCCCATCAGCTATGTCTAAGAATTACCATCAACATTTAAATAGTAAATTTGATCTCTCTGACAAATATGAGGAAAAAAATCTCAATATTGATATAATTTGTACAACAGTGTTTAGGACAACATGTTTTAACACAGTAAAATCTAAGTATCCTTATGGGAACAGATAGATAATTTGTTCATTATTCTCACAAGGGAATACTGTGTAGCTATTGGGCTTCCCAGGTGGCCCTAGTGGTAGAGAACATGCCTGCCAATGCAGGCGATGTAAAAGATGTGGGTTCAATCCCTGCATCAGGAAGATCCCTGGAGGAGGGCATGGCAATCCACTGCAGTATTCTTGCCTGGAAAATCCCACGGACAGAGGGATTAAGATGAATGAACTAGATTAATACAGATCAATATGATTAATCCCAGAAATACAGTGTTAGGGGAAAAAAGCAAATTGCAATAGAATGATGCAATAGTATGATGACATTTCTATGCATTTAAAAATCTGAGCAACGTCTCTGCCGTGTAATCATTCATGAAGTCTACGGAGTGTCTGGCAGGTTGTCAGGTTCTGTTCTAGACACAGAGTTCAGTTCAGTTCAGTCGCTCAGTCGTGTCTGACTCTTTGCAACCCCATGAATTGCAGCACACCAGAGGGGATAAGAAAAACATGAAGGTAAACACACAGGTCTTGACCTCCCAGAGTCTGCAGGGGCATAGACAGCATGCATATGTGTGCATAGTAAGAGAACAGAAATGTGGTCAGCAGCGACACCAGCTCCAAATGGAAGTTCCTTCCGAGGAAGGAGGACTGCAGAAGGAGTAGGGAGAGGGTATGAAGTAAGAGTGTAACTTGATTTATGTCTTATTTCTTTAAAAAATGTGAAGCAAATATGGTAACATGTTAACATCTGTGAAAGTTTGGTAGCAATTTTGTAGTACCTTCTGTGCTTTTGAACCATGGTTTTGGGAGAAGACTCTTGAGAGTCCCTTGGACTGCAAGGAGATCCAACAAGTCCATCCTAAAGGAAATCAGTCCTGAATATTCTTTGGAAGGACTGATGCTGAAGTTGAAACTCCAGTACTTTGGCCACCTGATACAAAGAATTGACTCATTTGAAAAGACCTTAATGCTGGGAAAGATTGAAGGCTGGAGGAGAAGGGGACGACAGAGGATGAGATGGTTGGATGGTATCACCAACTCAATGGACATGGGTTTGAGTAAAGTCCAGGAGTTGGTGATGGACAGGGAGGCCTGGCGTGCTGCAGTCCATGGGGTCGCAAAGAGTCAGACACAACTGAGCCACTGAACTGAACTGAACCCTGTGCTTTTCAGTCTGAGAATTTCAAATTTTGCAATAAAAATATAAGTCTATGGATAGATTAAAACACAGGGGCTGCTGTTCACCTAGAGGCATGATATCAATCTTACTAAAAAGTGGTGTGTATGAATAAAAATTTTAAGTTTAAAATTTATTAGAACAGCCAGGTCTTAAATTAAAAGGAAGCAATGTGATATATTGGGAAGTGTTTGTAAAGTCTTTTGACCCAGGTAGACCTGAATGAAAATTCTATTTTCTCCACTTCCTAGTATAAGTAAGTAAAGTACTCAGGCTCCTGGAAGCCCAGTTTCCTAATCTGAAGATGGTTGTATAAGCCAAAATGTAAATAATCTGGTGTTTGAATCAGAAATAAAATAGACAAATAGCTAACACTTATTGAATGCTGGTACATGGCAGCCTCTGAATGCTTTACATGAGTTAGCTCTGTGATTCCCAAATTGTGTACTGGGACATCATTGCAGTATACTCACCACTGTTTGGGGGAGTATTTCAAATGTTTAGGAAAATATGGTACTTGACATTTTTGGACATTGCTCAAACATCTGGCTCAAGCTATTCCATAGTTTCACTCTTAGATCACATAATATTCCTTGTGATTATATCTTTGCAATATTGTTTTTCTTTTAAATTATGTGCGCTATATTTTCTAGTGGCTGCTACTGTAAGTTGCTAGAACATAAATGCTTATTAAGTTGTTTGGATGAAGTCATTTAAGAAATGCTATTATGAAGTATTTTGTGTGGCCTGGGGACACAGTGAAAAGACTTAGCACTTAGAGCTCTATGAACAAAGAAGGTTTGGGCCCCTCCCTCTAAAACAGTTCCTTTAATCTTTGTATCAACCAAAGAAGGTGAGTTCTAATCTTACCTCCATTTTACAGAAACTAAGGCACAAAGAGTTTTACTGTCTTGCTCAACCAGCCATGGAGTATTATGCAGGATTGAACCTAGTCAGACACTTCAAATCTCATACTCATAACCAGTGCACTCTCCTGTTTCTGTGTATGTATGTGAGTGCCCATGTGCTCAGTCGTGTCTGACTCTGTGACCCCGTGGACCATAGGACTGACCTTGGGTCAAGGGCCTTGGGTCCTTCCCAACCTAAGGATTGACCCATCTCTCCTGTGTCTCCTGCACTGGCAGGCCAATTCTTGACCACTGGTGCCACCTGGGAAGCCATGGTAAGTTTCTCTGTAAATATAGTGTGACAGTGGCAGAAATCCTGTGTTGAAGAGGAATGTCCTAAGGAGAAATATAATTTCAATCAGAATCTTAGAAGTATGTAATTTTAATCTGGAGCTGAAAGGGACTTTACAGTTTTATACAAGCAGAAAACTCAAGTCCTGATGAGTCTCTGAGACAAGCACACCTGGTCACTGGCAAGGTCAATAGAAGAACCTCTTTCTCTTTTTCCCAGTTGTGAAATAACTGTGTGAAACTGAAGAAGTTTTATTTGGAAGTGGCCACCTGAAATAGGATATACTTGTAATACCTCAGGAAATTAGCAGAAAAATAAACACCCACATTTGGAGAGCAGTTGGCATGACTGGATCTTTGTAGTTGATAAGAACCAATACATAAAAAGCCAGGTTTGTTTTTGTTTTTGATTGTTTATTGAAAGTATATAGAAGTACAGTTGCTTTTTTTCTTCTTTTTATTTTTTAAATTATGAAAGTATGATAACACATTTACAGAAGACTTGGAAAATACTGAACACAGTTACTATATAGGATATAGTTCCACTCTATATTACAATTGTTTTTTAAGTAGATAAATTAAGATTTTTGGTTGTAGTTTCAATATCAAACTCTTAAAAATTAATAGAATGAATAGACAGAAAAGTAGAAGGATATAATAGACCTGAAAAGCACCATGAACCAATTCAACACAATTAAGATTTATACAATTTTCATATAAGAGCAGGATACAAATTCTATTCAAGTTCCCATAGACTATAAACGAGAAGATACTGGAACATATCCTGGGACATAAAACAAGGTAAAAAAATATTTCATGGTGTAAAGGTATTGAAATCATACAGAGTCTGTTCTCATATCACTGTGAAATTATGTTAGAAATCATTATCAAATGATATTTGAAAATAACCCACATATTTTCAAATGCTATGTGGCATTTATCAAGAGATATCTTTAACTTAGCCATTGAAAGTGGGATGAAAATACATGCATGTGTGCACTTCTGCTTACAACATTTTTCTACTTAACCTCACAAATTGTATATAACTACTTTATTTTGTTAAATTGATCATGTTTCCATTGTGGCTTGCAGTTGTAATTATCTTTTATTTTTTTGCCTGGCTGTTGATTGTGAAGACTGATGAACATCTTTGACTATTGTGATTATGTAACTGTTATTCATTTTAATCATTGGATCATGATTGGTCAACAGAAAATAATAGAATTCTATATCACTAAAAACTGCCATTTAATTAAAAAAAAAACCCTGTAATCATGTTTTAAAATCCAGATGCATTTCTTCTTTTAGTAATTTTTAAGAAAATATTTTTTTGAAGTATAGTCGATTTACAATGTTGTATTAGTTTCAGATGTACAGCAAAGTGATTCAGTTACTCATATATTCATTCTTTTTTAAGATTTTTCTCACATATAGGTTCAGTTCAGTTCAGTCGCTCAGTTGTGTTCCACTCTTTGTGACCCCATGAATTGCAGCACACCAGGCCTCCCTGTCCATCACCAACTCCCGGAGTTCACTCAAACTCACGTCCATCCAGCCATCTCATCCTCTGTCGTCCCCTTCTCCTCCTGCCCCCAATCCCTCCCAGCATCAGGGTCTTTTCCAATGAGTCAACTCTTCTCATGAAGTGGCCAGAGTATTGAAGTTTCAGCTTTAGCATCATTCCTTCCAAAGAACACCCAGGACTGATCTCATTTAGAGTGGATTGCTTGGATCTCCTTGCAGTCCAAGGGACTCTCAAGAGTCTTCTCCAACACGACAGTTCAAAAGCATAGGTTAGCACAGAATATTGGGTAGAGTTCCTTGTGCTATACAATAGGTCCTTGTTGGTTCTCTATCGTATGTTTAGTAGTGTGCATGTATTCATCCCAAGCTCCTGATTTGTTCCTACCTGTCATCTTTCCTCTTTGGTAACCATAAGTTTGTTTTTTATAAGGAAGTAGTTTGTTCAATCTCACAGAGAGCTCTGGAGATAGCATAGGTCATATTTTGGAAGTATCCAAATCAGGTCCAAGAGAGCTGGAGTATTTGTACTTCTTGGCCAATCAATCATTGTTTAAGGCATTTAACCTGGGCACTATTGACATTTGGGGGATACTTTAGAATTACCTTGGAATTTATTGAAAAATACAAATGCCCAGGCATTTTTTTCTTCTCCAAAGCTTCAGATGTGATTCTGTTGAGCGGCCATGTTTAGAAACGAGTGGACTATATGATGATCTTTTACTTTGAAAAGCCAGGTGTTTTGGAACTGAACTCGGAATTTATAATGCTTTTTTCCAGCACTTACTAGAGCAACTGCTCCCATTGGGCAGTCAAATATTCCTCATTAAAGGCTTTTGTTCGAGCTCTGTGATTCCTACTCTAGGAAACGCTTCCTTCCTATTTTGCTCTCCAGGAGACAATGTAATACTCACTTTTCTTGTGGTCTGGCTTCACCAGCTGAAAGCTCCTCCAAGGGCAAGGACCGTATCTTTTCCTCACTCAATATTTCCAGTGTCAGTCAAACATGGTACCTAACATATAGTAGGTGTTTAAGAAATGTTTGCTAAGTGAGATTATAATGAATGCATGTTGGCAGAAGGCTGTATATGAGCTATGGTGTTATTAGGTTGGTACAAAAGTAATTGTAGTTTTGGGCTGTGAATTTTAAACCATCATAACCAGACTCAAACACATCTTTATTCATCAAAATAGGAATCATTACAATCAACACATTTTTGCCAATAAGAAATGTTTGTTTATTCCCGTATCATAAAAATCCATGCTTCAGGATTCGACAAGCTCTTAGAAAGCATTTTCTGCCTCCTGCTGGTTGTAGAAGCATTGTCCCTGCAAAATGTTGTTGAGATGCTTGAAGAAGTGGTAGTCACTTGGCGAGAGGTCAGGTGCATATGGTGGATGAAGCAAAACTTTGTAGCCCAGCGCATTCGACTTTTGAAGCGTTGGTTGTGGGAGGTGTGGTCAGGCATTGTTGTGGAGAACTGGGCCCTTTCTTTTGACCAGTGCTGGCTGCAGGCATTGCCGTTTTTGGTACATCTCATTGATTTGCTGAGCATACTTCTCAGATGTAATGATTTTCCTGGGATTCAGAAAGCTGTAGTGGATCAGACTGCCAGACCACCAGACAGTGCCCATGATTTTTTTGGTGCCAGTTTGGCTTTGGGAAGTGCTTTGAAGCTTCTTCTCAGTCCTGCCTCTGAGCTGGTCATCACTGGTTGTAATATACAATCCACTTTTCATTGCATGTAACAATTTTGATTGGAAAATGGTTCATTGTTGTTACATTGAATAAGAGAATATGACACTTGAAAATGACAACTTCTTTTTGATTTGCTGTCAACTCATGAGGCACCCACTTTTAGAGCTTTTCCACCTTTCCAATTTGTTTCAAATGCCAAATAACCGTAGAATAGTCGGTGTGGAGCTCCTGGGCAGCTTCTTGTGTAGTTCTAAGAGGATCAGGCTGGATGATGCTCTCAGTTGGTCATTGTCAACTTCTGACGGTCAGCTATGTTGCTGCTCATCTTCAGGGATCTCATTGCCTTTACAAAACTTCTTGAATCACCACTGCACTGCATGTTTGGTAGCAGTTCTTGGGCCATCAAATGCGTGTTGATGTCGCGTGTTGTCACTGCTGCTTAGTGACCCATTTTGAACTGGAATAAAAAAATGCTGGAATTTGCTTTTGTCTAACATCATTTCTGTAGTCCAAAATACATATAAAATAAATAGCAAGTAGTAAGACATTAGCAAAAGACATAAAGCAAGAAATGCATATTAAAATGATGTATAACATAACCACATTTATTTAAGGATGTATTCCACTATCAAATGACAAATTTCAACAATGCAAAACCACAGTTACTTTTGTAACTTATACATAGAGAACAGCCTAGTATAGAGAACACACATGTATTATTATATAAATTATGGAATTGGAATTATATTTTATCTCTACTCCTTTTATTGGTTTGGAATCATAGTTTTGATCTCTGTAGAAGTCTTTAGTCGATGAACCTCTTGACTTTTAACAAGAAAAACTAGGGCTTGCCAGGTGGTAGTTAGTGGTAATGAAGGTTTCTCAGCTCTTAGCTAAGAAATGTAAAACTGCAATTACTTTTGAACCAACCTAATATTTATTTCATCAGCTCAAATGCACACTTGTCTCCAATAGGAAACAACCTGATTTGGACTTTACCTAAGTAAGCAATGAATGTCTATCATGTTAAGCCACTGAGATTATGGGGTTTATCTATCACACAGGCTTCTGTTCCTCTAATACGTCTGTTCATTAACCTACAATAATCTTCTCCAAACCAAAACTTTATCAAGAGTCAGGCCTCTCCGTGTATTCTCAGCTTCACTCAGAACCGTTTTGCAGATCCCCTCTGCTCTGGCCACATTGTGAGGTAGACACACATCTGCTTAGTGCTTTGAGAACTCACCACCATCATTCTCACTTCTTTGCTTTTATTCATAATATTCATGTTGCTTGAAATGTTCATTCTCTCACTTCTTACCTGTCTACTTTCCTCATTATCTTGCTTAGGCTAATCACTGTGTTGTGCCTTTTCTGATAGTTTTAGGCCCATGGACAGTCTTCCTCTAGCATGACAATTCTGGCCTGCACAATTCAGCTTATGACTATACTATCTATGATTTATATGACTTATGATTTATACTATCTATAAATCAGCGTTGCTCTGATTTGTTTCTTAGTCTGGACTCACCCACTTGATTCCAAGATCCTTAAGGACAGGCATCAATCTTGAGGGAGCATCACCCGCTCTAACGTGATCCTAAACAAATGGTAGTCATTCAGTATTTTGTGATTCACTTGCTCCATTGATAGCAACCTCACGTATTATTTAGTTTGAATCTCTGTGCCTTCAGGTGTACTTAAACCACAGAATTTTCAACAGGGTTCTGTCAGAGTTTAGACTAGTTTCACTTGCTTTGTTCTCAAGCCAATGCAGCAACATGTTGACCCTTCTTTGAATAAAACCAAGTCATCTTCATGGTGTAAATCTCAGAGAAGAAGGAAAGTATCAGAGACATGAATGAGGATGGTGGCTAGGAAGGGATGAGAGAGTTGTTCCTTTCCTGATGTTTTCATAGCCAGCAAGGCATCCACTGGGCTTCCCTAGTGGCTTAGATGGTAAAGAATCAGCCTGCAAAGCAGGAGACCCTGGGTCAGGAAGATCCCTTGAAGAAGGATATGGCAACCCACTCCAGTATTCTTGCCTGGAGAGTTCCATGCATAGAGGAGCCTGGCAAGCTACGGTCCATGGGATTGCAGAGTCAGACATAACTGAGTGACTAACACTTGTCCTTGTTGGCATCCCTTAAGAGGTATGCAGATCCCTATTAAAAAATAGGAATTTGTGTGAGTAAAGAATATAGAAACTTTAAAGCAGTTTCAGTATAGCAATTACATTAAGGGTTTTTGCTAAATCTTCAGAGGAATGTAAATAATTTTTAAAAACTGTTGGAAAATAACTTTTTAAAAGTTTTAATTTAAATAAAAGGGCTTAATTTAAATACAAGTTGCATGTTTGAAGAATATTGACATCACAAAATACCTTCAATAAAATTGATACTGATGATTTTTGTTGTCACTACCCAGCCAATTCTAGATATTCCAGATTTTGTTTTAAACTTTTTAATATTTGCTTTCAAAATTATGATTCTTTCCCCATAGGTTTACTATATTAAGTTCAAACAAGAAGTCATTAAGCTTCTTGAATGGGCCCTAAACTATGAAAAATTGAACAATAGCGGGAAGAAATTGAGAGTCCAGTAAACATTTTGCCTTAAATGAAAAGATGGTTCCAAAGTATCTAGCTTGAAAAGAATGATAGCCAGTCCAGGTTCGATGCACAATACTGGATGCTTGGGGCTAGAGTACTGGGACGACCCAGAGGGATGGTATGGGGAGGGAGGAGGGAGGAGGCTTCAGGATGGGGAACACATGTATACCTGTGGTGGATTCATTTTGATATTTGGCAAAACTAATACAATTATGTAAAGTTTAAAAATAAAATAAAATTTAAAAAAAAAAGAATGATAGTAAAAGTGACAGAAATCAGATACACAGAACAGAATTTAATGAGAGAAAAAAATTATCTCAGTTTCTGGATAAATGGTTGTTACAGAGTATCTCACTGCAGCTATCTGACAGCAGTTTAAAGTATCAATTGGGAACACAGTTAAGAATTAGGAGTGAAGATGCCAATTTAATAGGCATCTGCATTCTGTCCAAGGCATTGTAAGAGAGCAAAATTTGCCACCTCAAAATATGTCTCTTTGTCATGAAAATTGTTTTAGGCTGATTATTTTTAATGCTGAAAAGACTTAGAAGGAATCTCTGATCTTCCCCATAACTGCCTAAAATAATTTAGGTAGAGAACCTATTCTAGGAAGAGAGCTATCACCACAGATAATAAGGTATAATATGAACTAGGGGTGGTTCACTAGGAGGAACCTAGCAGAGTCAATTTGTTACAATTCTTCTCTGTGTCCAGTTGTTTCTGTATGGCCAGCAGACATTCTTTACCAAACATTTGCTCATTTCATCTTCCTGTGAATTGCTTTCTTTCCCTTTGAAGTCCCAGACCCCACTCCTTTCTTTTAAGCTCAGAATAGCAAATACACTCCAATTGCCTGACTGTTCTTTGAGCTTGTAGTCCATGGAGTTCTCCATACAAAATTAATTTTTTTTCTCCTGTTGTGATAAGTCACTCTAGTCGTGTCCGACTCTTTGCTACCCAGTGGACTATTGCCTGCCAGGCTCCTCTGTTCACAGGATTCTCCAGGCAAAAATACTGGAGAAGTAGGGTTGCCATGCCCGCCCCAGGGTATCTTCCTAACTCAGGGGTCAAACTCATGTCTCTTATGTCTCCTGCATTGGCAGGCAGGTTCATTACCACTAACTACCACCTGGCAAGCCCTAGTTTTTCTTGTTACTCTCTCTCAAACATCATTTTAGTTACTTGACCAGCCAAAAGGACCAAGAGGGGAAGAGGAAATTGTTTTCTTCCCAACCAGTTTCATCTTTTGAGATTTTATTATTTTCTTTCTAATGTGCTGGATTACACTTTTGTAGCTGTATGGCCCATGAGGGGTTGAGGACAGGGAGAGAGGAAAGAGGAGATCTCTGTTTGTTGCTGCTACTCTTCTAACGATCAGAAACAATAGGGAGTGTAAGCGCCCCTGCTGAGGTGCTTGAGAATGACAAGCCCTCTGATGAGTAGTTGTGCCAAGAGAAGCCTTGTGGTAACATGAACTCTCTCTCCTTGTTAAATAGTGTCTGACGTTGACACCCTAGTCTGATTTTATCACAGCTAGCTCAAAATCCAGAGTTCTTTTATGAAGAGCTATGTGAAAAGCCACTAAAAGCATTCTCTGATGCTATAGTCAGTTCTCCAAAGAACATCTGACCTTTAATCAAGTGCTGTATGAGGGGGGAAATTTCTGGTATGTTGTTGAATGGACAAGAGAAATATGTTTCTTTAAATGTGCTTTAGATGACATTGAGTAGGTTTAGAGAGATTTATAACAAAATGGGATTGGTATGACAGTAGAATTCCTTAACTCACTCTTTTATGTCTCTCAGTGGAATCTTTATGTAATAAAACATCAGATTATGGGCTCAGCACAATCATATTTAAAACAATCCTGTGTACAAAAGCATCTCATCATTTAGAAGGATTCTTGAGTTTAATACTGCTTGATACAAATTTAACTTGCTTTGGTGCTCAAGGTTTACAGTAAGTGTAGTTAACACTGCTTTGTGCTTGCCGCACAAAACTTCCAATGGAAACCAGTCAACACAGATTTCATTTATCTTCTAAACATTGGGCAGAGACGTTTAAATGAAAAGTATGAACATCTTTCCACAAGTGCACATCTCCCCTGGGTTTGTTTATCTCTGAGTAGGCACATGTGATGAAAACAGCGTGTCACTGTGGGGCGTCCCAAGTGAAGGGTGGTAGCTCTTTGCACAGAACAGAGTGCACTGTGCTATTGCGAGCTCCCGCCTTGTTGCATTGTCATCTGTGTGACGTTGATTGTGGCATCTTCCTTTCGAGGGTGCCGAGAGTTACTTCTTGCCTAAAAAGAACCGTGGTTGGTTTAAAAACAAAGCAGGTCTTAATCCACATGCTTTTTATTTCTTTGATCCTTGCCTTATACTACTAACCGTCCTCTCAAGAAAAATTTCAAACACCTCAAGTACACATTACCTGTGCTTCAATATATAACTCCTTAGTGAGTTCTAAACTTGCCACAGAACAACAAAAGCATAAATCCCAAACTGAATACAAGCAAGTAAGCCTCAAACTTTTAAAGGCTGATGGCAGTCTGTTTTAGGAGATTATGTTGAAGATTGTGGACTATGAGTAAAATTCCTCACGTTTGGTTTTGTATTGGTGATAGCATAATGTAAGTACAAAGATGGTGATCCACATTAGAGTGCCGGCTCCTGTTCCAATATTCTACATAGGTCTCCATTTGACTTCTAATACTAATATGCATTTAATCGGATATAAAAGTTAAATGGGGAAAAGACTCATACAAGTTCTTCCTTTGCATTTAAGATTACATTTGGATCAAAAGTAGAGTGATGAAAAATCTTTTCAGTAAGTCTCCTAAAGCTTTTCTTTCTACTCTTGTTTTCACCTGTGTAAGTGGGATATGCTAATAACCAATACCATGGTTAATGTGTAGTAGCTAAGAAATGACACTCAGCACACAATATGTATTATTGTAGAAAGAATAATATACCCTTCCGCTCCAAGACGTCCACCTCCTTATCCTTGTAATCTTGGAATATGTTACCAAAATAGCTGAAGGGACTTTTCAGAGACAAATACATTCAAGGATCTTGAATGGAAATTAACCTTGGTTTTCCAGGTGGGACCAATCCAATCACTTGGATCCTTAAAAGCAGAGAAACTTCCCCAGCTGTGGTCAGTGAGATAGGAGGAGAGTCTCAGTCGTAAGTTGGGAATTCCATCTCTGTTTCCCTGACTTTAAAAATAGAAAGAAGCCTGGAACTAGAGAATGTGAACAGACTACAGAAGCTAGAAACAAATGGCGTATTGGTGAGTTGAAATTGAATCAGTTACTTCCCTAATATTAAAATGTACAGCGAATTCTTGGGTTACTTGCTTAAAATGAGTATCTCCAGGCTCGGTCTCATACATTCTGATTATTTATAGCTGGTCTAGGGCCCTAAAATCTGAAATTCAACTACATTTAGATGGCAATGTAAAAGTCACTCTAACTTGATTTTATTAGAAGTGAGTTGCCATATTTAACATGTAGTTTAAGTCTCCCCGCCCCCCACCCCCAATATTTGCATTCTAGAATCAGGGAAAAGTAACACACATTCAAAATGGTACTTACTCCCGACTCCATTCAAGTTAGCCTGCCTGATGGTTTCTCTCTAGAAAATTAACCTCAATTTTTGAAAACTGAACCAGAGTACATGACCAGAAAGCTCAGGAACGTCCCCTTTCACAACACTTATTACATGTTTGTTTAATATGTTTTCCATGCTAGACTGTAAATTCCATTGGGGCAGACAGTATGGGTACCTTATTCCCATCAACAGCTCCACCAGCTAGCAAAATGCCATCTTTAGTCCAGAAGTCCTGTAACCAAAAATGGGTTCCAGCTGCTTGCTACTCAAATGTCAATAAAGAGCCCAGGTTAGTGGAAAGGATAGTTTGCTTTATTTTAGATGCCAGCAACTAAGCCAAGAGGGCAGACTCCTGTGCAAAGGCTGACTCCCCCACCCCAGTCTGGGGACAAGAATTTTTAGAGGCAGAGAGGGGGCCTACATGTAGAAACAGTACAATCAGCTCTGACAGTCATCATTAATGTCTTCATAGAATTATTTGTTCTTGTATATACATTTGTCTATTTGCCATTTATTTATTGAATAACTTATTTATAGCTGTATAGACTCATAAATATTTATACTTTAGTTTATAATCCAATACTGCTTTATTTTGTTGCTAAAATTGTTCTAACTTTAGCCCTTGGGAGTTCTTTCAGTTCATGCCCATATCCCCTTCACGTACCCACACTACTGTGTGCTTTATTTTTGTCTGTTTTTCTTTTGAGTTTTCCTTACTTTCTGGCCCTACAAGATGTTCTAGATTAATCTTGCGTGTTGCTGATAAGTCACTTCAGTCGTGTCCGACTCTGTGCGACCCCATAGACGGCAGCCCACTAGGCTCCTCTGTCCCTGGGATTCTCCAGGCAAGAACACTGGAGTGGGTTGCCATTTCCTTCTCCAATGCAAGAAAATGAAAAGTGAAAGTAAAGTCACTCAGTCGTGTCCGACTCTTCGAGACCCCATGGACTGCAGCCTACCAGGCTCCTCCATCCATGGGATTTTCCAGGCAAGAGTACTGGAGTGGGGTGCCATTGCCTTCTCCAGCCCCAATTCTAGTATCTTTGTGTGTGTGTGTGTGTGTGTGTGTTTTCCCCAAGAAGTTCTAATTAGTCTTATTGGTGAATGGTATTATTAACTAGGATATGAGTGTTACATGAGTTAATTGCTTCAGCTGGCAAAGTAAAGAAATGACTAATTTGAGTATATATGTTTGTTGTTTAGTTGCAGAGTCATGTCTGACTCTTTTGTGATCCCATGGACTGTAGCCCTCCAGGCTCTTCTGTCCATGGGATTTCCCAGGCAAGAACATGGGAATGAGTTGCCATATTCTTCTCCAGGGAGTCTTCCTGACCCAGGGTGCCTGCCTATACACTTTTTATGTGTAATCGTATTTTTGATAATAATCTGAAAATAACTTCACATGACTGTCTCCAACTCTAATCCATTACGACACAGATCTTGTTCTCCTCCCCTTGCTATGTGTTACCTCCTACTCCAACAGTGAGAGAACCGGC
The DNA here is from genome assembly GCF_003369695.1 of Bos indicus x Bos taurus. Taxonomy (NCBI): domain Eukaryota; kingdom Metazoa; phylum Chordata; class Mammalia; order Artiodactyla; family Bovidae; genus Bos; species Bos indicus x Bos taurus. The sequence goes on along the minus strand of NC_040079.1, from coordinate 94,083,120 downwards.
TCCCATCTCCATTAAGATGTAAGTAATTGTTCAGTTCCATACACTTGTAGAGTGGTTTCAGAGTTGTTAACATATTACCCCTGTGGGAAACAACTTTATGAATTAGAGTACAGTGCTTATGTACAGATCCTTTTGACTTTAGGGATCTTATTTATTTCTCAAGTTACTCAGGTTAGCACCTGTTTCCCCAACTCTGTTCAGTGAAGTGGCTTCATCCATTTGTGATACTGTTGGGTTTTTTTGGTTAACATTCTCTATTTGACCTTGAGATTCTGTGACTCCTTGAATGATTTTTTTTTTTAACTCAAGTATGTTTATTTCAGGTGTACAACACAGTGAATTGATATTTTTATAGATTATGCATCATATAAAACGGTTAATATTATTGACTATTTTCCCCATACTGTACATTATATCCCTTTGATTTTACAGTTGGTAGTTTGTACTTCTTAATTCCCTTCACATATTTTTCCCATCCCCTTACACCCCTCCCCGCTCTGGTAACCATGTTTGTTCTCTGTATCTGGCTTTGTTTATCTAGTTTTATTTATTAGTTTGTTTTGGCTTTTAAATTCTGCATATAAATGATATCATGCAGTAATTGTCTTTGTGTTGTCACAAATGGCAAGATTTATCCTATTTTATGACTGAGTAATACTGTGTTGTGAATACATTTACCACATCTTCTTAGTCGTGGACACTTAAGAGGCTTCCATATCTTGGCTGTGTTATAGAACAGAGTGCGTATATCTTTTCCGACTTTGTTCAGGTATATACCCAAGAGTGGAACTGTTGGGTCATATTTTTAGTTTTGCAGGTAAACATCATACTATGTTTCATAGTGGCTTTACCCGTTTGCATTCCTATCGAAAGTGCACTGAGGTTTCCTTTTTCACAGCTTTGCCAGTGCTTCTTATCTGTCATCCTTTTAAGGACAGCCATTCTGACAGGTGACGAGATGCCTCTTTGTAGCTTTTATTTGTGTTTCCCTGATAATTAGTGTTGCAGAGCATCTTTTCATGTGCCTGTTGGCTGTCTGCATGTCATCTTTGGAGAAATATGTATTCAGGTCCTCTGCCCATTTTTTTTTAATTGGATCTTTTTTTTTTTTTATAGAGTTCTGTGAGTTCTTTGAATACTTTTGATATTAACCCCCTTCAGACATATCACTTGCAAATATCTTCTCCCATTCAGTAGACTGCCTTTTTGTTTGGTTGATGATTTCCTCTGCTGTGCAAAAGCTTTTTAGTTTGGAGTGTGTTCTCATTTGTTTATATTTGATTTTATTTCCCTTGACTGAGGGGATAAATCCAAAACTATTTTGCTAAGACATGTCAAAGAGTTTACTGCCTAGGTTTACTTCCAGGAGTTTCATGGTTTCAGGTCTTATTTTTAAGTCTTTAATTCACTTTGAGTTTATTTTTTACATATGGTGTGAGAAAGTAGTTCAGTTTGGTTATTTTGCATGTTGCTGTCCAGTTGTTTTAACACCATTTGCTCAAGAGTCTGTCTTTCCCCCCTTGTATATCCTTGCTTCTGTTTTCATAGATTAATTGACCATATGTGCGTGGGTTTATTTCTGGACTCTGTTCTGTTCCATTGATCTCTGTTGGTTTCTAAGCCAGTATCACACTGTTTTGATGTCCAGAAGCATTTGTTATTGTTTCTCAAGATTGTTTTGGCTATTTGGGATTTTTTGTGTGTGTGTGGTTCCATACACATTTTAATATTATTGTCCTAGTTTTGTGAAAAATGTTATTGGTGTTTTCGTAAGGATCGCATTGAATCTGTAGATGGCTCTGTGTAGTTTGGACATTTTAACAACATTTATTCTTCTGATCCATGTTAATCTGTTTGTTTATTTGTGTTGATTTCAGTTTCTTTGTTCAGTGTCTTATAGGTTTCATAGTACGTGTCTCGTACCTCCTTGGTTAAATTTATTTCTATGTACCTGATCCTTTTTGATTTCATTGTAAATGAGATTGTTTCCTTAATTTACTTCTAATAGAAAGGCAATGCCAAAGAATGCTCAAACTACTGCACAATTGCACTCATCTCACACGCTAGTAAAGTAATGCTCAAAATTCTCCAAGCCAGGCTTCAGCAATATGTGTACCGTGAACTTCCAGATGTTCAAGCTGGTTTTAGAAAAGGCAGAGGAACCAGAGATCAAATTGCCAATATCCACTGGATCATCGAAAAAGCAAGAGAGTTCCAGAAAAAACATCTTTTTCTGCTTTATTGACTATGCCAAAGCCTTTGACTGTGTGGATCACAATAAACTGTGGAAAATTCTGAAAAAGATGGGAATACCTGACCACCTGACCTGCCTCTTGAGAAACCTGTATGCAGGTCAGGAAGCAACAGTTAGAACTGGACATGAAACAACAGACTGTTTCCAAATAGGAAAAGAAGTACACCAAGGCTGTATATTGTCACCCTGCTTATTTAACTTATATGCAGAGTACATCATGAGAAATTCTGGGCTGGATGAAGCACAAGCTGGAATCAAGATTGCCAGGAGAAATCTCAGTAACCTCAGATATGCAGATGACACCACCCTTATGGCAGAAAGTGAAGAACTAAAAAGCCTCTTAATGAAAGTGAAAGTAGAGAGTGAAAAATTGGCTTAAAGCTCAACATTCAGAAAATGAAGATCATGACATCTGGTCTCATCACTTCATGGGAAATAGATGGGGAAACAGTGTCAGACTTTATTTTTTTGGGCTACAAAATCACTGCAGATGGTGATTGCAGCCATGAAATTAAAAGACGCTTACTCCTTGGAAGGAAAGTTATGACCAACCTAGATAGCATATTCAAAAGCAGAGACATTACTTTGCCAACAAAGGTCCATCTAGTCGAGGCTATGGTTTTTCCAGTTGTCAAGTATGGATGTGAGAGTTGGACTGTGAAGAAAGCTGAGTGCCAAAGAATTGATGCTTTTGAACTGTGGTGTTGGAGAAGACTCTTGAGAGTTCCTTGGACTGCAAGGACATCCAACCAGTCCATTCTAAAGGAGATTAGTCCTGGGATTTCTTTGGAAGGAATGATGCTAAAGCTGAAACTCCAGTACTTTGGCCACCTCATGCAAAGAGTTGACTCATTGGAAAAGACTCTGATGCTGGGAGGGATTGGGGGCAGGAGGAGAAGGGGACGCCAGAGGATGAGATGGCTGGATGGCATCACTGACTTGATGGACATGAGTCTGAGTGAACTCCAGGAGTTGGTGATGGACAGGGAGGCCTGGCGTGCTGTGATTCATGGGGTTGCAAAGAGTCGAACATGACTGAGTGACTGAACTGGACTGAACTGAACTGAATAGCTCATTATCAGTATATAGAAAGGCAACAGAATTCTGTATATTAATTTTTCATCTTATAACTTTACTGAACTTGTTTATTGTAACAGTTTTTTGGTGGAATCTTATGGTGTTTTACATAAGAGGATTATGTCATCTGCAAATGGAGATGATTTTACTTAGCCCTTTCTGATTTGGATGCTTTGACTTCTTGCCTAACTGTTCTGGCTAGAAATTATCGTACTGAGTGGTAAGAGTGGGCACCTTATTTTGTTCCGATCTTAGAGGAAAGTTTTCAGCTCTTCACTATTGAGTCTGATGTTATCTGTGGGCTTGTCATATATGGTCTTTTTTATGTTGAGGCAATACTTTTTATTACTAGTTGGTTGAGTATTTTATCATGAAGGAGTCAAATGGTTTTTCTATATCTGTTGATAAGATACTTTATTCCTTCACTCTGTGAATGTGATATATTGCAGTGATTTGTATATACTGAACTGTCCTTGCATCCTAGGGATAAATCTCATTTTGTCATGAGGTGTAGTTCTCTTAATGTGATGTTACTGTTGAGACATTTTGCATGTATTTTCCTCAGGAATATTGGCATCAAATTTTCTTCCCTTGTGATTTCTTTCTCTGTCTTTTTTCTGGGTAATGCTGGCTTCATAAAATAAGTTTTATGAACTTTTCCTGCTCTTAAATTTTGGGGAAGAATTTGGTAAAGATTGGAGTTAATCCATCAACAAAATGAAAATGGAACCTGTAGACTAGGAGGAAAAACTATTTCCAAGCTGTATACCTGGTAAAGAATTAATATCCAAAATATGTAGAAACTCATATAGCTCAATAGCAAAAAAAAAAAAAAAAGGCTGGGGGAAGGAAGTAATAAAAATAGGCAAAGGAATTGAACAGTCATTTACCTAACTTTTTGAAAACTTCTGTGCACACAAATACACACTTGAATCCTACATATGAATAGGATAAAAATATTGAATTCCTTCTCTTACTCCACTAGAAACAAAACAAAACAAAACAAACCTCCACCTTTTACCAGTGCCAAATTCGGACAATATTTTCCAAACTCTCCAGCTCTTAACTCATTTTTTTTTTTAATTTTTTATACCTTTATTTCTCATGTGTTCCCCATCCTGAACCCTCCTCCCTCCTCCCTCCCCATACCATCCCTCTGGGTCGTCCCAGTGCACCAGCCCCAAGCATCCAGCATCGTGCATTGAACCTGGACTTGCATCTCATTTCATACATGGCATTTCACATGTTTCAATGCCATTCTCCCAAATCTTCCCACCCTCTCCCTCTCCCACAGAGTCCATAAGCCTGTTCTATACATCAGTGTCTCTTTTGCTGTCTCGTATACAGGGTTATCGTTACCATCTTTCTAAATTCCATATATATGCGTTAGTATACTGTATTGGTGTTTTTCCTTCTGGCTTACTTCACTCTGTATAATAGGCTCCAGTTTCATCCACCTCATTAGAACTGATTCAAATGTATTCTTTTTAATGGCTGAGTAATACTCCATTGTGTATATGTACCACCGCTTTCTTATCCATTCATCTGCTGATGGACATCTAGGTTGCTTCCATGTCCTGGCTATTATAAACAGTGCTGCGATGAACATTGGGGTACATGTGTCTCTTTCCCTTCTGGTTTCCTCAGTGTGTATGCCCAGCAGTGGGATTGCTGGATCATAAGGCAGTTCTATTTCCAGTTTTTTAAGGAATCTCCACACTGTTCTCCATAGTGGCTGTACTAGTTTGCATTCCCACCAACAGTGTAAGAGGGTTCCCTTTTCTCCACACCCTCTCCAGCATTTATTATTTGTAGACTTTTGGATCGCAGCCATTCTGACTGGTGTGAAATGGTATCTCATAGTGGTTTTGATTTGCATTTCTCTGATAATGAGTGATGTTGAGCATCTTTTCATGTGTTTGTTAGCCATCTGTATGTCTTCTTTGGAGAAATGTCTATTTAGATCTTTGGCCCATTTTTTGATTGGGTCATTTATTTTTCTGGAGTTGAGCTGGAGGAGTTGCTTGTATATTTTTGAGATTAGTTGTTGTCGGTTGCTTCATTTGCTATTATTTTCTCCCATTCTGAAGGCTGTCTTTTCACCTTGCTAATAGTTTCCCTTGATGTGCAGAAGCTTTTAAGTTTAATTAGATCCCATTTGTTTATTTTTGCTTTTATTTCCAATATTCTGGGAGGTGGGTCATAGAGGATCCTGCTGTGATGTATGTCAGAGAGTGTTTTGCCTATGTTCTCCTCTAGGAGTTTTATAGTTTCTGGTCTTACGTTGAGATCTTTAATCCATTTTGAGTTTATTTTTGTATATGGTGTTAGAAAGTGTTCTAGTTTCATTCTTTTACAAGTGGTTTACAAGTGGTTGACCAGATTTCCCAGCACCACTTGTTAAAGAGATTGTCTTTAATCCATTGTGTATTCTTGCCTCCTTTGTCAAAGATAAGGTGTCCATATGTGCGTGGATTTATCTCTGGGCTTTCTATTTTGTTCCATTGATCAATATTTCTGTCTTTGTGCCAGTACCATACTGTCTTGATAACTGTGGCTTTGTAGTAGAGCCTGAAGTCAGGTAGGTTGATTCCTCCAGTTCCATTCTTCTTTCTCAAGATTTCTTTGGCTATTTGAGTTTTTTTGTATTTCCATACAAATTGTGAAATTATTTGTTCTAGCTCTGTGAAGAATACTGTTTGTAGCTTGATAGGGATTGCATTGAATCTATAAATTGCTTTGGGTAGTATACTCGTTTTCACTATATTGATTCTTCCAATCCATGAACATGGTATATTTCTCCATCTATTAGTGTCCTCTTTGATTTCTTTCACCAGTGTTTTATAGTTTTCTATATATAGGTCTTTAGTTTCTTTAGGTAGATATATTCCTAAGTATTTTATTCTTTTCGTTGCAATGGTGAATGGAATTGTTTCCTTAATTTCTCTTTCAGTTTTCTCATTATTAGTGTATAGGAATGCAAGGGATTTCTGTGTGTTGATTTTATATCCTGCAACTTTACTGTAATCATTGATTAGTTCTAGTAATTTTCTGGTGGAGTCTTTAGGGTTTTCTATGTAGAGGATCATGTCATCTGCAAATAGTGAGAGTTTTACTTCTTCTTTTCCAATTTGGATTCCTTTTATTTCTTTTTCTGCTCTGATTGCTGTGGCCAAAACTTCCAAAACTATGTTGAATAGTAATGGTGAAAGTGGGCACCCTTGTCTTGTTCCTGACTTTAGAGGAAATGCTTTCAATTTTTCACCATTGAGGATAATGTTTGCTGTGGGTTTGTCATATATAGCTTTTATTATGTTGAGGTATGTTCCTTCTATTCCTGCTTTCTGGAGAGTTTTTTATCATAAATGGATGTTGAATTTTGTCAAAGGCTTTCTCTGCATCTATTGAGATAATCATATGGTTTTTGTTTTTCAATTTGTTAATGTGGTGTATTACATTGATTGATTTGTGGATATTGAAGAATCCTTGCATCCCTGGGATAAAGCCCACTTGGTCATGGTGTATGACTTTTTAATGTGTTGTTGGATTCTGATTGCTAGAATTTTGTTAAGGATTTTTGCATCTATGTTCATCAGTGATATTGGCCTGTAGTTTTCTTTTTTTGTGGGATCTTTGTCAGGTTTTGGTATTAGGGTGATGGTGGCCTCATAGAATGAGTTTGGAAGTTTACCTTCCTCTGCAATTTTCTGGAAGAGTTTGAGCAGGATAGGTGTCAGCTCTTCTCTAAATTTTTGGTAGAATTCAGCTGTGAAGCCGTCTGGACCTGGGCTTTTGTTTGCTGGAAGATTTTTGATTACAGTTTCAATTTCCGTGCTTGTGATGGGTCTGTTAACGTTTTCTATTTCTTCCTGGTCGAGTTTTGGAAAGTTGTACTTTTCTAAGAATTCGTCCATTTCTTCCTCGTTGTCCATTTTATTGGCATATAATTGTTGATAATAGTCTCTTATGATCCTTTGTATTTCTGTGTTGTCTGTTGTGATCTCTCCATTTTCGTTTCTAATTTTATGGATTTGATTTTTCTCCCTTTGTTTCTTGATGAGTCTGGCTAATGGTTTGTCAATTTTATTTATCCTTTCAAAGAACCAGCTTTTGGCTTTGTTGATTTTTGCTATGGTCTCTTTTGTTTCGTTTGCATTTATTTCTGCTCTAATTTTTAAGATTTCTTTCCTTCTACTAACCCTGGGATTCTTCATTTCTTCCTTTTCTAGTTGCTTTAGGTGTAGAGTTAGGTTATTTTTTTGACTTTTTTCTTGTTTCTTGAGGTGTGCCTGTATTGCTATGAACTTTCCCCTTAGGACTGCTTTTACTGTGTCCCACAGGTTTTGGGTTGTTGTGTTTTCATTTTCATTCGTTTCTATGCAAATTTTGATTTCTTCTGTGATTTGTTGGTTATTCAGCAGGGTGTTGTTCATCCTCCATATGTTGGAATTTTTAATAGTTTTTCTCCTGTAATTGAGATCTAATCTTACTGCATTGTGGTCAGAAAAGATGCTTGGAATGATTTCTATTTTTTTGAATTTACCAAGGCTAGATTTATGGCCCAGGATGTGATCTATCCTGGAGAAGGTTCCATGTGTGCTTGAGAAAAAGGTGAAATTCATTGTTTTGGGATGAAATGTCCTATAGATATCAATTAGGTCTAACTGGTCTATTGTATCATTTAAAGTTTGTGTTTCCTTGTTAATTTTCTGTTTAGTTGATCTATCCATAGGTGTGAGTGGGGTATTAAAGTCTCCCACTATTATTGTGTTATTGTTAATTTCTCCTTTCATACTTGTTAGCATTTGTCTTACATACTGCAGTGCTCCCGTGTTGGGTGCATATATATTTATAATTGTTATATCTTCTTCTTGGATTGATCCTTTGATCATTATGTAGTGACCTTCTTTGTCTCTTTTCACAGCCTTTGTTTTAAAGTGTATTTTATCTGATGTGAGTATTGCTACTCCTGCTTTCTTTTGGACCCTATTTGCATGGAAAATCTTTTTCCAGCCCTTCACTTTCAGTCTGTATGTGTCCCCTGTTTTGAGGTGGGTCTCCTGTAGACAACATATGTAGGGGTCTTGTTTTTGTATCCATTCAGCCAGTCTTTGTCTTTTGGTTGGGGCATTCAACCCATTTACGTTTAAGGTAATTACTGATAAGTATGATCCCGTTGCCATTTACTTTATTGTTTGGGGTTCGAATTTATACACCATTTTTGTGTTTCCTGTCTAGAGAATATCCTTTAGTATTTGTTGGAGAGCTGGTTTGGTGGTGCAGAATTCTCTCAGCTTTTGCTTGTCTGAGAAGCTTTTGATTTATCCTTCATACTTGAATGAAATCCTTGCTGGGTACAATAATCTGGGCTGTAGGTTATTTTCTTTCATCATTTTAAGTATGTCTTGCCATTCCCTCCTGGCTTGAAGAGTTTCTATTGAAAGATCAGCTGTTATCCTTATGGGAATCCCCTTGTGTGTTATTTGTTGTTTTTCCCTTGCTGCTTTTAATATTTGTTCTTTGTGTTTGATCTTTGTTAATTTGATTAATATGTGTCTTGGGGTGTTTCTCCTTGGGTTTATCCTGTTTGGGATTCTCTGGGTTTCTTGGACTTGGGTGATTATTTCCTTCCCCAGTTTAGGGAAGTTTTCAACTATTATCTCCTCAAGTATTTTCTCATGGTCTTTCTTTTTGTCTTCTTCTTCTGGAACCCCTATGATTCGAATGTTGTAGCGTTTAATGTTGTCCTGAAGGTCTCTGAGATTGTCCTCATTTCTTTTAATTCGTTTTTCTTTTATCCTCTCTGATTCATTTATTTCAACCATTCTATCTTCTAATTCACTAATCCTATCTTCTGCCTCTGTTATTCTACTATTTGTTGCCTCCAGAGTGTTTTTAATTTCACTTATTGCATTATTCGTTTTATACTGACTCTCTTTTATTTCTTCTAGGTCCTTGTTAAACCTTTCTTGCATCTTCTCAATCTTTGTCTCCAAGCTATTTATCTGTGATTCCATTTTGATTTCAAGATTTTGGATCAATTTCACTATCATTATTCGGAATTCTTTATCAGGTAGTTTCCCTATCTCTTCCTCTTTTGTTTGGTTTGGTGGGCATTTATCCTGTTCCTTTATCTGCTGGGTATTCCTCTGTCTCTTCATCTTGTTTAAATTGCTGAGTTTGGGGTGTCCTTTCTGTATTCTGGCAGTTTGTGGAGTTCTCTTTATTGTGGCGTTTCCTCACTGTGTGTGGGTTTGTACAGGTGGCTTGTCAAGGTTTCCTGGTTAGGGAAGCTTGTGTCGGTGTTCTGATGGGTGGAGCTGTATTTCTTCTCCTTGTTCAGTCGCACTGTGGGGAGGGAGGAGGGATGCTGCAAACAAATAACACTGGTGTGCGCTCGCAGTGCCTCAGCCACACTGGGTCTGCCCCGCTCACGATGTGTGTAGCCTCCCTGCCCACACTGCTCGGGCTCTAGGTTGTTCCGCCGGGAACAATCCGAGGCTGGCCCTGGGTTGCATGTACCTCCCAGGTCCAAGCCGCTCAGGTTCAGGCACTCGGGTAGTCCTCAGAGGCGCAGACTCAGTTGGGCCTGAGTTTTGTGCTCTTCCCAGGTCCGAGCGAGCGCCAATGCTGCGACTTATCGCCTCCCCGCCACTCGGTTATCTGGGTGTAAAACCGGCGCACCTTCTCAGGCAGATGTTAACCGTCCAGACCCCCAAAAAGTTTTAGTTAGCAAAGAAGCCTGCTTACAGTTTTATAGATAATGTCTCTCTGGGGCTGCAATTGCCCCCTTCCAGCTCTGGCTGCCTGTCACCGGAGGGGGAAGGTCTGCAGCCGGCTATCTCTGTTCAATTCTTTGTTCCGTGCGCGGGCCTGGCGGTCTTAGGTTACGGATGGCTTTTCGCGTGGTAGATATCCCACAGTCTGGTTTGCTAGCCCAAATTATTTCGCTCAGATAGTGCTCAGGGTATTCAGGCCAGATTCTTACTCTAAGCAATGCAGCCCGCGCTGCGCCTCCCTGCCCAGCCCCCGCTTGCTAATGGCGCGTGCAGGCGTCTGCGCTGCTTCTCCGCTGGGGGAGTTACCGTAGGACTCGCAATCTTCGAGTTTTAATTGTTTGTTTATTTTTTCTTCCTGTTACGTTGCCCTCTGTGCTTCCAAAGCTCAGCACAGATTCGGCAGTGAGAAGGTTTCCTGGTGTTTGGAAACTTCTCTCTTTTTAAGACTCCCTTCCCGGGATGGAACTCCGTCCCTCCCTCTTTTGTCTCTTTTTTTGTCTTTTATATTTTTTCCTACCTCCTTTCGAAGAGCTGGGTTGCTTTTCTGGGTGCCTGATGTCCTCTGCCGGCATTCAGAAGTTGTTTTGTGGAATTTACTCGACGTTTAAATGCTCATTTGATGAATTTGTGGGGGAGAAAGTGTTCTCCCCGTCCTACTCCTCTGCCATCTTGGCTCCTCCTCCAGCTCTTAACTCTTGATGTAAAGAAATGTTAATAAATCAGTATTTTACAAATCTGTTTTGAAGCTCAATTTTGTCTTCAAGTATATTTATATAGTAAGTTAAATATTTTGTTTTCGTTCTCAGTTTCTTATTTTTAAGTGTCTCACCACATACTCTTATAAAACTTCCCTTGAAGCTTTCAGTCTTCAAAGTATATCTCATGGTTAACACTTAGGTTTATTAAGATTGTAGGGAAAATGCAGAAAATTTAAGAATAGAAAATAGGTATTTTGAGAAATAGACTTAGGACTAATTTCAGATAACAATGCAGAAAAAAAATCATCTATAAATATTGATTTACATCAGTCTGTTCCTTTTAGCAATTTATTTCTAATTGCTTTTCATTTCTAATGCATTTCCTCTTTTTTAAACTTATTTATTTGAATTGGAGGATAATTACTTTACAATACTGTGATAGCCTCTGCCATACATCAGCATGAATTGGCCATAGGTATACATCTGTCCCCTCCCTCCTGAACACCTGGCTACAGCCCTCTCCACCCCCTCCCTCCAGGTTGTCACAGAACACCAGCTCTGGGTTCCCTGCATCATACATCAAACTCCCATTGGCTGTTTTACATGTGGTAATGTATATGTTTCAATGGTATTCTCTAAACTCATCCCACCCTCTCCTCTCCCACTGAGTCCAAAGATCTGTTCTTTATGTCTGTGTCTCCTTTGCTGCCCTGCATATAGGATCATCAGTCCCATCTTTCCAGATTCTATATATATGTGTTAAAATATGATATTTGTCTTTTTCTTCCTGATTTGCTTCACTCTGGTAATGGGCTCTAGGTTCATCCATCTTATTAGAACTGACTCAAATACATTCCTTTTTATAGCTGAGTAATATTCCATTGTGTATATGTACCACAATTTCCTTATCCATTCATATACTGATGGACATCTAGGTTGCTTCCATGTCCTAACTATTGTAAATAGTGCTGCAATGAACATTGGAGTACGTGTGTCTTTTGCAAGTAGGGTTTCCTTAGGGTATATGCCCAGTAGTGGGATTGCTAAGTTACATGGCAGTTTTATTTCTAGTTTTTTTAAAGGAATCTCCGTACTGTTTTCCATAGTGGTTGTATCAGTTTGCATTCCCACCAACAGTGTAAGAGGGTTCCATTTTCTCTACACCCTCTCCAGAATTTATTGTTGATAGACTTTTGGATGATAGCTATTCTGATTGGTGTGAGATGATACCTCACTGTAGTTTTGATTTGCATTTCTCTAATGAGTGATGTTGAGCATCTTTTCATGTGTTTATTAGCCATCTGTATGTCTTCTTTAGAGAAATGTCAGTTCAGGTCGTCTGCCCACTTTTTGATTGGGTTGTTTGTTTTTCTGGTATTGAGCTGCATGAGCTGCTTGTGTATTTTGGAGATTAATCCTTCCATTTTCAGTTGTTTCATTTGCTATTATTTTCCGCCATTATGATGGTTGTCTTCTCACCTCACTTATAGTTTCCTTCATTATGCAAAAGGCTTTAAGATTAATTAGGTCCCATTTGTTTATTTTTGCTTTTATTTCCATTACTGTAGGAGGTGGGTCATAGACAGCATCTTTCTGTGATTTATGTCAGAGTGTTCTGCCTAGGTTTTCCTCTTAAGAGTTTTATACTTTCTAATCTTAGGTTTAGGTCTTTAATCCATTTTGAGTTTATTTTTGTGTCTGGCTTTAGGAAGTGTTTTAATTTCATTCTTTTACATGTAGTTGACTAGTTTTCTTAGCAGCTCTTATTGAAGAGACTGTATTTTCTCCATTGTATATTTTTGCCTCCTTTGTCAGAGATAAGTTGTCCACAGGTGTGTGGATTTATCTCTGAGTTTTCTATCTTGTTTCATTAGTCTAAATTTATGTTTTAGAGGGTTGATTCCTCCAGTTCTGTCCTTTCTCAAGATTGCTTTGGCTATTTGAAGTCTTTTGTGTTTCCATGCAAATTGTGAAATTATTAGTTCTAGTTCTGTGAAAATTACTGTTGGTAGTTCAGTAGAGATTGCATTGAATCTAAAAATTACTTGGGACAGTATAGTCATTTTCACTATATTAATCCTTCCAATCCAAGAACATGGTATATCTCTCCATCTGTTTGTGTCGTCTTTGATTTCTTTCATCAGCATCTTATAGTTTTCTGCATACAGGTCTTTTGTCTCTTTAGGCAAATTTATTCCTAAGTATTTTATTATTTTTGTTGCAGTGGTGAATGGGATTTTTTCCTTAATTTTTCTTTATGATTTTTCATTGTTATTGTATAGGAACACAAGGAATTTGTGTGTGTTAATTTTATGTCCTGCAACTTTACTATATTAATTAATTAGCTCTGGTAATTTTCTAGTGGCATCTTTAGGGTTTTCTATGTAGAGAAGCATGTTATCTGCAAACAGTGAGTTTTATTTTTTCTTTCTCAGTCTAGATTCCTTTATTTCTTTTTCTTCTCTGATTGCTATGCCTAGGACTCTCAAAACTATGTTGAATAATAGTGGTGACAGTAGGCACCCTTGTCTTGTTCCTCAGTTTAGAGGAGCATTTCCTATTTTATGATTGTAATTTATTGTTCTTTTCACATTGGGCACCAATTCATTGTCACTGCCTTTATTTTTGCCACATTAAAAACCCATTCCTAAATATGTTTACTCCACATATACACAAAAGAGGTATTTTTTCACTCCAATTCGTGAGAAGAAAAGCTAATTATATGCTTTTTTTAGGAATACAGATTTTCAACCTACCTCAAGAGGGATGCTATTAACAAAGTATATAAGGGTTTTTTGGTGTGACTTTTTTCTTTCTTTCCAACACTCTCCTTTATCATTCCCTTGTTTCACAAATCTTTTATAGCAAGATTTCAAAGCATCATATAAAATAATGAGAAATCTGTAATACAGTGTACCTACAAATATATAAGTTTTATCAGAAAAGTAGGAATGCAGATATGAGACAATTGGTGGAATGAAAAAAGAGTAAATTACTAAGTACAGTTTATACTCCATATGTACTTATCTGAGATGTAAAAGAGTTGATAAGCCTTTAGGCCTTGATTTCAGCAGAACAGAAAGATGATTTCTAAGATCAAGGACTAAAAGATCACGAATTGTTCCACCTCTAGGTGAACGCATATTGAATATCAATTGTGAAAGATACAGTATTTCACCTTAATACTCTAGAAGAAGAATGACAGGTACAAACTTAACAGCCCGTATTATTTGAATGTAAATGTTAATATAAGTCAAAATATGATCAATACACAAGTATAAAGGGCTTGAGGAATTCAAAAGAAGGAGAAAGACAATACCTGATTATGAGCACCACGTTGAGTTTTAAAGAGAAGGGGGCACTTGGGATGGACTTGAAAGACTGCAAAGGATTTAACAAGAGGGAACAGAATTAGCAAAAGCTAGAGGTGTACACGGAGAAGGCAATGGCACCCCACTCCAGTATTCTTGCCTGGAAAATCCCATGGACGGAGGAGCCTGATCAGCTGCAGTCCATGGGGTTGCTAGGAGTCGGACACAACTGAGCGACTTCACTTTCACTTTTCACTTTCACGCATTGGAGAAGGAAATGGCAACCCACTCTAGTGTTCTTGCCTGAAGAATCCCAGGGATGGGGGAGCCTGGTGGGCTGCCATCTCTGGGGTCGCACAGAGTCAGACACAACTGAAGCGACTTAGCAGCAGCAGCAGCAAAGGTGTACAAGGGTAATGAATATTTAAGAGACCTGAAGTAATGCTGCATAGATTTGGGATAGATTATAAGTGAACAGTAAATTAAAATTTTAGCTAGGTGTCTATTTTCAGAAACCTCTAAATATCAGATCAACTCTTTTAATTCACTAGACAATAAGAAACCATTGTAGATTTTTGGGAAGATTATTTCAGCAGAGATATTTAAAGCCAATTAGATGGAATATTAAAAACACAATTGGAAATTAAGAAGTCACTGTACTTGACTCTCCAGGTCTGGATTTCAAACCTTAGCATGCGTGAAAATAGCTGTGGAACTATAAACCAGTGATTGAGCAAAACCCCTGAGACTATGATTTCATTCCTAAGCTGTGGGGCTCAGGAATCTTTACTCTTAACAAGTGCCCCAGGTAATTCTGTACATATTAAAGTCTTGAGTGTCTAAGCCACAGACAGGTGAGAACATGACCTTGAGTGTGGCAGGCCTAATAGGGTATAGGTGAGACTGATGTGGTACCCTAGCTGCAAAAACTTGAATTTTTATAGATGACTCAGTTTCAGTTCTGAGGCTCGCTTAACTGAAGCATCAAAAACAATGAGCATTTGTTAAGCTGTACAGTGCTAATTCTCAGAATTGCTTCCTGAAGGTGACTAAAACTGAACGCTGCCTTAACACACATGGTTTGTGGTTGGATCTGACAAGTTGGGACTACATTGAGAGACTTAGAGTGTCATCTGCTTCTTATCTCCTAACTTTGTAAAAGCTTGGTGGGGCTGCTGAGAGAGATTGCTGGGAAAACAGGGAGGTGAGATTGAGCTCTCCAGGTCAGAGGTAAAATAAATGAGTGAGTAAATGACTGAAGAAAAATGGTTGACTTTTGAAGAAAGTTTACAGGACAGTAGTTCAAATAGCATGAGGAAAAATATCAACAATGTCTTAGTAACAGATCTTTAAAGATTACAAACAGTTTCAGGAAGTCTTTCTGACTTTCTGCCACAACTGGGAACAAAGTAAGCCAAAAGCAAAAACCTCTTTGTCTTGTAGGCCTTTTACTTCCTATTCCCAGAAACCTGTCTCTAGTAACGGTTGTGCATGGGTGTTCAGTTACTTCAGGCATGTCTGACTCTGCTACCCCATGGAATGTAGCCTGCCAGGCTGCTCTGTCCATGGAATTCTCCAGGCAAAAATACTGGAGTGGGTTGCCATTCCCTTCTCCAGCAGATCTTCCCAACCCAGGGATCAAACCCACATCTCCTGGGTTTCCTGCATTGCAGGCAACTTCTTTACCACTGAGCCACTGGGGAAGCCTATAGCAGTCTAGATACTTCATAGGAGGATGATCCTGATGAAAAATCTATTTGAGCATTTCTTCCAGGCGACATACATTTCTGGTACTAGATTCTCCTCCTCCTCCTCCTTGGAAAATAAGGCACACTTTAACATGAAGTTCAACATAGAACGTCAAGGAAAAGATTAGTGCCACAGAGCAAACATTATTTGCTCCTAAAATATATAGTTGTGACTCAACTCTGCAGGAAGAGTATTTATAAATACTCTTCTACTAGATAGAAGTCTTGAGGGCTGATAAGATTATATCTGGATGAAAAGTGGGGAATGACTATTTTCTAGGTCACTTGAAAGTGAAAGTGTTAGTTGCTCAGTCATGTCCAGCTCTTTGTAACCCGGTGGACTGTAGCCTGCCAGGCTCTTCTGTCCATTCTCCAGGCAAGAATACTAGAATGAGTTGCCATTTCCTTCTCCAGGGGATCTTCCCGACCCAGGGATAGAATCCAGGTCCCCCTATAGAGGCAAATTCTTTACCATCTGAGACACTAGCGAAGTCTACATCACTTGCCAAAGTTTAATTATGATTTGAAATGATTAACATAATTATTGAAAGTATAATTATTAATTATAATAATCATGGAGTATTTTGGGGTCTTCCAGGTGGCTCAGCAGGTAAAGAATCTACCTGCAATGCAGGAGACTCAGGAGACAGGGGTTAGATCTGTGGATCATGAAGATCCCCTGGACAAGGGAAATGACAACCCATTCCAGTATCCTTGTTTGGGAAATTCCATGGACAGAGGAGCCTGGTGGGCTACAGTCCATGGTGTTGAAAAGAGTCAGACACAACTGAATACATGGCACATCTTTATAGTAGTGGAAATACTTCTAGTTTAATAGTTTCTGAAGTAATCCCATCTGCAGATAGGAAGAGACCAATAATAAAGAACATAGCATTTCTTTAAATTTATATTATGTACTCTTGCCTGGAAACTCCCATGGATGGAGGGGCCTGGTGGGCTGCAGTCCACGGGGTCGCTGAGGGTCGGACATGACTGAGCGACTTCACTTTCACTTTTCACTTTCATGCATTGGGGAAGGAAATGGCAACCCACTCCAGTGTTCTTGCCTGGAGAATCCCAGGGACGGGGGAGCCTGGTGGGCTGCTGTCTATGGGGTCGCACAGAGTCGGACACGACTGAAGTGACTTAGCAGTAGCAGTATTATTTTTTAATTTATTAATTGGAGAATAATTGCTTTACAACGTTGTATGGGTATCTGCCATACAACAACATGAATCCGCCATAAGCATATAAGCCCCTCCCTCTTGAACCTCCCTGCGCCCCCCATCCCACCCCTCTAGATTGTCACAGAGAACCAGGTTGAGCTTCCTGTGTTGTACAGAAGCTTCCCACTAGCTGTCTGTTTTACATATGGTAGTGTATGTGTGGACTCCGGGAGTTGGTGATGGACAGGGAGGCCTGGCACGCTGCGATTCATGGGGTCGCAAAGAGTCAGACAGGACTGAGCGACTGGACTGAACTGAACTGAATGTATATATTTCAGTGCTACTCTCTCAGTTCCTCCCACCCTCTCCTTCCCACACTGTGTCTACAAGTCTGTTCTCTGAATATTGTTAATACATAGTGTTATTTATAATGTGGGTGACTCTTGAGCTCTATCACTGGAAAGATAAATAAATCTTATGAGTTTGACTAGCTGGTGTTTCAACTTCCAAAACATTATGTACAGTGTAGTGTTTTAT
Organism: Bos indicus x Bos taurus; assembly: GCF_003369695.1. NCBI lineage: Eukaryota > Metazoa > Chordata > Mammalia > Artiodactyla > Bovidae > Bos > Bos indicus x Bos taurus. The sequence goes on along the minus strand of NC_040079.1, from coordinate 94,065,550 downwards.
TTTTTTTATTTTATTTTATTTTTAAACTTTACATAATTGTATTAGTTTTGCCAAATATCGAAATGAATCTGCCACAGGTATACCCACGTTCCCCATCCTGAACCCTCCACCCTCCTCCCTCCCCTCCCCTCCCTCTGGGCCGTCCCAGTGCACCAGCCCCAAGCATCCAGTATCGTGCATCAAACCTGGACTGGCGACTCGTTTCATACATGATATTATACATGTTTCAATGCTATTTTCCCAAATCTCCCCACCCTCTCCCTCTCCCACAGAGTCCATAAGACTGATCTATACAGCAGTGTCTCTTTTGCTGTCTCGTACACAGGGTTATTGTTTCCATCTTTCTAAATTCCATATATATGTGTTAGTATACTGTATTGGTGTTTTTCTTTCTGGCTTACTTCACTCTGTATAATAGGTTCCAGTTTCATCCATCTCATTAGAACTGATTCAAATGTATTCTTTTTCATGGCTGAGTAATACTCCATTGTGTATATGTACCACCGCTTTCTTATCCATTCATCTGCTGATGGACATCTAGGTTGCTTCCATGTCCTGGCTATTATGAACAGTGCTGCGATGAACATTGGGGTACACATGTCTCTTTCCCTTCTGGTTTCCTCAGTGTGTATGCCCAGCAGTGGGATTGCTGGATCATAAGGCAGTTCTGTTTCCAGTTTTTTAAGGAATCTCCACACTGTTCTCCATAGTGTCTGTACTAGTTTGCATTCCCACCAACAGTGCAAGAGAGTTCCCTTCTCTCCACACCTTCTCCAGCATTTATTGCTTGTAGACTTATGGATTGCAGCCATTCTGACTGGCGTGAAATGGTACCTCATAGTGGTTTTGATTTGCATTTCTCTGATAATGAGTGATGTTGAGCATCTTGTCATGTGTTTGTTAGCCATCTGTATGTCTTCTTTGGAGAAATGTCTATTTAGTTCTTTGGCCCATTTTTTGATTGGGTCATTTATTTTTCTGGAGTTGAGCTGTAGGAGTTGCTTGTATATTTTTGAGATTAGTTGTTTGTCTGTTGCTTCATTTGCTATTATTTTCTCCCATTCTGAAGGCTGCCTTTTCACCTTGCTAATAGTTTCCTTTGTTGTGCAGAAGCTTTTAAGTTTTATTAGGTCCCATTTGTTTATTTTTGCTTTTATTTCCAATATTCTGGGAGGTGGGTCATAGAGGATCCTGCTGTGATGTATGTCGGAGAGTGTTTTGCCTATGTTCTCCTCTAGGAGTTTTATAGTTTCTGGTCTTACATTGAGATCTTTAATCCATTTTGAGTTTATTTTTGTGTATGGTGTTAGAAAGTGGTCTAGTTTCATTCTTTTACAAGTGGTTGACCAGTTTTCCCAGCACCACTTGTTAAAGAGGTTGTCTTTAATCCATTGTATATTCTTGCCTCCTTTGTCAAAGATAAGGTGTCCATATGTGCGTGGATTTATCTCTGGGCTTTCTATTTTGTTCCATTGATCAATATTTCTGTCTTTGTGCCAGTACCATACTGTCTTGATAACTGTGGCTTTGTAGTAGAGCCTGAAGTCAGGCAGGTTGATTCCTCCAGTTCCATTCTTCTTTCTCAAGATCGCTTTGGCTATTCGAGGTTTTTTGTATTTCCATACAAATTGTGAAATTATTTGTTCTAGCTCTGTGAAGAATACCGTTGGTAGCTTGATAGGGATTGCATTGAATCTATAAATTGCTTTGGGTAGTATACTCATTTTCACTATATTGATTCTTCCAATCCATGAACATGGTATATTTCTCCATCTATTAGTGTCCTCTTTGATTTCTTTCACCAGTGTTTTATAGTTTTCTATATATAGGTCTTTAGTTTCTTTAGGTAGATATATTCCTAAGTATTTTATTTTTTCCATTGCAATGGTGAATAGAATTGTTTCCTTAATTTCTCTTTCAGTTTTCTCATTATTAGTGTATAGGAATGCAAGGGATTTCTGTGTGTTGATTTTATATCCTGCAACTTTACTATAATCATTGATTAGTTCTAGTAATTCTCTGGTGGAGTCTTTAGGGTTTTCTATGTAAAGGATCATGTCATCTGCAAACAGTGAGAGTTTTACTTCTTCTTTTCCAATTTGGATTCCTTTTATTTCTTTTTCTGCTCTGATTGCTGTGGCCAAAACTTCCAAAACTATGTTGAATAGTAATGGTGAAAGTGGGCACCCTTGTCTTGTTCCTGACTTTAGAGGAAATGCTTTCAATTTTTCACCATTGAGGATAATGTTTGCTGTGGGTTTGTCATATATAGCTTTTATTATGTTGAGGTATGTTCCTTCTATTCCTGCTTTCTGGAGAGTTCTTATCATAAATGGATGTTGAATTTTGTCAAAGGCTTTCTCTGCATCTATTGAGATAATCATATGGTTTTTGTTTTTCAGTTTGTTAATGTGATGTATAACATTGATTGATTTGCGGATATTGAAGAATCCTTGCATCCCTGGGATAAAGCCCACTTGGTCATGGTGTATGATCTTTTTAATGTGTTGTTGGATTCTTATTGCTAGAATTTTGTTAAGGATTTTTGCATCTATGTTCATCAGTGATATTGGCCTGTAGTTTGCTTTTTTTGTGGGATCTTTGTCAGGTTTTGGTATTAGGGTGATGGTGGCCTCATAGAATGAGTTTGGAAGTTTACCTTCCTCTGCAATTTTCTGGAAGAGTTTGAGTAGGCTAGGTGTTAGCTCTTCTCTAAATTTTTGGTAGAATTCAGCTGTGAAGCCGTCTGGACCTGGGCTTTTGTTTGCTGGAAGATTTTTGATTACAGTTTCAATTTCCATGCTTGTGATGGGTCTGTTAAGATTTTCTATTTCTTCCTGGTCCAGTTTTGGAAAGTTGTACTTTTCTAAGAATTTTTAATAGTTTTTCTCCTGTAATTGAGATCTAATCTTACTGCATTGTGGTCAGAAAAGATGCTTGGAATGATTTCTATTTTTTTGAATTTACCAAGGCTAGATTTATGGCCCAGGATGTGATCTATCCTGGAGAAGGTCCCATGTGCGCTTGAGAAAAAGGTGAAATTCACTGTTTTGGGATGAAATGTCCTATAGATATCAATTAGGTCTAACTGGCCTATTGTATCGTTTAATGTTTGTGTTTCCTTGTTAATTTTCTGTTTAGTTGATCTATCCATAGATGTGAGTGGGGTATTAAAGTCTCCCACTATTATTGTGTTATTGTTCATTTCTCCTTTCATACTTGTTAGCATTTGTCTTACATATTGCGGCACTCCTGTGTTGGGTGCATATATATTTATAATTGTTATATCTTCTTCTTGGATTGATCCTTTGATCATTAATTAGTGACCATCTTTGTCTCTTTTCACAGCCTTTGTTTTAAAGTCTATTTTATCTGATATGAGTATTGCTACTCCTGCTTTCTTTTGGTCCCTATTTGCATGAAAAATCTTTTTCCAGCCCTTCACTTTCAGTCTGTATGTGTCCCCTGTTTTGAGGTGGGTCTCTTGTAGACAACATATATAGGGGTCTTGTTTTTGTATCCATTCAGCCAGTCTTTGTCTTTTGGTTGGGGCATTCAACCCATTTACATTTAAGGTAATTACTGATAAGTATGATCCCGTTGCCATTTACTTTATTGTTTTGGGTTCGAGTTTATACATTGTTTTTGTGTTTTCTGTCTAGAGAAAATCCTTTAGTATTTGTTGGAGAGCTGGTTTGGTGGTGCAGAATTCTCTCAGCTTTTGCTTGTCTGAGAAGCTTTTGATTTCTCCTTCATATTTGAATGAGATCCTTGCTGGGTACAATAATCTGGGCTGTAGGTTATTTTCTTTCATCACTTTAAGTATGTCTTGCCATTCCCTCCTGGCTTGAAGAGTTTCTATTGAAAGATCAGCTGTTATCCTTATGGGAATCCCCTTGTGTGTTATTTGTTGTTTTTCCCTTGCTGCTTTTAATATTTGTTCTTTGTGTTTGATCTTTGTTAATTTGATTAATATGTGTCTTGGGGTGTTTCACCTTGGGTTTATCCTGTTTGGGACTCTCTGGGTTTCTTGGACTTGGTTGATTATTTCCTTCCCCAGTTTAGGGAAGTTTTCAACTATTATCTCCTCAAGTATTTTCTCATGGTCTTTCTTTTTGTCTTCTTCTTCTGGAACCCCTATGATTCGACTGTTGTAGCGTTTAATATTGTCCTGGAGGTCTCTGAGATTGTCCTCATTTCTTTTAATTCGTTTTTCTTTTATCCTCTCTGATTCATTTATTTCAACCATTCTATCTTCTAATTCACTAATCCTATCTTCTGCCTCTGTTATTCTACTATTTGTTGCCTCCAGAGTGTTTTTAATATCACTTATTGCATTATTCGTTTTATACTGACTCTCTTTTATTTCTTCTAGGTCCTTGTTAAACCTTTCTTGCATCTTCTCAATCTTTGTCTCCAAGCTATTTATCTGTGATTCCATTTTGATTTCAAGATTTTGGATCAATTTCACTATCATTATTCGGAATTCTTTATCAGGTAGTTTCCCTATCTCTTCCTCTTTTGTTTGGTTTGGTGGGCATTTATCCTGTTCCTTTATCTGCTGGGTATTCCTCTGTCTCTTCATCTTGTTTAAATTGCTGAGTTTGGGGTGTCCTTTCTGTATTCTGGCAGTTTGTGGAGTTCTCTTTATTGTGGCGTTTCCTCGCTCTGTGTGGGTTTGTACAGGTGGCTTGTCAAGGTTTCTTGGTTAGGGAAGCTTGTGCCGGTGTCCTGGTGGGTGGAGCTGTATTTCTTCTCTCTCCTTTCGAAGACTTGGGTTGCTTTTCTGGGTGCCTGATGTCCTCTGCCGGCATTCAGAAGTTGTTTTGTGTAATTTACTTGGCTTTTAAATGTTCTTTTGATGAATTTGTGGGGGAGACAGTGTTCTCCCCGTCCTACTCCTCCACCATCTTAGCTCCTCTCCCCTATGTACAGTGTAGTGTTTTAAATTGAAAAATTCAGATGAAAGTCAAGCAGATGTTTGATTTTTTGCAAAGTCATATAATTCCCTCTTCTGTCATTATAAAATATTAACATTAGTCTTAGATGACTTGAAGTAGAACCCATTTATTTTATTTGACTTTTTACTAGGACTATAAAAATGACAGTGTTCTACTAGAGAATAGAGATGCTTTTGAACTGTGGTGTTGGAGAAGACTCTTGAGAGTCCCTTGGACTGCAAGGAGATCCAACCAGTCCATTCTGAAGGAGATCAGCCCTGGGATTTCTTTGGAGGGAATGATGCTAAAGCTGAAACTCCAGTACTTTGGCTACCTCATGTGAAGAGTTGACTCATTGGAAAAGACTCTGATGCTGGGAGGGATTGGGGGCAGGAGGAGAAGGGGACAACAGAGGATGAGATGGCTGAATGGCATCACTGACTCGATGGACATGAGTCTGAGTGAACTCCGGGAGTTGGTGATGGACAGGGAGGCCTGGCGTGCTGTGATTCATGGGGTCGAAAAGAGTCTCACACTACTGAGCGACTGAACTGAACTGAACTGAACAGAGAACAAAGGCATTCTAACCACAGTGTGTTATGGTATACCATTTCTCACAAACTGTAAATAGCTATGTAGCGAAAACAGTGAGGCCACTGCTACAGACAAAGTACTATTGTGTGAGGGCTCCCGAATCATGCTCATGTCATAAAGAGAGTTATTAATTTCAATTATAACCATAACCATTTAGAAATGCTAGTATCTAAATCCAGTATATAGAAATACGTAACTCATCATAAGTAAAATTTAAATTCCACATTGACAGGCGTTGTAAAATTTACCCTCTCTAGTAATTAGATCACAGACCAGAAATCATGTGGCCTTCCTTAGGAAATTAGGTGGCTTCTAAAATAATTGATTATTATAATGGCATGTGATGAAAAACCATTAATTCCAGTAAAGAGTAATTTTAGATGCAAAAATATTTCATACTGAGCTAAATTTTCCTTCTAGATATTTTAAAATACTGATATTATATTCTTAGACTCTTACAAGTTATAATTAAAGATATAGTATAGAAATCTCTCTAGAAAATAAATAACACAGATTTTTTGTGAGGTGATCATATTTGCCATATGTTTGTTATCGAAGCATATGCTAAACCATTGGGTGTATGCAATAGACATCTAACAATAGAAATAGAATAAAGTATATTTATTTGAGTATGTAGAAGTGTACTGAGGATTCACTGGCATTTTGGAAGATAGACAAAATGAATATAAGGATAAAATTGATTGAATACATACAGCATGTAATTCTATACTCCAGTTCTGTGCCTAAGTCTAGAATGACCCTTCCCTCCTACCATCAAGGGGGAAAAAAATTCTGTGCAAAGAACAGATAACATTTAAACAAGAAATCTAAAACCATCTTCAAATATTGAATTTATAGTGAGTATAAACTTATATTTGACATTTAAATATTTATTTTGCTAGGAATTTTCTAACTTTAGTTGAGATTTTTTGGTCACTTTCTGGTTTGGCAGTATGTTTGACTCTCTTACACGGAATAGCAATAGTTAAAGTAAATGCCTTGAAGGACTATGAGAAAGGTTAAATTTATGACCCTTTCCATCTAAAACAGGACAAATTGAAAATTCAAAGAGAAAGATCATTCTTTAAACTTCTAAGTGGAATGTTCATTTTAATTTTACGAGTCTGTACCAAAATACTGTATTTGGACCTAATCAAAATATTAGTGTCTTACAAAAGTCACTGGTGGTTTAAAACATGTATGGAGATTTTTAGCTTATGTTGATACTTTCTTGTGAAATATCAAAATATAAATTTATGGGAGGGAAATTATTTTTAAAACCTACTAGCATTTGAGCACACATTCATACAGATTTATGAGTATATTTTCTGAAATTTATGCATTCATTTCATCATTCATAAGTGAATCTTTGTTCTTTGGCCTAATGGAAATCAGTACAGTGCCTCCTTGTAGTTCAGTGGTTCAAATATTAACATATAACATTCCTTCCATTTTTACTTTCAGCCTCATCTCTCCTAATGTTCTGAAGGGGTTCCAGACTGTGAACAAGGCTAAAAGATACTAGGATGTGCTCACAATCGATACAGTTATTGGGCCAATTTCTGTACCTGACATAGCCTTCCTTTGGGAGGAAATCCCTCTGGGGCACCTGGCTGAAACAGTTGAATCGATTCCCAGCAGACTGTCCAACCAGGGCGCGCTACTTGTGTAGACAAGCAGGCAGACAAGCAGGCACTGGGCGTAGTTAGACTCCACTGGAGACACCCTTTTAAGGTTAGTGGTTTTGAGTGACAAAGTAGCTCTTCTTTCAAGACGAGGAGTGGCTTGGATTTTTTCTTGTAGGGAAAGAGACATTGTCTTTTAGAAGGAAAGGGTAGATAAGGCTTGGATGGGTGCTTGGGCAAATGAACAGAAAGACTGAAAATTTATTATGGAAATGTAACTTTAACTATCTGCCAGTCCTGGGAAATTTAAAGTTATCTAAGCATTGACCTTGACCTTTGAACTAATGGGACTTAGTTCAGAGCTACAATTCACAATTGTTATGTTACTTTTTTTTTTTTTAATAGCAGTGAACATCATTTGGATGTGTGATAGTGTTGTCTAAGAGTTCCAAAGAAGTCCCCATTTCCAGGGGAAAATTTCCCTCTGCATTACCATCCTCTGGGATTTCTTCCAACTTATGTTGTATTACTATGTTGTAATCATTTTGCAATTGCTCTACTTCTGGACAAATAAGATATGCAGCTTTATTTTGGTATGTTGACTTTTTGAGGAAAAGTCTTTGGGTGTTCACGGAGTTGTTGGAATAAAAATTTGGGACCCAAACACACTTTTTTATTTTCATTAAAACCTACTTTTCCATATAAACAAGTTTGATCACATAACACTAAATATGATAGAGCACATGTAGAAATTGCAGCTGGCCACAGGATGTAAATGGGACATAGAATTTTGTAGTTAGAATTTACCAGAGAGGTGACAACAACTTATTTTTATAAAAACAAAATCCAATTGTCGCTCATTTCTCTTTCTCAGAATTCACTCGCAGGCTTTGTCTTGATCCTGTGAGTCATGTTACCATCTGGCCTTGGGAAGTGGGCCCCACCACATCTGTGTCTCTCTCTCCTGCAAACACAACATGAAAAGACCAACAGGGGCTGAAAAATTGACTTAAAATTATTGCTTTCAAACCCACTATCTTTTCTGCAAAGACAAAATGGTTTGTGACTTCAAGATAATCATAATTTAGATTGAGATATCAAAGACCGTTTTCCTAACAGGTTCCTGCGGTGGTTTTTCTGTCTCAAAATCCCAATTCAAGATTGTCTTGAGACCTGGAAACTGAGATACCAAGACCATCAGATTATCTCATGAAACCAGACTGAAAATAATTCTGTAACTCACACTGATCTTGGCTACCAAAGGATCTCAGTAGATGAATATAATGTGGAAGTAAACTTTAACTTACTCTTGAGATGGGATCTTAATTGTATCAATTGTTATGAGTATATTTCTTCTGAAATTGTCACTTGATAACTGGTAATCCATTTTCTCCCCCATCATATTTCCCCATGAGTTGCTTAGTTACAGTGTTTTCTTTTTCTTTATTTCTTTATCTCTTTCTAGGCTTCGCAGTCAAACTAGGTTTCAGCAGAACAATGATGAAGGCAGGGAATAAATATAGCAAAAGCAAAGGAAAATAATTTTTCTGTTAGCCATACTCCTCTAATCCAGCCTTCTACCACCTCTTCATCTCCCATCCCCACCAACCAAGGCATTAGGCATTACAGAGACAGCTGTGAACCATGTAACTTTGATCGGCGGATAGTCCATAGTTTAAGACAGTTATTCTCAAGAGAGTAGTATCACCCCTAATGGTTGGGGGGAGCATTAGTTCTTTGGGAGGCAAAATCTGAGATATTAAAATGGCTTGTAGCTCTTCAAACAATTTGCATCCCATATATCTATACATAGACATGTATACAATACATCTTAGTTTTTAAAATATCATAGGGGGTTGCCATTAGGGAAAAGACTAAAAACTCCACAGGGTAGACAATAAAAGCAAAAGGTTGAGAAGCATTGCTATTCTCTTCTAAAATGATTGATTTCTATAAAAACAGCCCCTTTCCAAGCTCCCATATGCTCTAGCATTGTTACAACTCCAAACCTAAACCAGAAAGATTTTAGCATTCTCTTAGTTTTTCTAATACTGTGTTTATATGTTGTTTTAATATCAGTTGCAGTGGCACCCCACTCCAGTACTCTTGCCTGGAAAGTCCCATGGATGGAGGAGCCTGGAAGGCTGCAGTCCATGGGGTCACTGAGGGTCAGACATGACTGAGCGACTTCACTTTCACTTTTCACTTTCATGCATTGGAGAAGAAAATAGCAACCCACTCCAGTGTTCTTGCCTGAAGAATCCCAGGGACGGGGGAGCCTGGTGGGCTTCGTCCATTGGGTAGCACAGAGTCGGACACGACTGAAGCGACTTAGCAGCAGCAGCAGCTGGTATTTGATGCTTTGTACCTACATGAATATTTTTTAGTAGTACTTTTCTGTTTGCTAAGTAATTAGGAAAGAATGCATCTTACATTTGTCTGTTAAACATCCTGTTGATTCAGTGGGATTCTTTATCAATAATATGATATCAGTCTTTTGTCCTAAAGTTTTTCTCTTTATTTCTAAAACACTTCTGGCTGTGAAATCAGAATTGCCTTGATGAATGGCTTCACAGATGACAATTTCTTTTTTGTTAGAGTCCCAACTTTTTCATAGTTCCTATGGTATTTTCCACTTACTTTGAGTATGATACATGAAAATGTATTTTGTTCTTGTTATTTATATGTAGCTCTACTAAGCTGAATAGCACAGGCTTCCTCAAATACTCAATTTCAAGAGCCTATTGCAAGCAGACTAAATATTTAACATTGAATTAAACTGAATTAAAGTGAAAGTTTCTCAGTCATGTCTGACTCTTTATGACCCCATGAACTATACAGTCCATGAAATTCTCCAGGCCAAAATACTGGAGTGGGTAACCTTTCCTCTCTCCAGGGGATCTTCCCAACCCAGGGATCAAACCCAGCTCTCCTGCATTGCAAGCAGATTCTTTACCAACTGAGCTATCAGGGAAGCCCAATATTTAACATGTTCTGTACTAAATAGAAATTTAGTGATCAGTTGTGTTCTTAAAGTTTTCATTCAAATTATTCTTTTTATTGAGCCAAATGGGCATGCTCACAGTTCCTTGCAGATTGCTTTTCAAAGAAAAAAAATGTATATAGTTTTAAAAGTACAGTTACTATTCAGAATAAGGGGGAAACACAAATATCAGATGCAGAAGTTTTACATCAAATTAGCATAGCTTAGGAAATATTTGTCGGAGAAGGCAATGGCACCCCATTCCAGTACTCTTGCCTGGAAAATCCCATGGATGGAGGAGCCTCGTAGGCTGCAGTCTATGGGGTGGCTAAGAGTTGGACACGACTGAGTGACTTCACTTTCACTTTTCACTTTCATGCATTGGAGAAGGAAATGGCAACCCACTCTAGTGTTCTTGCCTGGAGAATCCCAGGGACAGGGGAGCCTGGTGGGCTGCCGTCTGTGGGGTCGCACAGAGTCGGACGTGACTGAAGTGACTTAGCAGCAGCAGCAGCAGGAAATATTTGTATGCTGTTAACTCTCAACTGTGTTTCTGTAATTCAGACCACTTTTCCAGACTCTAGACCATGAGTTAGCAAACTGTGACCCTTAGATCAAATTTAACTGTAGCCTGTTTGTGTACGTTTTTATTGGAACACAGCCATGCCTGTTTTCTGCCTGTTGTTGTTGACTGCCCAATGGCAGAGTGGTTGAGATGTAACACTTGGCCCACAGAGTCTGATAAAACACTTACTCTCTGGTTTGCTGACCCCTCCTCTAGTCTTATGGGCTTCCCAGGTGGTACCAGTGGTAAAGACTCCACCTGCCAAAGCAGGAGACATAAGAGATGTGGGTTCGATCCCTGGGTCAGGAAGATTCTCTGGAGAGGGCATGGCAATCCCCTCCAGTATTCTTGCCTGCAGAAATCCATGGACAGAGGAGCCTCTCGGCCTATAGTCTGTGCGGTCACAAAGAATCAGACATGACTGAAGTAACTTAGCAGGCACGCACATATTCTAGTCTTGTATACCTAACTCCCTCCTTATAGCTTCACTTAATGTCGAAAAAACATGTCAAACTGAAAATGTTCAAAACCAGCTCTCATCCTTCCTCTGTAACCTGCTTCTACCAGCATCTTACCCATTGTAGTGGATGGCAACTTCATCTTTCCAGTTGTTCAAACTTAAAGCTTTGGAGTCATTTCTTTACTTCCTGGTTTCTTTCTCACCCACTTTGAATGAGTCAGATCATCATTCGCAGCATATATTCAGGCCCTATTTGCAGCATGTATTCAGCATCCAGTCTCTTCCCCAGGACCATCACTGCTAACACTGTGACCAGAATCAACATTATGTTTCAACAAAGCTATTGCTCTTGCTGCCTGACCTGCCTTCTTTTGACTGTGGCCTTTACAATCCCTTTGTGTCTTTTCAACACTCATCTAGAGTAATGCCAGTGTAGATGGGCTTCCCTGGTAGCTCAGATGGTAATGAATCTGCCTGCAGTTCAGGAAACCTGGGTTCGATCCTTGAGTCGAGAGGATCCCCTAGAGAAGGGCATGGCAACCCACTCCAGTATTCTTGTCTGGAGAATCCCATGGACAGGGGAGCCTGGTGGGCTGCAATCCATGGGGTCGCAAAGAGTTGGACATGACTGAGTGACTAAGCACACACACAGAAATTACCCTATGGCCTTTCTCTAAACTCTACAGTGGTTCCCAGTTTTCCTTAAAGTTAACAGCCATCATGCTCACAGTGACCCACAAAGCTGTCTGGGATCTGGCTCTTTCATTATTGACTGATCTGTTCCCACCTCTGTCCCTGCCACTTGCTCTCCAGCCAACCTCGCCTCCATGCTATTTCTTAAAAACATTATTCCTACTTCAGGCCTTCACAGGAGCTGTGTTTTCCACCTATGGTTTTTCTCCTTTTGATATCCACTGCCTCAATACTTCACATTTTGAAATTTTTTTTTACTTACAATTAGAAATTTCCATCCCTCCATCACCATCTCCCAAGGGTCCTGATTTTCTTTATCTTGTTCTATTTTACCCATAGCACTTACTGTCTTTAATGTACAAAATTTAGTTATTTTTGTCTGCTTTCAGCATATTAAAAGAGTAAATGGCCCATAAAGAACCCAAGTAAATGTTTGATGAATCATGAACTAATGAAAATTGATTTTAAAATATTTATTAAAGAGCACAAAAATAACATTTTTATCTGATGTGTCTTAAGTCATTTGTATATATGTGCATATGCATGTTATATTCTTTTAAGTAATTTTCTGTGTTTCATAATACTACAATTATTGTGCCTTCGAACTGCGATTGCACTTTGTTTAAAACCAATTCAACTCAGTGTCTCTGAAATTTTTTCAGCTTTTCTTCTAAACAGTACCATATTTCCCTACCACTTTGAGAGTTGCCATTGCTCTAGTTCTGTCTCTAAGTCATTTTATATCTCCCAGTCCATTTCTTCTGCCTTCAGAATTTGATTAATAGAATTTCTGTTTGATTAATAGGATCCTCCTGCATTAGCACTCCGTGGTGGCTCAGTTGGTAAAGAATTTGCTTGCCATGTGGGAGAACTGGGTTCGATCCCTGAGTCGGGAAGATCCCTTGGAGAAGGGAATGGCGACCCACTCCAGTATTCTTGCTGGAGAATTCCATGGACAGAGGAACTTGGTGGGCTACAGTCCATGGGGTCACAAAGAGTTGGACACAACTGAGTGACTTTCACTTTCACTTTCCTGCATTATGATTCTTTCCATGTTTATCATGATAGTTCTCCTACTAGAACTTCATGACAACCTAAGTTCTTTGAAAATCAGAGCCAAAGGCAAGGATCATAAATCTTTATTGAGGAAGTACAAGTTTAAGGTCAATGATGTGGTGGAAAAATGATAGTAAAACAAGGAGAGATAGAAAGCAATGAAATATAATGGGTTATTTCACTAACCACCCTTTTTAGCCAGCTGTAGAAAAATAGAGTACTCAGTAGGTGTGTTCTTCTGGCATGCAGAACTGTTTTGCAGTGATTGCAAGGGAAAAACCATAATTGAACATATCAACCAAAGGGACAAAGAAAGGGATAAGTATCTACCTAGCACCTTATGACTCCCACTTCCCCTTAGTCAGAGTTTCCCCATAGAAAGTTAACATTACTCACTTTTGTGTTGCACTGTCTGGCTGTGCAGAAAGCAGGCAGTGTGACATTGTACTGAAACCCAGAAATGACTTGACACAGATGAGCTCAGCATGTGGGAAATTAGGACAACTTAAGCCCCAAATATGAAAATCTGACTCAAGCCTCCCCTGAGAACTAGCCAGGGTACCAGCTAAGTCCCAGGTGGTCTGCAAGGAGGATGAATTCTTTAGAATTAGGCCACTGAATCTGAAAAGGGGTGCAAAACTACCAATTCCGGTTATCATCAGCTTTTCTCATCTTCTAGGCATCTCCAGGAAAAAAAAAAAATTGCCTTTGAATCTTTTCTTGTTCCGAATTCTCTTATCATCGGTCCAAATATTTGTGCTCTCACTTTCAGTCAATATGCTCATTATCTGTTCTGAGCATACAGATAACGCCCCTGCTCATTATCTGTATTCTGTGGTGCCTCTATGCTCTCTGCATCAGCTTCAGCTCCCTTTTGTTTTTCTTGCTTCAGTATCCACAGCTGGTCAATCCCGGATTGCTTTTGTTTGGAATTCTAGCCAGTCACTCAGGAAAATCTCTAACACTTCTTTGTCTGTCTCCATTTCTGGGTTGCTCTGTAATACCGTATGATGCGACAAAAGCATGCAAATGAATGTCAAGCAAATTCATATTATTTTAAGCTTAGCCATATCTTCACTGCTGTCCTTGAAGCCTTTTATTTATCTCAAATGCACTCTCTATCACATTTTCACCACCAACTTTTGAAACATTTATATTTATCTAACCTCCAAATTTTAGTTTGTCATCTCACTTTTTATAGATTATTACATTTACTGATTTATTAGTTCAAGAGCATTCACATTTGAAAACCTTGTTTGAGTTCAAAGGTTAATGTTAAGTGATGCCAGGATTTTTATCCTGAGTTTCCTTCTCTAGAATCTTGCTTCAGTACTGTGCCACTCTTACCTTCACGCTGTCCACTTTTCTTTATTCATCTTCTTAAGCTACTAGCAAGGGTCTTCTCTATCCTGAAATTGAGGCACACAAGAGGGAAATGAAATGAAGCAGTTAGTTATTCTTTCATTTTTTTTCAGTTGTAACCTAATAGATTACAGCCAAAGAACTGATGCTTTTGAATTGTGATACTGGAGAAGACTCTTGAGAGTCCCTTGGACAGCAAGGATACAAACCCAGTCAATCCTAAAGGAAAATCAACCCTGAATAGTCATTGGAAGAACTGATGCTGAAGCTCTAATACTTTGGCCTCCTGATGTGAAGAACCGAGTTATTGGAGAAAACCCTCACGCTGGGAAAGATTAAGGGCAGGGAGAGAAGCGGACAGCAGAGAATGAGATGGTTGGATGGTATCACTCAATGGACATGAATTTAAGCAAGCTCTGGGAGATAGTAAAGGACAGGGAAGCCTGGTAGGCTGCAGTCCATGGGATTACAATGAATTAGACACAACTCAGCAACTGAACAGTAACAGCAGTAACCCAGTAGAGTTTTAGTTGTATGGTAAAAGCAGTGTTTCCAGTGATGGCATCTGCTTTTAGAGATACTTAGATAAGACATAGTTTGGGGATAAAAAATGAAGTACAGACTTTAGCTCTTGCTGTGAGAATTCTTTCAGCTGACTAAATCCTAAATTGCATATTCAGGCTTCAGCACTAAAAGTGATTTGAAAAAACTGTCTAGAACTTGACTGGGAACCATAGTTCTGGTAAATAAGCTCATATTCCTTTAGACAAAACTGGATTAGTGAAGTTGCAACCTTAGTAGTATGCAATTGCAATATTCCTTTCCTTACACTTGATTAATTAGCATTCATCTTGATAATTAAACCATACTTCCTGGCTCATTTATTGCTGTAAAATGATGAAGCACTTCAGAAATACTCTTTTGTTGAGCTCTGTGGACCCACTCCCTAGTGAAAAAATTATAATTGGTGAAAATCGAGAAAAACAACCATTTGAAGTATGTGGAGATTGTTCTAGAGCAAACATGCAGCTAAAGAAGTGCTTAGAGGAAATTTTATCTATAAAAGCTTTTATTTAAAATAAGATAGACATAAATGTGAAAGTCAAAACAACAAAGCTTCTAGATCAGAGGTTCTTAGAGTGTAGAGCCCAGAGCAGCAGGGTCAGCACTCCCTGAGCAAGAAAGCGGCAGTGCAGCCCACACAGCTGGGCTCACATGAGCTCTCCAGCTGCCACTGATGCACAGGCGAGTTTGAGAGCCACCGTTCTAGATGCTAATTTAGGGGAATGCTTGCATGATCAAGGTAAAAAATTTTTAAAAAGGCTTCCCAAACAAAACATAACTATAAAGGAAAAGATAGGTAAATAAAAGTGTAGCTCTTGTGTTCAGCAAAAGATACTGTAAAGTTAAAAGGCAAACTATGTGGAAGAAGAAATTTGCAACATAAAACTGACAAAGTCTCATATCCAGAGCTTGTAAAGAATTATCAGTAAGAAAAAGACAGCCCAAAGGAAAAATGGGCGAGAGACCTCAACAGACATTCCTTAGAAGAAGACGTCCAAATGGGCAGGTGCCCAGTGTATTTGGAAATTAGAAAAATAAAGGTCGAAATTACAGTGTGATGTATTTACCGATCTATCAGAATAACTGAAATTAAAAAGACTGTCAACATCCAAGTGTTTGTTGGTGAGACTGTAGAACAGGAGTTGACAAACTTTTCTTGTAAAGGGTCAAATACTAAAATTTTTTAGGTTGTGCAGTCAAGAGATAAAACCAATGTATATACACATATTTATGTATACGTGGTGTTTATATACATACATGTTATGTTTTATAATTCTAGTTATATAGTTAAAAACTGTAAAATACACTTATATTCATGTATATACACATATTCCATGTTTAAGTCTGCTTCTTGGCACTAGATATTCAATGTACAAAATAAATGAATCAGTTACCTTTTAAAAAAAATAAAATAAAATAAAATAAGATAGAAAAATAACTGTCCATGTTAAGAAACTGGAAAAAAAAAAAAAGAAACTATAACCACAACAAGGAAAAGGAAATTAAAAATGGTAGAGTGGAAAGAAACAAAATGGAAAAGAGAAAATCAACAAAACCAAATTTCAAAATCTTTGAAAACATCAATATATTGATAAGTCATTACTTGGCCTACAGAAAAAGAAAGGCGAGAGAAAAATTACTAAAATCAGAAAGAAAAAAGAGAGGACTTCACTACTACTTTACAGAATTTGTTTTTAATTACAAGGAATACCCTTGAATTACTGTACACTGACAAATGAGACAACATACATGAAATACACAAGTTTCTAGAAAGATACAAGCTACTGAAACTAACCCAAGAGGTAGAAAATCTGACTGTACTTCTGAGAAAAGAGTTCGATAATTTAAAAGTTGTATCTAATGAAAAGCCTAGGCTTCTAAATGGCTTCACAGGTGAATGCTACCAAACTTTTAAAGAATTAATACCAGCTCCCCACAAACTCTTTCAAAAAGTAGATGAGAAGGTTCTATTTCCCAGTTTTGTCTGTGTGGCCAGTGTTAATACTAAAACCAGACAAGACCTTGTGAGAAAAGGAAATAATAGATCAATATTTCCTATAGAGAAGAGGAATCCTCAACAAAGTGTTAACAAACTTAATCCAGCGATATACAAAAGGAGTAAAGATTATACAGCAAGGCCAAATGGAACATATTCCAGGAATTCATGGTTAGTTTAGCACACACAAAAATTAGACCTTTTACAGGACAAAAATCACACAATCAACTCAATAGACATAGAAAAAGCTCTTGATAAACCAAATACCCTTTCATGATACAAGCACACAACAAACTAAGAGAGGGAACTTCTGTAGGCTTACAAAAGGCACGTAATGAAAAACCCACAGCTAACATCATACTTGATGGTGAACGCCAGAAAACTGTCCTCCTAAGATCAGGAATAAGACAAGAATATGTACTCTCTCCACTTTTGTCAAACGCTGAATTGCATGTTCTATCCAAGGCAATTAGGCAAGAAAAGAAATAAAAGGTATCTAGTTACAAAAAGGAAAAAATAAAACTCTCTTTATGAACAGATGACATGATCTTGTATATAAACAATTCTAAGAAATTGGAAAAATACTGGAAGAATGAACACAAGTCCAGTAAGGTTGTAAGATACAAGATTAATATACAAAAATTGGTTTATTTTAAATACACAATAACAATTTGAAAATGATATGAAAATAATTCAATTTACAACAGCATCCAAAAGAACAATATACCTAAGATTTAAATTTAAAAGAAATGCAAGTCTTGTATAGTGAAAACTACTACAAAACACAGAAAAAAAAGATAATAGATAAATAAATGGAAAGACATTCCATATTCATGAATTTGTTGTTGTTCAGGCACTAAGTCATATTCAGCTCTTTGCATCCCCATGGACTGCAGCACGTCAGGCTTCCCTGTCCTTCTGTATCTCCCGTAGTTTGCTCAAACTCAAGTCCATTGAGTCAGTGTTGCCACCAACCATCTTATCCCTTCCCCCCCACAACCTTGCCCTGAATCTTTCCCAGCATCAGTCTTTTCCAATTAATTGACTCTTCACATCAGGTGGCTAAAGTATTGAAGCTTCAGCATCAGTCCTTCTAATGACTTCAGGGTTGATTTCCTTTAGGATTGACTGGTTTGATCTCCTTGCCGTACAAGGGACCCTCAAGAAGTCTTCTCCAGTACAATTCGAAAGCATCAGTTCTTCAGCATTCAGCCTTCTTTATGGTCCAACTCTCATATCCTTACATGTTTACTGGGAAAACAATACTGTTAAGATGACTGTACTCTCTGGGTTAGTTTTCTATGGCGGACATTACAAATTACCACAAACCTGGTGGCTTAGAACTACAGAAACGCGTTCTCTCACAATTTTAGAGTCCAGTAGTTCAAAATCAAGGTGTTGACAGAACAGCACTCCTTCTGAAGTCTATAGAAGACAATCCTTCTTTTTCTCTTCTTTTCTTTGCCTTTTGCTCCAGGCAACTCAGGGCTTGTGGCTACATAACTCTAATATCTATTTACATCTTCATATGTCCTTCACTTCTGAATGGCTGTGTTTCTTCTATGTATTATAAAGAGTACTTGTGATTGTATTAAAGGCCCAATTGGATAATCCAGGATGGTATTATCTCAAGATCCTTAATTCTATCTGTAAATATCCTTTTTTACCAAGCAAAATCTCATTAGCAGATTCTTGGGCTAGAACATGCTAGGTGATGCTGTTATTCTCATGGCTCCAGTCACCATCCACAGACCACTTGTTACTCTCCCTAAATGAATCAATAGATAGAACATAATTCCTATACATCTGGCTTTCTTTTTCAGAAAATTGACAAGATCATCCTAAATTTCATATAAGAAACAAGGGGCTTTGTATAGCCAAAACAGTTTTAAAGCTGCAGAATAAAATTGGCAGATCCATGCTTCCTAATTTCAAAGCTTATGGTAAAAACTGTAGTAACCAGGGCTGCGTGGTACTTGCAAAAAGTCAGACATATAGATCAGTGGAATAGAATATAGACTCTAGAAATTAACTCACATATTTGCAGTTAAACGTTTTGCAATAAGGGTGCTGCAAGAGTTCAATGAGGAAATGGGAATCTTTCAACAAATAGTGTGAGAACAGCTGGATATTTACTTAAAAAGAATGAAATTAGACCCCTACCTCATATAATACACAAAAATGACTCAAAATGGCGTGTAGACATAAATGTAAGAGCTAAAACCATAAAACTCTTAAACTTAGGAGTAAATTTTCTTGATTTAGGATTAGGTGATGGTTTCTTAATTATGACCATACATGTACAAATAACAAGAAGGTAAATTGGACATCATCAAAGTTAAAAATTTTGTGCCTTAAAGGACACTATCAAGATAACAAGAAGCCAAACCACTGAAGAAGGAAAATACTTGTCTTCCAAATGTCTGAAGAGGTACTTGTGTCCAGAATATGTAGAATTCTTAGAACTTAATGTAAAAGACTATCCAATTAAGAATAGACAAAGTATTTTTCATTTTTAATCTAGTTAAAAAATGTATAGCCAATGAACACATGAAAGATGATCAACATTATTAACTGTGGGACAATGCAAATTAAAACTACAATGAGATACCATTTGAGCCCACTTCAGCTGTCATAATCATGAGGACAGGAGTTAGTGTTGGCAAGACTGAGAAATTAGACCCTTCATATGTTGCTGTGAAACTGAAAATGGTATAACCTGTTTGGAAAACAATGTTTCAGCTTTTTAAAATGTTAACTATAGTATCTGCATCAGTCAGTTCAGTCGCTCAGTCGTGTCCGACTCTTTGCAACCCCATGAATTGCAGCACGCCAGGCCTCCCTGTCCATCACTATCTCCCGGAGTTCACACAAACTCACGTCCATTGAGTCAGTGATGCCATCCAGCCATCTCATCCTCTGTCATCCCCTTGTCCTCCTGTCCCCAATCCCTCCCAGCATCAGAGTCTTTTCCAATGAGTCAGCTCTTCGCATGAGGTGGCCAAAGTACTGGAGTTTCAGCTTTAGCATCATTCCTTCCAAAGAACACCCAGGGCTGATCTCCTTTAGAATGGGCTGGTTGGATCTCCTTGCGTCCAAGGGACTCTCAAGAGTCTTCTCCAACACCACAGTTTAAAAGCATCAATTCTTCAGTGCTCAGCTTTCTTCACAGTCCAATTCTCGCATCCATACATGACCACAGGAAAAACCATAGCCTTAACTAGACGGACCTTTGTCGGCAGAGTAACGTCTCTGCTTTTGAATATGCTATCTAGGTTGGTCATAACTTTGCTTCCGAGGAGAAAGTGCCTTTTAATTTCATGGCTGCAATCACCATCTGCAGTGATTTTGGAGCCCCCAAAAATAAAGTCTGATACTGTTTCCACTGTTTCCCCATCTATTTCCCATGAAGTGATGGGACCAGATGCCATGATCTTTGTTTTCTGAGTGTTGAGCTTTAAGCCAACCTTTTCACTCTCCTCTTTCACTTTCATCAAGAGGCTTTTTAGTTCCTCTTCACTTTGTGCCATAAGAGTGGTGTCATCTGCATATCTGAGGTTATTGATATTTTTCCCGGCAATCTTGATTCCAGCTTGTGCTTCTTCCAGCCCAACGTTTCTCATGATGTACTCTGCATATAAGTTAAATAAGCAGGGTGACAATATACAGCCTTGACATACTCCTTTTCCTATTTGGAACCAGTCTGTTGTTCCATGTCCAGTTCTAACTGTTGCTTCCTGACCTGCATATAGGTTTCTCAAGAGGCAGGTCAGGTGGTCTGGTATTCCCATCTGCATATGACCTGGCAATTAAACTTGTAGGCCTATACATAAGAGAAATAGACATATCCACATAAAAACTTGTACATAAATGTTCCTAGAAGCATTATTTATGAGAGTAAAAAAGTGGAAACAATCTAAATCTCCATCATGTAATGAATAGATGTTTTATATCCATATGATGAAATATTGTTGTCTTAGTCGCTCAGCCGTGTCCGACTCTTTGAGACCCCATGGACCATAGGCTGCCAGGCTCCTTTGTCTGGAATGGGTTGCCATTCCCTTCTCTAGGGGATCTTCCCAACCCAGGGATCGAACCCAGGGATCGAATCGCTTCTATACTGCAGGCAGTTTCTTTACCATTTGAGCCACCAGGGAAGCCCATGATGAAATATTATTGGGGCATAAAAAGGAATGGCTATAATATAGATGAACTTTTTCATCATGCTGAGTGAAAACATTATGTTAAGTGAAAGAAACTAGTCACAAAGGACTATACTATATATTGCATAATTCTAGTTATTTGAAATGTCAAGAATCATATCTCTGCCTTTTGACTAAGATGAAATGAAACGTCAACAATAGGAAATTTTTATTTTATTTTATTTTTCAGTAGAAGGAAGGATTTATTACTTGCAAGTAAAAAGAACACAAGGGATCTTTCCCAAGGCAGCTTCTCTAGACAAGAAAATTGGGGATGTTTTAAATTAAGGTATATAATGTTCATGAAGGCTTGGACAGTGTGTGCACATTCATGAAGGGGCTTGAGCAAGAAAATTCAGCATAGAACGGGGACAGAGGTTGACAGGTCAAGACGGTTGATTGAAGTGTCAGAGTTCAAAAAAGGTCAGCATTTCTTACGTTCTAGTTGATCTGGTGGTTGAAGCTTCAGGCTAATGTCTACCAACAATAAGTGAATTTTAAAAGGCAAAACATAGACTAGTGGTTAACAGGGATTAGGGCCTCTAAGAGATGGGGTGTGACTGGTAAAGGGAACAGTGTTTCTTCTTAGGTGATAGAAATATGCTAAATTTAGATTGTTGTGATGGTTGTACAACTCCTTGATACTAAGTCTTTGAATATTATATTCCTGAAATGGGTGACTCTTATGGCTTGTGAATTTATCTCAGTAAAGCTGCTTTTTTTTTTTTTTTCCTAAATAGGGTAACCACTAAAACAAATATGAGTATACAACTTGCAAACTAGTAGAGGGGACAAAACCCCAACCACTGTAACATAAATGAATAGGGAATAAAAATAAAGAGAGGAAAACAGGGAAATGAAATGTATGTAAAAGGATAGTAGAAATAAATGTGAGCATATTAAAATAATATTAGAAGTAAGCAGAATAAACTCATTAATAAGGCAGTATTATTTTACTGGATTTAAAAAACTAAGGGACGACCCAGAGGGATGATATGGGGAGGGAGGAGGGAGGAGGGTTCAGGATGGGGAACACATGTATACCTGTGGCAGATTCATTTGATATTTGGCAAAACTAATACAATTTGTAAAGCTTAAAAATAAAATAAAATTTAAAAAAAAAAGAAAAAAAATTTCTTAAACTGTAAAAAAAAAAAAAAAAAAGAAACAAAAAACTAACTATCGGATATACACTGGAGATATCTAAAGCCTAATGGTATAGAAAAGTTGAAAGTAAAAGACAACAAAATATATACCAAGTATATATATTAAGCAGAGAAATATACTGTTCAAATGACATCAGGAAGAAATAGTCTTAAGAAAGCAAGAATTATTAGAGAGAAACTATCATATATAATGAAAAGCTTAATTTTACCCAGAAAATGTCCATGGGATTCTCCAAGCAAGAATACTGGAGTGGGTTGCCATTTGCTCCTTCAGGGAAATTCATATAAACACAATAACAAATCCTTGAAATATATAAAGCAAAAACTCACAGAATTACTAGCACAAATTGAAAAACCACTATCATAGTAGAGAGTTTAACAAAAATGTTTTATAAGTCATGCAAAGATAAATAATGGGCCATAAGGCAAGTCTCAATAGAGTTAATTTAACAAAAAAAAAAAAACCAGCACTGAAGATTGAATGTTTTACCGATTTTATATAGTAAATAATAATCATAACATAAAGAAGTTATGTTTAAGGTATATTTATACCTGGTTGAGGATCTCCATTTGCCTGTTTCTTATTTTACCATTTATTGTCATAATTGATATAGTGTGGAAAGAGAGCTAGTGTTTATCAAATGCCTAGTAGATGCCAAGTGTTTACTGTAATCCTCACAACAATCTCATAAGAATAACTACTATCTTTATTTGTCTATGTGAAAATAGATACTCAGGAAAACTAAGTGATTTCCTAAGGTCTGATGAGTGGTGGAGGTCACGTATGAACTCAGGTTTGTCTGATGGGGTCCTGTACTTGGGCTTCCCAGGCGGTGCTGGTGGTAAAGGACCTGCCTGCTAATGCAGGAGACATAGAGATGCTGGTTCGATCCCTGGGTTGGGAAGATGCCCTGGAGAAGGGAATAGCAACCCACTCCAGTAATCTTGCCTGGAGAATCCATGGACAGAGGAGCCTGGCAGGCTACAGTCCATGGGGTTGCAAAGAGTTGGACATGACTGAAGTGACTTAACATGCATAGTCCTGTACTAAGTTCAACTAGTGTCTGACTGCTCACTTGAAACTAGACAATGAATTTTGAGCATGGGTAAATGCATATAATCCTTTTCTAAGAGAAATTCATGTCAACTTCATTTCTTCTTTCTTCCTTCTCTTTCTATTTATATAAACCCTGAATTGCTGCCCCCCCCCCAAAAATACAGACTCGACGTTGTGTAAATCAGTATAAATTATTTGCTGCAGTTTTAGTTGAGAAGAAAACACAAAGTTCACCTTAGCAATAGTATATGAATAAGATGTTATTGCTTTTTAATGTGGAGAGTTGATCTTATTTTTATTAAGGAATGGTATGTAAATGAGTAGAAAATTTGAGAGGCAAAAAGGAGAGACATTAGTGTTCTTAAAAAAATAGGTATATCTTACAGATGAGGTACAATAACCAGCATTTACTTAGCTAGTTGCCATTTAGTTGCTAAGTACTTTCTGACTCTTTAAGACTCCATGGATTGTAGCCTGCCAGGCTCTTCTGTCCATGGGATTTTTTCAAGCAGGAATACTGGAGTGGGTTGCCATTTCCTTCTCCAGAGATTCTTCCTGACCCACGGATTGAACCTGTGCCTCCTGTATTGGTAGGTGGGTTATTTTCTGCTGAGCCACCAGGGAAGCCCCGAGGCTTTAAACATGATTTGATTTATATGTCCCTTCAATCCTATGAAAAAGCTACAGTTATATTTCACATTTTATAAATGAGAAAACTGAGGTTCAGAGCAGTTCAATAACTTTACCTAGTGTTTCACTGATAGTGACTGGTGAACACGAGTCTATAACCATAACCATATGTAGAAGTATGTGAATATCTACTAATGGAACATTTCTTTGGTGTGATAGCAAACTTTCAGTCTATTTTGTTGTTCAGTCCCTAAGTCACGTCCGACTCTGGTACCTCATGACCTGCAGCATGCCAGGCTTCCCTGTCCTTCACTATCTCCCTGAGTTTACTCAAACTCATGTCCACTGAGTCTGTGATGTCGTCCAACCTTCTCATCCTCTGTTGCCCTCTCCTCCTCCTGCCTTCAGTCTCTCTCAGAATCAGGTCATCTGCATATCTGAGGTTGTTGCTATTTCTCCCAGCAGTCTTGATTCCAGCTTGTGATTCATCCAGCCTTGCATTTGGCATGATGTACTCTGCATTTATGTTAAATAAGCAGAGTGACAATAAATAGCCTTGACATACTCCTTTCCCAGTTTTGAACTAATCTGTTGTTCCATGTCTGGTTCTGATTGTTACTTCTTATCCTGCATACAGGCTTCTCAGGAGACAGGTAAGGTGATTTGGTATTTCTATCTCTTTAAGATTTTTCCACCGTTTGTTGTGACCCACACAGTCACTTTATTATAGTCAATGAAGCAGAAATAGATTTTTTTTTTTGGAATTCCCTTGCTTTTTTCTATGATCCAGTGGATGCTGACAATTTGATCTCTGGTTCCTCTTTCTTTTCTAAATCCAGCTTGTATATATGGAAGTCCTTTGTTCATGTACTGCTACAGCTTAGCTTGAAGGATTTTGAGCATAATCTTGCTAACCTGTGAAATGAGTGAAATGAATGCAACTGTGTGACAGTTTGAACATTGCCATTGCCTTTCTTTGGGATTGGAATGAAAACTGACCTTTTGCAGCCCTGTGGTTTTCCAAATTTGATGGCGTACTGAGTGCAGCACTTTAACAGCATCATGTTTTAGAATTTGAAATAGCTCAGCTGGAATTACATGATAACTTTTATTCACTATTTTTAGATTTGTAAGCAAGATGCCTACCTTTATTTTGCTCAACCAATTTATTGGACAACTGTGAACTTTAGCAGGTTTTATTAGAGAGGATGATTATGACAAGATGCATGTAAAAATTGATTATTTTTCTGTTTGCTAGAAAAATTCCAAATTTTTAGTCTTAAGTGATCCAGAGATATAGGAAAGACTGTCCAAATGAGGGGATTTGGTCTGAGTTAGGAAAACCAACCCAAAGGCCAGAGTTGAGGGGAACTGATGTTAGACACGACAAAGGCAGACATCCTGAGGTATAAGGGTGATTTATAGGAAATAGGGGAATTAAAGCTGGGCCAAGAAGTTGAATATTGACTAGCACTGTACTAGAATAAACTGACTTGATAGGATAAACAGAAGCATTTTCATTTCATTTGTAGCTGAAAGTTTTCTGCCTGTATCTCTCCAGATTCCAAGAACTAAGGGTGAAATCAAATACCTTGAGTTAGGGGGCTTCCCTGGGGCCCCAGTGATAAAGAATATGCCTGCCAATGAGGAGACATGGGTTCGATTCCTGGGTTGGGAAGATCCTCTGGAGAAGGAAATGGCAACCATACTCCAGTATTCTTGCTTGGGAAATTCCATGGACAGAGGAACCTTGTGGGCTACAGTCCATGGGGTTGCAAAAGTGTCGGAAACAACTTAGCCACTAAACAGCAACCTTGAGCTAGAGATGAAGTGTGAGAGGGATTAGGGCCACTAGAACGTGTATTAAGAACAGATGTTCTTAAGTCACATCTGTAGAGCATAGAAAATCTCCTATTGGGTGCCTGTAACCCAGCTTGTTTCTTTCTAGGGTCTTTACCCATGGACTACATCCACTATAGGAAAACTAGCAATGAAAAATTCCATGTTTTCCCCCTTTTCCATATTTGAGATAAAATAAGAGGTTTAGTTTTAATATATGAGGTAATATGCTTCTCTCATGTCAAATACTTTGACCATCCAGCAGTGTTTTCTCAAGCTGTTACAGTGTAATTGCAATGTAGTCTATGGAATTAAAAATCCAAAGGACTCAGACAGATGTTACACAGATGAAAAAGGGTTTCCTGTCGTTATTTTATCTTTTCAGTTAAAAAAAAATCAAATTAAATCATTGGATTTTCATTTGCGTTAATTTGCATTTGGGGGATGTGTTCACTGTTTATGGAAGTCTGCTGCTGCGACTGCTAAGTCACTTCAGTCGTGTCTGACTCTGTGCGACCCCATAGACGGCAGCCCACAGGCTCCTCCGTCCCTGGGACTCTCCAGGCAAGAACACTGGAGTGGGTTGCCATTTCCTGAAGTCTAGCACTATGTTAAATGCACAGTGTGGTAAGTGAGATATCACTTATAACCACTGGAATGGCTGTTATCAGAAAAAGCAGGAACAGGTGTTAGCAAGGATGTGGAGAAAAGGGAACCATCCTTTTCTTGGCATCCTTACATGCCATGGATAGTGGCAGGGTAAGTTGGTGTGGCCACTGTGGAAAACAGTATGGAGATTCCTCAAAAAATTAAGAATAGAACTACCATTTGATTTAGCAGTTCACTTCTGGATATTTATCCTAATGATAGGGAGACATTAATCCAAAAAGACACATGCAGTCCATGTTCACTGCGGCACTGTTAGAAAAGCCAGCGTATGGAAACAACGTACATTACCCATCGACAGATAAATGGATAAAGAAGATGTAATACACATACGTGCACATACTTATCACAGCAAAATAGTTGTGATACTACTCAGCTATAAAAAGATGAAGTTTGCCATTTGCGACAACATGGATGGGCCTTATGCCCACTCTCCATGAATAGAGGGCATTGTGCTAAGTAAAATAAGTCAGACTGAGAAAGACGAATACCATAAGATTTTACTTATATATGGAAAAAAAGAAACAAAAAAATGAACAAACCTGTAGATACAGAAGCAGAGCAGTGGTTATCAGAAGGGAAGGGCCATGGGGAAAAGTAAAATGTTAAAGAAGATCAACTGTCAAGTGACAGATGGAAACTAAATGTTTGGTGGTGATCATGCTGTAGGGCATATAGACACAGGCATAGAGTGTGCATGTGAAATTTATAAAATGTTGAAACCATTGTTATTGCAATAAAAAATGAATTTAAAAAAATTAAATGAATAATTTCAAAAACTATTCTACCAGAGCGAGTGAAAGAGACTTTGAAGTTCCCAATATTGTTCACCGTGTGTTTATTTACATTTCTTACAATGCCCAGAAAAATATGTTTTCTGTAGTTTGTGTCCATAAAATATTAGTTCATTTTTCATAGCAGTTTCATTTTAAGTTCTTGCCCAAACTTCAGTGAACTCAGGATCAACCTGTCTTTGTGAGGTAGAAACTCCACTTGTAACTGAAAAGTTACTGGTTCTTGTGAGTTGATGCCATAAAGCCCCACAGATAATTGTTAATAATGTGGGTACACCTATTTATAAATGATAGGCATAAAAGAGTCTCAGTTATGTTCATGTTTTACCAAGTAAGATATGGGGACGGTTTGTTTTATTCTAGAGAGACTACTTTGTCTCATTTTGTTGCAAAATGACTTTGCCGACAGTGAGAGTGAAAGATGTTTTATTCTTACTGACTCTCAAGTTTGCTGTAAATCACGTGGTTTCTTTCTTAGAAGCATAGAGAAACTATGAGCGGGAAAGAACCTTAGAAATGAACCTTAGACTTGCTATTTTACAGACTAAGGAATGGTATGCCAGAGAATTGAAGCGACTTCCCAAGGTAACAGATTTCCTGGCAAAGCCAGAACTGAAATCTGTATTTGCCTTATTCTGCCTCCAGTGTTATTTTCCCACTATATACAGTCCTATTTTACATATATTATGTCAGTTACCAAAAAAGAAAAAAGAAGCACTGAAGTCCAGTTGGTTATTTGATATGTTAGCCTGTTGTGAGTGCTGCAAAATCCTCCATTTTGTATATTACATAGATGATGCTTACTGTATTCCATGGTGTCTAGTTGATGAAGACAATAAGGATAGTGTACCTTTCTAGTCTTTGTATCAGAATATATTGATTTTATCCCAAACAGCTTGATTCTATTTTAGGAACACCTCCAGCCCAGTGTTTCTCATGATGTACTCTGCATATAAGTTAAATAAGCAGGGTGACAATATACAGCCTTGACGTACTTCTTTTCCTATTTGGAACCAGTCTATTGTTCCATGTCCAATTCTAACTGTTGCTTCCTGACTTGCATATAGGTTTCTCAAGAGGAAGGTCAGGTGGTCTGGTATTCCGATCTCTTTCACAATTTTCCAGTTTATGGTGATCCACACAGTCAAAGGCTTTGGCATAGTCAATAAAGCAGAAATAGATGTTTTCCGGGAACTCTCTTGCTTTTTCGATGATCCAGCAGATGTTGGTAATTTGATCTCTGGTTCCTCTGCCTTTTCTAAAACCAGCTTGAACATCTGGAAGTTCATGGTTCACGTATTGCTGAAGCCTGGCTTTGAGAATTTTGAGCATTACTTTACTAGTGTGTGAGATGAGTGCAATTGTGTGGTAGTTTGAGCATTCTTTGGCTTTGCCTTTCTTTGGGATTGGAATGAAAACTGACCTTTTCCAGTCCTGTGGCCACTGCTGAGTTTTCTAAATTTGCTGGCATATTGAGTGCAGCACTTTCACAGCATCATCTTTCGGGATTTGAAAGAGCTCAACTGGAATTCCATCATGTCCACTAGCTTTGTTCGTAGTGATGCTTCCCAAGGCCCACTTGACTTCACATTCTCAGATGTCTGGCTCTAGGTGAATGATCACACCATTGTGATTATCTGGGTCATAATTTAACTTATATGCAGAGTACATCATGGGGAATGCTGGGCTGGAGGAAGCACAAACTAGAATCAAGGTTGCTGGGAGAAATATAATAACCTCAGATGACACCACCCTTATGGCAGAAAGTGAAGAAGAACTAAAGAGCGTCTTGATGAAAGTGAAAGAGGAGACTGAAGAAGATGGCTTAAAGCTCAACATTCAGAAAACGAAGATCATGGCATCTGGTCCCATCACTTCTGGGAAATAGATGGGGAAACAGTGTCAGACTTTATTTTTTGGGTCTCTGAAATCATTGCAGAAGGTGATTGCAGCCATGAAATTAAAAGACATTTACTCCTTGGAAGGAAAGTTATGACCAACCTAGATAGCATATTAAAAAGCAAAGACATTACTTTGCCAACAAAGGTCCATCTAGTCAAGGCTATGGTTTTTCCAGTGGTCATGTATGGATGTGAGAGTTGGACTATAAAGAAAGCTGAGCGCAGAAGAATTGATGCTTTTGAACTGTGGTGTTGGAGAAGACTCTTGAGAGTCCCTTGGACTGCAAGGAGATCCAACCAGTCCATTCTAAAGGAGATCAGTCCTGGGTTTTCATTGGAAGGACTGATGTTGAAGCTGAAACTGCAATACTTTGACCACCTGATGTGAAGAGCTGACTCATTGGAAAAGACCCTGATGCTGGGAAAGATTGAGGGCAGGAGGAGAAGGGGACGGCAGAGGATGAGATGATTGGATGCCAATCACCGACTCAGTGGACATAGGTTTGGGTAGACTCCGGGAGTTGGCGATGGACAGGGAGGCCTGGTGTGCTGCGGTTCATGGGGTCGCAAAGAGTCGGACATGACTGAGCGACTGAACTGAACTGTGAATTCCATAACCAATCAGTTTTTCCTATTATAACTTGCTGCTGGAAGTTAAAAGCTAATGAGTGGCCCCATTGTATTCGTGCCAAGAGTGCTGTGTAACAAATTGTTCTGTTGCTTTTATCTTTAGATCTGACTCTGTTTTATATCACTACCTTTTAATTTTTTTTTTTCCTCTCTTTTTTGTTTACACCGATTGCTCTTTTGCCTTACCGGAATTTGGTCCTGTCCAAAATGTTTAGAAAGGACCTTGATATTTGGTCCTGTCTGAAACCATTCAGCATGGACAAAATGTGTTCATGGATGTTTGTGACAGGCCAAATTTCAGGAACCTTTTGAGTGGACTGAATGTCTTACGTACATTTCAGACAGGACCAGATATCTGCTAACCTTAATGTTATGTTGGGGTTTTTCTGGTTATTGAAACGTAAATCCTTTTTTTGTTGTTGTTGTTATTAAGACTAATAGAAAGAAACATGTAGGGAATTAAATTCACTATGCAACTGTTTTACTGTAGATGAAGTTTCAGTATTTCTCCCATAGTTTATCTTGAATATATCTAGAGAGACTTTTCTAACTCAATTTGATGAGTTTACTCTCTTCAACCTTGGCCTAGTCTCATTTTGATAAGTTTACATCATGGAGATGACATGAGGAAATTAGATTATTTTATGACTTGTTTACATAATTTTATTTGCCTGAACTACATCTGAACCTGAATTTAAACTTGCAGAAGAGAAGTAACTGATTTTCTGCAAAAGTCTTTCATGTAAATGTGAAGAGACATTAATTATCAGGACTTGAAAAATTCTTTTAACAAGGTAAAATGTTTGCTTTATTGCGGATTTCCTTGGAGTTGAGAAAGCTGTTTGTGTAGCAGGTCCATTTCTGAGAGAAGATCAATGAGATTGGCTTCAACTTCAAAGAATGTTCTTTTCCAAATATTTCACATTTATTAGCAGGGAGGAATCACTCAAAGGGATAAAAATATGCTGTGGTTTACGGAGTAGCTCAGAATCTACTGACAATCGTAGTTTATGTTTGCAATTTGTTCAGGGCCCAATAATCTGGTTTTGCTTGAGAGATGATTTGCTTTATAAAGGAACATCTACTGTTTCTGATTATCCTATTCACAGGACTACCTGACCTCAAGAGCAAAATATTTCATTGGTCCTTCCTGAGCTTCTTCCCTTGGGTGTTGTCGTAAAATGTCGTAGCTCCATGAGCTCTTCCTTGGTCTGTCGTACATGGTGATTTTATAATTGAAGAATCAGCACCTGCTTTAAGGCCAACAGGGGCAGAGACTTCAGGCTGACCTCTTTTTTTTTTTTCCATGTTTCTTAATGTCTTTATTTATTTATTTATTTAAATTTTATTTTATTTTTAAACTTTACATAATTGTATTAGTTTTGCCAAATATCAAAATGAATCCCCCACAGGTATACAGGCTGACCTCTTTGGGGTTCCTTTTACCTCTCAGTCTTGGCTCTTCACCTTCTGGCTGCCGTAACTGTTTTGTGATAACTTCACACTCCCGGTGTTTGTAGTTTACTTAGTTTATATGGTGATTTTCAGCAGGAAGATTAATCTAATTAATACAAGTGGCCATACCATAGCATATCATAGCATTTCTGTTTTAAAACCATACTTGTATATTTTCTATTTCAGGAACAGTAAATGTTTCCTCTCCTCCTTCCTGAACTTAGAACTAATGCTAATCCAGGTGCAATAGCAAAATTTGACTTCTCTAAGCTTAGGAAATCAAAGCAATAAAGTTTAAGTCATAAAAGTGGGACTCCTTGGCAAACTTTCTCCTGTCCGAATTGTTTTTAGTCAACTTATTAGCTGCTACTAGCTGACCATGGCATCTCTCCAGCTTTGCTCTTGGCTTAAGGTTTGTTTTAAGCTGCCCTTTCTCTCTCACTTGAAAACTGAGGAGTCTCTGTCCCATACTGTCAACTCAAATTGCTCTTTTGTATCCTCTGAGAGGGTCTTCCCTTGTAGCTTAGTCAGTAAAGGATCTGCCTGCAGTTCAGGAGACCCGGGTTCGATCCCTGGGTTGGGAAGATCCCCTGGAGTAGGAAATGGCAACCCACTCCAGTACCCTTGCCTGGAAAATCTCATGGACAGAGGAGCCTGGTGGGCTGCAGTCCACGGGATCACAAAGAGTCAGACACGACTGAGCGACTAACACACACCCACACATCCTCTGAGAGCTTAGAGCACCTGATCCTGTTAAAACAGAGTGTGCTATTAAGTAGCCTTCTTTCTCTAATGTGCATGTGTGTGTGCGTGCTTGGTTACTCAGTCGTGTCTGAGTGTGCGACCCCATGGACTGTAGCCCACTAGGTTCCTCTGTCCATGGGATTTCCTAGGCAAGAAAACTGGAGTTGGTTGCTATTTCCTCCTCCAGGGGATCTTTCTGAACCAGGGATCAAATGCACATCGTCTGCATTGCAGGTGAGCCAGCTATCTCTAAACTCCAGTCTTTTTCTGCTTCTTCATTTTCTGCTTTTTTAAGAACTTTCTAAAATTCAGGCCTTAGATGCCACTTGATACCTCTGAGGCATTTCCCATTCCCCATAAGAAAGAGCCCAAACACCTTGGACTGGTAAGGACCTTCATGAGCTGGTCACATCCTACTTTTTCAGCTCCATTTTCAGGCTTGCTTTTACCTGTATCAAAGGTTCAATGTCTCGAGATTTTTTTCATGGAACTTTTTTGCGGAACATGTCATACCTTTCCTGCTTCTCTAGTTTGATCATGTTGTGCTTTCTTCCTTCCTTCTTTCTTTCCCAGAAGAAATTCTACTCGCTCATCAAGGTCCACTGAAACATCATCTCTGCTGTGAAACTTTATTCTCTTCCTTCCCAAGTTTCAGGGGCCCTGGAGAACTGTGATGATCCTGCTGTTGCTCTTTTTACATTTTAAGAACTTGAAACTACTGCTAATTGTTCTAATGGTTTTCTTCTGCTGGTCTGTTAGCTTCTGAAAATAGTGCTCAACAGGTAGTAATGGCTTTACAAGTGTTTGTTTTCCATAACTGAACTGAGGTGAAGACCAGGGTTTGGCCTGGGTCTCAGCCAGTTCTTTGGACAGAGGACCAAGTGTTTCAGGCCCAGCATGGAAGTCCCTGGGAAGGCACTTTGAGTCGAATGGGTCATTTAGCACTTGTCAGCTCATAGCATCAAGGTAGCTGTCTGCTTGCCCTTATGCCTTGTCCAATCCCAGACATTATTAAAAATATCAATTTTTAAGTACAAAAAGTTCTTTGCCTGCTGTGCTTAGTCGCTCAGTCATGTCCAACCCCAGGGACTGTAGCCTGCCAGGCTCCTCTGGGAATTTTCCAGGCAAGAAAACTGGAGTGGGTTGCCATGGTCTCCTCCAGGGGATCTTCCCAACCCAGGGATCCAAACAGGTCTCCTACATTGCCGGCGGATTCTTTACTGTCTGAGCCACTAGGGAAATTCTTTGCTTAATCTCTTCAAAGAAACTAAGTTTTTATACTCTTCCATGTGAAAAGGATTGCACAGAAATAATAATACTAATATTTTCTCATTCAAGGTATAAGTTGTGCATATCTCTGTTTAGTTCTGAATTATCATCAGGGTGTAATACCTGGTAGTTCCATGATTCCTTAGTAAGTTAGCTGACTTCTACCTGGGGGGTGAATATTTTTTAGCAATTGAGTTCAGGGGTATTTGGTTTGCCTTTTTAGATTTAGGTGATTTTCTAGCTTATGCTCTGAAGGTCTAAACTGTAATGGAACTTTGAATGCAAAAGGACATCTGCTTGTGCTTGAAGAAGTGGAAAGATGAGATCTCAGTGCTCTGGATACAAAGCTTCCCAAATGCATACTGTGCTATAAGACTGAAGAAACTCCAAGAAAGAAAATAAAACCAGTGAAATCCTTTAGGGCACACCTTAGGATACTTTAATCAGGATGGAATGGAAAAAATAGATTAAATACAGTTATACCAGGAGAATTATAGAAGGAAAATAGGATATTGGATGTCTCTTTGAAGAGCTGAAGGGGTTTCTGCTGCTTTCAGCTGTTGGAACTGTGCTCTGGGTTGTGCTGCAGTGGTGGATGCAGGGGGATGAAGATCATCAACCAAGTTCTAAGAATGTCGGGGCAATCCAGTGAGCAGGCACTGAGCTCAGCTCCTGATCAGCAGAGAAGCCAAGGCTAGGGGAGGAGTGACAGGGTGGCTCCCTTGGGTGTGGGTGAGTGGTGGTCTTCATGGGCTCCTGTCAGGCCCCAAAAGTAGGAAAAGCAGCAGACACTCTTCCCCAACTACTGTCTTATTCTCGAGGGCAATTCAAAATAGAAGCTTCTCCAGTCTGAGCTACACCAGACTCCAGCGGAGAACTGCTGGGGCTAGAAGTCCCTCCACTTCCCCAGCTCAGCACCACTGCTCTTCAGGGAGCTTGGACGACTGCTTTCTGTATGAAAAGTGGAAAACTGGAGAAACAGCAATTCTATGCTCCTGAAACTGAATAGTCTCAATGAAAGGAAGTATGGGATTGTGTGATAGATGGGAAAGCCTTTAGATGACTCTAGCATATGTGTATCATAGCACTGACGCTGATCAGCAAATGTATATTCCAATAAGACAAGAGGATGCAGAAAATGTTAACTGGAATGAGGGTGGGATGGTGGAGTCAGAATCTCCTACAGAGATTTTTTTGAACAGTTGGAGTCTAACTTCCCACCTCCACAGCAGGAAATTATGATGACTCTTCTAGGGAAGCTAGAAGCAACCTTTCCCACTTCTCATGGAGGCTTTCTCTTGTTATTTCTAATTGTTTCTACATTCAGTGATTCTTTTTCTTCGATGCATAGATGACTTTCTATTGAGGCATAGCACATAGAAAAGAAATCATGTGAACTAATTGCATGCACAGGATCATATGATACTATCAGGACGTTTTCATGACTTTGCACAGATTATGTTAAACGTACCAGATGGAACTCTGCACTTTGAAACTGGAACAGCAAGGCCAAGCACTGACTGCTCTCCCCACCCCCGGGCCTCTCTGGCGCTGCTTGAACCTCTTCTTTCCCTGAGGTTCATCGACCTTAAATATTTGGTTAAAGTGGCAACACCGCTCCATTTTTCAGTTTTGGAGAGAGGTACACATGTCAACACTAATGATCAGTGTTTCTCTTAATCTCAGATGCCAGCCAGTATGTTAAACCTCTATCCATCAATTCTGAGTGAGCTAGGATTGTATGATGAATACTTACAGATTTTCTACCCTGCTGGGTTCTTGAAGAACTTTAGTAGGAAAAAAAAAAAGTTGGCTCCTCGCCTCTGCCTTGAATTGTAAAAATATTCCTCTGAATTAGCATACTTCTCTGAAATGTCCCCATATGTTGATTTTTTTTTTAAGGTGTGCATTAAATGACAAAAACTATTAGAGCCTGCTCTGAGTCAATATTGATAGCCATCAGATCAGGAACTTTCTCAAGGAAATTAGATTTAACATGAACCATCAGAGAAGAAAAATATTATTCACCAAGCATTCAGCCCTCAACCTCTAACAAATGTTATCCCAACAAGCAATTTATTCTCCAGAGAATGAACATAACTTCAATTTAATTCATCATTATTTATTATTAATATGGAGAAATATACATTAAAAGAAAAAAGACCCTTTAAATTTCTCCAAGGCCTTAGAGAGAGCTGATTTTTTGATACTTAATGCAAACATTCCACATTCACTGGTTAAATGAAAAGCAACATTAAATGCCACTCTATCTATAGCACATTTTTTGTTTATTGCATGGAGCTGGCCTGAGGCTTGTTTAAAAAAATACCAGATGTGTTTTTGAGAAATTTATTTGTCTTTGTGTGATGACAGATGCTCTTTGAAATGACAAAGTATGTAATAGCAGTTGGCTATTTGAAATCAGGAAATTCAATTTTTTCCCCAAGTCACATCTAAAAGACAAAGCTCACTAAGGTTTTTTGTTTTTTTTTAATGTGATCGCATTACAAGACTGCCACTTTAAATTATTGTTCCCTGGCTTGGAGGACTAATTAATTCTAAAAGGCAAAGGGTTCATTTAAGAACCATTTTCCTATTTTGATTTAGGTGTTGTGTGGTATTAACATAAATTATTCATCTATGCCATAGTCTCCCAGAGAAGGCAATGGCACCCCACTCCAGTACTCTTGCCTGGAAAATCCCATGGACAGAGGAGCCTGGAAGGCTGCAGTCCATGGGGTTGCTGAAGGTCGGACATGACTGAGCGACTTCAGTTTCACTTTTCACTTTCATGCGTTGGAGAAGGAAATGGCAACCCACTCCAGTGTTCTTACCTGGAGAATCCCAGGGACGGGGGAGCCTGGTGGGCTGCCGTCTATGGGGTCGCACAGAGTTGGACACGACTGAAGCGACTTAGCAATAGCAGCATAGTCTCCAGTCTAAGCCAAGTTCTTTTTCTCTGTTCCTTAAAACTGAGGATAACACACAGGAGAATGTGACAAATTTTTCACCTTTTAAGTGTGAGAAAAGGTTAGCATTCATAAGAGGGGAAAGTCTCTGCACTGTTTAAGTAGTTATTATACACCTGAGAGGGTATCACTGGTTATGGTGCTAACAAGGGTGAAAACATAGAGCCACATAATTATCAAATATATTCCAGTGGTTGCCGAAGAGAGAAAAGTTGATAGTATGGTATATAGATGAGTGTTTGGAAATTAGCATTCTTTTACTTGGTTAGTAGGAGTATAAGTTGTAAGACACAGTAGCAGGGGACAATTTCATAACAAAACATTGAAAAATAATTTTGAGCCAGAAATTTTACATCTAGGAATTTATTATAAAATATGCTTGCAAAGGCACACAGATGTCAATATTTATTGCAATACTATTGCTATAGGAAAAGTGACCTAGATATCTAACCAATGTGGGTAAAATTAATAATGATTTATTCACTTAACAGTAAACTTTTATATGAATGCTAGGAAACCACTTGGGTAAACATAGGAATATATATACACACCCACACACACATACATATACATACCTACTTACAAACATACACACATGTATGCATTCATGTGAAGTCACTTATATCCTTTTCTCCACAATGTATCCGTGCACTATTTCTGAAAGAATGCATGGGAAACCGCTAAGCTATCTCTTCTGAGAAAAGAAACTAAAGGCTAGAATGGGAAAATAATACACATTTTAAAATTTACTATAGTTCTGTGTTGTCAAGAGTTTTGTCCATAAGTTGCTTTTTATAGTTATGTAAGTATTTAAAAATATAATTTTTTCAGAAGAGTTTATTTTAGGATAAACTCTATATTCTTCTTATCTTACACTGTATGTCACTAAGGACAAAATCTCCCAATAGGCTAGCTGGAAAACATTTGAGTTGTGGTCAGCTCTTGCTGTTTGAGAGGTGAAATAGAGAATGCTCAACACATTTAGGGCTTCCTTTCTGGAGTGGTAGAGAGAGAATGAAAGCAGTGGGGTTGGTCAGAAGTGGATTTATCTTGTCATAAATTGTCTGCCTAGCACCTTTCTTTTCCTCTAGAAATGACAAGTTCTCCCTTTGAGAATTTCTCTTCCCTCCCTCTAACTGCATTTCCACAGAAAAAAAAAATTTTTTTTTTAACCTAACTATGACTCTTTAGCCAGGGTCGCCAAAGAGGGCATTAGATTTAAGCCCAGCCAAACAGATCCTTCCCTGAGAACAAGTTAACATGAAGTACACACACACACACACACACCCCCTTACCCACTTAACACTTTTCAAATTAGAAAACGAGAAGTTAAGAATATTTTAAAAATTGTTTATGTTGTTATTGTTCAGTTGCTAACTGATAACACAATAACTCTTTGTGACCCTGTGGACTGCAGCACACCAGACTCCTCTGTCCTCCACTGTCTCCTGGAGTTTGCTCAAATTCATGTCCATTGAGTCAGTGATGCTATACAACCATCTTATCCTCTTCCATCCCCTTCTCTTTCCCCATCACCCGCTTCTACCCTCAATCTTTCTCAACATCAGGGTCTTTTCCAGTGAGTTGGCTCCTCATATCATGTGGCCAAAGATTAGAGCTTCTGTTTTAGTAACAGTATTTCCAATGAATATTTAGGGTAGATTTACTTTAGGATTGACTGTTTTGATCTCCTTGCTGTCCAAGAGACTCTCAAGAGTCTTATCCAGCACCAATTCAAAAGCATCAGTTTTCAGGTGCTCAGCTTTCTTTATGTTCCAACTCTCACATCTGTACATGACTATTGGAAAGCAATAACTTTGACTATATGGACCTTTGTCAACAAAGTAATGTCTAAGCTTTTTAATATGCTATTTAGGTTTGTCATTGCTTTTCTTCCAAGGAGCAAGCGTCTTCTAATTTCATGGCTGCAGTCACCGTATGCAGTGACTTTGGAGCTCAGGAAAATAAAATCTGTCACTGCTTCTACTTTTTCCCCTTCTATTTGCCATGAAGCGATGGGACCAGATGCCATGATTTTAGGTTTTTTTAGTGTTGAGTTGTAAGCCAGCTTTTTCACTCTCCTCTTTCACCTTCATCAGGATGCTCTTTAGGTTTTCTTCATTTTCTGCTGTTAGGATCGTATCATCTGCATACTTGAGGTTGTTGATATTTTTCCTGGCAGTCTTGATTCCAGCTTATAATTCATCCAGTCTGGCATTTTACCTGATGTATTCTGAATGTGAGTTAAATAAGCAGGTTGACAATATACAGCCTTGTCGTACTTCTTTCCTAATTTTGAACCAGTCTGTTGTTCCATGTCCACTTCTAACTATTGCTCCTTGATCTACATAACAAGTTTCTCAGGTGACAAGTAAGGTGGTTTGGCACTCCCATCTCTTAAAGAATTTTCCACAAGGAAAAGCAGATATATAATAATTACTCCCATAGCTCTTTTTGTTGTTTGTCATTTTGATATTATTCCAAATGTGGGTTACAGTAATAGCTTTCATTTTGCCATCCCTGATATCTTTAAAGGAGAAATTCTTTTCAAAGAAATCCAGAAAATTAAAACAAACTTTAGTCAGAAATAACAAATCATTTGAAACAGTTCTAATGAGGTGGATGAAACCGGAGCCTATTATACAGAGTGAAGTAAGCCAGAAAGAAAAACACCAATACAGTATACTAATGCATATATATGGAATTTAGAAAGATGGTAACAATAACCCTGTATAAGGGACAGCAAAAGAGACACTGATGTATAGAACAGTCTTTTGGACTCTGTGGGAGAGGGAGAGGGTGGGATGATTTGGGAGAATGGCATTGAAATATGTATAATATCATATATGAAACGAGACACCAGTCCAGGTTCGATGCACAATACTGGATGCTTGGGGCTGGTGCACTGGGACGACCCAGAGGGATGGTATGGGGAGGGAGGAGGGAGGAGGGTTCAGGATGGGGAACACATGTATACCTGTGGCAGATTCATTTTGATATATGGCAAAACCAATACAATATTGTAAAGTTAAATAAAATAAAATTAAAAAAAAAAGAACAAATCATGTCTCATTCCATACAACTTGCAGAGCATTGACATCTAGTGCTGTTTATGGTATATGTAGCAGATGCACATATATGCTAAAGTAATTTCTTGGCATCTTCCCTCTAGCCTTTTAATGCCACGGGCTTACCTGGCAACCACCTAGTTAGCACCAGTTCTAGGGCTCCTCAGGCCAAGTAGCCAGCCTCATGGGGACCCAGTCCCATCTACCAAGAGGCCCAGGACCTGGTCCTACCCACTAGAGGGCCAACCACAGCCCTGGCATCATAGCTCCTTCTGCTAGAAGGCTGTTAGCAAAACCCCTCCTCCACAACCAGAAGGCTGATACCAGTCCCGGGAGCTGCAATCAGCCCCCGCAGGGTGTAGTCCTACTCCCTAGTGGCCAGCCTCCACACAGGGCAGGGCCTGGAAGCCAACTACCTAGGCCAGGGGCCAGCACTGCGTACCAGTGTACCCACGGCAGGCAGCCTTGCCACAGCAGAGTGAGCCACTCAGCTCATAAAGGGGACACCCTAGATCCACAGCCTTTTTGGCACCAGGGGCCAGTTGCATGGAAGACAATTTTCCCATGGACCAGGGGAGGGGGGTAGGGTTTTGGGATAGTTCAGCACGTTACATTTATTGTGCACTTTATTTCTATTATTATTACATCAGCTCCATCTCAGATCATCAAGCATTAGGTCCCAGAGGCTGG
Organism: Bos indicus x Bos taurus; assembly: GCF_003369695.1. Taxonomy (NCBI): domain Eukaryota; kingdom Metazoa; phylum Chordata; class Mammalia; order Artiodactyla; family Bovidae; genus Bos; species Bos indicus x Bos taurus. The sequence continues at coordinate 94,025,632 of NC_040079.1, read as the reverse complement.
GGACCCCCGCCTTAGATCATATAGCTGTGGTGAGCTGAGAAGAGTGTGTCACTGAGTCCACAGAACGTCTCCTATATAAGGCCTCTTCTCCCAGAATGGAATGTAACTGACTTACACAGTAGACACAGATAAACACAGAGAATTTGGCAAAATGAGATGATAAAGGAGTATGTTCCAAGCAAGGGACAAGATAAAACTCTCTAGAAGAAAAGCTAAGCCAAATAGAGATACCCAGATAAGCCTACCAGACTACCCACAGTAGTCAGCGAGTCAGCAGAAGAACCGCACAGCCGTGTATAGGACACCCTTAGAGTATACAGCTCTGAAGACCAGAGGGGAGTGGGCCCCTGAGACTCATAGGTTATCTACAAGAGTCCATTTTTTTCCACAGTCAGGAAATGTAACCAATTCACCAAACACTTAGAAATTTAAAAAAGCAAACTAGGCTAACTGAGACAATAGAGAAATACTTTCCAAATGATGGGACAAGGTTAAAACCCCAGAAGAAGAATTAGGTGAAGTGGAGATAAGCAATTTACCTATAAAGAGTTCAAAGTAGTAATCATAAAGATGCTCAAAGAACTTGGGAGCAAAGGGGATGAACACAGTGAGAAGTTGAACAAAGAGTTATAAATAAAGAAAAGCTAAACAGAGCTGAAGAATACAATAAAAATACACTAGAAGAGATCAGCAGAAGATTTGACGATAGAGGAATGGATCAGTGATTTGGAAGACAGGGTGGTGGAAATCACCCTAGCTGAACAGAAAAAAAATTTTTAATAAGGACCATTTAAGCCTCTGGGACAATATCAAGCATTGTAACATTTGCATTATAGGAATCCCAGAAGAGAGAGAGAGACAAAACTTTTTTGAAGTGATACTAGCTGAAAACTTTTCTAACCTGGGAAAGGAATAGATATCCAGGTCCACGAAACACAGAGAATACCAAACAAGATCAACCCAAAAAGATCTATACCAAGATACATTATAATTAAAATGGAAAAATTTAATGATAAAAAAATTTTAAATTAGCAAGGGAAAAGCAACTCATTTTGTACAGGGAACCTCCACAAAACTATCAGCTAGCTTTTCAGCAGAGACTTTGCAGTTCACATGTATTAGCATGATACACTTAAAGCAATGAAAGGAAAAAAGCTACCATCAAAATACCTAGCAAGGCTGTCATTCAGATTTGAGGTTAAGGGAAGTTATTTTATAGGCACATACAACCTAAAAGAATTCACCTCTAAACCAGCATTATAAGAAGTGTTAAGGGGGACTTCTCTAAGTGGAAAAGACTGCAATTAGAAATATGAAAATTACAAAAGGAAAAATCTCATTGATGAAGGCAGATATACAGTAAAGGTGGTAGATGAACCATTTGTAAAGCTAGTAGGAAGGTTAAAAGATGAAAGTAGTAAAGATCACCTAATAGGTCCACAATAAATAGCTAAGGGATGCATGAAACAAAAAAGATGTAAACTAGCGATGTCAGAGACACTAGTGTTAAAATTAAAAGGTCACATACTGCATGGGAGAAGGTACTTGTAAAGGATAATCTGGCAATGGGTTAATATCCTAAATATACAAAGAATTATACAACTCAATATAAAAAAAGAATAATTTGTTTTCAAAAATTGGGAGTTTTATATCGAACCCAGGTCTCCTGCATTGCAGGTGGATTCTTTTTTTTTCAGTTAAAAAAAGTTTATTTTTTAATATAAGTTTATTTATTTTAATTGGAGGGTAATTACTTTACAATATTGTATTGGTTTTGCCATATATCCACATGAATCTGCCACGGGTGTACATGTGTTCCCCATCCTGAACCCCCCCTCTCACCTCCCTCCCCATACCATCCCTCTGGGTCATCCCAGTGCACCAGCCCCAAGCATCCTGTATCCAGCATTGAACCTGGATTGGTGATTCATTTCACATATGATATTATACATGTTTCAATGCCATTCTCCCAAATCATCCCACCCTCGCCCTGTCCCAGAGAGTCCAAAACACTGTTCTATACATCTGTGTCTCTTTTGCTGTCTCACATACAAGGTTATCATTACCATCTTTCTAAATTCCATATATATGCGTTAGTATACTGTATTGGTGTTTTTCTTTCTGGCTTACTTCACTCTGTATAATAGGCTCCAGTTTCATCCACCTCATTAGAACTGATTCAAATGTATTCTTTTTAATGGCTGAGTAATACTCCATTGTGTACATGTACCACAGCTTTCTTATCCATTCGTCTGCTGATGGACATCTAGGTTGCTTCCATGTCCTGGCCATTATAAACAGTGCTGCAATGAACATTGGGGTACAATGCAATCCCTATCAAGCTACCAGTGGTATTTTTCACAGAACTAGAACAAATAATTTCACAATTTGTATGGAAATACAAAAAACCTCAAATAGCCAAAGAAATCTTGAGAAAGAAGAATGGAACTGGAGAAATCAACCTGCCTGACTTCAGGCTCTACTACAAAGCCACAGTCACCAAGATAGTATGGTACTGACACAAGACAGAAATATAGATCAATGGAACAAAATAGAAAGCTCAGAGATAAATCCATGCACCAATGGACACCTTATCTTTGACAAAGGAGGCAAAAGTATACAATGGAGAAAAGACAATCTCTTTAATAAGTGGTGCTGGGAAAACTGGTCAACCACTTGTAAAACAATGAAACTAAAACACTTTCTAACACCATACACAAAAATAAACTCAAAATGGATTAAAGACCTAAACGTAAGACCAGAAACTATAAAACTCCTAGAGGAGAACATAGGCAAAACACTATCCAAAGTAAATCACAGCAGGATCCTCTATGACCCACCTCCCAGAATATTGAAAATAAAAGCAAAAATAAACAAATTGGACCTAATTAAACTTAAAAGCTTCTGCACAACAAAGGGAACTATAAGCAAGGTGAAAAGACAGCCTTCAGAATGGGAGAAAACAATAGCAAATGAAGCAACTGACAAAGATTTAATCTCAAAAATATACAAACTGCTGCAGCTCAATTCCAGAAAAATAAACGACCCAATCAAAAAATGGGCCAAAGAACTAAACAGACATTTCTCCAAAGAAGACATACAGATGACTAACAAACACATGAAAAGATGCTCAGCATCACTCATTATCAGAGAAATGCAAATCAAAACCACTATGAGGTACCATCTCACGCCAGTCAGAATAGCTGCAATCCAAAAGTCTATAAATAATAAATGCTGGAGAGGGTGTGGAAAAAAGGGAACCCTCTTACACTGCTGGTGAGAATGCAAACTAGTACAGCCACTATGGAGAACAGTGTGGAGATTCCTTAAAAAACTGGAAATAGAACTGCATTATGACCCAGCAATCCCACTGCTGGGCATACACACCGAGGAAACCAGAATTGAAAGAGACATGAGCAGGCGGATTCTTTACCAGCTGAGCCACAAGGGAAGCCCAAGAATACTGGAGTAGGTAGTCTATCCCTTCACCAGTGGATCTTCTCAACCAGGAATTGAACCAGGGTCTCCTGCATTGCAGGCAGATTCTTTACCAACTGAGCTATCATGGAAGCACACCCCCCCCCAAAAAAAATAAGCAGAAGATGTGAATAGACATTTTTCTAAAGAAGATATATAGATGGCCAACAGACACGTGAGAAGATGTTCAACATCGTTCATCAGGGAAATGCAAATCAAAACCCATAACGAGGCACCACTTCACACCTGTCAGAAAGGCTATTATCAAAAAGACAAATGGTGGAGAGGATGTGGCAACAACGGAACCATTGTGCCATGTTGATGTGGTTATGAATTGGTATACCCACTGTGGAAAACAGTCTGAAGCTTCTTCAGAATTTAAGGTAGAACTGCCATATGATTTAGCAATTCCACTTGGGTAATCTGAAGAAAACAAAAACATAGATTTGAGAAGATATATGCACCATAAATTCATTGTAGATTATTTACAGTAGTCAAGATATGGCAGTAATGAAGGGTTCACTGATAGATGAATGAGTAAATACATACACATACATACATGCATATATACATCTATTTATCACACACACACACACACACATATATATATACGCACACACAGTGGAATATTAATCAGCTATAAGAAAGGAAAAAATTTGCCATTTGTGACAACATGGATGGAACTATAGGGTATTATGTGAAGTGAATAAGTCACACAGAGAAAGACAAATATGTGGAATTTTAAAAAGCAATGAACAAACTTAACAAAATAGAAAAAGAGTCATAGATACAGAGGACAAACAGGTGGTTGCCAGACAGGTAGTGGGTGGGAGGATGAGTGAGATAGATGAGGGAGGTTAAGAACTACAAACTGCCCGTTACAAAACTAAATGAGTCACAGGATAAAATGTAATCATTTCATGATGTATGCGAGTCAAATCATCATGCTATATACCTTAAACTGATACAGTGCTATATGCCAATTGTGGCCTAATAAAACTGGAAGGGGAAAAAAGAGAATTTGAATCGTTTCTGGATGGTTCTCCTGAGAAAAGAGCAGACCTAACAACGTTAGTAGGATCTAAGTAGGCATGATAAAGGGTAGGTTCAAATGTGTAACAATCAAAACCTGGGCCCTGATGACTTGTCAGACTCAGAGATGTGTTAGAGCATGAGTGAGCACGTGTACCAGCTACACGGAGCAGCTGTGCCCAGCAGCAAAGTTGTGAGAGATGTTCCTAGAACTGCATGCTTGGGCCAGATTTTAAAAAGCCATAAATGACATGATGATGGCAGTGTTTAAGCCAAAGAGAGCTGATGACTCAATGAACAAAACGGAACTAGGGAGAAAGTTGTTTTATATAATTCAGTCTAAGGGATGACAGGGGTGTATAAATGGGAACAGGGACATAAATTCATCACCAATCAGTAATTGTGATAGCAATAATGAGTAGTATTCACTTATTCAGTATTTGCTCTGCATGGGTACAATTCTTTTTTCACTTTGATTTTTTAAATTATGAAAGTATGATAACACATTTACAGGAGACTGGGAACATACAAAGTTATATATAGTTCCACTATATATTACAGTTATTTTTTAAGTAGATAAATTCAAGATTTTTAGTTGGAGTTTCAGTACCAAAAATTGAAACTGAAAAATTAGTAGAATGAACATACAGAGAAGTAGGAGGCTATAGTAGACCCAAAAAGCACTATCAACCAGTTCAACCTAATTAAGATTTATACAGTTCTCACCCACCAGTAGGTGGATGTTTTTGAAAGTACAAAATTTTCATGCTCTAAGGGTATTGAAATCATACAACATTGGTTTTCTTATTACTGTGGAATTATGTTAGAAGTCAATATCAAAAGATATTTGAAAGTAACCCACATATTTTCAAGTGCAGTGTGACATTTGCTAAGAGAGATTTTGACTTAGCCATTGAAAGCTTCAATAAAGTTAGACGACTGAAAAAACACAGAGGGGACTGCAGAGAAGGGAGCATTTAAAGGAGAAATTAATATCAAAATGAGAAATTAATATCAAGGATACTTAAAAAAAACCATATATTGGGAAAATAAATATCCACTTTTTAAATGATGGGTGTATCTGTTGTCGTTGGTATTGTTCAGACCTTAAGTTGTGTTCAGCTCTTTGAGACCACATGAAATGCAGCACACCAGGCTTACCTGTCTTTCACTATCTCCTTGAGTTTGCTCAAACTCATGTCCATTGTGTTGTTGATGCCATCCAACCATCTCATCCTCATCCGTCACCCCCTTCTCCTCCTGCCCTCAGTCTTTCCCATCATCAGGGTTTTTTCCAGTGAGTCAACTTTTCACATCAGGTGGCCAAAGTATTGGAGCTTCAGCTTCAGCATTAGTCCTTTCAATGAATATTCAGGACTGATTTCCTTTAGGATTGACTGGTTTGATCTCCTTGCAGTCCAAGGGACTCTCAGGAGTCTTCTCCAGCACCACAGTTCAAAAGTATCAATTCTTCAGCACTCAGCCTGTTTATGGTCCACCTCTCAAATCTGTACATGACTACTGGAGAGACCATAGCTTTGACTATATGGACCTCTGTCAGTAAAGTAATGGCTCTGCTTTTTAGTAGGCTATTTAGGTTTATCATAGCTTTTCTTCCAAAGAACAAGCATCTTTTAATTTCATGCAGTCACCATCTTCAGTGATTTTGGAACCCAAGAAACTAAAATTTATCACTGTTTCCATTTATTCTCCATCTCTTTGCCATAAAGTGATGAAACTGGACACCATGATCTTAGTTTTTTGAATGTTGAGTTTAAAGCCAGCTTTTTTGCTCTCACCTTTACCCTCATCAAGAAGCTCTTTAGTTCATCTTCATTTTCTGCCATTAGAGTGGTGTCATCTACGTATCTGAGTTTCTTGTTACTTCGCCTGGCAATCTTGATTCCAGCTTGTGAGTCATCCAGCCTGGCATTTTGCAAGATGTACTCTTCCTAGAAGTTAGATAAGCAGGGCGACAATATATAGCCTTGACTAACTCCTTTCCCAATTTTGAACCATTCTGCTGTCCCATGTGTGGTTCTAACTGTTGCTTCTTGACCTGTGTACAGGTTTCTCAGGACGCAGGTACAGTGGTCTGGTATTCCTATCTCTTTAAGAATTTTCCACAATTTGTTGTGATCCACACAATTAGTGTGGTTAATGAAGCAGAAATAAATGTTCTTTTGGAATTCCCTTGCTTTTTCCATGATCCAGTCATGTTGGCAATTTCATCTCTGGTTCCTCTGTCTTTTCTAAATTCAGCTTGTACATCTGGAAGTTCTCAGTTCTCGTACTGCTGAAGCCTAACTTGAAGAATTTTGAGCATTAAATACAATGTGGAGTCTTGAGTAAGGTATGAGAACAAAAAAATGGGCACTAGCATATAATTTTGTGAAATTTGAACAAAATCTATCCTTTAGTTAATAATACTGTCTCATACATGGCTTCCTGGGTGGCTCAGTGGTAAAGAATCTGCCTACGAGGCAGGAGATGTGGGTTTGATCCCTGGGTGGGGAAGATCCCCTGGAGAAGGAAATGGCAACCCACTCCAGTATTCTTTCCTGGAAAATCCCATGGACAGAAGAACCTCGTGGGCTATAGTTGATGGACTTGAAAAGAGTTGAGCACAACTTGGGGACTAAACTACCTCCACTGTATCATATGTTAATTTCCTGTTTCTTTTTTTAAACAACATATCTTTATATTCTCAGAATTGGATCAGAAGTTTCAAGCATCATTTAAATTTTTTTTAAAAGTCACTAAGGTAATAAATTTTCTAGACTTCTAGCAGTAATATTAGATGCCAAAATACATGGAACTATATCAAAGTTTTGAGTGAATATAAATTAGAAATCTAGTGTTCTGTTCATACTGAATCAAGCAAGTGGAATAAAAATATCATAACATTTTGGCTGGGCAAAAATGCATAAATTATCTAAAATATATGTTATACATACTATGTATATGCAAATACTTTTCTACTACACTTGATAAAGGCTTGAGAAAGAACAATAACAATAAAAAAGAGAGAGAATTTGAAAAAAGTAAGCTAAGTGAAATGGGAGCCCTGAACATGAAATAGAAAAAATGAAACAAACTAGATAAAAATAAAAGATTATCATACCCCATATCTCTTCTATAGAAAGAAATGACTGTGGGCTTTGAGGAGCTCAGGAAAGTTTATCATAGAGAAAAGAGGTTTTCACTTTTATTGGTAAGAAAATAGAAACAGCCACAGACCAGCTTGGTGATGTGCCAGAAGTACATAGCTGGGGGAGCTTGGGCTAGTGTCCATGAAATAATGTCTTATGAGAGATGACACACTGCCTCTTCAAAGATACTAAATTGTTAGTAAATGCTCCGGGAGTCACAGACCTGATGCATTCGACAAACTAGATGAAAACAAACAGTTTCACCAAAGAAGATGAGTGGTTTGGTGGGTAACTTAATTGCTCATTGTCTCACCAGTTGAAATAATTTTCTGCCTAGAGACAAAGCCAGATACAATCTGAAAGTGACCAGAGCAGGAGTTAAAGTGAACACATAATGGTAGAACTACAGTGTGTATCACACATTCTGAGTTCATTTCTATAAAGTTATTCCACTGTCTCCTGATAGGTTCTGGCCCACCATGCCAAATTCTGGCAACTTGGGGTTATTATTATTTTGTTTGTCTCAAGAGAGAAAGGCTTTCGCCCAGATCCAGACATCTGTTTGCTCTTAGTGCCCTTGTTTCTTTCTGGGCTTGCCAACTTTGTCAGTTTAAATGTGTGTTTTAAAATATTCCTTTAGTGTGACAACTGAAGTTGGCTGGTGATAAAATGCGGCACTGTAAGCATAACTGGGCAAAAACCAAACAAGCAGATCAAAATGGCATGGATAGATACACGTGAAACTCAGGAAAAAATAGGATCTATGCGTTCTTGCAGTTTTGTTTAATAAATGTCTTTGTGGCAGGATCAATTGTAAGTCAATAAAAATGTGTTAAAAAGGAAATCCCTGATACTAAAAACAGAATTCCCTGCTTGTTGATTTAATGTAATTTGTCTTTAAAGCCATTTCTAACAATAGACTATCAAGTAAGCACCCATGAATTTTTTTAAAGTGAATTTTGAAGTTAAACAAATTTTCATATGAACCCTTAAACTTATTTAGAGAATTTATACCTTCTAAATTCAATGTAAAATTTAACTGAAAGTCAATTCAGACTTAAAATTGTGTGTATTTTATAAAAGATCTAATGCTTATTTGACAATTCATTTGGAAATAAAAATAAAAATGGCAACAACAGGGGAAAAGGGAACATCGAAGATTTATTTTTCCAAGTGATAAAGACTTCTAGCAATATAAAATAATGTGTTTGCATAGACAAAAATAATAAACATTTATACTTGATTGCTGAGGAGGGCTTGGCAACCTACTCCAGTATACTTGCCTGGAGAATCCCATGGGCTGAGGAACCTAGCAGACTACAGCCCATTGGTCGCGAAGAGTTGGACACGACTGAAGCTACTGAGCACGACACACACTTGATTGCTGCCCTTGTGTGTGCGTGCTGAGTCACTTCAGGTATGACCCCATCAACTGTGGCCAGCAAGGCTCCTCTGCATGGGATTCTACAGGCAAGAATCCTGGAGCCAGTTGCCATACCCTCCTTCAGGAGATCTTCCAACCAGGGATCAAACCCGCATCTCTTATGTCTCCTCCACTGGCATGCGACTTCTTTACCACTAGCACCACCTGGGAAGTCTGAAAGATAGCTTGAAACTAAACTTTTTGTTAAGGCCCTAGAGGTCATAGCAGGCATATTGTCCTCAGAGGTGTGGAGCTAGTCGTTTGGGGGATACTTCTTTGTAGATATAGACTCTTGTGGTGGGGGCGACATTTGGAAGTCTCATGGTGTCAACTTATTTTTGAATATTCTAAAGAGTAAAACTAAAGCTACTTTGAAATTACTTTTTAATTTAAGAACTTCAAAGCCTATAGCTACTTAATCAGAAGTGTGTGTGTGTGTGTGTGTGTGTGTGTGTGTGTGTGTGTTGTGTGAATTTAAAGCAACAAATTAAACCTCTTTCCTTTCTTGAGTAGGGCAGCTATCACACACTGAAAACTTGCTTCGCACCACAGTCAAGCATGTGTTAGAGGGGAAAGACAACTGATGAGAATTAAACCTGAATTCATAGGGAGAGCACGGGCCTGCATAAGTGAAAAGCCTTTATTTAGGAAGGAAACAGGGAAAGACCTAAAATGGATTGTTTGTTTCCATTGTACTTGAGAAAGAATTAAGATTCAGAATTTCAAATACCATCGGAAATGACTACCTTTAGGGTACCAGTACATAAGGGAAAGGCCTGAATATCTAAAAATTCAATCCCATTGTCAGATTCATAACAATAAACAATGACAATGTTAAAAATGACTATAATCTTTAAAGAGCTGAATCTCTGCCATGACAAGGAAAAAAGATTACTCACTTTTAGACTACAATCGTCTAATGTTGCAGGAACTTACCACTCACAAAAAGAAGACAACCCTTAAAGCAGCAGTGTCCTCTGGACTATATTGTTTTATGGTGTTTATGCTTCCTTAGCATAGATACATGATCATTTGAGCATTGCCATAGCATTTGAAATTGTTTAGTACTTTGGGGAAAAAATGCTTTCATCTTCCATAGGTCATGGCTTTTCTCCTTGCCTTCAGTTTTCAGGAGTCTGTTTCGAGCTAGTCCCTTATAGAGTTGGCCTGATCTCTTGTGGGTTATCTTTGAGAAGGAGTATCTTTGGACCTTCTCTCATATAACTTCCAAGCTTCCTTAAAAGACATCCTCCAAATTCACTTTAAGAGCAGGACTACAGGAATTTTAAACCACCAGTTTACTGCCACCACCTCCCCGCCCCCACCCCAGACCATCAACTACTGACTCCTGTGACTCTTCCCACTTCTCCTTCTTAAATGTAAATTGCGTATCGTGGAGCGATTAGAAAGCGATGGCCTATTTAAAATAAAGCTGGTCGTTCAAGGTAACACATTGACTAAACATTAGATTATAATCTGTTATTCAGTCAAAAGGCTCAAGAGCAGGCTTTCACACCCTCACCTTGCATTTAGAGGAGAAAGAAGCACATTGCAGAAAGGAGAGAGTACTGCATAAATAGGAAATTAAGACACAAGGCAAGCTTTCTAGATTTCTCAGCTTCACTCTGAGTTGGCTTTGCTGGCCTTCTAACAAGCAGACGTTCTACCTGGGTGGAGAAAAACAGTCAAGATCAGTAATACATTTCTGCCTTGAAACTGTGAAACCTGACAAGATTTATAGTTCTTAAAAAAAAGGTTTCATGCTGTTAAAAGTAGGATCTGTAAATAGAGGCGGGTATCTAAGATGGGGTATCAGAGGTTATTACCTTGTCCTGCAAGTCTATCTTTTGGGATCCTGATCTTCTAAACCCAGAAGTCATGCCTGCTAAGCCCCATGGGGCTGCTGAGCTGGGATTGATGGGCTTTTATCTCAGATTTGGGGGATGAAGGGGGGTTGGGATGTATATCCTGCAGTTCTCACAGGCAGCCATCTAGTGTTCTTCCTGTAGGTTCAGCTCAAATTCTCTTGACTCTCAAGTCCCTCTGCCTGGATCCCTGCTTTTTTTAAAAGAAGTTATTTACTTTTAATTGAAGGATAATTACTTTACAGAATTGTGTTGGCTTCTATTTTGGGGCCGCAGTTTCTGTCATTGTCTGCTTCTTACTCCTGCTCTTGGTCTCTATCTTCTGCAGCTGTTCCCTGAACACTGTGGGCTCATCTCTCTGACACCAGTGCCTGCTGGGTTAGACTGTTTTATCTCATGTTCCGGCCATGAGTGACTTGATATTCTGCTTTGAACATCCTCACAGGACTCTTCCTCTCCTGGATCTGCTTTCTGGCCACTTGGCCCAGTGGGTCCCTCTACTTAGCGCCTTCTTTCTTTGTCTATCCTCCAACTTCCATCAGATTCAGGTCCCCCTCTGGGGAGTCTCACACTGCCATCACTTGGGAATTTTTGATACCCTGTTTTATTCAGGGAAACTATAAGCCAGTGGGTTTGTTTATAGTCAGTTGTTGAACCTCTGTTATTCCATACATGTATTGTGCCTGCATGCTAAGTCGCTTCAGTAGTGTCTGACTCTGTGCGACCCTATGGACTGTAGCCCACCAGGCTCCTCTGTCCCTGGGATTCTCCAGGCAAGAATGTTAATGTTTGGCAGAAACCAACACAATTCTGTAAAGCAATTATCTCAATTTAAAAATAAATAAATTAAAAATTAAAAACAAAAAGAATATTGGGGTGGGTTGCCATGCCCTCCTCCAGGGAATCTTCCTGACCCAAGGATTGAACCCATGTTTCTTATGTCTCTTGCATTGGCAGGCAAGTTCCTTACCCCTAGCGCCACCTGTGAAGCTCTTACATGTATTATAGCTGGCTCTAAATCAGTAAATCATAAGTCTTTAACAAAGATGATAGGAAATTCAAGTCATAATAACACAACATTATCATTTTACAAAGTTTGAGTTTGGATTCAAGTACATTTAATACGTTTTCAAGTTAGCTTTAGATTATCAGCTTCAGCCGTGTTTTCTGATGGAAGAAAAAGAATCTCTCATTTATTACACAAAATACTTACATTGTCACCAAGTAAAAGTTGTCTGATAAGCTCTAGATAAATCATAAGATCTTATTCAATTCATTTCGATATTTGGAAAAACCAATACAATATTGTAAAGTTTAAAAATAAAATAAAATTTAAAAAAAAGTATTGGAATTAAACTTCACAATAAACTTTGCAGATAGAAATACCTTTACAGCAGAAAAAAAAAAAAAAGATCTTATTAGGAGCATCTGCCTGCAGTGATATGAGAAGGGAGAGGATACGTGAGTGGAACACTGCACAAGTTGGAAACATTTTCCTTAGTGCAAGTCTAGACAAAGAGGAAAAAGGAAATAAATTATGGCCACAGAGCAGAAATCCACAGTCTGCAAAAAGGCTGCGACTGTGTGTGTATGTGTGTGTCAAAGTGGAATTTTTTAGTAATTATTAGGAAAAGTTAATTTATTGATATTAAAGGAATTTGTTACTGATTATTTGTCAGGAAATAAATTAAGGTCCTAAATGACTCATCTGTTCCTTTAACAAGTGTAATTGTGGATTGGAGAATCATCTGAATGCAAGAATATCAGTTCACCTCAGCATGAAGCAAAGGTGGGGATTTTCACATCTTCACAACAAACTCCCAAAGTTATGTAAACTCATAGATTCTTGATTACCATAAGTTCAATTACAATGATTCTAAATTTGGAAGATAGTCACATAAATTTCCTCATGTAATTGAATGTCTGATAAACAAAGCCCTAAGTTTTGTAACTTGGATAGCATGTTGTCTGTGCTTTGAAAAAATTTAAAACATCCAGATCAACAATTAGGTCCTTCCAGTAAAACAACTTTAGACATGGAATGTGGAAGTACATTGTTTGGGAGTTTCATTTTTATTTAGCTGAGTTACTAGTGATTGATTATCCCAGAAAACCTACATTTGTTAACCCAGAAAGACTAGGATATATGTTAAAGTGTTAGGTTAGAAATTTCATTGATTTGTGGTCCTACTGATTTCTGTCTAAAGCAGCATTTCAAAGTTTATTAAAAGATAATCGCCTTCTTAGCGCTGGTATTTAACATTTAGGACAAGAAAAAAAAAAAAAAAACGGGGAAAGTAGAATGGAATATTGAAAATAACTGTATACACATTTCTAATTTTTCCTAGTTCCAGATCTGTAATAAGTTTCACTAAGCTTATCCATTAAAAAAAAAAAAAATCCTCCCCTTTTTTAAATGGGAGATTGTTACTTATTGGGAAAATAAAGTCTATTTTAATGGAAATTTGATTCTTGACAAACTTCTAGATTTAACTAATGGTGGGAAATCCTTCCTGTGAAAGTAACCGGTACTAAGGCAGACACTACAGGATAAAGTAGTGTAACAATTGGTGTTCATCATCATCACCAGCAGATGAAAAGGGCAGACCCAGGACAATCAGAACATATACTTTTCTACAATGAATTCATGTCAAATTCAAAATTAGGTCTATCTTCCTGACTTTAAATCCCCTGGGAACATAATAAGTATGCCAACCTTACAAGTTCTTATTTTTTTAATAAAAATCTTTTTTTTTTTTTTTTGAGTTTTTAAAAGCATGTTTATGTGACAGCACATAAATGTTTGTGTAAAAAGGGCATTATGACAGTTGATACCACAAAGATTACAGTAAGAAAAAGCACTTTATGACAATATTTCACAAATTCACAAGAATTACTTTAATATACAAAGCAATTGCTACCATTCTGAACACAAAGCAGCTAATATGTACATAGTGCTAATAAAATGCATTATAACTCAGTACATTTTTTCTCTTTACACAAAGCACAGATTTAGGTTAAAAAAAAAATTAAAACAGGGATGCTTCTAGAATGTAGGGAATTTTATTAGAAATGTATTTTCCTCACTATAGTTACTTATTATGTGAAACTAGAATGTCAATACATTGTTGAAATATTCTCATTTCTTAAGACTATAACTCGTTAACCACTATATGTGACCAGCATTGTCTTTATTTTAAACCTCTAAAAATTTAATGTTAGTTTTCTAATTGAGATTTTTTAAAGCTTATGATTGAATTACAACTGTTCTCTGGTTACTAAGGCAATCTGCATGCAAAATTAATCAGTCAGTGATAGTCAGCATCTTGTTAACATATCTGGTTGACCAGGCAGTTATCTCCAAGTTAATTTCAACTGAGTCCAATTAGGATTTGATCAACAATGAAAATGATGATAATACATGATACAGAAGACATTATTATTTTCTTATTTTATTTTTTTAGAAGACATTATTTTAAATCTTCAATTGCATTTTCACTTTGGGGACATTAAGAAGGATAAATACATCTTATACCATGCTTTCTTTTTGCTTTTTTAGACATATACAACATCAACAGTCTCTAGATCTGGCTGTAGGTTTTAAAATGGATTATTTGAAATTGTTGAAATTTAAAGATTTGATTTAAACATCTTTTTTTCCTCAGTGTATTTTTTAAAACTAACATCTAAAAAGAACATTGTACCATGTACATTGAATCAAAAAATATACCATCCATTCCTTGCCCTTGAGTATTTAACACTAATATAGAAAACCCACAACTGGAACTTAAACACATTCTCCAATATCCATGAAGCAAGAACTGTGTGTGTTTTGTAACATCCACAAATGTACAGAACTGTGCTTAGAGTAGGTCATTAAATATTTGTTGATCTTATTAATAAATGAAAGGGAGAACTATTTATCAGAGGACATTATAAATAACCAGCATGAATGTGGATTTGATGTTTTGAGCAACAGAGAGCTGTTTTAGCTGATGAGCTTTAATATAAACAAAGCGTTTAAAGAAAATCACTTACTATTTGAAAGTAGCTTCCTAGGGCAAAAGCTAAAGTAATTTTCTTCTCTAATTTTGACTGACATATTTAATTTTATTGGTTTCCTTCCAAAATGGCTCTCAATTCTATTCAGTTTTCTCAATTGTCATTTCTCTGCTGTAATTGATGCCAATGTCACATCTAAGCAGGATAATGGAAATTGTGTTAAAGCCAGATGGCTTGTCTTTTAATTCTCAGTCACCTACTATCTGCATGACCTTGAACAGATCATTGTGCCTCAGTTTTCTCATCTGTGAAAGGGAATTAGTACCTACTTCATAGGGTGGCTGTGAGGTTTGAAGTAAGTACAAAGCGTTTGACACAGGGCCTGGCTCATAGTAAGCCTCTGTTAACCACCACTAAGGATTATTATCATTCCCACTGCTGTTCCTCTATCCCTTAGCCTTCTAACTAGTCTAACATCCCCTAGTTTTGCTCCCTTCTATTTCATTCTCTCTAGTGCTGCCAGAGTGATCCTTATAAAATGCCCCGCCTCAAACCTTGCAGAGGCTCCCCTTTGCCCTCCCCAAAATGTGTCAACTCCTAAACATGGTCACTCACCCTTTTATCACAGTCAGCCCCTGCCCTCACTTGGTAAGCCTTCAACCTTCAGCCGCAGCTCCATACTGAAATTCTCCCTGTTGCCCCTATGCCTTGGAAGAGGCAGTTTCCTCTGAGTGCAGAATTCTTTCCCTCCCTGTCTCCTGCAGACTTCAACTGTCTAACTCCTACTTACCCCCATCGTACTGAGCATTAATACTCCAGGGAGCCTACCTTGGCACCGTAGCCCAGATTGGGATCCCTGCTCCATTATGCATTATTGTAATTTCTTGTGTAATAGTCTGTCTCCACCTTTAGATCCTAAACTATCTGGCTCAGTATTTTCTCTGCAGGATCTATCACAGAGTCTAACCCCATAGTAAGTGTTTGAGAATGTGTTTTTGTATGAATGAATGCATGGACAAATGAGTGGATAATTACATGATTTTTCATAAACATCAAAGCTTATTCTTCATATAAGTAAGAGCTCCTCCATCTTGCTTTGTCCCTTAAAAATGGGAAACTACTTCTCTGTTCCTAAATATGGTACCTTGTTGCCTGCCTTTATGAATGCACTCCTGCATTCCTTCTGCCTCCGATGTTCTTCTCCACTTGGCACATGTGCATCCAGCAGTGAAGAGCTGCACGACCATCATCTCTTCCATGTAATTCCTTGCTACAAATACCCGTCCATAGAGTTGCCCAGCCATTCATCTGAGCTATGATTGGGGTTGATGCATGCTTCTGTGATTTCACTCTGCTACATATTTTTATGTATATATCCTAACTAGAGTATATGAATCTTGAAGGAAGGATTCAAGTCTTATTTTTCTATTCTCCAGAGCTCACAGAGTACCTAGCACCCATGAGTATTTCAACAGGTAGAAGTTGAATCAGAAGTTAAATCTCACAGAAGCCAACAGAGGTGAGTTTAAGAAGGAAATGCTGTTGAGTATTGCCAGATGTGATGGGATAATCCAGAGACACAAGAATTGATGTGATGGGTTGTATTATATAAAACACTAACCTCAAATGTAGGGGAATTAATAGAAGAGATTACATGATAAGCAAGTAGAAGACTTAACATAGTCCTTTCTGTTAAGCACAGAACATCTGCCCCATAGTAAGAATTGCTTTATTATTAGTAGCAAGTCTCCTATCTGAATGTCTAGTAACAAGCTGTATGAGGATATTTCCTTTCTCTTATTCTAAAACTCCTGTTAGCTTTGTTGTGAATACTGACATATGAGAATGGTGAGTCACACTTTTAATTGGCCCTTACCTGATCACCACAAAATATAATCATTTTCTCAAATCTGTGTATCTGATCTTGCAGCATGGCTATTTTAGAAGACAATCCTTAAAAACCAAACTTGTTGAAAAATTGTGCTTATCTCATGAAAGAATGCCATTGCTGCTGCTAAGTCGCTTCAGTCGTGTCTGACTCTGTGCGACCCCATAGACGGCAGCCCATCAGGCTCCACCGTCCCTGGGATTCTCCAGGCAAGAACACTGGAGTGGGTTGCCATTTCCTTCTCCAATGCATGAAAGTGAAAAGTGAAAGTGAAGTCTCTCAGTCGTGTCTGACTCTTAGCGACCCCATGGACTGCAGCCTACCAGGCTCCTCCGTCCATGGGATTTAGGCAGATATTTTAAAATGTCATTTACTATTTGTAATTTAAATTTTGAGGAGGAAGTGTTAGGAAAACACAAATGAAAATAAATGTAAACTATTTAACCCCAGGTACAACCTAGATAGCACATTCAAAAGCAGAGACATTACTTTGCCAACAAAGGTTTGTCTAGTCAAGGCTATGGTTTTTCCTGTGGTTGTGTATGGATGTGAGAGTTGGACTGTGAAGAAGGCTGAGCGCCAAAGAATTGATGCTTTTGAACTGTGGTGTTGGAGAAGACTCTTGAGAGTCCTTTGGACTGCAAGGAGATCCAACCTGTCCATTCTGAAGGAGATCAGCCCTGGGATTTCTTTGGAAAGAATGATGCTAAAGCTGAAATTCCAGTACTTTGGCCACCTCATGTGAAGAGTTGACTCATTGGAAAAGACTCTGATGCTGGGAGGGATTGGGGCAGGAGGAGAAGGGGATGACAAAGGATGAGATGGCTGGATGGCATCACTGCCTCGGTGGACGTGAGTTTGAGTGAACTCCGGGAGTTGGTGATGGACAGGGAGGCCTGGTGTGCTGCGATTCATGGGGTCGCAAAGAGTCAGACATGACTGAGTGACTGATCTGATCTGATCTGATCTGACTGTCCTCTCACATCCAATTCACATGTGTTTGGCAAGTGTGCTGGACTGAAAACCTTGAACTCAAGCACTTTGAAAAAATCATTTGCATATTTTTTTTGTTTAAGCAGTTACAGATATGTTGGACAGGTCTCAGATTGATTCTGTAAACAGAAAAGGTGGAGAAGCAAATGATACATGGTTAAGATCATGGGCTCTGGAGTCAAACTTTTGAGTTCAAAACTCATTCCACCCTTTCCTTCTATAGGACTTTTTTGGCAAGTGGCTTGATTTGTTTTCTTACCTGTAGAATTCACAGGTAAGGTAAAATAATGTCACCAAACTCAGAGAGTAATTATGAGGTTTAAATAAGACTCTGCTTTGAACAGTATCTAACACATCGTTAAAGGCTCATTAAATACTTGCTGTTATTATTATTATTATTAGTTCTACCTAAAGGAATATCAACAAAACACAGCTAATTTAGAATACAGGGAAGATTTGTTAAGACTATTATTAAGAATTGTTATATTTATTTTCTACTCTGTTCTTGATGCTGAGCCAGATGTTCTAGCTAAATGATTTCATTTAGCTTCACAATGGTAGTGTATAAGTATTATTAACCCTATTTCATAAAAAAGGAGTTTAAGACTTAGAAAAGTTGCAAAACTTGCTCAAGATCACAGTACAGACCCAGATTTCAGACCCCGATATGTTGGGTTCCTAAGCCAGCACTCTCTACATGTTTCTATGCTGTTATTCAGAGTCTAGTGGAAAGCCAGGTTGA
This sequence comes from Bos indicus x Bos taurus, assembly GCF_003369695.1. Classification (NCBI taxonomy): domain Eukaryota; kingdom Metazoa; phylum Chordata; class Mammalia; order Artiodactyla; family Bovidae; genus Bos; species Bos indicus x Bos taurus. The sequence goes on along the minus strand of NC_040079.1, from coordinate 94,007,058 downwards.
GGAAGTGGACCCTTGTCGAGTGCCTTTTCATTGCAGGGTTATATGTTTTCCATTAATCTGTGATACTTGTCAACTGTTAAACCAATTTCCTAATCTGGGACAGAATCTAGGGGAAAAGTATAAAATAGGATTTCCAAAAGAACAAATGACTTTTTTTTTAAACTTTTTATTTTATATTGGAGTACAGCCAATTAACAATGTGATGGTTTCAGGTGGATAGCAAAGGAACTCAACCATACATATACATGTATCCATTCTCTCCCAAACTCCCCTCCCATCTAGGCTGTCACACAACATAGAGCAGAGTTCCCTATGCTATACAGTAGGTATAGTAGCAAACTACTATGTTGCCAAAAAATGTCTCCCTCTGTGCTAGGGGACCATGACTTGGTGAGGAGGCATGTAAACTAGAATAAAGAGAGACCAGGCAAGGTCTGAGAGATACAAAGACAAGATGAAAGAAATTTCTTGATGGCCAGAAGCCAAGGCAGAGCCTATTAGCTGCTAATCTACACCTCTGGATTGATGTTATTGTCAAGGTAGCTTGGGGCTAAGTTCTCAGGAGAAGTTCCATGGTGAAAGTACCCTATTCCTAAAAGTAAGGTGGTACACTGAGCTTCCCCCAGCATCCTGTGTCCCGAGTCCGCACTGATGCCCCAGAAGCATCAGACCTTTTCATGGCTACACTTCTCATGGCTACTTGTTTGGATTTAGTGTCTCTGGTTTTGGAAGCCCCTGTCTGATCCTCTCCCCTCACTTCCTACCCCAAAAAACCCTTATTCCCACTCTGTTTTTCTTCTTTGTTTCACTAGTCAAATGTGTTTTGACAACTGCCTATGCTTCTCCAAGATCGACCCCCTTGTCCATGTGTGTGTTTGTGTTGACTTTTTTGTGTGTTTTTTCCCACAAGTTGCCACACATTACTTTTCTTGGCCAAGTGGAAAACCTGGAAGGTTGTAGAAAGTAACTTTTGGTCTTTGGAAGGAGATGGAACCTGCTCCATGCACCAGATAGGCAAGTGATGGGCCAATCTAAAACAAGTAGGAAAATAATTATCAGTCAAGTTCTAAGAACAGGCATCTAAGAGCTTACTAAATACACAATCCTGCCTGAGCACTTTCTATTGATTATCTCCTTTAGACCTTACATTTTACTCTTATTTTCCCAATTTTACATATGAAGAACCTGAGATTTAAGAAGGTAAAGCACGAGCTCAAGGAATCTGCAGTGTTTGATGTTGGTTACATTTCAGTGTCTTGAAATGTCGAGGACATTGGAGGGAATGGCATGTGGAGACCTGAAGGGCTGACTATGTCTTTTTTTTTGATCTGGGTATTACATAGGGATGTTCACTTTGGGAAATTTCGTTACTCTTTTCATGCCTCATATTTATCATACTTCAGTAAATGTTTATTAAAACCTCTAATAATAATTTTTAAAATAACTTGCTAATGGTCTCAGCTGCTGCTGCTGCTGCTGCGTCACTTCAGTCGTGTCTGACTCTGTACGACCCCATAGACAGCAGCCCACCAGGCTCCCCGTCCCTGGGATTCTCCAGGCAAGAACACTGGAGTGGGTTGCCATTTCCTTCTCCAATGCATGAAAGTGAAAAGTGAAAGTGAAGTCGCTCAGTCGTGTCCGGCCTTCATTGACCCCATGGACTGCAGCCCTCCAGGCTCCTCCGTCCATGGGATTTTCCAGGCAAGAGTACTGGAGTAGGGTGCCATTGCCTTCTCCGAATGGTCTCAGCAGAGGCCATTCGGAATAGAATGGCCATTTGAAATAGAACGCAGATTTTTCTGTCTGTAGAGTCCAAAAATTTTTAACAGAGCACACGGCCTTCCCTTTGGTAGCCTCAGGGTTTACCAGATAACTAAAGAGTGTGGTACTGAGTCTCCTGAATATCTGGGGGTTTGCTATCTGAATAATCTCCTTGGAGAAGCAACTTGTCCCTGATAGGATGGAAAAATGTTAGTTAAATAATCACTGCAGAGGAAACATTTATTATGGTTTTGGGGATAGAGGATATTGAAGCTAGCATGGCCTCTGCAATACAGCAACCAAGAACTTGGTTTCCAGGGGCCTCAAAGATTGTCTAAGAGTAATGACCTGGCACCCAGAATTAAGTTTAGGTTTCTTCTTCAATTCTCCATCTGTCCAGTGTACCACATTTGGCTATAATTCCATGATCCTGAGCTGGACAGCAGAGTGGAAAGTGCAATTCTGAGTTTAGTTGCCCCTCCTCTACAAAAAAGGAACCAAGAGATAATATCAAGGACAAAGATGGAGAAGAAAAAACAGATAAGAAAGCTTCAAATCAAATGGGGCAGTTAGAGAAGTGAAAACCTTTAAGGTACAGTAGACCTGAAACCACAGAAAGCAAGACAGAATGAGCAGACTCTGGTGTTGTGTTGGAGGCAGAGTTTGGAGAGACTTCTTTCCAAACTCTGCTCTCATCTTGAGTGGGAGCAAATTAAGGAGGGTACCAGCTGGTCTGGTCTACTCACAGGCAGCAACTCAAAGTTCTAAGTGTTTTCCTCGAAGTGTTGAGTGACTCTGGTTGTGCTTCTTGTCACAGAGAAAAGGTGGATCGTAAAAATTGTTTTCAGTTTCCTAACATTCCTAATAACATCTTGGCACATTCTTTATGTCCAAGCACAGTGACATAAAGCCATCTGGTTCCACCAAAGCCTGTTACAAAGTATGTGGTATCTACATACAGCTCTGTTTTTCCTTCGGACAAATATAGGAAAACATGGGCGCTTCACCAGTCCCTTTCCCATAGATGTTTTCCAAATTTCATAGACAAATATCCTCCTATTTTGTCTGTTGAAATACTTATTTCAGCATCACCCAGAATTTGGCAAGTCTTAGCTCAACCAGGTCATTTTTTTCCTTCCCTTCTGCAAAAGTTGCATAAACCTTCAGGTCAGAGAAGGCCACTCTGCTGGTAGCATCAGCAGCGCTTCCTTCTACTTTTGTGGCCTGAAATGCTCCATGGCAGACTGCACAGACCTTATCTTCTTTCCCTTGCTTTAGACACGTAGGAGGTGCTAACATCACTTCTTCTTCTTCTTTTTTTTTTTTTTAAGAAGGAGAGGCCCCATCTCTTAGGAGATGACATATTGAGACTCAGTCTAGGAAGTCAGCATAAACCACACCATAGTAACCGAAACTTCAAATGCATGCTGATAAAAAAAAGGAAAGCAAAATGTTAAGATTACTGTTAATCACCAAATGCAATCAGAATAGGGACAACGAGAGAGGATTAGCCAAAAAAAAGTTTTACTGGACCTAAAAATGATTGCTGTGAAAGATATCATGAGAGATTATGAATATGGCAAGATGGTGATAATCATCCGTCCCTTGAAGTGTTGTTGTCATAAGGATGAGAAAAGTTGTGTGTAAAGCCCCCAGTGAGTAGTAATATGTGCTAGGCAACGTTCTGAGTGTTTCACTTGTATTATTTACTTATATGTTTTGTTCCTCACAGCTACTTAATAAGGTAGAGACTCAGCCCCATTTTACAGATTATGAAATTGAAGCAAAGAGAAGCTTAAGTGTCTTGCCCACAGATAAGACAGCTCCTCATTCTGAGTCAGGATTTGAACCCTGGCATTCTAGCTTCAAAGATCCCAGCATTAACCCCTTCGCTTTCCAGAACTGGCCTCTGTACAGATGAGTCCTGACTGGTGGGCTCTGACCAGCTGGGGGCAGCAGGCAATGCTCAATACTTCAGCCAGAGATATCTTTGCAACATGCAGCTCTACCAACTTTATTCCTGTTCTTAAAATCCAGTAAGTGAAGCAGTGTTAGTCAGTCAGTCGTGTCCGACTCTTTGCAACTCTATGGGCTGTCGCCTGCCAGGTTCCTCTGTCTGTGGGATTCTCCAGGCAGAAATAGTAGAGTGGGTTGCCATTCCCTTCTCCAGGGGATCTTCCTGACCCAGGATTCAAACCCGAGTCTTCTGCATTGCAGGCAAATTCTTTACCATCTGAGCCACCAGGGAAGCCCCTAAAGTCCAGTAAGGATCAAGTTCAAACTTGTTTGTAAATGTAACAGAGCCATTCACAATTGATGTCTTCTTATCTTGTCAACTCACACTGCTGTTCAGTTTCTCTTGCTATTGTTTTATTCTTGTGGGTTTTTTTTTTTTAAGGTTTTGTTTCTGTAATACCTTATATTGGATTTTGCTATACTCTCTTGCAGTTCATGTCCATGTCTATCTATTTGAGAGGCTAGAATCCTGTGAGGGAGGTTCCATGTTTGTTTTCTCTCTCTTATACACCCAGAACTTGGGAGTAACATTCAAAATATGAAATCAACAGAAGGCATAGGCACCAATTAGGATAGATGCCGGAAGGAAGCAAGCAGCAGGACTCTGTCATTACATAGCCACCACTGCAGACCAATGGAGGGTACTTACTTTTGTGAATGAATGAATGAGTGAGTGAATGGATACACTAATGAATGATATTAAGAAATCATGTGTGTGTGCACTCATTGCTAAGCCCTGTCTGACTCTGTGACCCCGTGAACTGTATCCTGGCAGGCTCCTCTGTCCATGGGATTTCCCAGGCAAAAATACTGGAGTGGGTTGCCATTTCCTCCTCCAGGGGATCTTCCCTCCCCAGGGATCAAATGCTCGCTGGTCTCCTGTGTCTCCTGCGTTGTCAGGCAGATTCTTACGACATCATAGTACTTGGCAATTTTGCCTTTTGTTTCATTCTCACTCTTGACTCTCCCTTATGTCCTTTACCTTCCTCAATTCTAAGTTATATATTTTAGAATAGATAATGTCTTTCCTTAAAAGTAGACTTAAATCTCTTCTGTGCTAAGGATAGGAATAAATGAGTACCTGAATTTGTTGGTAGATATTAACTAGCATTCAGACCCATCATTCTGAGGATCAACAAGATGAGAGCTGACCTGAAAATTAGGCTGTGGATTGTATTTTTTTCAAACATCAACCCTTCTGGCTGTGTTGGTGTCTCAAATTTGAGAGATTTCTTTCTTAGAATTAAACATTTGCCTTTCACAAATTACCTGCTAAATTGCAAATTATTCTGAAATGGGTAAATATTGAAGAATTTAATTATTATTGGAATTTTAGCATTGATTAGTTTTATTGAGTTTCTCTCCATTTGATACCTTAAAAGTGAAAAAACAAAATTAAAATAACTAAAAAGCCACCCAATGTGAATTCTACATTTTCACTGGAATAGAGAGGGAGAGATTAGTCTCAACTTGTGTTCTGAATGCTGAGTACTAGACTTAACTGCAGAAAGTTAAGTCTTTATGGGCATGCATTTTTCACATGGAGTCTCCTGCCTAATTATTTCCATGTTAATAAGCTCACAACTAAATTCAATGGGCAGCAGCTGGATTGGAGGAACACTGATGGAGCCTAGGCTCATGTGCCTTTAAAGTTACATGTGGAAAGGGGGTACCCAAGTATCATCTATGCACTGAGTTCCCAGGATGAGAAGGCACATTAAACAAGATCAGAAAGAACATGAAAAGGGCATGGCAGGACACAAAAAGTAAAAAGTTTCAGACATGATATTATTTGTTTAGATACAACATAGTCTTCTTTTGAAGGCCAGAAAATACCCTAGCCTCTGGAAGAAAATCTTTTCAGCGTGAAGAATGGAAAAAAAGGTATTTTGGGTCAAACAATTAACCAAAACATTATAATTTGTGAGCATTCCAGTTGAGAGTTTGTGGCACAAATAAAACAAATAAGACATTTCAAGCCCAAATAGCCAGTTTCTTTTTATTTATCCTCCACTATTCACAGTGCTACAAATAATGACTTTATGTTGATGAGCACCAAAGTAATACATACTTACACATTAAAATTTTCTCTTATACCAAATCATTGCTAACTCATGCCATGACCCTAAGAAGCTGTTTAACTTTTCTAACTTTTACTTTCTTAAGAGGAAAAGGAGAGGAAGAGGAATAGATGTTTTCAAATACCCTTCTTAATATTTCAAGATTCTTTGATTTATCAGTGGTAGATAGAAAATCTAGGCAAGATGAATTTGAGGATATGCTTCCATGGAAATAATTCTTTACCGAATTACAGAAAAATGTTCTGTTGACCTTAAGTGAACTTATACCAGGTTGGTAAATTCCATCATAACTCCCATCCTGAACTCACAGCTGCTTGTGTCAATGTTGATTTGTAGCTGTGAGGTTGACCCTTATACAACTATTTTCCCAAACAAGTTTCTCAGTTTGGGGACATATGGTTTAGTTGATATTAATCAGGATGACTGAAGAAGTAGTTCTTCACTCTGAGTATTTGAGCTGAGTATGTGTGTATGAACAAGGACAAGGCGTAACTCCCTTTGTGGAGGGACCCTTGGAATTTCTGCTTCATTCCGAGTTCCTTTATGGCAGGCATTCTGCCTTGTGGGAGGCAGATTTCCCTAGTGTCCTCACCTAGGAGTGTGAGAGTAGCTATAGGATTTTTCTCAGTCTCCTAAACTGGAAGGGAGCACCACCTTCCAGCCTCTGATTCCCATGTGCACATGCAAATGTTCATCAGCCCTCCATGGCGGTGTCTCAACAACTTTTGTCATAACTGTTCAATAGCCATTATAATGGAGGTGACACATTTCACTGACAGCCCCAGAAAAGGTTCATTCAGGCTTTTATTCTTTCACCTATTTTCAGTTTACTACTAAGAAATATCATCTATATTTGAACTTTCTTAAATGAAATGGTCTTTTTAGTAATTGTTTTCCAAGTATCCAGTGGATAAGTCTCAGATATTTTATTTTGAGCCTTATCTTTGAAATGAATGTCAAAACTAGTTTTTATCCACCTTCTTAGTTTAGCAAGTGTAATAGAACAACCCATGATGAATTATTGTTTGTCAGTGGAATGTTATTGAATCTTTCTTTGGTCACTGAAAACATTTTCTAAGTTTAGAGGAATCATTTTAAATATCATTCCTAATTTTTCATGTCTCTAGAGATATAAGATATTGGAGGAAAGCCTCAGATCACCTCATCAGTAACTCCTGGGGCCATTTGTTGGAACATATGATTAGTTGGAACAACTCCATCTCCAAAATCTCTGACAAGGCTTACAATCTGACCACAGCATCCTTTGTCTCCTGCACTCTCACACAGCCTACTCCCACGATGCTTCCTCTGATCATGTTGTGATCTCCAGTCTCTCTACACAATCCCCCCTCCCCGCCCACATACCCCGCAGGTTCTAAGTGGCTTCGCTTTCATCTGCACTCCAGGGACATTTCAACCACTCCCCTGAGAATGCCTCAGCCCACTTGGAAGTGCTTATGTCTCCATACACAGAATATCCCACCAAGGATCACAGTTCACCTTACCTTCAGAGTTGCTAAGCATTTCTGGAAACGATGACACCACTAGGGGTTTTGGTGTTCATGAAAGCGGATGACCTCCCAGTTCAGGTGTTGGGGAATGTCCCTCAGCAATTCAGATCTTATTTTGCTTGACCATTTTAGTCTCCTTCTCGCCTACATAATTCCTTTATACTTTTACTACTTTTTAAAAACTCACTCGCCATCCATTTTGTGTTCTCTTCCTCACTTATAGCGCATAAGCTTCCAGACAATATTATATAGAAGCTTTAGAAGTGGAATTCTCTCCACTTCTCTCTTTCTTACCACACATTATCAAATGCATCCACTCTAGGCCCACTCAGAGTATGAAGCACCCCATGTCATAATCAGAGCCAAGTTTTCATTTATATTTTGGGTCTAAATTACTTCTTCTTCTTCTTTTTTTTTTTTTTAACCAAGTCTGAGCCAGCCCTCAGACTTGCATTTCAGTCTCTTCAGCTATTGACTTTCATCACTATAGAGCATGCCGGAGTTTCTGTCAGCTTAAAACAATACCAGCAAACAAAAGCCACCACCCCATTTGTTCTGAAAGTTCCTCCTATCACTGTTTGTATCTTTCTGATCATAACCGAACTTCGAGATTAAAAAAAAATATTTCTACTTCCTAATCCTTTTTCAACCTGCTTAATTGACTCCAGTCTACATTATTTCTCTGAGATGGCCACATCACTGAATTTGCCCTCACTAAGGGGTTCCTACTTGCCAAGACCAAATGTGTTTTTCAGTCCATATCCACAGAGTTTCACTTCGCCATTCATTCCTAGTTTTTATCCCATACTTGTTTTGCTGTGGCATCTTGAGCCTTCTTCACACTGCTTCTCATTCTTTCTTTAGATGCCAGAGCTGTTCAAACTCTTGGCTTCTTACTCCCAATTCTTGCTGGCTGATCTTTGCTTAGTGACAATTAACTCCTATAATTTGATGACTTACAAATTTACATTGCCAGTCCAGACAAGACTTCTGCAACTCCTCTCCCTGTATTCAGCTTCCTTTTGTGCCTTTCTAACTGAACATTCCATGAACTTCAGGTATAATGGTTGAAAACTAAGCTCATTGCTCATTTCTCTTCCCACCGACCTATGTGAGCATTCTCCTCTTCTGTTCTCATTCTGGGTGTTAGGCCTCTCATCAGAGCTACCACCAGCTCAAGTAGAACATTGTGGGAATTAAAAGAGCATGCCTCTTCTACTTTACTTTTATTTTTCAGAAAAAAAAAAAAGTTCGAATATACAGATTTTGTTAAAATTATTTTTTTTTGTTATCATTTGCCAGAAATTTTTCATAATAAATATATGAATCTGTGATACTTAAGATTTGAATATAGCCCTTTAGGGTCATGCAGTGCACCAACACTTCAGCCATAAATGGGAACCTGACCACTTCACCTAATAGACGTGGTGTTTCCCTGGTGGCTCAGACGGTAAAGAACCTGCCTGCAATGAGGGAGACCACTTCACTTAATATATATATACACTCTGCCAAATACATGGGAGTATTTCTAGATTTCTTCATTCTTTCTGAATGTGGAGTTAGATGTCTTGCCAATATTACCATCTTCAATAACAAATGCACACTCTACCCTTCCTTCTCTATAATTAGATCATGGCCTCATTTCAAATCTCTATTCCAGATCAGTTCATCTGCCTCTTAACAACAGCCTAGCTCCTTGTAATCCACTCTCAACATTACCTCCAGGGTAGCAGTCTGTGGTACATAAATAGGATGATGACTCAAAAAAAAAACCCAAAAACTAGTTTTGTATAGCATGCGTTCTAAACATAAGCCGATCTGAACGTGCAGCTAGCTCATTTTTTACAAAGTAAATACTGGTATCACCTACCCTGATTAAGAAATAGACCCTTACCCATTCCCAAATCACCTTAGTGTCCTCTTCCAGTCACACTTTGTCTCCAAAAGTATCACTAACTAGACTCACAATACCTTGAAACCGTTTTTGCTTGGTTTAGGATTTTGTGCAGGTGTGATTATGTGGTGTGTACTCTTCGATATCTTGCATCTTTGTTGCAGTGTTTTTTTGTCAGTAAGGTTGCCAGTTTTAGGAAATAATTTCTGATAAATGTATTTTTAGCACAGCTAGTCCACAAAATCCACAGGTTCCACATTCATGGATTCAATCGACCACAGATTGAAAATACTTTCAAAAATTCCATTAAGTTCCAAAGAGCAGAATTTGAAGTTTCTGCGGGCCAGCAACTATTTACATAGCATTTGCATTGTATTATGTATTATAACTAATCCAGAGATAATTCAAAATAACGAGGGTGTGTGCATGTGTTCACGTGTGCTCAGTCACTAAGCTGTGTCCAACTCTTGGCGAACCCATGAACTGTAGCCCACTGGGCTCCTCTGTCCATGGAATTCTCCAGGCAAAAATACTGGAGTGGGATCCCATTTCCTTCTCCAGGGGATCTTCCTGACCCAGGAATTGAACTGGTGTCTCCTGCATTGGCAGGTGAATTCTTCACCACTGAGCCACCTGGGAAACCCGAGAGTATATGTATGTTGTATGCAAATACTATGCCATTTCAAATAGGGGCTTGAGCATTTTTCAGTTTTGGTTTTGACAGGGGATATCCTGGAACAAATCCCCTGCAGATACCGAGGGATGACCATATAGTTGTGTCCCATGGAATATTTAACTGTGTGTATTTAATTGTATTTATATTTAACAATATATGTATATATACACACACACAGTTAAACAGTATTTGTATTTTATCTGACTATATTTTATTACTCCAATTTTTAAGAGTAGTCCATATTTTTGCATGTAGCAGTAGCTTACTCCTTCATATTGTTGTCTGATATTCCACTGTGAAATACACACAGTGTATGTTTTTATTGTGTGGTTCATTGAGTTTAGTATCGTTGCCAACTTCTAGCTGTTAAGAATAGGGCTCATGAGGACATTCTTGTGCATGCATTTTGGTGACATATGTGTGCATTTCTCTTGAGTGTATTTCTAAGTGAATTGCTCATTCAAAAAGTATGCAGATATTTACCTTTAGTAGAAATACTGATAAATCTTCACGTTTACACCATTTTATACTGCCACCAATGCTGTTGGAGAATTCCATTTGGTGCCCTTCCTCTCCAGTATGTTTTTAAATATTTCTTTGGCTTGGTCGGGTCTTGGTTGCAGCACGCAGGATCTTCACTGTGGTTTGCAAGCTTTCTGGTGGTGACACTTGGGCTCCATGGCATGCAGGTTTAGTGTTTGTGGCACATGGGCTTTGTGGCATGTGGGATCCTAATTTCCCGACCAAAGATTGAATCACGGCCCCCGCATTGCAAAGCAGAGTCTTAACCACTGGACTGCCAGGGAAGTTCCCCTCTTGTCCAATATTAGGTGGTGTTTGTCCTTTGGTTACTTTAGATGTTCTTTCCCGTGTCTAGAGTAGTAGTACATTATTGTTTTCCTTTGTGTTTCCCTGATGACATCTTTTCTACTCCCATTATAAACATGATCACATCATATTGTATGAGCTGATTTGCCTCCCACTAAACTACTTAAAGAAGTTAACTAATCAAAGAATTGGGGACAGAGTGTGTGTGCTAAGTCACTTCAGTCTTGTCCTACTCTTTGTGACCCCATGGAATGTAGACCACCTAGCTCCTCTGTTTATGGGATTCTCCAGGCAAGAATACTGCAGAGGGCTGCCATGCCCTCCTCTAAGGGATCTTCCAGACCCTGGGAACCAACCCTTATCTCTTATGTCTCCTGCATTGGCAGGTGAGTTCTTTATCACTAGCGCCACCTGGGAAGCCCAGAGACAAGAGTATAGATTCTCACAAAATACGTAGAAAATAATAATTAATAAAGAAACCTATGATAAGCATGGCATAGTGAAAGAGCTAATTTTCCAGTCATTTGCCACTTTCTTTTAATCTAATTAACACATGAACAAATACTTATTGGGTATCAACATTTTCCAGGCATTGTTCTAATTATACTGCCTTAGAACTTAACTATCGAAGTACAAGTCCATCATAACTATTTCAGGGACTGGATCTCTAAAATACTAAGAAGATATTCTGCTAAAGTATACATACTCATATCTACATCAAATGTGTAGTTGATTCTGATAATATATACTTAGGAAACAGCACAGATGATATAAACCAGAAATAATAAGCAGTATGCAAAAGTACTAGGTATTATACAAGGAAAATATTGATGGATATGCTCAAAGATATGTTACAAGGTGATTTTTCAGCATTAAATATACAAAATAATTGAAAGAATGTAAATGCTCACTGGGGCTTCCTGGGTAGCTCAGTGGTAAAGAACCCACCTGCCAATGCAGAAGATGCAGGCGATGGGGGCTCAATCCCTAGGTGGGAAAGATCCCCTGGAGAAGGAAATAGCAACCCACTGCAGTGTTCTTGCCTGGAGAATTCCATGGCCAGAGGAGCCTGTTCGGTTACAGTCCGTCAGGTTGCAGAGAGTCAGACACAACTGAGCATGCAGGCATGGGATGGGACAGCAAAGGCTCAGAAATTCTGAACTGGTAAAATGACAAAATCGTGTGATGAAATACAATGAAATCATTAAAATAGTGGTTTTGTAGAAGAATATTGAATGTATGGTAATAAGCATGGTATATTGCCAAATCAAAATTAACTGACCTAGAGAGGGCGTTAAGATAGTTTTAGAAAAGACGTACTTTGGAAGAATACGTGGAAAGAGAAACCAGAAGGACACCAAACATAATAGATGTTTTGTTCTAAGTGATGTGATTACATGATTCTGATGCTTTTATTTATGTCTTTCTGCTTTCCATCTTTTATGAATAACACAGAAAATTGAATAATGTATGTCATATTTTAAAGGATTTGGGTAATTTGTTAATAGCAAGAGCCTGCAAGAGATACAGGTGATCATTAAGATGTTTCTCAGGGCAAACAGTGATGCCCCTTCCTCAGTCTGCCACGGCCCATTGAGTGGGTTTTCTTTTGGCATCAGAATTCTGGTCTGAATCAATCATTGGTCTGATGAAACAGTAAAATAGTCTGTTCTTTGTATCTACTTACTAGAATATAAACATGTAATAATAACAGGTAAGATGAAAGTCCCCTGCTTTAAACTTGATCCCTGTTCTTAAGAGCTTATCCAAATACAGAGCTTACTTTGAAGTGGTTGAATTCTTACATCAATGCTACACAATAAGTAACAAAGGAAAAAACTGATCATTGGAGAAAAATGCAAATTACCTTCACGTCTAACAAATTAGGGAAAAAAATCTGTAAACTCTCTTACCTGTTAACTATGCAATATAAGTCATTTTATAAAGCAGCCTTTCAAAGGCCTTTACAGGCTTGATCTAATCTAACCTGGTCTACAGATGTCAGCTTGATTATGTCATTTCCCATGCGTCTCTGGTCATCTTATGGCAACCATTGTTCAAATAGTCTGGCAAAAAAAAGCTTTATTACAAATTCCTTAGAAAATACTGTTTCAAATAAGTTTCAGCCTTAATTAGAAAACATGCTTTCTGTTCATTGGTGGTGAAACTTGTCAAGGCATCATTAGTAGCAGTGGAAAGGATGTGGGCTTTTGAGGGATATAAATCAGAATTTGAGTCCCAACTCTGCGACCATGGGCAGGTAGTATAATGCCTCTGAACTTTCTCCCTCCTGTACGTCAGAATCATAATATTTACTCCAGGATATTGTGAGGACCAGAGAGAATAAGACAACAGTCCTTATGAGTGTACACCACACAGTGAGGTTCTTCTTCTTGACTCTACTTCTCCTCCTGTCCCTTCTCCTCTCCGTAGAGCTTCAGTTGAGTTCAGTTCAGTCGCTCTGTCGTGTCTGACTCTTTGTGACCCCATAGAGTACAGCACGCCAGGCTTCCGGTCCTTCACCATCTCCCAGAGTTTGCGCAAACTCATGTCCATTGAGTCGGTGATGCCATCTAACCGTCTCATCTTGTGTCACCCCCTTCTCCTCCTGCCTTCATTCTTTCCCAGCATCATGGTCTTTTCCAGTGATGTGGCTCTTCTCATCAGGTGATCAAATTCTCAGAGCTTCAGCTTCAACATCAGTCCTTCCAATGAATATTCAGGGTTGTTTCCTTTAGGATTGACTGGTCTGATCTCCTTGTAGTCCAATAGAGTTTAAGAATCAGAAGTAGTGATCAGCCCTTGGAGTCATAAATTCATGCCTTTTTTCAGCACAAATATGTTGGACTTACTCTGTACTCCAGGTATTGTGTTAGATGTTGGGCATACAGTATAATGAACAAGATACAGTCATGAATCTTGTAGATTATCTATTCTAGAAGTCTGCGCAGATAGGAAAATAAGCAAAATAGAGCAATAAGCAATATGGGAGAAAAGATAAGGGAACACCTAACTCAGGGACAGCCTTCACAGAGGAGGTGGTGTCTGAGCTGAGCCCGAGAAGAGTGGGCAAGTGAAGGCAGGACATGATGACAGTGGGATTTAAGGACATCCCATTTATCAGCATGACGGGGAGAGAATCCCCATGCTAGGGAAACTATAAACATCACACTCAGAGCTTGGATTTCTTATGGCTGTTTGAGGTGATAACTTTTATGGGAGTTACTAGATTTATTTTTAAGAAATCTGGAAGCAAAGGAGAGTTATTAAAAAGATATAATAAAATACATACTTTAGAAAAGGTCACCTTGGCAAAGTAGTAGAGAATGCCCTAGAAGATGACAAGGTTCCAAATGGGGAAAGAAGAGGATTTTCAAATAGTTTAGGCAAAAAAAACTGATAAGGCCTAGGGACAGGGAGTGATAGTCATGGAATGAAGATGAAAATGCTGATAAATATCTAGGAATAATCTATGTATAGGACCCAATGATTGACTGGTGTGTGGTAGGTAAAATTCCTACTCTGTCAGTTACTAGGTACATAACCTAGTACCTACCTAGCAATTCATTTCACTTTGTCTCAGTTTTCTCTTTTATAAATAGAGGATAATTCAGTACCTACAGCAAGGATTCCAAGGACATGGATATTTCAGTAGGTACTTCTCAGGCAGCATTGAATAAAATAGAGTAAGTGTTCAAATCAGTCTCTCATGTATAATAATTAATCATTATGGGTATGGTAACACTATCATTGTAAGTACTGTTCCCATATGTAACTACATCAATATTGTTGTTATTGTTGCTACTGTTTGTCCATCATGGAAAAAATTAAGAAACAAAGTTTACCCTGCTTATCATGAGCACTTCCCCTGCTGAAAAACTCACTAGAATTCATCATGATGAGGCTAGACCCAGGAGAGAGGCCTGTGAACATGTATGGTCATCGTAGTTTCTGAGTGCCTTTGAGTTCCCTTGAGCAGGCTGTGCATGGCACAGTTCTACTAAGCAGCTCTGCTCAACTGCAAATTTGAGACCAAAAAAAAAATGTGTAACGCTGTTGATATAGGCAAACATTTAAATGCTGCCTCATGGAAATGTTGCCACAATTGTCAACTGTATTTTGAAAAGCAGTGCTTCTGAATTTTGAGAGAGAAAAATAAGAGAATTGCTGGATTCGGCACCATTCAGCACCATTGTTAGTTGTGGTGTCCAGGAAATCCTTGAGACTATTTCCATCAACAGATGAGGTGCCCCTTCTCATATAGGGATGTCAGAGGCAGTAGAAGAAGGGGAATTACTAAAAATTTAAAGACGGAGCACTGTCAGTGAAAGTTATGTAAACTGAATAAAATTGCCATGACAGTAACAATTAAATGTTTAGATGGACTTTTTCCTCCCTACTGAGGTCTTCCTTCCTCCCCGCCTATCACACTCCCATCCTAGTACAGATTCGCTCATGGCTTTTGTACTTTTGCAGTTAACTGGAGCACCCCAACCCCAGCCCTTATCTGCAGGAAGGAAACCGGGGGTAGCAATAGCTGAGCAAGAAGCTAGTTGAACAGAGCTACAGCCCTCTCCAGAGATAAGCCCTGGGCCAAGCCACATAGGCAGGACCTGCTGCATAACATGTGGGGCCCCTTGTTGAAAACTGGCTAAGAATTTCAAGGCACTGACCACCAAGCATTAAACCAGGCCCCAGGTGCTTTTCAGTATGGAACGCTGTGCTCCTGCTCAGGTGGCGGGCCCACAGGACCAGCCCTGCCCATGTCCTTCTTTCTCACCCTAACTCTAGTCTTATTCCTACAGGAACACCACCTCTGGTGTTCCAGCCTTTAGCATGTCCACGGCAGTTTACTTTAATCCAAAACCAAGTAAATATTCAGGCTTTACTGGCAGATACATGAGCCAGCTAATGGTTTAGGATTAAATGACCCTTCTTCACTAAAGCCTCCAAAGACAAGATCCTTTAATCAACTGTCATCCCCTCATTGTCTGAAAGCGAGACCCATTTATGACATATGTGAATGTATACAGAGGAATAGCCCTCAAGAGTTTCTTTTATCCTCAGCATGCACTGGAAAAGTGGAAATACCAGTTTTGGAAATACTGTAAAGAGGCCAGAAGTTCAGCAAAGAAACTGTGAGCTTCACATTTAATATTTTAATTTGATCTGATTATTTTATAAACCCTTAACGTAGTTAAGCATTTAAGTTCTTTTAGGGGGTATAGTGCAGTGAATTATAAAGTAACACTGGCAAGCGTGTTGGCATCCATTAGGAATGCCACGTGCCTCTCTGACATCCTGATGAAAGACATAAAATTCATCCAGGAAAAATGTATATTTCCATAAACACACATGCACGCTCCTCAAACATTTTGACATCTATTCAAGAATCTCAGGTTAAAAAATATTCTTGCTCTGAAGCAAGAGTTTTGTCATATGTTAAAATAAATTTACTTTTCCTGAAAGACTCAACAGTAGCTATTTTTTAAATAATAGTAAAGAAATAGGTGATATTTATTATTTCACCCTATGGCTAGATGAAATAGAGAAGTAAACTGGAGTCAGGTGATGAAGGATCATGCTAAATATCTCTGTAAAAAAATTATTCATAATTATTTGAAAGGAATATAGACATCACAATATGCCTCTAATTATTTTCAGGATTCAGCTCTAAAAGTAAACATATTTTCCTACATAATGAATGTAGCCATTTTTACACCTAGAAAATGAGCAATAATTTAAAATTTCATTTTCTATGGAGCCATAATCAGATAGCTCCAGGTTATCCCCACTTGGTCCAAAACCAGAACCTGATCTGGGACAATGCATTGCATATGGTTGTTAAGCCCTTGAAGCCCCGTGTAGTCTAGAACAATCTAGAGTTTCATTTCTTTCATGGAAGAAAGCAGATTTGGATTTATCTGGGTTTATCTCATGTCTTCTTCTCAGCATATTTTAAATCTAACCCTGAAAGTTTTTAAGAATTGGAAGTTAAATCCAAAATATGATGAGATTTAAATTATCCACTTGGGGCTCGAATGCATTGTGCCTGGTGTGTTGAATTATATCACAGGAGACAGAATGCACCTCTTAAGGGTTGGTTTAATATCTAATTCAAACGATTGCACATGAATTTTTCTGGACTTTCCCTTTTTTAGTTTAATTGTGCTTTAGAGGATTTTTATGAAGTTAATTTTAAATCAACTATAAAATTATTCTTTTTGACAACATTTAGTATTAAATACTGTTGCTAAGGAGCCCTTTCAAGTTATTGTCTGTTTTTAACATAACTCCATTAAATTTTGAAGGCTATCTTCAAGTATTTAGCTTTATTTTTGCTAATTTTATTGATATACAGTTGACAAATAGCATTGTGTAAGTTGAAGGTATACAACATAATGATTTGATATACATATGTATTTTGAAATAATTACTACAGTAAGGTTACTTACTGGGCATTCCTGATGGCTCAGTGGTAAGGACCCTACACAAGTAGCACCTTACCTAGTTGTGTGTGTGTGTGTGTGTGTGCATGTGTTGAGAATACTAGAGATTCAGACTCTAAGCAAGTATCAAGTATATACACTACAGTATTGGTAGCTATGGTCATCAAGCTGTACATTGCATCTTAACAACTTATTCCTCTTACAACTGAAAGTGCACAGCCTTTCGCCAACATCTCAGTTCTCCCTACCCCCCAGCCCCTTGTAACAACCAGTCTTTTCTTCATTTCCGTGAGTTCAACTTTTTAAAACTACCCATATAAGTGAGATCATACAGTATTTGTCTTTCTGTCTTCTCTTAGCAGGATGACTTCAAGGTCCATCCACATTTTTGCAAATAGTAGGATTTCCTTGTTTTCTTATGACTGAATAACATTCCATTGTGTGTGTGTGTGTGTGTGTGTGTGTGTATATATCCACATATTTTTATCCATCCCTGTGTCTATGGACCTTTACGTTATTTCCATGTATGAAAGTGAAAGTGTTAATCACTCAGTCATGAGTCATGTCCAACTCTTTGTGACCTCATGGATTGTACCCCACTAGGCTCCTCTGTTCATGCGAATCTCTTGGCAAGAATACTGGAGTGGGTTACCATTTCCTTCTCCAGGGGATCTTCCCAACACAGGTCTTCTGCATTACAGGCAGATTGTTTACCATCTGAGCCACTAGGGAACCCCTCTCATGTATTGGCTGTTATGAATATTTCTACAGTAAACATGTAGGTGCAGATAACTCTTTGATTACTGATTCTGTTTCCTTCAGATAGACATATGCAGAAGTGTGATTGTTGGATCATACAGAAGCTTTATTTTTAGTTTTTTGAGGAACTTCCTACCGATTTCCAGAGTGAGCTCTTCCAGTTTTCACTCTCACCATATTGCACAAGTGTTCCCATTTCTCCATATCTTGAACTCAAAATGTCTCAGACTCAGTCTGTACCTTTTCTGTCCCAGATCTAGAATCAACATTTCCTCCCAGGAGGAGCCCTGAATCCTTTTAGTAGAGAATGATCTTATGAACCAAAATGTCAGTCTAAGTGTGGTCTGTTTTTTTGTTTTTTTTTTTTTTAATCTTAGAGGGAAATTACATCTAGGCCATTTCAATAAATGAAACAAGAAAATAAATGCATCTTTAAAGTTGTGAGTGTATATTTAGAGCTTGAATTCAGTATTAACAATATTAGCAATTTTACCTAACTTTGATTTTATAAGGTTCTTTTTTTTCCCCAACACTGAAAATCTTCATTACCGATAAGGTGAATAACATTTGGTTGCTTCTATGCTCATCCTGAGCCTGTTTATCCTCAGATTGGCTCCATAATCTTCACCTTGGCAGCTTCCATAACCAGCCAATAGTAGTCACCTGTGGGATACCAGTGGGTGGGGAGAAGCCACAGTATTTCTACCCTTTTCTCTGTATCTTAGGAGATGTCTCTGAATGTAGCTGTCTCCACACTGCAGCTCCAGGTCCCGAGAACAGGTCACGTTAGTTCTAGTTTCTAACGTGTCATCTGGTCCTCTGGGCTCAGGAACGTTACCTTTTCTCTTTTGTGTCTCTTGCTTCAAGTTAGAATGGCTTCTTCCTGTCTCAGCGATCTGGGTTGCCTTGTCACCTCCTCTCTGCTTCTCAGTTCCTCAGTTACCTACACAGTTTGTTCTCTAGTTTGTATCCCCTGGGAAAAAATGATTTTCTTTGCATTGTATGGTCTTTGATGATAAAGCTTTATAATAGTAACAGGCAAATTTGGCCTTGGAGTACAGAATGAAGCAGGGCAAAGGCTAATAGAGTTCTGCCAAGAGAACGCACTGGTCATAGCAAACACCCTCATCCAACAACACAAGAGAAGACTCTACACATGGACATCACCAAATGGTCAACACCAAAATCAGATTGATTATATTCTTTGCAGCCAAAGATGGAGAAGCTCTATACAGTCAGCCAAAACAAGACTGGGAGCTGACTGTGGCTCAGATCATGAACTCCTTATTGCCAAATTCAGACTGAAATTGAAGAAAGTGGAGAAAACCACTAGACCTTTCACGTATGACCTAAATAAAATCCCTTATGATTATACAGTGGAAGTGAGAAATAGATTTAAGGGCCTAGATCTGATAGAGTGCCTGATGAACTACGGACGGAGGTTCATGACATTGTACAGGAGACAGGAATCAAGACCATCCCCATGGAAAAGAAATGCAAAAAAGCAAAAATGGCTGTCTGAGGAGGTCTTACAAATAGCTGTGAAAAGAAGGGAAGCAAAAAGCAAAGGAGTAAAGGAAAGATATACCCATTTGAATGCAGAGTTCCAAGGAATAGCAAGGAGAGATAAGAAAGCCTTCCTCAGCGATCAATGCAAAGAAACAGAGGAAAACAATAGAATGAGAAAGGCTAGAGATCTCTTCAAGGAAGTTAGAGATACCAAGGGAACATTTTATGCAAAGATGGGCTCAATAAAGGACAGAAATGGTAGGGACCTAACAGAAGCAGAAGATATTAAGAAGAGGTGGCAAGAATACACAGAAGAACTATACGAAAAAGATCTTCATGACCCAGATAATCATGATGGTGTGATCACTCACCTAGAGCTGGACATCCTGGAATGTGAAGTCAAGTGGGCCTTGAGAAGCATCACTACGAACAAAGCTAGGGGAGGTGATGGAATTCCAGTTGAGCTATTTCAAATCCTGAAAGATGATGCTATAAAAGTGTTGCACTCAATATGCCAGCAAATTTGGAAAACACAGCAGTGGCCACAGGACTGGAAAAGGTCAGTTTTCATTCCAATCCCAAAGAAAGGCAATGCCAAAGAATGCTCAAACTACCACACAATTGGACTCATCTCACATGCTAGCAAAGGGATGCTTAAAATTCTCCAAGCCAGGCTTCAGCGATACATGAACCGTGAACTTCCAGATGTTCAAGCTGGTTTTAGAAAAGGCAGAGGAACCAGAGATCAAATTGCCAACATCTGCTGGATCATGGAAAAAGCAAGAGTTCCAGAAAACATCTATTTCTGCTTTATTGACTATTCCAAAGCCTTTGGCTATGTGGATCACAATAAACTGTGGAAAATTCTGAAAGAGATGGGAATACCAGACCACCTGACCTGCCTGATGAGAAATCTGTATGCAAGTCAGGAAGCAACGGAACTGGACATGGAACAACAGACTGGTTCCAAATTGGAAAAGGAGTACCTCAAGTCTGTATATTGTCACCCTACTTATTTACCTTATATGCAGAGTACATCATGAGAAATGCTGGGCTGGAGGAAGCACAGCTGGAATCAACATTGCCTTGGGAAATATTAATAACCTCAGATATGCAGATGATACCACCCTTATGGCAGAAAGTAAAGAACTAAAAAGCCTCTTCATGAAAGTGAAAGAGGAGAGTGAAAAAGTTGGCTTAAAGCTCAACATTCAGAAAACTAAGATCATGGCATCCGGTCCCATCACTTCATGGCAAATAGATGGGGAAACAGTGTTTGACTTTATTTTTCTGGGCTCCAAAATAACTGAAGATGGTGATTGCAGCTATGAAATTAAAAAGACACTTACTTCTTGGAAGGAAATTATGACCAACCTAGACAGTATATTAAAAAGCAGAGACATTACTTTGCCAACAAAGGTCCTTCCAGTCAAGGCTATGGTTTTTCCAGTGGTCATGTATGGATGTGAGAGTTGGACTATAAAGAAAGCTGAGCACAGAAGAATTGATGCTTTTGAACTGTGGTGTTGGAGAAGACTCTTGAGAGTCCCTTGGACTGCAAGGAGATCCAACCAGTCCATCCTAAAGGAGATCAGTCCTGGGTGTTCATTGGAAGGACTGATATTGAAGCTGAAACTCCAATACTTTGGACACCTGATGCAAAGAGCTGACTCATTTGAAAAGACCCTGATGCTGGGAGGGATTGGGGGCAGGAGGAGAAGGGGATAACAGAGGATGAGATGATTGAATGGCATCACCGAATCAATGGACATGGGTTTGGGTAAACTCCGGGAGTTGGTGATGGACAGGGAGGCCTGGTGTGCTGCGATTCATGGGGTCGCAAAGAGTCGGACACGACTGAGTGACTGAACTGAGCTGAACTGAGGTAGTTACAAAATAATTATTAGTGATAAAACTACTAAAGGAAGTTAAAAGTATCTTTGTGATCTTTTGTTTTCCCAGTAGAATATGTCCCTAAAGATGTACAGTCAAAGACCTATATTCTAAAGTTACTTAAAAAACAACCTGTTTTTGTGATTGTTATCAGTTATGCACTTAATGCAGTTACATATTTTTGCTTAAGCTTGTTTTCAGTTTTAAGGAGTCCTTTTTCTTTTTTTCTCTTCCTTAACAACAACAACAAAAAAAGTAAGGCAATGCATTTAAATGGTAGGGAAGTCAAAGCTGTATTAAAAACTTAAACCTAGATGCCTCTCCTGGCCTTTCTACCTCTCTTTCCCCTTTCTGGCCCCTATAATTTACAGTTTTTGTTACATTTTTGTCCATCCTTTCAATGTTCTTTTTGCAATCTCTATGTTTCCGCATTTCTTATATAAAAGTGTAGTATATATGCTCTTGTGTAATACATATGCTCTTGTGTAACTTGCTTTTTTCAAGAGCATATCCCACAATTCTCTCATATCAGTACAGAAAGATAGTCCTCTGTCTCCTTTATTACTGCATATTACTCAATTGTGTGGGTGTATCATAGTTAATTCAGGCAACCTCATGGTGTTAATACATGAGTTATTTCTAGTTTTTGCTATACAAATAATACCAAAATGAAAACCTTTCTTCATCCATCATTTTCAACTTGTGTGGGGGAGAATTCCTGATCCAAAGTATAAATGTAACTGTACTTTGGTTAGATTTGGAAAATCTTCCTCCGTGGGGTTTGTGCCATACTCTTAATGCTGTCGAGAGTGTGTGAAAGTACGTATTCCCCTACAGTCTCACCAAGAGTTTGTTGTTGTAGTTTGGGTTTTGCTTGCCTGATACTTGAGGAAGTGTATCTCATTGCATTTGAAATTGAACTTCTTTTCCTGTGCAAAAGGACCATTTGTACAATTGTCTATGACTTACCTGTTTATGTGCTTTGGAAATATAAGAGAAAAAAACACTGGCTTAGAAGTTGGGCACCTAGGCACAATCATAACTTTAGATTAACTAGTCTGAATTCTTAAGCAAAAACCACAAAACTGCTCTGAGCCTCAGTTTTTGTCAACTACTAGAAAAGACTTTCTTAGGATAAATTACGTATAGCATGTGAACTTCATTCTGGGATCTGTAACGTATAGTGTGTTCTTCCTCCTCACTCAATAATCTACATCTCACATTTGAGTCAATATTCTTTTTTCTCCTCTCTCATCATTTAGAGATGTCCTACAAGCTATAGTCACCATAAAATCTGGAATGAAAACTTCCATTGAATTTCACATGTCCAGCTACTGAGACAACTAGTTTCTGTTGATGATCACTTGGGTTGAAAGAGAGTCTTCTGCTTCAAACACACACACACACACACACACACACACACACACACACACACACACACACACACACAGTATTTTCTTTTCCTTTTAAATGTGAGGCTTTTTAGTTGTCTAGATAAAAACTGAGGTTTGCCTTTCAAAACTTGGAGCTTTTTTTTTACCGGTTTTCTAAAATTCAAAGATTAGCATAGAAATTCTAGAGGAAGATGATAAATAAGAATCTCAATTCTAATTAGATACTTAAGTAGACAAAGATCAGAAGAAAATATTGAACTTGTTCCTCCTCAAGTTTCCATGGGTTTGGGCAATGATCACAGTGCATTGAAATTGCCAGACACTTCCTCAGAGTGCAAGTTCCTTTTGATTGTTCTTTTAGGAGTTCTTCCTGGAAAAAAATAAGAGAAATGGTAAAAGCTCAGTTCTCTCTTAGAAGATTAGCCTTCTTAATACTGGAAAACAGCAAGATTTCTTGTTGAAGAAGAAGGGACAGCTATTTTATATAAGCAGATTCCATCCATTTTAATTATTGCCTTTGGCAAGGTACAAAGAGTTTAATCTTTCCTAAACCTCACTGTAATGTCTGCTGTTTAGAAAGTTCAGTTACCCTGGAGAAGATCTTTATCAGCAATTTGCCATGTACCCATGGCAATTATTACTTGATATAGTTAACCTAGTTGAAAGGGCAATTCAATTAATAACCAAAGAAATATGAGATACATGCAAATCCAAGTCTTTTTTTATTGAGTATAATTTATTTACAGTATTGTGCCAATATCTGCTGTACAGCAAAGTGACTCAGTTTTACACACATATACTTTGTTTTCTCAATGTTAATCTGCAATGCAAGAGAGCGGGGTTCAATACCTGGTTTGGGAAGATCCCCTGGAGAAGGGAACAACTACCCACTCCAATATTCTTGCCTGGAGAATGCCATGGACAGAGGAGCCTGGCAGGCTACAGTCCTTGGGGTAGCAAAGAGGTGGACATGACTAAGTGACTTTCACTTTCTCAAAATTCTTTTCCATTATGGTTTATCCCAGGAGGTTGGATCCAGTTCCCTGTGCTATACAATAGGACCTCGTTGTTTATCTATTCTAAATGTAATAGTTTGCATCTATTATATCAATCCCAGATGCCCAGTCCATCCCGCCCCCTGCCCCACCCCCACCTGGCAACCACATCTGATCTCTGTCTGGGAGTCTGTTTCTGTTTTGTAGATAGGTTCATTTCTGTCATATTTTACATTCCACATTTAAGTGGTATCATATGGTATTTGTCTTTCTGACTTACTTCACTCAGGACAATTATCTCTAGCTGCTTCCAGGTTGCTGCAGATGGTGTTAGTTTGTTCTTTTTCATGGCTGAGTAGTATTCCATTGTATACATGAACCACATCTTCTTTATCCATTCTCCCGCTAGGAGACATTTAGGATGTTTCCATGTTTTGGCTATTGTAAATAGTGCTGCTAGGAACATAGGGGTCCATGTATCTTTTTTAATTATAGTTTTGTCCAGGCATATACTCAGGGGTTAGGAGAAGGTGATGGCACCCCACTCCAGTACTCTTGCCTGGCAAATTCCATGGATGGAGGAGCCTGGTAGGCTGCAGTCCATGGGGTCGCTGAGAGTCAGACACGACCAAGTGACTTCACTTTCACTTTCCACTTTCATGCATTGGAGAAGGAAATGGCAACCCACTCCAGTGTTCTTGCCTGGAGAATCCCAGGGACGGGGGAGCCTGGTAGGCTGCCGTCTATGGGGTCGCATAGAGTTGGACACGACTAAAGCGACTTAGCAGCAGCAGCAGCAGCATACCTAGGGGTTGGATTGCTGGCTCATTTGGTAATTGTTTTTAATTTTCTGAGGAACCTCCTTACTTCCATAATGGCTGTACCAACTTATATTCCTACCACCAGTGTAGGAGGGCTCCCTTTTCTCTCCAGAATCTACTGTTTGTAGACCTTTAAACAGCAGCCATTCTGACTGGTGTGAGGTGGTGCCTCACTGTCATTTTGCTTTCCTCTGAATTGAACTGAACTGAATAATTAGTGATCTTGAGCTTCTTTTTACACTAGTGGTCATCTGTCTGTCTTGTCTGGAGAAATGTCTTAAAGCCTTCTGCACATTTTTCAATTGGAGTTGTTTGGTTTATTTGCTCTTGAGTTGTACGAGCTGTTTGTACATATTGGAGATTAAGCCCTTGTTGGTTGTGACATTTACAAATAAATTTCTCCCATTCTATAGGTTGTCTTTTCTCTGAGTCTTAAACACAGTTTTCTAACCAATATTTAAACCATTGACCTTATTTTTATTTGTATTTCCTGATGTAGGTCACATGTTTCATCATAATTTCCTCATTTGACCACTGCAGATTTAGATTTTTAAAAAGCAAAATGTAACTAACAAAGAGCAATTGACTAGATTAAATAAGTAGACTGACTGGGAGTTTGGGTTTTCCTTCTATATACATGTGTTATTTTCCTGAACTATTTTTTTCACATACGGAATTTTATTGAACTGTTCCTTTGTATACTTCCAGATTTTAAGACATACTGCTCAAAAATTTGCCAATGTTTCAAATTTGACACTCATCTTGTTCAGACAACAAAAGAGAAGCCTTAATTTCTCAAACCTCTTTCCAAATTTTTTCATAAGAATTTTGTTAAACATTTATCAGAACATTGTTTTCTTTATTCAGGAACATCTCCTCAGTAAAATTCAATGTTCTGAAAGACACATATGATATTTCTTGCAAGATTAATAAGATGAAGAAAAAGGACAGGAAAAATCCAAGGGCCTATTATATAATTTGCATTTTTAGAGACTTGCTTGCAAACCTTAACTGAAAAATGAGTCTTAGATTAGATTAATTTATTATCCACTTAATGGAGGAAAACCAGAACTTTTTAAGAAAACAGGTTTCATGTTTATAGGTCAGGAGGAAACCTGTTTTTTCTTTTCTACTTCTCAAATTCTCTGAATTGACAGCATGGCTATAGTATCTGGAAGAGAGATGTGTTTGCAATGAACAGAGAGGCACAGTGTTTTACAGTTAGTTCCTTTTAATTTGGACTGTTGTCTGTAGATGCTTTATCTTACTATGTTGAATAATTAGTGAAAACATCCCATTGGCTATGTAATTAGTGGACACACAGGAGAGTATAGAATAGCAAAAATGTAGTAAGTTGTATATACTCCCTAAAAGAATAGTTTGAAAGAAGTTGACTCCATGTCTTGAAAAGACCTTGGAGATTACATTCTTTATAAAGGAATTCCCCACAATAGCAAGTTTTACCAACATAGAAATATATCTGAATGTAATGATTTAGAAATGACTCCTAATAGAATATTAATTTAGGTTGTTTTCCAAATATTAGTTAGCTGTTTTGCCATTTTCAAAACTATCAGTTGAGATAGATCAATGTAAGATGAAATTTATACCTGGTTTCTCTGTAATAACTCCTGGATTATTTCCTTTAACCCTTTGATACCTTTAAGCCTATTGTGCAACCAAGAAATCAATGAAGTATTTATTAAGTACCTACTACAGAGTCAGTGGGCTTCCCTGGTGGCTCAAATGGTGAAGAATCTGCCTGCATTGCAGGAGACCCGGGTTCAATCCCTGGGTCAGGAAGAGTCCCTGGAGAAGGAAATGGCAACCCACTCCAGTATTCTTGCCTGGAGAATCCCATGGATAGAGAAGTCTGGGAGGCTGCAGTATATGCGGTTGCAAAGAGTTGGACATGACTGAGCGACTAACACTTAACAGAATCAGTATTCTGCCAGATATTGAGGGTGGGGCATATAAACTCAGGGAATTTGCGGTTAGATTGTAAATGTTAAAGAAAGCAAAGTGAAAGAAAAAGAACATGAAAAATTACATGTGAAAAACAAGGTAGAGAACAGGACACCAAAACAATTCAGTGAGGAAAGAGTACTCTTATTAAGAGATAGTGTTAGCACAATTTTTCACAAAGGACAAAGATTGACCTCTACCTAACACCCTATACAAAAATTAATTCAAAATGGACCAAAGACCTAAATGTAAGATACAAAATTTTAAAACTCTTAAAAGAAGGTAAAGGGAGAAAACTTTATGACCTTGTATTAGGCAATGATTACTAAGATATGATGAGGGCTTCCCAGGTGGCTGAGTGGTAAAGAATCCTCCTGCCAAGCTGGAGATGTGGGTTCAATCCCTAGGTCAGAAAAATCCCCTGGAGAAGGAAATTGCCACCCCCCTCCAGTATTCTTGCCTGGAGAATTCCACAGATAGAGGAGCCTGGTGTGCTGCAGTCCATGGGGTCACAAAGAGTCAGACACGACTTAGCAACTAAACAAAAACAACTAAGATATGACACCAAAGGCATAAAAAACAAAAGAAAAAATAGGTGAATTGGACATCATAAAGATTAAAAGCTTTTGCTTTCAAAGCACACTACCAAGTTAGTGGAAAGTTAACCCACAGAATGGAGAAAAATTTTTCAAACCATATCTGAGGCTTATCTCTGAGATATATAAAAACTGCTTCCAATTCAATAATGAAAAGACAACTCAAAAAAGTAGGCAAAGAGTTTAAATAGACATTTGTCCAAATGTGAAAAGATGCTCAACATTAGTTCTCAGGGAAGTGTAAATCAAGACTGCAATGAGATGCCACTTTGTACCCTCTAAGATAGTTATAATCCAAGAAAAAGACAAATAATAACAGGTGTTCATAATGATGTGGGAAAATTGGAACTCTCATGAACTGTTGGTGAGAATGTAAAATGGTGCAGTTGCTTTAGAAAACAGCCTAGCAGTTCCTCAAAATGTTAAGCACAGTCAGCATATGACTGAGCTTTTTTCTTAGATATATACCCAAGAGAAATGAAAGCATGTTTTCACATAAATATATATATATGCCAATGTTTTAGCATCAGTATTTATAAAAGCTAAAATGTGTAAACCACCCAAATATCCATCAACTAATTAATGGATATTCAAAATGTGGTATATCCATACAGTGAAATACTCAGCCACAGAAGAATATTAATATAGGCTACAACATGGGTGATCAGTCCTACATGTTCATTGGAAGGACTGATGTTGAAACTGAAGCTCCAATACTTTGGCCACCTGATGCGAAGAGCTGACTCATTTGAAAAGGCCCTGATGCTAGGAAGGATTGAGGGCAGGAGAAGAAGGGGACAACAGAGGATGAGATGGTTATGGATATGAGTTTGGGTAAACTCTGGGAGTTGGTGATGGACAGGGATGCCTGGTGTGCTGCAGTTCATGGGGTCACAAAGAGTCGGACACGACTGAGCAACCGAACTGAACTGAACGACATGGGTGAACCTTCAAAATATTATGAACTTGAAAATATATTAAGAAGGCAGTCACAGAAGGCTATATAGCATATGACTCTATTTACATGAAGTTTCCAAAGTAGTGCATCCATGGAGACAGTTAACAGATAGTAATTGCCTAGGGCTGAGTTTCAGATAGGGGCTTGAATGGAAATGGTGAGTTATGGCTAATGGGCTCCTTGAAGTGATTAAAATATTCTACATTGATTGTGGTGATGGTTGCACAGCTCTGTGAATATACTAAAAGCCATTGAATTGAATAGTTTGTATGAATTTTACCTCAACAATGCCAGTACATTTTAAAAGTAGCATGCATGGAACTAGGAGGTTTAGATGACAGCTTCAGCCCTTATTGATTGTGCAGTCATAGAAATACGCCTTTTTATTAAAAATAAAGATGGGCATTACAGAGAATTTTAGACTTAAAGGGAAATTTAGAAAACATCTAGTCTGATTCCCTAAGTTTTCCCATTTTCCAAATATGCAACTTAGAGTGGCAGTTAAGCCCATAGATTCTGGAGGCAAGCACTATGTCTCCATCCAAAGGCTAAGTCAAGCAAGGCAAGGCCTATGGACTCTCATCCTCAGTCTGACAACTGCAAAAAGAAGGGGATACATAATTTGATATATAGTGGAGTTACTGTAGGATTACACACACATACACACACACAGAGCAAAAGACCTGAAATATAAAGAGTGCTTGATAAAAATAAGCTCTTGTTTTAAAGGTGTCCCCACTCTCCCAAGTCATATTGTGTGTATAGAGGAGCTGGGATATTAAAAAATCAGGTTTTTTGAGTTTTCTTCCTATGCTTTTTCCATTATATGAAGATTGAAAAAAACACCATATTATTCTACCTGGAAAGAATCTGAGTATCTCTGAAGCCACATCACTTGAGAACACTTGATTTCCTATGATTTTAAAAGTCTCTAGCCAAAATGAGTCCGCGCTTAAGATTTTAAATAGGTCTTGTGATACATCTGTTATTTTTAGACATACAGCTTTGCCAAACAGTACTTACATCTTGGCCCTGGGGATCACTTTTATTTTCCTCTGAATCCTTACTCTTGTTTGATATTCAGTGTGTTGCATGGGTTAATCTGATTCGCTGACTCATTACATCTGCATGTCTTACATAATCAAACCTGCAAACAGCTTCACAGAGCAACTAGCTTTTGATCTTTATCCAGAGTTTGTCCTCCAAAAGAACTAGAGAATAATGGCTGCAGATTAAGTTTTGGTACCATTCTGCACAGTTAAAGTGAATTGGCTTCTCTCGTACATGAAGGTTACATGAGTAATTTGATTATTGACCTCTGCAGATGTCGTCATAGTAAGCATTTGATCAGCAGCTGAAGTTCTTTCTACAAAGGTACTATGTGAAGTGATCTAGGTGATAATACCAAACATAGGTGTTTATAAGAAGCACATTCATAAGTGCACACTTGCCTACTGCTGAAGAAGTATTTATTTGTTGCTATAACCATTCTGGAGGAGATTTTAGCAAACTGTATCAAGATGTTTCAAAAACCTTTAACCGCTGACTGAGCATTTCCACTGCCAGGTATTTGACCCATAGGAATTATAAGACATATGCCCAAATATTTGTTAATTAAAAACTGACCAAAAAAGTATATATAACCATAAACTTTTCAAAACAATTTGAATGTCCAGTAACAATGGCCTGGGTAAATAAAACTAAGAATATCCATGATTGAATTCATGATTTAAGAGGATGACTATTCATAATATCTTATGTGAAAGTGATGATTTCTAAAATAGTATGTGTGATGGGTTACAATAGAATAAAATTATTCTTTATCTATATATGTGTATACATTAAGCTTTATCAGGCTTCCAAGGTGGCACATTGGTAAAGAAACTGCCTGTCAGTGCAGGAGGGCAAGAGACATGGGTTCAATCCCTGGATCAAAGAGATCAACTGGAGAGGGAAATGGCAACCCATTCCAGTATTCTTGCCGGGAAAATCCCATGGACAGAGGAGCTTGGCTAACTACAGTCTGTAGGGTCACAAAGAGTCGATTATGACTAAGCACTCACACATACCTCTAAGTTTATTATTTGGACTTGATTTGCAAAACATCATTTGTTTATATTTAACCCAAACAATTCCTCCAGACTCATGAACTTTGCAAATCTGTGACCATCTCAGATAAATGGATTTTTTTTTCTTTTTCAGAAACTGCTCCTATCTGTGAAGGAAAATGAGAATACTTTAGTGCCGTTATTTTACGGTCTATTAGTATTTACTACTAAATTGTATTAATATTAAATTCCCCCTCAGTCTTTGGACTCTGAAAATGTATATCCATGTCAGTGTCTATATAAAAGTTTTTACAAGTATTTTAAATGTGACCTATTATCATGTTCATCATTTTTCACTCAGTTCAGTTCAATCGCTCAGTTGTGTCTGACTCTGCATGGACTGCAGCACGCCAGGCTTCCCTGTCCATCACCAACTCCCAGAGCTTGCTCAAACTCATGTCCATCGAGTCAGTGATACCATCCAACCAATTTCATCCTCTGTCGTCCCCTTCTCCTCCTGCCTTCAGTCTTTCCCAGCATCAGGGTCTTTTCCAATGACTCAGTTCTTCTCATCTGGAGGAGGCAATGGCACCCCACTCCAGTACTCTTACCTGGAAAATCCCATGGATGGAGGAGCCTGGTAGGCTGCAGTCCATGGGGTCGCTGAGAGTTGGACACGACCAAGTGACTTCACTTTCACTTTCCACTTTCATGCATTGTAGAAGGAAATGGCAACCCACTCCAGTGATCTTGCCTGGAGAATCCCAGGGACGGGGGAGCCTGGTAGGCTACCATCTATGGGGTTGCACAGAGTTGTACACAACTGAAGTGACTTAGCAGCAGCAGCAGCAACAGTTCTTCTCATCAGATGGCCAAAGTATTAGAGCTTCAGCATCAGTCCTTCCAATGAATATTCAGGACTTATTTCCTTTAGGATTGACTGGTTTGATCTCCTTGGAGTCCAAGGGACTCTCAATAGTCTTCTCCAACACCATAGTTCAAAAGCAACAATTCTTCAGCACTCAGCTTTCTCTACGGTCCAACTCTCACATCCATGCATGACTACTGGAAAAACCATAGCTTTGACTAGATGGAACTTTGTTGGTAATGTCTCTGCTTTTTAATATGCTGTCTAGGTTGGTCATAACTTTTCTTCCAAGGAGCAAGCGTCTTTTAATTTCATGGCTGCAGTCACCATCTGCAGTGATTTTGGAGCCCCGCAGAATAAAGTCTCTCACTGTTTCCACTGCTTCCCCATCTATTTGCCATGAAATGATGGGACCAGATGCCATGATCTTCGTTTTTTGAATTTTGAATTTTAAGCCAGCTTTTTGACTCTCCTCTTTCACTCTCATCCAGAGGCTCTTCCGTTTGTCTTCGCTTTCTGCCATAAGGGTGGTGTTATCTGCATATCTGAAGTTAATATCGATAACTTCAGATATGCAGATAACATTCAGTTAGGATGCAGATAAAATCCAGTCAGCATTTCACATGATGTACTCTGCATATAAGTTAAATAAGCAGGATGGCAATATATAGCCTTGAGGTACTCCTTTCCCGCTTTGGAACCAGCCCATTGTTCCATGTTTGTTTCTTACTGTTGCTTCTCTTGACTTACATACAGATTTCTCAGGAGGCAGGTTAGGTTGTCTGGTATTCCCATCTCTTGAAAAATTTTCCAGTTTGTTGTGATCCACACAGTCAAAAGCTTTGGCATAGTCAATAAAGCAGAAGTAGATGTTTTTCTGAACTCTTTTGCTTTTTTGATGATCCAATGGATGTTGGCAATTTGATCTCTGGTCCTCTGCCTTTTCTAAACCCAGCTTGTACATTTATAAATTCTCAGTTCACATACTGTTGAAGCCTCACTTGATGATTTTTGAGCATTGCTTTGCTAGCGTGTGAGATGAGTGCATTTGTGTGATAGTCTGAATATTCTTTGGCATTGGAATGAAAATTGACCTTTTCCAGTCCTGTGGCCACTTCTGAGTTTTCCAAGTTTGCTGGCATATTGAGTGAAGCACTTTAACAGCATCATATTTTAGGACTTGAAATAGCTCACCTGGAATTCCATCACCTCCACTAGCATTGTTTGTAGTGTGGCTTCCTAAGGCCCACTTGACTTTGCACTCCAGGATATCTGGCTCTAGGTGAGTGATCACACCATCGTGGCTTCCTGGGTCATCAAGATCTTTTTTGCATAGTTCTTCCATGTATTCTTGTCACTTTTTCTTAATATCTTCTGCCTCTGTTAGGTCCATGCCATTTCTGTCCTTTATTGTGCCCATCTTTGCATAAAACGTTCCCTTGGTAGCTCTAATTTTCTTGAAGAGATCTCTAGTTTCCCCATGCTATTGTTTTCCTCTATTTCTTTGCATTGATCACTAAGGAGAGCCTTCTTATCTCTCCTTGCTATTCTCTGGAACTCTGCATTCAGATGGGTATAGGTTTCCTTTTCTCCTTTGCCCATTATATTTATTTTAATCCTTGTAAAATATAATGACTTTAAAACAAAGTAGACTAAGTGGAACGTTGTGTCTATCTGATGTGTGCTGTAGTGTATTTGAAAGTGGTCCAAATGCCATCGAGGTTCTTTTTCTAGGAACTCTGCTCACTTGTCATCCACTCAAGGCTTTGCAGCTTTGTGGATTTGCAGTCCTTTTATTTCATATAGAAGTACAGGACGCATATCTGACAGAGTATGTACTGGACACGACAATGGTCCTGTTCTAACTCTCGTATCTCTTTGGAATTTCTGTTTTGGGTAAAATCTTTTATTCTACTGGGAATGCCTATTTTGGGTTGGTAAAGATAAGAGCATTTCCATCTTTGGCTCTAGCCGTGTTAGTCAGCTCTATTCTTTCTCAGAAAGGAAGGCTGAACTCATGTATGAACGGCTAATACAGAAAACATGCAAAGTGATTATACTGAGAAATAGAGAAGATGAAATGATTAAAAATCAGTCCATGTTTTTTCCATCCCACTCGTGGACCACTTTAGGATGAAGGTGAGGTCCTTTATGGTACCATGTTCATATACACCCAGATAGTTGACGTGGTCAGAGATACACATACTCTGAGTCAGTGACAGTCTTTCACCATCAAGTAGCTGTTCCTCTGAGAATCACCCTAACCCTGCCTGCTGCTTTTGCCACCCCCAGGGCAGAGTAATCCCTAGTAGGTTGTTCACAGGAAGTGTTTCAACATGTGCTTAAAACATAAAGAGATTATACAAATTATATGCATGTATGGCATGGTCACTGTGCCAGCAAATTATCAAACTGAATGTCTCTCAATTTTTTTGATACCTAAAGGCATTTATTATAAAGAATTGATTCATATGATTATTGAGGAGGAGGAGTCCCATGATGTGCAGTCTGCAAGCTAGAGCCCCAGGAGAGATGGTGGTGTATTCCAGCCCGAATCTGGAAGCTTGAGAACCGAGAGGAATGATGGTATAATTTCCAGTCTGAGGGCCAGAGAGGACGGATGTCCAGCTCAGGCAGTCAGGCAGAGTGAGACTGATACTCCCTTCCTCCACCTTTGGAAATTGGATGAAACTACCCCTTTTTCTACCTGGTGCCTCAGTCAGAAAATAATCTGCTTGCAGTGCAGGAGACCAGGGTTTGATCCCTGGGTCGAGAAGATCCCCTGGAGAAGGAAATGGCAGTATTCCTGCCTGGGAAATTCCATGGACAGAGGAGCTTGGTGGGTTACAGCCCATAAAGTCATAAAAGTTGGACACAACTTAGGGGAATGGCTCTTAATTTTTTAAAAAAAATCTTCTCCCTCCCCAGGAAAAGAGTTGTATCTAGCAATAGAGTGGGTACTTTCTTTTCCAAGAATTTTGACTATTCAAAGCATCTTTAAAATTCACATTGACTATCAAGAGTCAGTAGGCGTTTTATTTTAATAGAAAGATAAATGATCGTCCCAATGTCAGACATGATGTATAATTCAAAACACTTCACAGCAGTTTTCACATAGGACTCTTAAATGAATTAGCACAGGCTCTTGGGATAAAATTACCTCATCGTAGATTTTGAGATTTCCCATTCCTAACAAGATAGCAAAAGTACAGAGAATGTTGTTCCCCTCCCCAGACTCAACACTGTGGGCGCTGCCTAAGAAAGAGGAATGGCTCATATGAACTAACATGGGAACCCAGGGTGACTCTGGGTGGATAAAGGGCAGAAGTGGTGTTGTGTAAAGGTGACGAGTGGCCTGGAGTACAAGGGAGTAAGGGACTTCTGTGGGCAATAGGTTGGCAGAGGAGCTTCTGAATTTTCTTTTCTGTGACAAAATAAATAGCAGCATCCTCCAAAGCTACTTATTATCTAAGGGATAACGACTGTAGAGTGCCCAGAGAGAGTACAGAGCTGACGGAAGCAAGAAGGCAGGCGAACCCTAAACTGTCCCCACTTCTCCTCCTTTCCCCCTGGAGATTTTCTCCAGGAATGAGTAAGTTATATAAAAAGAGGTCACCACCTCCCAACAGTATTTTTTAGTTTTCAAAGAATTTAATGCCAATTCCTGAAGGACACATTTTCTTTATAGCATAAAGAAGCATGAGTGAGCCATTCATAAAATCTGTGTAATAGGCCACTAAGAAAGCTTTAAAATACATTCCAAAAGTGCAATACTACATTTTCTATATTTTCTGATTATAACACAGTAAAATTGGAAATGAATATAAAAAAGCAGAAAGAGTAAAAAAAAATTTGGTTTTAAAACGAATCATCTTTCCTCTGACATATTTATTTTAATCAATATGAATTATTCACATCTTGTCACATATTTCCATGTCTCTGTGGTACTTGGATAATACTATAAGAAAACATAAAAATATACATGAAAATAAAGTGGTTCAGGAAACCTTCTTTCAAATAGCTCTCACAGGTGGTAACAATAATGGCTACCACTTGTGAAATGGTTATTATATTCGGTGTGTTCTTTGTATTTTGTGTCTCATTCCTTAGGGGGGAAAATACCCAGATTCAGAGAGGCAAAGTACTTTACTCCATGTAGCACAGCTCACACTCTTTGCACTGAAGATAGTACTGATCTTTCAAGAGGAAGATAATGTTATCTAGAACTGGGTTTGTAAAGAGTTATGCATGTATGATTAAGAATAATTTTAAGAACTCTAGATCCTATATGTTTAGGATTACACCCGTCATTCATTTATTATTAAACCATTTTTAATTGGATGTTTACCATTTGCTTCCCTGGTGGCTCAAACAGTGAAGAATCTGCCTGCAACACAGGATACCAGGTTTGATCCCTGGCTTGGGAAGATCCCCCGGAGGAGGGCATGGCAACCCACTCCAGTGTTCTTGCCTGGAGAATTCCATGGGCAGAGGAGTCTGGCGGGCTACAGTCCATGGGGTCGCAAAGAGCTGGACACAACTGAGCAGCTAAGCACAGCGCAGCATTGATATTATTCAGCTACTAGTAGGCTGCATAGTGGGGTAATTAAGATAATGAAAATATGAGAGAATAAAGGAAGGAAAAGGCTTATAAACAGAACCATCAAAGTAAAGGGTTCTTCTACCTTTGGCTGATGTAATGTGGTGTTCTAGGCAGAGTACAGTTTGCACTGTTTAAAAGTCATCTCCAGACGAAAACCTCAGAGACTTTATCTTTCCCAGTAAACACTTATGATCATAGACCAGGATAAGAGACAAAATGTTTATCAAAGACTAGCCCTTTTATGGAGAAAGAACAAATAAGAAGTATCCTCACATTAAATTTAATCAAACAAAGTAGCTTAAATGTAAAGAGTTTCAACTGAAATAAAAGCTTAAAGAGCTTGATTAGGAACAAGAATTCAAATACAGTCTCTGGACATTTTAAGCATGTAGTGTTTCACAGGAAAAGAAGTGTCTTACTCAAAAATATTATGTGGAAAATAAAGCAAGTATTTTCTTATTCATTTCAAATATTAAGTCTTTGGGCTAAATAATATCATGAGATGATACATTAAATCTGTCAGTGACATTAAATATTTTTTAAACATTAATATTTTAAAAGACTCAGGTCTTGGAATAATGCAAAACAATATTTGTAGCTGGAAATTTTGTTTTCCTCATTAATATGTGAAAAGGAATCATATTTATAACTATATGCCATATTATCTTTACTAATTTGTAGATTGATTCATTTATCTTTAGATTTATGTTGCCATTTCAAAATTATTTAATTATAATATATTTTAGTTTATCCCTGATTATATAATCAACCATATTTCTCCTTGATTAAGGATTATTTATCTTTGGTCATATGTCAAAATATTTCTGATAAGTGATGGAAAATGGAAATATAAGATTGTAAAGAAGGGATATTTTACGACTGGACATAGAAGTCCATGAATCAAAAAAAAATCATTCACTCGAGAACTATTACAATCTTTGAGAATTGTGTATCTCTCTTAATTCAAAAATAAAACTTACACCAGTAAAATACTCTGATATAAAATAGAAATTTAGAGCACTTCACACTGAACTCTGTACCAAAAATGTACTCAGAAATGTTGACCAACTGGCTGAGATATAATTACATTTGATGTATTAACCTCTCTAGGAATTTTCATTATGATCTTTCCTTCGGGCAGATTGAGCCAGTCTGACCTTTGGCACATTTGAGTTTGAATCTTATGTCATAACACATCATTTCAGAACAAACTGAAAACACAGTAGAAGCATCTCTTCCAATGACATGAAATGATAAAATACTTGAAGCTCAGTTTTTCATAGACAGGCACTTCAGCTTCCCATCACTAAAGCTGTGACTCTGAATCTTGTTCTGCATCATTGCTTGTTATGCTACCCTCTCACTTGCATTCTTGCTTTGGCCCTTTACTCCATACCACAAATCAGCTTCAGGTCACAGCCATGTTGAAGGCCATGGTCTGAGATCCTTTACCCACCCCTCCATCGCCTCTCAAGCTGCCTTAGCCTGACCTCTGGTTGAGCTTTCCTGCCTTGACTTTCCAACATGCACATAGAAGTATTTCCCTATTTTGTCTTGGGCAATCTCACCTACATCTGGCTGTTAATTTTTTATCCCAATGATCTTTCTGGGCATCTATGTTGCCTTTGCCAATGTTTGGAGATCTTACTAACATTCTTGGGTATCTGCCTGTCAGTTTTGACTGCTGGCTGAGTAACAGAGGTGAATTCTAAATGTTCTAAGACTAAGATTCACTTCACCTAATGCATGCTGAATTAGGAGCTCAGGGCAGTTCAACTCAAGTTTGTGTTTCTGAACCGGATAGGCAATTTTGATCACCAGCTGTGATTTCACTTTCTATTCAGTGTAGGTAACCTCAGTAAGACCATCTATCTAGAAACTAGGTGTAGAATTGAGTGATAGTTAAACTATGACATTTTTACAAAAGGGTGGACTGTTCTTTGAGGCTAATTTTAACAGTGACAAATGAGGTTATCTTGGATAACCCCAGAACAGGGCATGAAAATTATTATTTTTCTTTCTTGCTTGCTAAACTGCTTCAGTTGTGTCCAATTCTTTTGTGACCTCATGGACTGTAGCCCACCAGGCTCCTTTGTTCACGGGTTTCTCCAGGCAAGAATACTAGAGTGGGTTGCCATTTCTTACTGCAGGGGATCTTCCCAACCCAGGGATCGAACCTGCATCTCTTATGTCTCATGCATTCTGATCTTTACTGAAAATTTTAATTTACTCAGGCAACTTGGGAAAATAGAGATGGGTAAATTACTGTTCATAGTTAAGGAAATGTAAGAAACACTACATATTCTTATTTGTTCCAGGGATATTCCAATCCACAACTCTTAATACCTTGTATAATCATTATGATGGATTGAAACACAACCAGAGTCATGGAAGTGGACCTAGAAATGGAACTATGCAAGTTTGCTCAGATCTTTCCATCCCTTTTTTTTTTTTGACCCTTCTATCTTCTGACCACCATCCCATTTCTCCTCCTGTCCCCAAATGTGGTAGCCACAAACCTGATCTCTTTTTCTGTGAGTTGGTTTCTTTCTTTGCTATTTAAAAAAAAAAGTTCTACATATAATTGAGATTGTATGGCATTTGTCTTTCTCTGCCTGACTTATTTCACTTAGTATAATGCCCTCAAAGTCCATCCATGCTGTTGCAAATGGCAGGACTTCTTTATTTTTTATGGATGAGCGATATTTCATTGTGTATATATATCCCACATCACTTTTATGGATTTATCTGTACCTGGACACTTGGGTTATTTCCACTTTAGCTGTTGTAAATAATTAACTGTTGTAAATAATGCTATGCCAGGGGGTGCACTAGTGCTGCTCTCACTATGCCAGCACATGTGGAAAACTCAGCAGTGGCCACAGGATTGGAAAAGGCCAGTTTCATTCCAATCCCAAAGAAAGGCAATGCCAAAGAATGCTCAGACTACCGCACAATTGCACTTATCTCACACGCTAGTAAAGTAATGCTCAAAATTCTCCGAGCAAGGCTTCAGCAGGACATGAACTGAGAACTTCCAAATATTCAAGCTGGACTTAGAAAAGGCAGAGGAACCAGAGATCAAATTGCCAACATCCATTAGATCATCAAAAAAGCGAGAGAGTTCCAGAAAAGCATCTACTTCTGCTTTATTGACTATGCCAAAGCCTTTGACTGTGTGGATCACAGTAAACTGTGGAAAATTCTTGAGGTGATGGGAATACCAGACCACCTGACCTGCCTCCTGAGAAATCTGTATGCAGATCAGGAAGCAACAGTTAGAACTGGACACAGAAAAACAGATTGGTTCCAAATCGGGAAAGGAGTACATCAAGGCTATGTATTGTCACCCTGCTTATTTAACCTATATGCAGAGTACATCATGAGAAATGCTGGGCTGGATGAAGCACAAGCTGGAATCAAGATTGCCGGGAGAAATATCAATAACCTCAGATATGCAGATGACACCACCCTCATGGCAGAAAGTGAAGAAGAACTGAAAAGCCTCTTGATGAAAGAGAAAGTGAAGAGTGAAAAAGTTGGCTTAAAGCTCAACATTCAAAAACGAAGATCATGGCATCTGGTCTCATCACTTCATGGCAAATAGATGGGGAAACAGTGGAAACAGTGAGAGGCTTTATTTTGGAGGCTTCAAAATCACTGCAGATGGTGACTGCAGCCATAACATTAAAAGATGCTTACTCCTTGGAAGGAAAGTTATGATCAACCTAGATAGCATATTAAAAAGCAGAGACATTACTTTGTCAACAAAGGTCTGTCTAGTCAAGGCTCGGGTTTTTCCAGTGGTCATGTATGGATGTGAGAGTTGGACTGTGAAGAAAGCTGAGCACCGAAGAATTGCTACTTTTGAACTGTGGGTGTTGGAGAAGACTCTTGAGAGTCCCTTGGACTCCAAGGAGATCCAACCAGTCCATCCTAAAGGAGATCAGTCCTGGGTGTTCATTGGAAGGGGTGATGCTAAAGCTGAAACTCCAGTACTTTGGCCACCTCATGTGAAGAGTTGACTCATTGGAAAAGACTCTGATGATGGGAGGGATTGGGGGCAGGAGGAGAAGGGGATGACAGAGGATGAGATGGTTGGATGGCATCACTGACTCAATGGACATGAGTTTGAGTGAACTCTGGGAGTTGGTGATGGACAGGGAGGCCTGGTGTGCTGCGATTCATGGGGTCGCAAAGAGTCGGACACGACTGAGAGACTGAACTGAACTAAACTGATTTTGAGCACCTTTTCATGTACCTGTTGGGTATTCGTATATCTTCTTTGGAAAAATTTTCATGTCCTTTCCCCGTTTTTTTTACTTGTATTATTTGAGTTTTTGCCATTGAGTTTTAGGAGTTCTTTATATATTTTGAATACTAATACTTTATTGAATATATTATTTGCAAACATCTCCCCATTCACCAAATTGTCATAACTTCTATTTCTTTGCTGTAATTTTCTAATTTTCCTTTTGTTTCATGAGGACTTGCAATTGATTTTTTTAAAGCACTTTATGACAGCTGCTTTAAGATCTTTGTCAGACATTCCAGCATCACATATATCTTGTAACTGGCATCAGCTGATTATCTTTTCTCATTCAGATTATGGTTTTTCCTGGTTCTTGGTAGGATGAGTGATTTTCTACTGTATCCTGAATATTTTGGTTATGATGTTAGCAGACCATTGATCCTGTTCATATTTTCTGTGTTAGAGGTCAATTGCCTTGTTTAGGTTGAGCTTGTAGTTGACTTGTCGGTCTGTTCTATGATAGTTTGGTTTTCTGAGCTCTGCCAGTGTAAATTTGGTTGGCTTCATTCTTCTGACACTGTTAGGATTCTTGCTCAGGCTCTTCTGGTTTCATCTGTCAAGGTAGAAAGCACCTCCTTGGGTTACCTACAGTTTTGGGGTGATCTTCTGGGATAGGATACCACTGAAGCTATCTTGTTTCAGAATTGGAAGGCAGTCCAAGTCTTTAACCATCCTAAGAAATCTTGAACATCTTGACTGCAAATGCACAAGGATGTCTGGAAAACACCCAGGTAGAGGAGTATCTAGATGACAATATCCAAATGAGAAATATACCCTGGTGGAGAGCAAGAGTCCATTTATCAATGTTTGGAAGACAAGAAGCACTGCATGGGTCAGTGAACATTTTCATGTACTGAAATTGCCTGATGAATTGCTTAAAATCTACCTTCCTTTTCTCACACTCACCTTGGGCTCTCTGTGAGACTCTAGCTTTGTGATAACCCAGAATCCATGGAGTCAGTGCAGAAGTCCTTCTGCCATGGCAGTAATTTCCAATAGTAATTTCCCTGGGGCTTTAGAAACCCTGACACAGATAAATTCTCTGCTCTTCATTGTGAAGAACACCTTCACCCCTGAGGAGAAGTGGGGAATATTTTCCCTTTATTTACAAAGCACTATCCACCTAGATTGGGGCTTCTCTGGTGGCTCAGTGGTAGAGATTTTGCCTGCCAAGCTGGAGACACGGGTTTGATCCTTGGGTCAGAAAGATCTTCTGGAGAAGGAAATGGAAACCCACTCCAGTATTCTTGCCTGGGAAATCCCATGGGCAGAGGAGCCTGGTGGGCTACAGTCCATGAGGTTGCAAAGAGTTGGGCACAGCTGAGCAGCTGAGCACGAGGTTATCTGTCCACACACCAGGCAAAGGCTTTTGGTGTTCCAAGTGCTTGTTCAAAGAGCCCTCTGCTCCTCATTTCTATCCCAGTCTACTTTCTCTTCATTCCTAGCATTTGGCTCACGTATGCTATTTCTCTCGCAGCTTTCTCAGCATGTCTGGGCATCTTTCCTTTTAGTGGATATGACTCCTGCTTTAGCTCAGGAACCTCAGCTTGGTGCTATAACAGCTTTTGCCAGGCCAGGTCCAAGTTGCTGCTGAAGAGTCACAAGCTCAGCATAGTTCTGGTCTCCATCTCAGCAAGCTTTGCACTACTGATACATAGGCTCTTACCAGAGGAGGACAGTATGTTAACTCTTGTTTCAAAATGAGACTCCTTTCCTACATCTGTCCCTGTCACCTCACCTGCACTCCTCATTGCTAAGGATGGGGGCTTCTGAAATACTCGGGCTCAAGGCCTGTGAGTACTCTGACCAAACGACCCAGTGGATTGGATAGAATGAGCTATTCCAACACTTCTTGGTTGGCAGGTCTGCTGCAAAGCTTCAATAACTTTGATTCAGTTATTAAAGCAGATGTTTATGTGGGTCTCATTTAGAGTTCTTGGGACAAACAGAAAAATCACACTTTAATTTTTCCACCAGCTAGTCTGAACATCAGAGGTCAGGAAGACCTCGTTGTTATTGTTCTTCTTTGTTGAGTAAATGTCCCTTTCATTTACATCCATCTGAGTTATGACACATTGACCCTTCCCTTGTTTATCCAGCAAGAAATTTTGAACAGAGGTGTCTTCTGTTTGGTATTGTAAGGCACAAATTTGCAAAGCTTATTTCATGTTTCACTAACATTATCTAGTGGTGCATTACTTTTAAATACATTTTCCTCTAATCATCATAAGGTTTGCAAAATGGAAAAGTTTTCAACAAAATGTTACACACAACCTAATGTATATTGAGCAACTGTGCAAAGTACTCAAAATACAAAGATAAAAAATAAAATGAATCTGGCTCCCCAAGAATTATCCAGTGTAATAGATGAAAAGTTACAGACACACATGAACAATATTTGGCATATAGTGTGCATGCAATATTATAAAGACTGACAAAGCCAGAAGACTTATGTAAGAATTGCTTTTGACAGTTGAGTCAGGAAACACTCAGCAGAGGAGGTGATAGTTATGAATTAAATGTTGAGAATAAATAGGAATCCATCAGGTGAGAAGAGAGCAAAGACATTCCAGGCTTAGTGAGGCCCATGTGCCAAGTCACAGAGGCATGGGACACTCGTAGGTGCTGGGAGCCGTAAGTACTTCTGCATTGCTCAGGTACAAAGGGATGTGAGATGAGGCCATAAGGGGTTTTGCATTCCATGAGAAGGAGCTGGGATTTTATTCTCAACGAAATAGGAAACTCATGATAGATTTTAAGGTGGGAAGTTTTGCATTTTAGAACAAATCACTGTTGATTACAAGTAATACTAACATCCATTTAAAAAATTGAAATTTGTAGTCTTATATTTTATCATGTTGCCCCTTCAAAGATCTGGAGTGTTCTAATATCATATAAATTTAAGCATAAGCACATCTTAGGCATTCTGTACTTCTTAGGTGGGGCTCAAGCAAGAATGGCTGGTGGCTTTTTTCTGGCTTTGTTGTTATTTAGTCACTCAGTCATGTCCAACTCTTTGCAACCCCATGGACTGTAGCCCACCAGGCTCCTCTGTCCATGGGATTTCCCAGGCGAGAATACTGGAGTGGCTTTCTCCAGGGGATCTTCCTGACCCAGGGGTCAAAGCTGTGTCTCCTGCATTGACGGGTTGATTCTTTACCACTGAGCCGTCAAGGAAACCCTTTTCTGGGCATAGGGAATAATAAAGAGAAAATATGCCATCTTAAAAGAGAAAAAACTTCCTTCTTTACAAAATTTCTAGGAAGCATCAAAGTCAAATGAAAAAAAAAAATTTTCTGGAATGCTTTCAATTTTCTTGTGCTTCTAGGCCTTCTTAACAGATGGGTGAATCTGCCCTCTTTAAGCATAGAGTGTGCTGGTCTGTGCTATTGACTTTTGCTGTCTTCCTGACACCTATCCATTGAGGTATGCTTCCTGCCCTATTTCTAAATGAGAATTTAAGTCAAGGAACATATTAAGGAAAAAATTTAGGTTATATATGCAGTGGAAATTATCCATCCAGGACTGGTTTTCTACTATGAATGTTTGACTGTACTGATACTCTTTTGTGGCTTGATAAAGGTGATGGCTAGAGAAAGATCAACAGATCATGGCAACAAGAGTACAAGTGCACAGGACCGCTTGTGGTCATCACACTGCCTCCCTCTCCCTGGCCTATGTCCTTCTCTTGCTGTGATGACCCAGACAGACAGGGCAGAGCATGACTCTGGGTTTGAGCCCTGGCTGAGGTCCACACATTGGCCAGGCTTTGGCTATTGATACAAAAGCATATACATTGTTGTGTGTGAAAGAGATAACTAGTGGGAAGCTGCTACAAAACGCAGGGAGCTCAATCCAGTGCTCTGCAGTGACCTAGATTGTGGGATGCGGGGAGGAGTGGGAGGCTCACGAGGGAGGGACATATGGTGGCACTAGTAGTGAAGAATCTGCCTGCCAGTGCAGGAGACT
The DNA here is from genome assembly GCF_003369695.1 of Bos indicus x Bos taurus. Taxonomy (NCBI): domain Eukaryota; kingdom Metazoa; phylum Chordata; class Mammalia; order Artiodactyla; family Bovidae; genus Bos; species Bos indicus x Bos taurus. The sequence goes on along the minus strand of NC_040079.1, from coordinate 93,963,152 downwards.
TAAGAAACGCAGCTTCGATCCCTGCGTTGGGAAGAGCCCCTGGAGGAGGTCATGGCAACCCACTCCAGTATTCTTGCCTAGAGAACCCCATGGACAGAGGAGCCTGGTGGGCTACAGTCCCTGGGGTCGCAGAGTCAGACACGACTGAAGTGACTTAACACAGCACACAGCACATGTGAGCACACACACACACACACACACACACACACACATACAATTATGACAGATTCTCATTGTCGTATGGCAGAAACCAACACAACACTGTAAAGCAACTATTCTCCAGTTAAAAAATAAAGGTTAAAAACAACAACAACAAAAGCAACAAAAAGGACAATTTCCACTGGAATCTTAGGTTCTTTATAGGAGATGCCCTGCTTGAGTACAGCAGCTGAATGAAAGGAGTCGATAGATAAATAGAATAATCACGTGACATCTCAGTGTCTTGTGGATATCACCTTCACAGATAAAATTGAAATCTCTCTGTGAAAATGACATGTTGGCCGTTAGCCTTTTTTTAATAAAAGAGTCGAGAAGTTACTCTCCTGTGGCTTTTGCTGGTACTTTTTATAGCCGAAGTGTGGTAGGAAGTAGGCCCCAAGTTCCCTTGGCAACAAGTAGAGTAGAAGCGATACACAGAAATCTGAATCATCGGTGAATCATCTGAGGATTTCTGTTTCTAATCCTTGGAAATAATTTACTGTTGTTTCTCTCTTTCATCTGTGCAATGTTTGCTGACTCCAAGGGAACAACGCAGAGAGCACACAAGTTTACATTGGTCGATCATTTAAGACTCATTCTGAATGCTCTAAGTGACCTTAATACTGGTATCCAAAAACCCACTGTGCTGTCTTTATTAAGACAACACTTGCTGTTTGAAGGGAACATACCTGCACATCAGCGCATCAGCAGTGGGGAAGTTCCCCTTCTTCAGAGAAACCTGATATCCCCAGTAAGACCTTTGAGGATGTTGCTGTGTTAGACCTACAATTTTCTTAGCATAAAGGAAAGGTGATCTCTGTAGAGCTCATTGTATCACAGAGAACAGTTTCACACACCCAAAAGGAAAACTGATATGGTCGCACCTGAAAGATTGTGCTCACACATGTGCGTACACACACACACCCACACACACACCCCATCTGAAACTTTGGGACATCAGTTACTCAGCTTTTTCACACCATTTTCTTCCATGAATACATCTCTTATATAATCCTTTTATTTCCATTCTTGTTTTCCCCTTATTTCAAGGTTTATCACTTTGTCTTGATGAAGTGTCCTTATCCCATTCTTTGTGCATAGTAAAAAAGAAATTCCCCTCAAAATGCTTTTTCTCATGTCAGCATCCCCCCAAAATTTGTTCATGGTTCAATGGCTTTTTGTGGACCATGACTTAATGATCATTGTATCCACAGCATCCTCATGGTGACTGACCTATAGAATATGTTTAATATTTATTAAATGACATTATAATTGTGGCATTTTTGATTAAATGTTCTTGGAACAGATCTAAAGCTACTTATGAGCATAAATCAGTCTCGTAAGTCTTCCCATCCCTAGCTGTTAGCATGATCTCTGGTATATTCTACCCGCTCAACCAACAGTTACTGAAACAGTGAATGAAATTCAAATCCTGGATGCATCCTGTAATCTCCCCCAGCTTGGTGACCTCATTTCTTACCAATCCCCTCTTTCCTGTGAAGTGAGCCCTTTTACTGGTCAAGTTCCGTGTAATCACGCGTACCATTTTCCTCAGATGAATTATCACCACTGTCCCCAGCGCCCGCTGAAGTCCTATCCTTCAAGGCTCAGCCTAAGTCTCATTCTGTTCACAAATGGAGAGATATCTTGATTCCTCCAGTCCTCACAGATCTTCATGTTCTTCTAACTCCTCGTGTCTCTGGCCTTTATTCAAATTTTGTATTTAATGCAGTCTTCTATTGTTTGCTTCCTTTTATGACTCCTAGGTGATGTCACCTATTTCCTAGTCCTTGGCATCTCCCACATATTGATGACACTAAGTTCCCTCATCTTTAGCTCTTAGATCATCAAAACTCAATGTTCTATAAGTTCCTCAGGCTCACTGTTCAGAAGTTAGTTCATAGTATTAAATTTTCTAGATATTTTGATTGTAGTGTTTTTGTTATAAGTGCTTTTGTCTTTAGGAATACGTACTAAAAGATTTATGGATGCATGATATGTTGTCTCAAATTTATTTCAAAATAATATGGAAGGGGATAAAAGGAAGGAGTCATGCTATTCTGTGCACTACATTTTTCATAATACAAATTGCTTAGAGTTTTCATTCATCATTTTTCTCTCTTACTGCCTTCAGTCACTTCAAACCTACTCCTCCTTTGCTTGAATGCATCTTTCCCCCACCCCTACCCCCGACATGCACTGCCTGTCCCAGCCTCTGGGACATGCTTGAGCAGGGAGCAGAGATTGACATGTGAAACAGACTTAGCTAGCTGTTCATGAGATCAGTGCCCAAGGAGAATATTCTGGGGTCAAGTCAAGTACTGGGAAATAATTTTTTGAAAGTGGAAGGAGAGATCAACTCTGTTCTGAAAAGAATAAAGAATTGAAAGTTATATCTCCACCCTACCATATCCCCAGTTTTGTGATTCTCTGCACATATGACAAGAGAAACAACCCAAATCCATGGTTTTATGTTGTATCCTTTGCTTGAAATATCATTCCCTTCTCCTCTTAACCTACTTAGCAATTATCTATTTAGGCTTCATTTAAGACTCTGGTCAACCATCTCTTTTTCTTTTTGGTACTCTCTGAACTCTCTCTGTCTCCCATAGGCAGAATTAAATAGTTCTTCATCAATTTCCCCTTTTACTGTTGCCTTTTTTTCTTTAAACTACATCTCTGAGGAGTATAGTGATTAGTTTTTCTGTGTTATTCTGGCCTTATGCTTCTGTGGTGAGAGAACTAACTTAGACAGTCTCCCCCAAATTCTAAGCTCTGAGTTCAGGGACTATCTTCTTCTTGATTTCCCAGTTAGCACAGTGCCTTGAAAAACTAGATGTTCTGTGGAAGTCTGACACTGAGTCAGATAGAATTGAATTTCCTTGTATCTGATGCTCCCTTTTTCTGCTAATATCTATATACTGAAAGTCTCCTTTCCTGAGTTTCCCCGCTCCAAAGTGCTTCATCTTCCTCTGAATTCACAGAGCTTTTTTTGCCCTCCACGGCACATATTTCTGTTTTGGTTTTGGTGTCCTGTTTCATTTGCTGTTTAAGACTGGTGAGAATGGTCACCATACCTTTTCATCCTACTATTTTCTATGGAACTTTCTCAGGGTTTGGTTCCTGAGCACACTTGAAAAATGTGTTGAATGGTTGAATGTAAAAGACCTGGGGAGAGCCTGCTTCCTATTTGAGATCAGCAATACTGATTATTCCATGTCTACTATTTGCATAAGTAATTCCATGAGCTCTGTTATTTACAGAAGGAATAAAGTCAGCCACAGTTTAGAGAGTGAATCCTTACAAAGTACCTTAAGGTCTCAAGAATAATACAGCATGTGTCACCTATTCAGTCAATTGTTGTTGTTGTTAAGTCACTGATTCTTTTGTGACCCCTTGGACTGTAGCCCTCCAGGCTCTGCTGTCCATGGGATTTCCCAGGCAAGAATACTGAAGTGGGTTGCCATACCCTCTCCAAGGGATCTTCCCGACCCAGTGATTGAACCCATGTCTTCTGCATTGGCAGGCAGGTTCTTTCCCACTCCACCAGGGAAGCCCCCAAACAAAAGCACAATAATGGAGGATTCGTACTTTCATCTTAGAGACAAGAAGACACCAGCTACATTAGTATCTGATTTAGGAACAGAGCTCAGAATTTTCTCAGGAGACTTCTGAATCCAACTCCAGTGTCCTTCCCACCCTCACTGCAGGTGCCTGTATGTAGATGATAACACTGGCTCATTTAATACAGCCAGAGACTTGATCATCTGTAGGTTTGGTATCCACAGAGAGTCAAACCCCCATGGAAGGGATGGCTGTACTTCTCGTCTGTTCCAGGTCTTTTAGAGAAGCATGACGGAGTTAGGAAAAAACCTGAGGCCAGACTGTGTTCAAATTCTGGCTTTGTCTAGCCACATGACCCTAGGCCAGCCAATAGTCACCCTGGAGTGGGGACTAAATAGCTTTATAAGCTAGAGCAGTGCACTTCAAGAGGGAAACTCAGGTGGCTGCTCTGACGGCTTTTTGCTTTCAAATGAGCTCACTCCGTGCCTCAGTTTCCACATCAGTAAATTAAGGAGGGTAATAATTCCCCGTGTCATAGGGTTGGGCACAGGATTAGATGGGTTAATATACAGAAAGCATTTGAAACATGCCTGGTACATAGGAAGCACTATACAGTGGTTTGCTTTTGTCAGTATGTTGGTGATTCATTTCAAAGTAGAGCATATGCAAATACATTTTGTATGGTGCGAAAGACAAACTATTCAGTGACTTTTAGGGGTCAATTTTTGAGCCTAGTTCTAAGATGTTTATGGCATTAACGTCTAAAATCTCTTTCATTTTCTCCACAACCTTTCCAAACATTCTTTGTTTACATAATCAGATTGGACGTTGTACGGAAATAGCTTTTATCGTAATGCGTTAGTGCCGTCTGTTCCTTTCCAACTGGAGTCTGAAATACTTTTGCATGCAGAAATGTAAAAGTCTGTGAAATCAACATGACTCAAACTTTTTATTCATTTTCAGCAAAAGTATTGTTGATTCACATGGGAATAAAAGCAAAGCTGGTAGCTATTTGACATCACTGGATAGGAATCACCTCAAAAACAGGGTGACATATTGGGAGCTATTATCCTGTCCATGTGAAAGAAAAACTAACAACGCTGTAAAATGATGTATAATTTATTTAATAGTGTTGTCTATATGTATGCATATGTATATATGTATTATAAATGTATATATCCATATGTGTGTGTGTGTATGTGTATCAACTGAGCATTCTCCCATTCCAGGAATTATCCTAGGAAAAGGACATAGCCAGTGTCCTCCACATGGAATTTATCTGCAGGTATAAGGAGATATAAAATAAAATAATCACAGGTTTTAAGGTGTGAGTGAGGCAAGAAATGTAGAGGGTGGTATGACCCGTTAAATAAGTGGAAAGATCAAAGAGTGAATTTAGGTAAGGAAATTTGAGAAGATTAAGCAGAAGCTTAAAAGACTAGAAGAAGGTAAAGAATTTGGTGATATAGTCTGATAAACAATTAAATCAGTCATAGACACTGGTAAATACCAACAAGATTTTTGTTTTGTTCTGTTTTCTATGCTCATTTTATATATATCCTTTTATCCCTATGAATAAATTTGATTTGGCTCAAATGCAGTTAAAATAGCTTGGACAAAGATGAAACATTATCGAAGATTCGAAATGTAATACACACTATAAAAATTTTTAGAAAATAAAAGTTATAAAATAAAATGTACCTGTAATCCAAACACTTAAATGCAGATGTTACTAACATGTTGGTCTGTTTCTAAGGCAGATTTTTTTCAAGTTCAGTTTGTGGTTATCTAACCTTTGTGAAATGAGGTTAAGTGAAGTAGGTGGCCAACTTAGCTTAGAAAAAAGAGAAGCAAGGCAGAGGTCCTGCCGATATTCAGAGTTCACATGATAATAAGCATGTTTTGGTTTAAAAAGTTACAGTTGACCAAAACAAAAAAAATATTGTAGTGGTCAGAACAGGATGGCGAGAGAAATGTCTTGCTATCAAATACTGAGTTCAATTCAGTTCAGTACAGTCATTTAGTTGTGTCTAACTCTGTGACCCCACAGACTGCAGCACACCAGGCCTCCCTGTCCAGCTCCCAGAGTTTACTCAAACTCATGTCCATTGAGTTGGTGATGTGATCCAACCGTCTCATCCTGTTGTCCCCTTCTCCTTCTGTCTTCAATCTTTCTCAGCATCAGGGTCTTTTCCAATGAGTCAGTTCTTCATATCAGGGGGCCTAAGTATTGGAGGTTCAGTTTCAGCATCAGTCCTTCCAATGAATATTCAAGACTGATTTCTTTTAGGACGGACTGGTTGAATCTCCTTGCAGTCCAAGGGACTGTCAACGGTCTTCTCCAATACCACAACTCAAAAGCATCAATTCTTCAGCGCTCTGCTTTCTTTATAGTCCAACTCTCACATCCATATGTGGCTACTGGGAAAACCATAGCTTTGACTAGATGGACCTTTGTTGGCAAAGTAATGTCTCTGCTTTTAATATGCTCTCTAGGTTGGTCATAGCTTTGCTTCCAAGGAGCAAGCACCTTTTAATGTTATGGCTGCATTCACCATCTGCAGTGATTTTGGAGCCCCAAATATAAAGTTTCTCACTGTTTCCACCGCTTCCCCATCTATTTGCCGTGAAGTGATGGGACCAAATGCCATAATGTTAGTTTTCTGAATGTTGAGCTTTAAGCCAACTTTTCCACTCTCCTCTTTCACTTTCATCAAGAGGCTCTTTAGTTCTTATTCACTTTCTGACATAATGATGGTGTCATCTGCACATCTGAGATTATTGATATTTCTCCCAGCAATCTTGATTCCAGCTTGTGCTTCATCCAGCCCAGTGTTTCTCATTATGTACTCTACATATAGGTTAAATAAGCAGGGTGACAATACACAGCCTTGATGTACTCCTTTCCGGATTTGGAACCAATCTGTTGTTCTGTGTCCACTTCTAACTGTTGCTTCCTGACCTGCATACAGACTTCTCATCAGGCAGGTCAGGGGTCTGGTATTCCCATCACGTTAAGAATTTTCCATAGTTTATTGTGATCCACACAGTCAAAGGCTTTGGCATACTTAATAAAGCAGATGTTTTTCTGGAACTCTCTTGCTTTTTTGATTATCCAGTGGATGTTGGCAATTTGATGTCTGGTTCCCCTGCCTTTTCTAAATCCAGCTTGAATATATGGAAGTTCTCTGTTCATGTACTGTTGAAGCCTTGCTTGGAGAATTTTCAGCATTGCTTTGCTAGCATGTGAGATGGGTGCAATTGTGTGGTAATCTGAGCATTATTTGGCATTGCCTTTCTTTGGGATTGGAGTTAAAACTGACCTTTTCCAGTCCTGTGGCCACTGCTGAGTTTTCCAAATTTGCTGGTGTATTGAATGCAGCACTTTCACAGCATCATCTTTCAGGATTTGAAATAGCTCAACTGGAATTCCATCACCTCCACTAGCTTTGTTCATAGTGATGCTTCCTAAGGCCCACTTGACTTCACATTCCAGGATGTCTGGCTCTAGGTGAGTGATCACACCATCATGATTATCTGGGTCATTGAAGATCTTTTTTGTACAGTTCTTCTGTGTATTCTTGGCACCTCGTCTTAATATCTTCTGCTTCTGTTAGGTCCATACCATTTTTGTCCTTTATTGTGTCATCTTTGTATGAAATATTCCCTTGGTATCTCTAATTTTCTTGAAGAGATCTCTAGTCTTTCCAATTTTATTGTTTTCCTCTATTTCTTTGCACTGATCACTGAGGAAGGCTTTCTTATATCTCCTTGCTATTCTTTGGAACTCTGCATTCAAATGGGTATATTTTTCCTTTTCTCCTTTGCCTTTCACTTCTCTACTTTTCACAACTATTTGTAAGGCCTCCTCAGACAACCATTTTGCCTTTTTGCATTTCTTTTTCTTGGGGATGGTCTTGATCCCTGTCTCCTGTACAATGTCCCAAACCTCCTTCCATAGTTCTTCAGGCACTCTATCAGATCTAATCCCTTGAATTTATTTGTTACTTCCACTGTATAGTCATAAGAGATTTGATTTAGGTCATACCTCAATGGTCTAGTGGTTTTCACCACTGTCTTCAATTTAAATCTGAATTTGGCAATAAGGAGTTCATGGTCTGAGCCACAGTCAGTTCCCAGTCTTGTTTTTGCTGACTGTATAGAGCTTCTCCATCTTCAGCTGCAAAGAACATAATCAATCTAGTTTTGGTATTGACCATCTGTAGAATCTTCTCTTGTGTTGTTGGTAGAGGGTGTTTGCTATGACCAGTGAATTCTCTTGGCAAAACTCTATTAGCCTTTGCCCTGCTTCATTCTATATTCCATGGCCAAATTTACCTGTTACTCCAGATATTTCTTGACTTCCTACTTTTGCATTCCAGTCCCCTATAATGAAAAGGACGTTTTTAGGGGTGTTAGTTCTAGAAGGTCTTATAGGTCTTTATAGAATCATTCAACTTTAGCTTCTTCAGCATTACTGGTCAGGCCATAGACTTGGATTACTGTGATATTGAATGGTTTGTCTTGGAAACAAACAGAGATCATTCTGTCATTTTTGAGATTGCATCCAAGTACTGCATTTCAGACTCTTTTGTTGACTATGATGGCTACTCCATTTCTTCTAAGAGATTCTTGTCCACAGTCATAGATATAATGGTCATCTGAGTTAAATTCACCCATTCCAATCCATTTTACTATCAAATACTACCATGTATCATCTCCCTAACAATGGAAGTAATAACCTTGAAGAAGAGGGACCACAGAGAAATTAGCCTTGTTCTGATGGCAGGAAGCTGTGATGGTTGATGCTTTTGGCCCTAACATGGTCCCCAGTCAATGACAAGAACACAGCAGCACACATCTTGTTCATTCACATCATTTGAGATCTAGGTTTTTCATAGCTGTCCACATTATATTTTCCTTCTCCTGTTCCTTCTCTCGCTCCATTTCTCATGCTGAAGAGTCTTTAAGTTCTAGCTTGCTTTGTTTTTTTGAGACAATACTAAACTCACAGATCTCAGTACCACTTTCTGAGGCTTGTGCTTTAAGGGGCTCAGAGTGCACACACCTTCTTCATCTCACTTTGCTGTGAATAAACAAGAAATGGAAAATAAAGGCCCAGTAGCAGCCAGGTCTGAATAAGAGGAGCCCATCCATAAACACTGAAAGAAGAATGTGCTCATTTAAACAATCATCCACTGGGACCAGGAATGGGAACTGAGAGAGAGAGAGGATTGGGATATTGTTAATTGCTCTACTGTTTCACTTTATGCAATAGACTTCTCTTCTGCAGTGCCTGTAGTCAAAGAAGCAAATTAGGTTGAAACAATGGCACAGGCTAGGTAAAATCAAGTTTTTGTCTCAGGAGTCATTTGGCAATTATGTCTTCCCTTTCATGCATGGGTAGGTAGGTAGAGAGACACAGATATGTATACATATGTATGTATATGTGTGTGCATTCGTTATTGTAAACACAATTTGTACCTTGTGTTTATATTTTCCCATGTCATAAATTCATCTTCAAAAACATTAAATGAGTAATGAACAGCTGTATCAGAGTTTAACTATAAGTCCTATTGCTGGACTTTTAGTTTGCCCCAAATGTTATAATTGATGCTATAATGCTATAATAGAAGGTTATTATAGAATATTGATCTTTGTCCAGTTGCTATTTTTTAAGGATAAATCCTCAGACATAGACCTACTATAATCAATCATTTGAGTAATTTTCAAGGTTGTTGCCTGTGTTAAATTGCTCTCTCAAAAGCAATGTTTAAAGAAGACTTTCTCAGTAAACCCAGCAGTGTTAACTATCTTTCACAGAAGTCTTTACTGGCATTAGTTTTAATGAGGTTTAAGATCTAAGTCAGAGTCACTTTTTATTTTCCTTTCTTCTGTCTTTTTGGAGAGTGAGGATATCAAAACAGGATTGATGGTAGAGCTAAAATTTGCACAAAATAATCAGCTACAGTTTTTTTTTTCTTAAAGCATGTAGTTTTAAAAATATACACAAGATTGGTCTATGAGTTTATTTTTGGAAAGATTATTTTCTTAGGGCCATTTCAGTGACCTTTGGTTAATACTGCTTTTGAATCCTGTATGGTCAACACTGTTTTTGAGCTGAGATATTTCTAAAACTTATTTAGACACTGCTGCTGCTGCTGCTGTTAAGTCGCTTCAGTCATGCAACCCCATAGACGGCAGTCCACCAGGCTCGCCTGTCCCTGGGATTCTCCAGGCAAGAACACTGGAGTGGGTGGCCATTTCCTTCTCCAATGCATGAAAGTGAAAAGTCAAAGTGAAGTCGCTCAGTCATGTCTGACTCTTAGCAACCCCATGGACTGCAGACCCCATGGACTGCAGCCCACCAGGCTCCTCCATCCATGGGATTTTCTAGGCAAGAGTTCTGGAGTGGGTTGCCATTGCCTTTCCCATATTTAGACACTAATAGACTTAAAATAATATGAACCATGGGTTAACATGATGCATTTAAGCTGCAAAGAACTTTTGATAAAGAGTTTGCCTCAGGCAATAACATAGAAATAGCAACTTTTAAACATTTTGATTTGTAATATAAATGATGTTTATTTCATTTATTTCCAAATGAAATAATTTACCCTTTGAAATACTTTGAAAGCATTTCACTCTACTAAACTATAAAATAAATTAAAGTTCCTTGATTCTGTGGGGTTACAGCTGAAGTGGCAAAACAAATTCTTTCTTCTCATAGTTGTCAAGTCAGACAGTTGTTTTCTAGTAACATTTATCTTCCCCACATTTGTCATTGCTTTAGGCAATTGTAAGATAGATTGATCAAGATTTTCTCGTAACGATAATTTACCTCACCACCTAACTTATTTACCTATTTTTATACATTCTTCTTATTTTTCAGATAAATATAGTTGATTTATAATGTTAATTTCAGGTATACAGCAAAGAGATTCAATTATACTCTTTTTTTCCTGATTCTGTTACATTGTAGATTATTACTAGAAATTGAATATAGTTTCCTGTGCTATACAGTAGATTATTCTTATTTAACTATTTTATATATAGTGGTGTGTATCTGTTAATCTTATACTCCTAATTTATCCCTCCCCCTCCTTTTTCCCTTTGGCAACCATAAGTTTTCTATGTCTGTGAGTCTCTTTCTGTTCTGTAAATAAGTCCATTTGTTTAGATTTCACACATAAGTGATATCATACAAATTTGTCTTTGTCTTACGTCACTCAATGTGATCATATCCATCCATGCTACTACAAATGGCAATTTGTTGTTGTTTTTAGTCACTAAGTGTCCAACTCTTTTGTGTCCGCATGAACTGTAGCCCACCAGACTTGTCTTTCCATGGGATTTCCCAGACAAGGCTACTGGAGTGGCTTGCCAGTTCCTTTTCCAGGGGGGGATCTTCCTGACCCAGGGATCAAACCTGCATCTCCTTCACTGGCAGGCAGATTCCTTACCACTGAGCCCCCAGGGAAGTCCACAAATGGCAATATTTCATTCTTTTATGGATGAGTAATGTTCCTGTGTGTGTGTGTGTGTGTGTGTGTGTGTGTGTAAAACACATCTTCTTTTATCCATTTGTCTATTGATGAACACTTAGATACCTTCTTCTTATATACGAAGCCAGTGTACCTTTGACTAGAATAATACTAAATTCTAGTCTCCCTCAATGTAGTCAATCATCACCATCAGGTTAATATGGATACTTTTTAGACTTTGTTCTATGCATTGTGAACATCAATAATCACAAAGAAAATCTATAGTATTGCTTTTGTATTTCTCTTTTATAGAAATTGTAGCATAATATACTGCCAATGATACCAAAAACCTGATTGTCAGTGACTCTTTTCTGTAAACTCTGGCTTTATATTCTCTACCACAGATGATGAGTCCCTTTGTGTGTGTGTGTGTATATATATATATATATTTTTTTTTTCACTTCAGTTTCCTTGTTGTTAGAAATTTTTTATTTAAGAACACAGTTTTGATTCCAGGGATTCCCAGGTGGCTCAGATGGTAAGAGTCTGCCTGCAATGTGGGAGACCCAGGTTCGATCCCTGGGTTAGGAAGATCCCCTGGAGAAGGAAATGGCAACCCACTCCAGTATTCTTGCCTGGAAAATCCCATGGATGGACAATCCTGGCAGGCTACAGTCCATGGGATTGCAAAGAGTTGGACATGACTGAGCAACTTGACTTTCACTTTTGATTCCAACATCAAAAAGAAATTATATTACAATATAGTGTAAGACTTTTATAGTACTATATTTAATACATATATAGTATTATATTTATGCTTAGATTATAACAATCTGGAATTTGTCTTTATGAATATGAGCTGTGAATTAGCTGTATCTTTCTCAATAAGTAAATTATTCTCCCAAGAAGTTTTATTTTAAAATATACTCTTTTTCATTTATTTAAAATGCCATTCTTATTGTATCTTAAATAAGCATGTATGCTTTCATCTATTTTTAGACTCTTATTCCATGAATCTAGTTAATAATTTCTGTGCCTCTACTGTACTTATTACTATGATCCTATAATATGTTTGATATGTAGCAGGCAAGAATATTCCATCTTGGTTTTCTTTTATAGATTTATCTTTGTTACTTTTACATATTCACTCTTCTTAATGGATTTTAAACAGATTTAAAATTTCCAGAAAACATTGCTTTATATTTTAAATTTATTTTTTCTTCCAGTTTTATTGAGATATAATTGATATACAGCATTATATAAATTTATGGTGTATATCATAATGATTTGACCTAAGTATATCAAGAAATGTTTACTGCAATAAGTTTAGTGAACATCCATCACCTCATACAGGTACAAAATAAAAGAAAAAGAAAAAATGGTTTCTTTGTGATACGAACTGTTAGGATTTACTCTCTTAACAACTTTTATGTAGCATACAGCAATTATATTAATCATATTGTAAAATGTGTCCCTAGTACTTACTTATCTTATAACTGGCAGTTTGTGGGTTTGACCATCTTTGCCCTATTACCCTTCACTGACCCTTTTATTTTTCTATTAGTATTTTGCTAAATTCATAGATTATTTTAGAGAATGTAGACATCTTTAAAATTCTGAATTTTCTCATTCATAAGAAAAGTATTTTTTCTAATTTATTTAGGTTTTCTTTTATGCCCTTCAGTGAAGTCTTGTTAGGATTATTCCTAAATATTTGATGTGATTATTAATTATAAATAGACCTCTTATTCTATTTTTTAGTTGGTTTTCTGATGTGAATAAAAATAACAGGTTTTTTAAATATGTTGATTTTGTATTTGGCTATTTGGATGAAATTTGCTTATTGGTTTTAAAATTTGTCTTATTGGTATCTTCAGGACCCAATTATCTTCAAATTATGACATTTTGTAACTTATTTTCTAATATTTGAGTTGTTCTCCTTATTTTATTACACTGACTGGGACCTTGAGTGAAGACTGATCAATTATACACTTCTTGTCAATGTGGATATGCTTCCAGTATCTCTTGATTATGGGGAGTGCTTGATGTAAGACTTTGCTAGATCCTTTTATAAAGTCAGGGAAATTATGCATTTTTTATTTTACAAAAAGCTTTTGAAAATATTCATTAAAATGTTGAATTCCTGTAGGATTCTTATTCAGAGTCGTGACATATCAAATAGTTTTTATCCTTTAACATATTAATATAGTGCAATTCTTTAAAAGATCTCTAATGTTGAGCCCCATTTGCATTCCCAAGATAAATTCCTACTTGGTCATTCTGTATTATTTTTACAGCAAATTGCTAGATTTGATTTGTTACTATTTTGTTATTTTGTATCCTTGATCAGCTAGTCAGAAATCTCCTGCTTCAAGATTTGTTAGTGCTTCCTTTGGTGAGAGCTGGTGGGGGCAAGATATTTCTTCATGACCATTTCGGTGTTTGTAACTGTTTTCTTTTGTCTTTTTAAATTTTCCAGGTCTTCTTTTGATAATTTTAGTAATTTTTAAATCTTCTATAGATATCATCTTATGTAATCTTATTTTTTAATCTGTGCCTTACTTTTCCTTACTCATAACTTTTTAAAAAGTGACCTTTTCATATACCTTTTCAATGAATTAGTTCTTTTGTTTTTGAATCATGTTAATTATTTCTATTTGTTTTAATTATTTAATTTAATTATTTAATTTGTTTAATTTCTATTTCATTAATTTTTATATTTATCTTAATTCCTTTCTTAAATTTATTTTTGTAATTGTTTTAGACTGTTGGATTGATTGCTTAGTTCTTTTATCTTAAATCTTTCTAATTTTCCAATAAATACATTTAAAGTCAGAAAGTTTTCTGTGGGTAAGGTTTGGCTACAAATCACCAGTTTAATATGTAATGCTCTTATTTTGAATCAGTTCTAAACATATTTTTTTCAGTCTTTGCAAATATTTTAAATTTCATTTTCTTTAGTTGTTTTAGTGTACTATAGATTAGCTACCCTTTTCATTCCTTGGATATTCCAGGAGACAGAGAATATTCCTTAATAAATAATTAATATTATTTCTAGGGAATATTAATATTCCTTAAAAATAAAAAGCCTTGCAGACTAGAACACATGACATGAATAGAGATTGGATAGTGTGTAATATTTCATTCCTATGAACGTGGATCCTTAACATGCAACCTGGAGCAAACGTGATACACTTTAATGGACTCTATTCTTTCAAAAAGATTTAACACCTCTTTGGGAAAAAAGAACAAGTGTCACTTGAGACTGGAATTAAGTTCCAAGCGGTAACACTAAGCAGGCTCACACTGTTATTATTTTATTTCCAAGCTTAAGAAAAAGGCTGTTCCTAATTATACTAAAAATCCAGTACCCACGATCATATGGTTGTTCTTAGTTTTTTGGGTTTTTTTGACCTAGAAAACATTATAATTAGTGAATAAGTTAGATAAAGACAAATATTGTATGATATCACTTATATGTAGAATCAAAAAACAATACAAATGAACATAGATGCAAAACAGAAACAGACCCACAGATATAAAACCCAAACTTGGGGTTACCAAAGGAGAGGAAGGAGGGGGACATATTAGGGGTACAGGATTATCAGATACAAACCGCTATGTATAAAATGGATAAGCAACAATTCTATACTGTGGAGCACAGGAAATTATAACCATTATCTTACAATAATATATAACGGAATCTGAAAAAATATGTGCTGAAATTAACATAGTAATGTAAATCAACTCTACTTCCATAAAAATTAACAATGAATAAAATAATACTCGAAGGAAAAAAATCCTGTACCATTCATTTCGTTAATTTGGATTTTTTTTGTTTGTTTGTTTTTTAGGATTCATCGCTTTCTCCCATTGCCCTTGTCAAGATATGAGGCCCTAAATTGGCAAAGAAGTTCTCTTGGACTCATAAGAAATATTTCTTAGTGCCTGGAAAAGGAAGAATCGGAAGGTATGAAATGCAGTTACGGGATTTCTCTCTCTGTTTCTAACAAAAACATTTGTGCACACTCATATCCTCTCTTCCACCACCTTAATGCAAAACTCTGCTAATGGAACTAAGGTTAAGTGTTTCACACAAAACCCAATTTTGCAGACATATTATTTTCTGATGTTTTATTTTCACCTTACAGCTCACAGGGTTTTAAAGAGCCGGAAACTTGATTTTCGCAGTGCACAGACTTTCTGTTTCCCTGACTTTTCATACACATTTTTGAAGATGATTGGCTATGAATCTAATCTTGTTAGCACCATGACCTTTTCACCACCACGTTTTAAGAACTACCTGTTAGACCACTGCCTAACAACCATTAGGAAGTAAAATGCATGGGGTATATGAAGTTATCAGGCAGAATGGTATTCATTCCCTATTGATCCATATCTGACAAAACGTTACATAAAATACTTTCTGCCTACTTCAAAAGATTTGGATTAATTATCCTTTTCATTCTAAGATAAATAATATTTACACTACAATTAAAATTTAACTAAATTTGACAAGCTGCAGAGAGTTCAAAAGTTTCTGAAAATCCCAGAAACTTTCATTTTTATTTGAATTGGACACTCACTTTTACCTTGGCTATAAAGCTCTGTGGGTCTGGTTATTTCCAGGCTTAGAACCCACTAATCTTTGTACATTTTAAAAAGAATTTATAAAGTAAATGTGACACAGAAGTTGTTCTTGTCACATTGTCCTTAAATGAAGAAAAATAACAGTTTGCAAATAACTCACCATTCTACAAAGAATTTTTTGGATCTTGAGTGGTATAGCTAGACTGTGTTTACTGCTTTTAACTAGACAAATGCCATTAGGTGGCAAATAATAAAGCCTGACAGTGAAATCCTAAGAATCCTCAGGAATGAGGTCTATGTGAGTTTTTATTAAAAATGGTACATGTAAATCTAATTTTGCTGTTTAATGAGAGAAACAGAAACCTCTGTCTTTGATTCTTAATTTGTGCATCTTATCAAATTTTACTATTAAAAGAGTTTTTCTTTCTACTGATATAAAGCCTTTTGCTCACTTAAATTATAGTCAGAACAATGACTGAAGGTCAGAATCCAAATACAGTTTCTGACATTACCTGGTCCAAGTCAGGTGGCCCGATATAATCAGCTTTATCTTCAGGTAAATTTTCAGTGTGAGAACAAATTACCTAAGGCACAAACACATCCTCTTAAAATGGTTAAATTAACCTTGTTTTGAGGAGAAAGTTTCCTGTGGTATCTCAGGAAACTTCTAAGTGTGGATTAAAAAGTTGTAACTTCCTTTATTTAAACTCTTCCTCATATTTTTCTTTTGTTAACTTACTAATAGAAGTCTTTTTCAAAAAAACAACCTTATAATTAAAATGAAATTTCAACCTTCCCCCCGCCATTTGGTAGTTTTATAGTATATCAAAAGACCCCACCGCAGAAAAGAAAATGTGAAAAAGCCTTTCTTTCCATGGCACAATGAAGTTGCGTTTGCAGAGTATAAATAGTTCAATTATTTTGGTTAAAAAAAGGTTAGCTCTCTCCATGACGGTAGTGCTGTGTTAACTGAGAAGGTGGTACTGTGGTTGTTGATGGATATCATTTATACATGCCAGCATCAAAGGAGAGCCTAATGTGGTCTTAATAGTCCTTTATGTTCTCTTTATGCCTACAGATTGTTCTTTGATTTTTGTGGTTGTTACTCAGAGCTTGTAGACACTGGGAACCCGGTCGTGTAAATGCTCAGTGGTTCCAGCATTTGCTCTTTTCCTGTGGCTGCCTGTCAGCTGGTATTAGGCTGCTGTCATTTCTCAGCTCTCAACAGTCCTCTTATAAGCTCACCCTAGAGCATCAAAAATGTGTATTTATCTTCTTACCTCCATACATATTGCTATTCCTCTTTAGCTCACTAAACAACCACTTGAATATCCATTGATAGGCATTTATTGCATACAGACACTCCATCAAAAGTAGTGAAGTATTTAGCTCCTCTCAATGATAAATTGTCATATTCACAGCAAATAAATCAAGATATAGACCGTCGATTAATTGCAAGCCATTTACTCACTCTGGTAACCTTAAAATCATTTAGTAACTGTTAACTGTTACATGTTATCTGTTCTTATTGGATTTAAGGTACTATCTGTGGGAAATTCTCTGTGTTACCAAACTCATTCAGAATGACTGGAACCCAGGCAAATATATTTTATATTTTTCCCCTAGGTTTTTTTTTTTATTTTAGTTTTTGAGTATATTATAAATAATTTGATTGTGTTCCATGACTTCATCTGTATTTTTGGAAACACATCACCTCAACACTAGTCATAAAAGAAGAGCTGATACTAATTGTATTGTTCTAATTGCTTTACATGAACTATATCATGGCAACTCTATGAGGAATGAGTCCTGCTATTACGAGTCCTGTTTTGCAAGTGGAGGGGTTAACTGAACAGCAAGCTTAAATGAACTACCTAAGGTCATGAAGGTAGTCAATAGTGACCAAGCTTTGAACCCAAATTGCCTAACTTAAAAGCCAATGCACTTGTTTTCTCTCAACCCTGCTGCTTCTTTCTATATATATAAACATGGCTTACTATGTTCCAGAAACTCTTCTTATACTCTGTATGTATCTACTCATTTGATCTTTGTAATAATCTTAAAGTAAGCACAAATATTATGTGTTCTGTGTAGATAAGTAACTGAAGCATAGAGAGGGTAACCTGTTCATGGTAACACAATGAGTAGGTAAATGAATTGAGAGCCTAAGCACTTCAATTTCAGAATCTGTGCTCTTAACCACTATGTTAGATTCTCTTTGATATTTGAAAAGTACTCACAACAAACACCTGTGATTTCTAGTAATGAAAATCTATCTGATGAAGATACTTGCTGAAAATAGAATTTTTTCCCAAAAATGTGTCTGCCACCTCTATTGCCAATATGTTTTTATGTATGTATTTATTTTTAATTGGAAGATAATTACAATATTGTGATGGTTTTTGCCATACATCAACATGAATTGGCCATAGGTCAATATGTTTTTAATTGGCAGTTTCCCAGAGGTGGCAAAACTTATGGACATGTGTCTTACACAGATTACATATATGTTTCAGACTCATCCCAGTTGTTCATGATTAATGTTTTTCTAGTCCTCACATTTGGCTTATTCACTCTAAACAGAGATCAAATTTAGGTAGAGATACACAGGGACTAATACTAAGGTGTATGGCAACTTTAGTTTGGTGAAGGATAAAGAAATCTCAAGAAACATAAAATGAGTGAAAAAGTGAAGTGAAAGATGAGTGTAAACACACAAAAGGCACATTCACAGAATGTGAAAACTGGTGTAAACATGCCATTGATAACAGCAGAACAATTCCAAACATAGTGCTCATAGTGCTGTGACTAATAACACCTCCAAACACTAGAATCAACAATGAAGTTACTCTTGTAATGCAGTGGAGAGATGCATCATAGTTTTAACCAGTGTGGCTCATGCTTGTCCTCTCTTCCATTCTTTTGGTTCCATATTGTCAGGTACTGGGCCTATTTAAAGTAACTAGTGTGTAGAGTGTTGCTGTGTGTTCAGCGATGGTGAAGCCCAGGGAAGGGGCTCTACAAGTATTGAAGGAGGGAATGAACAAATGCAGATATCATGGTGACTGAAGTTTCAGTGTACATCAACCTAAATGTAATCCCTTTGGTGCCAAATACAAAGCCTGTGGCACCAAGTTTAAGTCTGTCTCACCAGATAATGGGCCAAAGCTGTTGCTATAACTCCTACCTTGGTGGTAGCTGAGTCATGACTAGGAAGACAACAGTGGCCAGAGGTCTTAGAGTCTGGGGAAATTTGTCTCTGCTAACTCCTCAATTCAAATTCAAATTCATCATTCCCCATCAGCAGTTTTGACCTAGTAGATCACTCCTTCCTTCTTGACACAACTTCTTCACTTGGCTTCCAGGGCCCCATATTTTTCTGGGATTTCCTATAGACTCCTTTAGCTGAATCCTCCTCTTATTTCAAAGTTCTTGCTCCTCTTCTTATTTCCAGGTTCTTGTGTTTTTATTTTTTAAAAGTAGTCTGTCTTGAGAAGAGCAGACTTTTTAAAAAATTGAATGAAGTCTAGTTTAGCATTTTTTTCTTTTAGAAATGTGCTTCTGATGTCTCATCTAAGAAATTTTCACCTGATGCAAGATCACACATATTTTCTTCAATGTCATATTCAAGATTTAACAGTTCCAATTTAGCTTTTAGGTCTCTGATACATTTTGAGGTAACATTCTTGTTTGGGGATACGAATCAAAGTTCAATTTTTGGATATGAATGTCCATTTATTCCAGGATTCTTTTGTTATAAAGATTGTCCATTCTTTACTACATTGCCTTTGAAACTTGATCCAAATCAATTGTCTAAAACAGTGAAAAGGCAGGCTAGCAACTCAGAAAACATTTGGAAATTATATATTTGACAAGGAACTTTGCACTGAAATAAAAAAGGAAGTCACAAAATACCACAGTAAGAAAACAACTCAATTCAAACATAATGAAAAAAATTACTAGACACCATTAGAGAGAATATTTAGAAGACAAAGGAACATAGGAAAAGATATTCAACATCATTAGCCATTCAGGAGATATAAATTAAAACCACTGCTTACATGTTAAAATGGCTAAAATTAAAACTACAGTATTAAATCCTAGTGACAATGCAGAACAGCTTATACATTACTGCTGGGAAAGCATAAAACATAAGAATGTTGAGACTGTGACAAAATTGTCCTGCCTTGATTTCTTATGACAACCATTTTTCAAAATAACTTCAACTTTTTGCATATAATTACTTGTGTAATTAGATCATCTATTTTCAATAGAAATATGCATCATATATCAAGATATACATAAAACACTAAGGCCATACTTTGGATATGGTGTAACATATAATAGTAACATGAGAGATATTTAGAAAAAATGAGATTGATGATTTTTTTTTCCTTGTGCCTTACTTACTGGAATTATTTGAGGATAAATAGTTCTTTAGAAATAGCAGGGCAAACAAGATCTTCCTTACTGCCAAGTCAGTGAACTTCTGAAGTTCAAAAGGACTCTTTAGCTACTGCCTAGAGCCATTTCCTCATTTTTGATGACAGCAAAAAGTGGTTCATTTTCTCTTTTACAGTGTTTTGCCCTTTAGCTAATTCAGAATAAAACTGCTGCACTTGTTTGCTGAGAATTTTTTCGACATTCCTCACTGAACATACCCACTGTTCATAACCAGACCACATAAGTTCAGAGCATAAAGATAAGCTTTCAAAAAATAAATAGAAAATATAATGATGTCGGATCTCCATATTAATTTACCAGTGATATGTCTTGAGTTGTTTACACGTCTGACTTTACCTTTCCAAGTGCCAGCTCAGGCTGTGTAATGAGACATTTAAGACCAAGATTCTGATCGATTCACTTCTACTTCACAGGCCAAAGGTCAGCTCAAGATTTAACATTTTTACTTTGGGGTCTTAGAGAATCAAGTCAAGACAACTACTGGTGTGCTGTTTACCTCCTGGTAAACATTGTCTAATGTATGGACTAAAAGGCTTATAGAACACACACTAGTCATGATAAATGTTGGACACTGTCAACATATACAACCAACAATCACCATTTCTCCTCACTGCATGTATTTGGTGCTCTTCTTATTAAACAAAATACTTTTCAAACCTAAAACTTTGCTACTTAAAATTCAGGCATAGCAATCTTTCCTTGGGGCTAATTTATATCTAATATTTCTACCAATGTCTGTGTGTCAGCACCCAACTATGACTTCAGTTTATTGTCAACACACAGGCAGACAAAGCTCATGCATAGACCATATTTATTGAATTATTTCCTATCATAGTCTCATTGAAATGCAAAATGCTTTAGTGCTCAGAAAAACATACAGTCAATTATCCTGATCTGGAGCTTGCAGGAAGAATATCAAATGAAATTTCAAAGTTTTATTTTATCTGCATATGAAATTGATAGCTGAGAAATATGAGTTTATCAAGAACATTCTTGGTTTGTTAATAATACAAACAGTGGGTATACCAACATTTACGGAATGGATAGAGGAAAAGTCCATGATTTGAATGGAAAAGAAATGTCATAAATGTCCAAAATGCCTATTTTGGAGAGGCAAAGATAGGGTTAAGAGACAGCTTGGTGGTGTTCACTGGAGACTTCTTTACTGATGTAGAGCAGGATCCTAAGGTGGTAGCCTTGGGAAGCCCAAGAATAAGCAGAAACTATATAAGGTAGAATTCATGAATGATAAGCAGATCTGCTCCTTTGCTTCAACAAATTACTTTTATTGTTTATTAAAATTTTTAAATTTTATATTGGATCATATTTGATTGATGATATTATGTTAGTTCCAGGTGTACAGTGAAGTGATTCTGTTATGTATATATACATGTATCTATTCCTTTTCAAATTCTTTTCCCGTTGAGGTTATTACAGTATATCGAGCAGAGTTCCCTGTGCTAAACAGTATGTCCTTGTTGGTTATCTATTTTAAATATAGCAGTGTGTACAAGTCAGTCCCAAACTCCCAATCTAGTCCTCTCCCCCACCCTTTGCCCTGGTTACTTATAAATTCATTCTCTAAGCCTGTGAGTCTGTTTATGTTTTATAAATAAGTTCATTTGTATATATATATTTTTTGGATTCCACATGTAAACCATGTATGATTATTTGTCTTTCTCTGTCTGACTTATTTCTTAGTATGACAGTCTCCAGGTCCATCCATGTTGCTGCAAATGGCATTATTTTATTCTTTTTACAGCTGAGTAATATTCTGTTGACTATATGTACTCTATCTTTCTCCTTTCATCTGTTGATGGACACTTAGGTTGCTTCCATGTCTTGGCTATTGTAAACAACACTGCAGTGAACGTTGGACTGTTTGTATCCTTTTGGACTGTGTTTGTCTTCAGATACATGCCCAGGAGTGGTATTGCTGGATGATACACTAGCTATGATCTGGGCTTCCCTTGTAGCTCAGCTGGTAAAGAAGCCGCCTGCAATGCGGGAGACCTGGGTTCGATCCCTGAACTGGGGAAGATCCCCTGGAGAAGGAAATGGCAACCCACTCCTGTACTCTTGCCTGGAGAAATCTATGGGCAGAGGAGCTGCAGTCCATGGAATCGCAAACAGTCAGATACAACTGTGCGACTAACTTTCTTTCTTTCATGCTACCTATATTTTTAGTTTTTTAAGGAACTTCCATACTGTTCTCCATGGTGGCTGCACCAATTTATATTCCCACCAACAGTGTAGGAGGGTTTCTTTTTCTCCACACGCTCTCCAGCACTTATTGTTTAGATAGTTTCTTGATGACGACCATTCTGTCCAGTGTAAGGTATTATCTCATTGTAGTTTTGAATTTAATTTTTCTAATAATTAGTGATGTTGAGCATCTTTTCACGTGTGTGTTGGCCATCTGTATGTCTTCTTTGGAGAAATGTCCACTTAGGTCTTCTGCCCACTTTTTGATTGGGTTGACAAGAATATACAATGAGTGGTACTGGGAAAACTGAGCAGCTACAAGTCAAAAAATGAAATTAGAACATCCTTTAACATCTTACACAAAAATAAAATCAAAGTGGATTAAAGACCTAAATGTAAAACTGAATACTACAGAACACTCAGAGGAAAATACAGGCAGAACACTGTTTGACATAAATTGCAGCAGTATCCTTTTTGAGTCATCTTCTAGAGTAATGGAAATAAAAACAAAAATAGACAAATAAGACCTAATTAAACTCAAAAACTTTTGCACAGCAAAGAAAGCCATAGACAAGATGAAAGACACCCCACACGATGGGAGAAAATATTTGTAAACAATAGGACCTGCAAGGTATTAGTCTCCAAAATTTACTAATAGCTCATGAGGCTCAAAATCCAAAAGAACTGCTCTGGATGTAAGGAATTATTTGTTCCCCAATTTTTACCCCTACCACCAGCCAAAAATACTTTTATCTGTTCTAGTCTTTCTTTTTATTTTGAGATAGTTTTCAATGAACTTATGCTTACGACATCATTTTCCTTAAAGTTCTAAAAAAGACATTTAAAATTAACTTTAAAGTCAATATCCATCAAAAAATATTCTTAATCATTCATCACTTAGATACTTTGTATACTTGTTATATGCTGTACTAAATGATACTATTCAGTATAAACAAAAATCACTGAAAAATAATTTTGCCTTTGAACAGTTTTCATACAAACATAATGTTTAAAAGACTATGATTTTATAGCATTTTATCTTAGTCCTAAGTTTCTTGAATTACTAATATATGTCTTCTAAATTAGTCATTTCCTCAGATACCTAGCTGTGCTTTTAAATGCCCAAATCTATATTATGGCTCCTTAGGGTAGTTGTAATCCAATGACCATCATACAACAGAAATACAAAGTCAACAAGATAATATATATATATATAATGTGTCTGCCACATAAATATTTGTTTTGGCTTTTGTTTTTAAAAGCAGAGTTTTGTTTTCTTCCCCAGAAGCAGTACACATTCAAAACAATTTTCTGTGGTTAGAAGACTTTTCAAGAATTTTTTTTTTCTTAAAAGACAATCATCCCTAACTCATTATATGTCAGACATGCAGTAAGTTAGGATATACTGATCTCTTTTGCTCACAAGGGCAGTTTTAGAACAGAAGAACCCAAGACGGAAGACTTATCCCTCTTACCAGAAACGGCCTTTCTCATGTGAGCTGACTGTCATCACAGAGATACTGTGTTCCTGCTGGTTAGATCAATTTCATGTATTTTTCCACCATTGGAATGAGCCTTAGCTGTTAATATAACCACAAAGATGTGTGTCTATAGCACAATAAAGACATTTACTGTGTTTTCTCATAGCAATGAGAATGTTTATTCAGTGCATCTTAGTGGGACAATGTTGTTTACCTGGGTAATTTTTTTAATTTTTAAATTTAAAATATACTTATTATACATATAAAATATACATAATATAAAATTTGCCATTTTGATTATTTTTAAGTGTACAGTTCAGTGCCACTAAATATATTCATATTATTGTGTGACTGTCACCATCATGCATCTCCAGAAAATTTTTCATCTTCTTCAAACTGAAACCCTGTACCTATTAAACAATAACTTTGTTTTCCCCTTCCTCCCAGCCCCTGACACCATCACTCGTTGTTCTGTCTCTGTGAATTTGACTACTCTAGTTATCTCCTGTAAGTGAAATATGACAGTATTTGTCCTTTTGTGACTGACTTTTTAAATTTGTAATCTCATCCTCCAGGTTCATCCATCTTGTGGTCATATATCAAAATTTCCTCCTTTTTAAAGCTGAGTAATATTCCATTATATGTGTATGCCACAGATAAGAACTTTTAATGTGCATCTTATGCCCTAAGCTGTATGGGCATATTATCTAAAAACATTAAAAACTGAAAATTGTTGAACTGAGTAAAATGATTTGAAGGTGTGGAATCCTAAAAGTATAGACTAATTTGAAAGTTTCTAGGGCTTCCCTGGTGGCTCAGCTGGTAAAGAATCCACCCAAAATGCAGGAGACCTAAGTTTGATCCCTGGGTTGGGAAGATCCCCTCGAGAAGGGAATGGCTACCCACTGCAGTATTGTGGTCTGGAGAATTCCAGGGACCATACAGTCCATGGGGTCACAAAGAGTTAGACACAACTGAGCAAGTTTCACTTTCACTCTTCAGGAAATACACAGCTCTCAAGCTCCAGTATGAACCAGTTAGTGTTGGGTGAGACAGAATGATAATGAGTTTAAATCATATACATATATGAGCATTCAAATGATTAAAGTCATTCTTTTAAAATGCTTTAATAGTTTTGAAACAAGAGAGGTGATGGTTGTACAACATTGTGAACGCACTAGTACCACTAAATGGTATACTTTAAAATGATTAATTACACATGAGTTTTACTTCAATGAAATAAAATGCTGTAATGATAGAAATTTTCTTTAACTTTGAATTAAAAATTATATTTTTGCTATAAATATCACATATGTTGATAAACAATTTTGAAACATTTGTATTATGGTTTTAAGGGTTAATTTACTACTGTAGTTAATTACTATTCATAAAAGCAAAGGAGCAGGAAATAAGCTTTGTGGAAATGCCATTGTACAAATGGTTCTCTCTGCTCAGAATATTGCCCATGGTCTGCCCATCCTCAGAGCCAAACTCATTGGTCATTTTCTTATAGAAGCCATTCCCATTACCTGAAAATAAAAGAAAGTTTCCCCTGTTTTTGCACCTCTGTCAGAGTACTGAGGTTCTGTCTAGTTGTAATTCTCTGTTCCCCCTGCTGTATGGAAAGTTCCTTGAGGACAAGATCATGCTTTGTTCCTCTATATATTTATCTGTCAAGTAGTACATGCTCTGTCAATCCTGGTTATGTTGAAATTTACTGATTTGAATTCGTTAAAATTGATTTTTCTTGCTCACTGGACTTTGCAAACCGTTGTTTCTTAGTTACTTTTTCTCAAATGCTCCATCCATTTGGAATAAAGAAAGTGAACACAGAAGCTTAAAATTGAACCTGCCAACTTCATGAGGTCATATAAAAATTGAATGGTTGGACAGGTCTTTCTTTATTTGTCCATTCTCTTTCTTTGAGAAGCATGCATTTCTTACTGGTTTACTTTGGCAATTTGTTTCTTACTTTAAAGCAAAAATATTTTCTTACTTCTCTTGTATGTCTCTTTAATGTACTTATCATAACCAAAGCAGTCCAGTTTTCTAGTATGTACCTACAGTAAATAAATCATTGAGCAATATCCTGTTGATTAGAGTCCCTCTTCTTGAGTGGTGTCAATATATGGTTAATATAGTTGAACCATACATGCCTGAACTCATTTAAGGAAAGTGGCAGAACAGGTATCCAAGGCAGAATTATAGAAAGTAGAATAAATTGGTCATAACAAAATTTATATTTATTTATGAACAATTGAGTTGGCCAAAAATAACATTATGGAAAAATTCAAATGAACTTTTTGCTCAATCCAGTAGTTTCTTCCACGTAGCATATAAAATTGTTTCCCATGAAACAAAACGTCAAACAGAATGAATCCATGTGTGATGCCAAAAACTGAGCCTTGAGAAGTGGCTAAGTTTAGAAATCTGCAGATCCTGCATAGAAAAGAAAAGAAAAAGGAGGGAAGTATCCTAAGAGCCCAGAAAAGAGATTCTTACTTGGAAAGTGGGCACAGGTAATCTGGGCCTCCAGGAAAAGATTCTAGAACTCTGAAGAAGTCAATAATGACGAGATGCATGTAATGGGAGTAGCAAGTTTGCTCACATTCTCACTGAGAATTGAAAGGAAAGTGGAGCTTCTTCCTTTCTCTGTAACAATGAGATCATTTTCATGATATGTACCTACAAGGCAGGAAGAAAAATGTAAAATTTGGTACATTCAAAAACTAAACCCACTATAATATTAATCTCAAGTAAAATAAGCAGTATCTTAGAGGCTGTCTTCCTTGCCCCTTTCCAAACTGGTTTTTATAATGGTTTTGGGGAGTGTGGTTTATTTGACATTGTGGAGACAGGAGTAGCCTCTGGAACCTCTTTGGCATCTGTTGTGAAGCACCTGATTGGTCAGCAGGCTGAGCCAAGTGGCCGGGGAAGGGCTCCTTGAGCATCTCATCTGAGCAGCATTCAGGTAATTGCTGTGGAATTTAGAGTCTAGATACCCTAGACTCGGTCGAGCACAGTCATCTTCCTGCTGACCTCACAGGTACTTGACTACACAGCTGCTGAGCCTCAACTTCTGAGCTCCCTGAAAGAGCCCCTAGCCGAACTCTCAACTTCCACATGGCCCCCTTAGGGCACACAGGCTTGTATGGGTCTGATCTGGGACACACAGGAAGCAGGTGTAGAAGGAAACCAAGCTCAGATCTTCTCTCTGCCTTGTCACTCTCTGCCACCAAGTTTCTCTGCTATTTGGGGTGCAGGCTGACACAGGAGCCTTTGAGGGCATTGCGTCCCATGTCACACGCCTCTCCCCTTTAGAACTTCAGCCTGGAAAGGGGGAGATCTAGCTATAAATGTCTCTCGGACTTCTACCTGCCCCTCCCTTTCTCTTCCTATCAAGCCTTGGGACCCAACGGGTAAAATTTTCCCTCTTCCTCTTTCTTTTTGACTAGAAATTCTTTTTTTCTCAAAGTCTGGCTTTCAAGATTATTGTCTGTCTGCATATTGCCTTCGGGCAATTTCTTTTTTCTTCTTCTCTTTTTTCTTTCTGCTACAACTCTCCTGATCTCTCTTAAATTCCCAAGATGGTATTGGGAAACAGCTCTTCTCAAGAAAGGGCAAAAACATAACCACATGACATTTCTCAAAATACTGTATCCCTTATACCTCATTTCATATAATGCTATTCTTTGTCTAACAGGAAGATATCTAGATTATATTTCCATGCTCTATGAAATTCTTTTAAGAGAAAAATTAATTTTATTTGACTTCTAAATTTTGAATGCCATTTCTTTCTTTTTTTTTTTTTAGAGACAAATTTTTTAGAGCAATTTTGGATTTACAAATAATTGAGAGAGAGGTATAGGGATTTCCTGTGTTCCCCCAGCCCCTATACATGCAGAGCCTTCCCTGCCGTCAGCGTCGTTTTCCAGAATGGTGAGTTAGGATTATACTGACACATCATAGTCACCCCGAGTCCCGAGTTTACACTAGGATTCACTGTTGGTGCTGTGCATTCTGTGACTTTGAGCAAATGTATAATGATGTCTGTTATTATTATCATATCACAATGTATTTTCACTGCACTAAAATGCCCTTTTGATGACTTTTTCCCACATTTGTGTTTTTGTAGGTAACTCATGTTACATTGTCTAGCCTTCTGACGTTCTAAAAACACAGTGTTTACTTTTATTTATTAAGTTGTTCATATTAATTTCTGCATCTTAAAGTTTGTAAAAGTTTTTAACTTTTCTATCTGAGTTTGTAAAAGTTTTGAACCAAACGTATTTGCATTTAGATGCCTCTTTTGTGTTCCATTGTGTTTATTTTCTTTATGGCATTTCAGTTTACAGTGGTGATTTTAATACCAAATATTTGCCTTTCAGGATGCAAGTTCTGCCATTTACAACCTATACTGTCCTTCTTCATGGAACACTGTTTGATGTTATCTATAAACTTAAGATGGCTTTTATTTTTCTGGTGGTGTTTGATTACATTTACCTGTTTAATTTTTTAGTGTGAGACAGCATCCTGAATGCTTATAGTAATGGATGGTTCATTTTTTCTGAACTCCTTTTGGTAGAGTTGGTGGTTCTACTCTAGTTGTTTTTAAGCTCTTGAATTAAATTATAGATACATTTTTGGCAAAGGAAAAAATTTAAATTTGAGGTTATCCACTGCAAGCTTCAGAGTAAGTGAACCAAAAATTCAACTGTGTGATTTAATCATTTAAAAAGTGGTAGACCCTGTTTTGACTGTAAGTACAGTCATATCAGTGGGAAAGGATGTTTGAACTAGAAAGTGTAGACATAAACTCATTTTAATTTCTGGGCATCTTCCTTAAGTGTCCTATCAGATTACCATGTATAGCAACTTGCCATTCTGTGGTTACTCACTTCTAAGACAGTAAATGTCGAGAAATGCCAGACTACCACCTTGGACTGCAAAGTGTGATTATTTTGTGTATATGTGGTTTCATACCCAAGTGAGTCATTCTGCTAAGAACCTTGAGAATATCAGTCTCGTCTAGACGTTTCAATCTTAATGACTGATATACCAGGCCTGGCATAAGATTTGGTATCATTAGAAAGAGGAGGTAGGTGTAAAACGGTTTTGTACAAATACAAATACTGTATTCTTGAACCCACAGAATCTTGACTAGTCATTTCCTCTGCTAAACCTTTTCCATTCCCACCATTTTTTATTATCATTTTTTATCAAAAACTGCTCCTCAGTAAACCTCGTATCTTTAAAATCTTCTCGGCCTGTCCTATTTATATTTCCAGCATGTACTGTGATGCCTGCCTCAGTAGCTTCAGTAAAAATCTGTTAAATAAATATTGACTTCAAGGGACTTACAGGAAAACCATAGCATTTGCACCGCTGATATTTTTTCTTTTTTTCCTTCAGTCTTTCCCCCAAGTATTTCTTAAAGCTTCTAGGAATTCGTTGCTGATTTTTTACTATGTTATCCTATTTTATCAATAAGCAGATAGTAGGAATAGCCGTGAACGATCACATCAATATTACTTTTATCAGATTTTTTGGTTTTATAAGAGAATCAGGGTAATTCAATGTTAGATATTCCTCAACTCCGAGGGAGTATTTTTGGAAATATCAGTCAGTTTTGCATGAATAAATCTGCTAGTAATGGGCATAGTGATTAAAATGGAAGTTTGGAAAGTAAAATGTTAATTTTACCCAGGGCTACTTCTGTGGGCCCCCATGTTTAGAAAATTTTCATTTTGGAATCAAGTGATAAATACATTAAGAATCTAATATAACTTTCATAAAATATTTTGATGAGCATGACATAGAAGGATGTATACTAAAGACAAAGCCTGCATGATTTTTTTCTCTTCAGCGAGAAAAGGGCTATTTCTTTATAGGATAAGAACATGTAGATCTTTTAGAATCACCAAGGGTAGCATGCTTTAGAAGAGTAGATATGATGGGAAGTTCCTATTTGCCTAGAGGAGGATTATGATAATATATTTTGGATTTTTGAGACTTGAGAAATTGCCTAGTACTTTGGCTGGACCAAGATGATGGCTGCTTTTCAGCTGACATGCCCGTATCAGTTTTAACTTCTAAATATGTCTGTACTGGTTGGTGTCCCTGGCTTTGACTTCCTGGGTGCTGCAGTGGTAAGGAATCTGCCCGCCAATGCAGGAGTCATAGGAGACACTGGCCGGAAAGATCCCCTGGAGGAGGAAATGGCAATCCACTCCAGTCAGTATTCTTGGAAAATGTCATGGACAGAGGAGTCCGGTGGGCTGAGTCCATGGGGTCACAAAGAGTCAGATGTGACTGAGCACACACGTCCCTGCTTTATTTTCCCTGTTCCTTTTCCTGGAGAAACAGTAGACCTCCTAACAGTCAAGCCACTAACGGAAATGTGCCAGGGATCTTCTGGATCTTTCTCCAGCACCAGAACTTGCTTCAGTTCTGATTCATCTAGGCCCATACAGCATCCCCCTACTGAGACATTTTAGTGTAGGCCTGCCAAGCATGATGTGGAAGAATCTTCTTGATTCAGATCAAGGAGTGTTCAGGTCAGCACCTAGGATGATGGGCAGGGTGAAGGACCCAGCCCTAGCCACCAGGCTGAGGTCCATACCTGAGGTACCGTCCATGCCTCACAACTCCAGTGTTCCACTAAATGGGTGGCATCACTCCCCAGTTACTTAGACATAACTCCCTCAGGTTTTGGAGCTACCTGACACTTTGTGCCAATGGCATTCATCTACCACGTGCAGATTCCCACAGCTGGACACTTCATACCCATGAAGCAAGTAGAGTAGGGAATAGAAAGATTTCCAGCCTACGTGGTTGAGGTGACTTTAGGAAGTATTTCACCCTAGATCATGTTATTTTAGGGAGGGATCTCTTCCATCCAAGAGTAAGTGGTGCCAATAAACTTGACCCACAAGTTGCTAAGCACGATGTTTATTCTCCCACCAGAGCATCTCTTTAGCAGACAGGGTATTGAGACAGGAATAGGCTAATCTGGACTGCCCCACAAAACACACACACACACAACAAGAACACCAGAAACTGGGGACAATTAAGGCACATTATTTCTTCCTGAATTATACTTAAATAAAATACTGAAAGGTAAATAAATATTCTCTCACCTGGGAAATACTTTTTTCCCCCTCTTTTCTTTAACATTTAATCAATTTCTCAGTGGTCTCAAGAACCTGCTGCCTGTTTTGTTTTGGTCCAGTTTTCACTCTGATACCTGTGTCTTCCTGATTTCTTAGCCCCCTGGCTTTAAGCAACCACAACCTCCTGAAGATGTCCCTGTCCAAATTCCTGGAGTCTGTGACTATATTGTGTTACAGACAGAAGGGAGTTAAGGTTGCAGATGGAATTAACGTTGCTTGTCAGCTGACTTTAAGATAGGAAGATTATTTTGGATTATTTGAGTGGGCTCTATCTAATTACGCTCCTTAGCAGAGAACCTTTCCTGCCCGTGTTCAGAAAGAGAGATGATGTGGGAGAAAGGCTATAAAGGGGCCACTTAGGGTTTGCCCAGCCATTGCTGCCTTTAACGATGGAAGAAGGGACCCATGAGTCCAAGAATGTGAGCACCCCTTGAAGCTGGAAAAGCCAAAGGAATAAATCCTCCTCTAGAGCTTCCAGAAAGGATTTCAGCCCTGTTAATACCTTGATTTTTTACCCAATGAAAAACCCATGCTGGACTTCTAACCTATTAGACTATAAGAAAACCTGTTTGTATTGTTTAAGCCATTAAGGCTGTGGGAATTTCACACAACTCCCACAGAAAACTAGTGCTCCAGTCCCCCCCTCCCCCCAAACAAAACTAAATTAAAGAAGTTTATGATAATGACACAATTCTTGAGTCACATTCTCTGAAGCTGAGAAAGCAGAAAACTCCCCCTCAATTCCCTTTCAGTTTGAAAGACGTTTGCTCAGTTGTTCGTCTCGGTCTGGGCTTACACTGATAGTGTTTTCTGAAGTTACTGAGAAAACTGTCAGGGTGAGGCATGCTTTGACACACAACAGAAACATATTTGACCCTTTGATGCTGTACAAGTCATACACACGCTGAAAGCCAGAGTTCTTGAAAGAGAGATCCACACCCCATCTCTAGTCTCAACTCTTAATCAGTCTGGATTTGCTTCATTGCTCATGAAACTCATCTGAGGTTTTTCTAGAAGCCAGGGGGGGCTACATCTGTTGGAGAGTCTGGGCCTGATGGATCCTGAGTGTGGCCATGGGGAGAAGCAGCAACTATAAATTATACATTGAAATCACTGTAGATGGTGACTGCAGTCATGAAATTAAAAGACACTTACTCCTTGGAAGGAAAGTTATGACCAAACGAGACAGCATATTAAAAAGCAGAGACATAACTTTGTCAACAAAGGTCCATCTAGTCAAGGATATGCTTTTTCCAGTAGTCATGTATGGACGTGAGAGTTGGACTATAAAGAAAGCTGAGCGCAGAAGAATTGATGCTTTTGAACTGTGGTGTTGGAGAAGACTCTTGAGAGTCCCTTGGACTGCAAGAAGATCCAACCAGTCCATCCTAAAGGAAATCAGTCTTGAATATTCATTTGAAGGACTGATGCTAAAGCTGAAACTCCAATCCTTTGGCCACCTGATGTGAAGAACTGACTCATTGGAAAAGACCCTGATGCTGGGAAAGATTGAAGGTGGGAGGAGAAGAGGACAACAGAGGATGGGATGGTTGGATGGCATCACTGACTCGATGGGCATTAGTTTGAGTAAAGTCCAGGAATTGGTGATGGACAGGGAGGCCTGGCATGCTGCAGTCCATGGGGTCGCAAAGAGTCAGACACGACTGAGCAACTGAACTGAACTGAAATCTCCCATCATCTCTGATCCTTCTTGTTCAACACTATAGCCTAGTCTCAGGTTTAGTGAATGAGAAAAGGGCCTGATCTAGCCACCTTGACAGAAAGCTAAATGGAGAATATTGTCCAAGGCCTCAGACAGTAACTGTGATGGTCACTAGCTGAGAGCAGACGCTGTGGGAGAAGCCAGGATGAAAGATAAGAGATCTGTTGATTAGTGCATATAAAAGCATCCTTAGGCATCAGAGTGGTACTTGGGAGTGTAGTATCAGGGTTGAGGGGCTAATGTCCTGCACTGACCAGTAGAGCTTTAAGCAATTCTAATTCAGGTACATAAGGAAAATCAAAATTTATTTTTTCCACAATTGAATAAAGATATAGGTATTGGTTATAGCGTGAGATTATGTCTAGTATTACATACATTCTTATTACAAACCCTGGAATGGAACTGAATTGTATTTGGAAAGTTATACTGGTATGAATAGGGGCTTTCCAGGTGGCTCTATGGTAAAGAACCCTCCTGCCAATGCAGAAGGCATAATAGTTGTAGGTTTGATCCCTGGGTAGGGAAGATCCCCTGGAGGAGGGCATGGCAACCCACTCTAGTATTCTTGCCTGGAGAATCCCATGGATAGAAGAGCCTGGTGGGCTACGGTCCATGGGTGGCAGAGAGTTGGACATGACTGAAGTGACTTGGCACGTACTGATACAGATAGAGGACATGATATGGATGTGATTTCACTAAAATAGGATTTCTGCTTTGAAGGAACCAGAAAACTGTCATGAAAGTGAAATGAAAGAAATTCAACCAACAAGCTGATTTACACCATGACCCACTATATAGAGAGTTTAGGAAGAGTGTAAGGAAGAAAATAAAAAAAAAAAGAAAAGGAATGCAGACTTACTAAAGCTTGTTGAACAAGTTAATTACTTGAAATCATCAAGTAGATTCTGGTTAAAGGAAGTGATCTTTAAGTCTCCTACCTCTCACAGTAAATTGTTTGTAAGACTGAATACTTTTATTCAGAGATGGGATAGTGGATACTATGACATATGGCCTGAATCTAGGCCTGGTGACATTCCTATAAATCCAAACCTCCCATTAGAAAAACCATGTCCATTCCATTCCTTTCCAACTCCACTGCCTCTGTGTTGGCGATGACTTTCCTTGTCTGCTTCTTGGACCAAGTAGTAAGAGCTAGACTCTGCTTCCACTGTTGTGCTCATCTCACCAGCCTACATATGGACATTAGGTTCCTTTCCTAAAAATTAGATCTAACCTTGTCTTCCCCCTGCTCAAAATCTTTGGTTAGCTCCTAATCTATACATAGTATCATCTAACCTGCTATGACTGAGATTTAAATTTCTCTAATAAATTGTCCTTGTCTGGCTTTCTAACGTTATCTCTTCCAATAATACCCCTCTTCTCCAGTTTCACCCCAAAGTATCTATTCTAGTTAAAAGTGTCCAAACATTCCTTGGATCCTGCTGCTTCCATACAGAGGAGAAGGAGCTTGATGTTTTTTCAATGAGGAGATTTAGGTTTTAGTCCATCTTTTACTAACTCGAACTTGGAGCAAGTCACTTTCCCTGTCTTTTTTTTTTTTTTTTTTTTTATTTCATCATCTGTGAAGTAGGAAACTAACATGCATACTTACTCTGTAGGCAGCTGTCAGAGTCAAGTGGGAATGGTGGTGAAAGTACATGTTACAGTGTGAATTAGGATCTGGAAGAAACTTATTATAAATGTGGCCATTCTCCTCTCCTATTAGATACTTAGCTCCTGTAGGTAACTACCCTGACTTCATTTTGCTATCTTCTAAATCTGACAATAATGGGTTTTCAATAAATGTGTGACAAATTGAATGGAAACATTTGATATTGTAGCTCCAGCATTTACAAGGTGCATCATTACAAGTTTGTACAACATAGAATTATGGAGGAGAGCAGAATTCTTACACTTTTCCAAGTAAATTCAAAAATCAAAGGTCTACAGATGAAAACTCTATTTCAATAATGTATATTCTGTCTTCAAAATTTAAGTAGGTCAAAGAAATTGACATGGTGATGATAAGTTTTATTATCACTGCTTTTCTGATAGTACAGGTGGTAATGCTGTTAACAAAAATACTAAGAGCTACATGGTAAGTAAAAATATGTAAAAAGTATGTAAAAAATATGTAAAATTTTTGTAAAAATATATGTAAAAAGTCAGCTTTGTAGAAACTCTGACACCTTTTAGCATTCATGGGGGACCCATAATACATAAAGTCTTCAAGACACATTTTTTAAACCAAAGAGGGTAAATTGAAGGAAAATGGAGAGAAAGAGGAAGTGAAAAAGAAGATAAAAACTTCCTCTGTTCATTCTTTGCATTTTGAATGATGAAGACCCTTCCTTTCCTTACAGGTAATACCTGAGAAACTAAAGAATCAGATAACATAGATTTTTGAAAGCTTAAAGTTTTTTACAGTTCATCAACTCCAAATTTCTTATTTTACTGAAAGAAATGGGGATGTAAAGATGATACAGGACAGATGTAAGGTTAATTTTAAACCAGAGGTTTAAAATCTGATCATGGCAGATGAGCTTTATGCTAAAGGATTTGACAGTTACCTTCAAATATATCTTCCTTCTGGAAAAGCAGACACTGCTGCTTCTGTTTCTTATAATGGTATCTTTATTTCCTAGGGAGTCTCTCCAACGTGACAGGAAGTGCTTTTCCTAAAGCCATGAATAATAGCCTCTATGCTTTGTCAGGCTGCAGCTACAATGCGTGGAACAATACCCTTGTGCCCTCCCAGAGTTTAATGAGTCTCGCAGGGCTACTAATTTACTATGAGGGAATAGCTTCGAATTCAGGGAGATTCTTCTGTATTATATCAGTGCCCTTTTATTTTGTTAACCTTGTGCCCCTAACATTTCCCACCATTATGATTCTTTCCTTCCTTTTATACCCTAAGTCCTTCCTTGAAAAGTGTACACTTATCACCTCCCTTCACTTTACCTCTCACCCCTTAATTTGCTTTTGGCTGCTTTCCATAAACCAATATTCTCTGTATCAGGGACTTTCCTTCTCGACAAATTCAAATGTCTTCTCTTCATCTTCTCCTTCTTGAATCCGTTGTTACAGTAAACAAGTTTGAATATTGCCCCACCCCCGCTCTTTCAACACTTGAATTCTAGATTCCTAAACAAGAAACTTCGTGACCACTCCTCTAATTACACCATCTTTCTGTTTTCTGTGGGTATTCCTAAGGCTTGCTGGTTTTCTCACTCTTATCTCTGGACAGATTTACCTACGTTGATGGCCTCAGTGATCACATCCATGTGGTTGATCCCCAAATCTTGGTCTTTAATCCAAATGTCAAATGAGCTTTCTAATCTTGTAATTCCAACTGTTCTTCTCTAGATCGTGTGCCCTATCCCAGCTTGACATATCTTAAAACTAAACTCATCAGCACATTGATTAAATTGTGCCCCTTTCCGATACACCATTAAAAAGAATTTTTAAAACTACAAATTTCTAATTTTTTTCTTTTCAAACATAATTTTTTGCTCCTACTTTACAAATATACTTGAAGAATTACAGCTTTTTAATTATTTATTCTATTTTCATAGTGAATGTCTTCATTTCTATGGCCACTGTCATTACCTGAATCCATCCATCTATTCATCTACCATCATCCCCCATTGAAACTTCTTCCAGAAAAATTTACGTTTGAGTGGTCTGTACAAGAAAAATTCTGTGCAGTTTTCACAGGATTAGGTTGATTAGGTGGTCCTGAGTATATTAAGCTGGAGGAGGGCATGGCAGTCCACTCCAGTACTCTTGTCTGGAGAATCCCATGGACAGAGGAGCCCGGGGGCTACAGTCCATAGGGTCGCACAGAGTCAGACTCGACTGAAGTGACTTAGCAAGAGTATATCAAGCAGTTCACTTGGTAGAACTGCTAGTCCTCACCTGCCTTTAACCTGGATTCACACTAAATCAGTCACCATGTGCCCATCTGCCCTCTCTGTTACAAAAGGGTAGGATCAATCCAACAAAAATCCATCTGTCTTTCATTTGTTATTATTTGAGTCGGGAGTAACTCCATGAGGAATTAAGAAGGTAGAAAAACATATCCTCCCACAATGAGAGTTTATTTAATAATGTCCTTATGCCAAGGTCATCCTTACTTGTAAGAACTATTCTGAGATCTCTAGTTTTCATGTTTACATTTTGCCAAAAAGTTACTGCCCTTTCTTGCAGCTCAGCTCCCAACAACACAGCATTTGACTCCTCTGCTTAGAAAGTCTATTTTTTGTGCCAAACATGTGTCACTCTGTGGTCGTTATAGCTGTGATCTCTTTTAAAAACCAAGTGTGGATAATCATGTCAGGGAATAGGAATCTATACTGTCATCCTTGAAGAATGTTAGTGATCAGTTATTTTTCTCTATAATTTGTAAATCCTATTGTCTCATGGGTTCATTGATTCTTCAACTTATGGATTCATTCATTTGACAAAAACTGTTGAGCTACTAGGGCTTCAGAGGTGGCTCAGTGGTAAAGAATCAGCCTGCCAATGCAGGAGACATGGGTTTGATCCTTGGGTCAGGTAGATTCCCCTGGAGTAGGAAATAGGAACCCACTCCTACATTCTTGCCTAGAGAATCTCATGAACAGAAAAGCCTGGTGGGCTAGTCTTCAGTTCAGTTTAGTCACTCATTCGTGACTGACTCTGCAACCCCATGGACAGCAGCACGCCAGGCTCCCCTGTCCATCACCAACTCCCAGAGCTTGCTCAAACTCATGTCCATTGAGTCGGTGATGCCATCCAACCATCTCATCCTCTGTCATCCCTTTCTCTTTCTGCCTTCAATCTTTCCAAGTATCAGGGTCTTTTCCAATGAGTCAGCTCTTCGCAGCAGGTGGCCAAAGTATTGGAGCTTCAGCTTCAGCATCTGTCCTTCCAATGAATATTCAGGACTGATCTCCTTTTGAATTGACTGGTTTGATCTCCATGCAGTCCAAGGGACTCTCAAGAGTCTTCTCCAACACCACAGTTCAAAAGCATCAATTCTTTGGTGCTCAGCTTTCTTTATAGTCCAACTCTCACATCCATACATGAACTACTGGAAAAACCATAGCTTTGACTAGACGGACCTTTGTCGGCAAAGTAATGTCTCTGCTTTTCAATATGCTGTCTAAGTTTAGTGTGCTTTTTAGTATGCGGTCTAGGGCTACAGTCTTATTAGGTCACAGAGAACTGGACATGACCGAGAGACTGAGCACACGTACACACACACTGAGCTACCGTGACTGAGCACCGGGCATTTTGGTTCTGAGAATAAAATGTTAGATATGACAGACAGAGGCTCTGCCTTTGTAGAGAGGGGAAACAGACACTAAACAAGCAGTTTCAGGGAAGTGTGAGGAGTATCCTGATAAGGAAGTCCTGAGTTCTGTGGAAGCATATGGTATTAATATTACCATCTCAGTTCCACTACCTGTTGGCAGCAAGAGCTTAATAGAGTTGCTTAACCTCTCAAAGGCTCATTTCCTCATATGTAAAATTGTGGCCAGTAATAATACTTGCTTCATATATTTGTTATGAGATTAAATTTTAAAAAAATTACTTGGTACAGTGCTTAGCACATAGTAAGCACCCAATAAATGTAACTGCAATAATGAGATAACATTAATTTTATATTACAACACCATTTTATTGAGTTCATTTCTATCTCTAAAGTTTAAATTTTCTAATTCATTTTTTTCTTACTTCCCAGCATCCATATTTTTTTACTTTTGGCTCAGTGTCTATAAAGCTTCTAGATGTTTATTCACTTACTAAGTTCCTCATCCTTTTATTTAACAAATATGTATTTGATGCCCATTCTAAGGGCTT
This sequence comes from Bos indicus x Bos taurus, assembly GCF_003369695.1. Taxonomy (NCBI): domain Eukaryota; kingdom Metazoa; phylum Chordata; class Mammalia; order Artiodactyla; family Bovidae; genus Bos; species Bos indicus x Bos taurus. The sequence continues at coordinate 93,924,424 of NC_040079.1, read as the reverse complement.
CCCAGGTGGCTCAGGGGTAAAGACACTGCCTGTCAGTATAGAAGATGCGGGTTCAATCCCTGATTTGGAAGGATCTCCTGGAGGAGGAAATGCCAACCTGCTCCAGTATTCTCGCCTGGAAAATTTCAGAGATGGGGGGCCTGTTGGGCTACAGTCCATAGGGTCACAAAAAGTCAGACATGACTGACTGACTGAGCAGGGGAGGTCGCCCATTGTAAACCAGACCCTGTGCCAGACACTGATAATAAAATACTGAGCAAACAAGTAGGATCCTTGCCCTGAGGCAGCTTACAGTCTTCTCAGGCCATGGGCACTGAGCAAATCATTCCATGAAGAAGTGCAGGATGACAATGTCTCAGCATGTGCATAAAGACACTTAATGATGAAGGACAAGTCTTTTATCAGAGCAATGATGAACAAGATGAGGGCTGTGAAATTGGAACAAAATGCTTCCTTCTAGAGCCCCAGATCTTAAAGCAAGCAAAGATTAATCTTAAAACTCAGAATATCGTCTGCATAATAACCTTCCACTTCCTTGCCCTATGAGGTTGCTGACAAAAATGCCATTTACTGTAACTTAAAAATGGGCTATATTATACAAGCAATGACAGTTTGAGAATGTTCTTAATGACAGCAGCCATGTTCTTGAGAATGGTACTTATGCTGAATACTCTGTCCTAGTTCATTCTAACAATATAGGCTACAACATATATGGTTTTGCCAGTGAGAAAAGTAGGCACATTGAGGAATACACCGATGTGCTATTTATTTCTTGACCCTTGTACAAAGTCCTTAAGATTGTGGATGCTGGAATCTATCTTCATTGTAAAATCTGGTCTGGTTACTGAAATTCTCAGTGCCCAGTGTCTTCATTAATAAAGTGGGGTTAATAATAGTAGCTTCCTTAAATGGTTAGAATAAAATGGGGCACATGTTGAGAACTCTGTAATACTAGTGATTACATGTTAGCTGTAGGCTCTAATTTTAAAGAAAGAAAAATGAACTATTTGAGGTCATTAGGTTACGATTTAGAGTAACCAGCTCTCCTGGTTTGCCAAAGACCTTTACCTGCTAATCGGACAGTCCTGGGTAGATAGGGACAATTGGTTACCCTAAACCTACATATGTAGAAGGCAGAATGCTGACCCACAGGCATGGTCCCCTGGCTGCATGACATCAGAAATCTAACAAAGGAACCACTAATACTGTGTGGACTAATGATGAAATTGTGATGAATCAGGTATCACAGTAAATCCAATTTGGGGTACCAAAGGTTCTCAAACTTTAATTTTTGAGTTTTAATTAGTTAACAGCACTCTAGCGTTTTCCATATCCCACAAGCAGAAAGCCAGGGAATAAGGAAGCACAAGCTCACCTCCTGAACTAGCTACTATGCAGATCCACCTATAAGTCTTACTAAATGTGTAGGCTTATTGTACCAGCTCCTGCAGTAGGTCAGAGTTTAATACCAGTGCTCCAGCCGATGCTTAAAAACAGTAACTTTAAGTAGAAGAGAATTGAAGGTGAGAGAAGGTCATGGTTGTGATCCTTGCAGTAGTTGGGTCTTATAGAATGAGGAACGATGCCAAAATAAATGCCTAAATTCTGGCTTCCCTGGTGGCTCAGATGGTAAAGAATCTGACAACATGGGGTTTAATCCCTAGGCTGGGATGGCTATGCACTCCATTATTCTTGCCTGGAGAATTCCATGGACAGAGGAGCCCGGTGGCTACTTTCCATGGGGTTGCAGAGAGTTGGACATGACTGAGTGACTTTTACTTTCTGATGTTCTTGCTTTTTTCTCTTACATTTCCTATGAAAGGTCAACATATTACCTAAATGTCCTGCTCATCTTGTAAATCTTGAACCTCTTAATACAGCATTTAGCAAATGTTAAGTTCTGAACAACAACAGCAAAATGTTGAATTGAACATAAGGCTGAAGAGATTTATTTTTTAAGCTCTTTTCTCCCTCCTTCAAATAAGTACCTATTGCAGATGTGTGGATCGATCTAAAGAGAACTGGAAAGTTCCAGAGTCAGTTGTCACACCAGTGAATTTTCAGGTTGCCATTTATCTGATCTAACATGAAATAGTGCCCTTTCCAAACCTAGCTTTGGGACATGACATTGCCAGTTTCCTGAGCTCAAGCTTCTGTGGACACAGTTGTTGCCAATTGTTGTAATGTTGGTTCGGAAAAGGCAGCTACTGTATTTAGAAACTGTTCCAGTAAATCATTTTCCAGCTGTCTGGGAGTCACAATCCATAGTCTTAAATAGATATATCTGTCATCAGTTTTATTAGCTTCAGGGTATGTGTGTCATCTGTTGGTTTGGGGTATAGAAACTGGTGTGGGCAAATGTTTTTCTCAGAATGCATTTTTAAAAAAACGCACCAATTCATTTTTCTGCCACAGACTCAGAAGTCACAAGCAATTTGGTATTTTAACCGTATAATCTTTCATATTATTGTATGTTCATTTTAAATCCCAGAGCCCAGCTGAGGCTATTGGAGATGTATAGTGGTCTGTTTGCCCTGTATCCCTTCATAGTTGCCTCTGTATATATACGTTCAGTTGTTCAGTCTTGCCTGATTCTTTGTAGCCCCGTGGACTGCAGCCTGCCAGGCTCCTCTGTCCATGCAATTTCCAGGCAATACTGGAGCGGATTGCCATTTTCCTATTCCAGGGATCTTCCTGACCCAGGGATCAAATGTGCATCGTCTCCTGCATCGGCGGGCGGATTCTTTACCACTAGTACCACTTCTGAGCGCTTTATGGAAAGCTGCAGTGGAAGCTGGGAAAGCCTCCAACTACTGGGGGAACTGTTACTGCGAACTAGTAACAGTTGAAAATAAGTTGAACTTATTTTCATCAAATTGAGAGAGGAAACAATTGACTGATCAGTGAATATATACAGTCAACTTAATGAATTTGAGGTTGTTTCTACTCTTTCAGCCTTAATGTGCTAACTTGAAATAATTACAGAAAAAGGGAAAGAGGAGAAAAACTATATTCAGAAATCCCAGACAGGAACATGTATAAGACAAAACAAACCTTAGATCTGAGATTGCTGCTTCATACAGGAAAAAGAGAAACATGATGATGACTTCATTTTCATCATTTGGAACAATGATGCTCAAATTGGTTCTCCCTAAGGAAGGTTCAAGATCTGGACCAGAGCCTCTGAGCCCTGAGCTGACAAGAACCACTTCACACACACCTGCTTTCCATTTTAGGATAAGGCACAGGCTTTAGAGAGGTAACAGTCTATATGACTTTGATTTCTTTTTTAACTTGATAAATGACTCATCTAATTTGAGGAATAATACAGTTCAAGAAAATAACTTTTTTCCCCGGGTTCAGAGTTCTAGGAGTAATTTTCAAGCTATGGAATACTAAAGAATATATACAAGTTTTTCATAAAAAACACAGAGGCATATACCATAACTTATGTTTATTTCTAAAAGTGTTTCTCAAAAAAAAATCCATGGCATAACATTAAAGTGGGGTCTTGTAAAATAATTCCCAATAGCCTTTATTTTTCGTATTATAATAACCACCTAATTAGGGCTTCCCAGGTGGCATAGTGGTAAAGAATCTACCCGCCAATGCAGGAGATGTGGGTTTGATCCCTGGGTCAGGAAGATCCTTTGGAAGAGGAAATGGTAACCCACTCCAGTATTCTTGGCTGGGAAATCCCAGGGAAGGTGCCTGGTGGGCTACAGTCCATTGGGTTACAAAGAGTCAGACAGGACTTAGTGACTAAACAACAACTACTCTACATTAATACAAACATATGGGAATTTGTTCATAAAATGCAGAATATTTGGCAGCCTGTTTATCCTCCTCCCACTTTTTATACCACAACACTCAACTACTTGTAATTCGAGGACCACACTACATTTGTTTGTGCCACCCTGACTTTGAACATGCTGTTGCCTTTACCTGGAATTCTCCTCCTCATTCTTATCTTTCGGGTAAATTCATATTTTATCTTTCAAGTGTTTTCTCAGATGTCACCTTTTCTTTGTGAATTCCATGACACCACCCCATCCCACTAAGTCCAAAGAAGCTAAACTTGTTCTCCTCTGTGGATTATTATTTATATGTTGACTCCTCAACTAGCTTAAGAGGGAGGTTTTGAAAAAGGGACATGTCATATTTATCTTTGTTTTCTCAACACTTAACATATTTCCTCGGACACAGTAGGTTCTTAATAAAGATCGTATAATTATTGAAATACACAGGAAAACACATACCTGTCTCTAGTGTATCCCTCCACCCCTACCCAAGCTTCCTTGACTAGTTCATTTTGGTTATGCATAACAGGCAGAGCAAAAATCACATCCAGCCTTACAGTTGACTACCAGTTAAAATAAGACACTAAAGCATTCTAGCCTAAAGAAATGAGCAGAATCTAATTACTTTAAAAGAATGACCTCACTTCATCAATAGGAACTAGTTAGAAATACAACTCTAAGGACCTTTTAACCTTTCTTTCCATTTCCTTTAGAAAGAGATAAGGAGATTAAGCATGGAAAACAGATTTGAATTAGAAAGAAACATGAATTTTAGGAAGATTTTTCTGCCACTGTGTCTATATAAACCACTCTGTCTGCATGCATGCATGCTAAGTCGCTTTAGTTGTGTCCGACTCTTTGCGACCCCATGGACTTGTAGCCTGCCAGGCTTCTCTGTCCACGCAATTTTCCAGGCAAGAATGTTGGAGTGGGTTGCCATTTCCTACACCAGGGTATCTTCCCAACCCAGGGATTGAACCCATATCTCATATCTCCTGCATTGGCAGGCAGGTTCTTTACCCCCAGTGCCATCTGGGAAGCCTACATAAACCACTATGTCTAAATAGAATTTTTTCATAAGCTTAGGAAATAGAAAACATCGTTGTCTGGACAGTCTTAGGGTGATGAGAAACATACATTTCAAAAACAATATAGATACAATGCATTTGGCTTGGTGTCAACTTTAAATTTGACTGGTAGTGTAGTTGGAGGAAATCCATGAAATGTTTGACCAGAAAGTTGTCAGCACTGCAAGAGGCTTATTCTTGCCTAGTTTAAAATTGCTAGATATTTGATTTGAACTTTGCTATATTGATAAATAAGGATATCCATCCACACACTGAACAGTTATTCTGATTTCTTATTTCACATCACCAGCAGAAAGGCCAGGTTCTTAAATTATCACCACAGGTACAATCTATGTTAATATATATTCCAGTATGGATTTTTTCCCTTCTCTACTCCTTCCAAGTCTCATACTTTGATTCTTTATTATTTCCTTCTTAAATCGGGGGATCTTGGGATGAGTATGGTGTCTATAAACCCCTAAAACTGAGTGCAAAACATTCAACATGTGTGCACCTTCTCCTTGGATGGAAAGGGTGCAGAGTTTTCAGAAATTTTACATAGGTTCTATGCTCCTACACCATGCATTGAAAGTTGCTTTTCCCTCAATATTTCTTCCTGAGAAATACTCTTCTTTTTATGTACTGCTGTCTCTGGTGAAGCTTTTCAGCTATCAGAGCTTCATTTCTAATTTCTCTTTAGATGAATCCTGACTCATGGCCATTAGCTACAATGCCCAGATTTACTCTAAAGCTTTAGACCTGTATTTCAAAATGCTACTGGACTAACCCCTTAAACTCATTCATTCCAAAGTAGTGATTGGAGTCCCACTCGTGGCATTTAGCACTGGAAAGACAGGACAGTCGTCAAAGACCTTCTTATATAACTATCATTTCTTGAGCATGTAATATGTTCAAAGTTTCACCTGTATTATTTTATTTAATTCTCACAAGTCTGTGAGGTTTACAGATGGGGAAACAGAGCCTCAGAGAGATTGTGTGTGTGTATGTTCAGTCACTAAGTTGTGTCTGACTGTTTACAACCCCATGGACTACAGCACACCAGATTTCCCTGTCCTTTACCATCTCCCAGAATTCGCTCAAACTCATGTCCATTGAGTCCATGATGTTATCCAATCATGTTATACTCTGCCGCCCTCTTCTCCTTTTGCCTTCAATCTTTCCCAGCATCAGGATCTTTTCAGTGAGTTGGCTCTTCGCATCAGGTGACCAAAATATTGGAGCTTCAGCTTCAGCATCTGTCCTACCAATGAATATTCAGGGTTGATTTCCATTAGGATCGACTGGTGTGCTCTCCTTCCAGTCCAAGAGACTCTCAAGAGTCTTTTCCAGCACCACAATTCAAAAGCGTCAGTTCTTTGGTGCTCAGCTTTCTTTATGGTACCGTCGCATGACTACTGGAATAACCATAGCTTTGACTATACGAACCTTTGTCAGCAAAGTAATGTGTTTGCTTTTTAATATGCTGTCTAGGTTTGTCATATATTTCCTTCCATGGAGCAAGAGTCTTAATTTAATGGCTGCAGTCACTGTCCACAGTGATTTTGGAACTCAAGAAAATAAAATCTGCCATTGTTTCCACTTTTTTCCCTTCTATTTGCCACGAAGTGATGAGACCTACTTATAATTACCTAACTATGTAGTTGAAAAGAGTCAATTTGAACTGCCATTTGCGTTTATAGGGTCCAAGTTTTAGACTACTGTGTTACACAGTCTCTCTTAGAGTCTAATAGCAGTGTTAGAGTTGGAAGCAGATCACTGCAACAGCATAACATGTGATAAGCACAGGATCATTTCCTATTTTAAAATGCCTATGATTTCCACTGGCCAGAGGATTAAGTCCATACTCATCAGCCCTGCTTGCAGTACAGCCTTAACCTGCCTCTCAGTCCTCAGTTGTGCATCTAGTCACACCAAAGTATCGATCCTTTTCTCAATATGTCATGCTTTCCTCTCGTATTTCTCTGCCTTGTGTGTCGTCCAGTTGACTGGAAAATCATATGCCCTTCCCTCTTGTTCGAAGTCTTTTATTTTCAAGATCAATTCATTGGGTGGCACCTTCTAAGTAACTCCCCAGGAAAGGACGAGTTGTTTCCAGTTCTTGTACACTTGTGCCCCTGCCACAGGGCTGGAATGTGATCTTATGTGTACTGGTCTTTCTCCATTCCTAGCTAAGTCCCTTGAGGAGAGATGCTAGTTTTCCTAGCATCGGTAATGCTAGGTAGCTATTCAATAAATGTTTGTGTAATGGATGGTATTCAGTCTTTATCTACCTCTGAGATTTATACAGAGAAGAAACCACAACAGAACTTATCTTTGATATGATCAGTTCCTCTCTCTTTATATGTATATGTGTGTGTGTGTACACGTATGTGTGTGTGTGTGTGTGTGTGTGTGTGTATATATATATATATATATATGCTATGCTATGCTATGCTAAGTCGCTTCAGTTGTATCCGACTCTGTGCAACCCCATAGATGGCAGCCCACCAGGCTCCGCCATTCCTGGGATTCTCCAGGCAAGAATACTGGAGTTGGTTGCCATTTCCTTCTCCAATGCATGAAAGAGAAAAATGAAAGTGAAGTTGCTCAGTCGTGTCCGACTCTCAGCAACCCCATGAACTGCAGTCTACCAGGCTCCTCTGTCCATGGATTTTCCAGGCAAGAGTACTGGAGTGGGGTGTCATTGCCTTCTCCTGTGTGTGTGTATATATATATATATATACACACACACACACATATATGTGCATGTGCATATATATTTATATATATATATAAAGTATATAAAACTTTAGAATTTACACTGATTACATTATTTTCCTGAAGTTTGCCTTTAACTCTGACAAGCTGACACACGTCTGAAGGAAAAATTGATTGTTACAGGGGATACGAGTGCATGTGTGCTCAGTTGTATCCGACTCTTTGTGAGCTCATGGACTGTAGCCCGCCAGGCTCTTCTGTCCATGGAACTTCCCAGGCAAGAATACTACAGTGGGTTGCCATTCCCTTCTCCAAAGATCTTCCCGACCCAGCTATTGAACCTGCATCTTCTGCACTGCAGGTGGATTCTTTACCGCTGAGCCATCAAGGAATCCCTATAAGGGGATACAGTAAGATGATATTTCTTAACTTGTTTACTTGGTATGGTAATTGTTTTGTGCAAGAGATGAGATTTCAGAAATGCCAAAATAAAAAGTAAGAAAAATCCTGGAAGTGATCTGAGAAAGCCCTTGCAAATCTGTTTAAAAGGAAGACAATGGAGGGATGGTGCCAACACAGTTCAGTGGAGGAAAGAATAGTCTTTTCAACAAAAGACACCAAAAGCATAAGTAGCCACAGAAAAAAGTAGACTAATTGGACTTCATCAAAATTTAAAACTTCTGTGCATGAAAAGACACTATTAAGATAGTGAAAAGGCAGTCCACAGAATGAAATCTATTTGATGAGAATGTAGTAGTCAGAATATATGAAATACTCCTACAACACAATAGTAAAATGACCTAATTAAAATGAGGAAACGAAATGAACAGACATTTCTCCATGGAAGACATACAGATGGCAAAAAAAAAAAAAACCATACACAAAAATATGCCGAACATTAGCTATTGTAAAATTAAAACAAAACTATAGTGAAATACCACTGCATACTTACTAAGAGGACTATAATTAAAAATGGAACAATAACAACAAATTTTGGCAAAAATATGGAGAAATTGAAATGCTCATACATTGCTGGTGAGAATATGAAATGGTACAACCACTTGGAAAGCAGTTCTTCAGAAAGTTAAACACAGAATTACTCTATGACCCAGCATTTTTACTTCTAGATACATACCCAAGAGAAATGAAGACATCAGTTCAGTTGCTCAGTCGTGTCCTACTCTTTGTGATCCCATGGACTGCAGCATGCCAGGCCTTCCTGTCCATCACCAACTCCCGGAGTTTACTCAAACTCATGTCCATTGAGTAGGTGATGCCATCCAACCATCTCAGCCTCTGTCGTCCCCTTTGCCTCCTGCCCTAAATCTCTCCCAGCATCAGGCTCTTTTCAAATGAGTCAGCTCTTCACATCAGGTGGCCAAAGTATTGGAATTTCAGCTTCAAAATTAGTCTTTCCAATGAACACCTAGGACTGATCCCCTTTAGGATGGACTGGTTGGATCTCCTTGCAGTCCAAGGGACTCTCAAGAGTCTTCTCCAACACCACAGTTCAAAAGCATCAATTCTTCAGTGTTCAACTTTCTTTATAGTCCAACTTTCACATCCATACTACTGGAAAAACCATAGCCTTGACTAGATGGACCTTTGTTGACAAAGTAATGTCTCTGCTTTTTAATATGCTGTCTAGGTTGGTCATAACTTTCCTTCCAAGGAGTAAGCATATATCCACACAAAAACTTGTTTATGAATGTTCATAGTAGCATTATTCAAGATAGCCAAAAAATGGAAGCTACCCAGTTGCCTATCAACTGATTAATGGATAGGCAAAATGTGATGGATATATCAACACTATATATAAAAAGGAATAAAGTATTGATACACTGTAGGACACAGATGAACTTTGAAGATGTTAGGCCATATGAACAAAGCTGATCCAAAAGGCTATATACTGTATGATTCCATTTATATGAAATGTCCAGAATAGACAGATCCCTAGAGGCAGCAAGTGAATTAATGTTTTCTAAAAGCTGGCAGGAAGGGGAATGCAGTGTGACTGCTAAAGAATATAGGGTTTGGAAGTGATGAAAATGTTCTGGAATTAGTTCGTATTGATGGTTTCGTAACCGTGTAAATGCACTAAAAACCACTCAATTGGCATCCTTTAAAATGGTGAATTTTATGGTGTGTAAATTTTATTTGAATTATTTTTAAAAGCACTTGTTTCATAGGGTTGTTGTAAGACTAAATGAAAGTATGTACAATGTGCAGAAACTATATCTGATAAACACTAATTTTCACTTTTTAAAAGGATTAAGTGGAAAAGATAGAGGTTATTCATTTTTGAGAATTGAAAACAATTATAGTTTGCATAGTTTACAAAAGCTATATGGGAAGTGAATGCAAATGTATTAAAACTTTAAAAATCAAAATAGTACTTACAGAAACACTAATAAATCCTAAGAAAGACAGTAGACCACTTATTAGCTTTTTTCTGACTAGTACTGTTTATACTGAAGTGAATGCACCACGCTGTTAATGCTCCTTTTAAGTTTCGTCACAATAACAAAGTCTGGTCATTGGCCTAGAGATAGACACACAACAGCCCATCCAACAATCAAGTAAACCAATTACTGAGTTACCATTGTGACTAATATTTTGGTTGCTATATATCACATAAGATATTTAAATATAGAATGCAATTATAATAATCATGTCAGAGTTTGCTGTTATCATCAATGGAGCCACTACCAGTAGCAAAAATAAAGTTCACAATTATTAGGGATAAATTATGCCAGCCTCTAGTGTCTTCATTGGTTCTGTACTTAGTAGTCAGCAGTGAATTTTAAATAGTAGCACAGCATATTGTAGAAGCTACCTTATCTGATAAGAAGTATATGCAACTGATTGTTTATGATCCTGCACTCCTGAGAGATGTGTGCCGCACTAAATGTTTAATGTGTCCTTGACCAAAAGAGAATGCAATATTAATTTTGTTTTGATGACAAGTTGACTTTCTACAGAAATAGGTGTGCAGCTTAGCTAAGTGCAGCAGTTTTAGGAACTCCTGCTCCCTAAGCTATGGAATATCTAAGAAACTTACCTTTCTTAAGAATGTCATTTCAAAAGACATTCTGTAAATTCATCAACATTGAATGATGATGAAATGCAACAAATTTTACCAATTTATCAGGAAGGTACTTTGAATGAAGTATGTCAGAGATTAAAATTCAGAAAAGGCCACAATCATAAAAATGGTTCACAGAGATCTGGGTGAATGAAAAATGAAAAAAAAAAAAAAAGCATACTTAATTTCCTGAAACACCATTTCTTCTGACTCCAGATTAAATATAACATAAATGTAAGTTTTAGGATGTTTAAGTTCAAATGTCTAGGCTCTGTTGTGTTTAGTATATAAATTCAACTTAATTAAACACATATGAAGTACTTAACATTTTACCAACATGTTTTTCAATTACATGAGAATTATGGCTTATTAATGAAAAAATAAATAATATGATAAAATAGAAGTTAATGTAAAGAACAAACACATGGTACAAGGAAGTACTTTATGAGATGGATAGGTTCAAGTTCAAGAGGAGGTTTTCCAACATGATGAAGAGAAAAGTATGAATTTGACATATTCAGGAAATCACAAGTAAATTAGTCTGATTGAAGTGGAGACGTGTTAGGGAATGTGGAAGAAACAATTAGATAAAGTAAAGATAAATTAGTTTCTGGAATATCTCAGTATGGCTAATTCAACTTGATTTGTGGACAAGAAGAAATTATAGGTTCTTGAGAAGGGAAGTGACATTTATTCAGAATAAAGTGTTTTCAGAACAAACTTTGTGGCAGTATTTAAGATGGAATGGGGAATTTGAGGTAAAGATTTAGGAACTATTTTACTAAGGAACATTAGGAACTATTAGGAACTATTTTACTAAGATTTAAAATTGGCTCAAAACAAACTTTTACATGAAATCAAGAAAATGAGCTTACATGATAGAATTTTACATGTATGGGGGTAAACAGTGTGCTTTTACACACAGCACACTAGACAACTGGACGCAGTTTATTATGTTCCATAGGCTTCCCAGGTGGTGCTAGTGGTAAAGAACTCGCCTGCCAATGCAGGAGACGGAAGAGATGTGGGTTTGGGAAGATCCCCTGGAGGAGGGCATGGCAACTCACTCCTCCAGTATTCTTGCCTGAACAATCACATGGGCAGAGGATCCTGGGGCCTCAAAGAGTTGGACACAACTGAAGCCAGCGAGCGATTTTGTCCAATATTTAAAATTATATAAAGTGAAAGTGAACGTCACTCAGTCGTGTCCTACTCTTTGTGACCCCATGGACTATACAGTCCATGGAATTCTCCAGGCCAGAATACTGGAGTGCGTAGCTGTTCCCTTCTCCAGGGGATCTTCCCAACCCAGGGATCGAACCCAGGTCTCCCACGTTGCAGATGGATTCTTTACCAGCTGAGCCACAAGCCCCCCAAATATAAGAAGGTCATAAATATTCAGCGTAATTCTTTTGTTTTCTGAATTCTCACACTGGGGAGAACTGGAGAGTGTTTATCATAATTGAGGTCCAAGTAAATGAATTTAAGTCCTGAGAGACCAGAATTATTCCCAGCTTTATCTGTATACATGAATGTATAAGGGTCTGTGTGTATCTGTCTGTCTGTCTCAAGGGCACAGAAAAAGACACACACAGAAATGGAGATGAGTCAGTAGCCAGGCTGACATCAGAGAGAGGTGAAGCAAAGTCAGGAAATACGTACCTGATTTGAAAAATATTGATGCCTTCATGATGGTTTGGCATGTGGGCTGGTTTAAAGATAAAAATTCTCTGGGCACCATAGATGCAGCAAAAACTTCCTCTGGGGAAAAGGATGATAGAAAAAGGTTAGGTTATTTTATTACTTTAGAAAGTATGAGGTCAGAGAGCACCCAGCCAAATTTTTCCAAATCTGCTCAAAATCTTGACAGCCCATCAGTCCATTTCCACTTGCACAATCCTCCACAGTGCTTCTAATTATTATCATCTTAGAAATATAATAATAACAGGAACATATAAAATTGAAGTGAAGATTTTCATTTCACTTATAAGAAAGGTTCCATCCAAAGTCATGGGCTTTCTTAGGACTAGAGATTTATAATATCTAGATACCTATAGAATATGCAATTGCTGCTTCTGTGTTATTTGCTCAACAGAACCAACATTTCACAAAATGTGTTTAGACCAATATTATGCAAGTAAAATTAATGACAGGGAAGTGCCATGAGACATTTTTAACAGCTGCTTGTAATGTCACAAACACCCATTATTATTTTTTTTAAAAAAAGGAGGAAACAGTATTCAATATACTTGAATAGCACGGTTTGGTTTTCTCAATGACCCTATGAGGTTTGAATGAAATGTGCATATGTATGTATCAGGAAAAGAACCAGAATAAGTCCCAGGTTCTTTAAGGAGATGGAAACTAAATACAGGGAATTAAAAGCTTAAAAAATAATTGGAAAGGCTAGAGATGGAGGCTGTATGCTCCAGAACACTGCAGAGCTGACATATTAGGGGAACCTCTACTTCTGCTTCAGTTAGAAAGGTGAGGAATCCAAAAGTCACTATAGAATTTGAGTTCAAAAGTGCCCACTGCAGCTAGAATTAAGGAATCAGGAAACCACCACTGCTGCCACAACAGCCTCTCAAAACCCATGAAATGTAGAACTTGGATGCTGGACACCATCACACAAAAGTCATGTCTTTGCCATCTTACTTATTAGCAGAAAACAATACAAGCAGCAGGAAGATGACCTCCACTTGACTTCTGCCTTCTAAATCTCAACCGGTGCATCTAATTGGTTGAACATCATTTGCATCTGCAACTTTAATTGCGCAGGAATCTTGGAAGTGCAATTTTCAGCCTTCGAGCTACTGCAGTCCAGGGCTGCACACTACAAAGTGGGGAATGGTTGCCAAACAGGCACATCCACCTCATGCGATTCAAAGGCTTTCGAAATTTCTCATCCAAGGTCACAGAACTAGCGAGTGCTGGAGCAGTAAATGTGAGTTCAGAGATTTTGGCCACTTGCCCAGTGCTCTTTCCACTACATCAGTCTCTAGCACTGATTACTCTCTGAAGACATTTGCCAAAGGAGACATATTTTCAAATCTTGTGCTAATTATATTTTTCAGTGAAGCATTAATTCAGGCATCTGTGAATATTGTTACCTTTTAGTCTTATGTCAAATCTAGTTCTTCTTCCAAACTCAGACTTAATCTTATTTTACAGTACTTACAGTTAAACCAACACTGCAAGGGTTTAATACCTTTGAGTATTTTTCTCAGCAGGCTTGCTGCTTAATCCATTTAATGTCAGAACAACACAAACCTTCTTATTAAAATGGGGGAAAGGACATCATTAGAGTACATTAGTGGCTTTCTTTCTACTGGGTAAAACAGCCAATCTGGCAGTATTTGTCCCTTATCTTTATTTGTTTGCATTTTATGCTAACAGTGCAAGGAAAACATTTAAAAGGAAAAAATTTGGGATGCTAAATTCTCTTGAATTTTAATCATGCATAAAAGAAAAACAGAAGGCTGAAACTCCACTTTGAGAAATCTTCCTAAGTGTATACGTCAATATTAAAATTTAAAATATGGAATATACAAATAAAGTATTTGGATAAATGGAAAAATTTTAATGTATCTCTAATATCTCATTAATATAAATATAATCACAACTTTCATTCCACATGCTTTTTAAATCAACTTTGGGAACATTTTTTTAATATGCACATTTAATGATTGAGGTACAGACACTTCTTATCTATACATTATAATATCAATTACTAGATAATGTCTATTTAGACATCTCTGTTTAGGTTTATTAATTATACTGTGTTACAATTAAAAGAAGGGGTTAAATTCATGGTACTACATAGAAAACCTAGTTCTTGCAAAGTTAGTGTTCAACTCTGAGTTATTCAAGAAAAAATGAGTCAAAGTTTGCATTTTCAATCTTTCATATGCTTTTTATATACTGTCAAAACAGTCCAGCTGGATTTAGATTGGTATTTTTACTAACGCAGGTGTATGTTTTGGTGGTGGTGGTGGTGGTAGTGGTGCTTTGCTTCAAAGAATCATGCAAAAAAATGACATAAATCTGAGATCACAAAATCTTAGTTTAAATGAGGAAATATGGAAAGACACGGTATCTAATAAATATTTTTAAAGTCCTATGTCCTGAAGAATTTAGATAAGAATTGTTTACATTATAAAATAACCAGTTGGCATTTCATTAAATACCAGTGTACTCCAAAACAGATACTGATTTCCATGCTTTTTTTCCTGAAACCCATTTGCTTTATGTTATTATTTATAGACCCAGATAACCAGAATGGATTCAACTTAAAGCAGGGATGTAAGAGTAAGATGTATCCAAAAGCTGGGAATAAATTAAATCCTTATAACCTATTCCCTTCAAGAATCCTTGCCACTGTAAAGGCAGATGGCAACTCGATCTAGGTTCAGGCAGGAAAGAAGCTCAACTAAAGTTTTAAGTTTTACAAGGGAAATTCTTTCACCCTGCCTTAGGAGGGAAGGGTGGAGAACCCACTGTTACACAGGACACTCCACCCTCAGCAACATCCCCTTGATTAATTATGTAACCAGATCTCCTTTATCAGTATCTACTTACCAGTCAGGTAATGGCAGATGTTTGTGATGCTTGCATAGCATTACTGTGAGAAGATTTAACTTGGGGTGCAAGTTAATATTTTTCCCAAAAGATTTTTTTAAAGCAATTAGTTTAGTATACATCTTACACATATAAATCCTGACTTCCAATGCATTATACAGAGTTTTATGCAAGTCAGGCAGTATAAGCAAAAGAGTGTATAAATAAGAAATTTCAAATGTACAGTACAAGAACAAATGAAAAATATTTGTAAGGTAATGGAAGCTACTAGCAGTTTAGTATATGTAAGTAGCTAGTGGATACAGCAAAATGAACAATTTGATATTAGCTTAAAGCAGCTAAATTCTCAAAAGGCACAAGTAACTACTGTACACATGCATTCTTCAGTCTGTGGATGCTGCAAAATGGGGACATTGGCTTTTAAGTTTGTTCCCAAACCAGAAAAGTGCAGAGATTTCATTGGAGTCTTCTTTCGCTTATCGTCCATCTGTTTCCTGGAATATCAAGGGCTCGAGCAAATTTAATGTCAGACGTGAGTCTTGGCCTGTAAAATATAAAACTTCATAACTTTTTCATAATCAAGTTTTACATTCATAAGAAAAGACCCAGCAAGCAAAAGGCAAAATCTGAACCTAATACATGTTAATATTTTTACAGATAACATTTTTGTCAAAAAATCTTAACATTTCTGACAACAAACCATTATTCCTAAGTAAAAAGAAATAATTTTGATGAATAACAGATTATTCCTACACATTATTTTAGTTTCCTTATTTATTTCCTTTCCATTATTTAGTTTCCTTATCAGTGTTCAGGTTAGCATTAACCAAAAAGGTGTTACTTTTTTCTCACTTCTGAGTATGACATTGTGTAGAATGTCCAAGCAAGGGAAGAGGGCATTAAGCATTTAGAAATAGCCCTTAGATGTTTATATCTGTTCTTTTGTGTTAGAGTCAAAGCAGGCAATTTGTAAACAGATTATTTTTTAAGAAATGAATCAACTTAGTTCACAGCGAGATAAAATATATTTTTTGACTGGAATAGAGGTCACAAGACCTGAATTCTTGGCTGATTAGAAGGCCGCTTTATCTTGCTGGCCCTGAGGTTTTTCATCTGTTAATGAAAGGTTTAGCTATGCCAAAGATTCCCGAATTTTCCCAGTTCATGGCTCTCTTAGTGTCTTAGAAATTTTTTCATGTTATGGAGGCTAAAAGAAATACCTATTAATAACAATTCCATTTATTAAGTAGTTAGGTCTGAACTTATTATGTATATCTGCCGTTAACTACTTAGTTGCTATTTCACAAAATAATACACATACATTTAAAAAAAAATTTGTTGTATTGTTAACAGTGTGTGCATGTTTGTTGAGTACTTTACATCTTTCTGAAAGCTTTGAATTGAATAGGAAACCAATACCTTCATTTCCTGTTCCACAGTCATTTTCCCATGGTTCTTGAGTGTTATAACAGCAGCTTACAAAGCTGTCCCATAAGATGTAATAGAAAGGACTGAGTACAGTTTCATGTTAAAGTTCTAAGCTAATTGAAGGTGGTGTCTTGCATACTGTCAAGCTGATGTCACTTTGTTGGCCTTGAAAATTTTCAATATCCCATGAGGGTGCTTCTTTGACTTTGTGTGATGCCCTTGGGGTGCCTCAGTACACAGTTTGTGAAGGATGGGCTATACTCTCTTAAATATTTAATGTAACTAACAATATATGATCTGAGATGTAGAAACGGAGAATGAGTGAAATAGATCGTTCTGAAGACCTGGGCTAAGAAGCTGCAGGACTCAAGAGAAGGTAAAAATAGTAATAAATGTCTGCATGGGGCACACCTTCCCTTCCCATGTCACCTACAAAATGCTTACCTTTGCCTCACAGTTCGGCTCAAACTTCCTCAGGGCAACCTCCCTTAAGCAAGTCAAATTAACCTATTCAGAGTAGTCATTTCATAACACCTTTCAGAGCAGCAATTATACATTTATTAGTATAACTACTTGATGAATTCTTCTCTCTCTAGTTAGAATTACGTTCTAAGAGGCTAGGAATATGTCTGGTATCAGCACTGTATCCCACAGTCCAGTATATTATAGGAGCTAAAACCTTGCCAGATGAAATGAATAAGTGCACATACTCTGACAGAATAAGGTTAGCATTCAATTATTAATTCTAAAACAGCTGCATTTTTATAATAGCATTCCTAAAACTTTCTTTTTCTCATAATATCCATCAGTGAAAAGGAACCCATACACGTATAGCTACATTGGAAACCTCAGAAACTAATCTCATCTAAACTAAGTAAAAGCATAACCTTGCTTTGGATAAGACAGTCAAATATTCATAAACTCTTACAGGCAAAATAATTTCACAAGAAAATGTCTTTTTTTTTGTAAAGTGTGATTTTATTTTATTATTAAATTATTTTCTATTGGAGTATAGTTGATTTACACTGTTGTGTTAACCTCAGGTGTACAGATATCTCTCCCCACTCTTTTTAGGTTTTTTTTTTTCCATATAGGCCATTACAGACTATTGAGTAGAGTTCTCTGTGCTATAGAGTAGATCCTTATTGTCTATTTTATATATATTTAATGTAGTGTGTATATGTCAATCCCAATCTTCCAGTTTATCCTTCCTCTCTTTCCTTTTTAGCACCTGTAAGTTTCTTTTATATATCTGTTATTCTTTATGTTTTGTAAACAGGTTCATTTGTACCCTTTTCTTCAGACTCCACATATAAGCAATGTCATAAATAGTTGTCTTTCTCTGACTTACTTCACTCAGTATGCCAGTCTCGAGATCCATCCATGTTGCTGCAAATGGCATTATTTCATTATTTTTATGGCTGAGTAGTATTCCATCATGTATGTACCACAACTTATTTATTCATTCCTCCATCAGTGGGCATTTAGGTTGCTTCCATGTCCTGGCTATTGCAAATAGTGCTGCAATGAACATTAGGGTACATGTATCTATTTGAATTATGGTTTTCTCCAGATATATGTCCAGGAGTGAGATTGCTGAATCATATGGTTACTCTATTTTTAGTTTTTTAAGGAACCTCCATACTGTTCTCCAGAGTGGCTGTATCAATTTACTTTTCCAACAACAGTATAGGAGGGGTCTCTTTTCTCCAGCATTATATTGTTTGTAACTTTTTTGATAATGGCCATTCTGGGTGGCTTGATGTGATACCTCATTCTAGTTTTGATTTGCATTTCTCTAATAGTGGGGATTCCCAGGTGGCGCTAGTGGTAAAGAACCCACCTGCCAGTGCAGGAGACATAAAGATGTGGGTTCAATCCCTGGGTTGGGAAGATCCCCTGGAGGGAGGCATGGCAACCCACCCCAGTATTCTTGCCTGGAGAATCCCATGGACAGAGGAGCCTGGTGGGCTACAGTCCATGGGGTTGCAAAGAGTCGGGCACAACTGAAGGGACTTAGCATGCATGCAATACTTAATGATGCTGACCAGTTTTTCATATGCCTCTTGGCCATCTGTATGTCTTCTTTGGAGAAATGTCTAGATCTTCTGCCCATTTTTTAATTGGGTTGTTTTTTGATATTGAGCTGCATGCATGATTTGTATACTTGAGTGATTAATCTCTTGTCAGTTGCTTCATTTGCAAGTATTTTTTCCCATTCCATGGATTGTCTTTTCATTTTGTTTATGGCTTCATTTGCTGTGCAAAAGCTTTTAAGTCTAGTTAGGTCCCATTTGTTTGTTTTTGTTTTATTTTCATTACTCTTAGAAGATGGATCAAAAATATCTGCTGTGATTTATGTCAGAGAATGTTCTGCCTGTGTTGTCCCCTAAGAGTTTTATAGTATTTGGTCTTATATTTAGGTCTTTAATCCATTTTGAGTTGTTTTTGTGTATGGTATTACAGAATGTTCTAATTTCATTCTTTTTTTAAAAACTATTTATTTTTGGCTATGCTAGGTGCTTTGTTGCTGCACGTGGGCTTTCTCTAGTTTCTGTGAGCAGAGGCTACTCTCTAGTTGCGTTGAGCGGGCCTCTCATTGCAGTGGCTTCTGTTGTGTGGAGCACAGGCTCTAGATTGGGAGCTCAGTAGCTGTGGTGCATGGGCTTAGTTGTCCTGCCTTGGACTGTCTGCAGGACCTTCCCAGACCAGGGGCTGAACCTGTGTCCCCTGCATTGGCAGACGGATTCTTAACCACCGGACCATTAGGGAAGTTCTAATTTCATTCTTTTACCTGCAGCTGCCTAGTTTTCCCAGAACCACTTATTGAAGAGATTGTCTTTCCTCATTTGTCTATTCTTGCCTGCTTTGTCATAGATACGGTTCCCATAGGTGCATGGTGTACCTGACTTTGTATCCTATTCTGTCAATCTATATTTAGCTTTGTGGTAGAAAAAGTTATATTACTTCATAAAAGTTGCTCATATACAAAATTTCAAAATTTTATCAAAGGTCCAGACCACACTTTGAGAAACATATTCTACAGTAGTGATATCAGAAGTAGAAAAGTGATAATCTCTAGAAAATCGCAGCTTATTTTTTTTAATGACACTCTGCTATAAAGCCTGATTTTATTGACATATTAAGCACAAATTTTAAGGGAAGTGTATGATGTCACTATTGAAATGAATTCTGAAAATCTTATTAATATTCTATTTTCATCCTGGTATAAAAATCAACAACTGAAGTCAAACAGAATTCTAAAGTGAACAGAAAGTAAGGATATGGGTGTAGGACAAAGTAAGATAGTGAACAATTGCATTAAATAACTATTAGCGACTTTAAAAAAAGTGGACTTTAAAAAAAAATAGTAAATTAAGATTGATTCATGGATTTTGTGCACTCAGTATATCTGTTTTCTGAAAAGTGCTTTAAGATACAGTATTGGTAAATTATATTTTGTTATGCATTTCTCACCCTTAAAGTTTTTAGGCCAAAAGAAGATTACTTGATTATACTTTATACATTTTTAGGCAGAATAGCTATGGGTAAAAATACAGAGATGGGGAAATAAAAGAGAAGGTAAGATAAAGATGGTTGATCTTGTGCACCTGGAATCGCTAATCCATAAAGAGCCAACTCCCCTGTATGCACTGTCTTCTTTGGGAACTTGTTTCATCTTTTCCCATAAACTAAAAGCTAGATCTCCCCAAAGCTATCATCTCCCAAATAGTATCTGTTTATTTTCTCTCATCACATATCCAAGATACAGAGTTGATGTCCACATAGTACCCTATTGCCACATCCTGGATCAGTTTTACCTTACAGTCTTGTTAAAAAAAAAAAAAAAAAAAAAGCTATCAACCACAAAACACACCTGTACTTCTGTAGGTCATGCTAGAAATCCCTCCTCATCACACTTTCTTTATCTTTCTGATCCAAAATTACCAGCCTATTCTATCTCACCCACCACCCTTCTGTCCCCCAGCTTCTGTAGATTAATGTTTTTTAAACTTTATGTACATTTCAGTTACCTGGGCGATCTTGTTAGATTCAGATTTTGAGTCAGTAAGGACACCCAGAGACTGCATTTCTTATAACCTCATTGTGAACCACTCTGAAGAGTTAGCACTAGAGGAGCTGTTTCTGCTATTACTTAAACTATAGTACTAATCCTCACTCCCCTCTTCTGCTTTAGCATTCTTTCCTTCCTTCCTTTTCTATTTTCAGCATCAATTCTTCTTAGTGTTTTTTGTCTTTTTTACACTGTCAATTTCAATCTTTCTCTCACCTCTTTCTGATCTGCTTAAATATCACCCACTTTAAAAAAAAAAAAAAAAAACACCACCACCTAATTTAACCCTTTACTCCCCCTAGCTGCCGTCCTAGGTCTCTGTCACAGATTTTTTTTTTTTTTTTTAAAGAATTGCCTGTGTTTGCTGATATCGATTCTTCATCTCCAATTCAGTTCTGTTCCCCTTCCATCTGATTTGTAGGTCCATTAGCCCACCAACAGTGTTCGCTAAAGTCACAAAATTACCCCATGGTAGGAAGCCACAAAGGACATTTTCAGTTCTCATATTATTTGAATCTGTCAATAGCATTCAGTTCTGTGACCCACTCCAACATTTTTCCACTTTGTCCTTCATGACAAGACAGTCTCTTTATTCTCCTGTTAACATTCTGGAAACTCTTTTTCAGACAGTTTTACAGGACCATCATCTTCTATGCAGTTATTAGATATTACAAACTGAAGTTCCTTGGGGTCCTGTCTTCCTTTTCTAGCATATATCCACACCCTGCTGCTGCTGCTGCTGCTGCCAAGTCGCTTCAGTCGTGTCTGACTCTGTGCGACCCCATAGACGGCAGCCCACCAGGCTTCCCCATCCCTGGGATTCTCCAGGCAAGAACACTGGAGTGGGTTGCCATTTCCTTCTCCAGTGCAGGAAAGTGAAAAGTGAGAGTGAAGTCACTCAGTCATGTCTGACTCTTAGCGACCCCATGGACTGCAGCCCACCAGGCTCCTTTGTCCATGGGATTTTCCAGGCAAGAGTACTGGAGTGGGTTGCCATTGCCTTCTCCATCTCTACAACCTGCATAATCTCTTGTCACTTAAATGCAAATGACTTCTGAATTTATATCTCCAGCTCATAATCTTTGAGTTACAAACCTATATATCCTGTGGCCTACTTGACACTTTAGATAGCTCAGAGCCACCTCAACTATAAGTGATCCAAGCTAAATTAATAATTTCCCGCCATTACATGCCATCTTCACATAGCCTAATTGCATAGTCCAAAAAATGTTGTTTTTGACACATCTTCTTCCTTCAGTGTCATATATCCATCCATTCCGTCTTTTAAGACCTCCTTGAATTCTATGGAACCTATTCACTTTTTTCCATCTACATTATCACTTTCACTCTTGTATCAATAATTACCATCTATTGGCTGGGCTACTGCAAATGGCTTCCTATGGAATATCATTTCCATTGCATTCTGCTCCTACCTCTTTTACACCCTGAAGATATGGTGATATTTTGAAGGATAAATTTGATCATTCATGCCTGTCTCCCCTGCTCATCCTGAATTTGTTTTAGTCCCTCATATAACATGCCAGGCTCCTTCCACTAAAGGGTTGTTGCTTGTACCGTTTCATTGATTTGCCATGTCTTCCCCTCTTTTCTTCTAAGACTTTATCCATCAGACCTCAACTCCACCATCATGATTTTGGGAAAGCTACCTTTGTCTCAATGACTATGTCAAATGTCTCTGCTGCTGCTAAGTCACTTCAGTCGTGTCCGACTCTATTCGACCCCATAGACGGCAGCCCACCAAATGTCTCTACTAGGAGACCATACTTAATCATGTGCTTCTCCATTACAATATTCCTTGAGAGTATGGTGGTGGTGGTGGTGGTTTAGTCTCTAAGTTGTGTCCAACTCTTGAGACCCCATGGACTGTAGCCCACCAGGCTCCTCTGTCCATGGGATTTTCCAGGCAAGAATACTG
The DNA here is from genome assembly GCF_003369695.1 of Bos indicus x Bos taurus. Classification (NCBI taxonomy): domain Eukaryota; kingdom Metazoa; phylum Chordata; class Mammalia; order Artiodactyla; family Bovidae; genus Bos; species Bos indicus x Bos taurus. The sequence goes on along the minus strand of NC_040079.1, from coordinate 93,901,734 downwards.
GAGTGGGTTGCCATTTCCTTCTCCAGGGGGTCTTTCCCACCCAGGAATCGAATCCAGGTCTCCTTCATTGCAGGCAGATTCTGTACCGACTGAGCTAGGAGGGAAGCACAACATATTTGAGTAGGAATCTCAAATGATAAAGCATTTGAGTTGGGCAATTTTTGTATTATTATTGAAGAATAACGTGGCAGAATATGAATTAGGGATGTTGCAATACACAAAATTTAATAGTATTTGTTGGAATATTTAGATGTAAGTTGTAGAAGAGTTGAAGATATTTCATAGGGTTGATAGGAGAATGGTTGAGTATATAACAGTGAGGTTTCAGCTAAAGAAAACAATGTTCAATTTATTGATGTTCTGAATGTGAGGTAACAAACTCACTAGATGGAAATGGCTTGATGACATTTTGAAATGTAGGAATGGACATGGTGCAAGATTTCATCTAGACTTCTTAGTCTGATTGCCCTTCTCCTGACAAGCAAAACATACTCCTGTGTTTACTCTTCTGGTTAAGGGCACAGAAGGAGTCAGAAATCTTGGAGGTACTTGAGATTGCTCTCTCTCACTTGTCTATTTCCATATTATCTGCTCTTTTTTCCCTCCATCCCACTGTCACTTCCCTGGACTTTCACCTGGACTGCTTCAACAACTCTACTCTCTCTGCATCCAGTCTTTTTCTCCTGTAATCCAGTTTGCACTGTCATTTAAAACTTCCAAAACACCAGAATGTCACTTGCCTGCTGTGGATCCTTCAAAAGTTTCTACTGACTGCAGAATAAAATCTGGACTCTTGATCAGGCTTTATGATCTGACCCTAGATTCCTGGATTTCACTTCCAGCCTCTCTCTCCAGCTATACCAGACTGCTTATTGTCAAATGCCTCCTGCTGCCTGCCTGCTTGCCTTCCCACCTTCCTGAAATCTGACTGTAGAGTAACAGTTATTCTGACTGGGGAAAAGATACTATACTGTCTTGTACGGAGACAAAAACCAAAGTCAAAACAAAAAGAAGAAAAATGCCTAGCCTTCAACTCAGATGTGGCCTCCTGAAGCCTTCTCCTCTAGGAAGATTTATAGCTCCACAGGTTATCTGCCAGCTCACTGTAATGCTTAGCCAAAAGTTAGCTGACCCACTGTCTCCTGCAAAGGTGAATTTAAGCTCACTACTTGGCATTTCTTTCCTTGAGGTTGTCTAATTACAAAGAGTTTGGCTACACATAATTTGTTGTCACATGTCTTTCTGGGCTGGAAATGTGTCCACAAATTCCTCCCCTTGACCTCAAGAAGATGGCTACTGGAGGGGGCGGGAGGTGGTCATTACGCCTTACGTCATCACGTGCCGGGAAGGTGGGGCCTCAAGGGGAATATTGCGAAGGGCGGGGCCAAGTAGGATGAGGCGGGGCTACGAGGGGCGGGGCGGGGCCGGAGAGGGGTCGGGGGCGCTTCTGCTATTCAGCCGGTGCAAGCAGCAGCGGGAGGCATCGCAGGGCGAGTCCACTTGATGCTAGGTTCTGAGAGCGTGACTGGGACCACCGGCTCAGACCAGAGGTAGCCGCATAGCCGAGCGGAAGCTGGTGGCACCCGTAGCGGCGGCCGGAGTCCGAGCTCCGCAGGCGGGAAGCACCCGGGATCGGGGAAGTCCCGGGAGCAGCGCAGCGCGGCGGCGCCTCCCTCACCCAAGGGGCCGCAGCGACGGTCACGGGGCACGCCGCCACAGCGAGCGACCCAGGCCGGGATTTCAAACAGGCAGCCCAGGCTCCTCCTCCATCCGCGCCGCCTCACCTGCGGGCAGCGCGGCGTCGCCTCTGCTGGTAAAGACGGCACCTGCGCCTCCAGTCTCCCTGGTCTCCGCCCCTCGCCCCCCGGTGCCAGGCCGGGGCCGCGCACCTGGACGTGCGGGGCTGCAGAAGCCGCGCGGCTTCTGGGGTGCTGTGTCTCCGCCATCGCCCCGGAAGGGCACAGGTGGAGCAGCCACAGCTAAGTGGAACCCCGTCCCGGTTGCCGCCGGGTCCCGAGGACAGGGCCGTCCGCGCCCGGGAGGAGCCGCAGCCAGCCAGGCACCATGAACAGCAGCAGCGCTAACATCACCTACGCCAGTCGTAAGCGGCGGAAACCGGTGCAGAAAACGTGAGTCTCCAGAGCCTGTCCTCTGTGCTGTGGAGGGGTGGGCGCTCAGGCGCGGGACACTGCCGCACCCCGCCCCCAAATCCCCGAGGCCGGGGGATTATGTCCCTTCCCTTTGCAGTCTGTGGAATCGAGATCTGGAGGCCGGTCGAGAAACCCAGGCCTTGGATTTTTCCGTGATTAATGATTGCATTTTAAAAATTGTGCCCCCGTTCTCTGTGCCCCCCACCCCTTCTCCAGAGCACCCATTCACACTTCCAGCCATTTGCAGCGCTGTTCACTGTGCTGTGGTCCTAATTTGTTGACAGCTCTCCTCTGCCCTGTGGGGCTGGTGGATTAGTTAACCTAAGCCCGTCTTGAAATCCCCTTTCACATTTAATATCCTCCTCTGTTAGGTTAGAGGACGGTCACCATTCTTACTCCTGGTAGGGCGAGATGCTTTAAATAGCTAAACACGTGCTGTGCGCAAGAAAGGGGCTGAGTGCCTCTGAAGGTATTTTTTTGGTTCCCCGAAACTGGCTTTCTGTTATACTCTTATTTACTTATTTGGCAGTAATTTTGTAGCGCTCAGCGTGAACATATCAATAAAATGTATAGAGGTGGTAGCAGCTTTGAGAGAGTGTAGTAGCCAGGATACAGTAGAAGATTTGTATTTTAAGTCATCTTTTGGGGGAGATTTATCACTTTGGAGGTGGTTTTAGGGTCTGCAAATGATTTGGAGATGGAATTATTGAAACAGACGTTTTCATTCGTAGCATCATTCTCTTAATTCCCTTTTCCCTCTACTTCAAAGTTTAGTCAATTCTGATAAAGTACAAACTTAGGTTTGTTTGTTTTGGTAGGGTATTTGTGTGATTATGGCAAATACTTTAATTTTTTTCAGAAAAAAGAAAAATCCGTGCTTAACACAGAATTACTTTTGCGAGTTGGCAATGTTCATGTGTTTATTCCTAATTATTATCCTTGAGTTATTTTACTTCACATTTTTCAAACTTTCATAAACAATTTTAAGAACACTTTAAACGGTTACTCAGAACAAATCAGAAGTGTGCATGTGGCTTAAGACTAAATTTAGGTCACTAATCCAAACCAGAAAAATAGCAGTTTAAGATTAATATTAAAGACCAGTTTAAAGGTTTCAGTATTCTGGAGTTTTAATTTCCTTTTAGAATTTCAGTGATTGCAGTCCTTCAGATCTAGACTTGGCATCAACAGAGGATATTCATCTATAAATTGATTAAAATTTGGAAGACTTATCCTGCAGCGTGGTTGACGTTAGGAATACTGTCAAGTCAGCAGTTTTTGTCTTGGCAATTCTGTTGACCTTGGTTTACAATACTTGTGTTTTATAGAATTGTTTCTTATAAAAAATGTGCTTGTCTAATTTGACTTTGTCCTTGATGGTTATTTAAAATTGAAAGGCATCACAGACACCTCTGTGTATTTTAGTTAATACAATAGTACACTTGACATAATGTATAATATATATATATGTATATCATAGGTTTTATTTGTATAGTTAGAAAACCTGAGAATTGGTAAGTTATTGCATTTCAGGAAGTATGTTACACAGGACCTAGATGACTTCAATGAAATGCTTTAATTTTTGTATTCATTTTAAAGTTTAACATTTTGGGCTTCTTGTTAACATTTTATTAAAGATTTTCCCTTTAAATATATTATTGCACTTTTTTTTTAAGGATGTACCTTTTATTATTTGATCTTAGCACTTAAATATGCTTTCTAAGACTTTAATATATTTGTGTTTAATATCTCCTGTAATACAACCAAAGTATTTCCACATTTACCCTTATTTTATTTAGTTAGTAGAGATGTTTATCACATCTTTACTGAGCATCATGCATGGCTTCTAATTCTACAAATGCCTTAAAATGTCACTGCTCCATAAGAAAAGCCTAGTGCTGAAATTTACAGAATCACGGGAAGTTGTTCATAAATTGTTTTTAACTGAATCAAAAATGATGAACTTAAAATGCAGTTAGAGTCCATTTCAAGAATGGAGCCATAAACCCAGTATTTTAATGTTTTTTAAGTTAAATTACTAGTTTATAACTAATAGACAGTCTAATATGGTGGCATATTGTCAGAAAAATTCACTTGAGCTGAAAATGATATTAAGATATGTTTAACTTTGACCCTGTAAGTGAGCCACTGTATTTTACTTAGAAGAAAATACGTTGTAGCATAATCATAGAACTATTAATAAAATGACCATTTAAATACAGAATTCTATAAAATTTTGGAATCAAATGGGTGACATCATTTTAACCTGAAGATCTCCCCGTCTCCCATGGTATTTATTAAGCAAGATAAACTCCCCCTAGTGGTGAAGTCCAGCATTCAAAATCATCATTATTGATAGTACAAAATGATTTTAAACGTGTTCAGTTTAATCCCACTAAAGTATCTTGTACATAGTAGACACTCAATAAATGTTTCCTTTCTTTTTGGGGTAATGAAGGGTAGAAAATTAAAGGACCTGAAGCAGCCCTGAATCCAATCTACGTTCCTAAAGAGATTTTCAAAGATGTCTTAGGAATAGGTTCTACTCTGTTTCCTTAAATGTTCCTTAAAATAAGCCTGCTCCAAAAAAAAAAAAAACCTTATATTTAAGAAAAAGCAGTGTTTTTACTTAAACCCTCTTCTTTTATCAGTATTTTTCTTTGGTGGTGAAAGACCTGTTATTAATTTCTTTAATTACTTTACATCATGAAGATAGATGAAAAACACAGTACTGAATTAGAGTCTGGATTCCCACCCCCTGCCAATGAAAATAACTTTGGATGTGTTTTTGTAGTTTTTAAGCTTTATTAACACATAAAAAGTTTTAGTGGTACTTCAGTTTACCGTTTCTGCAGAAAATTAGTGCTGAATGTTGGCAAGTAATAGGTGTTGAGTAAATAAAATCTACACCTGAAAATGATATCAACAGTAGTGATGATCAAACCAGCTATCATGAAGTGTCAGAATTAGAAATAACTCTCAGCCTTTAGGTGACCCTTTAACTTTGGTAACACACTAATAACAGTAATAGGAAAGCAGTGTCTTCCTTGCTGTTTTTATGAAATTGCTATTCCTTCTATCTAAACTAAATGAATCTCAGTTATATTGATGCCTACTTAGTTGAATAAAATTTTGCAATGTTTTCTTGAAAATGTTTGATATAAATGTACTATGATACAATTACCTAAGTAGCTTCTAAAAAAAAAGGTCTTGTTAGTTACATACTTACTTCTTCACTGTTGTTTTTCTTTCAAATAGCTTCCTTCAGATAGTTTACACGTAGTGGCTATAGAGGCTCTTACATGTTAGAACTCTGAAATAAATGAGTGAAAGTGATTAGCTATAGGTAACCTATTAAAGGAGAAGGAAATGGCAACCCACTCCTGTATTCTTGCCCAGAGAATCCTGTGGACAGAGACGCCTGGTGGGCTGCTGTCCATAGGGTCGCACAGACTTGGACACGACTGAAGCGACTTAGCATGCATGCATGCATTGGAGAAGGAAATGGCAACCCACTCCAGTGTTCTTGCCTGGAGAATCCCAGGGATGGAGGAGCCTGGTGGGCTGCCGTGTATGGGGTCACACAGTTGGAGACGACTGAAGTGACTTAGCAGCAGCAGCAGCAACCTATTCAAAATAAATGATGAAAAGAGGAAACAGTGAGATAGAGATTGAAAAACACTAGTTCTAAACGAAAAGGTGCAGTCTGGTTTCCTTGCTTTGGGTGGTCTGGGCAAGTGATTGGTCCATAAGGCAGGGCAGTCCATACCTACACTGCCACTCTTACCACTAAAATTAGCAGGAGAAAAGTGTTTTATAATCTGTAGAGGCTGCTAATGATAGAGATGAAACAGAAACTCTTAAATTTCATTCTTAAATACTTTTAGCCTACACGGTCACAGAATAACCATTTCTCCTGTGCAACAGTAAGAGGCAGTCTACGAATGTGTTCTCAATTGTGGGTGATGACATGCGGTACTCCACTAGTGAAAAACTTAACATAGTATTGCTTATTGATGCGCATAATTAAGACAGTTACTTAGAAATTAATACCATGCAAGTCTTTGACACCAGTACCTTTCTATTTCTATGCTTCTTTTAAAATGGATTTTTTTGCATACTGGTTTAATGTAACAAAAAACTACTCTTTGTTAGTGTTCACTGTGACACAGGCATGCACAGTGCTCTGCAGACATCATTTTATTTCATTTTTATAGTAGTACTATGAAAAGTTTTTATTATTATTTCAGTTTCCTCTGTAGGGACCTAAGGTTCAGATTCAGAGTTGTTAGGTAGTAAATGAAAAGCTGAGTTTGAATATCAGATTCCAGGTCTTTTGGCTCCAAAGCTTGTGTTTGTTCCAGCTTCACAATACTGTCCAGGTGAATATGTTCAGTGATGCGTATGGTTCACCCGTATATGGAGATTTCCTTATAATGCTCACTGTTTTTTCTCGAATAGTGTTCTGAAATAAATTATTCAACATTGCCCCTACCTGATGGTGTGCTTGTTTCACTCCATATGTGCATTCATGCCCTGCCTTCTTAGGTTCCCTTCCTTCTATTTGCATAGAGGCACTACCAGCCTTACCTCCTGCAAAACACTGTTTTCAGTGGCAGCAGAGTAGTCCCTTCTGCTAATGTTCTGTAATTTATTTTGAGGCAAAAATTTTTTCTTTCCAATCTTTAAATACTTCAAGTAGTACTTTAAAGAATATCCTTGAGTTTTGTGAATTTCTGTATGAATTTTTAGTTCATTCCTTTGGGGAAAATTCCTGTAAGTAGAAATTTAGGGTACAAAGATATGATGTAATTTTAAGGTTGAGCCAGATATTATGCTCTGAAACATACTGTCAGATTACCAAAAAAAATTATATTCCTATTGGTAGTCTGTAGGAGAGCCTATATCCTTGCATTTTTGCTTTATAAAAATTGTCAACTTCATAGGCAAAAAAGATGGGGTAAGCACTTGAACTTCTATGTTGAGATTGTATGTGTGGAATAATAGTATGTTTGCAGATTTTTCTATTAGAGATGTCCTTTACATACTAGTTTTCTTTGTCTTATGTTTTTCAGTTTGCTCTTTTACCTTATTTTAATGAAATACCATTTTGAAAAGTATTCATTTTAAACAACACATGTATATTAAGAAGTCAAAAATACATGTATAATGTCAAGTTTGGCATACTAAGCATTATCTGATGATCTTTTATTGTGATAGTTATGGTTATCAATGCTATTTAATCTCTTCTTCATCCTCCCAATATAGTTTTATCACAATTTTGTATTCAACTCACTTGCAGTGTTTCATTATTTTTTAAACCACATATATTGTTTACTGCTGAGTTAAGTGATACACTCTGATTACATTTTCCTTTCTGTTCTCCATTGTCATCGATTTCTTTGTTTACCTATTTTTCATCTTCATATTGTTTATATCTGTGTTTACATCTGGGTTTAGCTATGTCTTTGCTTTATCCAAGACAGATTTTGTGTTTCTGTCTCTGATTTCGTTGTTTGGCATGGTTTTCTGGAAGAGAAGAATAGCTGCAGAAAGCCATATACTCAGCCATCATGGAACTGGAGCGATTTACGTATCTCTTAAGACCTGATTGAGAAGCCACATCTCCATGAAACCTTCCCCATTTATTCTACCTATAGCTGAATCTTACCTTCCTTAACTTTCCAGCATAACTTTTAAGGCACCTACATTTTTGAGCAATACATTATGTTTGATTTTTGCCGTGTTATAGAGTGCATCTTCTCCTAGTAAGAAAGACAAGCTCTGTAAAGATAGGTGTCTTTCCTTTGTCTTTGTAGCAACTAGAGCTTCTTAGTACCATGCACATAGTAGATATCTGAGACTATTTGTTAATTTAACAATTGCCCACCACTTAAAATTTTTCATGTTTCAGTGCTTTATATATGGTAGATGTATTATATATGGGTTCCAAGGAAAATACATAGAAAAAAGTGCATATTCAAAACAGAAGAGGCTAAAGGGATCATCCTTAATTTTTTTTTTTTTTTTCCTTTTAGGATTTTGGAAGTAACAGTGGTTTCCAGGGCATATTTCATGTTCTGGTTTTCATTGTGAAAGTCTTGTGCTAAAGATTACATGCTGTTTGTACCTTATCACTGCTCCTTAAGCATAGCAGAAGCAGGAAAGGGAAGAAGCCATCATAGCTATAGAGTAGAAACAGGAGAGTAACTGAGGAATTCAGACTCCTTACAAGTAACTGCCAGTCAGAATGCTCAGAAGTTTTTATAGACCTTTTTTGCCTCACATAGGGAAGTAGATATCCAGCTGTATTGAGCTTAATGTGAAATCTGACTTTATTCATGTCATAGATTCCCCTCTCCAGTATCACATTATGCATATAATTTATGATGGTCAATATTCAGCATTTAGAGATAAATAAGTATGAACTAAAGCCATAGGAAGGACATGAAGAATGAATGTGTTTGGAGCTGGGCTTAATGGGATATGGTAGAGAGATTTATCGAGAAGTACTTCAATATCCTAGCTGTTAGAATGAGAGTCATACTGTTGTAGATGCAGAGAAGGGGTGCTCAGAGTTCTGAAAAACATGAACTTGAGGACATTCAGGTACAGAGACTGGAAATAAACAAATTATTGGAAAGTAGCTTGAAGCAGTGAGAGTAGATTAAATCATCCACAGGAAAAAGCTGATAGAGCAGACTCAGTCCTGTGATAGGTAATCTCCGTTAGAAAATGTCACCTTAATCTCATAGGATTACTGAAACAGTCTTTGGATGTCATTTTGAGGTTTTATGGTAAATGTCACATAAAAATATGAACATCTACGATTACAGTACTTTATGGTTAAACTGGGTCCTTATGTTTTTTAACTGTGTTTCAAATACTGAGCACAAATTATGAGCCTAAGAGACAGTTTAGCTCGGGATATTAAAAAGGCTTTACGAGGAGCATGCTAGCTGGCGTTGAACATACCATTGGGCCTGTTACACCAGTACTTACGGCACGCACGGCTTCTAAAGCAAAGCATGGCATGCAGTCAGCTGAAGGCTTGCTTTCACAACAGTTTTGGTTTACAGGTTGGGACAAGATTTTTGTGGTTAAGGCTTAAAAAAATAATAAATTGACTCCTTTACATGATCAGCATCTACCGTCTCTCAGAAGATGCCTGAATTAAAAATATCTCAAATCCAATCTTTTGGAGACATTTATTTATATTTCAAATGTTAGCCTTTTGTTTAAATAGATGGTTGGCAGTATGTTTTGGCATAGGTTTGAAGAGAATACAGAAGTAATACTTGCATAACTCAAGTCAAGTGTGATTGATGTAGAATTACTCTCTCTTTTTACTGTTTGGTGCATCTTAAATAGATCTGGATAAGGGTGAAGTATTTTCACAAAATAGTTGTGAATATTTCTCACAAAATCAGTGAAAAGGTACGTCAGATCTATTCCTTCAGCTTTAACAACAGTGGATCTCAAATGCCAAGTCCAGTAGGTACTTCTCCGCCCTGGCTTTCCTTAGTAACTTTGTGCATTTGACTTTGTTCTGTGACCTGCAAAATATTCTCCCCTGGTTCTTTTCCTGTCTACCTTATTGATTCTTCTCTGTCCTCATTTTGCCCATTGCCCTTCCTCATCTTTATACCTAAATGTTGACATCACTGAGGTCTATCCTTGAGTATCTTCTCTCTGTTTGGCGTACCTTCCATTAGAAAATGTAGTTGTTATCCTGAGCTCCAAATCCCAGTCATTTGTGACCTCTCCTCACCAAATTTTTTTTTTTTTCCCGTTACTCCCTATACCTAGGAAGTCAGCAAGTCAGTTTGGTTGAGTGATCATTTGAGTCTGGCTTCGTATGAGCTTTGTGGTGGATTCAAAGTGCTGTTAAAAAAATCGCAAGCCAGGCCATCCTTACTACCCCACAGTCACTCCTTTTGGTCAGGCTCCAGTCATTTCCTTTCTGGACTCTTCTGATCAGCAGCCATCAGTTGAGAGTCCTCTTTGTGTCAAGTACTATGCTGGGCGTTGGAGATATAAAACGATGAAGTTTACATCGTAATAAGAGTAACACATAAGTATATGCAATATAGGTTGCATAACACTTAGGCAATTTGATCTTCTGCTAAATATCCCAGTACGTGCATAATAATACATTAGTACTTGGACAGTTTGCAGTGCATAAAGAAATAGTCTCTGCTAGTGCAGACCTGACTTCTGCAAAGAGCCAGTACTAGACTCTAGGCAGCAATATCACATGTAGAAGCACCGCTGAACCTCTTTCGCCGACTGTTCTGTTATTTCTTTCTGTGTCTTAGCAGCTTGTCTTGCTTCAGTGTTTGTGTTACTGTCTTTTCCCCAGTGTTTTATAATCATTACTGGAAAGCTCCCAAGAGCACACAACTGGATTTTATTTTCAGTTGTGGGAAATGCCATCAGCCCAGAATCCTCCCTCGTGGAATGGCTATTGAAGGCATTTGCATAAGATGCACATGGTACCTAGTCGGATGGGAGGAATCCAGTAGGAGTGGGTCAGGGAAGACAACAAACACGATCTAATTGAGCAACACTGTGAAGCTGCTGTGACAGAACACAGGGATGCTGGGGAGTAACATGTATGAGAACATCAGAGTGCGTATTGGTGACTTAAGTCCTGTCTTTGCTCTGGAGAATAACAGGCAAGGAAGGTTTTGCCTGGGGGATCAGAGACCAGAGGAAGAGTTCGGGGCCATAGAAAGATCAAGAGGGGGTTTCGTTTGTTAGGTTAAGGAATGTGGACTGTGCAGAGCTGCTGAGTGGTTTGGATCAGAGGAGTGACAGATTTATGTTTGAGAAAGGAGGACTGGCTGTGCTGTGATCTGCCCTGCATCCCATCCCCTCCATCACCAGAGTCAGGGCAGCCCAAGATTGGTCATGCAAACCCCAGCTGAGAGCTGAAGCTGACTTCCCGATACCAAGGGCCAACTTCATACCATTTCTGTGGGGAAACCTGCTGTTTCCTCTTCAAGAACTTTTTTTTCATCAGATGCCCACATGGCTCACTCCTTCACTACATCCTTATCTGTGCTAAACCATCGCATCAAGAGACCTTCCTTGCTGATCAAAACCAGCACCACATCACTCCTTACTTCCTTATCTTGCTTTATTTTTCTTCTCAACACTCACCAGCCTGGGAAGTTATATGCTTATTTGTTTCTTTCTTCATTTGTGTATTTCTGGATCCTCCCATCGGAATGTAAGCTTCCAGAGAACAGGGGCTTTAGTATGTTTTGTTCACTGCTTAGTGTTCTGGGTGTGGCATGTGGTGGGTAGTCAATATTGTTGAAGGGAGTTGGCCCTAACCCGCTTCCCCGTCTCTCTCTTGCACTCTGAGCTTCTCAGATAGTTCTCTCACTGTTCACCTTTTCTCACTTGTGCCGCCTCCTGAAATCCTGTTCACCTTTCAAGGTTCAGCTCATATACCACCTTTTGTATAAAAATGCTTTTTCAAGCAATTGCTCACTGTCCTCAGCTCCTGTAACACTTTTTCAGTATAGAGAAGAATGTTTTCTGGGACTGCCCAGGACATAATAGGTGCAAACAAATATTTAACAGGTGATTGGTTGGTAGAGAATTATTCAATGGGGTGGACATGCATTATAAGTAAAAGTTGAAATTCAGTTGATTAATTGGAGAAATGCAATAACTAGATGTGACTTGAGTTTCATTTTACATGTGATTAGGGAAAATAGCTAGAGAGAGAGTCTCCAGTTTCGACTAGGTATGGAGTAATGCACAGAGTCTGGAGGAAAGTATTTAGGACTTATTTTGTATCCATGTACTTTACCAATTTCATACTCTTATTTTTTGTAGGAATGACATGAACTATAACAGAAACAAAAAGAAATAGACAACTTCTGAAGAAATTACCCATTAGGGACAGTGTAAAAAATATGCTGAATTTTCGTATTGCTTTCTATTATATTCTTGCATGAAGTATTACTTCTTTAAAAAAAGTATTACTTCTTCATGTTACTTCATGTAACATTGAAACCATGCTATCTAGAAATGTTTTGATTGAATCAAATTAATAGCGTTATACTCAAGCAAATTTATACTTTTTAAAATACTATAATTTGAATCATCAAAAATACTTTGTCTTCTCCAGTAAAACCGGAGGAAGAAGTCTTCATCTTAAGAATGCTCTTAATATTCTTTATATTTTCTGGTAAATGGAAGGATGCAGAGACATGATCTAAAAATGACTTTGTTTTTTAAATATCTTCTCTATATTTTAATATTGGGTATCTGATGATCTGTAAATTCACTTTTATGGATTTCTATTATGAAATCCTGGGTAAGGCCTTTGTGTGAAGTTCAGTTTCTCATTTCTGAACTCAAGTTCTACTCCTACCCATCAGTATCTTTTCTCTCAGATGAAAAGATTTTCTAATTGAGACACAAATTATGTCATAAAGATATAAAATTTGCCAGTAATTGTGGGTAAGCAATTAACCTCTAATATTTGTCGGTCAACAAATACTAATAACTGAGGTCAAATTTTTCTTGCCTTAATATTGGAGGACCCCATTAGATGGCTGGAGGACTCTGTGGAGATGCAGGAATGGGCTTTGAGAGGTTCTCATGGTCAGGATGAAAAGTGTTTAATACAGGAAGCTGAGGGTGATGAAGAAACAGCTTTGTATTTAAGGTCATTTCTGTTTATCTACAACCTAAATGATGCCAAGATGATTCTTGTGAAAGATAGCAAAGGAGGCATAATTTTACCTAACTTATGGAGATTTCTTTCTTCCCCCTAGCAATGGCTGTGTTTGAGGGAGAAAGAAACCTAGTAGATTTTTTGATTGGGAACCATATTCCACAGATGTATGAGGTGTGGAAGAGGTACTTGCGTTTTCCTGTGATGGGTTCATAGTTTTTAATAAAACATTACAAAAGAGTTTACCTATTATCTTGTTTTTCTTAATTAAGATGTGAAAGAAGCATTTTGGAAAAAAATTTATATAAACTTGCAGTAGGTTTTAGATGTTTTGTTAGAAAAATAGTTGAGATGTTATAATGCGATAAAAATGTTTGCTCTCTAGATCGTCGTGTATTTTACGGAATTCTGTTTGTTTTTCAGTGTCAAGCCAGTCCCAGCTGAAGGAATCAAATCGAATCCTTCAAAGAGGCATAGAGACCGACTTAATACAGAACTGGACCGTCTGGCCAGCCTGCTGCCTTTCCCACCAGATGTTATTAACAAGCTGGACAAACTTTCCGTTCTTAGGCTCAGTGTCAGTTATCTCAGAGCCAAGAGCTTCTTCGATGGTAAGACAGAAGGGTTTAATTTTTCTATAATCGCTTACCAAGTATTTATGTTGCTTATGGCTGTTACCACTTCTGTGTTGAAAACTGAAAAAATTAGCCTTATGTGAAAAAGTTTTGTTTATTGCTGTTGAATAAAACTTAGGTAGCAAAGCCTAATTTGTAATATTTCTAAAAATCAGTTTTCCCGATTTCTTCATCAAACAGATGCTGCCACTTAAAGGATACATATGTCATTCTTTGAAAATTATAACACATGTGAAGTATGACACTTTCCAGTTCTTCTCCTTCCAACTCAAAATTTTAAAGTCTTTTTTTAATGGAAAGAATGAGACATATTAACTACGATGATATATTTTTGCTGGGTTTCCTTCACTGTGTTTCATAGATATATCATTTCGTTTGTCCTTGGAAAGTTATGTATAGTTCTGCTGCTTTATAATTAACTATATGTTTACTCCAGGAAAATGTAATTAAAATATCTTCTTCCACCAGGAAGAGCATTTCGTTATTGGAGGCAGTGGGCTTGGCTTTCAGTCCCCAGTGTGCCACTGACAACTATTGTACTTTAATCTTTTAGCATCGCTTGACTCAGCTGAAAGCAAGGGATTTGAACTAGGTAATCTTTGTTAATCGCAGTCTATCGTAGTCATAAAGTATTCTAAATGGAAGTTTTGGTTTGAAAATAATGTTTCAGTATGTCTCTTCATGCAAAACAATTCCTCGATTTCTCTTTTGTCTGTCTTCTCTTTTTCTGTTTATATGTCAGAGTTTTTAGAAACTGTTCAGTCTTTTAAATGTATCTTGCCATTTGACCAACAGCAGTAGAGAATTAATGATAAAATCTCAACGACTTATGTCAGTGCTTCTTAACCTTTAACGTGCTCACAATCACATAGGGACCTTGATAAGATGAAGATGCCTATTCCGTAGGTTTCGCTGTCGTCAGAGATTTTGCACTTCTTACAGACGGTCAGATGATGCTAACGCCCTTGACACAGTTACAGATGCTTGAATTTGCAGTTTGTGTGCAGAATATCACAGGACAGTTATTTCCCTGTAGGTTTGTGTTTAGATGGTTTGCTGTGTTTAGTCTGAGCATCTTTTTTATTTATAGGTTTGTTTGCCTGCCATATGTTGTTTATTTTGGGTTAAAAAACTATATAGTTCAGTCATTGCGAATCTGAGCAGTATACACTGATTTCAGGATGATAATTTCAGGGAGGGTTGTATATTTAAAGGTTCATAGTAGATACTTAACATTTTCTCTGTTCTGTATAAAAAGGTCTTTGAATTTTCCAGACCCTTCATCTTTGGGGTGAGTTATGAAATATTGAGTGGTGTGTGTGTATCAGCTGTGCAGTCATTTTGTGACAGGAGCTAGAAACTAACTTTCCAGATTCCCTCTGTTGTTTTTGCAGACCACATCTCAGTTACTTCTGTCTTCTGGGAACCATATATATAGCAAAACCCTGAGGACTTTTCCCTCGGTCTGTGATTCTCAAACTATTAGTCCCCAGATGGTCAGCATTAGTTGTCCGCTGGGCATTTCTAACAGATCTTGAGCCTTACTGAGCACATTGGAATCAAATACTCTAGTGTGGTGGCAAGTTTGGGAGCCCTTGTTGTCGACTGTAACCTCAAGGGCACTCCCAGCTTCTTGGGATGCAGTCCTGACCTTCAGCATCTCTTCACACACGGTGCTGTCAGACCTGTGATGGGGCTTCTGTGACACGTACAGTGTGGTCTCTGCCCTTAGAGAGTTTATAGTCTAGAAACAAGGAGGCATTCCTTCACTCTGATACAGATGTACTGACATGATCATTTTGCCTTTTTGTTTCCTGCTCCTCTCTCATGGGAAATCAGCTTATATGTTAAAAAGAGGGGGAAAAAATATGTAGGATTTTCCTGTTTAGAAGCAGTGGGGCAGAAATGAAGCTGCTTAGAGGAATAGCCAGTGTGCCATTTAAGTACTAATATACTAATACATACTGCTTTCGAGGCTGTCTTTCTGTCTCTGTGTATGTGTATGTGTTTATGCTTACACATATACATATACACATTAATATATGCATATTTAATTAAAACTATATATACATATTTTTTCATGATTGGATGTGTATCCTGTTCAATCCCCCAAGTAAAAGAATTTCCAAAATCTACCTTATAAAGAATGTCGTAGTTTAGCAAGGCTCCTTATGGAATTGTTACTTGTCAAAAAGGGTTTTCTGGGCTCTTCACTAATGAGTTTATGTTTTATTCTGGCTGAGTGTGTTTGACAGTAGGCTCTTATTACCCTCTTAGCGTCATTCCTTCATCAATCAAAGTATCTTTCATTTGAGGTCCTTTGAATTACTGGTTTTTATACTTAAGTGTGCCTCAGCATAACTTGGAAAGCTTGTTAAATGCACATTCTAGGATGTGACCTTTCTTTTGCTGATTCTGAGTAGGCTTATCCAGAACCCAGGAATCTGTATTTTTATAAGCAATCTAGATAAGTTTAGGACAATGATTTAATCTGATTTTACACCCTGTGTTACTTAAATTTTTTTTTTTTTGCCTTTAGAAAGACAAACCCAGATGTAGACAGTTTTAGAAAGACTTATGTGTGTTTGCTTGAGGCTCAGTGGAATGTGTACTCTAAGCAGGTATTGTAGGGTTGTTCAGTACAGGAACAGAGTTAGGTGGAAGGTGAGCGAAATAATCAGTGAAAAAGCCCAAAGTCTGCCCCAGACCACCACTGGTCTAGGAAGGCAATGCAGTTTTGAAAGCACACAGAGAATACAATTTTCAGGTGATCGTTATGATCTAAACAGATACTAAGTGCAAACAGGGAAACGTGGAGCATGAGGACAGTGATTAGGATTTCTGTGTGTGCTGAAAACCACTCTCCCACTGTTAGGGAAAGAGTAGAGCGAAGGGAAGCTCTAAGTGAATAACAGGATGCAAACAGGGGGTGTGCTAATTCCTGCGGAAAGAACAATATAAACGAGTAATCATACAATCTTGTTAGAAAGGAAACTCAAGTTCTACTGTAACAATAGATATTTTTCCAAGAAAATACATCTATTTATTGCAAGTTTAAATAATCCAACTTGGATGGGATCTTCTTAAACTGTGAAGCCATGACTCTATTGCTATGACTGTCTGAAAAGCAGCACTTAAGTTTCAAGTACAACATTAATCTTGATCCATTTTTTAATTAATCAGAACATTCTGAACTATAACTTTAGAGTACTTGAACAAAACTCGGTCATTATGGTAAAGTTAGAAGGTGTTTCTGTACCATTATGAAACTAAAATGGTTTTTAAAAACATTTTGTAATTCAAGATTGTGCTTTATTTATTCTAAATACTGTGCTAAATTCATGAAGAAGAAAAAAAGGGGGGAAAAGGCTTTTCTGCCCTCTAATAGATCAAGATCAAGTGTCTTATAAACTGTGACAAATACAGTATGTGAAATCCTTTAAAAATGTGCATGTGAAATCCTTTAAAAATGTGCATATGAAATGTTTTTAATGCAACAGTTAGGGAGTATTTTCAAAGGAGGGAAAAGGATTAGAAGCTTGTTAGTTTTGGTTTCAACTAAGGAAATAATGGAGGAAGTCTTTGTATGTTTAATCCTTGAAAACTCTTGAACTACAGGTATTATAGATAGTAAAGCCCAGGGAATTTTCAGTTTGTAATTTCTACTTATTTTATAGATAAAGTAATCATTACAGCATTTTCATTTTCACAATACAATGCTTTATGGTTTTTTGGGTGCATTTAAACATGCCGCATATTGCCTATTTTTTTCACTAGAATAGAAGCTCCTGGAGAATATTGTGTCTATTGTTACACCTGAAACACTGGGGACAGTGCCTGCCCCAGAGTGGGCACTCAGAAAGCCTATTTAACACATCTGAAAAACAATGTAAAATTCATGTTGAAATTCTGAATTATATACTTTATATGAAATGTGTCTCTGGGGCTTGGTTTATGATGTTACTATTGTGCAATTTCCAGATAATCTCTCTGTGAATAGCCACTTACAATGATCATGATTGGTTCTACCAATTATTTTATTTTCTTATTTCAGAATCTACAGATGCAGGGGATGCTTGTTTTAAGGAGCTAGAGCAGTAACAGGTTTTGACATGGTCTTTCATCAGTTGGCTGAATCATATAGTGAGACATGTGGAAGTACGAAGGACCCAGTCTGCTTTGACCTGGCTTCTCACCGCCCTTTCGCACGGCTCTCCCTGCAGCCCTTTGCGTTCGTGGCTTCTCTGCCTTCACGTTGTGTTTATTATCTTGCCCCTGGGCCAGGGTCCTTTTCTTCCCTTTTGGCTGTCCCTGCTGCACTTCCCAGTAGTCTGCCAGTGTATTTTTAAGTTTTGTCAGCGCCGATGGGATGTACAAATAGGACTCTGAACTTAAAAGGAAAAAGCACTCTCTTTGTACATTCAATAGATGAAAAATGCCAGAGTATAGTGACATTTTAATTTCTGCACCATGGACACATTTAGACATGCTTAAGGATGAACAACCACATATTAATACTAGATTAATTGGAATTGTAAGTGTTTTAAGTTCTGTTCAGTTTCCTCAGCAGCATTGCTCTTCTGTGTTACCTTCCTTTCTTCCCAGCTTCACGGTTGAAAGGCTTTTCTAAATTATGTATCTGTGAAGTTTTTCTGTAGAGTCTTCTCTATTTTTAGAAAACAAATTTTAAAAATTCCAAATTACTGTTTTCTGATGTTAGTAATTAAATAGGAACATAGGAAAGTGCAGTTTTTGCTGCTTGATAGATTAAATCCAAGAGAAGCAAGCCTCAGGACAGAAAATGACCAAGTGGACCTGTGACCTGGCAAGTCAATGTGAAAGCCTAAAATCTTTAACATCATGTTAAAACAACTGTCCTTTTCTAATTTTTTTTTTAAGTAGAAAATAAAAGGAAGACCTGTGTCACAAATGAGTTTTAAACTCACATATCATATTACCTCTGAGATGGAAAATATTTAGAATAAAATTTAAATAACTTAATGACTGTGATCAATAGTAGGTTATTAAGAGAGACTTAGATTTGGGGGAGTTGCATGTAACCTAGTCTTTGAAATTGGTTGATGTGAAGGAAAAGGGTTGTTTCCTTCTTCATTGTATCTCTTAAAGCCAGGATCAAACAGTGGACATTGTGCTTGTTAGCCAGTCTGAATCAGTATGGTAATGCTTTATTCTTAGTAAGAGTAACTTCAACTTGTGAACAATGTTAAATAAGATTTCATTATCATTTTAAAAAATATTCATCATCATGTATCATTTACATTATTCTACTTTTTGACAGCCCTCCCCAAAATTAATGAGAATGACTAATCCACTTCTGTGTTGAAACACAAATATCTATAATGAAGTAAAAAAAAGACAAGTTTTCTTTCTTTGAGACAATAGTAAGTGTCAGGGCATGTAGAATTGATCATTCTGTAAAATATCCATAGTACTTGTTGTCCCTTTAAATACAGTCTTTAACTGTGAAATCTTACATCCTTCATTATACCTCAGTCATGAGTTATTCTTCATGACATCTTTACAATGAAGATGTACAGATTTAATTTGTGGAAAGGAAAACTCAGAAACAGGAAAAGGTGATTGTGTCTAGAGGTGAGTTTGTGGATCTGAGTTTGTAATTTCAAAGTTCTGCATTTGCAACTGTCACGGGGGACAGTTTTCTGGTTATTTGTAAAACTAGATGGGGCTTCCCAGGTAGCGCTAGTGGTAAAGAACCCACCTACCAATGCAGGAGATGCAAGAGACATAGGTTCAATCCCTGAGTCGGGAAGATTCCTGGAGGAGGGACTAGTTACCCACTCCCATATTCTTGCCTGGAGAATCCCATGGACAGAGGAGCCTGGTGGCCTCCAGTCCATAGGGTCGCAAAGCTAAAGCGACATAACGAAGCGACTTAGTACACACAACACAGAAAGCTGGATAACATAGGGGCAGTGAGTCATGAATCACTGTGTATGCTTAAATAATCACTGTCTTATAAAGCATAAACATTTTACACATTGGAGTATTTTAGATTCATAGAGTCTAAAAATGCTGTGAGAAGAGAGGATGAGAAGCATTAACTTCTGATATATGGTGATCTAAAATATATTCAGCCTCAGTGTTTACCATGGATCTTGGTAGACTGTTTTAAATTAGAAATTACATGTGCTTTTTTCTTGGTCTTCCTTTTGTAGATATTTAATAATTCGCTTCCAGTTCATTAGGTTTTCAAAAAAGAGTTGTTGTGTTTATTCATCTTTAGCTTGTATATTTCTCTCAATTTCAGAACATTATCTTGAAAAGTATATATATATATATTTGAAGTATATATTTGAAGAATGAACTTGAACAAGCAGTAAAAACCAACTAAGTAATAGAGCCTTTTTAAGGGTTGATATAAAAGTTTAAGGTGTTTGTATATGTGTTTTTTACATTTACTGAATTTGTATGCTAACTTGATTTCCTTTTTTAAAAAAAAATACTGTAGGCCAAGTAATTCACAAAACTTTCAGTATCATACATAGCAACTGTAATTTCTTAATTCTAGAAATGTCCTAAAAGATCAACACATTTGAAATCATCCAATAGTGTTTTGTTAACCCACTGTATTCAGATGGTAATTTATATGTTTTTTTCCCAGAACCTGAAAACACGAAACTCTAACATTCATGATACCTTCCATAAATAAACTCATAAAATTTAGAGCTTCTTTTAAATTTTAATTTATGGGCAATATAATCAGATCCATGCAGATGGAAACATGGATACATGAAAAGAATGGTAGGACTTTCTTATTGAGTCAGGGTGTAGTACATTCAAGTCCTGGCTCTTATATTTAATAACATGACCTATATGGGTCAGGAATTTAATGTCTCTTTTCCACGTATAGTCTAACTTACAGCAAAAGAGGCATTGAATTCTACCGGTGGTGGCTTAGTCACTAAGTCATGTTCAAGTCTTGTGACCCTACGGACTGCAGGCTGCCAGGCTCCTCTGTCCATGGGATTTTCCAGGCAAGAGTAGTGGAGCATGCTGCTGTTTCTTTCTCCCCGGGATCTTCTCAACCCAAGGATCAAACCCAAGTCTCCTGTATTGCTGGCAGATTCTTGACTGACTAAGCTACCAGGGAAACCCTTAAATTCCTTGAATAAATAAGTAAAATGACAAAATTATTTTATGATATTTTATATAGGATACTTTTATCTAGAGTGTTTTTCTTTGCTTTGGCAAGTATTCTTTAAAAACACAGTG
Organism: Bos indicus x Bos taurus; assembly: GCF_003369695.1. NCBI lineage: Eukaryota > Metazoa > Chordata > Mammalia > Artiodactyla > Bovidae > Bos > Bos indicus x Bos taurus. The sequence continues at coordinate 93,880,996 of NC_040079.1, read as the reverse complement.
ACATGCATATCAGAATCTGTGCTCATTATGGTCTTTATAATATGTTTTGCTTCTTTCTTGTCTCTCTTAAATTTACTGCTTTAATGGGTTTTCTCTTTGATCATTTCCTAGTGTTATATGACTCCAGGATCCTTGATCCTTACTTGCTTGGCCATGAGCAGTTCCAGTTGGTTATAAATTTATGGGCTTAGCTTTCTTTTTAAAGGAAGATTACCACTGGAGAAATATTAAAGCCAGCCCAACTTTTGTAGTTTTCTCTTTCCTCCACCACCCCCACCCCAGTACAGGTTGTAAATGTCTTTAGTTAAATTTTAGTTTGAGAGACCTTGTGAGGCGTTTTGTGAGACTTCACTGTTGGTTAATGGAAATATACATCTGCCCTGTTGTAGTGTTTTAGAAACTATTTTCACATATAATGTAAAATTAATCCCTTGAGGGTCTGTAATGAGATACAGTAACACTACCACTAATCATTTTTATTCAGTAATTATATATATGTATTATTTTTTAATGCTCTTATGGCTTTTCGACTTTTTGATCAACTTTTTGTGTGTGTGGTATCCTTTTTAAAACTTTTTATTTTATATTGGAGTATAGTTGATTATCAGTGTTGTGATAGTTCAGGTGAACAGTGAAGGGGCTCGGTGATACATATACATGTATCCATTCTTCCTCAAATTCCTCTCCCTTCTAGGCTGCCAGGTAACATTGAGGAGAGTTCCCTGTGCTATACAGTAGGGCCTTGCTGGTTATCCACTTTAAATATAGCAGTGTGTACATACCAATCCCAGACTCCCTAACTATCTCCCCGCCCCCTGTAACCATAAGTTCTATTTCTTAAGTCTGTAAGTCTGTTTCTATTTTTGTAAATAAGTTAATTTGTATCATTTCTTTTTAGATTCCACATATAATGGATATCATATATTTCTCTTTCCCTTACTTACTTCACTCAGTATGAGAATCTCTAGGTCCATCCATGTTATTGCAAACAGCATTATTTCATTCTCTTTAATGGCTGAGTAATATTCCATTGCATATATATATGTATATACATCTTCTTTATCCATTTCTCTGTTGATGACATTTAGGCTGCTCTTGGAAACAGTGCTGCAATGAACATTAGGGTGCAAGTGTCCATTTTGACTGGTGTGAGATGATACCTCATTTGCATTTCATTATTAGTGATGTTGAATGTCTTTTCATGTGTCTCTTGGCTATCTTTATGTCTTCTTTGGAGAAATGTCTATTTAAGTCTTCTGCCCATTTTCTGATTGGATTATTTGTTTTTATGGTATTGAGCTTCATGTGCTGTTTGTACATTTTGGAAACTAATCCCTTGTCAGTCACATCATTTGCAAATATTTTCTCCCAATCTGTGGATTGTCTTTTCATTTTGTTTGTGGTTTCCTTTGCTGTGCAAAAGTTTTTGAGTTTAATTTGGTCCCATTTATTTTTGGTTTCATTTCCTAGAATAAGGAGACAGATCAAAAATATCTTGCTGTGACTTATGTCACAGAGTGTTCTGCCTATGTTTTCTAGTTGTATAGTATCCAGTCTCTCATTTAAGTCTTTAATCCATTTTAAGCTTATTTTTTGTGTATGGTTTAAAGAATGATCTGATTTCCTTTTGTTATAGGTAGCCGTCTGGCTTTCCCAGCACCATTTGTTGAAGAGACTGTCTTTCCCCCATTGTGTAGTCTTGCCCCCTTTGTCATAGGTGATCAATCATTTTTAATCTGTTGTTCAAATTCATTTATTTGTTCATAGCTGGAGATTTAAATTTGGGAGTCATCATAGTGTCATTGGAATAGTGTTTTAAACCATGAAAATGAATAAAATATTCCTGGGGAAAGCCTATAGACTAAGAGGAAAAATACCAAAGATAAGACGTTTTAGGAGTGGCCAGAGAGAGAGGAAAGCACATGTGTGTGTATGTGGAACATGAAATTGTGATACAGTTTCAGCAAACGTCATTATGGTGATGTTTGCTCAAAGATGACCTCGTTTGGTGTTTCAGGTTCTTAGAGGGTCAAGGAGAAAATTACACCTGAAAGTATAAACTAAAATGAAATTAAAATCCACAGAAAAATACTACTACTAGAGAAAGTAATTTCTGGTTCTTGGTTGTCCATAGAAAACAGTAAGCCATCCAGGTGCCCGCAGTGGGAGGTTGAGAGGAGAGACAGTAAAATTGGATCAAGTGGAACCTAAAGTTGTCTGTATGGAATTCTTTTAGCCTTAAATTGGGCTTCCCTGGTAGCTCAGATGGTAAAGAATCTGCTTGCAAAGGGGGAGACCTGGGTTCAGACCCTGGGTCTGGAAGATCCCCAGGAGAAAAGAATGGCTACCCACTTGAGTATTTTTGCCTGGAGAATCGCATGGACTGAAGAGCCTGGCAGGTTGCAGTCCATGGGGTTGCAAAGAGTTGGACATGACCAAGCCACTTTCACTTCATTCAGCCTTAAGTTTGCCCACATGGTGTGAGAGGGCTTGTATGGTCAGTTTTACAGAATATGCTGTTGTCCACTGGACTGTTGATAGTGTCTAGTCTCTGTGTCACAGAGGTAGCTCCCCTCTGTTTGTCCTGGCCCAGTAGAGGGAGATTGTTGCATAAGGAGAACACCAGCAGGAAGGGGACTTGGAGGTGCTTCAGTTACCTAACCCTGTGGCTTTAGATTAGACCTTTATCCTCACTGTTCCACAGAGTTTTCATATTCTCAGCATGGACAGTATGAATGCTTGCTTGCCTGCCTGATATAAGTTTATAGTGGATTTATCCTAAATAGTAAGATCTTTGTGAACCAGATTCTGAAATTAAAATTGTTTATAGTTGGCCCTTGCACAACATGATGATTAGTCAAAAATAGGCATGAAACTTTATAGTCAGTTCTCCCCATCCATGGTTCCTCTCTAGCCAAAGCTCTGCATCCGTGGATTCAGCCCATCATGGATCATGTAGTGTTGTTATTTACTGGGAAAAACCCATATATATGTGGACCTGCCCAGATCAAACCCCATGTTGTTCACAGGTCAGCTGTACATATACAATTTTTTGTTACTGCCCTGTGTTTCAGTCATCAATTCTGTGGTTCTACTTTCTTCTTTATAAAATTGAGATGAGAATTCCTTCCTGAAGACATTCATGTTAACAATGAACTCTTTAAGCAGATGAATGATAATTTTAGAGGATTTGAGGGAATGAGGTCCAGAACATTGTGAGTTAACTTCCTCCATCTTGATTTTCTGAGTCACTTGGAATCAAGTGGTACCTTCTTGGTACCACTACTTGGAGCAGTGGTACCTTCTCTTCAGCATCTCTTGGGAACTTGTTAATGAAGCAGACTGAGGGGCCCCATACCAGGCCTGCTGAATCAGAATTCTAGAGGCTGGGGTCCCGCAATGTGTTTTAATAGTCTTCCAGATGATTCTGATGTCTGAGAAAGTTTGAGAATCACTGCTGTGGTTGATTAAATTCTCCTACTTAGAATGTAGTTTTAATTTCACTGTTTACATGGAAAGTCAAATGCAACTCAGTTCCCACTGAAAAGGTAAATTAATTGCTCTAGTTTGTTTCATTAATTCAGAGGCCTAACGTAGTTGCAGTAGAATTACATATAACTAAAATGTAAAACTGAAAAATTTTGAGTAATATCTTTCAGTTTCCACTTGATGGAGAGTAGGTTAGATAATTTCCACTTGATCTAACTTTAAGAACTTTTTCAACTTTAGAATGATGGGTTTTTTTTTTTTTTAGATTTGCTAAAAAAAAGACAGTAACCACGACTTTAGCCTACATTCACTCATTATAAACTAACATTTGCATTTTAAAAACCAAATTTACTTTTATTCTGCCTTGGTGAATAGAAACTTCCAGGCAGAAAAAATAATCTGTGACTATCATCAGAAACCACTGAACTATATACATCTTTGTCTCCTAGAGACCTAGGAAAATATAATATGTATATATTCTCCTAGAATATAATGTGGGTTTTTTTTCTTAATTTCAGTTCTTCTTTCACACAAAAGGGCAATACTTCCTTTACCAAAAAGCAAACTTCAACTGAAGCGAAATATCTTATTAGCTCAAAGGATCTAGAAGAAACTCCCATATATAAGTATACTTATATATGATTGGAAATTATTTGTAAATACTCATCCATACTCAATTGGGGGATGTAGTATTAAGTAATATAGTATTTTTTATATTCAGTAGTATAGTATAGTATAGTGAAGTCGCTCAGTCGTGTCCGACTCTTTGCGACCCCGTGGACTGTAGCCTACCAGGCTTCTCCATCCATGGGATTCTCCAGGCAAGAATACTGGAGTGGGTTACCATTTCCTTCTCCAGGGGATCTTCCCGACCCAGGGATCGAACCCGGGTCTCCCTCATTGGAGGCAGATGCTTTAACCTCTGAGCCACCAGGGAAGCCCTTATATTCAATAAATACTGCATTATTTAGCGGAGAAGGCAATGGCACCCCACTCCAGTACTCTTGCCTGGAAAATCCCATGGACGGAGGAGCCTGGAAAGCTGCAGTCCATTGAGTTGCTGAGGGTCAGACACGACTGAGAGACTTCACTTTAACTTTTCACTTTCATGCATTGGAGAAGGAAATGGCAGCCCACTCCAGTGTTCTTGCCTGGAGAATCCCAGGGACAGGGGAGCCTGGTGGGCTGCTGTCTATGGGGTCACACAGAGTCAGACACGACTGAAGTGACTTAGCAGCATTATTTAGCCCTTTTTAATTTTTGGTGATAGTTTTGCTCTCTTACATGCTTATATGAATGTGGGAATAGAACTTAAACTTTTACTGCCAGAGGTAATAAAGGGGGTGATAAATATTATTGTAAAAGAAATTGAATTTATATCAACAGAGATTAAAAAGACTTATGCTTTTTCCTGGCAAGGCATTTATCGTGACATCCTTCTGTTTAAATGCCAACTACAGTAACAAAATACAAAGTATAGTTTACTACATGCCAATATTTGTTCCCCATGAATTTCTCTCTTGAACAGTTCAGAGCATGTTTAGGAAGAGGAAATATTTGGCTTGTAGGGAGAAATGGAAATCTCAGCTTTGCTATGTAAAGAAAGAAAGTGCCATGTTAGAAACATGGATACAGTTGAATGCATGTGGGAATAAGACTTGAATATGGAGAAAAGACTTGAATCAGTTGGTAATAATTAAAATCTTACAATCTGATAATGCTGTGACATATTTACACTCTAAATTCTATTATCAATTAAATTCTTGTACAGCTGTTTCATTGATCTCTCAGAGGAAATAGTTGAAATATTGTGATGGTCTATAACCTTAATATCCCACTGAATGCTCAAAGTCAGAGCCTTACAGCAGACTTTGGAAGATGTGCTGTTCCTACAGATAAGGGAAGGGTTTTAACAAGGTCTGTGCAGTAGGGCAGAGGTTTCCCAATCGCAGAATTGACTCATGACTTGTTTTCAGATAGTATATTTTGTTTCTGTAAACTGCCATGTATTTAATTCCAGGGGTATGATGATTAACGTGTCTTCTCCATCTGATTATGCATGTAATTTTTATAACAATTTATAAGTTTGAAATACCTTCAAATTTATGTTTGTAGTCATCATAGCAGTCCTGTCAGACACTCATTAATGCTCCCTGGTTAGAGATGAGAAAACACTCGGTTATCCCTGGTGTGTAACTTTTAGTGTCAGCTGCTGTCATGGTTTGAGGGTGTATAAACTCAGTGCACAGCCTGTTCTCTCCGTACTTGACTGTCAGTTATAGAGTCAGGCATTACCCAAGTACTCTGCATGCTATTTTAGCCCTCATAAGAATCTGTCTCCAGAAGTATCACTGTCCTGATTTAAAGACGAGGAAAGGAAAGATGACAGGTGGTTAGCATGGGGGAGGAGTCTGGTAGGTGGTTGGTAATAGCTCATGCTATTGGGGTCTAGCTACCTGGGTTCTTACCTAGGCTTTACCATTTCAAGGTATAACCTTGGGAAAGTTTCTTAACCTCTTTAAGTCTCAGTTTCCTAATCTACTGAAAGGACAATAAGGCCAGTCTTATAGAACTCTTGTGAAGATTAAATAAGATGTAATACCTGGAAATGGCTTGGCATAGAGTGTGAGGTCTGAGTATCACACATTATTACTAAGGCAATTATTGAAGGGCACTCAGATGGTAGGAAGGTCATCTCCCCACATCTGCTTCTTACTCTTCTGTTGCTTTCTAATCAAGGCAAGAAATGCGCATGTGAAAGTGAGTATTATTAATTAATACATCTTCTAGAAGGCAGAGGTGGTAGGTATGAAATCAAGAAATAGAGGACAGATTCATGGAAGGGCAATAATTACATAATTTGGGACAAGTCTCTAGGATCTGAGTTTTCTAAAAAGTCATATTAGTTTTTTTTTAGGTGAGAATGGGAAGGGAGTGTACCCTTCCTGGACTGATCTTTGCACAATATTTACTTAAATTCTTAAGTGATTATTAGCCTTAAACATGAGAGCAACAGAAGTACTTGTTTGCTTGTCTTTGGAAGAACCCTAGTGATCCTTCTCCAAAATGCACTCATCACTTTTCCTACTTAAGCAGTAGTTATACCTATTAAGTATTGTCCCTCCAGCAGTTAGAACTGTAAGTATTGTTGTTTAGAGAGAGTTTATACTTTGTCTCTTTCAAGTTTCTCTAATATTTTAATTAAATTCCATGCTGGTACTTAATATTTTTGTCATTCTTTTCTAGTTCTTTATTTCCATAGCTTATATGCCCTACTTAAAGGCAGAGTCTGTCTCATGTCTAATTACATTGGCTGATATCTCCCATACAAGACCAGAAACAAATAAGTTACTGAGATGAATGGCCTCTTTGATTTCTTATTCAGCTTCTCAGCGGTCCAGTAACACTAGTGGGAACTGACATAGATTCTTTTGATTGAAAGTTAATTTTAAAAGATTCCTGATAAAATTTAGACATTTAAATTTGACACTATTCATATCTATTTTTAGGATGACTTTGCTTCTTTCCTAATATCAGGGTTTGGATTTTGTTTTCTTAATAACAAATCTTACCAATATTTGGTATAACTTTTTTGCCTTTTATTGTATTGCATTATTGGAGTATAATTGCTTTACAATGTTGTGCTAGTTTCTGCTGTGAATCAGCCATAAGTATAGATACGCACCCTCCCTTTTGAGCCTCCCTCCCACCTCACCCCCATCCCACCCCTCTAGGTGTTCCCAGAGCCACTGATGAGCTCCATGCGCTGTAAGGCAGCTTCCCAGAAGCTAGCTATTTTACACATGGTAGTGTATATACTGGAGAAGGCAATGGCACCCCACTCCAGTACTCTCGCCTGGAGAATCCCATGGACAGAGGAGCCTGGTAGGCTGCAGCCCAGGGGGTCGCTAAGAGTCAGACACGACTGAGCGACTTCACTTTCCCTTTTCACTTTCATGCATTGGAGAAGGAAATGGCAACCCACTCCAGTGTCCTTGCCTGGAGAATCCCAGGGACGGCGGGGCCTGGTGGGCTGCCGTCTATGGGGTCGCACAGAGTTGGACACGACTGACGTGACTTAGCAGCAGCAATGTATATACTGCGCTTCCCTGGTGGCTCCGACCATAAAGAATCCAGTGTGGGAGACCTGGGTTCGATTCCTGGGTCAGGAAGATCCCCTGGAGAAGGGAATGGCAGCCACTCCTTGTATTCTTGCCTGTCAGTGCTCCTCTCCTTCACGCTGGAGCTTTTGGAAAAGTAGGAGAGTGTAGTTAACCCTGACACTGTGAGGCTTTAATGGATTCCAGCCGCTAAAAGGCAAACAAGAGAACTTACAGGATATAAAGGGGAGAAACAGGAAAAAAAGGGGAGAAAAACCTTTCTGTCCTTTACCTTTCGGTGAGAAGAGATTGAGCCTTTTCCTTTGGTCTTGCCGAACTGTTGGATCAGTTAGTTTACCTCAAACTGCTTTTTGGCCTAAGGAAATCTGTTCTGTGGCCTTTGGGATTGTTACATTCAGAGGCCAGTGTTTTGGCCTCTTCTTTCAGAGACATGTTTTAAAAGTTCTGCAAAGGCCAGAACTTGGCATAAGGTTGAAATGTGACACGTACATTGGTGATTTACCAGAAAATACACTTCAAACATGAAAATGTTTTATATGGAATGCTTTTCTCAAACTGAGAGGAAATTTGGTTATTAATAAATCTCTAGCTTATCACTGAGCCCAATTATCCTTAGCACATAAAAATTTAATGAAGAGATCTTAAAAAGAATGTCAAGGTTTGTTTTGCTTAATGGCTTCTCTTATTCAAATATCACAGGTTACAAAAAGATCAGTAAAATAGAAAGGTATTGTAATAGTGTCTAAAAGTCCATACTTTACAACAGGGAAATGCATAAGCTCTGGGAAATACTGCTAATAATTAAAGCTACCATTTACTGAAGTAATATTGAGTTCCTCTGTGCTGGAAATTTCACATATATTTGAATTATTTTTTATAACAGCTCCTGCAGGGTAATTTCTTGTTTTCTCAATTACCATTTTACATACCAGGAGACAGGCTCAGAAAGCTCCCACATTTAGGAAATGGCAGAGCTGAGATTTGAACTCAATTCTCTGTGATACCAATGTCCACATGTTTTAATGGAGAGAATATTTGATAGTGCTCAGGAAAACGCTGAATAAGTAAATAGTGGCTGTTATTATTTTTGTTCAGCTGTGCTGTCTCCCAGACTAAATGTGTACACATACACACACACACAAACACATACACACATAAACACACAGGAGAGAGATGGGAATGTGGTGATACATGCTGCTTGAGAGCATGGTATCTCCTACTGTAAGCATCTCACCATCCCATCCGCCTCTCCTTCACAAATGCAGTCCACAAGCTAGTACTCCTGTCTGGAAAATCCCATGGACGGAGGTGCCTGGTAGGCTACAGTCCATGGGATTGTAAAGAGTCAGACAAAACTGTGATTTCACTTCACTTAATGAAAGAGAAGCCACGTTACAAGGTGTAACACCTAGGAACAGACATAAAAATACATCTTTTTTTGAGGACAACTTTAAAGCATTCTAGTGGGACAAAAAATAGAGACTTGAACAAATGGAGAAACATGCATGTTCTTGGACAGACTGATTCAACATCATAAAGATGTTAATTCTCCATGAGTTGATTTATAAATTTCATATGAAGGTAATAACAATGCTAACAGTTTCTTACCCTAAAACTAAAGGCTCCTAACTTTGATGGACATATATCTCTTTAATAAGGTGTTTGATTGATTTTTTCTCTTACTGCCCATAGTTCACAGAAGTTAGATGAATATATAGAGAGATTATTTTTTTTTATAGATTAGGTTGTGAGGAACCTTATTATTCTAAATAGATGAGAACCAGAGGAGTGTTATAGCGATGTCATGCAGTTCTTTGAATAATAATAATGTGTGCTAGTCGTGTCCAACTCTTTGTGACCCCAGGGACGATAGCCCACTCGGCTCCTCTGTCCATGGGCTTTTCCAAGAATACTGGAGTGGGTTGCCCTTTCCTTCTCCAGGGCATCTTCCCAACCCAGGGGTCAAACCTGGGTCTTCTGCATTGGCAGGAAAGATTCTTTACCAGTCGTGCCACCTGGGAAGCAGTTTACTTGAAACTTCTTAAGTAATATGCCAAAAATCATATAGTGAACTCATCAAAAATTGTCTTTAAGAATCTGTCAGCTGACATTAGAAACCACCCATTGGCAAAGGATTATTTACTTAGTCATTGCAGTGCCAGTAGATACCAATTTTTCAAATTGTCTCTTTTTTTTGGTGTACATAGGTTTTTTTTTTTTTTTTCCTTAGAGCTCTTTGAAATTGCTTATTTTAAAAACTAACTACTGTATCCTTGTTTTTCCCTCTTTTTTCCCTAGTTGCATTAAAGTCCTCCCCAGCTGACAGAAATGGAGTCCAGGACAACTGTCGAACCAAATTCAGAGAAGGCCTCAACTTGCAGGAAGGAGAATTCTTACTACAGGTAAATTGTAGTAGATATAGTTCTCTTTCATTAGAACCATTATAAATGGAAAATTAGTTAACAGCCTTTTAACTGTCCCTCATTTCTTTAGGACTCAGTGATTCATAGCAATTTCATCTGAGCTACAGTAGTGGTATAATGCTAGTACATGAATAAATGGAATTTTATGAAGTATTAGAAGTCCAGTTATCACTTTCCCTGTTGCATTTCTTTAAGTAGCAAGAAATTCTAGATCATTTTAAAGGTTCTCATTAAGACACTGGTTTTAGGTATATGTTTTTAGGAATATAGCGCCATTAAAATAATTTTATTTAATAGTTAGAAATTGTTCTTAACCTGAACAATGTGTTCTTGTAACTATATTTTCTTTTAGCAGCTGTGTATGGCTTACCAACATGCTATAGATTTTTTTTTTAGCCTCTATCAGCCCTATTGTCATGCATTAGAACTCTGAGAGATTCTGGTAGATTTGTCTGTGAAAGTATTTTAAATCTTTTCCTATTTTTCTTTCTCTTGGAGCTGATAAAATGCTTGATTCTCAGTTAAATTATCAGATATTTATTCTGTTAAAGACTGAAGACGTATGCTATAAAGAATGTACATATGCATAACGGAATCACTTTGCTGTACACTTGAAACTAACTCAGTACTGCAAATTAACTGTACTTCAATTTAAAAATATTAAAGAGAAGAAACTCAAAAAGATATGTGCTGTAATCTGTACTATATTACAGATTTTTAAGTCTACAGAATTTTTAATTCTACATAATGATTTCTAATTCTTCCCAGTGAACTGAGATGTGAACTTAATTTGCAACTGTGATTAAAAAGTAGCTGTAAGTTTCAGTAACTCCATTCAGTAAATGGTTAAGTATAACCTGACAATTTATAACATTTTATTATAATTTATAAAATTGTATATAACAAATTATAATTTTATAATTGTGTTCAAATCCCTGATAGGGAAAATTAACTTTTGCTTCCATTATGTTAGAAAAAAGTTAAATATATTCAACCATGAGTCATCCTCCTGCCTCTGGCTGAGGATTTCTATGTATTGATATATTAGCTGAAACACAAAGACCCCTTAGGTCACAGGAAAGCATTCTAATAATTGCTGCTTAATATGATTAAACAGAGCGGGCTTCCCAGGTTGCACAGTGGTAGAGAATCTGCCTGCCATTGCAGGAGACGCAGGAGATGCCAGATTGATCCCTGGGTTGGGATGATCCTCTAGAGAAGGAAATGGCAACCCACTCTAGTATTCCTGCCTCGGAAATCTCATAGACAGAGGAGCCTGGCAGGCTACGGTCCATGGGGGTCACAAAGAGTTGGACACGACTGAGCGTGTGCGCGCTCACACACACCACACACACAGACACACACACACACACACAATGTGATTAAATACATCTCGGTTTATATAGTAACGTAATAAGGAAGTTCTTTATCTCAAGTGAAAATAGACAAATGTGGCATGCTTCACACTTCTTATCTTAAACTGGCTTAAATTATGGGGCAGTGATTTTTATTTTCCCCCTAAAACATTTAGACAGATTGTCAACATATCCTATATCAAGGGCCCAGAATAAAAATATACTGCTGCAAGCTGGTGTTCACTTTTTAATTTTCTAAAAATTGGAAGCACTTAAATATTTAAAATGAATAGTCCATCATTAATTCTGTTTTATGCCATTTGTAGATTATTCTCCAGCAGGAGGCATCACATACTATAAATTTTGCTTAGGACGTGCTAAGTCACTTCAGCCATGTCTGACTCTTTCCGACCCCGTGGACTGTAGCCCGCCCATGCTCCTCTGTCCATGGGACTTTCCAGGCAAGAATACTGGAGTGTGTTGCCATTTCTTCCTCCAGGAAATCTTCCCAGGGTTTGAATCCCTGTCTGTTAGGTCTCCTGTGTTGGCAGGTGGGTTCTTTGACACTACCACAATCTGGGAAGCCCTTACTTAGGACAGTACTTGTTATCCCATATGAAGTAGATGACCAAAAGCATAGTAGACATGTGAAGATGGGATATTTCATTATGTACAGTTACCATAATGTGTGGTTATCAACTAGTTACCAAAGAGGATATGTCCAGAGGTACAGCACACTATTTGGCTTGTAACTTTGGTGAGTCTTTGCCTTTGGTTTTAACAAAGGAGGCACATGAAGAAAATATTTTTAAATATTTAACAAAAGTTTAAAATATTTATTTTCTTGATTAAATTTATTACTGTCTTATAAGGAATGAAAATAAAACAATAAGTAACTTTTGTATCTTTTCATTATGTATATATGTTCTGTCTGGTGATACCTAATATTGTGCTTATTAAAATCTACAGCTTCATTTTTGAAATAACAACAGTTCAAATTATAAATAACAGTATTAATTGCAATTCATTTCTCTTATTAAATAGTAAGTGTAGCTCAACCTGATTTTCAGATAGTTGTGACTGAGACTAATAATAATAATCTTGTTAGTATGTAATTACCAAATTTATTCCTTCTCTTAACTTGCTAAGATAGTAATTCAGTATAACTTCATTCCGCATGGTATTTCAGATCATTTTATATATATATATATATATATATATGTGTGTGTGTGTGTGTGTGTGTGTATATATGTACATATATATTTTTAAGAGGCTTTTTGGTTTATTTCTCACAGTTAACATTTGTCTAAAAGTTACTGGCATACCCTAAATTATCTTCGTGTCTCCAGGAATACACTAATGAGCTTATTGGAAAGTAGTAAATTTCTTCCACTCTTTAGAAAACATGATATTCTCCAAAATAATATGCATACGATCAATGGATACTGTTGTCTGGAAGGAAGATATTTTCAAAACAAACAAAAAAAATGTGGTAATGGACATAACCCTACTACAACCAAGTAAAACTTAAGAATGCTCAATTTGAGGGGTCCCTGGTGGCTCAGAGGTTAAAGCGTCTGCCTTCAATGCAGGAGACCTGGGTTCGATCCCTGGGTCGGGAAGATCCCCTGGAGAAGGAAATGGTAACCCACTCCAGTATTCTTGCCTGGAGAATCCCATGGACGGAGAAGCCTGGTAGGCTACAGTCCATGGGGTCGCAAAGAGTCGGACACGACTGAGCAACTTCACCTTCAGTCATTAGACACTTTAGTTCTTGGTGGGTGCCGTTGCCATTCTTCATCCTGGGGAAATTGCCAGGCATGATAAGGCATAATATGTGAAGTCAAGGATCTCAGATCCCAGTTGTGATTGTGAGTTACAGCCATGCAACAGTTAGTGATTAGTAACACTTAAAGGTAGCAGATCATGATACGACGTACGATGCTAAGTGGGCAAACTCTAGAGCCAGTTTCTCCCTTGTGGTTCAGCTTGTTCTCAGCTCTTCACTTCCGTGTCCTCAATTTACAAACTGGACTGTGACACCTACTTCTGTGGATTGCTGAGGGAATTAAAAGTTACTTGAATACATAGAAACCATTTAGAAAAGTGATTGTTAAAGAGTAGGTGCTGCTTGCTCTCAGAAGTATAATATAGACCAGGGATCCTGCAGGTGAAAGGGATTGGAGTGAAACGGAAGGCAGTCACTGTGTTCTTTCACCCTGTCTGACAGCGAGGGTATTTACTAGTGTGTGGGCATCATAAGCACAGGGGCGACGGCTTGTTCATTTGTGAATCTCAGTACTGAGCACGTGTCCTGTCCGTGTGTAACATTTTATTAAGTGCTGAGCAGACTACTTGCTATCATTTATGTGTCCCTGTAGTTCACAAAGCATGATCTGGTAATACTGGATCTGCTCATTTCCACAGCTGCCTTTTGTAACAATGGTGCCTCACATGAGCTGAGCGCCAGCTCTATACCAGGCACTGCGTTAGGTGAGACATAGTCATCCTATCACCTGATGAAGAGCCTGGTTTTCAGTCAGGGACACTAAAGCTCGAACGGGTAAATAACAAAACCACACTGTTAGTAAGAGAAGAATCTAGTCCAAATTCTGACTCCAAACTACGTGGTTCTTAAACTAAACCATCCCATGTCTCGCTTTACAGAGAAAAGAGTGTCTCAGGAGGGTTTAACAATCAGCGCATACAGCATGAAGAAAAACAAGTACTGAGTTGAACTCGAGCAGGCAATAATGAGGGCTTGAGATTTAAAAGATGTGATCACAATGAATTCTTAAAGTGATCTAAATACTTTTGTTACCATATAGAGATATTAACACAGGACTCGAACAACCACTAAAAGAATAGGAAAAGAGAGCATAACTTCTAAACTAAAAGAAAGAAAACAGGATAATAAAAAATGATTGGCCCAACGGAGACAAAGAGGAAAAAGTAGCAGAGTATATAGGTTAACAGAAATAACACCCATGAAATATGATCGCTGTAAACCTAAATGTTATTAGTAATTATGTTAAATAGAACTTAAGTTGCTATATACTTGTCTTACATGTATATATTAGTTCTAATGTATAGTCCATTTGTATTCCTTTTGTAAAATAAAAATGTTTTCAATGTTTTATAATACTTTGAGAGTATCTAAATTTCAAACTGTATTAGTGCTTAAACTATCTTTACACAGAGATTTTCTGCTATCAAATTTCTTTTAAGGCTCTAATCAACATCTTTACATGCTATCTTCCTTTAAAAACAGCGTGACAGAGTGCAGTAAATGATATGTGTACAATTATGTTTAGAAAACATGTCCAGTATATTAAAAATGAAATCTATAGAGCATGAGGAAGAAGAAATCAATATTTTATTCAAGTTATTGTGATTGAGTATTCAACGAGCTCTAAGATTTTCTTTGGCCAAATCGAATGGATTCTTTTCACCACTGGGGGTGTGGTGTTTCTGCATTTCTGGAGTGTAATCATTTTAACGATTTAAGAGATTTTTCATCAGTAAAAGTAATAACCTTAACTGAAGTCAGTACTTAATGGATGATAACATTGGTAGTCACATTACTAATTTTCTAACTTTTCTCCTTGTAGGCACTAAATGGCTTTGTACTGGTTGTCACTACAGATGCTTTGGTTTTCTATGCGTCTTCTACCATTCAAGATTACCTGGGGTTTCAGCAGGTAAATATAGTTTCCTTAGGTCATTAAAAAATCCTTTTTTGAAAATTAACTTACTACTTTTTATTTATCTTATACTTTAGGGACACAAGTGATAATTTTTAGATAAAAATATAATTGAAATACATATGTTATAGAATAAAAAAATGTATGTTTGCAGCTAATATATTTTTATGCTTTTAATATTTTACTGCATTATAATTTCCTTAAAGGTACATGTGATTCATGGGTTTTGTGTTTTTTCTTTCATTTATAAGGAATTCTTATGTATAAGAAAGAGCAGATGGGGTTTGGATGGGGGCAGACAGGAGAATATTTGCCATCAAATTAGTTATGGAAATTGGAGGGCAAGTGGTAACTATGAAATGAATGAGGTAATATGTAAAGGTACAAGCAAAATACTGTGGCTTATCCCTTTAATTCCTACTTGTGTGGATTATAAAAGTTTTCCTGAAGGAAATGGTATTTAATCTGAAGAGAATGTGGGGTCCAGATGAGTGGACAGTTGTGGAGGGAATGCAGAGAATAAAAGCTAGCCATACTATAAGGCAGTAAGCTGGAAGGCCTTGAAGGAGGTAAGTGTGTCTGGTTTAATGTTACGAAGTATATGGTGAATATGGATTCGTAAGGTGTTGTGTGTATTTGAGGGGCGAAGACATCGAATATGATTTGGGAACAGTTTGTGAGTACACTTGAATGCTCACTACTCTTACATATCAGTAGTTCTTAATTTCTAATGTTCTTAATAATCACGAAGAACTTGATAAAATGTCATGTAACTGATGAGCCTCAGTCCCATATAATCTGATTCAGTATGTCATAGTGGAGCCCATGTATTTTATTTCTAACAGGCTCAACAGGTGATGCCAAGACTGATGGGTGAATAACAGTGTCTGCACTGTTATACAGCCTGAAGTTTACATTATGTCATACACACTATAGAAGCCACTGAATACTTTTGTTGAAGGGGATGCATGTGCTCCAATCTATATTTCACAAGATAACTCTGGCAGTTGTGTAATGGATGGCATAGAGATGACTTCATGTTAGAAGAAAAGGTTCATAGGAAGGTTCAAGTCCAGATAGCTAAAGTGGTAGAATCTGGCTCCTGACACCAAACCTAAGTGTTTTTGAATTTTAAAGGAAATGTATTAATGTCCACGGAAAAACCTGTTAGAAACTTCATTACATAACTAGCTTAATTATTATTTGATTGATTCATAACAGTTAAGAAATCAAAAAGCTTAGCTATTTCCCAATCTTGTTTTTTTTTTCTTTCCTAGTTATACGTAACCTGGATATTCTTTAAGAAAACATTTATATCTGACATTGATGGTGGTTTATGGCACCATTTTTAAAACTGTAGGTCGTGACTCATGAGTGGGTGATGAAATTGATATAGAGGATCACCAGTCATTCTTTTTAGCTGCTTAAAATAAAATAGGAAACAATATTGTCACACATAAAAGTGCTCTGTGGAACTTTTTTCCATGTCTGTATGCACACACAAACACCCACAATGGATGGAAAATACTTCTTGCTGTGAGTTGCAATAAAAAGGTTAGAACGCTAATGGTGGAAAGGCTGAGGTCTCAGCACTGCAGTAAATGCTGAGAAGCAAGAGGTGGAGGAAAGACTCTGACCTTTGTAAAGGCATAATCCCTTAGTCTTAGGGAATCTGCTAGAAGTCAAAATTTCATGTCAGGAAAACTGTTAGAGAGCAGTGAAGTAAATATGTAATACTTAAAGCTGAGAGAAGTCAAATTTAACTGAATGTTCAGACAAGTTTTGTCAAAGGAAGATTTTTTTAAAAATTTTTAATTGGTGGAAAATTGCTCTATAGTGTTTTGTGGTTTCTGCCATACGACAGTGCAAATCAGTCATAATTTTATATATAGGTAACCCCTTCCTCTTAAGCCTCCCTCCCCTCTCCCCAGCCCTCTAGGTCATCACAGAGTGCCAGGCTGGGCTCCCTGTGGTATGTAGCAACTTCCCACTGTCTGTTTTGCACATGATGGCATATATATGTCAGTGCTCTTCTCTGAGTTCATCCCTTCTGCACCTTCCCCTGCTGTGTCCACAAGTTCCTTCTCTACTAGGTTCATCAGTACTGTTTTTCTAGATTCCATATGTATGTGTTAACATATGATACTTGTGTTTCTCTTTCTGACTTACTTCACTCTGTATAAGAGGCTCTATTTTAAAAGATCCATAAATAAAAATTGTCAGAACCTAATGTGTTACATTAAGGAACAGGAACGTGACTTATTTGACTAAAAAGTGGGTCACATAGGGAAGTGATGGCAAATGACCTTTGACTTGTCAGCTGTAGCGCTTGTGTCTTTCCAGCTTTTCTTGTCTTGAATTCCAGGAGAGCTTTGCAACTGTTTGATTTGCATACATCACCACTAAAAAGCACCCTGTAATCTAGCAATTAGGTTTTGAAATTAATAAACCACATTTTAAAAAATCAGTGTGTGCGTGCTCTGTCACTCAGTCACATCCGACTCTGCAACCCCATGGACCATAGCCCGCTAGGCTCCTCTGTCCTTGGGATTCTCCAGGCAAGACTAGTGGAGTGGGTTGCCATTTCCTCCTCCAGGGGATCTTCCCAATCCAGGGATTGAACCCACGTCTCCTGTATCTCCTGCACTGGTAGGCAGATTCTTTACCACTGAGCCACCAAGGAAGTCCTTTTAAAAATCAACACTACTTGTTAATTTATTTGTTTCTTTTTTCTTTAGTCTGATGTCATCCATCAGAGTGTGTATGAACTGATCCATACCGAAGACCGAGCTGAATTTCAGCGCCAGCTGCATTGGGCATTAAACCCTCAACAGTGTCCAGACTCTGGACAAAGAATTGATGGTAAGAATGTTTACCAAAAGGTAGTGTTGGGAATTGAATTCTCTGAAAGGAGGCAGAGAATCTTTAGGGATATAGAACTCCACAGTGAAGATGAGGAAGAAGGGGAAAGACATGAATCTAGCCATGGGCCAGAACCAGGTCACAAGAAGCCTGATGACCTAAGGAGGACCTCGAGAGATGACAGCCATTGATGAATTCCAAGTGATAAAGTATAGCCATATACTCAGTAATATAGTGTATAAAAATAATTCTTACACTATTGTGAAAGAGGGGATGGAATGTATAAGGTTAATTCTGGAGTGTGTATATATTGTTTCATGTTTCAATTCAGTTCAGTTCAATCGCTCAGTCGTGTCCGACTCTGAGAACCCATGAATTGCAGCACACCAGGCCTCCCTGTCCATCACCATCTCCCGGAGTTCACTCAAACTCAACGTCCATCGAGTCGGTGATGCCATCCAGCCATCTCATCCTCTCTCGTCCCCTTCTCTTCCTGCCCCCAATCCCTCCCAGCATCAGAATCTTTTCCAAAGAGTCAACTCTTTGCATGAGGTGGCCAAAGTACTGGAGTTTCAGCTTTAGCATCATTCCTTCCAAAGAACACCCAGGGCTGATCTCCTTCAGAATGGACTGGTTGGATCTCCTTGCAGTCCAAGGGACTCTCAAGAGTCTTCTCCAACACCACACTTCAAAAGCATCAGTTCTTTGGTGCTCAGCCTTCTTCACAGTCCAACTCTCACATCCATACATGACCACTGGAAAAACCATAGGCTTGATTGACTAGACGGACCTTTGCTGGCAAAGTAATGTCTCTGATTTTTAACATGGTGTCTAGGTTGGTCATAACTTTCCTTCCAAGGAGTAAGCGTCTTTTAATTTCATGGCTGCAGTCACCATCTGCAGTGATTTTGGAGCCCCAAAAAATAAAGTCTGACATTGTTTTCACTGTTTCCCCATCTATTTCCCATGAAGTGATGGGACCAGATGCCATGATCTTCGTTTTCTGAATGTTGAGCTTTAAGCCAACTTTTTCACTCTTCTCTTTCACTTTCATCAAGAGGCTCTTTAGTTCCTCTTCACTTTCTGCCATAAGGGTGGTGTCATCTGCATATCTGAGGTTATTGATATTTCTCCCAGCAATCTTGATTCCAGCTGGTGCTTTTTCCAGCCCAGAGTTTCTCATGATGTAGTCTGCATATAAGAAAATGCACCAAATATAAAAGCAAACTGGCATATGAAAGA
This sequence comes from Bos indicus x Bos taurus, assembly GCF_003369695.1. Lineage (NCBI taxonomy): Eukaryota > Metazoa > Chordata > Mammalia > Artiodactyla > Bovidae > Bos > Bos indicus x Bos taurus. Next base: position 93,861,800 of record NC_040079.1, on the reverse strand, counting down.
ATTAAAAAATACTTTTTTCAACAAAAGCAGTGTCTTCATACATATGTAAAAATGTTAAAAAGGAGAAAAAAGGTGTTAGAAAATATAGAAATTGTTGACAGTGATAGGGTAAAGTTCTATGTAGTAAAAGTATTATTCAGTAAGATTTAATTTCTTTTCACTAGCTCCTCTTCCGAAAGTGATTTTTTTTTTTTTTTTTTTAATAATCAGAACATAGCTTTGGTTTAGAAATGAACACAGATTTCAGCTATTCAGACACTTGTGCTGTGCTGTGCTAAGTTGCTCAGTTGTGTCTGATTCTTTGCGACCCCCTGGACTGTAGCCTGCCTGGCTCTTCTGTCCATGGGATTCTCCAGGCAAGAACACTGAAGTGGGCTGCCATGACCTCCCTCAGGGAATCTTCCCAACCCAGGGACCAAACACGTGTCTCTTATGTCTCTTGCACTGGCAGGTGGTTCTTTAGCACTAGGAACACGTGAGAAGCCTAAACACTTAATTTTTAGCAAAATGGAAAGTAACTTTGTGTTGCTATTTATCTCTATAGAAGCTAATGGACTCTCCCAGCCAGCAGTGTATTATAACCCAGACCAAATTCCTCCAGAGAACTCTTCATTTATGGAGAGGTGCTTCGTCTGCCGACTCAGGTGTCTGCTAGATAATTCATCTGGTTTTCTGGTAAGGTGTAGCATCTTATACTGGCATTTACTATGAAGTCGTAGAAAATTAAAAAGAAAAGTGAAACAAATTTGAATGTATTTGAGTTTGGGTTTTCAAAATCTACTTAATTAAAGAGTTTTATAAAGGAAAGTAACTTTTTAAAAGTCTTTTTAGATTTTTGAAAATATCTTCCGTAACTCAGAGCCTCTATCCTTTAGGATGCAGTATAACAAAGACTGAATGGAATAGCATTGACCATTGTATTTTGCCCTTCTTTTGGACTTTGTAGGTATAAGATAATTAGGTAGCGCTTTTTTGGTGGCAGACTGCTTATTATCCTCTTTGGGTTTATGGAAAAATTATCATGGCCCTTCCCATATGGCTAGAATAACTGCTGTGTAGAAAAATGGTTGCATCTTCATCACTGCAGGATCCTCATCTGGTATGAGACACTCTTGTGTAGTGTGAACTCTCATGTGTTGGAGTGAACTCCCATCACAACATCCTGTGTGAATTCCCAGGATGACCAGCAAAGGGAGAACACTAGGAGTGGAGGTAGATGGTCCAGGCTCTCGCTTGTATCCTTAAGACAGTGCACTCCACCACAGATCTGTTAACAAAATGATTTTTGTTGGTGCTTTATGTCTGAATTTTGCTTACCCAGAATTAAAATTGTGCTTTGAGATAGTTTTCCTTGTACTGATGACCAATTAGGCTGTATTTCTAGGTGAAATTTCTTTGTGTAATTGGGCCTTTTCTGCCTTGTACTGGTGTCATATTGATGTCAGAGTCATCCCTTGGCCTGGTCAGTACTGTTTTAAGCAACCAAATTGATCATGGTCATGATTGTCTGTTTCCTCTGTCTTCTAAAATTATTCTTTATCCTAATAGAGGTCTGCGTTCTTTATATGGTTTTAGGATTCATTTTAGTGTTTTTGAACAGTTGTGTTTTCTCTCTACAGAAAAGATTTCCTAGAGTTTTGAAATATACTCTGAGCTATGCAATCTAGCCCATGTGTATTTGAAAATTAATGTGGACTTGCTGACTTTATCACAATTCATTTGTTCAGGAAATAGATTTTGAGCATGCACTGTGCACAGACCCATGCTAGACATAGATGCTAGGGCAGCTGCAAGCTCAGAAAACTATGTAGGTCTTCCTATTGTGATCTGTTAAAACAAGGAGTGGGTCACTTAGCAGTCCCTTGAGGACAGTCTCATACTATCTTTTAGGATATTTTTAATGGGCTTCCTGGGAAGAAGGGAACAACAATAGCGTTTGATAGCCTCATGAACTTTTGTGGAATTATCAAAACACTGAAAATGGCCTTGATTGAGCCCTTTAAAACGGAACCATTTTATTTATTTTTCAAAGGTTTAAAAAAACAAAACTTTTATTTAAAAAGGCTGAAACTGAAGTGATTGTATACTAATGTAACAGGTAAGTTGTATAAGGAAATTCCACTTTTTATATTATCCAAGAGCTGGATTACATTCTGTGTGCTTTGCTTTTTCTTCAGACCTCTTAACTTCAGACTGGAGTTGAGCAGAAATGTTACTGCTTTCCTCTGGAAAAAACTGATTGGGAACTAAGTCTCTCAACCATCCCCAGAGGACAGGCATATGCGATGAAGATATAACAGACATTTTGTAGAAGCAGCCAGCCAGTCCCCAAAGCTTCCTATTGGCTATAATGCCTACTCAGTTTTCCACCACTGTCACTTTTCACCCCAGGGCAAACTCACAGCTCAGAAAATATCTTTGTCATAGTGATCAGACTGGGGTGATATGGAACATATCACAGCATTAATTTTAATTATACAGCATTAATCTTAATGAACTTTTTGTTTCTTAAGGCAATGAATTTCCAAGGGAGATTGAAATATCTTCATGGACAGAACAAGAAAGGGAAAGATGGATCAATACTTCCACCTCAGTTGGCTTTGTTTGCAATAGCTACTCCGCTGCAGCCACCATCCATACTTGAAATTCGAACCAAAAATTTCATCTTTAGAACCAAACACAAACTCGACTTCACACCTACTGGTTGTGATGCCAAGTAAGTGAAACTTTTTCGGGTTTATTTTACCAAGTGTGTATTTTATTGCAGTAAGTCTGTCTTACATATATATTTTCCATATGGTATAGTTTATAACCTTGTTTATTATCATAGTAGCTAGGATTAGTTCATCGTTTGTAGCATAGCCTTTTAAAATAATTTCATCACATTCACAGATCATTTATTTTATATCTTACAGTATTGCCACAATTTCTGAATTATAGATGATGTGTTTATATTAATAAGATTCAGTATCCATTTATTGCTGGCTTGTTTTACATTGTACAAAGTTTGACTTTTAGCCCTGGAAGTTCAGTAACCAAAGTATGTTTCTGCTTTTCTCCTTCCTAGTATGGGAATGCATACAGGTTTGAGAAACCCTGCCCCTCCAAATGGAGTAAAAGTATTCTAGAATATAATTAAAGATTTTGTATTTCATCTATATAATCTACTCTGTTAGACTCATCTTTAGTGATTATTCTCCTGAATGAAGACCATGAAAATTATCTGAAACTGAAATTTGCAGACATATGCAAAAGGAGCAATTATAGAAATGTGTTCGTCTCTGCCTGCTAGTGTGAAATTCTGAGTGTCAACATAGTGCAGAAAATAACTAAATAATTTATGTAGGTGACTTCATTTGTGTTAAATTTTAATTTTGTTATTATTTTCCCTTTAAACAGAGGAAAACTTGTTTTAGGCTACACTGAAGCAGAGCTGAGCATGAGAGGATCAGGATACCAGTTTGTTCATGCTGCTGATATGCTCTATTGTGCTGAGTACCACATCCGAAGTAAGTTGTAGTTTCTTATGAACTTGACTGAGAAAATACCTTAAAGTCTAGGACTTCTTTCAGGTTATTACTGATATAAAAGTGTTTAAGGAAACTATCTGGATTAGCTTCTACTCAGTATCACACAACTGTGAGTAACTGGAGTTACATTCTTAATTCATTAGCTGCCACACAGTAATGGAGTAGCTTAATTACTCTGAAAATGGCCATTTTGTCTCATCAATTTATTTCATAACTTTGTTAATATAGGGAAAGTGTTAGTTGCTCAGTTGTGTCTGCCTCTTTGCAACCCCACAGACTGTAGCCCACCAGGCTCCTCTTCATGGAATTCTCCAGGCAAGAATACTGGAGTGGGTTGCCATTCCCTTCTCCAGGGGGTCTTCCTGACCCAGAGATTGAACCTGTGTCTGTTGCATTGCAGCCGATCCTTTACCATCTGAGCCACCATGGAAGCCCAAATTATACTTTAACATTGTATAGTAAAATATTAGACTGTAGGACATGTTCCCTTTTAAAAATGAAAACAATTTCCCCCCCAAACTATACTTACTCCCTATAGTTTCACATATTACTTGAATTGTCTGACTTAATCTTTCCTTGAATAATTTTAGTCTGAAACAGGAAAAAACAGCAATGCTGAAGAACTGTCTTGATGCATTTTAATATACTGTACTTGGAAGTCATCAGTGTATTTATCATCTTTGGTGATACATGAATTACATCCAGAAATATTACAGAGATTTTCTTTACTGTGTTGATTTTAGATTTGCTAATTTAATTTTGTTTGTTTGTTTGTTTTAGTGATTAAGACTGGAGAGAGTGGCATGATAGTGTTCAGGCTTCTTACGAAAGACAACCGATGGGCTTGGGTGCAGTCAAATGCACGCTTAGTTTATAAAAATGGAAGACCTGATTATATCATTGCAACTCAGAGACCTCTAACGTAAGCACAAAGACCTAGAATGTTTCATGTTTTTTTTTTTTTTTTTTAACACTTTGGTTTAGAAATCCTCTTACATGAAAACCTTAAAGTAAATTCTAGGAGAATTTACACTGGAAATAAACACTGAAAAGATATTATGTGTAGAGAGAAGCATAGGTTAAGTTAAAGACACTGAGAAATCAGAGTTAACCAACTTTCTTGAACAACTATGGATGTAGAGCTATTGAAGAGAATAATTAACAAAAACTCCAAGGGTTCATCCTGGGTATCTGAAAGTAAGGTGAAAAGCCAGGGCCTTCTGTTAAAATAAAAACATAACAGTGCTTTATTTAGCATATGTTTGGTAATAAGCAGGCAGTGATTCTTAAGTTTCTCATATGTTCTAGAAGTGAGTATGTTGTCAAATATTCACATTGCACACATTTTCTCTACTCTGGAGAATTGATTTGTGTATGTGGCTTTGAGGGTAAGGATCAGAATTAGTCTTTTTCCCTTATATGGACATTTAATCAACTAGTAACATTTATTCAAAAGATGATTTTTTTGAAAAGACCACCTTTTCCTCACTGCACTACATTTCAATCAGAGGATTGTATCTGTGATTCTGCTTCTCCGTTCCATTGGTCAAGTTGGCGGTTTTTATTCCAAAGCACATTGTCTGTCTTAACTATTCTGTATCTTGATATGCCTTGATATCTTTATGCCCACCATCTTGTTTGTTCAGAATTTTTGTTCTCCTTGGATAGAGTCTTGGCCTCTTCTTTACCCTTTATATTTCCATATATATTTAGAAATCAGTTGCCAATTCCTATGGGAAAATCTGTTGAGAATTTTAACGGGACTATACTGAAATTATAGTTCCTTTTGGAAAAATTAACATCTTTATATTGAATCTTGCAACCCATGAATATGGCGGTCCATGTGTACGTACCCGTGTTTTCATCTTAATAATGGGCTGTATTGTTCTTACCTGAGTCTTATACATATTTTAATTTTATTCCTAGATATGTTCTATGATGTTGTTTTAATTGGTGTGCATATATATTATATATAATATATAGAAATAGTTGAGTTTTTAATATTGGTGTTTTATATCTAGTGACCTTACTTCAACTCCCTGATTAATTCTAATAAGATGTCTGTAGACTTTTAAGGTTTTCTAATATGTCCTATGTAGTTTGCAAATAATTTTTTTCTTTTAACCTTTAGACTTAGTTTTGGTCTTTAACTTCTTCCATTGTACTGGCTAGGCCCTCAGTAGAATGCAATGGAAATAATGATAATTCAGTTTGGTATTATTCCCAACTTTAAGGGAAAAAGACTTCAAATACTTGATCATTTCATATGATATTTGTAAGTACTGGGTTTATTGTTTCAGGTTTAAAAGCATCCCTTTCTTTAGTTTACCAGAATATCATCATCATGAGTGGTTGTTGAATTTTTACACCAAATACTTACTTCGCATTCATCAAATTTACACCAAATACTTACTTCACATTCATCAACATCATGATTTTTCTCCTTTATGCTCTTATTTTCTTTCTGTTCTATAAGTTCTGTACTCATATAATTTTAAGAAATATTTTCTGGTATTAGGAATTTGTGCCCTGTCTTAGTCACTATTCCTAGAAGGCCATTAATTTTATTATCCTTCTCAAGGAGTCAGCTTTTGTTTTATTGATTTTCTTCCCATTATACATTTGTTACCTATTTATGTCTGTTCGTTATTATTTCCTTCCTTCTACTCGTCTTGGGTATAATTTGAATTTCTTTCCACCTTTTTCTATTTTAATGTATTTGGTTAAGGTATTAGTTTTTCTTTAAGTATGATTTTAACCACAGTCCTTTGTCTTTATCATTCAGTTGAAAGTATGTGCTAGTATTTATTTTGACTTGTTTATTCAGGAATTATTTAGAAACATAAGTGTTATGTACTGTTCAATACTAGGGGATTTTCTAGTTGTCTTTTTGTTACTTTAAATTTAATTCCACTGAGGTTAGACAATAGCCTGAAGGAATTCAGTCCTTTGAAATTTGTTGTGGCTTATTTTATAATCTAGTGTATGGTCAGTGTTGATAAAATATCCTACATACGCTTGTCAAGACTACACGTTCTTTTGTATGTATAGTATTCTTTACATATCAGTGGTCTAGTTTGTTTTGTTCATGTTTTTATACATTTGCTATTTTTGTTTGCTTGTTCTATCAGTTATTAAGAGGTTGTTAGACCCATTTGGAGCTCTTTACCTAATACCAGCATTCAATTTTACACATATACACACTACATAGTATATATGAAACTATGACATTGATTTCATGCCTTAACCTAACTTATGAATTCTTTTCCCATGCAAAAAATTTTAATTTTCATATGTCAGTCTTCCTTTAGAGCTTTATATTTCAGCATGCCTCACTTGTATATTTGGATCTGTATTCCATTCAGAATTTGTTTTTTCAGGTAGGGACGGAATCTGAGAGTGAAATTTTTGGACAAATTCTATCTAAATTTAACAATTTTAAGTACTCGTCATCAGAAAGATTTCTCTCAAATTTATGTTCACCTCTAGCAAACTTAACTACTGTGTATTTTGCATGCTAGTTTTTCTTTTTTTTAATTTATTATTTTGGAAATATTTAGGATACACCTTTTTCTAATACATGCAAACTTTCTTGTGCCCAACTGTAGAGATGAAGAAGGAATGGAGCACTTAAACAAGCGCAATATGAAGTTGCCATTTATGTTTACCACTGGAGACGCCATTTTATATGAGATAAGCAACCCTTTTCCTTCCGTAATGGATCCCTTACCAATAAAGACTAAAAATGGTGCTGGTGGAAAAGAGTCAACCACCACATCAGCTCTAAGTAAGGATTCCCTCAACCCCAGTTCCCTCCTGAATGCCATGATGCAACAAGATGAGGCTATTTATCTCTATCCTGCTTCAACTAGTACACCGTTTGAAAGGAATTTTTTCAGTGACTCTCTGAATGAGTGCAGTAACTGGCAAAACAGTGTTGTACCCATGGGGAGTGACAGTATCCTGAAACATGAGCAGATCAGCCAGTCTCAGGACATGAACCCAACTCTCTCTGGAGATCATACCGGGCTCTTTGCAGATAACAGAAACAGTGACTTGTACAACATTATGAAACACCTAGGCATTGATTTTGAAGACATCGAACACATGCAGCAGAATGAGGAATTTTTCAGAACGGACTTTTCCGGTGAAGATGACTTCAGAGATATTGACTTAACAGATGAAATTCTGACCTACGTTGAAGACTCTTTAAATAAGCCTGCCTTCGGGTGTTCAGGGTACCCTCAGCAGCCATCCATGGCTCTGAACCCTAGCTGTATGGTCCAGGAGCAGCTCCAGTTAGACCAGCAGCAGCTGCAGCCCCATCAGAGGCACACAACAGTGGAGCAGCAGCAGCAACTGTGTCAGAAAATGAAGCACATGCAAGTTAACAGCATGTTCGCAAACTGGAACGCTAACCAATCTGTGCCTTTGAATTGTCCTCAGCAAGACCTCCAGCAGTACGTCTTTGCAGACTTACCTGGGACTAGTCAGGAGTTTCCCTACAAACCTGAGCTTGATCCTATGCCTTACCCCCAGAACTTGATTCCCTATAGTCAGCCTGGGTTGCCACCGCAACCTCAGGGTGCACAGTTAGACTTTCCCATGGGCGATTTTGAACCAGCCCCGTACCCTACCACTGCTTCTAATTTAGAAGATTTTGTCTCATGTTTACAAGTTCCTGAAAACCAACAGCATGGACTCAATCCACAGTCGGCCATGGTAGCTCCTCAGACGTGTTACGCCGGGGCTGTTTCAATGTACCAGTGCCAGCCAGACCCTCAGCACAGCCAGCTGGCTCAGATGCAGTACAACCCAACCACACCAGGCTCACAGGCAGTTGTAAACAAGGTAAGTATGGTCTCAAACTGAGTAAGTCCTTTCAAATGCCTCTTCATACATTATGCTGCTGCTAAGTCATGTCAGTCGTGTCCGATTCTGTGCGACCCCATAGACGGCAGCCCACCAGGCTCCTCTGTCCCTGGGATTCTCCAGGCAAGAATACTGGAGTGGGTTGCCATTTCCTTCTCCAATGCATGAAATAAATACATTATAAACAGATGTAAATTATGAGTTTTCTGTCAGTGACTGATTTTAACCTTTTATCTGTAGCATGTATGGGAGAACATGTCTAATTTGACTATTTTGTGTAAGCTGGTACTTTTACATTACTAATACAAGTATATAATATTTAAAAGAAATAAAGGATGAAAGCATTATGAATACATCCACAAGTTAAAAGTAAAATTACCAAATTAGTTAAAAGTACACGATTTAGAATAATGTTGATTTTTTAAAAAATCTGACCTTTTAAACATGCAGACTTAGAAAGCTTTAAGGTTTTAAAAATAGTTTTTTCAAAGCTCATTTTTTTTTTTTTTTACTGACATAGTTGATTTACATTTTCAGGTATATAACACAGTGACTCAGTATTTTTATAGATTATACTCATTATTATTAAATGTTGATTCTCTTCCTGTTGAAATTGGGTTAAAACCAGTATCGATGTGTTTCCTTCAAATACTTTTGTCCTAGGTGATCTCTGGTAAAAGTCCTAGGCTCCTCAGTGTTCTATCTTCATTTTATCCTTCAAGGTAAAATAGTTTTTTCCCTGGTATCTTAAGAAAAATAAGAAAGATAACTTATCTGGCTTTCTATCATGAGACTCAAGCTGGATGGTTTTAAATGTGTCATTCAGACCCTTCTACCAACATGGTAACTTAAGGTGCTTCCTAATGATTGCTGCTCTTTATGACCACCCAGGAATGTCTTATGCTTGCCTTTATGCTTTTCCATTAGAAAATATGATGTCACCTGTGGGTTTTTCATGGCCTCTATTGTATTAAAATTTGTTTTCCCACTCTTTTGAGTACTTTTGTCATGAAAGGATGTTGAAAATTCTTTTTCTGCTATAATTATAATGATCATGTGTTTATTTTTCCATTTGTTTTTTAAATGTAGAGTGTTACATTAATCAGTTTTTATATAATAAACCATCCTTAAATTCTGGCAAAAAAAAGAAAATATTGAGTTCATGCTGTGTATTTTAGTTGTGAAGCAAATCCCAATAAGACTGTAATAATAGTTTATAAATGTCATTTGCAGCTTTCTCATTAATTGTTTTTTTTTCTGATATTTTTTATACACTTGGTTTGTTTGATTACATATGAGTTTTTCCCTAGAAAAAGACTGTGAAAACTTTTCTTATCCTCATTCCTGACATTGTTCAGTTATATTAAAATGTAACAATGAGGAGTTACAGTCTATCTCACAACATTGCTGCAGAATAAGCACAGGTAGGTAACTTGTAAACTGTAGAGAAGTGAATTTTGTAAAATTATATTCTGAAGAGGGCCTGTATTAGCACCAGTTCCTTACAGTGTGTGCTTTCCCACTGTTTTGTGTTACTTCCTTATGAACAGTAAGAATTCTGGACCTATATATTCCCCCAAGGAATTACTGGACTTCCCTGGTGGCTCAGACAGTAAAGAATCCGCCTGCAGTCAGCAGACCTGGGTTCAATCCCTGGGTTGGGAAGATCCTCTGGAGAAGGGAATGGCTATCCACTCCAGTATTCTGGCCTGGAGAATTCCATGAACAGAGTTGCCTAGAGGGTTACAGTCCATGGGGTTGCAAAGACTTGGAAATGACTGAGCAACTTTAAAAAAAAAAGGAGTTACTAAATCTAAAAAAAGTTGGAACTCCATCTGTGGCTCACATTATATTTCTGTTGACTAGCACTGCTCTAGGCAGTCTTTTCAGGTGACGCTAGTGGTAAAGAACCCGCCTGCCAATGTAGGAGACATAAGAGACACAGGTTCGATCCCTGGGTTGGGAATATACCCTGGAGGAGGAAATGGCAGCCCACTCCGGTATTCTTGCCTGGGAAATCCCATGGACAGAGGAGCCTGGTGGGCTAGGATCCCAAAGGGTAGGACACGACTGAAGTGACTTAGCACACAGTCTCTTTAAAGACAGTTGCTGATGTGCATTGTATTGAGTGATGAAAGTAATTTATCCAAAACCTACCTTTTGCTGAGCAATTATTACCTTCCCTTTGAAAACTTGATAAAGTTTAGAAGGACAGAAACCTCATGTTACATAGGCTTTAGAAAGGTAAATTTCATTTGAAGCAATTGAAGGTATGATTATAGTCCATTACTTTCACTAATTATACTAAGATTCAAAAAGTTCTGTAATCTATAAAAACCTACAGAACTATTAGGAATTATTCAGGTCAGTCGCTCACACGTGTCCAACTCTTTGCAACCCCATGGACTGCAGCACGCCAGGATTCCCTGTTCATCACCAACTAATTATAAGTAACAGGAATTATTCCTGTAATTCCACAGAACTGTGTGTCTCAGGGTCCTCCCCTCCCTCCTTTTTTTCCAGTAGCACTTACGGAAATGAGACTAAATTTCATTGTTAAAAGGCAAGAGCAAGCACTTTACTTTGGTAATTTTTATTTCCACAGTTAGGACAATAATTTTAGTAGTACTTTAAAAGCATATTATGCCAAATATCAAAATGAATCCGCCACAATTTGTAAAGTTTAAAAATAAAATAAAATTTTAAAAAAAAGAAAAAAAAAGCATATTATGAATAAAATTGGTTCTAGAAATCATACCCATGGTATATAGTATGTAAGACATATTAAGAAACCTCTTGCAAATCATAACTTGCCTCTTTTCAGAAAGTTCTGGGTTATCTGTAATCCAGTGTAGTAATCTTGAAGGTAGTTAGTTTACTGATACCTAAAACTTACTGAGATACAATCTGGTCAAAGCAGACTTACTTATGACAGAGAATAGTACCTGTGGTTCGTGACTGGTACTTTCTGATCCAGTGGTTCCTGCCCAAACCAAAGGCATTTCATTGATCAAATAGTCAATGTATGGAGTGCCACATCTGAAGTGAGACAATATCACTCACCTATACTATCTAATGGAGAAACTGAAAGATTGTAAGTGCAACTAATACCTGTGTTCAATATGACTTCACTGAATGAGTTACAATAACAACTCGGAGGATAAAGATTTTAGAACTACATTTTCACATATCTAATGGCTTAATATATATGAAGGATCTGTTCTAATAAGTTGCTGTTTGCAGTTTCAGAACGGAGCAATTTTAAATGAAACGTATCCAGCTGAATTAAATAGCATGCGTAACACTGAGCCTGCCACCCGTCTTCACCCATCAGAAGCCAGACCTTACCCTGATTTGACATCCAGTGGATTCCTGTAATTCCAAGCCCACTCCTCACCTTGGTTTTTGAGTAGTTTGTGAAGCATCACAGAGTAATAAGACTGTCCTTGTTGGATGTCAGCAAGTTCACATGGAGGCATTGATGTACATGTTATTTTTACTGTTATAAAAACATTAAAATCTGGTTTGTAATAAGAGGAGTTAATCGCCTATGCTACCATCATTAGAATAGTATGCTGTCACAAAGGAGCGAAATACCATCTCCAGTTTACAGTATTCTGAAATAATACCACAGAATATACAGAACTTTTTCAGGGAGATATTATGACACTTTTAAATATGAAAAAATGTTCTCTGGTGGAATTACTTCCATCAGATTAAATCAAATACTTTGAGTTTGGAACTTGTAGATTATTAGTGTACCAAATACGAACTATTTCCTTTTACTTTTAGCTTCTGCTTTTATCTCAGAGGTTAAAACAAGTGGTTTGGTGCTTGTATAAAAAGATAATCTCAGTCTGCTCCTCCCTCCTTGGTAATGTAAGTGCCTCACACTTTTTCTACCTATAACACTGTAGGGAGTATATTTTATGTAAAATATATATTTACATAAAATATACTTTTTAAAATTAATACCATTCTGCACACAAACATTATTGGTATTTCTTAAATTCAGTCATTTTTTATTAATCTAGGCATGTTTCAACTGCACTACTCACCCACTTTCTTCAGGTAAAGAGCAAATAATGGTTGAAAAGAGAAATATTACTTACTCTAGTGGTTTCTAGATTTTAATGTCGCCGTGTGCCTTACGTTGAAAAATTTTGGAAGTGGAAATATCTTCCTAAATTTTTTTTTAGTTATTGTAAGAGAGCAGCACTAAAATTTCAAGAGTTTTCAAAAGTAAGAGATATATCACCATTTAGCTTTACTAAAATCTCCACCTTAATAGTTGAATGTTGCCCTGTAAAGAATCTGCTGTTAAATGCAACCCTGAGTATTAACTTAAAATGAAGAGAAGCGGCTTTATTTTTAGCTCTTTAATAAGTACAGCACCCATTTCAATATGTATAAATTCTTTAAAAACTGTTTTAGAGCTGTAATCCTTTAAAATGTAGTATGTTGACTTTATAAATTTCACTTCTTAGTACAGTGGAAACTATTTGTTTTTCTCATATTTGAGGAGTGTTAAGATTGAATATAGCAATGTTTGGTGCAAAGTATTGGTATAAGTGAAAAAAATGGTGCATTGTATAGTTTATAATGAACAACAATATTTGTAAAATGTTTTCAGTCTTTCATTTAAAAATAGTGCATACCTTATTTATGCACATAAATAACTTGTTCGGGTCTTAACATATTTTATCACTGTGTCTTTTTAAGAAAGCAAATTAATCAGACCAGTAATAACTTTACCATCCTTGGGTGACTTAAAAGTGCCACCATCTGACTTTCTTTTACTTAAATAGGACAGCTGAAAGGCATAGACATGTTTTGCATGTATTATATAAAAACAATGAAATCCCAAACTGAAATGTAGTATTAAAATACATTTCTTTTTTTAGTAAATCAGTGTATATAAAAGTGACTTTAGACACAACAGCTAAGTCAGTTTTATGCATTTTCCAACAGAATTTTGAACCTGGACAATGAATTCAAGTGTTGAAAAAAATAAATTTGTCTAAAACATTTCATAATTTGTTTGTAGCAGGAGGAATCACTAAAGATTTAGACCAGATTAATATTCCACTTTTACATTGAAACCTTTCATGAAAAGTCTTCATCTAAATCATTTTTGTTAGTCTCTTCCACATGTTACTGGATGAACTGTTTAGTGGGGGAAAAACAGGCTTCTAAACTGTATGTGAATATGATGACGATCAAGTATACACTTAAAAATTTAAAGCAATATTGTATATTTTTATCTATATAAAGTAACTAAAATTTACCTAATAATAAAATCACATTAAACCCAATACACCTTTGTCTGTATTGCTAAGTGCCAAAGGAAGAATCTTTGTGTAATGCTATATTGAGGGATTTATTTTTCGATGACGTGCACTTCTAAGGATGTGGCTGTTTCTACTCTGATCTTTTTCCTATGCCAGGTTGTTCCTCCAGTACCTGAAGATTTACCAGTGTTCCAGTGTATTATGCATAGCTTTTATTCATTACTCTGCACAATCTAGTGTTTTTCAGTATTACTAAATTTTAGGTAAATGTTTTCATGGGTGTTTCCTCCTTCAAGATGTTACTGCTTACATATGCCATGCATACATTTTTGTTTAAAATATGATTTATAATATCCTTATCAAAAATTGTATACAATAATTTATGGTAATAAAATAATCACCAAGTATCAATAGTATGTTTTAACACAAATTAATTTTGGTCCACATAAAGGAAATGAGCACTTATAGTACACTTGATCTTAGCCAAAAGGCCGAGAAGCGATTGGAAATGAGCACTTATAGTATAGTATTATAATTATGTCAGATGAAGGCAATCTATAATATTTAAGGATAGGTTATGTCAGTAATTCCTAAACTTCTTACGAAGTTCTGCTCCCCTGGATATTTTGGGCTTTACTGGAATATAAAAAAAGACTTCAAGGAAACTCATAGATTAAAATGCTTCTGCAATGGACTGTTCTTTTAAACCTTGCACAATCAGTGTTATAGTTTAGTGGTGGTAGTATTAATTCCATTTTAATAGTATTTTAAGAATATTTATGAAAAAAATTTTAAACAACCCATGTTCTATTTTCGGCTTAGATAAGAAAAGTTATTGCCCAAACTTATGTCTTTATCAAATATAAATGGCATGTTAAGCCTTTGGTATTACATTCATAACTATTAAACACTCACCTTGAATTCTGCAGTTGGCATTATTTGAAGAAAAATTCCTGAGAAAAAGTTTTCATTCTCAGTAACAATTGTTTACATTAATTTTACACTTATTCATCATAACAACTTGATAGTAACATAGCAAATTCCCATTACACCTGAGTCTGAACATTTGAGAAAGACTAACACTGTCTTTTGTCTGAAAAGTGCATAATGTATTCAGTTTCAAATATTTGATCTCAAAGAACCAAGAAAAAAACCCAGATAATCATATTCCTGATGCCTGCTTTCATTTAGTCAGTTGGTTTCCTTTGCATGAATGACTTCAACTTGCCCCCCTGTTATCAAGCCTATCAGACACTGACCAGGGATGTTATTAAGCTACTCACCAGACTAAGGAATATTGCTCTAAGCTTTTTCCCAATGTCTCCAGAGGACCATGCTTCCAATTCCACTAATAACTGAAACTTTCAAAACCCCACAGCACACCCTAAGTGACTATGTACTTTGACCCCGGCAGTACCATTGGCCTCTGCTCTTAAGCCAACCTCCAGTGAGGGAGAAGGAGAACATCCCTTGCCTTCAAGATTAAACACCCTTCCTAATGCCAGCCTCCCACTCCAACCCTCCCTCAACCCTCACCCACCCCCTTGGGAATGACAAGTCTTTTCTCTTATGTCCATGAGGAGGGTTAGCAGATGTAAGCTATTACATATGGAATGGATAAACAAGGTCCTACTGTATAGCAGAGAACTGTATTCAGTATGATAAACTATAATAGAAAAGATTATTTTTAAAATGTATGTGTATGTACAACTGAATCACTTTGTACAACAGAAATTAACATTGTAAACCACTGTATTTTCCTCTTCCAGAATCTTTTCTCTCTCCTATAAGCTTACCTGTGTACAGGTCATCCTCTATCCTGGAAAAAATGTTACTTAATTCTGCATCCCTTTCCTTATCACTTCTTTGCCTCCTTTCTCATAAAACAGTGTCGAGCTCCTGAAATCTTGTTTTCCTCCCATTATGTTGCTCTGTTGAAGTTCACTTAACTTCCTTCTTACCATAGGCTGGTTCTCTGTGGCCCTGCAGCCAAATATATTGTAGCCTCAATGAATGTCTTTCCTCCATTCTCTTCTGTGGTATTAGTTGCCCTGCATCCGATTATTCCTTCAACTCCTCTTCTCTCCTCCCACCTGGCAAGAGTCTCATTTCTGATCACTGTGTATGGTTCCTTCTCTTCACACTGACCCTTTGGAAGCACATCCTTTCTGCGACGACTACTTTTGTGATGAATCCTCTCAAAAACAGATCTTACCTCTGAAATTGTGATAGAGACACCTTATCTCTGATCTATATTTGTAGAGCATCCTTTCCCTCCAAGAGCAGCAGAGTAGAGCTAAGCACTGACACTGAGGTCAGACTCCTGGCTTCAGCACACATATGATGTGAATCCCTGGGAAGGTTTCTTCCTCTCTCTGAGCCTGAGTTTCTGTTTCTACAAAATAAGGATAAGAGTAATGCTTCACTGTATTGTTGGGGTATTCCACAGAGACTTTATGTAAAAACAGTTCTCAGGAGGCCAAAATGGGAACAATTTGAGCAAAACAATAACAGTATTGGATTACAACCCAAGGAATGAAATATCCGTGAATCTATGTTGATATAAAGAGCTGCATAAATAAATGGGGAAAAGGGCAAATCTTCCTAATAGAAGAATCCCGAGTGTAGATAACTATGCCTTCTAATAGATAATTAAGCTTCCAAAGAGCTTAATATCTCCCACCTTCCCTTGAGTGTGGGCTAAACTCAGCCTCTTGCTTCCAAAGAATACAGTAGAGAAAGGGGAAAAGTTAAAAGTTGGCATTATAGAAATCTGTCTGCTGCTGCTGCTAAGTCGCTTTAGTCATGTCCGACTCTGTGCGACCCCATGGACGGCAGCCCACCAGGCTCCCCTGTCCCTGGGATTCTCCAGGCAAGAACACTTGGAGTGGGTTGCCATTTCCTTCTCCAGAAATCTGTCTAGCACCACTTTAACCAAGCAGTCGAGTTTGTCAATAAGTCATGGTGGTCCTCTCAGATATAATCATATGATCAGTACACTTCTGCTCTGTGGCGTTTTCTCAAAAACACGTAACCCTAGTCTAATCATGAGAAAATGTCAGACAAACCCCACAAGGTTTCTGGGAGTGTTCTTCTTCAAAGTGTTACAGTCAAGAAAACCGGAGACTGAGACGTTTTCACAGATTAGAAGACTAAGGAGACGTAACTGTTGGATCTCCTTGCAGTACAAGGAACTGCATAATACATACATAATATACACAATAAATACATAATATAAATACATAATACAACAGTATCTTGGACTGCGTTCTGCAACAGAAAAGAGGCTTTGGTGGAACACCTGTAGAAAGCCAAATTAAAATTTAGGTGATAGTATTGGGCCAGTACCATTCCTAGTTTTACCAAAGTACCATGGTTATGTAGGAGGTTAAAGGAAAATGAATGGAGAGAATAAAGGAACTCTGTATCTTTACAATTTTTATGTAAATCTAAAATTATTCCTAAATAGTTTATTTAAAAATCATGTTTGTATTAAAAACACAGTTTGTTGACTGTCATATAGCAAGTACTGAATAAATGTCCGTAATTACTACTTCCCTGTGATTTCCAGTCAACCTCAGTTGTAGGTAAGTCTCTACATTGGTACTGTTCCTTCTCATTCTGTTTCCTATTTATTTCATGCATATCTAGGTTTTTAGTCTCCAGTGCTCCTTTCTACTTTAATCTCCTGATTATCATCCTTATCAATGATCCTTCTAGCCGTGTTTCCAGAACTCTTACACATCAATATAATAATCTATTTTTCCATTCCAGCTAAAAACAATCACATCTCCAACTTTGAGCATTTGTAGCTGCCTTTTTTCCCCCAACTTCAAATTTCCTTTTCTAATCACACCATCTTCCACTTTCCTGATCCTTTCTTCTTTGTTCAACTAGCTCTTTGCCCTTCTTGTGATCTCCAGCCCTGTGAGTACACATTGTTCTTTCTGAGTCCATCAGCCTGGACCTCTCAGTATCAGGGCGTCAGCAATGTGTTTGCTTGTACCCTGGAATTGCTCACTTCCTTATAGGTAACTGACACTCCAATCCATAGCCCTGGCCAACACTCATCAGCACAGCACATAGCCTGGCCACTTTTTTTCCTGATAAGCCGTTTTGCTAGACAAAGTGACAAAACTGGAATAATGGCCTCACCACAAACTGAACTGGAAGGAAAGCTAAGACAAACCTAGACAGTGTATTAAATAGCAGAGACATTACTTTGCTAACAAATGTCCATATAGTCAAAGCTATGGTTTTTCCAGTAGTCATGAACGGATGTGAGAGTTGGACTAGAAAGAAGGCTGAGCACGGAAGAATTGATGCTTTCGAACTGTGGTGTTGGAGAAGACTCTTGAGAGTCCCTTGGACTGCAAGCAGATTCAACCAGTCCATTCTAAAGGAAATCAGTCCTGAATATTCATTGGAAGGACTGATGTTGAAGCTGAAACTCCAATGCTTTGGCCACCTGATGCGAAGAATTGACTCACTGGAAAAGACTCTGATGCTGGGAAAGATTAATGGTAGGAAGAGAAGGGAACGGCAGAGGATGAGATGGTTGCATGGCATCACCTACTCTATGGACATGAATCTGAGCGAACTACCAGAGTGAAGGATGGGGAGCCTGGTGTGCTGCAGTCCATGGGGTTGCAGAGTCGGACACGACTGAGAGACTGAACCACATACAAACTTTTACCACGTCTATGGCAGAGACTGACAATTACCTAACACCAGTAACATCTTTCCTTCTTTCTCTGTAAGAGAACCCTGACTTTTCTCTGATCATTGAGAGAGAAAAAGGACTACATTTTCCAGACTCCTTTATCGATAGGTATAGCTAATATAAGATCTGGCCAACTATATGAAAGCAAAACTTTTGTGATACTTCCAAGAAGGATGCTGAAATAGAACTAATGCAGCTGCAAGAAGTCTTTTGTGCTTTTTTGCTTTTCCTTTCTAGCCAGCACACATGGATGTGATCAGTGGAGATTCAGCAGCTCTTCTGAACCTTGAAGACAGAAGCCATTAAACTAGGATGGTGAGGTGAAAACAGGACAAGCCAGGGTCCCTCATGATTTAAAACCACAAAATAAACCCTGTCTGCCTACCTCATGACTTCTTACATATAAGATAAAAAGATTTCTGCCTTGGTTAACCCATCATTTTATGATCGCCACAGTATCTCCATCTTCTCACTCTCTCCAATGATACATTATCTCTGACTTGACTCAAAGAAAGTCTGATGTGATAATCAGTTTCCTCCTTTTTTTACCTTTATGTTTTTATCGATCAGTTATCCTCTCAGGCTTTCCCTACTCCTTTTTCTTGCATTTTCAAACATCGAACGTGTTGGTTTCTCCAGCACACAAGCATCATCCATTTTCTTCTAAGGACAATAAATCACACTACTACTTCATTCTTTGTCCATCTGTCCATTCACTCATTCATTTCTATTGTTTTACATCTAAATAGAGCAGCTTGCTATGACTTGCTTTCTTCATAACTGACCTATTCCTTAAATCTTCACAGTGTGAATTTACTACCAATTTGTAAAAATGTTCTGTTAAGTCAAGAAATCTTTCTTCCTTGATACTTTCTTACCTTGGCTTCTGTAACATGATAATATTTTATTGCTCTTGGTCCCCGTCTCGCTCCTAAGTAAAAGATCTAAATAGACATTTCTCCAAAGAAGACATACAGAGAGCAAGAAGCACATGAAAAGATGTTCAACATCACTAATGATTAGAGAAATCTAAATTAAAACTACAATGAGATGCCACTCTACACCAGTCATAACAGCCATCGTGAAAAAGATCTACAAACTAAATGCTGGGGAGGGTGTGGTGAAAAGGGAACTCTGTTGTACTATTGGTGGTTAGCAGTATGGAACTTCTTTAAAAAACTACCATATGATCTAGCAGTCCTACTCCTGGGCATGTATCCTGAGAAAAACATGATTGGAATGGATACATGCACTTCAGTGTTCATTGCAGTGCTGTTGACAATAGCCAAGACATGGATGCAAACTAAATGTTTCACAGATAGATGAATGGATAAGGAAGGTGTGGTACATGTATATAATGAAATATTACTCAGCTATTAAAGAGAATGAAATAATGTCATTTGCATCAGTATAGATGGACCTGGAGATCTCATACTAAGTGAAATCAGAGAAAGTCAAATATCACATAATATCTCTTATATGTGGAATCTAAAAAAATGATACAAATGAACGTACTTACTAAACAGAAACAGCCTCACAGACTTAGAGAAGGAATCTATGGTTTCTGAGGGTTACCTTTTAACAAACTCCTCTGATGAGATGTATGTTACGTTAAAATATGAAAACCATCAGGATAATCTTCCAATATAAGTATTAGACTAGGGAGGCTTGTCCCAAGCTACACTGTAACTTGAGTGATCCCAATCAATCCTTTGGCTCCCAACTGAGAAAATCACGTTTATTAGGTTAAATGCCCTCTTCCCCTGGTATGTGCACATGCTCGATAGAATTTAATTTGGCCCCATTAGCTTTCCTGTGCTGATGCATTTAGACTTTTAAATTCTACTAGGCAGAATCACAGAGAAGGCAATGGCACCCCACTCCAGTACTTTTGCCTGGAAAATCCCATGGACAGAGGAGCCTGGTGGGCTGCAGTCCATGAGGTCGCTAGAGTCGGACACGACTGAGCGACTTCACTTTCACTTTTCACTTTCATGCATTGGAGAAGGAAATGGCAACCCACTCCAGTGTTCTTGCCTGGAGAATCTCAGGGACGGGGAAGTCTGGTGGGCTGCCGTCTCTGTGGTCGCACAGAGTCAGACACGACTGAAGTGACTTAGCAGTAGCAGTAGCAGGCAGAATCAGTCCTGGCTTCCTACCCAACCTCCAGCCCCACCATCACCACCTTGGACAGGATCCACTGCCTGTGGGGGTCATTTTCGGATACTAGTTCTTCCACTTCTAGAAAAATTTTTCAGGAAGAGTGATGGACAGAATTCTGTTTGGTGTCTAAAGTATACGGGCCTGCATGAAACAGCTTACAATTTAAAGCCAGCCAGAATTTGAAAGAACACAAGACTCATAGAGGAGAACATAGGCAAAACACTCTCCGACATACATCACAGCAGGATCCTCTATGACCCACCTCCCAGAATATTGGAAATAAAAGCAAAAATAAACAAATGGGACCTAATTAACCTTAAAAGCTTCTGCACATCAAAGGAAACTATTAGCAAGGTGAAAAGACAGCCTTCAGAATGGGAGAAAATAATAGCAAATGAAGCAACGGACAAACAACTAATCTCAAAAATATACAAGCAACTCCTACAGCTCAACTCCAGAAAAATAAACGACCCAATCAAAAAATGGGCCAAAGAACTAAATAGACATTTCTCCAAAAAAGACATACAGATGGCTAACAAACACATGAAAAGATGCTCAACATCACTCATTATCAGAGAAATGCAAATCAAAACCACTATGAGGTACCATTTCACACCAGTCAGAATGGCTGCGATCCAAAAGTCTACAAATAATAAATGCTGGAGAGGGTGTGGAGAAAAGGGAACCCTTTTACACTGTTGGTGGGAATGCAAACTAGTACAGCCACTATGGAGAACAGTGTGGAGATTCCTTAAAAAACTGGAAATAGAACTGCCTTATGATCCAGCAACCCCACTGCTGGGCATACACACTGAGGAAACCAGAAGGGAAAGAGACACGTGTACCCCAATGTTCATCGCAGCACTGTTTATAATAGCCAAGACATGGAAGCAACCTAGATGTCCATCAGCAGATGAATGGATAAGAAAGCTGTGGTACATATACACAATGGAGTATTACTCAGCCATTAAAAAGAATACATTTGAATCAGTTCTAATTAGGTGGATGAAACTGGAGCCTATTATACAGAGTGAAGTAAGCCAGAAGGAAAAACATAAATACAGTATACTAACGCATATATATGGAATTTAGAAAGATGGTAACAATAACCCGGTGTACGAGACAGCAAAAGAGACACTGATGTATAGAACAGTCTTATGGACTCTGTGGGAGAGGGAGAGGGTGGGAAGATTTGGGAGAATGGCAATGAAACATGTAAAATATCATGTAGGAAACGAGTTGCCAGTCCAGGTTCGATGCATGATGCTGGATGCTGGGGGCTGGTGCACTGGGACGGCCCAGAGGGATGGTATGGGGAGGGAGGAGGGAGGAGGGTTCGGGATGGGGAGCACATGTATACCTGTGGCGGATTCATTTTGATATTTGGCAAAACTAATACAATTATGTAAAGTTTAAAAATAAAATAAAATTGGAGAGAAAAAAAAAAAAAAAAAAGAAAAATTTCTAGAAATCAGGGATTAACAGATTAGAAAAGAGAAGAGATCTGTGATGTGATTACCTACTTCAAATAACTAATAAACTAGAATTGGGGGAAAAGATTATTCCTGTCATTTATGGTCCAGAAGTTATTCCAGGATCAATGATAAATGTTACAATAGGAACTAAAGAGCCTCTTGATGAAGGTGAAACAGGAGAGTGAAAAGCTGGCTCAGAACTCAACATTTCAAAAAACAAAGATCATGGCATTCAGTCCATTAACTTCATGGCAAATAGATGGGAAAACAATGGAAGCAGTGACAGATTTTATTTTATTGGCTTCCCAAATCACTGTGGATGGTGACGGTAGGCATGAAATTAAAAGATGCTTGCTCCTTGGAAGAAAAGCTATGACAAACCTAGACAGCATATTAAAAAGCAGAGACATCACTTTGTTGACAAAGGTCCATCTAGTCAAAGCTATGGTTTTTCCAGTAATTATGTACAGATTGAGAGTTGGACTGTAAAGAAGGCTGAGTGCTGAAAAATTGATGCTTTTGAACTATGGAGTTGGAGAAGACTCTTGAGAGTCCCATGGACAGCAAGATCAAACCAGTCAATCCTAAAGGAAATCAACCCTGAATATTCACATTGGAAGTACTGTTGCTGAAGCTGAAGCGCCAATATTTTGGCCACCTGATGTGAAGCATCAACTCATCAGAAAAGACCCTGAGGCTGGGAAAGATTGAGAGCAAGAGGAGAAGGGAGCAACAGAGGATGAGATGGTTGGATGACATCACTGACTCAAGGGACATGAGTTTGAGCAAACTCCGGGAAATAGTGAAGTCTGGCATGCTGCAGTCCATGGGTTTGCAAACAGTCAGACATGATTTAGTGACTGAATAACAACGACAGATTTTACTTCAATATAAAGAAGACCGTTACTGAAATATCTCTAGAGATGAAATAAACTGATTCATTGAAATGTAATGATCTTCCTGTCTCTAGAAACACCACTTAGAATTTATGCTGAGAAAATAATTCCAAATTCTGAAACATTACACTTAATCACTACTGTTTCCTTCTACTTCTGAGAGTCTAGGATTTCATTAACTTCCATGTTAGATGTGAGCTTTGAGATGATGTATTTCATGACCCCTGTTTTATGCTTGAAGAAAGAACAAGGCCCAGATACTCTTTTGTGGAAGTTGCACAATTAGTTGATAAAATGATCTCACCTATTTTGAGTTCTAAACCAGTAATTTTTCCCCAACACAAGAGATTGGTTTTATTCTCCAGTTAGGGAAATAAAAATATTCAAATAACATTATTTTTTAACCATTATGTATGAAATTTTTATTTTCTTTCTATTCAGAATTATAGTTTCACCCTCCTTTCAGGTAAAGCTTCAGGACATCCTAATCCTTGTGGAATGTCTAAAAATTTATCAACTCCATTTCCCCATCATGCTGTATCTTCAAAACATTTTAGACTATGTATTTGTTGACATTTGAAAGTACTGAAATCTAATTTTGGAACTTTGTCAGCATGATTTGGAATTGGGTTTCGGAATTGGGTTAACATGAATTCTGACTAAATGAATATCTATTTCAAGGGTGTTAATGTCCATTATCTTTAAAGACCTTCCTTTCTCCTTATTCAATCAACCGACAGGTAGAAAATCCAGACCAACTGCCTTTGAATACTGAGTGATTCATTGCAATTAAAAGGGAATAGAAAAACTTACTTTATGTCAAGAACTCTGAATAGTTTAAGACTCTCCCCTACATTCAAGCCAACACATTAACTAACTGCAATAAGACATATGATTTCTGGGTCAGAGGCAAAGAGTGGTTGATTACTTACAATAGTAATAGCAGCCAGCATACACATTTGTGTTGGTTCCCCACAAGGCAAGACAATCATCCCCACACACAGTTACAGGAAAGGAGCCCTGAGCTTAGGGAACCCAAACCTTTTAAGATGGTGGTAGACATGCCTGACCCTTTGCTCTGAAGGGAAATACCTTCAATATCTTCTCAGGCTGTTCACGATACAAACTTCCTTGAAAAGATGGTTCAGAACAAAAGCAGCCAGTGCCTCTGCTTGCAAGCACATGCAGAAGCACAAGAGCCCCATGGAGAAGGGTCTCCAGCACTTATCCTGATGGGTTCTGCTTGCCCTTCTAACTAAAATTCTCATCCTTCTTCTGTTGACTGCCTCCCTGTTCTAACTTCACAGACAATTCAAATAATTTCAGTTATTTTCAAGGGAGTGAAGCGAGTGAAAGTCGCTCAATCATGTCCAACTCTTTGCAACCCCATGGTCTATATAGTCCATGGAATTCTCCAGGCCAGAATACTGGAGTGGGTAGCCCTTCCCCTCTCCAGGGCTTGCAAGGGGCTGCATGGCAAACCTGAACATTTTCTATCCTCAAGTTACATTGTTCTGACTCTCCATGGAAATAGAGAAACCCTGCCTTCAGTTTTCTGCTCCAAGTCCTTGTAAAGGGCAAGACATCATGATGTTTAAGAGTCAAGGCAGGGGACACTGTGTTGGAACTCTGACTCTGCTCTTTTGCTGTGTGTGTAGTATAAGTTGCTTATTTGACCTTTCTGTGTCTTTGTTCCTTCCTCAAAAAAGAATGTAATGACTTTACCTTAGAGGATATTGATGAGATCCAGGTGACATAATACATGTACAGTGCCCCACACAGATCCTGGCACATGATATTAAGTGTTAAAGAGGACTGACCCCAAGTACTGAAATTGAAACTGACTTTAAAACTTCCAACAAACAAAATTCTAGGACCAGATGGCTTCATAGGCGAATTCTATCAAACATTTAGAGAAAAGTTAACTATTATCCTTCTGAAACTATCCCAAAAAATCGTAGAAGAAGGAATTCTTCCAGACTCACTCAAGGGGCCACCATCACCCTGATACCAAAACCAGACAAAGATACCACCAAAAAAAAAGAAGAAAACGTCAGGCCAATATTGCTGACGAACATATTGCTGATGAATCCAACAACACATTAAAAAGATCATATACCATGATCAAGTGGGATTTATCCCAGGGCTGCAGGGATATTTCATTATCTGCAAATCAACCAGTGTGATACACTGCATCAGTAAATTGAAGAATAAAAACCATACGATCATCTCAATAGATGCAGAAAAAGCTTTTGACAGAATTCAACACTCATTTATGATAAAAACTCTCCAGAACATGGGCATAGAGGGAACATACCTCAATGTAGTAAAGACCATATATGACAAACCTACAGCTAACATCATACTCAAAATGATGAAAAGCTAAAAGTATTTATTTCTTCTAAGATTAGGAACAAGACAAGAATGTCCATTCTCACCACTTTGATTCAACATGATGTTCGAAGTCCTAGCCATGGTAATCAGAGAAGAAAAAGAAATAAAAGGAATCAAATCGGAAAAGAAGTAAAACTGTCACTGTTTGCAGATGACATGATACTACACAGAGAAAATCTTAAAGCTGCCACCAGAAAACTACTAGAGTTCATCAATAAATTCAGTAAAATTGCAGGATACAAATTAATACATAGAAATACATTGCATTTCTATACAATAACAATGAAAGTTCAGAAAGAGAAATTAAAGAAATTATCCCATTTCCTACTGCATCAAAAATAATAATATGCCTAAGAATAAACCTACTTAAGGAGACAAAAGTCCTGTACTCCAAAAACTATAAGATACTGATGAAAGAAACAGAAGATGACACAAACAGATGCTCTTTGACACATAAATCATAGCAATATTTTTTGAGCCATCTCCTAAAGTTATGGCCATAAAACAAAACAAATGAGACCTAATTAAACTCAAAATCTTTTGCACAGCAAAGGAAACCCTAGACCAAACAAAAAGACAACCACAAGAGGGAATATAATATTTGCAAATGATGCAACTGACAAGGGATTAGTCTCCAAAATTTACAAACAGCTCATGAGGCTTAATATCACCAAAACAAATAATCCAATCAAAGAACGGGCAGAAGACTAAACATACATTTCTCCAAAGAAGACATACAAATGGCCAACATGGAAAAAGTCTCAACATTGCTAATTATTAGAGAAATCCAAATGAAAACTACAATGAGATATCACCTCATACCAATCACAATGGTCATCATCAAAAAAATCTACAACTAATAAATGCTAGAGAGGGCGCAGAGAAATGGGAATGTAAACTGGCATAGCCACCATAGAAGTTCCTCAAAACACTAAAATAGACCTACTATATGGTCCAGAGGAAAACATGGTTTAAAAGGATAATGCACCACAATGTTCATTACAAGGCTGTTTACAATAACCAAGCCATGAAGCATCCATCAATAGATGAATGGATAAAGAAGATGTAGTACATACACACAATGGAGTATTACTCAGCCATTAAAAAGAATGAAATAATGGATGGACCTGAAGATGATCATACTAAGTGAAGTAAGTCAGACAAAGACAAATATCATATGATATCGCTTATATGTGGAATGTAAACAAAATGATACAAACGAACTTATTTACAAAACAGAAACAGACCTAGAGAATGGACTTATGGTTACCAGTGGGGAAGGGTGAGTGGGAGGGCTAGACTGGGAGTTTAAGATTGACAGGTACACACTGCTATATTTAAAATAGATAAGCAACAAGGAGTTACTGTTTAGCACAGGAAACTGCTCAATATTCTGTAATAACCTAAATGCGAAAAGAATTTGAAAAAGAATAGATACATGTATAACTGAATCACTTTGCTGTACACATCAAACAAACACAACATTGTTAAATACATGTTGATATAAAACAATGAAAAAACCCTCCAAAAAAATGTTAAAGAATTGTTAGCTCTTACTGGTTTTGGAGTCCGTATGAATGAGTTAGGTGAGCAGCTTGGTATAATGAAGAGATCAAGAATGAGTTATTTCAAAACTGGGCTTTTTTTCATGTGAGTGGCTGTGGGCTCTGCTCCAAAATGCTTCCCAGGCTTGTGGGGCAACTCTTCTAGCCTCAGCGTGCTCCAGCCACTGCCTTTTCCTACCAGGAGAAAGGAAAGGAAAGAACTTGTTCGGGCCAAGGATCTTTAAGAGCTAAAGGCGCAACTTGCGTACATTTTTTTTTCTGCCCAACTTTGGTACCCATGGACTTAGTCCTCAGATTATACCTGGCTGCAACCATCTGCCCAGCAAAAGTTCTACTTCTATGGAAAAAGAAGAAACCGATTTTGGTGGGTAACCTGAAGGACCAAGACCAAAAATAAATAACACTTCTCGATTCCATCTGAATTTTGATGCTACTGAGAAATAAGAAAAAAGTAATGGAGGAAAATGTCATCATTATCAGAAACTATAACTTAGAAGAGTCAAACGGGAGTTGACCACTCCATTCCTCAGTCTTTAATTTAGACCCCTGTGTAGACCATTCTGGGGTTATTTTCAGTGGGCAGAGCCAGCCTGCTTTTCCAAGTCACTGTCTCTTACAGTTCCAGAGAGAGCAAGAAAGGGGGAAAGGGACCAAATTCCTCATGCCCAGGACCATTGAGAGATTTGCTTCATATATTTGAGGAAATTGAACCGTGGCCATCTCCCACCCAGCCTTTCTCCAAGGGGAAAATTAAGGGATAAGACAAGAGGCTAGAACTGTTCATCCTTCCTCATAGAAACCCAAGTAACAGAAAAGATTTTTCTGTCCAAACCTGACCATCACAACTATCACCGTCATTATTATTATAAGGCAACCTAATTTGGTAAAAATTTCAGTTTAGGGCCCTTTCCACTGTCCATTATTCTGTTCAGTGGCGCCTTTGAGATGCAGAACTAAGTCAGAGTTCAGACTGAGAAAAAAGATTTCTCTTCAGGCAAAGTGCTAATCTATTTCATCTACCTCTCCATGCTGCCAGAAAGCACAGAATTCAGATTTGTACTCAGTGCAACAGCTTCCCTCTGCCTGTATTTCTGGCTAATTTATTTGTGCTTCTGCCTGACCACTGTTGGGTGTCCCAGGTGGTACTAGTGGTAAAGAATCCACCTGCCAGTGTAGGAGAAGGTAAGAGATGCAGGTTTGATCCCTGGGTCAGGAAAATTCCCTGGAGGAGGGCATGGCAACGAACTCCAGCATTCTTGCCTGGAGAATCCCATAGACTGAGAAGCCTGGTGGGCTACAGTCCACAGGGGCCCACAGAGTCAGACAGGACTGAAGTGACTTAGCATGCATGTTCGCTGACTACTCTCCCTGCTTCATCCATCATTTCTCTCTGCTGCTGCTGCTGCTAAGTTGCTTCAGTCATGTCTGACTCTGTGCGACCCCATAGACGGCAGCCCACCAGGCTCCCCCGTCCCTGGGATTCTCCAGGCAAGAACACTGGAGTGGGTTGCCATTTCCTTCTCCAATGCATGAAAGTGAAAAGTGAAAGTGAAGTTGCTCAGTCGTGTCCGATTCTTAGCGACCCCATGGACTGCAGCCTACCAGGCTCCACTTTTAAGTTTTCATGTCAGCTGCCACAAATTCTTTTAAGGCAGGATATAAATTATCGTTATAAAGATACAGTCAGTGAGTGTGCTCATAGATAAATATGCTATCCACGAGTGCTTTTAGAGAAAATATTAAATATTAATGCTCCCAATTAAACTTGGGAGCATTAACAGGAGACAGATTGGCTCAGGACAGAAGTAGCCTTCAAATGAAGGGATGATGATGTGAATTACAGCTTCAGTTTCCTCTGCCTTTCACAGAGGTGATGACATTTATCATGATCATTCTCTCTGACACTGCAAACTTAATTGTGCTTGAAATACTTGACTTTTGACTCATCTAATAGTACCAATCATCATTGTCCTGTATCTTCTACTAGTTCCTATTCCTCAGATTATCTGCTCTCTTTACTGGACTTGAGTGAACCAAAAGGGCCCAGAGTAGAAAGGACTTGGGAGAACTGGGGTGTGGATATATACAGGACGGTGCCTTAACACTCCTATAAAGAAGTGGGTGAGACTGTGAGGAGGTTCAAAGTGCTTCTTTTACAGGTGGGGTCAAATTGAAACTTGAATCATTACTCACAGGCTGGTGAGAAAACTCAAGTTGTTGTTCAATCTCTAAGTCGTGTCTCTTTTGTGACCCCCCATGGACTGTACCCGCCAGGCTCCTCTGTCTATGGGATTTCCCAGGCAAGAATACTAGAGTGGGTTGCATTTCCTTCTCCAAGAGATCTTCCTGACCCAATAACTGAATGCACAGCTCCTGTATTGGCAGGTGGATTCTTTACCACTGAGCCACCTGGGAAGCCCCTTTCTTTTATAGGTGGGGTTATATTGAAACTTGAGTCGTTACTCATAGGTTGATGTGAAAACGCAAGTTGTGCATTTAAAAAGTGAGAAAACGGAAAGGTACAGTGGCCTCTTCAGGTAACAGGCAGCAGTGAGAGCAGAATCTCAACTCTGCATCTCTGAATTAAGAACACATAAAAAAATCTTCTAACAGGCACTATGCAAGTGTTTTGCTATGATGACTGAAGCTAGGCTGTCTCATTGACTTTATATCCCCAGGGGGTGAATATCATAGTTCCAATTTTACACACAATGAAACTATTTTAAAAAGCAATCAAAACAACCAGGATGATGGTGGTAGATAAAATAATGGTGCCCCCAAAGATGTGCATATTATAATCCCAGATTGGATGGCAAGAAGGTCTTCACAGATGTTACTAGGGAAGAACCTTGAGATGGAATGCTTGTCCTCTCTTACCTTGGTGGACTCATGTGATCACAAGAGTCCTTATAAGAAGAAGGGAGGAGGGTCAGAGTCAAAAGAGGAGAGGTGATGACAGAAGGAGAGAGAAATTTGAGTATACTCTGCTGTTGGCCTGAAGATAGAGGACCACAGGCCAAGGAATGCAGGCAATCTCTAGAAGCTGGAATAGGCAAGGAAACCAATTCTCCTCTCATGCCTTCAGAAGGGAGGCAGCCCTGTCCACAGCTTGATTTTAGGGCTTCTGACCTCCAGGACTTTAAGATAATTAATTTGTATTGTTTTAAGCCACTAAGTTTGTGGTAATCTGTAACAACATCAACAGGAAACTAATACAGTGGTTATGGATTTTAAGAAGGCAAAGAAGGCCTTTGGGAAGAAAACAATTACTCCCCCATTATTATCATGTCTGATTATAATTAGGGCTTCCCTGGTGGCTCAGACAGTAAATAATCTGCCTGCAATGCAGGAGACCCAGGTTCAATCCCTGGGTTGGGAAGATCCCCTGGAGAAGGGAATGACTATCCCACTCCAGGATTCTTGCCTGGAGAATCCCATGGATAGAGGAACCTAATGGGCTATAGTTCATGGGGTGGTAAAGAGTCGGACACAACTGAATGACTAACACTATACTTATGATCACGTCTAGAAACAAACAGAAGAGCCATTCTCTGCCCCTCTCCTGCTACTCTGCAGTAGTCCCCATCCCTCTGCTCCACCTCAGCTACATCTGGGCCTGGAAAAAGGACCTCCCCTTTCTGGATGATGGTGTTGCCTGGTAAGCTCCAGTCTTGCCTGGGCATGGCAAAGAAACATGGGAGAACACAGCCAACACAGTTTCATTACAGCTTTGACTTTTCCAGATATTTAGCTCATGTCAGAGGCCAGGAAATATGTTGCTTATAGCCTGCATTTTGTTTCTAAAGAAGGGTCCTGATAAATGTGTCTAGTCTTTGCAAATAACCTGAAAAATTGGCCAGATTCCTAGGAGAAGAATGGCTTTACTCCAGTAATTTAGATATTATATAAGCAATATCAGATATACAGCTAAGTGTTGGTTCTTCTTTTACAATTAATAAAGCCTTTTTGATAATGCAATTTTCAACTATGCATCTATGGTGCTATGGGGAAAAAACACGTTTTTACCTAGACCATGATGTTATCACACAGATAGGTTGAAGAAAAGACTATTCAAAGAGAATAAGTGACCCAGAACTGTCTGAAAGCTTTTCTTTGCTGAATGCAGGCCAGTGTATTTGGACACACAGTGCTGTATTTGGACACCAATCTCACAACCATTATCAGAATTGCCAATAACTATATAAGGTGAGCTTTTTTGGAAAAAGAAGAATTCAAGAAGATTATGTAACCCTACACCGCCAGTAACTGGTAGGATCAAAAACTGTGTGGAAGTCACCTTACCTCCAAGTTCAAAAAATTTTTTAAAATAATTCAGATTGGTCTTCAATAAGATACAACAGGAATTGAATCACTGGTTTAACTACATGCATCAAGCAATTCAAGTTTATCTTGAAGTTGAGCTGCTACACTGTGGGTTAAACTTCAGATAGCAAGGCAGGAACATTTGTGTGGAATCTGCTAAGGAAAGACTAGTGAGGAATCCCTACAGTTGAGGAAACTGAAGCTAGAATGTGAGATAATTAATGCTAATGTGGGGGCACTAGTGGTAAAGAACCCACCTGCCAATGCAGGAGACATCAGAGATGCAGGTTCGATCCCTAGGTCAGGAAGATCCCCTAGAGAAGAGCATGGCAACCCACTCCATTATTCTTGCCTGGAAAATCCCATGGATTGAGGAGCCTAGTGGGCTACAATCCACGGGGTCACAAAGAGTTGACACGACTGAAGCAACTTAGCACACATGCAGTCACTACCCAAAATGACCTTCTGTCATGTAAATTGTTATAACCAGACTTAAGAATCATCTTGGAGAAGGCAATGGCACCCCACTCCAGTACTCTTGCCTGGGAAAATCCCATGGACGGAGGAGCCTCGTAGGCTGCGGTTCATGGGGTCGCTACGAGTTGGACACGACTGAGCGACTTCACTTTCACTTTTCACTTTCATGCATTGGAGAAGGAAATGGCAACCCACTCCAGTGTTCTTGCCTGGAGAATCCCAGGGATGGGGGAGCCTGGTGGGCTGTCTATGGGGTCGCACAGAGTAGGACACGACTGACTCGACTTAGCAGCAGCAGCAGCAGCAAGAATCATCTGGCCATCTGACTGACCAATCTTTCAAAAGGTCTCTCTGCTTGATTCTAGTGAGATATGAAACAAATGTCTCCCACTCAACATTCACAACAGCTAGAATATTCAAGATGGCTCTTTGCTCTTGACAGAACTTCATGGTTCCTAGAAAATTAACATGTGCCTCTGCACTAAGGCCATTGACAAAATGTCATCTTGAATTTGATATATAGATAGATAGATAGATATAGATATCAAGGAAAAATCCTAAATTGCCAACTGGACTTAAAAATCTTGAGAATACGTCACTTTAAAAATATGACAACACTAAGATAATAGATTCCCATATTTTCCCTGAATTCACTAACTACCGCATTTGAAAATTCATTTAAAAATCAAGTTACCAAAAAGATTTTATCGTATAGAAAGAATTTTGACTTCTCACTACCTTCCATGTTCTAAATATCCATTATATAAATTTTCATTAGCCTTCTGGGGTTTTGAGGAAGCCCTGTGTCCATTTTATACTTGTTTGAAGTAAATATACTAGAATCCCATTCTGGCTGCTGGTATGCAGGAGCCCTGCATCAGTGTCTACTGTTTTGTTTCCTAGAATGTTCTTCACATTGATGTTTTTTAAAGTGGTTTTAATCTTAATAATACATTGAGTTAATGTCATCAGAAACTATGAGATGTTTTTCAGGGTCTGTTTTATAGAATATTAGTCACACCAAATATTAACATGTGGATTTGATAATCAAATAAGTTTGGGAAACACTCAGCAAAGAAAAGTTAATCAGATTGCTTCATTATGGTTCTCTAATGTATTACTGTGCTGTGTAGTATTTTTGTGTGTGTGTAGTACTATCAGGCATTACTACTACTACTTTTCCAAGAAATGGAACTGACGTGCAATATTCACCAAACTTATTTGACACTGGAGCCATTTTCAGACCTCATTATTACATGATGTTAGTATGTCAAGTAAAGTACTCCGAGAAAACTATGATCTATGGCAAAAGATTCCAGGTTCTTCTCTTGGATTGTACCTATGGCTCAGAGTCCTTATTTTACAAATACAACTTGGAAGACCTATGACGCACCCATCAACATGAAGTTATCTGTCATTTCTCTAAGCACACAGATTCATTAAATCCAGCTTTTTACTATGTGAAAAGTTGAAATGTTATTTCTAATCTCAAGTATTCACTATAGGAGCTCTTCTGTATATCACCTATAAAAATACCGCAAACTTTTCTTTTGATCCAGCTTGACCATCAAAAAAACTCTGTAGTTTAGCCTTATTACTTTGAACCATATGCAGAAAGAGTTTCACTGAGCTTATCTTGGGAGGTTTTTAGGTTTTTTTGAGAGGTAGTAGGAGAAGCAGTCTTATGAGATATATTATGGCAATTACTGTAGAGATTGTATTTAAGTCCCTTCAAAGAAGATCCATTTGCCTTTTTTAGTATCAGAACTAGCAAAACAGCATGTTTTCACCTCATCAAATTATAATGGAGTCTCTTTTTATTCTGAACACCAAGAAGCACAAAGCCAAGTCAGGGCACAACTAGATCAATGATTTATGCTCCTACAGACTGCACATGTGTGTTCTATTTTTATCTCTTCCTAACTTGTATTAACTTTTCACTCCAATTTATTTCTCTGCTGTCATTTTGCATTTATTTTTCTGCTCATGCTATCCTATTTTATGTGTTCTCATTTTAATCAAATTTATCTTCTTCTTTTTGGAGTAATTTGATAAAGTAACAAAATAATGCATGTAAAAAAATCAAGAAAAATAATTCTGGTTCTAATAATTCTTGATTACTAGAAGCTGTGGTACCAGACTTAATTGATACTGGGTGAATAGTTCATTCATAGTTCAATTTGGAATGCGTGTCAGCAAAGTTCATGATAGCAGATTTTTTTCTGGTTTTATAAAGGTGCCATCATACACAATATAGGAGCCAAATTCTTCAATCCTCCTTAATTGATTCAGTTAAAAATCCATAAGTATCTAAAGGTTTGAAATAACTACTAAGATAATTATTAACAGGGAGGTAAGCCAAGATGGCAATAGAGGAGCCTCTTGAATTCCCATCTTCCTATGTACACACTGAATCTATGGCTACACAAAGAGCAATTACCTCTGAAAGAAATCTGAAACTAGGGAACAACCCCTATGTATCAGGCAAATTAGAAAATAGCCTGCCTGCATCAAATGGCTAGGAAAAGCTGAGACGCATGCTTGCCATAACCTGACACAGCACCATACAATTGGAAGGGAACTCCTAACTTCCAGATTCTCCTTGAGGAGCAAAGAGTTTGTCCAACATTTAATACCCCAACTTTTAAAACTCTCAACAGACGTATATGCTCCCTAAAACTTCTAATTCTTAAGGCTAATGAGGCTTGGATCCACAAGACTATAGCAAATAAAGAAATAGTTGTTAACGGGTGTGCAAGTGCTTGCAATAGAGCTATTCTTCCAGCTTTGGGTACAGAGAGAGCAGACAAAGTTGTGCATCTCCTAGTCTTTCCCCCAAAGGAGTCCCTCTGTATACTTTGAAAGCTGCTGCCTAAAATGTAGGCTTTCAATTTAGCACACATATAGGGGATAGCTGAAAGTTCTCAGAAATCATGGAAAGTAACAAACACCTCTCTTGTTGTCTCCTGGTAGCCTGCTCCAAGTCACCAGTATATCCCTGGCAGGAGCTTATACGTATGTCTACGCCCCAGGTTTTGCAATTGCTGCCCAAGGTGCAAATCCCTGGTATGTCAGGTAATGACATACCAGGGGCCTCCCTTCACATGTCCAACAAGACTGTGACAATCTCAGGTAAATCCCTGCAACAATATGCCTGGATCCAATACAGGGGAAGCAGAGGGGAAAAAAAAATGCCCACCTCTGGTTTCTCCTTGAAAGGGACTTAACTCCATACATTCCCTTCCACCTGATGGTCCACATTCTAGGCCCTGAGCATGATCCTCCTTCTAGGGACACTGACAGGTTTTGGCATGCCCTCAACTTTTGGGAATCCCTAAGAACAAAGAGGGCAACTTGGTTAACTACAAAGTCTTGAGAGAAAACCAAGATGTCAGTCTGGACTGATTGATGAGTTTCATCTCTTACAAGAGACCACTTGGTCAAGACTGGGAAAGGGGCTGCTTTACCTCATGCATAGAAACCAACACAGACAGTCAAGAAAAATGAAGAAACAGGAAAATGTTTTTCAAATAAAAGAGCAAGATAAACCTCCAGAAACAAATCTTAATGACACAGGATATTAGTAACTAACCTGATAGTTCAAAATATGCTCATAAAGATGCTCATCAAGGTTAGAACAGCAATGCATGACCAAAGGAAGAATTTCAACAAAGAGACAGAAAATATTTTAAAACAGTGAAAAATCACAGAGCTGAGACTATAATTCAGCTGAAAAATTCAACAGAGAGGTTTAGCAGTAGAGTAGATCAATTAAAAGAAAAGATAGGGAAACTCAACAACAGGCAGTGGAATTCATCCAATCAAGGAGTAAAAGGAAAAATGAATGAAAAAAATGAAATAGCTTAAGGAACTTATGTGACACCAATAGGCAGACCAATATTCAAACCATAAGGGATCCCAGGAGGAGAGAGAAAGGAGCAGAAAGCTTATTCAAAGAAATAATGACTGAAAATTTCCCTAACCTGCAGAAATGAACAGATTTTCAGATTCAGGAAGCCAACAGAATTCCAAATAAAAGGAATCCAAAGAAATCACACCAAGATACAGCATAATTAAATAGTCAAAAGTTAAAAACAAGAAAAAAAAAAAAAGCAAGACAAAACTAACTTTTTACATGTAAGGGAACCCTATGATCAGAATTTTCAGCAGAAACATGCAAGGCAGAAGGGAGTGGCATGATTTAATAGAATGGTGAAAGAAAACAACTTGCCCACAAGAATATTCTACTGCAAAACTGCCTTTCAAAATGGAAGGAAAAACAAAGAGTTTTCTAAACAAACGCAAGCTAAAGGAGATCATCATGACTCGGCCAGCCTTACAAGAAAAGCTACAGAGGATTTTCCAAGCTGAAACAAAAGGATGCTAATTACTAACATGAAAACAGATGATAGTATAAAACTCACTGGTAAAAAGTAAATATACAATTTACTTCAGAATTCTTTAATATGGTAAAGGGGGTGGGAAAATCATATAACTTTAGTACAAAGATTAACGGACAAATACATTAAAATAACTATAATTTCAATAATTTGTTAACTTATATACAAAGGGCTGTTGTGCTGTGCTTAGTCGCTCAGTCGTGTCTGATTCTGTGCGACCCCATGGACCATAGCCCACCAGGCTCCTCTGTCCACCAGGATTCTCTAGGCAAGAATACTGGAGTGAGCTGCCATGCCCTTCCCAACACAGGGATTGAATCCAGGTCTCCTGCACCACAGATGGATTCTTTACCAGCTGAGCTACCAGGGAAGCCCATATGCAAAGTTACAATATGTAAATTTTGACATCAGAACACAAAATGCAGAGAGAGTTAAAATTTAGAGCTTATGTGTGCACTTGAAAATGTTATCAGCTTAAAATAGACTGTTATAATATAACATGTCTTATGTAAGACTCATGTTAACCACAATGTAAAAACTTATAGTAGATACACAAAAGGTAAAGAAAAAGGAATCTAAGAATACCACTATAGAAAGTTATCAAATCACAAAGGAAGAGAACAAGAGAGGAAGAAAGGAACAAAGGATTTATCAAACAACTAGAAAACAATTCACAAAATGGTAATGAGTCCATATCTGTCAATAGTCAAATAGAAATGAACTAAAGTCTCCAATCAAAAGACACAGAGTTTCAGAATGGATACAAAAAACAAGAACCAACTATATGCTGTCTACAAGAGACTCATTTTAGATTTAAGGACACACATAGACTGAAACTTAAGGGATGGAAAAATATATCCCATGCAAATGGAAGCCAAGAGAAAGCAGGGGTAGCTACACTTATATCAGAAAATACAGATTTTTAACCAAAAAACTTAAACAAGAGACAAAGAAAGCTATTACATAATGATAAAGGAGTCCATTCATCTGGTGGCTATTATGTCAATAAATATGCATATACCCTTTATAGGAACACAATATCTTTAAAGAAAATATGAACTTATCTGAAGAGAGAAATAAATTTCAATACAAAAGTCCTAGGGGATTTCAATATCCCACTTTCAACAGTGAAAGGTTCTCATCGACAGAAAATCAATAAGAAAATTAACCCAAGCTATGTTAGAGGAGATGGACCTAACAGACATTTACAGTACATTTCTATTGAAAGCAGAACACATTCTTCTCAGTTTTAATAAATTTAAGGAGATAGAAAGCATATCAAGCATCTTTTCCAACCACAATAATAAGAAACAAGAAATCAATTATAAGAAGAAAACTGGAAAAATTCACAAGTATGTGGAAATTAAACACTACACTTCTGAACAACCAATGGATCAAAGACAAAATCAAAGTACAATAAAAATATCTTGAATTAAGTGAACATGAAAGCTATGCAGAAAAAGCAGTTCTAAGAGAAATTTCATAGTGATAAATGTCTAGAGTAAGAAACAAAAACATCTGAAATAAACAGCTTAACTTTACAATATAAGGAACTAGAAAAAAGAACCAAGCCCAAAGTCAAAAGAAGGAAGGAAATACAAAGATGAAATTAATGAAATAGAGACTAAAAAAAAAAAATAGGAAAAAGTCAGTGAAACCAATCCTCCTCAAACTATTAAAAAAAAAAAAAGATGAAAGAACACTTCTAAACTCATTTTACAAAGGCAGCGTTAATATCCAGAGAAACAATGGCACCCCACTCCAGTACTCTTGCCTGGAGAATCCCAGGGACGGGGGAGCCCGGTGGGCTGCCATCTATGGGGTCGCGCAGAGTCGGACACGACTGAAGCAACTTAGCAGCAGCAGTAGCAGCAGCGTTAATATCATACCAAAACCAAAGACACTGAAATGAAAAGAAAATTACAGGAAAATTTCTTCAATAAACATAGATGTGAAAACCATCAACAAAATGTTAGCAAACTGAATTCAACAATACATAAGAAGGATCATATACCATAATCAACTGGAATTTATTCCAGTAAAGCAAAGTTGATTCAACATGCACAAATCAAATATGGTGATACACCACATTAACAAAATGGAGAATAAAAAATCATATAATCATCTCAGTCAGCATAGATAAAGCATTCCACAAAATTTCACATCTTTTCATGATAAAATCTTCCAAGCATCTTGCTGGAGAGCGGATGTACTGCAACATGAAAAAGGCCATATTTGACAAGCCCACAGCTAATATCACACTCAATGGTGAAAAGCTGAAACTTTTCCTCTAAGATCTGGAACAATACAAGGATGCTCACTCTTGTTACTTCTATTCAATATAGTACTGGAAATCCTAGTCAGAGCAATAAGGTCAAGTAAATAAATAAAGGCCATCCAAATCAGAAAGGATAAAATTGTCTCTATTTGCAGATGCTGTGCGATTACATAAAGAAAATTCAATCTGCCACAGACCAGCTATGTCACAAAGTTTTGAAAACACAGAACACTCTTTGACATAAATCATAGCAAGACCTGTTTTGACCCGCCTCCCTAGAGTAATGAAAATAAAAACAAAAATAAACAAACGGGATATAATTAAACTTAAAAGCTTTTGCACAGCAAAGGAAACCATAAACAACATGAAAGGACAACCCTCAGAATGGGAGAAAATATTTGCACATGAAGCAACTGACAAAGGACTAATCTCCAAAATATACAAATAACCCATGCAGCTCAATACAAAAAAACAAACAACCCAAACAAAAAATGGATAGGAGACTTAAATAGACATTTCTCCAGAGACACAGAGATGCATGGCCAAGAGGTACATGAAAAGATCCTCAATATCACTAATCATTCAGTTCAGTTGCTCAGTCATGTCCAACTCTTAGGGATGCCATGGGCTGCAGCATGCTAGGCTTCCCTGTCCATCACCAACTCCCAGAGCTTGATTAAACTCATGCCCATACAGTCGGTGATGCCATCCAACCATTTCATCCTCTATCATCCGCTTCTCCTCCTGCCTTCAATCTTGCCCAGCACAGGATATTTTCCAATGAGTCAGTTCTTCACATCAGGTGGTCAAAGTATTGGAGTTTCAGCTTCAGTATCAGTCCTTCCAATGAATATTCAGGACTGATTTCCTTTAGGATTGACTAGTTTGATCATCTTGCTGTGCAAGGGACGCTGAAGAGTCTTCTCCAGCACCACAGTTCAAAATCATCAATTCTTTGGCACTTAGCTTTCTTTATGGTCCAACTCTCACACCCATACATGACTACTGGGAAAACCATAGCTTTGACTAGAGGCACCTTTGTTAGCAAAGTAATATCTCTGTTTTTTAATATGCTATCTAGGTTTGTCATGGCTTTTCTTCCAAGGAGCAAGCATCTTTTTTTTCATGGCTGCAGTCACCATCTGCAGTGAAATTGGAGCCCAAGAAAATAAAGTCTGTCACTGTTGCCACTGTTTTCCCATCTATTTGCCATGAATTGATGGGACCCGATGCCATGATCTTAGTTTTTATAATGCTGAGTTTTAAGACAGCTTTTCCACTCTCCTCCTTCACTTTCATCAAGAGACTCTTTAGTTCCTCTTCACTTTCTGCCTTAAGGGTGGTGTCATCTGCATATCTGAGATTATTCATATTTCTCCTGGAAATCCTGATTCCAACTTGTGCTTCATCCAGACCAGCATTTCTCATGATGTTCTCTGCATGCAAGTTAAACAGGCAGGCAGGGTGACAACATGCAGCCTTGATGTACTCCTTTGCCAATTGAACCAGTCCACTGTCCCATGTTTGGTTCTAACTGTTGCTTCTTAACTTACATACACATTTCTCAGGAGGCAGGTAAAGTGGTCTGGTATTCCCATCTCTTGAAGAATTTTCTACACTTTGTTGTGATCCACAGAGTTAAAGTCTTTAGCATAGTCAATGAAGCAGAAGTAGATGCTTTTCTGGAATTCTCATTTGTTCTATGATCCAACAGATGTTGGCAATTTGATCTCTGGTTCCTCTGCCTTTTCTAAATCCAGCTTGTACATCTGAAATTTCTTGGTTCAAGTACTGTTGAAGCCTGGCTTGGAGAATTTTCAGCATTACTTTGCTAGCGTGTGAGATGAGTGCAATTGTGCAATAGTTTGGACATTCTTTGGCATTGTCTTTCTTTAGGATTGGAATGAAAACTGACCTTTTCCAGCCTTGTGGCCACTGCTGAGTTTTCCAAATTTGCAGGCATGTTGAGTGCAGCACTTCCCCAGCATCATCTTTGGGGATTTTAAATAGTTTATCTGGAATTCCATCACCTCCAGTAGCTTTGTTCATAGTGATGCTTCTTCCTAAGTTCCACTTGACTTCACACTCCAGGATGTCTGTCTCTAGGTGAGTGATAACACCCTAGTGGTTATCTCGGTCATTAAGATCTTTTTTGTATATAGTTTATCTGTGTGTCCTTGCTACTTTTTCTTAATATCTTATGCTTCTGTTAGGTCCATACTGTTTCTGTCCTTTATTGTATCCATCTTTGCATGAAATATCCACTAATCATTAGAGAAATGCAACTCAAAACTACAATGAAATATCACGTCACACCAGTCAGAATGGCCATCATCAAAAAATCTACTAACAATAAATGTTGGAGAGGGTGTGGAGAAAAGGGAACACTCTTGTACTGTTGATGGGAATGTAAATTGATACAGTTACTATGGAAAACAGCATGGAATTCCTCAGAAAGCAAAACTCAGGGCTACCATTGACCCAGAAATCCCACTACTAGGCATACACGCTGATAGAACCATACCTCAAAGAGACACACGCGCTCCAATGTTCACTGCAGCACTATTTACAGTAGCCAGGACATGGAATACCTAAATATTCATCAGTGGAGGAATGGATCAAGAAGATGTGGTACACATATACAATGGAATATTTCTCAACCATAAAAAGGAATGAAATTGGGTCATTTGTAGAGACATGGATGAATCTAGAGACTGTCATACAGAGTAAAGTCAGAAAAACAAATATCATATTAGCGCATATTATGGAATCTGAAAAAAAATTGGTATCGACTATCAGAAAGACAGAATACAGATACAGATGTAGAGAACAAACGTATGGATACCAAGGGGAAAGGTGGATGAACTGGGGGATTAGGATTGAAATACAACACTACTGATACTATGTATAAAATAGATAACTAATGAGAACCTACTGAATAGCACAGAAAAGGCTACTCAGTACTCTGTGGTGACCTAGTTCTGTTCAGTTCAGTTCAGTCACGTCCAACTCTTTGTGACCCCATGAATTGCAGCACGCCAGGCCTCCCTGTCCATCACCAACTCCCAGAGTTCACTCAAACTCATATCCCTCGAGTCGGTGATGCCATCCAGCCATCTCATCCTCTGTTGTCCCCTTCTCCTCCTGCCCCCAATCCCTCCCAGAATCAGGGTCTTTTCCAATGAGTCAACTCTTCCCATGAGGTGACCAAAGTATTGGAGTTTCAGCTTCAGCATCACTCCTTCCAATGAACACCCAGGACTGATTTCCTCTAGGATGGACTGGTTGGATATCCTTGAAGTACAAGGGACCTGAGAGTCTTCTCCAACACCACAGTTCAAAAGCATCAATTCTTCAGCGCTCAGCTTTCTTGACAGTCCAACGCTCACATCCATACATGACCACTGGAAAAACCACAGCCTTGACTAGACAGACCTTTGTTGGCAAGGTAATATCTCTGCTTTTGAATATGCTATCTAGGTTGGTCATAACTCTCCTTCCAAGGAGTAAGAGTCTTTTAATTTCATGGCTGCCATCACCATCTGCAGTGATTTTGGAGCCCAGAAAAATAAAGTCTGACACTGTTTCCCCATCTATTTCCCATGAAGTGATGGGACCAGATGCCATGATCTTTGTTTTCTGAATGTTGAGCTTTAAGCCAACTTTTTCACTCTCCTCTTTCACTTTCATCAAGAGGCTTTTTAGTTCCTCTTCACTTTCTGCCATGAGGGTGGTGTCATCTGCATATCTGAGGCTATTGATATTCTCCCAGGCAATCTTGATTCCAGCTTGTGCTCCTTCCAGCCCAGTGTTTCTCATGATGAATGCTGCATATTAGGGGTGACCTATATGGGAAGGAAATCCAAAATAGAGATCTATATGTGTATATATATATATATGTGCATGTGTGTATATATATGTGTGTGTGTATATATATGTGTGTGTGTGTATATATATATGTGTGTATATATATATATATGTGTGTGTGTGTGTGAGTGTATAGTGTGTGTATATGTGTGTGTGTGTGTGTGTGTGTAGCAGATTCACTCTGCTGTACAGCAGAAACTAACACAACACTTTAAAGCAACTATAAAGCAATACATTTTTTTTACAAAAAGAAAATTCAAAATCCTCCACTAAATAATGGTTAGAACTAGTAAACAAATTCAGTAAAGTTGCAGGATACAAACACAATTTACAAAAATCAGTTATGTTTTTACATACTAACAATGAATTATCAGAGAAATTAACAGTCCTATTTACAATAGCATCAAAAAATAATACACTACTTAGGAATAAATTTAACCAAAATGGTGAAAGATCTATACACTGTAAACTATTGATGGAAAAAAAATGAAGAAGACACAACAGAAAGATATTCTGTGCTCATGAATTAGAAGAATTTTGTTAAGAAGTCCATATTACCCAAAGCAATCTCTGGGTTCAATGCAATATCTGTAACATTCAAATGGCATTTTTCACAGAAATAGAAAAAAAAAAAAAACCTTAAAATATGTATGGAACCACAAAAGACCCCAGATAGCCAAAGTCATCCTGAGATTAAATACAAAGTTGAAGATATCACACTCCCTGATTTCAAACTACATTACAAAGCTATTGTAACCAAAACAGTGTGGTATTAGTATAAAAATAGCCATATTGATGAATGGAACAGGATAGATAGCCCTGAAATAAACCCTTTCATATATGGTCAACTCATATTTTTCAGGGGATCCAAATATACTCAGTGGGAAAAGATAGTCTCTTAAATAAGAGGTACTGAGAAAACCATACAACTAAATGAAATGAATGAAACTGAACCTCCACCTTACATGATACCCAAGAATTAAAGACTTGAAAGTCATATCTGAAATTCTTAAAATCTTAAAAGAAAATGGAAGTGGTTAAGGTCTTTGCCTTTGGCCTTAGTAATGATTTTTTTTTTTTTTTAATTTAACACCAAAAGCAAGGGCAACAAATGTAAAAATCAGCAAAAAAAAGTGGGACTGCAGCAAACTACAAAGCTTCTGCTCAGTAAAGGAAACAATCAAGAAACTAAAAGTCCAACCCCATATCCAATAAAAAGTTAATATGCAAGCTATACATGGAACTCATGTATAATAACCCAATAGTAAAAAAATTTCATGAAAAATTTTCA
Organism: Bos indicus x Bos taurus; assembly: GCF_003369695.1. Classification (NCBI taxonomy): domain Eukaryota; kingdom Metazoa; phylum Chordata; class Mammalia; order Artiodactyla; family Bovidae; genus Bos; species Bos indicus x Bos taurus. The sequence goes on along the minus strand of NC_040079.1, from coordinate 93,818,255 downwards.
TGAGATTCATAAAATTTCATATATAGAAACCCAATAGTTTAAAAAAACACAAACCCTCAATTAAAAAATGGAGGAAGGAACCAAAGAATTGTTTTTTTCCCCTAAGATGAAAGTATTCTTGCCTGGAGAATCCCATGGACAGAGGAGCCTGATCGGACTCTGAGCACACCTAATTCCTGTATCTTTCTCTTTTCCAGTAGCCCCTTGAAATAAGTAAATAGTTCCTTGCTCTGTGGAGCCTAGTTGTAAAAGATCACCAAGCAGATTGGATCACTTAGAAAGGAGACAGTTATTCACACAGAGACTGAGAAGAGAGGCCTTTGACACAATAAATTATGCACAATGAGTAAGGGCTGACAGTACGCTCATTACAGAAAGTGGTGGGATTGGTAATACTATATAAGGAAAAAATGTTCATCTTTATTATTTGTTTCAGATTATAGGTGTAATATATTTTCAATGTAAAGAGCCAAATTTAAACCTATATTTGCAAATGTAGTTTCTGCTGTTGCAAAGTGTATAAAGAAATGCATGAAACAAAAAGTCAAAGTTTCATTTTTTTCAAACCATTTTCCAGAATTTACCATTTTTAAATTGTAAAAATTTAATGGCCTGCTGCATTGATGTATATACTATCATACTCTATATGCAATCATTTCACTGTTTCATTTGTGTGTGGGTGTATGAAGCTTTTTCACTTAACATATTTTCTATGGAATGATTCAGTTTTTTTCTTACTAGGAGTTTAGGTAGTGATTTAGTGTATGCACATGCCACAAACTATCCAACTATCCCCTATTAATGGAAGCTTAGGTTGTTTACAATTTTTTCTAACTATTTTACAAACAAGGAAGGAATACTCATCTTTATATGTATATCTTTGTATACTTTGAGATATTTATTAAAATCTTAATATTGGAATATCTAACATAATATATATTTACATTTAAAATACTGAGAGATAACAGCCAAACTTCCCTCTGAAAATATTATAGCAATGTAAATCCTACTACAGTGTTCAAAAGTGCACCAAATATTAATAATAATTTTATAATTCCTACCTATTATGAGAGAAAGCAGACTGGGACATGTCAAGGAATGAAGGAAAGATACATTTTCTCCTGCTTGAGGTGTGGAAGAGCTTGGCTTCTTTAATGTCTAATGTCTTTCTAAGGGACAGTGGAAGCAGGTTATCCCATCTGAGGAGATTCCACAGGCCCAGGCAGAAAGCTGCACATGAATGTGGCTACAAGGCTAGGTGGACTGTGTGTGAGCAAAGCCTAGCGTGAGGACCACCATTAGGTCTGCAGGAGCCACAGTCCAGATGCCCACCCCTCCAAGCCTCCCAGCTCACCACCTGCAAAGGCTCTCTGAGTTCTTAAATACCCCTGGGCGAGGACATTAATTGTGGATGTTTTGCTCATCTAATGGCTAGTAGGTAGGCCCGGTTCTAATTTGCCTTGGGAAATGAAGAAATGTGACATTATTTCCAACTCTAGATCATGGAGCAGTTTGCACTGGCTACCTAGACAATAAAAAACCATTATATTTTTCTATACTCTGGTTTATAGTCAGAAGAAATCTCACTTTTCTGCTTAATTATTCGATCTTTTCCAGAGGAAAAAGAACTCTGAGTGCCCTGCCTGTGCTTCAGAGGTGTGGTGGTGTTGTGGTTGGGCTGGTGTCTGTGACCTTATGGTCTCTTGGATTGTGCAAAACCAAAAAGCCAAACTAGCATCTCCAAAATCACACTCTAGGAACAGCTCTTGAAAGAAGCCTGATTGCAAACACTTTTCTTCTTTGTGAGTTGTCTTGCAAGATCTTCCTAAACCCCGGCTTCCTGTTTTCAAGTGCAACAGGCTGGAAGAAAGCAGCTGGGTGACTTCTGCTTTGGGATTTAAGTGGCGTGACCAGGAACAAGTAGGCATTGCACAGGGGCCCACGTGGCACAACCAGGCAGAGCCTGCTTGTACAGACAAGGCTGCTACTTGAAGTAAAAGTGTTAGTCGCTCAGTTCTGTCTGACTCTTTGCGACCCCATGGACTGCAGCCCTCCAGGCTCCTCTGTCCATGGAATTCTCCAGGCAAGAATACTACAGTGGGTAGCCATTCCCTTCTTCAAGGGATCTTCCCGACCAAGGTATCAAACCTGGGTCTCCCTCATGGCAGGCAGACTGTTTACTGTCCTAGCCCACCAAGGTGGGTGTTTGGTCATGGTTCAGTTACACATGATGCAGGTAACCAGGGAGGCAAGGAATGCTCCTACAGAGAGCAGATCCAAGTGCCAGTCAAGAGGAGGCACACCCCGACTTCAGTAGGTGGGAGGCAGAATATTTTACATAAAAGTTCAGTGGCTATGAATTGACGTGCATTGATGGTACGTACTGGCCAGAGACCTTCTCTTTAAGTTTACATTCACCAGGGTAACTCAGGCAGCTATAAATGATATTTATTTTGGATGAAAAAATTGTATTTATTCCTACCATGTTAGAAGTGGAACAGAACTTAGAGATCCTTTAATCGTCACTCCCTCTTTTCAAAAAATGAGACTACTGAAGCCCAAAAGGTGAACTGATTTGCCCAATACAACAGAAAGTGAAAATGTTAGTCTCAGTTGTGTCCAACTCTTTGTAACCCCATAGACTGTAGCCCACCAGGCTCTTCCATCCATGGGATTTCCCAAGCAAGAATACTAGAGTGGGTTGCCATTTCCTTCTTCAGGGGATCTTGCTGACCCAGGGATCAAACCCAAGTCTCCTGTATTGCAGGCAGATTCTTTACCATCTAAACCAACAGGGAAGCCCAGAACTGGTCATAAATAAGTGCCCACATATTTTGAGAGGAGTGAAATGCATTTCATTCACAGGCTCAAAAATTAGGGCTTGATTACCATAGAATGAAGATCATCTAGCAATGCATCCTAATCTTGAACATGCTTAGCCATCTACCTCCACCTCCCACCCACATCTTGTGACAATGCAGATTCTGATTCAGGAAATCAAGGCTGGGCCTGAGATTCAGCACTGCTAACATGCTCCCAGGTGATACCCACATAGCCTGCCTACAGGTTTGAATATCAAGTGTGTTTAGGCAACACCCTGGTCTTGTGGGAATGGATCTCAGCCTCCAGCTGAAAGGTATGCAAGACTTCCCACTGAGAATTCATTCTGTCCTGGTAATGGTAAGGAGTTCCCATCAGAAAATTATTTTGCTGTGCCTAAGGTAAATGGAATTTCTTGTGAGTGCTCTTTTCAGAAAAAAAGTAAAATTAAGGGGATGGATGCATTTAAATGTCTTCTATCTGTGTAAGTATCCAAATTGTACTTCTGAATGTCCTTGGCAGAGGAACCTCATAATTCAGAAAGTTCACGGCTGTTTCTCCCACTCAGTTGGAGCATGCTTTGCTTCCTCTTAAGTAATAATCAACATTGCAAAACTTGCAACTACGCAACTAGCAAACTGTTCCCAGGAAATACAACTGTGAGCTTTTGCTCATAACAAATTGTGTTCCCTGTCTCCTGCAGACTCTTGTTCATGGGTTTCTTGGCTTCAGCACACCTGCCATTTGGGGACTGATGGATCTTGATTGTGGGGAGCTGTCCTGTGCCCTGCAGAATTCTTCAGCAGCATCTCTGGGCTCTGGTCATGTCTTAGCTCAGGCTGCTAGAATAGAACATCCTATATTATATATTATAATACCCTATGTTATATCTTGGGGCTTCCCTAGTAGCTCAGATGGTAAAGCATTCTCCTGCAATGCAGGAGACTCAGGTTCAATACCTGGGTCGGGAAGATCCCCTGGAGAAAGAAATGGCAACCCATTCCAGTATTCTTGCCTGGAGGATCCCATGGACAGAGGAGCCTAGTGGGTTACAGTCCATGGGGTCTTAAAGAGTCAGACACAACTGAGCAACTAACACACACACACACACACACACACACATTATACTCTACATAACAGATGGGGTGGCTGAAACACAGTGCATTTATTTCTCATAGTTCTGGGGGCTAGAAGATCACAACCAGGGTGCCAACATGATGAAGTTCTTGGTGAAGGCTTTCTTCCTGGTTTATAGAGAGCTGTCTTTCAGATCCTCACTTGGTAACAAGAGATCAAGAGTTACCACTCTTCCTCTTTTTACAAGGACAGTCATTTCATCATAGGGGTTCATGAACTAATCACCTCTGAACGGCTCCATCTCCAATACCAGCACATCAGTTTTGTGAATGAATAAATAAGGTATGCAAACATATGAATTGGGGGGTGGGGGGCACTAACAGTCTCCTGCAACCCACCAAATGCCAGTAGCACCACACCACCAGTCATGACAACCACAAGTGTCTCCAGAAATTGTCAAATGTTCCATAGGAGGCAAAATCACCCCAAGCTGGAAACCACTGCTTTAAAAAGTAGTAGAACTGTGTTAGAAAAGATGGGTAACATTTAAAACTGATTTAAAACATAACATTATACACGTTTAGATCTAAAAGGAATCTTAGAGCTCTTCCTGCATCTTGAGGTCATACACTGAATTTAAGTCGGAAAGACCCTTATTACTACTGGTCACATTTCTTTCTGTTCCAATAGTAAAGTACTACACTATCAGTATTCCATTTTTCAATGGTTCAAACTTCAGTTAAACAGAATCCAGGTCAAGATAGAGTCTTTGCTGCTGTGGTGGGGAGTGGGGAGGAATCGGTACTTGTCTTCAACATCATCAGTACAAGCTTAGAAAAGGTGAGACCTGAACTGTGTGGAGGCGCCAACATGTCCTCAGATCAGGAAGTATCCAGCTAGGGTGTGAAATGTCTTCAGTCTTCCATAAAGTGCAAATGTACAAACATCACTTCGAGATAAAATTCCTCACCCACTACGCACAGCTTCTCAAGCCTGTAGTTAGCTAGCTAAATTCTGGAACAGCTTGCGTTTCCATTCAGCGACAGTAGGTCAGCTTACAACAGACACCCCAGGATTCTGAGAAAAGCTTTCTCACTGCAGTACTGGTGACAAATGTTTTTACTAATACTCTATTGACAGAAGAGACAGCAAGAGAGAAAGAGCGCCAGCAATCAGACATTTGCCTTTTGGCAAATGCTGAACTGAACAATGGTCTGCTAAAGCCACCACTTGTTACTCCATTTGTTAGCTCACTGTTAAGAGAGCCCTGAAGTAAAAAACACAGGTCAAGTACTTAGAAACTCACTTCATGTTTGTGGATTCACTAACATTATGGAAACGGGATGGCTGAGAAGTGTGTCAGTGTCAACACAAATTATTTATGGTTGCTAATAGTAATAGCTTAAGGCCCTGGCACAGGGCCAGATTAAAGGGGCCCTATTTCCTATCTCCCCTACTGAAAAGGAAAAGGAAAAGCTAGTCTCTCTCTCTCTCTGCTCTAAGCTGGGGATGTCCATCACCTTCCAATAAATAGCCTGTTGTCCTGTAGCCGCCACACCACCTCTGTTCACACTCTACTAATATTACTTATACACCCATCATGTGCCAGATGCTAAGCCAGGCATCACCACATCATTTATCTTAATTTTTACAACTCAGTATATTTCAGGAATATAAGGAAAGCATAAAGGTTAATAACACCAAGCCTATTGTAGAGTTCTCTCTGCTCAAAAAGAAATTACACTCATTTTTAAAATTTTTCTACTTTTTATTTTTATCTTTGTTTATCACTTCCTTCCTTGCTTGATTTCTTTATGCTGTAGATATGCTCCCAAAATTGGGAAGCAAGTTGCAATTTTCTAAGCTGACTCACTTTAGAAAGTTTTAGTATGGCTCAATATTTAAGACTCATGCAATAAATCTGCCTTTGATTAAACAAAACGTCCTTTGGTAAAAGGGCCAGCCTTTATCTGATTTTTTAATCCTGGATTTTGACTTTAAAGTTTTCTTCAGGATGGCCATATACAGTATTTTCTCAAGTAGTCAAAGAAATCTAAACCAACAAAAGCTGACATTAATATTTTTACAGTGATGAAGTAGACGGTATAGGAATCAATATTAATGCCAGTATTTGGACCAATCTAAAGGAAGGTACAGATGTCTATCCTGAATGTTTTTATTAGTTCCCTATTGCTATTATAACCAATTGCCATAAACTTAATGGCTTAAAACAATACAAATTTATTATCTTATCGTTCCAGAGGTCAGAAGCCCAAAAATCAGCTCACTGGGCTAAAGCCAAGGTGTTAACGAGACTAGTTGCTTCTGGAACTGGAGGAGAAATTATTTTCTTGCTATAACTGGTTTAGGTAATTAGTTGGCTCCCTACCAATTTTTAACTTAGTTTGAAGTTTGTTTTAAAACTTGCCTTTGTCAGTTTCTAGAAGCCACCTGCATTCTTTGGCTCATGACTTCTTCATGTCACTCCAACCTCTTGCTTCTGTTTACTTCTACCCATCTAATCTCCTGTCTGCCTCTAATAAAGACTTTCCTGATTGCCTTGGGCCCACTCAGATAATCCAGGCTAATCTCTCCATCCCAAATTCCTTAATTTCATCACATCTGTAAAGTCTTTTATCACGTAAAGTAACATATTCACCTAAAGTAACATGTTCTAGGGACTAGGATTTGTGGGGGAGGGGTATTATTCACTGTATTGCAACGTTAAAACAAACTTCAAACTAAACTTAGTTAAAAATTGGTAGGGAGCCAACTAATTACCTAAACCAGTTATAGTAAATAAGGACTAGGTCTGCAAAAATTAATTGACTGATTAATTTTAATCCAACATACTGATACAAATCTGGGACTTTTCATTGTCGTATTAAAACCAGGAGCCAGGCTTCCTGAAAAGATTATTGAGATGCCCTGTAATTGTAACTTGTTTCATGGAAATGAAAGGAAAACTAAAAAATGATCCCTAAAAATCCTGAATTTTGCTCTGTTTTATCAAAGATCTTGCTAAATAACAATATCATAGAACCCGGGCTTTTAATCTCTCTTCTAGATTAGCTTGATTTGAACCATTCTTTTTATCTAGATCCCATTTATAATCGATGTTTCATATCTATTAAAAAAGGGTTTGAGATCATACCTGCTCTGACTACGTGGGGGAGCTCACTTAGACAGTTTGCTTGCTAAGTAAAGTACACTTTAAAGAATTCAGTTTTATTATTTTCCAGTAGGTGTAAAAATCATTCTAAACTATGGTATAACAGCTGTACTAGCTCAACAAATATTTAGATATAGTTCCCATTAAGGTAGACATTATATACTTTGCATGCTAGTTTACTTCAGTCATGTCCTACTCTGAGATCCCATGGACTGTAGCCTCCCAGGCTCCTCAGTACATGGGATTTCCCAAGCAAGAATACTGGAGTGGGTTGCCATCCCCTTCTCCAGGGGATCTTCCTGACCCAGGGACTGAACTCACATCTCCTGCATTGGGAGGTGGGTTCTTTACCACTGAGCCAACTGGGATGCCCTGTGTACCTTGAGGGAGACATAAAGAGACTTTCTTCTTGAGTCCAAAGCACCTGTGGGGTGCTGGTCTCCTCTGGGCTCTGAACAGGTCTGTGTCTGCTTCAGTCAATAGAGTTTACCAGATGGGAGGCAGAGTGACCGTCCACAGCTGGAAAGGCCACTGAATGTCAGTTAGAACCTTTGTTCTCAGAGCCTTAGCTGACATATAAGGCGGAGCTGTGGGGATGCCCAGAGTACATGGAGAGTGCCTGTGGAAGGCACCAGTGACAATCTCAGCTGCAGTCAGCCTTCTTGTCATTCCAGCCCGGGCCCCAGAGGCCTGAGGGAAGATAACTCTGGATGATTCCCACCCACTGCCATTCAAGTCCCCTGCAGCCGAGTGAACCTACACCATGGACCAGAGATAAGCCATCCATGTCCAGATAGATCCCTGACCCAGGGAATCTGAGGGGATTGTGAGATGGTGTTTAAAACCACTAAGGTTTTTTTTGGTTTTTTTTTGAATTATAATAATAGCCTACATTTATTAAGTGTTTACAATGGAAATATATATATACATGTGGGTATGAATTAGAATCAAAATAGCTGTATTAGGATATGAGATTTTTATGATCTTCTTTATTTTCTTGAAAATTTTCTTTGATATTATCACAGCACTTATCAATGAATACAAATATAATCAAAAAATTAATTCTAAAGGAAAAACAAAGTGATAAATATCCAAATTACTGCTATTGATTTTGTTTTCATTCTCTTTTCCTGTTCCTTCTGTTGTTGTTGTTGTTTTTAATTCCACATATATGCATTAATATTTCCTCTCAGAGGACAATATAGGAAGAACAGTCTTTGACATAAATCACAGCAAGAGTTTTTGACCCACCTCCTAGACTAATGAAAAATAAAAATAAACAAGTGGGATCTAATTAAATTTAAAAGCTTTTGTACAGCAAAGGAAACCATAAACAAGATGAAAGGACAACCCTCACAGTGGGAGAAAATATTTGCAAATAAAGCAACTGAGAAAGGATTAATCTCCAAAATGCACAAACAGCTCATGTAGCTCAATACCAAGAAAACAACAACAACCCAGTCGTCAAAAAATGGGTGGAAGATCTAAATAGACACTTCTTCAAAGAAGACATACAGATGGCCAAAAGGCACAGAAAGAGATGCTCAACATCACTAATTAGAGAAATGCAGATCAAAACTACAATGAAGCATCACCTCACACTGGTCACAATGACCATCATGACAAAATCTACAAACAATAAATGCTGGAGAGTGTGTGGAGAAAAGAGAACCCTGTTGCAGGGAATATAAATTGATGAAGCCACATGGAGAACAGTATGGAGGCTCTTTAAAAGACCAGAAATAGAGGGGCCATATGACCCAGCAATCTCACTTCTGAACATGTACCCGAAGAAAACCATAATTCAAAAAGACACATGCACGCCAATGTTCACTGCAGCACTATTTACAACAGCCAGGACATGGAGCCAACATAAATGTTCACTGACAGAGGAATGGATAAAGAAGATGTGGTACATATATACAATCGAATACTGCTCAGTCATAAAAAGGCGCAGAGGTGTTTGGGATGGGAAGGAGGTAGGGAAAGCAGGAGAAAAAAGATTATGGCACATCCTAAGGGGACAGTAAACCCAGAAGATACAGATCAGGACCTTATTTTTCAAGGCATCATTTATCATTAAGAATAAAGAAATGCTTATCTCACCTCCACAGGTCTCAATCTAGGGTGATTAAAAAAAAAAATACTGATGCCAAGTCCCTCCCTAGACTGATTGAATCAGAATCTCTGGCTGGAGTGTAAAGCCCAAAAGTATATTTTAAAACTGCCCAGGTGATTCTAAATAGGCCAGCAGTTTTGATTATAAATATAAACAAAAGCAATTCAGGGAAACTGTCCAAAGATTAGGTTCAGTGGAATGGAATAAAAATACTTGAGAAGTTAAATGTCAGCCTGATGCTGGGCAGGGGTGTGGCATCCTGGGACTTGGTCTCCTGCTTGCTAATCCTCCAACCCTGGCCTCTGGCATCTTTAAAATGGTACTATGATGCCACCTACACTCTGACTGCAGTGACAAATAATGAGATAATCCACGTAAGCCATGAACTGTTTCTGGTAAATTTGAATACGCAGAAAGGACCTGGTATTCATATAAGCTTATCTTGGAAGTTTACACTGAAATACTGCCATTCCATAAAGTCTTTTGGAGTTTTTAAATTGTATTTTATTTCAGCTCTATTTTAGAATTCAAACAACCATGTCAGATTGATATGCTATTTTTCAAATTTTTCTCAATATCAGAAAAAGCTGCATTTTGCCTAAGCAACTAGTCTGCTTTCATTTTTCTCTTTTATTTCAATGTGGATGCTATGAATTTTGTGGTGACCTCTCTCTTTGTTTTGGCCATTCAAAAACGAATGTGTCTGAAATCAAGAACTTAATCTCAAGAACTAAATAAAACTGGCTTTATTATTTTCTCTCCTTTTTCCCCTTTTCTCCTTAAAATCTCAGCTTTTACATTACACTTTTACATATTTTGTACATTTTACATATATATGTTTTATATAACTTTATAAAAACATCTGTATTTTTGTAAGGTGATTCAAATACTTTATGGAATGGGACCAGCATCAATTAATTACATTAAAAGCACTTTTCTATGATGAGATTCAGGCTAATAGGTAATTGATTAGTTGAAATATCCAAGTAAATGCGAACTTCTTTGAAAACCTGATGTACATACATCTTAAAAATTTTAACTAAAAACATAAAAATTATACTTCTTTTAATTGATCTTTTGATATAAACTCAAGCCCTTTTTCTTAGAAATAATAGATCAACTGATAGAGCTTGTCACTGTCTTTCTTATATTTATCATATCTGTAATGAACTACTAGCCCCATTTTTTTAAAAAAATGGAGTAAGAACTCAGAGACACTCCTAAAGAAAGCAGAGTGCTGAATGTCCATAAAATGTTAACATTTTATTCCCTGATCTCTTGTAACAACTTTTCTGCCTACAATTAATTCAAAAGCATTTTTTAATGATACCCCTTCTTAAAACATATTAGAACTTTAAACTGAATTTTCATAGACACAGCAAATTTCTTCCTTGTTACACTTACTTCACTTGTAAATTTATAATTACAGGTTTGAAACAAGTGAAAATGAACCTCAGTCAAGACACAACTCAATGCTTGGAAACAAAAGTACATGAAGCCCATTAATTGTGAATGTTCTGTGCTCTAGAGGTTTGGTCTGGGTGTTAGAGACAGAGTGAAATGCTTTGCAGAAATTATTGACTTAGAAAAATAGCTAGATGAATAGGCCCATAGAAAATACATAGCTAAACTTAGCAATGAGAACATTCAGAGGCACAAATACACACATGTGTGAAGGAACATGAGTGGATTGTCATGGATTACTGTGTAGATGTCCGTGTGTGTGGGTGTGCCTGTGTTTTCCCAAAGAAGCTATTTTCCTTCCCTCCCTCTCATGGTGTTGTGTTTCCAAGGACCTGAAAATACCTTTCATTTGGTTGTCACTTCCAGAATTGAGGCATCGTTAGTTTTTAAATTGGTGACATATAGTTCAAAAGGTGTTTCCTAATTGATATTTGCTGTTCTCTAAAATTCGTGGGAACACTTGATACTTTTTCCAAAGTGGAAAAAAAAAAAATTACAACAGGGTTATGCTTAGTAGAGCACATTCTACCTCTTCGTGGTTCTGTTTTTAAATTATTAATAATGTGGCTCAAATGATAAAATAACTAATTATCTACTTGGGAATTAACATCACAAAACAATGGATCTCTTTAAACTGGAAGGTAGGTTCAACACTGAGCAATGAAAACTGCTAAATATTAGGAGCTAAATATCTATCCCCTCTGCAGCCATGTATGACATGCATTAACATGCCATCTGAGACTTTCTATGACTCTTACAGAAAGAAAAATTCGTAATAGGAGTGTGTGTGTGTGTGTGTGTGTGTGTGGTGGGTGGGAGGGGGTTGATCTCTCTGATGGACTGGTGTACTCACAATCAAAATCATACTCAAAATGACAAGCATTGAAGGCAAAAGATTTTATCTAATTGCTGTTAAATCACAGTTACATCTGCAGTAATGCCTAATGTTACAGATTTATTCAAAACATCATGGAATTTGGACCAAAAATATGCACCAAAAGGACTTTGAAATGCACATTAAAATTGTCAAGTTTAAAAAGGTAACTTAAAAGAAAGTTAGCCAGGGTTACCAAATAATGAAGTACTCTTACCTTCTCTCTACCGAACATGAAGGCACGTGAGCTCTCTAGATACTTACATGCATCCACCACTGGTTATCATTTTTTTGAGGTAGTTTTTTTTTTTTTTTAATTATTTTTCATTGAAGGATAATTGCTTTACAGAATTCTGCAGCTGCTGCTAAGTTGCTTCAGTCGTGTCTGACTCTGTGCGACCCCACAGACAGTAGCCCACCAGGCTCCTCCATCCCTGAGATCCTCCAGGCAAGAATACTGGAGTCGGTTGCCATTTCCTTCTTCAATGCATGCATGTATGCTAAGTTGCTTTAGTCGTGTCCGACTCTATGCAACCCTATGGACAGCAGCCCACCAGACTCCTCTGTCCACAGGATTCTCTAGGCAAGAATACTGGAGTGGGTTGCCATTTCCTTCTCCAAGAATTTTGCTGTTTTCTGTCAAACCTCAACATGAATCAGGCATAGGTATACATATATCCCTTCCCTTTTGACACTCCCACCCACTTCCCTCCCCATCCCACCCCTCTAGGTTGATACAGAGCCCCTCTTTGAATTTCCTGAGCCATATAGAAAATTCCCATTGGCTATCTATTTTACATATGGTAATATAAGTCTCCATGTTACTCTTTCCATAACTACCCTCTTCGCCCCTCTCCCTATGTCCATAAATCTATTCTCTATGTCTGTTTCGCCATTGTTACCTATAAATAAATTCTTCAGTATCATTTTCTAGATTTCATATATATGCGTTAGAATACGGTATTTATCTTTCTCTTTCTCACTTCACTCTATAATAGGTTCTAGGTTCATCCACCTCATCAGAACTGACTCAAATGCATTCCTTTTTATGGCTGAGTAATATTCCATTGTGTATATGTACCACAACTTCTTTATCCATACATCTGTTGAATGACATCTAGGTTGCTTCCGTGTTCTAGCTATTGTAAATAGTGCTGCAATGAACAATGGGATACAGGTGTCTCTTTCAATTTTGGTTTCCTCAGGGTATATGCCTAGGAGTGGGATTTCTGGGTCATATGGTGGTTTTATTCCTAGTTTTTTAAGCAATCTCCATACTGTCTTCCATAGTGGCTGTATCAATTTACATTTCCACCAACAGTACAAGAGTGTTCCCTTTCCTCCACATCCTTTCCAGCATTTATTGTTTGTACACTCTTTGATGAGGGCCATTCTGACCGATATGAGGTGATATCTCATTGTAGTTTTGATTTGCATTTCTCTAATAATGAGCAATGTTGAGCATCTTTTCATGTGTTTGTTAGACATCTGTATTCTTCTTTGGAGAAATGTCTGTTTAGGTCTTTTTCCCAGGTTTTAATTGGGTTGTTTGTTTTTCTGGGATTGACTTGTATAAGCTGCTTGTATATTTTGGAAAGTAATCCTTTGTCAGTTGTTTCACTTGCTATTATTTTCTCCCATTCTCAGGGTTGTCTTTTCACCTTGCTTATAGTTTCCTTTGCTGTGCAAAAGCTTTTAAGTTTAGTCAGGTCCCACTTGTTCACTTTTGTTTTTATTTCCATTACTCTAGGAGGTGGGTATTAGAGGATCTAGCTTTGATTTATGTCATCGAGTGTTCTGCCTATGTTTTCCTGTAAAAGTTTTATTGCTTCTAGTCTTATATTTAGGTCTTTAATCCATTTTGAGTTTTTCTTTGTGTATGGTGTTAGGAAGTGTTCTAATTTCATTATTTTACATGTAGCTGTCTAGTTTTCCCAGCACCATTTATTGAAGAGGCTGTCTTTGCCCCTTGTATATTCTTGCCTCCTTTGTCAAAAATAATGTACCCATAGGTGTATGGGTTTATTTCTGGGTTATCTATCGTGTTCCATTAGTCTGTGTTTCTGTTTTTGTGCCAGTACCATACTGTCTTGATGACTGTACCTTTGTAGTATAATCTGAAGTCAGGAAGGTTGATACCCCCAGCTCCATTCTTTTTTCTCAGGACTGCTTTGGCTATTCAGGGTCTTTTGTGTTTCCACATGAATTTTGAAATTTTTTGTTCTAGTTCTGTGAACTAGAATTTTTTGTTCTAGTTCTGTTTGGCATTACCAAAATGCCATTGGTAATTTGATAGGGATCACATTGAATCTCTAGATTGCATTTAGTAGTATAGTCATTTTCACAATATTGATTCTTCCTACCCAGGAACAGTAATATCTCTCCATCTGTTTATGTCATCTTTGATTTCTTTCATCAGTGTCTTATAATTTTCTGTGTACAGTTCTTTTGTCTCCTTAGGTAAGTGAAATCGCTCAGTCATGTCCAACTCTTTGCAACCCCATCGACTGTAGGCTACCAGGCTCGTCCATGGGATTTTCCAGGCAAGAATACTGGAGTGGATTTCCATTTCCTTCTCCAGGAGATGTTCCCAACCCAGGGATTGAACCCAGGTCTCCTATATTGTAGGCAGACCTTTAACCATCTGAGCCACCAGGGAAGTCCCCAAGTATTTCTTTGAGCTGCTTTTTTTTTTTTTTTGGTGGGGGGTAAGAATACTGGAGTGGGTTGCCATTCCCTTCTCCAGGAGATCTTCCCGACCCAGGGATTGAACCCGGGTCTCCCACACTGTAGACACTTTACCATTTGTCTCCTTAGGTAAGTTTATTCCTAGATATTTAATCCTTTTTGTTGCAATGGTGAATGGGATTGACCTTAATTTCTCTCTCTGATTTTTCATTGTTAGTATAGAGAAATGCAAGTGATTTCTGTGCATTGATTTTGTATCCTGCAACTTTGCTAAATTCACTGATTCAGTTCAGTTCAGTCGCTCAGTCATGTCCCACTCTTTGCATGAATCACAGCACTCTAGGCCTCCCTGTCCATCACCAACTCCCAGAGTTCACCCAAACTCATGTTAATCGAGTCGGTGATGCCATCCAGCCATCTCATCCTTTGTCATCCCCGTCTCCTCCTGCCCCAAATCCCTCCCAGAATCAGGGTCTTTTCCAGTGAGTCAACTCTTCACATGAAGTGGCCAAAGTATTGGAGTTTCAGCTTTAGCATCAGTCCTTCCAATGAACACTCAGGACTGGTCTCCTTTAGAATGGACTGGTTGGATCTCCTTGTAGTCCAAGGGACTCTCAAGAGTCTTCTCCAACACCACAGTTCAAAAGCATCAATTCTTGGGCGCTCAGCTTTCTTCACAGTCCAACTCTCAGATCCATACATGACCAATGGAAAAACCATAGCCTTGACGAGACAGACCTTTGTTGGCAAAGTAATGTCTCTGCTTTTGAATATGCTATCTAGGTTGGTCATAACTGTCCTTCCAGGGAGTAAGTGTCTTTTAATTTCATGGCTGCAATCACCATCTGCAGTGATTTTGGAGCCCCAAAAAACAAAGTCTGACACTGTTTCCACTAGATCTGATAGACAGAGTGCCTGATGAACTATGGACTGAGGTTACTGACACTGTACAGGAGACAGGGATCAAGACTATCCTCTTGGAAAAGAAATGCCAAAAATCAAAATGGCTGTCTGAGGAGGCCTTACAAATAGCTGTGAAAAGAAGAGAGGTGAAAAGCAAAGGAGAAAAGGAAAGATATTCCCATTTGAATGCAGAGTTCCAAAGAATAGCAAGGAGAGATAAGAAAGCCTTCCTCAGAGATCAATGCAAAGAAACAGAGGAAAACAACAGAATGGAAAAGACTAGAGACCTCTTCAAGAAAATTAGAGATACCAAGGGAACATTTCATGCAAAGATGGGATCAATAAAGGACAGAAATGGTATGGACCTAACAGAAGCAGAAGATATTAAGAAGAGGTGGCAAGAATACACAGAACTGTACAAAAAATTCACTGATTAGCTCTAGTCATTTTCTGATACTATCTTTAGGGTTTTCTATGTATAGTATCATGTCATCCTAAAACAGCCAGAGTTTTACTTCTTCTTTTCCTATCTGGATTCCTTTTATTTCTTTTTCTTCTCTGATTGCTGTAGCTAGGACTTCCAGAACTATGTTGAATAATAACAGCCAAAGTGGACACCCTTGTCTTATTCCTGATCTTAGGGGAAATGCCTTCAGCTTTTCACCATTGACAAAAATGTTTGCTGCAGGCTTATCATATACGGCCTTTACTATGTTGAGGTAGGTTCCTTCTATGCCCATTTTTTGAAGAGTTTGGTGCTGAATTTTGTCAAAGGCTTTTTCTGCATCTGTTGAGATTATCATATTGGTTTTTATCTTTCAATTTGTTAATATGGTGTATTGCATTGATTGATTTGCATATATTGAAGAATCCTTGCATCCCTGGAATAAACCCAGCTTGATCATGGTGTATGAGCTTTTTGATAGGTTGCTGAATTGTTTGCTAAAATTTTATGAGGATTTTTGCATCTATGTTCATCAGTGATATTGATCTGTAGTTTCTTTTTTTGTGTTTTCTTTGCCTGGTTTTGGTATCAGGGTGATAGTGGCCTCATAGAATAAATTTGGAAGTGTTTCTTCCTCTCCAATTTTCTGATACAGTTTCAGAAAGACAGGCATTAGCTCTTCTCTAAATGTCTGATAGAATTTTCCTGTGAAGCCATCTGGTCCTGGGCTTTTGTTTTTGGGGAGACTTTTGATCACAGCTTCCATTTCAGTGCTTGCAATTGTGTTGGTCATGTTGGTCATAATTTCTATTTCTTCCTGGTTCAGTCTTGGAAGATTGAACTTTTGTAAGAATCTGTTCATTTCTTCCAGGTTATCCATTTTATTGCCATATAGTTGTTCATAGCAGTCTCTTATAATCCATTGTATTTATGCATTGTCTGTTGTAACCTCTCCTTTTTTATTTTTAATTTTGTTGATTTGATTCTTCTCTCTTTTGTTCTTGATGAGTCTGGCTAAGTGTTTGTCAATTTTGTTTATCTTCTCAAAGAACCAGCTTTTAGTTTTATCAATCTTTAATATTGTTTCTTTCATTTCTTTTTCATTTTTTCTGCTCAGATCTTTATGAGTTCTTTCCTTCTAATTTTGAGGGGGTTTTATTCTTCTTTTTCCAGTTGCTTTAGGTGTAAAGTTAGGTTGTCTATTTGCTGTTTTTCTTGTTTTTTGAGGTAGGATTGTATTGCTATAAACTTCCCTCTTAGAACTGCTTTTGCTGCATCTCACAAGTTTTGAGTTGTCGTGTTTTCATTGTCGTTTGTTTATGGAAATGTTTTTATTTCCATTTTGATTTCTTCAGTAACCTGTTGCTTGTTTAGAAATGTGTTGTTTAATCTCCATATGTTTGTGTTTCTTACAGTTTTTTTTTCTGGTCATTGATATCTAGTCTCATAGCATTGTGGTTGGAGAAGATGCTTGATACAATTTCAACTTTATTAAATTTACTGTGGTTGGATTTGTGACCCAAGATGTCTGTCCTGGAGAATGTTCCTTGTGCCCTTGAGAAGAAGGTGTATTCTTCTTCATTTGGATGGAATGTCCTGAAGATATCAATGAGATCCATCTCATCTAACGTATCATTTACGACTTGTGTTTCCTTATTAATTTTCTGTTTTGATGATATGTCCATTGGTGTGAGTGGGGTGTTAAATTCTCCTACTATTATTGTTTTACTGTCAATTTCTCCTTTTTTTCTATTTATGTTACTCTTATGTATTGAGGTGCTCCTATGTTGGCTGTATAGATATTTACAATTGTTATGTCTTCCTCTTGGATTGATCCCTTGATCGATATGTATTGTCCTTCCTTATCTCTTGTAATCTTATTTATTTTAAGGTCTATTTTGTCTGATATGAGGATTGCTACTCCAGCTTTCTTTTGCTTCCCATTTGCATGGAATACATTTTTCTATCCTCTCATTTTCAGTCTATATGTGTCTTTAGGTCTGAAGTGGGTTTCTTGTAGACAGCATATATATGGGTCTTTTTTTTTTTTTAATCTGTTCAGCCAGTCTGTGTCTTTTGGTTGGAGCATTTAACCCATTTTTATTTAAAGTAATTATTGATATATATGTTCCTACTGACATTTTCTTAATTAATTGGGGTTGATTTTATAGATCTTTTTTCTTCTGTTGTATTTCTTGACTATATAAATCCCTTTAACATTTGTTGTCAAGCTGGTTTGGTGATACTGAATTCTCCTAACTTTTGCTTGTCTGAAAAGCTTTTTATTTCTCCATCAATTTTGAATGAGATCCTTGCCAGGTACAGTAATCTTGGTTGTAGATTTTTCCCTTTCAGTACTTTAAATATATCCTGCTATTCCCTTCTGGCCTGCAGAGTTTCTGCTGAAAGATCATCTGTTAAGCATATGGGGTTTCCCTTGTATGTTACTTATTGTTTTTCCCTTGCTGCTTTTAATATTCTTTCTGTGTGTTTAGTCTGTGTTAGTTTGATTACTATGTGTCTTGGCATGTTTCTCCCTGGGATTATCCTGTATGGGACTCTTTGTGCCTCTTGGACTTGATTGACTATTTCCTTTTCCATGTTGGGGAAATTTTCAACTATAATCCGTTAAGAAATTTTTTCATCCCCTTTCTTTTTCTCTTCTTCTTCTGGGACCCCTATAATTTGAATGTTGGAGCATTTGATATTGTCCCAGAGGTCTCTGAGACTATGTTCAGCTCTTTTCATTCTTTTTACTTTATTCTCCTCTTCAGCTGTTGTTTCCATCATTTTATCTTCCAGCTTACTGATTTGTTCTTCTGCCTCAGATATTCTACTATTGATTCCTTCTAGAGTATTTTTTACTTCAGTAATTATGTTTTTTGTCTCTGTTTGTTTATTCTTTAATTCTTCCATTAAGTCACTTCAGTCGTGTCCAACTCTGTGTGACCCCATAGATGGCAGCCCCCCAGGCTCCCCTGTCCCTGGGATTCTGCAGGCAAGAACACTGGAGTGGGTTGCCATTTCCTTCTCCAATGCATGAAAGCAGAAAGTGAAAGTGAAGTCGCTCAGTCGTGTCTGACTCTTAGCGACACCATGGACTGCAGACTACCAGGCTCCTCTGTCCATGGGATTTGCCAGGCAAGAGTGCTGGAGTGGGGTGCCATTGCCTTGATTCTTGCATTTTCTCCATTTTGTTTTCAAGGTTTCTGATCTTTACTATCATTATTCTGAATTATTTTTCATGTAATTTTCCTATTTCCTCTTCATTTATTTGGACTTCTGTGTTTCTAGTTTGTTCCTTCATTTGTGTAGTATTTCTTTGCCTTTTCTTTTTTCTTTTTTTTTTTTAAGTTATTGTTTTTGAGGTCTCCTTTTCCCAGGCTTCAAAGAAAATTGAATTCTTTCCTCGAAGAAGGTTGAATTCTTTCTTCCTCTTGGTTTTTGCACCTCTAAGGTTGGTCCAGTGTTTTATGTGAGCTTCGTATAGTGTGGAATTTGTGCTGAGTTTTTGTTTGTTTGTTTGTTTTTCCTCTGATAGGCAAGGCTAAGTGAGGTGGTACTCCTGTCTGCTGAGGATTGGGTTTGTATTTTTGTTTTGTTTGTTGTTCAGATGAGGCGTCCTGCACAGGGTAATGCTGGGTCTTGTATTCAAGTGGTTTCCTCTGTGTGAGTTTTCATTATTTGATACTCCCCAGGGTTAGTTCTCTGGTAGTCTAGGGTCTTGGAGTTAGTGCTCCCACTCCCAAGGCTCAGGGCTTGATCTCTGGTCAGGAACAAAGATTTCACAAGGGGTTTGTTATGGCATTAAGCAAAATTAAAACAAATATCCAAAAACAAGAAACCAAAGATGAACCCCACACAAATGGCAGTTACAAAATCAGGCAAATAATAATTAAAATAATGGAATATACATATACACCCATGAGCAAAGTGAAAACCATCTAACAAAAATAAAGTACAGTAGACTGACCAAGCAAACAAAGGAAATAAAAATTATTATTTACCAGTTAAGAACTAAACTAACTTAAGCACAAACTGGAAAATAAAACCAAAGCAAGGTGCCACATGGAGAATAAAGCAATGAAAAGAAACTAACAAATATGTTGAAAGGAAAGGAAAGAAAGACAGAATAATATGCAAAGTTAAACAGAGATAGAAGAAGAAGATTTATATATATTAACTGCAAGGTGAAAAGAACAGTAGGAAAGGCAAACAAAGGAATAAATGTAGAAAAAATATAGTAGGCTTAAAATTTTTTAATTATAGAAAAGAGAAAAAAATGGAAGAAGAAAGAAAAAAGGGGAAAAAAAAGGAAAACTCCACAGAACTGCAAAAGTACAATGTAGAGGCAGAGGTTTATAACAACAATAGAAAATGTGACTGAATATACACATATACACCCATAAGCAAAATCAAAGCAGTCCAACAAAAGTAAAGCACAATAGATTGACCCAGTGAACAAAAGAAACCAAAAATTATATCTGCCAGGACAAAACTAATTAAAGCATAAACAGGATAACAAAACAAGGTAAGGTGCCAGTTGGGGAATAAAGCAATGGAAATAAAACTAACAAATATTTTGAGAGGAAAGGCGATAAAGAAAGGAAAGAAAGAATTGATATGCAAATAGAGGTAGATAAAGAAGATTTATATAGGTTGAAGATTAACTGCAAGGAGGAAAGAAGTAGGAAAAGCAAACAAAGAAATAAATGTAGAAAAAATAATAGTATGTTTTAAAAATTAAAATTAGGGGGACACATGTACACCCATGGCAGATTCATGTCAATGTATGGCAAAACCACTATAATATTGTAAAGTAATTAGCCTCCAATTAAAACAAATAAATTTATATAAAAAATAATAAATAAAAAAATTAAAATTAAAAAAAGAGAAAAGAAATAAAAAGAGGAAAACTCCACAGAACTGCAAAAGCCCAACCTAGAGGCTGAGGCTTATGACAACAATAAAAAATGTGACTGAGGAAGAAAAAAAAAAAGGTCCAAAGGTTAACTGCATTTCTTAGTGCCAATAAAATCAACAACTACAACAGAGGGGGGAGAAAAGAGGTGGGGGGGAGAAAAATTCCAAAAGAATCTACAGAAGAAGTAAAAGAATAAGAATAATAAATGTTTTTTCTTGAGTCTCTGCTGTCAGAGTCCTTTCCCTCGCAGGGAGTCACAGTCCACCTCACCTCCCTAGGATGCCCTCCAACACTGTGCTGATCTCTGGACCTGCTGTGGGGCTGCTCAGATTCTGATCTGCTCCTACTCCTGTGTGTTCTTGCCTCCAATGTCCGCAGCTATCAGAACTAGTGTGTTTTCTTTTGTGGGCGCTCTCAATGAACTTTTATATATTCCACAGACACAGAGTCTGCCTACTTGATTGTGTGGATTTAATCTGTAGCTTGTACAGCTGGTGGGAAGGTTTTGGGTCTTCTTCCTTAGCCACACTGCCCCTGGGTTTCAAGTGTGGTTTTATTTCCACATCTACATGTGGGTTGTCCACTGGGGGATGGCTCCTGAGGCTGCCCTGGATGGCTTGGGTGAGCCCCAGTGAGGGCCAGGTGTGGAGAGGGTGCAGCTGCTTGGGTCACAGGGGTTCTGGCAGCACCAGTTATTCAGGGGAGTTGGTGGCTAGGGCAGCAGGAAATATCGTGCTCTAGAAGGGTATGGCAGTCCATCTTGGCCAATATGCTCTAGTATTCTTGCCTGGAGAACCCCTTCTCTGACAGAGAAGCCTGGCAGGCCACAGTCTACAGGGTCAAAAAGAGTTGGACATGACCAAAGTGACCGTGTGTGCATAAACGCAAGACTATTTTTTTTGCCTGTGGCAGCTGTGCCCCCGTGAGAGTTGAGTGTGAAGGTGGCACATCTGCTTGGCTTGCCGGAACCCTGGCGGCACCAAGTATGCAGGGACACAGACTGTCTCCACCACAGGAGTGTGGCCCTATCAGAGTGTTTTTTCAAGCCTCTTGTAGCTGGCAATCAGAAGGCCTCTTTGGCCAGTCTTTCTCCCTAACTCCTCCCGTTCAGGCACCTAGAGGGCTCCCTTGTCTGGGCTCCTTCTCTCCACCACAGGTTATCTTCAAGTGGAACTAAGTTCAGTTGAATGAGTGCCCATCTTTCCACTCTAACAATGTAGTCCCTAGATTAGTAGAGGGTTCTGAGAATTTGGGGGCAGCATGTCTAACAGACGGGGTTTTACTATTTTTAATCACACAGCTCTTAGGATTTATCCTAAAACCTCTCACTCAAGACTCATCCCAAAGCACTTTCTTCTGATGTAGTTTTTTAGGATGTTAATATTCTCTGAGTGGTACATTGCCATGAATAATGTCTTTTTATTAATTATGTTACTATATATATACATATCCCCAAATATTTTAAACATGGGGAAAAAACAGAAGTGTTCAGACAAATTACATACAAAACAGTCAACCATCTTTATTTTTCTTCCCCAGAGACCAAAGGATTAATATGATTGTGTTAACTGGCTAAAGTTAAGTATTCGTATTATGGAAAAATTGACCACTAGTCACAGAAGGAATGTTAACCATTCAATTAGATGAATCATTAAATTTATTAGGATCAGAGCCTAATGGATGAGTTACGGACATAAGTGTTACAGTGACCTGATGGTAGAATTTTAAAGCACAAAATCAACCTAAGAGCATTAGGCTGTAAAGCATTGTTCTTGCCTCCCAGGAAGTGCACTGAAGGATCCAATAGGGTACAGGGAGTTGATATCAGAACTTAGACTAAATTTACTTTTTCATATGAATAGAGAACAGGCCACAAGTTACTAATATTTGGTCTACTTTTGACACCAGTGCCTGGATACTTAGAGCATTTCTGCAGTCATGAGTCATGGACTACATGTGAGTGTCCATGGCCAGGGAGGGCTCCTCACAAGTCAGTTGCATCCTTCAGCATTCCGCCTTTTACAATTTAGAGATGTGTTTCAGTTTACCTATGAAAACCTTTTGTTACAATCTTTTTCTAGATGTTGGAATAATTTATCTTGACTTTACTATTAGATTTTATTGCTTTTCTCATAATTCTAATAGTTTTATCATTAAGAGAGTTTGAAACAGTTTTGAAACTATAGTTTCTCATCTATTTTATTTAAATGTTCTAAATATCTTTACAATTTGCAGTTTAAAATGGTATATGTGAGCTTTATTAACTTTTAAAATAAATATCATATTTTGAGTTTAAGGCTCTCTTCTACGTCTTCAAATATTCTTAAAAGTTCTTATCACAAGAAAGAAATTTTAACTAGATATGATACTGGATATGAACTAGACTTATTGTGACAATCATTTCACAAAATATATGTATATTGAATCATTGTTACATATGTGAAACAATCATGTTTGTGTCAATTATATCTCCATTTTAAAAAAAAAATGTATCATTGTACCTCTTCCAAGATCTAAAAAACTTCGTAGTGGGCAAACTACCTCATTGTATTTAAATTCTTTAAAGAAAAATATAATTTGACATGTGTGTTTAAAATACTCCATTTTTATGACAAACCTGAAAAGAAAATATAAATATGCCACTGCTGCAAAAAGATGCAACTAGTCCACAATTTCAGGTTGTCCTAAAGATTGCTCTTCCTTTCATGAAATTTAGAGAATAGGCCACTTCTGGACATATTTTGTGTACTTATTAATGTATTTAAAGGAATGCTGTCTATACCTTTCATTATATCCAAAGACTCATTGCAAATGCAGTCAGTTTTTCAGTCATAGATACAACTGTCCAGAGCTCCTTGGCTAATTCACAAAAGGGTTTTAGTTAGCAAAAAAAAAGTTTAAAACATTTGCAGGATTGCTCATTTTAATAACTGCACACAATAATCACCAACTGATTAGTGCTGGTCACGATCAGGGAAGAACTGATGTTTTATTTATTCTATTTACTACTACTTCATTTGGTTTACGTTTTCCAAATATTTTGATTAATTCTAACAAGTTTTTTGGGATAAATAAAATGTTTTTTTGAATCTTTACTGATTTCTAGCAACCTTTGTAAAAATAGATCCAAATCAGCAATTTATTTAAAGATTCTACAATTTCTATGAATTTCCATCATTTGCGAGATACTGTATTTTATCATGCCCTCCGAAGGGCCAATCTTTTTTATTTATAAATGCAGTAACTACAATAACCCTTTTTAGCACTTCCAAATAACTACAAATGTTCTGACAATTCCATTATTCAAGATATTAATCTGATGCATTTTTATTTGATTTCCATGTAATCCAAGCAAACACTATTCTTTATTATCTGTTCTACCAAGACTCTGTGAGGTCCTTTGGTCTACAGAAAGCCCACAGCTCTGTCTGCTTTATAAGTGGCTTTAAACCATAGACTCATTCCTTCAGAGAAATTAAAAAACTTTTTAAAAAGAGTAGATGCATCTGAAAGAAAAATGAGAAGACTGAGAGGTTTAATATAAATATTCTTACAAACCTTCAACTTTAATTAAAGTTTCTACCAAGTGAGCCCCTTAGGACTCTAAGTCTAACCTGCTTTTCATTAAAAGGTAAAGTCTGATAGAACTTCTGAGATCAGATAAATCCTAAAAATCCCTCAGGCAGAGCCAAAGTAAAGAAAAATTTTACAGAAAGTGAGTTTTCTCCTGGTCTTCCTCCAAAACATCCATCCTCCCCTTCTTCTGTATCCCCAAAGGTACTCTTAAGCCAAATCCCACACATAACTTAATTCAAATTTTGTGGTAAAACTGCTCATAAAAATTTAGCGCAGCAGAGGTCAAAGCCTTCTCCTTCTTTGCCAAAGAACCTCTGCACTGTTAACTTTACATTATTTGCAAAGGAATAGTTCCTTTCTCCATAGACCTGCTGCATCTTTAGTGAATTAACCAGCTGTGTGGTTCTAATCATATTTCTTTCTGCTGCCACAGCAAACAACCAATGTTTAGAGATTAAGTCAAACTGATTTAAACAAAAAGAAACTCAGAATCACTATACAGCATGATTTGAAATGTGTATTTTCATTTGGATCATTTATTAACCTCTTATCGGAAAATGGACCAAAGACCAAAGTGCTTATTTCACTGCAAAGAAATGTGATGATTCAGTGAGTTGCTCCATACAGAATCAATAGAAAGCAGATGTCTTATTTTTCCTCCCTAGGAGTCGGTACTATATATAAGTCCTGTACAGAAGATGGTGTTGAGCATGTTTGCCTCTAAATATGGATTTGTGTTACCGGCAGTCATGTGTGAAAGACTGCTACTCAACTCCTGTTTGATTTTATAAAATGGGATGCATTTCGTTTATCATAACACTGAGCCAAAATAAATTTGCCCCGAACTATGCGTGACCATCATGTTATGTCCAGATCTAGTTTCTTCAGCAAATGTGCAGCTCTAAACTACCCTCATGCTTCCATAGGAACACTTAACTAGGTTCAATTAATTACTTCCCAATCAAAGAAACAAGCAAGATAAGAATGATTTATAAAATAGGCCATTTCATTCATACAGTTGGCAAAGCACGCCCCACCTATTTTCAAGATTAAGACCTTATCTTTGTTACTGTAAGCCATCATTTTGAGAAACTGCCACCTAAAGTATGTAGATGAAAGTGGTATTTTATTATTATATTACCTTTTTTCTTACTAAAAGTCCATGTTGATTATAGATAAAAGTAGGCTATTACAGGTAAGAAAATACAATGAAGTATTTGCTCTAAAGTGAATCTGCAATCTCACTAGTAGGAAATACCCATTATTAGTTAGCATTCTGATACACATCTTTATGGACCTTATAATCTCGTTTTTGTGTAAGGCCTTTCCACTGCTGTTTCTTCTGTTTAAAATATTCTCCCCCAGATCTACATGTGCCTGCCTCATTCAGGTTGCAATTCATCTGTCACCTCTGTAGAGAGGCCTTCCCCGACCTGTCTAGACAAAGCAGCCCCTCCCTAGCCTACCTGTCACTCTTCATCACATCACCCTGATTTTATTCTCCTTATAATCCACAGCAGTACCTGAAATTAATTTGTTGTGGTTGTAGTATGTCTCTTGATATTTTTATATCAGCTGAGCCTACAACCAATGTCAGGCACATTTTTGTTTTTCAGCAAGTATTTGTAGGTCTGTTAATTGGACTGACCGTACTATGAAAATTTTTCCACGTCAGAAAATATTGTCCCAGAACATCATGAAACAGCTATATCCAGCGGCTCTGTGTATATATAGGTGTGTGTGCTTGTATTATAAATTACTTTTATCTATCATTCTAAAATTTCAGAATTTCAAATGCTGGACATTGGTCTTTTCCAATTTTTCACTATGTTAATCATTCAGTGATAAACATCGTTTTGCTGCTATTGTTTTCACAGGATTTTTGTCATTGCATGTTGTTGTTCAAATAGGATTTTATTTACAAAAAAACACGGTGGGCCAGATTTGGTCTATGGGCCATGGTTTTCCAAAGAGCAGTTTTTTTGTTTTTCAACAGCTTTACTGAGATGTAATTCACTTACTTATCTATGTCTAATCTCACAATGAAATTTATAATTTCTCCATTTACAGTGTTATAATTCAATATTTTTGGTTATCCATTATTAAATTTCTTTTTTTTTAACCACTCTGAATCTTTTTTCTCCCAGTTTTGTTGATATATAACTGACATAAGCACTGCATACGTTTAAGGTGTACAACACAATAATTTGACTTATATACATCAGGAAATGATTACCATAAAAGGTTTAGTGAACATCCAGCATCTCATATAGATACAAAATAAAAGAAAAAATATTTTCCCCTTGTGATGAGAACGCTTAGGATTTACTCTCAACAACTTTCACACTGTGAAACAACTATATCACATACTGAAATGGGTAGCCTTTCCCTTCTCTGAGCTTCCCTGGTAGCTCAGATGGTAAAGCCTCTGCCTACAATGTGGGAGACCCAGGTTCGATCCCTGCATCGGGAAGATCTCCTGGAGAAGGCAATGGCAACCCACTCCAGTACTCTTGCCTGGAAAATCCCATGGACCAAGGAGCCTGGTAGGCTCAAAGAGTCGGACACGACTGAGCGACTTCACTTCACTTCACTTCCCTTCCCTTCTCCAGGGGATCTTCCCAACCCAGGAATGGAACCCAGGTCTCCTGCATTGCAGGCAGATTCCTTATTAACTGAACTATCAGGGAAGCCCTCATATATTGCATACAGCAGTTTTAATTACATTTATCATGCTGTAACTTACACCCCTTAGTACTTATTTATTCTTCCAACTGGAAGCTTGCACCTTCTGACCACTCTTACTCATTCAATTCCTTCTCCCCTCATCCCCCAACTCTGGTAACCACATATCTGATCTTTTTTCTACAAGTCTGTTCTTAAAGTATAACTGACCTACAACACTATGTCAGTGTATGATATATGTGTTACAAATTATTTTTATCAATCATTGTAAAATTTCAGAATTTCAAATGCAGGACATTTTGGTCTTTGCCAGTTTATCACTATGTTAATCATTCAGTGATAAGTATCTTTTAGTTGCTGTGTTTTTGTGGGACTCACTGGTGTACAGCATAGAGATTTGATATTCCAAACATTATAAAAATGAACACAACAAGCATCTTGATAGCTACATTTGAGTGCACACCCAGGGTTATTTCCTTAGGAAAAATTCCTAGAAGTAAGACAGCTATATTAAAAGATATGCAAAGCCTCTGGCAATATGTATTCAATTATACTGCCGAATATGGAACCCATCAACACCCTCACTGGCGATGTAGGAAAGGGCTCATTTTTTTACACCCTTGCCAATCTCTGAGGTCGGTCATTTAAAAATCCTTGCCAGTGCTATTTTTAATATGAAACTGGGTTGAAATTACAAATATTTCATGTGCATGCTTGTATCAAGGATAAAAGGAAAAGTGATCAGTTACAAATCTCAATATTACTTCTCAGGGCATTTATCATGACATGTCTTAATTAAGTATCCTCCCACTATCAACTGGACCTTTTCTTGGTTTTATACACCTTTTTTTATTAGCTGAAAAACTGAAGCCGAACTTAACTGACTCCAAATGGGCTGCTTTAAACTGTAAACGTTACCCAGTGCATTTAAAACAAGTAATGTTCTAAATATAGATCTTATTATTTTCATTTACAACTAAAAATCATACAAGGAGATAACCTTAGACTAGAAACCAACCTGGTTTGACTATGGTTATTTGGAAATGATGGCTAAGTATCTAGAACTTGTTATAAGTTCTATAAGAACTGCACAAACACTAATAACAACTAAACATTACATGGATTTCATGAGAAAATTAAGTTTGTTTCCTGAGTAGAAACAGAATGGAACCCACGAAGTGAGTTCTTCTTGTACATCCAGAGTGTTGCTTAGTAATTTATTGATTAGGTCGAAGAAATAAGCACTGAAAAAAATGAGCTGAACACTGACTATGTGTAAATGATTGTCCATGGAGGACACCAAGAAGTATCACAATTGACCCTGAACCCAAATATACTTTTAATTCCTCGAAATGAACACCAGGCCCAAAACATACACTCATGACAAGAATACTGAGGGATCTCGAGGCAGTACACAACAGACTAAACATGTCTTAGGAGACAAAAAGCACAGAGAGACACAGAGGACTGACCTGGCACACATGAGCTGAGTGTAGAAAAGTTTAAATCTGCATTGCAGTCAAAAAGATAAGCAGGAGGACAGAAGGATTTCTTGACCAAAGTTGAAAATGTGGGAAGGAATATTTGTTCAGGAGATTGATGGTAGGCCACCAGGGGCAGAGCTTGGGGAAGTCAGGTGCAATCAGATACCAGAGGACCTTGCTTACTAATGTGAGCAAGTTCACAATTAAAAGATTAATTTCCAAAATATACAAGTATCTCATACAACTCAATCCCAGAAAAACAAACAACCCAATCAAAAAGTGGGAAAAAAAACCTAAACGGACAGTTTTTCAAAGACATACAGAAAACACATGAAAAGATGCTCAACATTGCTCATTATTAGAGAAATGCAAATCAAAACTACAATGAGGTATCACCTCACACGAGTCAGAATGGTCATCATCAAAAAGTCTACAGACAATAAATGCTGGAGAGGGTATGGAGAAAAGGGAACCCTTTTGCACTGTTGGTGGGAATGTAAATTGATACAGCCACTGTGGAAGACAGTATGGAGATTCCTTAAAAAGAAAAAAAAAAATCCAACTAGGAATAAAACCATCATATGACCCAGCAATCCCACTCCGAAGCATATACCCTGAGGAAACTGAAATTGAAAAAGACACATGTATCCCCAGTGTTCATTATATTTACAATAGCTAGAACATGGAAGCAACCTATGTGTCCATAGACAGATGAATGGATAAAGAAGCTGTGGTACACACATACAGTGGAATATTACTCAGACATAAAAAGGAACACATTTGAGTCTGTTCTAATGAGATGGATGAACTTAGAGACTATTATACCGAGTGAAGTAAGTCAAAAAGAGAAAGATAAGTATCATATACTAATGCATATATATGGTATCTAGAAAGACGAGTACCAATGAATTTATTTGCAGGGCAGTAATGGAGAAATAGACAGAACAGACTTAAGGACATGGGTTGGTGGGGAGGGAA
The DNA here is from genome assembly GCF_003369695.1 of Bos indicus x Bos taurus. Lineage (NCBI taxonomy): Eukaryota > Metazoa > Chordata > Mammalia > Artiodactyla > Bovidae > Bos > Bos indicus x Bos taurus. The sequence goes on along the minus strand of NC_040079.1, from coordinate 93,789,046 downwards.
GAGAAGGTGAGATGTATGGAAAGAGTAACATGGAAACTTACATTATCATATGCAAAGTAGATAGCCAATGGGAATTTGCTGTATGACTCAGGGAACTCAAACAGGGGCTCTGTACCAACCTAGAGGCGTGGCAGTGGGAGGGAGATGGGAGTGAGGTTCAAGAGGGAGGGGACATATGTATACATATAGCTGGTTCTTGTTGATGTTTGACAGAAACAGCAAAGTTCTGTATAGCAATTATCCTTCAATTAAAAAATAAAACAAAAATCTGTACCTTGGATAAAAATAAATTAAATCAAATGTAATTATATATTCTCCTGCTTAAAAAAAAAGAATTTATTTATTTTGAAGAATCAAAGGCCTGTGGCAATATTGTTTGCTTTATAGTCTAATATTGTTAAGTAGAAGGTAATATTTCAGTGAGTGTTAACCTTCATTTATCACTTCAGTTCAGTCGCTCAGTCATGTCCAACTCTTTGCGACCCCATGAATCGCAGCAGGCCAGGCCTCCCTGTCCATCACCAACTCCCAGAGTTCACCCAGACTCACGTCCATCGAGTCAGTGATGCCATCCAGCCATCTCATCCTCTGTCATCCCCTTCTCCTCTTGCCCCCAATCCCTCCCAGCATCAGAGTCTTTTCCAATGAGTCAACTCTTCGCGTGAGGTGGCCAAAGTACTGGAGTTTCAGCTTTAGCATCATTCCTTCCAAAGAAATCCCAGGGCTGATCTCCTTCAGAATGGACTGGTTGGATCTCCATAGCCTCCTCTAAATAGATGGTGGATAATAAAAACCTGAATATACCCAATTGCTTTCAGAAGAAAATTAAGACCTTCCACTGTAGATGCCAAACAACCTTTTCCATTTTTGTCCAAGTAGCATAGGTTCCAACTGGTTCAAGTGATTTGTTGGCAACTGTTCCTTTCAATTCTTACCTTTATCCTTGTTGTCACAGTCTGAAAAGGGTAGATCTTCCCATGTATTTAAATCTAATTCAGTCAGGTATTAACTAAATGCTACTTGCCTGCTAAGCGTCTCATCCATCCTCAGCTGGATAAATTCCCTACTTTCTTTGTGCTACTAATTAATATATTTTGCCCAAAATATTAGTTCTTTCTGTTCTTAACTTTAGTCCTCTGTTGAATTTTTAACTCAACAGCACAGATATCATGCCCTTTTTTATTAAATCAAATGCTTCAATAATTTCCCCTTTTTTAAATTAAGACAATCATTGTGTGTTATGAGGATATGTCACTTGCCCACGGACACACAGCTACTAAGTAGGGATATGAAAAATGGCAGGCTGCAGACAACTCTGCTTTTTAAGCAGAGTAATTTTTAAGAATTACGTATCTTTTTATGTAGAATCAAAGCATTCCATCATGTTATTGTGCCATAATTTACTTGACCATTTTCTTTATACTGACATTTAAATTGCTTTTATTTTTGTCATTTAAATGACACCATAACTATCATTTGGTGTCCAAGACTTGTGAATTACTGGATTGAAAGGCATGATTATTTGAAGACTAATAATGGACATTGGGTTTTCTTTGTAGCTCAATGGTAAAGAATCTTTTTAATGCAGGAGACCTCGGTTCGTTCCCTGGGTTGAGTAGATCCCCTGGAGAAGGGAATGGCTACTCACTTCAGTGTTCTTGCCTGGAGATTCCAAGGACAGAGGAGCCTGTTGGGCTATAATTCATGAGGTCACAAAAAGAGTCAGATACAACCTAGCGACTAAACAACAATGCACATTACTAAATTGTTTTCCAAAACAGTTTTTAAAATTATAGTTCCCAGATAAAGTCACTAAAGTGTACTCTAGTAGCCACATATCACTAACACTGAATTTTTTTTTTATAACTTTAATTGGTTAAGTTCATGGGGAAACATATCTTTACATGTATTTTTATGTCCCTTCCATTGAGTGGAGATACTTTCATGCAAATTTCCCTTTTATATCTTCTCTTTTGTGAAGTCCATGCTAGTTCTTTGAATGTTAATTTATTAGACATCTTAGTATTTTTCTCATCATTCTGAATAAACAGTTCTAAAACAGAAGTAACATAATATTCCCACTGGAATTACTTAGCTTATATCTATGTTTAATAGAGTGGCTATCTATTTCAGTTATTTCCAGAATTATAAGTTTAGAATTTTTATCTTTTGCTTTTTCAATTATGATTTCTTCCACTCTTTTTAAATCTAGGAAGCTCTTGCTTCTTTAGAAACTTATGAAATAGTCATGTCTATTTTCTTTCCATTTAAAAATGTAGATATAATCGGGTCTTTAATAATTCTTATTCAACTTCTATTCAATTTATTGACTTGGCAGTACAACTGAGAAAATGATAAAAATTTAAGAAAAACATTTATTTTATCTAAATATTTAAGTAGTTAATACCAAGAGCTCTGTCTTAAGTCATATGTACATTGTGGAGAACTCAACAGAGAGTCTTACAAAATCCAAGTATTAATAAAACAAAAAAACATTACAGTTGGTCTGGGACTTAAGTTTTAAGACATTTTGAAGACACTACAGTCACCAAGCCAAGAGTTGGTGCTAGTACAGTGTCCTATTGAATGTCACAGATTTTAGCCAAGAAGAAATGGAAGATTTCTTCCCTTTCAAGAGATAA